>NC_137587.1:1363225-6363225 GCF_963210335.1 Falco punctatus
TAAGCGCTTTTTGCAGTGAAGGTCCCTTTCTTTGCACAAAAATAACTGAGTGAGATGCTCGGAAATCTCTGTAGGGATAAGGCGGTGAATGTGGCTCGCACAGGTGGGGCACAGCCCTTCTGTGGCTGCTTCTCTTAGATGTGTTCTGGCTTTTGATGTCTTTGCAAGCTTGACAGAACCTTTGTAAGGTCTCATCTATGCAACCTTCCGACGGTGAATGATGAGATCTATAAAACCTGCCTGGAAAAGATAACAGGCAGCCATTCCTATTGTTATAAGGTTTTAGTCTTGGAATTTACTTCATTAATCCAAATCCAGAACCTTAAATCAATAGTATAGTCAAGGATGACTTTAAAATAGTAGTATAGTGAAGGTTAATGGTAAGTGATCAGAATTTATGCATTTTTAATTTGTGCAACAAAGAAGTTCCTCTTCTCATTGTCTGGCCGAGCTCATGTGTAGATGCTGGTTTTCTGCTATTAAGGCATGAATCTCATGACAGTGTCGCTTCCTAAAGTCTTCGAGACCTTTGGCAGCTGAGCAGGAGGTAACACTGATGTATAGGATTTTAGAGCAATTTCAATCGATTGCAGAGTGCTTTGATTCACTTAGTAGCACGTGATTCTCTTCCCTAGCTTCCTTTCCATTTTTAGTTCCTGTGTTATCCAGGTAATCATTATCCAAGGGAAGATGCTGCTTCCTAATGACCGAGTCTTACTGAGCTTCTTGACAATCTCAGTGTCCTTTTGTAAGAGGCAGAAAGCCACCACGTAAGCAGCTGGTGCAGTAGGTATTAGCCGAGTCCCTCTTTGGCAGAGTAGATACTGAACTGAGTCCACCAAACTAGACAGATGTATACTTAAAATAACCAATGCTGAATTAAAATCCCCATCGGTCAGGGTTCTGTTTCACAAACACCAGTAATATTTGTGTATTTGAGGTGCTAAGCTTCCTTTTCCCTCTCATGTCACCCCCATCTTTCAGTCAGTGTGTCCCTTAGATTCCCCCTTCACAGGCAGAAGGCTCTGCTCTACTGTCAGCTTTTCACATCTGTTGAAAGCTTTTCAGAGGCAAAGCCAGGCAGCATAGCCATGGTCACGGGCTGGCATGGTCCGGGGGGCATTTCGATACGGCTGGAGTAGGAATTTGCCTGGTAACATGCTCTGCTTCAGGATTTGCTCCGATCCAGGTTGTCAGAGCTTCAGGCACAGTGAGCGTGATGGCTGTTGGCCAGGTCCTGACGCTGTCTTTCTCTCCCCTGGTGCTGTGATCCTGGATTCCAGCAAGTTCAATCACCAAAACATCGTGCAGTGCGTCGGGGTTAGCCTTCAGACGCTGCCTCGCTTCATTCTGCTTGAGCTCATGGCTGGAGGAGATATGAAGAGCTTTCTTCGGCAGAATCGACCCAGAGTGGTGAGAGAACTTCCCTGCTAGACTTGTGGTTGATTTTACTATGCCTGCTTTTTATGATTTTTATGAATTGGATAAAGGCCCTGAAGCCAAGCAGGGCTGTGTATGTGTCCCAGCCCCTACAAACTTCAGGATACATACATCTGTCCGCTGGACGTAAGCAGATGGTCAGTGAGAGAAAATGAAAGCAGCGCCAGAAACATAATAGCAGTCTATTAGTAACTGAGGAGGAAAGAGTAAAATCCTGTCCTGCCGTTCCAGAGTTCTCTGCCAACTAGACTACAAATTACAGGGCTTGCTTTCCTCAATGTCTGCCTTGTTTTCTGTGCGCCGTGATGGTGCGCAAGGAGCTGAAGTTCCGACACTGATAGGCAGTAACAGGAATTGGTAGCACGAGGTCCCCAGCAGGTGTGCATCAGCACCATATGGAGATGCATCAAAACTAGTTGAAGAGCTAAGCCTGTACACAGTAGCACTGTGACAGGGATTTAAGTCAATGCAAATGAAATTATCAAGTCAAATACTTTTGTTTAAGAAAACACCACTTTTATGAAAGCTGTTGTGAGGGTTTTTGCAAATTATCTCTGATTTCTAATATAATATTAATGCCAACCAAGTATGATGAATATTTGGAATTAATTAGTTTCAGTGTTCCTATAATGAATAGCTGCTTCCAGGTACGTGTTCTTCTGAACAGTGTGATCCTGGGCACCTCTGTTAAATAAGTATATATCTCTTGAGTGGAGGCTTCCAAAAAAAAAAAAAAAAAAGAAGAAGAGTTAGGCCTGATGCTGTTACTCCCTGCTGTACTGAGGTGCCTGTGCTGGCTGCCGGCAGGGCCGGGGCTGGCTGGTGCCTCATGCGCTCCTACACCGCATGCTGCAGTTGCACAGCTGCTTCTCCACACACACGTGCACCCCAAATAGTTATGACCATGCAGCTTCACGTGCACATGCCCCTGTGCTGGTAGTAACGTGTTGAAAGGTCGAGCTTAACCTCTTCCTCGTACAGGAGTAAATATACTAATTAAACGCGCTTACAGCACCCAGATGGAGGAGTTTGTATATCTTTAGTTTGGGCATTTGTAGTGAAATTGGTACAATTTCTGTGAGCAGATAAAGCCTGTGGGCAGCAGAGAATAATAAATACTCTTATCTGAGTATTATATATAGTTGTAATATAAAGAACTGTTTTTTTAAATATGATGTGAAACCAAACCTGCCGCTATGTTAGCCGGTGTGCTCGCGGATAGCAAATACAATAGTCCAGGTCCCCTCAGCACTGAAAAACCTGCTCCCCGTGCACCTTTTCTGAACACAGAACTGGCCCCAGCATTAACGGGTTTCACCACAAGTGTCCCTGGCTACAGGGAAAGGGCACGTCCACCCGCCTCTTCCGACAGAGGCATCCCAGAGCAGGGAGGTCTGGACGCCTGGGGTTCGATTTCCCCTCCTTGCTCCTCGTTTCCTCTCCAGAAATGCCTGCTTATGGCTGTCAAAGTTCTCCCGGGCAGATATCCAAGCACTTTGTATAATAATTTGCCTGGCCAGTAAAAATAGTGCTCAGTGGCTGTAGTGTATGTTACATGGTTTGAGCATGAGAAATTACAGCAATAACAGCATCCAGAAACAAAAGCAGCCTTTTCAAGAACAATTTATTTGATATCTCTTGGGCTTTTGATCAGCAGTGTAGTAATTCCTCCCCATCCTTGCTGAGAGCAGTACAGAAGTTCCTGGAGAAACACCGAGGAAATTTCCCTGTGGGGAAGTAAACATGGGATGTATGATAAGCAGGGCTTATGGGATGAAGATAAGCAGGGCTGCTGGAGAGGGGCTGCTTCGCTGCTCTTAGTGAGGGGAGCGGGTGGTGAGGGGCTGGTGCCGTCCCGCAGCCCCGCGGCTCAGCATCCCGCCTGCCGCGCTCCGAGGGCTCTGCCCCTCCCCACAGCGGGTGGGGGAGCTGCCCGCCCGCATCCCGCGCTCCCCCCGAGGTTCATGTGCTAATTGCTGTAGAAAACTTATTAACTCTTTAGCGGTGTGTGGGATGCTCTCTCCCCCCCCACCTGCGAAGGCCGCTTGGCTTCCGATGTCCCGCAGCCGGGCCCAGCGGGGCTGATCCCCGCACCGGGGCTGCTCGGGCCAGGCCCTGCGTCCCTGGGCGCTGCTCGGGGAGGGGAAGGGAAACCTCAGCGTCGCTTGGCTTAAACAGGAGTTTTTCTTTTCGCTTTGGTCTGCTTATGCTCCTCCCTGCTCCCGCCTGGCCCCGCGGGTACGCCTCTGCCTTACCGCCCTGCCCGCTGCGGTGTCCCCGCCTGGCCCGTGTCCTGCGCCGCTCTTCCTCCCTCGCCGGCCCGCCGCCTCCCCCAGAACCAGCCGTCCACGCTGGCCATGCAGGACCTGCTGAACATCGCCAGGGACATCGCCTGCGGCTGCAGATACCTGGAGGAGAATCATTTCATCCACAGGTGAGGCGAACGGCCCCTTCTGCTGTGGCCCGAGGGCGACGGGCTCACGGGTTACACAGAGCACGGTGTTTCCCCTGCCAGCACGGGCTCGGGCTCGGCTGTCCGGGCTGGTCCCACTGGTCTCACTGGTTTGCGGTGGAGTCAGGCCGTGCTCTGCCCTTCGGGCTGCGGGGGGCGAGGAGAGCCCCGTCCTCCCTCCCCGGGGCGGGCTGCGGGGCGGGCGGGTGTGCGGGTGGGTCTGCGCCACCAGGGGGCGGTGTCGCCCGTGGGAGCCGCTGAGGCGCGGCGGCCGCTGCGCCCCCCGCCCGGCCAGCACGGGGGAGGGGGGGCTGGTCGCGCCCCTTTCTCCTCGTTCGCAGAGCAAAAAAAATGTTGAGGTGGCAGGCGTCAAATATAATAAATAATACATTTATTTTATAATAAACTTATTATATGTAAATTTATTTTATAAATAATCAAATAAGGCGAGTGTTATCGAAGATGTAAGGGTTATTGTATCTGTGTATCTATACAACGTGTGTATATTTGGGACTGTTGCCTTTTAAAGTTCCCTGTCAGATATTGGGCTCCTTTGCTTCTGGTGAAGAGCTGCTTCAGCTCGCCATGTCCCAGGCACCACGTGCGCCCGGCTGCTGGGTGGTACTGGCCGGCTGCTGGGTGGTACTGGCCGGCTGCTGGGTGGTACTGGCCGGCTGCTGGGTGATGCTGGCCGGTGTGGGCTCAGCCCTGCTGTGCGGAGCCGGGGGCGGCCGGCGCGGGAGGGTGGCATGAGCAGCTGGGAGCTGGGGGGGGGGGGGGGGGCGCCTGGCTTCGCCCCACACGGGCCACCTGCAGGGAGCAGAGGGGCAGAGCTGGGCACGAGGGGCAGGGACTGGGGAGACTGCGGGGAACGAGTGCCAAGCAGCAATGGGAGCAAAAAGCCGTGACGTGGGGGTACGGGATATGTTATTGCCTCATGGTTAGAGCATCTGAGGAAGTTTTCAGCCTCCTTCATCCTGGAACAACAAATCAGTTCCTCTGAAGAAAGGGTTAAACTTTTCTGCCCTTAAAAAAGAGGAGCAGTAAAAGCGTGTCACAAGTTTTGACTCTGGGATCTTTTAAGTACCTGAGAGGATCCGTATTCTAATTAGAAACTTTAAAGTTAATCACTACAGCATTACTTGTTAACAACCCTTACTGTAATAGCGATGTCCTTCACCAACCTCTGCCCGCCTGATCTGCTGAGTTTATGACCGGGACAGATTTTGATTGCTGCCAGAAGTCCAATAGAAACGGCACAGACTTTTTCTCCACAGGTGTTTTATAAAACCAATTTTCCTTCCTCCTGTCAGGTAGATGTTCCCTGGTTTTCTTATCGTAGGTCACTGAGCCCAGCAGCCATCACACACAGCTTGTAACGCTGGTCCCAAGGGGACAGGTCAGCTGTCACTGCCCAGGGTTGATCTCCATTTCAGGAAAGAGATGGAAGAAACGTGCTTGAGTCTTTTAACAGCAGCATAGCTCTTTTATAAAAGGCTCTGGATCAGTTTTTGCACTGTTGGATCTATGGTATAGGCGACCTGGGAAGGGACTCGTTTTGTTTTAGCCTCAGTTCAGGAAACAAGTGCAGGAGAACCGTGCTCAGGCTCCTGCGCCTTAGTGCTGCTCGGAGCGGGTCAGGAAGGGGAGGTTCTCGCTGCGGACAGCAAGTACCCTGGGGGAAAAGTGGTCTAGTGGGGCTGTGGAGATGTCACCAAGGGCAGGTCTTGTCTAGGAGTCACAGCTGCTGATGGAAGAGAAAGCTGAGCTTGGCTTGCAGATCTGGAGGGATTTTTCAGGGCTGGCAGTGGGAAGAAACATGAGTTGTTCAAGGAGCTCCTTTTTCTTGGCAGCGAGCAGGACACACACCCCCAGTGCTATGATTTTTAATGAATTTCTTTTCAGAATGCATATTCAAGATGAACACAAATCCTTCAGTCTTGGCCACATAGTCATTGCTGCCACTCGTCACAGGCTACACCTGCCCCAGCAGCTGGCTGCTCCCATGTGTAGTTTTGCTTGGCTCCGCCGCAGGTAGCAGGAGCAGCAAAGCAACACTTTACCAGATCTGGGTCTACACGGACTTCCCAAGCAGCTTACCAAGATTACCCAACAGCATCACATCTGTAACTGATGGAGACACTGCTGCAATGCTGCTCTTCTAAAAAAAATTACAGCAAGAAAGAAATCTGTCATAATGTGGTTGAAGCAAAAGAAGGTTGGGTCTGTCCCTGGTCCAACACTGACCCTGTTTTCTGCCTTAGTGAAAGGAGACGGGAGCGGGCAATGTTTGGAAAACGCTGGGTAGAAAATGTAATGGAAATGCAGTTTAAGAATTTTGGTTAATGAAGATGATAATGTAGCTAGCTGGCTTCATTTCTTATTTTTAATAAGCTTTTCTCATTTGTGTAAAAGGTGACTTGGCTAAGGTTTGCAGGACTGTATCTAATCTTTCTTTATTCCTTTAGCTATTTAAGAGTTTAGAATTAGATTATTTTTTTTTTTTTTTAAAGAGATATAGCTGCAAGGAATTGCCTTTTGACCTGCACTGGAGCAGGACGAATAGCCAAGATCGGTGACTTTGGGATGGCGAGGGATATTTACAGGTAAGTGAAAGGCCATTTCAGTCCTGTGAGTAACTCGGTAATCTGTATCATTTTGACTGGTGTGAACTGCCTCATGGTGTCTGAAGCAGTGGAACATCTGTTATGTGTCTGGATTTGATTACGGGTTAACTCATTGGAGTGAACAGGCTGTACGCTAACACATCTGTGCCCACTAGCCGATATGCTTCAGCTGTGTTTATTCCAGACTGGGCCCCAGGGAACGCTGCAATCGCATGTGGACACTAAACCAAGCATAGGCAAATTTATTAGCTAGTTGATTATAAATAATCTCAAATTAAAGAAAAAATAAAACGAAACCAAAACCCAACCAAAATTCTCAGTTTATGATGTCAAGAAAACTTGCTGCACCAGCACAGTGTGCGAAGCACCGGCAAATTGGATGTCTTCAGCTGTGCACCTACAGCACCCTGGGTTCCCACCCCAGCTGCCGCGGTAGGAGGTACTGCGGCCGTGCGCTCTGCGTGGGGATGGCTTCTCGGTTTTCCCTCTTGGCCCCCATTGCTGCATGCAATCCCCAGCTGCTGTTGCTGTGGTGAGAACAGCTTTTATATATCTGAGCCCTTTCCAACCGTGTGATATCCTTCGCGCGTTTTCTCTTCCCAGAGCGAGTTATTACCGCAAGGGAGGCAGAGCCATGCTTCCTGTCAAGTGGATGCCACCAGAAGCTTTTCTAGAGGGCATTTTCACCTCCAAGACCGACACCTGGTAACAAATGTCTTTTAATCACTTCTGCTGCTCAGTGATAAGGGTAAGAAATGTACTGCTTGAGAATAAAAAAGTCTGTTCGGCAGGAACCTTAAAAAAAGGTCAGAATTTCACAGAATATTAGAAGTCTTCCCTTCTCAACAGAAGTACAGCTGAAGGATTCTGAACGAATTAAAAAATCTAATGTAAAAGGAGGTAATAAAAGTTCACTATACATAAATGTAGAGTATCATGTTTAGATTCCCAAGAAGTCTCAGTTAAAAATCAAAAATGCCAATCAGACATTTCCCTCAACCCTCAGGATCTGCCACTCAGTTTCTATCGGTGACACAGCCCGCTTATCTGTCTTGTAAATGACTCTCTATGTACCACCTAGGATTACTCTTTCGTATAATTTCTTTTTGTTCTGTATAAAATGACAGCAGATTTAATCAAAGTCCTTGCTGGTTGCTGAGGAAACAATATTTATATATCGGTTCCTCATATAACTTGATCCTTCTTTGAAATCAGCACCCCCAGCAGCAGCACGTGCAGGCGTGTGGGGGGGAATCTTTCCCTCTCCCCGTCCCGCAGGGTCTCCGCAGGGTGTGCTGAGTTGTTCCCTCAGCACCACGCTGACCCAGCTTCCTGAAGCTCTTGGTGGTGCTGCAAGAGAAGGGCTTGCTTGTTGGCATCCCACTGTCAGCAGCCGGTACTAAATGTTGTGAAGGGAAGTGCTACAGTTGCCGTAATAGGCCATTGTAAGTGAAAAGTACTGGAAATTTCTTCCACCTTTGCAGCAAATGGTGACTGTTACAATTCTGACCCTGCTGAAGCCTTGTCAGAACTCTCTGGACTGCCCTGGGTCTGTCACATGTAACTTCCAGTGGCACTGCCGCACTGACCCACAGATGTCAAGAAGGAGAGCAAGGTACCAGGACAAAAAATAAGTGCTGCTGCCTTTCGGTTTCACTGGCTGGCTCTTACTTGGTTTTGTTCTTGAACATCCTATTCCCAAACGCTGACTCAAACCTCTCGAGCCTTCCCAGGCCAGGTGGGAATCACCATGCCAGACCCAACAGTCAGCCCATCTGTAGGGTAGGGTGCTCCGGCGATGCCTGCTCTGACATAACAAATGCAGCAGAAGGAACATTTTCAGTTATTCATGTATTTTGAAACCTCTGCAAAGCTAGTTTTGGAGCTTGAGCAAAGGTTTTGATTGATTATTTTTTTGTATCAAAGTTGACTCATAATCACGCTAATTGTACATTACTGTGGTTGGCCTACAGCTTCGGAAGGTTGGCGCTGTGGTGTTACCTACGTGGCTTCATGCCGGGTTTGTGGAGCACAAAGCAAACCTAACTGGTATTGTTGGCTGCTCCCTGACACAGGTCCTTTGGTGTGCTGCTTTGGGAGATTTTCTCTCTAGGCTACATGCCCTACCCCTGCAAAACCAATCAGGAAGTGCTGGAATTTGTCACCAGTGGAGGAAGAATGGATCCACCAAAAAACTGTCCGGGACCAGTGTAAGTACTTCCTTACTCCCACAGCCCAAGGGACAGTGGGTGGCAAACAGGTTAGACAGAGGCAACTAGACGCCCTTAGCCAGGGAATGGTATTGCCCCAGGGTCGGGGGGTAGTTTGGAATGTCTCTTGAGCCGCTGCCTCCTGTACAGAGCCTAGAGCACTCTGGGATTTGCTGGAAGTAGTGGTCCCCTAATGGCTTGGGATCCAAGGATGCAGAAATGACATGGCCAGTTTTGCGCCCCTCCATTGGGCCCCGCACCAAGTGCAGTTCCTCTGGACCCATGGTCACTTCATACTGGAACACGTTTGGCATAATTACCTTTCTTGATCAATACTTTTTTTTTTTTTTTTTTTTCTCTTCTTATGTTAAGGTACCGGATCATGACACAATGCTGGCAGCACAGCCCAGAGTATCGGCCAAACTTCTCCACCATCCTGGAAAGAATCAAGTATTGCACACAGGTACTGTTCTTTGGTTACCCAGGTGGATGGTAATCCATGGATTGCCATGGATTGTCCAAGAGCAACTAGATTTAGTGCCCAAAACAAGTGAAGAGTCCTGCCGGGCTGAGTGGATTCCTTTCCCATTTGTGGTGGTGCTGCTGGCTCAGCTGCTCTTTTAATTTGGGTTTTCTGGTATCTGCCTTCACTCTCCCACCTTCAGTCCAACCGAAATGAGATTATACTGCTCCTGAGCAGGTGGATGCTTTCAGCTCTCAGCTTGTTCAGTAGCAAAATGTCCTCAATTTTGTGATGGAAAGGTGTTAAGAATCTCTTTTAGGGTCCATATTCTGACCTTGCCTAATGCTGCTCAGAAGCCATAGCTGAACTGGTGTGGAGTGGAGGGAGGGGATGAGCTGGCACGGTGAGTTCATCATCTGGGAGCATTTTACAGCTACAGGGCTGGATTCAACCTCCCAAGGGAGGAATTATAGACTGGTGACCCCAGCTTAGCTGCTGATTTCAGTAAAGCACAGCCCCTGCCCAAAAGGAGCATGTAAATGAGAGAGCATCTCTGCACGCCCTGTGAGCGTGTGATACCCAGGGGGCACAGAGCATCTTGCGTGGCATGCAGGAATATTGCCCAAACCTGATGGCAGCCTCTGCCAAAAGCTTTTTCACTCTCATCGCTATTTCTCTTAAAACGCAGCGGTGACAGTCACCCCGGGGGTGCTTGGGGTGTAACAGATTCTGGTCTCTCTTTTTCAGGACCCTGATGTGATCAACACTGAGCTGCCCGTGGAGTGTGGCCCGGCGCCAGAGGATGAAGGGAGTATGGTCGTGCGCCCCAACATTTCCAGTGGGGTGGTGCCTCTGTTGGTAAGCCCTTCTCTCACTCCTCAGACCACGCCTGAAGCGCTGGGCTCCCAGCATGCTGGACACAAACTTGTCCAGTGTCCCCAGGAGCTCCTGGTGGAGACCCTGAGCAGCCGGGCTGCCCGAGGGCCCAGCCTGCCATGCCTCAGTGATTTCAGCAGCGGGTCCTGCTTCCAGCAGACCTCAAACCAGAAGGTGGAGCTCAGCAATCCACCCACTCACAGACTTAAAAACAAAACAAAAAATCTTTGGAACCCAACCTATGGATCGTGGGTGCTAGACAACATCTGTCACTTCAGCCCCAACTCCAAGCTCAAAGCAGCTCCAGAGCGGGAAGATTCGGGTTTTGATGGGAATTGCAGTTCTTCTCCTAGCTCTCGGGCATCTCCAGCGTCTCCAAGTCGAAGCAACTGCCCTCACCTGGGTATCAGTGGGATTGAACTGGTGAAACTCCAGGCGTTCCCCTGCGGCAATGTAAATTATGCTTACGACGACCTGTGCTGCAGCAGTGACCACCAGCCTTCAGCTCTGGCAGAGGCCGGAGCAGCTGTGCTAAGGAGCTCCAGTCTGCACAGGGATGAAAAGCCTTTTTATAAAGCAGAGAAAACAGTGAGAGAGAGGGACTCTGGTCTGTCTTTGTCAGATGACCTGAGTGTTACGCCAGTATAACAGAAACGGTTCTTCCAAAGCTGAGGGAATGTCTGGAAGGACTGCTTCCTATTTCACTTACTTCCTCCCTTCAAGTTCCTTGAGATGGGTGATGTTTCAACATCAGCAACGTTCTGCTTCCTCCTTCTACCTGCCAGACCCCCAGATCGTTAAAGACAGTTGCGTTTCTATCTCTGTCCATCGAATGTGTTCCACTGAACCAGCTTCGAGGTGGAGAACAGTGGCACTGCTGCTCTGATTCAGCATATGACGCTAATGAACGGACTCCTCCTCAGTCTGCTCAAGTGAAGAGAAACGGACCTACCCTCCGCCCGCAGCATTTGGATGGAAATAATGACCAACACAGGTTGTGCTTCCTTCTGACCCTAGAAACCAAACCCGCATGCTGTGCCAGCAGCAACCACCCTGCAAAGGCTGCTGTGTTCCTGAGAGCTTTTTACAGTTCTGATGACTTACTGATGATGCTTGTGCACTGTAAGGGAAGTAACTAAATAGCAGCCACTTTTGCATCTGTTTTATGAGCAGACCCTGCAGACAAAGATGAAAATGAAGGTACTGTTTCCATTTTGAGCAGTAGGAGGGATGAAAAAAAAAAATCCAGACTCCTCTGAGCATGTGCTTTGAAAACAGGCAATGAAGAGGAAAACATATTTACTATTAAAAAAACCAAAACACCTTGGTGGAGCTAATAGTATCCCTTTGAATAGTGAAGGAAATGTGCTCCCTGCCTCATGGTGTCTTTTTCCTCCCAGCTCCTGGCATGGAAGGGACAGGTGGTTTTTCGAGAAAGGGTGAGCTGCATGGCGTGATGAGAAACTGACTGTCTCTCTCTTTAATGGGCTTTACTTGGGATGAACTTCGTTTTTGTAAGTACTTCAACATCCAGCAGTACTTCCCTGTGCGATGTTGGTAAGCGTTAAGCTGAGGTTCTCTGGTAACTGTTGAGCATTTGGTGCGCTGGAGCTCTTGGCTTGAGCACCTG
This sequence comes from Falco punctatus, assembly GCF_963210335.1. Classification (NCBI taxonomy): domain Eukaryota; kingdom Metazoa; phylum Chordata; class Aves; order Falconiformes; family Falconidae; genus Falco; species Falco punctatus. The sequence continues at coordinate 1,374,924 of NC_137587.1, forward strand.
CTCCTCTGCGCTAGAAACCAGGTAATGGAGGGGAGGGCAGAGGGACGGGGAGCCTGGTACGGCACGGAGCCCTTCGCACAGGGAGGCAGAACGGCTCAGCCATTTGAGAAGGCTGAAATCGTGACTTGGCTCCACACACCCGAGCAGGTCGGCATTTCTTCTCACCTTGCAAGCGTACAGACCTGCTGGTAGTTGTCATGTCTTTGGAAGGCAGCTCGTTTCTAAGACTTTGTTCTGTTGCTTAAGGTCTAAACTGATGTTTACTGGTCAAAGCCTGAAAAATAGGAAACTGAAAAATTAAATTGGATATTTATTTGGATAAATCCAAATAATTTGGATTAAGCCTGAACGGCCTCAGAGACATTCTGTCCTTGTCCCACTCCTGAATGTTGCCCTGCCAGCCTATAGTGGCAAACGGACATGTAAGAGGGGGTACGGCGGGGTGCCGGCAGGCTGCCTGAGGGGAGAGTCCCTGCTGATCACCCGCACGGCCAGTCGGAGTGTGGGCTGGCAGGAGGGTTTGCTCCGACCACGCAGGCTCCCTGTCCCCAGCGTCGCTCGGGGATGGACATGGCTGCGATGCAGTGAGGGAAGTACAGAGTGAAGGCTCTGAACCCATCTCGAGTGACATGCATCCTCAGTGCGGGTTTGTGCCTGGTGGTCTGACTTTGTGTCTGTTGCACGCTTCCGACGGTTTTAGGGCTTTGGCTCTAGAGTGAATAGTTTTATATACCGTCATGTCCAGACCTGAGTGGTGACAATGGCCACCCCTCAGTAATGACCCGTATGGTATGGGAATAATTCCAAATCCATGTTGTGCAATGACAGATGCTCAGGACAGGGGGGTCCCGCTGTGCATGGGCAAATTCCAGGAGTGGCGCAGGGGCTGAAGGGCTTAGTGGCCAAGGGAGATGGTTGCCTTTCCCTCACGCCCTTCTTTCCATTTCACCTTCACTTTAGCTCTCTGGCTTCTCTCATATTTAGCTCAATGTCTGTCCTATCTTATGTCCAGGAGCTGCTACAGCTCAGCTCAGCTGGATGAGGCAGGAAAGCCCAGTTAGCAGGAAATTTCCTCATTCTTTCCTCTAACAGTTTTGGTCATGTTTCAGGCTGGCCACCTCTGGAACATGCTAGTCAATAAGTACATCTACTCTTAGCCATCTAGAATAACATCAGTTTATCAACAACATCCTTACCTCTCAGATTATGTTAGCCCTACGGTTTATGCATGAGTAGGTTTTGCTTCAAAGGTGAGCTTCAAACCCTCCAACAGCTGGGACCGGGCAGCAGCAGCTCAGCCCCCTCCTCCCTGCACGCGGGGTAAGGCCAAGCAGAACGCAGAGCTCCCAGTTCAGCTGCAGCGGGCAGGCGCCGGACCCCTTTCCAGGCTCTGTCCCGAGCACAGCGCTGGGCTCACGGCCACGCTTTCGCATGTGACTCTGCTTTCAGTTCTCCTTAGCCAGCGGCACGGGTGGGAAATGGGTGGTAAGAGAGAGGGGTGAGTACTGACTTGTTCCGAAGCCGTGGAACCTTACACCACCTTCCCTTCCTGCAGACTTCTTAGATTCAGTCGCAGGCACAAGAGTTCTGTCCTTCTCGTGGAAATGCCTGTACCTCCCCGCAGATTCCAGCGGGAAGCCGGCAGGATCCCTGCTGTACATACGGCTACCCAGCTTCAGCTGCTGCTGTTTTCCCCGTACACAGCACCTGCCTCAGCGTAATTCACAAACCTAGAAAGGCCACTCATGATAAAACTAGGTAAGGCATTGAAAAGCGACGGGAGAGCACAGCTCTATTGCCAACGCCACAGGCAGCCTGGGCTGCAGCTATGCCTTCACGTTATAAACAAAATGCCAGTTCTTCAGTCCAGCACTTTGGACAAATACCTGGTTTTACGGCATAGCTGCGTCAAGGTACGTATTTACAGGAAGAATATAGACAAAGCTGCACTGAGCCAGAATAAAACTCCATCTTCCCCCTGTCTAACCCCTAAGGGTGACCAACAGTGGGGTGTTGAAGGGCAGCTGTAGGAGTAGTGATTATTTATTTGCTAGAGCTACTTCACTGGTTTACAACAGCACATAGCTCAGGGATGTACTGAGCCAGATGCAGTGTCTTGTAACAAGACAGAACATGGAGCTGCACATATACCAAAGGGGCACTAAAAGAAAGAGACAGGAATTTTAAAAGAATCTGCATTAGCAACCTAAGTTTTATATAAGGTCTTAACTCCCTCAAATGGAACTAAAGGTAAACCGTCTTCTGTCAGCACAGTTGCCGTGAATCTTTGAGCTGCAAGTTTTTCTGTGCACATCTGATGTCTTAGCTGCTTTTCAAAAACCCACACGAATAATGAATTTTAAAATAATATCCTGGAGCTAATGTAATAAAATGCTAATGTACCTCCTGTTGTGATGCTGAAATGCTACATGCTGTCCAAGCTATATTATCTAAAAAGAAAAGTAACAATCGCAACGACATGTACTACCACCATCAGTCCTACAATGCTGAGACTGAAACTTACTGTTCAGACAACCACAGGTTTCACAGTGCTCAGTTGCTACCATTTAAAAATATAACTGGCTTTAAACTGTTTTTAGGGAGACGCTTTTAGTGCATAATCAATAAGTTGAACCCACAGAGTCAAAATCAGATTACTTTGGCAACTGAAAGGCAAAATCCGATTTTGTTTCCTAGACAAATGACATGAGCTGGAGATCTGGGATTAATTCAGTTCTGTAATCCACGTGAAAAATCTTCCAGTGCTTCCCTACTGGAGAATCAGCCATTTATGGGATTATTATTAATTGCCCTTCATGACTGGTGTCTTGTCTTTTCACACATGACCAACTTGGTTTTAGATTTGTGTGTATATAGTTGGGTCTTTTTTTCTTCTGGGCTCAGCATCGGCACTATATGTCGCTTCATACAACCTCATACCTACATCTTAAAGAGGGGGCTGAGTAACAAAAGATGAAATAATGCAAATTTCCATTTGGCTTTCTCTGCTTTCTTTTCACATTTGTTGATATTCTTGCTTCTGATCTCTTATTTTTTCTCTCCTCAACTGAAGTGTTTTATATCTTTACCTTCCCTTTAAAGAAAGAGAATTTTTAACGGCTCAGATTTAAGGTGTCCCCCTCATACCAACCCTTTTCCTGAGGTAAGTTCTCCACTGATTTGCCAGCAGGCAGGTGCGCACTAAGAAAGCTTCACAAGTCTAATGCAATGGAGGTAACTGACTCCACTTCCAGTGCCTCCCCCTACTTACCCAAAAGAGAAGACGCTGCTCCTGGGAGTATTTGCACCCCACACCGTGCCAGCCAGGGACCACACTTCCTCAGACCCCCAGCTGCAGGGCTTGGCGAGGCAGCTTCTCCTGCAGGCACGGCTGTGCTCTCTCCTCCTGGCCGCCTGCCCTTTCCAACCCAAGGCAGAGAGCTTAGGCGTAACGTCACTGACATCTTCCCGTCTCGCCACACCACTTTTTAACTGAATTGGTTTTGATTTGGCATTACCCTGGACGATGGCAGCACTTCTGGCCAACTCACCTTTCTGGGTGACTGCTGTACATCAGTAGATGACTCGCCTGCTTCTATGCAATTTAAAGCTGGACACGTGTATACTTCTATATTTGCAACACAAAATAAAAAGACGCTAATGGTGCCAATTTGTTTCCCTCTCTGCTAAGTACCCTTTGCACACAGGTAAAAGGACAATGTCTTGCTGGAGAAGTGCTGTCAGTCCTGGAAGTTTGACTGCTTCTTCCCCGCTGCCTCACAGCACCACACTGCTCTGCCAGATGCCTTCTGATGCACCATTTTTTTATATATGGTAGGCTATGAGGCTATGAATGGAAATTTTTGAGACAGAGTTTACCTCAAAGGGAGCCGTCAAGCTCTGTGTGGATTGGGTTCTAAGGCAAACGTACTAATAGGTTTCGGAACCAAGTTCCAACGTTAGCTTCTAGATGCATTAGAACTAGTTTTGGTTTAGGAAATAATTAGATACTAAAGACTAAAAACACAAGAAACACTCAAATAAATAGGTTTTGTCTCTTCCCTAAGGAAATTACTGAAGAAAAGATGCTACTGCCCTATGACCAAATCACGGTGGATGTCTTTTTTTTTTTTTTTTTCCTTCAGTCTCATTTATTTAGTAGCATACACACTTCAGAGTAACAAACACTCAACCAATACAGTCAATGTCAAAAGTGACCATGGTCAGCATTGCATTGTAGTGTTCAGAACGGATGCAAGTGGATGATACAGGCCATTTGATCTCAGTACCTTAAGAATAACAAATAATAACAATAGCAATAAAAAAAAAAAAAAAGGAAGCAAGAGCCCTCTGAGATACTTAAGGGTTTGGTCCAACTCCCACTGAAATCTTTCCCTATTGTAAGAACTGGATCAGATGTTAAGTGAACCCCCCCCTTCTAAAATTTTTACCACTTTGGTTAAATGTCATGTGAATTTATATCCTTGTGAGGCCCCCAAACCCATCATTTTAAACTTAGCTGATGTATCTCTTTATGCATGGTGCACCTCCTCCAAAGAATCTCACCGCATCTTGCAATCAGTAATGAAGGACGGCCTCACATCGCTCCTGTGAGGTAAGTAGGTACTACTCCCGTCTGTAAAATGGGAATGAAACTGAGGCCTAGGATAGCTGTCAAGGCCAAAAAACCAAGTTACTGACAGGCTGAAGGAGAGGAGTCCTACTGCTAGACTCACACAGAAACGCAGCAGCTACAGCAGTAAGCATCGCTGCATCTAGTGAGTTTAAAGACCTTGGTGCCTAAGTCCGAGGTTAGCTGTTCAGCACCAAGCGCCTCTGGGCCAGCATATCTCACCACACTGTGGCAACACGTGCCCTCAGTGTCTCTGGAGCGAGGCAGTATGTCAGCAGAGGCATTACCAAGCGTACCTTACTTGTAGGTGAACAAGTACCTTGGTGAGCACGCATCAGCTCTGTGTCACACGCCTGTGCAAAGGCGTCATCGACACTCTGGTAAGCAGAAGCTTATTCAAGGTGGCTCGGGCCACAGCAAGAGAAGGCGGCACGGCTTCCTCACACCAGCAGGTCGGCACCCAAGGCCGTGCGGTGCGAGTCAGGTCTGGGAGTGACCCTGCGGCAGCCTGCCCGCGCCCCCAGCCCAGCCCCCCAGCCCCGGGGCACGGCTGCAGGCTGCTAACTGAGAGCCGCCGCCTCTTCTCCTTTCCCGTAGCAGCGGCAGGAGAGCGTGGCTGCTGCCTTCCCAGTCCCTTAGCAAGCCGAAGGCCCTTTCAAAGCTGACGTGCTAGAACTATTCATCAGCTAGAATGAATTTCCAAACCAGGGTCCGCTATGGCAGAAGTGGGGTTGCTTCCCCCCCGACCTTTTCAGCTACTGCAGAGGAATAGCTCATGCTCCACGCTCTCCCCCAAGACCACACACTGCAAACCACGCAGGTGCCAGCAGCAGCTGGGGTTTTGAAGCTGCAAGCACTCCTTTAGAGTGCACCAGACATTCTAAAAGTCTGTCTCAAACTCTCAACTGACGTTTGATCATCAACCTTTACTCTCTAAATCTCTCTTCTAGAACAATGTTACGCTGGTGCAAAAGATTCACATATGTGGCAATAGAAGAAAGAAATTGAATTCTGAAGATTAATTAGGCAAACCACTAATGAATTCTATCACCTTAACATTCTCATTCCTAACTTTTCTAATTTAATTTTTTATTATGGTAGAGACTGCTTGCAATTGCAGTCTCACAGAAAAGGTATTGTTATTAAAGCCCCCCCGTGAGATCTTACTGACTTCCTATCCTCCTTAAGCACTGCTAACCGATGGCTTACCTGATGGCTGCAGGAAAGGAGGGAGAGGGTTTTGTTTGGTTGGGCTTTTTTTAAATTGTATGAAATTCACTGCAGATTAATTCATCATCTCATAGCAGTTCAAAAATTAGGAGGCATCTGGAATGATAATATCTGTGCTTTCTGTTGAAGGCTTGCTGTCATTTCAAAAGAAAAAACAGTATAAACCCTCTGAAACACCCAAGTGGAAAATTCATTAATCATGTACTATAATGAAAATAAAACTGAAAGGGACTCTGGGAGGCCACAGAAGAAGTCTGAATTTGCAGTGAACTGCAAAAAATAATTACCAGTTTCAAACAACTTCTGTTTTAGGACAAAATGTTCCCACACATCATTACTTCCTACAGAATACCCACTCTATGTCATCTAATTTTTAGGTCACAACTGAGCTTGAATTTTTAATAGTGCTGTTTTGTTTAGAGGTGATGAAAAAAGTCATTAAATCTGACTGATCTCTTAGTACCGTAGTGTGTTATTGAAAGTAACTCCTTTTAGAAATGATTTCAGGCTCTTCAATTCTAATTACAAACGTTATAGATACATTTCATTCCAGAGCTGGACTCTACAGTCTTTTTTTTTTTTCTCATGATCACAATTATTACTGAAATAACAGTTTTCCAAAGCATGGAGTCACCTTCATATATCCTAAAGTTCTCAGAATCTCTCCCAAGCACAGGACACCAGCAAAGGACAGCAATTTCCGACCAACATGTGCTACTAGCTCTAAATGTTGGAAAAGCCATTAACAATCAAATAATAATACAAGCCTTGTCCTCATTTTGAAAATTGCATCATCACATTATTGATGTTAAAACCTGGAATGTGAGTGAACATGTGACTACTGATAGTATTTATACGGCTAGTATTTAAAGAACTGTTCAAGCGATTAGAGGCAGCCAACAGAGAAAGTATGTGAAGCCATTACAAGAAATCATTTCAGTCTTTCTTGATTTTAACCCAAACACTGTGAATCTTCTGTGGCTGTGCCTGGGTCACAGCAAAGGAAGCACGAACCACAGATGGTCTGTGATTCCAGACAGCAACTAGGCAATGTGCTGTATTGACATTCCTTCCCCCAGACCGCCCTGAGTTAACAGCTGACACCCCGGTGGGAGGATGCCTGGGAATTATCTCATCATTAGTGTAATGCTGTGAATGCAGACACATTACCTTTCCGACCGCTGTGTCACTCTTTATGCTTAAGTAAGTGGCAGCATCGTATCTGGGCAGGAACATGGCCAAGTAGTCATGTGCATTAGGAGACAGTCAAACCGTGATCTTAAGAGATCACACTGTTTGCTGGCTACTAGTGCGTGCGTGTGTGTGCGCATGTGTACAGGGGTTTCACCTTTAAAAATAAACAAGCCTTGGAAAAACCCCCTAGTTCCCTGGTCTGTGTGCAAAAGAGTCCATTACCGATTCTCAGAACTGCAGTTCAGCTGTCAGCGGCCAAATTTGCCAGGCAAGCCAGGCACTTTCCTAACAGCCCATGCAGTCTGAAAGTCAAATGTTTTTGGAGACAATAGGCTGCTATTCTCTCCCTAGAGTATTTGTAATCTCCTGAGAGGCTACATAAAAAGCAAAGGCTGTTCTTGGATAGAAGTGAATCGAGGCTAGGGCAGGGAAGAGGAGGAATAGTCAGTAGCAGTTACCACATCCAGCCACCACAAACTCCTGCCTCCCTTTGCTCCAGGCTTCTTGTGATCATCACTCATTTCCACCTTGTGCACACTGCAACGCAATGCAGCAGAAGTTGTTGGTCCAACCTATAGTGTACACAGGAGGGACGGGACTTTGAATTAGAGGGTAAAAAACACTCTTGCTGGTTTGAAAACTATGCAGTTCCCTGAAAAATGGTTATTCCTACCCTGAATCTCCAAGCACTTGCTCTGGTTCACTGAGAGGTAATCCGGAGTCCCATCTGTTTTCCAGAAATCAGAATTGTTCTGGTTTACCATACAGACCTCTTGACTCATGCTGGTGTGATTCCTGAGTATGGAGTTCTTTGTTCTCTGAGGACCAGTCTGAAGTTAGGCTGGTGCAATACAGACCAGTCTGGAGTTATTTAGGTTCACAGAGGGCCAATGCAAAGTCATTTTGATCACTAACTGCTGGGTTCTGGATGCAGCTCCCTCTGCACCAATGACCTCAGGAGTATGGAAGGGAGTTAAAGGTTTCCTTCTTACTGAGTAATCCCAGTAGAGCAGAAAGTTACAGAGAAGCCCTGCAAGTTTTGTGCCGATCTCAACTCATCTTTCAGTGATGCTTTCCAAGATGCCAATCAAATTGTCCAACCCCAACAAGTACCCATCCTCCCTGTTGCCTTCTTGCCAGGGGATCCTGTGATCCAGTGTCTGCCCATCGGGGAGAAGGGTGGTCTTTCCAAAATCGATCAGCCACACATTGGCGTTCCCACTGCCATCATGTACAAAAAGTAGTGAACTTCCAACGACCTGGAAGACAGATCGGGATGATGTGGTTAAATACACATCTTTAGCTCTCCTCTATCACTTAACACTTCCCAATAAGATGACCTTCTCACCTGTGACCCAACAGACTTTTGGGCTGCACTTACACACAGACAATTTACATGCCCCATTTGACAGTTATATCAATCAGTAACGTGTAAATGGGCATGTAGAGGGGGAAAGGGATCCAGAAGACCAAAAGGAAGAAGAGCAGTTCTCCAGCTCACTTGGCAGCAGGTCTCAATTTGAGCAAATCAGCCAAAGCCAGTGACTACTTTCAAAGAAAGACCATGACTCATGATTAACCAAAATGCCACTAGTGACATGAGGAAATCAACAGGGTAAAATAAAATGCCTGGTCTCAAAATCTTCAGCTGTAACAAGCAGAACTTACAATGCTACGGATGCCTCCTCCACAGCAAAGCATAAAAGGAGAACTTACAGAGCAGAATTATACAGTAAATCCAGTATTATAAAGCCTTTGTTGTCAAACTGCAACTGAATGCTACTGTACCAAATGCAAGCTTCCACACTACCATTCCTCTGTAAAGACTCCCAGTGGAACACCCCAAGATTAGAGAAACTGCAGGAAACTGGTAGTAATAAACCATTCCCTGCAGCGGTGAGACCTGTAGGTGCTGGGATGTTATAAAGACAGAAGGATTTTTATTATTCCTCAACTGTTTTAATCTTCTGTATTGTTGTGATGGAGGCTTTAGGGTATCTGTGTTGGTAACATACATATAGTTTTCTTCTACTAATACAGCAGGCTAATCCAAAGTACATCTGAATGACCAAAGCAAGCAGCAACGCACCTCACAGTATTACACTCACTGCTCACCTCATGTCGCTTGAAGAAGTCTGAGGATTCAAGGATGACATGAATTTCCTGCAGACGCTTGAGGTATTTTTTCTGGAGGAAGGAAAAAAAACAACCCATAAACATTTAAGTAAAGAATGGATAGAGATACTCTTGTTTACAAGAGTTAATATAGTGAAGAGATCATGTTAATTTTAGGCTAGAGGTGCTTCAAAACAACAGGTTCATCACTTGAAAGTCAATCTGAAAATACACTTAAATAGGCTTTCATAGCAGATGAACAGACTGGAGTTCCTCTGCTGCGTGGCTCAGGCCAAGCACACTTCTGTCCTGCTTGGATGTACTGAGAATTTCTGCATCCCTTTTTTTTTTTTTCCTCTTCTTTTTAAGAAAGACAAAAAATCTCAAGCAATTAAAAATCTTTCACTTCTCCACAGTGAAAAGACAATGAAATTTTACACACATTTTTAATGCTGCCCTGTGTTACCAAGCGCGCTCCTCCTGGAGGGCTAATCTGCCTTCATAATGCCTTCGGCACTGCAGCCAAACACTGTGGCACCCTGAGCAGTTCCAAAGACAAGACACGTTATGCCACCCGCCACACGGCAGCGGTTATGCCCGCGGAGCAGCACACAGGAGTGGCCCTTTGGGGCCAGTCTCGTGCCTAGGAGCACAGCCAGCACCGGGCTCACCCCCTGCCCCTGCGCTCTGGTTTTATCCCCTCCAGCCTGAACTCCCAAATCACAAGTTTTCCTGCCAGCACAATCCTTGCTCAGACATCATCATCACCCTTCTGATGCATCTAATATTCATGGTCAAAGCTGACGGCAAGCCGTAAGTTAGCTTGACTGATGTTTTGCTAGCATAAGGAGCTCAGCTGGCCGCTTCCCACAGCCCACCTAGTCCCCGTGTCCACTCCCATCTGCCGAGAGGGACTGGAAGTCAAAACCATTTTCTTCCTTGGTAGTTTAATTCATTTTTCTTGCACCAGAGGAAGCATGGCCCTGAAGCAAGTTCATTGGGTCAAAGATAGTTAACCCAAAGAGCTCAGACTCACCAGAATAGTTGTGTTGCCCTCAATGAATTCCACAAAAACCTGTAGAACTTGCTCCTGTGTCTTTGTAGTTTTGAAGTTTGTGTTACATGTTCCATCCGCCTTCTGCACAAAACCACACAAAGATAAAGATGATTTATACTACACACACGTATCACTCCCCTCATCAGTCAATCCTCTTGAACCATCAGCAGCTCAGCTCTTGCTAACCAGATGAAAGTGAGCAACTGAACAGGAAGAGAGCAGATAAACCAAGCAAGGAGTGGAGGAGACAAGATACCAGAGCTGACTGGATACCTTTAAATGGCACTTCATTTCCTGTCAAGTGCAGTTAAAAAAACCCACACAAACAACAACTCACAGTATTACCAGCTTGCAGGAGGGTTTTCTCACATGAGTACTAGCAGCGCAAAGTTCAATGGGGCAAACCACAGCGACCTCTTCGGCTGCCCTCTTGCCCAGCCTGGTGTAGTCTAACCCTGGCTGGGGCAGTAAGGGGCCATTTTCAAACCCGATTTTACTAGTCCTTTTTGTTTGTTTGTGTTTGGTTTGGTTTTTCAATGGGGAAATCAAAGACTGTGGTTAAGACTCAGTCCCAAATATACATTTGCAAATTAGCATGACCCAGAAGTCACAGAACGGAGAGCTAGCTGCAGGCAGGAACAACTTGGGATTTGCAATACTAGCAGTGACAAAGCAGGTACGTGAATTTTGGCAAAAGACAGCGTGGGCATGCTTGTGTCCAACTAGATCCTGGAGAAATACAGAGTGGTTTTGTGCTAACAGTAAGGCTCAGTACAAAAGCATCCTGCTGCTGAAGAAACAAGTCTATGTGCTGGTAGTGACCAGTTTGTACCCGTGGAGCTACAAGTAAACAAGAGCAGTACGTGAATCGGAGATATCTGTCAACATAGACTACACGAATATGCATTTCTCCAAGAATATCCCTGTTGCTTCAAGAATCACAAATATGAGCTGTTAGCACACGCATGTAAAATACAGCAATTCTTGCAGCTGGTAGCCTGTATCCACTAAAAGCCTGCAGGATTATCAAACCATATTCTTCTCCATTGTATCAGTCCAACCAAATCCCTCGTTTCCATTACAAAAGTAAATTTAACAGGTCATCAAAGTGTGTTCCCTCCTACATGTTAAAAGTCACTGCACCAAAACCGGGTAAATTCAGCTCTGGTCTCTGCAGGTGAACACTATTTACTCCATAGCAGAACTCAGCTCCTAGTATATACACAAAAAAACCCCAATAATGCTAAATTTCCAGATTTATCATGCAAAAGAATGAACTGACTGAATGGCAAAGCCATGCAGAACAGCCTCCCACCTACCAGATTTTCTAGCAGCAGAATAAACAGAATTTTATTCCAAGGCTGTGGGCCAGATACAAGTGTGGCATGTCAGCCTGATGAGATGTGTAAGTTATGCAAAAAAAGTTCAGCAGGTAGGCAGTGCAAGTTAGGAGCCATCTGATCTGGTGCGTTATAATACTCAACAGCACACAGAAAGCTGGCACTTAATCTGACGCCTCGTACCTCTACACTGGAGTAAGGTCGTTTTAAAAATGACTCCCCGTGCCCCAAATCCCAGAGCAAAGTCTTGAATAGCTTCTGTATGTTCCCTTTTCATCCTTTTTTGTCTGGACAGACTAGTTTCTTGCTTCTCTGTTGTTTAGAAACACTTCTGTGATTTTGATCTTTTGCAGTGGTTGGCAGGAAAAATAACTGCTGCCTGCCTTTACCTGCTGTAAACAACATCCAGATTTTGAATGGCACCATCCCTCGTATTCTGGACCAGGTCCCTGCAACAACTCTGGAGGCACCTGATCCTCACGAGGCGCTTGCCCGCCTCGCTCCAAAGGTGTACCTTTGTCAAGGCCTCCACGTACCCTCCTGCACAGCAGGGCAGCCTGTTGCACGGTGTGGCTGGTGGGCCACGGGCACCACTGCTCATCAGATGTGGCCATGACATAGCTAGCGGGAGGGCAGGTTTGGTGGCTCTGGAAAATAGCGCTACCTATCTTAACCCGCATGGTCTTGCTCTGATTCCTCTGCAGACTTCCCCTAAAGGGTTCTGGGTTAAGGTCGTGACCTAAATGGATGCACAAAGATTTGTGAATCAAATCTGGTGTCCTCCTGGGAAAATGGCTATCCCTGATTGAGGGCTAAAGGAATGGTACACCAAAGGAAGAAGTATCTTCCCAAACTGCACAGAGATTCAGTGACAATGGGAAGCCAGAACTCCTGATTCTCAGCCCCATGCATCTGTGCTCTGCAAAACTATTACCTTAGTGCTGTGGAGACAATGTTTGTGATGCCTAGCCTTCAGCAGCCCCCTCCAGAGAGGAAACCTGCATTCCGAATCTAGCAGCCACAAGAGACAGTGTCAGGTTCCGACCACAAGGAAACCCAATGGTTCAAACTATATTTGATAAGTGGAAGAGCAACGCATCCCATAAATGAACCTGACGTGATTTCAGAGATATGGAAGCGAGGCAAGGAAAAGAGATGGATCACCTAAAGAGAAAAGGTATCCCGCTGATGAAGCAACAGTGCGTACGGTGAATCAGATCCCATTTATTGGCAGCCACTTCACAGAAGGGCTTCTATCATACCACTTCCATTGCTTCTGCTTCTTACTCCAGGGCAGGAATATTTCTGGATGACCAAGCCCAACATACCTACGCAGGTAACTCCAGGAGTTATCAAGTGCTCTTGGGGAGAACCACCTCTTTTTCCCATCAACCACTAGCTGGCACCACTAATCCTTACAGGCTCTCCTCTAAAAATGGGGATCTCTGCAGCATGGTTTTGCTTTTCTGCAAATACGCAGAACTGGACGTACAGTTCAGCTACAGTGAAACAGCATAGGGTGTACTGACTAGCTGTTACTGCTTGAACAACTCGCTTTCTGTCACCATTTCTCCATGTAAAGAAATAAGAGAATGACACCGACATCCCTCATAACAGCACACATTTCCTGTGCTTAATCAACGATAAAGTATTTGTGTCCTGTTTTGCTCAGTTACAGCACTGTCTGGGAAATATCATGCCGTCTGTGTGCCATACGGCTCCTACCCACCTCTGATAACCAACCACAGCACAAAGAACAAGCCAGGAGGTTTTACTGGCATCCCCTGTGCTCCCTTAGCTCAGTCACTCTCCAGGACTCAACACAAATCTGTGCATCTTCTACACAGACCACCTAGCTTTCCAAGAACATATGTAAAAGGTCTTGAGATCATCTGGGTTTCCGACTCCATTACACAGAGCATCCAAACACCTGTGGGGTATAGGAATAAAATAGGTATCTTGATAACATCATTAGATGGCTAAAGGGTAAGACATGAAGCATCTTGGCTGGACTGGAGCCAGATCCTCTACCGCCCAGACAGTTCCTGTATGAGGATGCCTGTATCTAGCAGCCAGGAGTGGGTGGCACAGCATACAGGGGGCCAGCACAGCATGAGCTGGAAGCCCTAGTTCCTGTATCACAGCAGGAGAATCTGTGAATGAGGAAGGGAGAAGACAACACAGGGAAGCAGAGAAGAAAGGGGTGTTTAAAGAGCCTCTGCTCATCAGCGTCACCCTCTTTTATCTCTTCTTCCTATGTGCTTAAACTAGGAAATGGAAGAAAAACTAATCCATCTTATAATTTACAATGACCTAACAAACCTAAATTGAACCTATATGCTCTGGGAACATCCTGAAATCACACAGGATAACCCATGCTAACTTCTTCATAGCTGTCCCGTCACGAGCTTCAGGTGACAAGTACTCACCCAGGGTGCAGGTGGGTTTGGGCAGCCCTCGCCACTGCTCCAGGTACACTATCTAAACCCAAGCAAACTAGTGTAAGGCTAGCTGTTACAGGCTGTGCAGGCAGCAAGCGCACTTCTGGGTTCCAATAAGCGTTAATGTTCAAGTAACCAAGTCAGGTGGCTGATACTTTGAGAGCAGGTCCTAATGGGCTTCTGGGTAGGCATCTGTCATTGCCATGGGGCACAACAAATATAAAGAATTAATGGGCAGGGGAAAAAAATGGCCAAGGTTCTTCTGTGGCTGTAAGGTAGTATCCTAGGAATGACACAGGGGCACAAACTTATCCATCAAGAACAGCAGATGGACTTTGTTGACGGAGAAATGTTATTTTTGGTTGTTTTGGCTTTATTCCAGCTCCATCTATACTGGGTATTGTCATGTACTTAAAAGGAAAAGGGGTCTCCTTGATCCCAAGAAAATCTACGCTAATGCTTTTAACATACCTTGCAAATAAACATAACTGGAACAAAAACGCTTTACTGTGATTCACTCTGAATAAATATGTATAGCTCCTGGATATAAAAAAAAGTAATTGCACGGGGAGAGGCAGTTATTTCTTCAGTTCTGAATTCTTCCTTATAAACAGTCTCATTTTCATTCTGTCTACACGGTATATGTGCTTGAGCCCTTCCTGCAGTGTCTCTGTGGTTGAACCAAGTACGGCTGATGTGCATTTGATGCTTAACTTCATCAATACTACTCTGTCATAATTAGAATGGCTGCTTTAAATTTCAGTTAGTGCATTTTCACTTAATCCTTTGGAAAAAAACTGGCTACTGATGCGCACTAGCTTTTTGATTAATCAACAAATCAAACAAGTTCAGTCTCCAAGAACAGGCAGAAGTGAAACTATTACCTTAATCCCTTCAATCCTGAAGCCCAGATTGGCACTAGAGCTGATGGTTTCCCTCCACTGCATGTATCGGGGTTTGGTGACAGCATGCTGGGCATTTTCTTCAGCTGTGGGAGCAAGAGGATCCACTTCAATCATTTTCTTGTACATGTCCTTACGCAGCTTTGGTTTCTCACGGGCCTTAGTCAACTCTTCCTCCAGGTATGTCCTGCAAAAGCAAAAATGTAAAGACTCCCCATACATTTCCTTTTACAACTTATAAACTGGCCTCAAGAAATATCAACCAGGAAAGTAAATGTTATCATTACCCCAGTTTTGTGCATGGTGAAACTAAAGGACACAGACTAATGACTGCATAGGCACACTTAGTGAACCAGCTGCAGGAACCGGCAATCGTGCCATTCACTTCTCCCAAGTAACAAGCAACAGGACAAGAGGAAATGGCCTCAAGTTGTGCCTGGAGAGGTTTAGGCTGAATATTAGGAACAAGTTCTTCACCGAAAGGGTTGTCAAGCATTGGAACAGGCTGCCCAGGGAGGTGGTTGAGTCGCCACCCCTGGAGGTATTTAAAAGGCATGTAGATGTGGCACTTGGGGACATGGTTTGTCGGTGGGCTTGGCAGCCCTCAGTTAATGGTTGGACTCAATGACCTTAAAGGTCTTTTCCAACCTAAACAATCCTACGGTTCTAGGATTCACTTCTTGTTCTAACTACACCTTTACTTACTGTTACATGTTACTGTTATGTCCTGCTAACAGAATGGGAGAAAGCTGAATTCGTACTGAGCCATGCAACAGAAATGTATTTTCAGAGGACAGTTAGGAGAGATCACTTACAGTGAAGTCAGAAGCAAACAGGGCTGCCGAAGTCTTACCACCTTCTCTCTCCTCAGAAAAACCTAACATCATCATGTGTGATTTTTTAGGCCTCAGAAAGCAATTAAGGTTTTACTTAATGCATCATGGTGAAAGAGAGAATCACTTTTCTTATAGTAAAAATACAGTAAATAAAAATATAGTAAAGGAGATTACCTGGGCAGTTCCAAACCAGAAGAGGTAACCAACAACAGGAAGGTGAAGGGTGAAAACCTCCCACATTTTGCTGTCATCACTTAACCAGTTAATCTGGTAACCATTGAAGGCACTATCCATGTTCTCTGACTCTACCAGACTCTTAAAGCTTGCACTTTGTCAGGTGCCTGGAGTGTACTTTTTTCATCACAGTGTAATAAACCAGGCTGGTGTTGAGGAGATGCTGTCAATCATTACCAGAACGTCACGTACTTTGAATAAAATGCATACTACTGCAAATCCTTCTCCTCTTTCTTCTGGACATATCAGTGCTACACATTTCTACTCTGACTTAGCTGACAATTCATTTACGATTTAGCATCTACTTGAAAAGGCTGGTCTGCACTCCTGTAAGCTGAACAACTCGTTTATGACAGTAATCCTTGAGCGTCCGAGCTCGCATCCAAAAGATTACTATGACAGCTCATACAACCCTGTACTGTTACTCCAGGCTCTCAACAGACCCCTTATCTACTCGTTACACTTAGGTAACATTTTTGAGGTTTTCCTCTTAATCACAGACAAGAAGAAAATGTGAATCTGGAGCATCATGGAGATGTCAATAGGGAAAAACACAGGTCAGCCCTGAGCAGATGGTTAACTCTTTTTCTTTACAGAAGAGATCAATACCAGTGAAGGCTCATTCAAGCGTTGGAAATGGGCTTTCACACTGCTGTTCAGTCATTCACATTTGCAGACGTTTGGGAAATTTACTTTTTGTGGGTTTTTTTGAATCCCTGCATACACAAAGATTAAATGAACTGGCAGGGAATGAATCATGGAGGTTTTTCCCCATGTATTATCAGGCCATCACAAAGAAACTCTGTCTTGAATCACCCCTGAAAATTTCTTCATGTGGATAGTTTTTGAGACTATAGATCAGTTAGTTTCTAGAATCCACATACAATCAGGCAACAGGGGGACTTACTCTCCCCAGGTTGTTCAAGGTGACTGCCAAACCAATAACAGGGTGTCTGGAGTGAATCCCAGGGCTCCAAAAATGTTTCCAAACTCCTCCAGACAGAACAGGACCACATCCCCACGCACCCCACCCCACCCCACCCCCACTTCCTTCAAATGCATTTGGGTTAGCAAGCACTTTCATGTACCCTACCTGATCCCCATCTTGCAGTCCATCACACAAGGCCCTTCAAAATCAGTAAGCAGGTCATCCAGCTGAATGTAGCTCTCGCCATCTCTCTCCACCACACCATGGAAGCAAGGGACACAGGAGCGTAGTGGGTCTTTCATCAGTCGCTCAAAACACTCCTTTTCATTCTCTGAGAAGCGTTTGAGGATCTTCCCACTATCAGCTGCCTTGAAACTCCCTAAAAAAAGAAAATCAAACACATGCTGATGAGACTGACCTGCCAAAAAGAAAAACACCTTCCCCCACCACTCCAGCTTCATCTACCTCAGCCTCATGATACCTAACTGGTATTTCCCCTGAACAGAAAAGATAACATGCTTTCCATAAAAAACAAAACACCCAGGACAAACACAGCCATTGGCAGTGAAAGTACATTTGGATACATTCCCATGTCAGAATTTATAGCTTTAAGGAGTGCAGCTGCTCCAGGCCATCTTTTTTTTTTTTTCCCCGTGCTAAACTCCTTGTTAGGATATTAAACACTACTATACTTACTAAAATGCACAGGAGGAAGCCACGAGCCAGAATTCATTAATCCTCTGACAGGCTATTTTAAAGCTGCGTAACACTGCCAGTCTTGGCTTTGTCCTTAATCCTCACGCAGGGTATACCTGCGGAGTGTGTACCTAGCGAGGCAGTACGGCCAGTCAGCGATCGTTAAGCAGCCACCAACAGGCCAGAAGCCAAGCACTGCCCTTTCCACACACACACACACACGCTGTGACTGTGCTCGCATGTACCTCCAGGTACTGCCTCTTCTCCAGAGCCCTTCTAATTCGCAGGTACAGCCTGCAGTGCAATTGGTTTTTTTTACAACCCCATGTCTGAATGGTATCCAGTACAAATGACAGTCTGCACAGGCCAAGACTGGCAAGTAATTAGATTGCAGCTGTCTGGAGTCTCCTGTGCAGACACTCTCCCTTTCCTGCACCCTGCCAATAACGTCCGAGGAAAGTATGTGTTTCATTCAGAGGTACCCTTTAATCTACATGACATAAAATAGGTGTCAAAGTAGGAGCCTCATTAATCCTGGGGATAATGCTCAACATTATCACGGCAGGAACCTTCAGCTGCTGCGAACCAGTTCTTCTCTGACAAATCCTAGAACTGGCACTGCCTCAGCACAAGGGTGATGGTTGTGATGGCCCAGGTCTCAGTTTAGAAAGAACTGGTCATATCAGAGAAGAACAGCTGCAAAAAGGATGGACTAAAAGCACCACAGAAAACTATTTAAAGGAAACTGGAGCAGTGCCTCACTTCCATCAGCTTCTAGTAACCCCTTAACCCTCCTCTTCTACACTACTACACAAGCCCCCAGCAGGGTTATGATTACATGACCAGTGCATCACTCCACACAGACCAAGCTAACCCCACACACGCTGTGATAAAAACTGCAATAAGACTGGGTCATCACAGCACCCTGAGTGATAGGAGTCAGCCCCACCAACACCACTGTGTAAAATGCAGCTACTCCTTTTCTAGGACTAAATAAATTTCTCTGCACAGCTTTAAAGTGCACTGTATTAGCGCATTAGCATATAAAGAGGTGGTTCAGGTGCTGCATTAAAGCACGATGCAGCGTAGGTGCCTGCCCACATGTGTACTAATAAACCCCACACTACCTCTTTAGGAACAAGGGCTGCATAAGAATTAAACGAAGCAAGAGAGAAGCAAACCTGATGACTTCTCTCTGTTGGGTTTTTTTCTGCCACAGCAATGAAACAAAGCCTACATCAGGAGCACACTTACCAACTTCTACAGACATGAAGCTAGCACTAGCCAACTGAGCTGCTCCTTGCACTCACACAGTGAGCAACAACACTCAGTGCAAACACCTGATCCCCGAGGCAGTTTTCACCAGATTTGTTTTCCACCCAAGGGCTTACATTCCGATGAGGGGTTTGGCATTGGTATTATGAGCACTGTCCTTGACAGGGCTGAAGTACACAAGGGTACGGACACTAATCCTTCCCACTAGGGAACTAACATACTGACTACTCAGTCAAGGAAGACAATCCCATACCACAGCCAACAGCAAAAGGCAGACCAAGGCTTCAACTCCCCAGTCTCTCCTGTTTCCCTCTAACACACTTTTTACGTACATCGCCTTACAAGGATACATGAGGAGCCAGAGCCTTCCCTAGGGTCATTACCCAGCTGTATCACTCTCCCTTCCCTATCCCCCCACAACTAAAAGAAAGATGTTCTAATTCACAGATTTATGTGCTGTTGCCTGCTTCATTTTCACATGAAGGAAGGAAATAGGGAAATGCTGAAATATTGTTTTCCCTACTGCTGCCATCCCCACTCCAGAGACAGTCAAATTGAAGATACCCATCTCACCTGTGTGCCCAGCCAGCTGCACCCACGAGTAGCGTTTCTTGAAGGGACTGATGACTGGTAAGTTAACCATGGTTTTAATTGTATGCCATGCCTTTTTCTGGAATACAAAGAAAAGAAATATTAAGTTGGGCAAAAGCTGAAATCCTGACATGCCACCAACCTACCATGTAACTTCATGCACACTGAATTGTTCCTCACTAAGTGTTCAAAGGTGGAACCACAGAACAGACACTACGATTGTCATCAGAAAAGTACACACATAAACCCAAGAATGGACCAATACTTAAATATAATGCACTATCATTCACAAGAAAACTGCCTGCAATAAATAAATAAATAAATAAGCCATACTGCATACACAAGCCTGTTCCTAGCCACACCTGACCCTCTGTATCTGAGTCATGCAGTATGCGGACAGCAGATGCTGAACACGTGCTTAGGCACATTTAAGCTTCCATGAGACATGAACATAAGCTGTTTGCCACTGTCAGCAATGCTTCCTTTCCCAGAGAACTTCATCGTCACCTCATGACTAACAGCTTCCTCCGAGTCAGCAGGTGAGTCTTACTGTAACAGATGCACAGAAAATGCATCTCTAGTTGGACACCGAGCAACTGCAGGTGCCTCGGGTCCCTCAGCACCCACTGCCAGTGTGCTGCAGAATCTACTTCAGGTCACGGATTTTCCAGCTCCCTCCCCTCTTTGCCAATCTCGTTACTTTTTAACAAAGCTGGGCATTGCTCTGACCACCTTTGGCTGCCACACAGTGCAGCTGGCTGGGTACCGCTGCTGGCAGGCAGGGAAACAGACCAGCTGCTCACAAAAATCAGCTGAGTGCTCTGTCGCAAAGGCAGAAAGGGAAAAAAGAAAAAAAAAAAAAGAGTAAAAACTGGAAGTCCTGTGCTCTGGAACTGAAACCTGCGTGGGAGAGAACCACAGCCTGCTGGCGTTCATGTTACACTCTGAGGGATCCCAAAGTGCTTCACAAACAAGGACAGCAGGCTCACATCTTCCGTCACTAGAACATGATACCCTGGCTGGCGAAAAAAAATGGAGCTGCTCCATACCTGTGTGCAACAGCTCAGGAATGAGGGGCTTTTGCTGAGATCAAGTACAGCTGGGGACTGGGCTGCACTTACAGAAGTGCTCATCAACGGCCTAACTGGGATTCACCAAAATCAGTGGGGGGCATTGATTTCATTGAAAATGAGTTTAAGTCACTGCTCAGCACCTGAAAAACCCACCTTTAAAACAATCATGTCTTCTGCAGCAGGGATATTGATCTGACAATTTAGGTGCTTAGCATACCAGATTTTTATTGTCTTCTACACTACACTTCTACAGAAGTGAAAAATACAAAAAGTCAAATTGCAGACAACGGATACACAGGCAAAATGTAGCTCTCCAGATCATACTCTGACCTGGTCACCCTTCCCCAAACTTGTTCACTTATACCACGTTTTTTATAAAGTATCCTCTAGCAATGTTGGCGACTGTGCGAGGAAAGAACCCTGGGGCTATCTTAGAACTTATCAAAAGGATACATGAACTCATAGAAGCAGGTAATCTTTGTTTTAAGGATTTGTCTTGATAAGAAAGTTTTACATAATGCTGCAAATTAAACTGACATAACGATATAATCACCATATGAGCATACTTATTCCAAAATAAGACTGCTTCTTCCTACTTAACTTACTTTGGTTCTGAATGGAGTTCAAGCTGAAAAGAAATCACTCTGGGTCTGATATAAGTGTCCCATGCAGCAGTAATACTTTCAAAAACATGCTGCACCCATGAGCGGAAGCATCCAAAGAAAATCCTGGATGTTTGAGAATCATGAAGGCTCAGTTGCGCTAACCACAACTCCACAGATGTTACTAGCTCTAGCTAAACTCCAGTTCCATAAATACCTTCTGCAGGTTTAAACGACCCTTTCATATTCAGTATTGTTTGCCTTAAGCCGTTCCAAACTGCAGCCTTGCAGTGCTAAACAGCACCTTATCTCTTATGCAGAGCTAGCTGCTGTTTGGTGAGGATGAGGGAGACTCTTGTACACCACTCACAAATGTCCACAGCCTCCTTCTGGAGGAAAGTGCAATGTAAATATTGTTATCCAAGTAGCAAAGGTAAATTACTTGTGTAGTCTGTTTGCCAGAGTTAACTAAGCCCTTCAGTTTACTCTGCTGTTTCTACTCCAGAAGGACACAGCCCTAAGTTATTTAAAGACCAGTTGAAAGTAAACACCACTCCAAATTAAATGACCCCTTTGAATGTAACTCGTGCCACCAAAGGTTTAGTTTCTGAAGATTCCAGCCCAGTTTTCAGGATAACACTGCTTTTCCCCCATCCCTTAACCAGAAGTCACCCATCAGCCCATTACTCTCCCATAAAGATCCCATACTTGTCATAATGTCCCCGCTCCTAACAAACTGCATCCTGTCTCCCAATGACATGTCATACTGCTACACCCAGAAGTGATGAGAAGCACAGGTTTTCAAGGAATGCACATCAACTGTCAATGCCACACCACACTCCAGTGGCTTTTCCACCTCCTACCTCCCACCCAGCCCCAAAAAGCTGCAGCTTTTATTTGTACTGTGGGTGTGAAGGAGAGACAACATGCCAAATCCAGCCCCAGCTCAAGTGGACTTTGGCTGCTTGGGTTACAGCTGCCTTGGATGAGTACGTCTAAGCTACTTAACCAATAAGCAGACACTGACAATTTTTATTTTTTTCTTTTATTTTAAATAATCTCTTCCCAAACCATTTTGCCCTCAAGACAGGGAAAGCGTGAGGCTCAAAGCCAGGAGGGAAAGGACAGTGTCCAGACCCGTCCCCTGGGGCATGCAGCCATCAGCAGGGGCCCAGCAGCTGCACTTCTCTCCTGCAGCTTCCAGCCTCCCGATTCACTCAACCCAGGATGCAAACTGCCAGGACGCAAACAGGGCTGCGTGCTGTTGGAGCAGTGGTGTGAGTGGGAAGATGAAAACTTTGTGTGCCTGCTGTAGGAGGAATCTTTCTCACTTCTATTTCTAAAGCAAGATCTTTTCCTCTTTGTTAGCAATGGTATTGTGTGCTTTTCAAATCACTGCTTTAGGTTGCAATGGCAAAGAGGACTGCTACCACTGCCCATCCGTATTTGCAGTCTGTATCTCCCCCAGTCCTTTCTGTTTCTTCTAGATTCCTGCTCAGTCCTCCTTGATCTTTTGCTATGCCTGGGTTTCTCCAAGCCCTCCTTTCTTCTAGATTCCCAGCCAGTGCATAGGAACAAGGAAACCAGTCCAAAAAGGCCAAGAGGCAAACATGAGAAATTATTAATATTCTTAGATTGAGTATATAAATTACTCTATGTAAAGTGTAACTGACACACACACTATATATATATATATATATATATATATTTTTTATCTCCCCAGGCAATAAAAGGTGCGGGATGCTAGAGGAGAAAAGCTAGTTTCCTGCCAACAGGTCAGTCTGTGTGAGGGGCTGTGCCAAGGGAACGGTGTCCCTGGTAGCAAAAGAATAAAAATTCAGGGGAAGAGAAAGGGAGAACCAATTCCTGCCATGCAGCCACAAGGCACACAAAGGATTGTGGCTTGGTATCTGACATTTATCTGTGTTATCTGGATTACTCTCCTGAAGGTGAGGCACAGCACTGAAGAGCGGCACGCATCCATGCAGCAGATGTGGCAGACCGGCTCCGGGTTAGCACCGGCACATGCAGACAGGATGCCTGCCAGACCAGGTATTCCCAGCCTGTTCAACCCTGGATGAAGGTAGCTGTTGCCATCATGTCTATCCGTTAAGAAACAGCAAAAATGAGCAGCAGCCAAGAATCACTGTTTCTGAGAGCACAGCTCTCTGTGGGCCTTTCCTCATGATGGGAGCAGAAGTGCATACATTACTAGCAGGCAGAAGCACAGCCATGACAATCCTGCCCAGACACACCAGTAGGACTTGGCTGAGGAAAACCCATGAAACTTCATCCTTTGGCTCAGACCTCACTGTCCTCAAGAATTAATCCCCAGGGAGCACCAGGCTTTCCCAAAACCCTCCCACCATTTCAGGACATGGGCTATCCTAACAGCCTAGCTCACTGAACAGATCAGTCCAGACTCCCTGAATTCCGTGGGGAGGGGTGAGTGTATATGTGTGTGCATGCGTGTTTGGTTGCTGTTGTTGTTTTACACACATATAAAACAACCAAAATCTCTCTCTCAGCATATGCTGAATCCCTCAGGGACAGGAGAGCTACTCTGACTCCTAAGGACAATGGGGAATAGGGACCTGAACCTTCCTCTGTTCTGTGAAAAAAAATCTCTCCCTTACGTGAAGGTAAAATGAAAACAAAGATCTCAGTTCTGTGAACACCCTGAACACATGTAACTACCCTTAGGTGAACACTGACAAACAGATAACATACACAGGAATTCACAGAATTGAGTCCTAAGTGAAGTAATTACAGTAATTAAAACCACCAATCACACCTAAACTAGTAAGTATTGGGGGAGGGGGGAATAAGAAAAATCTTTTCTTCAGGGGGAAAAAAAATCCACCAATTTTATTAATCCTAGCATGTTACATGAAACTATGATGAGTTAAAGAACAAAAAGTACACCGAAATGTAACATAAATCAACAGGGTCCCTCTAAAAAATTTCATTCTTCCATCAGCTGCAGAGTGGAGGAGTAGTTTCTTGCCTGAGCTGGTAAATTTTCATGGAAATTCTGCTAATTATAGTAAACAATGTCCCTTGAATCGTTTTTCCAGGAAAATTTCAGCAGTTTCTTTATCCAAGATCCTGTTGTCTTTTTTGTGCACTAGTACAAAGCCTACGCAAGCCTACAGAGAGCTATTATGACAGCAAGAAACAAAAGGATAGTGAGAAATTTCTTTGTAATCTTTTTTTGTTTTCCCCCCTAAAAGGCTTTAAGAAAGAGTACTTAATAGTCAGCCATCATAATCTACTGTTCTCTTAAAGTCTTTACATCGTTTAGGCTGAATTCTGCCACTCGGGGACCCGGGGGCTGAAATCTGCTCTGTAACGCTGGTTGCCACCGCCTCCCTCACTCCCCGAGGGAGCAAGGCTCCGCCACGGGGCCTCGCAAGTAGCACAAAAAAATGTAATTATCAAGAAGTTACTACGTGTGTTTCAAAAGGATCCTGTAAGAGCCCAAGGCCCAAAACGCAAGAGCACGGACCACCAGCTCGCACGGCAGCGCGGCCCAGCAGCTCAAGGGAGGCGGCGGGCGGAGGGAGCGGCGCCGGCGTCCTGGGCCGCAGCAACCCCGAGCTGCCAGCGGGAAGGGCTCGGCTGGGGACCGGGAAGGGCTCGGCTGGGGACCGGGAAGGGACCGGCGCTGCCCTCGCCAAGCGGCCCCAGGCCAGCACCCGGCTGGGTGTCAGCTACGGCCGCCCCACGCACGGCGCCAGCCTTGCTCCAGGCTCGCCCTCCTGCTGCGAGTGCCTGTCCCCCGCCCCGTCCCCCGCTCCCCGGGGGCTCCCAGCCAGCACCCTGCCGCTGGCACAGGACAGCCTCAGCCGGGCCCCCAGGGCACCCACACAGCTGCCCCAGCTACCAGCGGGAGCAGCTGGCAGGCCCGAGCGCTGCAATTAGCTCTCCATTAATATTTGCTCCTTCTGAACTCTCTGTATGTTTTACAGTTGTATTATTGTCTCAGTTTTACTTTTTATAGTATAGACATTTACTTAACTCAATAAAATGTCTTTAAAAACCTATGAGTTATTTTTAACTACAACATCCTTGATTGTTTTATTTACCTTAGTTTATTAAAACCAAAATACATCACCTTGAAAGCTAGTTTGTTTTCTTCATTCTTTATGCCATTTTACTCATTTAATTGAATTCAGACAATGAAATTAATGTATTCAGTTTTGCTCTCCATTATCAGTACTGCACGCTGCTTTATTGTCACTTTCACCTGACATGCACATGCAAAGGACTTAAATGTAGGTCCAAAGCTACTAACAGTGTTATTTTCATGAGCTAAGTCATGGAATCCCAACCGGCACGGGCGGGCAGTGCCCCCTGAGCCCCCATCCCCCCCCGCAGGCTCTCCCCGCAGGCTGCACCATGGCCCCGCAGCAGGAGCCTCCCCAGCCGCTCTGGGCAGCCCGGCCCAGCGCCCCACCACCCGCCAGGGACACACGTTCTCCCTCCTGCTCAGAGGGAACCGGCCGTGTGGCGGTTTGTGCCCGGTGCCCCTCGTCCCGCCGCTGGGCACCGCTGGGAAGAGCCTGGCCCCATCCTCTGGGCACTCACCCATCGATAAGAAAGCCCAGTCTGAAGCAAACTTTGCTTTCATCTGTCTCAACGCAGCCACTACCTGCCGCTACCATAAAAGCTTCCATAATAAATCATTTGGAGCAGACCACAACCATGACAATTACTAGCCTAATTTAACTATGCTGTAATTATATATGCTTCTGTGTGTGTGTGTAATCAGTAACTACGGTACTGTAAGTACAACCTATTAAAAAAAAGCACAAACACTTTAACAAAGAATCTACTGCTCAGTTAAAATCACAATATTCTACCAAGACAAGCTGTTATCAACATCATTTCCCCCAAACCAATGAGTTTCCCAGGGGTGCAGCTTCACAGCAGCCAGCCTCAAGGGTTAATTGGGGATTTCATTTTTTCAAGGCAGTGCAGCTCTGGGACAGCCAACCATACGGTCTCATCTCATGGAGAGATCTGGGGATTTGAGTGATGTTATGTAAAAAAAAATAGTAATTTTGAAGATAGTGAGAGTTGCTGAGCAACATGATATCGTTCCAGTTAGTCACAGAATTTGCCTACTGAGGGATTCTGGTTTTGAGTCCTTTCAGTTTGAGGCTTAATGTAACTGCCTTTGCAGATCTGAAAGAGGCAGGCAGTTGACTTGATCAGATCCAGATCCTGGAACAGTAGACATCTTTATGCCTGATATAAGCAAATTATAATTATCCTTGGTTTTTTCTGCTTCTAATAGATATTACATATACACACACATGCACACTGTAAAAATATCTAAAGCAGCTAGTAAAAGCTTTTCCCTGCAGTCAGTCAAAATTCCATGACTTTTTTTTTTTTAATTTATTTACATTGTCCACACTGTAACAAACTCCTAGGCTTGAGATCATTCAGTACTTGAAGAAACTCGAAAGACGTAACAAGGCATCATACTGCAATGGAGAAAATGAGGTATACTAGTAATTTTTCCCTTATTTGTTGAGAGAAATGTAACTTACATATGCATAAAGGCTCTGTGTAGGGAAGCAAGGTGCAACATTTGCCTGTAGCTAAAACAAAAATGCCTCAAATTAAAAAAAAAAATATCTATCATATAAGGCACTTACTTTATACTTTCAGCAGCCAGTGTCTGTGCATTTGCCCCTTATTAAGGGTTTCTGGAATCCTCAAACTAAGGAGATTCTTGCTGCCAAGTCTACTACCCACTTGGCTGAATCAGACATGAATCACAAATAGAGACAAAGATCTCAATGGGTGGGAGGTGAAAGAGCAAGTCAACAAGAAGAATGCTCCCCAAGCAAGCTCCAACAGGAGCATGCGTGCAAACACTCACACAAACCTTCATAACTAAGTTTCTGAGTGCCACACTTGATTCAGCTCCCAAGACAGGGTGAGTCTCCGCAGCACCTTAGTCCCATCATACCACATCGTCATCTCTTCTCCCTGGGCAGTAAATGGGTTCCTGATGCACACAAACACCAGTCTGCACAGCAGCAACTGCTCATCCCTACACAAAAAGGTATTTAAGGGTCAGAATCAAAATGCTGCTTTATGGTAACTTACATCAATGGACAGCCCAGCCCTGAGTCTGGAGGTTTGAGCATCTGCTTTAAAAAGTCTGTGCCCTGAGCCAATACGCAACAGCACCATTCTTCAGACTGTCAGAGGTGCTGTGCCAACCAGCATCAACTGATAATTTGGCCAAATCACTGCAACTGGATTTCTGCCAGAGCAGCCATGTTACTTCAAATGCTCTTAGCTGTTGCACAAGGAATACAAACAGCGTAACCGTGTTCCTAATCAAGGAAATCACTGAGCAACCTCCACACACCAGGTGCCTTGGGGGCCTTGACCAAGACCCTGAATCTGCTTCAGTCCCCAAGCGAACTAACACTCCCTGCTCCATCACACCGCTGATCTCCCTGTGGTGTCCAAGCGCCAGCGGGAGCTGTAAGGCTGGTGAGCACAGCAAGGGAAAACGCATGCTACGCTCCTAAACCACGGCGGTTTGAATGTGGCACGAGCGACTTCCTGATCAGCACCTCTCATCAGACTGCCAGGCAGACTGTGACTACACCTTTGTCTCTCCCTCCCTCTCTTTCACCATCCAGGCTCCAAACCTTTGAGAAGAAACGGCGCTCAGCCCATACTCAGCCCCCGACGCTTCCGGCTGTGCGCTCAGCCATGGGCGCGGGCCGCAGCTGCTCCGCCAGCACAGGGCAGGTGTATCCTCCGACTGCAGGGTTTCGTTTCCTGTTTGCACCACGCTTGACATGGGCTGCACTGAGTCTTCAGAGTCATGAGAAGCGCTTAACGCAATAAGCAGAAACAAAGCTGCAAGACAGAAGCCTCAGGTTTCTGAGCCCTCTCCTCTGTCACTCGCCATGCAGTGAGATGCGTACACCGTTTGGCTTCACGACCCTTCAGAAGACTGGGTAAGCTTGCTGGATATTCACTAGGTTTGGACTAAAGGAAGAAGCGGAGGGAAGAGAAACAGATGGTCGGTATTGGACTGAATTACTAGGAGCACAAAGTCCCACGTCCCACTCCACAGTTGGATTCTACTTGTAATTCCAGGAGCAGTCCCTCTCCAAATCAGAGAAAAATGAAGTGTGAAGAAGCAAAAGCACTGCTTGCCTTCCTGCAAATAGCATCAAGGGGCACAGTCTGCTGACTGTTCTGCAGAAATCAATGTTGGCATGTTGTTTCACCAAGTGAAATATCTACAACCTTTATGTCATTGCCAGGCCAAAAGCCAGAACAGTCAAGGAATTAGATGGCTTTAAAACTAAGCTGGCACAGGGTTTCCCTCACTTTTCTCACAGAGATGCTGTAAAGGGCAATACTGTTGACTGGAAGACAGATTTTATTTTAATAAGAAACCACGTTTTCTGTTTTAAAGGATACTGAAAATACCTGCCTCTGACAGCAGGCATTAAACACTGCCGTCACCTCTACTTTCGCTGCTTGCACTCTGCTCTGAAGACACTGGCTCTTTAATAGGATGGAGCTCTGCCACCTGTCCCTACTGAACACAGGAAAACCGAACCAAAGAGGTTCTGCCCCTACCAGGGCTCCACCAGAACATCAGTCTTGCTGGAAACTGAAATGCTATTACCCAAGAAGTAAATGGAAAGTTCCTCACTGTAGGAAAGTTGACTCACTTTCAGAGCCCAGGCATTTGAGATTTATCCAGGCTGTCCATCACCCAGAACAATTTTGTGGTAAATCAAACATCACTTTAGCAGACAGTGTGGCAGAAGGAAAGAAATCTTTCTTAACCTCCAAAAAAACTGCAGTTTAAGTCTGTAGAAACCTTCTATGCCACAGTTTGGCTATTTGAGAATTCTCTGCCCATCCTCCATTTAACCTCCACAACTCACTGATTGACATCACCAGTCATGAGAAATGGACATCCAGAAAGACAACACTTTAGAAGAAAAAAATGAGCGTAACATCCTATTAGGCAGGGCACAGAATTACCAGTTCTAAACAGGATGAATATTTGCAAGTATTTAAAACCCAAACGCATCCACACTTCTCTACACGTAGACCAATAATTAAGTTCAGCCTAAAACATACGCACAATTTGTTATGGTACAAATGTGTCCTCTATGAACTGCGTATGACCTCAAGTCCCAACGTACGACCAGTGCCAATCCATTCAGACCAGTGTAGTTTCTGCCTAGCTGTCGAGACACCACGTTCTGGCCACATGCCAGGACAGAACCTCAGTAAGCCCACCTCCCCGGGTGAGCTCCGGTGCCTGGGAAGGAAGCTGAGCATATCCTTCATCTCATTTGCGAAGGTGGTGCAGGCTGCTACCGAGACACGCAGCTCTGTCCTGCCTGACCAGCAGTTCAGGGCTAGGCTCGGCACCCGTTTAACACCCCAGTGATTCAGTGGCCACAAGGGAATCTCTAGTCTGAACAGATAAAGAGAAATGAAGGACATTTTAATATTTATCCTTTATTACACTTCCTCATTCACCAAAAACCATCAGACAGAAATTGCAAAATTGTTTCTGTTAACTGGCCGGAGAGTGGCCGCCTCCTATCTCTAGCACCCTGGGGCAGTGAACACATGCTGAAAGCCTACCATGTTTCCAGCACATCCTCATGTAATGGCCCCAGAAGCCATATGCCATCTAACTTTGAAATTCTGTCTGAAAGGAACGGAACACCGTCACAGTGGAGGACTACTCTGCTATAACCCGTTTCTTCCTGCAGGCAAGGATAGCAAGCACAAGGGTAGAGTTAAGGTTGCTGTAAGAACCTACTAGTTATCTGTGATGGTTGTGCTCAGTATTCCACAAAAATTTTGACAAACATCAAACATCCTACTTAGGCCAAAAGAATTGTGTTTATTTACCCTGAGACGACCAAGCATGGCAACTGTCTTCTAATACACAGGAAGTTTTCACAGCTTTAAGAGCAGTAAGCTATTCTCCATGTCCACTGGGACATGGGACATGGGACTGGAACTGAAAGGAGTTCTAGTCACAAGCACCAAGGTAGTTTATCATCAAGTCTAAACATACCTATGTCCTGCAGGACAGTGAAGAAAGTTACATAATCCTGATTTTTGTGCTTTATTTCCATTTCCTAAAAAGTATTGAAACATTCATTTAAAAAATGAAGTCACTCACCCCAACACTTGTCTGCAAATTAGGATTTCTGAAATTACTATACACATGCATGTATGGATGCACATACATATAATAAGATGTTACTGATAGCTATTTATGTTGAAAGTTTACTCGCATAACGTTTTTCTTTTCTACCATGATAATTCAGCTTCTAACGTCCTAAAATATTGGACAACCATTTGCAAAAGATCTGAGCAAACTCCGCTGTTTCAGTATGGGATCTAGGTCCAGACACGTGCCCTTTCTCTGCCCCAGTTCCCACAACTGCAGGCTGTAACAGCTCCACTTCAGAACACTGTTGAACAATTTAAGTAATTAATGCTTATAAACTAAATTAGAGGCACTTAAATAAGGCATTCAAGTACTCAAATATGCAGCAACATAGTGTTAAGTGAAAAGGAATATTAGAGTCTAAAAATATGTCATGTAAAAACAGATCAGAAATACTCTGTAACAGTTCACCATCTGCTCTTCGAATCTATCACAAGTCAAAGTCCAGTACTCTGACTCTCCGTCTCCTCCAAACTCACACCTCCATTTTCCTCTAACAAAGCATAAGCGGTTACGGCTTCACCTACCATGCACGCCGTTGTTCAAACACAGCCCACCCTTTGCCATGGAATGCAAGTATCAACACGCCATAGGCACTGTTATTTAGTGGGGTGTGGTATTTACCTAGGGCAAAGCCACATCCTTCAGCAACCACTTTAAAACTCAGAGCTTTAACACAGTAACTGTGAGATTATTCCAAACCACTGCATTGAAAGGATTTTAAAAAAGGAGAAAACCCAAAAAAACACACACACACACAAGAAAAAAATCCCAACACCCGCCAAACACACCCCCGTCACGCTCCTATTTGGGTTAGCATCAGAACAGAACAAGCGAGGCTAGTGTCCCAGGCAGGATGGAGCCCATAAATGGAACGTGGCAACACTGGAGAGAAACCTGGAGTTACATGGAAATGGGGACCCTCCACCTTTCCCCATAGGAGCAAGAGGGCCTTCTGGGTTGAGAGGTAACTGTTTGGTTTTGGAGCAAACCTAAGATTAGAGAAACTCTTCCTGCCCCATGTCAGCACTAGGAACTATGTAAGGAATCTGGAGAAAAGATGACTTCTCCCTTGAGCAAAACCACAGGATCAAAAGAGAATTTCTGTTAACAGGACAGCACAAGAAAGGCAAGCTGAATTCCTCCTCCGTATCAGAAGCAGGTAGTCCCAGCAGACAAGGGATTATTTAAGATTTTAATTTCCATAATGTAGCCTTAAGAAAGAGAGTCAAATTCAGATCTTACATAAGCAGGAGTGACTCAATGAAAGACTGAAACTGAAACAAGGCATCTGCCTTCCTGAAGAGTTGTGGGTGTTTGAACAATAGTCAGTGTGTTGTACAGAGTATGTTTTCTCTGCCCTGAAGGTAAACGCATGTGTTTACAATCAAGATGCTGGAGATCCCACCTTCTCAGAAGCACAAACATCAATTGCCAATTATTAAGATGCAAACCCACCTAAAAATAAAATAAAACAAACAGAGTGTAGTTTATACATAGACCATTTATCTACAAAACTTTAATCTTGTAGTAAGAGAGACTAAAAAAAAACCCTAAAACTTAAAAAGAATCTCATACTGTTGGCTCCTAGCAACAGAACTGCAAGCCACACTCCCGTATCTTGCACAACCACCTACACCAGCCTCCTGAAACATGGAGCAAGCAGCAGCTTCCACACACAATTGGACATCAGTAGCAGGACCAAGACCAATACACCAGGGCTCAGCAAAGACAAGACCAATATTTAAGGTGTCATTTGCAGGTGATTTATGGCTTATGCTGCATGCAGGGGAACAAGCTATGCAGAGAAGTTACTTCACAAGCCAAGACTGATTTTGCTGCCCTGTTCTTTTTCTCAAAGAATGCAACGTAAAAAGAAAATTTGTGACTAGGCTACATTCATCCTATAGCCATCTCCTGTCCCAGACAGGACTGCTGCCTATACATCAGAGGACTAAAAAGGAAGACTGGGATCAAGACATGCAACTATGTCAATGGGAGAGGACATATTTCTAGAGATAATGCAGAAAATCCCAGTGGATAAACAGGGATGGAAGAAAAAGATAGCTAGTTTTCTGTCCCTCCAGTTTTAATATTGGAATAGGAAACCACGCTCAGGACACGAGCCAGTCGTACTGCTGGAAAAGCCCTTGGAGGCTGCTGGCATAGTGATTAACAAGCACAGGGCTATTAGATAGCACAGGACCTCCTCCCTCCCTGGTCGCATTGCTGAAGGCAGGCAGTCACACACTCTCTTTGGTCTGGTTATAAACTTTGGGAAAATAAGCCATGAAACTGTTACAGGGGCCCGATTAGTGCCCAGATTCATGCAGATCATTAGGCCAGAGAGAACTCCAGGGACTCACTTCTTCCTAATGCATTTAAAATATGGCTTCATTACTTTTTCTACTGAATGCCTTTGGTAGCCATGGAGGCGTCATGAGCAAGTGACGGGCAAATGGACCTGGTGGTCAGGAATCTCCACTTGTTCAACAGAACAGCAGGATCTGTCCTGAAATGAGTACCTCAGGATTTAACTGCTTACTCCTCCCGGGTTAGTACAAAGAAGGCAAAAAAGTTCCATATCTAAATTCCATAGGGTAAGACAATACAAACCGTACCCAAGTATCAGCCCAAAATTCTGATACTCAGCATTTTGCGCTATGAGAAGTGAAAGCTGGAGTGCAGGAAGTTTCCTAGTTTCTTCAGATTACATTCTCCTGTGAACAAAGCTGACCCTTGGTGGTACCAGTGCCACTGTTCCTACAGAATGTCCACGTGTGGGAACGGCTGAGGAGGAGCCCACAGCAAGAGGAGCTTATCATGATTAGAACATTTGGGGCAAGTGCATTTAGCCAACAACCCCCTCAAACCCCACAAAAGATAACAAACAGCCAATCTGCATGCATGAACATTGTTCACACAGATTTTTATCCTTCCTATCACTGCATCACATAAGCATACAGCGATGGAGAGGCTACCCGTCAACACTTGCTCTAGTTCTGCCTCGTTCAGAAGATGAGGGTCTCAAAACCCAGATTTCCTATACAGCCACTAAAGCACCAATGCCCAAGAAATCTTTCTGTTTCATTGTCTCAGTCTCCTGAGAATTGTTATAAATTACCCACCCCAAAGAAGGGCAAAACCTGTTTGCTTCAGACTGAGCAACTCCAACAAAACTTCAGCTATTTCCGAAGCTAGAAAAAGGTACATCTTGATCCCATTACGAGATTTCTGATGAATATTCTGAAAAGCTTTTTAACCTTGAATTTTGAAGGAGCCTGAAATCTGCTAAGAGTCGAGTCTTCAAAGCAGGAGCAGTCCATAGGAAGAGCAGAAGTCAACCTGATTAACCTGGCAAATGCTAAGAACCTGAAGCTCATCTGCAGGAGACGCTCGTTAGCGTGCGGACAGTCTCTTCTGTGGAGACTGCGGGGCACAGCACACAGGTGGGACCGATGGAGCCCCACGGGCAGGTGTGTTCAGCCCCCTCACAGAGCCGGGCGAGCTGGAGGAGCCTCAGCTGTGCGCGGGCAGCCCTGACCTAGCTCTGCCCCATACCCCAGGCCCATCTCTCAGGGGAGCTGGAGGGCCCCCCAGCACAGTGCCCCTCCAAGTGCCCTCTGTAGCGGGGCCAGCCACTCTGCCTCGCCGCAGCGCGCCTGCGCAAGGGAGGGAGGGGGAAACCTCGTGGCCATGCGTGTGTCAGCGCTTGCTGCTGCTGGAACCTGCTCAGATACAGAATTACGTTTATGCTGGAACTTTAACGATGTCTTCAGTGCAAAACCAAGTATTCAAAAGTTAAGAAATTTTTAGAACTCAAGTTTTTGATGCAAACAAGTTATCCTCTTCAAGGCAACACCTACCCTTTTCTGCAGAGCTTACGATACAGTCTTTAATTATAACATATTGTAGTTCCTATTCATTCAGTGTAAACAAACAATTCCTGACTCTATAAAAAGCAGGGGGGGATTATTCTGTCCTCATTGGCTTTACCATTTTTACTTCACTTACTGGAAATTACTGTAAACACAGTTACTGAGTTGTGTCTAGTATTTTGAAGACAGCCATGACTGCAGCAGCAGAGTTTTTTCAAGCTTTTCAAACTTTAATGAGTTTGGTTTTGCAACCTGTTATAGTCATATCTCACAGGGAAAATACTGAAGAAAAGTTAAAATGAAAAGTACTTACTGATTTTGAAAGTCCAATCTGAGATGTCAATTTCTGCTTTCCCTAATACCTAGTGTTATACAATACTGTAGAACAGCTCCCATTAACTTCCGTTGCAGGTACAAACATTCGGCATTTCTGCTAGTGAGAACTGTACTCTCAAGTTGGTCAATAGGAGAGCGAGAAAAATATGATTATGTCCATGGTGAAGGTCTGCATAAATAACTTGCCTATTCTCTCCCAGGGGCACTGTGAAAGGCCAGTCGTTCTCCGCAGCAGCGTTCAGCAGCATTTGATCGGGAAGTCAGGCTTTCCCTTCATGCAACCCGCCCGATTTGCTGCATACCTACCTATGAAGAAACAGAGGTCCTGCAACACACGCCATCAGTCACCATGGAACTGTAACTTGTCCTCTGTGTTGACTGGAAATCTAAACCACGTGCTTATTAGCTGAGAGTCATGCATTCTGTGTGTCAAGAACTACACCTGCTTGCAATTAAAGGCTGTAGAATATTAATACACCCATACTGAAGTCATTTTAGTTCTTTTATTTCAGATATTTTCAATGCTTGACTGAATGATGATTTCTTAATACAGTTGTCTCATGTTGTCCTGATGCGGGTTTGGTTGTGGTTTTTTTTTTTGAGAATGTATTTTCCTTGGGTTTTAAAGCAATAGTCTTCTTGCCCGTTAAGTTTTGATCTTCTGACAAGCCTTTCCCCTTGCACTTCCAGTGGCATGCCCAGCCAGTCCCAATCACCCTGCTCCTGCTTGCCTGTACACATCCCGTACCTATCACAACCCTCTTACTTCCCTCGTCTCCAAAGTTTTGCTTCTGACTAGCTTGCATTGGAATCGGGCAGCTTCCTGCTCCAATGCGTCTGCCCACCAGACCATCATTTGAAAGTACAAGAGAAGACCACGGCCTGTCCCACGAGTTCAGGGGATCTTAGAAGATTTCCAGTGGAGGTGGTGATTTCAGAGCACCTGAGCAGGTTCCAGCAGCAGCAAGTGCTGACACACGGCCACGAGGTTTCCCCCTCCCTCCCTTGCGCAGGCGCGCTGCGGCGAGGCAGAGTGGCTGGCCCCGCTACAGAGGGCACTTGGAGGGGCACTGTGCTGGGGGGCCCTCCAGCTCCCCTGAGAGATGGGCCTGGGGTATGGGGCAGAGCTAGGTCAGGGCTGCCCGCGCACAGCTGAGGCTCCTCCAGCTCGCCCGGCTCTGTGAGGGGGCTGAACACACCTGCCCGTGGGGCTCCATCGGCCCCACCGGAGCACTAGAAACCCACCTTTGGCTCGGCACTCCACCTCAGGAACCAAAGCAAGCCAAGGACAGCAGTGACACGCTGTCCACACTGAACATCACTGAGAAGAACTGCTGCTGTGTTCTCAACTATACAGAGCTGCCTGGAAAAAAAAGCTAAGGCACAAAGACTGCTGTGTTCTCTGTAGCAGCTCAGAGTAGTGAAGGCAGCTATAGCTAGGACTGGATCAGTTTATGTCAGGATGTGGCAGAGATGAGGGGACAGAATCGGTTACACTGACAATGAAAGATGATTTCCTACCACCAGTGGAAAACAAAGGCACTCTCTTTCTACGCAGTGTGCAATGTAATTTACCAGGAGATATTACTCTTATCATATAAAAGTTGTGTGAAAACTACAGGAGTTTGCACTTCCCTCTGATACATCAGAAGTGAGCTGTGCCATCGCCATTAGCTTCCTTACTCACACAGTTCCACAACATTCCAGCCTCCTGTTAAACAGGTAATCACTCGGTGGACTATGAATCACACACTTTTCAGTGCCAATTACATGCAGATACAACATGTATCATACTTATTCTTTATCACCTGTAACCGCACCTCTTATCAGGCTCGGGTGTGGATGAGGTCAGAGGCTGATGAAGAACACCAGATTCAAGTTGAATGTGAGTAAAGTAAAGGTGGTAACTGGTGGGCTAGGGTGAACAGTTTAAGGAGTTTGCGTTTGCTGCACCACCTTACTTGGCTATTTCAGCCTGTAGATGAGGAGTGTTCCTGGATTCTGAGTTAATGCCAGGCTCCCACAAAGCAGTGTCTGTGTCATGCTTGCTGTAGTCACCAACTGGCTCGGAGATTCTGTCCCAAGCTCTAAATCTGGATTGTGCCAGGTCCATGATATTGCTGCTTCAAATGAGCTGCCAATTGGTCTTTGGCTAACATCTTCCCAAGCTCACCAAGGAATAGAAGGTCTGGTAACAGGCAATAATAGCCAGGCCTCATGGGTTCAGGGTAGGTTTCTATAGCATCAGTCTCACACTTCCCTGTTTTGGAATGTAAAGGAAAATTTCATCCCTTGTGGGAAGCTCAGCATTTACTGATACAAAAACCCACCCCAATGCTGCTGGCTGGGTTACCCCAGAAAGCTTTCTCCATCACTGACAGGAATGGACCAGTTAAGCACTGGAAACAATAGACCAGTCTATAGACCAGTCTGACACGGGATGAACATGTAGCTGCTGCCCCTTCCCTACGCTTCCGCTCAGCGTGAGCTGATGGAGGGCGGTGGGTTGGCCCTGGCTGGGCGCCGGGTGCCCACCAAGTGCTGTCACTGCCCGCAGCAGGGCCGGGGAGGGATGGTGTAAGGAAAGGCTGGTGGGTTGAGATAAGGATGGGGAAAGACCACTCAGCAGTTACCATCACGGGCAGAAGCAACTCGACTTGGGGAAATTAGTTTAGTTCATTGCCAATCAAATCAGAGTAGGATAATAAGAAATAAAGCCAAGTTTTAAAAACACCTTTCCCCACCCGTACCTTCTTCCCGGGCTCCGCTTCGCTCCCACGGTCTCTCCTCCCGCAGGGCGCAGGGCCGGGGCTGCCGTCAGTCCCTGCCAGGCTGCCCCCGCCACCCCTTCCCCGCGGGGGGACCCTCCTCACGCTGGTCCCCTGCCCCGGCGGGGGACTGCCTGTGAGTCATGGCTCCAGGCGGTAGCAGCAGCCTCGGGCAGTGCTGCACCGAAACCGCCCCTGCAGCCCCCCACTACCAACACCTTGCCACCAAACCCAAATACATGGGGACCAACATCTACCCTCCCCTCCCTTTTTTGGGTGTTTTGGGTTTTTTTTTTTAATGCTATTTCTCCCCAGGTATGCTGTGCTATGTCAGGCAATGCCTTCTTGCCCAACTGGTGAGCCTTGCAGAGGAAGCCCTGTTGGTAGAGAGGGTTGAGAACTGCACTAAAAAATACAATCTAAACCTACGCTACGCAAGATCCAGATTAATACGGACTGACAAGCCAATTTGTTCTGCCTCAGCCCCCTTCCTCCACAAAAACTGCACTGACAGAGAAGGTGGAAGAGAGACAGTGATTCAACTGGTGCTGTACATAAGACAGGATCCCTTTTTCCTTCCATGAGGTACGGGGATGCCATTACCTTTTCTGCCACATGTTATAATCACCACAAAATGCTGTATGATGACCCTTAGTTCTTCTCTCAGCCACTGCTAAACAAAACATCTATCTACCCCATAAATATAATGTGCATTCTCACCTTCCAGAAATATAAGCTGTATTAAATTGCATCACGTTTGAGCATTGAATCAAATTGATTCACTTTAACATGTTCCATTTATAATAAACCCAAGATGTGAGTTCAGAGGTTATTTTTCTCTGTGTTAGCTGCCACACATTTAATTTAAAAACATGTTCACCCCTCATCAAATCAGTCTAATAGGGTAAGAACGTCAGAACCCAGAAACATACAGACATGCAAAATTTCCAAACTATTGCTCCAGCCACTACCCATACTTTCCTTTTGAGACTGGTGTGGGTTTTCACAAATAAACCTTCAGCTCTGCTGAGTCAATAACAGCTTGAGAAGAATCTGTTTAGGTATGACCTCCTTAAATACGAACACATCACACGGCGATGGGCAGTCACTGTTACTTTCTTCCCCTCTTTCCAGATCTAATAAGCATTATAAGGAGGCTTGAACTGTAGAAGCGCACATATAGAGACACTTCTAGAACACAGCTAATCCAACAGGTCCATAAGAAAAAAAATATTATACTAGATCTCTTTCAATTTTAAACTGTACACCCAAGCAACATGTCCTTTAATGTACAAAAAGTGAAAACTATCAGGGGGAAGTTGATTCAAAAGAGAAGAATCTTGTAACATCTAGGTCACCATTTCAGATATATCCAGGATCAGGAACTCTTCAGCGATATGACATTTAATTGCCTCTCTTTCAACTGATTTGGTAAGAGCCAACTCATTTCCTACTAGACAAGAATCCACATTACTAACAAGCAGTCACCACTAGAACTGATACTGCTGATGTTTCAACATACCCCACCACTTGAGCACACAGTGGTGAAGAAACCACCCTTGGACGGGGGGAAGGCTCCCGATTCAGAGCTTTGGCCCAGTAACCACGCAACGAAGAAATGCGCAATGTACAATGTACTCTGCTGCTGTTCACCTCATGTTTGTTCAGCATACAACAGAAAGATTTCAGTATACAGGACTGTCATCATAAATCAGCATATTTTTTTTAGAACCACAAAGTGCATTCCATTAAAAGTAGTTGTTCCGTGAGCAGCAAGCTACTGAAGCCTGGTTCCTACTTACCTGATACCTGCTAATCAGAATAACTGCACCTGTCACTGTCCTTTACCAGCTTGTGCCAAAACACCTCCACTCACTCTCACGTTTCCACATTCCCACCCACCCCCCACCCCCAACTTCCTCAGCTAGTGCCGTCCCCAGCCCTGGGTGCTTCCTCCCGATTTCCCTCAGGGCAAGAGGCACTGCCTGCTGCGGCTGGCCCAAGCACCAGCAGTGACCAGCTCGCCAGCATGCACATGCCAGTTTGCTAGTCAACAAGCAAAACAAAAGACTCATCTTGCACCTTCTCCCCCGAGAAGGAAAGGTATGCACTTATTTCAGTTTCCTCTCTTCTACCTAGAGGCTGATCTTTGCGGAACTTTAAATAGCTCTCAAAGAAACTTTGAGATGTCTGTGCCACTGTCAGATTGGGCTGAAATCTACTGAAACTGTTAAAATGGAATTGATAGAGTGATTACACAAGCTTTCTTTCCTTTGGAAAGTAAGCTAAAAACCCATTAACAGTCTTACTTATGTCATCCCTTCGTTCCCATTCTTCATTTAAAAATAACAATTCTATTCTACCGCATTAGCTTATGTAACCCACCCCTGAGCCAAAGTAGT
Organism: Falco punctatus; assembly: GCF_963210335.1. NCBI lineage: Eukaryota > Metazoa > Chordata > Aves > Falconiformes > Falconidae > Falco > Falco punctatus. The sequence continues at coordinate 1,414,717 of NC_137587.1, forward strand.
TGAAACTTTCAGTCTGGATTTATGAAGTGTGTGTGCGCCTCTCTATATGTTTGTCCATTTTGAGGTGCTTGGCACTATGACAAATAACAGTGAGAAGACTAGTGAAACCAAACAAGCTTGACTAACGGCTGTCCCCCAAAGTTTCTGGACTGGTATTGTCGCACGCAAGAAATGAACTGCTGCTTCTCTAGCAAGCTGTCAGCTGTTCTCATGGTTACAGATCTAGGAATTTGGAATGACAGGTCACAGTTATGAGAATGAGCAGATTTATCTGGCATGTTTCTATCCAGTAAACAACATTCTCCTATAAAGAGGACAAGAGGCTGCTGTACATTACCATGGTGTTTATTCTCCATGAAAAACACTTTTTAAAGTCTCTGTCCCAACAAAGAAGGTGCTAACCAGACTTACGTATTTCTTAAAATGGCTCACTCACGGAATGGAGACAAAAATATATAACTCTTGCACTTTCTCCACTACTATAAATGGACCGCTGGTGCAAGATTCAGCTGTGTATGTACACCTCCCAGATGGTGCGAGGCAAGGGTAGAAAAGCACGCTTCCATTTAAATGCAGGGGAAGGCAGGAATGCCAACTGTTGTCATAAGGCAAAACCTATCCAGTCAATTGGCTATTTAAAAAATAACCAATAGATTTTTATTCAGTTAACCGCCAAAATCTGTGAAGCTCCAGCTATGGTGTTAGGCAAACTACATTAGTACAGCTACGTGCAGTCGGTGTCACAGAACCACGAGTTCAGCTAACAGGAGAGCAGCACAACTGGGCTTCTCCCACACTGCCAACCTTTAATGGCCGGAGGGGTCTTCCTCCAGGAAAGCCAGGACAGTCCAGTTCCCAAAGCCACCACCAGTGACTGCAAAATGAAGTACCAAACGTGCTTCAGTAAGACACACAAATTTCACGTTGTCACCATATGCCACCCGACCCAGAACACTGTGCAAGGCACAGCTGAATGGCACCCCCCCAGAGAGCCCCGCTTGCCCAGCGGGCTGCCAGGAGGAGCCGGGCACGGCTGGGGACAGCGCCCCACAGCCCCCACCCAGGATTTAAGGCCAGGTATCCGCAGGGCAGCAAGGGCGGGCTCCAGGGCGCTCGGCTCGTGCTCCTGCACTGGGAGCTTGAGAGCCCACAATATTTCAAAGACCCAAATGGGTCTTGTTTTCCAGGTCAACAGCAGAGGCCTCCCACCAAGAGGCCTGGGAGGGCCTTCCTCAGCTTAGGTCTCAAGTCCCCAGGTCTGCAGATGGAAGCCTTGGAGCCCTGATAACAGGAACTTTATCAGAACTTCTGCTCCCGCAGTTGAAGACTCGGGCAAGCTTCCAAGGTCCCTGCTAGGCACTGGGGAGCCTGGTAGGCTCTGACGGTCCACAACCCACCGGGCACTGGTCTGAGCTTAGTCGTAAGCTGCCAGGCGATAAATTGATTTCTAACATTTCCAAAGAAAAGTGTAAGGAAATTCCAATCAGAGGGAAATTTAAAAATGTCACAATTTCCCATGAATTAGGAAACTGCAAATTTGGCCCACCTCTGATTTCCGTTTCCCTTCAGAAAAGTCTCTATCTTTTATGTTCCACTCTGAGAAGGAGCCTTCATCTATTAAAATTATGTATTTTATATAGAAACAATAAGCATGAAAAAAAATGTGCCAATTTGCCTTTAAATAGAATCTTCAAAACACAAAGCCATTCCTTGGGTTATCCTAAAATTTCTAGTTATTTTCACCTGTACATGCCTGCCTTGAAACCAAAGCCTTCTGTTCTAACACAGACTTATTCATCCTGCCTCAAGATTAATCAGTAAAGAGAACACGCTGTAAAGTTGAACCCACGCTGGTTCAAAGCTCAGACTCCTACTTTGCTACGTGCTCAGTACTCACTGCTCCGCTAACAAAACAGTGTCCATAGGGACCGGACAGCTGAGTGTAGGGACCGCTGGTATCACAGCACTGGCCGGTACAGAAAGACATCAAACACCAGCACAAGCCTGTCCTGGTCACCTCCCGGTATCCCCGAGCACACAGCACAGCCACCCAAGCTGAAGGGCAGTGAGCCCGACCCCAGGGAAAACAGCAGATTCCCAGGATCTGAGCTCTCAGTAGGTAACGCAGCAAGGAACTACACGAGTATGCATTAAGCAGATGACCCACTTAATTTATTAGACAGTGTCATGAAGTGGGTGATACTTAGCCCTGCTGGTTTGGAGTCCCAGGTCCCAGCCCCAGCTCTGGCTTGCCAACCTGCCACAGAGGCAAGAACGAGATCAAGAACATCAGTCAGAACGCAGGCCCTCAGCAGGCAGTTTGCCCTATCTTCCCCGACGCTGCAGGTATGGAAAAGTAACTCAGCCTTTAAAAACATGAAGTATTTTACCAGCTGAGTGAATACTTACTTTACCAATGAGACATTTAAAAAATCCTGCAGCTGTGCTAAACTTGGGAAACATGCAAAAACTTTTTCAGAAATTGATTTCCCATAATACTATTAAAGTTCTTGATTTCCCACACACCTAAATGAGTAGGACATTGTCTCAGAGCTTAAAACATTTATAATACAGCTATTTTTAGTTTGTCCATAAAGCATTGCTAAATAACAACTTCTTAACTTGTAAAATTTTCTTTTCTTGCAATTAAAAGGCGATTAAGACCTTTTCCCATTTCACAGTGCCTAGAAATTCTGTGTAATTTAAAAGAAAGTAACACCACCCACATGCACGTATGCTGTACATTTTAGATACACGCATGTCAGACTACAAAGGAAGGATAAAGTTCTAAGGAATGATTTACGACTCGGTGTCACATACAATTACCAATGACTTCAGAGATGCAGAAGCAAAATCTTAAAGGGTTTGTGTGGGTTTTTTCAGGCTTCTCACCTGAAGAATCGCTTTTGCTTCAGTCTGTATTCAAGAGAAGTTAACCAGACGCCACAATGCCATCACAGAGTTCTCCATACTGCTGAAGTGCTACAACTAAATTCCGGATTAACCACGCATAAGCCCACTGCAACAGCAGGGATATGGCGTCAAATGAGACCCTCTAGCCCCTCTCCATCTTAAATTTCTATTCTTCCACTGCTTTCACAAAATCCCCAGCAGCGTAGCATGATTTTAGAAAAGAAAGCAAAACAATAGTAAACGTTTCCTTTACGCACCAGATTTTATCTCAGAAACAAGAGTACAACTGGTATTATTATAATTTTCCTCATAAGCAGTATGACAAAAAGCACAAAACCTTTTCAACCTTTTCTTTTTCTCTTCTGTAAGCAGGCCACAGGTTGATGCAAACAAAACCAGTATCGCTCACAGCATTTTAGCTCTGTACTATGTGTCCTCTAAAGTAGTAAACCCACAATTACCATGAGAAAAGTCCAGCTGGAGGTATCACCTACAAGCTGTGCTACTTCTTGCTTATACGTTTCTTTCAAAACATGTTCTGCTCAAAAACAGTTCGGTGCCTCTGAGCTGGCAGCAGAACAATTCAGGCTGTGGTCTCTATTAATAAAGGTGGGAGAGCAACATACATTACAAAACCCCAAGAAGCCCAGTATAAGGAGTCAGGCAAGTATATACTAAAGCTCATGAAAAAGCAACTAACTCTATGCCTTCAGCAGCGCACTTCACGGATGAAAGCTGCCAAATTACAGAGGGGATTTACTGAGAAGAATGCGTTGCTGCCAGAATGGACAAAAGCACGCATTCTACCCATTCCAAGCTCCTCCCCATCTCCTGTCATGCTCACAGCAAGAAGCAGCTCAAAAATTGACAACCACGGGACTCCAGGATTGGAAGAGACAAAAAAATACCTGCTGGTAAATGCCTGGAAAAAATTTATTTTGAAGATCTGAGAAAGGAGACTGTGAAAAACCAACAACAAAAAAGCCCAGCAAAACCCCACAAAACAGGAAGATCCCAGCCCCCCCGGACCACTCAGCCGCCCCCGACGCGCCGCCTGCGGTGCGGGACATGCCCGGCCGCGGGGCGGGTGCCCGGCGGGGGGGGGGGCGGCCCCAGCCTGCGCCCAGCGGGGCCTCGGGACCCCCGCGACCCCCGGGCCCCCGTACCTGGTTGGTGTCCTCGCCGCGCTCCAGGTGCACGATGCCCTGGCTCCTGCCCTCCGTGTCGCTCAGGACATCGTCCTCCGAGTCCTCCAGCAGGGACGAGGAGCCGGTGGAGGACAGCGAGGAGGTGGAGAGCCGGCGGGACTGCAGGTGCAGCGAGCTGTCCGTGCGCAGCCAGCCGCTGCCCGGGGCCGCCGCCGGTGCCGGGCCGCCGCCCGGCGCCTCCTCACCCTCCTCAGCGGTGACGGTGAGGCGCGGGATGACGGGGGGCAGCACGCCGTTGGGGGGCCGGACGCCCCTCTTGGCCGGGTCGGGCAGCTGCCGGGCGGCGGCGGCGGCGGCGGCGGCGCAGCGCGCCTCGAAGAGGGAGCGGAGCTCCCCCACGCTCAGCCGCTTGGCCCGGCCGAGCCCCGGGCTGCCGGGCAGCGCCGCGCCGGGCTCCGCGGCGGGCTGGGCGACGGGCGCCTGCCGGGCAGCGCCCCAGGGCCGGCGGCCGGGAGCGTGCATGGGGACCGCCGCGCCACCGCCGCCGCCGCCGGGGAAACTTCTTGGCGGCTCAACCGGCGGCCGCTGCTGGCAGCCCAGCGGCGCGGCTCATGGCCGGCCCGCCCTCCCCAGGCAGCTCTGACTCACCCGCGGCTGCAGCCGGAGGCGGCTATACCGTGCCCGCTGACCCGGCGCCAGGGCCAGGGCCGCCCCGCGCCCGCCCGCCGCCGCCCCGGCGCTGAGGGGAGGGGAGGGGAGGGGAGGGGAGGGGAGAACCGCGCCGCGCCGCGCCGCGCCCCTTCCGCGCCCGCCCCTTCCCCGCCGCCGCCCTTTTGGTTTCGCTTTCCCTCAGGCGGCGGCGCGCGGACTGGGGTGCCGCGCGAGCTCTCCCGCCTCACAGCTGCGCGCGCCGCCCGCTAACGGCCGGCAAGGCCCGGCACGGCGGCTGCGCGGCGCGCGCCCCCTCCCCGCTGAGGGCAGGGGCCCGGGGCGGCCCTGCGGGGCCGGGGCTGCCGCGACGGCGGGAGCGGGATCGTTCCCCCGCGGCTGAGGGGCCCCGGGCCGGCGGGCCCGCCCCGGACCCCGCGGGGTCCCGCTCTCACCTGGGGCGCCCCGTCCCCCGCCGACGCGCCTGAGCCTCCGCGCCGGGCCGCTGGGATACCTCCGCCCGCGGGCCGAGGGACCGGCGGAGGGAGCAGCCCCGGCTGGGCCCTGCCTGCCCCGCTGCCGCCCGCACGGCCCCTTGCCTGCCCCGCCGGGGTGACACCAGCTGAGCGATCGGTGAAGGCAGCCGTTTCCAGGGCGGTGCTCAAGGCCTCAGTTTCGCCTCTCCTGGTTTATCGCAATTTCCTTGTGCTCTCCCACCTGCTCTGGCCACCTGTGCCCCCCCCCCCCCCGCGCCTGGGCCGCCGGCTCCTGCAGGGGTGACACACCGTGGTCCTATGCCACCACCCGTCCCTGCTCACCCGTGCCCTCGCTGGGGTCGCAGCCGGCCGTGCCAGGCCCCTGGAAAAGCCTGTTCCAGCGGGCAGCTCGACAGCGAGCCACCTGCCAGGCACCTGCGCTGGCAGCTGGGACCCGCACGGAGACCAGCTCAGGTGCCTTCAGACGCTTCCTAGAATCAAGCAGTGCCGGGCCGGGAGTTTGGCCAGCCTGGATGTGCGGCTCCAGCAGCCGCTGCTGGCCCTAGTCCCCACCGGGACACAGCGGCCGGAGCTCTCGGGAGCAGCCGAGGCAGGCTGGCGGCTACCACCGGGTTGTGCCAGAACACCAAAGCACTGAGGAAAATGGTTGGCAGTGCGGCGCCTCGCCGACAGGCAGCAAACCACAGTGCCTGCGGGAGCGACTCCTTCGTGGGAGGCCGTGAGGGCTTTAAGTTCTTTCTGAATGAAGATACAGAGTCACCACTTGTATCATTAACTTTGGAGTTAGTTTCAAATTTTATAGTGCAGAAGAGCGGCCTCAAAAGATGAAGACCGATTTGGCTTAATGCGTACCTAAAATTGTGACGGTTTACTCAAAAGCATGATTTTATAACTGATGGTTTCCTAAGAAGACTCGTGGCAATAAATTTAAGGAAAACGGAAGCCGGTTCAAAGTGTGTGCCTGAGATCACAGACGCCGGCTGGCCCCATTGAGGGATGGAGGGAGCGGTGGCAGCTCCGCTCTGCAGGCAGGACAGGCAGTCTGTTCGCGGGAGGGAGGGTAAGTGGGAGCTGTCGCAGGGCAGGCGGGAGCCCCTGGGAGTCCTGCTGCGCACAGAACGAGGTTTCAGTTCCCAGCCTCCTTCAGCCATTGCTGTCTGCTGATTCTGCAGTTGCAGGATTACGTGCGCTCTATGATTAAGAAACCTTATTTAAAAGATTTCCTTATTTGGGAAACCTTAACCTCAGCGATGGTTCTGAGACCACCAACTCACTCTGTGTAGGGCTAAGATTAGTTTATAGTTCAGTTACAAAATACAGTTCTAAAGGTTTTACTTTCAGCTAATGAAGATAGAAACGAAATACATGCAATGATTTTGATAGATTAATACATGTCTAAAAATAGAAAAGCATCCTTTTAATAATATTGATTAGTGGCAATTGCTTGGATAAGACTAGGTAGGTTTCACTGACTGGTTTTGTAGCATATCAGCTTTAAGGAGCTGCTGATCTCTGAAGTTTGCCTGAGAAGTAACTCGAAGGCTTTCAGCGCTACCAGGAGAATGAAGAGATTCCTCAGTCAGCCGCGTATCACCACCTTGGCTTGTAAGCTGTGCTAACAAAAGGAGTGGTACTTGTGTCCTGACAAAGTGGTAATGACTCGTACTTTCCACTCATGAAATCCTGCATTCCTGACAGCAAAGGGCTGTCAGCATCTCTGACGAGACCCCGATACCTGCTCTACAGAAGGGTAAGCTGATGTACAGACAGTTCACAGTTGACTACAGACATAGTGAGTCAGGGGCAGAAACAGGCGCTTCAGATTTGCTCTCTGCTCTGTAACCACCAGCTCACGTTCCCACCTCCAGGGTAAAGGGTTCTGTTTATCGCAGTCACTCTGATTCATATCGGTACTGCTTCTCACTGCCAGGGTTTCACATTTCACACACTCCGGCTACAGAAAGAACTTTCTGCGTTTATTTATATTGGCCAAAAAAAAAAAAAAAAGACTATTTCATTCCCATGAAATCCCTTTCTAAACATTGTTATCGTTAACATATTGCTTATTTTTACTTCCCTTTTGTTTGCATTCCCATAGGGTGTCTAAGCCTTGACAATAGAGGCAAAGGTGCGATGGACTCTTCTAACAGATTTAGAAGATTTCTTATAGACAACAGTTTAAACATGATCTCGAGTGGAGCCTTGGTTTAACTTGGCCTGCTTAGCACGTACAAAAGACTTCATTGCCCACATGAGACTTCTGAGAGGGCTTAGAGCATGACAGCTGAGAAACACCATGCCCTTCAATTCCAACCTGAGCATGAGAAGACCTGAAAAGTAATTGAGAGTTGTGATTCGCATGTCTCTCTTGGGATGCAATAGATACAAGCAAGATGATGCTTATAAGTAGTTACAATATCTCCTTCAGGATACAACTTGGGGGGGGGAAAGCAGATGGGTACGTTTTCGCAAAGGAAGACCCTTTTTCAGGACTTGAAGAAAGATACGTGGTCCTGGAAGCTGGTGGGACCCAAGGGGAGATCCCCCCTCGCCCACGGGCCTTTCATGACTGGGGCTAAGGTTCCTCCCAGTGGCTGAAATTAAGATCACAGCTCCACCTGGAAAGTAAAATAAGAAAAGCAGGGGGTGGGCTGATTTCCCCTCAGGAGTGGTGTCTGGCAGGAGCAGCCCTGCGGGAGGGTGATGCCTCCCTGCTCGGAGAAGGTGGGAGCCGAGCAGGTTCTGGGCTGGCCAGCTGGCCAGCCTGGTGCAGCTGACAGAGCAGCATGGGTTGGGCTGGAAGGGACCTTAAAGACCACCTAGCTCCCACCCCCTGCCACGGGCAGGGACACCTCCCACCAGCCCGGGTTGCCCTCAGCCCCGTCCAGCCCGGCCTGGGACACTGCCAGGGACGGGGCACCCACAGCTGCTCTGGGCAACCGTGCCAGTGCCTCGCCGCCCTCACAGTGAGGAATTTCTTCCTAATAGCTAATGTAAATCTACCCTCTTCCAGTTTAAACCCATTCCCCCTTGTCCTATTGCTACAAGTCCTACTAAAACGTTTGTCCCCATATTTCTTACAAGCCCCTTTAAGTACCGAAAGGCCACGATAAGGTCTCCCTGGAGCCTTCCCTGGGGTGAACAGCCCCAACCCTCTCAGCCTGTCCGCACAGGAGAGCTGCTCCAGCCCTTGGATCATCTTTGTGGCCTCCTCTGGACCCGCTCCAACAGGTCTGTGACATGCTGATGTTGGGGGCCCCCGAGCTGGAGGCAGTGCTGCGGGGGGGCTCTCAGCAGAGCGGATTAGAGTGGGAGAATCCCCTCCCTCAGCCTGCTGGCCACACTGCTTGGGCTGCAGCCCAGGATGCGGTGGGCTTTGTTCACTAGCCACCAGGCACAGGCAGGCTGGGGACCCTGGCTGGCTGTTTCAGCTGCTCGCTCTTTGCTTGAGATCAAGCGAGTGAGTTAGTGCATGTTACAGTCACATTCTCTGGTTGTCACTCAAACATAAGCAGATCAAATTATCCAAGTATGTAGCTGCTGTGTACAAGAGGAGACTGAGACTCTGAGCACGGGCTATATGATGTGAAAGCAATTGTTGCAATAAATGGGAGCTCTTTATTTTTTGTATTGAGTTTTGTGGGCTATTCGCCATATTTCTCTGTGCAAAACTTGAAGTCTTTTTGATATAAACTCTGGCCGTTGCTCAATGAACATCATATGAAAAAAAAGACTGAGGAATTTGCTTTTACCTAACCAGCAGCATAGCTGTAACTCAGGCAGCAATTTTAAAAATCACACTGTGGCTGGATTATTAAGATGTGCAGTAGCACAAACAATGCTTCAGCTGTCCCCTGCCCTGGATCTCTGGCCCAGAATCTGCGGGTCAGCACATGCAGACATCACTTTTCCCACTCCCCGGCCCTGCTGCCAGCTCAGCTGCACCCCATCGTGTTCCTCCCGAGCAACCCAGAGGCTACGGAGAGCTGATGACCTGAATCCAGAGCTGCCGGGGAAACACAGGAAAGGTGCTGTTGGGTTTAAGCAGCGGAATAAAGTTGAACGCAGATTCCAAGGGTATGACAGCTGACTTAGCAGGGGATACTGGGATTTAAGCAGATCCTCGGCTAGGAGGGAGAAGTAGTATATTGGTGGAAGTGAGCATGATCGCATAGATGTTGGTGTACGGAGCAGACCGATCTGCAGGAAAGAGACAATAAACTACGAAGGTCCCCTCGTGGCTGGAATTAAAATTACGTTTCCGAGTCTGAACATTGCATTTCCACACCTGAGTAAAAGTACCTCGAACAATTCAGCTGCCTCACATGCTCAGATGCAAGAGTGGGAGTTAGTGGGGGAGGCAACGGACAACATACCTCAAGCACAGCCAGGTGCCACTGTCCCCTGGCAAGAGGGGTTGCAAGTGTTTGAGATCCTCAGGTGACAGCCGGGACAGCGAGCAAAGACACAGGGCTAAGGCCAGGGGGAAGGCAGGAGCGAACGCAGCACTCTCCTACCAAAATGACTCGCAGTGGCCTGATGGTGTGTAGAGTGCAGGGTGACAGCATAGGGCAGGGTGGGGAAGCAAGAGCTACGCAGAAGGTAAAGAGCAGGAAGGTCGTAATGGAGGGGAAAACACGTGGGACAAACCCCACTTTTCTCCCACATCTGCCCCATCTCACGCTGCAGATGGTTGCTTTCCCTACGGAAGGGGAAGAGTAAGGCATTTTCTTCCCACTTCTCTCTGAGCCTGTCACCGCTACTTTTCTCCCTCACACTGTCACTGCTGGCCTAGGGAACAGAACCGAAGGGGGCAGGAGGAAGGGCCCTGAGCGTGCTGCTCCGCGATGGGAAGCATGTGCCGAAGGCAGCAGGCAGGTTGCAGCATCACTGGCTGCAGGCTGTTAGTTTGACGAGTGAATTGTGTGCTCCCACCTCAAGGGGCCTGCAGCTTCGTGGAAGAGCATCTGAGATACTCTCATGGGTTCTGCTTGTTTCGCCTGTTCTTGGCTTCAATAAAAGATTCATCTTCCACAGCTGTCCTAGCAGGAAATCTGCACAAAAATATCATAGCAAAATGAGAGGAAGTTTTGCTGTCGCGAGTTTGGGATGATTACAGGTTAACGCTTGAACCCTAACAGCCACATTCCCCCAGCTCCCTGGGAGCTGACTGAGAACTTCAGCACGAAGGTTGGAGTTAAAGATAATTAATCCAGTGAAACCACTTCTTAGCTTTATGTTTTAAGTAAGCACAGTTGTTACCTTTGGCTAGCCATTTATAGCTCCCCAGAACATACTTGCCTGTGCTTACAGTGATGATTACATTAAATTCTGTGGATTTACTCCCGTTGTAGAATTGTGTAAAGAAGAGCAGGATGTACCTCACTGTGTGTACAACAGGCTGCTTCTGGAGTTTAATTTTACCTGCTCACCCTGCAGTCCAGGGCTGTGCTTAAAGAACCAATCGTGGTTCTTCCCTATCAGAAGAGATTCACAGACATCTCAGCAAGAGGCTATTCCACTTTTAAAACATTTAAAAGTATAAATTATCAGAACACTCTTGAATTATGGAGAAAACTGAAAGTCTGAAATAACTAGTTTAGATTTTAACAAAGATTAGAGCAGAATCTAATGTTTTCCACAGAAACCATCACTGGTAGTATTTATTACAATGCTGAATCTGGCATGGTACCTGAATTGATATTGTCTTTTTAATGACAGATGTTACTGCACAAATGCGGTCAAAAATTCATATCCCAACAGTCGCAGACTTTTAACTCCCTTTTTGAGAAGGAAATTTCTGGAACACTCTTATAATGTCTTACTGAGCAACTGAGTAGCTAGGGGGTGGGTGGGTAGTTTTAGTAAGTTAAAGCTTTCTTTGTTCACACAGTTTGCTTTGCCAGTTCATTTGACAGCGCTGCACTAAGAATCAAACATACATCCATCCCGGAAAGCGACAGACACGCTCTAGTGCTGCCAGCAATGCCGCATGAGGGCATTTCGAGGAGAGTAAGCAGGAGGGATCAGTAAGCCATGAGCAAGCAGCTGTGTTTTAATGGAAGGGTCTAGTTTGCGCTTGTGCAAAATTACTCAGAATGTTCTTCAGGGCTGTTTGGGCTGCATAGGCGCTCTCTGGCGGGACCTGATGCAAATGGGTGCCAGCCTGTCTGGAACACTGCTCACCTTCCTGGCACCTTCCCGGCACGCCCTGTTGGCACCGCATTGTCCCAACTCCATAGACTGGATCCCAGTATGATGAAGAACTTGGCGAGGACTTTTGTTCGCAAGACTTGACTATTTGTCCTCTGGAATCAACTGGAATATAGAATAAAAATAGAAATACAAGATGGAATTGCGATTAAAATAATTGGCAAAAATATTCAGGAAAGGATTTCTCTGGTGTTTTTGTTGTCATTGTGTAAAATTAAATATTTCCCCGCTTTTTTTGTGTTAGCCCATGAGAAGTGCTTGCCCACCCTTGCTTTACTCGAAGCCGCGGGCATAAACCCGGTGCCAACAGAGGCACGCGCCGGCGGTCCCTGCCTGGTCCTCAGGGGGGAAGGGGCGGGGGGGGGGGGGGGGGGGGGGGTTGGGGCGGTGACCCTGTGCCTGGATGCCTGGAGGGAGGGGGCTGGGCGGTGGTGCCCCTGTGCCTGGCGGGGTGGGGGGGGGGGGCTGGGCAGTGCCCCTGTGCCTGCCGGGGGGGGGGGGCTGGGCAGTGCCCCTGTGACTGGGGGTGTGGGGGCTGGGCAGTGCCCCTGTGCCTGGCGGGGGAGGGGGGCTGGGCGGTGCCCCTGCCCTGCGGCCGGGCGGGCGGGGCCGGCTCAGCACCGCGGACAGCTCCGGCCGCCGCCGCCCCGCCCTGCCGGGGTCGCTCCGCGGGTCGCGCCGGGGGGTGCCGGTCCCGGGGCAGCGCCCGAAGCAGAGTGAAGCCGGTGCCTGCGCTGAGCGGCTCAGTGGCGCCGCCTGGCAGTGCGGCCCCGCTCCCCGCACCCCGCGCCCCGCACCCCGCACCCCGTGCCCCGCTCCAGGGCCCCGGCGGCAGCGCCCCCGCAAAGGGGCTGCGGGCCCGGCCAGCCCGGCAGTGGGAGCCACCGCACACCTGCCGCGCCGAGTGCTGCAGCCGCAATAGCTACAAAGTCGGCAAAGTAACGTGTAAAAGGTACGCCTAAAGCCTGGCTCTTCCGAGCTTGTTTGGTGGTAACAGGTACGAATTTTTAATTACCTTTTTTTTCATACGATTTTGAAAGTAAAGCCGCTTGTAGGCTGAATGGAAAATAATATCTGATTTTTGCATTAAAGAAATATTAACGCTCAGTTTCTGCTTAAGGAAATCAATAATGGCAACCGTGAGAGGGTCTACTTTCCCTCAGGCCACCCATCTGTCTGTTTCATTTGTTATCTTTTTTCAAATCATAATATGAATTCCTCTGTCTTCTCCTCCAGCCCAGTGGATAAACTCTGGCATTTCCTACACCATTGTTCTGATGGGATTCTTCAGTTCTGTACATGAACAAATAACCCAGGACCCACCTGCAAAAGTTAATGCTGCCACGTCCCTGTGCTGAGCTAATGTCTGGCACTTACCTTTAGTGCTTCTGCCATTGCTAGGAGCACAAAGAGTTCTCTTCGGTGACTAAACTGAGACTGCAGATCATTACATTGGATTTCCATCTCTGTTTCCCTTTCCAAGACAGCAGATTGCAGGAAAAAAAAAACACTGAAAGGAAGACAGGATTAAACCATCCATTCTTCCTCATAAGGAACTACATTATTACATTTATAAGCCAGGGGTGCTCAATCTTTCAGTAAATTCTTCTGATCCCTCTGACAGAATAGGTGGCTTCGCAGCCAAGTGTTCCTCCAACCTCCTGAATTCAGGGTGCTTTCCACTGGTCCATCCTTTCAATAGGACTGGCTGCACAATTCGTCCTAATAAACAGCGATAAACAAAACAACCCTGCAAAAGTACTAGCGGAAAAATGCTCTACACTAACTGGCATAAAACCCCTATTATCATGGACTTTAACATCATGGAAAAAATACAGAAAACCAAAGAAAAATTGTCAAGGGTACTTCACTTGTGCATCTGATACATTATTGCCTCAGGTAAGTACAATTTTGCCAGGCTACATGGTGACGAGATGGGAAGCAAAGAAAACCACATCCTCTCTGAAACTGCAAGGAGAAGACCTTTGCTTCCCCAGTAGGATTGTTGTGGACGTGAAGAAACAGTCTTTGGGTTCAGCCTGGGGGTTCTTTTGTGTTTGTTTGGGTTTTTTCTTAAGTTGGCGAGGGTGACTATTAACTAGTTATGAAATTTATTAACTAGAACCTAATGTTGTGTGCGTGTGTCTGTGTACCAGCTGGAGGAATAATGAATCCTATTTCTCCTACAATGTTATCAAATTTCTTGCTGAAGAGTTTGAGAAATTGCCTCATGAGGACATAAGCACCCTCAGAAATGGAAACGGTGAGCTGATAGGATACAGGGACACTGATATGAGGAGCCTGGGGGTTTGTTTACTGAATTTCATTTTCATTCTTGGAACTGCATTTTCCTCACAGGCAGGTTGTGGTCACTTTCATGAAAACATTTTCCCTTTGATACACATGCATACGGATTCCTGAAAAACAACATTACGTGCAGATTTCATCCTGTAAGTACATCAGCAGAATTCTAGCTGAGATTAATAAAAGAGGTACTGAGCTGCACTTCATGCAGACAATGCCTCATGGCAGGTCGGATGTTTGTACAGAACCGTATACCGTACACTGTGCGTCAGCTTGTCGCAGGAAGGTCAAACTCATAAAGAGAGATTCAAAGAGAGTGGATGGATGAAAGTCTCCCTGAAACAATGACAGAGGTGAATCAAAGCACACAAAAAACATGCCTTTTCAAAGGCAGGCACCTGAAAATTAACTGTCTTCATAATTCATTTTTAAATAACATTGAACCATAAAGTTCAGTTAGAGCTTAACGAGGGCACTAATAAATCAAATCCATAAGGCCATATTTTCCTGCCTAGTCACAGGCCAAAAACTAAAAAAAGAGAGAGTAAGCTTTCACCATGGGAGGAGCTAAGTGCAAAACAGAAACCAGAAGTTTCTGCTGGAGCAGCACAAGGTAATTTTCCAGTGTCAGAAGGTAAGCGGTCCTCATGTCTTAGCGAGGTAGGGAGGAAGGCTTGTGGCAAACTGGTGAACAAACCACTGGGAAAAGAAGCCACTAGTGGGTAAGTCGCAACTGAATTCTTGCTCCAGGGAAAGGGAGATAATCAGAGAGAGAAGGGGAGCAAAGCAGAGGAAGAGAAAGAACAGGCGTAAGAGTCTTGAGATAGAAGACGTCAGGTCAAAAAGGAGTGAAACACATCAGCCATCCACGGGCCCCTCCCGGGTAGCCCTCTCTGCCTCGCCCGCCCGGTACCACCAGGTGGCCCCATATGAACTGGGATGAATAATTGGTTCCTCCAAAGACAGACGGAGTTTCAATCCGTCTCATTTCCAAGGGTGCTAGCTGCCAAAAGTGGCGGGGGAGGGGGAACCAAATGTCCAAAAGTCTGGCCATATGAGGCTGGAGAGTTTGAATAGCTCCAGGTTCAAAAGCTTGGATTGGACTCCACGTCTTAAGTCCTGGGATGTTTGGATTATGGTTCAGTCTTAAAAACACAAGTGGTGATGCACTGGTGCAAGGGTGACATGGAATTCACAGTACAGATGGGAATGTAATATGTGGCGTACCTGAGTTCGCACTTCCAATCTGTGGCACTTGTAAAGCCACAGGACTGCACCCAGCTTCGGGCATCACGGCTCAGGAGAGGTGGAGACCGCCTGGAACTGGAGAGAATTCAACACGAACAGAAGTTCTGCAAAACAGAAAAATATTCTAAACTCACAAAATGCAAGGTTTATTAGAACACAGGTCAGGAAAAAAAAGTAAAGCAAAGCAAACAGCAATTGCAATACAGGGTCTTTATAAGGCTGAAAGACTTAATTTCCTATAAAGAATTTATAGAACCGTTCATATATGAAGTAAATGGTTAAAACAGCTAATTCAGAGCTATTTTTAATGTGCATTATTACAATTTTAGGGAGACTAAATATTCTCATCAACTCCTAAGCCTTCAGTCTGCAGAATGTGGAGGCCAAATCTGTTTCAGATCCAAACAAAACCCCAGAACCTGAGCAGAATGACAAGCCTTGGCAGAGGCTGTGCCAAATGCATGACGTGCAGCACAGAGCCACTGCCAGCGGGGAGGCAGGGTGCTCCCCAGAGTCCCGCAGCGTGTAAACCACAGCAACAGGAACCTGGGGAACAAATCCAGCTTCTGACACGTCTGGCTCTGCACAGCAACAAAGAATATTACTGCAAAGAAAAGCATCGCTGTGTTTAAAAGTACAAAACCTAAGAGGCTCTACCTGTAGCAATAGTTGCTGTGCAGCAGTATTTGCTGTGCAGCAAGACCCCAAAAAAGCCAAACCCGTAACCTCAGCCTTCCAGACACGAACCTAACAAAGACCAGAAAATGTACAATTCAGTTACTGGATGCTAAAAATCTTCAGGAAAATAATTTGTATTAATTTGATTATTTCCCTGTTATGCTGGTTCCCTTTCACAGACCTGATCACTGGTTTTTGACCTGCTGCTTCACTGGAATTTTAATCTCAGCATACTGACTGAGGTTTATGATCACTTGAGCTTTTTCTATAAAAATAGTTCTTACCAGCAGCAGCGTTGTCACTGCATGTTCAACACCTGGTCAAATCTTTCTGCGAAGAGGGCTTCCTGAAATTTCAGACACTTCCATCAGGTAAATTCTCCTCCTGTTCTGATTTTATTTGGTTTACATTAATTTACGCAAGTTATATAATTTGATAAATTTTCTTTTAACTAAAGCATGACCTAGCATAGAATTCTAGAAGGGAGGGAGGTAAGAAGTACTGTGACAGGGAGAAATCATGCCAGGCCTACACCACAGCCACAAAACATTAACGTCTTTTTCTTTTCCTGTTTCCTTTTTCCTTTTCTTTTTCTTGTTCTACCTCTGTGACAGACAAGCCAAGAAAACCAGAGATCATGGAGCTAAAACTTTTGACGTACTAACAGTCTGAATGCACAAATAGAATCACCTTCCAGCTGCGAGGGCTGAAGTTTGTTCGATGTGCAACATCTTTCCTCTTCTTCCCCTCAGTCAAAGGACACTTCTGCAGCAGCAAGCACTCAAAGTCTCATTGCTCACGCGTTTTATTCCACTCACAGCTGTCCTGCTTTGGGAAGTTCTCTGAACAAGAAACCACTAGTCACAGTTTACCTGTTAAGACTCCCATTGAAAACAGTGTTTTCAGAAAAATGAGGACTTACGGGAAGAATCATCCCCTTTAAGTGGAGGAAATGTCTGCTTCAGGGAACAACTGGTGACATGGTGTATCACATCTGTAATACTTTCACAAAGAAAGTGTGATGTCACATCTGTGGATACCTGTCCTGAAAGGACTGGGGGGGGGGGGAGGGGGGTATCCATGAGCATGGGAAAATTCTCTCGTATATCCTCACTGCTGATAGACAGATTGGTAGGAAAGCTGCAAGCTTGACTTCGCAAGATTTTTTTTTTCTCTTCCTTTCTCCACTTAGCTCTATCTTTTCTCCAAACTGGAACAGTCATTTGTTAATTCTTTCAATTCTTTAGAAGTCCCGCGAGACAGCTTTATATTAATGTAACAAAGCAGAGCCAAATGGCTTTGTATTTATTGCTGTCTAATAGCACGTGGTCCATGTTACAGTTTGATGGAACAGCGCCAAGTACTATCTTTTTTTAAAACAGATGTTACAGAGAAGGATGAACAAATAGATTGTGTTAACTCACTACAGTTTATTACAGTAATTAAACCCAAAACAGAGCAATGAACATATCACAGACATAGAACAATAAATCAGAAAGTGAATTTTGGCACTCCCTTCCCTAGATTTGAAAATCCACCCCAGGGCCCAAGCCCTGCCATGCCGCCTCCACTCCTGCTCCCAGCTGCAAGCACCCACCTTGCTGCCAGGAAAACATCACCCAGAGTTGGCACCCGAAGGGAAGAAGCTCCACCAGGGGCTCCTCTCTAGGCAAAGGCAGGAGGGAGGCCGGCTCAGCTGAGAGCCTTTGTTCCGGACAGTACACTTGTAGGGAAGCCAGCACAGGAATTCTCTTTCCCAGGCGATGAAGAGACAGTTGTCTTATTTTCATCATAAAGTTTACAGGTGCCTTGCAGTGCTTGTGAGCTGACTAGGACAAGGCCCAGAGCCCTCATCAACTTTTATTACATTACAATATCAAGAATGACATAACAGTGAGCCCTTTCATCAGCAAACTTTCAATACTGTCTAGTGGAATTAATCCTGGGGTTCACCTGGGGAGAAAACAAGGTGCTAGTCCCCACTCTGCTCTGGGCAAAGGGCAGTCGCTCACACACTAGGAAATATTCTAGCCCAGAGCTTTCTGCAAGCACTGCTGCTTGACAGCTACCACTAAAAAACACAGTCAGCTCAATGCAAGTACTAAAGACCTTGCAATTTTCTCCTGCAGACTCGTTTTTTGAGCTCAGCCCAGACTTATGCCCATCTTCACGAGCTGTGTAAGCCTTTTAGGACACGCAGCAAGTCACCATTGTTTTCACTAACTCTGAAACACATTGCAGAGCTCTGACATACTCCTGCGCCACTGCACAGCAGCTCTCGGAGGGAGCTGGTGCCGGGGGAGCGGTGTTAGGAAGTATTCTAAAGCTCACAGAAATGGCAATGCAGTGAATGGGGCTGAGCATTAAAAGATGGCTGCAGGGGAACGTTACAAGATCCTTTATAATGTAATGCCCATTTTTTCTATTTTTCCAACAGACATCAACCCATTATTCTCATTTTGTTAGCATCGGTAATGCACAACTTTTACCGTTCTTGTATGGCACTGCTTCCTAAAACTTTTACATGTGCAGGCATGCACACCCACATCCTCTGCAGAGACCCACACCAGCCAAACAGCATTACAGCAGCCAGCAGGTCCAGGCAATGTGCTACTTAGAGTTTCCTACAGGCAAATGTCAAATCTGAAATCCATTGTGAATAGTTACAGAGATTTTTCTGCATTGTTAGGTAGCCTTCCGTTACTGACTAGTGCTTGTGATGAACAAATTAGCCATCCGTTTTTGTCACTACTGCAGGAAGAGTATGTGATCCTGCGTGAAAGGGAATAAGAACAGAAAGCCACTCACAGCTGACAGAAAGAAACTGGAGGGGAGCTTTAACTCTAGAGTGCTGGTAGAAAAGACAGCTAGCAAACTCTGCAAGTGTCATTTCTTCAGAGTTGTCCTAGGCTGGCTGATGGTGACAGAAAATTAAAGTATCTTTGCTGAAGCTTATAGCCCTGGAGGGATCTGTCACACAGAAGCCAGTTATGAAGCAGACCTTACTCCTCTATTCCTCTGCATGATCTGGCACAGAAAGTAGGATGAAGCACATAGCTGGAGATGGCTCTGATTCAGGAAAGAGAGAGAGTCTGCATCCCTCTGCATAACCTTAAATTTTATGGGGGTAATTTCCAGCTTGCCCTGCCTCAGCACAATTAAAAAGTGAAAAAAACCCAAAACACGTGAACTACAGGGTTGCCCGGGCAGCGTGAGCAACCCAGTACCAGGGGACAGTAGGACTGTTGGGACACCAGATACGGTGGTGGTGAGGGTAAGATCCAGAACCATGAATCACTCTGCATCAAATCACAAGCTATTTTAAAAAAAAAATAAATGTTTTGTTGTTCTTGCTTGCTCTTCTTACTTTGGATCTATCCCTGTGCCAAAGCTGCCCTATTTATGGAACAGTCAGCCACGCAAGAGCTGCCAGATGTACTCAACGGTAGCCCTGGCTTTGTGTACCATCTGCTGTCGAGGAGCGATGCAGAGAGCTTCTTCCTCTGCCTCCTCCTGTCACCATGCCGATATCCAATACATCACTGCAACTTCCCTCTGGGGTAGCCCACCCCCATATCCCACTCCCTGCACTAGGAGCTCTCTTCACAACCCTCACGACTCCAGTCCTATTGCATCCATTTTTGCCAGTCTCCTTTTCCGTCTCCCTTGGCCATGCTGCTGGCAGCGATGGCTGTACAGATTGGTGGCTGCAGTGTGATTAAGTTATTTTGTCCCTGTCCCCTTCTATGTAATGAGAAGCTGCGAGCCAGCTTTGGATCCAAAACTAGCCTGCAAGACTTCGTACATTTGCAGATGTAGCTGAGAGGAACTAAGTGCATCTGAGAGACTGACATCCCCTAAAGATGGTGCTAATATTCATGACTGGTTTCTAAAACTTGCTACAATTAAAATGGTCACAAACTAATTTTCAGTGTGACTAGGCAGTAGATTAAAAAAAAAAAATAAAAAAATGGGGCAAGTCTCATACTTAGTATAGTAGCAGTTATAGAACCTTCAGTGATCCAAAACCAAAGCCACCTGGGGTGTAAATGTGGATAACGGTTTGAATTGCTTCTCCCACATGCTTCATTGCTCTCCTCACCGTAATCCTAGAATTTACTTGCACTCAATCTCCTGTGAGGTGAGAAAGCAACAGGTAGAACAAAGGTATTATCTGAGGTTACCCTGGCCCACCTAAGTCATGCTCAGGTAAGTCCCAAGGGCTCACGGGCTCCAGCAGACACAAATGGGGAACACCCAGATATTGTCCTTCTGCGCTGGCTGGCCAGTCAGTTGACTGGGTGGTAAGTGCTTTTGGAGAACAGATATTTTTTTTAAAAAGATACGCTGTTCAGACTTTCCCTCTTAAGTTAGACCATTATGCTCACAAAGGTGGTGAAACGAGTTTGCAAATCCACCACGAACACCAGACCTGGTCATCAGAAGATTCTGAAGAGGTAAAAGGGAAACTCTGGCTGGGTTGCTGTCAACTGCGCTGCTTGAGGGAGGAGGCCGGTGGGCTGTGGTGAGAGCACTGCTGGAGGGGAATATAATGGGGCATTCAGTTCAAATAATGCAGCTTAAAGCATCTGAAGTTATTTGCTTCTTTCCTACAGGATCCATGATTGAGGCTTTTGCAGACAAAGAGTGGTTTGAGTCTAAAGCAGATTATTTATTACTTCGTGTGGGGTTTTCTAATAAATTTAAAATCATGTATAGGGAAAAAAATGGTGTTCTAAAATATTAGTTGTGAAAAACAATATTCTTCATCCTTCCCCTATCTCTTACCAACAACCCAAAATCTATCATCTATAAACAGTCTTCATGAAAAAAACTTATACCATTAATGATCAACAGAAAGACAATAATTTCATGTAAGTACTGTACAGTACAACGGATTATGGCAGGGATTTGTTACAGGAGTTCTTAGAATGATAAACCCTGTCTCCAAACACCAGTAAAATCTCATCAGGATTCAGTTACCAACCCACCCGTCAAACATCTGTGAGGACAAGTTCAGCCTATTTTGTACACAGCAAACTGTTCTTTGTTTAATCTACGTTAGTTGTGCAGGGAAAAATAATCCTTATATTTCATAGTATAGTTGAACAAGAAAAAATCCATTTGATACAATTTTTTTACCTTCTCAATTTGTTCTGAGTTCAATTGTCTGAGATACTCCAAGGTGATATCACCATTAGTTCGTTTCTCTGAGCCATACCTCTTCAAGCTGGGGTAGTGCAGGCTCTCTGGTGCTCCAATGACCTTCAGAACGTGCTCGGAGTCTAACGCAAGAGTTTCATACTTACCCAAAATATCATAGTGAATGTTGCAAGGATCACAGAGCAGAAACATTGGTTTCCAGTGAATGTCAAGAGCATTTGGTGGTTTTGCTATAATGAAGTTGACAAACTCCTGGAAACTCACTTTTTCAGAAGAGTTTTTGTTTTTCCTGAACATTGCCCTGATCTCGTTAGCGACAGTGATACTGTAGAACGGCTCCGAGTGCAGAAGTTTGTCTCTGTATGCTGAAACCAACCGTTCCAAGGGATGTCTGGTGAACATCACTTTGGTGTAATTGCTCAGAAATACCTTCTGTGTGGCAGGAGGGTAAGTCGCCAGCTTTTTGATCAGCGAGGTTTGGTGGATGTGGTCATGCTCAATTTCAGAAGCTTCTGCATTCAAATCTGCTTGGAGAAGAAAAATAGTTCTCTTCCAGTTGGAGCATCCTACCTTGGGCACCTCACAGTAGATAAATTTATGTTTGTGCTCCACAAAGAGCTGATTTGCTATGTGAGAATCCGGTTTGCTTCTTGATTTTAGAAAGTTGTTCTTCAAGCAGACGGAAGCCAGAGTGCTTTTGCGATCATTTTGAATCGCCAGCCAATCTTCAGTGGGATTAGGAAAAGCACCTGCAACCAAGGAAGACATTTGAACTGTTAGTGTGAAGTAGACTTATATAAGATCTTTGTGACAATCATAGCACTCAATCTATCTTCCTGCATACAAAAGCTAATGAAGATACTAAAACAATTTCTTTGTTTACTGTCACCAGACTCCACTACAGCAAACATGCAATAAACTATCCTGCTTAGTGAAAAGTTTGTTAAAATGAAAAATTTCAACATGTTAGCAATATTACTCTAAGCAAGATCGATATTATAACACTTCTTATGTCACCTGTTTTTTGCCGTGCTCTTCCTCTCATACATTGCTAAGATGACAGGGCCTTGCCTATTTTCATAGCATTGTTTATCATGTAGCCTCCAGAGTTACTTTCTAACGCATTTGGGAAAGGTGTCCCTGGTTCTAGAAAACATTAAGTCTTTGTTAGCAAATTCTTTACTCACCTGTTAGGTTTTTTTGTCTTTTACAAAAAAAACCAAAAAGAAATATCGCAAAAATAAAATTTGGGAGAAGGAAAACTAACACCTTCTGATTCATTTTATTTTCACAGGAAGGAGGATGATGAGATCTCTGAAGTGGAAATCTGCCTTTCTGTCAACAAGGAAATGTAATACAAGTTAGATTTTGTATGACTGATGTAACAGATATAACATGGTATTCTCTTACATAATTTACACTAGCAGAAAGACCTTTCAAACCATATAAAACAGGCTTTTCTATTAAGTAGAAATTTTCCTATGAAAAAGACTCACCACAATTATACTGCTAAATCAGACAAATAATATGACCATGTCAATATATTACAAAATTCTCCCTTTCTCAGAACAATGAACTATGAACAAATACTCCTCCCTTCTCATTTAAAGCCGCTGTTCTTGCCAAGCAAACTATCCCTTCACAATGTGTAACAATAACCTCACTTAGGATTACAGTTGTATGTTTTTTTAAAAATAATTTTATTTGTTGGAGTGTGGGGGTGCAAAATTTTCTGCAACTTGCAACAGGCCTATCCACAAACCTATGATGCATTCAGGATGAGATTTTTCCCATCTTTTGCCCTGAAGCTTTCCACTGTGTACAAATAAACCAGTATTCGCTGGAGGGGAAACTCTTCCACATTCCAGCAAAGAATCCCAACTACTAACAACAGATGAATTCTCCCAGTCTCTCTCTCCCAAAGACACCGCAGTGTATGTGTGTGTTTGCTGCCATTGCTGCTGCAGTGTAAGAGCCCCAGGGTGGTTCACCGTGGCAGGGAGCATACAGAAGCAGCAAAGGAAACAACAGAAAAGGAGATGTTCCGTGTTCATGGATAAAAGGAGAGAAGGCCAATGCAGTCTGACACTCAGCATATTCCCTCCTCTCCTGTGCTCACTTGTTCTGCCCTCTTGCTCTTCCTGGAGAGAGCTCTCAAGTCCTCTGTGCATTTTACTGTGTTGTCCCCATTAGAAAGCTCTTCGTCACTTTTTATTTGAAGTAGCAAAATTAAGTGCAAAGCCATAACTACTGGCAAACACAATGTGCTATTTCTGTCCCATAAAGTCTGCACCATCAAAGAAGTCAAGCAACACTGCCTCTCTTTCACTTTTCAAATTTTCACCCTGAACCTGCCGGCAATGAAACCATCACTGCCTGGATTTCTTGAGGATGCAACTTCAACCTTTTGTTTTGTTTTTATAAAGATACAACAGGACTACTCTGGAAGTTATTTGTGGTGCTCCCACCCCCACCCCCCCGCAGTGTGGATGTACATGAACTCCAGCTGGAAACTCCATAATGGAAACTGGTGTCCTGTGTGTTCTCAGACAGCAGCAGGGACAGCACTAGCTAAACTGCTGAAAATGTCCTTGCTCACAAGGCTTCTTCCTTTCAGGGCTGATGGTTGGTACATCACACATCTTTACCAGAATATCCTCCAACTCACATGGTTAACAGCATTACTAGTTATTAAATCTCTCTTAGCATGGGCATGACCTGAGAAATGGAGAGAGATGACTGAGAGAGGTCACTATCTCTGACCTGCAAACAACATTATGAAGAAATCTGCAATCACATGTATTAACAATTTACTTGTGTTAACATTAAACGGTTACAATAGTCATTCAAACGAATGCAGAATTGTTATACATGATGGCATGTAGCCAGTATTTTTGCATTTTCTTGGCTGCATAAGACCATTATAAAGGCTACAAGAGAAAATATGGGTTGATCTTTGGCCTTCAACCTTTTTTTCACTGCACATCAATTCTCCCCTCACTGCACCATCTATGGACTTCTAATGCACCAAAGGCTGCTCTCAAGGCCAGCTGAAGTCAGTCAGATTGTCCATTGATCTCACAGGGCCCGAGACTGAGTGAGCCCTTTTAATTCTTTCTCAAAAGTGGTTTGAAGATGCAATTTCACACTGTATAGCAATTAAAATAAATACGACACTAAATAATTCTGTACAGGGACTCCTTGTCAGAGTATGCCTAGGAGGAGGAGGTTGGGCTTCATTTACCTTAAATGTTGTTGCCTCAGAGTAGTTATTATCATACCTGTCTCAGGAATCAGAAAATAGACTAATTTACCCTATTTAGATACTCTTATCATGTATATTTTTTAATTAAATTACTAGTACAGAATATAAGGCCTGCCAAAAGACACATTTCATGTTGAAACATGTCAATGAATCACCAGAGGGATACGGAAGAGACTTGCCTCCTTGGGGGAACAAAACTGTTTATGAGCTAGTCAAACACTAGGAGACAGCTCTGTTTCTAAGACATTTGCATATCTGTGGAAGCATGAGAATCCTTATTTTAATGCAGGAGAATGGTCAGACCATAAAGAGGGATAGAATAAGCTCCAAGGTGACAGGTGAAATCCATCTGGACCCCTTAGAAAACTTCAAAGTGCAGACTGGCTGTAAGAGCTAAACCCACCCACCCACAAGCAAGGTCAACAGGAAGATTCACAGTGGCTACCTGAAGGTGAAGTCCCAAGGCTTTTCCTGAAGACGTTTTCTGACGGGGGACCCCAATATAGAGTTCTGTGTAATGCAAGGTCTCCAACGATGAAAATCACCTAAAAGCAGCCTGAGGAATAGAAGGAAAGAAAATTCTGAAATCCATTTTGTCAGAAGAGGGACAAGTCACCCGGAAATAAAAAAGGTTGGAAAAAAAATCCAAAACAAACCCCACCTTTGTAATACATTCCGTGTCAGTAGATCAGATGAACTTCTTTTATTTCTCCACTTATGTCTTTTCCAGATACTTGTAATTGTGTTGTCTATTTTAGATGTAATGAATTAATGCTTCTACTTGCATTTTACCTCATCCTACCTTCAATTAAACATGATTTAATGTGACTGGGTAACTACAAGGCATTCCTCAGTCAAGGTGTGTTTAGTCTATTAACATAACCACTCCATACTAAACAGTTTAGTTCTGCTGTAACCAGAGGGTAGCAGAATGGGCTCCCACAGGCAAGGTGGAAAGACAGTAGAATAGGACTCAAGGAAAGGGCAGAAATGGCTTCTAGGGGAAAAGTAACACAGCAAGGAGTCAGAGATCTAAATGTCTCTTTGGAACTAACATATCCCAAAGAGGGGAGAAAATACTAAGAACAAAATATAGAGCATTAATCTGCTATGTTCTTGTAACACATAGTTGTGGGGGTTTTGTGGTTTCTTTATGTTTTGGTTTGGTTTTAATTTTTAATGAAGCATAAAATCTTCTAGACAACAGCCTTACACTGCACTGTTGTTTTTCGCTTGTTCTTCAGATCCCCTCATTATAGATCAACTATATGTAGCTATGGCTTCATATTTTCAACTCTGCATGTCTTACTGAATTCTGCAGATTCCATGAGAAATCATTTTATGACTCTCTCTTGGACATTACTAAGCAGTAAACCAGGCAGTGAGAGGAATGACCTGCACAGGACCCTTCCTTGCCGAACCCTTTCTGAAGGATTTCCGTCAGGTGATGAGGTTTGCTGAGGCCTGTCAGTTAGCTAGTGTTTAACTCCTTCATTGCTGTCCAACCGATTTGATGGCTTACTAGCTTCTTAGCCAAGACATGGTGCAGTATCAACTCAAATGCTTTATACCACTCTAATCCACTATATCAGTGTTACTACCTTAATCAACCAAACCCAAACAAAAAACTGCAAGTCAGTTTGGTGAGATCCATTTCCTATAACATAATCCAAAGTTTCTCTGTGAGAGCAACCAGAACAATTGCTCAAGCCAAGAGTGGCAGCAAATGGGGAACAGATTATTGGAGAAAGCAATGCCAACCATCTCATGTGCACACAAGATGGGGAAAAGGCCTGAAGCCCTCATAAAAGGAGGAATATTTATTGAATCCCAACAGATAATTCTACCATCTCCCTCTGACAATCTATTGTCAAGATTCTTTTCTTCCCAATATACACACTTGTCATAACAAACCCCCAAAAATTTGTGTCACGTTGTTCATATCTTTGTTCTCAGGTTTGCTGACCTTAAAATGATCTTTCCATCCTACTGTTTTCTTCAAGAAATTTATACAATTTTCTGCTTTTCATTACTTTCAACATCCTCCTTTTCCATATGCTACACTGGGTATGGAGGAGTGGCTGGCAACCTACTTGCACATCCCCTGTATGTCAGGCTAGATCATTTGACCCAGAAGAGCTCTCTATCTCAATGATGAGATCATATTTCTCCAGAGCTTTCACAAAATTGTCATATGCCTGAGTTATCAGATAATTTTGTCTGTTAAATTGCTTTCTCTTGGTTCATTTGTCTCATACTTGCTCTCTACTTTGTGATACTAGACTTTCCACAACCACCCCATATGGCCGTTAGCGCTCTGGACTTCAACTGCTCATGCCATATGTAGCTACACACAAGCACTCACACTTACCCAACCATCAACTTTGGGTTTGTAATGAGTTCCTTTTCCCCTGACCAAAACAAGGTCTAATATAACATCTTTAGTACTTTTCCAATTAGGAAATATTTAGACAGTCCAAAGATGTTTTAATGATAAAGTTATGCGAGTACATGACCTAGCACATCACATTCAGATTAACATTCTCCCTCTCACCGTGCTGGTTTATTCATAGTACAGGTGCTGAAGGAGTAGATTCCATTGCCTTAAACGGGTATCACTGGTACATTGGTATGTCGTTGAATTGCTAAAACAATGGCTCATAATACAGCATTCCTTAATCCTTCTTCTGAAACAACTGAACCATTGCAATTGGAAAATCTGCCATTTTAAAAGAAATATTTAAAAAAAAAATCTGAAAAAACCCAATATTTTGATACTTTTAGAAAAAATTAAAAGCTCTGTAACTGGAAATGTTGAATAATGTTAAGTCTTTCTGTATGGCACCTATTACCCAACTACAGAAAGACAAGTACACACACTCGTGTGTGTGTGTGTGTATATACATATATATATATATTTCTGAGCTATATGCATTTGAATATATATATATACACACACATGCGTGTAGTTCAGAAACACATTAACATCAGTTACATTGGCATATTATTTGCTCCAAGTAAACTAAGTAGATTGATAACAATTTAAAGTCTCGTGGTGATAAACTTACAAAGGTGTGTCTCAAGCTAATTTTTTGCCAAGGCAGACCTTGATCACAGCTGGGCATATGGGGTGATCCCCTGCACCCTACTTGATGATAAGTGGGCCTTTCAGATTAAAAGAATGAAATTACAACAATACTTATTTGTGTTCCTGATACATTTGAAGCCAGAAGTAAAAAAAATGTACCAGTAGGGCAGCTCAGTGGAAGGTAGGCAAAATCTCTGGGAACAGATAACATTCTTGGTCACTGAGCCCCATTCTGTTCTTAAACCCTGTTAATCCCTTCAAAAAGACAACTGCAAATACATACATACCGATATGTAAATAGATACGGGAACACAGAAGGTGAGGGAGGGGGTGGTGGTGGTGGTGACATGTAGAAACCCTCCAGGAACAACCAGAATAAAAAATGAACAGGAAAAACAAGCTTTGCTGGACGCAGTTCTGAGAGCGCTGTTCTAACAGGGTGAATTGCGCCTTCAGAAGCAAGACCCTTCCTCACCCAGATCTGCAGCCCCCTTGTTCCTGAAGAACTTGCTATGGATAGACAGGAGGGAGGGAGATCCCAGAAACTGGAGTCTCAGCCAGCAGGCTGGCCTGCTCCACAAAGTGGAAAAATTATTAGTCGATTAGGAGCCTCCAGCAGGCTGCAGGAACCATCTAACCTGGGTCATTTTGCCAACGAGGGCCAGGGTCTGACATCGTCTCACTCGCAGCAGCAAGGGCTGAAGGGTGTTACATGGGAACGGGTACAAGCTCGGCAGAGAGACAGCATATGAGTTAGACTGGGGGCTGTTGAGGAGGAGGCTGGCAGGGGTGCCCTGCGGAATAGCTCACTTCACAGCACTGAGGTGGGTACAAAGTCACAATTTCCAAACACAGACACCAGCTAAAACTCTTGTTCCCTGCAGTGGTCATCTCAGCCCTCCGTTACTGCATCAGATTTCTTTCTGGTCTCAGCAGTGCGGTGCTACCTCCGTCATCGCCACCATCTAACTGCTTGTTAGTCTCATTACACCACCTTCTTATGCCTGTCTTTCAGTTTCTCCTTCTCTGTTTCTTCCCACGTGTCTTGCCTTCCAAGGTTTTTCTTTACCTGTCATTTCTCATGCAGTATTAAAAGCTCAACTTTACTTTCTGATCAGTCACCTCGCTAGCCCCTTCCACCATTAGCCCGTGCTAACAAACAAACAGCTTCTGCTTTCTCCTCTGCTGCCCCCATTTTTGGAAGAAATTTCTGAAGCACCTACAGAGCTATTATATTTTTCACCTAAAATCACTCCTTAAAATCTTTCTTTTCAGGGATGCCAACACCAGTTAGGCTGCCAGTGTGCTAAAACTGTTACCAACCAGCCCACAAAAAAGCAAGCAAAAGGAAAAGCCAATTTGGGGATGAAAAGAACCAAAGTGAGGAGGGGAAAAAAAACAAAAAACAGTGTGGATGGGAAAAGGCAGCAGAGAGTCTGACAGAAACATTCCCAGAGAGGCAGGGAGCAGCAACCTGGGGAAAAGTGGCAGAGCCGGGGCCATGGGAAATGGAAAGGCTGTGTAGCCTGCTCAAACAGGGCTGTGGGAAAGGGAGGGTGAGAAGGGGAGTGGAAAAGACGCCAAGTACGAATCAGTGAAGTAAAGATCGAGAACAC
The DNA here is from genome assembly GCF_963210335.1 of Falco punctatus. Lineage (NCBI taxonomy): Eukaryota > Metazoa > Chordata > Aves > Falconiformes > Falconidae > Falco > Falco punctatus. The sequence goes on from NC_137587.1 coordinate 1,443,498, forward strand.
CAAATTCAAGGCAATAAGTATAGAAAGGAATATGCAAAGTTGTCAATCAATTGCCACAGACATTTAAAGAAGAACAAGATTAAATGCGCTGCAGTCACTCACACACTGGAGTCCAACCCTTATAAAGTGATGGAAATTGTCTGTTTTCCTTTCTGTGGTTCTAGCCAGGAAGGCCAGGGGCTTTTGATTTCGTAAGCATGGCCACTTCCCATTATATTTTCAGGGGGCAGCGAGGGGCAGCTCTTCCCTGCAAGGCAAAAAGCTGGGAGCCGAGTGCAGTAACGACACGGCCAGCGCGGCAGGGGCTTCGCCAGCCCGGGTCCATCATCACCCTGCAGCGCAAAGACCTGGAGATGGTGGCTTGGTTCAACCAAGAGACCAGATCATCAGGCAGAGCCATGGTGACATCGGTTTGTGGGTGAGTCCAGCTCGGCAGGGCCATGGGGAGCTGGAGACCAGACCTGCTGCAACACTGCTGGGGCAGGAATGGGTGGTCCTGGGGTCCTGGCCTGTGGGCAGGCTGGGGGAAGCCCCAGGGGCTGGGAAGGGACAGTTGGTGCCCTGTTAGGACTTTTGGGGCCTGACAGATAATGTGAGAACAAAGTCCACCCCCTCTGCTTCGTTACCTGGTAATGGGCTGTGGGGCTTCTTATCTATACGCTTACTCCAAACCCCCACGCACGTATCAACGGCCATTTAAACCACTGCAAAACCAGCCACGGGAGAGCAACCTTCACCACTTTCTTTTAGGGAGTCAAGATGAGCGTAAGAAACTTGGAAATGAGGGAGAAAAGGGAGGACAAAAGAAAAACCTAGAACACGGTGCAGACTTACCACAGTGGCAATGAATGGCCTTCCAGGCTTGTTTCACGGGAGATGGGGCCTCACAAAACCCTTCTGCTTTTCGCATTATGTTGATAACTAGGTCTCTGGCTTTTCTTTGTCTTACAGTTCCCTGCCATATTTCTCTTCCCAGCTACTGTCGGTAACAATGTTGCCCTTGTTGTTCAGGTCTACCCACCTTGTCCCAACTCTAGATCCTCACTATCCGCTCCTGTTTGTCATCTCATCTCCCTGTGTAAACTTGATTCATTCATTCATTCCTGTCATTGCACACCAAACAGCAGTATCTGTCTGTGACATACTAAGAAGTTAGCAAATAGTAGGATTACACCCTGCAAACGGAGTGTGTCAAGTTGTGTGGAATATTTTGTCACGTTAAAAACCGAGTGTTGAAAAACTACTGAAAAATGTATTCACGTGGCATCCTAACAACACGTACAAAAATCATTGTCGGTAGTGACTCACTTAGCTCTCTTGACTGATCTTATGGTACTCACTCTAATGGAATAACTGACAGTGGCAGCAGGTCACCATCTTCGGAACAAACCCAGCATCAACGACGACGAGACCCAAGCCTGTCAGATTTACCTGCTGGCAGCAACAAAACGGTGAGACTCAGGCATGCGGGGTGCCATTCCTGGCACTGGAGGAGAGTGCTCCCTAGCACAGCTTATCCCTGCTTCCCCTGCTCCCACCATCAGCATGGCCTGCCCAGAGTCTTCCACTCTCACTACCCCCAGTTCCACCTCCCTGCACCCCACTCCCCAGCAGCTCTCCAGCACTGAGTTCCCCTCTTGCTGGACCTGTATCTGCCAAGGCACCAGTGCTTTTCCCTCGGCCTCCACCCCAGGTGTGACCCCTTCTTCCCCAGCCCCTGCTTCCACTCCTCAGGCAAAATTTTAACCCAGCGTCCAGCAAATCCTCACCTCACCTCCAAAAGCCATCCTCGTATCGTCCCCAGTCAGCTGGCTCAGCAAATCCTGTTTTCCAGCTTCCCAAATGCCCATCAGTCTCACCCTGACGCTGCTGTTCAGCCTTCCCCATGCACCAGCCAGCTCTCTGCTGGTCCTGCTGCCAGACTCCTCCCTGTCCCCTCAGCCAGCCTCACAGCCCCCCACACCAACCACGCTTCCGAGCCCAGCTCATCAGCTCTGTCTCTCCTGCTTCCAAGCCTCCCACGCAGCCCCAATGCTTCTCGCTCTCAGCTCTGTACTCAGCTAGTTCCAGGCTCTGCACTTCAGCTCCTCTAGCTATTTTAGTACCTCCCAAATGATACTGACACGTTTTCCTTTCCCTCCCACAACATTTTCGCACCACTCATCAAGACACAGTTTATTCCTGCTGATTTTGTTCTTTGAATCTATTTTGCCAGCGATCCCCAACATTTCCCCCACCCAAAATCTTGCTCATGCTTGCCTTGTTATTTCAAACAGATGGCTTACCCCTCTGTGCCACCTCAGTCCAGCAGAGGTTTCACTGAGAATATACAAGAGGAATCCCCTTAAACTCATTTTTCAAATGCTTCTTCCAAAGCCTGCAATGTACCTGAACTCCTTAGAGGAAAGGTTACAGGAACCATTTAAGACAAGAAAAAAAGAGCACCGCTTCCAAACCACCCTTTATAAAAAGCTATAAACTATTTTTCCTCAAAGGTTTTTAAAAATTATCCTGGGGCAGGTATCTAGCATGGAAAATTTCTGCTTAAACACTTGAAATTTGACAAAATCCTATGCAGCTGCAAACTGTATTGAAATGAGAAGAGTCAAGATGCATATTACCTTAGCAAATCCAGAAAGTGAACAAAAGTCTCTGTCTCTTCATTTCAGGCACCAGAATCCTTGTAGCATCAACTTTTAGCTCTGTGTTGAACTCCCCTGTTCTTAAGTGAGGAGAGCTATAGCAATGAAAAGTAGACTGCCAAAAAAATCCCCTGCAGATTCACTTCTTCATGGTGTGATTTCAAAAGCTAAATACTGTCTCAGTTTATTTCTTGAGAGATTTGATGGCAATTTCTAAATATATTTTTTAAAAAACAAACAAAACCCCCAAAATAACAATCCTGTGACAAAGAAATCTCTCTTTGTGGAGATTTGACTGCACTATGAAAATCACAGTAACATAAAAGCTAGTAACAATCCAATTTTACTCGCCAATCAGACAATCTCAGTGGAGTTTTCCCATTCCTTTGAGTAACGGTAAATAGAAAATAAAGATTCAGGTAAAGAAAGATCAGGCCAGAGAGACCTTATTTTAAGTTTATGCCTAGGTCTGCAAAGGAAATAGGGGAGAGGTTTTTGTCTTCTCCTTTCCTGGACTTAAAGGCTGGGCAAAGTGTTTCTGCATCCACACAGACGCTTTCCCAGGAGAGCATCTGGAACACTTTATATACATAGTATTTGTCTGTGATTTGATCAAATGCCCGGCTAAAAGATGCAAGTGTTTCCCTGTGAATGTTTAGGTTAGCATCTTCAGTGGCACATTACAAAGCAATGTGCTGTGTCTGTCTCTGGGTACAAAGAGCAGCATTTAACCACTCCCTGCATATGGTCTACAGCAGCTGTCAGGGCCTGCCAAGTGCTTCGACAGCAGCCTGCCAAGAGGCTGCCTGCTAAGCAACCAAGAAGGAGGATGCTTGGGAATATGAGGGTAAAGGTAATTTGGTTGAGAGCCACTGTGATGTGATAACATATATTATTTTTAGATGAGGAACAAGAGGAAAGATCAGTTCAAACCCAATGGACTCTATAGAAGGAGACTCCAGTAAACTCTGGGAACTGGAAGGTAAGTTCTCATGGGAAATGTGGCTAAAGCAAAAGGAATTCAGTAGAGTTGGCAGTTCCTTAAAGAAATGGTGTTGAGGGTACAAACACAAACAATCCCACACAGTAGGAGGATAGGAAGTATGGTCAGAGATCAACTTGGCTAAGCAACACGGTCTTCAGTGACCTGAAACACAAGAAGGAAACGTACAGAAAGTAAAAACCAGGTCAGACTCCCAAGGAGAAACATGAAAGAATTGCATGAGATGCTGAAACAAAGTCAGAAAGGATAAAGCACACATTTAACTGTAAAAAGCGATGGGCATAAAGGATAGCAAGAAAATAAACCTGTAAGGAAAAGAAAAACATAGCGATAGCTCACTTGCAGAAGGCTGAAGTACATTTTCCAGCACTCTTCATAAAAGGGTGATCTGTAATTACATGAGTTATAAGAACCCATGTAAAATAGGAAAAGAACAGGTCTGAGAATAATTTGGAAATACTGCAGTTCACCTCATCCTCATGTATGGCCCTACAGCATGTCTCCAGAAGAGCTCTCTGTTGGTCACTGACTGTACTAAGTCTCCCTTGACCGTGATAGGAACCTACACCCCTGCACAGATATAGATGGCTATTTTTCAGGCAGCTAAAGTTAGGTGAAATTAGTCCTATCCACAGTGACAGTGGGGCCTGAGGAAGTGCACATGAAGATACCTTAAGAATGGAGTGAAGCAAGCTCAGAGCTGTTGGCTTCCTCTGAAAACTCTCAGAAGCTGTGTGAGAAATGTGTGAAGAGGTGAACACAGTGCTCCTATTTAAAAGCCAGGAAACAAGGAAGAGACCAGTTTTGGAAAAATACTAGAATAAATGAAAAATTAAATTATTCGTAAAAGGTTAAAGACAGTTTAAAACAAAGCTATATTGCTTTATCGTTTTGGCATATTGGCTATTAATATCTGTAACAGGGCAACAAGTCTGCTAAACAGAGAAGCAGCAGATCATGTAATATGTTTTAATTTTAATAATGTTATTGCATTAACTCATAACATTTTTAAAAATAAAGTGAAATTACTTCACTGAGAGTGCAAAACTACTTGGAGAAAAAACACAGAGCCACAGACTCTAGTTTTTAATCATCCGCTATGATGCTCAAAAAATATAATCAGTGAGATTCTAGCTAGGCCTGTTCTGGGCCAGGTAACAGCACGAGTCACTAATGACTTGGATAAAGGAACAATCCTTCACCCGTGTAGATAACAATGAGCCCAGGTAAACAGCAAACAGACTGCATGATACGTTAAATTCAGAATGCTCTTGCCAAATAAGAGAAATTATCTGTAGGAGAAAACGCATTGCAGTGCGCTTGTGTTTGCAAGTATGAAGTTCTGAGGGGGGATAATAGTTTGTAAAGATGTAGGACTGGCCATGACCAATTAGACAGCCATTCTGCCAAAAAGCAATTAAGAGGGGTAGCAGTCAATCACAAGCTATACATGAATGAGTAGTGTTACACCACCTGTGTGCCAGAATGCAAACTGCATATTAGGAAGATAAACTGGTTTGCTTGTATGACACGTTAAGAAATACCTCCTACTATATTTCTAGCTAGCACAGCAACCAGTGGCACTGTGTCCTGTTAGAGCAAAACTGTTTAGAGAGAAGGCAGACCAGCTGGAGAGAGTCCAGAGAAGAGCAGAGAAAATGGTCTATTGTCTAGGAAAAAAAAACAAACCACAAAAAACCCAAAAAATAAAAAAGAAAGATTGAAAGAATTGGGGTTGCTCAGTCTAAAGAAGGGAAGGCCAGCTGAACACATGAGAATTATCATCTACATAAGTTACCTGTAAAGAGCTAAGGAGGCATTAATTTTTTTTAATCTGTAGTGGACAAAGTGATGGGTTTAAGCTATGACTGACATTTATGTTCTATATTAAGAAAATCTTATTAACAATAAAGATAATAAAATACTTTTTCATTTCTGAGGTACAGCTGATTCTCTCTTAGAGCTTCAGAATGCACAAGATGAGGTCTTGAGGTCTTTTCCAGTCTCTGTTTCTGTAAATCTGTGGTTCAACCAGTTGTATAATTTAGAAGCTCCACCTTTCCTCTCTAGAGAAGCTACATTTACCAAAGTGTCCACGCTAAATTATACAAAGCCTGATTGTCATTTTAATATAGTCACTCGGAACCAGTGAAGCTGCTACTGGACTTACCACTGCCCAGATTGGCATAATGCCACTTTTTTTTCTACTGTATGTCCTTTTAGCTCTCATAAGAAACGTGAAGAGTTGTGGCAAAAGGACTGCTATCTTCCAGAGACTACTGTATCTGATATTTGATGGCTGTGCACTGCTTTTCCAATATGCCAGTCTCTTTCCCAAGGATTCCTAATGGAGTCATCTAAGAAGCACTTTTATTTGATGAAGCCTGCCCTTCTGGTGAGCTACTCCACAAACCACTGATAAGACAAGAAGCTCATTTGCCTCAGGGGGGCATTTATTATGATGAGAGATGAAAGAGCATTAAACTGAGTGAAGTGAGACACGGGCAGAAAATTGAGACATACTTTGTTAGAGAGCTGCAGAATCAGGTTGCTTCATCTCAGAATTTTTTCATGTGCTTGTTCTTTGTATTAATCAAACTTCAAGATCATGTGAATTTAATAAAGTATTAAACTCCTTTCACCTGCTTTCCACCAACAATCCAATTCTGTCAATGTACAGACATTCTTGGCAGAAGAACCGTATCATATGGATGACCAGCTGAAAGAAAATCTCATAGAGGGGTGTTTGTTGTACTAATGCATTACATGAGTTCCTAGGACACATGACTCCATTGCCAGCAGATACCAGTGTTGGTCATTACCTGTATTGCCTCTGTAATTCACTTATGTAGACATGTTCCGGTGATTTTGTATAGAAAAAAAGCCTTAAAGTAGTTTTAACCTTGCAAAGAATTTAGACTTTTCACATTTCAGAAACTATTTGAACCAGGAAAAATCCATGTGATACTGCTTCCCGGCCTTCTGAATTTCTGTTGAACACTGCATTTGTCTAAAATACACAAAATATTCTGTTTCTGTAAGACATGCTTTTTAAACTTATAGTAATACACATAGCATGAATTTCGTGCTTTCCTAATGTGGAATACTACAGGAGTCATACAACAAATATTGTGTTCACAAATTCACTATCCTATGATTTTTCTGTGGGTAAACTTTCCAGATTGGCTGAAGGAAAGTTTTGGTGAGGGCTATGTATTTCACCTTGAATAAGGCTGAGAAGAAAGTTAATCAAAGGAACAAATAAAGTAAAACATTCATTTATTCTACCAGAGTTTTAAAACTTGGTGAAAACATCTAAAGGCAATGTCTGTCTTGCTGCTGGAGCACACAACCTTTCAACTCTACCCACACCCACCTAAACCCACCCTGAGATACCTGTGACTGAGCCCTACAGGTAAATGCCAATAGCTGCACTCCTGAGCCCATCTTCCAGTAAAATTAGGTGGAAGTTGTAACAAAATATTGGTAAACTTAGAAGTCCCAAGGTCCAAGTTCCAGGACATGAAGCTTTAACTTCCATAGCTATCATGAAGGAAAAGTCCTAGTCCTTTGAGGATAAAAGATGCCAATGGTATTTTCAGATGTGAGGTAGATGTTTGTGACACTGTGGAATCATATTATAATATCAGTATTCTTAGAAGGCTGCAAAGAGGAGAGATGTTAATTTAAGCCATGTTAATTAGGAGCAACAGTATCTAAACCTAAGTAATAATGAAGATAAATCGCAGCTTTCCCACAACTTCTACGCCTCCAAAAAGAAGAGAAGCAATAGCAGCATCTTCTGGATTTAGGATAACTAATGTAGCCTTGGAAAAGTACATCTGCTTGAAGCTCTGCAATGATACCCTCTGGAAAGATCTTTTTTTTTTTGATTTATTGACTCTTCAATGACTTTGTTGTTGTTATTGTTCTACAGAACCTAATTCAGCCTGAATATAGTAATGCACAAAATACTGCATTTAATGGACCTTTTTTCAGTTTCTTAAGAAACAGGACATGGTATCACTTTGTAGAGCTATAATATGGGTTGTACAAATGTGACTAACCATACATATGCCCAGCTATGGCCCAGGACTCATTCACCATAGCAGAACGAGGGAAGTCTGTATGAATGAGAGAGGAAGATGGCAGAAGCATTTTGTACAGTCACAATTACATGGCTCTTTTAGAGGTATCTCTAGCTTCACTCATAGAACACAGAGATGATTAAATGTATAAAGCATGCCTCTGTTTTACATTTATGTGCTGACTCAGAAAATCTGCCAATGGAGTCGACAAGAATTTCTAACTAGTGAAGCACTCCTAGTGCATGTGAAGCCTGAAGGGAAAAAAACCAAGGTGATCCTTCATTTCAATTTTATTTGTTTCAAATTTAGAACTACTAGTATCTTTCAAAAGGCTAAAATTTAAAAAATATTAAAGCAGGGTAATTTCTATGAAATAGAAGCTAGTAATTAATTTGTAGTCTCAGTAAGCCTCGGCAACCCCCATTCAAATGCTGCAAAAGCTGGAAAACAAAGGCAGCTAACTACTTCCAAAATAGTGTAGTAGAACTCACCCTACAGGTAAAAGTGCTCAAAAGATTAGAAGTGTTATTGCAGAGAGATTATCAAAACAGCTTCAGGCTTTGACACGTAAGAATGCAAAAGAAAGGAGTATTCTGGAAATAATCTCAGCAATTAAATGAGCGAAAACCAAGAAAATTGTGTGCACTTTTATATTCTCTGTATGTTTTCATGAAAGAGAGTCCTTGCACTAGTATAAAAATAAGTTTATGACATCACATTGGTAGCTAAAAAAAATTCAGAAGTTTCAAAGGGCAAAAATTCTTGTGCCTTAAGAGGATTTTCTGGGGTTTTGCAGCTAAAAGTTTTAGATATCAAGGAAGAAACTGGAGATGCTAAATAAGATTGTGTCCTGGCTTTTAACAAAAGCAGACAGAAAAGTGAAAAAAAATACAGAAAACATAGAATGTAATACCCCATGAAGTTTAAAATAGTCTATAAATAACATCACCATTTCTTCTTCATATTACTACTTTAAATCTATCATCTACAAAATATCTAGCAATTTACCCGATTTGTGCATCTCCCTTACACTGACAATTATACACAAAATTTCTCAGGTAAATTCATCACTGGATATCTAGCTAAAATTTTGCGTGTTTATTATTTTCTTTTTACTGCAATTAAGGCAATGTACAAAAAAAACCCAACCCAAACAACCAAACAGCAAAGCATATCAAAACATTAACAACTGCAAAATTATTTCTGCATCTGAAGAGATCCATTAAAAAGCCAATTGCTTTTGACATCCGTAAACCTGAAGTCAGAACCCAGTATCTTTTAAAACAAATAGAAAATACAAATCATTTGATTTGCTAGCAAAACACCTAGAACAACAACAACCAAAAAAATCATACATATTCTAAGAGAAACAGAAAAAAAAAGAAGAGAAAGTACCTCTACAACATTTTCTGCCTCTGGAGCTTCCTGTCTGGACCCAGCTTTGCACAGCTCTGGCTCCAATTTGTTTTCTGTTTACTTAATGCCTTAGCTCGAATAAAGAGAAGGTGTATCCTTGAATGCTATACGTACAGCACAACCCATTACTGTCTTTCTTCAGCAAGACAGTTTGAACTTTTTTTGCAGCAATATTAGACCCTAGGAAAAATTGAAAGAAAATATTCAGGCTGAGTGACCTTTACCTTCATTTTTAACATTTTCTTTGCTCTTAAACATTCTCCTTCATCCGTACACTATCCCCAGGCTATGCAGCCTGTCAATTTCTACTTCAAAAAGGGTCTGATTCAAAGCTCACAGAAGTCTGTCTGAGATGTTTCAGAACTGATGTCAAACACATTGATTTCTACCTATTCTGGAGTGGTATGCAACCATTTCACTTCTAGCCTTCCTGGGTGCCAAGAGCTGTTTGGTCACCTAAGGGTGGACAAACATTCATATCTGAAGTATTCAAAGGGATGTGGATGAAATTGTGTGCATTGGAATCACCTTGAGATTCACATTTAGAGAAGGAGAGAGGAATCTATGAAGGCAGAAAAAGGGATTCAGTATTTTAATACTATGCATGTGGAAATCTTTTTCCACTATCTGTCCTTAATTGTCTTGCAGCTCACTGATGATATTATGAAAAAAGTTGTTCAACTCCAACATATATATAAATAAAAAATGGACCTATCCTACCCATAGGACCCCATAAACTGTGACAGCACCTTTGTCATGAACAAGAAGGGGATTCTACCAGGTAAGACAGACTTTCTAAGCCTGACTTATTACCTGCTGAGACTAACAGCAAGTTGAGCTCACAAAAGCTTTAGGTCTGTTTCGGGATATAGTAGCTCCCTGTCGTTCTGCATCAGCAGCTCTGCCTAGGCTTGCCTTTTAGTTCATTTCACACCCTCATTTGTATCTCAGAACTGAAACTCTGCAGTCTGCAATAGAGTTAGGTGTTTAGTTTGGGAGATGGAAATCAGACCGCATCATTAGACCACGCTGACAGCCTAAAGACTTGTATCACTGGCACTTAGCTATCCAAAGAGAAGGTCAATACCCTAGGAACCAAGTTCACAGCACAAGCCTGATGTGTTCAATTCCTGTAAAGCCTAAAAGCAGTATGGTTTCTATTAAAAAAATGCAAAAGTGCAAAGTGGCTTTTATGATAAAGTTTCTGTTTCTATGCTTTCTGCAGGAATAGCACTCTGAACTGTTCTCCATTTAAAGGAAAAACAAGAAAAGCCACAGAAGTTCACTGGAAGTTGCCCCCCAATACCTGTGTTTGTCATCTGTGACTTATTCATCCTCTGACAGATGATAGACATTTATTGACTATTTTGGCCAAACTTAATTTAATAAGCTTTTAAGACTGAATAATCTCCAGATAATCTTTGTACTGTATCCCGTTAGGCAGAACAAAACCTTATCAGCTAAAACCACTAGCATACCAGTTACACATTATCTATATGCCTTTATAAGTGAAACTACCAACCCAAACAACTGCAACAGAAGTATGACCTACAGGCAACAACCACCAGTTATGACTGTTTTTAAGACAGCAATACCTAGAAAAGAATCAGAAGATGGTTGTTCTTATCTGTATGTATAACAGAAAGACAAACCCCGCCCAGGAGGCCTGAATTACAGAGGAGTACTGCGGATAAAACTAACTGATCCTGATGGACCGTGCTCATTATTAGGAAGCCTAAGCAGAAGCCTCCAACATATCAGGATAAGTGACATTTGTATTAGAGAAATAAGGGTTTTTTTTCTTCCTTTATCTTACTTTTTATTAAAAACCTGGAGAAATATATGGTACAGAAAAGACATAAACAGATCACAAAAAGGTGTTTTAATAATCTTACCTTTGCAGATGTGAGAGAGATCAGCAAATGCTGATATTATTATGGAATAATGAAGAAAATCTTTTAATTGCAGTCTTTTAAAACATTTAGCTGCTTTCTCTGGTAAAGATTTTTTTTTTTTTAAATTCACTTCCATTTCCGCCTGTGGTGGGAAAAGGAGAAGGTATAGCAAAGGAAAAAAAGTGCCCAAGTTTTCAGTTTCGGTACCCTGTATTACAGCATCCCACAGCTCCTGGGAAGTCCTGCTTGCCATACATACAATTCTTGAAAAACAGAGTTGAAAATTTCCATGACTTAAAAGACTTGACTTATTTAGAGTAAAGCATCCAAAGATGGATGTATTTTCACAAAGTTCTATTCCTGTTCCTGGAACAACATTGCTAGCTTCCTGGTTCACATCACAGATGTACGAGAGCTTCTTAGTGAAATGGCTGAGAGCTTCAGTGTGGGAAAAACATTCCTAGATTTAATGGGCCAAGAGGCTCTGGTTATCCAGGCTAGTTTCCTGCAGCACTCACGTCAGATTTAGTTACTGCTTGAAACTAAATATGTGGGTTTGGGCTAAAACACACTTTTCAAAAAAGCACCCAACCTTGAATAAAATGTTTTTAATTATAAGGAATCCATCCTCAGTTCTTCTATTTTAACTCACCACCAGACATGTTTTTCCTAAGAAAAATTTCACCTTTTTCCCAGCCTGAATTTGCTGCCTTAGTCACCAGCTCCAGAATCTCATTAAATATTTCTCCAGCCAGCTTGAACATGCTTCTGCCATCAAGCTTTGGTCTGCAAAGTGGAACAAAGACAGGAATAAAAACAAGCCAAGAGCAGCTGGTGACTTTGAAATGCACTCATCATAAACATATTTCAGGCACTTTGCTTATTCTTATGACCCTCCCTAATCTTCAGTATTGTCCATAAAGTACAAATAGAAGTACTGGAGCTGGTGCCAGGAAAGAGCACGTATCAGTAACACAGAGAAGACATCCAGCTTCATTAAGTCAGTATTTGAAATGCAGTGTTTCCCAAAAAGGTAACACACAGGAGCCTAAAGGGCTGGCTTCATGCTCTCTTGCCATATGATGACTTGTAGCAGGCATTAGCTATTACTCTCTTTTTTATCCTTTAAATTTATCCTTTCACTTTTTAAACAGTCACCTGCAACAAAACCCACTGACCTTAGAAATACCAAATAAATTCTAGTTTTAATTGCAAATAATGAAATCTAAAAACCAAACTTGCACGTTTTCAATCTGAAAAACTAGATTTGGGAACGACGATAAGTAATAAAGTCTTACAATGGAAAAAAGTTGTACAACTTTAAACATAGGAGTATCTGTAATATGGCACCCTTTACCTCCATACGTGGATAAACATTAACAAATATACTTGCATGGTAGTTCAGAAGAATAATAATATCAGTAACACGCAAACTGCTGTATTATTTGTCCCAAGTAAACTAATGAAAATGGGTGATACATATTTAAATCTCCTAAAGATAAATTTCTAAGTGCAGGTGTGTCTCAAACAAACATTTTGCAGGGAGGAATCTTGGTCACAGTCAAACAGGGTGATCTTCAGCACTTAATCTGGGGATAAGATTTGCCATGTAAAAAGTAAAATTACAATAATACCCATATATGTTGCAGATACGTTTGAGTGCCAAGGCAAATAGTTGAAGTGACAGGGTTACCTAATAAAAGGCCAGCAAGACCTCTGGAAGCAGATAGCAGGATTAGTGATTAGGCTGCATTCTCTGCATAAATACTGTTAAATCTCTGGATGGTTGATTTGTGACCCAGCTTTTCCATAACTCAAAACTATTTAAATTTGATTATTTGAATGACTAATGCAAAATAAAGGTTTTTTGTGGTATTTTATGAGCAAGTTCCTTCAATAGTCTTAAAAACCACAAATAAACAAACCAACCAACCCAAAAACACTGAACAAAACTGTTGATCTGGGTTTGGAAGAGATACACTTTCTTTCCTCACAAGGGAAAGGAGTGAAAGTAACATGCTTGTTACAAATGAAAAAGCAATATTTACTGAAGAACACTAAAGAATATACAAAGAAACCTCCACAGCCCCTTGGTTAATATGGCTCAAAAAAAATAAAACTCATAATCAGATCATTGCCCTTCACACATCAGTTATTAGCATTGCCTCTTCTCAGGCCTTAATAAACGCAGTCTTACCCTGCTATAACCACTAACGCAGTCTGTCATGTCCCACCCATTCTCTACATCTTCTTTGCATCCTACACTTTGATCGCATCACACATCAATTGCTTGTCTTTGCTCTAAAGGCCCTGTATTTCTTTACTGTGTTCATCAGAAGTGCAGCTCTCTCAGCTGCAAGATTTTGAAACTGATACTATATTAAAGGTTCCCCTGAAGTCCAGACAAATTAAATCAACAGCATTTCTCTTAACTAGACCATTTCTTTTATCAAAGATATCAGATCAGTACAGCATGATCTACCTTTGGAAAAATGTATGTTCCATTTAATTGTCCTGCCTTAATTACTCCTGTCCTTTAAAATTGGTTCTAAAGCTTTGCAGACTGTTGAGTCAGACGAATGGCCCTATTGTTGCTTGGATCAGTTTTACTGCCGCTCCTCGTCCTTCTTTAATATGGGTACAATATCTGCTAGCAGAGTAACTGATGGTCCTGTGGAAATGCACAGTCTGAAGCAGTCCAGAGCTGCAGTGGGTTGAGCATGACCCATTCTCCACAAGCACTGAGAGACTTTGCATGCTAGGATCTGGGTATCTAACAATCATGCTAATAAGCAAGCTGCAGTTTTCCAAAGGCTCATTTGATCAAAGTGAGCAGTTTCCATTCAGAAAATAATAATAATAATAAAAAAAAGTCAAATTATTCTCCAAAGCCTTGACAGTACTATGGCTGTTCGAAGAAAATTCACTATAACTTTATTTTCATTGTGGGCAAAATGCCTGCATTCCCCAGGCTCACACTCAGATGCTTGAAGTGTTTTGGCTGGCTGGAAAAGAAAAAATAATGCATTCTTTCTTCTCATTGGAACTATTTGGTATAATCACACAGGCTTCCATTTCTGATGTTTTGCTTTATTGATGACAGGAAGATCTTCAAAACAACTTGGTGTGTTGGTTAACTCAGTGATGAATTATCTTAGGGGTAATATCCCTACAACCAAAGTTCTGCCATTCCCTGTTTACACATACTAAAGGAATTGGCATATGTGCTAGACCTGTTAGGGATATTTTTCCTTACATGAATTTTGAATTTAGACTTCTATAATAAAGACTATATGAATATGTTATCAAAAAGGAACAAAAGGCATTTTTCTTTACAGCCCCTTTTCTTTAGAGAGGCAGGACAGAGTAGGTCTGAGGATCTTAGACCATTGGCAGGTATAGGCAAAACTCTTCTAACTAGTCTTTCCTTTCTCTGGAAGAATTAACCTTCTGGATAGGAGGCAATTGTGTCTCTGTGGCTTATTTTCTCCTTTGCTGTGTGCTGACAGAGACCAAAACAGCATCAGCAATCAATGGAGGCAGCTGAATGTCACAGATTTTCAAAAGAACATTTGTGAAATGTTTTGCTTGCTTACCTATATATAAACTGTATTTATTAATTGGCACATAGATGTATCAGCATCTTATTCAAGCCTGGATACGGCAAACTTACTATCCTGAATAAAAACTTCCCTCAACCTTCAGAAATTTGCATCTAAATTTTGTTTCTGCATTTCTGGATGTTTGTATCATGATCATATATGCAGCTACAACTCTGATTTACTTGTGCTTCTTAATATATACTTTCCAACATCCATTTGATACACTGTTTCTAGTTAAATAACCATCTATTATATTTACGGTTTCTCTAGGATATTCTTAATGCCATTGTGTTAGAGGAATGTTTCAGAGTTTAAGTATGTATCCAAAACCTCATTCCTGAAAGAAGTCATACATTTTAGGGTAGCCAACAAACAGGTAGAGCAAGAAACAGTGCCAAACATATAGCAGGAAGTATCAGATAAGCTTAATCTTATGCTAGGGTTTGTTCCAGAGAAAAGGCCAAGAATGAAAAGTTCCAAGAAGTTCTTTTTTAAGTCCTCACAGGCTAAGCAAACTTGATCAAACCCATGTTCTACTCATACTGCGATCAAAAGAAGCCTCCACATGGGGTCATTCAACTAAACCTTTGTTTATGAATTTTTCATGTTTACTTGCAATTAGAGAGAAATAAATTTGTCCCTGTAGCTTTTCTGTTAGTTTTTAACTATATATGCATATTTATATGCATATATATACACTCCAATTCTTTTTTGTACAGTTCAGTTATACTTTGATATTTCTAAACGAATAGTTGTTCCTATTCTTTATTTGTTTACTCTTTCTCATGGGGACATGGCACAAGGAACATCTTACTAATTAAAAAAAATACTTTCTACAGAAAAATTTCAAGACGTTTTTACCATCTTTATTCTACTGTCTAATTTCTGAGACTTAGTAGTCAGTATATTTACGCTGAAAAAATAAGCTAAATAAAACATAAGAAATCCAAGAGACAATTATCTTGGGGAACAAGCAACACAACACAGAAGTGTTTCTCTACAGGCGCTCAGCTCCAGTAGCACTCTGGCAATTAATGAGTGCCTGTATTAATTTCACAGGCAACAGCCTTCTGACTGCTGACTCCTGATTTTGGTCAGAGCACACATATTACTTACTAAATTCCACCAGCACCTAGCAGTATATGCAGAAACCCTTTAAAGTTTGTCAGAGTAGTCTTGCAATAATCTAATACTTTGCCTTTGTTCAAAATGCAATATTTTAGTGGCTTAGTTGAAAAGTGAGACATATTTTACATCAATGTATTTCACTCTGTGGATTCCTTTACCATGTTTCTCAGGATTATTCATTGAAGCGGTGAAAGAACACACAATGGTCTATTATTCCCATTTGGGGTCAGTCATCTCTGGCACAAATAGTTTCCTATTCCTTCCACAGATCTTTCCAGCTTACCTGGAAGACATTCACACCCACGGGCAGCTCTGCTCAACTTCCCCTGACCACAAGTGCCAGACGGCATGCCCAGGAGAAGCCACTGTTCTGCTGAACCATCCATATTATTCAGCCATAGCCAGACATTTCTACTAAAAGGCTGATAGAGCAATAAAGTTCAATTCAATTTCAGAGATGGTCAATCTAAGAAGCAGAAAGCAGAGTTTTCCTTAATTTTTTTTCCTGGATGAGTTCACTCTGTGGGCCATCATTTTAGAAGTATTTTGTACACTGAGTCTAATACCTAGAAATTTTATAATACTTTCTCTGAATAGTAAGGCCACTTCTTGCTCTGCAACAGCACCTTTGACAATGGGCAGTCCTGGGACACTTTCTCAAATGTAAATCTGAGGTTGCAAAAAAGGCAATTTCTTAGCAGTCACAAAAAAGCCGTTACAGTATGGTTCAATTGACATTGCACACAAAGCACAAGTTTTGTGACAAAGGACATTCAAGGACAGGGCATGCTAACTGAAATCTTCATTAGCATAAATAATACATGACTTCTAGTTATGTAAAATCTTAGCTGTAACACTATAATAGGAAAAACCTTCACACAAGGAAAGAAAACATAATTCAGAAGGGCAAATGTGCTTAAGCTTGTGTACATTGAGGCACATGAACAAGAATCGGTGACATGTAGCAATATTAACACAACTGTTCTCTCTGCTGTGCACAGAAATTTATAATACAGGTGTTCATCTGCATCATTGTGTGCCATCATCCATAGGAAAAGGAAGGAGACAGGAAGGAGCTACTGAAATAACGGTCAGTTCTCTAAAACTTCATACTCCAAGCAGTTCTTGCTAATTAAATTTTTTAAAATTTAATTAAAAATTAACCTTATTTAATAATAACTGCATCTGAGTGTATTTGCTGGGTGTTATGTTTTTTTCTGGACCTAATTTCTTCAGTGTAGATAGGCCAAGGGAGCCATGTTCAGTTGCAAAATAGTTTGGCATCGTAAACAAACAGGGACTGAGAGGTGATTCTATTGTTACATTATTAGACCAAAGAGTTTGCATTATAATAATGAGAACCTAGTATCATACTCCTGGACTACAACATTTAGAGCAACAAGGTGTTGATCCTTGTTGCAGTTGAAATTTGGGAAAAGTTCTGAGAAAAAGAATCTTAAGCTGTTTTCCAAACAAAAATAAAGACAGGATTTAATGAGATTCTCATATGTTTTGTTCAGTTTTGGAACACAGCACTTCAGGAGAGACACCATCAGACCAAAGAGGACTCAGGAGAGCGGTGGAAATGATTAGACATCCAAATATTATGACCTTTGATAAAGAAATGTAAAAGCTGAAGTTGTTAGGCTTAAAGAAGACTGAGATAAAACACACCAGTCTTCAAATACGTAAAAGGTATTTTTGCAAAGAAAAGGAAATAATCTCTTGTCTTTGGAAAGAATGAGAGATACTGTGTCTGTACTACAGCGAGGAACTTCAGTTAGATATTAGGAGTAAACTTCTAGTGATAACGTTAGTAAACCCCAGCAAGAGACAGTCTGAGAAGGCTGCAGGCTCCTGGCCCGCTGGGGGCTCGGTGGCGGATCTGCAGACCTTCCTGCCCTGCTTGCCTGTGACTCTCACGATACGGTTTTCTTGGTTCTCAGTGCTTCCCCTCCACTAGGACCAGAGCTAACTAGACCCGACCCCCTGCACCAGAGGGCCAGCTCTGGTTTTCGCATTCCTGAGGGAGAAAGGGGGCTCTTTTTGCAGAGCGTGCTGCTCTCACCCCAGCCTACGCAGCCACGTAGCTGCAGTACAGCAGCAGCAGAGCTGCCTCTGGGGAACCGTCATTACTTCCCTACACAAAGGACATTTGTACTGCCCTGGTAACCTACAACAGGGACCAAAATTCTGTTCGGTTGCGGAAAGTCTATGCACACACACACACCAGGGCTGCTGCTTTTTCATGCTTGATGGTGAGTATTACACAATGTGCACATCAGTGGCCAGAAGAACAATGACTTTCATATCCTTGATGCAAAAAACTGCTAGAAGTGTGCTTCCAAAAGCCTGAAGTACACACGTTAAGGTCTCAGGAAAAGAAAGTTTTACTTTTTTCAGCTTTGTGAGCATTTCTCAATCAAGTCAGGGGTCATAATTATGTCAAAAATCACCTGTGAGCACACTAAGATGATTATCTTGTCACATACCTCTACAGATGTGAATATACCACCAGGTGTGTGTTAGGCAACACATGAAGAAAATGCATTTATCAACTGGGCAGAAGATTTGGGGCATACAAGGTTGGAATGCCACAGAAAAAGGGATGAATATTCTATAACTGCTTTGCATCTACCCCTTCAGACTCCACGGAAAGCTTAGTCTGAGTCCACTGTACTGAAGTAAATAACAAATAATTTGGTTTCTTTTGTTGCTAAGAAATCAGACCACTCTGAAATCTCCTGACCTTCACTTCCAAGGGAGGAGAGTTGTTCCAGAAAGGTATGGATGAAGTTCAATTCTTAAAGTTCAATCAGCTGTGGCTCAACTGCAATAATTAAAATAGTGCTGGCACCAACCAGTATAACAATTTTAGAAAGCTTCTAACAGTGCTCTACTAGCTGTGACAGAAATGTAGTAATCAAGAATGCGGTTGTCAGAAGTTAGCGTAATCTTTTATTCCCTCATTTTACTTACGTAGTATAAATATAGCATAGGTGAACAGTACTTGGATCCCAGCTTTCAGATCATAATTCTTTATCCACCTACAAAATTGGTTGGTTTTCTGTTTTGGTTTTTGTTTTGTTTTGCTTTGGTTTTTAAATCAAGTTTCCTCACTGCCTCAACTGTATCCACATTTTTTTGCCTAGACAGAGACCAAAGTTTCCTGATAGTCTGTATGCTTTACTCGGAATATTGTATTCTCTGTTCACATGCTGCCATTGTGCTGAGAGGTAGTAAGTCAAAGACTATACAATCACAAAGGTAAAACTAAATGAAGAGCTTCCCCCCACTCAGAGTGGGACAATCATCAACACTGGATCAGATCACCCACAGCTTTGTCAGGTCTTGAAAAACTGAAGCACAGTGAGTTAGAAGGTACTGTAGGAGTGTACTTGTACTACACTTGTACAGTGTGTTCATTCCCTAGGAACATTCACTGAGATGTGTTAATGGTAAGACAACAAAAGACTTTGGACACTGTTCTGACCACACTATTTCTACTCTCTAGTCTTTGTAACACAACACAAGGGTGTTTGAAGATAGCTGAGGGAAATAATCTTGTTGATTATCTTTTGCATTTTTTGCAATTCAGAATAACTATTTGTATTAGCTGTATGTTTTTCACTACTTTCACAAAAATCCCGGAACAAAGTGGAACGTTCAACACATCTGAGCAACAAGGTGTATTAAGATAAGCAATATTAAACAATAGCTATCTTTTTCTCTGTTTCATATAAAGTTTTCACTGAAAAGGTTGTTCCAAGCTAAGAGTTAAGGCCTTATGAAGGGTCACAGATGACATTTTACTGCCAGTAGAAGTGTTAGCCGTGAAAACAGGATAGCAGGGTTGGAAGTGAAAACAAAGATAGGACTGTCATCTAGACGGTTTGGAAACTGCTAATGGGAAGTCTTCCCTGACACTCAGAATAAGTTTTCCCATTGAGAAGGGACCAGTGCACACTCACTAGATTCAGGCAAGTTTAGGAAGGGATTGTGCCTGCTGAATCACAGAATAGTTTGGGTTGGAAGGGAACTGTAAATGTCATCTAGTTCAAGCCCCCTGCAATGAGTAGAGACATCTTCAACAGGTTGCTCAGAACCAGATCTAATGAAGTCTTTCTGATAACCCTAATACACAGGGAATGTAGTGCACCCATACCATCTCTGGAAACAGGTGTCCAGGCCTTTACTCCTGACCATCCCCACCTGTCCCCATAGGAGAAGACTTTTTTTTTTTTCTAGGGACACCTCCTCAGAGAGTCCCTGTACTTTCCTTAATGCCAGCATGGTCATTATGTCCATTTCAGAGGCAAGGGGCTCTCTGCATATCTGACTCTGCTGGGACCTTTTCCACAGCTTCTTGCTGTACAGCTGAGAACAAACGGATGGGTTAAATCAAATTGCATTTACATTGTGCAGTGCTAGCACTTAATGTCAGCTATGCTGACTGGTTTTCATGCAGTGTGTCTTGTTTCCTTTCTTCTGCTTTGTAGGAAGAGTAAGTTTAGAGCCAGCTTTCTGATGGTATCTCAGTACAATCACATACGATACAGCCATTGTGCAGCCTATTCTCAGATTTCACTATACATTTACAACTCACATTTTTGATAACTTGGAAGGAGATTTGTATGAAGTTACTTGTCTTAACTACATCCTGCCAAGAGTGATATGGTTTTATAGCCTTAAACAGTGCTTAAACAGCACTGTAAGTGTACAGTGACAGCTCAGGCCCATCAGTACTCACCAGAGAAATAAACCCTTTCTGCTGGCTTATGCTAAGCAGCCCAGATCATCCTGCATTACACTCTGCTACAACAGTGAGCCTACCACTGCCGTGTCTGGGGAGCGTCCCTCGACTACTTTGCAGCTGATGTTTGTGGTTAAGGTGACATAATTTTTCCTCATCAGTCTTCTGTCTGCTCCTGGAAGGAGCGAGCCACTGCACCACAGCGTGCCCATCTAAGTAAGCTACAGCCTAACAGAGAGACTGCTTTGGCCTGTGTGCTGCACCCCTGAAGGGCTGGACCGCCAAAGCTAATTAAGATGACCTCCAAGGAGTTCAGTTTTGCTACAGGCACTGCCACAACCCCATTAGAGAGGGGAAATTGCAAAATCTAGAGCCTGAGACTCTGGGGTAGGAAGAAAGCAGGGATTTCCTCAACCTCTAGGCTGGGTCCACAGTCAATACTCCCAATGAAAGCTGACAACGGTGTGAGGAGGGAGCTTTCCAAGGGGAAGAAGAAAAAGACAGACTAATATATTTTGGGCTATCACCTCAGAGCTACCCTGGAAGCCAGCATGTTTTAGGGAGGAGGGACTGGAAGAATCCCTTCAAAGGGGTGCAGAGAACATTTCTTCTTATCACCACGAGTTTCACAAAGTAGGCTTTTCTGTCACACAGAAGATTTCAGGCTCTGCAGAAGAGTGGAGAAGGTGTGCAAGCACTGTGAAGTCTAATACATAAGCAACTGTCTGAGAAACTGAGGGAGAAGAAAGTTTATGATTTTGTTTAAAGGTATCTTACTGTAACAACTGGGTACCTCGTAATAACACAGAATAGGTTGGGCCTTTGCACACAATTTGGCAAGAATGTGCTTGAAGTCTTGAAGATTTGTCGAAGTGATCATTAAACCACAGAATTAACCTGTATGTGACTGTTAGGAGCAATAATCACTACTGCTTATCACTTCATCTTCACGTGTTTGAAAAGCATTGAGTAACTTTAAAAACCTTTTTAAATAAAATGGGAGACTGGGGCCTACAGAGAGATCAAATTACTTACTCTAATATGTTGTTCTGTAACATACAGAAGGGGGGGCTGGGACATAGCTCAAATGAGTGGAAGTGTCCTGCACTGCAGGAATTGTATTCATCTACTAGAGTCAAATAAATCGCTGAATGCTGTGCATGAAAGTATTAACTGTTCTAATCTTTAATGTCACTTTTGTTATTCAGCACTGTTTGAGGAACATCCTAAGGAAGAGCCATTTGGGGAAGTTTCAAAGAATAAAAACTGAATTAAGATGACCAGGCCAGGGGGTATTTTTCTTTTTGCAGACAGAGTCACAGGCTCCTGCCTGCATAACATTCTTGCAGATATCCAAATAAGAAAAAAACTAATATCTCCAGTGATTTGATTTTCTTCAGCTTTTTGAAGATAATCAGTTTCACTATAGAAGGAAAGCTTTAAGCGTGGCTTCCATCTGCTGTTGCTTTGTTGCAAAAAATAAAGTCCTTTTCTGAAGTAGTAAGTGGCACCATCTTCAGCCTAAGTAGTTCCTAACCCCTGATTTCTTTGAAACCTAGGTGGCTATGGTGCAGAGGCAGCTTCTGAAGAGCTCTCTTTCTTTTGTCTTTTTTTAAAGATCAGCTATTAGCCCTCTTATGACATGGCACAGAGCTACATGAGCTTTGGTCTGACCCAGCATGACGATCCTAAGGCTTATGAAGGCAGCACCATTAGCATTAGGGGTTTGCATGCTTTCATTTTGTGCCTCAAACAGTTGACTAGTTCGCTCCAAATTCCGTCTTTTGCTGGCAGGCAGAGTACTATAGCTCTGTGCTACTTCTGTCATTTTGACTTCATATCACCTCTCTTTCACAAGAGCAGAGACTTGTCTTCAAAAACTGCTGGTTCTTTCTTCCTGCACCCTTTTTTTGCTTACATTTTTGTAAAAGTAACACGATACTAGAAGAAGGTAACAAAATAGTCCTCTAGACACATCTCCCAGTTACACCGACAGATCCAAGGATGGCTTTCCAAAACTCTAATATTCTCCAGTCTAAAGCAACACTCACTCGTTCATTAGAAGTCTATAATTTCTATTCCGATACTCACAACAAAAGCAGTAGGACTGGAAAATAAGGTTGCATCTATGCTGCTGAGAAGCATTCTGGACTCAGGGTGCCTGCTGTTGTTTGGTGTATGAAGCGAAGTATGAGTTTCACCAGCCCTTGTAGCTGTCAACATCAAGTACCACTATAAAGAAGTGGCCTTTGCAAGAAGAGATCCTATTTTGCCTCATTTTTCTCCTTGACACAACTACTGCAAGCATGCATGGATATACAGATATTCCTACTGCCATTACGTACTCTTGGTAAAGGTGCCTTAGTGTGTCTTCATTACAGGAAGTACTCTTAGTTTCCCTGCCAGAAATCCCAGCAAAATTGAATAACTAGTGCCAGAAGTACTCATAAAGGAGGAAAAACAGATGTTTACTTTGGCTTCAAGACTAGAAGCTGAAGGTTGGGACTCCAAAGATAACACACAAATCGCGGTATCTGATATTAAGCACTGTCTCTATAGACTATCCTGATTTGAAGCAATATAGCCAATAGAAACAACTTAATGCAGAGGACCTAAGCAATCATCAGACATTTAAGTGCCTATGTACTTGGGAAGCTCTGGGACAATAATTGTAAGTCAGACTAAACATTGCTGATTGTAATCCTCGTCCTCTCCTTAAGATAGATACCAGACACCTGAGACGTTTCCAACCAGAAAAAAATGACAGGGAGTCTGATTGAGATTTCAGACTCTGCAGGGATCTGGCTGAATATTGATTTGGGAAGGCAGATGAAAAATACAGAAGTGATGAGATGAGAAAGTCTGCCCTAAACATAGGCCCCATACCCTAGGGAAAATCCTGAGGTAGTAAAATGCTGGAAGCGCTTACTGAAAAGACGTTAGCTGTGAAAAGGAAAGTTTCCCAAGAGTCTTCCTGTACTCAGGAATGCAAGACTGATGTCTTTACTCACAGAACTAGATCTTCATATCTGGATCTTCTGCCAGTTTTTCTTCCTCCTACACAAGTCTTAACTCTGGCATCTGCCTGGAGCAAAAAAGGGAGAATTTCAGGCATCTTGCTCTTCTGAATTTGGTATGTGTTCAGAAGCTATAGTTTCTGGGTTTCTCCTGGTCCAGCTATTCCATAAAATCTGAAATTACATGTGACCAAGAAAACCGATACATCATTTTAAAAGGTTTTGCACTGTAAATAAATAATTCAACCTGGTGGACAAAGATGGGTCAGAACAGACTAATGGAACAGTGATTCCTGAGTGTGTTTCTGGTCGTGCAGATCTCTGTGCTACGTTTTTAGGAGAGTGAATTAGAGAAGCAGTTGTTAAACACCAATGAGGTCTTCTTTCTGCTGATCACTAACACCAGTCATTTTACCAAGGTTTTCCATAAATAACCCAAGCTAGATCTTCTGGACGAAGACTTGACCAAGGATGGAGATTTTTTGTAGAGTATAAATTGTGAGATTTGAAGGTTCCCTTATTAATTTAGGGGTTCTTGAATACTTTTTGGGGAAGAAAACACCAAGTTTCTTCAGAGGAACAGAAGAATTTCAGGTAAAGCAGTCAGTCTGTAGTGTCCTGGGAAACTACCACTCCCCATCGCTTAAAAAAGAAGCAGTGGGAGAGAAAAAGATTTACATCTTTAAAATACAGTATATGCACGAATTTTATAAATCAAGGCTTTGAACCTAAGCTAGGCCAAAGGAGAGCTAAGGGGAGGGAGGGAGCTGAGGGGCAGCTGGGTGATCCCCGTCCCACAGGCAGGGCCGGCCGCCAGAGATGTCCCTTTGGGGGTCACAAGGCCCAACCACCAGGCAATGGCCCAAACTGACTTGCTTAGAAACAGAGTTAAATTAAATACACTATTCACCCGCTTAGTCCGCTGCCATAGCGCGGCAGTAACGATGAGACACTGAGAGCACGGCCTTTCCTCAGGGCAGCGCTCCCCAAGGGAAGGCCGGGGAGCTCCGCTGGGCCGGGGAGCGATGGTGGCCACTCCTGCGGGGCTGGCCGTGGGGGGAAGCCCAGCGTGAAGCTCATGGCGCTGGGGCAATCGGCCAGAGGGCTGGGGCCAGCCGGGGGCCAGGGCCTGCCCGGCCTGCAGGGCCTGGAGCAAGGAGCGGCACAGGCACAGCTCAGCTGGAGACGGCGCCCAGCCAGCCAGGCTGAGGGCCCAGGCTGGGCCTAAAGGAGCCCCCGGCGAGGGGGTGGGCAGCTGAGGCCGGCCAGGCCACCAGGGCCCCATGGCAGGTCCGGGCCCAGCGCCCTCCAGCTGAGGCACCCTCAGGACACCATCGGTGCCTACAGCAAGCCGCAGGCATGAGCCTGACAGGCCTGCAGCTTCAAAAATGTCAGCGTTAAGCTTCTTCTCTTTCCACTTATGATACTGCTGTATTTCTTCTACATAACACTCATTTTGCATTCTTTTAATTTGTTCACTGCACTCTGCAAAAAAACATTTTCAGTGGAGTTCCTTAAACTGGATCCTTTTGCTGAGGCTGGTTGGTTCTCCGAGTCCCACTTGCCTCAGGGAGCCACAGCTTCCTTAAATCTACGGCTGAAAATCATCTCTGGGCTGTTTTCTCCATAGGTCCGTGCACACGTGTTGGAGACTAACCGCTCCCCCCACCCACGCCCGGTCAGCACCGGGGCCGCAGCAGCCCTCGCGGCATGCTCGGCGCATACTCCCGCCTTCCCCGCAGCAGCTGTGGCGTGGGTGAGACTTACAGGGCTTCGCGATGCCCACAAGCCCTTATTCTCTTGTGCGCATGGAGCTCATCACTTTTGAGAAGCAACCTTCCGAGCAAAACGTCGTATCTGCTGTTGTAGTTTTAATCACATTTGCTGGAGAAAGTAAGATAAACAGTGAATGGAAACAACCATACTGCCATGCCATAACTGTGCATTTTCCTTTCATTCAGCTTCCAAGAGACCTTCACTTAATCCTCTGAAATTAGTTCCCAAGTCAAGTTTTAAAAAAACTATATCTTTTTTGTTCCTCGCCTTGTTTGTTCAGTGTCTCCCTCCCACTATTCTACTGGAAAAGAGAAGAGCATGAATAACTAAGCCAGAAATAACACATGCACCAAGCTGCTACAATCAATCCGTGAGTTCATGGATAATCTAATTAGACTAACAGTCTCATTTTAAACTCTTATTTTTCTTGGTTTATTGCCTGCATAAATGATTGCACCCTCTAACCTAACACATCAAAACCTCTGAACTCTGAATCAAAACCGTACAAATTTATTTTTTAAATTGTTAAGAGACTATTTAGTAGGAAAGAAAAAAGGAGCTTAGGGCAGAACGAAGTCTTGACGGAAACCAGGTACATCTTGCATTGTCTTACATCAGTGGCTGATCTGGGTCCATCGTGCTAGTTTTGAAAGGGATAGTTACATTTACAACTCTGTCTTCCCTGAGAAAAAAAAGATTACTCAAGGCATTTTCAAACATTTCATGACTCTCCAAAACAGATCCTAGCATGTACTCTCTCCAAGGTTTGGCTCAATCCTGCCCCTCAAAGTTGTCAAATTTTACCAGCCTAATTTTAATGTAACTTTAACTTTACTAAAATCCTATATTTTAACTTGGAAACTACTATGACTTTTTTCCCCCTCTTTCTATTTTTGTGTAATAATTCAGATGTGCGCTATCCCTTTTATACACCTGATCATGTTCAATAATCATCTTGCAGGAACCTGATAAAAATTTCAAAGCCTCCACCTTTTTGAAAAAAAAAAAAAAAAAGAAAAGTCTTTTCCACCTTGTTTGCCACTGTTAAGTCTGCTTTTTTTCTAGAATATTTTCAGTTTTATTTTTCCCTTGCGCAAGTAACAGATCACAATAGTCACATTTTTAATACTGCCCATTATATTACAAGGAAGTCCAGTCCTCAGCTTTTTATTGAAAACTTCCCAGTTTCAAATATTTTTAGCTATGCCAATTAAGAGTTTGGGTTTAACTCTCTAGTCTTTTAAAATGTCTGTATTTTTTCCATAGGAATATTGGATTGTGGATACTCTATAGTCGATGGAAAATGGGTACAGCCATAGCCTTTTGCAAAGCATTTGAACTTACAGTAATCAAACCGTAATATAAGCAGTTATCACATTTACCATGGCATCACAAACATACCGGGTATTATTTATAGTTTGTTTAAAAATGAGATTGCATATTTAGTACTTGAACAGTACTATTTCTGTGAATTGAGAAGACCACCCGAACTAGCACAGAATTTCTCTCAAGCACATGCAAGCAAATCTAGGCAGATCTTAAGCGGTTATCACTACAAACTACTTGGGTATTTCTGATTTTTTTTTTTTACGTTTCACATTCTTTGATATGCTTCTACACCTACCTTCATTTGAGGTTAACAGTATAGAAGTTTAGCCATTTTTATATTGCATTATTCCCTGGAGCTAAAGCTAAACAAACTTTCACACCTTCATTTTCCATAATTACTACAGAATTAAGCCATTTAGGAGGCTTCTCTTTGCTGTTTTATTTATCAAATTCCTCTCTACAATTTTGCTGCAACACTAAAGAAACATTTGTTGAGTTTTGTGTTGGTTTTGGGGTTTTTTTTGGCAGCACAACTACATCTTATATTACAGCAATTTCCTTCTCACACCTTTAAAATATTTCTAAATTGATCATCATGTCTGTGAGTACATGTCTACGTAATTTACACATCCTCCTAACAAGCCCTGGCACGTTTATAAGCATGGAATAAATCTTTCTTCTCTAAAACAGTTGTAAGCTATTTATTTCCAAGATTTTATATTTGTATCTAAATTACTTAAGCCTGGAAAATTATTTCTGTGCTGTACGTTCTGAATCATGTTTAACAAGAATGTTTTTCTTATTTTTTTCTTACTGCACATGAACTCGTTACCTCACTGTCTGCCAAATGCATATTAAGATTTCAGCCAACAAGTAGATGTTCCACCCTCTTGACACAGCTCTCCCTTTAATGTCTTCAAAATAATTCTTTGGTGTTGTACAAAATACATTTACTTGGTTTCTCAGTCAGCATTTTCAGTCCTTGTCTTTAGGCTTTTGTGAAAAAGTTCTGCTCCCGACAGGTGTGCCGCCTCTTTGCAAATGCTGGGAGCTGCTTCAGCCTCTGTTCTTCCCGTGTGCAGCCCTGCACGCCGCTCCCTGCCCATGCGCTGGCTGCTCTCTGCAGCCTCCTCCTTGGACCTTTTAACTACCATTCTCTTCTGCCCATCGTCATTGCTGTTCCTGGTGTTTATTTAATATCATCTGGGATAACACAGGCTTTTTCCCCTCCAACACTTGGGAGCCTTCTTGCTTTTATTTTGCATTCTGTTGTTGTTTTTTGTTTTCCAAGTAGGAAAATTGGGAAATTCCATCTATATCTTCCTTGGGTTTGGATGTCAACATCCTCTCGCAAGATGCCCTTGGATCAGACAGCTTCTTCCCAACATCTTTTTACTCAGTTTTATCGCAAGGACTGAAACCACTTCTCTTTATTTCTGGAAATTCAGCATTCTTTGGTACCCGATTGACTTTTCTTACCTTGTGTTTTTGACAGATACCTAGCCTCTAATCCAGCAGCTTTTTAACAGGTGCTTTACTTCCCTTTCACATGATGCTCTGGGAGAGACACAACTCGCACCCCAGCATCTCCAGTTTGCCTGCCACACTCCTGCAGAGTTTCAGGCACTCAGGCGTTTTGGTTCCCTCTCCTCATGCACAGGCTCTTGTGCAGCTTCTCGACACCCTCTTTCTCCTACCCTGCTCCTGGCACAATTGCTTGTGCTTGGCTGTTAATGAAGATGATGCTCCCAGTACCAGGGAGCACTCTTCCATGCTAGCTAGAATGAAGTCAGAGTTGGTGGCTTAGGATTAACCACCATCTCCCCTGGCAGGGCACCCCCGTGCCTCTCTGCCTCCTTCCCCGAAGTTTCCTCTCAGCAGGGCAGGGCAATGAAGCAACCATGGGAGCACAGTACGTGCTCCCTGAATAGACAAAGGACCTTCCCCTGCAGGACAGGCACCGTTCACCAGCACCATGTTTGCCCATAGTAAACAGAGGCTAAGCTACTGCACGTCATAACATTAACAAATCTAGTTATCGCAGCATTTTAACAACAGGATTTCAGCTTCTCTTTCTGTACCATCATTTTCCTTCTTTCTGGATCAAATTATTCACCAGTTTAAATCTATTATTGTGAGCCTGGACAACCGACACTTATGAATCCCAAAGGACAGTTTTCTGTAGAGGACAGCCATAGCTTATTTCTCATTTTTTTGTGAAATTCACATCATGCATGTCAGAAATATTCAGTCCTAACACATTTAATGTCTTTATTTAGACCACAGGGTGAAGATGAAAGCATGCTCAGGCTTGGGGCGGGGAGGGAGAGAGGGAGATGATGAAACAGCCATTGTGGTGTATCATTGTTTGACCACCTGAGAACTGTATGGCCCTTGGGTTTATTGAGAAATATTAATAAACACGTGAACATAGCAAACCATTTTTCTTCTCTGAAAGCTTATTGTGTGGTTCAGGTTTTTGGAAGAGACTTTTGTAACATTTGTTTGTGTCAAAGATGAATGACAATTCCTCCTAGCTACCTTTACTTAGCCCCAATGCACACATTGTGCAGTCTTTCCTGTAGAGCATGAAAAGAAACAGCAAGTCCACTGAGCATAAATATTTGAGGACAGAATAGAATTTTCTGTCCCTACCATACATTCTTAAGATAAGCCTGGTTTGCTTTTGTTTTTCCAGGAGGCACAAGCAATTCTGCAGAACAACTATTCTGGATGATGGAACAGAAAGTTACAGGTGTTGGGGAGGACAGAGTTACCAGCAGCCCTGTGAGGGAGCGACGGACAGGGTTAACAAGCAAAGGGCCCAGGATAGTGTGAATGAAAAGGAACACAAACCCAACAAGCCAAGGTTAAGCAAGGTCGCCTCAAATTGCTTACATCAGATGTGTGTAAGCAAGAAAGTGCCTGCAAGGCATCGTTATGGGAAAAGCCACCAGCAGATCAGTGCGCTCCTGTGAAGCACCTGCACGCTCATGCATGCAGCACAGGGAATAAACATGAGGAGTTAGAGATCTGTGTGCAATTGCAGGGCTACTATCGGTTTGGGATCATGGAGACATGGTGGAATGGCCTGCACGGCTGGAGTGCTCCATCGGAGGGATGCAGGCTCTTAGGAAGGGAAGACAGGCTGGGAAGATGAGAACGAGGAGTTGCCCTCTCTGTGCCAGAACACCTTGAGTGCACAGAGCTTTGCCTAGGGATGGGTGATGAACTAAGTGAGAGCCTATGGGTAAGGACTATAGAGCTGACCAGCATGGATGACATTGTAGTGAGTGTCTGCTACAGGCCACCTGACCAGGAAGAGAAGTCAATGAGGCCTTCTACAGACAGCTAGAAGTAGCTTGACATCCCCAGTCCCTTGAGGGACTTCAACTACCCTGATAAATGCTGGAGGAACAACACAGCAGGGCATAAGCAATCCAGGAGGTCCTTGGAGAACATCAATGACAAATTCCTGAGCAAAGTGACAGCATAGCCAAAGATGGGTGCTCTGCTAGACGTCATACAAACAGGGAAGAGCTCACTGGGGATGTAAACATCAAAGGCAGGCTTGGCTGCAGTGACTGTGAAATGATGGAACTCAGAAAGCTGAAAGGAAGGAGTGAAGCAATGGACAGAACGGTCAGGCCCAAAGGGGGTCCAGTACTGACCAACATCTTCATTAATGAACTGGATGATGGAGCAGAGTCTACCCTTGACACAAAACTGGGAAGAATGGCTGATACACCAGATGGTTATCTTGCTATCCAAGAAACCTCTACAGGCTGGAGAAATGGATTGATGGGAACTTTATGCAACTCAACAAAAGGAAGTGCAAAGTCCTTCACCTGGGGACGAACACCGCAGTTACCAGTACATGCTGGGAGCCAACTGGCAGCTTTGCGGAAAAGGACCTGGGAGTCCTGGTGGACACCGAGTCAAACGTGAGCCAGAAACATGCCCTTGTGGTAAAAAGTAAGTGTCCTGGGCTGCCTTTGGAGGAGTGTTGCCAGTGGGTTGAGGGAGGCAATCTTTCCTTTCTACTCAGCACCGGTGAGGCCACAGCTGGAGTACTGTGTCCAGTTCAGGGCTCCTTGGTGTCCAACAAAGGGCCACTAAGATGATTAAGAGTGGGGCATCTCCCATATGAGGAAAGGCTGCGGGGTGGGACTGTTTAGTCCAGAGAAGAGAAGGATCAGGGAGGATCTCATCAACACATATGAATATGTTTTGCTTTGAAAGGATGATGATGTTCCATGACAGGACAAGAGGGAATGGGCACAAACCGAAACACGGGAGGTTCCCTGTTAACATCAGGAAATGTTTTTTTACTGCGAGGGTGACGAAGCACCGTAAGAGGTTGTCGAGTTTCCACCCCAGGAGATATTCAAAAGCCATCTGAACACGGTCTTGGGCAACCTGGTGCAGTTGACTGCTTGAGCAGGGGGTTGGACAAGACCCTTCCAGCCTCAACCATTCTATGGTTTTGTGATTATACAGCAAGACTCAACAGCTGACTGAAGATGAGCATTTCTGGGCTAATCCAAGGGGAGTCTTGGCTTTGGTGCAATAAACCAGTCAAAAATTAAGTTACAAATGCCATTGTTAGGAGTCCTTCCAACCTGCCATCCTGTAAAGTCAGGACATACAATAGGCAATGAACTGCTTTTCTTCATTACAGGAGCAATCTCTTAGCCTAATCATAAGAACTGCATGATGACTTTTTAACTGTTTCATAGTTTTAATGGAAATATTAAAGCACTACTGAAAAATAGCACCTGGAGTTTGAATGGACAGCACTGTTTTCCAAGGCTGCAAAATACCACAGTTAGGTTTAGTTTCTGCATTGGACAATGTCCTCTGTCCACACAAAGATGCCTATTCAGGACGCTGGAAGCAGGCACAAACATAAAAGCAGCAATGTTTTAAGACAAAAGTTTTCATTCAGGCCCTGTGATTAATGCAAGGAAGTACTGGAATAAATACTTGTAAGAGCAAGCAATCAAACTACTCAAAGATTGGATTCACATAAAATACATTCACATAAGATGTTTGCTTTGTTCATTCAGATAGGAATTTTTACTGGTGTATTTATCAAGTGTTGATAAAGGGATCAAGTCATTGTGCCTTTTCTGTGATACTGATTTGACACTTTTTTACAAGAGTGTCTTCCTGGGCTTGTTTGTGCTGCTAAGATGCGAGGTGGAAATATTTGTTTATTCCGAACTGGATTGACACTAGCAGACAAGAGATCAGTATCTTCAAAATTAACCTGCACATTCATTACTTATTTGAGTGGTATTTGAAAAAATAATTCACCTGATTTATACTACAAGTTCCTAAGCCAAGCAGATGCAGAAATTATACCTTTTAATTTTTTCTTCTATCTCCTTGAAAAACATCCTTTTTTTTTTTTTTTTTTTTTTTGGGGGGGGGGAGCGGGGAGAACATTTCAATCAGTTCATCTCTGTACTTAGTTATTTGTAAGATCAAATGAAAAGAGAATGTGTGCTGCATATAATTTTCAAGCAGAAAAAGAAAGTGATAAGGAGAGAGGACAAGAGTACTAAGAACCACAAAAATTTGTGATTTATTCCTCCCATTTTTCATCAGAAAATTAAATTTTTCAAACAACCTTACAAAAATCTCAGGCAGGTTTGAAGAAAGGTTTTATGGAAGGAGAAAATATGTGGAAGGCAATACAATTATCTTCTTTTTGGAAGGTGAGAAAATAAATATTCTGAATACCCAGTATACGGATATAAACTTTTCATCTGGAATACTTAAACAGCCTTGAGACTTTAGTTTCCTTTTCAAACACATTAAGAGAATAGTTAAATAAAAAAATACCACTCACGAACATTTTCTTACCCTGCTGCGTTTGCACAGAACCGAGCTGCTGAAGGTGCTCCGTGATGGGGAACGGCAATCCCTTATTCTCTCCTTCAAGACATCCCCCTCGAAGCACACAGCCCGCCTGCGGCACGCTTGGTGTCACATCCCAAGGCCCCATGTTTGCCTCTGATGTCCTAGTAAGTGCTACAGTGATCACAGAATGGGGACATGCGTTTCTAATGAACAGCCAAACGTTTGAGCTGGCAAATGTGCTTTTTTCAGCCTTCAGACCTTTATGTATAGGCTGTGCCTCAAGGCAGGTCTGTGCTCTTTTTGCTCTGCGTTGCCTTCTCTTCTGCATTTGAGCAATTCACACCTAGCAAATCCATGACTAATCATTTCTTCTGACCTGGCCTCAAAACAGAAACGTAAAACAAAGGAAAGGAAAAGCTGCACCAGGTATAACTGAAGCGGCAGCTGAGCAGTAATGTTCGCCAGCCGGCAGGATGGAAGAACCAAAGAGCAGCGAGTCTGTACCCCTGCCCCAGCTGGGAACATGGTTTCCCTTTTAACAGCCTGCTTGACTGTTCTGTTGGCGACTCGCAGCCCAAAATAAGACTGCAGGAGCCGGTGCTAGCTCAAGATCATCATGGAAAAACCTCTGCTGCTTGCTCCCTCTGGATGGCCGCAGTCCCCATCACTGAGGTGCGCTGCCCGGGGCAGAGCTGGGGAAGGCTGAGCACGAACAGGAGAGGAAGGAGGTGGCTGGAGGTGGCAGAGCGGACTGGGGGCTGCAGGGGAAACAGAAGGAGCATTCGAGACCCTTGAGAGCATTTGCACGAAACTGCTCCAAAACCTGAGAAGCAGCATGGTAAAAAGCATGAGGAAGCTTGTCTGAAAAACATTTAGGTTGGCCATAGAGATTAGAGACAGGAGATGGCATCTCATTAATGATGAAAGATAATTAGTAGGGTGGGAATAAACAGCACAGCACCTTGTAAACGAAGGCATATAGCCAACGTTTGATGTAATTAGCAAAATATATACCAGAAAAAAGGATAACAAGAAAGAGCAGATCATACATGTTTGTCAACCCAACTGCAAACAGTAAGATTTTAGGACAAGTCCCCCAGTGGAGTTATCTTGTAATTAAACTAAGACAGACATCAATGTTGTGGGGACAGCACCTGACAGGCTCTATAACAATTTCTCCACTCTCTTTTCTCAGGACAGCACAGCTCAGCCAGCTGAGCCCTGGCAGCAGAGGAGATTATGAGCACAGCTACCTGTCAGGGGAATGATGCTCACTGTCCCACACCAGGAAAAAACCCTGTCTCAGCTCTGCTCATGCCTCAGCAAGGAGCACATGCAGCAGCCAGCCAGCTCGGAGAGGTGATAGCTGGGCAAGCGCTCTGCCGCTGCACTGCTCATGTTGCAGCTCGTGCTCTTTTTCCAAATAAGAAGTGGACACTTTGAAAAGCATCACTGACATCACTCACCACAAACGTACCTGTACTACCCAAACTGAAAAGTACCTTAATGTGTTTCCCCCAGGACCACTTTTTCCTCTTAGTTCCTCTTCACCTATTCATTGCTCGGCAAAAGAAAAAAAAAAAAATCACGATCTTTAGCAACAAACCAGCTACTTTAAAGTCTACAATCACACCCATGCTACACAATTGCTCTGCAAATTTTGGATGCGATGAAGACCATCACATTTTCTCCTCAACCCTTGCTCCTCCTCCAATAGACTCTTACCAGTGGATCTCAGAGACTGCTCCTCTCCATGTCTCTCTTGCTTCTGTTGCTTGGGAAAAACATTGTGGCTTCTGCCACTTTGCTCTTGTCTGGGTTTCAAAGGAGCCTGTGAACAAGCCCAAAGAGGCTGGGTCTGCGGGTGGTTACACTAGGTACAACAGCTTTGAAACAACCTCTGGCTCAGGATGCCCCTGAACTGTGGGTGATGAGAAGCTGGGAGAAGCTATGAAGGGGAAAGAGCACTTTCTTTGTGCCCTGTTTCTTACCCTGTTGCCCTAACCATCCCACGCTGGCTGTTGTCCCATGCGGGATAAAGGCCCAAAGGGTGTTTGATCAGACCGAGCAGGGCAGCTCTGTCGGCAGCCCTTCCCCGCCTAGAAGAGGAATGTTGCTTTTCCCTCTAAAGAAGTGATGGAGTATTTTCTGGCAAAACTTCTGGCAGTCTAACTGCCTCCTTGTGGGAGCCCTTCCCCACCTGGCATCTTTGTTTCTCCACCTGACAGATCTGCAGGATTTATAAGTCTCTCCTGTTGGGAAGCTGTTAGAAAACCTACTATATTTCTCCCTCACCACACAATTTCACTGTGAAACTTTTCTCGCAAGCTCTCTGCTGTTTTAAATGAATCCCAAATCAATTTTAAGACCAAAAAGAGATTATTCTGCAAAACTCCTGTCCCTCCAGCCCGATTACCAGCTTCAGGAGTCTCTGTGTTAAATTTGTGGAAATTCAATGTAGTGTTCACATCTGATGTGAGTTAGCTTGTAGCCTCATGGTCTGCTATTACCAAGAACAAGAAATTTCACCTTAGGCGTTCTACCATTACAAGTCAGTCATCCTCCTCTTTTTTTCCTGATAACTCAAGAAGTATCTGTTCGATTAAATTACATTTTGTCTTAGCTTTGTTTATGCCTGAAGGTAAAAGTCTGGGATGAAGACATACAAGACAAAAAGAACATGTAAACATTTTACCAGGTGTAAGCTGGACACCATCTCAACCCATTCAGCAAGTGAGCCACCAGCTCCTTCCACAGCCAGGCAAGCAGACCACTCCATCTCACTTGCATCCAAAGACTGTGGTCTTAGTCCTCCCACACCAAGAGAAACCCCTCAAGAAACTCACCTTTTGCTACCCCTGCTCAATGCTAGAATTAAAAAAGCACCTGGTATTGTAAAAATAGCCCAACTGCTAATCCACTGAGACTGATCAAATCATGTGGCTCAGTGCACTTTAAAAAAAAAATACCCCTCACTGGATCTTGGTTGTGTGTGTCTGTTTCTCCTCGCTAATAGACTCAGTAGCTTTGTCTCAAGATTTTTTGAACAGTCTAATTTCAGCCACAGGACTTCTAGAACAGTCACCAGATTTTCTAAACGCTGAGCCTTCAAATTGTCTTCCGTTGAAGAGAGGCGAGTACCAGGTATGATATTTTCATCAATTTTACATGAATTGCTTTACTGAGGAGCCTACAGTTTCCTGATGTGGTTGATTTCCCAGATGATGTGCATGCTGTAGCCATTTATTAAAGAAAAAAAGGTAAAGAGATTAAAAAGCCCCCATGTGCTCATCAAGGTGATGCTTTTGAATGTGCTTGCCCAAGTGGATGGTTACCATAGCTCCCTGCCATGGCTGAACGGTGCTTTGACTCCCCAAACTTGACAAATCGATTCTTTTTAATACCGAATGACTTTCTACAATACCCTGTTGGCCTTTTCCCAGGGTTAATTTTCAGCCACAGTAATAAGTTAAGGGTAGAAATATACATATATGTGTATATTGTTTTATAAAGAAACCAAAGGCAATACTGAACTCCAGGCACTTTTTTCCAGAACCTAATTAAGTACAGCTGTGTTATTACAAACTTGTGCCAAAAAGGCGGTGAGGGCATTTGGAGAAGGGTGCTTACGAGACGCCGCTGAGCTGGGGGAGTTGTTCAGCGTGCTCAGTAGCAACATTGCTGCCTCGCTCTCCTGAGCTCAGGGGGTTGGGAAAACAAGTCCAGGGATCACCAGTGGAGCAGGTGGATCCAGGCCCTGCTTCAGAAGAACAGTTCCCAGGTTTGTATGGGTCAGCCTCTGAGGCGCTGCCTCTCATTCTCCTTGTCCCCCGGGCACCGCAGCCTCAGCAACACTAGATCCCTTTACTCCATCCCAGCACCCCAGACCTTGCTTTGCCCGAGCCCCACAGCCCCCCATCGCAGAGGAAGAATGCAGGAGGGGACAGTGGGAAAGGCTGTTTGTGGAACACTGCTGTGCCTCCTCCCTGGTTTCTATTGTTGCCACCTTGCCCAAGCACAGAGCCCAAGTGAGTAAGCGCACCAGAGCGGTCGGGCTTAAACCCCACACTTCACCTTCCACGTCTGAAAAGCCCACTCAGCCAGAGCTAGAAATGCTTTCATGTAGCACGGACCACTCACTCTGTCCTCTGACAGCCCACTCAGCCTGCCTTTCCTTTCAAAGCTGAGGCCCAGATCACATTTGATATCTAGTTACATTCCTGACAAACTCCCACTTCAGCCCGGCGCTATTTTAACACCTGAAAAAACATCTGTTGTTCTGCTATGGCCATCTGCTACCATCCCCAAGAAGTCAGGCCAAAAATAGCCAGGTACTTTGAAGAACAGTGTTTAGTTGAGACTTAATATGTGTAAAGACAGTCCCAGAAATGGGTTGTCTTAAAATCTCTTATGAATGAAAGGGACTTGTTTCTACTTCCAAGTTAGCATCATTGTTCCCTTTGAAAAGAGACTGCAGCAAAGGGAATTAACATACCATATAAATACGCAAGGTGCAATGAAGAATTTATTTCAAGGTGGAAGTTAATGACCAGGAACACAGAAAAACAAAGGGGCAATAAGCACCCTTTAGAATTTAAACGCTCTCTAATTTTATAGTCATAACTTATGCTTAGTAACCAGGCATCAATAAAGTTGTCACGAGTGGTGACTCACTCCATGGCAGATTACAGTGGATCCCATTACGCACCACTTCTTTGAGAGAGCAAGACCAAAGAATTAGGCCAGGCTGCCTCTGCCCAGCACTCAGAACTTCAGCGTGTGGCAGTCTACAAAGATCTCAGTCTTAGCTTTCAGGAAATAACACAAAATAATCACCAAGGGAACAGTCCTGCCCCGTGACTTTCAATTCAGGTCACCTGTGAGTGAAAATATTCCTCATGAGGACTCTACCCAATTCCCACTGCCTCCCACAGAGTCTTCCCATCTGCTGCAACAGAGGCTAAGTAGACCATGATATAGTATCTCGGACTGTATGTTTTCAGGCTTCTGGGCAGTCATCCCTAAAGTGTTTCAAGATACAATTTATAAACATAATTTTCCCCACCCCATACTCTTATCTGCCTCTGGAAGGGTACGAACTGCTGTGAACAGATCATGCTAGCTGAACCAGGCAACAGTGACAGGAAACCCAGAAGTAAATTCTGTAACATTAATGCTGTAATATTAAACACTCCTCAGTGCTAAGCAGTAAAGGGATTTTAATTTAAGGTGAAAGTTTTTGTTAATATCCCATATATCCCACACAGTTACAATAGTTCATTCCCACCCCCAGACTTTGTTTGCTAAGCCAAACTGCAGAATGCTTCACCGCAGATCCTTTACTAGAAGCAGAGCTAAAAACCAATTTTACAGAATGCTAAAATTGTTCTCGGCTTACTTTTAATTTCAGTTTGTGCCATCACACCTTGCTATCTTCAGTCTCCTCTCTTTGATCATTTGAGAAAGTATTGTGGAAGTTTGTAATGGAAATAAAAATCAAGTAATAACCAATCCCGATTCAAAATGCAAAATGACTGCTTTGTATGTAAAATTCATCTACTCTTTTTCAGATGAGGACAGCATTTATTTAAACAGTCAAGTTTACTTTAATAGCAGAAAAACAGTTTGCCCCCATAGTCCATTATAATGCTTCCAAAGGGAGAGCTTCATTACACAAAGAACAGCTACTCTGTTTTTCATTACTAGTAAGCCTTCAAGAACAACGTATGAAACAAAAATTTGTCTTTTTTTTTTCTTTTTAGTGTTTGTGCTGTATACAATATGCTTCTCCAGTCACATAGATCAGGGTTTTTTCCAAATCAAGGAAGCCTACAATATTAAACCAACTGTTGAGCTTGTACTTGTGCTATCTGCAGCCAGAAAAAAAACACCGCAAATAGGGGCACTCTTGGGAGAGGATGTAATTTTCTGTGGTAATCTTCTAAAACTCATTTGGGGTACAAGCAATAATGTTCTAATTGCCATACCATCAATCATTTAAACAAGTCAGTTGTTGCTTGAATAAGATGAGAAATACCTGGTACAGGTAAGCAGCAGAGGCTTCACTAGAACTGTCCCCACGCCAGCTGCCAAGCCGCTGGCATTCAGGCTGCTTCCTCACATCAGCTCGTACCTCTTGCTACTGCTTCCAGTAAACAGCCTAAAACCTGACAGCCACACAGCTGGTTTTAGCAGCTGATCTTCTACAGAGCAATTGCACCTTGAAAAATAATGGAAGCAAGTCACCTGTTGGCAGAGGTGCCACCAGGAAGAACGACAGAAGGAACGAAGGAGATGCCATTCACACCGTGGCACTCAAAGCAAATACTCCTGTGCCCCAGGTGGGGTAGCTGGCAGTTGCACATTCGTCTGTAGCCGTGAAGGAGAGCAAACAAATGATTGGAGAACGGTGCTTTCATAAAGCACAAAGTCACAATCATCATGGATTGCAGATGAAATTTTATCTGTTCAGTTTAGTGGCTCATTTTACAGCTCTCGAGATTTCCCCCTCCTCACTCTTAAGTGTTTGAATTTCTTCCCTGAAGCAGGCACAGTGAAACAAGGCATAGTGATCTTGCTCATGCTGCTTACGAAGGCAGATCATTCCAGCTTCTGACCAGTACAGCGCCTTCCTCCAACCCGCTGAATCACAAATGCAAACTCCCTGAAGACTTGATGTATTTTGGTCATTGTATGTATATAAACTTGTGCCAGAAAATAACCTCTGTTCTTTGCTTCCATGTATGTTATTTAGCACTGAGCTGTATTTATGATTCTTGTCTAAAATGGGCTTTAACAACTTGACGAAGTTACTCATCTGCAGGGTAATTTATTACCCCATCCGCTCTTGTATTTTCTGCAGAACAAGCTAGCAGAGGTTTACTAACAAACAAAAAACCTGCCCCAGCAAGCCTAAGGAAAACCAGGATTTTTACTTGAGAATTAACATGAGATCTAGGACGGACATTAACTTGAGACTTCCAGCGAGTATTTTTCATGGGTTCACGAGTTGTGAACCCAGGTTTCTGCACTGAACTACTGCAATTTCTCCAGAACAGTACTCAAAAAACCCCACAGCTTTCATATAGGAAAATTCTATACTAAATTCTTTACTAAAACCAAACAAACTTGTGCAGAATCCATGATACTTTATGCAGATGCAATTAAGTCAGGGATGCTGCTTGCAAGCATTTGTATGAGTAACCACCAATTTCCCAATTAACCTATTTCAAAACTTTAACACTCCTTAAAACTAATTTCAGAAAATTACCTACTGCATGATGGTTTTCTACAACATGGGTGAAAATAACGTGGTTCACTGGGAGGGTAGCTATCCAAAAGCAGCACGTATTATGTCTTGAACTTTGCATAGTTCATGGACCAGAGGGTCAGTATTTTCCAGACTCTGATGACACTTTGCCACCCAATTAGGGCTCAGTGTTTCTTCTCTTGTCAGGGGATTACAAACGTGTGGAAAGACAGAAGCTCAGAATGTCATACAAATAGTTTTAGTAGAGCAGAGAGTCTGCAACTAGCTTTCAGGAATTAGAAAGACATCAGCTATTACCAGGATCAAAATACTAAGGCAAGTCAATCAACTTTTAATTTTTATTTTTTTTAAGCTTCATATTGAGAAAAGAAAATCACAAAGAAAACACCTCCTTAACTATTATTCTTCAGGAAATGGAATTACACTGCCTTCCTTCATACTGCGTAAGGGTAGTAAGTCTATTAAAACATTCGGCTCACTCTTCAACACTAAGTGCCAGCAATTGTAAAGAGAAAACAGTACTTTTCCAATTCAAACAATTCCTCTCACGTTTCAATGCTGAAGACTGAGTGCAAAGAATACATTCTACCCCAAATGTGTTCTACCCAACCTAATCTCACTCAAATTACTTGCCCTACAGAAAACACGCTTTATCACCCACAGCTTACTGGAATGCA
This sequence comes from Falco punctatus, assembly GCF_963210335.1. Lineage (NCBI taxonomy): Eukaryota > Metazoa > Chordata > Aves > Falconiformes > Falconidae > Falco > Falco punctatus. Next base: position 1,483,962 of record NC_137587.1, read on the forward strand.
GGATGCTGAGAATTTAGGAAGAGCCAGCTGTTAAATTCCAGGTTCTTCCCAAAAGAGAGTCGCTGTCTCCCCCAGCAGTGGGCTACAGTAGCAGAACTGCTCTTTACATTTTCCGTTCAATTGAAAGGTATAAATTACAGAACTTTTGCATGGACTGTGTATTTAGAGAAGCCAGATTGTAACTAAATCAATAACCTATCATCCTCATTTGCAAATAGCTACATGCTGCGTTTGGCAACCTGGGTAACTCCAATCAGTTGTTTTAAAACAGCAGCTTGACTATGGAGCAGAAAGTTATAGTGAAGTAAACTTGGGTTTCACTTAGAATTTACTGTAAATAGGATCGTTCATAGCAGAACTTTGCTTGAAAGGGACCTCAGGAGGTTCCCAAGATTAACCTCCTGCACCCAGCAGGGTCAGCCCCAAGGCCATGTTGCTCAGGGCTTTACCCAGTTGAAAACCTCCCAGGGATAACAACCTGCACAACCCCTTCGGGCAGCCTGTTCACTGACTCACTGTCCTCACGAGGGGTTTCATTACCTTTAACCAGAACCTCCAGTTTCAAATTATGCTGTTGTTTTTCACTCTCCCACCACACACAATTTTAAAAAGCAGATTACTTCCCTGATAACTTCTCCATATTTACTGGCAAGGCTTTGTTAGCTCCTCCTGAAGCTGTCCCTTCTGTTACACTGAAGATCTCGTCTATGGTCAAAGAGGAAGCATAATGTATATAAATGAAGCTAAGAATTTACTGTTAGCATATGGAAATGTTAACCCAAATCAAGGATTGCTATTAGCCTAGCTCTATTACATAAAGAGTAATAATGCAGTTAGAGTACTTCTATACAGAAGTAGTTGCAGTAATAGAGTTAAAATTGCAACACACCTTCCTCTGTTTCTGTCCCTTTTCTAGGGGCTATGTTCATCCTCCTGTTGCCCCTCTGAGTCTGAGTCAATAGCTCCAGGCTGGTGAGAAGGATAACGCATAGCTGCCAGCTCCTGGAGTCCTTTGTTGGGAGGGGTACGGTGCCGCTGTCTTCCTCCTCCCTCTAGGATCCACTTGGGTTCTTTTTATGTTTGCTAACGTGCTTTCACACCTTTCTCTTTCCTCGTTTGTCTACAGCTCCATGCTACATCTGAATTTATCATATATGGTGCCCTTCACATATATTAGATACCATTTCTTTGTTCTGTTACTCCCTAAACACAGTACTGTCCAGTTCTGATTCTTTTTTTTCAAAAAAAACAAACACAAACAAATCATCCGTCCCATCTGTCCCCCAATCCAACAACAAAAAATACTCCAACCAACCAAGCCCATACTTAAGCACTGGTGAGTAACCACTTGAAGGTTTTTAAGCCTGTCTCCAGTCCCACATGTGTGCCCCAACATTCGTCAGTAGTTCTCTATGCTACATCCTTTGTTCTTCTGTTCTAAAGCTCTCTGCTATCATACCATGCCTGCATTTTCCTCCACCACCAGCGTTTTGGTCATAAGTATCTCATTCTACATAAATTAGCTGCTTATTGCTCTCACATACATGAGACTACAGTTATGCCACACAAAGGTAAAACACATGAGCCATAGACACCTGACCAGTTAGAAAAAAATCGCTGTTACAGCAAAGCTTAGTAAAGCAAAGCTACAGGCAGGTCAGGAAGAGTCCAGAAAGGGAAGCCTGACCAACCGCAGCCCCGAGGCCGTGCAGACTCAGTACTTAGCTTGCGGCCTGCTGCTAACAACAGAGACGGTGTTACGGTGTCACGTCACCACCATCTTCCACTCGAACAAGCTCCAGGCCCTGGCCATCGTGGTGGCCCTCCACTAAGCTCACTCCAGCTGTTGCAATCTTCCTTGAACTGGGGAACCCACAAACTGGACGCAGCATTCTACACGCAGTCTAACACGAAATGCCAGATACACCATCATAAGTACTATCGATACTCACCCTCCCCACCTCACAGGTGATTGCAGTGTATTAGCTATTCCAGGGAAGCTCCTGCTTTATTTATTTTCTGTAACTATGCATACGCTTAGCTGAATACTGCTTCTTCTCAGTAGAAAGAGGAATGCTAAAGAAAAACAGTCAAGTGTCTGAAGACTGGCACACGAGGAACACCTGCCTGTTATGCCCTGACACAGCTGGCCCACAGGAGCCAACATCTAGATAGGTGTCAAGGCATAAAAAACCCCAAGGGAGTATCTAACAGGTGGATTTCCAAACAGCTAGAAGAGTTTGAGATGTTACCACCACAACTCCCTTCGTGCTTGCTACCCCTGCAGTCCAACTGACGAAGCAAAAAATAAAGCTTTTTTTTTTTTTTTTTTTTGACCCAGGTAACTCCACACAGTACAAAACTGAAGAAATCGTTCATATGATATTCCTTCTGCCACTGAGCATTTGGGGGGGGGCCTAAAACCTCAAGCAGCTGATGACGGTGGTAAGGTAGAACCACTGAGTGCTTAACCATTCCAGCTAAAAGAAGAAAAAAAAAGAAAATTCACCCATTTATTCAGCTACTTAAGCATCTCCCCCTAAAACTGAGTTACTTTGCTGAAGGAAGCAAGACTGCATACGGATCAGTAGTTTAAGTATCAAATTTACAGCACTTATTTCCCCCAAAATTCCAAGCTTAACATGGTCTAGTATCTTCTAGTTAAGATGGGGGGGAACAAAGACACCAAATCCCAAACTGGAGATGACAGCTATGTGCCTTTTCATTCCCTGGCATATATAACCCGTGCAGCATTTGTGCAGACTCTCATTTATAGTTCTCAACTTTTCTGCTTCCACCTTCTGCTAGGAATGAACCAACTGTGAAGCAAGTTCTTCACAACTAGTTCATTCCTTTTCCTTTGAGGCACAACTCTTCCTTTGGCTGACTATCCTTCCCAAAGCCAGTAAAGACTGCCAACCCATCCTCCAGACCTTTTATCCTAAAGATTCCTTGAAAATCTGTGACCTTGCACAGCAGCTTAAAAGCATATGCTTTTTAAAAAAGCTCCTAAGGAGGTAGAAACCTCTTGTTTGAGGCACACCAAAGGAACACTTTGTTAATCAAATCTCAGTTACAGCTCTTCACAGAGTAACAGGCTGAGCCTCCCAGGCTGTTCAGTGATACACCTACGGAGACAATTCTGCTTCCCAGACAGCCCAAGCATGAACTCCACAGAGGCACACACGCGCGGTCCCAGAAAGGATGCGTGTGCTGGGAAACACTGCCCTGCTCCTGGTGAGCCGCCACGGCTGAGGCAAATTCTGTGCGACGCACGTAGGGAGGGGGACGGGGCAGCACGTGCAGGGCAGACGGACAGAACTGGAAAAAGCAGTATGAGCTTACTTACAGACTCACAGGGTAACAGGTCAGAGGGGAGCTCAGCGAGGTCTCCGGTCCACCCTCCTGCTCAAAGCTGGGTAAGCTACAAGGTTGGATCATGTTACTCATGGGTTAATCCAGCCTTCTCTTGAAAACCTCCAAAACAGAGACAGAACGATCTCTCTGGGCAACCTAGTCCCAAGGGTGAAATTTTTTTCTCTTACATCTTGGCAGAACTTGTCCTGTTCCAAGTCATGCCTGCTGTGTCTCACCCTCCCTCCAAGCACCCCCTGAGATGAGTGTTGCAGCTTCCCTAAGTTCAGCTACACGCTTTAGCATCTTTGATTACAAAAGCAGCCTGGATTTCTACAAGATGAGCCAAGTCCGTTTTTTCATGAGATGCAGCAGAGGTGCAAGTAAACTGACCTTCCAAGCAGCTCCACTTAATTCTAGTGATAAGGAACAACTCCAATTGTTAGAGCGCGACCCAGGAGTCAACAGCCACCCTTGCAAAACAGGGGGCTTATTTTTCATTAGTTATTTTACAGTATTAGTATTTTCACTAAAATCATCCAGACTGATAAATGAAGTGTCAGTTTCTAGAAAAACAACATCCAGACAGGAAACCCTTAGCACCTCAGATCAAGGCATAAACAATCAACCTTATTAAACCAACAAACCAAGTTTATTTATAGAGGTCTGTACAATTGTGATGAACTATGCTAGGACACCAATGAAACAAAGCAAACAAGTCTCTCCCGCTCTAACGAGTGGGAGGTGTAGTCACTCACCTTCACATGCACTTAAAAGAAAAAAAGATTACAGCTTTCATACACAGTTCTGTAACTATTCAAGAGAACTTTCCTGATGTATTGTTCTCAAAGTTAAGAGGTTTGCATGATAATTTACTGACTGTTGCCTCTCAAACCCAGTATTTCAGCAGAATCCAGAGACTGTGAGAGGGCAAGTGGCAGTTTCATAGGTGCAGATAACTACGTCATAGTCCAGCATTCAGATCTGCACTCTAAACTCACCGCGTCTCCTGTTTTGGTTATCTCCATCAAAAGTTATGTGCAACACTGTAAGGGTCTCATCAACATTTTGGCTGTAGTATAGATTATCCTTGTGTTACCTAAAACCAACACATCGAGGGCAAGCTTATTAAAAATACTGGATCTGAATTACCTTTACGTTTAGAGACCGCTTGTCATTGTGTCTCAGAGCTCTGAGGCATTTCTGTGGAAAAATCAGTTCCTGAATTGCTTGATTTGGCAAAGTATTTCTGCAAAGCATTGGAGAGCGATTATTTTGAAAACTGGCTATTGCAAAATAAGTTTTGAATTTTTTTATTACAAATCTGTAGCATCATTGAAGCTGTTGAAAAAACCAAAATCATATCAAATGCATATCTACACAGTGAATCACGATGTCTCCTATGAAGTTATCATGGTAGATTCTATAAATCCACTCTTAAAAAAGTACGTATATGCGAGAGCCTACTACAGCTCCAGAGAAGCTGCTAAAATAGGCCATCAAATAAAGCAGTCTATGATTACATATTTACAGAATAATCCACGTGTCCCAGAACTATGGAATATTCAGTAAATAAGTATTGAAGGATTTCTAATTATTTGTTTACACGGTAATACAAGCTGCTTCATAGGTTGATTTTTTTTTTTTTTTTATACACAGTTCATAGGATCAATCTGCACACAATTACATGATGTTTCTTTAAAGCTACTGTTAAAAAAAGGAAGAGAAAGTTAAGTAAGAACTAGATTAAAGTTTCATTAAGAATCCAACAAGAAAGTATCAAACACAGGTTTAAACGTAACCAGTGTATGATTTCAGAAAAACAGTAATGCTCTGACACAAGAAGAGCATCAGCATTTTCCCTCTTCAGGGTCCCCCAGAAACATTCCTATCCAGTTCAGTGCTTAAGTTATTATTTACGTACTGGCCTGAGTAGGAACAAACACGTGCTTGCACGCTTACCTGAACGAGGGCCTCTAATCTTTTAGACTTCTAATTCTCTTTTAATTTAGTTCTTAGCTCCACATGTTCAGTTGTATCTTGTCTGGAAAAGTTCTTTGTTAAATGTCACTTATATTTACACTTTGATATTTTTTTTATTATTTTTTTTACACCTGAGTGATAATTTAGCTGTCACCTTGTGTCCAGTCAAATATTCCATAAAGCCATACAATTCTTGTGCTAGTGTTGCACTCCACTTGCACTAGTTTATATATGAAAAATGTGCATCAGCTACCTCTCATACATTGCCCACTGACCTTTCTACTGTGTCCTTACTATATCCTTCCCCTTCCACACAAAGTGATTTTTTTTTAAAATTTTTTTTTGTTTGTTTATAGAAGCCCCGTTTAAATCATTCACAAAGCAAAAAACAAAGTGAGCTGGAGCCCAGCGAAGACACGATGACTGAACAAATACGTAACACTGGAGGCTTGGAGAAGGAATTAAAGCCCAGCCAACGAGCACCCCACCGCCATCCCAGAAAAATCTACTCCATACAGTTATAGCTGGAGACTCCAGGTGTGCTACAGATGACAAGTCCCACATCAAGAGCTGTGTACCTCTCTTTCATCAGTTAAGCTTAAGTAAAAAAGGGAACGTGAAGTTAAACAGCTATATCAGCCAAGCCGTTTTAGTAAGAAGAATCACATTTAATGAGTTTGTTTCTTGCAATTTCAGATGCTCAAGTACAGCTGGTAGAAATTCAAAACAGCCGTAAAGAACTGTGACAGACGGATACAAATAGTACTGCAGCTTAAAAATGATAAAAAACACCTGAAAAAAAGTCACACAACCCTCCCAAAAAAATTTACACTTTGAACCTAAGCCAGTTTTTGAAGATTCCCTTCTCCAAAGCTAGGATGAAGGAGGAGGAAGAAGAAGAGGAAGAAAGTGCAGACGACCTTCCAGCCACAAAGGTCTTGCGCCAATGTTTATTCACCGTGCCTGTGGTGGTATGTAAGGGGAGATCACCAAGTGCTGATTCTGCAACCACCAAGAGACTCCTATGGAAATCCAGACCTCAGGCTAATACTGAACACAGAGTGGACCAACGAGCTGCATCAACAAAATAAAAACAAAACTCAAACTAAAAGAAATGGGAAAACCCCAAATAGCACAGATCCACATTTGTGAGGGGGGCAGGAGGAAAGGGCAAGAAGGGAGGTCTATACAGTAAATAGTTGAATGGTTTATGTTACAGATGACTGGCAGTTTTAAAGAGTCTCTTCCCAGCTCCATTGCTGCTCCAACCCAGAAGGGAGAACTGAAAAGGGAGGAAGAAAAAGGTAGGACATCGTCATGGAGCATGCAGGATCAGAAGCAGCAGAGTGGGCGTGCTCAAATAAGCCCCCGCCTCTTTTTGTAGTCTTCCAAGTTCAACGACCGCCGAGGGGCACCGTCCTTTGCTGGTGGAGCCTTGGAGGTGATGGCCAGTGCCTTAGATTCTGTTGGGGATAAGAAAAGAGTGAGGACGTAAATACATGAAAACTACAGATTTCCACTCACTGTTTTTGTGGACATCTTCACCACAAAATTGCGTTTGGCTTCTCTAGTATAAATCAGGTTAGACCGTCAGTTAATAATACAGCTTATCTTCATAGACAAAGCATGTGCACTTTTTGATTGTTTGTCAATTCAGCTTCCTGCTGATAAGCAAACTTTCATTTCTTCTTAAGAAAACTACTCTATAGCACACTGAAATCACAATACAAACAGAGCCTTCAGGCTCAGTTCCAGGATCTTTGATAAAACATTGTCCCATGAGAATAGCAAGCACAAGGGGACAGATAATAAGTGGACAGAAGTCAACTTCCTATCCACACCTACAACAACATTTTAGTCAGTCCCCAGGATCGTTGCTAAGAAAGGGGACTGCACAAACGAAGATGCCAAAACGGTATCTAAGGGAAAAAACCCAAACCAGTCATACTTAAACTTCTGCCTATATTGTGTGTGTCTCATCCTTCTCTTTTTCAGTACCCTTCCTGGTTTTCAGTGTCCTTCAGTGCCTAACCCCCACCCGCTTGCTGACTCTCTAAAGTACATAACCATCTGTCTCTGCAAGTCTATTCTTGGCATCCTAACTCATTCCGTATTCCTACATCCAGAGTCCCCACCTCAACCTAGTTTGGAAAGGCAACCTCTCCTACTTTCCCTTCTTGACAAACTTTTAAGTCTTTGTGTGTTCTGATGGCACTTCCTAAGCTGTTGACCTCCAAGAACTTCAGCTCATATTCTTCCAGTAATGCAAAAAATAAGAAGGCTCGTGAGTCAAATTGCATTGGTATATTCCCACGCTTTCCCCTCCACTGCAAAACAGCTTGATAGGACGAGAGGAAACTGCCTCAAGTTGTGCCAGGGGAGGTTTAGATCTGAGAGTAGGAAAAATTTCTTCACCAAAAGGTCTGCCAAGCATTGGAACAGGCTGCCCAGAGAAGTGGTTGATTCACCAGCCCTGGAGGCACTTAAAAGGCACTTAGGGACACGGTTTAGTGGTGGACTTGGCAGTGTTAAGTTAACGGTTGGACTCAAGGGTCTTCCAACCTAAATGACTGTGACACTAAACTGTTCTTGCCGCACATCTCAGGCTCTCAAAAAGTCAAGATCACAAAGAGGAAGGTCAGCAAGTTTGTGTCTATACCTTCACTTCCTGACCAGTGTTTTGGTTCCCCTAAAATTTTGCTAAAATACAATCTGCAATACCAGTTCAGGAACAACAACTTTGTAAAGCAGCAGGTTCAAAATCAAATAAAAATACTTTATCCACATAGCATGTACACAGATTATGGAACAGGACATCACAGGCACCTAAAGTGTATCTGTTCTCAAAAGTGATTAGACAAATTAATGAAGTAAATATCAAGGCAGGCAGATATCAAGGCTTATTAAATGCAATGCTCCCATCTGTTCCCCAAAGATTATGCAAGTCATCGATACTGTAGATTGGAAGAGTAGGTCAGAAAATGCTCATTACGTCCTTTTCTCCCTAGGCATCTGGAGAAAGGATATGGTGACATACAGGCCTTCAGTCTAACACAATACAGTTGTTCCCGTTTTCTCAATGGATGTCATTGGCACACATCCCCACCTCCTCAGTTCAAGATACTTGCCAAGATGACAAACACAGAGTCCTTCCTTCCATTTTCCAAAGCCCACCAATGATTTTGAAAGAATTATTCTGGAAGAAGTGAGCTCTACCATAATGAGCTGGACAATCGCATCCCCAAACTCAGCTAGAACACCCACCTGAACTGGGAACCTGAAGATCAATCTTTACATCAAAGTCATGCACTTTGAAAAGATCTTCTGAGAGGTCACTGGCTGATTTAGAGTTCACATCTTTATCCTTCCCTTGACCCTGAAATAAAAACTACAGGTAAGTCTTCAACCCTTATCTGTCCAAACAAACAGAGATTAAAAAAAAAAAAAAGCAGCAGCTTTTTCCCCCACTTCTGTCCCAAACATACTTAGTTTACTTTCATACTGCTAGAGAAACTTTATTTTCTTTCCCCAAGAAAGAAAAAGCTGTTTCTTTTCTATGATAATGCTCTACAGGATACCTACTTCTAGAACTGAAGCATGCACATCTACTATTAGTCATAAGCTTCTAGAGCAAAATGGTGACAGTAGGAGGAACGTAACAGAGACAGAAATGGAAACTTGCCTTACTCATGTCCTTTGGAGCATCTGGTAATACACCAGACCCGTATTTTGCATTTAGCTGGGCAAGAATGGCAGCTTGGACAGCAGGATCTCTAGACTGCAAAGGGAATGAGGCAGGGGGGGAAGGAAAGGAAGAAAAAGTCACTGTACTTAAATCGGCAAAAACTATACTGTTATTTTGTTAAAACGGCACTCATATCCATGAATCTAAAACCATAGGAGGCTGTAGATCAGTTAGCCCAGCCTTCAGGATTTCAGAGACAACTGAAATCATCCTGATACTGTCAGATGCATCACACAGGTAACAAACTCAAAGTTAGCCTTCAGAAAGTCTTTCTTTAAGAAAATGAGAAACACATTTGCTGTTGATATTGTTTGCTCCCATGACTAGTCCACACTACCATTGAATGTATTTGCTTTCAGCTTACAGTTCTGGCTGAAACACTACTAGAGAGAAGAAATCTTTAGAAAACTGTTTTCTTTACATAATAGTTATCTATTATAATAAGGCTACTCAGTTATCGTTTTTTCCTAATAAAATAATTATTTCTTAAATAATTATTTAATTCAAACCCTGCAATAAAAGTCCTTTTCTATTCCCTTGCCTGTTTGTGGAGACTGATGAGAGCCAACCTGACCAGTTTTTTTGTTTTTTGTTTTTTGTTTTTTTTTTTTTTTTTTTTTTTTTAAGTACTGATACCAGAATGTTATCCTGTTCCACAACAGGCCTCAACAAAGCCAGATGACTTAGATGTTGGAGCTGATCACCTTGCTATCCATCATTTATATAGCTAGAGACTGCAGTTTTGCATAGTATCACAGGGAAGTTTGTGACTTCTTTAAACTTCTGTTTAAAGTTTGAACTACTTTATCCATCACAGGCCCCAAAAGTTTGGGCTCCTCTCTACTTCACAGATCTTTCAGGAAAGTTTCAACTAATTAGAAGCAAAAATCACACTTAAAGCAAACTGTCTTCCCAGCGCTAACTAAATCTGAGTAACTCTACATAGAAAAACTCACTACTGAAGTCTAAACCACAGTTGCTTCACCATGTACATACCCACATCACTTATGTCCTTCACACTTCGCATTAAAAAAATGTGTGTATATTTTTTTTTCCACTTTTTCCTTCTTTTGGGATAGTCAGACCAGGATCTCACTCAATTATTATCTCACTCTAGCATCTGGAGCGTTAATAGCATATGGCACAGATGGGAATGAATACAAACAACATTCTCCTTCCTACTTGCTGCATTGCACTGGTTTATGTTTCTCTGCAAATTGCCTCAATTGAACTTAAGTATTACACTCACATTAGACACTATTGTGGGCTTGCACTGCCGCCTAGTAAAGGGGTCCATTTGTTGGTTTTTCATGCTGTGACTTTCAGCCTGAAGAAGAAAAAGCACATGGTTTTGCAGAGTTCACTACCTGTCCCCTTGTAAATCCTCCCACAGCACCCCACCCATGCCTGGGCACTATATTTATAGCTGGCACTCATCAGCTGTATATCATATCAAGATCAGAGGAAAGCTAGCAACAGCATTACAGATTAGAAAGACTGTGACACAACCACAGCCCTATGGTTCACAGGGCAAAACACAGAAAATAGGTGTGCTTAACTCCTGGGACAGTTAAGGCTTAACCATTTGTTAACAAGCTTAACTTTTCCTTAACAGAAGCGTCAATGCAGAAATGAATATTTCCTTTAATATTTTATTTTATTCTCTGAAGTCTCCTTTCTGATTTCTTTCCCATACAAAATGCACTACATGACTACTACAGTCAGTAATTCGCTGATAACAGAGTTATCAAAAGGATAAAGTGATCTGCTTTCAAGTCATGTCATTTGTCTATATGAAAAATATCACAGATCATTAAAAAAATTTAGTAACTTCACTATGCAATTATCCCCCCTTTGCATCATTTCATCTCTACTTGCACAGAAGTATTAATTCAGCACTATTTACCACAAGAGCCTTCTCAGACTCAACGATATTCCACTCTCTATTTCTCTGGTTGATGTAACTGCAGAAAGAAAAAAGGAGGGTAGGGTAAAGAAAAATAACGTGACTGTCATTTATCAATCCCTGCACAATAAAACACCTGACAGCTTCATCCTGATCATAAATTATTTTTATCGCAACACAACTGCTACCTGGGGTACGTGGAAGAGAATTTACATTTTTGACGGTTTTAATTGAATGACAGATACAAGGAAGTGAAGATAGGCAAACACTACTAGAGCCATCACAATACAAATTTCATTAATATATCGTACCGAAAAGAAAAGACAAAATCTTGCAGTTGATTCATTACTGCATTAGTTTCTCTTCTCTGTATATTTTGATTGATACTATTTAAGAAAGAACATTCCCAATATCTGTTTCTTACCTGATTGCAGAAATATTTTTTGTTCGTTGACGATCCAGGGCCTCTGCTCTCTCTTCAAGTTCATTAAGCTGATCTTGAATCTGTTTGGCCTTATCTTGGTCCCCCAAGTCCTCAGCCATAGCCTTCAACCAAACAATAACTCATTAGACACTACTCTACCACAGAGCTAGTCAGAGAAACAATGGACAGACCCATGAATCAGCCAGCTAACACTATTCCAGTTGCAAATGTTCTGCCCCGCATTGTAAGAATACAAAGAGCTAAACTCTCCTTACAGCTTAAGGCAAAATGGGACTTCTTACACCAAAGAATTCTGAAAACCTTTGAAACCCCTTAAACTAAGGAAGAGGTAGGAACAGTACTCCCAGCATGAAGAGGAAAAGTCAGTCAGATGATTTTAAGTTACAGGCTTGATTAAAATGTAACATCTCTATTTACCAGCTCAGGAAAAGAACGATTATTTCTGCAACTGCCAGCTGCCACTTACTCCAAGGGGTCGGGAGTCCCCTACCAGCCACCAGAAGCTTATTGTGCCACCTGGTGGCACTAAAGAGCAATTGCACCCTTCTGCAAGGGAAAACCAACCGCGCGGCTTCATCGCGCGCAGTACTGAAGCAAGAATGTCTTGCAAGAGGACTGCACAATTAAAAACAAACAACATGTGTTCTGTCTATCTTTATCTTCAGAGATACTTAAGACTCTGTTTCGTGACTTTGGCTTCTCACCACTGTTAGGCCTGTTCCTTCCAAGAGGCCTACACGTAAAACAGTTCAATGGCAAGTAAATCTTTTGGCAGCGTATTCTTTTCAATATCAATTACTGGTCACAGAGTGACAATTCTGTCAAGCCTGAGTAAAAGACAATTTAACACAACTTATTTTTACTATTTTAAGAACTATAGGAAATCAACTTTCAAATGTTGTTATGCAGTACTTTGGAAGAAGAGGAGAAAAAGAAAAAAGAAAATCAGTTCCTAAAGCAGAACAGCTTCAGGCCTTGTTTAAGGGACACCTGTAATTGTTGGCAATTGCCTTAGAAAAAGAATGCAATAGCTTTAACTGGGTTCTAAGCGTTCTGAACCCAGCGATAAACCTTGAGATCCACCTTTTTAGCTGTATAAAGTCGAGCTTACTGCTGACTACGGCCAAAATCCAGATGAGCTCCAGTTCTTCAAAATCAAAGACTGCATTAAGCTTGCAGGCATCATCTCATCTCTCACCTTCTCCTTTAACAGCTGAGTTTTCTTCATAGCATAATTTGGAGGTGCTTTTCTGAACCTTTCCTTCTCTTTCACAATCTGTAAGATGCAGAAGAAACAGCAAGAATATGCAAACATGAGGTATCTGTTTCAATACTTAGGTCACTAAAAGCAACAGACTGGTATCACCTAAGAAACGTACTTAGTGCCACAGAATTTTACTCATGCTTTTTCTCTCTGCTGCATTTTTAAATTTGTGACTTGGTAATGAGTTACAGCTCCATTCCCCTCACTTAAAACCTACAAAAAATCTGATGCTAATCACATTTGGTCAGTATTAAGCAAGTATTAAACTGCAGAAACTAAGAAATGCATCTATCATGATGCTGTCAGCTTTTCAGAACTTGAGAACTAAGTTGCCCTACTCTAGTTAGGAGTTCAGGGTTCTGCAACACAAGTTCAAGAGCAGGTAACAGGGCACAAAGGATGAAGAGTAAAGCAGGAGTGAGCCCCAAACAGCTGGATCACCAAGCTATTCTATCCAGTTAGGCAACTCCATTATGAGCTTCTTATTTGCTTAGGAAGCAAATACCATGATCATCTTGCTCTGCAACAGCCAGTGCTCTACTCCATGAGTACCTGTCACCTTAAAGTATTGCCACAGCCTCACTACAACACACTGTTTACCTCCTCAATGTCCTGGTCATTAAATTTGTAGTTGAGGGCTTCTTTGATGGACACTTCCTTCTTGTTTATCTCATCTAGTGTGGGCAGCTGCATCCCAGCAGAGAACATCTAAACACAAGAGACAAAGAGGTTACCTCCTACTTAAAAGTATCCTTGGCAAAAGGCTGCTAAGAAACTAAAAGTCTGACAAAACTTACCGCTTCCTTCCACTTCATGAACTCACTTTCAGTAAATTCCTGATTTGAGACAAACTCCAAACGGAACACCCGTGAATCACTGCCATGCCTGCAACAACAAAGTGTATCAGCATCCCTCTCTGATGGTGCAGAGCTGTTATCTTGGATCTGTAGACGTAAACTGATTCAAGTGGCTGGTTCTGGGCTCCTTAAGGTAAACCTCATGGCTCACATGCTACCTACTCCTAACTTCAGTCAGGTCAGCCACAGTTCAGGACCCTACATCAGCTATTAGTAATAATGCAAAGGAATACTAGACCGTGAGTCTGCAGGAAACTGTTGCTCAGGAGGAAACAGAAACAGACCTCTCAAACCTAAGCCTTACCTACCCTATTCAGTGACAGATGGCATGATCTTTAGAAACACAAAGCTTATGATTTCATGTTTCAACCAGTACTGAATTATAGCATGCCGGAGGCAATCCCTAGCTAGTTTTCTATTCATTGACCAGTCAAAAGCCAGAAATCCCTAAACGTTTTCTGCAAAACACTACCTTTGGCACTACCAGCTAACTACTATACTACTACTAGCCAATAGTAAGATTAGTTGCCATCGTGTAAGTTTCACTCCAAGCATGGAGCTCCCTCCTGAGGCAGCCTAAGAAGTTACTGAATGTCCCAATGGATTTAGATAAGACTTTTTGTTTTTACTCCACACCTGCATCCACATGCGTTCTCCACACACCTTCCTGTTTCTCCCAAATAGCTCACATCATCTTATCCTATCTCACCAGGATGTTTTGTATCATAACTCTTAACGTTCACCTCATGATCCTTATAAAGGCCATCAGAACAACTGAGAAATCCAATGCTACATATTCAGCTTCTTCCCTCCAAAGTACCATGCTGTAACACACATGCCAGACCCAACCATGTATGCCTTTAAATCATGCACATCTCTAACACCTGATGACAACAACAGTGGAGAAAAGATAAAAAAGAGCTCAAGAGGCATACACAAGCAATCATCAATTACTAACGCAAATGAATGGCTCAGATGTCAGCACATCATAGGCCTCTGCCGGAGTTTTTTTTTGTAGCTTCCATTACGCCAAAGGGGGGGGGGACAGGACACGGGGACAGACACACCCAAACAAACAAATCCAATCCCAACATTCCACCACTAAATGGCAGGGTGAGACCCAATCTGCTTCCTAGCTCTCATCTCCAAACCACACACAGAACGTTTTATTTGCTATGAAAAGGACACCGATTCATGAATCGATGAGGATGACTTTGGTATCTTACCGCAGCTGCAGTCCTTTGTTTGTCCGGGTACCACCAAGCTGGTAAACCTTTGCAGTCTCTACCACACCAGTTATTTCAGCAACCTGTATCACAGAGTAAAATACAGAAGAGGAAGGATGCAAGGGGCTGGATTTTTTTGTGTTTTCCTGGAATCTAATCTAGCATATTCAAACCTTTTCATAGAGATCAAAAGCCTTAACTAACTGACAAGTCTAATTAGATCAGGGAAAGCAAGACTCTTCAGTGTACATTATCAGGTACTGAATCAGTTGCATCATGCACCACCTATGAGCTGACAAATTAGACCACCTCAATGCTTGATACAGTTTTTCCATCTTCCCAGTTCTGCCTTCCTGACCAAGTGGTGGACACTTTCCTACTTTTCCTATTTCTTTTTCAATTAACACTGGTTTGGGTTAATGTATGTCCCAAATGAAATACACTAGTGCTGCTCACACACTAAACGCAGCCCCTCCCAGGGACCTTTCTAATGCAATTTTAGAGAATATTATTGCATCCTATGATTGTGCAGTTACAGCAATGAAACAGAAAAACAAAACTATGCTCTCAATCACTTTCTCTTCTGAGGCACGCTAATGTACTAGAAACACTTCGGGGGAAAAAAAAACCAAAACACTCCGAAGAAAACCAACACACCAAAAACCGAGACCATGCAATAACTTGGGAACATGCCCAGAAATAAGGAGTGAATGTTACTCATCCTTACTTGGTCAATACAAATGATGAGACAAGACAGCATGAACCAAAGCTGGAAGAACAGGCTTTGTCAGTGCTCCCTTTCTCTCGCTAAATGTATCTCTTCACCTAGCTGGTCCCATAGATTCATTTATTTTTAAACCAGTCTCCTCCACTTCTTTGGCAACAATTACCTTTTCTGCTTATAAGCAATCTTTTTATATTAATCACTCACAGGTACCTGGGAACTGCTAAGCTGCAAATATTATATTACAGCACTATAAAAAGAACTAAATCCGCTGGAGCTAAACTCACCCGATAAACAGGTTTGCTGTTGTGATTTCCAATGCCAATGCGGACAAAGCAGCCAGTGACTGTCTTGGCGAAGAAGGGCATATGACACCAACGTTCCAGCTTGTGTCGCGATAACCGTACTCGGTTCAGCTCTTCAGGCAAGGACACTGGTTGGGACTTGGGAGGAATTTCTTCTTTCCTGATTGGGAAAGGTGAAAAGGAATAAAGAAATTAAAAAAAAAAAGTAGAGACAATCACCAAAAAAGGGGTCCTGAGCAAGGTGCAGCATGCGTGCCAACTAGTTAAATTACCAGTAAAAGTAACGATTCATCATACACTAGTTACCTGTTGATATGTGAACTTAGCATTCATAAGAAAGGCTTAATGTGAAGTCCCAGACTTGTTACTACCCCTGCTACTGCAAAGCAGACTCACACACCAAGGCAGTTTATAAGCCGCTGCTCTAAGATAAGCCACCATGCACCTCTGCCCTGCTAATACGCCAGGGTTCTGCAGCTGCTAAACTGTAGGACTAAACAGACCTGTAAACAGCAGCGTAAATGGGAGTAAAGGGAACAGCAGAGAACTGAAGTTGCAGACCCATCCAAGGTAAATCAGTCCCACGCACCATGATATAGAAGCCAAGGACTCAAATCCAAGCGATGCAAGTTATGTCCAAACAATTCTCTAAAACAGTACATTTACATAAAGTAGATCTCTGGTTTTGAACACACACTTGCAAGTAATCACAGTCCAGTGTTTACTACTTACTCTTCCTCTTCATCAGAGGATGAGGATCTGGATGAGCGATCACTTTTCTCACTAGACTTATCATCCTCTTCCTCCTCTTCATCATCAGAGTACACTTCGCTAGTTTTTAATGGCTGTTTTTTTGCAAGCAATTCAGCTGAGGGAAAGAGAGAGAACAAGGAAAAGCAAGCTGTGAAATTTTTATGAAAGCTTCCTTTTAGGCCTGAAACCTTACTGGGGTTTTTTTGTTTTGTTTTTTAAAAAGAGGCAGGTATCCAGTGTAAAATTAACAGCTACAAGTGCCACATGTTCAAATCCACTAGTAAGCTAAGCATCCCACTGTATATATTCAAAGAGAGAAATCGAAGTATTTAAAAGCATCTAACATCTCGGTTGCGCTTATGTTCAGTCTCCCAACTTGACTGTGCATCGCAATGCAAGATAGACATAACAACTGGATAAACGACTGTGGTGGGTTGACCTTGGCTGCACACCAGGTGCCCCACCAAGCTGCTCCATCACTTCCCTCCTCAGCAGAGCAAGGGGGCAGAAAGTAAGATGGGGAAAAAAAATCGACTTGTGGGTCAAGATAAAGGCAGTTCAATGAAGCAATAGCAAAAGGTCGTGCAGGTGGAAGTGAAAGAAAACAAAAGATGTTATTCCCTACTTCCCATCAGCAGGTGAAGTCTGGCCACCTCCCTGGAAGCAGGGCTTCAGTATGCATAGTCATTGCTCCAAAAGGTAAATATCACCAATAACAAATGCCACCCACCCCACGCTTCCTCCTCCTTTCTCCAAGTTTTGTATCTGAGCAGACGTCACACAGTATGGAATATCCCTTCGGTCAGCCAGGACAGCTGACCCAAACTGTCTCCTCCCAAGACCTTGCCCACCCCCAGCCTACTGGTTAAGGTGGGGGAAATGTTGGGAGACAGCCTTGACGCTGTGGGAGCACTGCTCGGCAGTAGCCACAACACTGGTGTGTTATCACCACCTTTCTAGCTACCAGTCCGAGCTCAGCACTGAGGGAAGCTACGGGACTCAGCCAGACCCATACGACAAGATGGAACTATTAAGTTAGACAAGTCGTTGTTACTTTGCAAGGGGATAAAAAAAATAAATCTCATGTTTGGAGAGGACGACAATAAAACCCAGCAGAATAACAAAAAGAGTTGCATTAAAAGTCTGTGGCAAGACAGACAAGACGATGTGCCAGTAAAGAAACAAAAAAATGTAGACACGGTCACACATGTACAATAAATATGGTTTGGAAGGTTCAGAGATTAAGTAACAGAATCTAAGTGACCAATTCAAATAATGATCCAAACATTACTAAGTGCCATTTAATGGACTGTGATGAAAGTTTGCTTTGTTTTCAGACCATTCTGGGGAGGGGTGGTGGGGAGGAATACAGACAGCATCAGTGGAGTCAAACAATATCCTAGGTAGTCAAATCAGGCAAAAGACCAAGGAAAACTCGGACACAGAATTCATTCACACCAAGGTGTAAGAATGTTGCAATTATTAGAAACAAAAAGCAGCACTTTCAGAAACCTGTAATAATGCCTCAAAAATTGTAGCAATAGCAACAGACTTCCATACCTGTTCTGTTCTTCCTTTTCTCTCTTTCTGCTTTTAGCTCCTCCATTGCCTGAGATTTCTTGTCTAGCTTCTCATCCCGCTTTGATCGCCGCTCTTTGTTATGTGACATGACCTAAAAACATGCACAGAAAGTCCCTCAACACCAAGTGCAATCCATACACTGAAATGCATTAAAACAAAGATTGTTTGCACACTTTGAAAACTTCAAACAGAAACTACTAGCAAACTCCATTTCAAAGTATTTTTTTCCAAGTTCATTTTTACAGAGGCTCAGGAGAGGGAAATTAATCTGAAGTATATTTCTTTTTTCTACTTTGTATCAAAAAGAATGAACATATTTACACTTCAACATTTCTGCCACCAAGTTCAGAGAAATAAAGTGGAAAGAATTCTGCAATGAACAAGTAATGAGGAAAAGCTGGATAAATACTCTTCTCATTTGCTTCTCTTTCTGCAAGGCCAAATCAAGGCACTTGCATTCATTCAGTAGCAAAAAGAAAAGTTACATTAAAAAATACTTAAAGTAAAAACAAAGTTGTGTGCAAACTTGGCAACATGGATTCAAACTTTAGATGTCATACATCTTTTAAAATTTTCTATTTCTAACAGGCCTGTCTGGAATACCAGGTAGCATGGAAAGAGCTTCTACAATAAGCATAAAAAGTCATCTGAAGTAAGTCAAAGTAATTTCTGGAAGACACTGTGAAGAACTCTGCATAAGATCCTTTTATATATGCATATATATATATATGCACCTACACATGACATATCATGTATTTGGACTGTATAAGCTTATACACACACATACATATATGGAGTTGAGAAGAGCAGGGAGATGAGATTCAATCCACTTAACATGTGCCTAAGGGAAAACTCATCTCGCCTAATTTGATTTGTGTTAAACACCTACTTCAACTAGAAAGTAACATGGAGTGAGTTGCCAGCTGGAGATGCCCTCCTCCAGCACAAAGACAGAGGTGACAACAAGCGTAAGGAATCAACTAGTTCTTAGATGGCTGAAGTTAGGCAAGATGAATCCCATCCCACTCTGGGAGCCTATCTGCTCAGACTCTAGAAGTAGTTAAGGATGGGATCTTAACCATTTGAAACTACAGCCAATTCAGCCATTTGAAACTACAGTTCAGTTACAGATGCCTCACCCCAAAACCAGCTATTATCCTCTTTCTACTTGAGGTGGGAAAACTATGGAACTACTTCTGCTCCTCCTACAATTGACTTTTTCCTTGACATTCCAACTAGCAGAAACTAAGCATTCTTTCCATTGTATGTGCATGCAAAATAATTAAGACAACAGCCGAGCAGTTCTTGGCCTGCTCTCTCAAACTTTCGCTTGCAAGAAAGATGGCATATGTAACATTTCAGACTGAATGACAGAAGTTTGGCTACAGGAACTGCAAAAGGTTGCTTTCCTGTTCTCATATGGGAGGAGTATCACAACAACTCTACATATAGCTGCAACTTTGCATTTTTCATTAAAAGGAGCTATCAGTGTACCCCTCAGCAGGCCAAAGATGTTAATTTCTTCAAATAAGCTGGAAAGGCTAAAAGATAGCTTGAGCATATAAACAAACTAAATTCTGACCTGCTTACCACACTGTTTGACACTAAGGGAAAACATCAGGGGCAGAGAGAAACAGCATCCTATCTCCTATCGCCAAGGGAAAAGGGTTTGTTACTAAGGACAGTTTCATTTCCTACCTGGGATTCCTGGATCTGTGTGAGTTTTTTCTTCTCCTG
This sequence comes from Falco punctatus, assembly GCF_963210335.1. Taxonomy (NCBI): domain Eukaryota; kingdom Metazoa; phylum Chordata; class Aves; order Falconiformes; family Falconidae; genus Falco; species Falco punctatus. The sequence goes on from NC_137587.1 coordinate 1,503,842, forward strand.
CTCTTCCTCTTGCTTTTTCTTTTTCTCTTTCTTTTCTTTCTTTTTTGCTGTTTTTAGTTTCTTCTTGATTTCAAATCTAGTAGCAGATATTGAAAACAAAAAGAAGGTATGAAAGAACATTCTCTCCTTGAGTGAGCAAAGTACTGCCCAGATGCTGCAACAGCTTAAGTTGTTAGCAGGCTGTAAGAAACACTTCCACTGCTTGCCCCAGATGGATAACCTTTCAATGCTATTCTGTCCTCCATTCCCAATCCTTCCCCTCCACAAGAAAAATAAGGTGAAAACCTGAGCACAGAAAAGTGCAGGCTGACAGACAGCTAACCTAAAGGGCTGATGAGACCACATAGTAATGGCTGCTCCCCAGAAATCTGTCCTTACTCCATCCTTGCCAGTGCAGTGTCCATTGTGTGCTGCCTCCAACTCTAAAAACAATTGGCTATTTCACATCATCTGAATCTCAACAGCTAAAAACTTGGTTGTTTAAAGCCATTACCATGCTACCTCTTCACTGCTTAAACTCCACCTTTCTACTGGCACCAGTCTGTATAAGAATGACCACAAAAAAAGTCACAGCGAGTTCTCCTTTAGCAGTTACAATCCAAATCAGACTCAGTCAGTTTCTGCAGTCCAATTTAGTCACTTCCATTTCTACATTCATGAAATATGTCACCCTGAAATCTTATTTTCAGCCACTGTCTTCAGAAGAGTACTGATTTTGCTGGAACTGTCCTGTGACAGATTCCACTGCACCATGGACTGGCCACTGCTTTAGTGAAGTGTGCACATGGACAAACACAAGAAAAAGATTATCTTCCAACAACTGAAATTCAAAATATGTTACCCACATGCATGCTACACAGTCCATTCGTCTTCAGTCCTTTACACCTGGATTTTGCAGGTAAGAAACTGAAATGCCAGATGAGCTCATTGCCCTTTATGCCCTTACCATGAAGTGGAACACACAAGGCACAGGCACGGTATCACACGCAATGCCTGCTGTAATCCCAATGAACTCACAGCACAACAGACATACGAAGAGCTAGACAGCATTTGGAAAGATCCAACTTACCATAAAGTTAAATAACTAACCCCCCTCAGGTCTACCTGCCAACCCCTTTACATAGAACAGGACAAACTCGTTTAAGATTAAATCAGTAACTCAAGCTTACATTGTTTAGCTTCTATCAAGTATTCTCCAGCATTCATTCTAAAAGACAGCCAGTTACCATGGAACAGCAAATGAAATTAAAAAATGTGGCATCCTTCTACCCGATCTAAATCCCATCTTTCACTCTTTCTGATCCCCTTGAGTAGAGCAGCAGACTAGAGAAGACATTGAAAATAGTATTAAAACCACACACAGGCAGTGCTCTAACTATGGCTTGGACAAATGGACAGTCTGAGTAGCAGCTTGTATTGACATGATTTACTCAGGTGTTAGTCCTCTAGAGAAATTTCTCAGCAAGTGAGAAAAAGAGAGAGAGATGTCACTGAAGAGGTAAGAAACTGCAAAAAACTTGCCCCGTGTGCCAAATCTTTTCTGTTAGACACTTGGGAAGAAAAATACCTCTACTACAAGGAAGCTGCCTGACAGGACAGTATTACAGTAACAAATAAAACCACAACACCTAAGGCAGAAATCCATAAATAATCTATCAAAAATGAGATTTCCAACACCACTCCTCGTTATTTCAATACCCTTCTCTTCTATTAGAGCCCCAACCAGCTTTACACCCATACAGAGGCAACTCTAACACTGCTCTGTGCTTCACAATAGTTTTCCGAAAAATTCCAGAAGCTCACATACACCTTACACTTTGTTAGCCTTTTATCACAGTATCAACGTGTGACAGCTAATACAGAAAAAAAAGACAGATGAGAAAGCAGTCCTTCTGGCTGTCTGGTATCTAGCATGCAAAGCAGTAATATGGCTGCAACGGTAGCTGACAGAACCAGGTATATTCAACAGCTGAGAAACTTTCAGAAACTGACTTTCACAAGAACGCGCAGAATTCCTGCTGTGTGCTTCTCAACTAGCAACAAGGACAGTTTACGCAAAAAATCCACAATGATGCTTAATTCACTTAATAGCGCTGAACACCTGGACCTCAAACGTGAGAGCAGAGTCAGCATATCCTCCATTCACCCTCTATGGATTTGCTACCAAGTATCAACACACAAAATTCACCTTCTCTTTAGCACTTCTCTCTTCTCTATCCGGTTAAACAGTTCCTGCTCTCTCTCCTTTTCTGTCATTTGTTCCAGTCGAGCACGGTCTTCTTCATCTCCCATAAGATCTTCTCCATAGCCATCATGGAATTCCTCATCTTCAGATGAGGAATCTGAATCTGAGCTAGATGAGGAGCTGTTGCTTTCAGAGTCAGAGACTTCTCCTAAAACAAAAATACAAGGCAGCAAGATTCAGCTGGGGCAAAGCCCAACCACTTCATTGTAGCATGTTAGCAAAGGATACCAAGAATTAATTTTACACTCCTCCTCCACTATACTAAAAGCATAAATATCATGAGAGCTAAACCCAGGAGGAAATACTTTATCATCTTAAGATATGCATGCTAAGAAACGACAATATGAGCAGTACTACATGTGAACACGGATTGGGTAATAGTAGAACAAGCAAATTTTAGGAGAGCTTTTGGTTAGTGGTATTGGGGTCTTAAGGTGAAATTTCTACGCCTATATGCTTATGTCCCTGAGAAGTTGCTTATATATCCATAACCTGGTTAAGTGCATGTGCACACCTCAAATGCCACCATTAACCACCACCTCATTATAGCATCCTGAAGAACCAAAATTCATCATATGAATTGCTACATCAAAAGATAAAAGTTGAACACACTACCCTGAGGACTGGCAAGTCTGTGATGCTAGCTCTGTTACTGTAACTGTAGCCCTCTCAGTTGTACACGGGCTTAGGGAACAGCTGACACCCCAGTAATACTGGGTAATGCCACCATTAAACCTGATCCAAGTCCAAGTGCTGTGATTATCTCACCTAATCAACTACATCACACCCAAAGCAGCCATTAAGATCCTTTCTTTCACTTTCATTCTGGTCTCATGTTATTTCTAACAGTATGTTATATTCCAGCTTTGCAAGCTTACACTGGGGAATGCTGATTTGTAGGCACCGATATATACAGCACGATATAATCAGTCACTTCATGCTTTGGTCTGTCCCCGCTGTGTTTAACATACTCAAAACTGCAGTCACCTTCATAGTCTTCCTTAACTTTGGTTTTTTTAGTATCAGCTGAAATCACAACTAACCACCTGACAATCTTCCTGAGCATGATGAAAACATGAAAGAACACAGGAAGTTTGCCCAGCATCAGAACAGATTCAAGATTCATGTAAAAAAATTCTGATGAAGTTATAGTAACTATTTTTCTTCTTCTGTGACAGTATAAATATTCACAAATTCCAACTGAGTGCAAACGCATGCAAGGTAAGTTCCTATTTGCATCACGCTCAACACTATATACCTCTCCCTTTTTCATCACAAGAGAAGTTTGTGAAGGGAAAATACATCAATGGGAATAAAAAGAAATGCTACCCATGCTACAGATGGGACATGCTAGAAGGAAGAAAAGAATTTTCCAGGAGAAAGTCAAGTAATGAAACATGTCATACATGCTTCAGTTGAAACAGTATTTAGTGTTGTGGTTGTAATGGGGTGCTTACAGCAATGCTATACCGAATTATCTGCACTTCAAGCCATGGCAAGCTTAACTGTCATCCAGACCACTGGTAACACAAACAAAACTCCTTGAAGGCAGTCTTTAACACCACCATCTAACACCACTCTTCACTGTGTGGAAAGGGGTACCTTCTGTTGGAAATACACTGCAAGTAGATGCACATGTGTTATCTTACCCTCTTCAGGTGCTGAGCTCTCAGCTGAGCTGTCTTTATCTGAGCTGCCTGAAGAGGCAGCTCTGTTCATCTGTTTCTTCATGGCTCCTTTCTTCTCTGCCTTACCCGTTTTTCCCTTTTTTTTGTTTTTAGAACCTCCAACAGTCCACTGCAAGGAAAGAACCAAGAAAGGGATCGTGAGACACAAACATCACTCTCTTCTTCCTCCCTCAAAACACTGGAGTAAAAACAACAGAAACAGCCCAATACCTGACAGCAAAAAAATCAATCATACAAGGAAAAAAAAAGCCAATAGGAAATTTATCAAATGAAGGCATTTCAAAAGTTTGTGTTTTGGAGGTGGGGTCTTGTGTAGTTGTTTGGTTTTGGGTGGGTTTTTTTCTTAAAAAACCCAAACAGTTAACAGTGCAAGCCAACAGTTGGTAGAGTGCTTCTTTTAAAAAAAAATGAAGACTTCAGAGTCTGCAATATCTGTCAGGAGAAAAGAGGTACTAGAGGTTTCTAGGAAAATAATTTTAAACAAGTCTCCAACTGCATTTGTACGGATTCGCTTCAGTTTACTACTATTAAATAGAAGCAACAGATGTGTTTCCAAAACTAGTTTATTCGAGAGCAGATTTTAGATTTCATGAAGGCACACCAATTATATATGAGTCTTTCCAAAATCTCAATTTTACCAAGAGTACACAGCATCTGTATTTTTATGCAACAAACCACGAGCTCACTTGTGTATAGACAGTAATGTCAGCCACAACCTGCATCTACGTACCCAAGATGGAATCAGAATCAAACCAGAATCACAGAAATCAGGAAAACAAAATAATAAAAAAACCCCACAAACATCAAGCCTTAATTTTCATTTTCTTTTAATATAATATCTTCAATTAACTTAAACTGTGGTTTCCAAGTGCAGCACTTATACCACCACACATACATGGGTAGCAACTTTAAACCCCAAAAGTCCCAGAAGAAGAACTAGTATTTACCTTACATGTGACTTATTAGAATTTTTGCATTGTCCTAACTACCCGGGTAAAGCCAGAAGGGAACAGAATCAGTTAGGATTGCCTGTGTATTATTTTAAGGCTTTACAGTATTTTGCACTTTACTGCCTCTCCTAGAAATTCTCCAGGAGCAAGACCTTCAGGGGTAAGACAGTTTCTTTCTAAATACTTTTTAAATACATATATTATTATTTTTTTATACTGTTTATCCTCTCCACACCTGCATATTACTCTCATCCTTCATGCGTATCACCATCTGTTCAAGCACGCAGTCTACTAAAAAAATACGTTCCTAATTCAAATGAGCAAATACTCTTTTGCACAACTGAGATCTTGTGCTCAAAACTCACTGGAAAAAATAAATATTCTTTAGATTTGACCTCAGGTGCACACAAACATCAGGCTTCTCACCCATTCACCTCTTCCTGGGAGATGAATCAAGTCCATCTCTGCAAGCAGTAATCATTCCATCAAATTTGATTACTACTTCTGCCCGATTACGCACCATCTTCAGAGAACCCTGGGGTTCAAATACTCTTAAATGAAACTCTGCCAAGTAGTTCGAAGCTACAACCTGATCTACTAATATCTGTAGTACTTCCTACGTTTTGATTATTCTCACCCCCAGCCTTGTACCTTTCATATTACCAGCTGCTTCATCATCATCTTTAAGCATAAGCTTGTGTATTCAAAAGCATCTGTCAAAGGCCAGGCAGAAGTTTTTTTTTCCGAGGTAAACACAGAGCTACCTAGCAGTGTACCAACTGCAATGCATGCCCTATGCAGCTACCCCACTCTGTTATCATCCACAGGACAGGTGAAAAACTGCACAGAAAGCGTCTCACTTGATATCAGCCTGAGCTGGCACTCAAGTCTCTATTGGCTTCCACATTAAAGTTTTACTTGTTCAGTATTACAATACTGCTGTCTAATAATATTCCTGGTTGATTATGCCCATGTAAATGAGTTAAGAACAAGCACGTACTCTGCCTGAATCCGCTCAGACCTCAACGTTAAGGAATCAGCCCCCAGATATGACAGAAAAGTGCGTTTTTGCTATTTGTTCAAGAGCTCACCCACTGCCAGCATACTAGTGAAAACACAACAGCGAGAAAGTGAAACTGAGCATTTAGCAAGGAAGAGCAGAGCCCTCTGAACCAGGGATGCAGAGGTGCCTCCTTCCCAGAGCTCTGCCACTTCTTTCAGTGTTCTAACACTGAATTACACCTTGCGTCAGCATGCTGTCTGGCAAGAAAGCAGCACACAGAAAGCCGTAGTATACACCATAGTTAGAGCAAGACCTTGAGAGGTCAGGCTGAGATGAAAGAAGTTAAGATCAGATTAAAACAGCGGGACTTCAGTTAATAAAATGTTTAATAGCTGTAGATACATGCATTACAGACCACTGTTCTCAGCATTTAACTCACAAGGGAAATTGTGGAGAGAACCTGGGTCCAGGAAGACAGAACTGAAAAGAAAGCTGTGTAACCACCTCTTGAACAAAAAAAGTAATAAAAAAATAATCTGCACTAATCTAGGAAACTTTGTTTGGGTTTCTATTTCGCACTGGAGATTACACTTCATCCTGCTTTTGTTTAAGCAAGTGACCTCTACATCTTTTAAGTCACAGTAACTGGTTGTCACCTGCCAGTTTCAGCGCTGTCACAATGCCAAATTCTTCCTCATTCAACTCAGATGCTTCAGGGGTTATTCAGATATCCCAATCTCTCATAAATGCCTGGTCATTCCTGGTACCACTACAGAACAAGGGTTCAAGCAAGCCTTCAGGACAAACAAAGCATCATAACCAGGATGTAGTTAGTGCGAGGCTCTTTCAGGCTCAAAGATTGCTCTGCAGGCTCAGGAACCATCAGTTGTCATCTGGACACTGAATGACCACTCTGTATTGTTCAGAGAGAGACTAGCCAACATCAAGTTCCTTCTTGCAGCAGAGGAAGACATAACAGAGATTAGCAGGTCTGGGAGGGGGGTGAAGACAATATTGGAAAGCCATGAGCTGCATGGCAACCTGCAGTCCAAACCAGAGTATCGAGCCCCTTCCTCAGGCTCTAGTATGGCAGCGGAGGATCAAAAAGGCAACAATATGTTTGCATGTAACATGAAGCAAAAATGCACACAGTTAGTCAGAAGTGTTTGTTTGCTCTGTTTCCCTTAGCTCCACACATCCCAAACAGCAAACAACCACCACATTTTCCAAAACATGTCTACTGCTACAGCTTCTCCAGGTTCCCTCTTCCATGTTCCAGCCAGGCAGAACCAGTGAACAATTCTCACACATTTTCCATGATTATAACGCCTCCTCTAAACAGTCCCTCTATTCACTGCTGCCTCCTCAGCCACCATCTGGAACCCTCCATGGTTCCAGACACAGCAAGTTAATAAACCCATGCAGAAGTGTGCTGCAACATGGCTTTCTACTTACTGTTTAGTACTATCATACAACAGAGCTTTATGGTTCGTTCACAGGAAGTAGCCAGAAGAACATTTCAATTTTTCCTCTTGCTTCCAAGGTTCACAGTGCCAATAGCTTGCACATTTTCCCAAGAAATGGCTGTACTCAGTCTTAAAGGTCCTGTCCAACCTAAATGATTCCACAATTCTAAGTAGTCCAGGTTAAACCCCGGTACCCAGAATGGACTGCCCATAACAAACAAACAAAAAAACCAAACACACACGCAAATCCCAAAAAACCCCAAACCACCAAAAAACCAGAACCCACATTAGAAATTAGCCAGATTTATAAGTCATCTTCTACAAAAGCAACTACGCAAAATCATCGAAGAAAATAATTTATAGCTCAGCAAACCTGGAACATATTTCCACTAGGGAGATGAAATGAGATTGAGAAGAAGAAAAAAGCAAGCTCTGATAGTGCAGAACGCAGAATTGTTTTACCCCCACTGCTCGGATAGTTGCAATTTTCTTCTACTCACACAGCATCTAAATGCATTATCCACTGATATTTTATTTTGCAAATAGGTATTCTTATTTCTTTTTTTAACATCAAATCAGACAGAGATGCACAGCAAAGGTTACCAGCCTGTCCCTGCAACAATATCCTTCCCTTCTGGATATGGCTTTTATAAGCAAAAGGCAAATGACAAACCACAACATCAAAGCAGAACAGGTCCCTTACCAAGGCATTCCTTTCCCTGGCCAGATAACTTTGTACCAAGTTACAATACATTAGCCCAGCTTAAAAACTTTCATCCATTCTCCTCTATTCATATAGGAAAAACAAAAGGCAGTCCTCCAGGCAAGCCACCCAACTACCTTCCCAATGACACCAGTTCAGTAATTAGAAAACTTAAGGGATCATTTTAAACACAAAGAGGAGACTCAAGGTGTCAACACCAACATGGAAAGGAGATAAGCAAATAAAGGAAACACCTCCTGAAGCCATAGAACAGGCTTTGCCAGGAACTGCCTGAAAGGCTTCATGGGCCAAAATATCACCCGACACCTCATCCACCCTCACCCATTGTCCAAGTACTGCTCAAAGGAGCTCACAGAAAGACAACTACAAGTAACTGGAAAAAAAACCCATCTACCTATAGTAGGTTCAAATTCAGTTTAAGCTGCAAGTCAACCTATACTCTAGAAGTATTTTAAGCGGTCCACGTATTGAAAAATAGCAAGAACTGCTGAGTGGAAACATCGAGATAGTAGATACTAAATACGAATGAAGCAGCACTCTCCATAACTAAAACAAATTCCGGGATGCCACTGGCTGTAAAAACCTGCAATGTTTTATTTAGGAAGCCTGGGCCAAACAGCTGGAGATGGCAACAGCCATAAAACACTAAGTCAACAAGCGCCTTGCATGGCTCTAGCATCACCAGCCAGCAAGCATCATCTGGACCAACAAAGACTTAATGACTTCTCTAGATAGATATTAGATAGTGCCTTATGACTGGATTGTTCTCAGCAAAAACTGCTCCTTGGGTACAAAGGGAAAGTCCATTCAGAGAAAAAAGTAAAATTCACACACTCAATTCCTATACCACCACGAGTCTATTTCTGGAGCAACCTGCTCTACTTCAGAGCTCCTGCAGACTCTCATACCACATAAATTAAGTTCCCAGAAGTTATCCCCATGCTAGTTTGCAATTTAAAGAAGCCACCTGCAGACCAAATTTTATACTAGTTTTGTACACAACTGATTCACATTACTTCTTTGGACATGCTAGCCTCCACGCAATTAGCCTGTGCTATTCACATTTGCGCTTGCACTTTGGGGCAGGAAAGTAACAGCACCTCTCTTCCTTAAGGAAAGCTTTACTATTGCACCCGTTAACAGCTGAAGGAAACTGTCTCCAAGAAAAGTCAGTTACAAAGCACACAGCCTATAAGACTGTGTATAAGAAGATTAAAGCACAGATCATTTCAAATTTCTTAAGCTTGAAACAAAAAATGTATGGCAAAGGCCTCACAGGACTGGAGAACCCACTCATTCTTGAAGGTCTAATTAAGCAGTATTACAAAATAAAAGCACACAGGAGAAGACAACACTTAGCATCACAATCTCTACAAACCCACAAGACACCCCAAAACAGAAGGAACACATGCAGTTTTCCGATAATCCAAGGTTTTCTAGATTGCTTTAACTCAAAGTCCAGTAAGTAGATCCAAACTTTCAAGTCCTTTCCTGATAACATAAAAAGCATAAAAAGGCATAAAAAGCCTGCTACGCCAACTGTTACTGGAGACCAGTTTCCTCACTAGCTGCATGACCACTGCTCACCTCCTCCTCTGTCCCATAGTTCTTGACAAGATCTTCAGCTATACCATGTCCTACTAAATCAGTACATTTGCAAATAAAGGCATAAAAAGACATTCCTCACTAAACTCCAGGCTGCTGCCAAGCGTTCACAATATAAAACTTTTCTTGTTCTGGAAGTATCTTTCTGCTATTACCCTAGAGCTGTTAAAAGGCACAGCCAAACCCCTCACAACATTAGAACAAGCGCAGAAGGATGACACAGACACACATCAGCATTGCTAACAACAAACCTTTTGAGAGAAACAAACAGGACCTCCTACAGCATTGTGGCTCTGTCTAATCTGCGCTGATGTTAGTGAAGTTGTTGCAGAAGTCATCCAGGCCTCACCACACAACAGAAAGAATTCTCTTACTGCAACCAATGACACCAGGATAAAAGGAAGAGCAGGAACCCAGAACTAACCTACTACAACTGAGGAAGGCCATGTCTTCATGAGTGTCTTCAATAAGCAATGAGGGTACCTTGCGGACACGTACACCCCAAGAGTAACCTGGCTAACACCAAACTGGTTACGTGCAGCAGGCTAACAGTTTGGGATAGCAAGTTCTTGAGCAGTCATGGCCACACATTCCTCCACAGATAAATTAAATATCTGCCTCCACACCTGTGTCCGGCTTAGTATACCTCTCTGCAACGGTAGGACTTCTTATTGCAGAGCCCTGCAGTCATTGCTGTTTATCAGTTCTCTGAACAACAGTCCATAGTCAATTCAGTCATGCATATTCCACAGATCCACCAGAAGACTGTTCAGAGCATCCCTCCTATTTCATTGCCTGCAACTCAGTTTCATTCCCTTGGCTAGACAATTTGATTCAGACCACAGAGGTCCTTAAAGCGTTATAGAACCCAGCATCTGCACCATAACACCTGATGGGGCTAAGAGCTTTCACAGAAGAACATTCTCATCAAGACATACAATGATAAAACATTAAAGATCTACTGAAATCCTGTGGGCACCACTGTATAGATGTGGCATGATTTGTACATGCTGTTATGCTGTAATTCCAAAATGCACTTTCTCTCCCCTATGCCCCACAAACTTTTCTCCCTTTAAAAAAAATGCAGAATGCAGCATTTGCCACTGAAGCAGAGGTTTAGGCTCCTTTCCTGTACATGCAACGTCAGTCCTGGAACCTTTAGGTCTTGGCAGGAACCATAAAGAATGTGCACACTACAAAACCTGCGTGGAAGCACATGGGTATGATTAAGCATGTTTGACCAGGGCAATGATTTTCATGCTTTTCCCTCAAGGTCCTCATCTTGCAGGAAGTCCAGCAAGACAATTTCAGCTTTTAGATCCCCTCTCCCAAACCCCAAGGTTGAGCCAACTTCGAACCCATCACAAGAACACTGATTAAAACCAAAATCGTTCAGCAGGAGTAGTGTAGTCAAGCCTAGGGATGCACACAGCTGAATGACTGGCAGAAGCAGAACTGTTATAACCCAGCCTGTCTCACCCTGCTGTGACAAGCAGCAGTTCAGAATGCATATTTCAGGCACAGGAATAGAAGCAAGTGTCCTAATTACCTCTTCTCTAAAGCTTTTCCTCTTGCTGCATGGAGGTCAGAAAGAACAGAGTATCAATTAGAAATGATACACAGATTACAAAAAGTATCAAACGTACATGCTGCAGCAGAGATACTACTGCATCTGCAAGGTTTGTGCAAATTTGTGATGAGATTCATTGCCATATTTATGTATAATAGAAAGACAGACTTTCTTGTCATTATACAAGCTAAATAATAATCTGAATAATGTAATTTCTTCTGTCAGTTTTCAGAGATAAACACAAAGCAGAAGGATTTATCTTCGGCATGCTCTCCACACCTATGTCTACTTTTCCAGACATGCTAGGCTCCACATAGCTCAGAATAAATAAGCTGTGTGCCAGAAGATCTGAACACTCACAGTGACAGACTGAGTGGTAACCCAATAACAAACCCAATATATCTAGTCCATTCACAATTCTCTCTCTCCTTATGCCTTAAGCACATATTAGAGTCACTTTAAAAAAAAAGAAAGAAAGGAATTGATTGAAACAGAGTTCCAAGCATATTTATTTGAAAAATGCCTCAGAAGAGGATTAAGCTACACATTCTTTACATTTATTGTAAGAACTCTGCAACACTACCAAATGCTTAATAGGTTATCATTGGCCTACCCTACTGGTCTTCAAGCTCGCACGAGGAATAGCGCTTCCTGTATTTTCAGAAAAAAATATCCATCCCAAACAGATCCCTGTTAAATTTTTAAGTATAGATGGAATAAATGACCTCACTACATTGCGCGGAAAGCTTGCAAGAGACATGTAAGCCTTCAAGAAAGTGTTTTTTATTCAAATACCTGTATGACCTGTTTGTCAGTTCCTCCGTTTTAATTAAGTCTATTTCAGTTTTCATTTATAGATGAAAGCAGAGACTTTTACCCAGCTCTAGAAGGTAGTACCAAGAACAAATAACAAAAACAGATCTAGCAGATAAACACAATACAAAGAATTGACAAAATGCTAGAACAAAGCAATGCTAAATTCTTCCTTGCCTGACTTTCTTCAAAAATACCAATAAAACACACACTCTTGCATTTTCAAATGACCAGACAAGCTCATTCACAGCAGAGTTCTTGGGGAATCAAAGTAGCTACACAGAACAGTGTTACCATCCGTAAAAGAGTAGTACCACCTGTCTTGATCCTTTCCCTCTCTGAGGAAGAAAGGTCTCTTCTAAAGCTGAAAAGGTCTCTCTCAACTCAAGAGTCCAGCTTTAGCAGCTGCACTACTACTTCAACCACAGGCGCTACAGAGGAAAAACACTAGTTTTAAGCGGGCAGATCACCAGACCATTCAGAACATATGAACGTGGGATCAAAAAGGCAGTCAACTTTTCCACAGACGTTTAGACTGTTTTGTATACAGTTACAATTCAAATCCTACTGATTAAAAGAAAAAAAGAAGTATTTCTGAGTACACATCCTCTGGGCTTAATGGGCCTCCATCAGGTCCACTGACTGCCAGTCCCACTCCGTGAAGTCAGCAGGCTAAACATACCGTACAATAAATACACTTTCACTGCTTAGGTACCATCGGACAAATCATTCACAGTAACTTCACTGGTAACATGACAAACTCACCTCATCATCACTGTCTGATGTCTCAGAGTCTGAAGATGCAGTAGGCTTGCTTACAGGTGGCTCCTTCTCTTCAGAGTCACTGCGCTTCCGTTTGGCCAATGACAAGAGCTCCTGGTGTGAAAAACCATACATTCGTTTTAAAATGTCGTAATTAGTTTTATCAATCCAGGTCAATGTATATGCACCTTCTCTGTGATAGCAGAGTACACCCCAGTAACATGATTCTCCCCACAGACTAAGGAACGAAGTCTACTTAAGTTTTATAAATACATGTACATATACACACAGAATTTTAAGAAAACTGGATGCTACAAAAGCATTTTGAGGATAACAAGTTATAAGAAGTAAATACTACTGCCATTATTTTCTCGGCACAAACACCATAAGACAAATTACTTTCAGAATCATCTCCAGGTTTCTTATTTGGATGGGGTAAGAATTCAAAACCACTCTAACTACACTGTATTAACCCAAAAAGCCAAATACTACTAGAGAGCAGCTCCTTCTTCTAAACAAAAGAGATGTTTGCAATTATACATTTTTAAAGGGAAATGCTTTGGACATCACCACAATGTCATGGCTGATAATATTTAGTCAGGCTGTTCAATTCCTTCTCACTGTCCCTACACACCACAGAACGCACTTAAAGCTTTGGATGGGCACAGAGCAGGCATCAAGGCTCAAAGTTTATGAAACTAAGGAGAGCCGTTCTCCAAATGAAGCACTTTACTTGGCTCTTTGTGCTGGTGTGTGTTGCCTTTGAATCTCATCATCCGCTGTTCATAGCTTGTTCAGATGACAGCAGCAGCAGCACACAACAAACATTTCTGAAGCTGCATTACTGTCTTTATAATCCATGACACAATTTATTCTTTAAAACACTGCTTTGGGGCCGATGAACCTTAGCTGCAAGTAGAAACACAGTCACGCCAACTTCTGCAGTCTTGGGAAGTCGATACTAGATCGGTTTGCATTAGTTTCATAACTGGAAGATTATGTCCACAGCAAACGGATTAAAATTTAGTACCCCAAATGAGAACATACAAGCTGCAGAAACTGATGGCCTAGGCTACTTACTAACAAAAAACCTTTCCATTAGCAAAGGCATTTTACAAACCTTTCTCTGAAAAAGGCACTCAACACCAACAGAGCAGGTTCATACAATTAACAGTTCTCTTCAGGAAGCTCCTGATGTTTTCTACAACCTTTTCTAGGATTTCTCTCACGCACCTGTCTCTAAGCAGTCATTCAACCCAGATTACCTCCCTGGATGCTGTCTTGGCATATCCACCACTACTTTTATTCCAAGCAAGTTTCCTTCTTTCTCTCTACCCTTCTTCTCTTTTGCAAGACACTGTATTAAAAAGGCTCCTGGTCTTTTGATTCAACAAGCCTGGAGTGCAGAGGAAAGCTGCCAAACATTTAACCTACAGGGGCCTCACTCAGTAGACTCTCATCCTTAAATCACACCACAAAAACATTTCTTCCTTACTACGTAGCCTCCATCCTCACACATACATATCCCTGCTGTTACAGTTGCTACAAGCAGCTCAGTGGAGGGGGAAGCACCTACTGCTCAGGTACAGCTGCAGAGGCATGCTTCCAGCGAACGAAGGAACAGATGCAGAACCAAGGGGTGATTCCTACCACCGTCACTGATCTATGCCAGAGCTCGTCCAGCCCCTTCTGTTTTCAAGCTTCGGAGAAACCACCAAACTAATGAACTAGTGGTGAGATGCTGGCAGCTCGAAGAACTCGAGGGGCACACGCAATCATCAGGGCACACTCTGCTCCAATACATTTGTCTACCTGATTTCATTTTTCTGAACCTCCAAGCCGCAAAACCATTTTTGAGTGTTTGGGAAGGCTTTTTATTGCAACATAGCAACAGCTTCTATATTAAAAACCCTGAAGGTCCAGCATGTAAATTACATCAGACATGTAGGCTTCAGCACAGCCAGCCAGCCAAACGTCCCCCCGGAGCACGCACTGCCACACCAGCCGTAACGCTCAGTACCTGCCAGGTCTTGCTTTACCGTTCGAACCACGGCACCGCCAACCGCCACAGCGAACGCAGCCCTTTCCCCCACCCCCAGCACCGAGGCGGGGGCTGCCCCTCCGCAGCCCGGCCCGGTTGAAGCCCCCCGGACACCGCGCTGCCCACGCAGGACGATACCCCGGCGGTAACGAACCGCTCCCCGCCGCACCGCCACCGGCTCCCGGCCCCGGCTGTGCTGCCCGCCCAGGGAGCCCGCCCGCCCCAGGGGCTCGGCGGCAGCAGGGACGCGGCGCGCCGGGGCAGCACAGAAAAGTTGCCCGGCCCTCGGGGCCGCTCGCCGCGCTGCCCCAGGGCTGCCGGCGGCCGGGCCTGGCTCCCCGCCCCGCAGGGCCGAGCCGCCCGGAGCATCGCGCCACCCTCCCGCGAGCACCGGGCCCGCCGCGAAGAGACCCCGGGAGCCGCCGCGGCGGGCAGGCCGGGGCCCTGTCGGGGGGGCGCGGGCTCCCCTCACGGAGGCCACGGGGACCCCCATCGGGCTGAGGAGAGCGACGGTGGCGCGTAACCCCGGGCGGGAGCGAGGGAGCGAGGGGAGGGATGGCGGCGCCGAGCCCTGCGCGGGCCGGAGATCCCAGGCCCCGCGCTCAGGCCGGGCCTCCCCACGCACCTGATCTAGGTTCTCCTCGCTACCGCTGTCCTCAGTGTCGGAGTCGATAAGGACACGGCCTTTCCGCTTCTTCACCATGGCGGAGCCGGCTCTCTCCGCTCCCCGCCCCGGCGGCGGCGCGGCGCTCTCAGCGGCCCGGCCTGCCCCGCGCCGCCCGCCCGCCCGCGACACAAAGGGCACGGCGCATGCGCACGGCGCGGGGGCGGGGCGGAGCTGGGCGGGGCTGCGGCGCGCGGGCCGGCCCCCTCAACGGCCGTCGGGGGCGTCCCGCCGCCATGTTCCCCGCCGCCGGCTGGCCGCCCCTCAGCCCGCCGGGGCGCGAACGCCGTCAGGGGTAGGGCGCCGGGGCACCGTGCAGCGGCCTCTCGCAGCAAGGAAGGGGATCTCGCCGGCGGCGGCGGATCCGGAGCGGCGCGGCGGCGGGGAGGTGAGGCGGTACCTCAGCACCGGGGGCTGTTGGCCGCGGGGCCGGGGGTGCGTGAGGTGTGAGGAGGCGGCCGGTTTCGCCGAGAGGCCGCCGCCGTGTGCCGGCCCCGCCTCAGGCTCCCGCGCCGCGGTGGGCGGGGGCGGGCCCGGGGCCGGCGCCTGGCCGCGGCCGTAGGCCGGGTCTTCGTGGCCGCCGAGCGACGGGGCAGCGCTGGCCGCAGCCCGGCGCGCTGGTACCCCCGCGGTCGGGTGTCGGCCCCTGGCGGCGCCGCTGCCGCCGTGCGCCGGCCCGGGGAGGGGGGAAGAAAAGAGCCGAGGCGGGGAGGGCGGGGGGGGCGCATAGGGCCGGGAGGGGGCACAGAGCCGGGGAGGCTTTTTAATTTGCGGATCTGCGCAGAGTGGGGCGGTAACTGGGAGCGATAACTCGCCACGCTCGCACAGCGAGCTGCTGCTTGCACGCTGAGATTTCCAGGGTTAGTCCCCTGACACCCGCTCCCCTTAGACAGCGCTGGTTACAGCTTCCTCGCTTGAGTCCAGAGGTATCATCAATGCATTTTTACCGTGCCCCGTCCTCGGGTGGATGGTCTTCCTCTGGAGGCGGGTAGCTTTCAAGGAGGAGTGTTTTTCTGTTAAAATCATATAATGAGGATGGGTCAATGAAAGTTCAAAGTATTTTAACAATTCTTGCCAAACTTCATGGTTTGATAACTAGGTTCATCAATCTCAGGTCTCATCTGCGGGCCTGTTCTTTTAAGTTCACCTTCATGGGTAGCTAATTCCTATTGTGTTTTGACAGATACCCTTTTTAAGGTTTTCTTGACCTCATCCTTTGACCTGTTCAATGTTTGATCTTGCATCTTAGGGAAAAAATCGGGCAAAAGTAAAATTTTTTACAGTTTCCCGTGATCTCCTTCTTGGTACTCAGAGGAAACAAGGAGGAGTCTGTGCGGAGTGGGGTTCAGCTTGGCTGTGGGCTGCAGCTTTTCAGTAGTTTCCCTTGCCGTTTGAGGCAGGTTTGGCAGCAGGGCCCAGAGGTGGACGGGGTCACTGCTCGGGGTCTTGTTGCTGTCATGGTGTGTGCCCCGACTCAGTCCCACGGGGCATGGAAGCCTTGCACATGGGGTTTCTTTGAGGAACCTGCTTCCTGTCTTGCTGAGTGTGTGATAATGTGAATTCCTTCAGTGTAGTTCTAGTCCACCATGCATAACTTAACTGGAGTATGGAAATAACAGTAGTGAATTTTGCCACAAGTGGAGAAAGTTATGTGGCATGTAGAAAGCATTTGTGGGGTGACTGGCTTTATTCTTAAAAGCCTAGAAAAGGTGAACTGATTTGACATAGTTTCAGAATTTATTCTGTAGCCAAATAAAATATAAAAAAACCCCACCAAACCCAGGCAACTAGTCTATCTAATGTTATACATCAGTGCTAATAGCCTCTGTACAGAACACTGAGCATTAAGGTTCTCCCTTATGGATTAGAGAATAGCAATGCAGCGTAGCTGTTCCTACCAACAGTGATGCAGAGAGAAGCAAAGAAGATTTTCAGAATTTTTCAAGAGCTTTATAAAAAAACCTATCAAATTGCAGTTTTTCATGTTAAATTCTTTGGCCTCTGTAATCCTCAACCACATACATTAAGGGGGCAAGGGGCTGGATGACTTACGGAAAAAGCATGCAGTATGGCTGCTATAGGATTTCATATCTGAAAAGTCTTGACATCTATGATTGCCAGGTGAGACTGTCATTCTAGTGCGTATGGCAGCAGAGTCTACCTGTCGTGACTTTGTGATTTTCTTGCAGGTGATAGTACTTTGTAGTTGCATAGATGCCACCTTTTAGAAACCTCCTTCCTGAAGCTGTTTTTGCTGCTGTTACTTACTGATAGTAAAAGGGATGAACAGGAATTGCTTTTTTCTATTTTCAGTTTTATTTGAAGTATTTTACTTAGTTTTTCTGACTCGCATGGGTGTTTCGTGTTACAGGGAGGGGGGAATGCATAGGGTGGAAATCATTAAGTGTACTAGACCTCTGGGGAAGTGTAATAGTTGATGTTATTTTTTATTCCTTTTTCCAATGGCTGAGATTTCCAGTTAATACCTGTTTAAAAAATTAAAGTTTTACAAGCGTCCTATATGTAATTTTTTAAAATTTTTCTCTTTTTCATTAAAGGTGAAGATAAACTACAGTAACTAAAGTAAGATAGCTCTGGATACTGGTCTTGTTAAATTAATTTACAGACCTGTTAATTGCCTTACTGGAAGTGAATTCTTCAAATTTACCAACATGGCTCTTACTGTTACATTGCTCAACAGTGCTTACTTACGTGGTCGATGCAGCAGGCACAATGTTTTGCATCCCTTAATTGGACCTCTCCTCAGCAATTCTACATCAAAATTGTATAGCAGCTACAGGAGGCCAGGGGCGCAGCCCGAGAAGAAACCGTCTTTGCAAAATACTGATTTCAGTTTTAAGAAGGGCATTGATGTCTTAAAGACGCAGCTTAGCATGCTGAAGAAGGAGACCAAAGATCACATAGCAGGGCCTGGAGGCCATTCGCTCAGTCGGTACCTGCTGGAGCAGACAAGGGTGGTGTGGGAGTTTCGGTGCCAAGAAGATTTAAATAAATGGGTTATTTCTTCTGACGTAGAGATTGGAGGGAAGAGTGAAGTTTACCTCAAACTGGGTAGGAACAACCAGGCTGCTCTGCTGTATGGAAACCTCAATACAGAAGTACCTCGCGATGGGGAGACAAAATACAGTGGATATTGTAGTATGAGAGCTAAACCGCTGGTGGTAAGTACAGCTTCATGTTTGCATAGCTTCTGTTACTTCATCGGAGAGCATTATTGTGTAATCCCAGTGACAACAAGTGGACTGTTGTTTACTGCAGTTGAAACTGGTCACTTTCAGGAGTGTTAGATATTCCTTCAAGGATGTAGTTGCTGCTTTATCCTTTGACTTGGAAGGAACTTACAACTTTTTCTTGTTTTTTTGTTTTACTTTCTTGGAAAAAAAATAATAAATGTTTGAACATTTACTTATGTGTGGTAGGGCATCCACTCATTAAGACAGCCCTGTTTGCAGCCTTGTTGGAAATGAAGGATCTGTAATGAACCATTATATCCAGAACTGGTATGATTAATATAGACGTGTCCCTAGATTTTAAGTTAATCAAATGTGTCATAAGGACAAATTTTATGGGCTTTAACTTGGCCTATTCATCAAATTTGGTTTAGGTGAATGAGCTCATCTTTTTTCTCACAGGAATGGAAAATAATGCTTTGAAATGTACTTTTTAAGGGCCTGGCTCCTACTGCAAATCAGGAAAAGCAAGACACAAATCTTGGATAGCTTAGAATTGAGCAAAATAGAGCCAGAAATGGATGTGCTTATTATTGATGCTGCTTGTTTCATTCCGTATTTTTAAGCACCTTTAAAAGCAAAGGAACATTTTGACTTAGCATATACAATGCTTAACAACTTAGTCCATTCTGTTGTTTGTGAATTGGCACAAGTACACACGTAAAGTCTCTTCTGGGCCAGAATCTTCAGGGAGCAGAGAGAGGAGTGAGCAAAATCAATGGACAGATGAGCAGCAGATGAACATTAAAATGGTGACACTAGGTCAGAGCAATGGAACAGCGAGTTGAATCTCACCTGAGTTAAATTCCCAGGACTGCTACAAACTTGTGCAAATGTGACTCAGACTTTCACCACCAAATTCTAAAGTGGTGGAGTGTATCACTCTACCTTTATCATGCAGCTTGAAATCAGAGAGTAAAAACATAAATATAAAAGCTCCTCTTTATGTAAGTAAAAAGGCTCAAAGCTGGCAAAACCATAAAATCAAGTAGGTGTAGGGCTTGTATTAATGTATTGATGATCTGCTCATCCTGTTACCTATGAGACGAGTTGGTAGAGGGACAGTTGACAGGTAACCATAGTAGTGCTGTAAAAGAAAGGGGAAATCACCTAATTTTTGGTGCTAATTTTTATTTGGTTTAAGCAGTTCTGGCCAAGAATAGCCCTGACCCTTGCCCTGCATTGCTCTGAGTGATCTCAGTGTAACTCTCTGAAGACTCAGGGATCTGCCTGTGTGCAGATCACAACACTGGGACTTTTAAGATATTTGGAAGAAAATGCAGTTGAGAACCAGACGTACTTGCAATCTATATATCCTTGTGCACAGTTAATGGCAAAATGTGTTGGAAAACATGAAATGCTTCTGCTTCTTAAGTCAGTCTTCAATAAGGGAAGTTATCACGGGATAAATTATTCCACTTCACCTTCTTGTAATCACCTCTGAATAATCCAGTACTGACCACAGAATATTAAACTTAATGAACTACATAACTACTGATCCATCACTATAGTGTTTGTGTACTTGCCTGGCGGGGAATTTGGTCCTAGGAAGGAAATCTGGTTTCTGATAGTTACAAGATGTGGTTTCTAATTAAAGCGTGAGTCCTCAGAATGGTAATACTGCAGTTTGTGGGTTCTAATACAGTGCTGAAGGAAATTTTGAGAGATCAGCAACTAGTATGGTGAAAGAGCAACCCAGTTTTCACTATGTCACATTGAATATTATTTGACATAATAATGAGGGCAGAGATCAAAGCAGTAGTGCTCTGTTCTTTGTAATGGACGTTTCCCTTTATTAAGGAGGAGTAATTCTATTTATTAATTTTTGTAGGGATCTTTTGCTAGGAAGAAGTATTATGACTGGTCAAACTTCAATAGTCTGTATTTACGGGTCCGTGGTGATGGTAGACCTTGGATGGTAAACATCTATACAGACCCTTACTTCTCTCATCAAAAGGACGACCTCTACAACTACTTCATGTTCACCCGAGGAGGCCCATACTGGGAGGAAATAAAGGTGAGCTAATGAGTCTTTCAGACTAACAAGACTGCCTTGGGGTCCTGGCCATAGCTCTGTGGAAGGGGAACTTTTCCGACAGGCACAGTTTGTTGCCGATGCTGTCTGTTCGTTCGGCTGTTAGTATCCTTGCACAACAGGCACGTGCCTGGGGCTTGGGAGTTCCCAAAACTAAATCACTGGGTTGTGGGAGGGCATGCTGTTGTCGATTGTGTTAAAGATTTGATCCGCTATGCCTGAACGCCTGCTGTTAGCTGTTACTGGCGAAGGAGAACACAGACAGCGATGGAAGCTGAGCAGGTGTGGCTAGGAATACTCTCTGCGGTAACCATTTTATCCGTAACGCAGACAGACATAGGCTGGCATGGGATTTGTACCCTGCGACAGGATTTGCTTAACCCGCCAACTCGCTGGAGTCAGTCAGAGACTCAGAGGTGTGCTTTGTCATTTATGGCCTTTGAATCTGTGACACAAAATAATACTTGTAAGAAGTGGGAGTTTGGGCTCTTTTCTGATGAAACTTGACTTGCATGTTTTCCCCTCATCTCTGCTAGCCAACCCTCCGGCTTCCTATTTCTTATGACAGCCCCTCCTCTTTCTGGCTACCACTGCATTCAAAGTTAATTTTACAAGATTCTGAGCTGCTTTGCTAGAGTACTGATGTCTCAGTATGAAGCTTGCACTATGAAATGCATGGCTTGGGTACAGGCGAGCTGTTGATATACATGCATGCTAGACTTTTCAGTAATTTCTCTTTTATGTTGACATGTTATTGGAAGGAGGTAGTCTCGATGTCAAGAGCCACCTTCTGTACTGTAGCCTTTTGTCATGTCCTAACAGGGTAACAGTCCTGCACAACAGCTACAGACTGCCGCCACACAGCACGTGGCCCTGGAGCTGGCTGTGAGTGGTTAGCAAAGGGGTTAATGTGGCCCGTTCTCTGCACCAGTTCTGCTTACCAAACTGGTGCTGGTACCAGATGCAGCAGAGTGTCATTTCATTTACTAAGACAGGCTTTTTTTTCCCCCCTTAATTTTTTATGTACTGCTGACACTGAAGTCTGTGTTTGTTTTGTTCCGTTCCTGTCAGATCCCATTCTCCAAATTCTTTCTCTCCAGTCGGGGAAGAGTCCAGGATGACCAGCACCCTATCTGGTTAGACAAGGCAAGTTGTCTGTAGGCTTTGTATGATCATATTGTCCTATAGATAATTTACAAATTCTTTAATGTTTGTGGATTTGAAATGGAAGGGCCTCTTGTTATAAAGTACTTGTTTTTCTGTGCTTGCCTTTGCATTTAAATTATGCTGCTTTGTGATAGAAGTGTCAGCTCACTTCAGAGAAGCTCCAGAAATATTTTTGAGACCTGTATAACCAAGAAACTACTCACAATGTGGCTTTTCAGAAAAAAAAAACAAAACAAAACCTACTTTTTTAGAAATGATCAAAGTGACTAAGTAGTCTAAAATGGTGGTTGGCACAGTACTGCCAAAACTAGTAAGAGTATCATATCGTCAGCTTTCTTCCTGGCAGAAGATTGGGAGGGATGTCGTACTGTGAGGTTTTATTTGAGGATGTACTGTGTCAGTGACCTTGATGGTGCACAGTAAACTGATTTATTTATAGGCTCTTTTTTAGTTTTTTTCAGGCTTTCTAGTCTAAATATTAAGTAAATGTGTTAAGTATTTTTTTATTTCTGCAAATAGGTAGACTAATTCACTGATTCACAAGAGGAGACATGTTGGGAAAAGATTGTTTCTGTATCTTTTTATTTTTTAAATTTCAGTGACCCTTGTGTATGTAATTGAGGGCAGCTTAATGCCCAGTGACTACCAAAAGGAAAACAGTGTTAGAAATATATATGGGGAGAAAATTAAAGGCCCATCGCTTGAGTGTTAGTCACCTGGAATGTTGCATTCGGTTCCTAATTGCCTTAATGAGGCGGGGAAAAAAATCAGGAAAAATTTGAGGGTAGTTCAGTCATTGGCAGCATGAAAACAATCTGTTTTAAAACAGAAGTTGAGACTGTAGAAAGCAAGTATGAATGCTATGAAGAAGGTGGATCAACTGCAAGAAAAAATATGCTTTATGGAAGAAAATTGCTATAAAAGGCCTATATTTAAATACAGACACTGCAGAATTTATCAGGATTTGGGACATACAGCCATGCAAAATGGTAAATGAAAACAAAGTTGTGTATGGGGCATTGAAAAATATTTACCAGGAGTTGAAGGGACAAAAGAGCATTTGATCTAAGCATCCTCAACTTCGTTTTCATTCCTTGTTACCTTATGCTTATTATTTCACAGTAAAAGTGATCACTTGCATATAATACAAAGTGTAATTTTCCAAGTGTATTTTGAAGAAAAATAAAAATAGGCAAAGCAGTGTGAAGGCAGGTAAAGAAACCTTGATAAAACATTGCAGTCCCTCGTGGTACTACTCTCCGTTTTCCCAGGAACCAGAGAGGAATGTCCGTGCGCTTAATTTCCTTAGCTATTACTTATTTAGCATACATTTGCAATGGATATTTAGCCACAGCCCACAATTACTCAACTTTATCTGACACATCCTTGGCATTATTTTCCTGTATGTACAGCAGCCCTGAAAATCACAGGTACAGCTCCGACCTGCGCTGCTAGCCGGGCTCCAGAGCAGCTGGTATTTGAAGGTGGCTGGCCACTGGTGACCCAAGGCATCCCCAGAGCAGCCAGCAGCGGGGGCTCTGAGAGGTGACACGCAAGGAAGCTGCCTGAGCTGTGCAGTTTTTATGAAATTAGTTACAGGGTTTTTGGTTTTTTGTTTTTTTAAATGGAATAGTGGTGAGGGAGGACATTAGGGGAAAGGAATGAGGAGTGTTCTTAAATAAAAGAACATTATTTGTATTGAGGAGCAGTGGCATAAGTCAGTAACAAAGCTCTGTGTGTTTTACAGTGCCCGCAGGTCTAGAAAGGAAGTTTTCTTCCATCCTTAATTACATTCTGTTTGTGTTTCCTGCTCGCAAGAGTTGTGGCAGACTTTGTGAAAACATGTTTGTACACCCAGTCATGATGAAGCTGGCCAGGCACAAACCCTGAAGGATGAAACTTGCCATGTTGCTTTAGGCTCTGGCCACTTGTAATAAAGGGTTCAACACAGTGGTGGAAGGGCAGACGTGAAGTAGTTTCCCACTGGGGTCTGTACAGAAAAACATGGCCATGAAGCATTTGAGCCTTAAGAAATGCTGTTGCTTTTTGAATAAATAGTAGATGGCCATGAATTGTTTGTAACATATGGAAGTGGTAGGTACAATTGTGTTAGTGTAACATAATTGACACTGTTCTAACCTATGTGTCTTTTAATTAGATTAGTACCCTTGGATTCACAATCGGAGATAAAGTAGATGGTCCATTCCAGCTGGAGATTGATTTTATTGGGCTACTGAATGATAGAGCTCACACCGAAGAATTTGCCTATGAAACATATGAAAAGAATCCTAAAGTCTGAGTTGGGCTGGTGGCCTTTGGGATGTTCTTCAGATGCCTGGCTCACTTTTGCAGAACACTTCTTAACATGTGGCTTACAACTTGAAGATTCTATGTAAACATTAGAAGTGCATGACACGTTGATGGCAAGTAGTCAGACTGGAATGACACCATTGGCATCTCCGAGCTGCCAGGTACAGAATCCTGGGGAAGACTGGGCATACATGGCCTGGAACACAGTCTGAGAAGAGCTGTGACACGCTCATACAAAGTACTGACTGTTGACTGGGTGAGTGTTGGTTTCGGTCCTGACCTTTACAGAAATAAAAGTACTTTGCAAGTTCATTGTAGTTCTTTTTTATACAAGTTCCATTTTCTACATTATATGGTTTGCAGACAGCTGTAAAACACATACATCTATTTTTAAACTGGAAAAAGTATGATGAGAATTAATACCCTTAGGAATGGTGCTTAAGTATGATTCAGCTGCTGAAATTTGTAAAGAGCAGCACCAGAAGTGGAAAAGGCAGAAGCATTTCAACCTTCAGCTTTGGCTCCCTTGAGTAACTAAAAAAAGAAAAAGCTGCCCCTGCCAGGAGGACTGAAACAGCTCTGCCCAGCTATGCCGTCAGAAGTCACAGCCTCAGCTGGTGGCAGGGAGGCCTGCTTCCTCCCTTGGGCTGGGAAGCCTGGGTTTTGGTAATTTGAGAAACACTCTATAGACCAGATGCTGCACAGTTGTGTTTTGGCCACCACAGACGTAGCCTAAGGAAAGCACTCACCTCCCCTGCAGGGACCTTGGTTAAGTGTACTTTAATATAAAATAGAGGAACAGTTAATATTTGTAAAGAAGCTACAATAAAGCAAGCTGAAACAGTGTCCTGTGCTAGCATTTTCCTCTTGCACAGGATTAAATAGTTTAAGAGCACAGGAGCAGTGGTGGTTACTGTTTCTAACAATCCCAGAACAGCCGTACTTTCATGAAGCAGTAGGTTGGCTAATCTGTGACAAGAACTCATCGACATGGCTTAGTAATTAAAAGTGTGAACAAAACTGGTGCTACATTAAGGAGGTAGTCACACATAGTACACTAGATGATACAACCAGGGATAAACAAGATAGAGAAAATATTTATTTTGCCTCCGTTAAGTTTATAAAAAAAATGGCTTGTTCTTGACACTTCAGCACATACATGACAGGACACTAAGTTTACTGAAGCAATTATTTGCTCAAAATTCCAGCTGACATTACAAGTGCTGAATTACCTTTCCAGTTCCATCTATAAGAAATCAAGGCAGCTTTTCTATGTATTTTTTTTTTTAATTAAACCCAACAACTTTTAAGTCTAAGGTATTGAATGTGCCTTGACACTACTGTAACCTCTGTTAAGCATCATAAAGCTGAAAAGCAGAAAATTTACAGCTCCTGTTTCCCATAGAAAGGAACAGAATGACTCAAGTGTTCAAAGCATGCAGCTGGCAACCTGGAGAGCCACTTTTCAGTTGCGACTTTTTAAGAATATGGTATTTTACATCAAAGTTATATTGTAAGCTTTTAGTTTTTCCAGAGAGCTTGCCTTTTTTTTTCTTCTCTTGGGAATTCCCTACTACTTCACAGGCATGCAGTCAGAAAGGCTGTAACTTCTTACAGAATTTGAGGACTGAACTGGGGAACAGGCAAGGCAGACATCTCAAACAGTGGGAATGTACCAGTAGAACAAATATTTGGAAGTTGCTGTCTGAACATGCAGTGTAGTGGGTAACTAAGGCCTTCTGGTGCAGAAGTCAGTCCTAAGCTGCAAGGTTGCTCCTTGAGCGTCTTTTTTCCACTTATTTTTTCTCCTTTAACATCTTTTAGTTAAAGGAAATTATTATTAAGTAGCTAGAGTTCTAAGCTCTTAAAAGTTTAGAGCTTTCATCTTGTTGGAGAAGCATTACACTCAGATGCATTACAAGGCATTACATACCATTCAATGCTCTCTGGATTCTACTAGCTAATAGCAACCTGAACTACACACAGCACAAACATTAACAGGACAAACAGTATTTACAGTGATTTCTTGGGTATTTCTTGTTCCTCCTAACCCACAGACAGTCCTCTGCGGTTTTCAAGAACCTGAGCCTTTTTCTTTTTTCTCTCTTGCACATGTTTCTCACGCCTTTCTTCCCTGAAGGGGAAAAAGAAGAGACAGATGTTCTATTAAAGGTGGAGGTATTAAAGTGTGTCAGCATTCACAGCTTCTTCCAAGGCAAAAGGTAAACTTCCACTAAATAAGTCAGATTCAGAGCCGCTATCCTGATAGTAGACATACTACTGGAGGCAAAAATTGCTTTAACATGAAAGTATTCTTTCCTGAACTGCATATTTAAATCCTAAGGAGGAGTGAGTCACGTTATCATTTAACGCTATTCATAAAAAGCTAGTGGTGTACTAACCTTGTCTGGAGATGCGGCTGCTTGTAGTCTTTCTTACGTGAAGAGACATTGCTACCGACAGACTTACTGAGGACAGAGTTCTCTTTCAATTCTCCCCAAGGTTTTAGTAGTCCTACAGTTTAGGGGCAAAAAGAGAGACAAATTAAATTACTAGTTCAGTAATTGTCTGCTTAACTTCTTATCACAAATTTTACATGACTTAGCCTGTCTTTTGCTGGTTGACTTTAAAATGAAATGCCTCTTCAGCTGTATTACCAATTTCACCAGCATGTTCCCCATGGGTAGTTATCAGTAGTAACAGGTGACTGTACTTGCAAGTAACACTCACCACACAAACGCCACACAACAGCGCACTTTTAAACAAAAATAAAATACGAATAAGCCTTATTGTGTAAAGAATCTCTCATCTCTACATATCTTCGCATTCCACTGAAGAGACATATTTGTTATGTTTATGGGCTTTTGGTCATAAAGACTTACTCTTCAGTAGGAAGCTCTTAAAGCACATATTACAAAGAAATTTAACGTCAGTCCACAGACAGTGGGAGCCCAGAGAGGAGGGGAAAGGGGCAGGAGAAGAGACTGAAGACTTCACTGTCCAGGTTTGTGTCAACGCCTTACCCTGCATGCAGGGTGTGAGTGCAGTGACCAGCACAAACCACACAGGATCACAGTACCTTTATGTGGCTTGTACCGGAGCGGCCTCGAGAGACTGGCTTTGAGATCAAATGTCTTCCTTGCACTGGTGGGTTCTGCAGAGTGAGCTGCAAACTTGAAGGGGGTGAGAACTACAAAAGACATCAAGATATCACAGTTACAGTAGCAAGAACATCGCTGTACACAGCAAGCTGGAAAGTGCCTGTGAGGACCACTTTGCAACTACCAAGAGCAAAGAGCCATTAAATGCTATTGCCCGCTACCTCTAAAGCCAGAATTGCACAATTACAGCTCACCCGAAACAGGCAGCTTTCAGGTCTGGAGACAGCAAGGATTCAGGGTCGCCAAGGCTGATAATGACAGGTTGCCCTACACCACAGCTGGAAGCCTGGTGCATGCCAGTCCCACAAGGAAAACAAGACACCTGAGAAGGCATTGGGAACACCCCTCACCGCAGACACACTCTCCCTGTGTTGGTTGTATGAGTCTTCTGCTATGTAGTCCCTAAAGCTCTAGAAGATTCTCTGTCCCTTTCTGTAGGTAGCTAGGTACCATAGGTTTAAGTCTTGGCACCTAACCGTAAAACACTGGAAACCAAAGAAAATACTTCTGTTTCTAAAAAAACAGTCACAAATTAGAGAACAAAATTAAAAGCTGGCTCTGCAAGACATTAGGTTATTAAAAAATTCAGTAAGACAAAGAGTCCAGATCTGAAAGAGCCAATACCATCCACTTTACCGTTTGGTGCAGTCACATCGTTGTTTCTTGCACTTCCCTTGCCATTTTTCTGACTTGGTTTGCAGCTCTTCTGGCCATCAGGCGTGCAGATCTCCTCCAAGCATGGAGACATTCTAGACGGAGTCTTGATAAGAGAGCGTTTATGCTCATTATCTTTTGTGGCTTCTGAGAACCTGAAAATTACCAGAAATTTGAAGGCAAAGTTAGTCATCTACAAAGAACGTAAGCAATGTGACAAAATACAGAAGATTCCACCTTCAGCTTTTTCTTACAGGTAGAAGATGTTCACAGCTTATACATAAACTGTATTACAACAGGCTGCCTTTCTTGGTATTCTGGACAGTAAATCTATTTGGCTGCAACAAGCCAGTACATTTCTTCACCAACAAGCATGATTTACTTTAGATTTGGATTTATTAGTAAAACAATATATATATAGTTACTGTTAATTTGAAAACTCAAATTAAGAAAAACTGAAATAAAACAGAACTCTACTCAAAAGAAGCTGGAAATTTCAGTCAAAACACAAGTTGCCTGCATACCAAGACACACAGACATGCTCTCTGTGTGTATACATATATATAAATACATGAAGGAAAATTCAAAAAAGTTGTATGAATTAAATTCCCTTATCAAAAAGGTACTGAAAATAACCACCCCCCACACACTTTACTCAGGGACAAAAAAGTCCCAGCAGCTATAATCTTGGCATGCAAAAGTAGTGAAGCAAAGGTTACCAGAAAATCAGAAAGTGACATCCAAGATTAACTGCGTATTGCTATCAGGAGGAGGAGGAGGAGAAGGGTAAGTTACAGAATGTCTATATCCAAGCTTCAGTCACTGTGGAAGGTTTAGTAAACTGAATTAATTTGGAATTGTTGCAATGGTGTAGAAACAGACAAAGAGTAGAGAGAAGGACCTCGGCTAAAAAAACTGGGCAAAAGGACATTTATCAATGGAGCGGCACAGGGACAGCCCTTTTGGTTCCTTCTTTAGAGTTTTTTGTTGAAGCATTTAGAAAAGTTAGGAATATGCTAATAAGTTCACCAATAACAAAAGCTCATGAAACATTAACATAATAGAAAATTAGATTACTGTGTAGGAATAAGGATGTGCATGTGATGTGTAAAAGGAGATGAGATTTAATAGCACTGGGCAAGAACTCATTGAGCATTTCCTCATGACTTTCTGGTGTAAACTTGATTTCCATCTGATAGAAACAACCTGCTTACAGTACTTAATCACAAGATGAGCCCCTGCTGCGACATCAGGGGGGCAGGAGAGAGGGCACATGGAGAAGAGGGAAAGAGGGTACCCAAAGCAATGCCAAATGAGGAGTCCATTGTGAGACCCGCCTGGAATACTGCCTACAGTTCTGGTGAAGTAATCTCAAAGATAAATTAAAGTATAACAGAGACTATTAGGCTGCCTGACAAAACAGAAAACCTAACACAGTAAGAGGAAAATAATGTAACTTGGCTGGTTTAGCAAAATGAAAGCTGAAAGAGATGCAAAGCTCCTTACCATCAGGCATCAAAATGAAGAACCAAGATAGCAACAGCACAGTAAGGCTTAAGCCAGCATTCAGGCTAGGCTGAAAGTCAGTAATTGGAATTACTCTCATGTTTGGAATAGAAATAATGCAGTCCAATCACAGTCAGTGTTGACTATTTCATGCGTATCATACCAAATTGCTCACCGGTAGTTTGGTTTGTTGTTTTTACCTGACATTCATTTTGGTTGTTGAAAGGGCAGAAGGATTAAAAGGTTTGCTGGATAAAATACTCTGACTGGCAGCATTCAGAGAACTGCGTGGCGAGCGCCGGCTGTTACTGGGAGTGCAGGTGGCGGAGAATTTGACCCTCTCTGTATTTGGGCTGAATAAAAGTGTTTTGCCGCTGGCTTGTTTCTAGGGAAAAGCAAATCATGAGTTAGTATACTCTGCTAAAACCTTTATCAGAAAGGCAGCATAGAGGAAGGGAAAACACACTGTGAATCAGAAGCACACAGTCTCTTCAGTTTTTCCCCTTTTTTTCTTTATAAGCCTATTTTGAACATAAGTAGTTTTGTTACTATTAAACTGATCTGAAATTACATACCTTAGAATTGTTATGTGGAGTGCCTTTTTCTGATGCTCTTAAGCAACTGGATTTTTTGGCCAGTACCTGCCAATAGTAATTAAGATGGCTTCAGCATACCCCGATGCAACATGTGCCATACAAGAGAGGGGGAGCGCTCAGGATTTACAGTGCATCTCTTCAGATATCGACGTGGAGCTGCTAGGTTAAGGGTTGGATTCGAAGACCTTAAAGGTCTTTTCCAACTTAAATGGCTCTACAGCAATTAACATACTCATTTGTATATTCATTGATTCACTACTGTCACTTCTCTATGGTCTGCCGCACTCTAAAGGAGGCCCCCTTAGCAGCTTCCACCCATGCAAGCGTGGCACAGGAGCTGAGAACAAGAGGCACTGTGTACATTTTAAAGGAGTCTTACACAGTTATTGAGCAACGGTGCTTTAAGGCACAGAAGAGAAACTTAATTCCTGCTCTTTGAAAAATAACCTGTCCTCTTGGTTAAAGTTCTGCAGGAACTCAAGCTTGTAAACAAAAGCTCCAAGAGATTCTTCACAAAAGTAATTTTGATATAATTATTTTTACTCAAAACTGACAAGTTATTTGTCAGCTCCTGTAACTATAACCATGCGCTGTGAATACAAAACCTTGCAGAACTATGCAAGTCATATAGGAATAACTGTACATAAGTAGTTACATAGGACTGCAGTTAAATTTCACTGATTGTAACATTCCACTGCAGGTGCGTGTGACCAGCTACTTAACTGATCTAAAGGGACTCCACAGGACTTGTACAGGGAGGCTCTGGAAATAAATGAATACGGGAACAATGGATACATGTCTGTGTTATCACTTACCTTGACTTCATTGAGAGAACTGCTGCAGTTTTCAATCATTTTTTTTTTCCTCTCAATGTAGTCAGCAATAGATTCCATTTTCTTGAAGTGAGCCTCATGCAACTTTTTAAAGTCTAAAATTCAAAAAATAAGAAGAGTCACATATCAGATACGCTCCCAAGGAACTTTACTACTTAACGGGAGAATCTTGCAACATCTATCGTTATGGCCTCAAAGAAAATAACATATATCCCTCTAATTAAGAACGGTGTACACACAGGCAACCAAACAGCATGAAATAGAATCTACTTCACCACCTGCACAGGCAGTTAGCTGATGTGTGCTCTGGAGAATTACAGGATCATAGTATGGTAGTTGAAAGGGACCTTTAAAGATCATCTAGTCCAACCCCCAAATTCTGCAGTTAAAAAGAAACACTTCCAAATTTAAACAAGCATCTTTTACAAAGCGATGGAAATGAACCAATACATAATAATACAGCACAACTGTAGTATTTATGAAGTGAAAACTAGGCAAGCGGGAGTAACAGCGTGTCTTACTGCTCTTTGTGGTTTTGAAAATCCTGAAGGCAAGTATTATATCCAGAAGACATGAAAGCTTTTGATGTATCAGTTTTATGATATACATGCAAGTCATTTACTGCTACAAGTTTACAAGTTGGAAGATATACCTTAAAATGTCACTGCTGGGAACTTTGCTTGCTTGCTTTTTAAAGAGAGGATGTTCTCCAAACAAATAGAAATTTGGGTTGTAAGAGATTTTAAGACATCTCCTTTTACACACAGGCAACACACATCTGTTTCTAAAGATGGCAGGTTATCTTACTTGGTGTAGTAGCTTTCATTCCCGTTTTCCCAGACCTAGATGCATGGTGGCCTGCGTATAAAGGGATCATCTCTCCTGCATGATGAGCATCACCTGGCACACAGGAAGGTT
Source organism: Falco punctatus (assembly GCF_963210335.1). Taxonomy (NCBI): domain Eukaryota; kingdom Metazoa; phylum Chordata; class Aves; order Falconiformes; family Falconidae; genus Falco; species Falco punctatus. The sequence goes on from NC_137587.1 coordinate 1,535,804, forward strand.
ATACAAAATCATTAAAACTCCTGGAAAATACTTTAATGTCATCACAACCTTTTTTAAGAAGTATTTGTTCCAAAACACACCTTATTGCCTCAAAGTGGGTTTAGGTTTTGAGAAATAAAAACATCAGCTGGAATAAATCTTAAGTCTCTCAAAAGCCTTTTCAATGCTCTGTCACAGCATCCCTCGACAGACCACAAGCTCAGAATGGATCTCACAGGTGTACTAGGCTATTGTCTTTCCAGAGTAAAGTATTTTACAGGGAAAGTTAACAAGGAAACTATGCTGTGTGGCAAACAAAACCAACTTTAAATTCACAGGTCTGGATCTGTTTACAAAGCTAGTGTTTTTTTAAAAGGTTGATGACAAAGAAGAAATACTTTTTGGCCAGTTTTTCTGCCACTGCCTTATATACATATAAGGAGTCCAAGTTCTTTTTAGTATCTCTGTTCTCAGGTATAGTATTAAGCTCACGTTCACATTTTAGTGATTTATTAAGAAAAAAATTAGGTAAAGACTTCACATCTACTTTAATATTTGCATATCAAAAGCAAACACTTGCTTTTCTGTTAATTCACATTCCCTTTAAAGTAAACTTGGATGACTTCAATATATTGAAAGAAATCCTCACTGGAAGCAAGGAGTGGGGGGTTGTTGAAAAAAAAAAATAAAAAAAATCAACTTTTCAACACTGAATGCAGACATAGTATTTTTCTGTTGCACAGCTCTTGCTGTCTGAAGTTACTGAAAAAAAAGAAAACCAAAACAAAACCAGAAAGCAGCACAGATACTTACAGTTATAGAAGAGACTTGTACAGTGCCAACTGTGAGTATGAAAGCTGCCTCAACAAAAGCATCCTCTGCAGGCTCTATTGCTTCTGTTCTTAAAAGAGCCTTCATTAAAAATCCTCAGTTTCTCAATTAGTTTCAGAATTATAAAAGACTTCCAATGTCCTTCATAAATCCTGAACAGCAAGAATATCTGTAATACCACTCAAGGACTACGTACGCTTGGTCTAACAGGAGCAAATAATGGCACATATCTTATTTGACAGCCCCACAATGTCAATATATTATCAGATTGGACCGACAGACTCCTTTCTTTATGTCAGCTGCATGCACAAAGGAATAGGGGAGAAATTAATTCATATTTTCAGCAGCATCATGGTTTGAAGGTTTAAAAAAAAAGCCACCAGATAGAAAAATGATCCATGGTAATACACTCGGATATTGTTAGGCAGTTGAAACAAGTTATTAAGAATTCTGTCTGCATGCTCTTCTCTAACTTTACTCCTGGGAGGAAAATGACAAAACCTGTTCACCTGTGGGCAAAGAAAAAAGCAGCATAGGAAGCAAGCTCTCCCTTCCCTGCCACTTCTTAACAGAGCCAAGTGGCACCTCAGGGGTATTCCAGAAGGCACTGATCCTAAATGAGGCACGAGTCAAATACACTCAGACCTTTGAGAACACTGTCACTAAAAACATCAGGTTCAGAGGTCTGACGTATGCAACAGCAGAATTCCTACATCACAGAGTTTGTGGATATGTGTTACAACACATTAAACAAACAAGTACGCAAACTCAAAACGAGACAGACTTTCTTCTGGTATCCCCAAATATGGTACCGATCACCAGATATGCCACAAAAATCTTTGCAGACACAATAACAAAGAGGTGCACTTTAAGTAGTAAGAAGTACTGCTGGACTTCTTTGGAATTTTCTACTTACATTTATGTCCATTATTTTTAGTAGAAGTCTTCTCTGATGGTTCTTCCTGATTGGTACCCATCCCTGGCTTCCCAACAGCACTCTTTTTAGTTCCTTGTTCCTCATTCTGGAATGCCTTCTGTCCCTTTTCATGCTCACCCTGAGGCACTTTGTTTTCTTTCATTTCCTGCAGTTTAAACGTACTTAATTTAAACAGTTTGCTCCAACTGAATCCAAAGAAAGGCTGCTGTCCTGAGAACAGCCAGCCAGTGGAACAGAGAGGCTGCTAGACTCGATCCTTAGAGGTTTCCAATATCAGATTAGCTAAAGCCCGAAGCACTGACCCCACTTTTGCCGGGGAGAGGGAGGAAGAGACTTCCTGAAGTCCAGCCTAAATTAACCTGTGAAATACTCACCCTGTTATTTCACAGCCAGATCTAGATTAGAAAGCTTTTACCTGTACAGCCCTTAACATTTTGGTATGAAATCACATGTATTGACAAAGGTTAATTATTTGCAAGTAAAAAGAAATTCACTGGCTATGTTATTTTTTACTATTGTAGCTTTTGTTACTGTACAATTCTCTGTCTAATGCTAGTACACACTGATGCTCATCTTCTCATTTTACTCCTCTAAATTAAAGTCTCATTTCGCCCACTACTTGCATGTAATTCTAGAGAAAAATAATTCTACCTCCATCTCACCTTGAAACTTCCCTCCCTCAGTCAATATAACCTATGAAGAAAGAACCCTCTGAGTAGTGAGAATTAAAAACTTGAGATGTTTAGGCAATCATCCAATTTGTGAGAACAGCCTTATTTTAAATTCTGAAAGTAGTCTAAGATTGATAATACTGTGATGAACTAATGAAAGCAATCACAGTCATACAAAATATTTGGAATTATGTATTTCTTAGAGGAATTCAATTTATTCTCTTGAAGTAATGACTAGCAAGTAACCTCTGTTCATCATGGAACGGCACATAGTCAAGACTGAGAAAAAATCAGTAGTACAGAAGACCAGTACCAGAATGTTTGCATACAAAATTATTATATATACGCATGCACACACATATAAAATATATACCACCTGATAAATGGTGGTAGAAAACCCCATCAAATTATGCTTGAGGGAAGTGGGGGCAGCCAGCACGCACAACCAAGCAATGCAATTCACCTTTTTCTCATCAGAAAGACTTGTATTTTCTTCACTGGTAGTTTTCTTCTTGGAGTTCTGCTTTTTTCTGGTTGTTTTCTTTTCTTTATCACATCTCTTTGTAATGAAACACATTGAATCAGGCATCATTTCCTCCTGATTGCTCAGTTCATCGGATGTGGTAGTAGATGCACTTATTTCAGAGTCCTACCGCAGAGAAATATATAATGTGGAACACATCTGACAAACAGAACTCAGATGCTCCAAAGTTTCCATGTTATTAATGGAAAAAGTATTTCACAGAGGAAAACCAGTAGCATACCATTTAGTAGCACAGTAACAAAGAAATTGGCAGTATCTAGATTTCCCTAAACACCAAAGTTCATTGTTTGAAGATGCTAAGGAGAAGTCCTAGAGTCGTTTCATTGTATGGCATTTTAATAAAATTATAAAAACCTAATACTTAGTATTTGAAATCTAACTTCCACGATGCTGTGAGCTTCTCAGATTTGTACATTTCTGGGGAATACTCTTCACCAAAAAAATCAGAGCCTTTTTCACACTTGTTAAAAATAAGCTGACAAGGATTACACCAGTTCCTCAAACCTTCAAAGAAGATTTTAAAGGAAACACGCTTAAAGGGTGATATATTTTAGGGAAAGTAAATATCGATTTACTTTCCATCAAAAATGTAAAAAATAATTGCCATACCTGACAAAATAATGAGCATACTAAAAACTTAAAAGAGTTAAGAAAACAATACCTTAAAAAAATTAATAAAGCAAACATCATAATTGTATCATTTTTACTACAGTGTCAGCTTAAGTAAACTGTAGTAGATGCAAAATGGTTTCCAATGTGTATCTAGTCCCTTTCATCTAGGCACACAAAGCAAATAAAATATTTGTATCTGGAGCTGAACAGGCAAGAATAAACATTTGTTCAATAGAAATTAAGTGTTACTGTTCACAGAGAATAATTTTGTATGAATACTGAAAAACAATGTTAACTTTGGCATCCGAGATGAAATCAGCTTTGGGTTGTACAGGAGGCAGCTTCAAAGTTACTATTAGTTTCTGTCAGTAGTCAAGTGCATTAAACTAAAGGCACTATTAAGAATAAAGTATTTTTACTACAGATCACATCGTGGTGGAAAACAACCTTTAGTACCTGCCCTGCTCTACTGGTTACTAAGTTAGGTCTGGCTTTCTGAAAAAGGATGGCCGATTTATCATCTATTACCATATTTTCATTATCTGCTTTTGCTCCATGGAAGTGTTTCTTCAGTGCTTGCAACAATTTGTCTGCCTGGAGAGAAATCAAAACAACATATGAAGCAAATATTGCATTAAGTCATCAAACAAAAAACTGTATAAACCCAGCCAGTGTCCTATAAACTGATCCAACAAGCAAAGGGAACATTTCCTGCCATCTAAGGGATTAAGGCATGCCTAGAGCTTCGTCCAAGTCAGTCAAACTAGAGAGAGTGCTTAAGGCCACAGATAAATATGTGGCATATTCTCCACAGAGGCACAACAAGTTTTCCTGACTGGGTTTCTTCCCATCTGTGTATTGTCCAGAAAGTTTAATTGCTCAAGAACGACGACGACTGTTTTTAGTATCACTGCGTAGGTGAACACAAATTAAGTTCTATCAAGTTTCTAAAGTAACTTCTGCCTCGCCCATACTGCGGGCACAGCGTTCTCGTCCCCTGCTTATAGTCAACGGCAACAGCACGGCAGCAATAACGTTACATCGTTGGTATTTCAGGCTCTGAAACACCTAATTGAAAAGGGCAGCACCAAAATCAGGCCTGAACGAGAGGTTTTGCCACAAGGTAACCCAGACCCCGAGCCGAGGGCCCGGCAGGCCGCGGCCCGCCAGGGCAGCCGCCCCCCGCGACCCGCGGCCCCGGCAGGCCCCAGCGGCCCCCGGCGGCAGGGGCCCGGCCCGCCCTCGACTCCGAAGTCGCTTCCCCGTCGCCGCCCTTCCAGCTCCCGCCGGTAAAACCCAAACAGAGGCGTACGCCGGGGAGACGGAGCCCGTGCCGCCGGCCTTCCCGCACCCCAGGAGCCCCCAGCATGAGGGGACGCTGCCCCCAGGCAGGGACGGCGACTGGAGGCCGCGACTGCGCCGTCCCCAGGCGGGCGCACCCCCTACGCGACACCCGCTCCCCTCAGCTCCCAGCCGGGCCGGGGGCAGCCCCGGGGCCGGGGCCGCTCCTCAGGGAGCGTGCGGGAACCCGGGGCCCCCTCAGCCGCCCCCCGCTCGGGCCCGGGGCGCTGCACCCCCTCACCCGGAGGTTGGCCTTCAGCCCGGCGGCCTTCGCGATCTGCTGCAGCTCCACGTATTTCAGGGAGTCCAGGTGCCGGAGCGAGGAGAGCGCCATGGCGGCTCGCTACAGGCTCAGCCGCCGCCTCACCGCAGTCGCCGACCGCTGCTTAACTGACACAGCGGGCGCCCTCACCGCAGTTCGAAATGGCCCGCCGCGCCACGCCATTGGCTGGCCCTGGAAAGGGGCGTGGCCGGGGCTACAGAAGCCACCAATGGCGATGCAGCCAGCGAGGTGTGGCTTTCTTTTCAAATTCGATAGACGCGGAAAGCCCCGCCCTCCCCCGCTGGATTGGGCGGCGGAACGGCTCGGTGCGGCCCCCTTCCCAATAGCCGCGCGCTGTGAGGATTGATGCGGCCGCTGCCCAATGGAGACGCGGAGGCGTGAGGCGCCTGCGCCAATGGGGACGCCGGGCGGGCGGGCCCCCGTGGCGCGGGAGGAGATGGCGGTGCGGCGGTACCTGCAGGACCTCTTCCAGAACGTGCAGCTCCGCGACTCGGTCACCGTGGAGCGGCCGCTACCCGCGTCCCGGTCCCAGCCTGAGTCTCGCCTGCCGCCGACTGGGGACGCCGCGCTGTCGTGGCGGCGGAGACCGCTTCCGAAGGAGTGCGCCGTGTTCCAGTGCCGCGGCTGCCGGGCGGTGCTGGGGGACTCGCTGCAGCTCTGCGCGCAGGAGGAGCGATGGCTCGGCCTTCTCGTCTGCTTCAGTCGGTGTCCGGCCCCTCCTCCCTTACCGACCCCTTTCCCCTGCTCCGGTCCCGACCCCCCTTCTCGCTCCCTTCCCCCCTGGCCCCGGGGAGCGGCTGCCAGCCCCGGGGCGCGGAGTCGCGCAGGCCCGGCCGGGGCCCTGGCCCTCAGCGGGGCTCCGTTTCCCCTCAGGAGTCACGAACGATGTGGTGCGGGAGGACGAGCTGCTGGTCGGCCTGGAGGGAGCCCTGCTGGGATGGTGCGTATGGAGGAGCCCTCGCCTTGCCCCGGTAGCGCGGGGGGCGGCCGCGGGGGCCCGGTGCCCCTGCCCGCCCCTCGCACGGCGGCCCCGGCCGGGACCCGCCCGCCCCCGGCGCTCCCCGGCAGCCCTGCCTGTGAAGGAGCAGCGCTGTTGGGCGCTGGTTGGTGTCCGTGTGCGTGCGGAGCTGCTGCTGCCTGCAGTGGGCAGCCGGCCGGGTGACCCTGGGGCTAGTCGGGCGGGAAGGGCCTTTCGGTGTCACCTGAGGGCCTAGGGAACCCGCAGATTGTTTAAATGATGTTTAAAGGCCGTTTTGCTAACTACAAGGGATGGGAACTTTTAAAATATAAGACTTGCTGGGGGGGGGGTCTGGGGGGTTTTTTTGCTTTCCACCCCCTGCCCCTCTGCTTGAGGCAGTAGCCTGTTTGGGCTGGAGGAAATGTCGGGGGCACAGGCGGTGCCTTTCCGCCTCTGTTAGAGCTGTGTAGCCTCAACAGCTCTGGGATAGTAAGATATGTGTGTCCTCCTTTAATTGCAGCTTCACATATGGCAGAGATTATTTCTCGCACAACGTGCCCAACTATTTACATGTGCGTTCTCTTTGTATCTATAGTTTCTTTAAGGAGAAACCATTATTATGTCTTCTTTTGCCATCCTAACAGAACTGAAGATTTGATGTCCTCTGACAGGCATGCAGTGTCTGGTTTCAAAGTGTCCGTTTAATAACGTTTTCCCCCCTTCTCCTTTTAGCGCTTACAACGCGTTATCCTGTCGGTTGTGTGGCATGTCCGTGGGCTTTATTCTTTGTTCTGCCTCCACTGACCTGGTGTATCTCCGAGGCTTCTTCTGTTTCTTCAAGGAGAACATCCTCTGGTGAGTGTTCTGTGTTCTTCGAGCAATGATTTCACGGGGGTTTTAATTTACTACAACAGGGCGTACAGCTAATCTACAACTAACAAAAGTGGCTTTACTTTTCACTGAGCGTGTTGGTATGGGATTTTAATATCCTCTGTGTTTATATTGTTTGTGTTGTCATGACTCAATTTGATTTGCCTTGCGCTTTGTAAGTGTCCTCATGTAATGTCAAGGTTTCAATTTAGTTGTTTGTAACACTGAAATCATCAGTTCCAGACTCACTTAGCTAATGTAAGGTATCAGAGTAGTTCCATGGTAGACTGAGGACTTGACTTTTTATGCTTTAAATATTTTCACAGTGTATTGACTACTTTTGGCAACAACTCACTATCTGCTTTTAAAATCATCTTAAATATCTGCCTAAACAATGAATGCAACTACAGGGGTTTTAACTGGTTTTCTTGGGATTTTTTCCCTTTCTCCTTTTGTTTTCCAGTTATCTCCTAAAAAACCAAATGGTAATAGAAGCTTCTAAGGTGTATTTTCCTGATGTGACCTTAAAGAAACAAGTGTTGGAAGTAAGGTTTCTACATTAATTTCTATGGAAAATATTTTTTAAATGCTGATATTTTTGGATATTAGTCCAAAAATATCGATACAATTACTTTTTTTTAAGTGCATAAGATGGAGAAAATACTGACTTATAAACACAGTGACTGACTGATGTGTGAGACATGCAGAACATTCTCTAGAACCACTTATCAGCAAAACATACCGAGTTCTAGCTAATTTTCTGGCAAAAGCGTGTTATCCTTTTATCTCTACACTTTAAATGGTTCTTGGTTTTTTTCTTTTCAGACTTCACCTAAGTATTACTACTTGTGTTGTCCCTAGAACTGATGATTCATGTTGAAGAATTATTTTTTTTAAAAAAAAAGGCAATTTGTTAATTTGAATTGGATTCTAACACCGTTGTATATATGGCTATGTAAGCTCAGAACAGCATGGCAGTATTTAGTTTCAGAAAGAACACTAGAACCTCCCTCCTTTTTTGGTGTTTAAATTGGATGTTCTTTTCTGTAATTTGGTTAGTCATTGTCTGAGTAAATTGTCTATCCCATAGCTCAGTTACTGTGTGTAGGAGGCAGCCAGTGTATCCAGTATTTATGTGCTTGCTTGTTCCATGCTCTTTTTCTTTCTTTTTTTTTTTTTTCTCCTTTTCTTTCTTTCTTTCTTGTTTAGTTTCTGGTTTAAGTGTGGAAATGGGCCTGTGACATGTTTTTTCCTCTTCAAAGTCATCTTCCAGTGTCTTACCATAAAATCAGAGTGTTTTTATAAGTCTAGTGAGGCTAAAAATGCAAAAATTCTATCCAGGCAAGTCTTCTAAAGCTGAGACACATTTTTTCTGAAGTAAAATAATGGTAGTACTTCATTGCAAACACAAATTACGTGATTGTGGAGAGTTTGCTTATTGACTAGAACAAGTGCAAGAATCTGCTTTTTGAGACATGCCAGCAGGATTTTACTCTTGTGATTTAGATGTGTTAACCTCAACCCCAGACTCTGGAAATGGGATTTTTGAGGGACCATCCACATCTGTTCCCTTGCTAACAATGAAACAGTTTGTCCAGATATTGTCAAAAAAGGCCTCTGCCTGCGTCAAAACCTGTAACGAGTTAATTAGGAAAGATTGGATTGATGATAGTGAGGCTCCAGTAACCCTGTTTCTTTACGTAGACTATTTCCATGCGTCTCTGAAAGGGGTGATGCTGGCACGTGTTCTTCTCTCTCTCTGTAGTGCAGGCCTCTGGTTTGGGCTGTACTAGACATGCAGTATAGAGATTAAAGCCCAGGATAATTTTCCGTCTTGAAAGTCAGCTGCTCTTTAGCCACTGGAAGTGGGGTGCAGCTCATTCAAAGATCCAGTGTTAGGACATTTTTCTCTAGTTTTAATTTCTCTTCTAGCTGAAAAGAAAGATTGTAGACCTCAACATTCGCCTAGAATTGCTGATGAAGAAGTTGAAGGAACTAGAACAAAATAAAGTGGCAGAAGGGTAAAGCTCTGCATCAGTTGCAGTTGACCTACTGCCAGGATATACCATTTTCCAGAACTGCCGGAGCTGTTTCTGCATCGCTGTTGAGTGAGTTCATTATGGTGAAATAATGCACCAGAACAAGTTTGAGTGTTGATCTGTCACTTTATCTACTTACGGAAAGAACCGATGCTTAATTGCATCCCTTCAGTCTAAGGGGAACACCTGAAAATCTGACATACTGAACTTATGCTTGGAAAAATCAATAGCTCACCCGTGCAGCATATCGCTCTCTGAGACAGTATAACCGTGGCTTTGATTCTCTCTAATGACTTCAGGGGGAAAACAGCCTTTGAAATACTGAAGTCCAGCTTCTGGAACTATACAAAACGTACCAAGATGATGATATTCGAGAGGAGCTATTATAAATGGGAAGTTCTTGTCCTACCTTTCAATACAGATACACTGTTAATGGCACCTAGCAGTTGGTAGTGGCTCGTTAGCCACACCTGGTGTGTGAGGCACTGCTGAATGGCTGCCTGATTGCTGCTTTTAGGTTTGCTTGTGTGTGTGGCCTGCAAACGGAGCAAGCTAGCACAGTGTGTGTGGTGCGTGAATCTGGATGGCACGACGCGAGCTGGAGCACAAGGGTTTCGATTTCAAATTCAAGGGCAACCCTTGAACGTACATGTGCCCGCCAAGTCCTCTGGAAGTGCAGCCCCATGGCTGCCCAGGACCGAGCCATGTTCTGGCAGCTCCATGAAGCTGAGGCTGTGAACCAACTGCCTTTAACAGATCCGAGCCTTCCTTGCTAGGGCTGAAGCTGTGAAACCAAGGAATAGTCGTTTCTTCTTCACTTCTGCTCTGTCATGGGAACATTGCTCTGCTGAAGTCGTGATGATCTGCCTGCTGCCTTCACTTGGCCAGTCAAGATGTTTCATAAAAAATACCTAATGGGTGCTCGCTGGCGTTTCTCTGTGTTGAACGGGTTCCAAACATCTAGGAAGTAATTTGATGGAAAAGAAAGAACATTACTTACCCCTTGTTCTTGGGACAAAGTATCTCAAATTCTTGTGAGCTGGGAAATTAAGGGTCCTTTACTCTCCTTTTTGCTGCCTGAACGGTTGTTTTAAACCTTCCATAAAGTTTAGCAGTTGTCTGTGGTAGTCTAGGGGGGGATTGTATTTACCTGATCAACTTAATTCCAGTGAGGCAATTTGCTATTCCCTTACTTCTACCTCCATATAGGATTGGCTGGTTGCACGCCCCATTGCTGCTGATGCCAGTACTCCCTCTATTTCATGGTCTTAATTGTTTTATTTGTAAAAAAACTCTTGTAACGGGCTTGGAGTAGAGGTGACAAAACTCACAGCAAGGGACCTCAGAGGCTTTAGGTGCGCAGCTGGTGCTTGCAGTACTACTGCTGACTGGTCACCATGCTGCCTCTTGATCCAAGAGTTCCAGGTTGCCTGTCTGTTCTGATGGAGCAGTAACATAGAGTGTCAGCAGCCATTCTGCAGGGAGAGGGAGGGGATCTCTCAAATTCTAATACTATATGCTATCTGAATTAATGTTTTACGAGTTTGAAGAGTGTAAGTGCAAAAATACAGTGTTTTCCCATGACAGCTAAATTCAGGGTATGAAAAGTAACTACCTGAAGTAAATGTTACATTCCTGTAAGATCAGTTTCATTGCCTGTAACGGTAAATATTATTTCCTCTAAATTGAGCTCTATCCCAAACCCTTAACAGCAAGGTTGTTCTTAACAGTTTTCACTGTATATGCATGTAAAGTTCAGACTTGCTGTTATTTGATTATTTCATTATTAAGAAGGAAGTTTTTAAGGTGATGTGGTGCAGTGACTTTTGCATTATGTTTAAGGGGCTGTTGGTCATTAACTGGGGTCTTGTGACTTAAGTTCATTTTGTGCAAACATCTCCCCTTCTCTGCTGAATTTTTTTCCACTGTATAAATTCACTTTGTGTTGCTTTTAGAGCTCTTTTGTTGTCACATCAGTCTAAGAAACGTGATTGATAACGGCACTTACTCACTTTTGCCCTTTCATTCTAGTTTCTGCACTGAGGCTGTTTCTTGCTGTACATATACTTTTCGTCTATACCATGTATAATAGTGCTAAATTGTTTTACTCCATTTAGCCATGTGTCCACCCCTAAAAGTTGTGTCAGTTATGAAGTTTTTTTATATTATTTTTCAGTTGTAAATAAACTTTTTAAACAAATTTGTAAAAAGCTGAAATTCAGAAATGCGTATTGTGCAGATTGCTGATAGCATCATGCGAGTCCTAAGTCCACTTCTTTTCTTTAGATTTTGCTGAAAAAGACCCATCGGTTTCTCGTGCTTGGGTCCTGTTCATTACGCAGCATTAAATTAGCGGTTCCTCGAATATATTACTTAGCATGAATTTAAACAAATAAAGAGTATGTGCTAAATAACAGACGGCAAATTTTAAAATTACATTTCTTGAATCTTTGGAATGGAGGACCTCTGCTCTGTTAAGCTGTGGTCCTTCGTGTCTATTTGCCAAATCACATGTTTTCTTGGTGCTGGTGCCTGGTGTAGCTGCTGACGCTCAAAGCAGTGCAGTGTTCTGTCCAAGTTCTGTTTTAAGAAGCAAGCCACATAAAATAAATGCATTACCTTGAGTAATTTGAGATTAACGTTTACTGAGAGACCAATTTAAACCTATGGGTGCATTTTAATTTACGTGATAATTATAAGCTTCTATTCCTGAAAGATTCAGCATTTGATCCCACAGCCTGCCTCAGATTCAAATTCCTCTTAATCTATAACTGACCAACAAATACTCACTTTTCTTATGCTAGTGTAGAACCTGATCTCTAATGAGGCATCCTGAGAGACGTGTTCTAGCTTTAACTGCAGCCAGGGGAGGGATGGATTCTCTTATTTAAATGAATACCAACCACTTAGAAAGAAAGCAAATCTCAAGGTCAGGCCACCATAGGTCAGCTAACCAGCTGCTGTCTTCTCTGGAATCTGAAGACAAAAGCAACTAAAAAATGAAATGTATTAAAGTGGTTGAACAGGCTACTGAAGTCGTGCTGGTACCCTTCTCTAAGCTGGCATAAGGGTTAGCAATCCCGAACAGGTTTTGGAAAGCTCGTAGCAGGGACGGGAGCTTCTGCTTCAGCGCTGTCATGAGGTGGTGTCATGCTGTGGCGCTACAGCACTTCCCCGAACTGCTTTCAGCAACTGCAAGGAAGTTGTGCCCCCCTGCAGGCTCTCACATGCCAGCCGCAGAAGGAATTTTTCAGGAACATAGTTGCCAAAACTAAACAATCCATATACATGAAGTTCTTCTGAGGGGCTTATTACTTTTAGGCAAACTATACAAGCAACAGATGCTTTCTGCTATGATGTGAAACAACCCTTGGTGCTTTTCTCTGACAAGCTGCCCACCTTAGTATGAGTGGAGAAACAATTTTTTCTTCAGTTGCCTTCCAAGAAGTCAGAGCTCTGGTGCCTGAAGTCTGCTGGAACAGCTGGACCCAAAGCAGATACTCAGCACATGGGAGTTTAGCTCCAACAGTTAAGTTTCGACAAAGGTACCGCCAGTACTGACACATCTCAGGAGCGGAGCGTAGGGGAAGCTGGTTCATGTCTTCTCAACAAATGACGCATCCAGTTTTAGTGCATTCTCAGCCTGTGCTGCTTTATTGCTAAAAAAATTTGTGTACAGGTGCAGAGTTTCCAAGTTCATTTTTAAACAGTTCCTCTTTACAGTGTCAAAAGAATAAAATCTTATTTTGAAATCCTCAAAGATGCATAGATATAAAAGCAAGCTGCCTTTTGGAAAAACATCAGAATTTGCAGGGAGACATTCTTTCACTGTTACCACATAAAACATGTGTGCAATGGGAGTACATAGTTTCTAGCGACACCAGTAATTTCCTCCACTAACCCATGTGAGCGTGCCATCAGAAGTTCAGTATAAGAAGTATTTTCTAGCCTGTTTTTTAAGTACTAAGGTAATTTTTAAGAATCTGTAACTAATACTTCTCCTTTGCAGTTACATCATACTTTTCAAAAGGGGGATATCTCCACAGACATCCTGAAGTAGCTTATTCCTTAGAGTTTACATCAAAGGAAATAAGCATTAACAAAGGATACAACTGCTTACTTATCACACAAAAGAAACACATTTAACAGGGTTTAAACCAATGCAAAGTGTTCTAAAGAATACCTGGTAAGAATTAGGTGACCAAGGTTAACCGCTGGGCTAAACTGGTTTTACAAATTCCCTTTTTGCTCAAAGAAGCTGGCTCAAAGGATTTCATTTAGTCTAACTTCTGATACCATAAAATAGTTATCTTCTAATATTCCTGTCTTCACTTGGCAATTCTGGTATATCTAGAAAGAGCATTCATGAGAAAAAATGTAAAACCCGTTCTAAACCCAAGTCACGGTGCTTTATGGATGGTTGGCTATGAAGTACGAACAGGAGTTAACTTGACACACAATTTCTTCCTCCAAGACACTTCCTCTTTCTAACTAAGAAACAGGACTGAGCCTTTGTACACGGAGAAATGTTCTGCACAAGTTAAACCCACCTACAAAATTAAGCTAAGATAGAAGTATGGAACTCTGCAGTAACAAGCTAGTATTCTACATGTTTGAATACAAGATTAAACTTGGAAAAGTATTAGTGACGTAGGCTATGCCACACGTTCTATGTGATTTTCAAACTGCCAGCAGAAATTCACTGCATTACCCACTAAAAGACTTGGGAAATATTACAGAGAACACACTAAAAGTTTACAGAAAGATGGCACCCAAATTCCCTTTTATTGAATAAGTGAAATAAAGAAAAAAAGACTTATTGCAACCTGTGTTGCAGAAGATAAAGACCTTCAGTGATCAAATCTCATTTTCTGTTTTTAAAAATCTCTTCAAAGAACTTAAAAAATACACAAGATTACCAGTATTTTCAGGTTCATTCCTGCAGGTGCCATTATTGCTGGCTGGTACCAGTTATGCTTCAGTACAGCTGCCTATGAGGCTAGAGAGTTACCTGAAAATACTGTCTATTAAAAAGCTATTCGACACCTGAAAGATATGTACTGTGCTTATTAATTTCAGTCTTCTCCAAATAATTTCTCTCACCACACCCAAACTTATTACCTACTGTCTGGCAAATACTACACTCAATTTGAGTCTGTGGTTTCCTTTACTTGGTTTTTTGTGTTGTTTTGTGTTTGTTTGGTTGGTTTTTTTCCCCACCAGTTGCTCCCCCCTGCATCTTGTAAGAAACTCTGCACCCTTTTCCTTGCTACAGCTGCAGCAGGTGAGAAACCTCATCTCGCCCCCAAACATGCTTAGTTCATGCCCTGCTTTTTACATGCTCAGGGCACTAATATGAACCAGACAAGAGGTTATAAAGGCGAGTTCTGCGGATCCTGGTTCCTGATTTACAGTTTTGGTGCCATGCTTCTGTCCCTATCTATATAATCTGCCCCTTTCTCTACAGAGGCAGCACATTCTCTAAAAAAACAGAATTTGAGAATCAAAGCAGGAAGTTCAAGCTATTGGTATATTAATTCCTATTGCTTCATTATGTATAAATGCATATCTCAATTTACTGGTAATAACTACATTACACTAGACATTTTGAATCATGCATAATTAGAATACTAGCTCTAAGATTTGGTTTGTGGGCCTGTGCCGCTTTCCTTCAGTTTCTCCATGCAGTTCTTCATGCCTAAGGCATTACAAACTAGCTGCCTTTCATTTGAATGGCACACACACTTCTTTGGAGGGGAAGTGGAGAGAAGCAGACAGGATTTACGTAGGACACACTAAACAGTATGTTACCTTTTCTCCTTAACCTTAGATGTTGTAAAGCCTTAGGGAATCTGTCTATATTATAACCTGGGACATAGGCTCAGAGACAGAAACACGCACTGACATCGTGAACACTGACACTCTCTACAACTCAGGAGAAAGTGTAAAGCAGACTGAAAGGGAACAGACATCAGAATCCATGGTTAGTATTCTGCACTGTTAAACAAGACAACCTGGTCCAACTGCCAGCTTTTGCGTGCCTGTTGCAGCACTACAGGGGCAAAATGCTGGATCATTCATTAAAAGAAATCCAATGGAATCTAACTTAAACTGCCATTATGCAGCTCTGTACCTGAACAGCAAGCAGGATTATTAGTTTTGGGGGAAGACCAGACAGTTTCCTAGGGATGCAGGAAGCAGTAATTTCTAAGATTGGTTATCCATCAAAAACTGTTCTCTTCCATATTTTTCCCTTCTCTGCCCAAAACCAGACACTGCCAGCTCTTGACAATGTAATCCTTGTGTAAAGTGTCAGTGTCCTGATGCTCGGTACAATTTCTTCTCACTCACCGTCAAGGAGTCTTTGCAAGACGTTTGTTTTTGTCCTAGATTTGATAGTTATCCTCAGTTGCAGAAGGTACAATTCCTAAAGGTGCAATTCCCAACACAAGTACTGGCTAGATTGTCTGCAGCAGCACTACTGGATATGGAAACAACATACGCTTGTATCATCTGGGTTTAGTACTGCTAAAGGAGGGATGACAGTACTGGTCACTACACCTTTGATAGCCCACGCTGAAACGTGGTAGCATCTCGCACTTCTACTGAAGTTTTAGAAAGAGGGAATCAAGGGGGCTGGAGCAGAAGCCATGCCATAGTACAAGAGCTGAAAGGCAAAGGGCTTCCTTTTGTTGCTGTCAATAGCAATTTCTAGTCTAGTAGCCCACAGAATACAGATCATTATAAGAAGTCTGGACTGGGAAGAACATGCAGATAGCTTGCCAGGCTGCATCAGTCCTGATTTCCTACCCCTCTTTCTCTGAATGAATAAACCCTTGAAGAATTCTGTTCAGCGATACTTCTGAAGTATGAACGTGACCGTGGTTTTCATTATTATTCCATAATTATGTAAAATGTACTTGCTGACCACAGACCAGAATAAATTTCTAATTTCTCTAATGTAATGAGATAACAATCAAATTAAGGTTCCCTATGGCCAGCTTCTGATTTTATCAATAATTCAATAACTGGAATTTACGCGGATTACAACCTTCCAGATCAATTAGCTTTTCATATGCATATTACAGATTAGACAACATTTAATTTAGGCATTCTCACGCTTATCTCCATTACTTTATACTGTAAAAATGCTCACAGCCCTCACAGACCCATTACCAACTTATGGAGAGCCAAAGGGCTTCACCTCCGTAATTCTGAAACATTAGAAGCCTCCGTTCAGCTGTAAGTTGCAGTCCACATTACTTCAGCTTTCTAGAAGAAATCCAGACAGACAGAGCTAAACCTCTGATGTAATAATTCTGTTCAGAATACATTATTATCTGTTGGGCTGCATTGTCTCAGTAGACTACATACCTGCACTGAAAACAGTGTCAACTATGGACATTTTAGAACCCCTGTAACTCTTTCATGTAACACTTTTGATAGTGAATACTTTGCTGGGTGCAGAGGCTGCAGCTGTAGATCAATAACCCCCTGTGTTACCACAACCTTCATAGGACTGTCCTCTGCAAAACTTCAGGCATCAACAGAAATCAATTATGGTCTGAAACAAAGCGTTTAGCAAGGCTAAAATTATTTTTTGCTGTGAAGTAACATTTTTAGAATTCTACAATTGTTCTTCAGAAGTACAAATGACTTGAGTGTTAAGTGTTCTCTGATTTTTTTAGATTTAAAGACCATCTCAGATCGGTCTTTTTAAACAAAGAAAACAAAAAGTACTTCCCACAATAAAAGCTTCTAACTTCAGGGTCAGGTTCTCTTCACAGTCCAGTATTTGGAAGGGTTTAGTTTCTTCTCAGAGAAACAGAGTAAGTGCTAGACTACAAAAAAGGAATAAATATAGAGAAACTTCAGCTATCCTTTCAAAAAGAATTGTCTGCCCTTCCCCCAGCACTCATTGACAGTGCTTCAGACATGAAAAGCTGATATATGTTTTCTTGTATCAGGTTCATTAACTAAGTAATCAAGTGCCAAATTCCCTCCAATGAGAGGAACATAAGAGGAATTCACCCATCTTCTCAGGAAGAGACTCTTCATGCAACTCCCTGCAGCACAGAGCGCCACAAACTTTTTTGGTTATTACCCACTTACTCTACTGTACAGTCTTGCTAATGCAAGTTATTTACTATCACATGCAGAACAGTTATTGCTACTAAAGTTCTATTTTCTTATTAAATCATCTTATGGCTTTGTTTGCATCAGGGATTCTTCCCCCTACATACTGTGCTATTTTGCATTCCAGTTTCAGAGGTATTTTTCAATTGATTCTCCCAAGCACTAAACTACTTTATTCAATGGTACAGCCACTTCCATTCAGAACTGAATCTAACTCTCTGCACAGGTCCCCCAGAGCTCTGCTGTAAATGGCCCACCCGTCCAATTTTCTTGGAAATGTATTAGATACAGAGGATTGGTTTTTTGGGTTTGTTTTGTGGTTTGAGTTTGGGTTTTTTTCCATGTTACATACATGAACCCTTCATGGATTACTGGTTTTGCACCAAGCACGTGCTTCTTGATTAACCACTTTAGAGATATATTGTATCAACATCACAAAACCAAGCTACCCATTCCCTCCCTCCCTCCCTCCCTCCCCCTAATGGCCATTTACACGCAGATCTCAGGAAAAAAAGATGCAGTATCCTCTCTAAACTGAAAGTGAATTTTGTTCTTGCAAAAGAGAGAAATGAGTGAAGAGCAACACTGGGACCAAATGAAATACTTTCTCCTAGGAAATCAGAGAATGCCATCCACAGAGCATTGCACAACTCAGGAATCATACCAGTCTCTTATTTGACCAGTCCAAGCTGCCCATTGAGTGCTAAATCATTTGGACCTCCCCTGGTCTAAACTTTCCTTCTGAAAAAAGCAGAGGGAGAGGCAGAAATTATTAAAATCAAACTTAGAGCTGGAAAGCAATACTGGAAGTTACCTAAAATACAGGATAGTGAATTCTCAATCATACAGGGGTGGGGAATCTCTGATCCATAGGCTAGAGATAGCCTGCTGCACAGATAGAGCCTGCAATGTCGTTCTTCAACAGCTCTTGACTTTACCATATTCTCTCTCATTATTATTAACATTAAGATGTATGTAAATGCAGGATCCACCAAAGATGTTAAAAGATTCAATAGGACTTCAGCCAGAAAAGGTTCCCCATTCCTGCGATAATGAATAAAAGCCTTCTATGCGTAACTGGCAGATAGCATTTTGCAACCATTAACTTATTATATAATAAGGATAATGTTTAACCAGTTATAACAATTATATATCAGATCTGAAAAAAAAATACCTAAGAGATTTTGTAAATGATCTTAAGGTAGCAGAGATGCGTACAAAATGCACACGAACTCCTTAGCGTATTCATACTTTTTTGAGTATATCACATGATGGGTAATAATAAAAAGTGCTGCACGTGGAAGAAAACACCTTCAAAAAAGACTAAAAAGAAAAGAATCCCACTGAAAGAGATGAGAATTCTAGACATTTACACACACTAGCTTACTATTGCAGTTGGACAAATAGACTAAAACCAAAGTCAACTATGATTCTATGAAGCCCGTTAAGTGAACGCATTCCATTTCTAAAGATAGCTTTGCCATTGTCAAAGGGAGGATACTGCATGTTTAGACCACATTTGTGACATTTCTATTGTATCCCTTCCAGTGTTAATTACATTATCATCACTGTTTATTAATAAATTTGTCACTCTGAAATTGTAAAAATACTACTAGGCTCATGCACTGATCCTAACATGGCACTACAGTTTGCTACAAAGCACTAATGCTTATGGAACTATACACATCTCAAAATGGAAGACATTGGTGATTTTGTTGTTTTCAAACAACTTGTAACATCATTTTGTCCACAAGTATTAAAATATATATATGTATATATATATGATCTATTGCACATGCCCCTTGTTTTTGTAATCTTTCACATGGGAAGATTTCCAACCAACACAGAGAAAAAGTGGAGCAAGAAAAAGTAAGTAGGCTGAGGCAGCATTTCTAACACAGCAGTTTTATAAAGGTGCTGGCCAGAAAGGTATGGCAATGGGGTCTTCTGGGCATGCACTATTGGAGTATTACTTCTGTGAAAGCCACAGATCCTTAGCCTTGCAAAAATACTATGTTCTGAAATTAAACTTGAAAACTAATGTTATTACGCTGTCATGGATAGGAGTCAGGGAAAATCAGCAATTCTGGTTTTTTGTTACAATGCAGGGTTACAAAATATTGAAGATTATTCCTATGGAAAAAGAAATCAAACCGCTGCAATTGTCTACTCTCTAGCCAGACAAATGTCTTTTGTACATGCCCACAGGAAACAAAAATAACTTCCTGTCCCCCAAATATTTTGTCATCAAGCTGTGCAAGAAAACTGCTAGCTCTAAAGTCAGAAGGGTAAGTATGGGCAGAAGGAAGAAAAGGAAATGCCCAGACCTAAAAATCAGATGTTTTTTTATACCAGATAACTCCCAACCACTTACAATCCTATGATATTGACAGTATTTTCCATCACTTAGAGATGGATCCTGCTTCTACAGACATCTACATTAAATCCCACTGGTTTCAACACAAGGAGGCCCTAAAAGGAAGTGTGCTTTTTTAGTTGCCTCCAAGGCCAGAAAATTCAGACCATATTCAGCAAAGAAATCCTATGTTCTTAAAAGGAGTCAGGCCAAGCTGGTGGTCACCTTGTCAAGATCAATGTAACTCTTACCACACAGCTCATCTCAATGTTACACACAATTTTAGTGTACCTCTCTGCTCATTACAGCTGGCATTACTGTGATACGCAGTGTCTTGCCCACTGCTCTTCAGCTTTACGTGTCTGATCTTTTCATTATGAAAACAAAAACCAGGTAAAGCTGTCATTAAATCTTATCGTTACAATGCAAGTCTAAACACAGACCTAACCCTACTCCGAAGATTAGGATCAACATCTCCTCTTGTCCTTACTCTGCTATGGAACTTGGTCCCATAATACGTCACCACATTTTAGATATCGGAATGCTGCCCTTGCAGTCTATCATTAAGATTTAAGAAGGATTTCAATTGTTGGCTTTTTCAGCCACGTGCAGGCTGTCTGGCTCCCTGCAGCAGTTTTCTAAAAGGAAAACCAGAACTAAACAAGAAATCTAAAACAACCACCCCCCACAACCATGCTATTATCTCCCAAACCCTATTAACAGAACCTATATACCTTTATTTGATCCAGGTTTGAAAATATTATTTTAAGCTATTAAGCCACATTTTCTAAATCAGAAGCTTGGAATAAGGTGCACTAAGAAAAGCTCCAGATTTGAAGTGGAACAGAATACATATCCCAGTTCTGGGGTTTTTTTGCCAAGAAATCTTACTTGTCATATACAACACCATAGCAGGGAGCACATAAACAATACGCTCCCATCTGAGAATGACAGAAAACACCCTATATAATCACAAATGATGGAGACAAAGAATCTTGTGTAAACATAAGAACAACAGATTGCGCCTTAGTTTGGGAAGAAATAAGAGGAACCAGAAAAAGGCTTGTCCTAAGTATTCCTGCTCTCTCTCAACTCACCCCTCTTACGTGGCTAACAGGCCATTCCCTTGGGCCTGTTTCTACCTAGATAATGGAAACATACAGGTCATCTCAGTTTTCAATCACAGAAGAATCAAAAAGCTGATTCCATCAGCAGTATGAAAAGCTGAAACTGTGCCAAGGAAGCTGAGTGGATCAACTGCAAGTTTACACCTCTGGTCTCTTCCATCCCACCAAAAATTAATTTCTTCAATAAAGAAATAAGTTCTGCCCCATCTCTTTTACTGCAGAATATTTTTGTTCCTTTTGCTGCTAAGGATTCATAAAAAGCCACAGAGAGGGAATGATTTAACATAAACCTAATCGTTATCGGGTTACCACAGAGACTTTTAAAGCTTCATTTTTCTTTGCTAAAAATGAAATGGTGCAGAGTAATTTCTCCTTCTGGTGAAAGCTCTTCATATCCAGCACTTACATAGGTTTACACATGCAAATATACATATTGATCACAGACTGGGACAATGCATTTACACACTATAGACAAGGTGATTCTGCATTTGTTCCTGTGCATTAGCTGCTTTATGCAAGTTGACATCAAGACATCTATCTACACAGGCAAGCCTGGGTCCTGGAGCAGAAAATACCTGTACGGGATGTCCCCAGTTGATTGATACCTCATGTCAGAGCAGAAAATATGTTCTGGTTTTCCTGCTGCAACTTTTCATACAGGTCAAGACAGTTTGGCATGCAGACACTTTATCTGCTAGGAATTCCAATATGACACAGTGAAGTACTTAACCTTCCTAAAATGAAGAAGGAGATACCAGTGAAGAACACCAGCTTGCACTTGTATCTGATTGCAAAGTATTTCTCATTTTAAAACAGAATGCAGAAAGCTGGATGAAGAGCTGGCACACAAAACATTTCTTCAGGGAAACAAATGCTGATTTCTGTTACTCTGCTTTCGAGTTTTGATAAAATGGTGGAGCACTTCTGTGGGAGAAGTCATGTGGTGAATCAAATGTTGGGTGAGATGGCTGAAACTGGGAGTGGAGAGATCTTTGTTCGTTCAGCTCCATGGAAGTGAAGGGCAGGTTTTTGCTTGCTAGAAGAGAAACATCCACATCCCGCACCTTATGAGCAAGCAACAGAACCACCTTTTTCTTGAACGTCAGGAGAGGATCTGGAATCCCAAAATAAAAAAACCAGATGAGGTAGTTTAGGAATCAGAATAAAATACATTTCACATTAAAATGCCCACTGGCTCATCACTTTAAAAGCCTGACTCTAACGGACAAAATCAGCTGGCTTCACAAACCACAATAATCCCTTGCTCTTTAAGATTTTATATCTTAACTGTACATGTCCACAAGCTGGTTAAGGAAACACTACAGAAATGCAGAACTATACACTTACTTGGAAGCAATGCACCTAAAACCAAACCAGTGTTAACTAGCTATGGCTCCAACACAGAGCATGACAATGTTAGGTAGCACCAGAATGTACCCTGAACTACAAAACTGTCATTGCTGTAGAGGAAAAAAGCCCTTAGGCAGTTGGAAGATCACACAGATGATGTACTTATTTTTACTCATTTCTCGCCACTTATCCACAGTGTAGACATACTTCAATACCTCATCTTGTCACTGATCTCCTGGCCTTTCATCAGTGACACTCACTTGGTATCAACTAGTCACAGTAGCTGTCAAGACGTGATTTTTTTGCTTTAAGTTTGATGCCAGCCTGGGTTGGAAGGTAATGTGAGTGCACTCCTGCACAGCTAGTGCCAGAAATGTTTATTATCATTCTCCTGTATTACAGTGAAAGATGTGAAAGAAATTTTTTTTCTTTGGTTTCTCTTTCTCACATACAAGAACATGAGGATATGACCTATTTTCTAACCCCTTCCTCTCTTTTCTCTGTCTGTATTTATCATCTTATTCTGATTACCTTAACCCTTTAGTTGATCAAGTTCAGAAATAATCTTCCAGTGACGATTTTCAACTCATATGTTAGAAGCAGCAGGTAGGTCATGAAAATGGAAATAAGAGTGTGGGTCATCATCATTTTCTCTCTGAGGCACTCAAATATGTCAGCTGATCATGAGCTTGACCATCCATGCTCACACTGTTGGGCAAGTCTTATTCTTGTTATGAAGATGGGGAAAAGCAGACCTGGAAAGCTGTAACAAAACATGCCAAAGGTTTGTGACAGAGCTCAGAACACAATATAGCACTCTGTTACATACCTTAACTACCAGAATCTCTTTATTTCATTCACTGGGAAAAAAAACCCCAAACAACCAAAACCAAAACTCCAGAAGTTGATTACCATTCTTAGAAATTTTGAATGAACTTTTTTCTGTTTGATAATTGACATGCACTTATGTTTTCTTCCAGTCACATTGTTTAACAAATACAATTTTTAGGATAACTATTCCAATACAATTACACAATTCATGTCTCTCAGCAGAGCAAAAAGACAACATGGGACAGGAATTTTACAACTATAAAAGCATTTATTCTTCTTAGAATACATAGTTAAATTGAGCTTTCTTTCAAGCAAAATCTAAGCTGAAAGCTGACACTGTGGCAACATTCCAGTTCTCTGAAAGTATCCTATGAAAAATTAAAATCTCAATGACTGATTTCTTTGGACAGAAAACAAAAAAAGAAAAGAAAAAACCTAAATCAACCAACAAACTTTTTAGTATCTAAATAACCTTATGGCTTTACTCACCATTATTTTTGATCAATCCACATTCTCTTCAGAGAGCCTAGAGAGAAAGTGACGAACAAATGAAATTAAATTTGCATATAGGAAGCAATTCAGATCATGCATGATTATCTGCATGAGATACACAAGATTAACAGTAGCTTCCAGAAACCAGTTAACATTTTTAGACATTCTACAAAAAACATGTTGACGTCACTTTTCAAATGATCGTATCCACCCGCCTACTGTTTAAGGGAAAGGATAGTCAAGTGAATTGGGCCCAAGTATGGAAGACCCAGCACAGGAAAACTTTAACTAAGAACAGGCTGGGGAGGAAAAGCAAACACCCAAAAACATGCCTGAAAGACTTCTGTTCGGAAAGCATTCTGCTTCCTGGAGTAAAACCATGCATGTCAATCATTCCACAGAATGTAGTTTACACAGTCCTGAACTCCTTTTTGTCCAGGAATCTGTTGGTTTCCACTTAACTGAGAACAGCCTACAGCCCATGCCCAACTGACTCTACCTGGAGCATTAAGTACACACGGCTACTGAAACAATTTTTAATTGTGCATGTTTTGAAGATAAATGACCTTGTTAGGGTAAGCTACCATCAACAGACACATTTCACAGGAACTGAGATGGACACAATTTCAGTTCCCAGTAGGGCAAGAAACTCTCTCCTGTTAATAACAAACCGCTTCCAACAGCAAGGAAGCATAATGACTGTTCTCAAGGATGCTGAGCTGACAACCTAACGGAAAGAATAATGGATTGTAAGCAGAACTATCTCATCACACAGAACTTAAATTATTAAAAACTTCCAGTATCCTCACCAAAGTATTACTAGCCTCCACACTCCCGCACAATGCAGCATTTCTGCAAGCACCAGGGACCCGCACCTTCAGAAAATCCGCAGTCATCAGATAATCCCTAGCGCTGTATTTCTGGGCAGTTACTCCATTCTCATGTTGTCAATTCTGACCCTTGCTACACAAGTCCTCCCTCAAGAACCTGTCAAGCACTATGTGACTTTGAGAGATAAAGGAACAAACAGCAAATTAATCAGAGAACAATTAATTTGACAAGGAACAGTTATCAGAAACTCTTCCAAACTTATATATCATAATGGAAACAATTCCCAATGCCAATCTTTGAAAAACTGGGTTTTGTATCACTTATTTTAAAGCTACAAATTAACTAAACTAAATACTAAAGTAAGTCTTATTATAAAAAAGCAGCAGGTGACACTTAAAGCAACTCATACAAGTGAATAATTCATCCAATACTGAAAATCAGTTGGCTTTAACCAATTTCTTTTTTTTTAAAAAAAAAAAAAACAAACTTCACTGACTTTGGATGCCCCAATTTTTAACTACTCTGCTTGATATACTTTCTATCCCATTTTCATACATTGTGTGGGAACAGAGTTCACACTAGTACCAACAGAGCTTGCAAATGCAACTGGATATAAATCAAGGCTATTAAAAATTAGCAGTCACCGAAGCTGATGGTGACAATATCAACTGCTTTTCTTGTTTCATACCTTACTGAACATACAATCAATTGATCTGGAACAAGTAATATTTTTGAAAACTGAACATTATATATATTAATCCTTTTATGTTAAGAATTCAGAAAATATTATTTTAATTAAAGTTTTTACCTATTTGGGGTTTTTTTGCTGTACTGTAACTAAAGATTAGTTTCCGCGAACTTTACATCTCATATTCAGATAGACAGCTTCTTGGGTACAGGCAACTAACTTCAAGAATTTCAAAGCCAAAAAGAGATGAAGAAATAGCTCATAAATAAATTTACCAGCAGAACTGCAATATTTGTCTTTTCATATAGAGAAACATGTCCTATTACCAAAGCATCAATGCAGGGGTGGGGGGGAGAAGTCACTGTTCTGACATGACATAATCAGCACACTGGAATTGGAAATCATACTAAAATGAATAGTGTACAGCTAAACTACCAAGATTCACCCCACCCCTTGCACCCTGTTTTAAGGTACCTTTAGTTTTAGTTACACTGGTCAGCAAAAATTCAGATCCGTCAGATCTGGCTTTCCAAAACACTACCTTTCTCCCTCTCACTCACACAGAGATGCTCCAGGAGACAAGCAGAATTAACAGACATAGAAGATTATTAGCCTTCTCTTCCCTACAGCCCGAGAAATAAGTGAGGAATGAAAGATCTAGAAACAGGTTTATGTAGAAAGACCAAGACACAAAAACTGGAAAGTAAAATGTGGTGGAGATGTGTGAAGATACAGAAAGCACAATTAAGCACTACAGATCATAAATTCACTAAGACCTTTCCTATGTCTTAAAAAGCATCGATTTTAACCTGGAAAGCTGATAATGACAAAAGCTTAAATCATAAACACAAAACAGTAGAAGTAGCTTACAGTCCTGCAAAAAAAAAATAGCTGCCTTTGTGCTTCTTTCACTTTCTAGGTAAACTTTTAAAAAAGGCATCTAGACCCAATCTATGAGGCAGTGTAATAAATAGAAAGGCTAGGTACTGGTATGACTGGAGAAAGGTAAAGAACATACAGCTGGAACAGGCCTCTCAAAAGGGCTTGTGTTAATGGCACCCAGGTTAGCAGGTCAGCCAGACTCCAGCACATGCCCCTGCGGTTTCGGAAGACACACAGATCTGGAGACAAAGAACACTGATAATCCACAGAATGGGACAGGGTAGAGACACAGACCACTGTCACCTCCAAAAGGGTACACAAAGGCGTATCTGAAACCTAGAGTGGTTCCCAACCTAGGAAGAGGCCAGCAAGCATAAGGATGTGCCAGCTGATGTCCCTTGTGCTCTACAAGGGATCCTGGACTTAGCATCTGGACATGAGCAACACAGCGCCAGACTGCTGCACACACAGCTTAAACACCCCTGCCACAGTGCCTGGCTGCTGGATAGACACCTTAGGCACTGCACGTATTCTGCCACTTTAAGAGATTGCCAGCCTGAGTGTTTTGTTCCACTTTGTATTCTAAATAAAACCACCTTCCTCTCTGGTGAGGTTTCCAATGGCTATTTGCTACATTGCCGTTACAATCTTGTAACAGTACCTCCTACAGCAGCAGAGAAAGGAGGGAGGACTGTTGTACAGTGAGCTTTCTACTCCATGATACACACACCACAGTAACATGCTCCTTGAGTATACTCAGGCAAAGAAACATCCCTTCCTCTGCACCCTATTTTAGATAAATCCTCCTCCTCTTTTTTTTTTTTTTAATCCTCCAAAGACTGCACAGGCCCTCGCATCTTCCATTCACGTAACCTCCGGCATGTCAGGACTAGTTTCAAACACTCTTCCTTTTCTAGTTTCTAAGAATGAACGTGGGAGGTGTTCAAGAGATACTCCAGACTCTTCACAGACTCAGTCAGAATTTTTAGACTTAGCTGGCCCACAATTTTTGACACGCTTGTGTCACACAGGTCACCATTGTAAGATGTATAGCCAGTTCACGCAAATCTTTACTGTGTAGGCAAGATCGTAAAGCAGTGCATATAGTTGATTTGACATAAACCGGGGTAACCAAATACTCTTGAATTTTTTGTTTGTTTGTTTTTTAAGATACTACTTGCCACAACTCTTGTGCATTCAAAGCAATTAAGAATAAATATTAATCCAAATTAATTTACTTACTGCTAAAATAGTGTACAACTGAAAGAAAGCTGATTGCTTATTATTCTTTTAATGATAACATAAAGCAGAATTATCTTTATATGTAATATGCCAAAGGCAAATCTCCAGCATACTGTAACAGATTGCGCATGGGCATGTGTAAGTAAGAGTATTCATCAATAGCAGCACACTGTGCCTTAATGTTATGTTGCTCATAAGCTGCTATTACTGTTCCTACATGAATAATAAAACACGTGGAACTGGTAAAGTGTGCCTTAGGATTTTTTTCTCATAAGCAGCTACTGCTTTCAGAAATAGTTGTGACAAACACACTTGTTTGGTGAAGGAACAGAAATACAACTACCTCATTAGATCATGTAAGACAACATGCCGTATCTCCACAAGGTCTAAAGCTGTGCTTCTCATTTAACCACTTCAGTTTTTTACTTTTAGCTAACATGAACACTGAAAGTGTGGTCACTTAAAATTCTATGACAAATTTGAGATTTAAATAATTGTTATCAGATGAAGAACATAAGAATCTCATGCCAGTGACAGTAATCCTTGTGCTTTCAGCAAAACGTGTTCCCCCCCCTTTTTTTTTATTTAAACAAAGTACCATTCTACATTACAAAATACCTCCAATAATTTTGAAAAATTCAGGGGTTACCTGACCTGCATGTTACCAACATGGAAAGGAGAGAGTTTTTATTAAGTTTCACACCTGTAAAGTCCTTGTCACCTGGTTATCAACAATCACATGAATTCATAGGCTACAATCCTCTCCACGAAAGTTACTTTGCACTGCAGATTACTTGTACATCCTGGTTTTGCCAAATGACTCGGAAGCCATCCCCTTTGTGCGGCCATGTGTCATTAAGACATAAAGGTATCAGAAAAGGATTCAACTGCTTAGTGGAGTAGCAAAATCCACCTAGCACACGGATCCCACGAATAACCATGCCACCA
The DNA here is from genome assembly GCF_963210335.1 of Falco punctatus. Classification (NCBI taxonomy): domain Eukaryota; kingdom Metazoa; phylum Chordata; class Aves; order Falconiformes; family Falconidae; genus Falco; species Falco punctatus. The sequence continues at coordinate 1,563,752 of NC_137587.1, forward strand.
GACGACTCACTACCATCAGCCAGCGCAACCAGCCAGGGTTGCACCCGCGGCGGCGATGCAAAGCCTCATTCCACATGAGGCCCGGCGGCTTCCCCCCGCCCGCGGCCAGCCGCCGCTGCTCGCCCCAGCGCGGCCCCGGCCGCAGGGCACGGCGGTGCGGGGGGCGGCTCGCTCTCCCCCAGCCACCTGCTACAGCCCGCTGCCGCTCCCGCCGGGGTCGCGGCGCGCCCTCAGCCCCAGCCCTGAAGTTACAGGGAAGCGGCCCAGGTCCCAGCCCCGCGCCCCGGCGCTCGGGGCCGCCCCAGCGCGGAGACCAAGCGGCCGAGTGAGGCAGGCGGGGGGCGGCCCGGTGAGGCGACCGGGCGGGTGAGGCGACCGGGCGAGTGTGGCGGCCGAGCGAGGCGGGCTCACCGGCCCGGGGCGGCGGCGCAGGGCCGAGTGCACCTCAGGAAGCGGCGGGCACGAACGTCCCCGGGCCCAGCCCAATCACGGAGCAGGACGGGGAGGCGGGTGCGCGGGCTCCCGGGCCCAGCCCAATCAGGGCACGAGCACCGGGTCCTGGTTGGGTGCGGCCCCACGCCCGACGCCGTTGTTCCCCGCCGCACTCACCTGAACGCGGCCGCGGCCGCGGGGCTGCGGCCGGCCCCGGCCCCTCCGCCTCTTCCTCTCACTCCGCCATCTTCCCCTCCTTACCTCGGCCAGCCGGCGGGGGGCTCGCAGCGCCCGGCGACGCCGGGCCCGCCCACTCGACCGCAGGCCTATTGGGTGCCGCTCCTATGCCACCAGACGTCCAGTTTTGGCAACGATTGGCCAGCGAAGCCGTCCGTCACAGAGGCTGGCCTCCCGCCTCCAAGGCTTTCCTTTCCGATTGGCCCCGGGGAGGGCCCACGCCTGGAAGGGGATTGGCTGAAGCCGCGCGAACAGGGCCGGCCAGGGGCGAGGCCTCCGGTGACCTCCAGAGGAATTTAAAGGAGCCGCTCGCCGAGCGGTACGCGGTGGGGCAGCTCCGGCTCGGCGCGGGGGGTGGGGTGTGTGTCCCCGCTCTAGCAGCCCTACCAGCACCCGCCTGGAGCTCCGGGGTTGCGCCGCGGGCCGGCACCCGGGGCGTGGGGAGCAGGCCTGTCACGGGGGCCGCCCGGCCGGGGCTGCTGTGGCGAGGCGTGAGCGCCGCTCCCCCGGCCTGCGCGTCACCGTGGCCCGGCACCCGGGGCCGTTGGTCCCTCGCCCTGCGGCCGGGCTTCCGCCGCTGCGGGCCGGGTTTCGTTACTGTTTGTGGGGTTGTTAGCAGCCGGTAATGTTACGCTGGAGCCTGAGGGGTGAACGCGGCGAGCGGTGAGAGGCGCGCTCCCATTCAGAAGCTCCAGGGAAACACCCCCGTGTAACCGTGATCCACCCGACACCCACCGCCGCTGGGGCCTCGGCCCGCGTGTTGGGCGCCTTCCCGCAGACTGCCGGCTCAGGTGAAACGCTTCAGCCAACCTCATGTTACATCCATGTGTTACTCACAACCGAAGCCGCGGTCTCAAAGGACTTTTAAAGCCATTTCCCATTGCAGAGTTACGTCGCTCCTGCTCCTCATGCGCCAGTGCGGTGTTCGGATGCCCGGTGCTGCAGGCAGCCCGCTCGCCGCCCCCCAGGACCGGTCAGCTATCACACCCACTGCTGCTCCGCAGGCTGCATCGCGCCCCAACAGCTCAACCTGGCGGCAGCCACGGGCCTCCGCAGCCGGCGGTTCCCGACAGAACGCGCTGCAGACTGGCAAACGGACTTGACTCGCTGTTTGCCGGTAGACGGCCAAATGGTTCGTCTAATTTAAATACCTATCCCTTAGGCACTTTTTTTTAAAAAAGAGAGATGTAATGTGAAGCAGCTCTGCCTTTGCGCTATTTTATTCCTCTTCCAGACTTCAGCCTTCACAGATGACCTTTGTTCTCAAGAAGATTTAAGATAATGTCTACAAGCAATCAAGTATGCTAAAAATACTTTTGTGGAAATCTGCTTTTATCTTGACAGCTTAGTTTTGAAGAATTTTAAATTTAATGTAAATTTAAGATCTCAGTTCCATAAAGCTTCTCTCGCTGTCTACCACCTTCTAAGTTACATGTTAAATATCTAGATTTCAGAACACAGAGTAAGATACTTGGTGGCTTCCATATGATTTATACAGCCAACAGTGAAGTCAGGTTCTGATAGACAGGAGGGTGTTGTTCACTACAGGCTGGTTAGCTGGCCTTTGGTTTGGTTGTGGGGTTTTTTTGCTGTGCACTATTACCATATCAGCGTTCACCTTAGAGCACATTAGCAAAAATACCTAATGTTCAAGGTAGGGGCTTAGAAAGACAGATGCCAGAAGCATTAATATTATCTACCCTTTACTTGGAACACCACTAGTAGGAAGGAAAGAAGAGAAAAAAAAAAAAAAAGCCTAAATTGGAACCATGGAGAGGTGTAAAGCTCATGGTGTTATGGATCCATAGGGCAGTTATTATAAGTGTGTCCTCTTCTGGAGCTCGTGTTTTGCACTAGTTTCTTCCATTCTGCCAGCAGAACAAAGGATTGTTAATGCTCTGAAACCAAGCTTAGTTGTAAGGAATTGATTTGTAAGGCCTGCTAGCACCATTCTACTGGTGTTTAATTTTTCTAGTCATTAAAGAATAGTCAATTACCATACAGGAGTAGGTTTGGGTCTGCCCTGGTTACAAACAGAAATACTGTACCTGGTACAGTTGTCTTCTGTGTCACCTGGTACAGTGCTGTGTTTTGGATTCAGTATGAGAATAATATGGGTAGCAAAGCAATGTTTCTAGCTGTTGCTAAGTACTGCTTACCCTAAGGCAAGACTTCTCAGGCCCTGCCAGCAAGAAGGCTGGAGGTGCACAAAAAGCCAGGAGGGAGCAGAGCCAGCACAGCTGACCCAAACTGGCCAAAAGGATATTCCATACCACAAAATGTCACACCTAGTACATAAACAGAAAAGCTAGCTAGGAGCAGCTGATTGCTGCTCAAGGACTGGCTAGGCATCAGTCAGTGGGGGAAGCAAGCAATTGTATTGTGTATCACTTGGGGTTCTTTCCTGTTGAATTTTATTCCTTTCTCACGCTCTCTCTCTACTTTTCATTACAATTGTTATTATTGTATTTTATTTCAATTATTAAATTGTTCTTATCTCAAAAGTGTTGCCTTCCCTCCTCCCCCCCCAGTTCTCCTCCCCATCCTGCTGTGGGTGGGAGGAGTGAGCAAGCAGCTCTGTAGTGTTTAGTTGCCAGCTGGGGTTAAACCATGACAGGGTTTGATTGCTGGGTTGTTTTGTTGTTTTTTTTTTTTAATACACTGAAAGATTTATTTATGGATTGATAAATACAGTATCCAGTCTCACTGGGACAAATAAGGCACAACTGTAGGTTACACTATATAGCCAGAAAAGAGCAACACCTACTTCTAAGCAAATCACAAAGCCTACAAATACTTTTACTTTTCAATCTGTTAACATTATTACATTCCTATTTATACATGACATGGTCATAAAACTATAGTGTTTCTTTCTCATACAGAATAGATGGTTTTAATTTGCACTTCTTTCTGGAATTGTGTTGCACTCTGCAAAATAATCAAGTGCAACATTTCACTTTGTGATTAATTTAAAATAAATCAAAAACCCTTCAGAGACTTGCATGTTATTCTTTAACACAAGTGATGATTAAAGGAACTGAGAAAAAAAGGAAATGCACATTTGAGAATAGTTTGAGACTGGTAAGTATTATAGAAATGTTTACACATGACATAAGAGAAGCAGTTATAACACTGATTCTTCAATAAAGAAGCTCCCGGGGTTTTTTGGTTTTATTGGAAGGACCTCCCGGACTGTAGGATGCTCCAGCTAAACTAAATGAGACTATCTGCCCATCTAGCCACAGAAAATTATGTTTTATTCAACCTTCATTAACTATGATCTCTTGACTTTATCAGTATTATATTAGTGGTATTAATCATCTTATACTTGCAAAGAGATTTGTGTAGAAATATATTCTGAAATATTTGGCATAATACGCACTTCCACAAATTATATTCTCATGCCAGAGCTTTCATAAATACAGCTATCACCCTCAACACAAATCTAACAAACCAGGACTTCCATATTGGAAAATGTAAGTAATTACTGATTCTCCAGGTCACTATGATTAAAAAAAAAATAATAAATCAGTACTACGTTTCACGTCACTATTACCAGGGGGCAGTGACAGAACTGCAAGTCTAGATTTTGGCATGACTAGTTTTCTTGCATTATGTACACTGGTAAACAACTTTACACTTTCAGAGCCAAAACCACCCTGTTAAGGAGGGATCCTAGAGCGAAACAACCTGGAGAGGGCACTTCACGGTCCACTGGCTGTCAAGCCTGCAAGCTACTCAAAGAAAAGAAACAAGTTTCTGCATCTGCTACTGGAACAATTTAAGTGACTTAGTGCAGAATTCCTATTCCTTTTGAGGACACCACAGATTCTCCTATTGTCCCTGTGAATTCATCCCACAAAGCATACAATCTATTCACAGTACTTTAAAGTACTCTAGGCTATCTTCTTGCCTTCAGTGCTAGTTGTACAACAAAACCATAGAAATTGACAAGTCCTCAAGTAAAAGGCTGATTTGGAAGCAGTGAAGAAAAATCTGCATGTAAAGAGCGAAATGGGAAAGGAGGGGCAGGGGGAGAAGAAAAAAGGCAGCTGTAATATGTTGTTGCTCCTGGAAGCAAAAGTGAATCATTATCACCACACCTAGTATTTGAGAAGATGCTTGTCTCCAAAGTGCTTCATAGGGCGCTTCTGTGGCGGGTTCCAGTTTTTCCATTCTCAGACTCAGAGCTCAGAAGAATCAGTTTGTGGACTAAACAGCAGCACATAAGGAGAGACATTTTTGCCAAAACAGCAGTGCAGAAGGAGACAAGGGAGAAGGTAAAAAAAAAAAGGAAGGAAAAGATTTTTTAAAAAAAAAAGGAAGGAAAAGATTTTTTTTTAAAAAAAATGCTCCTTTCCAAGTTGCATGGCAGCCATTTCCCTTTGTTCCTGATGCACAGGGAATGTTCACATTGGTAGAACAAATCAGGGAGGGGTTGGAGATGTATTGTATATGCACCAGTAGTAATGCTCTGGGGGAAGGTGCTAAGGAGAAAATGAAGTTCTATTCTTTGTATAGTAGGGGTAGGAAGGAATAGGTTCTCCATCCATCAGTGAAGAAATCGAATGCTCATTTTCTGCTCTACATCCACCTTCTCCAAAACCTGCAGTAAAATTCAGAAACAGCTACTTAAATTATTGTACATACTTATCTTCTACAAGGTTTCTTACTCTACTACAGACAAAATGGGCAGGAACATGGGATGTCTTCAGTTTGGCATGCCAGTCCCTCATCTAGAGACCGGTATTTTTCATTCTGGACTAAGGTCTTTCCGAAGAAAGAAGCTTCAGCCATTCAAGCTGAAAGAAGGCTCTCAACCAAAATGTAACTAATGCAGTTTTAGTCTGCCAACAGCCCAGAAAGGCTCGGATTCCTAAAATTAGACTGCGTGGGAACGCACAGCCAGCAAACAGAAGGGAGAATGGAGTAGAGGAAGAGGCATGAGCAGTCAGTGAAGGGCTAAAATCAAGGTCACAGCATCACTAACACAGATAATTGTAAAACCAGGATGGCAACTGCATTCACTGAGGTATGAAGACATTAGTCTGCTCCAGGCTGTTTTAGACAGTGGACCTCAGTGTTCCAGGATGAAAGTAATTTAAGTTTGAAGAGACCTCTGGAGGTCTTTTAGTCAAACTCTCTCAACTCCTACTTAACTTAAATCCCTACCTCAACCCCTGATCTAGCACAGCCAGCTAGATCAGGTTGTTCAGGGCCTTGTCCGGTTAAGTTTTAAATATCTCCAGGGAATGAGGTTCTACATCTTCAGCAACTATGATCATCCTCTTGGTAAAAGAGTTTTCCTTATAGCTAACCAGAACTTCCCCATGTTGCAACTTGTTTCTGTTGCCTCTTATCCACCTCCAAGATAAGTCTGGTTCCTCAATACTTCTGCTATAGAACAACTTTCTTTACCAACTATATAATGGCTCCTTACTATTACCCACTTCTGCCTACAATGCAATTCAAAGGACTAGGAGCTAGGAACTTGAATACTGATGTTAGTTGTGTCACTAACAAATAAAATCTACGAGTGAAGACTGATGAGCACAATTACAGCAGAAGAATTGCCGTGTTGTAACTGTGCTAGTCAGGCTACCTGTGTAGAAAGAACGGGTTGCAAAAGAAAAGTGAAAATTCTGCTGTATATTGCAATGCTGTAGCTTATGCAAGAGCATGAAAAAACATGCAGATCAATAATTAGTACCCTAACAGTATATATATAAAAAGTTTCCTAATAAAGGCAGAAAAAGAGCTAGCAGAAGGCTTGCTTTGTCCAAATGCAAACAGGATTATTGGAACAACTTCCTCCCTGTTTCCATTGAAGTCTGAATGGCTTGCCCATTACTGAGCAGTTTCATTTAGTTGTTAAAAAAAGCATTTACCAACCTTTACAAACTCTGCAAAGGAGATGGCACTATCTCCATCTTGATCAGCTTCCTGGATTGTCCTGTCAGCGATGCTGCCCAGCTGCTCATCTGAAATATTTACACCAACCATCATCCGTAATACCTGTAACATCCAGAAGTCCCCAAATTAAATTTTTTTCTTTAAATAAGAAAACAAAATAACCATTATTAACATAGGAACAGAAATATTCTTACTGCTGTTTTTCTCATGTATACTGTCAAAGTAACACCACACAAGAACAACTCTGGAGGATTTCCACAGAAGAAACTTTTAGAAAGACTTCTATTTGTGCTTTGTATGTCAAAGCTTTCAGGAAAGACAGCTTCCTCTTGTAGCCACGTCTGACAAATACTCCTGCCTTTTCACTAGGCAGCAGGAAGAGGAAGAAGTACGAGAAAGCTTTTGGAACCCAGAACAAGTACATTTTGTTTCAATGCTTTTCTCTATTTTTTCCTCACAAAAAGTACCAACATTCGAGTATCTGCTGTTGGAGATAGCTGCCTACAGGAATCTTTTAAGTATATGGTCAAATGGTAACTGCCATTACTCTCTACAGTTAGTAAAGCATTTTCTGTGCCAATAGAAGATGGCAGTTTCAGTCAAAAGCAAATCCTCATCCTACATCAGGAACCACAAATTGCCATCTCCACTTCCCAGGATTAGCAGTATGTAATTACCCCTAGCTCAACCATAGTTTCACATATATGCAGCACTGATGAACTCTGATTACCTTTGCTGCAATTCCAAGAAGTTTTATTCTATTGAGAGGATGCACAGAGGATCAGACAAACGACCTAATCGATCTCAAGGACTGTCCCTGTGAAGTCCTGTTAGAAGCACCGCAGAAAGTTTTAAAAGGTAGTTCTCAAGGGGCTTAGTGTAGTTGTTGGGGTATCTAGGTATCATTTCCAATAGCATCTGCTTAGCCTAACACTCGGGTTTAAATCTGAATCTAGCATTCCCAGTTTAATAAAACAGCCTAGGCTACCAAATAGGATTAAAGTCTCATACTGTATCTAATCTTATTTAATTGCTTATCTTAAACCAGAGATAAGCAATTAGCCACCAGATTCCTTCAGAAGTTCTTTTGAGAAGACTGTTGCAAGTCCCCTCTTCATTCTAAATGGGTGTAAAGTCACAGAGAAGGTCATGGAGTCATTCAAAGCAGCCCTGAGCTATTTACCTGAAGCAGCTCATCCCTGGAAATCTTGTCATCTTTATCGAGATCATATAACCGAAAAGCAACTACAGGGAAGAAAAGGAACAGGCTGTTTAGTTCAAATGCCATTTTTTTTCATAAATACATTATCTAAAAAACCCTAATTATTCATAAATTATTTAAAGATAATTAGCTTTGAATTTTAAATTCACCATAAAATCCATGGAGAGTTCCATAAAGTGTTATTACTACATACAGCAATATTGCTATTTTCAAGAAATGAAAAATCCTACTTAAATACTCAGTACAAGTACGAAGCATTCTGCTTGCAGAGATGTTTCTTCAAAGCCTCAAGTCATGGAAGTCTAATTACCACCAAGATACATTCAATCCTTTAACTTCAGAGCCAACCATTTTTACATTTGTTCTCTTTGACTATATACTTGATGACATACAACAGAAATATCAAGTGCTGAGGACTGTTGCCAGCTTTGATTAGCAAGCAAGAGCATTCTGCTCATATACTGTAGGCAGATGTCCAAATACTCAAAAAAGAACCCAGCTGAAGATGAGGAAAAAGCACTCCATTATATGGAAGACTGGAGAAAGAAAGGGAAAAGCCCATTCATGTATGGGATGTGGCTTCTAAATCTGAAATAACTTGAAATGGCATACAAGCCATTTCAAAACACTCCTGTTGTGAGATGTTTGTAAAAGCATATCCATTACTCAAAATTCAACCAATTCCAAATTCCAATACAAGAATGGGTCAATTGTTTACATTCTGAACAGCTAAAATTGCACATAAATTTTAAAAAAATAAATCAGGTATTAGAGGACATCATTCCACTTACAGAACAACAGTACAAAGACACCAAGCCCCTTCACTCCCTTCCCAGAAAAACAACAAAAAAAGGCTTCTATAAGAAAGTTCACATTTCTTACAGTGGAGCTTGTTACTTCGGCTGTTCAGTGGCTCTGGTCCATTCTGGTCTTTGCTCTTCTCATTATCCTCTATGGGCCGGAAGTGGGCTAGTGTCCTCATGAATCCTCGGAAATTCACCTGGTCCTCTCTGCATAAGCATTTCAGCAGGTCAGTTTCAACACAGCTTATACAGGTTCTTTTTTTTTTTTTACTGAAACAGGAGTATGAATGTCTACAGCATCAGGACCACACAGACTCTTCCACTCCCACCTCCCTAGAGTTTGAGTTTGGCTGCCTGTGCTCAAAGCCAGCTCTGAGACAGTGCAGTTGCAACCTGGGATCATGCTGCTATGAAGTATGATGTGTAAAACAAGAAAGTGAGAGAAGTTTTGTCACAAGCTTGCCGCCTCCTGCCTGCAAGCTCCATTTAAGCTCTAGTCCTCACCCTTGGCCCTTGCCTGAGCTATCCTGCAGCTATCCCCAAGTCTGGCAAACGTACCTTGCTAATCTGGACCCCGATACCCTTGACTGACCCCAGACTAGCTTCACCACCATCAACTTGTCTGGCAACCACTGGACTTGTTGGCTGACCTGACAACACTCACTGGACCAGCCCTGCTTTTGTCGCTCAGGTGCTGCACCCTTGGTGAGCAAGGGCACTGCCCCTGCCAGATTTGCTGTCACCCTTGGCTCCTGCGCACAGGGTAGCCATTGCTTGCTGCTCTCTGACAGACAGCTCTCCTCTCTAGTTTCTGTGGGAACCAGCTATGCAAGTACTTTCCAAGACTCCTGCTTTCTACTCAGGAAACCCTGCCCGGTATTAACCCATATTATGATTTTATTAGACAATCTGACCTTCATCAATCAATAATGACAAATGTGTTCAAGAACAGCAGATTCCATAGAACAATCTAAAAAGGTACAATGAAGAGACACAGTACTGCAAATTTGATCATCTGTTTGGATATATGTTAGCAGCACTATAAGTTATGTCTTAAGCGAGATCAAAAACTGAAAACAAGCAAACAAAAAAGCTGATCGAATAACAAAGGTATAGTTAGAGGCTAAAAGATGAAAACCAAGACTGAATTAGTAAACTGTAATACTACTTAGCATAAAATAGTATTGCTACAAGTTTGCTTAAAGAACCAAAGTCCATATGTGCCCTTGACTTTCTTCAGAAGTATTCAGCAGCATAGCAAGAAGTAGAAAACTGTGACATGAAGCCCAATTTTGTCAACAAATAAAGCATACAAGTCTTGTAAAGTTGTTAAATATATCCCGTTACAGAATAAAAACATGCTGAGGAAACAGTGTCCCCACATACATTTCATGATGTTTGAGTGTTCAATTACTAGCAAATTCAAATTATGTGTGCTTTAACTATCAACAATTCACTAGCAAAACTTCTGACGAACTGCAAATCTTGAGCCTGCTTGTAAATTACATCTGTCGGAACTCACCCTTCCGGAAAGAAGGCATTGATAATTCTGTCTCCCAGTGGATTGATGGCAAGCTCTGGAATCCGCTGGAAGTCTTCACGGCTAAGTAAAGCAAGAACACAGGAAGTCTGCATAAAGTTGAAGTCACTAGAGAAAGAGTTGCTTAAAAAGAATTCACAGTAAAAACATCCATTGGCTTCTATTTCTGCAGCAAGACACTTGGCAGTTTTTGACATACAACTCTTTAAAGCATGTTTTCTCTATGACTAATGGCACAAAGCAAAGCAAAAGACAATGCCAAGCCTGTATTACATTACAGACTAGCAGTGCTCATTTATCACATTAAGAGCACTTCTCAGATGCTAACATTGTTTGTGCTAGAAACCTTCCTGTATGACACCAACTAGTCTGCAATTTAAGGAAAGTGTCTGAAATAACTCTGAAGAAAAATATGGCTTAAAAATGATTATTTTTTTTTATAATTATTTTGGTACCTAATAATTTGAGTTGGCATGATTTTTCCAGACTACCCCATTCCAGATTCTGGGACAATACCATATTCCTAACATACCACAGGTGATCTGCATATTCTAATAGAATTTTTTTTTGTTGTTTATGCAGTAACTTTACATCTTACTATAAATGACAAATTTCAGATTATTTTAGCTTCATCCAAGCAGCACTCCTTTTAAAGAGGTAAATTTAGACTTTGACAGAGGCTTGCAGGCCAGATGTAACTTCATCAGTACACTGCAAATACTCACTGCTCTTGCCAGAGATTCTCTTTTCTGCTCATGATTATACACACACAGCATAGTATAAACATAGCTAGTGCTTACACTGTTACAGCTCTTTCTGATCTGGAAGACATCATGAGCTATACTGATGCAAGCACATCTTAGATTGTCATGACATGAACATACATTTCATTTTACTAGAGTTGCACGAACAATTTTTCTTTTCTTTAAACCTAATAGAATGTCACTGACAGGAAAGTGGGATAATCTTGGTGTGACCAAGGCAGACACTAAGCACGTCTTACAGAATACTCTGGTTAACAGGTTTGGGTTTGTTTGCTTTTTCCACTATGAGAGAGCACAGCAATTTATCAGTTCATACAAGAGGTACTCAATCATTTAGGTTTTAAATTGCAAAGATAACAGCAATGGGGTAAGGCTGAAAAAAAATAAATCTATTCTGCCTGCATGAATAAAATGACATTTCCTGCTCAATCTCTAGAAATATTGGCAATCTCCTTCAAGTCAAATGCAGTCCTGCCATTTTTGAAGTTTGGGTCAAAGTCTCAAACTTGGTTACTAAATGTTTGCTACTTTTGAAAACTATGCTTACTAAATGAATCAGCAACAAGGTTTGATTCACGACATAATTGCATCAAAAAAACCCGGCAGAGTAAAGTAAACACAAACAGATTTTATTTAAGTACACTGGCCTTTTAAAATACTGTGATCTTAAATACGGGAGGGGGGGGGAAATGAATTTGTTAACCTTATCACTACTCTAGCCTAGGAAAGGCACAGAAGCAAGACGTTCTAGTTTTAAATGCATTCTAAAACAGTCCTTGGCACCACAGCACTGTTAAAGAGTCCCAATTGTACCTGTTGCAACACGGTTAAACTGTTTGACCTTCTAAGTAGAGTGATCTGACCATATTTTTAAGCTATCCCAGCAAACTTCTGCTCTGACCAGGTCTGAATTATTTTTAATAGACAAAGCTAACATCTATATAATATGATCAACTTGTTACCAGACCCTTCAGGACAGCTGCATTTTAAGCTACAGCTGAAGGGCAAAGTATGCATTAGTGATTTTAGGCAGGAGATGCAGTGATGTGGAAAACCCATGTCCTAGTAACACTATTTTAACAACAGGACTTGTGTCAATGCCAACACTTACAAGCTAAAAGCAGCAGCTGCCCTCTCTTCCATTTACAGCAAAATCCTAATGTTTCAGAATTTTTTACTTGCATATCACTACTTTTCAGTACTCAGCCTCAGTTTACACTCTGCATTTCAGCCTCCTGTTATTCTGCTTTCTAACAGGAGATTAACAATTAACCACAAATAACTCCCCAGGTTTCATATCTACTTGTCCTGTCTTTATTGGGATTGCAGTAGACCATTTTTGCTTATTAACACTCACTCAGTAATGTGCTCTTTTAATTGAAATAACTGTAGTAGCCATAAAAGTAAATGAATGCATGAGGTAAGTTATTCTCCGCTTTATAAACTAAGGCTTCCTGCAGTCATTAGGGACCAACTGCACCTGGCTGAGGCTGGAGCTTACAGGAAAAGTCATGCCCTCTACTTCCTCTGTGTTCACATGCCATAGCAACAAGGCTCTTCCAACACATCTCTCCTGGAACCTGGCTTCTACTAAACCCTTGCTTAAATGTAACCTGCAAAGCAATCTTTAACTGCATGTTATCATTATGCAGGCCAACCATTTTAATGTATGTGCCAGTGCATCCACACTTACACATACTTTCCAGCAAGGAACGTGTAGATTCTAAGCAAGACAAATATCTCTGAGTGTACCCTCCAAGGCACACAGTAGATGCCTAGTGTAAAGGGCTCTATCTTACCCTAAAGGCTACAAGAAATCTATTAGACCCCTTTTTTCTTCCATTATTTCTGGTGGTTCATCCTTCTTTTACTTCTAGATAGTAGCAGAGCACTGTTCCCTCAACAGGGTTGAGGAGAGTAGGGCTAAATGTAGCTGAGGGAAAGTAAAACAATGAAGAGAAAACAAACCATATGAAAAAACAAAAGTGGCAGAGGAAAGGAAAAATGTCCAGAGGATATAGATAACAAGAAATTACTTGAAATGGGAAAATAATTAAAAGTATTAAGGTGTATCATGCAAGATTGTCAAACAGATTTAACAGGTTACTACTGAAGGGGTTTCATTGCTCCCTTCCCTTGCTAAGGTTAGCTTTGTCATCCATCAGACCTTTTGGTGGTCTAATGTACCTCACTATCCCTGAAAAAAAGTTCCCCACTTCTTCCTCTCCATGCTCCCAACTACCTTTCTGTTGAATTAGCAACTTCAAGCAGTTAAAAACAACTTCATCTCACCTAGCTTCATCTTCACACATGCTCTACACAGGTTTAAAAGAGTTGCTAAACTACCAGGGGAGTGATTGATTTACAAACATTAGGCCAAGAAGTATGCTAGAAGTACAGGCTAATTAGACGAGCAAGGCAGGGGGGAAACAGTGCGAATAAAGCATGGTTAAGGGGGGAAGTATGTGTTACTGTAGTACCCTACCATTTTGTAATCCCAACCTGCCTGCCTTGTCTGTTCTACAGAAAGCTAAAAATCTTTTGCATTTTCTTAAGCAAAGGTAAATAATTCCATGTTCAGAGTGCTAGCTTTTATGTTTTACTTTGAAATCTTGGCATATCAGCTTGAACGAATAAGAACAAGCCTGACAACTTTCCAGACAGGTGATTCAATTCACTGACAAAGTTAACAGATGGCCCTGCCAGCTCCTGTTACCCTCCTCTCGGGGCCAGAAGCTTTCTGAAGTTCTCCAGGAGACACCATCTTGTGAACAGCTTTCATAATCATGACATATGCATAAACAGCTCAGCGTGTCCATTCTCACGTTACCAGCTTTCAGAAGACTTGCCCTCCCTTCCTTCTTCCACACTCACCAGGCCATCCCAATTGCTGAACAGTAAAAAAATACTTCTGAAGTGCTTAACCTGTCATTTCCCCGGGCAGAAGAAACTACTGTAAGTGGGAGGCTTCATGCAAAACCTACATGCCAAAGTAGCAGTTTAGCCAAGTATCTCCTTTTTATAGCTCTATATGTGTCTGTCTAGAGCTACTTACCAGTAGATAAGTTTTGGAGCAGATGTATTCTTGTGTGGTGTACACTCCGGTACCAGCCCAACAAGGGGACTCACTGAAGCAAGAACATACTTATCCTGGTCATACACTTAAATTTTCTCATCTTGGAAATCAGAAAGTAAAGAAAATGTGCACACTAGTTCCCTCCTGACCTATAGTTAGGATGGAGGCAGAACAAGTATATTTCTGGTTTCGCAATTTAGACGTAGCCACGGTATCAACTTTTTATTTTGGCAACTCAGCATGTCACAGTATTGAAATCAAAGATGACAAAGGAATTTAAAGGAATGGGTTTGTCCTGGCTTTTACAACCTGGTTTCATTCAGATAGCTCCCTCATACTTGCACTTACTCGTTTTCTTTTGGGTTTTTTTGTGGGTTTTTTTTTTTTTTTAGGAAAAGTGAAGCTAAGGAAAAAAATAGCACTTTTAAATAATTGATAAAAGTTAATCCATTAACCATAGGCTGTAGTCATTTAGAGGGTAAGGAGGAGAGAAGGAAAAAGCCAAAAAGAAGGCCTATGAAGTTTTGACTCCATCAGTACCCTTCTCTTAAGTCTTATTTATGGAACTCTAAAAAGAAAGTTCCTTGAAACTGTACGTAGGTACACTGGATAGAAACATCTGGCTAGGAAAGGTTTCAGCTTTTGGTTATAGTTCCAGAATGAACTCTCTCTCTTCTTTAGCCACCAGGATTAATCATTATCTACCAGATCCTCTGTACAAAGTGCTCTTTACCTTGCACATTTTTAACCCATAGATAAGAACGACAGCACAGCTTTTCCCCTTGTTCAGAAGGGTGATACACATTTAAAGATTAATTTAATGCCATAAAGAAGAGCCTAACACTTCTTTTCCTGATCATAGTCACATGAGTGATTTCTGTCATGTCTGATTTGTAAGTCAAAGGCGGGAAACAATCATTCTTGCTCACAGGAAACAAACAGAAGACATGCTTACTACTGCCAAACAGTTTAGAAAGCAAGTGATAACTTCACCTCGTTTGTCTCAAAGTAGCAAGTTCTCTTTGATCAGTATTTCAGAAAACAACATTTACGACCTTCAGAGCTGTAGTTCTTACTCTCCCTTCATTGTTTTTTTACAGGAAGTAGTTTTCTATTACTTAACTTAATGGTTTCCACATATTGTGGGGGCCAGGACAGAGTGGCATTCAAGTTTTGAAAGCCAAGCCAGCCATGATTGGGAGCAGGCTACATTTAAGAGGCCAAGACTGCAAGTTAAGGGATCACAACTTGCACAGCTGTTGGGATTTCCCAAACAAGTCCAGTTTCCTTTCTCAAGTACCACATGATTATTGACAATGAAAAAAACACCTGCTTCTGATACATAACACTATGAAACTAAGCATTGTGCAACAGACATTCATAGCATGTTTAATTAATTACTCCTCTTACGTAAACTGAGTACAATCACTTTGACATTTATACAAGCTTTACGGACTCAATAGGTAAATTTAAAGTTGGAGGGAAGAGCTGAGGAAGAACATGTCCTAGGTTCAAATTGTGCTAGACTAGTCTGGTAGCCATCACCTTTAATCATCAGTAAAGACTAAACCCACATGCAAAGTTTTGAAGAGACTGTTAAGTGTTCTTTTTCAAGTCATTTCATTTTGAGACATTAGCAGTATTACCCTTACCTACAATATCATTCAGCTGATCTGTATGTCACAATTGCCAATTAGCCAATGCTACAATTTATATGATACATGAGCTTTGGTGACAGAGTGGTTTTAAGATGTCCCTGCCCATCCCATACCAATTGTTTCCTCACCCACGGTCTATTTTGTCATCCCTTCAGCTATGCAAGTCCAGGTATTTACAGTACAGCCACAGTCCAAATCACTGGAGTCAGTCTGCTTAAAAATACCTGCACAAGCCAAAAGAGGAAGCAGAGTATTTTTAACCAAAAAGAATCACTCAGTAGTCCTGTTTACAGTACAGCTCCACAACCAGTTACTTAAATGTTAACTGAGAAATCAGTAATTTGTGGCACCAGAAGGAACTGTGTATTTCTTTCAAGAAAGGAAACTGCAGTAAGCAGCAGTACTGCCAAAGACAGTGTACCTTACAACTTGTCACCTTTATCTTCTAATCAGCGATTCTAGCTTTATAGTTACTTTGGTTTATAGGGCATCCCACAACCACATTTTGCAAGATCACATACAAAACCCCAGATGATCCCCAAATCTATGTTTACCAGGTTTGACTGGGATAGAAATGCTATGAAAGAAGTTAACTTCATCCCAGTCAGACTTTGTATACTATGCTATGAGGTCCCTTCCCCCTTCCTACTCTCTCCAGCTTCCCTGTGCTCCATTTCTGGCATATGTGGCTATATGGTGAATGGGAAACAAATCCACCTGAACACTGATCAGTTTCCTTTTTTGTTGTGCTACCTGGCAAGTTTTCAAAGCTGTAGGTTAGTTTCCAAAGATGAGCCTTGATATCAGCTTCAACACAGAAAAGCAACAGCCTTTCAGCGGCAACATGGTCTTGGACCAACTAGGTTGGTCACAAAATTGCACCCCTGGTGCAGTCATGGACAGCTCTTATTTGTCATATGTTTCCATAATATTAACATAATCCATAGGCAATGTCAAAAGAGGTGACTAATCATTTTAATACAGTCAGAATTCATAATCAGTTCAGTAAATAAAGAGCAAAACAATACAAACTCTCAATACATAACTGGAGTGGGGAAAGCTAGAGAACAAAAACAGCAAGCAGAGATACATTTTAACAGGCAATCATCCCACTGGAGTTTACCTTTAGGTTGAGAATACTTTCCCAGCAGACTCAGCCCACCAAAGTGAAAAGTGTTTTGCACATACAGTTTAAGCCTCATCTTTAATTGATTAAGCTGTAAGAAACTGGTTCACTTCTGTAGTTTTGAAATTCTAGACAGAAGACAAACATTTTAAAGGTCTTGGAATATCCTGCACTACTGCTTTAAAGAATAAAATGTGTTTTTATTTAGTCACAGTGACTTGGTTCCAGCTCGCTCTTTTTTATTTTTGAGCATACTAACAGACATGGTGGTTCAAGAAGAAGTACAAAGAATAGTAAATGGCTTGAAGATCAAAGTAGCATTAAAAAACACTAGGTATCAGAAACATTTAATAGCCCATGCTCCCAAAAATAAATTATCTTTTTGTTAGGAAAGCCAGGGTGAAGACGACATAGTGGAACTATTCTTGTAATAATTATTAGAAGCCACACAAATAAAGGTAAGAAACAATCTAAAAATACGGTTTAACATTTCTGAACATTTGCAGTAAGACCTTGAATACCAAACCTGACCTTTCTTGTCTTAACTGCTACAAGCCTTCAGTACTACAGTAAAGACAACTAGTAGAGCACCTCAGTTTGACAATAAGATTTCTCCTGACCCTTCATAAAAGGGAACAAACTTGAATGTCTAAGTAGACAGTAGATATGAAAACCCCCATTGTAACAGCCTCACTGATTCACCATATGAGGAAACGACGCAGGCATCCTGCAACAGCAAGCCACCATTACAGATATGTGTCAGGGCAAACAGCTGAGTTAGTGACGATACCCACCTAAGGGTGCCATTTTCTCCTTTGTCTAGGCTGGTGAAGCGACTGTACAAGCGGGTGATTTGACTGTGCGAGACTGAAGAAAAAAAAAAACAAAGAAGAAACACAAATTATCATGTCAATGACTTCCCCTAGGAACAGACCTCGTTACACAGAGCTACTCTGCTGCTAGAAGCTGTGTTCAAAAGTTAAAAAAAAATAACACAAAACCAGTTACATTGGAAACACAGAGCAATCAGCAGTTCAGGGACTTCACTAGCTGTAAACTGCATCTTCACATTCAGGAACCCACCAGTAAGTCCATTCTTCAAAAATTTCTTTAATTCTGCCTTCTAGCTGTTTATATTTTTGGTCTCTAACATTCTTTGGTTATCCGACTCAGTAAATGGCAATTAAAAAGAAAAAACCTGAATCACAGTTCCACTGTATTTCCCTTAACTCCTTTATGACTAAACATAATCTGGACACAGCCTCCACTGATGACCTCATTCATGACACTGCAGACCTCTGCTATAGAATCTTTCCTTCCCTTTTGCGTATCTCTGCTCTTGTTGTCTTTTTCCATCTAAAGATGGAACGTGTACTCAGTTTCTTTGCATCTGGAGAATGGTCAGAAACTTCACACCTGATCACTTTTCCTCCTTCACAGTTCAGTCTCAGTCCTTCACAGGACCGCCTGCATTGAAATAATTTGTTCATTTTGGGGTTCACTAATTTCTAGGCTTCTAGGACACAGAGTTAAAAGTTAAGAAGCCTGTTTCTAAAGAAGTTTGAGAAGGAGTTGGGACACAAAGCAAGCAGAAAGTTACTGCAGATTCCTTAAATCTGCAATTTGAAACAGAAATGCCAAAACCAGTCTTAAGCTTAGCATAATGGTGTCAACATTGCCAAGATACTAGACAACCCTAGACAATAGACACCTAAATCTTTACAAAAGTCCATGACAGGAGAGGGTTAAACCTATCTTGAATAGCAATTCTTTTAACACTGGAAGAATGCCCTACAGAAGATCTTTTAGAACCTCTTCAGATGAGGTTAATAAATACATGAAATAAGACTGAATTTAATTTTAATGTTTACTCAGTAAAGGTGTGCTGTTCTACAACACTTATCTAGGACTTTGTGTCATTTTCAAATTCAATTGTTTTAAAAGCCTTCACCAGCACATGTACAATGCTTTTGTTGCTTGATAAAACTTATTTGGGAACAGGTTGCACAGCAGTTGTCTAATCTCTGACAACTGAGGCAGAATTCTTTTTTTTCAGGTTTTTTCTTTCCCCAGGCTATTTGTTTAGGTTCAACTGTTCCCTCCTCTGGAATGACCTGCCAGCAACTGTTGATTTTCTTTCTTCCTTGTCTCCTCTGAAACTTTCATTCTTTGCATAGGGTTGGGCAATTTGCTCAGTTCCACCTAAGGCGACTCCTCTACTATCAAACTACTCAACTTCAAGTTAAGCAGCACACACACAGAAAGCAGACACCAGTATTTTAAAGACTTCTTTCTTTAAAGACTCCTGCAATTTTGATTTAGTGTTTTAGAAACGATAGGCAATAACTGATGAAAAAAATAACCTGGAGTTACATCTCCAATAAAAAGCCCTGTACTCCCGCTCTTCCCTGGCAACAAAGAGGGTGATGAGAATTCTACTCTGCTACCATTTCCAAACTAATATCAGCAACTCCATTTTTGGAACACCTCCATAACAGCTAGTATGTGATTAATAGTACATAGCTATACAGGAGGAGACATTTTTGTTATCGTACTAGACAAAAAGCATATCATAGCTATAGAAGAAAGAAAGATGACTCAGGTCCACCACTGTACTCTTTCACAATTTCCTTTTTGGCTCTCATCCCTCATGAAAGCTGCATCACTAGACACTTTCCAGAGCCCTCTCACGCAAAATAAAGATTTTTACATTTCCTGGTGACTATAGAAGAACCAGAAACAAGACCTGCCATTTATGACTGCTTCTTAAAACTCAGAAGTTAAGGATTAAAGCTAGCTGAAACATTTTTATCTATACTGTTGCCTCACTAACATCCTTCTAAAAAATCGAGTCAAGACCTCTAAAATAGGAACTGTACCCTCTATTTTACTTCTGTTAAATAATTAGAAAGTTTTTTGCAATTGGACACTCTGAAACTCTCATCTAAAACATTAGCATAAACTCATTTACATACTTAGAAAATGCATAAATATCCATCAGAAAATCCGTCACCTGTTATCAACTAAAACATTTTTCTCAAACTCAGAGAGGAGCATTAGTTTATTATTAATCCTCAAGTAGACTGCTTCAAAGCATAGGTACAAAGGGTGTGAACCAAATAGTTTGAATACTGTTGCAAGCTTTTGGAAAGCCATTGGAATGTAACAGAATGCAGACAAGCAACATCTTGGACCTCTCATCTGTTTCTTATAGTTGTTACTGAAATACAAAAGCAATTAGGACTACTTGAAGGTTTTTTCAAACTCAAATTTCAAAATGTTCATATGCAAAACGAAAAACATACAGTTTCTGTACAACATAATGTAGGATTTAGGACTGTCAACTTCAGGCTTAGAATCTGTTACTGAGAACCTAAAGATTATCTGTCACTAAGCAGAGGTTTTAACAGACATGTTTCTTCCCACTTCTAGGGAACATTACCTTTGCAGGTGTTTCTAAACAAGTGTTTTTTACCACAATATAAAAAAATATTCAGGCAGCTTTTTAATCTGTTCACCTAAAGACCATTAAAACAGGGTTTATCACTCGTTAGCGTCATTAGCGATTCAGTTTTGTGCTACATAAAATTGAACAAGAAAAACTTGTATAATGCCACAGTTGAACTCAATCAAATTGGTGACACGTTCTGTTCAATGCTCCATACTTATCCCAGATGAACAGGAGAGGGCATGTTTCACACTAAGGAGGCCAAAAAGAGAATCCTTCAGAGTACTTACCAGAACACAAGTTCCAGAGGGATATGCAGTACTGCCAGATTGTCTCACATCTACCAAGTTCTTTCTCAAACTCTTTAGTAGGTAAAGTATAATCAGCATCAAGTTTCTAACAAACTACAGGATATTCTATTCAGTCATACTAACTTAGCATTCTCACTGGGAACTTCGCTCCTGATAACCAGCATCCTGGGTTTTTTTTCTCCCACCTTGTACCTCATGTAAATATTTGCACATATATGAAGTATACAACAGTGCTAAGAGCTTGGAATTTTCCACCTACCTAGAGAACTATAAAGGGCAAAGAAAAATCACTATCCTAGACTGTGGCTACAGGCTTGTGGGAAAGATTTGATAAAGTCAATGAGACACTTTGATGACTTGTAAGTAAGCATGAGTCAGAGATTGGCAGTGGTCAATTAACAAAGTGGTATTAGTTGTAAAATTGAATAGTAAAAACACAGGAAAAAACTAAAGTCAGCCCACAAACTTAAACCTGTTGATCACCTTAAGCTCCCTACTTTGAAGATTGAAGAAAAAATACTTAGAGGCTAACTACAGCCAAGCAGTTTTATTGTTTAGAATGCCTACACAGCCATTTATTTAACTATCATGCAAGTAAAATTCTAGGAATAAAACACCACTGACAGTAAACCAAATACTGGCATGAAGAAAAAAGTAAAAGCTTTTGGAAGAACATTCCAGATTTGAGTTTTGGTTTTTAAAGCATCTTTATAAATGAGGTGAGGCTACCTTTACTTTATGATCTTTGTGATTAAAAAGAAAAAAACCTAAACAGTAAATTCTTGGTGTACACACAGACTTTAATATTACTACTTGTTTATCATAGCCTTCCTGCAGAAGGTTCCCTTGACAGATGGAAAAAGGATCATGGAAACTATGTGAACTCCTCACTCAGCTGTCCATTACGCTAGCCAGTACTGTCTTAGCTTTCTTCCACTCCTCTCCTGTAGGTCTGTAGCCACTCATTTTCCTGACACAAATAAACTATTACCTGAAACAGATATATGAAACCACTTCTATTGGAATGAAAACATGGGAAGTATTCCCATGTAGCAAGAACAGATCAGCAAGCATACGCAGGAGAAAAACATGATCTGGAAAGATTTTTTTACCTGGGGGGGGTGTGGCCGGAACAGAGCAAGCAGCAAAGTGACTTCTATGATGTTATGACCCCTGTTTCCAACTATTTAGGAGGGCACCCCCCACTTACTGTCATTCAGCATTTACTAGATTTCTCAGACAGGCAACCATTCTATCAGCCAAATTGACACCACTGAGGTTTTTCTAAGGTACTTATGTTTATGAAGAACAACTCAATCAAATACTACAGGGCAACATAGCTTTATACTACGTACAGTCTAGGGTGAACAATGTTGTGCCAGTTGTGACTAGTGCAGGAATTTTTTTTTTCTTTTAAGTATACCCAACTCTCGCACGTTCGCTCATCTCCTTTACATTTTAAAGGCCACTCAGCACTCGTTCTGAAGTACCTTAAGGCAACTTTAGCAATAGGCTATGAAACAAGTAACACTTGGGGGGAAATTGCTACACCATGAGAGCCCTTTCAGGCCAAAGACAGCTGCCCGAGAGAAATTCCAGCCCCAGAGCCACAGGCAGCTCTGCCGAACCCAGCGAGCTCTCTCCGCCGGCGGGTAACGCCGCGGGCACCAGGAGCGCTGCTGCCCGCCCGTCCCACCCGGGTCCCGCCGGGCCGCGGCCGATCCTCGCCCCCTCAGGCCGCAGCAACGGCCCCCACGCGAGACGGCTCCGCAGCCCCGGCAGGGAGCCCGGGGGCCGCGCACACGCCACGGGCTCCGCGGCCGCCGTTGTTTCCCGCTGCGCCGGGCGCCCGGCAGCCCCCCCACAGCCCAGCTGCCCCAGTCACAGCCGGTGGCCGCCGCCAGCCGCGGGCGAGCGGGACCCGGAGCGCACCGAGGGGTATGCGGTGCCCGCGGGTTTCTGCCGTGCCCTCAGGGCCCCCCCTGCGCACCCACCGCCGCCGGCGGCCCAAGAGGCGTTTCCCGGCTTCCGCAGGCCTACGAGACACGTCCGCCCGCGGTGGCTGGGGCCGGGCCGGGCACTGCCCCGCCGGGAGCGCAGCGGTGGCGGCCGGCCGCGCTAGGCACGGCTGGGCACGCTGAGGGGACAAGCGTCCGCCCCCCCCACGGCCCCGTACTCACAGCCCGTCTCCTTCTTGATCTCCTCGATCTCCTCATCCCGCAGCAGCGTGGACGCCCGGGAACCCATCGCCGCCGCTGGGCCTGAGGGGGAGCGACGGGCCGCGCTCCTCCGCGCCAAGGAGAGTCACGCAGCCGAACAGCGATGGCTGTGCCACAGCCACCCCCCCCAGCACGACACGAGCCCGACGCGGCCGCCCAGCTGCGCTAAGACAGAAAGCGAGCCCGCAGCGACTCTTATCGCCCGGCCCGGCCCGGCCCCGGCCGCTGCCTCAGCCCGCCCCTCAGCCGCCCGGAGGCCGCCGACGGCCGCGCCTGCGCGCCCCGCTCCCCGCCACAGCGCAGGCGCCCGCCCGAGCGGCCGTTACAGGCCGCCGCGCCCCGCCGGGCGCTTCCCCTCCGTGATTGGCCGCGGGCGCCGGTGGTCCCTCCCCCCCGCGGTGTGGAGGGGGGTTTCGGTGTGCGGTGGGACCCTCGCCCCGCGCCATGTCCCTCAGCGGCGAGCGCCTGCGTGCCCTGCTGGGGAGACCCCTTAGAGTCACCTTAAAATGCGGCGTCTTCCAGGGGGTGCTGCAGTGTGTGAACCCCGACCGGAGCCTCCTCCTGCGGACAGGTCGGGGCCGCCGGCGCCTCAGCCTGTGAGGGGGAGCGGGCGGGCTGAGGGGCGCCGTGTCCGGGAGGGGGGGCGGCGGCGGCGGATACGCCGAGGTGGGCACGGGGCGCCCCTGGGGGCTTCCCGGGAGCCGACAGTAGGGCGAGTAACGTGGCCCTTAAAAGCACGAGTTAGCAGCACCCGCCTGGCCTCGGCTGCGGCTGCGCAGC
This sequence comes from Falco punctatus, assembly GCF_963210335.1. Taxonomy (NCBI): domain Eukaryota; kingdom Metazoa; phylum Chordata; class Aves; order Falconiformes; family Falconidae; genus Falco; species Falco punctatus. The sequence goes on from NC_137587.1 coordinate 1,587,281, forward strand.
CACCTCCTGGAAAGGCCCTTCCCTTGGGACAGCCGCCACCGCGCTCCTGCGGGCTGGCGGCGCCTGCGAGTAACAAGCTGTTGCTCACAACCGTGCACCTTGACCTATGTCTGTATTTTTTCCCCTCCCGCATTTCAGTGAAGAACGTGGAAACTGGCAGAAGCACTCCAGGAGTAAAGATGTTTTTTGGCCATGAAATAGTCAATGGTGAGGCTTTCCTGACTGCGTTCTGGGGCACAGGGGTCGTGCCTTCACTTCACTCAGCATTTTAAATCCATGTTTTGGTCACTGTTGAATTCTCCAGCTGCACATCTTACTACTTAAAATCAGTAGGAAATAGAATGTCATATAAATCACACAACTTGGGTTCCCCAAGTATCTATTAGTGAAAAAATAATAATTCCACACTTTGTGATGGTCTTGTGACTGTACTGCATTAAAGTTTATTATTTAAGTAATGAATAAAGTCCAGTGAGGCAACTAATGAAAGTAATTCCAAAGGTAATACACTGAGGAAAGTGTGCCCTCTGTTCACATCCTGAAGGCAAGTTGCATTCATTGTGGTGTTCCTGTACGTGCAAGACTTTCACTAATGGACTCTGCTGGGAAGTTAAATTGCTCAGATAGTTAACTTTGGTTTGCTTTTACTCATAGGGGCAAAAGCGCCTCTATTAAGCGGGCTGTTTATCTGAGCCTCTTTCCATGATTCACTAGTGATAAGAATATGGGATTATTTAAGAAAAGTCTTCCTAGTGTTTAAAGGTCCTGTGTGTTTCTGTTGGCATCTGCTTTGCTTTGGGGACAAGGAGCAAAGTGCTGAGGGAGAAATAGCTAAAGGCAGTAATTAGACCTGCCAAGTGATTAACTGACTCTGTTCTGCCTTTTTCCTTGTACCTGCTTGATTGTGTATGTAATAGTCTGTAAAGTAATCTGTTGTAGTTTGATACTGACTTTGGTTTTGGTGGGGTGCTTGGCCATTAGTCTTCTTTAAGTGCTAGAGTTGTGAAGTACACCTTATCTAGGCTACCAATGTAAGTTAATTTATGTAGATTTGTACATCAGAGCGAATTTAAAATTATTTAAACCATACTTTGAGTTCAGTTTCTTTTTTTTTGCATTTATGGCCATGTCCTATGGTGGTTAGTACTGGTTATGGTTCTTTTTTTAGCAGATAACAAGTGTCAAAAAGTTGCTTGTTGGCACTAGAGGTTAAATTGTTTGTTTCTATTGCAGTGGAACTGCTGGATGAACCAGATTCAGGGAAGGGAACAGTAATGCTCTACAAGTATGTTGAAATGTTTCCTTCCTTTCACGGTAGGATAAGGGGTGGGATGCACTCGCTAGGGGAGCCACCGCTTACGTTTAGTATAATACTGACGTTCAGACTCAACTGTGCTGCGTCTGTATTTCTCTGCTCTAAAGAGGTGAACAAGGTGGCGAGTGGAAGACCTCCCCTGTGTAAAAGGTTCTCCCACGCTATCGCTTACAATTTCTCTTGCTTTTTCCTTTTTTATTTTCTTCCCACTAGTGTTCCTAGGTAGAAGCGTTTGGTTTGGTTTGTTTCCTTGTGGGCTTGTGGTTTCATGGAGGATTTCCCATGAGCATTTCTTCTGTGGAGAAACAGTTCCAGGACAGCTGCACAGGGAAGGTTAGGTTTATACAGATGCTCTCAAAACATATATAAATGTGACACTGGGAATCTGGTAAAAATATGTTTCAAACTCCTGCAGACCCATGCTCCTAGATGGGTTTGCTTTGAGTCTTCTTACAAGACCACGTTTGAATAGTTTATTCTTCCTCTTAAGAGAAGTAGGAATGAAATGTTGTCTATTGAATAGTCCTTAAAAAGTTAAAAAGCACATAGAATGGTGTTTAGCAGCAGTCGTCTTGCTGCTCTTTCATTTTCTTTCTCCCTGTTAAGCTCACTCACACATACTGGAATATGCTTAGCTTGGTAGCAGATTCCTGTGTTAATCCGCTAAATATACAATTTTAGGTTCTTAGCTACATCTAAAGGCTGATCAGAAAGGAGTTTTTATGTTTTATTCTGTTGAGATATACATGATTGAAGCTCTATAATCCTATTGGGATGATTTTATATCAATATAAGGAAATTTATACTAATAAGTCATATTTCCCAGTGAAGTATTCTTGACCTCAGACTGTCCTCTCGTAGAAATTAAGCATCTTATATGAGACGTCTTTCAGTCAGGTGAATTTTAACTAACTGGTTTTTTTGGTCCTGAGATGCTTCCAGGTGATTACAGTAAAGATTCCACAGATATAACTGGTTTACATATTGGTGAACTTGTAAAATTTCCCTCCAATCACAGTAACTAATGGATCAAATACTGATTCAGTGTAAAGACTTACAGGTATCTAAACTGTGTGGCTCTTGGGCTCAGGTCAGGTACTGTGTTCTTCATACTTTTGAACTCTTTCTTTCCTTGAAACTCTTGTTCTTTGCAGTGAACATCTGTTCAAGTTCTGCTTTCACCTTTTACTTTCAGAATAAATGTGACATTTTATCTGAAATAAAGGCTCCTTTGTGCAAAATAAGCTTCATGTTCATTGTTTGGACACAGGTAGATGGCATTGGATGAAATAATTTTCTTTATTAAAACATCCATGCTGGTGGAATGTGGAATGTTTTGACTTCTGTGCCGATGTATGGTTTGCCTTGCTTGTGCAGGTGCACTTCAGCTGTTGAAGGGAACAAACAAGCAGATGCAGGACTAGCAGATTGTGGCCCATGGAGTTCTTCTCATGTTCCCCTAGGCAGCCAGCTCAGAGCCTCAGATAGCTTAAAATACTCCCTCTCAGGTAATGTGGATATTACTTAAGCAATGTAGTTAGATTGTCTTTGTCGGACAGCATCTTTCCCAAACGCTGTGATCTCTTGGTTTGCCGGTATCAGAACAGGATATATTCTGAAAGAACAGTGGTTATAGAGAGATAGGTACAGAGCTCGTCACCCACAGGTGGACATGCTCTTTGCCTACAGATATATTTGCAAGTATCAGAAGGAAATATATCTGCTTTCCAGAATTCTTTTCTTGTAGCTCTCATCAACTGTAAAATTGGCTGAGCAGCACAACTGATCTTTTGGAGAAATCGCAGAATCCCAGACTGGTTGGGGTGGGAAGAGACCCCTGGAGATCACCTAGTCCAATCACCTGCTCCCACAGGCTCTCCCCACAGGCTGCACCATGGCCCCACAGAAGGAGCCTCCCCAGCCGCTCTGGGCAGCCCGGCCCAGCGCCCCGCCACCCGCCAGGGACACACGTTCTCCCTCCTGCTCAGAGGGAACCGGCGGTTTGTGCCCGGTGCCCCTTGTCCCGTCGCTGGGCACCGCTGGGAAGAGCCTGGCCCCGTCCTTTGGGCACCCACCCCTGGGATATTTGTATATCAAAGTGCTTCAAGCAGAGAGCATTCCCCTACAGTGGTTGTTTTAATTTTGTACTTGTTCCTGAAATGTATGTCATTTCAAAGTTCAGTAAGACTCTTGCTCTCTGGGTCAGTGCTGGTTGTCACATGCTTGCATGGATTTGGTTGTGGTTCCTGCTGTATACATATGTACAGGTACAGATCCAAAATGTGATTAGCTCATTCTGTTCTCATAGAACCGTGACAGGAGTGCAAGGCACATATAGGCTAGAAGGAAAGTAGCAGTGTTTATCTGAGTAGCGGGGGAGAAAATGAGCACGTGTTTATGTCATCAGGGAGAGCCTTTAACATTTTTTTCTTGCGGCCTTTCAATTGACTAGTGTTTTAGAGTTTAGAAGATTGTCTTTGTGTTGTCATGGACGCATATTGTTAATATTTGCACGTTACCTAAAGAGAAGGGAGAATCTTTAAGAGAACCCTTCTTTACCTGTTCATTAGACATTGATAAGCAGGTGTTAAAAAATATGCAAATCTGACTTAAATTCTCTTTGCCCCCTTGATCACTTAGGTATCCATGTTCTGTGGTGCCACTGTCTGTTAGTTTTGTCTTAGTTACAATCTTTTTCCCTCCCTGTACAGGCCTGGAAATTAGAGCGCTTTTTTTTTAATGCATGTAATTTTTTAAACTGAAAACTTTATTTCCTTTACGCATCATAACAACAAGTAATGCTGCAACTCACTTTTAAACAGCCAGTTGTTCTGTCCAAAACCAGAATTTCAGGTCATGCTCTAGACTGAATCTTGTACTGAATTAGAGAGTTCACTAATCCATTTGGGTGTGCTCAGGAAGTACAGTGGGAAGAACTGAACAGTTAAACCAGAAAAGTAGAGTGATCACACAATAAAATACATACCCTTGTGCAAAGTTTAGTTAAGTGGAGGAAGCATCTAATGCTTGGGGGTTTTCCTTCCTTTTAGAGAAGAAGGATGAAGAGAATGTGGAGTACACAGTTGTTGATTGTTTCCAGCAGAAATTTGAGCCAGCAGTAAGTACTAATTAATGTTCTTAAGCAGCATGTATGGCTTCTAAGCCTGTTCCATTCTAATAGTCAGTAGATCCATTAGGTGGGAAGATTGTGAGCACAGGCTTCATGACATCTTACACTGGAAATCACTTTTCCAGACTGCAGTGAAATTTGAGTAATAGGTAGTAACTGGCTTCTTTAAGTCAAGTAGAAATGGTATCTCTGTGGCATCAAAGTATATTTAAATAGTGCATATATGCAGGGAAAGAGTGCAGTGCACATGAGTTTGCAGTGGGTGGGTGTGAATCTGCATCAGTGTGTGTTGGTTGCTATTTTCAGACTCTGCATCACCAGTAACGGAGGTGAAGGGTCAGTATTACTGTCTAGTGTGCCATTATTTTGTTTAAGAAGGGAACAACACAAGAATCTGTTGGCATTTGGAGAGGGAATTGATTGTGTTGTTTTTGTAGGTATTTGGAACTCCAGACATGCCTGTACCTTTTTCTCTTAAATCATGTATAATAGCGTAAGTGGACTTGGTAAAATGTCTTTGTTTCAGAACTCAGAGCCAATGACAGATTTATTATTAAATTTTGTAGCATTTTTAAAATCCTGAATTAGACAAGTAATACTGTAGGTCCTCCATGCCGTTTTGTCTTCCAATAACATCAGTTGAGATAGTATGGTAAATCTATTGTGCATACAGAGGAAAAAGCTCTTCCCCAGGAAGAGATTTCCCTGTTTACGCAGGAATCTAACTGTTGCTTTAAAAAGAAGCTGACTTTTTTGTTTGTTTATGCCTTCTACTCTTCTGTTACATGTGCGCTACAGGTTGCTTTATCTTAATTGTCTGAAAACTTCTTGTGCCTGTGAGAGTAGCAGGTTTTTCTTTTATACCTTAGGAAATGAGTTTTCTTTTTATCTGAAAGGAATACCTTCTTTATGTGACCTTAAGGAAGTTCCTAAAACCTACTTAGGAGAATTTCTTGGGAGGAGATCATGGGAGTCTATATTCTTTAGTTACCCATAATCTCTGCTAAACCTATCATTCATGTTTCTAGTTGTGTTATTTCCAGCTGTCTATCTGCATCTGGACTGATGCTCTGTCTGGTTCTCGTGGATCACTATATATCTGAGATTCGTTGTGGGTTTGATCTGTATTTACCTTTTTAAATATGGAACATGACCAGAAAAATCACAGTTTACTATTTGGCCCTCTGCCTATTATTCTCTGGCATTATTTGTTTTACCCCTGTTTTCTTCATTAGGTGCTGCACCTGAAACAGCAGTGCATTGTCAGTGTAGCAGGAGAAGGTGTTAATTTGTGTCGTCATGGAAAACTCTCATGGCTTGAGGTAAGAGGCAGATGTTTCCCAAAATGTGCCACTAAATAGAGGCATAACTGAGAAACATTCAGGGATTAGCCAGTGTTTAAGACTTAAGTAACTGCTTTGGTAAGGGTTATAATGTTCTTCAAGACAGATCAGATATTTAATAAAAGACCTGTTACAGAAAGAATTATGCCATTATAAGGCAATATAATAATTACTAAACTTGTATGTAATACATATGTTTGTATATAGCAATGTAACATACTTGGTTTGCCATCTTTATATACTTGTATACAGGTAGAGGTATTACACTAGTACAGCTGTTACCTGTTGAAAAACTACAAATCTAATCACAACACAAATATAACTGAAGGAGTAAAATCCATCTAAAGATGATACAGTATCTTAATTAGCTGTGATATTGTCAACATCTGAAAAGGAAGGGACAGAAAGGAAAATAGCTTCATCTGTTAGCTCAAAACCATCTTAGTTTATTTTTAAATGGATCTAAAAGTAAGTGTGTTTATCCAAAGTAAAAACTTGTGTGGGAGTTCATGCTTCAAATTTAACTCATTTCAGCAGAAGTAAGTGTCTGCAAAATGCTTGCTTTGCTATGGCTAAATTGCTTTCAAATAACAGCTTTTGTTAAACCATTATGAATTTGAACATAGGCAAAACCTAAATTTCATATCCTGTTTGAAATGCTAGAATGGAAAATTATGTCCTTTATTTCCTTGGTAGTGGTCTTTGACAACGAAAGGAATGTCACGGGCACAAGAGTTTTGTTGGAAGTGGTTCTTTGAAAACGTCACCGTGATTGGTGTAGGAATTTATTTTAAGTACTGTGCATAGGGTTTGCTCTTGATATGTCTCAAAATGCTGTATTTAACTGTGTATAGTAGACTGCTGCGTTGTTCTTCCTAATTACTGTGAGTCTCCAAGCATCTCTGGAACAAACAAGACTTGTTTAGTGAATTAGCATTAAGGAAACTAAACCTACTCTCCCCAGAATAAGCCTGTAGATAGGAGTTTATGGCTTGTGGGCAACAGGGCGCTCTCTCCTACTTTCAAATCCTTTGTTCTTCTGTCCCTCACTCATTTTCTTTGCAAATGAGTTTGTTGTAGATAGGAACAAAGAGCCATATTTTTCTGTTTGATATCTTCCTTCTGGGACCTCAGGCTTTCAAAAATGGATTACAAATGGTGCTGGAAGACAAAAACATCCTGAAGGTAAGGGTACAGGGGGTGTGAGGGCATTTGTGGTGGCAGAGGTCATATACACGTATAATGATCAAGCTGCACCAGAAAAGTTGCAGCTGGACACCAGTTTGTCTGACGGCTCTTTCTTGCTTCAGGTCATGCATGACTGCCGCGGGATCTCAGACTGCCTCTTCCACCAGTATGCTGTCCTTCTCTTCAATGTCTTTGACACACAGGTACCTTTCAAATGTTCTGGTCGGGAACAAAAGTTTCAACAAGAGAAACTTCAGCCTTGTTCAGGGCATTCTCTCAGGGGAGGTTTAACATTACTAGAATGTGACTGTTGTTGAACCATGTAAATGTAATGGGTTTGTTCTAGTTAGAAAGAACCAGCAGGCAAGGCTGATAGTGTTATTTAGAGTCTTGTGTAGACCCATTTTCAAAGGTAGTTAATATTTAATATTAGCAGCAAGTTTAATGTGTTTTTTTTTAAAGATATATTAACTGGTCTTGATCAAACTTGGCACAACCTGAGGCTACTGTGGCTTAAACAGGAGCCAGGTCGGCTCATGCTTTTTATTTTGTTATTCTTTCTGCCCCTTTCACAAGTGTAGAAACAGATTCAGGCTACAAGTATCCAGCACTAGGAAGCACCTGCTAATAAAAACAGCTGTGGAAGTGAGAGAACAGGCCAGGTTACCACAAAATCTGTTTTTGCTGGTGCTGGCCCTGGTAGTTGTGGTAGTTAATGTGTGACTAACAGGAGGATTAGAGCCTTTCAAGAGAGAAGAAAATGACATAATGGCTATGATCTCTCATAATGGGAATGGATATGTTACGCATAGTTATGTGTGGCTTGTCCTTGCCTGTATACTGACTTTTCATGTCATAGATATGACTGCTTATATTAACTCTTCAAAGCCCAAGTCTGGGCTACATAGTAAGCTTTATACAGCAAAGGTTTCTCTGTCGCTGACCTTAGTTTGGCCTTTTGCCCCTAAAAATTATTTTATTCTATTACAGGTCAAATATCAGTCAGTGTTAAGTCTCGACTGCATGAAAAAGATAGGGGTGAAAATTCCCACCAGTGCTCCCAGCTGTACTGGCTAGAACACATAACTGATACAGGGGGAATAACTAACCAGAACTATCCACTCTAGGGTCTGAGGCATGCAGGATTGCACTCATTGTTCTGTTGTCTTGGTATGAGCTGACGTGCATGCTTTTCTTGCACTGATAGATCTCAAGGTTTAAATTCAATTACTCTGATTCATTGGCCTGAATCCTACTTCTGATGTAAGCAAGCTAGTGAAGTAGTCCGGTTTTGGCTACCCTGCAGTGTACCTGATACTATGGAATTAAGCTGTCTTTTCTTTTACTCTGTACTGCTGGAGAATATAGTTGGGAGATACCTCGGACCAAACTCTCATAGTTGCTTTTTGTGAAGCACGTCTTAGAGCCAGCTTCCCAGTGTTGTTAAAATTGGAACAGGCTGTGTGTGCAAGTGAGACTTTGCACAGCAATGGAATGAAGAACTCTGGTTTAGATGGGATCCTGCTTGCATAATTTGAAAAGTGTTATTTATCCCCAGTTTTGGTCAGCTGCTGCAACTGTTTATTCCTTGCAATAAGTAACCTAATATAATTAACACAACATGCAGAGGATGGCAGTGAAAGGTTTCTGATGTTCACTGTCTTCCCCATTGATGTTCTTATAGCACTTAAGCATCACCTGTTGAAGTAACTTTTAATGATACTGTTTGTGGAAATCTAATATTGCTGCTTCACATTTGGCTGCCTTGGGGGTATGTGTGTGGCCCTGTTGGGCTACAGCAGCCTAAAAAGCTGGATAGTGAGCAGGCAAACTGGCTGTTGTCAGTGCTTACCTCCCTAACGTTGCCTTCTGGGACGCTTCTATGCTGCATCATGAGGCTAGGGCGTTCTCACTCTGTGAAATCCCTGGCTATTGTAAAATGTTGTTGCTTGTATATCTGTGTACTACCAAAAGAAATAATAGCATTTTTCCTAGAGGTGTGTGCTGCAAGAGTAAAGAAAATTTGACAGCTTGAGACTTTCTGTGAGACAGAGGTCCATGCAAGGTTTAATCATAAAATGTACAAGTGAACAAGTCCCTGTTGCAGTCTGCTTCCACAGATCAATGCAGAAACACTACTTTTTACCATATTGTAGTTTTTCTGCCTTTGAATCCAAACCATTAGCATGGAGTGACTTTGGACAAAGATTTTCACAGTGTAAGCTAAAATAATGTTTTTGTGGTGGGCAAGTTTATTCTATAACCTTGTTCATTCAGATTAAACCTTTTATGAATATTAAGCACAAGGATGCTTTCATTTTTGTTTAAATATTTAAGTCTTTTTCTCTCCTTATTTGGAAAGCATTGATTATTTTTTTTATTAGAAACCCTCTCTCTAACCATCTAGAAGAATGGAATATATTTCCAGAAATTTGAACATCATCTTTGTTTTGACTTTGAGTAAAAGTAACCGCTCGAGAAGGTCTTTCTAGAGGTTCCTCTTCATCTGCATACAGCTACTGAGAGGGAAAGTTCAAAGTTTAGCATGCTACTACTAATCGCTTACTGAGAATCTGTTGTGGCAAGGAATCTCTCAGCCTCGAGGAGTAACCTTGAGAGGTGTCCCTACTCAAAGGGAGATCCTGTTGTGCAGCTTGCTGCCATGTAGAAGAGCTCAGCAGACCCTGAGCTGTCCATTATCTATGAAGTAAGATCATTGACTTGTAGTCTTGTTTGCATATTGGCCGTATTTTAGATTGGCACGTGTTCAGCTAGCCCTCAACTGTTGAGCAAGATTTGTGACCCTTAAGTATTGTGTTGTTATCTGTCTCCCCAAATTCCAGCTTAAGCCAGACACAGCCGTTGTGACCACCACTGGTGGCTATTGCTTAAGCAGAAAAGGGTGGGGCAGGGGGCACACCCCCGGGGTGGATTGTTCCAATGACAGATAGTTCACTCTCAGATTTTGAATGTGGATGCAGGCTTTTTATTTTTTCCTCTCTGTTCCCCTGGTGAGTGGACTCTCTTCCAGGCTTCCCTTTTCCATTGTCTTCTTTTGGCACCTGTTGCAATAATCCCACTCATCTTTGTGTTCCCTGGTTAGGGATAAGAGTCAAGGTTGTTCCTACTCTTTCTGTAAAGTGACGAAACCAGGATGAGAAACAAGCAAACACCATGCCATGTAGTTGCTGCTGGAGGCTGTTTGCTTGCCTTCTGGCTCTGTATGCTGTCAACGGTAAGGCTCACTGGCAAAATCAGGTTTTAGGCAAAAGATTTTTGAAAACTTTGCATGTTCTTTCATCATGCTTTCCTTATGTTGCATCACTATTTCAGTTTTAGATAAAAACCAAACCGGAAATATCCTGGGGAAGTATCACTGTATGTTTACTCTCTTCTGATAACTGCTCCTAACCGCCTGCTGTCCAGAGACAAGAGTGCTGGGCTAGAAAGAGCCTTAGACTAATTTACATAATGTTAAGTTTTAAAAATTAATTTAGCCTTTTATGTAACTGAACAGCTTTAAGGACTCAGATTACTTTGCAACTGTATGCAGTCAAAAAGAGAATTAATTTGTTTGCAGCGTACTTTATTTCTAATACGCATCCCCACTGTCAAACCTCCACGTTCCCTGCCTTGGGTTAACAGACGCTGGTTGTGGCATATTGCTCCCTTCCATCACAGGTTGCTGATGCTCTGCAGTTCTCAGTGGCAACAGGTGGCTTCCTTCCACACCGTGTCTGCACATTACAGGAGTGTTTGATGCAGCACTTGAAGATACCTTCCAAATGGCATGCCATCATGAAGAGCAGGCAGCAGATGGCTTCGGTGAGTGATTCAGTGGGGCACCTTCTGAAGACTCAATTGTGAGCTATGCTTTGCCCATCTTGAGATGTTTCTGTCAGTTTTTCAAAAAGCAGTGGTCAAATTACTGTAGTTTAGGTCATTTTGTAACACAGACTTGGGAGACAGATGTAAGCTTTAGTTGGCATTAGTGCTTATGCTGCTATTTCCTAATAGCTCATGTGAAATTGAGGTTTTGAAGAAACCACAGAGCTTGTACAATAGAGGATGTATATAACTTGGGTTAAAAATGTTCTGGATATCTTAATGTATTTGACTAAATCTGAAACCTAGTTCCAACATAACAAGTTGGTTAAAATGAATCCTGAGTCAAGTAGGGAAAGAGGAAACTTATTTCCAGCACTTATGAGAATGAAAAAATGAGAGTAGCGATTTTTTTTTCTTGCTTGTGCAGTTCAGCAGCATTTTCCAAATCATTATTCTCTATTGTCCTTGGTTTTGTTAATCTTTCAGATGGGGACAAGAAAGGGAGAACTTCATGGGCCAGGAGCTCCTAAGATTTGGAGATAAATAGAATAGACTTGCTTGATAAATAGAATAAACTATTTCAGTTGGAAGGGACCTAAAATGATCATCTAGTCCAAGGGCCTGACCGGTTCAGGGCTGACCAGGTTGAAGCATGTTATTAAGGGCATTGTCCAAATGCCTCCTAAACGCTGACGGGCTTGGGGCATCGTCCGCCTCTCCAGGAGGCCCGTTCCAGGGCCTGACCACCCTCTCGGTAAAGAAGTGCTTCCTCATGGCCAGTCTAAACCTCCCCTGGCGCAGCTTTGATCCCTCCCCAGGCATCCTGTCCCTGGGTACCAGGGAGAGGAGCTCAGCACCTCCCTCTCCACGTCCCCTCCCCAGGAAGCTGCAGAGAGCAGTGGGGTCGTCCCTCAGCCTCCTTCTCTCCAAACCAGACAAGCCCAGAGTGCGCAGCCGCTCCTCACAGGACGTGCCTTCCAGCCCTTTTACCGGCTTCGTTGCCCTCCTCTGGATGCATTCAAGGACCTTTGCATCCTTCTTGAGTTGGGTGGCCCAGAACAGGTCACCGGAGCCAAGGTGAGGCCGCACCGCCGCTGAATACAGCGGGACGATCCCTCTCCTGACCGGCTGGCGATGCTGGGTTTGATGCAGCCCAGGATGCAGGCTGCCCTCGGGGTGCCAGGACACGCTGCAGACTCATGCTGAGCCTGCTGCCAGCCAGCACCCCAGGTCCCCTCCGCAGGGCTGCTGTCAGCCGCTCCTCTCCCAGTCTGTGCTTGTGGCTGGTGTTATTCCATCCTAGGTGCAGAACCCGGCATTTTGACTTGTTAAATTTCATCCTGTTAATTGTAGCCCGATGCTCCAATCTGTCTAGGTCCCTCTGCAAGGCCTCTTCTTGACTCGAGAGTCAACAGCACCTCCCAGTTTGGTGTCATCAGCAAACTTGCTGCTGGTGCATTCAACTCCTGCGTCCAGACCGTTGATAAAATATATTGAACAGAACCGGCCCTAGAACTGAGCCCTGAGGAGCGCTGCTGGTGACCGGCTGCCAGCCAGATCTAGCTCTATTCACTACAAGCCTTTGAGCTCTGCCCTTCAGCCAGTTTTTAATCCAGGGCACCATGAACCTACTCACTTCACAGCTGGACAGCTTGTCCAGAAAGATGCTGTGGGGGACAGTATCAAAAGCCTTACTACAATCCAGAAAAACTACATCCACTGCCTTGCCTTCATCCACTACTCAGGTGCCCTTATCATGGAAGGATATCAAATTAGTTAAACAGTATATAAATATGCCAGTGCCAGTGTGGCAGCTTTTGCTGGGTTTTTAATCCCCTGACCTTGCTTTTTTGGGGCTGAGAGAGGAAAACTTCCGAAGAAGCTACTAAATATGGGAACTAGATATGTAATGAGACCTCACCATATAGGCAGGATTTCTTTACTGAATAGGAACAATATCTTTCCTATCAGAGCATTTTGTAGCCTTTCGTACTGGTCTTGTAACTTCTTGAGTAAATTTAAGTGGGTTTGCACTGCCTGTTCATAGTCTTAAAATCTTTCTCAAAAGCCTGGATTAAATGTTACTTGATATTGCTATAATAGCTACTCAGCGAAACCTCTAATTTGAACACAGCTTTATTTTTCTGTAAGTTCTGGAATTCTAATAGTGTCTTTCAAAATTTCAATTTAGAGAATTCTTTATGGCAAATCTAAGCTAAATGGCAGCATGCCTGCCTTAGTTTACCAGACCAAATCCTCCTATTGGTCCAGAGAAAAAAGATGGAAAATTCCTGTAATATGTATGTAGTAAGGATACCAATGTAAGCCACTCTGTAGTGACAGTTTTGCTCAGGGTGTCATAGTCATGCTGCTTAAGTGGGGCTTGTTTTCATGTGCTTCTGGTTCTAGTTGTGATGACTGAAGTTGTTACTATCCCCAGATGCTTCCCTGGCTCTGTTGATGGAAGGGTTATTTTCCCTTTAGATCTTCAGCTCTGCTCTTAGGAATCCAACCTAGTTTCAGAGATGGGTGAGAGAAAGCCTAACATTAAATGCTGGAAAAATTATTTGTTAGTTTTTGGGTTGTTTGGCATTTTTCTTTAAAGAAGCAATTCATCCTCCCAAACTCCCTCTTCTCAAACATCCACAAGCAGATGGCCTTAGAAGCTGCAAGCATTCAGTAGCACTGAAAAGAGAGATCGGCATCAGGAGATAATGTTGCAAGTTGCAGATTAATGTGATGAAAAGCTTTGTTATAATTTTTGCTGTGTAAATAACTGCTTTCATTTGCATTGGGATACACAGGAGAATGCTGACATATGGTTCCTGAGACCCTTTCCAGCTTTTCTGCTTAAAGCACTTGCTCTGAAGGCTATGTACCTTCTGCTGCTCCACGCATCTCTAATGGATAACTTGATGTCTGACCTAACAACTGTAGTACGTGGTTATTTAAATGCTTATCAGTCTGGGTCTGGAGATCACCTTAGGAGCACAAAGGTAGGTATGTCTGCTTATGTCTCTGGTTAGTGATTTGATCTGAGGCTCTGATGGGTAACTCAGGAGGACTTAGCCACAGCAGCTTCCTTTTCTGCAACTGTACACCCTACTTTATGCCATTATGTACCTTGTTTCCTTTGATGAGCAGCAGAAGTGATGGTGTCTGTATCTACCTAGCTGCATTTCATGTTAGTCCATCAGCACAAATCCACCTCAAGTTAGTGCTGGGGATGGTGAGCTGCAGCAGTTAAGGCATGGGCACAGGCACATGTGCCTTCTCTTCACTCTCATCTGAGACTGAGAACCTCTGGGCTTGATAGGGGTTGCATATTTGTGAGAGCATGAAGAGGAGCAGGCAGTTGTGTTGGTACCTGGAGCTGCCAGAGTTCCTTTGTTTTGGTGAGAGAACTGAGTCCCAAAATCTTGTTCTGTTTTTCTCCTATTCTGTCATCTTTACTGCTGAGATGTTTTTCATATACTGGCTGTTTCTGGATAGTGGTGTCTCTTGTTGGGCAAAGATTTTTATTTCTGTAAAGCATCTCTGCATTATCTTGTCTTCCTCATTTATTCTCACCTTCATTAGCAGGGTGGGGCAGGCACAAAACCAAGTCAAGTAACACTTTTCATCTTTGGTTACATAGAACCAGTAGTATTGCATGCCCCGGTACCTTGGAGTGGTTCTTGTATGGTGGACATTTCTGTAATTGCTTGTTAATTTTTAAAGCAGGGCAGGGGGAATTAGATTTTTGATTAAGGAGCTTGACTTCCTGTGCTAGTAGAAAGAACCCATCCATGCAAACCAAAGAAGCAGTGGTATTGGTGTGGTCTATTTCTGTCTTTTCAATGAAGTAATCTTAGGAGGGCTTGCAACAGCTATGCAAGATATTGCTGGTATTACATTTGGATGAAAAGTGAATAGTCAAACATCCTCATTCATCACAAAAAGACTGAACTAACATGATTAAATCCTGTTACTGCCTCACTTCTGCAGTTGTAAATGTCTTGAAATATTTATGGGGAAAAGAGACTGCAGGTCTGTCTTCATGGAAGGAATTGTCTTTTTCTTTGCCCTGGTTTAACAAAGCACTGAAGCACAGACTTGAATTCTTTGGGAATTACTTAAGGGCTCAGAGCAGAAAATCTCATTATTGAGGATTTAGGAAGGGATTAGTTGAAATAACCACAAGAGGTCATAGTTGCTTCACAGATGGAAGAGAAGAGGTCACTCTGAAAAGCTTTTATTTTTTAGGGGAGAGATGCCAAAAAAAGAAGGTTGTTCATAGTTCATGGAAAAAAATTAGCTCGATATCTGAATTTCCAGTATGAAGTAGCATGCAAAAGTAGGCATGACACAAGGGAAAAGAAGAGTCTATTAGAGTGAAAAGAGTACAAAGTCAGTTTTGCATTGGGCTATTTGTAGAAAATTTTTTGAAGTGGTACTCAGGTTGCTGGAGCCAATCCTTTTGTAAATCCATTTATTCCATAAGATTACCCAAATAATTGATCTGGTCCCGAGAATTTCAAATGGCATTTTGAAGATCTATTTAATATCACATCTGATAATTATACTTCCTGCAGCTGCTTTAGAAATCTTGTAGTATGGGTAGTAAAAGTAGCCATTTTCACCACCATTTCACTGTGAATCATTTTTTGATGTTTCTTCTACTTTATTTAAAATCTGCTTGCAATACATATTTGAAGTCCAAATATGCAGTTTGGTTTAGTTAAAACTGGCTTATTACTTCAGTTTCTTCACTGAGTAAGTAAACAAAGTCAATTTTAAGGGAATCCTTTGCAAGTTGATGAGTTCAGCTAAATCTGTTTTAAGAAAAAAAAGAAAGAAAAAAGAACTTTGTGCAACTTCTAGGTTTTCTGGCTAGGTCTATATTAATTCCCTGAATCAAAAAGCCTTTCTTCAGATCTGATTGTCAGAATGAAATAATAATCAAGAGACACACGCACATTTATTCTAGTGCTTTTTCATGGATATTTAGAAGTAAAGTTTATCCATCACTAAGGTCTGTGTTATGCCATCTGTGCACTTTGTGGAGCTACAGTTGGAAGTTACCTAGAAGGTGCTTTTACTGGACTATTTTACTTCTTACACAGACCAGTCACAATTTACACTTGTGCTCCACCTTGGCGCCTTGGTGAACAGCAGCCTGGGGTGCAATGAGCTTGACTTCGTCTTGGAGCTGGTCTCCAGCCACAGCAACACTGGAGTCCCTATGCTTGATGCCTGTG
Organism: Falco punctatus; assembly: GCF_963210335.1. Taxonomy (NCBI): domain Eukaryota; kingdom Metazoa; phylum Chordata; class Aves; order Falconiformes; family Falconidae; genus Falco; species Falco punctatus. Next base: position 1,603,325 of record NC_137587.1, read on the forward strand.
TTCTCCAGGCATGGAGGGAGAGGGTGGGAAGGAAAGAAAAAGAAAGGCATCTCATTGATCCTGACACTTTTGGAAATGTGTGTTGACACTTCCTGTGGTTCTTGTGTCTTCACCTGCAAGCAGTAGTCGAGTCTTCTGAATACTGGACACTCCCTTCTAAGCAACTGACTTTTCACCCACAAACCAGATGCAAAACGGTAACCTCTGATCCCCAGCACTTCATTATCAAAACGCTCAGCTTCCCTTTTCAGCATCTTTCAGAAACTGATAATCTTCCTCACTGCTGAGGAGGAGAACTCAACACAAACTTCCCACCCTGAAAGTCTCTGCAGTTTCCTGCATTTTCAGCATAACTGTCTGCCAGGAGTAATTGTGCTTCTTGTGGTTGCAGACATCAAGTAAAATGGGCTTTTGTGCTGCTGCACCTCAGTCACTAGAAAAGATGTAGTAAAGGAGCTGTACGTGCTGAATTTTTGACTTTCCTTGTAGATTCATATTTTGTGTAGTTAGGGATTTGGAAATGCAGCTGCATTCTGATGTTTAGGACTTAAGTTCAAAGAAAACAGCCTGGGAACCCATCGGTGTAAAGAAGTACATGTTCTCCTAGAAGTGCAGTGCTTTCTTGGCTAAGTGCTGACAGTACACAAGCAATGCACTGGTACCACGGGGCAGTTGCATACCCCTGTGCAGCAGTTCATTTCCCAGTGCGCTTAAGGTAAAGCAGCAGTAGACCAGGTGCAGTGCGGTATATGATACCAGATAACATGTTCATGACACGTGGTGGCATGAACTCTGTTCTCTGTCTAAATATAATTGAATGCCTCAGCCAGTAGTTTTCCTAATTGGCAGGTGAGCTGGGACTGCACCAAATACATATTAATCTTTATGAACATACAACCTGAATTTTCATGCAATTTAGTTTAAATAGTTTAGGGCATGGATTACCTCTTGCTGTAGGATACTGCAGCAGTTAGGAAGCTGGATGTAGGTTCTTCTGGTTAAACAGAACTGAAGGTGGGGTGTTTTCCAGTAAGTGCTTTATCTGCTTTTTTCTGTAAGCCTGTCAGAATCATTTAGCCTTCCTCTGGATCTGTGCAAACTTCTAGATGCAGGTTTTGCGACGCACAGCTTCCCTTACAAAAGCACCACATCTGTATATCCACTCTTCTGTTCTTAGTGTTTTTACCAGTATGTATATACTTACACTTGACTTGCCAGCATGTTGCTTCCTGTATCTTTCCCGGGACCTTCTTTAGCATCTTCCAGTCCCCGGGTATCAAGTCAGGTTTTAAGCGAGATACTATAGTTAACTAATTCGGCTTTTTCGTCTTCTACTGTTCAGGAATTTTAGGTGAAATCCACCTTGGTGTTTGTATTTCAATTACCGGTAATTAAGTATTTGTGGGGCCATTTGAAACAGATTCCAGGTACGTAATGAATGTTTTTGGTATGGGAACATCCACGGGTTTTTTCATGCTGAATGTAGGAGATAAGAAAGAAGTTGTGTTTTTTACCATGCTGCTTTTGTATTGATCATTGCTTGGCCCTGCAGCGTGTTGATATTTTGTGCTTCTCTGATGTGTGCAGAAATCTTTTTATTAGTTGTTATATTTTTTTGTTAAATTTTAATAAAATTATTCTGGCCTGCCCTTTGTGGGTTTTCTTCTGTAACTTCATCCTTACTATTTTCTTCACTCGGATGTGGCTTAGCTTTCCTGAGGGATGCTTACTTCATAGTCGGCATTCCCCTAACCCGTAGTCCTGCCAATTCCCTTTCATTCTGTTCTGTGATCTTTTGCTCTTAGGTAAGGTTTCCTCTGTGCTGCTTGTATGGTGTCTTGAAGTTGTCTACACGCTACATGCTAGGATTGAATTTGCTTGCTAGTTTATTACTACTTTTTAACGAAGCTTCCTTATTTGCATAATTCCCCTTTCTACAGTTTATCACAACTGTGGATTTCTGTGTTGTTCCTACAAAGCTGGTGAGCATTGCAGTCCTTGTTAAGGAGCAGATCCATGAATGTAATATTTTGAACAGCGTCCCATGCACTGCTCAGGGCCAAGTCAAGGAGTGTGTCTCCTCTCACGTACTTCCTGAGCAGCTGTTTCGTTGATTTGTTAACTATGTTGGCTTTTTCCACATAAGTTGGGGCTTTTTTTACCTGTCAGATAGAATACCATGGTTTTAAATGACAAGCTGGGAAAGCTGCCTTTGCAGTGGCTGCTGCAAGTAAACACGAAGTGGGGTGTACAACAGCTTCATAGCGCAAGTTTCCCAGGAGACATCTAAAACCCATATGTGAAGTGTTACTGACATCTTGAAGAACTTAATCTTAAAGGAGTAAACAATAAATGGAAGTGTAATGTTTTCCCCATTGAGTAGGCTAAAATGAAAGTGGGAGACACACACACTCACTTTCTCCCCCCCACCCCCGGCCCATTGTGTGTGTAAACAGGTAGTTGATACATCCCACAGATCTAATGAGAGACGATTGTTGTGTTCCATTGGCTAATTACAGGGGGAGCTCTTACCGGGTACTGACAAAAGTACAGCACGTGTATGTGTATGCATATGTATTACTTTTTCTTTTCTGTTTCTTGTCTTATTTTCCCTTATCAGCCCACTTGCACAGAGCTGCCAGAGGAGCTGCGTCAGCTGGCAGAGATCCAGAAGCTGCGAAGGGAGAAAGCAATAAAAGACTACAGAATGAATGGGGATGGGCTTTTAATCAGACCAGCCATGGAATTAGAAGAGAGAAACGATCCACAGGATGGAAACTATGGAGATCACAGGGACTGAAGAAATAAATCAGTGTCCCAAAATGTATCCCTCTGCAATTAGAATGTACCTTGTCAAGAAAAGCCTGAAAATCAAAACCAAGTGGCAAATCTGTGGAAGAACCTTAAACTGACCTCAAGCTGGCCATATGAATCCTAATTTCTGATACAGGTGGCTTGGGTGAGCTTAGACTGGGTATTGGAAGACATCCAAATGAGAAAAGGGATTATTCCCCATGCAGAAGTGTCAAACAAAAGCTCCTTTCTTTACAATGACAGGTAAACCCATTGTTGAATGGAAATAATGATGGTCGGTCTTTGGAAGGAAATTCCTCGTGTGTCTGGCTGTTCTTAAGGTCTGTTTTTGAGATGCATTTTTTTTTCAAGAACTATTTTTTATTTTCAAATGGTGCTTTTTCTTTTTCTTGCATTGTTACCAGGCCAGTGTCTTAAATTGTATTGTTTTTTTTGTTAACCTGTTGCAGGTATGTAAAACGCTCATTCAATCCAGATACATAAACAAGGGAACCAAGATTAAGATGGCTGTTCCGTGAGGTTAGAAAGGGTTTGCTTGGAAAAATCAAAAAAACCTTCTGGCCATCCCATGTGGGCTTGGTTTATGTGCAGTAAGTCTCTTGGCATAGCTATACAACAGTCTTTCGTAGGAGAGTGAAAAAGATCACACCCTAATGGACCACTATGCTGGCAAAACCAGCAAAGAGGTGCACTAATAAAAAGGACTTTTCTGCCAAGACAAGAGTTATTTTAGGCTAACGGAGAAAAGATGCTTCCTGCGGAAAGTTGCACACCACTGTTGTCAGCACTGCTGTATCAGATTCATGTAGGTAAGGCTGTAACAGTAATGTGGTGTGTATATATAGACAAGAGTGTACAAAGGGGGAAAACCCCACTTAATTTAGTTTAAAAAAATGTATAGTATAAACACCCCCCCCATCCCCCAGCAAAATAAGGTATCAAGGCAAAACCAGTTTTTTTCTAGTATAGTTGCTTTGGCTGGTATTCACTAAAAGTAAAGCTCCTCCAACCAATAGTACTAGCCTAATGCATGACAAAATTAATGTAGACCACGCCTGAGTGTTGGAACACTTTTTTGGCATATCACTATATTTGACTTGGAAGCACAGGACTGTTGAAAACTCTTTGTTTTTGAAATTCTGAATTTATACACAGTTATGTATTTAAATGCATAAAAAAGTGCTGCATGTTTTGCCATTCAAATGCTTCAGACAGGGTGGGGAACACCTTAATCAAGTGTAAGGAAGGTTTTGTTCTTAGGGTATTGGCGAACACTTGATGAAAACATGAAATAGGGAGGGGAAGAGGTGATGGTCACTGTCCCCACCAGTCTGCAATCCGAGAACAAGCTGGGCAACAAGCTGTGACTGTGTTAATAGTAACGGCACCAGGTTGCAAGGGACGTGGCATCTGCATGCGAGTAGGTTTTAAGCTGGCTTTCTTTGGATGTAAATCGGTGTGTGACTAGATTGCTTACATGTATCTGTGTCCATTCTCTCTATATATCATTACAGGAAATGTGTGTTGGGTTTTGAGGGTTTTGTTTTGTTTGTTTTTTTTTCTCTCTCCAACAAGAGTACTAGACCAGCAGTGTTTAAATAGGTCTCTCCATTGAAACTGTAGATAGGACCTGCTCACTTCTGCGAGTGGCAGAAAAACTTGCAGAAAAACCTTCAAGGTCTCTTCTTTGTCAGTATGTTTTCTACTTTTTTTTTTTTTTAACCCTTAACAGTATTCTTTAATCAAACTGTAGATGTCCTTTGTCTTGGTTCACTTTAGAAAAATAAACCAGGTTTGAAAAAAGTTTGTCTTACAGTGTTTTATTTGGAAATTGAGTCTGTGTTTCATTTGCTCCGGTAGATGCTGGCAGTGGACTGGGCCCCTCTCCAGCACTACTGGAGCCCATGTCATTCATCAGGATTCTTCCAAGCAGCGATGGGTATGATCAGCAGATCAGCAAGGGTATGATGTGGAACATGCAGGCTTTTCTGAGCCAGAGACAGCTCAAGAGCACTTAAGTTTTATTTCCGCAACCAAAATCATCTGAGTCTACCCAATCCGATTAGTGGAGTGAAAATGGTGACATATCGGATAACAGAAGGATGGAGGATAGAGGTGGTAAGCTGTGAAGGCATCAGGTCTGGGGTGTAGAAGAGTGGTCTAGAATGTCTCTGTGCCGGACACAAACAAATTGCTAAAGGCACCCTTCTCAGGAAGAGGCTGAGCTGTGTTCTGAGCCTCTTCCAAGCAGTCAGTCACTGGCTGGAACTGTATTATAACGGCCTGAGGATTTCCAGATAGCAAAACTGCATTGGTGCTGCTGTATTGCTTTAAGCCTTCCTGAGTAAACCTGGCTGCAGCTCTCCCCTGCTCTTTTGGGAACAATATAAAGAAATTGATTGGAACAGAGCTGTCACTTGTTGATGCATGAGGTTAAAAAGTACCATTTTCTTAAAGGAGAAAAAAATATTAATGATCCCTAAGGCTGTGTCAGGCTGCTCAGTGCTAGCACTGTTTTTCTAAGGTTGGTGGTAACCTGTGACAAAATCACACACATTTCTTAATCTAATTGCTGGTTGTAGTTAGGGATCCAAGTTCTGTGACTAGTTAAGGACAACTCTGTAGTGAAGTTTTACTGGGGCAGTAGCAGCTGTCTTTACTTCCTAGAAATTATGGTCGCTCCCACGTGCTAGGATGACACAGAGCTCGGTCATGAGGTACAAATTTCTCTCTCTAGGCGGTATGTGATCTAGATTTATCATTCATGTAATGACTTACTGAAAACGTACCACTTAATGGGCACTGGGTGAGGGCTGCACTCCGCAGCTACCGGCCCCACCGTGTTACACAGCTGCTCCTCACTACTAACTTTCAGTCCTACTCCATCCTGAGCTCTGTGATGCAACTCCCCCGCACGACTGAGGGAGCGTGGCAGAGCGCACGTAGCTCCGCCGAGCACCCCCGCTGCGGCCGCGCTGCTGCTACCCACGGCGGCGGCCCGCTCCCGGCGCCCCCCGCAGCACAGCGCTCCCGCCAGCCGCGGGGGCGGCCGGGCCGGGCCCACGCCGCCTCCTGCGCGGTGCCAGGGGGCCACCCCGCTGCGCCCCGGCCCTAAGGTGCGGGACTGCAGGGGCCCAGCGCCCGCCCCGGCCCGGGAGAGGCCCTGCCCGCGGCCCGACACCGCCCGCTCCCCCCGCGCCCCGCCGCCCTTCCGGCGGCTCAAGGGCGAGAGCGCGTCATTTCCGGTGCACCGCCACCTCCCCCGCGCTGGCATCGCGAGATCCCGCTCCACCTCGCGCGAGACTTGCGAGCTCACCCGGCCGCTTCGGCCGAGTCCCTTCGGCAATTTCCGTCACTGCCAGACTCTACCAATCGACTGCGAGAGCGCATCGATGGGAGCGGGCCCCCCGCGGGCTGCGTGTGGGGACGGCGCCCGCCGCGCGGGGCCAGAGACCGTGGGGCGGCTGCGGCGACGCCAGCGGGACGGCAGCCCCGGGGCGCGGGCCCGGGGTAGCGGGGAGGCATGCGGGGCTCGATTGTTCAGGCCTGGCCATGGCGCCTCTCCTCCCCCCCGCCATGGCTCCCCGTGTCCCTGCTCCTCTCCTCTCAGTGAGCGAAAGTGGCCGCCGCCGCCGTCCCAGCGCCCGCAGCCGCCGCCTCCTCCTCAGCAGCAGCGCGGGCGCCATCTTGGCGAGGCAGGAGTCGAGAGCGCCCCGCGGCAGGAGACAGGCAGCGCCAGCCCCAGCAACGCGGGGCGAGAGGCCGGGTGGAGCGAGCGGGGAGCCAGCCCAGGAGACACCCCCAGCCCCCCGCCGCCGCCGCCGCCGCGCCGCCGCCGGACCCGCTACCCAGGTGAGCCACCGCGGCGACCGGGCAAGGACATGTGGGGCCGGGGCTACCACAGGCGGTAGCGGGGCCCCGTCGGGGCAGGCCGCGGCTTCGCACACACACCCCCCGCTAAGCGGCGGCGGCCGCAGCAGCCGGGCCTCTTCTTAAAGGGACAGGCCCCTTCCCCGCCCTGCCCGCCGGATGCGCCCCGAGACACCCGCGGCGGGAGCCGCGCCTCCCCCCCTCTGCCCGGAGCGGGGTGGCCGCCGGGCCCCCGCTATGGGGGGTGACGGGGAGGGGGGAGGGGGAGGCGGTTGCGTGCACCTGCGGGCGCACGTGCGCCGCGGGGGGGGCGCGGGGGGGAACAGGGGGGAGGCGGCGCGTGCGCGGCGGGGGCCGCGGGGCCGGGAGGGGCCGCGGGCCCGGGAGGGGGGCTGCCGAGCCGCCGCACGGCGAGCGCGGTCGCCGCACGGGCAGCCGGGCTGGCAAGGGCCGCCTCAGCGGGAGCGGGGCTGCCGGGCCGCCCTGCGGGGACCGGCCGGGGAGGGGCGGCCCCACGGAGTGCGGGGCGGGAGCGGCCCCGCTCAGGTTTGTGGGTGCCGGCCGCCCCGAGGGCCCGCCCTCGCCGCTCCGGGCCTGCGGCCGTGCCCGCCGCCGGGGGGAGGCGGACCCCGGGCAGCCCCGCCGGTCGCGTCACGCAGGGCCGGGGCTCGGAGGCGGCCCGGGGCCGGTGATGGGCGTCTGCCGGGCGCGCGGCCGCTGCGGCGTGAGGCGGTGTGTGCGGCGGGGCCCGGCCCGGTGTCACCGGGCAGCGCGTGCTTGTCGGTGCCCTCCTGCCGATCGCGCGTGGTCCAGCTCCCTCTCCACGCTGTCGTAGCCGAAAATAAGAAATGCCTTCATTTTCTTCTCTGCGTGAAGAAAACGGTGCGGGTCCATCCCTTTGCATAGTGACATGTCTTCGTGCGCGTTACCAGAATTCTAGTTTCCTCGTATGAACAAACCTACTGCCTGGATTCGTACCGCACATCTGGTACACCCGTGTGTGACCAACACTCGTCTGTCTTTAACTTACTTGCATCAGAAATGCTGTATTCGCGCTGTCGTTCCTTTAACATGCACATAGAGGAGTATGTCGTGACATTCTGAGGTTGGTAAGATCGTGAAGGAAAAAGTACAAGAAATAGGGCTGTAGCTTAAACCTTTTCCTGATGTTTAAGGATATTCCCTGTAATTCCCTTTCAGTTCATCTCTCACATATATGTCATTAAAGCTAAAATACTGCCTTGCGTTTCTTGATTGTTCAAATGAGCGAGTTTTGTGCCATTCGGGCATAATGTACTAAGCTGTAAACTAACTCTGTAATAAACATGCTATTTGACAGGCTAAATTACATGCTAGGGATTGTTTTAGATGGCAAGAAGAAAGCGGCCCGCTTAGAGCTTTCTTGGATGTAGTTCCCTTTTCATGGTCTGGGGTGGAGGGAGTGAAAACCAAACAAAACCGAAACCATCCATGCAGTTTGTATTTTGTGTACATGGGGAGAGGAGGAGCGAAGCAATGGCGATGCGTGAGGGTCGCAGCTGGTGCTGTTACATAGAACAGAGTATGGATGTATTGTCAAGAGGTCTCCATAAACACTATTAACTGCCCTTCTGGGACAAGACCTACTCTAACTGAATAATTAAATAGTTAGGTTTGTTTTTTCTGTTAGTTTAGACATGGAGGCAGAGCAATGACGTGCCAACTTTTGTGTTTGGTATGTTTTTAAGGTATGCTGTCGTTTGCTTACATGTTTCTGATGAGTTTTTTGCAGAGCAGTATAGGTTTTTTGAGTGTTTGTGGGGTTTTTTGTTAAATAATAATTTTTGTTAAATAAATAATTTTGTTAAATAATAAATGAGGCCCTTTCTGTGACTGTTACTTGGGCAGTTGGGAAATTCGGAACCTGTTCCTCACTGGCTTGTCTTCTCTGTATATAAAAGCAATTAAAAGGTGGAACAGAGATCAATGAAGTGCTGTTTCATTCCTTGGAAAACAATATAAAACCTTACCACAAAAGCAAAACAGTGAAGTAGAGTACTGTTTATGGGACAGTATCTAGTTTTAACTAGATTTCATTACTCAGAAAAGCAATTAAAATGGATTCTTTTTAATTTCAAATTGATATTTTTTTAAATTCAATTGTTACTGTCTTTTATTCATTCAGCTCGAGTTTAGCAGAGACTGAGGACTGTAGGTTCATATGGAATATCATATCTGCTTTTTTTAAAGCAATAATTTCTTGTGCATTAAAGTTATATTTAAGACGCTTCCATAAGAAAAGACTAGATGCGGGATTATGTTTCACTCTAAGACCTGATAGATAGTGTGCTTTGGAAATGGTTGTCAGTGTCACTACACATTTATCAAAGCAAGCTAAGATGTGAGAGGAGAAAGAAGTGTGTAATTCTCCTCCAGGCAAAACACCTCTTCAAGATTTTTATGCCACTGCAATTGTTTGTATTAGCGATTACATGCTTATAAAGAAATCTGACAAAAATATGCCTCACCAGTATTACTGTACTAATGTAAGTTTTCCGTACAGATCTTGACTGAACCTTACATGTGGATATGTACGTTTGCGTCAGGGGTTATTCTGGAGATGTTACTACAGGAAATGGTTATGGTATTCTGCTATTCTGATGAGAGTTGTATGTCTCAATGGTAAATTTCTTCAAGAAAGAGAATTGTCCTAGGTGTTCGTATCAGTTTGGGAAATCTCTCTAAATAAGTTGGTGTCAAAATGCAAAGCATGAAAAGACCGTGTGTGAGTGCAAAACCAGAAAACTGCTAAATTGTGAGGGAACTAAGATAGCGGGTTGTATTCTTGCTCCCTGTTCTTAATCCTGCTTTATGGACAAAATGTTCAGTGCTGTAAATAGAGATATGAGGAATACATGCTTTCTGTGTGTCAACTGGGATTTCAGTTTTTTTTTCTGCTGGAAAGTTTTGCCAGCGTGCTCACCCCAGCTGGGTGGAGGAGAGGTAAGAAACTCTGCTTTTCTGGGCTGAAACACTGGAACAAGTGAGCGTGCTCACCTGCCAGCTAGTAATGCTTCATCTCCATGCATTTAGCGTGTGACAGGTGAGAGGGAGTTGGGTTTACCTCCCTGATTTGCCTTGCATTTGTCACAGGCTAAGCAGGGGTACTGTGGATTAGCGGCTGTGTTGTACCTTTTGCCTCCATGGCAGCTTGTGTGTTTGTGCCCTCAGCTAGGACAGTGGCTGTTATCATTAGTTACTATGGTGTTTGATGTGTTAGTGCTGGGCATAAAGAGAAGAAAAAGTAATCCTTTGGGCCTTAACTGAGGTGTAGAGATGCCGAAACAGAGAGACTGCTGGAGGAAAAAGTACTATTTCAAACAGCTGTGTAAAGCAAATCCTTTCTAGCTCGCAGCTTGGCACAAGTGCCAGACTGTGCTTGCCACTTACAGGGCTCCTGCTTTAAACTGTTACCTGTAGTGAAAACTTTGTTGTGCTTCATTCAGAAATAGCCAGTAGACATTTCTTTAAAACTGGGAGAATCCACGTTTAAAGGTAAGCTGCTTCGTGACAGCAGTGTTTTTGCTGTTTGGTTGGTGCAGGTTGGTCTGTGTAAAACTTGGAAACCTTGTTATAAAACATAACTGCTCTCTGAGGACATCCTTGAAGGATTCTTTTCCAATGCTGAGTGTTTACTTACTGCCTAGATGTTACAGTGGGCAGACTTGAAAAAAGTGTGAAGAAACCCCACACCTACATTAACATGGAACTAAGCAGTGTGATTTAAAACAGGGTGAGGAAGGCTGCTTCAGAACTGAACTTAGACCTTTAAAAAACTAAAGGATTGTGAAAGTTATTTGTATGAAGTTGGTATATATGTAACTAAACTAGATTCTGCCGATGATATTTTACCTGTGCTTTTAATAATTCGGAGGGCCAGATGATACAATTCAGTGGTTTCAGCGTGAGCTTCTGATTAAGTAGGGATGTTAGAGGATTCAAAGTATCTGCCGTGAGCACAGCAGCTATTCCCAAATGCCAGTTTTACTGAACTGTTATAACTTGAGAGATGAAGGGAGAAAGCAAGTAACTGCTCTATTTGGTACTGACACTTAACATAAAATTGGCTCATATCAGCCAGAAAGTCATGATGGCAGAAGGATTACTCTGCAGTGTCCAGTCATTTCACCATCTGTAACGTGTAAGGTATTTACCTAAATGGTATCGTCAGTAATGAAAACATTTTGAAAATCCGTATTTCTGCAATCTTATTTAAACTGAGTAGGCAAAAGGATAGATTTGTTTAAAAAATGGCAGTGAATGTCATTAGGGTGTAAATCAATTGAACCAATGTCCTGAACACCGCTACCTGCTGTAGTGGATCGGGCTGTGGTGTGCCTCTCACTTGTTTGTTCCCATCTTCTCTCGCTTCAGTATTCAGGGAGTTTTTACCATTGGATACCTTTGTTTCTTAAAACCTAGAGTGGGAACAAAAGAACAGAGAATAAAGAAGCATCTGAGCTTCCTGTATTATTACTTTGATCAGCAGAGAAGCACTGGGTGATGTTAGCATATAAATAAATGAAAGGCTGAATTCAATGGCTGAGCTATTTTTTATTCAGTTTGCCTGTGTAACAATTATTAAATTTGGTTTGGGTGGTGTTAGTACATTTAAGAATATTGTTAAGCTCTTCTGTGTTTGTTTATTTGGTAGGCAGGATACAGATGAGTAACTGTTTCTTAGGATGAGAGTAATTAAATTTGTGTGTACAGGAGCTTTGTGGGTCAATTAAAATAGGAAGACAAGCAAAAAAAGAATGTCTGTTTTGAATGCTGAAATGTAGGGTACTTACAGTATGTCAGCACAAGGAGGTCTTTATTAAATGCTGAAATGTAAGGCTTCCTGATCTGGGAAGTAATATTTAGGAACGTAGGTATCTGAAAAAAATATGGCCAATACAGGTACTTAGCATGTGTGTGCACATTCTAAATTGTTTTAAGCTTTTATAAGTGAAAACACAGCTAAGTGTACACAACAAGGAAATTTAATGTTAAAACATGGAATGAAAGCTACTCTTTACAGTTACCAGCAGTCATTGCAGACAGAGGGTGTTAGCACTTGCTTTTCATACTTGTCTGGGAACTCTGTGCAGCAGCAGTGAGCCACTCCTGAGAAAATGGCTTAGTTTTCTATTTACTAAACACATCTGATAGCATCTTCTTTTCATAGGGTCATTTATATCTTGCGAGCAAAGAAATAATCTGGTTCTCTCCGAGTCCACGTGAGCGTGGAGCCAGATGAGCACCGCTGCCTGAGCAGAGCAGAGGCACTCATCCAGCCTGGCAGGTCCATGTGGACCAGCACTTGGGCAAGTGCGTCTGGGCAGCTAGGAAAGCATCCAGTTACTCATTTTAGATCAGGAACATGATTGTATTTGTTTTGCCTCCAGCCTGTTTGCTGTCCTGCAATTAAAAACTCGACCTCAAATCTATCTTAATTCTTTCCTGTTATTCTGCTGTTAAGCTTGTATAGTTTTGTGAGGGCAAGGCTCGCTGGGGCAAAAGAGTGTGTTTGGCGTGCTGGCTTCTGCGGAGTGGGTGAATCCCAGTAAAATCCTGTGTGCTTTGTGCCCGTTGGGGCACATTTCTTTCCCACGATGCCTCCAGAACAGGCCATGCCACTAGGAGTTGGGTTTTGGGAGGGAGGTTTTCTGCAAAGAGCAAACAAGTAAAAGATGCCTTGTGGTTCTGAGTAAAATCATCCAACAGTGGTTGCACGTGACAGTTTGGGTGGGAAAGTCACATAATGCCATGTTAACACAACACGTTCTGTCGTTGACAGATACGTTTTGAAATTGAGCGATAAAAGGGATCACCGTGTGTCTTCTGGTATGGTACTAGGGATTGAATCTTGCTCCTGTAATACGTGTTTGTCATTATTAAGGGTGATCTGAAGGGAAACCACTTTCACCTTCGTGGTGTCCTTTTCTGAATGATTTCTTCAACCAGACACACAAGTTTCATGTTTTCTCTTGTTTTCTAACCTCTTTGCTTTCTTCACAGCCCTGTCTCTTGGCAGACAGTTTTTGATTTTAGGATGGGTTGTTTGTTTTTTTCCAGATGGCTGTTAAGCAATGTGACATATCCAGATGAAAGTTTCATGGAAAACATGAATCTTAATACACTTTACCATAGGGAAAGCTTTCAGGTGCTTTGTTCTGTCTGTTAACTTCTGCTGGAAGTGGGTATTTGGTAAGAGAGGTCAATCATTCTGTTGCCGTCTGCTCTGTGAAGGTCTAGCATATAGCATATAGAAACCTGAATCTAGATAGATTCAGCCTAAAAAAAAAATAATTAAATGAGGGCTGTCACCTAACAATTTCTGGCAGCTGTTTATTCTGTATGGATAAAGGCTAGGTGTTTATTATGAAGTAATAAAATTTGCTGTTGTTCAGCCACAGCCATCGGTATCAAGGTGGCAGTTGCTTGTCATAGTTTTTTGTAACTTCAGAAGTTCTCGATCTGTTCCATAATTTTTGAGGACAAAAGACTTGGAAGAAGTTAGGTGCTAGTTTTTAGACTGTATATTGAAAGAGAGAACAATTTGAAGACCAGATACTCAATCTGTGTTTTTGTGTATATAAGGTTAAAACAATTAAGTTATTAACAGTTCAATAATTGAACAAATATAAAATGTGTTGTAGTAAGTTAATACGAAGTTTGCTTCAGGTTTTGTAGTATTTTTAAGAAGTGTTAGAAATCAGAATGATCTTTCAGAAGAACAATTAATCAAAGCCTTTCAAGAGCTGACTGGTTTTATTTTTGTCCTCCACCAGAAGCAAAAGCTAAAAGCATTTATTTATTAGTGAATACTATCATATTTAGGGTGTTGACAGCACTTTTGTTTATGCAGTAACACCTGTGACTTTGGAAATAATTCGAAATTATCTTTCTTACTATTGTTATAACAATGATGGCATCTTTTGTAATCAAAGAAAAACAAGATTCCAGTTGACAGAGCTATTAGGGTAACCATTGTTAACGACATGTTTTGTAGTTGAAGGAAAATAAAATTGCAGTTGACAGAGGAATAAAATATTGTGATAGTTTTGTTTCTAAAGTGTGTATAATGCAAATATTGCAGGGGGCGTGTGTGGGTTTTTTAAGAATCTAAAGTCCTAGAACAAATGAAACGTGAAAATCAGGCAGGTTGGTTTTACTAGTTGAAAAAACATAAAGCTAGTGTATGTTCTAAATTGGTAAGCGTAAGAAGTATGTAACACATTGCTAATTATGTGTTACTTTTTCTTTAATAAAGATAACAGATGAATTTTAGAACAGATTTTTTTTTTTTTTGGTGCGGTATTTGTAGCTTGTTTGTCAACAGGTGGCAGCTACGTTTTGGGTGCTCTGAGAGTCGTATTGCTTTAAAGTAAAGGAAAAGTCTTAGGAGTATCCTGTAGACTGCAGCTATGAACTGAATGGTAAAAACAACAGAAGGACAATATTTTCAGTAGTTCTTCCTTTTTGGAGTAAGTTTATATATGTGATTCAAGTTAAGAAAAATAATTTAATTGCTTTCATTCAGCTTTCATGATAGGCAGCTGCCCTCTGTTTGGAGTTAAACATGTTATCTTTAATAGTGATGCAAGTTTACTTTAGATGTTCAAGGACTGGCTGCATTGCGCTTGCATTTCCCTGTTGGCACTTGGATTGTCATGCTTGGTCAGTGCCATGCTTGTTCCTCTCAAACGGCACCCACACGTCATAAACCAGAAACCTTAAGAATTGCATTTTTGGCTATTGTAATATTGTGATGGAAAGTTTAGTGTGAATTTCTGATTGTTTATTGTACCTGTTAACTGCAGCCTAAGCTTTTTGCCCAGGACTACCTCTGTTACGTGTTCTGTGAGACACTAGTATTTGGTGTCAGGTGCAGGAGGTGTGCTTGCTCACCGAGTTCCTCCGTTCAGAGGTGGTGGTGATGATGTCTGTTGTTCCTTCTTGACAGCTGCGCGTTCAGAGGCACCTGTGCATGAGGAGAAGTTTGTTCTATGGCCTCAGAGCTGGGTGCCAGGGAGGATGGCAGCTGCTCGGAGCTGGCAAAACCCCTTTATCTGCAGTATCTGGAGAAAGCTCTGCAACTGGATCAGTTTTTACGACAGACATCTGCCATTTTTAACAGGAGTATATCCAGGTACCAAAACCTTTTCTGTTTTTCCTTGGGGACATCAAGGAAAGAGAAGCATTTTTATTATATCGTTCCCAGGCCACACCACATTAAGGATTTAGTAGTGACTTGTTCATTATAAACTCCGCTCCTTTAAAGGTTTTGGACTGTGCTTCTTCTACCTGGCTCTGATAATTCAGTATGTTGCCAGCCCATGTACAAATGAGCACAATGTTTTAAAGCTTTCTTGCATAGCCGAGTGCCCAAAACTGCCTGCAAAAAGTAGGAGGAAGAAACGCAAAGTTGATTTTTCAGGGACTTGGCCTGTGGCCAGAAGCAAAATGCAGAGACTCTGGTGAGATGCAGAGTTTTTATGTAAAGTAAGTTGTAGCCATGAGAAGCGAGTCATCAGGGTACGTTTCTGTCCTGGACCAGTTTACATTTAATTTCATCGTTGTTTTGGAATTGTAGAGTTACAGAACTGATAACTGTATAGGTAACAGAAAACAGGTGTATTTACAAGCATGAAATAAGACCCATTCAAGGAGTAGAAAAAATATAGTTTCATAGTTCTCACATATACAGTAGTCAGTAGTGCTGAGGACTTGATGTTAGTTTCTTGCTTATTTCATGCTTCTCAAATTAGATACCTAGTTAAAGGCTGAAGGTGCAGGTTGATGGCATAGCCAGGCCGGTCTGATGATTAACTACTGCTGAGGGGTTGATGGGAAATTATTAACAGCAATATTTCTAATGTGTAAAATTATATCTGAAGCTGTCTCAATTCTCAAACCTTGAGACAAATGGCCACATGTAAGAAAGTCGTGTGGGTGTCTTCTCTTTTGAATATTTTTCCTTTCATTGTCACCACATTACATGTTGCCTTGCAGTGATGAAAGTGAAGATGGATTGGATGACAATCCTTTGCTGCCTCAGTCTGGGGATCCCCTGATGCAAGTTAAGGAAGAGCCTCCAAACTCTTTGCTTGGGGAGTCTTCTGGAGCAGGGAATTCCGGGATGCTGAACACACATTCCCTGAATGGAGTACTGCAGCCAGGTAGGCAGGCGCTAGGTTGAATCTTTGCTTTCTTTGGGATAAGCTGGGAAAAGCAGTATTTCTTAAGAACTTTATTTTTTTCTCTAAACAGAACCAAAGTCTGAAAAAGGGAGCTTGTATAACTTTTCCAAACTGAAGAAAAGCAGAAAGTGGCTGAAGGTAAGAATGTTGGAAAGAAATGCAGCTATTGTGACATCTGTGACTGGAGTTTCAGTCAGCACCTTGTAGACAGCAGTGAGCAATTCCATCGTGTTGTCTGATGTAGGTCATGGTGTAGAAACGTAAGCAAGGAGACGACGGCAAGAAAGTTGAGCAGTGGTCAAAGCATTGCCACAAATTATCACAAATACTTTTTCCCAATACAGTAAGTTTACAGTAAGCTTGTTCTCCGTAGTCCATTTAGTTTTACTTTACACGTGCTACGGAGAGTTCAGGAAGCTAGACTAATGTGTTTTAAGAGCTGCTTTAAATCATGTGATGCAATTTAGTTGATGCAAAATCTCCCACTAAAAAAGTAGCATAAGGTGATAGAAAGCTGTGGTAATATTTTGTGTTGCTGAAAAGAGGGCTAGAGGGCTCCAAATGAATTCTTTGGTCTTGTTCTGTATTGGGTGGTTGTTTGCTGCACTTTGTTTTTTGTTTTGTTTTTTTTTTGGTTTGGTTTGGTTTTTTTTCCGAGGTAACTGGAGCTATGGTCCCTTGCGAAGAGGAAAGAAGTGTTTTTTTTGGGGGGGGTTGATTGGCTGGGATATTTTGGTTGGGTTGTGTTTTTTTTTCATTGAGAAAAAACACTTACCAAAGCAACAAGTACATTCTACAGAGGCTTCTCATCTTGGAAATGGAAAGAAAGAAGAGTATTTGATGGCTGATAACGAATATTGTATTAGACTTTGGATAGAACAAAACAGAATTATAGTCTTTGTAGATTTGAGGCTTTCATTTTCATTGTGTAGCAAAATGGACAGTAAGCATTTCAATTTTGGTTAGCAGCAGCATTTTAGTTAAATTTCACGGTGAGTATACATTCAGAAACTTGAAGTAATTTTAGTACACTGTCAAAATTTAAAAATTATCTATTATGAACTGTATTACATGGATGTTTGGGACTCCCTTGAAAATTTGTTTCTATGATGAACTCAGGACAGGGTCCAAACAAGGATGGAAGGAGAGAGTGGAATGGTGGCTTTATGCCGCCTTTGTGTTTTTATTGTACTGTGGCCTTGTGTAGTTAGCAGCAACAGGTTGCCAAGAGGTCTGACAAGAGCCAAACCTGCTACAGCTAATGCTGGTGGAAGGGGCAGAGTAGCAGGATAAACTACAAATGGGGCAGGAAAGCACTTGGAACCATACATAACAAAGTGCCCCTACTGGTATGTCCCGGGTTTTCTTGCTGCCGCTTGTCTGAGACCAGAAAGTGGATTCTAAAATGACTTAACTATGATGAAACTAGCAGAAAACTACCTCCCTCAGATCAGAACGTGTGTATTGGATTCACTGCTACAGAGTACTGTACCTCAGAAAAAGATTTTCCATTTGAGGCGTTTCAGATGGAAGATGCTTTGTAAACACTCAGTATCGTTGCTGGGCCAGACCCACAGCCCTTTATTCGATAAAAGCTCAAGAGTGCTTTGCGTAATAAACAGTTCCGTTTAGGGACTTGCAATTATTGAAGTAATTCCCATTTATTATTGTTAGAGTATCCTTCTGAGTGATGACTCCAGTGACACAGATTCACCAAGTGATGAGGATGGAGAGGAGGAAGAATTTTCCCTTTCAAGGGAGGAACTTCACAATATGCTGCGATTACACAAATATAAGAAACTGCATCAAAGCAAATACAGCAAAGACAAAGAGGTAAAAATCCAGAATTTTTACATTTCCTTGATTTTTGTTCTTTCCTTTAACTGCATTATTTTAACTGCTGTTGTATTTTTATCGAAAAACATAAGGTTTCGTGGATTGGAAAACATCCTGTTAAGTAGACTAGAACAGTTTTAACATTGGTTGCAGAGAAGGCTTGTTTAATTACATACAGACCGAAAAGCTGTTTATGCCTTATGCTGAGAATCTGTCAATAATTTATGTAGCTAGTACTGGCACAGGTGTTATATAGAGCTTCCGCAATGCTCTGTCCCAGTGACTAGAGCAAATATAGGGCGCTAGAATGCAAGATTTGGATAACATATGTATGAAAACTGAGGTGCTGTGGGTTAAATTCTAATACGTGTAGTAGCTGCTGTTCAAGACTAAAATTTATATTTAAACCTAAAGCAGTATACTTGCATCATCGTTGAAGTGATGAGTAGGAAGGCAGTGTTTACATTCTTGAAAGGGAATTCCTAGTTCTCCTTACTGTTTCCTGTCGATCTTTGGGAGTTTGCTTCACATTTTTCTTTCTTGCTTTTCTTTTTTATTTTGGGTTTTCTTCTCATATTCTCTTTTTTCCCTTCTTATAAGAAAATAGTCTGCCACATTTCTATATTTTTGTTATTATTAGGCCACATTCTATGACCGTTTTGTTTATAATAATATATTTCTTCAAATTTATAAGAACTTTTGCAGAAATTATTTTCGTTGCTGTTTTGAATCGCACCAGAAAGTAGTCTCAGGTGAAGGAAGTCATCCTATTCTGCTATCAGAGGATGTCTCTGAAATTAAATTTGTCTTCTTGTTGCATATTCTTTTGAAATTTCTCCAGAAGAGTGAAGAAATGTTTTCCCACTCGGGTCTTTGATTCTGTCCACTTCCTCCCTTTGTTTACTTGTTAAGTTCTAAACTGAGATTGTATTAGTGTCTTGAAATATTACATAACTACACAAATAGCCATACACCCAATTTTTACACAGGTCATAACTTTTGTTAGGTTTTACACAAGTATTTATTTCCAGACTAGTAAGAAATAATACCCAGTGGGAATCAGCAGTACACAGTTATGAGTGGGGGAAACACATCTGTCCAAAAAAATATGTATATGCTGATGTTCTCCCCTTTCAAAAATCTTTCGTTAACTTAATAGTATGCCTAGGTTTTAAATTGTTAATTTCTGACCTGTGCTGTCTTTAATTTGCCTGTTTATGTGTAACCTGTGTATAGTTCTTTTATTCAGCTGAAATATTATGCTGGGAATATACTGAATTTTTTGATAATTTGGGGTGGGGGGAAGCTGAGGCAGCTGTATTTTTGCTTAACCATCTGAATGTTCAAATTGTTTGTCCTTGTGGAAATCTTTTAAATGCCTCCTATCTAAACCCATCCTTTTACATCGCTTGGAATGATGAAGTAGAACATGTATGTCATTTGGGAGTGCAAGCAAAACCAGTAAGAGGACCATAATTGGATCACTACATGTGATGTGCTGCCTTGCTGGGCAGGACCCATACGGAAAAGATAGAGCAGTGTGCTTGGAAGTGTAAATTTCACTGCCTGCTCTTCCTGCCTTACCTGGTGGGCTTGGCTCCCTGTGCAGGACTTGGAGGCCACCTCTGGGAGCAGTGGTTTCACTTTGGACACTGTATGATCCTTGATAACAATGCTAAGTATGGAGAAGTGTATGTTTTCTGATCTCTCGTCTGTGATCAAGATCTGAACTTTTTTACCTGCTATCTCTGTTACCTGCTATATGTTCTGCACTCCTGTGCTCATTTACAACCACTTCAGTTGCAGCAATATCAATACTACAGTGCAGGACTGCTGTCAACGCACGATCCTTACTACGAGCAGCAGCGCCACCTGCTAGGGCCCAAGAAAAAGAAGTTTAAAGAAGAGAAAAAATTAAAAGGTAAATTTGCTAACCTTGTGTTTTAAAATGGTTGCTGTGATTAAACTTCTTTTCCTACATCATTTCCTTTGAATAAACATAGATGTTTCAAACTTTAGGGTTTTGCATTGAAATAGCCAGTTCTGTCAATGAAAAATTCTTCAGGATATACTGTGCTTTATCTTCTGGCTTCTAGAAAGCTAGAGTGGAAAAAAAAAGGAGTGTGAACTGAGAGTTCATGGCTTTAGATTTTCTTTGTGGGCCTCTGAATCTAGAATGAAGGAGTTAACACAGTGAATACCTTAGAGCTTTATTCATTGCTTCAAAATCCATAAATACCATTGTATATCATGGTCCATTTACTCAGAGTTTTTTGGAAACATGATGGTTCCTTGAAAAATGCAAGAACTTCTCCAGTACCTGCTGCAGTTATTCCTGAATATGGAATTTTAGTGAATAAGAAATGATAGGGACTGAAAGTGTTTTCTGGAAACAGAGGTAACTCAGAATTGATGCCCAGTGTGAGTTAAAATAGAATTACTTCTGTAACCTCTCAGCTGGAGTTTCTCAGATGCATGTTTGCCAGGAAGTGCCGTTTCCTTTCTTGATCGAGCTGGTAGCAGCATAAATCTGTAAGGAAGCAGGAAGAAAAGGCTATGAACTGTCACAGTAAGGTGAATTCTCTCCAGTGCAAGTACTTAAGTTTTGAGCTGTTTTTTATAGGGGCCTGTTTTGGGCTTTCTTCCTTCCTATCTTTCTGCAAGTTCCTTGTGACTGTGGTTTTGGTTTTTTTGTCTCTCTCCACTAATCTTGAAGTATCCATGATTTTGCATACTCACAAAAATGTGATTTGCATCTGATCCGGTACCAATTTCTTCTGAAAGCTGGTATCTCTAATACATGGTAACGTGCCAATCTCTCTCAGCTACTGAGAAGTTTTGTTTGATACTTACCCTACCAAACGCTAATGTTGTTACCTTTGTTTGTCTTACTTTTATATGTCTTTAAGTAGAACTTTACCACAATTCAAGAAATAGTGCATCAAGTCCCAGACATTTTGATTCCTAAGGTGTGTTTCCCTGGGTGGAAAAATTGCATTTCGCCACCCTTTTTATGAAACAGGAAAATCTTTCCGCTATAAAGTAATGAGAAGTTTTCTAATTTATGATAAGTGGATGGTATCAGAATTGGCAAACACTGATAAGTTTGGCTTTTTGGTCGGTTCCACACATAAATTGACTAGGATAGTTTACTCAAGGAAAGATACCTGACTAAGTGTGTTCCAAAACCAGGAAAATTAATTTATTTTTATGATCATTGTTGCCATGCAGGCAAGTTGAAAAAAGTAAAGAAAAAGAGGAGACGGGATGAAGAACTCTCTTCAGAGGAGTCACCACGACGCCATCATCACCAGACCAAAGTTTTTGCCAAGTTTTCTCATGATACACCACCACCTGGGTCCAAGAAAAAGCATTTGACTATCGAGCAACTTAATGCACGTCGGCGGAAGGTGTGGCTCAGCATTGTTAAAAAGGAGTTGCCAAAGGTGAGCTTGGCTAATGGCTCTAGGTCGATGAACACAGCAAGGCAGTCAGATAAAAAATTAACTGAGTAGGGAGCTGGCACTTGGAAAAATGGAGTGAAGTAAGGCCTGCTTTTTCTGGTGGTCATTAATGACCAAACTGATATTCGGTAATCCGTAAGCGACGTGTATTTGAATTTTTTATCACCAGTGATATCCAAGTGATCATGCAGTGCTTTGCCACTGCTTTTGTTTGGCTATCCAGCCTTTTTCTATTAACAGTACAGTAAGCTGTAGCAGGTACTCCTGCTAATGTACAGGATAGAGCAAACCAGTATCTAGCTTTTACATAAAGTTTGGGAAAGGAATGTTTCAATCGTTGTAGCTTGCATGGGTTTTGAAGCTTATTTCAGAAACAGTCTAGGGAAGAGTGTATCGTTTACAGGACAAGCTTCAGGCACATTTGAAATAGAAAGCTGGATTTACACTTGCTGGTTTTCTGAGATATGGTTGGAGTGGACATTACAACCTGCTTTTTGGAGTTCACAGTTAACAGACTTTGAATTCTAGGAAATTGAATATGAGTGATGGCTGCATCATCCTCTGTGAACTTACAAGCCAGGGAAAGAATATGTGCAGTGTGATAGACCTTATATTTTCAAGGCTGATTTTGATCATGTGAAGAACATTAACTCTTAAGAATTAATTGCACATTATTCTTAACATCTTTGGGAAACAGTGGAAATTTTTGTTGTTTACTTCAGTGGTAACAGTGAAGTAGGAGAACCCTGCTTTGCAATAGTAGTAATTAAAGAAATGATCCTGGAAAATGAGGAGTTTTTACATGCTTCCTTCAGGAGTTGGAACACGTTTATGTATGCCTTCAGTAATTAAGAATGAAAAGCTGTTTTGGTCAGAATAAAAACCACATACAGTACCTGTACCCAGCTACACAGTAGTGTACAAGGCTGAAGTTGGCACGTTTATCTGCTGAGGACTGGATAGTGATCTTTCAAAGTACTGTGAAGCCATTACCCTTTAACTAATTTTAAGATGGTATTCTTTTATAGGCATACAAACAAAAAGCCTCAGCCCGCAACCTTTTCCTAACCAACAGCAAAAAGGTAAGTGTTGTTTAGCTTTACACTGGTACTTGTACTGGATGTGATAAGCAAACTGTAACCTCTTTAAGTTTCTTCCATTTCTTACAATACGGACTATACTAGCAGGGTGTATAGGAGAAAGCACTGTATCGAAGTAATTTGTCATTTAGTATAAGGCTTTTCGGTTTTTTAGATGTGTCATTTTGGGCATATTTTGTAAGCAAAGGATGAAACGAACAACATGGATTTCTTCCATGAGATCTTTTTGGCTTTTTTTAAGATTTAGTTGGTACATTTTTAATTTACTGATCTTTGATAGTAAATTAATGACTTCAGTACACTTTGGCTTTTGAACTGCCTATCTGTCTGCTAGCTAGAACTTGATGGTTTAAGCATTCTTGTTTAAATCAAAGGGGCTCTTGGAATGTTAAATCTGTTAATTTACATAAATATATAGGAGCTGAGATTAAAAATAGAACAATTTTTTGCTTAAGTGATTGCAAAAGGAACGTATCAGAGTCTTCTCTGAGAAATGTCATTGTTTCCACCTAGAAGGAGTTATTTAAGAACACTTGGTAATGGCTTTCTGAGCATTTTTCAAGTGTTACGCTCAAGTGTCTAATTCATTTGTATGGCTAGTGAAAAGGTAGTCAAATATATGGCTGGGAATCACCCGAGACAAGAAGATATCGAAAATTTTCTATTCTGTATATGTTCTCAAGAAAAAGGAGCATTTTCTGTTTAAGGGATGCAGAAAACAGGACCTGCATGCGTATATGCCTAAGAAGCTTTGCTGTAGGTAGGTTCTCTCCTATGGTCCTCCTTAGCCAGCCGACTGGATTGCTTTGTGATGTCTGGGCCGATGGCCTGTGATTACTGTACTTGTAGGGATCACAAACTGCATTTTAGCAAGTAAGTGATGCAGCTGACTTACAGGGTTTGAAATTCCACTTTTTTTTTTTCTTTGTTTCGTCTGATCATTTGAAACCTGTGTGTTAGAATTGTTGATGTGCAGATTTTAGCAGAGGAAAAAACCGCTGTCAAAACCAACAAACCCAACAATTTTGATCATTATGTCAACGGCATTAATTTATTTATCCTAGAATGAAAAAATATGTTGTATTATGCTGCTTCATGACATGGTAGGAAAACGGTAGGATGCTCTCCCACTTCTCAGTGTGTTAACGTAAATGGGACTGTGTTCCACCAAGACTGCTATTGCAGCAGCCTTATTAAAATAGTGAGAAAAGAATCCCAGGAAAGGGCCTGGAATAGGTGAGTCGGAGTTGCAGGCAGGCCTTGAACTTGGATCTGCTGAGTCCCTTTCAGGAGCCTACCCACCAGATCAGTCCTTTCAGTGCCGTGCCACGCTGGAACTGTCTTCAGGTTTTTTCTTCACCATCTTAGGAGGTTTTTGGAAGTTTATGTTCTCTCATGCCATTTCAGAAGCATTACTGCTGAGTAAAGTATCACAGTTTTTTCTCTTCTGAAGGATCAGACTTGGTTATAATTAAATTTGATGTTGTTCGTTGCTGTTTTGTTTTGCTTTTTTTAAATCTGCCCCCTTTACCACTGTTTCCAAAATCTTACTTCTCTCTAGCTTGCCCATCAGTGCATGAGGGAGGTACGTCGAGCTGCTCTCCAGGCCCAGAAAAACTGTAAGGAAACGCTACCACGGGCACGTCGTCTTACCAAGGAGATGCTTCTCTATTGGAAAAAGTATGAAAAGGTGGAAAAAGAACATCGCAAACGAGCTGAGAAAGAGGCTCTGGAGCAACGCAAGCTGGATGAGGAGATGAGAGAGGTACAGCAGAACCACAGATTGCTGATAACTAACCTGTTGAGGAAGCACAGAAGTGACCAGATAACTCGAGTTTCTAAATCCAAGCCATGAAATTCAGTTATTTGTTCTGTGTCAGCAATATCCCACCTATTTCTTCTGCTATCTTAAAATTCTTTATATGATTCTTCTAATGTTAGCTAGAGGTGATTTAAAAAAAAAAAAAAGCCTTCAAGTTGCGTGCATTCTTTACAAGCGAGTGAAGGGATTAGAGAAGCAGAGTGTGTGTCAGACATACCTATCTCAGTGCAGGTAAGGGCCAGCCTTTTGTGATGGTTTGTATATCACTCTGGGCCCAGAAGGCAAGCCACCTTTTCATTCACATTGAACTATATTTTTTTTTTTTCCTTCCTTCTTTTTCCCCTGCTGTAAACTGATACTGTCATTTTTATATGGGGCACAGAATTTTTTCTGTGATTGCTCTTTTGTTGGCCAAGTGACGGCTTCATGGACTCCATTATGGAGCAAGAGGGGCTGAATGTAAGAAAAAGCTTCCTTGCCAAAGCTCTGTAGTGGATTTGTGGTTGTTACCTTACATGTGCGGTGATGAGCTAAGGTTGAGTCTTTAGAATACCTGATGTTTAGTTTTGTGCTTAAAGTATACTTTTATTTATTGTGTTCCTCTCATTCTTGCAAATTCATAAGCATTTTGTGAAGGTTTCAGCTGACTTAGATTCATTGACATCTTCTAGCTTATAGCATTTTTTAACAAGAACCTAGGAATGAACAGTTTCTGCAATGTCTTGCTCAACGCTGAACAATGATAATATCTCAACTGTATTACCTCATGATGTATTTCACATATTCTACCATAATTCTTTTTATTAATCAATAACAGAATGTTGAAGTTAGGTTGTCACAGGAGCATTTTTTTAACTGTTCAGTTCTATTGCTGTATACCACTAAAATACTGTTTATTTTTGTCAGTCTTTAAAAGTTTTGTTTACACTGAAAAATTCAAACTTTCTTTCATTAGATTATGGTGTTCTTTGCCATGATTACTGCATTTAAAAGAACGTCTCATTTGCAACAATTTTATATTTTAATACAGATGTTTGTGGTGGTGGTCAGTGTTACTGTGTCAACTAGTATACTAGCATTTTGATGTCACAGCGACGTGCATAACATAATCCAGATAGATCAGTTGTTGATATATTGTTAGAGTAAAAAAAATCTGTTTAATGATATTTCAAACATTAAACTTTTGTCGGTATTTTTTCCCCTTTCATCTGTTCTTTGTAAATGCTCTTCTCTTAGGCTAAGAGACAGCAACGAAAACTTAACTTCCTGATCACGCAAACTGAATTATATGCCCATTTTATGAGTCGTAAACGAGATATTGGACATGATGGAATACAGGAGGAAATCCTACGCAAACTGGAAGACAGCTCTACCCAAAGGCAGATTGATATTGGCGGAGGAGTAGTGGTCAACATCACCCAAGAAGATTATGGTAAGTGATTAATCGACAGTGCTTCCCATTCACTCTTCTGTATATTCTGTATATTCTATATATTCTGAAATATACTGTACTCCGTACATTATCGTGCAAACTTACAGTCTCAAGCACAAAATCCTTCTGTGTAAGAAGCACTGCTATAATTACTGTAGTTACTGCTGCGGAGCTCTAACATGGAGATGTTGTTTTCAGACAGTAACTATTACAAGGCCCAAGCTCTGAAGAATGCTGAGGATGCTTACCAGATTCATCAGGCCCGGGTATGTATTTTTTTGAACCATGAAGTAGTTGAGAAAGCAGAGTAATCAGTAGAGGACACAGAACCGGTATCTTTCATAGCAGTTCAGTGAAATAGGTTTGTTTAATTCCGGGTGCCAGATTTGGATTTAATTCTGTTGGCACTTCCTGTGCTAAACAGGTAGAAAACTAGGATATAAAGATTTGGACTACAGGAACAGGCTTGTTTTCTTTTAATCTCTGGCAGAAATCCTATACCTTAATGTGAAATGTAAAGCCCTTTACCGTAGAGTTTCTTGTCAAGTTGTTCATCATCTTACGCATAGTTTCATCTTCCTGTTTAGACCCGATCATTTGATGAAGATGCAAAGGAGAGTCGGGCAGCTGCTTTACGGGCTGCTAACAAGTCTGGTACTGGCTTTGGAGAGAGCTACAGTTTAGCAAATCCATCTATCCGCGCGGGAGAAGATATTCCACAGCCTACCATTTTTAATGGAAAACTGAAGGGTTATCAACTGAAAGGCATGAATTGGCTGGCCAACCTATATGAGCAGGTATCTTAGTACATCTTGGAAATTCTTAAAACTTCTAGGGTTGTTCAAGTCACTAAACTTGGTCAAAAAAATCCGTTTTACAAATAGACAGGTTATACTCAATCTGTAATGTCTGTACAAGAAAGGAAAATGTTATGTAAGCCACATAACCAGTATTCATGATTTAACAACTTTCAACGGGGCATTAAGTTAAAGGTTCTTTATGTGAATTTTTATACAACTGTTTATCACTTAGATTATGCACTGAGAGAGCT
The DNA here is from genome assembly GCF_963210335.1 of Falco punctatus. Classification (NCBI taxonomy): domain Eukaryota; kingdom Metazoa; phylum Chordata; class Aves; order Falconiformes; family Falconidae; genus Falco; species Falco punctatus. Next base: position 1,629,941 of record NC_137587.1, read on the forward strand.
GCACACTGTTTCAGGCTTGGGTCAGCTGGTAAACTGCAGGCAGGCAGCCTTGTCCTTGTGTGCGTACCCCGTCACAGGGGGATTGCAAAGTGCAGACAGGTGGAGGGAAAAAACAGACTGAGGGATGAAAGTGCAGTTGAGGTAACTGAACTCTTAGTAGAAGACGTAAGACACAATGAGGTGTTTCAGAGGTGTCACAGTGGGGCTGCTCTCCCTAAATTCAGTGGCAACTGCTCTGCTAGTCCTGTATGGATTAAAAAGTGGTGAGGTGAAGGTGTTCATTTATGGATCTTTTGCAGGGCATCAATGGAATCCTGGCAGATGAAATGGGTCTGGGTAAAACAGTACAAAGTATTGCTCTCCTTGCACATCTGGCTGAGGTAAGTCAAATACAGGAATTAAAGCTTATTCCTGGTCAGTATGCTTGGTAGAAGATGCATACTTTTCACATTAGAAATTAATTCTGGATCATAAAGCTTGAATGTCTTAAAAGGCATTTTACCCTTTGTTTTAAAGCAGAGCCTTTGAAATGCATGTGAGGGTGTGTGTGTGTGTGTGTATAAATAAAAATAGAATTTTCATTTATTCAGTCTTTTCCACTGAATTTGAAAGCCTGATGAGGCAACAAGTTGTACACTTCATGGCTCACTGAGTTTTACAACTCAGAGACATGTAGAAATGAAGACCAAATTCTGAGCTTCGTGGCAATCAACATGGATTTCCAGATTTCAGTGGTGCATTTTATTTTATTTTTTTTAAGAACCATAGTGATTCTTCTGTGCCAGGGCAGACAAACACAACAGGAAAAGCAACAGGAGCCTACTTCTCCATGCAAAAATAAATATCTATCTGAAAAAAAAAAAAAAAAAAGTCTGATTGGCATCCAGTCACTTGCCTTAAATAGGAGATACCAACCAAGTGATACTGAGAGCAGGATTAGCTGCAGTAGTGACCAAATGACAGTGATTGCCTTTGTTTATGTTCTTCTCGCTACCAGTTCACTGGCACTGTCAGCCACAATACTGGAAGGGGTGTGCAGAGCTAAAGGCTGGTGTGCTCACCTGTATGGAGGGGATAACAGACAGGCTTTTCTCCCTGCTGCACTGCCACTTCAGATTTTTGGAAGCCTGCACAGGGCTTTTTCTGGCTCTCCCTTATGCAGGCCAGCTTGTAACTACTAATGCAGTAAAGGATCAACTTTCTCCCTCACCAGAGGGTGTTCCAATGTGATATGATGGAGCAAAGCTTTCCAGTGCCACCTCAGGTTCTTTTCCTCACCAAAATGACGGGCTGTTAGTAATGTGAAGGTGGCAACTCCCAGAAACAAACGAGATTGTTCTGGGAATAACTTTGCAGTTATGAAATAAGTCTTAGTGAAACATCAGACCTGCTCTGTTTGATTCTGTGTCATCTGCTGTGCTGGGAGGAAGTTTTGCTATGTTGTGTATAGTTCCCTCTCTTATGTAGCCACTGTCTTTTAGTAGTTGTAAAGTTATGTCAACTGTCTCTGTATCCTTTCCCCTCAATTAATTTGTGGATGTCTTTGTGGTTTTGTTTTTGTTTTTTTTTAATGTGTGTATTCCAGAGAGAGAACATCTGGGGACCTTTTTTAATAATTTCACCTGCCTCTACTCTTAACAACTGGCACCAGGAGTTTGCCAGATTTGTACCTAAGTTTAAGGTAATAAGCATGTGCAAGAAAGTTCTTCCTGTTTTCTCAAAAGCAAATTGTTTTGTTCTCCTGAGTTCTTCACTGCATCTGGGTGCCTGATTACCTTGGAATTTGAAACTGTAATGGGCTTGATCATGATTTATATTCTTTTCCCCATCATCCTGTTTTTTTCTGGAGCATTCAGTTATCTAGGGCTTAATGTTCTTACTTGAACCACATGGTTTTACTTTTGCATCAGCTTAAAGACACCTCAGTGAGGAATTGAAGCAGAGCAGGGAGTGGATGTTCAGTTCTAATGTGTGGGACTGACAGCAGATGCAAGAATAATATTTCAGTATTTTGTATATGTATATGTATAAATACAGTACAATATACTGTATTTAGGGTTAGAGCAGTATTTTCAGACATTCATATCAATTTGGGTAAGATAAAGGTAATTTAACAAAACTGAACTCTAAACAGGCTAGAGGGAGACAGAATGCAGTTGTTACTACAGAAAAAAAGAAGAACCATAGGCATACAACCTATGAGGAGGGAAGTGAGTCACAAATAGATAAGAACACAAAAGATTAAAATAAATGAAGTTCTTCAGGTATGTTGTGACCATGAAAACATAGTAAGATAGAAAGCAAGGAACAATTTGTTACTGAAAAACAAGCTGCTTGCCTATTCCCCAGTGGAAAACAGGGAGTGTTGCAAAGAAAGATTTGAAAAGAACGTATGCTGCTGGAACAGTGGTGAAATTTTAAGATTAAAGATAGACAAAAGTGTCAGAAGCTTGCAGTTACATCTGCAAAGAATAATGGATTAAATATTTGAGGAGTTAATGTAGTAATCTTTGACATGAAGAGGTCTAGATAATTTTTTTTAGTATCTGATTTTCTTCTTTACAGAGAACAGTAAAAGACACTTAGTTATAAGTAACCAGTATACCAGTAACATCCAGTCTAATTGTTTGAATTTCTTGGCTACTTAATAAGGTGGAGGAAAAGACTTAAAATATTGATATAAGTAATATTTGATTTCTTGATCTGGGGTAGGCAGTATTAAAAGGCTTACCTTTTAGCAAATAGCTTGTTCACAGATCCCTGATGAGACCATGTGTTGGTTACGGTGGTATATAGTTTGAGGTATTTGTAAGAAGAGAAGTGCTGGAATGTGGTTCAGTACTGGATGATTTGTGTGACTTATATTTTGGGATAAATTGGGATTACTGAGACTTTAAAACTGATGAAAAAATTATAAATGCTTAAGTTAGTGAGGAGCTACTTTAAAAGAAAACCCTAAAAATAATGCACTTATATATTTGCATAGCCCAAAATAATAGGGACCCTGATTAAAAACCTTGGAGTAGAAAACATTAGAGCAGTTGGCCATTCTACCTACTTACTTTCTCATTTCCTTGAATCAGTTTGTTGCATAGAATAGGTGAGCAATTGTTCATATTTTCTCCTTGTGAATGAAATACAGAAAACATTGCAAAAACGCAGTGCAAAAATGTACTTTCTTGGTAGTCTAGTTTTTTACTAACATCCTTTTTTCGGAACAGTTGGAGTAATATTCAGCTATGGGCACTTTGAAATTCAGAGCTTGTCAGCTGCAGGGTGGAGATGTCCGAGCCCTTTCCCAACCTTCCGCCGGCCAGACGGGAGATGGCAGTGCGCCGTCATTAACCAGCAACTCTGGTCTCCGCGCATGCAAAGATCTCAGTAACAGGACCCATGAAATTCTGAGCTATAAATGGATTAACAGATTTCTCTGGCAGTAGTGCTTACTTTTTAAAGTTCTTACGTTAACTATATCCAGACCAGATGTTTTAACTCATCTCAGATTTCTGGGTACAGTTCTGAAATACAAAACCAAGGAGACAATGGGAATATTAAACAGGAGAATGAGCCCACTAGTCCTGTAGGGTTAACTGTGGCAGTTGAGGGCATGCCTCTTTCTGCCAAAAGCAAAGTATCATTTTTTATTTTTAGAAGAACCTGTCTAGAAGGTGTAACACGCTACTGGGCATTTTGAGATCCTCAGCATAGGTTGGTCTGGTCTTCGTAGAAGTCATAAGTTGCTTGATACCTTTGCCTGGAATGCTCTGTTTCTAAGCATTTTTAAATGCTTTCTGATTTTTCTCTGAGTTAAGAAAGGTAATTTCCCTTTTTGTTTTGGAGAAGGAGGTCTGTCTCCCCTTATGTAGAATATGTAGTATAAAATTCTAAAGCTGGTGTATCTTTATTTGAAAATAATGTATTTCTACTTTTGTACTGTTACAGGTGCTACCTTACTGGGGAAATCCCCATGACAGAAAGGTGATCAGGAAGTTCTGGAGTCAGGTAATACTGGCATGCCCGTGTGCTTAGACAGTCTTTGCTGTCTATGCAGAGCAACCCAGAAACTGCTGCTACATGCCACCAAGCTAAATGATGTGTGGATGCAGAGTTCTGTGTCTTCATCCATGTAGTAGCATTTTCATTAGCATAATGAGGTAGAAGCCTTCTCTTGTGCTGGAGAGACAAGACAGGACAGGGCAATTCAGGGCAGTATGGAGTTCAGCTGAAGAAACTAGAGCTCTGTAAATAAAGCAGGAAGTTTCAGTGTCGTCAAGGACTGTTAATTGTATTTGAGTAACCTAACTCAGGATGCCCAAACCTAGCATCCCTGCAGGCCTGTCAGGTTGTTCCTGATTTAAAACCAGCATTTTGTAGGGTTCAATGCCTCGGTGTTGTCTGGCACATTAAGAAGCGTCTGAAATTGTTCAGGGACTAATGGGCTGAAGTCCAGATCCACCAGTTGACTAACCATGCTGTAATTGATTTAAAAAGTCAGCTGAGGAAAAATGCAGTAATAATGAGAAAAGATTATGAAATGGAAGTCTGAAATTACAGTATACACAGGTGAACTCTTCACAACGTATTTACATTATGTGGACATTTGTTTCTTTGTTTTGTGGTTATAGAAGACACTGTATACTCAGGATGCTCCTTTCCACGTGGTGATTACCAGTTACCAGCTAGTAGTACAGGATGTCAAGTATTTCCAGCGAGTGAAGTGGCAGTATATGGTGCTGGATGAAGCGCAAGCGCTCAAGAGCAGCTCCAGGTAATACATTAACTGGAAACGTAAATCTTCCCTCTGTATCAGCTTCTTGAAGGAATATTGAGAAAACATCAAGATTACAAAAATGGATAGCAGTTAAAATTGATATGCAGAAGACCCTTTAAGTGCCTAACCTAGTTAAGCATCTGTATAACACTCTGATGCTGGATTGATCCGCTAGCTTTTTACATTTAAATTTTCCTTCTCCAAGCATGTAAAATGTAAGTAAAAAGTAATTGTGGAGCAGAAACACAGGTGGAGTACAGGGCAGTTAAACAAAACAGTGTGGAATGCTCTTCACCTTCTTTCCTGACTGCTCACAGAATTCTGCCTAGTGAACAGTCTGTAGTCTTCACCATATATTGCTTATATTGGCTCCATTGAGTGCATTATTTTGATTCCTCCTTCAGTGGCACTGTGCAGAACCCTGTGAATACTGCTGGCTGCAGCAAAGCCCACTTTTTGTCATAAGACTCTGTGCCAGAAGGTTTTCTGTTTGTTTTCAAGTAATGGATTCGTCCGTCTTTGCTTCTGTAATTGCTTTCCCATAACCTTTGTCCGGGTTGCCACTGTACTCGGTCAGCTGAAGACTGCTTTAGATGCAGACTCATTCCGACCCAGGTCTGTCTCTTCTGCGTTCTTTGGAAACTGCCCCTCTAAGAAGACTGTGCTGTGTCCCTCAGCACTCTGCCACGGCAGCACACACACTTGGTGGTGTAAAGGCTGAAAAGCAGGTGACATTCTGATTCGTAACCACTGTTTCTTTTGGGAACTTAATTATTCTGATTATGAGATGTTATTAGTGTCCATGCATTTGTATTAAAAATGAGTTAAAAGATACTTAGAAAAATAAATTACGCACATTTCTTTGTACTTTGTGAAAGGCTGGGGAGTGGCTGTGATAGTTTTACCCGGTGACCTCCAAAAATCATTTGTGAAGGTCACTGGAAGCAATTGGTCTTAAGATATTGTGGTTTAACTCCGGCCAGCAACTTTGTCTTATATCCTTCTTCAAAAAGCAGTTTTAATGTTGTTTTTTTCCTTATTTTATTCATCAGTGTTCGTTGGAAGATTCTGCTACAGTTCCAGTGTCGGAACAGATTGTTGTTGACTGGGACCCCAATCCAGAACACAATGGCTGAGGTATCTGGGAGCTCTTAAAAATGGACTTTTCTTTATAACAAGGACATATACTGAATATATACGAACAGTTGAGAAACCTGTTGTATTTGTGTGTTTGTGGGATCATAATTGTAGCAAAACACTGCCAAACAGATTTGGGATAAGCTCTGGGAGGGGAAAATTTGGAAATGTGCCACACGTCCAAATAAAGATAAAACTGAAGGTACCGGATGGTTAGTAATGCCTAGATTACAGGATGAAATCCGCTTCTTGTGGCTTTTCCTTCTGTTGGCCAAAATTGTTGTGTTGTGTTTCTCACTGCCTTCTGATGGTGTCTGTCATGTTGGTATATTTGGCATTTGTTGAGGGGGAGTGGGGGAAGAGGATGCAGCTGTGTTTTTGTTTAATTTTGCTGTGTCTTGTGATCTAGTAAAGTGATTTTGCTTATGAAGAGCTGCAAGGGTATGGGATCCCCAATTACCTTGTCCATAGTAGGGTGACTTCTGCTGATCTGCTCTTTTCTCCTCCTTTTAGCTGTGGGCCCTGCTGCATTTCATCATGCCAACACTGTTTGATTCCCATGAAGAGTTCAATGAGTGGTTTTCCAAGGACATAGAGAGCCACGCAGAAAACAAATCCGCCATTGATGAGAGTGAGTGCAGTGTGTAACTACAGTAGTTTTTATATTAAAAAAATCTGTTACCCTGTTTCTCTTTTTTGGGGATGTGTGTGAGAAATGTCACCTAAAGCAGAGGGTGCATAATGGGATTGGAACCTTATGGATTGTTCATGTAAAAATACGTGTTTCTGACTGTAATGAATAGAAAAACTTGTAGTAAAAACATTGATTTTCTACTTGTCTGAAGTCCTCCTTCCCAAACACAGGAATATTTTAAATATTTATAAGTTTCTACAGAGCACATCATCTTGAAGATCTCCTGAGTGTGTTACAAGCTGTAGACATAAAAATGATGACACAAAGTGCTAAACACCTTTTGAACTCCAGAAGGAAAGCTTAAAATTTCTTCTAAAAAATAATCTTCATGGTAGATTTTAGGGATAGTTATGGAGAAAAACCTGGCTAGGTAAAATGGCTGATTTGTAACCACAGTAGAACACCACACAGTTGGAAACAGTCACAAAAGTAAAGGCCTTAAGAGCTCAGATACCCAGAACTTCATTTTTTACAGGTTATCATGAAGAATGCAGTTGTCCTGCTCTTGTAATGCTATAATTCGGGGGGGGCAAGACCTCAAACTGTTATGATGTCTTAGTGAATTAGCAGTGTCTCATCTGAAACTTTCTTCTTCACTAATAATGAGTGATAAATTAAAGCCTGTACTGTTCAGCCCAGGGGAGTATAGAACACATAAAATGCCTTAGAAGTTCATTCTTCAAAGCAGATCTTTAGATTTGTAATTAAACAGTGTAGCATTGCACTCATTTAAAAAAAAGAAAAATGAACGGAGAAATATCAACTTTGTGCTGCAAGAGCTGTGGTGAGGGGAAATGGCTGAGCAGTAAGAGACTTAATTTGTAGAAGAACACTTTATAGTTTCTTCTTTGGTGAAATAATTGTTCCTTCTTCCCCATTTCCTGTATTTCAGACCAGCTATCCCGCTTGCACATGATCCTGAAGCCTTTCATGTTGAGAAGAATCAAGAAGGATGTGGAAAATGAGCTGTCAGATAAGGTGAGAAAAAGTGTTTATCTGGAATGAGTATTTCAACTTTTATTGTCAGAGCTCTGTCCTCTAATCTGGTTTTTGCAAACTCATTTGTCAGTCTGCATACCTGACATTTGATTGTAAACCTTTCACGGACCTTCAATTTCTGGCACCATATCCCAGCAATCTCATTAGATGTGAATGTAACTGAAGAACCCCTAATTAATAAACTTGCCTAAGGAAAACATTTTGTTAACAGTTACAAATAAAAAATCTTTCAGCCTGATTAAGCTGACAGAAATATCGCTAATTGAAGTGAAGGAGATCGATACAGCAATGATTGGGTGATAAACATCTCCAGTTGCCTTGGTGAGGGATTTGGCATGGATTTAAGATTCGTCTTGCTTGCTTGTACAGAGCAAGGAACGCATAGCGGCAGCATCGTACCCTTCTCTCGTTAGTCTTGTCTCTTGATTTCATGTGGATGTTAGCAATACTGGATGATCTTGTCAGCATGTCCCCAGGTTTTGAGACCACTGGCGAAGAGATATTTATTTCATTCTGATGTGCTTATTAATTTCAGAACTGGAACTTCCCCACAGACACTGTTGTGTGATGTACCTGTCCTTATCATGGGCTCCTGACACCTGTTTAAAATGGCTCTAAATGGGTAGATAAGATTTTACCAGTAGGGTAGTAGAATTAAGGTCAGATTTTAAGCTGATCAGCTGCAGATGGGATGTTTTCAGAGCTTCTTAAGAATCTGTTTACTTAGTTGTGCTTATGTACTTTTAAAGGTCTGTGTCCTATAGCATTACCTAAGCCTTCCAAAACACACCTATTTGTTAAGGTCCTTCCCGGATTGGATCCTGAAATACAGACAGGAATGCAACTGCTTTTTTTGTTGTTGTTGTTTTGGTGTTTGGGGGTTTTTTTGTGAGAAAGTTAAGTTTTCCTTAAGATACATTTCTCTGCTTTGTGTATACTGGTGTGGTCATCCTCCGTTTCAGAGATAGAAAAGGCTAAATCTTCCTTGCTGTTTTGCAGATTGAAATTCTAATGTACTGCCAGCAGACAAGTCGACAGAAGCTGTTGTACCAAGCTCTGAAAAACAAAATCTCCATTGATGACCTCCTGCAGTCCTCAATGGGCACTACTCAGCAAGCACAGACCACCACTAGTAGTCTCATGAATCTAGTCATGCAGTTCAGGAAGGTAAGGCTATTTTAAATAATATTTTTTTCAAAGTGTATTCATTCATTAGCACAGAACTAAAATACAGCTTGTAGAAAGCACCATATAAAAAAATTTCTGACACAGGCAAGCAAAGTTGCATGCAGTCCTGTTGTGTTTCTGATGCAGTGATGTTGGGATAGAGGAGCTTTAGCCAAGTGGTGCATGGATCTGCTAACTGGTTTGGTTCCAGATTGGTTATTGAAGGAAATCTTTCACTTGGGAAGAAAAGGCAACAGCGGTTATGTGAATAGGAAAACATCTGATGCTGTATTCCAATTTGAGTAGATACACTAAAATAGCTGTGCACTACTAATAAATACTGAAGTTTCAGTGATCAATAGTTGTAGTTAATTTGAGGGTTAAGTGCTGCGTCGGACTAGATTAATTCTTCCCAGTGTTTGACATGCTCTCTTTCTTATAGGTGTGCAATCACCCAGAGCTGTTTGAGCGACAAGAAACTTGGTCTCCATTTCACATCTCCCTAAAGCCATACCGGATTTCAAAGTTCATCTACTGTCATGGACAGATCAGGGTCTTTAACCACTCACGGGACAGGCAAGTCCATTTCCTCTCTGGCTTAACATATTTAATATTATTGCTAGACTTACTTTACCTTTGTAAGTGCTAATTAACTCCCTTACTTGATGTACTTACATGACATTGGCCAAGGGATGCATTCCTACTTTACTTTTGTTCATTCGGCTGTTAAGCATCTGATATCTGATGCTCTTTCTTGGTGGAATCCTGATCATCAAATATCCGTGTGAATAAGAAAGTCAGGAAAAAGAATTTAGAGTTGTTGCTGATGATGTGTAATAAATTATGCTTTAAAAGAATTCTTACCAAAAAAAAAAAAGGCCAAAAAACCAAAAACCTCTGGTTTCCCTTCAGTGAGTTTTCATGCTTAAGGAAGCTATCGGTATCTGTCTGTTGTGACATGGTGTATTGGTGCCTTGACAGCTTGTAATGCTTACCTTGGATGAACAGAAGCTGCTTGAGTGCAGTTTGCTGTTTTCTCTGACTGTGGAAATTCTTGATCAGTTTTGTCTGCATTCAGTTATGAGAAATGCTCGTGGCAGAGATGAGGAAGCCACGTTTGAAGATGAGACTAATTGTTGTACAGTGTAAAATGCACCAGAGCGATGGCATGGCTCGGTGTCAAATTAACAGTAGTGCACATGGACTGGTGATGCTTTTCTCTTACTGCCGTGCAATTCCAGATATTCAGAGTGCTGAAATATTTGCAGTGAAGCATGGAAATTACTCTGCATCTTCTGCTGATTGTGTGATTGAACATTGTATGTGTTAACACCTTCTCAGTGATACTGTTTGGTTCTATTGCTTTCATTTTCAGGTGGTTACGGGTTTTACTTTCGCCATTTGCACCAGACCACATCCAGCAGTCTCTCTTCCATAGGAAGGGTAGGTTTACAGTCCTGTGTGGCAGGTTGGGTTGCACGCTTGCATGTAATGTTGTAATAAGTCTTATTCAGGGGAAGGACTGAGAGGCCAGATCAATTGGTCCTCTGAGATAATCTGATTGGAACTTGTCAGAATTTTGTTAGCATTTGTACTTCTACATATATTTCATTTGCTTAGTGAGGAAAGGATGGAAGCAGCTGGAAGAAAAATAAACTATGACAACTTGTTAGTTACCACTTAATGCTACTGCAGTCTCTTCTTCCATTCCTTCTGTCTTGTTTTAACTTGCTTCAAGGGATTAATGCTGCCTTTTTAGTCTAATGTCAATTTTTCATGGATTCAATTCAGAGAAATCTTGGATTTGTGTCGGTACATTCTGTATTATATGTTGAACTGCCAACTTGTCTTTCAAGTAAGAAGTGGATGAGATGCAAGTGACCCAACATCTAATCTATGAGCAAAAAACCCACAAAAGCTGCTTATATTGACAAATAAAATTTATTATAGATCTGCCCCCCCCCAAAAAAAAAAAAAAAAAAAAAAGTGCTAATTGGATTGCTCAGCCGGTGGGATGGGAAAAAGTTCGGGAGAAAAAGCAAGAGAGGTACTGTACTGGCTGTGTTACTGTGCTGAAATCTGCTAGCACGGACGCATTCAGCTGTCCAAACCCCTTTTCAAGCGGGGACAACCAGGTGCAGCTACTGGAGTCTGCACTTGTCTGTAACTCTAACTTCCCTGTGTCTTGCTGATTATTCTGGTTTCTGTTTGTTTTGGCATTCGTTATGGGCTTTTTCTTGGGGACCTTTTTTGGCGTGCTGTTGAAGGAAAATAATTTTGAGAATACAATTTTTGTGTAGAAGTTAAAAAATAGAGAGATGAATGGTACTGGGGATATGCGGTGCACATGGGTGGGCCTGAAAGGCCTTCTTCATGAACAGAGGGACATACCTCTCCCGCTCCCCATGCTTCAGCGCAGTGTATCCATCATCCTCACTGTATATGTTGCATCCTTACCCCATGCTTGCATTTCCCCACCCCCTTCCAAGGCATTTGGCTAGCTGGGTGAGAGGCAGCGTGTTTGGGTCAGCCATCTGGCTGGTAGGGGTGGGGAGTCGCGAGCATGCACGCTGCCTGTTGATTCTTAGTAAGTGAAATCAATGTCCTTACTGGTTGTGTGGTGTCTGGCCTGGGACGTGTTTCTCAATAAGTGCCCTTCTTTTGCCAAGACTGGAAAAGAAACTGGAACTTGGAGTCAGGCAACAGTGATTCAGACTAAATTTTCAGTATTTCTACAAGATCTAGGTTAAATTAGGTAAAATAAATCCTCTTTTTTCACCTAGATTTGCCATATGTCAGAGGATGTGTCTCCAATTAATAAAGTTCATTGTTTTCAGCTGTGTCTGTGAAATGTGTTGGCTTAACTTCAGTATTTCTGTGACATAGGCATCAATGAAGAAAGCTGTTTTTCTTTTCTCCGGTTTATTGATGTCTCTCCAGCGGAAATGGCAAACCTCATGAATCAGGGACATTTAGCCAGGTGAGGACAACTTTGGGTTTTTTTCACTTTTTAGCAATTGTAGGAAACATACAGGTGATGTTAGGGGCATCTCTCCATAAACCTGCATTTTCCATGCCTCCTAATACTTCTATTTATCTGTCATTATCTAATATTATAGCAGCTTCTAGAGTATTCCTCCAGCTATAGGGCATTTGTGCAAGGCAATTTTTATGCCTCTCAAAAGGAGAAGCCCTCTGTAACAAAGATTTAGCATTGTAAATAAAGAAGATGGTCAAAGGGCAACAGAAGAGTTTGCTTAGGATGACGCTGTAGGTTGCTGGCGTTATCAAGCGCAAAAGCCAGACTTTGCAGTGAAGTGGCCTTCCAGTGCTTACCAATTGCACTTGGGCATGTTTTAACACATGCAGAATAAACTTGTGTTGTGGTAGTTGTTCTTCGGCTCCAAGCCATACTTTCTACTTCCACATGTCCTACTTCTTAATACGAAATGGAATTTCAAGGCGTAGACTTGGGATTAAGGATTTTTAGCATTGTGACCTGTATTGTCTTGGAAAGGGAGATGATCTGTTTAAGTTCTAGTGTACTCTGCAGTGGACAGTACTCTGACTGAAGTTAGATAGTCACTATAAGACATCTGCAATTAAAAGCAAGGCTTTATTAGCAAGAATAAAGGTGTTTTGCTTAGGGCTTTGTAAGTGTAATATTCTTTTATTGTTGTGGTTATTTTGGACTTCTGTTTCTTGTCAGTGTTCCAGTAACATCACACAGATTTCTCTTGATCTGTCTGATCTTTATGATAAATTCTGCATTCATTATACAGTTTGTTACGAATAATTTATATATGGAGCAATTTACAGAGAAGTCAGAGTGCGATTTTAAGTAGCAATGGCTAATTCAGGGTTGACCCTTTTAAACGAAGTGCTTCAAAGTGTATTCTAATTTAATCACTTAGATTCAGTTAAGCCACCTTAGAAAAAATCAAAATAAGCATAATGTAATTGGAAGATGTCTAGCAATACTTATTTCCTTTGTCAGGAGACTGTAAGGCTGAAACTCTGAGAAAAACCCTGTTTGTTTCAAATAGTTACGTTGTAAATATATTCAAGCCTTTCTTTCACAAAGCAGTGAACTAAATGTGTCTACTCTGTTCTCTTTCAGATGGTTAGCGCTCTTCCTGTCTCTGAAAGCATCCTACAGGCTCCATCACATGCGCTTCTGGATGGAGGCTGAAGGGGAGAAACAGCAGGGGTCACGTTTTCTGAGGAACAGGGATTTCTTGCTTGATGTAAATTTCCCGCTGTCTTTCCCTAACTTGCACAGCTGCACTTTGCTGCAGGTAAGCAAAATTTCTGTGATGTGAAGACAGTTGCAAATCCTCGTGAGTCAGAAACGATGAAAGCATTTCTATCCTTATAAAACAGAAGGGGAAAAGCTTCTATTAGGATCGCTATTATCTGCTTTATTGGATATAGGTAATAAAGCTCAAGAGTGCTGAACAGAAAACTAGTTTAGCTACTGTCTTCCATACATTTCAAAACTTGCTATAAAAAGTACATGGGTTGAATTAGAAGCCTTACAAGTATTGCCAGGACAACAGAACTAGATACTGGAGGAGCAAAACTGGATTGATGATTTGTCAGGGGTGGATTCTACATGTAAGCTTAAGAGTTTAGTAGTGTTTTTCTAGATGCAAGGTGCTTGTCTTCTGACTGTCTCTAACACTCTTCTCAAATTCAGTACATCACTGCAGCAGCTGGGGAAAGCAGAGACTTCAGCCTAGCAGTATTTCAGAGTTGGTGGACAAGCATTGTTAATGGTGTCTTTCTACTCTGAAATTTGCTTCTGCTGCTGTCTGGTAGACTCCAGATGTGTTCCCCTTACTATGTAATGCAAGGTCATTTTCTCTATAATCTTTTGCCTGGGATGTGTGTGAAGGTTTTGTCTTTTTATGACTAAATTGCTGTTGATTTCCTGAGTTAGATTACAGCTCCATTGATTCGTTTCACTGGGAAGTAAGTTCACAAAAGTGCTAGATAGAGTCAGGAAAGCATCTAGGGCAGTTAGCAGATACGCAGTTAAAAAATCTTTTCTGAAACAGTGAGATCGTGCCAACTTTCTCTAGGGAATATTGCTTCTGCTCATGAGTCTGGAAGGGGAAAGGAGATAGCCAGAATTCAACTGAATAGCGTGTAGAGGAAGTTGAAATTGAAGATGCATAAGCAGTAGGAAACCAACCTTGGACTTGGTGTCGTGTTTTGCAGCGTTAACAGCAAAGCCAACAAAACGAGTCCTCCTAGTTATCAAACAAAGAGCAAGCCAACTGAGTGCGTATGCCAGTTAACTCTGGCTGTGCTGGTGTTTAAATATTCCATGTTCCCGTGCCTGGCTTGATAAAATGTCTGTTACGTGGATTTGCTTTCAGTTACTTTTTTTGAGATTACATTCAGCTGTTTGATTAGTGACGGTGCAATGCTCGTCTCTGAAATTACACTGTAGCTCTGTCCTCTCACTGGTATAGTTAAAGAAAACTTGTGTGGTGACCTAAATGTTGCAGCCTAACAGTAAAGGATAGAAGGCGGTGTCAGAAGTTGAATGGTGCCTTCCGTAAGTGCACACATTTTTACGAAGACAATCTAGGTCCTTACATAGCCTTTGGGTTAGTGCATGTAAATATTAAAAGGAAAGTAATTAACTTTTCTTGAAGAACAGAAGATGAGTTAACATTATAGATACTAAATACAAGATGTGAGATATGCACATGTAGATTTTAATATTAACAGTGAAACGTGGAGCATTTGGATAGGCTACAGACCCGCCTGTACCACAGCCTGGCAAGACTTAAATGTGTAACTGAGTTTCTCCAAATAATTTCTGTTCTTTGAGGAAGTCATTACTTGTGTCTCAGGGGTGCTGGTGCTGTGACTGCATAGCTAGTGACTGGTGTAGCTGTAACAGTGCCTTTTACACAGAAAACAGCCAGCTGAGGAGCAGAGTTCATCAGTGTGTGCAATACAGTGCGTTTGTGATAACCCCAGTAAATCTAAAGGAAGTTCAGCCCTACAGTTATGACAGGCTCTTTAGAACTGTTTTCTAACCTGCATGTCAGACAAAATACCACTTGAATGACTTTAAAATAAGCTGTTTGCAGAATTTTGTTTGCACAGCTTCCCTGTCTAGAATGCCTTTTAAAAAAGGTGCAAAACCGAAGGGGGAGTAGAAAAACAAACTGCCCTTTACATGCCTGTCTTCTAGCTGCATGGGTCATCGTGAGTGAAAATGAACTAACTTTTTTATCCTCGCCCAAATTTGAGAAACTTTTTCAATGTAAAATTCCCTGAGGCTTCCCCCAGGGCTTCATAAGATAGTGACACATAGGGAGCGAGGAGGGGGAGAAACAGAGGAAAAAGGAAATGGTATAAATCTGGCTTTTCTTAACTGCTTAGATCAGCATTTCCGATAGAAGAGACAAACTATGAAAGTAAGTCAGTAGACAAAAAAACACATTTATTTTTAATGGATCTTTCTGAAATTGAGGTAACATCTGTCTAAAGATGGTGTGAGTTTCTTCATGTGAACACAGAAATCCCTTGCAGCGCAAGGTCTCTTCATTCCCCTTACTCAGCACCTCCACAACGTATTAATTTGTATACATTGATTTAAATTAATATAAAATCTGATCTGTTGAGAATGAACCCTTCTCTTCTTTGCTTTCCTAATTTTCATTCTTCTAAAAAAAATCAGGTGTGTTAATGAGCTTTAGATGCTGGTGGCAATCACCCATGTTTATATGCAGCTCTGTTTGCAATATAGGGAAGCCTCTTTCAACACTTTGGATTGTGTGGTTGTAGTAAATATGTAAAATCTTATTTTTTAACAGTCCCCCTCTTCAGTTACTGGCTTTGCTGTACTAAGGTATATGGATCCGTTTCAGAGCTGTGGCTGTGTTCAGTTCTGTAACTTTACCTGCTCTTTTCCATGTGTGTGGCTGACGGGAAGCAGGTTTCCGCTGTCCCCGTTATATCTGGTGTCTGCTCTGTTCATCAATACTTAATGGCTGCGTATGTCAGGGAATTCAGAGAGGGATGTTTGTGACCTGCTTGTAATTTGTACACAGGAAGCATGGCCATGAAAACCAGATTAATGCCTGTGTACGAGACCTGCTGCTAATACTGCATGTAACAAAAATAATATTTTTCTCTTATTTTGGATATCTTCTTGGAAGGCTTCCTTTGTGTTTCTTCCTGGGTTCTAACTGGGCCATCTTTGATGGCTCTTCGATACTGCTTTCCAAAAGAGAATTAAATAACAATCTTGCATAGGTTTGGAATTACAGTTTATTAGCTTCCTCTCTATCCATTTCTTGCATTCTCATTTTCCAGGAAATAAAGCTACCAAACCCTCTGATGGCCGTGGCCGCAGCCAGCGAGTGCCTGCTGTCGTAAGGCACGCTGGAAAGCCTGGCGACTGCGTGCGGGGCCGACTGCTCTCCGTAACACCAGCCGCAGCGCCTGCGTGGGCCGGGGTGGGCAGGAGAGGGGCTCCGAGCTCAGGCTGAGCCCTGGGTCAGTTTGGCCTCCTGCTCTGGCTGGGAGGGGGGTCGCTCTGGCTCCTGCTGTCCCTCCTTTGCTCCCAGCGCTGCGTCCTGCCTCTGCTGCTGCCGCCTTGCACGGTCACTGCCGGCTGAGCCAGCTGCACAGAACTTCCCATTTTGATGGCCGTTGACTTTGCCCTTTGGTTCAACAGGCTTCTGGAGGGGAGGGACGGGTGGTGGAACTAGCACCAGCGGCACAGCCACAGGTCGTGGGACGGGACAGCTCCTTTCTAGCGGCGGCACGGGGGGGTTGTGGCCACCACGCCTGGCCCCCCTGAGGAGTAAGCTCGCGTTCCCAGCCGTTGTTGGCAGACACGGAGTCCAGCCTTGCATTCCCCACTCTGCTGGTTCAGCACACGGCCTGTTTTACCAGGTGGTGAGACGGATCACAGAACTGACTTGGAATGGTGGGGCAAGGGGTTGCTTTCATCTTGATCAGCGTCTTAACGAGCACAGACAGCTAGGCCAACAAGAAGGGGCTCTGTGGGCACAGGAGCGAACATGTGAAGCAGTGGTTGCTTAAGCCAGCGTTACTGGTGGTGAAGAATTGCCAGCTGAATAAGAGCCTGGTTTTGGGATTACTTCACGTTATCAGGGTGGCCCAAGCTTTGACCTGTGCTGTTTAGCCCTGCTGAGTGTCCATGGAAGGCTGTTGTCAGCTCTTTCTGCGCTCACCTTCTATATAGAAGAGCAGATGCTTGGTCACAGAGTATGAACTGTATTTTTGCCTGCTCCAGACCACAAGTCACACTGGTAGCAGCTGAAAGATGCCCTTACATGCTGGGATGGACTGGTTGTGTTTTGTAGGTGGTGCTAGCATGTATGCACAGTAAGACTACTTTTCTCCCTTGTCAGCAGGTTCCAAATCATACATGCTAGCCACCTGCATCTCGCCCAGTGAATCTACGTCTGGAGAAAGGGCCCAGGATGTGTCATCCCTAATGGGCTGCTGCTGTGGATGTTTTCTAGCGTGTTTTGGCATGTGTAGGAATGGGTATATCCAGTGTATGACAAGATACGAGGGTGTCTGCTTCTGTCATGTACCCTGATGTTTAGAACTTCAGACGCTGGGATTTTAGAAAATTGCAAGGCTCTGTAAAGTAAAAGCATGCAATTAATTTTGGTGCGTTAGGAACTGGGGCAGAACAATGACAAAGCTTTAGATACTGTTTACATTTTACTTAAGTGAATTAAAAGAACTGCTAGAACTGCCAGGAGGGCACATACTATGATCCTGTGGCAATGAGAGGCGTACCTCTTAACGGTTCTAAAATTATTGCTTCTTTCCTATAGTGTGCAGAATAATGCTCTGCATACTATAGGAAACAATTGTATATAACAATATGTAACAGTTGGTCACTATGAATATAGAAGAGTCAGAACAAAAACGTCAGAATAAAATGGCTTAGTCTATAAGCAGTTTATTTCATTGTTTGATGCAGGTTATTTACAATAAAAAAGGAAATAAATGATGCAAGCGCAGAAAATACAGTTTTCTGTTATTTTTCTGTTGTTTTCTGTTTTCTGTTGTTGTTGAGTTTGAAGAGCTCTCCTTTAAACTGCCACATCACCTCGGTGCCCCCACTTTTGAGTGGATCCGTTTTTCTGTATCAAAAGGACATCAACAATCTTGTGGCAAAGTCCAAGTTTTACACATGGGTGCGTTCACGTGCTGAGTGACTGTGCTAGCACCTTGAAAGTCTTCAGGATGAAATTTGGAGACATTTTGCACAGGAAAGTAAGAAGAGGTTGGAAGAGATCTAAGTCCAAAGATACCTATCCAGTCTCATTGAGTCTTAATTTTTTTCTGTGTCAAATTTCATTTTACTCATGCTTCAGAATAGATAAAGGAGTAGCTAGAGAACAGCTTGAGGGTCAGATCTACTAGAATATTCCTGTACTTCCTTAGTTATAAAAGGTAAGGTCAGAAGACTCAAAGAAGGAAAAACTTGTTTCTGGTTCCAACTGAGTGTAAAGGCAAGCATTGATACGAGCTATTCTAATTTCAACTGTTTCAGGATTTGAATGTTCTGATAATTATGCAAAGATCCTATACGTTGTTGCTGCAGAAGATGTCTAGAGTTTCCTTTTTCAGAGAAATATTTCTCATGGGTGGTTACAAGATATGAGTATTTCTTTATAGATGTAGTAACTTAATTTTAATTTTCTTTTCAGAACCTTGTGTTCAGCAGCCACTGTAAAGCAGTTACTGGCTATTCGGATCATGTCATACATCGAAGGAGATCAGCTACCTCATGTGTACGATGCTGCCAGGTGACTGAGCTGCCGTCCTTCCTGTGCATAGCCAGTCCACGGGTAAGTCCAAGTTAAGTTGTAAATTATGTATTTTCTATTGTGTTTTAAATCTTGTTGGAATTGTGTCTTAGGAACAGGATGATCTATGACTTTCTTTTGGTTGGGCAAAGCTGCTGTGAGGATGTCCTTTTGCTACTGTATTCAGTAGTGGGTTTTTTCATAGAGGAAGTGTCTGTAATGTGTACTGAAGGGAAAAGGAAAGTTGTAAGATGCACCCAACAGGAGTTATTCTGAGATACACAGATTTCACTTTCTCTCCTAATACCAAAAGCAGTAAAATTATAGAAGAGATTATGGAGATTATTCCCCAGTAATCTAAGGGGGAGATGTAGGTATGATTTGGACAGCATGGGATGATTGTTTGGTCAACTGTGGTGGCAGAGGGGGGCTGAGGAGCAATGCTTTTTTGAAAACAATGTTCATTGTTTCTCCTTGTGCCAGTTTGTGCTCCAAAAAGGAAATGCCAAGTTGCGATATACAAGGATTACTTGAGTTGTCATTTTGCAAATCTTTTGGGTATTCAGTGGTACTGCTTGGGGTTGTCCATCATCTATTAATTGAATTCTGAAATTACTCGAGCTGAAGTTTCCAGGGCTGACAGAAGAGACCTTCATACATCTCAGGCTGTTGTACTCCATGTTGTTGGACCTTGACAAAGCTAGACAAAATGTACTTTTATGACTACACCATTCAGGTGTTACGTTCTTTAGTCACCGTTGATGTTTTTGCTGTGGGCTTGATCAAATAGGGCCACACATGCAGTTAAACATTCACATCTGGAAAAGGGTGGCTGGCGAGTAGGACTCTGTGCTTGTTACCTACGCGCTGCTGCTCGAGCTGATCCAGCCGAACATCTCGGTCGCGTATCACCCTCCAGTCACCGCACACTGCCTGGTTCAAAACCAAGCAGTTATTCTGAGAGTAAATTGTGAAAACCGCTTCTCCTTCAGATTCCTTTGACTGGTTGCTCTTTGTACCTAAATTTGCGTTACGGATGAAGAATATGTTGGAATACTTGCCCTACATCAGGAAGGGAGGAGAGGGGCTTAGGAGGCTACATATGAGGGGAAGGGGAAGGCTAGGAGAGATCATAGCTGACATTTATTCTTGTGAATAAAAGTTGCTTGTTTTGGCTTGGCTGGCGTATAAAAATGATTAAGTGGAGGCACGGCTTTTTGTTTCTAGGAATACAAAGACTCAATTTTACGCTTGCTAGAAACTTTTGGCAGGAGTGTAGAAGACCTGAAACAGCAGAAAGAGCACATATGTTCTCAGAAACGATAGCCTTCTGTTGTTGTTTGACCTGTGGTGAATTTTGGGAAGTTAATGGAGCGAATGATAGAAATAAGAGCGTGTGTTTATGTAGCAGCTATGGGGTGCTGGTGGGGGGGTCAGTGTCGTAGCTTGCTTTCTGTGCAGGCCGTTTTCCTGAGTACAGTTAGGTCTCAATCACAAAAAAAGTAGTTTGGAGGATGGATCTAGTATTGTCATTAAGAAGCCAATTAATTCAGTTTCAAGTAATATTGTTAGGTTTAGTTTCAGTAGATCCCAGTGTTGTCAGAGGTGGTGTGGTGAGAAGTGGGTTTGGGCATGTCATGACGTTGAATTTGCATGGAGAGAGATGCAGGAGGCGTTTTACAATTGCCCTAACTAAATGAAGTTACTGCATTTTTAAGGTGCCGATGCATTCATATATCCCTATAACTGTATTTTTGATGTGTCTCTGAACTATGACAGTTACATTCAATCAGTTTAACAATAATGTGTTACGTACTAAGGACGGACACTAAGCGTTGACAATAATATGTTTAGTACTAAGGACTGCCCTACTTTTTGTTACGAATAAACCAGAAAAACAAACCCGAGGAAAAAAAACCTTTAAAAAGTGCACCAATGCAAAAAGGAGAGAGGACCGTGAACAAGATTGGATGGAAGATTTTTTTGGTGTCTTTCAGAAAAATGTGTTGTGTTTTCTTGTAAGGCCGTAGAACAGACCCAGGGCTCTACCCTGCAAGTGTGTGTCTGCATTTAAAAAAGCGTGGAGCTGACAGTAAGGATAGCCTTGTCCTCAGATGTCAGTGTTACACAGGCTACACGGGAAGGTTAGTTCTTGTTAGTGCAGAAGTTGCACTGAGGCACACAGAGTTCATCAAGATTGTCTCCTACTAGCTCTTCCTTTAGGTGAGGTATTACTGAAATACTTCTACAGTTTTATGGTGTGACTTTGTTTCTCTTTTAAAAAATCGTAGTGTATAAATCTGCATATTGATTTCAGCAGATGAGTCCTGTTTCTATGTCAGAAATTAGTCTGCTCTGTTTTGTGTGTCGTGGTTGCCTGTCCCAGAGATGTCCTGGAAATGAAATACAAGTTATCTGTGCTTGGAAGAGTTACTAGTTCCAGTCTCTCCAGTGCAGAAATACGAACTGAAATGCAATGGTTAATAGCGTCCCTTAGGCAGCCTAAGCCTGTACCGTGTCCTTTGTGATGCAGATCAGTGTTCAGGGGACAGACTTGCTTGCATTTTGAGAGGAGAGGTTTTGCACTCACACACAAGTTAGTCTTGTGCGTTGACTGCAGGTGGCAGTACAAGATAACATCAGTTCTCACAGCATCTTCTACCTAGTGGAAGTGTGCACAAAGCCTTAATACAGTCCCTTTCACTTTGCAAGGTTTTTGTGTGGCTGTGTGTATAGGCCTGTAAGCTGGTCTGACTTAAAAATAGCTCTTGGCATCTTGCAAAACAATGGCTTTGCTATTATTGCTAAGGTTTTATATGCTTTTCTGGTTTTATTTCAAGATGTACTGTAATTGTGCTCATGGATCCCTTTAAACAGTTGTTGGGCCCTTGCAAAGAGAAGGCTCTGTGAGATGAATTTGTTTCTATAAGAAAAGCTCTTGTAAAACAGGACTGGACCACAGGCTGCTACCCAGAAGGTCTTGCTTAATACCTTTTACTTTGAGTCAGAGGTGCAGCCAGCATCTAAGGTACCAGGCAGTCTCCCCTGAGGTATGGGTTGCTCCCTTCACCTTAGAATTCTAGAGTACAATATTTAAAACTGGTGGTATTTAAACGATTTTATTGCTGATCATTTAGTTACGCCATTAAAATATTTCCATTTGTATGGTATCATGTTAGTATGCAGCAGCTAATTGTGTCATGTTAGAGTAAGCTGGAACAAAAAATTAAACCCCCTTGAAATACATAAAAGCTTTTCATCTGCAACACAAAGATAGTTCTTTTACTGTATTTAATGTTTCAGTGGTCGCATTATCACACTAATTCCCACTCCTACTGAATCCTGCAGGAACTCCGCTGCTTACTGTTCCCCACCAAAACCTACAGACTCCGTACTGTTTCTTCCTACACAGCTCTGCTTCCTTTTTTAAAATGTGAAAACTTTCACAAGTTTGATTTCCTCTGTGTCCATTTTGATTTGTTACATTGCTTTCCGTAGTCCTGTAGGTAACGTCATTTTTTACACCGTTAGGATACATGACAATATTTTAAACTTACATTAATTTACATGGTTGACTTTTTTCTTAATTGTACTTCTGAAATAAAAGCAGTGATGACTTCTAAAGTAATGATACATTTGCTTCTTGAAGAATAAATCTACAAAGCATTGCCAGCAAAACTTTTCTCTGTTATGAGGTTAATTTTCTAATATTACATGTTAGTTTCATTTTTATGTGAATTTACAACACCTTAAGTCGGTAGATAGTATGTGAAAGTTTCTATTAGCTTTCTTTTGTAAACACTGGCCCCGGAATGTTATCCCAAAATAGACTTCTAATCAGAAAAGGTGGAAAGAGGTTGGTGATCTGCATTTTATTGGAAAGATTGTTTTGCCAAACAGTGAATTCTTGTGTGTTAATTTTTGTGTGAAAGTGCCGTAGTTGTATTTGCTTTGGATCGTACTTTAATTCTGGGTGAAGTGTCTGAAGAAGGAGCCAGCAGAGCGGGCTGTCCTGGTGTGTGCCATGGCTTGGGTCCGCTCTGGGGTTTTATTCCTGCCCCTTACCCTGGTGAGGGAGGTAAGGGAAAGCTGTAGGCTGTACAAGGGGCAGCCCTGTGGCTGGGACAGGCTCTTTACTGGAGGACCTCGTGGCCATCGGCGTGCAGCTGTTTGGCTGATCTGGACCTTCCACTCTGGGCTCAGGTCTGGGTGGCTGGGGCAGAGCGGGGGGAGGCAGTGGTGGAGCCCTGCCAGGGTGGCTCGCACGACGTGCAGTCGGGGTTCCGTGTTGGCAGCGCGGGGCTGTCCAGCTGGGCTCTGTGTGCTGAAGCAGGTCATAGGGTAAGGGAGTCATAGGATGGTCAGAAGAAAAAGATCATCCTGTGCTCACTTCTGCTACTTCTGTGGCCCGCTTCTGTTCAAATCTGCTGTCAAGCCCAAGAAATGTGCTGTTCCAAAACAGCTGTTTTCATGTTCGCATTTTTTCCCTTTCTAGTTTGTGTATCTTCCTAGTTTTAAATTGTCATGTGAATTTTTCTATTAAGGATGATACATAAATCTCGTATCTGCTATGTAAATACTTGAATGTGAAGAGCCAATAAACAGAAAAAAAACAGGCAAAATGAGAGATTCAGCAAGGATATTATTCTTTTACTCCTCTCAGCTTTGATGTCAGTTGTATAGCAGTTGGCACACGAGGCATTGTTTATCAAAAGACGGGTAGCCCTTGCCTGGTCATTCACAGGACTCTGTCATGTGGGGAGGAGATGTTGCATCTTGGCTTATGTTAAGCCCAGCCGGAGATGGTTTTCCATTTGTATGTGTCAGTAAGGATTTGACTTTTTAAATTTTATCCTGTGGGAAGGTACCTGAACTGGAGATTTGGGGATGAGAGGGAATCTGAACAAGAATATTCATTATTATTTTACTTGTAGGTAACAGCTGTGCCGCTGGAGTTCTACTGCAATGACCGAAGCGCAGAATACGAGCGCAGGGCACTGAAGGAAGGAGGGAGTCTGGAAGCAAAGCAGTGTGTGCTCCATGGAGCCCCTGAGCTAGCAGCGGACTGGCTGAAGCAATGCTCCCGGTTCTTCCCAGAGTATCCAGGAGGGCTGCTGGGGATCAGGCCTCAGAACGGCTGGTCTTTCATCAGGATACCAGGTAAGCTTGGAGGTCATCACGGAACAGGGATGAGATAAATAAGGACATCTGCTCTTCGGTGGTAATTATGCTCGATTATGGGCTTTTTGAGGGGGTGGCTGTGTGTGTGTTTTTCCTCCTGAGGTAAAGTTAACTCTGGTACCTTAAGATGCACTGTGATTTCACATCCTTTGTGTGGAGTAAAGCTGTCGATGGGTACTGAAATTTTAATACAAACTTTTCTATTGCTTACAAACTCCTCTTAGCATGTCAGCCCTTCAAATGACTAAAGAGATTAGCTTGCTAAAAGCACAGTCTCCTCTCACAACCAAATACTATTTTGAGGTTGGAGGTAGAAGATTGCAGGAAAAGTAACTCATACCTTGCCTCCTAGTGTGTTGGAAGGCCTTCGTATTGACCTAAGAGATTTTTTTGTTGGTCTTTGTAGTGAAAAGATAAAAATTACTTGTAGCAGTCTACCATGGGAAGGGTAGGTTTGGGGACCAAGTTCAGAGGAAATCGGTCTGGAAAGCAAGGCATGAGAGATTACTGTGTTTCAGCTAGAATAAAGACTTACTCATATTTCCTGGTAAAGTGGGCAAAAAAGATACCAATGTACTTGTAAAATAAATGCACTTCATTTTTTCCTAGAATTAGACTGAGGTAATCCAAGATGTCCTAGAATTTGATTGCCAGTACTGCGGTGACTTTCCTGGGCCGGATATGCTCTGGCTGTCAGAAGATGGTCCTGAGCAGTGAGCAGAGCGGTGCAGAAAGCACTAGAGATCTGAGAGATAGCCAAGAGGAAAAACAGCTTACACTGCCAGATGCTAAGTTATTCCCAGACCCTCTTGGGTCAAGGATGTTTGGCAGGGGAAGTTAGTACGGTAAAAGGAAAATGGCCTTTTGCTTGCTGCAGTCCGGTTTGAGAAGGTACCTCACAAGTACTTGGAGTCATTTGGAGCACTTTATACCTATGTAATGGAGAAACCATTTTTCATGAGCTTGACCTAGATTAATGTTCAATGACAGTTGGTGATTTTACAGTTTCTTCAGGAGTTCATTGAATTATTTATCAATTATTTGGAAACAGAAAATGAATCGCTGTGCAGGAAGGAGGGAAACAGCAAAGGGATAAATTAAGGTAGAAGGCATGGACAGAGAAATGAAGAGAAGTAGCCATTGTAGGTGGGATAGAGGGAGGGCTGCATTCTCTTGAAGAGGCTTTCATTTTAAGCTGATGACTTTGTCATTGGCAAAAATGTGTAGAGGAATAAAGATGGGATACAAGAAGCTTACAGAAGTGAATGAATGAACACATGCAAGGTTAGGCAAATTGTCAGAGCACAACGACAAATTTGGTTGAGAATCTGGTTGGGATGAGCATGTCATGTAAAGCTGGCTTAATTTAGGAGGTGTTGGAGCTAAAAGGGGGATTTTTAAAAAGTAGGTTTGTACAGCTGTGTTTTTAATTAGGTGGAAAGTAGCATTCAAACCTAAACGTACTCAGAGAGGGCATGAACCATGTCAGGGCAGCTATGTTCATACGTGCAAGGAGCAGGCACAGTGCATTACAGAAAGGGCCTGATGTGCTGAAGGAGCCATCTACAAGGCTGAAGCCTAGCAAGCGTCAGGTGGAGGGCTAGGTGTGATGATCTGCAGTAAGTAGGTGACAAGAAGAAAAGGAGATACCTCTCTGCTAACCCTGCTCTAGCCTCTCCCAGGCTTGATGTTCCCAGTGCTCTGGCAGCAGGCTCAGCTGCGATCACTGTGGGAATCTCTTGAGGCTTTTCCTGTTCTTTGAAAGAAAAATGGTCCTAGATTAAATGGCAGGAAGTGTCTGAGTCCTTTTAGCATCGATAAAAAGCACCGGCCTGACTGGCTGTTTACTGTGAGAGCCAGCTAGCTCCTCACTGACCCCATTGTGCCGTGCAGACTGTCGGGAGGGGAACCAGGGGTGTCAACTGGAACCAGACTTTATCTCTCTTTCCTCTGCTTTTTGCATGTCCAGAGGCACTTTTTGTCGTTCTCCAGAGAGCAGTGAGCCCAGCTACAGCCATCGGCCAGAGCTCCCGACAAGGGTTATTTTCAGTCATAATAATTTGTAACTGTTCTTCCCAGGCCATGGGATCCCACTGTATCCCCTTGTGGATAATTTATGTCCCTGTCCCAGTGTGGCTGGAGGCAGGGGCTTTTTTCTTCGGACTGAAAGCCATACAATACGATTTGGCTGTTAGCTTGGTTTTGGTCAGGTTCTGTTTTCTTGTTTATTTCATACAGTGCTGAAGGACTAAAAAATTGTGTCCTCTGTCTCCTGACTGGGTTAATTTTTTTAAAGTTCCTTTGATGCAGTTTAAAAAAAAAAAAAAAAAAATTCAATGATATCGTTGTATGTTTTTGCCAGTCATTAAAAATGGAAAATCTGGAATTGCAAATTTAATGCCATTTAAAAATTAAGTAAACAGCCTTTTTTTCCCCCAAGGTAAAAGGATAGGAGACATAGAAGTGAGAGAAACTAGAAATGGAAGATACTTTTTTTTATTTTCCTTTTACCTTCTTTTGAGTAATTGTAGTGTTTTCTGAAGGTGGCGTAAACAAAGTACATTTTCTGTTACTGCTTTCCAGAATTTGTCCTTTGAAGCACTAGGTGGCAGGCTTTAAGCATGCAAAAATGTTTCATCTTGGAAAACATAATGGCATCAAGATAGCACGCTTAAAGTTGCCAGGTTAAAGTCAAATGGTTTTCGCTTCCAGAGACAAGAAATCTTTTGTTAGTTCTGTTTTGCTTTCCTAACAGAAAAAGCCAACAATACACCCTCCCCACCGCCGCAACAAACAAAAAAAAATCCAACCCGACTTTCTCGCCAGTGCAGTCTAGTCTGCTCTGATGCTGAGATATTGGACAAATTATGAACTGTTAACAAGATGCTAACTTTTCAGACTGTAAGACCATCTGCAAGTAAGTTCTTTACTTGTAATTTGCATTTTATTGCTATTTTAAAATACTGACTTACACAATGGAGGACTAAGGAGCCAGCAGCAAAGGACACGCATCACTTCCAGTCACCAAAACTTGATTCTACCTATTCATGCCTGTGCGAGAAAAGCAGTAGCATTTTGCTTTTGGGAACTTGCTAATATGTTAATCTGAGCTAGTCGGGACTGTCTTTTGAACAGACCCTGTTTGTTCTCTCCGTTTCCTTCCAGTCAGATGGCTTTTGGTGTAAAAATCATATTATTTTGTCATGTATATCTAGACTTTTCATGTTGCTTCACTCAGTTGAACTCATTCTGAAATAGCAAGCTGACCAACTAGAATAAATGCAGAATGTTATGGCTGTGTGCATTTAAAGGAAAGAATGACATTTTCTAGAAAGGGTAAACGTTGCTACTGTGCAGAGTTTTTGACTCTGATGTATTTTAGATGATTTAGATTTAAAATAGATGTATTTTAAAACCACATAACCATAAGTAATTTCCATTTTTACTTAATTGCCTGAGTTCAAACCTTGGTGTTCCTTAGAATGCGTGAAACTGTTAAC
Organism: Falco punctatus; assembly: GCF_963210335.1. Classification (NCBI taxonomy): domain Eukaryota; kingdom Metazoa; phylum Chordata; class Aves; order Falconiformes; family Falconidae; genus Falco; species Falco punctatus. The sequence goes on from NC_137587.1 coordinate 1,657,217, forward strand.
TATTTGTATGCGATGCAGACCAAGTTCTGCTCTGGAGGCGAGTGCATCATTATATACAGTATGTTGCACTTGGAACAAATGCCAGCTGAGCTGCGGTCCTGGTTCTCCTGACAGTGTCTCCTTGGCTTGGCTCTCTGGCTGACGGGTTCCCTAAGGTAGCTGCTAACGACTCAAGTGATTATATGGCACTTGCTCCTGGCAAAGCTACAAAGTCACCCTGAGGAGGAAGAGGAGACTGGCAAAAAGCAGTGACTAGATAGGCAGACTGGAAAGCAAGAGCAGAGCTCTTGTCTTGGATTCTCAGCTAGGGAATTGCGGGAGCGTGGCTCCGACCTTACCTAAGGAGGGAGCACTGGCAGCATTGGCTTATGGTGCAAACAGGATGGCTAATAATTTTAAGCGATATTGACAACTCGCAGTTTTTTGAAATTCAGAAAGGAGGACTGTTGGCTGCATCCTCAGATGTCCTAATGTAGATCCTGCTTATTCCAGCATCAAGTCCATTATTTATATTTAATCTAAAGGCAATATTTTTGAAAGATACCTTGATTGAAATACTAAAGTGATGATGAATCTACCATGTTTCTGGATAAAAGTGTTGCTGACTAGTTTGTTCTAATTATTGGAAGGATAAGCGGGAAGCATGCCTTGTTTTTACAGTTTTAACAAGTCGCTGGATACTGTGCCTTTTTCTGCTACTGTAGAGATCTCTTCTGATGTTAAAAACCTTTGTCCAAAAAAAGAACCTTGAGCAGTGCCAACTACTTTTTAAAAAATTGAAGTGGATCAAGTTTCTGAATTCCCTCGCTGCAGGAGCTATTTTTTAACACACGGAAATCTTGGAGATTTTTCCTGAACACTTCGTGGTTTTTTACAACCTGTCTGAAAGACGTAGTAAACCTGGGTGTGTTATTTCAAAATGATCTTTTGAAATAAGTGTAGAAGAATAATTGCATTTCTGCTTTTGTCAGCAAACCACTGGTTGTACGTGCAAAAATCAAATGTAGTAGGCCTCTGGGCAACCCCGCTGCGCTTGTTGGGAGAGCTGTTGTGTGGTCTTCGGTCCTCTGTTCCACTAGTATGAACTTGGGTTTAGCTGTATTAAAATGCATGGTGCTCAGATGAATTAATTGATTTTTGTATATACCTTTTATTTTTTAATCGGGATATTGTGTCAGACAGTTAAGTGCTTTACAGAAAGCTGGGCTTGCTTCAGCCCATGCGTGAGTTCATTCTGTGCAACAAGGAGCGTGTGGAAGGGTTACCTGCCAGACATTAGAAAATGTTACCTGCTAGACATGTCGAAAATATTTGGGTTGTGTACTAGCCTGTGCCATCTGCAGTTGTCAACTTTCCGTTTTGGCTGTAAATTCAGACTTCCCAAAGAATAAAGAATCATCAACGGCCTTTCCAACAGATAATTTTTTGGAAGAAAATGTCTCTTCATCCTCTTTCGACAGTAATGTATTGTTTACTGAAGTTTATGTACAGAATGTACAAACAGGAAGATCTCCTTCCTGAAAAATACTCCATGAGCAGTGCTGAAATAGGGGACGTGAAGTATAAAATCTGAAGTGACTGAAAAGATTGCCATCTGGAAATGTTTCTTAAAAAAAAAAAAAAAAACAGGCAATCCAAAAAGCAGAGGGCAGGGAAGAGAAAGAAAATTGAGGCAGTGCCATGAAAGGGCTGTTATTTTACAGCAACCTAGAGCACTGTTCTTCACTTTCCATGGCGGTGAGGGGTTTGATCTTGAAACCAGAAGTGTGGAGGGTCTAAAGTTCAGCAGCAGATGTCCAAAGGACAGCATTTTAACGTCTCAAGTGGAGAAAATTTTCTTCAGCTGGCAAGGTATGTTCTGGTTGTTGATCTGGTCAGAATGAATCCACAGGTGAAGGAGATGGCTGTTTGAGGGTACTCATGAGGAGCTCAGTCTGTGGTGAAATTTTGTCAAGTGGGTATATTCGTCTACTCCGGTCCCAACAAATGACAGTTACTGTTAGCGGTGTGATTGTGTCAGCCAGGAGGGATGCTGCAGTTTCTTCCATCGCAACTCATTACTTTAGGGATGATAATGCAGCGAAGTGCTCGGAGAACTTAGACATTAACTTGTTGTATGGAGGTGTTTTGACTTTATTAGTTACCTGCTTTTCTTCCCTTTCTTTTTAGACAAAGAGAGTCTGATCACTGACAGTGGAAAACTTCATGCCCTAGATCTTTTGTTGACGCGGCTGAAATCTCAAGGACACAGAGTTCTCATCTACTCCCAGATGACACGAATGATTGACTTACTGGAGGTAGGAGAGCTGTAGCCTTACAGAAGACAAATTCTGAAGGTGCAGATTTAGCAACAATTTTTTAGAGAAAATACATAATTCGGATGCAGCAAACCTAGCATGAAGTTACTGTGCTGAAGGATACCCAGTAAATGCATTAGTGATGCATCAGTAACGACTCTCATATATGAGAACATAGGAGCTGCTGTACAAAGTTAGGGTTAAGGTCCAGCCTAGCGTTACGCTTCCACCCCTGTACAACAGCAGATGGTACGGGGAAAATGTGCAAGAACAGTGATACTTCACAATTAGTCTTTCGGTGCCCACCAGTTTGCAGCTTAAGGGCTTTCTGAGCCGGATGCGCCTCTGCATATGCAGTGATTCTAAATGGATTTTATTCTTCCATGAAATTGTTCAATTACATCTTGGGTCTTTGTAAGTTTTTGTCATTTGTCTACCCTATGGCAAGGGTTTGCATGGCTTAATTATCCTCTTTTGCTGGTTTTGAACTGCTTCCTTCAGTTTTCATGTGATGCCCATGTATCCTTTTATTGGAAGGAAGAGGGAGAAGAGTAATTAATTTTACATTTGTTTACATTGCTTGTAACTTCAGATTTTTGCTGTTTCCCTCTATCATCTTATTTCTGTGCAGAAGTTTGGTAGACATCAATAGTAAGAGGTTCTCTGGCATATACAATAGGAAAGAAAAAAGAAATTAGGAATTAAGTCATTACTTGTTATTTGAATACAGTCAATATGCCGCAGAAGAAAAAAAAATAAAATCGGTGTTTGATTAGCACCTGTGCCACCAAAGAGCTAGTCTGAAGAGACATTAGTAGGAGAACTATTGTTTTGGTTTCCTATTTGTAATGCTTACAAGGCTTAGGAAGAAATACTTTTGTTTCTCTGGGCTTCTCTTGACGACAGCAGAGTTTGAGTTTTCGGCTGGATCTGAGTGGTATCTTGTGTCACAATGCTTCTGACCTTGTCTGTGGAGGATTAGTAGTAATTATTTTCATGACTAATTCTGAGTAGGAAGAATAAGACTTGATGTACATTAGAGGCAATCCTGAAAAAGTTTTCTGACTGTGAATACATAGTAAGTGGGGAAAATACCTGCATTTGGCAGTAAGCCTTCAGTACTGCTGAAACATCAGGGTCCTGTGATCCCCTCGGCCGTTAGCCCTGGGTGTACGTGGGCTCCCTCCGCAGCGTTTGACATGGGGTCCTGCCTTCTCCACAACGAAGTGAAGAGAAAAATTGAGAAGCCTGAATCAATAGCTGCCTAAATCATGAGTCCTGTATGAGCAGGACTGCGTTTTAAGGTCAGCAGTTAATAGTTCAATAACAAATCACAAGCTGAATTTTGTTTTTGCTGCTGTGAGGAAAATACGGAACTTGCGTGGTTGCAGTTCTGGATTTTGGCTCCTTGCCCAGGATTGCTTCGTGTGCCTCCTTTTTTGGCAAACGTTGGGCATGGTGCAGGTTTGTTGACACCCTGCATTATACCATGAAGCTGATAAAGCTGAGTGTTTAGTGCTTCTTTTTTTTTTGTTTGTTTTTTGTTAAGGCTTGGGAGCAAACCATTTTGCTGTTCCAACTCCTAAATGCTCAGCTTTACTTGGTTTTTATTACCCAGATAAGCCATCTACTGAGTCCTCTGTTTTTCTTTCTCCCCACCCATGTAACAGAAGCTGGAGTTAAGCAAGCTAAAACTCAAGTAAGGACTCAATTTGTAAGAAAATCCTTGCAAAAGTTGTGTGGCAGTAGATACTTTTTTCCTGACCTGAAATACCAAAATACATCTGGTGTGCCTACTCGAACGTGAAAGAACATGGGATGTCCTATTTCTTTTAACACTGTTTTGACTGTGTTGGTATAACTGCTGTGATGTACTAACCTGATCTATGCAGGGCAGAGAGCACAAAACACGTTGTTTACAAAGTTATAAAACCATGTTTGTTTGATTTATCCTCAGCTGTAGAACTGCTGCTGAATTCAGGCATTATAAAATAGCAGGTATAAATACAAAGAGGAAAATTATTTTCTTTCAACAGAAGCGGTCAAAGTAGAAGTTCAGTACTGTTGTTTCATGCAGAGGTGTATTTCATGCTTTTTAAGACTGCCATGTTTGTTTTTCATAATGTGATTGCTTCCTCCTACATGGGAGAGAAATTGCCCACGATTCCAGTGGGAATCACGTTGCGTTCATGTGATGAGGGGTCAAATTATATTCTGCACGAAGCAAAAAGTCTTAGTTATAGTCTACAAAAAGTTGATTAGTTGTGTTAAAACATAGGAGTACTCGATTTGGACTATGAAATAACATGAAGAGAAAGTACGTTGTAGTTTTTGAGACGGTGTCAGTGTGGAAGCCCAGGCGAGCACTGCCTTCACCAGCACTGCCTTCTCGCCTTAGCCCAGTCACGCTGTGGTGTTCGGCTCCTGTCGGGATGCTGTTACTATGGCCACTTTTGTTATTTTTCCTAGATTGATACTTCTGGTGGCTCGGTGACCCCTTGGTCAAGATTGGCAGGTAGATTTTTCAAGGAGGTCTAGTATAAGGATCTCTGTATGAGAGAAAAGGCTCCCCGTGAGGCTTTGTCCCCACCCCACCCCCATCAATCCTTGTGGGACCTAGAAAAATGAGCACCCATCAAGTGCCTTCCACAATTACAGTAGAGACCAGATATCTCCTTTTTTTGGTGGTGGGAGTTTGGGTTTTTTTTACGTTTGTTTTGCTTTTTAGCTAAAAGTGTGCCATGTCAGGAGTTTAGTGCTTTGATCACTCACAGGAAAGTGTAGTATATGTTGCAGTATGTTTTGGTTTGCTTTTTTCTTTTTTTTTTTTTTTTTCTGAATTGAAAGTGTACTGTTGATATTTGGAAAAACACTGGATAAAACCAGTGCACAAAAAATGGTGTTTCATATGAGCACTGCCAAACTACTGTGACGTATCCTTGGTCAAGGGAAGGCGGATGGAGGCAGAGCAGAACCTGTTAAATGATCAGCTAAAGGCTAATGCGCTAAGCTGGTTTGCCGGGGGTGGGGAGCAACCCATGCATCGTGCCAGTGTTACAGGCGTAGAATAGCTTATTCCTCTGTAGTTTGTGCTTAAATCAAGGTGTTGGAAGGTTGAATCCTCATAAAGGCAGATACAGCCAGTAACAAAGAAATGGAAGGAAAAGGCCCTTGTGGTAATAGAAAAAGGATTGAGCAAATCTGGAGAAAAGGTCACATAGTGCCTAACTGACAGCAGTGTGGCTCTGGTATTGGTTGGTGACAGAAACCTGTCATAGAAATGGAATAAATAAGTAGTAAATTGGGGCTTGAGTGTCTGTGTGGTCAAGTAGCTGTTCTGTGCTTTAAACTTCTCTTACCCTCCAGTTTCCGTACTGGCCATGAGCTCTGTTTTGTAGAGGTAGACCAAGTGTGACTTTGGCCGTTTCCCCATAGTTAATTTTATTTACCTATTTTTGCCTTTCACCTGCCATACATCGAAGCTTCTTTGCACTATGGCAGTCTTTTCCCCAGGTTCCTTATGGTATGGCAGCTCTTTCACCTTCTGTGCAGTAGTGAAGCAGAACAGGAGAGGAGCAGGATAGGTGACAAGGAGAACGGAGCATGGTGCTGTCAGAAGGTTCAGTAGAGTCAGGCGCTGCCGCATCTTCTCACAGTACATCGGCTCGGTGTCCGCTGAACGCTGCACCTTGGAGCAAGACAAACCCAGTAGTTCTTGCTGCTCAAGTGCCGTCTGTTCCTTTCCATCTTCATTTGCAGTCGCAGCATCTCAAGAAGACATGTGCATCAGTAGGGTTAAATCTAACAAATGTAACCAGTAGAACTGCATCTTGTCAGCCAGGGATCACGTTGCTAAAATATCAGAGGATATTTTTCTGGAGAAACTCAGTGGATATCTGTATAGCCTGGAGAGCTTTCTATGTAATTCAGATTTTATTGATAGTTGCACAGGTATCAGAAAATGCTGAGTACTTGAGAGCATGGAAAATGTCTCTCATTGAAGAAAAAAAAAAAAAAAAAGCCTTTGCCTACAGCATTCCTGGTCTGTGCCGTTTGATTTGTGTCCCAGGCAGTGGTTTCAGTTCTGCTGCTTGGCATGAGCTGTGGGGCTGACTCACCAATGTAATGTTCAAAGTGTTCTTGAACAGAGGGATTCACAGGCTTAGTGTACGGTACCAGGTTTTTAAAACCACTACTCAAATGGTTTTAAATTGACAGAGAGTAGAGACAGTGGGTTTGTTAGGAAAGGTTTGCTTATACAGTGAAAGCTCAGGATTCAGTAAAAAAGAATGTGAAAACAAACTTCCTATTTTAGTGGGTTTATTTTCCTACTTATTCTTAGAAAAAGGCATGTACCATAACATTGTCTGCAACGCAGCAGATGCATCCCCGATTATGAACTGACATCGTCGTTTATCTCTTAGATGAAATGCAAAAACTGACATATGATTGAGTAGCTTTAATTTCTGAATTTCTATTATTATAAGTATTGCTTACATAAGATTGCTTATAGCACACTTGATGACATTTAGGGGTTTGGGTTTTTTTGGGGGGTGGGTGGCTGTCAGTAGCAATTCTCTTATTATTTTTTTCCCCAGAAGAATCAAGGTTGAACAGTTTCAAAAGCAACTATATTTTTGTGCTGTTTGTTCTTTGCAGGAATATATGGTTTATAGGAAACATACCTACATGAGACTGGATGGCTCTTCGAAGATTTCTGAACGAAGGGACATGGTAGCAGATTTTCAGAACAGGTAATGTGTTTCACAAGGTGCTTCTTTGCTAAACTGTGTGTACATAGTGCGTTGGCGCAAGTTGTAATGGAAGTAAATGAAGTTTGCAGCTACATTATCTTTCCTGATATCAAACGGACATCATTTATCTGAAGCAGTTTCTACGTAGTTTACTGACTAGGAGTCACTGGTGTTGATATCGAACCCAGCTGTATTTAGGAATTTGTCATCTGTGAAACAGTATTGGAAGCAATTTTAGTGTAGTACCTGCCTGTTGTGGCTTCGTGCCATTCAAAATATGCTATTGCTTAAAAAGAAGCTCACTAGAAAGGCAGCAAATGTTTGTTGGTTATGATGTGCTCTGACAGCTGACACTGAAGATGAGATTGAACATCGTGTATATGCTCGGGTTTTGAAAGTGACCTAGTTTTCTGCAAAACAAACCATTTAAGTGTGTTTTATTAAAAAATCTTAAACTAATATACAGGTGATTAAACGGGGATTTTATTAGATAGTAAGATATGTTAACCCTTTTTGTTTAGTAAACCAAAATGGATTCTTGCCATTTTTATGAGCACATCAGGAAAGAAGAGTATGTGATACTATATGGTATTAACTTATTATAAGATTATAACTTTGTCTCCACTAGGGTGTATCATTTATGATTGTTATCTAAGTCCATGGTTGTTAAGTTTCCTTTTAATCATGGGACGTGGCTTGATACAACGTCACTTTGGTATGGTAGTTTGCAGTAAGGTTATCCTTTGTTGATGTGAGCTTATGGGAAGATCACTTTTCTTTTTCGGAGGAGTTCAGTTCATAGATTGTTGTTTATTGCAGGGTGAAAGCAACATTCTAGATTAGATTAGCGATCCCAAGGTGTAGTAGCTGAAGATAGGAGGGGAAGCCATGTACAGCCTTTCAGGCCACTGGTTCATGAGGCTTAAAGACTTGTGCTGCATGATGACTCTTCTGGTGAACTCCTCAGAGCAATAAAACTTGAAAAGAAAGTCTGCCAAATACCTGAAATGAGAGGACCGTGCAGTACGTTACCTTTCTGCCTGATTCCAGGTGTCAGAAACAGGTTCCTTGCAGGTTATTGTGTCCTCCTGGAATCCTGACTCTTCTTCCTCTAAGGTCCTTTAACCAAAAGCAGTGAAGAAATTTGTTTTTATTAATGAAAGTTTGGTTTTATTAATGAACAGGACAACTGAAGGAAAATAAATCCTTTCAGCAGGAAATCCCTTTGAAATATAGGTCAGCCAGTCTAAACAAGAATTCCTATTAAAATGTTAGTTGAGTTCCTCTTACGCATGGTTTACTTATGAGAAAATTTTCCAGGAAAAAAAAGCCTAACTGAGACTAAACTATCCTCCAGGATATCCTAGCAGGGTGCTGAAAACATGTAGCTATGGAATGATAATTTGTTCCTGTAGTCTGTGGCACTGTCCACTTTCTTTCCTTCCCACATGGCATTTCCAGAAGGATTTCACAGCTGGATGTTCAGGTGACTGTCTGTGTGCACGCTCTACTATTTAGAAGAGTGAAAAGATTTCCTGGCCGAGGATTACCTACACTGAGAACAGGCAGTTGCTGACCGCTTTGGTTTTTTGTACCTGCAAGATAAAGTCTAGAGATTGATGGCTGGGCTTCAGTTCCTCCCAGCTGTCCATAGCTCGGGGTAGATTTTTGTGCTCTGAGATTCCGGACTGTGATAAACCACCTATTTCTAATTTTAGAGTTGTTAGCGTGCTTTTTGTGTGTGTTAATTCATAGTTTTCATAATTATTTCTGTTGTCTACTGGAAATTTCTTCAGGGGGACCAGGGTAAATCTTACCTTGGACCAGAAAGGGTTCTTTGAGAGCCTTGTTTTTGAGATAGAGCCTTGCCACGTACTTCTGTATGTCTGGAAGTTTGAGTCCTGAGAAAATAGTCAGTTCTACTTGACCTTCAACGTTACAGATTCGAAAACCTTTAGGTTTTTATATTTGTTGAGTTGTACTAGCATATGCATAACAGCCTGTAATATACCCATGCTTCCTCCAAGAACGGCAAGAGAGACCCTTCAGATCTGATTAGTGGACACTTGAGGACGGACTTCCTACACGTAGTCAGTCAAGAAGGAAATGTCCCATCCTGCTCATTCCGGAAGAGTTTCTGGTGCTTTACTAATATTGTGTGCACTAGTGTATGGAAGGTGTGGTACCGAAAGGATGTGGCATTGCAGTGTGTCCCCTCTTAAGCAGAGGGCCTTGTCCTATCGCTGTCGAAGTACAGTGTGACAGCCTCTTTGGAGTCCTTACTAGTCCTGTCTGCTTGCTTTGTGTCAGCCTGCTCACAGACCCGCGTGGTGCTGAACACTTCTAGGTACTGCAGAACCCCAGAGGCACTTCCCTAGGGGAAGTTCACAGCCTTAGCAGAAATCCTGATTTTGCTGTTACCGCTTGAGTTTCCGTCGGTACTTGGTCATCATCCTACACATAGACCTGTCTCCTTGTTTGTTCTGTTCAAAGCACCAAATTTAGAATAAAACTTGGATCTACACAGTTTCAACGTTTATTTTTCTTTCCTTATCGATTTTGTTAAGGCAAGACTTTTTTCAACTTCAGTCAGTTCTGTGAAACTGTAAATTGTTCTTTGTCCATATGAAATCTTAACTTCCAGTGTGGGTGAGATAAACAAGCCCTGGTTTGTTTTGATAGAGATTAATAAGCTGCTATTGCAAATTGCATATTTGCGTGTTCCAACAGTCTTGATCTGTGGATTAAGTTCTCTCATTCATGTGGGTTTTTTTCTTGACCATGAATGAACAGCACAAAATGTTCTGAAGTGTTCAAGTAATAGAAATAGTCCTGATTGTTTTATATGGGTCAAAAAAATTACTGCTGTGGTCATTTCTTGTTCATCATGCACAAAATAAGGGGATTTTTAATCTCTTTCCTCTACAGGAATGATATTTTTGTGTTCCTGTTAAGCACAAGAGCTGGAGGCTTGGGCATTAATCTTACAGCTGCAGATACGGTAGGTGAAGTTTGGTAAATGAATACAGAATAAAAAATTGGCTTACTGATGCTTAGTTTTCAGTATAAATATTTCTTTGGTTTTCCTGCTTCATATGCCTCCAACCACCATTTTTCCTAAGCTGTTCATCTCCTGCCTCCCAGACTCACAGTTTATGCAGGAAAATTGGTCTTTCTGTGTGAAAGCTGGCATGCTCTTAGCCACACGGATCAATACTTTCTAGTACTGCCATCCACATCACAAAATTGCATAACATTGTTGCACAGTATGAGCAAAGTATAGTATTATCTTGATGATAAAGTAGAATATTGGACACTTGGTACAGAGTTTTTGGTTGCAGTTGGAAATACCTTCCTTCTCCCCACATACTTCAGTACCTGAGTCTAGCAAGGAGCTGGATGGCTGAAGGGGTCTAACAGATGCAATTGACGCTTCCCTACAGTGCGTGGGGTTCCACGTATTTTTGCTCTTAAGGTTCAGCTGCAAAGGGATCAGTAGAACAGGTAGCCGTTACCTTTTTTCCTGTACACAAAAGAATGAAGCAATGTCTCCAGAAGTACAAAGTCGTTTGTAGCTGAATATCAGCTGCTCAGGAACAGTAACCTTCCCCCCTGCTTCCCCAAGGTGCAAAGACATACTGATTTAGGTGAACTGCAAGGATTTGCACTCTGGAGCAGCTGCCACTGATACTAGGGAAGGGATGCTAACCTGCACGAACCATTCATCTTTTCAATAACAGCTGGTTTTGTGCTTCTGAACCAGTACCTTGTGTGCAGGCACATTTGAGCCTGGGACAGACTGTAGTCCTTAGCCGTACAACCCAAAAATATCTTTAAATCAAAAATATTACATCATTCTTTCTTAAAATATCTCGATGTGTTTTACAAGAAAACAGAAGAAAGGAAGTATCTGTAGCATTTTCAGGCTTGAAACGTTGTCTAAACTGAGGTTGCTTTGACAGAGGAAATAAACAGATGGAAGCACAGGCATGCTGCAGCGGGCCCCTTGCACCAGCTTTTTTCATTCTGTGCTTTTGTAACTTTTTGAATACTTTGCTCTCTAACACTTTCTTAAATGTTTTTGTTTTGTATGACTACCGTGCATGAAGTCCTGTTGGTACGATAGGGCAGTGTGAATGTAACGTGGCGTGTCAGTTTTCTACAGTAAGAGCACTAGAAGTGTTAGAGTAGGCTAGACTTCATCCAAGTTTGAAAGAAAACCAGTTGGAATATAACTTCAAGTGAAACTCTTAACTTGATGGGCTTTTTCTTCTTAACCCACTAAAAAATGGGTTCATAGTGTGGTTAGCCTGTAATTAATTACATGATGGTGATGTAATGTGGTAACAAACAGGAATTTTGTGCCTCCAAAGCAGGTTTGTTGAAGAAGATATTAAAGACGTTCTGTGGAAGCTGAAACATTCACAGTGACAATCGGTTTGAATTCCTCTGAAATGCAGTGGGAAGGGCTGCATAGGACTGGGCTGAGCTGGGTTATACAGCCTGCAGTGGGGTGGTAATTCTGCGGGCTGTGTTGCAGAACTGTATTTTTTTTATCAGTATGTGGGACTTTTGTGTGTTTAATCACCGTGTGCTCTAAATGTATGGTTTTATTTAATTCTTTCTGTTCTGGTGTTCTTTCACAGGTAATCTTCTATGACAGTGATTGGAACCCAACAGTGGACCAGCAAGCAATGGACCGCGCGCACAGGCTGGGGCAGACGAAGCAAGTCACCGTGTACCGGTTGATATGCAAAGGCACCATTGAGGAGCGCATCTTACAGAGGGCTAAGGAGAAGAGTGAGGTAGGAATAAAGAAATCATCTGGAACAAGATGTTATAGAAACAGTGTCAGAAAACACGTATCAAAATGAGTAAAGGAGCAGAAAAAGTATCTGCAGGGAGACAGAAGAGAAGCCAAAAGGGGATGTCTTTGTTCAAGTAAACAAATCTGTGTCCCTTGCACAGCGGCATTGCAAGCTGCATTATATGAGCTAGAAATGTTGTGGTTTAACCCCAGCTGGCAACTAAGTACCACATGGCTTGCTCGCTTCTCCCAGCCCTGGTGGGATGGGGAGGAGGATTGGGAAAAGGTAAAGCTCATGAACTGAGATAAGAATAGTTTAATAACTGAAATAAAGTAAATGATGATGATAAGGAAAAAGAAACGAAACCCAAGAAAAACATGTGATGCTTAGTGCAGTTGCTCACCCCCGTCTGACCGATGCCCAGCCAGTCCCCCAGCAGCGATCGGCTGCCCCTGGCCAGCTGCCCCAGTTTATATACTGGGTGTGACGTTCTGTGCTGTGGAATATCCCTTTGGCCACCTGGGGTCGGCTGTGCTGCTCTGCTCCCTCCCAGCTCCTTGTGCCCCTGCGCTGGCAGAACAGAAGAGCCCTCGACTTGGGGTAAGAGCAACTCAGCAACAACTAAACCATCCATGTGCTGTCAACATCGTTCTCATACCAAATCCAAAACACTGCACCGTAGCAGCTACTAAGAAGAAAATTAACTTTATCCCAGCCAAAACCAGGACAAGGAAGAAGCTAATCATTTAGATGATTTCATGAAAACTCTTGATGCCATGAAACTACTCAGGCTTTCCTTAAGACTAGAGCTTCTGTCTTTACCGTGTCGGGGCTACTGATTCCTCACATGTTATATACTGTTACCCTACAGCTGAGTTTTTATTTTAAAGAAACTTGGGAGGTAATCAAGAGAAAATTTTTTGAGGTGAGGGTTGCCACAAGAGCTCAGTGTCCTGCAGCATCAAGCAGTAAGTGTATTAGAAACTTTAAACCTCATGACAATTTATTGGCAAGAAAAAGTAAAGCAGATTCACTTTCTTTGGTAGCAGTAAGTATACTATATACAATATACCTGTATTATATAATTTCTTCTATGTGATGTTTTATGTACTCAGGATTTCTGTTAGCTTTTGTCTTAATTAGATGCTGATTGTGGTGCTGCAGCAACTGAAGCATCTCCAGCCAAATGCATTTACATTTCCCTTGTTGAAACTTACCCTTTTTCTCTAGGATACTGCATTAGAGTCACCTGATATCAACCTGAAAATAAAGTATAGTCTTTTTGCTGGTGATTCAAATCATCGAAATTGGCTTATGCTAAAGCTTGCTCTCTTGCTAAGTTTTGACTCTTCCTTGGTGTTTTTTTTAATACAGTTGCAGTAGTAGAGGTTGAGCGAATGCTTTAACTGAGACACTGACTCTCCATGCAGATTTAGTTTTCGGTCAGGGAGACCAAAAATGCTGTACCTTTAAGAATGTCATCTGCATGATCCTCTGTGCAGATTACTTGAAAAATTGGACTGGTAATTTATACCTGACAGGAGTATTGCTGTATTTTTGTTAAGCATTGTATTAATACAAATTATCATTTGTTGTTTATTACACAGTGTTTTAGAAGAAGTGCACCTTTGCACAAGGACCAGCAATTTTCTAGCTCAGTTTCTCATATTTTGTACTCCTAATTATATTCTTAATAAATGTTCCCTGAAATTTTGCTGCTAAGTTTGCTATGATAGAGAAGTTGAGTCAGTTCTGACTTACACAGATGCGCTGGCATCTTTTTATGGCTGGCTTTCAATGAAGGGTAGTGAGAACAGTTCATGGTTGCTTTGAGTAATCTTTCCTTTTTTTTCCTGTCATTTTTTTTTCCTTCTAGATCCAACGAATGGTGATTTCAGGTGGCAATTTCAAACCTGACACCTTGAAGCCAAAAGAGGTGGTCAGCCTTCTGCTGGATGATGAAGAACTAGAAAAGAAATGTACGTGAAATTTGTGTTGCAGCGTTTTTGCTCTCTTCCACTTCATTAGCTTATGAGATCTGTGTTTTTATCTCTACAAACACATGTATTGCTGATAACAGCTTCTGTTTCCTGACTCTTTTTGTATTGCCAACTCTTGTTAGTACAAGCTGGTTTCATACCACTGCTGAGCTGAAAGATTAAGTTGTGCAAGAGACCTGATGTTGTGGTAAAGTTTTTATTGGCACTTGTTCAGGATCATTATGTTGTTCCTGAATGACAGAGCTTTCACAAGAATTATGTCGGTCATGGCCAGAAAAATATTAGTAAAAATGCTGTATTTCATCATACTTTTGAAGCTGTATTAGAGGAATACGCTTTTATGTTGCGTGGAAGAAGACTTTCACTGAGGGACTTTTTAGTTAGTTTGGATGTGGTGTTTTCAGTGTGTGTTAGTTCTAATACAGCTGACTTTTCTTCACAGTTCTGTTAGAACTAGAATTTCTTGTAAGTTTCACAAAAAGAATAAGAAGTATCTTTCCAGTGGTGACAACTGTGTCTTTCTTGTCTGACAGTGCGTCAGCGTCAAGAAGAGAAGCGACAGCAAGAAGAAACAAATCGTGTGAAGGAACGTAAACGTAAAAGGGAAAAATACGCCGAAAAGGTACTTGGATGCGAAGAGGTTGCCTGTGTCTGTGACGGAGCCAGAAGAGTGTCAAGCTCGCTGTTAGGTGGTGGGGAAACATTTTATGCAAAGGCAGCGCGCTGAGTAAAGCCTTCTTCCCTTCACCATGGAACGTCACTCTGTGGCACTTCCTTACACAGAAGAGGGATATTACAAAATACGTAATAAATAGTTATCTGCATTTTAATCATTAGCAACTTGAAAAATAAGGAAGTACCACATACCCAAACAATGCTGTTGATCGCCAGTAGTCTACAGACAATAATTTGAGGACACATGCTTGAAAAAACAAGATGATCAACTGATCGTTCTGTGGCATATAAAATGGTGACTTCATCGAGATTTTGTTCCGCAAGGACAGAAAGGGAATGTAAATGAAGCACCAAACACAGATAAAACCCATAGAGCTATGTGGCTTCTGTGGAGCAAGGGAAGATCAGTTTGTTTAAAAAAGATCATTAAAACTAGTTTATGGAAACTGTGAATTTTTGAGACAGGGAGGCGTTGCATTAATTAGTTGGAATTGTGTGTAATGGTAAAGAATTTTAAGCTCACTCCAAAAGGAATGGAAATCAAAGTTTAATTCTGTAAGAGTAATTCTCCATCATTCTGGCTTTTTAAGGAAGGGGAAAAAAACCAACCAACCAAACCCTGCTCTAAATCTAAAGAAAGCCATTAAGGGATCTGTGACTGTGTCCTTCAGAAAGCTGTTTTGGGAAATTCCGGACGTGGCATTCCTTGAGTTATAAGACTGCATTAGATGTTGAGATTTTGGGTTGCTTATTCCCTTTCTTCTGTTGTAGCATCTTTTTCATTCCTGGTGTTGTTTTATTTATTTCAGAAGAAGAAGGAAGATGAATTGGACGGGAAGAGGAAGAAAGAGGGCATGAACCTTGTGATCCCGTTTGTTCCCTCAGCTGATAACTCGAACCTGTCTGCTGATGGGGATGACTCCTTCATCAGTGTGGACTCTGCCATGCCCAGCCCTTTCAGTGAGGTGAGACTCACTGCTGCTTTAAACTATACGCTGTTCCAGTTGCAGCTTTACATTCTGTAGGAGTCTTGCTTTTTGTTATTTTAGCTAGCGTAGAACTTTGAGTATGTGGCAAAGTGAGATGTCTTAAAGGTGAACCGTGGAACTGAAAATAACTTGACAAAAACGTAACAGCTGCTAATAAGCTGCCTTACAGCTCCTCATGTTATTGGACATTCCATCATTCCCTTCTTCATTTGCTCTCTGCCTCCCTTGCCACACAGCAAGTTCATGCCCTGACTCTCCTCCCTTTCAGCCCCTGAAATATTTCCATTCCAGCCTGCAGTCCCACTTAGTTTCTTCCTACTTTCTTCTGCCTTTTTCCTGCCTGTGTCACACCCGCATTTATAACAGAGTGCCTTCTCCCACACCAATACCTTCCATAGCAAGAACGGTCTCTTTCTGCTCCTGAAGCAAACATTATTCTTTGGCATTCGGTTTCTTTGCAAGCACTCCTCACTAGTCTCATCTGCACCTCCTTTTCTGCTTCCTTCCTTGCTTCTGGTTCTGAATTAGTGTGGGTTTTTTCCCTCGGGAATCTAAATAGTTAATTTTCAGTGGTGCACATCTTACTTTCCTTCATCTTTTTTTGTAAACAATTGCAAACTGGTTTTGGCAGCAAGTATGTTTTGTTCTGTAGCATGTCGGTTAAGATGCCTACATTGTATTGTTCCCTTATTGACCAAGACTTTTAGTAGTAGTAGCAGTAGGTTAACAGCTGGACAGCAGTTTTCTTAAATCTCTGCTGAGCTCTTAGTCTCCTGCTGATTAATTTAACGTGTATTTTCATGAATTGCAATTAAGTAGCTCCTGGAGGCCTTTACCGCTGCTCAGCATGTAAATAGTGTGTGGTGTGATTCGGCAGATTGTGTCATGCTGTCTCTCATGGTGAAAATGAGAGAGAACAGAACAAGTACCAGTTAATTGTTTGTGATTGTCTTTTTAAAGATCTTATTATTTTTGTACCCTTCCCTTTCCTAACGTGAGGCGCTAACGGCTTTGTTGTGTTGTGTTTAGATATCCATCAGCAGCGAGTTACACATGGGCTCTATCCCTCCCGACGAGAGCAGTAGCGATATGCTTGTGATTGTGGATGACCTGGCTTCTTCGGCACCTCAGTCAAGGGCGACAAACTCTCCCGCTTCCATTACTGGCTCAGTTTCGGATACCATCAATGGTCAGTACTCTTGCCTTGGCTTGCTACTAACATTTATTAAACCTCAACTTTGTATGGCTAGGTGATGCTCAAGTTAAAATGCAGGAAATGTGTACACGTGGTTGGCAAGATTCGGGGGGGAAATGCCTTTTCATTCAGAAATTACTGCAGATTCGACGGGAGGTCTAGTTATAGGCTGTCATTCACTTTTTCCTCTCTTCTGTGTTAGTTACTCATAAAAGTTTAGTCCTTTGTTGGTTGTTATAGGGGGCTTTCCTTCCATTATGCTCACGTGGCCAATTTACAGACCACCACAGAACTATGAAATCTCTCAGGTTTTCCTTGAACGTGCTGGTGGGTCCTCTGTTTCCAGTGGGTGATTGGAGCAGCTGTAATGTTAAATAATGGCAAATGTTTAACTGCCATAGTTTTCTATACTGAAGTAAGTAGAGCCATAGTTCTTGACGAGTTTCTTTAGAGATAGCAAATGTAAGAAGCTTCATATCTATTTTCAAGTAAGAAAGTCCTTCATCCTGAAGTACAACCCAAAATCCTCCACCTGTTTGTGGATTGGATTCATAATATTAGTAAGTAGTTGGAATTAATAAGACATAGTTAATAAAGAGTGAAGTTGCGTATACATAATTCCTTTTCATGGGATCGCTGCTTGCTACTAATGACCCAGTTAAGGTAAATGAAAAGTATTGGTTAATAGGAACAGTATTAATGTAAGTGGTAGGTAGTTCTGACGCCGCGTTCATTTGGGGGTCACCTGAAACGCTGCAGCAGTTACTGGTTTAATGTTCTTTTCTTGTTCAGGTGTTTCAATGCAAGATACACCTCTCACTGGGAGAGGCCAGTCAGGTCGAAGCCGGGGCCGTCCTAAAGGTTCGGGCAGTGGATCCAAAGGCGGCACTGGGAAAGGCCGAAGCAGGAAATCGATAGCGGGCAGCGCCGCGGCAATGGCAGGTGCCAAAGCAGGAGCAGCGGCAGCCTCTGCGGCGGCATATGCAGCCTACGGGTACAATGTCTCGAAAGGTATGTTGTGGGGGAGGGGAGGCAGCAGGCTGCCCAGAGCAGAACCAGCCACGTGAGCGGGGTGATGGCTGTTCCAGCCTGTCAAACAGTAGATTGAAGGTGGTGGTGGTATTGCTTGTCCATGATATTCTGAGATCCAGGCAATACACAATGTGATGCGGTAGTGACGTGAGAGGACAGCCCGTTTCACCGCAGATGACCTTGAGAGACTGGTCCTGCAGAAGTTTCATCTGCCCTTTGAATTGTCTCATACCAAATATTTTTCCTCTTGTTTTTTATTTTGGTGTCCAGGCAAATTGGGTAGCATTGTTTGTCCCGGGGGTATGGCTGTGGCTGTCCTGCATTGCTGTCGTGTTGAAGTTACAGCATCAGGTTCCAAAGCCTGCTAAACTGGTGGTGATGGAGCTTCAGCTTCACGCCAGCTGAAGGTGGCCCAGGGTATAACTGCGAGGTGTTTTGTATCTGAAGGATGTCCCTTTTCGTTAAACTCTCATAAGTCATGAATACAGGGTGGTCTTAAGACCGATTGTTAGTACATTGTTTGTTGTGGAAGAGCCACAAGTGGAATAATATGCTCATGTGGAATTTGATTCTCTTTCCCATTGCTAGGCATGTCTGCAAGTAGCCCTCTACAGACAGCAATTATTCGGCCTTCTGGACTTGCAGATTTTGGACCTTCAAGCGCCTCTTCTCCCTTGAGCTCCCCTTTGAGCAAAGGAAACAGTGTTTGTGGGACCCCCAAAAGCTTAAACCTGACCAGCAGTCTCATATCAGAAGCTCCAATTCGGAAGCAAAGCAAAGGTGCCCACGCCTCTGGTGGTCGGTAGTAATTTTGAACCCCCAAAGCTTGTTGGAACTGTGTTGGCTTTCAGAGTAGACCACCCTGGCAGCTGAAGGCATGCAGAGGAATGCCTTGTTGCTGTCCAGCATGTGTGTGAAAAGAAAATCAAAGCACAATGGGAGTGGGTGGTTTATGTGAGCACTTTGATTATGTGTATTCCAAAAAACTATCATTGCAGACGCTGCGAGAGGGAGGGAAGGGGCTCTGGGCTAACTGGGAGAGTGAGTATCAGCTGGTGTTTTGTTGACGCATCTGGCAAAGATTCCTGCAAAAGCGTCCAGCTGCTCCATGCAGTACCCTTGAGCTGGGTGTGCTTGAAGTCACACCAGTATACTTTCTCTCTCGTAGCCTGAGGTGGAACCCAGCATTTGTTTTATCCTATGAAATCAGTATCCAAACCCCAGGAGTGTCCTGGAGAGTCACAAGACATTTCCGTACTGGCAGCTGGTCAATGTACGTGCGGGGCTAACCCGAAGGTGATGTGTGATCAAAAAACCCCACGTTCTTGGATTCTTCTAGCGCAGGCCTCTGGGTTTGAAGTGCAAAGGAGGGTGTCTCGGGCGGTTTCCAGGGAAGGGACTCCCAGCAGTGTTTGTCAAGGAAGAGGTTCGGAGCCGCAGAACACGGAGCGCGCCGGCAGGCCTGGGGAGAGCAGCCGCGCTGCCTCTGCTGCGCGCAGTGGAAGGAACCACAAGCCAGTGGTTCACTTTGCATTTCACAGTTCTCTCACTTTTGAGGTGTGCAGAACTCCTAAAAGCTTAGGAACAAAATAAGGCTCCATTTGTTCAAACTGCAAAAGGGGGAAGGGGGAAGTGCCGAGGAAGAGTGTGCGGCTGCTCCTCTCGCTGTGCCATAGCAGAGCGTGGCTCTGCAGCTTGCAGTGCTGCGAGGGGAGCAACAGAAAACTGTCCTGAGAGAGAAACTGTGCCATTCCCCCTTCCAGCCAAACCCTGGGGAGAAAATTGTCTCGTATCCCAGCCATCCACTGACTGTTCTTCCAGCGTGCTTTCCCTTCATCTTTGTGATCATCACACGTACTGGCTTGGTTGAGTTCACTGCCGTGTGTGGGTACCAGTGGCCACGTCCCATGGGGCTGATGGAGGCAGCGCTGCCGGTGCCCGTCTGTGTCCTCATTCCCTGGTTGCTCCTTCCCTGTCCTCAATGCACAAACCCCGCCGTAGCCCCTTGCTTTGCTGTAAGCGTTGTCTGCATTGCACTGAGATTTAGATGTGGGGCAGCTCTTCTGCCTGACACACTGAATTATAAAAGGCTGTTCTGCCGGGGCACTTTCATCCCTTGAGAGAGAAGCAAGTCGGGTTGCAGGTCTGGGCTCTGACAGCAGAAGATGACTTTTTTTTTTATTATTATAATTTTTTTTTCCAACCCCAAATCCTTTGCCTGGCGTCCTACAGTGTGGAGCGAGTGCTTCCTGTTGGCTCTGCCTCTAATTTGCACACCTGAAAATAGCAGAACTGAGCTTAGTTAGATTGATTTTTAAACAGATTTGCAGGGGATAATTGAGGGGGAGGTGTTGTTTAATTAACTCATGAAGACTTCCCCATTCCCCTTCTATTCACATGTATATATGATATTTAGAGGAAATCAGACAAATGCCAAGCTTTTTTTTCTCTTTGAATGTGCTGTCTATTTTTATAACTGAACTGTACATATGTATAAAGAGAGACACATCTTTCTTTTACTAACTGGAGAAGAAAATCTTAAATAAAACGGAGTGAGATAATTTTATGTAAATCAGTGCCTTTGTGTTTTTTCTGCCTGTAGCTGTATGAATGAGAGGATTAGGGAAGAGAGCGTGGAGGATGCGCATCTGGAAACGCACCTACAGACACGTGCTGCTCAGTGCAATGCTCTAGAGCGTTTGCAGTCTTCAGAGTGTCACATTGGTAACCTTTGCCAGTTACAGCTGTACCTTGTCACAGGTGTGTACTTACTGATGACCTCGTAACTCATTTTGGAGCAGGTATGCAGCAGATCACAGGAAAACAAAAGCAAGTACAATATGTGTAATTGCAACCTATTGCAACTATGGAACTATGGCAGCTGAATTCGATACAGGTGATTGCTTTGGGACGTCTTTCTCTACTGTTCTTTCTTTTTTTTCCTCTTTATTTTTCAGTGGGAGTTGAAAGGACTTTTTTGTGTGTGGTCTTGATTGTCCTGCTAGACAATTGCATCGATTTGTAATCCAAAGTGGAGAGAAAAAAAAATAATTTGTAACTTGCAAAGATGTAATATGTACTGTTGCATGCTACACTTTTGGAAAATAATCGATACTTTGAAAACTGACAATATAAAAAATATATTTAAAGTCATTTAATCTTCAAAAGAAATACCAAATGTGTTCACAAGTTGTGACAAAAGTAGTGGTAGCCTGTCTGCTTGCAACGCTTGCGTCAGGCTAACTGAGTCAGCAAGATCTAACGTAGCTGTGAAGTAAATGAACTGCTAGATCATCCCCAGTTTGGGTTCCGTAAAAAGCTACAGATGCGTTCCTTGTATTGCGCGCTGGAGAAGAGCTGAGGTTCTGTGACACTGATCAATGGCTGTTCTAATTTCTCAGTTTGGGAAGGAGTTAGTGCTGGAAAGATAAAAGACTGGGAATTATTTTAAGGAGGTAGAGGTAGTTTTGTGATCAACAGCATGGGGAACGCTTCTGTTGGGGTGAGTAAAATGGACGTGCACGCAGAGGCTTGCTTCTTTTGAAGTCAGCCTGAGCAGCTTTGGCTCTGACTGCGTGTTGTGCACTTCCTTGCGAATTAATGGCAGAGAAAGTCACTCTCCTTCAAGGGATCAAAGTATTTGCTAGTGGCAGAAACAGAAGAGTGAATGAACTAAGTTTGTGGTTTAAGCTGGAATGGGGAAGTCGATGTCGTGTGTTTTGGGGAATGTTGGAATGCTGTGTATTCCTCATGCTATTTGATTATAGCGTTTCACTCGCCACTTACTACAAAACTGTTAAATACAGTTCACTGCTTAATACTACTGTTGAAGTCATTTAAAGGTGATAATTTTCTTAGGTAATCTGAGAAGTTAGGGCTGAAAGGTGCTGTTGTGTCCCGCCCTCACACACATTTTGGTAGCTTGGCCTACCGGGAGTGTCTGGCTCAGAAGGGTCTCCAGAACACCCATTCTTCCCACTGCCACGTGTGGCCAACGAAGTCTCACCAAGCAGTTGACAAAATTAAGTCTTAAAGACCAAAAACTGGAACTGCAATATTGCTTTGGAGGAAAGCATGAGTGATTGCAACCATTACCTTCTCGCAAAAATTATTGCAGGGTAGTTTGAGGCAGGAGAAAGGGATTTCTTTCTGACCTCTAGTACTGAACTTAACCCCTAAGCATGTGGACAGGACGTACCAGACAGACCACTGATAAAATACAACGTGATGAGCCCCAGGGCAGTTTACCCTACATCTTCTGTCTGGATGTGGTTAATCGTTGGCACTCCAGGGGATGGCAAAACCAAGCAACAAAGCTGGGGAGAAGGCCAAGCCAGATGATGCAGTGAGAGAAAAACTTGCCCTTGCTCATCACAGGCTGTGAAAGCCAATGTGTAGGTTTGTTATGTTATAAAAACGGAGCACTCCAGTGTCCTCTCACCTCCTTTTCAAAATCACATATATCAGGTAGACAGGGACTCCACTGCACTGTCCTTGGGAATCCCGTTCAGCAGTACGGTCACTGCGTGGTCCCTTCCGCGCAAACTCTTACCGCTCCTTTTTTAAGTGGTTTGGTTTGGTTTCTTGGCTTTGTGGCATCTTCAGAATTCTAACTTCTGCTTTTATTTATTCTGTGTTCAATTGGAATCCACTTAATCTAAATCAAGGGGAGATTAATTAGTCTGCAAGCCATTTTCTGTTTTTGTCATGGGTCAGGTCTGTCATCAACCTCATTTAGTCAGCCACTAGATCTCCCTGTTCTGCAGAGAGATAAACAGGTTCCTGCAGGAAGGTTTTCACCTCAAACTACCTTAATTCTTAACTTTAGGTTATTAATTCTGCACTGTCCTAGTGTGGTGTTATTCCCAAGCCATCTCCCCTTGCTGTTGCGTGCTTTCCCCACAGTGTATCTGCTCTTGGCTGTCTCGTGTTCCGTTTGCAGAAAGCTGCCTGTCTGCCTAGGGCTGAGTCTTGCTTTGTTCCCGTATTCCCAAAGTACTTCCTTTAGCAGCGTTTCCCAGGGGGGAGGCACACAGAGCTCAGTGGGAGAAGCTCCACGCAGGAGGAGTAGGGATCTGTGCTCCTTGGGTCACAGCTGAGGAACGGCTGAGTTGCAGCGGGGAGGAGGAGCAGCACAACTGATAGAAGCACTTGGGGCAGGTTGTGCGTCGATGTCACCGGGGAAATGCCACCCCGCACCTGCTGCCAGCCCGGATCTCCTGCTCACTGTGGGGTGGGCTGGGCTGGGCTGCTGCTGCTCCCAGGCGTACCTGCAGCCGCCTCAGCTTCTCACTGCTGCCTCTGTCTGTTCCAGTGACTGTTCAGTCTGAAACACACGTCCTAACCCAGGGAGCCCTACAGGCGTGCCTAGTGTCCCCTTCCTGCGCGGGAAGGGGTGGTGATGCGCTCGCTCCCTGCTTGTCCTTCGGAAATTTCTGCTCCAGTGGCTGGAAAAACGATTTGTAGCTCACTACCCAAAGGGATGCTGCTTGCGTGCAAAGTAGAAGTGAGACATATACCAAAATAAAGGCAATCGCATCTAGTGCTCCTAGGTGTAAGTGCTCGCTGAATTGTGAAGGGGTTTTGATTTGCAGCCTGCACCAGGTGCATAGCAGTGGGTGAGAGAGGGGAAGGGGCGATTCACCCTTTCTCTCAGGAGCATCGTTACTAGGAGGATACAGATGGCCTGGCTCTCAGATGCAGCCAGTCGGTCTGTATTGTAAACAGGTCTTCTGTGCAGCTCTCAGATGAACATTTGCTCCTCTGAAAAGCCTGCGACACACGCCTTATGAAGTGGGGAAACACATGGTAAGATGAGTTGGCTTTCCTCCAGCATCACCTTCCTCTTAGCTCCTGCCTCAGGAAAGTGAAGTTACTCCAAAGCTAATGGCTCTTCCAGGCATGTTGTACCCACATGTTTAGGTGATGTTCTTCTTAGGGGCATACGAGGGAATTCGTTTGTGTCCCAGGCATGAGGAAGTGTTTCAGTACTAGGGTATGAAACGATGACTCCTTCCTTCCTTAGCTGATGAGCATCACAAATAGAATGAGGTAGGGGAGGAAAACACTGAAAGGCCACTTTCATGCCTTCCTGAGCTTCCCCGTGGGCTCTCTTCCTTCTTGCACGGTGCTGCTGCTGTGTTAGACCCGCTGCACTTAACCGGAGCCGCTGTGAGCTCCTAAGCGACTCTTAAGTGATTACAGCATCACTTGTCATCTCTGTGACACTTGTTTGCCAGCACCTGGTTTTTTCCTCCCTGCTGCATAACCTTACCCAACCCTTCTGAAGACCTAAGTGTTGTCTTCAGGGCTTTTGGTTGGCGGGAGAAACGTTTCTGTTTATAACTTTGTTAATTTTTAAACTCATAACCCTCGTAGCCTTGCGTCTCAATGAGAACCGTGAATTAAGGTAAAGCTAAGCACACGTGTAGTTTGTGCACACTGTTACCCTGAATAAACCTTCACCATTTTTTTCAAACCCAAGAAAAACTGTTAGTGTCGCTCAGAGATTAGAGCCTGTTTGGAAGCGTACCACTTGTTTGGACTGTTGCACAAAAACGATCTGTGGGATGGGACTATTTGTTCAATGTATTCAAATTTTTTCTTATTCGTAAGAAGAAACTAGCGGCTTTCTTCTCAAGATGTATGTAACAAATGCTGTCCTACTAGGAGAAGCAATTCCTGTTTATCTCGCTTCTATTCTTGTAGTTCCTCAGATGTATCCCTACCTCTGAACTTCCCATCTGGGTCTTCCTCTAGAAAGGAGTAAACCACAGGTGGGAGCCCTCTCCGGATTGCGGTGAGGTGTCGCTCGTTCACGTGTCTGTCTGGTTTTTGTAAATTCTGGTGTTCCAGTTCCCCCTGATGTAGCATTCAGATGTAAACATTCTCATTGCTCCCTGGGCTAGTGAGTGCCCTTCAGGATTCACAGCTGCTGCGTGGGCAGGCGGGTGTGTGACGCTGGCTCTGCAGCGGTGCCCGCGCGTCCCCTCCTAGGTGAGCTTCTTGTGGGGAAAGAATGTCCGCAGTCGCTGGGAGCAACTGTTCTCTAGCTCACACCCTTCTGTAATTCAAGGCGCTTTCCCCCAGAGTGAGCATAAGCTTGTATGAAAGTCACCCTAAACCCCAGCTACTTGGAAGCAGCCACCCTTGGTGCTCCTCGCCCTCCCCGCAGCCGGTGCAGCACGCCTGTCTGCTTCAGCCTGTAGAAGGTTGCTGGTGGTTTTTTTAGAAGAATGGAGGAGTCAGCAAATTTCACACGCAGTTGGCTGAATGTTGCTTTTTGTTGTTTTTTTAAAACTGCATTAAGCTTTTTGGCACATGACCGTAATTAGCTACGTGCTGATGAGCGGAGCGTGCCGCTGCCCAGTAAATGCAATGGCACGCAGCTGGGCACGCCCTTGAATGATGCTTTATTGCCTGTGACAAGGCTCCAGGGTTTTCCTTTGCAAGCAGAGGAAACAGAAGAGATGCTCGGACTATATGAATATTTAGAGAATCTTGAAAACTCACCTCCAAAAAACCCTTTTTTTGGTTTGGTGGTTGGGTTTTTGGTGGTTTTTTTCGCTCGCTCCATGCATCTGGTGGGTGAGGATGTGAGGGTGCTGCTGCGTCTTGGTGCTCCTTCCACTAAGCTCACATGAACAGTTTTGTGGACAACTTCTGCGTTCCTACAGGCTTCTCTAATCCAGAGTTTTCTTTGACTTAATCTCATTTACTGCCGTAGTACTATGGTATTTCATTGAAATGCATCTTGAAATAGCTGTAAAGATGCATAATGGTGCATTTCAATCTCAGGATTTCAAGTGCTCCTGAAACTAGTTCAGCTCCATGATGTCTGGCTGTCCAGGTGGCTGCAATCCTTCATCATTCTCTGGCACGTTCAGAAGAAGTTACTGTGTCTAACCTGTAGTCATAATTTTACTTTATTTTTAATATAGATAATATATATGATATATAATATTATATATTGGATACTATTATAAACATATACTATTATTTAATATATAATATTTCATCTAATCTGGTTAGCATGAAAAAATAATTGCCACCTAGTTTTTCAGTGATGTGTCAGCTCAGTTCCCATCACCTGGTTGAAAACGCACTGACATCACGGTGCTGGATCTGTAACGCACACGTCGCTTTTTAAACACGCTGTTGATCTAGGACTGCAAGTCATGACGGTTTCTTTTACAGGCTGCTGTAACCCCAAGTGATTTGTAAGTGTTTGAAACACACCATCACGAGCTTTGCAGGAGGCTTGCATCCCTGGCTCGGATAACTTGCTGTTAGCGTATGCAATCAGAGGTATATATTGTATAATTAATGTAATTCGGTTACACTGCGGTTTGCTGTCCTTGGCTGTGTATCCTTGTGTCTGTCTAGAATCAACTAACTAAATGTTATGAGAGCTGGTTTGGTAGAATGTTCACCGACAGATTAGAGAAGCCCAGCTCTCCCTTGCAGCAATATAATTGATCGCAAATGAGAAAAGTAATGCTGTTTAAATCTTTAATTTAAAACAGACCTCATGTCTGAGATTTTGCAGGGATAAACACGTGTGAGAAGTTTGGAACTGCCAGCAGCTGTGAGCCGCAGCCGTTAGTTAAAAAAGCTTGAGGGACTGCAACCAATTTGAGTGATGTATGTAAAACAAAAGCACCCCAAGCTGTACGAAAATGCTTTTCTGCTGAGCTTAATGTTTAGTTGGCAAATAAACATTACGCACGCTTAGGTATGTGAAAGTTTAAGAACACTGAGAGCGAATCACTAAACTTACAACCACACAGATCCTGGCTGGGCGGTGGCAACCGTAGGGGTGGCCATGGAAGTTTTGGATGACACCCGCATGGTTGTGTCAGGATCTAGCGCTGATTACGTGAGCACGCGTTACCTCTTCTGCAGCATGGTGTCTCTGAACAACTCACGTATTATACCATCATCCCTCCGTGCCTCACACCACGCATTCAAAGTCACTGTGCGCTTTTGAAGTCATGCTCTTGATGTCTGAGCTCCCCATCCGTGTGATGGAAAGGATACCTCTCCACAAAGGTCTTGTGAAGAGGAATTAACGTTTGTGAAGGCGCTGCAGTGATTTGCAAAGGTCGCTGTAGTGATTTGCAGAGGAAAGTCAAAATGAGGCATGGTCCCCCTGCATCTGGAGTAGGATGTGCATAAACACACCGGGCCGCGCAGGGGGAAAGGGAGTGAACTGCTGCTCGTTGTTAGCATCCTCCCATCAAGTGAAATTAGGCAGGAATCCTCTGGGAAAAAATAGTGGGTATTTATTCTGAGTAAGGCCAGTCCCACAGTTACTTTATATCCTCAGTCCTGAACTCATCTGCTGTCAAAATTGCAGGATGTATTTCCAGGAATAGATTCAATATATATGTAGAGACACAAATGCTGCCAGAATCGACTGTGCTGTGCAGCAACCAGAGACACGGTTTTGTCTAGCTCCTGCCTAACGGGTCCAGAGGTAATCCAGCCTGCTAACAGCCTCTGGCGAAGGGAAGATGAAAAGCAGCATCTATCACAGCCCTGGGGAGCTGGGCATTCCCACACTTTTCCCGCTCTAAAAATGGGATTGTGTGTTCATGGAGAGTAACGTGTGGGAGAAGAAAAACACATTCTTATAAAGCAGACCAAAAGAGTGAATGTATGTATAATCTAAAAACCTACTACCTCTTTGAACTGTCCTTGTTCACACTATACTTTTATACTCATATATATTTTTTTACTTAAAGAAATGGGTGCTTCACTGGAAAACAGGAACAAGCGAGAGATCTCGGCCTCTGATGTTTGTAGAAGCATCGTGCCAACAGAGCAGCTTGCCCCAGTTGTCTGTAACTGTATCTCCCGCCCCTGCGCACCTCCATCAGCGGCATGTCAGCCGCAGTCCTGCGAGGTCACTCGCAGCGCTGGCACTGGTTGTGACACGTGCAAAGGCACATGCTAGCACTGCCCCGGTGCGGGGGGACGGCGGGGTGAACGGAGGTGGCGTAAACACATCCACGGGCAGCCCCTGCCTTCCCTTGCCTGCTCCCTCCCTCCCGCAGCATCATGTGCATCGTCAGTGCCGACTTGGAGTTTGGAAAGGCTGGTGCACTGCCTAGACAGTGAAAGGGATAAAAGGCTGCTTTCTTAGTTTGTTTTCTAAGTGTTTTCAAATGTCACATATGCTTTGTGTGGTTGGAGTTTAATAGCAGCAAGCTGGCTGCGGTTGCCCCCGAGGCGGCTGGTTTGTCGGTGAGGCTGTAATTGCTGGATGTGGGTTGGATGCGAGGCTGTGCAGCGACGTCCCTGCTGCCTGTGTGGTCGGTGGCGCTTGGCCCGCAGCTCCAGTTCAAGGTGAAGCAGACAGCTGAGGCCGTAAGCTAGTGAAACCCAGCGCTCACGTGAACCCAGACCCTTCCCTGGCCTCCCCCCATCCTCTGAATGAGGGCATGCGGGGCAAGCGCCGCGGTGCAAACAGGTGTGTCGTGTATGCACACGTGCTAACGAACCCCCCAGCCTGCGGAAATCTGCAGCTAGAAGTGTGATCACCGGCTCCATGCAGAGCACGGGGTGGTGTGCCCGACGCTGCTCTGCACACTAGCCACCTGTGCTAGCCACCTGCATGGCACAGCTGAGCTGCGCGTACCCGGCACGTGCCCAGGCAGCCTGGGCGTGCATTCGCACCTCTCTGAAGGGCAGGCCTGTGACCCAGCAGGGCTGAAGGAACCCTGTCCTCTCCAGAAGTCATCCTCTGACTTGCCTTCCTGTGGGTGAAGCGCTCACGGAAGCAGCGTGCTGGGGCTCCTACGGTGTGAGCCTGCGGGGCTGGAGCGGCTGGGATACAAACTTCCCTTTTCCTTCGGCAACAGGAGTTTTAAGTGCCGGCAGCTATCAGCTGCCTCTTCAGTTGTCGGGCTCAGACCAAACCGATCCCTGGTGGTTTTAATTGAAGCTTCATGAAAATTAGTCCTGTTAAAACAGAGAGGTGAGGGAGGCAAAAAAACGGCATAAACAGGCAGACGTAAGAAGGGTCTTTGTTCTCGCGTCCCCAGAGCAGCCCGGCGTGGTCTGGGAACAGCGTGGTGTCCCCAGCTAGGAAAAAAGCACCTCTCTGTCTTTGAACTTCCCTGACCTTTACGTTATTTCAGTCTCATTCTCTGGAGTTCAAGGTACTGGCTGTGCTTCAGGAATTCGCAAGCATAAACACTCACCAGTGTGGCTGGCACTACGATGGGATGAAAAGGGAGCTGAGAAAGAATAAAACACATCCAAAAGCCAAACAAAAAGTGTACAGGGTCTGTAAACAAAACATGTAGAGCTTCCCCAGTCCTGCCCAGAATGCCCACTTCCTTCCGCCCTCCCGGCCCTCCCTGGCCCGAGGCTCTTCCAAAGCCGTACGGGCTTCTCTCGTAACTCTAATACAGTGTGTAAATTAGGGAGGTTTTCCCTTAAGCCAAGGCAACTTGTTAGCAGGAAACCCCAAGGTCTGCTGAGCAGCTGCTGGTTTTGCTGCAGGTGTAGTTTTTCCATAGCTTGACTGTAAATCTGGGGGTTTATCCCTTCCTGTTCCTCCCGTGTGCAGGGAAACGTGCTGGGCTGGGCTGCGCACCGGTGGCACGGCGCTGGGACTGCGCTTCTTTATGTTGCATCTGCCCTTGAGTTCTGAACAAAACACTCTCTGGACTTGGTGCTGATGATTTATGTGCCGTGTCGTGACAACTGGCAGCACCAAAGCCAGAAGTCTGACTCGGGGTGGGGGGTGGGGGGCGGAAATCTCCCACCCGAATTCTGCTCGTTTGTTTTCCCCTCTGCCTTTGGGATGAGGTTATTGCACTGAAGGTGATACCTGATTTAGAGTTTCACGAAGGACTTCCAGGCCCAGATTGACTCCCAGGATTTGTGGTGCGCTGGCAGTGCTACCATTCTGGCACTGAACTGGAACATGTTATATGGAGAAGCACCAAAGCGCGCAGGTGCCCTCGGCCATGTGTGTTGTGCCGGGTGGGTTCTGCACAGTCAGTCTTGCTTGTCCTGGTGCATCTGTACACCCAGTGGACCCTCTGTCCTTCCCCTGCTTCACCATCCAGTCCTTCCTGGTAGCAGGAGCAGAACACGAGCTGCTACCCAGCCAGAAGTGGTTTCTGGACGCATCCTCTCTGCACAGTGCGCACAATCCCCTTCGCTGCAGAGGGGAGCACTTGCCAGAGCGCAGCCTTTGCAGGCTCCGTAGCCGAGCAGCACCAGCTGCTCTCGCTTGCACCAGCCAGGCAGCCCGTGTAGGGCTGTCCAGGAACAGCGATAAGTATTTTGGGGGTTTTTTTTATCTTTTGCTTTTCCTCTGCCTGTGAAACATCTGTAGGTAATTAAATCCACATTTCAGCCTGTCTCTGGAGCGACAAGCAGACACATAGGGAATACCACGTGTGCTCTGTACAACCAGCTGCAGCTCCTGTGACAGCTGCTACACCCAGGTGTGCCGTCCCAGCCGCCACTTGCACGCCGCCTGTGAGCCTCTCCCAGCCGCACGTGGCAGAGCCCCAGGACCCCAGGCTGTGGGCACGCACGGGAGCTGCGCCTCCCCCTTCAGCTTCTCCGGGGGCTGAGATGCCACCTCGATAGCCTTCAACGCCTGCGCTGGCCCCGCTTTCTGGATGCTCCAACGTACATTCTGCTGAGGTGGGCTCACGCGAGGCGTTGGCTGCTTTCGCAGCCAGCTGGGGAACATGGCCTGTTCCTACCCCTCTGCCCGGCCACTGCTCCCTCCCTCAGCTGCGTGCCTGTATCACCAGCAACCACAAGTACCAGCTTGGTCTCACTGGCTTTCTGACCCAGCATCTCCTCTAGAAAAGCACAGCAAGCACAGGTAAGTTCACAAATTGGTGATGCTGTATTTCAACTACGTTTTTACTAAAGACGGAATCACCTTGGTGGAGATTTACCTGTGAGAAGTCTCCTCAGTTCTCTCTGCCTTGAAACCGAGATGATACCGTAGCACCTGAGAACCAGAGACTTTTTTGTCTGGTTTTGTCTCCTCTGAATCCTTTTAACATTGCTGAGTATCTTTATCCTGCCTGATCAAGGACCACGTGCCCTCGGGAGCACTTCACGCATGTGGAGGGCAGGGCTGGGTTACCTGCTGCCAGCTCTGTATTCAGCTGTCTGTGCCGCTGCAAAGCAGCTGGGCAGGTCCAGCCCTGATGTACTCAAGGAAGCAGCAGCCCAGGGCTGCGTGGGAACTGCTGGGCAGTAAAATGGAAAAGGGACTGAAATAATGTAAATTGTGCTGCTTTTAGACTCGGAGAGTATGTGATTGATAGTGCTTGTAAACATGTTTCTATTGCAGCCAGTTTCTAATGTGGGGTGACCTGATAGGCATGAGCTTGTTGCAGGGAAGTCAGAGAAGAGAAAACAGACGTGCAAGAGGAAGCCACTGGACAGGGAAGCATCTCCAGTGGTGTCTGGCAGATGAGGGTGGCTGTCCCACCCTCTGATGAGGTGAGCACTCTTTCCCAGGCCAGCCGTAGAGTGACCAGAAGCAGGAGCTGTGCCCACAGCCAGCTGCTTCGCCTGGGCTGGCACGCCATGGTGTAGGGAGAGGAAGTCTGTAATGAAACGTGCAGGGGGTTGGACACTGTCACCACTGGCCTTGCACTCCCAAGTGCCATGGTTGTGTGACCACATCCGAGCAGTAATTCCTCACATCTGGTTCGCCAGAGGCAAGCCACTGTGCAGCACAAATGCAAGCCTGGGCATACAGCAAATGTTGCAGGGTGCCACCTCCCCTCACTCACATGGCCAGAGTTCTATCTGGGGGGTTAACCTTTTAAACTCATCAACTGACCAAAACGTGGCCAGTTCCCCAACTCACAGGGCACAATAAAAGCCTCAGCAGAACAAACCAATGTGACACCTCATTGCCTTAGTGACTGGAGGGCATGGTGATGGGATGACAGCAGCAAGCTGCAATGTTCACCACTCCTAGAAAGGAAACAGGGTCCTTCTTTTTTTTTTTTTCTCTCGCCCTTTTTTTCTTTTTGTTGGAAGTCTGCTGCAAAGAACTCATTGGGAAAAAGAAATAGCAACTGAAGGAACATTCCTAGTGCTGATGGGTTGTTTGCAAGCACTTGCCACTTGTCTTTTGCCAGTGAGATGGAAGATCATGGGGCCAGCCCAGGCTGAATGAAGGCAGCGGCTGTCCATGCAGGTTGCTTACTACACATCAACTGTTAATTCCCATCAGTGGCATCTTTGTGCCTTCAGAAATGTGAAAGGGGTGAAGATGATTTTGCTTTATCTGGAACTGTTTTGGTATCTGACCCCAGTCACGTACATACTAGTAAGGGAGCATTTCCCTGTAGGTAAGTTGATTCTTTAACCCTTTGATTTTCAGCTGGGGGAACTAGCCCCCATGGGAAGACACTGCCGCTCAGTCAAAGTGAGAGCCTCCAAGGAATAGGGAAAACATAGTTTTCTTTAGTCTGTTATCCCTGAAACATGCACCTGCCTTTCATTAGTGGTAAATTCAGTTGTTTCCATTAGTTTTCACTCCATCACTCAAATCTTGAGGCAGATAATACTGGTAGGTACAGTGTACAGTGATTTGCTGAGGCAGCTGGTAACTAGAAGAATCAGAAGGGCAGCTGCACGTTACCCCTGTACACAGCACATTGCAGAAGAGAAATAACTGGCTGCAGACAGCAGATCTGGCTACGGCAGCAGTTTCTTGTCCTTCCACTATTACTTCTTGGAAACAGCAATGCCAAGTTACACTTGGAACAACAATCCTGCTGCCTGCCAAGGGAGAATTACATTTCTGTGCCTGCCCTGTACAGTCAGGTGGGCTGGCTAGTGGTGTCAGCACTAACACTCCAGAGTCAACAAGAGCTGGAAAGAGAAAGTTACTGAATCCCCTTTTCTCAAAGGGGAAGAGTCAATGGCTGTCTTCCTGTAAATCCAGCAAAGGCAAGCTGCTCAGCAGCAAGGTGGCTGTTTTTTTTAACAACAAAAACCACAAAACCAAACCCATAGGAACTACAGCAGCAGGTTGTTAAAAATAAAAAAAAAGCAACAACAAACAACAAAACAGAAAAAAATTAAAAAGAAAAATCAGCTTGAACTTTAAGTCAGTAATGAAAAAAAAACAACACCAAAGTACAAAAGACTAACTTTGTCAGTTTGTTTTATTACTGGGCACAGCACAGTACCACTTCATATACATACAAGCCACAGTAATACAAACAGTCCCCATCGTTGGTTTGGTTTTTTTTTTTTAATAATTAATAAAACACATGGCATTGGGGAGAATTCCAATGTCCCAGCTCTCACAAGCTATTTTGCTGCAGTTGTAGCGCTTTTTTTATAAAATACTATGGGTTATCATGCTGTTAATACATGGAGCTGAAAAGTCCGAGCTTGCAGCAGCGCCTCTGCTTAACACTATCAAGGCAGGCTTCTCAGTACTCAGAGGCTTACAAGGCTGCTCTCAGCCATGGTCCTCTGCAGTCAAGTAACAGTCTACCAGACAGACACCCCGGTATGGAACTAGAACCTTCAAATGCTTCTACAGAAACCCACGTCATCCTGAAGCACCAGAGATTACATCCAGCACAGGGCTGGTTAAAATGCTACTGCACCTGGGCAGCGTTCCTGCAGGCAGGACCACTTCTTAAAGAGTCTGTTAAGTCTGTAGCAGCACAAGGTCAGAGAAGCTTGGAGAAAAGCTTCTGTCGTTAAAGCAGGCTTAGCTCCTCAGAAAACTGATTTAAAACTAGAAGGCACAAATGCAAGGTTGAATGTGGGCTGCATACCCCTGTGGCATGTGAGCAGTTTAGATACCCCTCCAAAGGGGAAATACAACACATAATGAATACAGTATTACATTTTAGAAAATAAGTGCATTACCATGATCCTTCACAACATAAGGAAGGAGGATCCACAGGAGCCTACAGAGGCCAGTTCACTTAATATTGCACAGTAGTCCTGAAATCTAGTGTCAGGTCATGGTACTGGAGGTGGGACATGGCAGGGGGGGCAAACAAAAACCAAAAAAAGTCTTATTTAGCAGAATCTGCCCAACTCTCCACCACCACACAAACAGCTTTTTGCCAGCCTGAGGTAGAATTACATACATACTGCTTAAACCCAGTCAAGTCCTGCTCAACTAGTCTTTAAAGGAGAAAAAAAAAAAAAGTGCACGGAATAGATGAGCCTCTTTCTTCTCTAAAGAAAGTGATGCTTCAGGTTTGAAGCAAGCCTTACAGAGCAAAGTTCCAGCAAAGATCCCTGCTCCCCACACAGAAAGCAGCGATGGCTGTCATGGTGCTACAGGTAGGGAGTGTAACAGGTACTAATTGCAAGTCTTATAGCAAGCGTGTTTTGCTCCACTCCACCCCTCCCCTACCACTTGCCAATTCTCCCTTTATTCACTCAGTCCAGTATATTTTATCAGAGTTAAGATTGTCCCCGTTGCTTTCTCCCTTATGTTCGTTCTGTTGGGACCCCTCAAAAAAAGTAACCTATTTCAGCCCTTGGACTTCCAAGGGACACTTGGCAGTTTCTTCTAGAGACTCCTCTGTGTAGTATAGACAGGGAAGGATGGAAACAAGAGCCTCTTCGATGGAGAAGAGATGTTTATCCTCTGCTTGAGGACAAAAGTAGCGCATAAAGTCTGCCAGCCTCAGCAAGTACTCAATGTTATGACCAGCACAACCGCTTGATACGATGATCTGAGCCGCAATGTCTTCTTCAGATGCCGGGCCGAGGTAAGAGGGGTTCTGGGGCGTTGCAATGTAAACCAGAGCCAGGATGGGCTCCTCCGCGTCCTTCTCCTGCGGGTGGAACGTCACCAGCTTGGTGTCGTAGCCTCCCAGGACCGCTTCCCGCACGTTGAGGTACTGCAGCGACGCGGCGATCTGCTCCCCGCGCACCTCGTAGGCGACCCCCCACGTGCAGGCCTGGAGGGGCAGAGCGGGGTTACGGGCCGCGAACGCCTCAGGCGGCCGGGGAGCCCGGCCCGGCCGGTACCGGGGAGAGGAGCCCCCCGCCCCCCGCCCCGCACTCACCCCGCGCTCCTCCTGCAGCGTCACCACCCGGCCGGGCTGTGTGGAGAGAGCAAGGGGAGAGCCGTTAGCAGCCGGGCCCGGCCCCCGGCCCGCCGCCCCCCGGCCCGGCCCGGCCCTTACCATCCTCTCGCTGCCGCGGTGGAACGTGTCCCCCTGCCAGAAGCGGCGGCTGTACCCGCGGATGAAGCCCACCTTGCGCGAGGTGAACTCGAAGCCCGGCCTCCACACCAGCGAGCCGTACCCGAAGATCCACACCGGCGGCGGCGGCTCGGCGCCCTCCCCCTCCCCCGGCGGCTCGAGGGTGCTCGGGGCCGGCTGCGGCTCGGCCCGGCTCGGCCGCTCCTCGGGGCGCTGCGGGTCGCGCTTCATGGCGGCGGAGGGGCGCGGCGCTCGTGGGGCCCCCCGCGCGCAGCCCGCGCTTTAAAGGGCCGCGCGCCCCGCCCCCGGCGCCGGGTGATGCAACGGGGGCGGGAGGTTTCGCCGCGCGTGGGGCAAAGCGGGGCGCGGGTTGCGTCAGGCGCGCGGGGGCGGCCGTTAGCCGGGGCTCGCGCGTGGGCGGGGCCGCCGGCCCTGAGGAGACCCCGGGCCGCCCTGAGGGGACCGCGGCCCGGCCGGTCGGCACGGCAGGAGGTATCCGCAGTGGGAGGCGGGGGCCGGTGGGAGCTGAGGGAGCGCAGGGTCACGCAGAATCAGAGGGAACCCCCGAGCGACCGGCGCGGGCGGGCAGTGCCCCCCGAGCCCCCAGCCCCATCCCTCCCCGCAGGCTGCACCATGGCCCCACAGCAGGAGCCTCCCCAGCCGCTCTGGGCAGCCCGGCCCAGCGCCCCGCCACCCGCCAGGGACACACGTTCTCCCTCCTGCTCAGAGGGAACCGGCCGTGTGGCGGTTTGTGCCCGGTGCCCCTCGTCCCGCCGCTGGGCGCCGCTGGGAAGAGCCTGGCCCCGTCCCCTGGGCACCCGCCCTGGGATACCTGCAGCCATGGGTGACATCCCCTCTCAGCTGCTCCTCTCCAGGCTGAACAGCCCCCGCCCGCTCAGCCCTTCCTCCCCGGGGAGATGCTCCAGCCCCTCACCACCTTCGCAGCCCCCCGGCCCCTCCCCAGCAGCTCCCTGTCCCTCTGGAACTGGGGAGCCCAGCACTGGGCCCAGCACTGCACTGTGCCTCACCAGGGCAGGGGAGAGGGGCCTGCTCTGTCAGCACTCAGTGAAAGCTGCCAGGGAAACAGCCTCATCTGCAAGATTCCTGCCAGGTGATCCCAGGGGATCACCCACTGTCAGACTCCCTGTGCGCAGGGGTGAATAGCTGCTCACCCCTGGCGAGCTGCCTGGCCACTGCCACAATCTTGGGGTGGATGGAGCAGAGCATGCCATGCCCCAAAGGGAGGCGCTGGGGTGGAATAAGCAGGGAAGCCCTCCTCAGGAGCTTGCCCTGCTATCCCCAGTTTGGCTTCATCCATGAATGTAAGCAGGTGCATTGGAAAACCAAGAAGTTAATATTAAACTGGCTGAAGCGACAGCTCCTGATGTCAACAGTGCTGAGGCGTAAGTCATATAAGCGAAACAGAGCAATAATATCCACACAAATGCAAGGAAATGCTGCTGAATCTGGCCAGTTGAGTGCCTTTTCCCTTGTACTGAATCCAAGCTGGAGTGTGGGCTTGTGATACGTACCATGTGTTACATAGGCAAGTCTGAGAAGTGTCTGTGTATGAGATGCAGACCCAACTGTAAGTCACCTTTAAGCAGGTTGTGGTGGCTCAAGAGCTGGGCTAAAGACGTGGGCTTAAATTGCCAGGTTGTTCATTTTAGTAGCAGAAGAGAGAAGGAACAGAAAGAATGAGAAGCAAAACCACTGAGGTGTTTTCACAGAGGTATTTCTCATTATTGTTCTTGTCCCCTGCATCTAATCACTCCAAACAGTCTATTTACAGTCTTTTCTTTAGTTTCCTGTTGGGTCCCATCCAGCACCCACTTTTCCATTCCACATAACAGGGTGTTGCAGCTACAAGGCACACAGACTGTGGTGGCTGTTCCCGGTACCTTGGCACACTCACCATGGGTGACATCAACAGCTTCTATGGCTTTCACATCTGTCCTGTCGTGCCGTGCCATATGCAGCATGCCCTTCTCTTCTGCCACGATGACTGGCTCACTCTTTACTTGTCGACCTTGGATGGCTCTTCACAAGGTCAGCTTTAACATAGCCCAAAGCTTCTTAATTTTTCTCTCCAGTTGTGCTTTTCCCAGTCACCTTCTCTGTCTTACTCAGGCTCAAAGGCATGGGGTCAGCACTGCATTCTCCCAGCCCTTCACGCCGCACACCCATGCTGTTACGGGCTTGCAGCCTCTTACTCCTTCCCCACCCGTCCCTTTCCATAGGCAGAATGTGAATTCAACCCCCATTTGTACAGCTGCCATACTTGGAGGGCCTCAGTGGCAGACAGGAAAGTGCTCCAGAAAGTGTTCTTCTTACAACTGTTTGTATCAAAGCTCTGCTTGGCAAAGCAAGAAATCAATCTCTAGTCTTACATTTTCAGTCTTGCAGATCCTGGCTCCTAAGATACAAGACTCCTGCCTTAGCTGTACAGTTTTTCAATGTTAAAATAATGTGACCTTTCGATCAAATGAAACCAGTTTTATGTGGGAGTTAAACCAGTCCTCTGTGTCCCATTGCAGCAAGCATGTATTTTTCATGTTTAGTTCTTCAGGTTTTTTCCTGCTAAAATCAAGGAAATTTGAGCAAAACCCTAATATGTAGTTAATAAAAGCAGTAAAACGTTTGGCTGTAGCTGCATCATCTTTATCAAGCAAGGTCACAAACAGTGACAGACAAATTGGTGTCTAAAAGATGAGCTGAAGGAACTCTTCCTAGGTTCTGGTCTTAGTGATACCAGTAAAAAAGATCTAGCCTCTTTCTTCAGCTTTCCCCAGGATGAGAAGTTTCACCATTTAAGAAACGTGCTAATTATGCATATCTTGCAAATGAAGATTAGTTTAACTGCTAGTAGAAGCAAAGGAAAATTGGATCAAGAAATAAAAAAATATGCTACTGGGAAGTGACTGTATGCTTGCTGATGGGGGAGAAAAATTGCTGCTTTCTGTTGCAGAGCTGTCTCAGTTGTATTTCTTGGCCAAAAGGCTGTGCCACACAGCCAGGCCAGGTTTGCAATGGAGAGTCAATGCCTAAAGCAAAAGCCTTAGGGGACCAGCTTCAGATCCTGCACCAGTTAAACCCCACAAATCTCTGCTCCCTTCAGTGCTGTTACACCCAGATCAATTAGGTATGAGGTTAGAAACACCTTTTGAAGTCAAATCACCCTGATTTTCTGGTGTAAAGACACTGGGATATTGCTCCATCATTAAAAGCGCAGCCCGGGGGCAGGCTGTTGTTGAAGTTGTGGCATACACAGGAAGAGGTTAAGAATTTTTTTGTTTGTTTCAAGCTTTCATTATTCCATTTCTTGTTACTGACTGTACCTTCATTGTACTTTGGTTAAATAACTCAAAGGGCAGGAGGATCATCGGGGTGAAGAGCTGAGCAGAAGAGCTGTCTTGCAGATGGTATAGGCATGGCTATGCAGGTAAAGCAGGTGAATACTAAGGAGAGGATTTAGTGTCTGTCAGTGTTGTTGGAGCTTGTGTTCGTAAGAACAGCTTGCCAACCTGAACCACAGGAATGCACAAACAGGTGCAAGGGAGGATGTGGAGGGCAATGGAGTTATCTGTTAAGGAACACAATGTAGATTCAGGGCTACAAGAGGAGGTGGGAAAAAAACATAGGACTTTCAACAGTTTAAAAGTGACTAGGGGAAAAAGGAATGGAAGATAATGGTCATATTCTGTTAATTATATTTTTTACCAAAAAAAAAGTTTAACAGCAATAAATTTTTTTATTTTGGCCTGAGAACCAGTTAAGAAAGGAGAAAAAGACAATTGTAGCTTTATTTGTTACATCCTGAAACTAGTTTTTCCAGGTTTCGGGAAAAGGGGGAGCTAGTTTCTCTTTAGCAGTATATGCTCTGCTTCCCCATAGCGAGCATTCCCATGTTAGTGCTGGGTGACTAAGTGCCAGAGCTGCCTGTTTTTCAGGATGGTGGTGAATCACCTCGGAGCCAGAAGGACCAACAACAGGGCTGGCATGACACGTAGCAGTGAATTGAAACTGTCATTAGCTTTGTCTTGTGTTTCAGGCTTGTATTTGCTTCAATAAGCTGAAGGCACACACTAGGTTTACCAAAAGTTGTTCTATGTGGAAAATACTGATCAGGGGTGGGAGGATTGCCAGTTAATTTCCAAGTACCACCACATCTTCCTCCAACAGCTTGGCATTGCTTTTCTCTCTATATAGTGAGCAGAAGAGAGAATCTGAAAAATAAATCTGCCCTTTTCCCCTCAGGCTTCAGTAAAGATTACAGCCCCTGCAACTGGAAGTGAGGTTCAAACAATGCCACAGACATTTTAAAATTATGTAAATCAGTACTGTTCCCCTGATATTTATGATGCCATATCCATGTGCACTTCTGTGTTTGAATCCAGTTCTTACGGCATTTACCAATCTCCTCCAGATGCAAACACTTACAATGTAAAAATGCAGTCACCCTTGTTTCAAACATGGAAATACAGAAGTGGCATTGTCAAAGCTTCCATATTAAAGCTTGGGGATCAGGAATGATGTGTGGAATAGTGGGCAGGGTTCTACTGGGATTTGTTTGCTACATCCAACGGGAATGCGTTTACATTGTTAAATGCTTTAACTCATGGCGTTAAATACAGTCCCGATCAAAGAGAAGAAAAAATGACAAAGGACACACCAGTACTTTAAAGAGAACAACCCTAAACTCTAGTGGATAGGGTACTGTAAGGACACCAGACCAAAAAACAAAACTCTGTGTTATCTGGGACAACAAGGAAACTGCATACAAAGCACCATTCAGGTGGAAAGCAAACAAGGCAGGGAAGCCAGTCTCCACATTTAGGTGGCCTGCACCTAATGTGGTGACATGTCAAAACTAGTAATAGGATTCATAGTTTGGGGGATTCTCCAGCAGGACAGGGCTTAAGCTGATGCTGACGCACTCCACGGTCAGTCTGTTCACCCTTATGGCTGCTACAGCTCTGACTGTTGTCAGCTGTGTTGGTAGTTTTTGCAGCGTGCTCAGGTCATATCCCAAAGCCTACTGAACGCCCACGGATGGGAATGACAAACCTGATTGAGGCATGAATTAGTTATGTGAGGGGGGGAAAAAACCCAACCAAAACATAGATCCAAAGAGTATTTAACATGCCACCAGTCCCCAGTGGCCTGGTAGTTGACTGAGAAGTCCTCTGAAGAAAACTCAGCATTATCTTTTCGGCTTTTGAGTCTCATACACCGAAGTGATCTGCTGCACTATGCTTTTTGCCGACCTCCTCTCCTGTTCTCACTTCAAGGTGGTGGGTAGTTTTGAGCATGCTGCCTGGAGCTGGCCTCAGTTGCTCTGGTCACCCTACCCCTCTGTCACATTCCATGTTGCTGACTGATACTGAGGTCCCCCCAGCACTGGTCAATAAACAATTTCTCCATAAAGAATCAGGACTCCTATTTCAGATTGGATTTTATCTTGGTTAAAGGCAGACATAGGGAGCAGAGGCTGAGGAGATAGTGTGGAGGGTTGCAGTAGGAGCTTGGGGAATTTTGTCTTTTCTTCCTTTAAGGTATGAAAGAAACCGAAACACCTCCTACTAGCACAGCTTGAGGGATGAGCAAGTTGACTATGGAATACAAAAGCTGCATGTAGACGTGCCGGCAGCCCCTTTTGCTGGAGCACATAGCATCCCAAGCCTGGGAGCATATCCGAGTGCCAGGCTGTGAGCTGTGAACGAGACTGGCTCATCCTTTGGTGCAGTTTGACGCCCTGCTCTTCACTCCCCACAGCCTTACTCTGCTGCCCAGAACTACACTGACAGCTAGAAGGGCATTTTGAGGAGTCAGGTGGATGTCCACATTGGCAGCTTTAAGATGAGACACAGGTGGAGGAGGCGTGGGCTCACATGGCTTGGGCTGGGAACCTCGGCCTTGATTGTAAATGTCAGCGCCTTTTCCAGGCTGGTTTAGTGTTGTCATTTAGTTTCACTTCAGGAGATGATTTAATTTCACTTCCTGTATAAAAAGAAGAAGAACAGGTTTATAGCTAAAGTTTTAACGAAGTGGATTTGAGAAAAACCTGAAGGAACTGTTTGATACAAGCTGGTAGACTGAAGAGTCCAAAGACAGAAATGTAGAAGACCCTCAGAATTTTAAGTCAAAGGTAGAAAGCAATCTACAACTTGCATCCTAAGCAGGGAAGGAAAACATTTAGGAAAGTAACCAACTGATTTCAAAAAGGGTTTAAGAAATAATAGGGAGCTCATACAGGATGGGCAAGGAATAATGCAACAGAGAAACCTCTGTTGTGGCACTTTGCTATGGCATGAAGCAAGAGCTGCAGAATTTAGAGCTAATTTACACATTGCAGAGAGTTTAAAACTCAGTAAGAAGCTTTCTAGTCAAAAGGAGGATCAAGAAAGAAGTGAGATAACAAGCAGCAATATGACTGTCAAGACTAGAGATAGCTTAGATGCAAACTGATAAAAGAGAGGATGGTGACTGTTATGAGGCTTTTTAAAAAATTACCACATCTGAAGCAAAAGCACAGTTCTAAGAACTCCTGGTGCTGGTGTCAAGGGATATGAAAGAACAGACACAAACCAGGAGTTTATTAGCAAGGAATGTAAATATATCTAAGTGGGGCAGGTGCCACATAACTAGAAAGTAGCAACCAGTGCCTGTATTTGAGACATAAAAAATAAAATGCAATGTAGACATGTTAGCCTGACCTCAATAACACACAAATCTTTCTATTATTTGCTTTGACAGAAGGAAGAACTCAGGATGCAAATACAGTTGAAATATACAGTGGGCTTAGCAAAACACTTCACTGCGGACTAAATTCACAGCTGTCTTCAATAATTGACTTTTGCAGAGAAGAGACTGTGCAGATGTAGTTCGTCCAGGCTTCAGCAAAGTATTTAATAGGGTAATGCCTGACAAGTTATGAGGTGAGATGCAGACAGGAACTGTTAAAGGGAAGATGACTGCACTGGATAAGAGAGGAAAATTGGTGGGTATTAACTGGGTACTGTTAATCTGAGACACGCCAGTGTGGTTCCAGACTGCACGAGGGGAACACCTGCCAAATCAACAAGAGTTAATGCTGTTGCACAATACCCTGCTGAAGCTGCCACTGAAAGACTGTTTACAGTGCAGAAGAAAGATGAAAGCATGGAGAGAACAGGGAAGAGCTATTAGGCTGATCGAGGGGATGAAGAGCTCTCCCGCCCAGAGGATGTGGGACTTGCTTGGTCCGGCCATATGTAAACAGGGAAATAGGATTGGTTTACATCATGGGGTTTTATCCTGGTGACTGGGGGAAAGAAAAGGGAGCTGTTATTCAAGCTCAGATTTCTCATTCAATTGGCACAAAAGCGTATGATTAACTGGACATGAGTGGCATAGACCAAAGATTGAAAAGAACATGCTGACCTGCAAAGCAGCAAGTTTTTAAAATTGCACCCCTCACTCCTCCAGATGAGGAACAAATAACAGCAAAATAACTACTTTATGTCAGTTTAACTCCAACAATGATCATGTGATGTCATTACATCTATTGCTTACAGTGCCTTTCCATCTAATGCTCTTGTTTGAAGAGCAGAAAGTCTCCATTTCAGGAGCATCACAGGAAATAGCCATAGTATAGCCTCAGTCAGTTGGAGCCACAATTCTGGAGCTCCAGAATTTCCACAGATTTGTGGTGCTTGAAAGGCTTCATCAGTTTGCAATGATAAGGTTCTGTCCTGACTTGCTTTCAGCTGTTCTTGCCCATGTCATCTTCATAACAAGCATTGCTTCTCTGTGGCCTAGATGTTATGAATTCATTTCCTACTAAACTTAAAGACAGAGCTAGCTAGAGGATGGCCACAAAGCCCCAAGCAAGCACAAACTGAGAGTTCTGAAATATCTGACTGATGTACTAACAGCAAAGCAAGAGCTACGGAACAAATGCAAACCCTGAAGCACCATTCCATTGCCTGACTACTGAGAAGCCCCAAATAAGGTGACATTACAGCATCATCTGGAATTTTGAAGAGTGGAAGGAGGTTGAAATTTTCATGTTCTACTTGCCAGCAGAGAGCTACAAAGTCTGTCATCAAGCTTTAAGAAAGGACTAGAACTAGCTGGCACGTTTTCTGAAGACAAGAAGCAGCAGGTTCCCAAGTGTGATAACGGCACAGGAGGCTTGTCCTTGGGAGCAAAGCCGATAAACCACACAGCTAAAGAGAAGTGAGAAAGGCCTATAAAAAGAGAGTAAGGATGAAGTCTGGAACAAGACTAAGCAGTACAAAGTAGAAGGAAATCCTCCCTCTACCCAGCCAGCTGGTAAAGCCCAGCATGCCCTACTGTAAGGGAAGCAGCCAGTCCCCCAGCAGCCCTCCCCATCCTGGATGTGGCCAGAGGGATGGGTTCACCTGCAGCAGCCCCTAACAGCCTTCATCTGAGAGAGAAAGGAAACCCACCTGCCACCCAATCATCCAAATCCTCATTGAGGCAAAAAGGAGGGTAGTAACGGTGCTTCTGTTTAGACTCTTGATTGCTCCAGGGCAGGAAGACATGTGTGTGTTGACTGTCCAATCAAAGCAATAAAGCGACCACTTGCCATGTGGGACTTA
Organism: Falco punctatus; assembly: GCF_963210335.1. Lineage (NCBI taxonomy): Eukaryota > Metazoa > Chordata > Aves > Falconiformes > Falconidae > Falco > Falco punctatus. The sequence goes on from NC_137587.1 coordinate 1,700,768, forward strand.
TGGATCAGTGTGGAGAAAGAGAGATAAGTACTGTCTTGATAAGAAGCTGCTCCTTCACTAGGTCCTTTCTCCTTTTTCTCCGTTAGAAACTTCTAATGTGTAAGTATGCCTCACTTACATTGCATTTCACTCTTTTGAATATTTGAGTGTTGCTGCAAACAACTGAGGTAGCTAACATGATGCTTAATGCGGCAGAAGACAAAATGTTTTATGCTATTGCATCAGAAAATGAGATTTGCTTATTTCTAGAATTACTAGAAGTCTGGTTTCTGTGACAAAAAAAAAACCAACACCTAAATGGTCTTGAAATTGTGGCTTATACCAAGCGGGTTATTGTTGGTGACAAATACTGAGAGGCTTTGCTTTAAACATGGCCATACTGGGCACAATTTTGTGTTCTGATGTTAAGATTAAGTTTCCATATGAAGGGAATTTGCAGTCCTGGGGAGAATTCCTATAATAAACACCTGAAAATATTTGTCTTTATATTTTAGTACCTCTGGCACCTATTTTGAGAACTGTTTGAGAAATAGCTGTAGATGTGTAGTATGTGAGCTAACATGTTTCACTTTGTGGTATTAATAGGACAGATTCTGGCTCAACAATAACTCTACTTCTTTTGTGATTTCCTAAATCATGTGCACTCGGGTTTGGGGCCCTTAGTTCTTAGCTGTCTCAAAAAAAACCCCTGCTTTCGTCTCCCTTTGGTTTGGTAACCTAGGTCTGCAGTTTCCCTAGCTGAATGTTTTTGTGATTAGCCCAGCAGATCTTGGCTTTCCTCAAAGATGAGGAGCAGAAAGCGTTAGTGATCACCACCTTCCTTAAAGCACAATGCTATTGATTTAGAACAAAATGTTATGGAAAAAACACTTAATAAGCCAAGAAATGACTCGCACACCTGCTAAGCGTTGCCTGTCTTCCTTGTGGTGCCCTGGCAAATATGATAAGCAAGTTCTGCCAGCTCTTTAATTCAGAGAGAGCATCTGTGTGTCAGATCAGGCTGTCTCTCTGCCCCAGAAGACAAAGCTGAGTGCCAGGATAACAGGCACGGAGGACTTGTGTGAATACATGCAGGTTCCACAGACACACTCTCATTCAGCCTGGAGCACAAATGTGTGAGTAACGTGTGCTGCCCAGACCATCCTTTCCGTTTTCCACAGCTCCTGCCTGTAACCTGGGTGCCAGTCATGCTGCTCTGTGTGAACTCAAGTGCCTGCTGCCTTCTTGCATGTGGGGACAGCAAGAACTTCCATGGGTGGACAGCTGGGAGTACTTGGAAGTAATCAGTAGCTGTTGGAGTTTCTGTATGGCCGGTAAAGGGCATTGTCCTCCTACACTCAAACACATGCAAGATCAAAACAGGAAAAGCACTTGCCTGCACAGAGCTGTGTTGTGCATTGGCTGTGACTTGTCCTAGGTGACTGTGGTGCATTCCATGCTTCATAACCTTTGTTGCAGTTAACCGCAGCAGCATTTGAAAGGTTGGTGTTATCACTTCCAGTACGGGGATATCATGACTCCTAAATATTTAAAAACTATTACAGATGACGAAGAGAAAATTATTTCAGCATTAATCATTCAGCATCAAACCTCTTTCAGTTCAGTTTAGGAGATATGATGCTTCCAAGCCCTCTGGAATGATAGGTCAGTGCAGCTTTAGCCCATGTGGGAACAGAATTTTTCTAGTGAAATAAAATGGATTCTGTTTTTAGGAGAAGTCATGATTTTTATGGTCTGTTACCCGACTGCCAATGCCTGTCATTGCAGCCTTTCTGAAGTCTGGGTTTAGCTTTGAAAACAGTCATACATGTGTCTTGCTGTGCTCTTTTTGGGGCGGGAAAGTTTCCTTTCTGCCCTGTATGAAAAAGCTGGCCCATGTGGCAGAATGATTGTGCTGTCCTGTGCTAAGCTGGAAAACAGAAGGCTCGTGAAGGCATATTGCACCAAGTCACAAGCTGTGGTGGTAACAGAAGGCAGGTAGGAGGAGCACCAGTGACCAGGCTTGAGGTACTTGACTGCCCGGCCAAGACTACTGTTGTAGAGGCTGCAAAGAGAGAGACTGATCAACAGGGTGACTCAGAGCATTAAGATAAATTGGGGTGAATTCCCTGTGGCTGCACTGTGCAAGGGGGTGTGTTTTGGGGAAGCTGACTCCTGGCACGTACAAAGGCTGGGAGCCACTGGGCTGCTCCACCTCTACTGCTCGTGACTCATGGCATTGTCAGTGCGAAGAGCCTTGAACTGCGCAGCTGTACCAGCTGGGCTTACTTTAACCTGCCCCAGCTTTGTGTCATCTAGACGTGCCTGTACCTGGAGGCTCTGACTTCGCATCCCTTCTCCAGGCAGAAACAAGAAGTCACTACCCAGAGGCAGTGTCCTTTGCTTTTGTTCCCTGGACATCATAAGGCAGGGGTGCATTTTGCGTGACATGGTGGCTGTGTTGCCATGCTGTGCCTGAATGCCTAAGCAAGTAGGGCTCCTGCAGCCCTGAACAGCTGGTCTGTTAACCAGCTACAGCTCCCCTGCTCCCAGTGCACATGTGAGAAGGGTGCTGCCAGCCTTTTGATTGAATGCATGGTAAGGAAGGGTAAGTCAACAGCTCTTTTAGGTGCTGGGAAGATGTTCCCACTTCATCTCCGCACTATGTAAGCTGTGTGTGGGAAGTGTTGACAGTGCAGTTCTGTGGTCCATGCTCCTAATTGGGAGGAACAGGAAAGTGACTTATGTGACACTGCATCCCCTTCTGCGCAGGGAACATGGTGAGTCGAGGAACAGGCACTGGGTCACACCGTAGCTGTGAGATTGACAGCAAAATGATATAGGCTGGCAGTGACCAAGCTCTTGACTGGTTAAGATCACTAGTGCAGGCATTTGAAGTCCGCTTAGGAGTTCCTTGGCTATCAATGAGAGCCTGCTGTGGGCACCAGCAAGTAGAGTTCTGCCTCATCAAGAGCTGTTGTACTTTGCCAGTATTTTAATTCCTGTGGCCAAAAACAGCATCCAGTGTTGACAGAACAAGGTATTTACTGTTAACCTGTTCTCATGTCTGCTTGGGTAACTCCGTGCATGTAGCTGCAGCGGCATAGTCTGAACTTTTTCTTGCACTTGCTGACCATATCCTGATGTTGCTTCTCTCTTGGCTTACTCTGACCTATCAATATTCCCTATGAAATTGTTTTTCTCCATCTGCTCTGGCTCTGCTGTTGATCCTGACCTGATACTAACCTTTCCCAGCTCTGCCATAACATCTCTCCATTGCAGACTCTAATTCTTCTCATGTTCTTAACCTTGTCTTATCTCAGACCCTGCTACATGCTGAGCTTTTTGGAACTGACCTAAGAGCAGAAGCTAAACTTAGCCATGCTGAATTCAGGAGCTTCATCTATTTATACCAAAGCCAGAGTTTCCCTTGTCACTCTTTTTCCTCTGATGGCAGCTCTTAGGTAGATCGAGGTGCTGTGGTATCTTCCAGTGCCAAATGCCCTGCCTAGTTATGTCTGTCTGTGCATGGTGACAGTGACAATGTCACCAGATCAGAATGTCAATGCAGTTTACCTCCCTTGGCCAGAGTAAAGTGTAGCATGGGTGCAGGGATATGGATATCTGAGCTTATTTGGCTCTTGAAAAACAATGGAACTTCTTTGAGGGGAGGTGGAGAAGACGGAGAAACAAGGCTGGTGTGGCTTGCATGCTTTTTACAAGTAATTTACTTAAATTAATCCAATCTGAATTCCACCTGTATCTGGGTACCTCATCTGTAGCACTCGTCCCCCAGAGCCACACAGCCAGTTATCCAAACTACATCTCCCTTCATCCTGTGTTGTTATAAAGCTGGATGCAGATTTTACCAGGGCACCCACCCTCTTTCATGGCCAGCGTGAGATCTGGCAGTGAGCTGTACAGTGCTGACTATGGAGAATCTTCTCCTCAGACAGACTAAAGCTGCAGGCACTCTAGTTGCACGGCCGCTGGAGGCTGATGACTGGTGTGTCAGTGGAATATCAAAGTCATAACCCGAGTGATTGGTACATGATGTAATGATTGGACTGGAATGCTGTACACAAGCAGAGGCATCGTCACCGCCTGTTTACTAACTCTGCTGTTACACATGGCCTGAGGTTACATCAGGCTAAGGTGAGCACAGCCAGATTTTTTTGAGGTGGGAACACTAGGCTGGTGCCAGGACAACAGCTGACAATGTCAGCTTTTTTTGATCGGTATCTTCCTCCTCTCATTTCAAGGAAAAGCCTTCAGATATTCCCTCGATGGTACCCTTGGTGTGAGATTTCACAACTCTCAGCTAAGACCTGTATTTCAAACCCTCAGAGATGTGTGAACCCCACCTTGGTACAGATTGCACTGTTGAGGAGAGTCTCTCTGTCCTATTATCTGTGTGTATTGGACAGAAACCAATTCCTTGAGTCCATCTTTCCCGTAAGAAAATACACAAACTCTTATGGCAAAGCCCCCAGACATTTATAACAAAGTGGTTGCACAGCTGCTTGCATTCCAGATTCTGATGAATGTGGAATTGCTCTTGGCAGTGCTGGGACATGCACAGCCTGTTCATAACTTCGTGGGGTACACATACATGTCATGTTGCAGTACAGTGGGGGTTTTCCTATATATTTTAGTCTTCTCTAGTAGAAGTCCATTCTAGGAAATCTGTGCCAGCTAAAATAAGGCAGCTGCCTTATGGCTCTTTAAGAGGCTAATGATTCTTTAGGATTATTGTTTTGTTTTGTTTTTTTTAAATCACCCTCTAGTCTTACAGCCTCCAGCCACATAGAGCTTGGCTACAACCTGCCAAGAGCCCAGCCTTTAGCAGCAGGTAGTTTGCAACGTCAGCTGGAGTACCTGGGCTCTGTCTGAGGGAGAGAGGCTTAATGCGGAGGTGTATGCAGGGTGAGGGGACAGTAATGTTCTGCTCTCTAGAATTTTGGTTGGCAGAGGCTTATTCATAAAGGCTGTCACTGCAGGCTAATGCCGAAATCTTTAGCTTTATTCCGTATTCTGCTGCTTCAAACAGGAATGGACAGTCACAGTGCTGCCCACTCATGGGCCGACTATCTGCATGTATAATGTTATGATCAGACCCTGTTAAGTTTTAAAGCTTACACAAGAAAATAAGGATCTTGCCAAAGCAAGACTCAATTACAATTATCAGAGGTTCCTGGGTGAAGACTGTTAAGAATGTGTTCAAATTACTCGGTGCTGAACTTAATCATTAAGCAGTTAGTGATTCCTTTAATTTGACTCCGAGTCTATGCATAACAGTTGCCTTCAGAGTCAGAGGTATGAAGAATCCCTCTAAATCTGCCAGTGCCTTTTCTCTCCAGTCCTGCAGATGGCTGAAGTGATCAAACTGTTCTCCAGGGACTGTTTAATACTGCATCTCTAGTTGAATCATTGGCCACCTATTCCTCTCCTGTCCCCCGCATCGTTACCTTCTGTGCTGAAATGGGAGCCTGTAATACAAAATCTCCTTCACTGAAGGCCGTGGATGGCTGTTCTTTTCCACATCTGGCAAGTGGGAAATTCCACTACTCTCTGTCTGTCCCAGGTTTTTCTCGCTGCCCTTCTAGGCGTGCGGTCAGGGTTGTGTGTATACATTTTAGACTAAATGAGCAGGGCAAGTAAACTGCTATTCAACAGGTTAAGCTAACATCTAATGGCACAGCAGTTTAGAGTGCACAGCCACGTCTAAGCATTCCTCCTTCCCTTTAGCTGCCTCATTAAACTGGCTTTCCAAGTATGCACTGCCACGTAGTGCAAAGCAGCACAGTAGAGCCCTGGGATATCTTAGCCCTTGGATTTCCATGGGTGAGCAGACAGCTGTTGCATGTCAACGGCTTTGCTATGAATGAGTAATTGTGGGTGGATACATGGGTAGGCAGGTTAAATCCTTGCTGCTGTTGCACTTAAATTTTGCTGCAAGATGATGTAGTGGCCCAAAGTGGTGATGGATGTAGCTGAAGAAGGATCTGTTAATCTAATACAAAGCCTATGTACCGTGCTTCTTGCAGTCAAGCAGTACAAATATGAGAGGCAAAATCTAAGCCAGGAACTGCATCTCTTCTCTTTCTCTCTTCAGGCCAGGGTGATTTGGTGTATGTTGAAAATAAATATAGTTCTATATTGCATCATCTTTCAAACATCAGCAGATGTGAGGTCTTCTAGTTCCGTCATGATAATGAGTTCCACACCAAAGAAGAATCAAAACTTAACTCTACAGCATCCTCTGTGAAACCTTCAGCCAGCATCCTCTGTGAAACCTTCAGCCTGAGAAGTAATCCTTCTGTCAAACTTCAGCTACTTTCCCATGACAGAACTCGCCTGTTCTCTTTGAGCTATTTTTGGCTGTTCTTTAGATATATACGTGGTAGAGGAAGATTATGAGGGCAATTAAAAAGAAATTGCAAGATGCCGTGCTGGAGGTAATGGAAGAAAGGCGTCATGGTATGGTTGTGCAATAGCTTCATGTTTGCCACATTGCTCATGCCGGAATGCACCATGAGGCAAGAGGACTCAGTACTTGAGCGGAAGGGTCATTGTGGCATGCTACAGTATTGGTGATGTGTGTAGCAATGGTTGCATCAGATGGCTGAGCATTAGCAGTAAAGAACATCTGCAGACCCCTGAAATGGCAGAAATCCATGTAGAAAGGCAAGCTGGTGGCTATGTGTGCCTTTTCCCGGAAGACATCAGATCAAAATAGTTACAAGCTGAATCCCTTGGTTTTTCTGTGCTGTTTGCTGAGACCCTAGTGCACCGGGTTTGAAAACAAATAATTTAATACTCTGTGACCAGGCTAGTAACAAAAAGCAGCTATAAATGGGGAAGAATGGCAGAGCAGAAACCAGTGTTGGGCTCTCAATGTGAGCATTTAAATTGAAAAAAGGCTGGCATAGATTTCATAAACAAGGGAACTGGGAAGCAACACAGTTTGAAAGCATTGTTGGCTTCATCAAATTTTTATTAACAAATCTTTTTCCTGGTATGTTGTCTCTGTATGAGAGAAATTAAAGCAACTACTTAGATACTGTTATTTGTCAAATATTGTACTATGGATCTTCTAAGAAAACTGAGCAGGCAAATTGCTCCTCTTTCCGTGCAGGGTTCTCACTTTACCATGTTTTTTTTTTTTTTGTCTGCTGATCCCTCATTCTCCTCATACATTTCTGAGGGCCCTAAGCAGAATCATTTGCCTCTCGGCACACTCTAATCTATATATGGAGAGATGATACGAAAGATAGATGCTGATAATCATGACACCTGAAATAATTTTATGCCATCAGTAGACCACAAGTACCATGGAACCATAGCATTGACCTTGCTGTATTCATTGCCTCTAGCCTAAGCATACTTCTTGCCTGAGCAGGCTCAGACATTGCATCAGTGTCCTCTAGTAATGCGCAGAACTCCTCTTACACCAGCTAATTGAGTCTAACTATCCCTATCAGAGGCAGATGAGTAAACATTAGCCCCACTTTACACCTAGGAAGAGTGGGAGGGGGAAAGTGGCTTGTCCAGGTTTCAGTGGCAACTGGTGAGCAGTGCAGGAGTACACTGCCTGCACCTGAGCCCTGTGCATGCTAGATTGTAAAGTTCTTTACGAAATACAGGAGAATAGTTAAGCATTGGGCCATCCCTTCTGTGTTAGATATTGTATTGCTTGCTGGGTGCTAGGTGATGTATTGAGAAAGGCGTGAGGGAGCAGGCTCAGAGGCACAAGTTGCACTGCCAAGCAGAATTAACAGCACTAGTGACATGGTGGCAACAGGCTTGCACTGGCAGGACAGCCTGGGTAGTCTGATGGCAAAAGGGACGCTCAACTGCTCAGTCTGGCTGCATCAGTGCCCTGGTTGGTATTTCCTTCCTTCTTCTCTAGAGAAAAGACAAGATAATTTGAAGCACAAAGCCAAGACTTTGCCCTCTGGAGGGATTCCAGGGTTGCAGATGGACTGGGCTCTTCACAGTGCTGCTGGAAAGCAATTACATTTGCAGTTCAGGGGAAGGGAAGAGGAGGAGGGAGAGTCACTGAACTGACAGCAGGGATAAGAAGGTAGCTCATTAGCACATCATCTTTTCTGCACCCTTCTGTGTGGGAGCAGATCTCCATATGATGACATTCAGAGTCTGGCAGGAATCTTATCCTGAGCTAGTAGGAATTTCTCCGCAAGAAAGTGCGAGTGGGCAGGTTTAAAGAGGTCAAAAGTGAGCTCCTCTGTGCTGCAGAGAGCATAAAGGTTCATCCTTCATGGTTGTTCTCAAACTTCACCACCAGCTGCTGGCCTGGAATGTGAAGAGAAAGCATGGAAGTAGTGAGGTATTCTTTAAAAAGAAAACAAACAAACAAAAAACCCCTTCTGCTGCACATTTCATCCACTTTTTTTGCTCCAGCCTTGGAGTGCACTCCAGGAAGTACCTATTTGTTGCACTGTGTCTTTGGTAAATCATAGCTGGGAAAGATGGTGTCTCCATTCACTCTAGGAACATCCTCTATGGCAGTTAGAAGTAGAGAGCTGATTATGTACTGAGCAGTGACTTGTGCTTGGAGGATTCGAGCAGGAGCTGTACAGGAGACCTTGCTGTCTCTGTATGGCACTCATAATTTGGAGAGCGTGAGTCCTGTGGCAGTGACAATAGCCCGTTGGAACCCCCACGGTACACTGGTAATAAAGATATAATACACTTAATTATGAGCTGAAGGGTGAATTCCTTACAGGCTTATTGAAAGACCCATGTGGCTGTTTAACAGCACTAAGGTGTACGTTCTCTCATCCTCTGAGCAGTCCCCATGGCCCCAGAGGAAAACGTTGGTGAAAGCACAGCTTAACTGTTCCCTAAAGGAGGTAGTGGTGAATGGGGAATGTGTGCATCTCACCTGCCCAGCAGGCACAAACGGCTATGTGCCAAAACAGTCCTCCATGACACAGCTCATGTCTCTCTATTTTTTGTGAAGATGTCTGTGTTACATGTGAAAAAGGATCTTGAGTCCTTTTGTTGAGATGAGGGGAGGAAGGGGCAAAAACCAAACCCACGTTGAAACCTTTTGAACCCAGCGGACACCAACTAAAGACCAACCCTTCTTATTTTCTCTTAATTCTTCTGTCTCCTCAGTATAAATGCTTTTCAGCTCAGAGTAGGGGAACTAGGGTGCCTGCAGGACCTACAGCGCCGTGGTGTGGTAACACCTCTTTTCAGACAAGCCGTCAGTCCTGGCAGTCCAGTTTTGCAGCCAAAAGGAGACTCTCCAGGATTGCCTTCAGCTTGTGCCAGTGTAGAAACCGTGCCGTTTGCCTGGGCATGTCCTGCAAAGTGTTAGTGACAGCAAGGTGGAGGGCAGAACTGAAGAGAGGCGTTGGTCTTTAACGGTAGCGCAGCCTCCATGAACACTTTAGTAACCTACAGTGGAGATAACTACCTGACGGAGAATGTGAGGCTCAGAGGAAGAGGGTGAATGCTGCAGAGAGCAGCTGCAGACCCTGTAGAGCAGTAGGAGCTGGGAGAGCAGAGAGGGAATAGATACCTCACTCTGAATTCCTGTGATCCTGATTTACGCCCATGTAACTCCACTAGAGTCAGTGCAACTACGTTAGTAGGAAAGGTGGCTGAGAAATAAAAAAATGAGCTCCATGTCTCTTCAACAGTTTTTCCTTGTACTATTTCTTCTGGAGCTTTCTTCACGCTCCAGAACACATTCCATCCAGCTTATAGGAAATTGCATGCCACAACTGCTCAGCAATGCTTTATATATATATATATATATATATATATACACACACACATATTTTTAAAAAAGTAGCAAAAAAGAGAGCACAAGACATGTGCATCAAACACCGCACAGGTTAATGCGACGGTATTTTGGACCTAGTCACCTAGCCCTAGAAAGTTACAGACAGGGCTATTCAGCACCCTCAAGGCAATAGCATGCCTGCATGGAGAGGCGTTCCCTTTCCTTTGGCAACTGCAACCCTGTAGCATTACCTGCCACAGGACACAGCAGGGTGGCCGGACTAACAGCCTTAAGATGAAGGTGGTGTTTACGGAAGTGAACTATAAAGGATGGCATCAACGCTTCTGGGAAATGGCTGATCTCTGCAGGTCTGGGATGGGGTCTTCTCTGCGGTATCCTGTGTGATTGTGCCATGGTGCCTTGAATGCCGCTGGCTCTCTGGAAAATGACTCAGGCTGGAGAGCTGCAGTTAGTTATTCTCAGGAAGGAGGTGGCAGGGCCTGGAGAAATGAAATGAGCTGGAGTGAAAGAAAAGCAGAGGTAGACTGTGGGGAGTCCTTTTCAAAGTAAGCGTGCACAGTGCAGCTACTTGCCGTGACATGCTGATGCCTTTTGCTGTAGGCTTACAAATACCCCTTAAAGTACTCTAACTGCCTCTTTGCCGGTTTAATGTCCAGTGTGTGTGTGAGCCTGAGAAAAAGAAATCAAAAGCCAACCAACCATACTCCAAAACATCAATGCTGAGGAAGTGACCAACTGCACCAGTCCCTGAGGGGACATGGTGACATTTTTAACCAAACCTAGAGAAGCATGCTCTCCCCACCTGCTTCTGGGCTGCCTTGGGAGGCTGGCTTTGGAGCCTGCGGTCCCGCTGACAGGTGTGCTCCTCTCCTGCAAACCTTACAACAGCCTGTGCTCCTCAGCCCCTCTTCCTTTGTGCCCTAGTGAGAATGATTAAATATTGATACGTTAATGAGCTTCTGACAACAAACACAATGCTGCACAGCCTAGGATGCCATTTTGGGGGGCTGGAGCTGGTCCCTGAGGGCTCCCAGCAGTACCAGGGACCCCAGTGCTGCTGCTGAGCCAGGTGTACAGGTGTTCCCTAAGGCAAAGGGACAACTGAGACAACCAGAAAGCTTCCCACCTTCCCAAGGCATAAACCAGAGTGTGGCCTTTAGTTCAGCTATTTTCAGCCAGTTTTGTGACAGCAGGCTGGGGAGAGATGCAGCTTGCTGTCTCCCACACAAACCTCTTCCTCTGTTAGCTTGTCTGCTGTCGCTGAAGGACTCCTCCTGGTGCTACAGCTGTAGCCCTAGGATCCTGCTTGTGGCCCCGGGGAGCACAGTGGGGGAGGGTCCTGGGGCAGGAATGTGCTGCTGAGGGGAAATGATGCTGTTTGCTTTCTCCCCGCACTTGCTGCTCTGCAGTAATGCTCCTTGTGCAGGCCTGCGGTCTGAAACTGAAACCTGAGCAGCAACGGGGAGAGATGCCCTTCCTGGCCCTGCACGCTGGCGCTGAATTAATGTGCGTTACCTTCTGTGCTGCATCGGCTGCCACACGGCAGTAAGTCACTGACGGCCCGCGTATAAATTCCCCAGCCCCTGTGGGTTTCTCAGAAGTTAAGAGTTTGTTTGGCCTCTTACAGCTTTGGGAGAGGGCATTAGCTTTCAGACTCATTGAAAATGCCTGAGTTGCCTCCCCCTGGCTGCAGGCACCCCTTCTGATACCTTGTCCATACTGCAGTGTGTGTTCCAGTGCTGCACACCCTCTCCCCATGACTCCAGCTTGGCACCTTTCCTTGAAGACAGCCTTTTGCAATGCCTCAGTGCGCTTCCCATGGTGATACAGACTTCTTATTTACAGGGTCACTTGTGATCTTGCTGTTGCAGTCCCAGAGCTGTGCAAAACCTTCTGATGCTGTTAAAAAAAGCACTTTGGCCAGGCATCTTCAATCTGTGACCATGCAATGATGCACTGTACTCCTGATATTAATAAGCCAATCCTGCAGCCACAAATCTTGCTTGTGGCTGTGCAGCACAGAGGACTTTGCTCTCTAGGATTTTGCCAGCTAGAGTAGCTAGCCCTGCTACTCTAATTGCTCTGAACCAGAGTGCACAGCAACAGAGCACTGCTGTGTCTTCAGTTGCAGAAGACCCTACAGTTCTACTCAGTTAAGGTGCCTCTCGTGACAGGCAGACCTCATCTGCCACCTACTCGGAGCCTTCACAGCCTCAGAGATGCAGTCTCAGGCTGCGGCTACTCTACAGACCTCTGCTGGCTAAAGTGTGCCGGTCAGGGATGCTGTATTTCTGGCTCCTGAGCGACTGTGAGACTGCCTGTGCATGCGTGTGAGGCTTTTGGAAATGGTGCAAATACTTGCTCCATTTTCCTGCTACTCTCCCTGCCCTCCAGCACAGATGAACGTACTCAGCTTTCCAAAGACCAAATGTGAGTGCGATAGCTGGTACGTGGTGAAGAGCTCCTTCAACACCAGAGCTCTCACCACTCCCACGTGCTGCCAGCTTGGATTCCCATGGTATGATCTGTTCCTCTCCAGCCTGTTCCCAGCAGCATGCCTCACAGTTACCTGTGGTGGCATGGTCCACAATGAAGGTAAGATACAGGAAAAGCCCTGATACCTTTGCCTGCTCTGATTTCTGACAGCAGTGATCAATGGAATAGCCACAAAGCTCTACACTGCAACGGGACCACTCATAGTGGTGCAGTCTTATTTCTGTGTGTTTTAGTAAGAAAACTAATTTGATCATTGAGGGTCAGATAGGGAAACCAGCTTTTCGTTTTGTGTTGTGGAGCAGTTACTGCCACTTTGATGTCTTCATTCTGCAGTTCAGGATGTCCGGGGTCTTTCCTGTGCCACATCTCAGAAGCACCTGAATACTGTGAAATCTGCAGCAAAGGACAGTTCCTTCCTCAAATAGTTTACAGTTTAAATAGGCAGGGCAGGCAGAAGTTGAAGGAACAGGGATGCTTTTTTTTTTTTTTTTTGGGGGGGGGGTCGGGGGCCTACTATAGGCAAGATGTGAAGAAATAAAAGTGCCAGCTTATGGTTTGACTGGCACCTTGCTAGGCTTAAATGGGCATGTGCCTCCAGTGCAGGTCTGCAAAAGCAATTTATTTTTCTTCATGTTTGAAAGGTGTTGACCCAACATAGTAAATAACTGGCCATATATATTAGCTGGGTCAGGCCCTGAACTGGGTACTGGATGCTAAAGAGGATTCAGTTAATGTAGTTGTGACAGGTCATTGCTGCTGTGACTGCTGGAGAGCAGGCAAATGCACAGACAAGAGTGACATAACAGCTCCTAGGAGGCTTCTATGTCCTTTAGTGTGAACTGGTATTAACTAACTGGTATTAACCATGTGTCCCTACCACCCCAGACCCTTAAAAATCAGAACTGCAGAGTGTTTGCTTTCTGCCAGCAGCCTCCCTGGCTCTGAGAGATCTCCAGGATCCTGTTAGGGCTCAGATAAACCATCAGGTGACTGGTGAGAAGACATCACTCCTCTGGGGCTTTGGGAAAAGGACCCCTTCTGAGGTCCATGTGGTCCTTGGCTGCTTAAACAAGGGTGTAGAGAGCAGGAGCAGGAAGGTGTTCTTCCCGTCTGAGCCAGGGGGCTCACCTCAGTGTTAGAGGCTGTGGCACTCAGGGAGAGACTGAAAGGACTCATGCCTCAGGTGCCACATCAGGACTGGGGACATCACTTGATTATAGGTGCTCTAAATATAGCAGAGAAAGGCATAACCAGAGGTGGGGGTATGCTGAAAGCAAATTCAGCTACAGAAGTGGAAGTATTTCTACCATGGGGGTGACTACCTGCTAGGGACCACATTAATCCCCATACTCTGACGCCTTAATGTGCTTTCCTGCAGCATTTGCTTTAGTCATCTCGGTGCCAGGTTGCTGAGTGAACAGAAAGCCCTGTTCAGCACCTGTTCAGGGTGTCTGAAGAGGCGAGTCCCTAGGCATTGCCACCTTCTGCATCCAGCTGACTCAGACACCTTGCAGGGCACCTTGCTGCCTTGCGCTTGCTTGCAGTAAAACCCCAGGAGTGACCAGCACCTCATTTCTTTTGTTCCACTTTATGGGATGTGTGAGACTTGCTGCTTTAGCCTGGGACTGGGTGCCTGAGCAGGCAGGGAGAGGCAAGGTGTCGGTGCGGGGAGAGGGCTGTGCTTCACACGCCAGCCAGCAGCATGGTGATATTTCTGTGTGAGCTGAAACGAGGGGTGCTGGGAAGCTGGTGCAGGCTTGGGAAAAACAGTTGGCACTGTCATAATGGGGCAGGAAACGGTGTCATGAGGTGACAAACAGGAAGGGATGATGGCAGTGCAGTGCACCCGCCTTGGGCTTAAACTCAAGGGAAGCGTTCCTCTGCTGTGAAGGATGTGGTGGGAGCATCGCTGCCTCCACAAGTCCACGTACTGCTGCTTGGTTTGCCCAGATGCTCGTTACACTGAGCAGCCATTTAAACAATAGGACAAGACCAGTAAAGGTTTATTTGGGTTTCCACAGCCGCGAGGAATCTGAAGGATATGAATGAGCCCTCACAGCGTTAACACCTCATGTGTCAGGAGAGGGAAATGGGCAGCCATTGAAAGGCTTTCTCAAGGACATGTAAGTGTTAAACGTCCACATCTGGCTCCCTTCAGAGAAGCATTGCCTGCTCCTCAAATTCATGCCTAAGGATGCCTGTTGCACAGCCTGAACTGTCTTAAAAGTAGTTGTCAGGTTTCAGTTAATGGTGTTGACCCTTCCAAGAGTCAGCCTTTGCTCCCAGTTATTTCAGATGCCTCCCCAGGGGAGGATGCTGGAAGGGTTTACCTTTCTCCGTGAACCCTAGATAAGCCCCATGGTTGGCTTAAACTAGACGCTTCACGCTTGGATGGCTGTGGTGAGGTGAGATGAACCTGCAGCTGCTGGAGATGACTGAGAGCAGATTGCAGAGCAACGGCCAGAACCCGTATGTGAAAATATGTGAATCTGATGTAAGGGCTTCTTAACCATGCTGTCTCCATGAAAAAGGAGCTTTTAATACTTACAAGCACATGGACATTTCTACCTGTTCCTGGGATGTAAGTGAACTCTATCTCCAGAAACCTGGCCATGCATTGTATCTAGAGTTTTGGAGAACTTCAAAAACCTCCTCCTAAACAACTTATGACAAGTGTAAATACCATTAATAAAGTGAAAATGGGTGTAATTGTCATGAAGGGAGGGGGTCTAGAGGAAGAAAAGAGCCTCTGTGCTCTTTACATGAGCCTCTGTGCTCAAAGACATGAGAGGAGGAGAAGCTATTGATGAAGAAGCTAACACCAGGACCTGGTGGCCTGAATTGAAAGAGGGGATTAGAGCAGGGCCATTTCTTTTGTAATAATCACGCTTTTATCCTGTGTGGGTTTTTCCCCAAAAAATACATTTTGTTCAGATTGTCAATCTTCCAAAGAACAAATGACTTTATGGGCAGGAACAAAAAATGCTTTGGCAATATTAAACGGTGTTCAAAGAAAAGTAATTGCAAATGCACAGTGGTTCATATCTGCATCAGGAATTTCGACCCTGCTCACAAACAGTTATGGGAGCTGTCTGCCCAAGTACAGGGATCGTCAGAGCTCCTGGATGGTGCTAGGAACAGTTAAATCCTGTTCTGACTGGTGGTGGCCTCTCCAGCTATAAACCTAACTCTCAGCCGATCAGTTTGGATGTTAAATATAAGTTGGTTTAATTAAATTTATAAAAACAAACATGGTGCCTCTGTGACCTTCTAGGCAGTTACTGAAAAAATATAATCAACAAAACCATTGTGAAGCCTGCCACAGCTCAACAAGTCATAAAGACAGATTAAAAGACGTTATCACCAAACAGCCTCTCCTCAAACTGCATGTTCTCATTTATCTGTGTATTTGCAAAACATGACTATGATCAAGGTGCTGTTTTGTACCTTGGGACTCTTCCTGGGATCAACCTGGTCTCCGCACAGAGCAGCCTGCAGGGTGGGTTGGCTGCAGGGATAGATGGACTCTGAGTACTCTCTCCATCTTGGCTGGCAGGAGGAAAGACACGATGCTGGTAGAGGGAATGAAGAAGGATTAAGCCCTTCTCTGGTAGTTACATACTACACTGCTACCTGTGTGGGAGACCAGTCCTTCACTGTCCTACACTCTGAGGAAGAGATTAAGTAATTGGGGGATCATCTGTGTTATGCAGGTGATGTAACATCCAGGGTTATGCTATCTCCAGGCGTGGAGTACTCTATTTGACTTAGCTGTCAGGTCTCCCCTCTCACAACACATGCCAGTTGGAAGCCTGAGTGACCCTATCAGAGGGGAGGACAATGAGACAGAGACTCAGGGAACAGAAGTCATTTTCCAGTCCACTCCAAGTCCTGCGCTTTTAAACTTTACCTGGTCTTCTTCCTGCCTAGGGGTGCAGTCCCACAGTGTGGAGAGTTGCATGGAGCCTGTCACCACTGAGTCCCTTGGGGACTGTGTGGAGGATTGCTGGAAGGCAGTGAAGACCTCTGGGTGGTAGTGACTGCTGGATGAGCCTTGTGAGCAGATCAGCATTGTGCCTTTTCCCCCTTGCAGCTACCAGGAGCTGAGCAGCTCCTTGGACTGAACAGCTCTACTACCTGTGGGGAAGGGAGCACCTCTGGGAAAGGTGACAGTCTGCCACCAAGGTTTAAAAGGGAAGGGACAAAGGCCTCCCAGATCAAGTGCTGTGCATGGAACAATTGCTCTAGCACCTGAAACTGCTCTGTGCAGACAGTCATCTGGTGAGTCAGAGTTCTGTCCTAACCCTGCAGTGTGACAGACCACTGTGCTGCAGAAGTACACTCCAAAGCCTCCCAGGGGAAGAGGAGCGAGGAGGGTGGTGGTGGTAAGACCAGCAGAGGGAGGAGAAAGAGAAAGGGTAATTTTATGGTGCTGAGTCATGCTGTTTCCCAGAGGAGATCTGAGAGCAGAGTAGGCAGGGTTAGAGCAGGTGCAAGAGTGATCAAGGAGACATCTCGCTGCTTTGGGTGTCACCGGCAGCAAGGTCACTACCTGCGAGCTCTGGGAGCTAAGCTGGCAGAACTTAAACAGAGAGAGGGTAGAAAGGGGGAAGTCTTGATGTAGACTCTCCAGAGAGGCTGTAAAATTTAAGTTATGAAAATAGTGAAGCATGGCAGAGGGCCACTGAGTTATGGTTCTCCACAACCAGAGTTTGGATTGTGAGCAAAATGTGCTGGGAGTGTCATATCTGCTGGGTAAAATCAATATGTATTTATGGATCTGGTGTGTGAGATAAGGGAATGACAGGCAAACACAGAAACTGAACTGTCATTTAAGCCACTATAGTACAGGGGTTTTAGTGACCTGCTGCACCTTTCTTGTTTTAGCATGAACTGAAAAAAGACTGAGGATCAATGAAAACACATGAAATGCGTTTTTACAGAGATGGTTTCATCTGTCGGACTAGATGGTTGCAACTGCACAATAACTAATTTAGGCTTTCTCAGCAGCATTTCCTAGGCTGAGAGCTGTTGCTGGACAAGGATCGTGCATAATAAAATGCATTCTGCCTCTTATCCCATTTTAGGCATGCCATTTCAAATTTCTGCAAGCATGCCTCATCTACACTAACTTCACTGAACTCCGTGCCCTGTGCCGTGTTCGCATCAGCACAGTCCTGCTGCATGTTGTCTCAGCACCAGTGGGTGCTGTAGTTACGGGTATATCCCAGCATCTGTTTCCCTTGATCAGCGGGCTGTTTAAAGAGGTAAATGATGAAAGTCTGGAGCCAAAGCTGAACATGGAACAACTCACGTGAAGCGCTGCACAGAGCAGCACCCCACTTGTTCAATCCAGCTCCGAAATTGTTTAAACTGAAGGGCTCTGCATGGCTGTGAAATAGTTTCTATCAGGTGCTAATACAAGCAAACACCAAACTATTTCTCAGAGTCGGGAGTCCATTCTTAAAATTGTTGTTTTGTAACACCGCTTTTAAGTGAGATTGTGCAGTCTTTTGAAACTGAAAGCCAAGTCTCAGGGCAGTCCTTGAGCCAAACCCATAATCTTGCCATAGCTGGTGCAAATTACACTGAATTTAGTTCATACAGTCGGGTCTGAGAAATCTGTAAGCTTCTTGAGAGAAAAAGCATTATTTATTGGTACATTTACAGTCCTGGCATCATCTGTAGTCCTCTAGAGGAATCTTTGAAATTCAGGTTGAGTCTTTACAGCCCCGAAGGCTCCCAGAGCTCCTCCTAGTGAGTTCCTACAGTGGCTCGGAGATGCAGTCACCTGGGTGGGGGCTGGCTGGTGAGCAGTCAGGGCACAGCAGCCCTTGGCAAGGAAATCTTTGCCAAAGGTGTGGGTTAAATTCAGGTTATATTATGTGTTCAGCTAATTTGTTTGTAGTTTCTTTGGCAAGGACTTGGGGATGTGCACACGTGCACAGATTCACATATGCTTTCCATCTCCTCCTGCGTGGAAGCAGGCACCGCTCCTGTTTTTCCTGTGTAGGATCTATGATCTATTCTGGTAGCTGCATAGTGCAGTACTGCCTCCAGTAAATATTCACAGATTTCCTTGTAAGCTGATGCTTTTTTTTCTTTCCTCTCTCCTGTGTGGATACACAAAGGCATGTGTTGTACCTGCTTTACCCTGTGGGATCTACATAATCAGGTCCACGGGTTTTAATGGATTTCAACTCCCTTCTGTCTATGGATACAGTTTCCTGTCTTGTTTCGAACAGGAAGAGCCCAGTCTTTTTTGGTCTTAGCATTCCTGCTAGCCTAGGCTTTGGGAAGACTTCTCTGGCTATTTTCCTGTTTGATTTTTGTGTGTGTTTTGTTTTAAGCAGGACAGAGTGCATGTGTGTATGTAATCCATGTGCTCAATTAAGAGAGGCATCTGTTGGGTTTATTTCACATTGCCGAGGAAGGACTGCAAGCAGGGAGCATCTGCTCGGCTTTTTGTCAATGGCTTGTTTTTCATAATTTGCTCTACAGGGTGAATGTTTGGGGAGGGGGAGGTGGCTTTTTATTGCTGAGTTTCATCTTAAATTTATTTTTATGGTAGCTGGGGAAATTGGCTGGGCTTTGAAAGTTAATTTCACTAAGAAAAGAACTGAAGAGGGAGAAACAAAACCATCCGAAGTAAATACTATTTATGTAACCTTAATAATACGCTCAGAAGGACCCTTATAAACCATTATTTGCTGTATTTTAATGACAAAGTGAAAGTAATATGTTATGGTGCTTTTTTAATGCCGCAAGGTGGGGGGGCTTGTTTTGTCTTTTTTAAAAAAACTAGCAAATTTTGGTTAGATTTTATTTTGGGGAAAGATGGGAAAGGCATCCAACACCAAGATGCTTTTTTGGCAATTTGTCAACAACAACAACAAAAATGTCTGGTTTTAAAATAGAGCAGCAGTGGTTTCCTGTTCTTACAGGTTTTGCTTTTGTGCATTCAGATGTTGGCTGTATTACACCTAGCGGATCTAGCGAGAGATTTCATTGTCTGTAATGTACGTGCTTCAAAGGCTACTAAACCTGCTGGGAGTGTTTTGTACAAGTGTGCTTTTTACACTTTTTTGCGGAAATGTCCTCCAAAAGGGCTGTGGAGGATAATGACTTTGTGATGTCCTGGGAGGACACAGCTGCTGGTGCAGCATAGGGAACTCGGGGGGGAGAAAGTCTGAAACTCCCCTTAATCCCACAAGTGAAAGACAAATCTCACCCATTGCAATCAAACAAACCAGGATACAGTCCTGCAAGTGTAGATGCTGCACAAGAGTAACCTGTGGGCAAGATTTGGGTCTTACTGAAAGTATTTAAAGCAATGGGATTAAAAAAATAGTAATTTTATCTTGTACTGTCAGTGAACCCCCAAGCCAGCACATTTATTAAACCACTCTGAAATGGTATTAAACCTCTATCTTCCATGCCACAAGTTGTCATGGAAAAGGAAGAGTGAAGCATTAATAAAAACTTTCCTGACAGTTCAGTCCCACTCCGTAGCAAGAGAAAATATGTGTGTGTATGTATGTATATATATATATAAATAATTTAAACGTTATATAATGTATCACAAGATAAATATGTATAACTTTTCTGTCAGATGAATGCCATTCAGCTGAAAATCTTTGTTGACATCAGTCAACGGTATAACCATCTTATAAAAAGCAGGGGACAGCAGTTGGTGTGCAAAATGTAAATGTAGGACTGACTGCAGGGAGCAGGCAGATGAGCTTACTTCTGGGGCTTCAAGTAACCTTGGCTGTCGCAGAATCATGGGACCTGAAGTGTAAAAGGACAAACCACAATAAACTTCATAATAGCAGGAAAGTATTTTCATTGCTTGAAAAAAAAAATAAAATTCAAACTTTGTCATCACATTAAAAACATTACATGAGAAGTAATAAACATATTTACACTTCTGTTTTGATTATAAATATACATTATATACAAAATAATGTTATAAAACGTAGAAAGTTCAGTGCTTCTGATTTTTTTTAAATTACTGAAATACTAGTCTTTAAAATAAACTACAAACAGACAAACTAAAACCCATATTATTGATTTCTGAAGGTCATCTTCAAAATGGTCCTATGTGGTCAGAGCAGAAGGTCAGTAGTGGACATTACGAAGGGGTCTTGTCTGCACAGTTCAAGGCAGTAGATGGGCTAGTCCGACAACAGGATTTACAAGGGCAGGAATATTGCTGTCTGAGAGAGAGCACAGTCCAGGTTTCTTGGAAGAGATCTTGTTTCCTCCCTCCTCATTCTGCCCCACCTTACAGTCTCATCTCATCAGTTATTGCAGCACTTTCCACTGGAGTGGCCGGTGTTGTTGCTGTATGTATATAAGAAAAGAGCTTCTGCACGCCTCTGGTTTCCAGGGGCAGGCTTCCCCTTTTCCGTGTATCAGTGGGTGCGTATGAGTGAAACAGGATGAGCCTAGAACTTTCTAACTCTAACCTCCTCCTGTCTTGGCAGAGGGCATGTCAGTGGGTGCTTCACTGTTGGGCATCTGGAACCAAGATGAAGGACAGGAGTTGGAGCTTCACAACCAGCTGGAGCAATGGGGGGTGGTGGTGTGTGTCACACTGCTGCTTCTCCTTCAGAATGTAACAGCTGCAATTTTGAGACTATTCACTGTAGAAGGTGGCACCTAATTCAGAAACATGACATAAACCCCCGAATTTGTGTCAAAATAAGGCAGGGGGGAAGAGAATGAGGAAGGAGAAGAAAAAAGTAACGTCTATTCACAATCACTGGTAGTGCAAAGGGCATGAAAACAGCTGAGACAGCTCAGCACATAAAGAGGTTCTAGGAGCTGATTGATTTTAAACGCATTTCTAAGGCTTTAAATAGAGCTGGGATCACGCCTCATCCTTATTGATGGGAAAGAGGCAGTACACATTCCTTATCACAACTTTTCCTTCTCAAATGTTTAAATCCACAAAAATCCTGTCCCATACTGTGGCTTGGGTCAATCAGTTCTCCAAAGCATCACCCAATGAGATGACAGGTAAATTTGATATTCCTCTTTCCTTCCTCCTCTCGCCCCTTACAGTCTCCAGTACACGCAGCAGGAGAGAGGAGACGCAAATAGATGTGTAGCAGGAAGTATCCACCACCCCTACCCAATACTGTTCAGGGAACTGCAAAAGAGCAGTCAAGTCTCTGTTTGGGCTTGTTAGGTTCTCTTGACACATTTTAGGCACTTTTAAACCCAGAAAAAAATGGAGACCTCGTTTATACTGTATCCATTATCTGCATAGCAATGTGTCTTCACACCTTCCGTGGCAACATCTGTGATAGTTAAGTGCCTCCTCATCTACTGGCACCTCCCATAACCAGAGTTCTGGAAAGCCAGGGGTCTGTCCATGAGGAGCTGGCCTCAGTATCTTTTAAAAACAAATTAAAACAACAACACTTCAACCCCCTCTCTCTTCCCTCTGCCTCCCCTCTTCTATAGCCAATGAGATTCCTGGTATCAAACTTCAAACAAGGGCAGTAAGAACAAAAAGGTGTATTGCATCTTTCAGTAAATTCACAGTCTGTCCAGTTCACCCAGTTCCATCCTCCGCCTGAGAGCAGCAAGTTGCATGTAATTAAAAACAGTCCAATCCAGTTCTGAATTGTAAACAATGCAGCAGGAACGTCCATCTACTGGCATTACCAAATCTGAGGTGCAAATGGGCTGATCTTCAGTCTTATACCTGTCAGGATATAAAATAATACCAGGAATGAGAAGGAAGGACAGTGTACAGAATACTGCAGCACTAACAAATTGTAATTCAGGTATGTAATTTAAACCAAAGCAATTTAAGCCAGACATTACTGCAGTTTAACTATCATGCTCAGTGTTTTTACTGGGTCCAGAGACAAAGGATCACCAGCAAAAAGAGTCATCTGTATGATGAGCAGCCCCCTCTGCCTGGACTGAGGGGAAGAATGCTTGCAAGTCTGGGTGCTTAACATTAGGTCTCTGTAAAAAGCATATGGTATAGGTAAATAGCTTGTGTCAGAAGCATTAAGCTTGAATGATGCAGTGAGATGTTTCAACGGCTGTCATTCTGAAAATAAAAATGCTTCTGGAGATGACCGATGTAAGTGTGGGAGTCTAGCTTTGATCAGAGAGATCTTCAAAGGAAGACACAGCATTTAGGTCAGTTAATGGGAATGAAGCATCTAGCTGTCATTTGTGTATTTGAAAATCCTTTCGCTTAGTCTTAAACTTTTAATATTACTGGTTGGCTTGTGTTCCAGCTCGCCTTCAAGAGGAAATCTGACATCCACCCTGGCAAGGGAGACAGAACCGTGCAGATCTGACTTCACAGATTGCTGCTATATGCCACAGCAAGCTTCTCTTTCCTGGAGGCTGAAACAAGTCCCAGAGATGGCTACCCTGAAGAAGGTGGGTATGGGCTAATATCAAACTGCCTTTAACTTCCATTCTGCTCCAAAGGGTCAGTAATTCTTCAGGAACTGGTTGGTTCCTCAACAGCTGCTTTTTAAAGCCTTCAAAGTTCAGTGCTAGGCCCTTCCTTTTTCACATATCTGTCTTCTGACTTTTCAGTGTCACATCAAAATCTAGATGTGTTTACCAATAATAGCATTAAATTCTGTTAGAGAAGATATAGCTGGAACTTAAACACCAAGAGGCTGGAAAATACCTTACTACAGACTTCGTAAATACTGTTATGCCTATGCACTAACACATTCAGCTACCTTCCATCTTCTGCTGGAAATGTATAGCTTTGCCTCTTTCCACAGAACACAGATTATCCATTGTGGTCACGGGAAAAAACTGTGGCTTTACATCAATGGGTCTATGAACGATTATTATTTCAATTTTTGCTGACTGCCTATTTAAGGGAAAATAAACCGACAATGTGCTGAATTTTTATGGGCTGATGTTCTGTGCTTTCACCCCCTGCTGACTCATCTAAGCTCAAAATCTTTGGCTTAATAAAATCAGAGCTTCTAATGGCTTTATCTTCCATGCTTTATGGTCTGTGTGGCCACAGAAGAGGGGAGTGAATGCTGGGAAGCATTGGGATCCCTGGAAATAGAGTAACCTTCTCAGATGCAATTCTAAAGGACAATCTACCTCTTTACTTTGTGAATTTATGCCTGTCCACCTGTGTACTTACCTCTGTGGCTATGATGCACTCATTCCTTTCTTCTGTTATCACAAAGACGGACTGGTACATTGAATCCCTTGGAGAGCATATCGCTGATATCCTACATTCTGGCTTTTCACTAAAGCAGGGCAGAGAGAGAAGAACATTAGTTGACTACTAACAAGCCTGACTCAAAATCTACCATGAATATGGAGGGATGGAATGAGATAGCCGTGGAGGTGTGGGAGGGAAGTGCAGAGGATGAAGTTTCACACATACTATATGATGGCAGGACATCCCGCTAGAGAAGTGGAAGTAAGGAATAGCTACTGTCCTCCTATGCTTCTGCCACGTCCAACCTAATAGCGTCCTCCTTGGATCCCTCAGTGTAGCAGCCACAAGCAGATCCCAGATAAGACTTACAGCACATGTACCAGCCCAGGCAGTACCTGCCCTTTTCTTTTTTTGAAAAATATTTTGCCTTCTTAACAAGTGAAATACTTGTTATTTTAATTCCTATGTGCCTTAACTGTTGGTCCTCCAAGATCTGTTGAGGAAGGAAAGACACTTCTTTCTTTCACCGCAGACCTAGTCTCTCCCATTCCCCTTCACAGTACCCATACTACCAGCACCCTGCACGAACACTCAGTTTAATTGACTTAGCTAAGGATACTACTTGGCTGTGACACAAATACTCCAGTGTGAAGATTCCTGGCTTTGCTCTGTCTTGTTTTGCATATTATCTGCTTGAGGCTTCTTTCTTGCCCTGTATTTTCTCATCTGCTTTTAGACAGGTATGAAGATGAGGGGTCTTAAGAAAGACTAAAAAGGAAGACCGCATTCTCACCTGTGTAGTCGGAGGGGAGACTTTTCTCCTAAACACTTTTCACTTTTGTAGTATTTATCCTCCTGCGTCCCTCTGCTTGTCAGGTCTTTTACCAGATTGTAGTCCAGTTTATGATTCTTGGGTTTGTAGTTTGATTTCTCCAGCCCACAGTCCACTTCAAGGTCTTTATTTTTGTTGGTGTTTTTGAGCTGGGAAGCTGGAATGAGATTGTCCTTCTGGAAGTCAGAGAGGTTGTTCATTGTCTCCAAGTCCTGCTCTGGGTGCATCCTCATCTGCCTGATGACCATTGCTATCATGCAGAACAGTATGAGCAAAGCCACCAGCCCCACCCCCATGGATATAGCAATCCAGGGGACTGGTTTAGGCGGAAGCGTAACGGGCACTGAATAAACTGGCAATTCACAACGGTTGCCCATGAAGCCAGAAGGACAGTAGCAGACAAAGTTGGCACTGTAAAGTCCGCTGTAGCATGTGCCTCCATTCTCACATGGCCCAGAAGCACATTCATCTCGGGTTTTGATGTCACAGTTCCTGCCACTGTAGCCTGGCAAGCATGTGCAGGTGTAATCATTGATCAGGTCGTGACAAGTTCCCCCATTGGAACATGGGTTTCTGGCACAATCATTGATGTTTATCTCACATTTCTGACCAGAGAAACCAGCCCGACAACGACACACACGAATCTGACCAAGGTAAAAGCAATTACCGTCTGAGGAAAAAGAAGGAAAATAATAAAAAAAAAATATTAGTCTGCAGTGCGCTTCACTCAGAAACCTAAACCTCTCCCTGGCTAGCGTTTTACACTATCTCAAGAAGAGGGAGGTTATTTTACAAAACAACTGCACGTCTAAAAGTTCCTTCTAGTTTACTTAGTTGTACCTCCATGCCTTAAAATTATGCCCCTTCTAAGAGTGTAATCAAATTAATTTCATTTACTTGATTTTGGCATCTTCCCCATCACACGACAAACCTTGTACATTGTTCTGTTGCATAGAAAATGCTGGTGAAAGCCCCCCCTCTCCCCAAGCAAGAGACTAAAATCAGGGTAGACGTAGGATACAGTGGGGGAGAGGGACTAATGTATTAGAGGAAGAGTAGAGGTCAGATTGGATTTCTATCACTTCTGCACTGAAAAGCACAAACAAGTCAGAGACACGAGATACTTTTTTATAAAAAGACTCACCGTTTGCACACGGGTTGCTTGTGCACCTGTCTACTTTTTTTTCACAGTTTGACCCTGTGAAACCGAAAGGGCAAACACAAGTGTAGCTGGCCCCCTGTTCTTTTTCCAAGCACGTGCCGCCGTTAAAGCATGGAGAATCTATACACGTCAAAGCGCTGTGCTCGCAGTGAGTGCCATAGTAGCCAGGAGGGCACAGGCAGTGATAAGCATTCTCCATATCCTGCAAAACACAACATTAGGCCACCGTTACTTGATGGCACCAAACGATAGCTGCTGGCTTGTTGGCAGCAAGCACTGTTCGCTCCCTTCTCATCCACGCTCCGATGTGGCAAAGCAACATTGGGAGAGTAAAGAACTGTGGGCTGGACTGAGAGGGATAGCTGTGAGTCAGCCGGACTGGGCGCATAGGAGTCATCATGCAGCTACACAAGCAGAGCAGATGCAGACATGGGGAGCCTACAGGCAGCCAGAGAAAAACATTACTGTCTAATGGGGTCCCCGAGGTCGTTCCAGAGCAGACTGGCATGTGTCAGCCTACAAAGCTGTGATCAGGCCATTTATCCTCAGCCTGCGAGCCCTTTTTTTCTTCACAAGGGCTTACGTTTCTTTGCCATGGTTAAGTCCCACCGCTTAGATCACAAGTAAACTGTTTCTTCTTTCCAAGTACTCTGCATCCAAGGCCTTGGAGGAAGGGAGCTAGGGTCTTGCACCATTACTTTAATCTAAACATGCATCAGGATTACATTTGATATCTAACATCGATCAGTCTTTATCAACAGGTAGAATCAATCATTGAGTGCATCCGAAAACACACTGAAACACTAGACTGCAGGAAACTGAAAATGCAGAACACTGCTTCACAGAAAGTGTTTCAGCTGATTGCCCACATATTGTCTGACACTAGACTCCCATAGCAGAAAGCAGAAGTTTTCTTTACCTGCTATTAAAATACAGGCTTGGTGCATGCTTCTGTACAGACTTTGGTTTGAGAAGCTTATTCTTTACAGATCTGCTCCCTCACCAGCCTTGGCTCTTGCCAGGCTCTTATAATGGCTGCCACAGAAACCTAAGGATCAGTTGACTAGTTCTAATCTAGATGATACATCTCCTCCTGTAACAGACTTCCTCCCCTGACACCTCTCGGGAAGGGTTCAGTATGATAGTTGTGAGCGTCAGTAATGAGCCTGTGTACTATCAAATTCCCATTATGTTGTCACAGAACCATTTCTGAAAAGGTATACCAGGGCTTGCTTCACACAAAGCCTTTACATTTAAAATGCCCTTACCGTGCAACTGCCGCCATTCCTGCAGGGGTTGCTGTCACACTCGCTGATCTCATGTTCGCAGTCAACGCCAGTAAAGCCAGGTTTGCACGAACACGTGTAGCTGCCCTGGCCAGTGTTCATGCAAGTCGCTCCGTTTTTGCATGGTCTGTGGTGAGTGCAGTAGTTCAGATCTGCAAAGATACCACAAGTTAAAGAAAACCTCTTTGAGAGCTGCAAAGAGACGTTCATACAAAACCCATCTTTTAGTCAACAAAAAGACAGAATTTTCAATGAAGCGTTTCATTTTGCTGTCACTAGGAATACTGGAGATGATTATCCAGGTTATTAACTGTAATAATCTGATGTTTCCGGTTACCATCGGTTTTAGGTATTTTCTCCATACCCATAGCTGTAATAGGTGATCTCTGAATTTTGAAAGACCTGGTAAAAATTTAGCTTTCTTAGTGCTTTGGTGTACTCTTCCTTTTTTGTGTGCTTAAACCCGTTAGCTGCAATGGGATTTAGATGCCAAGTTGGAGAACATACTTCAGAAGCATGCGTTCTCTGAAAGACACATCACAGCGCTATAGATGCTTTGTGCACAACACGTCATGTACTAAAATGGTGAGCCCCATCTTTAAAAGGTGTGCTCCGAGGCATGTTCGGGGGAGGCAGGGAGGAAACATGTTTTGGCTTTAGACATTTGAACGGACACTAGAAATCTTTTATTGTTCATTTACCATGCTCTCTTGTTCTGAATGTTAGTAGTTTAAACTATCTAAATGCTCTGCCAAGCCTGATGGTCCTGGGTTTTTTTTCCTTTAAATTTGAGATAGAGGTTAAGCACACAAATTCACAGGACATAAGTAGAAAATCTTTATTATCTCTATAAATACCATAGAATAATCAGAATACAACTGGTTAATAGGTGAACACAAACAGAAAAAACCCTGCAACTTTGCTTTTCCTGGGCAATTCCAACTTTGCCATCTTAATCTTGTAACTGCCTTGAAAACACTTTGCTTGCTTTGAGCACTTAATGATCTCAGTGCCAGCAGTGCATATACGGCCTTGAGGACATGACTGCTCAGCTGGCTACGGTTCAGTGATTCAATGGGTTGAATAGGTGGAAGTGGTCTGGTGTACCTTAAAATGGAACCTGTACTTTTCATTCTTGCTTACATGATTTTTCTCTCATGCTCCAGACTTATCACATGAGTTAACTTCCTTGTATGCAAAATAAGGAAGGCCTAAATTATGGTGTTTACCTCTGTGGAAACGGTTTAGTAAATTGTTATAGTTGTACAGGGAATAAGTTAAACTTGGCTTGAGTGGGCAGAAAACTTCTCTGTTCAACACTCAGCCAGGTTGTTGTTTTGGTGGGGTTTTTTCCCCCCAAGAGAAAAACTGCAGCTACCAAAAAGGTTTGCTTGTTTTCACACAAAATTACTACAAATACAAGATTTGGTATCTAAGACAGCAGCAGTACAAACTGATGCCTATGAACATGTACCTTGCAGAAATTTAATTCTAGATCCAGTGGGTCAAATTCCTTAGTCCAGTACTGAGGACTAGCCAGTCCCAACCACAAGCACAACCTTCAGGACTAACCTTGATCACAGAAGAGGCCACCCCACCCTTCATCACATATGCACTGCCATTGTGTTTTACAAGTCCCGTGGCGGCAGCCTATATGGGGAATGCATTCATCGCAGTAGCGTCCTTGCCAACCAGGACGACAGCTAAAAGAAAAGTCAAATTAAAACATTAATGACATGGAAAAGAGCTTAAGTTTCTATTACAAGGTGACGTTTTAACTGAAGTTCAGATTGCAATTGCCATCTACTCACATGCACTCTCCAGGCTTGTTGCAATATCCATTCTGTTCGGTACATCCAGACAGGCAGATGGCTGTAAAGAGAACATAAAAAAGCAGAAATGTTTAGGTAAATACACATGGCACTACAGAACACACTTTTAAAAGGGCAAATGTCAGCTTTTAAAAAAGTACTTTGAATAAAGAGTTTTGCGCGTTCAAAGCTTGCTTTCTTTTAAACATTCTTGGGACAAGGAGTTCTGGAGCAGGAGGAAGTGAACAAGGAGAGCCAACATTTGACCAGTCGTCCTTTAGTGTTTCTGTTTATACAACAAATGCAAACTCTTGCAGCTCTTGCTAGAAAAGGTGCAAGAGGAAGCAACATTGGCCTGTGCTAATGAAAGGCTGAAAAAAATCCAACGGGACCCCAAGCCCACAGTGAAGGATTCCCACTACTGTGCCGCAACACCTGCCTCCCTCCTCTGGCGGCAGGAGCAGTGGAGGCGTTCAGGTGGGTGAGCTGCTTGTGCTTTAACTTGGCATAGACAGCGCTGACTGAGGACGTTGGCCAGACCCCTTCCTCTGCTAGCTGGCTCTCTGCTGCTAACGCTCGCAGAAGGGAAGCACAGCGTCAGTAGCTGCAGCCAAAGGGGGCAAAGTCCTCAGCATGCAACTTTATCTCTCCAGAGCAGGGAGCAGAAAGGTCGGCAGGAAAACATGGCCCCAGGTGTCTGCCATGCACAGCGTCTTGTTATGGCGCTGTCACAACGCCTTGTTGTGGCATTGTTTTAAGGAGTGATGGCAAAGGCAGATACAACCGGGCTCGGGCCAGCTGATGGAACTGGACAAGGGATGAGCATTTGGGTCCTGTGTCCCTTCATCCAACTCCCCGGGGGGGGTTGTGTTTCCTCAAAGGCCTCTCGGGCGCCGTCCCTACCCCACGCTAGAGCTAACACCAGTTAGCACAGATGTGGGCTGCAGGGAGCCAAAGCGGGTGATTCTCCCCAACGCGCTGGGGCATCTTGTCAGCCTGGCAGGCATGCCTGGTGCCCATGGCAGCCCCAGTTCGGCCCCGGGGAGCCAGGGGGGCCACCGTCGCTTGCCAGCGGGCCACTTACGCTCGGTGCAGTACTCGCCGGTCCAGCCGGGCAGGCAGGCCAGGCTGCCGTCCGCCTCGCAGACATAGTGCCCGAAGCGGTCGTCGCGGCGCTTGCAGAGGCGGGAGCAGCTTTCGCCATAGTAGTTCTCGCTGCAGACCACCCGGTAGGAGTAGCGTAGCTGGGTCTGGGGGCTGCTCTGCACATCCTGCGACCAGTCCTCGCCCACTGACAGCGACCGCTGGATCGACATCTGGCTGATGAGCCAGTCCTCGGAGGGCGGCCGGGAGCCTGCGGGAGAGCAGCCCCGCGTCAGCGGCCAGCGGGCGCTGCCCCACACGCCCCCCGACCCAAAACCCGCCCCCAAACCCGGCAGTACGGACACACACACGTACAGGGTGCGTCTGCGGGGGGTGCAAGGGCGCGCGCAGAGGTGGCCAGTGGGGCGGGGGTGCTGGCCTGGGCCGAGGGGGGCTCAGCGGAGGGGCCTTTGAAAGCGAGGGCTGCCGTGAAATATCCTTTTCCTCTCTGCTCAGAAAAACATCCCAAAGCCATTATTCCTTTCCAAAGGGCGGAATTCGAGCAAGGTGTAAAATACAGGAAAAGGCGGCCGGGCTCGCTGGCAGCCTCCCGGCGTTCTCACCGCAGCCCGCCTCGCTTTCCCACGCCAAAAATAACCCGGAGGAAACGCAATTGTGTTGGGAGATTGGGCCGGGGCAGAATCAAAGCGGCCCCTGATGGATATCGTTGGGGGCCCGGCTGCCGGCGCTGGCAGAAGGCGGCCCCGCAGCTGTGGGGTAAACAGCCGAGCCCGCCCCGCCGCGGCTGGGGGGGGAGGGGTGAAGGGGGGGGGTGTCCCGTCGCGAGGGCGCCCCCTGCCGGCGCGCGCGGTCACCTTCCGGCAGGTAGTTAGCGGGCGCGTGCCAGGCCTGGATGATTAGCGAGAAGGTCCCCTGCGGAGCGGGGAGAAACCAGCGTCAGCCCGGCACCCCCCGGTACCCCCCGGCCCGCTCCGCGCTTCCCTCGCTCCCTCCCGCAAGCTGCCGGTCCCACCACCCCCGCCCTCGCTTTTATTTCTCTTAATAACATTTAGTGTCCCGACTGCTTCTGGGCTGGATGCGCTGTTTCATCGCGCTTCCCCCTCCCTTTTTAGCTTTTTTCCTCCCCCTTTTTTTTTTTTTTTTTTTGCCTTTTTTCTTTTTTCCTCATTTTTTGCCTTCCCCCCCTTTTTTTGCCTTTACCCCCCTCATTACCTTCTCCCCCTTCTTTTCCTTCTCCCCCTTTATAACCTTCCCCCCTCTTTTTTTGCCTCCCCCCCCCCCCCCCCCCATTTAAAGGAAGTTCTGCCCGTAAGTCTGAAGGCGCAGGCAGTTTGTTTACCCTGGGGCTAGAGCGCGCTGCCGCCCGCCTGCCCCGCCGCCCTCCCGCCCCTCCGCCGCCAGCGGCTTTAAAGCGGAATCTCACCGGCCACGTGAAGTTAAAGGGCAACTTAATGGGGCTGTCAAATCTCTCCGTATCCTTGATGCTGAAGGTGTTTATTCCTAGAACCGGGGTGATGATGCTGCCGAAAGTGCAGGAGCCCGGGGAGACCACTGCCTGAAAATGCTTCAAGCACACGCGAAAGAAGGTCCTGCAGTGGGGGGAGCAGGGCTTCCCGCTGGCCAGGGACCCGTGGCTGTTCACGAATTCGTGCAGCTCCAGCTGGAAGACGCCAGAGCCGGACACCCTCTGCACAAAGGGGAGACACACAAAACAGCCCAATCACACCTTACCCCGGCTTTGCCATGCAAACTTGCTGCCATCACCCACTTTACATTTCGCGAACCCTTTTTTTTTTTTTTTTTTTTGCCATGTGCCATTACCTGCTGCAAAATCATTAACAGAAACGTCAAGCCAAAGGTGCGCCAGGCTGTCATCCTTGTGTTATTCAAGCTTCCAGTTCTTAGTGCGTTTAGTTTTCCTTCTGTATTCCTCAAATGGTCCAAGCGAGCGCTTCGCGTGCGAGGGCGAAAGACAGGCGTCGCGGTGGCTCCCCTGGAGCAACCTGCTCTTCCAAATACTCCCCGGGCACCAGCAGAAATCGGAAGGTAAAATCCAGGTGGCGATCCGTCCCCCTTCTGGGAATTAATCCTGCAGCCGGCCGCCGACCTCCGATCGCTGCCGTCGCCTTTATAAACTCCGGAGCCGGGTGGGCTCGGCGAGGGGCGCGAAGCGGGGGGAGGGGGGGGTGGGTGCTTGTGCGGGACCGCTCCTCCTTTCGCCGGGGCTGGCGGCGCGCAGTCAATGGGAAACTTGCTCCGCTCCGAGCTGTTTATATAGTTGCCTCGCATCCTCACCAGCTCATTATGTAAACTGTCAGTCAGCCTCCCGGGCGAGCCCTCCCCTTTTCCATCTTTCCTTTCTGGAAAAAAAGAACCAAATGTTGCGGAGAGCCCTCATATCCCGAATTAATACCCTGCCGCTGCCGCCGCTGCCGCGCTGCCCGCCGAGGAGCCGAGCTGATTACCAGCAAGCCCAGCATCTGTTGAGATATTTACTGGGAGAGTTCCCTCGAAAATCAGACGCCCCTCCGCAGAGCAGCTTTCCGCGGCGGCTGAACAATAGAAGATGAAATGTGTCAAAAACACGCTTGTTAGTGCGTTCGCTCGCCCCTCGCCCCCCGGGATGGCCGTGCGGCTCTCCGGGGCCCGCGGCAGGACCTGCCCTGCCCGCCGGGGGCTGGCCCTGGCCCTGGCCCGAAAGCAAAAGTAAAACGGCTCTGGCCCGACGGGCGGGCACCCGGGACGGCCCCGCCGCCGCTCCGGGGCACAGCGCCCTGCCCGGGGGGGGGTTGCGGAGGGGAGGGGGGGGGGGGGCAGGCCCCGCCGTTATCCCTAATCGTGCTCCGGGACACGCCGGAGGAGGATGGGGGGGGGCAGGTGATGTATGGTTGGCAGGGGGACGGGCATCCGCGGGAGCACGGTCGCCCTTCTGAAGCCGGTGGCAAACGAGCGCGGAAGCGAGGTGGCCGGGGACGGAGCCCGGCTTTCCTGCTGCTGCCCCGGCCCCCAGAAACAGGGGCAAGGGGCGGGGGGGGTGGGGGGTGGGGGGGTGGGGGAGGGGAGGGGGCGCTGGCAGGCAAGCAGGGCCCGCGGGCCGTGTCAAGCTGCTTGGCAGTGGCCGGTGCCGGGCTGCGGTCTGGCGTGTGCCAGCAAAGCCTTTGGCCTGATTGCAGCGGGCGCTCATTGTTGGGTCGCGTGTCCCTCATTAAAGCCAAGCACAGAGGCGGCCTTTCATGTGGCTTTTTATTTCAGCTTGTTAAATGGATGGGAGGCCGGAGGGGGGGGTGGGGGGGAGATAAACCCTCAGCTGTATGATAATGAGGTCTTGCCACCTTTATGCCAGCGCCCGGCTCGCAGGGCTGCGGACTTTGCCGCGTGGATCACCTGGGGAGCAGCGCTGCGGCCCCGGAGCTCTCCCGGAGGGTCCCCTCTGGCAGCGTGGGTTCCCCAGTCCGAGCTCTCTCGGGGAGGGGGCAATAAAGGGGGAAAGTGGGGGACCTGGCTCGTCGGGGGGCGAGGTGGCGTGGGGACGGCGCACCCCAGCTAAACCTCTCCGGCCGTCCCGCTTCCCCGCGCGTTCCCAACAATCCGGCCGCTTTTCCGGGAAGCCAGCTCGGGTCCGGGATGCGCCCAGGGCCACCTGCGGCCAAACGCCCGGGCTGGGGCCGGGGGGGCACGGCACGGCTCGGCTCCCACCGAGCGGCGGCGGAGCTTGGCGCGGGGGAGAGCCACGGGTACAGCCGCCGCCGTGAGCGGTGCCACCGCACCGACACGTGTGGGTTGCGGACGGGTCCGAAGAGGGGGCCAGGCCCGGAATCGGGGTCGCGGCCAAAAGGGGATTAAAACTCCTCCTGGTGCCCGCTGCGCCGGGGAAAGCCGGTGTGTGTGTGTGTGTGTGTGTGGCACAAGCGCTGGCAGCGTCGGGGCCCGCACCCAGGGCTGCGTGTCCGTGCGTGTGCGTGGGCACGGGCGGGAGCCGTGTCCGTGATGGAGATGCAGCGCAGGGCAGAGGAGCTCTTTTGTCTCGGCCTCGTAAACAAGTGGGAAGGAGGAATGTGTCGCCGCTGATGAACTCGGAATTTTGCAGCGATCCGCCCGGCCAGATCCCGGCTTTACCAGCAGCAGCGTCAACTGTCAAAATCAAATCTGATGCTAATAGCTTCGGTACTAAATAAAATGAGAGGCCAGATAACATCAGTGCTTGATAAATGGTAATGAGTGTCTAACCTAGGGGAACAGAAGGGCTGTGGGGCTCTTTAATTCAGTATTGAAAGGCTAGCTGGGTACGGCAGGCTCTAGCAGATGTTAGTATGTGTGTGTTTTGATTTTTGACTTGTATTGGACGTTTATTAGGCTAACCAGAGCCACCCCACGCATGGCCACTTGGTCCAGGCACCATCTGGCACAAGCAGGGCGGCGTGCAAGAATAGGGGCTCGCTTTGGTGCTGAGGATCCACAGGCAGCATCTACCATATGGACCCGGAGCTAATGTAGGTTAAAGCAAGACAAGCTGACCGCCGCTTTTCACAGCTCCGCCAAAGCTCTCTGCCATCCTGGCGGCGTGCACCTTGGCGGGGGGGGGGGGGGGGGGGGGCGCTTTCACCCCCGCCCCCCAACCTGCTCGGAGGGGTGCGGGCCCCCCGCCCTTGGGTGGCCGCTCTTTGCCGGCCCAACTTCGCACCGAGTTTTTCTTGTTCCAGGCAGAAGCAAAAGTCGCTCCGGCTCCCCACGTCCCGTCCCGTCCGCCCCCGCCCCCCCCCCCCCCCCCCCCCCTTATATTTAGAAGCTCGAATGAGTGGTGCAAAACAGACATAAAATCCTCCTCGAAACTCCGGGGCATTATTTTGATTGCAGCTATAAAAAGAGCCCGCAATAAAATAATAACCGGGGAATAAACCACCTGCTGCATGTTGACACACACGCACACGGAGTTCAGATCACAACAAAAAAAAAAAAAAACAACAACAAAAAAACCAAAAAGTTGCATTAATAGCATCAAGCAGCTGAGCCTGAAAGTCGACAGGGAGCAGATGAGAGGGGCAACCCCTGCCAGTCTCCCCGCGTCCAACGCGCCACCCCGGGCCACTCGGGCGAACAAGAGCGCA
This sequence comes from Falco punctatus, assembly GCF_963210335.1. Classification (NCBI taxonomy): domain Eukaryota; kingdom Metazoa; phylum Chordata; class Aves; order Falconiformes; family Falconidae; genus Falco; species Falco punctatus. The sequence goes on from NC_137587.1 coordinate 1,735,503, forward strand.
GCGACCCCCAGGAGCCTCGGCTGGTGCCGCGGGGCGGGGGCCGGGCCGAGGGGCGGGGGCCCGCGGAGCTCTGCCGAGGGGCGACAGCGGGGTGCTGCCCGTCGCCCCCCTGCCCGGCTCTGCCGCTCGCTTGCTGGAGGTCAGAGCGCCGTGTGTGCCCCCCTCCTTCGCGCCCCATTTGCTGCTGGTTTATCTCCAGGCGTACGCGTGGCCAGGCCAAACGCATCTCGCTAACGAGACAACGTTAATTAATTCCGGGCGGGTGAAAGTTGCCAGCCTGCCCAAGCCTTCCCTCCCCCCGAAGCCCCCGTGCCAGGCTGCCCTCCGCCGTTCCCGGGGGGGCGGAACGACGACGTCCAGCGCTCCCCCCCACCCCGGGATGTGCCCGAGCACCCCCCGTGTGCTCGCGGGCTGCAGAGCCCGGGGTGCTGCGAAGGGCTCGGCATCGCCCGCACAAACCCAGCGGGGGCACCTGCGTCGCCCCCCTACGCCACCAGCCCCGCCGTTCCCTGTGACAGCCGGTGTTTTCCCACCCGCCCCACGGGAGGAAGCCCCCGCGGGGGTGGGCCCGTGCGTGGGGGGCTCCCGCCAGTGTCGCAGCCACCGGGCTGCTCTGGAGGTCCTGCCGCTGCAGAGCACCTGTGCCCGCCGCCAGGGCCGGCCCGGCGCTCCGGCCAGCCGCGGTGCCACGCGGCTTGGGGAGGGGGAGGCTGCCCCTGCCCCCCTCCGGTGGCGCCCCCCCGGTGTCCCTAAGGCAGCCCGCAGCCTGGCCGCTTTTGCTGCCCGGCCGGGTCAAGCTTGGCGGGGGAGGGTCCCGCGGCTTCCCCTACCCCGGAGGAAGAGCCTTCCCCGTGCCGGGAAGGGTGCGGGTGCCCGGCCCCCCCCGCCCTCGGCGCGGACCCCTCCGGCGCGGCTGGGGGCCGCAGGGGCAGCACCCGGCACTTTGGTGCCCCGCACCCCCGGGGCTGCCCCGCGCCCTCCCCCCCGCGCCGGGCGGCTCAGCATCCCCGGCCCCTGGCGCGCCTTGCGCGGGCGCGCTCCTCCTTTGCTGCCTCTGCCGTCGGGGCTGGCTCCGCCGGTCGCCTCTCTGGTGCCTCAGTTAGCCACACGCCCGTTTATCCGCTGCGCGCCAGCCCCTCCGTGTGCACAGCCCCACTTTGTGAGCCGGGTTCCCCGATGGCTTTTAAACGCCTTAGCTAGAAAGTTGCGCGTCGGTTCAGCGCTGGCACGTGCCGAGCGCCTTTAAGAAAAAACAAAAGAAAAACAAAAGAGAAAAGGAAAAGAAAAAGAAAAAAAAAGAAAAGAAAAAGTAAAGAAAAAAGAAAAAAAGAGTAAAGAAAAAATAGAAAAACAAAATAAAAAGGGAAAAGAAAAAGGAGAAAAAGGAAAAAAGAGAAAAGGAAAAATAAGAAAGAGAAAATTTAAAAAAAAAAAAACCAAAAAAGAGAACAAAAAAGGAAAAAGAAAAAAGGGGGAAAGGAAACAGAGAAAAGAAACAGAGAAAAGAAATAATATAGGAAAGAGGAAAGAAACGAAAGAGAATAGAAGAAAAAAGAACCGAAAAAGGGGAAAAGAAAAGAAGGGGAAAAGAAAAAAGAGAAAAGAAAATAGAGAATAAAAGAAAAAAGAGGAAAGAAAAGGAAAAGAGAGAAAAGGGAAAAAAGAAAGAAAAGAGAAACGAAACGAAAAGAAAAGGGGAAAAAAGAGAGAAGAAAAGGAAAGGGGAAAAAAGAGAAAAGGAAAGAAATCCCCCTTGCTTGTTTTGTTTCTGCCTAAATGTCCATGGCGCGGCGCATCCCTCCGGGGAGCGCGGCTCCGAGGGGTGTTAATGTGGTCGATTTGGGGTACAAATGTTTGGAAATGTTTCCCGGTTGGCACAGAAGGAGGGGGGATTTGCAAACTGTTGCTGCCACATGGCCCCTCCAGCCTGCCCATTCTCATTGTAATGAGGCCGGCGCGTGCCTCATCTGCCGCGGGCGCTGCACGGGCCGGCCCCGCCGCGGGACAGCGGACCGGCCCCGCCACGCACCGCCCGCCGCGGCGCCCGGGGGGGAGCCCGGGGGGGAGCCGGGGGGGAGCCGGGGGGGGGGGGCGGGGGGGGAGCCCGGGGGGGAGCCCGCGGTGGGAGCCCGCGGTGGGAGCCCGGGGTGCGGCCCCGCGCCCAGCCCCGCCGCGCCGCGCCCGGGCCGTTAGCGCGACCGCGGCCGGCAGCGCGCCTCCCGCCGCAAATCGATGGCTTCTTTTCCATACAAATGCCTGCTTACGCCTTTCTGTTCTCCATCTGTTTGTAGCTAACACCTGCCATTCAATAAATCGATTTGGCCATTTAATGTAACAGCTTCCCGGGACATTTCTTCGTGCCAGATGCCACAGCAGCTCCAAACCTCCACCCAGCCCGGCGCCCCGCGGCACAGCCACCTAGCCCGGGGCGGCAGCAACCCTCCGCCGGGCGTGGAGCGGGGCTGAAAGTAAAGAAAACATTAAAAAGTACTTTTTTTGGAAAAAAAAAATTAAAACTGACCGCAGCAATCTCATCTTCTTCTGTAATGCTGCAGTTCCCAAACACCTGGGAGTGACGTCCCGGCTGCCCCGTGGCCCACGGCGCTGGGATTCCTGTGGGTCATAAGCCTCAGGGCAGACTGTCACATTTTGGGTTCCCTTTTATTTCACTTTAATTTATATACTCAAAGTATATTTACAGATACTTTGCACGTTTGAAGGCCTCAAAGATGCTCTGCCCGCAGGGTTTACCACCCCGCAGCGCAAAGCACGGCTGCCTTGGGTCTCCCTTACACGGACCTTGTGTGATGAGGGGCCCCCCCACCCTTCCAATTGGGGGGGGGGGGGGGGGGCACGCTGCGGTCCCCGACAGCAAGAGCAAAGAAAGGTGAGTTCTTCCCGTGAGCTGCTCTGCCCCACGCTGGGGCGAACCTTGGCTTTCCCTTCAGCTGCTCCACGAGGGCTCCACGCTAGGCTCAGCTGTGGGGGAAAGGTGGATCTCTCTAGATGTCACCCCACAGGGCTCAGGGGAGGGAAAACAGCATCCTCGGGGGTGTGAGAGAGTGGCGTAATACAGCATGGGGAGGTTACAGGACAGTTTCCCATGGAGGAAGGGAGCAGCCCCAGGCTGGCCGAGTTCCTCCTCCAGAGCCAGTTTTGGTACTGCTGGGATTTTGTTTAACAGCGTTTGTTGGATCATTTATTGTGCTGAGAGTGCCCAAGGCCTTTGAAAGGTACCTTTATTGCTTTAAATCTGAATAAATTAATAAATGCATAAAATGAAACGTATAATACAAAAACGCAGTTATAGCTATATACATATTTTGGCTACGTGGGTCTGTTTCCTCAATTAATTCGGTACAGGCCACGGATACCATTTGCAAGTGCACCTGCCTGTAAAAGCCTCATTTCCTTTGAAAGTCAGCAAGAAAGGCGTGCAGGCGTCTGGCACATTTACCTGCGATAGCAGGGTGAAATTGGGATTTCTCATAAAACACACCCCTGGAAGCTACGGCTGGAGCCAAGAGTAGGTACCTGGGGGATGACCACATCTTTCTCTTTTCTTGAACCTCAGCATTGCAGGTGTGATTGGCAGGGGAGAGGGTGGAGGTGTCTCACTTGGAGCAGAGGTTCCCACGTTGTTGTTCACATGCAAGGCATGTACGGGTCAGCGTTCATGGGTGGGACGCTGGCCTGAAGCAGCACAGAAAAGCAAGTACAGGCTGGCTTCTTAAAGGGGGAAAATTCCCTTTGCAGGCTCCGTAGCAAACGTCCCATGGGGCCAGGCTTTGGGAACTCCTGCATCACAAAGTCTGTGTCTTCAAACAGATGGCCGGGCAGCCCTCAGCTACTTAGAATATGTTTGGAGCTATATTATATAGCGCTGAGTAAAGAGATCTGTCACAGAAAAACAGTAAAAGGCAGTTTTAACCCTTCCCCCGGGGAGTGGCGTGGATCCACGCTCCGCCTGTGTGACCAGTCCCTCCTCTCCCGTCCCCAATGCCGAGACCACGGGATGTTTGGTAGGGGCCCAGCATTGTGGCGTTTGCTTCAGACACTCGGAGGAAGATGCCTCAGACCTCTGGCATGTGAGATTTGGCAGAGCAAATCCTGGCGTCCGATGTGTATGGCCTCAGCGCAGCCGCTGTGCGGGCTGGCTCAGCGGGGCAGGACCGGGAGGAGAGCGGCACGGTGGTGTTGGGAAGCACCTCCGGAGCAGCTGGAGGTGCACGGCATCCCACCCGGTGCACGGTGGAGGTCGGTGACATGCCATCACCCTGGCGTGACCTACCTGTGCCGAGCTGGTGCTGCCTAGCAGGGGCTGTGCTGCCGTCCGGGGTGATGGCAGCACCGGGTTCTTGCTGAGCTCTGCTTTTCCTCACTCTCCTGGCCGCCAGGCGTTGGGCAGGAGATGCTGAACGCCCAGGACTGAATTGCTGGGGAGATGTGGAGGCCGATGCTGGCAGGAGGTGGTCTGGGGGCCTTGGCGGAGTTGCACCTGCTCATGCACCAGGATAAGCTGCAGCAGGGCGGTTGTCACTTCTCAGAGCTGCACGCTGGTAAAAGTTAAAGGTATTTAAAATGCAGCTGGCCACTTCAGTAAGAAAATTAATTTTAAAATCCCTTCACTGGAGGTAAAACTTGCTAACAACTGAAGAGGGAGAAAGACCATCCTGACTTCCTATCCGTAGCATTTATATTTATTTCTAGTAAAAAAGATTTTAACCAGGACCAGCTGCGTCCACAGCCCATCAAAAGCAATCCTAGATTGTCCAGATGGAGTCACTCAAGACAGAGACATGAGCGAGGGCTGCCACCGGCTCCAGGATTTCTGGGTTTGTCCTATTTTAAGAAGATCTCACATCCTGCAAACACTGCTTATGGGAAATGATTGGGTGCAGAAATCCTAGTGGGGGCCCATGAGGCAACCTCATGTGGAGATGTGGTGATGTGGCATGCTGACATTTTGACATAACATGGTGATGGTTTTATGCTAGCTAGCATCAGCCCTCCAAGAGGAAAGTAAATATGTGACATATTGTTCAGGGAAACAAAACAAACCAGACAATGAGGTCCTGTGCCCAGTGACTGATGTAGCTTCTGCAGGCCCATGCAAAACCTCTTTTCCTTTGTGATCTGGGGATGCTGGGAAAATGAGTGCATCAGGGTATCCAATACCCATCCCTGGCCCATCCAGCCCTCCTCGCTTTTTGTCTTTGTGTGCGGCCATGCAGGCAGCAAACACAGAGCACCCGCTGTGTTTCTATTGTTTCTCCTGTCTAATGGCCCTACTTAGCCATGGAGGAGCGGGATGGATTTGTGCCTTGTGCACATTGTTCTTGGGGTTCAAAAGAATACTTAAACTAGAGCAGTAGTTAGTATGACAATGGAATAGAAATGAACATTCACTCCAGTGGCTGTGGATGGCACAGGGGCTTAGATAATAGGACAAGGGAGGAGAAAATTAATGAATCTGTCTGTATGTCTGTTGACCCATCAGCATAAATATCTTGTCAGTCACATGTGACAGCAGCCCTCGTTGGCTGGTGAGAGCCACGCTTGCCCAGGCTCCCAGCTGTATTCTTTAAATCAAAAGTTTCATCAGGTAATTTAGCAGACTGAAGAAAGCTGGTGCTTGACCACATAGTGAGCCTCCAATGGATGGGCAATAAATGCTTCCTTCGTGAGTGTTAAATGATGCGAAACAATGTTGTACCGAGGGCACGGGTACTGGCTCCTTCCGCTCTGTGCCCTTGGATGGCCATGGAGACGCTCCTTCGCAGCCTACGCCGAGAAGCCTTCTGTCACCAGGTGCCCTTTGTCAGGCGCTGCTTAAGGGGGGCAACTCCTAAAGATTCCCTGGCTGACCAGATCACCTGTGGGAGGGCAGGCAGCAGCGTCCACCCAGTCCTGCAGGGGATGGAGCTGTCACGATGGAGCAGTTGAGCGGTTGGGTAAGGCTGTTTTGTTTAAAAGCCCAGGGTGAGGTGTGGGCCCATTCTGTGTGGTTCTTGCTGTATGTACATACACAAACCCAGAGTGGGAAACCCTCCTCGGAGCTTAGGATGGGATTTGTTTCCACCTTGCTTTAGCTGTGTAATAGGTACATAGGCCTCGGTACTTAGCTCCATTCCTCTTTAGCCAAGGCTGAGGGATGGGACCATACGGCTCATTCTGGGAGGGGACTCTGTGCTAGGCAGGGTGAATCATCATCTGCAGAAACCCTTCTCTCTCTGTTGACTCCAGAGGAACCTGTGTGAATAGATCAGGTGAGACCCCTAATTTTTAGAAAGCTAAAGTGAGGTGAGATTAATCCTTTCCTTAGTCCCCGAGTACAGCAGGGATGACATGGTTTGCCCCGATGTGGGGCAGCCTGTGGCAGAGCTGGGAGCAAAGGGTGGCATTGAGCATCAGCTGCTGGCCGGTGCTTGGAATGTCTGGCTGAGATTAGGATTATAGGATCGGGGTGTGGGGGTGTGTGGGTGTGGGGGTGTGTGTGTCCCAGTTCCGGCAAGAGCACAACCCTTGTGACAAAACCTGCAGAACTAGCTACAAGGTATAAAGAAATACAGCCTCATAGGCTGCTTGCATTTTGACACTCTTCCCATTGAATCCTTCCTTATGCCGCAGCAGGACACCTGAGTAAAAGGCGTCATTACAACCCAGAAAAGGTGCAAGCTGGGATATATGGATTAAGCCAGGGATCTGTACCATAGGCATGATGCTCAACGGATTAATTGGTAAAATCAGGTTGTGCCCTGGGGATCAGATTTTATGCACCCTTTTGACTTCGGGGGAACAGAGTCTAACACAAGGTTCTGATTTAGGCCCATTCCTCACAAAATCCAAAGTGTTGCGGTAAGGGTAGAGGAAGGGATGGACACCACAACTCACAAACCCTCTGTAGGTTACAAAGCATTCCCATCTTACTGTTTATACATCCAGAATGCTCCGAAATAGATACTGTGATGAATCAATAGCTTTTAAAATATGTCTGGGTTTTATTAATTCATTAGGGGATCTCATAGTTAACCCTTAAATAATCAGCTTAAAAGCAGAAGGCAGATTTACTGGCATACGGTTTTACATGGACATTTTGCTGGTCAAATGCCAGGATATATAACAATTTAGATGTCCAGTGTGTTTATTATCTAGGATCTAGCAGAGGCTTTATCCTTCAGTCTTGAAATGTACACAGAGGCAGCTCAAGTCTATGGAGAATATCACCAAACTGGGATGCTTTATTTCATATACTGGGAAAAGTTCTGGTCTGCCCATGATGGATTGTCCAGTGAAGGCACTTTACACAATATGTTGTACAACAGCTTATTTTGGTGCCTGCTTGTTTTTCTGTTTAAGACTTTTGGCCACATTTTCTTGTTGTGTTTCATTTCATGCTTGCTGCCACCCCCCCTGCAGCCGAGTGCTGCTTCTTGTCTCTTTTTAGAAACAATTCACAGCTGATTAATTTCTGCTAACTTTTCAAATTGATGAAAACAGTGAGAGAATTCATTTGCAAGGACTAATCCCAGCTTTAAAGTATTCCTAGATATAGCTTTTTTTATTCGAGGTTTTTGGCAAGCCCTTTATGAGCCTTTTTCCTGGTCATTTCCCACTCCTCCCATCAGACATGGCAGTAGGAGTTGGAACAGGAGGGTCGTCTACGTCTTGTTGCCTTGAATTCTAAGCATGATATCTGCTTTTTCTCAGACCAAGTGTAGATGACAGGGCACAAAACCACCAGGGACAGTTTGCCCTACGTTAGCTCTCCAGCAGTGGAGCTGTAGCAGGGAAGCAATGAGAGAAGATGCTGGAGATAAAACTCTGGCAGGGATATGACTGCTAGCGTCAATTCTACTTGCGCCCTCCTGCCTGCTCTTCTTGCCTGGGGATGGGACCCAGTTCACTGACACACTTAGGGAGAGTGGCACAGGAGCCATCTAATGCCACAAAATACCCTCCCTGATGGACCTGTTTCAAAGTATCTCTTCATCCTGCAAACAGCAGGGAAATGGTTAAAGGCAGGAAATACATCCACCTGCTAATGTAATTCTGTAGTTCTTAGGAGGCTTTTAATGAAGGTGGCATCACTAGGCTCACCTGAGGCAAGGCAGCCCTGCCAGGAAGCTCTTCCCAAGCCCAGGTGCAGGTGTTCCTCATGATGGAAAACACTGCACCCACCTGAGCTCTGTTGTTAGCCAGCACCACAGCAGGGTGAGAGTGGTGGGCTGGGGGGAGATGAGCTGTGATCAGGCAGGAGTTTGTCTTTGGCTTGTTGCTGGTACTATTTTCTTGGAGTTTGCAGCTGAGGTCAGAGACTGTGGGATGTGCTGGATGTTCAAGGGAAGAATAAGCACTGGATAGTTGCCTGTAAAGATTTCAGCATAAAGAATGAAGGAAAACTGAAAAAGGATGTAAAAACAGGAAAAAGAGAAAAAGCATGGAGGTACTTTCTTTGTATGGTGCAGAGATGGAGGTGGGACAGAGGGCAGGGGGCTGGGTTTAAAACGGTGCCCAGGAAGCCTGCTTTAGTACACAGACCTGTGATACTCAGACATGGGCATATCTGCTCCTCTGAAGGCAATGGTTTTGGGGGGGAAAACACCCAACAGCCATATGGCTCTGCTGTGTCTTGGCTGGCATCAGTTCTTGGGGCAGGTTTTTAGCTCTGACTCTTGTTTCTCTTCTTATTTACCAGGTAGGCAAGTAGGTGAAATCAAGCTCGATCTTAAAATTGCTATTCATGTTGCTTCTAACCGAGCAGTTGTTCAGAGGCAGCCAGCAAGGGTGATTAGAAGGTTCTCAGAAATTGCCACGCTCTGGGTGACTGCAGCCTGGCTGAGGAAATACCAACAAAAGTGGCTGTACAAGTACAGCGCTTAAAGAACGCCTTTCTTAGTGAAACGTAGCAATGGTCACAGTATGGTTGAGGTTTGTGGTGTATTAACACTAAAGTGGTTTCAGTTTGTTCCTAAAGTAACAGAGAGCGGTAAGTTTTGCTGCTTAGAAATCTGCTGAAGAGTCTAAGCCTTGTATTGCTGCGGACTCCAAAGCGCCTCTAACAACAGATTCGGTACTGCCGTATTTTTTGCCGTGCTTTGTGTGGAGCTTAGCTAGCCTGGAAGCGTGCTGCCTGTAATCCTATCAGATACTGTTAAACCATCGAAAGCAGCCACCAGATTCTGTGTCAGTGGGTCACAGTTCAGACCAGGTTCCTGTGATACCCCCAGCTCATTCTTCTTGAATTCTCTGCTGCTGTGTGACTTCAGACATGCGGCTTTACAGGCTGGTATTTTCTCTGACAAATGGCTCCAGCACAAGCAGCAGCATGAGCTATTCTGTGCTGCTCATCTAATGTTCCTCCATGCCAATGTGGAAAGGTAGTCAGTAGCGTTAGAAGGTTCCATACTATGCCCATGAGAAAAGGTGCTTGCAGGCTTTGCGTGTGGATCGATAGCCATTGGTAGTGATGCAGAAACCGTCCAATTCACTGTGTGCAAGATGGGTAGTACGTATAGGTGGCAGTGACTTTTGGCCTCTAACCCTGTTGCGTGGTGGCCTGGGGAGAAGCCACAAGGCGCAGCGGGCTCCCTGAGCCAGCAGACCCTTTGCCGGAGACTGTGAGTTGCTGATTTCGAGCAGCGGTTAGGCTTGGGGGCTGCACTCCCGAAAGCCTCAGGGCTGGATGAGATGCAGACCTCTCGGTTGCTAACCAGTGAAAGGGAATTTATGTTGCCTTTACCTGAAGGTTAGTAAGTTGTGGAAGTCACTGCTGTGTTAGAAGTCCTTGAAGTGCGGAATGCAAAGTTTGCATCCGTACCTATGCAGAGTCGCGTAGGGATAGTCAGAGGGTGCCTGACTCTCCTCCTTTCTGGAGCCGTTGTCCCTATCCTGCCCTAGTGCAGTGCCACAGTAATGGGAAGATGTGCCTTGGTGGAGCTCAGGGTGGTGTTTCCCATTGGAATTTGCCCTCTTATGTCCTATTACGCTCCTCTCCTCCATCTAGGTGAGATCTTGCTGTGTTTGGGGTGCTGGGCTGCCGTTGTCTGCTATGGGGACACCTGCAGAGCAACAGGGAGCAGAGCAGCACCAAGCAGGATGTGAGCCGAATATGAATATGCAAATTGTGATTGATGCTTTGTATTGATCAGAGGTTGTTTTTTTGAGGTTTGGAAGAAGTTTTCCATAGGGACCTAGCTCTCCTGTGGCTGTGAGTAAGTGCTGAAAGCTGGTCTGGTGAAGGAAGCAATTTCTGTGGAGGTGAGATAACAGCTGACCATTTGTGCCAGCTCTTTGTCAGGAAAGCAGCTCACAAACCAGCAAAAAATGAAGTATGAAAATCTGGGAGCAGTGACTGCTTTGCTGTGGCCGTTTCCCTGGAAATTGGGCATGTGGATGTGTGGGAGCATGCGTGCTAGCACTCAGATAAGATTTCTTGATTATACCTATCATTAGTGTATGCTTTCTCTCTCCCCAAACAACAGAGTTGCTTTAGTAATTTGTCAGAGGTTTATAGATATGTGCTGATTGCTGTGGAGTTTGGTTGTGAGCCTACTGGTAACACCTGAGCATCTGCCTCTTCTCGGTGCCCTCTCACTCCAAGTGCGTGCAGAGACCCTCACTGCATCGATGCCCGTACATACCTGCACTGCAGCCTCGCTCCTCTCCCGGGGCACCGCTGGGTGCTGCAGGGTTATAAAAGTCCTGCCCTGGCTCCATGCACAGGCAGGCCCCGAACCCCAGGTGACGATGGCTCCGCACTGTGCAAGAAGTCACCCGCTAGGTGTGTGACGCCTTCGACAGACCCGTCCCTCTCATGTGCGCTGTCATTGTTGCACCTGCCCTTGTGAAGGAGCAGGTGGAATAGCTGGAGATCTTAGGATGGGGATTGGGGGTGGAACTCAGCTGCCTGCAACTTGTATCTGCAGTGCTGTCATCTCTGGAGCTCTACAGGGGACTCTGGTCTTTCCACCCATAGAAAAGGGCCACAAAATGTTTGAGGACAGGGAGCGGTGGTTCTGTGCTCACCTACCAGCAGCAGGGTGAGGGACCTGGGGGAACACACGCTCTGCCAAAGACAAGGCTTGAACAATGCAGTTACTGGATATATATGTGACCTTGGACTGATACGACGAGACAGGACTGTTCGGTTAGTTCGGCGGTGTATTTTCCAAGTAAGGAGTAAATGGATGTTTAACCAGAGTTGTATCTTTGTTGCTTCTGTCCATCCAGACATAAAAAAATGCAGGAAACCACTGGAATAAACAAGAGCTGCCCATTTCCTTGGTGCATTGCCACCCACATGTCTCTACACCCACATGCAGTCATAGGCTATTCATCTTTACAGCAAGTTCCCTCTCACTCCCCACCTACAAACCCTCTCATTCAGCCCACCAGGCGGATTTCTTCGCATCCTGCTTGTGGCATGATACAGCTATTTTGAGAATAGCTGTAAAGAGCCAGTGTTACCTTGAGATTCTGGATGTGTTCTTCTCTGGTGAGCCCAAGGCAGTTAACTTGCAGCATGACTTGGAGGAACTGAAAGTGGGCTGTGGGCACTCCTCTATGGTAAAGGAGAAATTTGCTGAAAAAAAGGTGGGTCACCTGTGAGTCAACACCTTTACCTGCTGTCCTGGTGTGTCATACGCATACTGCCCTGTGTGGGGGAGGGGCTGCATCTGTGGTCCCCTTATGCTGAGAGCTGCCAGCAGGCTGGGGGTGCTGAGGCCTGTGCCTCGCTTGGCTGTGACCCTTGCCTGTGTGACGGTACGTGGCAGGGCTACGGGAGCCGGGGCAGTGCCTCCCGGCCACCCGCGCTCGGCAGCACCGCTGCCCCTACCCTGCCCGGGGTCCGGGTGCCCCAGAGCTGCAGACTTTCCTGCTTTGCCTCAGGTCGGGAGTGTTGACCTAGAGATGCTTTTCTGAAAACCTGAGGGAACAGCCGGGTGCATAAGCAGGACTGCACAGCGTATGTCCTGTAACACGTCCCGTGGCCAGAGGCAAGCCACAGCGTGCAGCTTGCTTTGGTCTCTGGGGATAGGTATGTGTCCACCAGCCCGAAAAACTGGGTGCTGCTGCACCCTCAGCCCTGGCCCGCAGCGCAGCTTTTGGGGGAGATGAGCTGTTGCACGTCAGCCACACAAAGAGGGTCATGCTGCTTTACTGGGAGCACAGAAACGGTGACACTTGTACAGGGGATCAATAGGTGCACGGTAACCTTTTCTGCTTTCTAGCATCACCTCCACGGAGAAAATTGATGCTTTTCTTTTTGTAGTTGAAGAAATGCAGCTGGCTCAGCCAGGGCCCATCGGAGTATGGTTTTGTTGACTCAAGATTATTCATTTAGCAGATTTCCGTTGGGACTGCTCACAAATGTGGGAATTGCTGGGATAATCTTTGCAAAAGATAGAGAAATTGGCAGCAGAAGGAATTTTTGAAAAAGCAAATTAAAGTAAAGGAAAGAAGCGGGTGTGAAGTAAATTATTTGCAGCAGAGTGTTTTCCTTTCTGAGCTCGCAGAGAATGTAAGGGTATTTCCTGGGGAGAAGAATGTCACATTTAGAGGTGTCCTTCCTTTGCTAATAGAGAGGTGAAAATCCCTAACAGTTAAACGTTTCCAGCTCAGACATGCCCATTACTGGCAGAAGAGGCTTTGTGCTCGGTATTTGCTGGCCCTTTGGGCCTTCAGTTTAGCTCCCACAGACATTTAACTGGCCGTGAAGAACAAAGTTGCAGTACGAATGATCAAGGAAGTTTTTCCAAATCATGTTATTGTTTTGCATGTGCCTCAGTAATTCCTGTGAAGAAGGAAACGTGGACTAATGTAACTTATTTATCGCACGGCTCAGAGAATGCTGTGGCTGTTGCCAGAGAAGATTTCTGTTCATAAACCTGCCTATTGGATTTTTCACATGAGAAAAGATTTTTTTCTAGGTGGCAAGTCAGTTCAGCGCCCTGTCCCATCAGTGCCACCCTGAGAGCGGCTGAGCTCCAGCAGGCCCTGGGGAACAGAGTGCGCTGCGCTGCTCTTTGAGGCATCCTGAGGTTCTTCATGCTACAGCAGGAGCTTTGGGTCCCAAAGGATAAAGCTTTCTGGAGGGAAAGGGTCAATGACATATGAAAGGAAAACAGATCAGTGGATCTCTGTCATCCCCAGGCTGAGCAACTAGGTCAGGGCACAGTCTGTTTGGTGGACTCTTTCATTCTGGTAGACCCCTAGGTGCCTGCTGTGCCTCTTCATCCCTTAGGATGCAAGCAGAAACCCCTGCTTTTTTTTTTTTTTTTTTTCTGTCATTATAACAACATTCAGCTCAGAACTGGCTTCAGGACCAGGAGGAAGAGATGCAAGGAGGTTCTTTTGGCGTCTCCCAGACATAGCCGGTCCACTTACTTGAAGAGGGCAGACGCACATCTGAAGAAGGGGTTTAGACCTTCTGGCTTTGACTGCTGCAGACAGCTGCTCTTGCTGGTGGGCTTGGACAAGCCTACCCTCAGCTTAGTTTCAAGTGTAATTTACAAAGAAAGGGCAAAATACTTGCTGTTTTCCTTAAGAAGAAGGTCCTGTACGTTCCTAGGTTCCTCGTGTCTTGCAGGGGGTCTGGCTTTGCTAGCATCAGAGTCTTGAGAGATGGCCTTAGGCAACCTGGAATGATGCTGCTTGAGAAATGTTTCCTATGTGAGGTCTCCAGGACTCCCGACTCCCTTCTGAGCAAAGAGCACGATGAGACCGGGTTTTCCCCCTCAGACCTGGGAAGTGTAACCTCTGGGGTGAGCCTGCCTTGCACAGTGAATGTGCCTGTGTGTGTGCAGGGGAGCAACACCCTCGAGACTGCTGAAGCTGAAGTTTGCGTTGAGTGTACAGAGGTCTCTTATTAAATTGCAAGGGGGATTTTCAATGTGTTTGGCAGTGTTGCATGAACAGCAACGCTCCTGTCCTAGTCTGGCCGTTCTTCTAGCTGAGGTGCTTGGGGAGCTCAACTTACAATTGCTCCTGTTACAGAAAGGGCATCAGCTGAGTGGCCAACGCCAGAGCCGAATGGTGGTGGGTTTGGGCAGTGTTGACATTTGGAGGTAGGACCAATTCAGATTCCAGCTTTTGAACGCTGACTGTGAAATGGGCGGGAGATTTTAATCAACCTTCAGCCCATTATATTTCTCTCATTAATCCTTCAGTTCACCTTTTTAGTAGGTGAACTTTTTCCTTTTTCCCTTGTCACACATCTAGGTCCCACTTTGTGCCCATTCTAATTATTAGTGAAATACAGCATCTTTATGATGTCCTGGTAGTCCAGAGACTCCCGTCCAGGGCAGGAAATTCCCATCGTTAAGGCTTTGCTGAGCTATCTCTCTCCAGAAAATGACATTTACTAATTACATCATTTTGATGTATATGATACCCAAACCAAACATGTTATAAATTAGCAAAAGCTCATTTGTTTCATGAAAAGTATTGTTCTTCTTTTATTCAATGACCTTTTTGTTCCTCTACATCCTGGACCAATCAAGTACCGGTGTAGTCGCTGACTTCTGAGCACAGACAATAGCTTATTCCGTCTATTCTGTTCAGATGACTGTAGGAATAGGCAGTCACTTTGTCATGTGGAGACTGGAGGTTGTATAAAACCCTTTTTCCCACCATTTAGAGAGAGTCTGAATCCTGAGAGGAAAACCCTGTCATAATAATAATAATAATACTAATCCAGAAGCTAGAGCCCATTGAAGTTTTCTCAGCTTTATGATTTGGGTGGGGTTGGAATGCAGCCCTCCCCAGCCAAGGCTCACTTGAATTTTTTAGTGCTATAGCATGGATTGGCTTTCTCTACATTTCTAGCAGCAGGTTGTGCTTTTGTGCTTTTTTTTTTTTTTTTTTTTTTTGATGAGCTTTATATGCGTTTCCACAGTGAAGCTCCAGCACTCGCGAATGTAGCGGGTCCAGGCGCTGACTGGTGCAAGCCCGTTGCTTTCTTCTCCAGGCTGTCTGGGACACGGAGTGCCAGTCTGTGCGCTGCACGATGGTCCTGGGGTGGGCTGGGTCCCCTCTGAGCGGCTGTCACTCCAGCACACAGCAATCATTGACCACCTTCTCAACGCTGCAGCGCCTGTTGGTGAGGGATGGCAGAGGGCTCTGCTCCAGAGAAAGCATCCTGTGGGAAATGCCTTTGGAAAGGCTCTGAGCTGGAGAATGGAAGGACCAAGGTGATGGGGGAGCTGACATTGCAGCAATGTCTGTGAGCGGCCTCAGTGATTGCTGCTGGGTAGGAGCTGGGGAAATGCAGGGGGATGGTGGCAGGGGTGCTGCTGTGCCAGGAGGCTCTGCCTGGCAGGGTTTCGTACCACCCTTGCCCCGAGGCACCTCATCTGGGAGACCCCTGTGTGGACACTTCTGGGGGGACCTCTGGGGCAAGGTCAGAGCTCATGGCTGTCTCATACCTGCAGTAGCCCCTCGCAGTGCCACAGGGTCCTAAGGGAGCAGGCAGGCAGGGAGGGAGGGAGCAGAGGCAGGAGGAGGTCTAAGACCTCTGTAAAACCCAGGAAGGGCAGCAGCTGTCTAGTGCCACTTGTATCCGTTGGGGAAGCACCAAGGCAGGAGCTGAGAGGCGTTACATGTGTTTGGTGGGGCTAGGAGAGGGCCGAGAGACCTCGTTAGCATCATTCATATATTTGAGTGGTCATTTAATACTGTTCTCCTTCCTACCAGCCCTTTTGGAAGGCAGCATGTACCATTCACAACAAGTGTTTATCTTCCAACTTTAAAGACAGACGTCAGAATATTTCCCTCCTTATTCATGCTCCATCTTTTCTCACAGCCCAATTATTCATGACATCACCACCTTTTCCTCCTCAGCCCCAGACACAGTGTTTCTGTGGCTACAATTTCCTGGACAAGAATTTCCAGTTTGCATTGTTGGGGGGGGTGGGGGTGGACAGGAGGCAAAAAAAAAATCCACCCCCCACCCCCCCAAAATAAAGTTGTTTCATGTGGAAATACTAAATGAGAAACACAGCCATGGAAGACTCAGATGCGCGCATACACACACACGCACACATGCAGAGCAACAACAACCACCACCACAAGGTTATTATAATTAATTTAAAATCTGTTTAGAAAAGGGTTCCTTTTATGTTGGACGGGCTCTTTAAGTGGCTCAAGAAGTATGAAAAACAGGAAATCAAACTGCCTCATTAGGAGTTGACTCTGCTCAGTAATTAGAGGCTAGAAAACAAAACAAGGAAAAGCAGGTGGCGAGTGAGCTCCAAGCAGGCAGCTATTGTATCATTTCAATGTTCTGCAGGCTAACAACGTTATTTTTTCAGAAAAGTGTTACTTCCATGGAGAAATGATTATGAGAATCATCTGAAGTTTAATGGGAAAGTGCTGCTTGCTCAGACTCAATGTGGAGGCTGCTAGCTCACCTCAGCCTGGAGTTTAATTCATAATTAAGCAGTATTTTGCTGTGTTTAAAAAGAAAACTCTGTTCTCAGGCATCGACTGCTCTCCCATGAAAATCATGTTAAAAGTAATTACCAAGCGATAACATATTTTGCTGATACAATCAGATGAGATAACCCTGGACATTAATATCAATTATGTTTTCTAACAACAACCTTTGCTGAGCAAATGCTGTCAAGGATCTCCAGCAAATACCCATTTGTGTTTTGGGCATGGTAGTGTAAGGCTTTGCTTGCCGTCCCCGCTGACTCCCTCAGTTCTGCAGCAGCGTGCTTTTTGCAGAGAGCTCACTCCCAAATGCCACCCACAGTTGTTTGCCAAAACTCCTTTTGAATTGTGTGAGCACTAGCAGTGCCGGGGAGGGTGCCTGCTCTGCCCAGGGGTGACGGTCGTGGGGCTTTCCGATGCATTTCACCCACCCGGGGGAAGAAGGCATGCCTCGCAAAAAGTGAGCACTTGTGGGGAACAGGGATAGCTCTTCGCTGAGCTGTAAAATAAGTTTGTAAATAAATCTAAACCTTTTCCCCAAAATTAAGCAGATGTATGCAAAAGATCTAAAAAAGCTGACACAAACCTAACAAAACTTTTTTTTTTTGGGGGGGGGGATAACGATGAAGGAAATGGGTTTCTCCACACAGCTCTCCCGTGGGCAGAAAATAGAAGTTACTTTTGTCATGTGCATTTTTTTTTTTCAGTGGGAATTTTAGTCCAGGTCTCTAAAAACAACAAATACTAACTGATGATAAAGCATGAGTATTTACCTACTGTTTACTGCTGACATCCTGTCAGGATATGGTGCAGCTGAGTGCATTTCAGCTCAGGATGGGACTGGTGACTGTGGGATAAAGGATGGGGAACGTGGAGCGAGCGGAGACGGCAGGGATGGGTGATTTACCTCCTTGCTGGCCAAGCTTGTGTCTGCAATGAGGGGTTAGGTATGGCGTGAGGCAAGCTGAGAGCCAGCTGCAATCAAAGCAGGTTCCTTGGTGTAAACAGGGTGTTTGTAAGACTAAAAATCAGATTTCCCGTGGCCGAGCTGAGCCATGGGGCTGGGGAAGAGCTGCGGTTGGC
This sequence comes from Falco punctatus, assembly GCF_963210335.1. Classification (NCBI taxonomy): domain Eukaryota; kingdom Metazoa; phylum Chordata; class Aves; order Falconiformes; family Falconidae; genus Falco; species Falco punctatus. Next base: position 1,753,023 of record NC_137587.1, read on the forward strand.
ACCAGGCTGGCTTTGCCAGGAGCGGCACCGTGGGAGGGCCTGCAGCTGACCCAGACGTTTGTGGCCTCTGGCACGTTTCTTGTCTTGGAATGAAGCTCAGGTGGACAAAAGGGGAAGTGTCTTTGTGTTCTGACCCTCTGAGTGTTCGGGTTTATGCGGTGACAGGCACCAGCCCGCTCCCCACAGGTTCGGACGGCATCAGCGCGGCCATGCCCCTGGCAGCTCTGTGCTCTGGCAGTGGTGCCCGTGGGGAGGCTGTGCCCCTCGGGTCTACAAATGCCATCAAATAAACCCAGAAATTCTATTGATTGTTATTAATGACTCCTTACATGGCTGATTCTTTTGGGCAAAGGCTTCCAGCAGCTGGGAGGGGACGTGGCTGAGGCTCTGCGGGCAGGGGAGCCGCTCTGCTGCCAGGAGTGGGTGCGTGGCCCTTTTCCACACAGGAGCTCCCTGCTTCGGGATGCTCCCTGCCTGGCACAGGCTGGCGTTAGGGAGGGATGGAGCGGTTCACGGCCAGGCCGGAGCTGCCCGGGCTGCCTGCGCCCTGCCTTGGGAGGGAGCTCTGTGCCGGGCAGCTTTTGAAGTCAAACCCTGGGCTGCTTTTCTGTCCTGCAGGCAGTTTTCTTTGTAAAAAGTGGTTGGGCCAAATCCTCCGGCTCGCATGCGTGGAGGCCCTTGGAGCACAGCATCAGCACTGTACGCAGCGTGGGCTTGTTGTGTATTGGCAATTTATCTGTTACAAGAGTTACTTGCTCCTGGCCAGCAGACTTGTGTGATGGATCAGCCTGTTGGTGGAGCGTGGGTGAGTCCTGTGTCCAGCGGAGGAGGAAAGGTGTGGGTGCAGGTGAGCATTAGGAACGCTCCCAGATGCCCATGCGGTGGGTGCCCAGATGGGAGACGTGCACCTTTCAGCTGGTGGCCACCTCGGGTGAATGAAGGGATCTTGTGCCAGCAAGGAAGATCAGATATGCTGAAAGCACCACAGATTACCAACCTTCCCCTGGTGGAGCAGCCCCAGAAAATGTAGACGTGTGTTTGGCTGGTGCTTTCCTCCCTTGTCACCCTCTTTGGGGGCTGCCTTTGGTCAGCGGGTTTGCATTTCTTCCCTGTCGGGATGTACACGTTAGCTGCAGGTTAGAGGTTTTCTTACCGGCAAGTTGAACCCTATTCCTAGATCTATTGACATTTACTATAAGTGCTTGAGCTGGGCAAATAATCTGTGAATATATGTTGACATTTCTAAATCACTTTGCTTTGGCTGGTACTACACCTGTCTAGGGATTACTTCTTGCAAACATTCAAGGGACTGACTTCTGCAGTAAATATTCACAGAAGTGTCTTTCGGCATCTCAGAGACCACATTTGAAACTGGTTTGCAAACGTGTGAGGGCTGGACCTGCCTCTGTGTGTATTTATTAGGGAGCAGATATAATTCCATGGCTTAATTGCCTGACTGCAAGCAATGGCGCTTCTTAAAATCAGGGAAACTGTAAGATGGGAGGCCTTTGAACCTTAGGTTGCTGTGCTTGATTACATGGGTGAACATTAGAAACTTCATAAATCAGCATCACAAACAAACCTGTGGAAATGATAAAAAAGGTTAAACAAATGAAAAAGCTCCGAATGCATCAAATGTGAATAATTTGTTGGGATCCAGAAGTTCTTAGCAGGCACAGCTAATGATTTCCTGTGGTTTCACAGCGCGGTGGCTGAGAGAGGGGTGCGGGGGGGAGCGCCACGCCGCCTGCCTCCCATATTGTTTTAATCATGGTCTTGTAGGTGGAATTTGTGAACTCATGAGAATGAAAGTTTCCCAGCGCTGGCGGAGATCCAGGCAGAGGTAGGGCAGACATTGTGCAAACTTCCCCATGCATCTCCAGGGGCTGATTTACCGCAGGATGAATGGGGTCCCTGAGCCTCCCTGCCTGGCCCAGCATCGCCCGCTTCACCCAGTTGCAGGGTGGGTGAGCAGCCTGGCTGCCCTTGTCGGGGCTCTGCCTCCTTCCAGCCCTCTCTTCTGCGAGAGGAGGAGGCGTTGCTCCCTCCTGCAAAGCAGCCTCAATCCTGATTTACATCAGGCTTGCTATTTCAGTCCTGGGAACCCCAAAGTTGCTGGATTAGGTTCTTTCGTTGTTTTTACACATGTCCCTTCGGGGCTGAGCTGAGCTGTTAAAAATAAGGCACTAGAAAGACAAATGGTTTCCGGGGGGGGGGGGGGGGGGGGGGGAAGGGAGAGGGGAAGAGGCTTAGGACAGCTGTAAAATGCTGCAAGGTTAAATAAAACATTCGACTGCTTGTGTAGTTCTTCCTCATGTTCCTGAAATCACGGACGACCTGAAGAAGCTGGAGGAATCATTCTGCTTGCTGCATGTGTTGTGTGTGGTGGTTGTGTTTTGTTTTTTTTTTAAACTCGTTATACAAAACATTGTTTTTTCAATTTCAGGAAGTCTCTTGATGCCCTTTGGTTGATTTTGTTTTGCTTGTTATCTGGACAACTAATATTTTTTCCTGTTAGGGGGAAAAAAAGATTTTCCCAAGCAGATTAAAGATGTTTTTTAAGCATATGAATGGTGACATGGTTCACTTTCATTGCTTTGTTTATTTTTAATAATGAAAAACACCTTAATTTATCGTAGCAAGACGTCCATCCTGGAGTAAACCTTGAATTCAGTTTTCGCTTGTTGTTGCTGGTTTGTTTGTGGCTTCTTATCTAAGGGAAGGCTGTGAGTGTTTTCTCATGCTTTTCTGAAGTTCTGGCACGTGACAGAGTTTGCTTCACAGCACATCGATGTCCGCTGGACAATGACAGCCACATTTGTGAAAAGGGCTGACTTTATTTGGTGGTTTTGAAGCTAAGTGCCTTGCAATTAGCTTTAAGAAGGTAGGTCCATCCAGTTCCAATATTAGGAGGATTGTTTTAGATTACCTCCGTTCTTTTTTAAAAGGAATAAGAAAGAAATGAGCTTGGTGAGTGAGGTGCAGGTCTGCAAAAGGGCAGACAGGGTAGAGCCGACCAAGCTGGTTTTCGGGAGTGAGGACCCCGGGTACCCTGTCCCCTTCCCCTTCAGCGCTTAGGTTGCTATTCAGCGTTTTGCAAAGGCAGCGGCGCTCCTGGTGCCTTTGGGCTGGGGGTCTATTTTGCACCTATGTGCATGTGAGCAAGGCAAGAGGAAATCAGGCTGCTGGGCTTTAAAGGAGAAAGGCCGAAATTGTGAAGGGCGAGGGGCGAGAGGGGAAGTCATAATTGTATATTTGGGGTATAAAGCCCAGAAGATGAGCTGTGCACCACTGGTGAGCAGGTGCCAGAGGAGCCCTGCGGGGACGTCCGTCCCTCCCAGGCACGAAGCTGCCACCTCTCCCAGCCTCAGGGGCTGTGGCCAGACTAGCTGCGAGGGCTGAGGGCAGCCCGGACCCTGCAGGGGGGTCCGCCAGCCCCGGGTAAGCCCGGGCATCGCTGGCAAGCGTGACGGCCGCAGAGCTCCGTGCCGCCCGGTGGCTGTAGCGGTGCAGGCAGCCAGCTTCAAGCACAGCACACATCCCTGCGTGTCCGCTTACCCGCTGGTCCGGAGGAAACCGCTGGGGCTGTCCTGCCCACCGACGGCACGGAGGAAGCGCAGCCGAGATATTTTTCTTGGCGCTGGGAGCTCCGGCGGCGTTACGGGCTTGCACGTGCCGCCTGACCCCAGCGAGCTGCCTCCTCCGGCAGCGTGGCTCGTTTCCTCCAGCTCAGAAGGGGAGGCCCGGCTGCTCCTGCACGCCGGTGATGGCACGGGGATTGCATGCACGTGGGTTGTTTTCAGCTGAATAACCAGCAGTGTTCTTCCCAAATCGCACTGCTCCTATGCCTGCTGGAGCCACCTGTTTTTAACTCCATGCGTTTTTTGCAACCTGTGCAAATGATAACTCGGACTCGTACTAAGGGTCAAAAGCCACAGAGAAGATGAGAAAATCTCATCTGGGAAGAAGCACATCCTCTCCACCTCTGGTTTATCCAAATTATTTGCCAAAGCTCCTGTAGATACTTACATTGTACTCACTGCTGCAGTGATCTGCATTTTCTTAAGCCAGCCTGCACGCATAAGGCAGGTTAATTCACACTTGCCCAAGTGAGGCCAGTCTGAGGAGCAGATGTAGATGAGCTTCTTTGCAGAGCTTACAAAAGAGGGGCTTCCAAAATGAAAGCTCGCCTCACTCCATGAAATGCCTGAAAGCAGAATTCAGCTTCTGCCTTTCCTGACTATCTAACAACAAAACTGGCTACGCACCTTGAACAAGTGCTTTCAAGGAAGAAAAACAAAATCTGTAAGCAGTAACTGAAAGGATCTGGGTCTGGTGGTGAGGACAGCTGCACCTAGAGACCTCCTGGACCAACAGCTGGACCAGACCCAAAGAAAGGTTGTAATTGCATGTTGTTGCATTAGCTACTGAAACATGCCAGTTGTTACGCACAATCTCTTTTCCAAACGATGGCACCATGGCTACCGCTATTTTTATACGCTCTTATTGCAGCCATGATGGAAAAGTGCCAGTCGAGGCTGGAAGCCCAGGGTATTAATTTCTGCACAAATGTGGGGAAAACCATTATCAGAAAGGAATTACGGAAAAATGAAGAGGGGCAAATGTCAAAATCACGCCATGCCTGTCTGTGTGTGCAGATGCATGCTGCCCTTCTGCAGGGAGGATGCACCGCGCTGTCGGAAGGAGATGCTGTTCTGGGAAGGGAAGCCAAGTGTAGGATCCAGCCGGTGACTGTGCCAGGTCCTGAGGGTGCCACAGGGCTGTGATGGCCCCACACCCATGGGCCCAGGGGCTCTATTTAAGCTCAGCCCGGGACCCTCAGCCTCTCAACCTTCTTGTCTTAACTCTTCTGTCAAATGCATTCCGAAGCTCATTGCACTGTTTTCTACCGCTGACTCATCCAGCCTTTCACTTGTTTGACCCCGTGGCAAGTGTGGGAAAAAGCTGAGAAGGGAGTGGTGGAGCGTGGGCGGACGAGGGAGAGGGACAGAGAGGGTGTGAAGGACACGTCCCATGTGGCCAACACCTCACTGGGGTCTCACTGCTAACGCAAGTGGTTAATTAAGAGGTTTGTTCTACAGCTGTACTCATCCTCAGAAAGGTGGACCTCTTGTTTAATAACAGGCGAACAAAAGTTGGGGGAGGTATGGCCAGAACTTCAGGCACATAAAAATCAGAAAGGAAACCAAAAAGTTTTTTATGAGGTTTAAATGTGGGCCCTGTAACAGTGCTGGGAAATGATGAAACATCCTAGGCATCCATCATTACCCTGATTTCAAGACAATAGGCCTGAGGGCCCGCTTGGTGCAGGGTTAGGTCAGCCTTTCCTGCCAACCTTGCAGCCACAGCGAGCTGTGAGCCTGGGGAGCCCCTGGCCAGGGGCACAAGAGGAAGCACTGGGGTGATGCGAGGAGTCGTGTGGGCAGCAGCTGAGTTGGTAACGCACAGCCAACGGCCCTGAAGTGCAGGTCCTTCTCCCAGGTCCTTCTCTACTCGGTGTCTGTAGCTGACTGGCTCAGGGGGGTGGCTTTGCCCAGAGGACCGAGGCTGATGGACCACCTTGTCGGTCCAGCCTGGTGTGAACCCTGGAGACCCCAGGAAGAGACCTGCTGCTCCTGGCAGTGGTGTAGTTGCACTTGACCTTTCTTGGGTCCCTTGTTTGTTAAGCAAAGGCAATTACCCTTGCCCCTCTCACAGGGCTGGTGAGCTGCTGCTGACTATAATCTCATTTGCTCAGTGCTGCAGCATCTCTGTGTGGACAGGGAGCTCTGGGGATTGCTCACCTTGGCTGGTGTTCCCTTGTCTCCTTGTTAAAAGAAAAGCTTACTCCCTGATTCCACCAGCTCCCTCAGCACAGATGCACGTGATCTTCCACAGTGAGCCGTGGCTTTGCATTGCCACCTTCCCAAAGGGCCATGGAGAGGTGCCCAGCCCAGAGCAAGGCTCGGCTTTCTCAGTAGGCTTTCACATGTTCTGTGTGCTCGTCATACTCTGCTGCTCATGGTAAATGAGTGACTTTGTGCAGGATGCCATGACACTTCTAGCCTGATCTGGTGCTCAAAACGCATACCCTGCAGCCAGCTGGCTTGTTGGATGACTCGATCAATCTCTCTTACTCTCTATCCCTCCCTGTGATTCTTATTCCCTGTGCATGGCGCTTTGAGTGCTCCGGATGGGAAAATGCACAAGGAGCTGAGCAGCTGTCACTGTTCCCCTTCTGCTTTGCTGTAGTAATATCCAGCAGAGCAACTCCCACGGGTCCATTCGGCCCTGACCACAGCACCATGCCCAGCTCAGGGAGCATGAGGGACACGTCCCAGACCAGCACTGTGGAAAATAAAGCAAGAGAAGCTTTAGCCAAAATTTTCTCTTCCATGGAAACCACCCGCAGCGTTTCAGAGAGCTGTGGGTGTGAGCATGTGTGTCTCAGGACACCAGGACGCGTGTTCCTACTTCAGCCATTCAAGAGCAACAGTGTAAATGGGCTCCCCGGGGAGCCCCAGCTGCCTCGCTGCTGGAAGAGACACAGCTGCAAAGCATCATTCGGGAGGAGAAAGCGAGCGTGGCAGAAATGGAGGTTGTCTCAGATGCTTTCAAAAAGCTGGTGGTATTGAACTCAGAGCTACTGTTTTCAGCCTAGTCTCTTACTTGATTTTGGGGCAAAATCACATGGTGAGGTTATTGATGCCAGCTGTATGGCACTGTATGTCATTCTTAAGGATGCGGGACTATGACTTGTGATCCTGTGAGATCAAGCAGAAAGAAAGTCTTGACCTTGAAAGGGGGAAAAGCCTCTAAACTCTTAGACAGGATAACTGCAAAAATAGCCAATAGAGCTAGGGAAAAACTTACCCTACGATATTCCAGTGTGTATAAATAGGCTCTCTTTTCTCCAGTGGTCTTCACTACAAAAGGAAATGTCATGTTGAGTCAACTTGTGACCCAGATGAAATGACACGTATTTGTTTATTATACTTATGCTCCTGTTTACAGTATGTTGCACTTGGTGGACGTATTTTTGTGCATGCTGTTGCACTCCAGTATCAAAATTGTCAAAATGCATTTTTTGTATTTGCTGCCCAAACTCTGGCTGAGGAATTGCTTCACTATTGGGTATCAGTCACATAAATGAACAAGCTCTGTGTGTGTGTGAGCGCTTGCAAACTAAGAACTCATTGCTCTGCAAATTAAACCCAATTATGCATATAGAATAGCAATGAAAGACTTTCTGCTCTTTATCAGCTATGTGATTTTAAGAAGGAAGAGGAGATGGGGTTGTTACCCAGGCCAGCTCCAGGAAAGTGTTTTGGTGGACCCTACGATGAAACATTAACCCTTTGTTTTAAGGTCTATCATATATAAGGCACTGTAAGATACCAGTCCAACAGATGTTTGGGATGTTCCTTTTCACCTTATAAGTATGCTTTGCTGCTCGGGACATGTCTTGCAAATAGTGAGTGCGAAGGCTTTGGTTGACGGTGGATTTTGTGGGCCACAGAGAGGGCTGGCCGTTCCTGCAGCACGCTTGCTAGGCAGCGTTGTCTCAGAGTCCTGTTTGGGTGACGTATGCCTGCAGATGGGGATGCCTTCCAACTGCTTGGGAATCACAGGTAGCTGCTTGTAATGCATTACCTTATTTGAGAAGAAGCTATTTTCTCACTAGCCACCTGGATGCTTCCCATACAAATGGCACATGTGAAGGTCTATTCATGTTGGCCTACACAATGGATTTCCTTTCCATGAGCATTCTTGGAAATAAAGCTCTGCTCCCTGAGTGTTTGTGAATAACGAGGTTTATGGATTCCATCTAAAAAAAGCAATGGTTTTAGTAGCAAGAATATTTATGGATATTGTTGTGCTGCATTTTCCCAGCTCCAGGTTATTTCAGCAGCCCACCAGTGGCTCTAGCCTTTGTTTGAAGGTTAGCACATATGTACAGAAGGGCTGGCTCGGGAGAATGTTGCAGGACGGAGACCAGAGCCCTGGATTGTTTTATTGCTGGAATCGCATTAACTCATATGAGCTCATTCTCTGCTCTTCATTGCATTGTGTTTGGCAGTTCCTGCAGCATGATTGCATCTAGGTTAAGTGGCATTGTTCTGGAGTCCGGCAGGGAACAATCCTGTATTGACTAAGCGTGGGGAAAGGACAAGATGATCTCATACATTTTCACCATTTTTGGTACCTGTGCTTCACTTGTATGTCCATTCTTTTAATTTTTTTGTCTGCCTGAAGGTGACAGTTCTCCATGGACAACAGATGGAATTGCTTCATAGAATCGTTCAGGTTGGAAAAGACCTGTAAGACCATCGAGCCTCACCATTACCGCAGCACTGCCCAGCCCACCCCTAACCCATGTCCCCAGGTGCCGCAGCTGCGCGGTTTTTGAACACCTCTAGTGATGGTGATGCCACCGCATCCCTGGGCAGCCTGGCCCAGTGCCTGACCACCCTTTCTGTGAAGAATTTGTTCCTAATACCCAGCCTAAACCTCCCATGGTGCAACTTGAGGCTGTTTCCCCTTGTCCTGTCCCAAAACATTCATGAAACAGTGCAGTTTGGCTCAGCCAGGCTAGTGCATTAGGCAGAACGACTGGCCCTCCATTAACATCAGCTGGGAGGGATGTTCATTATGTCAGGGACTGACTGAGGACCTGCTTACGTCGGTGAAGGACCTGACTTGCCCAGTCATCGGTATTTGTACTTGACAGCACTAGCTCTCCTGCTTCTCACCACCTCTGCTGAGTGCTGCCCTCCTGAGGGAAGGTGATGGGAAAAGCCACAGTGCACCAGCGTGGAAAAGCTTCTGACTGTCCTGACTGCCCTGCAGAACTTGGAGGGTTGCATCGTGCAGGCTCACTGAGGTCTGTGTGGCTGGCTGCTGAGCAGAGCTGGTGCTGGACGAGCTGCCTTAAGAGTGCTGTTGGAGCACTGTCATTATGGACTTGGACTTCCCTGGAGAAAAAAGGACTGCTCCAGGCCAACAAAGATGTTTGGATAGCTAATGTCAAAGAAAGTCAGTTTCTGACACTATGAAACTCTGGTTCTTGCTTTCTTTGCTGTTGATACCCAAGCACTCTCCTTTAAAAGCCTTCATTGGTTAAGAGTAAAACGTAGCTTTCACTGAACATGTTGACCGTGTGTCATAGATCTGAGTACAGGTAACGGCCAGGAAAAATCTCCCTTGAGCAGTAAAAGTAGGGAAGCTGATTTTTCACTTGGAGGTGAAAGGAACCGAAAGATGTCATTATTTTCTCTCATCCCTGGAGATGCTTCCTAACCTTAACAGTAGAAGTGAGAATGTGAGGATGGAAGAGAGACCTTCACAGATCGCTCTCGACACTCAGCACAGCAGTGTTGGGTTTCCCCCAGAGATCGCAAGGAGCTTCTCCACAATACTTGTTGCAGGTGATGTGTCTTTTCGGTTGCCCTTTTTGTGCTGAACGGGAGCATCTGTGGCTCTTGCAGGGCAGATGTTATGGAGGAGCTGACAGGCAGCAACGGTCCTGGGACTGTGGGATACGTGTTGGTGGGGCAAAGGGTGTGGAGTCACTACGTGAGTGCCCGAGCTGTTTATATGTACCCAAAGACTGCTCAAGCTGCAGGAGGGCAGATCTACCCCCAGGTTGTTTGTCAGTGGTGTAAGAAACTCTGTTACGGTGACCTGGGAGACTGTGATCCAGACCCTCCACCCTGGTGGGACCTGCAGTACTTGGGCTTCTGCAGCTCTGAAGCACATAAACTTACCCCTGAACCTTTTGGTCACAAAAGAGATGAAGTAAGCAGGAGTGTTTCTGTTTGACTTGGAGGCAGCTGTTGAAGGTGAATAGGCTCTTCCAGTCCTTCTGAAATTGTTTTATAGGAAGAACTTTCTTTGCCACCAGGACCTCCTTCCTCCATCTCTCTGTCAACATCTCTTTCTGCGCAACCCCAGTTCAGAAACAACCAGGGTGGTTTCATCCCCGTCACGGAATCATAACCATGTTCCATGCAATACTTCCTACACACCTGTGACACTCAGTGTCTAGGGGACGTGTGGTGTGTGCCAGGCGCTGGGAAGGGTCCCCCTCCTGCTGGCTTCTGGACTGAAGCTTGCTCAGGTCCCCTGCAGCTGTGTTTTGTGAATCTGCACTTCTGTGGCTCGTGTGCAGGTCGGATGAACGTGCCTGGGGGTCAGAAGCAGTAAAGGCCCCTCTGGCAGCTGGCTGGATGACGCAAAGCAGGGTGAACCCAGAAGGATGGTAAGTCATGTTTGCCATTACTGTTTTGGGCTATTCTAAGAGGAGCTGGGTGACAAAAGTCTGTCCCAGGGCAATTTGAGGAAGATTTCGACTTTCTGCTATGGCAGCGGCAAGCTCCAAGGATCTGCAGTCTTGCCTGTTACAGGGACTACAGATGCAACTTCTCATCCGTTCACAGAGGCTTACCTAGCTTGTGTTTAGCTGAAGGCATCAAAATGCCTCTGAAAGGAGGCCAGTGTCATGTCCATGCTCCAGTGAGGGAAACCGAGTGATGAAGTGATGGATTCAAGGCCACCTGAAGACCAGTGGCAACTTGAGCATTAGGTGTACATACGCTTCCCAGCATGGCCCCCCACAGCCTTGTGCAGCACACCCCGGTGCTCCTCCCCTGCTCGGGGCGGGCAGGGAGCTGAGCTTCTCAGGGCCATTCCTGCAGAAAGGGGGAGGCAGCTTTCCTTGCGGTTGAGTACAAAAAATACCCTGGCAATAAGCAGTGGGTGCTGTTGCACAGGCATGCCAGAGGGAAGCCTGTTCGTGCCAAATACATTGGAGAAGTTGTTTTAGAATGGTTCGTTGGTGTGAAGATATGGCCTCAAAATAGTGTCAGGAGCAGAGGAACTGTAGCGATGTGCTGGGGACATGCCACCTGTCTGCGTTGTGGGTGCCTTTGCTCCTCCATGTATTTGCCCAAATCTCTTTTTAAAAATCTCATGGGAGAGGACACCATTTCGCAGCTGTGGGTGCTCTTCATGACCACGCTAAGGCGAGGTGGGGTTCCCCATGGGGGTCCCTCATCTCTGGTGGGCATTGGAAGGCAGATGGGAGATGGGACCTCTGGACTATATGCCCAAAGAAGCAGATGAATCCTGGAGACTTGGGGAAATTTCTGACCTCTTTCCTGGTTGCTCAGCTGGGATCAAGGCGTGCTGTGGACGTGCATGGGAGGAAGGGCTGTGCAGCTACCCAGGTAGCCCAGCCTTGTGCCTGCTGGTGCCCTTCCTGTGATGGGGCAACGTGGCTGGAGAAAGGAGCGGGATTTAGAGGGTGCAGCCCCCCTAGTCTCCCTTCTACCAGCTCCCCCTGAACACTCCCCTCATGCATGAACACAGTCCTCGCTGGCAGTGTGACACTGCAGCTGCCATGAAAGATCCAGGCAAATCCGATAATAGGGGGGCGGTGGAATAGGTGGGAAAAGTAACCCGGGAATTAAAATACCCTCTGTAACGTGCAGGTTATTTTCAAAGGGTGGCACTGCTGTTTTCCCAGGCAACAGGCTGTGAGGTGGCAGGTGACCAGGGTGAGGTGGAGAGCCACCAGCTCCAGCTGAGGTGGGGATGCCCTTGACAATAAACAGAAAGCTGTAAGAGGAGGGAGGGACTGCAGAGAGCGAGCTGGGGAGATCTCCATGGAGGCACTTAACCTGCTGCAATGGGTGCCCTCGGGGACTGGCACCGACCAGGTTCTTAGGAAGAAAAGCGCCTGGCACTGGCACAGCAGGATGCCGCAGCCAGGTGAAGCTTTCCGAGCCTGTTATTCAGCACACAAGAAAAATGGCATTGAAATGACATTAAGATTGGGACCCAAGCCGCAGAAAGCCAAGAAATTCAAAAAGGCAGGCTGCTGTTTGGTCTCAGCAAGGGGCCCAAAGCCCTGGGAGCAGGGGGAGTGGGCAGAGGGGAGGGAGGGCAGGGAGAGGATGCTGCTTTGCCTGGGCTGACAGTGCGGGGGCTTTTCTTGTCTCTGTGGGCGGCAGAAAGTATCCTCTGCATTTATACTTGCTGTTATTATTTTGGAGCAATACCTGAGGGTGTGAGGGATGTGAGAACAGAGAAAGAGGCTTTGCTGGAGGGTAAAGGACTAGATGGTAATTTTGTGATTCACCCTGAGGAGGAGTCGGCACCTGTTCCTCTGCCTTGGGGACAGGGGCAAGATCGCTGCCTGCTCTCTGCCTGTCCTGGGCCCCGCGGGAAGGCCTGGACTAATATCTGTGGTGAGTTCCGATGGCTTTGCTTTATTTATGGCACTGAAGCCGATGTTCCTTTCCAGTGCAGCTGTGGGTGCCCCATCCCTGGCAGTGCTCCAGGCCAGGCTGGACGGGGCTCGGAGCAACCCGGGCTGGTGGAAGGTGTCCCTGCCCGTGGTGAGGGGTGGGAACTAGATGGTCCCTTCCTACCCAAACCATTCCATGATGACCTCATCCTTCCCTCCCTCCCTTTCTGGCCCTGGGGAAAGTGAGGATGTGTGCCCTGGTGTGCATTTCACCCGGCCACAGTCTGGGTTCATCCTCTATCACTATTGTGTCCGACCATCCTGTAGTCGTTGCAGTCCGTTTTTGGACTAGGTGATTGCCAGATGTCCCTTCCAACCCTGACCGTTCTGTGATTCCGTGACTGCTCTGCGAAGGGGAGAGGGGCTGTGGTTGCTCCAGGACTCAGGCTGCTTTCTTGAGAAAGGTCTCAGGGTGTCTGAGGGCGTCTGCACAGTTGAGAAGACCAGACTCGACCCCGAGCTTACCCACAGCCAGCAGGCTGCAGGTGCACCCATTGTCCTTGGTTCAGATATTCACCCCCTCTTTCCCCGAGGGAAGTGGAGGGACGCTAGCGGCTACTCCTCTTCCAAGCCGCCGTGTTCTCCCAGATGAAGTGTGAGTTTCGTGGCATTAGGAGGAGACGAGGCACGGAGCAGCTGTGCTCGGGGAGCAGCAGTGCTGGTCTGGCAGGCACACGTCTGAGCTGTGCTGCACCAGTGTTTGGGACCATCCTGCTTGAAGGAGGAAGGGATCGAGTGATGCAAGGCTGCAGTTTCCTTTTGAACTGGTGCAGGAGGGTGAAGGGAAATGGCAGCGTGGAGCCAGCCCTTTTACCTTCTTTTCTGAAGCTGGAGTGTCAGCAATGCATAGAATGAAGTGATGATATGGGTTGTGCTCATGTGCCAAGTGCTGTGTCACACTAAGATGGAAACCACCGAATCCACCTAGCGTAAACAAAGGAAATGGGGAAGTGATTTACTGTAAAATAATAAAAATGCGATCCATCTTGAAAGGGAAATGCACAGACCATGCATGGGGGTTTGGGAAGGGTCAACAAAACCAGAGGGGGAGTAGGCTGGAGAGGAAGGTTTCCTCTGCAGCCTTGAGCTGGACTCCCCCAGCGCTGTTGTGCTCGGGGGTCTCTCTTCCCAGGAATGGCACAGCAAGCCCGGGAGGACAGCCCTGAGGAATGGTGGCTTTGCCTTGTGGTGGTTTTGCCCTTACGGTGTCATTGGGCTCTGCCTCTGTAAGTGAAGTGGAGCAGGACATGCTTCTTCCCCCTCAAAATATGTTTTTAACCCTTTCAGTAACCTCTCCGTATCAGTAAAAGGGGGCCCCAGGGACACTCGTGGCCCTTCTCAGGGGATGCTGCTGGTGGAGAAACCACCACCGTGTCGTCAGCCCTTGCTTGTCTTCCTCCTGGGCACGCGGCACAGGGGAGCCGTTCGGGAGCATGCTCTTGTGGTGTGGGGATGCGAGAGCCAAGGGAGCGGCTGTCTGTCTGGTGAAACTGGCCCAGCAGAACAGGAGTCATTTCCCTTTTCCCATATTCCCTGCAGGAAGTGGCGGGGTGTCAGCAGGTTGCATGAGGTTAAACAGTCACATCTGAAGTGTTCCTCTGCTGTGGTGTGTCTAAACCTCTGCAGGCCCGTGCCTGGCCCTGCACACTGGCTGTTGCCAATAGGGGTGTGAAGAAAAGCAAAATACACAGAGGAAAAAGAAGTAAAAGTGATAAGGGAGCTGCAGGGACAGACACTGCCTGGCTCTCCTCTTTCATCCACCAACTTAAATTTACCCAGATTTATTCCAGCAGAAGTCAAAAGGGAAGTGAAGCCACAAGAGAGACAATTACAATGATTAATTATAATCTTTATGTATGTAATGTACTAATGTATTTTGCTCTTAGCTTGGCTAACTGATGTGTGAGTATAGACTGGACACTTTGCAGGATTGCAGGATGGGTGGTGGGGGTTAACAGTTCCTCCTAACATCTGACGTGCAATGCATGGGACAGTTTCAGCAGGAGGAAGGTGTTGGTGTCATCTAGAACTGCTCTGATGGAAATATTAAAAACTAGTGTCTGAAGGAGTGTGGCTGTGTTGAGACTAAACCACCTTGCCTCAAGATATTTTCTGTCTCTAACTTATAGAATTCTTGGTAGCAGGAGGTAACTGGAAGAGTAGACATTTGTTTAAAAGTGCGTGAGACAGATAAAGATCGGGGAGGGACTGGGAGTAAAATACTCAGACCAGCCATTTATGTCCCTTTTGTGCTTTTAACAGGAGACTTTGGCTCTTCATCATCCTTCTCTTCCCATTTCTCCCCCTCCCACCATCCAAATTCCACCCCTTAGAGCATCCCTCGGCCGCCCTCCTGCCACACAGAAACTTGCAGGTCAGGATAAAACACAAACACATACAACCCCCCACCCCCCCACCCCCCACCAAAACCCAGGTCCTTTGTTGCTTTGGTGATGCCTGTGGCTAGAGGACAATCAGATCTCACCCTTCAAGGCATCTTCTGGCCTGAAGAAAATTGCTTCCCCAAACCAGCCATCACACAGCAACTAAGTCCATGAAGTACTTCCCAAGGGAGCTCTCCTCTGAGTCCCAGGTCTGTCTGGCGTGGGACACCCGTGCTAGTGGAGATGCTCTGAACAGAAGTAGCAGTGGGAGCTGCCCTCAGGACTAGGATAGCTTTTGGAGGGCATTAGTCTTGACAGCCATGTTATGTAGCCCAGATGTCCCCTGATTTTCAAATGTTATCTTCGAAATCTCCAACATATCTTCATTCTCACCACCATGACAGTCCTCTAGTCTCTTCCCCTTTGGGCTGTTTATGAAGAAAAGCTCCATGGGGGGACAACAAGGATGACAGAAAGGGATGAAAGAATGGCCGAATTTGAATGGATAGAGTATTACATGAGCAGATCAGATCCAAAGCAAGAGCACTAGGCCACTGGTGCAGTGGAAAGGCAGGACTTGGGAGATGTAGTCAGCAGCTACCTGAATTACTGACTTGCATTTCCCCACAAAAAGTCACTTTTCAGGGCTCTGGCATTGCACATAACTTTTAAAAGCAACAGAGTTATGTAAACTAAATGATTAATAGGCCAAAGAATTTTTACATTATTTTCAACACGATGTTTCTTTTATGAAGCAATGCCAGCTACTAACGCAGGCACAACTTCTTCTGAAAACGCTGGATAAATGCCTGCTCTTACTGGTTTTCCACACAGCTGGAAAAAATTCCTTGAGTGGAAAAGTCCCTGGGCAGACAGTATGTATCAAAAAAGATCCTCTGTGGACGCCATATGAGCGTGTATGTCTTCAGAGCCTTTCCCAGAAGCAGGCTGGACGTGGGGAAGGTGCGTTTATGGGGGACCTGGCTCAGCAGCGCTTGCCCAGAGGTCCTCAGCAAATGGTGTGGCAGGGCTGGGCTGGGCTGGCCTTTGCTGAAAACAAGAGCCGCTTACAAGTGGCCAGGCATTGTGCTCACAGAGGACCTTCCACTGAAGGCATGCCTTCCTTTGAAGGACATCTCCTTTAGTGCTTTGGAGGCAACCTGCCCCCCTGTCTAAAAGGTCTCGCTGCAGCTGTGTGGTCCCCTGGGATCATCCACGCCAGGACTTGGCTCTCCAGCAGGCTTGGCCCTGTGCACCGTCCTGCAGCTGCACGGGGAAGGTAGCATCATGTGCTTCCTTGTGCATCATGGGGAGGTAAGCAGGTCTTGGGGTCACCATGCCTGCACCGAGCTGTGGGGCAGCTGGGGCCGTGGGATGGATGCATGCTGTAGGACTGGGAGGCAGTGGGATCTGCCATCACTCTGCCTGGGGCAACAAGGGAGAAGTGGTGAGTCATGAGTCTGGATCTGGCTGGTGTCCTGCCCTGGGAGATGCTGGTTGTGGGCTGCCCATGCTCAAACTGTAGGAAACTGCTTCCACCAGGTAGAATGATTCAAGTAGGCCCCCCTTTTTTGTGGTTTGTTTTTTTTTTAAATTTATTTTTTATTCTCTTCTTTATTTTCAGAGTCCCCATGGTACCAGAAATAGTTTTACTGAAGCATTTTGGTAGCTCCCTGACCCAAAGAGGCTTGAAGCAAAGTCTGCTTTACTTGTTCAAAAGAAAACCATTGCTTCTGAGGCACGGGGGAATAGATGGGAGAGGCTATCTTTAGTAGTCTTAATGTGTTGTAGTCTTGTAGTGGTTTTGTTCATTTAGATGTAATTTGGCATTAAATATGATTTCTCCACATAGTGTGGAAAAAAATGGATGCTAGGTTTCTTTTTCAGTGCAGAGAACCTTAGATTAATTGACCAAAAATTATGGCTTGCACATAATCTTTCATTTCCAGACCATCATGTTTTCTAAAAATACACACAGGGCCCTGTGACAAATTGTAATGGCTCCAGACTAGCTCTTGTAATGAAGCTGAGGCAGTCTGTTGAGCAAATCAACTGTTTCATCAGCCTGTATTTATATCGTAAGAAACTACATTGTAGTGTGATAAATTCACCATCTGGTCACTTACCACTCTACACATCTGTATTGTATTATTGGTTTAGACCGTGATGGTGGGATTCATGCCTTCTTTTATTTAGTGGATAGGTGTTTAGTTTAAGCCAGTTGTCTATGCTTCCTGGTAGACCACGAAGGCATCTTCAAATAGCAGTTTAACCTCTCCTCCCCCTGCTGACACCATTTGTCTTGGGATGGGATGAATTATCCTTTGGAAATGCCTGCCTCTCCCCCTTGATTGACTTTAGAGAGTGAAAGATGACTAGCCTAGACCAGCCAACAAAGTGGCATATGGGCTTGGGCTGTATTGATATCTCCTGGTTCTGTGAGCAATTAATATGAATATATGAATACAAAATATGTCTGCCGAGTTCTGCAGAGAAGGATGCTTTAAGCGCACCCAGCCAGGCTTAGACTGTCAGAACTGAAAGCCTACAGCTAGCAACTTAAAGGCTTTATTTAGGTATTAAAATAAGACCCTGGCTCTAGAACTCAGTGGAAAGGTTCTCACTGACTCCCGGCTGGGGTTGCCCCCGTTTCCAGGGGTGCCTGTGCTCTTGCAGTTCAGCTGCTAGTGGACAGGGTTGCCCGAGTAAGTATTATGGACCAAGAAGTCTGGATGTGGCCCCATTGTAGAGTCATTTCCTGGCAGTTTTCCTTTCGTTGTGTCTCTCACAACTCTGAATATCTCCTCAATTTTCTATATTTACTTTCCTTCCCTCCTTTTGTGGAGTGCATTGTACAAGGCCCTGGCTATGACAATGTCCTTTTGTTTCAGGAAATACTCTGAACATCGTACCGCAGCCGCTGCTGTTTGGTGTGGTGAGGTCATTTCAAGAGAAAGGTTTTGCAACATGTGCAAGGTTTGTTTTGCCTGGGGATGAGCGACCAGATCTGGGAACTTCAGCCAGCAAGGGCACGTGAAATGCTGGTGAAACCTGGGCAGTACTGAAGTGTCCTCACCAGGAGGGGCGAGCAGAGTCCTTCAAGGAGCAGATGGAGGCCATGCATTCCCCAGGAGCATGCGGTAAGAAAACGAGGTTGCCTGGAAAGCACAGACCACAGGCAGCTGGTGCTCTATAGATGATCATGGTCATGTCCACTAGGAAACAATTGTCTCAGTAACGTGCCGCCACCAAGACAAGTTTTCTTAAGATGCATCTGAGTTTGATTCTTGCCTTCGGTCATCTGTGGCTATTAAAACAACAAAATGACTTGGCAATACCCTTGCTCTTTAAAACTGGTAAAGGCAAGGGTGTGAACATTGAGTCCATGAGCATGGCTGCCAGGGATCATGTCTTCTGTGTTGGGGAAGATTATCTTAAGGCTAAGACAGGCAGAGCCCACTGCTTTCAAGTTACAGCTTAAATAAATACATTATGATGAAGTTAAACAATTCTGATGCAGCTAAAATCAAAACCAAGCCAACCTAATCTGGAGGAACCCGGAGGCTAAGGTACAGCCTTATTTGTCTCTGGCTGGGTTTTCCATCCGGACCGGAGAACTGAGCTGAAATGTCATTTCTCTGTGAGAAACTGTGCCTTCCTCCGCACCTCCAACAACAGCCAAGCTAACAATGCTTCGTGTTCGTTGCCAAATCCTATTGTAGCATGGTTTATTCATGTCTCTGAATGCACTGGCCTTCGTACTTCCACAGCGCAAGCTCCCTTTGCTAACAGAGGCACAGCACTGCTGCAGGCTGCCCACCAGCAGCTCAGCACCCTGACATCTCTCTTACGAGCAAAGCTTGATGTGATGATACAATAAAAATGCAGCTGTCTGATGCAGGCAGCCTGGGATCTCTCGACTGCAGCTTTTCCTGCACTGGTACACAGCGTTCCAGAAAAGCTGAGTGCAGGTGCTGCCTTGGTGCATCACCACTGAGAACCCCTTGGTGTGGATGCAGGTGACTGGTCAACGTCGCACACTGGAAAAGGAACAGCTCGCTTTTCCCGTATCTCACTTCTTGGTGAATCCAGTTAAAACTTGAAATGTTTCCGTCAACAGCCATCTCAAAAAGTTTATGACTCTCCACATAGGCCAAGTAAGTTTATAGCTTGCTTTGGTAAAAAAGGTCATGAGCGCAGACAAAAATTCTGCACTTGTCAGACGGTTCACAAACAACAAAATTGATTTTTATTCATCTGTGGGGTGAAGTGAGATTCCCGCACAGCCTGATCAGTACCTTGGCCAACCCTTGGAATGTTCCTTTAAACTCTGAAATTCCCAGAGCCACTGTCTGAAACCAGCACTTCAGTGTGTGACCTTTGTGAGTTACCGTCGTCGTATTAGGCACTGGGCCACTCTGATGCAAGTTCTGCGAAATCTCAGACCGTTTCTAAACTTCCATCTTGTTAGATTTCCTGGTTCCAGCGGTGCATAAAAGAAACAAACGCCAGAAAGCCCCGCTCTGGATTTTCCCTTGCTGTCTTGTGAGTCTTAAATCCGTCAGTTTTTTGTTAGTGGTGCCAGTGCTATCATACAGGTGCTGTCACGTGTCCAAGAAGAGCTGCCCGCCTTCCTGTTGCTGAAGCCCAGGAGGGAGTAGCTGAAGACAAATGTCACTGTACTTCTTTGGCAGGGGTTCCATCGCAGTGACATATTTCTTTTTTTTCTCATCATCTGTACATGGCAGGAGTTGATCATGTTACATTTTGGCCCAATTCAGTTTCCTGAAGTGCCTCTTCAATGCTTTTATATTGAAGGACAGCTCTTATCCTTCCCCCCACCCTGTGCCTTTGCAGGTATAGTGCATCTTTCTGCCTGCACAAAACATCTCTGGTGCTGACGAGTTCACTTGAAGGAAGACTCCTCTTGGCAAGGGATCCTTTGGGGAGGTAATCTCTGTGTAGGCTTCCTCTCCACATCTTTGTGTCCCGATGACTCCAAGTAGCCAGATCAGCCCTTGTGAGCATGAGTGGCCAGCACAAATAGTGACCAGTCTGGTACCTAAATGGCCCAAAATGTGGAAGAGCACAAATCCTGCAGTTCTGCTGTGTGCTTGTTCATTTGTGGGCTCACGTAATTCAGCCACTAATTTCTTTTAGGCATTACTGCCACAGCTTTAGCCTCATCTGCTTCTTCCTTTGCACGTCCGGGTCCTTCTCCACAACTTCAGGTCTCAGCTTTCCTGCGGTGCATCTTCTTCTGTGGTGCCCCTAGCAGAAGGGGCCCATAGAAGGTTCTCCACGGCATATGTGAAGCTAGGTGGGATGAATGAAGACCTTGCTTGCTACATGCTTAATCTGCTTGGCACTAATGACTCCCAAGCCTAAGTATGGATGAAGCAGCTGGAACAGCCCAGCCTGAAGCTCAGGGAGGGCTGATGCAGTTGCATGTGGCTGGCAAAGGAATATGGCAGCAGGAAGAGCCGCAACAGCGACAAATTTGTGCGTGCAGGACAGGTGGAGATGGAAGTGCTGGGAGAGGCCATGCTGGGGCTGAGGCCAGTGTGCCTTTGTTGCCACCTCATCTTCCCTATGAGGTCAGACCTTGCCACAGCTTTCAACACCACTGGTGTTTAATGACTTGAGTTCTCTGCAAATGACGAGGTTGGGAATCTGAAGGCAAAGAAGTCCTTTCTTCATCTGTTGTACCTCTTGTTGACCTCTTTCTTCACCTTTCTTCTGACCCTCACCATCCTCTGCAGGAACATCTTAGCATGGACTACGGGACTCCTTGTACTGCTTGGGCTATGTGTGGTGTGAGACATGCCACAGCCACCACCGGCTGCCTCTGGGCACCGACTCATTGCAACTCAGAGCCAGGTGGGAGCAAATCTTCCCTGCGAAGCCACACAGGGTGGGCAGGTGGCAGAGGGAAGTGCTCCAACAGTGCAGAAGGGGGATATTATTTGCACGTGGCGGAGCCTCTGGAGGCCAAGCCTACGTTGAGCACCAAGGACGCCTTGTCCTCTCCTGTCTGCCAGCTTCCTGTGGGACACAGCACCTCCTCCTCAGTTCGTGGACTCACTTAAACTTTCCCTACGTCATGTCTGAGGCCAGCAGCTCTCTTGTTCCCTTCGTTCCTTCTCTGCTCTGCGGCATAACACCATTGCTGAAGACCTTTTCACTTCGGCTATTTCTGGAGTAAATAACAAAGCATTAAAGATTTGCAGAAATTTCTATGTTTTCTAACTCCACTCTGCCAAAATAATTGCCTATGTAAACCTTTTCAGTAGATAAGTTTTTTTTAAAAAATTGCCTTTGACCAGTGTCCAAAACAGCAACCCGCAAAAAGAACAGTTTGGCATTAGAAGTGAGGGAGGACAGAGGGCTGGGGTCGGTGCTGAACGCATGCTTTTGGGTTGTTACCCAAGCACACTTACGTTGTCTCACAGATAACCAGGCAACCCCAGATGTCTTTGCTGCTTCACTTTTCACAGACAAAATCGGATGAAAAAGGTTCAAAATCCTGGATCCCTCTTTTCAGCTGTGGAAAGCTTCCTTCCCAGGCTCAAGCTGCGGGGTGCCCAGATCCCCCCCTGTCCGAGGGGGCAGCTCAGTGCCAGCTGGCCACTGCCTGGGGGGTGTGCAGCTCCTCTTGCCTTGCTTTGGATGTGTCTTGCAGGGTCTGAGCCATACACTGGAGCAGGTCTCTTTGGTGTGCAGGTATTGCAACAGGACAGCCTTTCTCCCTGTGAACATAAGCTGCAGTAGGAACCGGGCTGGAATTTCTCCCGGCACTTTCCCAGCTTGCTGCTGAGCCCTAATAGCCCCCAACAGACATCGGTGCCTTGGAGATACCGTCATGGGCAACTACTTGTGTGTTTCTTTGTAAGTATTTTCTCTCAAATTGTCTGATATTTGCCGCTTAAGTTCTCTGTGGTGCTCAGTTGCTTTCATCACATGGTGTTGTTTCTGTTCCCTAGCTGGAGCAGCAAGCCAGCCTTTTGAGCAGGACTTCCCAGGTTTTCAAACCTAGAAATGGGTTTCCATGAAGGTTTACACCTGCAGTTTCAATGCTGGGAAGGCTCTTGCTAGCAGGACACAATCAGAGGGCTCTTTCCAAACTCTGCAGGGGCTCCATGCCAAAACCAACCCCAAATCCCTTTTTTTTTGGACCCTTTTTCAGTGAGATTTGCTATGACCTACAGGCTTTGCAGCATGATTCCCCTAGAGCAGCCAGGGAGTCTCTCCCCACCCCAGCTTCCCCGACTGTTGGTCCTTCCCTCCCGGCCCTGCCATTCCCTTCTCCTCCCAAAAATGCCTGTGACAGGAGGCTCCCCCTTTTCCCTCCACCCTGCCACCCAGCCGTCCTGCCCGGAAAGGTCAGCGCTCTGAAGGCAGGTGTCCTCCGCGCAGGGAGGGAGCGTGGCGCTGCAGGGCCTTGGCGGACAGGAAGCCTTTTACTCTAATTAGTCTTTGCAGAAGTTTGGCATTTCTCCTTGGAGCGGTTTCCCCACTGATGAGTAGCACGTATCCAGCTCTTCCTTCTCACCTCGCACGTCCGAGCCCCCCGCCGTCTCCCGCTGGGCTGCAGGGCTTCGGTCGTGGATCACGTTGCTTGGAGGAAGCAGGCAGGGGATGTGTGAGGAGGTAAACACGGTTTGCTGACGGTGGGAGGGATTTCTTTCAACTCGGCCACATTCGCGACCTGAACCTGGATCATTTTTGCTACCCGCTCCCCCTTGCCTCCTCCCGCCTGGCCCGGACTCGCCAGGCTTTTGTCTGGTTAATCAGTACAACTCCTTCCAGGGCTTCCTGGGGGCTCTTTGGCCGCTGGGTTATGAAGACCCATGAGTTCATTGTTTAAATTAAGTTCTTCTATATGGAAACACCACTGGTTTCCCATATGGTCTTGGCAAAGCCACCATCCGCTCCCCACCTAAATTAAATTTCACTAATTGAATTAGTTACCATTTTATCAGCTGCCGCTTTGCAGTAGTTTGCAAAGCCCCAGGGGCCCAGGCCACGCGCAGTCAAGAGCTTCCCCACCTCACTCTCTCATTTATCATCGTGACAATGCGCAGCGCTGGGAGAAGCAGGGGGGTGGAGAGTACCCTGCCCTTCCCAAGCATCCCAGCCATCTCTGAGCATCCTAATGATTGACCTCTGTGAGTCAAGCAGCCCTGTGCTGACCCCGGGCTGCTGAAAGGAAGCATTCTCCCCTTTGTACAAATCCCCCTGCGACGGCGGCGCGGGCTGGGCTGAATGCAGGAGTGTCAGAAGGGAAGCCCCGCGCACAGGCAGTGGCGCCCGGGGACGTCGCAGGTTCCATATGCCAGGGGACTAATAGCGGCAGGCTGGGGCTCGGGGGACAACACTGGCCCATGGGCAAGAAAAGGAGAGGGGACACTTGGAAAGGGACGGCCTGGAATGGGTTCCGGCGTCTGGCAGCAGAGCGCGAAGCATGTCACCTGCTCCAGCCCCTGCCTTCCCTCGGTGGGCACCGGGGGCTCGGCTATTGTTGTGTCCCAGTGAGATGCTGGGGGTGCAGTGCTGGAGCTGGGGCGGGCGCCCACGGGCATGCTGGGCTGCCGGGCTGGGCCTGCCTGCAGCTGCTGGCGAGGCCTCGGGAAGTGTTGGCTCTCACATTACAGATTTTGGGGGGCTTGGGAAGGGGGAGAGACGTGTAGAAGCATCATCGCCCCATGTTTCCTGACCTGCTGTCCCTGTACCATTGTCTCCTCTCCATGGGGGTGGAGAGGGACGAGCAGAAGCAGCAGACAGGCTGGGGATGTAACCCTCCAGAATCAAACCACAAGAAAACGCTTTCTAGGGACACATCAGCACTGCGTAATGCTCAGCGGTGTGGGAATCCCCCTGTGATGGAAACCAGAGGTGGGAAGGCCAGCAGGGCTGTGTGGGTTTAGCAGCCCTAGCTTATCTGCCACACTAGCTTGTGTTAACATCCCTTTCAGATGCTGCCAGACCTGAGCTTGCTTTGCAGATGAGGCAGAGACCTGCTGGCAGTGGTGATCGAGCTGGGCATCTGCAGGGTGCACCTGAATAAGAGTGGCCGGCTCCCAGACCCAGCCTCCGCTGCTTCCAGGGTAACCTGTCAGAGGGTGACCTGGTTTTCTCTGTGCACCTGTCATGCAGAAAGTGTGAAGATGCCCCTGGACAGAGGGAAGCCAAACCCGAGAACCCAGCTGCTACTCCAGTTGCTGAGCAGGGTCAGCAGCACCTCTCTGCCCACAGCCACTCACCCACTTGCCTTTCTGGGGCATATACTCACACACAGAACAAAAGATCTGTTAAAAAATAACCAAAGCTGAATGTGCATTTCACTGAAGTCTGGGTAACGCCCAATGTATCATATGTCCATGATAAAATGCCAACTTGTTCCAGAAACGCCGCAATTGTGTCTGAATATCTGAGAAAGAACAGTCCCAGGAGTACCCGCCAGCCTTTCATGCTCAGCAGGGGGTCGGTGCTTTATGTTTATTGCTAGTCACCAATTTATGCCCCCGACCAATTTTCAAATTTTCTCATAAATCATCCAAAAAATACATACAGAGGTCACAGTAACAAATGAGAAAGCGTTCAGAACAGGTTTCTTGGATAGGAAGTGGGATTTCTCTGGGCTGATTACTGGTTTCATCCTCTGAATCATGCTGTAGGTTTTCACCTGGCTCTCTGCTGAGATGTATCTATTCACACCCATTTTGTTCCTCTGCCAATAGACTTTAACAAAGATCAGGCACAGATTTTCAAAGCAGCCCATGACTGCATTGGTGAGGTCATGGGATGATGAACAGAAGCTGTGAAAAAGTCTGAAAAGTCTAGCACTTGGCAAAGCGCTACAAAAGCCGAAGGGCTGAAACCTTAGCATGGCCCAGAGGTTTGGATCTACCAGAGTGGTGGGGATGGCAGAATGGAAGACCCCAGCTGGTGAGGGATTTGAAGCAGCAGCTGCAGCACCAGCACGGAGAAGAGGGCGTTGGGCCAGCGGTGGGAGCAGGGAGTTGGGTTGGAGGGAGCAGGTCCCTGGGGAGGGACATCTGGCTGTGGGGTGCTGAGCGGGGCTGGCCGGGACATGTGGCACAGAAGGTGAGGGATGTGTGTGCCGGGTGGCCCCAGGGTGTTTAACCAGGCACTGTTGTGAGCCAGGGATGGAGGTGGCCTGCGGTTCCCTCACCTCCACCACCTTCTAGTGTGTAATATGCAACAGGTTCGAACGTGACTGGACTTAGGCACAACCTCTGGTGCCCCAGTTGCAATTGTTTAGCCCTGTACTGCACCTCAGCTCTCTCCCTGTCTGTGCAGAGCTGGTGTTGAGCAATCCTCCAAATGTTTACTTTGCTTTTGGAAGACAATGGAAATTTACTCCAGAGCTTTACCTCATCACTGCTGGGATATTTGTGGGCAGCAGCGTTTCCAGCATGGTCCTGGTTCTTCCTCTGTCTGGCTCCTCCTGTACCAGAGGCAGCCGGCTTTGCAGCAGTGTTTATTTCCTCCCAGTTTTACTTGAATCCATTGCCTCCCAAACTTCTGTGAAAACTTCATCCACGTCTTCTGCATCTGCATGAGCCAAAACGTTAGCGATTGAAACCTCCGCTCCTCCACGCTTAACAAAAGCTCGCCTTTTCCGTGGAGGAGCCCTGAGGAGCCAGGGGCTCTGCAGGGGATCCATCCCCTCTCCATGTGGTGCTGGCTGCAGGGCATCTCCAGGAGGGACTTGCCAGCATCCATCCGCTAGCTCCATCTAGTGAGAAGACTACCGCAGGATCTGCCAGCGTGGGGATGTGGGGCCAGGCACCCCGGCCTTCCCGGGACCCCTGGCAGGATCACCCTGGCTCCTCTGGGTCCCCAGGTGGGTTGTGCTGGAGGATGCCAGGCTGGATGGAAACCTGTGGGCAGAGGCTCGCTGGGGCTGGGGCTGCAGCAGGGGGTGGAGAGGAGGTGTGGGAGCAGGACAGGGTACGGTGCACTGGCCCCATGCAGTCCGTGATTTCCCCCCCCCCCGAGTGTGGAGTGAGCTGGAGTGTCTCCTGGTGGGCTGGGGGCTAGAGTCCTCCTTCCAGACCTCTCCTCCTGGGATGGTGCGTTTACAGTGAATCTGATCGTTTCATTGGGCTTGGATCTGCTTTAAATTGGCAATGTCTTCCTGCTTCTTGGCACCGCAGTTTGATGGCCATTAACATCAACCACCGCCTGTCAGACATAGCTGCCAGCACCAAGAAGTTCATCCTTCCCCTGGAATGGCTGTTGAGTGAACCTAAGTCCTCATCATCTGCTAGAAAGATTGTGCTTTAGTGGGAGGCTCTTTAGGTCTACACAGCTGGAACAGTGTCCCTGGTCCCTTGTACAGCTGGCACAACAGGTCACCGCACACCACCACTGTGCGGAGTTGCGCCATTTCTGGGCAAAGAGGCAATTTTGTGTCACTCAGAGAAGACACAGCCTTTCCTTTTCCACTACTGGCACTCGTGGTTCACCTTTTGGCAAGCCACGTCCCATCCGATACCCCTCTTCCTCTAAGCCTATGGAGAAGAAGGCTCTGCAACTGATTTGTCATCTCCCTTGGCTGCTGAACCCTTTGGGTTCAACCATGTTGTTTCTCCAGTCTCTAGCTGAAGTGCATGAGCTTTAAGGTCATCTGATAGACCATAGTAATTTTAAATTCTGCATGACAGAATTAAAAAAATCCAGTATTTTTTATTATTATTTTTTTTTCATGACAAGTCTGAGGTTAAGATTTGCGACTGGGACTCCAAGCATATTCTTGACTGCTGCTGTTGGACGAGGTTGGGGGAAGCAGGGATTTATCTGGGATCTCCTTTGTTCACTCTGTAACTCTTTGCTTTAGCCAGTGGATTCCTTCAGTGACCGAGATAAAATTTATCTGTGTGGTGTCCATTTCTGCCACCTCACTGCCTATTGGACTCGTCACTTGCACGGGAATGGCATCTTAAAGGATGGTAATCTGGGAAAGATAGGGGAATAAATGTAGATTTACTTCTGGGTATGATGACCTAATGTGACAATTCGGCAAAAAAAGGCCCGTACCGTCCTTGTGGTGAGCAAATGGGGAAATCAGGGTGCATCAGAGAGCACAGAGAGGATGCATTTCTCTGAACTTCAGTGGTGGAAACCACGATGAGATATTGGGTTTGGCTGTGCTAGCCACACTTGGAGAGGGTTAAGTGGGCTGACAAATTACACGTGGGTCAGATAGGAGGTAGAAAAGTAAAAAATCTGCAATATGAAAAATGCATTTTTCACTTTGGCAAATACTATACTCCTTGAAGAAGGTTGAGAAGTGATTCTATCTTTGCCTATAAAAATTTAGATCAAAAAAAGTATCTGATACCATTGGTTTTAAAAATTTTTTTCTTTCATTTAGTCAACAAGACAAATATACTCTGCTGGCTGAAGGTTTAAGAATCTAAAGCTGGAATAAAGGTTACATTTTTAAGAGTAAGCATATAACAAGCCACTTCATTTGAGCAATCTGGGGAAATGCAGTGTTATTCATAGATTACATTCCTCTCTGTGACAGAAAAGGAATCATTAATCTTTTTTTTTTTAAGACCAGCACTGTAGTAATTCCTATCTCCCTTCCAAGCAAAAGCAGATGATTTATGTAAATCATTCTGTGCTTGCAACTACAGAGGGTGAGGCTGTGAGACTCAAGAAGTCTCTTGTGTTTCTCTGTGTTTTGTTTCATCTCCTCTTGAACAAAGGTGTTGGGCTGAAGCCTTCAGCAGCCTGCAGATTCAGCGGTGAAGGATTTCTTTCCCTCTCAGGCCATTTCATGCTTTAGTGAAGAGGAAGCTTTGTGCGCAACTGACCGGCAGCATCTCCTCTCTCCCATTCCCTCTGCTTGGAGCACATACTTGGCACCATGTCTCGAGGCAATGGAAAAGGTTGGCAAAAAGTCAATTTTGTCTGACCAAATAAGGCCTTCCACCTGAAGGAGGAAAACTATGGTCCTACGTCCTGTTTCTGTGTTGCTTAAGTGCTTCAACCTTAACATTTCATTTTTCACTATCACCCACCAGTTTTTACCCTGCAGTGTCTCTCCTGCCTGGCTGCCTTATAGAGGTTTGAGGAAATGTGGCTCATACCCTCTCGCTAAGAGAAGCATTGCAAGAATGGTAAGATTCCAGGAATAGGAAATGTGGTATTACTCAATAAACATTAAATAACAAACACCCCCTCAAGCCATAGAAGAAAAAAAAATAATGTTCATTGACCTTTTTGGTACAAAATCATTAAGAAAAGGGTGGACGATCTGAAGATGTTTGATGTCCCTATCCAGTGCGAACACTGGATTTATTTACTGGAATGTCTAAGGCTCAAGCTGGAATGAGGGGAAGAAAGAGAGGGGCTTTCCTCCGCACATACTATAAAGGAGAGAAGTCAAGTGTCTTTGCATTGTGCAACACACGATTTCTGTAACGTTAATCAAAATGTGTGTGCGGGGTGGGGGGTGGGGGGAAAGCTAGATTGTGTTGATAGGCTATTGCTTAGAGAAATTCCAGTTCCTGAAGCTCTTAACGAAAGTATTCGCCATGAGGAGGGGGAAGGGTTGGCAATGAAGGCCTTTTTTTCTCAAGAACTCCCATTTGGAACACATTATGCTCTTGCAACATGGGATGGATAAACATTGTATTAATGATTAGATGGAGACCAAGAGCTGAATTTGTTTGCATTCGGTAAAGCAGTTGTTCCATTGACCATATGTCTTTACTTTTGGGAAGAAGTAGCTATTAAGAGAAAGCGTGTCTCTCTGTGAAAATGAACTGGACTGCATGTGGAAAGGAGGAATGGTCATTTGAACTCTGCCTAAGCCCACTCATACTTTACCTCTGTACCAGTTTTGCTTTCAGAAACCAGCTGTCAAGTTATCAGGCTGAGAGATGACAATTTCAATCTGCTAGGTTTCTGGTGACACATGTGCCAAACATCACAGGACCATCATGAACTGGGATCCAACGTACTGGAAGCAAAAGGGAAAAAAACAACCCATACACATATATAAACTGGTAAATACGGAAATGAAGTATCGCAGCTGGGCTGAGTGAAGGTACAGAAAAGCATCCAGATTTGCCCTACGCGGGGATTCCAGCATGATCTTCTGGGTCTTTTTCTGAAATCTACCTTTTAATTTTTAAGCTGCAGTTCTCAAGTTTTCAGGTGCTCTTTCCAGGTGCAAAATGTTGCTTGGAACAGGCACATCAAACTCTGATCCTCCAGCTGGCTGTCTGGACAGGCGGCCCTGCTCCCATTTGTTCTGGCCAACTGGAATGGGGAAGGGACCGTCCCAGAGAGACTGCTTCCCATGAACAAATGTGTTTCTCGAGATTTTGCACCTGGGGCTCTCCTGCTGAAATTTTTAGGATTTTTTCCTCTGTAACTGAAAACAATGATTCACCTTTTATATAGGAAATAATTCACTGACAGTTTTTGAGTTTGAATTCCTCTCAGACCTGTCTGTCACCAAAAAAATGTCCAGCACTGGGATAATAGCATTAGCAAATTTTAAATTCAACCCTCTGTTAATCTTGTAATTTATTACACATACACACACACACACGAAAATTAACCATATGTTCTTTGCTGGTTTTCCCATTGTACTGCGGATGGGAACATGGCTTCTATGGAAAATTTGTGTTTTGACTGGGTTCTAAAGTTTATCCCAGGTATCATAAATAGTCACAAACTCAATTCTGAGTCCAGGAAAGAATCAAAAGCTCCTGAGATGAAAAATGCTGCTTTTTGATAAAATGAGTAGCGGTAACTTTCCTAGATGATGCTCTGCCAGTGCAGAGAAAGGTTTCATCTGCTGCCTCTGGGAGGGATTTCCTGCCCCCCTGAATCAGAAGGGGAGATCACTTTGAGCAGCTGAAGGGCTAGAAGAAGACTCATTTTGAGCGAGATCAGATTTTCACCCTTCCGTGTAAGGGCAAGTCTTGTTCATCCCTTATCCAGGAACGGGAATGACTCAATGTCAAGGAATTACAAGCAATAAAATTTGGGATGCGATAGACCACAGGATAAAATTCATGCGCATGGGGGAGACTATTGGATTGAGAACAAAACAAGACAGGGCAAAGAATAATGGGGAGGAACATCTACAGATGCTCATCATTGTTCAGGAATCTGAGATGTGAGGCTGCAAGAAGCAGTTATACACATGGCGTGGTTGGGAAGGATGCGAAGTGGAGAACAGAGAAGCTCTTCAACCTGGAAAGAGGAAAGCGGCTGAGGGAGCTGCCAGGGTCACAGTGACCAAGAAGCTGCCTTTGAGCTGCCTGAGTGACAGGGGTATTCCCAAGAAGGCATTGCCTCAAGTGAGACGGGAAGGAACTGAGCATACCCCAAACAGGCATGTGGGAAGGAGAATGGCCAGTAATTCATCCAAACCAGATGTTTCCAGGGGAAACACAAGACGTGGAGGCAGATACCTGGACAGGTGCCCCAGTCGATGCAGGAAAAGAGTGGAAAACAGGAGGATGGGAGAAATGTGGGTACCTCACAGGGACAAGCCAGATGACAACATGTGCAATGCAGATTTGCTGGGGCACCAAACCAGAATCTAGGTAGGAGCAGTTTACAGAGGACTGGATTCAGTCTTGAAGAGGGTGCATTGACAAAGACCATATTTTGGGCATGATGCCCGAGTGTGCTCAAGGGACCTGGAGGTCCGTGGTTCCAGACCATGGTGTCTGGCAGTGCCAGAGCAGAGTGTGTGGGCTGCTCTTCTGTGCTGCAGCTGGGAAGGGGGTTATCACCTGGCTTCTCTTAGCTGAATGTGAGTTACAGTTGTGCCACCATCTTTGGTCCCTAGTATCAAAAGCAAAAGGAAGAACTTCCTGTAGAAGTTGTTCCTCTCTTACTGACAGCCTGCCAAATGCTTTCTACAGGAGATGGCAATTGTTTAGCTGCAGTGACTGCTAAAAAAAGAAATAACCCCAGAGGTTAGGAGCTGCTGCAAGGTATTTGCAAGCAGTATGGAATGACAAGGGCTAAAGTGATGTCTTCACTGAAGAAGAGGTAAGGTGTTCTTACACTTTGTTCTGAACGGGAGCTGGTCGTCAGGTCAGCGTGCTGTATGGAAAGCTGATGCCAAGGTTGGATGCCAGGTAGTGTAGATAATTGGAAAACTTTTCTGTGTGTTGATTCCCACTGAAGTTTGCAAGCACAGGAGAGTAATGTTATACGGAGGCTTGTAAACAGTCACTAGTTAGCTCTTTACTTAGTGCTGTGCTGGTAAATTAAGCTTGGAAGAACAGTTGGGGCATTTTAACCCAAGGGCAGGCAAGGAAGTGTGATCAGAACCCAGCAGTCTTTCTGTTTCCCGTCTCTGGACATTTGTTCATAGTTCATTAGATGTATTATACGATACCGGTATTTTGTATGTCTGTAGATCAACTCATTGTAGAGGCATCTCAAGAAATCCTCGTTGCCAACTGCTGGCTGGAGATCACATGGATGTGAGAGCTGGAGGAGGAGTGTGGTACGGAAGAAGAAAGCTGGACTCAGCCTATTTTGGAAGGCCTCTGGCAACAGGAGGGATAACCTCATCCAGCATGTATCTGAGATGCAATGAATGGTGAATGCAGAGTTATGGGATCTCAGCGAAAAGATCACCGCAGCGCATTGTCTGGGAACATCCTGCATCCAAAGCAGGTCCCTCTCGGTACTTTGCTTCTCAAGGTTTTAGGTGAGTGCCAAGCTCCTCCTCAGGTATGGCTGTCCTGCATGTCCCCTGGCCCCAGGCGGTGCCGCTGCTCTCCAGAGCCCCTTATGGGAGATAGGAAGCTGGTGCTGCCGCTGTGTCACCAAAGGGAACCTTCCTGGGGCTCCCTGCAGCATCTTGCCAGAATGTCACAGGTCCTCTCTCCACGGTGCTTCCATTGATGCTCTTCAGGATCGTCTTTATAAAAAACTGTTGGGTTTCTAGGGGGGAAGTAAGGAGGGATTTGGAGCATGCTACGCACTGGAGCTCCGTTACCCTTTTGAACTTGGCTTAAGACATTTTAGCTTTCTGGCTTTGAACAAGACACTGGAGAAAGTCTCAGAGAAATGGAGTCCCTTTAGTGTAGCTGACGTTTACACAGCAGCCAACATTTCATATTGTTTGTGGAAAGCATTTTCAATTAGGTGATGGGGCAAAGGAGAGGTTTTTCTCTGACCTGGAATTCAGTGTTTGTTGTTTATTTTGATATTGTATTCCCACGCAGTTAACTGGCTCCATGTCTTGTATGTTCTTGCTTGTGATTTTTGCAATAAAAGGTTGGGATTGACAGGCAAAGTCAGGACATTCAGGTATAAAGTAAGGTTATCTGCTGGAGCTGGTTACTGTGCCGGCTTAGGGGAACAATTCTTTTTATCCTGTATCCTGGGCATTGTGCTGCAGAGAGGGCTGATGCTTTTAAATGGGCAGACCAAGAGACAGAGGTATTTTACTTGGGCAGTGCAAGTGCTTGCGCACATGGTGGATGTTACAGAGCTAATGGGCCAGCCAGATCCAAAGGAGAGGAGCATCTGACACCGTGTGGAATTACCTATTTGCAGTCTGACCCATAACCACTTAAAATTGATTCAAGACTTGCTGGTGTCCTTCTTCATTCTGCAAAGTTTATACATAGGGCTGACATCTTTTGGGATTAAATATTTTAAGCCTGATCTTCAGTGATGCAGACACCGAGCTGGGAAAGTAGGGTTGCCTCTTGTCAGGATGAGGTAATGCAGCTGAATAGATGGAGGCATGCGTTTACTGGAGAGCTAAGGGAGTTGTGCTGTCATTTACTATTAGCACAACTACTATTGTGCTAATTAACTACTAGCATTGTCCCTGGGCACTAGTAGAGGTTCCTGTCCATGTAATCTAGAAGTGCTGAGCCTGGTTTCCAGCCTTGCTTGGAGTTGCACCCATCCTGACTTCGGCAGCTAGGACAACCTCAATTACAACAGTTTTATCAGCTTCTCGCAGTTATTTTACAGACATGGTTGTTACCAGGTACGTTGTCAGGACTGTGTTTTCTAGCAGTTTTACTTTCTCTGAGAGGAAGCACATGCAATTTATTAAGGAAGAATAGAGCCCTATATAGCAAGGAGTTTGGAGAAGACATGACCCAAAGCTTCCCTGGTACTGTTCTCTCTTCGTGTCTTCAGAGTTCTCCAAACAGAGGATAGAGAACAGGCACTTTTTTTTTTTCTAGAAATGCTGATGAAGATCACAGGGAAAGAAACTAGGCACCTGGTGAGAAAATGATGATTCAGCCCCTGAAAAGGATGCTCCCCCCAAGCAGTTCCCCAGGTTGTTTTCTGCATGTAATTTGATTTTTTGAGACATTTTAAAGACTCCCAGATACAGACAGCTGCTGCTGCTGAGCATGCTGGTTGGCAGCCTGGGAAAGCGCTTTCCTCAGAGCCCCTGGAGGGAGGCTTCCATGCGGAGGCTGCCAGCTCGGCGCCTGCGGGAGGCGGGTCTCGGTGGGGTACCAGCTCCGACGGCAGCGCTCCACCGCAGGCTGCGGGCGGGCAGCGGGCGCCTGGCAGAGTAACTCCTCTTGCAGAGGCAGCCCGTGAGGAAAGCACAGTAGATAAAGGCTGTCCCTGGGAAGGCTGGTGTGTATCAGAGGAGCCTGTGAAATGCTTTTCCCTACTGTTTCTTTAATGTGGAGCCTGGCAGCCTCAGGATCCATGATCCAGCGAAGCATGGCCACACTCTGTAGACTTTCAAACTTTATTGGACATCAGTAGATGATCCATCTACCCTTTGTATTTTCCTTGAGAGCCCCGTGGGGATTAATGCAGTTGTCTGATGTTACCAGCAACAGAGCTGCTGTTTCCAGGGCTGGAGTCAGATTTTCAGCTGGCCTGATACTGGTTTTCCCCTGCCAAGCAAGTGGATGAGCTGATGGTTGAAACGGACCAGGAGATGGGCTGTAATGTGGGAGAGGGACAGGCAGTGCCTGAATTAGGATGGGGAACGGCTGGTGTCCCTCACAGCAGCTTCCCCACACAACCATCCGCACAAGGGAAGCTGATGCGCGGCAGCATTCCCAGCCTCCTTAGTACTGATCTTAAAGCTGAGAAGTATTTACAGTGGGCACTATACACTCGCTTTACTCTCGGTCTACGTGGATTTAATGAGCTCCGTAAAAGAGATCGGTATTGTTTGCCTCCAGGTAAAATAGATCAGTATTGAACTCACATGCATCACTCAGAAATACTGTTATAACGTTACGGTAACATTGTCCTCTCTTGTTGTGTGTGAAGGGATTAATTTAGCTGTAGATGAGAGTGCTACCATGCAATAACCTCAACCGTGTTTGCTTCTGACTGATGAAGAAAGATCCCTTTTCTCTCCTTGGTGCTCTGATCAAATCAGTCTCTGAACAAGATTTGCTTTGCTTAGTGTTGTTGCAAGCCATCCACGAACCCCAAACCTAAAAAGTTAAAACCAGGGAAGAGGCCAGGGAGCACCTCTTGCAGCTCCAGCCTGGTGGAAGGGAGCTGGCAGCTCTGTCGAGAAGCTTGTCCACGGGTGTCACAGTGGTGGCAGCTTGTATAGCTGCACCCACACCACACATGAAGCTGCAGGAAAGGGGTGGTACGTGGTTGGTAGAAGCTACCCTGCACCAGCTTCCCAGGGTTGGCCCTTCAGGGGGTGTTCTGCAAGAGTGCTGTGAGCGAGGCGTTCCTAGTTACTTCAGTCCCAGGCTAACTGCCCAGCGGTTCGTGATTGTCCTCGGCACAGACGGATGCACATCAGGTTCCCAGCCTGGCAGCGACATCTTTACTGGGAAGCACTGGGGACAGAGGCATGTGAGTCATTGGTAGCACAGGGCAACCCCAGTCCTAATCTCTGCTGGGGACCTCAGAAATCTCTACAACATGGGAGTTTACAT
Organism: Falco punctatus; assembly: GCF_963210335.1. Lineage (NCBI taxonomy): Eukaryota > Metazoa > Chordata > Aves > Falconiformes > Falconidae > Falco > Falco punctatus. Next base: position 1,787,642 of record NC_137587.1, read on the forward strand.
GGGGCAAAGAGCAGTATCCCTGATGGCTCTTTTCCCCAGGGAAACCCACAGCAAAATGCAAGATATGTGGACGTGTGAAAGGCTGGTGAGAGCGCTTATCTCTGGCGTGGCATATAGCAATCCTGCTGAGGTGGATACATTGCTGTCATTTCTCAGCGGCTGATGCCGGCTCCCCAGCCATGGGAACGCTTCTTTGTGGTGCCATTATCATCAGGTCCCTGAAATCTGCTGCTGCAGAGATCTTTTGTCATCCCAGCTCATTGCTGACAACAGTAACATGTAAACAAATACCATTCCTGTAAATCAGCATTTAATTAGTTTAGTGGAAGGAGTTCAGGGAGACGTAGCCTAGAAACAAGATTTCATAGGAAGGATTCTGCAGCACCATGTCCTGACCACCTCCAGCTCTGCAGTCGGCATGCCAAGCCCCCTGGGAAGAGTGCGCCCGTTATTTGCCAAGGACCAGCATTGCCCAGGGGTCCCGGCAGAGGGGCCCAGCCCCAGCTCATGCAGTACGGGAGCTGCTGAGGGGGAACTCCACAGAAATGTGCAGGTTTTTTCAAGTTCACTGGAGGACCACACCATGGGGTGCCCGAAAGACTCCTTGCCTTGTAGCTACAGGGCGTGCGGTGGCTTGAGGAAGGGGCCTCCAGTTGCGTGAGGGGAGGTTTAGGCTGGATATTAGGAACAATTCCTTCACAGGAAGGGTGGTCAGGCACTAGGACAGGCTGCCCAGGGACACGGTCCATCCCTGGAGGTGTTTAAAAACCACGCAGATGTAGTGCTCAGGGACACAGGTTAGCGGTGGGCTTGGCAGTGCTGGGGTAATGGTTGGCCTCGATGATCTCAAAGATCCTTTCCAACCTCAGTGATTCTACGATTCTATGATTCTCTGATACAACTACACTGATGTGCATGTAGCGATGGCTGTCTTTGGCACCTTGGAGTTCAGGGTATGGAGATACAGAAAGATGTGTTTTATTGCCCATGTTAGTACGAGCATCCCACAAAGCTTTGGCTGAGTCCTGCAATCTTTCCATTCTTGTTTCCCATTCTGGTCTGCTCTGGTTGTGCATTCACGTTGTCTCCATCCCAGGACTGTGCAGGATGATGCTGTGGCACCACCAGTCTTTTCCTCACTTGTGCCGAAGGTGGAAGGGAACTGCCTCCCACACATGAGGTGATTTTTAAACTCAGGGGGTTTCTGTCCTGGGAAGGATGTGGACATGCATACTCCAAGTTTCACTGAAGAGGACTTGCTCTTCACACTGCTTCTGACCCCAAGAACAAAGGCAAGAGAGAAGTTGCTTGAACATGCAGAAAGGCTGTAATATTTCTGTGGAGGACACATTGCAATTCCTGTATGTGGTGCCTCCATTTATCTTATCTTATGCTTATTTCCAGACAGTCCAAATTCTACGTGCCAATACAACTTACCTTTCCCTGTGCTCCTCCCATGCTCTAACATGAAGAAACAAGACAGAGTTGTCACTTCAAGAGTTATTTACAAACTGCTATATTTTCTTTACAGAGGCTCTCAGCAGAAGCAGGGAACAGCTTTCTGTACGTGCCTGCGTGAACTAGAACACTTCCTAGCTTGACCTGCTTCCAGCAGAGTAAACACAGATGCCTGAAATGTGGGTCAAAAAGTGTATTCTGCACATACAAATTATATCCTAGCTATGGTAGTAAAATAACACAGCTGTGTCTCCTCTGGAACTGAAGGAGTCAGACTCTTGTGAGTAGATGAACTCATTTAAGTGGCTGCTTCTCTTGGTCTTCTGCTTTGCTGAAAGCTGTTTTTTTACTGTGGAAGTTCAACACGGTCATCACTTCTTGGGTTTGGGGGGTTAGGGCGTGCTGCTCTGCAGTGCTCTCCCTGGGAGTCATCAGCTGGGTCCTGTGCCATGCCCCGGGGCAGCGGTGCCTTCTGGGCTGCCAGGGCGCCCACGGGGTCCTACACCAGCAGACGTGGTGAGCCCTCCCCGGCTCACCTTGTGCCTCTGCTCTGACGGGTCCTGAGCTGGATGCAGCCACGGACACGGTGTTCCGTGCCCACCCCCGTGCCAGCCCGGAGCAGGGCTGCCGCCCCGCTGAGCCCTCCTGCTGCGGTCAGCAAAAGCCAAGTGGAAGGTGCGGCCCCCGGCACTGCTGAAATGCAGCGATGGTGAGGGGTGCGCAGCGATGGTGAGGGGTGCGCAGCGATGGTGAGGGGTGCGCAGCGATGGTGAGGGGTGCGCAGCGATGGTGAGGGGTGCGCAGCGATGGTGAGGGGTGCGCAGCGATGGTGAGGGGTGCGCATTGGCCCGTGCTGCCAGCGAACCGCTGTGGGTTCAGCTCAGCTGCCTTTGGCTGGGTTGCTTCGGATATCATGGTGTGTTCAAGAGCAAACCAAGGTTCATAAAGCAGCCGGGTCTCTGGGAAAGGACCTTTCCCTGTGGTGCCCCTGGGGCAGGTGTAGCACAGGGCTTGCAGCACTGCCTTGCACTGCTGCCCTAGAGATCCTCCACCGCGGAGGAGGAAGGGGAAGGAGTGTCACAGCTGGCAGGTGTTCAGTGCCACCCCCTCGGCTCAGCCAGGGCGCTGCTTTACTGGCCTCTTATCTTTATGTTAATCTGGCTTTATAATTTTTATGGTTAGGAAAAGGAAAATAAAACCTCAGAGATACAGAACACCCTGAACACAATATCCAGGCAATGACACCCTTTTCTGGCTGACGTAAATGCAGCTTCTGGTGTTAGTTATATCCAGGCTCTGATCTTTCTCCATGTTAGCTCCTCACGCTATCTGCAATAAATACACATCTTGACTTGCACCAGTGCAAATAAGAGAGTTGGTCCAATGATCCTGGCACTCCATTTGTAGGAACATTTTGGCCTGACTCCCCTTTCAATTTTCCCAGATACTCCTGGCTGCAGTGGAATCACACTGAGCTGATGCTCATCTGTGAAGAGAAGGAACTCTTTCCTTACAGCCGTATCTGCCAAATCATAACACACTAAATGGTCCCTGAGCTATAGCGTGACAGGGGAAATTCCCCCAAGTTTCATCTCACTACACTAGCAGAAGGCAGTCTTACAGATTTTCACAGTTTTTTTAGAAGCCTACGAGCAAAGAATTTATGAGGGAGAAGAGAACTCAGGAGATTTCAGAGGATTTTTTTCATTCTTGCTCTTTTCAAAGCTCCTGGAGTTTCTCTAGCAGTGCTGCAAGATCACACCTCAGTGTTTTCCCAGCTTCCCATTTCTGTGACTCCCTCAGGGCTGGGCATGTGGAACCTGCAAGCTGCAGGTAAGGGTGGATCCGGATCCGGAGGGATGAGCTCTGGGGGAGTGTGCACCAGCCCTGACGAGGGAGCAGATGGAAATGTCCCACCACAGCAGCTCACGGGCCGCTCCTACCAAGCTGCTGTGGGCAGCACAACACCTCCATGTCTAGCTGCAGCTGCCCCGGTCTTAACTGATGTTATGGTCTAAACTGGGCTCCGCAGCAGCACTGGTTAGGCTGCTGCTGCTGCTGTCTTCCTGCCCCTAGTCTATGAGGAGCCTGGGCTGTGTCCCTTCCCTTCCCTCCGGCTGCCTCCCCGGCCCCTTTGCAGCCTCATCAGAAGCCGCTTTCTGTTCTCTGGGATTTGGCTCCCTAGCTTTAGGCAAGAAGGTTTCAACAACAGAGCACCTGGCAGTGCTTTGCCAGGGATAACGACCTATTTACAGGAGAAAGGAATTGTGCTCCCATCCCTGCCACTTTCAAACAGGAGAACCACTTTCTGCAGTCATAGCGATCTTGCCAAGCTGCCGTAATCCTTTTTATAATCAACATCAGTTGACAGTGCCTCTCCAGCTATGGGAGCTGCCTTTCCTGTGTCCTCCACCTGTGTAGCTGACTGGTGCTGCAGGCAGTCTCTCTTCCCCTCCGGTGGCCTGAGGAGCAGTTGTCTCTATGGGCATTTTTCACAGTCCTAGCTCAGAAATGGACATCTTCATTTTAGCTCAGCCATGAGCCTTTCATTTTGTTTGGTGAGAAGGTACACTTTTCGGAGAGTGCAAGGCTGGGGTTGTGCACTTGACAGGAGGGAAGTTCCTTTCCTTTCTTCCCTTTTCCCCCTTTCTTCCTCGAGATGAAATTTTTTTAGTCTCTTTAAAATGGCTTTTTGTTTACTCACAGCCTTTACTCACATCCCTTCCTCTTTCAATTGCAGCTCATCTTTCTGTTTCATGCGCCTTCAATGCTGGGATTTCCTAAAATAGCTGGGCAGAATTTCCAAGGAACACAGGAAGAGGAGCTTTGGTCCCCTTAATATACCATAAACACAGAGAAAATCTTTTACCATCATGAGTGAACAGCGACAGGTACTTCAAAATAAAAATCCTGATGAAATGTTTTCACCTAACGGCAGACCTTCACCTCCAAGAGGATGCTGTGGTTGCTCCCCGAAGGCGGCTGAGTTGCTGTGCCTTTCCCAGCCCCCCCCCCGGCTGTGAGCACAGTCCGTGCTGGCAGCAGCAGGCACAGACCCGGCCGAGCTCAGCATCTTCCCTGCCCGACCCAAGGGGAGACGCAGGTGCCTATCACCAGGGCTTCAGGTCCCACCAGCACTTTGTCACTGCAGAAAAAATGAAAGCGGGGAAAAAAGGGGTTTCCTAATGATGAGCTGTGTCTGAACTCTGCTGTTCTTGGCAGTGGACCTCACAGCGTTAAACAGGAGAGCGTGTGCCTGAAGCCTGCGGGTTTGTATTAGTTTGGCTCACTAATCTCGCTGAAACACTGCTGGCTTCAGCCACTGCAAGGCTTAAGTGGGGCAGCAAAACAAACGGAAGCCTGAATATCTGCCCAGGTTATCGGCACCTCCCTTCCACCAGCAAACACCCTGGCACCGGTCAGCATGGGGGGACCCTAACCCCAACCCCATTGCCCGGCTGCTTTATGGCTGAACTTCTTTTAGTGTTAGGAATCTTGATCAGACAGAGATGAAATGTGCAGACATGAGAATAATTACCTGTGCTGTCAGCCAGAACTGAGGACAGACGGTGGTTCCTCAGTTCATCCCGACAGTTCACTTTTTTGCTCTTACACAGTGAAGTGACAGTGCATCCTGACCTGGACCGCCCCGAGGGTAAGATCTGTAGATAAAGCACAGGTGCTGTGATTTGCTGAAGGATATTCCTGATTATTTTACCCCTGGAGCTCTCGTTTCCTTATCAATGCTCACAAGCTTTCCTTAGCCTTTTATTTACTGGGAGGTGCTTTTTAGAGCGTTTGCTTCTTCTGGCTGGCTTAATTCAGCTAGATCATGGTGCCCCTGTTCATGGCCTGTCTGTAAAACCCAGAGCTAAAGTGCAGCCCCTGGAAGGACCATCAGTGAACCTCTGCTTCTCCCCAAGACCTGCAGAGGTGACACAGAAATAACTGTGTTAGTACCAGTAGGGTTACACCCATGCAAAACGGACACGAACAATGGGGACTGGGGCTGCGCAGTGACCAGGAATAATATCTGCTGACCCTCAGGGTGCAGTTTCCCATCAGCTTAACCTGATCTGACCGTGGGCTGCTGGTGAAAGGGTGGTCCTGCTCTTCCTGCCTGCTCCTAGGCATATGTTCCTGACACCTCCCTTGCGCTGGAAGCTGCAATCCTGGAGGCTACAGAAAGGACCCACAGAATTTTTTTCTTTTTTTGGTAAATTAGTTTCCTGCCGGATCAACAAGCCAAAGCGAATCACCCTGCCACAGCAATGTATGAGGCAGGAGATCACCAGGTCAGCTAAACCTAGAGTTTGACTGGATTCAGGATAACCAGAAAACTGAGCATCTGTCTTCTATACCGACCCTTTACACTACAGCCTCTGGGGAACCACCCTGCTCTCCAACGTGCAAAACCATCGATGTAACAGCGCAAAGCAAGTCGTGTGGAGTAGCCGGTATCAGGGAGAAGGGTGAGACAGAGCCTGGGTCTCAGCCCACACCCGCACCGCCCACGGCAGCTGCCTTCTCTGTGTTTCCCACGCTCTTCCTCCAGCTGCAGTTCCACCCGGGGCCCAGCACCAACCGGACAACGCTCTGGAGGGAACCTGGGGCACTTCCACAAGCTACTTCTGCTTCAGCTGCGGCGGGGAAAAAAAAGCAATGGGTGCAATAGTTCTGATCCTCTCTCCCACAGGTCCCTGGGAGCGGGGGTGGGGTGGCCGTGGAGGTGACAGCGGTGCCCTGGCTCCCTGGGCTGCGCTCCTGCCTGTGACGTGGTGTAGAAGTGGGCTACCAGCCTGCTCTGGCTGAGGCCAGGCGTCCTGCGGCGTGAAGGGCTAATAACTGGGAAAGCCACTGCAGGTGCAGAGGGGGCTGTGAAAGGGCAACGGCAAGGCAGGTGCATGGGCAGCGGAGAGCAACAGAGGTGGAAGGGGGCTCCGAGCAGAAGGCAGCATGGTTCAGGGACAAGCGCTGTAATCCCAGCAGCTGGTTGCTCCAGGGATTTGGATGGTGTGTTTTCCAAGGAGCACTGTGGGGGAAGCTTATTTGCAAAGGTGCACAGGCAACTGCAGCCCTCTGAGGTCGCATGCATGTTCTGCAAGGAAGAGGTGTGCACACTCAGTGACACAGTTTGCACGGGGTAAACCCCAATGCAACAGCCCCTGGACGTTTTCCTCTGTCATTGTTACACGCTTAGTTGTCCATTTGTATTCTCAAAATTCAGCCTCCTGTGTTTCATCTCTTACATGGGTTTCTTCTCAGGTTAATTCCCCTCTGGCTTCCAGGAGAGCGGGATGTGACCCCTCCTGACATTTGTTTAGTGAGTTATGCTTGCCTTCCGGAGAACACAAACAAGCTGTTGGATTTCCTCCCCTCAGCTTTAGCTCTGGTCCGGCTCCTTGCTGCACTTACTCCAGCCTCACGCCGATACAACAGAGATTGGCATCGGGCTTCTCGAGTTCTGCTTGCAAGTGTCTATGTGATTGAGAGTTTGTGCTTCATTTTCAAGAGGGATTGATGTCCGACCACATTAAAAGAAGTGTAAGTGTTTATTCCCCCTGATTTCACTCAAACTGAAATGTCTGACTGTCTTTAAGGAGCTAGTCTTAGTCATTTGAGAAAGTCACTTGGATTTAGGTCTGTAAATAGTGATGTCATTTCTAAAAATAAGCCTCGCACTCCAAAGGCACCCAGACGATGCCAACATTGTCCTGACTGACTGGGCAGCCCTCCTTTCCTGCAGGTAAGAATTTGAGGGCTATGATAAGAAAAATGAAAATAATCTCCATCTCAAAACAGCCAGATCTGAATGTAATTACTGACAAAACTGTAAACCCAGCTTCCCAATAATGTTTGAAAACCAAAATGAAGCATCCTCCTCGTTCATGGGAACAGAAATTGTATTCACATAACAAAGAAAGTAGGTAAGAGGAAGTATATTGAGGAACTCAGGAAGCGAAAAGTCTTTCATTGCTATATTCTTGCAGGAGCTAATACAAAGCAACATGGTTAGTTGGCCCTTCAGCAGCTTCCTATTTCCATCACCATACTGCTTTAATCTTTAAGGTACTGAACATTATGTTTTTCTGAAGTTAATTTGGACAAACCTGACGCCTCATGGTTTGTGTCCAGCTGAGTCCAACTCTAATAGGCTGCCCAGGGAGGTGGTGGAATTACAGTCCCTGGAAGTGTTTAAAACCCACACAGCTGGGGTGCTTGGGGACACGGGTTAGGGGCAGGCTTGGCAGTGCCGGGGTAACGGTTGGGTTTGATGGTCTCAAAGGTCTTTTCCAGCCTCAATGCTTCTATGGTTCTGTGAGTCGCTGTGCACAGATGTAGGATGGCAGATCTGGTGGAAATTGGATTTCAGTGATAACTTTCCCTCCTCTCCTTGCTCTTTTATCTTTTTGTCTGCCACAGCATCTCTTGGTAGAGCTTTTATTCCTTGCGTTTTCCTTCTTGTTTTAACCAATGTAGAGGAATTATAGAGGAATGAAGTTGAGTTAATTAATAATATACAGCTGTGGGCTGGCTGCAGGGGCGGTGGGTTGGCTGACGTGGATAAGGTGCAGCTGTGGCTGGTTCTGTTAAGTAGTTAAATAGCTCTGAGGGATACAGAAGAGGAGTACCCAGAAGAAGCAGAGGGAGTATTCTGCATGTAGGAGAGGCAAGTAGCAGGGTGGACTGTCCTGAAGAGGATGAAGAAACAGTATGGACAGTGGATGAACCTTTGAAACCCTGTTGGGGATTGGTGGCCGTGCGGGGGCAAGGCATGGGAGCTACTTATTGAAGTTAACCTGGTATGGTATGGTAAAAGCCTTGTTGCAGCCGGCTGGTTTAGCTAGTGCTGTGAAAGACTGGGGGATGAGGAGCCTGGTGGTGTGTTATGCCTGAGCATCCCAGCTTTAGGCTAGACTGACAATGTTAAGGCCAAAACACTAGACTGTTATTCCTGAGTAAATTAACCCCACTTCTAGGACCACTTTGATGTGTGCAACAGGGGTTGTCGGCCCAGCATCATTTTCTCTTCTCTCAAAGGGCACTAATTTAATTCTTCATGCCCACAGGTTGTGGGAGGAAAGGCCCCTGTGCTGTGCCTGCCATCAATGCCCCTCTGGAGGATGCTTCCCAGACACCTGTGACGAGCCCTGCATGAATAAAATGAATTTTGCAACCTTGGTGAGTGCACTGCTCTCTGGAAGCAGAGCCACCTCATGACCCGGACTGCACATGCCCACTTGGAGAGATGTTTTTGGGAGGCTCAGGATCCCTCTCCATAACACTGAGCCCCACTGGGCAGAGGAGATCAGCCTGGGGAAGAGCCCTGCCAGCCTGCCTTGCTTTTGGCACGTTGGAGGCAGTGGTACAGTTGGGCCTTCATCCAGGAGAAGGGAAACCCTCAGCCCCTGTGTGTGGTGGGGTGAGGCTCTGTCCCTTATGCATCTGCTAAGCTGGGGTTCAGGAGGACTGAAGTCACCTCGAGTTCCCTGGACAACTGCTCCTGCACTGAAATTAGCTTATGTGCAACATACTCCTCTGCTTTGACCTCCCTGCAGATATAGGCTGGGCATTTCCCTGCAAACTGCCCTGCTTTATGCTGGCTGTGATCAACAAAATGCCACTGCTATGGCAGTCATTGGTAAGTCCTGGATGGAGCCCCAGCCCCTGCCCACCTTCAGGAGCTTCCCATGGGTGGTGGGAAGGGGAGTTTTTCTGGGATGGGCCCCCTGCAGCCAAAAAGTCCCTGGAGCAGAGCTGAAGAGCAGACACTGAGGTTTCTGTATGTGCCTGTTTCTTCCCTGGAAAGCAAGAGTTCAGTGGCACAGGACAACACATGGCGATAAGGATTTTTTCTTAATTGTCAAAAGAACTGTCTGTTTCTAAGGTGATTTTTAATGAAAAGTGTTTATCAGCATTGCAGTCAGAAGGGTGGAGGATGCTCTGCTTTCTCTCAAGTTGTTTCTCTTTCCCTTCATTTTAAAAAATGAGGAGGGAGGGAGGGAAAGGAGAGCCAGAGCTGGAGGTGAGGAAGAACGTGAAAAGAAATGTTTTTCAAAGGGAAACTTTCTATTTAGCTTTCTTCACTGCATTTTGCAAAACATGTATTGGAAGTGGAAGCACAAATTCAAAAGGCCAGGCGGTGTCCTTGGTGGCAACAAACCTGCTCGGTGCCAGGCTGCCTCCTTAGGCAAGGACCCAGGGACCTTCATGTTGATCACTGTCTTCCTGAAAGCATCCCCATATCTGGGCCATTCATTTCAACCAAGCTGCTTTGAGATGGGGAGGATGTCCCAGACGTGTGGGGATGGACCCCCGTGGGCATAGGCTTATATCTCGGGTGCATTCAGGGCAGGCAGGGATGTGGGCTGAGGTGTGGTGAGGGGGAGGATGAGGGCAACAGGGCTAAAAGAACACTAAAAATTCTAGCAGTGGTTACAACTAGCCAGGTACAGCAGCTCCTGCTGCTTGCAGGCTGCGTACTGGGTACCGCTCTGTTGTTCAGCACCGCAAAACAGGGAGACTATGAACTGCCACTCACAGCCCCCTCCAAAGTTTCAAAAAAGACATTGCTGTGTAAGAGGAGCCAAGCTGGTGTGAGGGGTCCCCTGCTAACCGTGGTCACCTGTCCTCACAGCTGGCGGCAGCAGCACAGGGTGGGTCGGTGGGTGCTAATCATGGGGTATTGTGGAGCCACCTGGTACGGTGGCAGAGAAACCAGCTGTCCCTGCAGGCTGCTGCCAGCGGCTTTCACTTCGCCTCTTCTACTAAGCCCGGCTTCACCATTTACTGCTTTCCCAGAGTCCAATGTGAGGTGGGCTTACGGAACAGCAGCACTGATCTGCGCTGGGTCCTGGGACTCCTTCCCCATGTCACACGGGTGGCACTGGCTGCGCACCTTCCGACTGCCGAGGGAAGATCCTTTAAGAAGTAGAATATCTGCAACGTAAGATCAAATCGCTTGCCCTGAAAATCCAGTTCCCCCTCCCCAACAACGTGGCCAGTGATGCTTCAGGACAACATCTCCATGTCAGTTCCTCCGCATCCCTGGCTGGATAGGAAGGTGGTACGAGCTGCTCCCCTGGGCTTGGCCAGCCTTGACGCAGTGGTGGGACAGGCAGGAGCTGACCCAGAATACCCAGCCAGTGCCACGAGGCTGTGCCAGCGAGGGCACAACAGGACTCCTGTAGCCCAAAGGTAATCAGACTTGTTCCTGAAGCGAGGCATTTTATCGTCCTTATCTTCGCTTGCTTAGCTACTGCACAAATGTTACAACTTTCTCATCGGATTTTGGTGCTTTCATTTTGGGTTCCAGCTGAAGTCAGGAAGCGTGGCGGTGGGTGGAAACATATAAACCCCAACATCTTTAAAGTGCGAGCCTGAAAACGGGATAGGTGTCAAGGCAGGTTAATTTTACAGCCCACCAGTGCTGGCAGCATCACTCCTGGTATTCCCAGAGCCATGCACCTTCCCTCTGACCTCACCGACGATGCTCGGCTACTTGCAAGGAAGTAAACAAAAGGGACTCATGGGGACTTTGGTTCCATAGAAACAGCAGGGAAAACGTTCATGCGTGCCAAGTGGAAAAGGACTAAATCAGTGGGGAAGGAAATTTTATTGTCACAAGTTCAAAGGGGATGTTACAAACAAGAGAGTGGGGGTGGGTGGGGGGGGGGGTGGGGGAGGGAAGGGAAAACTTCAGAAAGCACTCCCTGAAGTCAGATCACAAAATACTACTAACGAAGCCTTGCCTTGGAGCAGTTGTCAAATATGATGTGGTATTTACATCAACAGTGACTCAGGCAGCATTTACTACTTCCCCTTTAAACCCAGCAGGACGCTGCCTGCCCGCGGAGGTCTGTGGATGCTAACCCTGCCGTGGGCCCAGCGCCGGGCAAGGGGGTGGCAGGGGCACAGCCCCCTCCGCCACGCGTCCCCCTGAGCCGGGGCTGGCTGCGCGGGGGAGCAGTGACCAGCGCTACAGCTGCCATGGGGACAACGCGCAGAGACGTTTGTGCACCGGGAGTCTGAGGCCCCGGCTCCCGGTGCTCAGCCTGCCGGCTCTTGCCGAGCAAGGGGCTCGCTGCGGGCTGATCCCGGGCTGATGCGGTGCCAGCAGTGCCGTGGGGCTGGGGTGGGATCGCCCGAGGCTATGCCATCTGTCCCCAGTCCCCAGGGCCAGCCGGCTGGGGCATGCTGGAGGGCAGTGGGAGCTGCCAATGCCCCTTCCCACTCTGTCAGCGGCAGGAGGGATGGCATCGGGGTGGGCTGGCGTGGTCCAGGGGACGCTCCGCTGGGACGTGGCAGGTCTGAGAGCCCGGTCGTTTGATCTCACCGTGGCAGTGGCAGCTTTTATCACAAATGTGAGCCCCTGATTTGTAAAGAGGAGAGAATGTCCCAAGGTTCAAAAGGGGAAATATCTAAAGTCTGTGATGAATTTCACTGCAAGCCAAGTGCAAACATGGCTTTGGGTCTTGGAGAAGGAGATTCAGGGTTACAAACACAGAGGGGTGATATAATCCAGCCACTGGATCGTTCTTTTATTTGCCATTGCTTCCTCCAGTTGTGGCAGCCCTTTGTAGACAGACGAGTGGAGGGTTCTGCAATTCACAGGACGAAGTGGTCACCGCGTCGAAGTGCTGCTGGTGGCAATGTTTGCATGTGCCTACGTGCCACTGTGCACTTCATGAAGGCTGAAAAAAGGTAGCTCTCATACCCCTCGTTCCCCTGCGGTCTTGAAAGGCAAAATGGCAAAGCGCTGTGAGCAGCAGAGCTACCCTCAGGTGGGCTGTGCCCTCCAGTTTGGGGCACAGCATCGGTCCGGGTACCTCCTCTGGGGACCCCTCAGCTCTTCACCCCCCCATGGAGCGGTAACACAGCTTGTTCAAGGGATCAGCAGGGAAATGAAACGCAAGGTCCCTGCCTCTCCTGCTACCACGTAACTGCCAGTGGTCATCCAAGCTAGCCCACAGCCAGCTTTTGAAGCAGTAATTAATTTCGATAAAGCTGCCAGGCTACGTTTCTCCTGCTTGCATCACTCTGGTGGCAGGCTACAGAATCTGGGAGTGCCTCAGTCTAGTCTAGGAAATAAAACCTACAGGTGATCACGTTTGAGATGGCTTAAGGGCTGTGATGCCTAGTGTTGCTGCATGCTCCAGCAGGTCTGAGTCACATTGGCTGGCTCCATCTCTGCCGGGTGAAACCCCACGGATCGCACCTGCGCTGCTGTGAAGCCGTGGGCTGGCGCCGTACCCTGCTGGAGGTGCACCCGGGCTTGCGTCTGAGCTCACAGAGAAGGCACGGCAGCTTTATCAGCTCCTTTTGGCCATCGGGCTCAAAGACCCTTGGTCTGGGGCTACATGGGCTGCAAGTGGGAGGGTGTTTTCCAAATCCTTCTTTGTGCCAGCTTTGCTCTTCTTTCACCCTCAGTGCAGAGTACGTGACTGAGCTTGTTATCTTTGCCTCTCAGATGATTATTTGTTCGCGTTACTCGTTGAAACTTTGTGGCATCCTAACACTCTCCATAAGGATCTCTAAGAATCTCTACCACAGTGTCAAAAGCACAGGCATGTGCTCTGCAGTGTCAGGCTTTTGTAAAGTTGTTTTAACAAGCTCCTGCTTTCAATTAGCGAGTAAACTCCTTGGGGCACGAGTCTGGCTTCCCATCGGTCCTGGCAGGCACTCTGGTACTTTCTAAGCAAATAATCCTCGTCCTCATCTTCCTACTCAGGCTGGCAAAAATCCAAAGGTAGCTCAGATTTCGGTCACTCCCGTTCCCCCACCTGACAGGGCTGCAAGCAGGTGTCTGGGGTGGTGTTGCACACTACCTTCAGGTCCACTCTGTGCTCCTTAGCATCGGGAAGAGGGCATTTGGACTCTCAGTTGCTCAGCAGTGTGAACAGGACATGAGCAAGATGCAAATCGCACCTGTGCGAGTGTCACCTGGCTAGCTTCTCCCTAGCTTTTCCAGTTTACTGGGCTTGTGGTAGGGCCAGGTCTCCCCCTGCTTGCTAGAGCTTTAGCCAATTCAGCACTTGCCTGCTGGGATTGTGACCCCTCCCATTCCCCATGTGTTTGTTTGAATAGATAACTCCTTTTATATATATATACTTGCTCTTTGGATGGAGGGGAAACCTTTATTGTTGTCTCTGAGCTTCTGCAGCATAAAGTTCCAGGATTCCTCCATTCCCAGCTGCTGGATTCAGAAAGCTTTTCCTTTTCAAGCTTCCTGTTCACACAGGGTGGGGGTGGGAAGTGGGGGACGAGAGGGGAGGTTAGGCATTGAATAAAAGGAATTAACCATTTCCCTTCTCTGACCTTTGGGAATTTCCGTATGTGAAAGTGGCAGCTTGTGTGTCTAAGAATTATAAATGATGGGACCTCGCGAGTTACTGAATGGATGTGTGACCAAAGCCCCCAGGCTGCTCCCTGAGCGGGGCTGGGAGTGGGGAGGGCAGCGGGGAGGCCCAAGAAGCAGGAAAGGCTGTAGATACTGAAAGACTTCATGTTTTATAGGAATGAACACCGCTTATCGTGCCTGGGAGAGCTCACGCTATTGCAGCTGCCCTCCGCTGTGCCTTCGTTTGTCTTCTGTTCCCAGCGCGCAGCAAAGAGGAGGCCAGGAAGTAAGTTTCCATGAGAAGCTCTCATGACTCAGATCTCCCTCCTGTAGGGTTTCATCAGTTTCCCTAGGACAGGGTCACCATCCTGAAAGGAAAAGAGCCATCCTGACTGGTGTTAAACCATGTGTGCATTTGATAAACATAGCGTGTGCATGCACAACCCTTTCTAGGCCCTTAAAACAGACTTGACAGGGCTTGAAAGTGGACCTTGCATTGCTGTTTCTGAGAAGCTGGTGTCTGCCCTCTAAGCCACCCTTGCCCACGGTTCCTGGGTGCTACCAGTGTCGGTGTGCACCCTGGCGGGCTCACGGCTGCCCCTGGGATGTGCCTGTGCCCACACGCACAAGCAGGGCCAGGGCGTTTGTGGGGTGAGGTGTGACGCCCCCATTGCCACTGTAATTTGCAAGGAGCACCAAATACCCCTGGAGGTACCCCCCAGCAAGCTGAGACCTGGCGTGGGTGGATTAAAACCTAACACAGCCACACCTGGATGCAGTAATGAACATGTGTGTGCGCGTATTGGACTGATGGAGAGGAGTGCCGAAGTGGTACCCCACGGGGACACGCTGCAGCGCTGCTCAGATGCTCGCCTGGGCAAGTAACCCCAAACAGACCTAAGCGAGTGCATGTTGCTGTACACACACAAGCTGATGTCCTCTGCAGCCCAGATACTGGTAGCGAGAGGCTCATGCCTGTACGACCTGGGTTAGCAGTGGGCAGCCTGTGGCTGCTGCCCTCCTCCCGGGCCAGCTGCCAGCCAGCTGTGCCATGGGCCCCTGGCTGGCACCCCAGGGCTTACGCACCCGTGTGCACCTCGAGAGGCAACTTCATCCATGGAGGTTTCTGCTCCCTCTTTCTGCTCGCTCCCCCTAATCCACAGGGAAATTCCTGAGCTTCACTTCCCATCATCTCCCTGAAGCCACGAGGCTCCCAGGCAGGTGAGGGGAGTTAGATGAGCCTGAGGGGTTTGCCACACAGACAGGCGGTGGCAAAGGCTGGTGGCTGATGAGGGTCAACAAGACTGGTGCGAGTAGCACAGATGGGGCTTCAAGTGTGGCATCGGAAAACCTGGTCCTGGCCTCCCATCCCCAGCTGAGCACGTGTTCCCACAAACAGGCGTGCAGGGACCTATTGCAAGGCTTTGGGCAGCGTGAGCCCACAGCCCCCTTCTCTCCCTTCTGCTTGCGAGGAACTGTTTGGGATGCGTGTGCCCTCCCTGGGCACCAGGGTCTCGCTGCCTGGGCTTGTGAGCTACGTTCTTGCCTGGGCCCAAGAAGCAGCCCCCAGCAGAGCACGCACCTCCACGCTGGCAGCCGGAGCATGCTCAGCTCTTCTTTCTTCACTGGCCATGGCAGAGAGGTTTCCTTAACACAGGAGAGAAAAAAAAACCCAACCCCAGACCTGCTCATACTCACTGCTGGCTGCGATTTGCAAGGCGCAGAGGAAAAAATATGTTGCTCAGCAGGGCCCCTGCTGTATCCTGTATGGCATTTCTGTGGAACTAGCCAGGCCCATCTGTCTAAGCGTTTACAAATTGTAAACCAAACAGGGATGACCTGGGGAGTCCCAGGCCTGCTGCTTTGCTAGGACAACAGGACCAGAGCGAGGGCAGTCCGCTCCCCACCATGCTGCCAGAGGATGGAGATGGAGGGAAGCGGGTGGCCTCTTGCCCTGTGGGATACAGGAGCACCCCACCTGCGTTTAGGGGGAGCCCAGGGGGGTGCTCTGAGTGGGTTGCGAAAGATGTCCTCCTCACCCCTCCTTTTCTTCCTCTGCTGCGGGATGATGGGGACAGCTAAGAGGGAAGCGTGTTTATACTCTGTAGCTGAGCATCTCTTGTCTGCTGCTGCCCTCAGCACTTTCACCAGCCTGTAGATGCGACAGGGACCAGCCGGTGCATCAAAGGCTTGTTAAGTTACTGCTGTGCCGTGAAAGAGAGGGAGAGAAATCCTGTTGACTGTGACGAATTAGAGGAGTTCAGGGGTGGCACTCACCCTTTTATTGGAGAGCTGCTTGGGTCTGTGCACTGCTAAAGAGATTAAAGCAGCGTGTGGCATGTTTCTGGTTCTGACAGAAACTTGAACACGCTCTAGTGGAGCTATAAAGAGAATGGCCACATCAGTGGCAGAAGGGCTGGGGGGGGTTGCAAGTGATTAGCCATACTTGGAAGGCACCAGGGGGCTGTGCTGTGAACTGTGCGTGAGGTGCTGAATTCTCCAAAGCGTGGCGCTTGCAGCACCGCGAGCGGGCTGTCTCTTCCCACAAGGGTTTTTGGGCATGCTGTGCCCTCACGGGACCTCTGGCAGTGTTATCTCCTGGGGAACGAGACCCTCAGTGCAGGGCTCAGCCCCCGCCTGCAACAGTCTCCTCTAGGGATGGAGGGGGCTTGAGGCAGGTGTGTGTCTCCATTCCCATTCAGACCTTGGTCATTCAGCAGTCAGAAGTGAAAGCATCAGATCTTGGTATCACACAATTAATGCCAATGTGATAAAAAAAAAGGACACACACACCCACACGAATATCATTTATCGGGAGTTAAGATAGTGCCTAAGGCTCAGGATTCACTTGGGCTTCTAAGGCACCAAGCTGACCAAGGATGGGGAGCTAACTTGTATCTGGTTACTCTGAGCTGGATTTCCTAAAGGTTTCAGGAAAAATGGCCATTTTGAAGGTGGCAAGTGGCAGCCATTCTCTGCCCCGAGAACACGCTCAGCAGCTAACCCTACCACCTGGTGCACCACGTTCCTAAGCAGGACATCTGCTCGGTAACAGGGACACAGCTTACAGAGCTGAGGATGTTCAGGGCAACCTGGCACACAGGGCTTGGGGAACGGGCATGCCTGGGAGGAGCATCACAACTTGCCAGGCACCGTTTTCCCCCAGTGTACCCCCAAGGTGGGGTTATGCTGGAGTGCTCCAGCCGGAGCGGGCAGGACCCAGATCGGTCATTCGTGTACTGAAGTAGATCTTCATCAGCTCTCCAGGTTATCAGAGCTCACAGTCAGGTGGGCTCAGAAGTGGCTGCAGTTTATGTGTGGTAAAACTGGAGATGGAATTTCAGTGGAACGAGACACTTTGAATCTCCAGGAAAACGGCCAGCAAGAGGTTAGTAGACAGGCCGCTGGGGCAATGATTTCAAATCGGCCTGAATGACAATTTTCAGCCCCTAAAGCCCCTTCAAGAAGTCAACACGTGTCACACTCCCTCCTGCATGACAGTATCAGCGACAGCTTGGTAAAGTCTAGGTGGCTTCCCAAGAAGCAAAGGTAAAGCAGAGATGACTCGAAATACAGGGGACTCCGTGAAAGTGAGGAAAGAAATCAAAGAGCAAGCCCTAGGAGGAGCGCTCAGGAACAAGAAGTAGAAAAATCTCTGTCCAAAGATGAGAGTAAAGCATTGCCAGTGTGAGAGGTGACAAGAGACCCTCACAGATAATGCCATGACAGAAATTCAATTCTCTGCTGAGGAAGCTGATAGTAACGCAATTTTCCCACCGAAAGGAGTCAACTGAAGGCAGTCGAAATCAGGGGTTTCCACATTCCTGTGAAAATATTTGAGATTTCAAAAAATACTGCTCTTCCTATCTGTGTCAGCAGAAAGCTGAGACCTTTGGAAAAACATATGAGAAAGAATCCAATTCCTTCTTTCTTTTCTCTCGCCTCATCACAAAAATGGGAACAGCTACATACGCGGGACTGCGGCTTGGGTTCGTGTCCCTGCATGAGGTGACGTCCGGCGAGCGCACCGCCCTCCCCACCAACAGCCCAGTTACTAACCTGGGGAAAGTCTAGATGCAACTGGAAAGACCGACGGGCTCGAGTGGGTCAAAGCGTGCCCTGGGCTCCTCATCCCACAGCCGCAGGCAGCAACCAGAAGCAGAGCTGGGCACAGCCTGGCTCCTCTGTCCCACCAAAGCAGAGCACGGAGGGGGAGCAGGGCGGCGCAGTCCGGGGCACCTGGGCTGCATGGACCCAGGAACTTGAAAAGCCCCTCCCAGTTAGGTAAAAGAGATGTCGGGTTTATAGCCAGTTTTCATCAGACTTGAGAAATCTACCCTATAGAATGTCCAGGAACTCAAATAGCTCTTGCAGATCTGGATTTTTAATGAATCATTATTTGCACACACACGAAAAAGAACCCTTTTCAGATTATTTCCAGCCGGTTTTGGTTCTAGCAGGAATGTTTCCAGTGCCTTACTACTAATGAACAATGAGAGATGCTAATAATGCCATAAGGTCAGAAAAAGAGGTAGGGAGAGCACGCACAAGAAACACGAAGCGTACAAATGTGAAAGGACTAGTGCATGCAAAATAGCTGGCACTGTAAGCAAGGAAGCGGGAGATGCAAGTCAAAAAATTAAATGCCTGAGTTGGAGGCCTGCTTAAAAGTGTACGACGGTGGATTTGCCAGCAAATCCACCAAAAAAAAAAAAGTTTAAAAGTGCCTTTCAGTGCACTTGGAGAAAAGCTCAGGAACCCCAGGAGAATGCTGCTGGAGTCAGCACTACCGAGAGAGGCTGAATGCGACGCGCGTCCAGCTGCCTTCAGGAGTTTTGCAGAGTTTGCTTCTTGTGGGTGGCAAAGGAGTGATTGGGGCAAAGTTAAAGGAAAAGCAGGCTGAATTCTGGCCTGCCAGGCCACCTTTAAAAACCATTCATCACAGAGAGCACAGGATAGAGGAAGTCGCTCATTGTTGTTGCTCCTCAGAAATCGTTTGCTATCCTTCTTCACAGATTTGGGAAGTTAAGATACTAGCATCATCTGAGACATCTGATGGACCATCTGAGGGAATCCCCACCCCAAGAGGTGCTGGAGAAGGCAAAGCAACGGCCTGGGGCTTGACAGGACTGAGTGGTGGGAGACCCCTGGGGCCTGCCGCAGGCCTCGGCAACATTTGAAGAGTCCAGTGTTCAGGGAGTGCTTTTGGTGACGTGCCCAGAAGATACTGGAAAGTCTACAAACTACTATCCACAGTTACATAAACTAATGGCTCCGCAGAGTGTTTATCCTTCATTTCCAGAGTTAGGAGTGTGGTGTTCGGCTGGTATAAACCGGCATGGCCAGTAGATGACTCCTCTTCTCCTTCATGTCTTTCATTCAGTCGTTCTCCATGCCACTCAAGTGAGCTCAGACTAACTGATTTATAGTAGCAGTCAGTAAGAAAATAACTAAGCTTTGAGATCCTGGCTTTCACTGAGCAAGATCTTAGGTGGATTAATACACACAGTTTTGCTGACTTGCCAATAGCCTCAGGCTTTTGATAAGCAAGTGATCTGGCCAACCTGAGCTCTCAAATCACAGTCAAAAAATTTCTCGCAGTGTTTGGAACTCTCCCCTGGGTGCTAGTTTCACATTCCTAAGCAAAAGGTACAACATACTGTTTTCTGGGATTTGAGTTTGCTTGCTCTGGCACGTTACATTAAACCCTTGAAACCCCAAACTCATATTTGCAATACCAGTTGGGAAGGTTTGGGAAATGTACAGGGCATCGTCAGCTGCAGCAGAATTGGGGCATCTCCTGGTTTCTCCCCAGGCATCTAAAATGTTAGTGAACATCCCCTGCCCACACGCAGTCCTCCTTGGATGCTCACTTCTGCTGCCTTCCCCTGCTCCAGCAGCATCCTGCGGGCTTTCACCCCATCGGGCCCCTCGGCTGTCCCAGCACACCAGGCACTGCCCATGGCAGTGGGAACTTGCTGCCTGGGCTTCCCCACCGGTGCCGGTGCCGGTGTCAGCACAGGCTGCACTTCTCCCAGCAATGCTCCTCCGGACCTTGCTGGGGACCCAGAAATGTGACCTTCCCTCCAGCCTGCGCAGACGCCGGTGGCACCAGCTTCCTGGCAGCAGTGCCGCGCCAGCCGTGCCGGGCCCCGCTGGGTAAGCCAAACCACATTCAGGCTTGGTTCCCATCGCCAGGGCGCTCACACCACCCAGCTGCTGCTGACCGACCGTGGCGCTGGGGCGCAGCGCGCCTTGTTCGGCCTCTGGTACGGGGTGCGCTCGCTTCCTACATCTAAAACCGAGCCAGAGCTATGTCTTGCTGTTGAAGAGGATAAATAGAAATGAAACCTCCTCCTGACACGCCGCACGCGGTTAGCCTGACAGCACTGCGCTGGGGGTGCATGACGCACAGCTACCCAGGAAAAGTACAGGAAGAGCTTAGGGATGAGAAGCTCTCTGGCCTGCAATGAAACAAGAGGCTCTGATTTAGCAAGCAGTAAATGCTTCCCAGCTACACAGCATACCCGAGGCTGTGCCGTGTCTCCTTGCCCAGTGCCGCAGCTGCTGACACAGCGCGGATCAGCAGCAGACGCTAAGGATGGGACCAGTCAGCGAGCTGTGTGCCTTTTCCACAGCATGGTGCAAGGGATACTGCAGGCAGGCGCCGAGTCTCACCAGTCAGACGTGTTCTCCATGAGCACTTTGAGATCCTTCTCCTTCAAGCTGGGCTGCACACGGAGCTTTTAGTCAGGAACGTGCTGTTAATCGCCTACCAGGGGGATTTTCTTCATCAAGCTGCCTTGAAGGCATCTAGTCAAGTAGGTTGACTGCTGCTTGACTAGGGATGGCAGGGAAGGCTGGCAAAGGCACTGGGGCGACTCGGTGTGCCGGAGACACCCCACCCCTGAGCACAGCAGTGGCCTCAGTCACGTACAAGCTATTAGCTGCCTCCTGGCACCGGAGGCAGCGTCCCTTCTTGGATGGTGCAGGCGCTGCCTGCCACTGTCCAGCCCAGGGGGGCTTCCAGAGGAGCAGCTGGTTGACTCTTGCCTGTTAACTGAATGGTGGCATTGATGCTGGCGTCCCTCGTGGCACCTGCAGTTGGAAGTTCCACAAGCCTGTGTGTGCACCAGTCCTGCCCCTGCCAAGGACACGCTCCCAGTGTCTGCACGGGCAGCGCTGACTGGGGACGTGGCTCAGCAGGTCTGGCGGCTCAGTGGGCCAAGGCAGTGTCTCTGCCAGCAAGTCCTGCACAATTTAGGTAGGATTTAAAAGTTCACCTCCCAGGGGACCCTCGGAAGGGAAAAGAGACGTAGCGATACCTCCAGCGGTGGAAAGGAGGGCGAGCGGAAGAGCCGGGAGGTGCAGTAGGAGGTCAGCCCAGCCCACGCCACTCCGCGCTCGGCACACGGATGGGGCCGTCGGCTGTTTATCCGTAAACAGTGGCATCGTTCAGCACAAACATGCAATCAGCCCCAGCTCGGGAAGCTTCACGTACTTCTGGGTAACAGCGTGATAGAAAATAAGGCCTTGGCTTGTTGCCCTGAGTACATTGCTGAAGGGGGCTGGGTGAGGAGCAGGGAAGAGCTGGAACAGAAAAGTTAAGCTTTGATTTTCAAGGCTGGTTACCCCGATAATGTGATATGGGCAGTCCTAGCAAGGGACACCCTGGAGCTGGGCACGTGGGGAGGTTGCAGAGCCCGAGAACAGCTCTGAAGAGCAGCTCAGCACACTGGTCACAGCTTGCTTTCTGGAAAAAAGCTCCTGTAACATCTCAGGCTGCACACAGGTACTACCTGAAGCAGCTTTCTGTTTGCATAGGCACCCACAAGGCACTTACTACTCTTGCATCCAAGAATCCTCATAGATGCCTCTCTGCTCTTGAAGTCAGGCAGAAACGTTGTCCCCATCTCACAGGTGGGGGCGTGAGGCACAGCAAGGTCAAGCGATCATGCAAGAGCCAAAGGCCCAACCCTTAGTGGCACAGCTGCGTAAACCTGAGCACACCACGGGCCAGAGCTGTCTGGGTGAGCCCCAGGGCGTCCCTTCCCCTGCAGAAGAGCAGCCTCGTCCATTTGAGCTCTGCACACGGGAGACTTCTAATACCAGGGAGACTAAAGCCCAGGGCAGTGGTTAGGGTGTATTAATTCACATAGTCCTGTGGGCGCCTCCGCATTAAAGGACGACCTGCATCACAGGGAACCGGTGGCAGCGGAACAGCACCCAGTTCCCTGCTGCGGGTGGAGAAGGGGTGTTCCAGTTTACAGCTGGTGAGAAACTGTCTAGTTACAGTCATGCACACAGACAGAAGCGCTGGACACCCAGCTGTATGAATGAGGTAAAACCTAGGCATGAGTGTGATAACCCCCGTGTCAGAGACGGCTTAGAATCCTGTCCTGTGGGCTGAGTTAGTGTTTTCCCTGCAGCGATTTCTTTTAGCTAGCAAGCTTTAAGTGATGATTTGCATTCATTAGATTCACCAAACGTGTTGATAATTGACTGTCTTAACACTCAGGCACAGGGAATATGGTGGTGTTAAGGTTTCATCTGAGGCGTCAGCCACACAGCAAACAGCAAGGGACGTAACACCGACTCGTTGGGCATGTGGGAGGCTGAGGAGACAGGATCACTGTATGGATGTGAAGACAGGCCGAGATCTGAGCGCCGATACAGTGATCCTATTGCCGAGCCCTCCAGGTCCCCATCCCACCCTTTGCCTGGGGGACCATCCTGGGGGACAGACTGACGGCGGTACCTCCAAACCCAGGCTCTTCACGGCAACAGGGAGAACAACGCTGGTCACTTATTTAACAGGAAAATTCCCATTAAACCTCCATTTCCCCTTCTCCTCGGGAACATCCATGAGCGACGGGTTCACATTTGCCCCAGTATTTCCAAGAGGGGCCGTAAGCACCACGTCCCCCCGCAGGAAGCGGAGCAGCGCTGTGGTCCCTGCCAGGGGAGGAGGGGAGGGCAGCAGGGCGGCTTCTGGAGAAAGCAGCCATGCTCTCCCACTCCACACAGGTGGGGTTTTTTTCCCCATCCTTACTCCACCAGAGAAGTCCTTAGAGGAAGAGACATGCATGCAATTCGCCCCCTTACATTTACCTTGGGGAATCTTTCCAGACATTGTCCCCAACAGCATCTTATTTCTGAGACATTAAAAAACCACCCTATTCAAATGCAAATCAAGTCCTTCCTGACAATAACTGTTGAGTAATTTTGACGTCAATACAAGCGCTCTAGCCGGACGTTCCAAGAATAGACCTGGTGTTTGGGAACGGAGCAAAAAGGAAGCGACCACAGATAATACACAGGAGCAACTCTTTAAAGGAGAGACTGTGAGGGGAAGATAGCACAGCCAGGGATATCAGGTACCAAAGCAGCGGAGGTTTAGAGCGAGGGGCAGGCATGGAAAGCTGGGCTGGAGAGGGCTGAGGCTCTCCTTAGACCTAGGGCGAGCAAGCTGGGCCTTCCATCTTGGGTCAGTCCATTTGCCCAGAGCCAGCCCCAAGCTCTTTCCCTTGGGCCGCATTTTGGCCCACGTTTATGTACCTGGCGCTTGCTCAGGTGCCGCTGCCCTGTGCTAGGCTACACGCTGCAGCCCCCGGATGTTTCTTCAGTGCAGCGTGTGCCATCACGCTCCTCAAGCTGGCTGCGGAGAGGACACCGAACTTGCACGCCTTTAGAGGGAAAGCCTTTCAAGCAGAACTTGATACCAAAAAGTACATTCCGGGGCGGCACCAGCTAGCCCACCCCGAGGAAGAGATGCATCCAGTGCATATTGCTGATGGGTTGATAGAGCAAACTGCTGACCCCCCAAGGCTCTCGAGGCAAACAGCGTGCTCTAGAGCTGAAGTAGACCCCTTAGGAAACATGATCCAGCAGAGATGCCATTGATGTGCCTGCGCGATCAGAGGGATACATGCAGGGCTTCCCGAGTGACGTGGCATTTGAGCACTATTTGGAATACAATGGCCTTTCTGCCTGTTTTGGAAATTTCTGACATTCTAAGCACAATCGTATTTGTAATGGTTACATCTGGCCTTTCTGATCTGCTTGCTCATCAGCCAGCAGAGAGCCCTCAGGTACAAATCTCCTCTGGCTCTGCCCTGTGCTGCTACTTATCTCCTGCTAATTAATCACCCAGGGCTCTGGGAGAGCTCTGTAGTGTTAACCCATTCACCTCTGAAAAACTTTCTCATTCACAACGAGTCGCAGTGTTATCTGCCAGAGCACCACCACGTTACGGTAGGCAGCAATTAATTTGCCCCCCTTCTTTTCACAAAGCTGATTCATCCAAATTTACGAAGCATGTCATGACAGAGATGGGGACGAGATGTGGTGCTCAAACCTTGAGCTCTCCTGGAGCCATGGGCAAGCGTTCTTCATGAAACTGCTTTCTCAGCTTTTCGTACAAACTCAAGCATAACCTCGACGGGCTGGAGCACACCTTAGTCATGTAGGTAGGACCAGGTTTATCTCCTGAGGGCCCTCCTGCCCATTTCTAGGAGACTACGGGTCCTCTCTTATTACTAGAAAGTGGCATGGTAAAATGCTAACTTGTTAAACAAAAGGCTGTCATCAGTCACTTTGTGCCCCGTTAAGAAGAACAACTCATTAGCAGATGCTGCCTGCTGTTCTATGTGGCCTGCTTCTCTTCCACATCTCCAAGGAAATCACATACCTACATCCTGGGGGAGCTGTGTACGATCCCAAACACATTCCTCTCTCCCCATGTATTTTTCTATGTGGATTCCCTCGAGGGGCGAGTGAGGGCCTGGTGCTGGGGCAGGCGGAGAGAGCGGTGGCCGCAGTCCCCAGCAGCTGTGTCCTCACTGTGGCGTCTCCTACAGCCTGTGGCACGGGGTGACCACACAGCTGCACAACCGTCCCAGCCGGGCTTGGCCCCAGCTTCCTAGGCAGTGTTCCAGAACACCAGTACGCTGGTGTTCCCAGCTTGGCTGGGCACGGGGAAGGGAAAAAGACCCTCTGGGTTTCCTATTTAAATCCTTCCTTTCATCTTCAGACAGGTCTGGAAACACCTCGGTACATTTAAAGGGATGGGGGAAACTCGCTCTTCGGCAAATATGGCTTTACCAGGAGGGAAAAAAAGAGAGAGGGCAGTAAACGAAGAGCAGAATTACTGACACACAGACCCCAAAAGAAATGCTGACCTCGTCCTTCCTCACTAATGTGATCTATGTAGCTGCACACGGAGGAGGCTGCTGCCGGAACCGGTACACACGTAACCCACTGCGGGTCCTCCCGCCGGCTGCAGGACCCTGGCAGCCAGACCCCTGCCGTGCCCTTGGGCAGGGGATGCCACGGGCTGGTCCAGGCTGGGGGGACTGGCCCTGGGTGCCCTCGGACCCCCCGCACCCACCGGGGTCTCTCCAGGCAAGGTCCTCCCCTGCGCTGGCATCTGGGCTTCAGCTGTATAAAAGAGGGAAACCAGCTCTTCAAATCCTTGGTTGGTTTCATATGGACCCTGCAGGCACAAAAACCAGCCCCAGGCTCTCCCAGCCCTTACAAAGCATCTTGAAATGTTAATTTTATGTTTAGGGTAGAGACACACCCCAGACACCCTTCAAACCCTCCATTTCTTTCTCTGGGGTGCCTCCAGCAACCCCTTTCATGCCCCCCATCCCGGGTGAGGCCAGGAGGACCAGCACCCCCACCACAGTGACCCTCCTTCACCCACCACTAGAAGAGATGTGGGTGGTGTGCAGCCATGCCACCCCACCCCACCCCACCCCACCCCACCCCACCCCACCCCACCCCACCCCATCCCATCCCATCCCATCCCATCCCATCCATCCCATCCCATCCCATCCCATCCCATCCCATCCATCCCATCCCATCCCATCCATCCCTGCGAGACCCCCAGGCCCTGGGGGAGATGTGGGGGTGAACACGGGGGCCTGCCTGCGGCAGGCAGCGGGCAGCGGGCTGGGTGCGCGGCGCAGGAAGCACCTGCTCCTGCAGTGACGGCTCTTATCTGACCCCAGTCACATCAGGTGGCTTCCTTGTTTGCCTTGGCGGCTGGCCCCCGCAGCCCCCCCCAGCTGCTCCTTTTTTAATTTTTTTTTTTCCTCCTGAGTGCATCCATTGATCTGAAGAGAAACCTGCCCAGGGACCTTCCCAGTGCCCAGCTTCAGCCCCCGTTTCCCTGCCCTGGGATGACAGTGGGCAGCGGGGGTGAGGGGTGTGAGATGCACCTCCTCCATCCCATGGTAAAGCTGCACACGTGCTTGGCCACCATCATGCGACGTGGGTCCCTGGCCCCCCTGAAAGAGCAGTTGCACGAGGACCCCCGTGCAGCAGTGGGCGGCTGGGCGATGGGAGCGTGGCACAGCCTTCCCCAGACCAGACTGCTGGGCCGTGGCCACCCTGAGCCGCAGTGCCAGGACTTTAACAAGATAAACCAACGCTTGCGGTGCCGCCGTGCCCGTGCCGGGGGCCTGCCCCGGGCAGCACCGGGGGAGAGCCCACCCAGCTGTGCCCAGGTGCCCTGCCGTGTCCTGCCAGCATCCCGGGAGCCAGCAGCTTTCAGGAGCAATTCCCTGCATCTCCTTCCAGCTCTGCCTCAGGGGCAAACCTGAGGCTGGGAGGTGTTCTGCTCATCTGCATTTCAGCCGCAGAAGCTGGCCTGGCTCCAAGACTCCGTTTCAGTTTGACAGCCACCTCTTAAATAATCTTCAAAACAAATGTAACCAGTGGGTTAGATACTGGCGCATTGAAATGTAGCGCTACTGCCATACCAAGATAACAACAGACACAGAGCACGCACGTATTTGAAAACCGTACCGTGGTCAACAGTCCCCTGTAAGTTACAGATGTATGGTGGAAATTGTTTGGCTTTGGATTTTATGAGACATGCAAGGAACAGTCTTGCAACATATTTTCCTTCTCCCTTTTTTTCTCTCTCACACACACCCACCCCCTGGTCTTATACTCTTTTGATAAGGAGAAATCATTTCTCCAGGGGCAAAATTTGCAATGAGAAAACCCACAGAAGAAACTTTTCATACTTAACATACTATGCCAAGAGGAACAAGAAGATAATAATGGGGCTGAATATTCATAATGCTAATCAAATGTTAATAAACTGCAGGATAGCATGCAGCTCAGTTTAGCTCCCCGTCTCCATCCCTCTTCTTTCCCGCCTGCTTGCTTCTCTCCTCCTCTCTTCTTTTTCACTTCTTCCCTTCTGCTCCTGCCTGGGGAGCAGAGCTCGGGGAAGCCATCTTGACCAAGATGACAAACGTTCAGAATGAAAGTGTTATTTATTTAAAACAGCCTTGCGAATAGTAAACACTGTCAAACAGATGTGCAACATCTGTGTAGTTCAGGCAGTGGGTGAATATTTCTGCTCCGACCTCAGGGAAGCCTGAGATCTAGAAACGGGCAATAGCTGATAATCGGAGAAGCTCCGAGCAGATGTGTGCAACTATGCCGTGTTTAAGACATAAATAATTAAAAGTGAAGACTACCTCATGCAACTGTCACCTTAAAATGGAATAATAGTTATGCTTGAGCATCAGACATCCTCACAGTTATGTGGACAGTATTTTCATTTCACTGCATTAATTATGTAAGCAAACAAAAAAACAAACCGTGGGGCAACACGCTGATGATCAGTAAGAGCAAAGGCTCGGATATAATATCTGTAACGCGAGATGCACCAACATCGTGTGTCTCCAGTTTCAGATAATCACCTGGTGTCAAATCCTTTGTGCTGGGGGTGTGCCGCCAAGCGAGGGATAAGAGCCTAAACCAGCGTGCAAGGCTGAAATACAATCTGGCAGGTGACCCTCTCCCTCTCCCTCTCTCCAGCAAGACCCTGCCCCAGCCGCGCTGCCATGCCTGCTGCGGCAGCAGGCTCCCTCTGTGCCCCCCCGGCTGAGCAGCAGCACCCTGAGCCCCCGCGTTGTGCCCGGGCACCTCTGGGACGCCTCCTTCGGCAGCAGCCTGGTGGTCGGGGGGGCTCTGTGCCCCAGCATCCTGGGCCGGGGGAGCTCACACGGGGGCTGACAGCCCGAGTCCCCTTTGCTCTGCTGAGGTGGCGTTTAGGCGGACAGCGGCATTGGTCTTGTTCTCTTGGGGCAAAGAAGAGACCGCTCAAGGGCCAGCATGGGCACAGTCTTACAGGTCTTGGAGGTGCCCATACGGTGCTGCAGCATCTTGGTCCCCAGTGCAGGAGGCTCAGGGTCTGTCACCAGCACGGTCATGGGACACTTGGTCTTTGCCGGCTGAGCCCTGGGTGGCCGGTGGCAGGGTCAGAGCTGCCCTGACCTGGGCTTTCATCACACGGCACATTGTGGAAATCACTCAGCAGCTGCCCCGTGGGAGGTGAATATTAACCTCGCTGCGTACGGCTGGAGAGGCGGCAGGGTCACTGCATCGGCCAGTCCCACCGGCCGCTCGGGGCAGGCCAGAGCGAAGGTCAAGTTCGGAGGTGGTGGGCTGCGCTGGGGGCCTCGGAGGAGCCCCCGTGCTGCTGGCCCAGAGAAGAGAGCGTGCAGTGCCATGGCTCGCCGGGCGTTTGTGCAACTGCGGGCACCAAGGGGCCACGTCCAGACCCTTGCTCCTGTCCTGGCAACCCTGAGAGGCAGCTGGTGGGAAAGGTGGATGCAAACCCAGCCCTAGGGCACACCTGGATCCCATCCCGCTGGCTTCATCTGCAGCTGCGCTCCAAGCAGCTGTGCTCCCTCTGAGCCCCACACCCCGAGCATCCCTCTCTGGGGAGGGAGAGGAACACCCACGTGCTGTCTCTGCAGCCATTTTTCCTTCTCTGCCATCATGCACGTCACCCTTCCTCAGTTTGCATCTTGAAAAAGGGCAGCGGGGGCTTTTGTGGTTTAACCCCAGCTGGAGACTTGGTGCCACGCAGCCACCCGCTCGCTCCCATCCATCATCCCAAGGGATGGGGAGGGGAATCGGGGAAAAGGTAAAACTCAAGAGCTGAGATAAGAACAGTATAATAATTGAAATAACAATAGTAATAGTAGTAATAATAATAGTAATAGTAGTAATAATAATAATAGCAATAGTAGTAATAATAGAAATAGCAATAGTAATAGTTAACAGTAATGAGAGAGAAGGGGAGAGGAATAAAACCCAAAGGGAAGGAGGGAAAAAACCAAGTGATGCACACTACAGTTGCTCACCCCCACTGAGAGATGCCCAGCTGGTCCCCGAGCAGCAGCCAGTTTATATACTGGGCATGACATTCTCTGGTATAGAATGTCCCTTTGGCTAGTCCGGGCCAGCTGTCCTGGCCATGTCCCCTCCCAGGTCCTTGTGCCCCCCCGCCCCTCGCTGGCAGGGCCTGAGAAAGTGAGAAGTCCCTGACTTAGTATAAACATCACCCAGCAACAACCAAAACCATCAGTGTGCCGGCAGCATTATTCTCACGGCAAATCCAAAGCACAGCACCGCACCGGCTACTAAGAAGAAAATTAACGCTGTCCCTATTGACTCTGCCTGGTCTCAGCCGGGATGGACACCGGGTGTCTATAGGGCAGGCACAGGAGAGCCCCCAGCCCCCAGCCAGGAGCACAGACCCCCAGACTTGTCACTGCTCGGGGCTGCTGTGCAGCCCTGCTCACCGTGCTGCACCACGGCTTCCCAAGCAGCGCCGGGCGGCTCTCCTCAGCCCAGCCAAATCCAGCCAAGCTTTGCCCGGTCCTGGGTGCCTGCGCTGTGCCGGGAGCCTGGGGGCTCTCCCGGGAAGGGGCCCTTTGTGCCTCGCTAGCAGCGTGCCGGGGATGCTGCCCTGCTGGGTGGACCAGCTATGGTTTTAAAGCTTGTAGCTGGGTTCAAGGCTGCAAGTAGGCACTGGGAAGGGGCTGGGAAGGGGCCGCAGTCTCCTCTGTACAGAGGGGCTTGCATAAGGCCTGGCCCTTGCCAGACTGATCCGAGATTAGTATTTCCCATTGCTGTCAGCCTAGGACACACAGCCAAGCTGATCCATCTGGTCTTGCCTTCATTTGTCACCAGTGTTAACTTACTTGGCCATATTTGCTTTTCCTTCCTACATATATATATCTATATATATCTCAAATACATTTGCTCTATAAAACCCACTTCACTGCACATTCCCCCCTTCCCACCAGCCTCTGTCTGGGATCCACTGGCTTTTTCATGTGGCTTGTGCTGTGCCCTCACACCTGTGAAGGGAATAAAAAAAAAAAAAAAGGGAAAGAAAGAGAAAATAAGACCTCATAGGAAGATGTTTCCAAAATCCAAGCAAACGTCTCTTGTCATGCAGCTCCGCTGCTCATAGAGTAATTTTGGGAAGAAATCAGTCCTATCAGCTCTACGCATCTTCCAAATGTGTAGGAGTCCAGGCAGCGCATCCTTAGGCTTGTGTGAAAGCTGCTGCCCTCGGGATGCCCCTCAGCACCCCAGCTCTGAGGGAGAGAGATGCTCCTGCCTCCCTTGATGCAGCTTCCAAGCAAGATGCATATTTTGAATGTCCAGGGGTTTGCTTGGGAAGGAATGCCAGCCTTGCTGAGTGCCGGGCAATGCCGTCTGCACTGCATTGCCTCCGGTTTTGCCGGCCTCTGAGGGGCTGCTGGTGGGGGGAAAGCTGGGGTCTGGGGCTCTGTGTGTGATGGCGGTGGCTGGCTGCTCTGCACTGGAACTGTTCACCCCAGTTGCTTGGCCAAACAGACCAGGTACCTGGGCAGCAGGGTCTGAAGGAGAAGGGTGCTGGTGTGAAGCTGGGCACGAGCCAGGGGAGGTCGGGGAAGGGCTGGGGAGGGCTGCAGTTTTGTTTATTTGTCCAAGCGTCTGTGTTTGTTTTGGCAGAGTTGGGATGCTGGTGACACTGGGGGCAGAGTTCAGGACATCACCAGAAACTGAATTTCTGAATTAATATGTGTTGAAATAACAAAGGCAATTCCCTCTCAGCATGCCACACTCCACCCACTCAGCCGCGCTCGCTGAGGCTGTGGGGCTCTGCTTCCTCCGAGCCATCCCTGGAGCCCCAGCTTTCCCCCTCTGCCCGCTGACTACAAGGGATATGGGGCATTCCAAGGGGCTTTGCAGGGAAGCGCTGCCCACCGGCGCGGGCTGCTTTCTGCCAGACCTTGCCGGTGGCAAACGTGAAGCTCGCCCCGCCACCCTGCCCCTCCTGCAGGGGAAGGCTGCATTCTGGGGGCTGCTAAAAAGCCTGCTGGCTGGGACTGCAAGAGAAGGGCTCCTAGGGTGGGACTGAGTGGGACCCTCCGTCCCCGCAGCCTTCCTGCTGTCAGGAAAAGGGAGCAGGAGGCACTAGGTTTCTTCACTCTCAGGGGCTGGAGGCACCTGCCCTCCTTAGCCCTTTGCAGGACACAGGAGCAGAGGAGAAGCTCAGCATGTCCTGATGCTCCCCCAGGGAGTATCGCCACAGCAGGAGGAAGGGGATGCAGCCGTGGCAGTTCCCTGCCCCAGCTAATGTCACGTCCCTGGGGACGCAGACAGCTGCAGGCAGGCCAGGTCCACCTTGCCCATTGTAGAGTGCAAAAGCAGGCTGGGAGGGAGGAAGCGGGAGCCTGCACACACCGACCGAGTCACAGTGCATTGCTGCTGCAGGGGGCTCTGGGTCGCAAGCAGGACAAGGCTCCATCCCTTCAGGAAAGCTGAAAGCAAGCCCAGCTACTTCGGAGGCGGTAGCTCAGGGGGTCCCATCTGCATCGAGCCCAGTGCAGTATTTCCGAGAAGTCCTTCTCCTTCCACCAAAAATACACGTACTCCTCTCTGCCAAGCAGCTCCTGCCCTGCGTGTAACACACCCAGCACAACGTGACTTAGCAAAGCCCACCGCGTCCCTGAGTCCACGCAGCGCTGAGCATGCTGCGACAGAGCCAAGATGCTCACCCCCCGGTCCAGCAGGCGGGGTGTCGCATTCCCTCTGGAGGCACGTGGTCCTGGTTCTCCATTTCTCATCCTGTCAAGCCTTCTCCAGAGGCTTGTTTGTTTTGCCCCTCACCAGAATGTGCTGCTGCACGTTTAGGCTGAGAAAGCAAAACAGCCAACAACAGCTGCTGGATTTGGGGAAGGGGAAGGGAGGGAATTGCTTTCAGTTTTGACTTTTAACCACAAAATGCACACTGGATTCTTCCTGACAAAAGTGACAAGAAACAGAGCCACAGGTCTTTGCAGGGAGCAGGGGGAGAAAACGGCAGAGAAGATACTCCCTGACGCTTGTGCCTCTCTGGTGTTTTCTGGTAGCAGCAGCGAGGGAAGGCGGTGGCTCCGGCAGGGAAGGTGCTGCTGACCTCCTCTCAGCTGAGCACGGGGGTACAGCTGCGTCCACACGCTGGGCTCAGCAGGAGACTTGGAAGTGGGCCGAAGCATTCTGAACCCTTAGGCCTCCCGCTTTTCACCCATCTTCTTGGCTGTTGCTCAGGCTGCCCACCATCACGCCTTGGAAGAGCTGAGCTTTTCACTACAAGACCAAGTTGGTGGAAAGCCAACAGGAGAGAGCTCAGCATCAGGTCTGATGTCTCCAATCCCTGCTGCCGCTCTCAAGAAGGGTGCTACCTCGACTGCTCTGGTGCTCTCCACTATACCCAGTATATGCCCGAAGAGGTGGGAGAGGTGCCTGCCTCATGCTGTGGTCTTTGCCTGAAGAAGGACCCACCCCACCAGGTGACATTCAGTGACACCCACCACTCTGCTTATGAGAAGTCTGACACAGGTTTTACTCTTTCCTTACTCAGGAAAGCGATATGCCATTTGAAGGCAAATGGACCACATCATGCCCGAATAGTGGTGGAGCAAATGGTAGTAGCTCTGCAGGGCTGACAGTGCAGAGCTTTGAGAGGGGCTTGTGTCTACAGGCGAACCTTTGCATCTGAGCTGCCCAGAGATGCCATCCTGTCTCCATGGCAGTCGAGGTTTATGGAAAGCACCAAGTCCTTTACCCGGTGAGGGCCCTGAGACAAGCTCTGATAAGACTCAGAGTCTGTGTGGACATGAAAGTCCTCATGGACTTTCTTTCAAGAGAAAACCAGTACTTTGTTAGCAGGAGAAAAGGCTGCTTGTGGACGATGTGTCCTTGACTGGCTCAGAGAAGGTAGTACTGCTCAGTAGGAAATGCTCTTTTGGATCCATTTGGTCTATAAACAGAAACAAGGAAGGAAGAGAGGAAGGAAGGAAAGAGAGAAGCGAGGGACACGGTGGGTGTCTCATTAACAAAGCCATCCCTTACAGCCTGTGGGGTTTTTCCACCTTAGGGGGAGAGCTGCCTTGCAGACGGGGCTACGCTCACGCACGGCAGAGCTCCAAGTCAGCGCAGTTTCAGTGTGGACGAGCCCTGCTCCCCACAGCTCACCCCCAGCCGCTCTTCAGAGCTTCTCTGTGCCCGCTCGTGGCTCACTGCCGCGGTCCCCAGCAGCAGCACAGGGTGGCTCATTGTCCCCACAGCTAAGAGCGGGGCCATGCCAAGGCTACACACTCCAAGGATGCAGAAGGTGCTTGTTGTGCATCTGTGTGGCCAGCGAGGAGGAAAGGGAGCGTGCCCGGGTCTCAGCAGAGCTCTTCGACTGCCCAGCAGTAGGAGGGGTTATTCTGGGACAGGAGGAGGCTGAGGGACCTTGCGGGGGGTGCAATGGCGTGGATCCTTGTGCCCTCTGTTCCCCTCACACAGCAGTACGGCAATCAGGTGTAGCCAGGCCACACGTAGCCCCATCCCACAGAGGAACATTTCCCATTGTCCCACTATTTTTTTTTCCATCACTGTAAATTTTATTACCTCAAAGGTATGGAATTAGGAAATGAAAGATGTGGAAAAATTCCTTGGACCAAAGCACTCATTTCCATCATTTCCACCTTGCCCTGGATTTCCTTCTCGATTAGTTCCAGCAGTGTCCTTGGTTCAAGCCTTGGAGTCATTAAAGTCCTTTTGAAGCTCTTGCGCCTCACACTAGTTCTCATTGCTCAGCAGAATGATACAGCAGGAATAACAAAGTCCACTTTGATCAACTACTTCCATCCTTCACAGCTGCTTCTGCGGGAGTGATTAATCCCAGCCCTTCCTCCGCTAATAATAAGCGCAGAGAACCAGCTACATCCTTTGTTGTTATTATTTTCTCTTTTCATGTTCCTTTTCTGGGAGAGTTGTGGAAGGTACTGGGTGACTTTGGTCCAGGCTCTGTTGGAGGGGTGGCTGTGGCACCGGTGGGGAGCACAGGTACCTGGTGGGCTTGGGTGCCCTGGTCCCTCCCCTAGTCAAGGCGGTGGGTTTCCCGAGTGCTGAGCTCCCCGTGCACTTGCTCTGGAACACTTTGCAGCACCGCTCCTGCCTGAAATCCTACCTGCTCGCAGGAGATCAGCGTTTCCTACTGGCAGGGAGCCTTTGGGAGATGCAGGGCCATTCAACAGGAAACACCAGGCACAGGGACTTTGCAGGGAATCAGGCCATTTCTCAGTAAGCCTCGCGGTCCCCTGGGCTGCTGATCTGGCACTTGCGCCTCCATGAATAACTTCTTACAAACACAAATTATTCCAGGCCTTCGGTTTCTGTTTTAAGCTGACACTGAACCGGAATTGCTCTTGATTGCACCTATCTAATTG
Organism: Falco punctatus; assembly: GCF_963210335.1. Taxonomy (NCBI): domain Eukaryota; kingdom Metazoa; phylum Chordata; class Aves; order Falconiformes; family Falconidae; genus Falco; species Falco punctatus. The sequence goes on from NC_137587.1 coordinate 1,822,010, forward strand.
GGAGAAAGAGGAAGAACACTATTTATTTAATGACAAATGCCAGCTAAATGAGAGGAGGTTGGATTACCATGACCATCGACTTTTACAGATAAGATTTCAGCATTTAGACCGGCAGTCCGCTATGTTTCAAGGACTGGAGAGGTAAAAGCCTCAGACATGGGAAACACCCCTGCAGAAGAGCATTTTGCAGCAGCAGCAGAGCTGCAAGTGCCCTGTGTCACCCCCTGGTGCCGGCTGATGTGGGCTGAGCTATGCATTATGCACGCTGCATACGAGGAGAGGGATCGTACCTTTAAACCTAATCTGTCTTCACCGAAACAGCTGGTACCTGAGGTGTATCCTGGGCATGTGCACCTCCAGTTATGTCTCCCCAGGTCTGCTTGTGCGAGCCTGGGATATCAAGCTCCATGCAGACTGGTGCTGGTATGGCAAGGGAAGGAGTGGGCACGGCTAGCAATGGGAAAGAGAAAGAAGAGGGAGACACAGCTGGTGCTGCTGGTTTCTGCCCCAGGCACGGCGCTGGGAGCCACTGAACACTGTTATGACACAAATATGCAACAGAGAAAGTCCAAGTGCTGGAGGGAGCTGGTTTGTTTTCTGTAACATCTGGTTTGGGGAAACCATGGCTTGGCCAGAGTAGACTATGTCATCAGGCTGTTGCTCCCCAAGCTTCTGGGCCTCTGTCTGTCAGCCTGGCTCTCAGCACCTTCAGTTCTAGGGTCGCACATTGCGTACTGAAGAAGAAAGAGCTCTCTGGCCACCCTTGATAAACAGTGTTCTCAGCTGCTCCCCCAATTTCTTAATTGTGTTATGGTGCTGGGTGGCATCATCTGCCTTTGATGTTGGGACCTTGGGTTTGATGTTTGGCACAAGCAAGACACCTTGGCCGTAGTAAGGAGAGCTGGTACCCAAATGTCTGGTCCGGCACGGCACGCGCGTAGCACGTATGTGCTAAATCAGAACACCCTGGAGTTGGAGGCAGGCAGTGGCAGCGCTGCACTGAGTGCTCCTCCCTAAACCCACCTAGGACTGTCTGTTCCTCCGGAGAGCTCCCTCAGGCGTTGTGTGTATTACTCCAGCAGCACCGGGAGTCCTAAGGAGCCATGCTCAGCTCTGTCGCATTGGTATAAAACCAGAACAACTCTCGCTGCACTCTGCTGCGCCCCAGATCAGCACCCGTTGCATGGTCCACTTCAGCAGCCAGCCATTGGACCGCCAGGTACTGATAAGGGCAGAAGCTACCCCAGAATGAATTTATGTGCTTTTTCTTAATCTTTGGTGGAGATAAGCATGTAAATATGTGAATGAAATCTCAGTGAGTAATCTTTCTGCTTTGTTTTTTGAGGTATTTCGTCGCTCTTCAAAATTCCCAAATCCCAAGGTCTCAGACTGCTGCAGCTCCGCTGACTGAGGCGAGTTAAAGCCCCTGTGCCTCTGGAAGGGCAACCCGGCACGGCCCCACGGACCGTGCTCATCTGGAGACGCCTGAAGACACAGCCCGACCACACAAGGAATTCTAACGGCTTGGAAACACGCTGACAAACTAGCCAGGATTTAATCAGGGTGTCTAAGCTGAAGAAAATAATTTGCTGTTTCAATCTGAATGGAGCAGATATGCTTTGCTTTCTAACGTCTTTAGCTCTCTGGAAAATAGCTTCACATTCTGAGAAATCAGAACTATGTAAGAAATATGTAGTTCCTCCCACTAAACTCATCTAGTCATAAACTGGTCTAGACATAAACAGATAAAAAGAAAATGGCCTGACAAAGCAGGCTGGAACTTGCAACCGTTTTGGAAGAGCAGCCTGAGCATCCCTGGCAGGGCCGGTGGCCACGGAGCACGCGTGTTTCTGGCAGGGCCGGAGGTGGCTGGGCACAGAGGCCAAGCAAGAGGGCAGCAGCAGCCCCGAGAAGCAGCTCGAGGGGGAAACCACCATCATGGCAGGAGTTAGAGCTCTGTCACATTTGGATTTCACTTGTTGTTTCACTGGAAAGGCAAGCGGCGAAACGACCAACCTTTCCGAGGGATTTCTATTTAGAAAAAAATATTTACGGTGCACTTCTGACATCACCAGGCAGTAAAGCCGTGCATTACGATTCCTGTGTGCGTACAGGGACACATGTGCCAACAAACGTGTTATCCTCCTGCACATTCCTGTATCATTATATAAATCAGGCTTGTTAGGCTGAAAGACGAGGACAGAGTGACAAATCCAGATTGACCCCTTGTCACCTCTGAAGCCAAAGGGAAGAGCAGGATTTAGGTTTGCTCATCTGTTTTGGTCTAGTTTACAGGAAAAGGCTTGAGTGATTTTAAATCAGGGTCCAGGAGCTTCCTTCGTGCTCGAGGACATTTGGATCGAGCTCCTGTCCCATTGCTGGCAGCACCTGGGAAGGCCAGTTTAAAGCAGCACCAGCTGGGTGGACATGTCCTGAGATGTTTATCCATGCCCAGCGGCCACCAACTTACAGCTGTAGCATCTTCTCCTGAGTTTTTCACCTGAGTAAATTGTCCCTGGAGTTGATACTTCACACTTTTATATCTGGCCCATGCAGTGGGAGAGGGTGGGTGTATGCAGGCACACCTCAGAATCGCTGCAGGGCTCCTTGCAAGGCTTGTTTGCCATACAAAGTGATGCTTCATCTGCAGCAGAGCCCCTCTTGTGTGCCAGGCTACAGACATGCTGAGGACGGTGTGGCTGCAACTCCTGTCCCTTCTCACACAGCTCAAAGCTTTGAAACAGCGATAAAAGCCCAGGAGAACAGCAAGTGTACTCCTCTGGACTCCACCCTGCACACTTCTCTGCTGTGCTCTCATGGATGGCTCAGCCCTCTGGTCCTCTCCAACCCTCCTTGCCTCATCTCCAGGTCTCCAAAAAAGCATCCCTATCTTCCCTGTTCCTGCACCATCTTTCCACACATCGTCCTCATAAACTCAGCCCCCCACACTTCCTCCCACATACCTTACTTCCTCCCCGTGCCGCTCCCTTGGTCCTGCTCTTACAGGGTCTTGGGCTGGCCAGGCTTTGCCATGTGCATACGGAGCACAGCAGGGCCATCACGAGAGCTGACACTTTGCACAGAAGCAAGGGCTGCTGGCCAGCAGGGAGGGCTGCTGTGGGAGTGTGCACCCCGAGTTTAACAGAGGAGACTACCTGCATGGGCACAGCCTGCGACTGCGGCTGCTGCCACCACTGTGTGCCACTTTAGAGCCATTTGTATGGAACTGGGTGATGCGTTGCACAAGAAATCAGAGGCTGAATTATCTCTCGTTTAGATCCTTACTCCCATTGCATCCAAAAAGCATACTGTCCAAAATAAAAGTGGAAAAAAAAAATCAGGTTAAGCTACAGCCCACCAATGCAGTAAGGCAGAAGGGGACAAGAGAGTGGGAGAGGAGGAGGTGGCATCATGGCCAGGGGTGGACACACTCATGCATCAGTTGGTACCTCTTCTGGCCTCAATCCTGCAAACTCATGCAGATACATAGCACCACTCACCTAGGATGGACTAGTGGAAGTCAACAAAGTGCTATGTTGCCACTACTATCACTCTGTTTCTTTTAAAAACTGTACCATGTAGCATCCTTCTGATTTTTTATTACCAAATGCAGCTCAAGTCAATTCACTAAACTCGGTGGCACGACTCCCCCTCTCAAATCAAAACTGAGAATAGCAACAGGCTGCTGTGTGTTTTTCTATCATGTGCTAACTTGCTCTGCCATCCTGTGAATGAGCTTCTTGTTTTCTTCTTGATCAGACAGTTCCACCTACACCAGGACTGGACACAGAAGTAAATCTGGAAGGAGAATACACTTCCTGTTTATAAAAATACCCTTCCTGTGTGGAAGAGCCTTCTTCCTGCACACACGCATCTGAGTACAGCATCCCGGACCTGTTCCTATGTGGACACGGGCAGTGCTGCTGGGGGTGGGGGTACAGCTATTACGGATATCTCACTGGGGTGAAGTACCAAATAAATTAATGTTTTTGTTGTACCACCTCTAGAAATCAAACACAACCCCGAGCAACCTCAAACTGTGATCAAGATGTCATCCTTTTGAAATCAAGGGCTTTATTTCTTTGGCTTAAGGCTAAAGCTATCTGTGGATTTCCGGAGCCGGTGTCTCATTGCCGTGGACTTATTTAGCTAACTTATAGACAGTGTATCCGGCTCTTGGGATTTGACTGTGGCTCATGGCTGACACATTCACAGCAACTAAAGACCTGAGCTGTGTACATGAATTGATAAACCTTAAAAAAAATCAGGTCTCACAAGGCGGTGAGCTGGATGTTTCTATTTATATCCCTCACTAGGGGTCTTCCTGTAACTCCTTCTGAAAGGACCTGGCCGACGACTTCTTCAGGGCTGGATGGGTTAATCCACTCTCCCCTCAGGTGGCCTCTCTTCTCACAAACATCAAGAACTTGACGGTGAAAGGGCTAGATCCCTCACTCTGCCTGACTCCCAGCAGCATCCCCAGACCCTGCCAGACTTCAGGGATCATCAGCCTTCTTCAATAACGGGCTTATGAAAGGGACCAGCCCCTGTGCCACCTTTGCCCCATAGTTTCATCACCTCTGTTTTGCCTCTTTCCAAGACCTTTGATGCCTGTGCAGCTCGGTGTCTGTAACAGCTTATCACAGGCTTGCATCTTCCACTTTGCTTTCCCTCTTGGATGGGTCCTGCTTGCATTGTTCCATGTTGGAAGCATTTGCTGTCACAGAATCACGGCATGGTTTGGGTTGGAAGGGACCTCAAACATCACCTAGCTCCCACCCCCCGCCACGGGCAGGGACACCTCCCACCAGCCCAGGTTGCCCCCAGCCCCATCCAGCCTGGCCTGGGACACTGCCAGGGATGGGGCACCCACAGCTGCTCTGGGCAACCGTGCCAGTGCCTCACCACCCTCACAGGAAAGAATTTCTTCCTAATATCTAGCCTGATTCTACCCTCTTTCAGTTTAAACCCATTCCCCCTTGTCCTGCCATTACAGGCCTTGTAAAAAGTCCCTCTCCGGCTTTCTTGCCGGCCCCTTTAGGTACTCTAAGGCTGCTATAAGGTCTTCCCCAGGTCACCACCCAGCTGACATGTTCTGCCACCTCACCTCATGTTTATCACTCAGATCATGCTTCCCCCTGATCTGCCCACAGCAGATTTCACATTACCTATTCTGTGCTTATCTACTGCTTTCTTCTCTGGGCATTTCCATCACAGTCCTGGTCAAGTGCAGGATTATTGCCACGTGCCATAAGAAACTGCTGTGTCCTTCCACAAAAGGATGGATCCATGGAGGAGGGGGTGCTAGCACCTGACTTCCTTAAATCTCTCTCTTGTGTCAGTCTCTGCTAACTTTCTAACCAACAAAACAAAAGGATGGTTTTGCAAATTACCCCAGAACATCCCCCACATATATGGACAAGCCAGAAAATTTGTCCCCCATAGTATCTGATTAAAAGAGTGCAGTCATCTAAACCCAGAGGTATCATATGCAGGGTATTTTTGTCTCTCAGCTGGGAACTTCTGTAAAAAAGTGTTTGTAAACTCTGAGTCCTTGTGCTGTGGCAAGAAACTGCAGCAGTGCTGCCCCAGCCCCTGGGCACCTTGTAAGGAGCTCAACATCATGCTGCACAAGTGAGTACTGGGGCTGGAGAGGAGCCACATCAGAGGTGAGCATGACTGCTGGGGACACTAGGAACTGGGAAGGATCACTGGAAGGCTGATTTGCTTTCTTCTGGGAATTCTGCTCCCTCCTCTGGCAGGCAATGCCACCTCTGTCCCTTGCTTTGCACACCACAAGGTCACCTTCCCAGCCTGAGTGATGACACTATGATTAATCTGCTACCTTTTCCCTCTTGACATCAATGTTCTTTTCTGCAAATTCTTGTTGCTGTACAGGGAGCTGGCAACCTCACTGCACCAGCATTTATCGCTTTTATGGCCACGCAGTGTTGGGAAGAGATTAGCTAGTTGGAAGGCAAGGTACTGTGGTTGAGGAAAGTCCACCTGGCTGGGGCAGTGCCTGCTTTGAGCCAGCAGTGTGCCCGGGTGGCCCAGGAGGCCAGCAGCGCCCTGGCTGGTGTCCCACACGGCGTGGCCAGCGGGGCCGGGGCAGTGCCCGTTCCCCTGCGCTCGGCACGGGTGAGGCCGCCCCTCGAGCCCTGGGCTCAGCTCTGGGCCCCTCACGGCCAGAGGGACACTGAGGGGCTGGAGCGTGTCCAGAGCCGGGCGGGGGCTGGGGGGGCTCAGCCTGGAGAGGAGGGGGCTGGGGGGGCCTGGCCGCTCCCTGCAGCTGCCTGAGAGGGGCTGTGGGCAGGGGGGGTCGGTCTCTGCTCCCACGGAACAAGCGACAGGACAAGGGGACACGGCCTCCAGCTGCCCCAGGGGAGGTTCAGGTGGGGTACTGGGAACAATTCCTTCATGGACAGGGTGCTCAGGCACTGACAGGCTGCCCAGGGACGTGGTGGCATCACCATCCCTGGAGGTGTTCAAAAACTGCACAGCTGTGGTGCTTAGGGACATGGTTTAGCAGTGGGCTTGGCACAGCTGGGTTAGTGGTTGGACTTGATGATAAAGGTCTTTGCCAACCTCAATGATACTATGGTTCTTTGGGTGGTTTTCTGCCTGTGTCACCCCCCGTGCCCTGCAGCCCTCACTGGGGTGCCCACAGTCCCCTGAATGCTGCTCCCCTCAGGATGGGGCCATCTGACAGCAGATGTACCCTGGCTGGGGATCCTGCTCTGTGGTGGCAGGGGCGCGGGCAGTGGGCAGCCCCCCGGCTGGCACCTGCCTCATGGGGCAGGTGTGCAGCAGCATGCCCTGCCTCTGCTGCCCCAGCCCTGCCGTGGCTGCCGGGACCCCCCGGTGCTTTTCCGCCCCGCTTGCCCAGATTTCCTTCGCAGGGAAAACAGGATACAAGCGGAGGGGGAGGAGAGCGGAGCATGCCTCCGGCTCATCCTGACATGGAGGTGACAAACACAAACATGCCTGTCCACACGGGCAGCACCTCTGGGTCCCATGCTATACGTACGCACTCCACGGCTGAGCCCGGGGAGAAGTACAGGAGACCATGCCCCTAAATTCAGCACCTGCATTATGGCCTGAGGCCGGCAGCACAAATATCCCCTTTCCTCTTCTCTTCCCACTCCCCAGTTTTGAATAATTGGCTCCCCAGTCTGAGTAGCTGACAATTTGAAGGGTGCTCACCATCGGTTTGCCAAGCATCACCCCGGCAGAGCTGGGATCCAGACAGAGTCCAGCCCATTACTATGCTTAGAGAGCTTGAGCAAATTGGCTTGAGGAAGGCAGGGACTGGCCAGTTTTTGTGTTAGATGACATCCATCAAGGTCATGTCATGCCCGAGTCTGTTGACAATGCCTGGGGGGAAAAAAGAGAGCCCACGCTTCACTTGGTTATTTGTACACGGATCAGAGGAGTAAGAAAACAGTTTGACTGTCTTGGCTACTCAAGTCAGTAGATCTGACCAAATGCACACGGGGATCAGGTGGGGCAGGACCTGTTTATGTAAAAGCACTTTGCAGAGGACAACTGCACTTTAACACCATTCCTGTAAGAAAGGAAGGGAAACCAAATGGCCTGAACATCTGAAAGAAAAACACTCGTTTCCTGTAAGGAGGTTCAGCCCATGGAGGTTGTACCTCTGCTGCCTGCATCTCACCACTGTACTTTAGCCTCAGGTATGATTGTCAGTGGGAAAGGGCAGGAGCTGTGTCATCCTCCATAAGGTAGCACATTTTGCGGTGCCCCGCAGGCTGGTGACCTTTGTGATCAACATCATGTAATCAACTGATGTTATGCTGAGCTTTCAAAGATGCACAACCCTCCCAACCTTTGCTTTGGGTTTGTGACCTTTGTCTCTGCTTGCAACACCTGAATCTTCCTGACCCTGCCCAGACTCCTGCTCAGCCCTTCCTGGAGGCCAGCCAAACTGCAGCTTCGCAAGGAAAGACACCAAGTTTGCTTGCTGTTTGTTTGAAATGCTCAGGGTAACTTCTCTGAACCACACTGATTTGAAAATAACCTGGTAATATCACAAATTCTCTGCAAGATGTCTGATACTTCTTTCTTCCTCGTCAGGCTGGAAATATTTAAGTAGCTCCCCTTCAGATGATTCTGCTCCCACTTTTTGGCTCAAAGAGCAAGCAGGACACTGAATGATGTGGGTAAACTGAAGCTCAAAGATAAGAAAATCCAAGTTTGAGGTAAAGACATGCTTTGTTTAGTTGGAGAAAGCAAGGTTCAGGCATGAAAACACACCTCATAGCAACGCTTTTGCTTTTGCAGCCAAAGCCTTAAGCTCTGGCTTGCCTGTGATGTGAAGTGGCTGCAGAAGCGGTGCCAATGTTTGACAGCTGCTTGTCCTCACCCAAGTAACGCAAAATAGATGGGGTTTGGGTGCGAACCTGCCCTTCGTGTCCTGACCGGCCCCCACCCTCACCTACACACGTATGCCAGCAGCTCCTGAGCTCGCTCTGGTTGAGGAGTGGTGACTCCCAGCTCCTTTGCTGGGGACACATCACAGGGCTGGGCTGGCACTAAGCCCAACCTTGCATCTGAAACATGGTGATCAATTTGCCATTGTAGCCCAGGCAGCCTGTCCTTGTCATGCAGAGAGCAGTGAGACTTGCAGAGATCTTGCCAGCTCCTGCAGCCAAGCCAGTTCCAGGCTCCAGCTCTCTGAGACCTCGTGGCTCCCAGGCTGCAGTGGGAGGGTGCCCTGGGGATGCATCCTGCAGGGACAGCCATCCTGGCCACCATGACACAGGGCTTAGGGTCGCAGGTGGCAACCTTCTAGACCTGCACAAGTCACTCATTCCTATTGTTTCTCAGTTGCCCTGCTGATAAAAGATGAACATTTGTTATCCCCTCCTCTATACCCCCCTGCCCCCAGCCAGGAGGACCCCCCTGAGAAGCAAGCAGAAAGAAAGTGCAACATATTGTGGAGGGGCTGTACCAGTACTGTGGTGGGCTCAGTGGAGCTGGGTGGAGCAGGCAACAGGTTGGGCAGGAGGAGTATCCCTAGGGCCTGGAAAATGCTCCTTACACCGTAACAGAAACATTTCCTTAGCTCTGGGAAAGAAGCCCCAGTTTTCCAATGCCTTCTGTGACTCCCCCAGTAAAAATGTGTTACAGAGGCATCACATGCCCTGCTGGCCCTGGTATCCCACACCCACAGCCTTTGGTCTCTCTGCTCTGTGAATAAATGAGAGAGACAGTGGTGGGGAGAAGGGAATTGTCATCTCCCTTGCTCTTTATTTTGGGAGACACAAACCAAAAAGGCCACGAGACATGCCCAGAGCCCCATCACAGGTTGGTGATGGAGCTGTGAAAAGCTCTCAGCAGGCTCTCACTCCTGGCGCCAGGTCTCCTCTGTCAGCCAGAGATGACTCCAGCAAAACAGGTCCCTGGAAGTACTTTCAGCTTGTCATCTAAGGTGTAACCTTTATTCTGTCTGTAGTAATGAGGCAGGAAAACTTCCCTCCCTAAACCCATCTTCTGTTCATAGTTGTGGGTTGTATTCTGCTCGCTAGTTCTGTGAGTCCCTCTCCACTCACAGAGACGCGGGCTGTAATTTGCTCCTGGAAGGAGTGTGGAGGGCTGAGCTGGCCCTGGGCACAAGCATCTCCAAGACTGCCCATACCTGGAGCTACAGCAGTGGGAAAGAAACAAGAAATTTGCTTTAGAAAAGACATTTTAAAGCTTACCTCTAACTGTTACTTGGGAGCCCACATTGCTGAAGCACAGCTCTACCAGGAGAACAACCCAAAATATGTCATTTTTCTTGTGAAGGAAAATTCTGGGAGAAACTGAAATAAAAGGGGCTTTTTCCTTGGATTGATCTGAGAAGTGCAGGCAGCTATTTGACAGCGTGGAGATCGGAAATGTTGTAGCGTAGGCAGCCAGCTTTGCCTGCCACAGCCATGAACAGAAAGATAAACACATTGATCCTATAACCAAAGAGTTGATCCGCGCTTGCAGTATCTAGTTATGAGCAATTAGGATAGATACTGCACAGAGACTGGGTTATGGTTAATAAAAAATGCTGGAAGGGCATCTCCTGCCTTTTCATATGCAAGAGATTACATCAAAATTCCTGGCCACATTGCCACACTGAGACCATCCCCCAGTTGCTTTTGGGAAGTGGGACCATCTGAAAAACCACGGACAGAAACATCTGGGAAGTAAGCTGGCCTGTCCAAAGTTCACATTTCAGTTCAGCCCAATTCATTCAGATAAAATGAGAGCTGCCTGATGTTGTTAACCCCAAGGGCACTTGGAATCAGAGATTTGTGTCAGATCCAAATAAAATAATAAAAAAAAATCTCAAAATGCAGCCTAAAATGTGAATTAAACCAGAATAGAAACCATTTGTTACAAGTATATTCACATAAACAAAGGACAAAAAAAGTCAGAAAAATCACGTATTTGCTTGAGGAGCCATAAGAGGTTCCCCATCATTTCCTGTATCTAAAAAATTGACATGGTTTTTACTCCCTGCAGAGCAAGACAGAGGGGGCTTCATGCTGGCCACTCATACATGCTGCCCCTGGCTTAGCTGTCACATCTCTTCCTGTTGCTGGGCCTTAATTCGAACCTTAAGTCCCTCAGTGTGAGGGAACAGTCGGAGAAGCTTTACCTAGCCGAAATCCTTCCCAGGATGTCATATCCTTCCCATGTCAGTATAATTTGGCATATGGGCTGGGGGCTGCTTTGGCTTGCATGAGGCTGCCTATAGGTATGGCTGTGACAAGGCTGCAGCCACGAGGGCAACAGCTCGGCTTCGGTTAGTTGTAAGAGTGTAGGTATCCAGAGCAAGCATGCTGCAACAGCGTGAGGCTCGGTGTGGGCTGAAAGAGCCGGCTCAAAAGCTGGAAAAGCTCATGGGAGCTTAGCTCATGCTGAGGCCCACGTTGCTCCCACTTGCCTTCTACCACCAACCAAGCCAGCCCACCACCACCGCCAGCAGGTCTGCATCGCATGGTGGCACCACCGGGGTTGCTCCAGTGTGCAACCACTCCTAGATACTTGTCTCGCCATGGGGTTACAGTACCAGGGGAGTTTCTTCCACTACCCTCCCTCTCCCAGCTCTTCATTGCCCCTACTGCTGACCTTGGGAGCGTTATCCTAGAGCCTGCGTTATCTGAGGATGTATTCTGAAGGATCAATACTTGGAAAAATGCACACTTACGCATGTGAAAATCCAGGACTTCTTCTCCACCACTGACTCCACCCGAATGAAACTTGTTGGTGTTGTTCCTGCCTGATGTCAGGGTAAGTAAAAGCAGACGTGAGCCTTCAGTTTCTACATGCTTAGAAGAATTTGTTTTTCTTCACAGAGGGAATGTTTGAATTAACAGTTACACCGGCGTAACATGATGCTGAAGTGCATTTTTTCCACTGTGTAATTTCTAGATGAACAAGCAAGGTTAGTGTGAAGTTTCACAATAGAAGAGCAAAGAGAAATGAATGAAAAGAAAGAACCGCAGAAAATACCCTCATAACACAGTAGAAATCCCAAAATTTTGAAGTTAAAAACCCGCAAAACATAAAAGAACTCCAAATGCGTTATGATAAAGAAACGCACCCTTAGGACACGTATACACCCTTAATGCTGCCCCAAAAGAATGCCTGAACAGAGAAGATTGCAGAAGAAGTGAAAAAATAAAAGTTTACTCTAGGACTTCCCCTGAAAAATGAGTTTCAGGTAAGTATGAATCACAAGCACTCCAATTATTCTAACTACAGCTATTCCCAGAGCTGGGGAGGGCAGTGGGATGCTGAAGGTGTTGGCAAACACGATCACCCTTCCTCGCACTAGTAAATGTGCTCCCGAGTGCATCATCCACTGCCTGTGCAGCAGGTGCCATACCTCTGCCCTCTGTGCACATGGCTGGAGGATGGGGAGACGCCGTCCCCTGCAGCTCTGCCCCATGCCTTGGTTTACACTCCTTCTCTCCAAGCAGCCAGAAAGTGCTGCTGCAACTCCCCACAGCCAGGCGTTCAGGGGACGGAGGGACAAAACGCAGCCCCTCTTAGGCCTTGAAGTTGCTCTGGCTTGCACCAACCATCCTTATTTGCCTACAGTCCTGCAGGCAGGCGTATGAAAAGGACCTGTCTGCTTTGGCTGTGTACTTGAGACACATCCTGCACATTGCTTTCCCAGCTGGGCCCATCCCATCCCGGCTGGTGACTCAACTGTGAGAGAGATGGAAGTGTCGCAAAGCCCGTCATCCTGAGTCACCAGCTATTATTGTCGTGCACAGGTGCACAATGCCAGCAAGAGGAATTTCTCCAGCATTGCCAGAAAAAGCAGCATCACCATCAACACATCACCACTGTAAAAATAGACCTTTTTCTTTAGGGACTGCTACTTCAGATTGATTTCTGGAATCTTGTGGACTCCCTAACAGAGGTGGGATTAGCATGTCTCCATGTAAAGAAAGCTCAGGGCCATCATGCTGGCACTAAACCTTTCAGAAAGGTATGCATGTGGATTCCGCCTGGCTTCTGGTTCCCTTGCCTTAAGCCAACCCCTAGCAAGTTTGTACATCTGGATGCTGCACAACATATGTGCTGGCCACAGAGCAGATCTGGAGTATCATGTTCTACACGGCTTCAGCAAAGCTGACTGTGCCAAACTGAAAACTTCCTGATTTATCAGCTTTGATGTCTTTGGTGGGAGAGCATTTCAGTGGTTAAAGTTTTGCAAGAAAGCACTGACTACACACTGGTTTCCGATGACGTCCCATATGTCTTCATGACAGGAGCGATTCTGTTCTGTGCTCCCCAAACATCAGTCAGAGGTACCTGGAGGACTGTTTTAAAGGAGGGAATGAACAGGAGCACTCCTGCTCCAGCTGCTGGGGACTTCCAGAGAAACCTGCTCTTCTCAGGTGTTTTCACCCTTTTGCACATCCTGAGGGGAACCATTGTGCAGCTGCTGAGTTCACAGCAGTGCAAAAAGCAAGGGGAGAAGCAGCGAGACGCCAAATCCTGCCCTGGGTCTGAGGGCCTCGCACCTGCCCTCAGCGGCTTCCCCACTCCCAGGCCTCTCTGCCAGCCTGGCGTGGAGAAGCACCACCACCCACCGGCTGCCCAAATTAGTCCCAAAAGCACACTCCCTAAGGAGGTACCAGGGAATCCCAGGCTCTGTTTCCTAGGGAAAGGCTTAAATCTTAAGAAGGCTTTGGCTGCGGGCTGCTCACAGGTTCCCACCGTTTCCTGAGGAAATGATGGCTGATGGCATCACTCAGCCCTGCCTGGTCCCACTTCCTCAGCACCAGGACACCTGATGCCTCTGGCTGCGACCAGGGCCCCGAGAAACACCTGTGGGCCCCACAGCCTCACTGCCCCATGGCCTCACCACCCCACGGGCCTCACTGCCCCACAGGCCTCACCACCCCACAGGTCTGACTGCCTCATGGGCCCCACGGCCTCACTGCCCCATGGGCCTCACCACCTCACTACCTCATGGGCCCCACGGCCTCACTGCCCCATGGGCCTCACCACCTCACTACCTCATGGGCCCCACAGCCTCACTGCTCCACGGGCCCCCACGGCCTCACAGGCCTCACCGCTCCATGGGCCTCACCGCTCCATGGGCCTCACTGCCTCGCAGGCCCCACGGCCACATGGGCTCCATGGCCCTCACTGCCCACGGGCTCCATCGCCCCACGGCCCCGCTCCTCAGCCGGGGCCTTGCGCAAGGGCCACGGAGGCCGGCAGCCGAGGAGCAGCGGCGCAGCGCAAGCCCTCACCCCCCACAGCGCGCCGCAGCCGCGGCCTTTTCTGGGAGCGGCAGCGCGGCAGGGCCCAGCGGCCCGCCCGGCCCTCGGCACCCCCCTAGCGGCCGCCCGGCCGCCCTCGGTGCCGCGCCGGGGCCGGGCCTCGCTCTCCGCCACCCGCCGGGCCCCGGGGGGCTGAGGCAGCGCCCAGCGGGCCGCGGCAGCGCCCAGCGGGCCGCAGGGGCCCGGGAGGACGGGCACTAGTGGCTTGTGCTGAGGGCGACAAGTGGAAGGGGGTGGCCCGGCCCCAGCGGGGGACGCCTGTCACAGGGCCCCTGCCGGGGCACCGAGCCGCCGGGGGTGGGACAAACCCCTCGGGAGGCGCCGGCTAGGAGCCCGGGGCAGTACCCAGCCCCCCAGGGCAGTACCCAGCCCGGGGGCAGGCTGGGCTCAGCACACAGGCTCTGCACTGCTGCAGGGTTCCGCTGCCGCCGGCCTGCAGGGGCCTGCACCCATCGCGGCCCTGCCCTGCTGCCGGGGTGAGGGGACCCTCAGGTCCCTGCCGCGGGACCCCCAGCCGGGCCAGGGCTGTGTTCGGCTGCCAGGGGCCTGCCCAGCCGCACCAGGACCCTGCTGTCACCAAAGCACGTGGCAATGGCCGCACACCCCCGCCCTAGCACCCCGCAGGCACTGTCCCCCTGCAAAGCCCCTCGGGTGCTGGAGCACCTGCCAGCAGGACAACCGCTGGCTCTCCCGGTGCCTCCTGGTGCTGAGGCTGCCCCAGCCCTGTTTGTTTCACCTGCCCTCCCGTGCGGGCCAGCCTCTGAAGTCTCCAGGCTGGGAAGCGCCATCCATCCCCTTCCCCTTGGCCACTGCGGGCTGTCAGGAGGGGCTCGCAGGAGCCGTGCTGCTGGAGCTGCTGCTACTCTTTCCACCACGGAGAATGCATCTCCCTGTGCAAGGCTGGTTCCCGGGTCAGTCTCCACACTAACACTCATTTACCACCTCTTGACTCTCATTACTGTTTGCTTGTCCAACAGACCTTGAACCAAGGAGCAAGAAAAAGACATCTTCTCCCCTGCCACTTGTTCTGTGGTTGAAAACAGATCAGAAGCGCAGCCACGGAGCCCCTCTGGCGCAGTCAGCCTGGAGCCCCTGTAATGACAGGGAGAAAACAGGTCTGTGCAGCTGTGCTGGGACTGGACTTGTCTGAAACTGGGATTGGGGCAGGGTTTGCTTTGCACTTTGTCTGGAGCAAAGACCAGAGCTGAGTCTTATTTTAATTCCTGACCTGCTAGGAATCTCAGGTTCAACATCCCCCATGCCGAGGCAATATAAATCAGTTGCTGACCCAGTCCTGAAGGGGACTTTTCTAGTTGCAGGAGCCCAGGGCAAATTTCTCTCTACCTAGCAGCTTCTGGATTTGATAAACCCAGTCCATATTTAGCCTTAATTTGAAGGATACGTAAACTGGATGTCCTGTTGGAAGTACATGGAGAGCTGCCTGCTGACCTGACCTTTGCTTGCATTTCACCCAGCAGCTGCAGCTGGATTGGCGCATTAAACACTTTCAAGCCAAATTCTCCCGTATAAAGAAATAGTGTCAGTGGCATTGACAGCGAGTCGGAGGGGAAGTGACCTCCTGGGTCAATGTTTATGGCAATGGTGATAATGAAAACCATTGAGGGACTCCATAAGGAGGGAGATGATCCCAGGGCAATGCCTTGGGTACAGTGGGACCCTCTCTCAAATCTCCCAGTTTGGAGAACCCCATCTAAAATGGCAAGAGCAGGGGCTTGGGGGACTGGTGTGTTTCCTTCTGCTATTGGATGCTCTTTAATCTTACAGAGCTTTAAGCATCTTTCCCATTTCCCTCTCTGTAAAACAGGGCCACTAATACCATGTTCTGCAAGACCCCAGTGTGACCTAACTAGACACAGCTTGCATTGCGCTGCAGGATTTGGCAGCAGCAGCTCAGCCTTGCATGGCTCAGAAAAGAAGGTGAATCAGTTGCTTCTCTTGGCTTGTGGTGATGGCAGCGCCAGGGTGTGGGTATTGCTTCATGAATCCTCTGAGAACTTGGCCTGCAGAAACTGGCACTTGGAAATAAGTCTCCAGCTTGCTCAGTTTCCACATTCACATGTCCCCCTCCAGTCTGTGACCTACAATTCTATTGTCTTTCCACACACAATAATATCATTCAACATATTAGGCCATGGGCTTTTCAAGGGCAGTGCCATCAATATGTGGAAAGCACTAGAGGACAATAACAGGTTGATAAGTCACATGGCAAATTAGGAAAAGGCCCTCAAGGGTTGTAAAATGTATCAGATCCACTTATCACAATCCTTTCTGGTAGTTTCTGTTGAATCCCCGGTAGTAAACATCCTGCCTGCTCACGGTGCCAAGGATGCTTCCCCACTGTGCGATAGCGGGCAGCTGTCAAACCCAACCACTTCTGACAGACCTGAAGTTCTCCTTTCTTTCGGCAGGAACAACCAGAATTACTCACCCTGCAAAGCTTAGCAATTCCTTCTGCTTTCAGGGCTCATGAGACCCCAGTGAGGGCTGGGTGAAGAAATGGTGCTGAATCCCCTTGGGTGGTGCTGAGACGTTTCCACTCTGTGCTTTGCTCCAAGATCAGTAGCTGGGGCAGCAGCCAGAGGTGCTTTGGGAATGGCAGGACAGAGCAGTATGCAAACAATTCTGTGATTCTATATGAGGCTCCTGTAAGAAAGTGATGTCTTCAGGGTAATGTAGGATATAGGTTCCTCTATACTAGTAAATTGAATATTGCCAGGCACTGGATACATTGCCTCCCTTATCAAATAAAAGTGTCTCTTGCACAGCTCTGTCCTGAGCCGGCCAGCACACAGCTCCAGGCATGCTACGGCAATTAGCTCAACCAGTATGAACATGAGTGGTTCAATGCTAGCTGGCCTCGGTGCCTGCGAAAAGCCCTGGGTTCATTTAATTTACTGGTACAGATGTGCCGTATGGCTTCTCCAGAGCAGTAATTTGCTGCGTCTTGGAAGAAAGAAACACAGACTTGTTCCCTGTCCTAAGCATCTGACACCTGGAAGGCAGGTGGCTCACCATTGCATTTAGCAGAGCAGGGGCTCCGACACACCACAGAGGAGTGCAGGCACATCCAGCATGGGGCACACACACTCCTTCCTACCCACCCGTGGCGTGGGTTTCACCTCCCTGGAGAACAGCTGAGAGTCTGGCTCCTTGCAGAGGGGTGGAGAAGGACAGACACCTCCAGGAGATGGTTCCTCTGGTCCTAAGACACTGACAACCAATAAACCCCCTCTGGCAGTGCCGACCTCTGGCAGAGCCCAGGTGACCTGGCCCACGCCACATGCCTAATCTCAGCCGGGCTGAAGGGAGATGCTTTCTCACGGCTGATGGGCTGGGATATGCCGAAAGGGCGGCTTGCGTCCTCCGGCTGGAGAACAATTCTCCCCAAATGATACGGACACAGCAGACAAGTGAAACATGCAATGAGGAAGAAATGGCCCAGTTATCTTCATCCTGTTAGCTCTGTTCCTGCCATGCTGTGTCCAGTGTCACTCGGAGATAAAGAGCAAGTACCTTATTATCACCATCATGTCTGCCCTTGAGGGTTCATTCTTTCACCCCCTCCTGTCTTTGTTTCTTTCCCCCTTCCCTGATTTTTTTCTGTGTTGTCTCCCCACTTCCTACCATGCAATTCCCACTTCCCATATGGGTCTCATTCCTACCCTGTCCCCATCCTGTCTGCTAAAATAATCAGCAGTGAAACCCTGAATATGGCCGTTCACATTGTTTCCGTGGGACTCGGTGGCAAGTCTCCTCGTGCGATGAATGAAGGCAGGACGCACTTCTCTGAGCCATTGTTTCAAGCTGTCTGCTGACTCAGGAAAGCACTGCCAGCTCCATTTACAGAGTCCTTGACTGGTGTGTTTTCTTCTCCATCTGCTGCGAGTAAGAAAAGAGTCAGGCCCTTGTACTTTAAACAGTGGCTGCTTAGTTTGTGGAGTGTGTGCTTCATCACTAGCCTCTGGGCCAGAGCTGATCCATGGGAAGGATGTCAGATGAGAGCATCATGATCTGGTCCTTTGTGAGCAGCCGCAGACTCTTTATTGCTTGTTGAGAGCGGGAATCTGGCCAGTGCAGTGAGGAGAGTGGGACAGGATTGCAAACCCGAGCTAAGGCTCTCCTCTCAGGCAGCCCTGATGCTGAGCAGCTCGTCACATTTACACAACTTTCAGTCAGCCAAAAGCATGGAGGCATACAGCTCACGTGTGTTTGGAGAGAGCTGCATAGTCATCTCCTGACTCAGAATAACAGCATGTAAACATGCTGCAGCATCTTCTAGCTAGCACATGTACTACCTCCCAGTCTGTGCTGGTCACTGGTAACATCTTAGTCCACGATCTAAGACTGGCCCCAAGGAAGTAGGAATGAGGGCAGGTTATAAAATTGTCTCTTCTTGGACATTTCCAATTGTTTTAATAGCTTCCAGGCTTCCAGCATCCAGAAACTGACAGGACCTTGCCCAATACCTGAGTAGCTGCACCGTACAGTTTACAAACATGATTCACCAGAAGAGCACGCAGTGGAGTCTGAATATTGATGTAACGAGAATGAGTACGAAGTGAGACATCCCATCTGCTGAGGAAATCATCCAGTTTGCTGGTAATCGAAAATTAAAGGCAGTCTCATCTATTTCAGTAAAAACATCTTCCCATACTAGAACAGCTGCCCATCCATGTCCTGCCCCAGCGTTGCAAGAAATTTATTCAGGCTGCTGCTGCTCTTCCCCTTTTGACCCGAGCGATGGATCAACCTTCTTCTGTGCAGCCTGTGTATGCTCAGTGTGTCCACAGAGCCCCTGATGCAACAAAGCCTGGAGGGTCCCAGCCTCCTACCCTAAGCAAGAGTTTCCCTGAACACAGGGGAGGGTGACTCGATTTCTTGTAAAGTGCCAGTCCTTTCTCAACCACAAATAGTCCCCCCAAACCTCTCCTGCTTCCCCCCTCAGAAGTAGGCTGTGAGGACTCCTCCACTGGCACGCTGAGTGGGCTCTGCTCCCCCAGCCCGAGCAGGAGCAGCTCTCCCGTCCAGAGACCTCTGTGAGGATCTCCCAGCTCTCCTGACCACAGCATGAAGCCCTGAGGCTTTCCCCTTTGGTGGAGTTCCAGGTTGTGCTGTTGCTGCTGTTCTGGGTTGTTTCTTGCTCTGTCACATGTATGTTTCCAGCTAAGACTGCAGATTCCTGGGAGAAGAGGGTTCAGCAGCCCCATTCCTCTGAAGAAGGAGGACATAAATAATTGTGTGATGCTCCTATTCATCGCTATCCCTGGCCAGTCCCGTGACAGGAACAGCTTCAGACTAACAGTTTAAGGGCGCCCTTTCTCTCCAGACCCTATCGTACAGGAGGTGAGGCGTTTGCCTGGGAGGTGCAGGTTCAGGAGGCGGAGGTCCTGCTGACCAGATCACTAAGCACCAGAGAGAGCAGGCGACAGGGACCCTCGGCTGCAGTCCAGAGGTTAGTGCTCTTGGGTGGGAAGAGGGATGGACGGTTTCAGACTCTGATACTTGAGCAGTTCCTGCTCCTTGTATGACAAGTGCATATGTTACAAATCCATCAGAACACACATTGCCCACAGAACATCAGTGCCATGGCTATGACATCGGCTCAGCAGGGTTTCAGTAGCACACGATTCAGCCTTGAGGAAGTCCTTTTGTGGACCCAAGCCCAGGTGACCACTCACCAGCCTGCCAGACTCGGGCTGCCCAGGGTAAACAGGTCTTTAACCACTGCACTATCATATAATCACTTAGGCTGGAAAAGACCTTTAAGATCATCAAATCCAACCGTTAACCCAGGACTCCCAAGCCCACCTTACACCATGTCCCTAATATCCTGTCTCCTTGCCCCATCTGTGATTTCATAATCTTTCCTAGGCTGCTGACAGTTGTTGAGGCAGAATTTACTGGCAATTACAGTTCTGCTTTGCCTTCTCCAGCAACTGGAGAAAGAGGTACAGGCATGAGGCACATATGTGGCATTGCGGGTGGGGAGGGAGAAATTCTTCTGCAATATTTGTATGTTAGAAATACGGCTGCCAAAAAGCAAGTTCCCAGATGCCTGGGGTCCACATGTTGTGTAAGAGCAGAGGAGCATCTTGGTATGGAAAACAAACATTGCATGAAGGAACTCAAGTCTTCCGAGGTCACACTGTCCTCACATGAGATGAAAACCCACGAGCTGCAAAGTGCTGCCCCATGAGCTGCCTCTGCCACAAGGCAATGTATTTTGCTTTGACTGCTTTGAAAGCAAACCCCTTAAAGGAAACATGTGCTGGGTATACAAACGCAGTGTTTCGTTTATTTAACACACAAATGCAAAACCAAACAGGCTTTCACAGTTCTAAGTCACAGATGTCTTTAACGAAAAACAGCTATTGGAATGTTAATAACAGCTCCTTGTACCGTAAGCAATGAGTACACTCGGTTATGCTTTTAGGAAACTAACAGTTTCGACAGATCAACCTATTAATCACTTGGCCTCCTAACAGTGCATTTAAGGGCAGCTCTTATGAATTTGTTAGTGTTCTGCGCTGACAGTTTGCTGAGCTGTGTACACATACATCCCACATTCTGCTCCTCTGAGGTCCTAAAATGACATGCTCTCCTCTGAGATACGAATGAAGAATTCATTTGACCCAAACTGTTTCCATTCATTCAGTCTTTAGTCACTTAGTTAACTCGGAAATGCTCCTGTTAAGAACATCCATCAGTGCTAAGAAGATGACAATTCATGGCCCCACACCAACAACCCTGGGAACCAAAGTGACTGGCTGCCGAAAAGTATTGCCCCTCACTGCGGTCAGTGAAAGATGCTGATTTATACTGGCCATGAGTGAAACTGCCTGGTAAAACTGTTGTTTTCTTTCACTGGGAAGAGTTGGGTGGTTTGTGTAAGTATTTTTTAAAAGTGTTAGCCTGGAAAAAACAGGGAGCTTCTGTTGAGTGGACCCCCCTGTCTTCCTGTGCAAGGTCTGCTGCCTGTGCTCCATGGCTCCATCCCTGAGAGCCTTCAAGTCAAGCTGCTGAAAACAGGTAGGGATGAGACAGACAGCAACACCTGGGTTTTTTTTCCAGTTTTCATCCAGAAGCAAGCACAGCACTAAACTGCACCATGTAAACTCATTACTTCTATATATGTTTAGACATTCTTTCAGGCTGAATCATTACTGTTGCCATTAGAAAGCCAGGAAAGACTAGCTACATCTGGATTTTCCTCTCCTTAAGCTTCAGCTTCAGGAATAAACATTGGGCCTGGTGCATGGCATGGAGTTACAGCCGAGGGAAGATTTAGCTGTCCATGTCCTCACTCCCTGTTCCTCTGCTGCAGACCCCAGTACTTTACGTGGCACCACAACCCCTCCCCAGCTCCCCAGGCTGCGGGTGGCTGGGTTAAGCTAAGGTGCCACGTACCCTGCTGGGGAAGTGGGTACGCGTGACGGGGTGGGGATGGTCACCGCTGGCACAGGGGCAGGGCAGGCAGCTACAGGTTGTAAGCGTGTCTGTCAAACCTTTGCATCAGCAGTTGGTAGCTGTGCAGAACGGTGTCGTTTATCCTCTCTGCTAAAGCATGAGCAGTGCCAGTAGCAAAGCACTTTATGGCAGGATACCAGGCAGGTGAAGCTGCTCATTCTTTGGTTTCCATCCATACCTTATCCGCTGTTCACTATAGTTCTCCCCTCAGAACGTGAGTAACTAGCTATACAATCAAGGTGACAGCCTGGAAGACATTTTCCCGTTATTATTGTGAAAGACAGAGTGTAATTTTTTGGACCCAATTAATTTCCTCAGTCCTGCAGAACTTGCATCCTCCAGGCTGAAACCTGAGCAGTGCCAGAGAGGCTGCTACAGCAGCTTGCCCAGTGCCGGGCAGCCAGCTCACAAGGACGGACGTGCTTTGCAATGGAAATCGCGTTGTCTACAAAAAGCAGCACAGGACAAAACTCCTGGTGTATGTCCCTAGCCCTC
The DNA here is from genome assembly GCF_963210335.1 of Falco punctatus. Taxonomy (NCBI): domain Eukaryota; kingdom Metazoa; phylum Chordata; class Aves; order Falconiformes; family Falconidae; genus Falco; species Falco punctatus. Next base: position 1,843,801 of record NC_137587.1, read on the forward strand.
TACAATGCCTCGTTCCAACAGACGGTTACATTTTTAATCAAGGCATTCCGTTATTAAATGAGAAACCTGTGGCTAACCAGTGCTGATCCATGTGACTACGCAGTGTATCCCATCTCTGCTCATACGTGCAATTTACTACCCTCACCAGGTAAGCAGGTATTTTTTCTGCAGCCCAACCAATCACACTGCAATTGTCAAGACAACATCTAAACTCAACGTCACAGTGCCACTGCACACCCAATAGCTGCTCCTTGGGGGTCTCTGTCCTCAGGGGACATAAGTACTTGTGCCTGCCAGTGTCACCAGGAAAGCTCTGTGCTTACCCCAAAGAAAACAGAGTCAGCTAATCTGCAAATATGTGTGTACATGCACACACGTGCACATACACCTACTAGTAAAACCATCAGCTCTTTCCCAATAAGATCAATTCATTGATAATAATTGATTCATGGAAAAGCAACAGGAAGGGTAACAGGAGAGAAGTGCTGTAAAACGCAACGCTTTGCTACGTAACACTGCTGCTTGGCCTGCTGTTGTCAAGGGTGAAAGTTTAAGAATGAAGCATCCCTGCCTCCCTGCGCCGCATGAGAAAGGCCAGCGTCACAGGCTGCTGCAGAAGTCAGTTGTTTTTGTGCAGGGTTCCTGTTTGTTACTCATTTCCCCTCCCTGTCCCAACACTCTGCCTCTTTAAACCTCTTCCAAGATTCCTTATAGGAGCAGGTTTGCTGCCAGCTCCGAGCTTCCTGTTGTACTCTGAGAGCCTTATCTCTGCAATCTTCATGCAAACTGCAAGGGGATTTTTTGTTTGTTTGTTTTTTTACAACCCCGGCCATTTCTATGGACTAAGCAGTCTTTCAGTTGCTGACTGAGGTGGTGCACTTTCTCGGAAAATTCATTAAGTAATTTGTTTCGTTTGCAGGTTCCAAATTCACATTTGCCTCTGTAATTTCTACAAAATGAATGCTGCCAGGTTGCCTTGTTTCAAAGTCCTTTAAGAAGTTCTTTAGAATCCCCCAGAGAGATGCCTAGGAATCGGCAAGTCTGTCTCTCCACTATTCTTTGGTTCCTTTTGTCTTTTGATTTTCTAGCACCGCTCTCATCTCTGGCCCTCTAAATCACACTCGTGCTTCAGGAAATAAAAGCCTCATGTTCTTGTAGCTCTTCTCAGCTGCAAGAGCCACACTGCATTTCTCAGCTTCACTTAAAGTCCATCAACATTCAAAGTTAATGTAAAAAAAAGGCCTTGTTTCCCAAAGCCTCCTTAATTTCCAGTGTCTCCTTACCTCTGCAGTTGCGCATCTTTGCATACAAGCTGTATGAAAGAGAAGCTTTTAAAAATGCAGTTGTACAATACACCCTTCTTACTGAGTTGTGCTCTGGGTCTGGATAAAGATAGCTGCTGTGTCTGTCCTGAGGTCCCAGCATCCTCATGTCGCAAGGGTACGCTGGTACTTCTGCAGTGGCAGCCCAGCCAGCTGCCAGCAATGGGGTAAGAGCACTGCCTGCAGCTGCCGGTACAACTTTTAGCCAGGAAAAGTCACCCTGAGCAACGGCAGGAGCTCCCTGTCTCAAAATCCAAATGCTAAATTTAAAGAGAAGCTGGCAGTAGCTCTAAGAACACCCAGGTTTGGGGCCTCCAAGATGTCCCACTGATTGCAATAGCTATTAAGCTTCAGTATCTTGGAGCACCCTCTTAGGAAGGGGCATCCCGGAGTGGAGTTCAGAGCAGGGAGTCCTGAATCTCCGCTCTGCCCTCTGCCCATTTCTCTGAGGCCATCAGATATTTCTTTCAGATTTCACACTTTAAGATGAGGGGTTACACCTGGGTGCACGGATGGACACTCCTCGTGCTGACAAATAATTAAGGACCCTCCCAGACACTTGGTCTATATTAAGAAAGGATTTCTCTGCTATTTGCTTGGGTTTATATTTAAAATAAGAATAAAATAAGAACATTAAAATACAAAGGCCTAATATCCGGAGCCAGTTCTTCATGCAAGGTGAGTCTGGCCGAGATGGCTTTGCTCTGCACATGAATCACTCGCCTGCTGTTGTGGTTACCTCTAGGAATGGGGTAGGGGCTGCCCCAGGGGCTGCTTGCTGCGGAGAGGCTGCAGCGTCCCAGTGCCCACGGGGAAGGTGCTTTCTTATCTCCCAGTGAAACTGGCAGCAAATAAGCTGCAGTGCATGGCCAGATGTGACAGCTTATTACCCGAGGCGCTGCAATGAACAGCCTGGGCACACTCGTGGCTTTGGTATCAGCAGCAGCAGCGTTGCCTACACGCGTCACTACAATGGCCCCAAAGAGACAGGCAGCTCAAGAGAGGCTGAAAGACCTGAAGAAGTGGCAGCCTGCTCCATGCTTGTGTGAGAAAGTGTTAATTCCAGCTTGTGTCTCCATGTGGCTGGATCCGATAAAAATTGTGCTGAGTGATGGCTTTCCTTTCCCTCTGTGAGGGGACTGGAGGAGTCAGGGCTGCCCGTGACACACAGCACGGATGAGAAGGTGAGCAGCATTTCCACAGCCCAGAATACGGCCGTGACAAATGCTGCACTGTGTGGCAACACAGGCTAGGGAAGGCACCAGCTAATGCACCGGGTGGTAAACGCTCCCTGGCTGCAAACGGAGGATGGAGAGCTCTGTGAAAATCAGTGAAGGGAGAAGAAAATTACAATCTGCTGAAGCAAAACTCTTGAGATCCTAACTGTGGCTTGAGAGAAAAAAAAAAAAAAAAAAAAAAAAAGAATAATATTGAAGAGGTAAGAAAAGTCCTCCTGCTGCTTGGGAATGAACCAGCACAATGTTGTGTTGCATCTCCTCAAAGCAAGAGAGCAGTACATTGCTGAGAAGCCACCTAACAGCCCAAGGGGTGATCGTCGTTACGGGGAATTCGTTTGTGACAGCATGAGAGGAAAACATTAGCTTCAAAAAGACCTGTCCAGCTAAGGATGTTGGAAAAGGCTTGTGGACTCCTAGACAGCACTGGCCGTACAGCGTGACTTCACACACAGCGAGGATCATGTTTCCCAATAGACTCATGAAACCGGCAGAAGCAAATTTTACCTTTCATTTCTGAAGTTTTATTCTTCTTTTCTAATGAGGTTGTTTCAGTTGTCCTCACAAGAGACCTGTCAAGCCGAATCTGGGCAGGCTGTGACTACAGCAGTGTCAGATGGAGAACGAGTAGGTAGCCATGCCCCCAAGCTCTTTTCTTCCCCCACTGTCATCCTTGGAGAATGGTTAGCAACGCAGCAGCCTGCCTTTTGGCATCAGAAGTTAATTTCCTAGAAAATCATTGAAAACTCAAAATTATTCCCATTTCCCACACAGCAGCAAATAATAAACTATTAATATTATCCTGACTTGAAGACCCATGTGGTTTGCCAAGGCAGGATAATTATTTGGCTACTCTGAGCAGACCCATCATGTCGCCTTTTGTGGCATTTGCCGACTGCTGGGCGCCCAAAACCCTCATTATATGACGTCCTGGGTAAGATCTAGAAAGCTCCTCTCCCTCTCTCCACTGTCAGCACGAGACTGCGTTACATGGTGCAGGGCCATGACTCTTGCGGTTCTTCCAAGCATGAACATGGTTCATCCCTCTGGCTTCAGACAGTTTTGGAGATGCTGATGTTCCCTGGGGTGCTGCTATCCCTGGGCTGCTCTCGGGAGATCAGTGCAGCCACTTTATCTACCTACAGCACAGGTGTCTACATTTGATCTGGTTGTCTAGACTCCCTTCTAACAACTGAAGAGATGCAGGCATTGCTACGGTATGGTTCACCTCAACCTAAAGCAGAGAGCTGACACAGCTCAGCGGGTTTGCTTTCTCTCCGCTGACCGAAAAGAAATCTCTTTAAATTTGAGGGGGTAAAGTTTGCTCTGTCTACCAAGGACTAACCCTGACGATGCACTTATCTGGGGGCCATGAAGTCTAAAAGTTAATGCAGAGCCCTGGGGGAAGCTGAGAAGCCTGGGTCGGGCACCTTGACCCCTGGCACGGCACACGGAGAGAGCAACATGCTTCCCAAGGGAAAGCTGCAGCACCAGAGCCTGAGCAGGGCCACTGAAGCAACAAAGTGGCTCAGCTGGTCACAATTCCCACCCTGCCACCAGCTGCCACCGACCAGCCCTGCCCGGGTGGGAAAAGGAAGATGCACCGGGTGAGAGAGCAAGGCAGCCCAATAGCCCAGCCACTTCTGCCTGCTGCTGAATGCTTTTGCAAAGCTACCGCCATCGTGCCGATGGCTTCCCTTGGTCATTTGTACCCAATCCTTCTTCCACCTCCAGCCACTGTTTGCCTGTTTCCCCTTGCAGGTTTCCCTTCCAAGCACGAGCAACTCACCAGCTCTGGGCTAAATGTGAAGAGCCCTGCCAGCCCAGGGAGGACCAAAAATTTGTGCTGAGAAATACAAGGTTGTAAGGGCGTCTCCTAGATTGTCACAGCAGCACTTCACATCGCACTCGCAGCTCACATTTTCTGTCTGCCCAGGTTGGTCACCCCTTACCTGTGGCAGTTTTCAAAGCTGCCAGCTGTCCTGTACCGTCACCTTCACCAGCGTTACAGCCTTGCCACAACTGCGGGCTCCTTTCACAAATAATAACCTACTGGCAAAAATAGGAGAGCAACAGAGTTCTCCTCTCTCACTTCTGACCAGCATCAATAATTTGATAACAAACCTTTATAGGATTTTTTTGCTTTTCTCTTTTTTTTTTTTTTTTTTTTTCCATTTCCAGGCCAGTTCAGAGCAAAGGGAGAAGTGGCAGACAGTATTTTAAACCCATCAGTGACAATGTGAGGTGAAACTGAAAAGTTTCTAAGTAACTGAAAGGCCTAAGTCTCATTCTTGAATGTTCTTTAGACACTCAAACCCCTAAATCTCAGTAGAAGTCAGAAAGAACGATGGTCTTAAATGTCTAAATCACTTGATCAAGGGATAGCAGCTCATAAGTCCACTCCGATGCCTCGCAAAATTTCATCCGTTTATAAATGAGCTTTTTTCCTGGCTTTCCTCAGTGCCAACCCAGTGTAAGTGTTGGCAAGATCCACGCTGGTTTGTCTGGACTCCGAACCACTTTGCTGAATGCTTAATCAAGCTGCTGGCCTCCCTCTCCCAACAGAGGCCATTTATGCAGCAAGAGAATCAGCTGGTCGATGAAGCAGACAAGTGGAGCGGGGGAGAGGGAGCGAGCTCTTTGAATGGGATGAGAACAGAGCCACCGGCACCTCAAGAAAGTTTATCTGTCTCCAGTGCCAAGCACACACAGTGCTAATCTTTTGTTGCCATGAATATTCAAGCCCAGCTGCCAGCAACAGAGGGAGCAGCTGCAGTGGCAGAGCTGGCAGGTCCCCTCGTGGTGCCCTCGCTTGCCGACCCTGGCATCTGGGTCTGTCTGAGGGTGGGGAGGGGGAGATGCTGCCTGCATTGCAGACGATGAGCCACTCGGCAGCCCAGCCCCGTGCTTCCTAAGCAGCAAGAAGTCAGGAACACGCTCCACCCTGGAGAGCCCAGGACTGTCCTCTCTTGCTGACATGGCTACGCCAGACGCTCCAGATGTTTGGGGGCATGTGAAGTCCTGGAGGGAAGGGGTGAGTCTGGGACAAGAAAGAGCAACAGCTGGGGCAATCCAAGATCGAAGAACCCCTGCTGCTGCTTGGAGAAGCCAAAGCGAGACAAAAGCCCCATGGAAAGCGAGGTACACACAGCCCTAGGCAGATCACAGCTCTCGTGGCGTATTTGGCGAAGGGGCACATTTGGTAGCAGGCCACAGACGGCTGGTGAAATGCCATCAGGGCACTGCAGCATGGGTCGCAGGCAAGTTGGCAGGTGACGGTGCTGCTGCAGTGTCACGGAAGAGTTGGGGGGCTTTTGTCACTCGAGGTGGCAGGCAGCGGGAGGAGGAAGCCACAGCCTCTCCTCAGATGGACAACTCGTCCTTATCCATGATTCAGGGCAGTTTTTCAGGGACGGGGCACTGTAAGAGCAGCATTTTGTCTCTGAAATGCCCCAGAACAAGTGTCAGGAGACACTAGGTCAGAGCAGACATCTATGCTGCCACGGCATCATTCCGCCCAGCACCAAAGTCATGAGGCAGTAATGACCCTGCCCTGGCACGGAAGATCACCGATACCCACTTTGCTCAGCAGATTTCCCCTGTAACGCACTGAAATACTCTAGGGGGGAAAGAAATGGAAAAAAGATGACTGGGGAAGGCAAGACCAGGCTTCAAGGCGCATCTGAGACTCACACGTCTTGCCACCAAACCCAGGGTGATCACTGTCATAGAGCTTTGGACGTGGAACAGGCTAGAGACTGCCACTGAACTTGCTGCTATTGTGCACTGACAAAGGTGATTCCTGGAGCCCTGGCTATGGTCAGCTGTCAGCTACTGACATTTAAGAACATTTAGTCCCCTTCTTTTGAGTCTCCAAGTCCCTCAGGGAAAGCAGAGCCTCAGAGCAGCAGTACATTCATGCTGCAATGCCGTAACACATCACCTCCACACCAGGAGCGCAGTCCCAGCTCTCTCCCCATCAAGCACAGGCGTGAGGCCGACCGCTTCTCCAGGCTTCCTTGTTACAGGACTCAGAACTGTGCAGTAGTTGATACTGCTAGAAAAACTACCAGAAACATGAGATACACAGGTCTTCCAGGAGAAAGAACAGCCTTTGAAGGGTAGAGGTGGATATTGTGCAGTCAGCTGTTGATCTCCAAGAAAGGGGGGGATCAGGATTTTTTGAGAAGATTTGCACCCCCCAGAACAGTTTCTGTGGGCAGCCCATAAGGAAAAATGAGCCAGATGCCTGCCTTGGGACACCGCTTAGGATGCCACATGGACCAGGGGAAACTCTTAAGCAAGCAATTATTCAGCTCTGGACGCTGTCCTTTCAAACTCAGAAAGTCTATCCTAACCATAGCTGCAAATAGGACATCTCAGACAGAGGGAGGAAAGTAGGAATAAAGGCAGGAAAAATCACATCTATCGAAATACTTAATTTAACTTTATGCTTTCTCTGCTTTTCTGTACCAATTTTGGACAAAAGAATATAATTTAAAACAACTAATGAAATATTTTAGATTTAGGAAGGAGCAGTGTTGATCCAGATAAACACAGATGTAATAGCACCTGCTTGAATAATCTAATTTTTGCCTAATTGTAATTTACCCAATTTTCTGGCAAACTTCTTTTCACGGAGTAAGAGCGCAGCCACTCCCCGGTGCACTTGCCTGGCACACATCCCATTTGGTATTAGAACGGACACAGAATGTAGGTGCTTCCCATGGATTTATGGCTATCTTTGTCCCTAGATTGATATTAAATGATAAACAGTTTGTGGATAAGAGCTTTATCCCCAGCAAATCCACCTCCTCCTGCTGCTGCTTTTTCACACTAAGAGGTCAAGGGTTTAGAAACTGATTTCAGACTCCCAAGCTGTTACCGCCAAAGTGCTGATATAGCAGAAGGAAGGGCCATGGTCACAAAAAGTACCTTTGTTTGCAAGAATTTAAAATCACTTCTCGTATTCCACCAGTACTGTATTTCCTTCTCCAGGTTTTACCTTGGATTGAGCTACATCCTTCTGGCCTTAGGATCATCACATATATTTTTCTCCTCGGTGTTTTTCTGCATTTGAACACACTGGTTCCCATGAAAGCCAGCAGCACCAGTCTCTGGAAGCCTGCATCACTTTAGCCAGAGTGGTCCTGATGAGCTCCCATTGCTCTGAAATGCTGGTCTGCACGCTCAAACGCAGCGGCAGCCCCAGACCCCCCAGCTGTGCATACAGCCATGCTGCTGTGCCCCACACCGGCGCACTATAGACCAGGTAAGCATAAAACAAGGCTCCAGCAAAATGACTCTGGACACGAGGGACAAGATGAGGCAGATTCCTCTGGGGAAAGTGAAAAGCTGGACCTGGGCTCTCCTTGCAGCACAGCGCTCTGGGGCAGGTTCAGCCTGCTCCAGACGTGGCCAGTGGCTGAGCTGCCCCTGCTTGGCTCCACAATGGGCAAATGCCACGAACTTACATTTATAACGTACAATTTCATCTGATGGAGTTGGATACCTGATTTAAGACGAGATGAAACATTGAGGGCTAGACTACTTTGGGATAGGAGAGGGGCCTGGTGGCTCCAGCAAGAGGCATCCCAAAATGAGAAAGTACCTACAAACACTGCCAATACTCTTGCAAGACTCTGAGGAAAGAGTTTGGGAGAGCCAAGTAACTCTCATTACAAGGGGCTGCAAAGGGGAGAAGGGTTTGATTAGAGAGGGAGCAGAAAAGCTGACAAAGACAAAAGAAAGGTGAGGGGTCCTGTGTACCAGGAGTTTAGGAAAAGATGGACTAGGGAATATTTGGACTGCATTATTACCTGTGTGCTATTGAAAACAGAGCTGAGATGCTACCAGGGTATACTCAGCACCAGGCGTGAATGGGGCTAAGGGGCTCTGCAGCACCACCACACCCGACGCCCTGATGACCTGCATCCAGAAGGGAGCCCAGACCACGGGCTGGGGAGGCACTGAGTCTCCTCTCAAGGCTGCTCCACCTTGCAGACATAAACGAGATCCCCCGGACTGGTGAGAGGGGGAGCGTGCCCTTCCCACCAAGGAAGGCAGCTCAGCAGAGCAGGTGGTCTTGGTTCCCAAGGGGACATGGAGTCAAGATCCTTCCTGCGCTCATCTTCTGGCTCAGCGGGTACCGGGTTCTTTCCCACACAGTGAACAGGAGCCATCAAAACTACCCCCCAGCACCCTGTGTTTCTTCTCCAGGATTTTACCTGGGAGTGGGTTAGGTGAGCTCTGGGTGAGGCAGGCACTAAATTGTTCAGCACAAACAAACAGCTTTTTCTGGGCACGGCCTTCTTTTTAAAGGCAGGGGAAGGCAGTAGATTTCAGCTAAGTGGGAGAGGAAAGTGGGAATTTCTGGGTTCGCAACGCGAACTCAGCTTCCTGAATTCTGTTGAACTCCCTGTTCAGACACCTAACTCTTTACTTGGGCCAAAGAAATGATGAATACAGTGACACAGCTGTATTTGCAATCTAGAAACAGTTCGCATGTATGTTGTGGCAGGAGGGAGGGTGTCATGCAGGGACTTCAGGATTTACTGTGTTTGGCATACGTGTTAAAATTTCCCTTCATTCCTGTGGTTTGGCATAAGGTGAATTACACGGAATGGAAGCGTCTAATTTTTTGCTGATGTGGAAGTTCTCAGCTCTGCATCCCACCCTCCGCTGGGGCCAGTTCAAGCCAGGACTGCCGGCGAGCACACACGCTCGAACGCATCGGCTGCTCTCGGCGTGCCTGCTGGGCCCGGAGCAGGTTTGCACAGGGGGACTAGAAGTAAGTGGCAGCAGCTGGAAAGAGCCGAGCAAAAGAGGAGGGAGAACTGATGGGAGAATGAATGTGACACACACCGTGGGTGCTGAAGCACCTTGCTGCAGCCCTGACCTGTGATCAGTGAGCAGGGGACTGATGCAGATGGCTTTCCTCTGACATGCTCAAAGGCAGGATCGAACAATGCCACCACGTTCCACTCTGCTCCCTCTCTCCTGAATTCAGCCTGTGGTCCCCTCGCAGGGGAGGCTGTGCTGCCCTCTGAAAGCCCCTTTCCCCCGGGGAAGCTGGCAGCAGCCCCTCAGCTCGCCGCTGTCTCCAGCCCACCGGCCATTTCGGTTTGCTGAGCCTCCCACTGCTTCCCGCACGTGTGGCATCTTCCTCTGCCAGGCTAGCGTCTGGCCTCTTCTCCCTGTTTAAATACAGGCAAGATGTTTTTCTGGTAGTTGTTTTGTAACAGTTTGCTAAGATTTCTCCTGTCTTTCCACCCTCCCCACTTCTTAGCACAGATCTGGTTTTAATGCCGCTGTATTCAAGGGAAGAAGGTGCCCAAGCCGCAGTGGCACTGTTTGGTGCACCTCCTGACCCCTGATCACCTAACCTGTTCTTTGCTGGGGAGCAGGCCTTCCAAGAAACGCACCGAGTCTGCAGAGCTCTCTGCTGGAGTCTGCAGGCAGCCTGAGAAAAGTTTGGAGAAGGACCTGGCTTGTCCAAAGAGCATCTGTCATGTTTGCCAGGTTCCAGGAACACAGCAACCGCGCCCCATGCACTCTCTGGTGGGTGGTATATTCCCTTCAGTTTCTACAGTATTTCCAGTTCCCAATTCTGCAGAATTTCCTCCAAGTCTGCTGTATCACCCAGATGATGCTGCAAATCACTCTGACGCTGCTTTAACATCACTAGTCCTTTGCACCAGAGTGATTCAGAAAGCAGAGGGTCTTGCTGGTAAATTTAACCGAGGTTTGGCACAGAAAACACAAGGGCCTTAATTCTAGATTTTCAAATGACACTATAGACTTCACATAGGGTTAAAGGAGATGGATGTATTCTAACACCTTTAATTCTTTCTGTTGCACCCCCTCATTTGCAGTCCTTCAGAAAATCTGTGCCCAGAACAACAAATATGGCCAAGTCCTGCTGTGGCTGAACCCATTCATACCAAAACCAGCTGCATTAATTTCTAACCAAGACTCATGCAACAAAGCAGGTTCTCCCCGAAACAAGGACAGACAGAATTCCTTGAGCCTTTCTAACACCACAGGAACAGCCTGGTGCTGCTCCCCCAGCCTGTGACCCTCTGTGGCTTTTCTTCTCAGAGGAAGATGGGGCCACTGTCTTCTCAGATGCTGGGGAGCACAGGCTTACGCAATGTACATCAGAGGAAAAGCCGAAGGATGATCCTTCTGCATTGCATGTGTCAGGCAGTACCAGATCCTACACTCACTAGCTGACAAGCCCTTCACTAGTGTCAGCTGGCTGTTGGGTCACTCTTTAGGAATGGGATATCCCCAGCCAGCAACCACCCAACGTGTGTGCTAAGGCAGCTCAGGGCTGCCCAGCTCATCCAGCACCCCTTCAGCCCCAGGACAACGCTGCTGTGTTCTCCACGTCGACAGGCAAGCAGAGTCCGCGGTCTCAAGCCCTGCTCACAAACCCCAGGGCCGACCAACTCCAGCGGCGGTGGTTTTAAATGAGCACTCAGATCTGAAGGTCTGCGCAGCAGCAAGAGGAAGGCTGCGCGCTGTCCTGGTGCTGGGTCAGGACAGCCGTCTGCAGCCGGCAGAAATTCCTTGGTTCCTTGACAAGCCACAAAACTTCAGGTTCGGCATGAGAAAAGGATGAGGGTGGATCCCAGGGCTGGAAAGGGACACTTCAGGAACTCTCACACCACCCTTGCCTATCGCTAGTGCCTTACAGGTGCTCAACCACCGGCGTAGTTCTTTGAAGCTCCCTGCTGCCCAGGTCTGTTTCTAACCTGCCCTCACTGCCAGTGTTCTGCGTTTAGCTCCAAGGTTTCCCCTTTCTCATGGCAAATCCGTCAACAAGAAAAGCCTGGAGACATCTGTAGGACAAGGGCTTGAAACTGAACTCAGCCCCAGTTCACCAAAGTACTTCCAGTGCTTGCGTTGAAGTGGGGCCATAAATCCCAGTACAGTAAACTGCTTCTGGATAGATCCTTGTCCAGCGCAGCACCGCGCTGTGCCAGTTTAATACGAACACTGACAGCCACGTGGGTTCTGCTGCTTCCACGGCATTTCGAGCTTCAAAGATTAGAGGGGGGAAGTGGGGAACCTAAATGAGTAATCATGCCCGAGCCTAAGCTAAAACAAAAAATCCAAGTCTCTGTTTTGTTGCTTCCTTAATAACGTAATTGTAGCCAGATGTATGTTGCCTATTTCTTCAAAGTAAACTGAATTTTAGAGGAAAAACCCCTCATTTCACAATTTGCTGATGCAGTACATCAAGCTTATGCCAGAGGAGAGTTGGCTGACATGCAGATTTTCCAGTTCATGCATCTTATGGGTAAATTATCTTTTATTTATGCTTCTATGCTTAGTTCAATACAAGAAACTTTTCTGCTGGGTCACTGAAAAACTTTATACCATGTCTGAACAATGATTTTCTGTACGCACAGTGCATGCTGCCTTTCAAGTACTGCATCACACATGTCTGGATACAGCTCGGTACAACGGTACCGGCCACAAGGCTGTGTCCCAGGCGGGTCCTCAACCTGGGAACCTCAGTGGTCCTGGCTGGGGCGGGCAGTTAGTAGGAACGTGGCTCAGGAGAGGCAAGTGAACTACAAAAGGGGCAAAGGCCTTTCCTGACACGACACGGCTGCAAAAACATGCACCTGAGCGGAGCAGAGCAGGGAGCGGACTGAAGCTGGCCTAGTCCTGAGCTGCAGCGGAGCTATAATCCCAGCTGCCCGGTGGCAGGTGACAAGTGAGGCAGAGCCTGGGGTATTTTGTGTGCTTGTCAGTCATGTGCCATCGCCACAAGAGCAGATGGGGCAGGCACGGCACACAGGGACCTGCCTGTGCGGCAAGTAAATACAGAGAGCTCATTCAAGGCGCTTTCCCTGAATACGCTCGTTGGTTCACCCTCAACCTGGTCCCGTGTGTGGACAGTCAGCAAATTTGGCCTCAGGCCCAGCCTTGAGGCTGCTCTTAAAATTCAGCGTGGATGCAGTGACAGTGTCAGCGTTAGCATCGCGTGTCTCAGGAACCTGGCTTCCCCCCGCGCGCTGAGCCGGGCTGCTGCCTGCGCGCCCTGCTCCCATACACGGGGCCATCAGACCAAACGTTTTTCCAAGGTAACTGCTGTTTGCTCCTCAGAGGGTTCAATTGCAGGGCAGAAGGAACCCAAGCCTTCCTGACAAAGCAAGCTGCATGGAAGCAACGTGTTAGCTTACCCCAAACTGTGAATCACTCCCGAAAAGGCAGACCTCTTCCGGATATGTTTATACATATAGAGAATCTGCATAAACATGCCACATGTCTAAGCACATGGGCTTAGCCATATGCACCCATGAATACGCACACACTTCCTTCCGTGTGCACGCATGTGCGTACATGTCCCTCTGCCAGCACCAGATTTCTGGCAGGCAGCTCCTTCTGCCCTTGCCCCACAAACAGCAGGCACTAATTCTCCCATCTGCAGACTTCACCCTTTCCCTTGCCTTGCGTTCTTGCCTGCCAGCAAACATGCCCTCTCTTCACCTAGTCAGTCTTGCAGCCTCCCCACCGCTTCCCAAACGGGTGCTTTTTAATCAAGCAGATTCTCTGCCGAAGCCTGGCGCCAGCAGGGGAAGAAGACCTGGAAGGACCAAACGTTGCATTGACTAGACATAACGACGTGCCAAAGCCCGTCCACGTCCCGCCTCCGAGTGACACCCCAGTGGCACCACTGGGCACACCTGAAGGCCCCACAACCATGCACCCCCAGCACACACCATGCGCCTCGGCTTGCAGACTGCGCTGCATACTGGTGATACGAACACAAATGCAAGAGATCACAAAACAAGGGTGTCAAATGTGCTGATTTCTATTTTTCTTTTGTTTTCTAAGTTTGTCTATTTATAGGTTATTGTAATTCCGTGTAGGATAGCAATGCTTTGGCTCTAAGCCAAAGTCAGTGGTATTTTGAGGCAACTGACTGCAAGGTTAAAAATTGGGTTAATATATTTTCAAAACCAGCTTTAATATTAGGTTGTCATCTGCTTTCCCTATTGGATGAGTCTTTTACACCTTTAGTTCTGCTAGTTAGCTGTATGCTATTCATGCGATTTCACATTATTTGCAGCCCTGACTTTGTCCCAGCACTTCTGTCTTAGGTGTTTCAAAAGACAGCATCAAATCTAGCCTCATCCACTGCAAATTAAGCCTTCACAGAGGACTGACTTAGGTCTGATTAAAGTAGAAACGCAATTACTTCTTCCTGACTCTTCACATAACTTTTTTTAACCCACACAAATGTTAAATTCAGTCTGGGGTGGAGGTGGTGCGGGTGTTTGTTCTGAATGGCTGTTCACTTTTTACCACTTTCTAACAAGAATGACAAATTTGAGTCCAAGTCCTGTAACATTTTCTTTAACAGCACTGCTGAACTCACAAAGCTTGAAAGACTATCCCGACATCTGCCTGTCCAAACCACCCCTGTATAAATATAGCAGGTAGGATTAGCGTGCCTCTTTCTAGCACCTCCTCCCTACGAGAAACAATCGGACAAAAGTGAGAGGCAAAGGGAGGTAAGAGGAAAACAGAGAGTGTAGATGAGGATAACTCTGCAATTCCAAGTAAGAGCATTCTTACAACAAAAACAGTACCCAAGCCGGCCCGCATGTCTCTCCCACATGTTTTATCCCCTCCCAAATCTTCTTAGGTTGTGTCATTTTAAAAACCTGCAAGCATGGGACATCAAAGAGAGGCAAGGCATAGGAGGAAAGCAAGCACAGAGGCACTGTAAAGAATTAATACACAAAGACCTGTGGGATTAGTGGCTGGAGAATTAGGTCTGCACACAGTCACAGAGGAGACAGTGCAGACATGGCATGCAAAAAGATTTGCCTTGAATATCAAAGTTCCCTGGTCAAGGGTTTTGCCAGCTCTGCCTTGCAGAACAGGAAGGCAAAGGCAGCAAAAGCAGATCTACACTGGAACAACGGCCGAGTTACTGCCCCTACACCAGATCCCTTTCTCTCAGTCAGGGCTGCCACAAAGGCTGGTTTGGTTTTGTTGGGGCAGTTTGTTCTGTTTTTGGAAGGATATACTTTGTCCTTGAGATTTTTTTTTTTTTATTTTTTTTTTTTTTGGACAACCAACATTTGGGGCGATGCCATAGATTCCATCAATGCAGGAGCCTGCTGCGCCTTTTCTTTCTAGACTGAGCCCCCAGCCTGCGAGACCAGCATGGTGTCTCTTGATCCTTCCAAATGAAATTAGGAAAATGGGCCGGCTGACTTGCATCTGCCTTACACTGCACGAAACGGCATTGCAGAGAGGGAGCATTTGCTAGGAAAAGTAATAAATGTAATTTCCTCCACAAATTAGCTGTGCCACACTGGCTCCAAAAAGAGCTGAAGGGAGAACAAGAAAAGAGCCACTGTCTGTTAAAAATACCAGCCCCTGACTTATCAAAGGAAGCGGGATATCGGGTCACACTTCAAAACCTAATGACAGCAGTTCAGGGGATTTGCTTAGACCCGCTTCCTCAGCTCAATTTTTACGGGGCAATGGGTACCTTAGAGCGAGCAAGGAGCCCTCTGTTCCTTTGAGGGGAAGGTGACTGGAGGGTACACCAAGGGGATGGAGGGGAGGGCAAAGCAGGGCATCGGGTTGTAGCCCTGGCTCTGTCAGCGCCTAAAGTGACCTTGTGTAGAAGCAGGAAGAATTTCAGGTCGGCAGAATGTAATTACTCTGGTTGGAAAGTCGCCAAGATTCTGGCATTAACATCCCTACCGCCTCTAAAAAATGCCACAGGGCCAGAACTATAGATTTCTCCATCACTGGAAAAACAGCGCTGGAGAGGTAGAGGAGCCTGTAAGCTTTGTGAGCAGCCTGAATTGTTACAGTGGGGGTTGCAAAAGCAGTTCAAATTTCCAGATCTCTCTCAATTTAAAAAACATGCCTAAATTAAAGGAAAATGGTGGCTATTTCTCCCCTTTCCTCTCTTTTAGGAAAGGAAAAATAAATTCCCACAGAAATGTGGCAAATACATCTTGGTGCAATAGCACACACAGATTATTTGTGTTTGCACCAGATTACTTTTCCCTCCCCTCTCTTCCCCCACCCTCATTGGTTTTTGCAAATCAATCTCGTTCAGGACAAAGTCTACAGCAGACAGACCACCACTCGATTCTAGTGCTATCCTGATGCCAGATGAGGACTCGGGAGCTCCAGTGCCCCCAACAAAACAAAGGTGAAGCTCCTCTATCTAAATACCTCCTACTTTGCTGCGGTTCAGGGGAAGCCAGCCTGAGCACCCTACACATGGCCAAAGCTTTAACAAGACCCTCTGTAGCACAGAGGCAGTAATGCTAACGCAGGGTATTGGGATTTGCTGAGTTTCATTGCAAGCAGAAACATTTTGTACAACCAGGTGTAGAGTTTTCCTATACAGGCCTTCAAAATCCAGGGACCCGATCTGGCACCAGAAGAGAGAAGGAACATGCTAGCACAACAGCTGTATGGGATTATATTCATAATTCTCAAAAAAAGTACAGAAACACTTTCTAACATGCGATCACTTGCGTTTCAGGATTAGTCTTGAAAAGGCAGAAACTAATTCTTCCCTTTCCTGGCACTCTCCCCTTGACCCACGGGGGATCAATCAGCCTGTAATCTGCAGAGGAAAATTTGCACACAATAAAGATTCTTTTCAGATACAGCATTTGGCAGGGGCTCGTTAGGGGGAAAAAATGGCACCGCTTTAGTCAAGGAATGGCATTAACTTTTCTTCTTGCACAAGGCCGAGGGTATCAGTTACACAGAAACGGGCATGCAGTTATGGGGCTGGGGGCCCCCCCAGGCAAGCCCGGGGGACTCCGAGACCCATGTGGCATCACCGCGTGTTGCACATACAGTCACAGCTCACGTCAAAGTTGTGGCTGTGCAGTATGGCTCCACATTTAGATCACAGCTGCGTCTCCTCACATGATCATTGGTACAGAAAAGCTTGATAAAGCAAGATGAACAGTCATTGTCACCATCCCTCACATCTTTCTTTTCACCTTTTCTTTTTTTTTTTTAAACCCAAACCCTGAAAACAGATCATGATGAAACACTTATTTTCAAAGTTAGCTTCTGTCCTTCTCTGCTATAAAGGGAAGTGTAACAAATGCTGGAGACCCAAAAAAGCAGCAAAAGAACCTAATTTTTGAAGTATCAAGACTTCTTGGTCTCATGGCATCAGAGGCCTGCTCTCTGAGTAGCAAGACTGTGTGAAAGCCCTTGACACCTTCTGTCTCAACACCTTGCCTTTCACGACTGAAATGCAACATCTAAACACGTGCAGGAACACCATAGGAACACCGTGTTCTTTCATTGCTTTCCTGCAGTTTTTGCTCTTATTCCTATTTTATGAAAGCTGACAAGAGATGCATAGTCTACCTCTCTAAGAAGGCTGTCTTTTTAACCCAGGGGGGGAAAAAAAAATATCTGTAAGGTATGCCCACAGTGATGATGACGTTCTTTGTGCCCAAAGAGTCAAAAAGGTCAACGGGGAAAGGGCTGTGTGATACCCTGTCATTGTAAAAGAATTGTGCATAGATGTTTGGTGAAAGTGCATTTGCTGCTTTTTATAACAAGGGAAACCAGGAGCAGACCGACAAAGGAACTGGCATGACTGCAGGTGAAGCACTCAGTGCTAGTTCTTGTACGTGCACAAAGTTGTTCAGTTCCAGCACGCCCAGTCCTCAGAGCAGAAACCCTCTCCCCTCTATTTTGACATACTACAACCGCATTTCACCTGTAGTGCCAGACTGAAGCCCAAACTATTCCATGTGCCAGAGAGAATTAGTTCTACTAGACAGATTAAAAAACGACAAAAAAAGGCAGTCATGAGATGTCTCAGAATAGACAAGATGATGCCCTGATGTAATACAGGAAAACACCCCAAGAAGAGGATAAGCACAAGCTAAACTGAAAAGAAAAGCAGAAAAAAATGACCACAAGCTCGTGTTTTGGGCAGGCAAGGAAAGCTCAGCTGCTGTGTCGGTGCAGTACAGACACATGTTATTTCAACCATAACACACTGAATGATGAACCAAAGCAGCCCATGGAAGCGCTGCCTTCCCCAGAAGCACTGTGTGGTCCAGGCCCTGCTGAGACTGTACGACAGGAACTGTCTGATAACGCTCAAGCAAAATATCTCCACCTTGAACTCCCAAGCCTGGGCTTAGGGCAGTCAGACAATCACTGCAGGTGCTGCTTTTATAAATAACAATTTTCAAAGACTTAAGCACATCTTGATCAAGGTGCAAACATGCCATACATCTAAGGGACCAGAAGCATTCAACTATGAAACACTGAATAGGTGAGTTGCCCCTAGATCGCAGCCTTTAAAGTACTTCCCAGTTCCTGAGGAATGAAGATGTGAAGCAAGAGCAGCAAGAAACCACCAGGGACGTACTAGGTGCTCACAGTGAGGTCACTGGGCTGCAATAAGATAGTCCCACTGGAACATTAGGGAAAAGTATTTTCTTTTGTAGAACAGAAACAGTCCAAGTTCCTGGCCTGCCCATGCGTGATTGGGGGTCTCACATTTCTGGATGATCTGGATTAGTGTAATTTTAATCTGTCACAGCGCTCACTCCATCACCAGCTCTGGCAGAAATCCAGGCAGAGGACAGAAAACCTCCAACACACTTTCTTTGGGAGCCTTCCCCTTCCCACCCCCTTCATAGACATGGTGACAGAGCTTTTCCTGACTCAGAAATAAGCCCGTCTTATATTCCTGTTTCCTATACGAGTCTGAAATAGCCGCACAGCCATCTGCTGCGGGTACCATTCTTCCCATTTTATCTTATCATCACATGACTCAAAGGCCACACATTAGGCAAGTATCAGAACCAGGAAGATGTATTGAGTTGTTTACACCTTCAAAGAACAAAAGCATTAAGCAAACAACAACTTACCATGGGCTATTTTATTGGGTTCTGGTTTGCATCAGTTTTAAGAAAAAGGTATTGACTGCATGAAGAGTCCTTCAACCTGTATTATACTAAAAACAGAAGGGGAGGGAAAAATCCATCAATACTCAGTTAAGAACAGACTCCCAACCTTTCCTTCGGTCAGCCCGGTAACAGAGCAGGAAACAAAGCCCTGCTGGACAGAAACTAGAATTGTGTCATTTCTCGTATGTGCCAGCAGATTAAACTGTGATAGCTAGGAAGCAATCCCCCTCCCCCTCCTGCAACCATCCACCATGTCTCCAAGTGGGGAGCAGCATCCCCATTGCAGGATCAGCTGTTAAAGAGGCACAGCAGCTCCTCTACCACCATCATGTATCAAAGTTAACTTCATGGTGTGTTTTTCGGTATGTCTTGTAAAGTACCAAGAGGCAAGATGCTCCTTACCACCAAATCCTCTCTCCAGAGCTGTTCAGGCTGGCTCAAGAAGAGATTAAAAGTTGTTCTCTAAGAGTTTAAGCATTGATTTCTCTCATCTACTCAGGTCCTCCCTGACCAACACCACTGCAAGGGAACAGCTTTGGGGAGGGACAGAAGAGCTGAGATTCCTAATCAGTTCAGCTATCTCAGCTTCATCTGCTGCCTGTACACTAGTTGCATCACCCCTACCCTGCAACTCTTAACACTCATCTAGAGCTTCCGAGGCCAGAGAGGCTTGTGAATGTCCTGCCTCACCACAGCCTGTCCAGGACTTGGCATGTACAGAGCGGATGCTTTGTGGGGGACGCAAAAACTTTCCATTTTTTTGGAAAACCATTTGTGGTTGCTTCCTAGCCCTTATTAAAAGAGAAAGATTAGCCTCTACAAGTATCCAGTCCTATCTCATAATCACCCACTGCATCACACACAAAACACACTCAGATTCACTCTAAAGCTGGTGCTGCTATGAAAGAGTCCTTTTAAAGATAAATTAAAAATGTGCCATCGGTAAATAAAGCAACCTGCACCTCTGAATCCAGACATCTTCACTAGGAAGAAAGGGCCTCAAGCCGAAGGCAATAAAATACCTCAGTAGGACTGCTGGAGTTTAAATTCCCTCTTTGAAGTACCACACAGTACTGTTTTTATGTGTGCTAATGAATAGCTCAGCATTCTCAGACTAGTTAGGCACTACAAGGAATTAAGAGATGCCATGTGCCAGCCACTATTTTCTGTGAAGTCACTGGCAATGCTTCTGCTGTAGTTTGACTCTCTGAAGCCTTAGAACTGGCGTTGCTGAGGGTTTCCATAGAAGGAGGAAAAGGAGAAAGTGGGAGCAGGTGTACTGGGTAAAGAATAAACCCCCTACAATTTATCTCTGAAAAGTGCTGAGCACCAGTTTCAGCAGCAGCAAACCCAAGTGCTCAGCAGCACTCTGGGTAAGCACATGCAAACACGGATCAGACAGACACACAGAAATGAGTTACCTGTTCTCTAATCCCTTTTTCTCCATTTGGTTACGGTCATTTCCAAGGCACTAAGGTCAGAGAAACATTTAGATGTACTGTAACCAATAACAAAACAACTGCTTTTGAACATAACCCCCTGCACCTCTCTGCTGTCTAATAAAAAGACTGCACAGGACATCGTTCACAGGAGCTGCACAGTACTACCAGGTGGACCAAAGCCGCACAGTACTACCAGGTGGACCAAAGCCAGGATAACAGCAGAGAGAAAATATCCGTGATAAGCTATTAACAGCAGCTCAGTGGCTTCTAAGCTTAGCTTCACTTTTGCCAGCAGGAAAGGTTCTGGATACTGCTTCATTGAACATGCTGCCTTAAGCAATGCAGCCTCATTCATTGGAGCATCTGTTTTACCTGCTAAAGAGCAGCATTTTTGGTCTTGTATGGGCTTGAAGCAACATTACACTGCAGAGCAGCCTTGAGAACACTTTCAAGGTAACTTACAAAGAGAGATGCTCTTAAAAACATTAAAGCTCCTCTGCTTTTGTTTTTGTACTCTAGGGGCACTTCTATTTGTCCCCTAAATAAACACTCTCCATTCCCTAATTTAAAAGGTTGGTGCAGAAGCTCCAGTACATCTTGTGGAGTATTGTAACTAGCGTGACAGCTGCAACCCACACATGGTCCCTGGGAATTCAATGGCAGGAGCAGGCTCAACCTCCCTTAGGAGGCACCAAGCTCAGCAGCATCACCCTCAGCCAGCAGTCAAGTAACTCAGCTCTACCAGCTAACAAATGTAACTGCCTTTTGGGAAGATTAACGGGGTGGGGGGAGACTGACACCGTCCAGACTCCAGCTCTTCTCCTGGAAAGCCTCCCTTTCCCCCCGACCCCTAACCCAGCTAAAGAAGCTGCATCTGAGAACCAGGGGCACCTCGCCCCAGTCCCTGCTGCCTGACAAAGAGCTCTGCCCTTTACCAGCACCCTGTGCTGCCACCATCTTCCAGGTGACCTGTGCAGACTCAAAGAAGCTGTCCTGCCCCAGTGTGCCCCCATTTCCCGTGGCAGGAAACCCTGCAGCAATGCTGCACCTTGAAGTCCGCTGACCGCCCTGGAATCAGTTAACACCAGGCAGGTCTCTGGGTACCAGCAAAGAAAGAAGTAGTATTAACAGACAGTGCTCTTTGGGAGAAACATAAAAAAAAAAAAAAAACCCACCCCCACCACACACACTTGTTTTTACTTACACTGAGCAGTTCCAAGAAGTCTGTTTTTCACCCAGTATGCTGCTGTCAGGATACACACAGTCTCGCAATCGACTCCCATTTGTCATGATTATTGTTTCCATCCAGAGAGATCCTGCCTTAGGAATACACATTATCTTTACATATCCAAACTCTCAGCAGCCTGAGATACAGTAAACTAAAGAGCTCACCATCACCAAGAGATGACGGTCCTTCTCTCTTTTCCCACCTCTTCCCTCCCTACACATTCCTTGTTGGGTCTTATTGCCCGCTGGTGTTATCCACAAGCCAAAAGAAACGAACACCAGGTCAGATGCACATGAAATCTCTGCCTCAGGCTTTTCTCCCTCCCTGCAAGGCTTCTGGGCAAGACCCAAATCAGGGGTCACCTGTTCAGCAGAACGGCTAAAAGCTCCCATCTCTCTTTAAAAACATTGGTCTCTAGCACAGGAAATGGTTCAGCCATTCCCTCCCCAGAAAATAAGCAGAAAGTATTAATAAAGTGTCTCACCTACAAGGATAGCCTGTAGTGTAGTGGCATTAAACTGGGACAGTCACAGGTAGTCTCCAAAAAATACACAGACCTGGGTTTTCTTCCCCTGCAGTACTACAGTGACTAATTCTCACACACAGTTGCAAAAGTCAATTAGAGAAGGCGGCTGTTGCATGATTTAGCACTTGGACTTGCATGTGTCTAGGAAATCCCAGTTCAGAGGAAGTTCTTCCTCTGGCCACAGCCTCCCAATTTTTCTTTCACATGGATTCTCTAGTACCTCAAACTCGGAGCACAAACCATGGGTGTTGTCTATGGAGCCACAAATAAGAGTCACTCCCCATCACCTGTTTTCAGGGAACTTGCAGGAACCCAGCAACTTTACAACGTATGTGTCCAATAAAATTGCACCTGGCAAACAGATTCATAAATCGTAGAGGGAACACACTGATATGGAGGGCCGGGGAATAAAGGATATAACAAATGTGCAGGAGCTCAGACACCCAGGCGTCGTTTCCCTAGAAACCAGGACAGGAAAATCCTGTAACCAACATCAGTATCTGCAGCAGAGCATCACGATTTAATAGCAAAGCCTTGTGCTTGAGAGTGTAAGCTCAATAAATAGAAATCCTCCCTTTCCTTCACGTTATACAGCTGCAACACAGTGACAGGGGTAGAGTGTCTTACAAGATTGCCTTGTAAGATTCAGACACTAAAATTGCAAGTGCATGGCTGTGTATGATACAGATGAGATTGTGACAAACAACATTCCAGAGAACTAGCAGGGGGCTGCTGCATTATCAGCACCCAGGGTAGAAAGAAAGGATCCTCAAGGAAGTCACCTGCAGTTACTATTCTGTGGAATCAAGTCCAGATTTCAAAAAACTCCACCTAGATTTCGAACAAGGAGAGGGATTCCAAACTAAAAGGGGTCGATGGAAATCTGTCCACTGTGTCTACCAGCCCCGCTGGGGTAATAAATGGAGAACAGCCCAGCATTAGCACCTACTGCATATGTGTAAGGCTACTTTTTGAGAAAGTTCTTCAACCCAAATCCTTTACCAAAATTCACAGTGAATGGCACCAAGCTGACTTTTGGGTGTTACATGGCTCGTTTCATATAGGGATAATTACTGATAAGAACAGTCTAGATGTATATAGATGTCAAACAGTAAAAATCCATATTACAAGTCTTGTATAGCATAGGAAACCAGTGAGTTATGAGGTATGTAACTGCAGTAACACTGCTCTAGAGTATGTCAGAGAAGATTCTTCCTGCAAGGGCTCCGGAACAGTTTGGGTGTAGACTTGCATATGGCAACAGCGTGGCTGTCTCATTGTGCAAAGCAGGAGAAATGAGTTGAAGAACTCCAAAACACGTAGCACTGGAAAGTGGAATTTTTTCACACTAGGCATTGGACAGTGAAAAGGTGATGCTGGTCCCAAGGGGGTCAAAGATCCCCCTGCCTTGTGATAGAGCTGGGAAAAATTGTCTCAGAAAAAAAGAGAAGGGAAAATATTTCTGACCACACTGCTCAGAGGTCTTGATCACAAGATTGAATGTTCATTCCCAGCACTCTGGGCACAATCTCTGACTCTCTAGATAAAACCTTAATCTGTCAGTGGTGGAGAGTACCTGTATCTTCAGAAACCTTAACAGTAACTGGAAGAAATGGGTTCCTCCATTACTATTTCTTTAACTCAAGAGAAGGTGCCTGGTTGTCCGACAGTGCAATCTTTGAGCCAGTGGAAACAGAAAAAAACATGAAACCTGTTCACAAGCTGATTATTATGCAGATCAGCAATCGTTATCCTTTCTCTCATTACCTCAAATGCTTTCTACCATCTGTTGGTAACAAACCTGCATCTGGCAGATTACCAGAGAAGCCCTAATCAATGGGTAATTGGGGTAGAGGATTGTGTGGACAATCCCGGCAATGAAAGCACAGAAAAACTTAGAACAGAAGAAAGTTTGCCTGTCACAAGTGTGAGATCCTACACCCAGTGCTTCCCTACCAATCTGACAGAATTCCTTCTTCTTGGGAAGAGCATTGGGCGGGGTGGGGGGTGGGAAACAAATATTTTTCACAGGCAATGGGATGAATTATACCAGCCTCTGTAATGATACCTCAAGCAAAAGGTTAAATTTCTAACAGATTATGCCAGTTAAGTGCTGCCAGGGGAGGCACCAGGCACAGGCAGAGCAAGCACAAACACGCATGAGTTTGCATTTCCACGGTTGCCTCCTAGAACCATCTGTTAATAAGAGGTAGAAGATGCTATGGACTCTTTCAAGTAACGGGTCCTCATCTAGTCTCTTAGTGCCTCTTGATAAGAAATGCTCCAAATATGTCCCCTGCAGGTTATCCTTCTCCAGCTTTGCATTCAAGACGTTATTCTGTTCCCCACAGTCCTTCCAAGTCTTGAATACAGCAGCTCAGCTACAACATTCACGTTACTGCTCTGGCTTCTGAACAAACCAAAGTTTTTTAAATCACACTTACTGGTGCTGAGGTCCCAACAGAGAGACACTAACCAATTCCAACTGAATTTCAGAATGAGGCAGAGTCTCAAAGTCACCAGATTCCTACAAGTTTGAGGGAAAGGGCAGCTGGGTGGAACAGAAAAACCCAGGCAGCACCTCCACTAAGGGAAAGCAAAGCAGAATCTGCTGCTCTGCATTCCTGTTGTCAGCTGCTGGTCAGCCAGCAAGTGCTTCGAGCTACTCTGCACGCACGGAGCTGTCAAGTAACTACTAGTGCTGCTGTCCTTCTCTACCATGAGTACCTAGAGAGTAAGAGAGGAAAGTTTAAGTGGCAAAGACCTCTGTAAGAATCAGACTTTATTGATTCACCTTTCAAAGAATGAATCAAAGCAAAAACAGTACTGTACTGTGTTAAAGATGCAATCCGTGCTGCCTGCCCTTCTGCCACCCTGTATAGACCCAGAGGGCAATTTCAAATGCCCCAGAGGGCATCTGACCCTCTCTGATCACATCATAACAATGCTCAAGATGTCAAGATATCAAGAGTTTAACACTGCCACAATAAATCAACAAGGCTAAATAATCTCCCCAAACTAGATGGGAAGATGGAAAAAGGCAGTGCTTGCCTTTTTCCCCCCCCCCCCCCTCCCCCCCCCTTTTTTTCATGTGTCTTGCAGGCCACTGCTGTTATACCTGCTTGCACTGGCTCCAGCAGCTGGGAAGGTACATACACAACATCTAATGCCCAGGCACCACCCTGGGAGTGTCGAATTCATTGGAGCATGGAAGGAACAAGGAATTCTTGTAGTAAGAAAGTGGCCCAAAGAAAAGAAGGAAGTAGAAAACCCTATAAATATCCAAATGCTGCCAATGCCCACGCACGCTGGGCTGAGATCCAAAGTAACTGTTTTGGGGCGATAAGAATCCTTATTAGGCACCTGAACATGGGAGAGGAGCACCAAAACCCAAGCTAAGATGTTAATGAGACTGTGGCAGAAAAACAACATCCTCAAGTGATCTAAATATCCAGGCTGCTGACTAGAAGTGAGAATGTGAATCTTTACTAATCAAAAGGACTAAAAGGAGATGGAGGAATGCAACCGAAAGTTGGTTTTAGGAACACGTTCCCACGAGATACAGATCTTATTTCCTTCCTGTTATTAAAGGGGTGACTGATACGTATTGGATTACACTAGGTCAGAGAGCAACACCCCCGTGTATTCAAATCCAGCAACTTTTTTTCTTTAATTCAGCATTTCAGGGAAATGCAACATGCTGGTTCAGTTGCATTTACACCCCCACAGACAGCAGGCTGTAACTTTTTGTAGGCTAACAACTTGGACAACTACCAAAACCCAAGGGTTCCGTACAGTTTCTGACCCAAAACAGACATGTTAAAACTTTCAGAGAGGGAACAGAGAGTGATAGAGATTTGGCACACTGCTTTTTGGGGGCTTGTTTTTGTTTTGAAATTGGGGATATTGTGTTACCCCATCTTGAAAGGGGGAAGAACTTGGTCTCTTCTGTGCAAGATCAGATAGCTGTTTGTCCATGGAAAGGATACTTCTCCAGCCATCTCATTAATGGTATTAGTCAGAAAGTAAGAGGGCACAGTGAAAAGCCAAATCCTCTTTGGATGTCATTTGTTGCACCAGAAAAGAGTGGGAAAGTAACAAAAAAATCCAGACACAGTTCTTCAACATGACCACGCTACTGCAGGTAATCTTTTCAGATTTTAATCTCAAACTTTGTTAAAACAAGACATCCTATTATTTCGCTGCTTAGACAGCTCTGAACAGCTACACTAGACAAGTGAAAGGCAGCATTAATTCAAAGGCATCACACTTAACTGTCCTGCTGACACCTTAGTAGTGACTCAGCTGCGTTAAATACCTGAAAGCATTTTAAGGCTCTGTAACATAAAGACAGGGTAGTTTAGGAAATAAAAGCACCTAAAAGCCAGGTACAACACTCAGCAGCATCTAGGAGAGCTGTTTATACATCAGTAACCCTCCTGAATCCAAAGTATGCTCTGACCTACTCTCCAGCTCCTCCTTGTTCCACCAACGCAGGTTTGGAGCTCATCCTGTGTCTGTCGCAAATGATAAAATCTGAGACACTCTTTCCCTCACAACCTTCTCTTGATGCTCCTGTCTATGACTAAGGAAAGCAGTACACCCTTCAGGAAAGGGAGATTGTCCAGAAGCAAGTATTTTCACAGCCTGTACTGATTCTGCTGTACTGGAATAAAGACTGTAAGCTACATTCATCACACTACCCTGGCACAGCTTTGGTCTGTCTCCCATGTTTCTGAAACCTGGAAGCCAGTGGGCCTCTTACCTTCTCCACATAATTCTCTTACTTTCTTCATTAGTTTTCAAGCTTAGTGGCAGGGATTTTCACCGTTCACTCCCTATTAACTTTTCCTGTATTTAGTATTTATATCAGAATCAAACAGTTCTTTGCTAGAGCAGTGAGCAGAGAAGGTGAAAGGAGTGGGCGACAGAGGTGGCTGCTGAGCTGGTGCTTGCCCCAGTAACAGAAGAATGAATAAAAAAGGACAACACATCAGGCATCACAAAGAAATGGCTGCACCATCACTGATGAATCAGGGTCTCCTAAGGAGGCAGTCAGCCCCAGAAGTGTTCCGACTTCTGATGAACAGCGTACTTTGAACTTCTGCCTAAGGCCCTACCTACAGATTTTGGTTGACTTATCATCCAGCAAGCTTGCTCTGGCCTGGCATTACACAGGTGTGCTGAAGCACTGACAGTAATACCCATGCTGCATGCAGAAATTCTTCCTACTTCCTCATTTCAACCTAAGTTCAGCCTGAACTTCCCAAGTTGTTGATTTTCTTCAGAGCATAACTCAGGGCAGGTCAAGATGCTTGGCAGGCAAATAATCCACACCTTTACTTTTGGCTCAGGTGCCACGGCATCAAGCCAGCAATTTGCTGTAACTCAAAGGTGCTGAAATGCAGCACTGAACCACTCGATTCCCTGAAGTTTTCAGGTACCTCTCCCTAAGCATACAAGGGCCTCTCAAAATTCTTCTGAAAACTCCCTACTGCTTCTGTAATTGTGCTGCAGAGCAAAAACAGCTTTCAGGGAGCCAACTCTGATTCTACACTAGCAAAGAAACTACTGCCAGAGTCTAGGCTTGCTGACTGCCAAACACTGCTATACATTGTTCCACCTCAGTCTCCTAAAGCTGGCTGTGTGTACAAATATTAAGTAGACTGAGGATCTCGAGACATTTCCCAATCAAGAGCCAACAACATATTTAAGAAGATGCTCCTTATAAAAGTCCACGCTAATTGATCTGCACCTGCTCAAGCCCAGAGAAGAGGACATTTCTGTCCTCCATGTGTTCCTTGAGAACCAGTCTGAGCGAAAGAAGTTTAAAAACATTACTTTACAGTTTTTACTTACTTTCTCACTAAGAATTTTCAACAGAACAAAACCACACTCTCGCTTATTATGGAACAGGTTTCCGTATGTTCCACTTTCATTAGATGTGTCCTGTACTAAAATATTTTTTTCTTTTTGCCCTGCCACTGCAGTTTTTTGAAGCACATACTATGGACTACCATAGGCAACCTTTCAGAAGAACATAGCAGAAAGATGCTATGGTCCTAGCTATTCCAATCCCATTAACTGGGCAAGCAGGCAAGCGTTTGAAACAGACTGCAGCACATAAGGAAGTGCTTTTCTCCCAAAAAGGCTGCTCAGCAGAATGTACCACTGTAACACAAATGCAGATGTCACTCTGAGACAGTCATGCTGTGCCACACAGGCAAGTATTAAACAAAGGACTGGGACATCTAGAAGAGCAAGCCTCAACTCAGTCTCCTCTTCACCCAGCAACATTCTGCTCAGTTCTTTCAAATAGCATGAGCTGATCTAAATTTATGGCCCTGTTATCAAGAATGGCAACATACAGTTCAGCTACACAAGGAACATCATTTTATTTAGATCAGCTATCCATGTCAATGTTATCTTGGTAGCTACTATGAGAAAAATTGGACAACGGTTATTGTGCTAGAACCATGTTAATTAACCAAAGACTAACAATTTTTTACTCCCCTTACCTTCACAGGCTCTTACCAGAGATTAAGTATCTTGTTCACATGATGAAAGACATGCAGCAGCCATCAAAACCAGCCAGGGTAGTTGCTAAAAATATTGACGTAGAGTCTGTAAAGAAGAAGTCCTAAAAAAATAATAAAGCAGTTTTCGTGTTCGCCTTTGCCTGTGACATTCCTAATTCATCAAAGGCACTGGCCCAATATACACAACATCATGTGTGAAAAGAGGAACAGAGTTGAAACATTAAGATCAAAGCAATGCCAGATCTACTCTTGAGAGAAAACCACACTATGCACCTTGTTTTTAATAGATGTGGGAAAATAGAAGAGAATCTATAGATTAGGAACAACGTTCTTATGAACCCAGTTCCACAGTAATCGTTTATTTCTTAGAAAATCTATTCAGTATGTACACGCAAAGAGATAAAAAAAAAAGGAATGTTGAATAACTAATTGGGAAACACAAATGTCTGCTTAAGCAGAGTCCAGCAGCCTCCAAGTTCAGGCTGTGTTCCACAGATCATGTCCCATGCCAAGTGACCAGCACTTTAATTTTAATTGCACAAAGTGGAGAATACTTGCTTTTGGATACTAAACCAGTTGTTCAATCCTTTTCATACAGGCTACCACCTACAATGAGCTATTCAATATGGAGCATGAAATGAGGAGTAGGCTATGGTTCATCTCCTCCTGAACACTTCTACTGAAAAAACCTCTACCAGTAGTATTCTGTTACACATGAAGCAAACAAACTATAGCTTAAATCCTCTCCTGAAGACAACCTAGCCTACAGCCAATGCAGCAGCATAGCAAGAATATATGAAACCCTGCAAGCAGGGAAATGCCAAAACTACTGCCTGACCCATATCAGGTACAGCTCGTATGCCCCTTCGTAAAACAAGGGTATTTATGTGATGTTTGGAAGCATGTGATGGAAATCTCCTGCAGTGAGACAGCCTGATGTTGTACAGATACATCAGCTGTGCTTATTCCCATACCAATCAAGCTCTGCAGCTCAAATGCTGAATTAAAACAGCTCTACAACCATCATCCTAGGGGCTGTGAAAGCATGACAGCAAGTCTGAACCCAGAAATATTGACTTGCTGCAAGTTGGAAACTGTTCTCTGCTGAGCTGCCCCACAATGACAGAGTCTGTTGGATCAGTTGTGTAGCTGCACTTGTAACCTTAGAGTACTCCCGTAGCTTCCTTGTTCCTAAGTAAACAGTCCTACTCCAACAAGTTGGTTGTTACAGAGAGGAAATGCCTAAGCCCCTTTTTCTCTCCATCCCAACCAGTTTCAACAGGTAGATCTAACAAGTTTGTTTAATCTTCTCCCCCTCCTTCAACCTGCAAACAGCTGCAGGCCAGGCTGCTTTAAAGCTTGTACCTCAAATAAGGAGTCTGATGTCTTTCCATGAGATCTGGGAGTGAAAAAACACAAACACTGAGTTGAGGGGAAAATATCAGTAGTCTCCATAATCACAGCAAGGGATTAAGGGATAAGCTCAACTCCCAGAGGGCTCATAAGGTGTAAAGCCTGGACTGGGGACGATCACAGACAGCAGATAGTTTAGGAGCTGAACTCATACACAACCCACTGCAAATTTCAGGCACTCCTGTAATGTTCCACTCTAGAGCTTTAAGCTCTTCAATTTTACCAAAATGCCTATTCCAAAGGAAATGACCTGCTGCTTCTTCAGGACCGCAGTGTGAAAAGTACACATCCACCAATAGCGCAGTTCCACTGGAAGAAGTCAGAAACAAGAAGTGCAGCCAAATCATGTTACAGAAACCAGATCCCCTCTGCTTTCTGAGGCATCTCTTCCTCCAGGTACAAAAAGGACAGGAGATCCTAGCCAGCCTCTCTCTGCTTTGAAGATGCCATTATATTCTCCCATAAACACTACACATACTACAGTGAGTCACGTTACACCATCTATTCTGGAGAAAGAGACTTAATCCCTCTGAATAAAAACGATAATTAAAACCTCTAAAATTCCACAAGTCTTGTGTATTTCAAACCTCAAATTTCAGCTCAGAGGCAAAAGCAAACACACTAACTTCTCTGTTCAGGTCAGTGTCCACTATCATATTACAAACCCAGCTTTATTTGTGCTTTTAACAAAACACACTAAATGTGAACTAAGGCAGCTAAGGAGCTGGCTCACAGTCACTTTACCATCTCTGCTGCCAGGATAGGGTGAAGAGGAAGCAAGCAAAAATGGCCAGACCCAAGGCCACCAGATATTGCAAATCCAAGCGCAGGAACAATCCCCCTACAGTCTACTACATCAGCTAGGTCTGTAGAAACTTACACTAGAAGGCAATTAAACAAAAGAGGACTGATACTCATTTGTTAACAGAGTAAATCCAGCTTTTGATACACAAAACCTGAAAAACAGTGATCTGCAAACTGAATTTGCCTTTTAGATAGAGACAATTTTTTTCGCATCTTTGCCTCTGATAGCTACCTTACAGGTCTCCACCTTTCCCACCATCACCCCCAAAGGCACCGAGAACCTGCTTCAGTTCCTCACTGTTTTGTACCATTCTCTGTTCTGCTACACACTACCTTTAGCTTCCCTGTAGCAAACCTCAGTATTTAAATGGACTGCAATGACATCTAGTGGCATGTTAAGAACTTGCCTTCCTAAATTTCCAGGCCAGTCATTTATTTTTAGAAAGGAAACTACACACTCAGCTTTCAATGTTTCAGCTAGCTGCTTCCAACTGCACAGAAAAACAGCAAGTGCATCCGAAATTCTCTACAAATTCTTCCGTAACACACATTCACCGGTGCCTCCCCCAGCTCACAGCATTTCCCCAATCCTGTGCCTGAAGCCTAGGAGAGGTGAGGTAGTAGGCACAAGTTTGCTTTAGGCCTTGCCTGTGTAACTGAATTTCTTCAGTGTAAATCTCGATACAGATATTTGTTTGGTTACGTAGAGCTGGGGTTCCCACCCACCCTTCTGGTTATGCTGTCCTCCAGCTGCATTAAACTAAATGGTAGGGGCTATTCACACAGTCAAGGACATGACCCAAGGCCACACCATTTGTAACAGCTGGTACAGTTCATTCACAGATAGAACACCATGCGAAGGATTGTGATTTCTAAATGTAACTGTGCTGAAATTACAAGGAAAAAAGATAAAAATGCTATTCTGAAAACAAAGAGGAAAAGATCTTGCAGATTAGATTTATGGGAGAACAGTAAGCAGTTCACTTCCCTTTACCACCCTCAAAAAAACCCCTCTCACCTTTTTCACTGAGTGATATTGCAAAATTGTTATTGAAATGTATGAAGAATGTGACACCATAAGCAAACTTCAGAAGATACCTTTACATAGCTTCCTGTACTTCTAGCACAAGTCATTTCATTTAATCACAGCTGGAGTCTTTGCAGGCATTAACACTCACCACAGCCTTGACAGCAAATGACCTAAAAGATTTTTCAGCTAACAATGAGTTAGGAAGCACGAGATCTGTGGTGTTGAGATCCGTGGTGTTAAGTACCTGGCATGTAAGCCTACAGCCCTCAGAGAATACTGCATACTAATAATTAAAAAAAACAACAACAAACTAGCTCTAGTTTTGTTAACAGAGACATATTAATACCTAAGATTGTAATCGGTAGGTTCCTGAGGTGCCTCCTCCTATCACTCCATCTCAGGCAAAGACTTGAGGGGTTTTATTTACTGGCTATGCCTCAGTTCCCACAGACACATGCTGCTTCTAGTATTATGGATGAGCAGATCTCCATAAGCATGTAATATTGCTAATCCTCAAGCACAACTGAAACATTTAGCAATGTGAATGTTCTGTAGCACAAACATTATTTCTAATATACCAGGAAAGCATCCTGCAAATTACTCGCTGCATCAAAATGAGCTGCTGCTCATGTTTCTGCTAAAGGACAGAAAAACAGCCACTTGCCTTTGACCGGAAACTGGTTTGGGTAGGGGCCTACTGTTGCTTTATAATGTCATATACAACCTTAAATACCACACCGCTTACACGAAAAGATGATGACCCAGGAGTGGCCAGTTATAACAGCTTTAATGCTGAAGTTCGAAAGACATAACATTTGGTTTTCAACCACAAATTCTGCTGGCAGACCCATTGACTTATTTAAAGCAAAAGGCTATCCTGAACCACAGAAAACTATTGCATGTGGGGTTTCCGAACCACTGAAACTGTGGCTTCTGATAAGCCAATAACACTACCAGGTGGTAATGAGACTGCCTATCCCATGGCTCCAACTATGAAAAGAGGATTTCAAGACCTCAGACCTTCCTACTGTCCACTGGTTTTTATTACTCATGTCACTTTACACAGGTCAAGTTCATTCCAGGCTGAAACTCCAAACAAAAGCATGGATGTTCTTCTGGAGCAATAAACAGTTTCCAAAATTCTTAGGTCAGCTCTTAGAGGAATCCAATTTATATTGCCTTTCAATGACATGAAGAGCCATTTCTACAACCCTACAAAGAGGGTGACTAGCAGATTGAGAGAGGTATTCAAGACAAGCACATGTGAAACATTCATGTGAAAGAACTGAAGAGGCTTTCCAGAAGACAGTGTTTTCTATTGCCTTAAATACAAGAATCATCATTCTTCATTCAGATCATTCCATTCTTCTGCCAATTACTACCTTTGTGATTCAGCCCTACAGAGCAGAACTTCATTAAAATTTCAGTTCCATCAAAAATAAAACAAGGAATCCTTGCTAAATCACTGAAGAAAATTTTTTTCTTCTCACCCACAATGTAGTGATCGCTACCTTCTGGGAAGACTTTTTCAAGTCAGAAATAGGCAGAAGCATTGACTGGCAGCCACCTCCAGAAAGTTATCAAATACTGCCAGGAAGGCAAAAAGCTGCCCCACAACAAGGTACTGACTTCAAATGGCAAACCAGATTTCACACCAACAGACCTTTTCTGTAGCCCACCCTTGAGGGAAACCTATGACTGGATCTCTAGGCAAGTGCTCAAGTGCAGCTTGAAGAGGACCACAGCAAGACAATACAGAGGCTGTGCTCCTGCTTGCAGAGCATCACTTGAAACCTTACTACTGTATATGTCAATTCTGGTTTGAGATGAAGACAAAACCAAGACCCACTATACAAAGCCACTCATAGTAGAAATAGGATGGAGAGAGGGAGGAAGAGGCGAACAGGCTAGGAAGTATTGCTAGAAACAGTACCTAGAGAAAATTCAAATGTACGGTCTTGTCCACAAAGCTCATGGGAGAGAGAATTATACACCTTGAATTGCAGACAAATGACTGAAGTGTATTATGAGACACTCCTGCTTGAGATTTTGTACACATTCTTATATTACATTGTGTATAAACATGTATTTGTGTAACACGATGTTTACAAAATATATATGCAAGAGCATTTGTCCTTCCACAGTCTTTCCATGTATGTGGTTATAGACTCTCAGCATAAAGGAAACAGGCAATTCTAGCTCTGAAAGTGATGAACGAAGACTACACTAAGTAACGTTCTTCACTACCTTTCCCTTTAAGCTTGTCTTCACCAAAACAAATACCACACAACAGGAAAGACAAATCACAAGGCTGTTCCCAATTCCTTCTGGACAACAAGGCACTCCATTAGCTTCACACTGAGAACCTCAGAAGAACCGCACGCAGCAAACATCTGCTAAATATATTCCAGTAGGTTAGCTCTTAACTATTATTGTTCAAGTTCTTAGACAGCCATAGCTATACCTCCCCATTTTTCAAGACTAGTTCACTGTAATCCCGATAACAAGACCCCATTACTCTTTCCTTAGAGTTCCACAGAAGTCACTGTATTCTTGCTTCCGGGCATTAGATTGCCACTACAGAAGCTTTACAAGTTGTGAACAAAAAAATGCTCTGGTGCATTGACAGCTGCAGATTGGAAACCTACAGCCAGCTTTGCATCTCCTCTTCATACTTTTGGGGATCAATAAAAGGCTTATCAATGGACCGGATCATCAGCTCACCACAGTACACACACTCGGCTGCCACAATATCATCAATGTCAGCTTTGATCTGTTCCCGGCTCTGCTGCCCCTTCCCCAAGCTAATGGTATCTGCATCCTTGGGACGATGGTGGCTCTTGGAAGGCTGACTGGTAGCTGCCAACTTCTTCTGAAGATCTTCAAGTTTTGCCTGCTTATAGGCAGGAAGGTTTGGGAAAACGGCCTGGAGGAGACAGTCATAGTGAAACATGTGACCACACAGGAAAAGGTAAAAAGGGCGGTTTAGAAGTGGAAAGTCACAAGCAGCACATTTTTCCTGAGGCTCCACAGAGCCATACTTATTTCTCATTTCCTGGATGTCCTCTCTGATTCTTTTGGCACTCTGTGTGGCTTCCTCCATCTCCCTTTTCAATTCCTCAATGTGCTTGTTGTAGTCCTCTAGGGAGTTACAGATTGCCTCCTTGAAATGGTCAATAGTGACAAAGTCTGGGAAGAACGGCAGGACATCTTCAATCTTCAGCAGGGCACAGCTGGAAAGGCAGGCCATTGCCTTCTTGACATCCTTCTCTTCCTGAACAACGTGGCGAGCGATCTTCAACCAGAGCTTCTTCCGGAGTTCCTCATCATCCTCAGGGAGATCTGCACAGGACTTTGCAAGATCAACATCCACCTAGAAGTTGGACAGATAAGGAAACAGAAGTAAGTGTCTTTCTTCGTTTATCCGCCATTCAACTTCAAAGCTTGCTGTCCATTATAAGAGGTATTAATAGAAAACTTCTATTGCTATCTTATTGCCTAGGGCTGCACTACTGGCCTATTCCTTGTTTACATGTCTAACACCCCTCCACCAGTATATCCCTGAAGATCTGCTTGCTGTCCAGCAGAGAACACAAAGCCCAACACTACAATAAAGGCAAAGCCATGTTACAGTATCTTTGCTGGCCACACATTTCAGCAAAGACACAAAAATGCCAACAGAAAAAAATCCAACATCTCCCTGAAGGTCATACAAAGCTGACAAAGGCATTCTTCTGTGATAATTATCACAGCTAGGAATAGGAAGTAATTAGAATCCTGAACAATAGCTACAGAAGTCTTGCACAAATGCAGATACGTTAAAGGTATTTTATGTTATAGACTAAGCTTAAGACAGACAGTACTCCCCCTCATACTTCCCATGCTCCTAACCTCAATTACGGCTTGTCAGGGCCAGCTGTCTACTTAGAACAACTGTGAAAGCACAGGAGTACGTTAATAGAGACGGGTTTTTCTTCCTAGACTTAGCTGCACAGCTCCTACACAGATGAGTCTGTCCAGTTCCTCTCAGTGCTCAGCTGTTTAAGATAACTTGAACAAGCTACATTCCTATATATCATAGCATGCATGCACAGACACATACACACCTGTAAGGCAAGATCTACAGCCTCCTCGTATAATTCCATCACTTTGTAAATGTGGACACACGCGTGGTGGTGCCCATGCTCTGCGCACAGGCGCAACGCATACTTCAGGTCATAGTGGATCCTATTCGGGTTGGTTCCTGCTTGCTCCAGGTATGACAACAGCGAGTCCGGCCGACACAAAGCATAAAGAGACAACAAGTAGTTGTGAATGGCTTGCTGGGTTTCCTCCAACTGATAGACACAGAACTCCATGTATCTAATGGCTTCATTGATCTGCTGGGTGCTGGCACTCTGGCTATAGTTAACAAGGGCTGGAATGAGGTTCCGGGCATCCAGTCTAGAGCCCATAGAAATCCAAGCATCAACTACCTTCTTGGGAATATGCTGGATGAGGACTGGAGAGAACTTGTAGAACAGCTTCTCGTCTCTGTGCCTGGACAGCACATTTAGGGCCTCATCATACTCGTCATGCTGGCAGTGGTGAGCTACTACACGCTCATAGTCCTGCATGATGACTGCAAAGTAGACCATGTGCTCGGTGTCCCCATGGCTAGCCAACAGCTCATAAATAGATGCTCGGTTATTAAATAGACAGTCCTTGTTTTTAGGACTGCTCAGGAAAGTGCGAAACTTCTCCCGAGTATCCAAATAGAGATTTCGCTGTGAGGGATCTCCTTCCAATATACCTAGCCAGTTCAGGTACAGCTCTGTTAACCACGTGGTCAGCAGAGTGGTCTGTGTCTTCTCAGATGGCTTTAGGTTACTTAGCTTCTTAATCAGAAACTCCATCAGGGCCTCTTCTTGCTTGGCTTCAATGAACTTGAGGGCAATCTCCTCAAAGTAGTTCTGCGTCAGTGCGTAACATTTGGCACTGTCTATATACCTCTTGTTCTGGAAGCAGTGCTCTGCCTCTTTTGCCAGCACGATATCTAGGCACTCCGGACGGTCTTTGCAATACTCTTTGGCTAAATCAAACTTGTTCATATTCATATACATCTTCCATACGTCTCTAGATTCCCGCTGGACATGGTAGCGGAACACTACTTTCTCAGTGTGGATCCATATCTGCTGGACTGTGGGATCTTTGATCATGCGCGTCAACAAACCAAACTTCTCTAGGAACAGATCTTGAAAAACAACCTGCCCGTTCAGAGTGCATACAGCTTTCACCCGATCGGGTAGCAGCAACAGGAAGTGGAACTGGGTAAGTACAATGGATATTGGCTTGTTCACAGTTATGTCAATATCAGAAGGATAAACCCAGACCCGTTCATCACTCAAAATTGAATCAGGACGGCTATAATCCAATGTACCATATAAAACACCATTTCCCATCATCCAGGCAAAGGAGCGTGGGTTGGAGCGCAGTTTTGGGGTGTAAAAGGCTATCTCACTGAAACCTAAGTTGGCTGGGAATTCCCGGAAGCTGGGCAAATGGTCAGCATGCATAGCAAATATGGAGCTGAAGCCTTGCTGTTCTGTCCCTTCAGGCACTTTGCCAACAAACTGGAAGAGTCTCTTTCGAGTGGTGGCTATAATAAAAAATTTCCCTTCTATCCCTCTTTCAATCTCCAAGCAGCAGACTGGGGCAGGTCCTGACTCCTCCTCCAGAGTGTAGACCTGTCGGAAGTACTGGTCAGGATTAGTGCTGAAGAGGCTTCCCTCGCTGACAGAGATTTCAGCCTCATAGATCTGCCCCTGGGCTGTCCCCACCAGGATAGGCCCAGTGTTGGTCTCCGAACCAAGAAATTTATTCCAGCCCACACTTTCAATCAAGTGACCTTTCCAGCGGGAGAGCGCTC
This sequence comes from Falco punctatus, assembly GCF_963210335.1. NCBI lineage: Eukaryota > Metazoa > Chordata > Aves > Falconiformes > Falconidae > Falco > Falco punctatus. The sequence goes on from NC_137587.1 coordinate 1,881,207, forward strand.
GTACTTTCTGAACACTTCTGTTCAGGTAAAGGCATTCACTGGTGTTCAGGGCAATCAGGAGATGAGAGCCTGCCAACAGGAGAGGGGTATGGGAAGGAGAAGGAGAGAACAAATTATGACTGTGCCTACACAAGCCAAATTCCTGAGGCTTTTAATTCTCACGTTTGATAAGCTCCAATATCAACATACTTAATGCAAGACTTTCCCGAGCATTCATAGGAATGCAGGGGATCTCCATGCTGGATCAGAACAGTAGTCCATATGTTGCAAATTTAGATTACTAGTCTCGGATGCTTCAGTGCAAAGGTATTCTTCCATTTCAATAAGCAGTCTAAGGACAAACAGTTCCCAGAGTTCTCTCCTGTCCTTCGCAGTTGGTGACAGATATAAGCATCTCTTTCCAAACTCTTGTTTTGTTTTTTTAAAATTAATCAAGGCTACAGTGAGCTGCAGATGTTTTACAGTCCTTTTTAAAAAGTCTTTTATAAACACATACAGCACAGGGTGACTGCAAAGATTTCCTTTTGTTGGTTTTAGCAGCCTTGCTCAGAACAGCCTAATTACTTGTGTTCATTTTAGAGAGTTCAAAAGCAACAACATACACACAACAAGCCAGTGTTTTTCGGCAAATCAGTAGGCAGGGCCCCTGGGCAATGGAGTCCTGCCCACAGAAGAACCACCTGTTCTCCTTGTTTACAGAACAGAAACAGAACCCCTTCACTACTGCTAGTTAGGCACATTCAATTGCATCTGCTGCCAACCACCGTCTATAAATATACATAGTCTGTTGCCTCACCTGTGTGGTCCAAAAACATCTTGTAGACTTTGGCTTCATCTTTGCGTCCCAGCTCTACCTGATTAGGTTCATCAGGCTTCCCAAGATCAATCCTGCAAAGAAAAACCATGAAAGCGTGCTTCCAAGAAAAGTTCACGTAGGCGTAATTGCTTACTGTTTTCCGTATTGGGTCCATGGCCTCTTATCTGGTTTGTAATAAGTTCTCTAACAATTTAAGGGGGGGGGGGGGGCGGGGAAGCAGAGGAAAACAAGGAGTAACTTCATGTCTGGCGCAGCATTACCTGAGAAGGGTGTCTTTGCCAAGGCTCATGCAGAGCTGGTTAGAGGAGACCACTAAGCTGTTAATTTTCTCTGGAGGAGCAAAATCAATCCTTTGCTTGTTAAATATCGGCGTTTCCTTCTCCAGTCGTGCATTTACATATCCTGGAGAGAGAACACGAACACTTAAAACCAAAACAAGACCAACTCCGACAACAACCACCCCACACTACATCAAAATCTAACCTAAAAGACTAGAGGGATCATCACGTGCTCCGAGTTTTATTGAAAAAGGGGTGCACTCCATGGAGCACGAACACAGACAGCAGCACTCACGTAGGTGTGTATAACAGGAAAGAAAAGTCATAATACGCTTTACCATCTTGTCACAGAACCGCAAACATCACAAGCATTAATTCATTGATTTGAAAGCATACAGAATTCCAGGGGAAGCCACAAAACTGTCACATAAACAGCTGAAAATAAATAGCAGAAGCACAAAATAATTTGTTTTCCCTGGGTGACAGTTTATTTGTTCAAGACAGGAAAGACTGGCTGGTATTACACAAGACACAAAGAAGGCTCTAGCGAGACACTCCCCATACAAGCTACCCAAGAGACCACTGTGATGTTAATTGAAACACATTTCTCTCTTATTCCGTGTTGGAATTGAATGAGCTACCATACTTAACATCCATCACTCACAAGCTAAAGCTACTTTGAAAGCCATGTTGGGATTTTTGTAACCACATAGCAGACTTCATCAGAGAGAGAGGCTTGCTGGATTATTTGCTCCGGGAACACAGCTGGAGGTCACAATGCTGCTTTTACCATAACGCTGTTTTACCAACCATAACACTATCCTAATTGCAACTTTCCAGTTGTTGCTGGAAGGCATGAAAACTACTTATTAGAGCCAACACAATAACCAAGACCTGGTGATTGCTGAAGCAATGCTCCAATCTTGACATAAATTGCTTCCTGAGCCAAAATCCATTCAGACTGGTTTACTGTTTCGTGGCAAATCCCAAGAGAAAACCAGACTAACCTCATCATCAGATCTCCTCAAAAAACCTAACTGGGCATTGGTTAGGATTCAGGCAAGTTAAGGTTAGAGTTAAGGGTTGAAGTATGACAAGACACGGCCACCTTATGGGACACACGTTGCATTTTAAGCCCAACCAAGCAAACCTGACAAATCATAAACTGAAAATGGGACCGTGTACAATCACAATTAGTTACATGGGCTAACTTGCTAAGTCAGCTAGTCAGTTTAGTCACAACCAGCTTGGGAAATATGGCATACATAGGAAGGCATGTTGAGGGATTACTTATGAAAGATATCTAGGTGGGAAAGGCAGAGAATGGAGAAGTAAGGTCTGACTTGAGGAAAGCGACATACTCCTAGAGAAATATGTTAACAAATAAATAAAACTTAGAAATCTATTGCTTTAAAAACCTCTCACGATCTTCAGTGCAGATGGGCAAAGAACAAGATGGAGTTCAAACTCATTCCTTTGGGTACAACAAAGGCAAAAGCCCTGCCACAGGCAAGCAGTCAACAAACAACTTTTAAGACAGGTGAACCTCTGACATCATGTGGCAGCACAGAGAAACAGCACGGGAGATTTAGTTTTCACTGAAGATGGGTAGACCTCTGCACCCAAAACCACAGGACTTGCAGAGACCATGCCATTCTGTTCTTAAATGAGGCCAGCACTCTTTATGATCTTCCTACAAGGAAACAGCTACAGAAGAGCTCAGACAAGCCAATGAAGTGCAAAATAAGAAGGCATTCATATCAAGCCAAAACCAAGTGATGATACTCATTAGCAAAATCATGGAACATATGTGCATCCACAAACAGATCTTATCACAAAGTTTCATCCATATCCCTCCCATGAGACAAGTTTTCCCAGTGACGGAGTTTCCCATACGCAAATAGTCTTACATAACTCTCTGACAAAGAAAACAGCAGAGAACCTCAGTCTGACCATACTACCCCAAGCTAGAAAACAAGACAGATTGACCCATTGCCAAGTTAATCCATCTGCTTTGCTCCATGTGCATGTGAGGGATTTCTAAAGCAAGCAGATCCATGCAGCAATTAGCCTGGACAGGAAGGTTAAAACCAAAAAGAGCTATAGCAAGTTAAGGCCATTCATGGCAAAAGTAGCTAACTAGGAATATGTAATCTTAAAGAAAACAGAAACCTGGGATTGTATCTCAGAGGAAACAGACTGCTTCCATCCTAAACAGCATGGGCCTGACATTCTCTAGACCGGGCCTGACAGCACCACTTTGAATCACGTTCAATACCTATAATGTCCCCCAAACGATCCTGAAAAACTCTAATTTCAGCCCTGCTGCTGCTGAAAAAGCCAGTGCAGTAGTGGAATGCAGCCTGCTAACACTAGGAATCCTTTAATTGCCTATTCCACCAATGCCTCCTCCTTGCCTCTGCCTCACCACTAGACCAGCCGCAGGATTTTTAAAGGATTCTTATTTTAGAGGAAAGATGCACATGCAGGAACAGACAAAGCAACCACAATCTGAGTAGGCAGCATTTTGCTCAGCACATATGTTTTTTTCCTCACACATTGATCCACATTTAAAACATTACCCACTTAAGCAAAACAGATGCTCTTCATTTCAGATTAGGGAGCTGCAACGCCACAGTTTAAATTTGCTGGTATGAACTGCAGACTGAAGCATGCAGAAAAAGCTCCCAAACTGTAGATTCACACGATGTCGCAGCTAACCCACAAATACATATTTTTATATATAAAAAGGAAGGATTACTCTAATGGGGAAAACCCACATACCAATGGATCACCAAGTCACATTCATTCAGGCAATATAGAATTTTTTTCAGATTGCCACCAGCCAAAACAAGGCTGACTGAGATAGCAAGAGAACCCAGACACAGGAAGGAAAGGGAACACCTAGCACCTATAGACAGCTAGGTACTTAGAGTCAGGGGTGAGGGGTTTTGTGTTTCGGGGTTTTTTTTTAAATCAGTCACAGCTCAAGCCAGTGGATTGGATTCCAGCATTCTGAACTCTTTAGGACTGTATCCATTACAATTATAAAAACTGTAGAATCATCACCACTAACATGAGGATTTTAATTAGCATCCATAACAGGAGAAGGATGAACTTCTTTAACTTACAGTTCTCTAGACAAGGAGAAGTCTCTTTTCCTTTCAAACAGTCCCCTCCATCTTGACTCCAACTTCCCTCTTTTGTTCAGGGAGATTCTACTGCAGCACTTCCCACCCTGACTTCTGGGCAAATCTGCATTTTTCCCTAGAGCTTTTAATCTGTTTAAAGACCTAAGCTCACCAACACCAGTCAAGTCCAGTGGGCCAAGGTAGGTCTTCTCATGCTGGAACTGCAGTACTTTAAGTTTACAATGCAGCAGTGCTTCAGGTTGGCAACAGAGTCACTGCATGGTTACCTACAACTCTGAGAAACAGTACCTGCAGTTCAACAAGCATAGGCAACAACTAACTGAAACAGAGGAAGTTTTAACATCTTCCAAATTTTCCAACCTAACCTTAAGGACTGTTCAGGACGTTAACTATTTACCTGCATCTTTTTCCAACATCACGTTGCTTCAACCTCAGATTGCTCACAACTCCTACCAGCCCAAGTTTTGTTCAAAATTACCAGCCTGGTCTGATTTAAGAATAATTAAAATCCCGATTAGGCTGTGCTTTTGCAATTAAGCAGTTTCCCAAACTCCCTTTGCCAATATCAATTGTCAGCAAGCTGGCAGATTTCTCAACCATCAGACAGCCATGACTGGAGACAGTGTTGCAGCACTCAAGAAGAAAAGCTGAGTCCTTGAAAATTTATTTTCAGTAACACTGTTCATCCCAACACTGTTTTGCACAATACCTATTCAGGACACTTAACTCTCTATCTAAGATTACACAACAAAGTAACTATACACGTTAAAACAAACACGGGAAACATACCTACTCCAGTACCTAAACTCAGGATATTCTGTCTGTGTATTTATACTCAATAATGTACACTGTATGACAGAATTCATCAATTCTTACCACATAAAAATCTGTTTCCCCAAAGGTTGACAGTGTGCAATACTGTATCAGGAAAAATCTGAAAGAATGTATCCATACATTTCCAAACTTTCAACTCAAAAACACCAGATCTGCATAGCAGCTGGTATTACCATGACAATACCATAATACTTAAATAAACTACATTGCCCTGCCACACTCAATAAAATGTTGTGAGGTGACATCTAATAGGGAACAGTTATTGAACCTACTAAACCTTCAATTTATCATGGAATATACCTGCCATTTGTTTGCTTTCTCTCACATGAAAGAAACAACTGTCTGGCCATCACACCACTTCTTTGATGGTACACCTCCTTGAACAGAACAGCGTACTAAGGTTTCCCAGACCTTGACAGGCAGGTTTAATAGTGGTACAGACTGGCTTCTTGGTAACCTCCTTCAGCAGTAACCTTGCCATCATGTAGTCAGCCTAAAGGAACCACCGTAAAAAATAAAGTCTGTGGTAAACAGCCCCCGTGTAGGAAACTAAGCCCAAGCAGGCAGAGCTGTGCATACAGCCGTAACAGCTGGGCTCCTCAGAGAGGAGGGGGGGAGGAAGGGAAGCAAGCTGATGAGATGATCTCAGACAGCTACGATAGCTCTGAACTGAGTAGTGCTGGGGTGTTGTTACAGTTTGTGACTACGAAGGCACGCCACTTCACATACACACCTCTCCACCACGCACCACTTCACTGCAGAGGGGCTACGGCCTTACACAGCCCTCCCACAGAGAACCAGCGCCTTAGCTTTGCTACGGCGGCCTGCGCCACCCCCGAGCTCCACCGGGAATCAAGCGTCCCCCGCGTGAGAACAATTCCCACAGCAAACGATGAAAAAACAAACGGCAGCTGCTGGGCGATACACCCTCTCCGGGAAGCACCCGCCCCGGCCAGACGTGCCCTGCGCCCTCCGCTCCGCCCCAGCTAAGGAGCCACCGCTGTGCAGCCTGCCCTCCGCAGGGGGACCCCAGCGGGGCCGGGCCCGGGCCCGCCGAGGGGCTGCGGGCGGCAGCGGGGCCGGGCCAGGCCCCGCCGAGGGGCTGCGGCCCACACACCAGGCCCGGCCCGCGCTGAGGGGAACGCGGCGCGCCGGGGCCTGGCCGTGAGCACAGCGCTAGCGCCGCCCCGGGGGCCGGCCGGGGCCGGGGCCGCCGCGCACCTACCGGAGTGCGGGATGCCGACGCTGCCGCGGCTGGGCTGCACGGCGGCGGAGCGGTACAGCGAGTCCTCGTACTCGTCCAGGATGGAGGCCATGGCCGCCCGCGCCTGCCGCAGCGCGCGGCTGGCCTGCGTCACGTGACGCACGGCGGCGCACGGCATCTGTGCGCGCCCCCCCCCCCGCCGGCCGCGCGCTCCTCCCGCCTCAAGATGGCGGCGCCTCGCCGGGCTGCCACAGGCCTCTAGGCGCAGCCCCGATCACCGTGTCCGTAATAATGCCTCGGAGGTGGGTAACCGGCCCGTGGCCTTGCTTCCAGGTCTCGGGGTGCTGCAGGCACAGCAAGGCTTGCAGGCTCCGCGCGTCCCGGTGGTGCCCGCTGCCATCCTGTGGTGTGCAGCCGTGGGGTGATAGATCACCTGGTGAGCGCACCAGCCGCGATCCGTTAGTCGCGACAGTGCTGAAACACTGTATTTTCTAGTGATTCCGATTGCAGCCAGGCATTGGCTGTTCTGAAGCACACCTATAAGAACTCCTGTGCTGAGTGGTAAAATCTTGGCTTTATTGCTAAAATGTTGGTTGTGGCACAGCATGTGGCGATCCAGCGTAAGCCTGTCCTTGAACTGTGCTAGATTTCCTCTGCAACTTTATCCAGCTTTCCAAACCATGTGTGTTGAACTCGGCTTCTTTATCACTAAATTGTACTTAAAAACCTGGCGTTTTCTTCTGTTCTGATATGCCAGCAGTTAGTACAGCTTTACGCTCTAGCTTAAACTAGCAGAATTTGTAACAATGGCGTTAACAAAAAGAATTTCTTATACAACACTTTTGGGTTTCATCACATATAAAATGAATACAGGTGTACCTGTGTATAGTCTTATGTATACCATATACTATATGTATACCATATGCTGTACATTAGATGTAAACTTCACAACAGTCTCTGGAAGGAACAGAGAAATGTTGTCCCACAGGGTACAGGACAGTTTGCAACACAGAGGGATCCATGACAAGATAGAGGAGGTCTTCCCACGGTTAGCTTGCACCTTGTGGCAGTGGGGCCCCACCAGTAGCTGTGGCATGTGGCTGGCACTGCACAAAGTTGCATCTCCTTTTCATCTGCCCTTTTACTGGACACCTCACGGCCATAAACTAGAGCTCTGGTCTGCATCGCTTGGCCTCAGGCCTTCTCCCCAGCGCTGAGGCTGATACTGATATGCTGGCCCCGCACTAGCTGGGCTCCTGGAGGCTGCCATGGTGTGCCTCTGCGGGGTCACCTCTGCCTGCTTTGCTGAATGCATAACTGGCTCTTCCTGACTCAGCAACCTGCCTGCAAGCACTAGCAGGAGCTGAGACCCAGCTTCTGCTGTTTACCCTCTTTATGTGGCAGCTCTGAGCCAAAACAACATAACCACATTCCTTTGCTCTCCAATCATCCTGATCATCATAAACAGCAACTGTTTTCTTTCAGCTTCTCCAGAGGTACACAGAAATTACATTAGGTTTAGGGTAATGAGGTAGGAAGGGACTTCTTGGACTATCAGATCCATTCTCCCACTCTTGCAGACACCACATCATATAGTCCTTTCTCTATTCCTATCAAGCACTATCTAAAAGCGTAGGTATTTTTTCCTTTAACTGCTCCGGCTTATACCTGTTCCAAATGCTGATTATTCTCATGACTTCAAGCTCTGATTTCCAGTCTAGCGTAAAATGTGGCTAGTCTGAATCCTTTTGTTCTTGTTCAAACACCGTCCTTTAGCGTAGAGGACGTTTTAGAGCATTGATTTCCTTTGCAAGAATCATCACAAATCATAGCCTTCATGCTAGGCTTGAAGGATTTACCTAGCCAGGTAGTTCTTGCCTTTCTCCTTAAAAAGAGGAGGCAGTTAGTTTCTTGGAGCATCCCTGTAGCTCTTCTCTGCATTGGTTGCAGGTTCAGCTCATGTTTAGGTAACAGGGGTGAGCATAGTTTGACCCCTCGTTTCAGATTAGGTCTCCTTCTGTTGCCTTCAACAATGATCCTTATACTTCTCTGTTTAGTCACATTTTTAGTAGTAGAAGACTGAAAGATGGTGTTTTAAGGGGGAAATAAACTATCTTGAAATACATCTGGAAATCAGGCTAAATTGATATTTGTGCACAAATTTCTCAGTGTCCAGCTCTAATGGCTGTTTCCATTCAAACCCTAGATCAGGACATATCTTCATGATCTTTTTTTTCTTGGTCAGGTCCAGAAATGGAAGAGATTTTCCCTCTCATTCTGGCAGACATTATTGCCAATTAGGGCTGATACCTCGTGAGAAACCTGCGTCTGATTTTAGTGTTGTTAAATTGGAAGCCAGATCCTCACTTTATTTGGAAACACAACATCATCCTAAAGCTAATGCAGGCCCACAGGCCTGCTCCATCCACCTGCACTATCATCTGCTGTGATTTATTTAATGTAAAGTCATGCAATAATTATATCCCAGTGCTGCATTCACAGATTTAATATCCTGAAAAGAAGGGGAGAGCAAGGGTTGCAGGCAAAATATTTGTTAGGTCTTTGATTCACCAGGAATGTGTGAAGAATCAGAAGATTACATTTGTGTATAGTAGTGGTATAAGTCTGTAAGAGGGACTTGTGGGAAAGAATTGAGTGATTTTTGGTGATACGTTTGGATTGGAAACCTAAATTCTGCTCTTGTTTTTGTCTGGCTGTGGTCACACACAGTAATTTTGGCTTAAACAATTAATATTTTCTCCAAGGTATGAACACAGTAATCAACATCTAGATGCTGTATGACATGCTAATCCCTTCAGCTGCCTTGAGGAACAGATTCTGGATAATGGCAGAGACAAACATACACTGTGTCCAGATTAAGCCTGTCTAAATGTGGGCTTCTACAACACTGTCTCTGTCATTTCTGGCTGCCCCTGCCCAGCCCACACATTGTGCCAGTATTAGTGCGTGTATGACTGCAAAGTGAGCCAGTTCATTGCCTCGCAGCAGATGACTGTGTCATCCACGACCTAAGTACAAGTGTTGGTGCAGGAAGATGGGGCTGTGGGAAGAGGAAAGGGCAGAACAAAGGCAGCTCAGATTTGAATGGCTTGAACTGCCCCTGAGATAACCTAGTGACCCAATTATAATTTGAATTAAATGCTGGACTTCCTCACAGTTTTCCACTACAGACATGGTACTGATCATCACTCCACTCTATGTAGAATATTCCTTCACTGTGATCAACATAAAAATTACACTGTGTGCATAAAACCCATAGGCAAATAGGTGTATTTCCCCAAATGCAACAGGCTCCATGAAATGCCCAACAAAGATGCCCAACCTTTTCCCCATCACCAGTACCCTGTGACTAATCCCTCAGTTTTGATCCTCAAGGAAGATCTATAAATGATAAGCCTGAGAACTGAAACCGGTACCTCGACGGAGATAGTGGTGTCACAGCATTTTATGGTTTTCCTAGCAATCCCTCTTCCGCCCAGCCCCTTGCTGTTCGGTGTTAACTGCCTGTCTTTCCCCGTTTCACGTGGGGATATGAACCTTATCACCTTCCTCTTGCTAATTCCCTCACCCATTCCAGTAAAGTGTTAACTCCTCTCTTCCCATGAAGTGTCTAATTGATTGACATCTAATTGATAATTAAGTTAATCTCAGAGTATTCTCTCCCAACCTGTCCTTACTCTGAAGTTTGCTGTTTCTTTTTCAGATTTAAAGAAAGGGCTTTGAGTGCCATAAACCTTGCCCACTTTTTTACATTTATCAGGTGATTTATTAAAAGATCTAAACTCTCCAGCAGATGGCAACATACTTCTAAATTATTTATGGAACATCCAAGAGACAGGAGTTCCTGTAGAAGTCAGATAGATGAATTTGTCTTTGAGAAAGGGGCTGAGAATATAGGTGTGTACCTTTCTCTGCAACGTTTAAGAAAACATTTTTTAAGCTAGTGGCACCATCATTTCATTTAAACTCATTATTCTGTAATCTTAAAATATAGTATAAAATTGTGGCTTTTTACCTCTGTGTTTAACTTGAGTGGCAGTGAACAGATGAACTAGAACATCTCTGTGCATCCCCCATGGCATTGCTTTTATTTCCAAGGAGCAATAAAGTAGTTCGGAGACCAGGACAGCAGGAGCATAGTTTCTCTCCTTTTTTTGTTTACCTGAAAGGCATTTCAAAATCACACATCTCCAGTACACACCAGGAATACCCATTAGCTGCTACAGAATCATGAAGTATTTTTATTGCTGTGGACTCTGAAACTACAGAGCTCGTATCAATCAGGAGCTGTATATGGGAAAGCAGATACTAGGATCTTTCTTCCTTTAATTTCAGCTGTAGTAATTTTTCTGTGAATAGCCGAAGCCTCATTTTCCACTGACTTGTGCGTTGTGGCTATTTCTGCCTCTGCAAGGTGGATAGAAAATGATACCAAGAAGCATTTGACATCATTTCCTGCAGGTTGCCGCGACTAGACGAGGCACACCACAAGGGAAAACCAGACTCCAGCTCTTGTCTTCACCCTTTTGTCTCACTTCTTTTAAGTGGTAATTATGCTTGATTTTTCCCAGGGAGGATGCACACTCAGGTGCATGACAAAAGGCCAGGTGACTCAGCACTGGTTGTCTCATGCCTGTGATTATTCAGGCTGGGCAGCGGCTGTATCTCAATTTCTTTAGCGTATCACTTGGCATCACGGGATCCAGTTTGCTCTGGCACCTGCACTCCAGTTTAGCCCCTCTCTCAAATCTAGACCCCCACTCAGCTGCCCCGGTGTGTGGTGGCAATGTTGCCTGTTCTCAGCATCCCCCCATTTCTCATTGCTTCGTGTTTCTCACAGGTAGCACTGTGAGAGGACTGAGAAATGCAATCTGAGGGCATCATTTGCAAAGGGAGTCTACTGGCATAGGCAGCCCACTTGTACAAACGCAGGTAAAGCTGAAGGCCAGGTTTGCTCACCACCATGTTAGGACTGGCCTATAATTTTTTCTCTCCCCCTTGGTAAGAAGGGAGCCCTGCTACTTTTAAAACTGAGGATTGCCAACTCCCACAACACAGTGCTTTTTCTGAGGACACGTGAGTAGTTCGGTAGGCTTTGCAAAAGACAGTGTAAGTGGCTTCCACTCTGCAACCTTCATGCAGATTGGTCCGTGGCCACACATAATTGTGACAATACAAATTAGATCAGCCAGAGAGGCAGAACGTGATGTTGTCAGAGGTGCAACATTGCTCAGGAGCCAGTGAAAGTCAGGACCACTGGCTGCAAAAAATCCCAGCATTGCAGTTTCCCAATATTGTAACACTGCACTTCAGAGGGAAAGTTAAATGGAATAGTTTGAGCTGATCCATAGCTTTGACCCCACCACAAGGGACAAGCTCTAGTTTCCTCCTCATCCAAATTGGCTTAGTTACTGTTTTTAACTTGGTCCATAGGTGGACTTCTTCTGCCACAGCTCAGTGAGAAAGGTGGCTATAATTAATAGAAAAGAGCAGAAAAGGAAGTGTTTTCCTCCAAATAACTGTGCTTTTTTAATAATAGGACTTTGTACAGATGGATAAAGTTTGTTCGATGGTGACAGTCACACACTGCCTAAATATATAAATCAATTTCCACTGTAGATCACTGTGTACTCTAATGGAGCAGCTTTTCTCTTTAATTTAAGAAGCTACATATGGTAGTGCAGCCCAGCTGAATAAGGCTGAATGCTAACAGTACCTGAAATCTATATTTGGTCTGCCTGAAAAGAGTTTGATCTTCTGCACTTAACTCCCGATGGATGGGAATTCACATCATGAGGAATACCATCATAATTGGTACTAATTATAATTCCCGGGAGAGATGCCAAACATAGCATTGCAGCCTGTATTTCCCACTTGGGCAGAGAGCTGATTTTGGCAGAGGAGCACAGCAGGGAGGCAGCGAGCATTGGGGCTCTCTGTGGCTGTGGGTTCTGCAGCTCTAGGAATGGGACAGACTTTCACTGCCAAAAACAAAACTACAAAAATCTTGCAAATCCAAAATGTCTGACTCCTTGCTGTGTTGTGAAACTCTTCTGTAAGCTGTCAGGAGCAAGGCAAAACCTGAGAAAGGAACCCGTGGGAGCTGTCCTGTTTGTTTGCTTAATCGCTTAGTTTATATGGAGATTAAAAATCACTTAAGCTCATCCACAAGTTAAGTGTATGTCAACCAATGGCTGTCAGAAACTGCAAGGAAAAAAGAACATAGTCACAGAAGGAAGAGGTTTTAGGAAAGGAGTGAGAGAAAAAGGGATTAAATCCTTGGAGTGGGGCAACAGTGTTGTCTTCAGGGACATCCATTCCTAAGTAAAGAGCATGTAGGAAGCAAGGGCTGCCAGCTTCATCTCTTGCCCTGCTACTGGTGACACTTGCTAACAGTGAATAATTTGGTGAATAATCCCTCATTTACATTCATTTCTTCCGATTAAATGGAAATGTCATAGTTCACAGAATGTCAGCCTGTGCCTGAAATGCACTGCAAAACCTCTGCACGATCCTCGCTTGCTGTGCTGCCTGCCCCGGCTGCGGTGCAGCGTGCCCTTGCCAGTCCCATCAGAGGCATAGCCACACCTCGCGCATCGTAGAGTATCGCCTGCCCCGGCGCTTTCTGCCTCTTCTGCAGCAGTTCAGCTGTCACCTGGCTTCGAACTACCACTGGGGAGCGTGGCACTGGAAAAAGCCAGTCTATGCAAACCAGTCACTTGAGTTAGCATCCACTTGCTGTAGCAAGACTATCTGGCACACGTTTTAGCAGCAGCCTAGTTTATAATATCATCCCTTTTTCTATAGGTGTAGAAATTCAAGGTTGCGCTAGTAAAAACACAGATGAGGCTCATGAAAGCAAAGTGCTAGAAAAAACTGCAGAGAAAAAGCCTTCTTGCTGTTTCCAGGAAACCTGTGGGCTGTCTCCAAAGGGTGGGCATGCTTTGTCCAGCCAAGACTCTTGAACCTGAGGGGTTGCAGTACTTGTGACCTTCTGTCAATCATGGGGAAAAGCATTTCAGACTGTGCCTGATGTAAAGATGTCTTCTCAAGTTTAGCATGAACATAGGTGTAACACCTGGGTAGCTTCTCAGTGCAGATGCAAAGTGCAGTGAGACACAAGCTCAGGAGCTGTGAATCAGTGGCTCCTTGCAGCACGAACCTGCCTGGTGCAGACAGGTCTCCCTTGCTGACAGCACAATGGAGGACATCGTGTAGCAGAGCTGTGGCTCTCATTGACAGCCAGACTTTGGCTCCTCCATTAGGAAGAAGCTTCATTTTCAAAGCTGATGTTGCAAGACTAGGTATTGTGTGCGTTAATACTTTCCCTCCGGTGTTCTCGGTCCCTTGGTGGTGCTACGCTGGGGTGCAATGGTTGCGGCGATAGCGTGGCCACATCTCTCCTTTTAAGTGGTGTGCTCCCACTCTTCTGTTTGTTTAGTTGTACTTCTTCAGACACTGAGCTCCTCAGGGCAGGGATGAAGGCATCTCCCAGCTGCCAGGGACACGCACGCCAGTGTGTGTGAGCGACCAGAGGTGAACATGGAAAAAGGCAGTAGTAGACTGGGAGCTGCTGCACTTCTCCGTGCAGCTGGGAAAATACGCTTTGCGGGTTTTGCCAGCATGTAGCAACAGCTTGGCTGGCTCGGAGGAGCTCCGGGGTGGCAGCCGGAGAGTTAACAGACGGGATGCCTTGCTGTCATTTGTTCTCTGGTGTCCCCCACGCCGCCGACCAGCGCTGCCGGTGGGATTCCAGCCGGGCCAGGGAGCACGGATGCTCCAGGTGGGGCGGCTGGTCGAGGGAAATACGTGATTCAGCGCGGCTCCGCTTGAAAAGCGAAGCGGGGGGGACAGGGGGCCGGGCCGGAGGGCACCCCCGCACCCCGGCGGGGCACCCCCGCACCCCGGCAGCCGGCGCTGCTGCCCGCGGGCGGGGGGAGGAGGCGCCGGGGCCGGGGCGGGCCGGGGCGGGCCGGGGCGGGCCTAGGGAAATGCGGCCGGTTTTGGGCTCGGGGCGGCAGGTGCAGCGATGCGGAGCGGGGCAGCAGAGCCCGGCCACGCACGGCAGCGCGCAGCCCCCCCCGCAGCAGCCCGGCGGGCGAGCATGGCCGGGCGCTGCCCGCGCTGAGCCCCCCCGGCGCCATGCCCCCCCAGGAGCTGCTGGACTACGCGCCCGCCCTGCGGAGACACAGCCCCCCGCGGGGCAGCGGCCCGGAGCTGGGCATCAAGTGCGTGCTGGTGGGCGACGGCGCCGTGGGCAAGACCAGCCTGGTGGTCAGCTACACCACCAACGGGTACCCCGACGAGTACCAGCCCACCGCCCTCGACACCTTCTCCGGTAGGCACCCGCCGCGCCCGGCCGGGGGAGGGGCAGGGCTCCCCCGCGGCGCGGTGATCCCCCCGGGGGCGGGCGGGGGTCCCGGCGGGGAGGGGGCTTTGCGGAGCGGGGGAGCGCGCCCCGGGGGCACCAAGCCCGGGCAGCTCGGGCGGGTTTAGCTGGTGGCACCTTCGCGGTGGGACGCCGAGGTGGTTCGCGGGTTCTGTCAAACCGGGCACCCTCCCGCTCCTGCGGTGTTACTGCCACTGGATAAGGGGGCTTCGGTTTTTTGCCGCTGTGGTGGGCTTGAGCCTCAGAAATATCACAGCATTGCACGGGGGGCTTTCTCGCTTCAACTGACAGTCAGCAAAAACAGCCTTGTTCCCCGTGTGTCCACTGAAGTCAGCGTTGAACAGGGGCTGCCAAAAAGTGGGCGAACTGTGTGAGTCTGGCTGGAGTTGCCTTCCCTGTCAGCTGATGAACTTTCTGTAGTTTCCACTTTTGTAAATGCTATCTTTGTTCTTCTCCACTCCTTTTCCTTTGGGCTCCAATTTCTAATATAAACCCCAGGAAATCGCAAAGCTCTGAAAGATTTCTGCTTTGATACGAAGAAACACAACAGTATGTGACAGCATAGATCTGTAGATCAGAGGTGGGCTCGAGTCAGACCAGGAACAAGCAGCCTGATGTGTCATAGTCTCGAGGATTCTAGGAGGGAGCAGGATTCTAGGAGGGAGCGTTTTGTTCCTCTGAATGTCCCCTCAGATGCTTGCTCTTACACTGGGAATTGTTGATCTGCCTTGACCCTCTCCAATCTCCTCCACTGTCACTTGAAGGAAGTGAGCTGGGAACGTGTTACTGTTCAGGGTCCAGCAGCCCTTGGGAACAGACTAAGGAGTCCTCCAAGGGAAAAGTTACTGCTCTCTGCTCCTTTTACGTTGATGTGTATGGTTTGGGCTAAGAGAGGCTTGAAATTACCATAGTTATTAGCCTCCACACTTTTTGAAAGAGCGAATCCATAATAAAATGATCCGGAAAGGTGGAGGTGGTATGAGTTCAGGCTCCCCGATAAGCAGCAAGTTAGCTGCACACAGACTTAGCCCTGCTCTGAATGTCCGAGTACCAAGCTTGACTTCCAGAGGTGCACAGGATTTGCAACTGATAGAAATCAAAAACATTAAAAATGGGTCTTCTGAAGTTCACTGTCTCCTTATTGGGAGAATAGAGAAGTTTCCCTTTACAAAGCTGACTCTTAACCTGGATAGACTTGAAGAAAGTCCTTCCCTGGATTCAGGAATTACGGTTCAAGATCCACTTCAGAAATTTCAACCCAATTCCCTCCCCTCTTGGGGAATACCTGCAATTGCAACTGCCAGCAGAAATGAGCAATTTAACCTTAATCCTGGTCACGGGACTGTAATGGCAGGAACAAGATAGGAGAAAGTCTTGTGTTATCAGGGGGGCTGGCTCCTGGACTGTGACCCAGCCACATCTGTTGGGGTGCTACCTCCTGCTGGGTGTCACTGCCAGGTAGGGCAGCCAGAGTGAGATGTGTACCCAGTGACCTTTCTCCACCAGGCTATCCTGTTCTGCCGGCCACTTCGCTGTTGTACCAAACCCAGCCTCGGCCGAGGGTGTGACCTTGCGAGGGCGGTTATTTGGAGGGCTGTCGCTGAGCTGCTGGTGTGGCTCAGGCTAGCAGCAGATAGGGCAAAACTCTGTTGCAAGCACTGGGGCAGCAGCTGATATATGTGGTGCCTTCCTTCTGAAGATGTTAAGACATTTCAGAGATGCTAATTCCTTCTCTCAATGCACTTGTGAGACAGAAGAAACCAGATACTAGAAAGGCAAATGCCCAGTGCCTTGAAGATCAAGTCAGGATCTAGCAGGTTCTTTGATCAGGAACAGGTTTCTCTTCCTCCTCTGGGGCAGAGATATGGTAACAACCCAATGGGTTCCCAGTCACAAGGAAGCAATGACTTTCAGCTACGCCACAAGGAGTGGCACTGTGGTGGACGCGCCCACCCCTTCATTTTTCCATCAGCATCAGGTGCCCACCAAACTTCAGTTCATCTTTTATCTGTGTCTCCGTTGTTCTGCCCAGACTGCTTTCAGGGAGGAGTGCTCTCCTCCAAGAGCTGGTGTGAAACTCACCTAGTCGGTTGTTTCTGATGCTTTTCTCACCTGGCTAATTACTTCAAGAATCACAAAAGATTGATCCTGCTTCTGTTTTGGTGTGGGATTATTTTGGTTTGCTTTTTGTGCTTTTGTTGGTTGGTTGGTTCAGTTTTTTCTTAACAAAAAGACCAATAAAGCTTCCTCCCTGGGCACAGCAAGGGAGTTTAGCTAGCTGGTGTCAAGTGCCAGCCATTGTCACCCTAGCCAGGTTGTCTGTCTCTGTTCACCAGAGCACAGCCCCATCCACCTTGCCAGGACTTCCAAGGGATTTCCAGCTCCCCCATCCCCCTTCTCCTTTTCCTCCACTCCTGGCCAGTCTCTGTGGTGTCTGTGCACTTAACCATCTAACAGTTTCATTCCAGGTTTCCATCAGAGGTCTTGCCAGCCCTCAGTCTGAGTCAGCTGATACCACATGAAGGCTGGCTGTGATTAGGGAGTGAAATGGGAGCAATCTTACATGTGTAACTCAGCAGTTTTCCAGTGTGCGGATAGTCTCTGAAGGGGATTTCACTCATCGCTCTTTCCTTAATAACATCTTCATTTCAAAGCTGGGTTTAGGTCTTCATTGCATTTCCTTAGCTGGGACACTCACAAAAACACTTCTTTTTTTTTTTTTTTTTTTTTTTTGAAAGCCAAATTTCTGGCCTGGGTGGGGAAAATCTCCAATAGCTTGTTGAATGGAGACTGATTTGAACTTCCACCCTTGGCCCAGAAGCTAGGAGTAAGTTGCTGAAGTTCTGTTTGTCTTTATCCTTGTCTGCTTTCTTGGGTTGTGGAAGAGCAAGAACTCTTTGGCTAACGGCTTCTCTTCCCTAGAGAAGCAGTTGTCCCGTAACATGGAACTGTTCTTTCAAAATACTGGAGAAGAGCCCGTAACACCTGAGGGCTAACCAAATCAGAAAGCCTACTGCAGGTCTCTTAATGTTCCCAGTACAAGCTTCAGCTGTTTTAGTGAGGTTTGGGAGGATTCTCAGCAAGGAGGACAGGCTTGAGTGACTTCAGCAAGCTGTTCAGTGGGATACAAACCGGAGCGCTCTGGGGAAAAGCCTGTAGGAGTGTATGTGTGTATGCTGGACAACTCATCCTTGTTCTCTTTCTGCTACAGTGCAGGTCCTGGTGGATGGAGCCCCTGTCCGGATCCAGCTGTGGGACACTGCTGGACAGGTAAGCTCCAGAGCAGCTGTCAGCTCTGGTCCTGTGGGACAGGGTTTTGAGGAAGGCAGTATTTATATGGGAAGGAAGGGAATGCACTAGTCCAGCATCAGTCATTCACTGGTATGGCAGTCACAGACAGGTAAATGACAGACTCTCAGCTCTGAAACTTCCATCTGAACCGTGGCATGGCCACAAAGTCAGCACGATGCCCTGCTTCTGAGGGTGTTGCTGTCCTAGTTAATGTGTGGAAAAATCCACTGCAGAATCATGCTGTTAGGAGATCAGACCAGTGAAGACCTTTTTTCCCCCCCCTCCATTTTCTGCAGGAGGACTTTGACTGTTTGCGCTCGCTTTGTTACCCCGACACAGACGTCTTCCTTGTCTGCTTCAGCGTGGTAAACCCAAGCTCCTTCCAAAACATTACTGAGAAATGGATCCCTGAGATACGAACTCACAACCCCCGGGCGCCAGTGCTGCTAGTGGGGACACAGGCAGACTTGCGGGACGATGTCAATGTCCTCATCAGCCTGGATCGCTACCACGTGAAGCCTGTGGCCCGGCCTCAGGCAGAAGGTCTAGCTGACAAAATCCGGGCAGAAGCCTACCTGGAATGCTCAGCACTCACCCAGAAGAACCTCAAAGAAGTTTTCGACATGGCCATTGTCAGCGGTGTTGAGCACAAAGCACGGCAGGAAAAGAAGATGACCGCCAAAGGCATCAAAACTCTCTCCAAGTGCCGCTGGAAGAAGTTCTTTTGCTTTGTCTGAAGCTGCTTTGAGGGGAGGGGGAAAAAAGAAACACCCGATGCCAGCATTGGCTCTGCACCTTCTCGGAGTGACTGCTCCTATGGCCCCAGCAAGGAGGGTATGATAAGCTGCTGGGCTTGGAAACCTGGCTGTTACTGGGTATCAGATGCCTAGGAGTCATGAACTGGATTTCCATTGTGCCAGGATGTGGAATGGTCCAGGCAGCCCTAAGTACCTGCCAAACATGTCTGTAGTGTCCCAGGCTAATGGGAGCCTTTAATACATCAAGACTCAGTACGCTGGAGTAGGCAGGTTCCTTACATTGTTCAAAATGACCAGTTTTCTGTCTGAAGCGAACATGCTTTCAGAGTTCTGACACAGCATAATAGACATGAGGGACTTTCAAAGTCTACCTGTGTTTTGGCTGATGTACAGGCTTGGCAGAAAGTAGGGCAGGGGCAGTTACAGGAGACTGCAACGTAGTCAGACGTGGGCTGTGGAGTTTGGAATGTGAGACTTGGGCTCCCCCTCTGATTCTGCTTGCCAAAATAGGTAGAAGTCACTTGTCTGTGAAAAAGCAGCACTCTTTCTTAAAAGCCCTGTATGGTGAGTACCCTGGAGAAGGTTTTTCCTAAATAAAGACCATTAGCAGGCTGAAGAGAAAGTGCACAGGGAGCTACAGTGATCCTTTAAGCAAAACATTCTCTAAGAGGACTCTGTAGGCCAGTGGGTGCCAGTGCTGTAGTCCTGTAGTTACGGACTTGGGGACCTATTTTGAAAGGCCTTTTGGGGTGGGGGTGTTTTGAGAGAAAGAACAGGTGAGGAACAGTGATGAGTGGCTCTGTCTTAGCAGGGATGAAACTGTGTCAGCAAAGGGTTTATAACACTACCAAGGGGTGAAATGTCAATGGAGAGCCATGCATGTAATGAAAGAAGAGAGAAGGAAGAGAAGGAAGGGAATAAAAAGTCAAAAAAGAGAGATGAAAGGGAGAAGAAGGAAAGAATAGTGAACATTGTTAAAAGAAAGTTGTGATTCTACTTGGCTGAGATGCTAATGTTCAGGGAATCTTATAGAAACTTGAAAAATTTGCTAGTGATCTCAATTTCAAAGCAATATTGTCCATACATTAAGTTCTGAATCAAAAGAAGAGAGGTGTAACGAGTGAGAAAGAGAGAGAGAAAGTTCCTCTTGGTCAGTAAAACTCCTGTTTCAGATCTGCACAGGAGAACAGAGTTTACAGTGTACTATTTCTCCTGAGTCTGCAGAACAGGAATGGAGGGCGCAGGGCTTCTTTCTGTTGTGTTTCCCTTTCTTAAAAGTCAATGCTTGATCTGCTGAAATCAAAAGCGAAGGAAATCCATGAAGCTCCTGCCAGAGAAAAACATTCACTGTTTGCTCTGTTCTCCCCTCACCTGTTTCTCAGGGGACTAATTTCCTGGTGAGTCTATTCACATTTTATTACAGAACTTGCATCGATTTCTAAAACTTCTTTCACAGTGACATTTCGTTCATGGTTTGTGTAGCAGAGCACATGACAGGTCCTGTCAGGCAACGCTTTCGATACTCAAGGGGGTTCTCTGCATCAGGCCATGGCCCGTCGTTTGGGGGATGCTCCTGAGTAATGTGACAGATGGTGACATAGCTGTGGATTGCTTGCTCTGCACCAAAAGCAAGCCTACCTGAGCTACTGGGCCTGTAAAAACTCAAACGCGAGTAATGCGGTATGGCTCTGGATCCAAACAGGTGCCTGCCGACATCTCTCACCACCATCTCTTTGTGGCGCGGCTCACGTAGCCCCCAAGGACGCTGCCTTCCCCGGCGGTATCGTAGCGTGAAAAGGGTGGGCAGGTCTTGCTAAGGGATGTGGCCCACAGCCTGGGAGCTGCTCGTAGGGTAGGGCTTAGAGACCTGGAAAGGATGGCGTGGCAAAACGAGCTGAGCAAAGGATCCCCCAACTGCAGCGCGTCCGGGTCCAGTGAGGAGTCCTAAGAGATGGAGAGTACAGAGGCGGTAGCTGGAGGTGACATGTCCTCCATGGCTCTAGGCAGGACACCGCTTCCCCACCAAAGCTCTCACTCAGCAACGCATCCCTGCACGCATTTCCTACCTGTACGGGCACCTTTGCTGTATCATTAGTTCAGTTTCTGTTGGGTCTTCACGCATTTCTATAGCCTGTGAGACCGAGGGCTGCGGTGTGACCTGCTGAGGAGCACGCCGGACCCCTACGGAGCAAATCCACGGGCAGAAAGAGCACCAAGCTCCCTCCTGCTGAGGGGAGAGCAAGGGTTGCCCTGCAGTAGCTTGGTATGAAACAGGGATTATTTCATTCTGGAAAAGAAACTGTACTGAGAGCTGCTTTCTTCCTCTGTGATTGTGTCTAGTATTTGTTCAAATAAAAATTTTTTTATGTCTGCAATTTGTGTGTGTAGTTTTGTCAGTGCAAAATAAACTGGGTTTTAAGGTAAGAGGAGGAATTACTCCCTTTTACTGACAATAACATAAAAGAGAAATTGCCCCACTTCTCCTTCCATGTCCTAACCCCGACTGGCAACAGTAAAGATCCTCTTACAGCTGAAACCTTGCAAGACCTTCTGTTGCCTCAGTTAATTTTCTGCTCCCTGAGTGGCTGCTCAGGGAGATGGAGTGGTAAACATCCAAGGTTTCTGTGCCTCTCCCCAGAAGCCACCATCCAGGGACCAGGCAGGAGGCCCTCCCAGCACTCATGGAGACAAGCCCATGTAGGGCTTGTATTTGGAGCCTTAATGACAGCGTGCTGGTCTGTCATTAGGCTGGGGGGTAATTTAGTGACCAGCTTTTTTTAACTTGCCTTGGTAGTTGAACACTGCTTAAGTACTGAAAATTTTGTCCATGCCACATAGGAGAGAGAGGCTGTATCCAAGATAGCTCACAGGGCTCACCCTTTTGGCCTTATCAGCATCCCAGGGAGGTCTGGGCCCTGCCCCCGGGGCCCCACAGCTGCTCCAGAGGCAGAGGGCTGGGAGGTGAGGCTGCCGGGGGTTCAGCAGAGAGGTAGGAAGGAAAACAGACAAACCCCACACTACAGCAGAGGTAATGAGCAAATGTCATTCAGAAACTAGAAGGGAATAGGAAATCGCTGCTGATAAACATTATTTGGGAAATTGTTTCTCTCTTTTTTTTTTTTTTTTTTTTAAACGAAGTCCTCCTGCAGCCTGCTTTTTGCTAGATGTCAAGCGACCTGTGGGATTACTTGGAGCTTTGCGTACGTTCCCAGCTTTGCAGCTTCCTGACATTAAAGCTTACAGAAGAACCTGTGAGTGGAAATAGCAGCAAAGTGCGAATTAACTTTACTGGGAGTGAGTCATCCCACTGAGCCATATCCTGTCATGTGCACAATAAGCACCCTAAAACTCCCTGAAACCTGGGAACAAAGCTGAGCTCCTGGGGGTGAAGCCACCTCATTAAACAGTGTCCTACCAAAGGCATCTGCAAAGCCTTGCTGTAGCCCTCTCTGCGGTGCAGTACTGGACCTGTGCTACTGCCCGGCGCTGGCACAGTTCGGGCTTGTTTCTGCCTTGCAGTGCTGCTTGACCGACCTGTATTTGCAGACGATGCTGAGAGCACAGGAGAGTTCCTGGGAGACTGTTGCTAACACAAACCACCCCACCAGGCTGGGTGAAGCTAGCCAAGCCCATGACTAGGCCAGCACAATTCCACATGGGTGCCACTTTAATGCCAGAAAGGATCCTTGTGATTAGTTGATCCAACTTGCTCCATAGTGCAGAGCTCAGCATGAAATGCTAACAATACCCCAACAACGTGCCTATAGAATCAAAACCCTTCAGTACCTCCTTTCTTGCTCAGGTCTCTGACTTGGATCCTGACCAGCAGACTCCAGCACAGTCCTGCATCCAGGGGAGTAACTCTTCAGGGCTTTCCCATCAGCATAAGCAACGTTGCAAGTACTTCAGCAGATGTACACACCACTTGTGTAACTGCACGAAGCCAGTGTGCTAGCTGCCACTGCTCCCAGCTGCCACCTCTGAAGGAGCTGAGCTCAGGGGTCAGCAAGGGCAGGAGCACCGTGTGGAAAGGACCCTTTTGTTTCCTTTCTCTGGAGGTAGCACACCCTAAATGGTCTCAGCTGGGCCAAGAAGGTTCCCAGCTGGCAGCATTTTCCTGAGCTTCCAGTGAACCCTGACTGGGAATTAACCCCCACAGTAACACCAAGTTGCTTCTGACTCAACACGGCCTCCTTCCAGCACCAGAGGGCCAAGGCTGAAAGGTCCCTTTGGGAGATCTTTATGCCCTGTAGGTTACACGCTATCTACTTTGAAGGGACAGGCTGAATTATTAGCAGGGCAGGAGCTGATACAAGCCCAGCAGCAGGAGCCCAGCTCTGCTGGAACCACACTGAGATGCAGTTACCCGGGAAGGGCATCCTCCCGTGTCCTGAGAGGGGGATGGCTGGGTTTAACAACCTTAGCACTTCCTTAACACCCCCCAATTTAATCCTCAGGTGCTAACTGGCTTTTTTCTTTAGATTGCTCCAAGTTTAATGTGACTTATCAATTAGGCAACCATTTCCAGCTTGGCGGCAGGGTCTGGTTTGACTTGCCTCAGCTGTGGTGGCAGGTAACTACTCAGCTTCAGCTTTGCTCCTCTCCTTCCCAGTTTGGGCTAGGCTGGTCCCTGGGGTCCTCTCTGGCCTCATGAGCGGCATGGGAATGCCAGAGGGGCAGGAGCGGGCAGAGGCACTAGCACCACAAGCAGTGCTGGTCCCCCCGCAGCCCGTGCTTTGATGGGACTGCTGTTCTGCCAGCCTGCCGAGGGTCCTCTGCACCCAGGGGCTGTCCTGGGCCCACGCGGGCTGTTGGAACGCCTTGGCTTTCCTTTACATCGTCGCCTCTCCTGGAGCCAAGATAAATCGCTCCGTAGTGGCCCCGGGACATCAAGCATTTATAAAAAAACCCACTCGAACTTTACAGTGTGACTCCAAGACTGTTCTTCCTCCCTGTACTGGAGGATGCTGGTCAGGACCCAGCTCCCAGTCTGTGTCTGCTCTCAGAAGAGGAATCAAAGGCCTGGCCCAGCCGGCACCTGGGTCTCCTGGAAGCTGCTTACTCATGCCTCTGCGGATTCCAGCCCTGGGCTCTCCGTTCCCACCGTATAAACGCAGCATTGTACTTGCAAAGACCTATTGCACAAGAGAGCAGGGTATGTTTCAACTTATCCCTGAGACAGGTTCCCTCTGCTGCAGCCCCACGTGATCCCAGTTCCCAGGGTGACACCATGCCCTTTCCAGCTCCCGGTCTGAGCTGCTCGGCATCCAAACTCGCTGGACTTGTTCTGGAAGAGCAGGAGGAGATGTGGGTCCCATCCTCCCCCCTCCATCCCCTTATCCCCAGTGCTGCCCCTGGGGCAGTGTTGTGAACTGAAATACTCTGGTTTCTGCTGCTACGGAGGAACATCAGGTGCAGGGAAATCTGGCTCGGGGACAAGTTTCACCACGAGTCACTGAGCCAGGCTTTTCTTTCCCATGAGATAATCTTGGGCGGGGCAGACAATCTCTTAAAATTAAAATACAATGAAAATACACGGGCTTCCCAGGGTTTAAGGTAAATCTCTCTTTCCTTGTTTTCTCAGAAAGCGAGCCAGGTGCTGCTGACACCTTCCCCAGGCTCGCAGCGCAGGGAGCCAGCTCTGGCCACCTGGCCAGGGGAACGGTGGCCACTGTCCCCCGGCCCCAGCTGGCCTCAGGAGCCCACCCGCTGGCCCTGCCTCTGCTGGCAGCGACGGGGGAAGTGCTCAGTCTCCCATGGAGGAACCTCCACGGTCCTGCAGAGGGGAGGATGGATGGGGGAGCGCAGGTTAGCAAGTCAAGCACGGACAGAAAGGCCCCTTCCCACAGCAGGCTGCTGGAGCTTGCTGGTGGGGACAGCGCTGGTGGTTTCCAAGCAGCCACCCACATGTGCACGCTTGTGCTGGTGGTGCCACCACTGCTGCCAGACTCAGGGGGGGCTCAGGGCATCCAAGTCATGGGCCTGCCCTTCCTCCACCATCCCCGTGTCTCGCCCTGCCACCAAGCTTAGCCCTCTGCTCCTCCAGGTGAGCACCTGGTTATGTAGCTCAGTGGCAACAGGAACGCAGGGAGAAGCCAGGGATCTAGCTGGGATGTGCTGGCGGTGAGTGTCGACACCCCAGCCCTGCAGACTGAGGTGCTTTCTCATCCAAAGGGGAAAGTCAGCATCACGTGCTGCAGCGGGACCCATCGTGGGAGGATTCGGTTCTCCCAGCAGACGCTGCATCCCTGCAGGGCTAGACAGGAGAAAGGCTGGGAAAATGCTGCCCAAGCAGTGGGAATGGGTTTCGGGCAGCATTGCAGAGCCCTAGCTGCTGTCCTGCAGCAAGCCCTTTGGAGCCTGGGGAGCGGCGTGTGCCTGGGGATGGCTGGTGCCCGCCGCTGCCGGGGCCCGCGGGATGGCCGGGATGGCTCTGCGGCGCTGAGAGGCAGGAGCGCCCGGCTACGGGCAGAGCTTCAGAAACTGCACATTCATCTTCCCTGCCAGCAAGGCAGGCAGCGCCCGGGGCGCGCTGCTGACGCACAGCACACCTGAGATCATCTTCATGGGAATAGACCCGTGAGAGACAACGAGAGGAAGAGTCAGGGAAACTCTCCCAGCGCTTCAGTCGGTGTCAGCATTCACAGGGCAGATTTCACAAGATAAACAAAAGCCTTTAATAACCGCACTGGAGGGAGGCTTTGAAAACCCTGTGAAACCTCTGCCAGGGAGGAAGAGCACTGGCTTCTCGCACAGCACCAACGCCCCCAGCCAGCCAGCGACCCGGCAGCCGCGGAGCAAAAAACCTTGCAAAAACCAAACCATAAAGATCCAAGTGTGGGTGCCCAAGCTGTACTCCCAGCTGTGGATAGTAATGGTGCTATATATAGCGCAGATGAATATTCATCCCTCTTGCTAAGGGGTTTTAATAACATGGAAGAGATGAAAGGTGTCAGCCACCCTGGAATATTATGTGGGCAGCAGCGTATAATCTGCAGGGAGGGTAGGAGAGGATGTCTAATGTTGTGATATCTGCTGTAGGATGATCGGGTTTATTTCTTGTAAGCCAGATAGATTTGTAGGCTAACAGGAGTTATTAGTGTCTAACAGTAAAGTCCTACATGTACGAGACTCCTGCGGAAGGATGCTAAGCCTGAACTAGGGGGACTCTTTGCTAACCGATACACCACCGCCGCACACTGGGAGGACCAGGGCGTCCTGCAGCCCCTGGCTGGCTGCCTTCCGTGTGCAGTAACAGCAGCATCCTACCTCTCCATGCAGTGCATTTCTTCCCTTTCTCCAAACGTCTCTTTTCAGATGGCAAAGGCACCGCGCTAGGTGCTGGGAGAGAGGGTAAGTAAATATAGTTCAGGTCACCAGAAATCTGCAAGTGCCACCCCATGCTTTAACATCATTTCCCTGTGTGGTTTTGGGTGAATGACTTTTCCATTTGCAAAAAGGGAGCTCCCTCCCCTCCATGGGCTGTGATATATGTTTATTAACTGGTATACACAGGGTGTTGCAGGAGAGGAAGGGTTTTTGCCAGGAACATCACAGCACTTCTCCTCGTGGTCCTCAAAATGGGACAAAAGCCCCGAGATGTGTCCGAACATCCGTCTCCACTATTGCCTCCTGTGAGTTTCCAGAGAGATCTGGAAATCCAAACTCTGCGATTGTAGCTCCAGCTCTGGGGTTCAGGCAATTCAGGGAGAAATTCAGTGTTCGTTTAAAGCTTACTGATGGGTGAAGAAACAGCGTCCCACCCTGAGTCTATCATTTTGTAGGATGGGGACGGGAGCAAGAGGCGTTCCAACTGTTGAGACACCTCTGCCCAGTTCAGTGGAGACGAGCCAGCCAAGAGCAGCACACGTTTCCCAGAAGCCAGCTCTGGGTAGGTGGCCGATGGCCTCCCGCTGCTGCCTGCTGCCGGGCCCTGGCATGCCTGACCATTTCCCTCTCCCTCTTCCAAAGGTGGGACCGGAGCGGGGCCGCTGAGCACCCCGGGGGCTCGCCAAGAGGGAACGGCATGCTCCGGAGCCCAGCCTTCCCCCTGCCCCTCCAGACAAACAGTCACCCAGTAAAGGAGTAGTTTTTCTTCCGCTAAATATCCATGCCGGCCTCACTGATGCTGCCCTTCCGTGCCTTACTGGTACCCGCTGGAAATCTGTGGCCTCGTCTGTGGTCTAAATAATTCGAGCCTCCCAGCAAGGAAGGATGAGGGGGCAGCACGCGCATTTAAACCTTGCAGATGGAACTCCACAGCAAGCACTGGTTGCTCTTCCCCAAACTCCTTGCTACACATCAAGGGCCATAAAAGAGTAGGAAGAGTCCGAGTCCTTTTCCCAACCCTCCATCCTAGAGCATGGCTTTATTGGTAATTAAAAACTACATCTCAGCTTAATTTTCTTCCCACACTTGGCTGTACTCTATCTTACCCCCATCTCAAAGAGGCATGTCAGTCCTTTCATATCCTCGCTGGAGTTCACAGAGGTTTGCCAGCATTAATCAGAGGCAATTACCTCTGTCTCTTTAGGCAGGGATATCAGACCTGAGCTTAGGGTGACTCATCCCAAGATCGCTTCCCCCTGCAAGGTTCTTCCAGACATCTCCTTTGTCTGGAGGCCTCAGCTGCCTTTGGTCATTCCACGCCTGGGAAACTCTCCTGGCAAGGAGCAAGCCCCAGCTTCTGCCCAGCCCCCTGTGGTCCACATCCCCGTCTTTTCACCCTCCCTGATGGAACTGATAAAGGGTTACAGGCTGGTGCTGGCCAGGAACCAGCTAAGCAACATTTTCCCGTTTGGATGGATTAGCTTTTCCCAATGGATTTCTGCCTGGAAAGGTCCTGCCCTGGTGACCACCCACTGCAATGCAGCCACGGCTGCTGGACCACAGACCTGCTCTTGGCATCGGGTCTGGATGAACCCTGGAGAAACCCAGCCACACTGCCTGCTCTGTCGGACCTCTCCAGGGTTCCCACCTTCCTGCTGAGCAGAAACGAGTCGCACCTCCAGCCCTTGCAGCAACAATGCCCTAAGAGCCCTGGCTGGAAGGGGAACCCTTTGGAGATCCCTTGGCTCTGTGGGAAGGGAGATCCTCAGAGGCAAACAGACTGTGCTGCTGCTTCCATTTAGGAGAGAAAGGAGTCACTCTTTCCTACAGGGAAAGCTTCCTGCCCTACAGAAAACCCAGGGTTCACTGTGGGTGGTAACAAAAATCTACGTTGGAATATTTGCCAGAAATATTCCAAAATACTAGAAATATATGCCCCAGAGAAGAAATGGAGTTTCAGCAAGCCATAGTGCTTGGAAAGAAAGTGAAATCTATTGATGTTACGCACAACATGAAGTAGGTTGTTACCATTAATATTACTCACTAATAAATCTTTTTGCTATGGCGCTCAGGCTGCCCATACAGACTCTGTGAGAGCCGGCTGCAGGCACCCTCCCCGCCGGAGCCCGTCTCAGCCTCCGCAGACCCCGACCCTGCAAAGGTGGCCCTGGCCCACCGACCTGCATGTACCTCCAGCGCTCCAAACAAGTGTTGGCAGGAGTGGAAAAGAAATGCAGTGGTTTAAAAGGGCACAAACTCCAGCACAACCCCTCTGGCTGGTCAGGGAGCAGGGCATCTCACATCACACCTGCCACGCTACGAAATGAGGCTGGAGAAGTACGAGTGATGGGGGCCTGCTGGGATAACTCCGTGAGGATCACTCCCTTTCTTTTTCTTCTCCTCTCCTCCAAGTCGCCCAGCAGCTAGGAGGGATTTCTGCTGTTCTGCAGTCATTGGGATGCACTGTCTGTACGCCGGCTCTGGGGTGCTGCTGTGCAAGCACACTGGGTTGGTGTTCTGGGGCCAGGAAGGAAAAATGAGCAAGAAGGGAAGCAACTGACTGCAAATAAACCATGTCTCCGTGAAGAGATGAAAGTCACCGAGGGATAATCTAGTTTTGTGCAGAAGGGCCAGAGCCCTCGACTACCCGGGGAGCTGGAAAGGGACGTGCCCTTTGCAAGGGCTGGGAGGCTCCTGGGGGGCTTCCCCCCGCACCGTGGGGTGCTGCCCACACAGTCCTGCCTCATGGCTGCTGACTGAGCAGGGTATGGATGCTTTCCACAAAGCTTTTCCCTGCACAATAAATGCCAGCCTGGGCGCAGGGAAGCTGCCCGGTCATGATGTGCGTGGCTGGTTGCAAAGCTGCACAAGCAGCAGGTGGTTCTGGGGTCAGCGAGGGCAGCGGGGGGAGCGCCCAGCGGGGCTCCCAGACCTTGCCGCACGCCGGCTCGCTCTCAGAGGCTGAACTGCAGCTTGGCGAGCAGAGAGGGAAAACGGGCGTGAGGCAGAAATGCAAATATCTTCTGCCTGCTCCTTAACGACATGCACAGATGTGCTCGCTGCTGGCAGCGAGGGCAAAACTAATGAGCTGTCAGTGCCATCCCAGCCCTGCCGGCGACAGGGAACCCTTCTGATAACAGGGACAGATTTCCAGTGGGGAAAACAGCCCTTGTTTTGATTGGCACTTCCCTCTTTGCTAAAACCTTTTTTTCGTCTTCTTAGCTGGCTTGTACATCCCCGGCTCCTGTTCTTACAAGGTGGGCAGCAGCCTCCTTACTGGCAGGAGTTACCTCTGTGTTATGACAAGGACAGGGACATGAAAAGCAGGCTTGTCTGATGGGGCCAGCCTTTCCACCACAGCAAAACACTGCGGTGCGTAACAGGCTGCAACACTGTGTTGGTGCCCTGGGCTCCTTTGCATAAAAGCCTTTGAACCGGAGTCAGTAATTATGGGAGCCGCACCGCGCACAGCTCCTCAGCTGCTGCTGTGTTTATCGGTGGAGCATCAATCTGACTTGCTTCCAGGAGGTTTAGATGGCATGGGGTCGTGCTTGCATCAGCTAATAAACTCCGCAGGGCTGGAATGATCTCTTCCTTTTGTGTCTGAAGCAGACAGCATCAGTGGAGTCCCCATCCCTGATTCAGATAGCTGCTCCGTTCAGCAGTGCCACCCTGTAAGGCCTTAAAGCCTGGGGACCGACGAGACTTGCAAAAGTGCAGGGTGCTTCCCGGCCGCCTCAGGAGGCTGAGAACAGGGGGGCTTTTAATATAAATGAGCAAACAGACCTTGCTGTGCTAAAACACATTTTGTCATGAAAACACAAAGGTTTGCTTTCCTCTCACTCTGCCTGAGCTGCCGCTGAGTACTGCTGGCAAACAATAACCTAGAAAAAAATCACCGGCTACGGCGGGATCCCCTTTGACGTTTGGCCTTTCCTGGGAGGAACAGGGATGCCTGGGCAGCAGGGCAGTGCCTCTGATCCGTCCAAGGGTGAATCAGCAAGTCTCAGCTTCATTGGACACCCTAAGGATTTCTGAAGTCTCTCTTACTTTGTGAGATTCATTTCTAATTCTACGGAGCTAGAAGATCCAGTGCTCTAACCGTCAGGCAGGTGAATTATTGCGGTTTGGAATGAACTGCCAGGAGGGGCTGAGACACAGCTACTGGCTAGCCTCCTCACGAGAGTCTCAGCTTGCTCATGCGAGGGGTAGAAAAGGAACGTTTTAAGCAAAAGAACAGTTTTTGACACAAATGAAATGGGTGCAAACTGGGCAAAATTCAAGACAGGCTGGAAAGTTAGAAGATGCTTTTTTGGCCACAGAGCCTGGAGGTTCTGGGGAGGGTTTCAGCTGGAGCAGTGTGAGAACAAATCCTTCCCCTTAAACACCGAGCATGTCTTCTCTATGAAAACTACTAGGTGACAAAGTGGTCTAAAACAGAAGGTAAGTAAGTGGACGTGAGTCAGGGGGCCCTTTCCAGCTCTGTGTTCACAAGCAGTTTCAGAGGACTGCCATACTTTACAATTATGATCGTGCTGGGGATGGCTCCCCAGCTTTGCCCAGCTCCACAGCACCCATCCCTCTAGAAATTTGGACCATACTATCTGCAACACGTATTACTCCACTCTAATTGCAGGAAAACAAGCAGAGACTTGGTGGGGAACCAAACACGTTTTGTCTCGCTGTTTTTGGTGGCCTGTTTTAAGAAGCACCCGTGCACGGGGAGCCTGGCCTCCTGGCCATCGCTTTTGTCCTGGGACAGCTGGGCAGAGCACTGGTTTCCTTACACCTGGGCTGGGACAAGGACTCTGGCCTCATCAGCCCCCGGCCGGTCCGGGCTCACAACACCCACCGTGGCCAGCGGGGTGGCAGGGCAGCACCGCTGTGGCGGAGGCAGCGGTCTGGCCAGGAGGAGGTGGTTAGTCAAGCTCTGAACGTAGCCAGGAGGAGTTGTCTTGTCCTCTGCTCCGAGGCGATGAAAGGCACCCTGGAGAGGCTGGTTCGGGTCAGCTTTGCTGAACGTTAAGCTGGGTGAGAAGACAGCCTGGTCGCTTTTACCTCCACGCACTTGCTGGAGATACCCCACAGAGAGGAGCTGGGACGTGGGTCTCAGGTGGACACACTGGGGTGAGCACGTCCTTATCTGGAATTTTTGCAGTAGGACACTCAGCTGAAGTCATCTTTCTTGGAATCACAGGCACCTTTTTTACAGCCAAGGCACATTTTCAGTCAGGGTTCCCATGGTGCTTTCTGCAAGGTTTGCACGTGTCCCACCCAGGTTGCTACTGGAGCGCTTTGCACCGTGCCAAAAATCTCCTCGGTGGTTCAAACTGGGAAAATTTGTTGCCACCTCCTTTCCCAACACCATGGTGGCTGGTGCAGAAAGCTTACAAGGTCCCAGGAACGTGCAGAAAGGCCGGGTGCTTCTCTAACTGGAGAAAGATGCTATCTCTATCTCCTGCCTGATGCCGTGATAGTGGGATCGTGCCACGTGGGCTGGCAGTTCCAGACATCTTGCAATGCATATCAGAAGTCGGGGGGGGGGGGGGGGGGCAAGAAAGAAGGGTGTGCTGAGAGTCAAACAAAGGTAGAGTTTATGGGAAAGTAAAGGGGAGGGGGGCAAAGAAGAGCAATACGTTGTTAGACTTTGAACAAGTGCGGACATGCCTCAGGTACCGGTTCTACCTGCCTTCCGCCTGACCACAGCCCAGTCTGCCCAGTGACTGCAGTGGGAACCGGGGCGCGGAGCGGCAGCAGGCGAGCGGGGTTTGTTTGCCGGCGGTGTGGCTGTGGAGGGGAGGTAGCGGGGCAGGCTGCCCTTGCTGAAGACACCCGAGGTGGCTCCAGAGAGGAACCACTTCTGCGTGTGTCTCCGTTGCAGGGCTTGGGAAGCAGCTGGCTGCAGGACAGTGACAGGGGAGGGCTCGGGGGTCTCTGCAGCCCACCCCAGGCTGCATCTGGTTGCTGAAAAGGGCGGTGGAGGAGGCCCTGGTGACAGCACCAGGTATACTCACAAATGGTTGCGGCTTAGCGTCATCCCCTTTTTACAGAAAAGAAATGCCTTCCCCTCTCCAGAACATCTGCCTTTTTCCTACCCGATAGAGCATAAGGATCCGGCCAAGCTCTGAGCTTGGTGAGAAGAGGCAACACTCAATTAAAACACAAACACCTGGGCACAGGAGCCCGTCTACATTTTGGAACAGAAGCAGCGTTCTCCAAAGCCAATTAAACTGTTCTGGATTTCATTAGCTACGCATCACTGAGGCTATCCCCGGAGGAAAAGTCATTAGGCACTATGGAGCAGAAAGGGCGTTAGCTGATGGGGTCAGGTAAGACGGTTGTCTCCCAGGGCAGGACAAGCACCCTGTGCTCCCTGCCACCCTCATTTTCTCAAGGTCTGGAGACCACGGCTGCACCTTTCTGCTGTCCCTGCTGAAGAGAGCAAGCAAAGGGGGGCTTCAGTGCCCAGCCTGCAGGGTGCCCAAGATCTGCAAGGACCTCAGCCACAAAACCCTTCTGGAGGAGCTCCACTGGGGTGCAGGGAGCGGAGCAGGGATGCAGGGCTTCATCCCCTCCAGCCTAGAAACCTGCCAAGCTCTTCAGAGCTACAGGAAAAAAAAAAACACAACCAAACCCCAAAACCATGCTACCACCACTTTTTTCACCCAGAGGGAAATGATGACTGAGTGGCCTTTTGTACCCGCTTTACATATGGTGCAATGACGGCATGGATGGAACACCAGGGCTCAGGGCATCCCTTCCTGGCTCTGGGGGAGGCTTTTCTCCTGACCTGCTGGTGGCCACGTGCACAACCCTGCCAGGCAGTCCTCGGCCTCGTGTTTCGGGTGGCTTACGCTAAATAAATGGCTGCGTTTGCCTCAGACACAGGTTCTGCTGGAGCCTGCGCTCCCCGGGCACCGCAGCCACTGCTCCCACTGCTGAAATCCCAGCCCGGCAGAGAAGCTTCTGCAGTTCTACGTGCGGGTTTCGCCACCGCCGTTTCCCAGCTCTTTCCTCACGGTCTCCTCAGAACGGGCTGTCAGAAGAGTTTCCAGTCCACAGCCGGTTAATTGCGCACAATTAACATAAACCTGAACGTGGTGGGGAAAAAATGAAAGCTGGGAAAGCCCCCTCTTCCCAGCAGCTGGATGAGGCAATTTACAGAGAGCCTGGAGGCATGGGGAAGTAGGAGGCTTTCATGAGGTGGGAGGTCCATGTGAAAGGGCGGAGGAGGGCAGTGGGGCAGCGCTCACCCCACACCAGGCAGGACAGCAGGAGACCCCCTGCCCCAGGCACCAGCCCCACGTCAAACACGAAGGAGAAGGCTCTCTGAAAGCTCTCTGGGAGGGCTGGGAGGTCGTGGCAACTTTACTCCCGATGCAGAGATACACCAAGCAGGGATGTGACTTGCAGGGCAACAAGCAGAAGCTGGACACGTGTTTCTAGAGCCTCAGTCCAGTGCTGTAGAGCCAAGGCATAGGGGGCTAGAGGGGATGTCAGGGCTGCTAGGCATGGTTTGATGTTTCTGGGGTGGCTTCCCTCAGAGATGCTCTCCAAGACATGCTCCTCTGGGTTCTCCTGCCAGCGCCGGTGCTCAGCTGATGCCCTGGGGAGGTGGTTCAAGGAACTGCGCTAGCAGAAAACACCCCCCTGCAGAGCACATAGCTCACTGCCAGGATGTTTCAGGGGGAACAATGCTAATGTGAAGAAAACAGCTGGAGCGTGGGATTACCCCTAGCTGCAGGGCAGGCCAAGTTGTGATGCTGAGCTGCTCCTTCAGGCTCAGTTCTCACCGTCAATGCTATGGGCTGCAGCTCACCCAGGGGTCCTGCCCTGGCTTGCGCCCTTGGCCAGCGGCTTCCACCAACACAGAGGAACAGCCCAGCGGAGAGCTCAGCCAGCCAAAAATCGGGATGTCCTTCCAGCCTGTCCCACCAGGTGGACCTGCCAGGCACATGGCACCAAGAGGACCAGCGCCCAGGTGATGGAGCCCGGCTCAACTCCAATGCATGGAGACAAACACGCTCGGCAGTCTGTGAGAAGCTGCAGTGGATTGTGAAACGTCAGCTGTGAGTTACAAGCATGCGAGGTCTTAGATCAGTTCCTTGCATCCAGAGCCTTGTGGAGGAAGAGGAGCCCAGTGGTGAAAAAAATACTGATGAAAACAAGTAGCTGTTTTCTTGGTACTTTGGCTTCCTCCTGGACCTCATCCAGTTGCCCCAGGGCTGGCCAGCGGTGGAGTTTCCCCAGCACACAAGCTTTTAGCATTCAGATGGCAGGGTCTGGTTACACTATTTCCAAGCAGAATGGAAACTTCTCAGCTTACTCATTTTCATGATGGCCAGGTATTTGCCATGGGTTTTACAGCCTTGTGTGCTTAAGACAGTAATGCAATGGGAATGCAACAGGAAAGGAGGAAGGTAAAGCCTTGCTGGCTGAGAATTGTGTATACAAGGTGATGGGAAGAATGATACTGGGCACACACACACATTGTGCCAGCTCTTCCCTTTATCTACGGGGTTGTGCTCTGAGCAGATTCCGTCTCCGACCAGTCCCTTAGCAGCCGAAGGGGGAGATAAGTAGAAGGACTGGAAATTGCATGGCTGAGCAGCAGAGAGGTGGTGGAAGGACCACCAGAAGACATGGCAGGCAAGAGGCAATTCCTGGGCAAAGCTGTTTCCCATTTTAAAAATTAGCCCAGGCTTTGGGGTAAAGGGCAAAAGACGTCCCCCTCTCCCAAAACATTAGGATGAGAGGGAAAGGAAGATTTGTTGACAGGGTGTAATTCTACAGCATAAGCAGGGATCGTTTCTAAATATGAGAGAGAACCAGTTCAAACTGGTTTAACAGAAACTTCATGCACCAAAAAACCTCTAGCAAGGACATTAGAATAAGAGCGTTGCATCCTCAGCAGCAGCTCCCAACCGCTCGGCTGTGGAGCCACATGGTCCATGCAGCTCCCCACAGCCCCCCCAGCCCCTCCCCTGTCCCTAAGCCTCCCCCGTGTCACAAATGCCCCTGCATCCTCTAACAGAGATTCGCAGCCGCCCCCAAGGCAAGAGAAAAGGGTTATGTGGCGAGGCTTGGGAGACACGGCTACCAGCTTCCGAACTGGATGACACTCTACAGAAGGACTGTTTCAGCCTGCTGTGGTTCTAATGAAGGCTCTACTGCCTGAAGCCCTCTGATTACGGGGGGGGGGGGGAGGGGGGGGGAGGGGGGGAATATCTTCTTTCTTTCAAAGCATAGTGTGTGTGTTGGGGGCGGGGGGAGTAGAAATCAGCAAAAAGATTCTGGGAAACTGACCCAAACAGATAAAAAACAAGAGGGAGAAGCACTCACATGCATTTTTTTTACAGCCTTACTGGCAAGTTTTTGCTGCTGGACTGGTGCAGGAGCTGGGGCTGGCTCTGTACCACACATACAAACCCAGGGGGAAGCAGATCCCGGGCACGGAGGGCACATGGGAGGCTTGGGAGACCTGAGGCCACTTCTCTGTTCCCCTGAAAGCTGTACCAGCTCTGCCCTGCCCTGCAGCAGGCTACGAGCCTGCGAGGCCGGGGGCAGTAGGGTAACAAGGACCACAGCACTACCACGGATGGGAGGGACAGCAGCTCACGTCTTCTGGAGCTCATAGCGGCCCAGAGCACCCCACATCTTAGCACTGAACTCCAGCAGCGCGCCCATGTCCGTGCGGGCTTGTCAGTACAGTGTCCAAGGCAGCACCGGTGGGATGTTAAGATGTTGCTGCCCCTTCTTGTGGACACCTCAGAGGAGCTGGCCCCGCACACGGGGCACTCCTGGCTGGACACTCACCCCGTGATGGACAACACACGCAGCAGCGCAGCTGCAGCCGGCAGCGGGGCAGGCAGGAGGCAGGCAGCAGAGCGTGGTCCAGGGGGATGCAGCTCCGGAGGGAGGGCTCCCACCATGACGCCTACATGAGAGGGACACTACCGTTCAATTTAAAGAAGAGTTTCTGGCTGGGGGAGTCTCAGCAGCTCAAATTCCTGGGCCAGTCAATGCTTTGCTTCAACCGGTCACAAATATGTTTTAACAATCGGGAAGCAGCCGGCTTGTGGGTCAGGTGTGTCAGGGCAGAGAACAAAGACACAGACACTTTGTCTGCACCAAGACGGGTGGGAAAATTCCCCTTTTCTTGCTGGAGCAGCTGGCTGGCTCCAGCGGGGCTCCTGGCCTCTGCAACGCCCATCAGCTGCTCGCTCTCGTTTGGTGTACCCTCTCATGTAGGCTGGCTCTGGCCAGCTCAGCACAGGCAGCGATTAAACGTTGGGTCTGGCCTCTGCAAACTCTCCTAGAGCTGTCACAGGAACCAATGGTGAGCTTCAAACCCTGTGACACAGCTGGAAATGAGGACATCTTGGGGAGGCAACCGTTGACGAAGGGTCATAGAAGCTCTGTCACGCCTCAGGTGGCACCTTGCCCAGGAAAGTCTCATTTCCCCGTGACACTGGCCAGCCAAGCTTCCTCGCAGAAAGGCTCCTCCGTGCCCTTCCACATGCCACAGGAGAGATCGGACCTTCCGTAATTTCTGTAGCCAACTCTTTCTTGGTGTCTAGAAGCTACCACAGCAACATGCAGTTCTGTGCTTGATGACCAAGGGAAATAGTTCCAATTTCTCTCTCCATTTCTTCAAGGAGAAAAGAAAGAGTGTCTGGAAAGTTTTCCCAAGCTATTTTTCCCACACGGGCACTACCTCAGTGAGCAGTGTTTGCTTACCACACGCCGGACTAGCCGTGGCGCTTCAGATCTGCATCTGCTCTGTTTAAGAGCTCCAAGCACACTGCTGTAGGAACAAGTCTGGTCATCTCTAATGCTTGCGTGAGGGGGGGGAAAGTGACACTCAGGATTTCTTACATTATGCAGAGCTTGCAGACAACCCTGTTCCTTCCCCCTGCCAGCTTTAGAGCTCTCTTTTCAACCTGAACAAACTTTTTGACCTCAAAACCAAAATAATTTCCTCCTTCAGCAATAAATTCGGCCAGAGAGCTAAAGCCACGTATCAGAAACTGTCACATCGCTGTGGCTTTCATGCAGGGGACAATATTCTGCCCTGTCACTGTGGAGCCATCCCTTGTTGTGCTGGGGTGGCTGCTGTGTTTTTTTGCAGGGCCACAGGGAAGCTGGAGACACCCAGTGTTTATCTGTGAGCTAACACCTCCCACATCCAGCTCGGCAGCCACAAAGAGTCCCCTCCATGCAGATGTGGCACTTGGGGACACGGGTTGGGGTGGGCTGGGAGTGCTGGGGTAACAGCTGGGCTTGATGGTCTCAAAGGGCTTTTCCAACCTCAATGATTCCGCGGTTCGATGACTCAATGTACCTTTCAATGGAGACAAGGCTCACAAGAAGCAATAACGGTGACTGAATGTGATGATAAAAGAACTGATAACAGTTGCTCAAAGCATATAAAATGTTCTACCACGTGTTAGCTAGCGTGCTAGCTTGTGGATTTACCACCAAGCACCCAGCTCTGCGCAGGCATGCAATAAACAAATATCTTGACTCTGTGCATGGATCTGCTCTTGCACAACAGGTGAAGAACCCAGATTTGGGGTAACATCACGGCCCTCTGGCTTCTGGGCTGGAGGAGAGAGCCCTTTGCAAGCTGCCAGCTGAAGGGGTGTGTGTGTGTGTGTGTGCAGGCTCCACTGGGGCCGTGGCTAACACCAGGAGACACAAAGATGTGCTTTCAGGGAAAGAGACAGTAAAACACACAGCCTTCTCTCTTTGGAGACGTCAAGAGAAGCAGCCTTGGTTTCGGACTGCATTCCCGCACCGTGCCGGGCTCAGTGACCCCGTCGGCCGAGCGGAGCATGGCTCAGCAGAGAGCTGCTCCTGGGGCAGCTTCTCAAGGGACCTGGGGATAACGTAGGCAAAATGGGATGTGTAAATATAACACAGCTGCAAATGGAAGGACAGGCGAGAGGGGTGGTAGCAACAGAGCAATCCCCCCAGTGCAGACCAGAGCGCAGGGCAGAGCCTTCTGCTGTGGAGCAGCACCTGGAGCCCCAGCACCGCCAGGTCAGTGAGGCAGGGACAGGTTCGCCTGGTTCCCATACATATACATTGCCCATCAGCCAAATTTGCATTTCGCTAACTCTACATTGTAGTGCCTGGGCCATGGCCAGCCTGGAGACACAGCTAGAGCAACTCCAGTTTGAAGAGCAGTGTCTGCTTTGGGTTTCAGACCCAAACCCCAAACCAGTCTGACCAGCTGGAACCCAGTTTCAGGTTACACCCTGCCTTGCTCTCTGAGTGACTTAGTGGGTAATGATCTCACTTCCCAGCACACCTTACGTGGCAGTTACCTCTCCAGGTATCCACGCATCTTGCATCGCCCCCACCCCCAAGGCACAGGACCCCTGGTGCTGCTGCAGCAGCAGCCCCGCGCTCCCCCGTGTCCCACCGCAGGCTGGGCAGATGAAAGGCATGAGATAGCAGGCATGGGAGCGGGACCTGCCCCTCTGCGGGTCACTGCTTCTCAGACACCACTCCCAAGTCAGATAAGACAAACAAATCCTTTTTATTATCAGAGCGAGCGCGCAAAAAAATAAATCAAGATGTTACCTTTGTTGCGTAGGCCATGATAGGCTGTGGGAAAAACAAAGAGATGGAGAGAAATGATACCAGGCAGATCATGAAAAGCCATGGAGAAATCTGACCAGCCCCAAGGAGACCGGGGCAGATGCCCCTGACCAGAAGTGTGCAGTCAGATTGCCAGCAGGCTGTGGGCAGCAGCTTCTTCCCTTCCAGCCCAGTTATCAGCCCCATGAGCTGCACTGGAGAGGACCTGAGCCGTGCCCTGAGCTGGGCATGGCTTCACCAGAGCCTTCCAGAGCTGCTCTGCCCTCGGCCCTGAAAGGGTCCAAGCATTCAGACTAAAGTCTGTACGTAGATTTATGCTTCTTACACATGTGCGCTCACACACACGCAAACACGCAGGCACCAACGGCCTCCCCTTTCACAGCAGTTTTCCAAGAGCAGCAGGCACTGGGAGTTTGGGGACTGGCGCCGACCCCACAGCTGACTAAGCCTACCAGGCACTTCAGAAATAGCTTTTCTGCCCCCGACACAAGTCCTCAGCTCCCAGAGGTAGAAGCCTGGACAGAAGAGATGCAGCAGCACGGATCTGGGGAGCACCTTGCTGCAAACAGCCTTATGGGGGAACACACGGGACCTCACCGAAGCGGGGATGTCACACGCTGCCGTGGGGCCGGGGATGAGCTCTAGCCCTCCCAGGGCTGGGCTCACCTTGCAGCAGGCCAGCAGGAGCCAGGGAGCACAGGGACATTGCCCGGTGGCCTCCAGCTCACCCCTGTGCTCTGGGAGGCGCCAGGGCTCAGGTCAGGCTGCGTGCTCGGAGGGGAGCGCAGCAAAATCCAAGCTGCGGCAAAGGTCCAGCTGCGAGCGAGCTGGGTCCTTCCACCCCCCCATCGGCAGGAGAAGTAGGGACATTTCCTTTCCTTTCATCTGAGAATAAATAGGTATTTTCTCAGTGGGTGTGGGTTCAGACTGAACACTGGAAAAGCAACCAAGGCCACTCACCGAGAGAAAATGATAGACGTGTACTGTACATAGGAGGCTGTAACACGACAGCCAGGCAGGAAAAAAAAAAATCTAGGTGTGCTTTTCTGTTAAAAAGCAAAGCCTAGTGATTAAAGCAGGTATTTCGGCTTCCTTCCTAAATAGGAGCCACCGGAGAGTGTCACAGAGCCCTTGGAACAAGTCTGGACGGTGACTCACAAATCTCATAGCCCCCGAGAGGCTCGCCACAGGTGGGAGGACTGCTGGGAGGCCGGGCCACTTTGCAGAGGACTGGTGGGAAGGGAGGAAAATGGGAGGTTTGGTGGAAGAAAGTGGCACTCCGAATAAAAGATCACTGGCTCTGGTGAGCTGGCACCATTCGCCAGCGTGGATGCTACTCAGGTCCAGTCCCAGGGTCCTTCAGCAAGTCGAGCGGATCTGTGCTCTGGGTTTGAGTAGGAAGGCAGATGTAATTCAGACTTTCACTGGATTGTTTGAGGTTAGGAAGGGACAGACATCAGGGCCCATCAACATGCTCCCAGATCCTCACTTCCCAGAGCAGCCATTTAGCCAAGACAATCACAAACACTTACGGTGCCAAATCATGGCTAGATCTTGGCCTGATGCTACAAATGTCTTCAAAGAGAAAGAGTCCTTCAGGCACAAGCCCGTGTCTCAAAAAGGAACTCCAGAAGTTTTGGGGAGTGCCCCGGTGCTGGGCTGCAGAGGGGGGCTGTGGGTCAGACGGGTTTGGTGGCACTGCTGTAGAACAGATGCTCGGTGTCCTCTGTGGTGGAGAGGGTCGAGTTGGTAGCGGTGGTTGGCTGCCGGCGGCGGCTGTTCTTTTTCCTGTTCTTCAGGAAGAAGTAGCCGATGATTGCCAGGACCACCATGATGCAGATCCCCAGCAGCACGGCGATCACCACCTCAAAGGCACCTGCGGGCACATGACAGGCTAGAGGGGCTGCGCCGTGAGCTCTGGCGCAGCAGGAGCGCGCAGGGAGGTGCAGGCACAAAAGCCGCTGCTGGCAAAGGGAGAGGTGGGCACCAGCTGGCCTGGCAGCGGGGTGGGCGCTGCACGGCGGGCAAAGAAGAAAGAAGACAACCGCATGGCCAAGGGCATGGCTGGGGTACGGCTGCCTGTCTCCCAGATTCCACCTGTCTCCCAGATCCCGCCTGTCTCCCACATTCCGCCTGTCTCCCACATTCCAGCTCCATCATCTCCCAGATGCATCACGCCCTCTAAAGGCTGTTCCCCGACTGCGGCAGCTCCGACACCCCGCGAGTAGCACCAGGTCCTGCTGCCGATGCTGCGCTTGCTCCACGTCAGCAGGGAGGCACCAAGGGGGGGCACGGAACCCAGCGCCTGGTCCAGATAACAGTGTTGGAGCAAGCGACAGTGGTTAGGCTGAGTTTGGAGGAGGTTAGGCTGAGTTTGGAGGAGGTTAGGCTGAGTTTGGGAGGAGGTTAGGCTGAGTTTGGAAGGAGGTTAGGCTGAGTTTGGGAGGAGGTTAGGCTGAGTTTGGGAGGAGGTTAGGCTGAGTTTGGAGGAGGTTAGGCTGAGTTTGGAAGGAGGTTAGGCTGAGTTTGGGAGGAGGTTAGGCTGAGTTTGGAAGGAGGTTAGGCTGAGTTTGGGAGGAGGTTAGGCTGAGTTTGGAGGAGGTTAGGCTGAGTTGGGAGGAGGTTAGGCTGAGTTTGGAGGAGGTTAGGCTGAGTTTGGGAGGAGGTTAGGCTGAGTTTGGAAGGAGGTTAGGCTGAGTTTGGAGGAGGTTAGGCTGAGTTTGGAGGAGGTTAGGCTGAGTTTGGAGGAGGTTAGGCTGAGTTTGGGAGGAGGTTAGGCTGAGTTTGGAAGGAGGTTAGGCTGAGTTTGGAGGAGGTTAGGCTGAGTTTGGAGGAGGTTAGGCTGAGTTTGGAGGAGGTTAGGCTGAGTTTGGGAGGAGGTTAGGCTGAGTTTGGAAGGAGGTTAGGCTGAGTTTGGGAGGAGGTTAGGCTGAGTTTGGAGGAGGTTAGGCTGAGTTTGGAGGAGGTTAGGCTGAGTTTGGAGGAGGTTAGGCTGAGTTTGGAGGAGGTTAGGCTGAGTTTGGGAGGAGGTTAGGCTGAGTTTGGAGGAGGTTAGGCTGAGTTTGGGAGGAGGTTAGGCTGAGTTTGGAAGGAGGTTAGGCTGAGTTTGGGAGGAGGTTAGGCTGAGTTTGGAGGAGGTTAGGCTGAGTTTGGGAGGAGGTTAGGCTGAGTTTGGAAGGAGGTTAGGCTGAGTTTGGAGGAGGTTAGGCTGAGTTTGGAGGAGGTTAGGCTGAGTTTGGGAGGAGGTTAGGCTGAGTTTGGAAGGAGGTTAGGCTGAGTTTGGAGGAGGTTAGGCTGAGTTTGGAGGAGGTTAGGCTGAGTTTGGGAGGAGGTTAGGCTGAGTTTGGGAGGAGGTTAGGCTGAGTTTGGGAGGAGGTTAGGCTGAGTTTGGAGGAGGTTAGGCTGAGTTTGGGAGGAGGTTAGGCTGAGTTTGGAAGGAGGTTAGGCTGAGTTTGGAGGAGGTTAGGCTGAGTTTGGGAGGAGGTTAGGCTGAGTTTGGAGGAGGTTAGGCTGAGTTTGGAGGAGGTTAGGCTGAGTTTGGAGGAGGTTAGGCTGAGTTTGGAGGAGGTTAGGCTGAGTTTGGAGGAGGTTAGGCTGAGTTTGGGAGGAGGTTAGGCTGAGTTTGGGAGGAGGTTAGGCTGAGTTTGGAGGAGGTTAGGCTGAGTTTGGAGGAGGTTAGGCTGAGTTTGGGAGGAGGTTAGGCTGAGTTTGGGAGGAGGTTAGGCTGAGTTTGGAGGAGGTTAGGCTGAGTTTGGGAGGAGGTTAGGCTGAGTTTGGGAGGAGGTTAGGCTGAGTTTGGAGGAGGTTAGGCTGAGTTTGGAAGGAGGTTAGGCTGAGTTTGGAGGAGGTTAGGCTGAGTTTGGAGGAGGTTAGGCTGAGTTTGGAGGAGGTTAGGCTGAGTTTGGAGGAGGTTAGGCTGAGTTTGGGAGGAGGTTAGGCTGAGTTTGGGAGGAGGTTAGGCTGAGTTTGGAGGAGGTTAGGCTGAGTTTGGAGGAGGTTAGGCTGAGTTTGGGAGGAGGTTAGGCTGAGTTTGGGAGGAGGTTAGGCTGAGTTTGGAGGAGGTTAGGCTGAGTTTGGGAGGAGGTTAGGCTGAGTTTGGAGGAGGTTAGGCTGAGTTTGGAGGAGGTTAGGCTGAGTTTGGGAGGAGGTTAGGCTGAGTTTGGAGGAGGTTAGGCTGAGTTTGGGAGGAGGTTAGGCTGAGTTTGGGAGGAGGTTAGGCTGAGTTTGGAGGAGGTTAGGCTGAGTTTGGAGGAGGTTAGGCTGAGTTTGGGAGGAGGTTAGGCTGAGTTTGGAAGGAGGTTAGGCTGAGTTTGGAGGAGGTTAGGCTGAGTTTGGAAGGAGGTTAGGCTGAGTTTGGGAGGAGGTTAGGCTGAGTTTGGAAGGAGGTTAGGCTGAGTTTGGAGGAGGTTAGGCTGAGTTTGGAAGGAGGTTAGGCTGAGTTTGGGAGGAGGTTAGGCTGAGTTTGGAAGGAGGTTAGGCTGAGTTTGGAGGAGGTTAGGCTGAGTTTGGGAGGAGGTTAGGCTGAGTTTGGAAGGAGGTTAGGCTGAGTTTGGAGGAGGTTAGGCTGAGTTTGGAGGAGGTTAGGCTGAGTTTGGAGGAGGTTAGGCTGAGTTTGGGAGGAAAGAGCTCGCAGCAGCGCTGAGCACGCTTGGGCTCCTACAGCCGGCCAGCCTCCAGCATCGCCAGTGCAGAGTCAAGCGCGATGCATCGGGGAGCTGGTGTGCAGCTGAAGACTAAATCAGTCTCTAGGGTTGAAGACCAAAAGTGCATAGTTTCAGAGTTCTCTGCTGAAGAAAGAGGACTTACAGCTCTGTGGTGAAAGGACACTGACCTTAACATGTGATATGGTTTTAAGAACTTGAATTCAATAGCTTTGCTTTTCTTTGCAGTCGTAGAGAGGGTGTATAAGGTCACCAGATTTCCCCACCGTTTAGCACCCCACATTCTTCACATACCCACTCGGGCCTTTTTCCTTGCAGAAGTTAGCGGCCCTTATGGAACTTGGCCCTTAGGAAGATTTACTCGCCATTTTTGGATGTCAGACAGCGGAGCGTTCATGCAAGGTGATGGAAGGTAAATCAGGAGCCTCTGATACGAGCTCCTGAGTCTCAGACA
This sequence comes from Falco punctatus, assembly GCF_963210335.1. NCBI lineage: Eukaryota > Metazoa > Chordata > Aves > Falconiformes > Falconidae > Falco > Falco punctatus. The sequence goes on from NC_137587.1 coordinate 1,925,004, forward strand.
AAGGAGACACTGGACACGGGTACACAATGCACAGGAGCATCTCTTGCCACAGCTAGCATCCCACAAACCCCACATTGCTCCCTCAGCTTCGAAACAGGGGTGGGAAAGAAGGCTATTATTTGCAAGGAAACGGAAAATGTTTTCCAGGACAGGGTAAAAGCAACGAGCAAGTTCTGTAGGAAAAGCTGTTACTCACTTAAGATAGCACTTTGGGACTCAAATGATTCCCATCTCCGGCCAATGGCATCCGCTTCTGAATGGGGAATAGAGAGGGGAAAAACAATTTACAAAGAAGGGTGGGAGCAGGGGGTAAGAGGAGTTTCTGAGGAGTGTATTTGCAGTGACCGAACGCATACAGCACCCCCTCGACAGCCACAGGACTGAGCTCTCGGGGCAGGCTGTGCAGCAGCAGTTTGCCTGCTAACAGACACATCTGGCAGGATTCCTCCTGTTCCAGCTGTTGGCCTCCGCAGCAACACATACAAAGCTCTACAGTGTAAACCTTTCCCTCTCGCTTATTTAAAACTTCTGCCTAATAAGTCTCATTGAGGATTTTCTTAATTTCTCCCCTCCCACTTGCGGACAACTAGAGCCAAGCTAGAAAGTTGGATTCCCTTTAGAGAGGCCATACCGTACCTCTAGTTAGTTTTGTCATCCTCCTCTGTCCCTTTTCTAACATCAGCACCCAGAATGTTTTCCAGCTCTGGGAAATGACAGGCTGCATTGCAGCAAGGTGCTGTAGACCCACACTGCTCCCTGTAAGGCGCTGGTTACGCTGAAGAACGCTGTGAGGCATGGCCAGGGTTTGAGAGCAGGGCTGCTTTGACTGAAAGCCCCCAAGTCACTGCCTCTTCGGGACCACAGAGCCTAATCTGGAGTGATTTTCATCGTTTGAACAGCGGAACTCCAGCCCTCACCGTGTCTACTTACTTGTGATGCCCGAGCATGATTTCATGCATTCTTCCTCTTCTTCGAAGTTGTTGTTGTTGCCCCCACAGCCCCCATAGGTGAAGGGGTCACATTTCTCAGAGAACGGGTTATAGTACCAGCGGGGGATGCTCTCGGTGCACTGTCCAGTATTGGGCAAGTCCACGCAGTGACCTGACAAAGCAAGGGAGAGGTGCTCTAGCCCGAGCAGTGTGTTCCCACCGCAGGAGCAGCCACATTTTCTGCTCCCAGGCAAAAAGCACAAGCACCACAGCAGAGGAAATCCATGGCCAGAACTGTGGCTCTCGGGTGCCCACTGCCCAGTTGCCAGCTGCTCCAATTGGCATTGCCAAGTGAGCTGCCTCCTGCCCATAAACCCCGGTAGCACGGAGGAGAAAGGAACATCAGAGCATGCAGTCACGTGAGACCTCGGATTCAACCCCCCACAGGAACGACCTGTCCTCCTCAGGAGGCAGAAGGGAACATGAAGAGCCTGGGGACACAGAAACCACAGTCGGGCTCGGGTCCTCTCTACAAGCAAGCTGCATCCAAGCTGACTTGGGATAGGATCTACCCTTTTAGCCCAGTCCTCGTGCCGCTGCCTCCACTAGTACAAACAAGGGAAAGGGACGGGATGGGGCACAGGCATAGGATTACTCGTATTATGACACTGTTGTGTCTCCCACACTGCTTTGGTTTGCAGGATTTCCAGAAAAGTGCTGCAGGGTTTTGTACGGGCTGGGTGCTGTGCCCTACAGGCACTATGCATGAGACCTGCTTGGGTGGAAAAAAAATCAGGCTATAAACGGCTGTCCGCAAGGTTCTTGCTCATTTTTAGTACAGGGACTAGCCAGATGCCACGCTCATTTTTCAAATTATACAGGGAAGCAGTTTTACCATGACACAACAGAGTGAAGAAGAGAACTAAAAGCTGACAGATGTCAGCCCAGGCTCTCTGGACAGTACGTACCTTGCTTGTGGGTGACATTGATTTTCTGCAGTCTATTGAACTCACGAGCATCTGCGAGAGAAACATTTCGTGTTAAAACTTCTCCCACCAGTTGAATGCGAAAGAAATGCCTCTGCCCATGCAGACATGGGCAGACGGGGCTTTCCTGCACGTTGCTATCATGACCAGGGAAAGGGAGATCTTATTCTGAGGTTCTCGAATATCTCAAAGCTATGAAAGGAACATGGGAAAAATAAAATGTAATAACAAGACACTATTCCCAATTTCTGTTTCACAAATACAGAGACTAAAGAAAACAAAGGCTGCTTTCTTATTACTTTTTTTTCCATCAAGAAGTACGGGGAAGCTGCTATCACTCCAGGTTTCAAGAATTGTGAAAGAGCACTAGCAAAGGATACAGGAGAGTGCAAGAGAGATATATCGTATGCTTGCAACCTAAAAAGCAACAAAACACATACATATAGGAAAGAGATTATGGGGACACTGTTGGAAGAGGGAGGGAGTGGGGAGAGAGATTGCAGACTTGGGCATCTTGCCACTGCGCATTTACATCAGTATAACGTCCGGATATTAAGGAGACTGGCACTGGGCAGACTGGGAGAAATCACGGTTTCATTTCCCATGTCCCATCTCTAAGAGAGCAGGTGAGGTCATTCAGTGAGAAAAACATTGGAAGGGAAGGAGAGGACAGGCTCTGAAGTCTTACAGACAGGTGCAGAGAAGAGAATCGAAGAGTATTTAAGAGGCAGGAAACATCCCAGAAGGAAGATCACCGCTTGCGGTCAGCAGTGATGGGGGGGGACGGCAGAACCTGCAAATAGAATCCTGTGGAAAGAGATAAGGCAGGGTTAGGAGATAAGAACAGAAGGCACCAAAAAGCACTCAGTCAGCACCTGTAACTTACATTGCACCCATCCCTGGGCAGATACGAAGTTGTCTAAGCCAGAATTTGAAGTACTTACATTGTTCACAATACATCTCGTCCGATCCATCGGCACAGTCGAGGGTTTCATCACACTCCAGATAGGCATCAATGCAGCAGCCGTCCTTGCATCTGAAGAAGGGGGACTGACAGTTCCCATTGCACACTGCATCAGAAACAGTGCAGAAGCTCGTTAAAGCTTGTCGTTTCTCCCTGCCACACAGATGCTTTAGGAAGGACTTAAAAAGCTCTGATAAGGCTGGCAAACAAGAAACAAGGCAGACTGGACTCAAAAATAAAGAAAAAAATTATTTTTATAAATGAAACACTGCTCTGGGAACTGCCATGCTGCCTCGAAGAAGAAGAAATACACAGAAGGTGGGAGCAAGAATGAGCTACTCGGGAAGCATATGGAGACATTGCTCAAGCGTGGGGGGTTAAATTAGGAACGCCAAACCAAAACCTATACAGTGGGCTTCAAGTGCCAACGGAGAATAGCGGCTACCCCTCGTTGTTCCAGAGGTGGTCCCAAGTGCCGAATGCTGTGCCCAGTTCTGAGCTCCCAGTGGATGGAAGACACCGGCATACCGGAGTCAAGCAGCAGAAACTCAGCAAGTGGCTGGAGCACAAAACCCAGTGTGAGGTTATGGAAAAGACAGAGACTGACTCATTTTGGAGATGCACAGTAAGTAATAGGGTGGGCAGCATCAGACATGAGATCTTTTTGCAAGATCATGTTGCAACAATGGAAAGTGATTCACTACAAGGGGGGGGAAAATTATAACGAGGGTCATCAAACACTGGCACAGTTTTCCCAGAGAACATGTAAAATCTCCTTGGTCAGAGGTACCCAAAACCGGACTGGATGCAGTCCTGAGCAACCCGTGTGACTCCAGGCTGGCCCTGCTTTGAGTAGTAGGTTGGACCAGACGACCTCCAGAGGTAATCCCCAACCCGAATTATCCTACGACATGGAAGTGAAAGGCTCAGTAAAGAAATTAGTCTCCAGTGCCTCGCTTTGCACACTGACTGAGTGTTAACCGAAAGCCCCAGAGGATTGCGCAGCGGGAACAGGAGGCTCACCTGGCTGTTGTCGCCCACCAACAGAACCTAAAGAAACAAGGGGAAAAATAAAATAAACGTTGTCAGCTCAAAATCAGCTTTACAGTACCTTCATACCTTGCCTAAGAAGTGCCTATTTTCTGGAAGCAAGCCCTGCAGGGGTTAGGGAGGGGAAATACGGGTACGGGTGCCCACCACCCGGAGACCCCGGATGAGCCGTACCCACGTGCGGCAGGCCTGGAGGAGCACAGGGAACTTCCCACCCCCAGCTAGACCATTCCCAAACGGCCTTTCCTTTCCTTTCCAAGGCTCCCGCCTCCTCCCTAAGCTGTGCCTGCGGAGGCTCAGCCCGCTCGCCTGCGGCAGCGCGAGGTCACGCTCAGCCTTGGCTAAGGGGTGCCAAGGACGGGGAATTTCATCCTGGGAGCGCAGCACTTGTGGCTCGCCCACAGCTCGATGCTGCCCTCCGAACTGAGGTTTCAGCTGTGACACAAGGATGTTCAGGCCTTCTGCGGCCGGAGACACAGCAGGGACGCTGACCGGGGAGAGCGCCCCAGGAGCGGGGCCAGATGTGCTGGCGGCGTACGGCTCGGGCTCCCAGCCGTGACTGGCCCAGCCTCCGCAGCTCTCTGGGTTCTAGTGCCAGCCAAGAACCCGCGGTACCTGCCCACAGGGTCACCCCAATCCTGTGAGAAAGAAGGGGCTGATTTTCAAAGACGACTCACCTCTAACATTCTTGCAGGCGAGTTCACACTCCTCTTCCCGTAAGTAGTTATTCTTGTTGGGCTTGCAGCCACCGAAAATGAATTCCTCACACTGCTGAAGGCTCGGGTTGTAAAACCAACGTGGAAAAGATCCCCGACACCAACCCACCTTCTTAGGAGTCAAACAATGCTCTGTCAAGAAAGTGGCCACAAAAGGCTCTGGTTAGCTTGCTTTGCCTTCACATATAAGAAGGAGAAAGTCTTCCAAAGGACTTGTCTGGAAGGTGTACAAAATCTTGGAGAAGGTGAGTAGGGAATCATGGTTTATATTTTCTTACATGAAAGGCAGGGTCACAAAATCAAATTAGAAGGTGCCACATCCATAAAGCAAAAGGAGTTGCTTCTCCACAGCACGTGGGTAAGCTGTGAAACTCCGTGCTTCAGGATGTTGCTGCTACGCAAAGATTACGTGAGGTCAAAAGGAGATTCATCTATGGCTATTAAACACAAAGACACCATCTTCTGCTTAAAAAAAATCTCCCAGCTGCAAATTCCTTGGGGACTAGCCAAGCATAGTAGGGATTTGCTGGTAGCATGCCGTGTTCTTGTGCTCCTTCCAAAGCATCAGCCTCTGGGCACTGCTGCACACTGTGTACTCGGTTTGGGACAGGCCATTAGCGTCACTTGACATGACTGTTCTTACATTTTTATGGTACCTGCAGTAGGAGGAGAAATTCCCTGCTTAGCTACTAGCCAGCCATTTGTGCAAGAACTCCTTGCTCCTAATGCACTTGTAATGCTGAACATCTTAGTCATTAAACAAGGCCATGAAAGTAAAGCATATAAATAAAGCCAGGGACATTTTGATGTCACGCAGACAGCTTCACCTATCCTGCGGATTACGGGAGTTAGGGTCTTCACAGCAAAACCACGGAGTCAACAAAACCTTTCAGGTTTTCCTGTCTTACACCCTCAGTTGTACCCTGGGCTTCAGCCACCCTGGTGTCACTCGGCAGAGGGCAATGACATGCAGAGAGGATGGGGTTACTGCAGGCCACCTCCTCGTCTGCAGGAGGATGCGGAAACCCTAAAACAGATCACTGTGAAGATGGAGACCTTCCACTACTGGTCAGGTGCAGGCTTTTACTGGGAGAAGTCAACATGCGAGTCCAGTCTCTTGGTTGTGCTCTTCCCCCACGCAGCCCTCCGAGAAGAGCACCCTCCTGATGCCAGGGCAGTACCCAGGCCGGGGGACTCCAGGCAGCCACCGCGGGCTCGGGCTCACCTTCCGTCTGCTCAGAATCCAGCACCATGATGGTGATGTTGGTGAAGTCCTGCTGCTGCGCGGTGTCCGTGACAGTAAGCTGGAAGACGTAAGTCCCCGCCCGTAGGTTGGAGATTTCTACCTGATCTTCTTCGTGCTTCTGAGAAGGCAAAAGAAAGGGTTACGCAGGAGAAGGTGCCTCTAACGAAGGAGGGGGAGTGAAGCCGTGCGAGGCCCCTGTTCCTGTGTCAGGAAGAAAGGAGCTTGGCTGGAACCCCCTGAGCAGGTGTCGGGCATGAAAAGTGTCTCAGTGCTACACAACCCCCGCAAACCCACGGGCTGGTACCCAGCTGGAACAGCAGGGAGAGTGCCACAGGGGCTCATCAGAGGGTTCCCCTTTTGGGGCACTGTGAAGGCACGAGGGAAAAATACAAAACTTTGGAGAGCACTGAAATACCTATAGTTTTTATTTTACTTTTTAAAAAATAAAACCTATTGTGAATCATTTACTTGGTAGACTGGGAATAAGCTGAGTGTATTTAAGAAATATATACCCTTTCATTTGGAATATAAGTATGTTTTGTTTTAGAGATGGAAATGAGTGCCTGTTTTATTGCCTGCTGAGAGGTTTCTAAAAGAAGTGCGAGTTATTTTGCCCAAACAGAAGACTGTGATATCACCGAGACAAACTTTTCCCCTACATTTGCTAACAGTATCAGGCCTCTGCTGTCACGCTGCCTTTTTGGTTAGGTTTCAAGCGAGCACAGTGCTGCCATACATCTTAATGTATGTAACACAGCCTGATGGGAAGGCAGTGCTCACAGTCCCCTCAGCAGCCTAGAGCTCGTCATTGCTGCTGTTCACAATCAGATATGGGTCCGATACACTCATTTACTAATTCTTGCAAAAGGTGCCACAAGGTCCCCAAGGCTTTCCAGAGAGTTCTACAGAAGTTTAGCAGTAATCGTTTGCTCTTCCGAAGCCAGGATTCACATTTAACATCTATTAGATAGGCGGCGTTCACACCCCAGAGATCTCGGGGCCAGTCAGGAGACACAACTGACTTCTGCTCCAGCTCAGATAAAACAGCAGGAGGAACCCGTGCTCTAAAAAGGGGTAAAGTCCAGTGTCACAGCACTAGCTAAACCAGCCGGCTGCAACAAGGCTTTTACCATCCCATACCAGGTTAACTTCAATAAGTAGCTCCCATGCCTTGCCCCAGCACGGCCACCAATCCCCAACAGGGTTTCAAAGGTTCATCCCCTGTCTATGCTGTTTCTCCTTCCTCTAGAGGCCAGAGCACACCACTCCTCCTCCAGCCAGCCCTTCCCTCCTGCATCCAAGGCTCTCCTCTCTACTTCCCTCACCCCTTCAAGGTGAGGGTCCTCAGAGCTATTTAACTACTCAACAGAACCAGCCGCAGCTGCACCTTATCCACGTCAGCCAACCCACCGCCCCTGCAGCCAGCCCACAGCTGTATGTTATCAATGATAATTAACCAGCTTCAATCCTCTCCAATTCCTCTCCAGTCCAGGAAAAGCCCCAGGCAAACAGAAGTCACAGCCTGAGTGAGGCTGGGTTACTCAGAGCCAGAGGAGGAGCAGCACCCAAGGGGAGCAGGGCAAGGCAAGGGTGCTGGGGGCAGAAGGCAGTGCTTGCTCCCAAGCTGCTGCCCTCCCGGGTGCTCCCACCCAGGCAGATCAGGTGTTGCTCAGGAAGGGCTGAGATGGTATCCTGAGACTTGAGGAGGACACAAAATGCCACCTCCCAGTAGTGTGCAAGGGTGGGGGCAATCTCGAGGAGTGCTCCATAGCTTTTGGGAGCAGGTTTGTGGGTGGACTGGCTCGAAAAGGGAAGGGCAAGGTGACCTCTCGGCCACCGGCTGAGAGAGCCCAACCCAGTGCGGACCACAGGTGACACTGAGCAAGCTGCTTCCTTCCTGCAGCTCCCTACCTTCATCTCCACAGACGGGTCACCAAGGACCTGTTTCCATTCATAGCTGACTATCCCTCGGTCGTCCGTGCTCTCTGTGCCTCTCAGCATCACCGGCTCCCCGGGCTGTACCCTCATGTCCATGCCAGTGCGGGCTATTGGAGGATGGTCATCTGCAGAAGAAATGCAGGACAGGGCTAGGGTAAGAGGCTGAAGGGTCTGGTCCTTGTCTGTGTTACAGGAAGACACGGCAGGGGGATTCTTCCAGGCTGAATCAATACGGACTGAAAGGAGAACACTTTCATACAGCTCTACTTCTTGCAGCCCGAGCAGGCAGCAGGCAATCAATACCGTTATTACTGCCCTCGCTAGTTTAGTAACCCCGCAATCCACTCTGGCCGTGCCTTTGAGCCGGCTGGCTCCCTGGCCACCCCTGCCCGCCACAGGTGCTGCCAGAGGGTGTCCCTGTGGCTATGGCCACCGCGCTTCTGACCGCCGGGCCACATCCTCGCAGAGCAGCACCCGGCGATCTCCACCCTTCACTCAGGGAGATGACCTGATGTGGGTGTTGAAGAATGTGGAACTGACTCTCATCATTCCTACCACCATCTCTGTGCCCTCTGTTAGTATCTTTAACCAGAGCTACGCAGCGTGGGACTTCGATGGGAAATATCCCTCCTCCGCCTCATCTTCCACCCTGCTCTCCGACACAAAAAAAAGCACACAGATGTCATTCATGAGATGTTTGGGTTTGTGCCATTCCGTGGATAGCTTACTAGCAGCCTCCACAACCCATTACACACTTTTCCAGACTCTTAAGTGTAAGAGATGAAAGCTGCTGGCTGCCTGTGCCGGCAAGAAGAGCAGCACAGCACCACGGGCTGGACTCACGGCTCCTTTTGGCCCCAGCGCCTCGGAGCGCAGGCGTCCCGTGCCGCCCAGCCCGCAGAGCTCCACCTGGCAGCGCCCGCACCGAGTTCAACGTTCAGTGCTGAAGTTCAGCCGGAGTCTTTCATAAAGGTATCGATCGTCATTTATAAGCTAGATATAAACCACTCTACCATTACGCTGCTATATCGGCTGTGACTCAAGAAGAGGATTAGGGCTCAAAATCCTTGGAAAACTTCTCCATCGGCTAATTATTTTCACTGTTGTAGACTCGCTCCTAGTTTCAAGTTTCTGGAGTCTTTCTGGATTCGGGTCCCAGCTGCTGCCCCTTGTGAGAGCCTACTGAAGTGACCTTTAGCATCAGGCATATATACAAACAAACCCAACATTCAAAACAAGATACTTTTTAGTTCTCTCATCACTAAATTCAGTAGGATAGAGGGCTTTGTAATGTGTTCCGGACCAGTTACCACAGATCCATGCAGAATCTTCTATTTTCTAGTGTCTTACATCAAGTGAAGACATATTCACTCTATTCTGGTCTTACGAATGCTGCCGCCACCAGCAAGCACAGGGGAAACAAACCTCCCCTTGTTTACACATTTGGTGCTCAGCCTGTTGTGGGGCAGGATCGGGGAGGGTCTCTGCACGCCAGCCCTCCGCAGCCGCCCCTGCAGCCCACCCCTCACCGCTGGGCTGGCAGGGCTGCAGTTCTGCTGCACCAGGGCAGCCACTTCCAGTGGGGGCAGCTGCAGGGCTTCTGGTCGCATTTATCACACTGGTCCCTGCCATCTCTGTGCCTGTCACCAGTTTTATCCTTGACACCATCTCTTCATGTAAGTATCGGGTGGGAACAATATGGGATCAAGCCTAGTAACGTTATTGAGCTTGATCTGATCACCAGAATAGGCAGAGGAGACCCAGCTGGAAAGAGGCTGGGAAGACGACGCAAGCTGAGAATCCCACCCTTGTGTCCTCCCACCTTTGGGTGAGGCACACCTCCCCACCACTCCTTCCTCAGAGCTGCACGCCAGAGTGGTGAAAGACACCCGGCAGGGCTGAGAGAGCCTGGCACCTCTTCGTTTTGTGGCAGTAGAACAAATAAATGGAGTTTTGCTTTATTTTCCAGTAGCCTTGCCATAAGAACATCTATAGGCAAAAGCCATGACTGGAGCTGGCAACACCTTCCAAACCAAACAGGGGCAAACAGCCCCACAAGCACCTTGTACGCGGCACTACAAGGTCTGGAAAAGGAGCACGTTCCTGCTGTTCCTGCCAGGAAAATGCCATGAGCCTGCCAGGGAGAAATGCAGCTTGCTCCCTGCCATCCTCCTCCCAGGGTGAGCCCTGCAAAAGGGTGCAATTGCACAAGGGAAAGACCAGTTCTTCAGCAACACAGAGGCTGATCATTAACCCACAACTCCAAATCGTTTTTTCCCTTGAGACTTTTAAGCATGTACACTCAAAAAAAAAAATAAATTAAAAATTGCAGGCCAAATATTTCTCCACAGATCAATTTAGTTACTTTGGGTTGTGGATTGCACGGTGAGGTAAAAGCTTGGTTATCATCAGCAACTTCTCCAGGTCCCAAGTCTGATCAGCCAAATCTCCCAACCCTCCTCACCTCTGGAAAAATAGCCAGGGTATTTGCTTATGTATGGTGACTGCCAAGGAGGGACTCCCACTAGAAATCAAGAACGTTGTTTTCAAGTCTCTCTCCTTTCTCCTCAGGATGTCCGAAAGCTCGGTGAGTTTGGAGCATTTCTGCTCCACTGGGTATATGAAGCTCCCAGTGGCAACGTGCTTGTTCTCCACCTGAGCTTCAGAACCGAGTGCCGACCAAGCCAGGGTACCCACAGACTGCTCGTGGAAGGGACATCCTCCATTCCGTTTGCTTTGCTCTGAAAGTCTGTTTGAAAAATGAAAGTTCCCTTTGCTATAATGCTCTTTTGACTATGGAAAGTTTCCGCTGTAAAACTCTGTAATTAACAGGGAGATTAAAGCTTTATGATGCTGTTCCGTGTTGTGCTCTTTCCCGCGGAACAGACGCTCCTGGAGTCATGTCATCAAGTGACAACTTCTGCTCCTATTTATAAAATACATCGGAAGGTGAAATACCTTCCCTTAATGATCCTGGAGAAAAGCTTGATAGAGTAAATCCAAAATGCTTAAAACCAGATTTATATGGCTCACAGCGTATTCGTGCCTCAGTCCCTGATTTTTGGTTTTTTAAAAATTTCATCTAGTTTTATGGATTATGCAGTCAGCAGTTTGTCCAGTTTCACCTCTAACAATGAATAAACTTGAACCAAAATTGATGGGGCAACAGGAATCGAAAAGATATTAAATTCCTACAAGGACTGCAAAAGTGAGCATCTAGGTGGGGGCAGACCCTGCTGGGGACCTCGCTACATGGGCATGCAGGCACCAGCAAGACCTGGCAGCAGAAAGCACCTGCAGAGCTCCCAGTCTGGGGATTTCTCTTTTGGAGCTCAGGTATCAGCTCTTACCCTCGAGACACAAATTCACAGAAAACCAGATTTCCTCCATTCCAGTGCTCATGCAGATACACCCTGAGACTGCAAAGCAACGCTTGAAAATCCCTGCGGGTGATGGGAGGTTGCCGCTCGCGTGGTTCACGTGGCCAGCCCAGGCCAGCCCACCATTGCCCACCCTTGCAGGGGCAGCTTACAGACAGAGGAGTGTGGCTCACACCGGGGACACTGAGGCACCTCACCGGGAACAAAAGCCATTGCTCCAAGCCACCGGGCAGACCAGTAGCAGAGACAGGAGCAGAAATGAGGCCACCCAAATTCCAGTCTCCATGAGACACACAACCCCGGTGATGTCAAGCTGAGCCTGCCTGCCGCAAAAGCAGGCACAGAGGTGGGCAGCAGTGCGGCTCTCCCTGAAAATGCTAAAGCTCGGTCTGCTCTTGCACTGCTTCCAGGGAAGTCGTTCAAAAGCAGGCAGCTTTCGGGGGGGTCACTGAAATCTGGCCCATCGACACTATAAAACTCTCCGCTGTGACAGGCAAAGGTAATGAAGGATTATCAGTCTAACCTGCCTGAGGAGGGGGAGAGGGAGAAGGGCACGAGGCAGTGCAACACGGTGCCTGGAGAAGGAGAAATACAGGCTCTATCCATCGGGATTCATCCTGGCTGTGCAGCAAATGTCAGGATAAAGCCACACAGTTTTCCAACAACTCACGCAGAGCCAAGCAGCTCTTAGCATTAATTTCTGGAGGTTTCTATAACGGTTTGTAGGAGGCGCACGCAGCGGGTCAACTCAACCTCTCGCAAACAACACTGCACGACTGAATGGATTATATTTTCAGAATAATGCAACCTGCTGCTGCCACCAGGCTCCTTCCACCCTTCTCCGGGGTGTGGGGAACTGGTCCGATTTGCTTTAGCAAGTGGAGGGAAAGACTTTCCCGTGGCTCTTTGTGCCACGTTCGTAAAGATGGGTTTGTTCCTCCAGTCTCCTTAAATAGCTCCAGAGACAAGACACGAGGCCACTACAAGACAGAACCATGGAATCATTTTGGTTGGAAAAGACCTCTAAGATCATCGAGCCCAAACCCAGGACTGCCACGGGCCATGCGGCGCTTCCAGTAAAGTCTGTGTGGCAAACGGTGATTTCACGGCATGTGGAGGTGAAGCTGCTCATCACCCGCTCTGAGCAGGGAGCTGGACCGGCCGGCCTGCGGGTGCCCCTCCTGACCCCTGGCTGGGTACCGAGCGCGCAGCTCCCCTGCCCTGGCTGCAGCTGGGCCAGGGAGGACGAGCAGCTGGTGCTGGGCTGAACGGCATCGGCCCTGGGGAGCAGTGATCGGACCTGTCTGAGCCCAGCCGCATCCCAGCACCGCTCCGTTCAGCTGCGCTGGGCCAACGGGATGGAAACCAGCTCGGGACCAGACATTCAGAGCGAGATGAGCTTCAGACTGGGGGAGCTCTCCTTTTTGCACTACCAGAGTTTTAACCTGCAAATCTCCCTCCACAGTGAGGCAGGAGCGGACACATCCCGAATCCTGTGGTTCCCCAGCGTTCCCATCTCCCACTCACAAGCCCTGAGTTCGGGAGGAGGAGGAGGAGGAAAGCGTCACTGAGCATTTCACAACCACCACAAAAGGTTCAGTTCAAGAAACGGACAAAGGTTCAGGGAGGTTATTTTCCAGTTTCACATCCAGAACTGGTTTGCCTAGACCAGAATAAACTCAGGGTAGTTACTTAGACACTGAGCTCCATTATTAGCAATAAAGTGCATGGTGAGCCTGCCCCTCCCGAATGAGCCAGGCACAAAACTCGCACCAAAGTTCAGGCTGGGGAATCGTTTAAGGGGATACTGCCTTTTAACAAACACATCGGAGGCTCTGGGCTGTACGTTAGCTGGAACAGGCAAGGGACAGAGCCAAGCTGTCGTCACCAGCTTATAAAGGGCTCAGAAGCTCTTTTTCTCCAAAACACCTGAAGTACACTCGGACGATGTGCAGCAGCCAGTTTTCAGCTGCACTCATTGCTGCCTGTACCCACAGGGTTTTCTGAAGTCATAACACCGTAAGAGTGGCCACTGTGGGTTACAGCAAGGGTGCCTCCCTCCCTGCGTGCAGTTGCCCACGGTCTCACTGTGGATGCTCGAGCAAGAGCCAGAACAGGGCGAGCATGCACAGTGCTTCCCGCACAAGGCTCTCCCAGCTTCCAGCTACTTCCATCAGGCTCTGGAAACGCTCTAGGATTAAATTTGCCAATTCAGCAGCCCCCAGCTGTGCTGTCTCTTTCAAGTGTTATCTAGTCTCCTAAACATACATAAACCTCTTAATTCAACAGGTCTGCTCCCTGTAGTAGTAGTGTGGGTCTTGCAACGCATGGGTTTTTTGTTTAATGTCACCCACTGGGACCACTAAAGATATATTTCACTATTCACTAGAAAAACCATGCTTTTAATCCTCATTATTGCAGAGGACATCTGAAGATTGCCACATGGACATACCCTAAAGGCTCCTAGGACACCTGACAGCAGCACATAAAGGAAAGGGATGGATGATAAAGCAGCATATAAGCTTCCTGCAGACCTTTAGAACCAGCCTCAGGGGGCTGAGAATAACCTAGGCTCCAGAGCAGCCACAGAGCTTCACATTTTAACAGCGATAAAGCACAACAGCAGGAAGACAAGACAGTTTTGTCTCCAGTTCAAAACCTGGACCAAGATTTTTTGCCTATGAACATTTGGGAGGAAAACCTGACATGCTGGAAACAAGCTTCCTTAACACTATTTTCACCTGGCCTCTTCAGGCATCCCCAAAGATCTGGAAAAAAAAATGCTGTAGAGCTTCCTTACGCTGCCAGGGGACAGGCTCGGTGCCCAGAGGCTCCTTCCTTTGGCTTCCTGCCCCTTGGTGCCCTTCCCCGCTCCCCTCGGTGACAGCCAGGCACCTGCCTTCCTGCCCGGACGGGCCCTTCCTCCTGCGCCGGCTCCATTCCAGCATCATGGCTGGAGGGGCTAGGGGGTTTGGTTTGGATTTTTTTACTGGGGTCTGAACCAAAATTGAGATCTGCATCCTTAAATGTCTCATCTCATCACCACCACTGTGGGGAGGAGGGTCCAGCTTGTATGGTCTGATCTAGCCCTTGTTATTATTTGCTATTCCTCCAGTAAGATAATCCCTTTTCAGCTCTGGATTAATAAATAGTAGCAGTCCTTCATATCTTTTCCTGCCAGCCCCCCGGCGTCATTCAGTGTGAGTCAGAAAGCTTTTGGGATCAGTTAAAGACAATGCCTAAGAATTTAGGAGAGGAGGGAAAGGCATTTCCCACCGAAGCACAGCATGAACATTGCAGCCTGATCAAACACGAACTGGCGAGCTTCCCAGTGGCTGTCACTGCAGCTGGAGACCTGCCTGGTACCCTGCACCCTCTGAGGGTTCAACCATGGGGTGCAGGAGGGACCAAGCCCTTCGTGCACCTGCAGCGTGGTGCAAAGCCCACGTGAGCGAGGAGGGGCATGCCCGCCTCGGCAGGCAGAGTATCCCTAACAGCATTGCTGACATGTTTTTCACTTCTCACTGATAAGCCCTCCTGGGTCTTCCTGCTCCACTGCAGCCATCCCAGCTTCTGCAAAAGGAGCATTAGGGATGGTTTGCAAGGCAGGTCCTGCGTGTCGGTGGGTAGGATGCTCCAGCTAGGTGCCATAGATTGGCAGACACAGCACTGCTGGTGGCACAGAGAGCTCAGGGACCCAGGGACACTTCCTAGAGACCCACACACGTTCAATGCCAGGCCCTGGGACCAGCCAAGTGAGGAGGGGGTTGCAGTCTCCTTGTATGTGGTGCTAGTCCACAGAGGTGAGAGACTGAATTGCTCAACAGTACGTTGTATTTTAATCTAATCTTGTGAAATCAGGATGTACTGGAGATGATGCATACCCTTTTCCTCCTACAAAGCATGTAGGAGTTCAGACAGCTGCCAGCACGCCCCTCCGGCCCTGCGGATGTGGGGCTTCAGTTCCTGGCTAACTGCAGCTCCCGTGGAAAGGATTTTGAGCCTGGAATGGAGACACAGGACAACTACTGCCACAGTGAGACAGATTTACCAGAAGGCCCTAAAGTGCAGTGGGAAGGAACTAGGAGGGACAGAGGACAGGAGAACCGCTCCTGCCACACTGCTCTTCAAACCAGCGACACCCAAAGGCTGGTCCAAAGGAGCTGTGCCCTGCTCTGAACCCCCCCGCACTACTTCTCCGGATGGATGAAGTGGTCAGTGTGGGGTCTGGTGCCATTTCACACCTCCAGTACCTACAAGGCTCACAGGCTGGCACATCCCAGCAGAAGATCAAAGACCTATTCAGTTTGTGCCATCGAGCCCAAGCCCATGCACCCACCTGGGCACATGTCATCTCCACAGATCCTTCCCTGCCATGGGTGGGCTGGTGGGGGGTGTGAGGAGGATTACCCCTACAGATACCCCCTCAACCAACAGCCCTGCCCAGGCATCAACATACCATCAACTGGTTATGGTTGCCAGAGACCCAGCCCCAGCCTCCTGAGCCTTCCTCCAAAACATGGAAGAAGGAGGCACAAGGAGGAACTGCCATGTTTTCAGCGTTTCTGAACACACCGCACATCTCTGGAGGCGGTAAAGCGTGTGGCAGGCAGCCAGCTCCAGAGTAGTCTGTTTTCCACCTGGTTTTCTGGATCTGGGTGCAATCTTTCAGAGCAGGGAACCAGAGGCTGGGGAAGGGTAATCCACCTCCAAAAGGGGAATTTTCTAAGCAGCCTCCCCCAGCTCCCTCTCCCTCTGCCAGCAGCAAGGACCAGCCCCGATAAGCAGAGCGATACCAAGACACCTCACCGTCCAGGCTGCTGCTCACGAGATTCAGGCTGTGGCAAAATGAAAGGTAAGTGGATTGCGTCCTGCCTCCAGCCCCTGAGCAATTAAGAGATTAATGCGGCCCTTTAAATCGTGGTGATGTGTAGATTTTTAGAGGATTTCACTTTCCAACCTCAAAGGCCTGGAGGGAGGGAGAAGAAAAACAATACCTTTTTCTCTAAATTGTCAAGTATCAAAAACTCAGCCTGCGTTCCGTAAACACTCACTCCATGTGCGTCAAATAGGTTAAAGAACGATCCCCCCTCCATTTGCTAATAGGTAAACTGAGGCACAGATCTGAATTGAGTTTACCAAAGTTAGGGGAAAACCTTTGCAGCAGAGGGACATACTGAAACCCCATCTTTAACACGGCTTTCTCCCGACCATTTGGCAGCACAGCCGCAGATCGGACAGCTGGAGGAGCTGCGCTTCCAGCCCCCGTTTGCACAGCCCCATTGCGGGCACCTTACCACTAGAGCTGCGATCCTGCATTGCTCGGTAGGAATCGTACACGTCCTTCCTCAAGAAGTTGAGAAAGCCGACCTTCCTGGCAAACCTGCAGACGAAAGCCTGCTCGTAGAGGCAGTTGAGGAGAAAGCAGCCCTGGATGTGATCTTCCTCCGCGCCCGGGACCTGCTCCACGAGAGCCAGGTTACAAGCAGGGTCCTTGCAGCAGGCTCTCATGCAGTCCCTGCTCCGATGGACCATGGGGGATGACAAGAAGGTGGCTCCGTTCTGGACGGAGGCGTCTGTATCCAGCACCAGATCTGGCTCCCCTGCTGTGAAGTCATCCAGGCACTTCTCACCGAAGGGTTTTTCCTCCTGCCCTTCGCCGAGGTCCACTGCCAGCACCACGCAGACCCAGAGCACAAACCACGGACCCGGACTCCCTTTGGTCATCTTGGCACCCTGATCCTCACTGCCCCGAGACCTTAATCCTCTCCTAAAATAAGGGAGAAAACAGGTGAAGCCAAGAGGGCCCGGGCCCGGTGCATGCCACCCTGGGGCGAGCGGGGACCCGGACTGCGGCTGAGCCTGTGCTCCAGATCCCCGCGTGCCCGGGGGAGGGGGGCAATGTGCCCCCCAGCGCTGCGACCCCATCCCCAGCCACACGCTCAGCCCCTGACCTGGATGGTCTCCGGTGAAGCCGATGCTGGCAGCGGGGTGTCCCCCTCGTCCTCCCGCACCTTCACCCCCAGGTGCGCCTCCAGCTGCCTCCGGCGCAGACAAAGGCAGGGGAGTGCAGGAAGTGAAAAGTACCTGTGAGAGGAAAAAAAAAACCACCGAGTCACTCCCCTGCATGCTGCCTTGCGTAAGAGGAAGGGGAGGAGAGCCGGGCTGATACCATCTTCCAGCGCTCTGGCAGAGGGATGCAAGGCTCCTTCCCCGTGGGAGCCCAGAGCCCTACTCTCGCTCGCGCAGCTGCAAGGGCACCCACTCCAGATGAGCATCCCACCAGCCAGGTGCTTGCTGCATCCCTGTGCTTAGAATGCTTCGAAGGAACTGAAAGCTAGGAAGCACGTGGCCTGTGTACCCCCAGCACTAGCCCTCGTGCTCCAGCGTGGCCAGCTGCATGGCACGGACCACCATTAGCCCGGGTCTCGGCATGGCCAGCTGCGTGGCACGGACCACCATTAGCCCAGGTCTCGCTAACCCAACTGAGCTGACCTTGCAGCCGCACCTACAGTGCCCACCGCCATTGTGGCTGTGAGAGGTTTCATGCTCAGTGCAGGCACCTCAAAATCATCAAATCCCTGCTCTCAGGACACAATGCTCCTTTTGGGTGAAAGCAGCTGGTAGCATGCCTGGAGGCTGCCAGCGTGGCAGGAGCCCCGCCACCACCACCACCGCAGTGACAACTTTTAGCTATCACCCCCCACTGATGAGCACCATTTTGCCGCTCTCCTCATCCTCGTGTAGGTCGGTCGCGGTCCGTTTGTAGTGCCCTTGCCTCGCAGGACAGTGCTGTCTGGGACCATGGGAACACGGAGGCTGCCTGGCAAAACGTCAGTGTATTTTCTCCCTTCCCATTTCTACTTGCAGATCCATGATCAAATTCCTCTGTTCAACAGGTACACCTGTGTCATCCGCCCCCTCTGCCTGTAAACAGTTCTAAAGCCCCTGGGTAAACTGTCCTTATCCCGCTGTTGTAGTCCTTAGGAAAACAGGGAGGGCTTGTAATTTGCTGGGACAGTACTTGGAATGAAATATTGCGTCACTTAAAACAACAGCAGCAAGTGTGAGATGCTATTGAGTGGCAGATCTTTGAAAAAAGATGGTGAGCTGCAGCTACATGTCAAACAGCAGCTGGCTTTGCAGTTTTGGGGACCAGGCTGGTGTCCAGTGTTTCAGTTCTTGCTGCTTCTTTCTGTACCTCTGACGCAGCCTCATTACCCTCACAGGATTTATTGATGGTCCTTAGAGACACGTTTCCCCCTCCTGGCTGTCACAGACAAACGCTATGGGAATGCAATGTGGGAACACTGCTTTTCAATACCTCTCATAACATTCTATGGCCTGATGCTGACATTTGTGTGCAGTACTGACTTCTGTTTGGGAAAGGGAGTTGCTTTGATCTGCCTGTGGTAGGGTATAAAAAAAAAAACCAACCAGGCAAAGCCTAAAGCATGACAATAGATGGCAGGGCAGCGGGGAACACGCATGTCTGCAGAGCGGAGCGATGCTTGGTTTCCATGCTGGCTATATGGATCTTTGCCAGAAGCAGCATGGGTGTCTCCCAGTCCCCACCCAGACCCCATCTCTGTACGCCTTTGGGACCTGCTGCAGGCTGTGCAAGCAGCGAAGGGAGAGCTCACCTCGCTGTCCCGCACTTCTAAATACACGCAGGAGAAATGAAGAGACAGCAAGGTCGTCTCCTTTTATTCTGCACTGCCTGAGGGACTCTGCTGGGAGTCTCTCTTGTATTTAACCTGGAGGAGACTTTTTCCTGGAAAAACGTTTAAAGCCTTCAGTCTGGAGGCAGGTGAGGCTCGGTGCAGTTCCCGGACACAGGAGCGTGCAGCTCAGGGAGCAGGTGGCCCCATCCTCCTTGCAAACCAGTGGCCACACTTGGGTACCTGCACTAGCAGAACTGCCCCTGCACGGTCTGGGTTGGTATTTTTGTCTAACTGGCAACAACCCCATCTGTCTCGGCCGTGGTGGTGTTACAAAATCTCTGTCAAGGGCTTCCTGCAAACCTGAAGGACATGAAGTCTATTCTGCTTGCGCCAGGTACCACAACTCCTACAGACACAGAGCTGGGAGGGCTCCTTGATTGGCATCTCTAGCCCCTCCCTTTTATTTATTTTTTTTCTTAATGTTTGTGAAAGGACGAGCCCCTTCATACGCTCATCCAGCCTAGCCTTTAGACTAGGGGGCTTTGCTACCTTTTACTCTCAGCAGAAGGCTGTGCTAAAGTCCTGCTGCAAGGTTTGCTGCTGCTCACCCTAAATGTATTTAGTCACTTTATATTGTTTTCCTGCTCAGTATTGTCCTTTCACTTCAAAGTCTTCTCTCCTTTTGCCTTCTTCAGCCGTATGTATTTTAGTGAAATCACATCCTTCTTCAGTTTGCCAGCACGAGCAAGCCATGACCTTTCAATCACTTCTTCTGTGGTACAGTCTCCATTTCCCCTCTGTTATCCTAGTGGCTTTTTCTGCACATTTTCTGGTTTCAGGGATTTTATTATTAAATACGTGCTGCAGAATTCTATGCCACAGCCTAAAGAATGGATCACCATTACCGAGTATTTATTCTCTCTCTCTGTGGGAAATACATCGCTGAATACATGTTGGGAGCATATTAGCATCATTCGTAGTCTCACTGCAGAGCCACCTTATGAACAGTACATGTTTTATGGATCTTAGTCTCATTCCCTCTGCCATTTTCACCTGCTCAGCCCCCAGCTAAATTTTTTTTGTGACAATTTCCTCAGTATGTGATATTACTTTTTATATTCTCTGTATTCTTAAATTTGACCCATTTTTGTTTTTTTTTTTTCTGCTTAGCAGATGGGTCTGTCTTGTTTATTTGACCTTTAAAAATCACGGTTTTGGTCCTTCAGCATAGGAGGGCTGCATCCCACCTCCGTGCCAGTAGCACAGTTTCTAAATAGGCTTAGTTTCTTCTGGAGAGGTTTAGTAATTAAAATTTTAATTGAGATTAGTCCCAAGATCAAGGACTTCTACTAGGAACCTCTGTGTTGCAGCAGCGTTCCTTCCAGCTCAGTAACTTACTCTCTGCCCTCCTAACCTAGAAATCCCATCGCAGCCCTCATCTGCTGCCGAACGAATCATTTCCCATGACTTCAGCTGAGCCGTGCGTTATTCATGTCAGCATGAAGAGAAAGTAGGGTGTGTGATTTTATGACTTGGGAGTGTTTTTAAGGGGTCCTGAAACATTGAGTCATCGTTAATATTTGTCTGTCTTTGAGAAGTGTCTGCCTTCTGTCTAGCAATAACTATTCAGGAGGTGACTTGGGGGCTGAACCCCAGCATAGTTTAATATTTGACTAAGATTGTAAGATCTTTTAGACACGCATGGCTTGTAGTAAGAAACTTGGTGCCAGAGACTGCGTCAGCTGCCTTCCTGTGATTGCTATCCAATCAGGCAGGTGGATGCCCACCTTCCAGAAGGAAGTGACCCCGACAGGCAGAAAAATGAGGAAGATTTGGGCCAGGTCCCCTTTGCCCCGCTGTGCAGCCCAGCTCCATGGCATCACCCTCCGCAATGACTTCCTGACAGCAGCTTGTGCCACCGGCTGCTGCAGGCAGCTCCATTCTGCTGCGCTTCACCTGGGGACCGCTCCATGTATAATTAACGCTTGGGAGACAGGTTTGCTTGCTTGCTTGTTTTGTTGTATTTGCCTCAGGTTAAACCTCCTGGTGTGGTTTAGGGGTGAGACCAGGATGCAAGTGACAGCACAAAGATGTGGCAGAGGAAGGAGGCAGGGAGGGACCTCATCGGGCCATGACTAACCACTGGTCCTGTGGAGCGAAGCAAGGGAAAGGATGACAGGCTGCTGAGTCCTCCCGAGAGCCGTTCCCATTGTGCTGAGGGTAGCTTTGGGGAAGGGAGTTGCAATCAGGGTATATTGTTTCTTTGGGGAAGTTGTCGTCTACAGCCCTGCATGGCACTGGCTTTTATTTTAATGTTGCTGGTCAAGGTAAACCCTTAAGGGCAGGAACACTGGAAAAGGAAAAAGGGAGAATAGTGTTGAGACTAATTACACTGAGAAAGTATCTGCATTTTTGTCTTGTCTGCACTAGGCTTTTACAGGGAGGTAGGTATGGACATGTGAAGCAAACTTCAGTTTGCAGGAACTAGAATAAACTCAGCATTTTCCATTGAAGTCCCTGCACGCAACCTGAGCTGTTCTTCACAGCACCCGTGAGCGGAACAGGATCAGCTGTGGGATTCCCCAAGGTCTCTCCTGCTCCATCACTTCCTACAGTGACTGCATCCCTGGGAACCTTCTGACTTCCAACACTCTCAGGCCAGCTGCCAGTGCCTCCCGTGGAAGGCTGCTCTCCCCGGTGTTTGTAGATGGCAATTTCCCTGCAGGTGTGAGCAGCAGAGTCCCTGCCAGTGTAACTGCACCATTCCGAGAGTTTGGGTCACAATAAACTCCTTGGTGCAAGAACTATACAGGTGTCCTCTGCAAGCCTGAAACGTTAAAAGCAGGCTGGAAAACCAGGAAGATCCCCTTTGTCTATTCAGCCAGCGCCTCTCCCGTCTCCAGCCCTACCATTCAACTACTGCTGAAACCTCCGCGCCACATGGAAACACCGATAATGCTTTCAGTGCCACAGGCCTCTTTCTGTAGGGAAACAGCAAAGCAACACAGGAGGGAGGGCAAGAAAACAACCTGGACAGGTTTTCGAAGATCCCCAAATAATCCATATGGCATCTAATTCACGTTGCCAGCTTCACCCAAGCATTCAAGGGGCAGGTGGGGGGGCTCTTCCTCCTCAGTGCAGATGCTTACTCATGTCACTGCCTCCAGGGTGTCAGTGGATGGATGCAGATCAGCAGAATTAATTGCCTAAATAAGGATAGAGTCCAGGGTGCGCTACTCCTCCGGTATGCCAAAGCAGTAAGTAGAACTATTTCACATCTACCCTTCGCAGCTGCTGCTGAGCCACGAGCCTTTATGCCTTCGCTGGGCTGCCAGTAGCAGAGGCAGGAGGCAGGCAGGCAGGCAGGCTAGCTCATGTGGCCTCTTATCTTTATCGCTGAGACCTTTCTATTTTCTGAGGTGGTGCCAAATAGTGCAATTTTGGGTTGATTAGTCAAAAGTCAAATACTAAGTTGAGAAATGTTTTCCTCTATCTCAGCATTCCTCCTTCTCACTGCCCTTTCATTGCCTTATGAAAGGTGAGACTGCTGGGGGAGAGGAGCAAGACTGATCACCGATCGCCTGACTGAAGAGTGTACAGGCTCGCCTCCGCGTGCTGGTGGGAAGGTAGCAGCACTGCTCAAGTGAGAGCTGGGAACTGTGAGCTGGAAACCCCTGGCTGCTTCCTTCAGTCTCCAGGAGTCGAAGGTGAGAGCTGATGTGCTCCCCCTCTCCTTGCTAGAGCTCTGGGGCAACAATGCAGCCTTTCTGGCTTCCACACTCCTGTGGAGACACTGGGGAATGATGGAAGTGGATGACGTCAAGATGCTGGGTGTACTGGGGTTGCTCACATTTTTTAAATCTCCAGCCCTGGCTACATCTGATCTCCACAACTTTTTTTTTCTGTGACTGTTCCTGCTCACAGGAGGGTGCAGAACCTCTTTACCTCGCAGCATCAATGTAATATTGATACAGTCACATCTGGTGTCTTCCCTGTTTTAATTTGTGTTAACTATCATGTTTGCAACCCTAGGGAAAGTGATTATTTTCTAAAACAGGTGGAGAGTGGCTTCTGTCTGTCTTGAAGGGAAACATTCTTCCTCTCTAGGCTGGGACTCCAGGGAAAGGGGCCGACCTGGTTCTCTGGAAAGATGAGCTGGGGCCCTGCTGAATTATTGAGCATGCACGGCAGTCATCAGCTCAGAGAGAAAGGGAAGCACCAGCCTGGGTCACAGGCGTGGGACGGAGATTATTAGCTCCAAGGACAGAGGAGCGTAACCAGATCTGCCTCATGCACTTGGTTGCTCTGCTGCCTGGATCAGCATCACAACTGCTTGACACTGTGACACAGATGCTCAGATTGGTTTGGTGGCCCTCTCTGGGGCCACAGGCAGTCACAAAAGCCCATTTCCACAATATCAAAGCCCCCCCCCCGCCCCTTTTAGAGGCAAAACCTCACCCTTGGGGCAGGCCTGGAGAAGCAGCAACCCCTGGTCACACACATGGAAACTGAGACACAGTGTTCTAGTGTAATGCTCAAATGTGTTGGCCACATTTAACCCCCCTTTATTCCCTACATAAATGATAAGCAGATTTGCAGAGGACGTGATCACCAGCAACTGCTGCAGGAGAACCATTGGAGCTTACGTGTGCGCAGCGCAGTGAAAAAACATGTTGTCTGATGAGATGGTTTTGGTCCAGGTTGTATGCCCAAGGCTGTAAGGAGAGATAACGAGTCTGAAAATCAGATCACCTCTCCCCTCTATGCCCGTGATCCCCGAGATGCCCCTCACTGTGTGTGTCCAAACAAAATGGTGAATGTCCTTCTGTCCCTTTGGCTACGCGGATCCAAGGAAAGGACAGGACGGGGTGCAGCACTGTGCAAAGTCACGCAGCTGCTTCCTGCTTGGTGGCAGCTGGCACCTACAGCACGGCAGGTGGCTGGTGCACCCGCGGGAGGTGCTGCCTTGTTCAAAGGATCGATACAGCTTACCCTGTACGAAGCACCCAGTCCTGTCCCTGCAGGAACATGTACCACACCCTCACAGAGCGATCTGGCACACTTCTTCCTCTTGCTTCAATGATAGATCAAAATAGTTTATTACTGGGGGAGGTCTACTTTATCTGTAAACATTTATTTCTATATTGCCACCTTCTCATTACAAACAATTCATGACTAAGCTCATATAAGCCAAAGCAGTATGATGAACATCCTGCAATCTGGCTCACTCTGGTTTACAGCTTTCCTGAGGTGGCCTCAGACATCACCCTCTGAACGCTTTATGCCACTGTAGGGTGACGTTGACAGAGCAGCACTAGGGCACCAGGGTCTGCTTAGTACTTTGTCAATAATGTACGGGTGGTGGGGTGAGCCTGCCCATGGACCTTTTCTGATCTGGTATCTCAGTGCATTGCTCATGATCAAGTGAGGTTACAAATCAACAGCAGCTCAAGCTGTTTGAAGAGCCATGAGGGCACCTTATATTCCCCTTTCCCTCTTCCTCACACCTGTCCTGTGACCTGTGGATCCCGTGCTTCATAAATTCAACTATTCTGGGAGAATATTAACAGGGCAAACCCCATCTTTCATGTCGAGTTGAATCGAACTGCTCAACAAAGCACACCAGGGTCAGCACAGGGAATGGACGACAGAGGCAACTTCCCTGCCAGCCCTTCAGCCGCTGCAAATTTGTAGACTGGCTCAGGGATGCCATGTAACTTCTCTTGTAAGTCTGGTCCTCTTTCTCAGATCTTAACGTCAGCCTGTCTGCAGTTCTTTGAGACCAAGGTTGTTCTCCCCTATTAAAAAAGGTCAGTCCATGAACACCAAAATAGAACACTTCTATTTGGAGACGAGAACCTGACACCGGGCAGTGTGTGCCCTTTGGTCCAGAGCTACCTTGAACATCTGCCTGTGTTGGGCCTGCATATTAACCTTTGAAAAGTCAAGAGTTGTAAACACATTATAGGATGTTCAGTGGGTTTTGCAAGGTTTCTAATAGTTAAGAATCTCTCAAGAATCTGCATTCACTGAGTACGCTCTGAGCCTCTCACAACACGGATTTTTCTGGGAAATTTTGGTCAAATGAGATGGGTTCAGGAGCGAGATTAGAGGGAGGATACAGCCAAGCATCAAGGAAAAAAGGGTAAAGCTGCTTAAATAGCTGACAGCTGTCTTCTGAATAGAAATTTTAGGCTGTCTGAAAAGCAGAGAAGATGGTAACAGTGTCAGGTATATTTTAATACTTTATCCCTCACTGATGTGGAAGTAAGTTTCAGGATCAGCATTTTGTGGAGCTTTCTGTCAGAAAAGGCTTTTATTTTTTTGCTCATATTCAGGATGAAAAGATGGACTGGCATGGCCCTGGCCATTTTTCCATCGCCCTACGTACAAGATGTTGCTGGCTAGCTGTACCGCCATCCCTCTGGGCACAGGAATGTGGCTTTGGCAGGGGCAGTGGGAATGACTTCCAAAGGAGACCAGCCACCCTGCAGGATTTCCCCATGCTGCCTGGCAGCAGCTTGCAATGGGAGAAGGGCTGGTTGCTTTTCCTTTGGTTTCTCTAGCTCTTGGTCTCCAAACTGGAAGTACTTTGGCTGCCAGGAGCAGCAGAGAGACTTACTTGCTTTTTCCACATAAATCATGACACTGGCATTGCTGGATCTGCTTCATGATGGAGAGTCTCAGCTGGTTTGTCCATTGGATAGGGCAGCTCCCTGGACAGATCACTGGAGAGCTTTGGGAACAGATGAATAAAGAGGTGTGATACAGCGTCCGGAGTGAACACAGGTATCCCAATGCCCTGGCACCCCTTAAACACAGCCAGCCTGATTTCTGTTCCTCCGAACAGCGCTGCTCACACATGTTCTTCTAAAATGGCACAGGGGAATAACGCTGCACACCTTTAACCTGTCTTCCAGTAAGAAATTGTAAACCAAGCAATGATATTTGATATTATATAGTACAATAGTAGTTTATGATACTTCAGCAGTTGAGCCTGAACCTGTTTACCATAAATACTTTTCTGTGGGAAGAAGATAGTTCTATACCCCTTGACAGGCCTTCCCCAGCAGTGTCATCATGTCAAATACTGTATTTTTTTTTTTTTAAAAAAAGGACCACAGATATTTTATCTCAGAAGCACCTTCCTCAAATGATCTCAAATTCAGGCCAGCGGGAATTCTACAGATATTTTTGAGAAAGGTGGAATAAATTTGAGATTGTAGAATAATGCAAAATTGGACTACTGAGCCCAAGTTTGGCTTGCAGTGTCACTGACGTAGTATTCCCACTCTTGTAAAAGAGTGGATGTAGCCACCTGACTCCAGACCGCTCCTTACCTGTGCTGGATCCGGTGCTTCAGCTGGAAAATGCTAAATATGCCATTTCAATGGGAACTAAACCCTGTAGCTGCAGGCAAAGTAGTTTACAGAGGCCCTTGGAGCTTGAATGCAGCAGGATTCAATGCATAATGTATGGCTCAGCCCTCTGGAATTGCACATGCACTTAAGCTATGCCTGTAGGAAAACAGTCATTTAAAACCTCCTTCTTCCCCACCTCTTGGAGATGACTTGCGTTAAATATTAACAGACTTGGTTCATCAATTCCTTGGTTCACTTGGCTTCTTTTAACAACAGATGTTATTACAACAACTCCTCTGCCTGCCTCCCTGCTCCTGTCAGCACGGCCAATGGTGAAACCCAAGAATCTGCTGCTGTAACTCTGCCTGCAGAGCCTGGCTGCTGCCCTGGCATGTGGTCCCCCCACTTCTCTCCCTGGGATCACCTACACTGCCCGCCTCTGGCATCCGTGAGTAGCTACTGCTGTGAGTTGCAGAGAGGCGGTTGGTGAAAGGGGACAGAGAACAGGGGTGAGGGAGCCCAGGGGCAGACGAGTTCCTGCTGTCAGGGAAAGGGGTGGTGAGCATGGCCAGCAACTCCAGCGCACTGCCCCGGGTGACTTTCCAGACACCAGAGAAACCTGGGGAGGAATCCTCACACAGGAAACTGGGCAAGTTAACCATAAAGTACAACCGCAAGGACCTGCAGCGCTGGCTAGACCTGGAGGAATGGATCAACGCCCAGCTGCAGGAGCTGTACCAATGCCGGGTGAGTAGCTGGGGCAAGTCAGCGCTTCAGTCGCCAGGTGAACGGACTAGTGGCCCTGTGTGCTGGGACAGAAGTTTGCTTGTTCTGCCTGACTGGGAAGAGCTTCTCATCTTCAGCCTTCACCGGGTATCTTATTGCCACCTAGTACAGCACTCTGACTGGTGTGCCTGCAGGCAGAGAAGCTTGCAGCGATATACTCCAACTATCTTTACACTGCCTGGTCTTGCACCTGCTGGGGGTTGTGTGGCTATTGCTCAGCATGAGCAGCAGAACCTGGAGACATGTACAGGCCCAGGATGCTTCTTGTTGCTGAGCTCTATGTGGTGAGTGGCTTTGCTGCAGTGCCTAAGCTAGCTGGGTTAGAGCCATCAGTGTATCCTTGTTCCTTACAGTCACAAGGGCGTAGCTATAGCTGCTGTTTGGGTGAGACACTCCAGGCAATGCTGTACCTGTAGCTGCAGGCTGGACACACTAGTGGCAGCAGGGGAAGAAAGAAAAAAACCCACCAAAACCATCCTTACATGTAGAGATCTGATGCCTTCATCTTCACAAACCCCCAGAGCTGTCTTCCTTGCCTGAGATTTCCTTTGCACCAGAAACAGTCCCTCCTTAATTCTTCCTGCCTATCTAAGAGCTGTCCCACTAATAAAGATCCAGGAGTGCCTAGGTCCAGCTCCAGAATGGTACCAGTCTTTACTTGAGCTGATGCGACATTTTTTCCTCAGGGTGGTGTGACATTTAAAATGAATTCCAGCACTGGATGAGTACACTGAATTTTTAGCCCGGGTAGTATTGCTTCTATTCATGTTTTGTGATTAGATGGATGGCATGTAACACTGGGAGTTTTCAGAAGGGACAGTGCTTTACCCTGTTTGAGATAATTCCTTTGGAGTGCGGTACAGGAAAAGATGAAAGGATTTCCCACGTTGTACATCATAGTCTTAAACCCATTTAAATAGCTTGACTAAGGGTTTTTCTTTTATCTGTGGGGCAATAGCTAATACAGTAAGAGAACCCAACTTTCTTAACTCACAACCCCGTATATCTTCAACAGAAGACATAGATGGGTTTAACAAATTACGTAAAACAGCTTATTCATGTTCTGGATGGGATCAGACTAAATAAACCGTTGAGCTCTCTCTGCCATTTTCTGTAGTTGCACCCCAGCAGAGCATTAACCACATTTTTGAGATCCAAGGAAAAAAGAGCTGATGATCACTCTGAGTCTTCCACTCTGAGCACCAGCAGTTTCAAATGGCAATCGACAGTGGAAGTGGACATGTTAGAACAGCCCAGGAATGGTGATTTCTGTGCTCTATGCTGTGATGGCACAGGGAAGCTTTTGCCTGCCCAGGCTGATTTTCTGGGCCTGAGAGATGTAGAACAGCGTCAGCTCCTCGGCTGAAGAGCCAAACTTCAGGAGCAGTCTCTGAGGCCATCTTTATGATTGTGGATGCTGTTGTTACTTATTATTATTACTATAATTACTATTATTGTCATTTTCTCTGTGACTGATTCCTATCTGATATCTGTGGGAACATATCAGGTTCTTATGCCATGTTGGGAAGGAAAAATAGTTTATGTTTTAATTTATGCCATATGCAAAGAATATGCAGCAGAAAACAAACACGGAGAAAAAAGTCCTTCATTCTGTTGCAAATGCATGGCTCCTCTGAAAATGAGTATACTACTGCTCGTGTTGTGTTAATTAACATTCTTAGACTTCCCAAACAATTTTATAGCAGGTTTAGTAAAAGTGACAAAGGATAAAAGCTCATAATCTCTTCAAGACTTGTGAATTTCCAATTGTTTTCTATAGTTCGTAAAATGACAGTAATAAATTCTCAGCTGATAATGCATTATGAAACATTATATAGTGTACATAGGAGCAGATGTTATCGGTAGACCTAGTCAGCCAGGCAAAATTCAGTGTGTCTGCGAAGTGCTAGAGTGGTGGTCCTGGGGAGTGAATGCTGTTCTAAAGAACAGCAGCAGTGACAGTGTCACTTGCCAGCCATGCTTGCATTGGCTTCTAAGGGCTGTCCCTGGGGCTGGCGGCTCAGTTCAGAGAGCCCTTAGCCTGACTGTTGAGATTTGCCAGAAGTAAGCAAGGAGAATGGGCTGCTGCTTTGCGTAACAGAACGTCTTGCCCTTTGGCGAATTTTTGCCGTTTTAAAGAGAAGGTTTGGGTTGGTGGGTTGGTTTTTTTTTTGATAGACAAGAAGCACTTTGTACCACCAGTAACATGACCCAAGATGAGGCTCCCTGTGTGCTACTCTTACTTGCCCAAGTCTACAGATGTACACTTGCGAAAGTATCAGAAAAACCAAGTCAGGTTACATTATCGCTTCTGGTTTTCTGAGAATTAGGAGCTGTTTACTGTCATCAGAGTAGCTGCCCAAAGGGGATATTTTTTTCCCTGCTACAAAATCCCAGCAGGCACTAGTTACAAATCTAGCCATGCCCTTACAGGAACAGGTTGGCTGTGGATTGCCTTTGCTAGCATGTCTCCAGCACAACAGGTTTCCCAACTTCCTTGTGTATTTGGACCAACCTAAGAGATTTACTACCAGGAACTACATAACATGATGCTGTGCCAGGTCAGAGGCTGTTAGTAGGGTACAACAGGGGGTTACATAGGATCTTTTCAAATAAATACATGTGCCACAGTAAATTACTTGTAATCACTCAGGTGTCCAGCAGGTCCTCCTGCTCTGCTCTGTGAGTTGTGGCAAGACTACTTAGCTAGCCCGGCTAGTGTGGGCTTCCTTGGATCCATAGAACTCCATTACATTGCCTCCTTGTCAGCTTCTTCCTTTGCTCCAGCTGCCCTTGGCAGTGCAATGTTCCTCAGTGTCTTCCAGAAACCTGTGTGACAGAGTCAAATAAACAGCGTTGCAGCTTCAAATGCCAGCAAGGCTAGTTCAAACATCAGCCCCTGATCCAGATAATCTCAGTGCTATGCTATTTACCATCATGAGGCTTTTTGCAACAAAACTAAGACTCAGACGATTTTGAATTTTCAACATGATTGTCTGCACGTGGAAGCCAGAACACCATCCAATACTAGGACCAGAAAGCCACAGACAGATCCCACCCTGTCTCACCCTCCTTGCCTATTTAGCTTCTTAGACAAAGCCAGGCTGGACCAACACCTGTTGTCTAAACAGTCACATAAAAACTACTACTTTTAAGAGGAAATGCTGTGTGGCTCACAGTACAGTACATTTAACCCTAAGTCAGCTGCATAACTAAGCTGAACAAAGGCCTTCTACTTCCCCTCCAGCTTGGTATCACAGACTGCTCAGAACAAGTTTATTTTTTCCCTGTAAGTATTGCCTTTATCATCTAATGTTTTACATACACATCCATAAATGCTACCCAACAATCACGTACTGCGCTGTTAACGCAGTATCCTTAATCTGCTGGTTACTATCTTAAAATATCACTAGAGTTGTGCTGTCAAAGATTCACTTTGCAAACACACTGGAAACCACAGCCTGCTTGCCTTACAGTCTTGTAGAAACACATGGAGCTAAAATGTGGCTGTGAACATTTACAAATGTTTCCAGCTAACACTCCCATGCCTTACAGGATTACAACTCCAACCACTAAAGCTTGGGGTCTCTCTTACATTAGAGACTATTTTATCCCTCTCGCGTCTGTTAGAGAAAGCTGGCAAAATATTGTTAGGCCTTTCAAAAGGGTATTTTTTTTCCTCTCCATTACTGCAAAAATCCTTATTATAAATACCAACTATGTGAATGTATTTAGCCTAAAAGCCCCAAATCTCCTTTTATTAGTTGTGCCTCTCTTAAGATTAAGCCCACTGGGTTTCTGTTGGGTGAACGCTTGTGTTCACTCCTCGCAGACGAGGGTTGTCCCATGCTGGCTTACACCGCACTGCAGCTGACAATCACAGCTGGAGATTCTTTAAAGGGTCTTCCCATATGGACAGAAATCCCTGAGCAGTGGGATGAAGTGTTGAGGTAGAAAAAGATGAAGAACGTGTACATCGGCATGCGTGGCTGCAGCAGACACCACAGAAAGGCTGGAATCCATGCCCTCTTTATAAGAACCTCCTTATTTTGAGATGATTTCTATCCTGACCTCAACTTCACAGCACAGTGTTATTATTGCAACTACTTTCTTCTCAGCTGCTCAGTTCTTCAAAGATGGCCTCTAGATTTTTTAGAACTTTGAAGGTTTATTACCTGGGTTGTTTTTTTTTTTTCTTTTTAGCTAAGAGAAGAAACAGATGCAGCAGCTCCTGAACCACAAATTGATCTTGAAGATCTCCTGGAGGTCCCGAATGAAGAACAGAAATTAAAACTACAGGTCAGATAGAGGGACTTGGTGACTTTAAGTTAGTGACTTCCTTCACAAAGAGAAGTAATGGTGTGTGGGGTACAGAATATGTGTCAGCAGTGTTGCATGATGCTTCCCTGTGTCATTGCCTGCCAAATGTATTAAGATTATATTCCCCTTTTGTAGGGAGGAGAGAATAGGTCACCTCATAAAACACTAAAATGACTCCTCTTGGTTTTTAGGAAATCCTCCATGAGTGCTCCAGCCCGACAGAGGTGAGTGAAGCAACATCAATGTGTTATACTGTGCTATAAAAGTGTGTCTTTGTTTATGTTTGGCTGAACAGCCAAGATACTACTGTGCCTAACATGATGCTGCAGATTTGTTTAAATCCCAATGGGAAGTATTTGCCACTTTATTCTTCTGTGTTAGAAAAATACATGTAAGTCTACATGAGTAAGCTGAAGATAGACTAGTGGAGCAAATAAGGAATTACTCTTTACAACCAGAGAAATGTGATTCCTTGTTTTGGACATCCTAAGCTGAGAAGCCTGAGTTGCTGTTTGGTTCTCAGTGTAGAAAAGCCATACAGTGATACAGCTCACATGACCATCTCGGCACACTTAACTAAATGCATTCTTAGCTTAAACCACCCTCGTGTTATGAGTGACAAGAACGTAGGATGGAA
This sequence comes from Falco punctatus, assembly GCF_963210335.1. Classification (NCBI taxonomy): domain Eukaryota; kingdom Metazoa; phylum Chordata; class Aves; order Falconiformes; family Falconidae; genus Falco; species Falco punctatus. The sequence continues at coordinate 1,956,981 of NC_137587.1, forward strand.
CTAGATGGCATTGGGCGGATCGTTGTTGAGCAGTGGCCACATAAATTAGTTTTACATATATTTTTTTTCCCCATGAAAACTTTACAAGTACTGGTTTGGAGTTAGAGAAATCCCACAAGCTGTCGCAATGCCCAAAGAAGTGGAGCCCTGTACTTTGCAGCGTAGCGCATGCACCACACAGCACTGCATACCTGTGCAGAATGGGGTCCCCCATCAGTGCTTCAGTCATACGCACTGCATGTGAACATTGTGCTTGGACATCATTCATCAGTCGCCACGTCTTGTTGAGCCTACGTAACTGCACAGTGATGAACATACAGAAAATGAGGTGGATGCAAAACTATCATTGAAATTAAACTTGGCTGTAGCAATCATTACAGATAAGTCTCCTAGCAGGGGTTCAGCAGACAAGGCTGGCAATAGCAAAAGTTTTCAGAGTGTCTGAACTTCAGATCTTAGGCAAGAACCCCACATTCCCGAAGAGATAACTGAACAGAGTTTGCTCTACTGATTCATGGGCAACAGACAGCGTGGAACTTGCTAACTACAGATATTGCTTCCCCATTGGCCAAAGCATGTAGTTTCATCCTGGTGATCTTGAATGCAGCCCCTCTGAAAGATCACAGCAGCCTATTTTCAGAAAACATACAGAGGAAACAAACTGATTTGCTCTGAAGGGACTGACTGAAAAGGCATGTATCCTTGGCATTTACTTCCACAGCACGCTGTGGCAGGCCACCTCTGACCATCCAAGTGAGGAAGCTGGACTTCCACACAGCACAAATGGTAACAAGCTACAACAATTCCAGTGACCTTGCCTAATTACAAGGACATGCAGCTATGTCTTTGGGTGAAGAAAGGCTGCACACTCCTTTATGGTGATGTTACTTGTCATGCAGAGGGTAAAGTTTGCACTAGTCACATTGACTTCTGCTTGGAATAACCAGATGGTCCAGTTTAGTTCATAGTCCTTGGCTGTGTCAGCAAAGTAGTTGGAGTTTATCTCCATTAACTGCTCATCTATCTGCTCTGCCTGTCCTCAGCCCCTGCTCCAGGTTATCATTAGTCCTACCTGTGTTTTGCTCCAACTCTTCTCTGCCAGCCACTTCCTTGTAGAATTGGCACAGCTCCGAGATGGTTTGCAATCCACAACACAGAGCTTTACAGGTTCAACAAGCAGGACAGCTTGCTTTGCCCTAGATTGGGAGGGCAGTTGAAGTGGGCAGGAGGTTATGGTGGCAACAGGAAGCAGTGGGACCTAACAGGACAACAGCATCCTGAGGCCATCTCAAGGTGGAAAAAGCAGGTTTCTGGGATGAAGAGGGGCAGGCTGGCTCCTGGGGAAAAAGTAAACATGGCTGCTCCAGAAGGAGACAGGGGAAGGGAAGCAGAGGGGCTTTCAGACTCTCCTCATCCATCAAAAGGTTCCTTTCCTAAGCTAAAAGACAGGTTTGCTCAATATATGTCAAAATTCTGGTTTCTGCTCAACATGGAGGCGAATGTGGGAATAACTCTTTGGGCTGGTGAGCACTGGAATTAACATGACATCCTTCTTCAACCAATTCTCATTGTAGGATTTCATTACGGAATTGCTTAATCGATTGAAAGGTCTCCGGAGAGTTACCAGTCCTCAGAAGAAATGACCTTGTCCACATGGAACACCCAGCTTTGGTCACAAGAAAACATGCACCTTCCCCACAAAAACCAGGATCAGCAACATCACTTCAGAATATATTTAGGACTTACTGTTATTGAGAAACATCACCAAGTTGGTGAACTTTGTACCAGTGGTTTGAAGTCTCCACTCCTTCCAGATCTATGCACATAGCAGGGAGCTAGATTGTACATTTTCCTGATTCTTAAAAAGGGCATGTTAACTGGTAACGGGACAAGATGCCCTTCCTTTAGTTTCTTCTAGGAATTTCCATGCTGGCTGCAGAGCACTGAATACAGTTTTCAGGAGCTCATCAAGACTTCTTTCTTTCCGTCCACTACAAGAAAACAAGGCATTGGTTATCACTCACTCATCAACATGGAAAATCAGTTACTGTTAAGCTGCACCCTGTTTCAGTCTGGCTGGGACCCAGCTGTGAGCTCTTGCCTGTTACTGCTGTACCTGACTCTACAGCGTTGTACATACTTTGAAAGTCCTATTAAGCCTCTGTTATTCATGAAGGTTGGACAGAAAATATACAGTAGGATGGAAGGAAAATGTTCAAGTGCACCTGGTCTACTTAAGGGGAAGTTAGTGAAACAGATGCTAATGCTAATGGAAGAGAGATTTTTTCCTTTTTGTGGAACTTAGGACTTAATGATTTAGAAGCATCTTCTAAAGGAGCAAGGTCTGGGAATGACTTTTCTCATCATTTAAAAAGATGTTTGAAAAATGCTTATTTTATATATTGAAACAGAGAAAACCAGTTGTACACTGCCTGCTTTTTCTCTCTCTTTAGACACTAAAGAAAAACTGAAGGGAAAAAATACCTGCTCCCAATTTCCCTGCAGGGAGCATCTCAGAGCGAGTCTTGCAGACAGGTAGGTCTCACAAATGAGATGTGAAGTAGGACATGTTGTCTTGCTGCAAAAACTCTTCTGGCAACAACTAACACGTGGCTGGAAAAATACAGAGGAAACTACATCCAGTCTCTCAGCAAGTCAGTAACTTGACACATGCAGCTAGGAAATAAGACAGCAAATGGAGGCTGATTGCTTAGGCAGAGTGGACTCACATTATGTCCTGCCCCTACGCTCTCATGCCTGCCACTCAAAACACAAAAGACGAGTTGCTGAGTCACATCCAGAGGGGCTCCTATGTACCAGTATGTTCGAGGCTAGCTTTTGAGTACATGTTTTGTCAGACAGGGAGAGAAGGGGCCAACTCTGAAACAAAAGGAACATGTGCAGGTTAACTAATAAACAAGAATTCTTGAGCTGGACCAGTAATACCTTAAATACATTAGTCTTTTCATCTTTATCAGTAACAGGGTGAAAATTATTACCTTTTGCTTCCCTCCTATTTTCCAGCAGAAATGTCAGTAAACAAGCTGTGGGCTGTGCACATCTCTAGAGGACAAAATCCAAGCTGTGGTAACAACTGTGATGCAAGGGCTTGCTTCCCTTCACATGCTGTTTCTGTATGCGACAGCCTCCTGGAAGTTTGCAAGCCGCGCAGCTCATACCTTGTCCTAAGGCTGCTCCAAGAAGCTCTAAGCCTCACCCACTAGGTTGGAGAAATGGTCTTTATCAGGTCCATATGTATCTATGGTAGCACTAGGGACATGCCATTTTTGGCTTAGTAAGGGGCTAACGGGACACACCTGCCCTCCTGAAATCTCAATTTATAAGTAAGTAAAATAACAACAACAGAACTAAATCCAGAGCTGCACTGGCTGTAGATCTGGCATTGCTCATGGGTTGGTACCTGCTAACACTCCTGTATCACATTCCTTGAGAAGGGAGAGCAGCACACTGACAAAGAGCTCTGAGCACTGTTAAAAACACAGCCGAGGTTCAAATAGAAGTGCGGGTGGAAGATGTAGGCGGACAGGCCATGAGCTGAGTGTCCTAAACTAGAGCTGTAATAAGCTGCAGCACAGTAGCGTGCAGCAGTCCAGATTAATTACATACCCTACCAGGAGGCTTTGTCTTTGTTTTATTCTGCTGAGCTATGACAGCACAAAGACCTGAAATGCCTCTCCTCTGGCCCGAGACAGATTTTCTCCACCCTGGGAATTGGTCTGTATTCCCTCAATCTGGAGCGATGCAAAGAGAATTTTTGTCTGTGCAGACATTGTTAGAACCCAGGAAAAAGCAGGTTCTTGAAACTCTGCTTGACAGAAGTTGTCTTTGTGCTTATTCTGCAAGTAGCAGAATAAGAGAAAGCTGCAGCCCCCGTGATGTGCAGTTGGTTCTGATACATACAGACATCACTACCACGAGACCACTTCAGATGAGTGGTGTGATTATGGGTAACAAAGCAAGATGCAGCCAGTGCTAGATTGATTTCTTGGCTCACTGGTACAAAAGAAAAAGCAACTTAACACAATCAGAGCAACTTCTTTTTGTTTAGTTTTTAGAAGTAGCAAATAATAACTTCTGTTTATTTTTTGGCTGTTCTCAGCCTAGACCACAAAGCTAGACTGATTATTTTTTTTTTTAAATACAAACAGCTTCCAGTTAACTTTGCTGTTCCTCAGCACCATCACTGCATAAGGCTATAATGTTTGGTACACAGACACCATGTAAGACTGTGTCTTTAAAGGAACTTTGCTATCTTAATCATACCAAGGTAACTCAGAATGTATGAAAGTTCATGTGCTTTTCTAATTGAAGGTTTATGAAGGTGTGTAAAATAAGCTTTAATGCAATCTTCCCTTAGTTATGATCAACACTTACATTGCCTTAAAAAATAAATCTGGCTGCTACATTTGGACACATGACCATGTCACAGCACTTGAGACAATGTGCATGCTCATGAACCACAGCAAATGCAACTTAATGCATTTTAACTAAGCTGAGACCTCTCTTTGTAAGGTAATCACAGTTCAAACTTGTGTTATTATTTTGAATACTTGTTGGGGTGGAGCCTACATTTGATAGTTTACACAGAAAAACATTTTGAGAGGGAAAGAAAATCTTCCTCTGCCTCACGGCATGCTACAAAGACAAAAGCAAAGATGATTCTCTCTCTTGAAGATACCAAGCTCTCTTCAGTCCTTCAATGGCTATGCCTGAAGCTGATCTGGCCTGCCAGGAACTGATCGTTTACCAGTATCACCAGCATCTTTTCAAAGACAGGGAGTAGGCAACACAGCTAGAAGTGCACTGCCCACTTAAAGGTCACGCAGCATTCCTCTTTCACAACAGATTCAGCTAGGTTTGCTTCCTGCAGACAGCTGATCTAGATACCCCTTCTACACGCAGGTCACTGAGGCAACAGCTACAGTGGGAATGGCTTTTCAGGGGAAAGTGATTGGGCTGCCACTGAAATGGCCAATTACATGCAGAAAGCTCAGCAGCCACAAAAATGTCCATTAGTGGTACAGAGAAAGCATCATCAGCTTGTGCGTGTATGACTGAAGAGACTCTTCCATGCATGACTAAGTTCTATTTCAGGTATTGGGTTGGGTGCATTTCTGGATTCTTTGGGATGGCCCTACAGAAACCAATCTGGGAAACTAAATAAACTGCTTCCGGCTGTAACCTGCTCCTTCACTACTGACGTGAACAGGGCAGGGCTTACAAGACACAGGCTGCCTAACTGCACAAGAGCTCAGAGTTTGGTTGTGGATGATGAAGCATTCAAAATGTTGCAAGTGGCACACCAGCTCATCCTAAGATATTTAAAAAAAATATAAAATAAAGCAGCTGTAAAGCAGGAATTAAAATGTCTACTAACAGCTTGGAAGTGAATCAGTCTTAGAAGAGACATAAAAACAGGTATTTGCATCTTCTCCTGTACATGAAAACACAAAGGAATTAACCGAAGACAGAATTGGGTTGTCTTGCTATCAGACTTACTATCCAGGTCAAATAGCAGTGAAAAAGTGTTGTTCCTACAATAACACAAAGCCAGAACAGCATTTTGTTTTCATTTTTAAGACTGCAAGCTCCTCAGGGCAGTAACTCTCTAGCTAAATTTTGTGTAACAGAGAGCTCACTGTGAGCTCTGACATGAGAACAACTGAAGCAGTTTCCCGATCTACCCGTCCCAAAGAGACAGGCACTGGTGAAGCAAGGGCTGAAAGAAGATCCTCCACTAGAGCGAGGTTTCGCCACCGCTTCCCAACAAAGGGGTTTGATGGCACTGCTGGATACACTTGCTATTTCACTGCAGTTGTTAACCTGCAGTATTACAATTCTGCATTGTCTGATACAGGTTTCTGTTGAAGGGGCTGACCCAGTCCAGCACGTTTAGCACAAACCCATCTTCAGCAGTAGTTTATTTGCTGTGCTCTGACCAGGGGTGGCCGAGGTGCAGGCAAATACTGTTTCATCAACTCACCTACAGAGGCAGTGACCTTAGGCACAGGGCAGGGCAGACAGCTGGGAGCGGCAGTGTCAAACCAGACAGACAGGATTCGTTGGAAACTGTCAAAGGCAAACCCTTGATTTTTTTTTTGCCATTGGAATCTGTCAGTCTTAGAGAGCTCTCTTGAAAGTCACATCATAGCCCTGTTCATCCTGAGTTCATCCTGATGGGATATTAGAGCCAATTTAGGGCAAGTTTAGTTGGGTATTTGAAGCAATTCTGGGTGCTTTGGTCACTGGCAAGTGCCACTTGCATCTGGACTCCCTCGAGGGAGGGAAATGAACATACTGAACTGAGCTTCTCTCACAGCCAGATAAAGAGCATTATACAGGCAACACCTTTACCCTACCAGGGGTAAACCCTGCTTTCAGACTAACACACAACTCTTCCAGACTAACATGCTACCCTTACAGACCACATGGAACCTTGGCACAGCCACTGTGGATCACAACGCTGTGCATCAGTAGCAGATTTTTACAAATCATCCTTCAAGTATGTGAGCAATACTGCCCATCAAGGTAGAGTAGCCCCTGCAACTTTTCCAGCCACGCCAATGCAACGTTTTTGATGACTTCATGATCCTTCATTTCTCTCCCTAAGCCACTTGACGCTAGGACTAAGGTACCATTATGAGATGGCAACACTTTGTAAAGGGCTATCAGGCATTCCCAGGAGAGACTTAAACCACAGGGCTCCATACAATAGTTTTTATTATGCTTTGGAAGTTCTCATCACACAGGTGATCACGACATAGACAGTTTTCTTAGTGCAAAGTGCTTTGCTGCCTGTTGAACCAGTGTGTAAGCTGTTAGCAAAAGCAGGAAGTTACTTATCAGCCAGTCAGTACTGCCTTAAACACACATCTTTACTGCTACCCGCGTTGCCTTACCATCTGTATTTATAGACTCGTATCCACCTCCTCATACCAAGTCCTCATTTATCCCCAAGCACGCACAGCAAACCCTGTACTCCTCTGGTTGTACTTGGGAGGACAGCATCACACACCCTCCAAGCCTCTCTCAGATTACAGCACATCCTTTAACTGTCCAAAACATCACCCGTTTTGGCTGCAAATCCACTTGGACTCTTCCCATCTGGACGACTACTCTCTCTTCCTGTTCTCCATCTCCTTTTCTGCCCATGAAGACTGTGATCGCTTCTACTTGCACGGAAGATGATAGCAGGAGGTGTGGTGGTCCTTCAAGTCAAACTCATCATGGCCTTCCCTGAGAATCAAACACAAAGCGCAGTCAGAAGTAAATACCCAGGCAGGGAACTCACCGCTAACCACTGCACAAGACGTCTCCCAGAAGCCCTTAACTAGAAACCCATCCCAAGAGTTAGCTGTGAGGATCTGACTGGCAGCCATGTGGACTGACTACTTGGACATATTTGCTCGTAACAGAAACCTCTGAGGTGCTCTGTGGAAAGGTCTGTTCACCCTTGCCTGCTGGAATGGGAAGTGACAGTAGGCCTCTCTGTTTCTTTCCCTCTTTGGGAGATTCACGTAACTGGTGGCTCATTTCCAGCACCGTGTTTGTGATTCCCAGGCACATTAGCAACTCCGACGACAACAGTCAAAATGAGTCTGCTCACACAACTCAAAAATAACTGTTGTGGCTAAAATACAGGCAGCTGTCTTAACCACGCTCAGAAGCGGGCACTGTGGAGTAAGACACAAGCTTTATCTACAGCACGCAACTAATACACTCACTCACCTGTCAGACTGCTGATTCTGCTTTTAATGATGTTTGCCATCTGATACTGTTGCTTTAGTTTTTATTATCTTACATCTAACAATCCTATGTTTTCTCACCATTTTCATATATTCTCCCCTACTCAATTGTCATCTCTCTACAAAAACATTTGCAGAAAATGAGAGAATATACACAAAAGCATCTCTCGCTATCCCAACCAGATTCTTAGCACCCTGCTAAATGTCATCCAGCACTAATCTAAGAACCCAGCCAACTACCCAATAGTTTTGAGACATGAAAAAAAGAAACCACACAAGTTGTGAGGAATAGCTTTGTATTCATAAGAATTAACCCTCCACATCTGAGATGTGCAACCTTTTTTTTGTCAAAAATAAGCTACAGATGTTTAAGGACCAAGACTACAGCTGCTGCAAGGCCTGACTGAGGAAAAAAAGGTTTGCCTACAAAATCAAAGAAGATTTTTTTTTTTTTACATAGTTTAAGACTGCAGAGTTTCAACTAAGAAAAGCCTCAGTAATTTATACTATCTGATCTCTCCTCTTATGGCAATCCAGCCCAGATCATCCATCAATAACAAGCCACAGGAGTCACAGAACAATGGTCTTGTTTATTCTATCCCACGCAGCGCAGCACATCAGCTGCTCCAGAGAACACTCAGACAATGTGTCCAAACATGCACTGGAGCAGACAGACATTTCTGCCTAGGACCAGTTTAGTCCTCGAAGCCTGGGATAACTACTGACTGCACAAACTATTTCCATAAAAACTAGCACTCAGCTCAGATCTGGGTTCCTCAGATCTTACTTCCTAATGCCCGGGTTTCTGCCCAAGGGGAAGAACAAACAAGAGCAGCCAAGTTTACCTGTCACTGGCCTCTCAGATCAGGAGGAACTGACAGACTTACCGAAAACAGCGTTGGCAGTAGAGGTCCCCATCGCAGCCATGACAGCGCAAAGTGGCATCTTCATTGCAGATACAGCACCAGGGTAACTCATCCTCATCACTGTCATCTGTGCTGGCAAGAGCTGTGGCAGTTGGAGTCTGGCTCTAATTCACAAAGAGAAGAGACACAGCATTCAAACCCCAGCATAGACAATACAGGAGTTCCATTGTAATGCATGATGGCCACGACGACATGTCACATGGTCCACAGTCCACTCTCTGTTGATCCTAACTCTGTGAGATGAACTTGCCCACAGCCCAAGGACAGGCTCTGTATGTATCTAGATCATATAATAAAAACCCAAGGTACTCCCTATAATTTCCTCATGAATCTATGTTGCTCAGAGGGTGTTCATCCTCATTTAGCATCTACAGCAATATACACCAACATTGTCCATGTTAAGGGCATGAAGCCCAGATCTTCTGGCAGGCACCACAGCAATACCAAGCTGTGGTGGGTGACCTTGGCTGGATGCCAGGCACCCACCAAGCCGTTTGATCACTCCCCTCCTCAGAAGGATAGAGGAGAAGAAAGTAAGATGAGAAAAACTTCATAGGTCAAGATAACGGCAGTTTAATAAAGCAAAACCAAAGGTTGCACACGGAAGCAAAGGAAAACAAAAGACGTTAGTCTCTACTTCCCATCAGCAGATGTCTGGCCTCTTCCTAGGAAGGCTTCAGTATGCATAGTCGTTGCTCCAGAAGGTAAATATCACCAATAACAAATGCCACCCACCCCAGCCCTCCTCCTCCTTTCTCCAAGGTTTGTATCTGAGCAGACACCACACAGTACAGAATATCCCTTCGGTCAGCCAGGACAGCTGACCCAAACTATGTCTCCTCCCAAGACCTTGCCCATCCCCAGCCTACTGGTTAAGGTGGGGGAAATGTTGGAGACAGCCTTGACGCTGTGGGAGCACTGCTCGGCAGTAGCCACAACACTGGTGTGTTATCACCACCTTTCTAGCTACCAGTCCGAGCTCAGCACTATGAGGGAGGCTACGGGGAGAATTGACTCAATCTCAACCAGACCCAATACACAACCGACAGACAATCCCTGCTGCAAAACCAAGTGATCAAGCGGTTTTGCTGAAAGCACTTATGAGGGAACAGAAAGCAGTGGGGAGGTGGTGGTGAAGGAGTGTGTTTTCTACCTGCTATAGAAAGAAAACTGTGGGACAAAGGAAGTGATTTGCTTAAAGACCCCTACTATTGATTTGTATTGAGGCTGGGCCAAAAAGATCTTCTGAAATCATAATCTAAAATTTATCCATAAGGCCATCTATTGTCTCTGCCTGCTTTACAGACAACTCTTGCGGAACTGAACAACCACACACACATTGGGACACAGTGCCCAGACACTGGCAAAGGCTGCTTCAAAACACAACAGCAATAAGATGGCACTATCTTTTATATCACTAAACCCAGAAGCGCAAGGTGGCATACCTACAAGATGGATGTTTTCAATAATGCTTACAATTAAATAATTTCTTCCAGTGGGGACAGGCCTGTCAGGTGTCTGTGAGTCACAGGTCCATTTAGTTCTTGTAATATACATTAGAGAAGGTGTATATATTTCCATAATAGGCTGGACTCCATTCTGAGCATAGGATATCTTATTACTAATTCCTTCCTCTGACGTTATATGAGAATGTAGTCAATTACTATCTAGAGGTTCCATTCTGTACATGCTGAAAGCACTGGCAAACCTCCCACTTACCCTAGTACAGGCTACATGGTACTAGACTGTGGCCAATTGGTCTAATTACATCAATCAAGTTAAAAGTCTCTTCTCTAATATCCATCTTGCGAGGTCTGTGCTAACTTCTCTGGGTTTAGAGGACACCATGCCATTCAGCAGAAAGTCACCCTGAAAGAAATTGTGTCCCAGGGAGCTATTCCTTTTAAAACAAGGATGACTCACAGCTGTGCTCAGGCCTGGTCAGCCTTGCAGAAGCCACTCAGCTTGCCTGCTCTGGAGAAGCTGGTTGGTTTTTTTTCCTTTGCATCAAGCTCAGGATACAGCAAACTTTTGCTGTATAACTGTACTCTCCTGAGGCCCTGGAACATGTCATTTCAAGAGATCCTAACCAGCTCACTGACCTTTTGCTTTGCCTTCTTATGCAGGTTCTGTTGTGAGGGTGTTGGTTGGGTGGTCTGATCTGGAGGAATGTTGAATCCACTTGCTTCATCCAGAGCTGCTTCCTCTGCGAGCTGGTAACAACAGAAAGTAAGAAGCCTGTTGTTTCAAGTACAGTTGGGAGCCTCACTCTAGGCTCTAAACTCCTGCCCTTCTCCTTGCTCTCATGCAGTAACAGGAGATAACAAGTCTGAATACATCTGGTGTTATCTAGGCAGATGTGAGCTTGTTCTGGTCTGCACTCCCAACACTGTGTGTACGTTGTGAACAGTTAGTGTAGCAGCAGGGGCCTTCAGTTAAACACACTCCGCAGTGCAGCTGTCAGCAGACCCTCAACATCATGCTAATCATGCATGTGTTGTCTGTAATTAGGCAGAAACTTAAGCACAGAAAGCTCTTGTCTTGCAGGCAGACACTTCATAGACATTTAGACAGAAATGTAGGCATAAGCTGTGCTAAACAGCACACACCTCATCATCCATGTTCTAGCTGAGTGGGAGAAAAGATTAAACAAGAAGTAAAGGAAGTACCTGCAAAGTGGAGTTGGAGAGGACACCACAAGAGACACAAAGCATGAATGAGAAAGACAATGTGACAGACTAGAAGTAATGTTGCCAATCACCTGTAGCTGATGGCCCAGGGGAGCTGGTGTTGGAAAAGCACTAGGAGAGAAAGGAATGAAATTCTGCCCAGGAACAGAAACACATGCTTTGCATGCTCACAGGTAACATATATACTGGGAATAGTTGAGAGGAAGCTGCCACTTCTGACCTGTTTCAGCACTCTGCGAATGGCTTCCTCCTCAGTCACTTCCTCATCACTGTCAGGGAGTTTATAGGTTTCCAGTGTAACTGCAAGAGTAAGAGATAGGAGACTGTAACCCACACCTGCCTCAAACCTCGAGCCCACTTATGTGCCAGAGACAATCCTTTGTGGTGTGAGCTGGTTTTGGCATTCTGGCTCTGGCACAGACAGACCCTTTTCAGGTCAGGACTCTCAAAAATGGCATTACTGTTTGTTTTTAATACTGGAAGAGGGAAGGGGAAAAAAAACATCAAAACCAGAGGTTTGCTTTTAAAAGGTTTGTTAACCTCACCAGAGCATGCTAGAATTATCCCAAAGAAGGGTGCAAGACAAAGTTGTCTGACATTACAGCTCCAGCCTTTACCCTCAACTAAAATCTTTCATACCAATTTCATGATGAACCAACCTGTACAATGTTACAGGCAGAACGAAATCTCAGTCTGTTTCTTGCAGAATGGAGGAATTACAAGGATAAATGCCTCTCAAAAGAAATTACTCTGTCACAGGAACTTGGTTCCTCTCTTGGCACTGTGCTTTTGTCTGCTACTCACCTTTCTCTGGGTCCTCGCCTCTGAGTGCTGCAAGTCTCTTGGCAACTTGTAGGATCTTTTCCTGTCTAGTGTTCTCTTCCCGCAGCTCAGCAGCAGCTTCTGCCAGAAGTTTATTCTTCTCTTCCTCTAGCTGTTTTGGGTCCAGATTTGCAGGGCAAACACAATCTTCACTTTCCCGATTGAGATCATTCAAATTCTGGCTACTAACAGCTGCAAACAGACCGAACACGCTGGTGACTCAGCAGCAATGTTCCTTGGGTGCAGACAACGAGACTAAAGCAATGGTATGAGTGTAGCTTGCTGCTCCTCCATTAATTTGGGAAGTAACAGGAGAAGGCATGCCACAGTAGGATCTGCATTGTACATGAAAAGAAGAAAGTGAGCTAATCTGTATTTTACAGTGAGATTACACAGAAAACACCACAGCTAGGAAGATAATTGTATCCCAGATTCCAATGTTTTGTAACAGCGCACAGGTGTGTTGAGTAGCAAGAGCTCCTCCCCAGGGAAGGGTCACAGAGAAACAGAGGAGCAATCTGAATAATACAGCCCTAAGAAGAAGAAACCGTCTCCAAGCAAAGACAATGAGACCCAGTATAGATCCGGATGGCTGCTCTTGGTCAATTTGGGAGCCATTAAGGGGAAGATTAGGTCAAATTGGACACCCAGCTCACATGTGGGCTGGACAGGGAGGCACATAATCCCTTCTCACTACAACACATATATTATTACACAGAAACAGGTCAGTGGAAGCCAAAGTAGATACCTTGAGGCTGGATTCTTGGTCTGTAATGCTCATCAATGGTAACTTCCTCTGACAGCTGAGTTAACAGGTCATCAGTCTGCTGGACCAGACTTCTGGTATCAGGAGGTCGGTGTACCTAAGAAACAAGGAGGGTATGGGAAAAGGCAAATGAAAGTGGTGTACTCAAGCAAATGAAAAGTTTGGTAACCAAGATCACCCTAGGTGGAAACAGCATAAAAAGATGCATCCACTGCTCAACTTATGGTTATCTGGTGTAAGACTTTTAGGGCTTCATTCTCTGAGGTGCTGAGTGCACACAACTCGAAAAGCAGTCACCCAAACAAGGCACAGTAGTGCTGAACATATAGGAGTACACGCTGCTGGGTCCCACCCCAGCTCTACCCCTACCCCCAATGTAAAAAGAGTGCCGTTCTCAGCAGTGCCAGCCAGAGCCCCACTGGGGTCTATGGTAACTGCTGGGTGTGAAGCACTGCTGAAAAATGAACATGAGCATCTTGGGGACAAGATCATTCATATAGGCTTTGAAGGCATATATACAACTCATTCCTCTGCAATCTCAGATTAACCATTTCTGGAATAATTAACAGGATTTTTCCCAGCTGGGCTGCAGTAACAGCTACAGGATACAATTAGAAGGCAGGGCTGATAAGCCCCAAACACAAACAAACAGCTCTGAAAAAAAATAATCAGACCACTTGGGTATACAAATAGGTTGAGAGGAAAAATATTAGCATCCATAACTAAAAATAAACACATGAACTACATTTGACATAAAGAAACATATTGCATTCAAATTGAAGCAGTGAACTGTTAAAGGCTGGCCATTTGCTTCTGGAGCAATGACACAAACAGGAGGGGATTTCTGAAGGGTGCCACTTGGACACAAAAAAGCTGAAGAAAGAAGAACGGTTAACATGCTGGGACACCAGCTACTGTGTCAGCTCAGAATACACTGCTGGCTAAAGAACTGAAGGAGCTTACAGGTCTGGGAGCCTGGGAAGGAGGATCTCTCCCCTGCAGGACAGCCAACCGGTCCTCCATTTCCTGTGTGGATGGAACAGGTCCTCGACAGTCCTCCTTCAGCGCAGCCAGCCTAGCTTCGATCTCAGCCTGAGTAGGGATGGGTTCTGCAATTCAGAATAACCCAAGGGAAGTGATTATTGTGTTATTGAAAACAAAAGGTTTCACATGGTTTTTTTCTCAAAATTTTATTTCTTTCTGGAATCAGACTCTGAACACCTGAGCAAAAACCTCCCTCAGACACTGACACGAACAAGCAGTCATACTGCAGTGACTTGGAGGCTCCCCTAAATGGTAACTGCTATCCTTTTCTTCCGAGTCCTTGCCTCCTTCACAGTTTATCTCCTAACCATAAGGTATTAGGATAATGTCATTTGTCAATCAGCTGACTCAGGACACTAGGGACAGGCAGTGAAATGTGTTATTTAGGCAGCACAGTCCATTGCTACCACATCTCTTAATGTAATCCTAGGCATATTGGATTGAAACCCTCCCCCACCACATAACAGGATGAAAGGAAACTGCCTCAAGTTGTGCTAGGGGAGGTCTAGATTGGATATTAGGAAAAATTTCTTCATCAAAAGGGTTATCAAGCATTGGAAAAGGCTACCGAGGGAGGTGGCTGAGTCACCATCCTTGCAGGCATTTAAAAGATGTGTGGGTGTGGCACTTGGGGACACGGTTTAGTGGTGGACCTGACAGTGCTAGGTTTATGGTTATAGTTGATGATCTTAAGGTCTTTTTCAACCTAAATGATTCTAGAGTCTATGATCCTATGATAATCAGGGTGTTCTTTCCCTTTTAGAGATCACACATAATTTTTAAAATAGTTTATTCTCTCACAAGTTCCACAAGGCTGTCCCAGAATCTGACAGGAAGAAAAGGATTCTCATCGCAGTCCACAGCTCTGTGAGGCAAGGCTGGCCAGAACATAATCCCACAGAGACTGGCACTGCTGTTGCCCAGGACAATGACCTACAGGAAAACTTCTGCAAAACAGTATGGCCAAAGACCTTCTTTTCATTCTGCTCCTAAGGGGCTTGACACAGGCTTTTATCCCAAACAATGGAAAATGAGAAAGTGATTTTACAGGTAAGACACTGTCCCAAAACTAGAGAAGCAGTTTCAAGGGAAACCCCAAGAAGCAAAAAGAAACTGGAACAACCACCTAAAATCACTGTAGAATATGACCATTGTGGCAGCAGGACATGGATGCTCTGTCTTATTTTAACCCTTCAATTCCCTAAAAAGGGAGGCTCTGAAAGCCCAGCACTACTTCCTCGCTCCAGGTTCCACGTTTCCCCAAGTGGCAATGTTCCCACCCAAGGTACCCCTGGTATCTTCCAAAACTCACTTGGCTTCCTTTCCTGCCTGAGCCTCTCCAGTCTCTCTGCAATAGCTCTGTCCTCTTTTGAGAGCCCTGGGTGTCTGGAGCCTACTGGACGTAGGGGCTCCCCAGCTGCCTTCTGTTGTTTTTTCAGCTGGTTTTGCTTAGCCTCAAAAGCTGCTACGCGCCTGTGACAAGAATGAAAAAAAAAAAAAAGAAACCATGACAATTGAGAACAGAGGTTTAAACCCTAAGATACAAAAACATCCTCTGTGAACCCAACAGGCTATTTGAGGGATGTCAGTGTAGAACAAAACAGAAACCACTCCCTCCTGTACCAGGTTTTCCTGTATCAGCACAACGAGGAACACCCAAGGGTAAGGAAAACCTTAGCTCACAGAAGAAGCACACCTGGCACCAATTCCAAGGAGACAAGGAACAATTCACCACCAGGTTCTTGTTTCCAAGCCAAGTCCAATCAGTCACAGATAAACATAGGCAGGAGGCTCCTCAGGAGTATATTTGAAAAGAATAGACAACCCTCCCACCTCCACCCCCCCAAACAAACAAAAAGACTCAAACAACAAAACAAAACCTGCATCCTTTATCCAAATCTGAACAAGCAAATACCCACATCACAATCCCCACTTTTGCTGGTTTCTATAGGGAATGAGGAGCGAGGGCCTGAAAGGCTACTCTGCAGCACAGACAAACCATCTGGCTGGCAAGTGCAACTCACCTTTTGTAGTTTTCTGGTGGCGACCATTTTGCTGAACTGCTTTGAGATGCCTCTCTGGAAGACAAAACCAACAATTTCTCTGAACTCAAGATACTATCAATGCTTCAGTCATCTAGTCTCTCAACTCCAGAGGAATCAGCATACGTTTCTCAATCTCCTGGTACGGTCCCTTTCATAACCTCATTAATATGGAAAGCAATCAGCTTATGGAAGGAATTAAGATAATATAGCTGTCTGCGACAGCAGGGGACTTAATTTCTAGTCCTTTGGTCCAGTTGTTTTGCATCTGGACAAAACATGATTTAACACGGTCACCAGTAATCCAAAGGAGGCAGGGATGAAATAACCTTGCCTCCCACAGCCTGCACCTCCCAGTTCAGAGAGCAGATAGAGAGTAGTTAGGTAAGACTCACAGTGTAATTAGCTTCCATACAGCGGAATACTCTGAAAGGAGCTGTGGCATGCAACAAACACAGAATTATATAATGCACAAGCTAAACAAAATGTTACAAAAGTTATTACGTAACAACCAGTATCACAACATCTTCTAGCACACTTGAACACTGCACACCACAAACACATCTTGTGTAACTATCTTCTACTTTGCTGTATTCAGGTTGAGCTACTACACTACACACTTGTGTAGGGTAGTTAGCATATTTTATTCATTCTTAGAAGTTACAGCTACAAACACATCTGTGCTGTGCTAAGGCCTGTATAGCAATGAATGAATGCAACATCACTGGACCGCTTTCCAGTTCCAAGGCTTCAGAACGGGAAGCTACGTGCATGAAGAACAATACACACAGCTTACAGAGCTGCAGCCTACCTGTATTAGCTACCTGCTATCCAGTCAGGGACAATTTTTTTCTGCTGTAACTCTACAGTGCTGATACTAAACAGATGAGGGAAAAAACCTCAAAAGAAACATGGAGAAAGGCTGCCCTGTTTTCTTAATGGCTTTGGAGATGTAACAGGGAATCAGAAAATTTCAAACCTGAAAGACTGAATACTGTACTTTCAGCATCAATAGCTCACACTGGTTTCATGAGCCAGTGCTTCTGAAATGAAGGCCTCTGCTAATGACAGACTCTTCTCCTTTAGACACCTGCAGAGCCAAAAAATTCCCTACTCGCTGGTGAAAATTCCTTGCTAGAAGAGAGGTAAAAGAAATGCAAAAGACGACACAGAAGAACTGGCTGAGTGAGGGGTTCTGGTGTACACTTGTGCTCTTGCATTACTCGTTCATGTGTATAACCCATGCTCCTACTGAATTAAGGGTTTCTGTTTTTAACAGGCAGGTTATGTTTGCAAATCTTTTTTTTTTTTTTTCTTTTAAAAGAAAACCAATTTTAGGCTACAAAATTTTAAGTCTTGAGGCTATACATAGCAGAGACCCCTTAACAATAAGGATCTGTGTCACTGTTTGCCCACAGAGGTAACACTTTGAACATCTTAGTCAGACCATTCAACTACTATGCATCTCAAAAGTCTGCCAGTGCTTTCAAAGGGGTGTAGATTTTTGGGCAAATACATGGTGCAGCTTAATCTGTTCTTGTCTAGCGAAGATATCCACAGGCATTAGATGTCCACCCATGAAGATCTGAACCTAGTTCTTTCAGACTACTATGTCACCCTAGAGAACAGCCTCGCAAATCCTGATACCCATCTTTGGACTGCACAGCTCATGTAACAGCAGTTCAGTTAACGACCTGGCTTGAAACTCCAGGGTACAGGCAGCATGCACACACAAGTGCAAGGCACAGCTCTCATGGAGAGATCGGCAACACAACTTTGGGATGCAAAACGAAGAAACAAAGCAGCATACTGCCTTTGGGTGAAAAAACACTCCGTCTTACCCAGTTAGCTTTCCGTGACACTGCTTGCACACCTTCTGCTGAGTGTTTCCACAGCGGGGAACAACAGCACTGAAGCTAAGGCAGCCCGAGCAGAACGACCGGCCGCAGTTCTTGCATCCACACTGCGGAGACACAAGAGAGGGGCAGGACAGGGCTTCAGCACCCAGTCACCATCCACACCCCATTGCTCTGGCCAGCCATATGCAGGAACAGCACCTATGCCAAGCTGCACTAAAAATAACACTGGGGTTACACTGATTTTTTTTTTTTTAAACTGTATTTAGCTACTGCTGAAGATATGGAGACTCTCAAGAGCCTTCGAGCACCAGCACTCCTGCTGGGGGCCGAGACACCATTTCATCCCATAGTATAATGAAGCGTGGGAGGGAATTCTCTGAGACAGTGACTGAATGTTGGATTAGAGGGATGACATTCAACGGCTTTTTTTTTCTTTTTTCTTTTTTTCTTTTTTTTTCCGTAATCACCCATATTCGCAGACGTACTGCAGCCAGGCCCCGCCGAGCTCAGTAGCAGGGACAACACCGCGGCGGCGCTGCCAGGGGCCGCTCAAGACTCCCCGGCTTCCCTAAGGCCGCGGCGCCGCGGGCCCGGCCGGCCCTGCCCCCCTCAGCCGGACTTGCCTCTTTCTTGAAGACCGAGAACTTGGACGCACACCCATAGCACCGCCTGTCCATGTTGCTACCGGAGCCGCGCCCCCCACTACGCCAGGCCCGACTGTTGTCCCCGCAGCGCCTGTCACTGCCGCACACCCAAAGGGCGGCAGCGAACCGGGGCTGCCGGTAACCGGGAGGCCGAGACGGCGCCTTCCCGCCCCTCACACAGTGGGCCGGCGCCGCACGACGCCCCGCTGCGGCGCAGGGCCCGCCGGGAGGTGTAGTACCGGGAGGTGTAGTCTCCCGAGCTGCGCTGCCCAGGGCCCCCCCCGCCCGCCGGGCCCGGGCCCGGCCCCCCCCGCGCGGTGCATTGTGGTACCTGCCGGCCGGTGCCGCCGGCGAGGCGCGCGGCGCTGGCTGCGCGGGAAAACTCTCTTTCCCAGCAGGCAGCGCGCCGCGGAGCCCCGCCGCGGCGCTGAGGGGACCCGCAGCTGCGCCGGTTGGCGGCGGGTGAGGGGGTCCCGTACCCCCTGTGGTGGGTCGGGGAGGAGCGGCGGCTTGGCAGCGCCTCTCCCCTGCGCTCCTCCTCGCCAGGCGGCCGGCCCGACGCCAAGGAGTGGGAGACGCCTCAGCCTCCCGCGGCCTAGCGCTCCATCTCGAGTAGTCGCCGTTCCCACCGTAACGAAAAGTACTGTGGCTGTTGAAGGGGGAGCAGGCCGCCGGCGGGGTCCTTCACTAGTTTCTCGTTACAGAGTTGAGTGATTGCTTACAGCAGTTTCCGTATGACACCGCTATGCCGTGCCTGTGCCCCCATTACAGTGGACTCAGTACCCTGTTGCATTTTTGCCCGTTAGATGTCGTTAGGTGTCAATGACACAAAAAAATGTGTTACCTCACTCTTGTCAGGGTGACACTCGAGTTACCCTGGGTATTTTTGGTCGTTTAAACCTGTTGTGAGATCCTGGCTGAGGAGAGCATGAAAGCATGCAAAACCAGTTACCTCCAGCCAACTACTCTGCCAGTTTTTGTTTGCGTGCCTTCAGAAGTGCATATCCTACTGTGCCTATAAAAGAGAAGTTACTGAGTGTAGTTCTAGGTACTGTTGATTCCCATGAGTCATCTTGTTAATTGTGTGGGTTTGCAGTTACATTCTTTCCAGTTTAATAGATAAATCCACACTGTAAAACCCTACACAAATTAGGAAACAGACCGATCCATTCAAGGAAGTATGACTCTATTAATATCTAAATAAAGCTTAATTTAAAGGAAAAAGGGGGGTTCCCCTCTAAAGCTTTTTTCAATGCTACAGAATAGAACATCAGAAAGACAACTGTATAAAGCTTAGAAGCTGAACTTTGCACCTGTCCAGCAATTGTAGTACAGACCATCTGGAAATTTCAGGTATTGTAGGCATAAAGCAGGGAATCCAGACAAATACAAAGCATTATTTACTAAAAAAAAAAAATAAAAATACTTCATTTGATCTTGGTTTTGCCATTGAGCTGGTCAATGGGAAAAGAGGAAACAGAAATTTCACTCTTAATGTTACATGCAACCTACTGATTGTGTAGTAATTTGGTACGCCACTCCCTAATACAAAACCCAAGCAGCAACCCGAAGAACCTTCCTATCCAGCGAGCACCACCAACAGAAGCACACGGGAGGGAGCAAGATACTTAAAGGAATTGAACTTGCCTGTTTAGAAATGCCTTGGCTGAATTTACCGGATGGAAGAAGACCTCGCTCTGCCAGGTCTGGAGAAGAGGAACGAGGCCCGTTCCCCGGGTAGTGTCCGCCAGAGGGGGCCCGGCCCCCACCACTCTCCCAGCTCCTGCGCCAGAAGGCCATTTGGCAGCTGAACAGCAGCAGCTTTTCTTTATTTCTTCACTTGCCTGCAGATGTTTCCCATGATAAAGGGAACTCCAGTTATTAAAATCCTATGTGACAACTTAGCCTGTAAGGTTTTTAATTTCTGCGTGGAGTGTAGGAGAGATTAAATGGTCTTTCGTTCATATGTCTTCTCCTTGCCAAACTCAGTTTTTGCACAGTAAGTTGTACATTCTCTGTCCTACACAGTTATAGCTGCAAATGCTGTGTTCTTCTCTAACTTGCTGTGAAACTGCACCCTAGCGTATTAGACTTGGCCTTGATAATCTTGGGGCCCGACTACTATAATGGAACACATCTAGAAGTAAAACTTTTGGAAGGAGAAAGTTCAAATTAATTCAAAATGTGGCTGTCTGCCTACTAAGTCTCCCAGGCTGTAATGTTTCTCCTTGCAGTTGAGTGTGATAAAAAGGGCAGATCTTCACCACAGCAAAATCGAAAACTGCATTTCAGTAGTCCCTTGCTGTTTCAGTAAATTCATTTTTTTCTAGATGAGGAACCAACTATCAGCATGCCAAAAGCTGCCCTTATTTTCTGTCAGGTATTGTGTAGTCACATAAGCAAGCATCATCTCAACCACAAAAATGGTTAAAATAAAAACATATTTACTTATGCAAGGGAAATGTGGTTTAAATTAAACACAAAAAGAGACCTTTAAGTAGTGCATTTTTTGTGTTTCGGTAGCACTTTATTCCTGGCTGTTTTTCTCCTGCAGCAGTAATTGACAGATAGCTGTTCTCATTCTTACAGATTACAAAGCATACCACTCAATGACCCCAAGGGTCTCCCAGATAGGAACCTGGACAGTTCCAAAGCAGTTATGAGTGGAATACATGGACGCAAACCCTCGTGTCTCTTCCATACACAAGCTTGTGGAAGTGGAACTCTCTTAGCATAGATGTGTTTTTGTACACAATTAAGGTAGTACCTGTTTGTGTCATTTGGTGCATACATACATAGGAATACATATATTTTCATCACTGCTAGATACCTCTTTTTAAAGATTAAATCCTTATATGTGGGATTTCAAAGTTGTGTTACGTGAATGCTGAACTTTCATTAGAACCTCTCAAAATCCTCCTATGGAGGTATCTGAATTGTAAAGTTTTGGCTATACTTTCCATTGCGTCTACTGGCTGGTCATTCTTAATTCATGTATCTCGGAATGTGAACAAGCTTATAAATAATTTTTATATATGGGCAATGCCTATTGTGGGAGGATTATTGTCTGTTAGATGCAAGTCCCCTTACACCATGCAGCTGGGTACACTCAATCTCTCAGCAGGGTTTCTGACTTCTACAGACTCTCCATTTAAGATTTGCAATTAACTGTGGTGAAAATGAGCAGCGGTCACTATAAGAAGGATGCTGTTCATCAGGATGTTTTGTATCTTGCATTTTCCTGTTCAGTGGCCACAGATTTATATATGAATAACATATAACTGAAGTGGAGACTGGTGGCAGAAACCAGAGATTTTAGCACAGGAGAAAAGCTGAAGGTTTTGATATCTGCAGAGGGTCAGGAGATGGTTTAGGGCGTGTGTGGAACTCCAGCTAATGTGCGTATCTCCTTTAAGGAAAGCAGTTAACAAGGACCTAATAGAACTCATAAAAAGCAGAACCTTTAGATTTCAGACTGAAAAGCCTTCCTATGAAAGAACTTACCGATTGCCTTATATTTCCACCTGTCTGTACATTCAGGAATGCATTTCTACATCATTACTGATGAATTCACATTTTTCAAAGCAAATGACATTGGAGCCTTTAGCCAGGCTGTGCACCCTTAGAGCTTATAACTTGCTAGCATAAAGGGCTTACTTACAAAGAAAGCACCCTGATCAAGTCCCAGTGCCACAACTCAGACTCCTACTTAAAGCCTCATTTGCAGGGACAATTTCCAAGAATATTTCTATATGTGGTACATTGCTGTTTCAACACTTCATTCACGTTCCTTTACCAAATATGGGTGAACCTCTAAAACACCTATGTAGAGCCCCACATCAGGCCATGGGAAAGGAATCCAATGTAATACTCTAGTTACAAAGCTGTTCAGCACTGTATATTTAAATAGGGATCCATTCAACTTTGTATGCAATAACAGTTGTCACAGGGTTATTACTTTTGCACCTCCATGAAAGTCATGGATATCTGCATTCTCAGACTCAGTGAGAATTAGCTTTTGTACCGTCTGAAGTTGAGGTTAAAAACAGAAATAGAGTTTAATTCTCTCATGCTGCTGAAATTGTTACATCCTCCAAAAAGATGCTGTCTAAATAGTGAGCCAAATTATATGAAGGAGTACTGTTTATAGCCAGAAGATAGAAGCCTGCAAGAACTACTCATACTTATTGCCTGCTGTGCATGCACTTTCCCACCATGATGCAAGCAAACTCTAGACCCTGATGTCCGCAGCTTATCAGTTATTCTTCTGAGGGTGAAAATTAACCAGTGCTTTAAAAGGAAAATATTACAGATCCTTAAAAAAAGCCCTACAAAACCAAAAGTCAGCATAATTCAAAATTTTCTTGGCTGCCTTCCTAGCACCAGGAAAGCAAATTGGCGTTTTCTGTGTGCTCTTCTTTACAAAGGCATAACTGCAGCAAAAGCTTTTATTATTTATTATGATATTTTGGCATCCTCCAGTTTGGCATTGGCATTTAGTTCTGAATACATCAAGTCAAGGCAAAGTGTTAGCTGTCTACAGTGGTAATTTCTTTCTCCTCTTCAGACATCTCCTCAGAAGTGGAAGATTTCTCTCTGCAGCCAAGGTACTTCACACCTGATATGTTCTCCAAAGTTACTGGCTCCATTTACATTCGATGGACTTTGCATTAGGTTGTCAGGCCTTATTTAAAAAAAATATTCTGATAATACCCCATGGACAATTTCAATACCTGACTCAGGCCACAGTAAAGCAGCAAAAATAGGTGCTTCGCTCTGTTCCCTCTCCCTCACAGCTTGTTCCTGCCACTGTTAATCATTTCTTTAGCTAAATCTGTTCCCTGACCTGATTCATCTCACAGAGGAGTATTGCAATTCTTTGAGTTGAGATGCTGTACATTTGCACCTTCAGTGTAAAGTAGTGATTTCCAGGCTAAGCTAAGGTGACTATATGAACTGTGTAAGTGAGCTTGGCTTCAAAGCATAAACAAACATGTCAGAAGTTTTTTTCTGTACGCATACTCGAATGCACATTAGGGTCAGGTAATAACATTTGCCACTATACAGGTTAAAGTTGCTACATAGCCATATTCTGAGATTTTCACGGGCATGGTTTCTCACATTAGAAGTTCTTGAAAATCCGTTTACGTAGTTTCAGTTCTGCTATTGTATTTCACCATGCAACACCAGCAATGTGAATGCTATAACAAAAAGTCTCAGGCAGAAGCATCCCATGGACAGGAATATTTTTGTCCATAACCCACCATGCAAATTACACCACTGTAGACATAAGACTAAGAGATCAAGCTTCAGGCTTTTTTTGCTGAAATTGGTGGCATCTTGAGTTATACCTGTGGCTGGCTGGTTTCTTACTTTGTGTTTTCTGACTCCCATCTGTATAGTACTACCTACCAAATGTATAACTCATCACAAATCCGGGCAACTCCCAAAATATATCACTATGAAATTCAACCAGCACAAAGTTCCCAGTGGAAGTAAAGTCTGCGACCTTCTCTGTCCCACAATAAGGGCCAACTGCAGGTGATGTAGGTCGGCTTCCATCATGTATAAGCAGGTAGTCATAGATGCATCTGTCACTGTCTTCCAGCTCAAAGGATAACATTTTGAGAGATATCTGGAGAAAATACAACCAAAGCACTTTGCTTCCAGGTTATATCCTTTTCTCTTAGGCTATTTGTGCTTGTTACATGCAAAGTGTAAATTCCTTATGTGCAGGCACTGGTTTTTGTACTGTATTTGCACCACATCCTGATCGCATATTGTAATGCAAATTACTAGCAAATTATTTGCTTAGTTCATCAGCATTTGGATTGGAAAGAGAAGCAGGGGACAAGATTGATCTTGTGCACTTTAAATTATCATCTCTAGAGAAATATAAAACCAGCACCTGCGCAATGTGTCTCAGTTTTTTAGTGGGAACTCTTACCTAGGGATTATTCTGAACAAAGCCTACTGGTACAAGCTAAATTCATAAGAGTTCACACACACATGTAGATGTTTTCCCTTGCTGAACACCTCTGATACCAACATCCAGCATAAGTTCTTAAACTGGATTTTTGTGTTCAGATTTTTCCTCTGAGAAAGCTGTAATGTCACTTTTTGAGCAGGCAGTTATTCTCCAAGGCAAAAAGAGATTCCATTTCATCCACTGATGAAACCCAGAAATAAATTCATCTGTGACTTACCTTGTATCCTACTGGAGAACAGATGACCCAGAAGCATGCTCGGTTTTTGGGGTATTTATTGGGGTAGTTTGGAGAGGTGATAACTCCATTTGAGTCTGTGAAAGTATCTCCACAATTCACTGAGGAGTAAAGGAGAAAAAACAGAGAAAAGGCATATTAACGAGAGTATTCTGGCAGTAGAATTGAGTTTGCTTGTACTTTATTATATTCTCTCTTCAAGCCAAGAAAAAATGTGCTACCATGAAAATCTACTGCTGACATTTTATTTCTTTGCTCCATATTTGTACCAGCAGCTGTACTGAAGGAACTAAAAACATGGCTGCTAAATAACCTTTGGAGGACAGGAAACAGCTGCATCTAAAGCTATATCTGTCTTTACAATTGAGTGTTACCATATTAGCATAGCATTCTAATGGTTTTAACTTACTGCACTTTCAGGAAAGAATTAGCTCAAGTATTCAGATTGCATTATCAACCTAGATCTAATGCTATCTAGAAATGACTCCATCAAGACTAATGCAAAAAAAGAGTAAAAATGACACATTTCTAAGACTTCAATTCATGCTTTAGAAAGGTTTGTATTTTGAGCGGAAACAAAGCAATAACAAGTTATTTGGGCTACTGCCTTCTAACTGAAAGCATGTCGCAGCACAACAGAATTTTATCCAGCAGTCTGTAATGCATTTCCTATCTTTGTAAAACAGACACCCCTCAGCTGGCTACAGTAAGCATGGTGGATCATGTAACATGAAAGCCTTTAATTCAGAAAGTGCAAGTTACCCAAAGTTAGTATCTCTCCCATTGCATAAAATGCCACAAAACCTTGAACAACATATTGGCTAGATACTGGCTTTACATCTCATTGATAAGATTTCTTGTTGAGTTCTGCAGTCTTTGTGCCCTTTGGCTGCTCTGCTCCTATTAGTTACAGTTGTTGCATTGGTTTTTTTAAAATAAATTTTTCTAATTATGTGAAGAAGCCTAGCAGGCACTCTCAGAAGAATATGAGTGGGTTCTCAGGATTACTAACATAAGACCCATGCAACATTCCATTTTCTGTTTCCTGCTAACCTTCAGCCCCATCATTGCCTAGCCTTCTGCATTAGCATTTGCTATGGAAGTGCAAAGAATAACACAGGAAAAACCTGCTCTGGAGTACATATTCAAAGATTTCAGTTCTTCCATACAAACATATTAATGCTGTTCTCCAAGCTCTGTAAAGGCGTGTTCATACCCCTGTTGTAGGAGGCTCTGAATCCTGTGGCTGTAATGCTCTCATCACTTGCAAACTCTACCAGCATTGTCGATCCAGATGCCACTAAGGAGGGCAGCGGCCCCTTCCCACAGTATTTGTCCAGCAATACAGGGGAATTCTTGCTGTTTCCGTTGTAAATTTTTATATAGTCAGAAGAACAGTCTGAGGAGGGTTGGAGATCAAAATCCTCAAACTGCAGGAAAATCTTGAGAAAGAAGAAAAGAGATGTTTGGCTTAATGCCACACACAGGGAAAGATTCAAGCCATCTAATTGTTATGTAGCGAACTAGGACTTCATATTCATTTTACTATCCATGTATCACTGAAGCTTTACTTTCTGTGTAAAAAGAACATAGAATTTCACCTAACTACCCTGTTACTGAGCACAGTGATTGGTGTTTGACTATTGCTTGTCTTTGAAAAGCCATCCAATCTTAACAGGACAAAAATCAAGTTAAATAATGCATCTGATAGTCTTAATAAGTCTTATGAAAATTGTTGAGACTGTCTTTTCATTCACTGCGTAACAAAATAAATGTCTCAGTCCATGAAAATGACTCCCAGAGGGTAGTCATAATAATGAAATAATGCTTTGTAGCCTTGACACTGTGGTTCAAACCTTTCCTCTCCTAATAAAAATTACCTTACTTTGACGGATGCGGATCAACCACAGGCAGTTGCTGTTGTTTGGGTATGGGGATGGGTGATTGACAGAGGAGAACGAGCCTTTGGATTTAAGCAACACAGAACTACAGCGATCTGAAGGGAAGAACCAAATAGTGTTGAATAGTGAAAAGTGCACAAAAATCTTCTAGAAATGCCTGAAAAGTATCCCCAACAATTTTAATCAGTCAGGCTTGTGAATTATTGAAAGTTAATTGTTTTTTCAAGAAGGCAGCAGCTTGGCACAGGGACAAGTCTGTTTCCACCAGCATACCAACCCTCTTGTAGGCAAGAGAGATGTATTAAAAGAACTGCAGGCTGCTTTCCTCTGAGGGATGTCTGACAGTGCCTACAGACATCAGCTGTATAAGGGTCACATGCTTTCCATCTACAGCACTTACTGCACTTGTAGAGCTTGTTGATTTTAGCTACATCCAAGTTACTCAGCCCCTCTCTCTGTCCAATGGGTATAGAGGGGTCAGGAACTGGTACAATAGTCTGTTTCCCTGGACTGCTGGAGAAATCATACCTGTAGAAATAAGAAATCACATCTCTTAAACAGTAGAGTTTCCTAACTGCATAATCATATTCATGTACCAGTTGCCCAGAATTTCAAGGGAAAATGGCAAGAAGCTTCTCAGAGACCAGCCAATCTTCCCTGAAGAGGACTAGCATGCAAGCCATTTTGTGTGCAGCAGCTGAAATCAAGCAAGAAACCAGAAAATGCTGCACACTGTCCTGAGTGAGGAAATCTTCACCAATGTCCTGGCAAAATGAACTGAATCCCACCTTCATCGTTCCAGAGGCAGAAAAGCAGGAGTAGTTCTGTCTTAGTTACTACCTTTATTTGCTTTCTGCAATTTCCTGCCTCCTGCTAGACAAGTTTTATTTCACAGTTTTGTTCAGAAGTTGTTACTTGCTAGTGGAAATAGGCATGATACAAACTTGTACGTTACAGACTAAAATGCAACCTTAGACAGTGTTGCAGATGATATGAGGCAGCACGCAATATCTTAATGATATAAAAACTTCTTTCTCTCTGTACCTAAATATTCTTGCCTATGATCAGCTATTACTGTGTTAATGAAATAATTCAGACTTCAGAACTGGTTTAGATAGTGACTCAGCAGAGTGAGACTTTGGACCATGGCCACGCCAAGGCCTCTAGCAAGAGACAAGAGTACAGTGAAATAAAATGTTGTCCTAATTTTTTCTTCTATCAACTCTGTTTTCCAGGAATCCTGCTGACAAAGGAAGTATACTCACCCTTAATTATGTGCATTCACTCAATTCTAAGGGAACAGCAGAAGTCATTCCCTGCACAGAGTAATTCCTTCTTTCTAGATCCGAGCAGAAGATCTGAAAGCTGTTTGCTCCTTTGAAAAGATGTATCCGAAAATAACTTACGCGCCGTAGTGCATCACTGAAGAGTAGTCATAGGGAAGGCCCAGATTTTTTGAATTCACTTTTCCAAAGTTTCCTTGTTCCCCTGTAAGGTAGGAAAGCAACATTTCAGTCAGAACAATTACTGTTGCTCTAATAATACACTACTTGCTGGCATAACCCTAAAAGGATGTCCTTCAGATCCCAAGAGATATCCTTAGGATACAAGTACTTGTTCTCATGAGATCTTGGATCTATCAAAACCACCAAAGCCTTCTGAAGCCCCTGGGGAACGCATTTTCACCCAGTCTAGCAGCTTTCAGAATATAAACTGAATCAAGCCAGAGTTTCAATATAATCATTGAATCCATTCCACTCGTCAAGTAAAGGTATTCATCTGTCCATCTTCATGAGGGCATCTCCAAATATATTTCAGAGCATTATCTTGGCTATTATAAGCATCCAGCCGATGTCCTCAAACCTGCATCTGTACCTTGAAAGGGAAATCGCTCTTATCACCTAGATCAAAAACTCAGAGGTATGTGTGAGTGATCAGCCTGTCTTGCTGAGTCCTTCCATCTAAGGGTTATAATACAGTTTGCCTGTAAGTTGCACCCAAGGGCATGTTATCAGCCATGTTCTGGCTTTGTCTCTGGTCAAACTCATCAGCAGTGATTACAGTGAAGTGATATGACTCGCATGAAGCAAGGGCACTAAGATCAGCTAGAAACATTGTCTGAATGTAGCCCCTCTCATCACAGCTGCTGAGCATCTAATCACTTCTCATCTGTTTAGCCTTAAAAAGCCTGTATGAGGTAAAAAAGTATTACACTGATACAGGACTGGGCCCCAGAGACACAGACTAGAATTCGTGTCACCTAACTTTATTATTTCTCTGAGTTTGGCACTGAATTTATTCATCAAGGCTCCCAGGATAGTCAGAGGAGAGGGAGAAAAAGACACAGTTGGAGGGAGTTTCATCTGAAGGCACCTATTGCTCTCCATTGATGGGAGAGCATCAGTGCTAATTGCACCCTGGGTCTCCTGTCCATGATAACACAGGCAAGCAAGCAACGTCAGAGCAGAGAGCTGAATGCAGTCAGGCTGGCCTTAAGGCTAATGCCCTAGCCACCGAGAACTCCTTTCCAGTTCAACATCTGTACCTTCGTTATTGTAACTAGCGGTTTGTAAACGACAAACCATCTGGACAAGAGTTTAGGGTTGGATGCTTGTCAGAAAAATCTCTGGAGCCTGCACAACTTGGCTGGCAGGCTTGCAATCAGAGCCAGTTTCTTCCAGTAATGTCCTTCAGCACTGGTCCCAATGAGGGCTAGTAAACACAAAGAGAAGCTTCAAAATCCTGAATTATAAAAAGTTTGGGGATAAACATGACTTTGCAGCTTTTCATAGCTCAAAAACTCAGTTAAGGCTCAGATTGGTTCTCAACAGCATTGACTTTCCTGACTTGAGTTTTTATCTCAGTTCCTCTTATCTGCTATACTGACTTCAGAAAGAATTATCAGCAAGCACACAACTTCTTTTGAGGTGACGAACAGAGAACACAGTTCAAATGCAGTGAAATATTTAAGCATATGGCTACTGTTTGGCACACAAGCTCTTTGCTGAATTGGTTTGCTAAAAAAAGAAGTAACAGCAGTCCGGCTGGACAGAGGCACTGCCAGCAAACTACTATCTGCCTCATCACATGCCAGAGAGATTTGGCCGTCTAGACCTGCACACGTGCGGGGACTTATCCCATCTTTTCCACTCTAAAAAATAATCTCCCTCAGCCAGATTCTGAGCAATGACTCAGAAGAACTGAAAAAGAAGCTTTGGCTGAAGTCTCTGAATATTTTTTTTTTCCAAAAAAGTTTGGGAAAAACAAGCTGAGTTTCAAGTAGCTAAGTGGACAGCAACTGATCAGGCTGCATTTTGTCAAAACAAAGAAGTAGGATGGCTTCCAGGGTGAATTGCTGGGTAAAAACAACCCCCAGCAAACATCCACAGTACTGCAGCCCTGGCAAGAGAAAAACAAGTTGTGTGGGAGAGCTGGGAAGCTGCAAAAGGTCTTGAGGTCTGGTTCTGCACCACTGAGGTCCATGGGAGCTCTGCCAGCAGCACTGTTAACAGCAGCATGTTTTTACAGGAGACGTACACTAACAGTCCTCCTGAACATAGCTGTGTTTCTTCGTTTCCTTTCCCCTGCATATCTTTACGTTTTTCCCCTACAGTGCTTGTGCTGCATACATGCTGCATTCTAACTCCCTTGTTATGCCAATCTTCTCAGCCTCCACTCCTGGTGAATACTATTGAAACACTTTAGGTATACCCCACCTCCTTTTAAATAGTCCTGTCTTCACCTCTTCCCCTTCTTTTATCCTTTTGTGATACGATGCCTGAAACAGGGCTTGGTTACATGTGTATCCTTTAGGAATGATGACATCCAAACCTGTGGGCTTCCCCCTGCAAAACTAGTGTAAAACTATGTTTTTGTCTAGTATTTTTGGTTTAACTTCATCTTTTCAACTCCTCTTTCCTAGCATATCCTTTGCTAGCATTTCAAGCGTGGCACACCCTTGCTGTACAACAGCAAACAATTCATAGCAAAATTATACCGTAACACTAGAGCTGAAACCTCAATAAAGAACAGCACAAATGGAATTTACTTAGAATATCATGGGAATAACCGAAAAAAGTTGAGAACAGTGTGTTAGGAATTTGCAATAAAAACAATCAAGTTCCATCTGGAGAAAAAAAAAAAGATATTTTCAGCTGTGTATGACACTGAAGAGTTGGATCTTATTTGTTGACGAGACTTACTATAATTTCGTATTCAATTGTTCAGCCTAATTTACTACTATTTACTATAATGAACTAAGTACACTATTATCTTTTCACAATTGTGGTGGTTTGTCCAGCTCTCATAGCTGTCAGACAAGTGATTCCTTGCATCCTTTCTTCCGCTGCTTTCCTTCTGTGTACCACTTTCTCGCTTTCCCTGGGACCTCCTACAATTTTTGCTCCCCCCCCCCCCAAAAAAAAAAAGCCTGGACCTCTGTATACACTCCCATGTTCCAAACACACAAATCAAGGGCATGTGCCCAAACCGTTTATCCTGCATTCCTTTCCCTAAATAACATTCACTTGTTTTCCCCCTACAAGTTTACCATTGCTCCTTCATTTCATGGCAGTGTATATTCTTCTGTCCTCAAGGAGGGAATAATTGCAGTCCTTCCTTGCACATCATGCCAGGTCCCAGAATTTTGCACATACTGGTGGTTGCACGTGCTTCTATTCTCTCCACACTGAATCCCTAGTTCATCTCCATTTTAAGCTATGTGCATTTCACCCCCTGCCAGTGCCAAGATGCCTATCCGCTGCCTCCCCTATCTCCGTGTCTGTCCCCAAGATAGAATTGCTGTGCAGTTCCCTGCTATGATCCCCAAATGTTATGTTTCACCCTACCTCAGCTAAAATTCCTGTAGTGCTGCCTCCTGGCAAAGAGTTTGCTACATTTTACAATCCTGATGCTCTTGGTATTTGGGATAAGGTGAATATGGGCTTATGATGGATATCAAAATAAGAACACAGAGCTACTTTCAGGCTGCATCTGCCTTGGAGGACCACACCAATGTAGGTGTGGCCACAAATTCCCCTAGTACAGACACCGAACAAGAATTCCATCACACTGAATGTGCTGCTGCTGCAATTCAGCCAATATCAATCATGATTCTTATTTCCATTGTTTCTCCTGTGAACAGCATTCTCCTTTATCTGAAAGTACATGTTTTCTCTTAAGATTTAGTGGGCATACCTGCGACAATGTGTTCCCACATAATCTTGACAAACTTGTCCCGATCACTGCGTGCCTGTTCATGGATGAAACCTAGTGCGTGGTTCATTTCATGCTGAATCGCTCCTTTATCCATGCAGCCATTTTTCACCAGGCCTACTGCTTGACGTCCTCCAATTTTTCCAAAGTAAGACCAGCAGCTAAGAGTAGGCAATCAATAACCAAAATGATCACATTCAGCAAACACAAAGAAATAGGTGTACTGATTTTACCACCAAGGGCTCCAGATGTGCAGCCACAGAAGGAGACATGCAAATAGTCACTGACATGAGATATCTAGGCTTCCAAAAGCTGCCAAACTACCTCGGAGGAGAAATAAAGCCTTTGTGATGAATATGGCAAATTTTGAAACAGTAAAATGGCTATATCAAACTAAGATGAAGCATTTTAAATAGCTAAGCAAAGAAACTGAAACAATTATACAACTTTAAATTTTTTACACCATTTAAGAAAAATATCTCATTTTGAATTATACCCCATTATCTTTAAGTCCACACTCACATTTATTCCTGTGGCCTATTAACTGATGTAACTACCAGTATATCTAAAGAAAAATGAAAAATTGCACCTGCTGTCTGAATCTTGACTCCTAGGATAAAAAAAAGAGTAATTACTTAAATTCAGATCAAAACAAAAGAAGCTGAAAGACCTTCTGAGTACTTTCACTCTCAGGAGACAGGAAGCTTACCTCTGCCCATGTTCAACATACACATAGTCCGTTTCTGTGGTGCGATTTACAAACTGCACACAGGTCAGCGTGGAGATCTCTTGCAGAGCATCAGCAATCCAAGACCTCTCTGTCATTGCTAGAAAGAGAAAGGGGCCAGGAGAAATCTTCCTTGGTTAATCAAAACCAAGGTGCATCGATGGGGCGCATCCCTTTAAAACTTCACAGCATTCCTTAACTTTTTGTTATACAAGCATAATAGAGAAAAGGACACAAAGCCTTCAGGGATCTTCAAGTTGATTTGAATTTTAAGGGAAGATATAAGAATTACAGCTGGCCCTTATGCATATTCTATAGGAGACAGCTGATGGAAAGCAAAAGAACAGAAGAAGAATGAAACAGTTTCAGATACTTCAGTCCAACTGTTTGTATCCCAAATGAGCCATCTGACCGTAGCTAAGCACCAAAACTCCATTTTGTTTATCAGAGATAACAAATATTTGCCACACACCCCTTGGAATCACTTAAGACAGCGTTCAGAGGCTCTGAACAGCACAGTGTTTCTATTCAGGTACCAAATAAAGATTGGAGTGTTTATCTACTTTTGAACATTTTGGCCTAATTTGGCTTCCTCAGTTATGAATCATCTACGACTGATTTGTATCTCAGTTTCCTCATCTTTGAGCTTTGGAGAGAGGGAGGTACATGGAATAACCCTCACCTAACCGCAAGAGTATATGCTGCAGATCATGGGCAGAGCAGCAGCCTAGGCAACACAGAGACTGGACTTCCCTCAGCTCAAATGGTAACAGAGATTCCCCAGGAATGGGAATCAGCCACAGGCTGTATTTCACTTCCATCCACTTTCTTTCAAGGTAGCATCTTTTAAGAAGGGTCTGCATGGAAACCTTAGTCCAGAGGAGCCTCAGCAGGGGCAAGATAGACCTGCAGAGCCCATATGAAGTCTTCTGGAACAAAATCTTCTACATTAAGGCATCAGTCCTGCAGCCTTTTGCACAGGACAGAGCTACTGACTGACTGAATTGCAATAAAGGAAAAAATATCTCCAAGGATTTTTCCTCCATTTTTGCCTCTACAAGATTTCTAGTGCAGGCATATTTGAGAGAATTGAAAGAAAATAATAGTGTTCAAAAAAGTGCTCCTAATGGTGATTTTGGCAAAAATACATTCACAATGTGAACAAATCATATTTCTTCTGTACTTGCTAAATATCAAAGTGCATTGTAGCTAGCAGGAATGAGCTGATATTTGTGATTAAAATTAATTAGCTGGTATTTATGTAACAACTACTGCCCTAGCAGCCACATATTTTAGTGCCTGTAACTGAAATTTTTGGAGTCTTAGCCAAACTACCATAGGGCTAACAGACTAGCAAAAGAGACATGTCAATAAATTCTCATTTGGACAAAGATTGCTTTTGGTGCATGCCACAGAAATGTAAAATAATGGAGAGTATAGGGATTGGAAGATCAAAGCTAACTTTACAGAATCCATTTGCATACACTCACAGAAATCAGAAGAGATGGTAATTGGAACCTTGACTAGTCCATCTTGTGACTTGGGCCATAAACAACTCTCACAGTTAATTGCACTGCGTCGTCCTCTTCTCAAGAGGATGTCTCCTTCATACACAACTATCTCGCTACCTGGCAGGTGAAGAAAATAAAGAGCACACAAGGCACAGAGAAGGCAAATAAGACATGCAAAAGGGAGATGAGAGGTACACACTAACCAAGCTGTTGTACCTTTGGAAATTTCTTTCACTGAAGTTCATTTCCCAGTAATGTGAAAAAGGATTAGTAAATTAAGACCGAGTGAATCTAGGATTCACAATATGCTAAGACTGGTTAGGTCTGCCTGGCTTCCTGGATAAAAAAGATCAATGTGGATGTCATAGTGCAGCTGTAATCAAAGTTGTGATATATATGAAATATATTTTAGCTTAAGAAGCTTTGGGAGCCTTCAAAGTGGAAGGCAAAGTATTGTAAGTCAGTATTCTCTTCATTAGAGCTTGTGGAATTAAAGAAAAATAGTAGCTGACCTCTCTGAAAATGGGATGAATCATACAAAAGAAACGACTGTTTTTTATTATATATATTGAATGCATGCAAGCTATTAGTTTCCAGGTTAACTGTTAATTTGACATAAGACATTGTGACATGCTCCTCAGTTCTGACTCCAAAATACTTGGAATATGTTTCTCACAGACAAGAGCTGTTGGTTATTATGCCAAAAATGTACAATATTCTCGGGTACAGAAGACAGGGGAGTGCCTTATATCACATAGGAAACAAATCAAAGTGAAAAGTATTCTTATTTGCTGAGGCTACATATGGAAAAGAACATTCCACGTAGCAATTGCTCAATAAGTCTTCTTAATTTCTTTATCATGACAGCATAAATAATCACACTGAATGAGACTTAAAAACACTACTGAATTCTGTGAATAGTTTTCCACTGATGCTAGAAAATATTTTCAAAGAGAAAAATATACCAAATAATGACAATGAGGTATAGAAAAGCAGTCCCACCAAAACCTACAGTTATTTATATAATAATTACAATCAAACTCACCTAAGTCACTGTTTCTTCTAGCTATCTGAAAAAAAAAATAAAAATTACATGCTTATCTCCATACCAGAAAGCTTCTACCATGTAGAATCACAGCAGTAAAACTTTGTAACTAATTTTAAGATAGTCAGAGCAACTCAGCAGCAGCAATGTAAATTCTCAACATCTGGGAGCAGGGACACACCTGGACAGGTTTACTCAGTGCAAAGTTATAGAGAAATGCAAAATGACTTAGCAGAAGAAAGTCCTTCATCTTCACATTTCCAAGATGATCTTCTCTGCTCCACAGCTCAGTTCTCAAAGCTGTGGTTAGTTTACTTGGGGCAAGTTTTATGGGAAAGCTGCTGCTGTTGTTAACAAGTGTAACAAAATTAGATAACAAGAAGTATTTTCACAAAACAAACAAGCTGCAGGACCTCTCAAGAGAATTTCCAGGCTCTCATTTCTTATTTATCTTCAGAAAACAGAGGAAGTGGAGCAATAGGAAAGAAAATCCTGCAACTTTAAAGTGACTCATCTTTAATTCTAAGAAGAACCCACGAGCTGCTGCAGGTGCCCTCACTGCTGAGCAAGGGACAGGATATCTGGCAGCAGTCTGTTTACAGCAAAACTCAAGGTCAAGGAATTCTTTGATCCATCCACACTGACTACCTTTCCTAGAAACTCCTTAGCTAACTGCCAGGAGCCACCTGGCTCTTCAGAGCTTATCTTTCAGCCTTCCCCCTCTGTGCACAGGTCTCAGCCAGGCATTGCTGGCCAGGAACACTGGAAATCTGTTGGGGAACAGATGAATCTGATTGTTGGTTGAAATTGTTTTTCCAGTACCATATTGTCTTGCAATATAATCATCACTAGCAGTGCTTGTGTGTCTTGCTAGAGTCTACAGGTAAATAAAACCACCAGTTCACAGAATTTTGGCTTCCCACCTTCTGGGAAGCTCTTCTTCTTTTGATGTCCATGAATAGAAACAAGAATAGAAAGGCAGGCTGAATCCTAGAAAACCCACACTGTATGAGTAAGCCACACAATGGGAATATTCATGTTGAAGCCACATGAACACCGCCATAGGCAGGCAGATGTTGCTTTTTCCTCCCAGCTTCAGCCCCTGCAGAAATAGCTGTGTGCTACAGAAAATTCTAAGGATTTCCTGCATCAGATCTTTAAGCAAGAAACTGGAATTGCCTGCAAAGGCAAAATTCAGAGGAATCTATGTGGTTCATAGCAGGTCAGGATGGCAGAGGGTGCCTTTCCAGACAGATGTATGGGCTGGTCCTTCGTTTTTAAGGACTAGTTTGCTAGGAAAATTTTAGCTGATATTATGCAAAGCTTTGCTACTAATGTTTTCATTTGACCCTACTAATAATTTGTTTCATAGTTTATGGACTCCGGTTGCAGACCACAGAGCAGAGGAACCCTTGAGTCAGGAGATTTATCTCATGGTTTAATTAATTTTCCTGACTGCCAGAAAGAATTGGGTATTTTTCAAGGCTGATTAATAGACCAAAGTCTCATATCACCTGATAACACATTATCAGAAGTTGTCTCATGGGGGAAAATTTCTTTTTTGATGCTGCTTGTCTACATCATCTCCTTTGATATTCTAGCAGAATAATGTTCAGGTCTCGGGCTCATCATCTATCCAAATAATTTGATTACACAGCTGTAAGTTGCATTCTTTCTCCTATGTATCTTTTCTTACACTGTCTTTTCGTATTTCATATTCATAGCCACACTGTCCTTTATCTGCCAGATATTTTGTCACTGCTGTTTGTTAGTAATTTCAATACAATGTTTATCACATTCTTAGTGATGCATACTTAGTTTCACCTTCATTCCACGGCAGAGAATGAGCATTTTCACCATGTAATCCAAGTCCCTCTTGGCATAATATTAAACGACAAAAGTAGAAAAGCCAAACATCTGTTGGCATTGAAGTACAGGTTGTTTCCTAGTTCCCTATCAGTAATAGGTATCATCAGAAGCAACAGGAATAGCAAGCCCAGTGATTTTTCCATAACAAGAAAGTACAGAGGGCACTTTTCCCCTGCTGAAGGATTAAGAGTGTATGAACCTCAAGGGAAACCGAATTCAGGAGATGAAAGGCCACGTGGCTGTGTAGGGATCCAGCAGATATCACTCCAATGCTCAGTTTCTCAGCTACTCGCACAAAAGGTTACACAGACCTAGTGTAGCTAGTGAAGAAGAAATTGGCTTAACTCAGCTGCGTGTTCACCTTAAGTAAGCTGAAAAGCTCCTTATCAGGAGGACTCACAGTTTTCTCTACATGTTTAAACAGACCAATTTTTTTTACTACATTGAGAGTCCTAATTTTTTAAGTCGCTATATAAAGTATTGCACTTACTACCTGAAAATTCTTTTTAAACCTTCTTTTGTGTGACCCTGCATTTGGACAGAAATCAGATTCTGCAGAAGAGCGTTTTAAAATAACTTTGTAGCCATTAAATGAAGCTATTATACTACACTATAACAGGCTGAAAAGAGTGTAATAGAAACACTGCAAAACTTCCTTTGTGTTTAAAATGATGTTGTGTAACACTTATCTGTTTGCAGATTGTGTCCTTCAGGATGCTAGGATTAGTGAAAGCATGCAATTCATGCCTTATTATTTACTGATTGGGAGAAGAAAATGAGCTTTCCGGCTTTTCAGTTCTAAGTCAGTTAATCAGTTTAGAGTAATGAAATCATTGACCTTGATCAAGTGCAAAAAAAAAAGTTTTGGCTTTTGCAAAACAGGTCAAAATGACAAAAATAAGATCTTTTAAATCTGGTCCCTGGTGCCTAGTCCTTACTTTTTCCCAGTTACTTGCCAGCAAAAGCAAACCTTCCAGAGAGCACGGTATATTCTTGATACAGAAACATTTGCATGCTAGTTTTAACGTAACTAGTTGATTTTAGTGTAGGTTAGAGTATCTATGGAATAGTATTTATTGACATATTTCCACATTTTAGGTACATTTAAATGAAAGATTTATTCCGTAAAAATTCTCCAGTGTAAATACTGAGATATGTTGAAATTATTTTGAAACAGATGCATGTTTGCTCTGTTCCTCCTAAACCACTCCTGCAGCAGTGTGATCTCTGCTATTTTACCACCATTTATCTTTTACCTTTCCAGTAGCAGAATGATACCATAATGTTAGCAGGAGAGGCACAAGTCCAAAGACTGCACTGGAGCTAACTACAGGTGTCAGTGAGCCTTAACCTGGGATGAAGGCTACAGACAAGAATCGGCTGAAACTCTTACAGCTTAGTTTTATTAGGCTTGCAGTAGCTGTACGCTGAAGAGAGCTTTACTATAGTTTCTGAACTTGATGCATGGGGACGGTTATGCTCCTGGAGACAAGCTACAAAGGTTGTTTTCAATATTTGGATATGTAGGCACCCAAGGGCTGAGCCAGATGGGACCAGCTGGTTTATAGATTCGCTGGTTCTGATAAAACCTGATCTGAAACCAGCATCCAACTGCAAACATCACCCTAATTCTTTGTTTCAGTCACAAGTTATTCAGGCACATAATAGAAGTCCCGATTTAACGCTGCTGCTCTCTAGTGGTCTGCCATTTGTGCAAGTGGGAAACCTTTACACAAACAGTCAGGAACTCCCTGTCACCACTCACAGCCTGTTCACGCCTTTGATCCCTGTTTGCACAGTATGGACCAGTAACTGCTTCCTGCAGAAAATGCTTGCAAGCATGCAGAGTCTGTTCTGTAATCCACCGTGGGAAGCAATGCATCAGTTCCAGCCTGAACCATCTCAAAACACTGAGCATCTGCAGCTTGTTAGTTCACTGCTCACCTTCTCAAGATAATTATAGATTATAAATACAGATGCCACAAGAGATTTTTGAGGTGTTCTGATGGTCCACTATGAAAATGAGCTATTTACCCGCCCCATTCTCCCTAAATGATTTTTAAATCTAAAGATTTTATTAACAAGTCCTTCTAAAAGCTTTTGGAAAGCTTATACTGCAAAACTCAAGTACTCTTTCAGCTCTGCCCTAGTTTCACTTTAACTTCACAATATCAGTCATCAGCCCATTCCATTGAAAGGGAACCAAGACCAATAGGACAGAGGGGAAGCAACAAGAAAAGGACTGCCCCATAAAGGGGGCTCCCTGGGAGCAGGGGCTACAGCACAGTCTTACAGCACCTCAGCACAGCCTGTTAACAAGGTGAGGAGTCACATCCAGAGCCCATCCAGAAGCTGAAGGCAGAGACAAGACTGAAAACAAGAACATAACACAGGTCCAAGGTGCAGTAAAGAGACCAGACTGAGGATACTCACTCCAACACAGCCCAAAGTAGGGGCAAAGCCTAAGGCCAGAGCTTAAATGGAGCCCGGGCCAATGGGCAGAGGCCATGGGCAGAGGCCCCAGGTGAGGCTGGTCAGGAGCTGTTAAGGTCTGTTAGCACCCTCCACCCTGAAAAGCTGCAACGTGTTACAACAGCCTCCCTTACTCCCTATACTCCAGTATGGAACGTTCAGTGAATGCAGCTGCAGCTTAGATAACTATATCCACTGGCTCACCACGAGCTTCGTCAGAGACCTCTAAAAGATTGTATTTCAGGCCCTGTGAAAGCTGTGTTGACTCAGCCCCAATATATGATATTTATCCCTGAGCCCACTACTTCCGTTTTTATTACATATTTCTTCTAGCCCTGGGTATGGAAGAAATACACTCACTCATCCTGGATCCTTTTTAAAGTTTGATTGCCCTTTCCCATAGCTCTGGCACTGTGGTGATTTAAGCAGCACTTACCGAGCTCACTCAGGCAGCTGAGCTGTTTCATACGTGAGCTGCCTCTGAACTCCTGGGTGAGCATCATCTGCTCCTAGCAAGTTGTTACTGTTCACTGCACTGATCTGTGCTAAAACCCTTTCTTCTGAGCAACGTCCTGAACCTGAGATTTCCTCAATCAATCCCTGTAAGGAATGTTCTGACCAGTAACATCCCTGTCCTGCTCTAGAGCACATGTCAACCTAAGGGATGCACAGCTTTTCTGCACTAATTTTATCTTCTCCTTTTATGTCTTGCTTATCTACTAGTTCCATCAGCTTTGATAGATTTCCAATTAAAAAAAAAAAATATCTCTTTACCCATGTTATATGTTGCCACTTGTCAGAATTTATACTGTTCTTTATTTTCACCATTCAGGTACGACTTCCACTGTTTCTGCAGCTTTCCATGTCTAAGCATTTTTGTCTTCTTACAATGTCTAGCACACATTTTACTTCTATCTCAGGTAATGGTATTTTCTTGCTATTTCCATGTTTTTATCCTTTTAGTTGTTCCTTTTATCTAACTTTGCTTTTAGGGAGTTACTCTTTTTAAAGCACCACGTTAGAACTGTGCATTTTTCAGGTCTTTCTGTGCAACCAGAACTTGGATTTATACATAGAGGAAACATATATACACGTACATATGCATTTCCACAGCGGCTTTCAGGGAAAGAAACCTGAAAGCTTGCTAAGAAACAAAACTGGCTGCATACATGAGAGACTGTTTTCAGATGAAATTTCTTAATAGATAAGCATCAGGCAATTGGGCAAGAACAAACACTTCTTTCATAAACCTGTCAGGATGAAACTTCAGAAATAGAATAGGTTCAATTTCTCTCTGTGTTTGTAAGGATAGCACATGTCTTGGGAATATACACTGCTAGGCTAAAAAATGACATGAAAAATGTACAAGCAGGTAATAATGTGCAGTACTTTCTTAGCAAGTCTCATTCAAAATATTTGGAAAATATATTGACATTCTATAGTGAAAAATGGGATGTTTAGCCACATTTTATGAACAAAGAAATTCAGATGCTGACTCATGAAGAAACAAAGCCAGAATCTTGCAGTAGCAGAATAAGAACCAGAAGGCAAGAGTCTCGTGTCATCCCTCTCTATGGGGATTCCTACACTTTCCTGACAAGTAATATTTGGCAAAGGAAAAGAGCTTCCAGTCTTCAAGTGTTCTTTTGCAAGTGCTTACAAAGCAGCCGGGTGCTACTACCTCTGTTCTAGACAAGAAATTAAGGCGAGGTTTTCAAAGCTGATTGCTAAAGAGAAGCACCTTCAGCCACATTTAGGATTTGAAACAGGTGTGCTGGTTCTCAGACGTGCTTAAAACCTGTGGCTTTCAGAGAGTTCAGGTATCTGGCTTTGAAGAAGCAGCCTTGAAGGAGCTGTCTAGCTTCACACAGGGAAACTTTGTGTCAGTGTTTCTATGGTTAATCCCTTTATGCTTACTGATTAAGTACTTTGCCTCCAATACCAAGGACTGCAGGTAGTAGTTGTTGTGGTACCATATAGCATGCAATTAACAAGCAGGGAGTGGGGCCTTTGCACAGGATTTTCTTGTGTGATGCATGAGGATCGTGCCGCTATTGTGAGTGACTAAATAATAGTTGGTTTAGTGCTGAAAATTCTGATTCTAGAACACAGTATGTGCAGTGATCTCTGTCAGCACAAAACAAGTGCTGTAGATGCTTGATAGTATAAGTGTGCAACCGTGAAAGATTACAAGGACCCTTTGACGCTGTTTAGTCCAACTTCTGCTGGTCTGGGTATTAATGTCACAGGTTAGCTGGTTTTTTTAACTTAAAATTCACTTCCTTTTCCCCATCACATCTGTGCTCTTGTTAGAATACTGTTCTGAAAGTAGATTTTGTGAATTATGCAGATACTAATGATGGTTTACTTAGGGTTCATAGGAGAAGCTGGAGTCCAAGGAAACATTGCTGATGACTCAAAGTACCCTTTGAAGTAAAGATTTGTGATGAAGATGGATTGTAACAGGGAGCTCAGCTTGGGGTTAGGTGAATAGCATATCTTTACTACTAAAATAGCTGGATTCTGATTGCTATTGCTGATGTTTAGAGCACTGGTTTACCTGAGGGGATACAACTCTACAATCCTCTAGTTTTAGGGTGTTCTTTTCTGAAGCGAGAAAAATGTTGAGGATACTGAGCTGTGAAGGGCAGTGTGGAAAAGAGCAGTCTAGGGTTTTTTAGGCAAAATTTTTTGACTTTCAATTAGAAAAAATCAGGTTGTGAGGCCTGTTTTGTGGTTTCTAAGTATTCCTGTCTTCCATCTCCCACAGAAAAATTAGGCTGCTGAAATAGAGCTCAAGTACCCAAAACAGAGAAGAAAAGGTATAAATGGTCAAAGAGCAAAGAGATTTTTGCTCTGCAAGAGGGATATGTATTTCTAGATGTGCTGGAAGAATGGGGCAACATGGAGGCAGAAGACAGTTTACTTGCCCCCTGGGAAAATTATAATATTCTTTGCAAAAGCAAAGAGAAATTTAGGAGCTAGTATGACCACATTATCTTTCATCAGTTTTGGGATATATGTGTTTTCAAGAGCTTAAGATCTGGCATCACTTACTAGCAGAGTTTTCATGAAAATAAATATGAGACTCTAATTCTATATCTTATCTGAAATGTGGAGTTTCTAGCCAAACGTCCTTCAAACA
The DNA here is from genome assembly GCF_963210335.1 of Falco punctatus. Taxonomy (NCBI): domain Eukaryota; kingdom Metazoa; phylum Chordata; class Aves; order Falconiformes; family Falconidae; genus Falco; species Falco punctatus. The sequence goes on from NC_137587.1 coordinate 1,999,648, forward strand.
GCAACCTGTGAGTATCAGCTAGTCATGACGTGCAGAGGTAAAAGTGATATACTTAGTAATCAGCACAGTTTCTTCTAGTATCTTGACTATCTGAAAAATGTTTTTACACAGGTATTTTCCAGGTTTATGATTGCTTTTGAAACCTGATGGGCTTACAGCATGTATAGGGGTGATATGTGTTGTAACCTTAATCCTACAGACTCTTGGGAGTTAGACATGTAGCAGTTTGAGGTTGGTTTATTGCATTGCTGGGATTTGATAATAGCATCAATTCAAAGACTAGATTTGCATTATCTCAGAAATCTCCGAACTGTGGCTTTTTGACTGCACGTTGTTGGTGAGCCGTTAAAGAGCAGTTTCCATGCTGGGGCCATGTCACGCAAGCAGCCCTACAGCCTGTGCCGGTACAGAAAATAATCTCCAGCTGCATTCTGGAGTCATACTGGATTCAACCTGCACATCTACTGCTACTCTATCTCCTAATAGGTTGGTGGGATTCTTGGAGAGGCGTCGCCCTCCCTACTGTGTCCATGCCCAGACTTCCTCTGCCTTGCCTCTCTGATGTTTTATGAACAGCAGCCTATTTCTAGGCTCTTTTTATCAGTGGAATGGATGAAGTAGGTTAAAAAACCCCCTAAATCATTAAACAGACAAGTGTGAGAATCTACTGTGGCATCTTAGTGATGGTTAATATTGAAGTCAGGCATCTTAGATCCCAGCATTCTACAGGGCTGGGGGGAATTATTTCAGTTGGTCGCTGTCTTTCTCCTGGAGGCTGAAATAGGGCTGAAGCAGCTGTATAAGGGTACATCACTGTCTCAATCAGCTGAAGAACTGGCAATCTTGTGAATGGTAAAATTAAAGCAGTGAAAGGAGGAAGAGAAAAACAAGGTTAGTGAACAGGAGTCTGTTGTATCTGAACCTGTGCTCTGGGAGGACTGTCTGCCAGCTGTGGGACATCTTTTGTAGTTCTACTATGCAGAGTTAGTACTTTCCCTGGATGCAGTGGAGAACTGCAACCTTACACCTTAAGCATTTTGCTTTTTAAATAGATCATACATTTTTTTTTCAACAGTTACTAGAATCCATGTAACTTGCTTGTGCTTTTATGTCTAGGGCAAAGCTAATATCCTATCTCCACAGTAGCTCTACGGCAGGTAAGCCCAGGTCAGCTTTTCTCTTTCTAGAGCTTTGATTACCCAGGCACACTCCCTTAGTGGAGAGTAATAGGAAGGGTACGAAGGAGACTAAAGTTCCCTTTCTTGGCAGTAATGGTCCTACCACATTTCACTAGGATTACAGAAAGGACTAATTGTACATGCTAATCCCCACATGCATGCATAAAAGCATAAGTGCGTGCATAAATGCAGAAGCACAACTTTGCATATGGGTGCTGTCTCCTGTAAGCACGTAAGCATAAAAACATTAACAATTGTTTGCTCTGCAAGGGATTTTTAAGAGTGTGTAAGATCCATAACAGGAATTTAAACAGTCTGTGCAAAATACTACTTTGTGGTGAGGATAAGGTAGGGATCTCCTTCACCCACTGCCCCAATCCGCTGCTGTGAGATGGAACTGGATTCCTGTCAAAGCAGTGGTTATGTATGCTATCTTGAGCTTTGAAGCATTGCTGTCACCCACCTTGTGTGCAACTTCAATTAAATATTTATAAACATAAGAAGGCACATCCTTTGACTGATGTGCTGCCAGACACTTTTTTTTTTTTATATGTGTGCCTCTGTAATTCCTGTTCATGAAGCATCCCCAGCACATGGTTTAATTCATGGTAAATTATTCCCTCTTTGCTGCAGCTTTTGCTCCAAGTCATTGTCTGGGAACCTCTGTTCTTATGAAAGTGAGACCAGCACCTACAAATTGAAAGAAGGTCCTCTAGAGTTCATTTATCAACCGAAGATTGGAGCTGGCTCTAAACCTTATCTATAAATAGGGAGTCAGTCACCTATGGCAGTTAGCAGTATCTGTGCTGACCATAAACTGCAAAAGCTACATGTGGCTTGCATATTACACCAAATAAGGGAACGTGTATCCCTGTTTCTTGTTTAGTACTAGTCACTCTGGGATTACAAATAGTTGGTTTGAAGTGTTCAATGCTCTCTAGAACTAGACGCCATTCCAGGTGCTGACGTCTGCCCTAGCCTAACGTAACAGGCAGCCTGAATGCAGACCTGCTTCGGTGGATGTTGCCTGGGTTGTTTTTGAGAAAACTTTTGCCTAGTGATTGGACTTTTACATCAGTATTAACATAGATTGTCAGCTGCTCACAGCGGACACTTTTTTTGAGCAAAAGCCATCAAATGTAGGTAGTATTTAAAGCTACACAAAGTATGCCTGTGTGAGAAGTGAAGCATCTCTGCCAGTTACTGTATCAACACAGTGACAATGACATTTCTCTCTTCACTGTAGATTGCTGGGTAGTTGGCATCTGCGTTTCACTAGGCAGTTCAACAACATTGTTGCCATCCAGAGGGTGTGGTGGAACATTAATATGGGTCTAATGCAGGGCACGGGATGCTTTGTGGATCAGTGGTCAGGCTGGGAAGATGACTTGGGAGAGGCAGTAAAAGGGCACTATTTCAGGACAGGGACATGTGGCTAAAGCGACACTGGACAAGCAGATATGGAATTAGTTTAGCATCCCAAGTACACCTGTAGTGCTTAGAAAGAGTTCATGCAGTGCCCAGCAGAGAAGCAAGCCACTACTGTTAATCTCTCCTCTCTAAGAGTACTAACTTGAACACAACTAATTCAAAGAGTAATGGGATCATTTCTCTTTGATCAGGATCAGGGATCCTGATCCTGATGGGATCAGGAATGCACCTGTCACTAGCGGAAATTGTTATGTAGCCCTTTACTGTTGTGCAGTCTAAAACTAGATACAAGTCAAGGTGTCATACTGTGGGATGGTCCCACCAAGCCTAATGCCTTTTTCCTAATGAGCTGAGAGATGAATCCACTGAGAGCACTGTGAACACCAAATGTAAAGTACCTGGTAGCTGGTACTTTAGGACATCAGTCTACTTTTGCAATGCAATTTGCATAAAGCCATGTGGCTGCACTTAATCAAGATGCATATTTACAAATGCTGACAAGCATCTTAAATGCAGTGGTAGACACCTCTGCAGGCAGGCTCTCTATTGGGATGCAATTCAACCTAGCAAAACTGGGCTCTGTGACAAAATCTTTGGAATGTCAGGGCACAGACCCTTGATGCAGAAGCAGCTAGGGAGCTGGTCACAGAAGCAGCAAAGCTCCACCAAAAATATATGGAAGCCAGAGCTAACAACCTGAGTCTGCCTGCTGCAGTGTCTTATGATGTTATTTCTCACTGGTTTCCACTGCTAACAGCAAATAGAGGAATGGCACTCCAGTTAATTTATAAATGTCCAGTACTGTCCAGCTGTTTAGTTGTGCATAGGCATCTCTACACTGAGACAATGAGCACAGCAGGGGTCTGATATCCAGCATTTGGGAGGAGGAACTTGTACCAGTAGAAAGGCACCCAAGAGCGTAGGAACATCAGTGCATCATCCTTGACTTCTTAAGGGCTAGAGAGGTGGCCCTCTTAGGGAGGCATGCTGGCCGGGCAGTAGTGCCTGCTCAAGCTATACCATAGGGATGGTTCAGAGTCCAAATGTTACATCTGAGAGCAGCCACAATGAACTCCTGGAGTGAATGTCAAGAACAGTATTTGTAGAGAAGGCCAAAAAATGAAGGAGAAAAATCACCTTTCTACATATTTGCCACTGCAGTATATGGCCAGGAGATAAACTGGGAGAAGGTCTTCTTTAGGAGGTCTCCAAAGGTTCCTGATAAGACACATGCACAGTGGTATGGTATGAGTGATGTAAAATACTGGATACTTCCCATCTTACCTACATTTAACCCACCACTGGCTGGATGGAAGGGCCTTGTTCTCCTTTACTGTGCCTACCCTCTCTGTTTTAACAACTGGAAATAGAGGATTTTTGCTTTCTTCTCTTTCCTTCCTCTGTCTCATGGGACAGATTACTCACCTTCTCCCATCTGCAGCTGTGGGACAATTTAATTTAAAGAGATACACGTATGTGCGGGTGTGTGCAGTGGTGGCAAGATGGGAGAAAGAAGAGTGTTTCACAGGAAGAACAGAGGAAGGGAAAATTGCACCTACTCCAAAAGCAGCTCAGAAACTCAGCAGGAGGTTAACCAACCAGGCCAATATTTAATTAAGCCTTAGCACTGTAAGGTACAATTTATGCTGGAATAAAAGTCTCAGTTCAGTGCCACTATTATTCTTTCTGGAGCCCAGATCCTGAGCTTGGAGGCTGGTAGCTGACTTCTCCTCCCTGTTATCAATGTTGAGAAGAAATTTTACTCTAGGGAGGGAAGATCACAAGATGGGTGATAAATTCATGATGGGATTTTAGCCAGAAGCACAGGCGCTGGTTAAAGGAAACACCAAACTCTGCAAGCATTATCATGTCAATGTCTCCTTCCTGTAAAAGAATTTACTGCCTGTGTAGGTGGAAAAAAAATTACTTAAAAATGTAAAAAATACTCTGAAAAGAGAGATGCCTCCATATGAATTCTATTGTTCATGATAGGAGTGAAATATTATCTAGAGCCTTGTTCTGGCATCCTGAGAACAAATCACTGGTGATTCCAAATGTCAGCAAAATCTACTAGCAGAAGTTCAGAGTCCTTGGCAAGAGTTCAAAGTAAAAATGAATCTGAAAATTTCTGAAGTCTGGAAAGCCCATATGTGAATCCAGTTACGTATCCTGGCATTTTGGCCGAGACAGTTTTCTATTGCAAGACTTTGAAGGCTACATAAAAAAATAAATTGCCTTGCTCTATAACTAAAGGCATATAAAATACAGCAGCTTTGTTTAAGTGAACCCAAAAGTTCAAACTCACTTATTTTCACTTTTTTCCCCTCATTAAAATTATCAGAACCTGCTTTCATTGCCAGATATGTGGCTTTTTATGAAATGCAGCTTCCAGCTGCTTTTAAGGTTGGATTTTTCAATTAATCTCATCTGAGTTCTGATTTTGGAAACATAAGCAGAGATGCTTTCACAGTTTATTTGGTATAAAGTGCTTTCAAATCTTGTTAGTTAGTTTTTCTCAGTGATGCAAAGCTAACCATATGCTATATGAACAAACTGACTACCTTTATTAAATTTAAAACTAATTTTAGTATCTTCATTCTCAAAGAACACAAATTCTAATAAAGAGTGAAAATGTGAACTTCAATCAAAACAAAATTCTTCAGGCAGGTGGGGTATCTGGTATATTGCTATCAAACTGAAGCAAAAGACTAGCCCTATGGAAATTAGCGGAAATTTTGTTTGGCTTCAGTGATAAAAAGATTTTATTTCCTGAATGATCCTATTAAGTATTATCTAATGAGCAGGAGGTGCAACTACTATAGTTATGCTTCTATAATGGCTTTTCTTACTCTTATTATTTATACCATCCTTCCAGGTGGGAGCATGTTCTCCCTAGTGTGTGCTGTGTTTGCAGAGATGTATATGATACAAGATGAACAACAGGTTAAACATCAGGCTCTAAGAATCCTTCGTTGTCAACAATACGCCCTTTCTTATGCAGCCAACCCATTTTGTAAAAAAATCTCTAGAAGATGCCATTGTCTGTTGGGGGAAGGGCTTTGGCCGTTTAATATGAGCATCATGAAATGCTGCCTGCCATAGAGTAATAGAAACTCATTCTTTTTAGGCTCTCTGAGAACAAGCAGACCATGGTCATAGGTCAGTGTCTCCTCATATCACCTCTGATACACTTATTTTCTTGTCATGTAATGGTTTGTGGAAGGCTTTGTTGCAGGCATTAAATGGCTAGCCACATTTAACAGTGCTCTTTGAAAGAACTATAAAGAAACACAACAAAGAACCAAAAATAATGACACAATAAGCCAAGCTGATACTTGGAGCTCAGGATTTTACACAATTGAGCAAAAAAACACTTGCATTCAGAGAAGTGGGCAGACTGATTACAGTACAGCTCTAGAAGGTAATCGGTAAGCACTGTATCCCTGTGTAGAAGGATCTTTAATAAAGAGATTTGAAATGGATTTTATGTAAGAACTTTCCTAGTAAGAGGGGAAAAAAACAGACTAAGGCTGAGGTACCATTTGTAATCTGAAGCAGCAATATGTACAGAGTTCTTTTCATATATCTACTTGATAGCTAGGTGATTTCAGCTTAGTAAGAGGGCTGATATATTTTTCTATTACTGCCATTTTTCAGTATTGTATAAATCACATCTTTATAGTCTTGCTTAGGGCTCCACTGTAAGAATAATACTTTTATATAACATGCCCAAACCTGTTAGTAATGTAACACCACCAAATGAGCAGGGGGGAAAGGGGAATTATGGAAGCAAAGGTCAATCACAAGTAGTTTTCTAGCTTATTTTTAATATTTACGGTGAGAAAGGAGAATAAAGTCAAGTCATCAATAGTAAAAATGAGTCGCAAGAGACAAATCTCTCAATGGCTTTGTTATTTTGCTCTCCCATCAATAGGGAAGCTTACAGTGACCTGAAGCAGAGATGCAGAACAGGAGAACTAGGCCTACCGAGTTCTGAAGGCTTGCCAGTGGCACAGTGTACTGCACTGTTCTGCAAATACATTTAAACTTTCTTGGTGCTTCACAGTGGAACTACCGCACTGTCTCTTCATGCATGCGTGAGGTGTGACTGTAAGCAAAAATCTTGGAGAAACAATGAACCCTAGACTAAAAAGGACAGACCTCTTGAACGGTGTGCAATATCTATGAAGGGAATAGCTTTGAAAGTTAGGTTTATTCTTAAGAGTCGTTATCTGGAAGGTGGAAAGAAGTTTACTGTTTTAATGAGCATTTCTCAGTGTCTGTCTTTATACTTTGCCTTTCAGTTCAGACGGTGAAAAGAGCTAGTTAAATCTGTGTTCCCCTTGCCAACTTTTTGTTCTGTTGTCAGGAAGGCTTAAGACATGCAGATATACCAGGGACATCGTTTGGCTGTATAGTCTCCATCCTCCCTATTATTACCAAATGATGCATCATCAGTGTTCAGCCATGCATTTTAATGCACAACATTATCCTTATTATGAAGTATTTCAGATCTATAGCATAGATAATGAAAAGACATTGAAGTTGGTAGAAAAGTATTTCCTTATTTTTAGATTTCAAACACTCTCAAATCTTGCTGTTTCTTGCATTAATTTGTGCAGCAGTCCTGTTGTAAGTGTGCATTTTTAATAGTCTGTGGTCACCAAATCTGCTTTAAGCATGAGGAGTATAATAGATCATTTAGAAACATCAAAATATCTTCCTTTCCACCTGCAAGACCCAGAAGTCATACACATGAAGCGAGGCAATAATATATCAAATCCAACTATAACTAATTTCAGAAACTATTAATAAATCTATTGTTAGCATCTCCTAAACAGGCATTCAAGAATATGCTGACCACTTGGCTACACTTGATTCCACTCCCCTTCTTGATACCTCTCCTCTTTCCTGACAAAAAAAGACTGCCCGCTGCCCAGGGGGGAACCATGGCTTATCTTTATTTCACACAACCGCAACACCAAGCCATTCTTTTGCTTTTAAACATACCTGTACACCTTGCACCTAGCCCTAAAATGCCACATGAAATGCTGAAATCTGCACAGAAGAAAAATCCCTGTCACACGTGAGCTTTTGGCATTCCAGATTCTTCTGCTTGAGTACCACGGGCTCCTCTCAGGACAGGGCAGGTAGAGAGACCTGTGGACCTCTGAACTGTCCTTCCTACAGCTATGAATCACAGCCTCCAGCTGCAGCTGAATCACAAGATTGTCTGTGTTTTTCTTGTTATACCATTAGAATTTATAGATGTTTTAAAATGAATAGGGACAAGTAATTTAAAAGGAGTCAGTTCCTGAGTTAGGCTGTTACTGGTCCAGGATGTAGGAGACTTAAGTGGTGCTCCTTGCTCTGCTACAAATCTTTTCTGTGGCATCCAATACCTGATTCAGATTCCAACGTCTGGTAGTATTTAGGCAATGACTGCTGTGGGTATGTAACTTTCCTTGGTTTAGTCAACTTTATGCCTTCAGAAACCTGAACTTCTTTTTCAAAGAGAATTTCATCAGTTCTCTGTTGGAGTTGGAGCGTTCTCCCAATGCAGCAAGTACCTCCCTAACTTCCAGGGATGTTGTAAGGGTGAAGTTAGGAAAGAGACAATCAAATGCTTCCATACTGACAGCTATATAAGCCTACGAAATACACAGATTCAAGGTAGTTACCACAATACACAAGTCCCTCGGCAAGATGAAGTATGAGGAAAGGTTACTGCTTACGCTTTTGCAAAGTTGTGGCTTATTTGTTTGTTGAGTGTTCTTGGGATGCTTGATAAGGCCAGTGGCCTATTTATTTTCTCTAGGTAAGGGAGAATTATTTGCAGTCATTACTAATCAGCAGCTTCATTTTCTGGAGTACCTTCCTTTCTACCAGGACCCTTTAGCACATGAGGCAACAACTGTGTTGTGACTACCTACTTTGTATAACAATACATTGTAACATAATGTTACAATGAATTATTGCTGTTTATTGTTTTCCTGTCTTCTATCGCATAGTACTTGCATTTCTTCTATGCTGCATTATCCTTTTTAACAGCAGGCAACGTGAAGGCTGTTCAAATGTCACACAGGGCAAGTACGCGAAGTAGGGAACTAGGGATGAAAAAAGCATGAAGGTAAATGGGTGACAAGACGGGGCAATTCTGCTTCATGGTGCCAGTCACCTGCACTCCAGTGGTTAGTGTGGAAAGGTGAAATAGAACCTCGCAGCAGTCTAATTTTGTATCAGTTATCTCTGTATTAATGCTTCAGACCAGCTAAATGCTTTACAATGATCATTAATTATCTCAGTATGCTAAAATACATCTAAGGGAAAGCTCTTGTCATTGCAGGGGTGAGAGCTGGAATCTCAGTTGTTGATTAGACTCTGTCTTTGAGCCAGTGTCTGGTCACCAGCATAGGCAAAAAGTGCTGAAATCTCATCACCTGAAGTCAGCGCACGTGACAGGGAGATGCCATTAGTTAGGCTGTACCTGAGGAGTGTGCTTTCTAGTTTACACAGCAAAAGTTATGCCCAAATATCACTCTCACACACTCGCCCCCCAAAAAATGATAGTTTTTATGAAACTTTATTTCTTTTTCTTTATTTAGGAATGTACTGTGACCAAAGCTGAAGGTAAAATATATTTTCACTGGTTTCAACACCTTGTAGAAAATTGCTTTAGTCATTTAAGATGTTTGAGAATCCTCAGCCTTCACTGAAAGTTCTGAGTAGGTAAATCTCCTAGAGTAGTCTGTTTTTCAGGAAGGCTGGGAAGGGAATTTCTGCATTGTAAAGACATCACTTTTAATTTACAGACAGTAGAGTTTAACTATGGAAACATCTACACTAGCCTTCTTGTTTCAATAAAGACATGCTTTTAAGGTGAATCTCACCACAGCAGGCTTGGAGTGTGTTAACTGGATTAAATCCTTTTGAATGAAACTGAATTGAAAAAATTTATTCCAGGTGCACAGTTGTTGCAGTCATTAATGGACATTCAGTCTAAAGTATTAAAGCTTGTTCAAAGCAATTACCCTCTGAAATATGTATAATAAGGACCTAGTGTCCTCAGCACCAACTCTTTTGCCGAACAAAGTCATACCCTGTAAGTGGCACTATCTGCTGGTGGGTACGGAGCCTGTGTTGTTAATTTTTTGTTGGGGAATATGTTTGGTAGCTGCTGAAATAGTTTCAGGAACAAAGGACTCTCTGTGCCTAGCATAAAGTAAACAACTTATTATTTCCCATTCTTTTTTCTTTTCCCCTAGATTTGTCTATCATTCAGAATATTCTGATTTTTCAGCTGGAACGGTCTTTGAAAGTTCTACAGATATCACAAACATAACAACCTAATGTTTAGAAGGTTGCACATATTTTATTTTTAGGGTCTTAGGAACTTCCTGATAAATCATGTTATGTTCATTGAAATTTTGAATTTTAAATGTAGAAAGTTGCTTTATGTTGAACTTCACTGGAATTACTCATTTTACCTTGAGGCAAAAGATAGTTTACTCTTTAACCTTTTTTCATTTAGGTGATACTCTTTTATTGGGAATTGAGCCACAATTTACATGCTAAACTCAACACAAACAGGATATGAACTTCTTGCTACTCACCATCTGACTAGAACATAAATATGGATTTCTACTGTGCAATTAACCTAATTCTACTAATAATATTGATAAGATTATTTGATGTAAATTCAGTTGTATAGTGTGTTGAGGACAGGATTTATGTTTTGGTTATTACAGTTAGAATTCTATGTATAATACATAGGGTAATATCTCACACACAATAGTAGGTGTGCTTATATATGTGCATGTCTGTAGAAATTAGCGTGGTCTGTGAAACCTTCCCTGGCTTCCACTACTGAGAAGTGTAGTGTCTTTTGAGAGGGTTCACACACTTGAAGTGAAGAATGCGTCTATGTGCAGAAGAAACTGTAAATTCTGTGATGACAATCTGTGCCAGGAAAGGGTTGCCGGATACATCCTCTGAGAAGTGATCCAGAAAATGATGTAAGGTACAGCTGTGTTCCAAGAAGCAAAGGAAAGGTGTCTTTCTAGTTGTCAGCCCACGAAGGGTGAGCGAGTTACTCTGGTGTCTTTCAAGGCTTCCTATTCAACTGAAAAATGAAAACTAGTCTTAGGGTACCACTCTACCTCTGCTCTCCAAGGAGGTTCTGCAGATTAGAAAAGACAGTATGAAACAAAGAAAAAACTGCTTTCCCTCCACTGTGCACTGAGAGAAGGCATTTCTAGCCTTTAAGCTAGCACATTTTTCCTTCTATGGTTCCTGACTAAACGGGGGCCGCTGTACTGAAGAATGATTTAGAAGACACACATGGCTGCCAAGGGCATATTTTTTTAAAAAGAAACTATGATGTTTCTCAGTCAAGGGGTAAAAATAAGGGGGGGGGGGGGGGGGGAAAGCAGTCTTTCTTCAGGATTCAAGCACTTGTAGAGTTGTAGGTGTGTTCTCTATGTAATGTATTAATTCAATATTCACCTGTGGAATAGTACTACCTCAGAGAAAATTGAACTCTCATCACCCTCATTTGCTTAATGTTGTTTTATCTCCCGGTTCCAGGAGCCATTACGTCAGACCACCCTTCTCTTTGTTTTGCTTTACCTGGCTTCACTTATTGCATCAAACAATTTGTTAGTAGGAACACCTTTCTATCCACACGTGCAATCGGGTGCAATGACACTTTTAAAGTAATACATGGACAGAAAACCTTTCATGCCCAGGACTACCTCCAGATTCTCTTTGCCACCAAACAGTCTACCCTGACGTGAAGCAGCAGTGGGTGTAGCAGTGGGTGCAGCAGTGGGTGCAGCAGTGGATACAGTTCCGTCCTGCAGGCTGGAGGCAGGCTGCACGGGCTGAGGATAAGGTCAGAAGAGGGCTAGAAACGCGCCAGGCCCTCCTAGTAACTCTGCTCTCTGCTGGGATCGGTGCAGCGACGGCATGGCCCAGAGAACCCACTCCTCACCTTGGCCAAACACCGCTGCCTTGTTTCACCATGGCTGGGTCAGTTCATCTCCCTTTATGACATTCCCATCAGGCATATGAGGGAAATTTGAGGTGGCGTGTTACAATTTGTTAAGCATTTTCACATCAGACTTCAGGAATTGCTTTTTACAGCAGTGTGGCCGGCAGGGTTTCTCGGCAAAGGCTGCCCCTAGCCCTGGCTTCATTGGAACTTCTGGGCTCCCAATCTCTTGGAGTGTTGCTGAAATTTAGGACAGAGGAAACTGCCTCTGGTTGTGCCAGGGTTGGTTTAGGTTGGATATGAGGAACAATCTCCTCACGGAACGGGTGCTCAGGCACTGACAGGCTGCCCAGGGGGGCATCGCCATCCCTGGAGGTGTTCAGAAACCGCGCAGCTGTGGCACCTGGGGACACGGGTTGGGGTGGGCTGGGCACGGCTGGGGTGACGGTTGGGCTCGATGGTCTCAAAGGGCTTTGCCAACCTCGGTGACGGCACGGAAGCCCCGCGCAGCTGCCGCGGCCGCCCGCCCCGGCACGGCGAGCCCTGAGCCCTCTGCGGTGAGGTCTCGCCGCCCGCCAAGATGGCGGCCCTGACCCCCGCTTCCTCTTCCGGCCGGGTTGCCATGGCGCTGCCCCCCCGGCCCACCCTCCGCCCTCCCGCCGCCGTGTGTTTACATCGCGCAGGACGAGCCGGAGCCCCAGCGCCCGGGGACACGGGGACGCAGCCGGCCGCCTGCCCGCCCTACATCCCCGCCGGGCGGCGCTCCGGGAGACGCGGCATGAAGGTGATGCCGGCGGCTGGCACTGCGCGGGGAGGGGGTCCCCACGGCGGGGCTCGGCTGGGCCTGGCGGCTCCTGGGTGGGGGGCGAGGGGTCGGGACTGGGCCCGCGGCGGGAGGTGGCGGCCGCTCGCTCTCGTAGCGGACGTACAACTTCCAGAAGCTTCTGACTTCGTGGGGGATATGGTGCCGCTTCAGGGAACCCGTCTCCCCTGAGGGATGCCCTCCCTTTGCGACTCCATCACGAGCCGGGCCGCTTGCCGCGGTGGGGGAGGCTGCCCGCGCCCCCCGGGCCGGTGCCCGCGGGAAGGGGCCCTGCCCCCCCAGGGCTCGCCCTGCTGGCGGCCGGGGTGCGTGCGGGTGGGCTGCTGCCCCCACAGGGAGCGCCGGGGAGACCCTCGCCTCGCCCCCCCCCCCCCCATTCCCTCTGGGAAATAATTAGGATAGAAACGTGCCAAAGCGTTGGCACTTCGGCGCGGAGGCGGGCCGGGCTATGAAAGTGCTAATATACCAGCTCTGGGTTGAGAGGCTGTCTCTTGGGTTGTGTTGGTCGGGAGTCAGTGGTGCCACGGTTTTGTTTTTCTTCCTGTTATGTTCTATCTCTTTAATTTGCAGGTGTATGGCTTTTGAAACGGGTCCCTCTTGTTAATCAATCTAAAAGATGAGGTACACTTGACATTCCCTGTCTCCTGAATTTGTATAGCACTTAAAAAAAAAAAATAAAAATTATTGATGAGTTAGATGGTAAGCTGTTTGAGGCAGAAACTGCATGTGTAGCTATGGTCTGTACCTGTCCTGATGGAGACATTTGGCTCAGGCCTTCCTCCGAGCCTCTGAGTGGAGTAAGTATGTGTTAGAAGTTCCCCAGCTTGTGCAAGTGTCGGGTTCTGGGCAGTGCACGTGTGTTGGTCGCTTGGGTTAATGGGTTAATGATCATCTCTGCTCAGGGGGCTTTCAGCCATCAGTGGCTGCACAGCTGACAGATGAAAAGGGACGGTTTCTGAGTACATTAAATAAATATATTTCAAAAGAATGACTCCTCCTATGCAGTGTTATTTTTTTTTTGTTCTGCATTTGTTCCAAGCGTTGTAGTAAAGAGTAAATTTTTTTCTTTTTGGGTGCATGTTAGTTCAAATAGTGTGGGACAACAAAAAACACAAATGAGGCGGTTTTTGGTAAACATTGCCATGGCTCTGGGTGAGTTGTTGACTTATACTGCAAAACAAAAACTTCAGAGTGCTGGTTGAACAGTACATGCAGCTTGAGGCCAAAACTGAGAAGATTTCCTTCAGCATCTGTTTTATTGCATACAGAGTAAACAACTGATTATTCTTGTTAAGCCCATTACTTCTGCTGAACCTCTTTTGCCCTACTAGAGTTGGGAAAGCTCATGGCTCTTTTAGATGGGCTCACTTAAAATACAGTGAAATGTGAGTGGAGTCATGTTCTGATTGCAAAAAAAATGTGTGTTTGGGGGTTGAGTGTTTTTTAGTGGTGTTTTGTTTTTTGTTTTTTTTTTTGTTTGTTTTTTTTTTTTTATCCAATCATTAGATATAAGCACTCTGCAGAGCTTTTCATTATAAAATGGTTCATGGTGCTCTCTCTGCCAGGGTACTTTCTTTCAGTGTACGTTTCTTTGCATATGTGCCACCTTTTGCTGTAGCAGTTGCCTCAGTTTTTGCTGTATAAGATCATTGCACATGCATGATTAAAAGTCTTAAACGAGGGGCAGGGATAATTACACATTTAATTGACAAATGGAACGCATCAAAATGTGCACAGGCTTTTTTACTCCTTAAAAGGGTGAGGAAGGGAGAAGCTAGCGGGAGGGAAGGGTGCTGGTGTGGGAGCTGGGTCTGAATCCCTTTTATGGACCTGCTCACAAGTATTTCAGTGTGACTTCAAAACAAATCAAGGTTTAAGTTGTTGATGATTGCAGGGAATACATCAGAACCAAGCTTTTTGAAAAGTTGTCTTGCCTGTTTCTCCCTTAATTGTTGTTATGTCTTGGGAAATTTGAGTTTGGGTATTTTTAGCAGTATTAGTTTTGACCCTTTCTCATTGATGCTGGCTAGCAGGTTGCTGAGAAGGCAGCGCTGTCCAAGTAAACCAAATTAATGCTAGCATGTGTAAAGCTGGTCTGCCTGCTTGCGGGAGGGAAGAAGCAGGTGAAGAGAAGTGGTGCCATCGGGGACTTCTGCTGTGGATGTGATCCTTTCAGGATCCGTCACGAACATGATTGTTGCTGAGGCAACTAAAGCTTGATGTATTTTATTTTAAAGTCAGTCTATTAAAAAGATAAAGTAGTGTGGCAAAGTCATGCTTTAAAGCTTGGGGTGTTGGAAGCTGGATGGGATTCAAGATAGTCTCGACATGTACTTTGCTTCTGTTCCCATCTCTTTGAAGCAACGAGCAGTGGCAGTCCTGAAAGGCAGCATCTCTGGGCCCTTTCAGGCTATGCAAGGTATAAAACTGGTTAAAGCCCCTATTTCCTGCACTATAGCACAGGAGTGAGAGGCAATCAGCTTGAAAGTAGACTGTTCCCATATGCTGGAATAAATTAGCGATATGTTTTGAATATACCAAGAGCATTTGCTTTCCTTCAGGGGCAAATCCATCTTGATAGCAAGGAGATACAACTTTTCAGGCTGCATTAGGAGCCTGGGTAATAGGTCTGTCAGATGGAGAGGGCAGTTTCATTCATTAGGGGAAAGGAGAACTGTAGGGAGATGATCAAACCGCCTCCCATCCATCACGTTGTCAGCAACCAATTACTGTCCCACAATACAGTGTGTTTCCAGTATTATTCTGTTGTGACAAAACACTGGATTTCTCAGGTCACGAGCAGCACTGGAGGATGTGCTTGCGAAATTGTTAACAAAACCTCTTATCTTCAGCCAGTGAGGGAATGGGGGCATTGAGATAGTCCCCCATGGCTACATGGCACGGCTGCTGCTGCAGTGAATGCTTCTAACACTGCTCCCGGCACTGTGCTAACTTAAATCCAAAATCAGAGGAATGAAGAGCATTTCAGCATGTCAGGTTGTATTGAAGTTCTTGTTTGGGAAAGTAAGCTCAAGATGTGATTTCAATTAAGTTGCTGCTCCCCTTTTTATTGAAGTGATTCTCCAAAGTAGAAAGAGAGCTTGTGATACTCCGGCATGTGCTCACATTTAAGTTATGTATTTTGGGATAAGACAGGTGTCATAAATGTGACATTTTCCTTCGAGAAACTTACAGCTGTATTTACGAGAACGAATGTGAACTTATTGTCTATAGTTCTGTTTTTCTGACTGCCTGTGATACTTGGTGTTGGCAGATGAGTCCTAGAGATCAGGTGAAGGCAAGGTATTTTGAAGATGAGGCATCAAAAGTTATGGAAAGCGTACATAAATAATTCTCTTGCTTGTATTTACAAACAGCTCTTTTCCTGAAGGATGCCATGGATTGTCCTGTCAAAACTTGATGTATATGTAACTTGGTTTTTTTAATATAGCTGATCCTGTTCAGCAGGGCTCTTGACAGTTGAAATGAAAAGTACTTGGAGAAGGAACAGCTTATAAAACTGACAAGAGACAAAAAGTATTACTTTCTGTGGAGTATGTAGTAATTTTCTTTTTTTTTCATGGTATGTAGCTCTAAATTTGTTAAAGGAAGCAGGAGGAGAATGAATGTAAGTGATCGAGTAAAAGGGAACACAGGCTGTATATTCTGCAGGTAATTCTAGCTTGAATAGTTGATGACAATTGGTCACATCTGGTTTTCTTTATTGGTAAACTACCTTGCAGACTTTCTGGTGTTTTTCTTTTCCCAGTGTTTCAGCTGAGTTTCAGAGAGATGGGAAGAGGTTACATGCCGTCAAAATCCTGGGAAAGGTACACGCTTACATTGGTGAGGCCAGTAGTAGAGTTCTCAAGCAGTTTCTTCAAAAGAAATGTTGTTGCTGGTTGAACTTACTGGAAGTCACAGAAGTGGTTTCTGCTTGTGTTAGCAAATGTTACAATCTTAGCACTTCTGCAGAGATGCCTGAGGCCTAGTGCAATTTTTGGGTTCCTTTCAATCTAAAAAAGCATTTTGAATGGAGCAGTTACCAAAAACTATTGCTGCCAGAATGAATTTTTACTTTTTATACTTGGGTTACTTGTGTTCGTAATGATGAAGTGCTTTCTCTATCTGATAGCTGTTTAGTTTTGCCGAGTGAAGTTACTCCGGTTGGAATCTTGTATACAGCAAGTTGTGATCCATGTTACGCTTCTCGTCGTTAGTGTGGGAAAATATGAGATCTCTGAAGCCTGAAATAACGGGGGCATTATTGCTGGCAGTGCTTCTGGCTGTCAAGTTTAAGGCATGCGGGCTAGGTGTGGAACTGGAGAGCTTGGTAGTATGAGAAGATGTAGTGTTCATTCTGTAAAGTAAATACTTTATCTGAAATGTTTCTCCTTCAAAACACAACCACTAAATGCACAGAACAACAAGCAGCACTGATCTAAAAAGACCTCTGGAGTTCATAACTCATTTGTATGGAAGGATATACTTAACTACCAACCCATCAACAAAATCAATTTAAAATTTGTGTGTTAAATATATCATATTACAATCTTCCAGCTAATTCAGAAATGTTTGATGTTTTGCAGAAAATGCATTCTTAATGAAACAAGGAGACAGAAATAAGTTCTGGATTGAGTAAAATATTTTATATTTTACCTCGATTTCTAGTGTTTAAAATTACTTTTGGTGCTTTTGGAGCAACTGTTTGACTTCAAATAAATTTGCAGCTTCCCCCCCAATTTTAAAAATTGATATTAAGATTTTGGCAAGACAGCTTTGTGTTTCAAACTGTTCCAGTGATGCCTCTTGTGACTGTCTTTTATGGGGGAGTGCTCATGCTTTTCAAGCTGGGTACACGCTGATGTACTTTGCATTCAAGTTTTGTTGTAGAAATTACTATGTTCTAGCTGTAAGAGCCCTTGAAAAAACTAGTTAGATTTCCACTCATTAAAGCTAAAACAGTAGTTGTGGACTCTTAAGGAAATAAATGCATGGGAGTCGGGTAATTTGAGTAGGCCATGTTACGGAATACTGCTTAATGTATCACATCCTTCCATCAGTTGGTGGTTTGTTGGTTTGGTTTGGTTTTTTTGTTTGGGGTTTTTTTCTTTTTCTTTTTGAAATTGTGGCCCGACTGAAGATAATGGAAAGAGACTTTCTAAATCTCTAGCATAGTTAAGATGATCTTAATGACCTCTTGTTGTATAGGCCTATATTATTAAGTAAAGGACTTCTCATTTTTATTTCGGATGAATGTCTCACGCTGTCTGCAGCTTTCTAGACTGGTACTTCCACATCTTATAAGGAAAGTGGAGAATATTCTTTCTGCGGAGTGCGTTACTATTTCTTTTAAGTCTGAGTTAAAATGGCATTAATCATTAAATCAACCTGTCAAGGACCAGGCTGGAGAAAAGTAAATCTGTACTACGTTTGCTAATTGTAGTTACGTAGAATGTGCAATAGAACTGCAGGCCATTAAGTCTTATTATTGCTTGGGTTTAGTCCACCAGCTCAGCTGTCTGAATGAATTTTTTTTTTCCCCCTGAAGTTTTTGTTGACAGGCAGAGAATGACTGCCAGGATGTAGGAAGACTTCTTCCCACTGAAACTACCTAAATCAGTGAATGGTCAGTTACCAGTATGAGTTAATTTGTATTTTTTTAGATATCATTATTGGTAATTGTTTAATTGTTTTCAGAATGGTTTGCTGTGATGCAGGGTCATGTTTTCGTCCTGCATCATTCTGTATTGCGCTCTTCTGGAGAGTTCAGTGTCTGCTGGGTGTTTCTGTAACGACTGTTTTTCCCCATGTAATAGGCTGCTCCAACTTTAACAATTGCTAATGCTTCAGTTATGCTGTGCAGTGACACTTTACCTTTGTGAAACTTCTTTTTTCCAAACAAATGCAATTCAGCATGGTCAGGTTTTTTTTAATGTAAACAGTATTCTGTGCAAGGCATACCCTTCCTTGTGGAGGTAGTAGTTTAAACTAGCATTGACAGCAAACTATGCAGCCTCTTTTGGGGTAGCTTTTCAGTCTATGCGCTGCTGCATGGTGTCCTTTTGATAATTACACTGGTTAACCTGCTTGAAGTGAGGAGCATTCTATTTGGGCCAGGTCAGTAAATGATCAAACGAAGCGTAGTTTGTTTGGTTTGATTTTTGAAAAACACTTTCTTTCTGAGCTAACATTGAATAATATTGAATAACATTGAATAATAGGTAAAATTCAGATGGAAAATAAATGGTCGATCAAGACAAAATTCAATACAATAATTAATTCAAAATCCAGAACTGTCTGACCTACTGCTGAGTAGACTGTATTGGCTTTTTTGCTGTATAAATGCTGTTATCTGCCCCATATAAAATGTGAGTGTAAAAAGTGTAAACCAAATTGTTTACTAGCTTGGTGAATGGAGAAGAGATTGTGGTGTCACTAGTGCTGTTGAAAAGTTATTTATGCCAAGTAAACGCTAATTAGGATTACTCACAGTACAAAGTTGTTTTATTGCTGTAGAAAGAGGATTTGACTCTTCTGCTGAGAACAATAGAACTCAATCTTGATTTGGGATTTGCAACATTAAAACTTGCTCTCGTTGCTTCTCTCCTCCAGTCCTGTTGTCAAGACAAAAAAAGTGTTGTTAAAAATCGTAGCCTCCCTAATGTGTTTGTCCAAATGCAGAGATGAGTAAATAATCTAAGCAACTTTTCTAGTTCTTACAGTGTACTTTGAACAAAGTGCTATAATTTTACACTACTGTCATCCTCAGCAATTCTATTTCTGTACTTTACTTTAGTGTTCCAGGGAATTTATAACTGCAACTCAAATTCCCCTTGGGCTGAAACCTGGCACCGAAGCTCTCATTATGAGCTAACCTTGTTTTGCAAAATTAAAAGCAAAACATCCATCAAGAGGCTTGCTTAAAACTACAGGAAAGCGGGGGGGAAAAAAAATGTTTATGGTTGCAGATCAATTTTCTTCCCTCTGCAGGAAAAATCCAGCCAGCTTTGGAAACCCCTGAGGTGTGGGTGTGCAATCAATAGCAATGGCAGATTCACTGGAATGTGCCTATTACATTTAGAAAATTTTAAATGAAAGTCTTATTTTTTTTTAATTTCTTAATATGCTGAAAATTCATTGCTGAAGAACAAGCTGCAGCTGCAACAGATACCTATCTAACAAAGGTACAGTGATAGTCCTAAACTTGTTTCCACTGTCTGCGTGGGGTTATCTGAGCAGTAGTGGGTAAGAAGATGGTTATGTGCTTCAGCTGAAGTTAAAGTACCTGTAGCCCTCAGCTCCCTAGGAAAGGGAGTCGTCATGTTGATCTACCTACTCAGCGTATGCTTGTTAAAATTTAAAAACAAAACAAAACCAAAAACCCCACAACCCCTTGTTCTCTGTAGGAGTTGAGGCTTTATGGAGTTGTGTAGAAGCAGAAAGGACATTCTGAGGAATGGAATAATTTGTTTAAACATGAAGTATCAAAGATAAGTTCTGAGAAACTTCATAACAGTGATTGGATAGAGATCCCAAATGAACACTGTCAGTAGTGATGGCATTGTAGGAAGTCCTGATGAAGGTCAGCTTCATTGTTACTGCATCTGGCAAGCTCTTTGGCATCTGCATACGTTCAGCCCAGTCCTAATACGTTATCATCTCTCATCTGTGTGGAGGAATTTAATCTGGGATGAGAAGAGCTGGGGTTTTTGTGGTTTTAGGAGGGAGCAAGATACGGAAATGTGCAGGAAACTGGTTTTTAGTCTTGTGGGTGTGCAATAAGCATTCTTTAAACATAATGCGAAAATAGTCAATGCTTTTACTAAGATGCTTTAAAAATAGTTTCCCAAAGCACTTAAACTGGCCTGTTCTTGGGGATTACTTCGCTTGTTTCTTCCCACAGAGTCTTGTAATTCTTTAGGGGTGCATCTAGCCTTTGTAGTTATCAGTTAAGATGTTTTTTAAAAAAGGTGTTGGACCTGTGCTGGGAAAGCTTATGAGTGGAATCACAGATGTGGAGGGGTGAAGCCTGTGCTGCTGATAATTTTCCTGTGCTAAATTGCTTTATTGGAATTGTGCCTACATAGAATACCAGGTCTGAAAGTCAGTGTTAGGCAGAACAGAGGACGTGTGATTTAGGGTGGCAGTTGAAGGCTTGTGTAGAATGAAGTAGGTCTGACCTTGTGGGCTCTTAAGGAGAGGATCTACGAGGAATGAGGCAGTTTTGAACAGTGAAAGAAGTGAGAGTCTAGGCTCAAGTCCAGAATGGGACTGAATGTGAAGATGAATGTCAGGAAAAACTAGAGTAAAGTGCTGAGGAGCAAGAATGGAAATACGAAGAACTAGGTCAGGAAATAAATACTATTTTCACTTGAAAATGCACAGGGAAAGTAGTAGCTAAAGCTGTGGATTTTAAAATAATTTCTGAAGTGTAGTCTCAGAACTGAGATGCTGAAGTCATGACTGAGTTTTATATTCCTCCAGCTTCAGTTCTGTAAGGCGCAAATGATTACTAATAAAATTCAGTATATGGAGAGGAGTATTCATGTTTTGGGTTTTCTTTTGGTTTTGCCTGCGTGGGGGATTTTTAAAGAATGCTGTGTTTCTGGGGTTGAGTAGGAAAGGGAAGAAGGAACAGAACTGTAAGATACATGCCTCTCCTTGTTTGAGAACAGCAGTAAAGTGTCTACTAGTAGTCATAACTGAAGAAAACTTGGAAGTTATTTGGCTCCAACTCATTCAGTTTCAGTAATAATTTTTCACAGCATTGATTTTTTTTTTTAATCTTGATCCCCACCCCGTCACCCTTTTTGGCCTTTGTTTTGGGGTTTTATTTTTTGCTATTCATTAGCTAATCCTGGCTCAGTGAACAGACTCTACTTTGGTTTAAGATTATATACCGTATATTAATGTAATGCTAAGTAGAAGAGTAGAGTCTAAGAGGCAGTCTAAAAGCAGTGGTGGTGCAGGGTAGGGTTTTTTTGATTGTTTCAAGATGGTCTGTAGGGACTTTTTGGAAAGCTTAGTTATTTCCTGTGTTGCCTTAACCTGTTGTGGCATCTGCAGTGACAGACTCATGTCACTGTTGACTTAGGAGCACAATGGGCCTGCTGTTGGGGCTGCTGCTGAACTATGTGGGTTTTTTGAGTACTTAATACTCTGCTGAGGCTGAGATAGTATAGGCTGTTTTTATGATTGACCATGCTGAAATCATTTGTTAATACAAATGTGGTGATAAATGCAGCTCTCTGTGTAAGCATCATAAATGTAATTCGGTACCTTGTGGGAAATACTGACCCTCACTGGATAGGAACCTTCTTTCTGCCATGCATGGATTTATCACAGCATATGTAAAATATAGTCTTTAAATATACTGAAAATACGACCATATCACTGGAGTTCTGGGCAGAATTATTCTCAAAAGTATTGTATCCCACAGAAAAGCATGAGGTGTAGTCTGAAATTCTTGTAGGTGATTTGTCACACTTGCTTAGTTTGGTACTGGCAGTCCTCTCAATCCGTAAATACAATGAAACACAGTACAAGACAACAAACAAACGCTCATTTACTGGGTCACAACAGCCTGCAATATTTGAGTTAATCTGTGCTGTAAGGTCAGTAGTCATGTAGTATGATCAGAACATAGGTTATGTTCCTCAGGCAGTTTCTGTGAGAATCCCTGTAGGTTTTTCTCTTTATTTTTATAATTTGCTGTGTTTATACAAAGCCTTTCAGCTTCCTTGTAGTTCATTGAAACTGCTGGGAGGGACAGTGTGAGCTACCTTGGAATTGGCACATCCATAACTTCAGTTTTATTGCCTCTGCTTGAGTTGACTTGTTTCTGGTCAGCTTAGATCTTGTTTGAAAATACGACTTTTAAAAATTGCCATTAAATCTTAATAGTGCTCGTAGTCAGAAACTCATCAATTGCTGAAAGGAATTGTACGATGCGCTTGCTTATGAGAGCAGGGACTGTCTCTGGAAAGCCAAGAGGTTTTTCTTAGTTATATGTTCCTAGGCTCTGCACCGTAACCTGACTGTTCCTGTAATAATATCTGTTTAAATCTGTGCCTTTTCAATGGCTCTAGTGAGGACTGGAACCACATTCTCAATTAAAATGGCTATACAAACCCTAAATAATTGAAAGAATATAGTGCAGTTAATAATCCACTGATGTTTCTGAACTGTTGACACATCTTCCTGCATCCAGGATGCTCCTAGAGGGAGCATCGAAGCACAGACAACATCTGCGTGCATTACTTCTACCATGGCTGCAGCTTAAGAGGATTATTATGGAACTGGTGGACACTGCATGGCTGTTTATCTGCAAAGCCAGTAACTTAAGCAGATGTGTGCATCCCATTCCCCTTGTCTGGCAAGGATCCTTAAGAATGAAAAAACCCAAATGTAACTGATGCCTCATTCTCACAATAATACTGTATATAAAAAAAATAGTGTTGAGACCAACAACTTAAACTATAATGTAGTTATAAATCTTCTTAGAAGACAATTTCTTGGAATTTTTGTTTGCTGTAGGTCACTGTGCTGCCTGAACTGCAGACAGCTTAAGTATTGGCTACCAAGCTTGCGGCAGACCTGGTGAATTAAACTCAGCAGATATAACTGAAAAAGCAATGGATGTGCTAATGTAAGATGCAAAGCCGTTGTAAAGAGACTTTGTAATCTTGTTAATAACGTGTCAGTCTTTGAGCCTTAAGTATTACTGTTAGATAGAGATGAGAGAACCTAGGATCTCATCTACTGTTAAGTTTTACGTTTTCATTCCTTAGGGAAATTCCGTACCAACACTGTGCATGCTTACTCACTGGTCTAAATTATTACACTGAGAATGTTTATATATTATGCTGCCTATGTTACAGGTGATTATATATAGTAATAAGATATCAATGAGATAAGAACTTGGGGTTTTCTATAGAAAACATTTCTAACTTTATTTTAGGAACTGGGAAATCTCAAGATTTCAAGGTTCCTTGCAAAACAGTTCTTGGAGAACTTAAGTTTCTGGTTACTTGATATGCCATGGGAATCTAGACTGTGTTTCAATTTTTAAGTTTTGAAATAAATAAAAAAGCAGGGTTTTTTTTGGTATTTTGGGAAGATTCTCCAAAAAATGTTGTGATTGGTTGCTTTTGAGTAGTGAAAAAAAAATCTTCAAAAATTCTGGCCATTTCTGTTAGATACGAAGAATGTTCTGTAAAAGTAGGAATCTTGCATTGTGTGTTTTAGTTCTGTGGGATTCTAGTAGCAAGTGATAAAGTTTTGAATTGGAGGGACGTAGGTGATGGCAAATAGCATCTCAGCCGTGGACTTTATAGTGTCAATAGTGGGCTCTGTTTTCCTCGCAGCTGGAGTTTTTAATACTAGCTTAGTGCTGAGGTTGACCTTCAACTCAGATAAACCTTAATTTCAGGGTAAGTATTGTCAATGTCAATTGTCACCATACTGGAGAGTTGTACTGCTAGTGAACACTGAGTTCATGCATGAGGAAAGAAGCACCATAACGCCACCACTCACTTTTGACTGCATTTTGCATCCTCTTTGCATTTATGTAGATGATGCATTTATGTAACCCAAAGGATCGTCACTATCATGGACTGTTAATGGGAGAAGCCACTGAGCAGGTTTGTCTCATGGAGCAAAGTGAGACTACTGACTATTTTGAAGAAGGAAAGATAATGTTTTCCTTAGCGGCTTTTCCTTAGTCCCTGGAAGATAGGTTATCTCCTTGGGCAGCATAGAGTTAGTAAGGACTTAAGCTTCACCTTGTGTGGAGGGTTCTGTTACTTTTTTTTGAATTAAAATTATTTTGGTGTTGCAAACAACAAAGTACAGGCAAAGGATTTGGATTCAAGACCACTTCTAGTTTACGAGTTCTTATAGTGGTGGTTCAGGAATGTTTGCAAGGCAAATATTGGCACCTCATGTCCTACATGCCTACACCTTCTGTACAAAAACAAATGTTCTGATTTAGTATACTAATGTAGCCTTGTCTTCTCCTTTCTCTCTCTGTAGCACTAATGGCTGTGAAAGAAATATCTATAAATGTTGCCTGTGGTTGATGTAGAAACTTACTTAAATAAGTACTGCATATTCAATTCATTGCTAACATCCACAGTTGTTTACTCATTCTTAAAATCTAGATCATATTATTTAGGTGAAGTGAGGAGATGGTTAGACCTCAGTGTTGATAACTGATTTCTGGGTTTGATTTTTAATTGGAATAAGTCAGGCAACTTGCTACTTTCTCATCTGTACCCTATGGTAATTTTTTTTTTTTTCCTCCTTTCCGTGATAGCTCCTGCAATGCATGACTTAAAGTTTGAACTGCTTGCTGACCAAGGCCAGGCAGTATTGATACCAGCTGTTTTTAAATGAGAAATAGGTAAACAGCTTAGGTAAAGTTTGCATAGTTGTGGATGGCAGAAATCAAGATTATGATGGTGACGCTATCACAATAGACTTACATACTTCACCTGAGTGATCTGTTTTCCTTGCTGTCAGACTCTTGAAAACAAAGTTTTTGTGATACTTCTTGTTTTTATGTCCATTTCGTTGAAAAAAAAATGGGGAATGGATGAAAATGTAAGCTACTTGTGCAAAGTAAAAAGTATTTTCATGATGTGAAAGATGAGGAAACGGAGAAAGTGTGTGATGCTGTTGGGGGTAACCTTGCAGTCATAATATGAAGATAAATACTGCAACTTCAATGCCGTGAGTGCTTTTTCTTCCTGAGTTCATAAAATAAAATCTGACAATTGCTGATGTACCAGTTAGCTGGGTTCTGTAACCTTCCAGCTGCATATGTTAATACACACCTTCAGATAGTTCAGACTGCAAACCCATTAATATTTTAGGGTGCACAGAAGCCTGGTTTCCTAATGACTGCCAAGTTTCTGATTTCACTCTTTACTGTACTGCCATTCCAAAAGAAAATTGGTTAGTTGGATTTTGTTTCTAAAGGAGCTCTGCAGCTATGCCTGGTGTTTACTCTGCTGTTATTTTTTATTTAAAGCTGAGGGGGGGTGTGGGTTGGCGGAGCAGGAGGGGAGGAGGAGCAGCAGACAGTGGGGCAGTGTGATTTTTTTACTTTGGTAGTTTGCAGCTGAAAAAGCAACTACTACACCTTTATAGCTGCACAAGTCATGAAGGTACTGTGTGTGCAAAGTCAGTTCAGCAGCCTTAAATATAAGTGAATGCTCTCTACAAAAAGTCTATGAATCTGGCAACTCTGCCTGCATCCTTCCAGAGCAGCATTGCAGGCTCTTCCTGAGATCCTGAAGGCTGGAAAGTGTAACTGCAGAACTTCGGAGGGCAGTCTGGTAGTTTTTCATGGGTGGTTAGTTTTGCGTGTTACACGTGCAGCAGAAGTGCACACGTAGAGGCATGGAGGGGGAAAACTGCATGGTCAGTGGACCTGGGTGGGTTTGAAGATTGTAAAACCAGTTTGGTTTGTTGTCTTTTGAAAAATGAGGTGTGGGATTGTACATGAGTACAACCCATACTGATCTCCTGAACAGGCCACAGACATTTCAGAATCTAGTCTTGGTAACACAAGTCAAAGATTGGATTTTTTTCCCCTGGAAATTCCAAGTGATGCTGAATCTGCTGTTGCCCTTGGTAAATGGAGATTTGAATTTATTGTTGCATTGTGTGTTTTAGAAATAGTAATTTAGAAACTTTTACCATTCAGTTCCTGGATTTTAGTCTACTCAGACCCTTGTAACTTTGTTTGCTAGCTTGAAGAGTCCTTTTTTTAAATTCATTTTTTTCCTCCTCCCTTCATGCAAGTAACTTGACTGCAAACAAATTTCCCAGCAGCTTTGTGTCTCATCAGCCAAAGTGAGGTCCTTGTGTCCTTACTGGCTGGCATATTATCTAATCCCGTAATTATTTCTGTAGTTCCTTTCTGAACTTTCTCCAATTTACCTCCTCTTGCTGTTCTGTTCTGCAGGGACCTACCTTAGAAACACAGATGGTGGAAGATGAAACTGAGACAACAAGTGAAGAATTGCCTCCTCATCTGCGGGAAGAGCCTCCCGAAGGTACAGTACTAGCAGTCAGTATAAACACTTTGCATTAAATTGGGGAAAGTGTTCTGGCCAAGGAAGTCTTCCTTATTTATATATCTATCTGACTTGAGAGCCTATGTCTGCCTGTTTTCTGAGAGGGATGAAGCTTTCTCGGTGCTGACAGCTGTGCCAACAGCCTCCCCAGCCAGAGGTCTCGCAAGCCCCTAAGCCTGCTTTTGCATTCAAAGAAAGTTACACCCGCTGAGGTGCGGACATTGTTCTGCATTCTCTTTAACAATACGGTTTCTGATTAAAATTGTCCTGCTTGATCATTCTGTCTGTAGGCTTAGGAATAAAATGCCTCCTCTGCTGTCTTGTTTGTCATGTTTTGAGCCTTCATTAGGGAAGACTTCCTAAGCAGTCTATTCTCTCCTTACCTCTCTGCAGCATCCTGCTATTGAAATTGCCCCCAGCAGAGACTTGTCAAAGTTAGGCATTCTAGTGATATTGTTTCTTTCAGCTCGCTCTCTTGGAAGCCAGTTTAGCCATCTTGAGGAGAAGGCAGTGAGACGCTGTCAGTCAGTAGGAGGCTCAAAAATGCCAATTTTAATTAAAAACCTTGTTTGTAGTGACATGCCCTGGATTTATACAGGGAACGGATTTTTCCCATGTGTAAATGTTGCAGACGTATATATGCAACAAAATAGGTGTTGCTTTCCTTTGAATAGGAGCTGCTAATATTGCCACAAGTTGATGGTACGTTTGGAGCTTTGTCTCCAGTTCAGTGACTTTTAAAACACAATCACTCATAATCATTGTGGATGGCTTAAACAACTGAGAGTGTGCTGAGGTTCTTATTAGCAACTTTACTGTTAAAGTACATGTCTCTAGGAAACGTAAGTGGGTTTTATATTTTCCCTTTAAGAGAGTAAGATGCTGATACAGCATTTATACTGACAGCCATTCTTAAAGGGAATATCAGCCAGGTAGATGGTTTTAGAAATTTGCTGCTCCATCCCTTCTTGTTGAGCATTCTGTTACAGTATTCTCATTAAGTTGTAATTTCTTCTTCTGCCATTTCATATACTCTGTGTTGACAATTACGGTATACAGAGGTAAGTGAAAGGCAGGTTTCTTTTTGCAACTCCTATAAAGCCAAAAGGAAACGAATGTGGAAGATGACATGATTACTGTATATATATACAGAGGATATAATCTTGATTTTTTTTTAATTTTTTCCCCCCCTCTCCCTCACACCCTCTTCTTCGTAAGTAATGCCAAGTCAGCATCTAATGGCAGTGCATTGCTGAAGTAAGAATTCTGGTCACTAGCCTGAGCTGATGATTACATGAGCCTAGAGACCATATCCTGGAATGTAAAATGCAAGAGATCATCTTCTCTTATCAGTTGATCAGTGATAGTCTTGTATTTTGAACTATGACTTTGAAGTTGTGTAATTAGAAGTGGTTTTTGTTCGTGTGGCTTTTTGCCAACCAAGTTTTTGTAAACGGAAATGTTTGCTTCTACCTGCAACCCTGCTGGTTTGAATGATGATGAAAATGTCAGTATTAATATTCCATTTCTGGGACTTGTTGGGTTAGATCTAGGAGAAGCATGTGCTCTGGATATGCCCACTTTGCTGGTGTGAGGAGGAAGAGCTGTAACAGCCAAGCAGATTTGTTAAAGCAGTGGTTCAGTAGAAACTGTGAAATCTTTTAAAGTCTGAGCTCAGTGTGTACTTTTTATTTACAGTGGCATTAGGGGGTAGCAAAACAGGAGGGATATTGAGAGCACAGCTGAAACTAGAGGCTGCTTGGGAGAAGAGGTGCAAAAATTGCTCATGAAAGAGAACCATCAGGATTACACTGAATTTACAGCTGGCTCTGTGTGTTGGTGGAGCTGAGCAGCAGGAGTCTTCCTTGGAAGCTGCTGTCTACCAACATAGACCAACCCAAATTGCTGTAAAGATTGTGTAGTTGCCGGAGTGATTACAGATACCCCATGAAAGAAATAGATCTCTGAAGTTCTTTTACTATTAAATGCCATTCAGTGCTTATCTTCTTCTTGTTGCTCTTATACAATTTGTGATTTCTTCTGATAGCACTTTCCCAGTTAAAACAAATGCTTTGCAATAAATAAATGAACTGTGTCATGACTACTGCAGTCTTGTTCCCTGGGATCCATGGATTGGACATGCTGTCTTCTTGCCTTCTGGTAATGACTGCGTAAGGGATGGAAAGCTCTCCAGAGTCTGTATCTTTCCAGCACGATCCCTTTTTGTACGAGATTGCATCACAGTGACTTCATTTACTAGCTTGCACTGCATATTTAATGCCCCCCTTTCAGGAGGGGAGTTGGAAGTGCTGTGCTACATAACCTTGTCTTTTACAGTGGCATTTATCCTTCAGGGGTCATCACATTTCTGAACGGTGTTGCAGTATGGCCTTCGACCAATAACGGGACAGTTTTAGAAGCCGATCATGTACAACACTAGACTGAATAGGGGTGTGTGTGTAACAGGTGGTACTGAATAGCAGGCTCTGGCTTTGGGTGTAGTGTGGCAGCCTGGCAGGCTTCGAGACAAGAGAAAGTTTTGTGGTTTTAAAAAGGAAATTCCTGAAAGGTGGCCAAGGCAGAGGCTGAGGTCTGTGTGTAATCTGAATCCATTCAGTTTATTTGCTGTCAGGTTTTTTTTATAGAATCAGTGAAGTTGGCAAAGCCCTTTGAGACCATCGAGCCCAACCGTCACCCCAGCAGTGCCCAGCTCACCCCAACCCGTGTCCCCAAGTACCACATCTGCGCGGTTTCTGAACACCTCCAGGGATGGTGATGCCACCGTGTCCCTGGGCAGCCTGTCAGTGCCTGACCGCCCTGTCCATGAAGGAATTGTTCCCGGTACCCCACCTGAACCTCCCCTGGGACGGCTGGAGGCCGTTTCCGTCAACAGAGTAAATGGGCGAAGGCCTCCGCGGGCACTGTGAGTGATACTCGATAGCAAAAAGGGCTTTTTAGCGTCTGGCGAAGACGGGTGATGGGGGGCGGCGCTGGTGTGCTGTGCCCCTCTCGCTGCGGCGCGGGGGGCGCTGCCTGGCCGGGGGCGGTGTGCGGGGCTGGCCGCACGTTGGCGGGGTGCGGGGGCGCAGCGGGCGCTGTGCGGGGCTGGCCGCACGGGGGCGCAGCGGGCGGTGTGCGCTGGCCGCGGGCCGCACGGGGGCGCTGCGGGCCCGCCCATGCCGCCGCGCTGCCGCCCGTTTGCTGCCGTCCCCGGCGCGCACCCCCGGGCCGAGGGGGTTTAAACCTATAGACTCCTTCCCGGTCGGCCGCTTTGTGATGTGACGGGGGAGGCTTCCCACCCCTCCTGCCTCGGGGGGGCTGGTTATCCCCTAATAATCTTCTTGACTTCATGATCCAGCTGCCTAGTTCACATTTTCATGTTCTTACTCCCTTTCATCTTTCCTTTCCCTTCAATCTTGTTAACATACTCCCCCCCCCCCCCCCCCCCCCCCAGTTAAAAGGCAAGTGCGGGGCAGCAGTAGTAATTAGCACGTGGAGTGCTGCTCGGACTAGGCTGCTTAACGCTCCACAGAGAAGGCTGCATGTACAGCAGATTTACCGTCCCCAAGCAGTGCAGGGCAGCCAGCTCTGGAAGGCAGTTGGATTTGAATGCCGAGAGGCGCTTTGCTCTTTGCAAGAGGCTCGACATGGCTGATCTGTGTTGCCACGTTCAAGCACTGAGCTGCTTTTGGGTGGATTCTGTGTGATCTCGAGGGTTTGCTGCCGAACGGCAGGCAGCCTGATGGTAGTGAGAGAACCAGATTTAGCTACCCAAGTGCAGCAGCACCTTGCTGTGTCTGTTGCTTCTTTATCCACTGTTTTGGAGTTCTGTTGCTGATCACTTCGTGCAGTGCGCTGTTAATTGTTATTGTTGCCTCACTTTTCTGTCCTTTCCCATTGAACTGCTCGAGGAAAGTGATAGCAATGAAACCTGATAGTAATTAAACCTGCTGTAACGTGATCAGTTATGAAATGCCAGCATCTCCTTTGTTGGGTGACTCTGATCCTGATCGCTTGTATTTGATGAATTGGTATCCCTGACCTTGCTCCTGCTTCTCCCTCCTCTTGCCAACAGGTCGAGGGAGGAGGTCCTTCCCCTTTATTAAGCACTGGTGAGGCCGCTCTTGGAAGTGTCGTGTTCAGTACTGGGCTCCACAGTATGAGACGGGGCTGTAAGGAGTCCAGCAAAGGGCCGTGAAGGTGGCGCATCCCTCCGATGAGGAAAGGCTGAGAGGGCTGCGACTGTGCAGCCTGGAGAAGAGAATTGGGGGATCTCAATCAATATTTATGAGTACCTGACGGGAGGGTGTAACCAGACTCTTTTTGTTGGTGCCCAGTGACAGGACAAGAGGCAGCGGATACAAACTGAAACACAATTAAACGTAAGGGAACGCTTTTTTTCCTCTGTGAGGGTGACCAAGGAGTGGAATGGGTTGCTCAGAGAGGCTGTGGAGTCTTCCACCTTGGAGATATTCAGAAGCCACCTGGACTTAGAATTGTAGAATCATAGAATAGTTTGGGTTGGAAGGGACCTTTAGAGGTCATCTAGTCCAACCCCCTGCAATGAACGTGGGTGTCTTCCAACTAGATCAGGTTGCTCAGAGCCCCATCCAACCTGACCTTGAATATTTCTGGGGTGGGGCATCTACCACCTCTCGGGCAACCTGTTCCAGTGTTTCACCATTCTCATTGTAAAAAAATTTCCTTCTATCTAGTCTGAATGTGGTCCTGGGTAGCCTGTTCTGAGTGACCCTGCTTGAGCAGGGGGGTTGGATCAGATGATCCTCATAGATCTCCCAACCTCGACCAATTCTCTACCTTATATGTACTATCTCTGCGTATTTAAAGTCTCTTTCTGAAGTTCCTGCATATACCTCTCATTTATTATCTAATTCTTATGGGAAGAGTAGCTTTAGTCTGTCAAACTGCTAAATGTTACAAATTTTGGGGAATGCATCCTTGGTAGACACTGGGGTATGGCTGTGGTTTCTTTTGGACCTACATTGCTAACTAGTACAAAGTATACTAAAACCTAGTGCAAGATGGTACGGTCTGGTTGAAAAGCTGTGTCATTGCTTAACAGCAGTTGTCCCTCTTGGGAGTACACAAACCAGTTCTTTCTTCCGTGGTCTTTTAAAAATTAAGCATTAAGATTTTTATCAGCCAACCTACTATGACCAATTTGGCAATAAGCCTGAATCTTGTATCTGAACCATCTGCTATCTCTTCTGCAGTTTGCAGACCTAGTGGAGATGTTCCTCCTTTGTTGCAGACAGATTAGGCCTTGTGGAGTAAAGCTTTATTAAAAGCAATGGGTCTTACAAGCTCTGCAGTATATAACAAATCTTGGGAAATTTACTTTCCAAATAACTGTGGTGTTCCTAATTCAAATTGTTTTACACTTGCTGTGGGTAAAGAGCACTCACGGATAGTTACTGTAAATCAGATGATTTGCACCAATTTAGAGCATAGTATCTTGTGTGAGCCTTATAATCTGTCTCCATGGAGGCATATAGCCTTTTCTGCTGTTTTATGTCTTCTGCAAGATAAAAGTATATTGCATGCTTCTGTAGCAAGCTTTAGGACTCCTTGCCCACAGTTTGGGAATCTTTGACCCGAAGTATCTGGGTGTTTTGTGGATTACTCATTCAGGATTGATTTTGGATACAAGTATTTTACCTAGAAGTGTTACTTGTATGGAACTAACTCAAAAAAACCCAGCCCCCAACATGCAGTTCCATTTCAGTTGGGGTACTACCATGCATTTGAAATTTCTGAAATTGGACTTCTAACTTCATGTTGGTTTTACCTTACAAGAACATGGCAATTTATTGAAGGCAGCAGATGCTGGAAGAACTGTTGAGACGTCTCATCAGAGAGGAGACATTCAGTTCAGGTCCGTGATAGGAGTGTCTAACTTTGCAAAGGTATATTCCTGGAAACAGATCCAGTTTTGATGAATGGGTGGCACTTTTCCAGATGTTTGCTTAAAATATTCTTTATGGAGAACAGTTCCCATCAGAAACAAAATTTTGTTGTTGGGCCAAATGTTTGCTGCAGTAATTGCCATGCCGAGTTTTTAAATGCTGCAAACTTGAGCTGTGCTGTTTTGCATTTTGGTGTTGCAAGTAATGTTCAGCATGTTTGTCTCCAGACTGCCTATATCCAAATAACCGCAAACAACCCCCCTTGAAAATGGTGCAGTTAATAGCAATTCCATTTCCTTGTGGTGTTAAGCTCTGTGCTAAAAACTGTTGCTTTTTCTGGTATTATAATGAAGTTGCCCATGGCATTTAGTGTCATCTACTGCTTACGTACTTAAGTACACGTGTACGTCATCTATCAGACTAGTGTCTTGAAGATCTGTGAAACTGGCAGTGCAAAGCTATGGCATCTGCTAAGCCCTCTTCTGCTCTCTCGAGTCAAATCGCTGTCTTCAGCGTGCTACCTCCTGAAGATCCAACAGTCAAATCCTTCTACAGAGGAGCTCTTTAAATGATCTGCTTTTTTTTGTCTAATGGCCAGTTGGCAACGTTCTCAGCCTGGGTTCACCTCTGCAGTTCAGTGGTCTTTAACTAAGACTGGGAACTGGGACAGCAATAATCTGTTCCCAGCTTGACTGAAGCCTTACTCTGTGGCGCTAGTCAAGTAGTTTGGCCCTCCTTGAACCATAGTATTCTTTGTGTATGAAGCAGAAAAGACTGTTCTTATTTATAAATGAGGATGGTGAAAAAGCAAATTTAGGCTTTTAGTGGTAGAAGATACTTCAAAATTGAAACAGAAAATGTGATCATAACATGTAAATAATACAAAACTTTGCCTGATACATTACTTCCCAGGATTTTTTTTTTCTTTGTAGTTCTCAAGAAGTTGATTGGACTTGTCAGATAACTTCAAATAGAAAGGCAGGTTTCTTAAAAAGCAGAGGAAGAAGTTAGCAGTGAAGCTTTCTGTTCCTTGGAGCTGGGACTTTATGTACCTGGCATGTCCTCTCATCTGTAAAAACATTTTCTGAGCTACTTCTGTAAATGGCCTGAGGCTGGAGAGCAACATTTCAGTATCATCTGTCTCTCTTTAAGGCACAGATTCTGTGCAACCATATTCTTCTGTTGGCCAAAATAGCTCTTGTTTCTGCAAAAGAAATGACTTGGAGCATCAGCTCAGTTTTGTGCACAAAGCCTGCCTTAGTTTTTCTGGTAGAGCTGTACAACACTTTCGCATCTATCCAAGTTCTAATGTGTTTCTGTTTAATTTATTATTATTGTTTTAGTAAAAGCGGAGATTCTTCTTTGTTTAAATTCTCCAGTGGCTATATTGGCTTCTTCACGCTTTATTTAATTTTCTCTGGGGCAAACCAGCAATCTGAAATGGGAGTAACACTCACCTGCTGTCTGTATGTACCCCGTTCACCCCCCTAGCCCTTCTGTGTTATTGCTGCCATGTGCTTGCTGCTGACAATGGGCATCTTCCGTTCAGCAGCTATATGTTACACGATCTCCTAGAAACAGCATGAAAGCTATTTAAGTTGTTTTTATTCCACTTTTCCTCCTGCCCTTTTCTTTCCTCTTCACTATTTTCATATGATATAATGAGATGTTACTTTGACAGCTCAACATCCCTTTTCTCTAGCCTACTCCATGCCCTGCAAATCATTCTGTCACTAAGTGGTGTATGTGTGCACAGCATATGCTGTTAATGGCAGCATAAATAGCCTCCAAGTGCCTGGCCAATTCCAGAAGAAAGGTTCTCATAACTTAAGTGTGGGAAACCTCTTATCAGTGGATCTTGTTAATACAATAGTGTTGTGAAGTGAGTCAATAACCATCTGGTTTTCCCTGAGGGTGTTTGCGCATAGGATGGGGCAACAATAGTTTTACTGTTTGCCGTGGCACGGTAACAATAAGTAATGTGCATCATCCACATGTAAAGACATTTCAGGGAGAAGGGCCAGTGGGAAGTCTCTGTCAGAAGGTACATCTCTATCAGTTACTAGGGAATGTGGTTTATTCTAGGAACACGATTTTGAACTGCAGGAGCAACAGAATGCTGCGTTGTGAGTGAAAGCAGCAAATCTCAATGCCTGACTGAAGTGGTAGACATTTGTCACTGCTTTTGTACTAATTAGAGACATGTGAAATTATGAGTGTAAAAGAATGTACACTCTTTTACAACGTATTTTTCATTTTGAGGCAGCAAGTGCATTAGAGATGCAGCCAATTGTTTTTAAATAAATCTTTTGAACTTGCAATCATCAGTCCTGCTTGAAAGCTGAAAAAGCAAGCAGTTCTTATTTGTTTCTAATGGACTAAAAAAAGAGGCAAGCAAGTCTCACTTATAGCTACGGTCTGAAGTACTAAATAAGAATGAGCAGTGCAGTAAATCCAGGTCAGGAGCGAAATTGAATCGGTATATCAGCATGTTAACAATGGTGATATCTTGAACTGCTAAACTGTCAGAGTATTATAGCAGGCAATTAAATCATAAGGTTGGTACATGAGGCTGTTAATTCTGCCTCAAAACTGAGTGAAATGCCCAGTTAATGTTTCATAAACATCTGTAGTCTCAACTTGGCTGCCTGTCTTGATTTCAGCTGTTTGTGAACAATTTGAGCCACTACTTCGATTACCGGTATGATTGCACCAGTCTGGCCTCTCGTGGACTGATCATTTTGGATCACAAAACCAATCTTATTCTGAAGAGTAAGTTTCTTTTCAAAGCTGTGTATGAGCTCAAGGATGAGCTGTAAAACTGAGGAGGTTTGTGTCAATTTTTTTGCCCTCTGGGATAGTTGTCTAGAAAAAGAAAATCTTCATCTACTATGAAATTGGGTAGAACTCTACAGTAATTCTTATAAACAGTCTTGTCCTAGTATTTGTGTGTGTGAAATTCTCTGCCTCTTTTTTTTTTTTTTTTTTTTTTTTTTTTTCTGATCACAGTGAAGGCAAATGTGTGTTCCTTATCAACGTGGAGCATTCTCAAACCATTGTAGTAAGTTTCCTTGGCATATTATGAAGGACCTGTCCTATTTCTGTCCGGCTGACACTCACATGGTCAGAAAGAGTTTAGCTAAGGCTATGTTTTATTTTAACTCGTTGTCTTTGTTATGCACTCTCAGTACTGCTAACATACTACTGTTTCCAGTTTTTGCCAAAAAGCGTGTAATATTCAGTAGGCTATACCTTCTGCAAAATTTTTAGGTGGCATCATATTTTGGGGTCTCGTATTATGAAAAATTAATGTCTTCTCTAGATCATAAAAAAAAAAGGAAATAACATAAATATTCTTAATATAAACGACTAAATCCAGTTTGCAAGTCATGCTTGAAATTTGGCCGTGACATTTCTGTGAATTGTGAGAGGACCTTAGGATCTGGTCTTGTTAAAAGAATGTCTTGGAATCTTCTTGGAGGAGAAAGAACAGATTTATAGTCTTGAACTACAACAAATCTTACATTCTAGCACCTGAGACTTGATCTTTGGAGTGAGTGAGAGGTGTTCAAGAGGTAGGCAGGAGATGGAACAGTTTACAGTGTAGCTGTGTGAATGTTCCACCCACCAAAATACCTGTTCATCCATGTAAGACTCTTAAGAAAGAAACTGGTGATGTTGACTTCTACTGCTTTTACCTTTCTGGAACTTAAGTTTTATTGTAGAGGTGTAATAATAATAATAAAAAATGTTTCTGCCCTATCCAGAAGTTCAAAGTCCAAGATTGTTGTTTGTTTCCTTCCTGCCACCCCCTGCTCCCCAACTTCTCCAGAGATTTGTATGTGTGCTGTGGATTTTGGTTTTTATTTGTTTTCCCCTAGAAAGTTCCTGGATCTCTTGAATACAAAATTGGAATAATTCTAGCTAATTATGTGAAGTCATCCTCTTTGGTTAAGTCAGCCATTTCTATGTATTCAGTACTGGAAAATGCGATTTTATAAAGTGCCCAGTACCTTTCACTCATCCCTCCAAAAGCCAAAGAACAAACCTCCAAGATTTAATACAATGTTATTACAATATGTTAAAGTTAGGGCTCACTGTGGGAAATGCAAATTGAGGCTGCAAGTTTGGTTTAGTGTTTTTATAGCTTGAGAATGTTATTGTTACTGTTATTGCAGTATTTTGTTCCTAGCATCTTGAGGGCTGTTTTTTGTTCAAAACATTTGACTTATTAAATCAGGAAGTGGTTAAGTGCTTCCAGTCTATGGATCTTGCACCTTTACGTTGAAAAAGGAAAAAACACATTTACCAAGTCTGACTCTTGCCTAAAAAATCTCCTTTACATTATGTAAAGAAATCTGTTTCCTGTGAGATCTGCAGATGTTTAAAAGGTTGGGATTAGCTGAACCCAGCTGTAATTGAAATGCAGTTTGGTCATTCGTTTAAGCCTAACATGTGTCCGCACAACTACTGAAAGAGATGTTCCTACATCAGCCCTGGTTGCCTGTTACTGGTTTTGCCCCACTGCACGGCCGTGTGCGTTTGGTTCCTAGCAGAAAAGCAGCAGAGCACCCAAAGAGGGCCAGTGCCGCTTTCTGGAGACAGAACTGGAGCAAGTTGGCATTTCCATCTTTCCCGTGGGCTGTGGACTGAAGGATGCACTGTCCAGCTGCGTTGGAGCCTGTAGCACGCATGTGAGCTTGTGTGGAGCCGCAGGACGTGCTTTGGGGCCAGTGAGCGCTGTGGGGCTGTCCAGGCTTCCTCGTTGTTGTAGCGAGGAAGGGAGGTGCAGCTGCAGGCATCATTAAAAACCTCTTCTGTGATAGCATAGAGAGGTCATCTTTTGACATCCATGTTTGTAGCAACTTCAGTGTAGCGCAGTAATTAAGATAGTGAGGAAAGCAGAGGGATCTTGGCTTTCAAATTTATTCCTCCTGGCTCCGATCCAAGTATCATTAATATGACATGAGACGTTTTCTTGGTATTTGATTAACTGGGAGGCTTGTTCTTGTTTTGTGTGACACATTTTAAGTTAACCACCCGGCATGCTGACATGTGCGATTAAAAACAAACACTTAAAACTAAATGGCGAAGCCGACTGCCAAGACTGACCCTTCTGCAGGGAGGTGCCTGAGCAGCCTGCCCCGAGGGGTCAGCCGGGATAGACCTCACCGACTTTCCTACGGATCTGGCCGCTGCAACTTTTGAGTTCAGCCCTGTATCCATGACTATTTACTTTAAAACATTTTCTTCAGCTGTCTTGGGCTGATAAACCACCCCTGATAAAATCTGGGAAAAGCAAATGGGAAATCAAAGGTGCGTTGTTCGGGCAGGCTGCCCTGCAGCGATGGCCGTGGTGCAAGCCGCTCTTCCCCAGCGGTTACGGGCACCTCCGGGCAGCGCGCTGGTCCGCCGGCCGGGGCGGGCATCTTCTGCTCCCCAGGGGCTGCGGCTGTTGCAGAGCGGGTGGCCGAGGGCCGCCCAGGGCCATCGTCGGGCTGCCGAGGGCTGGCCTGTGCCCGCAGTGGCAGGTACGGTTAGAGGAATAAAGCGACTTTTTTATTACGCCACAAGCCTTACCTTTGCTGTTCCCATGCGTTTAGATTGCAGGACATCAAGAATGTGGCTGGACTTCCTTATTTTGTAATTAACCAATTAATTTCACAAATAAAACTTGGAAGATAGCAAAGCTCCTTTCCCTTCTAGTTCCCTTCTCATTCTCTTTTTGTAAGGTTTTTAACCTTCCCTTTCTCGTTGGGGTCCTTGGTGTGGAGACCATTCCCGTCAGCAGCACGGTATCTCTAAAGGAAGCGTTACCCAGATGGGGAGCTAGGTTTATGAGTGCTAAATATCCAAAGGAATGAAAACTGTAGCATGCGTGATTGCTGTTGAAGTCTTGGTAACCCTTAGCATGATTTTCAGACCTGAAGTGTGCTTCACAGCATAACAAGAAACTTGCTGCTGATTCACTGGGCACTTTCAATTCCACTTAAAGCAAAATGCGCCCTCTGACCTGTTCCCAGCCAGATGTGCAATGCTTGTAAAAACACAGAGATCCTCTGGTCTGGAACTGCTGATCTCCATCTCGTGGTCCGGCCTGTAGGTGGGTGGCCTCGGAGGGCCCCTGTGAGCTTCTCCTGGAAGGGAGTGTGACTGGGAGAGGTGTGGGAAGGTGGGCACTGCCCAGCCCCCGGCAGGGCAAGCTGTGGCTGCTTCAGCACGTGGCTGCTGTGGCTGTGGCAGGGCTGTTCTCCCTTTGTCAGCTCCACAGCTGAATGCTTTTCTTCCAGTTTGCCTGCTGATTTATTCCTGAGGCAGAGTAGTTTCTTAATTGATTATTGACTCTACGAGAGTCTGCTAGAAAGTATTTTGGGGGAAGGGGTGAGCATGCCTAGCATAAAGTGATCTTGTTCTTCTTAAACACCAGTATCTGCTTTCTTTTCCTTTGAGGCAAGTGCAGGGGGAAAAAAAAAAAAAAACTTTAAATGTACCTTCTAATTCTTAAGTTGAGATTTTAGTCCTTTTGTTTGGAGTGATTTCACCCCCTTTTTCTTCACAGGAACAAATTTTATGCTTGCAGATCATGGACTGTCACTAGAGTAGAGGGAACACGGCAGCTGGGAGGGGACACACACACGCATTTTCCTGCTGCTGTCGTGAATTACAACCTGAAAAAGGAATCTATAAAGACACTTAAAAGTACAGAACAAGTGAGAGTGTTTCCAAATAGTTGGAGTCTCCATGACATAGCAGCAGTTCTTTTAAAGGACCTGTGAATTTATAGTAGCTTCTGGCTAAAAAGTGTTTTCAGAGTTAAAAGAACAGAGTGTTTTTTCACCTGACTTCTCTTCTTCCTGCAGCACAAAAAAATTCAGGACTTCAGATGGAGATAAGGAGGGTCCTGTGAGGACAGCTTGGAAAAAAAATATTCTGACAGCCTCTCAGAAGGGCCTAGCTGGAGTCCATTAGTAGTCATAGGTTTGATTTGAGATCATGAGAAAGCTTTTAGTTCTGAGAAGCCAACCATCCCCTGCCCTCAAGTTTGTCCTGAACAAGCTCTTGTTCTCAGATGGTCACTTGAGCTAAATTACTTCTCTCTGCCACACTGGAAAACGCGTCTGTGAGTAATGAGTTGACAGGGAAACAATCTTCAAACCCTGCTTGGAGCACCTAGGATATATTTGGGCCGCTATGGCTGATAAATGGGGGAAGGATAGTCTTTGAATTTCACAACTGCACTTTTAACTTCAGAGTTAGCTCTTGTTCCTAAAACTTTTGGTCAGATTTTTTCCTTTCAGACCTCCAGTCCTTCAGATCCAGGAACCTACCTCATGTTGGACGGCTATGAGTTTGAGACTCGTTAAAGGGTGGGTTTGAGGGGTGAGCCTCACCCCATGTATTTTTCCATTTCCAGTGCTAAGTTTGGAATGGACAGTATTATAACTTCTGTCTTCATTGCAACATGGCAAAATATCCTACTTTGCTAGAGAGAACAGTGTAATGTCAAAAAGTAAAGCAGTAAATATGTGCAAAGCTGAGTGACTTTAGGAAAAGGAGGGAGGAATACAGAAAGAGGTAGGTAAACTGACTCTGGTCAAGATTTTGACAAGAATGTAATAACCTAAAATGAGCTTTGTCCCCAGTAGACACTGAAGACATCCTGACCTTTTTAAAGTCTGATTTATTCATCATGGGAACAGATCTTGTACTTCATCCATTCTGTGACTGATGGACAGGAGTAATTTCTCTCTCAATACAGACGAGTACGCTGTGGTAGACTCCATTTGCCATGCTGACAGGAGCAGAGTGCCATCAGCCACAGGGTTAGCTGAAGAAATATCTTCCTTTTCAGTCTTGTACTCTAATGTATGCATGACATATGTGTAACAGCAGAATGGGGGGAATTTACTGAATTGTATGAAACTTGTCACGAATTTCCTCTATCGTCTGAAATCTCAGATCACAAGGAAAAGGATTAACTGTGGCTTTGCTTGAAAGAATTCAAAGACGGAAAAAAACCCACAAAAAATCAAACTAAGACAGTGAAGAACATCTCCCCCCCATTCCCACTCATGCTCTTTCTCCTGTAACACAATTTTGTGGGTCTTGTGTTTGCAGGTAAGTTCCTTCTGTCTGTAGCTTCTTCGGGTGTCATGATCCTTATACGCTGAATTTATTTTGTACTACTGTCTTGTCACATGGATGTCCTTGAAAGTAGTTAATGGCCAGCCCTTTAGAAGGGGCAGTTGTATTCAGCTTTTGTTTCAAAATAATGCAGACAGATCAGTTTTCACAACTACTTTTTCTTAATGAGTGGCTTTGGAGCAAGAATGGGAAATATAGGAAAGGAAGAAGGAGATAGTTGAACTGATGCTAAAGAATATAACAGTAACATAGTCAGCTTATTGTGTTTCAAAATACGCAAACACAATGAAATCTCATGTCAGTGAACATCGGAGACTTAAAAAAAAAACCCACCCCAAAACAACAAAGCACAAAACCTTAGAATTCTGATGATGCGTAAGAGGAGGAGAGCACCTGTAGTGAAAAATTGTAACATGTTGGTTATACTGGACTTTAAATCAAAATTAATGGAGTTCTTGTGTGATTTTTTTTTTTTTAATTTGTATTTAATTATAAGAAACCCTCCCTTTATTTGTGTAGGTATACCACTACAGAATATGAAAATCCTACACTGGATTTTGCACTTGTCTATTCCATGATAAACAGTGTCTTGGTGTTTGACAGCTGCGTGATAAAAGCTTTGGTATTTTCGGGAGAAGAACGAGGATGCTTGGTAGAGTAGGGTGGTTTAGTTTCTTCGCTGCTACTGGAATTCTGCCTTTTTTTTTTCCCTTCTATCTTCAGTGATTCTTTCCTCTTTCCCTTTCAAAATGTAATCTACCACTGCCTCTTTGCTTTCATGACTGCTTGCTGCTGACCTTTAACAAGGCCTGTGAATGTTACACTAGATTGTAGGGTTTGTACACTTCTTAACAAGTAAGGAAGCTATAGAGCTGGTAAATGTTCCAATAGCGGTGATGCTTTTTTAATTGTGTAAAACCCAAACCCAATGGTTCTAATGAGACAAAAGGGATAGCCATTATGGAAATGCCCTTTCCTAAAGGGCCGTTGCCTTTTTAGCAGACTTTCCCGTAATACCACTTGTATGTCTCATTTCCTTTCCCCCTGTAAAGTGATGGCTGATATGCTACAACGCTGGCACACTGAATCATTTCCACCAGTGTTAGTCTCCAGACCAGAACTGTTAATCTGGTTTGTGTTGATTGCTCTCCCCCATCCCTTTGCCTTACTTCTGTCTATATGGAACTCATGCTAAAGCTGAGATGTACTGTGAGACACCAAAGTAGCACTTTTTTAATGCTGAATGCATTTGCGTATTTAATTTCAAGCCTGACAATGAGTTTAATAAGTTGAATAATTCTTTTTAAAAAAGTCCTTAAGTAAACAGTTTCATACTGCTATTCAATTGCAGCTTTCCAGTCTCTCTCTGAAACGTAGCAATGCTGTGCTGAGCTTGTGCGTTAAAATTGCAATGACCTGTGTGACTGTGTCCAATACGCTGTGATGTTCCCAAAGCTTAAGAGTCACTTCAGTTTGGAGGACAAAAATCTATTTGTAATCAAATGAGTGAATCTGATTTTAACAAGATGCCAAGTGCTATAGTATTTTCAGCTGATGGTGGATAACAAGTGCATTGTTATTGGAATGCTGACACCTCTTCCATGCTTTTCCTTCTCAGAGGGCTTAAATAATCTTTTGAAATCACCTTGGGAATTGTAATCCTTACTAATCACAGTGGTTTTTCTTTGGTTTGCTTCGTTCTACTAACCCTGCAGTATTTCTTTGGCATTGTCACATCAGAGATCATGGCATTTAAATGCCTGAAAGTAATAACTTCGTGTTGTTTCTCCAAAACAAAAAAAACCTCAAAGTACTGGCACAGCACTGCCTGAGCATACATGGGGGATCCAACTCCCAGAGACAACTAAATTTTTTTTTTTAATTTATTTTCTCCTCTCTTAAAAGTGACAGTGCTTGATCTGCTGTCTCTGTGGCCTAAATGTTTTGTGGGTCACTTCTGTCCCACTGGCTAAGAATTTAGCCTTGTAAGAACTACTTGTCTGGACAGTATTAGTTTCCAACCTACCTGCCACATCTAAGGAAATGCAAAATACAATTTGTTGTGTAATGTTTGATAAGATTGACGAAGAGCAACCTCAGTGAAATGAAGGCTTCCTTCTTGCAGCTGATCAGTCAGAATTTTTTACTGGGATATAATGGGCTGGGTCACAGCTGCAGTTTTTGGTGTGTGTGCTTGCATCACTGGACAGACAGTCTGATTTCCAGTTCTGCCATTGATTCTTCCAGTACCAAGCTATCTCTCTGGGTCCAAATGATCACCACCTTATGATACTGGGCCTGACATTCTCAAACTGGCATATGCTAAAAAAGAATCATCTAGTTTAGTTTTTAACTTGCCAAAGAAATAATCTGGGGTTTATTGTTGTTTTAAATGTCTCATTGGTTCCCATCAAGCTGTTAAGATTAAAAGCAGAGTGAGTTTGGGTAGATTATGATGTAGAAGATCACATTTCTAACGTGGACAGCCTGCCCACTCATAGAGATAGCAATGTGATGGTTTATCATGTAAAAAACAACCAACCCCCCTATAATTTGCTCTGTTGTTTAGCAGCCAGTATGTATTGCAAATATGTAATAATTTTTTTATCTTACCCTGTATTATAAAATTTTCTAGTAAGCAAAACTAGTCTAAGAATGCATTAGTCAATAATGAACTCAAAAGGGTAGGTCTAGGTAAGGAAATGTGGACCTTTCTTGAAATACATCTGGGCACGCTGTCTGCGGGAGGTCTTTAACTTCCATTCATGAACTTCTCTTGCACTTGCAACCTAATGAGACTGTGTTGATACAATCCTTTCATTTTATTATAAATTATGAGTGTGGGTAAGTGGGTGAAAAAGTTTTCCTGGGCATATGCTCTCTGGTGCTATACCTGTCCAGCCTTTCTGACCCTCTTGAAGACCTCTTGGTATTTCTTCTTGGTTTTGGAAGACCGTGGATTCGTATTCTCTGTGGCAATAAGCAGTTTTAATCTCAAACCAGTCTCACTTTTCCTGTAAAAGATGTGAAATTGTTCTCAGAGGCTTTTACAACCAATGTTGGAAAGAGGAAATTTCTATTTGAGCCAAGTTGTTTTTCTGGTGGAACCCGAGAAATGGGAATTGTATGGTCAAGCTTGTACATAAAATTATTGGAAGCCTAAGGTGCATGACTAATGCATGACCTGAATTTTATCCCTTGCATTTGATCTGTGTTTTAATGTTCTGTGTATGCTCTTCCACAGTGTCTGCAACTTTTGATTTAGCAAATATAACCTAGTGCATATAAAAACCCCCAAACCAAACCACCAAAAAACCCAAACCACAAAACAAACAACTGTGTTGCTGCTGATGTTATATTTTAATTGGACTATTCTATAGTTGAGAGAATGGGCCACAAGGGAACAGCCAATTACTCTGTGTATCTATCTAAAAGCCTTTTCATTATAGAATACTGATTAAGATTGTATAGCTTCATATTGTTTCATGTTATTGATTTCCACCAACCCCAAGTCAATGGTCTCATTAATTGACAATTACCTTTTTTCACCATGTTTCAGAAAATTGACACGAGCAAACTGAGGCGTTAAGTTCAATTTGAGCTAGGTATCAGTGTGCCTGTTAAATCTTTAACAAGACCCATTAGGCTCCCTGTTTTAATTTTACACAGGCCATAAAGGCATCTCCACGGGGAGGCTATGACCCTCTCGGTATAAGGAGAGCAAAGATAGTCTTTACAGAAATAATAGGGAATATCTGTGGTGTAGGGCTCTTTGCCCACCCATGCTGACAGGAGGAAATCGATACTTTACTTATCACAGATGCTACAGTAAAGTTTGGGGCCATTGACATGTACCAGCTTACTGGAGTTGTACCTTTAATTTCTTTCACTGTATGTGTCTTGCTGGAGTCGTTGGATACAAAAAGTGAAATCTTTGTCTGGCATGTCAGAAGATTGAAACTTAAAGCACAGAACTAATTTTTTTGGAGGGAGGAACCTCGTGTGTAAAAGGTGAAGCTGGGTGGTTTTTTTTTGTTAGCTGAAGTTTGCCTTTGTTCAGGACTGACTTCCCAGAAATACTTGCTGATGTATCTGATACCAGTGATCAACGGCTGACTGCTCTGTATGTCACCTACCCTTCTAGCCCTGCTGGCTGCCACTAGCCAGCCCTCCAACTGCCACGTCCCACCAGACGTGACAACACTGTTCCTTAATTTCGGTCGCTGTGGAAGCGGCAGCGCGGAGCTGTAGGACATC
Source organism: Falco punctatus (assembly GCF_963210335.1). Classification (NCBI taxonomy): domain Eukaryota; kingdom Metazoa; phylum Chordata; class Aves; order Falconiformes; family Falconidae; genus Falco; species Falco punctatus. Next base: position 2,044,488 of record NC_137587.1, read on the forward strand.
AGCATGCCGACAGTGCCGCAGCCCCAGCTCCTCATGAACCTTCCCAACAGTCCTCGAGCACAATGAGCGATGAGGTGCTTGTGTATCTTCAGAAGAGATGCTTCAGGGCAAAGAAGCGATCGGCACAGCAACCCTTTGTGCTTTTGATGCAGCCCAGGGTTCGGTGGCTTTCTGGGCTGCAGGTGCACGTTGTGGGTCATGTTGAGCTTCTTGTCACCCAGCACCCCCAAGTCCTTCTCCTCAGGGCAGCTCCCAATCCGTTCTCCACCCGGCCTGTGTTTGTGCTTGGGATTGCCCCGACCCACGCACAGGACCCTGCACTTGGCCTTGTTGGACTCCCTGAGGTTTGCACGGGCCCGCTTCTCCATCCTGCCCAGGTCCCGCTGGACGGCACCCCTTGGGTCCCGCTGGACGGCACCCCTTGGGTCCCGCTGGACGGCATCGCTTCCCTCCAGTGCTCAACCACACTGCCCAGCTTGGTACCATTGGCCATCTCGCTGTGGGTGCGCTTGGTCCTGCTGTCGCTGACGGAGATGTTAAACAGCACCAGCCCCAGCACTGACCCCGGTGGAACGGCACTCGGCACTGGGACGTTGAGCTGTTGAGCGCAGCTCTTTGAGTGCCACCATCCAGCCGCTTCCTTGCCCAGGGAGCAGTCCATCCATCAGATCCGTGTTACTCTGGTACAGAGACAAGGATGTCATGTGGGACAGCATCAAATGCTTTGCACAAGTGGCCACCAAGTTTGTCAGGCACAATTTCCCCTAGTGATGCAGTGTGCTGTCACCAGTCACCTCCTTGTTTTCCATGTAATTTAGTGCAGTTTCCAGGAGGAGCTGCTCCATGATCTTGCTGGGCACTGCGGTGAGGCTGACTGGCCTGTAGTTCCCCTTCCCTGGGTCTTCCCTTTTTTTTTTTTTCCTTTTCAAAAACGGGGTTATGTTTCCCCTTTTCCAGTCAGCGGGGGCTTTGCCAGGCTGCCACAGCCTCTCAAATATGATGGACAGTGGCTCAGCCGCTTCACCTGCCAGTTCCCTCTGGACCCACGGATGCTTCTCACCAGGTCCCATGGACTGCACACCTCTGCGTTCCTTAGGTGGTCTGGAACCTGATCTTCCCATCCAGTGGCGGTTCTTTATTCCCCCAGTCCTTGTCTTTGCCTTCTGCCGCTCGGGTGGTCTGGCTGGAGCGCTTGCCAGTTAAGGTGGAGGCCAAGAAGTACTTCAGCCTTCTCCATATGCTGGGTAACCAGGTCTCCTGTTCCCTTGCGGAGAGGGCCCACACTTTCCCTAGTCCTCCTTTTATCACCGATGTACCTACAGAAGCTTTTCTTGTTGTCCCTGACATCCCTTGGCCAGGTTCAATTCTGTCGGGGCTTTAGCCTTCCTAACCTGAGCCCTGGCTGCTCGGACAATGTCTCTCTGTTCCTCCCAGGTTGCCTGTCCTTGCTTCCACCCTCTGTAGCCTTTTTGTGTTGGAGTTCGTGATCAGTGACAGCAAAGGTTTTTTTCATTGTGCATCCTATGTGTTGCAAGGAAGAGCAAACTTTAACAGTGCTGTGATGCTGGATTGTAGTTGGTGTTTCTTGGTCTCAGACAGTGGCTTGGTGATATAAATCCTATATAATAATTGTGTGCAATATAATAATTTGCAGATCCTCAGAAGAATTGTTGTTTTGCACAGTCCCCGTTCTCTTGTGCGCTGGTGTCCTGCTGTGCTCCACTTGCATGCTCTTGAGAAGAGCATAATGATTTGCATTTGTCGTGGCACGGCTTGTCTTCTGGCTGCTGTTTGACGTTGCTGCTCCCCTAAGTGACAGGCACTGCTAAGAGTAAGTGGGTCCCACAACTACTCATCAGCGTGGGTGAGGGGACACTTGCATGCCAATATAAACAAACTTGTGTTTGGAGCGTGCAGTGCCACTGCCTTGAAACCTCCCGCTCGTTAATGGGCAAATTCAGGAGGCAGAGAGTAACCTACACTTATTTTTGCAAAGCCAGAGGTCAGGCACTTGATTTACAAGTGTAGAAGGAGATGAAAAAATCCATATTATTATTTTAAAAGATTTACCAGGGACTTCACTCAATTTCTTAAAAATGATTAGTTAGAGAGAGTCTCCCAGGGCCTACCCCGACGGTGACAGCAGTGTATTGTCACAGAAAACTCATCTGCCCGTCTTCTCGTCGTCGTTCTGTTTCACCAGGTAACCCCAGCGACTCAAAATTAGAAGATGATCTTGAGAGTGTTTCTTAGGAAGCTTGTGTTAATTTAGATTAAAGTAGTCTTCAGAATGTCTTGGGTACTTTCCAAGCAGAGACTATAATCCCTCTTTCCCAAAGGTTATTAATTCATTGATTATTAATTGTATCAATGTTATCCTTAAGAACTTGTGACTAGTACCCAAGGACTCCAAGATTTAGAGCTGTTCCTCTTTATGTTCTTCATGCTTTCTTTCTGTTTTCTTCCTGATGTGGATTTTAATGAAAGATCATGATAATTTGACTGAAATAATATTTTGTTTTGCTGCTGCTAAGTATATTACTGTAAATATCAACTGTTTTGTTTTATTCAGTCAATCTCTCTAAGAACAAAGGAGATTTATGGTTCAATTACAGACAATTCGATCTTTAATGGGTTGTGATAGAGGAGATGGTAGCAATCTTCAGTGAGCCAGGATTTTTTACCACAGTTTTCCAAAGAAACAGTTGCAACTGTTTATTATGCTGATGAGTTTAAATATTCATTTTAGCTTCTCTTCAGGTTAAATAGTCAATCCATTTGAAGTTGATACCAGGGTTTCTGCTGACTTGAAAAGCATCAGAATTTTACCCTTTCCTCTTTCCCATCTAACAAAATCGTTACTCTCCCTTTACCTATTGCATCGGGCAGAAGCGTGTTTTTGAAAGAGATCGCTGTACATGCATTACATACATGCAGCAATATACCCATGTTGGTTTCCCACAGCCTCACTTTCTTTGTCTTGACCTGCTTTAGGACTGAATCTCCCCTATGTTTCACTTTGGGATGAGATAATGTGAAGGGAGAGGAGGAGGTTGGTTTGCTTTTTTGTTTGTTTGGGACTTTTAGTGGTGGCTTTTTTTTTTTCCAGAGCAGAAGGGCCTGTTTTTAACACCCCTCCTTGCTTTATTTGGGTCTGCTTTCTTAGTGGTTTGGAAGTGTAAAAGGTACAATAAACTTAAAGCTTTTTGAGGTTCTTGCTGAAAGGATTTGAAGCTTGGTAGGTCTGGGTTTTTGGTTTATTTTTTTTTTTTAGCCATTGACACAGGCTGAATTGATGTGAAGCCTCAGGCCTTCCACTGCTGAATTTGTCTAGAGCATGAAGAATCCCTTTATTACAGAGTGCACTTGAAGCTTGAAGTATAGAGAGTATGATGACTACATTGATGGTTAACTTCTGCGCCCTATGAGTCAGTGTCATCAGTGCATTTAATATCCAGGTTTGTGCCAGCATTCATATTCGTGTGCCTGAGTGATAGCAGATGATAATGACTCATGCTTCATTTACTGGTGTCCTATCACTTTTTCTCTGGCTTCATGGACTTTTTGTGGAATCTCAAAGAGCAATTACTGGGAAAGAATGAAGTCTCTATGCATGAGTAAGGGTCAGAAAATTTGGAGGGCCTCTGAACATTCTTTTACCAAAGAAAACAGGATGGTTTTCTTGATTTGGTTTTCCTGAATTACTGGTTTGATCATGTCCTCTGCTTTTATCAGAGCAGTTTAAGATCCTGTGTTGCAGGTTTAGCCACAGAAATTCATAAGGTAAAGTGCTTGTGCTCGTTGTACTACCGAAGATCTGGAGAGGGTTTAAGCTCATTATTACGTCAATAATGCTTTAATAAATTTAATTTATTAATTATTTATCATTTAAATTCAGGGTTTTAAAAGAATACTAGACAAAAGACTTCTGTCAGGTGTCTGGCACTTAACCATTGTACTTCCACTCTCATCCCTGTTGTCCTTCCTGGCAGAAACTGCAGAAGGATGTGGTTGGGGGCATAACCATGTGAACATAGTGGCCAGACCAGTGCCTGTTCTAAAGCTGCTGCTTGTTGCAACATCACATGGTCTGAAGGTCACAAAAAGGTTGACGACCTTGATGTATTTCTCAAAGGGATGCAAGTAAGAGGCATCCTCAGCAGTTGAATACGAAGATTGCAAAAAGGAAGCTTCAGGTCAGATTCAGAGATCAGAAAATATTTTCTGGCATGATTAGTCAAACATCTGTGAGAGGTCTGGGATTTTTGTTTTACTCAAGTCAGACGTGCAGTGTTTAGCAAATTCTGTTGTGTGTATGAACAACTGAAATTGTTTTCCTATTTGTAGGACTGAGAGTTGTAAACACAATTATCTGCATGTGGAAGTAAAAAGACATTAGAAGATGTTGGGTCAGTAGCAGATTTTCAAGGAAGCCTGGAGACGTTCGTGTTGCCTGCAGGTCCCTTTCTTCAGAAAGAAACTGAGGCCAAGGCAGCTTAAAAAGTCTGAAGTGTGCACAGTAAGGCAGCCTTGCTTACGGTCTCAAAAGGCTTGCAGAGTGATGGCTGCAGTCCTTTAAAAATAAGGAAGCTGATACAAATACTAGTTCTCGAACAGTTCTTTTCCCAGTAGAGATACTGAAAAGGAAAGCTTGGGAAACAGCTCCCTGCCACAACAGCCAAGAACTCGTGATGTTACTTAGAGAACAAGGATGAAGCTGTACGAGACGGTTGGATCTCATAGCTGAGTTGACATTCCTCAACTGAAGAGTTGAAATCTCAGTTCTGGATGTTGTGCCATATGCTATATACGTTTGCAGTACTCCTACGGGAGTGATGTGTGTTTATCACTGATTCAAACCCCCTGAGTAAGTACACATGCGCGTTAGCTGGCCTCTCCTGCTGAAGGCAGTTTGCCATTACAAACTGGTGCTTCTAAGATGGTGACAACATTTGAGGCATCAGTAGCCCCCTGACTACTGATCGCTTGGTGGTGGCTCGTGCACCTTGTTGTATTTTAGGGTGCAGTGGTTTGAAGTCTTTTTAAAATGCAATTTTGGATCAAAACTTAATTGCATCCTATCAGGTAATGATACCAACTGGTGCTGGAAGATAGTCGCATGCACTTAGACGAGCCTGGGTGATATACTCATGGTATTTCTTAAAGACTAGTGAAATAGATAGCTAAGGCATAAGCTGGGTATGCAATCTTAACTCTGCAACAAAATCATTGTGTTTTTTTTCAGTATCTAGGCTACTTATCAGCACTGAGAAGTGAGGAGCTCAGGTCACCACCGTTAGGGCTGCATCCTGGCTGCATGCGTGCAGGTGTACTGGGATCTTTTTGAGGCAGTATCTCTAATTGCGTATGTTGCCTTTGGAACAGGATAGGCTTTTCCCTCTGACTTTGTTATTTTATCCTTTTAGCCATCAGTCGTTCTTTCAATTGATTTGAAAAATTAAAAGCAATTAAAAAGGTTTAATGAAAGACTGAACATCAGATAAACTTGCTACCCGTTAACAAAATCACCAGAAGACAGTGCTTCCTATAGAGAGTTAGAGGGGAAGTAAAGAGAGCAGGGTTGGCGTTTCTTTCCTGAATTATTATTATGCTGTGTAATGAAGCAGAAGCTTACACAGCCATGAACTAATTTGTTATGGCTCCTCATGAGGTCTGCAGTCCAGCTGGAGAGAGGTAAAGAGATGACAGTAGTTTGTTAGGAAAGGGAAAGAAGAAGCTTTCTTTAATAACTTATTTGAAATTTTGGATTTTCTAATGCCATCTTTGTTCAAAAGCCATTTGGATTAAATCAGTTGTGTCTGATCTATAAATTGCTAGCGCTTACCTCCTTTCTGCCCCCCCTGTTTTTTGAACATCATGAGCACAAAAGAGAAGGTGACTAAATACCGACAAGTGATGCTGTTCACACACTGTAGCAATCTGTTACCGGCTTTAACGGTAGGATGCTGTTTCAGATCTGTTTAAATGAGAAATATGTTTATCGCAAGGGTGCCGAGCTGTGCTTCCTTTTTGATTCCTTAATTTTTAATGTGTAATGATTCTGCTGAAAGTACTTCTCTTCCCATTTTTCTTAAGGCGCTGCAACGTTCATTAATAAGAGCAGCACTGTTGTAAGGTGCAGTGTGTTGCTTCTGCATTAAATAATACAAATTTGAAAACTGCATTTAAAATGATGTTTTGAAGGTATGTTTCCCATGAGTGAAACAAAAGAATTCTGCTACTTTGTCCTTTATTCACCCTGTTATGTTACAGATCACAAGAACAGAAACATGTGGATAAAGTTGTTTTCTGCTTGTGTGTTTTTTTTTTTAATCACGTGACCTGTTGTTTTTAATATAGGTTGTAGAGAATTTCCTAGTGTATTTTTCAATTAACAAACCTTAATTTATTTTGCAATGAGGAATCTGACAAATCATGCTTACAGAAGAACTTCATCCTGTAGCTCAGAAATCTCTTAAACTGTTTTCTGAAAGCATGAGTAAAGGTTTAATCTTTGAAACTAACAGCCTGGATGTGGAAGGCAGGTCTTTTAAGGTATTTACACAGGTTTGATGCACCAGGTACTTGAAGTTAGGTTTCTGGCTTGATGGCTCACCGTTCTGGTAGATGAGCTCCCCTTTAACAAATGCAGTATTTAGGTTTTTACACATGGAAAAGGTACTTCTATTGTTTGTCTTGTTCTTTTAGAGTTTCTTCTTTAGGATTTTAAAGTCTTTGACTGAGATTTCAACACCAAAACAAGCATATGTGCTAGTGTGAATCGCAGTCGCTACCAGCTTTGTTTGCAAGTGGTCCCAGAGTGCAGCTCTGTCTCTTACAATCTGGCTCTTCTGGCATGGGGCTCATCTGCTTTCCCTTGATATGGAACAGGGATTTTGGTTTTTTTCTGAAGCCCTTCATCACTCAACACCTTTACCTCCCCTGCATGAAGAGTAGCAAATCCAAGAACACAGAGCCCAAGTCTGTCATTTCTCCTTGCCTTCCCAAGGGCTTTTTGGAGGAAAAAAATACCCAGTCTCTGTGTTGTAGCAAAGGGGATGATATCTACTTGTCACTTCCAGCTATTCTAGCTCTTTTAAAATGCTGGTGGTATTTAGAAACAGTGTTAGAATACTCCCAACTTCTAGGTATTTTTTACATACCTGGAGAGCGCCACGGAGTTTCTCTGGCTGTTTTAGACAATCAGTGTCCTCTTGCTAGAAGTAAATATGCAGAACATTGGTACTTCTATTTTGATTTTGAATTTGTCAGAATGAGCTTGGACAAACTGGGAGCTAGGGGGTATTTTAAGCAGTGGAACTTTCAACAGCACACACCTGTGAAAAACCATACTACGTTTGTATGATTTGAATCTGCTGGTGTTCCTTGTCCCTTGCCTTTTTATGGGGGAAGATGGTGAAGAACTCTTTTGTTTATCCATATTTATCAGGTGTGTTTGCCTGCCTGGCTCCAGCACCTGTGTATACTGAAGTTAAAGACAAATTGTCAGTCAGTGGTTATCAGGTTCCTAATTCATCCTGTGCAGGCTGCTGAAGTGCCTGTTTGCTGAAATCTACAAAAATCAGTAGAAGGGGAAAAACAGAGCAAAAACTCCAAAGTGAATAAAATGCCAAAGACAAATAAAATGCTAGCCACAGCGAAGGTAGTGAGTGTTGCCTTGGAGCTGAATTCTGGTACTGTCTGGCAGGTGTTTAGTGCTTAGAGTATACTAACCAGCGGTTCAAAAAACCTGGAATTTTGGGTCATGACCAAACCAAATGCATGCGTGTCTCTTCAAGCAGAAAGACAGTCTCCAAACTGCTGAAGCTGGGCACTGACAGGAGGACTCTGATAATTAGGAGAAAAAGGTATCTAACTTATGAGAGCTCTCACTATGCTGGGTATCCATCCCTTCTTGAGTTTTATTAATTCAATTTTTCTGAAAGATGGCATTGAAGAGTAGCAGAAAGAAATGTAGTTTGTGAATAAATCTCTCTACAGGGGACTGCCTTTCTGCTTTACTGGTCCTGGATGAGCGTGTAGACCTTGTACAAGAACACTCTGTATGCACTTCTAACTACAAATACATATATTAAAAAAAATAAAAATGCACAGTTGGAGTGGTGGACATAAATGCTTTGTTAGCCTGAAGAGAAAAGTGATCTCATAAGCCAGTAGATTATACTGAATGTACACAAAAATTGACTAATGACTTTGCATAGGCAAGAGGGTGTGATCTATTTCATTGCATAAAACTATGCTTTAAGTGGCTGGCAAAAAGGAGAAGGGAAACCCTTTTCCTTCTCTCACACAATAGCAACCCAGAAAAATTATTCTTTTGTATGATTAACTCTGTGAATGTTGATGCCAGGTACCAAAAGCAAATCCATGCGGTTCCAAGTTGGTATATTGCCCCACTTGTATTGTTGGCTAAATTAAATTTCCTTCCTGAGAGCTTGCTAGATAGCTCCTTCAGTCACTCCACATAGCAAGAGAATTCATCTCACGATGTCAGTTTTGTGTTAATGTACCATTTTGATTTCAGAATAGTAAACCACTCTGCTATTGCAACAGGTCAAGCATTGTTAGACCATTAATATGTACCTTGGACATGTTAGAAGGCACCTTTTCTTAAATTAAAAGTAAAACTTCACTGTGACTCACATGTGTTGGAGGATAACTGAGGCAGGGAGTGTTTTAATGGTGGTGTTCTGATGATCATCTTTATTTTGTTTTAGTGTGTATAAAGTATAGTTTAAATATGTAACTTTGATTTCCTCCTTTCCAGTCAGCCTTCCCAGTGGTGCTTACATAGAGCAACTCCTTTTACATAGGCAGCTGTTAAACTGCCTATTTTGGGCAATATGCTTAAAAATTAAGGTGAGGATCTGGTACATTTAGGAAAAACAGCTTAGTGTTACCTGCTACAGCCATCTGTTTGCTGTAAGAGACCATCCCTATAGGAGATGCAGCGGGAAGCGCATCCTTTGCTTTGCTGCTTCAGACCGGTCCACTTTATTGTCTTAAACTGCTGAAAGAAGGTGGGTGTGAGCTGGGTTGTGAATTGAGGTACAGGCACACACACACTGGCTTGGCCCTGTAATGGAGGTTGTGCCCTCTGAAAGTGATAACATTCCCACATCTATTTTTTCTGCAGGTTTTTTTGAAGGTACAGCATTGCTTTCATAAGTCATGTCATTTGTAGTGTGGCGTTGGGTTCTGGAGTGCAAGGGTCGGTTTTAGTAGCCTAAAGACAGGAGAATGTTGGCACACCAGTATGTTCTCAAAATAACACTCTCAAAGATGCATAGCTGAAGGAATGTGGTATGTCAAACCCCTTGCTTTCCTCTACTGTTTTGTTAACACATTTGAAACCTATATTGAAACCTGCATTCAGATGATGTTCTTCTTTTAGTGTTAAGTCTTCTATTCGTGTACGTAGGCAGACTCATTCACTGATTGGCCCCAGTAAGCTGATGTGTGCGTATGTAGATTGTTCTGAAAACCCACCTTCGCCAGCCCAGGTTGCCCCCAGCCCCGTCCAGCCCGGCCTCGGACACTGCCAGGGATGGGGCACCCACAACTGCTCTGGGCAACTGTGCCAGTGCCTCGCCGCCCTCACAGGGAAGAATTTCTTCCTAATAGCTAATCTAAACCTGCCCTCTTCCAGTTTAAACCCATTCCCCCTTGTCCTGTCATTACAGGCCTTGTTAAAAGTCCCTCTTCAGCTTCTTGCCGGCCCCTTTAGGTACTGGAAGCGGCTGTAAGGTCTCCCCGGAGCCTTCCCGTCCCCAGGCTGAACAGCCCCACCTCTCTCAGCCCCCGATCATCTCTGTGACCTCCTCTGGACCTGCTCTGGCAGGTCCATGTCCTCCTTACGCTGGGGGCAATGCTGGGGGATGGGGTGGGTCTCACCAGAGCCGAGCAGAGGGGGAGAACCCCCTCCCTCGCCCTGCTGGCCATAGCCCAGGGTTCGGTGGCTTTCTGGGCTGCAGGTGCACGTTGTGGGTCGTGTTGAGCTTCTTGTCACCCAGCACCCCCAAGTCCTTCTCCTCAGGGCAGCTTTCTCCACCCATTCATTCTCCACCTGGCCTGTGTTTGTGCTTGGGATTGCCCCGACCCACGCGCAGGACCCTGCACTTGGCCTTGTTGGACTCCCTGAGGTTTGCACGGGCCCGCTTCTCCATCCTGCCCAGGTCCCGCTGGACGGCACCCCTTGGGTCCCGCTGGACGGCACCCCTTGGGTCCCGCTGGACGGCATCGCTTCCCTCCAGTGCTCAACCACACTGCCCAGCTTGGTACCATTGGCCATCTCGCTGTGGGTGCGCTTGGTCCTGCTGTCGCTGACGGAGATGTTAAACAGCACCAGCCCCAGCACTGACCCCGGTGGAACGGCACTCGGCACTGGGACGTTGAGCTGTTGAGCGCAGCTCTTTGAGTGCCACCATCCAGCCGCTTCCTTGCCCAGGGAGCAGTCCATCCATCAGATCCGTGTTACTCTGGTACAGAGGCAAGGATGTCATGTGGGACTGTGTCAGATGCCTGGCACAAGTCAAGAATGTTGTTGTTCACAGTCCCGAGAGCATTACAGTGTAGCAATGCAGCTGTACGTTACAGTGTAGTTTGGTGCCCTCTTCCTCCATATGGTTTCTTTCTTGAAGATGAAAGATAACAAACTTATAATTTATAGCTTTTTATACCATTTATATCATCAGATTACCTTGTTTCAGTTCTGTTTGTAGCTTGTCCTCAGCCAGCTATCCTGCTAGGGCTTTGCTACTTTGACAGCTGTACTAACTTTTTAACTTCAAATAATATGAAAATAAATACAGCCTGCTGACCCTGCATTTAAAATCAAGCAGTGCAAAGAAGAGATACTTGCAATAAGGCAATGTGAGAGCTCTGATGCTCCTGTCTTCCACTTTCTTCCTAACGTCTGTCACTTGGCAGTATCTGCAATTCTAAAGTTTTCCAAAATTGAATCTAACACTATAAGAAATTGTTCTGTTGCATTTTGTTTGACTTCATATAGGCTGAATTAGTGCCTCTTTTCACGGTACTCTATTGCTTTTCGTCAGAAGCCTATGGATAATGAAATCTCGCCCCACTGTGAAAGCGGGGGCTTTGCCTCTTTTTCTGCATTACGAGGCAGCCAAGCTGAAATCTTTGCTCTGATAAAGAGTACTTGATCCTAGCTCCTGCTGATTCAGCAGTGTGGGTACTGAACCTGTGCTCCCTGCTTTGTGGGCTGACATTCTAATCTTTTTCCTTCTCTAGTTTCAATCCCCCTTCCAATTTTGAGAAATACTGAGTCAGAGCAGCGTTTTTCTTCATACTTCTTGGTTATCTTTAATGCTTTTGAGACGGGTACGCTGTAAACCTACCATGCACAAAGGCAGAGCATGCTGTACTGTATGCTGTGGTCAGTGAAATGAACTTGTAGATGGAAAGCCTCCAGAGGGTGAGCAGCTTTTGCTATTGCTTTCATCACAGCAAGAAGCGTGGGTGTGTTTGGGTCTTCATTCCGGGGATCATTTGTAATGCTAGTGAAACTGTATGAGCATCGTAGGACATACTGTATCTTGGAATTCAACAGCCCTAAACAACCGTAGTCTCTGCTGCTCTTCTTTTTTCCTCTCTAGTCTGTGGTCTGTGTTGTTAGATACCACAGGCCTCATATAATTTTAGAAAGTTACCTATTTTTTTTTTTTTATTGAGCCAATTCATATCTGAACTGTTTCATGCTAATATTGAATATTTTGGGACTTCCGCAAATTCTTTATATACAGAAAGAGTACGTCTGTGAAGTTAAGTCATTCACTTGTAGGTAGCTATACAGCTGTGGATGGAGAAATTAGGAATTATGTTATTTTTCTACTTTTTCTTACGAGTTACCCATGTGTTGGCAGAAGCATAGTATTGACCACACAATAAGTGACATATGTAAGAAAACTAGAGCATGTTCTGGTAGTACAGATAGAGTATTTAAGATTAGCATAGTTTACACATTACTTTGAGCTCCCGTTTAAAGTGGGATACTTAATATGAGAAAAACTGCAAATAATCTTGGGAGAGGAAAAGCTCGGTCAGTAACGGAGGGTGGTTGTACGCTTCTTCATTCAGGTTGTCTTAAGGTCAAGTTCTGGGAGAATACCAGCTGAGGAAGGCTTTGCTGGGAGGAGGGAGTTCTTTCTGTTTCCCCTTCATTAATTTTTCTACTCTCCACAGACTTCGATCTGTCTGCGAACCCGAAACTCTCTTTTGGGAGACTTCACCCTAGGCTGGAAGCAGCAGTCCAAAGTGGTGCTGGGACCCTTTCCCTCCTTCTTAACTTTTCAAGGCTGGGAAGCCCAGTCCATCGGTGATTCTCTCATGCCTTTTTAGTAGCAACAGACACTGCCACCTACCCCTTCCCTTGCTCCCCTCTGCTGTCAGCCCAACCACCAAAACAAAAACCAGAACATCCCCCCCCCCCCCCCCCCCAAAAAAAAACCTCAACAGGTAACTGCTTTGATCTCACATTTGGCAAGGAAGAACTCTGCATCAGCTGGTGCTGGAGTAGATAGGCTCCATAGAGGCCAAGGTACAAGTCCAGCAGGCTGCAAAGAAGTAAGAAAAGATGAATCTTGTGAGAGCATACTGGTATTGATTGCTAATGTTTTGGGTATCATTTGGTTGTGTGTATGTTCAGAGTAGCAATATGAATGTCGACTATCTCTGGTCAAGAAAAAAGTTGAAATGGTGCAACTCCAGTCTTGCATGGAGTGAAGTCCTGGCCCTAGCGCAGGATGTCATGCTGCACGGTGCGAATTCACTGTACACCTTCCAGACTTCTGAGTATTAAAAAGTTCCAGTGTGTTTTCAATAAATATATTGTTGGTTGGACCAGTTCTCAGAATGGTGTGTTTCCCATATTGCTTTGTTAGAAATTCTTTATTTTGTGGGGTGGATGCGACCCTTCAGGAATTTTAGGACTTGAAATTTGACTTAGACTTGTACCAGGGATGCAGTGGTATGATTCAGGCAAGTTCTAAGATAATTTTTGAAAGGAATTCTTAAATTTGGTTATATACCAATGAAGCATAACCAACATATTTTCCTTGCCACCTCACTCTATGACACTGCTTCTTTCTGTGGCTGTTTCTTTCTGTGTCTTGAGTATATGCTTTGTAAGGCAAACTGTCTCCATGGTAAGGGAATACTTATCTCGGAGACAGATTTAATGCAACTGGTAACCTCACAGAGTTAGTTTGCGAGTCCAAGGCCGCTGTTTGATTCTGTAACTTTAATAAAAGAGGGTTAAAGGTGGAAAAGACCTAGAAGTCATACTGTTCATCCCTCACTTGATGCTCGGGTCATGAAGTACTAGACCCTTGTGGCATTTGTTAATGCTGCAGCATGAGATTGTCTGGACTGATTTGTTCATCCACCTATCATCGTCTTGGCTTGGAAAGTGGTGTCAGATACGATCGTCATTCTTGTGCTTTGTGCTGGCAGATTATCGTTGCTGGTTTCAGCTACCATTGCATCAGGCAAAGAAAATAGACTTTTCCCTCCCCCCTCAAATTCAATTACAGCTTTGGTTGTGGATATCAAATACATTCATGATACTTCATAGCATCAAAGAACGAAAATAGTCCAAAGACGTTTGTCATAGCCATAGGCTGCAATATTACACTGACGCATTTCTGTGTGCAGTAAAATATTAGGGAGGGAGGAAAAGGGGGAGACGAAGCAGTGTGCAGTCGCTGCGCAAGGCTGCCTAATGCATAGAAATAGATGAGCACTTTCTGTGGGGCCAGGCCTTTTCTCACAGGAAACCTTGAATTTACAGATTTGTTCAAAGTGATTTGATCTGTGCCATTTCCTGTCGCACAGTGTGCTGTGTTCAGGTATTGCAGTGCATCTGTTATGACAGATATGGTAGATTTGGGGAGCCATATGAATGGAGGAGTGGGGAAGCAGAGCTATTCACAATTCTCTTTCAGGATGGCGAGCAGAACACAGCCACTTAATTTTGGCGTTGGCGTTTGTTCACTCAGTTTATTGCTTAAGGAGAAAAAAAGAACTCTGGCACTCTGTATATTAAACTTCACTGAAAACTCATCCTAGTATTGTTGTTGCTGCACTTGGTTGTCATTCTGTCTGGGTCTTTATTGCTTTTTTTGTTATATCATATCTATAAATGTTTTCTGTGTTCCTTGAGATAGGAAGCATGGTCTATTTTGGTCGACTTTTAGAGGGGTTTGAGTGCTGCTTCAGGAAGAAAAGCTGAAATAAAAATGTGTCTGCTAAATAGCAGAGAGGTTGCTTCCTCCCTGTTGAGAACCTCCCTGTTTGTTGATACCCTGCGCAAACGGGAATGGATCTGGGGAGAGCTCCGTGGGAAATTTCTTCTTCACCACACCTCCTTTGTCTTGTGTTTTTGCTGTATAGACCTTGTTAGAGTAATGCATGACTGAATTAGGATTTCAGAGATGGTGCAGTGTCTCGGATGTTTTTAGGTTTGTATTTTGCTTGTAGGTTTTCTTTCCCTCCTACCTTTCTCCTATTAATTAGTGTTGTGTGGAAAATGCAATCTGCTTGCCGATTGTTGGCTTCGTCATTGAGTTGTAGCACTAAAGCAGTGTCATCATCCCATGAACCTGCTTTTATGTCTTTAATAAATTCACTTACTACTTCACACAGGGTATTAGATTGATGGAGAAAGCTCAAAATGAGAGAGCAGGTTTCTTCACTGTGTTGTGCTAATGTTCCATCTCCTTTGAGCTGCTGGGCCTTGAGCCGTACGTGTAGGCAGCACAGTCGCTTAAGTCGTGGCTTTTCAGTGAAAAAATGGGAGTGTGTTACAGTGGGTACCCCGTCATTGCAAAGTGGAATGAACATATTCATTTGAATCATAAATGTTGATGAATACACAGATGGATTTTTTTTTTATCCTTGAAATTAATCTGTGTTTATGTTCATGTTGTGTGTGTGTGTGTTCCCAATATCAGAAATAAAATGGGAGAGTTCCTTGCCCAAAGGCAAGCTGGCTTTTCTCTTTTGCTTTACTTTCCAGTTGTCATACAGTCTGATTATGCATTTGTACACTGAATGACTTCTACCACTGGGAGAAAATAAATAAAGGCCTTGGAAGACTTTCTTAAAATAGTCTGGAAAGTAGAAGCTGAAGTTGAAAGAAGTCTTGTGTATTAATTCTCTCACTCTTTTTTTTTTTTTTTTTTTTTAACCTTACCTTCTCAGTCCTAGCTCATAGTCTTAAACTAAACCACAGCTGTAGCAGCTTTAGCGAGTGAGTTGACTCTTGTTTCCAGTTCTTGAGACCCACACATAGTAGAAATTAATTTCCCAAGTAGTCAGGCTCTAGGGCAAATCTTACATGCGTGCTCACACTAAGAATGACGACTCAGTCCAGAATGACAGAGCAGCAAAACCAGTGGGAAGTGTGTAAGGTTGTGCCATGAGAAGAAATAACTGCATGCCTGTTCTGACAAAAAAGGGAAATTAGAAATTTATTAATTTTACCCATTTGCTGGACATAATATCTGCATAACCCTGGGCGTGTCATTCCTCACTGATATTGTAGGATAAGTTCAGACCCTCATCTTCATGTTTATTATGTGTTTCAGCATGGGCAGAGGCAGAACAGTGGCAGCCAATCTCACATAATTGTGTTAAATTGTATTAAAACACTGCATTGTTTATCAGGATTATCAGACTGTTTTCTTTTGTAGCTATTCTGTTCTATTGCCTCTCTCCCTCGTCACATGCTTTCCTCCTCAGTGAAAGATTTTGCTATTGCTTGCTATTACTCACGTGGAGGATGAACTTTTGTGAGAGAAACTTGTAAAATCCTGTCCTCAGATAAAATTCCTGTGATTCTTCCTTGTGTCAAGTAACTTCATCTCTTCAAGTACACGCTGGCTAAGTAAGGGCATGCTCTTCAAAGGCCATCTTTCCTTTTCAAAGCAGAATTAATTTCTGGCGTGTCAGTCACTCCCATGGATCGTGTCATTGTCACTACAAGGTTTTATTGGATTATTCATTTATTACTCTTTCTAAAATAACATTCAGACGTATATCCAGAATGAATGTAGCTATAGAAATCTGTAGGCGATAACATAGTGCATGTAGGCAGAGAAGCCCTCCTGTTTTGGCTAAAACTGTTAAAAACAGCAAGGTCTCTAGTGACATAAGCAAAGTGGAGACAGGAACAAGTCAGTTGACTGCTTCTTGTCTAATTGTCTAATTTTCCTTCCTTTGGCATCCTCTCTGAACTTAGCAGACTGTGTGGAGATCCTAAGACTGATAAAAAGGAAGTGTTGGCAGTATAAAGATGGACCTGTGTTAGTGACAACGTACCCTGTCGAATGTCTTACCGGCCGCAGCAGGTTGGGAAGTATGTTGCCTTGTTTGTTTTTAATAAACTCAATTTGCAAACTCTTAAGAGTAAAGTTCATTTTCTCTCCTGGTAATAAACTTCCCAGGGAGAATTCTGGAAATGCTCTGTGTGTAGTAAAGCTGACACTTCAGACGGAAAGAAGCTGAGGTGTTGGCTTCTTCCCATGTGCAGCAGAGCTACACAGGGTATGGCTTCCACAGCCCCTGGTGTCCCACCTGCCGTTTCTTCCTCCTTAGTCTAAAGCACACAAACTGACGGAGGAGGAGTCTTGTGAAAGATGCGGCTGTTTCTCTGTGTGCTTTGCTAAAGCGTCATTTCAAGTCTTCACTGAGTATTGATTCCCATGACTTTTGAGAAAGGAGATGCAAGTAATACTACGTCATGGGTAAGGAGGCTGAATAAAAAGAAGCTTACTGAGTTGTCCAAAACTACACAGGCAAGAGAGTGATGAAGGCAGGGAATCCCTAATACTCTACCCCTCCCTTACTCTAACAGCTTACTCTCACTGGCCACAGTAGCATTTATAACCTTAAAACAGTGATGCGGTCTGATACGTTCCAGAAGCATGCGTTCTGTTCTTGCATGAAGCAGCAAGCTCCCTATTAAATAACGCGTAATTTAAATGTGTATAATATTTACATGTTACAATAATGTAACACCTTGTTAATGGCCTGGGTTATTTCTCAGGGTGCTGTCGTGCCTCCAGTGCAGGCTCAGAGTCCTGTTGGGTGCTCGAGGTGAGTGGCACCGCTCTGCCTTCTGCTGAAAGCAGCTTTAGAGCACAGTGAAAGTTTGAAGCAGAAGGCTTGGGGTGGTGGAGTAAATCAGCACTTTAAAAGGAGCACAGGGCAGTCGTGGTGGGATTTGTACTCTCAGGTTTATTGTAGCTATTCTTAACTGCGCCTTCCCACTGTTGTTCAGAATAAACAGGAGCTCTGATTTACTGCTGAAAATAGGTTTTGTTTTGGAGATTGTTCTCGTGGAATGGGCTCTCTAATGTTTTTTCTGTTCCTGCAAGGACACAGGAGTAGCTCTTCTGTCTAATGACAGAGAACTCTTTATTAAGTGGCAAATTAATGCGGTGTATTTAAAGCTCTCAAATGACTCTCTGGCAATGGTGAAAGTGCTATTTCTCTTGGGACTTAACTGTGGGCATTGTACTTTTTCTCTGAACTTCAGTAATAATCCTTGCAAGCTAAGCTGTTCTTCCCAGGTGTTGCTTTTGTGAGAAAACTGAGCCTTGTATCATTACAGGTTGATCTTGAATGCAACTTACTTTGTCTTCTCTTTGCAGTCTTCATAGAAGACTTTGTCTGAAGATGGTAGTATCAACCACCAGGACTGCTATGTAGTACTTTCAGCTCAGCCTTTCCCGTTATAGATCTCCCCTGTGAGTGTCTTATCCTTTAGCTCAGATGTTTGAAGTGCTTTCAGGCTGAAACTAAAAGTGTGAGTTCTCTGCCTAGAAGCAATCCCCACCCTAATACTCCCTTAAAAGCAGGTTAGCTGCAGAGTGTAATGTAATCCTCTGTCTGCCTTCAGCACTTTCCAACTGAAAGTGTTTAAACACTTTCCAAACATTAAATTAATACTTGCAGCACTCCTGTCAAATCAGTGGCTTGATGCTAAGGATAAGTAGATCAATTCTATACATAATGAAAACGGAAGCAAAGAGTGGAGTGGCGTACGGAAGGTCATGACTGCAGAGCTAGGAATACAAGAGTCAAGCGTCACACATTCCAGCCCGTTTTAAGAATGATAGTCCTTAAAACAGCTGATGAGTTGCTTAGTTTCCGTGTTTCTTCCTTCTGAGATCATCTTATTGTTGCCCGTGTGGTGGTGGTAACTCTTGGTTTTTTTAATGTACTTGAATGGCTTTGGACTAACAGAGCCAACCTCTTAATTGAGGTTTCTAAAAATAGCCTTAATAAAATAATAAATCTTATTAAGATTCTGTAACAAGTGACCTAATTGTGTAGCACTGTAAGTAGGAAATACAGGGCTTTAGAGCTTCCCAGCTTTCAAAAACTTCTTTAACTGGGTTGCATACGTGGCTATATGTTTCAGTTGGGCAAAATAAAAATAAACATCACCTTGTATTTATGCTAGGAAACATACCGCATTGAGAAGGGGCTCTTGCGTTCGAACTTGACATAATTACGCCACATTCTGTCAGGGAAACAAAAGCCTTTGCTGTCAATGCTCCTGTACTTGTAGGGTGCAGCAAGATTGTTGGAACATATTTAGTAATAGATAAGTAAAGAACGAAACTTGAGATCTGCGTAAATTGGATGAGTAAGTTTTTTGCTTTAGTTTCTGCCCTTTGCCCCTTTCTCCGTATTCTTCTGTTTTAATTCTGGCGTATACAAAAATGGAAAAATATGATTTTGATTTGATCGTTGGGTGTCATGTAAGTTGCTTCTGTCTTCTCAGTGCGTATGTCCTCTTGACACATTTTAGTCCAGGTGATTTCTTCAGACTGTTGTTCTTACTCACTTGCCTCTGGACAGTAGGTGGCCTCTTCCTTGTTTGAATGCTCTTCCAGAAATGTCTTCCTGTAAGCGATCGGTCACTGTATGTCTGTCTAGCTAATTCCTAGGCTAACGACCTAGTCAAAAACTAGCAGCTGTGAAGTCAGCTGTTTGGCATGGGTATTTGGAGAACGGTGGGAGGTTTGGGTATACAGAAGCCTTGGCAGATGCTTGAGGCAATCATCCTGCTTGTCTAACCTGAAATCTCTCATCTGGGAGAAGGAGATATATTGCAGCATGAAACAAACCATTTTCCAAAGTGTTTAAATGCATAAAAGAAGGAAATGGTGAATTTGGACTTCTGCAGAGTCTTTGACTCAGCCTCTCGTCTCTACCTGTTAAACAGCTCTTTGCTATGCAGCAACACAGACTCCTGAGTTTCTGTGCTATCATTGCTTTAAGACCAAATGGCAGCATTTATATATTTGTGTTTAATAATATAGAATTGAGTGCAGGTCTTTAGTTCCCTGCAGAGACAGCAGTTGAAATCTATGAAGTCTACACAAATGAATCAAGAATTTGAAGATTGACTTACTTTATGAATTCCAATAGGTCTCTGTTTGCTATTGCATGCTAATAGGAAGATGAAGGAGGAAAGTGATAAAGACACAGCGTGTGTGAAAATAGAGATTCCATTAACCTGAGATCCTGTGGCTTCTGATGCTTGAGCGTCGCTCAGGACGCATCTGCTCTTGAGACCTAGTTACTTCAGGGCACAACTATGTATATTGACTAAGGGATCCAGGGGTGATTTTCCATGTCTGTGTAGTGCCAGATGATTGCCCTTGAGCAATTTGTATAATGGCCTCCTACATCTCGTGCTTGTTGCTATGACTTAAATAGGGAGATTACCAAGAGCTGAAGGAGATCTGAAGTGAAGAAGTTAAAGGAGACAGTGTAATCAGAGATGATACTGTGAAAGACTGGGGAGAGTACAGAGAGGGAGAAAGGAAACAATTTGCCCAACAACAACTGTTTCAAGTGCAAAATGCCCTGGGAAAAGTAACCAGTCGGATTTTGACTTTGTGTGCTGCATTTTAATTTTTCTTACTCCGTGAACAAGCAAATTAGTGAGAGCTTTCAAAGGAAAGTTTTCAATCCTTTTTTCTCCTCTGATTTGTGGCTCTCTTTCTCTTGTAGAATTACCTGCATTCATGTGGCAACCGGATCGTTGTTGCTGCTAGCTGTGGAAACTCACAGTAAAAAACCTAAAATCTATATACTGGGTGCAGCGTTCCTCTTCACACCTGTTTGCAGAAGTGCTTACCCACAAGCAGAGGTGGTACCCAGGTGATACCGTATTGCGTTGCTCTGGCTTGCCCATGAAGCACTGAGAGCTTCGGGTGATACTGATGTCCCACGGGACACGTGCTGCAGCCAAACCGACTGCATTTGTCGCACTGATGCTTTTTAGTCAGTAGACTGAACATGAACAAGCTTTTTGGGTTTGTTTTTTTTTTTTTTTTCCCTTTAGCTTTTTTCTTTTCTTTTTACTGGTAAGTACAGTTCCTCAAAGCCAAGAATATGTGATTTTGATGCCTTTGGTGAACAGCCTTGTTGGGTCTCTTGGAGTCTCTGGCACGTATTGGGGCAGATGTACGATTCAATGATGAGCACACATAAATTTTAATTTGCATCCCTTTTTGAAATTCCCTTGACGTAGAACCTCCTGTGAGCTAAACTAGAGCAGATTAGCTTCCTGTGCCCCACCTCTCTGCAGGGGCAAGGCTGCAGCCACCTGACAGGCATCTATTAAAAAAATCTTGAGATAGTTCTGTTTCATGAAAAAAAAATATCTGCATGCGAGTACCTATAGCAACACTTCCTGTAGTTATCTTGAAGAGGGTTGAAGCAATATCTAGCACAATATGTAGCACTGCATACAGGCTTGCAGATCTGCTTTACTGCATCAGCAATAGAAGTTCATGGTCTTTTTTTTTTTTTTTTTAATATGTAATTTGTTCCTTGCTTACATATTATTCTTGTTTCCCTTACTGATACTGATGGTAAAAGAATTAGCAAACATTCACAATTCTGCTTCTGTCTTTGCATCCTAACGTGAAATGCATCCTCCTTTGCTTATCCACCGTCTGTGCTCATGTGAACATTGGATTTTTTGCGGGGGAGTAGCTGGATGGAAAGACATCATGCTACCATTGTAAAGTGGTACTATGCTGCTGGGAAAGCTGTGAGTAGGGAGAAGGAAGACATATTATAATCAGTCAGTTGATTATATTGGTTCTGACTTTTTATGCAGAGAATTGCTCATTAATTTTTAAATTAGCCCCCAAAATAATAGCCACCAATTATGATGCCGAGCTTTGGTTCACCAGTCAGTTTCAAGTTATTGCTCCTGGCAGCCAAACCGCAAAAAGGGATAGTATCTTTGCAGTCAGGTATGAAAGACCTTTTACCCAAGAGGTCCTCTAAGCTCCTCCCGTAGGAGAAATATCAGATGCAATGATAAACTTTTAATTCTGAAAGTCACAGCTTGCCTGTACCTAGCAAATCGCTGAACCCTGAGAAGACAATCAAGTAGTCGCTGACTCTTGGCAGCTGCTGTGTGTGCCCATGTGCCATGCTGTTCTCTGGGGACTTGTCATGACAGCAGTGTCTCTGACTGCCAAAATACAGGGTTATCATCCTCCAAGGAAAGTCCACGTGTTCTCAGCACCTGTGATGCAGGTAAAAACTAACAAATTGAGCCAGGGTGGGGAAAAAAAAGGATTCTTTTGTCTTAGTTTTGCCAAGCTCCTCAAGCTGCGGCCCTCTTGGGTTTGTGTTGCTACATAGGTGTGTGTCTCTTCTAAATGCTACCAATGTATGCCTATCCTGATGCTTTGGTGTTGGGCAAGGAAGAAATTTAAAGATAGGAGTTTATCGTCTTAAGTAACAAATCAGTTTTCTCATCTTTGTGCTGCCTTATTTCCCTTGACTCTGTACAATCAGTGAAAGGAAAGAGGAAAGTTTTCCCAAGTGAGAACCTGATGTAACTGTTCTGGACTATCTCTTGGAATACTCTTAATCTCCTTGTGTTGACTACATAGAGATTTTTCACAGCTGCAGATCCATGACCTGCAGTTAAGCGTTACAAACAGTCCCCATATTTGTAAGCAAAGTTCATGGAAGTCGTTCGATTTGGTAACCTCATGGGGTGTTGGTTTCATAATGACACTACTTCTAAACTGAATGGTCTCACTAAGGGTTAACTTGTGACGATCTTGATAACATCAGAGGTAGATTTGATATTGTCTTCCTTTGCTCAGAGGCTATGATCAGCACTTCTGAGGTTTCAGTCTTTCGGTATAAACTGAAGTTTCCTGAGAGCTTTTTGCCATCTTCTTTTCCAGGGTGCATCTTTTCCCTGTTCTGTGAGTCTCTGTTGCATAGGATCTCTTGATGTTCAGTTATATGTGTGCTCAGATTCTAAATTCCTTCAAGTTGTGCTTTATCTGATAATCAACCTTACAAACAGTGGTAATACATGCCTATCAAAATTAAGTCTTATCTGGGCTCTTGCAGAAGCAGTGATTAAATAACCCAATTTAAAATAAAAGCAATGGTTTTGAGGGAAACAGATCTTTTTTTACCTTTTCTGAGATTCCAGCTGCATGCAAGTGTTCGGTGACAACCTGATCTTTGGTCACGTAATGCTGTCTCTCCAACGAGCATCAATACAAAGCAAGAATGTGATTATATTGTCACTCTACAGGTAGGATATAAATAGAGTTTTAACAGATTCCATATCCCTTCCAGGGCTCCTGCTGCTCACTGGTGGTGGTGATGCCTTGAAATTTTCATTAAAATGACTTGTTAAGCAGAGTGTCTCGCACAGTCAGCTAAGTTGGCTGCTGTTTTCAAATCACTGTATCAATCAGGACTTCAAGTCGCTACATTTTAATTTATTTTGCTTTAGAATCAACTTTGTCGGCTTGTTTCTGCACCTCAGTTGCATAAATTGCCTCCTCAGCTGTCAAAAGTAGGTAATGGACTGCCTTGTAAAGAGCCCACACTCTGAGGACTCTGGAAAGCTTTTTCAAGAGTCCAAACTTATGAAAAACAGTTTTAGCTTTTGCTTCTGAAGCTTAAATATTACAACTTAGGCACTGTCTAGTATTTTCAATAGCTGATGGTAAAGGTTCAGCCATGAAACCTCCTAGCTACTAAATACTGACAAGCACTGTCAAAGACTGAGTGTGTAGATGAGTTTGGCAGGGCTGTAGGATTCTGACCAAGCACAAAGAAGTAAGTACCCATGGGTGTCCAGAGCTCAAGTGATTATTTTTTTTTTTTTAAACTTGGAAAGGTGAAAATCTATACTTTCACCTTCCAGATTAATTTTCTCTCTGCTTTAGGGAAGCAATGGGAAGGAGACTGTTGAAAGCGATGATGCTGGCCTACCATAACTATGAACATGCACTTCAGTAGTTCTGGTGTTTGATACAGATGCTTTGTTTTAACTCATCCGTAATATTCCCACTGTAAAATCGTAAAATTGATCAATGACTTAATATTTTTACAATCTGAAACCTGTGAAACAGCTTTCAGAAGAAGCCTGGCTTCTTCTGGCTCTTCCTAAAAATGCATATAGATGAGTTTTCTTCCCATATTTTCAGCCTGAGTCATAATGTGCAAGTCCAGTGCCTTGTTTGTATCAGGCAGGGCCATATAACCTTCTATATAAAATGATGAGAGGGGCTCTTGAGGCTAGTTAAGTTATTGGTCCTTGGAGTAAGTATCTCTTCTTGCAGTTAAAAATATCTTAACTCCTTGTCTAGAAGGGCAGTAGACCATGTCAGCAGTTTGGATCCTTGAGACTGTGAAGAGATTAGTCACAACTTTTTTTTCAGGCTTCAGGACGGGCCCTTTTTGATGAATGCAGTCCCTGGCTTAGGTGCTGAAAATTAAAGCATCATATGTTTTGTTTGCCTACACTCCCTCTCTTTTTCTTCCAAGACTAGCAGATTTATACAACAATCAAAATCCTATTGTTTTCCTTTTCCTCGGTAATGATTGCACCAAACACTGAGTATATTTTGTGATTTCAAGCTTCTGTTTTCTTATTACAAAATATTCTGGCTCTGTCACTTTTGTGTCACAACCTTTTAAAGGTGAGCTGTCTGAATAACTCTTTGGGGACAGTCAGTTTTCTTTCTGCTTTCCCTTAAGATGAGACTGCAGTGAGCTTGGCAGTTGTTGGAATTTGAATTTCTAATGTCTGTCAGAAGAAAAGGGTCTCTGCATTAATGACTATTCATGATAATTTAAAAATACCCATAAACTTTCAGTGGCTATATCCAAGCTTAAAGGGTAACAGCTGTGGATAGTGACACACTGATACTAGGTGGTAATTCGAAATTTGCTTGCAAAAAACCTCTTGTGTGTGAGTGTTTTAAATAATAATAATAATAAAAAAATACCTTTAAATAGTTGAAAGATGTGCTAGTGTGAGACTAGGTAGATCGGTGTTCTGTGGAAGCCAGCAGTGATACAGTCTTCGTTGTCCCCAACATTTGGTCTTGCAGAAGAGCTGCAGGAATAGCTCATTGCATTTAACTGTCCTATTTCAGCTTCTCTGGGGCAGAAAATGATCTAGTGATACAGAAGGAATCCTTTATTCAAATTCTGCAGGATCTGTTGCATCTAAGAAGGGCAACAGTTTTCACGCTGAGCTGCAGTGCTGGTGCAGTTGGCCATGAATTTAGTGGCAACAACAATAGTGTGGGTCTGAAGAGTTCACACCTATGGTATTTCTTTGCAGTTATCCTGAAACTGTGTTCCTCTAGTAACAGCAGAAATGCAAAACCCAAACTATGAATTTAGGTTCAGTTTATGCATGCTTCCATTGACGCATGCTTCCACCCCCACCCTTAAATTTTGACTTTCTTGTAGCCATTTTCTTTGTAATGTGTTGGAAGTGCAGTATCCAATATGGAATGCTTTTTTTTTTTTTTTGCAACTGAAATGAGATTGGTGATTCTAGACGAGATCTTAATTGCTTTTGGTTCACAACATACTCTGTGTTGCTAGGTAGTACATAGCTCAGCACTACATCAGTCTGCTGAAATGAGTCTCAGGAGAGGAATAACAGGATTGGGGAGCTTGCAAATTAGGTGTGATGTACAGTGTCAAATAAGTGGTGGAGGAGTGGACTAGAATGGGCCTTCAACAGCTTTTTCTAGTCCAAGAATAAGAGAAACTGGCACGGGGATAAATTTCACCCATGGGGACAGAACGGCAGGAGCTGTCTGGGCTGCAGGTCAGAGCTGAGGTATGCCATCAGAGCTCTGTCTGAAGGTTTCAACAGCATCTGCCTTCTTCCTGCTTGACTTGTGTGAGCTTGCTTTCGTGAGTGCTAAAATATGCTTGTATAAAAATATCAATTGTATACTGTGTGTAAAGGCTTTCTATAGATTACGCAGGAGAAGTGAGAAGGATATAGGCTCTTTTTGCTGTGTGTGTTTGGAGATGGCAAGTCAGCTTTGTCAGCTCTTGACTGTTTCCTTGAGAGGGTAAAGACACAGTGAAGAGCAAAGCACTGAGAAGAGAAAGGTATAAAAAGGGCACATACAAAATGAATAAATTGCTGACAGCCCCGTTGTACTCCTAATAATCCATCTCACAAGAAGAAAAACTTCTAGTGCACAGCCTTGAATTTATTTTACATCTATCATGTTTTGCAGTCCCGGCAATGTCTTTGTTTCAAATTTTTCATACTCTTCATCTCTCAGGTAAATTAAAGACTATTGAAACAGCTGTGTGTTGCCTCTGAGAGTATTGGTTCTATGTGAAAGACAGCAGTTTTCTGTAGGACAGAAATTAGACAGACGACTCTGGGGAGAAATACTTGTAAGTCTAAATGCCAGCCAGTTGAGTGCAGCACCCATATTCTCATGCATTTTTCTCAGTGCCAATCTTTATTACTGCTGAAAAGTTGTGTCCTGACACAAGGTAGGCGAGGGAAAATGAAATCTCTGCTAAGGATAAGGGACAAAAAGATGTATTTCAGATGTTACTGATTGAGAGTATTACATGCATTTGACCCGCAACCGTTGAAAATGGCAAGTATTGGATCACTTTCACTCGGTGCACTAATTTTACTGAAGGAAGGTAGGCAAGGCTTTTTGACACTTAATATTTGTGAATGCAGTGCTGCTTTTTGCTCACAGTTTTATCCTCTAGTTATTCAAATATTCACTTTATAAATATATTTCTGCCAAAATCATTGTATGAAGAGTGGAGAGGTTTGTTTGTGTAGAACCTGTGCCACCTTTTCAACTTCCTCCTCTCTCCCTTTTCTCATTCTTTCTGTTTCCTACAGTACTTGAAGAAAAAAACTTATCATGCACTTAGCTATGCCAGCCAATATTTTTATATTCTAAGATGGGTATTATTTTGGCCCACTGATACTGGTTATAAATACTGCATATATATAGACTACATTAAAAGAACATGAAGTGATGCAGTCATGTTCTCAAAAACGTTTTAGCTTAGACAACCTTTAGCCCCTTCCTCTGTTCATCGGTACTGTGGTACTGCTTAGTAACATGTTCACATACTGTTGTAATTTCCCACAGAACATCTGCGTTAGTGCATTTGCTTTTCCTCATTCTTTCTGGGACTACATCTTTAAGTACTGCATACAATGCAAATCTTACGGTAAGGTCAGAAGTAATTTCTTTTCATGAGCAGTTCTGTAATATTACTGTGATACCAGCATTTGACAAGTATGAGTAGAGCTGCATTTTGGTGCTGAAACGAAGCATTTTCATCCCTGCAGAAACTGAAGCATAACGGAGTCTTTGATTCAGTTGTGCTTTGGGTTCAGCGTTACAGCACGTCGCTTTCTGGTGTGGGCAGAAAGGTGGGGTGGGAGCAGAGCTCTGCCCGCTTCTGCCTCAGTGCCTTGACCTCACCTAGTGCTACGGCTCCGAGGAGCTCTACTCCAAGCGGCCGAGGCAGGTGGAGTTGGAGGCTGTGATCTTCTTTCCCGATGAGATGTGCGAATGGATTTTTTCAAAAACTTGTAAGCAAACAAACGCACGGTGGTTTGGATTTCTTAGAGTGGGAAAATCAGGGTTTGCAAGCCTCACGTGGTTGTCACATATTTTCCCTCCTGCTCACTGATATCTTTAGAAGTTAATAAGTGGTGGTTGGCTTTTGATTGTATCTCGGTGTAAAGTCGCTCTTGTGTTGACAGCCCTTGATAATTAATTGGTAACACACCAAACGTTTCTGTGCGCAGCATTCTCACCTTCATTTTCCAATTCCACCTGCCACTCAAACCCTTTTAGTTCTTGTAGGTCACAACACAAAACAACTGGATAACCAAATTGCAGTCGTTTTCAGCATCTCCTCTGGTAAATGCGTGGGAATTACTTTTTTCTCGTATGAGTGTGCTTCTGTTAGGGAACAGTGCAGAGTCTCTGCCGCAGTGGCACTGCTGTGGCTAGCTCAGTGCCTATAGAAAACAGAGGCCCAGCTCAGGCTGTAGGGGAACGTATGGAGCAAACATTTCTTCACAAAATGGATGTTCTGTGGCAGACCGTATGGAGGCAATGACAAACCCCTCTCTGCTTCTGTTGACCAGGATGGTGTGTAATGAGTAGTCCAGGGTTGTTCTTGTTTTGTTCCTTTTCTCCCAGGGGAGTTATTGCATTGCAATTTTTGGTGGCACAAAGAAAGTAGCAATTGTAATGGGGAAGTCTGAAATGCTTAGTTTAGTTATCCTCGGGTTAAATTATTTTTTTCTTCATTATCCTTGGGTTAATTTTTTCTTCATAGAACCATTGAGGTTGGCAAAGACCTGTAAGGCCATCGAGCCCAACCGTCACCCCAGCAGTGCCCAGCCCACCCCAACCCGTGTCCCCAAGTGCCACATCTGTGCGGTTTCTGAACACCTCCAGGGATGGCGATGCCCCCCTGGGCAGCCTGTCAGTGCCTGACCACCCTGTCCATGAAGGAATTACTCCTAACATCCAATCTAAACCTCCCCTGGCACAACTGGAGGCTGTTTCCTCTCTTCAAGTCGCTTGTTCCCTGGGAGCAGAGACCAACCCCCGCTGCCCACAGCCCCTGTCAGGCAGCTGCAGGGAGCGACCAGGGCCCCCCGAGCCCCATGCCCCCCCGGCAGAGCCACTGCCACCAGCCTGGTGTCACCTGTGAACTGCCCGCGGTGCCCTCGCTCCCCCTGCCCAGCAGTGACAGGGCTGGTGGGAGGGCTGGCCCCAGCACGGAGCCCTGGGGACACCCCTTTTGCCCAGCACCAGCAGGGTGTGACTCCACTATGAAGTAATGGAAAAGCTTTGTCTTTCGTCTTTCCATCTTAGATACAATTGTTGGAAGGAGTTAAATTTTATATTCTGATGTGCTAGAATATCTTTTCTGCCAAATAAAATGGATATTTCATAATATGTCTGAAAAAAAAAAAAAAATCACCTTTTTTTTGTGTTTAACCCTTCTGGTGTCACTAGCTCCCAATGGAGTTTATTCAAACACTTGAGATTATAAAAAAAAAAAAATTAATCAAAGGGGTACTCACATGATGCTGACAGATAATTATAACTTTAAAAATTAATGAGACAAACCAATAAAAAAAATGGGGGTGGGGCAAGCATAGAAGAAGTATGGGCATCAAAGTGCTCTGTCCAAGAGTAAATGAGGGCTGCATAAATAAACGGGATGCGGACAATCCTCGCTTCCCATTCAGCAGGAGCCAGGAAAGAACGTGAAGTCAGCTGGGAGTTGTGGTGTTGTCTTTACAGTGTGTTCCATAAGGCTGTGTCCTAAATGCATGGAGCCAATCTTGTGTGCTTTTAACAAGAGAATTAGTTTATAAATCTGCAGCTCTTGCGTGCTGAAGCTTGTGTGAGTTTACTTGCCAGGCTTTTAGATTTGTAGCTGGGGTTTTGCTTGAACTGAGGAATCAAGGTCTCATGGAAAACCAGCCAGATTGGCAAGAACAGGCATGAAGAGTATTGAGTTGGAACGGTCCCATCTATGCTGCTGAATGCTCCTGATAAGAGAGCTTCAGGTCAACTGATCACGACCAGTGTGTAACATTGCAAAATGCATTAGGAGCCCTTTTGCCCTAAGTAACCACAGTGATGTAAAGCTGCCCAGCACAAAGCAGTGCCAGCTGAAGCTGCTTGTTTACAATGCTGCCTTCAGCAGTGCATGCAGCCTCTGGGTATCCTTCATGAAATGCACCTTTGCTAGCTCAAAGCTAAGGTGGATCTCTGGGAAACTCTTTTTTCTTCTTTTCACTTTTCTTATGCTTCATTAGGACTCAAAGCTCCTTATACATAGCATACATAATCTTCTCTAGAAGAAAGGCAGTGCCACCAAGGAACAGACTTTAGCTGCAGACAGCCGCTGCTGTAATTTCTGTTTTGATCCAGAAATACAACAAAGTTAATGCTGGATAAGAATTTCCAAAGCGATGCTCAGACTCTTTGGAGGGAGGATGTTGGGTGTAAATGAGTATGAAAGGCAGGGTGTGAAAGGCTCTTGATGGTAGGATAAAAGAAAAGCTCAGTCGTAACCTAAACATTAAACAAGCGGACAAAGTTCATAATCAGATTAATTGAGTATCTGGGACACTGCTGTTTAAATTGATAACGTGGTTTGTTCAGTGTCTCTTGGGAAGCGTGTGGAGAGCAAACTCTGAAATCAAAGGTTTTCATGCTCCCGAGAGTGACTTACCCTCTGAGCTATCCTTTCCCAGGTCTAGTTACCAGTCACCCAGCATTAGTCATCCGTCTTGTTAGCAGTGCCACCTGCAACAGGGCTTTAGGAGAAAGTAAGCTGAATTTTAGCCCTGAAGTACTTGTTCTTTGTTTGCTACCTCAGGTTTGGATAGCATCTGTCCATGTTGCATCTCTTCTATAGATAAGCAGAGCACATAGTTTTAGAGCCAGCCAGTCTGCAGATCAGCTAAAATGACCTCTTACTGTTCCAGGGAGGCTTCCTTTGATCGGTGCTACAATAATTCCATAGTTGTACCTACTTCAGCTCTGGTTAGATTTTCCAGGCTCATTTAATGCCGAATGGAAATGGTAGTGAAGACATGACTGGTCATCTACTCTCTCCTGAGTCCTTGGGTATGTGAGGTTGTCCTTACTGAGTATTTATGTATCTATTTTATTTCTGAATATTTATCCAGGACTAGATGCTTGCACTCTTGCCTGGAAGAGCATGCCATATTCTCATTCTTCTAATTCTGGAAGCTTTTCATAGTAGCAAGACTCAGTTCTTTCCAGAGTTACATTCTTACTAACATCTTGTCATGGTTTAACCCCAGCCGGCAACTTAAGCACCCCACAGCCGCTCGCTTGCTCCCCGCCCCCAGTGGGACGGGGGAGAGAATCAGAAGGGTAAAAGTGAGAAAACTCGTGGGTTGGAATAAAGACAGTTTAGTGAGTAAAGCAAAAGCCACACACGTGAGCGAAGCAAAACAAGGGATTCGTTCCCCACTCCCCATGGCAGGAGGTGCTCAGCCATCCCCAGGACAGCAGGGCTCCAGCATGCCTAGCGGGGACTGGGGAAGACCAACGCCATCGCTCGGAACGTTCCCTCTTCCTCCTCCTTCCCCCAGCTTTATATTCCGAGCCTGACATCACGTGGTGTGGAATATCCCTCGGGTCAGTTGGGGAGCTGTCCTGGCTGTGTCCCTCCCCAGCTCCTGGTGCCCTACAGCTGCTCGCTGCTGGGGTGGGGTGAGGAGCAGAAAAAAGCCCTGACTCTGTGCGAGCGCTGCTCGGCAATAACAAAAACATCCCTGAGTTATCAACAGTTCCAACACAAATCCCAAACGTAGCCCACGCTAGCTACCATGAAGGAAATCAACTCTACCCCAGCCAAAACCAGCACATACCATTAACAGTATATTTCACTGCTTCTCCAAAGATGCTTTGAAGGTATTGGCAGGCTATTATCTTGGCATCAAAACTGTAAATATTTTTCTGTCTTCATGTGTCTGTTTCTATGTGTTTTTTATGTTATTCTTGGCTTCCTCTTTTCATTTTGCTTCCTTTTATCTGAAGTCCCATGACTTTGGGGAAAAGGTTGTTTAGACCACTGCATACTGAGCCAGCAAATGCATTAATGGAACAATTCAGGGAGCCTGTATGCCTGCAGCACTGATTCATCCCTCTCGCCCCCCTCCAGCGGACTAAGTAAATTGATTTGCACCTGGTGAGGTCTCAGGGGTATCATTTATACCTTGAGTAGACTGATGGAATTTAGACACATTTTGTTAGTCTGTGGGTTTAATTTTGGTTTTTTGGTTTTTTTTTTTTTGTTTTTTTGAGTGTGTGTGGGTTTTTTTGGTTTTTTTTGTTTACATTTTCATGCTAACTAAGCATTGCTATACAAGTAGCTGGTATTGACCCATTGTTCCTCTTCATGGCACAGACCGTGCCTATTGTAGAGATGGTGGATTGAGTGCTGGAGCACGAGCAGAGTGTGGAAATGCTCATGTCTCTATTGGCATGGTTGTGATTTGACCACCAGAATAGGGTCTGGGGACTTGTTCTCAAAGCCCCTCTATGTCTTTAAGTTTTGGACAAGTTATGTCCAAGTATATTCCTCATGTCTGCTGTTCCACCTTTTTTTCAATTTCAAAAAACCCACAGCGAACAAAAACCCCACGATGAACAAAACCCCCCACCCTAGGTGCCTAATCCCCTCCCCACAGGATATTGCAGTTTCCCTGTGCCTTCATAAATGCTAGTAACATGCAATAAACTTGAAAAGTGCTATTTGTTATTATTTGTAACTTCACAGCATGCACTTTCCTTTTCCTGACAACGGATTGGCTTTGAGTGTTTAATTGAGTCAGGTTTCTCTGAGCCCTTGAAAAGAAATACCAGCCAGTGCAGCTGCTGTCCTAGAAAGGTGTTTGCATCCTTTCTGTGAGTACTGGCTTTTTGTAAAGGAACCAAGGCTCTCTCCGGAGTTGCTGATCTCAGCCAAAGACTTTGCCTGCCGTTCCTGCAGAAGGATGGCGATGTCTTCTAGCTGCCTGCAGAAAGGAGTGGTCCTGGAGGGGGGTCCCAGAGAGCTGTACAAACCACATAGCTCAGTTCTGCAGGACGAGTGTAAGACCCTCTCAGGCAGTGCTCCTGTAAAGCAGTGCTGGAAGAAAAGGAGAGAAGAGATATGATCCAGAAGTCTTCTTCAAAGGCGTGCTGTGCAGCATAATGACCCGTGGTCTGTTAAAGCTAGGCCATCCCTATTGTGTAAGTCATAAAAAGCTGTTTGGAAGCACTGTATTTAAATGGAAGCTGGGAAAATAAGTGAATAGGAAATGAAATGTCATTTCTGTAGCTATTTCTTAACTTAATTCTGCTATGCTTCCTGTAAAATCGTTCCAATTTCAGTCATTGTTGAGGATATTCAGTTCCCATTTGGACAACACCAGGAAATGGTCAGCTGCCATCTGCTAACAGAAGTACCAGCCCTCCCTGCGGTGTACACAGATGCGGCTGGAAGATCCAACTAAACAGCCAGATACTGCAAGTGCGAACTTGAAATAAAATTGGCAAGTGCCCTGGGAGTGTTGCTTTTCGGGAGTCGTGCCCGTCACCAAGCTGACTGCATCCATGTGTTTCAGTGCTGTACAGCCTTTAAAAGAAATCGGAAGCATTGCTTCTGAAAATTTCTTATAGAGGAGGATGTGATTTGAAAGGCATTTCTGAAACTATCTAGGTAAAAGTAAGTGAAATATGCTGGATAATGAAAAGCCTTTCAACTCCAGTGATGCATCTAGAGTGGTGATGTTCACTGCTTGTTTTTATCTTATTAAACGTATAGTGGCACTTAAATTGCTTTGCTTTAACACATCCACATAGCACATGCTGTAAAAAAGGAGAGCTGACTTCACAGTAACTGTTAGCCAGGGACTCTCAAGTTGCACAGCATTATCACTGTTATTGTATATTCTTATGAGTATATGGATAGGAGGGATGGCTCGGTCATTGAGTGTGTTCCTCCATAGCAGTAACAGCTGTGTTAAGCTTAGAAGTATTCACAGAATATGAACTCCACATATTATGGGTGATGGTGTGCTTCCTAACAATGTAGTATGAATTGATAACCTGTAATAAATGATCAAATGTTGCCACTGTAATGTGCCATAAAGCAGAACAGAAGAGTTGGAGGATATCGCTAGTCTCAGGCCTATGCATTTGCGTAGTATTGATTAGATAAAATCTGCAGATTAACTTAGGAATTAGACTGTCTGCCTCGTTATAGAGGATGGCAATAACCAAAGCAAAAAACCCTCCTAGCCTTCTGACTGGGCTGTGAGGCGATGGTGCCGTATAGGGTTTCCTTCCACTCCAAATTTTTGTAGATGATTTAACATCAAACATGTGAAGGTCACATCAGTTTGGCCGCTGTCCATGTAATTGCAGTAAGAACAGCGACACATCCTACCCAACTTTCTGCCCAACTGTGAGCTCTCCCTGGGGCTTTGGAAGACAGGAAAGCGTGGACTGGGAGGAGGAAGATTTCCGTTTTGAGTCCTCTAAATGACTCATGGATATCTGGACCTGCTATTTATAGAAAATAAAAATGGTGGAAACAAACTGATCTTGTCCTGTTTAAAGTCTTCTTCTGAGAGCCAGTCTCACTGTTTTGTCATCAGCTTTTCAGGATGTCTTCAAACACCACAAGTGTTTCTTGCTCCCTCTCCACCCCCTAAATATGGGAAAACCATTCTAGATTCTTTATTCATTTTGACTTCCAGTCTGAACTTGGATGTAACACAACTGCTTGGTCCCCAGTTGAAACGTCATCCCTTGACCAAAATAGTTTGTAGTTCTTCTTCCTGCTTGCTTTTCCCATCTTTCCCATCTTCCCATATTTGAAATGAGTAATTGTAATTTCTTGTCATTGTCATTTCTCTCTTTTAAAGAGACTCCATTACTCCAATTCTTGTAACCTTTCTTGCAGCTTTCCCGGTTTAAGCTCCTCTTGTTTGCATGTAAACGACAAGAGTGGTAGTAAAATATTTCAGATAAGGCTTTACAGGTGCCTCTAAAAATATTCAGAACTGCTTGGCTGCAATTTGGAAGGCATTTTGAGAGCTGGAAGGTGAGAAGCCAGCAGTGTCCCTGGACCACTTGCCCAGGCCCTCTGGCCAGTCTGTAAGGACCACTTTCCCTGGCATCACGGAGCCTTGTCTGCCTTCTGCACTGCTGCTCTCCATGCGCTCCTGCCCCTCGGGAGGAGAAAGCGGAGGCCAGAGCATTAAACAGAATTTTATTTTGCAACAGGTTTGTTTTCAAACCCAAGAGATTCGGAACAGCGTTTGGCAGTGGTCCCTCCTCAGCCCTGGGTTTGACAGGCTCAGCGAGGTCAGACTGGCGTCCTCTGTCCTCTCTGCTCCCACCATTTCTGAGCACTTACCGCCAGCTGGTCTCTCTCTCTGCAGCCATTTGAGGAAGCTTGCTGAACGGATTTGCTTACAACTTTTTGCTGGTTTTGTACTGCGTATCTGTCCTGCAAACAGGCTGGTGTCTTACCTTCCCATCTCCTCGCCTGAGCAATCAGCGTGTAGTCTCTGGTGAGGAGAGAATGAAAGCCTGGAGTGGGAGGCTTGTGATGACAGCAAATCAAGTCCTCTCACACGCTGAAGTAAACGTGGAGTAGTTTTTGCTTGGGTTCTGCATAGGTGCTACCAAGGTCAAAACACTGTTCATTTGCAAATCTGTCCTGAAGCACACATGGATGCCTACTGAGCACCCGAATCATATGGAGATGAAATGGAAACAAATCTGCTTCATAGATTCTCAAAGTTAGCAGATGTGTGTTTGTTTCTTCCTCTTGCTGCGAAATCCCGTATGTCAGTGCTTGGGACAGAGTTACAGATATTTGCTGCCTTTTGAAATCGGTCTTTGTTTTCTCCTTGCTTGTGGACCTTTTCTGGATTGGTATTTTTCACCTACTGGATGAGAAAATGACAAGAAAAGATATTTTCTTCATTTTTGCCTTAGAAGTGTGGCAGATAAGGGCTCCTGAGCCTATACACCAGCTGCATCATTGCTAAATTACGATACGTTATTGCTTCTATTTCTTTGCTTTCTCATTCCGCTGCCGGAAGGATAGGGAGATCAGGAGAAAACAAAGGGGCGGGCAGCTCTCAGTGGTGGGAAACCTGGGGAAGGGCGGGCATGGCAACAGCAGTAGGAGAAAGGAGATGTGGAAAAGGAGAAGGTGCCTAGCAGAGGTTAGGTGTGGGGGTCTGGAGCAGCAGTCGAGGCAGTGTGCAAACCCGACGCAGTGCTAGCAGGAGGGTTAGGATGTATTTGGAGCTTATCACTGGAGGCATAGGCGAGCTTGCAAATCATGTTGAGGTGGTCACACAACAGAGATGAGTTTAACCTTGGCACATACTGAAGCATTTTCTTAAACTGTTCAGTTTTCAAATGAGTGTCCATTTACTGCATAGAAGAAATAGCGTGTGTACTATAAATCTCTTCCAAGACGGTGAGTTGACCTGTAAATGTTTCGTTCTTTTCCCTTTGGTGGGACGGAAGCACTTGTGGTGACATCCATAAAGCCGTGGTGCCTGTGACCTGCTTGCTGTGCCCCCGCGTGCCAGGGGGTGACTGGCACGGGGTCCCAACGGCAGCTGGGCAGGCTTGCTCTCACCTGCTCCCCAGCTCAAGTTCTCAGGCACAAGATACATATATATGTAAAACTATATATATAGTAAGTCTTCTTATATATATATATATGTAAAAAAAAAAAAAAAAACAAACAAAAAAGAGGAAGGAGTTATCTTCATGTGCAGCTGGGGGAAGGGAAGTCTGAAAGAATACCTTGAAAGAAATAGGGGAGTGGAGGAGTGACAGTCATAATATACTTTTTTTCCACACCACCCCCCCCCCCCCCCCCCCCCCCCCGCTGGAAATTAAATTTAAGATTTTTGCTGTAGCTTTTCTGAGCATGAGCAGCAGTTGATTGTTTTTCTAATTAAGTGCAGCAGCACGCACGTGCTGTGGATGGACGTCTCTGAAAATTTTGCCCTAAATGAACTTAGTAGTAGAAAGACTTTTTTTTTAGTGCTGGTAACAAAACAAAATGCCAAACAGAAAAATGCCCTTAACGCTTGTTAACTTGTGGATAATTTAATTCTCAATTTAGCAACATTACTTAAATTCCAATCTCATCTTCTGATGTGGTATATTAAGCACCTTTTAGTTGTTGGGCCACTTCAGTGATGATGTAGGAGAGCAGACCTGCTAACTGGGTGCTTCGGGCAGCCTGTGAATCCAGAGTTGGGGCATCTTGGGCACGTGTCGGTTGTAGGACATGAGTTTGACTGCTCTGCTGAGTAAGGGTTGAGTATGGGCTTTCCGAAGTCGTATGCCTTCAGAGTACCCGTTAGTCCTCAGAGAAGAAACAAAGGCAACCAAACACTTAACTTCACTTCACTTGAATAAGATATTAAAACCATAACACTTACTTCTGTTGAATAAGGTATTAAATTGCCTGCTGAACTTTTGGGAAGCTGTTTTTACTTTTTTCGACGCTGGGGAAAAAACCAAGACAACTTACTTTCATTTTGGAGGGATTTATAGTTTTAATAATGCAGCGTTCCCCACTAATGCTGCCATCCTATTGTTCCCTCTAAAGAAGATTTGGAAATTAAAACATAAATCTCTATATTTTTTTTAAATAAATCTGATCATGCTAAATTGAACATCTGTAGTTTCCACTGGAACTGTGGTCTAGTCCGTTAATTTAGACAAGAAGAGTTTCTGTATCCATTACTTTCCATCCATTCAAGAGATGAAGAAGTTAAAGCTTGTCAAGCTGTGGAATTCCTGTCTGAATTTTAAGAATTGGGCTAAAAATTTGAGAACATTCTGCAGAAGGTATTTTAAATGGAAATAATAATTATGTCAAGGTTTTACATGAAAATTACGCTGAAGAACTGAAGCTTTGAGCTCCGGGCGCAGCCGTAGCTCTGAAGCTGCCGGCTCACGTGTTCTTTGCCTGGCGTGTGGTAGTGGGTGGCTGGTGAGGGGGGGTCCCGCAGGATGCCAGGGGGGTGGCTGGCTTGAACCTGGCCGGCCAGCCAGGCTGGGAGCTTGCGTGTGGTTTGTCAGATGGTGTGTTAGTGCTGGTAACTGTTTCACTTGTGATGAATTGACTTCAGAATTAGACAATGCTGAAGCACAGTCCTTCCTATGTGTATTTCACGTGTGTTTCGTGTAAACAGAGGAGCAAGGGATGTGTTGGGAATGGGGAGAAAACAGCTTTCAGTGACTCCTCAGGTTATGAGATCCTGATGTGTGATTACCCCTGGAGCGTTTAACTGTGGTACTGGAATGAGTCTTCCAGAATTTGAGTATTTTATTAGTTGGGAAAACACTAAAAGTTTTCTAATCTCTGCTTTTATGGCATGCAGTTCAAATGGGAAGGTATAATCCCTCTTCCTCCTCCAGACCCTGCCCCCTGACAGGAAGGTCAGTAGATGTTTGTGATCTCCTTGGTCATTAGTATCTCAACGCAGCTGGCGTGCTTAGTTGGCTTGTTGTAAATTTGTAATGCACCACAAGTTCGCAAATGACAACAGCAACATAACGTGGGGTAGAGACCTAAATGCAAAAGGATTTTGCAATGTCAGCTTTATTAACGTGTAAGCTTCTTTGTTGTGTTTGTGGTAGCTTATGGTGCATCTCTTCCCAATTTTTCGATTCTTGTTGACAGGCAACGTAGCTTGTGGCTTTTATCTGATTAAGTATTTTGAATATGAATGATGGAACAGTCAATTTCTAGGGAAGTAGTATTTCCAATGCATCGGCCCTTGGAAGCAAAGGCCCCTTCCTTAATGGTTCCCATTTTATTAGTCAGTTAAAAACCAGGTTTTACAATATACAGTTTACCTTTAGAAAAGTTATTATTCACTCAAATGTAGCTTGTGGAGGCAGGCAGAAGGTTTTGAGATGGAGGATTAAAGATTATTTGGAGACCTTACTGAGTGTATTCTAACTTTTTGAGATGTAAAGCTCTTTCAAGGATAGAAAATAAATGACTTTTCAGAGGTTGGATGGGAACTAATTCCATATGTTGCTCTGGGTGGTAAACATTGATTTCCTCTTCGATTCAAGAAGCTTAGAATGTGTGAAATCCTCTTTAAGGCGAAGAGCTTCCAGTGCGTTGGTAGGGCCAGTTTTTGCTGCAGTTACTGCAGTTTTCTGCAATGCTTACACTGTCGTGAATTTAGCCAGGACTTCCTTTTAGCTTTCTCAGTACATAAATTTGCAGAGATTAAGCTGGCAAGGAAAAGGTCTTCCTTTTGATACACTTTTGGAAGGTGTTCTGCATGTGGCTATTTTCCAGTTTTATTCTTAACTTTAAAATCAATAGAAGCTTGTGGCCATAAACCTCTCTTGTAAAAAGATTAATTGATGGTCAGTTATTGAGAGCGAATTACGGCAATAGTGTATTTGGTTTCTAGGGAAGACAGATAGGTGTCCATCTAACATTTTTATTGCCATTCTGTTTTAGCAGATGTCTTTTCTTTCCCTGTCTGTCACCATACTGAAAAATATATGGGGTTAGCAATTCTAATGAGCAAGATGCATTCCTGAGTTAGGAAAAAAAAACCCAAAAAAAAGGAGGCAAAAAAGAAGAGAGATAAGTTTTAGAATTCCAGGACAAATAAAATTACTTTTTTATTTCTTCATAACAGTGTGATTTAAAGTCTTAAACAGCAGTTGGCAAGTTCTGTGTTTGGTTCTGCTGTAGGTGGTCACCAGACATCTAGTTTAGCAGACTTTACCGGGGCATTGTCTCAGTAAAGCACTGTCATTAGTTAATATACTTCATCTACTTCTGAAGAAGTGATGCCTTTTTCTCAATTTCTCTGAAGTCAGATAATATCAAAACAAGAGCTGTAGTAATGATGGATGCATATATAATATTTACTTGACATCTCTGCGATGAAGGCTGTCAAAATACTTCATTTGTATGGACATAATCGAATGTCTGGATTCACTTGAGGTGTAGAGAAACCAAAGCCAAGCCTGTCCTCATCTTTCTCAAGAAATAAAAAAAGTTAATGTGCAGTGAACGTAGTGCAGTTGTATTCATAATCCCTGGTTTTGCAGGTTATAGAAAGACTGAAGCACTGAATTTTTTGGTGCCTGTCAAATTTTTCAATGCTTGCGTTTGTTAATA
Organism: Falco punctatus; assembly: GCF_963210335.1. NCBI lineage: Eukaryota > Metazoa > Chordata > Aves > Falconiformes > Falconidae > Falco > Falco punctatus. Next base: position 2,083,623 of record NC_137587.1, read on the forward strand.
GCGTTTTCATTTTAACTGCCTTGTATGTGAAGGTACATCTGCTCATATATAAACATACATTTTCACATAAAGCTTGAGACAGAGGTCCTCTAGTGAGGAACTGGTAGGTTGCTCCGTTTGTCTCTGCCAATATAAATTTCAATAAAACATTTAATCGTATCCAGGTATTATTGTGGGAGCAGTTTGAGTGTCTGTTACACATCTGTTTTGGGAAATAAAGTAGGGGATTCCTGTCACAGTATTTACACGGGGCAAGGAGCGGAGCCTGCAGCGTGGAGGGTGCCGCAGCAGCGCGCTGGCCGTGCCGCTGAGTCCCCCGCGGCGGGGGCAGATGGCATCCCGCAGGTCACTTCTGGACCACCGATACTCGGCGCTTTCATTAGTGCGCTTCATGCTCTCATCTGGATTAAAAAATTTAAATCAAGTTGCAAATGATATGCGGTCGGGAGGGACTGTGAAGGTGTTGAAGGACACAGGGAAAATTGAGTGTAATTTTGGGAGGCTGGAGAAGTGGTTTGGGAGGAAGGTGGAATGACACCATGTAAGGTGCAGTTTCCAAGACTTCAGAATAAGAAAGTGCGTAAAATGCATGAACGCAGGGTAGAGAATAACTGGCTAGCGAGTAGGTTTGTAGAAGAAAGACCTCCTGACGTTAGCATTTAGTCTGTGATCCACCTAAGTCCAAGCGTTAGACTTGCAGAAAAGGGTGTCAGAGGGCGCATGCACGGCGACTCGGGAGGTAATCCCCAACACCTCAGCCGGAGCGTGGGGCTGGGCTGTGGGCATGCCCCCGGCGGGAGCTGGAGCAGGGCGAGGGTGATCGGCCCGGGATAACTTGGTGTTTGAAGGAGAACTGAAAGATCTGGGCTGGTTAATCTTAAGAAAGAGAAGGTGGGAGGGTGGATCTTAAGAATAATCTTCAAACACTTAAAAGGCAGCTGAAGAAAGAAAAGGAGCCTGAACTCTACATACAGAGTGGCAGAAGAGGTGGTAAATAGCTTTGAACTGCTCCAGTAAGGTAGATTCAAGTTGGGAAAAGACTTGTAACAGGAAGAACTCCAGTCGTGGCATAGGCTGGGATATTGAGGGGTGGGTTTGGGTTTTGTGGGTTTTTGTTTGGTTTTTTTTTTCTTCTTTCTGCAGTTTAGGTTGGACTGCAGATCTGTCTCAAGTGCGTTTAAGGATGAGACATTTTGTAAACAATATATGCCTTTTCAAGTATGTAAACTAGTATAAATTATCCTGCGGTTCCAAATTTCTCTCTACAATTCTGCACAAGATCTAGTAGCAAAAATACTCTTTTAAAAAATAGCAACTTTTAAGCACTCTCAAGAATGGGTAATTTTCCTCTGTGATGATTTGAGAATTATGACTTGGGGTCACATCAAAAACTGCAAGCAAATTTGAGAGTGAAATGGTTTCATTGTTCCTCTTTCTTTCCATTTTATCAAAGTGACAATAGTGGAGAGATGTTTTAATTTTTCATATTTCACTTTTTAATGTGATCTATTAAATGAATTTTAAATATAAACTAGCTTCTTGCACTTACTTAAGACCCTTTTACAATCTGAGTATCTTGGCACATTTGATGTAAGTGGAAAGTCGTATAGAAATTACCTTAACATCTATTCTGTATTGCTTTTTACTGCCGACCTCATCATTCAAATACACATAGCACATGCCCAGCTGGTATAACTTAATTATGTTCAATTTATGTAACTTAATTATTAAAGACCCGTTTTTAGAGAGTTGATTTCTATGCTTCATCTGGCACTGTTGCTGGCTTAAAGGAGCAGTTGTATAGGAAAACTCATTTTTGAGAAGACATGCTTTAAAAATTACATGTAGTTTTTTTTACTTTCTCCACACCCCCCCCACCCCCCCCACCCCCCTTATTTCTGGGATCCTTTTCTTTCTGAATGTCAAGTCAGTAAAATACTACTTTAAAAGCAAACCAGCTTAAGTAATGCAGTGAGGAAGAGAAGATAAAGGTATAGTTTGTCTAAAACTAATTTGAAATAGTCTCAGAAATTAGACCTTAAGGTGGTTAGGAATTTTGACACTGTAATTGCAGAACACTTTTTTTTCTTTGCCGGGCTCTCGGCAGTGACTGCATTGACTGGTTGCCTGAACACGGTGCTGTGACTTGGGCTGCGGAGTTTGCTGCCAGCAGGGGAAGGTCACACAGATCACCTGTTGTACGGCTGAATGAGCAAGAGGTTTTGTGGGACGGAATTAGGCTGCCTGGGAAGAGAAAGGGAACCAGAGAGCCGAGTGTACGTGTAGACATCACGCTCATATAAATGGACATCGCTGTTTCTCCCACAGGCAGTGAGACACTTCACGAGGGTGATTCAGGACTTGGGGTGAATCACCTTCTGGAGGTCCTGTTTGTATAGGAAGATTAGAAAAATCGGGCCTTTCATTCAGGGCTTTGGTCAGCTGCTTAGAACCAGGCTGGATGGATCTGAGCCAAGGTCTCTGCGTCTTTGAGAAGTATTAAAGAGCAAATGAGAAATCGTATTAGTGTTAGCTGCTTCAGCCTGTTAAATCCATTTCAGGACGTGAGATGACCTTTTAACGTGAGTTATGGGTGTGCTGGGACCCCGGCCCATCCCTCTGGCCCTCGGTGTGCGTCGGGCTGTGCTCAGGCTCGGACGGGCACACCGGCTTGTGTGTGAGAACCTAAAGCGGTCTGTGCGGTCAACAAGCCAGCAAGGGCCTTTTCACAGTAAGCTGTACTACAGTAGAGTAAATACATACATACGCACACACTGTCCGCACCGCCTGCACCCCGTAGTTCTGGAGTTTTTACTGGGGAGAGGAGAACGTTCCCCGACTGGCGGGGCAGGAGAGCGGCTCTGGTCACCGCTGGGGGGGCATTACGTGCCCATCAGTCAGTTCTGCACCGTGTTGGCAGAGGTGGTTTGGACCAGACCAAGTAGCCCTAAAACTTCTGCTGTGAGCCCCGTTAAGTTCACTGAACTCCTTAATGTAGACACAAGGCTGTCCACATATTAAATTCAGTGACTGAGCTGAAAACAAATACAATTAACCTAAACAGTTTCATTTGACACAGAAAATGTTTTTGAGCCTGTGATTTGAATATTTATTTCTAGAACGTGTGCCATTTTAAAGGAAAATGTCCATGGTAGAAATTCTGATAATTTTTTTTGAACTGTTTTGCTTAGGATTTGGTTTTATTCCAGGAGGAAAGGTAATTTCAGATGTTTTTCTTCTTCACCGATTCATTTTTTTTTTCCTATCCACTCATTAACCACAGCAAATATATTTGCCCTGCTTTGTTAGGTGTGTCCCTTTGGACAGCATCTTATAGTCTGTGTTCGGACTAAATTTAGAGGGAGCTTCACCATTCGTTGCAGCCCTCTAATTATAACTGCAACGGCCACAAAATTGATCCAAACTAAATTAAAAACCATATTGCTGCTGCTGCTCCCACCTTTTGGATCATCTGAATATTTATTCAGCTAGTGATGCTTCTGAAACTGGAGAATTTCTTGGTTTTGAAGAAGGGGGAGAAAAACAGCCTAGCTGAGCTTTGACTTCAGAAACCTTGCTTGGTCCTATTTCTGGTGATTTTTTTCCTTTTTTTTTTTTTTTTTTAATCCACCCATGCACCCCCATGGCAAAGCACACTAGCCCTGCTGGTAGGAAGACGTCAATAATTCAGATCACATTATACCGGCACTTCAATCAAATACAAAGTTACCTATGTTTCAGAAACATTTAAAATTCCTAGTTACGTAGGAAGTTAATTTGAAAGAGCAGCTGAATGCCTCCTGGAAAACGCTGAGAGTTTCTCTTTAGTACCCATTCTGCTTGCTTGCTCTTATCGTATATTTTCTGCATTTCTCTAACCTTGTTCTTGATGACAAAAGACATTTGCATGAAAACAGGATCTTTGTTTCTTAAGTGTTCATCTGTTCCCGCTGTTTATTCCCCACCTAAAGTCATAATCCTCTGTTTGTGGCATCACAATTGGTTGCAGTGGAAATTATTATGTCATCACAAACAGAGGATTATGACTTCAGGTGGGGGGATAAGCAGCGGGAACAGATGAACTCTTAAAAGCAAAAATGCTGTTTCATGTAAATGTCCTTGGTAATAAAGAAGAAAGGGAAGCAAAACACAGAGAAACAGAAAATTGGTATGAGCAGACTTGTGCCTGAACAGTAGGGCAGCAGATTTTCCTTCAGGCAGGAGCAGCTATTTTAAATTAGGGACATGTCCATGTAGAATTTATTCTTTTAAATGTTTTTCCCTCAATTAAAAAAAATAATAAATACTGATGTTGCTACTCAAATACTGAGATGACTGCTCAGTTCAGGGAGGGATTTTTCGTCTTTGTCCGGTGTTCCTTTATTCCTTTGTGTATGTGTTTGTCAAGCCACTTTTAATCTTAAGGGAGTTTCCCTTTTTGTGCCTGCTGATAGGTTTTTCAAGCCCAGACCCCACCATTTGGAATGGAGCATCTGTCCCGTGTAAAGCAGGATGGCCATGCTGGAAGCTCATTTAAATCACGCTGCTGAGCCAATCAGCCAAATGCTTTTCACGGGCTGCTTCCATTTAAAACCACAAGCAGCAAGCTGACATTTCTCTTCAGCATCATAAGATGGAAAGCTCTGAAATACCCGGTAGCAATCTCAGCTTGTACCTTGGTTGGGTTTTATCCCAGCTTCCCCTCCCCCCCCAGCTCCATGTTGCAGCTGGTCTATTCTTTAGTAGCAGGAGGTTAAAAAAAAATTATTGGTGCAAACCAAAAGGTTTATAAGAACAGAAACTAAAATCCTGAGTAGAAATGAGGGTAGGGAAAGATTAATAACAAAGCCTATTGTGTGCCTTCTGTGGTAGCAGCCAGTTTGACTTGCTTTCATTAAAATTCTCCTTGTTAGCTTGGGTGATGTGTTGGGGTGATGGACTATTTGATGTCTGAGAAGTGGTGAGAAGTTAGCTGTCTAATGATGGACTAATTAGAAAGCCCATCCTAGCAGGATCCATGGAAATTGATTTGCACAGTGCCATTTTTGCTAATGAGAATCATGAATACATGTTTGCAGCCCTTTACTTACTCTTCCTACCCACAGCTAATGAAAGAGAAGCAATCATTAAGAGCGCAGCTACAATCTATCCAGAGTTTCCTTTGCCTTGTACAAATAGCCATACTTTATGACCTTCAGTTTTAAATAATACTTTTCATAGGGAAGCAAGCTCCGCATGTCTGCCTCCTGTAAAGTGTGTGTGTTTTCTAATGCATCTCTTCTCAAGAGTTATCCTCACTAATAGGGAGTCAATATCTTCTCTGTGCAATTTACAGGAAATTACCGTTGCTGCACAGGACTAGAAGAAACCATGAGTATGTAGTCTGAGTAAAATTAAAATTAATTAGATGATTTTTCCTACAAGGGCATAATATGTCCATCCACAACTAGGTCAAGCATTTTTAGTATTTACCATTCTCAGGCAAACAAAAGACCTCTTACTTTTAGCATGTCATCTTATGATTTTATTTGAATTCATATTTACCCATTTGCTTTCAGATGCCCTTAATCTGCCCAGATGGTATATGCCCAGCCAGGCCCATATGGCCCAGAGACTATCCACAAAGCTAAAATTTTCTGCACAAAGATCTCCCGAATGAAATATGGTGCTGATCAATGCAGTGTGGCTTCCCGTAAGTAATTCTCCGTTGTCCCTAGGACTCTAGCTTCCTATCACCTCCCAAGCCTCTCGAGGCCCCCTCTGGCCGGTAATGATCTGGCATTGCCTTGCTTTTCTCTTTCACCTGCACACGTTCACGTCAATTCTACCATAATTAAAGAAAACTATAGACCAATTATCCCTTAACTTAGCTCTTTTAGGTGCATCTTAACTGATGTAACCAATAGCTGGGGATATAGCATTAGGCTCCCAGAACGGGCTGTAGCAAAGTATTAATGTGGTTTTCGGTGAAATGGATGTCCCTTAAATGCCACCAGGCAAAGGTAGAGTTGAAGAAATAGAAGCTAGTAGCTGATGGCCAGCTGAGGGCAAGCAAGGGAATGGCGAGGCGGCTTTGTACGCGGCAGGGAAGGAGTCGGAGCTGGAGATTGTGTGGTGACGACTAGAAATGAGGGGAATGAGTTGAAGCTGCTGTTACCTGGATGAACTAGAAGAGGGATAGCAGAGGAATCGGAGTGAGTTATCACAAGGGAAAATAATGGGAAATTTTAATGTAGGAGAAAAGGTATGAGTGACAGTGTCTGAGTTTTTTAGGTTTCTTCTTAGTTAAGAGATAGGAAAAAGGAACTCCTGAGGAGCCACAGACAGAAAGCAGGTAGGGAAACTTGCAAAACTTCATGAGAGACTAGTAAGAGGAGGGTAATTTGCTCCAGGACAGGTAGATGATGTGTAGCTGGTATTACAAAACACTGCGGTGTTGGTGTCAATGTCATATTTAAATATGAACAAGAAAAGTCCAATTTAGTGTAATGAAACTGAGCTACCTGTACATAACCAGGAACATAAACTATTTTGCCAGAAAGGAATTTAGGTGAGGTCAGCACTTTATTTCTGTGGTTGACCCTGCCAGTTTACCTTGTGCCTGCGTTTGCTGTTTTACTTCAGGGAAGATCCTGTGCATTAGTTCCCTGAAGCAAAAGCCTTATCTGATTTTAGCAGTGAAAACTACTGTAAGTGTCTTAATCTAATGGTTTGCTTTTTCCCCTGAAAGAAGAGCTTTTCTAATTTAAGAATTTACTTGTAAATCATCTATTCATGTTTGGGATGTAGCATCTGTAAAAGATATATGCATGTGTATATTCCATATGTATTTATATATGAAAAGCATCTAGATATGCTAGGTACAAGATTTTGAATTTCTTTGCTGTGCTGCGTTACCACCCAGCATTAGCTACTCATTAGTTTTGTGGGGTTTTAAATATTTAATCCTTTTTGTTCCTGTAGTGGAATCTACGTAAGAGATTAAGAAGAAATGTCAAACCCTTATGCACTTCTGCACTGTTACTGGAATAGGTTTTCAGTCATCTTATAATGCATACCATTCGACATCTAAATGTGCTAACACATACAAAGAAACAAAACCTAACACTTTCTTTAAATCAGCCTGTTTGGACGTTTTTTGTGTGCAAAACTTATTTCAAAATGAAAATGAACCTGCAAAACAATTGGATGGATGCATAGCTCAGAGATATTCCAAAATGCCAATCAAGGAAGATTATCCAGTATAGCAGACTAGAGAAGATTTATTTGTAGACCATATTAGGACTTTCAGAACTCATATTTCTTTAGAAAAATGAATGTAAGGTATGGGAATACAGTAATGTGATCCACTAGCGTTGTGTAATGTGCAGAATTAATGACTGATTATCTTTTTGAAGAAATGTTGCTATATATGGGCTCAAACATCTGGGTTTAATTTAAAGTTCAGGTCATATGGCTGTTTACTTGTAAATAAATACTCTAGATTGGTGACTTGTTGGCCTGCTTGGGACAAAAACAAAAAAGATGTTATGGACAAGTGGTTTGTATGGCATTTATGCTTGTTCATTTCTGATAAATGCATTAGTTAACTGTAGTCTGTTGTATAAATCAAATATAAAAACACGTTGGGTGATAGGATTTTGCCAAGACGTCGTCAGTGTTGGTCACGTAGCCGAGTATCTGTGCACTGCGCTGAAGTCTGCCTTGTTCTTCCTGTATAGAAAACATCCGTGCGTCCGAAGAGCTGCTGTGTTCTGGAGGATCTGATAGCAGTTTGCATAGATGTAGTGGGCAGTAGGCAGCCGCTGGGCAGTGGATTCGCTGTAGTAATTATAGAATGCTCTGTGAGCAGACCTCGTGCCCTTCCAGTGTTCAGGTCAGAGGCACAGTCTTCACAGGCATGGAACTACTTGGCTGCAGTGAAGGAAAATAATAAAGGAAAGGCCACGTTAATGAGAAAGCAATGAGCGATGTTAGAAACCTAAGACACTTTGTTAGAAAAACACTAGTGATATACCTCGCTGGTATCTGGTGCCCTGCCACGTAAAAAGAAATCACCTACACAGTTCTGTTCTCACCTAAATGCTGCCTTTGTTCGGCTTTATGCTGTCCCCCCCATTGCCTGTGCTTCTCATCTTTCTTCCCTTTCCATTTCATTTTCCCAGTGGGATTGCCCTGCCACCTGTGCAGGCTCCTTTTCCCACTGCCGAGAACCTCCTATCCTCTCTTCCCTTTCTTCCTCCTTTTATTCTATTTACTTGCCACTAAAAGTCGCTTTTATGAGCTGTAGTATTCTTGTTTTCCCTCAATTGTATCTTAAGAGAGGAAGAATTCGGTGGTCAGTCTTTTAAGGTGGAGGGGTGCTGTGGGTGGGCCTGGGTCGTTCTCCAACCGGGAGCTTTCCTCAGGCAGAGCCCATGGCCCTGGGGAGCGCGAAGGTGAGATGGTCGCTGGCGCTTCTGCTTGCTTGAGCAGGAGGTTGTTACAGCAGAGCTGCTGAAATATCCAAAGACCCCTAGCTTTTTGTGTCACGCTTTATAGGGCAACTGTTTTTATCAGATGTTTGGATTTGCTTTTTAAAATGTAAAAAAATATTTTTGTTGTCCTTGTCATCTTCCCTTCACTTCAGTTTTTACTGCCGGTAGAGCGTAGTGGCAAACGCCTGGACAGCAAGCTGGCTTTGGGTAGGCTTTAATGCCAGCAGCTCCTCCTGGGCTGCTGCTGCCTGTATTATGAATCTTCGCTGAGTTTTGCTCCAGGTTTTACTTTCCTTTAAAATGGTGTTAAAACGTAGCCCTTCACAGCCAGGGAAATCAAAGCACTTGAGCAGCTGGCAAAGTAAACGTTTGTGTTTTAGAGTCTGTCCTGCATTTTGTCATTTATTTAAGACTGGTGAAGTACGGGAAGTATCTCCATCATTTGCTGAAGTGTAGCTGGAGGGAGCAGTTGCAGAAAGCCTTTTGTGTGTTTTCAGTGGGGTGGTTGGGAATCCTAGTCAGGGAACAGAGAAAGTCTGGAATTAAGGTGATGAATCACAACGTTGAAGTTCAGCAGCAGTGATTATTAGAATATTTTTGAGGAACTCATTGACTGAAATATGTTTTTAATAGTCATACATCATATTACACATTTAAAAAATGGAAACCTTCAGAATTTTTTTAATGTAAGGGATACATATAAAGAATAGATAAGTTATCTTGGTTTATGGCCTGTAGTTTTCTATTTAGAAGACAGATGAGTAGAATATTCCTGTGTTACCTGTTCATCAGTCATGTAAATTTGCTGCACGCTCTGATTTCGTCAAGACAACCGCAGCAGTGAGCTTGTGAATCATCCTGCGGTTGGGTAGCCCTCCTAGACTACCCTCTCCCAACAGCCTGTCCCAGCAAAACCAAAAACTATTCTGCTTTGCAATTCAGGGTCCCCTCCTGCCCCTACGTGTCCCTGACCGAGTGAAGTCTGTTGTCTCTGGGGTTTAATAAACCAGGTGAGTTGAGGATGATGACTCCACCAGATTTTCTTTCTCACTGTGTTGGGGACCAGCTTGGCTTATGCACACTGCCTACCCATAGCTTTGATTTGATTTTTCTCTTTTATTCCCTTCACAGCTGGGTAGCATAATTTTTTTTTTTAAAAAACCAACAAAATCCTCAGAACAACTTTGAAAATCTGCAGTAAAGAACAGGATCCATAGCTTTATTCAAAACTTGAGACAGAATAAAAAAGGCAGATTTATAGTTTTCTCTGCTGACATTTTTCAGTCCGTGCTAAAAAGAAATGAAGACACTTGCCTAGGGAAACATCTTGGAGAAGACGGTTAGGAAGAAAAATAGTTTAGTTAACTAAATTTTTGATTCATTTCTTAGTTTCTGTATCTACCCTACAGCCTGAAGTCCCCCAGAGTGTTAGGTTTGCATAGAAGTGGTCATGGGTCATAGAACACCAAGTTTTTCAGTGGTTTTGTTAGGATTAAGTCTTTTGTCTGAAGAACTCCCAGAAGCTTGATACTCCAAAAGTCCAGTGTATAAAAGCTGAAAAACAGATACAATGATGTGGTGATCAGTGAAACCATCACTGGATATAACACTTTGCTCTTTTAGTCTCGCTGGCTTTCTCCGAATGGCTCAACAACACAGGGAATTTTGAAAACCGCAGCTCAGATATGAAAAGTCTGTTAACACCAAGCAATTAATTAACTTCGCAACAATTGTGCTTGGTTTCCTGTGGCAAGCGTGCATTACATATACAGGCACCACATGCGTTGTCTCTGCAGTGCAAGTATTGAATTCTTAAAAGTTAGACATGATTCCGTTTAATTTCAACGTGCACATTTTATCCAAATCCAGTTGCATAGGGTAGTTCCTTCATTAGAAGGAATTTAATTTTGAAATTCTTAGCTCTGACTGAGAGACTCGGACCCAGACACACACACACACACACCCACACCCCCACTCTTTTTCCCCAGGGTCTCACCTCTCCAGACCACCAGTACACAGCGCCCAGGGTGCTGGCCCAGCAGGAAGGGCCGCACTGTAGCCTTTGCTTACTTTCCAAAAAAGTGTGCTTATCGCCTTGCAAATATTGGCTATTGCTGACACGCTATGTGAGCATTCAGGCAATTTTCTTGTTTCTGAAACTTTGGGGAAGGAACTGATGCTTGTACCCTTGTTCCAGCTGCTCCTGCACCTGTCAATAACAACTGGATTCCAGTTTACCACAACCTAAAAATGTTCCCAAAGATCCTGGCTTTCATGAACGCCAGGTTTTGTTCCCACATGTCTGACAACTGGGATACTGTCCCTACAGCTTAGAACATCTCTGGGCTGCACTCAGTAGTGACAAAACAAGAGTGCTTTATCGCTGTTGGGAGGAGTGCACCGGAACTGCTGCTGAACAAGGCATCCACCTTACTGTGACAGACAAACGTTTTAGTTAGCACAGGTATGTTTTCCATCGTGTTATTGATGGCAAGAAAGATAAGGATGTAGAGAGAGCGGCCTAAATACACTGTTGTATTTCATATCTGCTTGAAATGCTTTGAAATGGTTAGTAATGGATAGCAGGCTTGGGGAATTGTAGGGTTTAGCCAATACACCAAGCAACAGGTGCATTCAAACTAAGTCAGTGCATCTCTCTCCAAATAAATTTTAAATACGAGGGTATTTTGCCCTGTATTACCTACATCCAATGTGTATGGGCTGTCTTCTTGGTTGAGGATTGCACATTCTCTTCTCTGCAGGTCAGTCTCTCCTAGAGTAAGACCATTTTCTGCTGCTGCAAAAAGAGAGTAACAGATTTATATTGACCGACTAACAGCCCATCCAGTGATTAAAGTTGCTGATTCTTTTGAAATTACTGGCTACTAGCAGGAGAAGCCAAAAGTGAGAGGACGTGAAGGACTAAGCTAGGATAAAGACCTCTGTTAACAGTAAAATTGTAGATTTAATATTCTCACTTTGCTAATGGATTTTTTTAAAATCTTATTATCTTTTGGTGAGAAAGGACAGGCTGTAGACGTCCATGCCTGATGCTACTGCAAAAATGTGTTTTATTTTATATTAATTTATTGGTTATATTTATATTCATGTAAGCAAATAGAATATGGATATTCTGCTTTAGTGACTTGGAACTATATACTGCAATATTAATTTCATCTGTCTGTTGTGTTAGACAGAAGACCAAGTGTGAGACAAGAATGTACCAGGCAATATTTTTATTAGACAGCTTTAACCACAGGTGCGTGTTGGGGTGTAGCATGTTGTACGGGGTTGTTACTCGGAGTATTTGGCTGCATGAGATGCTGCTTTTAAGTCCGCAGAGAATAGTAGTAGGGTGAGGGAAGGAGGGATGAGTGTTTGTCTTTCTTCCAAGTTTTTGTGTCAAGATTTTTCGTTGTACTTTAAATCAAGAGAGTCTCCAATTATGCTTAGGTGCATCCACAGCAAAGTCTTGCGTACCTTAATTTAATAAGCTGGCTTTGTTGCAGCAGTGTTAATGCTGATCTTGTGACAAGAGTCTGCCTTCACAAGATTTTGGATCTGTCTCTGCAAGCCTAGTAGACCTGTGAAAGAGACTAGAAACAAATGGAGAATTATATGGGCTGGATCTCCAAATATTTGAGTTTTTCGTAGGTAGAAATCAAAGGATCAATAAGGTGAGAGTTCAGAGCATGATTCTTTTCCACTGTGCTGTGAGTCATCGCAACAGGAGAAACACTTATTCCTTCCAGCAGTAAAAGCAGGTGAGGTGCTTAGATGAAATAACAAGGAACGCTTAATGGCAGGTGTTATGTTGGCACACAGTCTCAGCCTGAAAGTACTGGGGTGGAAAAATTAGATGAGATTAAACACTTCGCAGTATCGCTTCCCTTGGAGCCATGCGAAGCTGGCTAGGTCGCTGGGACCACAGCAAAGAAGTGTCAGGTGAGCTGAAGAGCTGTAAACCAGGGCCTGCTGCTGACAGGGGTGGGAACGGGGATCGTTGGACACGTGAGCTGAGCTCTCCACTAGCTCTGCTGCTAAGGACCTCTTGTTAAGACATGGGGTAGGAAGCGCCACAGTGTCAGCAGAGTGAGCCTGAGGTGTCCTGGCTGTGCAACATGCGCTAGTGCATAAGCAGGACTGGGTATGCACCTAACCACTGTGGGTGGCTTCGGAGCAGAGATGTCCCTTCCTTTTTGGATGTGTCTCCAGAGGCCACCAGTAGCCTGCGCAATTTGTGGGAGCGCTTACTTCTGTCAAATGACTAATTACCATCATTTGACACCCAGGGTGACACCTAGAACACCTGTCAGGCTCTGCGGAGAATAAAGGCAGGCAGATTGACCCGAGTTCCCCTCTCCTCTCCCAGGGAACTTTAGGACAACATTTCTGGGGGGAGAAAAAGGATAAATACTAACAAATTGCTCTCAGGTATTACCCTTGAATGTAAAGGTAGTAAGTTAGACTCACCGTTGAAATGAATAAAATCCTAGCTGAACTTAACGGCCATTAAAATTGACCTTAGGAAGAACTGGGCAGAAAGAAGTTTGCTGAGACTCAAGGCATTGTGATAAGATTGGAGACAAGGCTTTCTATTTTTTATGAATATAAAGAGCATTCAAAATTACCACTAAATAGGTGTCAAAAACCAAACTTCGTGGTAGGAATGTTAGTGACTGTTAGGAGAAGAACGGAGAATAAAACTGAAAACATCGCTATAGCACTGAATAAATTCAGGGAGCATCCACTTCTGTAATTTTTGTGTGGTTTAGGTTCCTTTGTCCCTATCATCACTCCCTCCATCTCAGGAAAAATAAACACCAAAAAAGATAGAAGGACTACAAAAGATGCAGAGAAGGGTGGCAAATACAATTTAAGGTTTACAACAATTTCCATGTTGAGGAATGACTTGACTGAGTCTCTACACTGTGGAAGAGAAATCGCATGGAGGAAATCTGGGATGCAGGCTCCTTAAATCGTGAGCATCAAAACAGGGAATAGTTGTTCACTGTTTCTCCTCATACGAGAACTGGAGATCATTAATGAATTTGTTAGCTGGTAGGCTCAAAACAAACGAAAGGCAGCATGTCTTTTCACAGCATCTGTAAACTGGGATCTTAGTGCAAAAGTTTACGTGGGTGGAAGAAAAATCCATCAGGACCTATTAAACACAGGGTTACCAGGTGTAGCTGAGATCAACCCCCTCAGCTGTAAATAGCTAGAAACTAGGAGAGCACATGGAGGAAGTATCATTCGCTATAAATTCGCCTTGTGCATCCCTTCGTGTGTGTCCAGGTGGTGTTACCAAGAGAGACAGATACTGGGCAAGGTGGTGGTTTGGTCTCATCTAGTTTTCAGTCATTCTCACTTTAAAAAGAAAATAAAATCCAAGGTCCTTGCTTTAGGACATAATTAATGTTTCCTTTAGGCTAGTTAATTCCTGTACCTGCTTTTCAGAATCTGCCCGTCGCACGTTTGGTAAGGATTGCTGTGGGAAGCGGGCATGCTGAATCACACCTGTTGTCTGTTTCAGCCAGAGCACTGTATCTCACTGTGCCTATGCATTCCAGTGTAAGTTTCTTTTTTAAAATATAGTATGCTTCCATAGTGTTCAGTGCAGTTGTGGGAGATGACGGAATTATTAAAAGGATACTGTGAACTCTGAATCTGTGCAGGAGCTTAGAGACATTGCCAATATGGTGATGAGTACTTCACTGACAGTGTTTAAATTCCTCTTTTCTTTACTGACACCTTTGATGTAAAACTGAAACCTAGAGCTACAGATGTTACATAGTGTTACTTAACGCCTTATGTTGCTTGCAGAAGTTCAGATCCCCACCCCACGTTTGCTCCATTAGTACTGCTCGGGAGAAACAAATGAAGTACCGAATATACCCAAGCACAGGAACACCTCCGAGGGCATGTACTGGCACATTTGTATTGTGGCCCTGAAAGCAGCAGCAGCGTATTGTACCTGCAGCAAACAACAACATACTCCAGCCTACCTCGGGCTGCGGCTGCTCGGGACGCCCCACACAAACCAGGCAGCCTAGGGGTGCACCCCCAGAGGGCCTGGGCAGGGCTGCGCCGCGTCCCGCAGCCCCCTCTGTCTCGCATTCCCACCGCCCTGACGGGTGGGCAGCCTGCAGGAGAGCACTGCCAGCCTGCGGGTTTACATCATCCCCAGGTGGCGTCCAGTTACTGTGGGACATGCTTAGGATAGACAGCTTATTTGTTAATTCGTACAAACATTTTATGGTCTCTTTATTCAGTGAAAGCCTTTAACAGAACAGTAGGCAAGCAGAAACACAGCTGGAGGTGATTCTTCAGCCTTTCCTTGCTGCCTCCAGTTACTTGCATCTCCCTAACCTTGGTTAGGATGGGGTGAGCAGCCTCCTGCTGTAGTTCTCCTCTATTCCCCAGTGTCCGGCTGCGGGGAACGGAGTGACTAAGCACCTGGCATGGACTGTTCAGCACACGTGGGTGCAAAAAGGCAAGTTAGTGGCAGGAACGCAGAGCTGGTGACATACTGAGTTACTGAGCAAATGTTGGTTGCTTCAAGGCTGTAGAAGGCAAACGTTAATTTGTGATGTTGAATTGAATGCTCTCTCTTTAAAGAAGCGCTGGGATGCCCTTAGCCATGTGACTGTCATGTAACAACACATGGCCCTTTTTGTCATCTTGATTAGTACTACAGTTAATTTACAGAGCTGGAGAATATTTTGCTTGAGTTTCGGACATGGCCTCCTTTCCTCACTGCTTCATTTAAATAGTTTCTGGCAGTCTCACTAAAGGCCATTCCTGATAATGTAGTTCTCCTTGCTTTTGCGACTCTTCATGCCTTTGTAGAAGTTGCCACAATGAGACTCTTGTTCTGTCATGGGAGAATTTCTTATTGTCATAGTAACTAACTGTGAATAATGCAGCTGTTAGTATTTTCAGATACAGAGGGGTAACTGACACAATTGAAAGAAAACATGCTTTTCATGGCAGTTTTTTGGTAAGATGGCATTGAACTGATCATCTGTCTGGAAGAGGAAAGGAGAGTTTGTTTTCTCAAAACTTAAATCAGTTTGTTGAGTCTCAGCCTGATCCACACCAGGCACTCTGCTAGGTGATGAAACCTGGAGTCTTTGCAGGCAGAGGAGATGGGAGATCAGTGGCAGCCAGGACAACACCGAGTACCCACTGCTACTGGAGGGCAGATGGTGTTGCAAACAAGGACCGTTGCAGAGCCACATGGATGGCCCAAGCCAGCCCCAGGATGTTGAGGTGGTGGTTTGGCCAGGACAGAGGGGCGTTGCGTGCAGACCTGTATTTGCCTTGGGTCAGTCTTACCACCTTCTTTCTTTGAGGTCAGATTAGCTCTAAATTTGCCTGGATATAAAAAGGAAACCTGGAACTGTTCGGCTGGTTTTTCATTTTCATATGGCTATCTTTGTTGCTGTTCTTTTCTGAAAGTGAATAAACCAGGTCTGGTTAAAATTGAGTTACTGGCTCACTTATTTGACATTGTTCTTTTCATTGCAAGCTCAGGAAAAAAACCCAGGTATGGCTGGAAACTGTTGCGAGCTGTCAGCTCAGATCGAGTATGGTCTGTGCAGCTCAGTGCAGCATGCAGTGTTTACTGCAGACAAAAGAGAAGGAAGTATTGTTAATTCTTGCTGCATAGTTTTCTGTGAGACCTGAAGAGAATGCTAGGAGGATTTTGATTTTTGTTTCTGTCTTTGTAAAAGACATTTTGTGTTTGCCAGGGTGGTGTTCGCCACAAGCCAGATGTCAGCAGAGCCCAGACCGGAGCTCAGCCCGGCTTTCCCCGACACCTTGCGATGCACTAGGAGCCTGGCAGGAGAATCTCAGTCATCCATCCTTATCCCATCCTGTTCTGCCACCATTTCCCCTAAACAGTAACCCAGCATAATCCTGCCCCACGCTGGTCTCGGCTGCAGGCTTTTCAGTCAGTGCTGATAATTAGACTTTGAGATAAGCCATCTGCTTGCTGGCCCCCGGTGGTCTGTGGGCTTGGCACTGAGCGGCGAGGCCAGTGACAGGTCTGCGGCAGGAGAAGCCTGGCAGTGACACAGCAGCTGCTCGCCGAGATACCGAGCGCTCTTGCGATTGAGCACCTACGTGCTGGGGGTTTTAAAATATCGCTGGCCAGGAGGAGCAAACAGCGCTCCCGTAAACAGCGCTTTCTGTCTCTCCGAAGCGTGCGCTAATGAAGGAAAGTCAGGGTGGGAGGGCAGAGAGGGCTGAATTCGGTAATGCATTCATGTTTTCATCATGCTTCTGAGCATCCGAGCAGGGAAGGGAAGGCATGTTCTGCCCAAGTAATTCTGGCTCATTATAAATGGAGGAGGCCAGGGAAAAACCTGCCTCTTAGGTGTTGGTTGTTCAGTGGTTTTGGCAGTCTTGTCCCCCTCATACAGATCAGCAATATGTGAAGCTGTATTTGCGTTGGGGATAGATAGCTCAAATTAACGCCTTATTAGAGGTTTAAAGGCACTATGCATCTTATCAGGCCCCGTGCTGTGACTGAGACCTGCTTACGCCTGGGGTCACTTCCAGTTCTTCCTTTTGTTTCTGCTCTCGCCCCACCATTTGGCTCAGAATCCCTTTCTTATTGCAGGCTCCTTTCTGCTGTGACTCTGACACCGGAGTGCAAAAGCTTCATCATCGTTATTATTGTTACTATTCATCATTATTAAAGCCCTAATCTAGTCCAATTCTTATTGGTGAGCAAATGGGCTGGGTTTTTTTTTCCATTTCCCTGTCGTGCAGCGAGCATCTTGTGTGGACAGGGATAAGGGATGGATGTTTGGTTTCTTTTCTTTCCAGAAGTGAGTGGAAGCTTAGTTCAAATCAGTCTCTGTCTGCCTGGCTAGATTGGCGGCAGGATAGCTGCATTTTGTATTGGGCGGGAAGCTTCTTACTTGTAAGGGTGGTCCCAGGAATTCCAGCTCTGTGGGTCGGGGGGCTTCAGGGACATCCCAGAGGGTGTAGCAGTCTCCTTCTGGACCTAGGAAGAAATGGGAGTCTTTCTATTTACTTAATGGACAGAAGCTTAAATCCTCATATTTAGAGGCTGATTCCACTTGCTTTCTGAGCGATGAGGTGAAACTGACAACAATTGCAAAGGCAAGGCGAGGTGCCCACCTCTCCCTTCATAAAAAAGGAGAGGAAGGTGCTGGAGTTTTAATTGCTTGGGAGGTGCCTCCGATTCTGCGGCGATGGAAGCTGTGAGAAGACCCGTGTTCAAAAGCAGCTGCAGTAGTGGCTGCTGGGGGCAGCGTGGGCAGCGTGGCCTGAGCAAGTGCCACGCCAGCGCTGGAAGCCCGGCTGGGCTCTGCTGGACCCCCAGCAGCAGCTTGCCTTCCCGCCTGCCCTGCCGGGTGAGACGGTGCTGGTGGGAGAAGGACTTGGGAATAAGCAAAGGGTGACAGGGCAAAGAAAAAAAAATGGAGTATCAGTGGAAACCACATCAGATTAAGAAAGTTTAATTACATTTAATTTTAATCCTTAACATTTATCTAAAAGGTGATTGAGGGAAGGTTTATTAGGATTCTGTGTCCCTATAGCCCTTCTTTGAAAGAACAGTGAACAAGATGATTGCTTGCATCTCTAATTAGAAGTTTTTCCCCTCTTGATCACCTAAAGTCAAATTCATTTACTCTGCTTGAAACAAGGATTTAATTTGATTTTTTTTTTTTTTTTGCATCAAAAGATGTCTCTCAAACTTGATACAGAACCACAGCCTGCTAATCAAGACAGAACCCATTACCAGCCCAGTTTTATGAATATTCACATCAGAGGGCAGCACCAACCTCATTAGGAAGGGTGTTGCAATCATTATTAAACTGTTGGAGTCCATTATGATTCGGAGTGCTGTAATGATGACTGATACCCGCTGAGGGCAACTGAGAATAATACCAACGCATAATGACCTCACTTTTTTTTTTCCATAAACCTACAGGGCCTTTGAGGGCTTTCAGCTTACATGGTTTGTGTTCTTTTCATCAAGTGTGTGGAAGTGGTCTTAATATCCCTGATTCTCTTGCACAAGTGGTGTGAAGAGAAACACAAGAGCAATTAGGGAACGTGGAGGTTATGTTTGGGTGATGTCGTAAGTTAGTAATACTACTAATTCTTTCAGATCTTAGGTCTCTATTAATGAGTTGTTTCTTGTCATTTAGGCTAGAAGCTCAAAATTTATAAGCTGGATCAAGCCCCTTCTGTTCCTTCCTTGTAGAGTGAAAAGACGGCACTGCTGTTAAACCTGAGTTTGATCATTCGGGCAGCAGAACTGCTGTAGTTAATGGACCGTCAGCACTGTCAGCATAAGCCCTTTCTCCACTCTCCTTGTGCTTTCCTGGTCCGAGAATAAAATACACTTGAGGTTAACTGTTACTACAAACAATTTGCTACCCCTCTCTTGCTTTTTTCAGATCCCTGCTTTATTCAGGCACAGTGAGAGGAGGTTACCCGGACCTCTCCGCCTCGCAGTCCCAATCCTGCCTTGGTTATATTCATACAAACTAATTTTGTGCAAATTAGCATAGTATTGAAGGATGTTTTTGTTGCTGGCATTTGCAATAATCTGGAGGATGAGCATAGCTGTTGTAACTATATCTAACCAAAGAGTTTTGTGTGATTCTTGCAGTTTCCAATAGTTAAGAGTGATTTCTCCTGCTTTTTTCTGTCCTCGAGACAATTTAACTGTTTTCTTTTAATGATCCTTCTCTGTTCTCCTTGCATCATAGAGATTGTCTTTCGGCCCAGAAGGAAGCTCTCTTTAGGATCTCTCTTTGCTAAGCCCTGAAGGGTGCTGGAAAAGTTGTGGAGGCTGCATGTGCCACCTCTGTGCCTCCTGCAGGCTGGGACTGGAGCCGGGCTGTCTCTTGTAGCGCTGCAGTCTCAGTGCATCTGTTTTAATGTGTTTTTAATTGAGATTTCTTGCTACAATGTTCTTTTTATAAACCTGCAAAAGACTGTTAATGCAACTGGTGAGGCCGATTGTAAATTATTCTGTGATAACGATGCTATAAAAAGGAGGCATTATGGGAAACTAGTTGTAAATTTTAAACAGGACAGCTATGTGCCACCAAAGAGCATCTTTCTTCAGTCATCTTCCAACTTGGCTTCTGCACTAACTTGTGCAAGTTCCCTCTAGCTCTCACTTCCTCAGCTGTCATCTTGTGAAATGTCAGCAAACATGTCCTAGTTGGTTGAAGCATAGTTCACTGAGAAAGTAACATCAGTCTTTGTAGGATGGAAGAGGAAGGAGGTTCAGCCAACTACAGCATTAATTAAAACTAGTGAGGGGAGTGGAAGTGTAAGAGGTCTTGTAATAAGCAGGGCAGAATCTGCCTTTGATTAATGATATTGCCAAGTGGATTAATTAGATTAACTCAAATACTACCTAGAGGGGTCTGTGGAGAAGAATGTCTAGCATTTCAAGAAGAGAAACTGCAGCAGTCATCTTAACAAAGATTGGGACACATCTCCTTTACAGTGATTTGGCAGAAATACCAAGTTGTGAAGCCGCCTGTCTCTGGCAGCAGCAGACATCTCCTAATTAGACTGTTTGCACAACACTTGTTGGCAGGAGAACATATCTTACTTAGGATCTTTGGGGATGCCCCTCAAGTAAACCTTTCCAAGATGAGTATTTAGACTAAGCCAATACATTTTCACCCTGTCACGCTTCACCCCAGTTTCCAGATTTTATTGCTGGTAACATCTACCATTTATCCAGTAACACTTGTGTTCAGCAGAGATGGTCTCTGTTCCAAGGTAAACGTGGACCTTGAGGGAGGCAGATTTTGGGCAAACCCTCGCTGGATGACAAAATGATTGTCACCACTTCCCACATGAAACTTAATGTTTCGCTGAATGATGCAAGGTCACCATCTCAGGTTGATTTATTTCTTCATTATATGTGGCAATAAGCAACAAGTGGAAAAAATGCAGTTCAGGCCTTCTGTTTCTTTTAGAATTACAGTTAGAATTTACTTCTAAAACAAGTGTAGAATGCTCATCAAGAATGGCTGGCTTGAGAAACAACCGTTTCTTTAAACAGGGAATTTCCCCTGCCCTGGATTACATTGCATATGTCCTTTTAAACAGCTTTATTTCAAATAAGGTTATCTTAATTGATCCCCTGAGAGCCTCAGAGAGGTTCCCTGCTGCACCAGCTCTTGATCATTAATGCATTTTACTATTAATGAAGATAAGTAAATACCATGTTGTTTAAAAAAGGGCTTCACCTCCATTATTGCGCAATAGGCCTGCCATTCCTGCAGAGGCTTGCTGATGTTGGTTAACGCTGTTCCTAATGATCTTGGCCTGCAAGATACCGTGTGATGCATTGCGTGGAACCGAATGGGAAGCAGTATATCGGCTCTGGTAGTGATATCCACTGCCTTGAGGGAAAACAAGAGTTTGATGTTCCCTCAAGGCTTACATTTTCAGGAGACACTAAAGTTGCTAGCCTCCCACCTGCATTAACTTTTGAGAGTATTTGAGTACCTGACTCCTATTTTCCTTTAAAATTCCCCACTTAGGTGATTTGTGGAATCCTGAAATTGATAGAGAAATTTTGTCCTTATACACCTCTGAAACCTGAATTACTGCTTTTTGGGGTTTTTTTTTGGTCACTCTGAGTACAGCTGCGGTTTGTAGCAGCTCATTTTGTTTGGCCGTTGACAGACCCATATAAACCCTAGCCAGAAGAGTGAGGAAAGGTTGAGGAAGTGTGCCCACCGTCTGAGAGATGGTGATTGTGTGCAGGACGAATGATAGAAGAGTCTTTCAAAGCAGGTGGAATTAAAGCACTGACACAGTAAGTATAAAGACTGCAACAGTTTTGTTAACATCTCTTCGGCATCCATCACAATTGGTCCTTCTTGCAGCTTGTCCGGTTTTCCCTTTGTTAGGCATCAGAGGATGACTAATACGCCACTATTCAGAAAAATGGGGCTTTTATTGGCGGTAGTCATCTTATGCAGCAGTAATGCTATTTTTAAATTATAACATGCACTTTGCACATAAAACTGTGCTGATTTCACTGTACCTTTTTGATTATTTTCCACAGAAAGCACAGTAGCCTGATTCCTCCTCTAGTTGGCTTTAAGCTATTGTTGCTCCACAGATACCTAACTTGATGTTTTCAGGAGCATGAGACATCTGCTTCTCATACTGGTTTTGGTGGGATCTGCTCTGTGCTTATGAGGAACAGGTCACTTTTGGTGTCCAAACACATAATTTGGAGTTGGTCTTTTGGTGCCTAGCTTTGGCAGTTGTTAAGATCTGAAACTTACAGCAAGATGTTCGTCCCTACTTCAACAGACGAGTATTTAGCCAGTAATTTTCAAGGGGCTTGGTTATTTCCAAAAACTGGGGAGCGATGGGAGTGCAACTCTGCCTGCCCCCTTCAACCTGTTGCAGGAGTTATGTGACAGCTGGAACTGGGAATGTGTGTCCCTGAAGCACTCAGAAAAACATGCCAGTGCACTGTCCATCTCCTGTTTCCCCTACCAAACACATGAATCTTCTTTGGGATTTCACAAGCAAAAGGTGTTCAGAGACTCTGGGAATGGGCCATGTGTTCCTGTTTCTTTCCGTGAAGTAACCGCACGCTTTCGGCTCGTCTGTAAAGCTGGGTGAGTAGGAGGAGGCTGGTTTGTGATACCCTTTCATGTTTGCAGGCTCTTTGAGTGATTTGTTAATGGACAATTATTTTTGGACAGGTATTGGCTTTTTGTTGTTGCTTTAGATTGAAATGGTGGTTTTTACATGTGCAACTTCAATGTAACTGTTGGAAAATCTGTTTCTGACATACTCTTTTTGACAAACCCCTTAATACCCATTGTATTCTGCGATCGGACACATTCCCTACGTGTAATTAGCCTGTCTCATTTCAGGCTTCACAAGAAAACGAAATGAGTACTTTTCCATCATACTGAAGTCATCCTCTTGCTTCCAACCCACACTGCAATTTCATGTGTCAGGCTTTCTCCATGAAGCTGAAGCTCTGTTCTCAAAGAATGAAAAGGAAGTGCGTAATGAATCAAGAATAGGTTCATTTTATAATGTCTTATGTTTAAATGCACAGCTGGGTATGTTGTTGCAGTACTTGTGTATATGTTTAACGTTTGTGCTATGCATAACCACCTCCCGCTCTGCTGAGCGGTGTCTGAATCCTTTACCAGATGAGGATCTCCGAGGCATGGCGCGGAGTAGATTCCTACCTGTGGGAAGTGGGGGGGTGCCTGTTACGTGGATCTTTACATGTGTGTATTTGACATACATATGTGGTGCCAGTTCCTTTAGGATCCGCCGTTACCCAAGTGTTCTCAGTTTAATAACCTGCTCTCAGTCACTTATTTTTGCTTACACTGTCGGCCTCGGCATTAAATCCTTGGGCTTCCTCTCTGCCAAAGGTAAATATTTCTGAGAAGTCTCAAGGGGACTTCTCTTGAGGACAAGAGGGGCGAATAAAATATCTGAAGACAGTATGTAGGGTTTGTCAGAGCAATGTAGTATCAGTAGGACTGCACGAGGAAGAAGCTGAAATTTATCATGGAAGTACTTCCATGACGTGAAGTGATTTTGCATCCTCCAACGAAGACTGGCTTGGTGCTTACCGTGTGACCACTGAAGACCTTTTACCTGATTTATTGTAAGACCTCTGCAAGAAAAGGTGTCCAGCACTGAAAAAACATGGAAGACAAATACTTTTGATTTGTAGTCTTTATAGTTCAGTAGAAAAAGGGCTCCCCTGGACCTTGGTGTTATATATGGAGTTTTATTTCTAGTGCTTCTTGCTACGGTCTGAGCATGCAATGTGAAAAAAAGCTGAGAATGCTGTTCTCCACATATTTTTATGCTCAAAATTTAGGCAATAACAGCATTATGGCTGCATGCACAGCCTTGTTTCTTTTTCCTTATGTGTGTATGTGTATACTATAATCTAAATGCCTTGTCGCATAGTGCCTCTCAGACATGTGTGCGTTTTCGTACAAGCCTTAGATCCCTTGGATAGTACCTTTTACACTCCTTTAATCTTGTCTATTTTCTGCTCCTTTCACAATTGTTATGGTTTAGAATCTTCATGGATTTTTTTTTTTCCCCTGTGACTCTGATCTTGGCATCAAATTCATTATATGCAGAAAGGGTGACGTGGAGAGTAGTAATGAAGTGAATGTGATTCTTCAGAGGCACAAATATTTGCCCAGGTGGTTAGTGCTGTGTAGGGCTGGGGCTACAGACCATAAGCACAAGTAGTACGCTTAGTTTCAAATAATAACCTTGCCTGCATTAGGTAATCTCCAGAATTACAATGGCTACAAAAAGGCACTTCTATTGGAAAAATAGTGTTGCCAGATTATGCACGTTTGCTTCTAATCCTGGAATGTGCCAGCGTATCTGGAATTTTAATGTAAGACTGTTTTTATGTGCTTAAGAACTATTTTAAGGGTGTTAGAGGTTTTAA
This sequence comes from Falco punctatus, assembly GCF_963210335.1. NCBI lineage: Eukaryota > Metazoa > Chordata > Aves > Falconiformes > Falconidae > Falco > Falco punctatus. Next base: position 2,107,596 of record NC_137587.1, read on the forward strand.
TATATAGCAGTTACAATTTCCCTTTGCTTCCAGGGCATGCACAGTTGGACTTAAGAGTATTAAGGTGACCTGGTTTTATAGGCCATATGGAAAATACTACCAATAAAATACCTCAGAACTCTTTAAAATACCCTAAAATAGATCAGCGTGGTGGATGGTGTAAAAAATTTATTTCTATTCTGTTTAGGATGACCAGTATAATTTGTTTGCCACCTATTTAAGTCTTTTCATCATACCACACTACCTTGTATTAGTTTGGTTCAAAACCTTTAGAAATTCCAGGCTGAATGCAAGCGCTGGGTAGTAGAGAGGGATTATGGGTGATGAGTGGATTGACAGCAGCCCGGAGGAGAAGAACTTGGGGATATTCTCAGACGAAAAATTAAATATGAGCTGGCAATGTGTGCTCGCAGCCCAGCAGGCCAACCACAGCCTGGGCTGCATCAAAAGTGGCGTGGCCGGCAGGGCGAGGCTCTGGTGAGACCCACCCCATCCCCCAGCATTGCCCCCAGCGTAAGGAGGACATGGACCTGCCAGAGCAGGTCCAGAGGAGGTCACAGAGATGATCGGGGGCTGAGAGAGGTGGGGCTGTTCAGCCTGGGGACGGGAAGGCTCCGGGGAGACCTTATTGTGGTCTTTCAATATATTAAAGGGGGCTTATAAGAGAGATGGAGAGAGACTTTTTTTACCAAGGCCTGTAATTAATGGAGAAGGGGTAACTGTTTTAAACTACAAGATTAGGTTTGTTTAGATTAGGTACAAGGAAGAAATTCTTTATGATGAGAGTGGTGAGACACTGGCACAGGTTGCCCAGAGAAGCTGTGGATGCTCCATCCCTGGAAGCGTTCAGCGTCAAGTTGCAAAGGGCTTGGAGCAAACTGGTCTAGTGAAAGATGTCCCTGCCCATGGCAGGAAAGGTAGGGTAGACTAGATAATCTTTGACGGTCCCCTCCGACCCAGTCCATTCTGTGATTACACCCAGGGCTTCTCTGCACACCTATTTGAATGTTTCCTGCATTCACGGATGGCGGTGGAGTTGGCATCTGGGCAGTTAGGGCTCGGGAAAATCTGTAGAGGAAAATCTTTCAGAGACATTGCATCCTAGTGAGATACCTACATTTAGAGATTGTCTACAGATTATTCACTTTAGTTACACAGAAGTAATGTTTGAATTGAGATAATGCAGGCGATGGTGGCACAGTGCCCTTTTGGAGTAGTGTGACATGAGAGGAGACCAGCCAGCTGTTCAGAGGCGTTCCTAGCTGACCTCTACCGCAGCTGCTAAAACATCTCCGTCCCTTCAGCGAAGGCTAAGCCCTGGCGATCAGCTCATCTGTTTTGTTTGTGAAGAAGGGACATGCAAAAAGAGTTCAGATCATGTTTAATATTGAAGGTGAAGAAAAACCATCCCAACACCAAGCACGACCTAAATTTCAATCAGTTAAAAATCCTGTCATTTCCTCATGTGATTTTTCCTTCCTGTCTTTAGTAGAGAATGTAGGGGAGGTAGAAAGTGGCAGTTTTTAGCTGACATGTGGGCATCATCTGCTAGGCTGGGTTGCAGTGAGAGGTAGGTCGAGCTGGCCAGGAAACTCTGTGTTACTCTTCTGCATCAGTAAACGTAGGTGGGTGTGCAGGTGGGAGGCTACAGCTGTTCTGTTAGCAAAGCACCAGTGGTTGGGTTTGCATCTCACAGTTCAGGCACTGAACTGGTTTCCAGTAGTTGCGGGGGTTCAGGTGTGAGCATGTGAAAAGGACATGCCACTAGGCTTTTGTGTAACAGAATAGTTGAACTTGACTCGTAGGGCACTTCTGCCGGGGCAGTCGGTCTGGTAGAGGTGCAGCAGCAGAAGTGCCTGGTGTAAGGTTAGAAAAGGATGTGTGAGACCGCTAAGGACGCGGCTGGTTGTGTTCTCTTTCACTCGAGTGTTGTGTGGATGTCAAGTCAGCCGGAGAAGATGAATCTAAAGGGGCCACGACCTCAGTAAGACCAGTTATCTCAGGAACATAGGGTCCCTGTGAAAAACTTGATATTTACTGCACGTGTTATTCTGAAAAGAAAAAGATACAAAGGCAACTTTTCCCCCAAATCTTGAAGACCCAGACTTTTAGTCTAATATAATGGATCAGATTAGCAAACGTGACTGCTTGTACATTAACTGAAATAAGCGGGTGTGAAGGGTGACAAATTGGATTAAAATGCAGAAATTTTAAAGTATAACTGATAACCTTATTGGTACACATGCCCTTGCACTTCATGCAGATAACAGGGGAAGCCTAATTGTCATTCCAAGTGGGAATTTGCATGGGGATTTTCTTAAAGGGATACATCAGAGGGGTGTGTGCCTGCTGGGTGCCTATCTCTTCCCAGAGGATTTCACAGAAGCCCAGCGTGCTGCATCGAAGACGACTGCAGGGGTGGCTGGCAAGGACTGTCTACCTGGTAATGCTGGCTTTTTATGACATTTAGCTACAGCAGAAAACAGATCACAGACCTGAGAGGAAGGAGCCTAATGAGAGTATTCAGAGGTGTTGAAATAAAGATAATATTGTCTAGGTGGTGACATAAAAGACAGCTTTGTGTCTAGAATGGTAATAAGAATGCTCCCACCTTTTAGGCTGCTGACAGACTTTGAAGTAAAGAGCGGAAAAAATACAGAGGAAAGGGAAGAGTTAGTGGTGGCCAGAAGACAGGGTCAGCAAGATTGTAAAATGCTGGCAGAGTGAGCTACCAGCAAATGCTGCGGCTGCACCCATCCTGTGCTTTGCCCTATGTTGTCAAAAAAAATATAAATACGGTAAAGCCATGTTTTGCCATCTGTAAACTGGCTGATAGGTAGCCCCAAATAAGCATAGTCTAAATAAAGATCTTAAAGAAACAGGCTGCAGAAAGCCTTGTATCTACCCCCAGCAAACCTTCCCCAGCGCTGCTGGGGTGGACCTGTGAGCGGTGTCCCAGGCGGCGATGTTGGGGCTGTCTGCAGCACCACCACACTGCGTCCTGCTGCCTGCTGAGAGCTTGGCCAGCGCTGGGGCTGGTGTCCTCCCGGGAGGTCCTGCCCGTCGGGCCTCCACTGCCTTGAAGCTCCTGGATGACTTAGTTTACCATTTTGCAGGGTGCAGCCTTCCCTGTCGTTCCCTTGCAGCCACCTTTTGGATGTGCCTTTCTATGTGGTAGATGTTGGAAAAGCTGTGGTTGATTGATAGCACGCGATTGCTTGGAAGCTGTAGCAAATCCTGGCTTTTGGTTAGCAGAATGAAACCTCATAGCTTGACCTAGAAATTCAAAGAAAAGAGGCAGAAGGAAAAGGAGAGTTAATGCATTAACTCCACAGAGTAGCTGAGATAAAGGCTTCGTCTTTCATTCTGCCACTGTTTCAGCCGAGAGTTTTCTTTAAGTGTCTGCTTTAACCTGTGTGGATGGATCTTTGCTTGTTGGTGACCCAGGAGAGCAAAGAACTTTCATCTTTACCAAAGGAGTGTACAGGTCCTTTTCCTTCCCTTACAAACACAGTTAAAAAATACAGTTCTGTTTTATTTGGTCAGAGTAATGAAATGCAGAAGGTGAGAGGTTAAGACAATGGAGGTAAACAACAGAGGGAAAATGTTTTCTCTGTAGCCTAATGGAGAACATACTTCGAAAAGATGCTGCACATGGCAGGAGCCACAAGGGGAGATGCCTCTGCACAGCAGAGAAAACTGATGCTGAATGAGCAGTGGGAGCAGCAATTCAATGACCAAATCTTTCAGATACCTTTTTAAAATAAAATGGACAATTATTACTTGGATTCTGAAAGTGCTTGAGTCTTCTTTGTATTTGTCGGGAGGTTTGTGCTTGGGTCAGTAGTGGTCTAAGGTCCATATTGTTCTGCAGGATTCTAAAAAAAGAAAAAAATACCAGTATTTATTTACTGCCTTGCAGGTGGCAAAGGTCTGCAAATTTCCTCCAGACAAGCCTGTTTCCTATTAAGAAGATAGCTGATCTTTGACATTTAACATCTGTGTCCAATATAGAGCACATATTTCTCCGAGGGAACTTAGATTTGGGAAGGAGGTAGAGACCTAAAATTGTTTGTGCTCCACCGAGACATTTGTATTTACTGATGTCTGAGAGATGCTGAAAGGGGTTGCCTGATAAATTATTCTACTGTCTTGCTTGACTCTGTGGCTGAACGCTGAAAGATAGCATTTTGCAGTTAAATGAAAAATACAGGGACGAGAAGATGTCTGTCTCCCTGCTCTGCCTGTGTGATGGCTTTGCTGGCACCATCCATCTTGCAAAGTGCCCAAAACTTGGTTGTGACCTGAGAGATAAACCCCCTGTCACAGATAGTACCCTGCTCCTGTCCAGCTGTAAAATGGTCATTAAAAGAGCTCTGACCTTTTGGTTTCTTTCTACGTGTGGCTTCTGGTGATCTAACACCAGTAAAGTAACCGCCGTCGAGTCGGCAGTTCCCTGAATAATTTCCTTCCCTTCATTGAGAAACACTGCTCACCTGCCAAGAAACTCACAACACAGCTTGTAAGAGACTTTATGTACAATATTGTATTTCTTAAACATTTAGCAGTTTCTCTTTGCTTATGTTTTGACACATTCGGATCCATGGGATGCAGTTATTTTTAATTATCTTTTTCTTCTTCCAGAATTTTTAAAGGGTGATTTGATTCTTTTGTAACTTATAAATTTGGAAAATATTTTTTTCTTTTGAGAATCTTTTTATTCTACCCATATGATTTTAATCTTTTCAAGTCCAAAGGCAGTTCAGGTACCTGCTCTTTCTTTGCATTTAGACAGTGTTTGAGGTGCACAACTGCCGTTTATCGGAGAGCTGAGATGTGACACCCCAGCTGCTTGGCCCTGCCAGTAATACTGATTACCTAGATGCTCCCAGACATGGGTGGGATTGAAATCCGTTCGTAGCCTTTGCACCCGAATTCTGAGGGTGCCATAATAACGAGATGATACAATTGAAAATCTTATATATATTAAAAAAATAAGAATGCGTATCATTTATGTTTTGTTCTTAATGATCACACGCTCAAACTGGTTTTTTGTTTATACTCCAGATGAGATTCTCCTCTCACCATGTAACTCTGGGAGCTTAAGCTTTACACATAATGCTAATATTGCAAGCATTGTGACAAAATCCAAAACATTGGCAGCGTTATGGGTAGAAGATTAAGTTGCTTCAGATTATAACCATAATGAATTTGCAAGACCTGTGGTGGCTTTCAAGTAATCTTTTGTTGTTCTGGTTTTTTGAAGGAGGTGTATGAAAATGAACTGAGAGCAAACAGCATGTAGAATAGCACAGGAGGGAGTTTTTCATCACTGTTGTATTTATCATTTAGCACAACCCTGAGCTCTGTCACAGTTAAATGGCAAGCTCATTGTTAATTTCAAAGTTCAAAGTGTTCTTTAATCTTTCCCTTATTTTGCTTGCTCATAAATAGCATTATGGTTCTCAGTGCCCAATTCAGGGGTTCTTGCTGGTATTATCAGGTTGTCCTTGATAGGTGGGAAAATCCATCTTGTTAAAGGAGCTGTGATTCAAGGGGTCAGAGCATTGTCTGTCTCTGGAAACAAGGCCCATAAAATACTGCTCAACAAAGGGGTCTGTTTGCAATGTGGAGCCTCAGCATATATCTGGTAAGTGCCTGGACGTCAGAGCTTAAGAAAGAAATGAAAATAAAGGAAATAAATACCCAGCACTACTAAACACTTGCCAATACACTATGGAGAAGAAAGAAGTCCATAAAAAGAGCCACTTTTTTCTTTTTATTAAGGAGTTTTCTTAACGAGGCTTACTTCTTAGTTTCTGAAATGTGCTCATGGTGTTTTCACTTTCTGGCTAAATGGAAAGAGGAACCTTTTGTGAGAGGCTCTTGCATTCATCCCTCCTTCCCCTACAGCTTTCATGTTAATAAGCTGCACAGATCCCAGGAGCAGTTTTCTGTGTGGCGGTGACAGGTCTCTTAGTAGATTAAATGGTCAAGGTGGATTTATAAAGGGATTTAGTATGTTTGGAGTTTGTGAGTGATTTGGAGTTTAAAACCGACTAAGGATGATTATTCCCAGAAGAGATAAAGGTTTGGCCAAAATGAGGGAAATTTCCCTTTCTAAACCACCTGGCTTGATCCTTCAGAATCTAATACAGGTGAAAAAGAAAACTAATAATGGCCTTTTCAATCCTGAAAACGCAGTCAGGTTGGCTAGCTTTGGTGATAATTCAGCAGTTCTGTCTAGGAAGTGGGTCTAGAGCCTGGACTGCGTGTAGACCTATGAACGGTTGGCTGGATTCCAGACTAAATTGTATTCAGATTGGTAAACCAGAAATGAAAATTTCCATTGCTAATATGCTGAGCTGGCTAGCTCCTTTTTATTATATTATTTAATGGCATGCTGCCCTACTGACCAGGTCCTTGTCAAACTTGAACAAATGCTCACAAAAGATGTTAACGTCACCCTCTTCTTAGCAGCCAGTGGAGTCTGGTGATGCCTGCTGGTCTTTCAGCTGATACTCTTACTCTTACACGCGGACATTCACAAGAGTATAATCTCTTTGTTGTACTAAAAAAATCTTGAAGTAGTTTCGACAATTTGCTGCCATATGGGGACCGTAGGAATGAAACCCTGTTGTCTTTTTCACAAGATCACTATAGGGTACTTGAAGCTATTTTGTAAATGCATTTTTTGTGAACTTTGATTTGGTTTTTTTAATACACAATAACAAAGGCAAAGAGAGCTTCTCAATAACAGGTAATTCTCCTGACTTTCAAGGGTGCAGGGAAGATTCTAGAATCATTGACGTTGGAAAGAAACTTTTAAGACCATCAAGCCCAACGGTTACCCCAGCAGTGCCCAGCCCACCCCTAACCCGTGTCCCCAAGCACCTCAGCTGCGTGGTTTCTGAGCACCTCCAGCTGCTCTGGCTGATGCCATCCCTTCGGCAGCGGTGGTTCAGTTCCCTGCTGCCCATCAGCATGCCTCCTGAAGGCAGGAGAACCAAATAAATGCATGTATTCTGCACTTGCCACCATGGGGGCAGAATGTCAGCCTCAGAAGACCAGTAATCAAATAACTGATTTAATTCAGTACTAGGAATGGTTATTGCTTCCCATCAAAGGTTGCCTATTCTGACTTTACATGAGCAGCCACAATCAGCAGCACAAAAGCTAGTTAAAAAAAGATAATGATAGAAAAGTGAGATTCCCGTGATGGTGCGTCTGTAGCAGGGTCACATGTACTGACAGGCACGGGGGGCTGAAGAGATCTTCTCAACCTTCTGAAGGATGCAACAGCATTAATTCAGGCTGTTATGTACGATGTACCACCCTGTGCGAGCAGATGCAAGTAGGGTCACAGCTGAAAATAGTTGGTGATAAAACACTCATCACTTTTTCATGCATCAGTTATATTTGTGAATGGCCATAATTTCCCCTGCCTGTGTGACCTGACCCATATGCCAAGGTCCCAGCTCACAGGGCCACTTAAGGCCAGTTTCCTTGGCACCTTCTTGTCCCAGGGCTCGCAGGAAAATGGAAGAGCTGTTCTAGCTATGTATCTTGCTGCTGTGTCAGCAGCTGTTTGACTCGCTTGTATCCCATTTGCCTCAGGCCTTTTGTGCTGCCCACCTGCATGGGGCCAAGCAGCTCCCTGCAGGAAACCGCAGGAGGAGGTGCGGTACTTCTGATGGGGCAAAACAACACTTTCCACAAAGGAACTGCTAAATTAGGCAGATTTTTTATTAAGTGGATGGATAAAGATTGCCTGTGGGGCCGTGCGGAGCTCTCGGGAATGCTGTCTGGGCTCTGCAGAAGGTGGGACACGGAGGGGTGGTGGGGGTGGTGGTGTGGTTTAACCCCAGCCAGCAGCTCAGCCCCACGCAGCCACTCACTTGCTTGCCCCCAGTGGGATGGAGGAGAGAATCAGAAGGGTAAAAGTGAGAAAACATGTGGGTTGAGATAAAGACCGTTTAATAAGTAAAGCAAAAACAACAAGTAGAGCAAAAGCCGTGCACTCAAGCGAAGCCGAACCAGGAATCCGTTCCCCACTCCCCATGGCAGGAGGTGCTCAGCCATCCCCAGCGCAGCGGGGGGGCGGCATGCCTAGCGGGGACTGGGGAAGACAGATGCCATAAGTCCAGGTGTCCTCCCTTCCTTCTTCTTTCTCCAGTTTATATACTGGGCAAGATGTTCTCTGGTATGGAATATCCCTTGGGCCAGCTGTCCTGGCCATGTCCCCTCCCAGGTCCTTGTGCCCCCCCGCCCCTCGCTGGCAGGGCCTGAGAAAGTGAGAAGTCCCTGACTTAGTATAAACATCACCCAGCAACAACCAAAACCATCAGTGTGCCAGCAGCATTATTCTCACGACAAATCCAAAGCACAGCACCGCACCGGCTAAGATGAAAATTAACTCTTATCTCAGCCGCAACCAGGACAGACAGTTAGACCGATTTGCTGGTTTAGGCTGTCCTTACGTTGATAAGACCTATATATTTTTTCCCTAATCCTAAGATTCTACAGAATATCGTTCATCTCATTTACGTATCTAGCTGGCTTCTACTACTTTGATTGATTGTACTTTGAGGCGGGGGCTGAGCTGTGACCCTCTGGAGGTCCCTTCCAGCCTGAAGGGTGCCGTGGCCCCAGCTCCAGCCTTGCCTCTCCTGGCCCGCAGCGCTTGCTCGCTTCTGTTATCTGGGGGCACCAGCTGGAGCAATTTGGAAACTCTGTCTTTATGAAATAAGTCACTAGGTGTTTTGTTTCTTAGCATGAATTTACTTTTCAGAGCAGTGACCATTTCCAAAACAATATCCATTTGTCTTTCAGGCAAAAATTCTCCTTCGCCCCAGACTTCGTAACCTTTCCGATGCTTGTTTCTGGGTCTGCAAGTTACAGTCGTAACAGGCCAATGCTTACTATGCTCTTGCGCAAATTTGATGGTGCTTTTGTTTGTTTGAAAGAAAATAACTGAAATTGTCAGGCTTCTTTGTTGTGGTGGAATGTAATCATTCTCAAAAGCACAGATTATAATGTGGAGAAGAAGCCAAGGCTTGAGAACGCGTTTGGTTGAAAGTAAATTCATAGTACCGTGTGTAATCTTGTCTCAATTTACATAAGGTTGCTGTTCCATCAGTGGATGCTGCGGTACCTTGTCACAAACTCAGGAGATCATTTAGTTTATGTGAAATGGAGCAGGTTTTATTTGTTGTTGTTGCTGCTGCTGGGTTTGGGGCTTTTGCATTTTTGTTGGTGGCTTTGTTTGTTTTAAGTAAGCGCATTGTGCAGACGGCAAACTGGCTTTACAGTGTTTTCTTATTAAGGACAGCTATACTGCCGTCTGTTCTCGGCTTTTATGTTAAATACACTGACAGATGTGCAGCAGATTCCCTGTTTTGGGGAGGTGAAGCTGAGCTGTGGCCTATGCTAGAACCACCCTGGGTAGGTATGTAGTTGTATGTCTACGTTTACACATGTGCGTAGCTGTGTGTAGCCGGGACCCTACTCATGCGAGGAGATGTGTGCTGATGCAGCTGCTTTCAGAAGGAGCCCCAAGAATTTCTGCTTTCTGAAATAAAGCGATTCCTGAGTATTTTAGCTGTGATTTGACTCCGGTAAGATAATGCCAGCAGTCAGCTTTTGTCGTTTCTGCCCCCAGCCGTTTGTTCCCTTGTGCATCTCTTTTGTCAGTGTAAACGTTTGCGCAGCTTTGTGGTAAACCAGACTGGGGAGCTGGTGTCGGGGTTTTTTTGGCCGGGGCAGCCCAGGGTTGATAAGAGGAGGCAGGGATGGGGAGGGCAGGACTGCTTTTGGCAGCGATGTCAGCTTATGGCAGCTTTACCTGTTAGTGATACCGTGGCTGGAGGCTCTGGGAGTTTTCAGGAGAAGCAGCATCAGCCATTTCCTGAAACCCAAGTTTTGCAAACCAGTAGAGACTCGATGTGGCGTGTATTGGATGAGAAAACTTACCCAAATCCAAGGAACCAGTTTCCACTTGATAATGCCCTGGATGGATGAAGTGCATGTGTGACCTTTAAAATCATCCTGCGCACGTTTGCCTTCGATGTGCGTGTGAGAGTCTGCTTCCACACCGAGAGATTATAGACTTGGCTCGTTTCAGGCTCCTCCGTTCTGCTCTGAATCATGTTGTCCATGGGCATGACACAGCTATAATTCAGTCAGGGGGTGAAGAACATCAAGCCGTTTGCTCAAGGAGAGTCTCCAGATTCGCTAGTCAGCTGTCAGGTAACCGGTCTGGGAGGAACGGCGGAACCATGTCCTGGCGATGCTTGGCACAAAGATGATGACTACGTTCAAGAGGATAAAATGCGCATAAGATGCCAGAGAGAGAACTCCTGCTTTACTGGTGGAGATGTTGGATTGCAGCTGGAAGCAAGTGATAAGGAACATAGCAGGGCTGGAAATGAGCAGTGACCGTCTTGCCTTCTTTCAAGTGTGTTGTGCCCTCTTGGGACATCAGGGAGCTTTCTGGTTTGTAAAGGCCAGTAAATGGCTGATTAGCGAACAGAAAGGAGCTGTAAATCCTTCCAAAAACATACTTTGCATTTTTATTAAGTAAAAAGTCCCCTTGAATGATGTATGATCAAATGTTTTTGTATTTCCTATCAACTAAGCTAATTGATACGACAACTCACTTGTACAGAAAAGCTTCTCTCCTGCATTTCATTGCTTCATCTTAGTCTCTATTAGCTGGAAAACAGATCCTTCTTATAGAGTAGCAGTGACCTTCAGGGCCGATAAACAAGGTAAGTTTTTAAGCAGAAATAAGTGGGTCGTTTCATTGTTCTTTGCCCTTTCTCCCCAGCAGAGCCAGCTGCCCTCTGCTGCTGCCCCCAGTGTAGCATGGGGCGTTTGCTTGTTCCCTGCTTTGGAGCTGAGGAAGGCCCTAGAAAGCCGGATTGACTTGGTGCAGTGGGAGCTGGCAGTACGGACAGGAACTGGCCACCAAAACCAGTGAGTGGAGCAGAAATAAGTAGCAGCCATGGGTGGCCACCAGAGCCTTCGCAGCAGCTCTTCACGCTATCAGCTTAGTTTGAGGTGAGGAAATAAACTGGTCTGGAATGTCAGTGCTACCAGGGGAACCTGGAGCAAAATCCAGGGAGATGTGGCCCTGACCGCCTCCGGGACTGTGCTGACCTGCCCGTATCCGTCTTCACTGTGAATGCGTTCCCCGTTTTCAAGGGAAGTAATGTAACCAGCTAGAGGTCAGTCTGGGTCTAGGCTTTTCTTATATGATTGCTTTAACAAAATGCATGTTTTCATTAATCAAATATAAATGTAATTAACTTTATTGAATGACTTCGGTTGGAACAAAGACAGTCCTGTGGAGGAAATACATGGAACTAATGAACTGGATTTTTTTTAAGCATCAGGAATTGAGGTATTCTTTAGTTTCAGTGCACAGAACAGAAATAATTTGCTTTCACGTAACTGTTTTCTAGACTGTACATTTAAAATTCTTAGCAGCAGCTAAAAAAGAAAAATACTTCATTGTCTTATCTTTCCTTTTACTTCTCTGCTTTAGCTGAGTTTGGGAGGGGATGGGGCTTGCTGCAGTGGCAACTCATTAGCTTGTCCCCTGTGCTTTTTCTTATCATTACTTGCTTGTCATTTTCAATCCCCTTCCCTAATTCTTTTCAGTGTGACGTCTCACATGCATTTCTTCTAGCATCTGAGCATCCTCTGCCTCTCCTCTTCTTTGCTTACCAGTTCCTTTGCTTTTCTTTCAAGTGTGCTTATTATTAGCCTGTGCTGACTGGAGTCATAAGTATGCATGTTGCTTAGAGAGCCTTGGCTAGCACCTTTTTAAATAGTCTGTGACTATTCCTTGCAGATGGACTGTGTACTAACTTTTAGAAGGGATGTCTATGCTCACCTGATACAGTCATCATCACCAGACTGAAGGAATCTGCTTAACTTGTCAGCATAGCTCCTTACTTCGCTTTGTATTAATGAGTAGTTTTATCTCTTTCTGTGGGTTTGCTGACTGACATGCTCCAAAATGTGTCTCTGTCTGTGATTTATGGGTTTTTTTCTCCTATCTGCGTGTGTTGGGATGCAGAAGAGATGCAGTGTGCGATAGGGTTATGTCAGTGCCTGGATGCTGTAATTACCTACGTAATGCTGAGCTGCTCTTTAAACGGAATACCTGCACTCAGATGTTGTTTTTTTGCTGTGCCAAAATGCTGTGTACCCGGGCCTGCTATTTTTTTTTTTTTTTCTTTTTCCATCCATGGTATGGCAGGTAGGATAGCCTATTTGTTTACTTCCTCAGGACTGAAGTATGTGCAACCAACTCCCTGAGACAAGGTGCTGGGTCCTACGTTGTTTTGAAGTAATCCTGATTTTCAGTTTCGGTTCAGCATACACAACGTTTCTTAAGTTTTAGGGTCCTGAAGAGCAGCAAGGCTGTGAATCTAGTAACAGACACTGTTCGGTTCTCCCACCAACCGTGCTCTTCCTCAAAAGAAAGGAGAAGAGAGCGGAGGCAAGGGAAGGGAAGCCATAGGCCTTTCCAGCAGCCACAGGCCTTTCCAGCAGCCACAGGCCTTTCCAGCAATAAAGTGATACTGTTCATCTTGGGTTTCGTACTCTGTTAAGGAAGGGGTCTGACGATAGTGCTGGGTTTGGAGATATTAACCTGGTAGTCCCTAGGACAGGTGAATCTTTACGTGCACATTTTGGCAGCGTGCTGCAGTTAAGACCCAGCGAGAAAAGCAGTAGCTGGGACTTTGGATTGCCTGTTGAGGCAGCTGGGAAGAGCGTGGTTGCCAATCCATGCTGTTTTGTTTGTGGGGTTTTATTCTCTCTGCATGAAAACAAAAGTTACTTCCAATTTGTTTTCATTGATATAAAACCGGAGGAGCTAACCTAAAACTCTGTTTCTTCCTTCCCTCCTTTTTTTTTTTCCATATGCCTTTTTTTCATATGCCGCAGCGGTTTATTTCTCGCTCTTGCAGTAGCTAGCTGCACCTCCAAAATGCCACTTTAGTGCCCAATGCCTGCAACCAGGATCGAAAGAAGGAAACCCGAGGATTTGCAAAATAAAGCCCAACACTGACAACCTCAGCAGATCGATGGTCTGCCCTGCTCTCCTCTTCATAATTCTTCTAACCCAGCATTGTATCTTCCTTCAAAACCTGTTTTTCATTAAGTCAGCATCTGTGGTGGTAATAAAATGAGCTGCGGCCGCCCAGTGCTACCTGGGAGGAGGGGTAGGTCCGCTGGGAGAGGTGCTGGCTGTTGGCCTGTCTCCTCCGGGCTTGGAAGGTGCCTGCGCAGAACAGCCTCTGGTGGAGGCCGGCATGGTCTGTGGCCATCCGTGGATGTGAGTCTCGGTGCATCTGCTCGTTATCCAGATACAATTGCAATAGGAAGTGTGACTGGAAGATAGATGAGCAGGCTTTGTGTGAGACCGGAGAGGCTGTGCTGCCTGGCGTGGTGGTCGCTTCTCCTCGCCAGCTCGTTGCTGTGTTGCTATGAGGTGTGTCCAGTTTCAGTAGCATATATTGTGTCAATGACAGTGATGTTCATCTGCTTCTTTGATGACCAGACTAGGTAAAGGAGAGGACCACAACTTTGTGATTCAGTAGAAATACAGCAGCGTATCAGGGTAAGGGGAAACGGCCTCCAGCTGTCCCAGGGGAGGTTCAGGTGGGGTAGCGGGAACAATTCCTTCATGGGAAGGGTGGTCAGGCACTGACAGGCTGCCCGGGGATGTGGTGGCATCGCCATCCCTGGAGGTGTTCAAAAATCGCACAGCTGCGGCGCTTGGGGACACCTGGGGACACGGGTTGGGGTGGGCTGGGCAGCGCTCGGGTAACGGTTGGGCTTGATGGTCTTAGAGGTCTTTGCCAACCTCCATGATTCCATGACTATCTATCTAGTCAGACAGGACCTTCACCAGGTACTGGAGATTATTTAAAACTTTTAGTAGAATTTAAGAAGACTCCTTTACTGAAAAGAGCCAATGTAGCATTTCAGTGGGGTTGGTACCATGTGATCCTTCCTTTTCACTCCCAAGCAATGCCCAGAAGGTTGTAAGACACGAGAAGATACTTCACTTCACTGAACTTCCACCAGTCTGTGATGATGGGAACTCCTGCAGTAGGCTGCTGCGGCAGTGGAGAGTCTCATTTCCCTTTATACATATAAGACATCTCCCCCTTCTCCTTCCTTCTGCTAAGACTTGGAAGAAAAGGATGAGCTACAATGAGGAGTGCTGCATTCAGAAAGTTTTTAAAGTACGTTGTGCTATATCTGTTTAAGGGTCTGCAGAAAGCTTTGTTAAAGCTTCCGTGTGTTCTGCATACCTTCACTGCAGGGCCAGAGCACCCTGGTACTACACCCGCGGAGAGCGGGCCTCGGGTGGGCATTACCCTGACAGTGTGCCCTGCAAAGCGGTGTGGGCCGGGGAAGCTTGACATGTGTGAGACCAAGAGTGAGAATTAGTCTGGCACTGGGCGCAACTAGAAAGTCTGAGACTCAAACCCCAGGTTCTCGGTAAGATCTATGAACTGTGTTTCTCTAGTAATAGTTTTTATAGACTGTCTGTGCAGCTGAGTGGAAAATTGGAGCACGAGTGCCAGGCGCTAGCTCTGGAGGATTGTGTTACAGGTGAGAAACAGGGTGGTTCAGGTGGCTCCTCATCTGTTTCTTCTGCTGACTGAGAAGGAAGCTGTTTCGGAGGTGGATCCACTCAGTTGTTCTCTAAACGTTCTAAAGCTCCTCTCAGGCTCTCGCTGCTTGCAAAATCCATCAGGGAGAGCTGCTTGTAACACAGAATTGGAATGACATGCCTTGCAAGAGGTTGGTTAATAATAAAAAATAAATGTAATGTATCAGAATTCCTTAAATACTGTAGTGCTGTCTTTGTACTGGATGTGCATAGGTGTCCATTTGTAAGAAGAAACAAACCAAGGAGATAATTTTTTGGCATCTTCCAGACTTTTCCATATTCGCTTGAGGTAGTTCAGGCTTGACCTGGGAAGGGGGAGTTGAACAGTTTGATCCCACGTCTGTTCCAATTTTGATCTTCTTGCTGACACAGCTAAGAGGAGGGTAGTTGTGAAATGTTGCTGAAGCTTCATAAATTGGAAGTCAAAGACGCACTACGACGAGGTTATGTTGCAGCATCCTGATCCGTGCCGAAGGGGTGCTCCTGCCATACATTACCTTCCCTTTTTACTGTACTGTATGCCTTGCATGCAAGAACCTGTAATCTCCTGCAGTCAGTTCTTTATCTTAAAGATTGTGGGGCACAAGGCAACCAGAAAACATGGCTAGTGAGCGGAGCGCAGGACTTCTAGTCCAGTGAACTAATCCCATTTCCAGCTCTGCTACTGATTCTTTGTAAACTTTGGCACATCACTTAATTTTTGTGCCTCCGTTTCAGTATCTTAAAATGCCACAAGACCCTAGAAACAACTTCCAAATAAAATGTTTACTGCTTTCTCAGGAGGGAACCTCCTGAGGCACAGCTGTATGCGACCCAGTTTTTATGTGACTGCTGCACATCTGTATGAGAGTCCCTGCATTAGCAGCAACTGAATTTTACAGCTGCCGAGCGCTCCTTTGAAGGTCATCCTGTCCTAAATATTCACCGACTTCTGTTACATTTTATGTCTGTCAAGAAATCTCCTGACTCCTATTGCTCTGTAACCAGCAGTTTGAAAACCAGAGTTTTTTGTTGTGTTTTTGGGGGTTTTTTTTGGTTTGTTTTTTGGGTTTTGGTTGTTTGTTTTTTTTAAAAAAAGTGCTCTGCTCCCTGTGCTACCTGCTCTCCTCCCTCTCTGTCCACTTCAGGCTCCGGTCTGTCTTGCTCGCAGCCTCTGTGCTTCTGGCGTTGCTGGCTGAATCTTGCACAGCATTCTCTCCATCCCTTCTAACTCTTATTAAATGCAGTTTATCTCTCTGCTGTTAAGTAGTCTATTGATTCACTTTAGAGTTTATTAGATTATCGCCGTCTGGGTTTTGAATTTTTTTTTAAACGGTTTTTCAGACGCGTATCTGCGCACGTATGAAAATAAATCAATGAGCAGGGACAATGCACAATTATTTACACGGCTACGTCGGCCACTTTAATGTAATATTATCATTTAAATGCTTGCTGAGTATTCAGACAGTGGAGGTCTGTTCTGCATGCTCTGCAGTGCTGGAGCCCTAGGGTAATGTTTTTCATAGCTGTTTATTCCTAAATACTCTTGATGGAAATACAAATGCCACCAAAGCTCCATATGTGGCTTCAAGTACTGGGAAAAGGGGGAATGGAGGGGCCTGTATTGTTTCAAAAATGGCACTAAAACTTTAAAATGTGTCTGAAAAACTGAGACGCAGTGGGTCTGTTGGAGAGAAAAGAGTGATAAAACCAAGTAGAAAATTGATCTGCAAAGCCTGCAAGTTTATTTGTAAAATTCCCCTCCAGCAGAAGCTTAGACACTTGAATGAAAATATGCTGCCAGTGCTGAGGTTAACCCTTAGCAGCCCAGAGTAGTTTTCATCACCTGTGCCTTCCTAGGGAGACCCTTCCTGTGATCTTTGCAGGATTTCTCCAGCTAGGGAAGGCAAGCAGTTTGTCTCGGCAGCGCCTTACAGTTGTCTCTCTGAAATGATTCGTATTTGTTTAAATTTACAAGTGCCGTGCACTGTTTCGTATTGTGGTGGAGCTGTGTCATGCCCAGTGGTGGTGTATTTTCCATCATGCTGGCGGGGATCAGACTTCCTCCGCTGGATTGATTTCAGTTTGACCAGCTGGTGGGAATAGCGGCAGGAATTTGGGGATTGCAGATGTTCATGCAGCCAAAAAGGAAACAAGCCAAGTTTAAAGGAACATTATTAAATTCTATCCCACAGGCCTGGCTTTTATTTTCCTGAAGATAGGAAGACCTCAAAAGACTTCTTAGTGTCATAGTTCGTTGCTTTTGGTATTCTATCCTCCATTAGGAATGTGCTCATCTGAAAATCTTTAGCTCACCAAAGTGCCCCAGTTGCACCAGAACCAACTCCATCTTTTCATGTAAAACCTTTGGTTCCCTGCGGGTGTGTTCGCACAGGCACAAGTCTCAGTTTAGCAGAACGCTTAAACACGTACCGAACCCCTGCTAATTCTGATCGAACGCTTGTCAAAGTGTCAACAAGTGATGCTTGGGGCCACACTCTTTGTGTGGAGAAAAATAGGTAAGTATGCACACAAGCAGGTAGGCCCAAAGGAAGAGATTTCGTGTCTCGTATTAAAACTGACCCGGAGCCACTGATGTTGGCTCACTGTTTATTTGGAGGGTAAAGTCTCTTTCAAAGAGCTTTTTGTTTGTCACCTTATTGTTTAACTGGTTTTTTTCTTTCTTCGCTTGAACTAGTCCTTTTTCAGTCCCTGTTTCAAGAGGGGTTTTTTCTTTCCGCGGCACAGCCGTTGGTGTGGTACAACCAGAGCTCCTCTCTGCCATTCTTCTGCTAGAAGGTTCCTCCAGCCTGGATTTATTTTACCCTCAAACGCTGCTGAAAAGAAACTGTGTTGCTTTCCTGCTTATTTTAGACAGTAAAGTTAGCATTAGTCCAGTTGGAGGAAAAGACACCTCGTCCTATTCTGTACCAGATTTTCTCCACTGCCATATATACTGGCGTGTGTTGTTTTGTTTTAGTATGGTTCTGCAGCTAGCGCTCTCCCACACAGCCTCAGGTTTTCATTTCATTGTCCCTTACCTGTGGTTTTGTTGATTTAAAACCAAGGGCAAATTGTTGATGTTATCCAAAATAGATTGCATTGCCAGAGGTGTGCGGGTTTAATTTTGGGTGTTAAGAATTCCTGTTCCATGCGCCACGGTCTCTCTGCTGCTCCCCTTCTCTACACCTGCTTTGCTGGAGCAGTTTCCATAGCAATAACCTCTTCAAGTTTTCCAGAAGTGTTACAGGAATGATTTTCTATCTCCTCCTCCTCAACAATTCAGGAAAATGGAGCTTATTAGAGATACTTTTTTGTCCTCTGTGCCTCGATAGGAGCCTAGCAGGGGCACTCGGCAATCCCAGGCAAAGCTGTCTGCAGCGCACAGCTGCTCTTCCGTGATGAGGACCCCAGCCGGGCTGCCCACTGCTGCAATTTGCTTGACCTGATACAGGTTGTCTTCCCTTCTTTTGACTCGGGCAACAGCATTTTTATGTGGTTCCGACTTCCAAGGAGAATGAGCAGGACAAAGGTAAAAGAAAAGAAAGAAAAAAAAAAAGAGAGAGAAAAAAATTCTGAAAATGAGGAAAACCTATCGTATATCCTAAAGACTGAGAGCCAATAATTCAACTTTCTATCACGTTTCTTTCTTCTGCCAGGCATGTGACGTACTACACAACAGTTCAACTTGCAGCTCAGTAGCATATGGGAAAATATAAATCCCTGGAGAAGGAAAGCATTAAGCAGCTGCCTGGAAACCCTCAGGAGCCTGACAAAAGGGGGAGGTGGATGTTAACATGGGATAAACAGTGATTATCTTAAAAAGTAACTCATTCAGGGGCAGATAGGAGGTTGTAGTTTGAAAGCGAGATGTAGTCGATGGGATCTGTAGCCATGCAGTGGATCTCTAGTTGTGACCTACGAGGCCAGAGCAGAATGGCTGAATGCAGGTATCCATGCATCGCGTCCGAGGACTGGTCCGGAGATCCAGCCTAGACCTGCAGCACCAGCATGGGCGCTGCGATGCTGCCATTTCTAAATCGATCAGCAAGCTGTTATGCCAGAAATAGTTGTTGTCAGGTAGAAACGTGGTGAAAGCAGTTAATAGACGAAACTGTGAAGTCTTCTAGGGTGTCATACGCAAAAATAGCTCCCGCACATGATGGGTCTAAGTTCATTTTAAATGAAGTTTGCCCAGCATGGACCTTGGAGACAGCCACCTTTGTCTGAAGCGCCGTCTGAGCCCGTGTGGCTCATGCTGAACATTCACGCTTGAAACTGAAATAGTAGGACATAAGTTAGCTTTATTTTTGCATTCTCCCTCCAGATTTGTGACCAGACAGCAGAGTTCATGGGAGACGCTTCTTTCTCTGGCCACAGCAGATGAGCCCCATCCCAGTGCTAAGATCCCTTATGATCTCCGTGTGCCCTTGGGGTTTTACTCGGTGTCTGAAGTCTCCAGTCCTCTCGCTGTGTAGGCTTTCTCTTTCACCATTTGTTTCAACCTTGAAAAGACCTTTCTGAAGGTTTTAAAATAACCGTGTTGTCATTCCTTAGTTAAAAAAGATCTTTTCTTCCCTCTGTTTTTTCACCCTTCAACCTCAATTGTTCAGGCTTTTTAATAATTCATATCCCTTTTGACTTCACAGACTTGCTTGTGGTACCTGTGGTGCTCAGTGAGAAATTTGCTCTTTGCAGAGCTCAAAAGATCAACTGAGAAATTAGTTAAAACGAAGTAGGTGGAGGGTTATGTCTCACCTGCTAATTGAAGCACTGAACCTACAGGTGTTAGAGCTCCTACAGCTGCCCGGCCAAAATGCCAGTGCAAAGCTTATCGCTGCGGATTTCTGCAGCGAGCTTGGATGCTGGGTTGTAGGAGTGAGTTGTTGCTGAAGAAACCGTGAATTGGAAATTCCCTGCTCTCTCGTGTGTCCTTACCCCTGGGCTGCGACATGGTGCCGTTGTGTTTTGCACACAGTTACAGGCACAGACCGATAGAGAGGAGGCTGGAGAACGTCACTAGTCTTCTATCCCTTTTGCAGTTTCTTTAAGCTTCCTTTACTTGGAAATCCCAGGTGTTGTGCTTTCTTACTGACTTTAAAAATACCATTTTGACAACCTAATCTTGCAGAAAAACAAAAGTCATGAGTGTGTCTTCAGGAAAGTGTCATAGCCGCATACATGCAAGATTTGGTTTTTAATTATTGCTACACCCTCTAGCTATAATAAAAGACCTGTCAGCGTATTCATGCTGTCCCTATTCATATTCAGAGGGCTGGAAAGTAGAAGTTTCGATTCATTCTGGATTGAGGTTAGGCAAGCAAGGTCTTTTCTTCGGTATAATGACTTTCAACTCAGTTTGGTGACTGATCAGCTCAGTTGTTTGAATTGTGTATGCGCACAGAGAAGCAGGGTTGTGCTTTTGCATACATTCAATTTTCATATTTATAAATCAGTATCTGCCTCCATTTAAAAAATGAAGTGTCGTTGCCTTCAGCTTATAAAGAGCAGCTGCCACCGCCATTAAAACCTTGAAATGTTCCCTTGAGAACTCTGAGAGTGCATCTGTCTGAGCCTCGTAGTGGTCTGAGCTTACAAGTGGGAGCAAAGTGTCCCTTATTACTCGAGAGTTTAGACAATAGATCAGTCTTGAGGTTTCAGCAGCTATCTCTCTTGGATGAGCCTGTCTGCGCGGGTGGTTGCAGAGTTCCAGCTGAAAAGGGTGCTCTTGCTGCTGCTGGGCTCGGGCAGAGTGCCGCTCCTGAGTTCGCTGGAAGCAGCACTGGGTCCTAAGCTCGCAAAGCACTTGACTAGCATAAGAAAGACCTCTGGTGGCTTCTGGCAGAACGGTTTTTCTCACCAGCCAACGGCCTGACTACAGAAGTAGCAGCGATGTTCTGGAGCTCTGCAGATCTGGGCTTTTCCTTTGCCTCCCAGCTGCTCTGTAGAGCAAGGCTCTCCTGAATATTTCAGAGGGCACGTCCACACCTTAAGGGATGAAAACTTGCGAGGTAGCTGTGGGTGGGTTTTCTCCAGAACTGGAAGCGGTCGCACTACAGTGGCATCGTGTGGGTGAGACGCAGGGCGCAGTCCCTCGGTGGCGTGGCTGGGCTCCTGCCAGGGCTTGGGCTGGTGGTTCTGTATGGCGCTGCACTGCACAGGCTGGCATTTATGAGTGGAAGGAGGGAACGGAAGAGGTCATTGCCATGTTCGTTGGACGTGGCTTCCTTAGCTTGCCCCTACATGACGTTACACTTCCCCTTGAACGTTCAGGACATCGATAGGAGATGTAGTTGCATACGGTAATGTCACTGCCTGCAGCTGACGGCATGCCTCAGCTTCTGCAGCCGTGGAATGCCGTCTGCACATCAGGGATCTGTAAAAAGTAATTTGTAACTGCATTTTCCGCAGCTTTGCTACACCTTGCTGTTGCCTGTACCCCTTGCCTTGTAGGTCCCAGTCACAAACACCTTCTTGCACTCCAGGTTTGAGTTGATAATCAAATGAGTTCTAAAGATGTTTTCTTCCAGAATTTGTATACAAAAAATAAGAAGGGGTGGAAGAGCTGCGGTTGTCTGCTTGTGTAATTTCATGGTGTCTTTTGGCTTTCTGGGTTTCACATCTAATTAATGAACTCCCTTGGCATCTCTGCAGGTTGTACAGCTCTGAGCTCATTATTGGCACCTTCCAAACAATGACTATAAAATGATCTGAAGAAAGCGGTAGCGCCTGAGTGTGTTCAGGTTCTTTTACAAGCAAGGACATATAGATTGTCTTTCTTCTTACATCTTTTCCTCATTCTTTTGTTTCTTTCCTTTATTTTTTAAGGTCTTCTCAAAGAGTAGAGTGTGACAGAGAAGCCTGGTGAGCATGGGTGCTCCCTCTGCACTGGGCTTGGGCAAGAAGGATTCTCTTCTTTCCTCGTGGAGCGTTCAGCTCTTGTGATGAGCTGTTTCAGCTTAGGCCTAGGGTTACCATTGTGCAGTTCAACTCCCAGTGCCAGAGGATTATCAGCGATGTTTACTAGAGCCCACGCTCTCATTTAATCTCTGAACCATGCTAAAGCAGGAGGGTGTTGTAAGCGGGTGGGGGTTGGCCTTGCATACCATAGTCTTGTGGGGCTGTTGGCTTCGTATACAGTAAACAGCTCTAATTAATTCTGCATGTTTGGCCAGATAAGTAGGATGTAAAATAAGTGTCAGCTCAGAGTGAGAGTTTTGGCTGTGACATCAGATGGTTTCATCTTGTGGGTGGGTGAGGGTTACCTGGAGCTTGGCAGCCGAGGGGAGGCGATGGCAGGGCTGTGCGCGGGTGAGCCCCAGGCAGTGTCCTGGGAGGGCAGAGCAGCCTGCGGGGCAGGCGGGGAGGTGTCCTGACTCAGGGGGTCAGTGGAGTCGCCAACTGGTAAGTGTCAAGCCTGCAGACCTTCCAAGTTCAAGTGTTTGACTGCACTTGAATTCTCTTCCCCCAGGGGAGAAGAAAAAGCTTTAATTTATGAAGTGTCACAACACATTACAGCACGTCACATCCCAACACGCCGCTGCATGGAGCTGACATTTGTTTGCTTTAATTCCTCAAAATAGCTTTTATTTAGAGCAAATGTTCCCTGTTAATTCACACAGTTCTCATTTTCCCGTGCTTGGTACTTGCCAGTTCCCGTGGGGACAGTTGTTCCTGCGGTGCTTTGCCCTGTGTTGGTGAGCTGTCAGACCTTGTCAAGGGTTTAAAATTATTTTTTTTTATTAGTAACAGAGAACTTCTTTGTTGCCTCTCAACCCAAATACTCACTGGACACGGTGCAGTGATGCTTATAGTTTTTATTTTAGTACTCTGACATACCGAGTGCTTTGCAGTCTTGCAGGGAATGGGAGTGTTTTTCTGCAGAGGAGCAGCTCCGTGTGTTTGGTGGTTACGGAACCCCCGAGCGACCGGCGCGGGTGGGCAGCGCCCCCCGAGCCCCCATCCCCATCCCCCCCCGCAGGCTGCACCATGGCCCCGCAGCAGGAGCCTCCCCAGCCGCTCTGGGCAGCCCGGCCCAGCGCCCCGCCACCCGCCAGGGACACACGTTCTCCCTCCTGCTCAGAGGGAACCGGCCGTGTGGCGGTTTGTGCCCGGTGCCCCTCGTCCCGCCGCTGGGCACCGCTGGGAAGAGCCTGGCCCCGTCCCCTGGGCACCCGCCCTGGGATATTTTGCTTGCCGGGCAGCGTGTCGGGCTGCGCGGCGCTGCCATCATGCAGGGCAGCATCCCGCCGAGCTCCATGGGATGGACGGGCAGTTCGCCCTCCTGAAGCTGTCCCCGATGGTGCTCTGATGAGCTGGTTTGTCAGCAAATAGCCCAGGCACGGGTCTAATTCGGATCGATACCCTGTTGTGATGGGGGCTACGCAGGCACAGAGGCACCTTCACCTGTAGTGAAAAAGCAAAGGTTGAAACTTGCATGTTCAGCAAGGAGTTTTTTCATCTGGTTTGTGTATGTGGTTTGTGGGAGGGCAAGGAGTTGTTCTCTGCTGAGAATAGCAAGTACTGCGTGTCACATGAAAGGCTAAAAAGAAATGAGAAGGGTAGTTCAGCCACCCGTCTCCTCGTGTGCAGTGCATATTTTGCCTCCTGTGCGAGCAATGTCTGTACAGCTGCAGGATTTCAGGTCTCCGAGATTAGTCATTTAATGATTTCTACAATGGCCAGTTTAATGCTTACCACGTTGAACTTTTCCTAGATATTCAATGTGACTTGTGCTTCCCACGTGGTGACCAAAAGGTGTGCAGTACCTGTTTTGGATGTATTTATTTTCTTCAGGAAGATGCATATCTTCTCTATTTGGCGATTAGTTTCTGGACTTTTTTCACAGGTGTATGTGGACTCTTGCTCTTTTTTAGCAACTTACGATGCTTGGGAAAGTTCTTGGAGCATGAATGTTCTTCCATCTTTCTTCAGCTGGAATAAGTAGATGGGTCTGATGATTGTCAGTGGTCTTGCTGTTTGTTTCCTTGGAATCTTTTTCCTTTTCGCCCGATCTCCTTCACTGTCCTTCATTTTGCCTGTCATCTGTGAGGAGGGAGCCAGAGCTGCCTGTGCTCAGAAAGGATTTCTGCCACTCGCTTCTCCAGGTGGTTCAGTGCATTAGCAAATCCCAGGTCTATGCTGCATCAAGCCCCACGGCACACTGCTTCTGGAAACTGCTGCTGTCAGAAAGTGTAACTACCAGCCAGGTGAGAAGGACACTGAACAAGCAGTGGAAAGCACTAAAACTCTGGGTCTTTCCTACTCTGTGCACGTTCCTGGAAGCATTTTTCCTGTTTGCTTTCTTGGTCCTCTACTTGGAGCCATCCTCATCTCTAGCTAGGTACTGCAAAAACTAAATGGAAGAATTTTAACATGACCAGTAAGCTTGCAGTGGGTAAGCGTAAAATCTGAACGTATCCATGAAGAGCTTGTGTCTCTGGTGCCTCCTTAGATTACTGTCTCCTGGGCTTTGGGGATCACAAGTAAATTGACTGTGCTTGCAAACCACCCATCATGCAAACAAATCTGCCTAGGCTTCTGAGCATGTTTGAATTCTCCTTCGGATGGAGCAGTGGCTTGGGCTGGTGGGGAAAGCACGAACTCAAGATCTCAGAATAATGTTAGAACTGTTTTATTTTGAGGAACATTTTCCCTTATGGTTGAAAAAGCTAAATGAGTAAGGGAGGCTGTGTTGGAGGAGAGAGTGAGTGGGGGAACAGTGTGAAGCAGGAGGGGTAAGTGAGCAGGTTGGTCTGTTGATGGGGGGAGTCTCAGCACAATCAAAAGTAGCGTTTGTGTAATTTAGTAACAAGTGCTTTTCTTTTCCTCCCATCAAAACTATTTTATTATGTTGTAAAGTAACCTTCATACATTTAATCATAGGTGGTAGTGAATTTTGTTTCCCATAGTGTCTCCCTATGTCTGTGTGGGACGTGGCTCCTCCCCAGAAGTGAAGAACCAAGGCAGCAAGGAGACTCTGAACTGTGATGGCCCGAGCTTTGGAGCAGTCCTTGCTGTAGCAGAGGGGTCAGCTAGAGCTACTGCTGCTCTGAAGTTACCAAAACGGCCGTGAACGCTCACGGTGGGCAGGAGGCCTAGTTGCACCAGGTGCCTTCCTCCCAGGCGGTAACACCACGGTGGCAGGCTGCCTTTAAGTAGAGGCTAAGGGCATGGTCGTATACAAATACCATACATGTATGGTATTGTGCCCCCTTCATAACACCACTGTCCGTCAGCATTTCTGTGGAGCTGACTTCGTTCAACCAAACAGCGTCCTCGTCCTCTGGGCAGAAACCCAGCTCGCTTTCCTCCTTCACCTTCCCTTCATTTCTGTTCCCTGCTGTTCTGCATATCCAATGGCAGATAAATAACAACTTCAGCAGAAACCATCGGTGCCCAGCTTGTTCCATGCTGCTTCGTGCTTTCTTTTCTGCTCATCGTGGTGGGTTTTTCTTTCAGGATTATTACTTGGGAGTTAAACTCAGAAAGCAAAAATCTTTCCCAAGCGCAAAGAATGCCAGGGTTTTCCCTGCTTTGGGCATGGAAGCTTTAAAAAAAGTCTTGACACTTTTCACTTAGTGCACAAAAAAGCCCCTCTCAGTTTATAAAAAACAGTTCCTATTTTGTATTTGGCAGACCACTGTGTTACCCATTGATTCTGCCAAACCCGAGAACCATCGGACAAACCTCAAACCATGTTGATTTTCTGTCTGCGAGGATTATGTGTGAAACTACTTCTGGCTGTGTTGTTCCTTGTCTGAGATACATTTCTCTCAAGGGAGCATGCCACACTTCTGTCCCATGCCTGCCTTGCATTCCTCATGTAATTTAAGGTGTTGGCTTTAACCTTTAAATCTTGAGATAGGATGCATGGTGTGTGCTGTAGCTCAGGTGCGCCTGTTGATTTCCCACCCTGCTAACAGCCAGCTGGTTTTAGGAGGAATAGCTTGAGGCATTTGCTTCTGTGATGCCTTTCATGTGTCGTCTTGCCGGTGTCTGAATGTGTCATCCTTTAAGGGGAACGATGGCTCCTCTTGTGTGTGTTGGGTGTGGAAGGCAAAAGAGCATCAGCTGGGGAGGGTAGAGCAAGGAGAAGCCCCTTACTCCGCGGAGCTCTGCAGGGATGCACGGGGGTAGGCGTTACGTGTACGTCTGATGTGACACAAGCATGAGATAGGCAAAGTCGTGAAAACTGTGAAAAAAACTATTAAACTGAGGATGAAAGGAAACAAGTGTGGAATCTTTTCCTCTGACAGGTCAAATGAACAAGCCAGGGTCGTGTTGAAGTACCTGGTGCTTTGTGCAGCTGCCTCTCCCTTTCCTATTTTCCCTGTCCCAGGAAAGGATTGGAGCCAGACGACGGATTCCCTTGCCTGCTCAGTTAGGCAAAGCCCATGGATTCACTTCATTTTGTGTCCTCTGACATGTTCCAGGATCTGTACTTCATTCTCACCCGCTGCCTTTTGTAAAGGATAATGTGAACTTTCTGGGAAGCTTTCTCTTTAAATGACATTTATTTGTATTGCCTAGTGCCTTAAAGCATTACTTTGCCTTCAGCGAAAGAAAAGGGTACTTGAATGAAAAGAAAAGGGTAGTGGCAGTGAAAGAAGAGGGTTGTTATGTATCATAATGTTAGCATTCTTTGGAGAGATGCTACTGTAGTTGGAGAAACTAATCTTTGCTTGCATAAGTAGACAGAAATGCTGGCAATTTACAGCATCCGCTCATACCCAGATGTCAACTCGCATTTCCGAAGAGAATCATCAAGTCAGGAGATAAACAGCTGGTACAGGCAAAAGGAAAATAAGCTTGTAAGTGTTTAAAGAAAAAAAAAGTGTTAATTTTTATGAAGTGTAGTGTGCTGGCATCTAAACAAATGAAAGTTAACAGCCAAGAGCAGGAAAGTAAAAGAGCTTCTTTTTGTTTTTAACATCTGAGAATTGAAGTCTTGGTTCCTCTCTTAGCGGTTTCACAGCATCCCTGTATTTTTTGTCTGAGGTTCCTTCTAGTATAACTTCACGTATGCTGGCAATGAGATGAGAGCTGGCGTTGATGGGGTTTGGACATTCCCACTGCCCTCTCTTGGACTGCTTTAAACTGGCCAAAGCATCACAGTATGGCTGCACGTGCCTTTGATTTTCGGGTTTAACCTGCTGCACATGTCTTGTGATCAGAAAGAGTCGTAGCGGCTGCTCAGTGGCTTCAGGAGCGCTGGTGGCCAGGAGGCAGGGTGCGCCCTGGGGACAGGGCCTGGGTGCCACATGTAGGGCGCTCGAAATCGGCATCCCTTTCTTCCTGAGAAGTGAGGCATTTGCCTAAACTTGTACCTATTGATCACTAGATACTTATTAAACAGTTATATGTAAAAACAAAGTGGTTTTGTCGTCAAAAAGTGTACCACTGTAGCTGCAGGCAGAGTCGGTGCTGGAGTTATTGCTGAAAGAGCATCTAATAGAGAATGCTGACTTGCAGCATCCTTTGCAGGGAAGGGGAAACAGCAGGGCTGCTGCTTGCCTGCGGACATCTTTCTGTGCAGGCAGGAGATAGGTCTGCATCCTCGTTGGGTTGATAACAAAGCAGAGTAAACAAGTCTTAAAAAAACCCTAAAAAACGAACTATAAAGTCTGTACTCCTTGAAGGAAAATGAAGTGTGGAGTATTTACTGTCTCCCTTCCTCCCTCCCTCCCGTTCGTTTTCACTCCAGTCTTCTAATGCTCCCAGGGCCTAGCAGGGATTTATGTGGAAATCGTTGGGATTATCTCCCAATTTTTTCTCAGATAATTCAGTTGAGAGGTTGTACAGAACTGAACGGTTTGGAGACTGGGAATCACTAAGCTAGAGGCTTTAAGATGCTCACAGGCTCCTATCTGGACAGAGCAGTTCGATATTTATTGGATGTGCTGCTAATTGGCTGAAAAATCCATCTTTCCTACTTTTTTTATTTTTCTTCAAGGTCATTTTCGGAGGTTTGGCAAGGGCAGGAGGCTAAGCAAGTGTCCCAGCTTTCTGAGATGTCAGCCTGGCAGAGTGTGCTGAAAATCACTAGGGTGGCTTGTGATTTATACTATGCGCTTCCATGTGGTGCTTCCCAAGTGAACAGGGGCTTGCTGGCAGTCTGCTCACCGTCCTGGGATGGGAATCCGGCGGTCGAGCCCAGCCCACACGGCACCTCCGAGGCGGCTGTCTGTCAGAGTGTGTGACGGTGCGCAAAGCCAGGCGGCACAGCTTGGAGGGTAGACCTGGAGATGTATTTATGTGTGTGTGTTCTTCGGAGAAGGTCTGCTGGTTAGCAGGGACAGAAGGTGCCGGCACAGGTTGTAGCTCACCCCCAACAGCCGTGCCGACAGCAGCAGACCCCTGCAGCAGTTCTGTCCCCCATCTCTTCCAGTAACACAACCTGCAGCTGCCAGCCCTTCCCTACGCTAGCATTTGAAACAAATAAATTGTAATGAGATGAGCTGTCTTAGCTGTTACAGTATTTACAGGATAAATAGTTTCCACTTCACAGCCATCAATACTTCCACCCTTTAAATCCATTAACTTTCTGACTGCGATACGCTGCCGTAGTAATGGGCTGACACTGATTTAGGGCTAGCGAAACCCCATTTAGAGCTCTGCATTAGGGAGAGTGAATGTAAATTGTGACCACACCATTTGGCCTGGGGACTAAAAGCGTCGGCAAAAGTGACGCATTTCAAACCATGCGTTGGGCTGCAGCAGTGATGGTGCAGAATGTTCTTCTAGTCTTAGCTGGTGGATTAGCAGGGAACCTGGAAATCAGCAGTGCCAGCTTTCCTGAGAGTCTGTAATCTTCAGTCTAGAGAAGCATGGCTGGTGCGGACTGCTCTGCGGCCTCAGCTGAAACCCAGCTCTGCCCTGGGCCGTCCTGCTGGCAGGTGTTGGTGGCGTCGATTCCCCCCATCAGTGAAAGTCTTCCAGAAAGATAAATACTTTATTTGAGCTGTGTTCAGTTCTTCTCTTGGACCTGTCACGTTAGCATCAAATGGTTACTATTTTTAATCTTTCGTAGCTGATTGTTTTAGAGGAGTTGAAGCAGACTCCACTTATTTATTGATGGCTGGAAACGAATACCCTGCAGCCTCCCTCTTGCATTCCTAGTGTGACCGAGAGAGGAGAGGTGTAGAATTGAAGATCTATCA
This sequence comes from Falco punctatus, assembly GCF_963210335.1. NCBI lineage: Eukaryota > Metazoa > Chordata > Aves > Falconiformes > Falconidae > Falco > Falco punctatus. Next base: position 2,136,438 of record NC_137587.1, read on the forward strand.
CATCCAGCTTGCAAGGCTATTATTTGAGCTGCCTCAGAAATGTTTAAGTTTTTGCTGTTGTGTTAAAGCATTGGCAGTTGGATTTTGTTAAAGATGACACAAGCGGAGAGGTTTTATTTGAATCCCACCCACATGATCTTCGGGGATTTGTATACAAAAGAATATGAAGCTCCTTCTCATTTTTACACTTCGCAGATCGGCCTTCTTATCTTGTGATGCAGGGAGCGTATGTATTTCAGAGCCTGGGAGGGAGGAGGGGGGGGGAGGGGATGAAAAAAAAAAGAAGGGAGGTGTGTCCTTTTTATCTTCCCCCGGTATATTTTGTGCATGTTGGTTAAAGTCCCTACGGCTAGATGCAGCTGGGTGCTGAGCGATGTAGGCTGTGCACGGGTAGTTCAGCCGCATTCAGGCTGGTGATGGGATGCCATTTCAAACTCTTGCTGGCCTCTCCACAGCAGGAGAGTCTGTGTCGTGCCGTATCTGTGGGCAGCAGTTGGGGAGTTGGGAGCGTATGACCCTGAGCAGCTGACACAAGAGCCGCGATACTGCCTCCATCCCACATGAGCCATCAGCACTGAACCCATCTTCTCCAAAGGCACAAACCTCATGCAGTTTTGCTGCTGATGTCTTTCTCCTGAACCTTTTCCCTCCTGCTTAGATTGTTTCAGTCAAGGACATAGGACAGGCAGTGAGGATATGATTTCTGACGCCGTATCCTGCAGTACACGGTGAGGACCAGCCCAAGTGTCTTTTTTTTCTATTTGTTTCCTCCCCGTTTTATTACAGTACTGATAGGGGCTTGCCAGGCTCCATCAGAAATAAGCCTCCTGATTCCATTTGAGGGAGGACCGTTGTAGAGAAAATGTATGGCAAGAAGTTGTGAGACGCAGCCTGTCGTTCAGGAGGTGAGAAGTGCGAGGAATTGCTCTGCAATCTGCCACCAGCTCCGCTTGTGCCTGCGCCCGGCGCGAGTGAGGCTGGGAGGTTTCCTGCGGGGCTCGGCGTGCATGAAGCAGCTAAGCGACGCTGAGCATCTGTTTCGTTATTAAACCATTATCATTAGCTAATTTCTCAAAGCCCAGTCATTGGAAGAAGGGAAGCATTGTGCTTTTCGCTGTGTGTATACCTGCAGGTTACTTCGTTTTCTTTTTGACTATGATTAGTCTATTTGATGGTCGTTAGCTGGAAAACAGTAAAGTCATTAAAGGGCCGTAGGTGCCCTCTGGAGCCACGTCCTGTATGTTGATAAAGGAAAATGGCAGTGTAATGTAAAATATAATCTGATCACCGCATCTAATTACAGACAAGAGTAAGCTGCTAAAGAATGGCTCTGTAAGGATATTATAATTGCGTTCATACAGCATTTGCAACTTGAAAGCTGTGAGCAAATATCGACTAATCCTCCCAACACCCCCTGAGGGTGGGAAGGTAAATCTATTACTGTTTATTAAGAACTTGTTTCAATTAACTTTAGCCACTGTTAAAATCACATGAATTGCTGAAAAATTAACAGCGCTTGCCTTGCAAGGATTTTGAACATCGTGGATGTCCCAGTACTGAGTGGCATTTCAGGTCTCTTGGATGGAAGGGCATCGTTTGACTGGAATTAATGTTTGGAAGCATCAGAAAAATGCCTGTTACTTTTTCTTTCCATTAACCTTCAGTGTCTTATTAAATACTAAATATTCTTGTTTGGTAAATATTTAACAAGCTCTCTGGAGCTTTGTAGAATGTATTGTTTTCAATAAACTTACACAGCATCGTATTAGTATTATTGTTACTATTATTATAATTTGAGGAAATCTTTTTCTGTGCGGCGTAAACCTGCAGATATGAGCGGTAACGTCTCTTGACAGGGTAGAACCACTGCGATTTTGCTCCTTTAATCGGTGACATTCTCTCCCAGGCTTGGGGACAGGGGTGGAAATTAAGCGTGGGATCATTAAGTATAGCCTAGGCACCTGCAAGGCACAAAATGGACATGTTTTGGTTTGGCTGCTTCTGGTATTGGGGTTCTAGATGATAGTGCTTGACGCAGATCATCGGGCTGACGGCCCCTGCAAATGTCCCCTGATGTCTGGTTGTGCTGTGGGTGCTCAAACCTTCTAGTAGGGGAGTGGCATTTCCTATGAAGGGCTGCGCTTGGAACTGCGGTAGTTCTTTTTCCTGACCTTAGAGACTGAAGAATTCTTGTTTTCTTTTGAAATGTGTGACTCAATGGTGGGTCAAAGATGGAGAGTCATGCCGTAATCTTTGTTTTGTTTTTGGGGGGTTGGTTGTGGGTTTTTTTTTTTGGCGGAGGTTGAAGCTTTATGCTAAATTTATACCTAATGTATAGGCTAAAAATTGAATATTCTCTTTGGAGGAGGAAATGGAACATTTTTATTAGTTGCATGAGAACTTGGCTTAGCTTAAGTCTGTTCAGGCTTCTGAGGATTTATGCCCTGGGCAATAGCACAAAAAAAAAAAAAAAAAAAAAAAAAAAAAAGCAGCCATAGTTTGGGGTTTTTTATTATTTATGTGTATTATCATGCATATTTATCATCTTTCTGGAACTGTCCTCTCCATGCAGAAACATGCTGCAAAGCTGTAGAGTGTGTACCATATTCTGTAGCTCTCTCTATGAATGTTTTCTATGGCATTTTGTTATATAAAACTCCTGGATTTGACTCAATACTTAAATAGTTGTCAGGTGCTTGCAATAGATGGCTGAGTGTCTTGTGCCCCTTTTTTGTTCATGTATGCTGAATGAAAAACTGCTGTTTGTCACTTGTTTGGCAGACTCTCAGTGCCTGTACGCAGCTTGCATTAATGCTAATGGGAGCTGCATCCACGCTGAAGAGCCCGGTTCCTCCTTAATCTACGCTATCAGATAGCGAATACCTTGTCAGAGTACCCGAGGTGGCCTTCCTCTGCCCAGAAATTCAGTCTGCCGTGCCCTTACTGCCTAAACTGCATCTAGAAGCTAATGGCATTCCTCCCCCATTCCGACAGGTGAAATATGGGGCAGTGTATGAAAGACAGAGCTTGAATGAGCAGTAACAATCGAGCAGGCAAACGATGCGTGCAGATCACTAGATCTTCCTTCCCTGGGTCCTGGAAATCGCTGGGTTCAGGTTGGTGCTGGGAAGCACCAGCCTGCTGCGGCCGGAGGCGCCGGGCCGCCCTCCTTGTTGGGGGTTCCTCTTCGAATGCAGCTCCTCACCCTTCTGCTTTTGCCTGTAGCTGCTGTGCCGGGGACCGGCAGCAAACGCTGCGGGGAGGCTCCCTGAGGGAGCAAGCGGCACCGGTGAGCAAGCGGCTGCTCCTCAGCAGCGCTGGGCTCTCCTGAACCTCTTGCCTTCCCTCTTCTTCATCGTTTCTTCTTTTAAAGTAATCTCTTGCTGTATGTCTGATGGTTAAGAATTGCCTTTTCTTCTTTGATGTCTCACACCAAGTGCCAGAGGCTGGGACCGGGTAGACATTCTGCCAGAGGCTGCTTGGGAGCACTCAGCACCCCGGCCGAGCCGCCCCTTCCAGCGGGTTTCCCCACCAGTGCCCCTCGAAACAATACAGTGGCTTGAAGTTTGGTCCTTTCTGCACTTCACCTGGATTTCCTTTTTATGACAATTGCAGCCATTAAGAGTAAATTGAAGTGACTGGGCTTTTTGATGGCTTTTATTTTTTTATTACTTTGTCTTTGAAGGCGTTGATGGAGACTCCCAGCTGAGACCCTAGGCACACTTTGTGTGCTGCCTGCTCCAGCTCTTCCCTTGTCCTGATGTGTTCTTGTTGCTCTTGAATGCCTGAGCAGCCCCAGAGTTGCTTTTTCCTTAGTCGGAGTTGATTGCAGTGATTTTGTGTCAGAAGCCTGTTTCATTCCCTCTCAGCCAGGCTGAGCACAGTCCTCCCGGCGGAGCTGTGACCTGCTCTCTATGGACCGGCTGGCAGCGGCAGCAACTGTGGGTCTTCATGGGGTGTCACACACCTCTTACAGATTAACCTCAGCTCTCCTTCCAGGACATTACTTTGTCAGCACGCTGACAAGCTGCTTTGATAATAAGGAGCGGGTGTGTGTTACTGGGAAAATGCTTTGGCTCACCTGCACTTGCTGTATGAGCAGCTGCCTCCCGCTTGTAGCAGGGACCTGGGCGAATGAAGCCGATGGTTAGCTATAGGTGGCAGCAGTTTTCTAATGCTGTTACGATGTGTGCGTGTTGTTCAGTTTCTCCAAAGCGGAGATGATGCTTCATTCAGGCCTCAGGTCCTATTCCTTGTTTAGCTGAAGCGTTTTTGACCTAAGCTTTTGTAGGAGAAAAGCCTAGCTAGCTCGGCAGGTCATTACCACTCTGAGAGTTTTTCCATCTGCAGAACAGGATGTGCCTAATTGTCACACTCCTTGATATTTATTAAGTTGTAACCTGTACCTATTTCCAGCACTACAGTGTTTAAGATTTCTGGCTTGGCCTGATTTCTGGCTGCCTTCTCAGCTGTGCGTTCACGGGTTTTCTTGAACTCTGTAGGGATGTATAGCTTCCTGCACCGGTGCCGTACCGGTGTTGTGTGCTCTGTAATGGTGCCCCGAACTGCCTTGCTGTGGCGGAGCAGCAGCCTCCGAGCTGCAATCGGCAGACCCTTGGGGACCCATATGCTACGTCAGGGGGCATCTGTTAAAAGCCAAAAAAAAAAAAAAAGAATTGTCTGTGGACTTAGGCTTGCTTATAAGGTTCTGCACCCTCCCTGGAAAATGCCTTCAGGGGTCTGTAAGTTGCAAAAGGCTGGAAAACACGGAGTAATATACTGTAAAGAAAAACAAATCTGTGCGCTAGGAATCACCGTTACATCTGTCAGTATTAATGCTATAAATAGGAGTATTTTGGACAGCGAAGCACAAGCACTTCTCATAACTGTGCTGTAATACGTAGGTCTGTCAGAGTTGTGGCAAATGTGGTGATAGATGTTCTGCTGAAACAAGAAGAAACACGCATCTCTCAAATCCCTTGAATTGAAAACCAAATTAACGTCCAGTTTTATTGGCTAGATCAAAACTTTGCCCTTGTTCTCGCACCTGATGTTTCATAAGCTTGCTGTAGGCTGCTCCTCAGCCTGGTGGGCAGGATTCCCTGAGCAGTGTGGCACTGACGGTGAAACAGAGACCGCAGCAGGACATCTCAAAAGTCTTGTACCTGAAGCTACCTGAAGGCATTTTGAGAAAGTGAAATACTTAGGAAATGGTTTGTCAAAAGAGAATGGTTTGTGCTAGGGCACCTCCCGTGGAAAGAGTATCTTGTTTCCAGGAAGCAATTTCAAGTAAAATTTGGGAAGCTCCCTCCTCCCGTGTTCAGTACTGTTGCTTGAGATGCAAGAGATCAGGCTTCAGCTTCTTCCTTTCCCTGAATTAAGACCAGGGCTTGAACTTCATTTTTCCCATACTAGGTGAGAGTCCTGGCCGATGACTTGGCAGCTCTTCGATAGGCGCCTTCTTGCTCAGGCTTTCCTGGAGCAAAGTCTGAAAAGCCTCTTGGTTTCACGCAGAGAGGGAACAGGAGAACGTATAAAATCCCAGGATGGCGTGGGATGAATAAACCATTACCACTCACCTGTAGACACGACACGTGTTGCCATCTGGACGTCCGTTGACTCCTGTAGGCTTTCCTCCAGTGTTCTGGCAGGTGAGCATATGCTTGTTCTGCACAGTGCATGGGCGAATTTCCCCATATGGACCTTGGTGTTAAATGCATCTGCGCAGCTTTTAATATGCAGGATAACTGGTTAAAGCTAGTTTAGCTGTCATCTTTGCACAGTGCCAGCTAGGGTACTGGGAAATTAAATCAAACCATTCTTGTACAGCTGAGAGGGTAATGCTTCCCATTCCAAGGGGCCGGGTCTTTCCTTGAGTCCCCTCAAGGGATGCTTCGCTATCCCTTCACCTCTCATAGTTCTCCTTTCACCCCCAGTGTTGCACATCCCAACTTCATCCTGCAGTCAATTAAAAAAAGAGAAGCACTTGCTTTCCCGGGAGCTCAGTGTGTTCATGCAGAAGCCCTGTAGCGTTATTCCGTGAATCGAACCACCGGGTGGTGGACTCATCTCCCTTGCCCTTGCGCATGTACACGCTCTGCAGCTTTCCACCGACGAGGAAAAAGCAGCAGCGTGTCTGACCCAGGATACTTCCAGTTGCTGCTGTTGCCTAAGGAAATGCTTCCAAGCTGGAGGGGTGACGCTCTGGTTTGGAGTGCAGGCTCAGAAACTGGTGGTTGTGAATGACACCGAGTTTGGAAGCCAGTACTTTTTGTTGACTGGTAGAAATTACAGAGCCCCAACCCTCCTCGTAGTTTTTTGCAGTCGTCATTCCCTCTTTTTGTTTGTTTGCTGTATAATTTTGAGTGGAGACTGTAGTGGGGCAGCCGATGAATGTAACCATTAAATTTTGCTGGAAATGATGAAATGAAAGTGCATATTATATTCATACCTGATGCATCATTCTCCCGCCTCTACCTTCCGGCCCGTCACATTCCAGTCTATTTCAGAGATTTAGATGCATTTATGTCAGATCTCCCATCCCAGAATACAATCTACATCCAATTATCAACCCTTAGGGATACATTAGATGTAACTATTATATCTTCTTCTGTCAATAAAATTATAATCACGGAATGCACAAATGTCCTACTTGGGTTTCTAAAAGCATCACAGAAAAGAATGAGATGAAATGAAGGGGCCGTTATGCTGCATCTTACACATGCTTATGCGCAGAAGATTGCCAAAATCTCAAGCTGAGGTATGTATCTCCTCTTTGTGTCTGCTGCTGACAAATACTCAGCCCTGAACAAGCAAGTGCCTGCATAAGATCTGACAAAATTAGATGCAAAGATGAATTAGGCTTTTCTTCCATTTGTCTGCGTGCCACGTCCGGGAAAATCACGAGGGCCTGAGTGACTTGCTGCGGTGCAGTCAGGGCGGTCGCACATGGGTTTTACAGGCCTCTCTACACAGAAATACTTGGCTAAGTGAAACCAAGTTAATGAAAGAGCTGAATTTCAGATATATTAGAGCTCACTAAACCCCGTCAACACTCTCCTCGAGGAATAAATTGCTGTGAGTTCTCATTAGCCGCTCAGATCCCTTTTACTTCTGGCTGAAAACATCTGTACGGGGGTTTCGCAGTTAGTGCACCTTAAACTTGCACCTGTATTTAATTTGACTTAGCTTGCGTAAGCTTCCCTTAATTGCAGATATACCCTAAGTGAAACAAGCCGTATTAGCTCAGCAGAGTCTGGAGAGCAGTAGTCACTCTTTATCAGATAAAAGCCCTGTTCTCCCTTTCAGGCAGGCATGGTTAGTTACCTGTGCTCATGAAACAATCATCACTGATGGTGAAGAAAGAATTTCATCTCCTTAAGAAAACTGCACAGCGCTTGAAATTAAAGGGGCAAGGGAGCATTTATTCTGTGTGCAGATTATTCTGCAATAGTCCGCTCCAGTGCGTCTTTGCACCTTCATTTAAACTTCCTGGTACTGCCTGCTGTCAGAGGTAGGAGGCTGGATGATCGCTCGCCAGTTCGGGAACGTGGGAATTTCCATCCTCTGAGCTAAGCCTCTGTGGTGGGCTGATCACCAGGATCGATCACGAAGGATTTAGTGATTACTACCAGGGCTGAGTTTTAAAAAAAAAAACAAACCCACAGAAAAACAACCAAACACAAAGTTCTGTTTCCCTGGGAGGTAACGCAGGGCTGGGCAGCCCCCCACACTCTAGGAGGAAGCTTCCTTGTCCGTGTATCAACTTGACAGCTCATGCCTTGCCACAAAGGGAAGGAGGTGGTAGTAGTTGCTCTACTAGGTAATATCCAGGAGAAATGTTTACATAGATTCAAAAACGTACTGGGATATGGGTGGGATTTGTGCAGTAGCTTGTACATAGGCTGAATGGAAGAGACGGGATTTTAGGAAGGATCAGGAGCATAGAGTTTAATAGGTAGTCAGATTTTCAATTCATTTCTCCCATGGGGTTATATTCAGAAGTTCAAAAATATATAATAGAAATTTTGCTGCAAGTTACGTGGTGAGCACCTGCAGAATTCAGACATCTATTTGATACCGTCAACAAACTTGCAAGGGTTGAACAGGACTAAATTTCATCCCTGTTTTTTACACCTTAAAGGGCTTGTTATTGGTAAAACAAGTACAGGTTGAGACTAGACAAAGTTTTAAAATGAGGAGAATTTTTGGTTTTGGGTTTTTTTTCCCCCACGAACTGCCCCATTGCTTGTACACCATTGCCATATTGAGGTGAAGGACCTATCACTATCTAAAACTCTGTGTGTATCTTTCCAGTCAGCACTGTTACACTTTTTTAAGGTACCGCTATTTCTAAAATCACCACCGTTTTCTGTAAGATGAAGATTAGTTGTGTGTTTGCTTAAAACCTCCTTGCATTGTGTGTTTGCTTAAAACTTCCTTGCAGAAATTGCTTTCCCTGGTCTGTGTATGCATTGCACGTGCATGCATGTCTGCACACTCGTGTATTATATAAAATAACCAGCTGCATTGGAAGGATACTTTTTTTTTTTTTTACCCCTTTTCCTTTCTGTAACTCTAATTTACAGTGTCCTATGGGCTGTTTGTGCTCGAGCAGATGACTGCAATATCATTTCAGGAAGAAAACAAATGAGACTTGGAAGCAGCAAAGCAGATCCGGTTGAGGGAGGATGGGTAACAAAGGAAATGTGCTGAAAAAACGCTCTCCTGCTTTCCGCCTTTGGAGGGCTATATAATTTATAACTGTTCGCTGCAAAGTGTCTGAGGCAGTGCCAGGTGGTGAGTTAAATTAACCCCTGTGGCGTGTAGTTATCGGCAGAGGCCAGACCTGTGGATCGATACCTCGGTGCAGTGAGTCACCGTATCAACTGGGGAAAGTGAATCTGTAAGCTCCTTATTTCTCCATTCTTTTAATCGCGGGGCTGTGTCTGGCTGTGATGAAGATGGAGCAGACACAAATGTCTGATGCTCGAAGCTCTTTGATTTCTGAGTTGATGGGGTGAAGCCAATGAAAAGCTGTGAGAGACTCAGAGAGCTGATAGCATATTGCCTTTTTCCAGGTCCCCTCAGCCCCCCTTCTCCTTTTTTCTTCCCCCCTTCCCCACAGATCTGGTTACACTCAGTAGCTGCATGGTCTGTGCTTTGCTTGACCGACACAGATAATTCCTAGCATCGCTAGTTAAGCCTATTTTTTATTATTATTAATAATAAAGTCTGTTTTAGTCTTGCTTAAATGGATTAGCCTTGCTCCTGCCTGCTTTTTGATTGTTTTTGCTGCTGGGGGTTCACTCTTCCGATGAGAGTTCTTGCAGATAGAGTTATTGCCAAGCTGGCCCGTCACTGAGGCATACCTAATGTGGATCAGACCAGGGGCCGCTGTAATTGGGTTTTCTGAAAGCTACCGCACCAGAAGAACGTGTCTCACTCCAAGAATGAGAATTTTTGTTGTAGCTGTGGAAGATCCTCGCACAGCTGCCGAGTCAGCCGCCTCCGCTCGTGCGCCCTCAAACCCTGTGGGTGCACCCACTTTCTGCGTGCTGCCCCCTGAAGTCGTGCCTGCTGACAGCTGAGTCTTCGTGCTTCCCTGAAGACCGTGTGTGTCTTCCAAAGCTATTACCACCCCCTCCACCACCCTCTTTAAAAAAAAAAAAAAAAGACAAATCAGTTACGTTCTTCCCTGTTAAATTTTTCTAAACTCAGAGTTACCCATTATTTCATAGAATCACGGCATGGGTTGGGTCGGAAGGGACCTTGAGTATCCCCTAGCTCCAACCCCCGCCACGGGCAGGGACACCTTCCACCAGCCCGGGTTGCCCCCCGCCCCGTCCAGCCTGGCCTCGGATGCTGCCAGGGCCCACGCAGAGTGCACCGGTAAGTCAAGTAACATGTTGTTCTTCCCGAGCTGCACCCACTCTCCGGAGGATTGGAAGATTGGCATCTGTGGCCATCACTTAGCAGAAAAATAAACAGGATTGAACAACTGCAACGAGTTTCTAATAAAGCCAAGTGTAACATGCCCATCAAAACCACTCCCCTTCCTTCCCCTCACAATAAGTGAATTATTTCTGCCGTTTGAACACTGACCTGCACAACAATGGGAGGTATTATTTCCATCCGTGTGCTGACCGTGTTGTCCAAACTCTTTGTCCCTATCCGTCTTCTCCCCAGCTTCTTGCACATGATCAATTCTTTCTCCCTCAGCTTTCTTTCTTTTTATTCATCTATGAAAGCACGTTTTAATACTTACTTAATTCGGATCAAATAAAAAATGACTTTCATGCTGAAATAATGATGTCTAGAGAGGGATTTTCACCCTTAGTTTTATTGGGAAAAACATTAGGTAAGGCTTCACTCGACAAGTACGTGTTGGTTTTAGATGTTTTGGTTGGAAAATGTCTGTATGAGCTTGAACAGAAATAACCAGTTTTAATTCTTACAACTTTCACTTCAGCACAAGTTTGTTTATGGTCCCAAGACACTGGGTGAGGCTCATGTGAAAGACTCTCAGGGCGAGTTTGTGGGTCTTTGAGCTCTGATGACAACACCGTGCTTCATCTCGGCTGTAACAGGACAGTCACTGGTCATAAGGATTGTGTCAGCCGCGGGCAAAGGGCTAGTGCTGCAGCACAGATACGTTAAAGGCGTTTTCTTTGGCTCGCTGGCACTTGAGGAGTGATTGTAAATAAGCCGCTCAAGGAAGGCAGCGCACAAACAGGTAGACAGGAGCTGATGGTGTCTGGATCCTGTTGATGGGAAGCCGGTGGCTTTCCGCGGTGCCTCTGACTTGGCATTCGTTACGCTTTGTGCATCAGCACAATGATTCTTGCAGGGGAGGAGCGACTGAGATTGAAAAGGTATTGATAGGAAATAATGGGGAGCAGAATCAGGTGCAGAAAAAAGGGGAGGAAAGATCAGCATTCCCTTTCTGCACCCCAGCATGATTTGTGTCTGGAGGACTCTCAGGAGAGATGTGAGTGAGTTTTCCAGAGGCTGACTCCAAACTGGCGAGGTGAGGTCACTGGGCCTTTGAAATATTTGAGGTAGTGGTTTTAAACAAGCGACTAGCTCAACGCAAGCGGGAATAAAGCAATCTTGTATGGTCTTGGCCATACAGTGGCCACTTCGTTGTGCCTTCGCTGCTCACAGTGAAATGACTTGGCTTGTCGAATCGGAGACTTCGTGTCCCTTTGTGGTCACCTACCCCCGGCTGCAGTCTGCCCGAGTCTGCGCTGCAGATGCTCTGGGCATCTGCTCCTCCGGAGCTGAAGTTACGTTTTCAGTTCTTAGGGTGAAAGTATTGAAGTTCTGGTGAAAACAAATAGCTGGGATCAGAAAAATCTTTTGATTTAACCCTGACCCTGCCAGGATCTGAGCCAATACAAGTGACAGGGGAAAATCCCTGCATCCCAGTTGATGCAGAAGGAGCCAGCAGCTGGGAAGGTTGCTGGAAGTGGATGCCTTGTGGTAGCAGTGCCACGGTTACAGTGGTGAGCTGAAAGGAGTTTTAATTGGGGTGTATTTTTTTCCTTTCTGAAAGAAGGTAACTAGCCAGGGACAGATTATACATAGATTTAGTTCTGGTGTTCTCAGATATTTCCCTGTAATTGTTGTTTGGCTTTTTTCTTTATAAAAGTTTAACATGAAGTCACTGAGTTTGGGTTAAGTCTGGGTTATTTCTTGACAGTCCTGGTTTTCATTGTTGACCAGAGAATTTAAAAAGATACATTGTTCGTGTCTGTGAGGATCCTTCAGAAGTGCATCTTGAGTAAATTGGCCACAGTGTATGTGTGTGTATATATATGTTTGGTTTTTGGTTTTTTTTTTTTAATGTTGGATTTAGAATCATCTTTTGTTTGTGCACATTGTATATAAGCCTAAGTGCTGGAGGGTTGGAAAAATACAAGATTGAATGGGTCAATTGTATGAATTGGCAAACGCAAGATTTCCTCCTTCACACACTATGTTTCTCTGTTAAATGTCCTGCTATAACAAAGAAAGATGAAATGTTTGGTCTGTGTGGTGTACGAAGGCTTTCTCAGGGGCTAAGCACTTCAAATAAGTAAATAAAGCAGAAGCTTCAAGTGCAGACCTTGCTTGTGAAGCAGAGCGACGCTGCTCATGCATTGGCCGCCTGCAAAAGCAAGGGAAGGAAAAGCTGGGTCAGTGTTGGGGGCTGCAGAGTAGCTCCCCGGGGGATCAGGACCCCGCGCCGTCACTGTACTCCTGGTGGGTTACACTGGAGGTGGGGCACAGTCACTGAATCCGGCTGCTTCAAAACAGGGCTGGCTTTGTAACAGGAGCAAAAAGGAGGAAAGCCCATCTTTTACCAGCTCCTTCATGCAGAGAACTGCCTGAAAGTTTCAGACGTTGCTCTCTTTTTCCCCTCTTTCCCCCCTCTCCCTGCCTGCTTCGTGTTTGATCTGCAGGGAGACGGGTCGGTCAGACCCAGTGCTGCCCCCGGGAACCACTGGGGTATCTCTGGGGTTGCTGGGGTGAGCTGCCTGGGCAAGGGGAGACCTGCGGCCCCAGCGCCGCACACCCCTTTCTGTCAGCAAGGGGAGGGCGTTGCACATACTGCCGCCAGAAAGAGATGCTTCTTCCCTGGGGGACTTTGCCCTGAGTCACCAGAACAGCTCCATACCGTCCAGTCCTGCCTCAGAAGGAGACCACCACACTCCGGGGTAAGGCCACAGTCTTGCTGACTACGTGGGAGCCACGTTTCCCACTGCTGAAGTATAGCTGCCTCTCAGGAGGAACATAGCAGCTGGTTTATGACAACACTATTTGAGAAAACGAATTTTTTTGCTAATGGTGAAGGGTTGCGTTTCAGCGTAGTATTAGTATTTCTTCCCCAAAGTGAAATGTAAGTGCAGCCTATATATCTCCTGGGTACTGATGAGAGAGTGACTCACATGGACTTACTTTCCGCACTGAAGAACATTGGCAATGGGCTGTGAAATAAAGGTGGTTTTGGGGTTGTGCAGCTCAAAGTAATGTATTTCATAGCAGGACACGGAGCGCCTCTGGGAGTTGCACAGCGTTGCCTGGACCAAAGGTATGTTCACGGAGCCATTGTGGGCAGCATCGTACCTTCCACATCATGCTCTGTCTTCCCACCTGCGAAAAAGCTTTTTTAGCCTTCGTGGCTTTGAGAATCTAGTAGTTTGAGATGACTTATCTGCAGTTGGCGTTGTTTTTTTGGCAGCCTACATCAGGCATCTTGTCAGAGAGCAGCTGTTCTGCTCTCCCTTCCCCATCCTATCCCAACCCACTTGCGTGTCAACTGCAGCGTGCTGTTGTCGTATCAGTCAGCTTGGAGAAGGGGTGGTGTGAATTGTTTTCACCAGGAGCGTTATGCCTGCTACAGTTTTCAGTGGGGGGAAAAAAAAAAGTTCATAATTCCCTCATAGATGGGAAAAGGTCCTGCTGTCTCCCTTGCAGTGTCCAGCAGCCACAAGACACTTCAGGTTCTATTTTATATATTATATATTTATTTTCAGGTTATATTTTCTTACCCTTACTTACCTTTCTTACCTCAGAGGCTGGCTGGCTGATCTGCTGAGTTGTATAAAAAGACAAGACGATCACCACGTGCCCGCGTTGTTCTTCTCTGACTGCGTTTCCATTCCTTGTGCTCTTCTAGGGACTGAACTGGCACACGGCTCGGCGTGCATGTCATTCCCTGCTTCCCGCAGATGGGAGCCCGGCGGAATAATAGGTATGACCCAGGTCACACCTGGGATGCCGGGGTGACAGGGCTGGGCGAGTTGTATGCTGGCTGTCCCAAAATCTCATGTTTTCAGATCTCTGACCTGGTAGTTTGTGAAATGCCCATGACTCCCAAGTCTGGGAGAAGTGAGCTTTACGAGGCCATAGTGTTCACCAGGGAGTAGCTTACAAAAGCATGAGACCTTGCTCTGAGAGAAAACATTGGAAAAGGAGCATGTGCAGTGTATTACCAAGCTCAGCAGGAACACAGATTTTCTAGAAATTTGAGCTGAGTAGAACTAGAACTCAGTTGTGTTAAGTCATCCAAACAGGGTTAGGCCACCTGGTTAGGGATCTTCTGACAAGCTGAGCCACGTGGATTTATTATTTTTTTAACTCGTCACGAGAATCAGGACTTGCACTTTAATATATTAACTTTACAATTGCTTGATTTTGCTTAAAGGTGTTTCTTTTGCCATCTTTGAGGTCAACAGGGGCTAGGAAGAAAAAAGTATAAAATGGAGGGACTTGGAGCAGGAGATTGAGTCAGGCATAACATAGGTAGGTAGCGTGCCACATTTAGAAATCAGGATGCGTTTAAGTTGCAGACCACAGCAGTCCCTCTGTTGCCAGATGTAGCTTCTCTTGATGCTGACAGAGAGCTTAGAGCCTGACTTGAGGGCTGAATGTTGTGATGAGGCTGGTATGCATCATGCTGTCTGCTGGTATGAAGACATTATGGTGTAGAGTAGAGTGATTCCAATTACTCCTCCTCGCTCACTGCCCTACTTTGGAAATTAAAGGCTGCTGCTGTAACCCACGGTTCACTCTGATTCTTCTCATTTCAGGGCATTCACGTATAATTGTAATGTAAGGTTTTATCTTGTGCCAGCCACCTGCTTTATCCCACTCTTGTGAGCGTCACCAGTTGGACCATAACCTCCCCGAAGCCTGCGCAGGCGGTGGCACTGCGGCCGCGCGGCTCGGGCAGCACGCAGGCGGAGCGTCCCTGCCAGCAGCATCTTTGCTCTTGTTTCTTGCCATGCCGTTGACCATGGGGCCGCACAGCAATGCTGAAAATCTCAGGAAAAGCCATTTTCAGGCACGGTCTCAGCAGAGAGATAGAGGTTTGGCTGAGCTGGTGTTCAGATGGCTTCTCCCACTTCCCTTGCATCTCAAGCGTTTCCTTGCTCTGTAATAGGAGGCAACTGGGCTTGAAGTTAATCCCAGGGGTTTTGGGGTGTAGGGGCTTTTTCTTCCCCTGGCAACCTTGTGAGAAAAGATTCTTCAGAAAGACTGACTGCCTGTTGGCTGTCACTCAGTAGAAACTGTCATGGTTGGTGATGGTAAATGGCCTTGGCTTGAAGCGCAGGTCTAGCATATGGACATCTAAAATTTGCCCGGTGATGGAGCTGAGGGGCTCAGCTAGCTTTTGAGTTGAGGGCTCGGAGTTCAGGTTTTACAATATCAAGTTGTCTTGGAATTTGGCTGCAGTAAGCAGTTACTGCTTCAATAGAGAAATTTCCAGCTAATCTTTATTCCTGCGTTTGCCGGGCAGACGGCACTGAGTCAGCTCAGCCCGGTCCCCACTGTGCAGCCGCTGCAGCCAGTCTCACTCCATCACTTTTAATGAAACTGCGTCTCTGTGGTTTTCACTAATTTACTCGTACGCAAGAGAAATGAGGAAGTATTTTCCTGTCTCTCTCTGATAATGAATGAGATATGAAAGAGCTTCATGGCCAGTAAGCACCCTGGAGGGACTTGAGTTTGTCAAAACGTGCGAGGCGTCTTCATCAAAATAACAAAATGATTTTCTTTCCCCTTACTCTATGAAGTGAAAATTCACATGACAACAGCCAGAAACGTGCCCAGTTTTGCTTACACAATGGAATTGACTTTGAAAAAGCCAACGTGTGGCAAAACTGATATAACATCTTTTGCATCAGTCGTGCTCAGAGGTGCGTCATGCAGTAAGAAATGGTTGCCTGAGGCAGGCTTCGGTGTGGGGCTCTTGCTGTAGCCTGGCTTGGTGTCTGCCCCGTGGACCCCGCGTGCACAGGAGAGTCTGTTGCTTTCAGACACAGCACAGCGTGGGCAATAAGCATGTTTCCTTCAAGGGCTGTGTCAAATTTTGTTTACAGAGAGGTCCCGTTTCAGTTTGCTGCCCTCCTCAAGTGTACTTTGTATACATCAGAAGGACAGAGATAAGAGTTTACAGAAGATTAAACAGGCACAAACACATTAAGAGAGACAGTAAGGGATGCAAATTGTTAAACAAAAATATTGAAGTCCACTTTAGATGTCTTCAGGGCTTCTGAGTACCCAGGCTTAACAAAATTAACCAGCTATAGCAGCTTAGCTCCTGTGCTTAGCATTGCTATCAGAAGCAATCGGTAGGAAATCCAGCCTTCTGTGGTATGGTTTTGGGCTACAGATTGTAGGTTCTGTGCTGAAGTGCCCAGGAATACTGTCAGCCGTGCAATTTCAACAAGATGGCTTGTCGCAGTGCTCCGTAATCACTCCTGCACTTCAGCCCTTTTTAAAATGCACTCCCCTTTGAAAGGAGGAGTAAATAATTTGAAGTGTTACTCCAGTTTCTTATGTAAAAACAGGCAGTGCTTGTAGGAAATACAGACCTTGAAAAATGAGCTGAACACTTGTTAGTCCAAGGATTACATTAGCTGGCCAAGAGAGAATTATCGCTCTACAAAGCTCCCATTGAAATCTGACGGAGCACAAATATTTTTTGCTGTTTCATTTGAGCATATGGTTATTCAGTGGTGACAAATGCGCACTCAATCTACTATTTAAACAATATTGCGTATTAATTGGATATTGTGTCTGTAGCATGCAGGTTGAGTGTCACTCCATAGTCCCCTCGCTCGTACTCGCCGCTTCACATTGATATCAGCGTTTCCTGGGCTCTTAAGCGTTTGTCACGTATCGATTCTGATGGAGCTCCCAACTTCTCCTCCCCCCAGAGGGGCTGTGCGTGTTTAACTGTGGTGGAAAAGGGGAATATCTTGGTGCTGAGGTCTTTTTGTTCTGGATGCATGCTAGGTACTGCCTGGGCATGATGCTATTTCAGATATGTCCAATGTTTGTGATTTTGTTGCTTGTATCAGGCAGAACCTGGAGGCTCCAAAACAGTCAGGAGCCTGTTGTGGTGCGTGCTTTGCACACTCGTGGCAAGACGCCGTTTCTGGTCCAGAGAGCTTGTCTGTGTTCTGGGATGCATCGAGTGAATGCAGCAAAGAAGCAGAGGAGAAAAATTAGGATCATCGTGCCAAACACCTCAATATGTGGATTTTCTTCCTGCATCTTTTGCCCGTTCAAAGTCCATTTTTTATACAAGTAAACCATTAGTAACATGTGACCTTGTTAGCAGAGAGGAGAGTGTCTCCAGTGCCTCCTGCTGCATGCGCGGCAATTAGTGTCCTGCAGGCTGTGGTTGTCCCTGTGGGATGGCGTGTACAGCACAAGCTCCTCTGAGGAGGGTAACGTGAAGGAAGCTCCGTTGCTCCTGCAGTGTATTAGCTTCCATCTTAACCTAGCTTCATCTAAAAAAGCCGGTCCGAGGAAGCAGCTCCTTGGAGGCTGTTTGGGCTGTGGTTGTACCAGTGTGTCCCCCTGCCCTGTGGCCTTCGTCAGGGATGGCTGGACAGTGGGGGGGGTGGGGGGAGTGTCTATTGAAACAGCCCCCCACCAGCGCGGGACGACCCCTGCTGTTGCTGAAGGCCACTCCAAGGAAGGACCTGGGCTGGCACGTGACCGGCCACAGACCTGTCACCTGTGTCACCTCTTGCGAAGCTGTGTCGGTATGAGTTTGAATGTCAAGCGTTCTGGTGCTCTACACAACACCTCTAATTCATTGCTTCCCTGTAAGGAAGTTTGGACGGTTCCTGTGCTGAGTGAAGTTCTGTGATAATCGGGAGCATGAAATATATCTCACCTATAGAGAGAGAAGTTCCTCCAGATAAATATTCGAGTTATTAGGAATGCGTTATGTGGAGCAGAAGCTCAAAACACAGTTTCCACTGCTGTGGGTCCTTTACCAGCAGAAAGAACGATTCTAAAAATCTATTTAAAATTAACAAAAAGAATCATTAAGCAGAGTAAGGTTTTAAAAAATGCACTTTCAAGCTGGGAAACCACCTCATTTAGTATAATGAGCGAGCAGATCCTTGGGCCCTGAAGAGAAGCAAATTGAAACAAAATGGCTCCGGCACTGACTTGCATAATGATGGACTGAGCACGTGTCCTGGCATGTAATGATCCCATCTTTCCCACGGGGCTTCAGAAAACAGCATTTATTGTGACAGGAGGCTCTGGCCGGGACACTCTTTCCATCAGGAAAAAGAAAAGGGCTGGTAATGGTATGAATATGGAGTGGAGGAAGAGGAGGAGGAGGAGAAAAGTTAGCGAAGTTTAAGGTCACAGGCACTGGAGAGGAGGACAGTGATGATGCTCACAGAGGCCGGGTGGGAGGCAGGCAAAGGGGAGGGCTGAAGGGACAGCACACTGAGGAGGAAGGATGAGTCGGGGTGGTTGAGAGGTGCTTCCGAAGAGCAGCCAGTTAACTGGGTTAAGAATGAATGGGCAATTCCTGGCAGGACAACTAACGCTCAGGTGATCCCTTGCAAGTCCTGAAAGCTTCTTGCCATCTCCTCTTTCCAAAGGTGTTTTGCTAGGAAGGGAACAGACCTGCCGAGAGCGTAGTGGTGCAGCTCCGGTAGCAGCAGTGCAGCCGACAGCGCTGGCGCCAGCCCTGCGCTCCTCTGCCCTCCGGCACAGCCGAGGGCTTCCTTGGGCGGCGGGGAGAGTCAGCCAGTTCCATCCTTGGCCTTTCTGCTGAAAATGTCAGCTACAGATAAGAGACAGTTGGGTGGCCTGTGCGGCAAAATCCCTTGTCCACTCTGCCCCATCCCAGGTCCAGTCTGGAAGATCCTTAATCGGTGACCACTTTGCGGGGGAGGCAGTGGGGCTGCTTTCCGCAGAACGTCGGTCAGCTGGCCCACATGAAGGAACAGTCACAGCACAGGCAATTAGCTAGATCGCTGCCCTTTACCGTCACATCAGGAAAAGTGCAACGGTCCTCATCTGTGCCGGCTAAGAATTCAGGAAAAGCCCGGGACTGATGGAGCAACTGCGTGTGTGCTCACCAAACCGTGGCGGTCCCAGCGGAGCGAGGCTGTGCGCTGTCTGCTCTGCACGCAGCCTGCTGCCGCCTGATCCCTCAGCCGGTCCCTTTCATCTATCATTGTGCATGGGAAGCAGGGAGGCTCCTCGCTCCTCTGTCTGTGGCTTCTGTCATTTTTTTATTATTGCATGCTGTCAAAATGTTGTCTCTCCCCACACCTCTCTTTTGCCTGTCTCCCTTTGGAATTTGTGTGGAAAGATGAAGGCAAACCCATTTTTCTTGGCTCCTAAAAAGGCAGAAGGTTCATTCTGACACGTGCGTTGCCTGTGGAGACACAGAAATCACACTGGGAGTGAAGAGGAGAATATTTGGGTGGAGAGAAGCCATCTGTTTCCCTAGCTAGAGCACAGTCCACCTTCTCATGGGCTTCTCCTCACTGGAGGAGCGCCTACCGTCTTGTTTACCCCGGCCTCCCCTCTGCCACCCGGGCGCAGCTGTGACCCGGCGCGGCAGTGTCACCGGGCAGCACACCCGCTCGGCTGCAGGCACGGGCGCGGGGGGCTGTGTTTCGCCCTCCTGCAGATCTCCGCTGCCCCCAGCCCGTCCTGCCCGGGGCTGAGGCCCGTCCCGAAGGCAGGCACAGGCGAGCGGCTGGCCCTGCGCTGGCACGGCGTGCGGCACGGAGAGCCAGCCCGTCCTCCCAGAGGCTCGTGTCCGAGGCAGAGATTGCTTCAGGACCGCTGGGGTTTGAGGGGGCGGCTGTGGGAGCTGGCTGGCGCCAGCTTTTTGTGTCAGCCCCTGGAAGAACCAGCAGGCTCTTGAGGGTAACGGTGGGGACTGCGAGGGAAACTGCAGCCCCCTGAAGTAGCGCTCTTTCGGGAACTTTGCAGATTAGCCGGGTTCTGAGTGGGGCGTTACCTTCGCCTCTGATCCGAAACGAGAGCTGTGTGTTTGTTTGCTCACGTGTCACCACCCTGAACAAGAGCTGTGTTGATGAAGAAATGGTTAAGACGTAAAATCTCTAATGTGACCTTTCAAATCTGACCATGCTCCCTCACTCTTTTTTTAAAAAAAATTCTCTGCCTTGTTTACGTTTTCAGTAAGTGTTAGAAAACTTGTGTCCCTCCATGTTTAAATACGTGAGGGCTGGGCTGTGCTGGAAGGGACTGAAATACCGTTAGTGAGTGCCGCGCAGCACCAGGTTGTAGGTAGGTACAGGTTTAGCTTCCCAGCACGTCTGCCACCAAGCTTTGGTACGCAGCGGGGCATGTGACCGTGGCTTCGGGTTCAAGGATATTGCTGGAACTCCAGTGTTACCGTTTGGGATTCCTCATGCCTCTCCATCTGAACAACCATCCTAAACCTGGCTGGGTGCTGAGGTGCTCTCAGGCATTGGGGTGGCGTTTCGGCAGAGCCGAGCGCTGAGCAGGGCCGGGCTGGGGCTGGGGTCAGCGCGTGGGGCCGGCGGCACACATCGCTCTGCGGTTTCAGCTGGATTCGCTCATCTGTGCTTCCTTTCTTAAATGTTTGTGTAATGCTGTTACGTCTGTTCCCTTGCACATCAGAGACCACTGGAATTTACGGTTTATAAATTGCCTTTTTTTTTTTTTTTTTTTCTTCCCTCAAGTCCTGACTGCATTCAGCGCTGTTCGGATTTTGCCATTTGAATGCCTTTGGAAGGCCATTACATTTGAGGGTTTGGGTTGTTGTTTTTTTGTTTTTCTGTTATACTAATTTCTTAGTTACTCCCGTAACGCTGGCGTAACTCACAGAAGGTATTGATGTCCCAAAGATTTGCTGCAGCCTTAAGAATTGAGACAGACAACCCCTGTTCTGTACCACCCTACCATAGGTGTCCGGGCAGCTGGGCTCGGTGCAGACGGTGGGTACCCAGGAGGGGTCCGGGGCAGCCCGGCACGACCTCCTGCGGGACGGCTGGCGGGCAGCAGCGGCCCGGAGCAGGAGAGGATTGTGTGAGTACAGGCTAAAGGTAATTGATAAGCAGTGAGAAAATGGAGTCTGCCTGAGCTTGGAGGAAGGAACAAGCAGTTCTAAAACAGTTTTTCCTGTTTCCTTAGGACTTCAGTTATTCTGCAGTCACAGTCCTGGCTCCTCTTTCAAGACAGTGAAATATTCTGTTTAATATCCTTGCTGTTTGGGAAATTGAAGGTTTATCACTGTCCTTGAAAATAAGAATTAATGCAATTGCTTCTATAGTGCCAATTAAATCCTCCATTTAATTCTGGGAGCCAGCTGGAGATGTTTGTGACTGAGACTTTAGATGTACTCATCTTAATGCATCTCCCTTAGTGGCTGTTGGTGTTTTCCCTCTCTGGTGCCTTACATCCCAGGACATTAGCACTTTCTAATCCCCCACGGTCACAGCCTTCTGGTTTAACCCCTCTCTTTGATCTCAGATCAAAAACTCCATTTAGTTGTCTAAATATCACAAAGCCCAGGGTGGTCTCATCTTTTTACATATGGCAGTGACCAGTTGAGAGCTAGTTTGAAGCTGCCTGACTGAACAAAAACTTAACGCTGTTTGTTAGAAGGTTACTACTATTCCTTCAAGCAAATCATATTTTGGGCGGCGGGTAACAGGTTGGGATGAAAGTTTTAGCCCAAAATTTCTAGGCATTGTCTGATGCTTCTTGTAAAGCTTGCTGTTCTGCACAGGGCTTCCAGTGCAATTGTTGTTCTGGGATCTGCCATTCACCTGCTTCAGTAGACTCGTCGAGCTTTTAGGAACACCTTTGACCAGTGATAGGGTGGGGAGAGCTACTGGTGTTTGGGTTTCTTCGTTTGATGAAAATTCTGGGGTTTTTCCTGCTACCGGAGCATCTTTCCTGCTTCTTGCCACAGCTGCAGGCCAGGTACAGGCGAGCGAAGGCTAGCGTCCAGGGAGCAATTCTGATTCATGATCGAGCTCGTCCGTGTCCACCAAACTGGAATAACTTCTGAATGTGTATTCTTATGCAACATGAGGTAATTTAGTCGATTTCACTCTCCAGTGAAAGAGGATTATTGGATTTGTATTACCTTATTTTACTTTTCCCACTGATAACCACCACCCACAAAGCAGAACTCGATAGTTACTGAGTAGCTGCCCAAACCACAGTACCTTGTGAGTCTCTAATACTGTATGTTTGTGAATCTTGAAACTTTGCAATGACCGAATGATAATTTGGCACATTTCCTAAGGTCATTTTTAAATTTTTATTGCTTTCTTTCTAAGTTAATCTCTGTTTAAAATTTAGTGAGCCTTTTCTGACCGTAGCTTGAAAAGCTTTGCAGACTTAGCTGACTGTTACTGTATTCAGAAATACTATTACGATGACAGTTAATTCCTTGAGCGATGTGATTTTCATCTGGCTGCTTGCTCCTCTTGCAGAGCTCCAAGGTGATCCGTAGCTCTGAGTGCCGAAGCCTGATCAGTCACGCTTTCCGCAGAACGCATCCAGGACTGTCTGGACAGAACCGACTGCCCTTTATTTAGCACTTTGCGTAGCAACAGAAAAAATGAATAAAAGGAAAGCTGGTCTCGGCATGTTCCCTGGCAGTCAGTTCAGTCAGAGTAGCCAGCACTGTCACCACACATCACGGAGCAGGGAGAAGTTAGCTCTCTCTAATCACTCATGTTCAGGCTTCCACTTCTCACTTAGGCTTGACTCATCGGAGTACTTGTCAGCTGGCCTAGCTAGCTTGTGATCTTATCTGTGGTGTCTCTTTGATCATTCTGCCTCTCTTTCGTGGATGACAACTCTTTAATTAGGATATTACAGGAGGATGGACCTGGCTGCAGGTCTCTGTTAGAAGCATCACCACCCATTCTCAAGATGAACAGCTACATCGCCTGATTTCCCAAGAGTTCATGTAGCAGGAGATAACTTTTCCAATGAGACTTTTATTTTTTGATAAAGAAAACAATCTTTTCCTTTTTTTTTAAATCCACCCCACCCCCCGGGGAGATCTGGTATTAAAATATTCAGCTGTCTGTCTCATTTCTTAACATGCAATTTGTCAGGAAGTGTGTTTCCATTAAATTCTTGATAATTAGCACACTTGGACTTTGATAGACATTTTTCTTTTTTGCAACAAGATTTTTTTTTTTTCTTACCTCATTATCTGCATGCAAGATCAGTCAGCTAAATTCCTGTCTGTCAGACATCTCTGTCTTGGCTCATTTTTAACCAGTTTGAGGTCCGTAAGCACTGCAGTGAATTTCTGCACTGGATCTCAGATTGTACATGGGTCACGGGTGAAATAAGTTGGGAAAACTCTGCCTAGGACATGCTAAATGCTTTCTCCTTCCATGCTACCCGTCATGGTCAGGTCAGCAGCAGGGCGGTACGTAGAGAGCCCTGATCATATAAAACAGGGTGTTTAGTATTCCGTCGCCCCCCCCCCTTCGGAAGGGACTGGCAGGACTTAAGGCAGCCTCTCGGTGTATGTTACGCTCAGTTCTAGCTAGGCTTATTGAGCTCGTCACTATCACAGGCACTGGATTCAACTAATTTTTTATTATTCATCACAATGTGTTCTTTGACTACATTGAGTTTTCCATTGCTATTGCAGCTGCTTTCTCAAAAGAGCCGGTTATAAATGCACAGCCTCTTTTTCTGAACATACCACTTAAGAAGCACATGGACACGGCTGTATTAACATAGAAATCTCTTCTTGCTTAGTTACTCATCCACTGGCCTTTTCTCCCGTGGGTGGCTGTTGTAAAAGAGCTCTTGGAAGCGCAGACACTGCTGCAAGTAGTTCTGTCCAGCAGCCTGTCGAGCCATCAGAGGAGAAGACAGCTGTGGCAAAAATCCAGGCCCTTACCCTGGGTGACATCCGTGGCAGCATCCAGCAAGGTTTGCCCCAGGGTAATGCTAAAGGCAATTCTGTATTAAAAATGAGGTAGGGAAAGTGGCAATGGGGTAGTGAATCCCACCGGGCCATGGGCTAGAGAGAGCTTTTGGCCGCGAGCAGGAAGCGAATTGATGGCAGCTGGCTGCAATGGGCCGTCTGGTCACATTAACTTCAGGGGGGTTCTCGGCAGCTACAGGTCCTCTCCGGCATGCTAATGCCATCCAGGAGTGCGGAGGGGGGGAAAGGGTGCTCAGAGGGGGCACAGGGGCTGCCCACTTGACAGCTAGTGAAAGGAGATTAAGGGAAAAGTAGGAATCCTCACAGTTCTGCATAAATACATTCCTCCGTGAAGGAGCGCGGAGGCTCTGGGGTGCTTTCACGGCCAGCAGGACACGTGAACAGCAAGTGACGACAGAGCTCTTCTAAAATTCTTTTTCTAATCAGTCCTCACTGCGCACAGGTGCTGTGGTCCCGGTGCTTGGTGTCAGAGGCCCTGCAGCTCCGACCTTGAAACCAGGGCAGACGGGGAAATGGCATTTGGAAGGCGAGCCAGGCTCTGCGCGGCCTGCTTTACATCCCCTTGGTCTGGAGTGCAGATGGAGGCACGACCCAGCCCACACTGGACTTTCCTGGCCCCGAGCAGCAGGGCTGTTGATGGGCCTCAGGTCCCCTATTTGCAACTGATTTGAATCTTGTGCACTTCAAAGGTACCGCCTGCAAGAGATAATCCCTTGCTATGCGTCAGCCCATGGCTTCTGGCAGTCTGACTTTAAAAGAGGTAGAGCAAACTTTGAAAATAATACCAGTGGGTTTTGGTTCCTGTCCCTCTTTCCTAAACCCAGACCTTGCTCGTGCTGCTGCCTAGTTAGCGTGGAGAGAAAGAAAGCGTGTGGAAATCAATGCAGAAGTTGAGCGTAAGCTAAAGACCAAGTCCCACCAGTGTAGTTCCAGGACACCTGCTCCTTCGGGAGCCCTCATTCTGTCAGGGCTGCTTGGACACCAGGGCGAGGAGAAGAACGTAGGTTAACAGGGCTTGAGTGTTTGCTGTTGAATTCTTCAGATACAAATATTGATTCAGGACGGTGGCTGAGGCCATCAGACTTCTGGTCCGGGTAGGTAAGTCACTTGAAGGCCACGTGGCTGCAAGGTTAGCCAAGGATAAGAGCAAGCTGCTTTCACCAGCGTGGTGGCTGCAAGCCACCACGCACAGGCGTGAGGTTGCAGGCAGCTTGCAAGTGCGCTGCTGGGCGCGCTGGCCCGCAGCTGCTGCTGCTGCTGGGAGGCAGCGCTCTCCCCGTCTCTCCTTCAGAAGGGGACCCTGTCCTCGTTTCCGAGCTGCTGCAAGCCGAGTGGCTGCTTTTAATAGAGTGTGCACAGAAGATGGTTGTAGGCAATTGAATTAGGGTTGCGTTATTAGCCCATCTGTGCAATATGCTCTGTTTATTGACAATCTGGTTAGAGTGGCTGGAGCTTGTTAAAGGTAAAGTGTTTCCTACTGTTGAATCTGGGGAGTTGTCCACCTGTTAAGAGGAGGCAGTGCTGGAGGAAGGGCTCTCTTTAGACTGCAGAGGGGCTCGGTGTGGGCTGTCCACACCATTTTTCTGGCTTTCTGGAAGGGGGAAGGATTGCATGGGAAAGTCTCGTCAGCAGGATTTCACTCTGTGGTGTGTGGAGCTCCCGCTCCATCCACTTGCGGCAAGGGGCAGCTGTTGGCACGTGGGATGGGATGCAGGGCTCCGGGGGGAGCTCTCTTTTGCTCACTTTTCTAAGGGTTGCCTGGTAGGATCTGATCTGCAGCAACCATAAGTCAAAGTCATTCTCTTAATGTCACTGGGTCCGCGAGGTATCTGGGAATGAAGCAGGCGTGCATCAGAGGGAAGAGGCATGTGCTGCGCTGTTGGCTCAGGAAGGTATGACGTGGCTTTTGCAGCAAGTTTTATGTGCGTGCGTCAAGCCCTCACCCGTAACAGTAGCCTCGCTGTGGTATCCGAGATGGAAAGCTTATCTGTAAGGATGATCACTAAGAGAGTAGGGAACAAATACAGCAATTGCTTATGCAACAAGTGCATTGCTTTTTGAAGACAGCAGGTGCATAGTGTTGCCTGGGGAATAGAAGGATGGCCGGAATCATAACTCTTTACCAAAACCGTGATGCTCATTTGGGCTTATGGTTTCCATGGAATGCCTTCTTTGACAGCTCGGCTGGCAGTGCGCTCCCATTCTGCTCACCAGCATCAGGTGTTTATTCTTGTATACCAGAGCTATCCAGGCCGTAGTGGTCCAGTCACACATCTTGTAAGTAATCTTGATGCGTCTTTTTCAGTATTGGGTCCCAGTAAGTGAGCTGGATTGCTGCACGTTGTGAGACAACACAAAATGACTTTGCTATCTGTATCTGTGTATAGGTTCATCATGAAGACCCCACACAGAGAAGCAGCAGTGATGACTGAAGAGGGTGCGGGAGTGACTTAGGAGAATAGGCATTGAAAAGCTGAATAGGTGTAACCTGGCCACAAAGCAAATCTTTAAGACATGTTGTAACTGTATTTAGAGCTTGGAAGTAACAGGAAGAGGGATAACCGTTCAGGGTAATCTAACGGGGATCCAGTTTAAGCAAAGGATCCAGTTTCAGAATTCACTGTGATAGGATAAAATCTTCACTCTGAATAAAAAGACCCTCTGTCACTTTCTTTGTGTAAAACAGAAAGTCATCGTATTGTCTGGAACAACACTGCGTAACACAAGAGTGTTTTTAACCCTTGTGAGATGTATATTGTTCTTGAAGTGGAGTTGTGAAGCAACTTCAATTTCTAGAAGCCTGAGCGCAAAATGACATCTCTTGAGGACCCCACAGGTTTGTATTGTGGCTCATCTATTTTCAAAAGGATCAGGAGCTGAACAGCAAACTCGTACTGAAACTCAGTATGCAACTTGAAAAAGTCAAAATTGTAAGCAGTATTGTTCGTACTGCCGTGAAGGTTGACATAAACCTGGGAACGCAGATCTTCTGTTACCTGACAGTGGCCTGAAGCAACACAGCATGAAAAGAGGAGGACACTAAGGGTGCATAAAAAATTTGCTGTTCTTAAGACCCCAGGCATTACCGTAGTACGCCAGTCCTGCGTGGGAGCATCTCTCTTCATTGCAAGCTCTGAGACTGTGAAAGTCAGTCCATATGAAAAGGGGGAACACAGTTTAGACACAGCCTGCGTTTGTAGAGATCAAGCCTTGAAAAGGCAAGGAGCACATAAAATGTCTGCATCGTGTGTTCATTCTCTTCATCTGGAAGAGGGAAAAGTTTAATAACAGAAGGCTAGGCCAGGGAATCCAATCCATCCAGTTACTACGGAGAGAGGAGACTGTGGAATATCAATGCCCTTTGAAATCGGTATTCTGGTAGACTCTGGTGTATTGGCGATGATTTGCAAGTAACCTGACAGTGCACGAAATAATTGTCTTTGTAGGTATGAAACGACATTGACATTGACTTTGAAATCTAAATGAAACAAACACAATAGAGTTCTTTTAGATGCATAACCTTGGTGCACTGACTTATTTTTTTCTTTGTAATAGGTTAATTACTCGAACAGGTATTAGTTAAAGAGGTTTCTGATTTATTATAAAGCAGAAATAACTGTGTAAGGATTGGTGTTCTTGAACAGTTACAGTATATTTCTTCCCACCCTGTATATAAATATGACCTGGAGTAAAGTGATTTAATTGTCTGGGAGTAAATAATTGTTATTCGGGCAATGCTTTGTTTGGCCTGCCCTGTTGCCACCACGAAAGGCAAGCCACAGAGCAGAGAGCAATGTAGCGTCCTTTAATGTGTGCTGTGTGCAGCGCGCAGCCAGCGCGGGCGGCAGCTCTGGTGGCCACTCAAGAGCTCCACTGGTGTCCAGTGTCTCCAGTGCATTTTCTTAGCAACAAATGGTTACATTTGAGCAGAAGCTTTCATTGAGTAGTTTGGTCCTTTTCGACATCTCGGGTTTGCTATTGTATGGCATCTGCAGAGAAGTAGGGAGTTATTCGGTATTAATAGGCTTATTTTATCAGGTAAAGTGTTTATGAAGGAGAGTTCCCTGGTATATGATAAAATCTTTATTCGAAGCTGTGAAGTACTGATAGAATTTGATGATCCTTCTAATGCATTTGGTACAAAACCATTTTACATTTCCAACGAAGACCAATGCAGCCCTAATTGCAAACTGTTACACTCTAAATAGTAGAATTTAATCTTGTCTAGTCTCAATATCATCATTTGCTTTATCAGTCTTGTCAGGTGGCATTTGTTTGGGGGGGGCATTCAATTTCATGCTATTTTAAGCAATTTCGCTGGCAAAGCACATAGGTTCACAATGTGTTTAAATCGAAAATGGAAATTCTCAGTAAAAACTTGTAAAATCTCATCTGAGTTAGCATATAGTCCTCTGTGGGACACGAGTCTGTGTACAGTCCTCGCCCTTTCCGTAGCAGCGTCCTTCAACCGTCTCCTCTGAATTGCTTTGTGGAAGAGCATCGGCTTTATAGTTTTACATTCAGCACCTGAGTTCTGGATTCAATAATGGAAGTAAATTCACAGTGTAAAGCACACAGAATTGAGAACATTGAGGCAAACCCGGCTGCCAGGTGAGCTCAAGCTGTTAGCCAGAGCTAATGGGCACCGCGCTGTGTTGTAGGCAGTTTGAAATCTGTTATTTTCCAGGAATCCAACATAAGAGGACCACAGTCAGTGTGTGGGTTTTGGAGGCGGGGGGGGGGGACCAGTTGCATTGCTTCCTGTGGCTTTGCCTGGGTCAGGATGTTTGCAGAACCCCAGCACGCTCTGGGGAAAACCTTTCCAAGCCCTGACCGTCGTGTATCTGTGAGCACGTGTGCGATGAAATAAATTGGCTCTTCTGCTATACAGTTTGGTAAGTTCCCACTGGAGGAATGTGCTCTGGTAGGAGATTGAGCGGTGCAGCGAGACCTTGCTCACGGGGTCCCAAGTTTCCAGGTGAGCTGCGTGCTCTCCTTTTGTTCTAAAACCCCTTGACCAGCTGCGGCGAAGTGCTGCGCTGCTGGTGGTGTCCGTGGTACAGATGGGAGCGAGCCGTGGAGGAACGTTTGCTTACCCAGCTTCCTTACTTTTCCTTCCTTTCCTCCTTTTTCTTTCCTCACCTGCAGCACAAGGGGATAAATCGGTAGTAAGTGAGAAAATACTGCTTGGGTTTATTATTTAATTGCTTCGGTGCTTGATTTCTGGAGAACATAGGTTTAGTTTAAAGCAGTCCCTAAGCAATCTGGCTATAATTCATGCTTCCTTTTCTTACCAAGACGTAGGAAGCCCTAGGTCTTCACAGAGATCAGTCTTTCTGAAGCTGAGGATATATCCTCGTCACTCTTAAGTGTGCTTGGGACATTTTTTCAACCTGGACAATATCCACCTCTTCGTGACAGGAACCTGACTTCCAGAAGAATCTCATTTGGTCTGAAGTTGGGTTTGTTGGTGTTTTTTTCAAGAATTGTTAATGTGAGGGCAATATACAGCTCCCACTGAGAATCTGGCAGTTTCTTTTCAGTGCTTCCATCAGAAATAAAATATTTTGAAAATCTGGCTCCACTGTCTGTGCTGGATGAGCAGGGTGAACACGCTTCCAAGATTGCTGCTCAGACATCTCATTCCATGTCTTATTGCAGAAATCACTGAAATCAGGAGGAGCAGGAACGCAGCTGGTAATTTGTGCTAGCCAGTCTTTTTTAGCTCTCTGGACTGGATGAAAGCACCATCTCAATTTGGTAATACTAACAGCTAAGCCTGGTTTCATTACTGCTTGCACAGACTTTTGTGTAAAACAGATCAGATAAAAGCTGGAATCGTAACTAAGAACCAGAAAAGGAAGTCAGAGCAGGAAATGGGCATGTCGTGTCCCATCATCTGCCAGTGCATCTTAGTCCTCCATTGTTGTAAACTTCATATTCTATTTCTATTTATCCATCCTTTTCTCCGAGGCTGTGAACTCAGAATAGCTTTGCTTGTGATATCCCCATCTGTTCCAGCTGCGTGCTATTTCTGAGCAGATGATGTCTTTTGCAGCGTGTTGCCATAGCGTGTAACTTTTGCAACGGGCAAATACCCTCCAAAGGCTGTGTGGGCAATGCCAAAATTTATTACCCTGGTGACCCCACTTAGCTCTCGGGGGGTTGAAGGTTATGCGAATTTATGGTATCGGTCTCTCTTCTGCTGTGGTGCTGTTTCAGAATACGTTCTGCATTTCAGGGAATGTCTGGAGTTCAG
Source organism: Falco punctatus (assembly GCF_963210335.1). Lineage (NCBI taxonomy): Eukaryota > Metazoa > Chordata > Aves > Falconiformes > Falconidae > Falco > Falco punctatus. Next base: position 2,166,443 of record NC_137587.1, read on the forward strand.
TACATGTAAATCACTTTTATATGATTTTGGGTTCAATAAGGTAAATTTGTTGCCAATATAAAATGTCTTCAAGTATTTTGGGAAGAAGGGTTTGTTTGAGCTGGTGTTCATTACGGGAAGATTAATGGGCTCGCTGATCCCATTAATCTGTTATTGACCCTTAACTTCCTATAGCGGGTCAGGCATCCCTGCTTTAGCTTCAGGACAAGCTTACCGAGGGAACAAATTCTCATCTTGGTGTATAACATCTTTCTTCGGAAAAGTTCTGTTCATCTTTGGCATCTGGTTTTAATAGGGTCTCTGCTTCACAGCCAGTCCTGCACGTGTGTAACCGGACCTATAGAGGCAGGTTGCACAGCTCGGGCAGGGGTCCCACAGCCCATCCTGGTGCCCCCCCCAGCGCTGTAATAGAACCGCAGAGAGCGCTCTGCTGGTCCAGTCATAGATAATCTCCTTTTCAAACTCAATCTGTTACGGCTTTTCTAGTTCATCTGTATGTCTAGAGGCATACATGAGATGTTTGGCAGAGCACCTCAAAACAGCCCAGCCTGCCCCCCCAGCAGCCCGACCCAAGGAGGGTTTGCGTTTCTTTAAAGCCGCTGGGCGGTGGGTCAAGCACTGGAGGGAAGGGGTGCCGTCCAGCGGGACCCAAGCGATGCCGTCCAGCGGGACCCAAGGGATGCCGTCCAGCGGGACCCAAGGGGTGCCGTCCAGCGGGACCCAAGGGGTGCCGTCCAGCGGGACCTGGGCAGGATGGAGAAGCGGGCCCGTGCAAACCTCATGGAGTCCAACAAGGCCAAGTGCAGGGTCCTGCGCATGGGTCGGGGCAATCCCAAGCACAAACACAGGCCGGGTGGAGAACGGATTGGGAGCTGCCCTGAGGAGAAGGACTTGGGGGTGCTGGGTGACAAGAAGCTCAACATGACCCACAACGTGCACCTGCAGCCCAGAAAGCCACCGAACCCTGGGCTATGGCCAGCAGGGCGAGGGAGGGGGTTCTCCCCCTCTGCTCGGCTCTGGTGAGACCCACCCCATCCCCCAGCATTGCCCCCAGCGTAAGGAGGACATGGACCTGCCAGAGCAGGTCCAGAGGAGGTCACAGAGATGATCGGGGGCTGAGAGAGGTGGGGCTGTTCAGCCTGGGGACGGGAAGGCTCCGGGGAGACCTTACAGCCGCTTCCAGTACCTAAAGGGGCCGGCAAGAAGCTGAAGAGGGACTTTTAACAAGGCCTGTAATGACAGGACAAGGGGGAATGGGTTTAAACTGGAAGAGGGTAGATTTACATTAGCTATTAGGAAGAAATTCCTTCCTGTGAGGGCGGCGAGGCACTGGCACGGTTGCCCAGAGCAGCTGTGGGTGCCCCATCCCTGGCAGTGTCCCAGGCCGGGCTGGACGGGGCTGGGGGCAACCTGGGCTGGTGGGAGGTGTCCCTGCCCGTGGCGGGGGGTGGGAGCTACGTGGTCTTTAAGGTCCCTTCCAGCCCAAACCATTCTGTGATTCTGTGAAAAAAAATTTGTACTGACATAGCTTAGCTGGGTCAGCTGCTCTCAAGTAGCTCCATTTTTGCTTCTGTAATTGCACACAAAGGGTTGCTGTGCCGATCGCTTCTTTGCCCTGAAGCATCTCTTCTGAAGATACACAAGCACCTCATCGCTCATTGTGCTCGAGGACTGTTGGGAAGGTTCATGAGGAGCTGGGGCTGCGGCACTGTCGGCATGCTGATGTCCTACAGCTCCACGCTGCCGCTTCCACAGCGACTGAAATTAAGGAACAGTGTTGTCACGTCTGGTGGGACGTGGCAGTTGGAGGGCTGGCTAGTGGCAGCCAGCAGGGCTAGAAGGGTAGGTGACATACCGGTGATCAACGGCTGACTGCCCTGTATCAGATACATCAGCAAGTATTTCTGGGAAGTCAGTCCCGAACAAAGGCAATCGTTAACTAACAAGTTGCCTTTGCCACCCTGGAAAGGGTAACAAAATTTGGAGGGAAGGAGGAAGTGAGTGAGAAAATAAACCAGACTTTTTCCCTTAAGGCTTTATGACAATTTGTCTTTAATCTGCAGACAAGCCGTGCCCTTCCTTGACAATCTGTGCCCCTTGGGGAGCTGGTGGATGTCAGGCGGTGAGCCTGGCTCAGGTGGGACCCTGAGCTACCTCCTACGCCAGCCCAAGGCTGCGGTGCCGTCCCACAAAAGCAGGCGCTAACTGCCAGCCAAGGTAGCACACACCACCCACAACCCGCTCCTGGTTCTGTAAATAAAGCGCCGGGTGCCTTCATTCACATCTCCCCGTGTACTTGCAAGCCCTTTACCGGCCCGTGCGTGCACCGCCTGTGCCGCCGCCCGCGCGGCCCGTCCCCCCCAGGCTCTCCGCAGCCCGCCCCGCAGGCAGCGCCAGGGTTGCCTTCAGCAGCTCGTGCTGTCTGCTGGGCTCGGGCTTGCTTCAGCTGCTGCCGGCCCGTCACGCGAGGTGGCTTCTGTCCTGGCTCGTGTCGGGCTGGGACGTCACCTCTCTGTGGAAGCCATGGCCACCCCATCTGGGGTGGGGGCTGGCCCTTCGCCGCGCTGGTTACACTGCTGAACGCCCAGCGTTTCTGGTAAACTCTTTTTCTGATAAACTAACCGTGTAAGTCTGTGTTTTCTAGTGGGCCATAAGGAATGTTATTTATATAAAACCTGCAGTAAAGATATGAGAAGGGTGCGCCTTGCTGAAAGCGTACTGACTGGAACTTAAAACGCTTTTTTAAGCCTCTGTTTTAGTCTCTGTGTGCTCTTTATCCCTTGCACTACAGAGCGCGATTTCCTCTGATGCCCTCTGCTTTGAGGAAGGTCTGTAATTTAACTTCTGGTTTCCACCATCCTCCTGTGTCTTTTATCTCACGTCTCATAATTTTAAAGAATTTTGTTAGCCACCTTAAGGACATTGCTTTAGCTAGGTTCTACTTTACTCCATAAAGCTTTTTAAAAATCTTTTAAAGCCTAGTATTTCTTTACGCTGGCTCTTACAAGGCGTGTATTTGCCACTGGAACCAAAAATACTGGTTGTGCTAGAGTCTACACCTTCCCTACAACTCTTTGAATGAACTTCCCAGGTTCCCCACAGGTCTCCTTTGGGAGCACGTTCATGGCCCCTTCACCTGTACCTGCAGACGTGGACACCCCCCTCCTGCCAGGGTACCCCCGGAGCTCCCCGAGCCCCCGGCTCTTGGCAGTCTTGAGCACAAAGGAGAAGACGGTCCCAGCTGGGGGCTTATTCTTCATGTTGTCTGGGCTTCTTCTGCCTCTTGGCTGGAATCGGCACCCCCAAAGCAAGTACAGTTCCAGGACCAAATTTTCCGGGTGTCTTTGTTCTAAATTTAGGATCTTGTGTCCCCGTGTCGCTTCTTGAAACAGCTCATCTTCTCCAGAAGCTATGCTTCACTAATGCTGCTTAACTGCAGATTAATAATGATCGAGCCACCATGCTTCTTATTAAATATTTATATTGTGGTAGCACATAAAGGCTGTAATTGGGGTCTAATTGTGCTGATTTATTCAGACCAGTTCCAAGACCTTTGCTACTACTAACTCTGCAGCTAGCAGCCCTCCTACATGTCCTTGTCCTTCTCTGTCATTTTCCTTGGTCAGGTCAGCACATGAAACCGATCTCTGATTCCCTGGTGTGGAAACCGAACAGCCAAAACCTGCAGTGCGCTGACAGCTTGCTGCGCTTGTTCTCTCTTCATCCCTTCTTTTGATTTATTCTTGGATTTTTCAAAAAGAAGGGGACAGGGCAGCCTGTCTCCTGAATTCCCCTGCAAATTTTTGCCCTCGTCAGTGTATCTTTTGTATGTCTGTTGATTATAAAGATCGTGAGGCAGCCCAGGTGAGCAACCGCCTTCTTCCCTCACGCGCATAATGCAAATTACTTCTCAGCTCAAACTACATAGCTCAGCTGCTGCCGATGCCTTATACATGTTGAAGAATCTTAATATCTTTCCCCTTTCTTAAAAACTAATCTCCTTTAATCCTGGCAGCACTGTAAGGTTCAAAGATGTTTTATATTATGTACAGGTAGGATTATGGTTTATTCGTTAGTAGACGGGAAAGATTGATTTATTTTTTTTTCCCCTATTGCATCCCTGGTAGTTTTTTCTTTGCTGAAATTCTATTTGATGCTTTTTTCTCTGCTCAGCCTGACTCTGCAGAAGGTAGAAGATATAAGCCTCAATATGAAAAGTAAATGCCACAAGGCCTGTTGAAAGCAAACTAGCATCACTCTTTCTGTGACAGGGAGGTAGTATTCTGAACTAAGCTGTGCAATGCCCTTACACCCTCCACTCTCCTGTCAGCCGCTGTGTTATCATCTTCAGTTTTCATTGTTTTAATGGTCACTGTGGTCTGGAACGAAGAGAATTTTGGATCCACAGCAAGAGGCAAGCTTGTCAATAAAGATCCCCTTCCCGCTTTAGGATTTCCTTAAACTCTTAGGTCCAGTTGTCAACGCAGATCTGTCATATCTTAGGCAGCAAATCACTTTAAGGCACACGGAGGAAATTCTCAGCTTGAAGTGCCCCCAAACCCTTCCTATAGCGATAAGGACACTGCAAGATGTGCTTCGCCTAGTCTCCCTGGGTGATTGAAACGGAGCTTTGTTGACAAGCCACAGACCAGTTGTTTATTTTGAGAAAGTGGGACAGAATACGTTGGTGCGTTACAGAGCAACGTCATCTAGCAGAAGTAATGAAGGCAATTCTGAAATAACAGTTGTTTTCAAGTTCACCTTCTTTTTTTTTTCTTTCTTTTTTCTTTTCTTCGTCATAGCTGGAAGTCTTTATTAGGACTGTGCTGAGGGTTGGAATCTTTTTGTTGGTGTCCTCATGTCCTGTAAGCACTAGACAGCACAAAAGACAAGTCAGCGTTGAAGTAACAGGTCTTTATAGGTCCAGTGATTTCTTTTGCACAAGCACATAATCTGTTGTACAGCTCTTACTCTGTACATCAAAGAAGCCTTTAGGGTTAAAGATCATTTGGCTGCCAGTCACAGCTCAGTTAAGTCCTGTTTGTAGAATATGATTGCTAAGATCTGAGATAGGACCAAGAGTTTTAAGAATGGAGGGCGTATTTTGAAGTGGATGTCAACTCTTGGTGTAAGGAGAACACAGGGCAGAATCTGAATGCTTCAGTATGTGGAAAAGGCACAAATAGGAAGCCTGGTGCAACACTGAAGATCTCCAGAATTTACCCAATTAGTATGGTAACGAACGCGAGAAGAGAGTAAGCAGCACAAAAATAAACCTTTCGGCAGTTCAGTCTAGGAAGGCTTCTGGCACGATTCAGTGATTGGTGATTATTAATAAACAAGTAAGATCCAGAGAAAGAAAGGAAATAATAATAATGATAAAAAAAGCATAACAGCGAACAAACGGTAAATACATTCAATAAATTAGGAAAATTGTATGGCTGTGCAGAAGAGCTTGATGGCAGACCCAGATGCCTGGGATGAGGATTCTCCATCTAGAATGAGGATTTAGTGAAATCTCTGATGTAACGAGAAAACAGAGTTCGAAAATGGGGTATGCTAAGGTTAGGATGTGGTCGCAGAGGTCTCGGCCATTCTGAGTCTCGCTTTATGCAGCATCTGGAATTCACAAAAACAGTCTGTGTAACACAAAAGCATCTGCAGAATGAGGTGGAGGCTGTGTCTGGGCTGAGCAGGAGTGTGTGTGGCTTGTGTGCTGGATGCCTCCAGATAGCTTTGCCTAGTGCTGTGGGTGATCCAAATGTTGTAAAACGTAGTTCCTGGTGTCCTGGTTTTAGCCCGACTGCTAGGATGCCCCACAAAGCCACTATTGACACCGATGCCAGCCCAACACTGAAGTTTACAAGAAGCAGCAGAAGGGACCGAGGCCAGTTACCCAAGCTGTAGCCACAAATATGAAAGGTGGGGTTCTCAGACTCCTGAAGGAAACCGGAGGAACATTCTTTTCCTTTCTGAAGAATTCCCATCGGTCGGGTATGAGGTAAGCTTCTGTTCTGGCCGTTATCAGGTTCGTGCCCTCAGTACCTTACTCCTGAAGACTTCCGTGCCAGCTTTGTGGAGTTGAACAGTTCTGCTTTGTAGCTGTTCTGCTCTGTAGCTGTGAACACAAGTGCATTGTTCGTCAAACGAACCAGTCTAAAACGCACAGAGTGCTTTTCCTGCCAGTGGGTTTTATCCTTGTTGTGCAGGAATCAAAGACTGAGATGATCATTCCGTCCTCCGTGTGTGTCTGGTGAGACTGCCAAGATCCAGGCGCCCAGTTAGCATCCGTGCTATTTGGGTTTTTATTGCAGAGTCTTGCCTAACTAGGAGCTGGTCTGAATAAAGCCAATTCCAGCTAAAGCCATGACGTTTTAAATCTTCCTCCCGTTTTCCTGAGCCAGCCAGTTTTCCTGGATGATCCCTGGATGCACAGTGTAAAACAGAACCTGTTGAGCTAGAGCTGTGCGGCGCGGGGCACCCTGCGGCCGGGGCTGCAGGGCTGAGCTGGCCGTGCCCCGTCGCGGCGGGGGAGCAGGCGGCACTGCTGCCCGCTCTGCCCAGCCCCTTCCCTGCACGCAGCATCTGCCGTCTGTGGGAGCGTAATTTAGTGCTAATTAAGAAGTGAGTGGGAGCCATAAGCTCATTTCATTTAGAACCTGGAAATGGCCTCCTGGGAGCCCCGAGAGGGTACCGGCTGCTTTCTCGCCACAAAAGCTTCTCCACCCCACTGCTGTAACTCACCAAGCTCCAGATCTGAAAATTCAACGCCAGCTCAGATTTACGGAGCATTAAGCGACTGAATTAAATCCTCAGCATTCACTCGGCGTCGGCCTGACTGAGTAAAGGATTTCACGGGCTGGGGTGCTCTACAAGGCCATAATTTATAACGTTATGCAGAAGCTGCTCCTCCGAGTTTTATTTTGGCTTGCCGCAATTTCTTTTTATTAAGGCCCCAATAGTATTTGTTGTTTTTCTGTTTGCTTTGATGTGGGAGTTTTAGATTAAATCTAAATAAATAAATGAGGTTTAAAATTAAATTAGATTTCATTTGCATGAGTTGGGGAGTGAAGTGCATCTTTCTTTCACCATATAAAACCTAACAGACCCATTTACCCATCACAGAGCCCTCAGTTGCTCCTGAAAAAAAATGACATTTCCCTCTGCGTAGAAAATACTTAAAAGTCCCAAGAATAGATTTATAGGAATATTTTAACCTTTTCTTTGATCCTTGAAATGTCATTGTTCTGTAGGCTACATTGCAAAACGTGACCTTTTATAGGAACCTTGGGATGGATTTGATCTTTGGAAGACGTTTTAGAGATAATGCACTACAGGGTGCAAAGAACGTTCGCTCCCCAAAAGGAGCTGAAAGTGGTTTCGTCTGCGGGTATTTGTGTTTGTGACATACCTGGAGGACTAAAGAGTTGTTTATGGTGAGGCTTGTACTCCAGGGACAGCAATGAGGAAAATAATAAGAGAACGTGGCGTCTTCTTTTGGTTTAATGCTCAGCAGTCTTTATTTTCATTGCGCTTAAAAGAAAAATTTAAGTAGCAGAAATTGTTCACATGGGAGGTGCTTGCAAATGAACATGGTTGAGACGTAGCAGTGCTTCATAGTCAGTAGCTGTTTGCTTGTCCGTGCACCCTGGCTTCTGGACTGGCGGAACACAAAGCCGAGCGGTTGGGGAAGGCAGAGAGCTTGGCCCTTTGCTTCAGGTTTCTGTTTGCTCTGCTGGTGTCCCCTTCCGCGGCTCTGCAGCCCGTCACTCCCGAGCGCTGTCCCTGCCTGCCTTACACCAAGTGTTCTCCGTGCCGCCCGCGGGATGAATTCCCCAGCAGGAGCGCTCGGCGTGGAAGCACCTGACGCGCCGCCACATTTCGGTGCTGCCTGCAGGACGCCGTGAGCCCAGGCAGACGCGAGCCCGCGGGGTCAGGCTGTGAGAGGGCTGTCTCTGTGCTTTGCCACTAACTGTCCCAGACCAGATCTTTCTGAAAGATGCCGCAGCTCTTACACCAAATAGTGTAAGGCCGTACCTGATGGCGTAGCTCTTGCTATCTGCAGGATTTTCACCGAAACCTATTGTTGTTGGAAGAATGTGTTAGATTATCCCCAGGATATGAGCGATGTGATTTCTGTCCCAGTGGAGCTTGCAGTCCAAGCAGAGGGGAAACCTGTTGGGTGGGAATGCAGTAAGAAGGGTAGTGGGTGAGATAGCAAAGATTGTAGGTTGGCGTCCTATTCGGTGTTCATCCCAGTTTAGGGTGAAGTAGTGGGCAAAAGCACCAAATAAATTCTGAGCCCCGTCAATATTCCAGGGCTTCCTGGCGCTGGCTCTTGGGGCCCCTGGCTGCTGAACCGCCTGCCCTCCTGGTGAGGCTGTGCTGGGTCCCGTCCCTCTGGAGCTCGACATGTAGGCAGAAAATGCGGGATTTGCAGATACCCTGAGAAGTCAGAGTGCAGAAGGCTGAAGGGTGGGAAAGAGACACTGGCCTGAAGGAGAGGAGGGTCTGGATGGCAGCGAGCCTGCCTTGCAGAGACCGAGAGCCGTGGCAGGGTGCAGTCCTCGGGGCCTTTCAGGGAAGCCATGGAGGCCTGAACAACATTGTCTTTGTAGACACGGGGCCTGGAAGGATTTTATACATACCTAATGTGCTGGAAAAAACATTAGTGTCTGGGAGTCGTTGGCCTTTTTCAGTGTGACATGACTATCGGGAAGTGATGGCCGGTGACATTTTGAGTGTTGGAAGTGAAATGAGCAGAGTAAGGCTGTCTTAATGGCAGGTTGCAGCAGGGAATGATGCACAGGTTGTACCTTAAGTGAAAATGTAGTAGGTAAGACACAGTCTCCTGGCTTTGCTCAAATAAGTGAGCTGTTACTGCGGTGCTTCGCACAGATGCCCCACCACTGGACAAGTGGGGCTTGAGCGGGTTCTGCACGGGGCAGGCACCCCATTGCTTCAGCTGTGTTTTACCTTGTCCGTGTATGGCATTCGGTCTCTGTGTGCTGCCAGAGATGAGCTGAAAATCAGAAGTGTGATAAGACGTTATGTGAACCTTTCTCTGAATCGTTGATAGTAGTGGCAAAACACTTCAGTGTAACATAGTCAACCCCAAAACGCTCTGAACAGCTGAGAAAAACCTGCAGTTGAGTGTGGGATGTTTCACTTGTATTGCAGGAAAAAGGTGATTATGTATAAATCCTCTGTTGTCAAGTGAGTCATCAGCAATATTAATGTGATGTGTAGCATCTGGTTGCATCTTGCACTCTGTTAGAGGTCATAAGATTATCAGAAAATTATTACAGGATGTGTCTGTTTTATGCTATGTGACTTGTACGGTACTGTGAAATCCAAAAGAGGATTTTGTTGTCTAGGGAAGCAACCAAATCTATGATAATCCAAGCAGGTGGTAAGCCATAAGAAATCACCGCATCTAAAAACTCTCTGACAACCAAAGGTGAACTTGTCCCCAGAGGAATTTAGGGTTGTTTCCTTTGCCTTCCTCCTGTATGTCACTTAACTCCGGCTGTGGGATAGTGTATTAACATGTATTAAGAAGTGGGTGAGGGATGGGGAAGGCGATACCAGATGTCTTTGATATCATCAGGTCTCCTTGCCCTGAGAGAAAACCAATTCTAGGTGTTTAGTGAGACTGTACTTTGAAGTCATGATTTGAATACATGGGGCACTGTATCGCATTGTGAATTCAAGTCCTCTGCCCCGCTGCCTAGGAGGTGTCTCCGACCTTGCTCTCCGAAACAGTACTCAGTAGTGAAGTGTTACTGGACTTGTCCTCTACACCTTAATGTGAGAGGAAGCATTGGATGGAATCCAGAGCAGAAACTTGGAAATTAAGTTTCACGTAGATACTAATTCACTTTGTTATTTTCTTCATTTCCCCAAAAGACTGAGAGTCGTCACACAAAACAGACGCTCCCGAGATTCAAGAAGGCAATGAAAGTCTACAGCAGAGCTCCTTCAGAAATACTGCACCTGTTTTTCTTCTCAGTTGTATAATCCAAATAATTGCCTTTGTTCTGTAATACAGTAAAATTGATTTATCTTCTCCTTAAATCTCTTTTAGTTGGCACTCTCAAGGTGCTCTGTGATGCCAGGCGTGCCGTTCCCCAGCCCCCGGGGAATCTGCCCGGGATGGTGGTCAGGCTTGCCCTTGCACTGAGACGTTTTTGAGGCTTTGAGGTGTTAGTGCGTGTTCCCCGCTCCACTGCTAGAGGAGGTTTGGGGTGATTCTTCCCCCCGGTTGCTTCTAGCAATCTGCGTTTGAGGCATTTCCTGAGCCAAAGGCTCCATCTGAGCCATCATGTTTGATAGCCGCTGATAGACGTGTCCCCTGTGAATTTAGCTAATCGCATTTGGAGCCATTTATACTTTTGACCTCCACAGAAATCCGTGGCACTTTAATTCCACAATTTGAGTGTGTGTTGTCTGAAAAGTCATTTCTTTCATTTGTTTCAAACCTGCTGCTTGATCATTTTACTGGCTGCCTTCTGGTTTGTGTGGTATAAAAATAATGAATAATCATCCCCTATTCAAATTCTGTGTGCCGTTCATGGTTTTAAAACTTTTTATCATATTCATCCTCAGACATGTCTTTTCCAAGCTGCAGAGGTCTAAACTATTTCTTTCTTTCTCATCTGGAAGCTGCTTTATACCTCTCACCCAACAGCAATGCAACATTATTGTCATTTTCTCTGTTGCATCCTTTTCAAGGTGGAAGAACCTTAATTGTGCATAGAATTCTAGGTAGGCACTCTCCATTGATTTCTACATATTTAGCATGTAGTAGCATATTTAGGACTTCTTAATTCCTTCTTGATCATAGTTCCTTCATGATAGCTCCATCCCTGGTTTAATTGCGCAGCAGCAGAATACGGAGGGATGTCATTGGAAAGCAATCTGGTGGAGTCAGAAGAAGCCATGTTCCCCAGAACTGCAGATCTAGAGCTCAAATCATGATTTATCATTTTCTTTGCTACGGTCTCCATCCATCACCCTTCATTTCGCATTCTAATGCTCTCGTTTCTTCAGTGTCATGAATTGCTCATCTAGCAAAACTTACTAATGGAAGATGTCAGAAATGTGGGTGGATTCTGCTTCTCTGTTACTTAGAGAAATTAACTCCTGGATGCCTTGCATTTCTGAGCTGTTTGTTTTCACTTAGGATGCTGTGTTTTCAAAGAGTTACTGCTTAATAACAGCAAGTCACCCTAAGATAGAAGGCCGGGTGCCTGTGGATTTGCTTTATCATACAAATTTAGTGCAACCCCTATCTCCTCAGTGAAGACCACTTTCCTCCCTTTTTGAGATGTGCTGGGAGAGTGGGGAGTATGAGAAAAATTGTATTCCTGAGCTATTTTGTGGCACGAGCCGCATTGCATGATCGCACATTCTAATTCAAAAGTGATTTTGTCATTCCCATTGACATTTGGAGGGTTTCAGAGCACTCAGGCTTTGCCAGCCTTCCTACCCACGAAAGGTAATGTTTGAGTTGAATGTTCGAGGAACATGAGTTTTGAATTGTGTATTGAATCACTAAGTTCAGAATGTTACTTGTTTTCATGCTGGAAATTGCATCCACATCCAAAACCTTTTCTTTCATCTGCCACTTCCTCCCCCACCCCAAACTCCATGTCCTGCAGATCTCTTTGATAATCACTTCTGCCACTCTTCTCGTCTTGGGAAAACGTGATCTTGGGGAATGTCTTCTCAAGAAGACGTCGCTGGGAACCTGCTGTAGACGCACAGCAGGAGAGAGGTGTGTGGGAGGAGGTGGCTGTGTCCGGGGCGGCTTAAGAACTCCACAGTTGCAGCTGTCCAAGAAAACTCCAGCTAACAGATAGGTGAAAGCAGAAGACGGAACGTACAGCTCCCCAAAGGGCAAGGGCAAGGTGCTGTATCCTGGACAATTATTATTATGATTGACTCCTGTCCTGGAGCTCTTGCAGAAAGCCATGGTCTGGTTCTGCCACTCCTGGAAGCCACAAGTTCCTTTTTCTCTTCTCCGTGCTGCCTGCCTTGCTCCCACAGCCCTCTTCATGGCAGCTCCGTTTCTCCGTCTCTGTGCCCAAACCAGCCCCCTCTCTTCTCTGCATCCCCCTCCTGCTGCCAGTGACCCCGGAGATGCGCAGTCATAAGGCAGATGTCCCATCCCTCTGCAGGGATGCAGCTGGAAACCCACCGCGCTGGCACGGTGCTTGCATGTAGGACAAGAACAGGCTGTGGAAAGCATTCACAACTACTTTAAAGTAGATTGAGATTTTTGCAGCCAGCCTCCTGAGAACTTGCGCTTGGAGGAAAAAGGAGGAGAACCAGATGTATCATATTATGGGCTGGAAGTTCTGTGCCTAGGTTTGCTCAGGATTTGCCGTCACCCAGTACAGAGACCGGATGCCTGGCCAGGGATCACAGCCCCCCGTGGTATAACGTCGCTTGCGGCACTGAAAGAAAACCTGGCTGGCTGTGTAAAGACACCTGAACTTTTTGTCACCTTGAATACTGCGCTTATGCTATCCTTTCTCTTCCCCTCTGAGCCCTCATCTGTGCTGAGGTTCTTGGAGCAACACTTTTTCCAGCTGCTTGGGGAAGCATTTTGACCCAGGGACCTGTACGTGCTGTCATATAGTGTAACTCTGCGGTGCCCGTGTTACAATATCTCCATCTTCTTCACCTCGCAAGGCCAAATGCGTGACTCTCTGCACTTAACTGGCTTCCTCTTCCCCTACCCCGTGCTGACAGCAATGCCCCAGCGATGCATTAGTGATGCGTCTGAGCTCGGGAGTCGTGGCTGGCTGAAATTTCAGCCCTTACGAGAGAAAACAGACTGTGGAAGCCACAGCTTTTCATTCTGCCCTAAGGTTGTTGTGAGTGAATCATCAAAATAGTGTGATTCAGTTGTAGCCATGATGTTGTTTTTTCTCTGGTGCCACGAGCATGGAAATGCAGAATTGATACGCTCGGAGTTCTGGTCACAGGTGCTGCCTGATCCCTTTAATGCACAGACGGTAACAGGTCTTACTTCTAGTGGATCTAATCCCTAGTACACGACTCCTCTTCTCAGGCTCGGCTTAATTCGGGGACAAACGGTAACATAAGGACTTTGCTTGTCTGTCTTTTATTCAGATGTTTCTCTCTGCCGTCTCCCCATGCTTCTTTACATCTTTCCTTTCAGAACACATATGGGGCCTAATGCAGACGCATTGGGAAGTCTGTACTGACATGTCACACGAGCGTCTCTGACACAGATACCAACCAAATGCGTTCAGACAGCCCCTGCCGCAAGATTTTTTTGCCCATCCTGTTTCAAAATGACTGTCACCCATGCTCGCCAGAGCGAGCCCCAGGACCGCCACCGCGTGCCCGAATGGCATCGGGGGAGAAGAGGTGCCCGGCACAGGTGCTGGTTAAGGTGAAGGACTAGGTAGTCCTAAAGACTTGCTGTGGTGGTGTGGCTCAGGTTAGGTTTGTCAGATTGTCAGTCTGTGCAGCGTGAATCACTCATGAGATGTTAATTCCATGTCTGGCTCACAGACTAACAGCGTACTCGCCTCAGTTCTTACCGTGATGACAAACTATCTTCCCTTCCTGTTCCTATTTATAAAACGTGTCGTACTTGTCAAATTACGGCACTAAACCCTCCATGTCAAACCAGACGGCAGCTGTGAGAATCCTGAGGAAACGTCTATGGGGAAATTTTTCCCCTCTTCTGAATTCTCTTCATGTGGTTTCTCTTTTGTTTCTTCCCTGCTCCTTTCTCCTGAGTAACTTCTGAGAGCAAGATGATTCTGCTGTGGACGAGTTTCAAACCAGTGAACGGGTTTAGTCTCCTGTGCTTTCCACACACCGTTCTGCATGCTTGTCTTCAGACCTGGGCTTACACAGTAATGTGTTCATTATTTCTGTGACTGTCAGAAAACCAGATGGAAGTCGCCTCTTTAGATCTTCTCTTTCTCTCTTTCGGTATTGGACATGACAAATAAATGAAGATCTCTTCTCCAGAAAGTTTTCAAAAGTCCTGAGGAAGAGAAGTGCTGTGCAAGGTGATGATTTGCATGGTCGCACTGGCTAGAGCGGTCACCCTTCGCCTCCCTTTAGGGGGTGATGTGTTGGGCAGGATTTGCTCCCAGTGCCCGCGGGAGCAGGTCTTCATGGCGAGCTGTCATGGAGTGGGGGCAGAGGAAATGAAGCGGGAGGTAGAGCAAAGAGAGAGAGTCTTCAGACTAAACGTGGAGAAAGCTGAGAGGAGTAGTGGCATTAGCAAGTCTTCAGCACGGGGGTTTGTTCGGCGAGCCCTCGCCTACCAGGTCTCCATCGCTTCCCTGAAGCCGCGTGGCTAGGGAGCAAGGTGGGACCACGCGGGCCTCGATGGCCGTGTAACTGATGGGAGAGGTAGAACCGTTTGCCTGCTGCTCGCTGATTTCCAAATGTCATTAAAGGACCTTCATTTTTCTTCTACATTTCATGTTTCTTGCCCTTTCTGCTACTCCTTTACAAAGAAATAACCAGACAAAATCCCATTTTTTACCAAAGTCTGTACAAAATCTTCTTTGAGTTGCTTCATAGCGTAGTGCATTTTTCATCGCGCTCCCACTCCTTAATGCCCAATTTTTGTGTTTGGTCTTACATCATTCCTTTCAAAGACATCCTGAGGACGAAATCTAATGGCTGGCTTCTTCTAAAAGATTGCTCTAAGCTTGGCAGGACCTCAGCTCGTGGAGTAGAATAGTACATCAGTGTAACACAATGTCTGGGCAGTACTTACAGGGCAAGCAATTAAACTACAACAACAGTGACCCCTGAAATGCAGTGTCCTGATGTAGAGTAAATTTCTTCATGTTAAAGGTTTATATTGCTTCCTCAGGAGCTGGTTTGGGAGTTCTTTCACATCACAGTCTGGATATAATTGGTGCATGCTGCTGATTTATTCCTCTGACAGGTCGAATAACCAGTATATTTCATTGCTAAGTTGAGCGGGGCTTTTATTTTCACAAATTATATTTCTATCAAATATTCATTTGTCTGCTTCATGGTCCACAGAAGATTTGGACCGTTTGGTGCTTGCAGCAAGTGAATTTACCCAGTGGGTTTGCTCTTCCTCCAGCTTCTCCTGTAGCGACAGTTGTTGCCGGCAGAGGAGCAGTTTGAGCGCGGGCATTGCTGTTCCGTTCGTCTAGCCGTGGCTTCCCCCTCCCCGCCCCGAGATGAAAATGCATTAGGAACCATCTCAAGTGATGGTTTGGAAGCTCTTAGTGCTGCGGCAGGCTGGGGTCTAGCAGCAGTTCCTTTATTTGCTGTGTTTTCAAAGAGTTGTAGGCTTCTGGTGTGAGCAGTTTATATTGAACGTGAACTTGATGGGCTGTGTCCTACCACGGATCGATAGAAAGTACAGGGCTGTGTACAGTCATAGAGAAGGCATCCTGTGGGAGAACATTAAGGATGCAAGGAAAAGTGTGCAAAAGTAAGAAAATGCATATAATCGGTTTTTGCAGAGAAATTCTATCTCTCCTTTTTGCTGCATTTGCATTACAATATTATATTTAATAATATGATAATAGTTCTCAAATAATACACCATAATGGAATATGATAATTTACATGCAAGTTTAGAAACATTTGTCGGATTTTAATTTTCTTGCTCTAGGTTTCCTCGTTTTCATTATCACAATGTGTCCGAATTAGACTGCTTACAGACGTTCTCAGTAAATCATTTACACCAATAATTTTGCAAGTAACCTTGTTAGAAATGTTCTTTCCCGGAGCAGAGACAGCTAACGATGAACCTGATTTGACCGTTTGTGCATTCGCTGAATGCAATACTCCTTAACTGTAATTTAGGGACGAAGGTAAATAAATAGGGATCTAAATTATCTGCAGTCTCGCATTAACCCTCTGTGCGATTCAGCTTTCCCTCTTTCCCCAGGGAAATAAAGTCGATCTGTGGTCTGATAAGGTCAGTCTGCTTATACTGAGATTTAAATTATGTTCTTTAATTGCGGTTACTTCTCATGCAGAGTCGAGCTTGGCAACCTTTTCTTTAACGTCAGTATGTTTGCGGAGAGGGATGGGAGGGAATTACTTCAGCATGTGCTCACACAAACCCGCATTGTCTCGTGGTGTCCAGCGAGGAAGCGGCGGGGGGCAGGGGAGCAGGTATCAAAAGGAATTATCATCTTGATCATATCCTACCTAAGACTGTAGCTTAAGCGCTCGTGGAGAAAGCAGGAGAAAGGGATGCAAATCCATCCTTTCAGGTCAGAAGGCTTTCCATCCCTTAAGAAAGATCCTTTTCCAACAAGCTAGGGAGTGTTTTGAGGCCAGTGCCCTTAGCCGTGCTTCTTGCCGTCCTGTGAGGGTACTGATGGAAATCCTGAGCAGCATGGTGAGAATGCTGAGCTGGCAGAGAGAGTGCTTTAATTCCACTTCTCGCTCCACTGCATGGTTAATTATTTTTGCACAGAAGAAAACACTAAAAGAAGTCCGTCCCAAAATACAGAATAACCTAAGTATATAGTACTCCACAAGCAATTTGGAGATAAAAATTTGAATCTTTAGGGCCATTAAGCCTAGTTTTCTTCTGTCCTTGGTGAATGCTCTCACCTCTGAGCTGTTCTATAAAAACTAAATGCACCGCAAGTTTTGTGAGTCCAACCAGTCATTTCCCTAACTTTTTTTTTTCCTTCGAACAAGCACTATAAAGGGCATGTTTTATTCTGAATAAACCAGAATGTTTCCTGTTGAGCAAAGCAGTGGTTTCCAGTTGCCTCTTTTCTGTGCTGAAGAATTTTAAATTGAACTCGATTTGAAGCAGATCTTTATCTCCATTTAGTATTTTTTCATAAATGTCCATTTCAACCCACTTGGGGGGGGGGGGGGGGTTGTCATTGATTTGATTGCATAGCTTCGGAGCAGTTCTGCTCCATGTCCTGGCCCAGTGCTTTCCCGTCTGTGATGGCAGAGCCCTTGGGAGGCTCCGGGTGGCTCTGAATGGGTCTGCAGAGCTGGGCGAGACAGCTGTACTAAATCTGCACAATTTCGGAGAGAGCAGGGTCACTGTGAGAAAGCCATTCTGGGACCACAGATGGAATTCACGGAAAACCACAGCTCAGGTCGGATCCAGCAAAGCACATAGACACCTGCTTAATTTTAAGGAATCTGCTGTGTCCCGTGGAATTTTACAAGTCTCATGGTTTTATGAAGCATTTTTCAGGACTGAGGTAGAGCACTTGGTGCAGGACAAAATCAACTTCTTAATGAGTTTACCAGAAAACCCCACAGGCATACTCAGCATGTGCTTTTTAAACATGTATAATTGGGTCAAATGAAAACTAATTCCCATTGGAGTCAGGCCATGCCCAAGGAACCCTTCCGGGTTTATTCTTTGAAATCCTTCAGGCAGAAATATTCCTGTGCCAATTTCGACTTCAAAACCTTCTTGCCCATGGAGCTGTACAAGAATAGGCTGACAAGAATTCTTCTTCTATGAGAATTTTTCCTGCTTTCCATACCCCTCCCCTGCCATCCTTAGCCCTCTCGCTTTCCTCGCTGCCTCTCAGCATACCAGAAAAGGTCAGAAGCAATTTGATCAAACATCCCAGGAAACGAGCGACTTTGAAGGGAGTGCAGGGCTGTGGAATTTGAATATAAGAGGTTAATATTTTGAGGAATTGTTAGATCCTGGAAATAGAGCATTATAATGAAAAACCACCCTTGAACCTTACATCTAGCTATTGTAGATTAAAGAAAAATAAATCTTTTCATTGGGGGGGAAAAAATAAAAAGACTTCCTACTGAAGGTATCTTCTCCCCCCCTTGCTGCCTGGGTGATATAGTTGGGATGGTTTTCCATCCCTCGGTACATACTCTACAGGTGCTGTGAAATCTAGGGAAGAAACAAGTGAATTAACAGTCCCAGAGGGCTGTCAAAATGCAAGAAGTTATACATTAAAGACAGACTTAGCCTAAATTGGTGTGTCTGAATTCGTGAATGAATTGGCAAGCGGCTGTGCTCGCTCTCTGAAGCAAGAGCTGCTGAACTTTGGCGGCTGCTGACCAAAACCCCCGGACTGCCTGGTCTTTAATTGATGGTGTGGAATGGGTGCTGCACCGCTGCTGAAGTGTCCCTCGTTCTTATCTGCTGGCCAGACTGGCAAAGCTGTTTGTCCATTTGCTTATCGATATAATCTGAGACTTCTGGGCTCGCTCGCACGTGTGAGCCTGTGCTTTCTCCTTCGTATCCCGGCAGGATTTGGCTGCGTTGGAGACTGAGCATCTTCGCTTTTGCGATAGCTGGTTTAAAACCATGCGGGAAGGCAAGCTGCGATGTAACACGCTAGCTTTGTACACGGGGGGGGTGGGGGGGGTGGGGGGGAAGCTTCCACATCCGAGTGCTGTACCTTAAATCTGGAGGCGAGCCATTCTGACTTGGCTTACGCCTGTCACTGTCAGGTGTTGGCCTTTTTGGTAGCACCAGCATTCCTTCCCTTCATGGGGAGATGCAAGCTGAGAAAGCCTCCAGCGCCTGGAGACAGGCTTTAACTCCAAGTGTTGGTGCGTTTCATTTTGATCTTGGCTCTCTGGTTTCCAAGTTCCACTTTACCTTGAGATACTTGTCATAGAAAATTAGGGAGCGCTTGCCAGAGGATGATGTTAGCCCTCTCCGGTATGAGTCCTTTAACGTGTAGTCTCTGCTAACTGGATCTTCTCTGGGATATTTTTTATTTTTGACAGTGAAAACAGACTTAATCTGTTGGGAACAAAGGGGAATTACGTGTTGCTTTTTGGAAGGGAGGTCTGTCTGTGGCTCGGGACTGCTGTGCGGAACAGCGAGACTGCATCTCTGCTGAACTCCTGGCTCCGCGTGCCCGTAGGGATACCTGCGGGCAAGGAGGTTTTAGCTTCCAGCCGTGGACAGGAGAGCACAGCTAATTGTCAGAGACCTGCTCTAGTCTCAGCTCCTATATTTTCCCTTCCTCACCTAATACGTAGTTGTCTCTTTGTCCGTGCTGGACTTTTCCAGCAGGGGACTGGTAATATCCAGCAAAGGGGACAAAAAATGATGATGATACCTTTTTTTATTTTGAAGGGAGTAGTTTAGACTTTCTGGCTTGCCTGTGTTTTTTTTTTTTTCTTTTTCTTTTTTTTCCCAGGCAGAATAATATTTTAGTGCTTCTATAAGGAAAAATCATTGCTCAAGATAGCAGCTGCAGCAGGTTGGATCAGTCACTGTGCCGAGCAGCCCCATGGAGCGGAATTCTGCCGTGGGGCAGGCTGCTGGTCACGCAGAGCCCCCAGAAAGGGCCAGGAGCCCCCCGAGTTTGTGGCCCCGCAGTGTGCCAGCGGCTCCCGGGATTTGTTGGGTGAACGTGCAGGTGAGGCAGAGCGCGGTTCAGCCGCATGCACGCGGGTGCTTTGGGAGGGCCCAGAGCTTTCGAGGGTTGTCCGCGTTTAAACAAATTAACATAGTCGTGGTAGCAAACGGCTGTGATTTTTCCTAAAGATGAACAAACAGTGGGTCTGATGGGGACCCACTATTTCTCAGGAATTAAAATGCTGCTTCCCTAAATGAGGCCAGGGAGGATGATCAGGTGTACGAGAAAGGAAAGCATTGCCAGCCAGTATCTCGGGCTGGGTAATTCACATCAAAATGCTCCCTGTCTCAGAATGAAATAGTCTCTGTGATAAGAAAATAATTTTCCCACAGTTCAGCGGATATTGAGCACCACGATTTTTACATCCTCTTAGAAACCTGAAAACAGCCCTTTTGTCCCTATCAATGCAGGTTGTTTATTTTTTTCCGCTGGACAAACATTGATTTTTCTTGCTGCCAGACTCTGCATTTCTAATGGAGCTTGAAATTAACATGATTTTTTTGGGTGGTTGTTGTTGTTTACCTCCTTGTTTGTGCACCAACAACCTAAATGGTGTTGGCATAGCTTGAGGAGCGAGGATTCTTCAAGTGTTAGTTGACTGCAGCAGGGAGAGCACAATGCCTCTTTTTCTCCAGGCGCTCCACAAGTAATGACCACCACATGGTGTCAAGGGGTGGTTTTATGTATCTGTGACACTGATTGAAAGGCTCGGGAAAGCTTGCATTTGTTTAAGATCTTTGGGATCTAGAGGGTATTCTTTATCATACTCTGCTGGGATGATGATTTCAATGTGCTGCGTGTACAACCTTGAGGTAGCAGCTGCTGCAGGGTCCTGTAATTCTGCTCCAAGAACCTATTCCCGTGGAGAACCTGTACCTGTGTTTTGGAGGAACCTTTTGTGAGGTCTGCAAATCAATCAGAGATAGCTTGATTCAGGGAAAGTGACGATTAAGCCGAGAGAAGAACAGTGTTCCTGAAGCCTTCTTGCACGTCAGAATTCAGTGTCCCTCCTTGCCCTTCTAAATTGGGATGCGGAATTGGGGTGCTACCCTGGTATAAAGCCTTAGTCAATACAATAATCCACTCCTGTCTGGCTAACTTTAGCAGTTTCCACCAGTTATAAATAACAGCATGCATCTTGTACAGTAATTTGAAACTCTAGGGGTCTTAGTATTGTTTTCAAACTTTGCAGCTATCCTTTGGTCCCAGTGCCAGTTCCTCTTAATCCTATCAAATGCACTTGGAAGAATCCTTGTAGTCAGAGATAATGGTCTTATGATCCGGCTGAATTTCCTTGCTGTAAGTATGGATAGATAATAACAGCCACAGAGTTCTACTTTCCCTTGATGTTCACACAACAGGTTAAAAATAAAAAAGGAAACTTTGAAGCCCTGTAATTAGAAATAACTAAAGATACTCCCGAGTCCTTGCGCTCAGGACCTTTTGGTAATGCGGGTGATTTGAGAGAGCTTTTCATCTCTCCACGATGAGAAAGGCTGGGACTGAATCCCCACCCTCCTCTCAGCAATTTGGATCCATATGGGCCTGGTCTCATTTTCTCAACCATCTGCCAAGAATAAGATGTGATCTTTGGCAAGAGTTCGTGCTCCCATGTATTGAGAGCAGGAGATACACACCACAGAACCATTCTGTATCAGACCTGACTGGCAAAGTGTCCTGAATATTAGGTCAGCAATTTTCCATCAAATTGCTATCAGTTATTGTTGATACAGAATGAAGCTCATTAATTAAGCAGAAAGGATATGGGCAGTTCAGGGTCAAGACTTGAGCAGCTCTTACTCAGTAAGAGCCTGCTATCAACATCCTTGTTAGCTATTGCAGCTGGAAATTCTTTTAAAATTAATGTGTTAATGTACTGTGCTACTTAGGAAAATGACTGAGTGGGAATGTGACACTGTGCATTTTGTATCTATTTTTTCCAACTGACTTAAAGATTAAAATCTCTTCACTTTCCAACTCCAGCAACAATTTTTCTTTCTGCCAGAGGCACAGACTTCACCTGGGATCTGGAAAAATCAATCTATGGCATCTTTGTCACCAGCAATGATGTATGGAGCAGGCATCAGGCTGGACTCAAGGCACGTGTTCTAGAAGTGCAGAGCATCCTCGCTGGTGTGGCACCCCAGGCCCCAGGCTCGCGCTCCTCTCCCGGCTCTGCGAGAACAAGAGTTGAAAATTCATGGGTTTTGGTCAAGTCAGTGGTTTGGAAGGTGAGGAGGGACAGAGAGGGTGGGTAAGGTCACCGCTTCACAGCGCTGCCTTTTCTCACTCGTTCCCTTCAGTTCGGTCTGTGTGAAGCCCCCAGGGGTGCGGTTGTGCACCAGGGTGACATCGCTGCCATGTGGGAGAAAGCCAAGAGATTTGTACTTTAAGACACAGAGATTTGAGGGTAAGTCAGCAGCCTTCCGTCAGTGAGAGAAAGGTGCTCATGAACCAGCACCTCTGTTCGGTCAGGTTTACTGCAAGCCAGGATGGGAAACGTTTTTTCAAGGTCTTGGCTGTGGTGCTGTGGGGCTTGACTCAGCAGCATTCCATGGCATTCCCTGCTCTGTGTTTTACTCCTGTTTGTTTCTGCTCTTAAGATTGAAATGTCGTATTAGATTAAGAGCTCTACAGATGTCAACAGCGTGAAAGGCTTCCCTTTCACCGTAGCGGGAGTGGGGACTGAGGTGCTGCGTTGCTGAGGGTGTCTGATGGAGTTTTGCTAATAAGATCTGATTTCGTGAGGTTTGCATCCTATTAAGGCAAGTAGGGATGAGGCCTGCAAGCATGATAGAAAAGTGCAAACACGATACAAAAGCTGTTATGAATATTAATAGGCCATGAAACAATGCAAGGCGAAAATGGTGATGAGGCGGGGGGGTAAGCAACTCTGCCTGGTGTAGCGCAGCGGCCTCCCTTTCACCTTGCTTCCCCCGCCGTCCGCCTGCAGCCTGCACTCACAGCCCCGACACATTCGGGGATGGGGCTCAGGAATCTCATCGCTTCCCAGAGCCAGTCTCAGCTCCGCAGCTCGCAGCCTCTGGGTAGGTTTGAGTGCAACTGGAGTACCTGATCCCTGTGCACCAGCCCTGCCCAGGTGCAAGCCAAGATCAGCTCTCCAACTATCCAAAGAGTTGTTTCTAATAGTAGCTTGGCTTATCCTTAATAATCCCCTTCATGGGTGAGATATCATCTGTGTCAGTGATCTAGGTGCACCTCTAACCTCAGCATAAAACATCAGCTGGTAAAGCTCCTGTTCCCTGTGGTTCTGGGACTGGCTCGCGGCCACGGCTCCGGCTCCCTCCTTGTGGATTGCTTCCTCTGCTGCAGCTCAGGGAATTACTGGTTGTGTTTTGCAGTCTGTCCCGTGGTGCACCAGCTTTGGTGCTTCCGTGCAGCACTTTCACGGAGGAGTCCATTCACGCCTGCCTGTTATCACCCGTTGTAGTTTGTTTTTCTTACCTGCCTAGCAAAGCACTGCCCTCCTTTGTGCATCTTTAGCTTTTGAAATGATAGGCAGACACGAACCACCCCAGCATCCCACAGCAGACCTGCCCTTAGCCTCATTTTATGGACTGAGAAATAGAAGCAAAGGAAATCAATGCCAACAAACAGGTTGGCCAAGCTGGGAGTAAATCTGCTTCTGTAAGGGTGCGCGGCCCTCCAGCACCCCCCTGCCCAGCCGCCGCCGCCCGGGCGCTGCTCCTCTTTCTTCATGCAGCACATGCGAGTTGCCAGCCCTCGGGGCTACAGTGATTCATGGCATGTGCTGGCCTTCCAATTTGTTCACATTTCATTTCTTACAATGCTCGTCTCTCTACAGAAGTGTTTGAAATCCCCAAGACATTGATTATCTTTCTTTACACACATTTCTTTATCAATTGAATTATTTAGTAAAGAGGTACGTTCATATTTTATTGATACAATTTGAGGCGTATTCTTACTCCTTTTCCCTTAGCACTTGTTTGAAGAAAACATTTCCTTCAGTGTTGCTTTGGTTTGTTTTCCTTTCATTCATCCCTGAACCTCTAAGCATTTTGTTGCTTTTTTTGTGGGAGGAAACCGAGTCGTGGAGGTTAAGTGTTTTGTTGCCATTCACAGAAGGGAGCAGCAGTTGATGCGAAACGACGTGTTGGTATCACACCTGCTAGTCCGGTGCTGGCCACGCTGCAATGGCACCAGGCAACATGTGGGCCAGTAGTGCTGTCCCTCCCTTTGTTAGCAAACTGCCCGTGGGGGAGCTTTTTTCAAGTAGGCCCTACCTAAAGTGATGTTTTCAATTGCTCCGTGGTGGTTTCATTGCTTGAATTAATTTTCTTGCTTCAGTGCATTCTTCCAGCATCTTTGCTGTTACTTTTAGCTGCTTTCTGCCTCAGTTTCCTCTCTGTTAGCTGGGGCGAGCTGCATCAGCTGGTGTCACCAAATCCCCGAGCGACCGGCGCGGGCGGGCAGTGCCCCCCGAGCCCCCATCCCCATCCCCCCCCGCAGGCTGCACCATGGCCCCGCAGCAGGAGCCTCCCCAGCCGCTCTGGGCAGCCCGGCCCAGCGCCCCGCCACCCGCCAGGGACACACGTTCTCCCTCCTGCTCAGAGGGAACCGGCCGTGTGGCGGTTTGTGCCCGGTGCCCCTCGTCCCGCCGCTGGGCACCGCTGGGAAGAGCCTGGCCCCGTCCCCTGGGCACCCGCCCGGGGATACCTGCAGCCGTGGGTGACATCCCCTCTCAGCTGCTCCTCTCCAGGCTGAACAGCCCCCGCCCGCTCAGCCCTTCCTCCCCGGGGAGATGCTCCAGCCCCTCACCACCTTCGCAGCCCCCCCGGCCCCTCCCCAGCAGCTCCCTGTCCCTCTGGAACTGGGGAGCCCAGCACTGGGCCCAGCGCTCCAGATGCGCCTCCCCAGGGCAGAGCAGAGGGGGAGGACCCCCCCTCCACCTGCTGGCCACGCGCCTCCTCGTGCCCCCCGGGGTCCCACTGGCCCCTTGGCCACCCGGGCACACGGCTGGCCCGTGGGCAACCGGCTGCCCCCCAGCACTGGCAGCCCCTCCCCCACAGAGCTGTCCCCCCCCAGGGCAGGGCCCGGCACCGGCCCTGGCTGAGCTCCATGGGGTCCCCCCTGCCCAGCCCCCCAGCCCCGGGGTCCCGCCGAACGGCAGCGCAGCCGCTGGGCTACCGGCCGCTCCCCCCGTCCTGTATCATCACTGAGCTCGCTGGGGCTGCGCTCAGTCCCTCCGGCCCCGTCACTGACAGGTAAGTTGAACGAGCCAGGGTGGACACACCGCAGCTCTCAAGGGCTCTGACATGGTGAGGGCTGTAGGAGCCGGTAACCCAAGGTAGCCCTTTTCAGGAACGTGGCTTTGTATTAGTAGTCTAGAGGAGAAGTCCCCAGGAAAACAGGGCCCGGGCAGGTTTGAAGCACCTAAGGCTTGTCAAAGAAGTGAGAAATGCCCTCGTCTTCGTTTTCTGCCCTGTGCTAGAGAAGCGAGAAGCCAAGTGCCACTGCTGTGCTGTCACCTCGTGCCCCTGGTTGGTGAGGGAGGTGTTTTACGCGTGGCCTCTTCAGGGAGAGGCTGCTTGTTTGCATTGTATTTGTGGCATAATTACTAATGGTACAGATCATTTTTATTAGCCAAGCTGTCTACATTAAAATGATAGATTTTTTTGTATTATTAAGAACATCCAAGGGAGTCTCCGCAGCGGCAGGAGAAAGATGATAATTTTTCGTTTAGCTTAAGAGCAGATGGTTACAGAAACATTCTATGTAAATAAATTAAGGATAAGCCACCCTCGCTAATAGTTAAGCAAACAGGTTTGGAAACAGCCCGCTCAGGACCACGCTGTTCTGTGCTCTTCCCCTCCTGCATGAGCTTCATTCTGCTCTCCAGCTTGCAGCCCCATATGGATGGGGTGTTAATTAAACCAATTTGCTTTCAGCCCAAAGTCATCTAAAAGAAGTTGAGTCCTGCTAGGGCAGCGCTCTCACTCACAGGCAGCGCTCTCGCTCACGGGCAGCTTGCGTGAGCAGTAGAGGATACTCACCTGGCCCGAGCACGCGCTGCCACCGCTGCGATGGATAAGCATTTCCCGACGGCTTTTTGTCACGCTGGCAAGGCAGCGAGCGACCCGAGAGGCATTGCCGGCGGTGCTGTGCTTTATAGCTGTGTTCCACGCTCTCCGGCGACTGCTGTAGTCACAACACCGCGCTGCCCCCGAGAATTTCGGCTCAACAAAACAAGTAAATTAGAAGTGGAGAAACAAGAGGTAATTAGGGGAGGAAAGTCAGGTTCTGTTGCGTGAGCGCTGCGGCGCCTCAGCTGTGGGAGCCGGAGGAGAAAGGAGTGCTTTTCTTCTCACTGTCCCAAAGCGAGCCAGGCGTTGGAAGGAGGAGGTTGTGAAAGCCCAGTCCTCGACGGGCTCACAAAACTAAAAGCTGCACGTGCCCTGAGGACACAGAAAGCTGTGCTTGATCTTCCTTGAGCGGTCCTCTCCTGGCCACCTGGGCTAGAGCGGGAGGGTGGGCTGGTGGGCGGCAAGCCCTGCGGCTCGGGAGGGTCCCCTCTGTCCTCGCAGCCGGGACCAAGGCAGAACCATCGCCCAGGCAATGGGCTTCTGCCCGTGGCTGCCAGCCCCACGGCCGGGGTGCAGCGTGCTTGCAAGGGGGGTTGGCGTCTCGGGACGTGAGGTGTGCCCCGCGTGGGGAGGAGATGCCGTGCGGAAGAGAAAAGGGGGGTTCTGGGTTGGGGGGGCTGAGCAGAAGGAGAGCCGCTGCCCTCCCTCGGGAGCGGGCGCTTGCCTGGGATGGCCTCGGCCGCCCCTGGGTTCTGGCGTAGATTTTCTGTGGGGTGCGAAGGTACGAAAAGGCACCGTGCAAAGCAGTCAGCATGTTGCTGTTACTGATGGCAGCGCCTGGGTATCATCCAGCACAAAGTGGTGACCTAGAGGACAGAAAAATAACCATTTTTAACAGTACAAAAAAAAAAGAAAAAAGACTGTACAGCTAAGGACTGATGACAGGAACGTCTGGCATGAGCTGAGAGCTCATCAGGGGGCTGGGGGAAGAGGAGGGTTGGGGTATGTTAGTGAAGGAAATTACTGAATATACAGAATACGCTGAAAGCCACATGCTGTCCCTTTGGGGAGAGGGTGGTATACGTGGCTTTGTCAAGTCTCTGCACGCTGCCGGGCACCCATGTGCAAAAACCCTGCGGGGAGAGCGGCACACGGGGAGAGGGTGGCTTCTGGGGCAGGGGCGCAGTGCGGGACCCTTTGTACACATGAGCACTGGAAGCGTGTGGCTTGTTTAATCTGGCAAAACAGAGGCTGAGGGGAGGTACAAATGCGCTCGGTGAATACATCAGAGGAGTAAACACCAGGGAGAGAGAAGAGCAATTTAAACTATAAGACAACATTGGCACAAGGGGAAATGGGTATAAATGGCTCATGAATAAATTTAGCCTGCAAATGAAGT
Source organism: Falco punctatus (assembly GCF_963210335.1). Taxonomy (NCBI): domain Eukaryota; kingdom Metazoa; phylum Chordata; class Aves; order Falconiformes; family Falconidae; genus Falco; species Falco punctatus. Next base: position 2,193,294 of record NC_137587.1, read on the forward strand.
TTCTAAGCAAAAGTCCGGTAAGATTTTAGATATCCAAGTAAGAGTACTAGGGCAAACAACCCAACCGTTTCTAAGACAGGATTTGGTTGCTTACATGAGAATTAAATAACGTGCTTAGGTGTGGTAGGCTGTGGCACCTCCGCTACCTTACCGGGCAGTGGAGGACTGAGTATGGTTATCCTGTGGGGTTTTATTCATCTGTGGGGGAAGATCAGCCTGGGAAAAGCAAACTCCGTATTTGATATTTCCAGAGTTGGAGACATGTGTGTAGCCTGTGTGCTTCACAATAATTTCTGCTGCTTAATTCGTCATAATTAAAAAGGGTTCCTAAGTAAATGGCAAGCCCCTCAAAATTATGAACTGCAAGTAAAACTTGTATTTACCTAACCAGCTATGACAGGGTCCTAATTTATGAGAGCAGGCTGTTTTCTCAAGGCCTCGGACGGCTTAAAAGTCTGGAAATGCTCAGATGCAGGTGTTAACAGCTTTAACGTCAAGACTAGAATTGTCATGTGTGCACAGTGAAAATTTCCCAGCCAACCTTAACTGCTGCTGATGTTTCACCACCCAAACCCAGCGACGAGCCTGTTCTCAAGCAACATATATCTTCACTGCATCAGTGACTCTGGAAATTGAGAAGTGATCTGTGTGAGGTCTACCTTTCTCATGTCTGATAGACTTGATTTTTTTTCTCCCGTACTGTAGCATTTAAACCAAAGTCTGTGTGTCTCAAAGCAGCAAGCTACTTTAAAAGAAGTAGTTTGCAGGGAAGAAAATTCCGTTGTTCACCAGAAGTAACTGCACCATGAGCTCCATTAAGCAGAATAAAATATGTAAGGTTTTGATATATGCCATACACTTCAGTGGCTGACAGAAGTGTGGATTGAGGTGATGTTTATGCCAACAAAAGGTTTTTGTCTACACAAACAACATTCATCTACTACAGATTTAAGATTTTAACAGCTGCAGGCAGGTAATGCCTTACATTCCCCCTGAAAATCCTCCTTGTTAACAAGTCCTTATCTAAGTGCTGTAGGCTTGGAATGAAGGTGGATGGTTGTAAGGGAGCAGAGTGGGGTAAAATGTCAAAGACTTGCAAAACTTCCTATTCCTTGGCTTTCTAGCATGTAGGGCAGTCGGGGGTAAGTGACTGAGCTGTCAATTTGCTGCAGCCTTTTGCTGGCTGGATATGCAAAACTGAAGGATTTTTGCTTTGATTAACAGGATAATTAGAGCTGTATTGTAAGCACAGGCTTCGCAGAGCTTTGCAAGTACTCCTTTCGTACGTGACCTCAGAGACCCGCCACGCTCCTTAGTGCAGCGCAGCGCAGACCCAGGGGTCTGTCTGAAGACCTCCTGCGCTCAGCCGCTGCCCGGCGGCAGGCTCCCCTTTGGCAGTGGTGCCATGTCGCAGCTCCTGGGTGGCTGTTTTTTCCAGGTTGCTGTCAGTCAGCTTTAAAAATTCTCACTGAGGTCATTAATTCAGTGGAGCTGTGTGAGCCGCGAGGGCCAGGGTCAGGAAGCCGTGAGCCCCCGTGGCACCGGGGGACGGAGGAGAGGCGACCGGCGGCATAGCAATGGGGCTGCTTGGCTGCTGCGCCCCGCGCTGGCCCCGCACTGGTCCCCTACCTTTGTCCTCCCCTTCCCTCTGCTCCTCCTTTTGTGGTGGAAATCAATCCCACCAAGCGAGTCTAACTTACAATAAAGTCTTCATAGCTAAGCTGCTGACTCCAGAGAAAAACTGAAATCCTCAGCAATCACTGTGCCTATACGATATCTCTCAGTAGGCAAATTTTCCGCTGGCAGCGTCCGCTGTCAGTCTCACATCTTTTTGCAAAGTGCCCATTTGGTAGCTCCAACCTAGACACTACACTTGAGAGAATCCAGGGCCTAACATCAGGCATCTGTGCTGTTCTGAGTTTCCAAACAAAATGAATTACTTCGTAAGTAACAAACTGATCCGTCGTGATCCTTGAGCAGGAAGGGTGGAGGGCAGGAGCTCTTGGACTTTGCTGGCTAAGCAGGCTCAGACATGAACTGGGGGATCTCCCAGAAAATTACATGGATGGCCCAACACAGCTTGTTTAGCCTAAGTCAGGGTTAAATCAATTGACATTAAATCAACGCTGATTCTGCTTTTGCAGGTCCTGCATTGTAATTAAACATGAACTTAAGATGCTGAACCTGAAAGTTTGCAGGTGGTGTTGAGATGTTCAAGTAGTGGCCACCTTGCAAAGTTCATCAGGACGTGTGGTGTTTCCCCCAGGTGGTTCCTGCCATCCTGACTGCTCAGAGAGCACTGAGCATCTTGAAAACTTACGGTGTCTCCTGAGACTGGGTTCAGCCTTTCTAGCCAAATTTTAGTATTTCCAGACCTAACCACTGCTTTTCCATTTCCCGCTGTTTATGGATGGAAAGTTTGGTGTTCCAGGATCTGTCATCTCAATGGGAGTTAATTCCCAGACAAGCTTCGTTTTCCATGGGGGCCCTGGGTAGGTGGGGGGGCAGAGGAGGCAGGTGAGGGCAGAAGTGAGGGGGCTCCCACGCTGCCGGTGTCCGTGCAGCAGTTTGGTGGCTTTCCTGGCCATCAGGACCAGCTGGACTGAACACCTAGAAGTGCTTCTCCATCCACGCCAGCCCTGTCTCGGTGCACTGGCTCCTGGGAAGCTGTGGTATGTAGAATCCGACCATCATCAGGACTTGCCGTAAGGATAAATTTGCAAGCAGACCGCTTTTGGCTCTTGCTGTAGCAGTCTCTGAAAAGAGCCCTTCTTTCTGCCTTTCCTCCACCTCCCTTTTGGAGACATGACCAATGTTTTCCGCAAATGGAGAAGTTTACAATTCCCCACACATCGCAGTCCCTGCCAGAAATTTTGGTTTAGTTGCCACAGCAACAACTTAATGAATTTTTTTAAAACCCCTGCCACTGGCCCTGCCTCTGCCCTGTTTGTTCTTCCTGCGCATTCCCCCAGCCCCGCGCGAGCCTGCAGAGGCAGTGACGGAGAGCTCTAATAACCCAGTAATGGATCCAATTATGGCTGTTAGTGCTTCTGTTGAGAATACATGAATAAGTAAATCCATGCATAAGGATGAAAGAGTGTGTTTTTAAAGCTGCCTGAGCAGTCTCTGGGAGTGGTGGCCACACTGCTTGTGCCAAGCCCTGGTGGAGGATGGCAGCTGGGGACCCAACAGCTGCTCAGCTCCCCTGCGGACCACGGAGGCCCCCCAGCTCCCTCGGAGTTGTTTCGTGGTCACTAGCTGGTGGCCGCTGGCTTGCAGGCATGGCCTCACACCACAGGCGTGCGTTTGTGCTTGTTGAAGTTGCGCTTCAGGTGCCTCTGCAGGGCAGCTGGGTGCCGAGGTGTCTGCTGGCGGAGCCTCTCTGTTGATGGCAGCCACACGCACCATAAATTGTGCTCTGTTTTTGTTCGGAGGTGTCACCACAGTCACAGGGTTATGGGGGTTGTGGCTGGGAATGAACAGGGTGGGACAGAAAAAGTGCTAGCAGACTTTTGCAGGAAATGTGCCACTCTTCAGGTGTTGTTCCATCGGTGCAGGATGATCCTTGCATCCTCTTCACACCACCAGGAGAGCTGTTACTTCCTCTGACAGTCACTGGCTCTTCCTTCACCATCTGCTGACAGCGCAGAGGCATCCATCCTCACCTGACTGTCACCTGGGGTGACGCACATCTGGAGTCTTCTGTCATCTCACAGTTGATCAGGTGGGGAAAGGTGCCCTCCTTTGTTCCCCATAGTTTCTTTCCTTGGCTGCCTTCTAGCTGATGCCTGGAGTGGTAGGAGAATTTTGCGACAGCAGCTTTTGAGGATAGGGGGTCCTGAATGTGGCTGTGCCAGTGCTGGCCTCTCAGATGTCGGAAGGGAGCAGGATGGGCAGCATCAGAGCAGGAGGGGTTGGCTGCAGAAGAGCTTTCAGCAAGCAGTGCCTGTACCTTCTCCTGTTCCTTGCATACCTGGGGCAGCAGGAGGAGACAGCCATAACTCCCCAGATTCAGGCTGTAAGCTCATTGCACCCAAAGTCCTTTGTAGGCACCAGCTCCGAATGTTGTGTATAACCCACCGGGAATCCTAAGGCCTGTTCTAGCCACTCTTCCCCATCCCATGTGAGTGTCCGTTTGTTCCAGAGCCCCACGGTTGCACCACTGCACTGCCTGGGTTGATTTTTCTGGCGTTGTCAGAGTGTCTCTGTATGGATCGGGACCAGCTGGCTGCCAAAGACCATGGTGGTCATTCCCAAAGTCGCCCTTCCATGCTTTATGGAGTAGGAGTTGGTGAATCTATTGAGAAAATTATGTCCTATAAGATACCTGGTGGCCCCTGTGAGCGCGAGGATGATGGTCTCCCATTAGCATTCAGAAGACAAAGAGCTGCGAAAGGGAATTGGCATTGGCTTTTCCTGAATCGAAACAACTATTTTCTGATGAGTTGTTGCAGGGCTGCTTTACAATCAGCCTGTGAAGAGCGGGCTGGGAAAGGCTGGCGGTACGTCTGTTACTGGCCGTAGGTGTCCCCTTGAAACCTGAGGTTCGTTTCTACATGCCACACGCTGGTGCTGTAGAGCCTTCCTCCCCGAAGTGAGGTCTCCCCGCCGTGCCGGGGTTTGCAGTATTAGCCTGCTCTTATTAACTGCTGGAAATCTGAAACACTAGGGTGGGAATGGCACTTTGGAAGAAGTCCCTAAAAGCAGCTTCTGGAGAGTGAGCCCATTTTACGTACGGATTTGCCCACATGATCCAGATCCCAATAAAATTTTAAAGGACTTTGCAAAATAAGGTATCGTCATCTCACAAACGTTCGGGGAGGCTGAGAAGAGAGTTAAAGGAGGGCTCATCTCCTCCCTGCTCAGCTGATACCTCTAGGAAAACAGAGTGATTCTTTCCCCCCCTCACCTGGCCGTGTCACAGGAGAGTTCATTTATGTTATGCGTCATTAATCTGAGTTTCTAATAGCAGTAAAAGACTCTGAACTTGGTCAACAGAGAAGTTAACAACCAGTTTGCTGGAGTCCTAACAGTTGATCACTTAGCCTTGGTTATTAACTGCAGGCGAGGACCAGTTACTGGGAGATAATTGGGGTCATAAACAATAGCCGTGTAATGAAGACTGTGCCCTAGGAGAGGGACTAAACATATTCAGCTGCAAAAACCTTACAGCCTTTGGCCGGCGTCCAGGGGCTGCCATCAGCCAGCCAAGTTGTTGCTGTAGGGCGAGAGAGGTCTTCAGTGCTCTGCAGGCAGCATCTCTCTGCGCCTAGGCTGGCCCCGAGCTGGGAAGGTGCTATAGCAGGCTCGATAAAAGTTCTTAAGCCGAAAGCTGGAAGGTGCAGGTCCGAGGCCGTGCGTCTTTTAGCCCGTTTCAGAAACAGGACTCAGCATTTCGGAGCGGCACGTTCTGCAGCCAGGGCTGGCGTCGGTGGCGTCAGCTGGATTTTCCCAGTTGAAGGCGTCCGAGGATCGAGGTGGCCCCCCAGGTTGGTCTGGCTGGCTGGTGAGCAGGAGTGCCAGGTGTCCTGCTGCCACAGCTTTCGGTAGAGCAGAGGCGCTTGTGCACAGCAGGCACGGCACGCGTGTGCAGGGTCTCCGGGCCGTTGGGGCTCTGCAGTACCCTTGCTGGAGAATTAAGATTTATCTACCTGGAATTCAGAGTTGGTTTGTTGCTAGGAAAAAAAAGTCCAGGAAAGTGCTAGTAAGAGCTAGGAGCATATTTAAAGAGAAAGGATTTTTGTTTGTGCTTTCTAAAATAAAACCCAGCTTCTGACTACTGAGCCCATTAATAATTCCTGCTGGGGACACAATGTATGCAGGGGTTCTCCAGGCCATGACAAGATGTTTTCTTTCAGTGGAGAGCTTGTTGGGACTGGAAAAGAGCTTGATGGGATTTCTGATGTGGCATCAGCCTCTGATTAGGTTCATGTCACTCCAGTCATTCCCTGTATGCATCTGATTGGAAACAAAGGGAGGAAACTAAAGGTGCAAATGAGTTTCTGTGATGATTGCACTAGCCAAGCTAGAGTGTGGCTTGTTGGGATCTGGAGTTTCTAAAGGTTTTAGTCCTGTCAAGAGTGAGGGTAGCATGTGCATGCATGGGGACCACGAGCTGAGCTGGGCACCCGCGTGTGGCAGCTGGGAAGGTGCCTGACACACAGGCCCCGCAGCTCTGTACCGTGGGAGTTGAAAGCATCCTTGGATGGCCCCTCATTTTTAAAGGAATCAATTGTTCTGCCTTGTTGCTTCCCTTGTGTACAGAACTGCAGAAGAAAATTTAAGGGGAATCTGTGGAGGAGTGTGATGTTTGCCCTTCATTTCCTGATAGCAGAAGCATGACAGCGTTGCCAGGCTGGGCTGCGTTACAGAATCAAGACAGTAAATGTTGTCTTAACGCGGAGACCTGAAAGGTTGCTGTAGGTGTGCAACTGAATTTTTTCTACTGAGCCCTTTGCTCTGACAGCAAAGCCTGGCTTTGTTTGACTTTGATTCCAGCCAGGTAGGTACCAGAGAAGGGCAGTGATCCTGGAGGGGTCTCAGGTTCTGCAGCCTTCCCCAAGCACATCGCTACCCCAGTCAGGCAGATGGGAGGATTTTCAGCAGCCGATAGAGTCAGGAATGCAGAGGTATTAGCAATATTTCTGGTACTGATCTTGCATGAAGTCCCTGCTGGCAACTAGGTTCACCAGACGTCTTGGTGTTAGGAAGGTCCTGCTGAAACTGCTGGGAGGTTGTTTGACGTCCCCCCTCCTGGTGCCACAGAGATGCACTGCAGGCTCGGAACTCCTCAGGAGAGCTAGAAACAGCAGGGAGGGAACGGGGCACCCAGCCTCACTACGATTCTCTGGTGCTTGATGGTCAACCAGTCTTCTCCAGGCAGCGACAGGGGATACCCCAGGCTAGAGTCAAGCCCAACTCGTGAGAAAGCCAGGTAAAGCAGAGCCCGTTCATCGTTGCTTGGCTGTGGGGGAAAGCCAGCTTGACTAGACCTCCCGGGAGAGGCAGAGTGCGGGCTAGAGCCTGGCTCCGTGGCAGTCCTGCCGCAGTGTCGAAGAAGAAATCCAGTTTACCTGCAGCACCAGGCAGAGCCCGTCAGTAACCACCGGGAAGCCGAGCGTGCGTGGGATCCCTGCTGTGCCGTATTGAAATCAGCCCTGGAAAGAGCAAGAACATGAATATGGAAGGAAGTGAAGGGAACTGTCACACTCGAGGCTTCGTGTTCCTGAGAAGCAGCTCTTTGTCTGTGCAGCACGGAGGAGGAGGTTTGATACCTCCTTGGGCAGTGTTAGTGCTACCTCTAATTTATGCATTCAGGGCTGACACTGCCAGGTGGCAGGCGCACCGGGTGCTCAGCGGGTAGGACCGGCTGGCTCACTTTGAAGCGACAGAGGCAAGGGGAGACGCAAGAGGTTTGGGCGTAGAGCTGGGGTGTGATTTTTTGCACAGGAATAGATCTGATCGTCTGAGGCACGGATGGGTCTTGTCCGTCCCCATTCAGCCTGGCTGGGGGGAAGGATGCTCTGCCTGTTCGTCTGCCTGCATGCAGGATGAAGGATGCAGCTGCCTGTGCGCAGAGGCAGCATACCTGCCCACTCACGACTGCAGTGCTCTCCCCTTGACAGCTGAGATGGGGAATGAGTTTTTGAGACCATGCCACCAAACACCTACCACCAGCAGAATAACAAAGGTCCTATCCTGCCCGTGGCTGGCATGCTGAAGCACGAGTAGGCAAGCATATTCCTTACCTCCCCAGTAAATCCCCAGCTCAGCTGCTTCTGTAGCACACAGCTTTTAGTTTAACTGCCTTGTTATCCCTTGGACGGACAGAAAGACTCCTGGATACCCTCTGGGATGAATGGGTCATTTCTCTTGAGTCAAAAAATCTTCACTCAGACCTTAGGTCAGTTAAAATTTGTGGCTTTGCTTTTTGAGCTGCCGTCCATTTTTTTTCTTCAGTTCCTTCATGTGCCTCGGAGATGGGTGGGGAGCACATAATCAGAATAAACGGGGAATTTCTGCATTTCTCACTGGTGCCGGCCTTCCTGCTGGAAAACATCAGCATCCATTGCTCAGCTGCTCCAGGAGTGGGAAGAGGAAATGCCTGAACCTGGGTCCTCCCCTGTTAGCAAGGCAGGATGTGTTCTCAGCTTTACTTGGGAGTATTTTTGGACAAATTCTTGGATATCTCAGCTGTAAAGGCTTGCGTGACAATCATGTGTTTCCATAAGGTGGAGAGATTAAGTCTTTAATAACAAGATGGCAAAGTACACAAAATATTCACGGCAGCTAATGATGAGCAAAGCAGACGTTTGATGTCTGACGCTGGCAGCTTGGAGCACCTTCCTGCCGGCGAGACGTGACTGCCTTTCACTCCCGTGCCCCTTCCCAGATTGCTGCTGGGACCAAACTTCGGGTGCTTTTTGATAAGCTGCGGGTTCGCGATGTCGTTGTGGGAAGGGCTGCTGGCCTCGCTGGGCAGGGGAGGCTCAGCTCAGCCTGCCTTTGTGTAGATCTGCTGAGTAGCACTAGAGCATGGAAGGGAAGTCATTCCTTACATAAACTTGGATTAGGTTATTTAGTCTCCGTTGTTTGTAAGGGCCTCATAGAAGCGTGAAAATGACCTTTATTTCTCTATGGATTTTTTTCCTTTTTCACTTTACAAATATTGATTTTATTTTTTTTTCTCCTGTGTCTTTATCAGAGCTGAATTAACAAGGCTGTTTAACAAGAGAGCCTCTGATTCATTTGGGCTCTTTTTGTGCCAGGTGCTATCACAAGCAGCTGAAAGCAGCTCGGTAAAGAATGTGCAACAACTGTTACAGAATTGACAGAGGAGTCCTGACAAGAGCTGAGCTAGCATGGGTCAAAGAGCAGGCCTGAAAAGATGGTCTTTTCAGCCCGGGCATAAATGCAAGGAAGAGTTGTTGGTAAGGAACAACATTTTATGTCTGAAAGCTTTCCTCCTCAGACCATTAACGCTTGAGGCTGCTGAAAATTGTTGAGTCTACTGGATTATTCCAGTTCCACCCACAGATCTCCAAGTGAGATCAAGAGCCCCTATTTGCAGAAAGATGTGATTCCCGTCCTTGTGATCCAAAATCTCAGTGTCACGGTGATGAGACTCCAATAGGAAGAAGAGCCGCTGGTGCAGGTTTATGTGCTCTTCCTTGCCAGGCTTTTAAGCGAGTCTCTTGACTGATTCAAGAGCTTGTAGGCGGAGTAGGCAGTGGAAATGGAAGGCAGACAGGGGCATATAGTTCAAACAAACTAAGTCTGATGGCCACTTTTGATGCTTTGAGCAGAAGTGAGAAGGAAGGTGTAGCCCAGCTGAGAGCTGTCCCTTGCAGTAATGCACCACTGCGGTTTCTTCCGCAGGACCTGGTGGCTGGCGAGGGGAGGGGAGGAGGCAGCCGCCATGCAGAGTTCTTCGGGGCAAGCTGAAATCTCAAGCCTTTTGGGATGATGTCTCCACTCTGTCCATGGCCTTGAGACATCCTATAGGTTCTTTAGTGGCCTGTCTGGCCATTAGGCCCGACCTTCTGCATATACTCCATATTGAGAAAAAGAGATGTCGCGATGGAGATAGAAGTGATATGTCCAGGTTTCTGTCTTCCTGAATGGGCAACACCACTTGTAGCTTTGCTCTAGGACTTTCCTGTGGGCTCATCTTTCTTACAACCTATAAGCTATGGTGGGAGATGGCATCTGCTTCAAAGGAGACAAGGGTCTCCTTAAACCAGCTGTGGTACATGCCTGTAAAAAGGGTGAGTCCTCATTCTTAAGCATTTATGATCTATATCAGAGGATGACAAACTTCCAAGGACTTTGTCGCAGTGTGCCCTTCTTGCTCTCCAGGATGAGAGGTTAAATATGCCAGTGGGAGCTGGGAGGTTGTCTCTAAGAAGCACCGTGAGGCCAATCAGTTGGTGCTCGTTAGTTTCCCCGCCGTGCTGCCTGGGCGGTCACACCACCCATGCCTCAAACAGGCCACCAAGGTGGAGAGGAAGCAGAGGAGATGTAGCTGTTGCCCAGCAGGTCGGCAATAACGCTGGGTCTCCAGGCTCCTACCTGATCCACGTCCTTTCTAGCAGAGGATGCTGTCCGTCCTGCAGCTTGTGCTTTGCTGGAGCAGAAGGAGCGTTACCTCTGGGCTGTGGGCCATCCTGCTCTTCGGCATCATTAGAGAGCACATCTGTGCCGCCAGAGTAGCAGGAGTCTTGTAAACGTAGAGGGGAAATAAGTAATAAGAATCAAAAGGGTCCCAGAGTATCCTGGTTGAAGGAGACTCTGGCTGTTCCTTACAGGCCGTTACAGCTGTATAAAAGAGATGGTTCTGGATCCAGAAAACAGTCATCTTCTGCAGAGGAGGGCAAAGCCAAGGAACAGCTAATTTTTTTTTCAAGAATAAGAAAGCCATCTCAGAGCAGATCTTGGCTCTGGTATTGAAGGTGCTTGAGGAACGAGGGGACAGGTTTGTATTCTTCCTCCAATTAATATCTCTTCCAAAATGAAACAGTTCAACAAAAAGAGTGAAAATGGCATTCAGGTGGTGCTTGTGCCGTAAGGCGGGGTGGGGGTGAGGCTGGGGGGGGTCCTTGGCCTGCCTCAGGGCTGGTTAGGTGCTTTAACCACTGCCTTATTAGCTCCTCTGAGGCCCGTCTCCCTGAATCATCTTTTCAGTGGCGGTTTCAACAATACCGCCGTGTCTTTACAAACAATTTCTGTTTCGGTGACGTGATACTTGCCAACAAAAAGAGTCCAAAAACACTCAACCAACTCCGAGCCTCACGCTTCCAGAGTCAGAGCGTTGGCTGCTTCTCCCCGAAGGCTCAGCCGAGGAAAACAAGCCTCTCCATATCGCCGTTCGTTTACCCTCCTGAACCCTGCCTCTCAGTGCCTCAAGGTAGATGCTTCAGCAGTTACTGCTGCTCCTGGGGCATGTGCAAGGAACAATTAAAGCTCATTGTGCCAGAGAAGAGCCCTGGGGTGAGCTGGGCTGCAGAGACAGCTGCCCCTGTTTTGCTGCGTGCAGCAGCTTCCCGAACAGTGCTGTTGCAGAGAGAGACGAGTATGTCTTGCTGATTGCAGAGTTAAAGTTTAAAACTCAAAGGCTAAACTAAATGTGGCATTTCTAGGCTTTTTGCTGGTGGCAACCATCTTAGTTCGCGGCATCCAGCAGCTGGGCCGAGCAGGGCTGGGCAGGGCGCAGCTGCCGAGCCAGCGAAGCTGCAGCGTGGGGCTGATGGCGAGAGTGAAGCACGGGTGTTTAAAGAGCACACGCTTTGTAGTGCTGCCTTCAGCGCTTTGCCTGTGACGCTGCAGGATCTAGATCCTCAATCCTAAAATGACAGAAGGGATGCAAACGGCCATTCCTTCGCCTCGGGTGTACAGCTGTGCCCCGCAAGGACCAGCTAAGCCTTCCCCAGCTACCGGCCAGAGGCCGGGAAGAAGGCGGTGTTGGTTGTTCCCCTGGGGAAGGGGCCTTGCTAGGTGGTGCGCAGCCAGATTTCATTTGTGCCCAGCGGTCGGGGTGGTCTCAGCCTGCTTCAGCTCCTCGTGCTGTAAGAGGAGCGTGTCGCCCAGCTGGGAAGTCTCTGCTGCAGGACAAACGGGCACAGCTCGGCCGTAGCAGGCTGGGGTGCGCAGGAAGGGGGCTGCTATTCTCTCGCCTTTGTGGCCTTGTGTCTGCAGACTGGATACCTCTCCAGAGATAAATCAGAAGTTGTCGCTGGTGTCTCTACTGAGAATGTCAACAGGAATCTGTCAGCGCCGGTCATGATGATACAAACACATTTTCCTCGTTGAAAGCACCGCACCAACTGTACCTAATTAACCTCTGTGACAGCACAGCAGTACAAGGAAATAGGGATCATTAACTTCAGCTCCACTTTACAGAAGGGGAAGAGAAGCAGCAGTGCCGGCCCCATGCGTTTCACATCGAGGTAGTCTTGGAAAAATCACAAGGTTAAAAATAACAATAATCCATTTGGGGTTCTCAGAGTCTTAGGAGTGCACTTGAATCAAACTTTCAGGTTTTTCTCCAAGAAACATCAGGACTGGAAACTTCTCTCCCATACGTGCTTTTTTTGTCACTCAACAGCCAAGGCTTTTAGAAAATCACACGTTCTCCATCACCATGGTGCAGAGGCAATAAAGGTCAAAGCGATTTGCTCAGTGTTGCTTAAAAATCAGCTGGACAAAGCGGGGAACTAGACTGTGTGAGTAGCTGACCCTCCACCCCGTGCTTGTTTCTCCAGACCAAACATTTTTCTAGGTGGGGGAACCTGCCTAAATCCACCAGTGGTCACTTAATAGCTGCCAGAGGCGTAATTCAGGCTTGAACTAGTGACCTCATCCCTTCCTCTGCCGTCTGCTGAAGGACAGGCTGATGACATTGCCTGTTTACATGTTGGTCTCTGCGCCAGCCCAGCTCCTTCGCCTGGGGCCCCGCAGGGTTGGAAATGTCCTAAAGATGCAAACCCAGTGCTGCTCCCTGACGCGGCTTTCCTGGCTTGGGGTGGTTTTGTAAGTTGGGAAAGAGCAGCTTGTACAAGCCCTTTGTAAAGTAAAAGTTTCCCCCCTGCCTGGCATATCACCTGCGAGCAGGGGCCGAGGGGAAGAGTAACCCTGCACCGTTCGTACAGGGCACCAGCGCCGGTGATGGTTTTGTCTCGCCAAATAAATGCAATGCAAAGCCCTAAGGAGCTGCCGTGGCAGCTTTGCAGGTTCTGTCTGATATAACCGACAAACGGATCTCACTTCTGCCCAGAGTCAGAGATGCTGTCGGGATGAGATGGGAAGACAAGGCTTTGTGCAGAGCCGCAGCAGGCAGGACCCCCGCTCTGGAGAGCAGCCGGGGGGCACCACGCAGGGCTGGGGCGGGGGGGGAGTGAAGTGTGGGGTGCTGACCCCAGCCCGGAGCGCTGGCATCCATGCAGGAGTGCCTTTTATTCATCTCTTTTTCTCCTCCTTCTTCTTCTGTTCGAAGCTGACACAGGGTGAAGTGAAGCTGAAGGGACCCTTGAAAAGGCCAGGTCATTGACAGAAAGGAAAGAGGCCTTGGCAGATGGTGAAGAGCTTTCATGAGCAGCGTGGGCTGCAGCCGGCACCAGGGAACAGAATTATTCCCCTGCTCGGGCTGTGTGTCTGTCTCTCTGATTATTTTGTGTATTTCATCTCTGCTGTCTGTCTTACCCTTAATCTGGGCTCCTCTGTGCCAACAAAATGCTTAGCTCACTCCATTGTCTGAGAGACTAATTTGCACTGTAAATCTGATGCTTATCTTACATGACAGCTTACTGTGGGGTTTATTGCAGTCCTGAAGACAAACTAACCCGGGCTGGCTAGAAAGCTTTCAACACATCATCAGGAGTAGAGAACAGATGTGACCTGTTCCAGTGTTCTGCCAGGTTAGGATGTGGCCCATGGTGGTTGAGGTCACAGGGGATTTCTCTTTCTCTTTCTCTTTCCAGATGTTTGAACCTGAGCGAGTCTGGGTTTTTTGGTTTGGTTTGGTTTGGTTTGGTTTGGTTTGGTTTTTTTGATGGCACAGCCTCTGTTCTGTGTTGGAGCTGTTGGAATGCTTCTGGAGCAGCCTCCCACCCTCCTAGGGCCAGGTCCTCCATCCCTCCTCCCTACTACCTGTGCAGTTTTAAGGGCAGTGAAGCAGCTGCAGACCAGGTGCGGGCAGCGTGTGAGCACCGGTGCTCCAGTGTGCTGCGGCTTTGTTGTATCTGCCTGGCTTAATCAGAAAAAACCTTTGTCCTTGTCTTTCTTCATTAGTATTTCCTGACACCTTCTCCAATATGTTTTAGCTTTTTGCTGGCAGAGTAACATCCCCCTTCGATCTTGTCTGCAGTTGCCTCCTTCTCTCTGGTCCCTGGGCTATCCACCTGCAGGCATTCACATACCACCTCAGAGATTTCCACACTAGCGTTGTTCAGGTAGCTGGGCAGCTCCAGGGGCTGAAATCCTCCTTCAGAGTCGTTCCAGTTAGCCTCAGACACAGGTTAACCTGGGGAGAGCCAGGCGCTGCTGTTTTGCTGGAGCTCTTGGCTCTGCAGCTGAGCACACCAGTAGGTGTGCAATGCCCGGAGCTTCGGCACTGCAGTCCTCTGGGATGCAAAGGATCCTGCTTCCCTGGACAGGGGAGCGGGAACACAAGACCTGCCATCCTTGGAAGATGGTGTTGTTTGGAGGACCAGTCTGATTTTCACGGGGTGGAGTCCTGCATTACAGTTGCATGGATTTCTGGACCCCTGTGTTCTTCCCACCTTAATTCTGAGGACAGGACACAAAAATGACTGTACTGGGTAAGCAGTGTGCAGCAGCTGGGGACCGGCGACTGAGCTGGAAATGGAGCCAAGGGATCTCAGTAGCATTGAGGGAGAGGAGGAAAAAAAAAATTCTTAGAAAAACTGTTGAGCAAAAGGCAAGCAGTATGTTGTGTACTGGGTAGGACTGTAGCTGCTTTAGGCTACAGCCCAAACTCTGTACTGGCCCCTCTCAAACTCCATTTTGCTGCCCAGACGATCAGGCAGATGTGTTGCCTGAGGCTTATTCCAAGTCCTCACAGCTGGTGAACACCAGAATCCCCACAGGCACTGTCCTGAGCCCTGCTCGAGGGAGAGCTCCGAACAGCCTGGAAGAAGCTGAAGGGAAAACGTGCAGCTCCAGGAAGACTCCAAAATCTGCAGAATTTTAGAAGAACGCAGGACAAAATTTCCCAGGGAAGGACCATCACACCAGCTAGTTCGGGCTCATGCCTCATCTGGGTTAGGTTGCTACGCAGCCTGCTCTGAAGCCCCCTCCGCTTCCCTGGCTAGAGATGGGGTCAGAGACATCGAATCCCCTTACTTAAACTTCTGTGTTAGGTGCCTGAAAGTCAGCAATCTGAATCTGCAGGCATCTGAATTGGTTTCCTAAAGGGCCTGGAAAACGCGCCTTTCCCGCAGACGAGCTGGTGTGAGCTGAGGGTCCCCGGTGCAGGTGGCCGCCCCCCACCTGCCCCCGTGCCGGAGCTCTGGTGCGGCAGGGGCTGCCCGTCCCTGCAGCCCTGTGCATCCAGCACCCCGAGGCAGCTGGTGCTTCCAAGGGCGAAATCCGTGCCCTGCTGCTGCTGAGGGTTTTCTGTCAGACTGCTAGTTGGTGTGTTAAAGAAAAAAAAGGAAGGAAAAAAGCTTGTTTTCCAGCAGCGCTTAAGAGACCCTACTGTGTTGTGTGACGTGCGGACCACGGGAAGATAGTCTCCGCTCCAAAGGATTCACGGGATAGCTTGGCAGAAGTACGCCGAATAGCAGATGCGGTGAAGGCACGGCGTGAGACAAGTTAGTAACAGCAAGAGGAAGGTGTTTGCTTAGACTGACTAGGTCTGACATCTCCATCAAGCGGGGCGTGCAGCGTGTGAAGGCCCCACCACTTGATGAGCGGCTGGGCCAGCCTCGCGGCGCATCCCGGGCTCTGCTTCCTGGCGAAGGGAATCCGCTGCCTGCATCAGCCCTGGCAGCAAGCTGCGTGGAGGCCATCCAGGCGGGGCTTTCAGGTAGACTTTTCTGCTGCCTGGAATGGTATTAACAAGGAAAGAATCTGCTGCTGGGATGGATATACAAGGGGCTTTCTTCTCGGGGAGCTTTGGAGAAGGGGAGTGGGGGGAGTCAAGAAGGCGGTGGAAGGGCTGGCATCTTCAGAGACAAAGTGCGTCGGGCCGGCAGCTCTCAGCTACCTGCCCTTCTGGGCTGAGCTTGCCCACTGCTTGGGTTAGCAGTGCGTCCGTTGGTGCAGCCCAGGCTGAGCTGGGATGCCACGGCCCGGGGGACAGGTGCCAGGCTTGTCCCCACGCCGGGGGGACGGGTGCGCGCAGGGCTGTGCGGTGCAGGCTGGCTCCTTCCCCGGGGCGCCGGCAGAGCCTCTGCAGCACTCTGCTCTGTGCTGGCACGGCCTCTGTCCTGGGCTCTGGGCACGACTGCCCCGGGTTTGTATGCAGGCTGTCAGCAAGCCGTTCCCATCCCTGTCACTTCCCTGCTCCTCGGGGAATGGGGTGCACGTTTAGCAGGGGGCTAAAGCCCTCCTGCTGCATCAGCACTGTGCAGCCTCTCTTCTGAGCAGGTCATGGCTTAGAAGGGCTGCTGCTGCTCCAGGGATCCTGTATTCCCAGCTGGCGCTTGCTTTTTTTTCGTGCCAGGATTGCTTTATTGTATTTTTGCAGTTATTATCAACTCATCTCATGTACAGAACTGGCAGTGAATCAGAAGTTAAAGAGTATCCAAATAATCTCGCCCCACAAAAAGAGCAGCTCCTCCTTTGGTGCCTGCACACAGCATTGTTAGCTGATGCGAGGGGAGAGGATTGTGTGCAGGCCAGGAAGGGAGCCGTCAGGTTTGAATCCCGTGAGTAGCAGTTCAGAGACAACCCTTTCCCAAGAAGTGGCGAGCTGTGAACGTTATGTCTGCAGCGTTGTGGGCAGGTGTGATGGCAGCTTGGGTGGGTATATCGTGCTGGCCTTGATCCAGTTGGCACAGGTAAAACAGCAGCGACATAGCGTAGCAACTTTAGCAGTGTCTTAACACTATTAAATACGTAGCTGAGATCTCCGGAGGGCTTGTACAACCCGAGGTGACGTTTGTGTCACTGTATCTTTACTGCCGCTCGCTATCTGTGCTAGCTCAATTACAGTTCTCGCAGACAGGTCTGCGCCGTGCCTGGGTCCCACGCCTGACATGAGCGCAGACCTGGCTCCCAGAAGATGCTTCCGAGGACTGGCCGGCCAGGCGAACGCCAGCTGCTGCTGTCTGCAGCTCGTGCCTCCTGCACCACCGTTAGCCTTTGTGATTTACTGGCGTTAGCCAGCCCGCAGGCGAGGGGAGTGACACCTCTCGTTACTGGGGTTTGCTTTGCGCTGCGGCAGCGAGGCTTGCAAGTCCGGGGCTGCAACTGAGCCGCCTTCCTCCCTTCTCCATCACGCAGGCAGTTCTGCTCCCACTCCCTGCCCTGCCGAGGTCCCCTCCTGCCGTGCTGTAGCCCTGGGGTCGCCTTGGTTCCTCCTTCAGGCACCGAGAGGGCTGGGGCTGCAAGGCACTGTGCGCGGGGTGGGCTGCCCTGCTGGGCTGGAAGAGTGTCCCAGGGAGAAGGGCTTCGGCGTGGATGTTTCTGACTTTCCCTTTCCCTCTCTCCCTGCAGATGCCAGCAAGGACCATCCGCAGCAGCAGGCAGGGGTGATCTGGAGAGTGACGGGTGGCCTCTTCAGCATCACCCGGGGAGCCGTGGGGGCCACGCTGGGAGGAGTTGCCTGGGTGGGCAGCAAGAGCCTGGAGCTCACCAAAACAGCCGTGACCAGCGTCCCCGCTGCTGGCGTTGGACTGGTGAAGGGCAGCGTCTCGGCAGTGACCGGCGGCGTTGGAGCCGTGGGCAGTGCAGTCGCCAGCAAAGTCCCTTTCACCACAAAGAAGAAGGACAAGGCTGACTAAGCCCCGTCGCAGCTCCCTTCCGAGAGATCAACCCGCCCGTACTCTCCCCCTACACAGCACCTCTTTGAGTTGGAACCAGCCGCTTCAGGGAGGGTCAAGCACCTGAGCAGACGCCGGCTGCAGCCTGCTCAGCACCGCCTGCCTGGCTCAGCTTACAGAGCCGCTGTCAATGCCTTTCACTCCCATCACCTACTGGGAACCATCTTTACTCCGAGGGCTTTAAAGGCGCCGTTGTCTCTGTCTTGCCGTTTCCTTCCTCCCTTCTTGCTCTTGTAAGCACAGAGGGCTGGAGGGGGTGTCAGGCTCCATCTGCCTGGAGGTGGGGGGAGTAACAGGGGAGAGGGGAGAACTATGCCTGGCTTCAAGTGTGGGCTGTGGAGTCAAATTCCGCTTCAGCTGGGAAGACAGCCTCTGAAACACCCCTTCCCTTGGCCCTGGGAGGCGTGTTTGGGGGTTCTGCCTGGTGGGGGACCGTAGAAGAAAGTCCCCATTGGCACAAGGGAGAGAGACCATGAAGAGGGGGAAGCTTCCCTCCTGCCCCGCACCTCTTACCTTTTCTTTGCAGGGCCCATCCCACAAGCTGCTTCCAACTACTTACTCCCTGCCTGAATTGCACCCTTCAGAGAAGGAACCTTCAAGCTCAGCGGAGCAGCTCCAGGGATGATGCCACACAGGAGCGTGATATGTCCTGGGCCATCGACTTCTGCACAGATTTTCTTGGTGAGAGGCAGGAGGATGCAAGCTGCTGTGTGTTCCCATCTGGGGAAGGAGCTGACAGTGGCATCTGCCAGGCCCCTCTGTGATATTGCAGCACAGGTAGCGATGCTCTGGAGAGACAAACTTTGGGTTTGACCCTTGAAGTCCTCGCAGCATCCCCATCTGCAAGAGGGGCATTTTGACTCCAGGCTGCACTCTCACTCCACAGACATCCCTAGAAACCATGAGCAAGCGTGTTCCCAAACGCCACCCAAGCTCTGCTGCAGGGAGGGAGGGAGGGAGGGGAGGCTGAGAGCATTGCTCTCCCTGTGACTCAGCACCCTGGGAGCGGTGGCCTGGGTGTGAGTGGGCTGTGCCACGGTGGAGAACGCTTCCCCGAGGGGCTGAGCGTGCTCACGTGGCAACCAGCCTGCACGGGGCACCAGCAACTCCTCCTCCTCCACTCGCTGCTCCTGGGGCTCCAGCCCAGCTCCTCTAAATGACCATGTTGCACTAAACAGCCCACCCACACTTGTAGTGCCGCAGAAACCCAGACACCTGCACCCATCTGGGAGTCACAGCCATCCTCAGCCTGGCCCGTCATACTCGAGGGGCCACGTGGCATCCCACACATACGTGCACACACACACACGCGCGCGCGCACACGCACTCTCCCTCCAAGATGCCCTGTAACTTTTGGGATGAGGAAAGCCGCAGGCTCCACTGTTAACTCTGCTGCTCCTGGCTTTGGCAGGTGATTAGCCTGGGTCGTTAGGTGCTGGATGCGTAGGCAAGTGAAGCAGTGCTTGTGCTGTATTTTATAAATATGCACCTGTGTTAACGTGTATCAGTCCACAGGCGTGTCTTCAGCCAGGGAGACGGCACCGTGCCACTGCCGCGGAGGAGTTTGCATAGTCATCTTTGGCACTTCCAGCATATAGTTTTTATATAGGGTCCCGGTTAAAATAAAAATCATGGTTTAGAGGATGTTTTCCCCCCTGTTGGCCAGCGCATAGTTTATTGAAGCCAAAGGAATGTGAAAAATCCCCTTTCTCCCGTCTTTGCGGTTTGTTTACTTTCGGCCCTGTCTTTTGGACATTGAAGCCAACTCGCCTGATCTTCATTTCCTGCTGGAGGTCGCGGCGCGTCCTGGCCGCTCTCTTGTGCTTCGGACTCAGACATCAGGGAATATTTAAGTACAGCCCCCCGCGCCCCGCCCCCATCTTTGCTGAGCATTCTTGGGCTTGTGAAGCCATTTTCATTCTGCCCATTATTAAATCCACATTTTGGGCCTGACGTGAGTGGCTGTGTCCCTGCGCTGGTCACGCTGGTGCCCGTCTGCCCCCGTTACCTTCGCCTGGTAGTCTCTGCCGTTCGCAGTGCTGAGGAGTTGCTGATCCCCACAGCGTGTTACTCCTGATACCGCGATGATGGTTTAACTGACATCTTGTGTTTCTGAAGAGGAAACGGCATTCCGGGGGGGGTGTGCATTTCCTCACTTTGTCTCTTTTGTTCTGGTGGAGGCCAAGTTGACCCAGACTTGTTGGGTTTGTCTCTGAAGGCAGCGGCTTCACAGAAAGATCAGGCCTTGATGTGTGCCTGCTCTGCGCTGGGATGCTCGTGGCAGCTGGCAAGGCCAGAAGTCTTGTCTGTTCTTCCTTTGTCTCAAATGCCCTGCGAAGCAGGAGGACGGTTTGTGCTGCACGGATCTCTGCTCGCTGCTCTCCCTGAGCATATCTCGTTTTTTATTCCAGGTCACAGACTGGTCCTGGAGCAAGCCCTAACCCCAAAGCTAAAAGCTGCTTGTGCGCAACTTGCCGTGCTGTCATCAGCCCTCGTAGAAGGAGAATCTCTTACCCGCTGGGATGGAAGGCGGTCTTCCTCCTGACCGCCCCTCCCAGGCCTCGTACAGGAGACGGTGGTGTCTAAGGGGCTTGACTTCACCGGCCACCCCTGAGCAGGTGATGGGAAGCTCGTCACACTTTTGGCTGACCAGTATCCCACGCTGGCTCTTGCATCCTTTCCACGCTGTTGTCTGCAGGCACCGTGTGTGCAGAGCAGGCATAGGAAATAGGGCAGACGTGCTCTAGGGATGGCCACAGGGGTCCTGAGGGGTCCCGATCTTCTTGTTTCTGCTCTTCTGTGTGTCCTTGCGGCAAATGGAGTAAAGCTTTCCATTTGCCTGGAACTGCCGTTTCCTTGCAGGGTGGCCTGGAGAAGGGGAGACGGGGTGTGAGGCAATCTCCCAGCCTAAATCGCTGTTATGTGGACCATAAACAGCAACAGAGATCAAGTTAGCAGGCAGAGGTAGAATATTAAATCTATTCCAAAACCAGGGCTTCGCACCGCTTAGCAGGCGTGCAGGAATACGTAACTGTGCGGGACTCGGAGGCCGCTGGAAGGTATGTCTGTTAGCGTGCTAGGCTTGCTCGGTTCAGCCAGGTGACCCAGCCCCCGGCTGCTTTTCTGTGCACTCTTGGTGCCAGGGCAGAAGGAAGGCAGGGTCGGTGTTCCCAGTCTAAGAGCAAAGATGCCTCCTGACAGCTTGGGTTGCGGAATCTGGATCGGCCGGGGAAGCTGCTGGCTCCTGACGGATGCCCCGTCTTTCCTTCGCCCACCGCCTCTTCGTGGTGAGAAGGGCATGAATTACATTGTGCGTAGATCCCATTGCTAATGGGGGGGTGGGGGGTGGGGCTTGGTACAAAACTGGGGAGGGGCAGCACTCGAGGTGGGGGGAAGGACTGAAGGGAGTTTAGTATAAGGAACGTCAGCAGTTTTCAGGTGACAGAAGATGCGGAGGGACTGATGACAGGAGGAGGCAAGGAGCGGGGAAGCAAGAAAAGGCGGAGTGGAGGGAATTTGTTTCTTGGGACAGGCTGTGGATCGGAGGATGAACACGGGAGTTTGTCCTAGGGAAGAGTGCAGCAAAGGATGTGGGTGTATGTGGGGTTCGGGGTGTGGTGGTGGTCCACGCTGGCTGGCACCCTGCTTCCAGAGTAGTGACGATTGCCAGGGGTCCCCATTGATCAACATGCCCAATGGATGATCCGGGCACTGGCTCAGCTCCCTCCTCACCACCCCTCTTCCCAGATCTCCCCCAGCCTGTTGTCATCATCTCCCTGGGGGGGGGGCATGTTCCCATGGTGGAGGTGGGACACGGCCCTACCCGCAGCCCCTGCCCCACCACAGCTGGACATTCCCCGTGCCCAGGGAACATGTCCCAGCTGAGGGGAGAGCCCACAGGCGCATCCGCTCCTCCCTTCTCCCTTCGCTCTTCTCGCTATCCTCTTTCTTTCTTATCCTTCCTTAGCTTTCTGTCTTGCCCCTGGGTAGAGCTCTCCAAAGCTCCTGCTGAGCCCTTCGTTAAGCATCCACACTCGTACTGGCTGGGGGAGGGGGAGAGAGGGTGACTGCCCCCACAGCTCTTCTGGCTGGGAGAGAAGTGCATGTCTTCCACCCCCTTCGTGTTTTGGTGCGTGTGGAAAACCTTAACCCACTTCTTTTCCTCTGGGTTCCCTCCTTGGCTCATGTCCCTGCGGGTGGGTCATTTCCGCATCTCCATTGCAAAATCGTCCTTGTGAAAACGGCAGGGTTGAGTGGGAGCGTGGAGGTGGCTGGAGAGAGCTGCAGGCTGCTGGGGCCCGACCCTGCTTCTCCAGGTGCCCTTGGGCAGCCCCAGGACGCGCTGCGGCCACGTGTCCCGTGCGCGCTGCTGGGCTCCGGAGAACACTTTTTGTTCTTTATCATTCCGTTGTCTGTAATTGGTTTCCTACTGAATTTGTTTGCTTGGTTTGTTTTGCAGTGTGTTTCTGGGAATATTCTGCATCTCTGTATTTTAATTACAGTAAAATTTGAGGATAAACCCCTTGGTTATGCTGGCTCTTGTTTCCAGTGGGAGGGAACGAGGGGAGGAAGCGCAACTGAAGGAAGATGTTAGAGATTCCTTGGGAAATTGGATGTCTCCCCTAAGGGCTCTACACGAGGCACCAGGCAAGGCTGAACCCCCATCCCTGCTTAAACTAGGCCATGGCTTTCAACCGCGATTCAAAAGCCATTTTGCTGCGGGCGCATTTCCTGATTGGAATGGTAGGAACAGTTTGGATAAGACTTCTCAGCTCAATTTCTTTTGTTGATTTAAAGAAAGACCAGTGCCTGAGAGGACTTTTGGGCCAGGGACAGCTGGCCTAGCCCTGAAAGTGGGATCTCGGCAGCTGAAGATGGGAAATTTTGCCTCTACAGACGCCATTCCTTCATGCAGGTTGGCATAGCCGCTTTTCCCAGCTGAGGAGGTGAGGAAAATCCCCGTCCGCCCCAGCAGCCTGCCCTTTCTGCAGGAGAAGGTGCTGTGCCATCGCTCCCCGGAGCTGCAGGGCAACCGGGCCCTCTGCATTTGGCTGGCGGGCAGTGTGGGTGCTGGGGGGCACAGCTGGCCACCCCGGCCGCCTCCCCTGCCCCACGGGCGCTTGCCCAGGGCAGAGCCGCCCCGGGCTGTGGGGAACGCACAGCCCGCACCCCCGCAGGGATCGTGCCCCAGAACTGGGTCAAAGCCAGGAGCCAACTGCTCAGCGTTTGTTAACTGCTGACAAAAGGATTAATTTAGTAGCCAATAACGGGGCTATCAAGCCCTTTATTTGGTTGACAGTTTGCTGCCAGCTGCTCGGTAAGAGCGACGTGCAGCACGCTGGTGGCACTGGCTGCGCCCACCTCTGCCCCTGCCCCGCTCCTCCATCCTCGCAGACACAGCCGGGGCCGCGTGGCTTGGGAGGCACCGAGCCGCTGCCAGGAGCCGAATTGGTGCTGGTGAAGGCGTCTGGGGTGGGGGGTCCCTCCCAGGCGCTGCCCTCATGCCCACCGTGGGCAGGCAGATGGGGAAGTGCCCATCCCGCAGCACACACGCTGTCACCCCATTCCCGCTCGCCTCGCAGGGCTGGAGCCAGCCGTGTCCCCTTGCAGCAGCCAGGTGGGTTACAGGTGCTCCAGCTGTGACCCCTGGGGGGAGGCCAGCACCTACCTCACCCCGCTCACCTCTTCTGCAGCCCAGTTGCAGCAGGTTTGCCACATTAAACCAGGCTGCAAATCACCGGTAACAAGGCACCCCTGCAGAGGTCTTTGAAGAGGGAAAAGGCTGTTGGAGCATCAGTTACAGCTTTCCCCTGCCTTAACCGGGCAGCGGGTGCCGGCTCCCTGCGCGCGACTGCAGCACCCAGTCTCGCCCTCTCCCAAGTAAGAGCTCGGGCTGGAGGCTGGTGAGCAGCAGCAGAGCGAAGACCTGCCCAGGTAGGTGGGCTGGGGGTGTCTCAAACACCCCCCGTGCCAGGAGCGGGCCCAGTGCTGGCAGCGTGCAGCTGTAGGTAGATGTGACCAGCCATGGTCACATCTCCTGCTGGGTGCCTGTCCTGCCTGGCTGCAGGAGCAGCAGAGCTGGGAAGGTGCTGGGGCGTTGCTGTCCTCTGTCCCCCCGGGACTGGCCTTGGTGACTTCCCATCTGCAGCCGCTCGTGATCTGCGGGATGTGACTCCTGGGCTGCCCGGACACTGCCGGGTCGGAGGTGGTTCCAGCAGGCAGGGGTTGAATGGACCAGCAGCATCTTGTGTGGGGTCAGCAGTGCCGTGCTGCTGTGCAGCATCGCTCCTGCCCTGCGTGCCCCAGCCTCCTCACCCAGCCAGGGCCCTGCAGCCAGCAGCTCCTGGAGAAAATCTTGGGCATTGCCAGGACCGTCATCTTGTTTGCTCATTTTCATTCTGGCAGTTTGATGACCTGACCTCCCTCGAGCACTTCTCTCTGGTCCCCCAGGGCAGGGCACGCCAGTGCTGGCATCAACAGCCACAGAGGCGGCAGGGGGTCAGGGGGACAATGAGGGGCAGCGCAGCGGGGCCACGCTTACGGTGCTGGTGCCGTCAGCGCTGCAGGGTGGGCGCTCAGGCACTGCTGGGTCACCGGTCGGACCCGACGATCTGACCAAGTTCTTTTCCAACCAAAATGATTCTCTTAAGCCCCGTGCCCCCCCGCCAGGCCAGCAAGCTCTGAACAACCACAGGTTCTCACTCCGAGCGTAACTGCTCGCGTTGTGACACGCTTCGGATGCGGACGTACACGTGCCCAGGGAGGTGGCTGCAGCCCCTGCTGCCCGGGGGGCTGTGGTGGCTGCCCCCCACCCTGCTCCCAGCCCGGGCGCACCAGCAGACATGGCTCTCTGCCTGCTGGTGCATCCACTCCAGTTCAGTCACTGAGGTCCTGCACTTGAAGTTCACCCCCAGGTCAGTTTTATTGCACTTTTATTTACAGAAAACACAGAAATAAAGCTTTTACCAAACCACCCAGTCACTTTTTTTTTCCCTTTTTTTTTCCTTTTTTCTTTTTTTTCTTCTTTTGTGGGGTTTTGGCACAAATATCACAGGTGTTACCAAACAACCATGTACAAGCAGCTGCCCAGCCGCCCAGCCCAACAACAGGACTTAAAACAGACGGACGTGTCGCACCAAGATTGAAAACGAGGAGGTTGTTCCACGTTCAGCTTTCAGTCTAACCTGCTCATTAGGGGGCGAGGGGAGTTACTCTGGAGGGGATGACACCATTCATAAATTATATTTATATTTACCTCTTACATTGTAAAAGTAAACAGTGCAAAAGTACAGTACCTCAGGTACCCTTCGGTTTGGAAAGCTTGAAGGTTGCTTTATACATTTTGTGTGATTTGTAAACATTGTTAACCCATCCACAGTTCTAGCTCTTGCTGGGAGAGACCCGACTCCTCTTGCGTCCAAAACGTATTGAAGGGGCAGCCATCGCTCCCCTGGACTCCGCTGTTGAGATTCCCACTCGAGGTTTAGTGCAAATTTTGGAGAGAAAAAGACGAGAGAGAGAAAGAGAGAAAGAGGGGGGAAGAAACAAAACGAAAGAAAATAAAATAAGGCAACAGTTAGAAACAGTCCGTATCAAAACCGGCCACCCCAGGGCTGCCTTAGGAGAAGGGCAGGAAGTCTCTCTCCTCGACCAGGCTGATGGAGAGGTTCTTCAGCTCCTCCTCGGAGCCAGCGGTTTTGTAGCCGAGCTGTGCCAGCACCTGCTGGCAGGCGTGCTGGGTGAACGCCACGATCTCATAGGAGAGCCGGAACCGCCACTTCTCCGCCGTCGCCGCCGAGTTGCGCACTGTCCCGTACTTGTGTTTGGAGGAGGACCTGTCTCCTCGGGTGTTGTTCTGTATCCAGCGCTCGACGTTGCTGTCCATGTGGATGCCCAGGAAATCGTAGATTTCCTCGGTCTTTTTCATGGGATTCCTGGCCAGGTCTTCGTACCGCACCAGCATGTACTTGCCCTTGAGCCACGGCGGCCGGTTGAGGCCGGTGGACACCGAGTTCCAGAAGTCCTCGCACACCGTGGTGAGCTGGGTCACATCCAGGTTGTACGGCTTCCTTCCAGTGCCATCCCAGATCCTCCACAGCCGGTAAGTGTCCCGGAAGGTCTCGCTCCGAGACGCCAGGATCCCCCGGGGGTCCCTCACCAGCTGGATGACCTTCAAGTTCAGCCGCGGGTCCTCCACCAGGGCCCGGAGGTCGTTGACCTCGGGCACCCGCACGGTTTTGATGGCCACGTGCCCGTGCTCTCTGCAGGACTCGGTGGCCAGTGTCAGGTTCAAGGTCCCGCACTTCTTCACGCAGTCTCCTTCCTCCAGGTGGAGATCGACGGCTCCCAGGGACTCGCAGACGGGCGGCGAGCACAGGGCCTTGCTGGCTCCCCTGCGGAAGAGGCGGTCGGTGGTGTGGTTGACGGGCTGGGGTTTGATGTAGTTCTCCAAGAAGTAGAGGTCGCAGTCGTACAGGCTCCTCAGCAGGTCTCGGCTGGCCCCCAGCATGACCCGCCGGTCCGTCGTACTCTTGCTCTGGGTCAGCTTTGGGATCAGAGTGTACTGGACATGGTAGAGGGGCTCAAATAAATAGAAGACATCGAAGTGCTGGTTAAACAGCTGCCCGACAAACGAGGAGCCGCTGCGGGTGGTGGCGAGGATGAGGACATGCGTCTTCCTGGAGAGGTTATATGAGAAAGTGGGGCTCTCGTCGCACAGCCTGTCGGCCACGTCGGTGTCCTGGCTCAGGCTGCAGTTCACGGGGTTGGGGTTGGGGCAGCTGTGGAAGGACTTGGCAGTAAAGGTCCGGATCGCCGTGTACTGGATCGCAATGGATGCCACGGCTAGTAGGAGGACAGCCTTCCAGGAACATTGCATGGCTGGTCACCTTCATGGAGCTTCTTCACAGGTCGTCTCAGTGTCTGCAACCCAACAGAGAAGTCACGGGTTGAGCAAGGACTGCTAAGGAGGACTCAAGCATCCTGCTGCTGGGGGTACCACCAGATGCCCTCCTGATGCCCGTACGTCAGCCACAACCCCCGTGGACCCGCCAGGCACTGCAGAGCCCTGTTTTGGAAAGGAAGAGCAGGCAGAGGCTGGCAAGCCTGGAGACATGCCTCCATCCAGGCCTTCAGCCCGAGGGTCTGCTTCCTCCCAGGCTGGGAACATACACAAATCTGTGCCCCACAGCTCACCCCGTGCCCTGCAGCCCAGGCAGGGGGATGTTCGAGCTTGGTGGCTGCGCTGTCTGTGCCTCCACCCAGCTGCTGCCAACCCTCCTCCCCAAGTGCCTCGTGAGTCACTTGTCACCCCATCAGCCAGTGCCTTTGACACCCAGTGCAGGAGCCACAGCAGGGAAAGGGCAGGGGCTGGTGCTGAGCGCTGCCTGGGGAGGCTCGTCTCCATCCTTTCTGTCCAGCTGGCAGGACAAGGCATGGACCATCCAGGCCAACGGCCTCCTGCTTGGGAGCGGGGCGATGGCTCTCCTAGAGCTGCAAACCTCTCTGCTTAGAGGTTCACCAGCCAGGCTGGCTCAGCCCGTCAGCCTCTGGGGACAAGCAGCAGCCAGAGTTGTGTCCTTGCTGCCAGCCCGATGTGCCCCCAGCACTGAGCTCATTGTTCTGGCCAGGTCCTACTCGGCTCTGGGATTCAGCCTCCCCTCCTGTCCTGAGCGCCAGAGCAGGGTAAAGCAATGCCACAAAGGAGGAAGCAAGAGAAATGGCATCGTTCCATCCTCCGTTGGCAACAGCGCAGCGTGGGTGGCCTCGGCACCAGGGATGGGTGCAGGGAAGGGCAGGGCTGTAGTGGCGCAGGTCAGCTTTAGTGGTGCTGACCCCTGCCTTGCTGCTGCCCGAGGCGGAGCAAGGGGTGGGGGAGCTGAACTGGGATGCTCCAGGATGGCTAGGTGAGGGCATCCCTGCCATGCCTGGGGAGCTGTGGCATTGTGGGAAGGGGATGTGCCGGTGGTGGTGCTCCAACATCTCGCCCCGTTCACTAACCGGATTACACCCACAGACTGCCCTGCTGCTCTCCAAAGCACAGGGCTTCGCATCCGCATGCTATCACTCCCCAAGGCCAGTGGGGCTGGGGGGCAGGAGATAGCCGTCTCATCCCAGAAACCCTAAAGAAGCTAAAACCCCTGTGCAGCAGAGACACCCCAGTATTAGCAATGGCTTTGAAGCTCCCCTGCACACACTCCCCCTCGCCCGCCCTCCTTCCATGTCATTCCCCTCCCCGCAGTGTGTTACTCTGCAGCCACCTGCAAAGAGGGGACAAACCCAAGTACGTCTGCTTCCCGCTGAGCAGACCCCTTCCCTCCAACAGCATCATCACCCCCATTGCTCCCTCTTCCCCACCCCTCTCACGCTCTCCGCACGTCTCCCAGGAGAGCATGGAGCCGGCCCCGAGCTGATGGTGCACACCTGGTCCCTGCTCAGCCCCAGCACACGAGCCACGGCATCTGGGGCTGTCGGAGCCGCTGCTCAGCTGAGGTCTCCAAGAGAGGCCAATGGGCCAGCAGCAGATTTCAGCACGCGAGGCCCGTTCAAGCCCAGAACACGCTGAAATCTCCGACGGGCTCGGGATGGTGCAGTGCTTCTGGTGTGCGTCCCCTGCAGAGCCCACGGCAGCTGGCATGGCGTGTCGTCCCCACCTCCTCAACGTGCCCCTATCCCCAAAGATGCCCAGCGAGCAATGCCAGCAGGGCTGCTCAGACCTGCAGGCGAGTCAAAATCCTCCTTCCTTTCTCTTTTAATTATTATTTTTATTATTTACCAGTTGCCCCAGCTGCTCAGGACAGGCAGGAGGCTGCAGGAGCTGAGACCTCTCGCTGCGAGCAGTGGCTTAGAGCTGGGCCCCAGCACAGGGGCTCCGGCACAGCTGCTGCAGGTGACCCCTCCGCCAGCCGTCACCGTGTCTGCACGCTGAGAGCCGTGCTTTAGACTCATAACGATGCTTTGAGGGATGCTTTCTCCTGGGCTGCTGCCTGCCAGGGATGTGGCACGTGGCCGGGAGACCAAAGTCCTTGGTCCAGGTGCTTGGCTACTGCTGCTACTGGTTTGGGGTTACCCACCCTGTAGAGGGGAGACCTGGCCCCATCATCCACATGGGATACTCTATCCCTTGGAGAAAGTGTTTTTTCTGGATCTGCTAAGTCAGGGCAGGACAGGAGGGTCCCTGCTGGCATCTCCTGGCCCAGGGGGCTCCTGTATGCTGCCTAGGTGGGAGCTGCAGTGGGAGCACTTTCCTGCTCTCTAGTGATGGCCAGCCACACTGCATCCTTCACACAGCCTCAGCTTCTACCCCTGGCTGCGCTGCTGATGGATGCTGGAGCAGATGCAACTCGGATTGTCCTGGGATGCAGCAGAAACCCACTGCCGGCTCCCCTGCAAAAGGCAGCCAGAGCCCACGTGCCTCCTTGGTCCCAATTCCTGCTGGATCACTGGCCGCGAGCTTTTCAGGTTCTCCATCCACCTGGACCCACTCCCCTTTGCAATGCACCGAGCTGCGGAGGGGAGGAACCGGGGCATTTCAAGGCACCTCCGTGGCAGAGCAGGCGTGAGGATACAGCCCAGCTTCAGCCTCGGATGCCCCTCATCACCTTTCACGTTGGCAGTGCCAGGGAGAGGCAGGTTCTGGGAGAAGTCTTCCCTCCCTGATGTCACATCTGTGGCCTTTAAAGCCAGCTGGAGCCTCCTCTCAGCCCCTCGCCACTCTCCCACCTCCTCCCATCGCTGCCTGTCCCCGAGAGGCTGCGGTTCCCACTCAGCCCAGCCCCTGGCTGGGGAGGCAGCGGCGCCTGGCAGCTGAGTGCTCTGGGGCAGCACAAGTGCCTGGCTCCTGGGAGCTGCCAGCATGGCTTGGGATGACTTCTACTCACGCTCCACCTTGCTCATCCGTCCAGGCTGGTGTGAAACACCTGACAAGGAGGAGCCGCACATGGCTCCGCAGGGCTCGGAGCGGGCTGGTGGAGCAGCGGCTGCAGCCAGTGCACTGCAGGAGGGTGTCTCCCGCACACAGGCGCAGCAGGTTTGCCACTTGCTCTCCCATCTCTCCCTGAGGGACCTTGTTCTTAAACTGGCCCATTCCTCTTCAGGATACCAGAGCAGCACGCGGAGCGAGGGCTATGCCGTGTGGGGCTGCGTCCGAGTCCTGCGTGAGGCACGCGCTGTTTTGCCTCCTCAGCCCTAGCCTCTGGGATGCTGCGACCACGGGAGTTACCCGAAATGCCGCCCTCACAGATGCCTCTCTGCTATAAAGTGCTGCCGGCTGGAATCCCCCTCTGCTCTGCCTCCAGCTCGGCTCCACCGAAGACAATGAGCAGATGCAGCCCCAAGGCGGGAGCCGGGTCGGGCAGGTTGCTCCAGACAGCTGGGGCTCGGAGATGGACACTTGGGGTGGGGGCAAGTCACGTCTACTTTCCAGCCCCCCAGCACTGCTGGTGCTGCGAGGGGCCTGCGAGAAGGCACATGGGCTCTTTTTGCACTGGGCTGGGGTCACTGCTGCCCCATCCCTGACCCTAAACCCCTCCGGTCACAGCAGGCAGACTGCGCTGCACTGCCTTGCCTGCATCCCTGTCGGCTGCCTGCAGCTGCGCCGGGACCAGGCTGTCCCCGGGGGGTGCGTGGCATCCAGCAACTGGCTCCAAGCGCTGCGGGAGGCCAACTGGTGCCTGGTGCGGGGACAGGAGCGTTGTCCATGGGAAGAAGAAGATGCTGAGCCTTTGCTCTCCCCCACCCTGCTTCCTGCAGCCTTGAGCCCAGAGGAAGGGAGAGGGTGGGCGCAGGCAGTGCAGCCTCCCCCACCCCACAAACAGCGGTGGGTCCATCATCACCTGCCTTCTTCCTCTTCCTCCGCCACTTCCCCTGACTCTCAGCAGCGCTCCAGGGAGGATGAGCAGGCAAGAAGCCAGCAAGACAGCCCAGGAGCGCCGGGAGATCGGAGGAGATGAATTAAGCCGAATGGCATCTGTGAGTCACCAGCACAGGGAGCAGGGAGCGCGGCCGCCAGCCGCAGCACAGCGGAGGCCCAGGAGGAGATGCCGGGTGGTGGGCTCCCATTTCGGGGATGGTCTTCCCAGGTTGGAGGGGAATGACCTGCTTGTTGAGCTGCCGTGCCGGAGGCTGCGCTGGCAGCTGAACTCAGGTGCTGCCAGGCAGGCGGGACTCGGCAGGGCGGCTGCAGGGCTCAGTGCCACTCGCACGTCTTCCCTCCACAAGCAGGAGGGTGTTACACCTGAGCAGCGTGTAGGGAGCACTGTGGCACCCTCCTACTCGGGGCGGGGGGGCCCACAGCATCCGCAAGCTGCCCTGCCTCCCACCCCAAGTCTTCCTCGCAGGTTCCCTTCCCAGAGGCGGCCGCGTTTGGGCAACTGGGGGGTGCCGGCAGCTTTAGGCAGGAGAGCTCACAGTAACCGACACTGACAGTGCTGTTTCCAAGGCTCTCACAGGGCACTCGAAACACCCTGCTCCTCTCACTGCCTCCAGCCTGTCCCTCTCCCTCGACAGCTCCCCAGAAGTTGTACCCTCGGCCCGGCTGGGCTCATCCTGGGCTCCCTTGCCGCTGCCAGGGAAATCCCTCTGCACTTCCCCAGGACAGGGAGGAAGGGAAAAGGAGTGGAAGAAGGTGCAAGGGTCCGTGCAACGCAGGTGCCGGCTCCAGCCCTGGCACAAGCAGCGGCAGCAGGGCGATGTGCTGGAGCAGCGCCTGTGCCCCTCGAGCCCTTCCCTGGTGCCGGCACCCTCTCCCCCCGAGCCAGCACCCTCTCCCCCCAGAGCCCACTCCCGCCAGCCAGGCTGTTTCCATGGAAACGGCAGAGTGACTCAGGACTTTGGGACCAGCTGGAAAACACAACTGCGAGCAGCGAACATCCGAGAGGTGCCGAGGGTCTCGGTGCCAGCAGAACGGGTGGCTGGGCACGGGGAGCCGGCAGAGCTGCCTGCCGCGCCGGTGCCGGCACGGAGGGGCACAGGGGCACAGCCCACGCCACGTGAAGCCCACGCGGGGAGTTGTGAGGCAAAACCCCTCTCCTGACACAAGAAGGCATCGCTGCAGCATGCTCGCCCAAAACGCGCCCCATCGCAGACAGCCCTTCATCCCTGCCAGGAGGGAGACCCACACGTGCGTAGTCGCCCACAGAGTTCCCAGCATCAATTCCAGCAGCCGCACAGCCATGCACCCCCGTCCCCTGCCCGGCAAGCAGCACCCCTGGGTGCCTTGCCCAGGGCAGAGCAGTTGCTGGAGGGCTGGTCAGGGAGGGGGGAACTGCAGCCAGCGCCCTGCCGTGCCTTGCTGCCCAGCCAGCCAGGCTCCCGCGCCCCCCACTCCCCCCAGCTTGCCGCAGGGCTGCAAAACAACTCTCGGCCAGGGACCTGCTGGCACGGGCCCTGCTGCTTCCCCGTGTCCTCCCGCGGAGCAAAGAGTTCATCTCTTAAAACAGCGTGACGGGAAAACGGGCTGCTGATGGTGTTTAACCATGAGCATCCCACTCAGTTGCAGTGGCTTAGTCATGCTGTGGCTCTGCAAAGCCAGGCACACACAGCCTGTGGCCCACCCATCCTGGGTGCAGGCAGGCTGCACCCCCGCTCCCCCGGGGAAAGGGAGATGCTGAGCAAAGCAGCGCCGAGCAGCCCCCCTTTCCCCGCACCACAGGCGCTACCTGATTTTGGGTACCGCAACAGATGCAGGAGCAGGGCTGGTCTCCATCCTCACACCTCTCCCCCAGTAAGGCCCCCCAGCGTGAGATCCTGATGGGGTGGGAGCGAGCCTTCAGCCTTGCCTCCTCTCCAGCCGTGCAGCACTAGAGCTTCCCTGCGGTCACAGCTTCAAGCCAGCCAGGGACTCGCCGGGGACCCGCCGCCTTCCCTGGGCGAGCACCGCCCCATATGCCACCGAGTGGAGGTGCCTTGTGCCCCCAGACCTGCTCCGCTCGCATGTGCATCGCCTCCCGGGGCACTTTTCTAACAAGACACAGGACTCCAGAGCTCAAAGCCACTCCTGGCATGCCCCCTGCTCCCCTCTCTTTGCCCATCCCCTCTCCATTTCAGAGGGACCAAGAGAGCCTTTGCCACCAGATTACCGCCCGCTTTGACCAGCGCTTAAATCATCACAGAGTTTTCTATGGGGATCTGCGTTTTTTTCCTACTGGCAGTCAGCATACACATTTTGAGTTAATTAATTGCTATCAAGTAATGCCAACCCCAGCCAGTCCCAGAGTTTGCTTATCGCAACATCCACCTGTGCCTGTTTATCCCTCATCTGCTGAACTGCATCTGCCTCCTCCCGAGGATGCAAACACCCGGGTAAACCTGGTACAATATTTTTTTGTGCTCTCCCCCTTCCCCTGAGCCACCCAGCAGCCTGTTTGCGCACTGGCTCGCTCCCTCCTGGAGCGCTCCCCTGGCAGGAGCTGGAAGGCTCTGTTGGGATGAAGGCGCTCATTCACCACCTCCCAACACCCCCTTTGCCGGCCAAGGGCTGCGGCAAGAGCCCCAACCTTGAGGCGTGCGGCTTTGCTGGAGGGCTGCTTGTGCCAGGGGTGCCCTAGCCCCACTCGCCAGCCTGCCTCCTCACAGCAGCGTTATCGGAGCCCTTCAGGGGCTGGCACCTTTATCGGAGCCCTTCTGGGGCTGGGACCTTTATCAGAGCCCTTCAGGGGCTGGGACCTTTATCAGAGCCCTTCAGGGGCTGGCACCTTTATCGGAGCCCTTCTGGGGCTGGCACCTTTATCGGAGCCCTTCTGGGGCTGGGACCTTTATCAGAGCCCTTCAGGGGCTGGCACCTTTATCGGAGCCCTTCTGGGGCTGGCACCTTTATCGGAGCCCTTCTGGGGCTGGCAGCGATCTCTAGGGCATCTGTCCGCGCCGCACCGCATCCCCACCGTCGGGGACCCGCTTCTTCCAGGCGGCAGCTCCTCGCCCAACAACAGCCCAAGTTGCCCCGCAGCTCGCCCCTCCCCGGCTCGGGGGGCCAGGCCTGCAGTCGAGCCCCGGGGGCAGCCGCGGGCGCTGGCAGCCCGGGACACGGGGGTCCCGCGGGGACACGGGGGTGCCGCCGCTGGGGACCAGCCGGGCAAAGCCTCGTCCCGCCGCTGCGGGTGATGTCCCGCCGCCCTGGAAAGTTGGTGGCACGGAAAGGGTTAAGGGAGACCCCCACCCCCCCGCCCCCAAGCCCCTTACCTGGCGGAGCGCGGCGGCGGGGTCCCCCCCGCATCCCCGGCGGGCCCCTCCGCGGCTCCTGGGGGGGGGGCGCCGAGCCCGGCTGGGGGGGAGCTGCTGGCGGTGCGGCTCAGCGGGCCTCGCCGCGGGGGCTCATCGCTGCCGGCGGCCGCGCACAGCCCTGCCTGCGCTGCCCGCCCTGCCCGCGCTGCCCGCCCTGCCTGCCCTGCCCGCGCGGGCAGCGCGGGGCCGCCTCTCCACGCCCCTCCGCGCCGCGCCGGCAGCCGGGAGGGCGGGCAGGGGAGGGGGCGGCCCCGCTCTCCTCTCCCTCCCTCCCTCCCTCCTCCCCACGCCGGACCGCCCGGCAGCGCACAGGCAGCGCCTCCGCCCCGCGCTGCCCCCGCCCCGCCGGGCTCCCCGCCTCTGCCCCCCCCAGCCCCCCGCCGTGGGGGTCCCCACGGGAGACGTGTCCTGGGGCACGGGGGGGCGGCTGGGGAGCGGGTATCGCCACCCCGCAGGGCGGGGCTGGGTGCGGGGCTGTGGGTGCATCCCACCCCCCCACGCCCCGGGCTGGGGTGCAAGCAGCCCCCCCAGCCGGGCCCCCACCGGGCTTGGTAGGGGTGTCAGTGCGCAGTCACTCATTTTTCCGGTGGTCTTTGCTCATTAATAATGATAATGATCATTATAACGATAATGATAATAATAATAATAATAATAATAATAATGATGCTGTTATGGCGGGGACTGGTTCCGCTGCCCCAGGGACCCCCCTGCGCTGCCACGGCCGGGGCCCAGACCCACCCTGGCGGTGCGGGAATCGGGCTGGGAAGGCAGGGTGGGCAGAGCAATGGGAACACGGGGCCACAGGGACCGCTGAGGTGGCTGCGGTGGGATGGTCACGTTCCTCCCAGCTTCTGCTTCTGTCTGACCCCTCCAAACGGGCCAGACATTTACTTTTGGCAACTTTGAATGGTTTTTGTCCAGCATTTGCCAGCTCAGCTGCATTTTTAGCACTTCAACTGCACGTTCACTGAAATGGCAGCTCGTGAGTCCAGCGACGCTACCACGGATATTCGGGTTTTTATATCCCTGTTTTACTGTCAGCATGCTTGGTGCTGCCGGGGCGGTGCAAGAATCACAGTGGGTTTCTTACACTCACAGCAGCAGCAGCCGGTCCCCGAGAGCCCCCGCGCCCCCCGGCAGCTGCCTCCCAGCTCAGGAATTGCCACGTCTCGCCTCCGACTCCAGCACTTGCCCAGTGGCACCACAGGGATGCGGTACCAGCATCTCCAGCAGCAGCTCAGAGCAACTTCACTCAGCGGCGAGTGGGCTACGAAAAACAGCAGAGCCCGGGTCCCTGCGCCGCAACTGTGTCGAGAGAAAACCAAATCCCCGGGAACGCTGGCCTCGCCTCCGCTCTCAGCGGCCTGCCAGGCTGCGACAGCCGTTTCAGGGCTATGAGGTTGCTTGTACATCTCGGGAAGCACAACAGCAGATCATCGCGTTCGGTGTTTAGCATTTTGGACCTGCATTTGCTGTTTGAGGAGGACCCAGATATTGCACGTCCAAAAATACCGGTATTTCTTAAGCCTTTTACGATACCCTGACAGCCCTAGCCCCTTTAATCTAATTTTAGAAAACTTTGTAAGGATTTTATATTTATAAACTGTTGGTGCTTAAATATTATTTCCCTCACCATAGCAACAGCTCCCCATCACAGCATTCGTTATACGGTGCCATTGCATTGGTGTATCTCTGTTTTGAGTGAGAAAGCCCTGAAGCTGCTCGCTCTCGTGCTGGTTTTCCTACGCCTTCCAAAGGACGGGGACCAAGGCTCCTGCCAGCCCTGACTCTCTTCCTGGGGCTGGGGAAGAGCTGCACTGCTGCCTGCTGCTGGAAACACGCTGGTGGCCATGAGGTGATGCGGGTGGTCCTGGTGTCCTCAGGTGATGCTCCTGCTCAGGCCACCCCTTTCCACAGACACGAGCTGCTGATTCACCCACCGGGGGGTCACCGACCTGGTACCTACAGACCCGTAGGTAGCACCTCCACACCAGCCCTGAGTGCCACCCACACACGGCATGCAGGCCCTCGGCAGCTCATCCTCAGATGCTTGCACTTACTCGGCACCTCTGGTGAGCGCCAGGGAGGAGCACGGAGCGGGTGTCCAGCTGGCCTGCGGCCACAGCTGTGCTCCACTCTCACTGGGGGCCAAGGCGCTGGAAGTGCAGGAATGGCAGGATTTCAAGGAGTTTGGCCGACCGGGGCATAAACTGGGCCAGGGACCAGTTCCAGGAGGAAATCAAGAGGCTCACAGTAAGAACACGAGACCAGACGGGCACCTGCATGCTCCCCAGTCTGTCCAAAGAGTAAGGATTTGCTCCTCTCTTACACATCAGCCCAGAAACAGTCTGGGTGCTGAGACACCTGCTGAGATCCAGGGTGCCCCACAACTCAGAGCAAGCCCGGAGCGACTTGGCCACGTGTCTCCAGGTGCTGGGGACTGTCCCCCTGCCTGCGGGGCTGGTGCAGGTACCTGGAGAACTTCCGAACACCAGTGATGCGCTGTGCGTCTGCGGACACCCGGGCTTCGAACGGTGCCGGTGAACCCGGGGCAACCAAGGTAACGTGGCTGTAGAGGCTGCCTCATACAAAGGAAAGAAATGTAAGAGGTCAATGCCAAAAAATGAGGAATGCAAGAGGGGCTGAAGGACAGACGGAGGCTTCTGATGTTTTTGGCTGGGCATGATCACAGATGTTCCCCGATATTTTAATCATTAATCTAGAGAGATGCAGTTGGTTTGAAAGTTTACATATTATAGCTCCGTATCTCTGACCGGTGAGTACTAAAATATTAACTAGGCTCCATGGGGTGTGCTTGCGGTCAGTTTGCCTTTCAGAGGGAAGGACTGCTGTGGCTGTACCTCACCCTCACCAAGAAAATTTGCTTCTGTTGAAAAGGCATCGCCTTCCCCCTGCACGGCTCTAGGCAGGAGGGCAGAGAGGCTGTGGGTGGCTTGGAGAGTCAAAAAAGCTCACCTTCTACAATTTTTACCTGAGCCCAAATGCAGTTTGAAAGCATCCAATTTCCTTGCTCGCCGGCAACAGATTTCTGCGAAGGCTTTGTATTTTCTCCTCTTGAGTTACGGTTCGAAAAATCTACCTTAACAACATAATCTGTTTGGGAATATATGTAATAAAATACCAATGTGGCTGTTAAGGTGATGTGAAGGTTACTGTTCTAATCACTCAAAACGCAGTCAGGAGCAAAGTTATGATCCTCGCAGTAATCTGGCCGCGTTACTTCCCCCGTACATCTTGCAAAACGTCGTTAACATAAAGAGCGATATATTAAGGCACATAAATTTAAAGGCAGACTAATAGAAAATACTATTTGTGTGCTTAAGCACGGCGTTTTGAGAGCCTGTGCCAGACTGTACCGTGGCGTTTGTAAGCCCACCTGTGTGCTAGGGTTGCTCTGCCGGACTCCCCAGGCTGCAGTGCCAGCGTACCGCTCCGGCTGGCGCGGGCAGCACTGGAGGTCCCCTCCCCGCCTGGCCAAGGCTCTCCCTGCTGCGAGGAAGCACCACGATGGTAAAAACTTTGCGGCTGCCCCTTGGGCCAAGTATGCGCAGAGGATCGAGAGGTATGTCGCGGAGAAAGAGTTGCTGTTGGCTCGCTGGCAGCTGCTCGGCGACGGCGTGGGCATGCAGCAGGGTGGGAGCAGCGGGAGGGCTGTGCCCAGTGGGGGCTGCTGCCCCCTCTCCCTGCCCCGTGGCTCCCTTCGCAGGCTTGTGGGGGGCAAAGCTTCCCAACACGAGTCTCTAAACCCTGCCGGAGCCCGGTGCTGTGTGGGGCTGGTGGGGTTACCGAAATCATTCCTGAGCGCCAACTAAAATTTCTCACAGTGATTTTATTTTTTTTTTTTTGATACCGTGATCTTCAGGGACCGAGTCTGGAGTGTTTTGGGAACATTTGACTTTCAGAAAATGTCCTTTCTTATTGGCTTGCACGTAGAAGCTTTAACAAAAGACTTTAGACTTGACGTCCTTCTGCAGTTCAGAAGCGGTGATAAAGAGCTCATGCTATAATCCCTTCTCTTGAGGAGCTTATACACTCCGTGTGTGCAGGGCTGGTAACGTAGCCAAGGATGTGTTTATTTACCCCAGCCTCTCACTCCCCCTTCCTTTTTGCTTTTTCCTCCAAGGAGCCACGACAAGTCGATACAATGCATAACGTAAGGGAAATGAATGAGGACCAAAGCAACCCTCTCGGTGTCACGTTCTGACTTTAATATACTTACAGCATCTTGACTACAGATCAGTTTTAAATTGCTGGGGGAAGGGAAGGGAGATTCTCCTCCTCTGTGCAAAACCAAACATGACCAACTATCCATTGGTAAAAGCCCACATTTTAAGGGCCAAATATTTGCTGCCTCCGGGTACCCAGGAATTCCCATTCTGGAGTCCCCGGCGGGGCGCAGGCACACCTCCGCCTCGGCAGAGATGCCGTCACCGCCGCAGGTGAGCTGCTCCAGAGCACCATGTGCCTGACGGTGGAACATGCCCCTCATTTCTAGTCAGAGGGCATCGAGTTTTGGCTTCCAGCCACAGGATTGCATTATGCCTTTGCCTATTAGATTAAAGAGCTATCTACTATCTGAACTGTTTCTCCTGTGTAGGTATTAATAGATCATGATCAAGGCACCTCTTAACCTTCTCTCTGAGAAGTTAAATAGACTAAACTTCTTTATCTCTCATGACAAAGCAGGGGTTTCTGGGCTTTTCAGCATTCTTGCCGGACTCTCCAGCCTACCCGATGTCTGTTTGGAAACACGGACCCCACCAGCACAGAGAGCATCCCAGCACGGACCGGGAGAGCAGCAGTGCTCACCCATCCCAGCTAAGGATCCTGCCGTGGCTCAGCACGCCTGAGCCTGCTGCGAGCCCACACCGCCGGGACCCTGGGCTGACAGCCCGCTCAGCTGCCTCACTCCTGAGAAACTTCCCAGGAAAAGGTCAAACCTGATGAGCTCCGGGGCTCTGCGTTACTCCCAGCACAGAAAATCATGTAAAGGGGTCACAGTGCTGTTCTCCCCCAGCCTCGTGGATCAGCCCCCAGCCACGGGCATCCCTCCACAGCCTGTTTCCCCCTCCCTCGAGGTAAGGGCAAAGGGAAAACCTGCTGGAGAGCCAAAGCCAGTATCAAAAGCCGTATTGGACTTTCACATGTCGTTGGGTTTTTTGTTCTCTTCTCTAAAAACGTACGTCAGGCTTCATGGTGTTAAACGCCCCATGAATCGCACAGTAGCCAAGTCAACACTTCTACGTGGCCTTTATCTTCCATAGTCCCATTTTCTTGGGAGTTCAAAGCACAGCAGGAACTTTAACGCTGATTCTGGTATTTTTAATAAAAATCATTCACATATTGTGAATTGTGGAAGTGATTTTTTTATACACAATCTCTAAGCAAGTTGGTTTTACCCCTCCATGCTCCCCTACGTGCAAACACCAAGATGTGTGTCCCCAAGGGATGTTCAGGATCCTGGGGACCTGGAGGACAGGGGATGCTGGCCACTGGGTCCTCCCTGTGGTTCCTGCATTCCTCTTGCTGGGCAATGATGAACTAGTTTATTGGGCTGATCTTGCCTGTCTGTTCAGAGTTATCTTTTGCAACGATGCTCCTGCTGGGTTAACAGAAAATAGCAGCACTCTGGTGTCTTCTAGTAAGACAGCATCCGTGCTGGCACTTATCAGACCTGGGCTTGGTGATGCTCAGCTTGCCTAGCTGGAAGCACATCCCTGGTTATGAATACAGTCCTTTTCACCCTTGTTCTGCTGTTCCCCCGGTGTGTACACTAATGAGCTTGCATTTATCCAGCATTCCTACCAGTCTTAATATTTCTGTTAAAAGGCTCTGCAAGGGCTAGGAGGGGAACCGCCTGCCACCTGCTAGCGAGGTGCCAGGTGTCCTGAGTGTAGGGGAACTGGGACCCCCCTCTTGCTAAGTGACCCCAGCTGGGCTGCTGGACACAGTGGAGTGGGCTCTGCTGGGCCTTCCAGCAGGTCTGTCCCAGTGCCCTGGGGGTTTGGGACAGATTAGTTTCCCATTTTGGAAAAAGAAGGATGCAAGACGTTAAAGTTTGGGTGGTTTGTTGTTCTTATTATTTGCATTGCTTTGGGGCCGGGGGGGGGGGGGTGTGGGTGGGTTCAGGCTGCTCTGAGGTTGGTGTGGCCATGGCCATCACATCTGGTAGGGATCCCTGCTGAGCAGAGGAACCATGGGAGGAACCGGCAGGTCCCCAGGGAAGATGGGGAGGCTGCTGGATCCTGTTTGCTGTGCTTGAGACTAGAGAAAAGCCTGGCTGGGGGGGCGTGGTTTTGCCCTGAGACAGTTGTGCCCCCCAACTCGGGGCATCGCAGGTGGTGAGGGGCACAGCTGCCAAAGGGGCATGAGGGAGCGGGGGTCTTGCGTGGGAAGGGGCTGCCTGCCTTGCCATGCAGTGGCAAAAGGCAATGGAACCCGCTGTGTCGGCAGCCCTGACCCAAAGAGGCAAGAGTGTTGTGGAGGGCGCTGGCAGCGGTGCCCCTAGCACCCTGGAGCCATCCCTCTGCTGGAGAGCCAGGCATGACCCACGCCACCGGCACGCACAGCACCTCTTCTGCCTCCCCAGCCCTTTTGATGTGGGTGTGACGCTTCTGCAGAGCCTTGAATTAGCCCTCGTTAAGTCCCTGGAGCAGCAGGAAGCATCAGTGGAGTCTTTCATTTCACCCTAAACTGCCTGAAGTTCACAGAGCCTCCGTGGGAGCCCACAAGCACTGGGGATGCACGTGAGCATGTGTCAGGCGAGCCCGGGAAGCGCCCTGAGCATCTGTCTGTCTCTCTAAGGACAGATGGGTCCCTGTTCACCCCCAAGGTCACCCTGTCTCCTCCAGCTGCTGCTTGGAGGGGGCAAAAAGCCATGCACTGAAGCCCTGTGCAGCAAGCCCTGTTGGGTACCAGCCCTGTGCCCCCTCCCCAAACCACTGTGGCATCCACGAGGCTGGAAAGGGCTGCCCCA
Organism: Falco punctatus; assembly: GCF_963210335.1. Taxonomy (NCBI): domain Eukaryota; kingdom Metazoa; phylum Chordata; class Aves; order Falconiformes; family Falconidae; genus Falco; species Falco punctatus. Next base: position 2,234,013 of record NC_137587.1, read on the forward strand.
CTGGAGCCACACACCCCTCCGTGCCAGCGTGCAGGGCCACCCCGGGAGGGAAGGGGATGAGCCTGCTCCCCACCGGGTCTGTGCTGGCAAAGGTGGGGAGCTGCCACCTCCCCCTGCCCTGACCTCGCTATGGTGCCCGTGTTACTGGCAAAAGCCTCCTGGCTCCACAGCCGGGAGAGAAACTGTTTGTTTACCCGACAGGTTACACAAACAGGTCATCGTGGAAAGAATTTTTCCTTTTATGCATTTCTTGGGTGCCATGGGCTGGAAGAGGCCGGGAGCTTTGCTTCTGGCACCCTGCCACCCCTTGCAGGGTGCAGCCCAGCCTGGCCCCCCCACGGCTTCAGGTGCCGGATGCCTTGGGGCCAGCTTCCCCGGGAAGGCGGCTTTCCTTCCACTGGTCCACATGTGTACTGGTGGCTGTGGGAGCTTAATGTGTGTTTACTGGTGGCTGCAGGTGCTGCTGAGGGCCTGGCAGGGCTGGAGTCCTGCCACTGCTCTCTCCCCGGGCAGGATGGATCCCGCTCGGCTCCAGCCCGAGGAGCAGAGTGTAGGGGGAGCACCCAGCACCACTCTGGGGGGCACTGGGGTGGCAGTGGCAATGCTGAGTGGAGCTGCAGCATCACCCCAAGGGGCTGGGGACGGTCTTGCTGGAGCAAGTCAGGTCTGAGGAGCCCCAGGAGATGTGCTGCCGTGCCGGGGTGGTGGGGCCAGTGGAGAAGGGGTAAATGCCGCGGCCGCTCTCCTTTGGGAGCTCCAGAAGTGCATGTCAGTGCCTGGTCCTCCTGCAGTGCCCGGCTGCGGGCAGCGTTACAAACCAGCCTTTTCCCAGTGGGCTGGGAGGCTGGGCTGCCAGCAGCCGGGCACCGGGCAGGCCAGCCACCCGGCCAGGAGCGTGGGGCACCCGCTGCCATCAATGCTGCCTGTGTCCCTGCTCCGCCACCAACCACAATGAACCCTTTCAGGGAGCCAGGGCCGGCCCGGCTGTGCAGCCCTGCCTGCAGCACAGGCAGTGGGGGTAAGCAGGCTGCCGGCAGCACTCTCGGGGGGCCAGGAGACAGGGACCCCCTGCAAACCCTGGAGCATTGCCCATCCCAGCCACACTGCTCCGGCGCTGCGGCTCCCTCCGTCCCTGGGCACGCAGGTCACTTGTTACTCATGGCCTTCCCCTGCAAACCAGACTGGGGAGGGGGGTGGAGGGTCAGGGTTTGGCTGAGGTGCCAACAGCGAGTCCCAGATGGTTCCGTGGGGCCATGTGAGAGCTGGGGGCTGGGCACTAGACAGCCGAAGAGCCCACAGCACCGTGGCACGGGCCGAGGTGTGCCAGCTGGGTGCACTGGGGTGTTTGCTGCAGGCTTCCTGCTTGGGGACCTGCGGCTGCTGCTGTCGGTGTCTGAGTGTCAAAATCCCAGATTAGCTCATGATATAGACTCAGCCAGGTGCCGTCCAAGGTCACCCAGCTCCCCCAGCCCTCCTGCTGCCTCCTGTCTCCCCTGCTCGGGGCTTGCCCGTGCTCTGGGCTGCAGCTTTTCAGCCTCCAGCGCTGGCTGTTCTGGTGGCTCTGCCAGAGGGGGGACAGGGGAGCAGCTCTTGTCCCCATGGGGCACCTCTTCTGCTGAGGCTGCATGTCAGCCAGCTTCTCCTCCAGGCATAGCGCTGGAGCTGATCCCCGGGCTGCTGACCCAGCACAGGGACAGGAGCAGCCAAGGACGATGGCCACGGGAGAAGGTTCATGGGCTGCAAAAGTGAATGACAGTACAAATGATTTGTGGTTGTGCACTGCTCTCACAGCAAGACGTCTCGGGACCTTCTCTGAGGAGCGTGGTGAGATGTCAGGGAGCGGAGCTGGAAAGAAGACAGGGGCACGGATGGAGGAGGAGGCATCAGCACAAGAAGCCAGTTGGGTCATGGGGGGGACTTGCTGGCTCCCCAGACAGGCTGCAGGAGGCCTCTGTAGAGAGGAGGGGCTTGAACTCCGCATCAGGACACTGTGGGGACTTGAAGTTTTATGTCTTGAGCCCTTTTGTAGCCCTATGTGTTTCAGGCTGTGACTCTTTGTTCTTTCTTAGTGGCTTCTCCTGCTGTCCCAGGCAGCTGTCAAGCTCCCTGCTTGCACCTACTGGTTTGATTTTTGGTGGGATACTTGCTTTTTCCACTTGTTCTTTTGGGGTGCCTGTTTTCAAGCTGTATTGATTTCTCTTTTTGCATGGGTCCACAAAAGCTGCTCTTTGCTCCCAGCCAGGGATGGTGCTGTTCACCATCCCTTCACTTCCCTTGGAAAATGCTCGCCCTGCTAACCCCTGCAGGCAAGAAGACACCCCAGACCCCTGAGTATGGATAGGTGAAAGGCCTGGATGTAATCCCCAGCACAAACTACAGCAGCTCTGGGTCTGCTGTGGTTTAAACAGCCTCCCCTCCGCTGGCTGTGCCTCGCCTACAATCCGCTCCTTTCCCACTAGAGCTCATCCAGAACTGGCAGCAATCTGGTGGGAGTCGAAGGGGAACGTTCCAGGCTGGATGAAACTGCCCATTCCCGAGGAGGGCACTGGCTGCCATCTCATTTCGCTATGGCTTTCACCAGCCCACAGGCTACGCCGGCACTGGGAGCCTCCCGCTGCGACCTCCTGGGGCTGGGATCGCAGAGCACCACGGTGCCTGCAGCCAGGGCTTCTGCTGATCGCCGGCAGCCGCTGGGGAGGTGGGGAAGAGCTGGGCAGGGATCCGGCACCCACTGGGGACCAACCGTAGCCACCACCTTTGCCAGAAGAAGAGGTGGAACTGGGAAGCCGTGCCGCTCCGCGGAGGATCGTGGCTGTGGCTCCCAAGGGAAGGAACAGAACCAGGCGGCTGGCTGGAGATGCCAGTGCTGCGGGAGAGCATGCGGATGGCCTGGTGCCCGCTGGAGACATGTGCCCGCTGGAGACGTGTCCCCTCTTCCTCCAGCCCTGCAGCAGGACCCCCCGAAGCCCTGGGGTGGCAGGACGGAAGGCTCATGGTGTTCCCCCTGCGCTGCCTGACGGCAGGTCACATCCCACACACAGAGGTGCCACCTGCTCGGGCACTGTGCCGCCTGTCCCTGCTGCCCCCGCCACTCTCCCCCCTGCACTGCCTGCTCCAGCCGCATTCCCAGCAGAGCCGACAAGCCAGGCATGTTAAAAACTTAACTCAAAACTAATTTGGCAGCCATGAACAAGTGGCAAAGGCTTTAGTGCATTTTCTGCTCGTTTTATTCAGCTCTCCGGGCAGAGGATGCGTGCATCCCGTTCGGCGAGCTCTGACTCATCGGCACCCTGGCCGGTGCGTGGTGCTGGGGGGGTGAGAGGGGCTCCCCCAGGGGGGAAGCAAGGGGGAAAGTTGGGGGGTATGCATGGGAGGGAGACCCTGTGCCCACCCCATAGCAGGCGGAGGAGGGAGGCTGGTGCAGGTGGCTGCCTCTGGCTGTGACAAGAGACCTTCAGAGAAGATGCTGCCACCGACCTGAGTCAGCGTTTAGCCTCCTGCAGCTTGGGAAAAGTCTTGGGCCACCCCTAAAGTGGGGTGGGGGGGTGGGCAGGGGGTCACAAGAAAACTCGGGCTGGAGGAGGGACCTCAGGAGGTCTCAAGTCCAACCTCCAGCTCACAGCAGGGTCAGCTATGGGGTCAGACTGGCCTGCTCGGGGCTTTATCCAGTTGGATCTTGCAAAACTCTGAGGATGGAGAATACCAAAACATCTATGAGCTATTTCTCCTCAAATGATGCCACAGGCCCAGTTCCCAGGACTGTTTCCCATGGAAACTGGGCCACCACCTGCTAGGGGAAGGGCAGGGTGAGGCACAGGAAGGGACAGCTGCTTGGCATGGTGGCCATGCTTCGTGGCTTGCTCAGGAGCAGGGGTAGAAGGACATCAGGTGCCTACAGCTGCAGCTTGGAGTTGAGAGCAGGTTTTGAAGTTGGACACGTCCTTGACATGGCTGAGGCAATCAATGGGCAACCAGCGGAGAGCCCCACAAGCGTCACGGGGTGTTGCATCCAGCCTAGGGTGGTGGCTGGGGGCTGAAACAGACTGGGGCAGTTTGTAGAAAACCAGGAGAACAGGCTGGAACGCTGGTGTGTGAAGAGAGCCTGAAAGAGCCTCATGTCTGGCTTGGTGGAGACAGGGTAGCAGGGTGCAAATACCCAGGGGAGGAGGGAGAAGAGGGATGAAGCTGGAAAGGGGTGACAGCGGGTGGGAATGCTGCCTGGTAATCCCAGGTCTGAGGCTGCAGAATGGTCCCTGGGAAGGAAGTGGAAAGGTTTCACGTCAGCCAGGACAAAAGTCCGGGGGGAATCAAGCACCAGCAAGCGCCGGGGAGCTGCGTGCTGCAGGGGGGGCATGTGGCGTGGCCTCCCCCCAGGCTGCCGTCAGCAGAGTGGCAGCGAGGACCGGGTGACATCTCTAGGGGACTCCACTCTTCACGTGACGCTGGTGACTCACCAGCACCTCAGAGCTAAGTGGTGGCCAGGACATGCTGGCTGAGCAGCAGGAGCTGAGGTCTGTCCCTGGGAGGGAGATGCTCAGAGGGGACATGTGTGAGCCAGTCCCTTGGGATGCGCTGGGAGGGTTACAGAGCTCCGCTCCCAGTTCTGCCCAACCCTGGTGAGCAGGTGATACCCTTCCAGGCTGACAGACCCCATCAAGTCACCCCAAAAAGCATCACCTGAGAGCCAAGGCTGTCCATTCTTCCCTGTTCCTCCAAAGCCGCAGGTCCCACAGACAGGACCCTGCAGAGCCTGGCCAACACTTAGCTTTCTGGTCATCGGGTGCTTCTCCAAAACTACTGCTTTAGGGTCATTTAAAGCTTTAGATTAGCACTGCCATCAGAATATCTGCTGATATCTACACGGTCGACGTGTAGGTGCGCATTTAATACTAATTGGCATGCACACAGAAATGCAGCAATTCAATACAAACTAAATACTGGTGCATTATACTAAATGCATATTAATCCAAAGTGCTTCATATTTTTGCATAGTTATGTACTGAGTGTGTGGTGAGGTATTTAAATTTGTAGCACCTGTTATTACTGACTCACATTAAACCACACGTTTATCAGAATTGTTTTTTGACGTATGCAATATACCACGAGAAGCTGTGACTCTTCCTAGACTTCCAGAATCTTTTTCCCCCTAGCTAAGATGCCTGTGGTACCGGGTCAGCATGGCTCAGCTCCTCAGGGGCTCTGACACAGCAATGCCACCTCTTCCCCACGGGCACACCCCTGCCACGGCGCTGGCACGGGGGGGTGTTACTGTGGAAATCTCAGAGGTGGAAGTACTGGGATTTCCCTGCTGTCATTTTTGAGCTGGATCAGTCAAAGCAAATGCTGTTTTACGTATTTCTTTACTGTACCCACATAGCAGAACGGTGCTGGGCTGAGCCCTGGTGCCCCTGGAGCTGCAGGGGTGCTGCAGGAGAAAGCCCCCGCCTCGGGTGGAAAATAAGAGTGGGAGAGGAACGCAAGAGAAGCGGCATCTGGGAAAAATCCCAGAGTAAGGAATAGGCTTCAGCCTCAGAAACGTCATGGTCTCAGGCAAAACCATTCAAGCACTGGGCAAAAACCAGCCCCCTCCTGTCTCGCATGCCAGTGCCCCCAGTGCTGGGCTGCTGGGCGCGCGTGGGCAGAAACAGGGCACTGTGCTCCCTCCTGTAACCCCTGCTGCAGCCTGCGATGCCCATGAGGATGGGTGTAGCTGCCTGTGGTCCAGCGCAGTGGTGTTCAGACTGTCCCGGCTGTCACAGTGTCCACCCCCAAGGATTGCAGGTGGTGCCTATGATGCCAGGCAGCTCTGTGGACCGTGTTGGTCTTTGGAGAGTTTGAACCAGAAAAGCTCCAGCCTCACAGCTCAGCCCCGCAGGGCCAAGGTGTGAGCATGTCTGGGATTAAGCAGAGTAACTGCTTTGTCCTAGCTGCCTCCCTCGACCGCTGTCTGGGCAAGCTCAGGCGGTCGGTGATGGATGGCAGGGCGAGTCCCGAGATGAGGAGATGGATGGTACCACTTGTGGGAGGAGCGGGAGGGAGGCTGAAGGACAGGGACAGCCCATGGTCACTGGAGCCATGCAGAACTGCTGATGTGGGGGTTACGGACCCTTGGCATTGCAGCAAGGTCCTGGGAGGCTGGAGGTGTGGGGGAAAGGCATGGCTGTGGGGTGGGGAGGAGATGGAGAAGCAGAGTTGCTTGGGTTAAGTTGCTTTTGCATCTTTCACCTCTGTCCTGAGAGGCTGGGATGAGGTGGGAGAGGAGGGAGTGCCACTGTCCTGTGCCCACTGCCTCCCCAGAGGAATAGGCTGCTGTGATTTCCAGCTCTGGGTGAGTCATTGCCACATTTGTCATTCCCAGGTTAACTGAAGCGCTGGTGTTGTGGGAGGCAGCAGCTGTCACCCGCCCCATGGAGAGAGCTCAGCCGGCAGCCCCCCCATGCTGGACCCCAGCAGGGCAAAGCACCATTGCCAGCGGAGGCAGGAGGAAATCCCAGAGGAGAGCATCACCTCTCTGCACAGATCCCATGGAGTCTGCACCTCTGAAGGAAGTCCCCGCGGGGACGATGGCACCTGGGTACAGCAACGATTGGCAGCAGTCGAAATAGCTGAGGGGCTGCTTAAGATCCCATTCCCAGCATCTTCTGGCCCGAGGTGTGGGAGACATGGGGGCGGTCAGGGGCTGTCCCACAACGCTGGGCTGTGCCATCATCCGCGTTTCCAGCTGCAGAGAGCCCTGCCACGGAGGAGCCTCCTCCCCGGGGTACAGAAACACCATCAGCTTGGCAAGAGGGAGGAGGAAGAGGGAAGCGGTGGGGACCTGAAGCACCCTCTCAGGCAAGCAGCAATGCAAGCCTGTCCCGGAGGGGCAGGGAGAGGTGCTGTTGCTCCCGTGCAGCACACCTTCACCTGTGCCTGGTGCTTACAGCACGGCTGGGGGTTGCTTTAATTTTGATGGGCAAAAAGTGCAAAGGCGCAGTCTCTCTCCAAAGTGCCAGGCAGCTCCTGAGGCTGCCTCCTGCTCGCCAGCCGTCCCTTCTCCGCAGGGTTACAAATCAGGCCGTGCCTGTCGGGTGCAAAGAGAGACAGCGAGTCCATTACCGTCCACAGGGCACCTGCAGCTCCTGTCATTTCTAACCGGCTCCGTGAGAGGAGTGAGTGGGAGAGTCTCATTTCTCTAGCAATTCCCACTTCTCAACAGCAGAGACAAATGCAGGCTGCATCCCAAAAAACGGCAAGGGGGGAAAAAACCCAAGTGCCCTTCTAGCTAAGGGCTGTGCTGCGTCTCCAGGCAGCTCCTGTCTCAGCCGTGGGGGACCTATGGAGGGACAGGGGACATCCAAAATGTACCTAAACCCACTTGAGAGCAAACTGCTCTTATTCGGTGGGGAGGGAAGAAAGCTGTGTGCTAGGACCTGGAGTTGGGAGCAGCATCCTCTGCTAGAGAGCCACTGCTGAGGTTTTGGTCCAGCAAACTGGGAGGAGGCAGCAGCAGGGAGCCAGTGCACTCTGGGGTTAAACACAAACCCACCTGAGAGGGAAAGTGGGTTGGCAGCCTCCGCTCAGCCCACTAACAGGTTAATTTGGTTCCTCATTTAGCTGGAGCAGAAAGAAATTGTGGGCTCTGACTCCCACCCTTCCCTTTGATCTGTGGTGGTTGCTGCAGGCACCTGCTTCGTTCTGCAAGGGCTGGATCCGGAGCCCCAAAAGCTGCTGGCTGTTTGCAAGGCAAGATTCCGGAGCAGGGCGAGAGGTGCTTGAGGTGGGGGGCTGGGGGGAGCCCCTTCCCTCAGCGGGGCAGCGGTGGGAGAGGAGTCCCTCTTCTGCAAGTAGTCAGGGCATCCTTCCCCACCTGGCTCCAGTTCAGCTTGCCCCTCCCTCCCCAGAAGGCTTATCAAGGCCAAAAGCACCAGCTTGTTTCCCCCACCATCCCTGCTAGCCTTGGCTCCGGGCTGCAGCCCCAGCTCCCCAGGGTTTGCCCCCCAGGGCTCCTGGCCATCACTATCCTCACTGCGAAGCACTCTGGTGGATCCAGGTATCCCCTGGGAAGCAGAGGCACCGTGAAGGTCAGCACTGAAATAACCCACTCCCCTTCCAGTGGCGAGTGTCCAGGCGTGGGCTGCGGAGGGGGGAAGCCACCCGTTCCTGGGCTGATGAAAAGGGACCTCTCTTGCTCGCCTGCAGCCCGGGAGAGGCAGGGCTCAGGGCAGCGTGCTGCTGGCAGGTGCCGCCGGTGCATCTGGGAGCTGCGTGTGTCCCGTGTGCCACAGCTGCCCTCGGCCCAACCAGGTCCAATGCCAGCACCGTGGCCTGGCCGCTGCTTCCCACGCTGCTGGTCCTGGGAGCCGTGGGGTTCGGCCGCCCTGGCTGCGTGGGTCTGTCTGTCCCTCCGTCCCCCCACTGCCGGGGCTGGCTGCGTATGCTGGGGGGAGTGGGGTGCAGCCAGCCGAGCGCTCTTGGTTTATTTTACAGGCGACGATGATAATTTTCTGCCTGCTGCACACTCTTTAATTAACAGCTCAGAGGATGTGGGGCGAGAGGCATAATGAGCACTCCGTTTGCATATCAAAAGGCAGCATCATTAATATCCCCGCGCTCACCAGAGCTCTGGGAAGGCAGGCAGGGTGCAGGCAGGGGTGCTGCGGGCAGTGGAGGCGGAAAGCCCTGTGTGCTCTGCGGGGGGTACCCGTGCGGCGGTGGCGTGTGGCTGGGTGGTGGGCAGGGAGCGGGCAGCTGCCCCTTCTGCCCTGGGCTGGCCTCAGGAGGGCTTTGCCAAGCGGGTTGGGTAACGGTGGTTTCTGGGCGAAGGGGCAGCTCACCAGGGGGGTTTGGCTAAGTTGCCCGAATCCAGCAACGTCCCAGGCTGCTCTGCAGCAGCTCCTTGTCTCCACACTGCTGCCAGGCTGGAGGGGCTGTCCCCAGCTGACCCCGCTCTGGCCGGTGCCGGTGGCCCTGGAAGCTGCGCTGAAGTGGCTGATTGTTCAGATAAAGCTTATCCTGTTACCCAGGCTGTTTGTCGTCGTACGGCATTTGCACAGAGAAGTCCCTGTAGATCTCAATTTGGCCATGCTCAGCCAGCAGAATTAAATGTTCCTTTGCTTCTGTCTCCTGCACGGAGGAAATCGGCTACCTGGGTAATGGTTTACTCCTACACATGCACTCGTCTTTTTTTTTTTTTTTCCCTTGATTTTTTTTCTAATTAAATATAATAATTTTGCAGGGAATGGGGGAGACAGCATGCCAGGGCATCCTTGGCTCTCCCCACAAGTCCAGCTGCAGCATGCTTACCGGGAGCCTGTCCTTGCCAGGCTCCTGGGGCTCCTTGTCAGCAAGAGGCTCGTTTTGGGTGCTGGGTTTAGCCCGGCTGCTTGCCCACAGCCAAAGGGCATTTCCCTGTTGTATGGGCTTTGCAGAGTCCTGGGATGAGGAATGTGATGCCCAGGATCTCTTCTGCTTTGCTCTGGCTTTCTGTCAGCTCTTCCTGCTCCTGCACAGGCTGCGTTTGCGTGGGTAACCTCGCCTAGGCGGCCTCAAGGAGATGAGGATTTGCAGCCTCTGGATGAAGGAGCTGAAAGAATTTCTAGAGCCTGATTTTTCTCCCTTGTCATCCTCCCAGTCAGACCGGGCATGTCAGGTGCTGAGACATACTGTGAGGGACTGCGTGCAGCTAAGCAGCAAACAAGCCAAAAGACCAAGGGGGGAAAATTAGTCGGTAGAGGTGTAGCTAATGCCTGGCTTTCTTCCTCCCCATCCAGCCACACTTGGAAATGCTTTTGGTGGAAATAACCGTATCTGAACAGAATTACACGCACTCCCTCAGCTGAGGAAACGCTGCCTGGCTTGCCAGCAGGCATCTGCCCGAGCCCCTCCATGGCAGGGGAAGGATGGGGCAGGCTTTACGGAGCACAGGAGCTCTGGTTTGGTAGCAGAGCACGTTACCAAAGGGACTTCTGCTGCCTGAGTTCATTATCCATGCTGCCAGTCAACAGAATAAACTGATTGCAGTGCTCTGCCTCGCAAATCTTATACAAAGGCCAAGCAAGCAAACGTACGCTGAAGTCGAGCATGTTGCAGGACAAATTTACTACCAGATTCCTCTGAGCCAGTTAGAGGTGGAACAACCCAAATTAAGGGCACAATTAAGATTACATTGATAGGTCTGAATGTTCAAGTGCTGAGTGAACACGGCAGGTAATCATGTTGAACGTTGAGGCTGATATTAGAAAGGATGACGTGGTGTTCATCTTCCTAAAGCTGTGAGAGTTGAAGGAAGAGCTGAATCGCTTTCAGGTGGGGCTCCCACCAGCATCTCACGGGGATGGAGCCATAGAAGGAGCTGCAGGACATGCAGCTCCCTAAGATCACGCACCTGATGAAAAGGGAAGCTTCTGGTACCAGACCCCTGCCTCCTTGAAGCCGAAGCCACTGAGGGCAGGGTGGTACGGAGGTGCCACCAGACCATTTGCCTCTCGGATTTGGCTGTTGAAAGGACATGTGCAGAAGGGTAAAAGTTGGTTTAAATGAGTTTAAAGAGCTGTTGCTTAGGGCTACCAAATGCTTCCTTGGGTAGACAGGCCTCTATAAGATGTTGTGTATGGACATTGAGCACTTCAATTACAGCATTTTCATCCTCTCCAGTGAGCCAGACATGTGCTCCCTGATGCACTGCCTTCCTCATTTGGCTGGGATCAAAGCAAAAAGTCCATGTAAACAAACTTTCCTGTCATCCTGAAAGGTCTCACTTCCTTCTCTAGAGAATTTTTTTTTTTTATTTTTTGTCCTGTTTCTTCCAGCGATGCTGCTCTGCCCATAGCTTTCTTCTTGTTTGGGGGGGGAGGAGCTGCTGCCCATCCACCACCACAGGAAGGATGTATAGCTTGCATGGGGCCTTGGTGGTTTGTGATTCACAGCACATGTTACTTTGGTGAGCAGATGTCTGGGAGGAGGCGGCCAGCATCTTCCTTCACTTGCCTAGCGAGGTCTTGGTACACCTCCTGTTTCAGAGATTGCTTTCCTGAGGAGCATTTGGCAATTTGTTTGTGCAGCAGGAGGAAGGATTAACCATGAGCATCATCGCTGGCATGTCTGACCGAAACCCAGGGACTCTCAATATTCAAACTCAAAAGGAGGAGCTGTTGCAGCGCGTTCCACACAGGTGCTGGGTGCTCCTTAGTCCTGTCCATCGTCACCGCCTCCTATTTGCCTCTGGTGCCCCTTTCCCTTCCTGCGGGGTCAGGGGCAGCAGCTGTGCCCACCGGCAGCGCTGGCACACGTGTGTGGTGTTAGGTGGGAGAAGGGGCTCCTTCCCCAGGCAGAGGGGAGGCAGCAGTCAGGGTGGCTGGCACAGTGTTGCTGTTTGAGGAGAAATCCTGACCCATCCTTGAGTTTTTGCCAGAACAGTTTAATTGAGTTTCCTTGGGAGAGAAGCATTTCCATCTAATTCAGCTCTTAATTAACCCCGTGCACCCCAAAGAGGCTCTGCAACCACTTGTAAATTAAATATGAAAAGCATTATTTGTCTAGGAATAGCAGCCTAATGGCTGCAGCTCTGACGTTTATAGTTGCTAATGATGATGGATCTGGGAGAGAGAAGTTGGGAAGGGAGTGGAGGGGAAGAGTTTCTTCTCTATTAAAAGATACAGAGACAGATGCGCAAGGGCCGTGGTTCTGGGGCACAAGCGGAGCCTTTCTTCCTTTGATTAAAAGTGAATGTGAAAAGAACACTGGGAGGCTGGAGGAGTGTATTCCCAGTGTAGTAACCTGCGTCCTGTACTGTGTCTGGCAAGGTGAGCCATGGCGTTGGCATCACCAGGCTTGGGGAAAGAGGAAAGCTGAGCCTGTTGGCTGCAACGGGAAATAACTTTGCGACTGGTAGGAGCCAAAAAGCAATGCCAGGAGCCTTTCAACCTTTCTCAAGGAGAGGGGGAAGGTGCCAAGGGCTAGGGCTAATGCACTCACCCCTGGCCCCTGCAAGCCCTTCTCTGAGCCTGGCTTTCACCCCCCGCAGGGCGATGGCAGGGTTCACTCCCTTAACACAGAATCTGTTTGTTGGCAGCAAAAATCCCCCATGTGCCCAAGCAAGACCACCTCCTGGGGGGCTCAGCAGGGGGGAGAAAAACCAGGAGAGCAGCAGATCGGGCTGGGGGGTGCAGGGGCCAGCTGGGGAGCACCGGCACAGCAAGCGGTCAGGGCTGCGTGTGAGCTGGCTGGGGCTGGAGCAGCCCCAGGAGCCTCCGGATCAGCGTTTCCTTAAGGCTTTTCCGCTTCCTATTTTGTCTCCGCTCAAAGGTTTTGTCCCGTTGGGCCAAGCTGCCGGCCTTTTCAGCGGGCACGAGGCTGCGGCCAGCTGCCTGCCCTCTCACGTGGGGAGGTTTCTTCCTGGTGCAGATGGAGGATGTTCCAGGTGGGCCAGGTTGAGGGCAGTTATGGGATGCTCTGCGCTGAGAAGCCTTAAGACTGTCAAAAGTTTGCAGGTGTAGGGTGCCAGGGAGGAGAGTTTGTGTTCCTGAGAGCTTTCCTTGTGCCACCCTCCTGCTGGACATTCACCATCCCACTCAGCAGAGCAATATCAACTCTTGCGAGCAAGGTTTGGACAGGTAGGAGCTGCCTCATTGCCGCTGGGTTGATGCAGCCCCCCCAGCAGCGCCTGGTGCAGAGTAAGGTGTGAGGCTGGCAGTGTGACCATGGCGGGACCGGCCCCTGGGGACCTGGCAGGGATGGGGCAGCCGGAGCCCCAGGCACGAGGCTTCCCATCCCCGTCACAGAATGTCACCTGTAGTAGCAATGCTCTGGGTTTGTTGATAGCCGTGTGTACACCTAATTCAGCATTGAATCTCTCTGGGTTTCTGGCCTCAGACAACTATCTCCTGGGGAAAAACCACCCTTGTTTAGTCTCACGTCAGGTGAAGTCACATTTTTCCTGCCTCATCCCTGTGTTTCACTGACCAGCCTCCTGCTCTTCTGCTAGGTAACAGGGAAAACTGGGTTTTCCTGTCATCTTTCTGCCAGTTGTTAGTTTGTAAGTCTGCCTCATGCTTCCCCTCCCTGACAGTTGGGGTCCTCATCCCTCAGGCTCCCTGCTCCTTTCGGTGCCCCCCCCAGTGCTGCTGTGCCCGTCACCGTGCTGCTCGCTGTGCATCGCCCGACCTGCCTTGGCTGCGCCAAGACTCACCAGCTGCTGCTGCACCTTCAGCAGCCAGGGTGGGCTGAGCGGGTCCCAGGGCAGCCCCCCCCACCGCGGGGATGGGACACAAACCCTTCCCAGGCTTACCAAACCTGCAAGTTTTATGCTGCAGAGCTCATTTCTTTGCATTTATCAGCACCGGTGCCATTTGTCACTATGGTACCTATCCACACAGTACCTTCAGGACTCCCTGAAGCTCCTGGCTGCCTCCTGTGCTCATGAATCACCTGAAGAAGTTTGCACTTGCTCCTGTCTCCTGCCTCTGCTCCTCTGTCCAGAGCATCAGTAAGCCCTGGCACAGCAGGAAGCCTAGCACGCGTCCTGACTTCACCGCTAATCTTTTGCCATTATAAACCCCAAGTATTTACCCTCTCTGCTTTGGGACCCCTTGCCAGTTTCCCATGCTGGAAAAGATGGTGCCTTTGCCCCCTGGCTAATTAGCCTTTTTAGCAGCTGTCTGGACAATCCTTGTCAGAGGAGCTCTAAATAAATAGCCACTTCGTTGTTCTGCATCCGCTGTTGGGCTGATACATTCATGGGAATCTGGGAGATTAGTGAGGCATGGTCTTCCTCCAAGGCACGCACACTGGGCTGTATTATGAGAAGTTCTGTTTTTAATTATCATTCCAATCAATTTGGTGCACACAGATGTGCAATTTACTGATCTGTAATTCCCCAAATTACCCCTGGAGGCTTCATTTTTACTGTCAGTGTAACATTTGCTACCAACTATCTGTTGTTTGTTTTTTCGAGGGGAAGGTTTTCTTCTTGTTGTTTTTTTGTTTTTACACCTTTAGCCATCTGCTCTCCAGAAATCCATTTTGGCTTTTTTTTTTTCCTTTCTTTCTTGTTACCTGCTGTAATTTCTTGTTGCCAGGTGAAGTTTTGATTTCCCCATTTGGGAGTACCCCCATGCGCTGCCACCGAGCTGCAGGAGCCTGGAGCTTGTTCTGGGCTCTGGCAGTGATTTACTCTGCGGTCAAACCCTTTCTGCTGTAACCCCATCAGGATTTCCCTGCCATAGCAGGCAGACACCAATCCCACTGCACCTCCAGGTATATGGCTTAATTAATTAGTGCTTGTAGAGTGCAGTCAAGAGGTTCTGGGAAAGATGAGCATATTAGAAGTGCCCTCTTTACAGAGATATGTGATCACTCCTTTCAGGGAGCTGCTGGCATGAGGTGGAGGCAGTTTGCTCTGCAGGGAGCGGGGCGGTCAGCTGCGTCTCCTTGAGTCACAGTTTCCTCTTGGGAAATGGGAGAACAAAGCCAAGAAATGCAGCAGGATGGAGGAATCTGCATCTGGCTGGACTGTGCTCTGCCACCCAGGGCACATTCCCCATGGAGCCAGGTGCCAGCCTGGCAGACTCCTCTCCCAGCCGTCCCTGGACTTGGCCATGCCCCTGCCGCCCTGGAAAAGCCTTTCTGCATCCCAGCCCTGCATCTGTGTCCTTGGGGCATCCTGTCCCCAGGCGCCTCTCCCCATGTCCCCCCACGGCATGGCTCGCTGGCCACGTGCTCAGCACTGGCATCTTCCAGGACATGCTTCATCATGGTCTCCTGGGATGCCCCGGCTCCCGCGGGATGCTGCAGCCCTCCTCTGCCTATGCTCTGTGGGTGTTTAATTATTGATAACGAATCCTTCCAGCCCTGCTCTGACGTAGGGAATCACAAATGAGCAGCTTGTAGCCCCTTGGGTTCCCCATATGGGGCCAAGCTGAGAGACATGGAGGATCTTTCAATCTAGCCCTTGTGGTGATGGGGTCCTGGGCTGCCAGCGCTGTGGGGGGCTGCTGGAGAGGGAGATTTAACAAGCACAGTGACCTGGCACTGGCAGTGCGTGCTAGGCTGGAGATAATCTCCATTTAATTCTCTTCCAGATAATCCAGTCTCAGATGTGGTCCCATGCTCCCTGACCCCTTAATCCTATTGCCACGGAGCCTGTTTAATGGGGAATCTGGTGAAGACTCCTGTGAAGCGGCTTGGGGCATCCCCGGGGCCCTCAGCTCTTTGTCTGCCCCTCTTGCCTCCCCCATTCCTGCCTGACATGGATCTGGCACTGAAATATTCTCTTTCTCCCTGTGTGGCCTCTTCATAGCTCTCCTTCCTCCCCTCCGGCTGACAGACCCTCCCTCCGCTGCCCAGACGCGAGGAGTGGGCAGGGAAGGGGGGTCCAGCCCCCAGCCACATTTTCTGGCCGTGTGAGCTAGAGGCCAGTTCTGCAAGCCTTGCTCTGCTTTGGGGAAGGGGTGGCCGTGATAGGCATGGTGGGGAGGGGGAGAGCAGAGCCGGCCTCCCTGGTGGCCCAGCTTTCGGGGAGGAGGCTGGCGTGCGGGGAGGCACCCCGACAGCAGCGCGAGGGAGATGGCTGGGAGGAAATCTGGGTTATCAAATTGCGAGATCTGATGGGAAGGACAGTGGGTTTATGGTACAAAATCTCTCAGCAGGTTGATTTGCTGTGCTCAGCCTCTCCGCCTCGTGGATGCTGCGAGCCGTGTCCAGGGTCAACGTGGGGTGTACGTGGAGGAGAGGGGGTGCCGGTTGCTGAGCCCTTGCTGTGTGCCGGGGCTCTTCTGGGCAAGTGATAAAAGCCAGTTTTCAGATAGACCTTTGGTTGGAGCGATCTTTTGTTTTTACCTTCCTGTAGGACAAAAGGAAAGCATCCATGCTGTGCTGTGCTGCAGCCCCGCTGCCGCTGTCCTCGCTAGCGAGCTGGTCACCCATCCTAGGGCAAGAGCGGAGCACGGCCGCCTGGGCTGTGTCCTCCTTGCCCTGCTTAACCGCAGACACCCATCCCTCCAGCCCGCCCTTGCCGTTCCTGCTGGTGCTTGCGCACACGCGTTTGTTTTTCCAGGGGAGCAGTGTTGGAAGTGTCGACCCTGAGGGGGCAGGTACAGGAGGATGACTCCACTCAGAGCCTTGCTCAGGGCTGGGTTATCCCTTTGCAAGGGATCTGCATTAGCTCGGCCAGGGGGTGCTGGCCACATGTCCTGGTGACTTGCCATGGCTTGCTGGGCTGATGCCAGCCCGCAGAGGACTCCGATCCTCCTTTGTGGCTGGAAAAGCTATTCGTTTGTGAACAAGTTCCTGGGAGGCACGCAGTCAAGCAGTGTGGTCTTCTGGGGATGTGAGCTGTGCCTGGCTGACAGCCTGAGCTCCCTTGTCGGCTTCCCACCGTCCCCCCGCAGCAGGCTGGTAGGGCTTGGATGCTGCCGTGCCCCGCAGGTTCCCCGTGGGAGCCTTTGGGTGTGAGAGTGCAGATGTTCAGCTCCTTGGAGCCAGACAACAGGGAAACAACCTGTTCCTGTTCCTCTTCACGCTTCCCTGGGCTGACGCTGAAGGCAGATTCAATCACTCTGGGCTCGGGTAGGAAGCTGCAAGATGAAGTGTCCCCAGCTGCCTGGGAAGGGCAGTGTCTTTTCTGCACTGCCCATCACCCTGTGTCCCATCCTTGGTGGGAGTGAGCCATAGAGGAGACGGGGCCGCAGGCTCTGTGCAGCTCCCCAGGCGCGCTCTCCCACCAGCTTCTCCTGCAGTGCTGCTCCGCAGCTCTCCGGCAGCGTCCTCAGAGCTGGAACCCTGCGGAGGTGGTGGGTGGCTCTGCTGAAACCATCTTTTGAACCTGAAGTTTTTCAGGGAGCCACTTCATCTCTCACTCTTTGCTCTTGCTTGCATATTCAGCCAGAGAAAGTGCTGTTCCCCTAAGGTGAGATGCTAGGATATTAATTTTCTGAAGTTCTCGATAAGCTATTGAAGATTAATTTTAGGGAAAGCCAGGGGATATGATGGATTGGAGCCCAAGCCTGCTTAAATATGCAATATTAAAAATTGATCGTTGTCTCTCCTTGTCATACACCCTGCCCCGGTGTCTGGGGCAATCCCACAGTCTGATGAAAAGCCAGGAAAATACTCAATAAGCCCCACGCCCAGCTGAGTGCAGATTGTAATAACTCGTGTCGCCATTATTATTTTTAAAATCACTTTCATGAGTTTTTGTTTTGTTTAATGCCTGGCTCTGTTTTGTGGATTGGCAGCTGGGAGCTTGGGAGCCTTCCTCAACCTACTGGGCTGGGAGACATCACCACCCAGCATAACCTGCTTCCTTGTCCTCCCTGCTGGCCCCTGCCATGGGGATGATGCTCTGGGCAACCAAGGAGCCGTGATGTGGGGAGGCTTGGCCAGGGAGGCTGGCAGATGCAGGGTGCTAGTTCAGCTGTGAAGATGTCCAGGCACCGTCCAGCATTGTTCCTGCTTTAGAGGCTTCCCCGAATCTTGACTGCAGCAGGCAAACCTTGCTTAGCAGGGGCTCTGGGGCAATTAAACCTATTGCATCCACACAGCATTGTAGGCATTGACTCTGTTTCTCATGTGCAGAGAAACAACAAAATCTTGCCAGAAAGCTGGAGTTCACCGAAGCAGCAATGCACTCTTACAAGTATGCTGGCTGCAAAGTTAGGGCCTCTCTGCAGTGTAAGAATCAAGATGACTCTTGGGGCACTCATCAGGAAAGAAAAAGCTCAGTGGGATTCCTCTTTGTCCCCATTTGGCTGAGGGGAGTCCAGGCAATGTCCACCTGAGCCACTCTGATCAGAAAGCTGCTGACATTTTTTTTTCTCCTCTGTGCCGTTAATGACTGCAGGAGCAGGGATTTGCTGGCATTTGCACTTCACAGAGAGCTGTGAGGGGAGAAAGCGGGTCCCACGGAGGGTGCGGGGAGAACAATAGGCGCAGTGTAATCTGGCATCGGGCTTTTCTAGCCACGTTCTGTTTTCTGCTAGGTAAGCGGCATAGCGATGCTGAGATACTGCAGCGCCTGATGGGATGTAACTATCTTCGGGGGCGCTTTGACCACTGGCCACTCCTTTGCCGTCCGTCGGGGATGAGGGGGTTGCAGCTGGACTGCAGAGGCATGTGTGCGGGACCCCAAGGAGTTGCATCCCCTGCAACGGGGTTAGCACAAGCAGCCACAGTCGAATACAGAAGAGTAGCACACTTGAGCAAAGAGCTATTATTTGCCAAAGGTCCAATCTTCCCTGATTTGCACTTGGGCTGTAGTAGCACTTGTCGTAATGATTCATCCGTGCTCTTCATTGCAGCAGGCTGACAGTGAGGGATGAGTGTGTTTCTGCAGCTCCCAGGGGTGTGCCGGCTGTGCTCGGAGCGCTGTGCCCCTCGTTAGCAGCCCCTGCAAAGCCATGTGTTCAAAGCGCCTGCCTGGCTGCGGTGGTTTGACCTGGCCACGCAAACCCAATACACCAGCCAGCCCCAAATCAATGCCACCTGGCCTCCAGGGCTGCGGCCAGTGGCGGCCACCTCCTCCTCCTCCATGTCCAGAGCACCAGGAATGGGGAGGCCCAGTAGAAAGCCACGACGAGGGGAAGAGCACACCAGCAGCAAGCCCTAGCTTGAGTGGGCAATCACAAATGATCACAGGCAGTGACACGGTGGCCTGTGTGCCAGGGAATGGTGGCGTGTCCCCTGCTACCGACACCGCTGATGGTGCAGGTGGCTCACAGGGTCACTGCTGTTGGGTGTGCTGGGCCCTGCTTGGGTCTTGGGGCACCAGGACAGTGGCCATTGCTGAGGTGTGGAACCCACAGTGATGCTTGCTGCTGATCTCGCTGGGTTCGAGATGTGTGACCCAGGGGAGCAGGAGGGATCTTGGCACTTCTCAGAACCCTTGGAGAGGGACTTGGGGCTGCCCCAAATACACAAGGACCACTTGCAGCCCTTGCCAAGGTCTTCTCAGAGAATTCTGGAGACTTGCTGTCGTGCCTGCGCACCACACGTGTGCCTCAGCCACCTCTATGGGACTGGTTAGTCCTATACAAAACTGAATTTGAATCCAAAATACACCAGATGCCTTGGAGCAAGTACTGAATGCTAGTGTCGGGCATGGATGTTACACGGCAGCGGCTCCAGGTCACTTTGGATGGTACTAGCTGAGGACACAGCATTTTATGATTACATTTAATGATGTAAGAGTGCGACGGTCTGCAGTGTGACCTGCTCGGTGCCCGGCGACTTGGGCAGGCGTGCTAGTGACATGCTCTTGCACAGATGGAGCTGCCTTTGAGCACCCTGCAGAAATATCAGCTCCATCCTCGCGTGAGCAGCCATGGGACTGAGCGCAGTGCTTTTTTTCCACCATTGGCGAGGCCAGGGAAAGGAAGATGGACAACAGAAAGGGGTGAGGAGTGGTGGGTTTTTTTCTTTCCTCCACCAAATGCCGTTTTATTTCTGTGTTAAAAATTTATGGAGCCCTTCATTTAATATTTATAAAGTGAGTGTCTTGGTGATAAATTACGAAGGAACACAACAGGGCAGCCTTGCTGCTTGTGTAGGAGTGCCCAGCGGTGACTGGGAGTTCCCCTTGCATCCAGCCTGCCCACACCTTTCACCCAGCATCCCTAGGTGACAGCCGGGTTTGTGGGGCTGATAGGAATACAGGGCTGGGAAGGAGGCTCCCCACTTTTCCCAGCCAGCCTTCAGGGCTGAGATGCTTTCTCCCCTCCACCCACAGTGGTCGGAGCAGGGCTGACCTCTCTGCTGCAAGCCATGAAGCTGCTGTGAGAGACCCTAGGCTAGGATTGCAAGGGGTCTCCAGGAACCTGCAGCACCCACCAGGGGCGAGGAAATTAGGGGTCCGGGTGAGACCAGAGATCAACCGAGAAGAGCTCTGGCCTGGAGAGAGGCTTGGCTGCTGTGGGCTGAGATGATGAGTGTCTCAAGGTGACCAAAGCATCCTTTGAAAACTGGGCTGGATCAATGCAATCGATGCTCCTAATAATTTCCTCTTTGTCAAAGCACAGAGCAAAACCCCTGAGCTCAGAGGCAGCCCATCAGCCTCATGCCACAGCATCCCAGGGACCAGCCAGGAGCCCAGGGACCCCCATTCAGGAGAGGGTAGCCCTTCCTGGTGACTGGGGACCTCTGGGACCCCTCCAGCTCCTTGCTGGGTGTGCCAGAGCTCCCAGGGGAAGGGGCATGGGGCAGTATGGCATAGCTGTCCCTGGCATTGATGAAGGCACATCCCTTCCACGCTTCTTCCCCCATCCCTGAGATGGGTTCCCTAGCCTGGGGAAGCGATGCTGGAGGGGAAGGGGGTGGCCATTGCCTGTTACCCAAACTCTGTCCCAGGCTTTGCACGTGGCAGCCACCCATTCCTAAATTTTCCTGCTTCTGCTGCAGAGGTCATGCTCAGCCAGCACAATGGTGGAAGCATCAGTGTAGGCAAAATATTGGAAACTACCTGTGCTTCAGCTACAGAGCCCATGGCTGCTCTGGACGAGGTTAAACGATGCTTCCCTGGGGCATTTCAGGTTCATTTGCTCCCTCGCTCAAGCTCCCTAACTAGGCCCAGGGAGGCAGCGAGGGAGCAGACAAGGTGGCCGAAAGCAATTTCAGCCCTTCGAAAGAAATAACTGGCATGTAACAGTGACAGGAAATTGTGCAATTAGTACAACAGGGCAATGTCAACAAGCTCTTAACGCCAGTCGTTATGGCAACACCAGGGAAAGCGATGTTGGTACTGGAGAAATCAGGAGACAGAATTACAACAGGAGCAGTGGCAGCCGGGATGGCCCCAGCTTTGCTGCGGGGGTCCAGGGCAGGTGGCATGCTGGCATGCTGGCAGCAGCGCGGGGCCACGGCTACTGGCTCGGGGCTGCCCCCAGCCCTGTGCTGGGGAGAGGGAGGGCACCTGGTCCAGGAGCCATCAGCAGGGACTGGGAAAGGCTTTCCCACCTGCAGCCCCGTGAAGCTCTTCCCTGCGGCACTGCCCTGCAGGAGGGGCAGCCAGGACAGCCTGCATTGTCCCTGTTCACCAGCGTAGAGCATCAAATGGCTGCGAGCTGGCAGCCCTGGCTTGGCTCATCATGCTAATAAAGTAGCATTGAGTGAATTGTGTGAGAGAGAATATTGAGTGGTTTTCTGCTAGCAAAATTATGATGCTTTGGGTCTGGCAGCACATTCACTAATCCTGGGCAAACATATGGCTAGGCATGTTGACAAGGTGTGTCTCGTGTGGCTTTGTGGGCAGCTGGCTCCTTTGCATCCATGCCAGGCACGGCCAGCCCTTTGCAGCCCTCTGTGCGCCCCCACTTTAGCCTGCTGCCTCCCCCACTGTGCCCGCAGGAGCAGCTCAGCCCCCGGTCCCTGCTCAAGCTGCGCCGCAGCCCTGCCTGTGCCAGCCCATCACCCTCTGGCTTGGCTTTCCAGCTTGAGCCTGGACTTACCTGGTGACGGCTGGGCTGAGGCTGTTCCTGCTCAGTGTCACTGGTCTGTCTCTGCACCCCGGCTTGCACGTGGTGGGATGCTGAGCTGCCATCTGTGGGGTGCCCTTGAAGGGGGTCTGGGGTACTGTGGGAGAGAGCTGGTAGTGCTGGAGCTCAGGGCATACGCAAGCCTCTGCGATGCTCACCAGTAGAAAGGTGGGGAATTTCTCAACACGTACAAAATGTGCCTCTTGTACCCTGTCCTAAATATGTCAAAATGGAAAGGATTTGATTTCAGCTTACTGGGGCGTACAGCAGCTCCCTCAATCCCTCGCTCCCTGTGCAAGTCCCTGCAGCAGGGTTCCCCCAGGAGCCATCCAGACTTCCCTATGGTTGTGCCCTCTGGTTTACCCCAGCATAAGCCAGCGTATTCTCCTTTCTCAGCATCAGTATAGCACTCTCGGTACAAAATTTGGTGCCTACAGGGCTAAGCAAAGGATGAAGGTTACTCCCAGCTCCCTTTTGTGTAACATTAGATCCTTTCTGGGCACAAAAAAAAAAGCCTTTGCAGTAGGAGCAGGAGAGACCGTGCAATGTTTTCAGAGAGAGCCAGGGCTCCCAGTCACAGGGAGCATCATCCCTTGCAGCTCAGCTCTGTCATTATGGGGCTGCCAGGTCTTCTCTAAGGCTCCAGAAGCCAGGGGGGCAACGGAGACCCTGGCACAGTAGAAGGATGCTGGTCCAGAGGAAGCTGCTGCGGCATACCTGTGAAATCTAGAAGCATATGGCTTCAAAGGGAGAAGCATCCTGAGCCCTTTGGAAAGAGCTGAGCGATGGGAGCATCAAAGCACTAGAGAGAATTGTGTTTTGTTTAAAACTGAGGTCTTACAGCAGCTTTTGAGGGAATCTTAAGAAAACGTAATGGAATCTCTTAGAAAACAGCGACACAAGCCTTGCAGCTGGCACAATGAAGAAGAGCAAAGAGCTCCGTGTGTTATTTGTGAAATTTTATTGCTCTTGTAGCAATAGTTGAGTTAGTCATTCAAGTAATTTAGGATGTTGGTGACTGAGCTTTTGAATGCGAGGGGGTGCTTTTCTGCCAGCTGAGAGCTCTGTGTTGTGCTTCCATCTGGCCAGGCAGTAACACCTTTCCTCATTCCACAAAGCATCTTGCCATGGGAATGCTCTTATTGATTTTGCTGGAGCCGTTTGCAGAGCAAACACTGTAACGTGTCTGTAAGGAGCCACAACTGAGTCCACGGTGAGGAGGAAGCTCCCGTAAAGCTAATGAGCTCCTAATGAACGTGGCTGATTACCTGATGCTCTTGCCTGTAAATGTAGTAACAGCATGTGTGCAATGGTAGATTACTATAGCATCACTTTGGAAAACCTCTAACATTAATCCTTCCCAAAGATGGCAGAGCCATCAAGTCTTTGTGCTTCTGGGTCTGGTGGGCACAACGTGGTCTGTGGTCCGCCGGGCGATGGAGCACAGCGGCACAGGGCAGGCAGGTGGGAAGGCGTCGTGCTGCCTCTGTGCCCCTCTGCAGCTGCTACGTGTGTTTCAGAAAGGAGAGACTATGCCAGGGAGGTGATGGGGAGCTTTGATGAGCCGATTTCCCATCCCATCCCACCTGCTAGGAAACATCTGGAGAACAGCGCAACTTTCCCTCCTGCCCGACCGGCTGATTCCTTGCAGGGGACCACAGTGAGCATCTCGTGTTGCCTGTGGCCATGTGGTCCCTCGCTAGTCTCCTGCCTGGGATCGGAAGCAAGGCCTGACCCCCAGCTCCATCTCATCTTTGCCTTCTTCCACCTCTTCTTCTGTGCCTTGATCCCAAGTTGTCTGCTGGGGTTATTTAGGACAGAGAGGGGGAGGCTTTCTCCCCCTCCCAGCGAGTGTGGCCACGCTCCAGCCCATGCTGGGCAGCAGCGGACAGGAGACACTGCAGCCACTCCAGAGAGGAGATCCAGCCTGTTAACCCATTGCTCTTGTCCTTGACCCTAGTGAGGCACTGAGGAGAGCACCTCTCTGATGCCATGAGCAGCCCTGGGATGCCTATCCCAGCTTGTGGGAAATAGGTCCCATCATATTCCTCCTGAAGACACCAGGGATGTCCTGCTTCCTCACATCTGTACCAACTCTTTAGTCTGCATAAATAGACAGCGTAAAAAACCCTGGCAGTTCTGGAGCATAGCTTGTTTGACTTCCCAAGATGTCTACCTTGGGGCGACCTCGTGCTTCTCTGGTGGGAATAGGGTGAGATGAATGGGCTGGAGAGCAGGCGTGACAGAACCATGGGCAGGAGGGTGATGGCACACTAGCAGCACAGGAGGCAGGAGTGCTCCAGCAGCAACCCCGAGTTCACCTAGTCCCTGGCACGCTTGGGCTCACTGCAGGGAGGGAACGAGGAAAATCCTTGATCAAGGTGGTTAACTCCTCCCCAGAAATTCCTGTGCTCCCGTTGCCTGCTCTGCTCCTCTCAGGGAGAGGAACCCCACGCTGGTAAGCACTCCAGGTGTGCTGCTGGGACACGGGGATGCTGAAGGTGAGTGGGGCACAAGGCTCTGCTCAAACATCTAATACCTCTTGGTGTCAACCCAAAGCCCAGGAGAGGTCAGAAGCACGAGGAACCTGGAAGATTGAAAAAGTCTTGCTTCTCTGGCAGGAAAATCTCAGGGAGAACTTTTGAATATGAACAATTAGTTTGGACAGAGGAAGAATGTGCAGAGAGCACGAGAAATAGGACATAGGACAGGGTTTGTTGCCCTGGGGTTTTTTGCAGGGTGGTTTTGCACCCTTGTGTGAATTTGTCCAGAGGCTGCAGTAAGTCTGTGGATCAGGGGAATGATATTCCTGAATCGCTGTCTTCTCAAGGGCCAGGAAATATGATGTGAAAATACAGGGTGAAAATAATGCAGCCAGTAGGGCTTCTCTTAATGAGCCGTGCAAAGGAGGAGCAAGAAAGTAATCTGATTGATCCATCACATGGGTACTTCAGCATCCCTGTTTTGTCCCTCTGAGGTGTGTAACTGGCCTCCCTCTCCTTCCTCCAGTGGGCAAGGTTTCTAATGTCCTGGCTTTCCCTCTTGCTCCCAGCTCAGTTATCCAAGTCCTTTGATCAGCCAAAGCTGACCTCACCTCCTCCCTCCTTTCTCTGGGTTGTTACTTGGATGATACCTGGCGGGCAGCAGAGAGAAGGCATGCCTTCTCCTAGCCCTGCTTCTGAGCTCCTTAGCTCCCGTTGCTTCCCTTCACAGTCTTCTTGCTCCTTGGCCATGCTGAATACACACCATTTCTGGGCTGCCTCCTTTGATTTCTACAGAGGAAGCCTTTGCCGGCAGTGAATGTGTCTGATTTTTCTCACTTTGCTGTGGCAGCTTTGGAGCTGTTGAGATCCCAGGAGACTTAGTTGAGTCTTCAAACAGTCAGAGGAGCTGAGATCCAGTCTCCTGAGACATCTGAGCACAACACAACATCAGCTTTTTGATACAATGCTATCAAGACATTTCTCTGTATTTCTTTTTTTCCAAATCAATAGAATGGAGCTGGCTTCCCTCCTGCTGTTGTTGGGGGCTGTTGGAGAAGGAGGTGTTTTCATTTCAGCTCTCGAGTCAAAGAATAAAGGCGGAGGAGAAGGTGGGGGAGAGGAGGCAGGAAGGAAATATCAGAGACGATGATAAGGGAGAACATCTGCTCACGGCTTTTCTGTAGGGCTGGCCCTCTCTGAGCCACAGGAGGAAGCAGCCAAAGGGCGGTTGCTCAGTGCTGGAAAGCAAAGGCTGAGTGGCTGGAGGTGCACAATAAGGAACAGGAGGTGAACAGAGGGGGCAGGGGGCTGCCAGGGGCTGGGACATGCCAGGGAGCCCATCAGGGACATTTGCACCAACAGACAGCAGGACAGGGCTGAAGGAGGCAGCTGGCTTTGCCAAGCCTCTGACCAGCTGCCTCGACCTTCGGGCCAGTAAGCCGGTGCAGCACGAGCTGATTTATTTCCCCCTCCCACCAGCACAGGTGAGGTACCGGCTGCTCCCCCCTCCAGCTCCAGGGGGTCCCTTGCTGCACCTGCAGCGCCAGGCGAAGCCACCCGCAGGGTATCCCACCAGGCTGCAGGTTCCTGACCTGGGGTCCCACCCTCTGCCCTGCTGCCGAGCCCACCCTCCAGGACCCCCAGCCCCCTTGGCTCAGGCGCCAGCTCTGCCAGTGCTCCCCAGGTCCCAGTCCCTGCTCCTGCCCTGGAGCGCTGTCTCCATTGGAGACTGCCACGGACAGCGAACTGTTTGGATACGGGGATGCTCCAGGTCATCTCGATGAACACCCGCATTGGTCCCAGATAGTACCTGCCAAGCAGCTGAGCCTGGAGCAGGATCTGGCCCCATCCTGCTGTGGGTTACAAGGCCAGTGTGTTATCCCTAATCTCCATCAAGCTCCTTCTTTGCGTTTGGCATGTGATCATTAGTGTAAAAAATACCCTCGGCACACGGTACCCCTCACAGAAGTAATCCTCCCCTCTTGC
This sequence comes from Falco punctatus, assembly GCF_963210335.1. Lineage (NCBI taxonomy): Eukaryota > Metazoa > Chordata > Aves > Falconiformes > Falconidae > Falco > Falco punctatus. The sequence goes on from NC_137587.1 coordinate 2,259,925, forward strand.
CTGGCTTGGCTCTGGGCTGCTGCCCTGCCGGACATCCCAGAGCCTTCTGCAGGAGCCTGCTTTGTCCTGCTTCAGCTTGGTCTTGATTTAATCTCTGCCCCAATAAAAGCACCCTGAAATCAGAGCCTTGCTGAAGCCCTCCAGGCGCACCCTGTGTCCGTGCAGGTTTGCTCCCCTGGCCTGTCCCTCGGCACCGGTGGGGCACAGGCTCTTCAGCTGGGCTGCTGTCCAAGTGGGGCATCTCAGCAGGGAGTTTGTCTTCTCTTGGAGCTGGCTGCAGGTATGGTGCCACCGATAACAGGTCCTCAAAAGTCTTGCTGTACATGCAGGGAGCGTGTCGGCTGTCCCTACCTGTATTTCCCATACTGCCCATACTTCTTCCCTGCTCTGTATGCAAGCTCTCCTCCAAAATCCCTTTCTTCTGCCCTCAGCACATTGACTTTGAACCCATCTATGAGTTCTTCCTGCAGCTTGGGGCACCCAGACTCTCCTGCTTCACCCCTGCGTGAGAGGTAAGGGAGCGATGAAGGATGCTGGCAGAGCACAGCACGTCCCCTCCTGCCTCTCTGCACTTGATCCCAGCATCCTGGGAGTAGATGTCTCCATCATCCCCACAGAGGGTCTAAGAGGCTTTTAAGCCCCCCTTCACATACACATGCACTCAACCCTCCACTAATCCATGGTGCCATTTAATAGCAGAGCCAGCAAGAGCCGGGCGAAACTTGTGAGTCATTAATTCAGCTGGAACGATGAGCTAATGAGAGGAACTTCACGAGCTTCCCTCCCCACTGCTGGTTGCTCAGTGCATATTAATCTTCCCGAGCACATGTGCCAGCAGCATCCCCAGCAGCTGAGCACGCTGCTGCATGTTTGCTTTATGGACCGTTGTTCCCCATGCCCAAGACCTCTGCCTGACTTGCTATAGTTCTTCCCAGTGAATTTGTTCCAAACCAGATGATTTAGTGGCATGTGCAGACCTGGAGACAGTGGGAGAGGCCACGCACGTTAATGAAGTCCCCGTTAGTACTCATGCACGGCCGCCTGGGCAGGGGCACGGCTGAAGCCCCCGGTTCCTCTTTGCCTGGTGGGGCTGAGCATGGTCGGTCCTTCTGCAGCTGGTGAGGGACTGTGGGGTACAAATGTGTCCAGCTGGGTTAAATGAGGGCAATTCAGCCGCTATGGGGCAATGCCAGCATCGCTGGAGTGTAATTAATTCTGTGCGCTGCCCAGGGGATAGAGGGGAGTTTGAATGTGGAGGCTGTAAAACTCTCCTGGGTGAATGCATCCATCTTGGTTTGAGCTTTGCAAGCCTTCCCAGTTGTATACCCCCTAAAAATATTCCCAGGGAGCCACAAATTGCTGTAGAGTAACTGTAAGGCTGCTGATGAGAGGCTCACTTTTCTTAGTTATGCTTAGAAATAGCTCACAGCACTCTGGGGATCCATTGACCCCCGGCCGTAAACCACCGACCTGCAGCCTGTAGCGGAGGGCAGCGCTGTGATTTCCACCCAGATAAAGCCACGCACACCCAAGGTGCCAGGGCAGGCTTTTTCGTTTAAAAACTACTGCCTGCCACGTAGACCCGGCACCATCAGACTGTGTGGTCCCTGTGATGCCACGAGCATCCCACGGGGGAGCAGGCAGCGGTCTCTGGTGCAGGATGAGGCGAGGCAGGTGGTGGGCTCCACGTGCACGTTGTCTACAGGTTTTCAGTTTGTCTTCTCAAACGTTTGATTTCTCTTGAAAGGAGACTTTCCGAAGCTTGGTGGGCAGGCGGGTGGCTCTCACCGCTGGGAAGACAACCGCTGGGGCGCAGCGTGAGTGGGGTTTGACACCGCCAGGCAACAACCCAGTTTTAGGTTTGAGCGTGGGAGGACTCCGCTTCTTCCTCGAGCTCAGATGGCTGCTGTTGCCTGAGCCCTAGGAGCAGGATGTATTTAAATATTACTGCTAATTGAGAGTATTTTAGGTCTGTATTTCTCCTAAAAATTAACTCTCTTGATTTGAAACTCTAAGCTGAGGCATAAAATTACTGTAGGTTAAAGAAGCCCTGTGTAAATGCAGAATTTGATGCTCAGAAGTTAATGCTAAGCCAACAACTCAGGAGGCACCCAAACACTGGAAAGAAATACAAGCCCAGAACTTGGCAACAGCAACGGGCTCTGCAAGTGCAGCAAAAGGACTGTCTTCAGCTCAAGGGTAAGCTTGGTCACATTTGAGAGGCTGCAAAACCCCAAAAGGCAGAAAGGCTCATTTTCCACCCTTGTCCTAGCAGTGACATCTGCAAGGTTGAAATCTATATGGCTGAAAGTCCTCAAGGACCCCAGAGCCAGAAACCAAGCTGAATTCATTAACTACCTCTAATGCTGCCTTTAATAAATTGTATGGCTTTTAAATTTTAAAAAACTTATTTTGAGAGACCTTTTTTGTCCTGTATCTAGGACAGGTAAAGCAGGCTTATAAAACCAAATGTAGATTCTGAGTTTGCACGTGTTTCAGTTAATTACCATCCAAATTAAAGCTTATTCAACTGATGAATAATAATAATAAAAAAATCAGCTAGTGAATAAATGCAATATTAAGCCTTTCAACACAAAGTGGGGGAAAAAATCCAAATAAATGTTAATTACATAATAGCTCTAATAAGCTGGTTTAACTACAATGGAGGCTGGCAAAAAGCAAGTGCTGGGTTTTGCTGACCAGCGCCAGTCAGCTTGCTGTAGGAAAACAGCAAAGTAGCTCAAATGTGAAACAAGATTAGAGTGGATTATTTAAAGGCTTCCTGTTTACAGATTTAGATGAACTTGAATTGAAATCAATCCATCCTTCCTGCCTGGAAGGGGTTTGCTCAGGAAGATGATGACGGTGGCAGACCAGGGATCGTGGCAGGTGTGGTTCCCCCTTATTCCCTCTTCACCTCTCTCTATAGAGGGATGTTTCACCTTGTCTATATTTAAAATAAAGAAAAACGGAGAATGAGATGAGCAGATCATCCATCAGTACTTCTGCGGAGGAGAGATTATTTAGCAGGGCATTTCCACATAACGAAGGAAACCACAGCAGCTGGGTCACGCCGCAGAGCCGCGCCGCTGGCGATACCCTGGCACCAAGGACTCGCCTTTGTAAGGATGGAAGCAGGTTGCTGGGTGCTGCCACCAGCCCCACGTGCCCCAGAGCCATGCGAGACCCTTGTGCCCCCCATGTGCCCAGCTGGCAAAGGGACCCCTCCTCACCTCTGCCTCGCAGCGCTGCTGCAGATGGGGCTGGTGTGACAGACAAATCCCCGGCACCCCGGCCGTGCCAGATGCCTGGCACGTCAGTGTTGCTAAGCGAGGAGAAGTTTTAACGCGTTGATTAATGCCCTGACTCTGGGTGAGTAATTAGAATTAATGTGGGATATCAAATCAGGAAATCAGGCATTATTAGGAGGAATTAGTGATTTATTTTCATTTTACGCCTGGCTCACCCCAATCCCCCAACACAGACGGGGGATTTGGCAAGAGATGAAGCTCCTTACTTACAGCATGAGGAGGGAGAGAAGTAAGTGGCGATGGGAGGAGGAGGAAGAAAGGGGAGAGCACAGCTCCTGTGTGGTTAAACACAAAGTCTCATCACAGCCTGAGATTGCCGTGAGCATGGTGCAGAGCAGCAGTGAGGGCACATCGCCACAACTGCTGCCCGGGATGCCAGCCACTCGCGGCTGGAGGGGTGGCACAGCAGCTGGCTGAGCAGGGAGGTGCCATCCTGGCACAAACCCTGGTTTGCTGGAAATGCCATCCTGGCACAAACCCTGATACTTTCCTGCTCTGGTTTGCTTCTGTCTTCTAGACTGTGGATGGAAAGAACGTGCCAGAGGCAACTCCATGCCCCTACAATGGGCAACATGGCAGCAGGGCAAGGCAGGAGTGAACCTCTCCCGTGATAATGTTGGGGGTCTTGCTCCTCAGCAGGGTCGTGCTCTGGCGCAGCCATGGGGACCAGTGGTTTCAAGCCATGCCGGGCTGCAAAGCCTTTGCCGGCCACATAACAGCTGGTTGCTCCAAAGCTGCTATCAGTCAGCGCGTGGTTGCAAGCCAGCACGTGTGGCTGACAACGGCTTGTGGCAGAGAGCTTCCCTAGCTGCCGTGGGGTGGGAGTAGGCTGGAAATCATAGAACCATAGAATTGTTTAGGTTGGAAAACACCTTCAAGATCATTAAGTCCAACCATTAACCCAGCACTGCCAAACCCACCACTACACCATGTCCCTAAGCACTGCATCTACCTGTTTTTTAAATACTTCCAGGGATGGTGATGCCACCACATCCCTGGGTAGCTTGTCCTAGTGCCTAACCACCTGTTCAGTGACAAAATTGTTCCTGATCTCCAATCTGAACCTTCCCTGGCACAACTTGAGGCTGTTTCCGCTTGTCCTGTTGCTTGTTCCCCAGGAGCAGAGACCGACCCCCACTTCGCTGCAACCTCGGTGGAGGGACCAGAAATGCTCAGAGTGGCATGGCAGGAGGTAAGTAGCCAGCCATTGTCCTCCTCTCCAGGGGCCTGAGCAGGGACAAACAGCAGCACACACACCCCGCTAAGCTTTCATCATCCAGGCTCTGTATTTGCAGGGAGAGTTTAAATGCTAACGAGCCCTGAGCTGGTGGTGGAGTAGGATACCCACTGGTGCCCAGGCTATGCTGGAAGAGCTGCGGTAGGATGAAAAGGGAGTTAACCTCAGGTGGCAGTGCCCCAAAGAGCTCCTCTCCGTGATCAGGCCCATTTGCAAATTCATCTTCTTGGACAGGAATTTTAAGCAGATATATCTTTTTTTTCCACTGTCTTCCCCCCCCCCCCCCCCCCCCCAGGATGAAAATGTCATTGGTATAGTTAATAGTACCCCCTATAGCATCTCAGACACATTATAGTGCCTTTGATATAGCTCATGTGCAGTGTGCATCCTGGTAGCAGTGCTCAGTATGCACAAAGGCTGTCGCTCAAGTTTATCTTCACCAAGAAAAGGTAGGCGACCTTTTTATTTCTAATTGCTGTGAGTCTATAAACAGGTGGAAAAAGCCCCCTCTCCTTTCTGCTCATTCGCCGGAGAAGGGAGGAAAGCAAATAAGTGAAAGATGCAAGAAAGAACTGGGTGTAGTGCAAGAGCAGCATGCTGTTCTGGGGTCCCGGGCACTGCAGATGGAGCCTGGCCGGCACGGCTCAGCCTGTACCTCCTGCCTGGGGCTCCCACCCCAGCTGAAGAGGCAGTCGCCCTCCTCTTGCGCAAGGCGAAAGCAAGGCTCAGTGAGACTCCTGGAGAAACCGGTCCCTGCCCTGGCACACAGTCCTGTGCGGGGGGGACACGGATGGAGAGCTGCGTCTGGCAAGGGTGAGGTGACACCAGGCAGGGGGGCTTGGAAGGCTTCGGCCCCCATGAAGGTTCATTGACCATGCAGCCAACACTCTCCGAGGAGGCATAAGAGACTGCAGAGCTGACTGCTAAAATGCAGCTTGCTGTGAAGCACCACAAGGATTTACATGTAGATTTTCATCGGAATTGAGATGTATTTGTTTAATTAGCACCACTGTAACACAGGCTAGGATGGAAAAGCTGCGTGGGGGAGTCAGGTTAATGCAGAGCTGGGCACCCCAGGACACCAGGCTGCAGCCGAAGAGCCCGCTACGCTGGGACAGCTTGATCGCTCCTGCATGAGCAGCCAGGAGAGCCTCTCCAATGTGGTACCTTGCAGGGCAATCAGCTTTTGGCTTTGACAGAAGATGCTTTAGCCCAAGGAAGAAAAGCTAGGGGCCATGGCAGCAATCTGCAATCCCAGCCCAAGTACGGCAGAAAACAGTGGTTTTTCACCAAAATCAGCATATGTCACTCAGTTGAGTTAAATGAGGCTTACAAAAAGCCCCAAACAAATCCAAAGAGAAAGAAACAACATGTCTTAAGAATAGTCTGCTCTCCCAGCTGGTGTCTGGGACGTTTCATCTCTGCCTGAAGACACCCTGACCACACCGGGAGCAGGAGCAAAGGGGCAAGTGGTGTGGCATTGACGTGCCAGCCGGCACCCACCAGCCCAAACACCGGGACACCCTTCGGAGCAAACACCGGACACCCTTCGGGGGGGCTGCAGCTCTATCTGAAGGGGCTGAGTCATCCAGCAGGGGCTGCAACACGCGCCCAGCCGCTCTGCGGTGGCACTGACAGCCCCGCTATGCAGTCACACTTGTCAGCCATACCAACAACAGACAGACATGAGGATACCATCAGAAAACCCGCAGATGTCTGCATGCAAATGTTTACCATATCAGTGTTTCCAGCCTTGCAGAAGGAAACGGGGCATCTGCTCAGAACTGCTGGCAGAGCAGGGAGATGCCTGGGCTTGGGTGCAGCTGGTGAGGGGCACAGCCAAGGCTGGGGAGAAGGACAGAGGCAGTCCCATACGGAGGGGAAAGCCCAGCACAGGAGGATGTGAAAGCACTGATGGGACAAGGCACAGGGCAAGGGACAGCGATGCTGGTCCTGGCTGGTGGATGCCTGCTGGCTGTGGGATGTTTGCAGAGAGCAGCAGGAGGACAGTGACTTTCCCCGGCCACCTGGCCAGGACTTGGATTTCTGGGAGGACCTGGGTTTCTGCAAGTGCTCAGTTGCAGTGCTGACTCCTGTAGAAGAGCAGGCAGGCGGGTCATCTTGCCCGGAAGGTTTTAAGCAATGAGGCACGATAGGGCTGTGAGCCCAGTGATGGATAGAGAGTGGCATTAAATGGGACTTGGTGCCTGTCTTTATCTTGTCTTTACCCATCACGGAGGGGGATGAGCTAGATGCTGAGCACTGAAGTCCTGGGAGCTGTGTACTTTGCTGGCCTGGGGGCAGGTAACACCCGCATCAGAGTGCAGGAGGGGCCAAGGGCATCGCAGACCCCACAGCCCTCTGCTCCACGGTGCTCTGGCAGCTCCCCTCTGAAGTGAAATGTATTCGGGGGTCTCATTACCCAGGCTTACTGAAAACTGCATCACGAGCCCTCTTACGTACGGCCAGCAGCCATCGGAAATTCAAAAGAATTTGAGGAAGCACGAGGCAGATCAAACTAGCTTTTTTTAACCTCAGGTATTGTACCTCGTTACATGGAGCTAAAAGAGGTGTCCCCTGCCATTAATGTCCCTGTGGCCCCCTCTCCCCCAGTGCTGTCAGCCCTGACGCTATGGAGCTGGGCTGGGCTGTAGCCACGGGGATGCTCTGGGGAGAGCCCAGCATAGCAGAGGGTGGATGGGGCAGCCCCAGCATAATCCTCATGCAGAGCTTGTCATGGGGGGCTGCCATCCTGCCTGGCACTGCCCCTGCTGCCTGCCGCTGTGCCCCCTGCTCCTCCTTGTCCCGGGGCTGGGCTGGGTTTGTCCGCTGTCAGGATGGAGCCCTGGGCTGGCAGGGCAGCGGGCTGGCTGCCGGCAGGAGGCTGCAGGCAGGCTTTGGCAGCGGCAGGCAAACAGGCAGGGCTGGGCTCCGCCGCGGCAGATTGATAGGTGTCTGGCAGAAAACGTCCTACTGATAGGCCGAGAACAAAACGCAAACAGGGAGAAATGACAGCTGTTCCTGTAGCTTTTCCATCATCTCTGCCGATAGCAGCCGCGGCGCCTGCAGCTCTGCGATTGATGCATCTCTGGGGACTCCGGGAGCACGGATGCCACAATCAGGAAGGATAAAAGAATTGCTGCTGGAACCCAGAGGAGACTTCAGATCCTTATCAGGAACAAAAAGGACATCAATCTGGTGCCAGCACAGGCCTGTCAGACGCAACCGCACACTCAGCAGCCGGCCCAGGAAGGCTGGCAAGGCACATCCATCGCCACCGGGCCCCCCTCCCCGCCTGAGGTAGCTGTTTCAGCCACCCAGCAGCCTTCCTGGGGCAACAGCACCAAGACCCAGCCACTGCCCGGCCAAGAAAATCTTTGGCAGGAAAGATGTGGAAAACAGAGCAGGAGACAAGCCTCTTTCGGAGTCCCAGCTGGCTCTGGCATGGTTGGTCCTGCAGCTTCACGCAGCTCGGCAGTCCAGCTGGCTATCTTGCCTTTCTGCAGCATGTGAGCCCCAGCGTGAGCTGTGATGCCTCGCAGCTGGTCCCCTGCTATGTGGCCTTCTGCAGTCCTGGTGCCCAGAATGTATGGGACTACTTCACACAGCACCGGCAGTGACCCCTCGGAGATGGCCAAAGCTGGCATTTCCCTTTTGTGCCTAGCTTCTGGGGCCGGTGAGAGGCAGGCATGAGGCACACAGTACAACTGCTGGTTGGAAAGCACCCAGGTACTTGTGTAAACTGGTCAGCAAGCCCTGCTGCGGGAAGCCCAGCTGCTGCACCTCTGACCTGTGCCTGATACACATGTGTCGCATCAAACACGCAGCATCTCTCCAGCTGCCACTGCTTGGCAGCAGCTGGGAGCTCCCCACGGGGGGACATGGGGGGCTGCCGTCCCAAAGGACCCTCACTGCTGCCTATCCCGATGCAACCTGCCACCTGGAATCCCACATCCAGTGCTGCCTCCAGCCTTTTTCTGGCTTGGGGTGAACCAGCCGCTCGATAACCACACCACTCCCAGCGCATGGAGGTTAAAGGCAACCTCACAGTCTGTACCCTGGGCACGGCCAAGTGCTGGGCTGGCACTGGTGCCTGTGTCATGGGCAGCCAGGACAGCTGGGTTGGTGGGAGCTGGAGCTGACCACGAGGGTGGAGGCTGCTGGTACTGTCTCTGAGGCTGCTTGCTACAGCGTTCATGCCTCCTGCAGAGATCCCCCATCCCTCAGAGTCAGGCGTGGAGCTTCTCTGCTCACCAGGACAGGGCTGCTTGCATGACTGCGCTCAGCCTCATCACTCACTGTCCTCCACCCTGAAGGAGATGCATGCCACTAGGATCACAACCCCCATAAAGCCAAGGGGAGTTGATGGGCATTGCTGTTCAAAGAGCATTGCCTAACAGTCCTGTGATGGCTTTCAGTGAAAATACAGCTGTTTCTTCAAGTCTGTGCCCTGGCTGGCGGGGGGAGGAGGACAGCACATGAGCAGCCCGCTCTCAGCTGCTCCCAGCCTGCAGGCTGGCTCGGGGACAGTACGATGCCATGGCACGGGGGCATCCTGGCAGGTGCAAGGTACTCTAAACCTCTCATTTAAGGTTTCCTGGACACGGTGATCAGCAGCAAAATCCTAAGACTTGGGTAGCAATAAGGAGCTCTGCTTTTAGCAGCAGGGGTGTTTTGTTTGGCTCGGTGCACACGCATGTGTACGCACACGTGCACAGCCAAAGAGGAAACTGCGCTGATCGAGTTAAGTGTGGCAAGACCTTGCTGTGGTGCGAAGCAAATATTAACACTATGTAAAGAGCTCTAATTAGTTTAGAAGAAAAGCCTGGTAACAGTTTTCAACATCTTGAGGAAATTGCATTGTGGCCATTTAAATCTCCACTGCCACTGCCCTCTGGAGAAGGCTGACAATGTTCCTCCCTCTTCTGGAACAACGTTTGCCTCTGTGACTCTATTTTGCGTGACTACTTCAGCTGACGCAGTGGTACAGGAGACCTGAGCTTCAGGTGAGGAAGGGTTTTTGGGATGGGCTTGGCACGCTGCAGCCCACACAGGGCAAGACGTGGTGGGGAAGGAAGATAGTAGGAGATGTCTGGAAAAATAAGAGAATTTTGGGACAAGGTCTTGAGGCTTACAGCAAGCTGGAGAGCTGCAAAGGGTGGATCTGGCCAGAACCAAGGTCTTACAGGGGTACCCCCATTTCTGTGCCTTTGTCAGGACTTGCTGTTGCTTCTGCAAACCCTGCTCTCAATGGCAGGAGAGATTTGGCTTGCTTTTCTCGCTCTCCCACCTCACTTTGCTTTTAAATAAGCTCCTATCCCTCACTGCTTGGAGGAACACTTTGAAAACCTGACCCTGGCAGACCCTGAAAGCTTGGAAAGCAGCAAGTAAACAAAAAGAGCACTTTCTCTTCTGACTTAAAAAATCACATTTAAGAAAAAAACCCCAGCAATCTCCTAACCCTTTTTGCCCTGATGCAGGAGATATTTTTTTTCCCCCTCTTCTTTTAAGGCTGGTGCCTCTGGGAGATTTGAGGTTGTGATGCCTGTGCAGAAGAAGCCAGTGTGGCCTCTGTGCCTCTTCCTGAGGATGCTCAGTTGCTCCCGGTGGCTGGCTAGTGCTGTCACCTGCAAGCCAGCACTTGTGGCTACAGGGGACCATAGCACTGCTCTCACTGACATACTCCCCTCATGGAGAGCTTCACCATAAGCTTGGGACACAGCCATAGAAGCCACGCCTGTGCTGAGAGCCTTGCCACCCTTCTCTGGCCAGGGTAACTTTGCTCCTAGGAGCCATTAGCCAGGGGCTAATGCACTCACCTCAAGCTCTCCGGTGGCCAGCTGATCCCCATCCTAGTCCCAGTGCATGTTCTGGGTACGCAGGTGTCTCTGGCAGAGGGAGCATCCAGCCCTCAGGGCATCCAAGATCCAGGCAAAGCTGGATGAAGGTGCCCTCCATGTCTGCTCCCCATTTCTGGTCATCATCTCTAAATGCTGGCAGGAGATCTCCAGCTGGAAATGGGCTACGAGCCACTGGCAGGTAATTGCTAAAGCAAGCAGGGCTGCATTAATTGAGATGACAGCAGCCAGCAATGTGCTCTTCGTTAGTCTTGGCTCTGCAGCTGCTGGTGGGGAAGTAGAAACCCCAGGGGGACAGGGGAGAGGGTCCATTTCACCACAGTGATGCTCCACGCAAGGGCTTGCAAGGGAGCAGGAGGGAAACCTGCCTTTCCCCCGGGGTGTTCTGAGCGCTCGTTGACTGTACATCTGCCTTTCAGTGTGGCTCTGCGCCACGCTGGCGTGGGCTGTGCCATGTCCAACACTGGAGCTGGCTTTGCTGACGTGTGCTGGAGGATCCCTGCCCCGTGGACCATCCTGCCAAAGAGATGCAAGAGCCTGACGCAGCCGCAGGGTGGGAGGCAGGCAGCCATCTGCGGCAGGCACGAGCATGCTGGGCAGGGAGGCGGGGAGGGAGCTGCAGCCCCCTCCTTTTTGCCCCCTCTCCTCCCACCTCTGCTAGAATCATGCCTGGAGGTACCGGCCTTGGAGGGGTTTGCAGCGCTCTGTCCCCAAACGACCCATTGACTCATCCATTGACTCATCAATGCAAAGAGAAGATGTTGCTCAGGCAACACGTGAGAGTGGGAGAAGAGGGGGCCCTGAAGGCCAGGAGTGAGGGGCGTTAGCGGAGCTGAGTGAGGAGCCCAGGGCTGCCAAGGCAGAAGTTTGGCCCCCTCGGAGCTGAGGGGTGCCTGCAGGGCTGGCTGGCTGAAGGCGCAGTGGGATGGAGGAGCACAGCACAGCTAGATGTGGTCTGGGTCCTGCTTTCTGTCACCTCACAGCCTCCTCGCTGTGACCCCAGTTGCTGGTTTTAGCTGGGATAGAGTTAATTTTCTTTGTATTAGCTAATATGGGGCTATGGTTTGGATTCGTGCTGGTGACAGTGTTGGTAGGACAGAGATGTTTATCTCAACCCACGAGTTTTCTCACTTTTACCCTTCTGATTCTCTCCTCCATCCCAGTTGGGGGCAGTGAGCGAGTGGCTGTGTGGGGCTGAGCTGCCAGCTGGGGTTAAACTGTGACAAGTGACCCAGCCAAGCTCCTACAGCAGGGACACTGTGACTCGCTTCAGCATCTCAAGCCAGCTCTGGTAAGCTTGGACTTGCCAGCCCAGAGGGCTGAGCCTGCCAGGGCAGGGTTCACAGCATAGCCCAGGGCTGCTCAGCTGCTGGGGAGGAACAAGGAGCTGCAGCCACGGTAGCTGCTGCCTGCAAAATATATTGGAAAGAAACAGGTTAGTTGCTGTGGTTTGCCTGCAGCGCCAGCGAGATGAGCAGGGCGGTTGCAGGGTGCCCAGAGGGTGGGCAGCAGCAGCCAGTGACCACCTGTGCCATCCTCCCAGCTGGGTGTCGCAGGCTGCAGGGCCCTGGAGATGGGTGCTCCCAGAGCAAGTGTGTCCCACCTAACCTGCCCCACTGCCCAAGGAAGGCTGTCACCAAGATGAGGGACCCTGTCCTCTGTGGGGACTAGAAAATAGCCCCGGATGCCCAACACTGAGTGCCACAGAGATCAAAGCCACCCAGCCTTGGAACAGGTTGCCCGGAGCAGCTGTGGGTGCCCCATCCCTGGCAGTGTCCAAGGTCAGGTTGGAAAGGGCTGGGAGCAACCTGGGCTGGTGGAAGATGTCCCTGCCTGTGGCAGGGGGTGGGAACTAGGCGACCTTTAAGGTCCCTTCCAGCCCAAACCATTCCGTGCTTCTACGATTCTCTAGTCGCAGATGTTCCTCTAGGCTCAGCCATAATGCTGCCCACTGAGCTGTAGGGGAATTATTCAGTCAAGGGCTTTAGGATAAATGGTGCAGAAAAGCACCCGGTGTCATCACCGTGGGGCGCAAGGGCACAGCCCCTCTGTGTGTGAGCAAGGGGCTTGCAGGCAGCGGCGCGGCCCAGCGATGCTCTTCTAGTGGCTGCCTCTTCCACAGCCAGCACATACAGGCATGAGGAGGGACACCCACCTGCGGCAGTATGAACATCTCCTCTGGCCCTGACCGTGGGGGGCTCGGGGACCCCAAAGGCAGGACCCTGCTGCATCCCCTAGCGGAGCAGCCAGCAGGGAGAAGGGAGGAGTTGGATGCGGCTGTTATGGCAACAGAAGCTCTCAAGATGAAGGGAAAACGCACTCTTTAAAGCATGTTTCCATGGCAACAAGCATCTTCAAAGGCCTCCATAAAAAAATGAAATAAAAAAAAAAGAGGAGGTTTCCATAGAGGTGGGGACTTCTGCAAGCTGAGCTGCCGCAGGAGCTTTGGGAGTTAAACAAAGAGCCTGAGCCCATCTGGGAGAGTGTGGGGCCAGCCCCACAAGGCAGAAAGGGCCAGTGGAGAAGAGTTTTGAAGCCCAGGGGGTGCATCTCGCCTCCTTCCTCCACCATGGGGGTTTTGGGTTTTTTTTCTGCTAGCTGAGCCTTCGCTCCGTAAGATGGCCAAGCGCAGCAATGACAGCAGGGCACAAATTGCCTGGTGGAAGCCATGGGGCAAAGAAACGCCTGTGCTCTTGCCCTGGCTCTTCCAGCCTTGCTCTCCCTGTGAAGGGGAGAACAACCCCACAGCATGCCCACTGCAAGGGCTTGCCAGCTCCGCACCTCCCAGGGACAGGAGGCTGTAGGTGATGAGCTCTGGATACTGGCTGCCTGCTGGGGACAGGGATGTGGCAACATGGCCACAGCTGAAGTGACAGCAAAAGGCCAGCTGCCCATGGGAGCAGCAGGGACAGTCGGCTCTGCCCAGGGATGGGATGGGATGGGACAGAGCCAGCCTGGTCGGGCACCAACTCCGTCCTGCACAGTGCTGAACCTGCTCTGGGCCACGTGTGCTCTGGTGCTACATGATCTCTACAAGGATGGTCCAAAAGGGCCATTTCCTCCTTCTTAGCACGTGCCCCTTGACTAGAGAAGCATCAGATGTTCCTGGAGGGGCACAAGCTGCTGACAAAGACTGTATCAGCACCAGCCCCAGCTGCATCGTGCGCTGGGGGTGTAGGCTGGCCGGACTGGGCACCACAGTGCTCTCAGAAGGGGCTTCAGCCTGCTTTGCCTTCTTTTCCCCCTCGCCCTGAAGGCAGACTTGCCCCAGCTTTCTCTGCTGTGCGATCACAAGCCTTGAGCTCGCTTTCCTTGTTCCCCAGGGATGGTGTCTGGTCTGCAGCAGGGGCCGGCAGGGCTGAGACACCCCACACACTGCTGCGAGCAGAAATGGGTGTCGCATGGGGCTGGCTTTAGAGACATGAAGCTCATTAGTGGGTGCTGAGCTACAGTCCCTTTCTCTGCTCTTACACGGTATAGAGCTATAACCACTGCCCCCACAGCATCATCGCAGAGACTCCAGGCACTGCTGTGGCTGTCCCACCCTGAGAGCAGAGCCTCCCTTTGCTCGCTCGGCAATGGTGAGCACTGGCTTTTTACTTTGGGATGGAGGGGCAGGGGAGTGGGGGGTAGCAGAAGTGCCCTGATGCTGAACAAGTCTGGGCTGGAGGAGCTTCCTGAGGCTGTAGAAAACCACAGGGGCTCCAAATCTGTTAGTTATTCAATAAAACAGATGAAAAGACTTGTTCTAGAAGGCCTATGCATCCTGGGTATCTTCAGTGTGGGATGCATTCAGTTGTAGCTGAATTTCATCTGTGGGCATTCTTCACTTCCAACAAAAGAGCTGGCAATTTAAAGGAGGGACAACACTAGCTGCCAGAGCCCTGGCCCTGTGACTGTCACTGGTTTTCTATCAGACTACTGCCTGAGAGGTGATGGACCACCCTGGGAGGTGACCAACGCCCCTACAGTGCCTGCCTCCGCATCAGCAGATGACTCTGCTCCCCTTGCCCCAGCCCAGCCCCTTCTCTGCAGAGACCTGGGCTTCCACGCCTTATTTTAAGGCTTCTGCTCAGCTTGATGACTAACAAACTCTATGCTCAAATGATCTTGCTGCAAAGCAATGCTCCTAATCTGCTGGTAGCCTCTTGGGATGCCGGAGAACAAGCATTTTCCCAGACCCACTGGTTCTGCAATCACAGAAGGGGCTTCAGCCTGCTTGTTGATGCCTGCTGTAGTAAACCTGCGTGTGCTCTGGTCTCCTGTTTTACCAATGGAATTTGGGATGTAACCTCATCTAGAGAATCCTTTGAGTGGCTTCTTTGTCTAATTGTCTGCAACAACACAGTATTGTTGGCAAGTGGTGCAGGAGAGTTTGGCCTCACACAGCGTAACTGGCTAGAGGTAAATTGAAAAGGACAAGTAATAAGGCAGAAGTGCATTAAAGGGCACTTCAGTGCGAGGGACGTAGAGCCACTACAAGTAAGGGAAGGATTCTACACAGCCAGAGAGGTGCAGGTTAAAGGACAGTACGAGCTGGCTGGATGCCGCAGGGCTGCGCAGCACAGCACTTCCCTTGGGTGGGAGGCAGCAGCACGGCAGTGACCCAGAGCACAGCACCAACTGCCCGGCAGCCGGTGTGCTGCTGCCAGGGCAGGAGGCAGCGCAGCTGTGCTTCAGCTAACATTAACAGCTCCAGGTAGTAACACCGGGGTAAGCCATAGCCTCCAATTACATTTATCAGGCAATTAGAGTCACAGCAGCCCTGTTAGCACAAAACGAGCGCTGGGGACCCATGTGCTGGGAAATGCGGAGCTCGGCTCAGGGTGTGCAACTAGGGGTATGGCTGGCGATGCTGGGGGGATCGGGGTGGTGCCATTCCCGGTGCACTGGGCAGCACAGGCAGGGACTGAGCTGAGGATAAGGTGCACACTGACCTGCCTTGCTCCTCTCCCTCCTGAGCCCCAGGCACCTGCAGCAGGACCAGTTAATGCGGGACACGTTATTACAGGACTGGCTGCGCTCGTGAGATGATTCCCCTCCAGCCTTCAGTACTTGCTTTTCTCCAGCCTGTCTGCCCCAGCTGGCAGCCCTGGGGCACAGAGGGAACCAAGGTGGGGGCTCGGGGCAGAAGTTATGGGAGTGCTTGTGTTCAGTGAGCAGTTGGAAAGGGTCTTTATAACCTGTGAGGAATAAATGGAAGGAAGGAAGGGATGCCTGCTGAGGAGGGGGAGTTTTCCTTACCGGAAAGGACATGTATATGTTTTAAAAATTAAAAAAGAACAGTTGTCTCTGACTATACAGACCTTGCGCTAACCCACACAGAACAGGGCAGCAGGGGTGCGATGCCCCAAGATGTGCCTCTGCCATCCTAATGCAGGCAGCTCAGAGGAGCCCTGCAGCTCCTGGGTTACCTTACAGCAGCCAACAGCTCCTCTGTGAGGCGTAAACTGGCCCTTCTCTGCCTTAACCCACGGAATAATTCGCAAGGTGCAACTTGCTTCGTGCACTGAAGTACTGCCAGCAGCCCTCTCGCTGCTTGTTGCGCTGTTGATAACCACGGGAAGATAAAAGGGATTGCTTTGGTTGTGCTGCAGCAGGAGCACCGAGCCGCCTTGCCGGCCCCATGCCCAGCCTCAGCCTGCTTCTCAGCCTCACACACGCTTCTCCTCCTCTGCTGTCCCAGGCTCACGGCTGGACGTCCAGAAGCAGCTCCCAGCTGCGGACAGCCCTTGCCTGCTTTCCCGCTGCTCCGAGCATTTTGGGAGCTCTTGGATCCTGGTCCCATTTCCTCCAGCTCGTTCCTGGCTGCTGGCTCCCATGGGTCCTGCAATCCCCTTGTTAACATTCCACGTGTGAGAGTGTTCAGCATTGCACCAACAGAAGCCAGAGGTTAAAAAGTACAAATATAATTATGGCGAAACTGCTCCTGCGCAGCCAGCTGGAATGGCAGGGGAGGAGGTGGCTGGAGAGGGCTTTGCCATCAGCGTCTCTGCCCTGGCTTCCTCTGACCGGGTATTTTTCCTCTTTGCCTGATGTAATGCATCCTCAGTACGAAGATCCCAGCCCACAGGGACGCTGAGGGTTTCAACTTACTAGTTTTGGGAGACACGGCTCACGAGCGCTTTTGTTCCCCCGTGCTCTGTGCCAGCTCCCGGTCCCCCTCCATCGCTCACAGGTCCTTCAGGTGCAACAGAGCTGGGTTCTGGCTTTAAAGCACCCACTCTTGTGTTTGTAACATGGTCTTCATAGTCATTTAATAGCAGCCAAGGCCCTGTGTATTCCCTGGCAAGCTTGACCTAAATTCGGCAAGGTTTATTCTGCAGCTTGCACTGCAGCGGATGGGAGAGTCTGCAGCAGCTGGGGGGAAAAAAAAAAACCTTCA
This sequence comes from Falco punctatus, assembly GCF_963210335.1. NCBI lineage: Eukaryota > Metazoa > Chordata > Aves > Falconiformes > Falconidae > Falco > Falco punctatus. The sequence goes on from NC_137587.1 coordinate 2,276,716, forward strand.
GAGGGGGAAGCGAGTTAAATCTGAATCAAATCACAGCCATCTCCTCTGCATTTCTTTAATTGGAAGTTCAAATTCCGTTTATTGTTCCCAGCGCCATCATTTTTAGTTTCCAATGTGCTGCAGGATTTGCGATCTCAAACGGCTGTGATTGTTGCGCAGGGAAATTTTGACTGCTGTGGTTGCTAGAAAATGGGCAAGGGCGGTGGTGCACTTTGGATGATGGTTTATTAGGTTTCATAGCTAGCCCCGAGCGGAAGGTTCCCTCCTCTGTGAGGCATCTCTGGCTTCTTCTTTCATCACCTGTGGAAGGAATTCACTGGGCTGATTTATTTTGTGTTATTGCCATGACACATGGGCATAAAGGGCATAAAGAGATGGCTTCAGAAAATTCTGTTCTTGGGGAACAAGAAAATAGCCAATGCTTGATAATGACAAGCCAACCAGGTCTCACGCACCTGTCTTTACCCACTGTAACCCCAGGAGGGTTAGAGCAATGATATGCTTAATCCTGGCTGTTTGGCCAGCTCTTAACTTTGTTAGTCAGCTCCCTGGAGGAGGAACAAAGCTGCTCACGTATGTACAGCTCTAAGCCATTGGCTGTGCTCCAAAAAACAGTCGTCTGCTGCTGGAGAAGGATCCTCACCAAAGCTTTGCTTGTGTTCATTCAGGCACATCCCCTGAAAGGATTAATGCTCAGAAGACCCCACGTGAAGCATGCAGAGAAAGGGAAATGCCGCTTTTCCCTGCAGAGTGGCAACAGGTATGCTGTTGGCTTCAGACCTGGGCAGGAGCCAAGGCTGGGAGCCTTCTGGTACTGCTTTGTGCTCCTGGGTAAGCTCCTGGGCACCCTCCTTAGCAAGGTCCTGGGTCCACCTCTACCATCTGCCCGAGCAGGCAGCTCAGCAGTACTGTAAGAGACCAGGAACAGAGCTGGATGAAGGAGGATGATGAGGAGGGCTGGTCTCAAATTGCCTGATCAGAGCTTTTTTTGGTGTCTTATCACCATCCCGTTGCAACCCTACAGCTCAACATTTGGGAAATGCCTCTTCCCTGCTGGAGAGACTGTCCCTACTCCACCACCCCTGCCTCGCCACGCTACCCTGGCCCCTGGCAGCAGCACTCGCACACTGTTGGCTGTAAGAAACCCAAAGCCATCGATCCCCGTTAGGCAGCTCCTAGCTCTGCTGCCTGGCACCTCGCACCAGCCAAATTTGAAGAGCTGAGCCCCACCGCACCACAAGCGCCTGGGACCTGCTGCCTCAGGCTGCCAGGACACACACCCCCCCCTTGGGACTTGCACCTCCAGCTGCCCCAGGATGGCTCCAAACATCCTCCCCTGTTCCTGGGCATTGCTCAAGGTACTTTGGGAGAAGGTTTTTGTTTTGTTTTGTTTTGTTCACATCACCAGGGAGGAAGAGGGAAATACAGCCCTTCTGCTCTTCTCCAAGCCCAGGCAAGTTGCCTCCCACTATCCCCCCAAGGGGCCCTGCTCCTCAGAGGGAACAAGGCAGGTCCTACAGAGGCTTTGGATCTTTCATTTTCAGGAGGGAGGCAAGACAGCACTGGAGACCCTTTGCAGCCCGCCAGTGCAGCCCAGACGTGCCCTGGGCTTTGCCAGACTGTAGGAAATGGTTCTTCTGGCAGAGAAAATTGGATGCTGCTCCATAAGTAATGTGTGTTTTGGCTGAAGAAGCAGAAAGGGCAGGATGGCCTGGCAGGACGCTGTGAGATGGGGTGGTCCCACTGTAGCAGCAGCGCTGTCCCAGGGGAGCCAGCTGCTCCTGCGCTCGCAGGGCACAGCAGGGAGGAAGGGTGCTGATGGGCATCTGCAGAGGTGCCCCAGCTGGCCCTCCCCAAAAACAAATCAGAGCAAACTAAGTACCTGAGGGAGCAAGGCAGGGGGCTTCAGAGCCCCGTTTGGGGCAGACTCTCTGCCTGCTTGGCCACCAAGGCAGGGGACAATCCCTGTCGTACCAGATCCATCTCTTGCTTGAGAAGCCAACTTCAGCCCAGCTCCAGAGAACGAAGCCAGAGCAAAGCGAAAGTGGAGTCACCCTTTGATTTCTCCACCTGACCTGGCCTTAAAAACTCAGTTTGAAGGTAGCATTAGGGAAGTAAGATATCGTTTATCAGGAGTGACAGATCCAATCTATAAATTAACATGCTCAGCCTGGGAATCAGGAGGCAGAGCTCTCTATCAATTCCTCCCCAGTAAGCTGACACAAGCACACAAATCTGGCCAGTTCCCCAGAGCAGAATCCAGTTCCCAGCAGGTCTGAGGACCCAGAAGTGCTGAAGGGGCAGAGCCACTGGCAGGGAGATTATAAGGGAGGGCCCTGGTGAAGAACTGAGCTCCCATCTCCGTCCCACCCCCTTCTTTGTGACATGGGGACAAGAGGGCCCCCAACGAAGTAAGGTTCACATCTCAGTCCAAAGGCATAATATACTTTTAAGTACACCGTCAAGGCATTCAATAGAGGATGAGTTGCAAAACCGCTGCAGTCCATTAGGGAAAAGTGGGCTATTTTAAGATGCATCTACATAGCTCACCTCCACCCTCCAAAAAGAAAGGATAAACCATGGAAACAATATTTGCTTTCTATGAAGGACCTACACAAACATAACTTTACATATATACGAACTACAGCCTCTGTGCTCAGTAAATCTGGGGTCTCGGGGCTGCTCACCTCCCAGCCCTGGGAAGCACCACGTGACTTTTGGTGATGCCTGGCACGACTCTGCTGTAAAGGACAAGCAAACAAGGACATTTGCAACCCTGCCACGAGGCTGAATCCTTTTTCTACATAAAACCAGAGAGGCTGGGACAAATGATGGAAATGAGTTCAATGAGGACCCCCGGCACAGCATCACTCCCACCCCAGGCAGCCAGGTCTCTGCGTCAGCCGCTCCCTGCAGGGAGGCACGGCCGGCGGGGTGGCCGAGGGGACCGCTCGCTCCGAGGGACACAGAAATGAAATGATCAGGGGGCTCAGATGGTGCAGCCAGTAAGCCCGTTAAAGGCCTCGTAAATAAGAGCCCATGTAGACAGCAGGTACTGCGGGGCTTTATAGGCCTATAAAACACCCTGAGCTGCCACTGAGGCTGGAAGGGATGGGTAGGGAATCTAATTTCACAGGATTTAAAGCAGGTGAGAGAGATATAAATGTGTGTTTTTAATAGTAATTAATGCTGCCATTCAGAAGCACTTAAGCACTGGGTTCGGAGAGTTTCCAAGGGCTTGCCTCATAAATCACAGCCTGCTACCTGCCCACCCTGCTCCCGGGAGCTGGGCTGCTGCTCCCGCCTGACCCGGCCACGGCAGCGGGGCCGTATCCAGCCCCAGCAGAGAGCTCAGCATTGCTGCGGCCAGGCTGCTCCCGAGCCACGGCGAAACAGGGCCACCACGCCTCCGAGCTGGGGGCCTCCCCGGGATGAGTGCAGGGACACCTTCCCCCAAGGTTATCTGCTTTTCTGAGAGCCAGAGGGACAAAGCTGCAGCCTTCCCATGCCTAGCCAGCTGCTCGCTCCCCTGCCGCGGGCTGCCAGTTCTCACCCTGCCTTGTTGAGTCATTTCTGCTGTGCGGGCGGTCGGGTCCCTGCCAGCTCCTCCTGCCTGGTGCGGTGGGGAGCAGAGGCTGCCGCAGCCCACAGGGGAGGTGGGGAGTGGGGGGGGTGTAGGGAACACGCAGCAACCAGGCGATGCATAAAATCCACGATGTTTGGCGTCGTGCTGTGACTTCTAAGTTGATGCCGGGACCCTGGGGGTATGATTTCATACCATTCTCGGACGATGACCGAGGCCAAGTGCTTAGCAGAGAAGCCCAGCGTGAGCAGCTGATGTGCCCCACGCGCCCCAGCAAGCAGTGCCAGAGCTCGCAGCCTTTGTGCGGGGCGTGCACCCACCCTGCCTCCCACCGCTGCCGCAGCTGGGCGAAATGGGACGGCCAGGCCAGGGCTCCCCCCACCCCAGTCCTGCCCCAGCTTCAGCCCAGCCCTGTCCGCCTGTGCCCCAGTCATGGCACCATGGAATCGTCCCGGTTGGCAAAGCCCTTTGAGACCATCGAGCCCAACCGTCACCCCAGCCGTGCCCAGCCCACCCCAACCCGTGTCCCCAGGTGCCACAGCTGCGCGGTTTCTGAACACCTCCAGGGATGGCGATGCCCCCCTGGGCAGCCTGTCAGTGCCTGACCACCCGTTCCGTGAGGAAATGTTTCTTCATCTCCAATCGAAACCTCTAAACCCGCCCGCGCCAGCCCGCGCCAGGCTGGTGGCAGCCCTGCCTGGGAAGGCTCCAACCGCGGGCCAGCCCTGCCCTCTAGTGACACTGCTGCCACACCAGCGGCTACAACGCGGTGTAAACCCCTGGTGGCCGTGCTCCGCGGGGTCCAAGCTGTGACTGCTCCGGCAGAGCCTCGTGTCCCGGCGGGGCAGCGGGGCCGGGGCAGGAGCCGGGCTCATGGATCTGCCAGGTGGTGCTGGTGTAATCTGGGGGTGGGAGGAACCTGCTGCTGCCTTCACCGCCTCTCCCTGCCCACGGTCAAAGCAGTCCCCCACATTTCCCCAGTCAAGGCAGGAGTCCCGAGGAAACCTGGAAAGAGCAAAACGGCTAGGAGAAATCTTCATTAGCTATTTCTTATGCACTATTCTTCCACTCACGCGCAGCCAGGGTATCCAGGCTGGGAGTTAAGCACGCCCCAGATGGCGAGGCAGCCTGAGGTGCGGCCAGGTTTGTTAGCTGCTGCGGCACCTGCAGTGCTTCCAGGAGCAGCTCAAGTCCGCAAAGCCCAGGGCTGCTTTGGTGTGGCACAGAACCCCCTCAGAAGTCCTGCTGGAGCCCACTGAGCTGAGCCAGCACACCTGTTCCAGGGCCCTGGCACCAGGCTGCAGAGGGGCTGAAGAGCCCTGGCAGTGCTGGGTTTGATCGGTTACAGAGCTGGTTTGGATCCAGCTGGGAGTTAACCCCTTCTGGGCCAAGCTCCAGCAGACGCTGGATGAGTCCCCCATGTTCTGGGGTCCAGGAAGGTGTCTGAGCTGGGTGCAGCTGGATCCAGGCACTCTCCAGCTGGTGCCACCAAGCTGCTGGAGGACAGCACGTGGGGCAGGCACCGGAGCATCTTTGCAGCAGCTGCCTGGGCCACCAACAAAGCTGGCAGAGAACCACAGCTAATAAATCCATCTGGACCAGAACTGTTCCCATTTTGCAGTGACACCAGGCTGCCCCTGCACTGGACTCCCAGGTGCTCCATGTTTTTCCAGAATGTGACTGCAGAGACATCTATTATCCTGCACAACAGAGAGCTACGGCAGCACTACCTTGCCACAGCCATTTCTCCTACAAAACAAGGAGAGTCTGGAAAGATGCTGTGTTGTAACGGGAAGTGCCAGTATTAGAAACGGGTGTTGTTTGGGGCTGATAATAAGAGATTTCTTTGTTTTCTCACCTTGATTCACGTTTGCTGCCTAGCAGAGACAGACCTGATCTGCCTGTTCTGATCTGATGAATCAGCTTTGGATTTTGCATTGGCCTCTTTATCCTGTATAATTATCAGCAAACATGAAATAATGGTGTGACAGCTGAGACCTGTTGTTACCAGGCAATACCTGCAGTTCAGACTGGAAAACTTGAAGGCTCAAGCTCATTTTGCTGAGATACACAGCAAACGGAGGAATCACCAGTAGGTCCAGTAAAGCAATACTCCTGTTACAGGTGAACCCTCTTGCATTGTCAGTCCCTGCTTGGACACCACTGTGGGGTCTCACTGACTGTAGGCTGAGCAGACACACACACATGCACCTGTACAGATACACATGTACAGCCTCAAATTGTGCCAGGGGATGTTTAGATTGGAGATCAGAAACAATTCCTTCATGGAAAGAGTGGTCAGGCACTGGGACAGGCTGCCCAGGGACATAGTGGAATCATCTGTGTGTTCAAAAAACACATAGATGCGGTCCCTGGGGACACAGTGTAGTGGTGGGCTTGGCAGTGCTGGGTTAATGGCTGGACCTGATGATCTCAAAAGTTTTTTCCAACCTAAATGATTCTATGATTCGACATACTTACATACATGCTTGTATGTATGTGTGTGTATACATATATAAAGCTAGATTGATGTCTTGACTCATAAGCCCCATACTTTATAAACTTCTGCATTGGGGATGCTTGTATTAACTGGAAATCAGATCCCCATACGCACAAAGAACAATAAATCCTTAAATACACTGGAACGACCTCACTGCTGAGCTGATTTTTACCCATGTTCCATTCCAGGTAGTGGAACGAGCCCTATTTCTAACCACAAAGGTATCTTCCTGAAGACCCAGAAACACTCAAACCTGGCAATGTTTTCTGCTCCTTCAGTTGCCATTCTACATGACTTACAAAGGGCCTATTCCCACACTGACAGTCTGGTCGGAACCTCCAGGTCTCTTGCACGGCCAGGAAATGTGATTCATGCTGCCTCATCACTGGCTTTGACCTACACCGCAAAGTCTATTGTTGTTTTATCGGCTGCTGCTGGTTATCGGCTGATTTGCTTGCTTTCCAGAAAGTCAGGCAATTTAAGGGGGAAGGGGAGAGCTCTCCCCTCAGAGAAGCACTGCCTGTCATATTTTAAAAGGGCTTCTGTTCACATAGGAAAGGGTTTAATAAGATGCAGGAGTGCATGCATGTGTGCTCAGCAGCAGTGCAGGCACCTTGCAGGACATGGGAACAAGGATGCTACCGAGGCAGCCTGATTTCCCAACATGAGGAACCCATCAAAGCTGCTTATTTTCCAGCCTCAGACCTCCACTAGGGATAATTGTTTCTTTTTAAAACCCTCAGGAACATGAAGCAGCACAGTCCTAAACAAGAAATAATCCTGTGCTGACTCTTCCTGATATATGTTATCGTGTTAATAATATAACCAGGCAGCAGGGCTGGAAAATATCTAGGGCTTGTCACCATCAGGAAGTGAATTGCTGCTGCTGTAGCATAATAAACATGTTCTGTGAGGAAGTTAAATGTATTTATCTTCTCAAAATACTAGGTTAAAAGGTAACTTCATCTGCCTGTAAGCACTTGCTTGTAAAAAAAAAAAAAAGGCAAAGCTGTAACAAGATCCGGAGGTTGAAATCCTGAACCAGGCAATTCCAAGCATGAAAAGGAGCGTGCATTATTTAGTGTGAAGTAACCAGCCATCGGAATAATATTGCTAGTGGCCTATTTAATTCAGTCTCCTTGGAAGTATTTTTAATCAAGATCAATTTTCCCCCCCTAGAAGATGAGCTTTAATGCAAGCAGGAATTAATTCAGGGAAGCTGAAGGCTGGTGCTGCGCAGGAGGCCAGGCCACATTGTCACAACAGCTTCAATGAGCATTATAACCTCTTTGTTACCACCTTTAATCTGAAATTTCTAAACCACCTACAACTTTACATCACTGTCACCAGAGCAGCGCATCCAGGCGAGGCAGGTAGGCAGGCATGGCTATGGCAGCGTAACTGCCAGCCGCCTTTTGCACCCAGGCAAGCCTTTATTCCAAGCACTTGTCAGAACCATTGCCGTGCTGTAGACAAGCTCCACCTAAGGAGGTTGCCCAGCACAACTATCACAGAACTACCTGGTTATTCGAGAATAAATCACTTTTATTTTGGAATACACTGTCAGCACTGGGGAGTTATATTGGCAGAGCTGAGAGAGCTATTCTGGTCGAGTCTCCCATGCAGACGTGCCATACATGTGTGATAAGGCTGGAGAATAATCCCCCAGGAGAAGCAATGAACATTTTATTGATCAGGATATTTCAGACTTGTGCAGGACAAAGCAATCTTCTATGTGCTGAATGAGCAGGCAAGATGGAATTGAGGGTTGGGTTTTTTGCCATCTCTAACTTCTGTGTTTAGTTTAGAGAAGACGTTTTGAACAACACTAGTAAGTGGTGGGGTGGGGTGGTAAGGGGAAGATCTGTACCTAGCTCTGATTCTGTCAGAGGTGCTGTCATACTTACAACATTAGTAAGTAGGAGAGGTCATTTCCTTGAAATCAGGACAAGTGTGTGATGCTGAAGCCACAGGTGTGTATAACAGGCCATGGGAACCAAGCCAGCGCCCCACAACCAGGCTGTTTGCTTTCTTTTCCCCACCTGACCGATGCCATTTACAGAAGCACTGTGCCGGGTGCTGGAAGGAGGTGGAAGGGACGCAGGATCAGAAGCTTGCGATCAGTAAGCACTGGCTGCACTTCATGCAGCAGGATCAAAGCGTGGCTGAGCTAGAGGGGACACTGGCTGGTCATTGCCAGCATATTGATAGAAACTTTCTGTGCCTTGATGCCAGATCCTCTGCAGAGGCATGAACTCCGCTGTTTCCATGGCAGGAGCTGGAGGCTTGTAGCCCCAGCATGCTCAGGCAAACACCACGCACCACTGCAGCTCTCCTGGCTGCCTGGCAGGTCAGTGAGGTGAGGAGGCAAAACTGGCTTGGGGTTGTCAGGGCTCTACCAGGCTGGAGAGGCCATCACAAGCCCATCACAAGGTGCAGGGGTAAGAGATGGTGCTCAGCACGTGCTCAGAGCTTGCCATCACTGTGCGGGGCACTTGGGCAGTCCACAGCAAAGACCCAGGCACCAACTTTCCGGAGAGGATGTGATTCCCACCAGCACCCAGGTCCTGTTCACAACAGAAGGGCTATAAGGAAAGGTAGCATCTTACTGGACCAACTGATGCAGCAGGGGGGGTAAAAAAAACAAGTGCAAGGGCAGAGATTTGAGAAAAGCACATTGTGCCTGCAACATTTTCCAGCCATATCAACTGCTCTGATGAAATAAATAATTTCTCTCCCCACAACCCCTGCCACGCTTCTGTCCTTCACAACTGCCAAGAGCATAGCTGCTCTGAGGGCAAATAACACCGCTGGCCTTGCCCCCAAAATCCCCTTAATATGTGCCCTCTGCAAATTGCTGGGCCCCAGGGTATTGCAGTCCAGGCATTTTGCAGCAGTCTCAGCTGAAATAAGGAATAGGGGATTGTACCAACCACTGCTTGACACTGAGCTCAAGGCTGCCTCCCCTGCCACATAGAATCTGGTATTAATTTAATTTTATTTCGTCCTGTCCAGCAGTTTGAATTCACAACGCACTGGAGTTTCCTTTGTTACAAGGCACCACTAAGAGAAGGTGGGACCTTCTGGCATGTGAATATGGACAGATGGGTCTTCTATACCTGTAATGATGATTGCAGACTGTGGGATAACTGCTTTAGCAGGGGAGCGTGTACAGCCCACCTCAGCACCCAGGTTACCATGTAAGTAGTTTCTGTGTTGCTTGCAATGTAACAGAGTTGTCACAAATGAGTGGTTTCAGTGAAGTTGCAGCACAAGCTTCACATCAGTACGGGAGTAGTTAATGGCATTGGCACTGACATTGTCCTGATTAGATTTCAAAGTTAATGCTGCAGGAAGGGGAATAAGGTGGCTGACACTTCCCTGTACTATCATTATGAGCTGTTTGCAGGTGCCACCATGTCTACTCCATTCCGGTCATATTGGGAAGGTTTTATTTACCGCTGCAAAAAATGTGAACTTTATTCCTGTAAATAAGGCTTAGGCAGCAGAGCGCAGACCTGTATTCTGCAGCAGGCTGCGGGGAAAATCTGTGTTAGCAAATCACCAGATGTGCGACACCCAGACCCCATTTGCTCCACAGCCCCCTAAAGGACAGCGACATGAGCCAGCGGGGCGGGTGCTGTTCCCAGCACCTCCTTCACGCTCTGCCCTGCTGCTCGCTGCCCAGTGCTGCCAGGCAAACACGGCGCTAGTCACTTTGGCCGGCTGCTATCAACTACTGAAGAATCATGGAATCATTGAGGTTGGAAAAGACCTGTAAGATCATTGAGCCCAACCGTTACCCCAGCCGTGCCCAGCCCACCCCTAACCCGTGTCCCCAAGCGCCACAGCTGTGTGGTTTCTGAACACCTCCAGGGATGGTGATGCCACCGCGTCCCTGGGCAGCCTGTCAGTGCCTGAGCACCCTGTCCATGAAGGAATTGTTCCCGGTACCCCACCTGAACCTCCCCTGGGGCAGCTGGAGCCCGTGTCCCCTTGTCCTGTCGCTTGTTCCCTGGGAGCAGAGACCGACTCCCCCTGCCCACAGCCCCCGTCAGGCAGCTGCAGGGAGCAAGCAGCCCCCCCCAGCCCCCTCCTCTCCAGGCTGAGCCCCCCCAGCCCCCGCCCGGCTCTGGACACGCTCCAGCCCCTCAGTGTCCCTCTGGCCGTGAGGGGCCCAGAGCTGAGCCCAGGGCTCGCGGGGCGGCCTCACCCGTGCCGAGCGCAGGGGGACGGGCACTGCCCCGGCCCTGCTGGCCACGCCGTGTGGGACACCAGCCAGGGCGCTGCTGGCCTCCTGGGCCACCCGGGCACGCGGGGGGCTCATGCGCAGCCCCCGCCGGGCAGCCCCCCAGCCCCCTGCCCCAGCCGCAGCTGCGGGGGCTGCTGTGCCCCACGGGCCCCCGGCGCTGAGCCGCGCCGCCCCTCGCACGCTTGGCCTTGGCCCCCCGGCCCGGCCTGCCCAGCCCCCCCGAGCCCCCTGCCCCCCGGCAGAGCCGCTGCCCCCAGCCCGGTGCCACCTGCGAGCTGCCCGCGGTGCCCTGGCTGCCCCGCGCAGAGCTATGACAGGGCTGGGGGACAGGGCTGGGGGACAGGGCTGGGGGACAGGGTGGCCCCGGCGCTCCCCCCGCAGCACGCCGCTGCCCCAGGCATCGCGCCAGTCGCTGGATCGCTGCGATCGTGACTCGCCCCCGGCGGCCGCAGCCGGGCGCGGGGCGGGGCGGGGCGGGGCGGTGGGGCCGGGCCGGGCCGGGCCCTCCCCTGACATGGCGGCGCCGAGCGGCGCCCGCGGGGCGTGAATAAAGGGCGGCGGGCGGGGCCGCGGCGTGGCGCGGCGGGTGAGTGGGGCCGGCGGCGGGGGCGGGGGCGGCCGGGCCGGGGCTGCCGGCCCGCCATGACCGGGGCGCAGCTGACGCGGACGGGGATCCTGCGGATGGCGCTGGGCGGCGGCGGCCCGCTGGCGGCGGCGGAGGGCGGCGGGGAGCGGCGGGCGCCCTTCCTGCTGCGGGCCCTGCGCATCGCCGTAGTGGTCTGCCTCTACTGGTTCACCTCCATCGCCATGGTCTTCCTCAACAAGTACCTGCTGGACAGCCCCTCGCTGCGCCTCGACGCCCCCCTCTTCGTCACCTTCTTCCAGTGTGCCCTGACGGCCGCGCTCTGCCTGGGCCTCAGCCTGGGGGCGGCCTGCGGGCCCCCCTGCCCCGGCCTGCCCGCCCTCCGCCTGGACCCCAAGGTGTCCCGCAGCGTCCTGCCCCTCTCCGTTGTCTTCATCGGCATGGTCACCTCCAACAACCTCTGCCTCAAGCATGTCGGTGTGGCCTTCTACAATGTGGGGCGATCCCTCACCACCGTCTTCAACGTGCTGCTCTCCTACCTGCTCCTCAAGCAGACCACCTCCCTCTACGCCCTCCTGGCCTGCGGAGTTATCATAGGTGAGGGGGTGGGCGGGCACGCACCCCCTTGGGAAGCCATCCCACCGGCATGGCAGCTCCTGCTGACAGGTGGGGTGCCCTGGGGCTGGTGCCTCACAGGGCCCCCAGCAGCCTGGCGCTGCCCAGAGTGAGTGTGTGGGAAACTCATTAAGAAAGGCAGTTACCTTTACTTGGCCATGGCTCCCTTTTTCCTCTCTAACAAACTTTAACTTACCTTTCTTCCCCCCTGCCCATGATACAGCAGGTGGATTTCCCCTCTTCTCAACTGCTTGTTGATTATTAACTGGGGTAACAGTGCTTATGGTCGGCGCTGTTGGGACCACACGATGGAGCCCGCCGATTCAGATGGCATGATGAGTGGTTAGCTGACCAAGCCAAGCGTAAAACACCGCCAGAAGATCTGGCTGTGTGGTTAGGATGCAGGACAAGGCATTGACGGGAATTGCTTGCAAGCCTTTCATTCCAAAGGCATCGGGAGTGCCAAAAGCTACCTTCTACCAGAAGGCCATTTAGATGCCAGTCATGGTGAAGTGTTGACTTCAGTCCAGTTCCAGGTGGATGCCAGTTCACTTTGGTGCTCAGACAAGCAGATGGGCTCATGAAAATGAGACAGGAGAATCTCCTCTCCATAGAAGAGGTGAACAGGAACCGAACTACTGGGTTTTTTTTCCACACAAGTGATGCAAGCAATTGCCTTCAACTAGTCTTGCCGCTCAGGTGTTGCCCAGGACTGTGGTGTCTGCCAGCCTTACAGGGTTACTGTAAGACCCTGTCCCCCAGGCTCCGTTTCCTTTTGCTGTGAGAGCATTGCCTGTATGCCTATAGCAGTATAGCTGAGCATCCTCTGCAGCCTGACGCAAAGCCATTCCTTTCTCTGCGTTGAACCCATTTGTGTTTGGGCTTCGTTTAAAGCTCGTTAGCAGCTTGGCAGGCAACTTCCCAGTGGCCTCCAACATGAAGCAGGTAATGGAGATGCGGTGCAGTAGTCCTTCAGTAGCTCATCTTCCCTTTTATGTTTTGCTTATGAATAGCTGGATGGGAAGAGGTCTCCTTCTCTGCCTGGGAGATGCAAAGCCTGTAGCTCCTGTTTTGGAGGTGGTTAAAGAGTGCTTTACCTATCAAAGTTTGAAGTGTTGAAGGTTCTGCCCTCAGTGTCTGCCTTGTGACCTTTTTTTGATCAAGCTTCTTAATATTACATCCATGTGTTTACTCTCTTTCCGTCTTCTTTTCTGACCTATCTTTCCTTTCCTGTTAACAGCACAGCAAAGCCTGTGAGACCTTTTTTTAAAAAAAAAAAAAAAAAAAAAAAAAAAAAACAACAAAAAAAAACCCCAACAACAAAAAAACAATGGGGGGGCAAAAAACCCCTTGAGGAATATTTCTTGGTAGCAAACTGACACACAGGTAGCTTTTCAATTAAAAAAAAATATCATATGGTCTCCTGAAAGTGACCTATACACAAAGAGTAGCTTTAACTTTAGTTTATGGTTCTTTGGAATAACAGTTTCTAAACTCATGCTGCCTGCTGAGTGTGGGAATCAGTTCTCTGAGACTGAATGATAGCACAGTAAATTACCCTCGCTCCCAAAATAAATCCTCTCAGGACACTAGTCATGACACTTTTGTGGGTTCGCTTAATAGAAAGGGGAAGCCCTTAAGCCTGTCTCTGCTTGTGGTTGTGGTTGTTGGGTGTAAGGTAAATGATGAATTGCTGACTGTATGTTTTGAGTCCTTCAGCGGTTGTTCAGATGATGCCTGATTTGTTTGGTTGCAGGTGGCTTCTGGCTGGGTGTGGACCAGGAAGGAGCAGAGGGCACTCTGTCATGGACAGGTATATTCTTCGGGATCTTGGCAAGCCTGTGTGTCTCGCTCAATGCCATCTACACCAAGAAGGTGCTGCCTGTGGTGGATGGTAGCATCTGGCGCCTGACCTTCTACAACAATGTCAACGCCTGTGTCCTGTTCTTCCCCCTCATGATGCTGCTGGGCGAGTTCCGCACCCTCTACCACTTTGACAAGCTGGGTAGCCCCAGTTTTTGGGGCGTGATGACCCTGGGGGGAGTGTTTGGCTTTGCTATTGGGTATGTGACTGGACTTCAGATTAAATTCACTAGCCCACTCACCCACAATGTGTCTGGGACAGCCAAGGCCTGTGCCCAAACAGTGCTGGCTGTTATCTACTTTGAGGAGACAAAGAGCTTCTTGTGGTGGACGAGTAACTTGATGGTTCTGGGGGGCTCCTTTGCCTACACATGGGTGAAAGGGCTGGAGATGAGAAGAGTGCAAGAGGATCCTAATGTCAAAAGCAGCGAAAGAAATGAGACTGGTGTATAGGCAGCTCCTGCACCTCAGTTTCTGTGCCTGGGGGGGTTAACCTTTGGTGCTCCATTCCTCCTGGGGAGAAGAAGAGCAAGGAGCAGGAAAAAAATTCACCTGCAAAGTGTATGGGGAACTCTGTCAGGAACCAGAGCCAAAGACCTGACTGGATCATGTTTTATCCATGGGGTCTCACCCTGTATTGGGGTTGGGGGGCGCATGTGTTGTAGAGAGCAATCATTTCTTTTTTGTGATCGTTTTTTAAAATGGATGTTCCTATTGACCTAATCTGGGCAATTTGCATCTCTGGGGCTGGGGGAGGTGGGAGCCATCTCACAGTGGACAAAGTCTGGGAGGGGGGCTTTTTGTAACTGGGGGTATAGAATTAACTGAGTGAATGCGGTCTGAAGTTATAAAATCCTGAAGCTCCATGTAAGGAAGAGTCAGGTAGCCAGACTGGGGGGCGGGGGGATAGACTCCAGTAAACTGTTCTGCTGTAAAAGGATTGGCAGCAGCTGTTCTTCCTGTTGCCCCATTCAGTGGAAAGGCTGGGAAGTTCCCTTAGGCTTCTGTACAAGCCTAAGCAGCAGCAGCAGTGCCTCTGAATCTCCTTTCCAAAGAGTCAGTACCACATCCTGCTGCAGTCTCTTCTGTATTTCTCTCCACCTGGTTTCATGGTTCAGGAAATCATGCCTGGAATCAAGAGTGAAACTTCTCATTCCTGCTGCACCGTGTCCCGTGAGGGGCGGAGAGCATGCGTTGTCATGCAGCTTGTCTCAGGAGAGGAGGAAGCTTGGCCTCTGCTGCTCTGTGACAAGCAGGAGGGGGAAAATTACTCTGCTTCTGTAGGGTGGGGATTCCAGCACATGGCATTAGCAATGCTTGTCCTCTTTACCCTTTGTGTAGGGGGTAGGTTTGTGTTTGAAAACAGGGTTGTTACTAATCAGGATAGTTTCATGGGGTCTTGTTCCGTACCTAGTCTGGATCTCCTCTGGCGTTTGCAGTTTGTCTTTCAGCTTGTTCCTTTTAAACACCACCCCCATGGCCAGCTCAGTGAATCCTTCAAGTCAGAACAAAAAAAATCCTGGTTTTGCTCAGCTGCATCAGTTCTTTTACTTGAAATCTCTGCTGCCGTCTGGTCCCATGCACGTGCCCCCTGAGGTTACCCTGTGCTGTGATTTCTCATCCCAGGGATCAACAGCAGCATCCTGGAGGGAGCTGTGACGTTGCACCAGCTTTCTAAACCCCTGGCCCCTTTATATTTAAAGGGTTATTTGGACAGCAGTCCTGTTGGATAGCAGTTGATGGGGCTGCTTCATACCCTGTGCCATGGATGCGACGTGATGTACCATGCCCTGTGTGTGATGTCTGGCTGCTCCTATGGAAGGACACCCCATTTCAGCCCAGAATGTGTTTCTGCCTAATTGGGGGGGGGTGTCCTGCTCCATGTTTCATGACCATAGGCACCACTTTGCTCCTTTTCAGTGCAGGCTGCCACTTGAGGGTCCCTGAAATTATTTTTCTTTTTTAACGGAAACTGACGATTATTTTATTTTTCTTTTATGTTCGCGTAGTGGCTTGTAACGGCCAAACTTGCTGAATAAAGCCGGGGGTCGCTCTCTGGATCTGATGAGGGGTGGGAGCGACGCTGGCAGCAGGGATCGCTGTTGGAGGAGGGGCGGCAGCCACACGCCCCCGCGGCCGCTGGGGGGCGGCAGAGCGCCTTCAGGCACGCGCTCCGCCCGCTTCCGCCCCACCCCGCCACGCTGATTGGCTGCTGTCGCACCTAATCAGTGCGGCGGGGTGGGGCGGAAGCGGGCGGAGCGCAGGGGCCGCGGCGGCAGTTGGCGGCGGCGATGGCGGCGGCCTCTCTGGGCCCGGCCGCGGGCCCGGCCCTTTGCTGCTCGGTGCATTGGTTCCGCCGTGGGCTGCGTCTCCACGATAACCCGGCGTTGCAGGAAGCGTTGCGAGACGCCGCGTCCCTCCGTTGCATCTATATTCTGGACCCTTGGTTCGCCGCCTCCTCCGCCGTGGGCATCAACCGCTGGCGGTGAGGAGGCGCCGGGCCCTCGGGCCGCGGGTGGGCCCGAGGGGGGGCGGTGGTGTGGGCTCCCGCGGCAGTCGGTGCGCTTTCGGGGGCGGTGGGTGAGCCGTGCCGCTCAGCACGCGATGCCTTTGGCCAGCCGGGCCCCGCTGTTGCTCCCCCCGGCCCCCCTATTCCTCCCCCCAAGCCCCTCCGTGCAGGGGAGAGGCCGCCTTGCCCGGCTGGCCTAGGCACGGTTTTCACGGCTCTGTTGCCTGACCGTGTAGAATGGAGCCGTCCAACTTTATGTAATGGCATTAGACTTTTTCCTTACGAGCTGGGCGAATGTATGAGAGCAGCAGACCGATGGACGTTTACCTTTAGGAAATGTTTTCCTCTGAGTTTAGAGACAAGCGCAAAGAATGCTTAGAGCTGCGAGACTGCACCATGCCTTCCCTCTGCCCTCCGAGTGCGCGAAGGCATGTGCACACACCTGCCTTCCACCTGTCCCTCAGATTTTTACAGAAATATGCTTTGGTTGCTGCTAGGGTGGTAGAGATGAAGCTTTGGGGTTTTCCCCTCTCTACAAATAGGAAAATGTGTGGCGAGCCAGACCTCCTGTAACATTACATAATGCTGTCGTGCTGGGTCTTGGCTGTCTCAACATTTGGCAACCCAATCCAGGTAGGGATTCTCCTCTGCAGGGCTCCTCTCTGTACAAGCAGAGCAGATCTCCCCCTGCCCTGTCGGATGGGCAGCCACCTGGCTAAAAATCCTTTTAAGTGCTCTTTGAAATGTCACGTGGCTGTGCGTAAGGGAGACTGTAGTTGTGACTGATGGCTTCTGCTGTGCACCTACCTCAGCTTCATCTTAAGGAATGAAACAGCGTGGGGGGTTTCGAAGCGTTTCTAGAACCTGCATCAGAGGATGGCTTAAAAACTGTAAATGCGCAGAAATGACCACAACATAGCTGTTCCGAGTATAGAAGGTTGTGGATTCTGTTACAGCTTAAGATCTAGGAGCCTGAAGTGATCTTTCCATAGACTCTTTACAGGCAGCAGCAGACTGAAATGCCGTTCACGTGCTGTTGTTGATGCTAACTGTCCTTATTTGGAAGAACCAAAGCAGTGCCCCCAGAAGATTAATTCCTGATCCATTTAATCCTTGTTGCTTTCAACCAGCATTGTGAGGAGAGGAGGAAACGGGTAGCGGTCTTGTTTATGTTGTACTCGTGGAATATATGAGCAGGTGAAGTTTTTAAAAATAATGTTTTCTGGAGGTATGTGGCTACTGCAGATGTCAGAGATTAGCACCGCTGCCTGTTAGACAAAAATGTGGTAGCGAGTTACTTATTTAGCAGAGTTCCCATTGGGAGCCTTGGCTTTGTTTTGCTATTTTTTTAATGTGATTACTTGTATTCAGAGTTCTATGCTCCAAAAGCAAATGCTTGTGTTTCAGAAACGTATCATGTTGAAAATCCCTTGTTATTTAACTGCACAGCATGTGTAAGCCATATAGGGTTAAACCTTGTTTAATTTTTAGAACATTAATTTTTAGAAAGTTGATAATTCATGTTTAATAGACAGAAAGTGGGCTGGGGGTAGGGGAATGGTTTAAGTTACCCAGACCTGGTTCTGGATCTTCTGTACTGTGATACTGGGCCCTTCTTTCCATGAACCCCGAGTCCCTTTCTCCCTCAGGACTTGCAGAGGGAGCTTGTTCTAGCTCAAAGTTTGCAGTTCCCATTATAGGCAGTGCAGCTGAGGAGAGAGGAATTACCCACTTTGCAGGGCAGTTGTAGCTTATGTTTCCTTAGCTGTGTGTGGTCTTAAGGGAGCTGATGCAGATACTCATGTCTTGCAGGTCACGCTGCAGAGCGGGCATGCAGGAATGACGGAGAGGTGGAGGCTGGCAGGCTCGCTTACAAAGGGTTGCGAGTTTGCCAGCAGTGCCACGTGCTGTCGCAGGGACTGGTTTTAAAGCTGGTGTCTTTTTTTCAGAGTTAGACAAAACGAAGTGAAGTTACGACATAGATGGGGTGATGTGTGGCTGTGAAAGCAAAGATTATACAATTGGTGGTTTATAGTGTAGGGGGGGGTTAGTAAGACACACCATTAAATGCAAAAAGCACTTAAATACTTTTTTACAGTTTTGGGGTAGGAGGGAATAGATTAATGTATGGCATGCTGTCATCTCTGCAGCTTCATGTGGAAGATAAATTGCAGTTCTGTTTGCAGCTGTTCTAAGGACACGTAATTCTTGCCTTGGGAGATCTTGGTGCCCAGTCCTGTGCTACTGATGGGCTAAGAATGTACTTTCCTCTGCTGCTTGTGTATTCGTAGCCAGAACTGTGAAACTTGCATGGCTCTTGTAGTAATTCATTACTTTCCTTGGAGCAGTGTATAAACATCTTTCTACTTTGTATGCAAAATCCCTCCTGCCCCAGAACCCATGAACGAATATACTAGGGAATTACATGGTTTATGCTTTTCTCCGTATCATAATGTGAAGAGAGCAGCTGGCAGGGGGGTGTTGCCAGCTCTGAGAGAGAACGTGGGAAGGGTGTTGCAGGAAAAAGAAAATCCTGGAAACCTCTTGCAGCTGGACAAGCAGAACGTGCATGTGAATGGCTGGGAGCTGGCTAGTGCTGCAGTCTCATAGCAGTTGGCAGACAGACCAAGGATGAATGTGAATTCTTGTTTTCTGTTTCTTGTCCTAACTTTTAGTTTGATTTGGTGTTGCAGGTTTGCTGGAGTCCCATGTAAATTCTCCTCATTTGTCTTTTAGCTGTAACTGGACTGACTGACACTAACTGCGGTTGTTTCTTCTCTGCAGATTTCTGCTCCAATCTCTGGAAGATCTGGACAACAGTTTAAGGAAACTCAGCTCTCGCTTGTTTGTTGTGCGAGGGCAACCAACAGATGTCTTCCCAAGGCTCTTTAAAGTAAGAGAACAATTTTCTGGAACGTAGTGAAGAAAAATTGATGTGCTGGTCCTGTCCTTGTTGTCACTGACGAATGATTGTTGGCAATCCCCTCAGCTTCTCTAACTATACCTAATTCTTCACTATAACAAACTCTTCTCTGTAACTGCAACGAACTACTATCCCTAAAGGCCAGCTTCGGAGCCAGATACACTCTTGAACTCAGACTAGGAAAGAAATATAGTAGTAGGGTGTAACGTAGTACCAGGGTGCTTGAGCTTCTCTTTTTGAATGGTGGTCCTAGTTTCTCTAGTCTGGTCTCACAGAGTTGCACTGTAACACATTGACTCCTCTGTGTTAAGAGCTTTTTTCCTGCTGGCAGGTTTTTTTTTCTTGCAGTTTTTACTCAGGAAGACTGCTATGTCCATACACCTTTACAGATGACTGAAAAAGCATATTGATCTGTATGTGAATTGCCAATTGGGCTTTGTGTTAAAATCTGAAAATTCAGAAGCTTTTATGTTAGCTGACCTTCCTTTCCTCCTCCTATTCAAGACTGCAGTTCAGTCAGCTCAGCAGCAGAATAAAGCTTGGGTCCAAGCTTCCTGCTGATGTACCATTTAGGATGCTGGAATACGCAGTGGCCGATGATGAATTAGTGGGATACGTTTCTGAAGCAATATGTCAGTGCTGCAGATCAAGAAACAGGGCTGGCAGAAGTGTCTCCTTGAATATCAGGGTTCATCAAGCAGTATCATTTTTCTCTGTCCTGCTCTGAGATTGTATTTCCCATTGTCTTTGAAGCTTTTTTATGGTGTCTTTGTTAGAGTGACAAAGCTAAATGAAAAAAACATGGTTCACAATAGTCTTAGGAGTTGGGTTTATCATGTGGACTGTACCTTACGTATGGTTGACA
This sequence comes from Falco punctatus, assembly GCF_963210335.1. Lineage (NCBI taxonomy): Eukaryota > Metazoa > Chordata > Aves > Falconiformes > Falconidae > Falco > Falco punctatus. The sequence goes on from NC_137587.1 coordinate 2,296,409, forward strand.
GAAGCAGTGTCCCCAAAGCCTGCTAAAGACCAGCTGCTGAGAAGGAAAGGTAAATTTGCATCTATACCCTCCTGCTGTAAGTGGTTCTGATACATATTTTTTCAAGGAGGGCAGTACTGTGGAGGGGAATCTGACTATGCAGGTCAGAAAGGGCACTGATACTTATTTTGGCTTCCGCATCTTAACGTGACACAAACTATGTGCCGTTTTTAGCCTTTTCAGAATCTTGGGTTATTTTTATCTTTTGATCTGTAAATAAGTTCTCACTAGTAGTAGTTCATGCCCTGCTTAGTTTAGTTCAGGGATTCACAGGATAATTGAAACTTTGAGGAAAATGCTTGCTTTCATCAAAGAAGAAAACATAGTTGGCAGTGTGAGGTTTGGGAGAGGTGGTTGTCAAGTCGGACAGACCTGCCTTTTGATGCAGTCTGTTTTGCCTGTGCAGGTGAGTTGATGAGTATCTTGGATGTGCTGCAGCAGAGCTGAAAAGAACGTCTGTGGGGAGGGGGTGTGTGTTATGCTGTTTTATGGTAAATGTATGGCTTTGCTGGGGATTCAGGCCTCTCCAGAGCTGCTGCACTGAACAGTGAATTAGCAGCGGCTCATGCCTTGCTGTCAGCTGTTGTAGAGAGGAGAGTTATGTCACATGGTAATGCATCACTTAGACCTAATATAATTTCTGTTCTTGCTGCCAGTAGCTGAGCTATGGTGTTGGTAACAGTCACTGCGAAGGCACTATTATGCACGGGTACCCTGAGGAGAAGTGTACCTGTCAGCTCTCTGTTAACCTTTGCAGGGGTGTTTTTTGTCTCATTTCCTCTGAACAAACATCTGTAATTTTACCTCTTCTATCAAAGAAAAGTGTGTCGTTTGTTCACTGAAGTTTGCTCACAGTCCCTTTGGTGTGGTTTTTTTTTCCCCCAGCGGTTTTTCTTTGCTATAGGCTAGATACTAAGAGACAAGTCAGTCATGACTTTTCTTTTGTGTATCTGCAGCAATTCATTGTCATACCGCTTACTGTTTTCTGTTTGGTTGTGCTCTGCTTATTGTGTGCTACCGTAGCACACAGTGTGGTGGGCTTCTCAAAACTTTAGGAAATACCTGAATTTGAAGTTCTGTATTCTTACCTAAAATCTCTCTTAGCCTTAAATGGTTTTTTATTCCATTTGTTAGTTTCAAGGCAATAATATATGTCTGTTCAAGACCAAAGTCATCTTTTCCAAGCCTTCCAGCTGATGCTGTCTGTCTTATAAAAGAAAGAAAAGTTTAAAATGAAGCTGTTAAATCACACAGGAGCAGGACAGGGGCTGGATCATGTCTCTCTGACCCCTGCTCTGAGTTACAGATGCTGTCATGTTCTTATTTTGAAAAAGGAGTGGTGGACATCTCTGAAATGCATGTTCAATGGTACATAACTGTTTTGGTTCTCTGTCCTTCCTAATACTAATTTTAGGATTGAATCTGAAAGTTTAGAAAAGAAGGGGACTTGTACAGTTGTTTTCTGCTTCTAAATTCCTTTCCCCATCTTCAGCATTATTTTTTAGTGGCATTTAGTGAATTAATTGCATCTGTTCTTCGTGCTTTTTTTCTGGTTCCAAAAGACTGTACTTTATATACAGAGATGGCTTGGACTGCCTCACTTGGAGAATGTGGTTTGTATCTTAGCTGTGTGAGGGTTTTTTTAAGTGTCTTTCTAGATTTCTGGCTGTGTTTGACTAAAGTGTTTGCTAAACAAATCTGTGGGCTGCTGCTCTGCTTGGTGGATGTCTCGGGAGAGTCGCTGTGGAAACCATTAAACCTCTTCTCATAGGATTCATTTTCTGAGGAAAACTAGGCCATAGTCTTTGAGAGCAAACTGTGCTCTGGAAAAGCCTGGAAGAGGCTGAATGCTATTTCATAAAGCCTATTCCATGTAATTTGTGAGGGATTTCTTAAAGGTGTGAAGATATAGAATAGGTACGTGGCTTGACTAGGGTAAAATAACACCCCAAAGTTAGGACTTTAATTTAAATCTGAATTGCAGTATCATACTCTGCTGACCAGAAAGGTTCACTCAGTTGCCATCCTTTGTCCTGCATTTCCCATTACCTGTTTTTTTTGCTGGTCCTCTATGATGTGATGACTTCAAAGAGACATTGGAAAAAATTTAGAGTGTTTTGGTCTTACTTAATGGTAGTCTCCACATAAAAATACAGGGTTTTGAGTGGAACTTCTATTGAAAGATTTCTTTGAAATGGTTTCTCTGCACGTTTTGGAACAGGGTGGTAGGGTTACTCATGGGCAGCATGTGCAACAAAACAAGTTGTTGTTAGGCTTGGGGACTGAGCTGAAACCTAAGAACATTAATAGAGAAGAACTCAAACCTCCTGTCATGTGTTTTAAACCTGAAATTTAGGAATTTGCATAGCAGATGCAGTGCTTGCTGGAGCTGATAAAATTGTTGACTCTTTGGTTATCTTGACTCCAGACTGCTCACAGGAGCCTTCCCTAAGATTCCAGGATGTAACACTGTCCAGGAATTCTGAAATCCTGGTTCGTAATTGTGCTGGTTAAAAAGAGTCTTCTGTGACAGCTGTGCATATTGTGTTTCTTGCAGGAATGGGGAGTCACTCGTCTCACCTTCGAATATGACTCGGAGCCATTTGGTAAGGAGAGAGATGCAGCTATCGTCAAACTGGCCAAGGAGGCTGGTGTGGAGGTGGTGATAGAGAACTCCCACACCCTCTATGACCTGGACAGGTACGGGGAGGGGGGGGGAGCAAGGGTAGAGGTGATGCCTGGGCTAGACTGGGATTGTCGCGTCTGGGAAGACTTCATCTCCTCCATTACGCTGATCGCTGTATGTTGATCACTGTCATCCTGTGTGAGCCTGGAAGGTGTCAACAGGATTACTCTGCGCCCTTGCACTTTTGATTAGAGCACGTCAAAGTGCTGACAGTGACGTGAATGTACAGAAAGGTGTTGCCTCAAGCTTATTAAACTCTGTACTTGGCAGCCATTTAAGTTGCTCAGCTGTGTCCTATTGATTGTTCTCCTTCAGCATGTCCTCACTGCATGGGCTGCTTTTTTTTTTTTTTTTCCTCTTCATTGTAATAAACGTAGTTGAGCTGTTGTCTCAGATTATGAAGGCAGAGCTTTTAACTGATGGATGTACCAGGACAGCTGGAAGAAGTAGAACAAGGTAGATGGGGGCAAACTTACCTTATTCTAAAACCTGAATGCTTTGTCTTTGTTGTTTTTTGTAGTGTTGTATTTGGTATGGGGGAGCCTTGCCTTTATGTTGAGTTTTATATATTTACATATATATATATATGATCTCTTTGAACAGTGGAGACAGTCTTTCGGCTAAGACTCTAGGTATGCTTAGCCATGTTTCAATACTATTCTTACAGGTTGCTTGCTTTTTTTTTTTTTTTTTTTTTTTTTGGATGACTTGTGCCAGAAATGTTGAATGTAGATTTCTGCCTGTAAATCTTCAGCATCCATAATTTCGTATGGGAAGAAGCTCTGCAGTTAGCACGTGCTGTGTGGAAATGTTTGTCTTTGGAGTGAGAGGGATTCTTCTTGAACCAGTCTCATGAGCAGATGCTGCTTTCTAATTTTTGCATTAGAAGAGAGAGACCATGAATGCTTATTACATTCTCACCCCTTCGATGTCGACGCCCCTCACATCTTTCCTAGTTTGCCTAAGTTTTCAGGTGGAATCAGTTCCATATCTCTTTTAAGTTTTGTCACCTTTCTTTATACTTCTGGGTGTTTCTAGAGATGGAGAGCAGTGGTGAAATCTCTAGCTAGCATTCAAAATGTAGGAGTGACATGGATTTTTATAGTGCTATAATGTTTTGTGTCTTCTCCTAATAGTAACTAGCATTCTTCTTGCTTTTTCCGAGTGCTGCTTAACTAATATCTTAGAGCTTTCCTCCAGAATGGTCATAGCTATTTGAGAGGCTGCTACTATATGAGTAAGTTGAAGATTGCATAGCTATGAATATGGAGAAACAGCGAGACCAACGCTGCATTTCATCTGACATTTTTGTCAGCTGATCATGTGGTGTATAAGGGGAATTTTCAAGTTGCCTTTCATCTGTAGCCATCCCAGATAGCTTATTGCGTCAGTGAACTTTATCATCATGCTCTTTTTTGTGCCTTCCCAGATACTTTATGAATAATGTTGAGCAGCACAAACCCTAGCTCAACTCTGTGTAGGATTTCTCCTCCTGTTGGAAATGTTCGTTCTTGCTCCGTACTGTGTCTCAAAGAATTTTCTGTCTGCAGGGACCTTTTCCTTTATCCCAATTTGTTGTGGCTTCTTTAAAAATTTCCAGTGAGAGATCAAGTCAAATGGCTACTGAAAATTCAGGTAAAGCGTATCAACTGAATCTCCCTTGCCACAGGCTTAAATGTCACAAGTAGATTTTGAGGCACAACTTCCCTTTGCAAAGGCCACATTAACCCTCCAGCATATTGCGTATACCCATGCATTCACTGATTCCATTAGTATTTTCTACCCATCTGCCTAATGCATGTATCACACTCTATTCTGTTGTCCCTCTGATGCCCTTGAAATGCTTTTTAAATCTGGAGTCATATTTCCCTTTTTTTCCTCTTAGTATCTGAACAGGTTTACGGCAAGTGTTACACGCAGCGTGTTTGTAACATGTAGTTTGGGTATTTCTTGATGTCCATTATAACTCCTCGATAAATGCTCGCTGGTCCTGGCAAGCTGTTGCTGTTAAGTGTAGCTTTGTTTTGTGGCGCTTCTTCCTGACCTCCCAGTCTGTGACATCTGATAAATTCCCTGGAAAAGATTTGGAGTCATAACCTCCCTGTATACCTCCATAGTGAATACACCTGCAAAAATAAATGCAGGTATTTTCGCTGTGCTGTTATGGTCTCTGCTTTTTTTTGTTGTTGTTGATTTGATCACCTCTCAGCCCTACAAATACACTGAAGTGTTTGTAATGGATTTTTTTTATTACTTTATTTTTTTACTACTTAGGCTTTTTTTAAAAGGTTTCGTAAACTTTTGTTTGGGTTGGGAGGTGCAGGGAGGCTGCTTTTGTGTTTTTTGATTTAACCTACCAAAGTTTGGAGGTTTCCCATCTTCATTTGGCCTTCATTTTTCAGAAAGATTTTGCCTTCTGTTACCTTTGCTGATGCTATTCCTTAATTGTTTTGACTCCTGTGATCCTTCTGAAATCTTTTTTGATGGTCTGTGTGCAGTTGTTGAATTATATTTTTTTTTTTCTCCCCAACATCATCTTCAAATCATCTCTGTGTTGTCTGTCAGTGTTCTGCATCTCAGCTTGTTCTTTTTGCTTAGCACACTTCCTTGGTTTTATGCATTATGCTATTGTTGCTCCTGGAAGGATGTTAAATTGGTGCATGCCAAAGTCACAGTTAGAGCAGGCAAGTGATAACTAACATTTTCAGCTATACCTTAGCACTGCATAAGATCAAATAATGAATTGCCTTTCCTTGTGGGTTCTTGATTAATTGTTCCATGGAGCAGTCATTTATGGCAACTAGAAAATGGGGTTTTGGCAGGCAGCAGCATGTGACAGCTACCCAGTTTGTGTGGAGACAGCTGAAGTCTCCAGTTACTCTGACATTTCCTGGTTCTTGGCATCTCTGAGATTTCTCAGTAGGTGGTAATACAGTTCTAATACTGTATTTCTCCTGGAAGCCCCCCTTAGAATATTTCACTTTCCAGTCATGCTACCGTGAGTTAGAAGACTTGTGTATGTGTTGTCCCTCTGCTCACCCTACTGTTTTTCTTGCGTAACTAGTAACGTGGCATCCTACTTCTCATCTTTCTTTAATCAAGATTCTGACAAGGTTGTCAGGGCTGGTTTTAAACAATTTAGACTAATCTTTCACCTCTACATAAATGATTCCAGCAGTTCTTCCCTTGTCCCCTGCAGTGTGTTCCCAGTACCACCTCCACCAGCTCCTTGTAAACATTCACAAGTGAACTGAACAGGCTCTTTGTAAATGTGACCGGTTTTACCCAGGAGGAAGATTACAATATGCTCCTTGTTGGCACTGCCAGCGTAGCTCTGTGATTAGCAGAGCATCTTTTCTGTCCTCTTGTCCTCTCCCTCAAAACAAGGAGAGGGCTATAAAAAAATCAGCATCAGTGCTGGAAAATACTCCTAAAAATCTAGGAATTCCCAGTCAAGATTAGCGATGTTCAGATTGTAGAAGTCAGACAGAAAAAATAATCTCTTGGGTATCAGCTTAGCCTGCTCGAAGCCTTTACTCAACGATTATTCTGTCTGACAGCTTCCAGCTGACAGGTGGTTTTGTCTCTTCTCTGGATCTGCCTGTTTTCTCCTTAGCATCTAAATCCTCTGTAGTCTGCTTGCTGATGGTCAGCATTGTGGTTTCTGTAATCCTGGACAGGCCTGTGTTATTCAGGGGGAGTGGTTTAGGTCAGGAAAGAATACTGTGAGCTTGTGCGTCAGGAGCAGCTTTTCCTCAAATATTCTAGCCTAAGGCTGAAATGATAGTAAAATGCATTTTAATAGGAGCACATACTAACTTAAAGGAACCAAGCCCTGCAGAAGGGAGAGTACCTTGCTGGTTCTGCAGTTCATAATTACACCAAAAAAGTCCTTTATTTCCATCTAAAAAGGTGAAGTCAAACTTCTGCCTGCCAGATCTTGTTATCTGTGTCTGTCTTGCATGATGCTGTGCTGTCACGTGTTTTCCCCCTGTGCTGGTACTTAGTCTGTCATCAGGTCTTCATCTTTCATCTGCTCATGTGTGTGATTCTGTGGAAGTTGAATTGTTTGTCCTTTGTCCAGCCTTGTGTGGAATATCTGCTGGTTATCTCTGTCTCCTCTTTGAATCTGTAGAAATACCCTTTGTCTTACTTACACGTAGCCCTACACGCGCTCTCCGGAGTGAGGATTTAGATCAGAGCAATTGCATAAGCTGGCGAGGCTAACTAAATAGTCTGCGTGAGTTGGTAGTGGGGCGGGTTGTTGAGCAGCCTGCTTGCCGAGTGCTGCTGGCAGCCAGCTTTTCCTTGCAGAAGGAAGCAGGGGGGAGCACATTCAGTACCATGCCAGAACTGGGCCCTGTCATTAGCAAGCGAGCTGAGGTGTCGGTTTTTTGAGGCAAGCAGCTTTCCCTCGCCTGGTAGCCATCCCGCTGGGCCACTGCTGTGAATCAGAAGCTGACACCTGTGAGGGTGTGTGTTTGAAGTCTGCAGACACTTCAGTCACAGGTGACTGACTGTAGGATACTGTATAATCTTAGAAGCACCAGAACTGTGTTTGATCAGGTTTTGGTTGCCTGCTTTCTTGAGGTAAAGTGCGACTGCATGACTGACAGTCAGAAAGACCCTTGTAACTTCTGGCATCGAGCTGCTGCTGGCAGATAGTGCTGGGCAGATATATTGCCAGTCTGGTACACAGACATTTTAGTGTGTACTCACTAACGCCAGAAAGCTTAGGGTTTGTGTGACAAGTGCAGCGATACTGCTCTTCTGTTCCGCTTCAAGAAAACTAGAAGAATAACTGCCACATGTAGTCTGTGGATTGCACTGGGGGAGACGGATGAAACGGGAGTATTAAATCCAGGGGGGGCTCCCTTTTTCTGTCATCGGGGAAAGTCCTGTGAGATTGTACTGCCTGGGTTAGAAGGACAGTATTGTATCATACCCAATATTTGATACTTCTTTTCATGGCAGTATTGCGGAAGGTTCACATTTTGTTACACGTAATGCCAGTGTCAGGTGCTGTGAAATGTGCAGCTTGTCCTAGCCCTATCCCTTAAAAGACTCGCGTCCCAGACCCAGTAACTGTCTGTTCAGGAATTTAGGAGCTGTACTAGGTAACTTCACTCGTATTCATGTGCTTGAGGATGTCGGATGCAAGACACTGGTATCCACCTGCAAGTCACAGCGATCTGCTCCAAGTGGCTGGCTGTTGTCAAAAATTTTAGCTGTGGATCTGGGATGTGGTATAATGGTGTAGATCTCAGACTGAGCTGCAGCCTCAGCAGATCTTTGGAAGAGGACTGAAAAAAGGGGCAGTGTTAAAGAAGTGGCTTCCCTGTGCCTATCCCCAGCACCTCAGGGCAAACATGGTGCAGCTTTGTCACGTTTTTCAAAGCTCTGAACTTCTCTGGGAACATGTGAGCCTGTCCAGAATGCAGTAACTGGAAGTGCCTCACTTCTCTTCCAGTGGCAACGCTGATTTTCTGGGGATCTCTGGCTGGTTTTGTGGGGGGACCCCAGTGATGAGCGTAGGCTGCAGAGAAGATTGTGGTGGGCAGTATAGTGTTTGTGAGACTTTGTGGTCTCTTGCCATCCCTGGGGTGGTACAGGGTCAGCCCGTGGGAAAAGTGTGTGTGTTCGAAAGCAGAGGACGTGCTTTCTGGTATGGAGGTGCAGGACCGAGTGTTGCCTGTGAGGCTGCCCGCCGTGCCGTGTGTGGCGGTGCTGTGCCCGCACTGCAGTCACCTGCGTAGCCCCCGCTGGCGACGTGCGGTGTTCCGCACACCCTGCGGCCGGATTGCCCCTGCTTGTTCGGTAGCGGCTTTTTCTCCCAGCGTTCACAACTCGTCAGTTGTCCCGGTCCTGCGGGGACGGACCGGCCTGCGGAGCGGGGGGAGGGGCGGCGCGGGCCCTGTCCCCGGCCGCGGGTGCCCCGGTGGCCCCGCAGCACACGTGAGAGGCGCTGGGGACCGGCGTGTCGCCCCGCCTCGCGTACACGTGCTGCCGCGGGGGGGAGGCACATGGCGGCGGCCGGCCCCGCGGTCCCGGCTGTCAGCCCGGCCCTTGCGTAAGCTGCGGGCTGTGGGGCGGGGACGGCGCTGTGCTGCGCTGCCGCTCCCGGTGCGGCGGTGGGGCTGGCCGCCTCAGCTTTATGTAATGCCGGCGAGCCCTGGGCTGGCTGCTTTGCTGTTAACTCCTTCCTCTCCCCGCAGGAGCGGGGGTTAGAACTGGCATCTCTCACCCTGGGGAAGCTTATCTTGCCGGGGGGCTTCTTAAAGCCCTCCATCCCGGGAAAAAACAGACTGCCTGGCCCTGGCAGGCTGTGGATGCTTAGTGAAGTGGAGGAATGGGGAACCGTGGCAGTCTTTTTTTCCGTAGCGTGATCTGACGCAGGAGAATAACATGAGGCAGGTCCGCTCGTGACCGCACGGCACGGGGGAGGATGGCGATCCCTAATCGTGGGGAGAGAGGAATGACGCAAACTGGGATTTGTCTCATCTGAGATAGGTGGAGGAGGCGTCACTACCACACTGGGACTTTGTGTCAGACAGGGAGGAAGTCGGGTCAGAATAATGTTAGGATATCACAGTGTGTCGGGGGAATGTATGCAGGTCTGGGATTTGCCATCATGGGGAGACAGAAAGGCAATAATCAGATTGAGATTTCATACTGGGGTCTGATGAGGAGCCCTGGGAGAGATGCAATGCTAAGCTCGGTTCAGCTGAAGCAGTTTTGGTTTTTTTCCCATGGAGATGAAATAGTATCTGGGGTTCTGTTTTCTGGGGTATTTGGGGGCTGGTTGTTTTTTTTTATTATTATTTTTAATACTCCTTTGAAGGATACATCAGGTGGAAGCTAGGTTTGTAAGGATTTCTGTATCCAAAGTGAAAGGCTGTCCTGGGCAGAGATAGTGGGATGCAGTTTGGCTGTCATTTCCACATGTCTTCTGTGGTAGTGAGGCTGTGTGGTTTCACCTTGCTTATTTTGTCTCCAGAATAATTGAGCTGAATGGCCACAAGCCACCCCTCACCTACAAGCGCTTCCAGGCCATCATTAGCCGTATGGAGCTCCCAAAGAAGCCGGTGAGCACTGTAATAAGCCAGCAGATGGAGGCATGTAAAGTGGACATCCAGGAGAACCATGACGATGTGTATGGGGTTCCATCCCTGGAAGAGCTGGGTATGTGTTGAGAGTGAAGGCAAGGCTTAACTGCCAGCTGAAAGCGGATCTAGTGATGGCTGGCATGCGCCCAAGACAACTCCAGTGTTCTCATCTGACCTGGGCTGCCTCTAGCCCTAGAAGTAGCCTGATGTTTTCAGAGAGTGCTAGACCTTCTGAAAACAGAATGCTGTCCCTTGCACTGCTGTTGATGCACAGCATCCCCTTTAGCATTGCTCTGAAATGCTCTGCATCTGTCCTTATGTTCTCTGCTATACTGAGCATGTAACCACATGTCTCATGTCCTTGCCAGCTGCTTTCCTCCTACTGCCATCTCTGACACATTGTGTAACTGACCTGAAGAAGTAAACTAACAGTGTTCCAGGCTTAGGTCATTTCATTCAGTTGTTGCAGAGCAGCAGCAATTTGGGAGCTTAGCAAGACAAAAGCTATTACAGAAACTACTTTCACTCATCCCGCTATGCCTTTCAGTCCTGTATTTTCCTTGTAGAAAGGGGATGAATAGGGAGCTGAGGCATGAGGAATGCAAGGCCTACATCAGGGAGGTGAAGCTAAATGGAAGGGAAGAAAGGATTCATGCAGAATACTGTCTGCGTGTGTGTGACTGGAGGCTCCAGTCATACCTCCATATCACCTTGTACCTTAATAATGCATAGTTTCAGCAGTCACATAAAAGCAGGGGCCTTCCCAACAGGAGTATCCTAAGGGCTGCAGTTCTGGGTGGATCAGCTTCCTTTGTCTGGCCTGATGTGAGTCTGCCTGCAACCTTACACTGCTCTGCTTGCTGCGGGGGGAGGCTCCTCTGTCAGCCTGGAGCAGTGCAGGGAACCCGCTTCCCCTTTTGCATTGGTTCTTCAGCACTAATCCAGTGCCTTTTCCAGCGTCAGCTTTCAGCAGAATAAGGAGCCTCACCAGGAGTAGCCAGGCCATCTAGTGAGCTGCTGGTGTCCACGGCAAGGTATTTTGTAAGACAGAGCTGTGGAGCATATGTTTCTTTGCCAGCTGCTCTGGCCTTTGGAGCAGAGCCCTGTGGGGTGGGTAGTGCCGAGGAACCAGAGAGTGCTGGCATGTGAGCAGTGGGAAAAGTCCCCAGAGGGCTGCCTGAAGCATTGCAGGGAGAGGCCCTTGTAGTGCACTGTCATGAGCAGGCTCTCCCCGTGTTCCACATGATTTGCCTGCTGTACAAGGACTAGAGCAGCAAGTAAGCCATGTTAGGCAACTGCAGTATGTAGTCTATTGCTGTTATTAATGCTTAATCTTATCTATACCTGTTGTCTAAGTATGGCTTCAAATCTTACGAAGTTCTTTCTCTCAGGCTTTCCTACAGATGGTCTTGCCCCTGCAGTTTGGCAAGGAGGGGAGACGGAAGCTTTAGCGCGGCTGGATAAACACTTGGAAAGAAAGGTAACCCCTGTTATTTAAGTTGTGATTCCTGCAGGCTGTGCCTCCAAGTGAAAAATGTTGAGCATTGGCTCTTCCTAGCAATGGTCACAGCATTCACCTCTGGAAGGAGTGTTTAGTATCAGAGTACTCCTGTGATTTTGGGTTGTGTGTGGAGCAGGGAGCTCCTGGGCTTCCTCAGATCCAAAGAAGTAGAGCTGTATATTAATTATGCTACTGTTTGAAGCACACAAGGTTCTTTTCCCTATTTCTACCCCTCAGTTTCCTTTAAAGGAGTGCAAACTTGGAAAATCTCATGTACGTTGCTCAGGCTCCGTGCTGCAGGCCATCTCATCTTGTCTTTAGCTGAAGTATTAGTGCAAGTACGTGTTTATAAAAGGACACCTTCTCCTTGCACGTCAGCCTGTTAATATGTTCTCTCACTGGCATTCCGTGAGCCCCAGGCTGAAATACTCAAATTTTTCCTATGGGGCATGTGTTCTTGATTATAGTGCACAAGGCAAACAATTTCAAAGTACCGAAAGATGTCCCAGGTGCAGAGGCATCACTCGGTTTTAACCAATTTATATCTTTTTAATGCTGGGTGGCTTGGTGGCAGTTGTAGAAGTCAAAGCATAAATTCTTGTGCTGAAGGGGAAACAAACTGTCAGTGTAGTGCTCTACAAAAAGCTCTGAACTCCGCACTTTTCTTGTTTAGGGTGTGAAATGAGATAAACTTACATGGACATAAACAGTTGCATTAGCTTGTGTCCCTAGGAGCTCTCAGGGTTAGCAGCTCCTGCATGCAAGGCAAATCTAGTCCATTTCTTGGCCAAAATGACTGATTTAAATCCTGGAGCAAAGGTTTTGCATTTCCTGAATGGGGTGGGGGATCGGGATTGCCCACTTGAGACCTTTCCCAGCAGTGGTTGGAGGTGAGTGGAAGAGACTCTGTTGTCAGACCCAAGTATCCTCACCACCCACGCAGAGGCCTGGCCTTTAGCAGTGTCCTGTGAATTTGTAGGTTTTTTGGCTCATTTCTCCTGAATATGTCTAGGCCTGGGTTGCAAATTACGAAAGACCAAGGATGAACGCCAATTCGTTGCTGGCCAGCCCTACAGGACTCAGTCCCTACCTGCGTTTTGGCTGCTTGTCCTGCCGCTTGTTTTACTATCGTCTCTGGGAGCTGTATAAGAAGGTAAGACTAAAGGGTCCTCTGGAGAGCAGGCTGGGTTTGTGCATAGATAGCACGGTGCTGGTTCCCAGCCAGTGTGCCAGAACAACTGCAAAAGTTACTGCTGCCTCCCTTGTGTTTGACGGTTGGGCTAAGCTTGTTGTTACTACAGAAGAGAATCTTGGGTGAGGCAGAGTTAATTTTCTAGTAGTCGAGCAGACCTTAAATCTACTGGTGCTTGTTCTTCAGTTTGGACTTCAGTGTCACAAGCTGTGCAGAGCTTTTTACTGTTAGTTTTGTGTTGTTTGAGTTGCTGGTAAGTGTGCCAGGTGAGCTAAAAGCAGTGCTCTGATTTCACCACCTGGGGTTTCTGGTAAAGGATGATCTGGAGTTAAGGTCATTTATGGCAGTTGTCAGTAACTGACTTGGGAATTGTGTGTAAATGCATGGGTGGCTTACAGCTCAGCTTAATGAAGCTAGTCCTCCCCTGCTTGTGGATACCCTTGTTCCCTCCTCCACAGGTGAAGCGGAACAGCACGCCCCCCCTCTCTCTGTACGGACAGCTTCTGTGGCGGGAGTTTTTCTACACAGCAGCCACAAACAACCCAAAGTTTGATCGCATGGAGGGGAACCCCATCTGCATCCAAATCCCCTGGGACAGGAACCCTGAAGCCTTGGCAAAGTGGGCAGAGGGCAAGACAGGCTTCCCTTGGATTGATGCGATCATGACCCAACTGAGACAGGAAGGCTGGATCCACCATCTGGCCAGGCACGCGGTGGCCTGCTTCCTGACCAGGGGTGACCTCTGGATCAGCTGGGAGTCAGGAGTCAGGGTGAGTCTGGCATTTCCAGAGACTTGCAGGAGGCCATAAGGAAAACAAAAGTCTACTTGGCACTTGCTGCAAGGATGGGCGCACAGGTATGGCTTTTGCTTTGCATGTAAAAGTTGCATAGAAGAGAGGACTTGCTAGCAGGCTCTTGGCCTGCCAACAGCCTGACTTCTTTCTGCCTTCTGCCGTGAGGCTCTGATGGTGTCAAGAGTTTCCGGTAACCATAACTAATGTTAGCGGAACCAGTAGTAAGTATGGACCTGGGGGTTTGGGGACTTCTTTTTTTGTTTGTTGTAAAAGTTCTCTCAATCCATCTGTTTTCTTGGCAAGTTCAGTATCGCTTTATAACTGGACCTTTTTCCTCATTGTATAATCCATCACTGCACCAGTCAGGGAGTGCTCCATGAGTGTGAAATCTGAGCCTAGAGTCTCTCAAGGAAAGAGGTAAAAGACCCTCCTCTTAGGTTCGAGCTGTCTGTCCCTTCAGATGGCCCATCCCAGTGTACGTACTGACCTAGGTAAGAAGTGGAGGTGGGGGTATCTGGTCACAAAGCTGACAAAGCAAAGCATAGCTGAAAGCGTGCCATAGGGTCAGATGCTAAAAGCACAGCATCTGTGCATGGATGTGAGCGAGTTACTGCTGATACTTGTCTGCCTCTCAGTGGCAGGATGCTCTTGGACCTTCAGAGGGGTTCTTGCTTTCGTGCTTGTTCTCCTGTGCAGCATCTGCCTGCTTCCCACAGTTGGTGCTTTGCACTTGTTACGCCTCCCAGGTTAGAATCGATACCCAAGGCTTGCTGCAACACTAGGTAGTGATTTAGTCTGTAGCTGCATGAGAGAGAGAAGCCAGCGCTCTGTCAGTGTGAGCAGACAGTACCTCCCTATGTGAAAGCGTCAGGAAGTGAGATATATTGACCAGCCAGCTGGCTTCAGCCAGCAGATTGCCTCTTTGCTGCTGTTTGGGTTCCTAGGAGCTGTTCTGGCAGCTCAGTGCCTGCCATTTGACATAGCATCTTGAGTCCTCCTGCCACGAAGCCCTGCCTGGGGAAGCTGTCATTGCCTTTTCTTCAAATTGCTGCAGGTATTTGATGAACTGTTGCTGGATGCAGATTTCAGCGTAAATGCGGGCAGCTGGATGTGGCTTTCATGCAGCGCATTCTTCCAGCAGTTCTTCCACTGTTACTGCCCTGTGGGTTTCGGACGTCGCACAGACCCCAGTGGTGACTATGTTAAGTAAGTGATACCACTGGGGCTTCTTTATAGCTCGATCTATGAGCCTAAGTTGTTCAGTGGCTGACAGGTGCATGGTGCTTTCTGTGCGTTGTGAATGCTGCGTTGCTGCGCTTCAAGTGGTGTTTGTGAATCTTTTTACTTGCGTTGCAGGAGGTATCTGCCCAAGCTAAAGGGTTTCCCTTCACGATATATCTACGAACCGTGGAATGCGCCTGAGTCTGTGCAGAAGGCAGCCAAGTGCATCATCGGGGTGGACTACCCCAAACCCATGGTGAACCACGCAGAGACCAGCCGACTGAACATCGAACGCATGAAGCAGATATACCAGCAGCTGTCACGCTACAGGGGGCTCTGTAAGTACCAACAGTTGCAAAAGATTGTGTCTTTGGTAGGAGATAAAATGCTAGGAGGAAAGGTTGTGATAGCACTTGTGTCTCTGGCCAGTTCTTGCAAGGGGAAGCAGTCCCTGCCAAAGCTGCTCACTTGGTTTTCAGGGAATGCTCCACTGAGCTCTTGGACACATAGGAGTGGAGTCAGAGTAGTTTTGAGAGGTGGTGATGGCACAGCACTATTTGCGTGCCACCAATGGTCCCTTCTTCACTTTGGGGAAAAAAACCGAGGTAGAGCATCCTAAGTAAAGAAACATGCTGCTGGATCGTGGTGTGTCTGTGCCAGCTCAGCGGGTGCAGCTCAGAAGCCATCCTGCTTTAGGATGTGGGTGGGCTGGTCGGTCATCACTAAGGTGTTTCAGTGTGAAAGGCTTCTCTCCCCCCAGGTGTGTTTTGTTGCTTAACCATGATCCTCATGCCTTTCTCCAGGTTTACTGGCATCAGTCCCTTCGTGTGTGGAAGATCTCAGTGGTCCAGTCACAGACTCAGCTTCAGGGCAGGGCTGCAGCACCAGTACAGGTGAGTTGAAGCTATTTGTGTGCTTCTGAGGTAGTTTCATGTTGACTTAAAGGCTGTGGGCGTGGGAGAGAGATCCTTTTCTTTGAAGAATAGTTAGCTAGGAAAACATAGATCATATTCACCTTCCTTTAGGCTTCCTTCAGAAGTCCCCAGTGAGCCTTCATTTCTAAAAGGGCTGAAGAATAGGAGCTCATTAAAGTGAATCTTTTATTCCCTGTATGGGACCATGTGCAGCCACTTAAAGGAGAAGTACAGATCACTGTAGGGCAAGTCAGGTATAATTAAGCTGTCCTCTGCCAGAGGAGGATACCTTTGTGTTTGTTCTGGAGAACTTAATTATTCTGTTTTTAACAAAGTTTTTTGAAGAGTTTTCAAGGAGGCTCTGGCAACGTGTCTCGGGGCTCATGCACTGCGTATTCTTCTTTCTCCCAGCTCTGTGGCAGGTTGAGCTAGGGTATACTTGTGAGGGGATCTAAAGGTGGGGAGCCATTGCAATGACTCTTCTTCCTCTACAGCAATGAGGCTGTCGCAAGCAGACCAGGCTTCTCCAAAGCGCAAACACGAGGGAGCAGAAGAGCTGTGCGCTGAAGAACTGTACAAACGAGCCAAAGTGACAGGTCTCCCCGCTCCAGAGATCCCTGGCAAGAGTTTGTGATTGTGAGTAGTCCCTAGTGTGATCTGGCTTAAACTGCCTTGTTCTGGCAGCTAGCAAGGCTCAATCTTACTTGCTCCCTGCATTTTAATGAACAAAATAGACTTGCTTGTGGGGAGAGGTGGCTCCTAATGGTAATTCCATAGCCCTGTAATTTGGCAGTGGTCTGCCCTCTGGTTGTTTTGCTTTTGCTTGACAAGCTGTTAACTCAGCTGTCCGGCAGAGAGCAGTACCCTGTTGCTAGAACAATCACAGAGCACAGGTGTTCATGGGTTTGCTGTAGTGAGGCTGGTTCTTCTTCCACAGAGTGGGTTTGCGGCCAGGTTTACCCGTGCAGTGAGTGTATGGGCTAGAGGAGGGGAGGACGCAGGTCCAGTCACCTGCCTGAAATGCTCCGGATCCCAGGAGGGAAAGGAGCTGGTCGCATGTTCTGCCAGCTTTTCAGTACGAGAGGGGAGGTCAAGGCAAATTCTGTCTCTTGCTTTCTCCTACAGCCAGCGACAAGCACCTTGTAAGTGAAGAGTGAGAGTGCTGAAGAGGTGACCAGAGGAGTAGGGAGTGCTGCGCAGAGGGACTGGAACTCGTGATCCCACCGGGAAGTCGGGGGTGTCATATAAATGTGTAATTCCAGTAGGTGCCACACCGGGGCGCTGCGTTACTTGTGCTTGGGAACATTTGGCTTCCTGCTCTCTGAGCCAAATCGTCTCCGCAGCCGTGCCCGAAATCTGCCCGCATTTAAGGGTGCCAGAGCCTTCTCTCAACTTGTTTGCTCCCAGGTGTGTCTGTCTGGCTTTTCTGACAACGGCTCAGCGCGTGTGAGTTGGTGCATTGATGTAGGCAGCAACACCTGCACATCTCAGAAATAGTGAACATCCTTTCTCATCACTAGTACTAGGCAGTGAGGCACGCTGATTAATTTAAATTATAGTAGGGGTTGAGAAGGAAGCTGATAAAACGTCAAAAATAGAATACTCTACAGAATAGGGTACAGAGAACAGGAAAAAACTCAGTATCTCTTTCATTAGGCTAGACTGACAGTGATGTAAATGATTTTTGAGTAAATCATGGTGGTATTTGTGTGGGATGGAAACAAAGAGAAGGAAAATCGTAGCATGAGAACGAAGAGATACAAACTGTCCATTAGAAAGGCACTGCTTTCCCTGCAGAAGAACCTCACTGCTGCAAGGTGAGCCACGGTGCTGTAGCCTGGAATGGGCAGCTTCAGAGCAGTTTGACACCTGTAGGGGAGGGATTCTGAGAGAAGGAGGAATACTTTAGAGAATAAGACCATGCATGCCTTGATAGCAGTAAAGCAGTCTCCCGGAAGCTTGCTGGCCCAAATAATAAGGGAGCTACACCTGAGCCCTGCACTCTATAGCATTTCCTTCCCCGAGTGAGAGCTCTCAAGCAGAGTGACTGGTGTCTGGTGTGTAGCCTGTGGAGGGCCTCATACTGATAGGGGATGTGTTACACATCAGCTCCTTGAAGTGAGTCTTCCTCGGGCTCAGTCCATTGACCATTCTTTGTGCTCTTTCCTGTATTGGCGTCCGTTTTAAGTTTCTGCACAGTATACTGCAGTACCTCGTACCCTGCACACTGCTCCTTGCCATTTGCACTCACGCTGGTGCTTTGTAGCCTAGCAGGGAGATGGCATCGCTTTCCTGGCTCATAACCAACCATACACTCCTTGGCCTCGTCCTGTTCCATGTCGCTTCAGTGCGGTGCTGGCAGAGCACCCCTGCTTGCCTTCCCACCTGAGAGAGCAGGGGAGGGCAGTACTGCAGAAGAGCCTCTTTTAGCCATTTTCAAGAAGGATTAGACCGAGTAGCTGGTCTGGTGCAACGAGCTGCTGTTGGCGCTGTTTTCATTTGCTGTCCAAACCCTTTCATCCCCACCTGGCACAAGTGGTGTGGGGCTATATGTGAGCTTATGCAACTAACAGCTTGGGGGACACAGAGGTTGTCTCCCACTCTGATAATCCACAGGGATAATTGGATTCAGTTTTGGAGTCCATGTTTAAACCCAAAGCAATGGGGCTGCAAATAGAAACTGATTCATGAATCTGGGAAGCCTGAAGTAGTTGAATGGGGTCTGTGAGTTAAATTATTGAATAGCTGAATAAGCTTTCCTTCCCACTCATCTCCCTGGGGAATTGACCTTAGATTCCTTTTCCTGAGGGAATCCATTGGGTGGACTGACCAAGTAAGTAAGTAAATAAACTTTTCCTGCCCTTACTTTCTTCTAAACTACTATTCCTAGAGTCTGCCTAGTGAATAACCCAGTAATCGACAGGTTTTGTCTCCTTCAGTCTGACCCAGACCTTACTCTCATTGTCTTGAGGGTAGAAAAGTAAAAAGAAAAAGAGACCCTTTCCCCCTCCCCTGTGTCCTGCTACAGAGAGAAGAAGGGCAAGACATGCACTTTGTACACTTTGGTTACAGAAATAGTGACTTCTGCCAGTTGGAGGGTTTGATGCTTAGGCAATGGTCTGTACATATGACTTTTTTTCTTTTTTTTATATATAAATGTCTTTAACCCTATCTTTGCT
Source organism: Falco punctatus (assembly GCF_963210335.1). Taxonomy (NCBI): domain Eukaryota; kingdom Metazoa; phylum Chordata; class Aves; order Falconiformes; family Falconidae; genus Falco; species Falco punctatus. Next base: position 2,315,041 of record NC_137587.1, read on the forward strand.
GTCATCCAAATTATTTTGTTTGGTAAGTGGCATTTTGGCGGCTGTATCCATGGGGGTGAGGAGCCAAAGGGAGGGGAGGCAAAAACTCCCAAGTGATCTCTTGGAAGGCTTTGTGGGTGAGGAGGAAATCCCATCTGCAAGGTTTCCGTCAGCGCCTGAGACGTGGATGGTGGCACATGGAAGAGCTGCAGTTTGGGTAGTAGAACTGGGAAGGACACACAGAAACACAAGGCCAGCCAAAGACAAGGGGAAAACTTCCTGCAAGAAACTTAAGTAGGCTGGGATTCATCTGCTCTGGTATCTTTTCCAAACTGAAATGATAAAGGTGGGGAAAACCCTGTGACAAACAAGTAGAGGATGATTGTTCGCTGTTTTCTGTAGCATTTAAGATTGGACATGCTTGATTAAACTACAAGACGGCAGATTGAACGAGGCTCGCCTTAGTTTTGGTGGCAAGCTCTTCCTTAGCTGTGGGCGCTAACGGTTTGCATTCAAAAAGGCTTGACCAGTTCATGGGGAAAGAAGAAGCCATCAGTAACCATGAGTGAAGATGCCATCATTGTTTCAGCAAGGAGCAGAAGATGCTGGAGGCTGAGATAAAGGAAGTACCGGGAAATGGATGCCAGCTTGGGGCTTTCCATTTTGTGGGGTAACGACTGTTTGCTGTGTCTGAGGGGTAGGTGGCAATATTTGACCCGATAACAGGCACCCCCAAAGCAAGCGTAGTGTGAGCTCTGCCTGGGGAGAGGGAGCAGTTGGCTTTTGATGCCGTGAGAGCAGAGGCTCTGGAGATGTTCCTCAGGGTGGTGTGGGGGCTCCTTTCAACTGCGAGGGTGAGCACTGGGGCAGAGCAATGCTACGCAGCCATGGACAGTGTGAACATTGTCCAGCGTGGGTCTCCTGTCGGGGACAGAGCTTTTTCTTTTACAGATCTTCAGCTGAGTTGTGAGCTGACACCAAATACACCATTTTCTGGGTTCCCCAGTTTGAGAGATGGGGAGCTGCTGGGGAGGGGCCGGGGGGGCTGCGAAGGTGGTGAGGGGCTGGAGCATCTCCCCGGGGAGGAAGGGCTGAGCGGGCGGGGGCTGTTCAGCCTGGAGAGGAGCAGCTGAGAGGGGATGTCACCCATGGCTGCAGGTATCCCCGGGCGGGTGCCCAGGGGACGGGGCCAGGCTCTTCCCAGCGGTGCCCAGCGGCGGGACGAGGGGCACCGGGCACAAACCGCCACACGGCCGGTTCCCTCTGAGCAGGAGGGAGAACGTGTGTCCCTGGCGGGTGGCGGGGCGCTGGGCCGGGCTGCCCAGAGCGGCTGGGGAGGCTCCTGCTGTGGGGCCATGGTGCAGCCTGCGGGGAGAGCCTGCGGGGGGGGATGGGGCTGGGGGCTCGGGGGGCACTGCCCGCCCGTGCCGGTTGGGATTCCATGATGATTTAGCAGTCTAGCCTAGGACACAGCTGGAGTAACGTTCTGCTTGTGCATTATGCCATCCTCCTCCATGCCTCTGTGTAGACCAAGTTACTGGAACCTTTTCTTTATTTTTGGAGAATTACGTGAGGTACATCACTTTCTCAGTGACCAGCAGGATACTAGGGAGCGTGAGTAGCCACGCAGCTTCTTGTCCGGGTTCGGCAGTGGGTCTGATCCAGAACTGCTAGGCTACAGTCCTGGCCTCAGCTGGGTGTGTTCAGGTAGCACCAGTCCAAACACCAGCTAAGTCATTATTGCAAGCAATCCAACAAAGCCAAGACACACAAAAACTATTTTCCATGTATAAGCATTTAAAATTGGGAGCCTTAATTTGTTTGGCAAGTTTGAGATGCAAAAGGCGGGTTTTGAAGATGCAGATTGGGGTATTTCAAAGAGGTGCTGGAGATAAAAGGGCACGCCTGGTCTGCAGGGAGGGTGGCACTTCTGGTGGTGGCCAGCTGTGTGGGGTGCAGCCGAGGTTCCTGCTATTGATGAGCTGTTCCCTTGTCTCCGGACCCTCTCGGGCTTGAGAAAGTAACGGGTCAGTGCTTGAAGTGGCTTGTACATGACAAAAAAACCTTTTGAAAATAGCAGCCTGTGCCTTAGAAAATGAAGAGCCAGGATGACAGCAAACAGTCCAGCTTTCTCTACCCAGAGTGTAATAATGTCAATTAAACCTGGAGAGGTTGGGCTTGAGGCTCCTCCTCTGTGCTGGCCAGGGCATCTGTTCTCCCTGTCAAAGGAATGACGGTGACATGGGACAAAGGATGGGAATTGGCTAACCTTGGATTTCTAGCAGAGAGTGATTGTCTGCTCCATGTGCTGGTGGCTGGGGAAATTCCCTTCCCCCATGACTCATCCATCTGCAGAAAGGAGCTGGAGCAGCTTCAGGAGGGGCTGGCTGAAGTGTTTGGGTGCAGAAAACCCACCTGGGTACGAAGGGATGGGAGCCAGAGCTGTGGCCGTGGGGGCAGAGGGGAAACCAGGGCAGTGAGGAGGATGGTTGATAGAGAGCAGAGCATGGGGGGGCGATCGGGTGGTTCAGCTGGGGGAGAGCAGCCGGAAAAACTCTCTTGGCACTTAAGTTGTCCTCCGGCTTAACTTGAGGCTGAGAATGGTTGCCCTGAAGTGAACCTGACAGTCAACTGGACAACTTGAAAGAGAAAGAAGAGAGGAGACGCCTTGTGAGGCGGGATGCTGGCTGGGGCAGCAGCGTGGTCTGTTCGCAGGAGGTGTGCGTGCGCTGCAGTGGGTGCTCGGCTGCGTTTGAGGCGGACGTGACCAGCAGCAGCGCAGCCAGAAAGGCCCAGGTGGGTCTCCTGCCTGGCTGGCCCGAGCCAGGACTGGGGTGAAAGGCCCAGTGGCCAGACTGGGGGGGGCTCTTGGCGTCCCAGCAGAAGGTGAGATGTGCTGGTGCTGATCTGGCCGCAGCAGGCAGCAGCTTTTTTACCTTCTGCCCTGGGTCAGGGACCAAATGACAGCCACGCTGCCGAGGAGTTGTGTGTTGGTAGCTGGGGTTGTGCTTGGGGACAGAGCTGTGTCCCAGTCCCCGAGGGAATGAGTCCCTTGCGTCCTGTGTGTTAGGACAGTTCAGCGTGTGCATGCAGACCGCGGAGGGGACCCGTGCCCGCCTCAGGAGGCTGGCCCAGGGTACCTGCACGTGGTGACGCTGTGGGTGTGCGCTTGTTTCCACGCTGGCCCAGGAGTAACATCTTTTTTGAGTTTGTCTGGCAGGAGACCAAGGCTCCCGAGAGTGAGCAGGGCTGTGTGCCTCGGAGGGCTCTGCTTGCTCTTCTCTGGAGGAGCAGCTGACGTCCTGGGTCTTGGCCAAGAACCAATACCACTGCCTCAATGACAGTCAGCTCCGTGGTTTGGGAAATACTGATGGCACCTGCTGTATTTTTGAAGTTTGAACTGCTAAAGCAAGCCCCCTCCCCATCCAGGGCTCCCAAAGGCGGTAACGCGGAGCACCGTGAGTATGCAGGGGGTATAAAAAGGTACCTTCAGGTACAGGGGTGGCCTTGGGACCTAAAAATAGTGATGGTGTCGGCTTCTGCGCACAGCACAACCTGCACAGTTTTCAGAGCTTGCAAAGTGTGGCGAGGAGAGGTGAGGAGAGAAACCTGCAGCTCTGGTTGCAGAAAGTGGCAGTGAGAGCGGTCACCAAAGGTGCGATGCTCCCTGGGACACAGCTGGGTGCAGGAGCGGGGTTGCCTGTCAGGGGAGAGACCTGCAGCCTCCAGACGCAGGTTTTTTCCCCCACCTTGTGCCTGTGGAGCGCATGTATAAGCTGCTGCTTCAATTCTTCGGTGGGGAGAGGGTTTGTGCTGGGGCTGCCAGACCTGTTGCCAGCCTGGGGCTGCAAACCTGCGGGGGGGGGACACAGCCCCGTTGTAGCTGCTGCTCCTGCAGCCTCCAGGCACGTCCCCGGAGGGGACCCCCGCAAGCGGCCCTGTGTGGCCAGTCCCCCCACATCTGTCCGGCGAGAGGGGGGCTCTGCCTCCAGCTGTGGGCACATCTGCCCCGCCGGGACCGACGTTTCCCAGGAGACAAGGGTGCGGGGTGTCGTTTCCAGCTGCGGTCACATCTGTCCTGCAGCTGCCGCCGGGGTCCACGTCAAGGAGACCCCGGGCCGCGTCCCCTGCTCACCCCCCCACCCCCCACCCCCGCCCCGGTGCAGGTATGTCCCTCCCCGCCAGCATCCCCCTCCCTCCATCCCTCCTTCCCTGCCTCCCTCCCTCCCGCCCGCCCTCCGCCTGCATGGAGAGAGCCACGGAATGGCGGAGCGAGAGAAAGGAGCTGCATCCCCGCCCGCCTCCTCCCCCTTCCTGGGGCTGCACCTCGCCTCACCCCCCAATTTCAGGTACCGGCCGCCCTCCGACCCCCGGGACCCCCGCGGGGCTGCCCCTGCCCCCCGCCCCAGGCAGCGCTCCCCATCCCTGCAGCCCCCGCATCGCACGGCCGGGCCCCCGCCGCCTCCAGCGCTTCTGCCTCCTCCCTGCGCATCCCTGCTGCCCCCCGCATCCCTGCTGCCCCCCACCCCGGCACCGCTGAGCCCCCACCGCATCCATCACTCCAGCCCCCCCCATCGCTGCCCAGCCCGCCCACCCCATATGTTGCTTCAGCCAGCCCCCACCCCGCCATGAGACCCTCACCCCATATACCACAGCAGCTCCCACCAGCCCCCTGCTTGGCCCTATGTCCCCCTCCCCCACCCCCTTACCTGTCTTATCTCCTCTTCAACCACCTTATCATCACACACACAAAAAAAAAAAAAAAAAAAAAAAAAAAGCTTAATCTCCTTCCCCACCCCCAGGAAAGCCTTTTTCTAGCCCTTTCCTAGAAATCCCAGGCGTTCCCGCTTCCCCCCCCCCCCCCCCCCCCCCCCCGCGAACCAGGAACCCCGAGGGAGGCAGTGGGAGAGTGCCAGAATTGATATTCCCAGCAATACCAAGCGCTCCCATCGATTTGGGATGCAGGGGGCTGTGTCTCCCCCGAAACCCAGCGAGGCTGGTCACGGGCCGTCCGACGGCCTGGGCCAGGCCAGGGATGGCTGGGGGCTTTGGACCCTCCGGAGCCCCCTGACTGACAGCGGCTCCAGGACAGGGATGCGCTGGGTAAGGGAGCTCTTCCGCTGCCCACGGGTGCGGTGCCCGGTGGTGTTCGCTCGCTGCTTCTGGCGGCTGTGCCAGCATCAGCCATTGCTCCCTGCTTGCCGCTAGCACCCAGGGGTGCTGCGGGCCAGCTGCCTGGGCAGAGGGGGGCCGTGCCGGCTGCTTTGGGCGGTGAGATTTTTTGGGGAGGGAAAGGAGGAACTGGTCTGCTCCTGGGGCCGCAGCCAAGCTCACGGCTGCCTCCGGCAGGCCCTGGACCCGGGGGCTTGGGGACCAGCCAGGGGCTTTGGGGACCAGCCAGGGGCCTTGGGGACCAGTGGGTCCCTGCTAGGCAGCCGGCAGGTGCAGCCGAGCCGTGGTGGCGTTCAGGCCATCTACCCCTGAGGGGCTTCGCTCCATCAGCCCCTTTACCGGGTGGTTCCAGGGCTTCGGCAGCTGCCTCCTATTGCAGTGCTGCCTGCGAGAGCTGCTAGGAGCTGTTGCAACATGGCTGGGTAAACCCTGCAAATCAAGCCATGAAATGCTGCCTCTGGAAATGTCCACCACGGAGAAGGAGCTTGGCCACTGAACCAGGAGCCAGAGGCTGAGCTGCCAAGCGGCTCCAGCCCCGTGGAAGGGCCAGGCTCACTGCCGTCCTGGATGCAGTGGCTGTCCCCTGGGCACCCTCCTGCTCCCCAGCAAACAGTGATGTCCCGGGAGGGCAGCGAACGAGGTACTGCTTCTTGCCATGCCTCAGACCTTTGGAAAAGGAGCCTGTGCCCCAGGGAAGAACACACCTTGGCAGGGGAGGCCATGCGGAAAGCTGGCGAGTCCAGGCGGCGGGTGCGAGATCTTCCCTGCGCGCCGAGCTCATGGTGTGAGCCTTGGAGCGGAAGGAGATGCCGGTGATGCTCCCGAGCCTGGGGCACGGTCTAGCAACCCAGAGGTGGTGTTGTGTGGGGAGCATCGTGTGAGGAGGGAGCCCTGCTTGTGAAATATTTGCAGGCTGGGTTACATGGCACATCTCGGGTGCTGGTCCTGCGTCCCTGCCGTGGGGGCTCAGTGGGGGGGCATCCCCCGTGGCCAAGCTGGAGCCAGCAGTGATGAGCATGGCTTGGGGTGAAGGCTCAGTGCGCGGCTGGTGGTGAGGTCCTGCGTGAGCGCTGCCCCAGCCTGCTGCCTGCAGGATGAGGTCTTGCAGCTTTTTGCCCTCTGGTACATTCACCTGTTCTTCCAGCTCCCAGAGAGGCAACACGCCGGCACAAGCGTTGGGTGATCGGTTGGCTTGAGTCAAGAGAGGACTTGGTCCTGGCCAGCAAGCCCGATGGGCAGGGGTCTGAAGCTTTGAAGAGGCTAGGGCTGGTGGGCTGGCGTGTCCTCATTGCTGGTGATGGCTTGGTGTTGTCTGAGAAGAGGTGGGAGGAGAAGCATGGTGAGGTGAGCCCTCCTTTAGCCAGGAGGACCTCCAGAGATGGCTGCTCACCATGACAAGAACAGCAGCATTTTAGGAGACGGCAATAAAAAAGTTGTTCTCATCCAGCCTCTCTTCTGTCCTTCAGCCTCCCAAAGCCTTGTGACCGGGGCTGCGCGGGTCTGCTTGGCATCCCTCTGGGACACCGTGCTGCAGCTCCTTGCCCTGCCAAGCAGCTCTGCTGGTGCTTCAGGCCATGGGGTCCCTCTGGCCAGTATAAGAGGGGCAGGGAGGACTGGCACAACTGGGGTGCAGGGCCCTGCAGCGCTCGCAGTACTGCCTGCCCCGCTGCCCCCCGGAGCACAGCTCTGAGGTAGCTGGGACCTAGGTGGGGGTCCCGCAACCGATCTCTGTCGCCTTCTGTTTCCCTCATAAAGGCAGAGAGCATCCACCTAGCTGCTGGGGCAGGCAGGCTCCTAGGGATGGAAATCCTTAGGGAGTTATTGGTGTGGGTCAGGAGAGATAGGGGGCTACCCCACTCCCTGGGGAGCCCTGTGGGAAATCACAGCCCTTTCCTGTCCCACTGGGGGGGGCTCGGGAGGGGAGGAGGTCTATGGGGGGAGAAGCCCGCTCCATCTCCTTGGGAAGTTCCAAGGAGGATCTTCAGGCTGAGGGCAAAAATCAATGCTGGCGCTATGGGCTGCTTTGTGTGCCTGCCGTGCTCACCTGGAGCTGCCAGAAGAGCCTGTTTGGAGGCGATGAGCTGGGTGTCAGAGCGGGGCTTCCTGCTTTCTTGGGGGGGGGGAGATGAAAGGGATGTCGTCTTCTGCTGGAAAGACAGAGGTGCCTTCTCCAGGGGTCAAATAAAAGAGTCCTTCTGGCTCTGGTGATGGAAGACAAACCCCAGGGCCAGCCAAGTGTAGGGTAGCACTGTTTTTCCTGCTGCCGCTTGTTGCAGGACTGGCACACAGCACTGCCTGGGAGCGGTGTCGGGGCAGGACCCGGGCAGCCGGGCTCCTTGGAGCCCCCAGCTCCATCATGCCGTGTTGCCTTGGCCAGGTCCCCGCATGGGGAGTCCCGCGCAGTGGCAGCGGGCTGGGGAGGAGATGCCGTAAGTCCCCATTTTCCTGGCGGGATGGAGCCGAGGGAGGCAGAGCAGCCAGGCTTGGTTACAAGGCTGTTACTGGGGCTGCGATCAGGCTGCTCCTGCTGCGGACAGGTAACAGCTGCCCCCCCTCATGCACCCACGTGTGCTCCCTTGCTCGCAGTTCCAGGGTGTCACGAGTTTATCCGTTCTCATGCATTCGGCAGGGCTGCCAGCCTCAGGTGCCGCTCAGCACGCACCTGTAACCTCTGCGGAGGCAGGGCTCACCCCCCTCAGCCGGGGGCAACCTCCCACCTACCTGCGGTGCCACGGTGCCCACCTGCAGCAGCACACAGCCATGCCTCCGCTGCTGCCGCTGGCGAGGGAGGTTGGCTACAATACCCGTGTAGGTCCTGCTCAGACTTTTACTGCTGATGGTGGAGCTGAGCTGAGCTCTCTGTTTCATTTTGTTGGTATTTTTATCCTCTTTGAGAAGCAAGAGAGAAAGGCAGGGGTGTTTCCATCACAGGGAGCTGGCGGGGGGTGGGGCGGGTGGCAGAGAGCCTTCCTTGTATCTCCTAGGAAGTCCTGGAGCATCCATGTGAGTGAGAAAAAGGCAGGAGTAACACAGCAATAGAGATTTCTTTATTCATCGCATTAAGCGAAGAGGTTTCCAGCAGACGAGGTGCCTCAGGGCAGAGCTGATAGGGAAGATGGAGCCCCGGATACAGTTATCGAGGAGCTGAGAGACAACGAACACAGTATCATGAGTGACATTGGCTGGTGGCAAGGCACTGACAGGGAGAGCCAGCAACAGGTTAGCTCAGCTGGTGCTCCAGGGAGACACAAGGAAGGCTCTTAGCCCGGCCAGGGGCCAAGCTGCGTCCCAGGCAGCCGGCAGTGCTGGTCAGGCCGATGGGAGATGCACCCCTCGCTCACAGCCCCTGGGCTGGGGGGCCAGGGAGAGCTGCTGGGGTGGGCGCCAGCGAGGGGCAGGAGGACAAACCTGCAGTAGGGGGGAGCGGGGTGCAACCCCACTGGGTTCTGGAGCAGTGTATGTGCAGCTGGTGGGGTGGGGGATGCCCTGTCCCCCATCCTGAAATGGGCACGGGCACCTCTGTCCCAGAGCTGCTTTGGCTCCATCCCAACGGGGCGAGGGGTGAACAACTCCATGGAGGGTCACGGCGAGTGGCAAGTGGCTCCAGGGGTTGTGGGGGATTACCTGAGGCCACTGTGCCAACACCCAGCAGCCCCTCCTGGGAAAGATCCCGATCTTCAGCTGCAGAAGAGGGGTGGGAGCTGGCAGAGCAGCTCACCCTAACGGGCCTATCTGGCCCTAACGGGGGCTGGGGGTTGCAGAAGCTCTCAGGCAGCCCTGCTTGAGGCGGGAGCGGGGCTGGGGGCCAGGTGGGGAAGGGGCATCGCTCCTGGCACTGCTTTGTGCCAGCTGGGCCTGGGCTTCCCTGGGTGCAGGAGCTGCCCTCGCTGCCCTCGGCTCGAGGAGCGCAGCCGGGAGAGCAGCAGTCCTGCCGTGCTGGAAACGCTCTGGCATCGTCGCGCAGCCCCGCTCTGCCCAGCCAGGAGCTGGATGGATGCACCTGCCAGCGGGGCACGGCCCCCAGCCCCAGCGTGGCCAGCAGTGCCGCAAGGGCAGGTGGAACCAGAGGCTGGGTGGTGCGGGTGTCCGTGCCGGGGTGCCCGCTGCGGGTGCTGGGGTGTGGGTGCTGGAGCAGGACCAGGAGCCGGGCTGGCTGGCAGGCAGAGGCAGTCAGCATCCCCGGCAGAGTGCAGGGACTTGGCACTGGCTCAGCTGGGGAGGTTATTTTTTTTTTTTTCCCCTCCAGGACAGCTGATTCCATCTATTTTTAATGAGCTTCCCCAGGTTGCGCAGTGAGGAGACAGAGCAGCGCCGGCAGCCACAGACTGCGACGGGGCAGGCGGAGAGGCAGCGGGCACCCGGGGCTCAGTCGTCATCCCCCTCCCTCCTCCTCGCCCCGGGCCTGGGGGGTCTTTTTTGGGGTGGGAGCGTGTACCCCAGGGAAGGGGGGTCCTCCTCAATGCAGCTGCCCTTGAAAATGGAGTCGAGCACCGAGGAGGAGAGCTGGCTGGAAGATCAGTGGGAGAAATGGTAGGGGACCGGCCGGGCTTCGGGGAGGGGGGGCTGTCCCAGGGGCGTGCAGGGGGACAAGGGGCAGCCCCTCGCCCCTGGGCATGTCACCCTTCTCTGCAAGCGATGGTTGCAGGACAGGAGCAAACTTGGCACCCAGTCGAGCCCGAAGTTCTCCCGGCTTGCGCAGGGAGCTTCGCGGCAGCCGGGCGCTGGAGCGGCAGAGGCGGCCGGCCGCATTCTGTCGCGCACCAGCATCTGCAGGCAGGGCTGGTGCTGGGCACCCACACAGCATCTCCCCGTCCCCGAGAACGCGGGCAGGGCTGCCTGTCCCCTCCCCGAAGCAGGGGGCACTGCCACCCCTCCCAGCTGCCCTGCAGAGCCAGGGAGCCCCTGCCAGCCCCTCGGCAAGGCTGTGCCTCCGGCTGGGACCCCGCGGCCGCCCGGGCGTGCCGAGGCCCCCAGCATTAGCGGCTGATGATGTCCCACCCTGGCGACCCACGTAACCAGAGAAGAAATCAATTTGTGCTTTGAAGGCTCGTCATGAGCCTCCTGCTCTGCATTCCCTCCCTCCCACAGGCAGCAGCAGATGGGCAAGGGGGGTCTGGACACCCCACCTTGTGCTGAAGGCTGTGTCCCTGCCTCCCCATGTGTCTTGTGGGTGCTGCCCCCATGGGCGTGATTGTTCCCGGCCACCTCCACCGTGGGAGCCCACCGCTGGGGGGGTCCTCAGAAACATGGAGGGGAGGTGCTGCTTCCCCCGTGGGCTTCTCCTGCTCCTTCCCTGCTCCGGGAGCTGGGACAAAGGAGGTGTTACCACTCGGTGGCACCAGCTTGGTGCCACTGCTGGGATGGGGCCCCAGGGTGTGTGAGCAATGCTTAAAGCGAGGGTGGGAGCTTTGCAGGTCGCAAAATCCCCTTTTCCTTCCTTCCCCACGGTGCAGGCCAAGTCAGAGAAGGGTGATGGGCTCAGTGCGGCGCTTTTCCCCCAAGCATCTCCCAACCCAAGGAGCTGGGAGCAAACGGGAATGGCAGCATGGAGAGCTGTGCCCGTGGTCGCTCCAGACTGGACGTGGTGGGGTTGTATCGTTGGCAGAGGGCTGTTGAGCTGGGCTCTTTTACTTACCCCTGTGGTAATGAATAAGTGTGGAGAGCACTGCGGTACCACCACAGAGAAATGTTTAGAGCCAGGAGCGCCTTGCCATCCCCCCCGGGGACACAAGCAAGCACGCGAGGAGCCTGCTCATCAGCACGTTTCCAGCCACTAGAAGGATATCTCTGTAAACTTTCTGAAGGGGTGTAATAAGCCTGTGGGGCACCAGCCCTGAGGGACCCCTGAGGCCATGCAGGCAGCACCGATACGTGGCCACAGGAATGCCCGTGGTCATCCCAGGGGGTGATTTTTGGTGGAGGGACTCACTGCTCTCTCTTACTGCAGGCACCTGGCTGGGACATCCCTCCCAGCTGTGACTCGGGGTCTGGCGGTGCCATGGCCAGCAGGTCTGCAGTGCTGGCGAGGTCTGTGGGTCTTGGTGTGGTCACCTGTCCCGGCAGGTCCATCCTCCCGTTGTGCCCTGCCAGGACCCCCAGCTGTCCCCTCGCTGTAACCCCAGACTTCACCCCGCTGGGTGTCTGTGCACAGCTGGGACAGCCCGGGAGCCTCCCTTGGATGGTGGGAGCTGAACCTCCTTGGCAGGGCTGGCTGTCCCATGCTCTCCCACCTGCACATCCCTACTGTCTTCGGTCGGGCAGAGGCTGGTGTGGGGCACACTCCTCCTGCCTCGCCACAGCCACAGACCATGCCAAGCCCAGCCATCTGGTGGGCACAGACCCATGCCTTCTGGAAGGAGCCCCATTCCCAGTCTTTCTTCCCAGTAAAGACTGGGAGACCCTCTCCTGGGGTGGGCAGTGCTGCTCCCTGCCTGTGCAGTGGGTGATCACAGCATCTCCACTCCCTCCAGGCTCACCCACGACATCAGCCTCGAGGAATTTGAGGATGAAGACCTCTCTGAGATCACCGATGAGTGTGGAATCAGCCTGCACTGCAAGGAGAGCCTGGCCACCCGGGTAAGCGGGATGGGGACAGGGATGGGGATGGGCAGAGAGTGCTGGTGGGGCTGGCAGGACCATCAGCTCCCATGTAGGACCACCAGGTCCCCAGGCCAGTGATGCTTCCTCAAGGTGCCCTTTGCCACAACCCAAATCCCCTCTGCTCGGCAGTGCCCTTGCCTCACCACGGCACAGCACAGACCCTTCCTGAGCCAGCCAGACCCAAGGGACAGAAAAGCACCTCAAAGCTGGTGCTGTTTGGTTCCCACTGTGCTGGAGGGATTTGAGTTTGTTCCTCAGGGATGAGCCTAGGGTTTTGAGCGCAAGCAGGGGCACATCTCCCGTTTGAGAGGGATGGCCAGTGAGCCTCTGGCACCCGATAAGCATCCTTGGGAAGCAAGGATGTGTGTGAGGTGGCACCAAAGGTCCTGAGTAAGATGTGCATCCCTGGGTCTGGAGGTGTGTCTGGGCTGGCAGCTCTCCTCTACTCACTCTGTGTTCCTTCTGACTTGCTAGCTGTCTTTAGCAAGAGCTGTCCTCAGGCTTTTAGGAGGCAGGAGACCTGAAGGCTGGTGAAACAGGGCTGGAGGAGGTGGCTTTGAACCCAGCAGGCAGCAGATGAAATAAAACCAGGAGCTGTGAAGCCTGTGCAGATGCTGCAGGCGGGTCTCCCATCCACCTTAAGTACCTCAGGGCATGTTGTGGAGACCCCAACAGGGTTCACGCCAGTATTCAAACTGCCCAAGAAGGCCGTGGGGACAGAAACGTGGAGGTAAACTGAGAATTACACTGGATTTGGAAATATGAGGGATTCTGCATTTTGCCGGTGTGTTTCATGCTAAAAGGATGCAAATGCTGGAGGAGCAACCAGACAGTTTGAGAATCCTTTCATCCCTCAGGAGAAATACTTCCTTTGCAAAACTGCTAACGACCCAGCGAGGAGGGGAAAAGCAGAGGAATTTGTCGCAGATTTAAAATTAGAAAGTGAATTTGTGATGTTGGGAATCCCTCGTTGCAGGCAGGAGGGTACAGGCAGACCTCATCCCTGGGAGGTGAGTGCGTCCTGCTGTGCTCCTGGTCTAATTCGGGACCTTCCCAGCAGAAATTCAGCTGCTCCTGGAGATGAGGCTACTGCTCCACATCTCTGCTCCGGCCACCGCTGCCTCCTGCGCCAGGACCTTAGGATGGGAAGAGCCTGGGCTCGTGGGCTGCGTACGCCGAAGGAAGGGGGGATGACACTGGAGGAGAGATAACACTGGAGGCAAACCCAAAAGCCAACCCAGTGCTGGGGGTCCACGAGGGCACAGCCGCAGCCAGGGCAGGGCATTGGGAAGATCCTCCTGCCTGCAGTAGGTGAGGCCGGCAGGGGCTTTGGGTGTGCTGCTGGATGCTTCCCATCAGCTGCCCCAGTTCTCCCGGGCTCTTAGGACAGGATTTGTTTTTATTTTACGGACTGCCAGCCCTTGGCTGAGGTTTGGCAGGGAGGATAAGGGTGGAGGGGGGGACTTGCAGCTCAGCTGCTGCGGCCCTTCCTTGCGGTCGAGGGAAAACGGACTGCTTCACCCACTGAAAACAGTGTACTGGAGGGTTTCTGCACCCCTGAACTGCGATGCAGACCTGACCCATGGCAGAGGATTTTCTCGGGCTCCAGCAGCGAGCCCCACGCCGTCCCTGGGGCTCAGGATTGCCTTGCACAGACGGCTGAGTGCACAGAGGGTCCACCGGGGCTGAAGGGGGGTACAAAACTGCCCCCAGGGAAGCAAGGAGCTATTCATAAACACAGCAAAGGAAGAAGCTTGCCACGCTCAGATGGCTACTAAATGCCTACTAAAAATACGTTTGAATGGTTTATATGGGGCACAGAGGATTGCCTGAGGAGCAGAACCGAAAGTGATGACAGCAATGGTGATGAGGGGCTTTCAATCCCAAGCATCGAAGGCGCGACCTGGGGAGCTTTCCAACCCAACTGCCGTCTGGAGCGAGCTCGGAGCGATGGGCTCGTGGGATCTGCCTGATGGAATCAGCCAGGCCCAGAGGGAGCAGCTTGGCTGGGTCTGCACAGTGCGGGGCCCAGCAAATCAGTAATGACCCGCAGCCGGCATCAGCCAGCTAATTGCATCACGTGGGGATGGCTGGCTTGGCGAGGCAGCCCGACGCCGGCCCCGCGCTGGTGCCCTGCCCATGGTGAGCTCCCGGTGCCGCAGAGCACCCATGGTACGTAGGATGGAAGGTTGGCCCCGGTTGCCCCTGCAGTGCCAGGTGCCTGGCGAAAGCCCGGCGATGGAGTGAGGGATGCGGGGTGAGAGAGAGCTGCAGGCTCGCCAGATCACATCGGGGGGAAGAGCGCCAGGGAAGGGGGAACGCAGGGTCTGGGGAGCGCGGTGACCCGCGGGGCTGGGGGCATCCAAGCTTCCCGACTCGGCGGCAGGTCTCCGGAGAGGTGGGCAGGCACAGCAACCCTGCGGTGAGCAGGAAAGCACCAGGAGGGAGTGAGGGGACAGACCCTGCCGGAGGGCTGGGCAGGTGGCTGCTGCATGGGGACAGCCGGTGACCTTGGCGCTGCAGGGGGTCTGGCAGAGATGCTGGGTGGCAAAACCCCGTGGCAGGAATGGGCGTCCGGTGCAGAGGTCAGCACCCAGAGGTGGGGGTTGAGGCTTTTTTCTGGTCTTGGAAAAACAAAGATGATTTCATCGTGGGCTATTTTAGCAGCTTTCCCAAAATAGTGGCTAAGCCACAGAGAAACTGCGAGGACGTATAGGCTGATGTTTGTGCAGGAGGGAACCGTGCACCGACCAGGCACCTCAGGGAAGGAAGAGCATGTACCCAGAATGAGGAATAACTCCAAGCGTGGCTGAAAAAACCTGTGATTTCAACAAGAAGTTGCAGGTGAATGAAAACTGGGAGTGAAGCGAGGCGTGGGCTGAGAGGAGGGCTCAGCGGAGAGGCAGAGCTGCCCTCAGGGCTCTTGGAAGAGCAGGGCAGGGGGTTGGCTGGGGGGAGCGGGGGCAAGTGCTCCACTTCAGCGCACTGAGAGGAACAGCTGTGACAGAAGCACGAGGCCTTTGCTTTGGACTTGACCTCGGTTTGGTGGCTTGGAAACCCGGTGTGATGAACCTTGTTTTCAGCAAGATGGATCCCAGCAAACAGCCAGGCTGCAGTTATTATAGGCTCGGTGCCTCATCTGTTTTCTAGGAGCTCCAGAAAATGGTTAATGCAGGAATGAAGAAAAAAAAAAAAAAAACCCACACAAACCCAAAACGTAAGAAATACCCTTCTTGGAAATACTTGAGAGCATAAAAATGAGTGCCCGAAGGAAAGGAGCTGGTTTAGGGCTGTGCTGAGCCTTCACAGCCTGCATGAAAAGGCCTGAACCAACCATGAAGATACGTGGAGAAAAAAAGCCTACTTTGTTTTTCCAGCATGAGAAGACTGCTCCCTCTTGCCGTTCACCATCGCTGACCGCTGGCAGCAGCTGCCCTGGGCAGGTCGGCGGGACCCGCTGCAAAGGGGGGAGCAGCTGCCAGGAGCCGGCCAACCTGCTGCTGTGGGGAGCGGGGGGGAGCCCCCCCGGGGGCTGGGAGCGCAGGATGCCGCAGCGAGGCGGCTGCTGACTTTTCAAAGGCCGCTCTGTGAAGCCGCCTCTGATCCATCGCCGGCTGTGGCTGTGCCAGGCTGGGGGCAGAGAGGCTGCTCCTGGAGCTTTGAAGCCGGCAGCAAAGCAGTCACGGCTGGGGGGTAGGGAGCAGGGACACCTGCTCAGCAGGTCCCCCTCGCTTGCCCATGCTCATAAAACGCTTTTCCCAGCTGAAGGTTTTGCCGCTCCTCTGGCAGGGAAGGCTGCAGGGGCTGGGGAGCAGGGAAGAGCCTTTTGCCTGCTCAACCATATGGGGTATGGACCAGGGTCACTCAAGCAACGCCTTGCACATCACCCGCTCCTCTTGCAGGAGCCTTTGGTTCCTAGGGAAGCAAGCAGCACCCGTCCCTTGCTGGGCTCGGCGGCAGCCCCCATGCAGGCGGTTCCCCCGACTAGACTGGTGCTCCCAGGGGTGCTCCCGGCACCTTGCAATTGCAGCAAGGCTCGCGCTGCTCCGGTCCCCCCAGGGCCCACGGACCACAGCGTCAGGACCATCAGAGGCCAGTCATTGGATACTGGGATTCTTCGCCATTGGGATGGTGCTGTGCAGGTTGGAGGTAGCATCAGCAGGAGCAAGCCAGTGTCATGGCCATCCCAGGGCTGGCTCTGTACTGGAGGTGTGAGCCTCCCTGTGACTGCATCAGGGTCCGGGTGTGCATCTTGTGCACAGCCTGCTGCAAGATTCGGGCACTGGTACTGCTCTCCCACACGCCCTAGTCTCTCCGACAGGCTGAAAGGACGTTGGGAAGTCACCTCAACATTGTGTCTGTGCTGAGGCATGAGTGTTCTCAAGCTGGCCTTAGGTGACATTAACTTGTCCCTAGAGAGCTCCCAAGGCAGCGCCCTTCCAGTCAGAAAGGCTTCCCAAGGCTGAGTCCCTGCTCTCGCTTTGCAAGTCACCACAGGTCCCACTCAGATGGTAAGGTCAGCTATCGCTCTGTGGTTTCAAAATCATTTTGTCCTGCTACCAGCCACTAACAAGTACCTGCAGTGGCTGTAGTTCCCTCCTAGCTATTGAACCTGGGATGGCACATCCCTCCTAGGGTGCGCTTGTCTTCAAGACCGGTACTGTTTTGCTTTTCTGCATCCTTCTGGGACTTACCTTCCTCTGAGAGTTTTCCTTGTGCTGGCTACAGCTACAGGGTCACTGAGGCAGTGTCATTGGCAGTCTAGGTTGAACGTCACCAGCTGACTCGAATACACCTACCCAGGCTCGATATAAACCACTTTACTGGCATCTCCCCCCAGTTCTTTTCCTGTGCCTTGGTTTCCTTGTTAAAATCCATGTGATTTGCCACTGATAACTGGTGCCACGGAAACACTGAACTTACTGTGGGAAGGCCAGTGTTAAACCAAGGGAGTTAAATGTTTAAAGCCTCAAGAGGACGGGTGTTGATGGCAGCGCTCCTCCCGGGGCTCACTCAGCACCTGCCAGGACTGCAGCAGGGACACTGGGGTGAAACAGCCCCCATGAGAAGGTTCGTGCTGTGCCTGTCAGAGCCATGCCTGTGCTGCCTTCAGTCCGGCAGGTCAGGAGCTGGTGGCAGTGAGAGCTCTTGGAGGGGCTTCTCCTACGGCTCAAGGGGCATCCTCCGTGCAGCCAGAGACATGGATAGCGCCGGCTGCAAAAAAACGCCATTCTCCACCTCTGCCCACTGACGGGAGTTTTCCAGTCCCCACAAACAGCTGCTAACCATGGGATTCGACTCGCTAACGCCAAGCCACAGCCGTTATTGCTGGCTGCAGCACCTTGTGCATGTGCAAGCTCCCGTTACGGCTAGGAAGATGGCTTGGGAAGGGAACTGTTGACCTTTAAACACCTGCAGCCACGTGGGGACATCAGTGCCTCTTCACCAGCCACGAGGGCCACGGTGGCCACCTTGCTTCAGGAGTGAAGGGCTCAAGGGGAGCATGGGGCTGCCCGTGGCCAGAGCACAGCCACCACGACGGGGTGACTGGAGAGCCAGCCCTGGGATGCCGGCTCATTGGGCATCCCTTCAGCATGGCTTCAGGTCCGAGAAGTGCAGATGCTGGGTGTGTGAGAAAAGGTCTGTTCAGCATGGGGAGGCTGAGGGGACGTAACTCCTGTCCCTGGCTGCCTGACGGCTGCAGGGAAGAAGGAGCCTGACTCCTCTCCCTGGTGTGCAGCGACAATTTCAACCCCAGAGAGAGAAAAAGTAGTAGTAGTGCAGCGCGGGTGCTGGTATCCGGCCCGGTGGTGGGTTCTCTGTCCGTGAGGATATTTGGGTGTGATGGGCCAGGGTCTGAGCAACCCTCCCCAGGCAGCGCTTGGCCAGACCCCAGCAGGATGGTGTGTGCTTGTATGGGCCCCCGGTGCCGGGGCAGGAGCGGGGCGAGGACATGGTCTGCCGTGGGAGGAAGGATTATCGAATTATAGAACCATGGAATCGTTGAGGTTGGAAAAGAGCTTTAAGACCATCGAGCCCAACCAGTTACCCCAGCACTGCCCAGCCCGCCCCTAACCCATGTCCCCAAGCACCGTCTCTAGGGCAGCCCGGGTTGGAAGGGCCCTCAGCCGTTCCCCCGGCCCAGCGTTCGGCGGAGGGGCAGCCGGGGGTCTTGCCTAGCCCGCTGGCCCCCGGAGAGCCTCCGGCGGCGGGGGCCTCTGCCCGGCCGGGGGGTCGTCCTGCCGCGGCGGCCGTTCGGCGGCTCAGAGCCAGCCCGGGCGTGCGCGGCTGCGCGCCGGGACCCACGGGCACCGCCGGGGGAGGGATGGGGGTGTCCCCCGCGCCGGGGGGCGGCCCGGTGCTGCCGGGGCAGGGGGGCGTCCTTCGCCGGGAATAGCATCCCTGCCCCTTTAAAGGGCAGAGGCCGCCGGGGGCGATGGCCGCGCCGCCCCCGCTCCCCGGCCGCGGCCCCCGCCCCGCGGCTGACGGCAGCGCTGACCCGGCAGGGCGCTGTGAGCCGGCCGGGCGCGGCCCGCGGGGAGCCCAGCCGCCTGCAGGCCGAGATGCTCCAGCTCGATCTCATCGACGCGGCGGGGGATGCGGCGGCCGAGGAGCAGACGGCCCCCGAGCCGCTGCAGAAGGAGCCCCCGCCCCCGGCCGGGACCACCGAGGTCTACAGGCCGAAGCGACCCACAACTCTGAACCTCTTCCCGCAGGTGCCTCGCAGCCAGGTGAGCTTGGGCCGGGGGGTGGGGGAGTGCGTGCAGGGGAGGGGGAGGGGGGATGCTCCCTGCGCCGGGAGCTTTTGTCTTGGAGGGACGGAGGGAAGAGGCTCCGCTGCCCCTCCCCGCGATGCCCGGCAGTGTCCCGGCCGCCCCCCCCCCCCCGCCGTCCCTGCCCCCCACCGGGCGCAGCCCGGTCCCTGCTGCGGGGCCGGGGGAGCGGTCAGCGGGCCGGGGGGGCACCGGGGGCACACGGGGATGTGCTCGCTCGCTGCCGGGCCGCCCCCCCTGCCTGGGCACTGCGTTTGACAGGGGCGGATAGGGGGGCTTAGGGGTCTGGTGGGACCTTCCATCGCCACTGTCGAGGTGAGAGGGAAGGGGCCAGGACCGAGCTGTGCCCCCGGCAGAGCCGTGGGGCAGGGGGGAGCGGGGCAGGGACCCTGTGGGGATGGAGAGTGAGCGACGGGACGGGGCACCGCACCACGGGGCTGGCACCGCTGGCCACAGCCGGCTGGGCTCCAGCTGTCCCAGGGTGGGACAGTGCCAGCCCCGGGCAGGATGGTGACACCGGGTACCCCATGCCCGGCGCTGGGGACACAGTGGCCTCCCCTCCTGAGCAGCAGGCAAAAGCGGTATTAATGTCAGTGCCCCGTGCAAAATTTGAAAGACAGATCGGCAACACCCAAAATGGTGGCTGGGAGGGTGAGGGGGGTCTGTTGTCTCACTCACGCTCAGATTTGTACGAGATTTTGGATGGTTTTCCCCAAAACTGCCTGCCCACACAGCCATGGGGCTGCTGCCATCCACGGGGCAGGCGTGTCTGGGTGCCCCGCACCCTCCGAGCAGGGCTGGGGTCCCTTTGCCCCATCTCCTCTGCAAACTTCGCGGAGCCACGCGAGGTGCGCGATGCGCAGGGCTATTTTTGCCACCCTCCTGCATTCAGCTGTGCCTTCTGCCAAGTAGGAGGATTTTCAGTGCAGTGACGTTGAGCTGAGGAGCATGAAGCGTGGGGCAGGTGTCCCTGTGGGTGACAGATGGGGAGTAGTCAGAGCTGGGTGTCACCAACCCAGCTACTGGCAGCTGATGCCAGCTCTCTGCCTGAGGCCACAGGCAGGAGGAGGAGGAGGAGGAGGAAGAAGAAGAAGGCACGGAGCCAGGATGGGCGCCTGGGGGCAGCTGGCACTGGGGACAAAGACAGCAGGGCTGGGGAGGCGGGGGGAGCCCCACCGAGCATAATGGACAAGGGGACGGTGACAGCCTCGTCCCACCCTGTGCAGGGACCCCGAGAAGCAAGTGGCACGTGGCAGCCACATCCAGCTGGGGAGGTGGGGGACAGCAGGGCCCCCCTCCCAGGCTGCCGGTCCCAACCAATGTCCAGGGGTGGCAGCAGGCCTTTGGAGGGGCATTTGGGGCAGAGGGGGTTGCAGAGGTGGTGGGCTGGGGAGGGGGAGCTGGCGGTCCCCTCGCAGGGGCATGGTGGGGGCTGTGGGGCTGCACTGGGTGCCGCAGGCAGGGCTGAGGGAATGGGAGATGGGGGCTTCGCCACAGCTGGCAGCAGGAGCCAGGGGCCAGCAGGGCCGGGGCACAGCTGGCCAGGGAGGGCCATGCTCTCGGTGGCATCTAGTGAGGGACAGGCTGGCTCAAAGGTGCTTGGGGTGCCCCTTCAGGATGGCTACCTCTAGCCAAAGGCAGTTTTTCCCTGCCCACGTGCAGTGCCCCGAGGAGAGGACAGGGTGTGCGGGGCATCCCTTGGGCATCAGCCTGAGAACTGCCTCTGCCTGCGCCAGAGCCTCCTGTGCCCTCCTGGCCTGCCCAGCTCCATCCTCCCGCAGGTGACTGTGGCCGTGCATCCCCTCTTGAAGGCCCACCTGGGCAGCCCTGCCGTGCCTCCAGCCTCCTCCTGCCGGGCACCGTCCCACCCTCCCCTCCAGACCCTCCTCATGAGCTTGGTCAGGTCTCAGTTGCCACTGGGCTCTCTGTGACCATCATCCTGGGCAGGTGGCCTGGAAACAGCAAGAGGAGCATCCCCAACTTTCCAGAGGGGAAGAAGCAGCTGCTGTGGCTGGCTAGGTTCATCCTCTAAGACCTTGGGAATGCTGCTGCCCTACGGCTGGGCATTACAAAGCCCCAGCCTTGCGGGACGGGTGGGATGGGTGGGCTCTGCCGGCTGCATTGCGGTGCAGGCAGCCTGGCTGGCTGCTGTGCTGGCCCCACGGCACTCAGCACGCAGAGGTGCGGAAGCAGAGTAAGGATGAGGCAGCTCCTGCCCCGCTGGTGACAGCTGCGGGCTGGTGATAAGGCCGTGCGAAAAACCAGGGAGTCCCAGTGGGGCTTAGTTCTTGAGCAAAAACTGACGGTGTGGAGAATGCCAGGGAAGAGCCAGTCGGTGCCCCGCAGGAGGGGCTGGGGGCGGGCGGCTGGGGGGGCTTTTTGGGGTGGAGGAGAGGATGGGGACCCGGGCTGGGGCTGCAGCAGGCGGGATGTTGTGCCCCGCTGAGGCAGGCGGGGAGGGCATGTCCCCTGTCTGCGGGAGAGCCCTTGTTAGAGGGGACCTGGTGGCCTTTGGTCCCGGGTGTTGCGGTGCACGTTCCCCTGTGCACGCGCCCCGTGCACGGCCGGCTGCCCCGGGCCAGGCAGGCAGGCACAGCACCTGCAGCAATCGCCCGAGCGTGGGCAGCCGGGTCCTGCCTCTCCTCTCCAGCTGATCAGGATTGGTGTCTGCTGGTGAACTACATATACGTGTCTGTGTGCATGTATAGGTATGTATCCGTACAAATATACGTGTGTGCATATGTATACCCCCATATACACTCAACAGGGGTGACCCCAGTAACAGGCGCTGATCTGTCCAGTATCTGGCTCCCCGCTGGGCAGCAGCACAGCCCCTGGCCCGTGGGGCTTCCCCCAGTTAATAACACTGGGTGGCTGGGAGGTAGGCAGGGCCAGGGGGCTGGGACCTGGGCACGGCCGCCCAGCACGGGCGGGCTCCGGGCAGGCTCAGGTCTTGATTTATTTTTTTTTTTGGCTCGGGACTGTCCATCCGTGGGCTCCTGCAGCCAAGTCTCCCCAGGGTGGATGAGTGCAACCATCCAGACCAAGCTGTCTGCCTCCCGGCTGGCCCTTTGGCCACCGCGCCAGCTCTCACAGCAGTGGCGTGGTGAGATGTGGGGCTGGCAGGGGGGTCCCCCGCAGCACCATGTGCCCAGGGGGTGAGGGAGCTGAGCAGGGCACTATGGACTCGGGAAGGGATGGGTGCCACCGCCGTGCCATGCGCTGTTTACTGTTTGGGCTACAAGGCGGCTTTGTTCTTCTCCTCAGGACACTCTGAATAACAACTCTCTGGGGAAAAAGCACAGTTGGCAGGAGCGGGTGTCCCGGTCGTCATCCCCTCTGAAAACGGGTGAGTCCTTGGGCTGTTGGCCAGGGGCAGCTCCCTGCACCCTTCCGTGGCTCTCAAGAGCCTGGGGTAAGTGGTACCAGAGAGGAAGGTTGGGGGGAACATCCCACAAGGATGTTTTCCATCTTGCATGTCCATCTTGAGTCTGTGTGGCATCCCTGGCCACCTTCCCTGGCAGGGACCATCACCCTCTGGGGGCTGTCAATGCCGCTTTCCTCCCCCACCAGGTGAGCAGACCCCTCCCCACGACCACGTTTGCCTGAGTGATGAGGTCAATCACCAAAACAGCACAACCTCCACCAAAGACCGTGGCACGTCCACAGAGAGCCCGTGCCGGCGCACAGCAGCCACCCAGATGGCACCTGCCTGCGTTGCCTCGTCCCGGCCACCTGAGAAGCACCAGGCCACTAGCCGGCCCCCACCACATGGTGCCAGCGTGGTGGTGGTGACGGCAAGGGGCCCCGAGGCCCACCGGGACCGCATCCACTACCAGACGGACGTGAGGTTGGAGGCCACGGAGGAGATCTACCTGACGCCCGTGCAGAAGAACTCGGACCCCCTGGAGACTGACAAGCCGTTCCTCTCGCAGTCCAGTGAGAACCGCATGTCCATCAGCTCCGACATCGACAGCTCTGGCTATTCGGCTCTGGCAGGGAAAACCAACCCCTCCATCAGCGAGGAGGATGAGGTGCTGGACTACATGTCCTCTCCTGACAAGACAAACCTGCACAGGGCCACCTGCGGTGGTGGGAGCAGTGGCTCCCGGCCAGGGCACAACCTTCAGAGAGCCTCGGTGAGTTCGGACACCAGTGCCCTCTCCTACGACTCGGTCAAATACACGCTGGTGGTGGACGAGAACGTGCAGCTGGAGCTGGTCAGCCTCAAGCAGTGCTACTCGGGCTACAGCGACGAGAGTGACTCGGCCACTGTCTACGACAACTGCATCTCCTCGCCCTACGAGTCGGCCATTGGTGAGGAGTATGAGGAGGATGCACTGAAGCGCGACTCGGTCTGCCTCTCCGAGGACTCGACCCCTGAGGCAGACATCCACTTCTCCAAGAAGTTCCTCAACGTCTTCATGAGCGGCCGGGCGCGCTCCTCCAGTGAGTGCTGGGCACCGGGGGAAGGTGGGCTGGTGGCCACCTGCCGAGGCAGCCCTGCCCGTCCCTGGTATTAGGCTGAGGGCACGCTCGGGTGGCAAGCCACCAGCGGACACTGGCCCCAGCTCTGCTTGCTGCGGCCCGTGGCTTTGTCCCTGGTGGCTGGGGGGGCTTGGAAAAGCCTTATGAGCTGCAGGCGGGGGTGGCCAGAGGTGCTTCAGGCTGCTTTTCTGGCTAACCCGAGGTGTGGCCACGCTGAGGGGGAGGCTGGGTGGTCTCACAGGGGGACAGCATCCCTCCTGGAGTGCCACCGTCCTCCCCAAGCCCACAGGAGCATCAGGGCTGGTGGCATGCCCCGGCAGGCAGGGCTTCCCATGGGGTGGCTGGTCCCACAGTGCCAGTGCCACCAGCTGCCATGGCTGCGTGGGTTGGCGCAGGGAGGCTGTGGTCCCAGTGGGGACCGCTGAGCACCAACACGGCAGCTGTAGCCGTGCCTGCCTCTGCCGTGGCACCGTGTGGCTTCGTCTCGGCCGAGCTGCCCCCCGGGAGCCTCAGCAGCCTGTCCTTCCCTGGGCTGCGGGGCTGACACGTCCCCCTCTGCCCTCGTCCCCAGGTGCGGAGTCCTTTGGCTTGTTCTCCTGCGTGATCAATGGGGAGGAGCAGGAGCAGACCCACCGTGCCGTCTTCAGGTGAGCTTGCGGGCGCAAGCGGTGTCCCCAGCCTCTTGAAAGCGGGTGCTGCCCTCCCACCGCGGTGGAGCCACCCCAAAGCCCAGCCTCTCCAGCGTGGGAAGCCCTGGGGACCAATCCACTGCCCGTAGCTCATGCCCTGCTCAGGCTGCTGTGAGGGCAAAACCTCCAAGGGCAGCCGGGACCTCTGGGAGCAGCGTGGGTGGCTGTTGTGGTTTAACCCCAGCTGGCAGCTCAGCATCATGTGGCGGCTCGCTCACTCCCCCTCCTTTACCCCAGGTGGGATGGGGAGAAGTGGAATAAAGGTAAAACCCGTGGGTTGAGATAAGAGATGTTTAATAATTGAAATAAAGTAAAAATAACAGCAATAATAATAATTGTAATGAAGAGGAGAGGGAGAGAGGAAAAAAATCCAAGGGGAAAAAAAAAGACAGAAAAACCCCTAAGTGATGCTCAGTGCAGTTGCTCACCCCCGTCTGACCGATGCCCAGCCAGTCCCCCAGCAGGGATCAGCTGCCCCCGGCCAGCTGCCCCAGTTTATATACTGGGTGTGACGTTCTGTGCTGTGGAATATCCCTTTGGCCAGCTGGGGTCGGCTGTGCTGCTCTGCTCCCTCCCAGCTCCTTGTGCCCCTGCGCTGGCGGTGCACGGAGCACGGAAGAGCCCTTGGTTTAGGGTGAGTGCTACTTGGCAACAGCTGAGCCATCAGGGTGCTGTCAGCATCCTTCCCACACGACACCCAAAATGCAGCAGAGTAGCAGCCGCTGAGAAGAAAACTAACTATCCCAGGCAAAACCAGGACAGTGGGGCGATAGGGGATACCCTTGCCTTAGGGGCCAGGATGCTGCCACCTTTTGAGCCTAAACCTGCCCCGATAAAGCGTCTCAGGTCACCGTGGCTAATTACACAACCCAGGGCACTGCCAGCCTGGGCGGGCGGTGGGGTTTGCAATGCCCCCTGCCCCAGCAGTGTGCTGGCAAGAGGGGCAGCGGTGCTGGCTGGCCAGGTGCTAGTGCCTCTCCTCCCAGGTTTGTGCCTCGCCACGCGGATGAGCTGGAGCTGGAGGTGGACGATCCTTTGCTGGTGGAGGTGCAGGCAGAAGATTATTGGTATGAAGCCTACAACATGCGGACGGGTGACCGGGGCATTTTTCCTGCCTACTACGCTATCGAGGTGACCAAGGACCCAGACCATGTAACAGGTACCAAGCCTCTGCGTGCAGCCTGTGATGTCCCCCCATCTCCTCTCCACCGAGTGGAGGCTGGTGCTGAGCCTGGGGGTGGAGGGAGGACCAAGCTGGGCACCTGGCAGGGAGCGATGGGCGGCTTCTGGTGTGATGCTGGAGCCGGTACCTGGTGTTGCAGGAAGCTTTCCCTGGGCAGGGAAATGTGCCAGGGTGGGAATATGGAAAGGGGAGGTGGAGCTCAGCCCACGTGCCTGGTCATTGGGGATGATCCCCGCTGCGTGCTCTGTCTTCCAGCTCTGGCCAAGAGCAGCGACTGGGTGGACCAGTTTCGGGTGAAGTTCCTTGGCTCGGTGCAGGTTCCCTATCACAAGGGCAATGACGTGCTGTGTGCGGCCATGCAGAAGGTAGCGTCCCACCCCATTTGTGGGAGCAGGAGAGCCTGCTCCTCCTGGCAGCAGGGCAGAGCCTCCGTGGGGAAGGGGTGAGCCACCCCCACTGCTCATGAGTCCCAGGGCTTTGTCTCTCTGTCTTCTCCCCCAGATTGCCACCACGCGCCGCCTCACTGTGCACTTTAACCCACCCTCCAGCTGCGTCCTGGAGATCAGCGTGCGTGGGGTCAAGATTGCTGTGAAAGCCGATGACTCCAAGGAGCACAGCAAGGTAGTGCTCCGCTCCCCGCTCGCCTTGGCCCTTCCCCGGCTGCTGCTGTGAGCTGGCTCCTGCCCGCTCTGCTGCAGGTCATGTGTGCCTATGAAAACTGAGGGTCTCAACCCCACACCTGAGGGTGAGGAACGTGATCAGCGGGGCTGTGGGCCCACCATCCTGGTCCCCCATCCCTCACAGGATCCCAGCTTTGGGTCATACTGCCAGCTGATGCCCTTGCAGCTGCCCAGCACGTCGCTGCGCTGGGATGCTGCTAGCTGAGCCGTGCTGGTAATCTGTCAGCTGCTCCTAAACCTTTCTGCTGCTATTTTGAGTGGTGTCCTCCAGATCTGCCCTGTAATCCCTTTAGCTGGCTAGAGCAGGCTGCTGATTAGCGTTCTGCATAAGCAGTCTAGCAGTGCCCGGCGAGGCGCGGGGCAGAGGGAAACCTGCCCTGCAGCTGTGGGATAGGAGTAGTTCCTGGCTCTGAGTGCCGTGACGGAGAGCTGGGCTGGGGTTTCTGCAAGTCTTGCCTCTATCTAGGGGTTGCCATCAATTCAGTTGCTCTTTAAAGTCATATAAAGAAGTTCTTGTCTTCGGCTGGGACCCTTTTGAACGTCCAGGCTTGAATGGCTTTAGTTCTAAGTTATCCATTCGCCTTCCACCTGCTGGTATTGCTGAGAGCCTTTTTGTGCGGGAGAGG
The DNA here is from genome assembly GCF_963210335.1 of Falco punctatus. Classification (NCBI taxonomy): domain Eukaryota; kingdom Metazoa; phylum Chordata; class Aves; order Falconiformes; family Falconidae; genus Falco; species Falco punctatus. Next base: position 2,341,231 of record NC_137587.1, read on the forward strand.
GGCCGCGTGTGCTGGCCGAGCAGCAGCGCTGCCTGTAGCCTGAGCACGGCAGGGAAGACCCGTGGGGGCAGCTGGGGTGGGAGCCAGCGGGGCTGCCTGGAGGAGCACCCTCCGTGCAGGTGCTCTGGGGCCATCCCAAAACCGCTGCCGGTCCAGCCCAGGACCGGGCTCCACTGCTGAGGCGCAGTGCAGGTTTCCAGGGGCCAGAGCCCAGCTGCCCCCGGCGTGGTGGGGAGGAAAGTTCTGACCGTCTCTCTCTCTCTCTCTCTCCCCCCCACCAGGTAAACAAGTGTAGCCATTTTTTCCAGCTGAAGAACATTTCCTTTTGTGGGTACCATCCAAAGAACAACAAGTGAGTAGTGAGGAGGTGCAGGGTGGCTCTCGGTGCTGCAGCTCAGCACGGAGGTGTTGCTGCCTTCCTGGGGGGCAGCACGACTGGGCTGGGGAGGGAAGGGGAGGCTTCCCAGCGACCCGGTCCTGCAGGCTGCCATTCCCCTGTGAGCCCAGTGGTGCAGCTTCATGCGAAAGCAGCCTTGGCTGAGAATTGCATCCCAGTGCTGGGCACGGGTCGTGGCAACTGGTGGCCACGAGGTTTTGGTGGGGGGTGCAGGTCCCAAACCCCTGTGCTCAAGGAGGGGATGCTGCAGTACCTGTGCCTGCTGTTCTAGTCACCTCCCCTCTCTCTGCCCTCAGATATTTTGGATTCATCACCAAGCACCCTGCTGACCACAGATTTGCCTGCCACGTCTTTGTTTCGGAGGAGTCCACAAAGCCACTGGCGGAGTCTGTAGGGTGAGTCCTGACGCGCTCCCGCCAGGCAGGAGGAACGAGGCAGCCAGGCTGAGTCCTGCCACCTCCCCATACGTGTGGGGCCTGGCCGTGGCCCCAGGCTGGCGCCTCTTCCCTCATGTGAGAGGCTTGGGGCGGGAGCCAGGGCTGACAGGGCTAGGGGCAGCATATTCCTGACAGTGCTGGAACACGTCCCAGCGCCGCGCTTCGCAGGCAGATGGCTGGAAGTCATGCGCTGCGCAGGGGATCCAAGCAAGGATGGAGACCCTGTGGCTCTGGTGGCAGCTCTGGGTGCTAACGCAGGAGGGACGGGGGCTGGGGGTCACACTGGCCGCAGAGGAGGGAGTGAGGGTGAGAATAGAAGTGGGGAGGACGCTGCTGAGCTTTGCCCGGTGCTGTGTTGCAGGAGGGCTTTTCAGCAATTCTACAAGGAGTATGTGGAGTACACGTGCCCCACGGAGGACATCTACCTGGAGTAGGGGCTGGCACAGGCACCTCCTGCACAGTCAGGGCTGCGGTCGTGCCCCTTCCCCGTGTCGTGCATGGACAAGAGCTGCTTTGAGCCTGGAGGAGGAGTGGGCCCGGGGCAGGGCTCCCGGGGCACGGAGCGCCACCTCTTTTCGTGACTCCCCTTCCTCAGGCTGGGGCTGGGGGGAAGGGAGGGGGGAGGGCTGGACAAATCGTGTTTATTGTACAAAATACTCTTAGTTTATTCTATTGAAAAAGCACCCGCTGGGTGCCCTGCCTGTGAGCGGTGGAGGTGGGAGCAGCAGCGTGCTCGCGCCCTTTCCTGCTGCAGGCTGGGGTGACAGCATCTCCTCCCTGTGACCATGGCCCAGCTTCCCGTCACATCCCTTTGGGGTGACTTTTAATGCAGTGGCAGAGTCGGACTCGCGCAGTATGAAGACACAGCAGCTAGAGCAAACAAGACCACGCGCTGGCTCCTGCCTGGGAGATGGGCTTGCCCTGGGCAGGCCATGCCCTGGGGGACGAGGCTGCTGGGCAGAGATGACAAAGGGAGGCCCAGGATTCTCCTCTGCCAGAGCCAGGCTGAGCTGTGACAGCTCACCCCTACCTCTGCCCCCCTGTCCCTCTTGTATCCGTGCTCTGTGGAGAGAGAAAAATACCCCCTGTACCTCCCTGCAGTAACTACAGCCTCTTTGCCCCTTTTCCCCCCTTTCCCCAGCTGCAGAGGTGGAGGTAGGGCTGGGCCACCCCTTGGCAGTGGGGCTCAGCCCCTGTGCAGAGCTGGGCGCCTGCCACAGGTGGGGCAGGGAAGGGCTAAAGCCTGCGGGGAAGCCGTGCAAAGCACCGGGGAGGTAGAAGAGCTCTCCCCGTCTCGACCCTGCAGCCAGCGGTCGCTGTGCTTCAGCTGGATCTGCTGTGATGGCAACAACTATTAAATATGATGGTTCATGGAGCGGGGCTGCCGTGCTGTTTGCGTCCCACCGCCGTGGGTTTGGCCCCTGGCTCGTTCTTTCCCGTAGGACCCCCCAAGGGGAACTGGAGCTTCTCAGGTTTGGTCCGAGAGCCCCAGCTGCAATCCCTGGAAGCCAGAGATCATCGTACAATGGTCAGAAGGGGACCTCTGGAAGTCCTCGGCTCCAGTCCCCACCCAAACCGGGGCATACCCTTACACCCCCACCCCCTCGCCATTCCTACACCTACACTGTCCTGCAGCAGCGGAGGGCAGGCAGGGGTGTCCCCTCCGCTGGGCTGCGGTGGGCACAGGGGCACGCTGGCTCACAGGTGGGCATCGTCGTAGTACTCCAGCAGATCAAGCTCGTCACGCTTGCTTTTGCCAGCTCTGCGCAGCCCTGCCGGCTGCTTCTGGGCCACATGCGTCCTGAGGCGAGGCTGCTTGGGTTTGATGCCGTAATCTGCAGGTGGAGCACAGAGACGGGGCTCAGCCCGGGGCTGCTCACAGGGCTGAGGGCAACCACAGGGGTGAGTGCATGGAAAGGGGTTTCAGAGGGGCGAGGAGACTGCTGTACCATCCACCAGGCCAAAGTGTTCCTGCGGAAGCTCGAGGGGAGCAGAGAAGTCCTCGGGGATGGAGTAGCTGGCCCTGCAGAGGAAAACCAGGGGCAGGAATGAGCCGAGACCCTACGGTGCTCACCCATGCTGGCACAAGAGCTGCCATGCACCACTTGTCTCCACCCAGCCCAGCCAGCTCTCGGCTTGGTGCCACGAGTGCCAGCCCACGCCAGCAGCCCTGGGTACCTCTGCAGGTACCGAGGCAGGGAGGAGGAGGAGGAGGGTGAGGGAAATGCCATTACCTCTGTTGCAAGGGCCGTGAGAGGGCAGGCCCCAGCAGCAGGGCAAGCAGCAGGAGCCAGCACGGCATGGCGCACCCCGACACCAGCTCCACAGTGAGGTCACAGAGGAGCCACCCTCCAACACCAGCACCAGGTTAGAAGAAGGTGGGGGGGATGGGGGGGGCAGGCCCCCACCCTGGCACTGCTGCCTACCCCCTCCAGCTACACACGGTTCTGGTCCTGGGCTGCCTGGCCCTGCCCAGGCCCCGCCAGCCGCTCGCAGCCTTCCCTGCACCAGTGCGGCCACAGCTCCGGGGCTGCTTCCCTGCCCGGGTCCCTCGCCACGACCCTGTGCCTCCCTCTGGGCCCCTCCAAAACCAAACCCCTTCTTCATGTCATCTCAGTACCTGCCTGTCCCCAGCAGCAAACCCGCCAAACACTTTGCAGTCTTCAGCATCTTCCTCTGCTCAAAGCCCAAGCGAGGGGAGCGCAGTCCCCCCCTCACAGCTTTTCCCTTTGCACTGCAGGTCATTGCTGCCGGCTGAGGTGGCAACACAGATCCCACACACTGCCGAAGCCCCATGGTCCCCGACTGTGGTGGCCCATTAGGGGTGTCTGTGGGGGACTACATCCCCTGTTTCAGGTGCTGAGGATGAAGGCTGTGCCCCCTGCGGCCCCAGAGTCCCTCAAGTTGCCCACTTGAGGCCAACACACCAGGCGGTTTCCAGCTCCCCAGCTCTGCACTGGGGGGCAACCCAGTGCCACCAGCTGGCTACTGCTCTGTCCCCGCCAAGGGAAAACTGATGCCTCAACTGTCCCCAAGACAGCAGAGGAGATACAAGGCAGCCCAGGCTGTCCAGGCCTCTCCTGGGCCCTTCACTAAGTGTGGCACAGCAGTATTTGCCGAGTTAATCTCTTCATTTCTCCTCTGCCCTCGGCCAAGCCCCCGAGCACAGGCTGGCAGCCGTTCCGCAAACTCTTTTAGCCCACATGAGGTGCTGCAAAAGCAGCCTGTAGGTAGGTCTTCCTCCCCCCAGGGGAATCCCAGGAAACCGGGGACTGAACCAGGCCCCTGGAGTTACAGGGGTGACAATCATCGGCTGAGCCACACGCGGGACCCTGCCCGACACAGCCCAGAGCAAAGGGCTTCTAAGGGACAGCGCAATCCCAGGGTAGACAAGACACCGACCTGCTGGCAACCAGCTACGAGGGGATCCCATGCAATAAGGGAGAGGTCCTTCAGCTCGGTTCTTTCCATTCAGTCAGTTTATTTGACAGACAAGCCAGGTCCAAGCAGATAGGCCAGGCACGGCCAACACAAGCAGGCTGCAGGTCAACCTCAGTGCCATGAGGTAGGAGACAATGCTCTCCAGAAAACCACTGCGCTGCCTGGCTTCATTATAATGCTGCTGTACAAAAGGAGAAAAATCAAGTGCTTAAAAAAAAGAGGTTGTCCCGTCACCATCGCTGCAGCCACAGAATGGTCCAGAGAAAGAGGTCGGAAGGGTCTCTCCACGCATATAGTGTCCATCATTCACAGTTAGATCTGTTGAAAAAAATTACATACACACCCCTCCCCACCCTGCAGAACAGGAGCTTCTCATTGATGGTTTAACTGAAAATTAGACGTGATCATCAACATCCCTCCCCCAGTCTACTTGCCCTCCTTAGAAATGTCCAGCCATGATCTTAGCAGAGAATAATCATCATCTTCGCATCAGCCCCAGTTATAGAAATAGATTTTCTGCCAAGCAGGCAAGTAATCCATCAGCGGCCCTGAAACAAGAGAACAGAGGGATCACACACATAGAAAGGCAAGAACTCGAAGCTGTATGTACACAGGGTACTCTTACACCCCCCCCCCCTTTTCATTGTGATACCCAACAATCCCAAATCTCCAGTTATACAACTCAGATGAGCCCAAGAACAGAACAGTTACTTTTGCCAAGATGGGAGACAACTCTGGGATGTGGTGCCAGAGATCAGAGCAGGACCAAGTGGGATGCAAACCACCACTCCCTCAGAGCTGACATGTCCCAGCTCCAGTGGGAAGCAGGGGTCTACAACGTGCAAGGGGAAAACCCACACGCAGTGATTCAGGACACTGCTGTGGCACAGGGAAGAGAGAAGACGACTCAGCAATAACGAGCAGGTGCAGACACAGAAGCAACTGCTGTAGAGTGAAAATGCTTATGTAGCACATGGCTTAATGCAGGCTCCAAAGCCTCTCTGAAATCACTAACTGGAAGAAGCAGCTCCTGAGCTAGCCAGATTTGTGACCTCCCCAAAGAAAGGACAATCCCACAATGCCAGGCTGATCTAATGCCACATCACTGCCATGAATTACTCCATGAAAGGCTTCACATCAGCAGGGAAGAGGGGGAGGTGGAATTCTGGCCCATAATAAAGGGATCCCTCTGGTGAAGGACTAGAAGACAGACCTGGTTTGGCCCTTTGATTTACAACTGGTTCCTGCCTGGGTCAATACCTCTAGGCACCTGTTTACCCCTCACGTCTGCACTGCAGACTAGGGATCAGGGAAAAGAGTTCAGAAACAGGGCTGCAGAGCAGGGCTCTGGTGCACCAGCTGAGGCGCAGAAAGGGAGCGCAGGAGAACAGGCCTAGGTGGCAGAGACACAGCTCTGCAGCCTGGGAGGGCACACAGAGGTTTACCCACTGTGGTCGAGCCAGGAAACAATTAATCCTTTCCTGTTCCAGTTTAAAATAAAACACAAGCATCAACACAGGGTGCACTGGTGCTAACCATTCTAGGGACTTTTCAATTCTTTCCCCCGGATGGAAACCAATTGACAAATGTTCTGTCCAACTTCTCTGACTTTTCTCCACTCAAAATAAATGGGGGTATAGTAGCGGGACGCCACTTACGTGTGACAAAGCCAACTCCAGGCACATAATCAGCCAGCAAGCGCAGAAGGAGAAGGATCCTGCCCCTAAGAAGGGAGAGAGTATGTACGAGTCCAACAGGACACCTCCTGCCCCAGCTGCTGAATGCACAAACAGCAACGGCAGCTGTTACACAAGGGCTCGAGATTAACCTGCTCACAGGCACCCACACCTCTTCGTATCTACTCACCCAGTCCCCTGACGCTATTTCTGTTAAAAGGGAAATTTTCAGAAAAAGCCCAGCAGGGGCCCCTTACTCTGAGTATCGGTCATAGAAAGGAGATCTCAGCAGGTAGTACAGCAGTAGGATGGTTCGTCGCCTCAGCTCCGCTCGCTCTCGCCTGTTCAGGTCTTTCAGATCACTCAGCAAGCTCAGACTGGAAGGAGAAGGGCAGAAAGCTAACTCACGGCAACAGCAGCCAGCAGGGGAAAAGAAAGTGGGTTTCTAAATGCCCTCCGTTCTCAGCTCCACACAGAGCAGGCTGCACCAGCTCAGAACAGAGAGCACCGTAAGTGTTGCAGAAGATACCTAAATGTGCCAATCTCCCAGCTAAAGACCAGCCCCTGTGCGTATTTCTCTCAGTAGGGCCTGTCCAGGGTTGAGGAACAGGGGGAAGTGTGATGCTCAGCCACCACCAACCTCAAGCACCGACAAAGACTCTTCCTCAGACTGACCTCGAGATGTCCAGGACTGCTGAGAGGAGCCAGGGTTTCCACGATCTCTGGCCCCACACTCCTAAACTTAATACTAGGAAGGCAGTCAAGGAAGAACCAGAGGTGCCAAGCAAGAAGACAAGCAATCCCCCAGGTGCCAGCGAAGCTCTGCCGAGAGCAGAACACACACTAAGGCAGTGCCAGGGGCCCAGGGGAGGGGCTGGAGGGCTGGTGCCCACAGTTCCAGCGGCTGAGGCTAAGAGAAGGGGGGAGTCCCGAGGTCCCTGCCTCAGCAGAGCAGGGGCAGGGAGGGAGAAGCCTGGCGTGGCACTGCCCCGCACCCGCACCACCCTCTGCCGGCACCCGGGTACGACGAGACCCGCACGCACGCAGCCAGGGCAGGATACGGTGGAGCAGAGGGCGGGTTATGTAGAGGGATTCTGCGATGGTTTCTTGGAGACCCAGAGGGGTGGGAGGCTGGTTCATCTCCTCTGCTCTTCGGCTCTGCGACTCCTCCCTCTGCTGGGGGGACCCCCAGTGCCGGGACTGCAAGGATGGGGCTGAAACAAGCAGATCTGCACATTAGCACAAGTAAAACCTTCCTGCTGCGCTTTCCCACACCACCACCCCGCTGCTTTCTGCACTGTGAAGGTGTGAAATGGGCAAGCTTGAAAAGCTGTGCGCACAGGAACTGCTGTGGCTGTCCAGCACCCTCACAGCTTGTCTCCAGAGGGGACAGAGCAGGGAAGGGGTACTTGTAAAGGTCCATGATTCTCAAAGCGTAACCACACTGACGGGTTGTCTCGGTCGCACAGCTTGCTTGGGAAAATACTATTTAAGTGCTAGCCTTGCACACATGTCTGAATCCCCGTGGCTTTGACATACCCCAAACAACACGGCCCAGTGACTGGCAATATATGTCCCAATAAAAGGTTCTGCTCTTTACTGCCCACACCCAGGTCATATGTAAAAGGGCACAGAGCCAAAACAGCTCAGGCAAGGACAGAAACAGGCTCAGCTACTCACTGCTCTGGAGAGAGCGCACAACACGGCTGGAACGCCTACCAACATAGGTCTGATCCTTCCCTGAGGAGCTGTCTTCCATGTCTGCAGGAGAAAACAGCCACAGGGGTCAGGCTGCAACGGAACATGCCTCACTCCAGAGCTGGCAGCATCCTTCCCTGCGTTGCCATCAAGAAGACCAGACCGGAAGTTTGATTTAGCACAAACCGGACCAGCCTGAAGGGGCTAACGTGACGCAGAAGGTGAAAAGGTAAATTTGCCTGACATTGCCCAGGCCTAGGATCTTCTTCCTCAGCATCAGACCTGAGGACACTCAGCTTGACTCACAGTTCAGCCAGTGGTTCCAGGCTTAGACTCCTCCACCTCCTCCATCCAGACTGCAGGACAACTCTGCCACTAAGCTAACTCGTGCTCTGCCAAGGGTAGAAAGTTCAGCACAGCTCAGCTTTGTGTACTGAAGCCTTACAGTTCCCTGTGCTGCCCAGGCTGCTGCTCTGACGAGTAACTGCTAGCAGGACAAGACATGTGGCCCACCAAGGAGCCGAGCTGATGACGACAGTGCCATGGGCTCACCTTGGGGATGGAGAGGCTGCTGCTGCTCCCTGTTCAACGGCACAATAGGAGGAGACATCTGGATGCCAGCTTTGTACCACAGCAGGAGCAGGAGACGAAGGATGGCTCTGTGAGCAGACACATGAAAACCTTCAATATCAGGCTAGGGAGCTGGGTTCCCATTGTGCTGGAAAGGTGGCTTCCACAGAAGTGGGAAACACTCAGGTCTGCTCAGGGTAGCCGGCAAGGCGAGCGGGGTAAGTGTCCCCTTCTGTAGCACAGTATCCAGCATGCCATGGGGCTCCACATTCCCCCAGCCTCAGGAACTGGCAGCTCAGCTCTGCGTGGGCTTTTTCCTGGGGTACTCCTGAGTCCCCTCCAGATCCCCTTTCCGAGCGCAAGCTGCCCCTTCCCCTCCGCCCACGGGACTTACTTAGCCAGCTGGATGAGGACAATGATGGTCCACCGGCCCATCTCCCCCCACACCCTGGCTGTCCCCATCTCTGCAAAGACCTCCACGCATTCTAGCACACTCAGCCAGGTCAGCAGCTTCTGCTGGGGCAGCGACTGCAAAACACAGAGGGGAGGAGGGGGACAGGATGCAGGCTCTGCTTGGTAGTTAAACAGGGCAGAAACACAGCCCAGTTTGATGGGATCCTCAGAAATAAGCACCAGATGGCCTCGGAAGTCACAGCCCCAGAAACAAAATGTGGTGCCTCTGCTGCAGCCAGAGTCTACGCACAAGCCGACTTTTCTACCTCCAAGCAGGGGCAGACCAAGACATCACAGTATCACACAGAGCTGCTACCCCAGAAACAGGGAAACCACCACAGCTCTATCTCAGCTTGCCTTCTACCCCATCTGACACAGCAGGACCGTCTCCTGGGTTGTGACACAGTGCCCGACTCAATGGCAAAACTCTCTCCTTCTCCTTGTCTTGGAGCTGGGATACACAACAAACCTCCTCTCTAGTTAGAGTCGATGCGGGAGGACACTTGGATTAGAGGGAAGGGGACCCAGAGTCCACAGTCACACCAGAGCAAATGCCTGCTGAATACAGCATCAGCCTAGATTCCAGGCACAAACCCCAAAACAGCGCGTGCTCTTCCAGCCTGGGTCCCTGCTCCCCATGCGGGACCTTGCTGGTGCTGTCAACCACAGGACTTAACCCGCTGAAAAGCATCAATAAAAGACAATACAGCTGAAATTCACTCTGGCCTTTAACAACCAGGGAAGCCGGTCTTCTGCGTTCCTGTTTGTTAACACACCTGACACTCCAGCCAGAAAGCTGCCTACACCCAAACCCACACAGTGGGCAGGATTGCAACAGAAGAGGCCTGCCTGGAAAAAACCACTCTCCTCATTTCCCAAAGGGTCCAACAAGTGCTGGGAGCCAGTCTGGGGATCTTGCAAGAGAGACGGAGAAACAAGGTGCTTACGTTTCTTTTGCTAAATAGCATGTGCAAGGGAAGAGCCTAAGAGACGGAATCAGAGCTTTGGTGCTCCAGAATCACTGCTCTGGATGTAGTGATGGTTACTGAGCAACCCCTTTGCCTAGCTCTAGTTCTGGGCCTCTCAAAAACCCAGCGGAACTCCTGGTGCAAGACAGAGCCTGATTTCTGTGGTCCTGGGAGCGCCCTGGCCACTACTCCAAACCACGAGCTACAGGGCTGGGCTGCTGTTTACCTGCACACAGGGGTTGCTTCTGGCCTCGACACACCTGACAGCAAAGAGAGGCCACAGCAAAGACCTGTTAGTTTCTACAGACACTCCCTGAAAGCTGCTGCAGGGAAGAAAACATGTGTCCCAAATCCTCCTCCCACACATTCCAGCCTTACCACAGGCAGGCTCCGCTGCAACTCCTTTCGGAGAATCCAGTCGTTTAATAGCACGAGGAGGTTGGAGGCAGAATACACTACAGAAGGAAGAGAACACCGCGGTTACAGGATGCACAGAAAGCAAAGCACACCGGGCCCGCTGCCACCTCCCCCGGGAGAGGATGCGGGAGGGAGGGAGGGAGGGAGGGAGAGCAGCACGTCACGCAGATCCCCCCGTAGCTGCCAGAGGACGCAGCCAGGCGCGATGAAAACGAGGGGTCCGGGGAAGGGCCCCCCCGCGCCAGGCCCCCCCCCTCCCGCCCCGCGGTGCCCGGCGCCCCCGGCTCCCCGCCCCCACCTACCCAGCTCCGACAGCGCGTGCGAGTCCGAGAAGCGACCTGCGAAAGGAGCAGAGCGGCTTGCGGCTACCGGCTAGCGCCCGGCCCGGGGGGAGACCCCGCCGCCTCGGGCAGGTGCCGCAGCGGAGCCCAGGCCCCGGCCGCGGCGGGAGTCGCGGGCCCGCCGCCCCCCTCCCGCACCTGGCAGCAGGTAGGAGAGGCCCCGCACGGTGCCCTCCAGCTGGGCCGTGGCGGCCGGGTGCCGTCTCACGTACTCCTGGTAGCGCTGGCACAGCAGGCGCAGCCGGGCCACGGGGCCGCCGCGGGGAAGGGCCGGGGCCGCCATGGCTCCCGCGGCGGCGCCTTCCGGGGCCGCCACCGCGCCTGCGCGGCGCGCCCAGCCCGTCCTAGCCGAGCCCAGCGGAGCCGAGCGGGCCAGGCGCGGCGGCCGAGCGCCGAGCGGCCGATGGCCGGCGGGGCGGGGGTTTAAAGGAGCGGGAGCGGCGGCCGGGCCAGGTACGGGGCGGGCTTGGGCCACGGCGGCGGGCCGGGGGGCTGCGGGGAGCCCTGGCGGGGTGGGCGGGGGGCCAGGCGGGGCTGTGGTAGCCGCAGGGCGAGGAGCTGCGGCACGGGTCAGTCTGGGGGGGCTCCGGGAGGTAAGCCGTTCCTCCGGCGGGGCGGGGATCGGCCCACGCGTGGGTCTGGCGATGCCGTTCCCGGCGCGGGGGTCGTGGCTCTCATGGCGGCACCGGTTAAAAGCTCCCGGGAGGGAGCGTGGGCGCTTGGAGCAGCCGCCGCCACGTCCCCGGGGCGGGGGATTTACTGCCCTCCCTCCCTCCCCCCACACACCCCGGGCCCCGTGTGTGGCTGGCTGCCGGCGGGCAGCGTCCTGTGTCACCCCCCTGCGCCGGGGGGCTTCGCTGCGGGGAGCGGGAGGTGCCGGCGGGCGGGCAGGGGCAGCGCCCCCCCCCCCCCCCCCCCCCGCTTTTCCTAAGGCGGAACGGGCCAGCGGAGGAGGTGCTGGGCCAAGGGGCTGCACACTCGGGCAGGGGCTGGGGAGGGGGCTTTGGGGCTGGGGAGGGGACTTTGGGGCTGGGGGCCTGCCACCCTTGTGCTTGCCTCCTGTCGAGCGTGGCAGCAGCTCTCCCTGCCGGGGCTGGGGGGAGGCTTTGGCGGTGGGGGGAGGGGGGCACAGGTGCCAAGGGAGGTGGTCAGGGCCGCGCTGCTGGTGCTTCCCGGCTCCTTCCCGGAGCCCGTCCGGCCTCGCACAGCCACACTCGCGCTGTACTCGTTACTGCGCTAACCCCGGGTTTACAGGCTGGGGGCTGGCTGCAGAAGGGGGCTCAAACCTGCGTTGGGTCCCACAGCCCCCCCTGCCATGCTGAGCGGTGCTGGGCTGCACGGACTGTGCTCCAGCTCTGGAGGGCATCGCCGCTCTGAGGCTCCTGGCCATTGCCACCCTGCCCGCTGTCCCCTCCGTGCTGTGTCCCGCTCCCTGGAGCTGGGCCTGGCCTTTGGCACACCTTGCAGCGCAAAGATCGGCAGCGGTGCACATGGGCACGGCTGCCTGCCTCCCTGCTGATCCTCTGAGGGCGCACAGCATGGGTGAGGAAGGCGTTTCACAGCCTTTGGCAGGTCTCCGGAGTGCAAACAGAGCTCTGCCAAGCTGCCCCTCCTTCCTCCTGTCCAGTTACCTCCGCACAATGGACACAGTGTGTGCCTGCAGCTTCCTCTGCAAGAATTACAGTTGCATGGGCAGGCACTTTATCCTTTCTGATCTCTTTCTTTTCTTCCCCCCCTTCCCCTGAGGGTTTGTTTTCCAGCAGGCTGAGTTCAAAAAGGGCACGAGATACTGCTGGCAAACAGTCTGGTGCTAAACAAACCTTTTTAGTCAGAATCACGTGGATTAGACCCAGCTTTCCATTCACAGGCAGCGCTACCTGTGAAAGCCTCTGAATTTTACGGTGGCTGAGCTGCTGGTGCAAGTACCAAGGTGGGTGAGAGAACACCTGGAGCCTGTGACGGAGGTCTGGAGCACAGCTTGCTGAGGGTAGGTGTGCGCTGCTGGTGACTCTAGGGGCATATCCAGTGCAGACTGCTGGAGCTGCTCTCCTTCAAGGAGAAGCTCTATCTCTGCCAGACAGCAATCTGAGACCCGGCTGCCTAGGAGACTTTCAAAGACACCTTGTCTTCAGCCAGAGGTGAAGCTTGATGCACAAAGTCCTTGGGCTACTCCGAACAGCATAGCCAGATAGTGTAGTTCTGTCCCCGAGTGAGAAGCTTTTTGGCAGACACTCTTCTTCATCCCCAGCCTCCCTCCCTGCCACTGTCTGTCCCATTCCCCCTTTCTGTTCACCTCTCTCCTGCAGTGAGCGAGTTTGGAGGACAGTTTGAGTAGCACCGTGCTGCCTTTTTATGGTAAATACGCTGCAAGGGAGCACTGTAGGAGGGCTGGCTTCTCGGAGCAGCGGCAAGCCCATGAGACTGGGTGAGACTTAAATTGCCTTGGCTTATGGTGCCCAGGTTGGGGGTGGTAGGAGGTGAAAGGCTGCACTGAGGGGTTGGTTTCTCTCTCAGCCATACCCGGAAAGGTCTCTGCCCAGCTCCTTTCTTAGCACTTAACTGTCAGTCTGGGTGCCGAGGGCTTGTACTTACTGGAAATCCACTGGTTGTAACTGAGGCCAAGTAGTTCGTATGCTGTGATGGTGAGGGGTGCAGGCTCAGCGCTAATAGTAGGAAAAGAAGCAAACCAAAAAAAGCAGACAGTCTGCCAGCCCATCAGTGGGTACAGTGCTGAAGACCAGCTTGCTTGGCTGCCAGCATCTCCTTCTTTGCTCAGATCTGCGAGACCATGCTATTTCTGGGGAGCCTGAGTCCAGGCAGAGTGCTGCTGTGGATGTGAGGCAGCTCGTTCTGAGTAAGCCTGGCTTAAAACGTACCGTGCAGGGTGCTGGGGTAGGTGAGGATGTGTTCTTACAGCGCCTGACAGCGTTAGAGCTGGGCAGCAGGATGTGGGGGAGTAGACTCAGTGTGTCGATGCTTGGCTCTGTCTTGGGAGGTTGGTAGTTGGTGGGCAAGTGGATATTCTCCCCAACCGTGTTGTCCTGCTGTCCTTCCACTGCCAGAAGGGAAGGAGCGTGACGTCAAGGATGCGGCTCTTTCCCGCTGTGGCTGGAAGGGAGCAGTCCTGGTGCGGGATGAGATTTCTGGCCCTGTCGCCTTGGGGCATCCCTTCCTGCCCTGTTCAGCTCCCACACTGCGGTGTGGCCGTCTGTTTTCTGTGCTTCTGGATGAGCTCAGCCAATACTTTGGGATAGCTAGGGATAAATTGTGACTCGCTGCAAATAACCTGTAGATAGAGGCATGTCCAGGGAGTATTTTAGTCCCTGACACATGAGCCCTGCCTAGAATGGAAGGCCTGATTCACTCATGGTATCTCTCGCTGGTGGCCAGCACCTTTCAGGACAGCTCCAAATCTCTGTCCAAATGAGGAGACAAGGGCAACGAAGCGCACCAGGCTCCAAGCACGGCATTGCTGGTGGTGGCAGCTTGCACCTCTGATCTCCAACAGGCCTCCTGGGACCTGGAAAAGCAGCAGCTGGCAGGGGATGTCGGTGGTGTAGTCCTTGAGTTTCTGAAGTGTTGCTGACAGGTCTATTGCTTGAAGCGGTAGTCTGAGGGGAAGGGAAGCCCGGGTCAAACAAGCTTAAGGGGCCTTTTAATGTGTGTTTTGACTCGGAGGCATTTTGTTGCTGTTCTCTGTCAGGGTGCCCCTGCCCCTTCCCAGCTTAGCTGAGACTTGGCATCTCAGGAGAGGGTCTTTTTGGCTTCCCAGGAGGAACAACACGTCTGGCAATATGCTCAGAGCCCTGCTGTGAGATAGCGACTGCCTCCAGATGCCTTTTTTCCAGAAAGCCATTTAGAGCCCCAGGCTGTTACTTGGGTAACTCCCTTCCCTGATTCATTGGCAATGTGCAGTCTCTCCTGTAATACCCCAAATCTGCCTGTGCTAAAGGCTGGGAGGGAGAGGCCGTATCTTTTAATAGCCATGTGATGCAGCTGGAAAAAACTTCTGGACATGCAGTTCTCTGGTGGCCGGAGTTAATGGAAACACTCCAAGGGAGAGATGCAGCTGGGCCCTGAGGGAGAGGGTGCTGCAACTGCTTTTGGGTGAGGGAGGCAACTAGTTGTGGTTTCTGCTCTGCCTTTCCTCCAGCCTCACCCTAGCTCCCCTCACCCCACCTGGAGAAGGCGGCAGATGTGGAGATCAGTCCCACCACGCTGCAGGTCTTGCAGGTCCCATGTGCTGTGTAAATAGCTGCAGGTGGCTGGGTTGCAGCTGTTGGATGTGGGCTCCACCCTGGAGATGAAGCTCTTGCCACGTGCGCATGGGACATCTGCTTTCCTGGTGACGCTGGTGACTGCTGTGGCGGACCCCACTGAGCAGCACTGCCGTGTGTGGCAGGCACGTGCCCGCCTCTCCCCGCTCAGTATTAGCTCCGCTGAAGGTGCCTTTGCTTTTCCAGTTCTTTGCTATTGAACCTACTCGGTCTTGTTGCCAGCAGCTGCTTCTTCCTATCCCAGGTGGGTGCTGGAGGCCTGGCTCTTACTTGCTGAACGGCTCCCTGGAAGTGCAGGGCTCTAGTAGCACCAGAGGGAAGGTTGTGACTGCAAAAGGGGTGGGTGCCAAGTGGACTTGGTGCTCTGGTTCATATCCTGTGCCCCCTGCTCCAGAAGTATCAGTCTTTGAAGCTGCCCCCTTAGACCCCTTTGGTCTCGGGTGGAAGCTGATGGGTTAGGACAAGCTGGGTGGGGATGGCAAAGGGGAGAGATGTCTGTTCACTGACGTGTACCGTAGTGTCCATACGTGTCCTCTCTCGCTGGTTGCCACCTTGTAGCCAGACTCTGAGAGATTCCCGAAGCAGAAGTAGCGTCAGGCTTTGTTGCTGGAGGAGGGTTTTGCCGATCAGTTGCAGTGCTGTGTGTGTGTTGGAGCTGCTGGGTCTCACCGTTTGGGTAGCAGCTGTTGTAAATTATTTCTGATTTCCTGCCCTTGTTGAGATTGATGTCACCTCCCTTGGTTCATACTGTGCTGTGCCAGGCTGACCTGGGGTTTGCTGTGGCTAGAGGGGTGCAACAGGGCTGTTGCCCAGCACATTGTACACTTATTTCTCTGTTTGGGATTTTAAAACAGGTGGGACAGACCAGAAAGATGGTTTTGGTAGGTCTTACCTGCTTTGGTGCAGGTCCTGTTCCTCCTGCCCTCACAGATGGAGGGGCTTTAAATCACAATTCCCTTTTCTTCTCTGATCCCGTTGCCCCAACTTACTTGTGTGGCTCTGTGCTTCTGGTTTAAGCTTTCTCCTCGTGAGGAGATAATAATCCCTGTAGCCTCCCCGGAGAAGGGCTCACCCATTCCAGCCTGCCGTTGTGGGGTGCGGGCGCCCAGCTCTGTGGGAGTTAGAGGAAAGGGGTGCACTGGCAAGATCCCAACAGAGGAGGAGGAGGATGATCCCCTCTTCCACTAAGGATGAGTGACATGTGCAGGCTGCTCTGCTCTCTGCATCGTAAGCTGCCTGGTAGTTTTTGCCTGCCTTCTGTCTCCTCTGCCTTTATTCCTTCTCTCTCCCTTCTGTGCATCTCCCTGGAAAGATCCCTTCTGGGACTGCCCAGGGTATGTTACAGGACTCGGGTTATGGGACATGATAGTTGATCCCTTCATTGCCTCACAAGCCAAACACTTGGTGCTGCTATAGTGTTTGGGAGGGGGCCAGGGAGCTTGCGCCCCACCCCCAGCTCCTCCTGCTGAAGAATGAGTGTGAGAACTCACATGTGTTGTGATGGAGGATGGTGGCTGTGGCTCTGCCAGCACTTCTGGGTCCACGTGTCCAGTCCTCCTTGTGTGGGTAGGGCACGCGCTACGGGGCAGTGCAGTGACCTGGGACTAGGAACGTGCAGCATGCAGATATTCTCCCGTGGGCTGTCCGGGTAGCCTTGGGTGACACCAAGCTGTGCTTGTAACAGGCTGGAGGAAACGGACAGGACCAAGGTGTTGGGTGCTGCTGATCTGTGACACTCCTGGCTGTTCAGGGCCCTGTCCCCAGAGCTCTCTTACATGGTAGATCTTCACGTGACTGTTTTGTCTTTCAGGTTTCAGGTGACAGCAACCTCCAAAACCCTCAAGTACAGCTGAGATGTGTTATCTGCCCTGCAAGCTGATAATCCCTGGTTAAGGGTGGTCCTCGCAGCCACCACCAGGTCCTGCCAGCTTCTCCAGTTGTTGCCAGGTATCCCCGTGACATTGGCAGCCTCCAAAGGTTAGTTATCTTGCTTGTTAAGTGGGTGGTTTACATGTGCTCGCTCCCTTCCTGTCTTAGTGCTTCTGTACCCAAATTGGTAAACGGGTGATAATTGCATGGCAGAAGGTCTTGGCTCTGGGCGTTTCTTCTCTACTGGGCATGTGGGTATTTAGGGGGTGGGTTCTGGAGCACTTGTAAGCCCCCGTGGCCCAGTTTTCTGGAGGGAAAGACCAGATTCCCTGCGAGAATCCTTGGAACAAAGCGTGGTTGCATCTTCATGGCTGTTTCAGCTGAATTTCCCTTTAGTGTGCATGTCGGGATCCTTCTCTCCAAATGCTACTATGGTCTATTGCTTGTTTCTGGTGTAGCGGGCAGCGGGTGACTGGGAGCTGGAACAAGCTCACTGGGCCAGGAGAAATGGGAAGTCTCCCTCCTGGAGGCTGGGAGCTTCTCTTGGTGTTATTCTACCATAGCAGCTTCTTTTCTCCCTGTCCCTTACACCAAGCATTTCTGTGGGGCCACTGTTCTCAGTGGCCACCTCTCTCTCCTCTACCCCTCATTAGTGCAGGGCTTGGCATGCCAGCAGGAGGGAGCCTCAGCGTGTCTGCTCCTTGATCGGATTTGTCAAGGCTCCTTCCCTTTTCTTCCTGTTCATTGAGGGCTGAAACAAAGCAAACAGAAGAGAGGAATTCCAAAGAATAGAAGTGAGGGAAGAGGGAGACGCTGGAGTGACAGGCTGCCCCTGCGCACAGACACCCCCCGCCTCAGTCTAGTGGGGCAGAGCATTTCGGGAGGCGAAGCCCTTCCCCAGCACTTCTGTTCTCAGCTACACCACCAGCCTTCTTGCTTTCCATGCTGTGGGTCCGTGGGGTGTCGCAGCCTGGAAGGCCTCTCTCCCCACTGCTTAGGTAGTTTCCCCGGTGAGGCTGTCGCCGCTGCGTGCCAGCGGCAAGAGATGAAGGCTCAGGCTTGCTGCCTCCTCTCGACACAGGCACGTGGGTCTGAACGCAGCTCGAGGGAAACGGGCCATTATTTGAACTGCTTTGTTTGTCATGGGCTGCGGTAGAAGGTTTCCCTCTTTACCTGTGCCAGGAAAATTCCCCTGCCAGGCAGTCCCGAGTGAGCCCGGGGCAGAGCTGTGTGCCAGGGCAGCAAGGCACCGGCCTCTCCCCAGCCTGGAGCCAGATAAGCGCTCGAACAAGGCCCTTCTGTGCAGACAGGTCTGTGAAGCGAAGACAAGCGTGGCCTGGCACTCCCGTTCCCAGGAAGCGGGGCGCTCCTGGCCGGCCAGGTGAAGCTGCCACAGGTAAAGCTTTGTCCGGTCTGATGGAGCCCTTTGTTCCCTCCTCTGCCATCCCCAGGCCATCATGCATGTTCCCTTTCATCCTGCCCTCGGCCCTGCTACGGATTGGATCGGGGAGGCGGCAGGATGCTCAGCAGCCCTGGCATAAAGCACTTGAGGTGAAATACAGCCCTACCAGTGACCCCCCTCCCCTTTCGCTGAAGCCACAAGGAACAGCCTTTAAGCCACAGCCTCTATTTCCTTTCCTTCTTTCTCCTTGTTCTCTGCCTTCTGGCAATCTCTATGCTCTGTGGTTTAATTAGAGAGTGGAGTAAAGTGCTTAGACTCCAAAATGTGCAGATTAGGGGGTTACTAATCCTCTTCCTTAACGGGTGCTCACATCCTGCCCGGTCTGTTATCGAGCTTCTGTCCCCAGAGTGGAAACTCAGCCAAACTTGAGACCTGTACCTCTCCTCTTATTGCTGCTCAGAGGAGGGAGGGTGAGGGGTGACAGGAGAGTTGGGGGGGAGGAGGGAAGTGAGCTGTGGGCTTCCAAAATTCTCAAGGTGGGTTTGTAGTCAGCATTGGCTGTCTTTGCTTCATGTGCCCTGGCTGGTTTTGGTGCTCCAGGAGCAGTAAAGCAAGGGTTTGATGTTTTGGTTTTGGGGTTTTTTGAGTGCTTTCTTCCTGTTCTGGCAAAAAAACCCAAACTTTCCATTGGAGGAAGCAACTGCTTCCCTGTATGTGCGTGTTTATTTGCTGGGTGATTCAGTTCAGGTCTTGTGCCTTCCCTGTGCACGCACACCTCTCCCCATGTTCCCAACTGTCTCTCCTGCGCTTTTATTCCCAGCCTATGCCCAAGTGAGCCGTGCTGCAGCTTTGCTGAAAGCACAGGGCTCCCCACTGAGAGCTGGAGGCTGGTGCCTGGCAGTGCTGCGTGAGGCCGGTCGTATCCTCATTTGTGGAGGCTGAGATCCCTTTATAGGACATATGCTGTCAGTGTGAAGGGGAAGGCGGAGTATTTGCTGTTCCAGATGGAGGCACCAGCAGGGAAGAGGGAGTAGGGAGGGCCAGTGTGGTGGGAAGGGTAAGACTCTTCCTGGAGGTAGGAGGGAAACTTGACCCTGATGGTCAGAGGATGGGCTGAGCTCTTACGCCTCTGTCCCACTCCTGGTGCAGGCTGGGTGCTGCACAGAGGTTGCTGTGGATTGCAGAAGACATGGGCTTTTGTCCTGAGCCACTCATCTGCTGCTTGCTTGAGTTGAGGTATGCTGTTTCTTCCCTGCCTTTGTCCTTGGTGTTTGCAAGTTCAGGGTTTAGCTCAGCAGTGTGAGAAGCCCCAGGGATGGGAACACAAGAAGCAGCAGCAGGGGAGGAGTGCTGGGAGTGGTCAGTAAGGAGTTTGGGAGCATTCTCCTTTCCATTGTCTGGCTTTGGGAACTGCCTCCCCTCTTGGATCCGCTTCCCCTCCTTTTTTTTGCCCCTTTCAGTTGCTACCTCATTTTCGGTTTGTGGAATGCCCCAAATGCTTTGTTTGCAGATAAGTTTGTGATCTCTTGGCCTAAGCAGAAGCTCTTCCTTCACAATGTTGTCAGAGCCTATTTGCAATGTGTAAGCCTCTCTATAGCTCGGGTATTGCCCAGGGCACCCTGAGTGGACAGCACTGTTGCTGCTTGGGTTTTTTAGAGCCTGTCCTGAGCCATCCTGGTCCGCTATTTATAGTGCGGTTGTTCCATTCCTGTGTGGACGAGCTCTGCTTTCAGCCTTGCTTGGGCACTGAGGGCACTGGTGCCAGGAATAGCTCTGGGCAAGGAGCACTTGGGAGTTGGCTGCTTGAGCACGGCTCCCAGTTCAGGCCGGTTCCTGGTGGAAGAGGCACCGGGCTGCACCTGTGAGCTCTGGCTCTCGGTGAGCGTCAGCCTCCTCTGTGGCACAGCTGCTTTTCTCGCCGGGGAAGTGAAAGGATTGCCTTTCCTTGTCAGGTGCCCCGTGTGTGTGCTTGGCTCCCCTGTGCTGCCGAGGCTGCCGGAGCAGAGTTCGGCACTGCAAGAGATGGCGTCTGGAAGAGTTGCTGCAGTGCCAGGTACCAGTGGGATTAGCGAGGGACCTTGGTGTGATGTGCATGCACCGTGGAGGGCAGTTTGTGTGGGAAGCCCTGCTCCTACAATGCCCTTCAAGCACTGGCTGTGACCTCTTGTGTGTCCTGAACTGCTGCCCACTGGGACAGGCGGATGCCTTTTCAGCGGGGCACCTGGCGTTCCTCATCCCTCGTCCAGGGCCCTGCTCTCCTTCCCCCAGGGGAGTGCTTGCAGGCCTCGAGGGAGCCCGAGCTGAGGTCTGAAAGGAGCCTGCAGCACAGAAAACATCAGCATCCTCTCGGCACTGCTGCTTGGGCAGAGCTGCTCTGGCCCTTTGGCTCGTGATGCTCGCAGCTTGTCTGGAGAGCAGAGCTGAACAAATAATTAATTGCTTGATTTAGTGCCCAAAATGAAAAGCTGTAGGGGAAAAAAACCAACACAGCCAAGTTTGAGAGACCCTTTATCTTTTCTTTTAAACGCAATGCAGCTCAATTTCAAACAAAACAATGCAAAATGAGACTTTTTGCTTGGAAAACAAAGCATTTTGTTCTTGTCCAAAACTTGTTGTGAAGTAGCGAATAACTCTGAGTGGTCTGGAAACTGCAGTTTTCAATCAATAACTATTCAGCTGAAAACACTTACCCGGCTCTGCCGGTGAGAATGCATGGCAGGCACCTGAGGGCCTGGCTCACAGCCATGCCCCTGGCAACTTCCCAGAGGTGGCAGGGAGGATGGTGTCGAGCCTCTTGTGGACTTTTCCAGGCAGAATGTCGGTCTGGGGTTGTTGGAGTCCCTTTGCATCTTTTTTTTTTTTTTCCCTGTGTAATTAACCTAATTAATTTTGCAGGAGGTGATGCAGACTCCACAACATGCGTAGCGGTTAGGTCTGGTCAGATGTGCTGGGATATGGTCTCCCTTGTCCCACTGAGGAGCAGCTCCTGGTGCAGGGTTGTTCAAGAGCATTTCAAAGGAGCGGGGGGATCCCCTCTCGGTCCTACCTGTGGGCACTGCTTGCTGGAAATTTAAGGCATCAGTAGTTCACGGGGTGGAATTCCCAGCCCTTTGCTGTATGGGGCATGATGCCTGCTGGGTGCTCCAGCTGCAAAGCTGGAGGTGGCAGGGGACTTGCTGCTGACCCTGCTCGGCTGTGATCCCAGGAACTGCCGTCTGCCGCAGGCCCGCGGCAGTGGAAGTGTCAGGAGATGGCAGGGGTGAACAGGTATTGATGCCTGGAGCATATCCGGAGACCGGGACACGGTGAACGTAATGGATTCGGAGCTAGCCATTAGCTGCAGCACAGACGTCAGCAAAAATGCAGATATTAGAAACCTAATACCGGCAGAGGGAAGGGAGCTGGAGATCAGCCCAATTGCTGCTCCTCTTCTGTTTCAGAAGGCAGATGGGGTCCTTCTGCCCCTTGTAGTGCTCCTGCACAGTGTCCAGGCTCGACCCCTCCTGCGCCTCGCTGTGCTGGCCAGGGGAGCACGTGGAAGAGATTTGAGGCAGGACTCTGCAGCCTGTGTGTTAGTGTCAAAGCAGCTGTCCTGAGTCAGGCATGTAGCATCAGGATCATTTTGGTTGGAAAAGACCTTCAAAATCATGAAGTCCAACCATTACCCCAGCACCACCACTAACCCATGTCCCTAAGCACTGCAGCTGTGCATTTTTTGAACGCTTCCAAGGCTGGTGATGCCACCACATCCCTGGGCAGCCTGTCCCAGTGCCTGACCACCCTTTCTGTGAAGAAATTGTTCCTAATATACAATCTAAACCTCCCCTGGTGCAACTTGAAGCCATTTCCTCTCATTCTGTCACTTCTTGTTTGCGAGAAGAGACTAACCCCCATGTGCCTACAACCTCCTTTCAGGTAGTTGTAGAGAGTGAGAAGATTTCCCCCCCCCCAAGCTTCCTCATCTCCAGGCTAAACAACCCTCAGCTACTCCTCATAAGACTTGTGCTCCAGCCCCTTCCCCAGCTTCATTGCCCTTCCCTGGATGCGCTCCAGCAGCGTGCTCCATCAGACCCAGAAGAAGGCCAATGGGCATTGCTGTTTCACCTGCCGAGTATCCTCTTGGCATCAAGCACCTTGCAGATCAGGGAGGTAAAGCTGGGAGCAGTGTGTTGAGCAGGTATCTCCTCTGTGAGCTTGTTGAGGGTCTCAGCAGCACATTGGCAGGGTCTCACAGCAGGAGGAGGCTCTGGGGGTCACCTCCAGGTGCCAGTTTGCGGGCTGTGGGGCTGGTGTATCCCACTGGGCTGGGCGGGAAATGGGCTGGGTAGGAAAACCACGGTGGGTATGGACATGCAGGGTGCTCCCTCGCCCCGAGCCTGGCGCTGCGGGCACAGGGCTGGCTGAGTGCTGGGCTAAGGTGGTCTGCTGCAGAGCCGCCGTGCTCGAGGGTTGGGCAGCCCTTGAGTGAGGGGCTTCTTGCCAGCAGGGGTTGACTTGGTTGAGAGTTACAATTTGGTCCCCGAGAGGTGATCCTTACTTGTAGCCTGGGGTGAGACTCAGCTGGTGATGTTGGCATGTCTGGGTGGGTGTCCTGGGCAGGGTGTCCGGTGTCCTGCAGCTCTGCTCACACACAAGCTTTCAGGGTCTATACCGCTGGTCTGGTGCTGCAGTGAGGGACAAATGTAGCACAGGCAGAGGGGTGCAAGACAGCTTTCTGCTGCCCTGCTGTCCCCACAGACAGGGTTGAAGGCTGTTGCCAGCTGGATCCTTGCAGCTTCTTCCTGGGCCGAACAGGATTGCGAGCGCTTCGGGACCCTGGTGTTGGGTGGGTGGCCTCTTGCCTTGTCCGAGAGCTGTGGCAAACTGCAGCTGCCCAACTGGTAAGCGTTGCAGGATGTCTGGTAGCCTTAAACCTCCTACGCAACACTTGTGCGCTCTGCGGTGGCAGCGGCTCCCCACAGGTGCCCTGCACAGCCCTCTCTCCAGCTGGGGCTTTGCTGGGCAGCTGAACCCAGTGGCCGGTGGCGGGCAGGGAGACTGGCTGCCGTGATGCTCTGCAAAAGCCGACTGTCTAGCAGGGCCTTGTGACTGGAGTCCCTGCCAAGAGGAATTACTCCCTGATGCATTCCTGGGGTTTCAGACATGGAGAGGTAAGCAGTGAAGTGTGTTCCTGTGTCAGACCCAGCCTGAACTTGCTTGTCTGGAGACAAGGAGAGTCTGGTGATGAAAGTCCCTGCTTCGGCCAAGCTCAGAGCTTCAGCTAACACCCTTCAGAGACTGTTAGCTCCTCTTCCCCAAGTGCTGTGCCTCTGTCAGAGAAGATAGCTTTTCAGTGTGACCTTTGCAGAACAAAAAAGCTGAACTCTTAGAGCAGCAGGACTGTGTGTGGTGATAATCTTACGGGCCTGGGGAAAGGTTGATGCAGATGAGAATGAGCTGTAACTGAGGCACAGCTGACTGCTGTCCCAGGAAGATCTTCACCTTTCTGGGACTTTATCTGCAGCTTGGTGATGTTGGAGGCAGTGGGGAGCTGGGGACGCATTCTTTTACAGCTCATGTGTTGGTGTCCGACTCTGTGGCCACTGCTCAATCCCATCTGTAGAATATGGTGGCCGTTTTGCCACGGGTTGCTCTTTCCGGGGAGATACGAAGGTGAAATTCTCACTTAAGTTTTGCTTATCATAAGACTGGGGAGGGAGGGACGGACAGCGTGGTAATCCGGAGCATGGGGTTTTAATCCTGCTCTCCTGGCCAAATTCCATTCCGCCTCTGTAAATTCCTGCAGCTGCCCCGCTCTGTGTGGTATCCACTGGCTGGCACAGCCCCCCTCAAGTAGCAGCATTTCAGCCATGGGGAGGGGGATGGGGAGGTGACCCCAAATTGTAAGGCACTTTGACAGATGGGTGCTGCGGTACATGCTGCAAAGGTGACCTGCTGAATGAGGGGCCAGCTTGCCCCCTCCCATCTCTTCGTAAGAGCCAAAGGAGATTGTCCCCAGTTGCTTCTCTTCAAAGCATGGTGCCTCTTCTCAGTTGCCAGTCTTGCTGCGCATCTCTTGCTGCGGCTGTCGGGCCCTTTCTCACCTCCTGTGAGCCTGGGAAGCTGCTGTGTTGTGCTCCTGCCGAGGCAGTCTGAGCAGGTCAGCTAAGCTGTTGCTGCTCTCCCAGCTCCAAAACTGGGACCTGGGAGAAGGATTTGCGGTTTCTGTTGCCTACGGTGAGGTAAGGCAGTGTGGCTTTGCAAAATGACTCCTCTCTTGGCTGCCCTGGGAACAGCTAGGCCACCTCTTCGCTTGTTAATGCCTGTGGGTGGGTGGATGTGTGTGACAGTAGAGGGGACAGCAAGCCTAGGGCTGTTCTTGTGCCCCTCAGGGCTGCTGTTCAGTGACCCACGGACAGTCTTGCTGTGCCTCTGCATCCCTTCTGCAGGTGCAGAGTAGCTCCAGGAGGAGCAACAGGCTAAGATGTCCACCCTGCCATGCATGGGCCTTGCTGCCAGCTGTGGGAAAACGGGCTGCTCGCCTCTGCGCTTGTAGGGCTGGAGGAGACACGCTGCTGCGGTGGGAAAGCTCCCGCTGCCAGCACTCGGCGCTCCTTAAACATTAACTGCTCCCCTGATAGTCACTGAGGCAGGGAGAGCGAAGGCCGGTTGGGCTGAGCCACGCTCCTACAAAAAAGAAGGGATCTTGGAGGAGCAGAGTGCCAGCACATGGGCAGCTCTCGGGGGGCACCCTGGGGCAAGCAAGGTGGGTGCCCCGTCCTGGGAGCGAGGGCTGCTTGTGCACGGGGGTGGGGGGGGGGGCAGCCAGCCTCGGGCTCCTGCCCACGCCTCGGGGGTTGGTGTGAGCACCCAGCTGGCGTTTGTGCAGCTGCCTGGCGGCTGGCCCCACTCTCCCGCTCCCCTGGCTGTCGCCTGGTCAGCCCTGGAGGCAGGGGTGTCCGGGCATGAGGTGAGACCAGTGTCCTGCCTGCCTTTTCCCTGGGACCTGCCATCAGCCCCTCCCAGTGAGACGGGGGCCACCGGTGCCTTTTTCTGTCCCGTTTGCCACATCCCCACGCCCCACCAAAGCGGGAGCTGCCCCGCTCCCGGGGAGGACGTGGGAGAGGGAGGATAACTTGCTGTGAACAGCACTTCTGCCCCACACCCTCGCGCTGAGGTTGGAAGCCGGCGCTATTGGGAAACCTCTCGTCTTACTGCCGGCTGCGCTTGTCTGGCGCGGGCGAGGGGTGCGGGCGGCGCTGAGCCATGGCGGGCGGGCCAGGAGGGCCGTGTTCGGTGCCACGGCTGCCGGTACCCGCCGCGCCTCTTGCCTGGAAGCCGCTTCCAGCCTTGCGCTCTGCTTGCTGTGCCTTTACCATGTGATGGGGGAGGAGAGGCCGTGTGGCTACCCTCCTGCTTGCCATCTCCTCCCCAGCTGCCATAAACATCCTAAAGGGCCTCTGCCTGGCCTGGCCTCCCCAGCAGCCCGCCTGCTCCTGCCGCTGCCGGCGAGGGCTTGGCTGGGTCTCACCGCTCTGGGCCTGGTGCTGGGCCCTCGCTTGCAGGAACGAGCAAGACTGGGAAAGCCAGGAAAAGCGCGTGGAGAGGCGGCGGTGGCCAGCCGGAGCAGGAGGTGTTTTCCTCCCCTGGAGCGGTGCTGTTGGCAGGTCTGGGCTTCTCCCAGGAGCGTGGGTAAGCCCTGCGTGGCCAACGCCTGAGCTGGACCACTCGTTAGGTGATGGATACTGCTGGGCAGGGATGGGTCGGTGTTGGGGGCTGAGCTCCTGGGCCAGGCAGGGGAGCAAAGGGCTCCAGCTCTGGGGAGCTGCTGGCTCAAGGGAGCAGTGGGGCAGCCCCAGTTTCCTCTCCCTGCTGGGGCTGGGCTGGGCAGAAAAGTGCTGCCGAGGAGCAATTGCCTGTTGTAACCGGGGCTCTGCAAGGGCAAGCAAGAGCTGCCTGAGCGGGAGGTAAATGCATCTCCCAGGGCAGTGATTTCAGTGCTGCCTGGGTGGAGACCCAGCCTCCCCTGCCCTGGGGCTCAGAGGCTGCTGCCTTTGCAGGTGCTGCTCTGCCTTCTCCAGGCAGGCCAGGGCCTGCTGCCATAGCTCTCCCTTGGGTTATGGGGTGGGGGGCAATTTACATTTCATCTAAATTGCTATGCAGGCAGTTTGCATCCTAATCCCTTTGCCTGTTGCCGGTGGTGGTCTCCTCCCAGCACACCCTGCCTTCTCCAGGGATCCTGCAGCGGGCAGGAGGGCACGCTGGGGCCCTGGGCAGGAGCCTGCTGCCTTCCCCCGCCCTGGGGCCAGGCATGGGGGGAGCTGCAGGTAGAGGCTGTCTCCGCATAGTTAGCATTCCCGGCCCTGGCCTCCCACTCCTCCCGCTGCCATCCTGCTGGCTCCCAGCGTGCTGGACAGGTCTGGGGGACGCCGCACTCCTTTGGGGAGCCCCGCTTTCCTGGGCTGGTGGGTCCGGAGCAAGCCTGGGCGATGGTGGGGGCACCTTTTCTTTCTTTTTAAAACCTACGGTGGCATTTGCACCCTGTCCAAGCGTTCAGGCAGCAGTCAATACCTCTTCTCTCTGCGTAGCAAGGACTGCCCCCGGCCCCCTTGCCATGCCTGCATCCTGGGCTGGCCATGCAGCCCCTTTCTGCCAGCCGAGGGGAGATGGGGTGGGCTCTGCTACCATCCAAAGCCCCCTCCCCGCCCAGGGTATCTCTCGGTGTAGGCAAAGCCTCTTGCACCTGCCCCAAGAAGGCAGGAGGCAGGTGCTGGGTAGGGGCTAAATAATCCTGATGCTTCCCGCATCGCAGCAAAGGAGGGGATCTGAGGCCCGGGAGTGGGAAGGGGGCCGAGGGCGGGCGGATTCCTCCCGACTTACTTTGGGCAACTCCGTGCCCCTGGCGCTGGGGGCTCTTGAGCAGAAAGCGAATTTAATCTCTTGTTTTGTTTGTTCTTTCTTCCTGCGAAAGGGGGGCCGGTGCGGGGGGGAGCTTGGGTTTGAGAGCGGGGAGGAGAGGGGGGAAGTGTCAGATCTGAAAGGGAGGAGTGACGGGAGGACGGGTGAGGCAGCCCCGGAGGGAGCAGCAGCAGCGGCTGCCGGCGGCTGGGCAGGAGGAGAAGGGGAAAGGCAGGTAAGGAAACCACCTTCTGGGGGGCAGGAAGGTGAAGGCGGGGAGAAGGCAGTGCAGGAGGGGTGGTGGTGCTATGGGGGGATGGATGGAGTCTTTGGGTGCCTCCGGGAGGCTCTTTGGCAACTGAGCTGCTGCTGGTCCCATCCTGTCCCCCCAAAATTGCCGCCCCAGTAGCGTGCTCACGTGCGGACTGGGGACAGAGTGCCGTTCCTGCAGTGAGACCCCCACAGAGGGGCCACGGGGGCAAGCAGGAGCACGAGGGGTGCTGCTGTGTGCCACCACCGCCGCCTCTTGCCTTCATGCGTGCTAAAGTCCCTTTCCCATCCCTCCACTTGCCAGGCTGCTCCGTGCCGGCTGACCTCCCTCATCCTGCCTCTCCTGCTGCCAGCTCGGCACACAGTTTGGGGGTGCCCAGGCAGGAGGGGTGGGGATCAGCTTGTGGGGTGGCAGACAGGCTGGCAGCAGCGCGCAGAGACTTCGCCAGGCCCAGCCCAGCTCCTGGCCGTGGCTGGGAGAAGGGGTGCCTGGGCCTGCTGTGCTCCGTGCATCAGCTTCCCTCCTCCCCGCCACGCCGGCGCTTGGCCCGCTCTGCAGAGTGGAAGAGCGAGGCCAGGCCGGGCCCTGCTCGAGGTGCCGGCAGGAGAAGGGAGCGCAGCCCTGGGGGGCCGTGCCCGCTGCCGCGGGGGCTTGGCATCCCCCAGTGAGTTAGCGTGGCTGTGCTCCCTGGGTGCAGAGCCCCAGCCCCTTGCTGCTGCCTCCCCCTCGCTCCTGCCCAACCTGCCACCCACCCGCCGGCACTTGCACCCCGGCCCCAGGGGCTGCTCGGGGTGATGTCCTCCCAGGCTGCCTGTTCCAGCCCCCAGGCGCTGGTGGCCCCATGGGCATCTGCACATCAATGGGGGCTCCAGCAGGGTGTGTGCAGGGGTGAGCAGCCCCTAATCCGGCCCATTCATCTCTACGGCAGCTTTTGTTAAGCCTCCAGATGTTGCACTGAGGGCAGGGGCTCAGTCTCGCTGCAGCAGGCAGGCGGAGGTGCGGAGAGGTGGGAGGAGGTTGGTGTGCCTTTGCTTTGTGGGGTCTTTGTCTGCCCCGGGCATCTTTCTGTCCCCGTGATGGGCCTGGGCGCAGGAGCGAGGTGGGGAGCAGGGTGCTCTGCCTGCTGGGGGAGGAATGGAAGCAGCACAGCCCGCGGGGCTGGCGGGGCTGGGGGAGCCCCTCGGCATGCCCCGTTGAGTCAGCAGCGCCGGGAAGTGAGTTTCACCCAAGCGTTTGGGATTTTTCCACCAAACTTCGCCACACAGCAGGGGGAGGCGTCTGCAGACCCAGGTACCTGCGCTCCCTCCCAAGGGCAGGCTCATTAACCACCGCGCGACCGGCACCCAGCTGGGGCACACCTGGCCGGCACAGCCTCCCCTCCCCTGGGCGCCTGCCCTTGCCCCTCACCTGTGGGACGGACCAGGGCTGGAGTGAGATCACCTGGGGGACTCCTTCCCTCCTCCCGTTTCTGAGGTCCTCCCCCCGAGGGCTGTGTGGCCGTGGCAGGGTGGCAGGGCGAGCCCAGGGGAGGTCCGGGTGCCCCAGCACAGGGGGACTGGGAGGGTGCTGGCTGGGAGAGGCTGTCGCTGGAGAGGTGAAGGGCGCTGGAGAGGTGAGGGGTGGCCGTCTCGCTGCTGCGCTTGCCCAGACAGTGTCCTGGAGGGAGCAGGAGCCGGGGGCTGTTGAGGCCCTTGGAGCTGCAGGGCTGCTGCTAACACCTCTCTCTGCTCCTCTGCCCCTCGCAGGCTCTAGGATGCCGGGGCCAGCCGGGCTCGGGCTGCCCACCTGATCCTCGCCGCCCGTGTCCCGCCACCACACCATGTTGCGCTCCTGGCGCATGAAGCTGAAGCTGCTGCTCGCCACGGTGACCCTGGCCATCCTCCTCTCCTGGCTCTACCTCTTCGTGGGCAGCCTCGAATGTGAGTGGGTCCTTCTCTTCCTCCTCAGATCAAGGAACAGTCTGCAGCAGAGGGTGGGCGGGGGAGGCTGGGGCCTGGGGTGGTTGCTCTCTAGCCGTGCCAGTCGCTGCAGGTGTATCTGAGCTCTGCGTTTCCAGGGGCATCCCTGGGGATCAGGGGAGCAGAGCTGTGACGTTGGCTGGGCACATGTGGGATGTACCAGGACCTCTCAGCCGGGGTCTGCCCCGCCGTCCACACCCTGTCCCTCGCGGCCGGGCTTTGCCTTGCCATACCCACCGCATGGCCCCTGTCTCCTGCAGATGGCCGCTTCCTCCTGCTGCCGCCCTGCCTGGGCGAGCAGCCGACCCGGGACGTGGAGCGGGAGGCGCTGGCCTCGCGGGTGCGCCGGGTGGAGGAGGAGAACGAGCAGCTCCGTCTGCAGCTCGGCCAGGCGCAGGCGGAAGGCAGCGATGGCAGCCCGCAGTGGGGGACCTCTGCCGAGGATGGGGACCCCCGCGGGGGTGAGAGGAGCAACCGCACGGCCTGCCCCAAGCAGCGGACGGTGCACAAGTGTGAGGTGGGTGGTGGCACCGGCACGGTGGCATGGTGGATAGGGGATGTCGGGTGGGAGGCTGGGGCCCTGGCTGAGCGTGGATGTGTGTGCAATCCACCTGGCACGGCTCGCCCTATGCTCTGGCTGTGCTGGGGCCTCATCCTGGCTCTCCATGGTGCTCAACGGGCCACAGTCGGTGGGTGAGGGCGTCTGACTTCTCTAGAGAGGGAAGCCAGGCAGGAGGAGTGGCAGCCAGACTCCTATCCTCCCTCGCAAGCCAAGGGATTCCTATCTCCTTGTGGGGCTCCTTCCCCAGGGGAGGGGCTGGGTTATGGAGTCTCCTCCCGTAGCACGGCCCCAGGGAGGAGCTGACAGGCACCTGCAAGGAGGGGGGTGTCCAGTCTCCAAAAGGTGCCGTTTGTCTCTGGGCAGCTCCTGCACATTGCGATTGTGTGCGCCGGGCACAACGCGAGCCGGGATGTGGTCACCCTGGTGAAATCCATCCTCTTCCACAGGTAACAGGGAGGTGCTGTGCCAGAAGCCCACTGGTTTGGGGTTCCCAGATGAGCTGCCACATGCTGCAGGGGGGGCAGTGATGCAGGAGGGGGGCTCTGGGGCCTCTATCTAGCCCCTGTGCCACTGCTTAGGGGGCCAGAGGGGGATTTGTTTCCCCCAGATGGCTGATTTCTCTCCATCTCCCCCTTAGCCCCTGGCAGGGCTGGGAGGGATGAGGACCCTTGTCTCTTGCTTCCGCTGTGGTGCTGAGTGCTGCTGCGCTTGCCCTTGGCAGGAAAAACCCCCTCCACTTCCACTTCATCACGGACTCCGTGGCCCACCGAATCCTCCAGATGCTCTTCCAGTCCTGGATGGTGCCCTCCGTCCACGTCAGCTTCTACAACGCCGATGACTTGAAGGCAGGCACTTGCAGCCTCTTTGTTGTGTCCCAGCCCAGTGCTCAGAGGGACAAGGGGGGTGGGGGTGGGATATTAACTTTTCCTGCAGGTCCTTCACTCCCCTGCTCCCTTCCCTGGACTTGCTGCTGGTCTGGCTGAGAAGGGGGCACAGGGCCGGTGCTGGAGGGATGGGGAGGCCCCTGGGGTCGTGCTGCCTCTGCAGCGAGCTGGGTCCCCCACTGAAACACTGGGGTCCAGGTAGAGGTTCTGGTGGCTTGAGGAAGAGCCAGGCCAGGGTGAGAGCAAAGGAGAAGGAGGTGGGTGCAGCCAGTGAGCACCTGAAGGGCCCGGGGCAAGGTGTGTGGCTGCTGGTGACACAGCTGGGGGTGATGCTCCAGCCTTGGCTGGCTGCACAGCTCAGGTGTGCTGCTCCTCTGCATGGGGCACTGGGCACACGTGGCCGTCCTGCGCGGGCAGGGGGCACGTGGCTGTGCCCAGCCCTGATCCGTGTTGCCTTGCAGCCGGAGGTGTCCTGGATCCCCAACAAGCACTACTCCGGCATCTACGGGCTGATGAAGCTGACGCTTACCAAGGCACTGCCCTCCAACCTCTCCAAGGTCATCGTCTTGGACACCGACATCACCTTCGCCACCGACATCGCCGAGCTCTGGGCCGTCTTTGGGAAGTTTTCTGGTGAGGACAGGGTGCCCCTGGGGCCCTGGCTAGTCCCTGGGTGCTGGGCTCAGGGTGGCAGTCCCCATCTGCCGCAGCACCGACGCGGCGGGTTTGCTCGGGCCCTCTGAACCCACAGCAAGACAGGCTGCGTCCTTGTCCATCTGTTTCCACAGACAAGCAGGTGATTGGGCTGGTGGAGAACCAAAGCGACTGGTATTTGGGCAACCTGTGGAAAAACCACAAACCGTGGCCGGCCCTGGGACGTGGCTTCAATACGGGTGAGTGTGGGCTGCCGGGGTGGGCTCTGCATCCAGCTCAGGGCTCTGCATCCAGCTGGGCACGGGGAGGCGGGGGATGGCTGAGGTGAGGCAGGAGAGTCTGGTGAGCACGAGGGGGCTGCTACAGCGTCCTGGGGTTGTATGGGTGGGCGCAGGGGAGTGGCGTGTCCCAGGGACTGAAGGCATGCAGGCTGCTATGCTCTAGCTCTGTAATGGCTGGGTGCTCCCTCGGTGACCCAGTGGCCTCCTGCCTGGCACCCAGGGGTGATCCTGCTCCTTCTGGACCGCCTGCGTCGCCTGGGCTGGGAGCAGATGTGGCGGCTGACGGCGGAGCGGGAGCTCATGAGCATGCTCTCCACCTCGCTGGCCGACCAGGTAACAGTCCCTTCTCCAGGGCGGTCAGCCCTGCTGTGTTCCCGTCGCACTGCTGGCGTGGCAGGGCTGTGCCGTCCTCCTCATCTGCCTCTGTACTCGCCTTTCTCTCTCCTAGGACATCTTTAACGCGGTGATCAAGCAGAACCCGGCCCTGGTGTACCGGCTCCCCTGCTTCTGGAACGTGCAGCTCTCCGATCACACCCGCTCGGAGCAGTGCTACACCGAGCTCTCGGATCTCAAGGTGGGTGCTGGGTTTGCTGCCTTTGGGCCTGGGGAGGGCCGGACAGACGGCACGTGCGCTGGAGGAGGCAGCAAGGGGTCTGGGGGCTTGGGGGAAGTGTCGGGTGCTGCTGACTTCCCCTCCGTGGGGTGACGTGCCGCTGCCCTCAGGTGATCCACTGGAACTCGCCCAAGAAGCTGCGCGTGAAGAACAAGCACGTGGAGTTCTTCCGCAACCTCTACCTGACCTTCCTGGAGTACGATGGGAACCTGCTGCGCCGGGAGCTCTTTGGCTGTGCCAGCCTCCCCAGCCCCCCCAGCGACCAGGTGAGGGTGGCTGTGACTGTCCCCAGCCCCAGAGCATGTGGTGGGCAGAGACCCCACGCAGCCGCCCCGTGGGGCTCCTGCTCTCCCTCACCTTCGTGGCGTTGCAGCTGCAGCAGGCACTGGAGGAGTTGGACGAGGACGATCCCTGCTACGATTTCCGCCAGCAGCACCTCACGCAGCACCGCATCCACCTCTTCTTCCTGCAGTACGAGTTCCTGGCCCTTCCTGGCCCCACCGATGTCACCCTCGTGGCCCAGCTCTCCATGGACAGGTATTGCTGCTGGGGTGGTGGGAGGTCGGATCCTGCCTCCGCTCCCCTGGGGAGGCTCCGCAGCTCGGGAGCTACCAGGGATCTTGAAATATGGGTTCCTCACCCCCACACCAGCACTTTGCAGTGGGGAGCAAGACCCCAGGCTAGGAGCGTTCCTCCCACTGCCCCCTGCGCTGGGCTCGGCTGGTGTGTGCAGCTCACGGGCAGGCACCCTGTTCTGAGCTTGGCCGATGCGCCACGCTCACGCGGTGCCTGCTGCCTTGCAGGTTACAGATGCTGGAGGCCATCTGCAAGCACTGGGCAGGCCCCATCAGCCTGGCGCTGTACATGTCGGATGCGGAGGCTCAGCAGTTCCTGCGCTACGCCCAGGCCTCCGAGGTGCTGAGCGCCCGCCGCAACGTCGCCTACCACATCGTCTACAAGGAGGGGCAGTTCTACCCCATCAACCTGCTGCGCAACGTGGCCTTGGCCAACACACAGACGCCGTACGTCTTTCTGACGGACATTGACTTCTTGCCTATGTACGGCCTCTACGATTACCTCAGGTGAGGCTCTCTCCAGCCGCTCTCGCTCAGCCTGCCAGGCTGCCCAGCACCAGGGTTTGCAGGAAACACCTTGGGGCAGCAGTTTTCAACGTGCGGAAGCTGTTTCCTTTGTGTTCAGCCTTGGGATCCTGGCCTTGCTTTTGTCAGATGCCACCGGGTGAGGAAGGAGCTGTGAGGGGTGCCCAGTTCCTCCTGCCCCTGCATGGCACCACTCCAAAGTGTCCAAAACCAATTAATGCCCTTCCAGAGCGGTGGGCAGGCTGGTAGGGCTGAGGAAGGGGTGCTGTGGCCGTGGCTCACAGCTGAGGGGACCTCACACCCTTCTTACCACCCTAGGAACTCCATCCAGCAGCTGGAGCTGCCCCAGAGGAAGGCAGCTCTCATCGTGCCGGCTTTTGAGACCCTGCACTATCGCCTGACCTTCCCCAAATCCAAAGCAGAGCTGCTCTCCATGCTGGACATGGGATCCCTCTACACCTTCAGGTAGGAACTGGAGCTGCCCCACCATCCAACGGGGCCGTCGCGCCCGGCAGGAGCCAGTTTTGTACCCTTGTGCCTCGGGGCTGCGGGGCAGCCGGCTCAGAGGACCGCCCTGCATCCTCTGCCTGTCCCGGCTCTCCCATTTCCGTCTCTCCCCGCAGGTACCACGTGTGGCCAAAAGGCCATGCCCCAACTGACTACGCCAAGTGGCGGACGGCCACCGTGCCGTACCGTGTGGCGTGGCAGCCGGACTTCGAGCCTTACGTTGTAGTGAGGCGAGACTGCCCCAGGTATGACCAGAGGTTCGTGGGCTTCGGCTGGAACAAGGTGTCCCACATCATGGAGCTGGATGCGCAGGTGGGTAAGGGGCTGCTCCGGGCCCCGTGGAGGTGCTGGGCACCGCCGAGCCGGTGCTGACGGCGAGGGCTGCCGCTCTGCCCCCAGGAGTATGAGCTGCTGGTCCTGCCCAACGCCTTCATGATCCACATGCCCCACGCCCCCAGCTTTGACATCTCCAAGTTCCGCCTGAGCGCAGGGTACCGGGGCTGCCTCCAGACGCTGCGGGAGGAGTTCCACCAGGACCTGTCGCGGCGGTACGGGGCTGCCGCACTCAAATACCTCACCGCCGAGAGGAGCCTCTGACGCCTGGGTGCAGTGGGTGCGGGGTGCTAGCAGTGCGCTGGAGAGGGGGCTCAGGGCCCCTCCTGCCCCGGCCCACCGCCGCAGCCTGGCCCCGGGGATCCAAGCTGGCAGCGCAGCCTCTCCAGCCCGGCAAAGGGATGCCCGTAGATAGGATGGAAGACGCCAGCCGCGAGAGCAGCCAGTGCCTGCAGGCCAGCTGCTGTGGCATGGCCAAGGGTTTTTTGGAACAGCAGCCTAACTGCGGTACAGGGGAACCTCCCGGGGCCGGGGGCCGGGTCTCCTCCCTCCCCTGTTTTAGCAGATGTGGATTCTCAGCCTTCCTTCGCTCACCTCCCTGAGCCTGGCAGCTGGAGAGCTCTGGGAGCTGTACCTTGCCCTGCTCTGCCTCTGCTCGGTGGTCCCAGGTCCCAGTCCTCCCCACACCCCTCCGGCGCCTTGGGGAGTGGGAGGTGAGGCTGCAGAGCATCCTGTGGGTCCTGCGTGGAGTGGGCTCCGAGAAAGCCCCTGGGAGTTGGGGCCAGGGAGTACTGGGAGCTGCGGAGACCTGGCTGAAGCCCCGACCGAGGCTGGCTGGTTAACAGGGCAAGGTATTGTTACTCCCCATCTGTATGGGTGCAAAGCCGCCAGCGGAGCTGCCCCAGTGCTGGTGCTGTGGGAGTCCCCCAGAGCAGGACGAGCCGCTGGAGCAGGACAGGCTGGCTGCTGGCCCCAGCGGCGAGCTCCCGGAACGGGCTGGTGCCTCCCAGCTGGCAGCAGCCATGGCAGGGGCTGGCATTGCCCCGCGGGGCAGGGCTGCGAACCGCTGCCACGGGCACGTGCTTGGAGAAATTCCTGACAGGGGACCACCCTGCTCCCTGCCAGCTCTTGGCAGTGCAGACATTGCCATCGACAATCAGGGATGTGGTTGACACTGGACAGGACGGTAGCTGAGCGCTGTGGCGGGATCCCCGGGCCCAGAGCAGCTTGGCCGGGCACTGTTCCACCGCTATCACACACTGGAGCACAGAGGATGCATCGCTTTCCTCACGCTATTTAAATTATTTAATACTTTTCTCATAAAAATTAAATGGTTAGGGTGTCGGGGTTTGGGGTTTTTTTGTTGTTTTGGGGTTTTTTTTTTAATCCTTTCTTGCTCCTGGATGATTTTGCTGGTGGCCCTGGAGGGTCTCCGGGCTAGTTGCTGCTGCAGTCTCCGCTGTTCTCTCCTTCGTGTTACTCCGGGCTGCAAGGGCCAGCTCTGTGCAGGTGTGAGGATTTTCCGTCCATGGTGGGAGCGGCTAGGAGGAGCCATACAAAGCGCGGGGTATGGAAAGGGCACAAGCGCCTCTTGCTTATTCTCTCTTTTTAATTTAATTTTTAAATTAAAGCATTTTTTATTCTTTTTCACATCCTTGTTAGAACTGCCTGGTTATTAATATTTTTTTTCTGCTGTGAGCTTGCACGTGTCCCCTGGAGGGAAGGCAGCGGGAGGAGAGCAACGCAGGGGCAGCTTGAGCCTCAGCCGGGGAAAAGCATCACTGGGCTTGCTCTGCCTGGCACGTTTGGAGCCTTTTCCCTTTCTGGCTGGCACAGCGGGAGCGTTGGGGAGCAGGGAGCAACAGCAGGCAAAAGAACTGTCTGTGTCACCAAGTGGCAGGCCTGCCGGCTCCTGGCACGGCAGCGGGGCTGACCGGGGCTCCCGCCTGAACAGCCTTGGCTTTACAAGGCTGTTGGGAATAAAAACTGGTGCTCAGGGCAGACAGGCTGCCCGCCTGGGCTCTGCAGGGCGGGAAGGACGAGTGGTATGCCAGGAGCAAGTGGTTGAGGCTTTATTTGGGAAAGGGCTGGGAAGACATTGCTAATAGCCGTGAAGCAGGCGCAGCTCCACCCCGCCAGTCCCCAGCAGGCAGCTCGTGTTTAATAAATAGAGTCAAAGCTCATCCCTATCGCGCCGCTGCCACGCCACGCGACATGATGGGTTTAGATCTGATCCAGACAGTCATTTAGCCTGTCTTTGCTAGAGGTGCGGCACTGGAGCAGTGCCGGCATGTTTGTGGGAGGGCTAGGTGGCTACAAAAATGCTGGCTCTGGGTTTTTTGGGAAGGTGTACAGCTGTGCCTATAGCAGGAGGACCGCGTGCCATCATTTTCGGGTACTTCTTCCCAACCTAGACAGTCCTTAGCCCAAAATGTGCCCACAGGGGCTGTGGGTACTTGGAGTAAACCCAGCTCGGTGCTGGTCTCCGTGTGCCCTCTGCCGGGCAGCGTCAGCTGGAGGCAGCCAGGCAGCCAGAGCCTGTGGAATTTTTCTTTTAACCCAGCACAACCCCTTTTAGAGCTAAAATTCATTTCTACTAACGCAGCACCCTTCTCCCTGCCAAAGAAGCAAAGCCTCGAGCCGGAGCGTGCCACAGCCATCACGCACAGCCACCCCTCCTGGGGCTGGGGGCTTTCCGGGGGCACCCTGCCAGCCCCCGCGGGACCTGCTGTCCCCGCCTGGTACATACAGCTAAAGGAGACGTGAGGTTTTATTCTGTTTTATTTAGTAAAATGTTAAAATAAATAAATACAAATTGATCAGATGCTCTGTACCACCCCACCGCCCCTGTTAACTGGCTAAAATCTAAACACATTTGTACCAAAACTGAAACCACCAGAGACTTGAAGGCAGCAAAGAGACTGCAGATCACTATGAGCATCAGGCTAAAAAGAATAGATATTTAAAAACCCCAAACCAGCTCGTGAGTCGGTGTTCTCTTGATGTGATTCTGTGACAACAGAGCAGCGCCAGTCACAAAGGGCATTTTACACCAGGGCCTGCACGGATGGAGGTCGGGGGGGGAGAGGGACATCACAGGTGCCACCGGCCCATGGAGAGCAGACCCAGTGCTTCACCACAGGGAAACCCAGCTGGGGGAGAAGCTGCCACCCTCCGTCCCGTCGCAGCGCCAGGCCCGTGGTGCTGGTCACCAAAAGCACCTGGAGACGTCAGGCGGGCTGGGGAGGGACCGCACTCCGCCGTGGCACCCGCAGCATCAGCTCCTGGTCATCCCCACGGCAGGACTCCTGCTGTATGGCTTGGTCTAGGGTGAAATGCTGGGGTGGGGGACGGGGCGCACCGGCGGGGCGGTGGTACCAACACACCTACCGAGGTGGTGCCGCTGCGATCGCAGGAATGCGAAGCCACGATCGGGGCCCGAGTATTTTCTCTATACAAGCAGAGCCGCCTTCACAAACCTTCACAAACCCACCTGCCCTCGGCTGTGGACGACGTGGTGGGTGGTTGCAGGTTAGAGCCACTCGGCCCCGAAAGACAAAGCGCCGCATGGGAAGCCACCCTGCTGCTGGGCCGGAGCACCCAGGCAAGCAGCGGCTCAGTGCACTCCCGGCGCAGCAAAGTGGGCTCCTTCCTCCGCAGCAGCCCGAGCAGGCGGTGCTGGCAGCCTCCGGCCCCTGGGACCTCGCTCCATCTTCACTTAGTGAAGTTTTGCGACCTGCGCTTCGCTTCTGTGGGACTACAGAGGCGGCCAGACACCTCCGCCTGTGTAAGAGGGTCCTGGGGGGCCCTGCAGCTGCAGCCGGAGCGAAGCGGCTGGTGGGCCACGACTGCCTGCTGGCTGCGGTTGCGTGGGGCCGCCGGGACCCTGCCCCAGCCACGGCGGCTTCTGCGGCAGCAAAAATCCTCCTTAAGGAGGGTCTCGGCCGCCTGTTGCGTGTGGCATCAGGGACGACGCAGAGACAACGTGCCTTCTGGAAGGGAGAGCTGACTGACGGGTAAGATGCTGCTCCTGGCTCCAGAGTCAAACACCGTTTTGATGCCAGTGATAATTAAAGAAACATGAGACTATGATTAGAAATTACACGTTAGCCCAGAACAAGCAGAAACCCGCAGCCTCCTGCCGCAGCCGGCACTGGGCGCAACTGTGCCGCCTCCTCCAACAGCGCCTGCTCCCGCTGCCCACAGCCCAGGAAACCAGCTCCGCGTCCGAACTGCCAGCACCCGCTTTACGGAGGGCAACGCCAGGCATGGAGGGCTTGCTTAATTAATTAATTAAGTGCCCTCTCCCCCTCCATTTTGGCATGCCCCCACCCGAGAGGCCAAGATCTGGGTAAGGAGCAGAGGAACCCCCGCCCTTGCTCACACGTGCACAGCATCTTCCCAGCTCTGCTGCAGGATCAGCCCTCTGTGCAGGGGACCCGAGGCCAAAGGTGGCCACTGGGCACGGCGCTGGGGCTGCCCTGTGCCCACCCACTGCCCCCCCCGGAGCTGACCCCAAGGCCATTCTGGGCGCTTGCTAAGAAAAGGGCTTTCTCAGAACTCAGAGGCAACAATCCTTCATTTCTTTTGCAACAACATGGACAAAACAGGGTAGGTGACAAAGGGGTAGGAACTGGTCGAGGTCTACTTTTGCCAGCATCAATTTAGGAAAAAAAAGAAAAAAAGGTGCAGATTCCCCAGGCGGTGAGGACTCGCTGAGCGCCAGCAGACTGGCAGCGCTCACCGCCGCCGCGCTGCCACCTCTCCACCCAGCACAGAGTCGAGCTCACACGGCTTTTGGGTTCTCCAGGCACCCCTGACAGTAAACACACCCTTAAGTACGTCCTCCTTCCTAGGCAGGGACTGGGCTGAGATTCTCCGTCTTCAGAGGAAAAGCAAAAACGCATTTGGCACCTGCTTGGATACTACAGAGTGAAGAACAACACCACAGAGCTTACTCGGGGCTAACACGGGAGAGCTGGGCCAGCCGCCCTCCCCGCAGCCTTGGTGCAGCCCCTCAGCTCCCGGGGGGTTACACTCAACTTACCAGGTGTCCCAGTCCAGCTGCACTGGTGAAGTATCCCACTGCATGTGTCCCTAAAAGCACCGATCCTAAGCAGAGAGGGAGGCATTGCTGCACAGAGGGGGCTGGGCGCAGAACCGCCAGCTGTGACGGCTCAGGGAGCAGCAATCCCGCAGACACTCCAAGAGGTGGCCAAGAAGTCACCGAGTCACAAGTCCTGCCCAGCACCATCTTCTCCGCTCAACTCAGGACCTACAACCTCTGGAAGCTGACACTGGTTTCAAATGGGCTGATCGTAACACTCAAACTAAGGAGGTGCAACCACACCGGCGGAGCTGAACCGTTAGCTCATCTCAGGAATATTTCTAGCCAAGAAAACCTCTAATTAATGCGATCCAGACTAGAGCAGGCTCTGGCTGCCCCAAGGTCGGCTTGATCTGCCTCACCCCGTGTTGCACACAGCAGCCAAGCAAGGCTCCGCCAGGACGGGACCCCTCGGCGGCAGCAGCAGGGCAAGGGGTGCCTTGGTGCCCCCTTCCCTCCCCGCCTGCGGCTGAGCAGCTCTTTTTCTCCCACCACACTCTGTCCCTTTGGAATACAGATCAACCCCAGCCAGACTTCGAGGTAGGATAAAAAGCCTTTTTGTTCCAGTCTCCACTGAATTTTCACGCCCTGTAACTGCAGGAATGCCTGTCCCCTCACAACAGAGCCCTATTTCGCTCCTGGACGTTTCCTGCCCTCGCTTTCCCTCCTTCTTATCTCCATTTCTTTCTGCTCTGCCTCACCCCACGTAATCTTCATTTCCTTTGCTCCTCGTGCTTCCTCTCCTCCCCTCCCCTCAGCCCTGCGCCCCTTCTCACTGCCCTTGCTTCCCAGCGGCAGCTGCTGTCCTCTCCTTCGTCCCTGCGGCACCCACCCCTGGCCTGGGGAGAGGAGAAGCCCTGTCCTGGCTCTTCCCCCGTGATGCACTTCGGGGACTTGATTTTCACAGCACTGATGCTCTCGGCAAGCCTGTTCTCCATCCCCTACTCAGGTAGTTTAGCAGCGCTGACGGGGGATACAGAGAGACCCTCACACAGGTAAGGTCTTGGTTTGCTAAAACAAATCCATGTCTTAAATGAACCTCCAGGAGAGGCGCTTGTCTCCTCAGGGGTCTATAATTACCAAGCTTACCAGCGCATGGTATAAATAGTTTTCTTTATTGGCAAGTTTCAACTATGTGCTCAGCCTATACAAGACACAATGATGCAGAAAGTTCTTGTCCCAGATAAAAGATAAACACGGGGGAAGTGGGAGCTAAAGGTGAAGGACAGAGAGTCATACTTTTCAAGTATTACATTCCATTCTGTAGGTGTTACAAACAGGACGGAGGCTTAAAGAAGGATCTGAGTAAGATGGCAATAACCTGGAGACAAGATGCCTGCAGCTCTCGTGTCTTCCTGATCCCACCTGATTTTTAGGGCATTCCCTGGTCCAGGTCTGAAAACAAGGATCCAACAGGGTGTCACGGCGAGGCTCGCTCGCACGCCCGCGGGGCCGGCACCTGGCGGGCTGCTGAAAGGGTTCGTCGCAGACCTTTTGCCTTCTGAATGCCAGAAACTACAGAATCCACGTAGTGCTTGGGAACGGCCTCTGCTGAGGTAGTT
Organism: Falco punctatus; assembly: GCF_963210335.1. NCBI lineage: Eukaryota > Metazoa > Chordata > Aves > Falconiformes > Falconidae > Falco > Falco punctatus. The sequence goes on from NC_137587.1 coordinate 2,381,886, forward strand.
TGTTGGCCAGGCGAGCCTAAGCGCCAAAAGGAATTTAGCTGCACGACAAAACGTCTTCCTCTTTCTCCAGGTTCCTGACTCTTCTACACACTCATCAGAAAACACTCTGCGGTAACCCAGCAGCGCTGAGCCTGCCCTGGATCTTCAGAATCCCAAGGGAGGACAAATGGAGGTGAAGAAGGGTCAAAACAGTTCTGGAAAGACACAACAAATTCTACCCAAAGGGGCACGGTCCACAAGGAGGTGCAGTATCGGTATTTCAGTGGTTACCTGAGCACCTCGCTCAGAGAGGCCCTCAGAGAAAACCAGCGAATTTTGGTTTGCCATCTGAATGTGCTATTTTAAAAATGTGTTTCATTAAAAAACATGTATTCATCATTAGTGCTTCAGAAGCAAAGAGGGCAGGGTGCGACCCAGCTGGGGAAAAAAGAAAGAGAAACATGTGCACTGCAAATTCACAAATATTTTCCACTGTATCCGCATGGGAAGGAAATTTCAGAGTTTACTCCCTGTACTGTGGGCTGCCACAGCCTGGCGGGGCTAAGGGGGAGATTTCACCCCGGGTCCCCCCGAACGCTGATCGTGCTGCTTTTTGGGGCTGGCTCTGCAACAGTACGGGGAAGATGATGATTTGGAGCCAGAGAACTAGGGTTCGCATTTCCAGACAGCTGGAATACAGATTTGCTTTCCTAAGCCTGGGCAGCTAGGAAGGCTAACATACAATATTGTTTTTCCTACCGACACCAAAACTAACAGATCTGCCCAGAAAATTATCACCTCTAATTTCTAGGTTAGCGGCTTTTAATTCACATCCCCACCAACAGAAACTTGCTTGCAACAAAGTCCTTGTTTTGCTCCTGCAGACCATTAGTGCGCCCTACCAGCACGGTAACTCCTGGCTAATGACGTCCTCAAAGAATCAGCCTCGCTACTCGCCCCACCTGCCAATCATCCCTGGAAGCGATGCCTTTACCGCGCTTTGTACAGCTCTAAACCCACTGCTGGCTCTAAATGAAGATAACGAGAACACTAATGATAATACTCATTCTTCCAGCCAGGTCACCCGCTCGCTTTCCCACTCTGACCAAAACGCACCTCTCTCCAGCTGTTTAAAGAACAGATTTGCAAGGAGAAGAGAATAAACCACTACGGCAACGCTTACTCTGCTTCTGAGCAAAGAAGCAGGGTGACTTCTTAAAGCCCTTAGCGCCGGGCTGAGAGCCAGGACTGTCTCCGATTTGAGCTTCCTCTGTGGTCTCATCTCCTCCTTCACAACAGAGGTTTAAAAGCCACTCATTTCCCACCAATGACAAGCAATGACATAAGAATTAGTTAGTATCTTGAAGGTGGTTTGGAAATACAAAATGCCAGTCATTATGACAGCTTCCCAAAGAGCAGAAGTTTCAGTACAAACGCATTCTATCTCAAATATTACATGAGAAAAGAAACAAACCGATCCAAACCCAGAAGACAAGCTTGAGCTTTAAGCTGTCAAAGTTTAAATTTCTCCCTTGACTAGAACCTCTCAGAGCTGCTAGAAAAAAGAACCTCGGTTCCCTCTGTATTCGGCAAACGCCAAATCCCCTTCCACCCTATTGTTGCTAATTGGGCAGAGATGCCCCCGATGGACTTGCGTCCATGTAGCAGCGTCACTGCCATGTCAGTGCAGCCCTGGGAATGCTCCTTGCCCTGCTGACGGATACTGCCGCAGAGCCAGAGGGAAAACTTCCAAGCGGGATCAGCCAGCGAGACAGAAAACTACCTAGCAGCACCAAAAAGACTAAGTTAATATCATTGCTCTGCCAGGTAATGATTAACTAAAGTCATCCTTTTACAGTTTGGAACAAAAATGCTGTAACCAAAGGGACATAAAAGTCTGTACTTATCTACTCAGCTTCTGGAGACAAGCAGATGCCTCAGAACAGCAGCAATAGCTGTTGTAACGCCTCCCGGCTGGGTAACGGCACTAACACTTAAATACGGCTACCAGTGAATTTCACTTCCATCCCCTCTTGAACCGGCAAAGAAAACCGAAGGAACAGCAAGCCTCCAGGAGAGCTCAGAAGGTAACACCAGAAACAAGATGATGAGAACCCCAAAGACTCGGCGCACCTGCCCCTAGAGACTGTCTCTCACTGGAATGTGCTCAGTGCTCCAGAAGTCGATGTTAAGAATTACCCAGCTAGAGAACAACCTGGCCAAAAAGGCAGCTCCCCCCGAGTGCCTGGCTGTCAGCTGCTGGTCACGTTCTAACGAAAGGTGCCCAGTTCAGTTCGGTTTTCCTCTTTGTCCCTCAAAATACTTCGCCCTTTGTTAAAATGCTCTGGGTTGCTGGCCCGGCCCGCCCTACGGCGGTGGCCCCACTGGTAGCCGGGTTGATGCAAGGACATTTTCAGTTTGATCAGTTTTGACGTGGTCCACCCAGCTGCCTCCCTGCCACTTGTGCTAACTCCTCCTTCCAGCTCCGCTAGCTCCAGAACAGAACCCCAGCACCAAACGGCAGAGTGGGGGTTATCACAGGTTCAGCTGAGAAGTGCATGTAAGAGTCACTTTCCCAACTACAGACAAATGTGAGAACTTGGGTATCAGTTCTGAGCTCAGAGCTGAAAATAGTGCACACTCCTGCAGGAGGACTAGAAGTCCCTCAAGGGCAGAAGGGCAGTCTAAAGGAGAGGGAAGGACACAGCTCCAAAAATCCCGCAGACGCATGCTGGGCCGTGGCAGCAGAGAGACTCTCCCAGGCGATGTAGTGCCTGGAGTATTCGCTGCTTCTCGCTCAGAAACGTGTCCCTGAAATCCAAAGCTTTTCTGTCTTCTAGGAACAGCTGAGCCGGTGTGCCTTGCCACCCAGCACCCGCTCTCAAGGACACCGTGCCAGGGACTCTGCCTCGCGCTGTGCCTGTAGTGGGGCTCAGCTCTGCTCCCACTGGAAGTAATGGGACTTTTCCAGTACTTCCAGTGGAAACAGGGCTTTGCCCAGATGTTTACAGGCAGTAGCAGGACGAGGCAGCTCTGGCACACAAACCTGAGCGGCCAGGATGAGGAGGGCTCTGAACTGGGACAGACCTCACAACAACTGGAAGCACAAGGCAAGCTTTGCCACCTACAGCAAAAAGATTCTACGTAAGAGATGGACGTCTCAAACAAAAGGCGGTGACAAGGCGGTTTCAGTCCAACCAACTCACTGTCGGTCACTCTCAAGCCCTAACCAGTCCACATCACAAAACTATAAAAGCCTTAAACGAGCACGCTGCCAACTGCTTTCCTCTGGGTTACAAACACATGGGAGAACGGGGGAGATCGGCAACAGCAGGGACCAGCCCGGCACATCCTCCAGGTGGGGTGACACCCAGCGCCACAGGATTTGATTCTCCTTAGAGTTTGGCCAGTAGCACGTACGGTATCGTCTACAGAAACTGTCCCACTGGATTTTAAAACCAAAACACAGCAGAATGTCATCATAAATAAGCAAAGTCTGTGTTAAAAAATTCTAAGTACACAGCATTTTCTCCAGTTCTGACACCTTTTTAATAGAAATCACTTGTTTAGGAAACAAATAGCACTTTTGTAATTTTTTTTTTTTACAATGTTTCTTACCTTGATCTTATTTTAAGTAACACTAGGAAGACCTCAATATCTTTTATTTTCCTTTTTAATTTAAAAAAGTTGGGTTTTTTCCCCCAGATACAAAGATTTTGCCCTTGCATAAAAAAACAGTGCCCAAAACGATGACACAAGGACTCACAAAGACTCACTGTATCTCACTGACACTATTACTTCTAATCTATACCATGCAAGGTCCCATCTACCTCTTTAATTAGACTGTCAGCCTGAAAAACAGCTTTTCTATTCCTTATTTAGTTCTTGTTACCAAAAGAAGAGAAAGGAAGTGAAAGAAAAGGACATTTCTCTGTTCAGTTCACACATCTGGGTCATGTGCTACTTTGTTCAGGATACCTTTGTTGCTTATAAATATAGAAAAGGGCTGGAATCTCATTTTCAAGTAATCGATGCACATTTTCTCTCGGGACACTCCGTCCAATGCTCCAAGCTGACCCTGGATTCTGGCCCTCTGTTCTCCCATTCCCAACACAGGCTTTCTGCATGAGTGTGAGGACCCAAACCCATTCTGCAAAGCATGTCTGTTGTTTAACGTGAAGAAACAGGATTAACCCAAAGCTGTTGGGACAGCAGATCCTCAGCCTGTACATGTGCTGGTTACTCAGTGAAAAGTCCATCTCCTTTCCTTTTGTACATCTCCTGTCTAAACAATAGTAAATACTGCTTATTTGATAGACTCGTCCCTTCTGGGCACTGGGATTTGATAATTTATAATTCTGTTTTTTTGGTTTAATAGTACTGAGAGTTTAGAAACAGGAAAAGCCCACAGGCTCTTTGGACTTGTTTTTGTTTTCCCCTAGCTAAACAAACTGTTCTGCAAATAAGGATTTGAAACCTGCTCTCCTCCCTCATCCCTGCTCCTCACCCCAAACAAAAATAAAACAAACCTATAGTGGCTGTGGAGGCTGCTGCAGGCACACACTGGTGTAAAATATAGAGAGAGTAAATATATTATTTCACTTGGCATGGTGCTGGCAAAGAACCCCCAGCTGGCACTATTCATGTAACATGATCCAAACTTTGCATGTACACACAGAATAAGAAGGATCAATTGGCAAACTCCGGTGCCGCCTGGCACAAGCATCTTCACGCTCTCTCTGGAACCAAAGAACTAAAGAATTCTGCACTTTCCAGAAGAAATCCAGTTTTGCTTTACTAGAGTTTCATTATTTTGCTCTTCCTCCTCGCCGCCACCTCCCTCGGCTCCTTCTTAACTTCACTGTGTTATTTAGTCTCATCGCCCTTGGTACAGTTCACCATGCAGCTCTGGGAAGGGGAGGAGGCTAAGGTGGAGGTGGCAGCATTAGTATTGTTAGTGGAGTCCATGCCATTGGAGATGGCTACTGAATTGACCTCAGAGTTTATGGGTTTTGAAAGGTCGATGCCTTGGATGAGGCGGATCAGCTGTTTTACCTTCTCCAAGGAGCTGTGCATCTCCTTCTGTTTTGCAAGGATGGTATTCTTCATTTCCATGCATTTCTGCAGCAAAACAGAAAAGCAGTAGTAAGTTCAGGCTTGTGAATCTACGAAGGTAAGAGAAGGAATACTGACATTCACAGATCTAAATCTAAGTACGCAGAAAAGACTGCGGCTACAATTTCACTTTCCCGGCCGGCCCAGAAGAAAAAGAATCTCAGGGCCGGGTTCACAGGAGAATTCATATTTGCAGGCTGAGGAATTAAACTGCCAGTACGTAGCTGTCACCTGGTACGGCCCCCTTTCATCCCAAGGTGTTTTGCAAATGAACGCAGACAGCTCCATCCTTTTGTGTTCCTTTTGAAGGGAAACTTCCAAGTGTACGCTCTTATTATTTTTTCCACTAGTATCGCATTGCTGAAATTTCTTTAGCTCAGATCTGCAAACTCAGGCATCCTACTGCAGCTGACTGCTGACAGCGTACGTGCATGCCGCTAATGGGATACAGCCTTTGCTTTCACATACATTTTAGCAGGAACATCACTTCCTCCTCTCAATAAATAAAGGGGCACTTGAAAAGAAAAACAAGCCCTTCTTCACTTCAAAATCCTATTTGTGGCCATGTCTTTCTCTTAGAAGCAGTAGTAACCTAGCTAGCTCATCAGTTAAGAGTCTGGGTAAGTTAACTTTAAAAAAAGCCCACAAATGATGTTTCAGAGGTGAAAACCTGCTTATATCTACATTGGGAACTCTCAGAAAGGAGGAGATGGTAGCTATGTCTGTAACATTCAGGTTCTTACATATTTTAAACCTTTTACCCACACTGATCTCCAGACACTGTTGCTTTCAGCTTTACTGTTTTCACACGCAGCTCATGGCATCAGAAAAACACCACAAAATTTAGACCAAACGTGTCTTTTTTGGACAGTTCCAATGAAAGTATAAACAATGACTTGGTCATAGAAGATAAACCGTTCCCCTTACCTACCGTCAGAACCTCACGTTAAGGGCTTACATCTGCCTGGGTACGCCACTGAGAAACAGTGTCAGTGCTCCAGTGCTGCTCAGGTTACACCCAGCTGCTACTAACCAGAAGATGACCAGTCTCCAGACCTGCTAACCAGCACCTCTCACCCCTTGTTTGCTCACAATCGTTTTATTTGTATCGTCAGCATTTAGGGGTCTATAAACATGGGACACTTACTTTGGTTCTAACAGGTAAAGACAAGCAGACCAGGAAGTGCATCCGTATTTAAAAAGAAAAGTACATCCGTATGTACTTATGTATCCAGCCTTACAGATGCTGCCACACAGAAGAGATGTCAGTATTTTTCATTCCGTGATGCTGACCGGGGCTACACTAAGTGAGCAGCTCACACCTTACACTGGCAACTCAAGATCCTGATTTGCATACCGAGGTGAAAAGAGAGAGCAAATGAATATGTATGCTCCAATTACAGCGCTAAACTAAGGTGGAAACTACAGCTTGTGGTTTGAAGTATGACATCGCCCAATTCATACCGTGCCGGGGCATGCCCAGTGTCCGGCTGCTGACTGCCACGGCAACGCGTCAGCAGTGGACAGTCGGTCATGAGCAAACGGTCACTCCTCTGTTAGGAAGGTCTGGAAAGCACACCAAGACTGTCGTTCTTATTACACAAAGAGGCCCAGCTACTCTTACTTGAGCGAGCCACTGGAGAATTTGACTTCCTTTACTGCCCACAGACAATAACGCTTCGAGTCATGTTTGTCACTAGCTGGTATTAGAGGTCACTCTATGTCTACAATATATGGTCAGCATGGATCACGTGTAAGTGACTCAATGTAAGTGCATGCTGCCTGTGTTTCCTTCTGGCTCCCCAAAGCAAAGCAAAGCAAAGCAAAGCAAAGCAGAGCAAAGCAGAGCAAAGCAGAGCAAAGCAGAGCAAAGCAGAGCACTCACTCAATTCTCAGTAAATCCAGTGGAAGCCAGGTCTAACGCATGGAGTCCCTCTATTGTTTTCTCTCTGCATTCTGGCACCAGAACACAGGTGCAGAGTTTTTTGGGAGGGCAATACTCACCGTTATAGAATTGCTGAGCTGTTTAACCTTCTGCTCTAGTTGTTCTCTTTCCTGTTTTAAATCTGAACTCCATTTAAGTAGTTTCTGTTTTTCCTCTTCTTTTGCTGCAAAACGGAGTATTTAAAATGTTTCTGTTACAACAGCGGACAGAGGGTCTAAACCACTTAATGTAAAGAGGTTAATTGTGTTTAAAGTCAATTCAACAACTTGTGCACTAAATCACCCCCAAAATTCCACCTACATACACAAATATCACAGAAGGCTTAGAGAAATATTTAGACCACTATTTTCACTTTGCTAGTGCGTAAGATTCTTCCCCTTTAATTTCCTTTTGTGAAGGAAGAACCATTCTATCCCATTCCCCCAAAAAAATCTTCCATTATTAGAAGTGAAACTAAAGTGTTCTCCATTTTCCTACCTGCTTTATATGCAATATATGAATGAACGATTGCTAAAGTTCCCGGCCATGGGATTGCTTCTTCCTTCTTTAGCATCTGAAAGAAAAGTGTTTGGAGATTTAGCTGGTATGCAATCTACCCCTAAAAAAGCAAGAAGGAGAGAGAGAAAGGAGGAAAGGCTGAGGGTTTTCCTTCATGGCTGTCATTAGCCTCAGCCCTGTTAACATGAAGCTTCACAGACCCGTTCTGAGATTTAACAGAGGGAATTATTCACAACTGTACTGTGGCTCCCACAAAGCAGACCTGTTTCTTACAAATGTCAGCATTTTCTCAAATTCCTCCCATAGCCACAAATAAAAGTCTACTAATGAAACTGAACAACTTAAAAGAGAACTGAAAGGATAATATATCTGAACTCAGAGTTGCCAGGAGACATAAACATTATTTCATGGCTCAGATGAATTGCTGATCTTAGTTGTTCTGGGAGAAAAGTTTTCATGGCACAGACCAATCTCCACACCATACATTCAGACATCACATTTCCTGGCTAGTAAACACAAAACTGTCCTATCTCCCTTTCTTATCAGAATCATCTCAACAGAGTTGTCAAACCCTCTTTATAGGGTAAACATCAATTATGTCTTCCAGATCCCTCCTACATACTCCTTCCCAAGAAGCTTTATTTTGACAGGAAAGACATGTATTTTTAATAAATGAATCAGAGAAGTGTCTCAGAAGATCGAGGACTCGGTCACTTTACCAGGGAAATTACTCAGATTCCCACCCGCCCAGTTTTGTGGGAACCTATCATGGAACTATGAAGAGGAAGGACAAGGTGAGAGCAGGCAAGGGCAGGAATAGGGAAGTGCTAACGCTCCCTCCTCTCTTGAAACTACTGACCAAGTCACTTGAGTTTTGCATTTTCATTCTTCTGAACAGTGTACCGTACGTCAGGCTGGGTTTTTGTGTGACCATCTGGCTAACCGAAGGGCACGTGGGCGACCAAGCAATATGCTGTGTTTGACAGAACACTAACAGCTTCAGGCTGCCGATTATCAGCAATCCTTCCCAACTCCGGGAGTTCCACGGAAGGGTTAGGAATACAATAGTTTACTTCTCTGTGTTGTAATCTCAATGCAATTATAAACAAAATATTAAAATATAATCTGTTCAATTCAATTGTGTACTTTCAGAGAGGGATCTGGAAGGAAGAACCACCCAACTGTTCGCCCATCTCATTATACTGATGCTGGATGATATTATTAAAGAGATCACTGAAGACAACCTCCCTGATGTTTGATTTATATGAGCAAACAGGGGCTTGTATTTGCTCTATCTATTGAGGGAGGCTTGTGCAAATGTTTTATTTATTTGTCCAGAAGAATATACTAATGGCTTTTGAAGAAACAACGAGCTTAAGATGAACAGAAAAATTTCTATGGGTCATAAAGAACCTTTCCCAAAAGTTTGCGTGCTTTGGCCCAGAAAAAAAGAGTAAAAACACAATGGTAACAAATAAAAGACCCAAATCTGGGAGCAAGGCCTAACAGTTTTGTAATTGGATGCATTCCAACCGAGGTAATTCACATTCACACAAGCCTTATTACAGATCAAATAGGTTTGCTCCGTGTCAGGCTGTCTTGATTTAAGCAAGACAAGTGAACCGGTTATTTTAACCCTGAAAAACCTTTACAGCGCATTGTGTATCACTCTCCCTGTCTGTCAAACAATACCTGGTCTTGACATTTGGGACAGATCCACATGCCCTTGGGAATGGTTTTCAGAGGCGGGTCCAGACAGTCCAGGTGATAAACACGTGAACACGTGTCACACATCAGCAACTGCCCGCTTTTTCTGCAAACACTGCAAAAATCCTCATGGATATCGCCCTATAAAATTCAGGGGAAGGGGTATGGGTGAGAGAGAGAGAGAAGGCAAAAAGTGAACTTCGATCTCTGACATCACATTCTAGTTGAATGCAAAGTTTACAGCACAAACTACTTCTAAGGGGATTCCAAATGGGCCAGCTCTTTGCAGGCTGCGAAACAGGAAAACCAGGCAGGATGGCAGAAGCACTGACAGCTGTCCTCCCAAACACTCCCTCTGTCCTCCCAAGGCAAAACCATACAGCAAACACTCACTACCACAGCTTCTCTTAACAAGGGCTACCCCACAGCCTTTCTTAAGATTACCCCTTCACCCTGCCTATTTTCTTTGGCTAAGGTGATAAGCAACCCACTTTCTTAACCCTTCTCATTTCTGGATGTAAGCCCAACTCCGCTGCAGGAATGCTGCCAAGCTGAGTCTTGCCAGTAATGGTACGTAAGAAACCCCAACCGAGTGACTTACAAGAACCCTGTCAAGATATTTAGGTCACCTTTAAAAATGAAACTGGAAGGAAGAGGTGTTGTGCTTGTAAATGAAAAAGAACAAAATTAATTATGATCCGAGACAACTCTTTTTACTGCACGTTCTGAGACAATTCTTCTTACTTCACTTAGGTTACCTCTAATTGCACCAAAAAAGCCGTGACTCAAAACTTCTCATTCCCTATAGAGAGCGGGTTGTGTTTCACCACTAACACAGGCTGAGAGCCAGGATGAAGGAATACCGAGAGAAATTGTTCTAAGTAAGGGAGTTTTAAAAGAAAGTACTGAAAACACTACTGGCAGCATCTCAAACAAACTAGGTTTAGCGACTACTGCATCACCATCAGAAAGAATTATTCCTACAGCCATTAACTTCCCAGAAAGTAGGTCTGATTTTTGTCACTTTTTCTTCTCTCTCTCTCCTCCTGTTACTCTCATCTCATGCTTGGAGTGGTGGTGGTTGTTTGTTTTTCTTTGTTTTTTGGATATTTGAACAGGGAGGTGTGAAAGAATCATCCTCCTGCACCCCAGCCCTCTCCATCCTTCTGCTCCCCAGCCCTCTCCATCCTCCTGCTCCCCAGCCCTCTCCATCCTCCTGCTCCCCAGCCCTCTCCATCCTTCTGCTCCCCAGCCCTCTCCATCCTTCTGCTCCCCAGCCCGCTCCATCCTCCTGCTCCCCAGCCCGCTCCATCCTCCTGCTCCCCAGCCCTCTCCATCCTTCTGCTCCCCAGCCCTCTCCATCCTCCTGCTCCCCAGCCCTCTCCATCCTTCTGCTCCCCAGCCCTCTCCATCCTTCTGCTCCCCAGCCCTCTCCATCCTTCTGCTCCCCAGCCCTCTCCATCCTTCTGCTCCCCAGCCCGCTCCATCCTCCTGCTCCCCAGCCCTCTCCATCCTTCTGCTCCCCAGCCCTCTCCATCCTCCTGCTCCCCAGCCCTCTCCATCCTTCTGCTCCCCAGCCCGCTCCATCCTCCTGCTCCCCAGCCCGCTCCATCCTCCTGCTCCCCAGCCCGCTCCATCCTCCTGCTCCCCAGCCCGCTCCATCCTCCTGCTCCCCAGCCCTCTCCTCTCACCACCTGTCCTGGCAAGTTGACGTATTCAGGGCCCCACCTGGAGTCTGATACAAGCAAGATGGGCAAGGCCGCCAACATAAAATGCATGTGTGGAGTCAAACTGCGTGTATGAGGCAGATCCATGGGTGCGAGGCTTCGTTCTGACCCCCACAATCTTGTCACATGTGTGAATAAGTTGTATCAATTTGGAGGGACAGCAGATTTGGCTGGGCACTTACACATTAAGTTGCCAGGCAAGAAAAATGACACTAATCTCTTACTATGGATAAAATATTAAACATATTAGAAGAATGACACACAAGCAATCTGCTTGGGTTTCTGCTTCCTGGCTCTACTGCTGATGAGGCCTTCCGTCAAAGGGAAGGTTATTCTTCTCTTAATTCTCACGGTTAGTGCTGATGTCATGTGTTGTAAAGGATCAATCTTTCGCAAATTTTCAGTGCCATGTTTTGGCTGTTAACTCCCAGGTATCACTGAGAGCTGGGTTAGGGTATTACTTCATTCTTTAATACCAAAGGGTTCCTCAATGTTAAATGAAGAACTAAACGAACAACATTTCATGCCTCTTGTGATCTGTGTAACCAGGCTGGGAAGAACTCCTTTTCCCCTAGCATGCACTCTGTGAGTACAAGGAAAAGAAGGCAGGCAGAAGACACCAACTGAGCTAAACCAAAATCCTCTGTAACCTAAGGAAAAATTTAAGGGGAAAATCCTCACATTTTAGATTAAAATTCTCATTCTAGACAATGACATGCGCTAAGATGCTTTGGTTGCCACAGACTACACGATGGTTCCTGGTAACCGGCTCAGGTGCAAAATGATTGATTTGCTGAGAACCAAACTTGTTTCGCCTGATACTCTGCAGAAAGAGACGTGTGTGGTTGCTTTCTGAGGGGGAGATACTCAGAAATTTAGACTCAGAACCTTCTAAACTGAATGCTGCAAAACCTGAGATGACACAGCTGGTCAGCGTGCAGTGCGGCTGAATGCATCGCGATGACAACATGCACGCCCAAAATCCACAGCCCTAGCTTTGGTCATGCAAAATTCAGGGCATTTCCTCAGAATTAATAGCTGGCCTTACCAAAATCCCAGTCACCATTTGATTCCAAAAAAATGCCCCAGGTTCTACAGACAGTTAATAAATACATGCTAAAGGGGGGCTGGGCTTGATGTTGTGACATGAACCCCACTAATCCCAGCTTATGGAGCAGCTCGGGGAGGGGGTATGGGCAGAGCTCCTGAGGCTGCTCTTACACATGCTACAGGCTTAAGAGACTGAAGAATTTTGGAACAGAGACCATGAAAGGTGATTTAACATTGCTTTTTGCTCTACTTCCTCCGCACCAAGAGACCAGGAAAACAAATGAAAGCTTTCTGGACAGCTAACAGTTTTCTTCAATTTTTTTTTTTGAAGTGTCTGGAGCAGCAGGGCCTGACTTCAGGCAACAGAACTGAATAATAACAGTATCAAATCAGAAGTATATGTAGTTTGTGTCTTTGAATATGTAATATCTATATTTATATGTATGTTTCACTGCAACAGCATGGGAGAAGTAAATACTCTGCAACAGGAATTGTTCATGGCCATATAAATAAAGAGGATCATAATGTATGATGTAAGTGAATTAAGTTATCAGAAGCAATAATAATTCTGCTATTTCCTAACTTTTATGGGCTTGACTGCAATGTGGATGTTCCCTAATGCTCCCCTCAATTGAAATGTTGTTTTGATATAAAAAGTTTACTACTAAAGACATATTGTGACCACAGACTTGAACCATCACTAGAACAAGAGATTTTTCCACTGTTTTTACTGCTGAGTAATTGACTTTCAAAGGCAATTGCTACCTTCCAGGTGAACATGCCACGACTGTGTGAGGGAAAATCACACATAACCAAGTGGTTTACAGCTAATTGCCAAATAGAAAAAAAGAAAAAAAACCCACAGAGTTTTGCTCAGTCCTGCCTACTGCATTACTTCCTTCCTTTTCCCAGGTTCTATTCCTTCTTTCTACCCCTGCATCCTTATCACCAATCCCATCTCCAGTTCCTGCTTTATCCTCCCTTCAAAATTTATCGCTGTCATTCAGAGAATGACAGCGGTAAGGAAAGGCAAGAAGGCTGCTCTGGGCCATGGTGCCTGGCACCAAGTGCTTGGCCTGATCTGTAATTTTCATAGGTTGGCTAAAGTCAAAGATTACTCAAGTGCTAAATACCAAATTCCCATTCTAAAGCCTATAGGAATTAGGCCTTCTCAGCAAATTAATGCAAAAGTATTTTAAAGATGGGCAAAACTGCAGTTTTCTTCTGTATCTGTCTGAGGAACCGCTAAACTGTTTTAACTGAAACTTCTGAAACAGCCTCATTTACTCAGGCACGGCTTGTGCTTTCATTTTTAAGTCCCCAAAGCTGGAGGCTGTCACTAGAGACAGTATTTTCTGTCTGATATAAAGAGACTTTTCCATCGCCACATCACCTGGTAACAAGGCAGACCCTCTTCAACACGACATGGCCAAAATAAGTGATCCTGCCTCCTCTGTATGCCCAGACACTCATTTCTGTCCCCTGCATGAGGCTGGCACAAGCATGTGTGTGCCTATAAAATTAACTGGATTAGGGCACAGTCTTGGCTAAGACTAACAATTTTTAGTTATGCCAGTTTCCTTATGGAGATCAAAATGTGACCTCAGATATATCAGTGCTGGAACAACACAGGAGGCATTTCAGGGACGAGAAAAGACTGCTTGTGACAGGCAGGACAGTTCCTCTTGGTGGGAGCACCAGTCATAAACTGTGGCATGAGCATTCCAGTGTAGCCTGTATTCTGCATGTAATTAAGCTGCAAGCTCCTTAAGTCCTAGAGATCTACTTTTCCTCTTTGTCTTCACCTCCAGCATGACTCGCACTTGGTGTTTAAATATATAGTATTTTTCCAGCATTATATAGCACTTTTCCAGCCAAGGATGCTAAAGGTTTTTACAAGTATTGCTAAATTCTCAAAACTTAGATGGGAAAAGGAAGCACCATGCCAAATGTATAAATGGGGGAAAGCGAATCACAAAAAAGGGATGTAACTGCACAAGTTTATCCAGCAATTTCATGAGGACATATTAACACAAGACTACCTTCCAGCTCGTGATGGCAGTGGGAAACCATTCCTCTTTTTATGGTTAGCAAGTAAAAATTATAACATGTAATGACAGAAGAAGAGGTATCGTATTTACTATGTTTCCAATATTTTGCTGTCTCTGAAGGTTCAAATTTTGCATAATAGTCTTTGAAATATATTTTCTACTTTTACATGTATTTTATTTTATACAGAATTCAATACCAAATATTTCTGAAAAGTCTTAACAAATTAGGCCAATTGATAGCAAATATGCCTTGAATGGGACCTTGGGATAAAGTTCATTCAAAAAATTAAACCCACAAAAATGTTAGTGCTGTTGTATATGTATAAACTAAACAATTTGTCGGGAAACATGTTTAAGGAGATTTCTATATGATTCTAAAAGAGAAAGAAGGTTACTGTGCTATATTATAATACACTCGGGTAAGAGAGAATGTTAATTACCTGCTGCCTAACCTTACATTGTCTCCTTTAAAATACTTTTATTTTCATTAATTAATGAATATTAAAGCAGTCCAGAATCCAGGCCCAAATACTATCCAAATTCAGAAAATTCAGGGCATTCAGAACTAGATTTGAATGGCACAGAAATTCACTATTCTTGGTTCAGCTTGCTGCTACCAGGCACTGCAGAAAACAGGGCAACAACTCATTATACTGTTTTGAGAGCTCTTGCACAGTGGGAAAAGACTCAGCAGTATACACACACAAGTCAGAGATGGAAAAAGACTCCCACCACATTACCCAGTCCTCCTCTTGGGGCCAATGTAAAAAACACGCTCTCCAGCATGTTTGCTAGTTGTTTGTACTGCTTGCTTTTAAAAGTCCCCAAGGATGGAGCTGCCCCACCTTCTCCCTGAGGGGCTGTTCCACAATCCCATTCATTTGACTGTCAGGAAAGGGTTTTTATCACCAAGTGCTATTCTGCTCTCAAAAACTACTATATGAAAGAGAACCTTTTAATTTCACATACATATTCCCTGGGTATCAGAATTGCATCTATTTATTTCAGTGACTCAGACACACTTGTATTATTTCTATTCCTGTTACCTCTGCAGAACAAATACAGTTCAGAGGCAAGAAGCTGGCTTCTATTCCCTGCTGTAAGTGCCTAGCTGAGTTGGTCTCTTGGTCTACAAACTTACAGTGATGCAACTGCTTAGATGGAAATAAAGCAGCCCAACTCTCCCTTAAAGCCCATTTCAAATGGTTGGGCCTCAATTATGTGTGATAATACGTTTAGAAAAACAAAAAGAGGGATGTGAAAAACAAAAGAAGAGACTGCTCTAACTCAGCTTGCAGGAGCTTTGGCAGCACTGGTATGAAGAAATAAGCATGCACCTTTTTTATGTTTAAACTGTGCCCAGTAGGTACTAGTCATTAGAACGCAAGTGCTTTACTGGAAGTGCTGCTTCCAGGACAATGCAGCTCCAGAGAATTTTTGCGCAATGAATCGTTTCACCCGTACTGAACTGTCACAGTACACTTTCAGAACAAACCATAGTGTACAGTCCCTTCGTTATGGCACTTTGGATCTATACAGCGACTCAGTCCAATGCTTCCCACACTACTTATCTTCTAAAGTTTACGTATGACCTTTAATTTTTTCCATAATGTTTTTGCAAGGAATAGAAACAATGAAATAACTGGGTAGTTCTCAGCAACTTAAAAAAGATTGTGCCTTGAGTAGCACATCTTACCTTCAAATTATCTTAAAATAAGGACGCTCGCTTCTTTGTAGATGATAACAATATGACCGGACCTCACTCAGGCCAGGTTTTACGGTCTGACCACAGGGGCGATGTGTTTAGCTACGCCAGTACACCAGAACTGCCAAACCAGGGCTGCAAATGCTGCTCTCCTGCCTGTTCTGTGTGACCCAAGCACTCCCCCTCCTTCTCTCATTACAGAAACACCACAACTTTTTGTTATTATGGTCTGAAAGTAATACTTTCCATTCTCCCCTTCCCCCTTTTTCATGGTTGACAGATTCAATTCAGTCAGACAAGATCTCAGACACTGCACAAAGGAAATGAGCTCATCTAGCAAGCCTGGTGCCTCCCAATGTTTCAATCCACCAAAGGAGTTATAAATAAAATCTCTACAGGACAAGAACATAGGTGCAGGAGGAAAAAGGAAGGGTGTTAAAAGAATGCTGGGTTGTTTCACTGCACTGAGTCAGGACAAACGGTGAGTGAGACTAAAACAAAATCTGCAATGATTTTCCTTGTGGCTGTTTCTACATATCTTTCTACAAGTAACCCCCTCCCCGAGAGTTACTTACGTCTGTGGAGCTGGGGCTAGGCAGGGACACGGGTTGAACAGCTGCAGGAAAAGTAAATGTGGTCTCTGTCTTTTCATTTTCGGGGGAGTCAGGATAACTGGACAGAGGGGACGTGGGGGTCAAAGCCCCGAACCCCAGCACCGCGTTGTATTTAGGTGGACGACCTACATATTAACAACAGGGAACACACACACACACACACACAAAAAAAAAAAAAAAAAAAAAAAAAAGGAAAAATGATCTTACATACCTTTGGCCAGTGGTCCTCATTGGCTAGCATGAAAAAGGAAATGATGTAGCACAGAGAGGAAGTTAATATAAAAGTTACAAGTGGAAGGACAGAAGCAAAGATTTAAACATTTTTTAGAAATCTTTAAGTAGAATTTTGCAAGGAAGGAACATTTAAAAGATGTATTTCAGAAGGAAACAGAAATAAGCTCTGTAGAGAATCAAAGAATCAACCCCACAAAAGCAGCATGGGGACCCCTGCCACTCCTAGAAATGAGGCTACTCAGTTTTTAGGGGAAACAGGTTGGCATCAAACCTAGAGGGAAGCTACGATAACTACTATTAAATCCTTTCCACTGTTCTCCCATCCCTCCCTATCTTTCTAGTGCCAGCACAAATCTCCACAAAGGTAAGTCCTTTACCAGAGGCCAACACTCACCAACCCCCTCCTTTTCTTCCCCTTTTTTTTAAAGCCACTCACCCACAGATCAGCACTTCCTACCCCACTGGCACGTTTTTAAAATTAGGCTACCTGCTGCCTGACCCGTAACTACCACCAGTTGTAACCTACCACTGGTCTGCCACTGTAAACCCCCCCCCCCATTCAGTGTTCTTTCTTAGACTTTCTCAGTCAAGTATGTCTGATTATGTACAACTCCTGTATGCTCCTTTGGATGAGTGGAAGTGCAAAAAGGTGTTCATAACAATTTTTATAAATTTATGTATGCAAAGCAAGAAAGCAAAAACCCAGTATGTAACCACCATTTCTGCCTCTCCTCTCCAGGGTAATTTATGGATATGTAAACATAAAGGAGTTAGGATCTAGGAATAACTCCCCAGATCTTATGTTTACAGATCGTCAGTCTATACCTATTAACATGCTAAACCTTGCATTTAAGGTCTGGATATGTTCCAGAATTAAGTATGTCCTTGGAAACGGATTTCTCATAGTGATGTCCATGGCTGAAATTTCTGACATGCTCAGCACCATCTAGAATTAAACTAAAGCTCTCAAGGGCACATGCTTGCATAAGCTTTTCACCTAATATATTGCTATACTAAATCACAAAACAGATGTATACCTCTAAATCTTTTGTCAAATGAAAATAATATGTGCTACTAATTTGGTGCTGATGCAAGGTACAGGCTCACAAAAGAGTGTGAGGGGGAAAAAAAGAAAGTATAATAGCAGTCAGTGTGCAAAAACAGGCTAAGAGTATCAAGTACAAAAGCATGCAATTGTTTTCATTGATACAGTAATTGTTCACAATGAGTTATAAAACAGAATTAAGAAATCATTACTAGAAGAAGGAACATTTACTTATCCACACAGTAAATGCAAAACTCTCTCTATAAAATCTACATCGTATCTTTTAAAAAAAATACATTCAATGTTATTAGAGGACGGCCTAGAGACCAACGCCTTTTATTTAGAGGCAGCATAGCTGCAGAAGTGCCAGCTTTGCCACATTGCCTGCTGGACTGAAGAGGTGTATCAAGGAGAGCACGTGCCAAGTGAATATTTGACCTTGCAGTCAAAACCCAAAGATAATGGAACTGCTCGGTGCTAGGTAGAACTGTGGGGTTTTTTTTAATCTGATTGTTTACTTTTTTTTTTAGCAGAAAACTCAGGAGTAAAGAAGGCATTACGAGTCTTTAAGTACTCCAGAAAATCGTCAAAAATCAGGGAAAGATTGATATATATGTGTGGTTGATGCCATGCTCAAAAAATGTTATCATGTTCTCTCCTGTGCTGTTCTGACTCATCTGTTTCACCATAATCTAAGTCTTAAGATTTCATCTGTTCTACAGAAGGATTTCTACTGAATAACACCACATACCTGTATGAAAGATCATCTCTCATTTCAGGACGACTGTCACTCTGGTTGCAGAAAAGTGCTCAGTGTGAGCACGATAGCCTTTCTTGCTCATGATAAATTCTTTTGAAGGACCCATCTCTACTCCCAGTGGGGAACAAGGCTTTTGTTACACTAAGTTTCCCCTCCTCAGGGCACAGACACTTTTTCCATAACTACCTTCTTCTTGACAGTAACAATACAATCTAGTTATTAACAAGAGTATCTTGACAGCAGCTTTATACCACTAAATGATGTTCAAACATCTCACCTTTCACTTTATCTATTGTATTTTTGGGGGGTTTTTTTGAGAGTGAAACTGAAATGAAACACTGAGCTGCCTAATAAAACGTGCTATGCTAATCCCTAGATTTGTCTAATGTGGAAATTTACTGGACAAATGAAGTACTGTAGTGTCCTTCTTTGTTTTGCTCTCCAAATCAAAAGGGGACTGCAAATGCAAGACAGAAGAAGAGGCACAGAGCAGGGAGACAGGTCTAAGTATACCTCACCTCTTTTGCGTGTCCCGGGATGCATTGTGCTGTTCAGGTACGTGACTGCACTCTTCTTGCGCTGCAGGGCAGAATATAACAATTTTTGTTGGCTAACATTTTTTGGCAACAACTACATGCGATAGCTGAGGAACAGCACTGTAGTACAAAGTGAGATTCCTGGCTGTTCTGTTTCCTGAAGCACCGCTTCAGAAAGGTGAGCTTTTTTACACTACTTCTGACACCTGGACTGCTTCAGGCTGATACGCAAGCTGACCTAATGGTAAGAGTAACACACGTGGCCACTTAACGTCAGAGTTACGCGGGAGAAGGCAGAAAAAGATGTAAGTATTTGAAGAACATCCCAATGTCTTTAGTATTTAAAAATCTGAGGGTCTTACCACCACAATGGCCTTTTGAATTATAAATGATAGCTTGCCTGTCTAGTTAGGACTGCGATAGCTTAGGAGGTAGCAACAAGGCAGAAAGACACACAAGCTCAGAATGAAAATACCAGCTTCCCCCAGCAAAAAATAAATACCTCAGGCTCAAAAACGGCTCCACTGTACACTGGATTTGCTGTTGTTCTTCTTTTCCTCTCTTGTCGCTTACTTTGGATTTCTTGTAAAACAAAGCATTCAGGTTAGAAAACAACGGGTCTCAGTATATAAAGTCCTCAGAATTCAGTTTGCATGTGAGGAGAGCTGTGACGATTTCTACAGAACAGCGATCATGCTTGAACATAGGCAACTTTGTTATACTTCTAATTTCTGAAGGTTTGAAACCTAAGAGCTGACAGGGAACATATACGGTGCTCAACTAATTAATGAAATGATTGCCATCTTCTCACACCCCCCACCTGAGACGTTTTAAACTCAGTCAGTGTAATTGGGATCTAAACCGAAAAGCCTCTGGTAACCCTGTTGATACTTAAAAATAAATACAGTACAGAAATATGCAAGCCATTGAAACCTTAGGCTGTATTTCACTGTATACGATTAAGGAGTTCAAATTACAAACCCAATTGTAATCTATTAACTCATTCACTACAGATTACAGTCCCATGAAATAAATGAAAAATCTCTAGATGTGGGTTACAGTAACATTATCCATGGTGTAACTTGGCAGATACAGGGGCTGTCCAGAAAACAATGGGATTATCACAAATTTCCTTCCTAACATCAGAGCATACACCTTCTTCCCAACCACTGATCTCTGCTTGCATAAGCAACTGCTTTGTTTCAGTGTAGTAAGAGGAATAAAGAAGTACGCACAACAAACTAAGTTAGACCAAGAGTACAGACATCCCAAATGTACTTCTGTGCAAGAAAACACTGCATTTAATCCAGAAATACTTTGGACCTGTACTTCCAATTCAGAACGGCCATGAAAGAGGAGTTCAGGAACCAAGTTAAGACATTTTTCCTACCTTCCAGATGGTCGTGAGTAACTAGTCCCAGAGACACCATGAAGGCAAGTTTCTGTGAAGGGGGAGAAAAAAAAGATAATGACAAATCCAACCGATAGGATGGGCTATGTCACTTAGGCCCTCTGAAGTCAGTTGACAGGTAAGTAAGTAACAAAAATGTTATTAGTAGTACTTTGCTTCTGTAAATCACTTTTCATTCATACCTTCAAACTGCTTTACAGGGGATAGACAGTAGTCCCATTTTCTAGATGGGAACCTAGGCTGAGATACAGGGAAATGCCAGTTGCTCGTGATCACAGAGTTGGCAGAGCTGGGAACAAGAAAGCAGTTTCTTTACTTCCAGTCCAGCACTGAACCAACTAAGTGATTGACTTTTAGAAAGTACCAACACAGTTTAATTGCCAGCAAAATATTGCTAGTTAAAGATCATTCTCCATATATTGTGAACTACAAGGAGCAATTCTGGCTTACATGTGCCTCTCGATAAGTGCTGTGGCTTCTTAAAGGATCCCAATTTTAATGCAGTAAGTGCACAGACATGTAAAAATCAATTTATTCTCTACAACTTACCCTCTATCAACTTATTCTCTTATTCTCTTCTGCTTATTCTCTAGCCTTATCAACTACTGCTGTCCAACAGGAATGTATAGAATGTTCAAATTAAGGAGACTTGAAGGAACAGAGGAGGGGAAAATGTTTTCTAAAGGGCTGAGTGTTTCCTTTTCTTCTTAAAAGAAAGCTCGGTGTGTTCTGATACCTGTGGATTTTCTTCTCGTTTTGGCTTCGGTGCAGCAGGTGGAGTAACTGTACGACTTTCTGTTTGCTTCTCTTCTGCTTCCACATGTGGTTTAATAGTCTGAAAAGAAACAGTGTTTCTCCCATTCAGTGATAAGAATGACTTTTTTCTTTACTTTGACTAGTAAGGCAAAACAAATACTTTTGCAGGTTCAGGAGAACAAGAGTTTAAAGCCGGCAGCGTACTAGCAAAGACTTAATTGAGGAATCTATGTGAAAGGAATATTAAATAAAGTGTTCTCCTTTAACAAAGGATCAAACAGCCTTACCACTGCATTAACCCATGCAGCCACGCAAGCAACAGAAGTAATCTTAAGAGTTAACTCCATTACAGAAATCACTATACAGTATGGGAAAACAGACACTTTAAGAACAAACATCTCATGGAAGACTTCCAGGTAGAAACCATTCCCCATGGCACATGCATTTTGTACTTCTCACTCCTCAGTCTTCATATGTCATAGAATTACGAATGGCTCAGATTCTGTCTCTCTGACTCCTACAATCACAGATGTTTCTGAAGCTTATTTCTTTTCCTAAGTCATAATCTTCTGCGATGATATCACAAACCCTGCATGACCCGGCCCACCTTTGGCCATGGCGTAGCTGTTGAGGCTACAAACCGAGTGAAGTAAGCTACACAGGGACAAACTTTTCTCCTTTATGGTATGGAGAAAATATAGAGAAAAATTCATGTTAAAACACCGCCATTCTTCTGAGTGTTTTTCAACAGCTGAATTGCCGGTAATTATTCAAAGCACAAATGAATATTGCTGGCATCAAAAGGAAGAGGCATCAAAAGTATGGTATTGTAGAAGTAAAACTTCAAATCACACGAAAAGGGAATGCATTGCTGAGTAACTCGTGGAACAGCCCTGAGGTACGCAAGAACCTCCTCATGAGAATTCATAAGCAGAACTGAGCATGAGCATAACTTTCATGCACATGATTTTCAGTCTCCATAGGTGACTTCAAAAGCAGAAGGCAACTTCAAGGCACGTTAGTCTATGAAAGAATTAAGTGAAAGGTATACTACTATTATTTATAGAAGTTACATAAATATTATACGTTCTAGATAGTGTGTTATATAGTACACGATGTTATACTGTGACTAATATAAAATATACAAAAGAGTAAAAAGCCGAACAGAGATTGCTTTACTTGAACTGAACGGCAAAGGCTCTCCGTTGCAATCCACGCTGACTAAAGGAATGTTTTATGATACAGAAGTCTTTTCTGGAGAGAGACTTTAAAACTAAACATCTAGAATTCTCTGTTTCTGAGGGCTTCCTTTCCACTCAATCAATCCAACTTAGTCACGGGGAGCTATCAGTCCTCGGAAGCTGAGTGAGACTGTTCTGCCTCCAATCAGAAGACTGCAAGATCAAGGAAGAAATGGCTACATTGATCGTATTAAATAACCCTATGATTTCACATAATTTTCACCTTTCATGTAGGCACCCTTTGAAAAACAGAAACACAGAAAATATTTTTCCAATGTTTCTTACAAGCCTGATATGAACATGGGATTTCAGTTTGTACTTGGTCTCCAAGATCCTGGAATACGGTCCTGCAATGTGGCGTGCTCATAACCCACTCAAGTTAAGACATTAGGGGGAGCATAAAAACACCGATGGTGAGAAACAGATTCCAACGGCCCATATTAAAGAAAATGGTAACTTCTACCCCAAGAGTTGCAAGTTGTTCCATGATTTGTACTGTTGCTGGAACATGAGTATCTCCAGTACCCACTGAAAATTTCTCCATGGTTGTCATCCTCTCCAAACGGGCACAGCAAAGCAACAAACCCAGTCTGTTGCATTAACAGCCACTTTCTTACCCGTACCTGTTTTTCAATGTTTGGTTTGCTGATCTGTACAGTCTGAGGTCCAGCGAGCCTGGTACCTGGCGCTGCTATCACGATGCTGGTGAGCTGTGCCATGGGGAAGGTTTTGGCTATGGTTGCTGTCTGCCCGTTAACTACACGAACTGGATGTATGGAGTTCTGAGAGTTGGGTAAAGAGGTGGGCGTGAACTTTGTCGTCAACATCACAGGCCTCTGGATAAGCTGAGGAGCTGCAAGCATTGGAGGAGGTGCTGGGGCAATAGGAATGTTATTTTGGGCAACTGGTTTAGGTCGAACCTACAAAAAAAAAAAAAAAAAAAAAAAAGAAAAGAGAGAGATTTGTGTATGACTATTTCAGATGCACTTTCTTACTTTCAGTTCAGCCTGTATAATCTGCAGAAGGTTGCTTGATTTTTTAATAGAATGTAATTTTTTAGCATAGTGTCCTAAGTATGCTATGAGAAGGAAAAGCCACATTTTCAAACCTACTTGCATACAACCCAACCACAACATCTGCATATGCAGTCACTGACCCTGAAATGGTATTTGGATGCACAGACACTTACATTGCAGGTTTATTGCCAAGTGCCTTATCTGTATCTAAATCAACATATCAGTTTTGCAAGCCAAAAAATTCATGTAATATTTACAGGCACAGCCAAGGCTCTCATGTTAAAAGTGTGTCTCAGGGCTTTATAGTGAGCCTCCAAGAAATCATGAGTAGTTGATTGTGCCCTGGAAGAAATAATTAAATTTTTCAGCAAATACCTGCTACCTTTGTCAACTCTATATATTATTTAGACACCTGAACAACCAATCTTGCTAAGTAAAAAAATTGTTAAGATTATACATTAATCCCTCATTGAAAGTGCTAAAGGCTACAGGTAAATGCAGTCATTACTCTTCTCTTCTTTCACAAGAAGAAGAGCCACGAGAATCTTCCAATAGTCCATCGCCAATGCTTGCTTGTTTCCTGCCCATTGTTAAGTTTTTACTTATCACATCATTACAGAGTATAAAAGTAGAATACATTACTCTGAAAATAGTCTTTTTCCTTATTTGATTCCTATTGTCCTATCCACCTTTAATATTCCATAATGCATTTTATCATGGAAAACTAGGTCACATTCCAACAGATCACACCATCTCCAAATCTTAATCAGATACCAGCCTACACTTTCCTTTTTTCTTTTGTAAAAGATTTAGACTTTTATTCACAGCACCACGTATTTCTTACAAATGAAATAGTTCCTCCAAGATGTCTTTTCAAATGAAGAAGTAATCTGTGCCTTTCCCAAACCATGGGAAAAAAAGTAAACCACAAGTTTTAGTGTCAGCTGCAAACAGAGGTCACCCTCCGTTGCAATGCAGGAATACCGGGGAACAATCTAGAGACATGTTGTTTTTCCTTTTTTGCTCATGACCAGCGAACACGAATTAAGGCAATTTAAGGCCTTGGGTGATACTTTGATTTTGCTGACACCTGTTCAGTGGGTTCATTTCACTTGATGTAAATAGGATCACATATGATCATCATATGCCAATTTTGTAATCACAGGCTCATGCAGGTTGGGAGGCAGCTCAGGAGGCCTGTAATGCAACCTCTGGCCCAGAGCAGAGCCACCACTAAACGCAGACCAGGTTGCTCAGGGGTTTGTCTAGACAGGTCTTGTAAAACTCCAAGGATGGAGCTTCCACAAAATCTCTGGGAAGCCTCTCCCGCTCCTAACTGCCCTCAAAGAAAGAACTGCTTCCTTATATGCAGTCTAAACCTTCCCTGTTCCGATTTGTGATCATGTCTGTAACTCTCCAGCCAAGCACCTCTGTCTCCATCTTCTTGTTAACTTCCTTGTTGATATTGGAAATAAAGCTGCTGCTAGGCTGTCCCCAAAACCTCTTCTCCAAAACTGAGCAAGCCCAGATCCCTCAGCCTCCCCTTGCAGGTCATATATTCCTGCCCCCTAGCCATCTTAGTGGCCTTCCTCCCCTCGATTCATTCAAATTTATCAACCAGGGGGTCCAAAGCTGCACACTGTATATCAGTTCCCGGTTTGTGATGGCTGAGGAAAGGTGGATAATCTCTTCCCTTAATCTCCTGGCTGTGGTCCTGTCGGTACAGCCCAATACGCTGCCAGGGCACACCGCTGCTTTAGCTACTGTCAACCAAGACCTCTGAAGCAGCGCTGCTCCCCAGCCAGTCCCCAGCCTGTGCCTACGCAGGGGTTAGTCCGTCCATTCCAGGTGCGGTACTTTGCCTTTTTCTGTGCTGAAGCTCAAGAGGTTCCTGCTGGCCCATTCCTCTGTCCTGCCTAGGGCCCCTGGAACGTCAGCGCTGCCCTCCAGTACTGGCTGCACCCTCAGATCTGGCATCATCCCTAAACACGTTAAGGATGAATTGTCTCCTCCACCAGGTCACCAATAAACACTGACAAAAATTATGCTCACGGAAAGTATCTCCTATCTATGCCATAATTAAGTTCCTTCTTCTATTGCTTGCTCTCTGTACACTCACCTGTGGAAGAAAATTTGGACGAGGAGTAAGTCTGGGAGGAGGGATGAACTGCGGCACTTTTATGGGCTGAGGCGTAGCCTGAACCTGCTGTAAGAAGGTAAGAGAATTCAGTAAGAGGAAAATAGCTTCAAAGTTGTTCAACAGAATCAACATCCCGAATGTATTTTCAGACCTGATGTCCCCGGTTTTCCACTTTGTAAATAATTTTTCACAGTAACAGGGTCCTCATTAGAAATACATTAAAGACAGCGCTAATGTTACTTGCCTGTTCCTACACACCTTGCTCCATATATTGAAGGCATCTTTCCTTTTAGGTCAACTGTACTAACTACTGTGCTCTGCAATCTAAACCCATTTCATTTGAAGATAACAAAAAATCCTATTTGTTTTAATAATTAAAAATCGGCTTTACGACAAACCGAAAAAAATAACCAAGACTTTGATGCCCACTATATGAACCACTGTCCTTTCATGCTGAATGGCACACAGGAGAACGAAAGCATCTCACACAAATATAAAAGATCTGGAAGTTACAACTCTTTTAGCAATATTAATGACACTGTGAGGGGCTCTTAACACACAACTTGAACATTCCACAGGTAGGCCACTCATTTGAAACATTTAAGACCTCACTTGAAGGCATCCTAAGTACTTGCCTGTTTGAAAGCAGTCAGATGGAGCTGCCACACGATTAACTTCTGAATAGCACTACTAGCTACCCTAAGTTGAGTACCCGGTGACATTCCCTGAAATTAACGTCCAGGTTAGCTTCCAGCCTTCTGTACTTCTGTCCACCCACAAAAGATTGCAATTTACTTCAAAAAGGTCCTATACCGATTAATTAATGCTTGGGAAAATAACTCTGAGATTTTTGATGAAATTTGCTACAGAAACATAAATCATGGACGATTATTAAAACAGAATCACCTCTCCAGACCGAATTAAGTTATTCAGCAAAGAAATGAAGCACAGATATAAAGGACAGATGAGAGTGGTGCAACGGATGGCACAGGAAAAGATAACAGTAGAAAAAAACTCTCCTCAAATAGTCTTCTCTATTCTGATTGCAAACATATGCCCCATTAGGAAGCAAAATTACTTCCATTTGTATTATTAAACTGCATTTTTTAATAAAGATAAATGTTTAGTGAAGCCTTAGCCTTTACTCCAGAAGCAAAATTTCCCTGTCATGATGCTATACAACTCCTGGTTCCCAGACCAAGAAGCCCATACAATCCAATTCTAAAACATTGCTGCTTTTATTTCTAGGTGGCTAACTATTCTGTGTGATACAACTAAAGCACTTTCCAAAATACATGCTTAAAGCAACAGGATCTGTATATATGTATGAAGAAGCAGTGAGTGAAGACATGGTAGTGGGCAGAGTTAAGTGATGTCTCTAACACCAGAGACTTCATCACGCAAAGGGCATGAGACTGACTCAAAAAAAAAATCTAAGATGAAGACCCAAACTGATCAAATGAAGAAAGTCTGACATCACCATTGCCAAAGAAAAGAGTAAGCATTCTGCAAAACACAGCCACATAGATTAGGTAGGGGTGAAACCAGTGGTACCTCCCCAGGACTAACAACTACTGACAGGGGAAGCTTTACACAGAGGTGGTGACAGCACTGATTTAATTCTGTTAAGTAAAACAGTAGTAACAACCCATGTAGAGAGCAAATGATTTTCTTGGACTATCATTTTAACAATGTTTACTAGTGAAGACTCACGACACGTCCCTGCTATTTTCCTTTCTGTGCAAACCCCAGTGTGGTTATTTTTTTTTCCCAACAGCCCTCTTGTAAACCAAACCCCCACACATCTGCAGGGCACACATATGAAACACTTACCAAAGTTACTGTGTTTTTTGCCACTATTTGGACTGCCTCAGCTCCTGGCCCAGTGACCTTATTTGTTGTCTGGAGGTTGACTGGTGCATTCTGTGCATCAGTGCTGAGGACCGCTTTCTGATTGTTGTTGATAGCAGTAACCATGGCAATGGTAGGTCTCTGACCCACAACAGAGGCAGGCATGGTCGCAGTTGCTGCTTTCAAGACGAGAGGTAGTGTCTTAGTGGTGATCATAGAAGCTGTAGTTACAGTTTTCTAAAGGAAACAGAAAATACACTGTAAGAGACAGAGACACTTCATATCAGACAGGACGGGGGCTGGTTAGCTAGAAACAATAGACAGCAAGAGAAAGAAAAGGCAGCACCGAGTCTAACCACCTACTGTTCAGACAAGCACATCATCTTACGCCTCTGGAAACTGGATAGCTAGAAAGGATTCATGTTTGAGGCACCTGTTGGGTCTACTTTAATCGTCTGCAGCATTACAGACTGATTCAAAGAAATTCCTGAGAAAATGACAATTAAGTGTAACTAGTGGCATATGTATTTTTGGACCTTTTAGTTTCACATTACTTCCAAACACGTACTGTCAATATCAGACCTATAAGGTGGAGGTTTATGAAACATACCAGCAAACTCGCTTCTCACCAACTAAAACTCAAATATTCAAATGAAAACTTTGTTTACAGAGATCCTCACAACCAGGAGAAGAGGGAAAAAAAACCCATTCATTAATTGGTTTCTTTAAGAACAGAAACATATTTTGATTTTGGCTATCCCAAAGTTTAGCTTTAGCCACACATACAGTTATTTAGCCTTTAACTTTCTTTCCTGAGAATATCAGTAGAGCTGCTCTGGAGGTGTAAGAGCTGGCTGTTAGTCTCCCCAGCTGCAGGCAATTATATTTAACTTCTGTAGAATGGGCTGGGTTTGGGACATATATGTCATGTCATGATTGCTCTTTGCTTGTTTAAAGAGAGTGGTTTCGACTCAATGCCAGCATTTACCTGAAATGCCTGAATACGCTATGCCCACAAACTCCAAAGTTAAAACAACTATAATTTCACCATTTTGTTTTAAAATGTACTGTCTTCTAAGATGTTAAGGGCAATGGACAACTGCGGATCTCTTTCAAAAAGCAACAAGGCAAGAGAGTGCCCATATAAAACCAGAACACAACGTACACAGAAAGCTCACGACAAGTGACACCCAACAGAATGCCAAGTGAGCTTATTTCTTTTTTCTTTGGTGTAAAAAAAGCTGTTGTACCAATGGCACCGCACCTTCAGAACAGTCAGTGGCATCATCAAATGCTCTTAGCATGAAATAACCACCACTCCCTCCTGATGTCAGCACTAGGCTCTACAACAGGAAAAAATGGAGAACTAGGGATCAGGCAGTCTTTTTTCATGTTCTGAACATGCCTGATTTAAACTGCTTGCTTTTAATTGCACAAGACCTTTCTCTTCCTTCTAATAAAGTATTTCCAGCTGGATTCTTCAGTATTTTCACCAATATCATCTCCTTAAACAAAAACGGTTTACCTTCACACCTCTAATTTCATAACGCCTAAACTACATCCCCTAACTGTAAATTATGCACAAGCGTGAAAAAAATTCAAACACTGTACAATGCCAAATCAAAGGATAATTCATGCTGCAATTTTATACATTTATACAAGATCCAGACGTTATTAACTTCTCCTTGTTGCAACATGAACAATTCCCTTAACTTTTCATCTGTGATACAAGACCTTCTTATCGACCTCTGCTGCACCTTCTCCAGGGCAAGAGGCTCCATTCCCCTAACGCAGTAACATTATTCAAGCTTCTCCAATGAGATGTAACATGGTATCATTTTCACAAGCATTACATTCATCCATAAACATTTTAAAGAAAAGTGTAATCAATCATGTAATACAAGACTGTGACTCTTTCAAGGGGTTCTATTAGGTCTGTAAGTACTAAAGAGTATAGTTTCAGTCAGCAGATCACAAAGCTTGAAGATCCCTGTTACTGTGCTGAGCATTAATTACCTTGCTTATTCTAAAAAGTTTTCAATGCATGAATTCATACTGAAGTGGCATTCATAGTAAGTCTGCATTATTTCACATAATAACACTGCAATAATATGACCTTTTAGCAGGCTTGGTGCTCTATGAAGATTTAAAAAGCCCTTCTTACTGGACTATATTAAGTATATTAAAATGTCACTATTAAGGCAGCATATATACGCTGATTCCTAAATTGAATTACTCTGAAAAGAACCATTGAAAGCACCGACTTTACTGACACAGCCTTGAAAGATGTATTATTTACAAAAGCAGGCACCAAAACACCTTCTAGAGAGACAAAAGATTTGACTTTTCTTTGCTGAAAGAGATTGAGGGGCAACAGGACAGAGGCACAATCTTAGATGCAAAATGTGTACAGAAGAAAGGGAGGTTACTTCAGAATTATACCAACATAAATAAAAATATGAAAGTGTTAAGGATAAAAGCTGGCTTATTTATTCAGATGAGAGGATGACCTGCCTTTCAGTTTGTAATTACTGTCCAAGTACAACTGTATCAGTGATAGTCAGAAGGGTGTAGCAGTTTTTTGACTGTTTCACTAGAGGGCTCTTTAACTTTGAACAAAACCTCAATTTTTACAACCCAGGAGATGACCTGGAAGTTAATGCATGAATGCCAAGTGTGGGATACGGAGAAACACATGAAACTGCTTTTGCAGTCATGTTCCCTGGCTGGAAAACAAAGACTGGTGATACAGCAGAGAGTGATCCATTGTTTGCCTAGAAATATTCTAGGACACAGTAATATTTACTACTTCGTTCTGTTTAAACTTTGATATTGATGTTGCTGCTCACAAACATCTTTTGCTTAGTTAAGTTTGCTCCATTTCTTCAGTTTTCTCAAGAATACAACTACCTAAGCCTCACAAACACATTTTCAGAGCACATCCAAAACAGTTTGCTGCGTTCATGAGAGAGCTAACAGCCCAACCATTTCTCCCCTCCCCTGCTTCCAGGAAAAGGGAAGACAAGAATCACAAGCGGTCAGGGCTGTGGCTGTGATTCACTGCAACGTGCAGAAAGTAAACTTCACAGGTGACTCCTGCCATCTGCCTACCCAGGCAAACAGGAGCAGCTGAGACTGCATCAACAGGAAAAAAGACCTCACATACACTTCTTTTTACAAAACACCTCCCTGCGCTTTCTAGCTGTTTTATTAGCACACTTTGGGGATTCTAAATATTTGAACAGGAGAAACTTGGAATTCCCCTGTCAGCAGAAGCAGGCCACTTTCTCTGGTGAGTGCTGGGATTATATCTCTAATCCTATACCGTACCGAAATTCAGTGTACCCTCCCAATGAAGACACTACTTTCTAAAACTCAAACATTGCCATTAACATAGCAAACTCACAGGTAAGTATTATACGATACAAGTTACATTGGATTTAAAAGAACCAAGCAGAAAGAAGAGGGAACCGTTCTCTTACATTTTGTTCACTGAAACAGTGGGCACTGTTAGTCTTTTAAAAAATGAAGTATTTAAATCACACACCTCATGTGTAAAGTCTTTACTATTTCTTGAGACCTACCGGGTACGGACAGACGATCTTTCTTGCACCTACGGAAGATAGGTTCATTTGCTGAACTTCCATTTATTTTTAAGAAAGGTGATACTGCCACCCTTCTTCTCTGTGAGGTTATGATTCAACTTTTAAACACTACCTGATTTTTTTTTACTCAGATAGGAGGTTATTGCCAAAAAAACCCACAAGACCCATATCTGCATCTGCATAGAAGGAGAAACTCATATTGGTATACTCATGTGCATAAGTGAAAGTTTGCAATTTTCTCTCTGAGCTTTTTTTAATATTTTATTTGTCCTGTGAACTTTACCTTTAGCAAGGAAAATAATTACTGTAGAGGCTTTTACCTGTGATCCAATCACATTTGGAGAGGGTGCAGTAGACTGCTGCTGCTGTTGATGGTGATGTTGCTGTAGCTGTTGTAGTGGTTGCGGCTGTGGTGTCTGTAGTTTGTTTTCTGACTGTGCCAATGGCTGTATTTGAAACTTACTGTCTGGCTGTTCCTGCTTCACTATCAAATTCTTTCGAAGCTGTTCCACCACTCTTTTCTACCAGATAAACAAAAACAAAACCAGAAATGATGACAGTTATTTAGCTGCACGTATTAGAGAAGACAGTGACACCTAAAGTTACATTTATTTAATGTAAATAAAGAACTGCTCAAAATCTTAGTGGGATTTCTCCTTTTGGAATTTTAAGTATCGGTGTTATTTAATAGGCACAGCGTCAAAAAAGGCCACAGAGGAGTAGAGCTGCCCCACAGAGTGACCTCACTGTCCTCACAGAAACCCACCCACCAAAATTCAGCCTATTCACAAACTGTGGCAAGACCTCATTAAGCTGCATTCATGTGAGATGCGTTAGCATTCAGATTCCAAGGTTCAGACACGCACCGCTCCTGACCAGGGATGAAAAAGGACTGCAGGCTGAAGCCTCAGGGCTGACTTCAGGGCAACGGGGATGCCATTTCGTACCAGGCATCGAAACTGAGTGGAGAGACGGCGAGTTTGAGTGCAAAGTGGGGAACGGGAAGGGCATGGATGTGTGTGCCCATTCCATTCAGTATTATTCTCACCTGAAAGAAAACTAGACAGGGCTGCCTACATGGGAAGGGAACGGCACAGATTTATTTCTCCCAGCTTAAAGGCTTCCTATTGCATTATCGCTTCCATGAAAGTCTAATTATTTAAGAAGGGAATTTCTTCTGGTAGCCATTGTGGATATTCAGACGGTAACGCAACAGATTTAAGAGCAGACCAGGTGACCTGCGGGATAAGATGCCATGTCCCCACACGGGTGGTAAGCGCTCACAATTTATGTTCACATTATACTTCGATGTGGACAGGGGTGAAAACACCACGAGACTTTTTTTGCCTTTTGTGGGCACGATAGTAAACAGACATTTTTTCCTACACTCGAGCCACCCCCAAGTTAGGAGAGATTAAAAAGATTTAGATAGATACTTAAGTGCCCTTGATCAAGAGCATATGCGTACTCCGGAACAGTTGTGCGACAAGGTTGGCTTCAGAAGAGGACAATGAAGTCACCAGATGTGGTAGGGGCTCAACTGAGAAAGCTCTAGTGAGGAAACCTCTGCCAGAGGCAGGTGCTGACAGCAGGCTATCCCGAGCAGGTCCACTTACACAGAAAGGAAAAGAAAAAAAACTTTCTGACAATATCAAATGTTTCAGTTTTTGTTTTGAAGCACTAGTATTAAGACACAGCACAAAACAGAGAGAGGGAGCTAAAAAAAAAAACAAACCAAAACCAATCCAGTTATTTATAACCAACTGAAACAATTTTTTCCCTCAAATTTCTTTCATGCAGGGTTATGAAATTCTGAGCTGATATGATACCTGTTCTCTGCATAGTTCTTGTGGGCATACTGTAGACTTTTGATTCCAAGTATCTTGCTTATGATGAGTTAAAACTGCGTGGTGCCTCGCATGCTGAACATGTACCTCTAGCCCAGAAGAAGATAACAAAAGGTGCAGAGTCCCAAACGGGCAGATTTGAGAACTGGAACTTTAAAAAACCAAATAAAACACACAAGCAACAACCCCACCACCACCACCCCTGCTTCATAAGGCTGAAATGTGTGAGCTCATGACTGACCTTTTTAGAAAAGACTGAATTCAGTGACTCAGAGGTGTACAGAAGGAGGACTGCCCGGCTTCTGCAAAACCTACAGCCCTGGCTGGGGATGCACGCTCAGCTCTGATGACAAGAGAAACAAAGACCCAGCCTCACCGAAAATTCAGGGAGCTGGTAACGGACAGCAGCGTGAAGGAGCCACGTTACGCTGCACCCAGAAAAGTGCTAAAAGCTGTGAAAGCCTAAAAGCTGTAAATTGTCTGTTCCCTTCTGCAACAAGGAGAAAACAATAGGAGCGTAGAAGGCATTTTTCTAATTCAGATATTTTACAGAGTTTTAAATGGCCTGTGTCTATCAGCTCATTCATATATGTAATAACTGAACAATCATTTAAAATTGCTTTCTGAAAAGATCAACCACGTTAACATGCAAACCAAAGTGCCATGTCAGCAAGCAGATACACGAGCTGAAAAAACATTTCCAGAGAGTAACCCGAGGGGGAGGTGAGGAGAACGGAGCAAAGCAGGAGAGGAAATAATGCAACATGCCTATGGAATACCTGCCAAAAAATGGACTGCACAGACACTGCACAGGAGGCTAAAGGATTACTGTACCCGCCGTGAACAGGAAAGGAGGTTTTGTCTTCCACAGCTGCCTGTATGGAATTCAGTGATAATCGTGCTCTTCTACTGATTCCCTAACGGGAGGAAATCAGCAGCAACGGGCCAAGAATTCGTTTCCATCTTGTTCTTTACAATGGGAGGAACATTAGCGAAAGGATTTAAAAAAAAAAAAAGAGAGAGAGAGAGAGAGTGTGCAAGAGGAGAGGGAGAGGCAGGCTGGAGGGCTCCTTGGCCATACTGCTCCGGCAGGGCGAGAGCCAGCGAGGACGGGAGCAGGGAGCAGGAGCGAGGTGAGTCACGGTGCGTTCACACACCGCCTGTCCCACCCCCGGGCCCAAACATGGGGTGCGGAGCCGCTGAAAAGCAGGGCTGAAGCACAACTTTTATTAGTGCCTTGTGCAAAAACCGAAGCTCAGCACATTTGGCACAAGATGGATAACGTGAGTGGAAAAACGCCGTTGCTCTGGAAGTCTACGCTAGCCTGTTAGAGGCTGCTGAGAGCTGCCTGGCAGCAGCATATCCTGCCATCCATATCCATTATGCAGATATTAAATTGGAACAAACATCTAATGCTTTTAAGATTCAGAGAGTAAAACTGAAGTTTGCAGCGCATGCCAATTGCTTACGCAGTTTATTAATCTGCTTCTACCAACTGTCAGTAAAAATACCACACTGAAACTACAGAAATCATTCCACTCTCTGCAAGACTGCTGGGATCGTCTGTTTGTCGGTAGTTACCAAGAGGGAGCCTCCGAACAACGTATTTCTAAGTTGCTTTGCTTAATTAGCACCAGCAGAGGAGACTGGGGGGGCTGCAGGGCCGGAGGCAGGCAGCGCAGCCCTGCACCCCGTTCCAGCGCTGCCCGGGGCCGTGCCCCCCTGCCCGGCTCAGCCCCCGCCGCGGCGAGGCCGTGCGGCTCAGCCGGCTGGGACCGATGCTCTGCGGCCGCCCCGGCACGTGCCTGCCCGCTGCGATGCCAGCACAGCCTCGTGTCGCCGGGGGTTGAAGGGGAGGGCAGCGTGAGAGAAACTCTTGCCTACCGTCAGACTCGATACTTCATCACAAGTGTATCTGACATTTGTTTCTCGTATTTGACTGTTCATAACGCATTTTGAAGGCGGCTTGCGCTGCAGGAAGTACGACGTGCATGACTGGAACATGCCACAGCTGGTATGAAGCCCCAGCTATGTGCCTCAGAGGTTGAGTGCCAGGGAGACGGAGGTTATCGAAAAGTATCACAGAAGTGTTCAGAAATATTCCTAATTCTTTAAATGTAATCATTGCCATTTTTTCCTTCCCGCTCTTATTTAAGACTACGTAATTTAATTTTCACTGACAACTTAAAAAATTTAAATTGGGATTAACTCAATCATAAACACATCATCACAAACAGAACAGAATAGTTTTCTGCATGTCAAAGCTCTAACTCACCCCATATTGCCAAAATAGCTTCTTCTCCAGCAGCACTACAAACGGATGAAAAGCATTTGTCTTTCAAGTTTACTGAATTTTCCTCAAAGCCGAATGCCGATCCTCTCTTTACGTATAGAAGGTGGAAGAAATGAATGATCGCATCCTTTCTTCCAAACTGCATTCTCCCCCAAAAGTACCTGCTAGCTCTTGGCAACAGCTACTGTCAGGCTACTTCAAAATCCATTTGCCGAACAGTGCCCCGTAAGCGTAGTACACGACCGCAGAGCTCCTGCTGCCTTGACATCTTTATCACCAGTCTCATCAAGAACCGTTCACACCACCGAGTTCACACAGCCCTAGACATCTCATATGACCCCTTCTTAAAGGTAATAATTGTAATCAATATCGTGACATTTAGTGATACCACCTTCCCATTCATGCCACAGGCCAGATCCTAACACGGCGTTAGAAGATTATTTTGGTTTGATTAAGCAGAAGATCTGCCTCTACATCCTGTTGGCCATATGTCCATGTCAAAAGGTGTCTTCTCTGTGCTTATATAAAGAACTATCATGAATATGTTGCTATAAGATAAGGAAGGTCCTTGGGGCAAACTGCAGGCTTAGTAAGGTTTAAGTATAACATTATTAGCTAACTGTGATTTTAATTTTAATCAATCAAGCAATCAAAGTAGTTCTCAGAGTACAGTGATTTTTAAAATACTAGATCCCTTTTTATGTTTGCTGACACATTTTCTTCATCTGGGGAACACATGCAGAAAAGCACACATACCTCAAGGACGGTCTGCTTTTAAACTTCAAA
Source organism: Falco punctatus (assembly GCF_963210335.1). Classification (NCBI taxonomy): domain Eukaryota; kingdom Metazoa; phylum Chordata; class Aves; order Falconiformes; family Falconidae; genus Falco; species Falco punctatus. Next base: position 2,417,798 of record NC_137587.1, read on the forward strand.
AATCTATAAAAACTAAAATTTAAAAGTAGTCTAAAAATGAGAGAAAAGTAAAGTACTAACCAGCCTCGCAATGCACAGTGTTTATATCACAAAACCAAAGCTGATGTGGTTTGAATTGCTTACCCGCCTGCTAGTGACCCGCTTTCCTGCTCCACCGATTCTGGGAAGTCAGCTATATTACGGATGCCCTGCTACCTGTTCCCTCCTACAACCAAGAAATTTTCTCTAGGATATAAAAGTTGCCAACTGCTGCGAAGGAAATGGTAAGAGAAAATACGGATTTCAAATAAGCTCCAACTAGGGAGCGGGGAGGGTGGAGGGAATTTCACTGCTCTGCAGTCTCCCGTTCCAGCCTCCCTCCCCTCTCCTTCCCAGCCCCAGCCCCTGTTGCTACCCAAAGACAAGTGAAATACCCCTGCTTTTCAACAGAACACAAAGACAGCAAAATTTCTGTGGCAGAAAGAAGCTAAAAGATTGTGGATCCCTGGCACAGTTAGTCTTGGACCTGCGAAGAGGGTGAATTTGGGGAGCGGAATTCAGGAGTGGAAAGAGTACCAGTGAGGAGAGTAAGTGTACGCTCATCTAGTGCTTTAACACAGTATCTCAAATTTTAAAAAGTGAAATCTTATTATAGAAATTGATGACGCAGAATCTACACCAGTGAGGAAAAAAAACCTGTTCTACAAAACAACTTGAATTCCATTGAAAGAACGATCAAAGGACTATAGAAACATGTTCAGCTATTTCTGTCGTCATCCTAGATTTTTATGAAATTTTGCACTTCTGCCTGTGCCTCATTCATACCCAGATCTTTCCACCAATGAAAAAAATCTAAACAAACTAAATTAGAATTTTATTCCAAGGAAGAAGCATGGTACATTTTTCTACTTCTTAAATGTCATCAAAGCAGCATCAGAATCTTTCAGTCAGCAAAGCCTCTGGGGCAGGGTGCCTGTGTGCGGAATGGGAACACAGCAGTGGGACAGGGAACCACCTCTGCCTCTCACTTAATGCCTGACTGGGCATCATTAACGAAATGTGCACCATTTCTTTTTACAGTTCAAAAACTTTTTTTTTTTTTTTTTTTTAAGCATTTGTTAAGCACACAGGTATCTAAGCATACCAGCATACCCAGTCAACAGCTGCACTGCCAACACCTGGAGTGTAAAACAATTTTAAAAAAATCTTCATTCCATAAAAATTACTTTGACATTTTGTCAGATAAATACCGTTATGTACCACTGGCATGATGTGAGAAGTACTTTTGCCATTAAAAATGCTGGTAAACTTACTACACTTCATTATATTTTAGACTATTTACAATAATTACTATAGGTGTGATTCTGAAACAAATACACACAGTTCACACATGAACAAGTACTTCAGAAAAGAATGTGGGATTTTTCCTTTATGAGAAACACCGCTTGAAGTTGCTGGAAATCATTCAGAAGTGAATTATGTAAGTTCTGAAAATAATATTCATTCCTTCATTCTTAACGGGGGAGAATGCCTTTTTTTTTTCCTTAAATATAGCTAGAATTATAAATGAAAATGACCAAAAATAGCTGCTGTGCCATTCTGTTTTATGTGACTTCTTGATTGCTTTATTTTCAGTACCGTGTCTTTTACTGTTTGCAGCACCATCAGACCAATTAATTTTTAGAAGGGAATGTTGTACCGTGAAATGCCTTATGCATCACTGTCTTCTCGTAGAATTTTTAGTCTTGCACAATGTAGGGAACAGAGACTGAACTAGTAGGAGCCACACACATACGTTTTCCTGCAGCTTATGTATTAAAGAAATGTAGTATCTACCTTCTTAGCCCAGTACTTATGTTAATGGAAAGAAACTTGTAAGAACAGCTACAATAATTAAACAATGAAGCAATTAATGAATTGAGAATTAAGTGTATGACAACAGAACGGGAAAAACAGTTAAGTGCAGTACTTTGAATGTAATTAAGGAGGAATGGAATGAAAGGAATGAAATTATATTTTTTTAAATTTGACAAGATTTGGAAAGATTTGATTTGGTTTATGTTTTTCTGCTTCCCAGAAACACTTCAGAGTGCAAATACAAACTGGTCAAAGCAGGTGGGGATCACCTCAACATGAAAAGGCTGAAGAAATGAAAAAAATAAACTGCTGACTACCACGGAAAAAGTGCTCTTTTTAATTTTATCTTGCCCATCTCCGTATTGTTTCACCTCCATTTGTCTATTTTGGGGGTTATCTTTTTTTTTTGGGGGGGGGCGGGGGAAGCCACCTGGATTGTGCAGAATGAAACAAGGGTTCTTTTGCACTTCAACATAAAGTATGTTTTTATGATCTCTGACTGAACCTAGTTTTCCAGAAGTGAATAAGGTGGTCTTGTAAAATCTGTCATGGACCGAAGCTTAGGATACAAAATCTTAGCACAGAAAATACCATGGATTATTATTCCTGTGCAGGAGAACACACAGGGACAACCACCCCCATGAGAAAGCCATTCACATCTATACGTGGTAGCCAGTTCCCTCTGCCAGGGCAATCCTGCTGCTTCTCTTCCTCTAGCTCTGATTTACCTCCTAATGTGGCATCCTTTAAACTGAATTTGTCTGAATTAAGCAAGCGCAGTAGAGCAATTCGAATCAGTACACTTATTTCACATTTTAGAAACAATCAACCTAAATAGAAGTCTATTTTCTAATCTGGTAACTCTTCATCTTTTTGAATAACCCAAGTGGAAAGGATAGTCATCAAGTAATTTCACAGCGTACTACTGCACAGTAGCACAGTCCCTTGGCTAAAAATGAATCAGCTTCAGCAGGATTCTTGTGCATCCTACAGCTATTCTCACGACTGAATCACACCTCCTCTCCTCCTCATGAAAGGAGACACACACAGTTCACGCTCATGCACTTCACACATGATCAGAAGTATCAAGCAAGATGACTGCTTTTATTTCACCCAGAATGCAAGCTTGTTCTTTTGTGAACAGAAAGATCTGGAAGCTCTAACTGCATTGTACAACCACCTGTTGATTGCCCCGATGCTGTTAACAGCAGCTATCATTTCATTTCCACACTCGCATTACCAACACCACAAACTAACAGTGGCAGGAAGGCTTCTTCCCTACGTTGTCAACCAAACACTGTTTAGCACCAATTCAATTAAAAGCCATCACTAACAACATCACATCGCAAGTCACTGTTGGCCTCCACTTCACAGTTCTCGGAGCAAAACGTCATGGTTTCACCTCACTCAAATGCGAGATTTTCTCTCCTTCCTAGTCCCTCGAACAGTGTATCAAATACAGATGTTCTGTCCAGCTAAATACACCTGCTGTACTATTCTCTTTAGTTAACAGAGCGTGATCAAAACAACAAGAAATGCCTGCTTCACAGAGTAGACATCAAATTAAATCACTGCAGAAGACCCACGTTGCTGGTCTTCAGTTGTATCAAGGTCTGTGCATCAAAAAACCCAAACCAACAGTTCCTCCGTAGCCTCCTGATTTAAATGGCACGGGGAGGGGATCTTTGCCCCTCTGCTTATTCATCCCAGCACTAAAAAGCGCCTCATAACTGAGGCCAAAACTACTCAACAACTGAAGATTCGGTGAACCTCCACCTCTCTTAAAAACGCCCAGGGTCAGGCACTTTGCCAAAAGAACAGAAAACTACCTTTTTTTCACAAGGGATGCAGAGCTACCAGCGACAGTTCAAAGGAAACCCACAAACACTGTCAAGGACCCGACACACAGCACCGTGTGATACGAGGCTCACTGAGCGTCAGCTCGTCCCCCTTGCTGGGAGGGAACTTCTCACTGAGAACAGAGATTTATACACAGGAAAGAAATCTGATGACGAGAGGGGGTTTAGTTTCTCTGAGAAATATAAAACGACGATTCTGTAGCTGCAAGTTGAAGGCAGACAATTTCAGCCTTGAAATAAGACGCAGGGATGGTTAAATGCTGAACAGCCTAACACGAGATGTAACGGGCTGACGCGGCTTGAACTCGCCAGGACGAGGTGATACAGCTCTCCAAAGGAAACACTTACCCCAAGTTTTGGAGGAGATTGTATCATACATGTGAGGGGGAGAGGGCTCTGGGAAGCCTCTGCTCATTCTCACCCCTCACCAGGGACAGTGCCCGCGCCAGTGCTGGTCCCAGCACACTTCTCCAGCACCGAAACTCTGCACAAAGACAGACTTTACTCTTCAGAATTTTAGTATGTCCAGAGGCACAAATAACCAGATATACTCAAGGCTGTTTTTTCACCTTCCTCTGAAAGACAAGATATTTGCCACAGCTAGAGAAAAGCAGCTAAACAAAGCAAGTTTATCTTCTTCTTTTGATACCTTTTATTGTATGTCTTCTTTGCGTACTTAGATTCTTACTGATTTTAGACTTGGAATGGATAAAAAATACGTCCCCAGGTCAGACTTGCTGGGCTGTTGTTTTTTCCCTTCCACTGCAATGCAGGATGTGGACTGCCTGCTAGGATTAGCTGGGCAAATTTCCCCTAATCAACCTGCTGACATTGCAAGGGCCTTCAGAATCGCTGGCAGCCCAACCCACCACCTGTTTTCTGGAACACAAAGATGTGGAAGACAAAAACTTAGTACACCGATAACCAAACCGTCCTAGTCTCCCTGAAGTCAGAAGACGTCACACTGGGGTACCAAGGTAGAATATAACAGTCTCCAACATGCAGGAAATTGAACCGTTTAATCTCTTTGTCCTTTTTGGATTTGACATGCGGTGTCTTCCTTCTACTTCCTACATGCAGTTTCACGACTACAGTTTATCAGTATTCTTGTGAAAGAAAAAAACCCCACCTGTGTGCTAGATGAAAGATAAAAAAACATTTTATGAACATGTTTAGACTTCAACAGATGTACATAGTACCTAAGTTAATTAACAGGATCAGACACTAGTATCTAATCTCAAACTATGTATGTAATTTCAAATTTTGGTTAGTTCCTGGAATGTGAACCCAGTAGCTGTCACTGCTCCCACCACAACTCTTCTTTATGAAAGCTTAATTCCTTGGTATCAAAATGCCTTAGGATGGTGCCATCACTTCATCCTGCAAGCTAACAGTTGCACGAGGCACAGACACGAAGAAGCCACACAAGAAACACAGAGATCTTTCTGGCATTGATGGACACCTCACAGGAAAATGCATGTGAGACCTGTTATATCAATATGGACAATATCTGGCACAAAAAAAAAAATACTAAAAAAGACCACATAAGGGAATGTAAACATTCCTATCTGTAAGTTCGTACTACTTTTCACAGTGCGCTTGCTTGTTTGACAGTTATACTGTCATAATTTTAGACTGTTAAACCTCTGCTCTAGGGTTTATAAAAGATCAGAGCACTTGTCACTCTCAGTGCAGGTAGAGGGAGATAGAGTGGTTGAGCAGTTCATTCTTCTTTCTAATTACACTCCATTAACCTTCCACATGAGAGCTCCCCTGTGCTTTCATACCAGCAGCACCAACTGGCTGTGTTTGATAAGGCTCAGCAGAGTCTGCAAGACCAGCACGTGTAACTAACGGAACACTTCAGCACTGCAGACGTAGCAGAAGCTGGGCTGAAGCTCTGTCACTGAGCCACAGCCGTATTCAGCTAAATTACACAGCGCCGGACACCAGCCTCACCCTACCCACTCCCCACACAACTCCGCTCCTTGAACTTCATAGATACATCATCTAGCATTTGAAAGCCAAATGCAGAACTAGGGCATTATTCACTACAGGGAACGGAACAGTTACCATGCTTTCACCTCACTGCAGAGACCTGCCAAGAGAAATGCACTTAGAGCATTAAAGCGTGCAGGGCAATAGAAAAGAAGTTGCCGTTACATTATAATTAGATCACGTTAACATATGCGACCGGAGTACAGAGAAGGAAAATTACTTTCAAAATTCAAATCTTTTTTTAAATGCACTTTCAGTATCTGGGGTTGTTTGTTGTATGTTCCGAAGACCACACTGTTAACAAACAGCATTGTATTTATCTATAACCTTCTCAACAGTGACCACATAAATGATAGGCTTTTCTAAAAAGAGAGACTTCTTCGATTAATAATGTATTCTATGGGAGTTTTAAACTCAGTGCCAGGAAAGCTATTTTCCATGTGCACGAAGGTAGATTAGCATTTGTGTATACTGAGTAACAGTGTCGGCACATGCTTACACAGATAAAAGGGAAACAAATTTGGAAGGCGGGATTGTAAACAATCTGGAACAGAATCCAAATTATTTAAAAAATAAATGAAACACTACAAAATCTGCACTTTCAAACGATGTGTTGGCATTTTTAACTGTTTCAAATGACTTCACAACATAAAGTTGTATACGGAACTGGCCTGTGTTAAAATGAGTGATGGTGATACCCTTTTTGCTATTACCTCCATCATCCTTTCCCATCCCTCTCCTGTTTAACGTACTGTGATACTCGCATCTGCACGCGTCTCCATAAATAAACTCACTTTTCTTCTCCAGAAAGTTTCCCAGGCTTCAGCTCATATTTTAAAATTACCTGATGTTTTCTAGGTCTTAGTAACTTTTTGAAGGGTCTGAAACAGGATGCTTGTGCTACAAGCCATGCTATGAATCCAGCACCGTCCTTGTCCACAATGGTATGGGAATTTCACGTTCGAATTCTGGTGGATGTTGTCCAAGATCCCCTCCAGTACAAAGGAAGCCGAGGTGGCCTTCTCTTAACACAGAAAGGTAAGCACTGCTACGGAACGCACCTGTAGTACCCTGAGGAGACTTGGTTTTCAGAGTGATCATTAAAGACCTTTAACATACGACCCACCTACTACATCTAAGTAATTTTCTAATAGATTCTAATAGATTTTGGACCTCCCTTCCCAAATTTTCTTATATTTAATCTAAAGATGCCAATTCAGCCTTTAATGCCATTTAACTTGTGCCATCTAAGCCTATAACAGATGACATAAATTCAGAATTTGTGGATGTGACCGAACACTGCGATTCCAAAACAGTCAAGCTGAGGTTGCCTCAGGAAAGCTGAGCAGCCAGAGGACAGTCAGTTCCTCCCTCTAAGACAGGCTGGCTCCAAGTGCAAACACAAGCCCCTTTGTAAAGGGAATTACTGGGATGAATGTTGTTGCTGGAATGCATATGGTATCAACAAAGACACAAGTTTTGTCAGATACAATTTCTCTACTAAAGATGACGTTCACTCTCAAACATAATAAATCTGAAACAAACGTGATTAGGACATAGAATAAAATTATCTAAAGCGTCCATATCTCTTGTTCTGTAAAAGTGTATCTATAGTGTTTCAGTGCTGTGAGGCATTGAGCTGGCGTTAAAATCTGTCAGGACAGTCAGGACACGGGTGGCAGAACCACATTTTGGTGCCACGCTTAGCTCTTACTTCTGTAAAAAAGAATTCTCAATTTATGTACACGTGAACTGTATTTAATGACACTATAATTTGCTCCCTCACCTTTTCTGGAGTGCATACTAGAATGATGACTGAAAGCTCCAAAATTCCTGGCTGTAAGTACCGAGAAGTGGAACTGCTTTCAGAACACAGCACTGCAGAGGTGCTACCGCTTCCCCCAGCAGCCCCGGCCCTCGCGGCTAACGCCGTGCGGAACACTGCCTTCTGACATGCGGGCCACGCTCGCCTCTAAAGGATGCAACACTGCAGCTGATGGCACCTTTTTTAACTAATCACCTGAGAAATGTGCCTCTTCCCAACTTTTGGGTAATGTTTGTTCTTTTCCCAACACCTCTTAGAAAGTATTTCAGAAGGAAATATTTTGCTCTGGCTCATCGCTCTCTTTTTACAGAAGACGAGCAGAAATGATGCAAGCACCTTCCTTTTTCATTCTGTCAGCAAAGAAGATCTCTTGAGGGTTTTGGTGGGCCATGAGGTGGGTGAACAAATCTTTTAACCTAGCCCATACAGATACAGGCAGTCTGGTGAAGGACACCTGGAACAGAATTGCTGAGGTTCTTTATACTGTCATCGTAATAACCCTTGAGGACTGAGGGACTCACAAATACAAATATGAAAACCTCATTTTAAACGGTGGGAAAAGGGTCCCAGTGCAACTGGCTAGAACTCTCTATATTTTGTTTTTTTCAGGGGGGGATTATTTTTGTTAGTAGTATTTTGTTAAAACTTTTAAAGACAGACTGTAAATGCTATAGAAGTAAAATGAACTCTGAAGAGCCTTTTATGAATTTCTATAATTCTCCAAGGAGTTCTCCGTCAAAGAGAGGTAAGAAATAGAAAATGAGCTCTCCTATAATTCCTCTTTATGCAATACTGAACATATATAATAAGCGTGTTTTTAGAGGAGACCAAGATTTCTTCTTTGCCTCTGCAGGCCTGCACAAGATTTAAAAGGCAAATTGACCTTTTTTTTAAAAAAAAAAAGGATTAAACAAAAACTGCTGTATATTTCCATCACATAATGAAGTGCAAGTTCTTTTTCCACACCATATGCTTGACTTGCTTCCTCTTGCAGAGAACATACAACGTACTGCTAGATGAACACATTTCATGCTACAAACTGGTCTGACCAGCTAAACCTGCACTCAGAGGTATCAGTCTTAGTGAAACTCAAAGTATTATTTCATTGGCCCTCACTCAGCATTTCTTGCGTGACAATTCAGCTGTGAATATGTTTGGAAGCATTAGCTCAGAATGCACAGACTTCTAAAAACAGCACCGGCATGTGTCTCTTGAGTATCTCTAAAAACACCTATCACACCTGCCTCTAAGAGCTGTAAATCACAAAGCGGTAGTTTTCCTCCCCATGGTTTCGCACTGATGGATTTTTTTTATTATTATTATTTTTTTTAAAGGAAACACATGTTGTGCTGTTGAGAAAGGCTGAAAGATTACAGAAACCTAGCAACTGAAACACAGCCCTTAGAGCAAGCCATCTTGCTTTGTGTCCTCAGGTCTGGTAACTTTGCTCCTACTGGGATCTCAAGCTCCGTTATTAACCAAGAGAACTACCTTAAAGCTGCACCATCTTTGCAACTAGAAGCTAATTAAAGTTTCATACACATAACACGTACCCTTGTAAATTCCAGTCCATAAAAATAAGCTGTTGCATAACCCTCCTTCTCGGATAACCTCCACAAAATGAGAAGCAGAAGGGGGGCTTCAACGTTAAGGAGCAGGTTCTGTGGGCTCTGAGGTGTGTGTGTGGGGGGGGGCATTAGAGGAAAATATGCAGCTGAGAGAACATTTCCCCTCATATTACCTCCAAATAAACCAAACTGATGCTGAAATGCGGGGCTGCTTCAGGGAAAAAAGCTTCAGGGTTTCTCGCTGTTTTCTAACAAATACGATGGGGCACATATTTAAGAAAATATGGCACATTTATTTGTTCGTTTTGATAAAACCATCCTCTATTGTATTTCATCTGGAGTTAGGGCTGGATATAAGCACTGGAAAAAGGCTTTGAAAAGATCTATACTACACACGCACACACTTAGATCAGTAAATACATGCAAGGGCGTGTAAGTAACTAGTGATCTAACGGTACTCTAAAAAAAGAAAGGCCGTGACCAAAGGCTGAGAAAATATTAATGAATTTATATGAATTAATGAAAATAATAAAAACAGCAATGTGTGCTAGGTGTTGCAGCAGTAAAATAAAAGAGCGTGCAAACAGAAATACTCAGCTCTGCGCTGTATGGGCAGTATTCATTACGAGCAGAGTAGGATTTTCATCGTAATTGCTTGGAGGATTATATAAATATGTTTGTATCAAAAACACACTTAATCCAAAACATGTTTGTCAGTTTGCACAGGAAGACAGTCAAGCTGTCATTGACTGCAAGGAAGCTCAGAAGAAAACAAAAAAGCTCTGAAAAAAATAATTATCAGGAAAACATAGGAGTAAGACAAAACAGGTTGGCACAAGCAAAGGGCACTCACAGACAATGCAAAGCTGAACTGAAAAGTAGTGAAGTCTGACAAGCAAAAATTAGTCCTTTCTCACTGGCAGGCAAGGCTCGCAGGAGAAAGTGTTGTGTTTTATCAGATTGACTTGGAAAAAAGGGCATGCTTCTGGTCACACAAGCCTCTCTGGAAGTCCCGTCTCCCTGCCACACTGCGCCCAGAGGGATGTCCAAGGTGACACAAGTAGCGCAGGGTGTACTCTGAGATTTTTTTCAGGGTATTAGATATAACTATCTCATTGCAGAAAGTCAGTCCACACTTCATATACACATATGCAAAGACTGACTGTGCTCGCTGTAAACCCACAGATCCACATTCTTAACTGTTTTCCTCTTTTGTTTCCCCAACTGGCAGGTTGCACAATTAGCTTGTACGCTCTGCAGGCCAAAAACCTAGCCTCCAAAAATCTTTTTAAATATTTCATGTGTACTAGTACTATGTAAATAGTAATAATAATTCAGTGGCCTTTTCCTGCTCTGTATTTCGGATGTATTTATTACGAGCTAGACAAATAATGCAGGATTGTAGCATTCTGCCTCCACATTCCTCATCTTCCTCTTCCAGTTTACCAGAGCAGTGACGAAAGAGGAGTTTTTGCTCCAAGCCTTTAACACTTTCAGCACGGATTCTCACACTGCGTAGCTCTCCAAACTGGAGGATCCAGGGGTAGAAACCGATTTCCTCAATCAATTTAAAGACGACCAGAAGCCTGGCCAGTGACCCACGTTGCTGGAGGAGCTGCACCAGCAGCGCAGGCTATACAAGCTGCTTTTAGGCCAGCAACAGCCTGCTCAGCATGAACAGACTGTACTAAGATTTTTCTCCCACACACAAAACCAAACTGTTCCTGTGCCCCCTTTGTGCTGACGGAGCCTGTCTCTCGGCTGATGAGCAAGTTGCTATTTAGAAAATAATTTCTCAACCTATTTTGGATATCCACAATCATGTACAATTGGCTGCCCTGGTTAGTATTCAGCGGTGATTTCAAAGGTTCTTTGTCCTGGGAAGGAGATACGACCGTTCGCCAGCATGCCAGCAGAACTGCTGAGTACACAGCTGGAGCCTACGTGGGGGAAGGGAAACGGGGTCTGATTTTGCAATTTTATCTGTTAAATCCGTACAGCTTTGAAGAATGATCATTTGGCATTTCTACTATTTTGCAACTGCAAACTTCTAACACGTTTGCCAGAATTATTTGGGTTTTTTTTCTTGCAAGAGGATAGAGGATCAGTGCAAAGAAATGTTAAGCCACATGTACGTGCTACATAATTGGTTCTTTCAGCCCCTTGCCGAGCAAATGATTTGCAGTAACATGCTCTGCACCTCCTCACTAGTTAGAAGCTCAATCCAAGACAAATATATCAAGAAAAGATAGAGAGGAAAAAGCTGTGGACAAGAATAACCGCACAAGCTTGGCTTTGTCATGACGCTCACATTTTTCCTATTACCCAGCTGCTAGATATTCAAGAGAAAACAGAGTGTACTACAACAACTGTTACAACAGGCCACAAGAGCATAAAAGCAGTAAGAAACCTTTCTGTTTGGCTCTTCACAGGGCTCTCACTTGTACTAGGAAAACGTCACTTTGATGCCCTGTTTGCATTCCATTTCCAACAACAAGGAGGAGGATGGAGGTCTCCAGTTTCTATGACAACCCAGATGGGCCACAATACAAGATACTTACAAATGTTCGACTGCGGGGATGCCAGATCAAATTAAGCTAGAGTTTACACTACTTCAGAGAAACTAAAATGAAAGAAAAAACCCAAACAAAACATGAACGTCAAAGAAAGGATGACATTTCCTCAGCACATTCCAAAAGATTTCTGAAAGTAGATGATAAAGAAAGGAAGGATTTTTCTCTACAAAAATAAATAATAATAATGTCAACACAAACAAACTGAAACCCTCATTTACATGAGTAAATGTTTTCATTAAAACTAGACTACTGGAAAATTACCATCAGACATTAAAAGCAAAAAACAGGTCCCAAACCCAACACGATTTTATTAATTTATTTAACTCATGAACTGGCTAATTTGTTGTCCCACTGTTTTGTATGGCTTGTTTAACGCCATGAATTATATTTTGTGATAGTTCTTTTGCTGCTCTTTACCCCTGATCTGGTCTTCTATGACATTTTGCAGAAGACTCTCAGATGTAGAAAACACTCCATAATTCTGCCTGAAGAAGGGAAATTAGTGACAGCAAGATATTTTAGTATCTCTGCGAACTGCGAACACATTTCAGGTGTGTTCTTAGTAACTCAACTGGTCAGTTGTTGAAAAGGTGAGGTGAGCTTTCTTCTCCATGGATTGACTCCGTGTTGGGAAGGCAGGTAACACAAGTAAAACACCTCCTGAAGGAACACTGTGAAAGCTTTCTGTAAGCTTTTCAGATGTGACATACACAGATGTGGTTCCCAAAACAAACCTAGCTAAAGAATTTCTTAATAAATGTGCATTTTAAGGCACATTATTTTGAAAACGTGTGTTTTTTAAACCTTCTGATGCTGGCTAGGTATTGCCTTTCTTTTTAGCCACTGTCCTATTTCAAGTTACTCTCTTTTCTTTCTTACAACTTAATCACCAAGTAGTTAATAGCCTTCATTAAATATGCGATAGCCAGCAGGGCTCACAGTAAGACAGATAACCGTGGACTTTTAGAGGCTTATGTTCTTTGGGGAGAGGAGAGGCAGAAGAGGAGAGAAAGGCTTAACAGCTGTGCCTAGTCAAAATAATCCAAAATTAGAGGGACTGTAACATTTAAAATTGGAACAGAGAGCCTTAAAATCTGGGTCTGTGCAGATATCTTTGAACACTTTATTACAAGCTGCAGACACTCACTCTTCAGAAATGGTTCCCCTTTGCGGCACCACTAACCAGTGCTATTGACACAAGGGCTTGCCGGCCTGGCTTGGAAGTGCCACCCCATCACCCGGGCGCTGCCGGTGCTGCCAGCTGAGATCCCCCATCCCCGGCACCCTCGGCTGTGCCTCCTGCTGGTGCCTGAGCCTCCCCCCAGGTTTAACATACCAGTGAGGACCAAGGGACCCTGCAATTAGCAAGCGAGACTGGGGCTGGGGGACAGTGGCACTGAGACACCCCAGGGAGCGCCTGCCCGTCGCCCACTTCTCAGCACTCCCCGTCCTTCCTCCTTCACCCCAAGCCTCCTGGTCAAAGCCATCTCCCCTGTGAACATCAGAGCCTGATGCTGCGAGGGCTCTCGCTGCCGCTGACAGGAGCACCGCTGGCATGTGGCGGGGCATGCCGAGGCCGAACAAAAGCCACCTGCTCTGCTGCACTCCCTTGCCCTGTGACACGGTGAGGAGAAACACGCTGTGAGGATGGTATCAGCATCTCAGGCAGGAGTGCTTCAGGGATTTGCAAGGAGCTCCTGTAGAATGACCAGAGTGCCTCAGTACTGAGGGGTGTGAAGAGCTGAGGGCTGAAATTACACATCTGTAATAAAAATCAAAATACATGACCAGCCTGCTCAGCTAGTGGAAATTAACTGGAAGTGATGAATTAGGATGGAGAAGTGTGACTAAGGACACAGTTGGGCATCATTAGCTTTAAAACTGGCCTATGCTGCTTAAACTTCAGCTATACAGCTGGGCCTGTGCAGTTGCATCCTATAACTGCTACCTGTGTTTCGCATATAAAGCAGAAGACAAGGAACAGCGTAATGAAAAAGAGAATTTGCAAAGTGCTAATGTTTACTAGAATTCTAACAGTCTGATGGGAAGAACAGAATGAACTGGAAATAACAGGACGAAGAAGCTGTAAGTTGCAAGGGATGGTGGAGCGGCAACAAAGAAGTTGCTTGATGTCACACAGTCAAAGTTCCTCTAATAATTCTGTGTAAGAATCAAGAGACGGGGACAAATGACCAGGCCACTGGATTCCTCTCGCAGACCCTATCACCAGTCAGATATTTCAAAGCATGAACTTCCACTCTGCAGAGATACAGCATGGAAGAAAGTTCTACTTGCAAATTGCACAGTTCCACTGGGTTATTCAACTATCGATTTCATGCAACCACAACAGCATAACTGATTACTGACCCTTTAAGGAATTCTTTCTTTACAAAAAAACAACAATGACAGGGAAAAAAAGGACATGGACAAACATCAAATTTTTAGGGAAATTAAGCAACAAAAATCTTTATTAACAAGGAATTATAGCTGTCTGGTGCTCCTGCTGATGATCAAACTCGGTGAAACCCAAGTATCTGAAACTAAGAAAGTGTTCAGGGTACGTAACCAAGCATACTTCTTTTGTCCTCTTGGTATCCTCATGCTCTGGGTATCTGGGTATCATCAATGCTAAATGCACAAAACTTTTTTTTTTTTAAAGTAGCAGGGAATGTATTTGTAGTCTTCCAGTACCTTAGCTGACCACAGCACAGATATTTTCAGAAAAGCCATCTACACTGCGTACCTAGGATGGTATTCAACTCTTATAATACTGTAATTAAAAAATAAATCGTCCTTTGCCTCCATATATAGACAACAGAAGCAGAGATGGACAGTCGAGTAAGTAATGCTTGGCATGTGCCCTCTTTTCACAAATTCCCAACAGTTTAGACTACTTTTTACACAGCTGAAATTAGAAACCCTGAGCTGACTGCCTAGACAGAACATCTCTTCCTCGGCTTCACAGACCCCTCTTTTACAGCCCCATTACTTGTATGCATATACTGCTGTTTGATATTATAACTTAATCTGTCCATCATTAAAAGCAGCAACCGCACTCATCCTCTGCTTTGTTGTTGACAGCAGCAATCACTGACAGATGTGTATCCTGATGCTAACAGAGGCAACACAATGCAGCACCTCTGCCCTTGCTGACACTCACTCTGTTTCACAAATACCACCCACGTCTTCCTCCCGACTGACAGTTTTCAATTAAAACCCCAAGTGACTGTTCTCAGTGTGTTCCTCGCTTGAAATATGGGTTTTTTTTTCCATTTTGCAACTACAAAAGGCTTGCGTTCCTGATTGGGCGTAATTTCTTTGAATCAAAGATATTACCACTTCCTACAAACTTTGCCACAGTGAAATGATTCACAGCCGATCTCCCTGGGTATACATGCATCTTGCTTGCTTGGTTAATGAACACACCGGAGAAACAAAGGGGTGATCTCATAAAGCACCCAGGAAATCCCCTTAAAACAGTTCTGCTGTATGATCCAGCTGAATATATTTAATTTTGAACCCTCTTTTATCTGACTTCAGGGTTTATACTAAAGTATTTGCAAATACACCTACGGACTAGCTCCAGCACCAACGGAGACCCTAACAACAGAGTTTTGCTGAACTTAACTTTCTGCCAGGGCCCAAGACCCTATTGGAAAACCTGTACTAAAACTTCTAACACTGTTCGTATTTTTGATATATGTATCGCAACATACTGAGTTTCAGCCAGAATTGACACACTTGCCAGGGAAATAAAAAACCTGGATAAACTCTCCTGAATTGTTAAAGTACAAGAGACTAGAGAACTACCAAGGATCACTAGACTTCAAGCTTTTCCATCATCTTCACTTTATGACTATACTGAAATACAGAAAATCACCTGCACAAGAAACTGAAGAGGCCTGTTTTTAGCAGCTGGGAAATGATAATTTTAGAACTGAACCAGTATTATCAGTCTTGAAGATGCACAAACAATGAAGTAAACAAGACAACCTCTGTTAAACACACATCCAATAAAAACACACAAAATACATCAAAGTTTGCTGAACAGAATAGGATGAAGCGGATGAAAAGCACCTACTTCTAACAGCCTTTTCACAAACAGATTAAAACCAAAAGATAGTTAAAAGTAAGCTTTTACATGCCAAAACATTTTAAGTAAAATGTATCCTTCTTTTGGACTTGACATTTTTCAGAGGTAGAAAATCACTGTTCATGTTCTGGGTTCTGTTAAGTCTTAACACCACTGATAGCAAATTGATGTTCCTCTTTTCAGTTACGCAAAGTCTTAACACCATTGAGCAAGTAAGTATTGTTGTAACAGCTAAATACTTCTACTGTTGTATTTTGTTCAAAACCCAACTACAGCACCAAACACTTCTATTGTTTTCTGCTTTTGTACATTTTTTCCCAAATCTACTCAATTATACTATGTATGTGCACATGGGAAAAACATATGTTCTCAAAAACTTTCCTCCACAAGTGTTTCTGTATTAATTTTCAATTAACTAGGGTCGGAATGGTCTTTAAAAGTAAGAAAGCTGGACACTAACCATCTGTCAGTGCCAAACAAGCACTAAAGATAAGCTCATGCTGTTCAAAGTACTGGCTGTTCCGTGCATCTGGAAGAATTTGCACTCCTCGAGTGTGTTTGCATGATCAGACCAAAAATTACTTTAACAGAACACAGAAGTTAGTGTAGCAGGAACCCTGACATCCTCAAGAACTAGTCTTCCAAGGAAGGGCCTACTTAGTGCACATAAAATGGTATTTCACATTAGACACCTCCCCCCAAAAAAAACAACCCAACAAAACCCAAAACAAACCAAACCTAAACCAAACAAATATGAAAACAAAAACCAAAATGAAAACCCCCAAAACAAACACCAAAAGAAAACCCAAAACAAACAAAACCCACAACAAAGCACAAAATAAACCAGAAAGAAACACAAAAAACTTGCACAAAGTTTTGCATTCTTTAAAATGAGCTGAAAACACTACAAAACAAAACAGCCCCAAACAAAACCTCACCAATTTATCTGTTTTATACAGAACTGAAAGTAATGGCCAATGCAACACTCCACAGGCAAATGAGCAGCATTTCTTCCACTCTTCTAGTGGACAAACCACCGATAAGGCTAACAAATCATTTAGTTGTTAATGCAGCTACTATAAAACTTTCTTTTTCTCAGAAGACACTGAGAAGATCCCCCTTTCAACAGAGCAAGGCTACATTCCACCTGTCCTCTCCAAAACCACAACGCATCCAAGGGGTCAGCAGCCGGGCCATGGCTCGCCCCATCCAGAAGCACTGCTGGGAGCGTTCACACGCAGCGGGGTGCGCCCGGCGCGGATCGCTGCGCTCCTCGCCCGGCCCCGCGCTGCTACGTGCGGAGGGTGCAGAAGGCCCTCCGGTTCTCGGCTAAGCCGGGCGCGGTGCCCGTCCTGCCCGCGCTGCCCCCTGCCAGCCCTGCCCGCGCTGCTGGAAGGGACGGGCGCCACCTAGCGGGGCAGGCGGGCCGGCCTGCGCGGCGGCTGCGGCTCGGGCAGCGCTCCTCTGCCGGCTCCCGCTCGGCGCCAGCACAGATGGAAACCCGCGGCAATGTATATGTGTGTGTGTGTCTGTGTGTGTGTCTGTGTGTGTGTGTCTGTCTGTGTGTGTGTGTGTGTCTGTGTGTGTGTGTCTGTGTGTGTGTGTCTGTGTGTGTGTGTCTGTGTGTGTGTGTCTGTGTGTGTCTGTGTGTGTCTGTGTGTGTCTGTGTGTGTCTGTGTGTGTCTGTGTGTCTGTGTGTCTGTGTGTCTGTGTCTGTGTGTGTCTGTGTCTGTGTGTGTGTCTGTGTGTGTGTCTGTGTGTGTGTCTGTGTGTGTGTCTGTGTGTGTGTCTGTGTGTGTGTGTCTGTGTGTGTGTCTGTGTGTGTGTCTGTGTGTGTGTGTCTGTGTGTGTGTCTGTGTGTGTGTCTGTGTGTGTGTGTCTGTGTGTGTGTGTCTGTGTGTGTGTGTCTGTGTGTGTGTGTCTGTGTGTGTGTGTCTGTGTGTGTGTGTCTGTGTGTGTGTCTGTGTGTGTGTGTCTGTGTCTGTGTCTGTGTGTGTACATATATATGTATGAAACCAAACCAAACCCACTGCTGTTACACTTCAGTTCCCGAGAGTTTTTTTCAGATCTTGGGAAACATCTACACGTGGTTGCGGTGCCGCTGGGAAGCTCTGAGGGAACCCCCGAGCGACCGGCGTGGGCGGGCAGTGCCCCCCGAGCCCCCACCCCCCCCCCCCCGCAGGCTCTCCCCGCAGGCTGCACCATGGCCCCGCAGAAGGAGCCTCCCCAGCCGCTCTGGGCAGCCCGGCCCAGCGCCCCGCCACCCGCCAGGGACACACGTTCTCCCTCCTGTTCTCCTGGCACTCCCTGTGTTCGCTCCCATCGATCTCCCCACTAAGTCGCTCCCAGAATTAACTCCACCGTTAGCCCTGAACCCCTCTTGCGTGATATTATGTACTCCTAACGTGGAGTGCGCTGTTTGCCAAGGCTCGAGCTGAAGACGGAACAAGACTTTAGAGACTCCCATCACCAATCCCACCCCAGCTGCTGTGTGCCGCTCCAGTGGCTCCAGGCAGCTGGAAAGCCAGCAAGAACAGCAGCCCAGGCACTCCAGCAAGGTGGGGGGTCCCACCCCAGACGTGGCACAGCTGGGACACGAGCTCAGGCGCCCAGGCACAACCAGAGCAGAACTTTACAGCCACTCTCAGACTGAGCTGCCCCCGTGGCCCATGGCACTGGGGCCAGCCAAGCAGATGTCTGGCAAAGGGCGTCCAGGCCCCTCTAACTTACAGCGAAGACCAGTCTGGTTTCATCTGTCCTTACATGAGAACATAACCAATACACACACACACATACATATAAAAATATAAGGCATGTGAGTAAGCCAATACAAATATGGTTCTGCATTTCTGAGAGTTACGGCAGAGTACGATTTAAATGTACCCCGCATTACATACCAAGTCCCCGATGCCTGAAAACACACGCTGATCTCCACACGCCCAGACCAGCAATCTCTCTAGCCTTGCCAGTGTACACAAAAAGGCTTTCGCGTTCAAGACCTCTACTGACAGCCAGGCCTCTAACAAGCACTGTTCAGAGATGTGAACCAGAATCAGTTGTCCGACAGGTACTTCAGACCTCTCAAGCATTGCAGATTTCAATGTTTCAGAGCCTGAGTCAATCCATCTCCTCGACATGCATCTCTGCTAGCAGAAGTTGAGAAAAAGGGTGTTCGACAAAATACATGGCCTTAAGGAAGGTGCAGTGAACTATAAGGCAAGGACCACGCACTGCTATTCATGTTTTTGCTCCATTCTAACATTTTCTTATTGAGCCCTGACACAAACCAATCAACCTGCAAGGGTGACAAATTATTTCTTTTGCCTTATAAATGAATTAACATAGATTGCACAAGGGTATTTCTGTGGTATCAGTCATGAAACACAGTCCTAATACAAAAGACATAAGACTCACCGAGTCCAGCCTTCAAGACGATGCGTCAAATCCATATATTTGACTATCCTGCATAAAACCACAGCTCTAATCAGGTGCCTCTTCTCAAAACAGAAGATTCTAGGAAATCCACTGCACATTGAAGTGCTACTTTAAAAATAGCTGCGTTTTTGGCAAAAGCACCAACAAATTGCTTTTGTTACTTCTCCCACTATCCCGTTAACTCAGTCGAGACAGAGCTGTGCTGAGCGCTAACAAAAGGTCTCTGTTTCAAACCTTCCTGCAACCCACTTGCACAAGGACAGAAAGTAGCGTATTTATTATGGTAAGCCAATAGCAAAATATGGTGGGGTTTTCTTTTTTTCCCCCTAGTCTTCTTTCATAAATAACTGTCTGATTTAATCCACATGAATATTTGCTTCAAAAAAATCATTGACAAAAATACCATAACTGAAATTACAAGGACATACAACAGAAGACAGGTGTTGGAAATTTCAGTCACTTCTCATGTATTTTGATTATGTCCCACACACCGTATGTCACCCTGTGTGGAGGCTGAGACACGCCGCCCTCCACTGTCCCAGCAGCCCTCTGGGAGCAGGAGCCCACGGGGCTTGTGGGTCAGCAGGAGCTCTGGTGTTGGAGAGAATGAGATTTCATTTGTCTTAACTTCATAGTTCTGGGATTAATCTGCTGCTCCCAAACTTTATAAAAAAACACCAAAACCAACCACAGTTAAATGTACCCACACACTTTGAAAAAACTCCTCCTTTCCTCTCTCCTAACATTTTCTCACTGTTTTCGGGAAAAAAAACCAAACAACCGTCAGTGCAATTGTTTAATATACTAAGGCTTTAATGTTAACTAGGTCTTCTGGCTGTTTACATTAATAAGCAAAAAATAAAAGCCCTTAACAGTTGGAAGAGCTGAGCTAAACTGATACTGGTGAATGCAAAAAGACCGAAAACATTAAACTTTCTTCACTTCAATTTGAGCCTGAACACTTAAGAAGAAATATGCTACCAAAAAATCTGGATAAAATTAGAATCACGTGAAAAGGAAGTTCAAATAAGGAAAGTGCAAGGATGAACTTAGCTAAAAATAACAAAATAGTAATTAAAAAAAGGTATCAGAACAGGTGGAATCAAACAGAAATGTAACAATTTCTCTGTCTCCTCTCCAGTGAGGAACACCTCTCTGCTTAAAACAGAAGTAGTTTTTGAAGAAAGCATGGAAACAGAAAGAACGGAGGTTTTTAAAATGAGAATGCCAGATGTTGAATGTAACACACTCTGCTAAATTGTCTTCCTGGATACTGCTGGAAATCAGTGATTAGAGAGCCTTACTCCAACAATCTTGTTTCAGGAAGCTACCGTTTTTGTTCCAGTGCATTACTGACTTTCTGAAGTGTTATTAATAATTAAACTTTTCTTTTAAAATTATTCATTAATATTAACTTTGTCTGAAATCTTCCTGGAAGCTAATACTTTTAAAGGAAATAAAACAGTAAAAATACACTAACCACAAGAGTTAAATAAAAGAAAGCATTCGATTTGAGAAAGAAGTTACTTCTTGTAAATTCAATTTCCACAATTCATACCTGGTAATACACTAATAATGCTGTACAAAAGACATTTTCAGCCTTCACTGTTTACACCTATGAGCAACTGAAAAGCAAGGGCAATTTACCAACCCAATCTCCTTTGCTTTTGATTCCTCTAAACTAATAGAAGGTAAAGTAAGGTAAGAAAGTGAAATAACGCAGGTAAAACCATCATACATAAGCCTCAGATACCTAATAGGCTAGCGAAGTCTGCCTGACACTACCGGCATGTGAAATGTGAGGAATAACCAGCAGTACTGAATTGGATCCAGATGAGTTGTCTCACAAGAAAAGTTGCTTCTCTAGCTCCCGGAGCTAACGAGTTCCAAGTTATTTCATTCTTACTTTTTTATCCTTTTTTCCTACTGGCTAGTGCAGCTCAGCTCCACATTGTGGAACCGAATGCATCATCCCGACTACGGCGCACACAGACTCAGACGACCATGCTGGGGCACCTCCATACCTTACGCAGCGCTTCAGGAGAGTTAACACAAAGAAAGATTTACAACACCTAGAGTCCCATTAGTCCAATTCCGCCTAAAGGAAATCCTGAAGAGAAAGAATGCCTGAAATCCCATCTCTTCTGAACACTTAGGCATCTACCCACATTATTCCAGCAGTGCTTGGCTGCACGTGTCCTTGTGGTTGAAGTACTTGCCCAAAAAGTTAACAGACGACATTCATTTCCCCTTTCAGCTTGAGGTAATGCAAAAGTACATCTCTTTTTCCCAAGAGCTTTGTAAGTGCCTGGTAGTACGTGAAGTTGAGCCACGGACACTACTTATCTCCCCTTCTTAGCCACAACGTAGAAGAGAACCCAAGATTCCCTGGGATGGAGCGAGAAGGGAAGAAGGAGAATAAAGAAGGATTTCCCTCGAGAGAGAATGCTGGTCCCCGCACCAGCATCTGTTCGTTTCAATTTTGTGTTTGAAACCACCAGATACCGTACATATGAGTATTCCCATACAGTCTGCCTTATCAGGACCCCCCTCTCTTCCACTCCATTGCACACCAACTATAAAATTCCATCTTCTACAATCATTCAGTCACTACCACATCTCCTCCCTTGGAGCGAACAAAGCTCTGCAAGACATCCCAGGGGCATACTGCTACCCAGATTCCACCGAGAATCACACACAAGGGCTTCCGCCGCGTTTTGATTTAATGGGAGGGCTGTGTCTTGAGCCTCTACTTGGAAAAGCTACGTGCTACCTACAGGTTCTATCTGCTCCATTAGAAGAGCCAATTAAGTCAACATTATTTCTAGGTCTTGTTTGGATTCATTTATTAACTTCTGTATCAAATACTTCTGGCATGTTTATTTTACTTTCCTCTCGAAACACTGTATAGAAAGTAATGAAAAAATGCGTACAGAGTGTACTGAGGAGAACTGGGCTCTTCCCTGACATCACAACTCAGAAATTCTGGTCTGCAAAGCGCACTCTCTACAAAGTTACAAGCAGAAGACGACTGTGTTGCAATATGCACAGCATTAAATTGTTTAAAGCTGTTCAAGTAAGTCTCACAGCCTTTTTCCTTAAAAATATTCTCTACTCTCAGTTGCCTCTGAAAAACAAAAATTAGGTTGTCATTTGGGTGTAACTATACCCTAATTCTACAAATATTTCTGCCCCTCCCCCCGTTTCTTAAGGAGAGGAAAAAAATGCTATAGAAGATGACAGCTTCCAGCAAATAAGCAGTGTCGGATGAATCCGATGGGCTTTCTCATTTGCTTTTTGCCTGTAACAGTCACTGAGCGCTCTCATGCAACACACGCTGCTAACTGCTGTCTCTCCCCCTCCAAAAGCCTTCCTTCCAAACCCAAAGTAGAAGCAGTAGCTTTTAGCAGAAGCTACTGATAAAATTCTGAGGCCCCTCTCCGTACCCGATGGCTGACTAGCAGGTCACGACAACCCCCTCTGCCATTCAAGCTGAGGAGCAGCAGCTGCTGTCCCTTCTCAGTCTGTACAAAACTTCTTCTGAAATATCTACCACATTCATTAATATTTTTTAAACCTCTTCTAAAATTAGCTTCTCAAGATCATTTTCACATTAAAGTGAACTCCAGTATCAGGTACATGCAGCACAGCGTACAGAATCCATTTAAATCAGCTACAAAACTCCCAAACATGTATGTGGACTAGGAAAATCCAAATGCTGCCTTTTGATAATTTATAATACATTAATTGCACATTTTGGATCCTGAAACACACTGCAACATCGCACAAAATAGTAACTTCAAGGAGTCAGCTGTACGGTCAACTCAGCCAATGCTGTCACCAACCCGAACAGCTTTACTTGGGTTTAACTGCTGCCAGCTGAGGCTGGAAAGAGTAAAAACTGTATCATCGGTTTCAGTTGCAGCAGAAATGACTACAGTTCCCCAAAGAACGGTAACGAATGCTTGTGTACCTATGCAGATGCACTGTGTAACTTCAGGCAGACAATGTGAAAGCAACAGGAACAGTAGCCGAATGCACAATGGCAGGGTAAGGTAACACCGTCCTTTTCTTCATCTCTAATAACCTGCAGGTGCCCAAGCCTGCTTCTCACCGAGATGACAAACTACAGTAACGCAGCTCAGTGCAGGGCATGGGCAGAAGTTGCACGACTTGTCGTGACAACTGGCAGAACAAACGCCTATCCCATGTATCCGTAGCAAAAGTACACCTTTGCTGTGACAGGATCTCAGTTAAAGCTAGGCAAAACCAGGGAGACTAAGCAATAATTCAGAACATGCTTAGAACTATACAGAGGCCAGCATTACCTACTTGAAAGTCAGGCCCTAGAGTGAAGTAATGACGCCTTGAAAGCCTAGGCCTACCAATGGGTATTGAGGCATTTTCTGAAGTTTGACCTAGGATATACATCCAACACAGCATTATTTTCTTAAATACCTATTTTCAAAGTTCTTCATGTGGTATCAACTATGTTCCTGATGATTAAAAATGAATATATTTCCTTTGTGTGCACACTATGAGATATGCATCATATTGTCTGAGGGCCTGCAACTTCTCATTTTAAATAGTTGGCTTTAACTTCTTGAATATACAGAGAAAAGCTACTTCTCATGTTTTTTAAAGCCTTCTAAAGCATTTCTGGGGTGTCAGCATTCTCATTTGCCACTAGAAGCTCTTTCTGATGAGCTCAGGACTTCAGCTTCAAATTAAAGTTACATCAAAATGACATCAGCTGAATATTAATCAGGGTAGCATGCACAAACAGGTGTGACAAAACCATGCAGTGACTAAAATGTGAAATTCTAATTCATATCAAGCCCCCCAAAAGAGTCTTCATTTAAGTCCATCCATTAAAAAAGACAAAAAACCCTACTGAACATATTGAAATGACAGAAGTGTTCACTAAAAAACTCATGCACTGTCGAATCATCCTCTGGAAAAAAAAAAAATCAAACAGCAAGATGTAAATTATCACACTGGTGTAATTCAAATATGGGGATTTACACATTCACTTATAGATGCTGAAGGCAAGGCTGCGGTTGCATGCTACTATTATACCCTACTACATTACTGATAAATTCCACGTTTCTGGAGGCTACTCATTTCTTCAGTCCTGCTGGTTCAGCTGTGGCTGGAATAAAACACACACGTGGCGCAGGGAAGGAAAGGAGGTAATCTAACAACCAACAGAACAGTAACAAGAAACTGCTACCTACAACGTTGCAGCAAAAGCACAATGCTGTTGACCTTTGCTTCTAACATACATCTCTCTCCAGTATTCAGATAAAGAAGCAAACATCCACTAGCAACATTATAAACAAAACAGATCATATGGATACAAAGGGAAAGATTCAGACAATGCTGTCACCCTCTGTGACTCCGACACATAAAGATCTGTAGGTACCCCTACACTAACAGGTGAGTTAAATCAACTCAAATCTAAGGGCATATTTTATGCTTTAGGGCACACACGGAAGTTAGCGAGCTTTGATTTTGATTTTTCCTCTGAACAGAAAAACCTTCATTTAAACAGCTGGGTTTTAATCTTTTCTGAATTTGTATTTCTTTTTAACTTTTCAGAAAAAAAGCTGGTTATCACTGGCAGTGAATCTACAAAACAGAGGAACAAAAACAGTCCCTAAAATTTTTACCTGTTTTTGCTAACCAGAAAGTAGCTCAGATTGATACAGTTTTGAAGTAAAAAGGAAGCTAAAAATACCTGAACTGAAATTATTCACTTATAGATTACTATGTTCAAAAATTATTATTTCATGTTACCAGATTTTACTCTTTCAATCTCTTACTATAATTTGTGGCAAGAAGAATATCAATATTGAACCGGAACACTACATTTTAAAGAAGATCAGTACAACTATATTGAATGCGTTGTGTCTCTGAGGGGAAAATGGAAGTTTATCAAGGCACGATTTGCATTTAAAACAGATGTATTAAAACAGAGAAGGGCCATCTGAGAAGACAAAATTGAACGGTTTTTAGCGAACATGTCCTTCAAGATTTTAGAATTAGTAGATCTTGCCCTTCTTCCACTGCTTTTCACTTGTAGATTAAGATAGAAGCCAGTTTCTCCATCATTGTTTTCCAGCTCTTTATGAAGCAATTATAAAACTAAATTAACTGAATACGCATAAATGAGGAAATACGCTCTTTACCTGAAGAAAGGACTACTACTGTCGTAATTCAATTTAACACATTCATACTAATTCCAGCAGTGTACCAAGTGATTTCCATGAGGTGGTTCATTTGAGTTCTTTAAGATGTCAGAAACAACCTTGCGCTGTTTAATATTACCTTTATTAAAATTAGATTTATTCACATTGAAACAGGGCATGACACTGATTTGCAATATTTTTAAGTACGTACATTTTAAAATAAAAGGAGGAATTTAAATGAACAACCTTTTTTTTTCCTTCTTTTTTAAACTATCAACTGCTAACTACTCATCATTGAACACTACACATTTATTTATAGGATGAACCATGCAAATACATAATAAAGCACAGTAATACTGCTGGCAATATTCAGGCCTTTATATAATGTTTACAAGCATAATTAATCTTCACAATAACCTTGTAATGTTGGTAGGGAGTAAAGTATTCATTATTCTTTAACTTCACATATGGGAAAACTGAAACAGAGAGATTAATTTAAAAACAAAAATGCAAGTGTGGGTCCCTCAAATGTAAAGTCAAGGCCTAAGCAAAAAAAGACTAATTTTAAAGGCACTAAAATCAATAAAAGCAGATGGGGCTCCGAGCTTGTGAAAACAAGTTTTCTCCAGGAGTATAACATTAGACATTTGACAGTTTTGGCTAACATTTTTATTATATTTTTATTTTAAAATTTTTGTTACATTATTTTCCATAATTTATGAATGGTATGTCCAGCTCTGCAGTGAGATTAGCCTGTTCCAGCTTCTAGCCCATGATCTTACCTACCTTTTAATATTAAATTTCCACTGAAAATGCATGTTGGTTCCTCAGCTATACCAGCACAGAGAGGCCTTTATTTAACCCTACGAAGAACGAAGAATCATACTCCAAGTCAATGCCAGCTTCCTCAGATTTAGGGCAACCAAGCGCGCCAGCCTGGGCTCACTTTTCTTTTGGTTTTAAGGCGAAGCCAGACAAAGGTGGCTCCAAATTTACATGAAGTAAGTAATCCTGCACGGATTTCTGTTGCAGGGAAATAGAAAGACTACCACTGTCTCCTTCGGCTGTTGTGGTTATTCACCACGGGAAAATGGACTGTATATATATGCTGTTATCAGCTCAAGGTAAGTAACTTCCTAGCTGGACACTGCTGCTCCTAATTTGCCATTTTTTTCCAATATAATTCTTAACCAGTGAACAAACTTCCCCTCAGCTGATATCTTAGACATACATTTTGATTTTTTGGAACAAAACCTGGTATTGCTTTAGGTCAGCACTTTCACTAAGATTTTTGCTTATTCCACCTCCACGAACAAAATGTTCCTGAGAATAATTACAAAAGAAACACTTCTCCGTGGGTGCTGGCTGGGGAGCGGTGAAAGGGAACACATTCCGACATGCAGCTGAGATATGTGAGCACAGGCAAATGCAAAATGCACGTACTCGCCCAGAGCTGGTCTGCCTTTGTTCCTGGGCTGCAACAGATTCCTGCCAGGGACACAAAACCCAAGGAGAAAAGACGGTGCAGTAGCAGAAAAATGACACAAGGTGGTGGTCACTGAAGCAGGGAGGAAAGGGAGGGAGAGCCTGACTGGGGAGAGCCATGAAATGGGGCCGTTGGCTCCAACCCCGGCCTCGGGCTGCCGGGCAGGGGATGCTCTGATGGAAAGCACTCCCTTTGAACCGACGCCAAAACCTTAAAAGCATCGCCACAGCTGCCCGCATTGTCTTACTTCAGGTTTCAGAAGGGGAGGAAAAAAAAATCCGGAACCACCTCCCTGGCTCACTTCACAAGCACCACCAGTTTCTCCGTCTGTGCTTGGAAGCTCCTCAAACACACAGCTAACGGGACACCTACACACGAACGTGCAGGCGTACTGTCCAGAGAGCATCCCTCTGGGAAAGGGCAGGTGCTGTCCACCTGGAATTCCAAACACAAACTGCTAACGTAAAACTTCAGAAAAACGACGTGGGTCAAAAGGCTTCACAAATAAAAGCAGGGAAACTAAAACCCCAGTACTTAACAGAAAGCCTTTTACCAGGCAGAAAGGACTCATGGAAACCATCAAACAAACAAACAAAAAAACCCATACAGAATGAGAAGCAAAAAAGTGAGAAATAAACCAATTTCCTTAGTGGTGTGATTGAAGAGGTTATTAGAGGCAAACACATATCCTTCAAAAGAGGGAAACTCAGCCCTAGCAAAGCAATAGCAGGAAGTATCAACTATGACAGGTGAAATGAAAGATGGAAATAAGGACACACGAGAGGAAATGTGGACAGCGAGTAACAGCTCCACCAGCAACACCGAGGCATTCCTGAAATGCATCAAAGCAGGAAGCCACCAGTCTGCTGGGCTGCTGAAGAATCGACACAACACCAAGGCCAAAAATGTGTAGAGAAAACAAAATTATGTCCTTTTATCAGGTCTTCTTGACAGAAGATGAATACATGCCTATAACTTTGCTGTGTATATATCTTGATACGGTAACTGTGATGCCAAAGAGATGGAGTTGGAATCAAGAGGATAAAATTACATGAGAAATGGTCACTGAGAATATGTATAAAGTATCTTGAAAGTATGAAGGAATTTAACATGAAGGACTTGAGAAAGTGACAGACACAAGCATTTTATATACACCACCACATTAAAATATAAACACTATACCCATCTTAAAGATCCAAAAAGAACCAGCTTTACTTCAATGTAAGGCACTTTGAATGCTTACCGCAGACAATCCAGTCAGCAATGACATAGCAAAATCAATCAATAAATAGATTTGAAATGAAAAACTTGGACTATTTTGGAATCTCAGTTTTTACACAATGTGAAAAATTATTTTTTAAAAAGCAAAGCAAAGAAGGTGTAACACACAAATGATATGGCACTATATAAATCAGCAGTGGGCCTAGGATGCTGAATATGTATTTTCCCTAATTCTGTTCTCAGAAAAAACCAAAATATAATTAATTCAGTAACAGAAAACACAAATAAATAAAAGGCTTAGGAAGATTTTCATGTGAAGAAAAAAAAAATTAGCCCTGTATAATTAATTCACATGAAGTGAGTGAATAAATGCTACAGAAAAAACAAAGTCCTCTTAGTCCTTTTAAAAATTGAAGAGTAAAGGAATAGTAAAAAAATTGAAAGTAAACAATTTTGACTGGAAATAAACACATTTTGTATAATAACTTCTAGAACTTGCAGCCACAAGGTAGCACGGTGAAGACCTTACGTTCATATTTGTTTAGGTAAAGACATCATTATGTAAAAACGACTCCTCCTACCCCTTTATTTCCTCTTTTCTCCCCCAAAGGTAGAAAATCTGATTTTTCTCAAGGGTTAAGGTACCAAAGCAATTCCAATCTCATAGCACATTTTGATAAAGTAGTTAACTACATTATCTCTAATACGTAAAAATATTTTGGCTATCCCCTTGTCAGGAATACTCCAAACAGCAGATCAGGTCAAGATGTAATAATGCAATATTCTATGCCGCTTAGATGTGCATCAGCCTAATTAGAACAATCTTACCATAGAACAATTCCTAATATAAAAATTTAAGGTATTTTTAAGATTTCTGAAGCTTACCAGAGTTTCAGGGTAAAGGAGCTGGGGGTACTGGGAAAGCTGAGAGGCTGGAGGGAACTGACCTTTACATGAAATCAAATCAATTGGTAAAACTCCTGCAATCTGAATTGTGAAACAAGTCACTTAGGCTCTACACCCTCGCGTGCTACGCAGACATCCAGCCAGAAATCACCTCCAAATGGAATGAATGCCTGCCTTTATAATTCTCCCATGTGACTTATGAATGGAATTGCCCTAATTGTAAAAAAAGTATTTTTAAGGTAATACCACTGCATGTGTTTAAAATATCAATTAAAAATAAGAGGGGGTGGGGGGTAGGTGGGGGTCTGTGTGTGTGGAGCAAAACATGAAACAGAATGGTACCTGTTACAGACTTATTTTCATACACAGCCAAGATTTGTGTGATGCTCAATCTCACCTAACATTATCATTTCAGATGGCACTCAGAACATGTAAAAAACCCCCCTACTACTACCCTAACATGTTTGATTCATGCAGAAATTCAGAAACAAACTGTTAAATAGTTTCCTGATACGAAAGTACTACAGCATCCATCCAAAACTATTTAAAATACTGAAAATTTGGTTTGGTCCATTTATTTCTTTAGAATGCAAAAAAAAATGCATTGCTTTACAAAAATAAAATGCATAGCGTATATATACAAACAATTATCCCTGGTATCTGATGTGAAACAGCCAAGCACAGTAATCTAGCTACCAGCCTGACCGATTATAAATAGGCTGCCAATCCAGGCAGCAGCAGCAGCAGCTGTCTCTCATCATTCTGCTTTCTCCCTCCATTTCTATTAGATTTCTAACATGATATAGTGATTTCTGCATATCTTCTCCACTCTCTGTAATAGGTGTGACAGGCACAAGCAGAAATACATTTGTTTTTAAGATCATTCACAATGAATGCAATTCTATACTAACCTGTTACCGTTTCCTTGATTTATATATATATGTACAGGCTAACTGGCCTCACACTTGCATTGTCTGTTACAAATTAAACATTTAGTACTACAATTCAGCTGTCTTTAGAAGAACAACTAAACTGCCTGTCCTACTAGACACTGGGAAATAACATAAGCACTTGGACATCAAAGCCTGCAGCAACAACGGCGAGACAGACCAGTCCGTGCTTCTACCACCCAAGCAACACAAACCACCCGACCCATTGAGGTACTTTAATACCAGCACAACGAAAGTCTGCTAGCTCATTTTTAAACTACATACAAACTAAAAATCAAACTTATAATTAAACCCAACTTTTTTCTGTGTTATGCACAGAAATGGCATAAAACGTACTTTTATCATAATTGATATTCTGGAGTGATTATATACAGGATGACTCTCACAGTACAATTCTTATTACAAGAATTACAAGAAGTGATCTCTGGTTTTGTATTTGCAACACATTAAGTCTTGACACTATTCCCACTTGAACACTTTCTGTCCTTAAAATATTTTATCTTGCCTATAGAAAAAACACTTTGTCAGATAAGTATAAGTTTTATCTCATCCTGTTGGCAAAACTGTATGTTCAGATACCACTATATCAGGCTATATCCTTAAAAGTTGTAGTGGTATTTTTGAGACAAAGTACACAAGTGAAAATGTTCTTGAAGGGCTGTTAATGGTTGTAACGTTCCAAGTAATCAGGAATGCACACACAGTTCTTCTACATGCTCCTTGGTCAAGAAGTTCAAAGTCCAGTTGGTTTAGTGGCTATTTCCAGCAAAGGCACATCATTTCATTTCAATACACATATACGTTATTACACAGCTTGTATTTGAGAATTTTCAGTGGGATCAATTAAAGACTCTCTTTCCTACTGCATACTTCCATTAAAATATTGAAATCAACACATACAATGCACCTATTGGTGCTTAAGTTAAAGTTCAAGAAAGCTGGAAGCAGATGCTTTCAGCAAAAGACATCAAGCTATAGAACACTGACATTGATCAGGGTTAATCTGATGTCTACTTTTAGGGCAACACAAGACAGATCTGTTTGCTTCAGATTTTTTCAGGCAGGATCCTACGTCTAGAGCCAAAACAGTGCTGTAATGATAAAAAGAAAAACAACAAACAAACAAACAAACAAAAAAACAAAACCCCAAACCCAAGATCCAACTACCTGTACTCTAAACACAGTGTTAGCAAGGTCACGCTGAGCCAAAATTTTCAATAAACACCTAAATTTTACCACGACTCCAGTATCAATATAGGTGACACAGACATGTAATAAATAAATAAATAAATATATATATATATATATGCGGTGCTTTTCACTTGTCCTTCAAGTTTTGTCAGTATTTGCCCGTATTGATCCCTATTCTCGCCCAGGCACTTACTGCTACCACACACCAGACAGAAATTCATCAGTAATCTTTGCAAGCATAATGCAAGTTCCAAAGTTACACCTGCTTAAACCCATTGTGGAGCACCAATACACAAACATACTAGTTGCTTTCCAGGCAGCTTGGGCTCCAGCAGAATCACCTCAGAATTCTGTCTACAAGCCTTTTAGAAGTTACTTTTCCTCACTCCTGTGTTCCGCTCTTCTGCAAAGAAAACCTGAGGCCACTTTGCCCCAAGTTTTGTCACTATCAGCTTGTAAAATATTCAAGGTATTTGATTAGCTGAGGGTGCAGAACACTTAACTGCTGCTGGTAGCATCTTAAATTATTCTAGACATTTTTGCTAAAGGGTATCTGTCTAGGCACTTAAAGGGAGTTGGTAATATGAGCAGCATACAGTTTACAGATAAAAGCAACACAAGTTACAGAAGGAGGAGTAACGAACAGGAAAGATTTTTTCACGTCTTTTTTTCCAATAAAATCCAACTTGGCTCCATAAAAGCAGCAGAGAAGCGTGCTCTTAAATGGGACTTAAATGTGGCCAAGCTAAGCACTTCTACAGATGAGACCTGGGAGGTCACGGGATGCATACATGGTAACATGGAAGATGACATGGAAGCAACTGCTCAAGAAGTGACAGATGGATGTGTGGGAACATTAAAGAAGTAGAGCGAGTGGGGGAGAGACAGGAAACTCAACAACGGAACATAAGTAAGGAAGGGCAGAATTATACAGAACTTCAAAATACCGAAAGGAGATGAAATCTGATGCAAATATGGGTGGTGAACAGTAGGGGGAATACAAAAATAAGAGTGACAATTAAATCAGCAAGCAGGAAGCATTATTTTAACAGCTACATGTTAGGAAGTAAAAGAAGTCTCTATTCCTTCTGTCATAATAGACATGTCTAGAACAGAGCTGAAGATAGTGCAGTGGTTAAGACATGGCATGAAACGAGGTTTGCCCATAGGGATTAAAAAAAAAAGAAAAGCATGTCTTAAGATGCTAAGAAAGCAAGCACCAGATTTATAGCTGACCTAAATGACTACAACCAATGGAATGAACATACTAAAAATAAATAAATAAATAAATAAATTTCTAAAAATTGTATACGCGAATAATACAGAGATTGAAGACTGTACTGTCGGTAGCAGAAGAAGACAAAAAACTAGGAATCTGGGACAGAAAGAAGACAAGAGGTGAAACTGGCCCCACTGAAACAGCAAAATGTACGCCAGCTTCATTGGTATCTGGGTTTTACAGAAGGATTATTTTTTGGCCATTTTTCAACTCATGACATGGTTATCTGACAAGCATCAGATGAATGACTGCCTAATATTGGAAAAACGGATCTGGAGCTACCATGAGGAAGTAGAATAAAACATCGTTTCTAAACATATTTGTATTAGTAAGAGCTCATTAACTAACTAGGGGAGATTCAAGAGATTATGCAAGGAGTTAAAACTTTTTTTCAGCCCTCCATCAGTTGAGTACCAAACCTCAGCCAATTTTCACTATTTACGTTCTAATTTAAAGAAGATTATGCAGTTTTAATTAACCCATTTTACCAACGTTTAGAAACAAACAGGATTGCACTTGTATTAGTCCAATAAAAGAGTAAAATATGAACACTGAAAAATCTTGCAAAAGGCCTGTTCTATATTCTATCCCAACAAACTCCAGAGATTATTCCTTAAAGATTGCAGAAGGTGTAATGGAGTGTAAAACTATAGCTAATCTGAAAGTTAAATAAAGACAAATTTTCCACAATGGTCCCAAATTATTACAAAGCCTGTTTTCCATTTGCAGAAGGTGAGTAGGCACTTCAAGGTCTGCACCTTTATGAAAGCCAGCAAGTCCTAATTTGGGGAGATTTATTCCATGGCTCCTCTCAAATAGTAAATGGACAAACCCACACTGACTAGAAATTAAATATATTTGATCCAGAACTAATACCTACAAAAAGCAAGATTCTACAATTTCAAAAAGCCTTACTATTAAAAGCAGGTTTGTTTGGAGAGCAACTCCTGTGTTCGCAACACATATAACCTATTAGACTCAACCAAGCTGATCAGAAACATAAATTACCTTTACACAACTGGGATGTGATACAGAATTTGGCAAAAAAACTTAATAATTAATGTTATTTCATAAACTGCCTGGTTTAACTGCTCTTAGGGCAGTTGTTAATGGTGTGTTTCAAGGATTTTTCTTTTACTTTCTCTTTTACATACGAAATAAATCCTTGAGCTAATCACTTGTTTCTCATTCCCAATATTCTAAGAAAATTTCTCACCAACTCAGTGGGCATTCACCCCAAACAGCACTTCAAGAATTGGCTCTATTTTGTAACTGACGTCTTTGCACATGGGGCTGAGAGTTTCATTTTTGAATAGGCGAAAACTGAGAGCAGGACCAATAAAACAGTGTAAGAACACACCCACTTCACTAAGAGCTTGTATTTTCACATTAATGAAAGGGATACACAATATAGTTAATTTGTGCCTTACATGTGTATCTTAAATCTGGTCATTAACAACAACAATTTAAAAATATTCATAAAGTTCTGTGGTTGGTGTAGTGATTATAAGTGTTATGAACACTGTCACCTTTCTACTACTCAGTATCCTTAAGAATAAGCTATCAATACTGTTCACGGTGACTGTTGGGAATGCTGCTCAGAGGGCTGCTTTGCATAGGCTGTGCGTGCCTGGAGTATGTTTCTGGGTTCTCCTTTGGCCTCTTTTCCATTTCATGATCTATTGTTTCATTTCTCTGACAACGGAGATAACTTCACCGTTTAAAACAGGAAGGCAGACGCAGAGTTCAATTGTTTTATTTCTTAGTGATATTATTCAGAAAACCCACGAATTTTCTGCAGGGGGCTTGATTCTGTACCAGTTCAAGTGTATAGAAAATTTATTGATTTTCACTGATGAGAATCGAGCCTGGGGAGGAGCTGCAATACGCTATACATTGTACTAAATAATTAGCAATATCTACAGATAAGCTCTTTGATACATTACTTATGTAATGTAATGTAAATATTCTGGTCCACTTAGCAGATCTGGCTTCTTGTAAATTATAAAAGTTACATAAAAGTTTTGTAAACTTTTATTGTCAAATACTGCTGAATTCATCCATGCAAAATTTAGTCAATAAAAATAATGTATTTTTGCTTCATATTGTCACATTTAAACAAACTTTGAAAGATACTGTTCAATAATTTTGATCTAATCTTTTTATCTTCTTTCATTTTACTCAACCTGCTTTAAAAAGCAGGAAAATATTTGTCGAGACATTGTAGTTTTTTGGTCCAGAATTTCTCCTCCCGAATTGAAAGCAAGATGACTGTTTTTAACAAAAAACGTTGTCTGTCCTTTTGTAAAATTAGCTCAGCTTCATCTCTGCACTAGCAGTACGGTAAGGCAGCCTTACAATTGATCAGAAGTGAATGTTCAATAGTCACCAACAACACAAGGGCACTACAGAGAGCATAGTACATCGGTGCTTGCGGCAACTAACTCCTCCCTCCCATACTGCGTGACTTGTGTAGTGTATTTAGCTCTCCCAACATATATACCAACAGGTAAACAGATCAGCCTTTTAATCAAAAAAACTTGTAAGTATCATTTTCTGTGCCATTTTTATTCAGATGTTCATGGGTGGTCTGGAGTACACTGACATTTCCTGAAAGCAGTGTAAATTGATGCACAAATTAGCCATTCCATGCACTGCGTCTATTAACCTATTATTTCTCTGAATATAGTTTTGGAAAAATAAATCAGTCGACAGAACGGAAGATAACTCTGTTCCTCAACCATGCCTCTTCGCAGTCTGACACCTTGCTGTAAATAAAAACTTATTAGCATGAGTTGGAGATATGATACAGGACTGAACTAGCGCAGTCTAAGCACGCAGCATGTTCCTTCCCTCTACTGACAGGCAGTAACTTGCAACACAGAAATACACTGGCTACCTTAAGGCAGAGTCTTACCTGTACAGCTGCCACTCACTCTTCCTCTGTCCTTCCGACACAAAATGATGAGAGCACCCCCTCACTAGCAAATAACTAAAAACTATTACTACATTTCCACTGTCTTCTAGGAGTTCCTGTCCAAGCAAAGGAAAACCATCATTACAGAGAAACAGAAAATAAAGAAGCACTGGAGAATATAAAGATCTGTATTTTTCTTCTGAAGAAGCTCAAAACTTTCTAAATAAGATTAAGTATGTATGTCAGTGAAGATTATCAGGAGTAGATCTGACTCTACTTTCTTCCCCTCCACCCTCCATTTCGTAGCAAAACAAAGCATGAAAGTATGTTCCAGTTCCATTACTGGACACCAAAACCTTGTCCTAAATAGGTGGGGTTTTTGTAGGTGTGTCTACACAGATGGTTCGCCACCTATACGCGTCTCGACGGTGTGCAGACACTACGGCATTACACCAAGCTAGCGGTATTGTAACAGAACGTGCCCTTCCTTATGTATGAGCAACCAAAGTAGGTTATAACGCTATTTTGTCCCTCTTGCTTATGAGGCAATTTAATACTTCAAAGCACCACACAAACATTAACAAATTGATCTGGAGAGCCTTTTGTAAGTTATTCTACAGAACTAAATTCTACAAAGTAGAAAGTCTATATTCTACAACTCTACATGTTAGAACGTTTTTTCTGCTTTCATTTCATGCACTGGGGAATAAAATCTTCATTTATGTGACTTCCAGCGTAATTACTTCTGAACAAATTAGTTAAAAGTGAATAAGAAAACAACAGAACAAGGCAAATGATGTCCATACCACAATCCATTGCTCTTTCCCATTTGCAGCCTCCTTCACATGGCTGTGAACAAGCTCTCTCCTCGCCATGGGGGGGCTGTCAAGGTATCTAAGTTTCAGCTGAACACATCTACAGACAAACACCGCCACGTAATTCCCCAATTCTGATGTAGCATTACACACACACACAATGAAAACTGCCAAAAGATTAATTTTTAAAGAAAATGACCCACTTTCAAAAATCAGCAGGTTTTTGTTCCAGGTGAAATATGAATATTTATATCTGAAAGTGATGATGCTAGAAGCAAACATTCCAAACAGGATTACTGATGTGAGCATTTCACTTCGGCATCCTGAAGGACAATCCTCTAATAATTTTCCTAGCCCCCAGCACTATAACTTGTGGATCGGGTGGCTACGTGTGAGGAAAACAATGAAAAATTAATCTCTTTTAGAACCTTAAAATGTGCATTTAATGATTTATATCAGGTCATTTAATAATTGAATTTGCAGGAAATCAAGGGAACTGGGCAAGTTTGGGTTTGTGGTTAACAGCCTTAAGCCTGTTTCTATCTTTGCCATACATTAACAAAGCTTTCTCGCTGGGCCCTATGGTTCAGGCCAGCACAAACGTCACAGTGACACTTACTGAAATCCAGTTCAAAACTGAGATCAGTTGCTTGAGGACAGATTGATTCTGACAACTCTTAATACAGCATACTTTAAGAAAATAAGCTGAGAAACATTACATCCTACCAAATTCCGCACAAAAAAATCCTTACATCAAGACATTCTTTCTATCTAGATTATGCCTTCTTTAAATTCAACAGAAAGTAAAACTGTTTGCTAGGCTTTGATCAGCCTTCTTTGAACTGATCATCCTGCTCCAAGGAGCTACAACCAAGCTTAAAAACACCCAGTTTAATACTAAGGCATATTTGTTTGCAAAGTGTGTACTGTTAAAATGTTGCATCTTACAATGTTTAAATTTACAATTAGCTTAAAATTCTTTTTAACTGCTTTTGTGGGGAGAGGACAAAGAGGAGCAGGGGTCCTGCAGAAGTTCTTCCCTTCCTTCAATACACTATTTAAGCAACACCAACTCCACAGCACTGGCACGAACATTACTGCCTAATGAAAAAGCTTTTATTGCCTTGTGCCTGTTTTCCTCTGGAAGACCTGAATATACCTGAAAGTTTTTTCCACATAGAGGAAGGAAATTAAAACCACAATCCTGAAAAAGAAATCTTTTGAAATATTAGATGACATACTGGGGTAATGTTTATACATAGCTAGAGTCTATGTGGACAGCAGGGTGCTTCTGCGTTCATGCCCATGCATGCAGCATCAGATCACTTATATTTAATAGTAATGTAGCTCTTTGCATAAGCTAGGTAGTTTGTAAACAGAAATTAATGTATCTGCAGTTACCAAGTCACTTGATGAAATACTCTGAGCCATGTTTAATTGATCAGGGATCTGGCACAGAGAAGCAAAACGCTTTTGTAAGTACCTCCAGTGAATGACAGGAAAGTAGGAATTAGAATTCAGAGCAGTTCCTAACTTCCAGACTATGATTTTTTTTTTAACCTACTCACTGAACAGAACGTGCTGCAAAAGTGTTTTGTGAAGACAGAATATGGTGAAATAGTAAGGGGAAAATACAGACAGTAAACATCTTCTTTTCCCCTCTTTTGACAAACTTCACAATGAAGATGACCAAAACTGCAGCGCGCCCTTTCCCCACTTGCTTTCACAAATATCCTCTCAGTTTCTCCCTCCTCCCAAGCAACTGAAAATCATCCTGTGAGCAGGTGAGATGCTTTAGGGTGAACAACAGAAATCGGTGTATTGTAAGTGCAATTAAGTTTTAAACCAGCCTTTTGGGGACTCCAGTCAAACAGAAAGCCCACTATTTCCCTTTGTATTTTTATCATTTCAACAGCACTAGAAATCAAACTTTCAAATGCGAGTATCCCTGCTCTGAGGGCTGTCCACGTTACAGAGCATCCATGTGCCCTCTCCACACAGCCAGTGGGCTGATATGCCCTCTTCCACAGCATCAGAGGGAATACCCCCTGGCTCTTTTTACCAAAACTCTTTTGACTCCTTCTCGGTCAACTGTGCAAACTCTGGAAGCATTTGCAGGTAGGATAAAGCAGCATGTAAATTACAGGAAAACACTGGAGATCTTGCATTATTTAGCATGCATCCTTATCTGTAGACTGGCATCTGCCAGCTCACAGTTAAGCAAAATTCACATTTGAATCCACATCTCCAGTGA
The DNA here is from genome assembly GCF_963210335.1 of Falco punctatus. NCBI lineage: Eukaryota > Metazoa > Chordata > Aves > Falconiformes > Falconidae > Falco > Falco punctatus. Next base: position 2,456,198 of record NC_137587.1, read on the forward strand.
ACAACCTAGTCGAGATTAAATTACATCACACAAGATGTATGTGAAAGGACTGTAATAGGACTCAGAATAAACTTTTAATTTCAAGGGCCAACCCACACCTAGGTCACAAGCCCTGTTACAGCAGGGCAGTCTCCATAGCCAAAAGCACACAAAGGAACCGATACAATCGGCAGGCACGGCTGCCCAGCACGCATTATCACGTAGTCCTACCACCACCACAGCAGAGACCAAAGGGAAAGTTTAAGCCTCACTTCAAACTCCCACCTCAAGCTGGACATAAGAAGGGCTTTAATTTCTACACCAGCACATCCCTGAAGGTGAGATAAGCACCCTGCGTATTATCACTGCAGTTTGCTAGAATGACTGGCATCCAGAGTCAGTCTGATTGATGTGTGAGCAGGGACACCATTGCTATATCCCAGTTACTGTCTTCTCACAGGTAACAAACTACCTACAGTTTGTTGATAGGATTTCAGGCCCTAGCACAGGTCCCTTTTGTGTTGTATGCATTAAGTGGCGTATCTTTCCCGGGTTTAGAACTTGCCTATCCTTCCAGACACACAATGGAGAGAAACTACAAAAAGCCATTACAAAACCACCACAATGCAATGACTAAATGTTATTCAGAAGTGGCTGATTAAGAGGATAAGTGTAAAAAGATACTGTCCATACTTAATACAGACTCTTAGGCTGCAGTGGCAAAAGTGAGCTTCAAACCATGCCAAATTCAGGGAAGGTTTGGCTTGTGTATTTGTATCGAAGTTTGTGTGGAAACAGGAGTGGTGAAACTCCTGAGAATGAGCTGGGTTAATTCTGCAATAAAAATACACACCAAAGGAACAATTTTATTTCTCCTTTTCATCTTTTTCATATTTGTCTTTCAATTTTCATTAACCTTCACAGGCAGCTTTGCTATTGTGAAGTTTTACTGATTTGCCAGAGTTTGAATCTTGTCTTAGGATTGCCTGCATCTGTGTTTTAAGAGCACAAGTCAGTCCTTTATTAGTTACCTGCATGAGTTTTCAAATGCTTGAAATACTGAAGGACATTTCTAAGTTATCTATTATTATTTCTTCCTTAAGTAACACTTTAAAAACTGACTAGTTGTTACCACACAATGGTAAGCTGTGCCCTTCCGTAGTTACCTGTTGTAACTGAAATCCCCAATTTTTGCAAGCTTTAGCTAGCATTCAGCATGACAGATTACGAAGCCACATGCTACCCCATCATCTTTCTCTGTTTCTTGGAGGCTTTCTCTGTCTCTGTATATGCCTGCACAGGAGTCTATGTTCTTCAGTCAATTCACACACATCATTGAACAGCAAGAGCACATATCTAGGCCCACAGCAGGGGGGTTAATTAACTGTACAAGGGACAGAGCTAGCTCTAGAGCTATCTTTTACATATATACAGAGAATAAACAGAGCTGACACTCAAGGGAAAACGCAGTAGGTTTTGCACTGCTCACTTCCTTATAAAAAGACACTAATAAAAATAAAACCACCAAACAACAACAAAAAAAAAAAAACCACAAGTTCAGCAGCATCTCCAGACTAGACTTGACTAAGAAAGATCTCATCTCAAACACTGACACTGGAACACTCAGTTTAAGCCTCTTTTCAGACTGGAATAAGACCTTGCAGATGGACAAATGAAAACACTTATCTCCTTCTCATAGGCCTGCTCAGATCTACTGCAGTTAATAATGGTTGGATGCACAAGAGGAAAGCACTGGTTGCTTACTTTCACCTTAAGAGTTAGCAGACAACACAGTAACAAAACCCTTTGCATACAGCACCACTCCTCTTGGTGTTAGTGCCAGCAGAGCTCCAGCAATGTTAATACCCTAGAAGAGTTTTAGGAAAAAAACCCAAAACAGTGTTCTTAAAACATCTTCATAAAATGCTGCAATGGAGGGAGTTTTCCAACCTAGGAAAATAAATTGTCAAATGTATGAGTGAACATATTAAGACTGATGGCACATGCATTGAGTTCAGACAGGGATACTAAGTAATACAAATGGGAAAACAACTGTTACACTTCAAATAATGCAAGTCCAGGCCATCAGTCCCTTTTGGGAGACTGGTATCACTCTGTATTCATGAAGCACATATGTGCTTTGAGCAGAAGGTTGGACTAGATGACCTCTGAAGCTCCCTTTGTACCTACAGTCTTCCATTTACCATACCCCATCAAAACACCAATTACGGTATCAGCCCTGAATGCACATTACAAAAATAAAACTTGCATTATGTGCTCTTGAGCATACCCCATGCCTGAACTTCTCCATCTTTTTCACTTTCCTGTGTCAAAACAATCTTATTTCTTATCATTGAGGCATAACTCACTTCTGAGAAGCATCCTGTAGGAGTCTGTCTGTGTCTCTAGAGTTGAACTATGTGCTCTATTAACAGTGTGCTTTGAGGAGGCTGGAATATAATAAATGTGAGCTAGGGTCAAAGGATGCTCCCTGCTTCCTCCATGTAAAGGAGCATACCTCTGCCTGCTGTCAGTGTCCGAGAATTTCTTGCTCTTTAGACTGTGAGGAGCTAGGCTGACGATAGGAGGAGACAGTTTTCTTGAAGTTTCTTTTTTATTATTATTATTATTTATTTTTATTTTTTCATTGTAGTGGTTGTGATAGCTTGGTGGGGGAGAAGGGAGGGGTTTGTTTGTTTTTAAGCTCCATTATGTTAATCTGTCATTTACAATTCCTTTCTGACTGACCTGGCTGCCGGCTTGTTCAGAACCAACCTGACTGGATCAGCACACCAGTGAAAAAATTACTGAACATTAATTTTCACGTCTCTCCTCTCAGACATCCTGCTACCATATCAAGCAGTTATGATGGAGGACTTGCAGGGAGCGGAGCAGCAGGAAAAAAAATCTGAGGCTACCCTGCTTGGAAAAGGCAGAAAACCTCTTACAAGTGCCTGCCCCAGAAAGTAATTTTTAGAATTTTTTTAAGTTTTTTTTTTTTTAAAACCACACCTGTGATCAACTAAATCGGAATATGCCCATACTTTAATGTTCTTCAAGTTTTATCAGCTTTTTTAAAATGACCAAGTAAAATCTCTTAAAGAGTAACTGCTATGTATTGATCCAAAATATAAAGATGCCCTACAGCCAAGTCAGGCTGAAGTTACGCTCTATAATTCTTGATTCTGGAAGTGATTTTGTGTAAGTCATACTGCTAGCTTTGTTATTAAGTTACATGTTGAAACATGAGTGCAGAAAAGTTGTCTTCCTTACACACATTTAAATCCCTACCCACATTTAAAATCTAAAAAAAAACCCCAAACACACAAAACAAAAACACCCCACCAAGAAAACCCCACACACATAATTTCGGTATTTTTATTTACCTTGCATCAACTCTGCAGAACTTAGAAGGAAAAAAGCCTTGTTTCTATTCCAATTCATGCATAAAGAACAACTCGATACTTCTTAACCAATCTCCAAGTATAGGACAAATTCTCACTACAGCTATGACTATGTAAGACCACTGAAAACAAAAGCAGCTGTGGAAAATTCACATACTTTTCAGTAGAATTCAGGGTTTGCTCTTTTTTTTTTTTCATAATTGGGCAGCAGGAGTGAGGATACCCACAGTGGTCTACCATTTGGGTCCGATTTTCTGTTGTCCATGAATAGTTCTATTCAAAGGCAGAGATTAACACATAAACAAAGGCTGTGACTGTGAAATTTCAGACACCTCATTGCTTTCTGCTTGGCCCCAGCGTACATGATCTAAATTGAAACACTCAGGACTTGCAATGTTAAATTCTCAGGCAGAATTTAAATGTTCTGTCTCAGACTAATTCAGTTTGAAATTTGCTAAACAAAAATCATAATGCCTTAGAATTCAGGCTGCTCTCTGCTGTCAAAAAGCTTCCAAAAAACCTTCTCAGCTGTTCTTCCTGTAAGTTGTATGAATTCAGTTCTTCAAAGCGCACTCAAGAACCATTTCAGGTTTCTTTCTGTACTTCACACACTTGTTGTGTTAGGTTATGCTGAAAATAGTATCAATGATGACAAACAAAGTGCAAAGCTTTAGCAGAAATTTTTTATGTGCAACTGTAACAATCTCCATCCTCTATACTCTAGTCCCTCATTCAGGTATACTGTCACATGTGTTGTACCAGCTTCATGCACAGGGCTACTGCGTGGATTAGCCATTTATTCCAGTGGGAGAAGCAACACAGACACAGCCTGCCTTCCCTTCCGCCATTCAGGAGCTGCAGGGACATTTACCGTAACTGTGTCCCTGAAAAAGGGGACTACCAAGCCACAGAGCAGGTTCGAAGCTGTGGTTAACACAGCTGTTTAGTCCAGGATAAATGCAGGCAGCTGTCAATGAAAGCTGTTTCGCCCTTCCGTTCTGCCACTTACATTATGCTAACAGCAGTGTTCATTCAACTGCACACAAGCCAAGTGAGCAAACTGGATCATGCTCAAAAACCAGCACATCTCGAAGTTAGTCTTCAGCCAACACTTTGACTCCAGTTCTTGCACAGCAACACAAGCTCTCATTCTGGCACAAGACAGTGGCACAGGCAAGCAGTTAGACCAGGCAGGAAGGCAAGACTCTACTTTCAGAGCAGCAGTCTAATTTGAAGTTTAATTGAAGCAGTCATGTAACCACAACCTATGAAACCAGAAGGTACGGGGATCCTGACTCCGTTTTGCCTCCAAAACACGGGGAGTTTGGTGCCTTGGAAGCACAGCACTGGAACCACCATTTCCAGAGGACAAAGCAGTAAAGAAGTGCAATCTGACTTTCCTGCACAGTGCTTCAGTAACTCTAGATAACGATACTACAAAGTGTTACCGTCACCCCAACCACAGGATGTTCTTAAATAGATATTCCTTCAGCAACCTGCTTACGGTCTTTCAAGGACCATTAGGAAAAGATAAAGAAAAAAAGCAGTTTCTACAAAGTAGGTTTAGAGGGTATTTTTAGTACATTTATTAAAAAAAACCAAACAAACCAGGTACTTGTCTAGTCTGAGTTACAAAGGCCTGTTGCAAAAATACACCTACAAAAACTTCTTTCAAAATGTTTCTCTTTTATAATAGGCAACACAGGCAGAGATTAACTCTTCCTATAAATTATATGCCACATATCAATTAAATGATTTATTGAAATGCACTCAGCCCTACAAAATAAAAGATTTCATAACAACCTGTATTTTTAAGACAAGCAAGGTAACACAATATACGGGGGGGGGGGGGGGGGGGGGGGGGGGAAGATTACTTTTAAAGATACTTTATTACCTTGTTTCCTATAGAACTTACTATGACTCCCTACCAAAGCAGTTTAAATACAGCTATCAAATTACCTAAAGTCTTGTAATAGGAAAATTTTAGTAATAGAATTTTTTTAATTTTTTATGACTCTACATTTGAGGCCTACTGTTTCTGCAGCGTTCCCAGCATGCTGAAGGCACAGGCCTGCTTTGGGGCCATCGCGCAGTTGCAAAGCCCCCCAGCGTATGTCAGCATGCACAGGATCCACACAAGCTGCCAGACCACCCTTTCAGGTGATGCATCCCACTCCTCTCTCTGCAGCTCTCCTCTCTGCTGACCTCCAGAAACAACAAGTGGGCTGCAAAAAGGGCTTCAACTCCAGGGAGTAGGACTATTCCGAGTATGGATGAGGTAAACTCGTGGCACAGTTGGACAGCTTCCCTTAACAGCAGATACGACAGCAGTAACGGACACTGGGAAACACTAAGCAAACCGAGATTAGATGGGCAAACAGGACTCCAACTGTTCTGAAGAGTTTTAAAGTGCTTCTGGGTACAACTGCTCTTACAAACTGAATGCATGCACCGGAGGCAAACTATTCTCTTGGCATCAACAAACATCTTGTGTCATGACTTCTTCAGTAGGGTAGAGTAAGCTACAATCAGGGATACAAACACTGCCTCTCATGCCCCCGGCCCCAGCAAGGCAGGCAAAGACCACCTGAGATGGGCCAAGCCTCTGCCAGATCTCCTGACAGAAGTACACACCCCTATAAACCCGCTGAATAGAAAAAATACCCCAATGACACATCAGCCTTAGCACAAGCTTTCTCCCCAGAGCCAGCTGCTAACAGGGCTTCCACAGTCCTGCCTTCCTCCTGCTTTTGGTTCAGACACTCCTCTGTCCCCGTTTTGGCCCAAGCTAATTGCACTCATCTTTCAGCCTGACGTGGCAGTAATGATACCAAGTCTTAGTGTAGGGTTTTATCAAGTGAATCCAAGATTATTACAGTGCCCAGCGTTTCCGTGTGTCCTTAGAATTTGATGCCGTTATTAGACACTATTAGAGGAAAATTTAATTTTACAGATATTTATACAACTAGTTTTCAAACTATCAGATGGGGAGGGAGGGAGGGAGGGAGGGGGCAAGGGCTCTGTTTTCACAGATTTATTGGCTACCCCAGCAAGTCCAAGAGAGTACAGACACTCTATCCTGTGCATTGTAGGTACAATTGTAATTAAATAAATAAAACAAGAAAACACCACCCACTCCCCCTGCATGCCTCAGACCAGGGTCAAATTTTAATCCACAACCCATTTCATCTCTTGTACAGAGGTTTATGAGAGATTATGTGACCAATTAGTCAAACCTTGTCTTTTTGAGGAACAGACTTCAACTCAGGGGGCCTTAGAATATTTAAATATGGTTTGAGACATGTAACTAAACACAGACAAACCCTGAGTACCATAAGTGGTAAAACTGACTTTTTGTCTCAGCATTTTCTAGTCTTAATCAGCATATTGCATGAACAGATCATTAATATTTTAAAGGCAAATAAAGGATGTAATGAAATTTTTGAGACATCTGACCCACTAAAATATTTTTGAAAGCCGCGGCTCAAAATGACTGTATGTGTGTCAGTTAAGTGGGTCTCCTGCTAACTCAGGAGAGGTCAGAATGGAAACTATCTATCTGCTAAATGCCATAATACACACACTGCTTAAAAAAACACATTCCTGAATAGAGAAATTGTATATACCTTAAAAGCTAGCAAAACCAGCCACTGTTCAAAGATACAAATAAGTGAACTATGAAGAAGAAAGAGATTCTATCCCCTGCAAGGCTTCAAATGATCAGTGATTTCCAGCCAGGCAACTTCTGAATAATTTGGAACGCACAAAGATTCTTCTGAGAAGTACATCACATTTAATTCCACGTAGCTAAATTCAAATGATGTAACACCCATTATGAAATGATGGAATAAAAAATGTTTACACCACTTAATACAGCAGAAAGTGATAAGCAGGATAAAGAGAGGAAAGGGCAAAACCTGTCTATTTACCCTTTACCTTTTAGAAGTGCTACACAGATTACTTAACATGCACTGTACACTGATGCCAGTGCTTTGACAGCATGCCTGATTATCATAGAGGATGTACAAGCCTAATAAATACTAACTCTTGTTCTGAAGGAATTTAGTTTAAAAGTAGCATTTATATTCAAAACTAAAAAACGGAATAAAAGGCATGCAGTATTTCAAGCTCTAAACTTTCTTCTTGAACACAAAGACAGTAACTGTCTCTTACTATTTAAATATAAACCCCAGCATATTATACATGGAGTTAAACCTAGCACTGCCATATTGCAGTCCAAGGTGATATTACCACAGGAAAGTAAGCGGGTACACTGCATTAGTGTCCCACGTAGCGCCACACCCCTGCTGCTGCAGGGCCGTCCTACTTAACACTTGTGATTATCACCTGTGTTGTTGTCAGAAAAATTAAGGTTTATGGATACAGAACCCGACACATTTTTATATTACCATAACGCATCTTCCCAATGCAAAGGATAAAAGCGATGCATTTGGCATTTACTACAAAAAAAAACACACACGCAACAAAATTATCAGCTGTGTTTTTACCTGGTTTATCCAGGAAAAATGCATTGTAGAGCATCAGTAAGGTAGACCCAGCTAGCACAGCTGTTTCAAAAAAGTCTGGCTATTTATTTCCTCTCTTTTAAGTGCTTTAATTTTATGACTGACACTACATCTAGCAATTTTCGGTGACCTTAAAAAAAAAAAAAACCAAATCATTCTGCTTGCAGATCCATCCAGCTCTCAGGCTACCTTGCTCAACAGACCATTTTGCTTGCCGGCAGTTGGTGTGTCTGCTTGACTTCTTGCAATGTCCAGAATCGTTTGCATTCTAAGTGTCAATTCCTATGGGTTCTTGAAGAGTTTTCTCTTTATAGCTCTCCACGTAAGCGGAATTTAAAGGCTCTGTTATTCTTTTTAGAGTAACAGAGACAAGGCTAAAAATTAAAATAGCTTCATATTTTAACTGGACCCTAGCCACAGGGTTCCTTGGATTTTGAAATCTGAACACTCACTGAGGGCCTGACCCAATGCTCCTGTTAACAGGAGAAGCAAATAGCTCAACTCCAGGCTGCACAGAATATTCAAGCACCCAAAGTGACCTACAAATTCATAATAGCTCCTTAAAGACACAACTTCATATGATAACTAAAAATCCTCTCAGAAAGATCTTTCCATTAACAGATCAAAATTGAATTTGTAGTATCTGCATTTCTCATCTAACTGTATTGTATTTTGCTCAAAAATTAAGACCTTTGCAGAAATTTCATTCTTGACTGTTGAAACTCTGTCAGACAAAAGCTCACAACTGCCTGAACGCATTTAAAAGTAATTTGGGAGAAATTATCAAGTCTCTCACCAGTTCTCCATAAAGAAAACTGTTATAAACTCCAAATCTATTTTGTGATAGTCATGTCTAAGCGAATATTTGAAGATTAACATATACTAAGTTACATTTCAAGACAAAATCTTTCAAATCATTTCTGTCTGTATTTATAAATATAAATCAGTCTCATTTGCTTTCGAAAAAGAAGTCTAGTATCTGATTAAAATCAATCTTCTCCACTTCAGCACTGTATTGTGCACCAAAATCCTTTACACAGTAACTTCTGAAGTTCCTAAGGCTATGTTAAAAGCAGACCTACAATGAATTTCTGTCCCAAATGACAGTACCTTGATAGGTAACCAAACAATAGAGTAGGAGTTCAAAAGAAGGAACGATATTCAGTTCTCTAACCAATAGTAGGATTATTGAATACGTATATGATAGCCAGTTCCCCTACAAAGGGCCATTCTCTCCATAAGATATTAAAGCACCAGTCCCGGTCTGGTAGCAGAAGAAATTCTAACATTTAGACAGAGCAAGATTTTGCTGCTTTTCATCTATTTGAAGTGAACAATTTTGACACACTAAAGCATCCCAATAATTCATTTCTGAAGAGTCTCACTGTATGGAAGAAACACTTACCAAACCAGTCTTCAAGTGCAGAATTCCTGCATATTACAGAAGACAAGATGCTGAGAAAGTAGTTCTTATATGGCAAGTAGAACTGAACCCCGGACAGCCAGTAAGTCATTCTCATTTGAAAAAAACTTCAAAATGTAAAAGGTTCTTCTGTTTCCATGTTTCAAACAGAGAACATAGTACCTTTAGGGCACACAATTTTAATTGCCCAGCAGACAAACACTAGGAGCTTAGTGTTCTGGGCTGCTGTAAAACTGCTTCCCCCAAATGATTTACTTAGAGAATGGGATATTTCTGTTCCTTGACATATATGACAAAGTTTAGAATGAGTTGGAGAACTTGAGAATGTAGTTTTGTCTAAGCTGATTGCTGAAGCATTTGTTACCAGCCCAAAGGTGTGCGTGGAGCTTTTGACGTTAGAAGGCTGCTGACAATCAGGCACTTCCACACTGCTCCGGACTGGCCGCAACTCTAAAGGACAAAGCGTTACTCTGAAAAGCTGCCATACTAGAACGAAAAATGAAGCAATTTATAAAGAGACTGCATGGATGTGGAGCAAGACTTCACAGGCTGAAATACTGCCAAGTATTCAAATTTTCGGAAGGATAAAATGAAAGGATAGCAACTCACTGTTCTGCAGGACATTAAACAGCTCTAAAGCATGTGTTTCAAAAATTCACATCACATATTAGAGCTCCTATGTAATTTTTCTCTGTTTACTTTTAAAGGAAAAATAAGGTAAACAAGTTCTGCCTTCTATAAACAGTACAAACACCATCACTGAGGCTTTACTTAGTGGGTAAGGAAAAAGCTGGTTTATTTCTCCTTGCTACATAGGGCAGCCTGGGTCCAACTCTTTTACACGTTAGTGTCCATTTACTATGACACACTGCCAACATTTTACTGAGGAAATCTTGAGAAAGACAGGGGGTGGGCAGAAAGGAATCACAACTACTTAATTGTTTCTAACTCACCTCACCTAACCTTGAAGGAAGTTTACAGGACAAAGAAGAAATGCTCATCACAACTCAAGGGCTTTCTCAAGTCTACTTTAAGACGACACTTAGAAGTTCTCACTATTAAAAGAGAAAGAATAGGATAAAAATTCTTTTCCACAGAATACATCAGATACCTGCTTTCTCTACAACACGTAACAAACTCAACAGGAGCTAGCTGAAACTTAATCTTCCTACAAATTTTCTATAGTCAGTGGAGCGAGGGGTGGACCATCGCAAGGGCAACACAGAATGGTAAGAATTAGGTTCGCTTGTCTAGGTTGCCTCCTGGGCAGTACTCTTTCCTCTGCCTCTTTATTGACCCCCATAATAATTCAAAAACTTAATTTCAGCAAAATTTCCAACAGAATTCAGCACTCGCCACTGCCTAAATCTACCTGTTACGCTACAGTAAAGGGGGAAAGTTGAGAATGACACCTTGCACGGCAATACCTGTTTTGACACACAGCACGGAGGAGGAAGTAGGAAAAGCTCAGAGAATAACGGACCTAATTAAAACAAAAAGCACACCAAGAAAACCTACATGCTCTGTGGCCTCCACCACCACCTATCTTCCCTGACAGCCCATCAGGTATCTGCTAACCAGTTATTGCAATGCAACAGCAGGGGGAAAGTTGCTCTGAAGAGATTATATACTTTTTGAAGTTTCTAAAAGTCAGAACAAGTATTTTTAAAGTTAACCCAGAAATTAGTACCATACTGAAAGAAACTGACTATATCTAATGCCCACAAACAGTAGAATTCACATTGACTTCACCCACATTTGAAAAAACCAAAACATGTCATTATTTCTATGAACAGAAAATATATACCAGATTATAATTTCAGTGAACGCTGATGCTTCCTAAGGATGAAGACTGCATTCTCTCTCTACCACAGTGTCAATATAGGAAAAGCACAGAGACCTAGTAAAACCCCATCAAGGGCATTCTTACCCTTTTAATCCTTAAGGTTTGTTCTCTCTTTAAGCCCTTCAAGACTCAAGCCTATCACAATCTCCACAATAAAATGGGAGGGTGAGGGGCAGGGGGGAGACAGGGACACGGACATGACCAAACCACCAACTCACAGCGACTACAGCAATAAGTGCAGATAACATTTATTCAAATGGAAAAGTCAAACCTTGAAATAAACTTTTATAAAAATTCTACATGCATTTGGCTTTCCCATGCTTCTGTAGCATGCCACCTTTTCTCTAAATCACTTCCAGAAAGACTCTTTATTTGTCCAGTGTCCACCATAAAGGACTCCAAAAGCCCATGTGTTAAAGCCAGTACAAAGTAACAGAAACCAGTTCCAAACTGGCACTACAGAAGCAATGCAATATATCACATTCACCTTGGTCCTTTCCAAAAACAAGCATGAGGAGTTGAACTGAGTGGTTCCACAATGCACTACGAGGGTGTAATGCGTAACCCAGACGCTGGAAAATACCACCTAATGCTGACTGCCCATGTTAGTCTTGCTCTTGGCATAGTACCGTTAAATAAGAATCTCTAATAATAAAAATACTGTAGCCCATAGCTGTACTACATTTGGTAACTCAGTGCAGAAAAGCACAATCTCAGGAAGTGGCTTGTTTTCAAATCAAGTACCAGGCAGCAGAGAACAAACAGCAAAGACACGGTTTTGCCTGTATTCCAGGCATTAGACACACTGCCATTTTCTCCTCCATTCCAAAATCCAACACAATTTTCAGAAGAGCTGGGAACCAAACAACTCCAATAGGAACTAAAGGTCCAGAAAGCTCTGAAAAGCAGATGCCTGGATTTGGTTCTCCTTCTAATACTGATACACTTGGAATAAATCAAAATACTGTTTCTGCAGCTGGGAGGTTGTTCTATTGAGGCATGCGGAACAAAGCAGAATGGGCTATTTTAATCTGTTTTCACTTATATGATTAGTAGATTTAATCCTTTTTCCCAGTCTCTACCTAAGACACCTTTAAGCGTGCTATACCAAACAACTTAAATCCCAGTCATCACAATCCGATGTTTCGCCTGCCTTTCCTCCCAGTATAAAAGGGGAAAGGGAATAGTAAGTCTTGAAATAACTACTGATGTGTGAGGATATCCAGCAAGTCAAAACACGCAGGAGTACCTGATAACCAACTCTCACCCTCAGTAGGGGATTTTCAAGGAAATACTGTAGTTTAACTGCCCGTTTTCTATCTACAGTGTTGATTTTCAGGCAGAGCAGGCTATTTTGGAGTTATGCCCTGGCTTATATGAACGTGAAAGATGTATCCAACTAGGCTCAATTAAAAAAGTTCTCCAGCTGCATCCAAGTCTGGCTTTAATACAACAGGAACTCAAAAATGAAAAGTTGAGCCAGAAAATCGGTGCTGAAGGAAGGGTAGCAAGGGGAAGGTGAGGAGAGTTTTTCTCCTTTTATCATGAAATGGTCACTTGCATTTCCTAAATTATGTTACTCTGGTGCTAATGTATATTAAATATGCAAAAATTATGTTCACAAACTAACAGTGAGAAGTGTAGGTGGAGTTACATTAAGAGAAGAATGAGAAATCCAAGTTTATATACCAGTATGGGTTTAATCACGATTTAAGCATTACAAAAGCTCTGAGAAAGCTTAGCAATATTTCAGTCACATGCAGAAGATTATAACATCAGTTTTGTAAAAGAGTTCAGGGCAAAAGAGGCAGCAGGGAGAGATGCATGCACTCTGCCTATCCGCAATCACCTGTACAACATTCAAGAGTTTGCTTCACCCAGTATATCTTGAGAATATGGAAGATAATGAGAAGTCATTATATTCACATTTTCACGCAATATTTGGATGCAAATTAAATAAATACCAAAGACTAAAATAGCAAGCTCATGCAGATTCCTCAAACAAACGTTCACCTTCTGAACAGGTGCTGTTCACACTGATCAGAGGGTTCAAAAGGGTCCAATGATTCACAGTTAACTTACTCCTCCTTACGTCCAGATAGACCAGCGTCATTGACAGGAACTTAAATTGACAGGAAAAACTGCTACTTCAAACCACCTAAGAAAGGAATCTACAAACAGTCAATTATGGGAGGAGGCAGAGGTAAGCATATCACCACAGAGTTTTATCATTAAAACCAAACTCTGGGAAGGTGCAGAATAGTTTCTCATGTATTTTAAGAATGCTTTATAAACAGTTGGCATAAATGGATGCTTGCAGTCACATGGAAATTAGCATACCTATCATTCATGCCATCTACTTAAAAAAGAGAGTTGTTTAGCAATATGTACAGTTCCGGATAAACAACCGGAACTGAAATTAAGCATCACCTGCCTCAAGTTATTAGTTACCATATGTTCATGTGACACATTTGCACACTTCCTCCATCACTGACAAAATAACTGGCATTTTAATAAGCCCTTGATGGATTCTGGTGAAATGAGAGACTAGAAACGCCAGACAAAACCGGCAGGAGTGAGTGGCTTCATTATTTATTTCCAGATTTTGAGCCCTAAAGTTCTCATGGTATTCATTAGCAGTATCTACAAATTACAGGCATATCTTGCCTACCTTCTTATGCAGAAGCATTTCAAGGTGCTCTTGTACACCCGTTAACTGTACCCAATTTCACTCCTGCTCTCTAGCTTTCTTGCACTTACTTTCCTCTCACCAAAACACTGCCTTTTATCTTTACAGAGGATGATGGAACATGTTTCGGGTACAATTTTCTGATAATGTGTTCAAAAAGCCTCCATAAAAATTCACCTTTACTGTGATTGACAAGCATTCAAGAAGAACAGTCTCACAGGATGAATTTATGCACATTACCAATCTTTTCATTACTCAGTTATGGTACCTGTAATAAATATAGCAACATTAATGCTGAAACCTATTCCTGACAGTTTTTGAAGACTTAAATAACAAGTTTCCTTTGTCAGTCTAAACCATATGTTTACATTTATTCAACTACACAAAACCACGGTTAAATTACACTACCATTCTTAAAATGCTCCCCAAATTCCCTTTCCTATTACTTGCTGCCTAGTGGCAAGGTTAAATGGAATCTCACCCTGAATATACAGGATTTAAAGTAACCTCAACCACCTCAATCTGATGTAAACTTTAAATACAAGCAAAAGTCACTACATCTGCCTATTCATAATAATAGAGATAAGCTTGCTTTTATAGTGTGCACTTTTTCTGATTATATTCTACAGTTTCAAATATTCTTCACAGTGAAGTATGTTAAACTTTTTTCCCCATGACAAATAAACACACAAGTATCCCTATGCTAAACAGCTATTTTTCAGTACTTTTTCCCTACAAGCGTATACAGCTCCTTAGAAATCAAAATAACAAAAGGAATATGCTTTATTCTCTCCATGTCAAGAGCAAATGCATTAGAATACAAGTCTAGTTTTCACTGTTTTCCTAAAGGTTCAATGTATTCCAATGCAACTACAGTAAGAGACATTTTCATTTTATTTACAAATACAGGGGGAAGAACCATGGAATTTCTTCAGCATATGCTTATCACCATCACCATTTCACTATAAGGCCAAAAGACTATTCCTCTAAGCTTTCTTCCACATTTAAGACAGGATGTCGCTCCAACTTTCTGAAGAAACTGTGATAAAGGCAGATGCAGAAATTCATCTGTATTTGACATGATATTGCTAAAAAGCATTTATTTGCCGCCAACTTCTTCACATTTCTTTAGTCAAATAAATATGACCTCTTCCTTGTCACTGGAAGAAAGTACTCTTATGATACATACTCAGTGATGATGTATCTGCAAGATTGTATTATAATTTTTAATTAACTGTGGAGGGAAAGAAGCAGAAAAAAGTGTTACTTCAAGATTACATCCCTCCTGCTCCATTCAGTTAGCCCTGCTCTCCCTCAGTTTCACTAGCATCACTGGTAACAATCTCCACCCCACCTCAGCAAAGTAAGAAAAGGACACGCTAGTAAACTTCCTCATGGAAAAATTCAAGAATGCGTTCTTCATGTTATTTATTGTAAGGAGTATATTTAATCCAGAAAAAAGCTGAGTAGTGATAGGTAATTGTGGGCTAAAGTCTACAACACAGGATGCCAAAGAAAGACACTATGGTAGAATACAAGCGAAGGAAAGAGTGCTAAGACTATGACTGTCTTACAAAGATGTGAAAATAACAAAACACAGCGCTACACAGCAACAGAACTCGTATTTACAACCCAAGCTTAGATCTGGCAATTAAAACTGTTTTGCAAGATGTTACACAACTTCTCTTTATTGAAGAGAGGGGTAGGGGAAGTAAGTGAAAACCAGTTTTAAACCAATGTGTTCAGGGTTTCCAACAGCCACGCTCACATGTATAGCTGAGGAACAAGACAAACCGAATTAATTTTTTTGTCCCCTGATTAGAAAAATAAGGTAAGCAGAGTTTAGAACTCCATGGTAATAACATAAAGAGACTAGCAGAGGAAAATAATAGTCTGAAGGATTCACCTTTACTGCCCTTTAAACGCAAATTATCTTTAAGTAAGTTTTTTTCCCTTTTTAAAGTTTTTTTTTCCATATGATAACACCATCAGTATACATCACTCGATCATCTCCCAGGTGAAACAAAGCAAAGTATTTATTTTCACCTCTTCTACATTTTCAAAAAACATATGAATACATGACATACCTTATGCTGTAACAGCTTAGCCCTGCATCAGCTAACAAGTTTCTTTAGGTTTAAGCCTACACGCTGTACAGCCTACTTGCTTGCTTTCGTACTTTCCCAGATCTCTTCAATTTCACAAACTTCTGAACAGAGCTGTCACCATTAATTCTCTGCACGAAACCTAAACCACTAAGAGTCACTGCAGTGACTACTCTCACAATGCTTCAGAAATGGAGAGGAGTCCTAAAGCAATTAAAAGCTTTTAACTAACCTACCACTGCCTTGGTGCTTGCACAAGCCTTCATGCAACTTCATTAAATAAGAAAGCAAAGAAAAAGGGTGCATTAGACCGACATAATATTTCAGAAGCCAGAAATATTTCAGTATTGTGCCTCTCAACACCAGGGTCTCAGCTCCACACTGCTGTCTTCAAGTAGGGACCACACACAGGCTGGAACCTCAGTTTTTTACACTTCATTAAAAGCTTATCAAACAGTGACAATTATGCCTCCCATAACTGTCCACAGTAGAGTTAGGACCTCAGAGTTTGTTCACGGGACATCAGACATCAAGACTACTTACTTGGCTCTAAACAAGAGTACAGATAACACGTTACACTCCTCAAAAAATACATTGTACGATGTAAAGTGTTTATTTACTATGCCAAACCGCACATTTCTCCATGCGGTGTGAAAATTCAGTTGCTGGATAAAATTCTCCCCATAAAACAATTGATAATAATTATTTCTTCTGAAGAGAAATGAAAGTGAGAGCGGGGGTGGGGGGGGTGGGAGGGGAGGGGAAGGCTTTGATGTAGTCTCCAAGATGCTGCTCAACTCTGCATTGCTAAGCCACACACGTTTATACGACAGATTCCTACAAATAAGCAGAGAGCATTTCTTTGCACTGGAAAGTTGTGGGGTTTTTTTTCTAGAATTCACATTTGCCATGACCATTGCATTTTTAACAGCCATACTACTTTAGGAACACTATCACCTGGGACACTGGCAGCTCTGTGGTCCAGTGGTAGATACAAGAAAATATTTAAAATTTAACAATCATAGAGAAGTTCACTATTCTTTTGAATCAAAACCATAAAAATACAAAGGAAACTAGACTGTGGCTTCACATTGACTGTATTCGCTGTGTGGTAGAAATTAAGTCAGAAAGTTACTTTTCAGTGTCTTTTGGAATTTAGCCCACGTTCATCCCATGGACAAGTGCGCTTTAGTACTCCAAGCTGTAATTTTCAGCAGAACAGACACAGCTGCATTTCTGGTGATGGGTAATTTAAAATACATGTTAGTATAGACCACTCTAACATAACTTTAAAGAGTTAGGGTCCATGTTTAAATGCTATATTAACATAAACTTACTGACTTCTTACCTTCCACTCACTATCTCACTGCTTGTCCCTGCTGATCATGTGAACTGATAGCCAACACGACTTGCTTCGTGGCATCAAGGCAAGCTAATTTTGAAATTACCATGAGCCTCCAGAGTTTACCAGAGAATTCTGAAGCTGCTTGCTGTGAGACACAGCCACATGCAGAGGCTCATGCTGGTTTTAGAGAATAAATCATCTTTAAGAGAGGCATGCCATCACATCAGCAAAACCTCAGTTTTTGTTGAATTAGTCTTCTCATTAAGAAAATCATTTTCTTTATTGTCCTTACGTGTTCCTTTCTAGACTCGCTGTTCCACTACTAAAACACACTATAATTTTTTAGTAAACAAAATTTCTAGATAAATGTTAATCTCTGTCTCCCCAGTTCCTTAGGGAAGGTAATTCTCAAAACAGAACACATGCAGGTAATAACAGGTGAATGCACATATCTAGATGTGACACTGATACATAGCTATATTCTTACCTATGCACACATTCTAAAATGTTTCCCCTCTATAAAGATGTTATCTATTCACCTAATTTGCTTCTGTTATTGACACAGCAGCAATACAATTAAGGGACCGCTTAAGTCAGTTTAGATTTTGGGGAGGCTGTGTTATGAGGGTTTTCTCTGTGTATTGTAAAAAACCCCAACAAAACATCAAACATAAGTGAGAACAAGTTTTGTAGATCTCTCAATGTTACTTTTTTTCCTTCTAGTCACCCACAAGATACATCTTCAAGTTCTGCAATCTTTCTGTGAAGCATTCAGTTGTAATTATTACTCAATACTTTAGACCTGCCACAGAGAATTTGTATCAAATGGAAAACATAAGACAATTGTGGTATAATTTAACGTGGTAAAAAAACCACACACCTGATTTCCGAATTGTCTATTAGGTTCCCATAACTGACATGAATTTAACTGGTCTAGACACAGAGAAAAATTCCAGCATACTCATCCAGACACAACAGGGTGGACCAGCTAAGATTGCCTAAACCAGAATGGTCTGATTTAGAGTAAGTTTCAAGATCATAATAAAGGAAGTAACAAAATTCATTCATTTTCCCAGCTCCCTTAATATAAAACATTAGTTTCAACACAAGAAAAATTGCTATAGCTTCCACTGATTACCCTAGTTCCTTGTTTGATAGACTTGCAATAACTTACCCTACCTTTTGTTGAGAAATCAAGTAAAAATCAGAAGTGTCTGCTTGCCCACACTTATTTTTGCATTTAAAAATTTAGCAGCTCTCTTGGAAGCTGGGAAAAGTGTCATATTTAGAACAGGGTGTTAAAAATACATCTCTGTTTCCCTACCTGTTTCTCACTCAGAGCTGTGATTTTGGCTTGAAGTTCATGAAGCTGTTTCTTCAAATCAGCGTTCTGATTAGAAAGAAAAAATATCTGTGAGAAAGATATTCCATTTGTTAACACAGAGTAGTAGCAGGAAGGTGGTTTTTTTGTTGTTGTTGGTTTTTTTTTGCATAGTTTACTACAAATACAGCACCTCTGGATGTACAGCCAATAAAATTCAAGAGGCTCAACAAAGCCTTACTCCAGGCACTGAGTGCGACAATCACCAGAGGACCCTTCTAGCACTCAAGAGAGACAACCCAGTTTGGAACGAAGATTTCATTAAAACATCCATTAGTGCTTACCACATTAGAAAGCATATTTGTACATTTCATCAAGCTTACAAATTAAATGAGAAATGTTTGTTAATATGTAATACAGTAGCATCACATTGTATACAACAGTATGGTACAGGATGCTACCTAAAGCATTCTCACCTATGGTATTCATGCAAAGAAATTATCGTACATTTGACTCTGTAGAGCACCATCAAACATATCTCTTAAATCTTAATTGACACACATGTCAAATGAAGGCAAACATAGCTAAACCTTCACTTCCATGTATGATTATGCCTTAGACTATTTAAGAGAATGACATTTGCCTTAGCACACCATTCGTATCTGTACTTTGCTTATAATAGCACTTTAAGTTTAACGTTTGAAAGCCAGGAGCATCACTATAAAGATGTGGTCAGAAAATTTTTTACCAGGGCTATTTCTTTCCTACTAAAAATAATTTAAAAAAAAAAGTATCTGTCCTCAGTTTAGAGCCTGTGAAGCTCTACAGAAGCATGGCAGGTAAGTGAGCTTCCCTGCATTTTTCTCTTTTTCCACTCTCATTTATGTTGTAAACTCTACACTAGATTACACAAGTTTGCTGTGCTACACAGAATTATTAAAATGTAGGACTAATATTGCTATAGGAACTTCATGCTCAGGACAACTTCCCTATTTTTATATTCCTCCAAAGAATTTTGAATTGGATTACAATCTCAGCTTGTAGATAGTCTTCTCCAATATACACACAATTGTAGCAAAACCAGATACTGACCAGTCATCCTCCCTTCTTCTAGGCTCCACTTAATAATCTTGGATAAAAATGCATTAAGAGCACCGGAAGCAGAGACCAGATTTACTCTTCCTGGCTTCAGGAACTTTGCATGGCTGCTTGCAGGATGACCTGGCTTTCAGCAGATCTGAACTGAAAGCAAACTGCTCGGCAGGCTAATCGTTAGCAGGCCGGCCTGCCCAGCAAGCAAGAGTAGCAGACCTTACCCAAATCCCGTCACAATAAGGAAGTTCTGGAAAGCAGATTTTCCAATACCACCCTACTTCCTGCTCATCCCTCCCCGTCAGGGGTCTACTTGACTGTTACAAAGAGCTGTCCTCCCACTCCACTGAGCTCAGAAAATTACGGGGCTAAATATTAAATTAGCATTGTATGGGGATAAAAGCATTTAATAGCAAGCCTCAAGTGAGCTGCCTTTATCCCTCTACTCAACATTTGAGACCAATTAGAGAAGTCCGTGGAACTCTCCATTCAGCACACTGGAGTGCTTCATTGCCACACGAGGTAACCCAGTCTCCTGACACAGTCACTGGGAAAGGGATGACTTCGGCCGTCTGTGCAAGCAGTCCAGTTACCCAGCTTCAGGAGCTATGGAACATCCCAAGACCATGGCCCCACTCTTTGGGCACTACAGTGCTGAAGTTGGATACCTAAGACTGGCAATCTGAACAAAGCTTTAAGCTATGTTCTTTATTTGGACAAAATTTCTCGGGACAGAATATCCTATCTCTTCTTGTACAACTGTGAACCTTCTGATACTCAAAAAAAGAAAAAAGCAAATTCTAGTAACGGCAGGTTTTATGGAAAGCAGCTTCCAATAGAATCAGAAACTTAACATGTTTGAACTGCACCATAGCCTGCAAGTCGCTTGATTTAAACTATTAGGAATATGAGGCAAAAGGCTCCATAAAGGCAAAAGTTTTGGTTTTGTTTGAACTCTCCAACAGTCATTGATTAAAGATTTGTTCATAACAGCTTTCTTCTAAATACCATGTTAGCAAGGAAGAACACAATCAAGAAATATCTGAAATGCTCAAGCTTCATGCACTGTCATTTCCTGTATTTTTAAAGGTAAATAATGCAATACAAAAATAAGCAGTTACCTGTGGGTCTTGCTTCATTTGGGCAACCAGTTTCTAGAAAGAAAGAAAGATGCAACAATACAATGAGGATTTTCATTACAGATCTTGTTGAACAATTTAAAATTCAACATTTTTTAAGAACTTTTACAAAAGCAAAATATTCATTTTACAGCATCTAACAGCAAGGCCTGGAATCCAGTATTATATAATTTCAAAACCCATTCTTACTAATGTAACAAAACTCCCCCACTAAGCCACCATTTTTGCTCCTTCTAAACAGCTCTTGCAACAAGTGATGCCTTTTAAGGACAATTTAAGCCAGCTGGGTAAAATAATCTAATAGCTGTATCTCCTCTAGAACTGCTGCCTTTTTTGCTTGCAGTCACAAGAAGCACAAATCACAGATAACCACTGCAGGCACAAAAGCTGTTTGTATATTCAAGAGCAGAATGTTTCAAGTACTGAGGGTCCGCCTGTGTGCTGGCTTGGCTGGTAGCACATGCAGGACCCATGTTCAGAAGTATCTTTGCCACTTTTCTCCCTCAGAGAGAGATTGAGATTATTGTAGAAGAGATGCCCTGCACATCCAAGGGAAAACAGACAGATGGTTACCATTCACTATTCTTCCTCCTTCGCTTCCTTCAGGCAGCTGCAGGAGAATGCTGTCTATTGCTAAGCGAGGAAAAAGTTACCAGGCTGTCACCAAAGAAAAGCAGAGTCCACAATGTAAACCAAGAATTCCTGATTTCTTTTTTGGTGACAGCCACGCTTATTCACCACATTGTCGTGTCCCTTCCACACATGCAAAGAACAATGTAAAGTCTGTACTTTCTTCCGTATTTGCTCATCAGAATCAGGAAAAGGAGTGAGAAATAGAAGGACAAAACAAGCAAGAAAACCATGTTTCATTCCACCTACGCTGATACTGTTCAGAACTCAGACTTTGTTAACTAGTTCTCTTTAAAAGTCATTTCATTTCACGTCATAAAAAAGGTATTAATAAAAAAAAAAGGCATAACCAATATAATTCTGCATCAGACAACAGACCTACCCGCTGCACTTTCTAGTACTAGCCAACAGCAGAGACATCAGCATGACGTCTGTGCAGGACAAGCATAGCGTGTTAGCACTCATCTTTCAGAGATTTACATCTCTAATGTCTTCAAAGACTATGTCTTGGGTTTAATAGCTAGTAACATGCTCTTCTTCCATTAATCCGCCTTAATTACTTTTTGAACTCAGGAAAACACTCAGGATTCTGTGGCAGTAAGTTCCAAAGTTAAACTACAGGACTCATGCAAAAAGTCTTCCTTTCGCTTTTGAATCTGTCTCCTGATAATACAAGCGAGAGGGGCAAATAAGATAATGGAAAACCAGTCTTGACTCAAGTCAAGAGGAAGTTTGACTCGACAATCCTTAGAGGTGCCTTCCAACTTGAGATACTCTATGACTGTCTCTCATTTATCTTCTTCCTACATTTTTACCACACCACATTCCTCCATCAGTCATTGCTTCTTCAGACTGAAAGCCTCCTCACGCACAAATCATTCCATTGTTTTGTTCGCTCTTAGCACTCTTCCCTTTACTGTTCTAGTTAGTTTTTATCACCTGGAAACAAAGTTTAAAACTGCATGCAGCAGTACTCCATACTGCAAGGATTTCCACAGTGCCAACAGCTCATTCACAGCCTGCTACTGCCGATGTAAAACCGGGACTGTTTTCCCAAAGCGCATCACTTGGCGTTTACCTACGCTGAGCATTATTGTTTCGTCAGGCTGCCATTCGGTGTCACAAGAGCTAAGGTACCATATTAGCCTTTTGCTAACATGCTTAGCTTATTTTTCCTCTGTGCTTTCTGCCTCAGTTTGACAAGACACAAATCTGTTAGTTTTTCTACAAGGTGCTCGTACAGACTCAGTCATAAGACAATACAGTCAGTGACTGTAAACTGTTCATGAAGCATTGCTAAATTTATGGATCACACAATACTGTGTCATCCAATCATCAGGGAAAAAAGTTCCTTTGCACTGATCCTAAATGCAAGCTAAATTTAAGATTCTTAAAACCTACTGATCTTTTCACTATGAAATAAGAGAGGAAAAAGGATGTTTTAGGTTCTTTCCATACATCAGCTCGAGAAGTCATCCATGAAACCCAACCCTTCTGTGAGGATAGCTAAATATAACTTCAACACCTCTTGTGATCAAAACTATGAAGAGCAGACTGTTTCAAAATAACCTTAATTAAGTCAACACAGTTGCAGAATAAGCTATTTAGATTTGACGCATCTCTTCTCAGGACATGTATAGCTTTGACATGGAAAATAGTAGAATATTGAAGTTGTACTCTGATATAGCAAGTGACCTGGTCAGACTTCATTTATGGAGTATTCTTTGATCATCGAAACAAAACAAGACATGTAGCTTTTTCTAAACTAAACACCTCCTCTGGGTCTTTACTGGTAGTTTAAGACACACGTTGCCAAAGCATCATCATCAAAGCTTCAGACAGAGTTCTGGAGGTGAATTGGAATAGGCAGGAAACAAGGAGCTATTCTATGAACAAAAATACATTCATACTGAGCGTCACTTTTGACAGCTGTACGAGCAGCCCCAGGTGACACGCTGCATCAGGAAGCTGGGGAGACCTTACTCACAGGGCACAGCTGAACTCTGTACATCATAGACACCTGCCCACCACTTACAAGGGGACAACAAACAGCGACTGTGAGAGTGCTGGCAAGCTTTTTCTAAGAGTCCTCAGAAAAATAAATATTAGATAAGTAAAACATGACAAGCAGGAATTCTCTACAAACCCTGAGCACTGTCAAAAGAAGGGATATATATTTATATCTCTAAGTTATAAAATTCAAAGATACACAATACAGTTCAAAGCATTTCATTTGAAGATTTCTTCTTGTACCAAAACCAGTTTCATTTTTTCCAGTGGGCATTTGACAAGCACAGCAGTATCCACTCGCACACAGTTCAAGAAAAGTTTACTGAAGCACCCACCATGTTGCTGCAAGTGTTATTTTCCACTGTAAACATTTAGACTTGTCCTTATACTGTATATTCCCATAATTCAGGCTCTTGAGGAAAAAAAAAACAAAACCTTCAGATATTGTCTGCTTGTCTAGTTTCACTAACTAAAACTAATTTTAATTAAAGCTGATTTCAGTGCAGAGCTCACTTTTAGTGATGACTGGGCACAGCCAAGGCAAATGGGGCCAAAAACCCTTGAAGTTGTTAAAAAAAAAAAAAAAGTCTTTTTGGATATCTTCCAGTCTTCATCGCTGTTCATTATCATCATTATGAACAGATGCTAAAGATTATTTGAAATTCACAGTCATAAAATTTTTGGTTAGCTTAGGCATAAAGGGGAATGCAGATACACACAAGAGGTAAATGCCGTTATGGAAACACAAGCATGGCTAGCGTTCTGATACCATACAGCAGATAATAATTGGAAAAAAAAATACTTACTAGCCTTAAACATTTTAATGCCTGCAGCAAAATGCCATGGGTAATTTCTGAATTTCCTTACACCCATAACAAAACTTCTTTGCAGTTTTGAATGCAAGGGCCTTGGAGTTTTTGAGGAGTATAAAATACTTCTCCATAATTCTGGAAATTAATCTTTAGCTTTTTCAAGTTTTTCTCCCTAGCTGAAAGTTGTTTTTTGTTAAAACAAAATTTTACTAATCCACCCATTCAAGTTCTTGCACTATGTTCAGTAGTTGCTGCAATGATGAGCGAGTCAACTAGAACACTTGTTTAGACAAGTCACCAGGTACGTTTGGAAACATTTTCCAAATTTCTTACGATGGGTTACACTGATCAATGTAACCTATCACATATTTCTTCTGTCTACTGTGCAACAGTTGTGAGTTTCCGATATCCAACAGAAATACTTGGAGAACTGTCTTTAGAAAAGGTCTCATTGATAAATTTAACATTTCAAGTTGGCAGCTACTCTGTTTATGGCTGTAACAATTTTGTTCCAAGAATTAATATGCATATGTTCTCTTTCATTTGCTAGATTACATTTTATTATTATTATTATTTCTTATTTGTCTTGTAACAGAATGGCAAACTGCCATATACTGGATGGGCTACCAGTAAAAAGACCCAACATCTAAAAATTTCTGAGCCCGAGCACTACAACTATACAGTTACAAGTTTAGAAAGTACTAAAGCAGGAAACATTGCAGAAGAGAAGCACCAGATGAGACTATGCAGCCCTAGGTATATTTCACTTGAAAATTTCTCCACCATATTCCTCCATTGCCAACTGAATACTGAAGTTGGCTTCAGAACATTAGAAAAACCTTCCAGACAGAAGTTGCTGAATAGAGTTTTCAGAACGTTTATCACTGCTACAATAAAAAAATATCCCCACCCACAGCCTGATATGTAGATTTTTCACATTTGCTAAAAAACAACAGGTGGTGGGGTCAAAATGCAGAGTATAAAATTATAAAGCAGTTTCAAGCTTATAAAACAATTATTACTACAGTTGTAGTGCTATTACTTAATGTTACCAGTAGTAGTAATACTATCAATGCTGCTATTACTTGAACGTATAAAGCAAGAAAATACAAATTACCTGGTGAACCTGAATTTCCACTTTCAGAGCCTCCTGTAGAGTCTGCAGCTCCATTCTCTACCTTCTCCACTTTCTCTAGAAGTGTCTTTGCTGATTCCAGTGCCTTGAGTTTCTGGTTTCCTCTTTAACACCAGTGCTATAGAAAAATAAAGGTTTTCTTTTGGTTAGTGAGGGAGAAAAGTCAATTTGAAAAAAAAAAAGGACATTATAACAGAACAGGAATTCAGTATTGAACTATATTCAACTGCAGCTTTCTCGCCTAAACACAAACAATCTTTCCAACACAAGAAATTCTACAGACTGTACAAAATGCCTGCTGCCTTAGAGTCATTTAGCCAAATTTGTTACTTCCCACATATCCCAAAGTTGACATACTTGTCCCTTATCTTAGTTTGCAGGCAGCTATTTCCTACCAATATCCTATTGCAGTTGCATATTGAATTAGCAAAATTTAACTACCGAGAACATTTTAAAAATCTGTGTAGATGAGAAAGTATTCTGGTGACTAAAATTCTGCAACCCAAACAGCAATAAATTGTTAAACAGAATGTACTGCATTAACATACTTCCATGATACTATAGAGCTGTTCTCAGATGAGATGGCCTGCATGCAATTTGACAGAGCGACATTAATATATTAATAAGCCACTGCCTAAAGTTTGTGCTGAGTTAGTCATTTCAGTTGAAACCTATTTTGAAGGAACACAAGATTGATATAAAGCAGCACAAGATGTTTTCAAAACCATTAATTTTAAAATCCTTTTAATCCTGGAATTCTACTTGTAGAACATGAGTATGAGTTTACCATATTCACTTGTACTACAAACAAATTAATCTCCCAACCTCTGACATAGCAAAGCATTATCAGTCATACTTCTAAAACCCGTGAAAGTCAGAAAAGAGATTTTTGTTCAGAAATACGTTAAAAGTATCAGCTTCTGAAACAGGATTAAGATTCCTGTCTGTATCCCATATGCTCAATCACAATGAAACCTGTGTAAATACATCTATAAATACATACACATAAAAGCCATCAGAAAACATTATATAGCAATCTCTCCAGTCACTTCTCCATCCAGACATTACACATTAAAGAATTGCTGGAGTGTTAAAATAGCTCCTATTTTTTTTTATTTTTTCGAAAAATCCTCACAATTATTGCACAGGTATTGTAGCCAACTCAGAGGCCTTCGTAATGGGTCTTGATTGTTTTCAAGAGGACAGTGACAGTTTTAATTAGACATGTAGGCTGTAAAAATACAGTAATTCTCTTAAGTTAGAGACATTTATTTTAACATTGTCTCACTAAAGTAAACTGAAGTGCTGGACAAGTTTGTGAACTCCTGAAAACAAAAACGGTGGTGGTGGTGATGTTTTGTTTATTTAAAGTAATTGTTTCTCTTTCCAAACAGAAAGATGTTACAAAAAGAGAGGGCTAGAAAGGGGTTTTAAAAAGCATTATATTCAGTCATCCTTTGTCAGTGCTGTCTGCTGTTAGCTTAAAGTTACTTATTTAAATAACAAAGGCCTGATCAGACTTTCTAGTCGACGAATGCAATGACCTTCTGCAAGGGCCTCTCCCACATGTGACACAGATAAACGAAAACAGCTGCCTTTGCAGCACTACTCTCTATAAAATTGTAATTTGTATCAAGGGATACATGGAAATTACATATAGTTCCCTGTTCTATTACCACAAACAGTAATGAGAAAACAGAATCCCGGATTATTACTTCCACTCACTGACAAGAACAACTATAGCCTGCATTAAGTCCCTACCATTGCAGTTTCAAAAGAAACCATGCTTCAGAAAACCATGGGGGAGACTGTCTAATGAAAACTGGAACCCACCACAGAGGCAAAAATAAAATCTTTCATAAGCCTTGGAAATTCAATTTTGGGGTAAAGATACAGGCAGATATGGCCACCGTTTCTTCCAATGAATGGGAAGGCACTCCTGATGAATAGCTAGTATAGTTCTGTAACTGCACAGTAACTTTAAAGTGCAAAGCAGCAGATGAGAGTGTTATCTCAACTGAGAATGCAAACAACATCCATAATTTTAATACATGCAACTATAGACCTGTACTAGTTCATGGGAAAAATGACACAGGTACTTCTGTTAAAAAAAAAAAAAAAAAAAACCAACAACAAAACAACAAAAACCAAAGATTGAGTGACTACTATTAATGCACAACTTAATTTGACAGATAGAAATTGTAGTATTGATGGTTCATGAAAACTACTCCAACCCAGTTTTATAGATGCCTTGAACAGCTAGAAAGATTTTTCAAAATTAATTTGAAGACATGTAAGAAAAAAAGTGATAGTGCTTTGCAGAAGTGGTTACTCAGCTTAGCCATGTTTACAGGAGTGTAGACATGAACAAATGTAATTCACTGTCAAATTGATGAATATATATTTTGACAAGTAAAAAAAACCCAAAACAATTCTAGTAACATACCGATCATTCAATTCCATTCCAAAATATTTGTTACAATTTCACATTTTTCTTTCATTGTAATTTAAAAAGATAGCAGATCTTAAGATGCGTTAAAATTTATTCCTTCAGCGTATATAAATTTGAAATAGGTGCCATAGTATAACATCCTGAAAAATTAATTTAAATTCATAAGACTGAAGCTTCCAAGAAAAAGTGAAAGACTGACAAACTTTTGACATTTCTTCTTTTTTGTCGTCATTGTTCCTGTCCCCCCCTTGTTTTCCTGTTGTTTTTTTTGGGGGGTGGGGTCGGGGGTGTTGGTATGTTTTCTAACTCTTGACTTGACTCCTCCTTCCTACTTCCCTTCCTCCAGCATTCCCATTATAGCCTCAGAGCAACTCTCTTTGCAGTATCATTTACCCCGTTACCTTCTGCCAGCAAAGTCACACTGAAGCACATTTTAAACATAGGAAAAAAACTCCTCTTCAAAAACTAAGAGTGTGATATGTGAGGAAAGAGAAACTTCGCTTTGAAAGCAGGTACAGAACTACATAAGCAAGTGGTCTCACACATTTTATGAATGCAAACATCTTCAGTATTTTTGAACTTTTATCCTTTTAGACTGAACTTCAAGAGAAGAGTTTAAAACTTAAGTCTAGTGGCATTATGAACTACCTAGAATGCCACACTGGAAGATGTATAAAGCCATCCATCCCTGGATTAATCATAAAACATACTGTATTTTCCACTCTACTCTTATGACAGTGGAATTACTTTAATTAAAAAGCTTGTAGATGATTGAAATTGCATGGATGGGTTGGTTTGCAAACATCCTTCATCCCATTAGTTTTTAAAGGAAAACATGCAAATGCCTTGTTCAATGCTAGAATCAGTGATTTCCAAAAGGAAAGCAAAGGATTGTGGAGTACATGTATCTCTCATACATCCAGACATACTTCCAAGCCTCAGCCAGAAAGAACACTGTGAGCAAGAGGTAAATTTACCATTCCTTGGATTGATTTCAACTATTGGAAGCAGCAGTCCTCCATTCAATTTCTTGCTGGCACGCATTTGTTATAAATAATCCCTTATTTCTTATGTGGTTGCTTCGAGACTTCAAATTTCATGCTCACATAAGTACCCCAATGCACCGCAGCTAAGGTAGTAGATGTTTATACACTATATAAATATTCAGAGACTGAATGAAACCTTAAACTCTACAATAATCACATAAGTGCATTAGCACTTCTCTATTATTATCTCAATTAAATATAATCCACATCAGAACCTCTAAAGTATCACAATGCTATTTAAACTACACCTATTTTGGAAACTGCACTAGAAACACAGCTGTCAAAGTATATATATGTAAGAAACAAAGGTAGGACCCACACAAAAGCCATGAATACCTTCTGTGTTTATGAAAGGACTCTGAATAACTTGGAATTCTAGACAGAATTCCTTCAAATAAATTTGTTTTTCACATTACACAGAAAAAATTTTAACTTTATTGTTTTTGAGCACATGAATTTAAACGTCCACTGTAATTACAGACTCTTGGGTCTAAATCTCAGCCCTACAGTGGTTTTATTTATAGGACTGGGGCTCCCATCAGTAACATTTACTTTTTAGGATTTAATTCCTGAATATAAGAATAGATAGGATTTCAGTTTCAGTAAACATCAAACTTTTCCAGGAATGGATGCCAGGTCTTCTTATCATCTATTCTTAGGTAAACCATCTTAGCCTTGAGAAGTAGTACTTACCGGTTTTGAGAAAGTTACTCCCTTCAGCTCTCTACCCCCTCCTACAAAAGAAAAACATTAAAAAAAAAAAAAAAAAAAAAAAAAAAAACCAAAACAACAAAAAAAAACCCATCGTTACAAACAGCTTAATATAGTTTGAAACAAAGAAAAAAAAATTAAAGGTTTGGAAAGGTGGGGAGAGGAGTCATTCAGGTTTTGGGGAAGGGTTTTTTGTTTGGGGTTTTTGGAGGGGTTTTTGGGTTTGTTTTTGGCATTTTTTTTTAAATTGCTGATGTTAACTATAAAATACCACGTGGAAAGAAAATCTGTTTGACATGGCAGGGAAAGCCAAGGAGACCTACAATTCTAATCTGGATTAAAATGCAAACTATTACTGTCACTAGGGGAAGAAGAGATTACAGGTACAAGCTTTTATAGTTCTGTGCAAGGCCTGTGTCCCCCTCCCCTGGGAGTAATACCTCCTCTCCATCACATTTATTAACATCTAAGTCACAAGCCCTGTCAGTTGCCACAGCTAAATATGACAAGGTTACCCACCGCAGACATTTGCCCACCACCTCTGCTAGAGGTT
Source organism: Falco punctatus (assembly GCF_963210335.1). NCBI lineage: Eukaryota > Metazoa > Chordata > Aves > Falconiformes > Falconidae > Falco > Falco punctatus. Next base: position 2,486,416 of record NC_137587.1, read on the forward strand.
ACACCAACACAACAAAGATGATAGAGCAGGTGGTGTGTCAGCACAGTCACTAGAGCTCAAATCCCAGAGTACTAATATAAACTGAAATCAATGGCAGTTTAAGCTAATATGCTAGGTCATGAACTGTGGAGGCCAGGAAGACTGCCCATTACACTGCCTGTGTCATGGGAAGAACAACATTTACCGGCGGAGCAAGGTAGTACCTCTTAAATCATGCTCGTATGAATCATAAAAAAACTTGTGAGTCAGAGTCCTAAAAAGATAAGCTAAAACATAAATGATAACTCATTTGCTCAATTACTTTGCCTAATGCTAAAAAAAGCCTCAAAAATACTCCAATTTCCTACTAAAATACTAGAATATCAGCATATTTTAAGCTTCACCTCCACAGCTAACAAAATCTTTGCAGATATGTTTCCATTCACACACAGTCTTCGCAGAGCTGAAGATTAAGCCCCAGTGTCATGATTTAACCCCAGCCAGCAACTGAGCACCATGCAGCCGCTCCCTCCTCCTGCTCCCCTGGTGGGATGGGGAGGAGAATCAGGGGAAAAGGTAAAGCTTGTGGGTTAAGATAAGAACAATAATTGAAATAAAATGAAATCTCTAATAATAACAGCAATTGTAATGAAAAAGAGAGGAATAACATACAGATGGAAAAAAAAAAAAACAAGAAGTGATGCTCAACGCATTTGCTCACCCTTCGCTGACTGATGCCCAGCCAGTCCCCCAGCAGCGATCCCAAGGCCCCAGCCAAGTCCCCCAGTTCATACACATAGCATGACATCCGATGGTATGGAATAGCCCTTTGGCTGGTTCAGGTCAGCTGTCCTGGCCGTGCTCCCTCCCAATTTCTTGTGCCCCTCCAGCCCTCTCACTTGCAGGGCCTGAGAAACTGAGAAGTCCTTGACTTAGTATAAACATTACGCAGCAACAACTGAAAACATCAGTGTGTTATCAACATTGTTCCCATACTAAATCCAAACCCACAGCATTGTACCGGCTACCAAACAGAAAATTAACTCTCTCCCAGCCAAAACAGGACACCCAGCCTTATAAACAGATGCAGCAGCAGAACTCCAGATTATCATCTCTTGCTCAGTGGAGTAGTTTACATTTACTCACCAGCAGAGCCAGGTTGCTGATGAACACCAAGAACTGAAAAGAAAACAGGAAGCCTACTGCTGGCAGTGACTAAGGATTGTTGCTTTCCTAATCTCAAATTTTATTATACGTTTTAAACAAAATACTACAGAAGTTAAAGTTGTTATATTGATTTTAGAGTAATTTCAGATTAGTTCAAATAATATCCAACTGTTTACATGGCAGGTTATGAACTGGGGAGTATGGACTGTTTTCAGGCTATATTCAAACCAAGTGCATTTGCTCTTGATGCTGCAGAACTTGAAATACCCTCATTGTTGAGGGTGCTGAAGAGACACCTGAAGTGGCACCTGTTGAGGGTACTGAAAAGGGTGTGATTTTCAAACTTTAGCTGTTTCTTCTTCCGCATTAAAGCCTTAATTGTCACCTCCGCCTCCCACTATCAATCAGTTAATTGGTCCAAAAAACTATAGAGGAAGCTCTTTCATCATGCAAGCACTAACAGTCTGTCTTCAACAAACAACTACATCTCCATACTACTGATAAGAAATGATTACAAAAAAAAAAATCTCACTGCTGTAGATGACTGACTTCGAAAAGCTCACAAAAACTGTCAGTACTGCACATCTGCAAATACAGTCCTAGAACAAGTGAGCAAGATTTTTATTTCTAAAGGAAAAATGCCATTTACTTGTAGTACAAGGGCACACAAACTGAAGAGAAAACTGTACTTAAAAATAACAGCATGATTAACTGTTCCTTCCTTCCTTTTTTCCCCCCCTACGCAGAGACTCACCTCCATAGTGGGACCCTAGCTTCATCAAGGCTGAACCGTGCAGAAAAAAGCTGCACAGTTACAAGCCCTCGGATTGCATTTAACTACTCTGAAGGGCTGCAACCCCAGGCTGAGAACCCAGGGGCTCCCGAGGACAAAGTTAGGAAAACCAGGAGTTTAATCGTGACTATGTCAGTGATTTGCTGTGTTGCCTTGGAGAAGTCACTTAGAGAGGACCTAGGCAGGGAATGAAAATACATTTACATCCTCTTCTGTACATAATTTACTACAGGCTTTTTTCTTAAGTGTTTATAACAGGTTAATGTTTGAAAGTCAAGCCTTTGGAACTACAAAATACTTTAATTCTGCACTCATGCAAATACAGTACTTTTATTGGCATCTCTGCCTCATTTAGCAGAGAAGACAAGCTTAGAGAATGAAGCATCAGTTGAATAATTTCTTTTCATTCTGAGTTTTCAGTTTGCATGCTTTTTAAAATTCAACATTTAAGCTCTACAACAAACAAAGAACTGGTTTCCTCATAAGCAGCACATTAATGAGAGTCACAGAAAAACTTGTGCCTGATACAGGCAAGTTTTCTTAGATAGGGAGTTGAGACAGAGAAATGAAGAACATCCAAGACTGGTAACTCCGAGCATCTTAGACTTATGTTTCCCATTGCTCTTAAACTGTTCTCTACTATAAAAGTGTTATGACCAACTAAATCCATAGCTTTGGTTCCTGAAAATTCTCTGCATTTGTGGCTACTGGGAACCAACCCAGAACAGCATTAATGAAAAAGGTACCAGATAAAACCCGCTCTGTAGATGAATGGAGATTATTTCTTGTTTACAGCAAGAGTACATACACAAATTCACACTGCCCCTCTCTCACTACAAAACACATTAGGAAGTTAAGTCACTCATATCAGTAGCCTCAAGAGTTTTGCATTTTGCAGGGTTTCTTAAAAACTTCAGCAAGTAGAAGCATACCACAAAATCTCAGCTACTCATTTTACTGAGGCTGCCTTTTGAAGGCTCTAGAAACACATGCTGAAGTTGTTTTGAGGTATGAATCTGCACAGCTAAATCTCAGATTTTTACAGGATATTCTGCAATATTTGCAGGGTTTTAAAACCCCAGCTCTGGAAGTCATATTTCTACATCCACCTCTGCTTTCTATTAAGAACACTGCTTTCTTCCCAAAACATACAAGAAGAAAAAGTTTGAGCAATGCTTACCTATGTTTACTATATACTAAAACCAAAACCCAATTAACATTAGCATTAACCAAATAAGACAGTTTTAGAAATTGTTTTTCTTAGTGAGACTGACTATTGAGAATCTGATGTATTATTAACAGAAAGGGTAGTTTCATATACATACATTTAAAGTAGTACAACCCACCCACCCCGGAAAAAAAAAAAAAGGCTCTTAACCTTTTCAACAGTTCTATACAACATATGTAAGGAAAAAACACACCACCATTGCCGAAATCATATTCTGCAGATCAACTGTCAACTTTTTTTTGAAGTTTGTAAAGAAGGAGAAAAGTCACTCGTTTCATAGGCCTGTCATGAAAACGAAGACCTCAAACACAAAACTCCTGTTCAACATTCTGTAGCCCCTTGGGACGATTAAAAACATTTTAGCATACAGCACCTGAAGGTTTAAGACTATTTAAATGCAAAGTATCTGTATATTAAGATGTTTGGTCACATGAATCAGAATTTATTATTACCTTTAAGTTATATAATAAAGCGTATGCTACTGTAACCAGAGACTCATGTGGAAAAAACGGCAGAAATGAAAAGTCATGTTAGCCACTTTTTGTTAGCATTTTTCCTAACTCTAGAAGCTAGCACATGTCTACTGTTAGACCATGTAACTTTAATCAGAAACTTTATATGTACATATCACATTACAATATTTAATGATGTAATCTTAACTTTTGCCAATAGGACCTCAGTCTTGTTCAGTGCCCAGGATGGACTTGGATGAAAATGAACTAATTGTTCATGAACAGGCAACTGTGAGCCTGACATTCTTTCATATTTCAGAGCATTACTTGACAATGATAAGGGTAAAACATTAATTAAAAAACAATTTTAAAATTTGGGGGGAGGGGGCTGCAAAATACACGGCGCACAGAAGGGATTAACAGTTTTCTCTGGACATCTGTCTTTAGAGGTGAACTCCTCAAAGCAATAGCTCTCCTTCCTGTATTTGATAGGCACGCTGTATATAGAGAGCACTGACAACTTCTTTCCTGGAAGATACAGTAACAGTTACTTTACTGTGATTTTCAAGCCACAAATTAAACTACTCATATTCTTTAACCCGACAGGATTTCGGCAGCCTCAAGAAAAAGACAAACCAAACACAGCCCGTATGTGGGTTATACAAGCTATTCCAACTACGTTATTATAAGGCTCACATTTCAATGACCATCGTTAGCAGCGCTGGTGCTGTCACTTCCATGATTAAAAGCAAGCCTCCCGTGTGCCAGTGCAGGGAACCCGATCTTGCCATTGTGCTGCAGCTGGGAGAACTCCCAGTCAGTCCCAGTAACACGTGCCAGGCAGGTGGTACAGGGACCAACAGGACTGCCCAAGATAACTGAGACTGCACTGAAGCATACTAGCCATGCCTTCCAGTATGTCGGTCTGCACAACTCCTTTGCAACTTCTCTCTCTTCCTCTTCCCTATCCTCACACAATACCGGTAGATACTTGCCACTAAAATGGTCAAGGACCCTGGCTTTTCTGTTGATGCATGCAAACAATTTACAGGATTTAAAGTACACGCTTCAGTTCTGCCTCCGAATTCCTTCTGCTGCTGTGATTAGCCATGAAACAGACACAATCTGGAGTTTAAGACAGCAGAAGCAGGTTTCATTTGGGGATAGATTGGTTCACCTTCTCTACAAGGCCTTAAAAAACCCATCAAACTAAGTTTAAATGGAAGCGTGTGACATCATCATTCCTCTTTGCAGACGCAGTACTATATTTAACATTTAGAGAATGAGCTAAAAGACTTACTACAGCTAAAGAGACCATCCCTGTTGTAAAAGCAAAACCACTTCACAGGCTGATTTTTAAAACATCCATCAAAACTTGCCATGGCAGTCAAACACATGTAAACAGATGAAGATTACCCTCTCAGCTGCGCTTGTCCTATGACTACAGCTCTGACAGGCGTTAGTGGCTCTTCCTGAATTAAGTCTTTCCTGGCATCACACTCTTCAGCAAAATGAAAAACCACATTTGGCCTAGTGGAAAGTTAGCACAAGTATGCTTTAAAAAAAAATCTCAGGATCACCTCTCTCACCTAAGCAGACAGAAAGTATGCGCCTTTGCAGTTTTAACTCATGCACAAACCCCTCCTCTTTGAACAGTCTTAGTATATTTCTTCAGCCCGACCTAAAGCCACTTACACTTGAAAGGGAAAAGGGTTGCATAATTTAACTTACCCAGGATTAACTGTTTAAGCCATCTTTAAAATAAAACAAAACTAACCCACAACAGTTTCAATTCCCTGATTTTATATTTTCTTTCATATGATAAATATGGCATTCAGGGAAACGTATTTATTTTTTAATAAAAACTAGACTAGAAGGTTACCGAAAGTCTGCCTCTAACCTGTGACCACTATTAAGCCTGGCAAAAGTTCCTCCTGACTTGACACCAAGGGCTTGATGTGTTCCCCATTTAACCCCTTCTAACATTCATGAAATTATCACCAGTACAATTCTGCCTTCTGTACCTCGAAAACAGTGTATGGGGAATGTTTTACAGCACTGTCGCATACTGAAGTTCTGGTACTGCAGACAGAGAAACGTGAACAAGAACACCAAGCTGCACTTTGCTCAGTGAGTTACCATTCACCAGTTTTTAGATAAACACAAAACAACCTTGTATGCAGCAAAGCCAAGTTCCCACTCCTGTAAAAAACTGGATGACCTGAGTTTTTATTTTAGTGAATTACTTTGTTATTTAGAAGGACTGTCAATCTACACATATACTACGAGGAACCCCAAGTCCTAATAAAGTCTGTAGAGTTTACGATTTACCAACAGTGCAACAGCAAAATTTCATGTTTGAAGCAGCAAGCTAGGCATTTTTTTGCAAAAATTAAAAGATTTACGTGATGTAAAGATGCAACTCAGTGGAAGGCAGAGCCTGGCATTTATTTCTAAGATTTTTTGCTGCATTCTGTCACATTCCACAAAATTGCTGGAAACTTGGATTGTTGGGACTTTTTTTTTTTTTTTTTTTTGGGGGGGGGGGGGCATGTGTTTTGTTGTTTTTGGTGGGTTTTTTTAGAAAACAAAGTTTATCAGTTAAACTTCAAAGAAGTCAGTTAATCTGTTAAGTCTTAAAACTGGAATTTTTCTTTTTTAATTATTTTCAGCTTATTTACAATGTATACATATAGCTGGGAAGGAAAAAGAAGATGGAAGGTCAACAGAAAACAGAAGTTGTCCTCTCCTACCTCTACTAGCCCACTGCTTTGGCTCAAAATTTGTAAGAAATTCAAAGGGAAGTTATTTGGAGGGTGGTGTTTTGTGGTGATTTTTGTTTTTAAATACATGCCTAGCAAAATCGGTTCATTAACCTCTACTGTTCTTAAGGTGTGTTGTAAATTTCTCATTGCAGTCACTAAGAAGTTTTTGCCTTCCTTTTTGTACTTCAGATCTCTACTTGGGGAAAAGGAGATGGAGGAGAAGGAGCTGCGAGGAGGACAGAAAACTAATTTCTAGAAAGAACACACACAGTAACTGATTTAACAACTGAAGATGCAAGGAACAAGAAAAAAAATTAAGAAAACTCTACTCCAGTCCTGGTTTGGGTTGGGATTTTTTCTTCCCCCACTCAAATTCCATTAAGAATGGAGGGATGTCTGATTTCTTGTTTATTCTTTCAAACACGAGGAGAAATTTCACATCGAGTACCAAACTGGTTTTCCCCTTCTAGCAATCCACTTTATCTTGGAAAGAACTGGCTTGCAGGAACGATGTGTTAGTGAGGCAGAAGTGCCTTAAGAGTTTTGGGAAGACATCCAGAGTACAAAAGCAGATGATCTGGGTAGCGCTGCAAGACTGCAGGCATGAAATGCAAAACTAGAGGTACCTCTGACTGTCACTGGAAGTGCTATTGCACTTCTAATGGGGAGAACTTCAGGTATATGCATATCCTCTGGTTGTACAAACTGTTAGTTTGAATTTCATCTATCTATCAGAGACTTTCGGCGGTAGGGGGGGTGGGGGTGATGTCAGAAAAGCAGCCAATGCCTCAACCACAAAACAGTGACATTCAAGGGCAGCTACGACCTTCCATTTCCAGAGCACTGCTATTGACTCAATCTGCCAGCAGGGGGAAATGCCAAACAAGTGAAAAAAAGTTAAGAGCAATACACTGAAGATGAGTAATAAAATCAAACAAAACAAACCAATCACACACACACACACCCCATCCTCAGCAGATAAGGGGAAAAATTCTCCTCCTGGAAAGGGGAGGCAGGATAAAGGGAGTATATACAATTCAAAGTAACGGAGTATGTTGCACATTCTTCCAGGCTTTAGAGAGGAAACAGTGAAAGTGCTAGTTCAAAATACAAGCACTTAAGAACAGCACCAGCAAGCAAAAACAAGTTTTCGGATTCAGTGTTAGCATAGAGTGACTGCAAATCTATTAAAGTTCTCTTAAATCTACCATCTCAACAAAGAGCAAAGTTTTGTTATTACACAACTGAGAACACCGAGGTGAAAGAATACAAATTTTTAAAGGACTATCCAACATGAATAGCTCAACTAATTTATTTAAAGTGAATACATATATTCCAGAAAATCATTCTGCATGACAGAAGACTTCCGATGACATTTACACAGAATCCCAAGAGTCTGGACTTTTTTTTTGCTGAAAAGATTTCAGAGCAGCAGGGGTCCCATTAAACACTCTGTTTTTCCTTCTACCTTATAAATACTATCTGTACACTATTTCCATGCTTACAAAGTATAGTGAAAACTACTTAAAGGAAGCATCAGTTAAGGGAATAAAACCGTGTAAAAGATATTTTGATGAAGGGTAACTTGCAATCAACAGATGGGAAAAAGACTCAATTACACAATGCATTATAAAATTAAGAAACAGAAACCCAAAATATAAAAATCTGTTGATCAAAGAAATTTAAAATGCATTTACAATAAAAAATAAAAAAATAATTAAAAAAAAAGAGACAGAAGTGTCCCACAATGACAAGGACTTTTCGTTTAAAGCATCACAGGCTAAGAATCATAGGAAACAACGGGGAGATTTTCAGTGACAGATGTATGGAGATTAGCTACACAAGCTTCTACCGATGTTAACCTTCCCACAGATATCAGACAGAAGCTAGGTACACATGTAATAATAAGCAAGCATTTAAAAATGCAGATGAACTGTGATTATATGGTAGGGCACCTTATAACAATGGGCAATCTTTTATATAGTTGCGTATGTATAAAGCCCTTTCAAAATCAGATGCTGTACTTCCAGTAAAGCTCTTCTCTCAGCGTGTCCCTGAAACCTGCTAACCGAATCACGGTTCTGCAAGCACGCACAAGAAAAGATTAGACTAACAGTATATCAAGAGGTTTAAGTAAATCCCAATTCTGCTCAGAGTTTACAGGTCTACCTCCTGATTCTCCGCTTCCATTAATTTATCCTGCAGCTGGAACACTCCCACAGGCAGCTAATCTATCTGACCACGGCTCTCTCCTTTGTGTCCTCCTCCAGCTGCGCAGTCCTACCCTCCCAGCAGTCCCCACTCTTCCTGGGAGGAACAGTGGGTGAGGGGGTGTCAGTCACACTGCTGAAAGTTGAAGTGATTCACAAATAGGTCTGTGGAGCACCAAGCACAGGCTTAAGCAGCAGAAGCAGTGGGCCAGCAGCTGAAGGGAGCCCTCCTTCCTCCCTTCCTTCCTTCAGCAGCCTCCAGGTTCCAAATGCTATAGCGGGCGAGAGGCTGAGCACTTTGCTGCTTTTCAACTAAAACAACCAGCATGGAATCATCTTTCACTTTCCCCACCTGGTGACAAGTTTGGCTCATGAGTTATGTTTTCAGTGATCCAGTCACGTAGACACATTGTTTTAATTTTGAGACTGGAAGACCTACAGGACAACTGGGGAAAAAAAGAGGCATCCGCATTTGCCAGGCATCTGAATTCTGTATGTTGTGCTTGTTACTCAGGCAGAACAGACATCGCTATTATTTTCTGCTTATCCTCATTATGGCACAAGGGATAACAGTTCTTTACTTGTTTACTGTACTGTCCAGGAACAGACTGTGTAAAGAGGTCAAGGAGAAAAATCATCATTTAAGACTTCTATCTTAAACACTAAAATTAAATCAGTCTGTACTGTGGGTCAACTTTCATGCCAGTATACTGGAACAAGTACTGGTCCACACTTCCTGCCTGGCACGGTTCTTACAAGAAACTGGCCTCTTCAATTTAATTCTTTTAACACATGCATTAAAAATAAGCCATTTCATGTATATAAAGTACAGCAGCATAAACCTGAAAATTAACTGCTAACGTACATTCTTGTATTTTAACTTTTTTTTTGCCAGGAAGCAAGATACCTCAAAATGAGAAACTATACATAAATTCTTGCTTTTACAACACTACAGATCACTGTCTTTAATATGTCACAGGCTTCTGAATAATTGTCAGAGGACAATATAAAAACTATTTGTTAGTGAACAGATGTTCATATGACAAAACTATCAAAGAACAATTCTTTGTTTCTTAATCTGTCTTCAGATTTTACAAACAAGATGGAGAAGGTAATGCTTCTCACCTGCTAGAAGTGATTTTTTTTCTAGAAAGAATATTAGGAATTTGATTTCACGCAGTTCTGTGCAAAAAAAAAAAAAAAAAAGTCTCAAGACTTCTGTTGATTCTGTTAGGTGCTCTGAACCCTGTAAAAGGTGGCTGGGACCCTCTGCTGCTACCAGAAAGGTATCACATTTTCCTCTCCTCCTGAATAAGTACCACATCTGTTCCAAGTACAGCCTGCTAATTTTTTCTAAAAAACATTCTCATTCTACATTTTAATTTTATTTGCTTTTTAGTCAAACTCATTCTGTTTCACCAGCTATTATTTCATGATGCTATGTTTTCCTTTTGGCATTCCTGCACACAGACACCCACAAAAAAAAAGACCAGCTGAAGGCCCTTGAACAATAAGTACAGTATTCTGTAGTATCGATTAAATCAAGAAAATAAACAGCATTAGGGTTTTCATGAGTTTCCAGGTTTTTGTATACTGGTAAGTTATGATAGAGCACTTAAAGGCATCAACACATTTACAAGCGGTCTAAATAAAAAGGCAGTAAACAGAATTAGGTAAAACATGCTTGTTTCAAACTCTGAACTAAACGGAATATTGAAACCTCCTTTCTCTCCCCCTCCATCCCAAAATAAAAGCGTGAGTGAGAAGGGATTTCATTACATTCTTAGAACTGTTATAAGCAAGTCAAACGCAGCCACTCGCGTTTAGCATGCAGGCTGTACACACTCCCGAGCACGTCACACCACGAAGCCACGCCGGCTGAGCCGCCTGCCTTCCCCAGGCCTCCAACGCAACTGTCACCAGGCCTAAATCAGGTAGGTCTGCGTGCAGCGCTGCTGCAGAGGCGCAGGAGCCCACCCCTGCTCCCCATTTCGCTTCGGATTGAAACTACCAGATCATTCCAGCATCAGCTTTCTCTCCACCGCTTCCTTTAGCTGTAGTGTATGTATTTAAAAAGACAAGGGAATCACAATTTACTGTGTGAGATTTGGCCCTGATTTTTTTCTTCTTTACCACACCGGCTACCCTGCAGGTTCTGAGCCATCGTCAGCTGTTGCTTTTGGTTCCTTCGATGCAACAGGACTGGGTCTGCCAGGCAGCATCCCCGGCTTCGCAGCACACCTCCACCGGGGAAAACGCCTTCCTCTCGCCTGCTCCCTGCGGGGCTCTGTGAACACATTTCCCCACTCTCCTAACAGGTACACAAGTCCAGCACTGGTTCAATAGTCACACATTTCTCTCTCTTTCAACACCAATTCCTTACTCCCCTGTTTATTTTCATACAATGCTATTAAATAAAAGTGCAATTAAGTGGTGGCCCGAGTACCTCAAGTGTTCTCCTAGAGAACATGATTTCTCTGCCAGGTTAATCCCATTCTGACAACTACTTTAAGCCTTCTACTTTATCTAAATCAGCATTTTTCTGCTCTTAGGATTCCCAGTCTACCTTGTAGCTTTGCAACACCCAGATTCTGGAGAAGGAAAAAAAAAAAAAAAAAAAAAAAAAATAAGAAGTAAAGCGTTGTCTCTATATAGCATGAACTTTCTCATCCAGGCAAGATAGAACAACACTGAGATAAAACCCACATTTCCTAATAGCTTTACTCTGAATGATCTTTTGAGTAAAGTAGTTGATGCAACAGTCTCATGAGACTGACACAAAACTACTGGGGAAACACAACAGGCCAAGCAAAAAGAGGTAACATTCTGGAGGTCAAACGTATATCAGAACACTGCATCAAAAAAAAAAAAAAAACCAAAACCACCCACAAAAAAACACCACAACCCAAAGACAACCAAACACAAGAAACCACTTTAAGTAACACTTAGAGGTAAGTACAAAAATATATGCTTTACCTGAATACTGGAGACAAAAACTGTTTCACTGTACCTTTTTTTTTTAAAGAAAAAAATCCACACACACAAAAAAAAAAATCAATCCCCCAAAAAAACACCATAACTTGCCCCTTCCAGAGAACGGTCCACAACAATTAAAAAATAAAAGATTTCCCAGACAATCAATCCAGTGTACATGAAATTATTTTTTTTAACATACAATTATTTAAATACTGATTTAACTAGCTCATTGCAATGGAAACCCTGACAACACCTGATACATAAAACATTCATGACTGAGTCCTAAAGAACTCACTGTTAGACCAACAAACACAAACAAGATGGACAAGTGAGAACAAGTTTATATAGAGGTTTATATACGCGCCTTGGAAAGACCTGTTTTCTCTTCCCCATTACAGATTTGTTTTCTGATCTCAAAATCTGAGCAGCTGTTTTCCCCCCCCCCTATTCTGCACAATATACCTGAACTAAATCACAAGTTTTATTTCAGTCCCTTGTCTTCCAAGAAACATCTGCCCTAAAAGGAGAGAAAAGCAGGAGGACACTACGCTCCACACCCTTTTCAGATCCCTTTGCTGTAAGAAAACATATATCCTTGTACCAGGCAGAAGATATTTAAGTTCCCAAAACAAACACGAACATGTTACAGAACTCTAAACCAAGAGGTATTTAATGCCTTAGAAGTCACTCCTAGAGAATAATAGTCCCTATTGTCATTTTACCCTGTGTGAAATGGCATGTTTTTCAAATCATCTATTGGAGAAACATTAAGAATTTCAATTATTGCAGCCCTTTATTTTCTCAAGTTGCATTAACAAGCACATAATATCTGGGACAGGGTTGGGGGGGGGAGGTGGGGGTGCCGAAGTAGCTTGTATAGCATCCTTTCATATGTGCTGCATGTTCCAGACCTGGAAGAAGGCAGAGTGCTAAGCAGTACTTTTACTTTTTTTTCCTGAAGAGGACTGGACAGTCGTGTAGCGAACAGGTCAAAGGACCCCGAGACCAGCAGTAGCACGTGTTACCAATTTCAAAACTCGTTCATTTGAACAGCCCCCCTCAAGTAACTTTAAGAGCATTTCTTGTATTCCAAATACAAACACAGATCAATAATACCTGGTTTATAACAATGCAAGTATTCCTTTCTTGGCTTTGTATGTTTTCACAAGTGTCTGAATAAAGTTCACTAATACACAACACAATGGTTTGTCCAGGTAGAGGCAGAGAAGCAAACTTCAGCTGCTTAGGTTACACGTGCTGTAAAACCAAAACACACTATTCAGACTTCTCATTCATCAACACCTAAAACTGTCAGTCTTACTTCTACAAAATCTGCATAGGTTTTACACAAGCAGTCAAGATAACCGTAATTTTTATGAATTAAACCTTTTGCAGTTATTAAGTTCCTGCTGCAGTCACACAGTATGCTAGAGACTGTTCAAATTCCACAACAGATTAATACTAACCTACTAAAAGAATATTTTTTCCCCAACTTGTGATGCATCACAAGTATGCACCCACAGGAGAGCACAAGATGCTAAGAGCTTCTGAATATAATGTAAAGTTGTAATTCAAATTACCAAATGCACAAAGAGCAAGGAAGTTGAAAAGGGGTTGATTCCCACAACAGTAATCTAAACCTTCTAGACATCTGAAAATTCGTACAGTACACACCGAGAAAAGCTGAAGTAGAATGCAATTCCTACAGCAGGCAAATTGTTACAGTCTGGATGTCACATCTGCATGTTCATACACAAAGCATTAGTCTTTTTGTCCTCTGGGCTAGAAGCCTTCTGGACAGAAGTGTCTGTCACAGCCCTTTTTCCTACCCCTCAGATATGATAAGAAAGAACACGTGTACTATTCTGCCAGTCTAATTATTTAATCCCCAATCAATATGTAGAGCAGCAAGAGAAAGGTAAATTCACATGTAGAAGCATAATAATCAAAAGAAGCATTAATTTCTAGCAATATTTATTCTCTGAAAAAGTGTCCGTTTCCACTTGCCTAAAAATTCAACTAGTTAAATCAAACTCTCCCTGCCAAAAAAAAAAAAAAAATCATGAAACTGAGATGTTCTAGTTAATTCTTAAAAGCTTAATCCTAGTTTAACACCTGCCCTTTGCCTGACAATCCAACTGCCTTAAAACTGATCATAATATTCCTCATTGAGATCAATGCTGGGTGAGCGAGAAGTTTTGCCTTTCAAACCTGAGCTTCAAATAAAAATGAAAATTCTACTAAGATGACAAAAAGAGATAACAGTAGATTCTTGATATTTATTCAAGAAGTAAACTTATGATTGGTCATAACAAAAACATGACAGACTAGGTTAAAAAGGCAAGACAGACTTACATAAACTGGAAGAGAAAAAAACTGAAAAGAGGCAGGGAATGCCACTATCTACCAGAAGTGATAAAATTCATGGTACTAAGCTTACCAAGCACTGGCCATTTATAAACTACCATTTAATAAAAAAGTAATCACATCTCTGAGGAACATTCTCTTCTAAGTATTCATAATAGATAGCAATCTCAATGAAATTAAGCTTTTGGACATCCAACTTCAAAGCAAAAGCAAAGGGATACGAATACATACATCTTGAACAGCCAAAGGTTCATACACCACGTTGCATCACAAACAAAAGGAAGGTGAACCCATCTGCACATGCCACACCACCTCAGAGCAAAATCCACGAAAGGACCTTCCCCTACTCAGGAATACATTGAAAGACTGAAAATGAAGAAAAAAGTAAACAGTCACAGAGCAGGGAAGTTACCATAACAAGAATCAGGGTTGAGTCTGTGAACATACTTTTAACTGATCTGGCAAAAAAGGAGGTTGCAGACATTGATGCTTTCCATTATTCCAGATAGTTAAAATTAAAGCAAACTTCAAAGAGTTCTAGGGGATCTGATAATACTGAATGACTGATTTTCATTCGTCATTTTATTGTCCTGTGTCAACAAGTGCAAAGTAACACACTCTGAGGAAAAAAATAACCCTAGCTATAAATATACAACGATGAGTCTAAACTAGGCATTACTACTTACGAAAAACATTTTGGGATTATTGCAAGCAAACAGTTCAACTCCCAGCAGCAAGAAGTCAGAGAAAATCTCAGAAGGTATTAGAAACAGAACAGAGAACAAACAGGGAACGTTCTGCTGTGATGCACACTGCACATTATTCTGGCTGCTTCACCTCAAAAAGGGGAAAGCTAGAAATGGTACGGAGAGGAATGACAACTAGGCAGCATGTTTAAAACAAATGAAACTATTTTTCTCGCATCAACCCATCACACACACAGAAAATGCAGTTAAACTGCATAGAACTTGCTGCTGTGCAACAGCATGGAAGTCACAGATTAAGACGAGTTCAAAAAGGCAGCAAACAAATTCACCTATAAATAGTTTAGTGTTGCTATTCACAGTGCAATAGCCCAAACGCAGCTTCCATCTCAGGCAGCAGCTAAACAAGTGTCTGTCAGAAATTTACTGTTAATATTTCAGCAGCTGACAGAATTCACCCATTTCCTACGCTGTTCAGTCAGCTGCTGCTGCTGGCCACTGATAAAGGCAAGATGCTGGATTAGATGGACATTTGGTCCAGCACAGTATGTTAGTTCTTATATTTAATCACATTGAGCAGCCATACCAGTATGCGTCTTGGGTTGGTTTGGAGGTTGGTTCTTCTGGTAAATAAACCAGGCTATAATTCAAGCATGTAATGTTAAAGGCAGAAAATGTTAACTTCTGAAGCAGAAATCAAACTGGTTTATGCCTATTGTGTAATATAATGCAACACTGAAATAAACAAAGACATGATCAAATATTCAAGGGTGTGGGCTTGTGGTGCTTTATTTTTTTTCATAACTCACCACACCGCTGAAAAATTCTCCTATAAACCCCTCACTAATCAGGATGTCAACCCAAGGAGATTCAGGCAGTTACTTTCTCCTAACCGAGAAAGACCCAGAAAGTTGGAAAGCAGCACGAAACATAAGCCATGGATGCTTCCTGGAAAAACTGCCAAGACCCGTTTAAGATTGGCAACAATCTGGCTTCCTCCCAGCTGACCAGAGGAAAGATCTCCTGAACCAATGGATTCAGAGGGAATATGTAGATGAATGTCTGACTCCTCTCCAAGAAAACTGAACTTGCCAAAGTCATCAGGTCCTGTCTGACCCTGGAGCAGTACTGGATGCTCTCTTTTTTAATAAGGAAGTCTAGCTGAAGCAGTAATGCCATCGCAGAAAATGCATAACCTCAAGCCGAGGCCCAGAACGAACAAACATCAAACAGAATTCTGCTAGGAAGTACTGCTCATCCTGCTAGAAAGACTGCCTAAACAATTTGGTGAATGTCTGGTTTCTCATCACTGTCAGTTTCCTTCTCTTCTGACAGATGAGCTTTTGAAGATAGCCAAGCTGAAAGCCATGTAGGATAAACAAGCAGGTCTCAATCTGTAAGAAACACAGAAGTTTCATTTTCTAGAGCCCAAATTACAATGGGTCTAGGAAACAAAGCAAGTGTCCAGTATACACCACCATTAAGTACTGCTGTAGGCAGTAAGGTGAAGATGGATGTACCCAAAAGCTTATCATCCTTATCAGGAAGAAGCAAGTATAAAAATGTATAAAAAAAGAGCAGAAGCTTTGTGATCAGTTTTGTGACGATGCAGACATTTCCTCAATAAAATCATTGCTCAGTTACACTGGTAAAGAAGCTGACCACGATCCAGTTTACATGAGACATCTTTTAAGTCACACAAAAAGACAACAAAATAAGAATTTCAGGCTGCACTACATTTTGGTTTTCACTTCATATAAGGCATACTTATAATTTTGTTATTTAAATAACCTTCTGCTTATGGAATCACACAGGTTGGTTTGGGATTCTTTCATTTTGTCTTGGGAGAGGGGCTTGTTACCTAGGTCAGTAATAGCATTGAAATTGGTCCTGCTGAAAGAAAACAGCAATATAATACCCCTGTCATCCTAAAGATCACTTGTGCAAACTACACTGGCAACAAATAGCACTACAAACTAACAATTTAAACAAATTGGCACTCTTATTTGTAGTTGGGAACTTCAGATTTACTAGATGTTTTCTAACTCCACGCTGCCATAGGCTGAATGTTTCAGGTTGAATTTGTTGGTATCTCTGACAGAATCGTACGAAGATTTAATCATAACGTGTGCGCACACTGAGTTTATTCATGCTTCGGTGCTTCTGCTGATCATCTGTGGGGCCACATTTCTCCCCTCCATCCCACCAGTAAAGGCATCACCAATGTGTAATTTGTCTCCAGATACATGACTTGGAAAGTCTTCTTCTGAAGCGCCCCATCTCTCACTGTGAGAAAATTCTAGTACTAAGCAAGGTATAAAAGAGCTCCAAGCAGTACCAAGAAACCTCTCGAGATTCATTCACATTTTTTGCTCGCAATAAAACCCAAATGCTTATCCTCTTGTTCTCCCCCTAAGTTCAAGGGGAGTTTCTGTTCTCCTCCATATCTGCTGATACTTCAACTACTACACAGGAAAGCTCAGTTGATTCCGATGTATTCCAATACAGGTAATGAGTCTGATGAGTCCTCTTCTCACACCTTAGGCTGCGTGGAGACAGAGGAAGAACCAGACAATTGTATGGATGTCCCCAGATTTATGCCCATTTGCCCGTAGTTCCAAGCCAATCGCCTCGGTGATGATGCAGGCTGACCTTTCCATTGCAATACAGTTCTCATCTTGGTTTACTTCACATGTCGCTGACACTTGCATACAATGCAGAACTGCTGCTTTGGCAACACAGAGAACAAAACCGGAAAGTCTTCTCTCCATAAAACACAGTGCCAGTCAACACTCTCTCTTTGGATCTCAGACCTTTAATGCCAAGGCGACATACCTCAGAATTATTTTAGAAACATCATTTCATGAAGCAGTGGTGACGTAAGCGGGACCCAACTGCACATGAACAGGAGAAGCATTCCAATCGCTGAACTGTTAACTCCAGGAAGTTTCATTACACCCATCCAGATCAAGAGATCACTACAGAAGTCACGTTGTAGAGTATGACACATGGTAGTTACTGAAGTTGCCTTGTATTTGGCCTTGAAGTTGTCTCCACAGTTACAGAGTTGAGATGTCACAACATAAAAATACTTCAGTAAAGAGACAGTACTTAAACTAGCTTACCACCGAAAGTCAATCCAGGCTTACACAGAACCAGCGTCTGAAAACGTGAACAATTCTAATGCAACATTAGAGGGGCATATGCCAAACTGCCTGAGCTCCACACACTAAGGCACCAGCAGACATCACAAGCAGTGCCATTAAGGGCTGTAACTGGAGATACTCCAGAACAGAACAAAAGACGCGCATTTAAAAGATCATGATTGAACAATCCCACCAAAGCCCATGCACCTAATGCCATGGATAATCACAGAATCCATCACATGGGAGTTCTATGCATGAGACTCACACCTTTAAGTGAGCTGTTTACAGTAGGCACGTAACAAAAAAGGGAGCCATACCTTTCACGTTTGCATTGGAATATAGTGTCTGCATTAAGCGGCACTAAAAGAGTTAGCGGAAGCAATGCTGGACCCAGCCAGCTGGGACAGATGCAGAAATTTGGGTATTGCTGCCTCTACTGATTTTCTACTTGGAAAAAGCATTCGTCCAAATTAACAGAACAAGATATCTGTCCCCAAACAGTACTCACTTGGGAAGACTGGAGAATTCTGCTCACATCAGCTGTACACAGAATAGTTTTAACAAGTGGTTAAGACTTCAGCACTGATGACACTAGTTACTCAGTGTTACTTCTGCTGTGCATTGAACCAGTCCACACAACCAGCTATGTCAAGTCCTTTACACCAGACTTGGAAAGTACAATACAGAAACAGTGATATTATACTAAGTTACTGGAACATCATTCGCACACTGGTCATAGACAAAGTACATTCTGGAGATGCTTTAATTTGGTAAATGTAAGCACTAACCTTAACTCTGACCCTCTGCATACATTTAGGATGTATGCCCATGTAACAGTATCTGTAAAAATGTAATCAAGCTTACACAGTAATAGGCAATTTCTTGTATTAATTGCAGTACAATGTAAGGGTGCCAGAACAGTGGCCACCAAAAAAAAAAAAAAAAAAAATTCAACAGCAACAACCACCACCATCATCCTCCTTCTGTATTTTTTCAGGTTCTGCAGAACTTGAATCAGGACTGTTTCTTGGCACCACTGCTTACCTATGCAACTCATATTTCACTGGATTTCAAATTCACATTTATTAATCATCATCTCCCCTATGCATCAGAAGGTCTCTCATCCCCATTCAAACCTCTACTTTTCTTTCAACCCAAAATAACGTAATAGAAAAATATATCCAAAATGTCAAAAACAAACTACCCTATTTATTTTGTACAACCAGTTTTACAAGAATCTCACCTCCCTTGGAGCAAGCACTATTTATTTGTACACCACTCGTACTTAATCAGTAAATCACTTTTAGGCTCATTTTGGTAGCAACATTCAGGACTTGAAGGAAGCAGGTAGTTTACTGGATTAAACACACAAGTGAGGGCCTCTGTTCCTAGCTTAAGGTCTTCAATAAATTTACCACAATGCAGAATAAATCCACTTCTCTCTGCCTCAGTTTCTAATGCAAAACATGGGAATAATACTACTTACCAGACTGACCTGTTATCTCTCAAGTGGAGCAGATTCTCAAATAATGACAGGCACACCTATACTCAAGTGAATAAATGATGCTGATTCACAACAGCAGATTGCCTGGGCCAAATTCCATGCAGTATTAACAAGTCAACAGGAAGCACTCCAAAATTACTGCACTGATGTGCTCTGATCTTCCTTCCCCTACATTCCAGTCAGCTGGCACTCTCACTGCTCCCTGTAAATGTAACAGGCACAGGTATCAACCTCAGATCCTGTCTTCCCTTCCCCTTTTATCATAATATCCCTCCTTACCCCTTAAAAGCTTTGCTTTTTCCTTCCTTCTCCTCAAAAGCACACAAATGGGAACTTTAGCATCTGGAGAATGGTATTTGGAGCTGGGGTAGTCACACTCAGTGTGGGAGTGCTGATGGTAGTCACTAATCTGAAAGGAAGAATTCAAGTAACCGTACACTTAATAGAAGTTCCTTTCTTCTCAAAACCATGGTTAGTCAATATAAGTAAAAAGATTTACATGCTATATCACATCAGCGTAACACAATCACTGTGCCAATCTAACATGGAATCACAAAAGTACACAATTAGCGTTTAGTGGAAGAAAATGCGAATGCAAGACTGATGTACAAAGGAAGCAGACTTCAGCTACAAGAAAAACAAAGTATCCAAAACATTTTTACCATGGGGATTGCCTTGGATTTTTAACTGATTTACTTAAAATCGGAAGACTAAGCTGTAGATTTATCCATTTTTAGTGGCTACTGTAATCAACTGAAAAGCGTTATCATTTCCAACTTTCACACTGCAGACACTCCTCTCTCACGTGCCCTCACACCAATATCAACCACAACCGTCACCTGCTCTCCTGGGACTTCCTGATTCCATGTACACAACAGCCCTGCTCCAACAGCGTCCTAGGAGATGGAGACAGCCACCACGTGGCAAGAAGGCTTACCATAATAGTGGAGACTAAGATGAACCAAAACGGTGCAGGGCACAAAACTAGTCCTGCATATGCCACAGTAGTATCAAGACCAACACTCACGGTAACATTTACAATCACAGCACTGCTGCAGTATCGGTGTAGTGCAAATCATTACAGTAACTTCTTTGCAAAGTTACTCTATAAAGAAACTCTCTTGCCTATAAATTAATTCCCAGATTTTTAATGGTCCTATTGCTGTGCTAGAAGAGATGTTTTAACAGATCTCCCTCCACAGACAGAGAAATTCTCATGCACGCTTCTCATTACATCATCTTTACGTGCTCCTCTCCTTGTTGTTTCCAGGATGGGTTCCCCCCCCTCCTTTTAAAAATGCCTTTGAGAAAAATCCCAGCTTCTCTCAATTTAGACTCTGATTATTACACAGAAGGTGTGGGGGGGAAGCCATATGAGGAAGAGAAACATACATGAAAGCTTACTGTGTGATTTTAAGTCCCTTCTAATGCAACTCCTGAACCCTAAGAAGCCTGTATGAGTCCTACTGGACTGCCAAAGACCACAGCACAGAAAGCAGCATTGACAAAGCAAAATTTAATCGTAACACAATGAAGGTTTCATAGCTGAAGGCTTAACATGTATCCTGCGTATGTGGGAAAATGGCAAAAATTATAGAAAAACATATGCAGATAGTATTTACCACTTTTCCCATGGTATGCAAGAGCTTCTGAAGAAGCTACAGGAGTTTCTGATACACTTATGAGAAAAATATAGACATGTCGTATATAGTACTTTCTACATACAAATAAACAGGGATTTAACAGCTACTTGTCCCCTTCCTTTAAGTTTTCCAAAGCCTTAGAGTCAAACAACTTATACACGTGATTACAAAATCATCCCTTATATTAGCAATGTATTTGGCATAAGGAAAAAAAAAAAATCAGCATTTTTTGACAGAAATAATCATGGTCAGAGAAGTGTAGATTAAGTTAAAAAGGGAAATCTGAAAAAAGGCCCCAAGTTTTGAGGAATCATACATGTTTTTCCTACATCAGGAAGGAGCAAACCAAAGATCAGTATTTTCGCTCTTGCAGTTTTGCAGCAATGACAGTGTCAGTGCAAAACAACAACTGGAGGTACCGGTATTCACAGGCATAGACCTATGCTGAACTAATCAACTCTGCAGCTGAGAAGCTACTGTTCCTGCAGTGAGGAACTAACCTGGAACATGCATTTAACAGGCCAACATCATCAGGTTTTGACTGACTACAAAAACTGCAGCTCATAATCACAGGAAAAACCGTTTGATTAAATTAAACACTGCACATTCTATTAGCGTTCTGCATCAACAGCCAGGCATCCAAATATAATTCCTGCAAGAAGTAAGGTGGGAGAAGACACTGCGAGTTTTAAGCCAAGAAGAAATTGCCATACAGGGATGAGAATTAAAGGCAAAGGGGGGCGATTTTCGTGTTTACTTTAGAGCATGAAATTCAAAGGAAAAGCAGAGCTGGTGGAATATGCCCAAATGCAGGTGGGAAATGGAAACCAAGTCTCTGATTCTGAAACAAGTTTTATGGTGACAAATCCACCAATTCCAGCAGGATTCTCTGAGAATACAAAATAAGGGGTACGGTACAGTGGGATTCCTCCCTGGGAGAAGAACTGCAGTTAACTCAAGGACAGGTACCCAGCGTTCAGAAGCAGCGCAAACCTCACCAGTACTTCCCAATTTACCCTTTCAGACAGTACATTCTGGTCAGGAATAATAAGGGAAGCTCAGGTAGTCACATCCTTTCCATTTGGGGTCAGTGACAAGAGCATCCTTAATACAGCAAATTCAGACTACACACAACAATAGATTTACATGATAAAGATGCTTATCAGAGACAATTACTGCAAGCTAAGCAGCAGTGAAACAGTAAGGTGTCTGGAGCTCCCACTAGAAGCAAATTAGCAAAAAGCTTCATTATTAGTAATATAGGCCATTGTAGTCCTTTTATAAAGTTATGAAAAAGGTTTGTTAGTTCAGGAGGGGCAGGGGGGCTGGTTTTTTGTTAGGTTTGGTTTGTGGTGTTTTTTTTTTTTGTTTGCCCTGTTTTTTAATCCATCACAAGCCAGGTTATTCAAATTTCTGACTGAACATCTCAATCGGGGCAGTTTTGTCACACTGGCAAGAAGGAAGAGACAGAGACGGAAAGTATTCTAGATAGACCAAGGACTAATTTCTGGCTTTCATGCGAAATTTTGTTGTTTTAGCAAATTAAGCAAAAGCCCTGAATAAATACATTCCAAGTTCTTACAAAGCATTACAAGAGCTCAACATTATCCACTTTTTAAAGGAACAGCAAAAAAACTAGGAGACAAAGCACCCAGTGCAAGATCCCCCAAGGGCCAGCAGCAGCATCTTAAACTGACACCAGATTCTTCAAACTTTGTCAAGTTCTTCAGTGTTGCAAAACCCACTTTAAACTACCTTGTGGGGAAAAAAGAATGAAATCCTGGTACTCTCAATTCAACAGGGAAGCTTCCCATTGACTTGAGCAGGGCCAGGATTTCCTCCCAGATCAGGACACATTTGCTCTTACGAGATAAGAAGTACTTGTAGAAGAGTTTTTGCTTTACAACTATGCTTCAAACTCTTTTGCACATCCCTATTACCTGCGTGCCTTATCTAGAATACTCTGATACAGGAGCGTTACAAAGGGCACTGTCGCAGGCTCTCCACAGAGGGTAAAATGTCCTTGAAGGACAAGATACATCATCATTCCACTACATTAGATTTATCTTGGTTTCTTCTCCTGACTGTTGTGTAGGCCCCATCAGCCAGCAAAAGGGAATTGCATCCTCACAGGGCAACAACGACATTTCTAACCATGCCAATATACTAACTGTAACTATTCCAGCTAACAGTAATAGTCCTGCCAGGAATTTGCTTCACAAGGGCTGCAAACACTTAAAAGAAAACTGTATTACTAACTGTTTGCAAACTCTATTACAGTTACAGCATATGTAAAGTTTTAGATTAATATCTGTATAGATTTACCTTTTTGTATTATTTTAAACAGAAGTATCAGCAATGTACTGTGCGTACAATGCATCAGTGATGACAAAAATACATTCCCTCCCTCAAATAAGCTATTACCACCTAAATATCTGTCATATTTATAAACCGTACAGGTGAGGGAGAGAACAACTTTTAGTTAGCTTCCCCCCCCCAGCTGTGAAGCAAATACGAATGCTAAATTGATACCGAGTGGAATTTCTGGACACTTACTAAAAGAAGAATTTTGCCACACAGACCTAGATACAAGCTAATTACTGTGAATACAAAGAAGCTACTTTCCAACATCAGAAGTCTGGAGGTCTTGATCCTACTGCTGCTTATACAGGTTCCGATTTTAAGCATTCAGCTATTCTCTCTGACTTCTGCAGGACTTAAAGTAAACTACACATGACTTTTTGCAAGACCAGAGCTCTAACTAACTTCTCAAAAAACATCAAGAAGGTTTATTTCACATTGTTCGGCACCTGAATATGAGTATTTTTATATGTTACTATCCCGCACAAACTGAGGAACAAAGAAATTGACTGGTCTCGCTTAAAAATGAAGACAACTGCAAAACAAGGCACACAAGACTACAGCAAGTACTAAATTTGCTACAGGCCTAACAATTGAAATCAAATTAACGTCCACATTAACTTTCACAAACCCCACTGAACGTTATTAGTTAGCATTTTGCGTGAAATTATGCAACTCTTATAGATATTTAAAACCCCGAGCATTCCGAAGGTTACTATTCCCCTACCTCTACTTCAGAAACACTTCACCTTTGGTGCGAGTTCGAGCGCAGTGGTGAGAGCTCAAACACACTGGAGGACCACCGACCAGCACCAGATGCACTGGTACCCAAGTGTGAGACCAGCAATGATGTCACTAACCCCCCCAGCAGGACATTCCGGCTCCCCTGCTCTCTTACACAAGGCAACTACGTCTTCCTTCAACTTCAAGAAACAGCAGAAAAGTGAGATCTTGGCAGGTAAAGAGCTGCTCAAATCCCCCTTCGCTTTGCCAGAAAGCCACCATGATGATAGCTGGGCAGCAGTTTGAAAGGAGAACAGGGCAGCCACATTGCCATCCACAACGTCGCCTTGAAAGATTAGAAGTTTCCAGAATATCAAGCAGGATACTTGCAATCACAGATGAAGCAAGGTATTAGTGCAATTATTAGTATATTCTTTGTACAAAACCACATAGGCAGTTGGAAGACTTCCTTCATTGACTGCTTTTCCCTAAACACAATACCCAACTAGAAACTGCCTTCGACTTGTAAATAAAAATACATGCTGCTGCACAGTAATGGCAGTACAAGTTTAAGCTGACCAACTAAGAACTGCATCAACAACTCTGTTTCCTACACCACAATAGCATCTTCCACTTGTCACCACGAATCTCTAACTTCTGCTGGCGAGAACTACAGGTCCCAGGATGCATTAGTGTATCACCATCCAGGCAGGCGATGTGGATAAAAACACAGCACTGCATACTGGGGCTCGTAGTTTCCACAAGCCACATTCTTACTGAAGATGAAACCAGATGTAGGCCATATTGCACACTTCCACGGGCCAGCAAACCACGCACGCACCCGTACAGGGAGGCGCTGATAGTAATCACCAGGTAAACTGGATCGATACCGAGTTCTCATACGTCGAAGTTAAGAGGACAAAGATTTCAGTAAAAATAAACATCAGCTAAGCAGTAATTCCCAAAGAATCATTAGCAGTTTAGTTACTTTCAAACATGCAGAATGGGCCATAGCTTTTTAACATCTTCATTCTAAAGGGCAGTAATATTTTTTTTAATTCCCACCCACCCCCCCCAACACCCCCGACTGCTACATTTATTAAAGGCGCGCTCTTCTGAACATCAACAGGAAAAGTACGTTTGCTGAGGGGCATGTTCTCCCTGTCCAGAATTTAGTAATCTGGAAACAAATTACTCTCTTCCTCCATTTCTACAACGTACTGAAGCAGGAGCTTGCCTCTCTTCCAAAAAGCAGCAGAGCTTAGCTGAAAATTAAATAGCTGTATCTCAGCGTAGGCCTCGGAGAAGAATACGCTGTACTTCAGTAAAGGGAAGGGCAGCTCCCCCTACCAGTCTGTTCTAAGAAGGTTTTGATCAAGGAAGGAAACAACCAGGGATCAAAATGAGTAAGTCCTCCTTTCTTTTCCCTCCCTTTTCACCGGGTTCTGGATTATTATTGCCAAAAAAAACCCACAATAACATGCATATATAATTCCATCTGAGCACTAGTCCTTGCAGAACAAGACAGCCTTTGCAGCGTTTCCAGGCTAGCAGGCAGCACCCACAAAAACACGCGAAAGGGAAAGGACCAAGACTCTGACCCAAGAGAAAGACAGCGTCCTGTTGCAACAGAAAGACAAACGGGCAATGCTTCAGACACCTCAAAGTCATCCGGATGCACTTCCCTACAGAGGCAAGAGGCCTCAGGAGCATCTAAAGGTTTTGTCAATACAGCAATACTGTCCATAGGCCAAAGACAGCTGTTGCCATAGCTACTATCAGCCAGCTTATCAGAAAATAATTATTGCGATTACTCAGAAGTTTTGTTAAAACAATCTAAAGCTTCAATAGGATACCACTTGATCTCTTCAATTAACTGTTTGCAACTACACTGCCTTTGGGATCCACATAGTTAACAATGCTTGGATCTGCGGGGTCGGAGGGTAACAAGGGAAGGAATCAATGTTCCTTCGCCCTTTCACACCGACTGCTTGCATTTCACAGGCAGAAACGACCAAACCGAACCGACTGCAAGCTCGGCTGCTCTGCTAGAGTTCTCTCGCAGGCCTGGAGACCGCATCCAAGCACAGGCCATCTTAGAGTCACGGGCTCAAACCTGCCCTCATTTGTTTTAACCGTTCACGTCTCCATACTCCCGTTCCAGAAACACACCAGCTACATTTTCAAAACTATTTCTAATTACATACGCAACACTAGAGTCCCTTACTTCAGAGGCACACAACACTGTTTCTGAAGCAAGCAAACTTGGTAACACTCCCTTTCATTCTACAAGCGCAGCACCGTCACGTGGAAGGGCAGAATCTGGAAAACACACATTTTAAGAAATCCGACATTAAAAAGAAAAAACATTGAAGCTGCGTGAACATGGCCTACAGCAGAGCTCACACTAAGCAGAGCCTCGCTCCTTGCACACTGTCTATAAACACATTCCCACCAGTAACAACAAACATTAGGCTAGGGCTGGGGGGGTAGTCATATTGGGAAGGGGGGGGTTTGCTCTCCATTGTGGGTTTTTTAAAGCATGCTTTGAGCACACCATCTCTAATCAAAAAGCGAGTGTTTGCAATGAAAGTGAACAAAAAAATCTCAGGTAAGAGGGAACGAACAATAGGTCAAACCATCTAGGCAAAGAGCTTTTAAGGCACAGGGTACTTGACAATGCCAACAGAGATACTAAAATGATGTAAACAGTAAACCAGAAAATGCTGTAGAGAAGCCTACATCAAGTGCTACATTCTTTCCTTAAAAGTCTGGGATCAAAGTATTAAAACAAAAGATTCTGTGGTAAAGTTGGGGCTCTGTTAGGGCAAGTAGGCACGGTGAACCTCTGAGACCAAAGGCAGGCACCTTTTAGAACTTTCTACTTTAAAAATTATTTTAAGGACAAATGACGCTAATTGTAAAGTCAGATTGTCACGCAGGTGCACCCTTCCCCTCCACTAAGTATATTATAAAAAAACAACTCTTCTGATTTTTGTACATTTTCTAGCCATTCTATAGCTACACTCACCACTTGGCTTTTGTTATGTCAAAACCTCACAAAAGCAGAGTCAAACAAACTTACAATCATACTTCACAGATTTTAATCAGGTGAGGAACCCAGTAAGGTGCAGGAGCCATAAATTATTTAAAACTTATAAAAGAAACACAGGGGCTTGTTTTGGTGGGTTTTTTTCCCCTAAATGAGACTGTATTTGTAGTAAGAAAAAAAAATGAAGGAAAAAGGAGAAAATACAAAGTCCCCACCCCCAAATGTAAATAAACTTTTTTGCCTGCATAATGCATATCTCTACCACCAGCACAAGGCAGACACTGGCTTTGTGCTATACTGAACATGAAATATTAATGTAAGTTACCTATAAAAACTATCCTTCAGTTCACCCTCTATTTACAGGGTAGAGAAGTAAGTATCTCGCCCCTTGCATACGGTGGACATCTCAAAACCCTTCTGCATGCTGCCCCACCTTTCCAGTATATGGTTCATTCCCAAATAACCTTTGTGCAGTTAAAATACATCAGAAACAGGATGCAAGCTGCTTTCTGGCACAGAGTAATTGAACAAGGGCGATTCACGAACGTACAGGAGCCAGGCCTTTTGTGGAGTCTTACTCTTCTAGTATACGCATGTGACTGCACAGTCATGAGCATAAAGAGTGAAGGGGACAGTGAAGAAATACTACTAGAAGCTTAATAATAGGTGTTTAGCACTGCCTCTTCTACGCAAGCAACCTCTCCCGAAGGCTGCTCTGCTTTACAGCTCACACCACCACGTGACGGCCCTCCGAAAACCAAAGCCCTGTCACACCACGAAGTTCTTTCTGGAAGATTTGAAACAAGCAAAACCAACAAACAAACCCAAAACAAGAGTAAAAAGGTTAAGTCACCAACATGACAATCATCTTGAGTTTCTGGTACCCACGCAAAATGCTCACAATGTCTGAAACAAGACAATCCATGAAGGTTCCTACAAACTGGTATTGAAATGAAGGAGAAATCTCTGTTGTAACCAAACTCCACCAGTATCAATTCATTTGACTGAATAAAGTTCTTCATGGCTCCAAGAATAAGTATAAAGGAACCGAACAGCTACAATGTGCTCATAACGCAATTATGACTGTTATAAACAAAGTGCACGAACAACCCAAGTGATAGCCAGGCTCACTATTAAAGCATTCTAGCTGCACACAGAATTTCACAACTTTCTAAGGAGTCATTAAAACACATTTTATTTCACTAAAAAAAAAAAAAAAATCATGAAAACAGTCTCCTTTGTACAGATCCAGTCCAAGGATTTCTTATTTTTTTAATTATAATTTCTAAGGTGAAGTTTAACAGATACACACAAAACCTCATCTCTAAAAAGAGAGAAGCAAAGAACTATTTAGGCCCAAAGCTTGAAACGCAGTTGAAGCTGAATGGCCTAGGGTGAAGAGAGGTCTTTACAAAACCTGAACTGAAAGCAGTGACTTTATTGTTCAAGCTGGAAAACACAACAGCATTTTCCTCTCAGCACCACTAAGTTTCAGTTTCCTACTTTTGCTTTTTTTAAGTTCTTTGAAGGAACGTTTCGTATTTTCATTCCCTAAAAGGAAGAACCGCACTTTCTAATGCCTTCTTCTGCCTCCAACAAATCCAGTTCAGGATGCACATAGAGAAGAACAAAGATGAAAAGCTTGCAGGTGAAATCTTACAATGACTAATGGTAAAATAATTATTAATAAATACAATATTCCTTAACGCGACATTTTGAGTTCTACACCATGCTGGCTAGCTTCATTACTTAACAGAAAAGGAAAACAAACAAACAAAAAAATCACTAAAACCCATGATATGATCTGCTCCAAGTTTCTTATTGCTTGGGTTAGTACAGCTAAAAACAGGGGGTATGACCCAGCTGGAGGTAAGCACTCTGTGAGCAAGCACCTACCTTCTGCTGGACAACGGGTCTCTTAAGACCTTGAAGTTATACTCTATACATGCTACTACGCAACATGAAATCAATAGATAAAGAAGTTGCTTCATACTCCCTTCTGCATCAGCTCAAACTTCTAGCTGATGTAACTATCATAAAATAAATCTTATTTCTCTACCACAGTAAGGTTGAAAGGTTTAGAAAACATGCAAGCAGCACTGCATCTGTTTTGGTTTTTAATTTTTTTAATACAGTTTTACTGAGCTACAGAATTCTTTTCTAGAAAATAGTAATAAAAACTGCCCCCAAAGAAATAGTTTCATATAGCTGTCGTGAGACATGCACAGATATAAATAAAAATCCCAAAGCCTGTGATCTTTCTAAAGTGTGGTAATTAACTTCTCCAACTAATGCGGGTAGCTATGCACCGGGGTTTTTTTGTTTATTCCTTTCTTACTAGTAATTTAATGTCACTATTTAAACATAAAGTTATGTTATACACAAACAAGCTTAATATAAAAGTTTAGCATTATGTGTTAACTGGGTAGAGTCATGAATTTTTGATTTTTAGTGTCATTGGTTTGTTTTCCCCCCAAGGTTTTGAGAAGCACATTATTTTCTTCACAAATTAAACCCCCAAATAAGCCTCTTTTCATCAAAGTTAAACATTCCCCCGCTATGTAGTGTATCCAGCCTCACCAGCTAGCTCCAGGCAAGCACAGGAAAGCCAGAGGAAGCTGACTTACAAAACTGAAACTAAGCAGGTGTCTTCATTGTTACAAGTGAGCACAATGAAGAAAAAAAAAAAAGTAAACAGACTGGCAAAATCCTTTCTATTTCTGATACCTGAAAAATCTACAGCTAAGCTAAAAAAAAAAAAAAAAAAAAAAAGACAAGATATCTGTCTATACGGGTGTGTGGGAGTATCTCTCCTCTAACCTGACAGCAAGCAACAGCACATCTAGTTAAGAAAATTTCACTGGCCCAAAGGAGCCTACCCCGAGCGCACATCCCCACCTGATTTTTCCAACGCTCAGACCTACCGTACACCACGGTATACAACTTTCTCGTGACACGCAAGTTATTACCCCCAGTGGGACCTTTTTACATGCAGTCTCCGCAGTGAACAAAAGTTCATTGTCAAGCTCGGCGCTTGGGCCCAAACAAACATCCAGGAGGTAGGAGGGGGAGAAAGAGGGGAAGCGCTCCCATCCACAATTCTCAGATTTGCAGGCAATCACCGTTACTTACAATTAAAAAGTGGGAACAGGTGTAGCAGATATCATACTTTGATAGCTGAACAAAGAATATTACAGCACGTGACTGAAATGTGATGACATTTGTTCACCAATCGAAAACAAAAGCCACTCTCCAATGGCACTCTTCCCTCCACCCCCCAAGAATTAGGAACTTGGAAATCTCTCCATATTGAAACACATCTGTTCATAGCCTCATTTTTTGACACTTGAGAAGAAGTTGAATGAAGGGCTCCATGCATTAATCCGACACGAATTCACCTAAAAACCTCGGCGTACAATCCTGCCAGCACCCACCAAACTGCAGAGGTGGTTGTGGGAAAAGCTCTACCGACAGCAAAGCTCGGAAAAATAAAGAAAATAAAAAAACCCAAGACACACAACACCACCACCACCAAAATAATAAAAAATAAAAATCCTGCAGGAAGGCAAGTGAAGAAAGGAGCATGCACAAGAGGACTAGACCAAATGGCAGAGTCCCACATAAGAGCCCCACTCCACCTACACAGGCACAGGAGGGAAGGAAAAAATAAAAATACCGAAGTGGCCGTCGCGGCCGCCGGCGCCGAGCGGGAGCGGGCGCGGAGCCCCGGCCCAGCCCGTACCTGTGCGGGAAGGGCAGCCCGCGGGGCAGGCCCGGCCCCAATAACAAGTTGCAGAAGAAACGGAATTTTCCCGGCGCTGCTCGGGCCACAAAGACGAATGAAAGGAAGGAGGAGAGAGGAGAGAGGAGAGGAGGGGAGAGGAAAGGGAGAGGAGGCAAAAAAAAAAAAAAAATACAACACCAAAACAACAAACCACCACCGCAGCAGCGGCTTTACTACGAATTATCCATCACCGAAAGCGGCATCATTTCCTAGATAATAATAAAACTTCCCCGACAGCATCGCGGCGAAGAACCCGACCGAGAGAAAAGGGCCTGGAAATAATCATCCTGAAGGAAACCGGAGGGGAGGGGATAAGCCTCCCTCCCCCACCCCATCCCCAGTGCAATGTGTCATCTCCTTCCCCTGCTCCTCCCCCCCAACCCCAATGTGTCACCTCCTCCTTTCACCCCAAGTGTCACCCTCCTCCACCTCTCCCGCTCCCGCTCACAAACTTCTGCCGGGGAGGCCGGGGGGGGCCGCGGCGGCGCCCCGGGACGCTCCGCTCCCCCCCCCCCCACCCCCCCGAGGGAGGGGCCGGGGCCGCGGCGAAGTTGCTGCTCCTCATCGCCAAGTTGGCCGGAGAGTGCGGGGCGAGCCGCCGCCATCCCGGGAGCCCCCAGCCCCGCGGCGGCGGGGGGAAAGGGGGGAAAGGGGGGGGCCGGCGCCCGGGGGGCGGGGGGGGGGGGCAGGGAGGAGGAGGAGGAGGAGGAGGAGGAGGAGGCGAATCCGAAAGGTGGGATACTACACCCTGCTGGCGGCGGCGGTGGTGCTGCGGGCCGGCCGGGGTCCCCCTGGCAGGACCTCTCTGTGAGGGGGAGGACTCTTCTTCATAGGGGGAGGGTGCCGGCGCCGCCGCTCCTCCGGGCCTCCCTGTCCCCCTCTTCTGGGCGCCTCTCTCTCTCTCCTCCTCTCACTTTCTTTAAGCTAAGCGGGGAGTGGAAGATGGTAGGTTGCTCCCTTCTCCTCCTCCTCTTCGCTCGCTCTCGCCTCTGTGGGGTCCTTTTCCTTCCCCCTCTCCGCGGGGGGCTCCTCCTGCGGCGGGGAGGAGGGGGCGGGCGGGGAGGGAGGCACGAAGCCGAAGAGGCGCAGGAGGAGAGAAACTGTGACACAAAAACAAGCCGAGAAGCTGAACTCTTCTTCAATCCCATTCACCCGGCCCGGCCGCAGCACCGCTCTCCGGGATCCCTCCGCCGCCGGCCTGCCTGCCTGCCTGCCTCAGGCGCGCTCCCGACGCGCCGCCGCCGCGCGCGCGCCCCGGCCCGCCGCCGCCGCCGCCGGAGACCCACGGCGGGGGGGGCACGGGGGGGTGCTGGCGGGGCGCGCGGAGCGAGGGGCCCGCGCCTCCCCCTTCCTGTCACCCAGCGGGGGGCCGCCGGCCGGGCCCGGGCCGGGGCTGAGCCGGGAGGGCGGGCTCGGCGTTTCTGCTGAGGGGGGACTACTTGACGTGTCGGTGCGGCGAATTTATTTCCCTTTGCCTAAGGAACGGGCTGTGCTGCGGCTCCCATTGCCTAGGGAAAAAGCCCGGATGTAAAGTGAGTGAAACTAAAGTAGAGTGAAGTAGGGCACCAAACTCTGCCGGAGCGGCCCCGCCGGCCGCGCCACCGGGGGGCACCGGCCAGCCCCGCCGCTGCCGGCGGCGCCGCGGGGGGCCCGGGGGGCTCAGGCAGGGCATGAGGAGGCCGATGGCCGGGGTGGGGTTGGGGTTGCTGGCTACCGGAGCGCTGCCCCCCCCCCCCCCCCCCCCGCCTCCGCCTGATCCCGCCGCCTCCCCTCCCCCCGGCCGGCCGGCGCGCGGGGCTCGGCGGGGGCGGCGCGCGCGGGCGCGCGGGCGCGGGGCCGCGCGCAGGAAGCTGGGGCGGGCGGGAGGAGGCGCGCGGGGCCCCGCACAGGAAGTTGATGCAACAGGGGGGGGGGCAGGAAGCTGCCGCTGCGGCGGGGGGGGGGGGGGAGGGGGGCGAGAGGGTGGGGGGGGTGAGGAAGCGCGGCATCCTCATCCCCATCCCCATCCTCATCCCCATGCAAGGGGCTTTGCTGCTGCAGCGCGGCCGGGCGGCCCGGCACCCCCCGCGCCCCGCCGGCCCTGCCATGTTACCCGCACAGACCCCGAGCGGCCGGGCAGGGCTCGCCCTCCTCCTCCTCCTCCTCCTCCTCTTCCCCCTCCTCCTCCTCCTCTCCGCCGGCCTCCGCCGCTGCGTTCCGCCTTCGTGCAACGGGCTTTGCTTATTTATTTATTAACTTACTACTCCAGTGACGGGGGATGCTGCCATTTGCTTTCGCGCAACCAGCGGGGATCAGCAGCACATCAGC
This sequence comes from Falco punctatus, assembly GCF_963210335.1. Taxonomy (NCBI): domain Eukaryota; kingdom Metazoa; phylum Chordata; class Aves; order Falconiformes; family Falconidae; genus Falco; species Falco punctatus. The sequence continues at coordinate 2,519,577 of NC_137587.1, forward strand.
TTTCCCTGCCTTTTACTTTTTATTTATTTATTTATTTATTTCCCCTCCCAAAAGCACCAAAAAAAAAAAGTTTCATAGGCAGGTTCAAAGCAATGAAGTTGCATATCACAAATTCGAACGTTTTCTGCGGTGCCCGCTGACATGAAAGGCAAATAAACGTGAATTCAACTCGCGAACAACAGGACCAGGGGTGCGAGGCTCCTCAGCCTTGCGTATGTTCCTGGGTGCGTGTGAGAAGGCAGCTGGGGGGCCATCGTGTGTCGTCGTGTCCCCCCCCCCAGTTTCCAGCCCCGGCGCAATGGGTTGCCCAAAGCCGAGCAGCCAACCCACGCAGGACCAGTCCTTATCTGCAATAAACTAGCTTAAGTTTACAGGCATGGCATGCACCTCCTGCGCATCTCCGGCTCCTGAGAGTCTCCAGAGTGTCAGAAATACTGAAAACCTCGCCTTTCTATCAGAGCCACCATTGCTAAAGCAGTGGGACTTGTTCTGGACGCTGTGGGATTTGCATGAGCTCTCACAGAAAGACGGCGTTTGATGCAATGCAAAACCGATTTTTTTTAATAGCCTCTCGCATCGCTTTATTTCTTCAAAATGTTCACAAGTTGGGAAGAAAAGTAAGTGTTTGCATTATCTCTGCAGATGCTTCAGGAAGCCACGATGAACTCATTATTATGTTGTGAAACTAAATCCATAAAGCAGTCATGATGAGTAACTCAGGGACTCGTCGTAATTGGGCAGTAATGCAGAGTTTTATCATCTGGAGGATTCTGGTGTGCTCAACGTGAGCGGGGATTTACAGCAAGGTTCCCTCTCAACTGTCAAAAAACTGGGCTACTGAACCATTGTTTATTTAATTACTGTTAATTTCCCACTTTTTTTCCATCAGTCGGTTGCCAAGTTCTGTGTGATTTAATTGTGAACTTTACAACATTTGGTGCCTTTCTTAAAGCTGTAGCTTCTGGACTCACACAATTATGCAAGAAACTTGGGTTTATATTTTTTTAATTAAGTTTCTAGCCTGTGGGTTTGTAGATATGAGCTTGAAGACACAAACCTTCAAGGCACAAAAAGGAAAAGGTATGAAGCAAATAGAGGCATCCAAAAGTACCTTTTTTTTTACTATATATAATGTCACATTATTTGGCTTTTTCTTTTTGAGGCAGTCCCTCGTATACCCTCCTCCCCTTTTTTTTTTCTCTCTTTTTCTCCCACCCCTCCACACACCCCTCACACCCCCCAAGCTGGATATGATTCTGAACAGCAGGGTTGATGGAGTACTAAAAAAATAAAAACACAGAAAATACTGGGGTGCTTATCAAATCGTTCCTGATAGGTGCACAGTTCATGGGTTAACAGATAAGGTCATGTGCATAGGACTACCAAAAATTCTAACAGCCATCACAGCAGGTTTTCTAACATGTCCAACTGTGACAAGAAGTGTTATGGTTAGTATAATAAAGGTACTACACTATTTTTAATAAATGTATATTTGCTTTTTAGACTTCTTTCTACTTCCCTTCTCTACAGCCATTCAATGCATCAAGTAGCACCGGGATCAGGTCGATTACTGTCAGATCTGCACATTAGTTTACTGAGATTTCTCCTGGGGCTGGGGCACTGTCCAGCCCCCTCCCTCCTCTCAGCCCTCCAGTCTCAAGTCCATAACCAATTTTTAAACCCCTCCAAAAATCCCAGCCCCGGTACTCAGATATTTTTTTTTCCCCTCTCCATGCAGAAGTTTTACTACCAGCAGTTCAAGCTGCTGAGGCCAAGTGTTACAATGCAGATGACAGCCTGGATTTTAATTTTAGCTTCAGTTAGGGTTTGAAGCAAGAAGAGGGGCTCAGCTTACTCTGAAAACAATCAGACCAGAGTTGCTTTTGTCCTTCAGAGTTTTTGATAGAGGCACCAGAAAAAATAAATACCTAGTAAAGCCTGCTTATTTCACTGGTTTTTATCTTTCTGGCTAACAAGCAAGTTAAAAGAAGCTAGAACGAGTGATTAAGCGTTATTAGAGATTCGGTGTGTTTATTCTGCTGAGGAGTCAATACACACAGTTTGACTAAAGTTTGTTTTAGAGATGAACTCTGGACAAAGTTCAAAGAAAAAAATAATCATTAGCTGTTACCGTAGATGTGCAAAGAAATGTTACATGGTTCGTCTTAGAACTCAGACAGTGATGGGTATCTCATGATTCTGGCTATATTCGTTCGGTGCACACTACCCACAGTGTTTTTCACCTGGGTCAAGCCAGGTAGAGTGGCTCAGACCGTTTTATACCCTGAACTCTGCAGTTTAAGCCACAGATCCTGATGATCACAGACCAGCTGAGAGTTTCTCCTTTAAAAATGGCGCATATATGCTACTCCTTTTCTCAGACTTGCGATGGTGAAAAGGAGTGGTCCCAACCTCCATGCTACTGAGCTTCACTTCCATGTCAGCTAAAAGGGCCTCCAGAGGTGTACGTGTAGCATTTACCTTCCAGCAGCATTAGAAGTCATTTCATGTATGCAACTGGGAGCAATGGCACCATCAGAGGCACAGCTCAATGCTTGAATAAACTGGCTGGGTCCGTTTGTTGGCTTCAGACAGAGATACCTAGCATGCTTTCCTTGCAGTGAAAGGAAATCCTGCTAGAAGCCTAGGGGGAAAAAATTCCCTTCTTCACTTTCTGAGTCTTCGTGCACGAAGTTGCCCTCCGCACCTCTGCCTCCAAATCTGCTCCTTGCCAAAAGCCGTAGTTCCATTTGTCCAGATTTTCCACTTTCTGCTTGATCGCATCACCCTGGATGCTCACCCACTCCCCTTTGCCAAGTTTGTTTCCTAAGAGCGCTTACAAGTACAAGGCAAATCTGAAGTCTTTCCAAAGTTAGTGGAAAACCCACACAATTCATCCAGCTTCTAGTGAGAACTTGCAAGCAGCTGCTCGACAACGTTTCTGTTATTTTGTCAGTTTGGGTGAATTTCAGAGAAAGGAGCACAGTCGGTGTAAAGTATTAATGCAGGGGCATCTTAAGAGTAATCAGTTGTTATTACTGACAATTGCTGCACCAAGTGTTCAAAATAACAAGTTACATCATAACGTGCTAGTTGTGCTGTAGCCATCTCACAGAGCCGTTTGCTGAGAAGGCTCGAAGCACAACCCGAGAAGAAGACATTAGTTAACATGCAGAAACAGTCTTGTAGCTACTCACGTTAAAAGGAATTAGCAGCAAGCGCAAAGACTCCTAAGCTACAGGTCACGGACAGAGGTGACAGCAGAGCAGCCACACAGCACGCTTTCTCTTCCCCTGATTTTCAGCAACAAAACTACCTTAAAAACTAACCCAAGAGTCAGTAAGTTGCCTATTGCTGGTTTTCACCGTGCTTTTGGCAGGGATGCTAGGTGGCTGCAAATAAGAGGGGAGATAGCCTGTGCAGCCATGCTTAAAAGAGAAAGCCGTAAGACCATTTCAGGCAAGACATGCCCCAGCCTATGAAAACAGTCGGGAACCTGCCTGTTTTTCTCATCGGTGTTTGAACACGGGGTTATCTCTCCAGCAGGATCCAGGCAGAGAGCTCCTTCTACAAGCAAATATTTTCCTCTTCCCAGGGTCAGGGAAGGATAGGGCATCACTCACTCCCAGATGATAAGGAAAATTAAGCAGACGGTTTAGCCTACCAGTTGGGGCCGGAGCCTGAAAACATGAGACACTCGCCATTAAGGGCATCAGCCTAAGCACAAACTGCATTGCTTAACACAGCCACCTCCGACTTCGGCCACGGGTTATTGCCTTACACAGGAGCTGTTGCTTACAGCAGCCACTGCAACAGACCCCTGCTTACCCCTGGCCCATCTGAAAGGACTTCTTGGCTTTGGCAGCTGTCGGTCGGTCCAGCTGGGAGCAGTGCAGCTGCAAATCTCAGCTCTTCTGATGCTCTGCCTGGGAGGCAACAGTTGACTGGGTGAGCTAAAAACAGTCATAGGAGCTCACTGCCTGGGATCTATATTCCAGGAAAGGTAGTTCAGCCTTCGGGCTGCCCCGTTCCTTTTGCAAAATTCATGTTCTCCAGGCTGCCCCCCAGCAGCAGAGCCAGAGGACGCCTGTCAGTGCAGCACAGCATCATGTCTGTAGCGGGATTTCACCGGGGATGCGAGCTCTTCCCAGGTCAGCCTAGAAGGGATGACTCCGTCTTGCTTTCTCTTCCCCTGATTGCTTACTGGTTTGCTTACCAGCAATACTGGTTATGGTGTACAGAAAGCAGAGGGCTCTAGCTCAGAGGGGGTGGCCTGGCCTGTTGCATCAGAGAGCAGGGGGGGCCTGTGGGGACCCACCATCATCTTGTACCTGCCAGCAGCTCCCAGAGCTCTTCTTCCTTGGCTCCCTTCTTAGGGTTTCAGTCATCTTAAGGTTTCCGTATGTAAAGTCAGGAAGGCTGGCAGCTCTTTATCTGATCTGACCTCTAGCAAAATGCTGACTATTTCAAGCAGTAATTCTGTGTCACATCTGCAGTTTGGGGGGGTGGGGAGGGGGCACGGGGGGCAGAGTGTCTCTTACCCTTCACAAGCCATTGCTCTCTGCTTCTGAAGGTGCATCTGCTTTCAGAGAGGCTGGTGGTCTGGCCGCTTCCAGATTGAAGGAAGATCTGAGCATCGATACTGTCTCTGGGAATCGAGAGGAATGGGTTTCCTTGCCCTTTTTTTATCTTTTCTCTTTAAGTAGATGTGAGCAATCATAAAGGGGACATTGCTCATGGCTCTCAGGTGGCTGGCCAGGCTGACTAAGCACGCTTACGGATCCTGTACACTGTTTAGAATCACAATGAGCTAGAAATTGCGTGCCAAGATGCAAACGGTCCAGGGAACAGTTTCTCATTTTTAAGCCAGTGGTATGAAGTATCCGAGGAGCAATTGCAGCTCCATTATCAGGTAAAAGAAGCTCTTTTTGGCTCATCGCCCTTTTTGTTAAACAACATAACGTTCCCTAATTCAGGCTGATTTTTTGTAACGTTGGTCACCCCGCTAGATTTTGCAGCTGGAGACTGTTGGACCACTAGTGATCAGGGATATCTAGTCTTCATCAAAATACCCTTTACCAGAATTGTCTCACTTTTATTTTTGAGGAGCTTGGAGGGGAGAAAGTTTAGTAGAATTAGAAAGCTGTGGATGTCAATGAAACCACTGAGCAAGTTTTCAAGGACCCACTGAAAGGAAATGACAGCTTTTGTAATGGAACCTTTTGGTGTGTCACTAACCTGATAAGTAAATACAAGTGCAGAGTGGTACACCAAGGGCACAAGCCACAGACCATGACAACTCACTGCCAGGTTGTAATGCAGGCATATAGACATCTCAACAGGTAGACCTTCTGCCACATGCACAGAAATTGGACATTGTGGCAAACAGTGTCCACAAAAGAAGTCCATTCCTGTAAGCGATGTAACAGCGGTAAACAGGACGTCACGTCTTTTTAGTTCTCTTGGGTGTTAGTGGTCATTCTAGCACCTCGCAGGAGAGATGTGATGAAGCAGAGCCTGGCCTGAGGAACATAAAATGTAAAAGATCACTACAGGGGAGAGGCAGGGAACGCAGGTGCCTTAGGAAAACTAGGTAATAATGATAACTTCAGGATGTTAAGTACTTCAAGTATAAATACTGATTGTGGTTTTCAAAAATATTTGCATAAATTTGGTCCCCAAGTCCTTCCCTATCGCTAGATACATAAAGAGCCTGGGGTTTGAGTGGATGGAGCACCTAGAAAGCAATTCAGTTCCCTTTAAGTATTTAACTAGGTGTATATCTGAGCTGCCAGTTTGGGACTATCAGCTGAGCAGCATCTTCTCGTATAGAATGATGCAGCAAGAAGAGTATTGGTGTTTAGGAGCCATGCAGAAGTAGTAAGCTTTTGGGAAGTATCAGACTACTGGGTTCCTGTGTATTTATTATGTGTTGTTCTGACTTCACTGTGCCGCAGAGTAGCCCAGCATAGGCACGGGGAGAGGGGAGGGCAGAGGAGCTCTGAAACAGCTGTTTTGAAGGAGGGATGGGGAAGGGGGATCCAGGAGCGGAGCTGTGCCTGGCTATGTGTGTGAGAATGAAAGAGTTAACAATGACTCAGTAGACAGAGAGGTCAGTGCCAGTGCAGGGATTCAGAGTGGGTTTTCACGGCCTAACAATAAATAGTGTTAGTCAACTCTAGATTATCTGGGATTAAGTGTATCTAGGGTGCAGATGCCCCCCGAGGTGAGTATGCTGAACTAGTGTGGGCTCATGGGAGCGCTGCCGTGCTCACGCAGCACTGTGCCACACAGCATCGCATCTTCTGGGGAGCTGTGACCTCCTGCCCTCCACAGTCCCCAGAGTCACCAATCCTTCCTGACGGTGTGGCACCCTCTTCTCTGAGCTTCCTGGGCAGGTCTGGCTATTTCTGGGCTTCTGCTTTGGCTGCATTATCTCACCTTGCCGCTTTCTCAGGTAATCCGGAGGTGAATTGGCTGTGTTCTCAACAGCCTGGGAAGGGGCAAAGTAAACATCAAAAAAGAGTCAGTACTGATGGACATGGAAGGTGCCTGCACAGCGAGATGATGCCCTTTTTACTTAGTCATGTCTTCCAATACAGCTACGGCATCGTAAATTCAGAGGCACGTGTATGTAGAGAGAGGTCTACACAGATATTTTATTTATAATTGATTTTAATATCTTCCACTCAAGTCTTCTGTTGTTTGAGTGATAGGCAAGTTGCAAAATATATCACTCAAGAGTTAGGGAGTTCAGCAATTAAGCCTGTTTGTGCATTCTTTGTGTTCAAAATTGATTAATAACAGTAACATACACCAACATTACGCTTTTCAGCTAAAAGACAGTTAGATAATGCCAATATATTCACAAATCTCATTGGTATTGCTTCCCTATGGGAGTAGTACGCATAAGCACAAACATATTTTTCTCTCACTAGGAGGGACAGAATGAAAAGGCTGTTTCTTTCAAAACTCTATTAGGCCATCAAGTGGAAACATGACATAATTTGATTAATTTTTCTCACAGTGGACTTGGAAACACCATAGTGAATTTGAGTAAAAACCTACGATAGCTTGAAAACATTGCAAAGTTGCAGGTCACCTTAGTCTCACTGGCAATATCAGTGGGGCTCCTGAAAGCATCAGCTTTGTGCTTGCCGTCAGCCAGGTAGTTAAAGAAGGACTTGGAAGTTAATCTATATAAAGTCTATACAATTCCACGGGAGCTTGTATTTTGCCCATTTACAAAGCCATTGCATGCCCAACCCATCAGAGCAAGCTGAATGATGTTGTGTCAAAGAAGTTGTGGTAGAACTAGAAAGGCAGCAGAAGGGATAGGGAATAAAAAAACCCATGGGAACTAGGACTTTTCAGCTGAAATAAGAGAAAACTGAGAGGGAACATGAAGAGGGCTGCTAGATGGAGAGCGGCAGGGAGGAGGAGAATAGCGAGCTCACGCTCACTGTTCCTCAAGATGCAAGAGTGAGTGGCACCAAGTGAAATGATTAGACAACGATTAAAACAAACAAGAAGCCAATACTTTTTTGCTCCATGCATAATTACATTTGGAACTCATTGCTGCAAGATTTCATGGAGCCTGAAAGTATAAACAGGTTCAGAAAGGCATGAAACAAGTCCACTGAAGGGTGCAACATCTGACTCAGCAAGCCTTTTTACCACTGAATGCCAGAGGCTACCAGCAAGAAAATCCTTCTGGTTGGACCCCGTTTCTTACAGTCCTCCTTTAGTACCCGAGTTGGGACATTATCTGAGAAAGACACATCTTTGGTCTCCGTCAGTATTGTCACTTTTATGAGTTCAGGAATAAAGGAAGTAGAAATATTTTGGTGGAGAAGGAAAAAAAAATCAGTGCAAGAGGCTTCTTCTCAATTCACATGTGCCAATGGTATAGACTTTGCTCTTTATTTGAATAGAGTGAAACTTCTTGTACCGTAGGTTGGGGTTTTTTTCTTCTGAGAATGAAAACAGGCCTTGCATTGTCATTCATATCACATTTATTGGAATGAGAGGCAGTTTATCTTTTAATAAAAACACACTGTTCAAACGGGAATCACATAAGGGGGCTGCTCGATGGCTGTGGAGGAAATGGGCTACACATTCCTACTAAACCAAAACAGCATCCTTGCTCTCTGCCACTTGAAATACTGTTCACAGGCAGCTGGTGCAGGCAGGAGCTGGCTGGGAGACAGCCCGGGGGGATGCTGGTGGAGCCCAGTGCCCAGTGTGGCTCTGCCGGGCCCCTGCGGTGGATTTGCTGCTGCCCACCAGCACGCTGCCATCCCAGTCAGCCTCTTCTCTGGACAGATGGAGAGCAGTGTCCATCCACCCCGCAGCTTCCAGTAGGGGCCACTGCTACGCAGAGGAGGAGGAGGAAGAAGAAGAAGAAGAAGAAGAAGAAGAAGAAGAAGGAGAAGGAGAATTAGGAAGAGGAGAGGGAAGAGTTCAGAAAGCATCACAGTCTTAGAATCATAGAATTATTGAATCGTTGAGGTTGGAAAAGACCTTTAAAATCATCAAGCCCAGCCATTACCCCAGCACTGCCAAGCCCACCCCTAAACTGTGTCCCTAAGCACCGCATCTGCGTATTTGTTAAACACTTCTTGAGGTTTTATTTCCAGGCATGAGGACATCTGTTTGTAAACGGCTTGGCAAATGTGTATGAAGTTTTACTGTTTCTGCTGAGCTGCACTAGAGGAAAGGGATCACCACTAGGAACTGCAGAGGCTGCTTCATTTCCACCTCAGATGTTCCTTGCAGGGATGGAAAAGTCACCCCTCTTCCCAAACCCTTCTCCCTGCACCATGTGAACTTAGAGGAGCAAGTGGATCCCTTGTTCCTGAGGGGACATCTGAGGCTGGGGAGGTGAAATGTCCCATGCGACAGCACTTCAGAGAGGAAGCTATGCATATTATAACAATAATCAAGTTCTCTTTACAAATATCTATATGCAAATTGCAGCTTCCAGTTTGGACCTAAAGAAAGGCTTGTGTGCCTAAAAGCTGGTTAGTGTTTTCTGGAGATAGTGATTGATCTCATAATAATCTTACCTTCAAGACTGCCCTTCTTTATCCTTAGACCATGGCAACGACAGCACTACTAAATATAATACTGAGACTTGTAAGATGTATTTTTAACTCCCTAGTTTCACGTGAACCATGTCTTCCCTCTCTTGCATGGGATGCTTGCTGCTTTCTAGGGCTCCAGTACAAGCAAAACTGAATTTACAGGGCCAGTGAGTAATTATATCAATGGCTGTTTCTGGGGAATTCACTCAAAAGTTTAAAATTATTTAGCGAATCCCTCCTGGCAAAGATAAGAAGACTGTATGAGGAATATTAACCTTGATGGATAAAATGAGAGACCTCAAACTCTGCCTACCCTCATGGAGAAGAAATGCCACCTCTACAGATTTAGGGAAAAATTAAAGGAAAATGTCAAAATACATAAAGGTGCTAAAAGACCATTTCCAGCCTGCCACGCCCTCAGCAATTCTGCTTTCATCCAGAACTGAAAAAAATTAATTATTTCCCAGAAACAAATGTTTCTCAGCTATTTGTAAAGAGCTAAGGGATAGGAAGGTACACCCCTTCTACAGTGGAGTCCTCAGAGGGGATCGAATAGCTTGTGTTTATTTATCTTCACTAGCATAACCGGCTGTCAGTGGATTATCTCCTTCTGGCATCGAGATGGCTCTTTTTCACCATCAGGCAGCTGCAGAAGCAGCAGAGATTTTTTTTTGCTGATTTTTGGCTTCCTAGCTCAATGTCTCTCTTCCTTTGGTTGCTGGTGTGAACTGCTTGGTGGGGAATCTGCCTCTGAGGCCAGCCTGTCCTGCTTCCCTTGCTATGCATCTGAAAAGTTCAGAGGCTTCTTCTTTGTTTCAGTGTTGAGGCTAAAATGGTGTGATTAGATAGATAAACAATAGTGTCATTTTGCATCCTCTGGCTCGAGATGCAGCTGCCCCCTTGATGTGCTTTGAAATGATACAGGCACAGGAGCTTGTGCTGGGAAGCAGGGGGATTCTCCACTGCAAGGTGGGATTGTCCCAGCTGTACAACGCTTGTCACGGCACAGCAGCACCAACACCTGATTCAGATGAGAATCACGGGTTTGGGGCACTGTGCAAGCAGTTAAGGAAAAAACTATTTCCACCCCTGAAAACATAATATACAGCATTGGCACTAACGCGCTCCAGCCCTTATCTCAGTCTGAAACTGCATGCGGTGCGAAAAGGTGCCCTTTGCCGTTCCCTGCCTTGCTGCTAGTGGCAACCCTAACCCTGAGCTGAACATCTGCAGAGGAGAGACACTCGTGCGGGAACACAGCGTGCCACCTTAGGATGGCTCAGATGTGGGCCTTATCTCCCCCTGGAAGCAGAACCCCAATACAGTAATGAGGATCCCCTACAACTGCTGGCTGCTGCGTTCCCCCCGCCACAGCGCAGTGCGTGCGGGGAAGCTCCTTTCTGTTGGCCTCAGCGGGGGCATCTCGGGTTGTGTCACTCTGAGGAGGCTGCAGGTGGGGAGGAGTGAGGAAGGTCCCTGTGACACTTTCGTCTGTGGGGGTCGGGGATATCTCAACAGTGTGTGGGCTGGGGCAGGGGGGTGCCTGGGGGTTACACCTGCATCTGGAGTGGTCCAGGGTGCTCCCATGTGATGGGGCTCAGAAGAGAGTAATTTGGGGGCTGCCTCCTCAGCATTTTAAGGTGAGGACTGGTCACCTCAATTACAAGGGGACTGAGCTGCTTTGTTTGAGACCAGCAGAGGTTCCTCAGTCCCAGGGATATGATGATGGCAATGATGCCTCAAGAAAGAGACCCCAGACTGCCACAGTTCAGAAGCATCCCTTAAGCCTCCATTTGGGGTGATGTGGGACATCTCAGTTTGGCACTGACACCTTGGATTCACACCGTGCATTGATTCTGAGGGGACACTCCGCATTTGGGCAGGTCTCTGGACCTCAGTCCATTTGCCTTGATAGAGGAATATTGAGGGTCAGGATGCAACCATCTGGATGGGGAGCTAGCTCGAGGCACACCAGTTTTTTGAGTGCAGGAGTGCGGGATACAGAGGGGACTGGAGAACCTCGGTTCATGGAGGTGAGGTTGCCCAAGAGCACCTCCATGGTGGTGCCAGGATACTTGAGTATGGTGGGTGTCAGAAGAGCAGAGCCTGGAGGTCTCTGGGTGTTTGGATTTGGGAGGGTACCAGGCAGCTCAGCTGGAAGGCACACATGGTGCTGAGCAGCATCTCCACTGCGTCACTGGCTTCTTAATTTGGGAGGATACCATTGTGCCTTCATCTCCTGTGAAACCCCTGCTCCACACAGTACTTCTGGCAACCTTTATGCAGTTGATGGGAGGAGTGGAGGAAAATATCCAAGTCCAAATTTATACAGGTTTCCCATGTCCACGCTCAGACCTAGTGGCAGGGTCTGGTGGGAAACACTGGGCTGAGCAGCACTCTTGGGTATGGCAAGCACCTCCGTGGTCAAAACCAAGAGGGTGGTCGCTGTGCATTAGTCCCCCTGCTGCAGTCCAAGGTGGGGGCTTGCTCCGCAAGCTATGGTGAGGTTCAGAAAGTGTCCTGGTGAGGCTCAGGTTTCCTGGTGAGGTTCAGAAAGTTTCCTGGTGAGGATCAGAAGGTTTCCTGATGAGGTTCAGAAAGTCAGCTGGTGAGGCTCAGAAAGTTTCATGGTGAGGCACTGCCATTCCTGCCTGGCTCCTGGTCTTCCAGCTTTACCGTTGTCCCAGTTCAAAAGCAAGGCAGAGACCCCAGGGTGGGGGAAGGCTCGCTAGCCATAACAGGGTAAAAAGAGAAAAAGGAACCTGAACTTTTCCTAATTCAGATCAAATATTTGGATCAGAACAGAAGGTCAAAAGAGATTAGGCCTGTTTGAATATGAAGCAGAGGGGACCAAAGACCATAAGGTCAGGTGTTGAAAGTGAGTAGAGAATAGATGTGTGATGGGCCCGCACATGGTGGAGGGGCATAGTCCTTTCTACTGGTGTTCAGAGAGGAACTGTAATGTTTTAGATATTTCCCTTTGATGAGAAGGAACGAAATACTGAAGGCACCCAGGGAAGCTGCATGAGCTTATCAGGGAGAGTACATAGTCCCAGTGACACGTGCGGGGCACATGCATTGGCAGGGGCAGGTAGGAGGTGGCTTCTAGAGGTGGGCACCTGGAGAGGGAGAGAGATGAAGAGGAGGCATAGGCAGCAAAAGTACCTCCAGAGGGCATCCGAGTAGGGTGGGTGAGGAAAATGAGGAAAATACAATCTGAAACCGAGTTGTTTGAGAACAGCAGCAGAAAGTAAAATCGGGCTGAAAAACGTGAAAGGGAAAGATGAAAGAAAAACAACATAACCAGGGAGAAAGTGAGAACAAAGAGAGAGAACCAGACTCTGAAACCCACCCGAAAAGTGAGTCCCTCACTCCCTATCCCTCACTGCGGTGAATATTTGGAGGATTTGACTTGCTGCCTGGGACAAATTATGTTAAGTAATGGGGAGGATAATGGGTTTTACACTTGGAGGGATCTTCTTGCCTCCCTGCTGCTGTTTCAGTAACAAGTGTTTGGCTTTACATGATGACCTTTGTATAAGGAAGGGCTCTACAGTAGGTCAAGGATTTTACTCTGAAGTAAGGGCAGTAAGGGCTGGGACTAGGAAAAGTGACTGAGTGTGCTTGAAAACATTTACATGCTTAAGAAAGTGTGTGTTCATATTGTTGTAATATTTTTATAAAGATTCAGTTTAGAGCTGTTGTAGGGAGGAATTCTGAAATACTCCACAGCTTTTCTCCTTTCCTCCCATATTTCTGTCTTCCCCCAAGATTCAAACAGTCTTCACCTTTTTCCATGCTATGTTTTAGGATTACTGTTGTCTTTTTTTTTTTTTTCTAGCTCCTTTTATTTCTCATAGACTCACCTATTTTAGGATTTGAATTTCTTTTTTCTTTCATTCCTTCTTTTCCCGCTTTCTTTCCCTTCCAGCCCTAAGTGCTTTCCTCATTGCAAGTGTAATTCTACCTTTAATTACTCCTCTCCATGAAATCTCCCTTCTCTCCTGCCTCCTAATGCACATTCTCTTTCACATCCTCCTACTTCCCCTTCCTCTCCCCTAGCTTCCCATCTCTTTCCCTCCATCCTTCCTTGACACTTTTCTTTCCTCTCCTTGTTCCTGCCTGGATGAGTGTCCCTTCCTGCCTTCCTCTCCCCCCACCCTCTTCCTTGCTCGCTTGCAACTCCCCTGCCCCCCAGCTTTCCCTTCCTGCGATGCCCCACTCCCGCCTGAATGTCTCCGTCTCTCCTCCTTGTGGAAGACAGGCCTGGGATAGCCTGTGAGAGAGACAAGCCTGAAAAGAAGGATTTACAATGAGAACTTGACAAGAATGTGGAAAGCTGAAAAGGAAGCAAAGTGTGTAGGAAGAAAGAAAAGGAAGGGAAATGAGGGAAATGAGACCAGGGAGACAAAACTAGAGAGAAGAAATAAAAGTCACAAAAACACTCAGATTGGGGGGGGGCGGGACCAAACAGCTGGAAAACGCAGTAGAAAAGATAAGGGTGTTCCTAGTTATCTGGCGCTGTGGCAATGAGTCAGAATCACCGAGTTTCCGATCTCCTATTCAAATGTAAACAAATATTTCTTCATCTTTCTTGCAGTGGTGCCCAAAGGGTGCCAATCAACCCACAGCACAGCGGGGTTATTTGCACAGAGAGACCTCACAACCCTGGCAGCACTTTTGCTGTAAGGCAAAGGCGAAGAGTAGTAGGAGGGTACAGCACACCTGCAAAGTTGTCAGGCAGGGGGGTTAATAACTGGTTGGGGGTTTTGTTTTTGTTTTCTTTCACCAAACCTGGAACACATGAACTTGCGTGCCCACAGATGGGCCAGGATGATGCCTCTGGCAGGAGAGCCTGCCTTTCACCAGCTCTGGTACTCCTCTTTGGCCTGAGAGATGTCCAGCAGCCAGATATTCTGCTCCTCTGCCCTTTGCTTCCCATAACTGAACCCTACACGCTCCCGATAACTCTCACCTTGTATATTTGGTAAAAGCCTAACCTCAGTGTTTAGGTACGTGAACTAGAAAGAAGTGCAAGACTGACCCTCATTAATGATTATCATATTCTCGGACTGTGAAGTCTGTGTGATCTACCCATTTTGCTCTTCTCTTCGGACTCACAACCACATGAAAATAAATAGTTATGATAAAAATTGATTACCTTTTCTAGGTACGTCTTGCCTATATCTGGCCATATGTCAGTGTGAGACTGCCTCGCCCTTTACTTTGTATTTGCCAGGAGAAGCTAAGTAAAGGTTGTATTAACTGCTATTTGCCCTGGTCCTGTAGTATGCAGCCAGGGTGAAATTCAAAGACAATTTAGAATGCTATCACCAGTCCTACTGATGGTATTTTGCACTCCTTTTATTTAGTACAAAGCAAATTGTACCTCAGGTGCTTAATTTTCTTCTAAAAAAATTAAGACATTAAACATATTTGCTTTTCAGCTTGCGAACACTCCATCCCTCTGATGCAGTGGTTCTGACTTCCTGGGGACTGCCAGTCTAGAAATGTTTGTGCAGAGCTGCTCACTGTACAAATACACCTTTAGGATCCACTCGTAGCGAGTACTCCCCATTTAAATCCACATAAGTTGGTCATGAAGCAGAAGGGTCACTGAATACACTCTGGTCTGTACAATTGCAATCAATTTCTGAAGAGCAGAAAGTTTCCTTAGGCAGCAAAAATACGTTAGCTCCATCAGCAAGACAGCACAGATTGAGGCTGTTGGCACTTAATAATACGTAAATTGTCAGGAATCCCAAGTCACCCATTGACACCAGCTCTGCCGAAGGTGATGACTGTGCCCCGTCTCTCTCAAATCTGCCCCGTCTCTCTCAAATCCGCCACAAGTCTTGCCCAACCCTTGTTGGCTATTTCTGGCATGACCTAGTGAAGCCCTTAAAGAGGCTTCAGTACTGGAAGGGATCACACCTTTTGTAACGCTGTATGTGAAGCGTGCAGCAGAGAACAGGAAAACAAGCCGCAAGACAAGCGATCTATGCTCAGATCTCTTTTTCAGTGGCTTGCTGGTGGTGTGCTAGCCAAATCACTGGATTTCTCTGCCTACTCTTCCTTATGCAAACAAGGGGAAGGGATACTTAGTCATTATTATAACATCTAGGGATGCAAATTACTGTGTCAATGATTACTGTTTGTTCTCAAAATACATTCCATTTCCCTTTATCCCATTTACAACACCGGATTAGTCACTTTCAATATTACAGAATCATAACCATTCATTCCTTCAGATGGAGTACTAGTTTCCCTAAAAAGAAAAGCAGTTCTGAGAGGTGGGCCACTATTTCACACAAGGGTCTGCGGGATCAAGTTGCTTAGATACTGGGGTGATGGAGGTTATTAAGTACAGAGGTGACCAACAAATAGCACTAAGAAGTGCATAATATATTGAGGATATAGCAAACGCTTGTCTAATGTAACATCTGATGGCTAATGAGGATTTGTAACTCATCTGTAAGAACAGCTTTACTTTCTTGCAATGATACTGATTGCATCAGGAATTTCATAGTAGTGCAGAACAGTACATAAATTAAAATCATTAGACTGATGGGATACACAACTATTAGCACGCATCACTGTGCTTCCTTGAATGTGGATTTTACAAAGCAGGAAATATCTTCAATAACCTACCTACATCTTTGTGGTTTTACAAAGGAGTTTTTCACGACTGCATGTGTATTAGTGCCAACTTCTCCCTCACTGAATTTGGAATTACAAAAAAATCCCTGATCTCTAACTATATATATTGTCCTAGTGAGGGAGGAAAATGTTTTATTGAAGCTTGCTGGAATTTTGAATGAGCTTTAATCACTGAGATACTGGAGACAATTACTCGGGCTATGGCTACACACAAAATTGTGGTGATTGAACTGAAGATTGGAAACTGATAAAGCAGTTCAAGCCTGTACAAAAATACCTTTCTCAGCTCAGGTCAGTGTGGGCTTTATACACCTTTCCTCGCAGGTAAGCAGGAAGTAGCAGTTGTCATACATCTTGATTCTTACAAGGATTTGACACCATTCCAGATGACATTCTCCTAAGCAAACAAAGAAAATATAGTTTAGATGAAATCCTAAAAAAGTAGGTGCGTGACTGGTTAAAAAAATAGCTTTAAAACCCAGTTAACAATTGTTCTCTGTCAGACTTAGAGGAATTTTTGAACAGGGTCCTTCCAACATCTGCGTGGAATCCATTTTATGCAGTATTTTCATTAACAACCTGTGATGAGGGAATAAAGAGTACTCATAAAATCTGCAGACATCATCTAGCTGGGAGAGGATGCAAACAGTTTGGTGGATGGACTGAGAATTCAAAATGATCTTGCTAAATTGGAGAAAATCAACAACTCAGTAAAGAAAAGTGCGAAGTGCTACATTTAAGAGGAGGAAATCAAAAGCACAAAGAGAAAATGGGGAATAAGTGGCCAGGCGGCAGTACTGCAGAAAGGCAGCTGGGGGTGTGAGCCATGAACTGAACAGGAGTCAACAGTGTGGTGCTGTTCCAGAAAAAAGGCAGAACTACTGTGGGGAGCTGGGTGCACAACACAGCAAGTGACCGGTTTGCTCTGCCTGGCACGGGGAAGGCCAGACACCGACTGAAGGTTTCACAGCGGAGCTGCAAACCTAAGAAGAGGCTTTGAGAGCACGTCCTGTGAAGAAAGGTTAAGATGGTTTGTTTAAGAAGGGCAAGACTAGAGAATGATGTGGTAACCGTTGGCTTGTGGAGATGAAATGTTCTCACTGACTGCTGGGAGTGGGACAAGAAGAGGTTTCTGCTTCAAAACAGAAACCCGGGGAAGATGCCCTGGTATTTAGGCATAAGGGAACGAAGTTGTGGAGCTACTAAGGTGGCTGTGCACAGTGTTCTTCATGTTGGGACCAACTTCTTCTGGGGATTCTGTAGGTATGGTCAGGCCTGCCAGTGGGCAGCAAATGTAGGATGCCAACGGAAACAAGCTCAAGGCACCTGCTCAGGGTGGCCGCAACTGAACTGTGCCACCCCAGATATGAAGACAAAATGACTTATTTTGCTGTAAAGCCCTCAGATACCAACATCTAATTTGACAGTGAAAGCAGAGCAGCTTCCTCCTACCTGCCAAATTACAGAGAAACCCTGTGGCAGCTGATGGAAAAAGGCCATGAATTATGTTCCCGGCCTCTCCTGTTGAGCTGTTTCTGAACATCTTGGTGAGGAGATCCCAGGAGGCTTCCCAGAGGCAATATAAAGTGCCTAAGCCCTTGTCAGTGCAGGCAGTCTCTGCTTGTCTGCTTATATCCATGTGGACATTTTGCGTTTCAGTAGCTGCTAGTCTCTGTTGTGATTTAACTGGGGAAAAAAATTGACAATTTTTTCCTCCGCGTTTTCAATTCTCCCTAGAGCTGGCTGCACTTTCTTTAAATACCAGAGCTTTGAATTTCATTGAGGAAACAAACCAACCAAAACCGCAGAACAATTCTGGAACCCAGTGAGTTTTTCACCCCGTTTCTTGACCTGGAGAAGGAAACATAGCCAATGGTGAGTGGCAAATACAGGTTTGCTAACCTCCACTGGCCAAATCTGGTGACTAATGTCTCCTTTCTTTTGGATGAAATGGGATTAACAGATGTATATTGGTCTTGAAACTAGAACATAGGGTTCTAGTAAAAGTTGGGAAGTTGGGAAGCTCTGTGGAGATCCATCGTTACTTAGGAAGCTGTGTCCTCTGCAATTGACTGTAACTGGTAGGATGCAACAAAACTGAACTCCTTGCTGTGGAGTGGGGGGAGAAGACCAAATAGCTCCGTGGAGGAGCGTGTGGCTCAGCAGGCAGAGGGCTGGATGGGCAGGTAGCGGGAGCTGGGACTCACTGGACTTATTCCATGACACTGGGGAAACCATTTCACCTGTCCCCGTGTCACAACAGCTCCAACTGTAAAATGAGATAACGAGCCTGGCTTTTCCTTATAAATAACTTTCCTTATGAATGACTTCCCTTATAAATAACTTGCCTTATAAGTAGCTTACACGGCAAATACTACATAGGACATAACAGGCTCTGTGGCATTTTTTTGTAATACACACATTTCCGAACACAAATAGCTCAGTAAAACAGTTACAGATGCTATGCTTCTTAAGGGAAACATGTGCTTTCAAAATGTGTTGTTAGTATAAAAAACCAATTCATTGGACTGATTTAAATGTATTACCAAGCATCTAACCTGCAGTAATTTAATTGCAAAAATTTAATTGCAAAATTAAAACAATTAGCAAAGCAGCCCTCAGTGTTCATGATAATTCATCCATTTTATGCAGAAATTCATAGCATCTGAAGCACCCTACAAAAGAAACAAAATAAATACTAATGGAAGATGGGGCTTTTTTTGCAAACTTTTTGGGTTAGAGTTAAAACAAGTAACTTTACCCATTAGTCACAGAGTGGCTGCTTACTCAGGCTGGAAGCCAGTCCATGCCAGCACTTACTGGATGAAATCCACGTGGCACAGCCCAGCATAACGAGACATCTCCCATGTGACAGCGACTAAGGGGGCAAAGAGGTGTCTTGTGATCCCAATTCATGGGCACACAGGACAAGATCTTCCAACAGTTAAGCAGATAAATAAGCTGCAACCACAGGCTGAGCTGGTTCACCTGGGGAAACTGCTTCACATAAAACACCCTGTCTACTCTTCCTGAAATGTTCTTGCAAATAAGCAGCTTCTCATATGGTGAAGCTTCTCCTCTACTTGCAGGTGGAAGTTTATACACTGGCTAGTGCTTGTTGGTGGCCCCAACATGCTGCCATTTGTTGGAGAAGATAAAAAACTTCGGTCCATTTTATTCTCTGCCCATGGCCAGACAACGGCGATTAGTTGGGGAACATTTGAATTGGCATTGGCGCCTCAGCGGTTCTTTGCAGGATGGATGCTTTGGGTTTCTTCTTGACTTTGGCTGGGGCTTCAGAAGCCAAGTTCACGTCGGGAACAGTGGGCCTGGGGCTTTCCTCCCCTATCCTTCCAGGAACCGCTCTTCACTTCTGAGAATTATCGAGTGCTGAGATTGCTGGCTGAGGTGGTTTTTGGTGGAGCAGGCAGAGCAGATGAATTTGACCTGGTTAGCGGGAACACACTGATCTCATCAAATATTTCTAAGTATCCAGTGGGTTTATTTCAGTTCGAGTCAAAAAAACTTCACTTCCACAAGGTAAAAATGTCTCATTTAAATTATCTTAAGAAGGCAACTGTGAAGTTCAGTTCTCCAGCCTTGTCAAAACAAGGGTCTTCAACCAGACTGTTGCTGGGCTCCTGGCACCACCCTAGCAATGGGAGTATTTCTCCGTACAGGAAATTGTTTGTGAAACTCGGCTTAGCCCTTTCACAACACCCTCTTCGCACTTTCCAGGAGCCATTTAACACTTAGCACAGTAAGCGATATGTGGCCAAGGAGAAGGGAACAGAAGAATGATTTATTAGGGCTGACTGCTGTTTGAGGGAATTTGCTTATTAAAGCAGATGGTAATATCAGAAACAGTAATCAGGTGTTGTGGTAGGCAGAAAAAAAACCTTCCAGTGCTAAATTTCTCCAGACTCTGATTCGGCTCCTTCTTAACCAAATCAAAATCTGCAGTCACTAGAAGCTCAGTGGAATCTACATCTTTATTCAGTATATAACTTGTCTGAACTTAGTTGCCCGCTCTTGAAGAACTGGCCAGTTGTCCAGATATTTCCCCTTTTAAATAAGCACATGCTGTATGTGCGAGAGAAAGTGACTGCTGAAGATCTGTTAAAAGGGGTAGCATGTTTGGTGAACTGCTCCAGGACAAGCTGCTCCTGAGCAGCTTCCTGGCTCGCTCTTTCACATCATCAGCTCACATGCCCGTGATTTAGACTTCAGACTGAAGTCTTCCGTGTCTGATACCCAGCTTGCTGTACCTCACTGCCATCTCTGTTGTGCCTTGTGGCTGGGAAAGCTCTGCCCATGCCCTCTGTGAAGCAGACAGCTCAGCCCTGACATGCTTTTTATAATCTTTTGTATTTCTGTCCTTTTGGTCCACAGACAATTTTCTTTTATAGTTTCCTACCAAATACAATACACAAACTTAGCATGCTCGCTTCACTGGCACATTTTGAACCCCTTTTTCTAGCAGACCTTCCCTAAGTTACCATCCCTTTATAGATTTTCCACTGATTTCCACTCATGTTTCTGTGGATGTTCCTTCCTCTGCATGACCTGGAGACAGCTTGGCAGCCCGAGGCAGCCTAAGGAGCTGCTTCTATGCAGAAACTGCAGGTCCTAGAGTGTGCTGAGCCAACATCAAAGATAAAACATTAAAGATACTGACACAGCAATGGCACTGGCAATCAGCTCTTGCACGTGTGAAGAATCTGTAAGGATGTCCTTATGCATCTCCTTCTTCTATCCGATTAAGGTGATCTGCTACCGTTTACATCAATTTGCCAAATTTATATATATATTTGCCAGTTTGGTCTGCTGTTAGCAAGGACATTAATGCCTGTGAAAGTTTCCATGTTCTCATAATTATCTACTACCTGTTATAAGTTTGATCACTTCTTGAGTACAGAGTTTTTTGCTTTAGCCAAGTGCTATGAACCCCTTTATAATTCCCAGTTTTTACAAGGGCAGGGAGCTAACCTGGGTTAACCCTGCACTTCTCCTTTGTTTCCTAGCTTTGTTTGGATTTTGTTTCAAATACTCAGTGGTTTTGCAAAAGGTAGGTGTTTCACAGAATTCAGAACATGAGTCAGAAGGCTGCAAAAGTGGAAAGAATTAATTCCTTGCTTATCCCATCCCTTTGCACTGCAACCCCAGGCTCCTGCAGGGAACAGATGACATGACACCACCAACATACTGGCGCACAGTAAGCACGAGCACTTCTCACTGCACAGCCACCTTGCTGCCAGGGTGGTGGGGACAGACTGGAGCCAGCTGCCAGCTAGCAACTCCTACCAGTATAGCCACAGCCACTGGGGGTTCAGTGCCCAGGTCTTTCCCCAGCCTCTCAGAGTTTGTAGTTGGCATGAAATGTCACGCTGCTCACAACATACCGGTCAGTAGCCAAGCTGTCAGTGAAAACCAGCTCTACCATATGAACTGCTGTGACATCTGAGTTAGAGTCAGCTTTATTCAGTAGGGAACAGCCAGCTTGGATGGCTAATTGCCATCCACGGTTCTCTCTTCCTTCAAGATCTTCCTCCAGATTTACATCTTGGACCTGTCTTGGCATCTGGATGAGGCTGGTGCTCACGTACCAGTGCAGTGAGACGAAGACGGGTAGGATCTATGCAAAGCCCCTCACTACAAGAGGCAGCTTTAGCATCACCTCTGCCCTCCATCCCCCAAGGAAAACTCCCCTCTTGGACGGCTTAGTAAAACCAGGAAATGTTATGCTGGCGATGCAGTCGGTCCCTAGGCCTGGACAAGCATTCGAGGCCTCCTCTACCACGGCGCTGCTCTGAGGGGCCGGGGTGGGGGGGCCGGGGCAGCACTCCCCGCTGGGGGGGCAGCACTCCCCGCTGGGGGGGCAGCGATCCCCGCTGGGGGGGCAGCACTCCCCGCTGGGGGGGGAGCGATCCCCTCTGGGGGGGCTGCGATCCCCGCTGGGGGGGCCCAGGCGGGCCCGGGCCTGCTGCGGGGTTAATGCCCAGGCGCCGAGCTGAACGCCTCGGGCGCTCAGGAGAAAAACGCTCATCCCGGCCTTAATGCAGGCGGCGCACCCTTACAGGACCGATCCCCTCATTAAAAAAAAAAACAAAAAAACTATATATGTGCAAAAATAAGATGGTACCCGAGCCCCTCTCGCCCCGAGGCGCGGCCGCGCAGGGCGGCAGGCCCCAGCTGATGGCGGCGGCCGCGGCTCCGCCCTCTTCCGCCTTGGCCGCGGCGGCGGCGCCCCCTGGCGGCCGCGCGGGGTGCGGGCAGCCCCCGCCTCGGGGTGGTCATCGTCCTCCGGTGATGGGGTACCGCAGCGCCAGGGGGGTTGGCTCCGGGCTGGTGGTGTTTGTTTCTTGGGGTTTTTTCTGACTAAAATGACGTTAAATACCATCGGATTTTTACTAGAAATCGCGCAAACTTTCCTCAAAAATCACCGATGGCGTCTGGGGCCGTGAAATAAGCCGGGGGAGGGAATCCTCCTGCTTTCACCTGCAGGGAGCGGGTCCCTCGCTTCATCTGCCGAAACACCCTCGGCGGTGGCCCAGCGCCCGCGGCGCAGACACGGACACGGAAATGGACGGGGACAGGAACACGGACACCGACACGGGCACAGACACGGAGGCGGCAGTACCTCCCGCCCGCCGCCAGGGGGCAGCGCCGGCGCGGGCCGGGCCGGGGGCTGCGCGCGCAGCGCCTCCGCGGCGTCAGGGCGGGCGGGGGCGGTGCGTCCCCTCATGGCGGCCCGGGGGCTGAGGGAGCCGGCGGTAGGCTGGGGCGCCCTGGCTTTGTGGCCGGCTGCAGGGGTCCTCGGTGGGCGGCCCGCCGGTGGGCGGCCCCCGGGAGCCGAGCCGAGGCGGCGCCGGCGGTGCTGCCGGCAGGGGGGGGGGTCGGGCCTGGGGGGTCTGGCCTGTTGGCAGGGCCAGAGCCCGGTGTCCCGCCCGCCCTGTCACACTTCCACACACCGCAACGTAAATACTTAGCAGGTGGGGTGGGAAGGGCCTAGGTTTGCCCGTTGCCCCGTTTGTGGGTCCGGGGCAGGTCGAATGGGTGCCTGGGGCAGGGGCGGGTGAGTGTGGTGAGCCAAGGTGGATCCTGCTCGCTCCAGCCCCTGCTTCGCCTCCAGTGGTTGCCTCTACCAGCTGAAGGAGAGCAGCACCATCTGTCTTCTGCTTTTCTTTTTCCAAAACGTACATGCTTCACAGATTGCCAGTGTTCGCCCTATAAGTAGCACTCCGTACCGTGTAATTTGCCTTTTTACTTTTCTTCTTCCAGTGCTCCATTGCTGTTTTCTCCACTACGAAGAGCAGCAAAGAATGAGTGGCATTGGGGGCCATGAGAGACAATGAGATCACTTCAAAAGGGAGGAGAGAGAGAATGAAAATTAACTTCTCAGCTCTCATCCTGATTTTTCATGTAAAAAGGTGCATAGCTGTAGGATATGGAAGTCTCTGGCCCACATGCTTCACTAGCACAGGAGGTGGCAGGATACAGGACCTGACCAGCCACCAGTAGGTTCTGGCACAGCAAGTTCTGTGTTCCTTTGATTAAGAGACTGGGTGCAAAGGGCTGACCAGCCAGTCATTTTTGGCAAAGAAATAGGCAGAAACAAAAAGAAATTGAAGCAATCCATTCCTTTTGAAGGTAAAGGTGAAGGCGGCACAAATGTCATCCAAATTGCTGAGCATCTCTGCATTACGTTTACAGGTCAAATGCAGTGTGAAGGCAATGTGAAAATCTTAACTGCCAAGGCATCTGGGCTGTGTCAGAAAGACTTGCTGCTCTCTGCTTTCTTGGAGCTAAAAGAAAATTCAGTAAGTTGCTGAGTTGAATGCTTCATCTGCCTCCCTCACAAGCTTCTGGAGGTGACAGATGTTTCCTCGGGGCCTGTTATTTTAGACACTTCCATAATTTATATATCTCTGCAAGCCTGGTGGGTGGAATTGGATGTCACAGACAAGCTGAAAATAACTCGTATACTCAGACTCCGATATCTACTGGCCCATGTAGAAAAACTCTGAGATCAAATTGAATCACATTATATGTGCGTGGCAGATGCATTGAGAGATACAGATGGAGCAATGGTGGGTTAAAGTGAAGTTGAAATGTTCTGTGGGGACTGCTGGCAAGGACTCCACAATAACATTGTGCACAGCAGAATCACCGTGGCTTAGCCCTCACGATTGTTTTGCTAAGATCTGCAGTAGCATACAGAGGAAAAAATTAATATTTAGAACAATATGTAATTCCCTGTGTGATCATGACGTAGAACTGGACAGAATGCCTTTGGCCTCTGCATGAGAGGTTCAGGAAGCTATCTGGGCAGATGGCTTTGCGGAGCTGCGCTTGGGTGTGCCTGAAGTAAGGCCAAGGGGCTTCAAACCTGCTTCAGGGTCCTTCTCGTTAGAAGCAGTACTTGGTAGGAAAATACTGCTGCGGGACCTTGGAGCCTCAAGCCGTTAATGCCTTGCCAGGTATTTGGGGATAGTCTGGTGGAAGAGACAGGCAAGTAAATATGCTACATCCGCACATGCCCAGCGCTCCAAAAATATAAATCAGGGGACGCTGTATTTGTGGCATATAGGCAAGTACCGGTGAAAGCATAGAGTAGGGGCTAAGGTGTAAGGGAATATTCTCAGGTGAACGTCTCAAACACTAAGTTTTCTGCTTCTATCCGTGTGTAGAGACCAGGGAGTTTCACCCAGCCATTCATTAAGTTTTCCCCGAGTGCAGCCTGGCTTCCTTTGGGTACAGCTCAGAACCAGCATTCTCTGGGAGGTGGTAATATTTTCCAAGGCTGGGCCATTTGTCCATGCCAACCTCTAGAGGCTATGGAGAAGCTGTGCAGAAAAGGCCTGGGCGCACTTGGCCACACCCTGTAGCCAGCGGTAGGATGTTTATAGCCTGCCAAGGTAAACTGCGTGAGCGGTGTGCCTCGATTTACAGCCAGATCTCCAGAGCAAAAGCACTGAGTGAAGAATGGCAGAACTTTTAACTCCTTGTGAGGAGCTGAAGACAGAACTCTCAGTGGAGGAGCCAAACTCCTGGAGGATATTGCCACCTCCAGGGAGCATGTATCTCATGGGCTTTCCTGACATAGTTTCTGCCATAGCACAGCCTTGGCACATGTCATCTCTGCATTTAAAGCCTTTTTTGCTTTGTTTTGGTTTTCCCAAAAGTCGCCTACAGGTATTTGTTTCCACTTTCCTGAGTGCTTCCTAAACACAGGGCTTAACCTCGATGCTGTTTCTAGTCCCCTTTGAGCACTAATATGTGATGACTCAGATCTCCTGAGGCTTAACCCAGTGCTTTCTTCCAGGAGTTGTTCAACATCCCTCTTTAATTCATCAGAGATTGTTTGGATTCAGCAGATTTCCCTTTCTTCAAGGCCAATGACTTCCACACTTTCCTTGCATCTTCCAGCCTCCCTGTCCCCATGGTTGTTTGCCATTCCTTTTTTTTTTCTTTTGAGTCTCTCTGTGGCAAGGTGTTGCACAAAGCCATACTTTTGGATGTACAGTGGAGGGGACAGGGAACGTTCATCCTGCTCTCAGAGGTCCCTTTAGAAAAAAATATTCTTTAAACACCCACAAAGATTTAAGCCAAAAGGTTTTCATTTTTAAGCTGATGAACAAATAATTTGTCCAGAGTCAAAATATTTGTGCTGATAACGGTGCTGTGCCCTGAGTGAATTAATTTGCCTATCTTACATTTACTTGACTTCCCTGCTCGCAGATACCTCAGTCCAGAGATATCCCATATCCTGGTCCAAAACTCACAGCCCTGCTCTTGCAGGAGGAAAATGCTGCATCTTTGGAGAGCTTGGGTGTACTCTTAAGGGGCACAGCAGGAGCAGAACCCAAGGACTTCTGCTGGTTCACTTGTTACCCAGCAGGTTTTGGATTTGTCTGTCCAAAACTTTGGGTGACATCAGTGAGATAACTGGTATAAAATTGCCATTCTGCCCAGGAGGATGTTAGATCTGTTAGCTCTCACAGTGTCCTGATGCGTGTGGCCATAGAGGAGTGTGGCAGCAACTCCTCTAATCTTAAGCCTCTTACCGTAGTGGAAAAAACAACACAGAAATATCATGTAATTGTTGGTTGTTTCTTTTTTTTTAATTGTGTTGTTTTTTAAAAAAAAATGAAGGCCTCCCAATTCTCCTAATCACTAGCTGCAGTCCAGGAAACTTTGTGTTTATTAAGCACTGTGTAAATTTGCAGCTCTCTATAAATGTAAAATCAATAGTGATGATAACAGCAGCAAAGTGCTTAGTCCAGCCCTGGTAATAACCCAAGATTGCTAACTTCTTGATAAGGTCACTAACACAGGCACCTCCTCTGATGTGAAAACACAGGGTGCGGAACAGAAGATACTTGTGTTCCCTGACAAGGAAGGAAACACTGAAAACATGTAATTTCCAGCAGGTGACAATGGCAGGCAACGACATGAAGGATTCGCTTAAAATCTGTTGGGGGGACCTTAGCCCCTCCACTGAGCACTGCAAACATGCTTCCTTTTCTAGGAAATTAAAATCTTAACAAACACCTCCTCGTTAATGGGATCTTTTTTTTCGTCTGTTCTCACAACCACACAAGAAAGGAGAAACTCCAGTAACCTGACGGAGTGACGTTTCTGGAGGATGGACAGAGTGGCGCAATGACGGCCAGTGTGGCTGACCCCTCGGAACTGTGGCCCTGTCAGTGCCGTTCCACTGCTTCCCGTAGGGCACGGCCTGGGCAGGGCCTGGGCTTCACGGCGGGGCTCACCGAGTGTGCATAGGGACCGCACTTACACCTCTTCCCAAGCGTCCTGCAGCTCTCGTGGCAGCTCCGCAGGTGGAAGGGCTTCAGGCTTTCTATAGCTGGGGCTTTCCCACCACGGGCAATAACTAAGTCTATGCATTTAAAACCAGCGTGTCTACCACTAACGGCTGGTAGCCCCCTCTACCTTCCACTGTGGTGATTCCCTTAAGGCTGGAACCGCTGCAGGCAGCTGTGGTTGGCTCCATGCAGTCTGCTCCTCTTCCAGCCAGGTCCGTTTTAAACCTGGCTTAGGGTTCCCAGATGGCTTACTGCCATCCAGCCGGCTTCTGCCATGGCCTCCCCAAGGAGCTCACTGGTAGACCGGAGACCCCCAGGGCATCCCTGCCTCCTCCCTGCCCACCTCTGTCAGTGAGCCTGGCTTCGTCTTGCTCTGCGGTAGGTCCACAGTCACCTTTGGGCTTTTTCTGTGCCATGCTGCTGCAGCAAAGCAAGTCCACCCGCACATCAGCTCCCTTCTGTTCTCCTGGCCTCTGCCTGCTAAGCTATCCCCATGTCCGGTGGCCTTCAGCGCAGGAAGAATCCTTCTTAAGCCCCTTTCCCAAAGGCAGCACTCCCACTGTTAAATAATAATCGTACAGTAATAATCACCAGAGGGCTGGCAGGGACTTCAGGAAGTGTCTGAAGCCATCCCCCCCCTCACCGAGGTGGAGTCACCCAGGAGCAGTGCCTGACGCGTGCGTGAAATCCTTCTGGCGATGGGGACGCCGCAGCCTCCCCAGCAGCCCCCTGCGGCCCAGGAGACCTTCCTTGGAAAAAAAAAAGCACTTTCTTGAGTACAGCCCGGATCCTTCCTCCTGCAAATCAGGCTAATTATTACTTGTCCTCCTTCTGGTGGATCTGGAGAAGAACTGATCACAGTCTGCCTTATAGCAACCTTTTATATAATAGCAAGACAGCTTTTAGAGTAACCGAAAAAGAGGCGTTTGCTCACTTGCAAAGTCAGGAAATTCCCTGCCAATGGACATTCTTTGTCGGGGATCCTTTGCCAGCATAGGCTGAGCTCTAAGCCCCACAATCTACATTTTCCTTTTGAATGACTCCCACAAAATAAACCAAATATCACATCCAAGAAGATTTATTACATCCCTTCCAAGGGCGAAGCATTCCTCAGCTACATTCCACTTCTGTCTTTTGTGCTTAGGGAAGGGGAAAAAAATCTCTGTGATGCCTCTGGATCCCACCCCTCGAGGGCTTCTGTCGTTAATAAAGCCGAGCAGCTGGAGCCAGATTTGTCAGACTAGTCCTGAATGGCTGGCTCGCTCCTGCTGCAAGAGCAGCCCCATCAGAGCAGCGCTAGGATTTCTGCCTCTGCGAGAAGATTAACAACTCGTGGCACCACGTTTCCTCAGTAAAAACACCTTTTGTTGTTCCCAGTGACACACTATCCCTGTGGCAGTGGCTGCCAGAGTGGATCTTCTCACTTCCTCGCCGCTCTGGCTTCTCCTGCGTCTGCATGATGCAAGAGTTTGCAATGCTTTTCGGGAGCTCAGATGTGCTCTTGGGTACTCTATGCTTGAAGCGATTGCTCTCTCCAGGCTTTGCAGCGAAGCTTTTACCCAGATGTGTAAAGGAGGATGTGTATAGAGGGAGGGCAAGGGGATGAAACCTCTGTTGTGTTATCTGAGCCTAATTAAGCTTCTCCCTAGGCAGTCACTAATTGATTGACCCCAGGACTGCAAAAGGGAGCAAATTTACCAGAGCTCATGAAAAGAACAGAGTTTGGAATTTGGGCTTTTTTTATTTCAGAGATTAATACCTTTGACTGATGTCTTGCTGACTGATACCAGTGAAACAAACACTATTCAGCAAATGTTGGTAGGTGGATTTGGCTTTTTAAATCCGAGTGACAGAAGTGGTGAGTCCTCAGATGCCTGTTCGTCATCACTGTGTCCCTTGCCAGTGTTTACAGGTATCACTTAACTGGAGCTCTGGCACTACTTTCTGCCCCAGCCTGGGCTGCGCTAACCAGCCTGTAGTCTCATCCAGCGGGTATCAAATCCATTTCAGTTTCACAGGCTTTAAAAGCATTTCACAAAATCGACCAAAAAAACCCTTGTCAAACCAAAAATCAGTTCACCAACCATAAAATGCAGCTGCTGCAGGTGTGGGTGAGGCCAGCTCCGCAACAGCACAGCACAACACCCAGCACTACTGTGGAGAGGGGGGAAAAGCCTGTGTCCAAGGGGAGCTGCAGGGAGAACGAAGGGAAGAAGACCATCCCCTCCCAAATATCTGGAACACTGGCTTCACCAAAAATGCTGAGATCTTTCCCAGTGTGACAGTGTTCAGATCACTCTAATACAATTGAACCCCCACCGGGAGCAGGGCTTCAGGCTCACTCACGTGAGTGACAGATGCCACCTTCTCATATGCATGAAGCTCAGGCCACTGTTTGCAGGGCTGCTCTGCGAGTACTACTGGGCATTTTGTTGGTGAGGTTTGACGCGGTGGAAGCTCACCCTGTCAGGTCTGAGACGTAGCCAGTGCGCACGCAGGAAAGGCTACGGGAAGAGAAGGTGTGCAGAACAGCGTGGAAGTGACATGCGTGCCTGAAAGTGAGTGAGACTGGGATGAGGACAAGGTGGCTGGAAGAGCAGCCCCGGGCCAGGTGACAGAAGGCTGTCAAAAGGCCAGCTTTCACAACCAGCCCAGCCAGAGCTCCTTGTGTCATTTGGAGCTGAATCACTGTGGCTCCAGTCAGCCTTGAAACCATTTCAGCTGGGCTTTAATGCTATTTAGAGCATGGAAGGAAAGCTCAGGTGTGTAGCAAACTGAAAAAATTGTGTGTGCACAACCTGGGCCTGCGATGTTGCTGCAGATTTGAAGTTTCTCCTGTCAGCCTGCGAGTTGCTTCCCTTTTTGCCTCACTAGGATGAACTGGTGTCCTGTTCCCTCCTATTCTCCATCCTCAAAGAAGATGCTCATCTCTCATCTCATCACAGAGGTTTCTGTGCATTCTGTGAAGTTTTGCAGGGATTTGATGGAACTGTCAGCTGAGCAGCAGCACTGGCGGGTGATGCCTATCCTACATGGGGTTTCACCATGAGCATACCTCTACAGCCATGGCTCCCTATCCCTCTCCTAGGCCTGTTCACTTTTAGGTGCTTTGGAGCACTTCTGACTTGCTTTTCTGTCTCTTCTGTTTAGAAAATCTGTGACGTCAGTGAGCATTTACAGGGCAGTCCCAATTTCCACGCTATGTCTGAAGGACACTGGTTTGTTGGGTCTCTGGGTTTAGGTAGCAGCTGCAAGAGCAAGTCCCTGGGTGTAGCTATGGGGAAGAGGGACTGCCACCATCTCCATTGTGAAATGACATGTGTCGGCAAGGCAAACTGACCCTCTAGAAGAAGATGCCGCTGAAGAAAGAGAGGAATCCAAGTGTCTCCTCTCCGGAGCACATGGACTTCCCCATCCTGAGGAGGACACTTGTGACCCTCACAACCCTCCCCGCTGCTGCGTGCTCTGTCTGCTTCTTTATTCTTTTCCTCTCTCCTCAACCACACCCACTATTTAACCATTTAGATATAAAAATAAAAAATAAGAAAACCACCCAACCCACTAGACAGAGGGTTTGCTAAAGAGGGGTAATTTTAAAAGCAAGTCTTTGAGGTCAGCGTGTAATTGTAACATTGGGACTGTGTGATTCAAGACAAAAATAATCCACTGGGTATCTGGTCAAGGAGGAGAGGATGGCAGCTGGCAGGGAGGGAAGAGGGACTTACACGGGATTGATCAGACAGCAAAAGACCAGGCAAAACTACTTGCTGGCACTGGGACTCATATTTGTGTAGGATACTGCAAGATTTTCCTGGCTGTGATGGGTTCATAAGAGCTGCTGTTTGGGGTCACAGCTTCCCTGGGTCGGGAGCCCTGCCTCTGCCAGGAGCTGGCACTGGCCGCTTCCTGGGAATTTAACTGTCTGCCGCAGAAATACTGGGATGATGTGAAATTATTTATATATTAACCTGCTCATGGGGAACATTTCTGGTTTGGTCTGGAGTTTAGTGTGCTGAGGTTTTTTAACAGTTCCCCATTTTCAGTCTCCTGCTGCAGGTACTTGATGAAACCTGTCTTCTTCAAAGGGTTTGTGGGGCTGCAAGCCATGCCCTTCCCTCGCGTGCTGTAGCAGAGGATGTTTTCACCCCTATAAATGTCGGATCCTTTCCTCAGTTCCTTCTCAATTACAACTGACAGCAGTAAGTTATGTGGGCCAATTGTATAACATATTTTACTAGGATTTTCTCTAGTGCATTTTAAATGAAGAAGTGAGCCTTGGAAGTGCCCAAATGGCTCTGCTGTCTCCTAGCTCTGAGAGCACAGTACCGCGGGTAGGAGGACCACACCACAGCGCTGGTTTTGTTTAGCAGTCTGGTGAGAGACAGTGGCAGCCCCCATCACTGGAAAATAATGATGCTAATTCTTGTACTGGGGCAAAGCACTGACTGTCTACAGAGAACCCTGATCCTCCTGGCTCCAGAGGTGGCATGGGAAGGACCCCGAGTGGCCTTTCAGCTCTGTTGTTCCCAAGACTCAGTTGCTTTCACATTTGCTCCCAGATGAAATTACCATAAAAATCAGTTTTACTGTGCAAGAAGGGTAAGAGGAGGGAACACGCCTGTACATGGATGCCAGTGGCTGGGGGTATCGAGCTGTACCTGAATTGATGCCACTTGTGTTTCCATTCTAAGATGCCCAGCTATCAACTCTCCAATCTTTCACCACAGTTCGGTGTTTCCCCTTCCCAAACCACTGTCTGTGCATGAAAGGGATTTATTTTTAATCAGAAGCCAGCACTGGTTGCAGGGGTCTTTACTTTGTGACCTTCAATTCTTTCTAGGAGGAGACAGTGGGTTTCGGTACCTTCTTGCTGTGGCTGTCTCTGGGTCAGCCCTTCCCAGAACAGATGCCACTGATTCAGGAGGTCTTGCTGCCTCCCCTTTATGTAAGTGCTGGTTACACAGTTCCGCCTGGATCCATTGCAGTCATAAACCATGCTCAAGGGATGAGCAATTTAGGGTTTGGAGTCATTGTGGACCAGCCCTGGAGACCTCATGCAATTGTTTTTCATCTCTTTTACACCCACAGTTTTGCTAGATTAGAGTTACTGCAGAACCCAGAGAGTTTCTGACTTGAATTTGAGTTGGGAAAGACACACAAAAGAAAGGAATTTGTGTTGTAAATTAGATTTCTCAAATTTCAGTGATTTGTCATGGAAATGTGGCTCCATCTATGCAGTCATAAAAACATTTCACATGTTCAAACTCTTCTCATGCTGTTAACTTCCCTGATGTGGCGGGGTACAGTGACTGTAGGAGGTAAGGTTAATTTCAAATCAGCTGTGGCAGAAAAATGACTTGGCACCGCAGCTGCGGAAGCATTAAACCTACAAAATGAGGATTAACCTAGAAACCTTTCCCCACTGCTAGTGATCTATGTGAGAAGACTGGGTTCTTGGCTCAGGTGGTTTTCTGCCCCTTCCAAAGTGTCTAATGGGGTATATGCCGCCTCTTGGTGCAGCTCAGGTCAGCGGGAGAGCACCCAAGCACCTCCCCGCGCATGTTGTGCTTGCCCATGATCCAAAATGAAAACCCTAATTCAGAGCTCAGTTAATGGGGGTGGCCTAAAAATAATAGGATTGAAACCAGTAAATGGTGGTTTGTTGGGTTTGCCCACCAGCACCGTCGCTAGGGGCGTGCGTTTTCGGCTGGCTCCCTGCAACCATCAGAGTCACCTAAGAAAAAAGCGGGGAAGGTGAGAAGCTTCCATGTTCCCAGGACTCCAGGTGCTCAGGCTTTAAGAAAAGTACTAAATGTCCTGAGATGCCTGGAGAAAGAAAGACCTGGCGAGGCCGTTATCCCCGTTTGCCACTCAAAGCAGAACCTCTCATTTCCCTTGTACACCAGTGGATGTTAGTGATGCGCAGGCGCGGTGCCGCGGGCGGTGAGCTCTTCAGCACTTCAAAGAGCCTTCTGCTGCCTTTGGGCGTGTTTCACATTTTAGGCTGCTGCCACACTCAAGCTCTCAATGAATCAAAAGCTGTGCAGGATGTGGCAGCACCAAAGGGACCGTGTGCAGCATGCCAAGGTGACAGGTACTCTGGGACAGAGGAGCCAGGGACTCTACTGCCTCACCTTGCCTTGCCTATCTACCCCCTGGTCAGCTGGAGAAACCACATCTCTGCGTCTCCGTTTCCTTGCTGGGCATCTAGATAGCAAGTGAGAGGGGGTTGCTCAGTGCGTCTTCTGAAAAGCAGCTGATAATTTTTATCTCTTTATTTCAGAGCTCGGCCAGTGCATGAAGAGGGTTGCATTACATGCTTGGCTGCAGCTGTATGAGACTTGTTGACCCTGGAAGTCCCTCTTTTCCTTTCTGCAGGTTGACAAAGCCACTCTAGGGCTTTTCAGGCTGGAGATGCCGGTCAAGCGGGGAGCTCTGCAAACCCCACTTACTGGGGGTTCCCCCGCAGGAGGTTCTTGCTCAGAAGGGGCAGCTGGCTGGCACAGGTGGAGGCCGGGAGGGCAGCAAGGCCAGCACCGGGCTGCTGCCAGGAGCGGCTGCGTGCCCAAGCAGTGTGGGCAGTGCCAGCTTCGCTCCCACAGCCAGCCCCAGCCCCACGGGCGCCTGGGCAGGGAGAGCCAGCCAGGGGGCCAGGGGAGTTCGCTGCCGGGAGTGACACATCTGCGTGCGCCTGACAGCATCTGTTGCCATGGCAATGCGTATTTGAGCCTGAGCCAAGCTGCATCTTCCCTGAAGTTGTGAATTGAGCTTAGCTTTATTTATTTAAACCCGACCATAACGAGGGATAGAAAGAGAAGAGACACATTACAAATCCCCTTGCGCAGGCCGTAGCCACATGAGTCAGAGGCACTGCAGGCTTTAATCAGCCCACCTGACGTCAAACCTCTCCATCAGAGGAAAGTGCCGCCTGGAAATGTCAACATGCCCAAATGGAAAGGCCAGAAGGTAAATCTTTTCCTGTGCTCACTCACCGAGTAGGAAAGAACAATTAAAATTCAGCCAGTTCCCTAGACACATCTTAATAGCGATCTGATTGAATGCTTTTCTCCTCCGGGCCCTCTCCCATCCCTGCCATTAGCTGCTGGGGACAAGGCCTGTTGGTCTGAAGGATCTTTCTAATGCAGCATCAAACCCCAGATCCTTCAAGAACTAGGTGTCACCACCGGCAGCAAAAATGGGCTCTGCAGGAAAGCTCTGTGGCTGAAGTAAGCTCTCCCACAAGCACTGAGCTATCCGTGCCGCGATAGCGGGTCCCAGTTTCACTCGTGTGAATGCACAGGGGTAAGAAGAGCGACTTAGCTTGTACCTACATCACCAGCCGACATAAAGTTGGGATGAGGAAAAAAGTAGTGGGAATCAGATCATGTTCGCCAGAGGTGTCAGCCACCCGTGGGCAAGTCAACGCCAGCCCTGAGAGACGCACCATGGCGATGGGAAATGGTTGTGGGCTGTAACAGAGGAGTGTCCTACTGGGAAGGGAAACCCTCCTGCAGCCTTCCTGCAGCCTTTCTAACGCAGCTCAAACTTTGGGCCCCCGTAACATAGACAAGGTGCGAAGAAGCCCCCAGCTTTGGAGACAAGAAGCCTGTTCTTCAGTGTAGATCCTAAGTCAGGTGTGCAGAGGGGAGAGGGGTCAGCCAAGGACATCTACAGCTTTATCTGTTCTGTTGAGGAGCATCAAGCTGGGACGCCTAGGGAAACCATCCCTTCCCAGCCCGCTGGTGTTTGCCAGGGGTGACAAAGG
Organism: Falco punctatus; assembly: GCF_963210335.1. Lineage (NCBI taxonomy): Eukaryota > Metazoa > Chordata > Aves > Falconiformes > Falconidae > Falco > Falco punctatus. The sequence continues at coordinate 2,553,917 of NC_137587.1, forward strand.
GACACATGCAGACACCAGGGGACACAAGCACATGGAGAAGGAGGAAGGAAGGAAGAATGTTAAGATGCAAACCGCACCGCTTAAAACCAGGGCGGCTTTCCAGTTCCTCCAAAGTTCTCCCCCCACCCAGCACTGTACAGCAGCCAACCTGGTGGGCTTCTGATCTTCCCAAATCACTTAACACTTCTCCCCTTTTATTTTTGTCCTAAATGTAAGTGTTTCGCTTTAGTGGCTGATCCTGGCAGCGTGCCCCAGACATTACACTGGGGTTGCTTTTGCTCTAGGAGATAAGTCTGTAATGAAGGTTTCCTCCTCGGTGTCTCTCTTTCCCCCGTAGTGAAAGTCTGTAATTACCAGCGAGGGGCGAGGCAGACAGCACTGAAACAATGTCATTTAAACAGTGGTGAGACATGCCTGAATTGCTGGGTTGTGCTCTTCTCCTCGCAGGACTGCTTGTGGATGCAGACCTTGCTTTTAACCCTTGCCAGGGCAGGGAACACTGTCCCCCCCCCACTCCCCCAACCAGCCTGCCTGTGCCACATCTGCTTGGCTCCAATGGGGGCAGATCCTGTTGGACGTAGCCAAGGTCTGATTGTCTGGCTTCTCCCCTGTGCCCGAGGGGTCAAGTGGCACAAATCAGCGAGGATTGCCCCCTTAATCATCATGCGGGTAACTGGGGGTTTGGAATTGGCTCTTCAGCTCCCATCTACACTAAAGCTGTCTGTCTCCTGCTCCTTGATGCGAGGTATTTTCTTGGGGCAAAATTCAGTCAAACAGGGTGTGCAGCTGTACCCTCATCCTTAGGAAAAGGTTTGAGATGTAGGAAACAGTTAAGAGAAATGAGGCAGTACAACCCCCTCAGAATGGCTCTTCAGGTTGTGTGCAACCCTACGAAGGCTGCCTGGGTCCCTTTTGCAAGCTGGCCGTGCAACCGTGCAGTCTAGAAGCCTGGTAGGGTAAATAAAAATTAAAGCATGGGAAGCTGAGGCAGCCACCCTCCCCTGCTGTCCTGCAGCTTCCCATTTTTCCAGGTTTCCCAAAGGAGAGTTATTCACAGCATCTTCAAATGCTAGCAGCAGACTGCTGGAAGGAGATGCCCTCATACTGAAGTTACTCTTCATTATTAGTCACCCTGAAAGTTGCCTGGTTCTCCAGGGAGATTGCCAGAAAAACAAAAAAAGGGGGATGGGGGGTGGGGGGGTGCAGGGAGCCTCTGCTCTTTCTGAGGTGTAGAGCAGAGAGGGCAGACTGTGTGTGACAAGGCAAGGCAACATTCTTAGCCCGCCATGAAGAAGTGAAGGAGGTACAGAGAGATTTCTCCTCCTTTATCAGTTACCTTCAAAGTGGTGAGTTTTCAGTTCTCATCTTGTGTTGTAGTGCCCATTTACAGTTTGGAGGCTTTGTTTTCTGACATACCTAATCCTGCTGCAGGCAGCTCAACTGCATCCCCAGGAGGCTGAAGGAGTTCCGTGGAGGGATGTTCCTAGGGTCTGGTGTCTTCTGTTCAAGGCTTTCCTTTCCCCAGGTCTTGCATTCCCCGCTTCCCTGCCTGTCACTCACTCCTGTTTGCAAGGCCAATTTAAATCTATCCAAGGGCCTTAAGTTCACCCCAGAAAGAATAATAATTGCAGCGCTGAGCTTTGCGGCTTCCCTTTCATTCCCCACATAGCATTAGGGTGCTCACTGAAACCACAGCATTCATGGATCCTTGCCATATGCAAACATGCAATTAATACGCTCTTCACTTTCCCCTCTACAAGAGGGAGGAAAGAAGCACAAGTCGCGGTGTACGTTCCCTCAGCACACGCACAGGTGTGTGCGCCTGCACCTCGCCTGAGTGCTCCGGCATGGCTCACACCTAGCTGGGCTCGCTGGTTACCGACGAAACATGTCTGCTTGCAAGCAGGCGTTTAACTTGATGCAGCACCAGTTCTGTGTAGCTGCACGCGAAGCAACCCGCAGAACACAACTCGTGTCCTCCTTCAGCTGGGGCAGCGGATTTATGAACGCTCTGGTTTTACAGGTGCCCCCCCACCCCCGGCTTTAGCAGGGAGCTGGGCTAGGTGTGATCTCCTCGCTGGCTGCCCTCCCTGCCCTGCTGCTGCTCGCTGGTGGTGGGAGCAGGTGCGCTGGGCACCTGGCTGGGAGGCAGCACCCAGGAGAAAGGAGGAACTGCAAAGCAGCTGGCTGGAGGGAGACGTGTGTGAAAGAGAGTTTAAACCAGCATCTGGAAGGAAATCAAAGGGAGCCGGATTTCCCAGATGAGGCGGAGCAGAGGGCAGAGAAAGGCTTCAGAGCCTGCGAGTCCTTCCTCGAAAGTTACCTTTTGCTAGAGAACGTTCTGCTGGATTCCTCCTTTCCTGTCTTGACTTTTTCATGGGTTTTGAATTGTTCCCACAAAACCTAAAGGAAGAAATCACAGCCCGAGGGTTGGATATGCAACTACTCGTGCCATCACACATGGCCTGTCTCTTACGGGGCTGTTGGGGGACTGCAGTGCCTCTTCTTTGACGGGTTGAAAGTCCCGTTTCCATCCTCACCTTGTTCTCAGTGGGACTTCAGGAGCAGAGGGGACCTACAACGCAGCAGTTGCTCCCTCTGTCTGTGTTGCACAAAATGGTGAGCAAAACCACCCCCAAACAACATAGTGAGAGGTAATTTGAATCCAGAGAAAAAATGGAGAGAAATAAAGGCAAGGCTGCTATAAAGAGCTACTGAAGAGCCAAAGCGTGGAGCCTGCACGGCTCCAGAAAGCCTTTGTGGCTAGGAAGATGGCTTGTGGCAGAAACCAGCTATTCCATCCCTATGAACGCCAAAGCTGGAAAAATAAACAGGACAAATGGTATCTTTCACCAGACTCGAAGTAAAAGCTCTGCTGTGGTGGCAGCCTTGGAGGCAGCCTGACCCCCAAAGCAAGCAGCGCTGACAGCGTGAGTCCTTCCCGTACCGCTCTCCAGGCTGCAGATCAGGGTGAACCCCAGGTAGGCGACCTCTCCTGTAACAACGGGGCCTGCACGCAGCCAAACAAAAGTCACTGACATAGGCAACTCGCCCCACATTCCTCAAGAAACACTCATCCTTGATGAGTTTGTGAAACCTCCTGGCTTGGTCTGGGGTGGGGGAACAGAAAGCCTCAGCTTTGCAGCCTGCAAAACGGCCTGGATTGCTGTTGGCATGTCCAAGCCCAGGGGCTGCTTCCCTTGTCTTGCATGTGTTGGTCACAATGGTGCAGGGTGAAGGCAAAGAAAATGCAAAATGGTATGATGAGAGGCTTGCGGTTCTCCCTCCGTGGGTATAAATGCAGGCAGTGTCGGGAAGGCAAGGCAGGATGGAGCACAGGAGAGCAGGAGCTCCTTCTTACGAGAACCGGGCTGCTGATTCACTTTTCAGCACTGATAAAATGAGCTTGGTTGTATATGTGCATTTGCAGTATCAAACGTTGCGAGGCTGGGATAGCTTATCTGCTCTCAGTTTGAGACTTGTGCAATCTAAACATGGTTGCTGTTTCAGTCTCCTGCTGTGATCAGATTGAAAATAAATCTAAATATAAAATCAGAGAAAACAGGGCTGAATTTGAGCGATCATGTGATTCAGCCCCTGCCCCACGGTCACCTCCTGATCTGCCATAGCTATGTCCCAAGAGATGGCTGCAGAACTTTTAAAGATTTATTTTTTAAAATAATTTTTTTCCCAATTTTTTTAAAGATGCTCCGGTGAGGGTGACATTGCCGCTTCCCAGGCGCTCGTCTCTTACTGCTTTGTCCCCTCCAGTGTGACAACAGAAGAGCAATTTGTGCCTGCAGCTCTTTGAGTGCCTAGGCTGTTGGCGTGAGTCATCTCTTTAGACCCAAGAAGCCCAGTTCCCTCGGTCCCTTTTCAGGGTTCACTTTTTCTCCGGCTGCTCCCTCTGCCCTCCTCTGGACCCAGCCCAGTGAGTCCCTGCCTTGCTCGAGGGGTGACGGGGTAGGCATGGTGTTTGAGCTGACGCCATGTCCTGCGCTGGTCCTCTGCAGAGCAGAAGGGGAACTTCACGTCGTAAAGGTTTCCCTGGAGGATTCCTACATCTATATCCCAGCATGGCATTTGCCTTTTTCACAGCCATGTGATGCTCAAGTGTTTCTAACGTAAAAAAACTGTAATTTTTTTCTTTTCAAGATTTTTTCTTAAAAAGAGGAGAGAAAAATGGTTTTTTTTTCAGGAAAAATACCATAGTTGCCAGGTCTCTGCTGCAGCCGTGCCGCTCAGCCTGTCCTATCCCCCCACTGTGGGCACTCCCTGCCAGCTGCAGCAGCGTGTCCAAGACTTTCTGAACTGCAATTAACTTCCCTCACACCATCAACACTTTCCCTGTCCCCAGGTCTCTTTTGGAGCACAAAACTGCTCGCCTGCAGAAATACCTCTCCTTTTTGGCTCCAGATGGTCAGCAGTGACACTCTCTGAATGCAGAGGTAACACTTGCATCGCCTTTAATGGACTGCACTTGTGCCTGATGTGGGCAAAATGTCCGTTTCTAAGCTCTACACAAGTTCTAGGGATGGGGGTCCCATCAGAGCTCTCCAAGATGGGACAGAGCAGCTTTGCAGCGCAATACTGAGGAGGAGGGTGTGTTCTAATCCTTCCTTGCCTGCAGAGGTGAGCAGCGATAGACAAGGGAGCTGTGTCCGGGCAGTTCTGCTCAGTACTAAAAGTGTTAAATAGAAACAGGGTCTCAGAGCAGGCAATTTCATTTTTTCCAAGATGTTTTAATCTTCCAAATGGACTTCACAATCCCTATCTGAATGTGCCAAAGCATTTTTCCTTCAGAGCGCAGACAAATTTGAAGGTTTGCTTTGCTTGACCTCTTCTGATGACACTGCCACCCATGCTGTGCAAACAGTCGCTGGAGCTGACACCGCCTGAGCTTCCTTGGCCTGGCGCTGAGGATGAGTGCAGCATGCGGCCTGAGAAGATGATTCCTTGTGTTAACTTGCGTGAGGCACTGAACCAGGAACTCTTGGTTTCACTTGGTTTCATTGTAGTCAGGGAAGCGATACCCACATGTGGTTGCAGCAGGTGATGCTGCCCCTGCTGCAGCTCTGCCCATGCTCCGTGACCCTGGGCCGGGTGTCCATCACCCTGCTGCTATCGAAGGGCTCGGTCCTCCCACCCCTCGCAGCTGAGGACCCTGCTGGCTGGGGCGTTAAGGAAAGACGTCTTTCCCCTTGCTTGCAGATGAAGGTTTGCTTCTTGCTGAAGGGGCTGGACATATTTCTTCTCCCCATCGTGCAGTGGCAAAGGTTTCGCTGTGTGTGTCCCCCTTTAAACTCACTGGCACCCACACTGCCAAAGAGGTTTCTTTATCATTAAAGGAGGAGGAACAGCATTTTCTCAGCACAGCTCTGTCCTGGCTGAATTTATGTCTCTGACCTTTTACCCAAAGGCTCTTTACACTTGACTGAAACGTAAGGTAAAAGTAAATGTAACTGAAAGAGCCCATTGTGCGTGCGGGTATAAAGGCTTTTGTGTGCAGGAGGCAGCACGCGGCTGCTTGTGCAACAAGTAGCCAAGGACCACCTTGGGTTGTGCAGTTAGTCCTGAGACCCGGGGGGAGCAGAGCGAGAGCCGGGAGGGAGGGAGGGATGGAAGCCCAGTGTTTGGTTCAAACACAGGCTCCAGCCAGCCTCAACTCAGCGTTTCGCCACCAGGACCCTCACGGCTGGCAACCTGCAGCCAGGTTTCTGCCAGGAGAAACGCACCGCTGTCTTTGGGTTTTATTTTTCTCTCTGTGTGCCTGTGACCATGACAGACCCTCCTGGCGGCCAGGACTCCGGTCCGTTCTCTGTGGAGCCATGAAAGCGGGGACAGATTAATAAAACATCAGGGCTTCTTCAACAGGATTATTATAAGTGGTTTTCCTGAGTGTTGGTTGGAGTAAGGATCAGAGAAGACGGGGATCCATAATCCCATTTATCTGAAGCCATATAATCTTCCTGAAGCTCTTTAATGGTGTCCAACTCTTTAATTATGGAGCAGCCACATGGGCTGCTGCAGCCAGGCCTGCCTGCATGCCCGCGGCGGGGAGCGGGGGCGCGGGGCTTTCCCCACCGGCAGCTCCCTTCGGGCACTGCCCCCCCTCCCCCGGCAGACCCACCTTTCCGGGGATGCAGGGGGGCCACCGGCCCAGCCGTGCTGCCGGCAGCTTTGTGCAGCTTACCCAGCTGAGATCCCGCTGTGGGGGAACCAGCACCACCCCCGAGCCCCCTCCGCAGCGCTGGAGGGAGTGCAGGAGCCCCGGGGGGAGACTGGGGGGAGACCGGGGCGGGGGGGGGGAGTGCAGGAGCTCCGTGGGGAGCCCCGGGTGTGGAGCGCAGGATCCCTGGGGGGAGCCCCGGGAAGGGAGCGCAGGATCCCTGGGGGGAGCCCCGGGAGGGGAGCGCAGGAGCCCCGGCGGGGGGGGGGGGGAGCGCAGCAGACCCGGCAGGGGGAGACCCGGAGAGAGACCGAGGGAGAGCGCCTGAGAGCCGGCGGGGAGATCGGCGCGGGGGAGCCCCAGGGGAGCGCAAAGGACCCGGGGAGGGGGCAGCCCCGGAGCAGCGGCGGGACCGCGCACCGGCGGGGAGGCTGCGCCGGGTCCCGCCGCCGCCGCGCTGCCTTAAGGGGGTGGCGGGCGCGGCAAGTCCCGCCCCGCCGGCGGCCGGTGCGCGGCCGGGGGCGTGTCGGGGCCGGCGGCGGGGCCACCCGGCCGGCCCCTCGGCAGCGGGGCACTGACAGCCGCCCCGAGCGGGCACCCGGCAGCCGGGCTCCCCCGCCGCCCCATGGGCCGCCGCCGCCGGGGGGCGGGCGGGCGCGTGCCGCCGCAGTGAGCCGGGCCGGCGGAGCGGGGGGCGGCCGGCGAGCCCCCGCGCCGCGGGCACCATGGACAGTATCCTGGAGCCCTTCCCCGCCGAGCGGCTCTTCCCCGCCGCCGGCACCGGCTTCCTCGACCTCGGCGACTTCAGCGAGGCGGATTTCCTCAGCAATGTGGTAAGGGACGGCCGGCGGCAGCCCCCCGCCTCTCCCTGCCCCGCTCCCCCGGCAGCGGGGCCGGGACGCGCCGGCGGGGCTCCCTGCTGCGCCCCGGGGTCCTGCCGGGGGTGCTGCCCCCCTCCGCTGCGCCCCGGGGACACCGCGCCGGGCAACGGCGGGGGGGGGTCTTAAAACGCGCTTTTTTGGTGGGGTGATGGCTGGGGGAGAAGCGGGCGGTCCCGGGCGGGGGGCGTGCGAGCTGCCCGTGGCCCCGCTCCGACCGCCGGGTGCCCCCGGGAGACCCTCGGGCTCGGCGCCCCCGCTCCCCTCCCCGTGCAACTTTTCCTCGGAGTGTCGTTTGGGAGGCGAAGCATCTCCCGCTCGGCCTTGAGGCCGGGCTGATTGGCTTTGGAGAGAAGGGTGAAGGGGAAGAGTGACTGCGGAGGGAAATGTGTTGCCAGTCCCAAGAAACCAAAGGGACATGGTTCGCCCCCAGGGAAGCCGCTCAGCCTCTCCCAGGAGCCGAGTCCCCGCTCCAGCGCTGGCCCGCGGCAGGCGCCCAGCTCCTGGCCCTGCCCCGGCTGTCCGGGGGGGGGTTGTGCGGCGGATCCTGCGGCCCCTCTGCCAGGGAGAACCCGGCCCTGGAGCAGGAGGGGTTTGGGCTGGGGGCATCATCCCGCGCTGGGCAGCGGGGCACTGCCGGCACCCGGGGCTCCGCCGGCCTCTGAGCAGCCGCAGCCCCGGACAGGGAGCCTGCCCCGGACAGGGGGGCTCCAGCTGCGGCTTGTTACCCCCTGTCACAACGCTGGCACCTCCCGCGTTCCCGGGGCAGCCCTGAGTGTCCCTGAGAGGTCCCCTTGCAACGAGAGCAGGGGAGATGCCAGCAGCACAACGCAGAGCAGGGGACAGGGAGGGGAGGGCTGTAGCCATTAAACACCTGATGGATCCGCTTCTGTTTTGCTACGCGAAAGGTCTCCAAACCCTTCTGCGCTGCCTCCCTTGTGGAGGAGGCAGTAGAGATGCGGAATCTGCATAGACGTGAAGGCACCCCACTTGGTGTGTGGAGGCACTCCAGGTCTGGGAAAGACATCATGCCGGCAGCCCCATCTCTCAGAAACCTCGCCAGCTCCCGATTTCCAGGATACCAGGGTGCCTCAAGGGCTGACTCCGGCCGGGCTCTGCGGGAGGCAGCTCGTCCCGCTGCGCTCAGGCAGCCCTTCGCATGGCCCGTCGCCCCGAGACTGAGCGCTCGCTCGCACTGCGAGGACGTTTGCTCATGTCTGAGAGACCTGTTAGGAGTCGAGTGCTTTTCCCTAGTTCTATATACATCCAATGTGGATGAAGCTATGCTGATACGAAGTGCTTTATGCCAGGAGCATTAATTCCCTGAGCGAAGTGAAAATAGGATGTACTGGCAGCAGCCCTTTCGCCTAGGTGCAATGCGGGCTGCGGTCAGAAGTCACGGAACCTCTAACCAATATAGGTGGTGCCTTTTTATAACTTAAATACAACTTCTGCCTGCAAGCAGACCCTGTGAAAAAGAAGCTTTTGTGTAAGAGTGCCATCTGGTGCCACCTGCCAGGACAGTGTGTTTAAAGTGTGTGGTGGCCATGTGCAGGCTGGCTCTGTCCTGCCTTGCTTAAACGGCCTTTCTGCTTGGAGAGCTGCTTCTGCAAGGAGCCTACCCTTACATCACGTTAACTAGGTTGCAGTGACTCAAGCTTCGTTGTGCTCAGCTTACAAGTAGAAAGGATCTTTTTGTGTGTGTGGATTTTTTTCCCAACTGCCAGCACCACAAACTTCTGCTGGAGTGTGAGAGTCAAGCCGATACCTTTTCTTCCTGCAGATGATAAACACAAGAGATTCTGTAGCCACTTCTCGCCCACCAAATCTGTTGGTGATACAAGTGCCAGAACATAATACATCACCCTCTTTGTTCTCACTCTGCATGACAACATGGGGGAAGGAGCACACTCACATTTTCTTACTAAATCCAGCAAATCTCCCGGGATCTTGAGATGTGTTGAGAAGTTCTTTTTACATAGAACTGTGCAAAGCATCACCGTGCACAATAGCTCACAAAGTTGCCAGTGCCTTTGCTTCAAAGATGGGCAAACTTATCCAGATATTGTTCAGCAAGCATTTTTCTTAGTGCAGGCCAGGAATTTTGGCCATAAAATGCCAGTATGGAACTTTTTCTGAGGAAGATTTCCTCCGTTTGGAAAGGAAGTGGAAAGAAAAGATGGATGAACCTTATTGCAGAGGCTGTGCTCCTTTGGGGCAAGAATTACACGTCTCTAAACTACCCTCCTTTCCTGAACCTTGGCTTCTAATGAGTCATCTTGATCTTTAAAAAATGGTTCTCCATATTGTTCATCTGAAGTTGCGACAAAGAAATAACGAAGGCATGTGTGTAGCTGCAGCCTCAAAAAGGTCTGTGTGCGTGAAACAGGAAAAAAGAAAAACCAAACGATTTGAGTAAGTCTGGGGACTGCCACTCAGATGAACCTAGCCAGGCTGGAGCAACAGGCTGACAGAAACCCCATGAAATTCAGCAAGGACAAACGGATTCTTGCCCCTGGGACAGATGGAGTGACCCACCACGGGCCATGGAGCAGTGCTGGGCCCCGGCAGCAAAGGCAGCTAGCAGTCAGCAACAGGCGGGCGGTGGCAGATGGTTGGAGGGCAGTGATTATACCCCTTTTCCTGACAATCATAAAACTGTGTCTGAAATACCGTGTCCAGTTTTGGACTGCCTGGTACCAGAAAGAGGTTGATAAATCTGAGCATGGCCAGAGGATGGTCACCAAGATAGCTGGGGGCTGGAGAGCTTCTGTGAGGGGAGGCCGAGGGAGCCGGGTGGGCTCAGCTGGAGGCAAGGTGGCTCCAGGAGGACCTGGCAGAAGCCTGCCTGCGCTGGTGGGGAAGGGATGGAGAAGATGGAGCCGGGCTCTTTCCAGAGTTGCCTGGCAGGAGGATAAGTGGTCGTAAATTGGAACGGGGAAAGTTTAGCCTGGGTATAAAGAAACAGCTTCTCACTGTGAGGAGAATTAGTGGTGGATGAGGCTGCATGGAGACACCATGGAAGCTTCATCTTTGGAGGTTTCCAGGAGCTATCCGGACAAAGCCCTGAGCAACCTGTATTTAGTGCTGGACCTGCTCTCAGCAGGAGGTTGGGCTGGAGACCTCCTGAGCTCCTGCCCAACTTGCATGAGTCTGCCATTATATGATGGGGTTTTCAGGTTTTTTGGAAAATCTTAGGGAAAGCAGAGTCTGCTTGGTACTTGGAGGGGAAATCTCCAAGGGACAAAAATGTTTCTTTTTACTTCACTTAGCTTGTGCTAACCAGACTTACGTGTGATGACTACATTATCAACAGCATTATCAGTCTGGTTTTGCTCAGGAGCCCACATACTGCTCTTGAACTTAGGCAGCTTTGCTCATCTTTTTCTGCCAGAAGGACGTACCGTACATGAAGCCGATCCTTCACACAGTGCCGGCTTACCAGTGTCACCTGTCTGCCTCCTGCCCAGCCCAGCATTTCTGGTCGTTCCTGTGAGCACCCATCTGTTCACTTATGGTCTATTACAGCTGCGCTCACAGAGCTCTTACTTTCTCTCTCAGCTCTTATCAGTGCCATGAAACTCTTCAAAAGCCTTATTTTTTGAGTCAGATTCACCACAGTGCTTCACTGGGTTTGTAACACTTCAGTGTCAGAATGAAGCCAGAATAAACCGGCCAGCCAGAAGTCATGTGTTTCTTTTTAACCCAGTACCTCAGTGGGTTTGTTTCTTCCTTATGTTTCTGTATTTTATAGTATGAAAAATACCTTCAAAGATGACTTTGGATGTTCATGTAAACACAGCTCTTTTTTTGATTCTATGGGTTTCAAAGCATATTGTTTACCTCTTTCTGAAAGAGAGACATCAAGGCAAAAAGAAATACCCTACATGCTAGTCGAGGTCTGCACTGTTAGAAGTTGCAAAATAGCAATTCAGGCTGTCTCGGTGGTGCTAACCCAGCTCCTCTGCAGGGCGCACGGTGACGTGCCCTTGCACTGTGTGATCCTATATGCCCAGCCAATGTGACAAGCGGCATCTTCTGAAGCCTACCAGGGGACAGCAGAATGGGAGAACCGCTTGTCTCTGGGGGTTACTCCTTGAGTGCAAACTGGGTTTTGTGCTTAATGTGTGCTGTTCCCTTTAATGTTGTCCCGGCCCGCAGAAAAGCGGAGAGTGGCAGGACTGTTTGTAGTGAGCAGGCTGAGAGCAGTGCTGGTGCAACTTGTGAGGGGAGCCTCCCCTAAAGATAAAGAAGGGCTATTCACCGTTGCTCTTGCAAGAAGCCTGTACACACTTCTTTTCCTCTTATGCCTACTACAGGGACATAAATAGCACTTTAGTGGTGCTTAGGTCTTGGACTGACCTTTGGTCTGAGTTTCATGCTATGTAAGCTCCCTCTCACCATCTCCTTACACAGGGAGGACAAATTGCTCAGGCAGATCGGGTCATCCACTTTTCATTCCTTCCAGCTGCTCTAATGGGAGCTGGGTCTCTGGGATTGATGGTAGTCCCTCATGGGGACATATGCAGCATTTTGGGCCTCTGTTCCCATGCCTAGTAAAATTTGGTCAGTGACACATCCTTGATTAGTCAGCCAAGTACCGGGTAAGGCAAGACTTTTTTCTTTAAATTTTGCTTGGAACTTGTCAGTCAGAGATTCCTGTGGGATCTGGAGCATAGATACAGAGAGACCTGCTGGGGCCATCAGACCTGGCCTGATGGAAATCAATCCTAAAATAACAGCTCACAGACTTTCCTATTTCATTAGTCTCTTTGGATCCACCTTGTGGTTCTTCCACTTCATGTCCATGCTGCTCCTTACTGTCTCACAGCAGGACTTACACCTGCAAAAGTGCCAGCAGCAGGATGAAACCAGAGCTGAACACAGAAGTTCATGAGTCTTTGAGCCTACAGCATCATCACCATAGGGTCATCACCAGGAAACGTATTTCCATTTTGGTAACAAAGACAGGGAGAGACCTGAACTTCCTTTGGAAGACTCTAGGTCAATACTTTCTCCACAGAGACTGGGGATCGTTTGTGTGTCCCTCCTAGCTGCCAAGAAACTGATAAACATTTGGGATAGTCTTCCTAATAAAAATGTTCATCTGTTGGACAACTGTCTGCATCTGCTGGGCATCTGCTGGCCTAAAGGCTTGTCTCAGCTGAAGTGGGAGAACCCTTTGACTGCACTGGTAGGCCAAAGCTAGGAGAGGGGTTGCAACTCAGAGCAGGAGTGGAGGAGGAAGGCATGCATCCTCAACAGGGTTAAACAGTGGAGACAGAGCCATCGTCTTGGTGGGGAGAAGCAGGAAGGACTTTGGTGAAGTGCTTGCAGAGTAAACAAAGGGAGGGCTTGGCAGGAGGTGGAAGCACATCTGTGCATACAGTCCGCTCTCACTGAGGGAGGGTGTCAGCAGCACCAGATGGGAGATGCTGGAGCTGTGTGCAGCTCAGGCCATGTCTGCCAAGTGATCCCCATCCCCTCTGGCATATGGCAGCCATTCCATGCCAGCACCACTTTCAGAGAGGAGGAGACTTGAGGTCTCATTTGTACAGATGAGACCATAGAAAGCCTCTGAGGCTGGCCCATTGGACCTCCTCCTGGTACCAGTGCAAGTGCCTAAGCATGGCATCTAGTGGCTTCTGAATCCCAAGACAAGTGTTGGGTTCATTGGTGCAAAGTGGCCTTTGCTGCTCAGGAGCCCATCTGGTGCTGCACCGGTCCCACCCCATGCTGCACTAGTCTCATTCGGCACTGTGCTGGTCTCATCTGGTGCTGCACCGGTCTCGCTGAAGCCTGGAACATAGCTGCCTCTGGTCGAGAGGGAAATTTGGAAAGAAGAGTGTTTTCTGAAGCAGCCCGTTAAAGGGAAATTTAGAAGCAGGGATTTCACAGCCACAGGTGCAGCCCCACTGTTCAACATAGGGCCAGGCTGACACCTCTGCAGTGTACTCCTGTGTTTCCTCTGGGAAAGGTCTACTCCTGCACTTGCTCCTTTTTTTCTCAGCACTTCCCTGTAGGTTTTTAGACTGTAGAATTTAATTAGCATGTAGTATATTACTTACTTATTATTTAAAGTATTCTCAGTGTTAAAGGAAGCAAATGAAAATGATTAACTCTCTGAAGCCGCCTTTGTGATGGCTACATGGCAGGTCCTTTCCCATAGCCACAGGTAGGATTGTGCTTGATCTGAAGTGCATATTGTACCAGTGCATTTCAAGGGATGAGTCAACCCACGAAAGCCTGTGAATCCTTGTCCTGTTGTAGACAGTCCACTGCAGGAAACTAGATGGTTCGCAAAAGCCAGCTGGTGACTCTTCTTGCTGCAGAGTTACAGGGGAGCATGTAGGGCACCAGGGATGAAGCTGACCATTACAGCTCAGCTAAGAAATGGCCAATAGCTGTCTCTTGGCCTGGTTTGGCTGGAAGATTTCCCAGGGAAATTCCAGGTCTGTGCTGCAAGGTCAGGTGCTGTCACCTATGCTTCACAGGCAACCTGGTGGCCAGCATTTGTTCTTCAGGAGAGGTGTCTGTTGGAGGAGCCAAGTGTGTGAGTGCTCACTTCCAGGCCAATCTCAGTCCTGGGATTCCTACATCCCACCAGTCCTACCCTTCTGCTGGGGACTGTATTTATCCTCCTTTACACATCTGAACTGCTGGCACTTCATGTCTCCACATGGGAGATAAGAAGTGAGAGCAAGGGTGGAACCAAAGCCACGCTTCTCAGCTGAGCCCCATGCTGGCACTGTGTCTGTCCCACTGCAGCAGGTGACTTCTGTGTGTGCAACTTTAGTGTAGTTTGGTATCCACTGGCTGAAATCACTAATCCTGATTTCAGGCTGGCAATAGGACAGAGTGAGTGTTTGTGTGGAGCCCTTTTCTTACTCTTTCCTGTCTTTGGAGCTCAACTTGTTGTGTTGTGAGTTGTTAGTTGTTTTCTTGGGTTATCATCCCTCAGAGCAGAAATAGCTGAAAGGTTGTGAAGACCCGAGGGCATGGCCAGAGCAGCAGGGGACTGCAGGTAGCATGCTGAAAGGCAGGCTGTGCCTTTCGGCCTGGTTGCTCCCCACATCTGCTGTGCAGTGTTTACATCTCTCTAACTTATTCCCAGCTGCTCAAAAAACCAATTTTTTTTTTGCTTCTACTTTCCTGTAGGGTCACATCATTTAAGGTTTTCTTTTCCTGTAGTCTCCTGAACACCCCAACCTTCCCCTCACCCACCCCTTTCTGACTTCTTTACCCACCTTCTCTCTTTGCACCTCTGCTTTCACTCCTCCTTTCTTAAATCTCTCCAGGGCTGGCTTTGAAATCATGTGGAGCTGCTCTGGTCTGGTCAGTGTCCAAGCGATAGATGCTTGACACTGATCTTGACACATTGTCCAGCCAGAATGAGGTCTCATGAAGGTTGGAACTGCAGATATCCACACGCTTTTTCACTCCTTCCTTTCTCTTCCTATTTTATCTTCTTACTTTCTAAGACTGCAGAAATTCCTCATGCAGGATGGAGGCAATGTGCATGGCTATTCTCCCTGAAACTAGTGTGTAATATAAACCAGTGCTGGGGTAATTAGTACCATCTTTAGGGCTCAAAGGTAATGACTTATGTGAGGTCATTCAGTACGATCACTGTCCAGCCTGTTCCAGGGGAAACTCATCCCTGACTACCTCAGAAAAGTTGCTTTTGGCTTCTTGACACTGTGACTTTGTCTTGATTAGGAAAAATGTTCGTTTAGGTCAGTCTGGCGGACCCGATTAGCAAAGCCGGCTCAAAACTCAGCTAATATTTTTCCTAGAATAGATGCAAGAGAACGTTCAGCTCGGCAATCTGTGTCAGGAGTTCCCCTGCAACAGGAATGTCAGGGCTCCCTTGGGAGGAACCTGGCAGCAGAGGCTGGAGGAGAAATACAACTTGGGCCTGACATCAAGCACGTTACACAGGAGGGAGCTGTATACAACATTGGTTTTGCACACTCATATTGAATTGTCAGCATCCCTCCTGCAGGTGAGCTTCCTTAGACCAATGCCCAGGGAACTTCCCCCATGCTGAGATCTCCACCACAGTGTCACGGGGGCACTGGATTCTCCTCCCGATGCCACAGCATGTCCAGGTGGGAGCACTGCAGCTCCAGAATAACACATCTCTGCTGGCCAAGGTGCAAGGGGTCTACCTTGCAAGCCTGCTCCTGGCTCTGCGGTATTTGCAGCTCCCCCTGTCCCAGGAGGACAGCTTTTCCCTCCAGAAGGGGAAGCCAAGGCAGAAAGACCAGGGTGAAGAAGGGGACTCAGGTCCAGAGCCTCGACAGCTAACTGTTGCCTGTCACAGCAGCTTGATGCTAAATGAGCCCCCTAAATTCATGACAGTCGAAGGAAGGAGCTGGGCAGGTGCTTTTGGCTGAGCTTGCTGCTGCCCCAGGGGAGAGAAGGCAAACCAGGCAGCTCAGGGAGGAGGAAACCAGCTCTGACATTTGTAAAGACTGTTGATGGAAGATTTCTTTCAAAGCCTTTTCAGTCTGTTGGTCTGAGAGCTCTTTGCCCAGGGGCTGCTGGAAATCTGGCTCTTCTTTCCAAGCAAATGTGGCAGACTGAGAGTTGATGAGGTGCTGTCGAGCCACAAATATTGAATTGCCAATTGAATGGTGTTGGCTTTGTTTTTGTTGTGTTTTTTCTCTCCTTATGGACAGCGGTGCAGTGAGGTTGTCAGGAATGGGAGAACTGTGTTTTAGTCCCAGCTCTGCCAGTTACTTTGCATGTGATCCTTAGGGTGTCACTTGCGCAATGCAGCTTTCACTCTGTATAAAATAGTACACATCCTTATTCTTACTGACATGGGGCAGTGGCATCAATGGGTGAAGCAGATTAATGAAAAGTTAGACTGGGGTGGAGTTTTGCTAGTGGATATCTGCCACAAAAGGTCCATAGGAGCTATTGCTTTGCGTCCCTGGTTAGAGTCTCTTTGAA
The DNA here is from genome assembly GCF_963210335.1 of Falco punctatus. Classification (NCBI taxonomy): domain Eukaryota; kingdom Metazoa; phylum Chordata; class Aves; order Falconiformes; family Falconidae; genus Falco; species Falco punctatus. Next base: position 2,569,925 of record NC_137587.1, read on the forward strand.
AGGCTTTGCAGCTATACATGATATTTGCAATGTTTTCAGTTTGGCAGGGCCATTCTCCACCGATGTCCCTGCTATCTTTCACCCTTCTTGTGTTCCTTGTCCCTGGGGACTGCACGTGTCTGATTCTGACCTCAGATACTTCAAGCAAATCTGGAGAAGTTAGTCTAAATGACTGCATTGGTCAGCATCAGGATTTCAACTAAAGTACTTGGGCCATGCTGTTGTTGGCCTGACCTCTTCAGGCCTTACTGAAAACCAATTAATTTGTACTTTATAAAACCAGTGAATGGACTGTATTCATACCTCATCCTCCACTGCATAACCAGACCCTGGCTGAGTCACAAAACCTAACTTCTCCCCGGTTTTGGCACAAATTGCTGAGGGCACCCTGTTAAATTTCTGCCAGAAATTGCTGCATGGTCAGGGCTATGCTGAGTTCCCAGGCTCCCAAACTATGTTTCGTCTGGTTTGTGTCTGAGGAGAAGGTACTGAGCTGCAAGTACCAGAGTGCAATGGCTTTATCAGTCCCCAAGCAGGGCAATTAAGATCCACGTCAGTCCCTCCCGCTGCTCAGTGCATGGTTTTGTGCTCTCCCTTTCTCTTTGAAGGTGCCTTTTCCCTACAGTAAGTCTGCCTGACCTGTTGTAAAGTTAGGATTTCCATCGTCCACTGGGAAGAGAGATGCAAAGGTTGCTTTCCCATTCTGTGACACTTCTCCTGCTCTTCAGGATTTGTCAGATATAGTTGGCAGCGGTCCAGCAGCTGGATTAGCATTAAATAATGAGCAAATGGCCTGCAGCCCTTTTTCAGACCCAGGAAAGCACGCACCTTTCATTCTTTTTATACATGTCTTCGAGCCCTGTTTTTATCACATTGGGAAAGAGCTAAGTCCCAGATGCTGCTCTGGTCAATGCTGGGGACAGAACAGAGGGTGCTGTGCTCCTTTCTTTGTCGCTAATTAGTACCAGGATGGTAGCTAGAGGCTGCTAGCTGCGAGAGCAAAACTGTTCTCTCCCTCCCCTTGTAACTGCAGCCACGGCGAGCAGTCAGTGGCAGCTGTAAGCAGCTGTGGTGAACTGCAGCAGAGCAGAAGCAATGCTCATTTCTTAATTTTCCTGCATGCTTTAGGCTCCAGAGGAACAGCTCTGGTAACCTCCTCCTTTGTAGCCAGAGGCTGAAGTCCCAGGTGAGATGAAGGCATTACTATGTCAACCCCAGCAGCTAAGCGGTGTGATGAGGTCACCCAGCAGCCTCGATATCTAGAAGTAAGTGCCAGAGATCCATGTCCAGACCAGTGCCCCATCCGCTGGTCTCAGATGCCTTTCAGATATTTGATGAAATTGGATTGTATAGAGTTGCCAGAGAATTTATTTATCTATTCTGGGAAAGGGAAGAGGGAAGGAGTCCAGGAGGGATGGAGAATAGGGAAAGAAAGAGGGAAGAAAAAGCAAAGACAAGAGAGAGGTAGCTATGCAGTTAGCATTACTGAGCCATCTGGACCTGTTGGCATGGCCCCAGCTGGACAAGCTCACAGGTTTATCCACAGCATGATGTAATCTCCATCGCCCAGCATTTGAGTTTTCTCCTTGCACTGGATGGCCTCATATCTGGTGCATGTCTGGAGCGGGCATTTTGATTTCCTGTTGCTATTTGTGGACTTTTCCTGGCCGATCCTCAAGAGCAGCTCGGGCGGTTTGCATTCCTCAAGTTGAAGAAGCAATGCCATCCCGCCGGCGTGGAGTGGAGGCCAGCCATGGCCAGCCTGCTGGCTGGAGCGGGCCAGCCCCACGCAGGGAACCAGCTGTGGTTTGCACCGTGCTGCAGCTGGAGGAAGGGTGATACCTCTGCCTGGTGCTTGGGACGCTGCAGCCGAGCTCAGGAGTTGACCAGCACAGAGAGGACTGGCAGGACCACCCTTCCCAGCCTCTCATGGGCTTCCCTGCCCTGCTGGGTCTTGCAGCAGAACAGGAGGAAGGATAATTTTATTTGGCCCAAGACCTATTCCTCCCTTTGGTAGATGTGAGTAAAAAGCAATCAATGATCTCAGTCCTGCTCCCTTGCTAATGCTGGCACTGGGGATCACCAAGGCCCTTGGCTGCCCTGTGAAGTAGGTGGGCTTCCCAGCACAGGGGAAGGGGAGCTATGGAAGATGTGGTCCAATGCTGCCAGGCACCCACCCTTGCTAGGGAATAGGCCTGTAATCTCCTTCTCTCCATCACTCAGTGCCATTTCCAGGAGGCAGTGCAGTCTAATGGGAAGGACTCAAATCTACATTCCCTCTGTGGGAGACAGCCGCACCTCACCAAGACCAGCCAACTTTTTTTCTCGAGTCCTTGCCAGCACATGAAGGGAAGAGAGTTTGACCGTCCACCTCCATAACATCACACTGTTTGAACATCTTTTAAGTTTCAGGAGCCACACAAGAGCAAAGTGGTCTTCTTTGCTACATAAAATCAATGTGTGGAGGGGCAAACAGTAGAGCTTTAGGTCCCCTCCTGCCTTCAGAAACAGAGCAACTCCCACCGTCCTGCATGGCTGCAAAGGTCTGAGATGCCCAGAAAATGAAGACAAAACTTCTCTTCAGCGTACCACTGCTGCAAGCAAGCCTCAAACCCAGCGATACAAGCGGCCTGCTTCAGAGTACGCCATTCTTCGCTCTGACTCAAGAGATGTGGGTAGTTGTGTGATGAGCAACAGTCTGACATGAGCACACAGTACTGCCTCCCTCACGATGCCTCACCCTGCCCACTTAGCTTTGCTTTCTCCAGGGGCTTGGGAACAAGGAAGTTGAGTGCAGTGACCTCCAGGGAGCAAGGTTTTGTTCAGCTGAGAATCCTACCATCTGCTTCAGAAGTTGTCCTGGTTGCACCCGGAGGGAGCAGGGCTCTGCTTTCATAATACCCCGGGGATGGCTTGTCCACCAGGGATGGACTCACTGGAACCACAGAGCTGAGCTTTTCCACCCGACTCAGCTCTGCTGAGCAAGAGAGTAGCTGAGGAAAACGATGGCCTCTTTATAAACCAACTGGCAAAACTCTTGCATCTCTCCTGGGAAGTGGCCAGGGATTCTGAGTCACTGCTTAAGTGGGTTGCAGCCAAGGTAGTCTTACCCAAGACATTAAGTGAGAGAAGAGAGATACACCCAGGAGTGCCAGCAGAAAGAGAAATAGTCATGACCATAATTAATAATAATAATATAATGATGAAAAGATTCAGAAATGCACTGCCCACTCCAAAAATAAAGTTTGAGGACAATTCAAATGCTGTAAAGAAAAGAGAAGAGAGGAAAGAGTCGAGAAAGACCGCCAAAGCCTGCATGTCAGCTGCAATGCAAGGAGTCCCATCCAGCTGGCCTGGGTTCAAAGAGCTCCTATTGTCCAACAGCATTTCCAAGACACCATTCAAAACTTTCAGAAAATGAACCCAAGATGCAGGGTGAGATTTATCACACAATAAAGACAAGCCAGATGTGTGCACCCTTTCGGAGAGAGAGGATGGGAGGAAGGCGATGGAGGAGCAAAGCAGGGGAGAATCAGGCGTGAGGGAGGAGGGTGGCATGAGGAGGTCTGGTGCTGTGAGCATCCAGGCAGGAGCAGGGTCTGGGTGTGTCTGGGCTGGGACACACACTTGGCACTTGTGAAGGGTTTGATGTGTATGGAGAACTCCATACTTAGGAAAATTCACTTGGCATCGGGATTAAGGGGCAGACAGAGAATATCTCACTGATGCTTTTTCTCTTTTGTTGCACATAAAACCATGATGGATACTAAGAGGTTATTGTTACTTCTGGTCCTGGATTATGTACCTGCATAATAAGGCCATGTCTGAAAGGATGCCCAGGAGCCAAACCACTGTAGATTTTATCTTGATTTTCTAGGGCTCACATAGCCTTCATTAGTGCATTTGCAGCACTGGCCACCATGGCAGGGCTGTAACTTCTTTTGCCCACAGGAATCACTCACTTCCACCTGTGATTTGATTATGTTAAAATCTAGCAATTAATTATATAGAAATGTAATTTAATCTTTGAGTCTGCTGCTAACGTGGAGTTACATGCCTACAACCTGCCATCATTAAGTAAGTCCTCAAGTTCTCCCTGCCTGCAATGAGACCAATGGTGTTTCTGCTGTCTGCAGAATAATCTGGGAGGGTAGCCGTTGCCATACCACACTCCACAGATTAAAAAGTGAGTTGGTTTAGTTCTCAGGAAGACTTCTAGTAGTAAGGACTTCATCTAAGAGCAAAAACCCTGAGAAAACACTTTGGAGTTTTAAGCTAGAGAGTCCCTCTTTGCAATGACTCATATGTTTGGTGGCTTCAGTCAGCTTCTACAACAGGGTTTTTTTTAGAAAGGGGTGGGTTTATCTGAATACTTTAAATTAAGATATGTCTTCCTGTGAAGCTCAGTTGCAGATGATGAGTTTGAAGCAGGAGGCATGCACCTGCACTCAGCTATGTAAGGAACCATGTTTGGTTACCTGGTTCCTCCAGTCCCTGAAACCACAAAGCCATCCGTTGTCTCATTGAGCTGCTACAGGGGTGTCCAGAGAATGGATTCCCAACTCCACCAGTTTCTGCAGACCTCCCTCCGATGCTGGGGTGCAGATGCCTGCTTGATCCGACACAGGAGCTTTCAGGGCAGGTTGTCAGGGCATAATAGGTTTCCTATCTTCAACAGAACATGGGATCTTTTTTTCCCATAAGCTTCTGACTTTATTTGAGTGCAGGATCCCAGGCATCTTCACATTCCTATTTCTTTTCACCAGCTACAGTGTACTTGGCTGCTGGGTCTCATCATGGAGAAGTGTGGCTTGAAGAGGGGATAGCTGGGGAGACAGGTATTGGGAAACGGTTTTCACAAGCTGCCTTTCTCCCTTGGCCTTGATTTTCATCCCACGGTTGAAGTGACTGCATTAGCTCTGACCAGTTGGATCTCCATCCTCATCTTTGGAAACACAGGCTTTGACCCTTGTTCACCAACATCACACCTTTGTTCTCCCCCAGGATGGTGTTAATCCAGGCTGTCTCAGTAGTGAAGAATGGCCTGAAAGATGTTACTGCCCTTTGCAGGCTAGGAAGGATTTCCCCATTCTCCAGAGACTCTGGTTTCTGCAGCTCCACCACTGAGGTGAAAATGATACCCTCAGCACTGGAGCTGAAGTTGAATTTCCTATCTGCTGCTCAGGGCACAGATTTTCCACTGGGATATTGGCAGCAGGTCAGAAATCTGCATTCCAAGCTGAATTGCTTTGAAAACAGTCCTGGTGCGGGACCACATTTAGTCTGCTGGTTGCAAAACCCAGCTTTTGCCCAGCCTGTCCACTGAAGAGAATCCCAGCTCTCACTGGCTCAAGATTTTGGGTGAAAATCTCTCACATCCTTGATCAGCTGGTCCAGACTTAGTTGCTCTGTAATTGCCCTTTTCAAAGGCCCAAAGAATGAAAGCCACCAGTAACGTTTGGTATTAGCTGCATGCCTCAGCTTTTGGACTTGAACAGAGTACAGCTATCTTCCTCTTCCAAGGCCTGCTTTTCTTTATGGGTCTCCAGGGACCTGCCAGGGGACAAAATGTGAATTATCTCCAATTTTGTTCTCTGAGCACTAAAAAGAAACAGTTTCAATGAGGCAAATGAAGCTGATTGTAAAGATAATACAGACCATGCCTTCTTCTCCACTTATCTCCCAAAGCAGATTTCCTCTGTCTCCCAGGGTGCCTGTCCCGTTGCTTAGATTGCCTTTCTTGTAAGATGTAGAAAAAAGGCCCATAATGGCATGGGGGTGACAAGCTGTGTAAGAGCAGAGATTTGCCAACTGTGGTGGCTCCAACCCCATATTGGGCAGGGCCAGAATCTTCCAAGAAAGATGGAAGAAGCGGTGGAGCGGTATTTATTCCAGTTTATTTTGGTTATTGAATAAGCTTCCCTAACCCACTGACTGGTGACTGACTTGAGCGGTTGCAACTCTAATTCATTTTTGATTGTATTAGAATGTTCATGCTGTATTTCATGTCTTTTGATGATACTGTAACGCTGCTCCACTGCAGCATGGCACTATAGTTCACAGTCACGCAGAGTAAACCAGTATTTTCTTTTGTTTGCCCTGCCTGCTGCCTTTCATCACACCGCACATCCCTCTCCATCAAGCAGAATTTTTCCCTAAACTGTACAGGCAGACATGCCACACATAATTAAATCCATGTAGTTTCCGGGTAGATTTGCCTCTAGATTTCCAGGGCTGGGCCAGAGCTGCATCCTGAGGTTGTGCAGGGCAGAGCTGCCACATGCCAGCGGGCATGGCTGTGGAAACCCAATTGTGTTCTGGCTGTACCTCTGTGGGGACTGAGAAGGGATGGATGCATTTGGGCCCTGCAAAGGGCACGCCTGGGTGGAGGTGGGTTGGGGTAACATAGCAGATAGGGCCTTCTTGAAGATGATGGATTATATTTTCACACATAAGGAGATAAAGTTCATGTGAACCCCCTCGCCCTGATGCTACAGCAGCTGAAAGACTCCTGGCCCCCGCTCGTGGTGTGGAGTTATGGTGTCACTGGGAGCCTGCTGCAAACTCAGCTGAGGCTGCCAAGTTAACACAAGGACATAAAACACCAATTCAGACAAGAGGGTGGTGATGACGATACAGCTTCTTTCTCTCAGAGCTACTGCTCTTGTGAAGTCTCTGTCTGGAGACTGTACTGACCTTGGCTTGGGAGGGAGCAAAGAAGAGGAAGAGACCCCTGCCAGCTTGCCCAGGGGTACCTGCATTCCCATGGAGAACACCTCCCACGCATCTCCGTTTGAACGGGGCCCAGCTGCCACCATCATGGTTCAGAAATAAAGGCAGCTTTGTTTCATAGTAAGCAGGTGTCTTCAGTTCTCTGAGCTCAAGAAAGGCCTTGAAGGACAAACTTTTTTTATTTACCTTTCATAGACTCCTAGAAATAGCACCCAAGTCTTCTGCCGAATGAGGGTTGAGAGCAGCTGATCTAAATGTTCCACCCAGAGAGGGTTGTGTCCACTTCTGCATATAGTTTAAGTCCTGCTCCAAATGTGTTTTTTTTTTTTATCAGAGTCAGCTGCAAGGGAGTTAGCTGTAAGTCAAAGGAAATTTGGGACATTTGTTGCATATGTAGCATACAGGCAGCAAAAGCTTGCTGGAAAGCAGAGGCATTCCTCTTTATCCTCCAGGGTGCTGCTGCTGGGAGGAGAGATGCTCCTGTCTCTGCAGATTCAACGAGTCTCGTGCAACAGGCAAACTGTGTATTGTAGCTGCTTTCTACCCCAGGCCAGTGGAGCTTGGTTTGCCTTAGGAGAGGCTGACGTCTTCACTTTCCTCCCCAGCACGCACATACCCAGTCTGCACCCTGGCACCCGCAGGTGGTTTGGGGGCACACAGATGGCCATGCCACTGTGGCCACACCGTGATGGCACCTGTCTTTTGAACCACCTTGGCCTGGGCTCTGCCCTACTCCACAGTTGGCCTCGCAGAGCACCTCCACACTACCACAGCCCACACTGGCTGCTAATCCTGTTTATGCTGAACACGGTAAGCCCAGGTACGGGTACACCATCGTCCATGGCTCTTCTGCCACCACAGCAGCTGGTACCTTCAGTATCTACTTCAGGGCCACTGGGAAAGCCAGTCTGGCAGATTTCAGCTTTCCACATGCTTTTTTCTCTCTTTTTATTTTTTCTTTCAGGGGCAAAACCATTTAAAGACTTATCTTGCCCACTCGCCCTGCACCTGGGCTCCTCCCCAGTGAAAAGCAGGCTCAGGACCTCTAAGCTGGGTGTTTCAAAGCTACAATCCCAGCCATAGAATTTTGATGTGGTATTGTGTGTATGCTTTCAACAGCATCACCCATTCTGTCAGCTGAGTTTGTTTTTTCCCCCTGTTAGAGCTGTAGGGGGGAAGGGGTGGGGGGGAAAACCCCACAAAACCTTTATGGCTGCCGCAGCGGTTACTGCAGAGGGTGGGAGCAGTATGTACTGGAAGGGGTAGGTCTCCCGGAGAGGCTGGGACCCTCTGAGGTGCTCGCTGAGACATCCCGGGATGAGGGAGAGCCATGAAGGCGCAAAGGTGAGGCCTCCTCTGGGGCACCGCCCGCGGGGTGCTCTCCCCGCCGGTCTGCCCCGCCATCTCGGCGTCCCCTCCGGCCTCACCCTGTGGCAGAGCCGGGCGGCAGCCGTGCCGTGAGGAGAGGGTGCCCGGCGGGGCCGAGCTGTGAGGAGAGGGTGCCCGGCGGGGCCGTGCCGTGAGGAGGGGGTGACCGGCGGTGAGGTGCGGCGGGGCCGGGCTGTAAGGAGGTGCCGGGCCGTGAGGGGGTGCCGGGCCATGAGGGGCAGGTGCCCAGCGGGGCCGGGCCGTGAGTAGCGGGTGCCCGGTGGGACCGGGCCGTGAGAATGGGCTGCCCGGTCATGAGGAGGGGTGGCCGGGCCGTGTGGCGCGGGTGCCGGGCGGTGGTGAGGTGAGCCACGGCGGGCCGCGGGCCGCTCCGTCCTAACCCTGCACTCCTCCCGCCCGCCTCGCGCCGCTCGCTGGCAGCCGCTTCCCATTGGCCGCCGCTCGGCTGCCTCGGCCAATGGGCGGCCGCAGCTGCTGGCTGTTGGAAGCGGGCCGCGGAGACCGTTAACCGCCGGCGGCGTAGGAGGGGCGGGGGCGGCCGCGCTCCTGCCTGCCGCCCGTCGGAGCCCTCAGAGGATCTGGTAGCTCTTAGAGGTCTTCAAAGCCCCTCAGAAACCCTCGGAGCCCCTCAGAGCCCTCGGAGCCCCTTCAGAGCCCTCAAAGCTCCTCACAGCCCTCACAACCCTCAGAGCCCCTCAGAGCCCTCGGAGCCCTCAGAGCCCTTGGAGCCCTCAGAGCACCTCAGAGGTGCAGCGGGCCCGGGCCAGGCTCGGCCGCAGTCTCAGGCTATGCTGCCTGATGCGGGGTGAAGTGGCTGCAGGCACCCATGGCCCAGGCGGGGACCTGGGTGGCTTGGATTGCTGCTGCTCCCTCGCTTCAGGGTAGTGCCTTGCCTTGGCACCACTCTCTCAGTTGCCTTCCCCTGATTGTGTCTTGAGCCTCTGTCGTCCCTCCTAGGTCTTGTGGCGCCTAGTGCTGGAAATTGTAAATCCAGGTCCTTTGGCACGGATGCGTGGTGGAAGGAGGTTTCCACAGTGAGCTGTGCCTGAGCCTTGCTGGGTCTGCACAAGGCACTAGGGACATGGCTGCGGCTGCTGCTCCCGAGGACTAACAGCTTGTAGCATCTTTGGTCTGAGGGGCTGCAGTCCCTGCGGGGAGGGAGCTGACGGCACAGCTGGCCTGTGGGAAAGCAGGCCACCTGCCTTGTTTTCAGTGACTGTAAACCCTCCTCTTTCTGTCATTGTGCATTATTCTACAGACAGCAATAAATTCTGGGCTTGGTTCCAGATCAGGCTCAGTCAAACCCTCCATCACTTGGAGGGTGTCAGGGAGGCGTTTGGTTCACCATAGAGCCCAAGGTCGCGATGCTGAAAGTAATCACGGGTGACTTGGGCATTGCCGACAGTCTCAGAGGAAGACTAAGGGGTGCTGCTGGCCAGGATGCTGTCCTGCTGCTGAAGGGAAGCTTGCACCTGGTTTGGCCTGAAGGGCTTTGGCCACGCCATGCAGGGAAGCAAGAGCAGCAAGGAGGTGGCAGGTCAGTGGTAAGCTATCCAGGCAGGTGGGGGGCCTGGGTGGACCAGGCGTGGAGCAGCAGGGAGCTGTGGTACATGGCAGGAGAGACCAAGAGCAGTGTGGGTCAGGACAGAGGGACACCAGTGGGGTTTGAGAGAGGCAGGAGGTGGTTGAATGATCGCTTGTGCCCCTTGGGGTACCCGTGCTCTGGCTAGACTGTGAGGAGAGGTTTGCACAGCATCTGTCCATCCTGCCTGGATCTTGTTAATGCTGTCAAGACCTTCACTTTCATAAGGTCTAAAATTTTAAGGAGAGCAGAAGGACTGTCTGGAGTGTATGGGCTCTTCTTTCCTGGAATATAAAGGAAACCTCGGCTGTGCAGCTGGAGTGCAGGGGGCTTCATTCCTTAGTGAAAGCAGAGAAGGGAAATGCAGATGTCACAGCTGGGACAGGAGATTTATCTTGGCAAGCAAAGAGGAAAAATACTTTCAAAAAGAAAAGAGAAAACTCAGAAGAATCCCCTCCCCATATGTACTGCCTGCCAGCACGAGCAGAACCTCCAACCTGCAAAGGCCTTTCGTCTCCTGGGCCTGGGCTGCCGCCCAGCTGGATTAGCCCCTCACTGCTTTCTCTTTGGAGCAAGACCATTGTGGTGGGAGCAGGGAGGCTTTGAGAACAAGGCTGATCCTGAAGGGAGATTGTCTCTAAACAACTCAGCTGGAGGTGGGAAGAGGAAAGTCACAGTCAAAGGATGGAAGCGTGAAAGGGAAAAGGAGGGACAGATGCAGTCAGGGTGATCACAGAGAAGTGGATCCAGGAAAAGGAAATTATCCCCTCCTCAGCCATCCATGGTGCTACTGGACTTCAAGAGTGGCACCTTAAGGGATCCCATGCACAACCAGGCAGGCAAAGAGGCTTAATGCCTCAGTCTTTGCTTGGGGCCACCAGAGGTCTAACACCAGCTCCGGGTGGCGGGAAATAGAGAGCTTGCATCTGGATGTCTGGATGCCTTACATTAGCTCCCAAGATAACGGTTGTACAACAGGAAAGGGTGTTCAAATGAGAAATGCACGCACGCACATACAGTGTGCTATTTAGACAACCCTAAGCATGAGGTCAGGATGAAAACATGTGGTGGAAATATGTTTGGAAGAGTCAGTGCCTATGTCGGTCACCAGGAGTGGGAGGGAGCAGGAGCCAGCAGCTGACAGATTCGCACTCTCTCCCTGTGGCTGAGGTGGCCTCAGCTCGAGCAGATTCTCCTGTTGCACTGGAGCAGCTTAAGACACTCTGTTGGGCCTGGAGATGCAGTGGTCATTGCCTCGCTGTACCTGCACACGCTGGCTTGTCCCCTTTGGGTGCTGCCTCCCCATCCTCCCAGAACTGTGGTAGGGGGATGGGCAGCCAGAAATCGGGCTTGAATCAGGGAATCCAGCACATCCTCACCATTGCGTTTCTGTCCCTTGGCTGCCCCCTCCCTGACCGCTCACTGGTAATACAGCTTTGGAAACACATCTCGTGCTATTTCTTGGCTTTGGAGCATAGTTAGAAGGAGAAGGAAGGAGGGTGTGAAAGGGAGGGGGAGATAGCAGGAGCGAATAATGCAAAATGAGACTGTGCTGTGAGCTTCGTATCCCATCTGGAAGCTGTTTTCCCCCAGTACACTTCACACCCGCTCCCTCTGGGCCAGGATGGTAAGGATCACGTTTCCCAGTTGACTGGTCCCCCTTGCTCAAGCCAGAGCCATCTGCGTGAAAGCTACTTGAGATATCTTAAAGGAGAATCTCAGCAGAGTTGCAGAGTCCTTCATTGTCACAATCAGAGATTCTTGGCCAGTTCTCTGAGGAGTGGGAGCTGACTTATCTCAGCTTGGATGGAAGGTGCTCTTGAGGAGACAGTCTTAAGCCTTGAGGAGGCTGTGAGAGGATGAGCCTGCTCTTGCTTGTGTGTCTCTGTCCATCCCACCTTCATTCACGACCAAGTCCTGTGGACTGTTTCTTGGACCTTCCACCAACATGTGCCTCCGGTCTGCCGAGATCTTTGCTGCCACAACGTCAGCAAGACTCTCCCCAAAGCCCAGCACAGTTTGTTCATTTAGTGGCAGTAAAAGCCTTTAGCTGTGCTGGCCCCTATCTGGGTGGGAAGGGAGGGCTAGTGGCTGCCCAGGACCTCCTTTGACATGTGACTTTCCAGCCAGGATAAAGCTACCCATCCATTTGGTCAGGTGATAAACCTGCTTCTGTTAATCACTCAGGTGCTCTGTTTCATGCTCTGCCATGATCCACACAGCCCTGAGACACTGTATCCTGGGACCTGCAGTTCCCTGGAGCCTTCTGTCTCACACACATTAAGGAAAAGTATGGCTGAAACCTTCTCTGAGTTTTGCTGGATAGGTGCAGCTCCCCCAGCAAGGCTTGGGTGGGACAGAGTTTGCATGTTCCAGGTTGGCAGGCTCCATCTAAATTAATTAGCAGCAGTTTTAATGGCATCTATCCAAAATAAGCTCCGCACTGCTCCTCACTATGCCCATCACAGCTGGATCTGGACAAGAGGACACTTTTTCCTGTTAGCATGTGGTTGCATGCATGGCTGTCTTTACAAATCAGAAATCTAAAGTTAATAATACCTGTTGGCATCAGGTGAGAACAGAACCAACCCAAGAGACACAGCAGTCTTCCTGGGACGTGGTGGCTTAGCTTCCTGCTTGTCCTGTAGCTTCTCTTGTGGATATAGCCAGCTACAAAGCCATGTCGTTATCTTTGTTTGCTTTACCCTTCCTTCTGCTTTCCTCTGCCTCTTGCCACCTTCTTTGATGGCTAAAATAGCAAGCTCCAGCTCTGTGACACCTCTACATGCTCTCCCTCTTTGAGGGGGTCTGATCCTTGGTGCACCCTTTGATAATAAAGACCCAGCAGCACAGAGAGGGGTACCTGCCCCAACATTGCTGGATTCCCAGGGAAGGTGTGAGTTTCCTTCTCTGCTTATCACCCTTCGTTTTCCCATATTGTGCAGTAGGTCTCTGTCTCTCAGGAGAATGGTCTCCTGGGGGCATGAACTCCCGCATGTCTGGGAGAGCAGTGTTGCCTTCCTCCTCCCTTCCAAGTAGCAAGGTCCTCCAGCACGCCTGCTGTGTGGTGTCTAAAAGAAGAAGCAGAAATCTGCAATTACTCCTGCCACTGTTGATGCCCTTATTAAGGCTCAGATACTCAAACTCTTGCACTCCTTACACATCTCTCACCCCATAGCCACCGCTGGGGAGATTTTTTGGCTTCAGAATAAAACCAGAGGCACACCTTCACCTCTTCCCTTCAGGTAGGTTTGTCCTACAGTAGGAAGACTGTTGATTGACCAAGAGATCCTTGTTCCAGGTGTGGGTGGGATACCGCTTAAAAGAGCTTGTGGAACTACTGCATAAGTCCATCTTCTTAAGTCCCACCTCTGCCTTTGTTAATGCACAGTTGTGAAAGAAATTTGAAGCACGTGGCAGAGTCACCAACAGCTCTCCCTGCAGCTCTAGCTCTGCCTCTTTTCCAGAGTTACACAGTGATTCTAGTTTTGATGGTTCCAACAATATATATGATTTGAGTGCTTCTTGTTGGATCCTGGTTCTACTGTGCTGTCGTGGTGCGTTGGCAGCCAGAACTCTGAATCCCTTCACTCTTCTGTGGTTATGTTCTCACCCTTACCATAAGGCTGTTGTGTTCATATCCTGTGTTTGCCTGGGTTGTTTAGAGAAAGCAAGACAAAGAACAGCTGCTATATGAGCAAGCACTCTCTGGGGTTAATGCTCAGGACTCCGGACCCTTTACCCCTCCGTGCTGTAGGATAGGACAAAACCTGGCTTTACAGTGTTTTTTAGATAAATATCTAACCCAGTTCCATCTGCTGACTCAGCTCCCTCTGAAGAATGGTTATGCTCGGCACAGATGGGAGGTGTTTTCTGTTGCTTGATTCAAGTGCAGAAATGCTTCTAGGCAACTTGGAAATGGCTGGGTAGATTTTACCAAGCTACCCTGCCAATTCTGCTTCCGGTATGGGAACAAGTGGAGAAAACTTCAGCCCAGACAGCCCAGGGAGGGCCTCAACACTGGGATTTAGCATGTGTGTGCCTTCTCCACCTTACCTGCACATGCAGTGTCTGCCCTCCCAGGGGAGCCTTGGATGGTGGTGTGGTGGGCTGTCACTCCAGGCAGTGGAAGAACAGACAAATGGGAGGGACGTGAAGGGAGGGAAACCTCCTCGTGTCAGGTAGAATGCAGATGGCAGGACTCCCCCTTATTTCCAGCATGCTCTGTGGACATCTGAGTTTTTAAATTGAGTGGCTGAGGGATGATGTTGGAGGGTGAAGGGGACTGACATGTTGGAGGTGGCTGCAGCTCACCATCTCCCTCCCCCACTTGGTGGGAGGCATGGGGCTGTTCAGCTGGAGCCTACTGCACTCCCCAGCCTCCACCCCAATCCTCTGACAGCCAACATAATGTTGACAGAGTGATACTGTGCTCAGGTAAAACAAATATACCTTCCTGTAGGAGCAGGAACCTGCAGGATCCGGCATCCGGGGTCCTCTGGCCAACTCCTCCTTTGGTCTGAGCGCTGGGGAAAGAAAGCAGCTCCTCTAGGAGCCGGGCTCTTTCCTGAGCTCAGCTCTCACACTGGAATTCATTGGCATTTATGTCTCCACTCTAGGACCTGTGTGCTCTCTCCCACTCTCTCATCCATACCCTGTTGCTCTTGGTATTTCAATATGCTGCTTTCAATGCCTTTCTGCCCACCCAGATGCTTTTCCAGGCGGGGGGGACCCAGTCTGACTCTGCTGAGCTCTCTCCAGTTCATTTAAGTTACACAGTTCCGTCTGTGTAATACAGTCACTTGAATGTATCTGTCTTTTCTTTCCTCTCCCTGAGCCAGAAGCCTCAATCTGCCAGCAAATGGGATAATTTTTCAGCTGGTGTTTGGCAACCATAATTTTTCTCCCTGCCCAACCAATGCTTTGTTGTAGCAAATGGAAAAGTTAGTGATTTGACTGCTGAATAGGAGGATATGCCTCAAAGGAAACAGGTTCCCTGTAGCATCAGGAGCCTGACTCTGCACTGGCCGTATTTACTGACTGTTACTGGAATGATTAGTGGAATGATTGTTTGTTGTTAACAGCCCATCTGTAGTGTTTAAACTTCATTGGGGAGCCGAATTTCACAGGCATTATCTGGCTGGAGGACAGCCTCATATGGTCCACAGAGGGGCTGTGAAATCCCAGAGGAAATTAAATACAACAGGGGGCCTTCCTGTTATGTTGATCCAACTGATCTTTTTTTCTTGTGATAGAAATCAGCAGCTGGGTTGATGTTCTCTGGGGCATCAGAGTGCCTATTGCTGCTGGCAGAGAACATGAGAAAGTGTCTGTCACCAAGGACAGGTGCTGAAGACCATGATTTTCTGCCATACTTGCATTTTGTCATCACAGAGGCTTCTTGCCTTGTGCTCTATTCAGCTTGTTGTCACAGTGAGATGATGCTGGGAATTTGAAGATAGGTAACCACAGAGGAAGGGGGGATGTGAGAATATAGAAGAGTTTCATGAGTGTTTGTGGCATAGATAAACAGGCAGAGAAGATGTACAGCACCATGGCCCTTTCTATCTTAATTCAAAGTGTTTTTATCAAGCTGATGCAGGCAAGGGATAGGAACTGCTTTTTCCCATCCAAAAAGGGCTGTTGCTGAGGTTTGGCTCTCAGTGCAGAGGATGGCTCTTGGATCCTTCTTGGAGTTGACAGTAATGCTTTCCCTCCCTTTGTCTTCCTTCAGCATTTCTCAGAGAACCTGGATCACTTCTCTGACAACATGGAGGATTTCTCCAATGACCTCTTCAGCAGTTTCTTCGATGACCCAGTACTGGCTGAGAAGAACCCACTGCTGGACATGGACCTGGATCCACCCACTCCAGGCATCCAGGCAGAGCACAGCTACTCCCTCAGTGGAGACTCTGCTCCCCAGAGCCCTCTTGTGCCTGTCAAGACTGAAGATAATGCTAACGGTGAGCATGAGACGTGCGCACTGCACTGCTTCGGGCACATCTGTTAGCAGAGGCTCTGGCCTGCTTCCATATATAAGGAAAAACTGGCTAGTCCCTGGGCTTGCGCATGGCTAATCCAGGGAAGAATTTGATCTGTCATTGTCAAACACAGCCTACATTTTTTCCTTCAGTTTGTGCTCTGACAGTCACATTGCTCCTTTGCCAGGCTAACTGTTATTTACGAGGATGATAATGGGTTGTGGTTCAGTGCGCTGCCAGCTTCTGGCAAGCAATAGGAGAGGCAATGTCTCTTTAGGACCCTGCAAACCTGGGTGTGGATGCCCTAGATCCAGGTCTGTTTTGGCATCAAGCAGCAGGGTTTTGGCTTGAATATAGGAAGCATGAGTCTCTGGCTGCAACCAGTGCTGGTACATGTGGAAAGCTAAGTGGCTTCTTTACCGGCAGATCTTTTAGCAAGAGACAGAGAGGAACAGTCATTTCAAAACCTATTTTTAAAACAATTCATTTCTGGATAATTTATGATGGCTGGATATTTTTAGAGCCATCCTTGCAAAGAGTCCTGTAATTTGCGGGACTGTGTGGGTGTCCCAACAGCTGATGGACACCAGGCTGCCTGAAAAAGCAGTGGCACAGGCTCAGCATACACAGAAGAAAGCAATTCCTTTGAGTGAGAGTGAGACCTGGGATGGAGGCTTCCCTCTCATGGCCAGGAATGATCCCAACTCTTTGGTACAAACGCCAAGGCAGGAGGAGATGAGCTGGCCTCTGCTGCCTCTTTGGTCCCTGTGAAGGGCGCAGCCGTCAGTGCCACATTCCTTAGGGACCACTCAGAGAGGTGCTGGGAGAGAGGCTCATGGCAGGTCAAGCAGGCTCTGCCTTAGTATCAAAAAAGCTTTCCATTTGCACTTCTTTTTCCTTAGCTTTAACCCAAATACAGTCTTGGAGGGCACTCAGCCCAAACAGGCAACCAGGCGACTAAAAAAACAAACGAGCATGAGCGCATAAACATCTTTATTTTGCCCCTGCAAATGAATAGGAGGAGATGAGGCTTGGAATGAGAAGCAAAAAGCATGAGTTTGTAGAAAGCAGGGAAATGAAGTCTGCCTGCATGAAGCTACCTCAGGGACTCCTCTCCGAGACACTTGTCACCACTTCTGCTCCTCTCTTCTGCGTCTGGACTTGCCCCTGCTTCAGCTGCAGTGTCTCCAAGGCAAGACCGTCACTCCTCTGACTGGAGTGTAACACTGATCCTTGGGCAGAGGCCAGCACAGGGTGTACAGCACATAACCTAGGAGAGCTTGAGATGGACCGGGCACTTGCTCTCAGAGGGTGCAGATCACCTCTATACAGGGAGTAGGGCCTAACACTAATGTGGCAGGTATAGGAGTATATATATGTAAATATATATATACCCCAGTCTTGCAGCAGGATAATTCAACCCATCTTTCCAGGGCTATCTTGGCTCGTAATTGGGTGTGAGTCATATTCTAGTGTAGCCCTGAGTCAGGTCCAGTATTTGCAACACTGTGCAGTCCTTCTGGCACAGCTCCATCCAGTCTTGGTCCTTTTAGACACTCACTTCAAATTAATTACCCAGGAATGGCTTTTCTTTAACATTAAGCAAGCTCTGCTTAGTCTGCAAAGCTCCTCAGGAATGCCCAGGCTCTGTCTAGGCTTGGAGCTGACTGAGGCTTGCTATTTATGTGCTTTCTCCCAGCTTTTCTGCAGATCTCCAAAACACTTCCAATCCTGCCCCTTCCCACATGGTTCCTACTAACACAGGTCAGCTAGGGCAAGCCACTGGGTGCATTGTGACCCTGCTTATCAGTGGAGTTTGCTTTCCAGATGGTTTGCGCATACAGACTGGCTGCTTCAGTTCTCAGTGCTAGCCCTCAGTACTGCAGGGTGTGATTCGATGCCAAGAGCAGGGGAAGCCAGGGTTGTGCAGAACAGCGGGTGCTGGACCAGCCTCAGGCTAGTGCCCCCACCCCTCTACACGTGCTGCTTCCTCACTGCTCTTTGCCTCGCCTCCTCAGCCCAGGGCAGCTACCGATATCTGTCAGCTGTACTTCTTGCCATTAGGTACAGAGCACCAAGAGCAGAGGATGAGCTTCCTGGCATGCCTCAACCAACAACATACAGTGAAATCTGCAGTGGTTACAGACGGGCCATACCTCTGAAACATCCTCTCAGGCAGCAGAACACAGATGTGTCCACACAAAATGCCTCCTTAGTCCCCCATTGACCCCCCAATGGCTTATGTGTTTCTGATTCTGTAACCCAATCACTCCCCAGATAAATCTCAGAGGGTGGGAAAGAGAGCAGGGTCAGAATGTAGACAGGAAATGGGAGCACAGCACATACTTATTTGGGTGTCTGCTCCTTGGACTGTCTGGATTCACAGCACTGGGGGCTGCTCTCCCACTGAGTCAAGTCTGAATGGGGAGAGCCCTTGGTGGTCTGCTCTCCCTTGTCTGGTAACTTACTTCAGCAGCAGCCCTCCCAGACAGAGGATGCCCCATGCCTCTGAGAAGAAGAGAAGTGCAGAGCTTTGCAACAGAAAGGGAGGATGAGGAAGATAAGGATTAAAATCACAGTCAGGCAACTTCAGGTTAGCCAGTAGAGAAAATGTTCCCACAGTGGGCATAGTGAAACCATAGAAGAGTTTTAATGGGGGAAGCTGGGGACTCTTCATCACTTTCCAGAGGAGTAAGATCAAATCAGACAAACATCTGTCAGGACTGACACAGGTTAGTTGGACTTGCCTAGAGCAGCGGGGTAGACTGGAAGACCTCTCAAGGTCTGTCATCTTTGTGACAGGCTGTGATCAGGCAGAAGAAGTCAATACAAGTTTTCGGCTGCAAACACTTGTGGTTGTGTAACACCTTGCCTCCTTCCATCAGAAAGGGCTTGTCAGCATACCAGGGGTAACCGGGACTTCACTACCAGCTGCGGGTTTGGTGTCCTTAGCAGGACAGAGAAAACGCAGTTTAGTCTGTGCCTGCTCAGCAGCCTCTCTGTTGTCATGGCTGTGCAGTGCACCCCTGCCTGAGACGCTGCCTGATGGGTCGGCTCCACTGCATTGTGGGAAGTTCTAGGAAGCAATCCAGTATGCACACAGCACAGCCACATGAACTCGTGTCTGTGCTTGAAGATGTCCAGTCACACAGGGAGCTGGAAGGAATGAGCTTCTGCTAGAGACCTATCTAGGCAGCAAAATAAGAGGTGCTAGACCAAAGACAGGAAGACAACATATTCCATTGGCAAGGGCAACACTGTGTTAACTGATACAATTCTTGCACAAGCTTAAACACCACTCTGTCCAAGCAAAAACCAGAGGTAGGATTCTGCCCCGTCCTCTCCTGAGGGCAACAGAGACTGAGTTGGGCAAAGACGATGATTAAGCTACCTTTTAGTTCAGATCGCAGCTCCCACGCAGACAGCTGCTTGCTTTTACTCTTTTTTTGTGCAGGCTTTTCTGGAGCTGAGAGGGACCTTTCTCTCTCTCTTCTCTTGCCAGGACATCTTCTAGACTGAGACCTTCATTACAGAGGTGCTTTGAGCAGCAGACAGCTAGGCAACCCCTGGGTCTGTGGGTGCTGTATGCAGAGAGCAGGGCAGAGGGGTTGGGGAGTAAGCCCAACTGTGGCCTCACGTTGAGCCAACTGGGGCACTGTCTGGTGACACACTTACCAATAGCTTGTCCTGTGTCAAGCCAAATGCATTTTTGGTTGTCAGATAAAAAGAGGAAGGGAAGGGAGGAGGATTAGAGAGGAGGATGCAGGCTCCAGGCCAGCTAGGAGTAGCTTTTTGGCAGGCTGGGGTGTTTGAAGAGCAATGAGGGGACCAAAACTTCAAAGCAGAGCCCAGGCAGCTCCCCTGCCTAGCAGGGTTTTTTCCCATCTGAGCTGCAGTTTATCCACCACTACCTGAATCCCAGCTCCTGGGATCTCTACTTCCAGTGACAAGCCAGGCTTACACCACAGATGTGCATGAGACAGAGCAGGTGGGGAGCAAGGGGAGCATGCCCACATAGCATCATTCAGTTCTCTTCAGACACTTCCTTTCCCTTGCTGCTGCTTCTGGCCCTGCCAGCGATGGCAGCAGAGCATGGCTGTAGGCAGCAGTCCTCCTGAGCAGCATGGAGTGGAGGAGGGAGCCTCAGAGGTGACACTGAGGGGAGCAGCCATAGGAGCAGCCTCACAAGTAGGTGCCACATTGGACTTCCTTCCACAGAAATGGACCTCCCTCGTCTGCTGTCGTGCAACAAAGCTTAGGTACTTGCCATAACATCGGTGGGAGGCCAAAGCAGCACTGTCAGCCTTTCACTGTCATTGTGCTTGCCCTCTCACCGGCTCTTTAGCACAGTGATGGTGCTCTTCTTGGTAACGCACCTGGCAGCAATGTGATACTGGCCATGCTGCCTAAGGAGCAACAGCCCAGCATCCTCCTCTCCTGGACCTCTAAATAAAAATAAGCTCCAGAGGATGAGACTGAGACATCACTGAGGGAAGAAACCCTGCAGCTGTCCTCCAGCACTCAGGCTGCACAGTCAGAGCAGAGCAGAGCCACAATCCCTCTAGCTCTGTCCTGTCTGCTCCCTGCACGCTGGGGGTTCATTCTCTTTTGTACTCTGTGTTGTGGGCCTGCACATGCTTGTGTGGTGACAGTGCTAAACTTGGAAAGGCAGCCTCCCCAGACGGGGAGAAGCTGTCTGCGTGACTTTTTTTTTTTCTTGTCCTGTTCTTGCTTGAGTTTGACTCTCACGTTGTGCATGTTTCAGAGCTGGAGAATGGAGTGTGGTCGCTGGGGCCCAAGCTCTGCTCCATCATGGTGAAACAGGAACAGAACCTGGCTCTAGACCTGCCTGAGTCCCAGCTAGCTGCCAGCTCCATACCAGTGCTGAACCTCAACCCTCTGCAGAGACTGCCAGTCCCCGAGGAGGTGAGCCCATCTAAGATCCATCGGGAACCTGGGCTCTCACACAGCAGCAACTGTGGTGATGCAGACCCAGCCATGTGACTGCAGGGTCCTGCTAGGCGATTTAGCCACTGGACAGACAGGAGAAGGTGATACAAAGCCCAGATACTGCACTATTTGCCGTTCTTCTCTTGAAACGGCAGGCAGAGGAGCAGCACTCCTGATGAGCACTCCTAGAACCATGTCCTTGATTCTGGCAGCAAAGCTACAAGACAACTTATCCTTCCAGAGGAAATGGTGGAAGGAGGGTTTTGTCCAGCAATGGAGGCTTTACAATCTTGGTTAAATACAGGCATGTTTCCTTGGCACAAAGGCCAAAGGCTTTAAAGCTTGCACGTGCTAGAGGCCTGTCCCCTCATTCTGCCAGTATTCCTATAGTCACTCTTGGCTTATTTGCATTTTTCAGAGAACAGTGTCAACTAATGTGTTGCCAGTGACCTCACTATTCCTGAGAATAGACCCCCACTCCGCCACTGCCTTTTTCATGGCCTCAGGCTTACCATACAGCCTCTCACTTTTCTCAGCTGTTCACTGGAAATGGAGGTCCCACTCCAGGTCCTGCTTGCTTCTTCCTATGAAGCAGCAGGAATTATTATTTCTAAGTAACAAGGGACCAAGTCTTTCGGTCATATCTAAGTTCTTAAGAAGTCCGTTTGTTTGAAAGAGGCTCACTTATGCCACTGGAATGTGGGTGTGAGTTGGAGGCTCAGTTCAGCTGGCCTTGAGTCCAGCCATGTTGGATGGGAAAGTCTGACCAGTCTCACACAGACCTTGGCGATCTTGTAGCAGCTCAGTAGGTAACAGCAGAGCATCTCTGGGGTTCACTTCCTTTTTTCACTCATGCTGAGGATCTTCCCATTTAAACAACCATCCAAAACAAATGGGTACTTCCAGCCAAAACTGTGCACAAGCTTCCTCCATTATTTACACAGCTTGAACTTGCTGTGCCCTCAAAGCTCTGCTGTGTGTGCTCAGCAGCCATACCATGGTGCTCTCTCAGCTGTGTTTACAGTCTGGAGGAGTTTACAATGTGTCTGTTTAGTGTAAAAACTCCCCCAGCCGATAGTGGGCTAGGGGCTGGTGAGCCAGGGATCTGAGGGGCAGCATAGCCCAGATGGGAATAAATCTACTCTTTATTTAACTCTCAGCCCCCTCTGATTGGAAACAGCTGCCCAGCAGCCCTGGTGAAAATGATGTGAGCAGGACAGGAGGTTGTTCTGTTTCTGGTTCTGTATAACCTCTACACTCCCATTTCTAATGAAGGCAGATCGAAGAGGGACTTCCCGTGGTAATGCATAGGTTGGTTCTGTCTGGGTCTAACAAGGGAAGAATTACCCAGGATAAAAGTCATCTCCCTTTTGGAGGTACTTAGTGCATTGCTTGGCAGCATCTGCCACTGCCTCTTCCTCTGCAAACGTGTTTGCACTCTGTGTGCCCAGTGACACAGACTTCAGGGGGCTTATATTTGGACTCTTGGTTTCTGTTATGGGTGGTGAGAGGCTGCTTTGGGGCAGACCTGTGAGATGGGGCAGGCCAGAGAGCAGGGAAGGAGCAGCTATGAACAGGACTGGTGGGAACCCTCTGGGCAGAGAGGTGGCAGCGCCCAAGAGCTCTTTCTGCTTCTTTTCCACAGACTCCCATAGAAATGACTCCAGCACCTGTGATCAAAGCTGAACCCAAAGAGGTGAACCAGTTTCTAAATGTGCCTGCAGGTAAGAAGATAGAATTTGCTGGTTGACTTACATCCCTCTATATTACTCAGATATAGATCATTACTATACAGGGAGGAAAGACAACACCTGAGGGCAGAGCCATGCACACAAGGTAGCACTGGGGCACAGACCAATAGAGGAGTGAGTGCTGCACTGTTCCAACTCAGATCAGTGTCTGGATCAGCAGCCACGCACAGAATTGTTCATCGGGGACTCCCAGGGAAAACAGGCTACTTCAGCAAGAGTGCCTTTAAAATCCTCAGAGAGGCTGTAGTGTTATCCAAAAACAACCATCTGAAAGTCAGGAAATTCAGGATCCAGTTTAATTTGAAAGAAACCCAAGCATCTGAAAATCTGCCGATGCACAAATGAAAGCACTATAGGAACTCCCACTGCCACAGAGAGACATTCCTTAGGCAGATTCCCACCTCGTTAAGGCCCCCAGGGCTCTCCAGTACAAAGTGGGGGCAGTTTTCAAGCGCTGGAAACCAACTGAGTGATCAGAGCCCCTTTGGATCAAGTGTACTGGCAAGTGTGTGAGCTCTGCAGTGCTTTTGGAGGAGCTTTTCTCTCACAGATTTTCCTGTACTTGTGAACAGGCTATGGAGCAAAACATCAAGGGCTTTGTACACCATTTTGGTTGACACCAGCGTACCTTACTGCTTTGTAAATACCCTCACTGTCTTGGCAAAGACCCTGCCAGCTGTCTGACTCCTGCAGTTCCTAGTTAGCACATTTGAGGTCAGCCTCGCCTCTGTCTTGGGCAGTGCTCAGTCCAGCGTTGTTCTCAGACCCAGCCTGTCTTATCAGAGTCATCACCCTCTCCTTTCAGTCCTGTGTTATGGCAGTGCTTTTTCCTGTTGCTACTCAGGGTCCTGTTTCTGTACCACCAGGATGACATGACGGCCATTGACTTGATCTCCTTATTTCTCAGTAGATGACCTGGTGCAGATGCCTCCAACTCCACCCAGCAGCCATGGCAGTGACAGCGATGGATCTCAGAGCCCCCGGTCCCTGCCTCCCTCCAGCCCAGCTCGACCTGCTGCTCGTTCTTCTACTGCCATCTCCTCCTCACCTCTCCTCACAGCACCACACGTAAGGAGGCAGCAGGGTGTCACTGGGACACAGGGCTCCTTGGTGCTTAGAGAGAGTTGGATTCTTTCCAAGGCTCATGTGGGGGATCTTGCCCTTGTTAAGGCCTCCAAGCTGAAATGCTCTGGCCAGTCAATGTGATGTCTTAGCACAGGGATGTTAGGATGCTCACAGGAGTGAGGAGAGGCACAGTGAGTCTTGCACAATGCCTACCAGCAGCTTCCTTGCTTTAGCAAGTGCTGTCTGTCACCTCGTACTTTGGGAAGTGGCCTGTGCACTGCAGGACTTTCTGAGGAGGTTAATGGAAGAGAAAGGAATAATTGAGAATTCCCATACCCAGACTGTGTTTTAACCATCGCCCAGAAGTTCTTTGGCAGGGTCCTGCAGTGTAAACGTGTGGCCAGCCTCTCCGTGGAGAAAGAGATGCCCTCCAAGTAAAGGAGGAAGGCAGCTGCTGAGCTGTGCCCGCCAGGATCAGGTTGAGAACAGGAAAGAGCACTGCCCTGCACCCATTTGTACTGAGCCCCTAGCTGCTCTGTGAGGCTTTAAGGAGGATCACTGGGATAGAATTCCTTGCTGACACTGACAGGTGTTCTCTTTGTGTTTCAGAAGTTACAAGGGACCTCTGGCCCGCTGCTCCTGACTGAAGAGGAGAAACGCACCTTGATTGCTGAGGGCTACCCCATTCCTACCAAGCTGCCCCTCACCAAAGCAGAGGAGAAAGCACTGAAGAGGGTCAGGAGGAAAATCAAGAACAAGGTGACTGCAAAAAAAATGTAACCATGCAGTTTCCATGATTCCAGAATGTCCTCAGCTGACTGGTGCTATAGTTACCCTCGCCTCCTCAGCTGCAGTGCAGCTCAGAAAAGGTGGTGTCCCACCTTTGGTACACTGGCACGAGCTTTACATGGCACCAGAAATGGTGCCATGGTGCATCTCTGCATGCATGCTGTGCATGCAGCTATATCTGGGAAGTGTGGCTTCCAGCCCAGCTCCTGGGAGCGCATGGCCTGGGATGGGGCCCAGAAGCTAAGGTCAGACAAACCAGCTTGGTCAGCCCTTGCTGTGGGGGCAGGGAAGCAAGAGCCATTGCATGGTGCAGGATGGGTGATCCACAGAGCTCGTTAGCCAGGCAGAGGCTGTGAGACTTTCAACTGTGATTAGAAAGCATCCCATGGGAGAAGTGATGAGACCCTGAATTAGTCACCCAATGACTCAGAAGTGGTCTGGGGCAGAATCTGCCCAGATGGCCACAGCACGTACCCGTGTGAGTCAGAGGAATTCAAAGCAACGCTAAAGATGCTCTCAGCAGCAAGGGGGTCAGGCATACTGCAATAAATGGTTGTGGCCTACAGGCCAAAGAAAACTGCATACCTACAGCATCCATCCCTCCCGGTTTTGGTCTGGAGACTGGTAGGAATGGCAGACTGAATGGAAGGCAACTTCCCCATTTGCCTTTAGGGTGCTGTGTGTGCAGGGGACAGACAAGATGAGGGAACCACAAAGAAATGTCTAGAGGCTTATGATACTGACTCCTTTCTGATGGCTGCCCCCTCAGATCTCTGCTCAGGAGAGTCGCAGGAAGAAGAAAGAATATGTGGAGTGTCTAGAGAAAAAGTAAGTTCTTTTCAGTCTTACCTTTGGAAAAGGAGTCCTGTCCATGCACAGCCCCGCTTTCTAGTGCTTTTGTCTCTGAATTGCTCAAAGAATACAGTTCCTTGCAAGGCTGGCTGCACATAAGTTTGGTTTGGGATCCTGCCCCTACTCCCCTCCCTCCTAGAAATCCTCTTGCAGGGTAAAGATTGCTTTAGAAACCTTGTGCTTCCAACTGCTTGGTTTGGCTCATCCCCTGCAGAACACAGGCCATTTTGGCTGCCAACAAGGTGGGATTTTGGGTAAAAGTCATGTTTCCCCACTAGAAGTTGCTTCTGTTTTGTCTGTCCTATAACCAGCAGGCCCTCTGAGGGCACTGACCACGGTTTTTCCCTCTCTCTTTCCCGGTGAGGGTGGACACACCCACATTTGAGAGCAAGAAAAAACCTTGCCACTACAGTTGTTACCCACACTCCCTCCCTTCTACTATTCCCTGCGTGAGCTTTGCTTTTCTCCTTGCAACCCTGAGGTCCTGCACATATGGTAGGTATAAGCCTAAGGTATCATCACATGACACTGACGGGGTAGAAAATAACCCCTGAGGGCCTGATCCTGTGATCCCCTCTGTACTAGCAGCCCCTTATAGGCATTCGCAGGCAAAGAAGAATTCCAGGATCCAGGTGCAAATTCACATTTCTGTTTAAATATCATCATCTTTCCTGTTATTAACACCACCTGAGATCAGCAAAATGGAAAAAAACCAGCCCGCAACCCCAACTTTAATTAACTCTTCTCCCTGATGCTATTTGTTTATCTTCTCTAAGCATGCAGAAATACTGAATAAAACCAGATGACTCAAGGCACTGTCAAGTTCTCATGTCCTTCCATAAGCAGCACCTCGGTGTGCACGTGAGTGTGCGGAACACGTTACTTCCAGCTAGCGTCCCACACTGACACCCAGCTCCGTCAGGCTGGGGCTGGGGAGTTGGCTGGCCTTGCTGAAGTGGCAGGGCCAGGGCTTTGTGCTGGGGCCTCATCCCCAGACGTGGCTGTGGTGCCTGTATGTACTCAGTGGTTTGTTACGCTAGTGCATTGCTGTGACAGATGGCTTTCAAACAATGCCAGGTTTAAATGTGAACCAAAAGCAGCATTCAGTGAATTTTTTAATGGAACAAAGTCTTCGGTCAACTTGGCTTTCTGTAAGAGCTGGTTTGTCAGAACCTGTGCTTGGGCCCTTCACCATTCAGTTTGACACCTTCGCTGCAAGCCCAGTTTTTACACGGAACGCCTGATTCGGAGGCTGTGCTGGAAGCCGGCAGCAGGCTCAGGCCGCGGCCCTGGCCTGCCTCCCTGCGCCCTGGAGCCGTGCCCCGGCCCCCGGCCCGCCGCAGCCCGGCCACGCTCCGAGGCAGCGGGCGGAGGCTGCGGGCTCTCTGCTGCCCCCCAGCGCCTGCAGCCGGAGCTGCCCCGCGTCCGCACACCGGGGCCGGCTCTCACCCCCAAGGCGCAGCCAGGGCAGGTTCCCAGGCGCGGTGGGAGAGGTTTGAATTTGTCCCCCTCTTCCTTTTCCGTGCTCCTTAAACGGGGTTTGGAAGTGATGGAAATGCCTGCAAAACCTCGGATCTGTCCTGACTTGACTGCTACTGGCTTTCCCAGCCCTGAACTGGGAACAGGAACACGTAGCCCACCTGCGATCTCACTCCTGGTCCGTTGGGGCTGACTGCCACCGGACAGACCAGGAACATCTGGCTCCAGGACCATATTCGCAGGTGATGGATGAGGCCACTGAACTTCCACACCCCGAGAGAGGCAAGGACTACATTTTCCTTATCTGTCTGGCCTTTATAACTAACTGGCCATGGGTTTTATTCCCGCAGGGTTGAGACATACACGACAGAAAACAATGAACTCTGGAAAAAAGTGGAGACCTTAGAAAATGCAAACAGGTAAGAGGGGCTAGACCTGAACCTCTGTGGGTGGGGTGGGCAGGTAGGGAAGCTGGGGTGTGCTGGGGCGGAGGGCTAAGAAGAGAAAGGCAGGCTCCTCCAGCTCCTGGTGGGACAGATGCTGCTCGTTGAGGCGCTGGTTTTCAGCCCGTGGCAGCAGCAAGGCAGCTGGGTTTGGTTAGTGAGCCTGGAATGTTTGTGTTGGGATGGCCAGGCTGTGCTGCAGCAAGGGGAGGGGAGGGAAGGCGCATTTCTCATATCTCTTCCTCCTTCTCCCTGCAGCTGTTTGGGCTCATGCTGCTCTCCCCATTGCACTCCAGGCCTCTGGCTGCCTCCAGGGTAGCTGCACTGAGAGAGGCCCTTCACACCAGCCTCTCAGACCCACTGTTTCTGGTCTTGGGCTCTTTGGAGGAATACAAGGCCCTGGACATAATGTGGCTCTTTCAGGCTTCTCTCAAGAAAGAGCTGAACAGACTTGTTGAATACAGGGAAAGCCCATTCCTCTAATAAAGGTGGAGATCCCAGCTCCCACCAAATCCAGGCCAAACCCCTGCCTATGTGGTACCCTGGCCCTTGCCTTGCCTCTTTCCCTTGCAAAGCAAGCCTGGAAAATCTACCTCCCATCTGCTGCTGCTGCTGCTCACCTGAAAGGGGCAAGCTGCTCCCACAGCCTCAGAACAGGCCACTGGCTCCCTTACCTAAGAATCTGGTGAGCACTTGTGCTTCTAATATACAGAGCTGGCTAACTGATCACTAGGGAAATTTGCTTCCTTGGAAGCAAATAATGAAGATTCCCATCCCCACTGCAGGGGTGGGCAGCAGGAGCTGGAGGAGGGCCCAGCTCTGCTCCCTCTTGCTGAGTGCAGCAGGTGTGAGCAAGGGCGGGGTCAGCTGCAGGGCTGGGGACGCACACGCTTATTTCAATTGCCCCATTTCTGTCACCCCCAGCTTGAATTAAAGGGGAAAACCACAGCCGGTCCCCTCTCACCCACCCCTCTGCTGCCACTACAGCTCATGGAGCACTCCTTGAGGCTCTGCCTCACTCCTTCCTCCCATTCATGACACCAGTGCCGTAGCCCCGGCTTCCAGGACAGCCACTGGTGCCAGGGCCAGGGGCTGTCGGGCATGGTCCAGCTGAGGCGTGCCAGTGGCCAGAGCCTCCCATCTGCCCAGCTGCTCTCATCCATAGGGTACAGCCTGACGCCTGGCCTCTCTGGGAGCGTGGGCAGCCCTGCTGCTGAAAAAGCGTGAGCCCCACCCTGCAAAATCAGGAGATTGTCCTAAAAGCCAGGATACATTTTTTTTTTTAAAAAAACACATTGTGTTCTTTCTAATTGGGATTGTTTTTTGAGCACTGCCAGTGGGACGCTCTGTGCTTCTCTCCACATGTACAAGGAGCACAAGAGGATTTGGAAAGAGACAAAGCTGGGATTCTCCTGCAATCTCCTGGCTCCAGGACCTGGCATTTTATAAAAGCTCAAACATATTTGTGTAAAACAGTCAGTGCTCCCAGGGGGAAATACGCATAGTATGCATTTCAGTAATTTGCAGCTCTTGGGAATGGTGTGCTCTGTAGTCTCCCTCATCCCAGATTTCTTCACCAGCCCAGTGAAGGGTTTGGTGGATCTTAGTAACACACCCACCACTGTTTTGTGTTTATGTGTGCTGATGCCCGCATTCAGTTAAACAGGGCAGAGAGACCTTAGCACGTGTTCCAGCTGGGGCAGCCAGAAAATGAATTGTGGAACTCAAGATTTGGCTTTGCCCACATAC
Source organism: Falco punctatus (assembly GCF_963210335.1). Taxonomy (NCBI): domain Eukaryota; kingdom Metazoa; phylum Chordata; class Aves; order Falconiformes; family Falconidae; genus Falco; species Falco punctatus. The sequence goes on from NC_137587.1 coordinate 2,598,687, forward strand.
CTCTGCAGAGCTTGCCAAGACTGAAGAAGCTGGAGGGGATCATAACTGGTTTTTATTTCTCTCTCTGCCATATGGTTCAGGGCACAGGTCGTGCTGCAGAGCTTGTGTCTCTGAGTGAAGTGGGAGCAGGCAGGCCTGTGTTCAAGGTCTGACATGACTACAACATTAATCCTCCACCCCAGAGCTTGGTTTTCATGGTAGCCTGCCTCTCCATTGCTCTGGGAGTTGACTGGCTGGGCTTTGAGGCACCCAGGAGTCCTAAATGAATGGGACATTCGTATTGGTGGGGAGTTGCAGTGAAGGTTGTCGTGGATCTACTGGTGAGGAGACGGAGGGTGTTACCTCAAAGTAACAGCACCTTGGGGTGTTGCTCCTGCAGTACCTGCACACTGTATCTCAAACTCACCCTTTTTTGCTTCTTGCTTCCCAAGGCTGTTCAGTTGGAGAACTTGGGCAAGATATAGCAGGGGGGAGATACTTGTTTTCACAAGAAGGGAAAATCAGGGTAAAATACGAAGGGAGTAGTGGTATCATTGCATCATTTACTGGCTGCTACCTCCTTATCAAGTTTTGATTTGGGTTGTTTCCTATCCCAGGACTCTGCTCCAGCAGTTACAGAAGCTGCAGGCTCTGGTAGCTGGGAAAGTCTCCAGACCTTACAAAATGGCTTCCACGCAGACCGGGACCTGCCTAATGGTATAAGCTTCATTTCCATCTTCTTTATTGGCCATGCTTCCCCAGACAGCTCTGTCGATTGCCTGTCTCTGCCCTCTTCCTCACTGCCTGGCTCTGTTTTCCGTTATGTCTGCTCTCTCCTTTTCTGTTAGAGTCACCAGAACGGGGCCCTGTGTCATATATACATCAGTATTGTCAGTTGTTTATGCAACACCATTAGAACAATTCCTGCGTTTTCACTATCTTGTTCTTTGAGCAGAACAACGCTTTGCTTTTCATTAGCTATCGGCCATTCAGCAAAAATCTTCAATGAGCTTCCATCATACTGGGTAGTTTTCTTTTGCTGAGTTGGTATTGCTTAGTGTTTAAGTCAGCAGGGCAGATGAACATTTCAGTATTCCTCCCAGTGGGCATTACCTTGTGTTTATCAGCAAGAAATGACATCTGCTCTTGCTATGCCTGCATATCAGGCTTTGTTAAATCCAGCTGAAATTCTCTTAATTTGCCATTTTGACTAACCAAAATTATCTGGAGTTGTCTGTTGGTTTTGGTAGTCCATGGTTGCCTCTCATTTCTCATAGTAGAGGATCATGGTTAAGCAATATTGGCTTCACTGTGGAGTTTGGGGGCACGCCAGTATGGCCGTAAATAGAGTCAGTTGCTTATTCGTCATCTCATTTTTTGCCGGGGGGAAGTTTCTGATCCACAATAAAAATATAACCTTCAACCCTGTGATGTCTTTGCAGGATTGTCGTAGCAACGGCTTGTGACAAGTTTGTCAAAGTTAGTTATCTGTATCTAGTTATCACTTCCATACTGTTAACAGCCATGAAATACAAAACAGATGGTGAGGTGCTTGCCACACTTTCTCAGCACCCTCAGTGTCCTGAGGGGTTGTTTTTTGCTCTCGGTTCAATGAATTTCCTCGGTTCCAGAGCCCCCGCTTGTAATTTCCAGCACTTCCTCCTTTCGAAAGCTGCTCAGATTTTGCTGCTCTTTGCTGCCCCCATGTCAGACCAGATTTTACTGACCAACTGTCCTTTCTGCGGGCTGCTCTGCGCCTTCGCTCCGGAGTTCTTTCCACATTTTCGGGTGTGACCCAGCTGGTCCCAGTGACTCATTGCTCCTTAATGGAGCAGCTCATCAGAGCACCCCTGGCTCCAGCAATTCTTCTTCACTACTACCTGGAACGAGCCAGTCCAGAAGAGGGGCCTTACAGACAACGCCTGTGCTGTAGGCTGATAAAATATCTAATCAACAATGTCTTATCTCTGCTTGCTGCTCCCTTCAGTTCCACAGCATCCCAGCCCACACACCAACTCTCTCAGGCTTCCTAGCTTTGAAGCATTTCAAGAATTTGTAATTTGCTTTTCTATCTTTGGCCAGTTCCTCTCATAGGCCTCCGAGTTTCCATTTTCAAATACAGCACTCCTTATCCATCCTTATCATGACAGATATGTGGAATCATCATGCCTTGCAGCATGGGAGTGGAGCAGAGTACCCTTTTTATTTAGCCCTGTGCCATTCCTGCTGTATATTTGTCCAGCCAGTTCCTAAAGGCCTCCAATGGTGAGCAGTCTTCAGCCTCCTCAGGCAAACCATTCCAGTGCTTTGTTATCTTTCCCAGATAAAGCTTTCTGGCTATCTCATCTCAATCTTGCTTGCAACAGCCTAAGCCTATTACAGCTTCTTCTGCCCACTGTAAGGAAGATCAGTTTACCCTCCCTTTGCGCAGCTACATTTTACTTGTGCAGCTACATTTTACATATTTGAAAGCTATTGTTTTTTGAGCAACTCGCTTCAGTCTGGTTGCTAGATCACCACTATTTCTTCAGTCTTCCCTTGTAGGCTGAATTACTGAATCACTGCTTGTTCCCAGAGCTCTCTTACAGACTTTCTCCAGTTCCCCCACATCTTTTTGGAAGTACAGGACCCAAGGCTGGACACAGGGTTCCACCTGAAAGCCAGTACAGAGCCAGCCAAAAAGCCTGTTCAGCACTGCCTGGGCTGAGATTTGCCATTTGCAAAGTGACACCACTGGCTTGTGCCCACCCTGTGCTCCATTTTAACTCTCAGATCCTCCTCTAGTACAGCTGCTTGGCCACATAGTCACTAACATGTTTCCTCTGTTAACCAGACCTGCTGCCTTGCAGGTCTCGGCGTTTGTCTACATGGATCTGCCCACTGTTCTCTTGGACCACTTCTCCCCATGGTCAACATCATTCTGAATCTGAATCCTGACCAAAAGCCAGTCTGCTCGTAGTCTCTCCCATCTGCAGATTTGATACAGTCCATCATCCAAGCCAAGCTTAAAAACGTTGGATCTTGCCAGAGCCATAACGGCTCTCTGCCACTCCATCTGCTACTTCCTCCCAGTCCGACGGTGCAGCATGTGATAACTATGTGCTCAGGATGTCTTTTTTTGATTAATTTTGCCTCCACCTTTCCAAATGGTTTTGCAGTAGTCTCCTCTAGATTAGTCCCCCTCACTTTTGAAGAGGTCAAAATGGTGAGATAGTAAAAAGCTATGAGATGAATGGTACTTGGAGTCAAACCAAGAGTTATTGTTATGGAGTGTTAGAGAGTTTGAAGTGGAACCAAATCAGAACATCAACCAGAGTTAACCTGAAACAGAGTACAAACAACACTGGTTTGCAAAGCCCCAGCTGGAAGCCATGTAAAGCAAGACGTTAAGTATACAGGTCTTTTGCAGCCCATAAAGCCTGTTTTGTTTTAGAAGAGAATAACAGGCTTCACAGGGCTGGCTCCCCTTTCTAGAAGTTGTGTGTTTGGCTGTGATAATTTGATCGATGGGTTGAGGCCAATTGTATGAGGTTCAACAGGGCTCGGTGCCGGGTCCTGCACTTGGGTCACAGCAACCCCACACAGCGCTACAGGCTTGGGGCAGAGCGGCTGGAAAGCTGCCTGGGGGGAAAGGACCTGGGGGGTGGTTGACAGCTGGGTGAACGTGAGCTGGCAGTGTGCCCGGGTGGCCCAGGAGGCCAGCAGCGCCCTGGCTGGTGTCCCACACGGCGTGGCCAGCGGGGCCGGGGTAGTGCCCGTCCCCCTGCGCTCGGCACGGGTGAGGCCGCCCCTCGAGCCCTGGGCTCAGCTCTGGGCCCCTCACGGCCAGAGGGACACTGAGGGGCTGGAGCGTGTCCAGAGCCGGGCGGGGGCTGGGGGGGCTCAGCCTGGAGAGGAGGGGGCTGGGGGGGCCCGGTCGCTCCCTGCAGCTGCCTGACAGGGGCTGTGGGCAGGGGGGGTCGGTCTCTGCTCCCAGGGAGCAAGCGACAGGACAGGGGAGGTTTAGATTGGGTTTTAGGAACAATTTCTTCATGGAAGGGGTGGTCAGGCACTAGAACAGGCTGCCCAGGGACATGGTTGAATCACCATCCCTGGAAGTATTTAAAAGACATAGACATGGCACGTAGGGACACGGTTTAATGGTGGACTTGGTAGTCCTGGGTTAACGATTGGACTCAATGACCTTAAAGGTCTTTTCCAACCTCACTGATTCTATGATTCTGTGAATTGCAAGAAACATCTATTCAGAATTTACTTTTTCCCCTGTTTTTGTGGGATAAGGGTTCTAAGTACCTTGTGTGCCTGATATGATGTGCTTAGTATCTATGCTGTCCACACTTAATTTCCTTACTTTAAAAACAGCCATGGAGAGTCTGGACAATTAAAAGCCCTTTTTACATAGTGTAGAATCCCTGTGCTATTTATTTGATATTCCACATCTCCTGGAATTGACTGGTGGTCAAAATTACTTTGGTGTACCAGCTTCTGTGCGTTTCTTAGGCATGACTATTCCAAAATAGGTGGCTATTCTGAAAAGCACTCAAGAAACTGCTGGCTGTCCCCACAGGTCAAACTTAACTAGTTTATGCATAGGTAGTAGAAATCACCAACAGATGCGTTGCCTCTTTGGTGTTGCTCAGTCTGAGCACTGAGCTGGCAGCAGCTTGTTACAAACCACCCACAGCACATGGGTATTCAGATAATAAGTATTTCGCTCTGTATCTTTTCCCATGTGCCCCTCTCGCTCTGTACTGGTAGTTCCTTAAACGCCACAGAGTCCCTTACAATCAGCACTGGCATCTCACTGCAGGTTTACTGTTAGGGCAGAATTTACAGACAGGTGCAGACCTACCAAAGGGGGATTTCCAGGGAGCTTTCATCTGCCAGTTTCCTTTTATCACTGCCCAGTAGCTCTGACTGGTCTGCCTGACAGCAGAAGGCACAGACACATGGTCCTGAATAGTGCATGTCGAGCATAAATTTAACCCTTTCCTTGCACTTTCTATCCTTGCTATCAGGTATTAGGCAGCTGCAGTTCTGCTGTCATTTCTGTCCTTGCATGGACAGTAGCTTCACCTTGCTATGTGCTGTGGTGCCTCACAGATTTGTCCCAGTGAGCTTGTTTTCTTACAGCACACTACAGCTCCTGCTGAGCCAACGGTCAGGTTCCCTTTGGTCAAGGCAGAGTTCATCCCTTCTATTGAGTCTCCCTTTTTCTCAACTTGTTCCCCAGCTATGCCTTCCCCCGTCTCTCACCAACTGGCTGAGCAAGGTCTCACCATTGAACCAGAAGTACTTCAAATAAAGGAACACTAGGAAGCTTCTGACTTCCCTTCTTAGATTTGCAGCAGAGATTAGCAGAGTGAGCCCTTTCCCTCCCTGGGGGACCGCAGCAATGACCACACGTTCTCACACAGCCTCATGCTTGTGTGCTGCCTGGGGAGCATTTCCTCATGGCTAGTGGCACTAACTCTGTGCTGATCTCTCTAGGTGCTGGCACTCTGCTTCGTTCTGATCCTGGGATCCCTGATGCCCTGTCTCCCTGAGTTTTCTTCATCATCACAGACAGTGAAAGCAACGCCAGCACCAGACATTTACACAACTAGTAAGAGTGAGTCTAACGTGGTTCCTGCATTTCGCCCTCTTAACCCATTTCCAGTTCTTGTCTTGATGCCCTTGGTTCAGGGTAGCGTCCTCCCCTTGGTGCCTACCCCGTATGCTGGGGCTCTGGTGAGGAGAGTCCTGGCCTGTCAGTCTGATAACAGCACCTTGTTTGGGCTTGTTGTTCTCTGCTAACCATTGTCCCAAAACATGGTGAGTGTCAAAGGAAGGAATATGAGGCAAAAGTTCCAGGGCTGATTGATTGTCTTCTGAAGAGGCTGTGTGTCCAGGGAGGCGTTTACCTCCTGAAGCTGGGGGGAGATGAGTATCCTGCACAGCAGGCATCCTGCTCATGGACACATGGACAAGGCCATAGCTGGGGGAGCACGTGCTGAAACCACCACCCTGACCCACATCCGTTGCAAGAGACCTTGTCCTCATTGTTAACCAATGCTCTCCTTTTTTCCAGTTCAGTCACGGAGCCTCCTTTTCTATGATGAAGGTGCTGGCTCTTTAGAAGAGAGCTATAGCTCCTTTCTAACCATGGACCATCCTGAGGGGTGGGAGCCCCAAAAAGGGCAGTCTGAGGAGGGAAGGCCTCACCTGGCCAGGACACATGGGACGGCCAAATATCTGAGCAAATCCCAGCTGGAGGGTCCTGACCAGAACCAAACTGACCCAACTCTCGCCCACCTCAAAGAGCAGTTCCATGAGAGGTAAGCAGCTGGGGGCCACCCTCCGAGCCCCAAAGCACAGCATGGTGTCTGGGAGTGAACAACAGCCCTGTCCCCTCTGCTGCAAGCTGAGGACAGCTGAGCTGCCTGGGATGCACAGTTAGCTAAAGAGCAGCGGCTGGAGGAGGCCCGTGCTGGCAGGGAGCATAAGACCAAGTTTATTTTTCTAGAGCAGAAGTTCAGGACTCCATAGATTAGTGTCCCACTGGCACAGAGCTGAGGAGGACTGGTGATTCAGCGGGTCCCAGGCTTGCTGGTCATTCAGTGCCCTGGGGAAGGGCTCCATCCCTGTCAGAGCAAACCAGCTGGGCTCACAGAGGTGAATTTGCATAGGAGGCTGCAGTGAACCTTGACTGATGCCTTGTCTTTTCTTTTTCTCAGGGAGACAAGCTCCAGTGAGACAGCTGAATACTTGTAGCAGCTGCTGGACCTCAAGGCCTCATCTGTCTGATTGCAGGATTCCCCTCCTCACCAAGCAACTGAGGGGACTTGTCGGGAGAGGACGCTGCATTCAGACACTCCTAATCTGGCCTTGGGTTCAGCTTCTCCCCTTCCCCATGCCCCCCCGTTAGTACAGATCTCTCTGAGGGGAGTTGCAGGACTGCCAGAACCAGCAATAAATGTCTGGCGAAGCCCTGAGACACCCTCTTCTCCTGGCCTTACCTCCTGCTTAAATGAGCACTACCCTATGGGTGTGGGCTCACCTTGGAGTGGAGGGAGATCAGGGGAAGCCCCCAAACTTCTCAGCTCACTCCCCAAAGCCTCCAGATCAAGGGGGCTGTCCCCAGGTGTGTACCCCTTGGCTACATCAGATGCACCTGAAGGAGGGAAAGAAAGTGCTGGTTTTGCTGTCCTGCCTGGGGGGCTTAGGAGTGGGTAATACTGGTGCTGGAGAGATGGCTCTGGAGAGTTTGAGCTCATTCATTCCTTTCCCTCCATCTGTTAGTATACTTCTGCTTCCATTGAGAGAAAACCTAGTTCTTCCTTGTTCTAGTTTTCTCTTGATGGACATACCTACATAACTTCCACACCAACTATCTGCAAAGATCTGCACGCAAACGGAGTGGGGGAGACAGATCCCAGACAGATAAACCACCGTAAAAATTAGCCAGAAGCTTCTGGGCAACCAGAGCTCTGAAATAAATAACAATTTTTTCCCCACAACCCAATTCTCCCCACCCTTGGCACCCTTGCTTTGGCAGGGGTGGTATTTCTTTTTCTGTTCCCAGCTTGGGCCCTACAGTGCAGTGCTAACCACGTCAGTGGCCTTCTCACTTTTTGATCTGAGGCCTCCCGCTTTGAGAGTGGGTGAGAGAAACCCGCTCCCATAACCTGATCCCCATCCCGGCTCTCCATCCCTAGCTCTGCTTCATGCCACGTGGGGTCTTTCTAGGAACCACCAAGGAGAGCGCTGCAGCCTGTTGGAGGGCTGTTGGATAGCCATCGTTCCCCTCACATCCTCCGTGTGTACAGCAGCGTTGTGAAAGCCACTGAGGACATACTGGCATCTCTGGTGACAGGTCTGTCTTGTCAGGAAAGAGGTGGCATGTTGGAATTGGCCAGGGTCACCAAAGAGTCTTTTCGACCTTTTCCTTCTAAGTGCTGGCACCAAAGGTTGCAAACTCTTGCCACACCACCCTTCAGGCCAGACTTGCCAAGCCTGGTGCTGAAATGACCTCATCTATGCCATCCTCTTCAGCACCCAGACACCCATTTCTGACCCTTCTTCCTCCCCGGCAAAAGCCCTGCTGGAAGGCTCAGGTGTCTCCTTGCTCCATTCCCTCAGCTGCCATTTGATGGAAGGACAATGCGAGACACGAGCGTCGGAGATCTGGGATGTGGCAGGCTGCCCTGTGTTTGTACGTGCGAGTCCCTGTCCACGCCAGCTCTCACAGCAGGTTCCTCTGTGGCTTGTTCCTCTTCACGCACCCTGGACTCACTCTGCACTGCCCCAGCCTCTCCTCTCCCCCCAGGCTGGGAGTGGAGAGGGCTCCCTGGAGAGGAAGGTTGGGATGGATCCTGCTCAAGGACTGGGAGAAGTGAGGGAAGGGCCCTCACATCCCTCTCTTCTCCCTTTTGAAAACTGTTTTTGCCCTCAAGCCATTTAGGACAAATTTGGACAGAGGTAGCTGCAACCATACAGGCATGGCCAGCGGGGTGAGGAAGAGGAAGAGGAAGGCCTTCAGCGTAGTGCTGCTCTTCTCGAGGTTCACACAGGACCCGCTGGTCACCAGATACCACTGCATTCCCCATCCTCCGCCTCCACCCCAGCTCAAAGAACCACTGCCGGGTCCAAGCACGCCCTCCTCCACCCCAACACTTCCACTGAGCACGTCCCCGTGCCTCCCACTCCCACCGTTGTACAGAGACCAAGAGCAGAACTCGTTTGTACATAATGAACCTTATTTTGTATTATTGCCGATCCCTTAAGATATTGTATTTTGGAGACTCTCAGATCCTATTTTCAGTATTGTATTTTATTAAGAATTAGTGCGGGCTTGGCATCTATGAACTTCTTTCTTGGTAGCAGCTCACTTTCCCCTTATACTCCAGCAGCTGCCTCTTCCCTCCTGTTTGATTTTTTTTTTGGTTGTTTTTTTGTTTTTGTTTTTTCAAGCCACCTTTCCCCCCCCCTCCTATCACTCGCTCTGCATTTGCTTAGTGAAGCAAAATAAAAATAAAATAAAAAGATGCAGCATCACCCTGGGTTGACGGCTCCTTTCATTGAGGCATGTTTGTCACACAGCCCGCACAGTTCCTCACCTCCTACTCCCCGACGGTCCCATTCCCTGGCCCTGTGCAGAACTGGTTCAGCGCCGGGACCTCGTGCTCAGTGTCGGGGGCTAGAAGCAAACTTGCATGTTTTATTTCCAGTAGCACTGTGATTTCTTCTGCAGTTCTGAACAAGTCAGAACTTGTTCTGCCTCAGTTTCTTACCCCCCTGCGAAATACCACTAACATCATCTTCTTGGAAAGGTGGAAGATCATGGAAGAAAGTTAATGAGGTGCAGTGAGCTTCTCTGATGAAGGGGCTGCGCAGGGGTCTGTACAGCAAAGACATTGCTGGTAGCACCGTGGCTCTGTCCCATCCTGTCTGAAAAAAATACTTAAATCGTTCCATTACCCATAAAAGCAGAGCAGCTGCATTCGGATCGGCAAGGACCTGGGACCTGGCTGAGCCCGTACCCCTGACGGTCCACTGGCATCTGCGAGAAGTGACGGGATTTGTCCTAATTTTGTGCAAAACACAAGGCGACAGGGGCTCTAGAAAATGCATCTTTGTTTTCTGGAAAGAGTTAGGTGGGTTCGTTAGAATTTGCATGTTGAAACAACTTCTCCTTGTGATCCGGCCCCCCACATCTGGGAGGCAGCTTGGGCAGAGGCCCCTCACAGAGGTGCTGAAAGGTGGCCCGCAGGGCTCTGCCTTTGCCGCGGGGGAAGGGTATGAGGCTCGAGGCTTGCAAAGGTCTCTTTTGGCTATGAGTAAAGCACTGAGCTGTTGCCATCCCGCTGTGACAGGGCTGGCCGCTGGACAGTGGCCAAGAGAGAGAGGAGCGCTCTTTTGGCAGCTGGGTCTGGCGTGGGATCCCCCGCGTGTTTCTGACACAGCGCTCCGCAGGGCTCCCTTCCCCGCTGCTCACCCACGGGTGCAAGGAAGTGCCTGACCTTGCCCGGCGGTTTGTGTCCTGGGCCAGAACTAGCTGAGGGTCTGACATTTTCCCTGCAGCACCTTGTCCAGAAGCCCCCTCCTGCCCCTGCACCAGCCTGAGGCACCTTCGCCCCCTGCACCCACCACGTTTCATCTGAGGGAGGGGCTCCTGCTTTGCTTGCCCCTGTGCAACATCACCCGGCTCTTCGGGCATTGCCTCCCGGGGACAAGCTGGCCTGCACCCTTCACGCACACTCCAAAACATCCAGGGAAATGGGTGCAAGGAGGGAGCTCTTAAAAGGACAAGTTCCCAGGCTTTGGCTCCTTTAACACTGATGCGGCTGGAGCAACCAGACCCCCCACCCATCAGGAGCAAATTTCCCTTCATCTTGACAAATCCTCCCAGTTCCGCAGCCTACCAGATAGCTCGGAACAGGCACATTAGGATCCTTTGATCCCCGCTATGCCTCCCAAAACGCAGCCAGCCGATCACACCTACCAATTTGGCTACAGCAACTAATTAGAGCAGAACAAGAGAATTAGCAAAGCAAGAGAGCACCTCCTTTCCAAGTCACCTTGGGTTACGCTGGGTGCGCTCCAGGTGCCCCCCTGTGCCAAGCCAGGCTTTCGCCCCTTTAGGGTCACATTTCGAACAAGCCTCTGCACTGTGGATACGTACAAGTGCTGAACAAAAAGAACACTAACGGAACACAGGCTTCGTTTTTGAGAGACAAATTATTCCCAACTGTTCTCTGTTACCAGGCCAACTTGAGGAAAAAAAAAAGAAGAAGAAAAAAAAAAAGATAAAACAATTAGCTTTTGCTGCTCGCCGCTGCCAGGTGGGCCACTGGCCGCGTGTGTGACAGCAGCCTGGCGGGTACGTTGAGTTTGTTACAGCAGGACGTGTGTTGTTAGGGCTCTCAGGAGGGCATCCCTGCTCTCCAAGCCCAGCATGGTCCCTCTTGCTGTCACTGTTTGGGACTGTGCTAGCAGTTGTCACAGGGACCCACCATGGAGCTCCAGTCCTACTGCTGGAGAGAACCGGGGGGGGGGTCGCACCTCCTGGCACCCCCAGGGGCTGAGGGCTTGACCCAGACCTCCTCAGCCTCAACAAATCTGTGCTGATTTCCTAATCTGGTGGCTGAAACGGAGCTTCCAGGTGAGCAGCATGGATGTTCCTTCGTTTGTGCCCAGGGAGGAGACCGTACCCTCCCAGAGCTTTGGTGGCTACAAATGCTGCTTCCTAGAAAGCTCGTGCCCTGCCTGTGCCTGCAAAAGCGAGGACGGGGTCTGTGGTAGCACCAAGCTGCCCTTGCACTGTCCCATGTGCCCATGCAGAAGAAAATCCCGACCCAGGGCACAGGAGAGCCCACCTGTAAGCAGGTGAGCCCCCAGTAAGCTGAAGGGTGCCATGGGTGCCAGGAGGGCAGGACTGAGCCAGCCCCACCACCCAGCCATGCCATCCCTGGCCAGCACTGCCCGCCCTTCCCGGGTCCTCAGGGAGCTCTGATGGCATCCTCCAAGGGAGGGGTGGCCCTGTTAGTGACAGACACCTGAAATGTCCTGCAGGAACAGGCGGGCAGAGATGCAGAAGCCTGAGCAATCCTTTACCTCCCCTCATGCAGGCTTATCCCGTTACGTCTCCTCTTCTCCAGCCACACAAGATCTGGGCGCACTGCCTGTGTGACAGCTGGACAGTTTAGTGCATGTGTCAAAAGAGGAAAAATCCTCTGCTGGCTCCTCCTCCCATCAGAAGGGTTTTCTGCTGCGCAGGGTCAGGCTCCATGGGAGGGCAGGAGGCACCCACTGTCCTGCCCCTCTCTCTGCCCCAGCCAGAGGTGCTGCACGCTGGGGCTATGCTGTGCCACGTTCTTGGGATGTCTTCTGCAATAAGAGCCTTTGCTTCCCTCCCCGAAGCTCCTTTCCCATGGCATCGCCGCAGCCATCAGCCAGCAGCCCCCCCGGGTAGCTGTGCCCTCCTTCCCGCGCTCCCCCAGCCCCCAGCTCGCATCCACCCCCAGCTGCCATCTCCTCTCTCAGCGTGGTGGCCACTGACTCCTTCAACCATGAGGGACAGATGTTTGCCACCATAACCCAGGAGCTCGAGTGAGCCCGCATCCTGCATCCCACCCCTCGTAGCTCCTCTGGGCATCCCCGGCTCTGCCCTGCCACGGCAGCCCGGCCAGCGCAGGTGAAGGTGGGTCTTGTGGCCCATGCAGCGAGATGCTGCAGGTCCCTCTGCAGCGGCTGGGTACCTGCTGCTTCCCCCTTCCCACAGCCTGCTCCCAGCCTCCGCGGTGCCTGTGGGTGGTGGGAGGACACGGGCCAGTGCCGTGAGTGCTGCCAAGCCCCCAGCAGGTCCCTGTCCTGGCAGTGAGGGTGAAGCTGCTTCCCCAGGGCCAGCTCTGCCATCGCTGGGGGGGATCGCCCGGCGGCACTCTGGCTTTCAAGGGGAACAAAACCCCTGTGGGGGCTGGAGGGGCTGAGTCACGCTGTGAGGAGGTTGCAGGGCTCCCTGCAAGTCACGACTATGCGGGGGAGTGGGCTCGGGGGCTGCCGTGCCCCAGGGAGGCACAAATCCCCCGACAGGTACAGGACTGTGGGGGAGGTGTCATCATGGCATCTCGGGTCAGACAAAGGTTCAATAAGTTGAACTGGGGGTGCCGGTGGGCTGTGGTTCCCAGGGAAAGGTACAGCCCTCCTCCAGCCTCTGCTGTGTCCCAGATTGGGGTCAGGAGCGGAGTGGGAACATGCCCTGCCGTGGCATCCTGCAGCCAAGGGGCCACAGGGTGTGTGGAGGTGATGGGGAGCACTGGCCAGAGGGGTGAGCTCCTCCTGATGACTCCCAAGGTGATAAAACAGTCAAAGCAGGCTGAGCACGTGTTCCAGCTCCTGCCGTGCCAGCCCTTCATGGGAAATCACTGGGATTAGGGGTGATGGCAACGTGTTCCTGATGTATTACATGACTGTAGGACCCTGCCATAGGCAACTGATGCAGGGGGTGGCTCTTACTGACCCGAAGCTCCTATTTGCAATGCCCGGCAGGTAAAGCCTCAGCATGTGAATCTGGGGCAGAACAAATCCAAAACAAGCAGCCAGGCACATATGGAAGCTTTGTGGGGATCTCTCACCCCATCTGGCATCCGCAGCACTGGGGAAGGCAAGGCTGAGGCAGGCCAGAGCTGGGACTAGTGTTGCAAAGTCCAGTCCCGGCTCAGGACAGACAGATGATGCAACTCTCCTGATGGATGTGGACAGAGGACAGGAGGGTCTTTCTACCTCTGGATACCAGGATTGGAGGAAAAAAATGCCTTGAAGTAGTAAAAACCAGGGGTAATGTGGACGCCTAAGTGGCAAGGAGCTGAGTGAGCCTGCTAGGAGGAGGGAAGCCTTGCTACAGCCATACCTCTCCTTGGGTACCACTGCCCACAGCCGGGGACCCCATCCCCATCCATGGGCGGTTGGCCAGAGCAGCAGGTATGGTGCAGGTACCTGTCACGCAGTTTTCCAGGCTGCCTGACTTTACCTGGCTGCACGTCTGGGTCAGAGGAGCGGTGGAGATGCAGCTCCCTGAGCAGCCCTTGCAGCAGGCAGGCGCCAGCTGGGCTGCAAGCAGCGAGGGGCAGCTGAGTTGTCTCCCCCCTCTGTCTCCCCGGCCTCCGAAGGGTTAACTGCCAGTTTCAGAGTGTCTCTAAGGTGCCACCAGGCTGCCTGGCTCGGTGCAGCTTTCCGCAGCCCCCCTCCACACGCACACACTCATGCTCACTTTCTGCTTTGTCTTTTGAGGGCTGCTGCAGGATCGGTGCACAGGCACCTACCTCTCTGCCTACCTCTGCCTGCCTCTCCCGCTCGCCTGCTGCTGCCGGGGACACCGAGGGACGTGCCTGGCCCCGGGGGGACCCCGCAGAAGGCACCCCAAGCTCTCCATCCCTCGCTGGGAGCATCGCCATCCCTGGACGTGCTCTCTCCTAGACCTCCAAGGAGCATCACCAGCGTCTCCGGGTTTCTGTCAGCTGTTCCTCTGCTTCACAGTGGCAGGGCAGCAGAGACAGAGGGAGGCTGAGCTGCAGCACCTGAGCTGCCCAAACCGCTCTCAAGAGGCAGGTAAATACCACTGCAAAAAGTTGGACGCTGCTTTTCCTCCTTGCTTGTGCTCCCCTGGGAGTTAAGCCTCACCAGGATTGTCCCACGGCCCTGGGGAGACGAAGTGGAGCCGCACCCGTGGGACCCTGTGGGGCAGGACGGAGAGGTTGCGGGGACAGAGCAGGACTCCCCACCTGGAGAGACACCTCACCTCAGCATGGCTGAAGGTCCCGGGAGCTGGAGAGCCTTCACCCCAGCCAGGGGTGACAGCGAGGTGGCCAGGGGGGCCACCGCAAGCCTCTGGGGAGCAGCAGATGCAGAGAGCACCGGGCGAGCAGAACACTCTGTCCTCTGCAGCGTGGATCCAGCTTGGGAGGAGATGAGAGGGGCGAGGGCAGTGGCGGAGGTGGAGAAGCAGTTCCTGCACTTGGCCATCAGAAAGCAGGTCTCCTACAGGTAGGAGCCATCGGGTCCCCGAGCGCCAGGGCTGGACTGGGGTGGAGGAGTGCCCTGTCCAGGGGGCATCTCCCTCCTGCGGGGTCAGGGCTGGCTCTTCCCACCGGCCACCAGTGCCTTCCCACTGGAAAACCTCTCGGCATGGGGACAAGGGGAACAGTTAGCCCCTTCTCACCCCACCCACGCAACAGCCCCCTCTGCAGTGGCAGTCCCCCTGTCACCATCGCAGTCCCCCTTATTTTTCCTTCTCGCTGACTCCTCTCTCCCGTCCCGGGACTGCGATGCCTCCCAGGCCCCTCCCTGGGCAGCTGGTGCTCAGCCGCCTGCCGTGGGCTTTGGCCATGGGCTGCACGTTCCCTTCTTTCTCTGCAGCGCCAGCTTGTCGCTGCTCCATGCACTGGGTACAAGGGACTTCTGGTAACGTTGGCTCTCCTCTTCCTCTGCTACCCCCAGGCAAATGTCCCCTTGCTTGGTTCCCAGGTCCAGAAACCTCGGTCCCACCTGGGGAGGCTGAGCAGTGATGCAAAGGTGAAGGGGCTGAGTCTTGGGCTTAGGCTGGAGATGTGCCCTTTGGGGACACCTTGCAGCACTTGTCCTGGCTTTCGGTGTGACTTTTCTGCTGGGACTGCTCTGCTTACCCCCCCACCAGAGCCATGCAAAGCCGGTGGGGGCAAAGAGTGGTTTTCATGGCTCCCGGGGAGCTTCCGGGAGCCGCTGCCTGGTGATGCTCAGGTGAGCTCCTATTCCCAGCTCCAGCTGTGGTCTCTTGGGTCAGCTTGGTCCTTGGTCAGCTTGAGTCAGCACCTCCAGGAGCTCAGCTTTATTCTTTCTCTCACAGTGAATAAGATCTGGTGTCTCACCCTCCCCTTTCTTTCACCCTTTAAGCCCTTCTACCATGTCGTACCTCTGAACTTTGCAGAACGGCCCTCAGGTGTAAATGAGGAGAAATCCTTCGACCCTGTGCCTGTCCGGGGTAAACGCGAGCCCTTGCAGGACCGACCCTGGGCTGCTGGGACCGAGCCGGGAGAAGGCAGCAGCCACCTCCTTACCCTTCTCCTGAGCTGGCTTGGCCCGGGGACACCCCTGCGTTCTCCTGGGCTCAGCGGCACCATGCCATGCCATGCTCAGCAAGCACCAGGTGGTTTACAAGCAGGTGGAAAACCGGCCCAGAGGGTGTTGGTGCCATGCCTGCTGCTGTGGTGGGCAGAGGCCGGGTGGGCTCTGTGCCAGCCCAGGACATGGGGACCCCGGGGCACGGGGCTCTGCTGGGGGGCAGATTTGGGGCAGGAGCTATCGGTCAGCGCTCCCACGCGTACAGCAGCCCTTCTCCCCCCTTGTGTGGGCTGTGGTGCAAACTGTGAGCAAATTGCTCTCTGATAATTGCGGTAATGGGAACTGATGGGAAACTGTATTAGTGCCTGCAGAGCAGGAGGGGCCCCGGAGCTGACTCATCTCCAGCACCTGTTATTCCTGCAGTGGGTGGCAAGCAGGAGCCGGGGTGGCAGAGTCCTCCCGGAGGCAGCCCCACATCCCTGAGCCTTGCTGTGAGCTGGGGCAACGCGCAGACCTCCTGGCCCTCATTCGGTACCCGGGGCCGCTCACGGAGGTGCCAGGCCGAGCTGGGAGGATCTCTGCCCTGATGCCACCAAGGGTGAGGGATTACCGTGCCGAGCGGAGGGGGCAGAACAGGATTTTCTCCTCTTAGCTGTCTTTCTCCAGATGTGCGCAGCATGTTTTGCAAATGGATTAGCCAGCTGCAATTATCCATTCTCCCCAGGGGAGGAAGGGACCGTATTGCAACCTAATTTGATCAGCCTGAATTTGCTCCAGATTTGTCTAAGGTTGCTGGGGATTGTTTACATCCTGCTCGCCCAAGCCGGCCGCCCCAGGCAGGCGGCTCCGCTGACACGCTCCAGGCTGTGCCACCCTTCCGCAGAGCTCCTCCATCCTCAGCCCTCACCGGGAGGCCCTCTGCAAGAGGCGTTGCTCCATCTGACAGGGCTTTGCAGGAGAGAAGAGCAGGGCAGGGGCGGAGGGGATGCCGCAGCTACCTGCGGGCCGGCGGTGAGGGAGGAGGTGGTGTTTGGGATCAGCTGCTTCCTTTGCCCTCCATCTCTGGCAGCCCAGCAAAGGGAAGGGGAAACGGGAGAGGAAGTGTCTGGGGGTGGAAATCTGCTTGTGCCGTCCTGTGACGCCCACACAGGGTCGTCTCTGGCTGCTCCCTGGGGCAGGGCAGGCAGTGATGGAGCAGTTCTGGGTTAACCTCTCATCAGGTGCCCCTCCAGCAGCACAAGAAGCCCTGGAGGGGGTGCTGACAGAAAGCCCCCCCGCCCCGATGTGCTGGCTCTGGAGGCACTTGCTGAACCCTAGCGTGGAGCTTACAGGACCTCCTCTGTGGGCTGCGGGCATCACAGCCATCCTCAACGTCAAGTGAAGGTTGGAGGCCCCTGTCCTGCTGCCAACCTGCCTGTTCCTGCTGGGACCCGTTAGTCATCACAAGGTGCAGGCAGCATGAGCTGCTAGGTAAAGGTTTTGAAATGAGCAGAAATTATATTAAGCCCATGGAAGTAAAGTTCCTTCCATAAATAGCTGCCGTGGTGTATGGAGGCGCCTTGGGCAGGTGGAAGAGAGCTCGGTGCTCAGGTTATATTTAGGGCTTTGAGTAGCAGTTTTGTGCCAAACTTATTAATGATGCTGGCTTGTGCACCAGATTTGTGCATTCTGACACAATTTTCCTGGTAGGTGCCTCTGCAACACCAGAAGGACCCCGTGCTCTCTGTCACCACAGCACGCCCTGAGCAAGCACCAGGGCTTTGCCTCGCTCTCCAGAGAGTTGTGTCGGCCAAGGGGAGCCCAACGTCAGCTCCTGCGAGCCTCAGGTGCCCCCACCAAGGTTTTGCAGTGGGGCAGGAGCATCTCTAGTGGGACAGCTTCAGTGGCAGTAAGGCAAGTTAGATGCTGGAGGAGCTTTCCTCTAGGAAAAGCCCTGTGACCTGAAGCCAGGGAGGTGTGGGACAGGCGCTGGCTGGTCACAGCAGCACCTTGCAGCCTGTCCCGTGTAGTTTCAGGCTCACTCTCATCTCCAGCACCTTCTCAGTTGCTTTTGGAGTGATGCTTGCAGCAGTGGCCTTTGTCACTGTCACTGCTCCCTGCACGTAGGGTGTTTACCCAGAAAGGAAACCACAAGTGCACAAAAGCTCGCTGCACAGGCTCCCCGCAGGCTACGTGTGTGGGGTGAGGGATGTGCCCGGGCATCAGACCAGTCCCCTCCTGCTCTCAGCAGCGCCTGGCACAGCCATAGGCCTTGTCACAGACACCTTGTGGCAGAGGGAAGAGAGGTCCCCGTGGCCCTCCATGCCCCCCAGCCTGGGGTTAGCCCCCACAGAAGCAAAGCAGGGCATCCCCTCACCAGCTCCCATCCCTGCTAGTGAGATGCAGCGCACCTGGGCTGCTTGGCGTGGTCCCCAGCTGGCAGATAGGATGCAGCTAATGCCTCTTGTAGGCTGTTCTGTGCCAGGGAGCTAAATATAACCCAGAGAGTGGAGTGGATGGGTCTGCTTTGTAATGTAAATAGCAAGGGAGCTTGGTCTCGGGCACTGGCAGGGCAGAGGGGAGCACTAGCAGGACCTGCTGCAGAGAGGGAGATGGGAGCCCTGCAGGGCTTGGAGGAGCTGGTTGCTGCCTTCTCTTCCCTCTGCCTTTAGATCCGCCTGGGCTCTGGGTTTTTGTGAAGTCCTGGGGCAGAGGGTGGGCAGCCCCTCCATCCCAGCTGGGCAGAGCAGGGGTGGGGAGGGAGGAAAGGGCAGCCCCCACCAGCTGCAGGGAGAAGGGGACAGGGAGGGGGAGTCCTGCCTGCTAGCCTTCTAATCGTGTTAGCCTGCCTGTGTGGAGCGGCATAATCAAATTCCCATTCATTCCCAGCAAGCCAAGCCCACTCCGCTCTGACAGAGACATCTGTCTCCACATCTCTCTCTGCAGCTGGGGGAAGGAGATGGCTGGCACCCGCTGGCACGGCCGGAGGGAAGCTCACGGTGCTGGAAAGTCCTAATGAGTAGGTGGATCCTCACAGACCTTGGTGGGGGGGTAGTGTCCCACTCTCCCCTGCCCCTCTCTGGAGCCGGAGCCAGCCAGGCTGTGCTTGCTGGGCACAGCGCCTGTGAGGGGTCCCGGGTGCCGTCAGGTGGTTGCCAGGGGTGGGATGGGTTTGGAGGCAGCATCACCCAGAGCTGGTGTGTACCACCCCGTGGCTGTCCTTCTGGATGCTCCCAGGTGCAAGGCAGTGGTGTAACTAGAGGTGGAAACATCCCAAGAGGCGGTTCTGGAGAAACTGGGAGGCTGTGGGTAGAGCCTGGCTGCGTGGGGGCATGCCTGCAGTGGTGCCAGTGCAGGGCAGCGCAAGGCAGCCCCCAGCCCCTGTCTTAAACCAGACCTGCTGCCTGGTTTCAGCAGATCCAAGACGGCTGCCAGAAAGATGCTCCGGGCCTCCCTCTGAGGATGTTTTTCCATGTCAGGTGAGCCAGGCCAGCTCCCTGAGGCAGCAAAAGACAGCGAGCGAGCCTCCTCCAGTTGTCCCCACAGCCACAGCTGCCAGCAGTGGCCGTCCCCTCCTTTGGCTGTCCTCTCCCTTACCTGTTCCCGGCTGGCAATGAATCCCACTGGCAGGTACCCTGCCAGGCTCGGGAGAAGCAGCCAGCTTAACCCTTTCCTTACCAGGGGACTGCACACACCAGCGCAGGGGGATGGTGCTGGATGCCAAAGCCACCCAGCAGGGTGAAGCCCATCCCCCTCCCATGCTGCCAGCGGAGAAGCCAGTGCCAGCAGGGTCTGTCCCCGCTGGTCTCCTCACCGAGAATGACCAGAATGGGGCTTTCTGCGGGATCCCCTGAGGGACAGGAGTGTGGAAGGACACACGGACATAGCACAGATGGGACGGTGAAGGTCCCGGGGCAGGGCATGTGACTTCTCCAGCCGCACCAAGGGCTGGTGCTCCCTGTGGCGGCGTAAGAGGACAATGGCACGGGGCAGAGCACGAAACCCGAAAGGGAAATGTCTGTAGGCAGGGAGCAAAGGCAACCAGCCCATCGTGACATGCAAAGCGGTGGGGATGACGAACCCTTTCCGTGATAACAAACCCTCTCTCCTCCCCATCTCTGAGCCGGAGTTGGGCATCCAGGACCTGCCTTTTCCTCCCTCTGCACGTAATTAATTAGCGCAGTGGGCTGTGCCGGGTTTCAGAGCTGGCCTGGGGAGATCAAGGTCTGCCGACGGCTTTTTTTTTTCCCCTTTTGATGACAGAGTCTAAAGCAAGACGATGTGCCCTTTCAGAAATGCCATCCCTGCGGGCTGCGGGGACTGGCTTTGCTTGCATGTGTTTCTCTGGCCCCACAGAAGCTGCCCACAGACCCCCCCCTTGCCCATCTGAAGCTTTCCTGGACCCAGAAAACCAAGCAGCGCCTGGTTGTGAAAAGCGGGGGTTTGGGGGCTGGGGACCGGCTGGGGACATGCTGTGCCCTGCAGACCCAGAGCAGGGGGTGGATGGTGGATGTCAGGCTGTCTCCCTGCCCTTTGAGGTTGACCTGGAGCCTCCCAGACGCTTGCGCATCCCGCAGCGCCGGAGCCTGGTGTACCCAGGTGGGTTTTCAATGAAGCCCAGGGCAAGGTGAGCAGATGCTCGTGGCTGGAGGGTGTTTGGAGCTCACGGCACAGAGGGACACACATAGAGCTGGGGGGGCTGAGTGCCGTGTGCGGTGAGGACGCGCGTGGCCCAGGGTGGGTGGCAGAGCAACCCCACTGCCATGGTCTGGTTTGCATGGCGGTGCCGGGGCAGCTTGGGGAGAGGGGGCTGCTAGAGCGTGGGGCTTCCGAAAAGCCATCCGGCAAGGGACTTGTGGCTCTTGGGTGCACAGCCCGGTGTGCCAGGGCGTGCTCTGGCTTGCTGAGGGCGTGAGCGAGGCTTCTCCGGCGAGGGCCCAGTGGAGTAGGTGGCCCTGCACCGGGGGAAGAGTGCCGCGATGACAGCCGCCCTCACACTTCCAGGAAGTGCAGAGAGGAACCAGGTGGAGGGTGCAAACAAAGCCGGGGCTCCGGCGGGGCGGCTGAGCGCTGCCAGGGACCTGCCCTCAGGATGACTCCGGAAAGCGGCTGCCGGGGGAGGAAGAGCGAGAGTGAACCCCGGGCCGGCTGAGCGCATCAGTGCTGCGGCAGATGTGGCGGCATCGCTCCTGGGACGTTCCCCAGAGCCCTCCGGGGGACGGAGATATGAGGTACCCACCGGGCCGGCCTCTGCCGCCCTCCCCTTGCTCGGGGGGGTGGGTGCCGTGGCTGGCGCTGACAGCCCGTGCTTTGGGGCTTCCCGAGCTTCCCCGGCACCTCGCTGGCGGTGCCCGGTGCCGGTGCTGGGCTGGCGTGGCACAGCCTGCCCCGCCGGGATGGCTGAGGGCCGCGTGGGCCCGCTCGACGCCGAGCGCGGGGGTCTGCGCCTGGGCTGTCGGGTGCCTCCTGCAGCCGGTGGGGGCTGGAAGGTGCATCCCCATCCCCACCGGACCCCCGGGCTGGGACCGGGACCGGGACCAGGACCTGCCCTGGGGGGTTACAGCGGCCTCGGGCTGGCAGCTGGGACGCCCCCGGGCAGCCCCGTGGGGGCCAGGGGCCATGGCGGCCAGCGCCTTTCCCAGGGGCCGGGGGGCTCCTGCCAGGTGGGGGGAGCGCTGACGGCAGCGCCAGCGCGGCCGGGGTGCAGCCGGGGGAAGCGGGGCGGGCGAGGTGAGCCAGCCCCGGTGGCGGCTGCCGGCCCCCGGGGAGCGCGGCGGCGGGGCCGGTGGCCCCATCCGGTGGTGAACAATGGGAGGAGGAGGAGGAGGAGCGGGGGCGGGGGAGGCAGGCTCCGCCGCTGCCGCTTCCCGAGGGCGGGGGCTGACGCTTCCCAAGGCGGCAGCAGCGGGAGCCGCCGGCCGCGGCGGGGCGCGGGGTGGCGGAGCCGGCAGGGGGCGCTGCTCGGCGCGGGCTCCGGTACCGGCGGCGCGCGGCCGCGCTTCCTGCCCGCCCCGCGGCCCCGGTGGGGCGGGGGCCCGAGCGCGCCGCCCCCGGCCCCTCCCGCCGCGCCGCCGAGACCCGCAGCCGGCCATGGAGGCGGCGTGGCCCCCGCTGCCCGGCCGCTCGCCCGCCGCCGCCTCCTCCTCCTCTTCCTCCTCCTCCTGCGGGCCGCCGGAGGGCACCGAGCGGGGGGGGCCGCCGCCGGGCCGCCGGCACAGCAACAAGCGCTTCACCGGCCTCAGGCTGTTCGGGCGGAGGTGAGCGCCGGGGGGCGGGGGGCGCCGAGGCTGGGGGGGGTGGGTTCTGCCGCTCTCGATGCGAGCGGTGCGGAGCGGGGGAGCGTCCCCCCGCAGCAGCCCCGGGCCCCCCCGGGTTCGTGCCACCTGCCCGCAGCCGCCTGTCGCCGGCCCCGCACGCCGCCCCCGTGCCCCGGCGGCAGAGCGGCCGGCCCGCAGAACCGGGGGTGGGTGGGCTGTGCCCGGCCTGGCCTGCCGGCTCCCCCCCCCCCCCAGCATCCCCTCTGCCGGCCCTCCCCGCGCCCAGCATCCCCGCTGCTGCCCCCTCCAGCATCCCCGCCGCTGCCGCCCCCCCAGCTTCCCCCGCTGACACTGGCCCCCTACCTCCAGCATCCCCGCTGCTGCCGCCCCCCCCCAGCTTCTCCTGCTGACACTGCCCCCCCACCTCCAGCATCCCCGCTGCTGCCGCCCCCCCCCAGCTTCTCCTGCTGACACTGGGCCCCCAGCATCCCCGCTGCTGCCGCCCCCCCAGCGTGCTGCTGCTGACCCGCATCTGTCCCCTCAGCTCCCCCCGTGGCAGCTGGCCCCCCTACTTTCACCCACGGCTGGCCCCCCAACTTGGCCCACCAGCTTCCCAGTGCCGCTGCCCCCCCATCTTCTCCTGTGGCTGGCCCCCCAGCCTTGCTTGCTTCCTCCCCAGAGTCAGCCAGCTCCTCGCACCTCCCGCAGCCTTGCTGTTGGCCTGGTGGGATCTGCGGGGTTCTCAGGCCACGTAAGCGAAGGGGTGCCCCTGCCATCTGGAGGTGTGTAAGAACACCGACTAGCTGAGGTCTGGAGGGAGCTCTGCAGGTCGCCTGGTCCTCCCTGCCACCTCGAAGCAGGGCTGGATTTCATCAGGCTGCTGATGTTGAGTTTTGAGTGTCAGCAGAGTGGAGACGGCACAGCCTTCCTGGACACCTGCTCTGTGCTTTGGCTCCTCGGGAATCCCCCCCCCCCCTCCCCAGTATTCGGAGTTTCCCTTCTTGCAGCTTGTGCAGGTTGTCTGGCTGTCTGTCGCCGTGTACCTCTGGGTAGTGTCTGGCTCAGTCTGTGCCTTCCCGTCAGGTAGGTGAAGGCGGTAATAATATTCCCCCTTCACCCCCGTTATCTCAGCATCTCCTTGTACCTGGTATCTCCTGCCCCCGACTGTCTCAGAAGCCCTGTGCTGAACTTGCTGCAGCTCATCATCATCAGTTTTGGTGTATGGGGGGGGGCTGCGATGCTCCGGAGCGCTGGGTGGAGGGGAAAGACCCCAGTTTCAGTAGCCAGGCTGGAGCTGGGAAGGGGAGGCTTGCAGGGTCACTCCAGCATGGGGTGATGCTCTTCTCTGCTCTGGTCCCAGAGCTGCTGGCAGTGGCTGCCTGGTGGTCTCTGGCTCATCCCCAATACTGCAGAGCATCTCCCTCTGGCTCCCAGGGCTGCCCTTACCACAATGTGCATCAGAGCCTACACTCAGGGATGTTCTGTACGTACAAACAACCTCCTGCAGCATGGACGGAGTGGCAAAGCAGGGTGGGCAGGCGGTGGAGGGGCCAGCGTGCCCACTGGACAGCTGGGAATGCCCCTCGGGTGGTTTGGATGCTTCTCTTGCTCTTCTGCTGATGGAAGGGACCCGGTTCCCTCTGATTTGGGGTGAGGAATGCGGCATCTGGAGCTGCAGGGGAGTGGAGGGAGATTCCCTCGGAGGAAGGGGCTCCCATGGGAGGTGGGCTCAGTGGGAAGCCATGCAGGATAATTGGCTGCATGCCACCGAATTTGTGCCCACCAAAGTGTTGGAGCAGAGGGCAGCATTTCGCCTCGGATGGGAAGTGGGGGGAAGGCTTCACTGTGCTTTCTTCCAGCGAGTACATCCAGCCCCTACCCCCCAAATGATTTCCAACAGCCGTCGGTGAGGAAATCTGCACCCCTTTGGATTCTGACTTTAGCCAAGAGCATGGGTGGCTGGGACGCAGGTCTAGGGGAAGCTTAGGCAACAGGCAGGGGCTTGCTCGCTAGCAGCAATGAGTCTCGGGAGACCCCCGGCTTCAAGGAGAGGGGTCTCCTGAGGTGGGCACACGCTGTTGGGCTCTGCCTGCAGCGGCACTGGGAGCCATGGCCAGGCGAGGGTCAGGTCCACAGAATGGCAAGAGAGCCTGTCTCGTCCCCAGGACAGGTGAGCCCCAAGGGGTTTGAAGCAAAAGAGGGGCCAGTCCCCGAGCTCTGGCGGTACGTGAGTCCCCCGTGCTTTGCAAGCGGGCTTATTTCTGTGCCCCGTAATTGCCTTACAGGAGGGCGGAGTAATTGGCTCCTGAGCTGATGGAGACAAGTGCACAATACGTGCATCCGGGTCATGGATGGGTAATTCTTTTAATTGGGCTGATAAAGAGATTGGGGCTGATCAGATAATAGGTAGTTAGGATTAAATTTCCTTCCTAGGCACCCCATTTCTTGTGGTGGGAGTGAACAGCCTAGTTTACCCTTTCCAGGGGTGACTTGGGTGGGGGAGCACATGTGCTGGGGACAGAGACGCTTTCTTGCTCTCCCCCGTGTGGGGTGGGATGCCGAGATGGGTCTTCCCTGTGTGCTTTAGGGTCCTTAACTCATCCCCCTTCAGAGGAGGTATGTGCGATGGCTGGGTCTGGTGCGACAGCAGGAGCAAGGAGCGTGGCCACCGTCAGGGCAGCTGGCGGACAGTTGCCCTGCAGAGAGCGTGGGACCGAGTTTTCAGCGGTGGTCCCTCGGCAGGCGCCGTGCCAGAGCTCCTACGTGAGCCTGGGGGCACCTGCCATTGCCCCAGGGAAGGTCTGTGGGTGGCACGGCATGTGGGTAAACGGCACTCGAGAAACTGAGCCAAGCACCCGCCTACGTCTTTCTGGGACGTTGCTTGTCACCGTCTTTCTTGCAGCTTGGTGCTCACGCCTGTGTGAAAGCTGGGGGAGATGTGCCGCTGGGGTGGCAGCCCAGCCTTCCCCGTTCCCGCTCTGCGGGGGGTACCACCACGTCCCCTCGAACCTGCGGGCCCTTGGCCACTGAGCAAGTCCACTCGGAGTCGCTTTGCCCTGGTGCGGTGGGGTGAGCCCCAGGCGCCCTGCGGGGAGGCCGGGCAGTGGTGAAGAGCCTCAAGTTAGTGATCTGCGTGCTGGCAGTGCTTACCTCAGGACAAGCTTTTCCACAACACACCTTGCTGCCAGCTAGCTGTTGAGCAATCCTCCTCTGTGCGCGCAGATTTGGCATGCCTCGAGCTCTGAAACCCTCCAGCCCCTGCGCCCCGCCATCTGGCTCGCAGGTGGTGGGGTGGCATTAGCCAGGCTGGGGCCAGTGACACCCATGGGTGTCCCCAGCTGTCCCCTGTGGCAAAACCTGGGCTTGTTTGCAGGGTGGGTGGGATGTGCCAGGAGAGCTGTTCCCGCTGCTGTGTTTGCTCGGAGCCTGACCTGCGGGGCAGCTCGGGAACTTTTAATCTTGCCAGGGGGAGAAGAGAAGGCACCGGGCACAGGCAGCAGCTATGCCTGCTGGCAGCCAGCGCGGCCTCCTGGCAGAGCAAGGCTGGGGTGGCCGCTGGATCGTGGTGGGGCTGCTGGGGTAGGGCAGGGAAGGATCCAAGCGCAGGGGGCCCAGGGGCTGCCAGGGGCTGGGGTCCTCCCTGGCATGGTCCCTGCTCCAGCCCCAGGCACCTGCTGCCCTCCCGAGCCCAGAGCAGGGGCTGCCGTGGCGCCGTGTGCCCGTGCTGGGCAAGGTGGCAGGACCTCTAATCCGCTTAGGAGTGGGAGCATCCCTTCCAGGAAACCCTGTAAGCTCCTCAGGGGGCTGAGAGGAGGGAGGATGAGAGACTTCATCCCTCCCTCCAACAGAAAAGATGAGAGGAGGGAAGGGCAGTGGAGGGGTAGAGGGGCACTGGGAGCAAGTGTGGGTCTTTGCAAGGAGATGGTGCTGGGAGGGGGGAGGCAGAGCTGTGGCTGGTGCAAGGGGGGAGAGCTTGGGGGCTGTTTGATGGCATGAGTCCTCCTGGGGACTAAGAGCTGGTGCTCGTAGCACAAGGCAAGCCCTGGGCAGTGGGGGGATGCTCTCATGAAAGGCAACCTGAGCTCTGGCAGGTGGTGGGGGATGCAGTGTAGGATTTCCTTTGCTGGTAGTGATGCCATGCCTGGGGAGCAGACAATCTCCCCGGAGACTTGGCAGAGCCTCTAAATATACCTTCCAGCTGTGCTCTCGGTGGAGCTCTGGTTTCTTCTTCCCAGGTGACTCCATGAGCTGAAGCTCCTGTTAGCTCTCAGCCACGTGCTCGCTTGCTTGCTGGCTCCTGTGAACGGATGCTGAATTTGAGATGCTGAGCTCAGGAGCAGGGCCAGGGCTGCAGGCTGAGGCTCCTTGACCCTTGGGCCCATCCGTAAACCGTCCTTTTTGGAAGAGGGGACAGGCAGGAGACAAATGGCTTCTGCTGGAGACTTGGAGGTAGAGACTCGGGTGCAGGACTGACTTGGTGACACTGACAAGGTGTGGAAATAGGGGAAACCTGTCCTGCTTGTTCCTGAGCTGGCACCAGGCTTTGAGGGAGAATAAGTGGCTCTGTCTTTGCAATCCCAAGTCCGGGAGCTTTCCCCAGGCCAGCTCTCCAGTATTACAGAAGTCATATACCCTGTGTTCCTGTTGCAACTTGCAGGCCCAGCAGCAGCTGGCTGCGCTGGGAGCTGGGGGGCTTTCTTCCCCACCATCAAGACATCAGGTGGCGGGTGAAGCTCTGCCCAGGCAAGCAGCAAGGCTGTGCTGGCCTGGCCAGTGTGGAGTCCTGCAGCCCGTGCCAGACGTGTGTGTTAGACCCATCCCTGTTCTCCTCCTGCCTGCGGTTCAGGGGTTGATGCCCGGGGCTGTTAACTGTAACTGTGAGCTCTGCCTCCAGGGGAAACTCATCCTCCTCGCAGCAGGGACTAATGCAGAGGACCTCTCCCCAGCAGAGCACCTCTCCCAAGCTCCACTGCCCCAGACAGCAGGAGTTAATGTGCCTCCTGCCTCAGCCCTGCCTGCCGGGCAGGTTGTGCTGTCTGGGTGAGGCTGCCAATTCCAGTTTGTACCTGTGGCCATTGCTCCCATGCCTGGGAACAGCCTGCCCGAGCTTTGCCCATCTGGTGGCTGTGATTTCCCCGTGATTCAGGGCCCGGGGAAATAAGCTAAGCATCCCTCGGCTCAGAGAAGCCCTGCCCAGCCAGCGGGAACCGGTGGGAGCTGGGGACCGGTCTCTGGGGGATGCTGCCCAAGATGCAGCTGGGGAGCGGTAGGTGAGACCCCTTGGGGGGGAAGACAAGGCTGGCTGGAGGTAGTCCCACCTTTTGGCTGCTTCCCTGTCCTCTGTGTGTGTGCCCCTGCGTCGGTGGGAGATGCCCTGGGTGCGCCTCGCGTGCTGCTCCGCTCCCTGGCGTTACCGCAGGATGCCGGCTCGTGGCAGGCTTTAGCCGTGCTGCTTTAGCCCGCCAGCCCCACTGGGGCTCCCAGCCAGAGGGCTGTGAAAATCCCACTCGGCACCATCCGGGAAGAGCTGAATGTTTGCCCTTTCCGTGGCTGACCCCCTCTCCCTTCCCCTGCTCGCCCGCTGCAGCCTGGCTGGCTCTCCATGGGGTGGGAGCAGCCTCAGCACCCAAACACGCTGTGGCTTTGCAGAAAGTCACGTGTCGCTGCTGGCTGGCTGTCCCAGGAAGCCAGGGCAGCTAACGAAGAGGCTTGTCGCCAAGGGGTTTCCCCTCATTTTGGCACAGTTCGGCTCCCACAGGAAACGTGGGTGGCGGAACAGCCTGTCCCTCACTTACCGTTGGCAGCCCAGGTGTGGATCTGGAGCCACAGAGCGGGGGGCCTGCCCCCTCCCCCCGAGCTGGGGGTCCCACCTCCTCTCTGGGGCAGGGCTGGGCAGCGGGGATGAGGATGGAGGGTCGTGGGGCAGAAGTACCTAAGACAGCTCGGAGCCTCCTCCCAAGCTCCCAGCGCAGAGGGGGAGTGGGGGGGCTGTGCAGCCAGCCACGTGCCGGCCCCTCCGTGTGAAAGTTGCCTCTCAATCAGATTATCTGTATCTCATCCTGTCTTGCTGCCCCAGCCCCAGCCGGGAGCCTTTTGGATCCAGGGCTAAGCCTCTTACAGCCCAAGCCTGAGGTCACCACCCAAGGGAGCGTGGCGTGGGGCGCTGGCAGCAGGCGCCCGGCAGCTGCTGTTGCTGAAATGTGGTGGCAGGAGTAGCTGTAGGGGGGGAGAGGGGGAGATGTTTTCTGCGGGGATTTTGCACCCGTTGGAGGCTGGCAGATGGTGGGATTAAGAGGTGGCAGGGTTCCGGTCCTGTGCGAGCTGCCGGGGTGCATGGCTGGAGGCATCCCGCTCCCCAGTACGTCCTCTGGCCTGGGGCCAGGAGATGCGGACCCCTGCCCACAAGTTTTTTTATTGTTTGGACGCTGGAGGAAACAGATGCAGTGGGGGCAGATGTTGGAGGGGCCCCAAGAATGGTGCTCCCCTTCTGTGCTGGATCACGGGGAGCTTTGCTCCCTGGCTGGCGGTGGGTCGGGGCTCCCAGGGCTCAGTGCCCATGCACGGGGGCCGGAGGGTTGGGAGCAGTGAGCTGCCCTGCCCTGCCCAAACAGTGCTCCTCCATGCAAGGCTTGGCAAGTGCCCTCACGGTTTATTTGAAAGTCAAATCCATGCCTAGAGCCAGCGGTCAAGG
The DNA here is from genome assembly GCF_963210335.1 of Falco punctatus. Classification (NCBI taxonomy): domain Eukaryota; kingdom Metazoa; phylum Chordata; class Aves; order Falconiformes; family Falconidae; genus Falco; species Falco punctatus. The sequence goes on from NC_137587.1 coordinate 2,627,169, forward strand.
TGTAGGCTGCCAGGAGCCCAGCTGGCGCAGGAGAGGAGGGAGGGAAACAGGGCTCCCTCTCTGTGCCAAGCTTGCCCCATTCCCAAGTTGTGCGCCCCATGGAAGCGCAGGGCCCGGGCACCCTTAGGCTCTTGCAGCCAGCTGGGTCGGGCTTGAGGTGACTCTGGACTGGGCTGGGTTAGTATCGCAGAAGCCTGAGTGCGGTGCTTGATGTTCGCTGGCTGGCTCTGAACCAGCCTTGCTGACCCCAGCTCTGTGGGCACGTTGCCTGCATTCGCCTCCACGGCTGATGGCAGCAGCGGCGGTGGCATGGGTGCCGTTGGGGCCCCAGGGTCTGCAAACACCGAGAGCATGGGCTGGAGGGGGATGGCACTGGGGCAGCAGAGCCATGGAGGGGGAGGATGGTGCCATGTGCTGGGCGGCCAGGTGTGTTTATGGGGAGGGCTTGCTGACCACTCTCTTTGTGTCCCTAGACTCCACCTGCCCCACAAAGGTGTCTTCCCTTGTCTCCAGGGCAGCCAGCCCGGCCGATGGGGATCCAGGAGGATAAAGCACCGGCCGGCGGTGTATAAGTATGTGGTATTTTTATTGGCTTGCACAGGCTGTGCAGTCCCAGCAGCTGCTGCAACGTTTCTGCTCAAGAGCTCTCCTCCCTCCCACCCACGTCTCGCCCCATGTCACCCTTCTGTGTCTGCACTAACCGAGGCGGCCGGAGGCCGGGCTGCCTGCCTGCTGCCTGTGTCACTAACCCTGACCTAGAGGGCAGCTCGCTGACAGACTTTCATCAGCCCTCATTTGGCCGGTGCTTGGGGTGAAGGTCAGCTGAGGACTTGCTCCTTCCCGTCCTAGCCATCGCACCTGTGCATGCTGTGCGCTTTGAAGACTAAGATGACAACACTGAAGGGGTGGCTTAGCCAAGCGGCCAAAGCAACCTGGTGTTCAATGGGCCTGGGGCTGCAGACAGGGTGGGAAACCAGGGCCTGAGGGGTGGTCGCCATTGCTGGGACATAGCTGCTGTGTGGGAGCTGGTACCGAGGCTGGCCATGGTGCTGGGGGCTCCCGAGGAGGTGTGGAGGTGTCCGGGCTTCGGCGCAGGCTCCCCACGCCATGGGCTGTGTGGGGCAGCGCATCGGTGCGGTCAGGACTTGGCTGCGCTTGTGCGAGCGCGGCACGAAGAGCCCCGGCTGGGGGCTGCTGCTTCCTCGCTTCTGCTAAACCGTGCCGCTGCCTTCGCCCCGGCCGCGTGGCATCCCGGACCTTCCCGGTTCCCTGCTTGGGTGACCTCGGGAGCGCCGTGGTTGGAGGTGTTAGGGGCGAGAGGCAGCGTGGCGGGTTCGTGCCCGTGGTGGGGCGGCGGTGGGTTTTGGCGAGGCTCAGCACACGTGGGTTGAATGCCACAGGGCACGGGCGCTCTGCTCTGCACCCCCGGCCTTTCCCCGGGGCTCGCTTCAGCTGGGTGCTGTTGCGCAGCCCCTCTGCAGGGTCGCTGGCCTTGTCTCCTGGTTTTGCTTTCCTCTCTTTGCAAAGCATCTGCACGGGTTTGTTTTTTTTCCCCTGCCGCGGGTGAAGTGGCTGGTGAGTTTGCTGGTGTAAGCTTGTCGGCCGCTGCCGCGGGCTGGCTGATGCTCAGAAGCAAACCTGCAGCCAAGGCAGCTGATAGCCAGCTCGCCGCTGCCTGGGCTTGCGTGTCCCGGTAGCACTCAGAGCTGCGCAGCAGCACCCGCCGGCCTCTGTACCTGGAGCCTGCGTTGCTCCCCTGCTCCGGTGGTCTCCGGAGTGGCCGGTGTCAGCCGGTGGGAGCAGGAGCGGGGAAGCTCGGGGAGCAGAGCGAGGCAGCCCTGCGCTCCTGCCCGCTGAAGCGCTAGCCCATGCTGGGAAGGTGGAGAGTGGGCTGCTGTCTGCACCGGCAGCACCTCTTCCCCGGGATCTCCCCTCCAAAGGATGGCGGCAGAAAAGAGCCCACTGGAGAAGCTGGCAGCCGTGGGGACGTTGGGATGGGAGAAGAAAAGGAAGCGCGTGAGGGCAGATACACTGAGGGTGCTTAGAACAAAAAGGGTGGAGGAGGGAAAAAAACCCAATTCTTCCTCCTGCCCTCCGTTAGCAGCAGAGGGACAAGCTGACATTTAGCAAGGCCAAGGAGTAATAGATTTAACATTGCTAAAAGGAGTTACTTTAATTTTGACATGGGGTGGGGGAGAAAAAGACTGGGTAGGTCGCTGCCAGGAGGTGAAAAAGTGAAACCAAAGATTAGACCTGATATCAGTAACAGGGTCACAGTTAAACCAACAAATGCCTTTCTGGTGGCAAGTTGGCATGTGCTTTGCTTAGTCACGAGGTCATGATGAAGCTCGGGATGCAGAAACAGGAGGTGTCTTTCCTGTCTTAGCCTCAGGCATTGCGGTGGGGGGTGACCTCAGGGGTTTCTTGGGGGTGCTGAGCAGTCCCTTCCTTGCAGACACCTGCAGGGGCTGCTGCTTAGGGGGGGCGGTTTCAGCTGCATGCGACCAGGGTCTCCTGGCTTGGGAAGCCCTGCTCAGGGCTACATGGGGCGGGGGAGCCCCTCGGCTCGGAGCAGTGGTTTCTGCTTGAGCACGGCAGGCTGAAACCTGTGACAGCAGCGTGGGGAGCTGGAGGTCTCCCCCACCGCCCGTTCATCTGTGCGTGTTTGCCCTCACCCTGCAAGGTGGTCTTAGGAAGTCGTGGGGGGAAGGAGGAGAAGAGCAGCAGGATGCCTGGCTGGCTTGAGGAAAGGGCTGTTGGGCTTCCCACTCCTGCTGCCTCCAGGGAAGGGGACTCAGAGAACTGGTGACCTGGTCTCTTGCTGGTCTGCTTGACTTGGAAGGGATTTTGGGGCCAGCTAGACTCAGCCCTGGGCATCCCTCTGGGCCATTTCTGTTGGCAAGTCTAGGTCATGCTGGCCCAGAAGGGGGGCAGGGGGTGGTGAGGAGCAGCAGGCGGTGTCAGTAGGGGTCTCTGCTGTGCATAAACCGTGGGGGACTGGGAGAACAGGGTGGGCATGGGGCAGCTGGAGAGAAACTGGAAGCTTGGACACTTCCCTGGCAGTGTCCCAGGCCAGGCTGGATGGGGCTTGGAGCAACCCGGGCTGGTGGGAGGTGTCCCTGCCCGTGGCGGGGGGTGGGAACTGGATGGTCTTTAAGGTCCCTTCCAGCCCAAACCGTTCTGTGATTCTATGATAAGCAGGAGATGGGGCTGGGGAGGAACGGCATGTATCTCTTACCAGCCTTCTTTGCTTTGGATGAGCAGCCAGTTATGGCATTTTAATGTCCTCTTTGATAAAACATCCTGCCAGCCTCAGCAACTGGGTCTTAATAGCGATGGATTGGGGCTGTTCTAGGGACCCCTCCACAGCTTCTCCTCCTCCTGTGGTCACAGATGGAGATGGAACGTGGTGTCGTGCTGGACTTGGCAGTCTTGGGTTAATGGTTGGACTTGATGATCTTAAGGGTCTTTTCTAACCTAAATGATTCTACAGCAGTTTGGCTGCCCTGGGGCTGCGAGGGCACTGGGACTTGTTCAGCTGCCAGTGGCAGCGGGCCCTTTCCTGGTACTGGGAAGTCCGAAGGACCCGTGCCCTGTGTAGGGAAAGGGACAGAGCCCTCCATCCTTCAGCAGCTGCTGGGTTTGAGGGGAGAGGGCTGAGCAGGGGTGAGCATCTCCCCTGGGCATCTCCAGCTCCCCTTCCCCTCGGGTGCTGTGCAGAAAGGGCCGAGCGCAATCCCCGCGGCAGCTCTGGCAGCGGAGAGGTTTGCTCACGTGTCCTCGCCTGCTGCTTCGCAAAGGCCACTTGCTGCTTCTGCCGTGACAGAGGCGGCAGCGGTGGTGGCGCAGCCTTTGGGCATGGCTCCCCTCTGGTTAAGGGTTTCCTGTGAAGCATTTTCAGAGATACCCATCGGGGAAGGCAGCCGGCGCCTTCGCCATGCTGGCAGCCACCTCCCGCCTGTTCTGTTACGATCCTTCTGCTGTGCCTCCCCCCAGGCCCCCAGGAGCGCTGGGCACGGTCCAAGCACGCGGAGGGAGGAGGGGAGCTCCCTGTTTAGTTTGAGCTTGCAAAGGCGAGGGGCAGGGGCAGGCAGGAGGCGGCAGGGTGTGAAAGGACAAGGTCCCAGCTGCGGCTGGCCATGCTGACTCACCACAGCCACGTGTGTGGCTGTCCCATCGGGTAAATGACCGAAATAACAATAGCTGGTGACTCACACCGTGCAGGCACCCGGGGAGCGAGCTGGCCGGCCGCTGACCCCCACTTCCCCGCTCTGTGAAGGCCAGAGTGGAGATGGGTGCTGTAGCCCCAGAAGGGAGCCGGGCTGTGTTTGGCCGTCCCTGGGGGTGGCGGGGACCCGGAGAGCAGCAGAGCGTCATGGGGAAATCCACAGCCCGGCGGTGGGAGGTCCCGTGGCGGGGTTTGCAGCAGCAAGGGGAGGTAAAAAGCTCCGAGTGCGGAGGCTGCCCAGCCACCGGCCATAACTCAGGAGAAAGCTGGGCATGGGCACAGGCTCCCCGCAGCCGCAGCTTGGCTCTCCTCCGCCATGCAAACCTCGTTCTCAGGTCCCAAGGTGGTGGGACGGGATCCCCTCTGAGGCGGGTTCCTCCTTTTGCCGCTCCTCGGGCAGCGGTGGCCTGGCCTGGCCGTAGCTGGGTGCTCGGAGGGCGGCGGGGTGCCGGGGGAGCACCCCTCTCCGTCCGGGCCCTTGCCGGTGCATGCGCCTCCAGCCGGGGCCGAGCCGGCCTTGGGGCTGCTGGCGGAGGAAGTGCAGTTGGTTATTTTAACAAGCGCTGACAGGGTTTGCAGCGCGGGGAGGAGGCGGAGGGAGAAGCCAGCGCTCGCTCTCCAAACTAGGACTTGGTTGGGGAGGGCTGGCTCACCGCCGCCGCACGGCCACCACCGCCCGCTCGGCACCCACGGGGACCCCCGCGCCGCGCCAGATCAGGTCACGGGGGCTTCTCCCCACGCTCGCCCCTTCTCTCCTCTTCCTCCTCGTCCCCCACCTTTGCTGCTTTTGTTTGTGCCGAGGGTGGGAGGGGGCCGGGGGGGAGCCAGCCCTTTGGTGGGGGCTGTGGTCTGAGCAGCTCCCAGTCCCGTCCCGCTGGGGAAGGGCAGGGGGGAGCGGACCCTGCGGTCATCTCCAAGACCCTTAGCCTTCCCTCTCGAGTCGTGTTTGCTGCCAGGGGCTGGCGAGGGGCTACGAGCGGTCCCTGGGACTGAGGCGGGGGCTCGCGGACCGCAGCCGCCCTGGTGCTTCCCTGGGGTCTGTCCCCCTGCCAGAGGTGCGTTTCCAGCTGCCCGGTCCACTCTTGTGATGCTGGCTGCAGCCTGCCGGGCCGTGTGGCACGGGGGTGGCAGCGGGACTGCGGAGGGCAGCAGCGTGGGCAGCCAGCCTGTGCCCCGGCACCCCTGGAGCCCAGCCGCTTGGCTTGGGGTAGCTTAGGGAAGCAGGACAGGCTGGAGGGCTCCTGGCATCTCCTCTGGTGCTGGTGGCAATGAGGTTCCCTGCTTCTGCTGGGAGCCGTGGGATGCCCTTCCAGATCCCTGCCATGGGCTCCCATCTTCCGTTATCAGTGCCCGTGGCTGAGCACCTGAGGCTCTCTTGGCTTTGCTTCGGGAGGTGCAGGGACTCCCCCCAGCCCAGCCGTCACTGCCTCTGCTCTGCATCTGCCACGCTGCAGCTTTTATCTTTACACCAGGTTCGGCACCTCCTCCCTGGGGCTGCTGCCCTGGGCAGATGCTCTGTGTTGGCCTGCCCGGAGCAGCACCATGCTGGGATGTCATCCCTGTGCCAGGACGTTGTCCCTGCCTGCTGGGGGAAAACTCTGGGGCTGCTCAAGGAGTTTGGATCAGACAGCTGCGCTGCAGGACTGACCTACCTTTAAATAGCACATCCCTTGTGTCCCTCCTCTGTGGCAGGCACGGAGCTGTGCGAACTAAAGGAGGGGACCAGCCCTGGGGAGGATGGTGGGAATCTGCTAAAGAAACCGCGGGCTGGGCACCCAAACCGCCGGGGCACCCTGCCGAGCACCCCTGCCGCTTTGCTTCGTGCACGTTGCTCTGCAAAGGGAGCTCAGAGAAAAGAAACTCTTAAAATCTTTCCCAGCCTGTGTCGCTGGTCCTGCTGATGGGACCAAAATAGAAAGTGCATGGACGGCCTCTCCCCTGACCCCTGCTCTGCCGCAGCCCCACACGCTGATGCTGGGGGCTCACCCGCTGATGGTGGGGGCTCACCCTCTGCCTTTCATCTCTGGTTAATTCGCTGCCCGAGGCTGTCGGTCGTGCTGTTTGGCTTCCCAGCCAAACAGTGACAGATTGTTTAAATCAGTGCTGTCAGGTTTCTTGATAACCAGGAGGCAGATTATTTACTGTAGTGGCAAATAAACTTCATAATGTTATGATGGTGGAAAATTGTCAAGGGATATGAACGCCCAGAGTCAGCCCAGGAGCCTCCAAGGAGATGGCTTTAAATTAAGGCAAAACACTGTCTTCCATGGAGTTTGGGAAGGAAATCATATTGTTGTAATGGGAACGTTACTCTGAGCCTTAGGGCTGGCAAACTTGACTTTATGAAGCGTCAGTGGAGGCTCTGAGCTCGTCTGGCAGAAGTGCCTTAGAGCACATCTCGGGTTCAGCCGGAGAAGGTGATGAAGGGGAGGTGACACCAGGGCATCATGCAGAGCGTGGGGAGAGGCGGGGTGGAGCTGCCACTAGAAGGATGTTGGGGTTATGCTAGAAACTGTAAAAAAAACCAAAAAAATTCTCAGGCCTTTCTGTTCCCAGCCCCTGCTCTTCCCAGCAAACCCAGCCTGAGAGCGTTTTCTTAAGAAGGGCTGGGCGTGAGGCTGGGATGACTGATCGCTTTTGCCTTGCCCGGCCTGGGGCAGGGCGAGGCAGTGGGGACCATGCTCGGGTCACTGTGTGGCCTTGGGCAGGTCCTTCCACCTGGCTTTGCCCCTCGGAGGAGTTTCCCGTGACAAGCTGCAAAGACATGGTGTTTTGTCCCCTTGCCTTGCCTACAACCCCCCTGCAAGGCAGGTGCTGGTGGTCCCTGGTGCTGTGTCCATCCCCCTGCCTTGCTTGTTCAGAGAAGGTGGCTTAGAGGCTGCATCCTCCTCCCTGTGGTGTCTTCAACTCCTGACAGGGTGTGAATAGCCAGAAAACGGTGGGGGGGCCAAGTCAGTGGCTGTGTGTCATCCCTGATGCAGAGCGTGTGGTGCCCAGCCCGGGGCAGTGGCAGTCAGCGGTGATGCCGAACCGGTACTGTGGAGCTGGGGCTGCCAGCTGGGCTGTGCCAGGGAAGTCCTGCCCCTGAAATAAAGCGCGTGGGCAAGTTTTGCTTCTGGCCATCTTGTGCAGATAGCCCGTTGCTCTTTCATGTCTGGGGTCTGCCGGGTGTTTGGGCCGGGGCCGCAGTGCTGGCACTGCTGCGACGCCTGGAGCAGGGGTGTCTGTGGTGGGAGCAGGCGGCTGTGAGCCGTGCTCTTGCTCGGCCACGTGCAGGATGGGTACAGAAAGGCCACGCTGACATAGCTGCCCATCCCTCGTGAAGCACTGCTGTCCTGGGGCCTCCAGGCTGGTCAGGTGAAGTGCCCAGTAACACCCAGTAGCCTTGGCAGGGGCTCCCGGCAGAGCACAGCGCTGCGGCCACACGTGCAGACCTCCGGATGAGGAGGAGGTCCTCTGCAGCTGCGTGCCTGTGGCCACCGGCTGGTTTCTAAGCCCTTGCCTTGCTTTCTCACTGGGAGGGAGGTCTGAGGTGCTCTGGATCAAAGCCGGGGCTCACTGAGAGATAGGTGGAGGGGACGTGTCCCCTCTTGAGCACCCTGCAAGGGCCGGGAGCTGCCTTCTGCAGCCTGGAGAGGCAACTTTAAGGTTGCGGCAGTAATCTCCTCCTCCGCAGTGTGAGGGTGACAGTGCAACTGAGGATGTCCTTGGCCGCGGTTTGCCCTGGGAATGTCATGCTCTTGCAGCTCGGGAGCCTGGGAGCGAGGTGCTGTGGCCTCTGTAGGCGGTGCCACTTGTTGCAGTAGATCAAATGAATGAATCCTAAAATAGAAGGTGAGAGCAGCCCCTCACGATGCTTTGAAAAGCTCGTGGTTTAGATGGAGCCTCCCTGCTCATGTGCGACAGGGAGCCACATCTCCCTGCTGGTGCTGGACCTGGCACGGGGCAGCTCCTGACTCTGGTTTATTTGCGTGACGTAGGAGAGGTTACAGCTGGGCTGGAAATTTTGAGGTGGAAACAAACCAAGCAGTTTGGGAACTCGCTGATCATGGCTCACCTCACTGCAACCAAAACCCTGAGGGCTGTACCACATCTTGACCAGCGTGCTCTCTTCCCCGTCTGGTGCGGGGGCACCTTCCTCAGCACACCTCTTCTGGGCAGGCTGCTCCTCATGGCGCATGGGGGGGGGGGGGGGGGGGGCTGGCCCGGGGGGCAGAGGGAGAGGGGAGGAGAGGTCAGTGACCAACACCTGGGAGCAGGAACAGGATCTCGGCAGGAGCGGTGTGGGGACAGCGGCATGCCTGGGAAGATGGGAGTGTCGTGGGATGGAAGCCGAGGCTGAAGGCAAGTGGTGGTGTGTCAGCAGGGTGGGGATGAGCAGCAGCTCCCTGGATGGGCTCCGGGGCTTTTGTCCCTCCGCTGTCCTGGCAGGGAGGAGACAGAAAGGCAGAAGCCCAGGAGATCTTGGTGCCATGCAAGGGTGGCTATTAATAACACTTACACTTTCCATGTGGTTGAGCTGTGCAAGTCAAGCGTCCTTGCCAAGGGAAGACAGCTTGTAAGCTGAAACGAGCTCCTGCTTGCATGCTGCCAGCTCCGGTGGCGCAGCAGCTCCCTGGCACCCGCAGCGAGCTGGGACGCTGCAGCGCAGCCAGCTGCCATCAGGATGGGTGCTCGTCACGGAGCAGCCTGAAGCTCTTGGGCTCGTTTCCCTTGCTGTAGCCCCGTGGTTGGAAAAAATGCTTTCCAGCCGACTAGCTGGAGGTTTGCTGAAAGGTCAGGAGGAGCTGATGGTGTTTTTCAGGTCCAGACTTCTCTAGGGCTCAAGGCGTGTGCATTGTGCTGCTGGCGGTGTCCTGCAGTAGGGTCCCCTTGCCACCCTTGGTGCCAGGGGAGGGGTGCCAGATTTGGCACTGTGTGAGGGTAACCTGGGATCTCTCTTGCTTCTGGGCAGGAATAGACCAGGCTGCTGGCGGGACAGAGAGAATAATAACGTAGAAGAAGAGCCAAGCAGGCATATGGCACGGCATCCCTCTACATGTCTAGGGGCACAGGGGGCCTGTCCAGTATGGTACTTGGGAGTTTTTTTGAGGCTAGTGAAGCAAGGCAGAATGATGGAGCTGAGTATCAAGATGCTCCTCCTGAGGTGGGCAGAGCCTGTGCCTTGAAGGACACTGTGTGTTTAGGCCTAGGGTTCAGCCTGTCTGGTTTTGAAGCCACCACCACCACAGGAGGGCTGGCTGCCGGCTGTCCAGAGAGCAGGATCTCCCCGATCATGGATCAACCGATCCATGAGCTCTGCATCCACTGAAGTTACAAGATGTGCATTTTTCCTCTTACGATCCCTCTCTTGACTTTCCAAGGGCATTTAGATCCTGCTGCCAAGGTTAGCTCTGTCTTCAGAGTCAGAGGCTGCAGCTTGCTCTGAGTGCCCCGGGAGCAGCATCCCTCTCGGTCCCCAGTTCTGGAGGAGGGCACCGCTGCCTGCCTGCACTCGGGAACACGCTCCCGCTTCAGCAGCGTCTCTGCCCACTGATGCCAGGCAGGGAGCGTAGGAGGCTGAGAGCTCCGAGGGGTCTGGTTATGAAAAAAACACCTCCCAAGAGCTCTGATTGCAGATCATGAGCAGATCAGAGCTGCTGTCTCCTTCCTCGTTCACGGAAGGAGATGGAAATGATAGTGTGTAGCTGCTGGTAAGTAGAGTTGATATTCTAGTGCATGCAGCGGTACTTCCCTTCCCTTCCACCCTGCAAATGCCAGGCTGCTGCTGCCCGGCCTCCTTGCCAAGCCGAGCCACGCAGGCTGCAGGGCAGGCACAGGGGACAGCTCTCGGTCTCGGCAGCAAAGAGTGGAGATCCCAGAGATGTTCTGCTGCCAGGCCAGGGGCTGCCAGGGCTTGGCTCCTCTCCGCCCAGAGCGTGGTTCCCTGGCTGCTCTGCATGCAGCTCTGCTGGCACCCCGGCAGTGTGTCCCTCTGCTCCGCCAGCGGTAGCTCTCGGCACCCGTGATACACCCTTTGGATCTGGGGTTGGAAGTAGGTTGCGAGGGAAGGGGATATCTTCACCCATCACATCTGTGCTACCACGTGCTGCTGTTGTGGGTTGTCAGATGATTGCCTGCTAATAACCTTCACCACTGGTGGCCAGAGTGTGAGTCCATGTGCTACTTGCAGACAGTCCTGAAGATAAAAAGGGCCATAATCAGCTAGTACCCAAACATAAATGTCAAGCCAAGGTTGTTCTAGCAGATTTCCTTGCAAGACTGTGGTGCAAAAAGGAAGGAAGCTGTGTTGAGAGATCTTCCTGCCCGTAGCAGCAGCTCAGCAAGCACCACAGCAGCTTCGTGCTACTGGAATATCTGGGGCAGGAGGGAGCATCCACTCAGCTCATTCGGAATGTACCGGGCAGTACATCTGCTGCAGCATGCTACACCCAGGCAACCTTCTCTCCCTGTTTTTTTTTAAGATGTTTTATTCGTTCAGACAGTTTTTAACACCTGCTGGTGATGATGCAATTTACTGTGCATCACCCTGCAGGCAATGGGGAGAAGGGACAGGGGACCAGGGGCGGAGGGCTGCCGTGTTGGGGACAGGCTGGAAGCAGGGTGATCAGCAAAACATGCTTTTGCCCTCAGCAAAGCTGCACGGACCTCACTGGTGTGACAGTTAACCTGCTGGTGACCGAGTGCGTTGCTTGCTGTGGTGGGACTTGAGAAATCCCTCTGGAGAGGTGGCACTTTGGTTTTGCTTTCAGTTCAACCAGGCTTTAGCTGCCCTGATGCTGCTTTCTGGAGGGCATTGCTGTCCTGCCTTCCCTCCCTGTGCTACGGTACCGAGTACAGGCATGGTGCTGAGACTGTGGAATCTGAAGAGCTGGCCTCCTTGCCTACCAGGCTGGAGGAGATCAAGCCAAGCCTGGCTTTCTCTAAAAATACAAACTCAGCTTTGTACTCATTGAAAAGCAATAGAGGTACAGCCCAATGGGTTGCTTGTGCTACAAGCACTAAGCAGAAGCTCCAGTTGACAGCCTAGAAAATAAGACGTATGTCCCGTCTGACATGCATTTCCCAAACAAAAAGGGAAGCTTCTGAGAAATTTGTCTGTTTGTGTGGCCCTCGGAGCAGTGGGGGTTTGGGCCAGGGCGTTCTCCTGAAGGTCCTTTGGTATTGCTGACTTGCAAGCAAGTGCATAAAAGCGCGTGAGGAGGGAGGAAGGCAGAAGCAAGCGGAGCAGATGCCGCGGTGCTGAGCAGCGCGCCCGTACCCTCGTGGGTGGCTAGAGGAGCTGCCTCGTACGGCGTGGCAATTGTTGAGAGCGATGGTGGCGTGTGCCTGCAGGCTGCCGTGATCCAGGGTCTTGGGAGCAGTTGAAGAGCCAGGAGTTTGTTTCTACAAGCTGTAGGTCTTGGTGGTTGGTTTTGGGGTTTTTTTTTATGAGTTGCCCTTGAATAAATCCTCTCCATTTAGCGGCTGAAGAGAGGCAGTGGCTGGGGGGTGGGAAGCAAAGCACTAGCTCTGGGGAGGGGGCTGCCGGAGCTAGCCAGATTCAGCTCCTCCTGCTCCAGCCTTTGCATGCCGAGCCGCCAGCGCTGAAACTGCTGCAGCACCTTCCACCTGTGACCCAGGGCTTTCCAAGGACTGCTGCAGCACGCCGGCAGCCTGCCAGGCTCGGAGGGCTGGGCAGGGAAAGCTCGAGAGCCCCGGTGAAGCTCTTTCCACCAGGAGAGGGAAGTTTTGCGCGGGGCGGGTGGGATGATTTTCCTAGCTTTCCTCTGCGCTACTCCAGCTCTGCCAGCCTCCACCTCTTCCAGCCGGCTGCTACCGAATCTTCCTGCCCGGCTTTTCCTCGCCTGGTTGGTTTTCTGCTTTAAGATTCGCAAGGGCTCAGTTTCAATTTGCTGCAGATTTGGTAGGGCTGGTGCTTAGCCATAGTGGTTCCCGTGGGGAAACCGGGTGGACCAGCGCCAGGAGAGTAAGTCACTGGGGCGGGTTGGCACCTCGGGGTGCAGGGGCTCTGCCGATCCCACAGCAGCGAGCAGGGAGTGCCGAGGGTCCCGGCCAGGCAGTAACACCTGCCCTGCCATCACAGCGCCCTGGGCTGAGCCGTGAAACTCGGGGAGTAGGAGCCCCAGCGGTGCGTCTGCCCAGCAAGAGGGTCCCAGCCCTGCTGCATGCCCAGGGTGGCATCGCCGTGTCCCCTGCTCCTGACCTCTGTCCCCTGATGTCCCCACACCTGGGAACTCACAGGGGGGGCCTATTTAATTCCTGGTCTCTGTGTTAACAGCCACCGTCCGGGTACGATGGACACCTTTTTTAGGTGGCACTTTGGGAGGAAGGGGCCGCGGCATGGCAGCGCTGTGGCCGTGCCCACGAGCAAGGCCAGACGGCGTTCCCAGGCAGGGCTGCCCTCCGCCTCGCTGGCCCAGCGCCGCCGTGGCTCGGGCACCCCGCTGCCAGCCCTCTCCTGCTTGGGGCTGCCCCAGCGCGCTGGTCCCCGCCGCCGCTCCAGCACCACGCCGCCCTGCCTCAGCCCCCGGTTCGCCGTGCAGATGAAGCACGGGGGCCGGGTGCGAGCCATCGATGCCCAGCTGGTGGGTCCATCCATCCTCCTGGCCAGCCTCATCCCCACTGGAGAGGGGGGGGACAGGGTGCCCCACACCGACAGCTCCGGATCTGAGTCTCCGGAGGATGACGATGGCATTGGCGCATCGGTGGGAGCGGAGCAGGGCCGGCACGGGTGGCGGGCAGAGGAGAGGTGGCTGCCCATGCTGCCCTGGCTGCGGCCGCTCCAGGCTGGGCTGCTGTCAAGGGGCCCCCGCTGCCTGCGGCGTGCCTCATCCCACCGCCTGCCCACCGAGTTCATGTGTGGCCGGGCCACCTACGGCTTGCCGGGCCACTACCGCCGTCTCAGCCAGCGCCGGCGCTCCAGCGATGTCCCCCGGCCCGGGCTGCTCCCCTCTGGCCACCCACGGCTGCTGGCCCAGCGCTGCACGGGGGCGGCCGGAGCTGGGTGCCCCTCTGCCACCCTCCCTGAGTGCCTGGGTCCGGAGCCCACCCGCCACACCGCCCCGGATGGCTGGAGCCCCCGGCTGCTGTATGTATGCTGGCGGCGTGCGAGCGGGTGATGCCTCGCGGGGGGGGGGGGGAGCCTGGGTGCAGGCCCAGGCTCGGCAGGGAGGGAGGGAAGGGGCTTGGTGATGTTGGTCCCAGCTGCCATTGGTGTCTTGCAGTGCTGCTCACATCCCTTGAGCATCTCCCACTCGGACCAGTGCTACCTGTCAGTGCAGCCCCCTGGGGCTTGTGGGCATCCCCTACTGACAGCCCGGGGCTGGAGGGAGGGGGCAAGCCTGGTTGTGGGCTGGAGGTGCACACATTCTCCGGCTGGTTGGCTCTGCTGCTCCTTTCCTCCACTGTAGCACATCTGGGAGAAGCTCGTTAGCCCCCAAAAACTAGCTGCTTTTTTTCCAGGCAGTTGTACTGGTCCCCAGAAATGCCCCAGGCTCTGAGGTGCCTTGGTGTGGGAGAGCTGCGGGGAGCCGGTGTGGGGCAAGGGCTCTGGGTTACACCACCACAGCCCGGTGGAGCGTCCCAGGCTGTTTTCCAATGGACCTGTAATCCCCCAGGGCTTTGACCCAGCAGGCTCAGGCTGTGCCTTTTGCTGGGTGCAGGGTGTCTTTAGCTGAGCCGCTGGCAATGTGGCCAGCACCTCGTCGTCCCACGAGGCTGCCTCACAGGAGCAGGTACTCCTCAGCTGGCAGTGCTGGAGATTCGCCTCACTTCCAGCCGCTTGGTCCTGAGGATGCTTCTCTGCTCCAGCCTCACTGTACATCCCAGAAGCCGGTTGTGCTTTGCGTGTATTCCTCCTCCCTCGATCTAATAGCCAGCCCTTCTTTGTCTTCCAGGAAAGCTATTGCCAAGTCCAGCCTCCAGCACATGGTAGCCCAGCCAAACCCTGCGCTAGCCCTGAGGAGTGACTCGGAGAGGCAGATACGCAGCACTGTGGACTGGAGCGTAAGTTGTAGCATGTTTTGCTGGGCGTTGCGTGGACTGGGCTGTCGGCCAAGAAGCAGCAGGCTCTTCCCAGGTGACTTTGGCTTTGACACATTTATGGCCTCCTCCGTTGCCACCAGCTGGTGCCGGCGTCTGTGCTGCTGGCATCGCCCCTTGATGCTGCAAGGAGAGGCTATGCAGGCACAGGCGGTTCCTGGGAGGGTGGTGTAGCTACTCCACTGCCAGCTCTTCTCCTTCTGGCAGCCGAGGTGTTCTGGGGCCAAGCAACAGGAGCAAGCCCCTGCCCCTTCACAGGCAAGCCCAGAAGGTTTTCAGCTGCACCCTGAGGTCATAGATGCTGTTTCAGGAGAGTCCCCTGCACTGAATTTGTCCCGATGCTTCCTCTCGGGGGGGTGATGGAAGCAGCTCCCCTGTGCAGGACGCTGCCACTGAGCTGTAGGTCTTGGAGTGGGTTCCCTGGGGCTCTCCCATTTCCAACGGGTGGGCGCCACGGCAGCAGCTTCGTGAGGTTCCCTCTGTCCAGATGTTGGCCCTGGTTGTTCTGTGCATCTTGTCTCCTGGCTGGTACTTAGCTCCAACTTCCCACCCCGCAGCACTGTCCAGTATCTTTTCCCTTGTACAAAGCATTTTAGGGGCTCAGATGCCCATCTTGGGGGGTGCTCTCAGAGAAACGTGTTGTCTTGTGCCTTTCAGGAGACTGCGGTCTATGGGGAGCACATCTGGTTTGAGACCAATGTCTCTGGGGACTTCTGCTACGTTGGGGAGCAGAACTGTATGGCAAAGCTGCTGGTGAGTCACCTGGGGTCACCTGCGGATGCGGGCTGTGCTGCCACTTGGGGAGACCGTGACAGCCGTGATGTGTGGGGGGCTGGGGGGGGTACCAGGGTGGGGAGCTTGTCCATCCTGCCTCTGCGGGCTGGATGGCTGTGCCCCCAGTTTCTGCCAGTGCCAGTGCTCAGTTCACAATGGGAACCTGACGTGGAGCTGCCGCTCGCCCGGAGGTGATGCGATGATTTTCCAGGGGGAGGCTGTTGAGGTCCCACGCCCTTAGAGGGACAGTCTGAATCCAAGACCTTTCAATAGAGGAGAAAACTGAGCACTGGAGATCCAGGCCTGCTGCCTCCTGGCCCTGCAGGCAGCACTGTTGCAGGGGGTCGTTGTAGTCCTCCCTCCCAGCTGGCAGGCTCCATCCTGCTGGTGGTGCAGGACACAGAGCACTGGTGCCATCCTGTGCCTGCCCGTGGGGCTTGCCATGGGAGCCCTCCAGGTGCCTCCCAGACCAGCTTCCATCCATCCTGCTCTCAGGCACTGTCAGAAGAGGCCAGGGACTGCAGGACAGGACAGCGGGAGAGCACCTCCCCGCTCCATCCCAGACTTGAGAGCATCCGCTCTAGGCACACGCTTAGATCCCTTCCCTTGCAAGGAGTGTAGGTTGTGTCTACCTTTCCTGTAGGACTTGTTCTGCGTCCTGAAATATATGGAAGAGGTGTGATGGAAGGCAGATTGCTGGGCTCTGAATGCTGCTAGTCACATGCGTGTTTTTCCTCCCCTTTTCTCATCCTCCAGCAAAAACCTCTCTCCCGGCGTAAGTGTGCAGCCTGCAAGATCGTAGTGCATACACCCTGCATCGAACAGCTGGAGAAAGTGAGTAGAGAAAAGTGTTATGCCCTCTCTGTGGCTGGGAAAGCTGTAACAGCCTTTTCCTGGGCAGCCCTTCCTCTTGAGTAGAGAAACACAAGAAGACTGGGGAACTGCAATGTGTCATTGCCAAGAGGGGTCTTCTGAGGAGACAGTACCAAAAGGAGCATCTAGTGCCGTGATTGGGACCCCAGGCCCCGTTTTGTTCAGTAACAGAAATATGTGAGAGGTTTAGTGGCAAGCAGCAAACATCTCCAGGGCCTGCTGAAGTAAAATAAACTCTGGTAGGTTTCCTTCAGATGTGATGGTTTTACTGATTGCTTTCACCTGTGTTCAATCTACAGATAAATTTCCGCTGCAAACCTTCCTTCAGGGAGTCAGGATCCCGGAACGTACGGGAGGTGAGAGTTGTGCCTCAGACGCTGCCCGCATCCTGCCTCGCTCTTTCCATTTTGGTGGCAGAGACATCGGATGCTGCCAGCACGTTGCCCCATCGTGTCGCGTCCTGGCTCCAAGGGAGCAGCACGGTGGGAGGGATGTTTCTTCGCAAGGCAGCAGCGCAGACGGGGAGTGAGGAGCTCGCGGGTGGCAAATGCAGAGCATCTTCTGGTTTGCCTGTTCTAAAGCACCTGCATCTGCACGGGGGGAACCTGCAAACTGTTTTCTGGGAGAGAGTTTCCCCCTTGTGCTGATCCCCAGGCGCACAGAGGAGGCTGTGGCAAGCAGCAGGTCCTCAAGTCCCCCACAATTTGGAAGGAAGCGGTAGGGGCTCACTCCTGGCTTTATCACTCAGCCCTGACTCGGCTGCCACAGGTACTCCAGGTAGCAGTGGAAGGTGCCCACAGAGGTGCTACAGGGCCCCTTTAGCCCATGTTTTAATGTACTGGGTGTAAGCGGTGGCCTGGGACCTGTCTGCTGAGCTGTGCTGGTGCAAGCATCCAGCCCCTCATGCTTCACCCCGCAGCCTGTGCAGCCAGCGCAGCCCACGCAGCGCTGTGCCGGGAGCACGGGGGGCTCGGTCGCAGGCCCCTTTGGTAACACAGCTGCTGTCCCCCCACCGCGTTGGTACTGGCACAGCAGCCGCAGTAGGGGAAAGGTAGTCGAACACAGGGCTGCCTGCTCAGAAGTGCCAGGGCAACCTGGCAAGGTGAAGCTTTCAGCATCGTTTTAAACCTTCCTTTCATCCTTGGCTTCTCCTGCCATGCCTCCTTCCCACATCGCTCCTAGCACAGCTCCTTTATTTGTCTTTCACTTACTTTTTGGGCTCTGCTGACAACTCTCTGCCTCCACTCAATCTTTTTTTCTCCTCTCCAGCCTCTACAGATTTTCTCTCCCTCCCCTTCCCTGGTTTTCCAGAAAAACAGATGATTTTCCTCCTTTTTCTCACAAACCCTGCTCCTCCATCCTGTCTTTCTAATACTACTCGGTTCCTCCAAGGGCTTTTCCCTCCTGTGTCCCTAGAAAGGTGCTGTCCTGGCCTTTGTGCCACCAGGGATCGCCTTTGGGGTCAGCCCTTTCCCTAGATGTGCCTGCTGGGACCCAGAGCTGAGCTCAGGGTACAGCCCCGCTTCTGCTCCCACTGGATTAACGTCTGCCGAAGCCGGCGGGGCTCTCTGTCCTCTGCCGTGTGCTGCGTGCAGAGCAGGCGGCGCTGGAGCCGAGCCAGACCGGCCAGTTTCTTCTGCCTCTGTCATTGTCACGGTCCCACGAGCTGTCACGAGCCGGGCGTTGAGCTCTGCCGTGCTGGGCTGAGGACTCGCTCGCCCTCTTCTCTCTGTGCTGCCCTCCCTGCAGTGCTGTTCCCAGCCCAGGCCTGGGAGGTACTTAATGGAAAAACTCTGGACCCCTTTGCAGTCCCCGCTGCGGGTCCCAGCCCGCCGTGCCCACCGTGAGCCCGCAGGCAGGGGCTGAGGCAGGCTGGCAGCACCTGGGGCGAGGAGCAGGGTGGTGGGGATGTGGGGGGCTTTGGAGCTGCTGAGCCCTTCCGTCTTCTTGCCACAGGCACAAACTGTGTCCCCCTGGGGATTTTCACACCTTCCACCAGTACCTTTTTCACCTGGTGCTGGGGGCATCTGGGCAGAGACGTGAAGGGATGGAGCTGCGGTTTATGGCCAGAGTCACTCTCTGCGCTGCCGCTTGCCCGCTCTGCCTTGGGTTTGCTTTGTGCGATTCTCGGTCTTCAGTTCCACTCCCCTCCTTCCTTGCTTCTCTGGTTTTAGTGCCCTGTTCTCTGAGCACCTTAATTTGGCCTCTTGCCTCCCGATTCTCTGGCTCTGCCTTCTCCCCAAGGGCTGTGGCTGGTGCTGCTGAGGTGGGCTTGCTGTAAGAGCAGAGACCCTGGCTGGCCTGGGTCCGTTACTCCTGCCTCTTCCTGCGTTTCCTCACACACCGGGCATTTCATTTGCTTTATTTTCTTTTTTTCTTTTTTTCTTTTCCCTTTAGCCCATCGTTGTCCGGCATCACTGGGTACACCGGAGGCGGCAAGAAGGGAAGTGCCGGCAGTGTGGCAAGGTGAGAGGGCATCTTGGGGTTTTTTCTCAGCCTGAAGGAAAGCTAAGGTCAAACCAGAGACAAGAACAGGGCTGGGGACCGGGGACATCCCACCATTCCTGTCTGGCAGCAGCAGCCTACAGCAAAACCAGGGCGCGTGCCCTGTTTTGCACAGTGAAGCACTAAATAAGTGCTTCCCACGTGGATTTATTTTCCCCCTGGGCCTAATTGATCCTGGAGGGAACTGTTTTCAAGACGTGCTTTCCTTGAGCAATAGGGACACCCCTGAGAGCTCAGTGGCCTCCCTGGTGCCGCGCTGGGGGCTGGAGCTATCCGACAGGGATCCGGAGGCCTCTGGCTGCCGCCACGCGTCTCTCCTAGTGGTGAGGAAGTCCTGTTGGATGGTAGAAAGCTGGAAGGGAATTCCCTGAGCCTCTTGTCCTTCCCTCCACAGGGTTTCCAGCAGAAGTTTGCCTTCCACAGTAAAGAGATTGTAGCCATCAGCTGTTCGTGGTGCAAGCAAGCGGTGAGCAAAGCCCCCATTGAATGTCTTAGCAGCCTGTTCTGCAGCTGCTGACCTCGGCTTTCTGCTGGGACAACCCAGGCTGCTCCCCCGCAGCCTGCCCTCCGCAGCTGCTCTTACTGGGAGCACCGTACCACGGTGGCTGCAAGCTCCTCCGAGAAGCTTTCTCCTCCTTGCCTTCCCATTGCAAAGTTCCTGTATGGTTTCCTCCGGCACTCCCTGCGCTGGCCTGGGGAGGCTGGGAGGAGGAGAAGGTGGCTGTCCCCAGCAAACTGAGCCCCTGAGTTTTCTGCCCTCCTTCTCCTTCCCCAGTATCACAGCAAAGTGTCGTGTTTTATGCTGCAACACATCGAAGAGCCCTGCTCGCTGGGTGCTCACGCTGCTGTCGTCGTTCCTCCCACCTGGATTCTGCGGGTCCGGCGGCCCCAGGTGAGTCACCTCAGCTCTCCCGGCTCCTTCACGGCTCCTGCTTGCCCAGCAGCTCCTCATGCCGTTTTGGGGTTTGTTTCTTTTATCTCTAGAACCCACTGAAATCTAGTAAGAAGAAGAAGAGGACATCATTCAAGCGGAAATCCAGCAAGAAGGGGGCCGAGGTAAGAGATGAGGGTACAGGGAATAACCTTGTCTCAGGAGAGCGGAGGGACTGGGCAGTGAGGAGCATGACTAGGAACAAGGGGGCTTTGCTGGGTCTGTGCGAAGGTGGACACGGAGGGAGAGTGCCTGCTGGCAGGGCAGATCCCAGCTGTAAGACTTACGGGATGTAAGACCTGTGTGATGTTAGGGCTGGGCTGGAGGTGGGAGTTTGCGTTTGCCCGCGTTTGTGGAAGGACCTGTGACACCTCTTGCAGGAAGGGAGGTGGAAACCCTTTGTCATCAAGCCCCTGCCAGCTCCTCTCATGAAGCCCTTGCTGGTGTTTGTGAACCCCAAGAGCGGTGGGAATCAGGTATGGCCTTGTCCTGCATCTCCGCGAGAAGGTGGCTCTGTGAGGGCATTGCTGTTTGGCTGCTGAGGTCTCATCATAGCCTGGGTGATGCCTCAGCTGCAGAAGAGGCAAGGAGACCCCTGCAACACCAGTTTGCTGCCTGGCCGTTGCCACCTTGGTCAGGCTTTGCCTGGGTCCCCCAGAACGCCGTCATCTTGGCCTGTCCCCAGGACCAGATGCCGCCTTCTGCTGTCTGGGAACTCCCTGTTACCTGAAGTCTTTCCTCTCCCCATAGGGAGCCAAGATCATCCAATCCTTCATGTGGTATCTCAACCCACGGCAAGTTTTTGACCTCAGCCAGGGTGGACCCAAGGAGGCGTGAGTACCGATGGGGCAGCACCCTCCTCTCCCCCATCCCTGCCCCAGAGATTCCTCCCTGGAGCTCTTCCCACAGCTGGCAGAGGCTTGATGCTCCGTAGCTGCCTTGTGCAGAGACCTCCAGCGAGGTCAGCCCTGGGAGGCCTCTCGGGGATGCCTCGTGGTCAGTCAGTGCTCCCTGCTGGAGGGCTGCTCTAATGTAAAGCTAGTGGAGAAGGGACCAGCTGTGGGGTGAGGTTCCCAGACCTAGTTCGTTGTGCTCAAATACTGTCACGCGAGCCTCCTCCTCTGCTTGCTGCATTTCTGTGTATCTGTGTGTGCACAGACCGTGGACGTGCCACTCTTCCTCAGCAAGAGCTGGTGAAGCCAGCGTTGCGTGGCTGGCCCACGGCTGCGAGCTGCTGTGGCGATGGGGAGGGACACACACACGCGGCTTTGTGACTCTGTGAGGACAGGGACCCCTGTGGCCGCTGCTGGACACCGTCGGTGCCTCTCCCCTCCTCACCCTCCCTGTTCCCTGCAGGCTGGAGCTGTACCGCAAGGTCCACAACCTCCGGATCCTGGCGTGCGGGGGAGATGGCACGGTGAGTCCCCCAGGCTTTTCCAGCGCCGGCAGCAACCCTCCTCGCTGCCATCCAGATCGGGGCACAATGCATGCGCTGTGTCTGTGGTACAGCTGGTGGCACTGGGTGCTGTGGGTCCCCTCATGCACTGCTCCAGGGAGTGCTAGGCTGTGGCACAGCTGGATTTGTAGCCCTTTTGGAGACCAGGTGTCCTCACTGGGATTGCTGGTATCTCCCACAGCACCTGTTTGGAGCAGTAAAGACTGTGAATAGCTTCAGTGGTGGCTAAGGGGACCCCATCTCTGCCCCTCTGCCATCACCAGTGCTCCGAGTCCCCTCCCCCTCCCAGTCCCTGAGTAACCAACTGTTCCTTTGCGCTCTCTTGCTTGAGCAGGTGGGCTGGATACTCTCCATTCTGGACCAGTTACGCCTCAACCCACCTCCTCCTGTGGCCATCCTACCTTTGGGGACAGGGAATGACTTGGCCAGGACACTGAACTGGGGTGGGGTAAGTGACGGGCACAAGAGCCCGCTGCTGACAGGAGCAGGGCTGAGCACTTCGACTCTGCTTCCAGACACGTGGGTGGGGATTTGCATGGGTTGGGTGCTTTGACTTTCCCTAAATACACACCAACAAATAAGCGCTACTTGGACATTACTGTTCTTCTGGCATTTGAATTATTCTGCATTAGATTTTAGGACATTAGCAAAATCAATCATTATTTCAAATTTGGGGAGATTTTTAGAAGATTTGTTTTAAATTTAAAGTCCCACATTGCTGTGCATTCAAGTATGATCGATCTTTTCCGTATCTTTTGCTCTGGGATGTCATCCCAGAGCCCAGTCTCGGAGGCATGTCTCGGGGAGGCAGGTAGGAGGCTCACCGAGTCCTGCTCTTCACCAGGGTTACACGGATGAGCCTCTCTCCAAGATCCTGTCACACGTGGAAGATGGGAACATTGTGCAGCTTGATCGCTGGAACCTCCATGTGGAGCCAAACCCTGAGGCAAACCCTGAGGAAAAGGATGAGGCGGCCGCTGACAAGGTGGGACACCTCCTCTGTGTTTGCTCTGTGCCGGGGGGCTGCGCTCTCCTTGCCTCCCCCTGGCTCAGGCAGCCCGAGCACCGAGGGTTACAGCGTTGGGCTGTGTTCCCCCCCCCCCCCCCCTTGCTCCAACACCACTCCTCCCCACATGGCTCTGACCCACAGCACTCATGGTGAGGGTGCAGAGATCAGAACTAAATGCCCACCAGAGGTTTTAACCACAGCTGGCAACAGGTATAAGCCCAGTCCCCTCTGAGGCTGTTTCTTTAGCAGAGATAAGGATGACGGCAGGTATCTTGGAGAGCAGAGGCTGTCCCCTTGGGCCACAGCCTTTACCCCCAGGAGCCAGGGGCCAGCCCGTCATCTCAGGCTGGTGACCTCTGTCTTTTCATGGGGCGGGGGGAAGGCAAGTGGGTTCCCTCGGCCTTGAGCCCCGTACATGGGGTCAGGGTAGCCTGACCTCGTCTTCGCTGGGGCCACATGCTGGCAACCTCATCCTTATTCCTCCTTGCCGTTTCAGCTCCCTTTAGATGTCTTCAATAACTACTTCAGCCTCGGCTTTGATGCGCGGGTGACACTGGAGTTCCACGAATCCCGAGGTGTGGCAGGGGGGTGGCAGGGCTTGGGCAGGGTCTGCCGGTGAGGGGGTGCCCCAGCGGTGGGCTGTAAAACATCCCATTCCTCGGGAAAGAACACACGAGGATTGCCCCAGGGGCAGGGCTGGAGGTGGAAGCTGAGGAGCAGGTGGTGGCTGCGGAGGGGGAAGCAGCGTGCCTGCGTGGGAAGAGAGCCGGGGGCTGCCTCCTGGCGAGGCTGCCTGGAGAGTGGTGTCTGGGGAGGGCTGGCAAATTGAATATTTCCATGTGCAGGCCAATGACCCGGGCTTTTTTTCCTCCTTTCCCTAGAGGCCAACCCGGAGAAGTTCAACAGCCGGTTTCGGAATAAAATGTTCTATGCTGGGGTGAGTGTGTGGAGGATATCTGGGCATGCCTCCATAGCAGCCTTGGCGTCAGCTGGAGCATGGGCACGGCCCTACCTGCTCGTCCGCACCCTGAACTCACCCATCCGAGTTACACAGCCCTTCACGTGCGCTCAGGCTGAGCCCCTCAAAGCTGGAGAGTTGCTGGAGAAAGGCTGCAGCCCTGGAGTCGCAGCTCCCCTTTGGCTGCAGGCGCTGCTGGCAGTACAGCTTGCTCCCTGGCCTGCGCCACAGTTGCTGTCTTGATCTCCTGCCACTATTGTTCTTGTTCTCTGGCTCAGAGACGGTCACCCAGGCAGGACCTCCCCGGAGCTGTGGGGAGGCCGGCTGTCCACCCTGCAGCGGAACGGGAAGCCTTTCCGTAGAGCCCTCACACCACTTTGGTCTTTTATTTTATACCCTGGGCCAGTTAGAGCTCCCTGGCAGACTATGCCAGCCTCCCATGTCTCACCTCTGGAGCTTTCTCAGTGTTGGCTTTGTTCATCCTTCTCCCCATCCTCCGTACACCTCCCTGACCAGGGGGCTGGGTGGCTGGTATCTGAGCGGTACTAAAGGGCCAGTGCCGCTCTGCACCATCTCACATCTCTCCTGCTTGTCTCCCCTCCTCTCTGTACGGTTAGACCCGGCGGGGACCCTAAAGGCTGTGAGCCATGCTGTCTCGTGGTGTCTCTAGGCAGGGTCGCATCTCTAGGTGGTGTCACACCAGCTCTGGTTTATGGTGCTTCGTTGTAGCTTGAGGCTGAATTTGTCCCTCATGACTTGAGCCTCTCGCAGGAGGAGACCCACCTTGCCAGCTCTTCCCGAAAGCCAGGACCGGGCTGGCAAGGGAATACTGGGACGTGTTACTGAAGGTGCCCCAAGATTTTGGTAGGCACCACAGCAAGCGGAATGGGGCAGGAATGGAGAGGGCTTCTGGCAGCGGGCGAGGATTTGCTGCTTGCAGCAGCTGAGGTCCGATGGTCGGTGGCAAGGCTTCCTGGCTGCTCGCGTTGGTGAGCATCTGGGCACTAACACTGTCTCTTACCTTGGCAGACGGCCTTCTCTGACTTCCTCACTGGCAGCTCCAAAGACTTGGCAAAGCACGTCAAGCTGGTTGTGAGTGTGCAGGGGTGCCGTGGGCCGGGGAGGGGGGTGAGCTGGGGAGGCAGGAGGAGCAGTCCCTTGGCACACTGAGTCTCTCAGGGTGGGGAGAGGATGTGTTCCCGGGAGCATCGGCTTCCCCTGCCTTGCAGGACAGTTGCTGTAGGGAGCAGAGGGGGGAGGCCAAGCAGGTAGGGTGGGCCAGGCCCCCCCTTACAGCAGCCTGAATGCCCCTGTGTTGTCTCCAGTGTGATGGGACAGACCTGACCTCCAAGATCCAGGACCTGAAGCCCCAGTGCCTGGTCTTTCTGAATATCCCCAGGTGAGCAGCTCCAGGACCTGCCCTTGTGTGCTGGGCACCTCACCCCCATGGCCACAGATTCCTGCCGGGGTTTGGGGTGCCTGTCCATGCATCATGCACCATCCCCTCACAGGTACTGTGCGGGCACCATGCCCTGGGGCAACCCCGGGGAGCACCACGACTTCGAGCCGCAGCGCCATGATGATGGCTGCATTGAAGTTATCGGCTTCACCATGACATCCCTGGTGAGTCATAGAACCGTAGAATCATTTAGGATGGAAAAGACCTTTAAGACCATTGAGTCCAACAGCTAACCCAGGACTGCCAAGCCCACCCCTAACCCATGTCCCTAAGCACCACGTGTTTTTTGAACGCTTCCAAGGGATGGGGGTTCCACCACCTCCCTGGGCAGCCTGTTGCAATGCTTGACCACCCTCTCAGTGAAGAAATTGTTCCTCATATGAAATCTAAAGCTGCCCTCTTGCAACTTGAGGCCGTTTCCTCTTGTCCTGTTGCTTGTTACCTGGGAGAAGAGACCGACCCCCACCTTGCTGCAGCCTCCTTTCAGGTAGTCATAGAGGGTGAGGAGGTCCCCCCTGAGCCTTCTTTTCTCCAGGCTAAACATCCCCCGTTCCCTCAGCCGTTAGACACATAGACCCATCCCCAGCTCTGCTGCCCTAAATGAAGTGGGTGCTGTTGCTGGTTGTAGCTAGCAGCTGAGGGAGCGACCGGTCCCAGTGACCGGGCTCCAGCCAGCCCAGCAGTTCCACAGATCCTTTCCTGAGGAGCTGCAGTGCTGGCCTGTGTGACAGTGTCGGCTCTCCAAGATTTAGCTGAGGTGCTGTCATGCCCTAGTCTCTGTGGATCAATTCCCACTGAGATGAGGCCCAAGACCTTCAGAATTTGGTTCGGTTACAGGGTCTGTCTGAGCATGGGTGCTCCCCCCATCCACCTCTCTCTCAGTCCATGCTCTGCTCTCACCCTGGACCCTTCCACAGGCTGCCTTGCAGGTCGGTGGCCATGGGGAGCGGCTGTGTCAGTGCCGGCAGGTGGTTCTCACCACGTCCAAGGCCATCCCCATGCAGGTAGATGGAGAGCCCTGCAAGCTGGCGCCTTCCTGCATCCACATCTCCCTGCGCAACCAAGCCAACATGGTGCAGAAGACCAAACGGCGCAACTCCATGCCTCTGCTCAATGAGTAGGTTCCTCGGATCAATCTGCCACCTCCTCTTCAAGGCAGGAGGGGTGGAGGGGGAAGGGACAGGACTGATGCATCATTCCCACGGGCATTTTGATCCTCTCTCAAGGAGGGCCTGGGAAGGGATCGGGTCACAGAAGTACGACCAGACCCTGATGCTGGAGAAGCTGCTGGTGCCCGGCTCCCCAGCCCAGTCTGTGCAGAAGACTGTGTCTTCTTGCCTGTTTTGGAGGGGTGAGTGGGATAAGGAGAAAGGGGGCTGTCATTTTCTGATCCCGTCCCTTTTCTTCCCCCCGCCGCAGCCAGCAGCCGGTGCCCGAGCGGCTGCGGATCCGGGTGAGCCGAATCAGCATGCGTGACTACGAGGCGCT
Source organism: Falco punctatus (assembly GCF_963210335.1). NCBI lineage: Eukaryota > Metazoa > Chordata > Aves > Falconiformes > Falconidae > Falco > Falco punctatus. Next base: position 2,652,894 of record NC_137587.1, read on the forward strand.
GCACTACGACAAGGAAAAGCTCAAGGAAGCCTGTGAGTGACCAGCTGTGTGAGCAAGGGGTGGGAGCCACCGTCCCCGCGTCTGGCAGCGTCCTGGGCTAAGCTGTGTGAGGTGTTGGGGATGGGGCACAGGCTGCTCCCTCAGCTCTGTCTGTGCCCTGTCGTGCAGCTGTGCCGCTGGGGATCATCGTGGTTCCAGGAGACAGCGATCTGGAGTTGTGCCGGACCCAAATCGAGAGGCTGCAGGAGGTGAGCCTCTGCATGGGAAGTGGTCACGCCTGGATGCTGAGGATGGAGGGGGCTCAGGGGAGGCATTTCTGAGCCTCCTTGAACTGCACACATCACCGCACACCCCGCTTCTGGTAGCGGGTCATGGTTTGCCTTCACCATGTGGTGGAGGCAGGATCCCATGCTGGGTGGCTTGTTGCTCCCTGCTCTCTGGCAGCTTCTTTCTCAGCATTGCACTTCAGACCTTGTTCTCCAGGTGTCAACGACCCAGAAAAATTAGGGGAAAGTTGAAAAAGCCTGTGGGGACCTGTCACCCCCACAAAAGGGCCTTTTGTCTGTCCCTTTGCTTGCTGTGCTGTGTTCCTTCAACCCTGTGCGGGCTCCGTGTTTCCTAGCACAGCTCTGCCCTCCCCAGGTGCCTGGGCTAGAGTTGTCCCCCCTCCAACTCCTTTAATTTGCAAGTACTAACTATTGTGCTGCTGCCAATGTGCTAGTGCGTGTCCATGACCCAGACACGGGCTGTTGTAACCCTTGTTCCTGGTGAGCCGTGCCTTCTGAGCCTGCAGCGCTCCTCCTGGTGCCGCGCTGCTCAGTCTGGTTTTCTCCCAGGAGACTGAAGGGACCGTGCTCCGTCCCCAGGTAGCTGGCTCTTGTGCCCGAGGGAATCCCATCCAGCGTGTGCACGGGGTCCTGCAGGGCTGAGTTGCAGAGCTGCGTGCCCAGGCTGGCATCTGCTCCTTACTCTGCCTGCTCTGCATGCCTGTCCCTTGCCTGCATTGTGCCCAGGCACTGGGGAAGACACGCAGGCAGGCACGTGGCTAGCAGCTCCCAGGCTCGGAGGGTAACACTTCCCTGCGGTGTCAGCCTGGTAGACTGATGCCTCTGCATCCTCCTGCGCCTCTCAAGCTGTGCATTGAGCTGGTGTTCCTCGGTCACCCTGCAGTTTACCTCTTCTCTCCCCTTGGGCAACCGCTGTGCTCTGGCCTCAAAGCAGGGACCTTGGCCAGGCAGCGCGTAAAGCCAGATGTGGCAGCACATTAAGCAACTCTGGTGGGCAAGAGAAGAGGGGCTGGGGGGCTGCCCAGATAAGGGCTGTAATGGCACACCTTGCCTTTCTGCAGGATTTCCCTATGCAGCCCTCTGCTTTAGAGCGCCTGCTCTTCCAGGTGTGTATGGCCTCGCTCCATCCCCCGGGCCCATCTGTGTGTCCACCGTGGTGGTCTCGTGGGCTCATCTCATGGCACCCCTCTCGAGTGAGCTGGTGTGTGTCGGCTCCAGCCTGTCCCAGACTGCTCCCCATCGCTGTGTGCTGTGCCTGTGTTCAAGTTCTCCTTTCCATCCAAGCGCCCGGGGTCCTCCGTGTCTGCAAGGACCTCCCAAAGCAGGGGGGATGCTCTGGGGAGAGATGGGGAGGCCAAGAGACACAACTGAATCCTCTTTTTTTTTTTTTTTTTTTTTTTTTTTTTTAAATACAGGAGGGAGATGGAGCCAAACCAAAGACACTGTCATCCCAGAAGCTGTCACCCAAGTGGTGCTTCCTGGACTGTGAGTATCATCCTCCCCTGGGAGTGCTGGCTGTGTCTGATGGCGTGCTAGCGAGGTGCTTCGGTCTGCTGTCTCAGTGGAGGCAGGGGATGGAGATCCATGTGGCAGCAAAGGCACAAGGGTTATCGATGTATTGGAAACCGTGGAAGCACCTGAGAATGGTCACGTAGGAACTAGGGCTTCTCCCCCCAGAAAGGTGGTGGGGTCAATAGCCCAAATGAAGTGCATCTACGCCAGCGCCCTCAACGTGGGCAGCACACAGGAGGAGCTGGAACCCAATGTGCAGCAGGAAAACTAGGACGTAGTTGCCATCACGGAAACATGGTGGGTTCGCATGCACAAGTGGAGTGCTGCAATGGATGGCTACAAACCCTACAGAAGGGGTAGGCAAGGAAGGAGAGGCGGTGGGGTAGCCCTGTGTGTTAGGGAGCGTCTTGACTGCCTAGAGCTGAATGATGGTGACGGTAGGGATGAGTGTTTATGGGTAAGAGTCAGGGGGATGGCCAACAAGGCAGATATCCTGGTGGGAGTCTGTTACAGACCACCCAGCCAGGGTGAAGAGGCAGATGAAATACTCTGCAAGTGGCTGGGAGAAGTCTCATGATCACTAGCCCTTGTTCTCTTGGGGGACTTCAACTTCCCAGATGTCTGTTGGAAATACAATACAGCAGAGAGGAAACGGGCTCGGAGGTTCCTGGAGTGGGTGGAAGAGACCTTCCTGACACAGCTGGTGGGGGAGCCAGCGAGAGGAGGCACCCGCTGGACCCATTGTTGTGAACAGAGAAGGACTGGTGGGTGATGTGATGGTTGGAGGCCGTCTGGGGCATTAGTGACCATGAAATGATAGTTTTCAATTCTTGGAGGAGTGAGGAGGAAGGTCAGCAGAACCGCTATCTTGGACTTCTGGAAGTACAGACTTTGGCCTGCTTAGGAGCCCTTGGGATGCAGGCGTGAAGGGCCGAGGGCTCCAGGAAGGCTGGACATCCTTCAAGAAGATGTTAAAGGCACAGGAGCAGGCTGTCCCCATGTGTGGGAAGGCGAGCTGGCGGGGAAGAAGACTGGCTTGGCTGAACGGAGATCTTTGGCTGGAGCTCAGGGAAAAAAGGAGAGTTTCTGACCTTCGGAAGAAGGGGCAGGCACCTCAGGAGGACTACAAGGATGTCATGAGGTTATGCAGGGAGAAAATTAGAAGAGCCAAACCCCAGCTAGAACTCACTCTGGCTGCTGCCGTAAAAGACAGTTAAAAATGGTTCTATGAAACGTTGGCAACAAAAGGAGGGTTAAGGAGAATCTCCATCCTTTGTTGCATGTGGGGGGAAACACAGTGACAAGGGATGAGGAAAAGGCCGAGGTACCTGATGCCTTCTTCACCTCAGTCTTTAATAGTAACAGCAGCTGTTCTGGGGGTACCCAGCCCCCTGCGCTGGAAGGCAGGGACGGGGAGCAGAATGAAGCCCCTGTAATCCGAGGGGAAATGGCCAGAGACCTGCCACACCACTGAGACACACACTGGTCTCTGGGGCAGGATGGGACCCACCCGAGGGTACTGAGGGAGCTGGCGGCAGCGCTCTCCGAGCCACTTCCCACCATTTATCGGAGCCCTGGCCAACTGGGGAGCTCCCAGCAGACTGGGGGTTAGCCAGCGTGGTGCCCGTCTACGGGAAGGGCTGGAAGGAGGATCCGGGGCACTGCAGCCCTGTCAGCCTGGCCTCGGTGCTGGGAAGGTTGTGGAGCAGCTCGTCCTGATGCCATCACACTGCACGTGTGGGACAGCCTGGGATCAGGCCCAGCCAGCGTGGGGTCATGGAAGGGTGAAGGGGGCTGTGGGCAGGGGGGGTCGGGTCTCTGCTCCCAGGGAACAAGCGACAGGACAAGGGGACACGGGCTCCAGCTGCCCCAGGGGAGGTTCAGGTGGGGTACCGGGAACAATTCCTTCATGGACAGGGTGCTCAGGCACTGACAGGCTGCCCAGGGACGCGGTGGCATCACCATCCCTGGAGGTGTTCAGAAACCGCACAGATGTGGCACTTGGGGACACGGGTTAGTGGTGGGCTGGGCAGCGTTAGGTGTACGGTTGGACTCCATGATCTTAAAGATCTTTTCCAACCTCAATGATTCTATGAATTCGGGGGGTGAGGGGAGAGCCCCTTGGTGACAAGCCACTGAGAGCCACGTGAGGCTGGGACCCTGGGCCGCTGGGGTCTTCGCGCCCGGTGCAGCAGTGCTTTGCCCCAGGCTGTCTCTGCCTGCTGACCACCGGTGGGGTGAGGTGCATCTGCTGGTCTCCTGCCCAGAGCTGAAGGCAGCTTGGTGGGACTGCCAGAGCCGCTCTCCTGTGTCGTGCAGGCAGGGGCCCCCTGCTCCAGCACCCGGCAGCCAGGCTCAGCATCAGCATCCCTGTGGGGAGCAGCATCCCTGTGGGGAGCAGCATCCCCGCTGGGCTCCCCATGCTGCTTCTTCCCTTGTCCTGCTTCTGCTGAAAGTAGCTTTCTCCTCCCCCTTCGCTTTTGTTGACCATAAGGCTCCGGAGCTCTGCCTCTATACCTGGAAGCTGGCCGAGAGAAGTGATTGCTGGTGGCGCTTCGTCTCCTTGACTTGTTCCCGTAGAGCGCAGCCGTGGGTGTGAGCCTGGGAAGCCCGGTGCTAGGCGGAGAGGATGCAACGTCTCCCTTCGGGGTTCCAGCCCTGCACTGGTGCTGCTGCCAGGTGTCTGTGCCAGGACTGCTGTACCAGCACCGCTTTCCTCCCCCTGCCACCCTCCCAGCAGCAGGTTCTGGGCTCAGGAAGATGTGTCGGGAAAGAGGCCAGAGCTCCATTCAAGACAGCACAGGCTCATTCGAGTGGCTGAGTTACAGACCTTCAGCAGCAGCTCCCTGGCTGTAAATCTCCAGCCAGGACAGGATCAACGCGGCTCTTTCACTCCTCTCATCTGCTCTGGCCTGTCCCCACTCTGCTTGCGGAGAGAATTCCCTGGGTCCCCAAGGGTCCCACTGCAGCAAGGGCAGGCACCAGCAGCCTGGCAGGACACGGGGGAAATGCCACCTTGCGTGGGAACCTGATTGTCCTGGCACTGTGTATCTGTCCTGCTGGCCCTTGTGATGCTCTAAGTCCCCAGCCCTTCCCTGCTCCCCCAGGGGTGGTGGCTGCGTGGGTCTGGCTCCGGCACAGCCGCTTGCTCCGCTGGTGTTGGAGTTCCTCTCCCACTGGGGGATGAAGAAGAGGAGTGAGCAGGGGGATGCGGTCGGACAGGCTGCTGCCAGCAGCAGGCTGGGGGCTGGTTTGAAGCTCTCCTGCCATCCTAGGAGACAGGGGCTGGGATCTACAGCTGGTGGTGGCACGCTGTGCTGTGCCTGGTAGTCACAAGCTCTGGCATGGTCTTGTAGTCATCCGTGGGACCTTCCTCAGTCAGGTCAGCTGAGCTGAGCTCCCTCTCCTCCCAGTGCCCCCATTTCCCAGCACTGTGCAAGAGGCGCACCCCGTTAAATCAGAGCGGTTCCTCACCCGGTGTGAGTGAATGCTGAGATGTGCACAGTGGAGCCCTGGGCTTCGTCTGCTTGGGCTAACGCTGGAGCACCTGAAAGTCCCCAGAAAGGCCACAGCATCAGCTAGGCGTGTCGGTGCCTTCCCTGTGGCTCCCTGCCAGGAGTCACTGAGGGGGAGACGGCAAGCAAAGGCATGTTGTGCAGGGGCATGGGGGTCTGTAGGTGTAAGGAGCTGCCTCGTGGGTAAAGAGAGGAGCAGGGTCCTGAAGGGAAGGGGGGTGCTGTTCGTTTTTGCGATTCACGAAATTACTGGATAGTTCACCATCACTCAGTGGTGGGAAGTGGCCGTCTCTGTTGTCTCATGCCAAGAATCACCCTGTCTCATTCTGTCCCTGTCTTGCAGCCACAACGGCCGATCGGTTCTACAGGATAGACCGCGCACAGGTGAGTGCAGCCTCGTCCTCCACCGTCATCCCCCTCAGCATCCGCCAGGAAGGTGTTTGGGCGTCCCACATTGACGCAGACCAAGAGGCAGGCTTTAGCCTTGGGGACCTGCAGGTCTTACACTGCTGCTCTGCCCTGTGGCATCCCCTGAGGGGTGGCGTGACACCTGGCCCAGGACCAGCCCCAGCGCCTCCAGGTTCCTATGGAAAAGGGGGGGAAGCATGGGTGGGAGCACAGAGACTTGGGTGGGAAGCTGCCTGCAGGGCCCTGCAGCAGAGCAGGTGAGGAATAGCAGCACAGCAAGGCTGCCCAGGGGACCCACCAGCTGGGGGTTATCTTAACCAGTATTAAATACTTTCCCTAATAATCTGGAGAGGAGGATGTGGAGATGAGGTGTATGGGTCATCTGCTAAGTTGGCAGGAGATAGGAAGCCTGAAAAGGACAAGGGGATGTGGAGGCTTCCCTTGCACACAGGTTGCAGGATTTTTGGGCCGGCACGGCTCTGCTGAGCGAGTGGGTGGGCTGTGAGGCGTGGGGTGTGAGGGGACGGAGCTGTGCAGGAGCACGCCTTGCTTCTGAGGAGGGCTGACTTGTGTCTTTCAGGAGCACCTCAACTATGTGACAGAGATCTCTCAGGATGAGCTCTACGTGCTGGACCCAGAGCTAGTGGTCACCCAGACTGTGAGCACCTCTCCTGCCATGCCTGACCTCGTCGACTCATCTGCCACACCCACTGGGCACCATTTTGCATTCCCTTCCTCTTCCTCCTCTCCACCCTCCTCTCCTGCCCCCAGGTGAGTCTGGAATGAGGGGGACGCTGGACCTCAGGAAGGATGGGCAGCAATGGGAGAGTCAGGCTTGGCTTCGCAGCATTGATCCCTGGGGCTAGATTCCAGGGGCGCTCCCTGGAGCGAGCAGGAATTCCGCGCTGAGTTAGACCAAGGGCTGAGATGCCATCCTGTCTTCTCTGTTCCTCTGCCAGCGGTGCTGGAAGCAGTGGGGCACCACCAGGTGCCTCAGCCATGGGGTCAAGCTCCAGCTCCTGGCCCATGGAGCAAAGAGTGTGGGTGTCTTTCAGCACAGCTGAGGCCAGCCTCGGGTACGGGTGAGCGATGGGGCTGGGAGCAGCGGCAGAAATGGGAGTGGGGATGGGGAGGAACACAGATGAGGGAAGAAGCAGGTGGCATGGCCGAAAGAGCAGCAAACTCCCTCGGCCTGCCTCTCCTGCTTGCTGGAGGAGTGCCATGGGCAGGCTTCTCCGCAGCCGTCCCTCTCCCTGCTGTGTGCCCTTTGGGGTGACGTGCAGCTTGGGGCTGGCAGGGTTAGTTACACGTTTCCTTCTTCCCTTCCAGCGCTGAGCCTGAGCACTGCCTCCCGCACAGAGGTGAGTCCTGTCACATCCCCTCCCGGGTCACTCTGCTTTGGGTCCCCACCACGTTTGGGGATTTTTTGGCTTGTCCTTTCCCGGGTGTGCAGGCAGGAGCCGTGCCGCCCATGTGCTGGGTGGGAGCAGGGAGCCCTGCAGTGACCCCAGGGGTGGGCAGCAGAGGCCTGACAGTGATTTGTGGAGCAGCCCAGCCAGGCGCCTGCCCGGCTGCTCCGTGCGGGAAATGATGTGGCGAGGGGTTAATCCCCGACCTGGAGCCCAGCGCCCTGGGCTGAGGTGGGGGCTGTCTCTGCCAGGTGGCTGGTGGGAAGCGGGGAGGTGGGAACACAAGGTCAGGGGCCTCACCGAGCTGAGCAAATGGAAAGAGTTTCCTGGAGCTTGAGCAGAGCTCAGTGCCTGGAAGTGTGAGTGAGTCATGGGTGAGAGATGTCTCGGCTGGCCGCTGGCTGATGCCCAGGAGATCTGCTCCCATCACAAGTCATCCTGCCCGTGCAGAGAGGCTGCTCCCCCTGCACATGCCTCTCCCTGGGGCTGAGGTCTGGCTGTGCCCCCAGCTACGTGGTGTTCCCCTCCTACCCCTGGCTCGTTCCTTACATGCCCGAAGGTGGAGGAGCCATGTAAAACCAACCTAACCAAGGCGTTAGCACCTGGGTGAGCTCATGCTGGACCCTCAGCTGACTGTTCCGTGCCTCTGGTGCCCAGCCCTTGGCTCTGGGATTAGATAAACAGCCTTACTGGAGTTTTCTGACCCCAGCCCATCTCCCTTCTTTGCAGATGACCTGATAGAAGCTGCCAAGAGCGGCAACTTTAGCAAGGTAGGCATTCCCGCTGCCCACTGCGATGAGCAGCCCGGGGTGGCTCCGGGCAGGCTGGCGTGCGCCGCGGGCTGTGGGAAGCCCTGCCAGCCACGCTCCGTGATTGCCCTGGAGCAGCTCCTGTCGAGGGCCTTCCTCCAGGAGGGATGGCTGGAAACCGGGCAGGCTCCTGGCAAGAAGCCCTGTTCCTCTCCTGGGGAACGTGGAGGGAAGGGACTTGGCAGTGTGGCTGAGCTGGACAAAGCTCCCCACGAGGCCCCGAATATCCACACAACCTGGGGACATGATGCCAGGGCCTGGGGCTTGGAGTGGGGAAACACAACTCATCCTGAGCAATCTGGCCATCCTGCAGTTCCAAGAGCTGCACCGGGCTGGAAGAGACTTGATGGTGCGAGACTCCTCGGGCCAGACCGTCCTTCACCATGCCGTCAAATCAGGGAGCAAAGACATCGTCAAATACATCATTGAGAACGGTGAGCTGGGGCCGGAGTGCCACCCTCAGCAAAGGAGCCCGGCAGCTGAAAAAGCCTGACCCTCTGCTCTGAAGGGGTGCTCCTGGGCTTAGATCCCTTCCTTCTGGGTTTGCTACACCATCCTTCTGGCATGTAGGCTTTCCCTGGCATCTGTCTGCCAGTACCAGCTTGCCCCTGTGGCTGCTGCTGCATCCTGGCAGGGATCAGCACGGCTCTGGGAAACATTTCTCAGTGTCCTGCTTCTGCCTCCAGGGCAGCTGACCTGTTGTTTTTGGCAGCTCCCACTGAAACACAGGCTGCTTTGTTTTGATTTCGATATTTTTCTGTAATGAGTCCATGACAACTCTTCCTCCCTGGGCTCAGCTGGGCTGGGATGCTGTTGCTGGCCTGAGTGCTTTGGAGGCAGGACCTTTGCAGGCAGCATGAAAACAGCAGCCCCTATGGAAAGGTGGGGAGCGGGGTGGGGAGCAGGTGGGTCTGTCCCTGCCCCACAGCCAGCTCTCACCCGCCCTGCGCTGTCTGTCTCTCCACAGCCCCTTCAGAAATCCTCGACGCCACGGAGGAGGAGAAGTAAGTTGCTGACTGACTTCCATTACCTGTTGGCCAGACCTTCTGTGAGGTGCCCGGTCATCTGGGCACGTAATCAGCTGCTCTCATTCTAATTAACCGGCCACGGTTCCCAGCCCACTCTGGACTGACTGTCCCCAAGTCTGACTGTCCCAGTCGCACCCCCTCCTCTGCCAGGGCTGCCTGGCCGCAAGCACACAACCCACGGTCAGCTCCCGCTGCCTCGGAATTGCTGTCCCTTGCTGCCACCTGTGCTGCTTGTCCCTGTTCGGGGGGGACACACACCTCACATCTCCCGCTTTCTCCTCCCCAGCGGTGAAACCAGCTTGCACCAGGCTGCAGCCTTACGCCAGCGCACTATCTGCCACTACATCGTGGAGGCTGGGGCTTCGCTCATGAAGACGGACCTGCAGGTGACAACGGGAGGGCTGGCAGTGGGGCTGGCAGTGGGGCTTTCGGGGGCGGGGGGGGACGACCAGCGGGCTGGCAGGAGAGCGGAGCAGGGGTGCTTTGGATGGGGTCTTTGCCAGCCAGAGAGGAGCTGACGAGAAGCACCCGTGCTTGCCCAGCGGAGCCCAGCTGCAGAGGGGTTAAATCCCTCTCCTCCCCGCGCCTCTCTCCCTGTTGTTTTATTAAATTAGAAGCTAGGGGCTGGAATGTCTCATCCTTGTCTCCCCCTTCCCACCAGCCGGGGTCAGAGCAAGGACATTCTCGCTTGGAGCTCCCTCCCAGCTGCAGGGCTCCCCCCTCTCCCCTGCGGGCGGCCGTGCGGGGGGCACCGGGAGCTCCCTGGCGGGTGAAGCTGGGGGGGCAGGAGGAGGCAGTGGCAGCGCTTTCCCTGGCACACTGAGTTCATTGAGACGTGCCTTGGTGCTGGGGAGTTGTGCCAGCCCTGGCTGAGGGGTCACGCGGGGAAGGGGGCTTGAGGCTCTGTTTTGGTACGGGAGGCTCCCAGGGCCGGCGTGCGGCAGCGAGGACGTGGTCACATCTGTCTGGTGGAGGCTTGTAGCCATGGGCTGTGGTGGTGGAGGTGTAGAACAGGCCAAGAAGGTGCAGCCTGTGGGTTTGGGACACAGGGTAGGAGCCCAGCCAAGGGGTGCAAACTTGCTGGGGCCGGTGGAGCGTGGTGGCCACTTCGGACAGTGCTCAGTCCCATTGCCAGCTGCCGGGGAGGTGCTGTACAGACAATCCTGGCTCCCCGTTGCTCCTCCTTGGTCCTGGCTATCGGTCCTTGCACAGCTCCTGGAGCAGGGCTGGAGACTCAAGGGGAGAGGGCAGCTCCTGGGGGCAACAGCCTTTCTCTGCCCCCAGCCCCCTCATCTGCCTGAAGGAGGGGAGCAGCCCCCAACCTGCCAGCAAGAAAGGCAGCCCTGCTCGGGCACGACGGCTGCCCCAGGGAACGGGGCTTGCACGTGCCTGTGCAAACGCGTGTCCGGGTTTGTAGCTGTCTGGGGACCCCCCTGCGCCGCTGCGGTGACCTCACCTGGGCCTCCATCACAGCCTGCCTGCACAGGCAGGAACCCACCTCCTTAGAAACTCCAGCATCAAGACCCGTAGCAGGGGTTGGGCGCGGGGTGACGGTGCACGCTGCAGCGGTGAGGGAGACCCAGCCTTATGGCCTGGCGTGCCTGAGCCCAGCCGGGCAGGGGGCCCTGGCAGCTCTGGTTTCGGGCTGCGGGCAGGCAGCCTCCTCGCAGCAAGGCTTCTGCGGGGGGACGGGAAGGAAACTCAATTCCTCCTCTGGTTTTTTCCCTCCACTTTGTTCAACGAGCGCTTGCTTTCGGGGGCTGTGGGGAGGAGGCTCCTGAGGAGAGCCGGCCTCACGGCACAGAGTGGTCTCTGTCCCCCCACTTCTGTGGGTGCTGGGGAACGCCTGCGGGGCATGCCCGGTCGTGGGGTGTGCGTGTGAAAGAGGGGATTTCTCTGCGCGTCACACCTCTCCAGCTGTGCACGGGTGGGCTTTTATCCACAGCCGCATCCCAGCCCGGCAGAGGTTCTGCATGTCTGACCATTGTTCCTGCTGGAGAAATAATGGCTGTGGGCTGCCCTGGCGGCCCCGGCACCCCGCCGCACCCCACTGCATCCCACTGTGCACCCGGGGACCAGCCGGGCAGGCTGGGCATCCCTTCCGGGGCTGGTTTTCAATGGCAGCGGCACAGAGCCAGGTTTCTGTGGCCTTTCTGAGCGGCACGGCAGAGCCCGGGCACTTGGCGAGGAGGAGCGAGGAGCCAGGGGGAGGGAAGGGGGAGAGGAGACGGAGCTGGGAGCTGTTAACAGATTTGCTTTTTATGGAGTGCGGGAGTTCATTAGTGGACACAGTCCAGATGGCTGCAATAAGCTGGTGAAATGTGAGCCTCCACCGGGAGCCCGGAGCGCTGGCCAGGCTGCGAGGGAAGGGGGGTTGGTATTCCCGGGCATTCCCCAGACATACCCCTCATTCCTCACCCTCTCCTGCCTGCCTCCCCAGCACCAGGTAGGAGCAGGTCATGGGGACCAACCTTTGTCTCCTCTCGAGGGGTGACAGTCAGGGCCAGTCTTGGTCCTGGACAGTGCACGGGGCTGATGGCCCCTCAGGGGTCAGCTTCCAGCCCTGCAGCAGTCAGGCTCCTCGGGAGCACGCTTTCACTCTGTGGTGAGCACATGGGCATTTGGCTACCACCCGCCTCAGGGTTCTGCTGGACCCAGCTGCAGCCACCTTTTTGATGGGGGAATTGGGGGCACCTTTGGGTGCCAAGGCAGCGTTGAGGTAGTGCTCAGCACTCTGACATCTTTTGCTTCCCGTATGCAGGGAGACACCCCCAAGCACCGGGCTGAGAAAGCCAACGACCCTGACTTAGCTGCCTACCTCGAGAACCGACAGCACTACCAGATGATCCAGCGGGAGGACCAGGAGACGGCTGTGTAGTGCTCGGCGTGCCTTAGCCCAAGCCAGCTCGGGCAGGGTGAGGAGAGGACGATGCCAACTGGCAGAGCTGTGAGTCTGGCTCAGCCCTCCCTAGATGTCAACCTGGTCCCTGGAGGAGATGGAGACAGCAGAGTTCTGCCCCAGGCTGGGCTGGGACTCTGTTTATGAGGACAGTGGGTATTTAGGACTTGAAGCCTGGCTCTTTGTGTCTGTGTCTCCCTTCACCCCTCGGCCACCACGTTCCCTGCCCTGGATGGGCTCCATCCCGCAGACCTGCCAGGGCAGGCCAGGCTGAAGCTCCTTGTCACCCTCGTGCACGGGAGTGATGCCATTGCCTCTCCATAGGCTCCTACCGATGATCCTTGTGGGATATCGTTGCTTGCCCCTCCCCTGCCAGAAGTGCCCTCCTTTAGACGCTTGGCTAGGTTCGTCCTGTCCCTCCTCGCCTGTCTGGCACAGCTGTGGGAGGCACAGGCTGTGCAGGCAGAGGCCGTGAGCCTCAGACTTTGCCACAAGGAAAATACCATGACTTACTGCCTCGTCCTCCCTCCCAGCAGCTTGGGGCTGCCCTGAGTCTCTGTGTTGCCCTGCGGGGGCTTTCTGCAGCAGAAGAGAAGTCCCTTGCACACCCAGGCTTTCCTCGCACACCCAGGCTTTCCTTGGAGCATCTGGGACTGGTGCAGCTGGAAGCAGGGCAGCCGCTGCCCTCCCGGTTGCTCTAGTGCTCAGCCAGCCAGCAGCCTGGCCCAGGGCAGGGATGCAAGGAGGAAGGCTACCGAGCCCTTGCACCACCCTTCTCTCGCAGGGCTGGATGGGGCAGCCTGCACACCCAGTGACTGCTGGGCATCTCTTCGCGAGCCTGCTGCAGCACGTAGCCGTGGTGGAGAGCTGTGCTTGGCCTGGGCGGTGGCTGCAGTGGAGCCTGTTACATTTCCCAGATGCTGACTTGAACGTGGCTGCCCTCCCCGCTTCAACCCCCCCTGCTGATGCTAGATATTGCACTGGGCTGGAGGAGCAGTGCTGGGGGCAGTGCTGCTGTCAGGGGTTCCTCCCATGCCCCCCAGCCTGTCAACATCCATCCTCTGAGTCCGACTCCTGCTGTCCCCCCAAAGTGGGCACAGGGCTTTGCAGGGAAAACTTGGGAGCGCACCTAGCCCAGACACAAGCTCCCTGGATGGGATGCCAGCTCATCCTCTCCAGTTTTAGCAGAAAGAGGGATTTGGATGCTTAGGGAGCATTAGGGCTTCCAGCCCCAAGTTGCAATGGGATGGCATTTCACCTGCCACCTTGCCATGGGGCGCGAGGCACCATGACCCGTCTCCCCTGCAGATGCTGTGGGTGCTGAGTGTGCGCAGAGGCATCGAGCCAGCCCTTCAGCAAGGCTTTTGCAGAACTGGCAGTGTCTGGGATCAGGAGGTGCCAGAAGAGGGGGAGAGCTCACAGCTTTGTGCCTTGCAGACCTGCTTGGCACCTTTGGGTGGGCGGTGGGCATGGAACAGGTTGCAGCTTGGGTCCCAGGAGAGGGTGCTACTGCTGCATGTATGGTCCCACCTGCCCTCACACCCAGCTGCGCCTGCTGGGCAGTGCTGGGTGGCGTCATTTGAATCCCTCCTGATACCAACACCAAAAAAAGGGTATGAGGATGACAAAGAACCAGAATACCCTTCAAGTTTTTTGGCTGGGGGGGGCACGTTTCCCTTGGAGGCTGGGGCATGCTGTGGTGGGGAGCTGAGGTGCAGTGCAGGGGGCCAGGGGCCAGCGGCAGCATTGACAGTTAACAACAGCACCCCGATGTCTTCAGAGCTGGGATGCTCCAGCAGCACCCGAAGTTCCCATCAGCACTGCTCACAGACCACCAACAGACAAGGCACTGTCGTCTTCTCAGAGGTCCAAACCGCTGCCTCGCCAGCTGGGATGCCCAGCCCGGCCCGGAGGCATTTACAACCCCAGCTTCCCTCTTTCTCCCCAGTTTTGTATCTTCCCTTATAGTTTTTGTACAGGTAGTTGAGAGACACACTGTCCCCTTCCCTGCCTGGCCCCTCCGTGTGCGCGTGAGCTGAGTTGCTGTGCAATTCCAAGCCTGGCTTGTATTTCGGCGAAGGCGGAGGGGGTGTTGGTCACCCTGCCTGCTGAGGGCAGGGGTTCTGTGCAATACCTGGGTCTGTGTTTCCTAGACGCTGTTGTAGGATTGTATTTTTGTAACTCTGTGAGGGTGCCGGCTCCAGCAGGCCCAGGGCCTGGCACGAGCCTGTGTTCCCGTTGCTTTCTGACTTGGACTGTTCGGATGTTGTTGTTTCTTGCCATTGAAATAAAGAGATGGATGTTTTAGTTCCTGTCTCCTGCTGCATCTGCAAGAATGTGGTGCACCAGTGATGTCCCATGCAGTGTGGGTGAGGTTGTGCCCCGAGGCTTCTGCGCCTGTCCTAACTGGGGGGGTCTCTTGGGAGTTCCCTGCCGAGCCAGGTCCTTGCCTGCTTCCCTGCACAACATCCCTCTGGGACAGCTGCTGGGTACAGGGTCTTTGTCCTGAGGGACCTTCTCCCTTATTCTGTGGCATGCATTGGTATTCGGCGTAACGTACAACAGGGAGAAAGCCTGCTGCCATCCCAGGTGATCCAGAAAGGCTCGGAAGCGCGAGGCAGGAGCTGGCAGCCTGCTGTTGCTGCCCCACTCCGGAGCGGCAGCCCTGCCCTGCCCTTTGTAGTCACATGGCTGTCGGTGGGTACCACAGCAGCCTCCAGATTTCTAAATGTTTTTATCGGCTATTGTTTTGGTGGTTGGGGTTTTTTTGTGTGTTGAGCTGTCCCCAGCCACGCCGCTCTGCGGGGCACAAGCCTGCTTGGGGGCTCTTCTCGTTCGTTCCCAGTTTCAGAGGGGGGCCTTGCGGTCCTGTCTCCAGTGCTGAGGGCTGGGATTATCTGCACTGCTCTGGCATGAGGACTACTCTCCAATTACAAAAGCAGAGGATTAGGGACACTTCTTCCAGCCCCGGATGGGTAAGGATAACTGCAGCCGACTCCATCTCTCCGGTAGAGTTTCCTTTGCAAATGAGAGGTAATCGCTCTGGCTGGCGGTGGCTGATGAGGGAGCTGGAGATGGACGCGGTGGGTGATGGGGATCTATACTCATACCTTAAACTTGGATTCCTGAGGGCAGCCTGGCAGCCTGCCCGTTGCTGCTGCTGCCTCCTCTCCACCCGGAGAAGCAGCCTCCTTCCCCGGCTGCGCTGTCCCTTCCACCCCCCACCCCCCCGTGCCTCCCTTTCATCACCTTCAGCCTTCCAGCTCCTGCCCAGAGCTAACAGTGGGGGTCTGTAGCGGGTGTAAGGCACGCTGAATTGTCCCAGCCTCCCTGGGCTGCAGGGACCAGGCGTACGTGTGACTGGGAGGAGGGAGCGTGCTCCGCTTCAGTGCCCAGATCCGGCGCGTTGGCGCTTGGCCCGTGTTTTGGCAGAGGCGAGGAGCATCAGTAACCATAGCAATGAGAGTTTTCCAGCCGTCCTGGTGTCAAATTTATGGTGGGGGAGAGAAGTGGTCCCAAAATATGATCACTGTGGATCACTGTGATGCAGGGTGTTAGGAAAGGCACAGTCAGTGAGCCCTGCCCTCCTCTCTTTAAGGGCCTCAGCATCCCTCCTTTCAGCCGGGTGTCGGGGGCCCAGAGGTCAGTCTGGCCTCCTGTGGGATGGAAACACGTGGGATGGGAACCTGGGGAGGTATGCACAGGGTGCACACATGAAAGAAGCCTGTGCAAGCCCAACCTGAGTTAAACAGAGTGACAGCCATTGGCCCGGTTAATGATTACCTGCCACACGGCCGCCTCTGCAAGTCTGAACAAGGAACACATCCCCCCCGCCCCACACAGCTGTGTCCCTGCGCTGGCACTGCCGCACCGTGCACTAACAGAGCCCCAAGGACCAGGCTTCAAATGGAGATGGAAAATGCGGAGCTGACATGCCATGAATTATCTCGTGACATTTTTAGAGGTAAAAAACTCGAGTTAAGCAACTGCAGGGGAATGCACCTGGGTTGGTCATGCTCCCTCTCTTCCCTCCTTCCCTCGGTATGAGGCCCCTTTCTGCAAACACCGCCTTCTGCTGCTTGTTTGAGCTGGGGAAGGAGCCATTCCCCCCTCCATCCTTCAGAAAGAGCCTGAAGGGACCAAGCACAGCCACTGCTGAGATGTGCACCAATGCATCTCTGCTGTCCCATGCGGCCAGCACCTGCCTCCTGGTCCCCAGCCCAAGGAGGCAACAGGAGGGGAAGAGGAATGGCTGGAAACAGAGGAAGGGGTGAAAATTTCTACAGGGCTTTGCCATTCATCCCTTGGGCTGCTTTGTCCTGGGGACCCCACTGGGGTCTCTGGCCCCTGGGCAGGGGTGGGTGAAGAGCAGTGGCTCTTGCCCCACATCTGGCTTTCCCAGCTCCACCAGGCACTGGTTTGCTCACCTCAGCCCCGTAACTCAGCCGTGCAAACCTGGGGCTGCTGAACCCCAGCCAAAAGCAGCACACCCGGACCCTTCCCCTTCCTTTTGTCCCTGAGCCTGTCTCAGCAGCTTGCTTCAGCTGGGATTTAAAGGCCTGGTGACGGGGGGGCTATTGGCTTTGCCACCTGTCCACCTGTTGGGACCCATTTCTGCACCCTGTGCCCAGAGGTCCAGCCAGGCACACCCAGACCCCTCAGCACCCAGAGCAGCACCCGTTACTGTGTGTGCAGCACACAGGGCAGATGGCACGTTCCCCTGGCTGCCAGCCCTCCTCCAAACCTCTGCAGATGTTCAAGAAACTGCCGGCAGGGTGCCAGTTAAATGCGGGAATCCTTCAGAAAGCCATTCCTGGTTGTGAAGCAGCTCATAAAAAACAGGGCCTCCCCCTCTCCTACAACCCCACCTGTGGCAGCCCTGCTCTCAGCAGCCTTCTTCCAGGGTAAGAGGTGGAAAAATGGCTCAGTTCCCCACCACAGCCCCATTCTTCTGGCATGACACTTGCCTTTCTGGCTGGTAACACCAGAAGAGAGTTGGCTTGGCCCCTGCCTTGCCTTACCTCCTCAGAAAAGGTGAGGGGCAGGGGTGGGGGGTGGTAGGGAATGGTGGGTGATAGGGAGAAGGGAGCAGGCATTTCTGCAAGGTCCTTTGCATCCCCAAGCGCTGGTTTGATCTTTCATTGCTGCTTGGTACAGGGAGATGGGCTGCAGCGTGGCTGAGCTAGGGACGGGCACCGGGGCCAGCATGAAAGTGTGTGCTGCTTTGGTGTGGAGCAGGTTACCCCCCGCCAACACCCCCCCCCCCCCCCAATGTAGCTGGGGCAGAGCATGTGGAAAAGGGTGAAAAGGGCCGGAACCATGGCAGGTTGGTCCGTCAAAGCCTTGATGGGGAAGGAGGCATCCACGGAGCTGGTGGAGACACAGGGCAGTTCCCTTCACTCCATCCAGCCCCAGGGGCCATCTTCCAGTGGGTCTCAGAGCAGCAGACCCGCGGGACCCCCTGCCCAGCTGTTTATGGAGCCCCCGAGCGACCGGCGCGGGCGGGCAGTGCCCCCCGAGCCCCCAGCCCCATCCCCCCCCGCAGGCTGCACCATGGCCCCGCAGCAGGAGCCTCCCCAGCCGCTCTGGGCAGCCCGGCCCAGCGCCCCACCACCCGCCAGGGACACACGTTCTCCCTCCTGCTCAGAGGGAACCGGCCGTGTGGCGGTTTGTGCCCGGTGCCCCTCGTCCCGCCGCTGGGCACCGCTGGGAAGAGCCTGGCCCCGTCCCCTGGGCACCCGCCCGGGGATACCTGCAGCCGTGGGTGACATCCCCTCTCAGCTGCTCCTCTCCAGGCTGAACAGCCCCCGCCCGCTCAGCCCTTCCTCCCCGGGGAGATGCTCCAGCCCCTCACCACCTTCGCAGCCCTGCAGCCACCCGGGGCTGATGTCGGGGTGCGCAGCCAGCCGGACCCCCCTGCTCTGCAGAGCCCCCCAAGAGGCAGAGCCCGGAGGCAGAAGGTGAGGCGGGGGGACACGGGGCCGTGCCCCCCACCCTCCCGGGCTGAGCTGGGGGGGCCGCCTGCCCCCCCGGGGCCGCCCCTCCGCCGGCCGGCCTGCCTGCCTTTGTGCCTGGCCGGGAGTGGGCAGGCAGGGGAGGAGCCTGCGGAAAGTTTTGGGCTAAAAAACCACCTTTTTGCTGCCAGCCGAGCCCGACGTCAGGGGCCGCTGTGCGCTGCGCGGGGCTCCGCACGCGGCCGCCACACAAAGGCAGCAGCTCCGCTCCGCGCACCGCTCCGCAGGTGAGTGGCGGGGACCCCCCGGACACCCCCCGCCCCCCGAAATAGCGGTCGGACCCCCACTCCAAGCCCCCGCGGATGGTGGGGCCGCCCGCCCGACGCCACGGGGATGGGCGCCTGGCTGGGGAGGCGGCGGTAATGCGGGCGGAGGGCTCCCCGGCGGGGCGAGGGGCTTTTCTGGGGCGGGGGGCGGTGCATGGTCGAGTCTGGGGGGGAGCCCCCCACCCCGGGTGCGGGCTCGCCTGCCAGGAGCCAGGGAAGTGCCTGGAGGTGCAGGAGGGCTGGGGTTTGGAGGCAGGCGGGACTCCTGCGGAGCGGGCAGGGCTTGAGGCAGTGGCTCGGGATCTCAGTGCCCCCCACCCTGGGGGGCCACCCCCCACCGGTTCGGGGAGGGCTCAGGTGGGGCGAGATGCGCCGGTCGGGGCCCGGCACCGCCAGCCCCGCCGGGGGGCGAGTCCGGGGGGGGGGAGCGGTGGGAGGGGAGGGGGCTGCGCTGGGGTCCCGGCACAGCAGCTGCCCGGGGGAGGGAGCAGGGGGTGGCAGCGTGGGAATGTGCCCCGCGATGCGCAGGCAGGACACCCGGCAGCCCCTTCCCTCCAGTAGCACCTTCTCCTCACTGCCAGGCGAAGGTGAGACCTCCTGCTGGAGAGCCCCCCAGCACCCCGCTCCCCTCCAGCAGAGCCTCCCGGTGAGGCAGAGCTCAGCCCCCCCTCTCCTGGCAGCCGGCGGTCCCTGGGCGCCCCGGGCCAGGGGCTCCCCAAGCGCTGGGCTCGCTGCCCGGAGGCGGGGAGCTCAGTGAGGCAGGGAGGGCAGCGGTCCTGCGCCCACCTCTGCCAGGGCCAGCTGCAGGCGGAGCCCAGCCGAGGGGTCCCGCTGCTGGAAGAGGGGGTGCCGGGGGGCTGCCGGCCCAGCAGCTGCCCCGCTCCCGGGAAAGCATCGGGGCGGCGGCGAGGGGACAGGATCTGGGGAGGGTGGTGTGACCCACACATTTGCTGGTGGCATTGCCTGGCCCCGAGCAGTGTCCGGAGAGGGGTCTGAGCCCCTTGCAGCGCTGGGTATTTGGGCTTTGCTTCACCATCACCAGGCGATTATTTGATTTTTTTTTAATAGAGCTGATCCTAGATTATTCAAACCCGGGGCAGCTAGAGGTGCAGGGGGAAGGGGAAACAGGGACTGCCATGGTGTGGCCAAGCTCCAGGCTGCTCCGCTCGTGCAGCCCGTTCCTGGGAGAGACCAACGCGATGAGAGCCAGCCGAGATCTGAGCAGGAGAGGAGCCAGGCACCACAGGGATGCGGGAGGAGCTGGGCTGTGCGAACACGCCTGAAGGCGCTGGCAGCCCAACCAGAGCAGCTCTTGTTTGACCGGCAAGGAAGGGACCAGGCTGCTTGGAAAACGAGCTGGAAAACTGCACTGCCGAGTCCTTTCTGAAAGTTTTAGGATGAGCCACAGCTGAGGGTCACTGCAGACTTTTGCCTGGGGGATGTGATGTGCTGGGCAGAGCCTGGGAGCAGATCCAGGAGTTCCTGGGGCTGTAGCTGGGCTGCCCCTTGGAGCCTCCCCTCCCACATCCCTGGGTACCCCGGTACCCCTGCCGTGGGGAGCAGAGGGTGTCTGTGCCTGGAGGGAGGCAGGGGTGAGCATGGCAGCTGGGGCTGTCTGCCCTGGGCACTCGGGCTGCGTCCATGGCACCTGGGCTGGGAGGTGGGTGCGGGAGCACAGGGAAATGGTCTGCGGCAGAGGGTGGAAGTTTGCAGAGCACCTGAAATCAGGGGGATGCTGTGTGGGCATCAGAGGTGCCGCCCCATAAGAGCTGCTGCAGGAAGTGGGACGGGAGGACCTGTAACTCCGCTCAGCCCTAGCCTTGCCATCGGTAACCGGCCCATCCGGGCTGAGCTCTTGCCCCCTTTGAAGGCAGCTGGGTGGGAGCAGGGCTGAGCCGTGCCGTGCTCGGCAGGATGGCTCCCAGCCGGACTGGGCAAGGGGGAAGGCAGCTCGCACCCCCTTGGCTGCGCCTTCAGCCAGCTGGGGTGTGTAATTCCCTGTGACAGCTCAATGCAGAGCGAAGCCAGCAGCTTCGTGGCAGTGGACGCATGAAAGGTGAGTGTGCTGGAGCCTGAATAATGCAGAGAGAGCTCTCCGAACTGGCAGCCTGGGGGTGGGAGGGAATGCTGACCCCGGGCTCTTCCCTGCACTGACATCCCCCAGGGCACGAGGTGCATCCTTACTCTACAGCCTGGTCCCACCAAGCCCATCGTGAACCCAGGGCAGGGGTGATGTATTTGCTGACTGGCTGCTGCCACGCAGATACGGGTGTCATCCTAAAATGCTTTGGGGGAGCAGGGAAGGGGCCGCCAGACTTGAGGCGTCAGCTCTGCATGGCTGCACTCCTGCCAGGAGCAGGAGCTGGGACCCCAGTGTCGGCAGCAGCATCCCACAGATGCTCACGGTGGCAGCTGGAGGGGAGCCATCACCCAGCCCAAGGCCACCGTGGTGGTGTGGGCAAGGCCCTGGGCACTGCACCCTTGTGTGTGTGCACCCTCGCCCCCAACCTGCTCCCAGGTGCATGCACCCCCTCCCCGCGCACGCACGGGTGCTGTGCCGGTGGATGTGGTGCCAGCAGTGGGCGCAGCTCTCCCGCTCCATCTCTCCAACTTGTTCCCACGCTGTGGGGCCTTTATGTATTTTTTTTTTTTTTAGTGTTTAATCCACTGGTTTAGCTCTCAGACCCCTCACGGCAGCGGGTTTGTTTTTGCTAGGCTTTTTTCTTTCCCTCCCTGGATTCCTCTGGAGCTGGAGAAAGGTACCATGGCAGCTGCCTTCCCGTGGCCCCGGGGCTCTTTGGTGCGGGGTGGCAGCCTGCTGCGTGCTGGATAAAGGAGCCACGGAGAAATACAGGGGGGTAGGGCCTGGGGACCAGCACTGGGAAGCAGCATGCCAATGGGAGCTGCTTTGCTTTCCGGGCGCAGGAGCAGCTGAGGCAGCCTGGTGCTGGGTGCACCCAACCAAAGAGCCTTCCCCAGCTGCTGTGTGGGGTGCGGGGGTCCCCGCAGAGCATTGCAGCCACACGCAAGGCAACGGGTGCCTGCAGGGATGGGAACAAGCTCCCAGCCCAACAGCTCCCTGTTCAGAGGCAGTTGCTGAGATACACAATTAACCTTCCTGATACAACCAACACATGTGGTGTAACGGGTGGCTACAAGCAGGGCATGGGGGTGTACATGCATGTGTGCAACAGAGGCAGCTGCCATCTCACTCCCGGACAGGCTGCCTGCAGCCCACCATGCCCCCTCCTCACTGCCCCAAATCCCACCCGCCTCACCCTCTCCCTCCTCCCCAGGCAGGATGCAGGTCCGGGGCTTCCTCCTCCTCCTCTTGGCGCTGATCCTGCTGGCTGCCACCGCCGAGGCTGGCAAAAACAAGAAAGGTGAGGGGCTGCCTGGGGCAGGGGGCCGGGGGGCAGCTCAGGGCGTGCTCCTGTGTCCCTGCAGTGAGCACCCACTCTGCCTTCCCTCGCAGAGAAGGCGAAGAAGGACGGCTCCAAGTGCGAGGACTGGCGCTGGGGACCCTGCGTCCCCAACAGCAAGGACTGTGGCCTGGGCTACCGTGAGGGAACTTGCAAAGACGAGAGTAAGAAGCTCAAGTGCAAGATCCCCTGCAACTGGAAGAAGAAGTTTGGAGGTGGGTGCGTGGTGGCGGTGGCTGGGGACCACCCTGGGCTGGGTGGCTGGTGCTGGGGACCACGCCGGGTGCTGGCCAGCTCTGATGCCTCTCCCCTCCCTCCCAGCTGACTGCAAGTACAAATTTGAGAGCTGGGGGGGATGTAGCGCTCAGACTGGTGTGAAGACTCGCTCCGGCATCCTGAAGAAAGCCCTGTACAATGCCCAATGTGAGGAGATTGTCTATGTGACCAAGCCCTGCTCTTCCAAGATCAAATCGAAGTCCAAAGGTCAGTTCCCACCACTCCTGTCCCCAGAAGGTTTCCACTGGCACCCTGGGCAGGGGCTTTCCAGGGGCAGCTTGGCCTGCTGGGGTTGGGCTTTGTTGGTGGAGTGGGAGGTCACACAGTATGCTCTCCCCTCTGCATCAGCACATACGACAGCCCCGAAGTCCAGTTGCTGGCTGGGTGGGATGCGGGTGCTGCTAGGAAAAACCTTGGTGTCCCCCCCAAGTCACTGCTAGCTCCACTGGGATGAGGATTTCCCCCTCTCCTCAGTGGGGCTGGTGTAAAGCGTGGCTTTGCATGGTGGGGGTAGGCTGCCTGCAGGGATGCAGCCCCTGCGCCGTGCCGGCTGCACTTCTGCCACGGCAGCGTCTGGGGGCTTGGTGGGCTGCCAGCAGATGCACTAACCCTTGTCTCTTCTGTTTCTCGGATGCAGCAAAGAAGGGCAAGGGGAAGGACTAGAGCGGGAAGCCAGCATCCTCCTTGGCCCCTCAACACGGTGCCTATGGGGCTGGATGCCCAGCTGCAGCCGGCCCATGCTCCAGTCTTCCTCCTCCTCCTCCTCCTCTCCTTCCTCCTTTCGATGACCTCCTCTTTCACTGAGATGCCTTGTTTTAATCACTAGTGTTGTAGAGAGCAAACCCACCCGCCCTGCAGGAGGTGCTGCCCTGCTCCCTGCCACTGCTGCCAGTGCATCCCACTCGCCTCCTTTCAGCTGGTGTCCTGGGTTTGCTGGGATGCGCCTGGAGAGCTGGGATGAGACCGCAACTTTTTTCCATCCTCTGACACAGATGTGTCTTTAGCGCGTCCTTTGGCAAGCCCAGGACCCTCCTCACTCCTCTACCGGGTACCGGTGCTGGAGGGAAGGGCTGAGTGTTGAATGCCTGAGTAACCCCATCACTCTTACCCCTTACTTATGTGAGGACTGCCCTCAGCTCTTCCAGCATCCCTCCAGCTAGGGCATGACTTCCCTGCAGCAGCTGGGGGACACAAAGCCACTGCCCCCAGGAACCACCACATCCCCTCTCCATCACTTCTCACCACATGTGTCCATGCTGGGGCTGCAGCCCCTCTGCCTTCAACACGCTGACACCGGTGCTGGGTGGGAGCTCTCACTTCTTTTGGAAAATGGGGTTTGTTTTATTTTCCAATAAAAATCTTTTTAAAAAACCCTGTCGGAACCCACCTGTCATCCCCACGAGCCGCTGCTGTGCTGGAAACTCCAGCAAACCCCAGCTTTGCTGACCCCACGGGGACCAGCGGTGAAGTTACCAGTGCCCTGGGTGCTACACGCATGTGGTCCCGGAGTAGGTACATAGGTCAGACCTCATTGCCTCTTCTCAACAGCACTTGGGGCTGCCACCCCCAGAAATGTCACCAGTGAGCAACACTGGGAAGCTGGAGAGGAGTGACCAGGTGATAACTCATTCAGTCCTCATGCTGTGGCTGTTGCTTTCTGGTCCAAGCTCTTTATTTGTCTCGGGGTGTGTTGGGCCATGGTTGTAACAGGTTTTTTTAGAAAAAAAAGAAGATACCAAAAGCCCACCACGCGTTTTGGGCACCGCTATGTGAATTATCCTAAAGGCAGTGGCCGGGGTTTGGGGGGCAGCCTTTCTCCAGGTTGCGCAGCATCACCCCTGCACAGGGATGGGAAGGACATACGGACACGGAGTTTGCCAGTGCCAGCGTGGCCCCGTCCCGTCCCTTGCCTGCACCCGGCTGTGTCCAACAAGGCTTGCAGAAAGTGGGCTTTGGGAGAAGCTGGGGAGCAGCCCCTGGTGGTCCGGGCTGTGCACATGGGTGGGACAGGAAGGGGCTGGAGACGCTGGCTGAAGCCCGCATGCTGAGGGCTCTGCCACAACACCGACGACAGGGTTACGTCCATTTACAAAGCTCAGCAGCCGGTTCCTTTGGCCTCCCTAGGGCATCCCCCTATACCCGGGGCAGGAGCAGGGCTTGGGGGCCACCACCGTCCTCTCCCACTCCCAGAGCCACGCATCAGGTCTCCCATACCCACCACGGGCAGAGCGGGGACCTGCTCATGGCCCATATGACAGGGCATCTCAGCCACATTGCAGACCCTCTTCCCAACCCCCTGAGACCCCCCAGCTCCTCTCCATCCCTCCCAAGGACAGTTATCCTCACTGTCGCTGCTGCCCACTTCTTGGGGATCGCATTCCCCCGGGGCTGTGGAGAGAGGTCCTGCACCACACCGCTGCTTTGCTTTGCAGTTTTAGTTTCCATCGTGTAGGAGGCTTCGTTTGGCTGTCCGGCCAAGGGCAGGAAGGGCATGAAGGGGAAAGTGGAGCCGAGGCCCAGGGGAAAATTTCACCTGCCAGTCCGTGTGTGAAGATGTACGGTGATGTCTCTCAAGGGAAAGGAAGGAGCTTGCCACATCTGCTCAGGTGCAATCAGCCTCAGGAGGGGGCCTGGCTGGGCTAGCAGGGCTCCCCGTGAGCATGCCCGAGCCAGCCTGGTCCAAGATGGCTGACAAATGTTTGGTCACAGTTTCTTTTCATTTCTTGGGTAATAAATGGTTTAAAAGCCTCTTGAAAGCATCCAGCATTAGGCTGTCTGCATGCAGACAAGCTCTGACACCCTGGAGATGGTCAGCAGCGGGGGAAGAGGCATCCAGTCTTAGGAGAAACACCGATGCCACTTTGCCAACCTCTCTAAAGCAGGGAGCTGGGGAGGGCTCCTGGTGACTCCATCTCCTCCTCTCGCCTCTGGCCTTCCCGCTGGCTCCCCAAGCCGGTCCCCAGGCCCAGGGGGATTGGAAGGAGCTGCAGCTCAGAGGTGCCTTGGACCTTTGTCAGCGTTGGATGAAGGGCATCATCCGCAATCACTGCACAGTCTGCACTGTTGTGAGTGGGGAGCAGAGGACCTCCCACCCTGGCAAAGGAGGCAAAGGGAAGGGCTTCCGTAAAGTTGCTGAAGTGGTCCCTGAGCGCCAGTTTATCTGGCTGTGCCAATGTTCCTGTACTGGCACATGAGAAGGTGCTTGAAGGTTTTCTTGAAGGTGGCGTTGCAGAGGGCGTAGCAGGCTGGGTTGATGGTGCTGTTGACATAGCAGAGCCAGTAGCCGATGGACCACACTGTTTCAGGCACGCAGGTCTCACAGAAGGTGTTAATGAGGACCATCACGTTGTATGGAGTCCATGTGAGTATGAAGGCTAGCAGGATAGCAAATATGGTGCGAGTGACTTTCTTCTCCCGGGCTGCCATCTGGCGCTTCTTCCGCACTTGGCTCCTGGCAATGCTAGCAAACTTCCTGGCAACATTGGCCGGGCGGCTGTTGGCCAGGGAGTTGTGGTCAGAGGCTTTAGCTGGGACAATCTCGATGGCAGTGACGCATTCAGTCCCAGTCTGCTTGGTGACGATCTTAATCTTGGACCACTTGGAAGATGGGTTCACCCGGGGGTGGGATGGGCTCTGTCCTTGTCCCGCTGGCAAGATTTCTGCTGTGGGCTTGTCTTTTGTGGTCTGGGTCATGCTGACAGTGCTGGACTCATTGGAGGTCTCCTTCTCCTCCTGATGTCCAGTGGCCTCTGTCTGTGCTGAGGGCTGGTCATCCACTTTCCCATTCCTCACCTCCTCCTTCACTTCCATGGCCCTCTTGGGGGAGTTATTGTTGTTCTGTTTGATCATGGGGCCCTTGAAGAAGCTGAGGGACTTGCCTTTCCTCTCTTTCCTGCTTTCAGGCTTGTGCCTCCTCACCCTGCTCCTGCTGGCCAAGGAGATGTGGATGTACAGCACCGTCATGATGACCACAGGCAGGTAGAAAGCAGCGATGGCCGTGCCAAAGGTCACCGCCGGGTTGGAGAGGAACTGGATGTAGCATTCCCTCTCGGGAACTGTCCTCTTGCCCACAATGAACTGCCAGAACAAGATGGCAGGGGCCCAGAGAATGAAGGACAATATCCACGCGGCCGCGATCATTAGCCCTGCCATCTTGGTGGTCCGCCTGGCTGGGTATGTCAGGGGCTTGGTGACACAGAAGTACCGGTCAAAGCTGATGATGAGCAAGTTCATGACAGAGGCATTGCTCACCACGTAGTCCAGGGCCAGCCACAGGTCACACACCACGGCCCCCAGCGGCCAGTAGCCTTTGATGATGTAGACCGTGTAGAGGTTCATGGAGAAGACCCCGATGATGAGGTCTGCACAGGCCAGGCTGAAGAGGAAGTAATTGTTGACAGTCTGGAGCTGGCGGTTCACCTTGATGGACAGCATCACCAGGATGTTGCCTACCACAGTGACGAGGCTGAGCGAGCCGGTGACCGTGGCAATGAAAATCAGCTCCACTGTCTTGTAGTTGGTGGGAGGCTGGATGGCCACCTCGGAGCGGTTGCCCAGGGTGAAGTTGTCGTAGGTCAGGTTGGCCATCTTTGCCTGCCAGGGCTGAGCAGAGAGGTTGCGCATGGGGTCTGCAGGGGGAGCAGGGACAGAAAGGGAGAATATCATCCCTGCCAGCCTGTGCCGGCAACATTGCCACCTCCTCAGTTTCCCAGGCCAGCACTCGAAAAACCTCCCGGCATTACTGGGTTTCTCTGGTCCATTGCAGCCTTCCCCCGGGAGCTCTCTGAAGGCACATTTTGTGTCCCTATTTAGCAACGGGCAAGACACACGGAGCTGCAGGGAGAGGAGCGGGGAGAGGGCTGGGGACAGCCCTCTGGCCACGGTGCAGTGGTCCCTTAGCTGCAGAGCCAGGAGCCCCATCCCAGCAGGAGCAGAGCCCTGGGGTGCCCCGGGAAGGCATGCAGAGGTGCACGGGGCTGTGGAGCTGCGCAGTGACGCACAGCGCTCGCTGCAAGGACAGCACGGCGCAGAGCCGGTGCCCTGCCCAGGGACAGGAGCACACTCGTCCCACCAGCCTCCCCAAAGCACCTCCCCAAGAGGGGGCTACCCCGCAGAGCCCGTGCCACGGTCCGCTCAGCTCACCTGCGTCTCTGGCGGCAAACAGCTCCTTCTGGAAGATGAAATCTGGGACAGGGAAAACAGCAAGTTACACTACAGCTGCAGCCCCGAGGAGTTCATGCGAGTCCCACAGCGTCTTACTGGGAGGCACCAGCCTTTCCAGCAGAGGTGGCCTTGCCAAAGGGGTGACACTGCTCAGTGGCAGATGCTGAAAACGCAAATAAGGCTGAAACGGGGTAATTTGACTAGCCTGGTTCACAGCCTAGCCCCAACAGGCACGAGAGAGGGAAAGGGCCACATCAGTGCCATCAGCCAGCGATGCTGGGAAATGCTGGCCCTTTCCCTCCATCCCACATCACTCTGCAGCAGCAGCCGCCACACGGGCTGCCATGGAGAGGTATGGGGTGAAGCCAGCTATCCCAGCCCTGAATTACTTGTGAAATACCTGAAATATTTGTGAAAGGTGGAGGGAAAGACTGCCTTCATCCAAACCCAGGTGCCTGCAGTTAACCTCCCCAAGGTAAGACGAGAATGGACCTTAAAAAAAATAATCAATGGACCAAACCTGATGTGTCAAAATGAAGAATTTCCTGGAAGGGGAAGCAAAGGTCCTGGGGAGGTGGGCTGGACAGAGGAACTTCCTACTGGACCTGCCTCTCCCACACCACCCAGGCTCCCCAAACCTGCTTGGCCTCCACCAGCCTCACCCTGGGGGCAGGGGGCATCCCAACCCCACCAGCCCAGCGAGGACAGCCTCTCCCAGCAGCTTCACCCAGCACCCGGGGTGCTGCTGCCGGTAGCACGGTGGGAGCCAGCATGGCACGTGGGTGCCCACACGGGTGCTCTCAGCGGGAGCGCTTGGCATAGCGTGTCTCTGCAAGCTGGCTTGGGTACCAGCACTGGCTCCAAACAACTCCTGGGGCTCCTGAAGCTGATTTTGCTAAATGTATAAACATGCCATTAACGCACATCTCTCCGAAACAGGATTTGGCAGGCTTTGGGGTCGGTTTGTATTTTTAAAGTCTTTTAAAAGAAATGCCCTTGCCTTTCATTTGTGATGAGGATAGAAGATTTCTGCCATCAGCAAACAGCCAGGGTTTTAATCTAACCACTTTATAGAAGAGATGCAGGTGTGAGAAAATGGAAGCATGGCCGCCGAGATGCTAACACCAGGGTACCAACATAGCCATTAAGACAGCTCCTGCGTTAGCAAGGCTGCAGCTGCGATGATAGCAGCTAGGCTTTTCTTACATGTGCAGGGGAAAGAAGTGGCTGAGGGACAGAGAAATACCTCTGTATCATTATCCTTTCAGCCTGTTACACATGAAGACACAGTGCTTCAAAAAGAAAGCAACACCCTCCAGTAGATACTAAATGTCAGCTACCGATGGGGTGAGGAAGCCTGGTGGCACTGCCCAGCTCCAAGCACAAGGGATGCGTCAAGGGAGAGGGAAAGCCGTTCCTGCTGCCATCATCCTGGGCACCCAGCCAGGGATGCAAGAAGAGGTGATAAGTGTATAAAATGGCTTAGAAATATATAATTGTGGCAGTTCGGGGGTTGGTTTCAGTACAATTGAAATGAGTTTTAAATTCTTCACTTTGGTGAGATGGGGAGATTTAGCTGTCATACTTGTAACAGCTAATCAAACTGATCAGACAAGCTAGCAATCAAGCAGACATCCACCCCAGCTCTTCCAGGACAAATCTGAAAAATCTTGAAAAAAAACCCTTTCCTTCATCTCTGCTAAAATGAGGGGTTCAGTTTTTTTGCTTTAGTTAGTGAACTGGCATTCTCTTCTAAGTGCATTTAATTAATTATGCGCCTTGACAAAGGTTTGTGTTCTCAGTTGCCTGAAGTAAGGACAGTCCATCTCATCCCACTCCAGAAAGCTGTTTGTGAGGGTCAGGAGAAAGGGAGAAGAGTGGTGCAGCCCCACTGGTGTGTCTCTGGATGCCACCCAGAGGTCACGCTGGAAACTGGTGTGCTGACATCAGTGGGTACTTTGAAAATGAACTTTGGTCCAAGGGCAGAATTAGAGCAATCTCCCGTTGGGGGGCAGGAGGGGGAATGAAAATGGTTAAGGTGTGAAGAGACGTACAGCACAGATGTACAACAAGTACAAGCTGGAAGATGCGAACACCACTGGCCTTCACCTCCAGTAACCTGGCTATTTTCTGCCATGCCCCAGCCTACTGGGCATCCCTCCTTTCCCCATCTTCTGCTCTCTCCATCCCACCATCGCTCTCCTCTGCCCCTGACACCCTCCCCAACCTCACTGGAACTCACTGGATTCACTGGTGCTGCCTTTCCTTCCTGAGCAGGGCAGGCAGCTCAGCCTGGAGCTGGGAGCAGGCCAAGGATGCTGTGAATTCGCCAGGTCTCAGAGCAGCTGACCGAGCCACATGCTGCATAGGCACTAGGGATAGATCCCACTCTTCGTCTTTGGGATGGAGAGCACCCAGGCTGTGTGGGGAGGGCCTGGGCCTGGGGAGGGGCACGGCTCTCCAGCAACCCCAGCTCTGCCTGAGCCCCCAGGATGTGCCCCAGGATGGTGGGTGCAGGCAGGAGAGCTGCAATGGACCCACCAGTGCCACTGCATCTCCACTCTCACACCACCCTCATCACTGTCCCCGATTCTGTCAAGCCCCCAGACATCAAGGGACCTCTCCCGGCCCTGGGGTCTCCCCACTAAATGTCTCCCCCCACCCAGTACCTATCTCTCTCCTCCTGCACCTCCAGGAGCACGTTTCTTCTCTCCTTCCCCTCTCCTCTTCACCCCCCATCACCCTCCCTGTCTCCATTCCCCTTTGCCCCCCCTCCCCCTGCTGCCAGCACCACAGCCAGGGAGGAGACGCAGCTTGGGCGAAGCCCAGAGGTCACTTCAGAAAGGCTCCTGGGGCTGAGGCCCCCCACCTGTGACACCAGTTGGCTTTTCAGCCCCCACATATCATTGGTGGTGCTCGGTGGGTGCTCTCCCAGACCTACCAGTGAGCTGCTCTGAACTCCATCACCGGCCTCCTCCCTCCCTAGGACTTCTGGCAGTGACTTACGGCTGGTTTTCACCTCTCCATTGAAGCCATTAGGAGCCTCCAATTCTTCACTGATAGCATCTTTTGGTCTAAGGGTTTCTGTGGCCATTGCAGCACTCGACAAGAGTGTCCTTAAGACAGGGAAACCTTTCCTTCCCCACCCAACACCTCGCACGATATGGATGAAAACGAAAAGCACAGATGCAAGCAGACAAGGCTGTAACTTCAGTGGGGTCCATCTGTTTCGGCCAGCGCTTGGCACAGGAGGGTCCCCATCACTGCCTGAGATCATGGGTACCACCACTGTCGGGTGAGGAGACAGCTCCAGAGCAAGCGAGCAAAGCCGGTGCTGGCCAACCCTCCTCGGTCACAGGGTGACATCCGAGGGGCATGGCACGAAGCTCCCATTTCCTTGCCACTCCAGCAAGCCTTCCCAGGCTGCTGGCCGCTGCAAAATGCCCTGCAGCTCGCTGTCAGGTAGGAAAGGAGAAAGCCTTGTCATGGGCTGCCAATGGTCATCCTGTAGCCAAAAAGTCTGCCCTGGCCAGAGGCAGCTGCTCCATCGGGTGCAGTTAGTGCCTGAGCACCCGCTGAGCACTCAACCTGTGTGGGACAGAGGGTCTCACCGCCTTGTTCCACCCTGCGTGGTGGAAGCCGGCCACCCCCCCAAAACGGTGTGCCGAAGGAGCAGGAGGGGCTGGTATTTAGGCCACCACGGGATGGTGGCACCTTGAGCTGTGGGATGAGCTCCTGGAGCCAGCAGCCCTGCAGCCCCAGTGCCCCCTGCCTCAGCTCGCGGTACTGGGCGGCCTCCGGCTGCCCCTCCATGGCCCTGTCCCTCGTGCCACCGCCAGCCACCCTCTCCCTGCTCCCTCACTGCCTCGTCCCAGCCCCATCATCCTCATCCTCGGGGCTGGGGGGAGCAGGGGCAGTCATGGCTGGCCCACATGCAGTTTGAAGCAAGGTCTCTGGGAACGAGCAGGGCGCTGCAGGCAGCCAGCAGTGTCACCGGCAGAGCCCAAGCCCCGTGCTCCATGCTCACACACCAGGCACGGGAAGAAGACGTTCATAGGGGAAGGAAAGAAATTAAAGAAACCATTACCTTTCACAGAGGCTTTCAGGTGCGAGCTGCTCCCGGAGGAGATGGGCTTTTGCTCTGCATGGGTGCAATCAGCCCTTTGGAGGAACAGCAAAGCCTGAAGAGACCTCAAGCCCTGGGAGCTCCTGTCCCGGCAGGGATGGGGTGGCCGTGGCTGCCAGCTCCGGGCTGGATGGGCCCCGTGGGGCTCCCGGCACTGCCAGCAGGGAAGCTCCCCTCTCCGCTGCAGGGATGTCCCAGGGGAGGGCACACATCACGCCCTGCTCCAGCTTGGTGCGGAGGGCTGGGGCCAGGGCGCATCAGCTCTGCTGTTGCCATTGGAAAGAAGCAAGCCAGCCCTTCCAGCCCTGCTGCCAGCTCCCTGCTTGTCTCACCCTTCCTAAAAGCGCCGAGAGGGTGAAAACCTTAATGGGATTCGTTCCGTCGTGTCAAACTGCTGATGTGATGCAGGTTTGGGCAGTTAGTGCAGCCACAACCAGAATTTAAAGAGAGAAGGTAGAAAAAAGAGGAGAGGGATAGAAGATGCTGAACAGATACTTGCATTTATGGCTCATGCACACAAAGGGAAGGGATACTTAGGGAGAGGTGACAGTTTATGGTGCTAATTGCATTATCTAATAGCTGCTAATTAGTTCCTGAGTCATGGCACCTGTTTACAGCTAGTGAGGGATTGTTCTAGTTGGCAGATTCACACCCCTCAAAGAGTGTGGAAACACAGCTCCTAGATACCAGGAACAGGCACCTTAGAAATACAATATAGGGGGAGAGGAAAATACAATATGGGGAAAACACAAAATATGGAAATATATGGAAAAGACAAAACAGGGGGAGGGGAAATATGAGATAAGAGGAGGCCTGTGCATCCTGTGTGTGGAGGGGAGATGAGCCTGTGTTTGCCCTGTCGGGGAGGGCTGGTATCAGGCTGCTCCTGTGCCTCTGCATCAGGAACGATGAAGGCAATAAACCAACCAGGAAAACAGAAAGGAGTTGAAGGGCCGGTAGGATTTGCTGCGCTGAGATGGCAGGGCTCCCTCTGCCCCCCTGGCTCCAGCTGGCAGC
Source organism: Falco punctatus (assembly GCF_963210335.1). Classification (NCBI taxonomy): domain Eukaryota; kingdom Metazoa; phylum Chordata; class Aves; order Falconiformes; family Falconidae; genus Falco; species Falco punctatus. The sequence continues at coordinate 2,685,045 of NC_137587.1, forward strand.
TGTGCTGGCACCCCTCCAGCATGGCAAGGGGCGATAGACCCCTGAAGTCCTTATCCTGCTCCAGAGGAGATCTGAGCCATCGTGCCAGAGGAATTGCTTCTTGCCAGGAATGCATGGGGTGGATCTGGGCTTTTTATTTTTCCCATTGAATAATTTATTCCTCTTTCTTCCTCTGCAATTCAACTGGCTCTCATGAGGCAAAGCGAATTCCTCCGTCCACACAAGCTGGGAGTCTCTGATGGCTTTTCCTGGAGCCACTGGCGAAGCAGTGAGCTCAGCCGCGTGGAGCTGCCAGCTTTCTGGGGGAGGGGGAGGCAAGGGGGTGGGAGAACCCCTGCTGTGCTCGGCACGTGTTTGTGCATCACGTTTTGAAAATTTGCTGTGTCCGGGGCCAGAAGGGACCATGCGCCCCCAGCAAGCCGGGAGCCTCCCCTGCCTTCGCTGCTGCTCCGAACTAGGTGGGTGCTGCCGGGTTTCACCTGATCTGAGGCATCGTGCCCCGGCTGTGAGGAGCACCGGCAGGCCAGGGCTGTGGCTCGTGAGCTGCTCGTGTGAGTAGCACCCAGCATGCTCCCAGCACCCCAAAGCTGGCATGGCTGCACCCCCTGCCCAAGCTGGCCCCCCACCGCTTGCCTGTATCCCCAGCATACCCCTGGATCATTCGCAGCTCCTAAGGGGCCGCACACCATCTACCCACAGTATTACCAGGCAAGGAGCAAATCAGTGAGAAAGCATTTTTAAGTGGTTAAAAGTCACTCCTATAAATAACCTACCAGCTTGCTGGCTGCTCTGACAATTAATTAACCATCTGCCACCCAATTATTAGGCCCAATAAACAACCTATCAGTGAAACACCAATAGTGAGCGTGCCCAGCAAATGCCATGCAAGCCAAAGTCCAGCCTTACCCTGCTGTGCCCGACCCCTGGCTCCAGAGCCCCGGTGGCTCCCCAGCAGCTCCTGAGCCTGCTCCAGTGGGTCCCGTCACAGGGGGAGAACACTCATCGTGGCAGCATCCCATGGCGGGGCCGGGGGGGGCACACAGTCGCCTCCCTCCTGTGCCCTCTGCCTTGGCCCCCTCAGGGCTGCAGGTCTGGGCTGGTGGCAGAGCTCAGCCCACGCCACTGAGCCGGGAAGGTGCTGGGCTTTCAGTGGAGCCTGGGCTAGAGCCACACTGCTCCCCTCCCAGCTACTGCATTAATGCTCTCTGCCTCAGAGAGATGCTCAAGCTCTTTTATATCCCTGGGCTGAAGCTTTAATAGGACCTAGTTGTTTCAAGGCAGTGCAACAGAAATAACCCTGTTGTAGGTGCGGGTCCTGCTGTAGGTGCAGGTCCCGCTGCCGGGAAGGGTTCTGGGCTCAGCTGGCCACAGGAGGGAAAGGGAAGGTTACAGGAACAGGCGGCTGCCTGGATTAGCTGGGCTCTCCCCAGGGAGAGGTTGGTGGCCGGGATCAGACGCCTGCAAGAGAGATGATGCTGGAGCGGGGTGAAGAGGGCAGGGAGTTGCAAGACTCCAGAGCTGGTTGCTTAGAAGAGCAGCTCTCCCTGCCCCAGGGACAAGGACAGGCCTTGCCTGGGGACAGCAAGGAGGATGGACTCAGCCCCTCTTCGGGGAAGCCAGCTGCGGGAAGCCCTCCCACCCTGCCACTGCCCTGCACAGCCATGGCCACCCACTCCAGGCCCCTGCCACCTGCCCAGGGTACCAGCCCACCCTGGAGCCACTGGGTCAGGTGGGGGCTGGCCCCCATGCAGAGCCGCAACACCCTGAGCCCCCCCCCTTTGCCCACACCGGAGTCCCGGCAGGCCGTGGGATGGGGATGCAGCTCAGGCAATCCGGTAGTGTTGCTCTGGCAGAACAGAGCTGCCAGGAGGGTGGTGGTGGTGGGGGGATGACTGTGTTGCTCTGTAAGCAACTCCTCCCAGAGCTGAGAGAAAACACCAAAGTGCTCATCTGAAATTTTAAAGAGCAGGCAATGGGAACCAGAGCCCCTTGCTCCAAGGAGCAGCAGGGTGAGGCTCCGTGGGGCTTTGAGAGGATGAATGAGCCAGCCAAGCAATGGAGGAGAGAAAAGAGAGCTGCTGCCCTGAGCCAAAGGCAGAGAATTGGGCGAGTGCAAGGGCCCTGCCAGGTGGATGTGGATGTGGCAAAGGAGAGCCCTAGCCCTGGGGACAGAGAGCAGCAGGGAAACTTTAGGGTGCTAATGACAAAGAAAATGGGAAATATTAGACCCTGCTTGGCCACGAGACCTGCCAGAGGGTTTGCAGCTGGAGGTGAGCAAGGAGCCAGAGTCTGTAGCGTAAGGTGGGCAGGGGAGCCCAGGGCATGGACAGGCAGCACTGGAGGGGTGGGGGGCCTAGGGACGAGAACAGGTGGAAAACCCCATCTGTGATGACAACAGAGGAGAGGAAGGATGGAGAGAAAGGAGTTGGGAATAGCTTCAGGGTGCCAGAGAGGGATTACGTATCTCCCCCTCAGAAGAGCCCTAAGAAACTCCGCCGAGAGGGAGACCCCCTGTGCAGGGACGCTGCCTGCAGACCCCTCCCTGCTGCCTTCCCTGCAGGCTCCCACCAGCTCCTGGCTGGGCAGAGTGGGAACCGTGCTGTGGCTGGAAACCTTCATGGCTGCAGCTCTCCTGCTTGGGCTGTCCATCTCCGCCTAGGAGTCACCTCTCACCGGGGATGGTGGTCCCCAGCTGGCCACAGCCCTAGCCAGTGCCACAGGCAGCATCCCGCAGCACTGGGCAGGGGTTTTAGCTGCCTCATCGCCTGCAGCAGATGGTAGCAGAGGGTTTCATGAGCTGTGCATTGCTTAAGGGCCATGGTGGGTGGTCGGAGCTCTTCGAGCAGCCTGGAGACAACCGACCATGCTAGACGCTGCTTCTAAGTGCTGCAGAAAGGCAGACCCAAGCCCAGGCAACCCATGCCTGTTGTCATGCAAAGGTTGACCCTGGTAGGGTTTCATTGCTCTCCTCACTGTGCACACACACACACTTTTCTGGCTTTAGCTGGGGCTGCACGTGATGCCGCGGCCAGCAGAGCAGGGATCCAAACGACCCCAAAGGCCCTGGAGACATGCAGGGTACGCTCCTTCCCATCTCAGTCATGCAAAGATCCCGCAAGGACGCCTGTCCCTTGGCAGCAGAGCCAGCCCGCTGTGCTGCCCATGGGGGGGGGCAGCTAACGTCAGCATCTGGGGGGGTCTGCAAGCAAGGGGTCACAGAAACGAGGCGCCAGGCATGCCTCCGGAGAGCTGCCCAGTGACCTGGAGCGGGCCGAGGGCCGGCGACATCGTGTTTGCAGAGTGGTGTTTTCAGACCTCAGGGCTGCACAACTGGGGCTCTGAGTTTCCCACAGACAAATCAATCTCGTTCTGCTTAAAGAGCCTAAAGACATTAACCCGTTAACCAGCCGATGCAAACCAACTCTGCCACCAGCCTTAAACCTGCAGGCGACACTTCACCCAGCACCCCTCTCCTCCAAATGCCTCCAGCTGAGGTACCTGGTGCCAGCGCCCACCGCCGCCTCTGCCAAGCTGCAAGGTGCTATAAAATATATTAGATTTAATAGCAGCTGTAGTAGCAGGGGGCTGCTCCTCCGCCTGGCTTTCTTGGCTAGAGCACAGCCAGCCTTGATAGCTCAGTACTCGATAGCTCTGGCTGAGCCCGCTGCATCCGAGGAGCTCCATCGTTTACACTGAGTCCTGCCTTTAAAGGACAAACTTCCCAGCTGCTGCTCTTCCTGCGCCAGCTGACCGAGGATGAAACTCCTCTGCGAGGCTGTTGAAGACAAGCAAACAGCCCTGTGGTTCCCCGTGTCCCTCTCCAGCCCTCTCTGAGTCACAGAACGGTGCCTGGGGTGGTGTGGGTCCTCCGCACCAGCACATCTCAGCCTGCCTAACGCCGGGGTGAGAGGGAACAACGCACTTGTGCACCTCTGCCACTGCCTCATGTACTGAGCCTGAAGGCCATGCTGCACGGGACATGCAGGGGTGATGAGGACAGGGTCACAGGAAGACAGAAGAGCCAGTGTCACTCCCCCAGATCTAATTTGCAGGACCTCCAGCAACCGTTCTGGGGATTGTCAGAGGGATGAGGCTCTGTGCCTGCAGCCACTGCATTTGGAGGCTCGGACAGGCTGGTGAAGTTCATTTTCTAAGCAAATTTACATCTGACAAGGTATAAGCTGAGCCTTTGTTGGAGCTCCTCCTCTGTGTGGTGCAGCCTCTGGGCTGAAGGCATCTCTGGAGGGTCCCAGGAGCAGCCCCTGGGTGAAGGCGTGAGCAGCTGTGCCCAGCATGCATGGGGTCAGGCTGGGGACCATTGCCAGCAGAGACTTGTTTGCTCATGCTCACTGTGCCGGGGGACTCAAGGGATGGAGCCAGGCCAAACGATGTTGTCCTGGCCCAGAGTCAAGTCCCAAGAGGACCGGCACATCCTTCCACAGGGAAGGTGGGATGGATGCCAACACGCACACAGGGTAGGGACAGCCAGGTGCCGGGGGCTGGTTCTGTGTCTGCTGCTAAACATCAAGGGAGGGGACCCATGGGTGAGGCAACCTGCCCTGTGCTCCTGCACCAGCAAAATCCCGGGAGCACTTGCCCCAGATTCATTTGTCCCGAAAAGGCCAAATTCCTACTTGAAGCTTCAGCAAATGAATTTGTCTGAATATAGTGCGAGGGCCAACCTCGGTACCTTCAAGGCTCTGGATGCAGTGAGACTTTCTCGTGCCTAGAGGATTAAAGGGATGCTGTGGTGGGCAATGCTCTCCTGGGGACGCCCCAGGCTGGCACACTGCTCCACTCGGCTATGAGTTAGATAACAGCCTCCCAGTAAGACCTGAGCTCACCACGCAGCCTGCTGGGGCCCTGGGCAGAAGAGCACATGAGCCTTCTTAGAAACTGGTGTCTGTTTCCTGACTGGTCGCCCGAATCCCTCAGAAGAGGGATGGCTTTGGCGTGGCTCCAAACACCAGCTTGGAAAGGCTTAAACGCTGCCCAGGTGCCAAGCCCTGCGCCACCACTGGCATCTGCCACACTCACCAGGGGTGCTGGTGCTAGGGCAGGCTGAGGAGCAGTCAGCAGGGGATGCTGCGAGAGGGATGAAGAGAGGAGGGGAAGTAGATGAGAATGGTGTGGTCCAAACTTCCACTTCTCGGCTGTGCCAGGTCCCGCACACTCTCATCTCCCCAAAACACATCCTTTAAATACACGGTTTTAGAGCCAGCCCAGAATGGATGTTGAAATGCAAGGCAAGCCTCCTCCCTTGGCTTACTGGAGAGCAACAAGGGCATAGCCCTGTGTCAGACCGAGCAGAGACTGGTTCAAGGACAATGCCTGCATCTCCAGAAGGTGTCCATCAACGCCCTGATGTAGTGTGCCCTGGAGAAGGGGTCAGCTCACACACACAAAACTCTTGCTGCATGTATGTGCATGCGGAAAGAGGAGCTGTGTCTGTGCAGAAAGCAGCAGCCCCTTGCAAACAGCCTCCATTTCCCTCTGCCCTTGCTATCGCTCTCCCTGCTGCCCTTGCAGAGCTGTGTCTGCCACCTTGGCTGGGCGCTCACCAGCCCTCTTCACCTGTGTGGATGCCACTGGCCGGGGCTCAGCAGGGCAGGCAGAGAAGGGCTCCACAGCGAAGGTGTGCTTGGGGCTGCTCTGCATCAGCCACTCATGCTGGTCTCACTATTTTTATTCCCTGGGTTTGTCCTTTTTTTTCCTTTCTTTTTTTTCCTTTTCTTTTTTTTTTTTTTTTTTTCCTGGGGAGATGTTTGTCATTTTAATTTAAAAAAAACCAAACAACAAAACCTCAACCATGACACAACCTGACATCAATAGGATCCTCGTGGGGACAGTTTAAAGAGAAAAACCATGCTCCTTCTGCAAACTCAGAGTAATTGGATCACAGCATTAATTAATCATTTCAGTTCATTTCTCTTCTGTGAAAGAAAACAGACTGACCCACCCAGACGGGTATGCCCCTCGTGTGAATAAACAAACGACTTTTACCGGTAGCCCTCCTCCTTCTCCTCCTCCTGCCAGCTTCCCGCTGCCCACTCACTGGGTCACTGCCGGGGCCGCTGCTCCATCCAGCAGGGCTGGGAACCTGCTGCTGGCTCAGAGCAGGGCGCGGGGGCTTAGCTCTCACAGGGACCGGGGGCTGCCACACAGAGGGACACCACCCTGCCCAGATACGTGCTCCCACCCCACCTTCCCCACCCAGGGGCTCTGCCTGCTGGTCACCAGCCTGGCTGAGGGGCCGCTGTTTCTTAGGATCTCTGCAGGGGTGAAATCGCCCCTGGGATGCTCTGCTCTTTGTTGGGATGGCTCACGGGGGCCTAGTCCAGGCTGGAGAGCAGCAGCAGGCACTCAGATCCCAGAAGCTGAGGCATTAGGAAGCAGGAGGTGATGCCCAGCCATAGTGACAGCAAAAAGCATCTTGCTGTCGCCTGTGATTTCAACGTGAGCATTGTCACCGGTGGTGTTTAACCGAAAGCCTGGGCTCTAGGACCCTGGCATCTGAGTCTTTCGATAGACAGTGCCAGCATCAACCAGCTGTACCAGCCCTCCCAGCCCCTCTGCTCATCCTGCAAGTAGTGGCAGGAGCAGCCAAGCCACCCTCAGAGGTCACTCAAGGCACCTGTGACAAAGCAGGAGCCTCCAAAGAGCCGAGGGAGCCGCCAGCCCCGCCAGCTGCGCAGGGCACAGAGGGACGCTAGCTGTTCCTCCCGTGGGGCAGGGTCTCCCTGGCCGTGGGCTTCGCAAAGCCCAGCTAGAACAGCCACAGCGCATACAGAGGGGTTGAAAGCAGAAGAGAGGAGAAGGCAGCATTGCTCTCATTTAAATAAATGACAAGAACCGTTCCCTGATTTGAAGCCTTTGTCATTTTGGGAGAAAAGAAGGGTGGGGCTGCCTGACCCTTGCCCAAGATGGGCCAACAGAGAGCACGGGGCAGCCTTGCTGTTACCAGCAGGGCCAGCAAGGGCTGACGGGCAGGTGGGATCCACATGCAGGGAGAGAGGGGCAAGCCCTGTCCCCCCTGCATCGCCCAACCCGGCAAAGGGCTCTGCAGAGAAGTGGGGGGACTTCTGCCTGGTCATATCCTGGGGGTGGTCCCCAGCATGGGGACAAAGTATCCAAAAGGTACAGGCTCCTGTCCCTGCTGCCTTTGTTGGGATACGGAGGGAAGCAAAGCAAGCATGCAGGTAGTTTCCTGCCCAGAAAACAAATCTCCTTCCAAGAGGCAAGTGGGGGGCAAACAGCTCCCGCCCGGCGGTCCCCACTGCGGGGGGGTAGGCTGCTCGTACGCCCGTGGCAGGGTGCTGCCAGGGCCGGTTCCTGGGTGACCGGAGGGAGCCGAGGTCCCACGGATGCCGGGGTGGGGGGGGGGGCAGCGCAGGTTTGGATGGGCGCAGGGGAGTGGGGTGACAGAGCTCGCCCCGATACCCCGGCAGGGCTGCAGCCCAGGCAGTGAACCAGCCCGGGGGTCCCGACCCTCGGGGCACCCCCGGGATTCCCGGAGGGAGGCAGGAGTACGGGAAAGTTGACAGAGATATCCCTCCCAACTCCTGGGGAGCCCGGCTGCTCCATCCCCGGGGCTGCGCACCCCACCTCCCACGCACTCCCACTCCGGCCAGGACTCTCCGAGGGGGGGGGGCCCACGGGGGTGCCCCCCATCACCCACCCCCCGTCCCGTACTCACGGAGCCCCCGAGCAGCGACTCACCGGGCAGCCCCCCGGGCGCGCCGCCCGCCGCCGAGCCGTTCTCAGCGGCCATGGTGCAGCGCCGAGCCCCGCGCCGCGCCGTCGGGGGCTGCGCTCCGCATGGCCCGGCCGCTGCCGGCTCCCGCGGCGCCGTGCGCGGCCGAGGGGCGGGGAGGGGAGGGGAGGGCTCGGCCCGGCCTCCCCCCGCCCCCTCCCTCCCCCGCCCCCCCCTCCCAGATGTGCCGCCCCCAGATGTGCCGCAAAGCCGCACCGGGGCGGGGGGGCATGCCGCTGTTCGCCTTCCTCGTTCCAGATGTGGCACCTCGCCCCCGACGGACAGATGTTGGGCTGGGGGGGCGGGGGGGGGGGGGCGTGCGGGCGGCTGCCCCCCACCGCCACCCGGTGGGCTGGCGGGAGCTCCACCGTGCAGCACCGCGGACAGCGCTGCCGGCCGGCCCAGGCTCCCCCCGGACCCTCCGCCCCGGGACCCCCGCCCCGGGCCCCCCCCGGACCTTCTGCCCCGGGACATTCTGCCCCGGCACCCCCGCCCAGGGAGCCCCCATCCCGGGATCCTTCGCCCGGGGAGCCCCCGTCCCGAGACCCCCGCCCCAGGCTCCCCCCTGGTCCTTCCGCCCTGGGACATTCTGCCCTGGCACCCCAACCCGGGAGCCCCCATCCAGGGACCCCTGCCCAGGGACAACCCCCGCCCCCCCCCAGGACCTTTCGCCCCAGGTTCCCCCTGGACCTTCCGCCCTGGGAGTCCTCTTCCTGGTACCCCCACCCAGGGGGACACTCCCCGCACCCCCGGGACCTTCCGACCTGGGTTCCCCTGCCCCGGGACCCCTGCCCTGGGACCCCAGTCCCGGGAACCCCTGCAGACGGGCAGGGCAGAGGCCCGCTCCGCTGCAGCAGGGAGCACCAGGAGCACCGGTGCCCCACCATGGGCGAGAGCCAGACACCGGGGGAGGTGGGCACGGCTCGGCCACAGGGACCCTCGGTGCACTCCATGGTCCCCAAAACACAGTTAAAATCCAGTCCTGGCACACACATCTGCAAACTTAAAATCACAGAACCACAGAATTGCTGAGATTGGCAAAGCCCTTTGAGATCACCGAGCCCAACCGTCACCCCAGCAGTGCCCAGTCCACCCCAACCCATGTCCCCAAGTGCCACAGCTGCGCGGGTCTCAAACAGCCTTGGAAGCCACAACGAGCTCCCTGCCGGGCTGTCGCTGATACCCAGCGCTGGGCTTTCCCCACAGGGACAAACACATCAACAGGCAGCCTGACCATCAGTTGGCTGCCCCGCAGGTTCTGTTTTCTCCTTTATGGTGAGCAAGAAGAAGCAAAAATATTTTTAAAAAATTCTGCCTTCCCTTCCCTCTACACCTGTCCTCTCCTCTGCTTATACCTAGACCGACTCCCTCACCGCCCCCCCCTCTCACTTGTACCGTCTCACAGGCACACATGGGTATCATTCCCCCATCTGCTCGGCTCTCGCACATACATACATAAATATGCATAAACAAATAAACGCCCCACTTTCTCCCTCCGTTGAGTGATTACAGCCAAGTTCCCACCATCCACCCCTTCGCCTCACCCTCCTCTCACCCCCCTCGCTCTGGGAGGCAGCACTAACTGAAGGCCCGTGTCTGACTGATGCCAGCCTCTCATCTAAAATGTTGGCCAGATGTGCCCAGCTCACGGATTTGACCTCTCTCTTCCCCAGATCCCGCAATCTGCTATCTTCTCCCTGGAGGCCAAGACCCATTTCTGAATCCCAGCAGAGGGACCGTTGTAAGATAATTCAGACGATTCTCTCTGGTGACACAGCTCCAGCTCCGAGCGCTGCGCTCTGCACCCGGAAAAGGTTAAAGCCTTTCGGCGCTCGCGTCCTTGGCTCGGCTGCTGCCTGTGCACGCCGAGAGGCCCCTGCCACTGCAGCGAGGCAGATTCACCGTCTTTATTTTGGTCACCCTAGGCCAGATCCTGGCGTTTCTTTAGTGAGTGTTCAGTCAACTGGTATTCATTTTCTTTCCTGCTTTCTTTGAGGAGCGAGAAGACAAAGCGTTCCCAGCATCAGCTGGTGCAGAGCCGCGCAGTTGCGCTGAGCGCAGCGAGGCTTTGCTGACTTCTGCCAGCTTAACATCTGCCCACGCCGTGTCTACAGGCACCCACCAAAAGCTGTCAAGGTCTCCAGCCACTTAATTGGAGTCCCCAAAGCCTTGACCTCAAATAAATACCACCTGCTCCTCCTCCTCCCTGCCCCTCCCCCTTAAAAAAAAAAAAAAAAAAATTAATGTGAAAAAACCTTTGCCATGTTCCGGGTGAACTCATCAGCCTGAGGAAGTATCTGCTTCACAGACTAATTGCGCCGGAGCTGGGTTATGTGATTGGCCTCTTGTTTCAAACCACAGCTCCCCATGGATAGACAAAAGACTGTAATGAACAGCGAGGAGTCTTCTTCCAAAGCTGATCGGCCATTGAGAGAAAAACAGAGTAACCAAACCGAATGCAAAACTTTTCACCTTCTCTCAGCCTAGCTTGGCACGCCCTCGTTAGGTAGGAGAAGTTGGGTCTCTGCAAGCCCAGGCTCCCTGTGCACACCCCAATTAAAGCTCTAGCACTTGCTTCTCTCGCCTTGACACGTTCGCACATTCGCTGCGCACGGGCTGCCAGCGAGGCTCGCCAGCCCCTCTCCTGTCACCGAGGTGCCATCGCCTTCCCTCGCAGGCCATGCAGGCGCTGCTGGTGGAACACAACCCCCCTGCACCCCATCTCCCACCCTCCCCTGCCCACAGGCGCGCCTGGCTGCGCGGTGGGGCGGTGGGGCGTGCAGCTGCCCCGCGTCATGAGCCAGTGGCTAACCTGCCATCATGGCCAGTGGCCCAAGCAAAGGAAGGGCCTTCTTTGTTCTTGTTTGGGATCAGGGTCTGTGACAGTTCAAGTCTCCTGCCATCCTGCTTGGCTGATGCAGCTGCTCCGGCAGGTACTTGGGAAGTAAAAGCTGGCACACGTCACCTTGCAGGGATCTGGGATACTCCCGGAGCTGACCATTTTTCATGTAGCTGCACACTTCCCTTTCTTCCATCAGTATACTTCCACCCTCTATTTTTGGATGGCTTCTTTGCCTTTCTTTCTTTTTTTTTTTTTTTTTTTTTTAATTTTTAGCCATGCCCATGAGCTCTGCTGTGCCTGCTGTCTCATCAGCAATTGCTGTTCTTCCATTATCAGCTGGCAACGCTCCATCAGGCTTCTCCATCTCAAAAATTGCCCTCACACTGGAACAACACAAACACCTAGAAACAGGCAAAGCCACTTCTCTCCCCCCTGCCCCTGGGGCGGGGGAGGCAGGGGCCAGTGGCAAGTGGCCACCTTGGTGCTCCATCTTGGCTTGCTACAGCTCCCATCCACGGCCACCCCGAGGCAGAGGAGTGGCTATGCCACTGGAGATGGGTACGTTCCAAGGGCAGGGAAGGCAGTTACAGGTCATTTACTCCAGCTTCTCCCACAGGCCCAGGAACATCCACCTGTTATCTCTGAGAAATTCCCAGTAACTGCAGGACAAGAGGAAACAGCCTCAAGTTGTGCCAGAGGAGCTTTAGATTGGATGTTACGAAAATTTTTTTCATGGGAAGGGTGGTCAGGCACTGGGACAGGCTGCTCAGGGATGTGGTGGAGTCCCCATCCCTTGAAATGTTAAGAAAACATGCAGATGTGCCTGGGGACACGGGTTGGGGTGGGCTCGGCAGCGCTGGGGTAACGGTTGGGCTCGATGGTCTCAAAGGGCTTTTCCAACCTCAAGGATTCCGTGGTTCCGTGCACTCACCTGCGCAGCCTGGAGCAGGCAGCAGCCCTAGCGCAGCCAGCACTGGCTGCTGGTACACAGCTCAAAGCCAGCCTGTGGCTGCTGGGGGATCTGGGGGATTCCCCCCACCCTGCAGCCCCACGCTCACCGCAGGGCCCCCCAGGAAAAGCTGTTATCACCCAACCCTGCAGCGCATGGGGCACGTGCCGGTTCAGACGCACACCTCCAGCATCAGGAGCTGCTGGGGAAAAACCTGCCCACCCCCAGCTCCGGCCAGGCTTCCCCCTCCCTCTTCACGGTCTCCAGCGAAAGCGCCTTAGCCCCAGCTTGTCCTCCCATTGCACTCAGAGGGGGATGCCCTGGTGCATACTCTTGCATGCTGCCTCTCCTTTCTTCCCATCCCTCCCCAAGGTGCTTCTGCCTCACACACCCCCTTTCACGCTCTGCTTCCCTCCCTCCGGCATCAGATCCCTTTGCCCTCAGGCAGATCCAGATTGCCTCTCCCAGCACGGCGCAGGCAGCCAGCCCCCCTCCCTCCGACAGACGTACTCCCACAAACCCACTGAACCCATCCACACGGCTTTAATATTCATAAAAGTCAACCCTAGTCTAAAGAAAATGTGGTTGATGATGAAAGTATTTACATTGCAAATCACTTTTAATAACACTCCGGTAGTCAGCCTGGTGATAAATGTTAATCTGTCTATCAGCCCAACAACAAAATAAACCCAGCTCAGAAGGGGAGAGGCAGAGAGGGGAACACCAGCCGGTGAAAGGCTCAGCCCCCCCCCCCCCCCCCCCCAGCATCACCCCACCAAGGGAGACGGGTGTGAGGGCTGCACTCAGCAGCCAGCGAGAGCATTGCAGCGTGACACAGCGAGCGGACCAGCCGCTACGTGTGCTCTTGGCCAAGCGAGGAGACACCCCAGGCACCCCGGCGGGGCAGAGGGCAACCCCCCCAGCATGCAGCCCCTTCGCTTGCTGGCAGGAGGCCGCTGTCTAAACTCTCCCTGCCAATGCCCAGGGCTGCAGGCAACAGGGCAATGCCATCCGTGGGTGAGACACGGCCCACGGGTCATTCCCCCCGGTCATCTCTGGGGAAGGTGGGAGAGGGGACAGCACTTTGGGGGCACCTGCCTGGCTGCCTGGCTAAGGGCATGGGATGGCACATTGGTAGGGGGGCTTAGGACAGTTTGAAGGATCTGAAATAAATATCACTCCCAGGCCACATCTGCTTGGAGCCTCCCACGCCGAGGAGACAGGATGGTGTGAGCACAAGTCCTGTCTCCCCATCAAGCACCATCCCCAGGGAAGCTTCATTCCCCCTCATTCCGGCTGTCCTGGGGCAGCAGCAGGCATGTTCAGCCCCAGAGGTGAGCGCTGCGGAGGGCAGTCACTCAGGGATGCGGGCTGAGCCAGGACCCAAATCACACTGGGACACAACCAGGCTGCGGGGAGCGGGTGATGCTGCAGGGGAGCAGCGCAGGGCTTGCAGGGCCCGAGGAGGAGCAGGGCTGCTGCAGCCTTCCCCAGAGAGGTGGTGGCCGACGGCACCCAGCTGCTTTCTGCACCCTCCGCCAGGCCCCCAGGCCTGCAGCCACATCTTCTCATGCTTCACAGCACGCCTGGACCAGGGACGGAGGAACAAAAATACCATTGCTGAAGCTGCATTAGACACATCAGTGCTCAGCTGTTTCCCAGCCTCCCGGGCTGCTTGGAGAGACAGGGTAACGAAAGATTCTTTCATTATTTGGGAAAAATCATCTTTTGCACCAATGAAGGATGCCAGAGCCACAGCCCCAGGGAGCGGGTGACCGTGTTGAGCCACGCAGCAGGTGTGGCCCCCGCGGCTGGGGTGACAGTGGCACTTGCCCTGAGGTCCCCAGCAGGGCACAGCCAGGACAAGCGGGGTACGGCTGCTCTGACCTGGCAGGGAAGCCAGGTGAGCACGAAGAAGTTTTTTATGACTAATGTAGAAAGTCATCCTCCCACGCCTGGCTAGTGCACGTCAGTGCAATTCACACCAGCCTGTGAGCATCCCTGAAGCGCCAGGGGACCCCCCGACACCTGCGGTCTCGGCTTGACCGCAAATATTAGTGCCTTAACTCACGTGTGGGGGGCACGGCAGGTGAAATGTTAGGCTTCACACCTCACCTTGCTGCCAGCCCTTGGAAGTTGGCTGCTGGGCATGGATGACCTCTCGAGCTCATCAAAAGTGGGAGGGCGGCTGCAGCCCGTGCCCGCTGCGGCTCTCAGGGAGGCATGGGGAGTACGCACCTCTGGGAGAGCTAAACACAACAGCACACCGCCCAGCCTGGTGTGCTGCAAGCTCCTCAGTCAATAATCATCTGCTTTTCGCGTTTTTAAAAGATTGCTGCTGTTGCTGCTATTTTAAGGTTGCGCTCAATTTTGTCACATTTGCCATATAAGCATGACTTCAAATATTTCAATATAATTGTTTTGTAGCAAGTCTTATTTGCTTTCTGGGTAATGGAAGGGGGAAAGTGCTTCTGAATCACTTCTTTTATACCTATTATAAAAAAAAAAGGTGAAAAAAAAAAAGTGGAAATGTAGGCTTGTGCTGTTCCCCTGCCGTTTCCCACACCGCCGCAGAAGACGGCACATCTCCCCTGCGCCCGTTGCACCCCTGGGCCAGGTTTCATGGGCAAACACCGTGCCTGCTGCTGGCAGCCAGTCACCACACCCCATCCCGCGCTGCCTGACCATCGGGGGAAAAGCAAACAGGGGCTCAAGCCCCTTTAATAGATGAATCTTAATTCATTAATTCTCTAATTTGCTACTTCATTAATTCACTGATTCACAAATGCACTAACCGGCAGGCTTACGCGCGGGGCAGTTCCCTCGCCGGCAGTGCGGGTGCTCAGCCTTCCTCTTGGGCACAGTGTGGGGGGGTCTGTGGTAGCCCATCGGCCAGCACGGGAGCCCAGCTGCTGCCACCTCCCCTCCAAAGGCTTTTGGGGTTGGCTGCGGTGTTGACGCCTCCCAGCTCAGGTCGGTCCATACCATCTCTATAGGCTGGTGGGTCCCGCAGAAGGTGCTGGTGACGGTTGCAGAGCTGCAGGAAAGGATGGTTGGGGGACACACTGGTCCACTAGCTCCCAGGCTGCTGGGGTTGGAGCCTCTAGCCTGGCAAGCCTCCCGGGAGCTAAGACCACCTTTGGTACTGGCAGCCACTTTGCTGGAGGAGAAACTCACCCCGAGTGAGGAGACAAGCCCCAGCCCCACAGGGCACTGAGCCGCCCTGGGGACACCGGGGCAAAGCCAAGTCTGTCTGGGGGCCCCAGTCTTCTCAGCCCCAGGGGCAGGGAGCTGCCACCCCGCCATCAGATTTAACTCACCAGCAGTGTGGGGGAGCCTGCCTTCCAGTACACATCCAACCTAACAAATGTTTTCTTTAATGCACTTATCCTTTTAAAAAGGTGCATTTCCCTCAGTTTGTGGTAATCGCCGGTGCTGCTGAGGGACAAAGAGCTCTGTGTATGTGCACCTGACCTTGGGCTGCTCAGTTCCACCGTTTGGACAGGATTTGTGCTCCCCACACACATACTTACCCCGCAGAGAGCCCCCGCTAGCGTTAATGCCACCAACCATCCCCTTCCCGCGGAAGGAAACCAAAGGTGACACACCAAGTGTGCAGAAACCACAGCAGGTAAAAACCAAACGGTCAGAAAGATGCATCCAGGAAGCGTTTCACACAGGCAGAACGAAGCAGATCCTTTCTTCCTGAAGAAAGATGCTGCCTCTGGCAGGGACCTGCAGGGACCTGCCCCTCTGGGGGGGCTGCTGCAGAGCAAGGACCTGGCCACCGTCACTTGCCTTCACCCCATGGATGATAAGCGTGATGGCAGGCAGCCCGCAAGCATCCACACCTCCCGCTCACGTGGCTGCCTCTCTTCTCGCCCCCCCCCCCCCCCCCCCCCCCGCCCAGACTCTTCCCACTGAAGTTATCCAGGAAGAAGACCCCATGCCAGGGTATGAGGGATACCAAGCTGCCACACACCGCAGGGATGAAGCCATCATACTGCCATCGGGGTCTCCTATTCACCTCCACCTCTGTACCCCCACCCAACCCCAGCACTCGCCGAGGAGACTCCACTGCCCCAAGCCAAGCAAAAATCTGGGTGAAGTCTTTTTTTTTTTTTTCTTTATGGCAAGAGGCCATTTCTCAAGGCAGAGCCAGGGATGGAGGAGACTCAAGGCTGCAGGATGCAAGAGCTCTGCTCTCTGCCAGCCAGGCTAATAACCCTGTATTAAATTACAGGCCTGGGTTCAGTTGTGGTTGTGGGGTTTTTTTTGTTTCTTTCTTTTTTTTTTTTTTTTATAAGCTGTCTGTTTAGATTTATCAGTGTAATTCCTGATACTGCCTTGTCGGACATCATTACGATAATCTCACTACCGCGTCTGCTGGGGAATTGGGAGGTGAGCAGGGGGCTGCTGCAGAGCCAGAGGGCAGTGGGGCTGGGGCCACCTGCAAGCCCTGGGACCACTCACCCTAGAGCTGGGGACCCTGGGGAAAGTGGAGGCATGAAGGCAAGAGCCCCTGCAAGGGGACTCAAAAGTCAAAAAGTCACGGGAAGAACTGTCAGGGAAGAAGACACGGAGGGATGAGGGAGCCAGCGCCCTGCCAGGTGGGTCTCCGTCCCTCCAACGACTTCACCAGGAGGAAGAGAAGCCTCCAGAGAGGGGGAGAGGGCACACAGAAAAACCTGGAGGTTCTGGGCAAGCTGGAAATGAGCAGCCTCTGTGTTGGAATGATGCCTCACCTCCCCTTAATTCCCAGTAACTGCATCATTTATCTAAACAAGACTCCTCAGGGAAGAGAGCACAGCAGGAGGAGGAGGAGGAGGGCAGGAGGCTGCCTCCGTCCATCCACGCTGCAGCCCCTCTCCCCTCCACGGGTGCTCCCTTGCACACGCACACACGTGCACACACACATGCACATGCAAGCCTCCTTCTCTTCCCCTCAGCTGGGCCAGCTCCTGCTTTGCCCTGGCACTGGTCCCACACCAGCGATCTGGCCGGCACACAGCGCTCCTCCCTGGGGACCTGGCACTGAGACCCTCACTCGTGACAGGGGCGATGCCCCAGCACAGCAGCTTCCCTTCCCAGCAGCTGGAGCGGGGTCAGCTGAGGGGCTGCCTGGGGTGGGGGCGGTGGAAATTTGGGATTTTTTGGGCATAGCATAGAGCAAAGGTGACTGTGGGAGCCTATTAACCCATGTGGAGCATCCCCCCCACCCCCCCCAACTCCCTGCTGGGCAGGGGCTGGGGGGGAGCTACAGGTGGGAGGTGAGTAATCACATCAGCAAAATAAATAAAAATCCCAGCCCAGCCCGGTGTTTTTATTAATGAAAATGAGCCTGTGATGGGACTTAATTCCCAGCCCCCGGGTGATTAGGCTGGAGGACGGAGCCTCAGTGATGGACACGTCTGGGTGGATGTGGCCCAGCCAGATGCAGCGAGAGACCGTGAGCCCCTTCCAAGGGGCAGCGGGTGCACGGCCTTGCAACCCAGAGCATGAGGAGAGGAGCTGCCAACACCTGCAGAGGGCAAGTCCTTCCAGCCGCCTCGCTGCAGACAGGGTGCTGACAGCCACTGTTGCTCAGGTGGGACCTGGCTGAGGTCACGGCACGAGGAGGGCTCCCTCCAGACCCCAGCTCACAGCCCCCCTCTCCCCATGGCTGTATCTTTGCAACTGCTGCTCTGTGGAGGTGCTTGGCTGAGCCCCCCTTACCCAGCTCCTCCGGTCTCCCTCTGTGCATCTGCCCGGGCAGTTGCTCATGCTGGTGCTGCTCTCGCCCTGGTCCCCCGGGATGTGCCAGCATCCCACGGTGCTGCTGTGGAGTGGGATGGCAGGCACTCCTATAATACAGTGGGGGAAAAAAACTAGAATTAGGTTCTCTTGCTATCATAAAGCAGGGAAAATCTATATTCATAGATATTCAGAGCTACCTGAGTGAGAACAACACATTTGGAGGGTAAATTTTCAATGGACGGACACTGCACTGATTTCATCCCCAGCTGAGTACCTGACGCTAAACAGGTTTTATCACTGATATTAAAGGATACATCATCTCAGTGATAGTATTTTAAAAGAGGAAAGTAAGCATCTGTGGTCTTATTTGTTTGAAGGGTAGAACTGTTTTATGAAAATGTATTTATTCCAACTATTCAGGGCCTGAGACCCTGCTTGGAAACCTGACAGCACCCCCAGCACAGAGGACAAGACCTTTCCCACCTCGGCTGTGGGGCAGGAGCACGTCACCCTTGTGGGCGATGTTGCGGAAGGACCCTTGCAGCACACAGAGCCTGTTCAGAGAGCGCAGAGTAAAGCGAAGTGGTGCTTAAAATCCCCCTAAAGAGCTAAAGATGCTGCCAGGGAGGAGCAACCCCTTGGGATTGCAAAGCGCCAGTGCCAAATCGGCGAGGCTGCCAGCAAGGGACGGGGCAGCTGGCAAGACAGATCCCATGCTCCTGCAGGGGTTCAAAGGGCTTTTGCAGCTGTTTCCTAAAGGACAGGACGTGTTGTATCTGCATCCATCCCTACAGCAGTAGTTGTCCACCCTCTGGGGGGACCCAAACAGCGCCAGCTTCCACACAACAGCTCCCCGGGTCCGTCCTCACCCCCCAGGGCTGGGGCAGCTTCCCCCCCGGGCTCCAGAGCCCAGTCCCTCCATCCATCACCTCCTCAATGAATTGAGGCAGACATGCCACTGGCCCAGCCAAAGTGTTACCACCAGCCCTGAGCTGGGATGCTTCAAATAGCTGTGTGCTGTGATACAAATTGTACTTTGATGAGGTCCATTAGGCCATCTGGATGGACTTAAACAGCCTTGATGAAGATGGAGCAGGGGCTGCTCGAGGCAGGAGGAATCTTGGTGGTTCCAGGGCCATTCACCATTCCTTAAGCTAATATTTATGCAGGCAGTGGGGCTGGGGTGGGTCCATGCAGAGCGGATCTGCCTGAGGGCAGCACTTCGGGTGGCCGATGTGTCAGCCTGACCATGGCACGGGTGGGATATGGGCACCACTGCACCACCCTGGAGTGTCCTCATGGATGGATCTGAGCATCATCTCCAGACTGTCCTGCTCCCATCGGTCCCATTAACTGCACGGGAGGCAGTGCTCCTAGAAAGGAAAGCCCGAGCTCGCAGATGAGTGTAAGATAACGCTCAGGAGGGGTGAAAAGAAAAAAGAGCAGGAGGAGGTTGCTAGAAAAAATCAAGGGGGGTAAGGGCCAAAGGGCAGGGAAGGGAGCAGGGGATGGGAGCCTGGAGAAACCCAGGGCAGAGGAGATGCCCCGTCCTGCAGAGCCCCGCAGCAAGGGACTGCAGGGAGTGAACGCAAGCTGAGACAGCACCGAGGCGGGGAGCAGCGCACAGGACCTGGATGGGAATTTCACTCGCTGGTGGTTTACGGGCTGTTGGTGTCCCCACGCTGGCTCTTTTGTGGCACCTCAGGCTTGGTTGAGAATTTAGCTGAGCTATTCCCCAAGTCCGATTTCCAAAGTATCTTCTAGGCAGTGTGCTCAGCCCCTCCGTGGGATGGGACCCAGTGGTGCCACTTGTTCCCCTGGGACCTTGGCCACCCTGACCTTCCCCTGGCTGCCTGCAGCCCCATCTCACTGCTGCGACCTACATTCTGCCTCCCCAAACATACGGCATTGCACTTAGCTGCATTAAACCCACAGAGTGCTGTATAGGGCTAATTTCCGATCAGGCTGTCAGGAAGTATTATGTCAAATACCTTACAGGAGCCTAAGCATATTATGCCGACACAGCTACCTTTGTCAACCAAATCTGAGGTCTCATCAAAAAAACAATGCCAGGTTTAGCCATCCTCAGCGCCTCAGAGCAAACCCATCTCCGGGGCTTCTCCTGGGTCACTGCACCCCGAGCGCTGCCGACCACTCGGCCCGGGGCTGCAGCTCTGCGGGGAGCCCCCCGAGCCCCCCTGCCAAGAGCTGGTGCCACCGCAGAGGAGCTCACATGCCTTCGAGATAAAGGGTCCCCGGAGCGAGAGCCTTACTCCCTCCCTGTGAGCGGTCACAGAGACGAAGCGGGGTGGGAAAGGCTGGGTGCAGGGCAGCATCTTGCACCGGGTTCCTGCTGCCTCTGCATGCCCAGCTCTCCTCCTCCTCCTCCTCCTCCTCCTCCTCCAAGCCTGTGTGCCGCGGCCCAAGCACTCACTGTGCGTTAAAAAAACACCTCGTCCTTTCCACACCGAGTCCCAGAACCCAAAAGCTGCTGTTTCATGGCTTTGCTTGGCCCCACCTCAGCAACACAGCAGGACCAGGCTCAATCCCTCCCTAAATAATTGTTTTAATTAGCGTTTGCTTTGATGCAGGTGATTAGCAGGGGGCTCCTGGCAGGGCTGGGGAACTTTTACAGCGGGCAGACAGATAAGTGCAGCCCTCCGTTCTGCCACAGCGCTTAAAATGCTTTAATATCAGCCTTGCCCGTGGCTGCCAGTCAGTCTTCATTAGCCCCTTCAAGCCTTTCGGAATTCTGCCTGCGGCCGAAGCCTTGCAGCACCGGCGGGGGACCCTGTGCTGGGTGCCCACCTCGGGAGGGGTACGGCAGGAACGAGGGGTAACGACCCCCAGGGCAAGGGCAGAGCCACGGCTGCATCGCCCTGGGATGTTGGACCAGGGATGTTTGAGCAGGACCAGGGGAAGGAGAGAAGCTGGCTTTGGGCACCAGCCAGCGAAGTGTGACAGAGTCCAGCAAAGGGTTTCAGCGGTGCCTGGTCAGCAGCCAGCACCCTGATAACGGGCGCTCCACCCCCCCTCCACAGCCTGCTGCAAAACCAAATAATCTGCAAATTAAACTTTCCCCGGGATGGGGTGGCAGGGCCCTGCGCTGTGCCGGAGGAGGGACAGAGCCCATCTGCCATCAGAGCCAGCGCCTGATCCTATCAGGATATTACTGTATTATTGAACTGGGGATTGAGGGACAGTCTTTAATAGCTACGATGGTATCAGGGGTCCAGCATTAAACTCCAGGAAGGGCCACAGCATCGCGTGCTTTCCCTGCTCTGAGGCAGCAATCGCACAGCACAGAGTTCTTGGGGATAAAAACATTTTCATCTCTGCACCAAATTAACCCAGGTTCATACACAGAAGCCATCAGCGGGGGGGCATAAGCTCGTGATTGCTGGGCATAGAAACACTGAGGTTGGAAAAGACCTTTAAGATCATCAAGTCCCACCAGACCTGCTGCACGGTGGGCTGCTGTCCTGCCCCTTGCCTGGGGGCTCAGAGCCAGGGCACGGGTGGCCCCTTCCCCTGCATCCAACTGTGTGTGGTGCTTGCTCCAAGCCGGCAGCTGCTGGGGTGATTTCCAGGTTGGGGAGGAGGGTGCCCGCGTGGGGGCTCTCGCCGTGCCCCCCCCAGCAGCAGCCCTGTGCTGCTGGGGCTCCCCCATGCGCCTGGGGGCTGGTGCCCAAGGGCAAGGCTGCTCTCCTGGGCTGCAGAAAGGCTGGTGCTCTGCTTGAAGGGCAGGGAAGGCAGTTACTGGTCATTTACTCTGGCTTCCCCCACAGGCCTAGGAACATCCACATTATCCCCGAGAGAGATTCCCAGTAACTGTAGGACAAGAGGAGACAGCCTCAAGTTGCACCAGGAGGGGTTTAGATTGGATATCAGGGAAAAAAAATAATCATGGAAAGGGTGGTGCTGGGAAAGGGAAAGGGAAGCCGTGCTGGCTTAGCAGTTGGACTTTATGACCTTAAAGGTCTTTTCCAACCTCAGTGATTTCATGATCAGGAGCTGTTGGCTGAACCCCTCCTGCTCCCTTTACCCTCTTCTCATTTCCCTGATTTACTCAGAACAGAGCATGCACAGAGCCCCGCCATAACGTGTCCTGGTCTCCTGTTTTCTCCCAGCTGTTCGAGGCTCCCCTCTCCCCCAGGAGCTGCAACGAGCGGTGCAGACATGAGGACAGCGCTTGCCGTGTGTGCCAAGCAATGTTCCAGGTGACCTGGGGCGCTGCTGGCCTGTCATTCCCATAGCACAGAGGAGGGGTCTGGGGAAAGCTGTACCCACGGCACCCATGTGGGTGGGAATATTGGCCTGGAAATACAGCTGAGCCTAAGAAACAGAAAGGATCGAGCCTAAATTACCATGAGATCTCGTTTTTTTGCACAGCATCTGCTATTTACCCCAGCCTCTGTAAAGCTGGAGTTAGGAGCTTGGAGGGTAGAAGTGAGGACCAAGGAGCCTTGGGTGTTTCCTGCACTTGGGAAGAGCAGGGATTCCAGAGTCCAACTGGAGCAGGGCTGGACACAAGGACAGCAGGAGAAGCCTCAGCGGCTGCCAAACCCCAGGTACCAGCCCGCAGCTCACTGCCCTGCCACGCAGAGCTGAAGCGAAGGCTCGCTGGGGTGGCAGAGCCCACTGCATCTTCCCACACCAGCACTGGTCCAGCTTCAGCAACAGGAGACCTCAGTACCTGGCTGCCTCTTCCAGCGGTGGCATTTGCTCCCTGCTGGGCTCGCATCTCCCACCGCTCACACCCTGCCCATCCCACTGCGTGATCTGAGCTCTGGCCGTGCAGTGTTTGGGCTTCCCAGTGCCCCCCCCCCCCCAAATGGCACCACCGAGCTGGAGGAGCCTGGTCTGAACTGGCAGGCAAGACCCCGGCATGGAGATGCTCGGAGGCCAAGCAGGAGCGCTTTGATTTTTGGATGGGGAGGTAGCGGGGAAGCCTCACGGTGCTCTCTCCGTGACGCCAGCTCCTGGCTGGGAGGGAGCTGATGCCCAGGGCTGGCGTCCTGGGAAGGACAGCTTGATCCCTGCCAGCTTCTACTGGTGCTACGCGCCAGCAACAACTGCTTGAAAGGCAAAACAAACAGGAGCCGAGGGAGCTAACCGAGAACAGATGAGAGGCGCTTCTGTTCGAGACGCCGTGGGGAAACAAATCCCCGTGCTCGCCGGCGTGCGCTCATCGGGCTGTAACCAGCCTCTCGCCCATTACCACGGCAGGAGCCACACAGCGGCAGCAAGGCAAGGAGGAGAGAAGCCTCTGCTCCCGGCGGCGAGGAGAAAGGGGCACCGACATTAATTGGCTGGCAGAGGGTGGCAGCTGGAAATGAAAGGCTGCCAGCCCCCACCTCCCCCGGCCCCCTCGCGTGCCAAGGGCCCCCTCCACGCCGAGGCAGCAGCAGCGTGACATTTACGCGCTGCACACCGAAATCCCAATTAGAGGTGGATGGCTCACATGCTGCACGCTTTAATTAATTCGCCTTTTCCTGCTGGAGAATAGCTTGTCTGACAGATTGGGATCGAGCGGAGAGGGCAGCTGCTCCCCAGCCAGCGGCCTGAGCGGCGGGCAGAGGGGCTGGCCACGGGGCTTGGCATCGGCAGCGCAGAGAGGGACTCCCTGCGCGCATCCAGCTGTGCCCTGCTCCCTGCCCTCTCCTTCCCGCCCAGCACAGCTCCTGGCCACCACATAGAGCAGAGGTCCCAGCACCACCCAGAGACAGGGACACCCCACAGACACCCCGCAGCGTGGGGACGGCACGGGACTTCCAGGTGGAGTCAAACAGAGGTGCTGGAGATGGAACGACAGGCCAGCGAAGGAGAAAGGGCAGCAAACACAGGGCTTGGAGGGACAAGTGGGTCTCGCTCCTTTGCTGTACCACCTGCCAGGGCTTCGGCAACCCTCCGTGGGACCCCAGGTCTCCCCTCCAGCCAGGCAGTGCTCACCGGCTGGCAGTGCCCATGGAGGTTAGCGCTGTGAAGGTTTCATACAGAAGCCAGCAGAGCAGTTCCAACCATTACCTCCTCCTACTGCCCCAGGCTTCTGGCACCTTCTCTCTTCCTAGCTAACCTAAATAATCTTGTTATCTTCACCTGTTCCCCTCCTCTTCTAGCTCATTAGGGCTTTCAGAGAACGCTGGCTCCTACGGAACCTGACCAACCCACCACTAACCTCTTTCCATGCCAAGAGCCGCCTGTTACTTTTGACTGCAGTTCCCACCTCAAACAGCTTCCATTCCAGGAGGACTCTACCCCTCACCTTTGAGGTGACCAAGTTTCTTTAACAGCCTTTTGTGAGGGACTTTATCAAAAGCCTTTTGAAAGCTAAATAAAATTCTCTGCACCGTATTCCTCCTTTCCCCAGGATTTTGTTAGCACATTTAAAGGCTCCTGACAGGCTAAGGCTGAGAAAAGCTTTTGGTTTTTAAGATTATTTCCTGCTCCTACGCAGCAAAGCTCTCATTTTGCCTCCTAAATTGGTCCAGCAAGCATGCACAGCTCTGGCTTGGTTTCCTCGGGCAGCTCTCGTTGTTTCCACGTTGCTCCTGGCAGGGTGCTTGCCTCAGCGCTGCGTTGCCACACCGCAGCAAGCGGGTGAGCTGCGAGGTTTGGGGAAGGAGCCTGGTGCCGCTGCTGCGCTTGTCCTGGACGTGGGCAATCCCGCCGCCTGCAGTCCTGCACGGGGGCGGGGGGGGGCTCCAGGCCTCAGGGCATCATACGGATGTTGCAAGCTCATCAGGTGTGTTGCTTGGGTACAGGTCAGCTCAGCCCTGCCCAACCCAACCAAGGAAGATGCCTCGTCCACGACAGGGTAGTCCAAGGCAGAGAGTTTTTTTCCACCAAGCGGCATGGAAAGCACAAGAAAGAAAATTGTATTGGCGGCAGGGAAGTGAGCCATGGCGTAAGTGTGCTCAATTTTCCATCCTGTCCCTCCTCTTCCCACCCCATCCCTCCCTCAGGTCTCAGGCAGGGACAGAAACTTGAGCTTGGCAGATTCTAGGTCTGAAACTCTAAACCCAAACTGTTCCTACAGGCGAGCCCACCACCACCGAGAGCACCCGCTTAGCTATGTGGCCACAGCGGGTCACCCACAAAGCACGTCCAAGGCGGCACCTGAAGATCAAGCCCACCCACAGCCCACCTGCAGACCCTTCCTGCCCGAAGGCTGTACCAGCACAGGTACCAGGCTGCAGCTGGTACCAGCCACCAGCCCAGAGCTACAGAGCAGGTTAGGAGAAACATCAAAGCTGCCGGCTCTGAGCAGGTACCCATCCTTACCTCATCTGGAGGAGCCTCCCTTACAAGCATCAAATGAAAAGCTGCTTCAGAGATGTCCTGAGTCGGCGTCAAAGGCAGCAGCTGCGGTTTGCTCTGGCCCCTGCTGGAGCTCGCCACAAGCTCGGCCCCGTTTCTGGGGGCGCAGGGCTGGAGCGAGGGGAAGCCCTTGGCACAGCAGGCTTGGGGGCTCTGCACCGCAGCGCAGCCGGCACGCAGAGCCACGTGCATGCCAGGCCTCTGAGATCCTGCCAACGCTAAAGTGCGGCATCCCAGAATACCCTTCCCCAGCCGCGATGGAAATTTTTCTGTAGGTGGCTTGGCTCTCGCTATGGAAATGGACATTTGTAAATGCTCTGCAACACATCTACCAAGAAAGGGCCCTCAAGACTCTTCCAGGAATTGTGCAGGGAGAGGGAAGATGAAATGCCAGGCTGAGCTGAAGCATTTTTTTTCCCAGGGTCTGTTTCAGTTTGTTTTCAAGCAGAGCAGTAAACAGCTCTGCCTAGACCTGCACCGCCCTGTCTGCCCCAGCCTTCAGCTGAGGCATCGCAGCTCCCGAGCGCCAGCACATCCTCAGGCCACCCCACACTGAGGCAACACAGGGATGCATGAAACCTTCCTCACCACACAAGGGAATCCCATTTTTCAGGCTGCTCTTGTGTCAGATCAGGGATGTGGTTGGCTCAGGGCAGGTTTTAGAGCCTCATTAACACTCTGCAATGAGGCCTGGCAGCAGCTGATTTGATTTAAGGTTCATTTCCAGGCTGTGATTTAAAAGATTTGCCTAATGTTCTCTAACAGACTCTTCTGACTGGGAGCTTGAGTGCTGCCTAATGACAGCCTTATTTATCGTAATGTTTTTGCAGCACAGAATCTGGAGGAGCCAGGCGGGAGTGCACCAGCTGCCGGCAGGTGCTCACACAGCAGGGGAAGCATCCCTCACCGCAGAGCGGTAACGCTGGGGACGCGTCCCTTTATCCAGAACAGCCAGATGCTGCACCCCTTTTTTGCTCGGAGAGGCCAGCAAGACAGACCATCCTCCACTTGCCCAAGACGGACAGCGCTGCATCTCTACCTACCTTTTTAAGTGGGACTGGAGAAACGCTCCTCTTTCTCCCTACTGCAGTGCTTGAATGATGGGAAAAGCCAAAGCACCTGCTCATCTCCAGGCTGGTTAAAAGGTGATTTGCAGTCCAGACTCCCAAACGCTCCTCCCTATTTCCCAGTTCTGGGCTTTCAACTCAAAGGCTGAACCTGCTTTCCTTCTGGGAAGGGGGTGGTCACCATCTGACATTTTTAAGCTACCTTGAGCTTCTGAGCTGGCTGTACCTGTCCCAGGGCCGAACGCAGAGACAACCGTCACACAAATGAAGACAGTAGGTCAAGCAAGGGTTTGTCATATTTTAATGACATTGATCTTTGGTGTTTCCCTCGTTAGCACTCACGCTCTCCCCGTCCTTCCTCCACAAGCCTGCTAGGGATGGAGAGTTACAAACGAAAAGGAAAATCACATTTGAGACTAAAAACAAAATATCAGAACCTTGATTTCTCCACTAGAAACTACATGTACAAGGTCAAGATTTCACATGCAACACCTTACATCACAGACCCATACCTCACACCCTGGCCTGGAGCTGCAAGACACTTCCTGCCCCCTGCCAAGGAGGTGCAGCTCAGTCCTGGCACCATGAAACCACTGGGATGGCTCATTCACGTTAATATTGGCACAGCTTAGAACGTCCCTGCGTGAACTGCATCCTGACTAGAGTGCAGGAGCCCCTGTCCCTCTACCCATCTATACAGCAGCTCTGCTCAGGTTCCTGCCAAGTACTAAACTATCTATCTAAAAAGGAAGGATCTCCACCTGTGAGCAGATCCCAAGCCACACAGGTTTTGGCAAAGGCCAGTTCTTCCCAGAAAAGACCACAGCACAGCAGGATGGGTCTTGGAACACCACACACTGAGAGGGGAGCAGGACCGTGGCCTGGAAGACCCCTCCACTCCAGCAAGGGAGCTGGAGCATCACGCCCAGGTTTGCTCAGTAGGATTGCCTGTCTCCAGAAGGATGCAGCAGGCCCCCTTCCCTTTCTCCACTCTACTGATTAGCCCCTGGGCATAAAAGGGCAGGAAAGAGAAAAGGAAAGAAGCTTTACAAAGGATGACAATGACCGAATTGCAGGGGATCCCATGGGGCTTCAAAATCTAGGTGATGTGCAGCCAGTACGGTTCGTATTCCTGTTAACTCTTCAGCAGTGGGAACGCTGGAAGTCAAATACGCTTTCTTCCCCGTGGCCTCCTTTGCAGTTTTTATCCCTTCCCGCCCACCCAGGATGGAGAAGCCCTCTGAATCACCAGCACCCTGTCCGAGCTACACGTCCCTACTCTTCCAGCTCCTGGCCAGCTGTGAGGTACAGGTCTCTGCTGAGCAGTACAAGGGTAGCACCAACACACAACTCAATCTCTACCTGTTCTGCGACTCCCCACTGGTGCTGTCATTACTATAGAAGTTGGTACTGTCAGGAAGATGGTTATTATTAGTTAGGTCACTGTATTCCATTGGTCCCTCAGTGTCCATGGAGGACTGGGCCTGCTCTGGCAGGTCCAGGTCACCATCGCTTTGTCCTTCACTCCTGCTAGGGGCTGTCCGCGGGCTCAGGCTGTGCTCTGACAGCTGCATAGACTCTGAAAGGATCCGTCCCTCCAGCTCAGCTGCCAGCTGCTGTGAGGTGGACTGCTGTGCTGACGTGCCCTCAGCTCCGGTGGACTCTGCACCAGTCTGAGAGCTGCGGTGGATCCGGTGGCTCACGATGATGTTGTTGCCAAAGCCACCCATGGACGCCATGGTGGTGCTCTGCTCCCGCTGGACCACAGCGGTCATGCCACCTTCTGCCATCAGCCTTTGGATCCTACTCAGGGCATCCTCCCCACTGGCCCCGTATTCTGGACCTTCACCTGCAAGAGAAAGCAGAAGCAACTCTGGTGCACGAGGCAAACGACAACACAAAGGGAAAGCTCGCTGTGTAGATGCAGCAGCACAGGTTCTGGGACAGAAGATGGGTTTTGTTCCAGAGGGGGCCTAACATTTTATTTCCGTAACTTTCGGTGAAATGCCAAACAAAGGCACTGAACTCCGTCAGGAAAACCTTGGCCACCCCCCACAGGTATCCCCCCCAAACTGGCACGTCCAAGCCTTGCAGAAGCAGCTCTTATCTGGCCATTCAGGTGGGGAAAATGAGGGCAGCCAGGGAGTTTCCTCACAGCTGCAGCGACCACCCAGCCAGTGCCACAGGGGCAGGAAGAAAAACCTCAGCTTGCACTGCAACAAATCAAACATTTCACCATGGCGTTAAAGAGTCCTGAGGCCTTTCCTATTTCACCTGTTTGAGAACGCCCCAGGCAGACGACATGATGGCAGTCTCCCTAGTATCAGGGAGGACACAGGCAGGTGGCCCAGAGCAGACAGCAGCTACAGAACATGGTCTGCGTGTGCTTCCACATCACCTATGCTCAAGGAAGGATCAAGTGTGTAGGCTCCTGTTCCCCTTGACTGGTATCTTTTGAGGAGAGCAAAAAGCATCTTTTAAGATCCAGCATCTTTGTCTACTCTCTGAGCCTTCCCTTCATAGTCAGGCTGTACTGAGCTCTGAGGGAACTGTCATCAGATGCCTTGGTTGCTGAAGATTACTTTTGAAGAACAAAATCTCGCAGAAAAATAGTCCACGTAGGAGATTAAATCCCCATGGCAGGCAAGTCCAGCCCAGTTCTGTTTCCCAGCATCCTCCTTCTGCTACAAACCCTACCCAGACTGTCTGGGGAAAACAATCTGTAATCATAAACTGCAAGAATCATTCCACAGTGGGATCCTGATGATTCTTATTAAAGAGATAAATCTCACTCCCAGCTCCACGAAGCTATCACAATGCTGATTAGAGGAGAGGAGAAAGCCATGAGCTCTCCTGGCACCAAGGAAATGAACACA
The DNA here is from genome assembly GCF_963210335.1 of Falco punctatus. NCBI lineage: Eukaryota > Metazoa > Chordata > Aves > Falconiformes > Falconidae > Falco > Falco punctatus. Next base: position 2,713,588 of record NC_137587.1, read on the forward strand.
AATGTCAACAAGGCTAGATGTAGGCAGGAGTTAAAACACAATAAAAAACAAAATGCCACACTGACTAGGAAGAGAAAAACGCCTGGGGCTGTGGGGTAGAGCTCATGTATCCAACTTGAGAGCTGGGGTATCCAGCAGTCTACACCATGCCATCGTAGAGGTTATTTTTTAAAAAAGTGAGATAGTTAAAGCTGTTAACACATTGTGCAGTCAAGTCAGTGACAGCTTATTCCCTTTCCTCATCAGCTCAGTGGTACTTGCATCAAACACCACCAGCTTCCTCCACCACAGGGTACGGCTAATTTAATCTTCAAGCCAGTCTGCTGACATACTGCCCTGCTGTCGAAATACTATGGACATTAAGGGCAAATTTAATTCTCTCAAGTAGAATAAGTCCCTTTCTGCTAGGAATGTAGTAAGCCTGTTACATCCACTATCCATACAGCAATTACATAGCTCCTTGGTTAGAGCATCAGTGAGACCATGGAGACAACAGTAATCACATGAGAATCTGGAGCAAAGCCTAGAGGAGCGAGCAAGAATAGCCCCTGGGCAGAGCCTGACCCACAACTCTAGCAGAGAAATCCTGCTCAGGATGCAGCTGACGCATGAACTAGGTCATGCCAGGAACCTGGCTGACCAGCACAAAGGCTGAGAGCAGAGGCAGCTAAGAGACTGGAAGCTGCCGTGTGAAACACACGTATGCAGGGGGATACTGAAGCATTAATCACGAGCAGAAGCAAGTGGAAGGTTTGACAAGCACAGTTTTGGGGCACAGTTCTGGGGGCACAGTCATAAGCACTTTGTTACCAACCATGTGGCCGGGCCAGAGAGGAAGCTTGAGAAAGCCAAGATGTGCAACCTGGCTTAGAGACACGCCAGCCAGCCCTTCCTACACAAGGCTGGAGACAGCAGGTACTCAGCTCTTGACAGATCACTTACTATGAACTAGCCCGATACAGGAGCACTGGAACAGCAGATCAGCAAGGATCCCCCACCAACGCACCTCAGCGTTACAAACGTGCTTCACCAGGAGTCCACGGAGGCAGCACACACCGCGGCACCCACTGCTCTTCCCTGCCCCTTAATTACCACGTGCCACGGCTGAATTTCCACTTGAGGCAGCTGCTCGCTCAGAAAACAGGCGAGAGCTGGTGCCACAGCAGAAATCAGCAAGTCACGAGCCTTCAGATGACGAGCACAGAGGTAACGCAGTGTTGGCAACCCCAGAAAGCCAGCCCGTCCAGCGCCAGGTGAGCCTCGCCGCGCCAGCGGCCAGCAAGCGCATCTGCTTCGGGGGCTGATGCCCCCTTTTCCCTCTCAGGCTCCGACAGTGACTTTGGCTGGCTGGTTCAGAGCAAAGCCCCCTGTGCCACTGCCCTGAGCTGAGCTACAGCACAGACTCACGTACAGCCCATTTCTCCTGCCTGGTGACTCCCACACATGTTCTTTCACCAGGCTGCCGGTGCAGACTACATCAGTGCTCGGCGCAGGCGAAGCAAGCTAAGTGCTGCTTGGGGGAGGCTCCGAGCCCGCACACAGGCACTCACCCAAACCCGCAGCGACGCTGCAAACCCCACACCTCAGGCTGCTACAAGTTTCAACTTGCTGCAGTGGCCAAGCGCCATTCCCTGCAGCACCGGCCGAACAAACCCAGGGTGGAGAGAAACCCACGGCTCGTGACGCTTTTTTCAGGCTCCAAAGGGTTCAGGCACACCCAGAGCGTGAGCCCGAGCTGGCGCGGGGGCAGGCCAAGTCAGCACCCCTAACTCACCATATGGAGAGGGCAATTCCTCTTCTCATTTTATACTCAAAACTACATTCTGATCTCCCAGGCTCTGTCAAGTCCTTTATCTTAAGTTCTCGTTCTTCTAAAAGCCTACCTTCTAGGGTCAGAAAAACAGAAAAACCTCACAGAGCACTACAGGCATAATCTAGAAAACTGAGCGAACCAGCTCCAGCGCGTGAAGTGCCCACGTAAGCCTAACACCTGCCAACTCACCCTCCACCTCAGCTGTCCTTTTATCAGAATCCACCACAGAGCAAGACGCAAGTCAACATCTTTTTCTGGACAGGGACACAAGTTCTGTGCCTGACAGGGCAGGAATGCCCCCACCCACAACACAAGTACTAGTGCTGTGCCTACAGTTTCTACAAACCTTTCCTACTTTAACAGAAGTGACCTTTCCAGACGCCCAAAACCCCATCTATCCCAAACACAGACACAAAACATTACTCTTGAGAGTAATTATCCCAAAGGCCAGGGGATCTCTATCAATCTAGCTGACTGGCTCCAACATTTAACAAAATACTCCCCAGCTAATGCATCTCGTTTGAAGCCCTCTGCCAGGCTATGGCAGCAAGACAAGAGTCTGACACAGACAACTACAAAAGGTGAAACATCTGGCAAACTTTCAGTGGAGCTGGGCACGAGGCAGGAGAGTTTCCACTCTTAAACAAAGCGGTCTCTGCAGTCCTTACGGGGAGCACAACTTGTTTATCTCTGGGCATGGACGGCAGGCACCTGATAAACTGCAAAGCCCACAGAAGCAAGAGGAGATCAGGCTCCTCTGTGGCTGCACTGACATCGCTCTTCAATTTTTTTCCTATTTTCAGCTTTCCCCTTACTAAAACCAGCAGTAGTTAGTAGCCACGCTTGCAAACAAAGCATCAAAATTAGAACTAAGAGTAAGCACTGCAGAGATATCGAAGTCTTCAGAGAACATGGAATAATAGCTCTGAGGTGTGAGCTGACCCACTAATTCAGATGCTCAAAGATAAAAATATCAGCATTTTTAAATGAATTCACTCCTTGCATAAGAACAGGAAAGGGAGGGTCACGGCGCAGCATAACCAGCTATGAATAATCACATCTCCCTTAGTGCCAGAAGAAATACTACCAGTTACTTTTCTCCCCAGCCAAGCTCAGAAGCACGTTCACAGTTCCTTTCTTCGGTAGCTAATGCAAACAACTCCACTAAACTCAGAAAAGGCACAACTGCTTTGACTTGTAACACATTTCATAGCACTATCTCGGTGATTTGTATGAGAGAAACTTGTTTTTGTAATGACAGTTTAAAAGTAGCCCCCATAATTTAATCCCAAGAGAGCCAGGTACTTGGAGCAGCTCACACTGTAAAGGCTTACAAAGTACATGCTTCTAGAGCCTAATTCTGGTTTTTAGGTAGTGCTTTTCAGAGGGCTTTAAAGAGAAACTGAAATGTGCAGTTCTACAGGACATATGACGCACATTCTACAGATGGATGGGCAGAAGAAAGGCTAAGGGATCTACCCACGTTTCTACTCGGAGAATGAGAAGCAGATCGGGAAGCTGATCCCTGGCATCCTGGTTCCCACTGCCACGCTAATCGCACCAAAGTCACATCACATCTGACGACAGCACTGCAAGAACATGTTCAGCTAACGTAAAACATGTTTCTTTTTAGCATTCGTAAGGCTTGGTTGGGGACAAGGTATTCCTGCCTGTGCAGCCCCCAACACATGTTCCTAATGCCTCAGATTAAATAAATGACATCACGTGCAGGCACACTGACTCTGCTTACACATGCTCCTTAGGCATCCTCAGGATGCTTTGCTCACACCAGGGAAGTTTCACTTGCGTGTGCTCTCCTTTCACTGCTAACAGTTGGAGCAGACTGAATCCCACAAACTCAAGCCTTCGTTTTACCACCTTTTTCCTTCTCAAAAGCATCTGCTACAACCTCTGAAAGCAGCTGCACGTGAAGGCAATTTGTACCGGCTCGTAAGAAACGCTTGGACCAAATAGGTTAAAAACTGTGTATGGTGTGACAGCGGTCAACACGTTGCTCCCCCAAAGACGGGCAAAGCAGCAGCCCCCTGGCAGCACAGCACGTCTTCCAACAGCTGCAATTTCAGGAGTTCCTAACACGTGCCTACTTGCACACTGAACACTGAGCTAGCGATCTGAATTTTAAGCCCCCAAAGACAATGCAGGTGAGAGGAACCGAGATGACAATTGCCTTGCAGTTATTTCCATCAAGTTGGTTTTGAGTGTGGGTTATTTTTTTTTCTTTTTGATCAACTGGATTACCTGAAAGATGTATTGATATACTGCCAGTAGCCAGGGGACAGCGCAGGTGCACAATCAAACAAGTCTCCTGCAGCACCTTTTGCGCAGCTGCAGTCCCTGACACTTACTGCCACTTGCACCCTACTCCACAGATCCAGCAGCAGCCACAGCCTGGCCCAGTCTGGACTGGGAATTACAGTTTCTAAAGGTTAGAACTTTGGGCCATTAAACTCATTAGGAATTTTTGTTGGTTTTTAAGTGAGATTTCATTTGCCAGTAAAATGCAGATCCCTCCCCCATCACGCCTGCCCATTTGGAAGGGAAAGTACAGTATAACTCCCAACAGATTGTTTCTAATTAAGAGTGCCTCAAAGTCACAACTCCATCGCTGTTTCCACTGTGTGTGTCAGCTTAAAAGGAAGCAGGAGACAGCTGAAACACTGTTTAAGGCATTTCTTGGTACCTCTCCTCTCAACAATAACTTCCTTTGGTTTATGTGTGGCTTGGGAGCAGAGTTCACAAGGCAGTTAACTGCTGCAAAACAAAAAAATACAGACATTAGAGGGATTCACTTCTAATAAAGTCATCATATACTCATTCCTCCAAAGGAGGTAGAAAGATAATCAGAACAGCAAAGTCCCCGCAGAGCTTTGCATGAGAAAAGGAAACTATTTATACCCGCACAGAGCTTAATTAGATTTCTGATGTAATTCTGCATACTTTTTTTTTTCTTTTTCTTCAGTAAGCACATATCTGCAAGAAATGCCCTGAGCCAGAATTCCCCACAACAGTGGGGCTGGCAGGACATAGGACAGAAACCCAGTCCTAGGGGTAGCACTAGCCTTTCTTTTTCTTTGTCTTTGTTTTTTATTAAACATTCAAGGTTTTTTTGGTTTGTGAGGTGTTTTTTTTTTTTGTTTGGTTTGTCATCCCCCCCCCCCAGGTGATAACTAAAACACTCTCCTTTACATTACTCAGATTCACATCTGATTTATCCATTCTGCTGCTGATAATACTGCTAAGCCTTTACGTAGCGATTTACATCTTCAAAGCTCCACATAAAACACTAATTAATCTTCACAGCCCCTGGTGTACTGTACTATGGGAGGATTTATTCCCATTTGGTAGGTGATTAATAATTTGCCCTAGGTCACACCTCAAGTTAGCGGTAGCACATTTTTTCCTTTTTTTCATCCCCCCCCCCCTCCTTCCTGTCCCTGACATCTAGATCCTGCTATTAGGAAACACCGTTTCCCTTTCAACAGGCACAGAGTTATGGTAGGTACAGTGGGCAAATTATCCATTAGAAATACTGCATCTAACCTAGCCTGCCTGAACACACTGGACAAACATCCTGAGTTTATGATGCTGGAGAAACAGTAACCTTAATGCCACAAGCAGCACAATGGAGCTGAAGTGCAATGCAAAGCATGAGGATTCCTGGATGAGCCAGACCACTGATGCCCCAAGTCCCTGGCAAGCTACCTGAGGTGTCACTGGTAACAGCAGCTGAAAATTTGTTTTTCTGCTTCATGGTAGGTCCCTGTACTATTCCTCTGTCATGGATTACAGTTGGTCTTTTGGATCCTACACGCTCCTGGTAGTTAATGTCTTGATAGCTCCCTGTTTTGAGCTGCATTTGAGCCTTTGCAAAGGGATTTCCATCGAGGACGCAACTGGCACAAGAACTGATCAACTACAGGTTAAGACCGCTTGGCTCATCACCAGTGCATCTGTCCATCCTGGAGTAACTCCTTTGGTCTTAAGATCCTTGTACAGGAGACAGGAGTGTGACAGCCCATTTTGCAGGTAAGGCCACTTGCAAGGGGACATGTGCCAAGTCAGCATCTGAGCCAGAAATCACACCAGATGTGGAACCCACCAATCTTCTTCCAAGCAAGAAAGGGAGACAAAGTGAAGTCTCTGCCCTAAGCTTTTTAACTACACTCCTTTTCTTCCAAATGCTACATGTTTTGCTTCTTTGTAGAGATACCCTGCCCAAGGCACTGGTGAAGGGCAACCCTTCCTCATCTCATTAATGGTCTAGTTAAAAACCATGATCTAGATCTGAAAATTGAAAGGTTAATTAAAGAGCACGAGATAATGAAACCTTCAGATGATTGCGGAACAGCAGCAGAGAGAAGCAGCACTGGAGAACTCGGGCAGTTTGACGGAGCACGCAGCAGCAGCCATCACGGCCTCGATGCGGGAAGGTCCCACCCTGTACCCTGTTCTCAGCCTGCACGCACGTTCAGTGGAAGAACCAGTTCCCACAAGTCCAGCATTTGTCCAGACATCCTAGCTGCAGCCTTATTCACATGCCCTCAACTGTACTAACCTTCCAGAGGGGTTAATCTCAGCTCTGCTGAGATAAGCAGATGGGAAACCCCACACGTCAGGAATTTGCCACTTAACTTGGAACAGAAGAGCCGAGATCAGAGAAACACAAAGCCTTATCACATGTGCTGGATGCTGCACAGCAGAAACTGTGGAGGAGCCACATGCCCAAAAAGCATCTTTCAGAGTGACAGAGCACAAGCAAGCATACAGGCACGTCATGGGCTGCTTCCCAAAGCCAAGTGGGCTCACCACGAAGCAACAACTTCAAAACTGCCTCCTTGACTTTCTCTGTCTTTCCTATGGATATACTGCCCAACTCCTTCCTAGCCAAGCTTTCAGAGTTGATTCAACCAGTACAGGGACAAGAAACCTGGACAAAATCACCGCACTTTCAAAAGATCACTGACTTTATCATCGCATAAGAATTACATATCAGCTGCTTCCAGCTCCTACATCTTGGTAAGTTTTCCTGGACTGGAAAACACCAGAGACATTTTTTAATAGCTGAGCTGGACACCCACCACAGCCGTCATCAATCAGACTAAACAGAATACTCATACCTGCTTTTTCAGAAGTGATTTACAGTATTTCATTTTGTATCCAGATGCTGAGCTTGTGAAGCCTGCCACAGGTTGTAGATGCAGAGGCTGAAGGATCAAGCTAAACTAACACAGAGGTAGAAAGGATAATTCTTAACAGTTTGCAGCCTTACTGGTGTTTAGAGCTCAGGAAATACGTGAGGAGTGATGCTGGTACAGCTGATTCTACAAAGACAACAATGATCTGGAGAAGAGTTCATTTAGCCCTCTGAAAGTATGTGAAACAGACAACTTCTCTATTCCTGCGGACAGATTCACTCTCCTGATCTTGGCAAATCAGGCTAGAGAAATGTTTCCCGAAGAGGTAACAGGAGTGTCCAAATGCACTGACAGGACGTGGAACCTATGCGGAACCTCCTCATTCACCAGGTAAGCTCCGTCAGACAGATCACTGCTTGAGCTCCTACCTTCCCCAGTCCCTGCAGAGGCGGATTCCTGCTCCTGTACCTCCCTCTCTGTCTGAGTCTCGGCATTCTGCAGCTGAGGCGCCAAGGTCTGTGTACCCTGCGAAGTCACAGAGGTGGGGGGGTTTCGGGGTTGCAGGCCTATGGCATTCATCAGGCCCATGTCCCTGTCTGTCCTCCATGTGGCTCTGCTGGTTCTGAAAAGAGAGAAAAACAAGTAAGAGCAGGAGCATTGGAGACTATGTGCTCCAGCAAGACTGAAGCACCCAGCTGGGCCTCTTCCTGCCTCCACTCCCACCAGGCACCTGCTAGCCACTATGCAGACGGGGCTGGAGGGAATTACGACCTGCACTTATACACACACACAGAGATACCCCTCTCCAGCCTCAGCTGGCTGGTCTCTGGAGTTCGAAGCTAAGGGAGTCCACTCACCCTTCCACAGAAGCAGCATGTCTGCCAGGCACGGACAGGTATCCCTGCAGCATCACGAAGCCTGCAGAACTCCTCTGTCTCAGGGTCACTGAGTTGAGTAGGCAACACGACACGCAGCGCAGGACCACACACACACACAACCTCCCTCTGCACATCGGCAGGGCGGTTTTAACTCCCGAGGACACCGCCTGTACCCCCCTTCCCTCCTCTGGACCTCCTAGTTTGTCAGCATCACACATGAACGCACTCCAGCAGGCATTTCTGCCCATTCCAGTCGGACAAGAGAAACTCTCTGTTCTCAAAAGCAAATAACAGGAACCACCCCAAGGCTCATTAGCTTCTCAGAATCAAATAGTTGACGTGTATGACGTTACAAGAGCTGACTCTTGACAAAGCTTGAATGTGCTTTCCAAAACTGACCTCTGGCTGTAAGTGCTGGGAAAGGTAAAGAGATTCTAGGAAAGACTGCCTCACTCACAACCTTTTTTCATAAGGTTTTGAAACCTCCCGTACTTCTCTTGCTCTCTCTTTGAGCTAGTTCATTCTTGAGCAGTATTTCTGCCTTCAAGCTGCTCCTAAGCCCATCATGCAAGACCGATATGTGCAGTCAAAAACCACGAGTAGTGGCAATATCCACTCACATGGCAGAATAAAGAATACTGCTTATTTTTCACCCTCCAGCAGACCAAGGCTGGAAGACAGCACAGACACTGCCCTGTACACTACTGTGTAACTTCCTTGGGATCCTGGAGCTCACAACTCATAAACAAGACTGTCACCCTCTTGCTGAGAGCAGCTGGCTTAGAGAGAAGTACTCATCGCTGGGGCAAGAAGCAAGGGACTGCAGCACCACCCTTGTGTTTAGAGTAACTGATGTGTGCATCACTGGACAGACTGGGTGAAGCAGCCAACAGGGCTGTCAAGGGATTTAGCTTTAGTTTTAGAGTTTATTGCGGAGAAACAACTGTCCCATGACCAGAAACTAAAGGGATGAAAAATCAGTCACCAGGTCTGCCCAATGGATTTGCACTCATCCCTGTGAAACTCCCCGTTCCTCAGTTATCCTCCAAAGCCCATTTACTTAGCACGGTGGTTTTGATGCATCAAGCCCCACCTGCTCCTCCCAACAGCTTGCTCATGGACGTTACTGAAGCCATGGATGACACAAGTACTTCAATATCATTGGCAGCACTTTTGGGCACTGAATGTCACTTGCTGGAAGCAGGCCAGGTGACCCAGCTAGGCAGTGTCAAAGGGGGATAAAAATTGCATATTCAAAGCTGCCAGTGCTCAGGGAACAAAGGAGAAGATGAAGTGGTGCTGTCAGGTGTAAGGAAAGTAGCAGAAAGGGTCAGGTCTCTAACCCATACCCAGGAGACTCACCCAGGACGCTCAGTGCTCCTGCTGCTGGAATGCACAGCGAAGACATTCTCATTCAGCTGGTCCCAGTGGTACTCAACTCCAGAGTTTAAGGCCCTTGAAACACCAAAGAAGGAAAAATATTAGCATGACAGGACAGCATTCCAGCCAACATATATCATGTCCCCTCAGCACAAGGGACTGTTGATTCCTGTCCCACAGAAACTGCAGATCGAGCTCAATTCACATTTTCATTAAAAGGGCTCACCACCATCAACCACCTTGCAAACACAGAGCACTGTATTAACCAGACTGCCCTGGAATATTCCATTCATTTCAATTCAGTATTAGCACTGAGACACAGCAACAGGAGCAGAGGGATTTTCAGGAAATGAAGACATACAACTGTGCGTATAAAATCAGGTTACCCTAACTCCAAGTGACTAAACAAAGAATTGGAATGGGAAGGCCAATTCTATGATGCCTATCAGCATTTCCTGCACTAGGTAATGCTAAGTAAAACCTTGCTCTTATTCGATATATAATTTCTTCACAAATGGTTCTCATTCTGCCTATAAATAAATCTCTGTGCAGCCCTCTCACTGACAGTCACTGCAGAGCAAGGGCAGATGCAGAGGATATTTTAACAAATTTCCACAAAAGAGTTCGTACTGGATCAACTGTGTGTGTGTCTGAAAAGTTCAAAACTTGATTGTTACAGCTAATGCTACTAAGTTTAACAGAACAGCCAAAGCTCTGGCAACCTTTCACAGCGCATTTCCCCAAAACATACAGGGCTGGCTAGTCACTTCACAGAAACAGGTGAGGTTAACAAGGCACAGCTAATCATCACACCACTGCTGAAGACTACGAGCGATCACAGAATTTAAACCGCCATAATCGTAACGCTCTAAGTGCGCCTATTTCTTTCTAAGGCCCAACAGCTCTTAGACTGGAAGAGGGTAAGAGCAAATCCAGCTTACTCTGTGCCACACAAGCGTCAGAGGACAGGCACGCGCTGTGCAGCCCCAGGTGGTATGGAGATCTCCCACCTACTGCTGTGTCCTGCCTCCCGAAGCACTACAGGCAGCATTACTGTGGAAAAGACATTCTGTACAGTGTTTTGCCACACCATGCTGACCCACCAGCTCCCTGTGAGCTGGCCTGGAGGTTTCAAAATGGTGCTGGGTACCACCAGATGGCTGCTGGACCGCAGAGACCCGACGGTGCCGGGTGGAGAGTTAACAGCACTGTGCAGCGGTCAGGAAACCACACCTGAAGAGCTGGACTTGCATCACACCACAGGTGGTCCCAGGGCATGAACTACGGGTAGTCCCATAATCTTAAACGAAGGATTCAGGGCAAGTAGTTGGTAGCTGGTTATGGCTTGGGCAGAAATATGGTGGTTTATGTCCATATAAAAGCTGTTGTCCCTGTGATGAGATGCCAGAACCCAGCTTAGAGGATGCTGCAGGTCAGACACGCTGCAAGAGGAGAGCCATGTGTGCTGGGGGCACGGGGCTAGGCTGCTGGGGTGACAGCACCCGAGGTCGGGACCAAGGGTGAGAGCTGCAGAAAACTAGGTCAACAAAACCATGCATGGAGCCTACAGGAAGCAATCAGTCATCGCTTTTTTTATTTTTTCTTTTGTGCTGAGCTAGGCCTGAGCTGCATTATACCCCATGAAAGCAGCTGCCAGGGAGATGCTGATTTACAAAGGCTTCAGAGTTTACTGACAGATGGTAACCTGTCACTAAAACCGTGCCAGGCCCTCTGGCTACTCCATCCCCTGCCTAATATACTGCGACTTAGCTGTCATACTTGCTGTCTGCGAAGTGGCACACTCCCTCGGCAAGTGAGACTTTCTGACCTGGTAGTCAAAATTTCCATTAAAAAAATAATCTAATTTGCTTGGTATCTGCAGCTATTACACAACAGAGCTAAACAGACCCATGCTCTTCTCCCTGTCCTTCCACCCGTCTTCAAGCTTTCCAAAGTACAGGCATGGTCCCCACCGCCACCTACACTGCTGGTAATTCCTCGCCAAGGTGCTCCCTGTGCCCTACTTGCCTTTGCCAGCTCCCAAGACAAGAAACCAGAAGACTGCAAAGCCTTCCCTAGGCCAAAATATGAGCTGGCAATGCTGTGTTTCCTCTCTGCCCCCAAATGCTGTGTTCGTGTACTACCCAGAAAGCTCCACTCCTGTGCACGCACGCACACACGCGCGTGCTTCTTTGAGTCTGACTCATCTCACTTCTACAAAAGCATTATGGCACCAAGCTGACACACAGTACGCCAGCTTACAATCTCCTGTCCCTGCCCTTACCTGTTCTGCAGAGGCTCACTTACTGTACAGTCCGGTTGTTGGACAGGAAAGTCTGTTCTAACTCCACACTGTCAATTTCCACCTTTCCCTGGATGGCGAAATCAATAGCCATTCCGTTTAATACATGACTTTGCACACTGGTTTTAAACGCTGCCATTTATCAACCAAGTTTCACTGCCAGAGTCCTATTAGCTACTCATTTACTGCCAGAGAACCGAGGACTTTGCCTTCCTTTCCCAAAAGGAGGACCTGTAGCAGCTGCTGCCACCGCTCCCATTGACGACCCCAGGAACACTGATGAATGGGCTTAAGCCAAGGTCACTAGACTTGGTCACGATGGGAGTTCAGCATCCTCAGCACCGCTCTGACTTGTTTGTTTAGCCCGGACTGAGCACACCTCCTTGCAGCACCACAAAACTGGCTCAGAATAGACAGCTGGCACTCCCTACTGCAGTAGCCCGCACCCTCAGTGCTACCTTTCAGCAGCCTCTTCCCTCAGCCAGCGAACCGACACCTTCTCCCAACTCCACCTCTTGCAAAAGACTTCAGGCGATAAAAGCCCTCGGCACAATCTTTGTTCTCTTTTGCATTCATCTGCATCTCTCTGACCTGGAACCCACATCTGCCTCTCTGCAGCCCTAAGATCAACATCCAGCTCACTCCCCATTAGTCTTCCAGCCTTTGGGATGATTGATTGAGGCTACAGAAGAGATGCTGCAGAGTGCATCGAGGTACAGTGAGGAAAGCAAATATCTGAAGTTAACAGACAGGACAGGTTGGGCACTACCTTTTATATGAAGATCATCACTTCCCTTCTTAATAAGCAAAGATTTCATCAAAGAAATGCTGCTATTGTATGGGGTAAGTGCCAGTTTTAAGATCATGCTTGCATTAGAAACTTGGTCACATAATCACACCTTAAACCAACTTAAGTACACAACAAGATGCGTGTAGCAACCACAATTACCTTGGTTTAAATCAGATTTTCAATAAAGCTTAAGATTAGCACTGGTTTAACCACACCTATTTAAAACAGTGCAATCTCCCTTTTCAGAAAGCCTAAAGGTTTTTTAACTCCCATTGCAAAATATTGCTTGAATTTGGTAAATTAGCAAGCCTTTCACAGTATGTTTCCCAGGAGATTTGCAAATCAAGGCCTGACTATTCATTTCACAGAAGCAGAGCTTACACTGGAGAACTGAATATTTTTCAGGTAATGTAAGCATTTAACTTTTGCTCCATCAAACTCTAGACATGGAAACGCTGGAAGCACTTTACATTTTCCAGTGCATAAGGTAGAAGCTCTTTGTAGCATGGAGCATGTTGCTACTTGGATGTGGATGCAGTAAGGAGGACATTTGCTGCCCAGGGCTTCAGGGTGAAAAATTGCAATTCTCCACACTGCATCAGTCATGGACAGTGAAGTCCACTTAGTCAAGTTTTTATTTTCTTCCTTTTTATGGCTGTCACTAAGCTCTCTAAGCCCTTCCTGTAAATTTCCATTAGGTTTGTTAAATGCAGAGCTGCTCACAGCCTGGCTTTCCCAGCAGGGATCTTTTCTGAGATAGACATTTCCTTCACGCCTGGGTCCAGCTCACATTATTAACGAGCCTGGAGAGGATGAAGGGCAGGCTTGCATGCTTTGCTGAAAGTCAAATAAGGATTCAGAGTGGAGCCTGTTAAGTACCAAGAGCCAACAACTTGGGCTACACAGCCTCTCCCTCTGCATGGAGGCATTATCTACACAGCTTACGTATGTCCCCTGGAAGAAACTAGGGCCGAGCTCTAGGAATTAATGACAAAATTATTCATACGGGACAAGAAAGGTGAAATATGATTTACTGCCTTGGCTTAACCAGTATTTGAAAAGTAAATGAACAAAGCACCGGTCAGCACAAACTGACAGACATCTGGGTAACCCTCCAGCTGGCATATCCAAACCTGGAAGTTGAAGAGGAGGAGGGACTAGGACAAAAGTTCCCCAACTCCACCATAACAATACAGCTCAGGAGCAAGATGGCAAGACAAAACATCACTGTAATTTGCAAGTAGGGTATGTGTGTCCAGGAAGGCATAAATAGCGCTTACTGTCTTTCCACTTCAACCATCCCCAACACTGAAGAATGTAGCAGCAATGGGAAAAAGCACTGCTCTCCTTCAAATGCTGCCACATGGAAAGGCCCAACAGCAGCACCCTTGTCCGCAAATTAAAGTTTTATTAAGACTTTGCTGCCTGCAATCCCATCTAAAAATATCAGCACAACCTCATTACTAGAATGAAGTTTGTGGCAAGCCCAACATGGAGAAGACTAGTTGCAAAGCTATGCCATACCGCACACAGCTAATCGGATTTTCATGCTGCCAAGGTTCGCTTCCTCCACAAAAGAAATTACACTTCAAAGCTGATTTCTCAAATATACTGTCCATTCAAGATCACCAAGAGCAGGCATACGAAACCAGGTTAGTTTACAAAGGATTTGAACTCCCCAAGATGTGCTTTCTTCCCTTTGTGTAAACTTGTCATTCTTAAACCAATCGAGCTACAGAGGGCAAGGTGATGCTGTGCTAAGGAACAGGAATCCATTGTCCTGGTTTGGGAAGGAAGCAGCAGCACACGGTATTTCACGCAATGCAATGCTCGGCCAGATTCCAGATGCATCCTTGCCAGCAGCTCATTATCTCTTCTGCCGTCGTGTGATGATCAGCACAGCAAACCCATCCCTGACGCCCGTGATTAGCTAGGCAACGGTATTGTTAGTACAAGGCAAAGTTTGGCACTCCCAGCAGCTGCCTGGATAGGAAAACAATCATTTCTAACAGCCTACTTCATAAATATTTAGCTTTCTGCGCAGTAGATGAGCCACATGCAAAGACAAATTCAAGTGAAAACTGGCTGCAGGGCAAACTGTATGGAACCAGCAAACAGGATTGCTGGAGTAGCTCTGCTGGGCAGTAATTCCCCTGACCAAGGAAGAGGTGGCAGCTTCACTGGCACCAGCCTGTTCCAGACCATCCCCTTGCAGTACAGCCTGTGTGTGACCAGCCAGGGGAAGAGCATGAGGCCAAATACAGGAAATCCTAACAAGGTAAGTCATTCAGGACACAAGATCTGCAGTTTGTGATTAACCACCACACAAACATTTCAGTGACGTATGAAATTATCCTATTTATCACATTCAGAGGAACAATGGAAAGATCACCCCTTCTCCATAACTAGCAGCAGGTGCATTTTTACTCCCTATACTGTTACACCCTGCTCATTTTCCAGAGCCCTGCAAGCTTCACCTGCCTGGAAAGCAGCAGCTCTGCAGAAACACACCCTGACACCTACCTGAACTGCCCCTGAATTGCCAAAGGTGCTGCAGAAGCAGGACAGTAAACAGCCACGTGCCTGCTTCAGGGAGGATGCCAGCTCTGCTCAGAATACTGTGCAGGATGACTGGCCCCGCCCATTTGACTGTGTAGTCCTGCCAGCTAGGTTAAATATCGGGATCTTTGAAGAGGCTCTATTCAAACTCACACCATTTACACGAGGTCAGCCTTACAAAGTTGGAGGCACCAGTAGCTACTAACACTCTTCTGTCTCAACAGTGTGAATATGCACAAGTTTGTTCTGCCCACCACTGGGCAACTAAAGCTGGATACAATCCCTGCTCTCGTGGCCAGTGGGTAAGACTTTGTTAGAGGTATGCCTTCCATCTGTCATCTTCCCTGGGCAAGGATGTGGTATTTCAGCTAAGGATGAGAGTCATCAGTCAGCTAAGCTGTTAGATACCTCAGAGAGAGCGGGGGAGAAAGCAAAGAGAGATTAACACAGTAGGAAGAACCCAAGCAGAACGGTTTCTTCTGATCCACAGGGCCACGACAGTAAAAACCCAAGTGACTGCCAGGAGTCAGCGTTTGTGACCTACCCAGAGTTTGTGTGCAGCAGATGAGCAGGCTCATAGAATGAGTTGAAACGGAGGGCACACCAACAAAAAACATAAGAGCAATTTGTCTTACATTCCCAGGGAGAAAGTCTTGAATTAAGAACTGGTCTTCCAACACATTCAATCGGAACACTAGATGGAAATCAAGCACTAAGACAACGACAGATCAGGAGAGTTTTGCACGAAAATCTGGATGTTCGATTATCTTGGGACCCAAGTACAAATACTGAGGCCGAGAGCACTGCCCTTACAGGACATGAAGCTACACAGCAAAACCTGTGTTGAGAATAAGGACAAGAGAAGTCCCTCACAGTCAGCCTTCATGCCACTATCAATTCTACCAAAATGCCACAACAGTTTTTTAAAGCAGTTTTTCCTGGAGCTTTTTTACACCACACAGTGTGACATAGGAAGTTGCAACTTGTGCCTGAAAGAATAAGAGGAACCTTCTTAATCCCTAACGTGACTCCTGCGCTACCTGTTGCATATATATATACTTTATATATATAAATATATAAGTATGATATAAAATGTTGTAACTAGACATCAGCTACTTCGACATTTAGAAGAGATGCATCCCAATTTGGAGGAGGGATACTGAGGCCATCATTAAACACAAAATAATTGAATTAGTGCACTACTGTAAGCAGATGGACAAAACACTCGTGGTCCAAGGAAGACCCAGAGTTAACATTTGCTCCTACAACACTCGTAAGATTTTTGTGTATCATACAACTGCATTACACAGTAGTTTTGGCACTATTAAAAAAAAAAAAAAAAGGGCCCGTGTTTATGTGAATAAGAACATCCCACCCAGGCCAAATAGCCTGGAAAAAAACAAGGCAGAAACAGACCAAATAAGAATTCCCTGAATTTTCACTGATGTTGTTCTCACTCAAAATCTTGCCAGTATTCCAGGGTATCCTTCACTTATCTGGCTCCAGTGACACCAAGTAGCACGCAGGGGTCCTCTGGAAGGTAAGTAACAGATTCCAGTATGCAGAGCTTTAAGTTCCTTAAAGAAGGACAATTTAGTTTGGTATCACCTTAAACCAAGCTCTAAACATGGATAACTTGCTTAAAGTCCTCTAAAAACCTAAAGCCTTGTTAATTGCTTAAAGTGATTACAGGCAGACTATACTCCAGATAAGCTTTGAACCCTCAGAATATCTTAAGCTGTTCATGATCTATCAGCTCTTCCAGTGGCTTAGACAATTTAGGATGTTAGGAGTCTTTGGGGGAGCGCAAACTGCTTAAGCCTTCTAAGGTCTTAAACATCTTAAACTGCTGTTAAGTCTTGAGAGCCAAAGTCACTCTTTAGTCATCTCGGAACTTCCATTAGCATTTCAGCAGAACCTCAACATTTATGTTGATCCAGAAGTGACTTTGAAGTAGGCTTGTTTTGTAGATCTTACGCCAACAAACTAAACCAGGAAAATGCATCTAGAATAGGAGAAATCAACTTCAAAATAAACGTTTAAAATTAGCAAGCATAGCAAATGTTTTTTTTTTTTTTTTTTTTTTAATAGAGCATTGCAATGTGCATACACAAAGCTGCCAAGCTCCAGAACCAAGATCTTGGCTTGTTCCAGTCTCAATGAGATCCACCTGGTAAGCCAAGTTTTATATTTTGAATCTTCAGCAGCTTTGAAATTAGCCAAATAAAAAGTGCTCTGTTTAACACACAGGGGAAACCTGCTCCAAAAAAAAAGGAAGGAAAAAAAAAAAATCAACAAAACCCCCAAATCCACAATTATTACTCCAATTACTCACAGTTTGTAGACATTGAGTTGAAACCCTTTACAGAACCAGATAGCTCAAGGATTTAAAAGAGGAAAAGAAAATGAAGAAAAAATTAGCTGTTTTATTTCCTAGCTGGATTCACTACAGTACCACTGGAAAACACAGGCATAAGGGACAACAAATAAAACTAGATCACACAAACTGGACCAAAGACTGGAAAATTAAGGATGATCTTATTGGAAAGCCAAGGGAATAAACAACTGAACGAGGAGGTCTAGTATAGACCTGCAGAGAAAAGAAACGTTATAAGAAAGCAGGATGGACTGGTGCTGCCAAAGGGGGACAAGACATTCTAAAAATAAACAGGAGGAAAATGGTACTAGAATGAAAAAAGGTCTATTCATCAGTGAGGCCAAGGACAAAAATCAAAGCGGACGTGATACTGAATTTTCACTCTGAAGTCTCCACTTACAAAATGTCCAAGGGTACTTATGCAATTAGGGAGTACGAAAAGAAGCCAGAGACAGCAGGTAGCTGCACTCATTAAGAAAATAACAACAAGAAAAAAAATTAACTTTTTTGAGCCATTCACACGTGATTTTTAATGTTACAAAAAACTGAGGAAGTAACAAAAGGTCAAAAAAGCCAACTTAGCGGCATTCTTCAAAAAGAAAGGCATGCTTAAATTTGCAATTACTCTCTCCTAAGTGCAACTTTTGTCCTTAAAGACAGTAATATAACAAAGAGAAAAAAGAAGATACATGAAAACAATGAAAGAGTGAGCTACATGCAGTAGGCAGTAAGTCAAATAATTGCTTGTATGAAATTTAATTGCTTTTGTAGATACAATTAGAAAAAAAGGAAGAAAAGACAGCAGGTGTGATCTGAATAGATAGAAGTGAAGCATTTGATAACTGTTCTTAAGAGTACGTGGCCAAACTCTAAAATAAAGATTGCTACCCAGTCTGAGAAGCAGCAAGGACCTGCAGAAGTCCAGGGACACAGCACACAAACTGGTAAGTAGCAGGTTAGGTTTCTTTAGCACAGAGCTCTGTACCAAGTTCCCTTTCTCACAGTGGAAAATAAACGTCACTAACTAGTCAGTGTTTCACTGTATCTTGAAGAATTGGGTGAGGGAAATGAACTTGCTAATAACTGAAGACTTAAAGCAGCTCTGAAAATTTATCTTTAGGATTCACAGACATATTAAGTGGAATTTTATGAGGGCATCTTCTACCTAATGCCATCATTCATCCTGGATATCAAATTCGCATACAGAAATGGAAATAGAAATGGAATAAAACCCAATATCAGAATGGAAATACTGTTTCAAGCCTCCACATTACCATGTTACTTCTTTTGCATCCGCAATGACTGAGCCCCCTGGCATTCAGGATATCCAGGCTTCCCTGCACAGTTTGGAAATAATTAATTTCATTTTTTTTTCTTAAATGCATGAGTAACAAAATCCAAATGTAAGCTTTCAGGATGCATCTTTAGTGCAAAACTGGCTGCCTTCCCCCCTTTTTCAGTCCTTTTATCAATCAAAATCCTCTTTCATCCTCATTTAGAAAATTCAACGCATCTTATGGTTAACATGTAGCAGAAGTTCAGGACATCATCTCACCTTCTCCTGCTGTTAGTGGAATTCCCAAAATTAAACCTCATGCCAATGAGTACCCCACTGAGCCAGCCCTGGCAAACTCCTGCTCCAGCCAGCCAACACTTATCTGGGTCTGAGCTAAAATTACTGCAGTGTCCCCAGAAACGATGTGACATGCAAGGAGGTGGTTGAGCCTCCATCCCTGGTGGTATTTAAAAGTTGTGTAGCTGCAGCGCTTGGGGACACGGGTTAGGGGTGGGCTCGGCAGTGCTGGGGTAACGGTTGGGCTCGATGATCTCAAAGGTCTTTTCCAACCTTGAACAATTTGGTAGGTCTATGACATGCATTCCCTTACTTGGCCACGGTCAAAGGCCACTGTACCGACGCTGTTGCAAAAGGCCATTTTCAGGGAGGACTCAGACATAACCAGTATACCAGCCACCAGTTAACAGCTGTGAGAACATTCCCTGTGCAGGGTTGCGAACATCCCTCAGTTACACAAGAAGGAAAGGCAGCTCCTTCTTCTGTCTCTGTTTACTCCATCCTTCAGAAGTTATTCTTAAAAGGCAAACAGTGCAGCAGGGCTTGTGCTGCTGGGGGGCATCACTGCCAGAGGCTGAAGAGCCCGGCAATGGAGCCAGCCAGCAGAGCCGGGCCAGGCAGCTAGAGACATCACCACCTCTTCACCAACGCTGATAAACAGAGGCAGACACATTCTCCCCATTACTAATGAGAGGATACGCAATTCTCAGAGGAAAAAAAAAAAATACAAAACGGCATTGGCATGGACAGACAATTGCAATGATCCTCTGCAAAGCACAAGAATTTATTGTGGAGATTATTTTCCCAGATTAATTTCACGTTAGAGGCAGATCTCACCACAAAGAATTAAAATATGCACACTGCATAGCACTGAATCAGTTTGAGGCTCCCCACGCCTACTTCCCAATGAAGAATTCCAAGGGATGCTGCCTCTGAACCACAGGCATCTTTTCAGGGGGTATTTTAAGTCCATTACCACAGGCTCTGTCCTGAAGAAATCCCTCCTCTCTCGCAGATGCCTGCATTACACAGCTAGCCCTGGACTAGGCACTTCGAGTACTTGGTTTTGAAACAGTTTTCTCAGAACATTGAGGTTTCTGGATTAGGATTTTCCAAAGCATGGGAGTGCTGAGCCCTTCCAGAACCTGCTCCTGAGCGCTCAAGATGAAACGACATACCAGTGACACTCAGACCCCTGCCCTTCTCCCAGGGCACTCCTCCGCAAGGGCAGCACACAGCCTGTGCCTCCTCACTTTCAGTCTCACCTGCGCATGCTCTACAAGACAACGTTTGAGAAGCCCCACCAGGGATGGGAAAGCTCTTGTTTGGATGTCACAGGATAGGAAAGGTTATGGGCCCTAAAAAAACAAATTCCTTTTTAATTCAGTGGAGGTATTTCTATGGTACAAGACGCTGTGGATTTCATTCAGTGCAGCAAAACCCAAAGATTCAGGAACAGAATCAAACTTTGAACTACGTAGAGCCAAAGAAGATGTAAAAAAATCTTCAGAGAGCATTAGCACCGGTCACAGTTACAAAGGATGACAGGCAGCACGCGAAGCAGCCCTGGGGAGGCTGGAAAAGCACTAGCAGCCAGGCGGAGAAGTCAGTGTGCAGGAGGATAGCAGAAGAGCAGGGGGAATTCATGCTGCTCTGTACCACTGCCTGCGACAGGCCTCCAGGCCAGCGAGTAGTACACGGTAGTTCATTTGCTACGTGGAGTACCCTGCCTCAAGTGGTGTGCCTAAAGGGATTCTCTTTTCCACGTGGCGCCGCTCTCCCAACAAGTATTAGTGGCATGAATTTGGTGTCGTGATTTAGCTCAGTGGTGCCCACCCTTTAAAACATGGCAGGCTCAGAGCCTTTCAATACCACGCTGCTGGACTGAACACAAACCCATCTCACACCCAAAAAAGCAGACTGCCACGTAGTAACGTGAAGGCGTGTGCAAGCAGACAGCGGGTTTGTGACTGAATACATATGCCAGTTGATGCCCATCTATACACTGAACGAAGAGACCCTCAGCAAAGGAACAGGCTGTCACAACCTCATACAGACTGCAACCTGTTTCGAATCCACATCTGAGGGCCAAAACTCTTATCAGCAAAACTCACCTGTGAAGCCTTACTCCAGCCTGTTATCACCGCAATTGGTTAAAGAGCAACAAGACAAGCATGAAGCATCCCCCAAAGACACCTACGCTGCCTCACGATGTAAAGTAAACCTCACACTTTCAGACTTATGAGAAGAAATGGCTTGTCTTGTTGGTCACTTGCAGAGAAGTTGTTTCCAAAAGTTGGGTTCCTGTCCTACAGGAACGCTGTCCCCTGGGTTCGTTTACACAGACCATTCCTCAAAAGGACCGTAACTCATCAGGAAAAGGAGACAAAATTATAAACAGGTTGGAGACCTGCTCTATGATGGATAGTTTGTTTACTTGCAAGCAAATGAAACCAGCAAAATGAAAAGAACACATGAAGGACATGCTGAACACCAGCTCCACCACCTTTGCTATTTGTTATCCTTACTCGGAATAGTACTTACTCACTGACAATTGGCATCTCCGAGTTTTCCATACAAGTCTGTATTTGATACTGCACGTTCGATCTAACGTATCAGTAAACAACGTAAGGTGGTTGGCCTTTGAGTGTTTGGGAAAGGAGGAACTTTCCTGATGTTACTTTAAAATTTAGTTTCTTCCAACTTATTCACGTAAGAAGCAGAGCAAACAACTTGATGATTTTTGTGAGCTGGGTGTCATTCTTAAATCTAAGGAAGCAGGTACACAGTGTCCTTTCTTTCCTTTGCTCACCAGAATGCAACCCTGCTAGGGGTTATATTTTTGGCTAATAAAAACTTTCATTTTATCCTCAGAGCTACTGGCTCACAAATTCCAGTCCCTTACAGGCTTCTTTCAGGCTCATTAGGTGCATTTCCAAGTGTGGATGAATACTGCTGTCATCACCCCACCTCCCTACAGCACTGAGAGCCAACTTGTCAACACCTGTGTAGACATGAACCTTGGGTTTAAAATACTGAGAACTGCTTCACAGCTCAGCAGGCCAGTCCCAGCCCCAGTCACAAGTATTCAAGTCATACACTTGTCTCTGCAAGCCAGCCAAGTTGCATCTCTGAACAGCTAAGCCTTCTGCAGCCATCCAACCAACTACAGGCTACTGCTGGCAGCAGCTGGTTAGCCACCGTCCCCTAGCTCGCAGCCACGACCTAGTCATGGGCAATTCGTGCTTCTTTGTTCTCTAATAAAAAAGATACACATTTAAATAGTTCTCCTTTCCCAGAGATTTATGGAAGGCTACATAACCCTCTCTGTGGAAAAATGACTAGTTATAACATTAAGGAAATTTTAGAGTAGTGCTGCAGCTGCTACTTCCAGGGTGGAATGCGGCTGGTATGCACGGAATCTACTCCTCTGCAGCTCCCCAGGCAACACAACCTGCAACCTTAGTACATGCTAAGAGGAACTGAAACCAGGAGGAACCTAACGGAGGGCTGAAGTGTGGAGACACCACGGCCAGGCTCTCTCGTACTCCCTGCAGGATGGGGAACTTGATGGTATCAGGTATCGAAAAACCCCAGGGTAGCTGTCGAACAAGGAAGGTAAAGGATATAATGTCAGCTCTTGAGCCAGCAACTTTGGCAGAATTGCTTTCCTTGGATGAACTTTGCTCATTATAATCTCACCGTCACACCAAAGCACACCTCCATCTCAAAGCTACCTTGCTCCAAGGTACGACCACCCCTCACTGAGCATGTGCTTTCTGTTTGTATGGACTGTACCTTTAAAGGCAAAGCGAGAGAATTTTACAACTGTCAGTAACAAACGTTTGTACTACCAGAGTCACTCAAGCTCCACCTAGAAGCAAAGAAATAATATAAAAATTAGGAAGGGAAGAAGTTAGGGAAGATTCCGTTGTAACTATTGGGATCAACCCCTCCTTAATCCTCCCCTTTTTAGCCCTGCTGAAGACCCCAAGCTGAAAGTTTTCTTACATAAAAATGCTCCACTGACCCCACTAGCAGCTCTTCTTAACTACTGTACTCGTTTAAAGGCAGTCTGAAATATGGGCATACAAATTTTAAACTGTTCCAGCTTATTTATCTAGTTTCTGTTACAGTGATACTAACATTTTGCTATCTCTGCTGTTAAGCATCTTGCGTCTCATCCTAGAACTAAATTTGTTGTTTTTACAGCCTCGCATATTGATGGCTTAATCACCTATGATCAACTAAAACCTCAGGTCTTTTTCCTCCTCTGTTATTTTAACTACTGAGCTCAGTGTTATTAGTCACTAAGTGCACTTTATACTATTAAGCTCTCATTTCTATAGCTCCAGTCACTTTCAAGGCAATCCAATTCTTGTGCAACACTCTGATCTTTCTCTGCAATGACAAGGCTAATGTCACATCCTCTGCAAATTTATTCCGTGCACCCCCACAAGACATTAGTGTGAAGGTATTAATAACCAGTCCCAGAACAGGTTCTTAAGAGAGTCCATCAATGACCTCTTTTGGGACAGAGTCCAGCTCTCAGCCACGCTGTATTCCTTCCTTTAGCCAGGCCTTCACCCGCCCTTTACCAGATCTTGTTGTAATCATAGTTCTTTACAAATTAACTAGATTTATTTTAGTTCCAATGCAGCAACTGCCTTACTAAGACACAGACGTATTAGACCAGGAGCAAGACCTTAGCTGACCCTTTAATTAAAAACACATACATAAAATTCTCAAGGACATGTATCCAACCTGCTATATTCCACCTTAGTCAAATCACAACGCATTCCATCCCCTTTTCCATGGGTTTAGTTTTCCTTTCCTTCAAAATATACCCCATAAAGCTGTGTACTGAGTTCACATTATGGATTGTCAACATAACATAACCTTCCCCATTGCCATCTGCAAGAAAAACTCCATCAGTGCTACTCCAACTTGGCAATACAGCCCAAACCCTTTGATTTTAATTACTGTTTCTTTAGAACTCTGGAAGGACTACTTGCATAGCCTCTCATTATGAGCTCATGGAACTTCAAGTTATGCTTTTTTTTTTTTTTTTTTTTTTTTCGGTCAGCATGTACTTCCAGTTTACTCATCTCATTTTCCGTAAGCACATACTTTTCAAATCCTGTATTTGAGGCACAGATGCTATTTCAACCTGTTTATGTGAACCCTATAGTACTTGGTTGCAAATGCCTCTATTGTACATGGGAATAAAGACCCAGGGAATTACAACCATCTTTGTTGTTTGTTACTGACCACATTTTTCTTTGCCAAATTAGAACAGTGGGGGTGTTTTCAGCAGTACAGTGTTTTTGTGATCCCTGCTGTTTGCCAGGTTACCCGCCACATAGTACTCCATCAATTGCCGAATCCTTTATTATTTCTCTTCCTCTCTGTTACTGTGCATGGAAACTATACAAATATTTTTCATCTTCCTCCCTCGCTTCTCAAGTTAAAGTCAACAGAAATGCCAACCTCAAACCAAGTCTATTAAGCCAGGAACTACTGAGACAGCATCTACATGTCAGGAACTCTCCTTTCTCTGAGGATCTTCCAAGTAGATCTGGGGCAGATATCACAGCCGCAAGCCACTTTGCTCTGACAGAGCCTCACTCATTTGTGTGTTCTGATGTTAGAGCCTCAGTGCAAATTATTCAGCTCTGTGAATACCTACACCTTCATGCAGAGGTTTGTAAGTCACTCCAGCTGCTGTTGGTTTATAAAATGGTGCAGTCAAGAACAGAACGTATCAGGTGTTCTGCTGCAAGAAGAACCACCAGTCCGTGTGAGGTCCACAATAATCACCAGAAGCACTGGTCACTCCAATCCACCAGCAGGAAACCCACTGAAGTGTTTCTGTCAAACCACCAATAAATCTTCCACCTCTATAGCCACCCTGTTTTATGTTTGTATACAAACAATTTATATTTGCTGGAGTTGTGCATGATTGTTGCTGGGACAGAAGTAAGGAGATAGAGGAGTGCCCTAGCAACATGGTGAGCTAAGAAAGTTAAGAGATGCTGCAGAAGGGCTGACAGCGTTTCCATAACATCCCATGAGAGTGTCTTTAATTAGTGAGGTGCCAAGAAGAGACATGCCACTTGGCTTGGGGCTACTGCAAACACCAGAATGGATACCTAACATGAGGTGCGGCAAGCCAGGACAGCCAGACCAGGCTCCACAGTATTCAATCAAAGCATCCACCCTCAGGGAGATTTCATTTCCCTGGGTTCTCGTCCAAGTTCATCTCATGAGCCCTCATCAGTAGACTAGATCTTATCACTTCACTATACTGAAAATAACTTACTCTTGTGAGTTCGAGAATAAGAGAGCCATTATTCCTGAATAATTCTGCTTAGAAAGTACAGCAAATATTCTTGAGGAAAGGCACTTATCCTGGAAGAGAGTGATTATAGCTTATTCCATAATAATATCTTGTAGAACTTCATGTATAAATAAGGCCTTGATGAAAGATTATGTTCAAGAGAACAAGAGGGCTGTTTGAAGAGTGCAGGCATTCTGTACTACTGAAATTGGTCCAATCTGAATTCCAACCACAGATTTCACCAGAAGGCTGTACTGAATTAGTCAGTATTACAATTGTCTATATATTTATTCTGATTTAAGATAGTGGTTCTACACTGACCATATGACTCTCCTCAAGCACCACATGTCTGATCTTAGGCACGACAGATGGAGTCCACATGCATGTGGTAAGATCACCAGCAGTGCTGCAAATTTCTAGCTGCCAGCCTTTAAGTTACAAGACACTTCAACATGTGAAGCATAACCCAAAAGAATATCAAGGTGGTTTAGTACCAGGAAATAACTGAAGCGAAGAAAACCCTGAAGTGTTCCTGCATCACAGAAGAAACACTGCTCCAAAAGAAGCACTTGCACAACACCGTGGAAAAAAGGGTCTCAACAAAGTGTGGTGCAGAGTCTCCAAGAACACTGAAAGCAATGTTTCACATCTCAGACACCCAGTCATCACCTATGTCACACCACATCTAAATTGGCTAGCGTTTAATTGCAAGTTTACAAAGGGACAGTTACACCCTTCATGGCACTGTATAAATAAAAGACACGTCGCACCATTGGGCTTTCAAGCGAGGACCAAAACAATTCGCTGGCTTGCTCGTAAAAGTGACAAAAATCTTTGCAGTTCATAGATTCTCATGTTTGAATACTGTAACAAGTATTTGCTAACTCTAGCTCAGCAGCTTTCAACCTAGCTGGTGGACTCCAAGGGGTCCATGAAAGCTGAGGAAAGCAAGCATAGCACTAACAGCTTACATTTGCTGTTGGCATTGGTAACTTTTAGAAGTCCATAAATCCAAAGAGACTGAAAGACATTGCACTAGACATACATGAAACAAAGGATCCAGAAAACCTAGAGACACACAGGAAATAAAATGAGCTATGAGATGCACTTCAAACAGCCTCAGCTGTTATAATCAGCAAAACAAACACTGATTGTAAGAGGCTTGGGTAAACACTGTGGCAGTCCAAAAGGATATGAAGAGTTAGTTTTTTTGCGTCCCTCAATCACAACGCCTCAGGCAGCAAAAAGCCATCTTATCCCCACGGCCCTAGGAAGAGAATGGCCAAAGCAGTTGCATACCCATGTAAAACAAGCACTTACTCTGGTCGGCAGATCACCAGGTCCCCTTTGTTGGTGCCATATGCCAATCCCAGGCCTGGCTCGGGCAGCCAGCGAGCAGAGTTTATGCTGACATGTCTTCTCTGGTCGGCAGGCATGGGGTACAGAACGTTGAACACTCTCTGAAACAATAACAGGAGATTACTTCAAAGGACAGTACAGGGTGGGAGAGCCAAACAGGCTCAAAACAAATGTCCAATCTCCCTGCAGCAGTGCAGCTGCCCAAGGAGACCTGTCACTTTGCAGGACATTACAAGAAAGCACTAATCCAGCAGCTGCCAGAAACATACATATATGTGCCCCTAAGTGTTTAACAGATCAACTGGCACACAGCTACAGAGCAGGAGAAATTCCACCCCCAGGAAAAGCTGCCTGTCACTCAGCGGGCTGCACAGTCCTTCTATTCAAACTAATTCAACAAAGTGGTTGGGACAAGCGGTATAGTCATTAGAAAGCAAGACAACTGGGATGCTTCTGGCCTTCACCTCTCATCTTGGGTCACTGGGGTGGAACAGGAAACTGGCAAGCAGATGGGCTTTCAGCATCAAAAGTTTACTGTTTCTATTAAGCAAACCAAACTTCAAGCAAAAATAATACATGATTATTTCCTTTTTTAAAACATTTAAACAGCTTCCTGATGATGTTTTAGAGTTTAACCAACACCCACACCGACAGTGCACAGAAGAAAACAAAAATCTAGAGATTATGAGAGTAACAAAAGTACACAAGTAACAAATCCCTCAGTTCAGGTCCCCTTCCAACACCGTCCCTCCTACCTGCAGTAAGGTAAGAAGCTGAACAGCTGCTAAGACTGCGGGTAGTTAGTATGGCTGCAAGCCGGTGCTTCCCAAACGCTGCATTAATGCGGGTGAATGGAAACCCTTGTGCACATGAAGGCAAGTTCTGCCTTCTAGTCTGCACTAGCTTGGTTTTTGAAGCCTATGAGCTTGAAAGGCAAGAACGATGAAGCGGAACAGATTATACTTGTGTACATACTCTCCTACTCCAAGAAGCTAATGTCTTTTGTACAGCACAACACTTTCCTGCACCCTGCCATCCAGCAGCCAGAACTGCATATCGCTGACAATACTCCGTTTAGCCAGAAAATGACACAGGTAGATCACAAAAACAAAGGCATGAGATATGGAAAGAAGGATAACAAGTTGGTTTGGTTACCAGGAATAGACAGGGACAAGCTGCTTCAGTGTACTGGGCCATCAGACCATGTTCACCATGTTCCAGCATGGCTTCAGAAGGGTAGGACCAAAGACTGCATTTACAAGTCCAAGTCACTAACAGAATTTCTGTAGAAATTTAGTTAGAGTTTAAACCTGCAGCCACTGCAGGTAGCAGACTTCAAATCTAGATTTTCAATGGGATATGTCTCAGGTGAAAGATAGACTTCATTAGATTTTTCTGATGGGCAGCCACTCATTCATCATAAACCCCTCCTTCCAGACTCCCTAGAAAAGGGGATGGTGCTGGAGCAGGAAGCAGGGAAGGGAATGACGATGTGCTGGAACAACAGGATAAAGGTAGATGGGGATGCAGATCAACCACTACTGCACTGCTAAAGTGGCCTGAAGTAATAATTAGAATTCATTATGGTGGGACTCATCAGCTAGCATAACAAACTGGGGCTGTTTTTCTATATAGCTCTACTGCCCACCCCACATCTTGTCTGTTTGGAAATTTAACTTGAGAAGAGTGAAGCAGAAACCACTTAACTGTACGTCCTCCAACAGCTAGTGCCCAGAACCTTCATCTTGACTACTGTAATGCAAAGTTAAGTCAGAGCAAAACGATATAGCTACATTATTTCCTGTCATCAGCAACACGTTTAAGCTCTCCTCTGAGGTGGCCATATTAGAGGAGAAAACATCCTTAAGGATTTCTCTGAATGAAGCTGGTCACTCATCACCCTGGCTATCAGTCAGCAGTCAGTGCACCCCCAAAGGAGCTGGGTGGTTGGATGGAAGGAGCAGGCCCTCAGGGGTTTATCTAGCTCTTACCCATCTCTGTCATGTCTGTCCCTTTCCCTCCCTGCCTTGCTTGCTGGGGGGTGGCGGCGGGCAAGGGGGAGAAGAAGAGGAAAAAAATATAATCAGATGTACGATGGTAGCACCTGTTACCATGGAGATTATGGTGCACTCTGAGATGGGAACACTGGATTTTGAGGAGGAGGAGGAAGGAGGGGAAAAGGAGGGGTCTGCCAGAGCTGGGAGCATACATTTATAAAATAAGCATTCCAAATCTCTCATGAACTGCAAAGGTTTTCCACTGTATCTTTCTTCAGCTATTCAGAAACAAACAGTTTGTCTTCTCCTGGGAATGGCTCTGCAAGGTATCACTGCTTGAGAAGCTGCCCTGCTGGGCTGGCTGCAAGCTCCCCTCCATGGCAGGTCAGTTTGCACAGTTTCTCACATGCTCTGCAACCTGCCACGCCAAGCAGGGAGACTTGCTGGCTACAGCATCCTTGCTAGCTCCTGTTGAACATCCAGGTGCTTTGCAGTAAATAGCACCCCGTGGAAAGTGCTGCCAAGGACATGGGTCTGGTTTTGACAGCCTGCAAAAATGTTGGCTGAGGGCAGAATCTCAAAGACAGGATGGCTTAAAAATTCTGCATAAGAATAGTTGCTTCATCACTCCACTCCATTCACTTCTAAACAGCTCGTCACACCGAAGAGCTCCCCTCCCCTGCTGCTTCCCACTCCCACGCTAATGGGACAACTCCATGCAGTGTTAAGGGTGATGACATCCGTGCGTGTGGTAATTAGTACATAAAAAGAGAAAGCAGCTGTACTGGCATAATCACCAGTCGCAGCAGTAACCAGGACCCAGCTAATCAATCTGATGCAGTCATACAGACTGGCTGTTGCAATTGCATCCATTAGCAAGACCCCCTACTCTATCCATTGAGTGGGGGAAAAAAAAAAATTAAAAGTTCCTTCAACATCAGCAGGTCCCTCTCTTCAAAGAAGGTCAAGAAGCCTGCCAGGAAGCATTATTCTCCATAGATCACAGCTAATTCCTTTCAGATATATTTTTTTTGGTCTTTGTGCTTCCATTGCTAAATCTTATAAAGTCACTGAGGTATTTCAACCTAGTAGCCAGCCTGAAAACATATCAGAGACACACACTTCTTTGCCAGTGGCACTGTCCATGCTTTGTAGTTCTAAACTTCTAGGAATAACATTCAAGTTATTACAGGAATCCTACACAAACAGGATTCTCCAGTTTCTAAGTCAAGAGATTGCCACCAACCCTCAAAGACTTTTGAAACCACGAATTCAAATGCATAAAGTTTATAATTCACCAGTTCCCTTTCGTTAGGGCTGGCCCACAGACTAGTTGCAGGCTATGTGTAACAGCCATGTTGATGGCCAAGGGTTCAGGAACCAGTTTAGAACCACTGTTGTAAAAGTCCACTGATCTTTAAGGTGCCCACCACACTCTACCACAGCCACCAGAGGGTTTATTTTTAATAGGGTGGCATTTTCCTTAGGAGACATACTGTATTGCATCCCACTTTATCGGCCCATAATCACTGCCAGCAGTCAGAGCAAGCTTCCAGGTTCTTCACCATAATCCATGTCAAACTTGCCCTTAGAATCATCACTACAGTGCTAATTCAGTAATACGCAGCCACACCATTAGATGTGGCGACTCAGCATTTTATAAAGTTGGCAGTTGCATTTGTTTCCAGATGCAGTTCTGAAGTAAGAGTTCTGACTGGTTTGTTTCCCTAACTTCCAAACGCTGTGAAACGTGAGGAGTGGGAGCTTCAAAACATCCCTGTGGAAGCTTAAGCCCAAACAGGCAACGTAAGTATAGCAAGCTGTTCCCTTCTTGGCAGCAATATAAACATATAAAATGTCATTTCACCAGGCAAGAAAGGTTCTAACCCTTCCCTTTAGGGCCACATGGCACAGCCTGGATTACACAGAACAGTTGCTTGACCTATGCTTATGTTTGTAGAAAACTGTGCCTCTGGTGATCTTCACAGGAGACTCCAGAAGTCTTCTGCCATTTCAGTGAGTCCACCTCTCCTCTGAGTTCAGGGGATGTCGGCAAGATAAAAAGTCTTCCTTTAGAGATATAAAACCTGTCTAGGTAGCTAAGCTTGCACACAAAAGATGATTCTCATACAAAGGGAAAGAAACAGTCACTGAAGAAACAGCTGGTTGCTGCCGTTCTACATCCCTGTAACCATGAAGTGTGAGGAAAGATTTGGTTGAGTAATTTGAATCTGCACTTCTCTATTTTCACAAAGACTGCACTAGGAGTGACTACTTATCTCTTTGATGTGCCTCTTCCATCCTCCCTGAACAGGAGTGGACACATACATCATCTACTGAACTCCTCCCTACAGCTCAGTTCATCACATCACAGCCGCTTCTTCAGCACTGAATTCAGCAGGGGAGAAGAGGGCTCAGAGACAGCAGGGCGGTGAGAAACCCCAGGCCCTCAGAGCATTCAGCAAACGAGCTGCATGTGGAGTGCAGAGGCCACCTCGGGCCCACGGCTGCTGCTCCCCCTCCAACTTGTCAGTGCTGGCACATCAGTGCTGTAGCACCTCTTGCAGCCACCGCTTCAGTATTTACTTACGGCAGTGTGCCAGGAGAGGCTGCGTGACAGTCAACAGCCTCAAGGAATCTTTCCCGATGATCTCTTCCTCGCCCATCAAGCTGCTGTACTTCTGTGGGAAGGAGGCGCTCAGGGCACAACACACAAGCACAGAGCTAGGCAGTTAATTTGTACCTGCCCTGGAGGGCTAAGAAAACTTTTTGCTAAAAGCCTCTGCTCTGCAAAATCCTAGTTATTGACCCAGTGTTTCCCTCTTCCCCTCCTGCTCTCTCAGGGAAGCTGCTGCTATTTAATTATGCTCTTTAAATTCCACCTTTGCCCTCCGTTTCTGGGGTGTGCCAACATTAAAAAGCTGGATGGGGCAATCGCCAGGATCCTGTCAGTCAAAGCAGCAGCGGGCTGCCCCCAGCCTATGCTGCTGCTGCCAGTTGGCATCAGTGCTGTACCGCTCGCCTGGTCCGAGCAGCGCCGTGCCCAGCCAAAGCGGAGGCATCACCAGCCAACCCCTTGCCCGGGGCCTTCCCACCCCGAAGGGGAGCAATGAAAAGCAGGGGAGTGCTGACTGCTACTTGTTTGGCAGAGCAAGACCTGTCTTCTCCTCTCTGGCACTCAAGAAAGAAGAAAAAAACAACCATGTTTTGAAGCTGGAGGAGAAGAGAAAGTTGGCACAAGCTGGTAGGGAAACTCAGCAGGAACTCTTGCTTTTTATCTTCTTAAACTCAATAGAGACATTTCTGCTCTCAACTAGATGCATCGCCTCTCAAGATGCCAATAAATTTCAAGCCATTACCTCCGCTTAGCCCAAGCGGTAAGCTGGGCTATTAGATCAGCCCTGATAAAGGCTGCATGGGGTGGAGGTGCAGATGTTCCCTTGTTTACATGGGGAAACCTTGCCATCCATGAAGCTCTATCCTGACAGGTAAAAGGGGAGGAAAGGCTGGAGCAGATGGGGTGGGTTTATCAGGCACCAGCCTAAAATGTAGTTATTAATTTTCAACTGAATGGATGCTGTCAGCAGAGGCTGACTGACCATGAAAACACACAACAGGAGAAACATCTCATGTGCTAAATCCAACAGAAACCTTACTGGGAGGAGTGGTAAAATCCAGTTTCACAGCCACTCTAACCTGGGCTGCAGAGAACAGAGCTTCAGAAAGGAGTACTGATCTCTGCTGGATGGGTATAGCCCTGCTGGCAGCCAACATCTGCACCTTGTGCCTGCCCAGATGTAAAGTTTATGCTGGTAAATAAAGTGCTCCTCATACGGATACAGGTTATACCACCAAAATAATCGCAGAGGGTGCACAGCTTTGCCAACATAACTGCAGCTATACCAGAGCCTCTGGCCAGTGCAGGTACCTCATTTTGGAACAGGCTTTAGCAAACTAAGCTACATGAAGTGTGTAATACAGATACAGCCTGAAAAGCACAGCCAATCCACCACATTGTACTAAGTTCACTGAAAGCACACCTCCAAGCAAAGCCTACGCACAGTCTGAAACTACTCAGAGCATTAAAACAAATGTAGAAAACTACAAACTGCGCTTGTATTTGCCAGAGCAGCAGATGAGGTGCAGCAACAGGAGGAAGGTAGAAGCAGAGCAAAACCAAGAGCAGTACAACTAGGGCTGCACACATTTTGCATTTCCTCACCTGCCCTTCATCTTCTGCTCCACAATCTGACCTTGAACAAGAACTTGAAGTTTCATTTCATCCTTTTTTGATTACAAGCATCTTACTGAGACTGAACAGCACCTAAATCAATTAATTATCTTTTTTTGCCTGACTCATGGCAATGGTGTGTTGCCACCGAAAGATCTTACCTGTTTTGGTTTTGATTTTGTTTTTCTTAATGTCAATGTGTTACCTAGTTTTTACCTCTGACACCAGGGTATCAGATAAACTACTATAAAGCATCTACCACTCTACTGAAAGCACTATACGCCCTTTGCTTAGCTGCCAGGAAGCCACATGCATGACTGACTTCTATGATGCTGCCAATTAAACAAGTCCATGGCTTTTTAAGGTCCAGAAGCATAATAAGATACAGACATCCTAACCTGACCTCCTTAATAAATATCGCTATCTCTTTTTTGCTTATGTTACATTCTTTACTCTGCCTTCTAATAATGAATTTCACAAAAACTGCTGAAATTCAGGCTTATGCCTTGCACAGCCACAAACTCCAGAGCCCTCTGCAGCAGAATTCAAGTCTAGCTTGCCTAAAGCAGAGGGCCATGACAGCAAAGCAAAACAAACACTCCTTGGGATAACTGATGGATGGCTCAATACATTTATTCATAAGACAATGTATATCAGCATTCTGAAACAAGGCAAGGATCCCCTTTGTTTGGAGAAAGTCTCCTTCCTATATCCATACACTGATACAAAGAGAAAGGCATGCATTTCCCATGATCAGACAGGGGAAAAAAATTTGCTTTTTTGCTCCCAGTCTCCCTTTATTAGGCAGGTTGGTCTGTGCTGCGCTCAGCCCCTCCTCCACAGTTGATTCTTGCTAACAACATACACGTCTTTCCATTAGATCTTCTCTGTTAAAATGGAAGAAGTAAAAAATAATGCACTTATCTCTTTGGATTTGTCAGTCTTAATCCTCAAATGGGTCTTATCATCCAAGGCTCAGCACAAATAAAATTTCTTTCAACTCCATTTATCTTCCCTGGATGCAATAGGATCATATATGAAATTCTTCTTCAGACTTTACCAATACACAAACCTCTCTGCCTTTTTCTGCACCTGTTATCACCGCAGAAAATCGTGGCTTTGTTTTCTGAGCCACAGTGAATTAAACAAGAATTAACCCTTAATTTTCAGCAGCAACTGAAAACTTATCTGAGGATACTTGATCCAATTCCTAAAACAGGTCAGCACCCACAGTTTCTGTTGGACTGACTGAGAAACCTTCTGCAAAGCTGAAACTTTGTTGGTTCTTCCTGACCCTAGTTGCCCACATAATTTATTGATGATCTTTCAGTTCCGGAGAAGCCTCATTACAGCACATCTAACCCTTTCTTTCTCTAGGCTAGCTCTTGGCACTACCAGCTGGAACTTTATTTGACAAGCCTGCCATGCAGCTACTACATGAGAAAGAGCTTTAAAATAACTAGTGGGAAACTTCAAAACAAGAACTATGTCTTACAAAGAAACAGATCACCTCAGGTAACAAAGCTCTCCGGAAAATAACGCACCTGCAGCGAAGTGGCTCATTACCTTACTACTCGTCTCCCAAAGGCTGCAAACCCCAGGGTAATACCTCCACAAAAAGCCCTTTAGGGGACTGGCCCAAACCCAGATCTGAAACCTACGGCTGAGTAAGCAAGAAATTGCTAAACAAAAACAACTGTTCTTTCAATTCTGCACGCGTGTGGTGGGTACAAGATGACAGGAGAGAAACAAGAATGCCAAAGGGGGTGTTAGCATGACAGAAGATAGATACGTATATATTTGGTGCAGATGCACAAGTGAACTGAACTGTGCAAACTGTGCCCCAGCTATTGCTCTCTCTCGCAAAAATCACTAACAGCTCTCAATGATTAAACAATCTAAGAAAAATATGGTCACTTTATTGCAAAAGGAATTACAAGGTTCTTCATTTTTGCCCTTAACTCAGGCTGCAAATCAAGAGCAGTACCTGTGAATTCCCTATTAATGGCATGCTGAGACTGTAACAGCAAAAACTATAATATGTTAAAGATCTAATGACAAGGATTCACGCACAGCTGCTATTCCCCATCTGCTGAGCCTCAATAAAATGGCATACAAGATCAAATGTCAACAATATGTTGATGACAGAGCTACATGCATCCTCATCTAGGTGAAAAGAGGCTGTCATCCAGCTGCCTACATGTCTGGAAGGAATAAATACTGGAGGAAAGAGCTGGCTTCAATTTAATTTGAGAAAGATGGTAGGAAGAGGTACCAAAAAAAGTATTCGTGAAACTGCAAACCTCTTCTCAGCCCATGGCCAGTTCAGTGCAGATCTGGGAACAAATCACCTTTTGCTCCCTTCCCCCTACCTGACTTGGGCAAGACGACTGCACATAATCTCAGACACGGAACCATCTTTACCATAATTTCTTCTATCTAGTTAACACTACCCAATTGCACCAAAGCTAACGGTACCTATGGTGGAGCAAATGGGCTCAAGACCTCACCCAAACCGCAAGAGCTTGGCTCTCCTAATACCTGACCCCATAATTCAACAAGGCGGCTTGGCGCTCAGCTTCACGTCCCACAAAATAAAATCATCACAAATAGATGTCATTTGCCTTTTCTTCACACCAGTTTGCTCAGACTGACACTGCTCCCATGTTTAACCATTACGTGAGACATTAACACAGTGTTTTATGGCGGGATCCTAACAAGTTTTTACAGTTTCTTACAAGTTCTGTCTTAGCAGCCTTCATGTAGACATGGGTGAATCAGTCAAGACAGCAACTGAACCAGCCCTTACAGCATACCATTCCTGCACCTATACTTGAATGTGCAAATCTTTATGTCATCTGCAACCCCACGGTACCACTGCATCTGCCAGTGATGTTGAATACAGCTCTTTCTTACAGCACCCTACGTAAGCAGTGCTCACCAAAGTGTGTTTTGGATATGCCCTGCTTTTCTAAAGATACCTGCCAGAACCTGCCAATGCACAGAGCACACAAAACCGTCTGATCTCAACGAGAATCATGTTCTGCTTTGTATTAAATGAAGGGATTTCCCCTGTCAGTCAGACAAGGGTTCTGTCCCCAGGCCCTCTTACTAGTGTCAACAAGTACAGGCAGTCTGTGACTCTGCTTGGATTTTTGGGAGTCTAAGAAACATCTACCTTGTTCAACTTCTGCCAGAAGTGAAAAATCTCTTTGGGCAGTAATTGGATGTATTATTTGCAGTTCTACTCAGAGTTGTCAGAAGCTGCCCCTGTTGACCTGAAGATGTCAAAATCTCTCTCAGAAAGGAGGCACACCAATAAGCATGCTTTTTCAGTAACACAGCAAGAGGTTGTACTCACTTTCTTGCAAACTACTCCTGTTCTCAGAAGTATGTTGGTTCATATGAACTCTTCTACTGGGGGTAACGTGTCGCAGTAAGACATTTCCAATCTCCTAATCCATTCCTACTCCTAATTCCACATTCTCCTAATCATTTTTCTTTTCTCATTATCAATAGTTCTGACCAAACTGTAATTTGCACCTTAGTGAAGCAAATGTTCACGGCCATTTGCTTTCAGGCTTAAAGTCCCTTCACTTATGGCTGCAGGAGCACTCACAGCTCATCCAGGGAGTCGATGAGGCAGCGACCTTTGCAGACCACACTGGATATATTCTACTGACACTTCCATGAAGCTTAGAAGGCAAAGTACTCAATAAAATAGTGCATCTTCTCACCTACTCTGTGTGCTGTCCTCATTAAGAGTTAATATGCTGAAAAAAAGCTTGGCTCTGTGCTAAAACTCCACATGCTTTTCTGCTTCAGGCCCTTCTTCCTGCAGTATCTGGAATTCTCCATCTGTTTACAATGGAAACGTACACAAACTCTGCTCCATCCAGGCTAGTGACCAACCACTTCTTCAGAATGTTTCCCAAATACCAGTAGCCTTCCTTGTCAAGAGCTAATTCTGGATCTCCACAGTCTAGTTTCCTCCCAGATTCAAAGCACAATGCAGTATTTGAGAAGGGGCTTGGTTAAGTCACCTTATTCCCAGAAATTGCAAGATTTGCTCTTCAGCTTCGTGTCAATCAAATTTTTCTATCACCCCTCTCGCTTTTTGTCTCAGCTTAAAAGCTCCTTTCCAAGCTTTATTTTAATTTGGATTACAGTAATCGTGTTTTTCTGATATCTCAAAGTTCGCTTCCTCTGGGTAAAATGAAAACCATTAAACATTGCAAGGGCATCAGAATTTGTGAATGCCAGAAATAAAACTATCTTCTGGCTGCCTTTCTCACTAATATCCACAGTCAACAGATCCAGGGCAATATGATCCTTTACTACTTTATGTTTCTAAGAACCTTCAGGTCTGACCAAGTTTCTAATTTCACTTTCTTCCAAGTTCTTTAACCTCTGTATAAACTTGGAATCATGGAAGTCAGAAATCACCCAACACCCAAGCAGCTCAAAAACGGGTCCTCTTTATGTGGAGACCAGCTCCACCAATGCTTTCAACATTGGCTGCAAAACTTATTTGTACTCAGTATTTGGAGCCCTTTCTCCCAACTTCCCACCTCTGAAACTCAAATATTTCCAGACAATTCCTAGTACCACTGCTACCTGTACCACCCCAAGCTAGAGATCTGCTAAAAGCCATTCCTTCCCTGTACTGTCCAGCTACAGATAAATTTCAGAAATGTTAGCTAGGTTTGCAAAAAAACCAAACCACAAACACTAAAAAAGGAAGCTTATGCATACCACTTGTTAGAAGTCAGCCCTACTAGAGAGCTTCTTAAGCTTCAGTCTGAAAAACAAACTTGCTCTTTCGCAAAGCCAGATTTCCATCTGAAATGCTAAGCAGATCAATCTGAAGGGAGTGAATAGAAAGAGCAGGAACCTCTAGCTCATGACTACCAGATCTGATGACAGTTCACTACTTTTACTCCATTTCTGAACAATACTCTTGTCAACTCATGTCAGCCCTGACCTGTAGAACTCTACCCAATCTCTCCAAAATACTAAGAGTAAGATGCGTATAGACAATGCGCGCTTGTGTAACCAAGATGCTCCTTAGCACAATCCAGAAGTGCTGGAGTTCTCAGAGAGAACTTTTCTCTCCAGCTCTGAAAATTACACCAGCACCCAGTGGATTTCTAGGTGCAATTAAATGTATTAAGTTTCACATAACAAAACTAATTAATTGCATCTTTAAAGCCTCTATTTCAAGAGTGAAATGGAGGAAATTCTCTAAGGAACAGAAACCTTCGTTCCCTGACTACTAGTCAAGGATGTGGAGGAGGGGTTAACTGGAAGCAGAGATAATCACTGTATTTCACTCCTCAGAATCTGCCACACTTTCAGGTGACTCTACAGGCCACACTGGCAAGCCTTGCTCTCCCAGGTCATGGATTGCAAATCGAAAGGCATCAGTGAAGGAACGAACAATTGTGAGACAGTTTACAAGAATTTTCATAGAAGCTGATGTAGCATTTCTCTTTAATTTCTCTCTTGAGAGTTTTGCGAGTGATGTAAAATTAAAATATCCACAAAGCAATGCTTCAGAACATGGCTGTGACTTAATTTTTAATTAAGAAGTTTAGTAACAATTGCTTTGTATTACAAGCTGTTGGCACAAAGGCAACAAAGATGCTTTCTCATTCCCTCTAATTGCACATTGAAGAAAAGAGTTTCACCAGGTTTCCTAAACCTTTTTCGACCACATGCTGGCCAAACTGCAAACAGGGTTTTACTCAACTGAATAGGAATTCATCATCCATTGTAAAGACAGTGTGCTAAGAATATTACCAAGTTTCCTACTTAAAGCTCTGTTTTGGTTTTGCATGTCTTGAAAAGTATTAGACACTTACAGAGCGGTCTTACTGCAAAACTCGACAGAAGAAATACCTGTAGTTGTTCTACTAATTTTTACAACTAGATGAAGGAATAGTATTTATGAGATTAACAGTTTTATGTTTGGCCCTAGAAACTGCACAAAGATGACCAACGACACACCAGAATGTTGAAACAATACTCGACATCATCCCACAAGAAGGCTCTTTAACCAAATTAATTCAAACGGGTCTAGTTGTGACCCTGTCATTATGCAGAAAGCTGGAAGTCCAAAGCAGTCAGAAATGAGACATTTTTGAAATCTTTAAACATGACGTGGGAAAGGGGAAAACAGCAAATTAGTTAGCAAATCCTGCTAGACTGGATAGATTTTAAAATGTGGGGGAAAGCTTTTTGGAAGCTAAAAATACATGTGCAAGAAAGATGAAAAAAGCAACCTTTAGAATACATGCAATCCATCTGGAGAAAGATAATCCAGAACTACAGCAGATGAGAGACGGGAGTGCAGTGATGTGGAGCAAGTCTGAAAAGCAACAGTGGAAAAAAGTGTACAAAATTTTCAATGCATCATAACAGAAAAAAAAAAACCAACAGTTTTCAACTGCGTAAGTAAAGCCCTGTAGTTCAAAAAAAGCAGAAAAAAAAATACCCTCTCTGGGCTTCTGGTAAGACTATGCTTATCACATTACATAAATTTAAACATATCCCAGAATGAGGGGGGTGGGGTGGGGAGAAGAAGGGTATTTTGGAGAGAATTCAAAAGAGAAAAAACCCCAAAGCTGGAAGATTGAATTACAAGGAAAGATTAAGGGAATACAAAGCATTACTTCACTAAATGGTGACTAAGAGCAAGGGTACAAGCATTTGAAGAGTATAACACACCACAGGGAAAGAAGATATGTCTGAAATGGAGATGAAGAACTATAAATGGGAGATTTAGACAGA
The DNA here is from genome assembly GCF_963210335.1 of Falco punctatus. Lineage (NCBI taxonomy): Eukaryota > Metazoa > Chordata > Aves > Falconiformes > Falconidae > Falco > Falco punctatus. Next base: position 2,753,135 of record NC_137587.1, read on the forward strand.
AGCTTACCGATTTAGCTAGCTACAAAAAAAAAAAAGTCTCCAAAAGGAAGGGCTAGAAGCCATAGCAACTGGAGTTTAGAGCAAATGTAAATGATGGATGAGAGGAAGAAACACGGTTTTGGCTAATAGGACTTCTCTATCTTAACTTATTATGATATGGTAAAAAGACTGTGGGAAGGGATACTCCCGTATCTGGCAGGAAAAGCTATGTATTTCACTAGGATCTTAAAATAACTGAAAAAAGAAACAGTACTAGGGCAAGCCACACTTTTAAAAGGATCTAACAGGATACTGAATCCATGTAATTAGTGATCTTACCATATCCAGACAGCTTTCACCAACCGTACCTGCTAACCAGACTGTGCTTTTTTCATAAATGCATTTAAATTTCTGTCTCTTAAGGTAAGAGGCTCGTACCAGAATGGTAGCTCAGAACGAGGGCTGAAAAAGTGCTGACTGGCACACCAAAGAATATCCTCATCATTGATCTTCCCTTGCCTTATGACATGAACAGATGATGACAATAAAGAAGAGTTTGGTATCGGCTGATAAACCAGCTCATGTAATGACACAGCTGTGATGACCCTCTCTGAATCATGAGCAGTCTGGAGAGCAACTACAGAGCCTCAAGATGAATCAAGCAATTTCTCCCAAAGACAAGTCTCTCCCCAGTGCCAGTCCACTAGACAAATGGCTCACTGCAACCCCTGTACATTGGGCAAGCTCTGCCAAAAGTAGTAAGAGGAGCCTTTTAAAAAAGAAGAATTTATAAAGACAGGAGAGAAGGGAAAAAAAAAAAAAAAAAAAGAACTAGAGGGGAAAAAAGCTTATTCCACTATGATCAAGTTATCCCCCAAAGTGAAAAGGTTTGAACAGCTATTTCTCCTCTCCTGCAACAAGCCACTTGAATACATGGCCTAAAACTTGAATCCACCCAAATTTCAGCATTAGAAATTACCTTGCTCTGCCTCCTCAGCTCTGTGCATTATCAGTTAGACATGGCTTTTCCCATCCTGAACTATCACTGAACAGCTGCTGTGCTCCGCTGACGAACAAAGCAACACACACATGTTCTCTTAATTCTGTCTGTCAGTTTGCAAAAAGATGAAGGTTTTCCCTCAGGTACTGAACAAGAGAATGGGTCATGATTCAGCCCTCCCACAAAGCAGAAGTACAGAAAGATAATTCCATTGCCAAAATATACCTACATGTACATGGAAAGCTCAGGAATAAATAGCCAACAACAGCCTGTTCGGCAAAAGAATGGCAAGGCTTACCTTCAGCCTGCAAGTATGATATGAAGCTTGGCTCTGACCCTTCCTGAAACTGCTGGTGGCTGCTCTCCTAGGGATCAGCTGCTTTTAGGAATGTTAGGAAAGGATCCTCAAGCCTCAGCTGAAAAACTCCCTCAGCAAAACCAACTGCAGTACCACAAGCACGATGTGTTTTACCCCAAGTAGTACAAAAGGCCTATTAGGTACTCTGAGTGGTACCCACATTTAGGAATGTGTTCTATGACATGGAATGTATTTGTTTGTCATCATATTTGAAACCAGAGCAAAGTTTCACAATTCTGTTATATTTACATTCTCCTGCCATGTTTGCATACCTCTGTAATAAATTCCATGACATGTTTATTATTCGCCGGGCCTGGAGCATGCTGCTTCTGTGCCCTTATAACCCAGCAACTAACCACTAGCCTAGAGCCAAAGCAAGACAAAAATCACTGATGCAAACACACAGAAACGGACTACATGTATGCTCACCCTCATAGAGGTTTCTCCACCGTGGGGCTGTTGCAGCCTGAAGACTTGAGCAACCATGTGCTCTGTGGAGGGGTGCAGCAGGATACGCCGGGAAGCCAGTCCCACCATGACATACCTGCCCATTGGAGACAGGCTCACCGAAATGGCATTAGGGCCTGTGAAGAGAAGAGGGGTTATTTCTCTCACAGGTTGACATCCCTCCCCACGCTACATCCTCACAGCTTCTTCGTTCCCTTCCAGCATTCCCATAGCGTATTGCATTCTAAGCTTATTCTTGTAGAGAAGAATAAGGAGACAGGCACAAGTACACACTTCCTCGCCGCAAGCATCTTCCCACTAATAGAATATTCTTCAAGGAATAAAAAAAAAATAAAATAATCTATCCTTTAGCAGTTCCCCATACCAGCACCTCACGTGTCCAGACCACACCACAAGGCCCTCCCCAGCAGTACCGTAACTGTGACCGGCTGGAAGGCCACACAATGTTGCTGCTGCTGTTCAGACCATTGCGTTTCTCACTGAAGGTTGAGTTCTGAGGTAACTTCTCACACCCCCACCCACCCGGACTTCTAGCTCTACGCTTACCAAATCGCTTTGTGTAAAGCATCTCGCCCAAGTTGTGGGGTGCCAGAGAATACACAGCCAGTATTCCCTCGTCGGGGAAGCCTCTCTGACTGCTGGGAATGAAGGCTGCCAGCAGCTGCCCATCGGCAGAGATGTCGCAGCTAGCATCATTGTAAATCTTGCAGTTTTGAACAAGCACGTTCACAGAGGCTGCAAAGAAGAAAGAAAGGAACAGCAATTAGAACACTCAGCTTCAACAGTGAATAAAGTAAGATTTAAATCTCATGTTGGAGACTGGACAGTACATGCAAAAGGCACTCAAGACATTTAGCTTCCTCCAGAAGTTTATGAAACGTTTATACACTGATTAATGTAAAATTTGCTTCAAAACGGAGATAAGACACCGCAATGAGCCCAAGAAACGAAATCTACTCGTGTCCTGGAGCCTTCAGCCAAGAAATAGTGGCAATTGCACTTTATCAAACCCCTCCTTTGCTGAGCATAACATCACCCTTTGCAAAGGACAGCACAGTTTAAACGAGTCTCAAATCATGACTCTGTCAAACTCTAGCAGTGGCAGCATCAGAAACAGCACACCTGAATTCATTTCCCCTTCTGTTGTGGAGCCCCTAGTTCCAGCTCCTCTTATCTCCAATAAACAGGAGACAAGAGAAAAATTCCTCCCTGGAGATACATTCATTTCTGACAGCTGATTTTTACAACAATCTTGGATAAAGCAAGTGAGAAAGGGCAGAGACGTCTCCAGCCAGTCCTCCATTTAATTACTCCAGTATGTGAGACACTCGCACAATCAGTGAAGTAACTGTTCAGCAGACGGGGTAGTGAGCAGCAATTCACACACAGAAATTTTACTTTAGTCTCTGCTGGCGAGTTGCTGGGTGACCTCGTACAAATCCTTTCCCCTCTGTACCCTGCACAGGCAGACTACAAGCTCCTGTATCTTACTACGCACTTGTGCCATTCCTAGAACAATCAGGCTCCGGGGCCTTTTAGCATCGTCCTCACCAACAGTTCAGTGGTGGCTTAGTAAGACAAGGCTGGAGTTACGTTTGCTCCCTCAGCCTAGCCTTAAAGTGCTCCAGTTTTTTCATTAAAACCGCTGCAATTATTCCAGGAGGTTTGGAGCTGAAACTGCATACAGTATTCTGGGGATGGGGAAATTTCAAATTCTAGTATTTTCAAACTCAAGGGGATAGAAATAAAAAAAAATAGACACAAAGCCCACATTTTCAAAACAGAAACTTTGCATGTAGAAGACCGAACACCCCATCTCGCATGCTTCAAGCTATAGCATCATATGGAGCACTGTGTCAACTTCTACAGTCCAGAAACTCTCTTCTAAACTGTCAGACCGTGCCCAGCCTAGAAGCGGCTTTGATTTGTTCAGCTAAAGTTGCAGTTGAGCTTATGAAGCACTTTTTGGGCTAGATTCCCTATTAGTTCAACAAAAGAACAGTGCCAGAATGCTTTGTGCATACTTCTGAAGGTCTGAACTTCCAAATCAAATTAAGGCTGGAACTCAATGCTTTAACAAACTGGCACTGCTGCCAGAAGAAACAATCCCTGCCCTTTGTTTCCAACACTTCTGTGAAAAGAAAGCTACATCTGGAAACTGATATGGCTGAGAAATTACTGACTGTTGTCTAGGTCACTTTTTAGCCGCACAGTTTCCCAGCCAGGGTGGCACACCACATGGCCACAGAGACACTTGCAGCAGCAGAGAAGTCATGACAGGCAAAAAGACAGGACTGTTCCTTCTTCCAGCAGCGCTGAACCTCCCCTTTAGTTCTTCTGGTCTCAAAGATATTTTTCCTGGGAACTGCTTTCCTGCATGGTTGAGTATCAACTGCTACTGTTCCACTTAAGAAACTCGGATGAAAAAGATGATGAGGATAAAAACTGGACTGTGTAATTACATTCTGTACCAAACCTCCTACACCTGTACTCTAAATTTATTCAATCATTTTTTTCAGTGTCAAAGCTGCTAAAAACAGTAATTTTCAGCCTAGTATAAACAGAAAGGTGCTGAACAGGAAAAGGTAAATAACGGTAGTCACTGTCAGCACTGTAATAACAGAATCTAAAAGACACATGGCCCTTCAAAGAACAGACGGTCCAAAAGATAACAAAATTCCCGAGTGCTTAGTCCAAAGCCAGCTAAACAGGAAAACAACAGAATAAAGATTAAAGACTATAGTACCTAACTTAAAAAAGAAAAAGGTAGAATTAAAAATTTGCCCCCACCCCCCTTTATATTCTTTGCTGTAAACTACCTAAAGGATACATGACAACAGGTTGTACTATTGTCATCTCTGTCAGATGGGGAGAATTCCTGCAGAGTTCTTCAGTGACTCATTTCAAAACCAGTCCTATTTATTAGCTTTATTAGCTTGGCACAGAGTGGAGTAGTTGATGAATTCTTTTGATAAAGTTGGGTAATTTCATTAACAGAGCATAATCAGAAGTACACAGAGCCATAACAGAAGTGAAATGAAAGAATGCCAGAGTGTATTAACCTTTAGAAAATTTCTGCTTTACCTAGGAGCTGCTCAGTTGGCAACAAGAGAGAATTGACTTTGGTGATCGCAGCAAAGAGCGAGCCATCCTCCCAGCGTAACAGCGCAATGCTGAACTGCTGGGGAGCCTGCTTACAACAGGAATCTCTGCTAATATACAGCCTTGTGCTGAGACCACATGCAGGATACTGGGCACACTTTTGGTCAGCCCTGTTCAAGACAGACTAAACCCTAAACGGTAACAAGTCCAGCAGAGAGCTCGGAAGATGGCTGGACAGGTGAATACTGGGACTCTCCCAGCCAAACCTGAGACAGAGCCAAGTGAGAAGGCCAGCAACAGAGCAAGGCTACACACTACACAGGGAAAGCATTTGCCAAAATACAGCTATGAAACACACCACCACTACCCGTGCAAAAATACTTTGATTATCAGAAGAGAAATATATAGTCCAGTCCTTTTCTTTGGGGGTCTAAGAACTGTCCTTTCTCATTCCTGTTCTGCTAGATGTCTAAGTTTTTGTCCTGCACTTCTGGGCTCAGGATGCAGTTTACGGGAGTCAGCCTCAGTTTCCCTACAGCGTTAACTACTGTCACCTGATGCCCAATGTTGGAAGCAGCAAGACTGTATACTTGCTTCATCAGTCCAAAGGTACGGGTGCCATTTAGCCCAGGGACCCTTCTGTACTGATGAACCCCTAGTGCTTTTCAAAGAAGTGCAAGAACTTCTAGAGGGGACAGGTACTGATTTCTCTGGGCACAGGTGATGTTACATCTTTGTTCCTACAGCTATTGAAAAATCACAGTCTACAGCATCCATGCCTCTTCTCAGCTTTTAAAGTTTGGGGGTTTTTAATCCAATGCAACCTTGGATGTTCATAAGAAACTCCCATCTTGATTTTTGGAAGGTAAGAAATGCTTGTATTTCTTTTGTACCACTTAGTTTCAGGGACGTTGCCAAGCCTTGTACATATCCTCGCAGTTCCGTGGCTATTTTTTTCTTTTCCAGATCTCTAATCCTCTTCCTCATCTAGCATTTACTATATGTCTTTTTAAAAAAATGTTGGGTTTGGACCACCAGTCACTGAGAATCATATAGCACACGTTCACTCATTTTCTATCAACACTCCCCCCCCCGCCACCTGCCCCTCCTTCAGCGCAGCACAGAGGTTTTTGGTGAACAAGTCCACAATGATGGCCAACATGACTGCGTGTCTTGTTCTTTTTAAAGTTTGTTGCATATGGTGAATGCCTCTTAGCAAAACAGATTGTGAGCTCCTCTGCCAGAAGCAAACTATCTTTCCCCCTTGATGTGTGCCTGGAACATAAAACACCACAGATGCAAGTTGCACTGAACAAGAAAGAGCGCCCTTTCTTTCAGTCTTTCAGTATCTGATTCACGCTGGCATTATGGTTCTTTGCTCTTCCCTCATTTACAAAGGATGAGAGACTCAGCACTTACACCTAGAACCAGCAGAAAAAGTTGAAATGCGAGGAGAGGTGGAGTTCTCAGCAAGGTTTCATTTTAAGGAATAGCATTGAAGAGATTCCCAAGGCGTGGGGAGGATGAAGATACACATGCATTTGACAGGGCCACAGGCTATTTGATTTCTTTGCACCCCAGGCCTGATCTATGAAAATGAAGCCAATACAGAAGATTTCAGGGACAAAAAATTGCTATTTTTGGAAAGCCATTTACAACAAGGCTGCCCTTTCATCTCTTGTTTTCTTCTGTTGTTAATGCAGCCACTGAGCTGACAGAACAGATCAAAAGAAACATCAGAGAACAAATTAATCAAGCTGTTGTGCCAACTTGGAGTGCTTACACCTACAGCATAATTACGCTTGAAACTGGGGAAGGCCTGGAATGCCAGCAGCAACAGCACTGTTTGCCAAAGGAAAACAGTGCTGGCTGCACCATCCGCTCCTAGCCATGCTTAAGGATGACACTTTCTTAAAAGCTACTCCTATTTATGTTATTTAGTGCACTTTCCTCCCCACCCCACCCCCCTTTTCTTCTTTTAAGTCCTTTTGCATCCCACTGTGGATCAGTAAGTATTGATTAAACCACCTTCCTCAAGTCCCAGCCAGGGTTAGAACTGGACAAATTCCTGATGTGTGACTAAATATGGAAGAACTAGACCAGTACAGCCAAAATGGCTAGAAAATGAAATAATGAGCAGTGAGCAGCATGACAGAAACTGTATTCAAAGGATATAAACAAGAGATAAAACCTCCAAATATTTTACCTCTGGAAAGGCTATCTCCTACACTGTTCGCTGATTCAATACTTACCCATTAGCTGCAGGAAATTTTAAGGATATGCAACACTTACTAGAAGAATATTAAATAAATGCCAGAGATAGCATTGTCTCTGCTGCCAAATAAATTCTCCACCCCAATGCTGATATGACTGACAATTACAGTTTAAGAATGGGTCATTTTCATTTCAGTTATTACAAGCAAAACTGGCAAAAGGAGAGGAGAAATCTGAAGCCATCTTCTTCCATTTTGCAACTAATTGAGAAAGACAGGGAGGAGACCGAAATCCCCCAGTTCCCTGCAAAGCCATTTCCCCAGGATTGCCGGAGTGCTCTTTTGTGCTCTTGCTGGACTGAGCATTAGTGAGGTCGCTGCCAGGGAGCTGAGCCCTGAGCCCAGGGCTCCGAAGGGTGCTGGGATCCAGCTGCTGAGATCACAGGACTGCGCTAATCACGCTGCTGTCACTTGCTCAGATGTGTCCGCTTCAGTGGAAAACATCCTACTTCCGAACTCTTTTCTTTGTTTAATTGTAACAGGAAGAAGAGCTGCTCAGACACGGAGGTTGGCGGCGGAGTCATTTCTTTGATGGAGTGTGGAGCTGGCAGGCAGTCCCGAACTTCGGCTGCATCATTCCATGTGCCTGAACTCCCAAACCACTGGTGGCTCAAGTCAATCCCAGGCAGTGCAACAGCCCCCTCTGTAAACAGACTCTCTCACATGACCACCTCTAATTTATAGGAAACGATGGAAAGAAAAGGAGCTATTGAGATCACATGCCTTACTGGGAAAACAGTTTATTTCTGAGATCATGAAGAGTCAGAAAAAACTCCTCCAACCCACCACTCCGCTGTCATCCATTTAGCTTCACAATATCTCTACAAATTGTGCACCCTGGAAAACTTGCAGCTTGCCTTTGTTCTGTGCCCAGACAAGCTTGACAAATACCTGTTTTAGGATGAGCACAGCTGCTACATCTTCATACATCCTTCCTAGACCTTGGCAGAGGGAGATACAGCTAACCATCTAGAAATGCCAGAGTTGGGCTCAGCGTGTAACAAGGAAGAAGTGCAGTAAAACTGAATGTTTCCAAATGGTAATAAACCCAGATGGACAAGCCATCTTGATTTAAGTACAAAGTGGGGAGTCAGAAGAGTTGGGGATGGGCTTGTACTAGGAACCCTGCCTGCGAGAAGGGCGCAACGACAACAGAAACCATAGCCCAATTTCCAGCTAATTGGAAGCTATTTAAGCCATTTCAGAATGGAAATGTCCTGGTAGGGGAGAAGGAGAAGATTGAAATATTGATGTCTTGAGGAGCAGATGGTTCTTATTTTCTATGGGATTCCATAAATTATAAACAAACATCTTATGCCTTTTTTTTTTTTTTTTTTTTTAAATTTTTCTCCTCCCTCAGCAGCCAGATGAAGCAAAAAATAAAACCACTATTAGCAGCTGTGGCACTCTTCAAATAATTTACAAGCTTGCAGAGAAGTCCCAAAGAATTTAAGCCAGCAGCAAGATGCTTCCCGCTCTGACTTCATCTTTATTCTGTTCCAGAGTCTGGCTGGATCAACAGAAAATATTGCTACCACATGGCAAAGCTTTGCCTTCAGCACTGATCCTCAGTCTACAACTTTACACTAGTACTACAAAGTTTGGCACTTAACGCACATCAAAGTACTGGGCACACGAGTTTAACACAGTATTCTGCTTTAAAGACGAGACTGTGTGCTCTTTCCCAAGAGGCAGAATGGTTCTCAAGGACAAAATATAACACATCTTCCCCCTTTACAATGTCCAGGGCTACTGCAGGGCTTTTATTTCCCACCAGGCTATAAACATCACACCACAGTATTCTGCACAATGTGAAGGAAGGAGATGAAACAGAAACAGCAGATACTTTATCTGTAGGAATGACACAGTACGAAAACTTTTTGTAATGGGATGGACTACTGGTGACTTTGCCCTAGCTCCTCCTGTTTCCCAGAGACTGGGAGGTAAACGGCCCCATACAGCCTGCCTAGAGAAGCTGGGGATGTCCCATCATTTCAAGTGTTCAGGGTCAGAGTGGACAGAACTTTAGGCAACCTCATCTACTGAAAGATGCCCCTGCCCATGGCAGGGGAGCAGACTACATGATCTTTAAAGCTCCCACCCAACTCAAACCATTCTGTGATTGCACGATGTCAGCTCCCCACATCTCTGCTGCTATGGTGTCATGACATGTGCTCCTTTGGTGGGTTCTTTAAGCAACAGGACAGTATCCCCCAGAGACCTCTATTGTCAGATATGTAATTTCTAGGATTGCAGAACAGACAGGGCTAGGACTAAGAGAAGGTTTTTCTTAATTCATTTTAATAGCTACCTGTGAAAGCAGAAGTCTTTCTGAAAACAGAATCCCTGTTCTCCCTAAAAAAGTCGGTCCCTTAAAGCTGAACGCAATCCGGTTTTGCTGAGAAGTCAAGCAACGAATTTCACATATGCACTGAAAGGGCCCAAGCTAAAAATCACCGTACAGAGACGTATTCATGAATACCTACCTCCTATCTTCATCCTAGGCTGCCACACACATTTCTGCAACTGTGCAGCAAGCTTTATCAGGATACCATTCTGGGTTAAAACCAGCCTTTCTAGACGAGTTAGTTTAGCCCCCCCAAAAAGTCATTCCTTGATCAGCTGACCACAAGCATCAAATATGCTTGTGCCTGCGTAAGGAAGTCTCTTCCAACATGACAGCTAGCTTATGCCATAGAACACATATAAAACTATGGGCTACTTTTCACAAAGGAAAGAACAAGTAAATAAATAAAATCAGCAATATTGCTCATATTCTTGACCCAGAATCAGCCTTCACCCGAGATACGGGACAAACCACTGCTTTTGCAAATGGCTAGAAGCTGTATCTACTTCCCCTGGCTTGCAACACTGTGGTAAGCAGACCCATGACTCCCAAAATGTTTTGCAGCACTTTAACCCACAATGATGTGAATAACTTGGAGAATTCAGACCCAATTAATTAGCAGGTTCTTATGTAAAGGTATGAAGACAATATCCCTCTAGAAACATGTTGGTAGAAGAATGAGGAGACAGAACAACTCTGTACCTAAAGAAGATTGTATATTCCCATGAGGACGCTCACCAAAAAGCCCTCCATTTATGCACGGATTTGCTGATAGCCAGAATACACAAGCTAGACAGAGCAAGAACAGCTCTGCATGCTTTTAGTTTTAGCCTCAAAAGGCTAAACATTTTACAGCTCCCACTGCAACATGACAAGTAACCCAAGGCCTGCAACATACAGCTACCTTTGGGAGATTCTAGAGCTTATGGTATAGCTCTGGTTGGTATAGACTTAAAAGAAAGCACTGGTGTTCCTTCCAGCTTACCATTGCTGATTTCAGGCAGATCAAACTTGGTGAAGTCCCACCACTGGAGGCGGTAGGTGGTGTTGGCAATGTTGCTGGCCACAGCTGACTGTCCATCTCCAATCACAGCACCTACAGAAGAGGGGGAAATAATTAGCAGTTTAACCTTCAGAAGATTATCCAGAAAAGAGCTGGGGAGAGAAAATCATAGAAAACCTTTCAAAATCTAACACACAAAACTCTAGAGCCTTAAAAAAACCCCCACTTATTTTCAGAAATGGCAACACCTGCTAAATAAGTCACAGAGCATAGGAAATTAATAGGAAAGCACCTTCCTGCAACACATTTCTGAAAGAAAAGAAAGTTGATGAGAGGGTAAGATTTGCCCAGTTTCACAAGGCAAAAATCCTAATAAATTCATTTAGTGCAAATGCATTCTACTTATTGGTACCAGTGAAGCTGTATTTTCACAGAATCACAATTTTCTACTACAGCTATGAAGGCAGACCAGAATACATACCAAGGAAAAGCGTTGCCCTGGCAAATCACATGCATTTGTGGACATAATCCCTCTCACTACTGCAAACGTCACTCAGAAGATACACACTGCCTACAACATTTGCCACGCAGTAAGGACAGTCACAAAACATTAGCAAGGAGGACCTACAACCTGGCCCTTTGCTGCTCTGGGTGGCTCCAGGCAAATGACGTGACCCTTGCTAACCACCCCAGGATTTGGGCAACAGCCCAAAGCAGACGCCTAGGCAGAACACTTCAGGAACTAGCACAGAAACCGTAATTTTCCAGGCAGAAAGGAACTGCCACTGGTAACTCAAGTTGGCATACATCTGAGAAACCTCAGAGGCTTTAAACGCAATCCTTAGGGAGGTGAGTGGAGGGAAGAAACAGTTCTCCCGTAATAGCACTAGAGTCAAAAATCTCACACTATTTGCAGTCTCTAAGGTCTTCGTATACATGCAGCCCTTGTAGTACACATATATGCCGGCACCCAGAGAAACTCAAGGTAATAGAAATTGATGAGGGAGAGCAAAACAAGATCATCCCCGAGCACAAACGAGGGAAAGCACAGCCTCCAGAGCCTTCGCAGTCTGGATTTCAGCATCTCCACGCTGTCTCTAGCGGGAAGCGCACAGCGAAGTCAGTAGCTTCGCTCTCCCAGAAGGGCTGGCTCAGTGCTCTTCTGCCCGGGCGCAACCGTGGAAGAGACGCCACTCTGACAGCTCCGATTCCAGCACGCAGCAGGCCCGTGTCTGCACAGAGAGCTAAAAGCTTGTTAAATGCCAGTAAATGAAAATGGTGCAGAAGAAGATAAGGAGACTAGATTTTTACTTTTCATATGGAATCCCAGGCTTGCAAAATAAATGGCCTGAAAATACACACTATAACAGGGTTTATGTTTTCTCTGCAAAGTAAAGAGCTAGGCAGGGCAAAGTGAGGGAGGAAACTCTAGACCAGTGCTGATAAACAAACAGAACGATGCCAAGAAAGCTGCTGCTAGTATTCTTTCCATTGATAAGCTGTCTTGAGCCCTGACTTTTGGTTCTGGAGAAAGCTCAAAAAATAGGCCAAGAGCAAGGCTTCCGAGCAGACAGCTTTATTCTGTACACTCAGCTGTGCCAGGCCTCCAGCAATCACCAAACCTTCCCCGCGCGTCTGCTCAGTCTCTCTATCTGCCTCTGTCAGATGCTCACGTATCACTTGGAGAGCAGAATTAAGAATATTTCCATTGCTCTTACATATGCCCAAGGCCTTGTTCTCCATATTCCCCCAAATCAAAGGGCTCCTCTGAACAAAAGATACGCGCTGCAGAAAGCGGATTCAATGCATTAATGAAATTACATGTTGTAACCAGAAGTGGAAGAAGGACAATTAGATTTCATGTTGCTTCTTCTTTAGAAGTCTCCTCGTTGCAAGCCCGAGTTTGGTACCCAAGGGGTGGCTCCCCTGCTGCCTTGCCTCCAGCCACCAGGTGGAGAACAGAAAACTAGTTTCTGTACAAATTTCAAGCAGTGGGACTTGCTGCAGGGAAAGAGCAACTAACATCACCAGCTAGGCAGCTGCTGCCTTATAGGACTGAGTCAGAGAAGGAAAACACTCTGCAAAGACAGGCAAGAGAAGTACTACTCAGGGCACATAATTCCAGAACATTGATCTTATTACAGATGAACATTACAAAGTCATCATTTGTTTTGCAAGGAGAATAACCTTTGTAGGCACAGCAAGTAATATATAAACGGCAAAATATCATACCCCAGGGAGAGTAATCATGTGCTCCCTCCAAATCACAGAAGCCTAGCAACATCACTAGCTGCTCCACAAACAGCAAGTTCATCTGGCTCATACAACTGTTGCACCTACTGCTACAAGTACCTTAAAGCTGTTGGCAAATGGGCTTGATTTTTTTTTTCTGTAAAGATTCTGTTTTTTTCATCCCTTTCCCCTGAACCTTGAGGTTAGTTATGGTGTTCATTTAAACCTCGCACCTCTTTCACCTCCAAAGGCAGTCACATCCTACACCGAAAGGCTAACAATGGGAAAAAGCAGCACCTCCCCACCTGCAGGACAGCCCTGCACCAGTTTCAGAGCCAGCAAAAGCTATCAACTCACTAATGCTAGCGCTTCAGGTAACAGATACCTTTCAAAAAAATTGGGACACAGGGAACAAAGCTCACAGAGTGAAAGGTGCATGTTCAGAAGGATTTGATCCATTTCTCAAAGGCTCCAAACCAGTATGCCTAACACTAACGGTAAATCCATGAGCCACATGTTTTTATTAAGTAATTACCTCTACTTATACTAATTATGTAATTGAGAAGTGTAATTATTAAGTTATATCTAGCTACATATAACGAAGTGGCATAACATTTGTATCACAAGTCCTGCCAGAAGCCTCCCACATGCACTGTCCCAAAGTAAAGAGGATTAAAAGCACGTACACATTTCAGACATTCAATTTAGGGAGAAAAATACCTCCCAGCACACAACTCTGCTATCCTAACCTTTGTTGTCCTCTTTTTCCGTTGCTTTGTCGGGAAGATCTGAGAGCACAGGTGGAAAACTGAAGCAAGTTAAAAACCTTGCTAGAGAGCTTTTGCTCACTGTGTGGTGTGAAAACTCATTCTCAGCTGGCTTTGCCCAGCCAGGGTGAGAGCAGAAGCAAGCGCTGTTGCCTCTTAAGCTCTAGCGTAACCTGGAGGCAAACAACACGCTTCAGCTTCTTAAACGTGGGCAGCAGCCGATCAGCTCTTACAAGCAGCAGTTCTCACTAAGCACTTGACAGTCTGTCCTGCTTCCTGGGTCTTCCAGTGTTTGATGGGATCACAAGTGACTGCGGCAGGTACCCGAGGGTCTCAGGCTTGTCAGCCCCACAAACAGAACGCCCTTTTACTGCAAAGATGATGTAGATTTCAAAATGCTGAAATCCAAAGCCAAGGCCAATTGAAATGCAGTGAATGTAGGTTTGATTGGCAGCTTTCCTGCGTCTGTCTATCACTGCGTAATAAACACTGGGTGATGGCAGAAATGAAGACAAATGCTTTCAGCAGCCCCCTTTTCTCCCCCCACCGCCCCAATCTCCATCCACCCCCTCTCAGCATATGACAGGAGAGTTTAAAGAGGTGGGGGGTTGGGGGGGAAGTCTTAACAAAGACTTAAAAAAAAAAATAAAAATCATCAATTCTTTTCTTCTAGGCCACCTACACGTGACAGATATTTATCCGTCAGTCTCAATCCCCTCTGAGGGTCCAACTCATCTTGGCATGTGCAGAAATGAACTCTGTCAGTCAGCTACTGCTCATTTATGAATCAAGGCATGCAAGCCAATGTCCGAGTTTAGACTGAAAGGGGAAAAAAGCAGCACAAAACCACTCTCCTGGGCACTCCTGCATTCCCTCGGTGAAGAGCAGGATAATTCCAGACGACTGCTATCAATGAAGAGCTAATACTCCAGAGCTACACAGGCTCTGGGGTACGCCTTTCAAGAACATGGAACATCTACATATCATGGGAATTTCTTTCCAATGTATCCAACAGAAAACAGAGCTCAACTTTTTTTTCTACTCTAGATCCTTTATTTAAGTTTTTAGTGTCTGGCAGGTCCCCTCATAGTAAGAGAAAAATTTATTAAGACACTTACAGATAAGCCTGAGGAAGCTGGAGAAGTCCCTGAGCTAATTTGTGACTCAATTTGAGAAGTGATTAGGCCCTGGTATAAAATTCCCCCTAGATTAGTACTTGCGCCTTTAGGCATGAGTACCTTAGAAAAGTAATTACCTCTTTATGAGCCTGTTTGTAACTGTGGCTAATGATATTGAGGTTATCCTACACATGCAGAAAGGATCTTTCACAGCTGAGTTTTACATTTACTAGTTCCCGACTTACTATAATCCAGGCTCCAGGAAGCCTGAAACACAGGACAAAAGTCTATTTGACAAACCGAGGATAAAGTTCTTTGCTGCAAGAACATACCAGAGTCTCTCAACCAGTTCTGAAGAAATCTGAATTCCGCTGGAATGCAATGACTGATCTCTGAAGCCTAGGGGAGATGCAACAGGTTCCTCCACATCTCCGACCCTGAAGTATTTTATAGGACAGCCTGGTATTGGGGACTGCCTTTGATCACAGTAAATATATTAAATCCTAAATATGAATTTGACAAGGCCCAGCAAATCTCTGTTCCAGGCTACCACGAAGACGCTGCCTCTGAAGTGGCCGAGCTACCTATGTAAAAACTGGGCTAATGCTGAAGGAACAGTATGCATAGCAACCTGGTACTTTCAATGATTTATTTTGCTTGGTTTTCAATGTACCAGCAAGCTGTAAATAGAAAGTAGGCAAAACAACTTTCATGAATGGATGCACAAAATGTTGCTAAGGGTAGTTTGGCGTATGCTAAGCACTGAAGGGATCTTAAGAGTCGATGTCAACTCAGAAAGCCTCAAAGAGGTCTGTGCTCTCTGAAAGCTGAACCCTTCAAAAGGCTATTATTTTTCCTTTACACTGGATGTACAAAATAAGAAAAAAAAAATGCAAATTCCCATTCGTGCTCATTCCTATTGCAAAATTTCCTTTGAAAGGGGGCAATGCTTAGCTGCACAGTCCTATCGGCTATGGGAATTTGAGCAGGCCTCAGCTGCAGGTCGTGTAGATGACCATCCTAATAGGAGCTCAGTCAAGTGCCCAAGGGCTTCACTCACATTGTGAGCAATGCAAGCATCATATAGGAAAGGGAATTTGCCAGCCACAAGTGTCAGACTTAAAAGGAAATCAGTTTATTTCCAAGAAACACAAATAAATGAACAGATGCCCAAAGCCTCCATCTCCAGTACAGTCATGATGGCTCCTTGACATCTTACCTTCCTGATGTTAGACATCTTCCTTTGTCTGATCATACCATAATTAATGCAGAAATGCATCTGGAAAGCATTTGTCTTTGATGGTAGGGTCCAGTTTTCCCTCAGGGAAACTAGAAGAGGTTAAGGTCCTTTTCAAAGGCATTCCTCTCTTATCAGAATTGTTTGCACTTCGCCAAGCAAGCTGATAATTTTTCTCCTTAAGAAAGAGATTCCCGCTTCTCTGTTATTGTTCACCCCATAGAGATGCTCCTGCTTATGTCATCCTGCTACACATGGAAGTTAGAACATCGGGTATGAAACAGCATGGTGAGTTTCCAGAACCAGCAAGAGTTGAGCCAGCAATATTCGCATAGAACCTCTCAGATGAGGAAAACCCTGTACCCTTCCCAGTGTCAAATAAGGTACCTTATCACAGCCTTTGCATATATACACTGGAGCAAGCAAACATCACTGTTTAGGAAGTCCTCATCCTACTCGGCGTGACCGATAAGCAACAAGCAGTTTCATTTCCTTGCTGTAGCTACCACAACTGTCTAGTGACAGAACGTGGTCTAAGCCTTCAACTTGCCAAGAACTTTCTGCAACCATCCAGTACCATACATGCACTGTCTAACAGGAAAAAAAAAAAATCAAACCAAATAAATTGGAAGGAATTCCTTCTTTCTACCTCCTAAATCACTACCAATCATCACCTCAAGTACAGCATTGCCACAATAAAAGCCTGACAGGATTTAAAACAATTTTTGCACACTACTTCAAGATTCATAATCTCTCATGCCATAAAAAGAAAAAACAAACAACCAAAAGCAAACAAAAAAACCACCATCAAAACCAACATGGTAAAGAGAAACATCATCTGAACCGTGGGCATACCAGAGCATCTTACTCGTGCCTCACCTTCAGGATGAGTGGAGAGCAACATACTGCTCAACAACTGCTGGAAGGAGAAGGGATCAATGACAGAAGTGAGAGCCCAACTTTGGCAACTGAACACAAAGTAATGGTTTTATCTTGCTCCTAAATATGTAATTATTTAGCTTATGCTTCAGAGGATACTTCGTTTGCATAGCTTAAAAGTACAGGTCACCAGAGAACTGGAGCCTCAAATCCTGCTTGCAAAAGAAGCAGAGCCGCAAGCCTTTGTGGTGCTCTTACATTTGTACAACTCAAATGAAGCCAGTAAGTGTGATTTTCTTCTTTGTAAGAAAACCCGTATGAACCAGGACTGTTTAGGCTCAGCTGTTTTGTTTCTTCATTTGTCATTTATGATGCTTTTAGCTGCAGTGGGTGATAAGCTCGTGGGAGGTCTCTACTATATTAATTGCTTTACACTATGTAACAGCATGCATACATATATACATATTTTAAACAGCAAACCCCCATTTGTTTGGGGACCACCGTGAGACTCCTGTAATTCTGATAGTGGGTACACTACTAGAATGGTGTGTAAAGAGATTGAGGTGCTCCACAAAGCACACGGGTGGAAATAGATGTTACCAAGCTAGACAGTCAAGAGAGCTCTTCCTGCAAATGGAGATGCTGTATCATTAAAAGAGCTTGACAGGAAAAGGTTATGGAAACAGAAAGAAACAGCTGTTACCATTGGCTGAAACAACTCACAAGTTGTTTGAGAAGTGGGTGGGCATACAAGCTTTCTCTTCTCTCATTTCGGCCCCTTGCTGGTAAGGGCAGTCAAGGCTGCAGTCTTCTGATCAGCTAACTGCTCGAGCTGTTAAAGGAAGTTTCTGCAGACATTGATGCTTGTTTTGAGACCATTTCTTTATTTCCATGTGACAGCAGCATGTGTTAAAAGCATGCCTCATACTACCATATGATTCAAGCAGCAGAACATGTTTCCTACAGTATAGCCTTTTAGGGAAAAATATTCAAGCACTAAAAATACATTCCAATCTGCAATCTGCATTTTATTTAACTAATGTTTGTTTCAACATTTTCGGCATATTTTCAGCCTTTTAGATGAGCTTCTCTGTATGCAGAAAGAAGCCCTAACAAAAAACAGTGAGCAAAGGTTTGGAGAAATAGGTTTATGCTTTCTTCCTAATTTCTGTTATTCCATACACCGTAAAATCCTCTAAAGCTTGCAGAATCAGCTAGAAGAGCCACCAGCTACTGCCTTGGCATGGGAGTCAGAAACCTATTTATTGGAAAATACTGGGGAAATAAACATAACTTTACCTTGCCAGTGGAAGGAGAAAAAATAATCTGGGTTACGGTCATTTCTCCATCTGGAGGATGGTAACAACCTACTAAAGAAATCAGTGAGAGAATACATTGGAAATCAGCTCCCAAACAACTGACACTGCAAGAGAAAAGTATTTTTCAGAATTAAACTGGGGGGGCGGGGAGTGAATGAGGCCAGGACACGGTGCTAGATGAAAAAGCAGAAGAGCACTGAACTTTGCAGTCTCTGAGGAAACACGTATTCTCTTCCTTCACCCGTGTTTGAACCCACATGTTCACAGCCCTCCTCCCTTCTAAGCTTCCAGAAACAGTAGGTGACTCTCCGTATCAAAACGCCACATCTCTCCTACCACAGCTTAAGTTTCACAAATCCCTGTGAAGGTCAACTAGGAAGGTCTCAACAGCTAATCTGTGCTGTGTCGCTCGGGCTCCTCCCTCTGCCAGCTCTGCCCCTCGCAATGCCTCCCCTCTCCATCACCAAGTCCCTTGCATCATTACCAAGCCCTTCATTAAATGCTGTTGGAAGTCTGCTTTTTAACCTTCACGTCTGTGTTTATCCTCTGCACAAAAACAGAGCGAAATCTGTGCCTGGCAGGCATTTCCTTTTGTAAAACTCCTTCTTCTTTCCCTTTCTGACTTTTCAGAGCATGAAATGTGCCTGCTAATCCTAATTGCCTCTGATGGAGAGCCTTGCAGGGACCAGACAAAGGGGGCAGCCTTCCACCGGGCAGCTGTGAGCAGGCACCGGACTCAGCTCTCCAGTCTCCAGAGTTCCCATCTCACTTGGCCGCATTTCTGAAGAACGCAAGGACAAACTCCCCCAAGTAGCTCTACCGGGAACAGGGACTTGCCTTCCCAGACCTCCCCCCTCCCGCTTAAATGGCCCTCCCAGCACAAGAGCCCATCTGAGCTCGTGCGACGTGACTCGGAGTGGGTAGAGTCCTTAAATATTGCTGCGTTATGTCAAAGCAAAAAAGCTAAAGGCCTGACTCAAGGGTCATTTGCCTGCCTGCATCCCGGCGCCAGCTCTCTTACCAAAGAAAAACTTTGCAAGGTCCCACTGCTGCGTCCATAGCCGGCCCTTCCATTAGCAGTGCCTCCGTCAGGAACTGAGAAACCGAATTGTTATGCTATTGAGTCACTTTTGCCTCCAACAGTCACTAAAGAAGTTAACTTTCTGGTCTAGCAGAGAGTGCCTGGACTCAGAGGAATGTTTCCACGGCAGCAACAAAACCTGCCTTCACAGGATGGCCGTCACTGCCTACCAGAACGTCCTTACACCTGGGCTGATGCTTGGGGTCCTCCACAGCCGTCACACCGCCCACACTGCCTACTAGGTCTGCTGCAGTCCCCTCGCCTAATGCAGACGCTGAGGTAATATCAGACTAATCCAGCCTTGCCAAAACTGCTGCATGTGGTTTCAGATAATTCAGAGCTACCGCAATTTCTTGAGATTTTCTTTTAAGGGCTGTTTGCCAAGACATTTGCCAACTGTAGCCCATACCTCCACACAGGTTACACTTTATCATCAACTCCATCGCTCATAAATTAGCACGGCCACAGTTTCAGTTCACAGCGAGTAATTCCTCTCCTGAGCACAGGCTCAGATAGTGTTGTAACAGCACTCCTATCCAACCAATATAGCTACGCCAACAGAGAGATACAGAATAGATGCAAAAATAATGAGTGAAACTGTTTTTACACAGAAGAGCCTTTTTCATTGTGAGTGTGCATTTTAACTACATGAAATCCTCCTAAACCAAACAAATCAGCAAGCCAAATGCCTGCTACCGCCTCTGCAGCTCTTACTGCAAGAATGTGTGCTTAGCACAACTTTAAATGTGCGTGTCTTATGCCAAAACACTCATCTGCAGTGGAAAAAAACCTCAGCAGTATCTTCGTAGAGCACATGCATGCCTTATCAACCACCACATTGCAATAATACAAACTTTCACTAATCCAAGAAGCAGTATGTTCCATAGAAGGGTTTGAATTCCTGAGATTTAACTGTGTATCAGTACGACACCAAGCTTCCACACTGGAGCCACTTTTCATTGTGGAAATAGCAGTACGCAGTATTAATAAAAGCTCCAAGCACAGAAACACATTCAAAGCCTTGTACTTGGCAGTGAATTGAAGACTTGCAAATATTCTTACTATCCTTAAACACATTTCAGGACTGCTATATTACAGCACAACCCCTGGGCATCAAAACTTGAAATGAAAATGCTGTGTCAGCTTAGGGACACGGACTGAGATGCCACCACAATACAGAGCACTAAGCTAAACACACTCAGTGGCTGATTATATTTCGGTAGTTATAATACCCTGCGAGCTGAACAGATCTGTTGAGGAAATACTTGTCTGTTCTGAATCTGTACTCGTCTAGGGAGATTAAGATGAAGTCAGACACTCAGAGAGAAATGCACCTCCATTAATAAGAATGCAGGTCCTGACAACTTAAATAAACTCCATATAATAAACTAACAAAGCCAAAGAAGGGAAGGCAGGACAAGAACTGGGACATAGGCAGCTGGGCTCACCGTTTTCTGGGTAAAGCAGTCAACCGGGAGACAACCAAATAAAGCAGAAAATGAGCAAGCTGGGAAAACACAAAATCTAACAATAGTGTAACTAATGGGAAGGTAGTTTAAATTTAAAGCATGGTGAGATGGAAAGGAGGAAGCCCAGGCTGGAAGAACACAATGGGGAGACCACGCTGCTCCAACTGGAAAAGAACAAAGCAAAAGAAACCTACAGCAAACAAAGCACTTGGCTCTCGTGGAGGAGCTTTTGAGGGTGGGTTGCATGATCTAGATGACAGCAATGGAAACAAGACTCATCCTTTATCACTACTAGCTTTAATGCTCAAAGCAGGTTCCAGCACCTCAGCAAATCTGCAGGGATCTCTGCATAGAGCCAGAGTGGAGATTCAGGCTCAGGGGGTGACCCTGATCCCAGCGTACGCGGAGCGGGACTGACAAAGCACGCTGGTCCGCACCCTGACGGACCACTGTGTAACAACGTGTAACAGTGCGACGTGCAGAGCAGCCACACAGCGTCAGAGCTCCCAGAGGGCAGCAGGACTCCACCAAGGGGTCCAGCCAAACTCATCACCTTGTGGTGACTTCTGTAAATCAGTGCCACGGCTGAGCTCAACCCAGACAAGTCCAATCCACCACAGTTACAGAAGTGACTACAAGATGAAAAAAGACTAACACTTCATCTCGTTATTTTAAGGAGTATTAAATGTCAAACTCAAAGCCACACACAGTAAAACTAAGACCTAAGCTCAAGATAAGAAATACATCCTAGCTACTCAGCATGCAAGCCCTATGCCGCACTTCAGATGGGTTTTATTTCTTTTTAGGGCAGACTTGACCTTAATCCAGCTTGAATTAGCTCCTAATACTTCCAGAGGATACTAAGCAGTCCTGTCCAAGAAGCTGCTATACAATATAACTACCACAGCTTACTCCACACACAGCATTTATAAGCCAGAGTGGAGGGAAACTCAGACTATGAAAGTAGGGGAATCAAAATGTACTGGTTTGTGGTAAGATCTGAGATTATACATGATCGAGATTTGGAGCAGGCCACGCTTTACTGAAGGCAGGGGTCACAAACAAAAAAAACAAACAACCTGTGGTGAGAGGCTCCGAGATCTCATCCTCACAGCAGCAGAGCCACAGGTCCAGCTCCTACCAGATCAAAGAATCAGCAGTGGTACAGCCTAGACGATGAGCACTGCAAGTCAGCCTCTTAGTCCTAGGTCTTAGTGTTAAAATTAAGAGTCCCAAAGGACAATTTTATTAGGTCTCGAGTCAGAGGACAGCAGAAGTTAGGCAGCAGCTCACCAAAATCACAGGAGTGGGGAGACCGATAGCCAGTTATAGCTAGTTTCTATGCAAGCTGAGAAATTTTGTTTTCATTGTTCCCTGTGTCAACAGACAGGCATGTACCGAGCGAACGAAGGGTCTTCTACAGAACCTCAGTGGCCAAGCTGGGCCAGGAAAAGACAGAAACACACTTCCTTCACACCCCTTGTGTGCCTTCCACGTAGAGAACCCAATCAAATCCTTAGAGACATGCTTTCTCTCCTTTTAAAATCCTTACAAATCTGTTCTTTTCATGGGGCCTGTAAGCTCTTTCTCTAAACTTTGTTACTGACTCCCACCCCACCACAACTTCCAGCATTTACCATCAGCCCTTCTCTTTCATGCCACCTTGCCATGATTCCCACCCTACAAGCACAGTTAGTTATTTGTCTGCTCTCAGCCCTCTTTTTCCTGTGTCTTCTTTCCCTTCCACTCTGTCAAAGTCACTTTGGATTCCCCTCATGCTTTTCAGTGTCCTCATAACAGGGGTTCATACATGAATGCATACATGTGTGCTGGGTGTTTGCCCCCTTCCTCCAGCCATGCTCCCCACTAGATATTGAGCCTGGTCCATCGCTGATACCAGTTCCCATTCCTTCACCTATCGCCAGACTAATGAAAACTGTCACCAGGCCAATTCCCCCCACTACACAACTTTTCTATTTCTACTACTTATGGCACTTCAGGGAAGACTGAGAGTTCCCGCTGGGTTGGTCTATCAGGAACCAAAAGACAGATGCTCAAACAACTTGTATGTACAGCACACCAGGAGACATCACATGGATGGGTGCATGCATGCCCACTCCAGGAATGCTAATAAGAACAATTGTTTGAAAGAAGACGAAGTGTTTCTCCAGCTTAACTGAAACCCACGCCTGCAACTCCAGCTGCCTCGTCACCACCTTCGACTCATTCCTCAAACTCTCCCCTCCTCCAGCCTCCATTTTCTCTCTGTGCAGAATCGCAGCTGCTTATAAGAGAATTACAAAGTGACATTACTTCCTCCATCCTTTCAACCTTCCCCTCCCCTCCCGCAATTCCTCCCATCACATACAGAAGCATCTTCCCAGCCCTTCTGAACACTCCACCTGCCTCCATGGTTTTATCCCCATCTCCCTACTCCGTGCCCATTTCCATCCCTTGCCATTTGACCATACACATTTGTATGTTCTTCTCCTTCCTCTCATGCCACAAATATGTTAACTCCTTCCACCTCTAAATTCCTCAGAGACTCTGGATCACTGTTTGGATGTCTAGGGTGAGAAGGGGAAATGCACTCACCCCCATGTTCCTCTCATCTCCAGCTCTCAAACTGCACCACGTGAATTCCCGGCAGTCATTTTTCTTTTTCAGCCAAGTCCAATCAGGATCCTCTCCAGCCTACCTTCCATCTCTCAAATACTACTAAAGCTGCTCTACTTCTAGTGACCACATTACTGGTCAAAGCTCAGGACTAGTAGTTTAACCACCATTATCTGTTACTTAGCAAAGGTGGTAACATTTGAGATTCCTGGATTACTCCTCCCTTGCCTTCTGTGAACAACTTCCACCACTTCCACTCTCACCACCCCCAAGGATGCTGAAGGAGTCAACCAAGCCATTATGAACATCACCACAACTACTTCCACGCTGATCTCATTATCTAATGGGTCATAAGCCACACCTATGTACACCCTCCAACCCACTGCTGCAAAAACACGTGGGTTGAAGCAGCTTGATACAGCTGAAATTGTACGCAGTTTCAGGCAGCGATCAAAGCAAGAGAAAGAGAGAGGTGAACCTGGTTCTCAGATCAGCAAGAGCTGGACTCAGAAGGCAGGCTACCAGGGAACACAGCAGGACTTGAGCGCCCACAGCAATCACATTTGTAGAGGCTGGCTCACAGCTCCCGCTGATTCTGAGTTCTCGGAGGCATGGTAAGTCCTGCGTGCCAGGGTGCTGGATTCCAGCCCACACCGAGCTCAGCAGGACAGTGTGTCAACCTACCGCTCCAGAAAGCAAAACACAGCTTCCTTTTGTAGCACTGCCTTGCAGCTCCTGCGTAGTTCAAAACCAACTCGCTGAGCTCCTGCAGGCACTGGAGACTGTCCCCTCTTCTGCCCCACTCCAGAGGTGGTGGTATATGAATTTTAAGAAAACATTAAGACATATTTGAGGTGTACCTCCACCTTTGGTTCCTGTTTATACTTGCTAGTGTACAAAACCTCCTGCTGTCTGCATTTACTTTTGATTAAGTTCTCAGGCAACGAGTTAAAAAGCTGGTATGGGTTTATACAGTGCTCTCATCCTGACTAGGGCCTGTTTGCTATTGCACAAATATCCTTTGGATCCTCTGCTTGGTTTTCTTTAAGATTTTCTCCGTCTCATGCAGGACACTTACCATCTTCCACATGTTCAACACCCCAAAGCCATGGACAAATGCAGCTTTTATATGCTGGGAAAAGTCCACAGCTTAAACTTATTCCCCTAGGCTCTGCCCTTGCCAAGGGCATGTCCCGAAACTTCTCCAGCCTCCAGAAAAAAGGGGACAATTTCTCAGTGTGGCTCACGTTAAGGTAAAACACAGAGATAAAGTAAACCCATGTGGGATGAGCAAATCCACAAGTCGAAAGTGTAACTCCAAAAGAGTGTCACGACTAACCTTACAGTACCTCCCCATACATCTTCCCCCATAATCAAGGAATGCCAGCAGCACAAAACCAACACAGCAAGCTGAGGTAACGATACTCCGTGGAGGGAAAACTATCACTGCAGAGTCTAATAGCTAGCAACAACTTTCAATTCGTATACATAACAGATTGATACATTAATGCTCAGTTACAGAAAAAAAAACCCTCCAGGGCAGCAAGCAGAAGGATCCAATGGTACAATCCTATTTACCTGGGAATGGGAGCTGGGGATCAGTATGCAGCATCCTTACAAGGTGCCTTATACAACATACAACTACGCTGCCACAGCAAGAGCTTCCTCCATCTTGATGCCAGGGTGGCTATAAAATCATTAATGAAGGTATTCTATATGGGGTGTAGCAAATCTGGCTCAGGGTTTGCTTTGTGCTGGTGTTAGGTTCTCCCCCATGTAAAACACATAAGCAAAAATTACGACTATTCTCTTCAAAGATGACAGCCAAACACGGCAGGCCGCTAAGAATTCCCACCCCTCCGCGTGGCAGATCACATGGGTCCCTGCCTCCTCTCCACGCTCTGGAGCGTGGGTAACTTCTTAATTATTTCTCCCCCCCCTCCCCCCTTTTAAAAAGGAGGCAGCAAGCTGTGGGAAAATACTTTTATGGCTAAGTGAGCTTTACCACCCACAAAGAGACAGGTCCCCAAGGGGCCCTCACCGCCCACAAAGAGATGAGCACTTCTGCAAAGCCTTACCCCTTCTGATATAATGATATCTAGAAATTCATCGCTTTAACAATGCACACAAAAGGCATCAGCCTGTACCCCTCACTTTTAAGAACATCATCATCATCTCTCTCCAATGCCTTTCTAAATCTCAAAGCCAGCTTTAGCTTCCTAGCCACCAGCACAAAGAAAGGCTTATTGGGACAGTCTGCATCAGCAAATACGATATACAAACTCTCTCAGTTTCAGTGCTCACTTCCATCAGGTGACACTGGAACAGACCGCAACTTGTGACATGATGCAAACGGCTAGCGGGACCTCTCCTGTGGGACCACTGAAGACATCAAGACTCCTGCACATCTATGAGAAACTGTGGAACTTGTACTATGCTCATAAACATCCCCTTGAGCTCAGGCAACAACGTTGCTCATTTAAATGCTCTTTATAGTAGAAGAAACCCACCTGTTTCAGCAATTAGCTACCTTAAGTGGTGAACTTTATGCAGCACGATTTCAGGAAATAAAAAAAAAACCAACCCCTAACACCACCACTCAAGTATCTGCCATTTGTTTCCAGTCTAAATGGGTCTGACATCAGCTTGTGCACCCTTCCATGCCTTTTGTCTACTGAATTAAAGGCTGCTCTATCAGAAATTTTTCGCCCACAGAGATACATCTAGACCAATGAAGCAACTATGACTACCTACTACTTCTTTGATTAGCTAAGTACATTAAGCTTATATCATTCTACAGCTCAAGTCTTCCTCAGCTACTTTAAGCCCTTCTGAAGTGTAGGCACAAGAGTCACACATGGACTTGCGCACCAGCTGGAATGGCATTAATGAGATCATATAAAAAGATAACAAATGTTTCATACTCCCTGGTACTGCCTGCCTGTACAGGGTCTTAAAGCTATGCCATCATGACAGAAATTCACATTCCCTTAGTTCACGTGTGACTCCCCAAAGGCATATTCAGAGTCACTACTTTGCCCAAAACAAGCCTTCACAAACTGCAAATTACTTGTCCCAAGGTATGTAATCTCACTCTGGGCTGGAAGAATATTCCCCTACCCACAACATACCGTGCTTGCATCATCGCTGGGAATGAAGTGACGGCAGGAAGATCTGCCCTCCAAATAAACCCTGGAGGTTGCCACCGTCACACTCCATATTTTACTGCCTACAGACAGAAGCGGATTGACCCCAGACCCCGAACACCTGGTTCTTTGAAAGGCCAACAGCAATGGACTGGCAACACTGAACTCCAGGCTTTTAAGAGTACTTAACTGTTGGCTTGTTTGAAACTCTTGCCTCTGGTCCCATAGAGTCATCCCATAAAACTGCTTCTTTTAACCGTCAAAATTTTCCCTATTGTTTCGGCTTAATTCAAAGCTTTGAGTACCACTCTGTTCCCATTTGAACATACAGATGCACAAATGCATACAGTAGGCTATGTACAGGGGCTGGTACCAATCACCCTGCAGCTCCACCATCATCTCTTTGGGGGGAAACATGATGGTATAAGTGCAATTAGCACTTCAAGGCTCTGTGTTTGGGACCTCTTAACCCTTTAACAGGACTTTCTCATGTGGAGGACAAAGTCATAAACATTTCTCTAACAAACTTCTCTCATGGGGCAGCATAACCAAGGACAGCGTAGCGCAAACATCTCCACAACTCCTGAAATGCAGCCAGTCACAGCGTCTGGCATGCTTGAGGAAATGCAGATCTTTCCAACTACTGCTAATCTCAGTGCAGTCACATTTCCAGACACTAGCCAAAAATCCCCTGACACCTCAGACCTCATCAAGCATATCCTGCCAAACAAAGCGGTCTGCACTCACCCTCATCAGAAAAGTTACGCTCATGCTAATCTCACTTCCAAACAAAACTGTAAATTATGCTCATAACGCACAGCCGCTGATCCACACCAACGCTTTCTATGGACACTTAAGCTACACAAGTAGGTGATTGAGGGGTTTTCAGTTTAGCTTACCGAAAAGGAACTGGAAATGAGACTCTTTGCACAAAATAAGCATCCTCGTGGAAAGCTAGGAACAAAGCATTCTCCAGTAACATCTGCTCTCTCAGACAAACCTTGAAAGAGCCACAAGTCCTCTGCAGTAACAGCCATCACAAGGTTTTACAACAGATAACACCACTACTTGCAACCAGAAGCAGCTGTCCCTACTGCTGAAATACAGCCTTTAACACAGCTTCAACTACAAACTCCATTTTCACCTACACTAAACCCAAACATCATGTCAGTGCTCCAGTGCACTCATACAATTCAGAGAACCACTGAAGACTGTGGGTGCAAAGGATGTCGGGAGATGCCCCAGTCCACCCCCCTGCTCAGAGCCAAGTGAACCACAGCAAGCTACCAGGGACTATCTCCAGTCAAATCTGGATGTATCCAAATATAAAAGACTCCACAACCTCCCTGGGCAACCTTTTCCAGCATTTGACCACTCTCACAATAAAATAAAAAAAACACCACCCAATAAAAAATATATCTTCAGTTCAAATGCAATTTCAGTTTGTGTTCACCCCCTTTTGTCCTTTCCCTAGGCACCACTGAGAAGAGCCTGGATCTCTTGTCTTCATTCCCTCTGTTCTTTAAACACACTGACATGATCCACCCCTGAGTTCTCTCTTCTCCAGGCTGAACGGTTCCAGCTCTCTCAGCACGCCCCCCCCTCAAGTCAGAGTCTCCAAGCCCTTACTCAACCTTGTGGCCCTTTGCTGCACTCACTCCAGTATGTCCATGCCTTTCCTACGCTGCGGATCCAGAACTGGACAAAGCACTCCAAATGTGGCCTTACCAGGGCTGAAGAGGACCACCTCCCTTAATCTGCTGGCAAGGCTCTTCCTAATTCAACCCAGTACACCGCTGACCTTTTCTGCAGGGGCACATTTGCTGGCTCATGTTCAACTTGTTGCCCACCAGGACCCCCAGGTTCTTTTCTGCAAAGTTGCTTCCAGCCAGTAGGACCATAGCCTGTACTGGTGGACAGGGTCAACCCTCCCCAGGTGCAGGACTTGGAATTTTTTCTTCACTGAACTTCATGAGATTCGTTGGCCCATTTCCCAGACTCTGAAAGTCCTTCTGAACAGCAGCACAACTTTCTGGTTCATCACCTACTCCTCCCAGTTTTGCTGAGGGTACATCACCCAGGTGATGAATGAAGATGTGAAATAGTATGTATTGGCCCCAAGCAGATCCCTGAACAGGCCAAAGTCTGCTTTCCTGAAGAGCTTTCCCCACAATGCTGTCCTGTAGGTACTTCTTTATTTATCTGCACACGCTCAAAGTGGGCCCCTTTTAACCATTCTGAGTCATGAAACCAGAAGAGCAAGGGCATGATAAAAGATCCAGAAAACATTGAGTTACAAGACATAAGGCTAATTCACTTATAAATAAAACTGGATTACAGTACTCATGCATTTGCTTAGCTAACATGTTTGTGAGGCACAAGAAACAATATTTTAAATGCACCCGGGAGTAGCAAAACGGCTGCCAAAAGCTCTGCTGCATCAACAAACCTGCGGCATCACCATCTTGCATGTAGGAAATCAAGGCATTACATTTTGATTCTCATAATAACCTCTCAAAATCCTGCCTGCTGAGTCCTGCAGCCTTGCTTTGAGTATGAAATAGAGAAAAGACACAGCACCGAGTAGCAACAAGGAGTGCGCCTACAACAAGTCTTTGTATCACATCTAGCACAGCTTCTGCTCAAGTACTGGAGCTTCTTGCCTGCTCTGCTACATACAGGTTGTTGACAGGTCCACAGTCCATCACATCAATGCATAACACAGCAAGAAGGGACAGAGTAGGAAGGGGAAGAAATTAATAGAGAGATCACAGCACTGCACAACATAGCATAAACATTGAGAAGCTTAACACAGGAGGAAGCCACGTGAGTCTTATTGTTGAGTATCTGAGACCGATGTAGTCCGAGAAAGGGCTCCTGCAGCAGGCACGCTCGCTCACACTGTGAAACCAAGTTCCTTACTCCTGGTTAGCAGAATTAAATTTACAATAGCGCTGCACACCGAATGATGGTGGCAGTACCAGCTTCAGACTGCACAGACTGAAACAAGAAAAACAAAATCCCTATCACACAGAGCTCATTTATCTTGAGCAGCGAGTTAAGCACACGCTGTCTGATTAGTCTCAAAATATCCATTAATACTTGCAGTCCAGAATAAGTTTTTTAAGAAAATCTCAATAAAACCTAGAAAACAAAGCTACAGAAACAGGGAAAGGGTAAGGGTACAGCCCCTCCTAAAAACACTTAATTACCTGCTGCAGACAGTGGTAGAGTTTGTGTACAGGGAGGGGGAGAGGTGGAGAGCAGCTCTACCTTTTCAGAGGATAAATGTAGAAAATAAAGCAAGTCAGCACCACTGATGAACAGTAAAGCTCTATGCTGCCTTGGCACAGCCTCTGCCAAGTAGTGTTTACTTCTGGAAGCAAAGCACACATGAAAGAACACCCTCCGTACAAACCAAATAGCTGTTGCTTTTCCTTCTCTCAGAGTTCTTGCTTTCTTAGTTTTTATACCACCTTTGCTGCTTTCATTTCATCCCTTCTGCTCAGGCTCCTCTTCTAGGCATCACCCCTTCTGCACTCAGCTGTCAGGACAGGACACAACCTGCCTAATTTTAGGCATCTAAGGTATTCACAGCAGAAAGGTACTCTTCCAAAGCTCCCTATACAATGAGTGATAAACATACTGGCAGCTCCACAGAAGATTCAGAGCACCTAAGTTCAGCTCACTTCAGGTGATGAATCAGAGCAGAAGCTTCTTTTTCTCTGCTAACTATACAGGAAGCTTAGCCTCCCCAGGCAAATCCCCCCAAATTACAGCGTAAATACCCCCCATAGTGCATATAGCTGTGGATTCTTATTTCCAGTTGACTCACATCCCTCTCAATTAACACATTCCCAGATTTAGCAGATTGAGATGAACTACGGCTTGAGCTGCAAAAGCGTAAAGGAGACAGCAACAACAAGGACTGAGCAAAAGCGGACTTTAAAGTGCTAATAGCACTAATATGACTCAAGTTCATTTTTATCGTGCAGTACTCAAGAGTCTTTTGGACCATCTCCAGCTCTCAGGTGTGAAGAGGCAGCTCCTTCCGTATAAAAAAATTGATACACAAAATATTATTAAAATTTATCTTTGAAATTAAACTGGTTTTTGAGTCACTCAAACCTTGAGAGTACTCTAATCTCTAGAATCAAATAGGGGATATCATCTCGCAAGGGTTCTGATGCATGTTCATTCCCTCTGCCCTTCCACCTCCAGCGCTTAGCATGCTTAACATCCCAACCGAAGACTTCAAGCTGCATCTGTCCGTAGCCGGCAACAGAGAAGTGCTTGTGCCCACAGAGCACCTGTTCTGCTAAATGGAAGAAGTAAGTGAACAGAGGCATAGAGCAAGCAGGGCACTATAAGCAGCCAGCCAGATTAACGTTCTTCCATTCCAGCACACAACGTACTCTGATGTTTTCTACCTGTCTATGCCTTTTGTATGCAATAGTGTACAGCAGGAGCGAACATCAAAATGTGCATGAGTAACTGCAACGATTCTCGTTGCAGAATTTGATATCTGGGATGGGAGGGAAAGGCTAACTGCAAACAAAACACACAATCTTTTCCATCACATAAATACATGTTAATGGCTTTCTCTCAACACCACCTACCACCCACTTTCAGGAGAACCAAACCCACTTGAGCTCAGACTAAATGCTATCTGCACCAAAACTGATCCCCCCAGCTTAGGATTTTTTTGTGGGGTCCTTGCACAGGACTCCTATTTCAGAAGAGATGGCCTGTAGGTAATTCAAATGCTAACGACATCAGATACCTATCAGCCTCCATTGTGCCAAGAAAAGGGGCAGCTGGACTGCCAATTAAAGCACAGAGCCGGAAAAAACAAACTCACGGGTGTCTTGCAATACAGTGGAAAAACGACTGATGTACTATAAAGACAGACCTGGTAGGGAGAATGCAGCATCTGCAGATCAGCTATCCAATCCTCGTGTAGCCACAAAGAAGTTATGTATTGCCAGCTGGTTTCTAGGCTTGCGGGTTTTTTAAGCAATAATAAACTGATTTCTACTTTCTGGGAGTGGTATTTCATTTGAAGAACATTTGCCAAGAAGTTCACTTTCTGACCACAGCCATGAAGTGGTATAACCCTGTAGCAACAGCTATAGAATCTATTGAAGCAGAAGTCAACAATGGATCTAAGATGAAGTTAACTCACTTTATTCTGCCTTCATCAAATCCATCTACACCACCAAACTTTCAGGAGATTCTATTTATGAGGCAATCCACTATGATCAAGCAGCAACATAAAAAACATTAAAAACCTTCATAGCTGAAAGCTGCTCTAGGAGAGCAGCAGCTGGAGAGGGGGCGAAGGCAGATGAGAGCTGAGGTCCAGCAGCTAACCTTCATGAAAGCTCACAGGTTGCAAGTGTGTTATTAGAACATATAAAGCAATTTTATAAGTGAACACTTAAATTAGATGATGTCACACAATTAAAGTCTTCTCCATGCTTCCAAAATCCTACTGTCTTCAGAAGCTTAAGCACCATGTTGAGGAAACCAACAGCTCTGAGGATACCTCTTCGTCAGTTCCATAAAGGCACTTTCCAGTCCCGACTGTAATGATTTTGTGCCTTTGCAGCTCAACACTACAGCCTCTTTTCTTCCTTACGTTTTTGCACGAAAGGCTGCACTTACACAGAAATTATAAACAGTTCTGAAGTCTGTGATGAAGATGACAGATATCTATAGCTCTCAAGCTGCAGAAGCACCTGAGGCATATTTTAAGCCTCTTACGTCATCTGGTGTCCACCGACATAGATCACAGAAAGACCACAGAAAATGAGGTTACTCAAAGACTCACATATTTCCGTATTAAGCAGTACCCACAGATTTATAACAGAAACACACTGTACAGAAACCCTCACGGCTATGTTCCTCCAGGTCTGTCTATTGTGAAAAGCAGGATTAGATCAGGATACTAATCCAAACTCACGTAGTTGCCTTCGATGAAAAAGCAGAGGCAAGCTAACAGCAAAAAGCCAGTGATGGACAGCTGAAGGTACACACTCAAAACTAACACTCAGTTCTCAGAAAGCCTTGCCAGAGAATACATATGTACCAACAGTAAGAAAAACAAGGGTACATGAGAGACAACAGAGATGTGTTTTCCTATCAACTTTTGCCGGTCTTCTAGAGCTCTCAAGCCATCTTAGTCCTGCTCTGTACAGCTGCACATCACCATGAGCGCATCTGAAGGATGGGAGCATCTCAGAACAGAATTCACAGCTCACTGACAGTGTACCCAACAGAAGAGGATTAGGTCAAGATGACTTGGGGCACAGGAGGCAATCACACCTGCAACGCCAGAGGAACTGGAGAATCTGCCTGCAATGTGGTTTCCAAGGCAACAAAGCAGCCTCTTATCATTATCACTTTCATTATTAGAGCAGAAGTGAAAGGTTACTGGGCTAATTCTAGATGCAGCAGCAACCAATACTCTATCAGTTGGATGCATCAGGCTCGTCAACATCCATTTTGACTGGCTTTAGGTTAGAGCCACTCACTTGTGTTTGAACATTAGCCCTAAACACAGCTAGAGTGATCAACAGATCGGGAAGGTGCACCAGGAGGCACTTCAGCTAGCGGGTCTGGTCTGAAATTTGGACCACTGAGAGCTAACTGCCCTAATTCTGATTAGGAGAACTATCATATACAAACAAATCTTCATGTCACAGAAGGACCAGCATTTATCCACCGTCTTAACTGATTTTTCATCCTGAAGAAACTTCAAATGCTTTAACAATTGTGCATTAGCAGTTTCTGCCTGAAGCATGGAAATTCACTGGAAGATACGCAACCTAGAATTCTCCCAGGGAGCCAAGCTTTGAAGAATGGGATAGCTTACGTGATTTTTGGGAAAACAGCAGCTGAACATTACACTTTGAAGTCCTAGATCCCAATTAAGGGCCGGCTACCAACTGATTCTTAGCATCACCTATAGCCTCAGCCCTATATGCCAATGCAGCCAATGCAGCAAGGCCACAGACAGCTTTGTTGGGCAACCCCAGCAGGGATATCCAAAGCTGCACCATCATTACTCTTGTGGCAGGACATACATACTCTGAATAGGCGTGGGCTATGGAAAAAATCTCTAATGTCAAGCTCATTCTTTGAACCCATGTAAGCATTCAGTCTCTGATCTGAATCTATTACCCTGAAATAGCGACAAAATCACTCAAAAACTGTACATGTACGAGTGTTGTACCACTCAGCCCTTAAGTCATGCTGAGTCTGGATCTCCCCGTGAGATGGAAGACTTGAAGCAACTGTGTTGGATTGCATTTCAACAGGAAAAAGTCTGGTGGCAAAGCCAGAACAGACAAACATGATCTGTGTTCATGCAAGGAAAAATATTTTGTTTGCTGTGATGCACATAACTGAACCGATGCCCATTAAAACAAAGCCAGGTGAGACAGAAGCATCTCACAAAGCTAGGTAACTGTCATCAGCCAGTAACATTTCACATGCAGGTCTGCTGCTGGGTAGCAGGAGTGTCAACAAACTGGCATCTGTGTCAATTTTTAAAGCCTCCCGCAAAGTTCCTTGGCAACGCTGATTTTCTTCTTCCTCTGAGCTTCCACTGAACTGAAACTAAAGCCGCCTTTGTTCCACCATACCATCATGTCTCTGTCCATCCTGAAGTAGTCAATTACTATAAAGCCTAAAGGAAAAGTTCACATAGGCGAACAAGAGGTCACAGGCACTTCAGTGGCAATGAAGTGGATTTTTTTTTAAAAAATGTACTTACTGATTTTTAAAAAGATTAAAGTTAAAGTGTACATCTGCCTACTGCCAGATGCCAATAAAAATATCCATGACTTGGCCCTCAAACTACTTAGCAGTGTCCTGCTCACAACGTGACTTAGGACAAAGATAATTTAAAAAAAAATATCCGCAAACCAAACCGTAAGTAATAAACAAGCAAACTTACCAAATAAACAAAAAAATCCACACACAAAACAGTGGGAGAAATATTAAAGTAGAACACAAACCTCCCCCCCCCAACCACAGGAGGTGGTAAACACAACACTGAGCTGTGTGTTCATTGCCTCCAGAGCCAGGCATGTTAACAATGCCCAACTTTGTAGAAGTAGTAACTTCCGTTACAAAAGGTGTAAACTTCATCCTACAGAACAACTCTTTGGTATCTCCCGGCAAGCACAGGGAAAAAGGAAAAAAAAAAAATGCAAATGGCAGAGAACCCAAGAGCCTAGAAGACTGAAACTGCCCCAAGATGCCGTATTCCACTTGTATTGCTGTATGCAATCAGCCAGTCCTATCGAGCAAGAAGCCAAAAGGTATTTACCGCTTTCATCATCACTTTAGCAAACAGCTACTTCAACTAGTTTTCACTGCATGGATGTTTCCTTGGAGACCACAACCCCACCACTTCCAGCAGTTCACCAAGGAGAGCCTGGAGGGCAGCTTCCAGCCCCCACACCGAGAGCCTTACAGAAGAGCTGCTGAACCAACTCCCAGGCTTTTTGATGAGTCTTGAAATAAAAGGGGAATGTGGAAGACTGAGAAATATGCTAGTGTTATACCAGTATTTTAAAAGGTTGAAATAGGATGAGATATGTCAGTCTTGTCAGCCTGACATTGATTCCAGACAAAATAATGAAAAAGCTGATATAAGACTCAGTTAATAAAGGATTAAAGGAGGACAGTGTAATTACTGCCAATCAACATAGACTTTACAGGAAAATATAACTTGTCAAACTACCAACACTTTTTGGTGTGATTACAAGTTTGAACGCTAAAAGGTAACAATGTTGATGTAATATATTTTCAGGTGGTGTTTTACTTGGTGACAGAAAGCACAGTGATGCAGCATTATCGTATCAGCTGATAGGTCTAAACTGCACCAGTAGATGAGAAGTCGGGCAGGAAGGTGCTACTGGGACTTGTTGTTGTTGTTGCAGTGCTACATGCAAATCAGGCTGCTGGCATGGAGATATCTCTGTCTGTCATGTTGACTAGTATCGCTTCGTTCTCCCCCTGAACTCCCACCTACTCTACCCATCTGTTGCCACCTTTCCTATACTTTGCCTGGGAGCGCCTTGGTGCAGGGATGGCCACCAGTCCCTGACTGGTACCAAGGACTCTAATCCTGACCTAAGCCCTGCCTGGCACGTCAGCGTCATTCTGCCAAACCTACTGCACTGCCGTACTAGCCCGTCTGCTTAGATAACCTGTAATTTTTAGTTGTTCATTAAACCAGACATCTCTAAGAATTTTACCACAAGGTGGTCTTCCCTAGCATGGAGCTACTGCCTGTAACAGTTGTATGAGAACGATACTTAAACAGAAAGCTGTTCATGTAAAGCAGAGAGCTGAAAGTAAACATGGACAGCAAGAGCTCTGGCATTAAGAAATTTAGTCACTACACCGAAGTAATTCACACACCCGTAAGATCCCCATCTGCTGCTTTGACTTACTCTCAGCACACAGCAGTAGGTGGGGCAGGGGACAAGAGCAGAAGTGTACTTGGATATATTTTCCCAAACAACAGCTCTCACTCATACTTGGCCACAGAA
Organism: Falco punctatus; assembly: GCF_963210335.1. Lineage (NCBI taxonomy): Eukaryota > Metazoa > Chordata > Aves > Falconiformes > Falconidae > Falco > Falco punctatus. The sequence continues at coordinate 2,789,098 of NC_137587.1, forward strand.
GTCTATTGTCACTTTTAAGAAAGCTGTCAGGTTAGGAATACAGGGTTTTTTTCTCAAAAAGGCATCTTTTTCTCAAATGCTGTAGAGGTTACATAAGAAATACATTTGGCATTTATGCATTTAAACGTAATTGAAAAATGACAGTTTGGATACATAGAAGGATGAAGCAATTTAAGGCACTCAAGCTTAGATTAGTCTGTGTTAATAGGAAGACAGATGACTGGTTGTTCCCTCAGCCAAGATGGGGAACCTCACCCATGACCACCCAGCCAGGGTTAAAGTACTTCTAAGCTCAAGCAGAGGTTTTTCACTGTGATAGTGAACTACTATAAGCTTTGGCACAGGCTGACTAAAAAGGATATAAATACTATCAGCAATGCAACTTTCAATACCTCTGAAATAAAATATTGAAAATTACAATGCTACTGACCAACATAATGAACACAAGAAGTTCTGAGTATTCCACAACTGCAACCTCATTTTCTAGTTCTCATCTTTCATGCTTCCACCTAATATTTACAGCTTCAACTCTCCTGGTTTCTACAACACATTAACATGTTTTTGAGCACAGATGCAAGAAACGTTTTGAAAGCTGGAAGTGTAGGTACAGACTAAAATAAACAGAGTATTAAAATGATGCGTCACAAGCAGCTGCTGTATTAGGAAAATTAATTTAATATTTAAGTCAATAAAAGCCTTTACTGTGGAGTCCCAGCTATTCCAGTATGAGCTTCCACAACACTGTAGGAGCCAACACACCTCACCTTAAGCGGGCTCAGCACAGCTCCGCGCAGAAAAGACTGATTTTGTTTTTCGAAAGTCCCATGATTACAGTTTCTGCCTTCTTTTGTTAATCTTGGCATACACACAACAAACAGCAAGCACGTGTATTTTGGGGCTCAAATTCCCTAAAACGTGCAAGGCGAAAAAGCCGGGCTGTTTCCCAGCCACTAAGAAACAGGCAAACTGTGAGGAGGGCTGGAGAAGGGTTGAAGGCAGGTGTCTCCAGCAAAGCAGGGCCACACAAGAGTTCTGCAGTGTTGCCTGGCAGCAAATAATTATCTGCCAGTGTGCTGTTTCCACGTGCCAACAGCCAAAGCCCACACAGGCAGCAAGCACGGGAAAGTACATGCATCAGCTAAAGCTATAGGCTAGCTCCATTCTTTCCCCCAGGGAAAAAAAAGCAGAGAAGCTTTGGAGGCTAGCCTTTGGCTGAGCTCTTGCTACTACTGCACCAGCAAGGTCTATGAACCATGCACTCAAACCACAATGTCCGGGGAAACAGAAGTCCAGGAGATGCCAGAAATCCGTTATCAATCGAAGACAAGGCCGCTGCCATACTACATCAGCCATGCAAAACCAACAACAGTTCCACCCCAAAACAGCTGGGAAAACTCCAGTGAAGACTCTTACGAACAGGTTAGATATAAATCCTGTCCAAAATGGTTTAGGCATAGTTGATAGCGCCTTAGGATGAGATAAAGGGTCTTGCAACCTCTTGAGAAAGCTTTTAGCACTCCTTCCTTTCAGCGGTGGTCCTGTGATTACCTACAGGAAGGAAGGGACCACATCCTGACCTACCTGTCCATACACCATCCCTTGTCCTCCTCCAAGCTCCAAGAAGTCTCCCCTGCACTGGGGTTAATTACAGAGCAACACAGACCCAGCTAAAAAAGACCCACCCTCAAAGTACGTGTCAGCTATAACCATCTCAGTCATGAACTGCCAGTGCGCCATACTCCCCCTCTTCCTTCCACCTCCCTTCCCACCTCCGCCTGCCCTTTAAGGCTCCCAAATGCCTGTGCGCTGTATGTGGTGGCAGCTGAGTTTTTTAATATGCACTTATTAAGATCCTAATTGAATCCCGCATTGCCTTGTATGCATCTTGCCAGCCGGAACACGAACAAGGCACCCTATAATTCAATTAGAAGGACCTGCAGCAAGCTGATCATTAGTCTGTCAGGTTGTTAAGAAAAAGACATTTAGGAACAGGGGAGAAAATTAAACAAAAAGAACTGTTAACAGCACCCCTCCCCAATTCATGCAGACAGTCCCATACATATACGTCAAATTGGGGAATCTGCAATGCCCAAGCACCTGAATGACAGCTCACCGCATCACTTCAACAGTCCTTTCTCTTCTTTCGGACAACTTAAATAGAACCTCAGAAGTTGGAATTTGATTGTTTCTCATCAATCCTCCTCTGCTCAGATTCATGAGAAAAATATCACTAATATACATGACTACTGCAAACAAGGAAATCTCATTACCTGCCAAAACCCTGTTGACAGAGGAATGAGTGGCCAAGCCAGGCTGTCCCCGTTCATGGAAAATCCCAGCATAAGGCAAGTACTCCGGCAGCAAGAAGCGTCTGCAAAACAAAGCGGGTAAGCTTACATGGAGAAAGACATCCCAGTATACTACAGCCCTGGACAGCAACTGCAATTGCTGGAATAGTTGTGTTTCCTCAAAGTAGACTATAGTAGAGGGAAGGCTGGACTCCTCTGCTTAGCCAACCACCTCACTGCTTCGAACAACGGAATAGATCCTCCTCTGATCAACGTGCCTGTGAAGATCAGCATTAACCAAATCCTTTACTTCCCACAATAGCTTCCTAATCTCAAACCAGCGTGTCATACTGAGAATCTCCAACCAGATTATTTTTTCCTCCTATTCTGCCTTCAGACCGTAGCCCTAACCTGCAGGTAAAAAGCACTAACATGCTGTCCTTCAAATGTCACAGGATGAGCTGATCATAACGACATGTCATCTCGGAGGTCCCAGAAATTGCAAATCCAGAATACAGCAGCCCCGTGCAAGAAAAGGAATCCCTCTGAAAGCACCAGAGTGCTGTACTGCAATGGGTACCTCCAGGATTTCTATACCCTTTTACAGGTAAAGCCTTACCTTGGGACAAAGCGCCCCAGCGATGGTGCAGACATACGGGCATTTCGGGGAGCTCGGTGCCTGGCTCTGTCTCCATTGTCCCTTCAGCAAAAGAAAGAAAATTACTGTACATTAAAAATACTATGCAATAAAGCATTCTCCAAGAAAAGAAAACCCCAACATCACCTAGTCATCCAGCGTATGGCACAGATTTAATAGTTCTCTTGCATAAGTCATGTGCTTCTAATGTTCCAGATTGATACAATTTACTGTCCCAATGGCCCCTGACACTTTTGCATATGGGCAGCCTAATATCCACTGTCTTCACTGTTTGACAATGTCTCAAAAGTATCAACAAAACCACAGAGAGTAAATGAATCTGTATCAGCACCTGAGCAAATGAAGGAGAAACCTTAGAATTTGGACCAGGAGAGCAAAAGCAAGCACAGCTGAGAACTTTCTGTTAGTCACATTTGTTAAGTTTCACTTTTTCATTCCATTAATGCGAACAAAAGAGCATAATCTGCAGACTATTATTTTGCGCTCCTTCTCTCAAGGTCCAGCACCATCACAGTTTAAGATAATCTCACTTTTCACAAGCTTTCCCAGTGAAGTCAGAAACGTTAGATGGTATCAGACGAAACCATACCTCCTCAGAAACCTCTAATTCTATTTCACAATAAGTGTCTGAGCCTTAGGGAAGGAGGAGAAAGGGTCTAACAACTCCTGCCCTACAGCAGACACAGGGAAAGTCTTTTTTCCCAGGGTGGCAGTGCAACACTGAACAGGTTACCCAGAGAGGTCACAGAGCTGCTGTCCTTGGAAGTCTCAAGACAGGAGCTCGACAAAGCCATGACTGACCCAGTCTGATTTTGGCAATAACAACTCTACAACAAGCAGGAGGGCAAACCGGAGGACTGCCAGAGTCCCCAGCAAACAAAACTCCTGATATTGCATTCATAGGTCACAAGAGGACCTGTAATTATACAGCATTAAAAGTGCAAGGAAAATAATGAGTATTGGTGACTGAAGTTCTGAAACAGACCTCTGTAGTGCCTTACTCTCCACTCAGAAATTCACTCTGTGTGACCTTGTGCAAGTAGCAAGTCTGTTCTTCCCGGATTCCAGATCCCCATCTGTAACTGCAGCTCTACTTGTCCCCTTCCCAGGCAGTTGTGGGGATAATATTACTTGCAGAGGCTTAGAATCACTAGGAAACAAAATATTCCTTATGCAACACTAGCAGCACATTCCTAACCCACTCCAGCAAGCTGTGCAATTTCAAATTTTTTTTTTTGCTTTGCTTTTTTAAAGTCAGTGAGCAAGAAACGTGGGCTGAGAAGAAAGTCCATTACATGGCTCTTTCCCACACACTTGAGGAACCAGTAACATGAAAACAGAGGTTGTGCTGCAAAGCTCGTTAGCATTTCAAGCTATTTCACCAAAACCAAATCGAAATCCAAGCTCAAAGCTTCCATTTCTCCTGCTGCAGACGCAGCATTTGCAGTTCACAGCCAAAACCGCACCTCGCCCTGAGGTTTCTGTGCAACCAGCAGGATTCCTGAAATCAGCAATGTAAAAGCTGATGCTGTTCTTTTCTCTGAGGCCTCCAACCTATTAAGATGCAGATCAATAACAGAAGGGATCCTGCGTACTCGGAGTGCTGACATATCAACTTTTCCTGCTAAAGAGAAAAGGCCAAAAGGGAAAAAGAAGTGGATGTTCCAGATCCTGCCACACACAGTAAGAGCTATTTAAAGTCAGGCAAGAAATACACTTTTTAAATGTCCGTGTATCAGTTTTTGAAATGATACTGATATGCAGCCCTGAGAGAAATGCAGCAAAACAGTCTTCAGCATTGGCATTTGCTATGCACATTACTAGAATTAGAAGATGCTTTCGAAAGGGATGAATACCAGCAAGAGGAAGAGCAGCAGGACTGCACCCTGCAGAACTCTCCAGCTGAAGACACTCTCTGCAGCCGGTTTCAAAAGGAATGAGCAATTAGGTCCAGCAAACAAAAGAAAATAAAGGTGCAGTCTCCCACAGTCCAAATCAAGAGAACTAAAGCAACTAATTGCTTGAGGTTTTTAAAATGCCACTAGTCAATGTTCTTAGCATCCACAAAAACATTCTAGGACACAAATTTTCTAATCAATGAAACTTTCCGATGCAAGAACTCCATCCTGTACTGTCCTATTCACCATGCATAGAACCCTCCCCAATACAAAAAGCCTACAGGGAAAAAACAGAGCCTGGACTCATCTTTGGTTTTCACCATGACAGACACAGCCTCTACTGATTCCAGAGACAGCAATCTATTTTTAACATCCCCTTAAAAAAAAGGAAATAAATTTAAAATATACCACACCCACTGCCCTATAACACAAACAGCAGAATTGGGAATGAGAAACAGTGACTATCCTTTGAGAATGCTAAAATTCCTATTTACTGTCATGGAAGCATAAGATATATTCATCTTTAGCACAGGGCAGTGTCTTTTAACATTACTCTGAATCACTCATTTACAGAGTCATTTATATCTATACTCCCATGCTCAACTACATGGAAGTGTGTTTTTTAGGCATCTAGTGCTGAAAAGCTAGACAGCTGATATTAACCTGGTACCAGCTGAAGATTATTTCTGCACCCTCTAAAAAGGAAAATAAAAAACCCAACCTACAGATCAGTGAAGATGGGTGGCACTTTGTGTTATTTCTGTACCACACACAGCCTCTGCTGACAGAGGGAGGAGAGCAGATGTTAGCACTGCTGCAGTGCCAGCGTGAAGCACTCCAGCAAGAGATGAAAAGTTTCCAAAGTTCTCTAAAGTACTGGTGAAGATCTAATGCTCTACTTTCTATTTAGTGTCAACTACCTACAGGCTCATTAGCTAATTATTTGCATTGGATAGTTTAATTACCATAACCTGCAAAAGTGGATCACTCAGAGTGTGCCTCTCTACATAAAAAAAAAGCCTCTTCTGTAAAGCAACTCAATAACCTTGCAAAAGTAAATGAAGCAAATTTGCACCACAGCAAGTGCTCTAACAGGGCTAAAAGGTCATCCTGCGATGCCCTTTGTTTTAAGTGTACCAGCAAAGTTGAACAGCACAGGGAAACTTCTGCAGGGAAAAAATAATAATGAAGCAACTAAGCAAGCCATTGAGCAAGATGCAGAGAAAGAATCAGAAATAATCAGCAGGTAAGGTGACAAGGGAGACTTAATACTATAATTATTAACAGACTAATTTGTCTCAGGAGGAAAACTGCAAGAACCAACAAATGGTCAAAACAACTCTAAGGGTCTGGCTCAAAATCCAGGTTATTCATAATTTGTTCAGATACCAGTGTGGGACAAATCAAAACAGCGATATGGAGAATAAGAGTTGGTAGGGGAAAAACAGCATTAACGCTAACACAGAACAGCGCAGGAGAAGAAAGGTGTTCCCAAACATTCACGTGATTTATGGACATTTAAACTTTCATCCTTCTTACGCCTATTATCCTAAACTGGGTAAGACAGTCAAATCTCCCTGGATTTTTCTGCTCTTGTTTTGTTTGCTTGTTGAGAGAAGAGTTGACCAATGTAAATATAATGGAGCGGCAACGCCAGCTTTGAACACAGAGATGGAGATGCAAAACTTTGCATCCTACAGTTTGGAGAAAAAGGCATTTTTTTCATCCAGTAACTTGGCTAGCACATTAGTAACCAAGTGGATACAGAATATAGTCAAGACTGTCAGAAAGTAAAACAGCTATGCTCTGCTTTTCTATCTTGGCAAGAATTCTCTTTAATATTTAGAGATTGTTGTATCAGGAAGTGAAATTAAACACACAGCATGGGATTTCTAAGGCAATCTGTTGGTCTAACTGTTCTCATTGTAGTCAATATTAAAACTCCCACTGACCACACTGCCAACAGAATTAGGTCAACAATGACCATTTTGAAAAGCCATTTAATTACCAGAGCCAGCACCAGTAAGCCATGCAAGTTTGTAAGAATCAAATTATATCAGACCAAGCCAATTGTTCCCTATTTTCAGCATTTTATCGTGTTTCATGCAAGCCAATTTAAAATGCTAAATCAATTTCTATTGCAGAGGTTAGACACTTACGTACAATAGAAATGCTAAATAATTGGTTAAGTGGCATCTACTAATACCCTTAAGGGCTGGCACCGGATTCAGTTGCACCATCTTGATGTAACATTAACAAACAGTAACATTTTCTTGGTACTTCAAACATTAACTATCTCCACTTACTTGCTATCAATTTTTTAAGACTGCAGGAGGTTACTTCAGAGGAGCTAGCACAGAGGGCAGGAATCACACAAAGCAAGAAGGGCTGGAGTAGCACAAAGATCATATCAGGAGCTCAGAGGAGGTTATCAAAAAACGCAAACTTACTCTGTGTTAGAGACTGGTCAAGTCTGACCCCAGGTCCTCTGAAGAGGGTACCCTGCAGGATGTCATATTAAACTCGCCATACTAAAGAAGAAACAGATCCTGAAATCTTGCACTTCACAGAATTTACTGCTGATTTACATGAAAACAGATGACATCCTGCGAAGGGCACACTCAAGAGCTGCATAGGACTCCAAGACACAGTGTGTACAATGCTTTACAAAGGGTACAGAAGTAGCATAGAGGTGGTGAGGGAAACATTATGTTTGCTGGTGATTCTAGGAACGTCAATCACTCTCCAGCACCATCCTGGTGGGTAAGGGACATACAGTGGGAACACTATGACCCAAAGTTAACTCCTAACTTTACAAGTGAAGGAGCAGCAAATACCAGAAGGTATTAAAACCTTAGTTTTCCTTCTGTCTGATCCTGCAAGATCCTGGGCACCTCCTACAAACGAAGTTAGGAAAAACTAGGAGTGTTTCTAGGAAATAAGCCTCTCAAAATAGAGGTGTAGACATGAAATAAAATAAAATCTTGACATTCTGAATATTTCAGTGAGATACAGGTATACTAGAAGACAAAATGAAAAGTCACACTGCAACATGATCGTAGCTCTCCAGAAACACACAGTAGCTGGAATAACACCTCCTGGATCAGCAGGATTAGTCTCAATCAAAAACCATACAGGTTCCATCCAGTATATGCTACCTTACTCATAGTCCTTCAGACTTGGAGAAGTTGTAAGCTCAACCCAGGAAAAGGGGACCACCCTACTTATGGCTCTGAGGACAGGGCATGTCACCTAAAACCAGGATCGTGTTTAAGAGAAAAGATTCAAGACAGCTGACTTATCTCCAAGCAGAGATGTTTTTCCACAAGTAGCTACAAATAAGCAAGCCAGTAGCACTGGTCTTATCAAAAAGCGTACAAGCACAGACATCCACAGACATTAAAATGAAAAAATAACCAGATTTAAAAAGAATATACATAATCTGGTAAAAATGAAAGGTATAAAAATAAATTTAACTAACCATCTTTGAAGGATATGACCATTACCAAAGGAGAAGTACTTAAGGCAGAACTGAAGGAGACAACAAGAAACAAGAAATTTTAGGCCAAAAGAAGCATCTGCTACACAAAAAGCCGTTCCTGACACTAAATGTATTAGGACCGTAGAGCAAACTTCCAAGTATAACATCGGAAGCCAAAAAAATTGAATAAAAATATTAGAGAAACTGCAAAGACCAATGCTGCCCAGCTGGAGAGACAGGAGCTAGGAAGAATAGATTTTTAACATAGCTACTTAATAAAACAATTGATGAAGAAGTTGAATAAGTCACCCGAGACATGGTGCCTTTCCATCTTCCTATGTTCTTTCAAAAGGCTTCACTAGCAGCTTTTTCAAAGGAACACCAGGGAAAGCTTATGTATATTTATCAGCTAAAACTTCCTATAAAACAGCGGACTGTTGAGTTACTAATGGCTCTCCTGACCAGAGGGAAACAAACTGCCAGCCTTGATTACCTCTCAGAGGGCTGCTCAGGGGAAAATTTATTTACAAGATTGAAAACGGCACTTCAGAAGATCATGTGTTTCAGAGAAGCATCACATAAGAAAGGATTTATTACCTGGTCAAGAGAAACAGCTGTACTTGCCCATTAAAGGCCAAGGATTAATTGCTTCAGAACCAAAATGAAGCACTGACTCTTATCCAGGCACAGTATCCAGTCGTCCCTAATTACCTCACCGTGTGGTGGGCTCACCAATGGATGATACGATTTAGAGTAAGACTGATTCACTCCACTGCAGTGGATCACTAGAAAACAGAAACATCAGAGGCCAGACTAAGGTAGCAAATCCCTACTCCCCAGCCTAGACATGGCACCTGGGTATTAAAGAAACCACTGTATTCAGTATTTTATAAAAAATGAGGACATCCAGCATTGCAACTACCCTTCCTTTGAGACCCCTTAATTAGCCATTTTCAACCATTCATGTGAACACAACTAGGGAAAACATCACTAAGGCTAATTCTAATCACTTGAAAACCTCACAACTGGTACTCATTGAGCACAATTTGTAGTGCAAACATGGAATCAGCTGCTCCATCAGGCTTCCATACAGGAATAAAGAGCCAAAAGTAAGCACCAGCTTTTTCAACTATACTGCACTGTCATGCTACTGGTCTTCCAAGCAAAAACTGCACAAACACCACTCATCTGTTAGACCTACAGGCTTGAAGAATGTTAACCACTGCCTGCTCTGCATGGCCAGCAACAAACTAGTAACGGCTTGCTTCCTGATCACTTAAAAGGAAAACAAAGACCACCGTTCAGAAGTAGCAGAAAAACTCCGATGTACCATCCTGCCATCAAAACTGTTTCTACAAGCCCAGGCAACCAACAGTACGGAATATGATGTGAGCTTCTCTGGCAACTGTCAGCTTTCAAAAGGCACTCATTCTTTCACCGCCCTGCTGTGAAGACACTTGCCTTGCTGGAATGTGACTTAACGGTGAAACATTATGATGCAAAGGTTAGCAATATCCTGCAGAACTGCTGCAAGGAAACGGTCACTGCCTGTCACTGCATCCAGGCAGCATTATTAGACATTAAGACCAAGATAAGGGGAATATAAAAGACTGTCACAAAAGATAAAGATAAAAAGAATAGGGAAAATGAAGCTGCAGGCTACTAGAGTAGATCACAAGCCGAGCTAAGAATCTCACTAATCCTTGAAAAATGAAGTTCAAAGAGTAGATTCAATATCATTTCCATTCATCCAGGACTTGTTAGCATTCTTAGCCTGCAACTGTGTTTAAGATGATGAATATAATTAACATAAATTGCTATGTATCAGGAAGCAACATCCCAGTGTTAACTGCTCACAAACCTACAAGAGGCGGGGAAAATACCAACAGAAAGTGACCACCAAGTTCCACAGAATTCAGGTCTGCCTTGAAAGCCAGTTTTTAGAAGGTCCATCTTCATCCAAAACAACGATGCAGAGCCATGTGATCCAAAAAAACAGAGGCAGAGGAAACAGCATCAAAACCACAGATAAAGGGGTTCTGGGAAGAAAACAACAAAAGCAGGTACGTACAACAAACAGCAATCCTGCTTTTAATATCTTTATCTGAACTCAAACAGAAAACTGCTAACAAGAATATTATTTATAGCTGCTCAAGTAAGAGAGAGAGATAACAAACTGTCCCATCCAGGACTTCCAGAAAGAAACTGCTACTTTTTCTGCAGTACACGGATGTGACATGGATCCTAAAAATCCATTTCCATTGGCATTTAAATGACATTAAGAGCTCATATAGATTCTCATATACCTACCATGTCTTTTGTTAACCTCAAATGTAAACATCAGGATGGTAAGGAGAAAAATTGAAACACTCAGCCTAACTGCTTTTCAAAACCTTGTAGTTCAGATATGCATCCTTTCTACCACTATACCAAAAGGCCACCATTGATCAAGTAATCTCTCTTTTACCCACCTTTGTTACACCATATCAGAACTTAACAGCTGGCATCCCATCCATCCTGAGGTGTCAGCTTAAGCTATAGTCACCCTACAGAGTAAACCTCTTCCCTTATCTCTGGGATTCCCCCCGCGCTTCTCTCTCCACAATGACAGAGCTTGTCCTGCTGTTCTGGAGCTGTAGATCAGAAGCCCCATACACTTCAAGTCTCACAAAAAACTTCAGCCATTCTAATTTCTCCTTTCTTGTGCCAAGAAAACCCGGCTGCTCTTTGAAGGAGTTTCTTATGTAGAAGTTGAAGGTTGCCCCAGGAAGGAAAAAGTGCTGTGAAATACACAAATGCGCAGTGAACAGCTGGGAAGGAGGGCACGAAAGACCAAGACTGGCTGTACAGACTCCAGGTTCTACTCTTGTGCTCTTAATAGTTGGTGTGCTAAGAGAAAACTGCCTGCGTATTGTGAACCGATTGCATTTCTGCAGATTAGCGCTCCTGTCGCTTTGTGTCTCTAGCAAACAATGATAAAGAATCAGACTGAAAAGGTAGAGACTGGATTTAAACACACGCGTGGAATTCCTTCACAAGGGTAAGGAGGACATTATTTCAGAAACTGGTAATCTCCAACCTCTCTCTCTTCTTACTCAGTATTTCCTAAAATCTCTTTCTGTCTCAGCCACCAACCAAACCACGTGCTTGTTCTCACCGTGACACACAATTCCCTCCCCAAAACCCAGTTCCACCGTTCTACTTGAGGAGCAACAGGGAGAACAGAATCCAAACCCAAACCTGCTCCCCCAGTGCACACTACTGAGTAACCCACACCTCCGCAGCCACTGCCTCCCCTGCTCCCCCAGTGCACAAGGCCAGGCACAATCGCTTCCTGCCCATTCCCAATTATTATTTTCAGGCCCCAATGCACAAGTCAATTTTCTTAAAGAAGCCAACAAGAAAAGATGCTTTAAATGAAGACATTCCACAAGAAGGGTGATTGCTTAGATATCTGGCGTGAATGTCTAATCGGCTGTGTGCTGTTTTGCCTTGATTCACAAAAAAAGTTAAACCAAAGTGCCAGCTTGAACCGGAGCACTGACCATGAACAAAACAGACTCAAACCAAATAAAATCATATTCAAGCAAACAGAAGCAAGGCTTACAGCTTTTGCACAGTGGCAGTCAGCTGGCGGGTCGTGATCTTAGAACCTTTTAAGGTGAGAAGCTATTGGAAGAACTTCGATTTGGCACTTCTTGCTGTGACAGTGTCAATAAAGCAGCCAAAAATGGCAGAAGACAGGCATGGTGGATACTCATGTATCCTACACACTTATCAGGAGACCCCTGCAAAATGCCTATCTAAGAAACCAAAAGTCTTGGTCCAGAACACACCTTAAATGAAAGGATTTTAAACTGACAAATACAGCCAAATAATGTCACCCTGAATCTTGTAAGTTTTCCCGTAAGTGATTCATCAACTCTGCAAAGCAAGAGCCTGCTTCCACAAAACCAGAATGCCCGTTACAGCCTCAGTAAAACAGTGCCTGCAGTACTCACGTTCACTTCCCTGGGTGCTCAGTGGTGTCTCAAAAGAAACTGAAAAGATAAAGCACTAAAACAAGACTTCAGGCCTGTGAGGTAAAGCCCTTCTTGGTGCGGAGACACAATAAAGACCTTCCCAGTCTGTCACAAGGGCACAACTGAATGGATCCACGCCAGCACAGATCCTCTTGGGAGAAAGGAAAAAGGACAGGCTAGGAAGGGGAAAAGCTGCAGACATTAGAACAGCGTAATCTCCAGGCTCCTTCATATCTACATTCTACCAGGCAGCCCACTCTCAAAAGCAGACAAAGCAGTCAGCCACAGTCACACCTTTAGCCTTGGTTTGAAAGTCTTTACAGAACCGTAGTGAAGGATTTGAGCAAGGCTTTCAGACAGCGAGCTGTCCTATATATCTGCTTTTGAGTCTGACAGATAAAACGAACCTGTATTTGTGCATTTGTTCTCACACTTACTGCAGACAAAAAGGGACATTGAAGGCCAAGATTCATCTGCTTGTTGAAGAAGAAAAAAATAGTTTTGCTCTAAAAATCTAAATTTACTATGTGATCCAAACACAAAACACTCAAAAAAAAAAAAAAAGACCCTGATTAAAAAGTTCAACATCTATGACTTGTCTATAAAGAATCTATTTTTACCAGTTATGCTGGGAGACTGAAGTGACATCATTCTCCATTCAGAGTCTTACCCCAGAATACAAGAAGCCTTTTCATTTTAGCTTAGCATTCTGCTAAAGCTAACCTTCAAGCCCACTCATATCAATCTATCTGTTAATAACCTAATATTACAAACTGTATATATATTAGAAACCAAATTAAATGCCTTCATGCAGACATGACCAAGTTTACAGTTGTCAGTTGTATTCAACAAGCAGTAAGATGACAACAGTGACAGGTTAAACACAGGCAGCACATGGAGAGAGATAACATCTTATTAGACCAAGTAACACAGGTATCGCTTGCGTCTCCCTCCTCCTCTGTCCATAAAAAAGCTGGTGTAATAGAAGAATATTACTAATACTTAAAAAAACACGCTACTTCACATTCTTAGGCCAACACTACTGCTACTGCTATCATAAACTACATGTATTTATGAATGAATTCAAATAAGATTCTGGAGAAACTGCATGAGGAAAATGACACCATTAGACTGACACACAAGCGGACAGGCTTTAGCTTAAATTCAGAAGCCATATGCACACAGTGCAGAGGTCAAATTTTTCACACCCCTTCTATATGATCAGGTAAGCAAAGCTGAAAAAGACACAAAATTAATCTCAGAGAAGAAAAAGCCTCAGAACCCCACAGAAGATGGGGAAGGCTCGTCTCCCAGGCACCCTGCACAAGCACAGGGCTCGCTCCTTGCCCAGAGCTCTATGTATAGTAAAACCAGCTGGCGTTTAATGCCCCTTACATCTTTCTCCCAGTCTCTAGGAAAATGAAAGAACAGAGAATATTCACCAATTACATTAACCAATTTAGAAATATAAAGCAGCAAGGCAATTTGCTATGGCTTTTGCATTAAAAAAAATATTCACTGGATTCCAGGAGAAAAGCACGAGCTGCAGACAGCTAGACAACAGCAATTCCCTGTCCTGTGCCAGATTTGGAGAAGCAGGGGAGCCAAAGCATTTGGACCAGGGCAAGAAAGAAACACATGAAGAAATACAGGACTCTGCTCAGGTGAGCAAACAAAGGAGGTGGGATACAGGAGCCAAAAGGAGAGGCAAAACCTCTGTATAAGAGATTTAATGGTGAAGCGTCAGCAGAAGGAATCAAATGAATCGTGAGACAAGTTCCAGCTCTGAGGACACCTGCACAGCAGCTCCCTCTAATCAGCCAGGAGAAATAATGAAGCAGAGAAGGAAAAAAGACAGCATGTCTTCAGTGCACAGACCAGAATTCAACATGAAATATTCAACCAATAAATTCAACCACTGCACATTAAGGAATAAACACTTCTTTTTGCTCAGTATGAAATGAAAGACAACCTTAGCATGGCTGATTGAATTGCTTCCCTGACTGGGTGCTCTTACTATGTGAACATTATCTGCAGGGGAACACATTCCTCAGCAGGCATTTGCCTGGCTCTGGGAACGAACAACTTAACATCTTTTATTTTCCCAGCGGAACAAGCTGCCTCAGACAAATAAAATGGAATAATGGAAATATTAAGGTCTATGCTTGCAACGCTCCCACCTCACAAAATGGGCCCAGCAGCCACCATATTTCTGCTCTTCCAGACCACGAAGCTGACTGGGAAAAGCTACTAGACAGTGACTCTTCTGCATTATCTCCCCTCATTTACATCCTACACAAACAAGGCCACAATGACAGGGGAAGACATTCTCTCACTCTGCACTTCTGAATATTTAATTGCTGGAGCATGAAATGACAGCTTCACAGAATAACATTCTAAGGGGGGGGAAAAAAAAAAAAAAAAAGTCTACCACCACTAAAAAAGTCAGAAAGGGATAAATATCTTGCTTTCCTGAGAACAGCCAGTGTTAACAGTGTCCTTCATAAAGGGTCCTCACCCTGTCACAAAGGGCATGGAGCTTTAACAACATGCCGTCTCAAGTATATGCCACTGCAAGAGTAAAAGTGGAAGTTATGACAGTAGCAAAGTTGACAGCATCCTCTGCTGGCAGCAGCAATATAAAAGCCTAGAGTTTTGAGGAGTTCACAACTCCCATCAAACACACTTCTCACCTACACTACCAATGTAGACAACTTCCATGACAATGCTCAGAATCATCCCATGTTTTAATCACAATACACACAAAGGGGGAAAAAATTCAGTGAAATATCTGAAGTACCCAGGCAAAATCCCACATTTATAAAAGGAAATTACTCAAGACAAACTAGAAAGGTCATATTCTTCTCTGCTAAAATGGATTTAATCTAAATTCCTGGGCTTTTGGTCCCCATGCCATCTAAAGAATTCATTACTATACTTCCATTCATCGGAAAGAGACTGCAATAAATTTGTTTGCTGGGATTACACCAGGTATCACTAGAAGTCCAAAAGCAGATGCTGGAGAGCAGACTTTAGAACAGGAGAACCACTCAGAAGGAAATATAGCGGCTTACAGGAGTCCTGCTCTTCTAAGGTTTGGATGTAGTCATCCCTCACTTTTTGATACAAGAGGCCCTGTGCTCTCCTTACAGGAAACTAAGCTTGAACTTAACACAGGTTCACAATCACCAAGTCTTCAAAACAAACCGCAAAAACAAACCACTCCACAAACTTCAGCTGATTTGACAAAATTGTACAGATTATGCAAGTAACAGAACACGTCTGGCTCTCTCCTACAGCCCTAGACCAAAGAACTAAGTCCAGCAAAGCCTCTTAGTGGTTCCTGTTCTGTCTCAAGATCTGAAAGCTCCAATAAATTCTTGGCTCTCCATCTGTTCCATGGGAGAAAGATTCTCCTTTTCTTTATTTAACTGGTCTTTTAAATCTGTCTCAGATAGCCTGATGTGTTGGAGGTAGGCTAAAACATCCTTCATTTTCGTAACAGAAATTACAAGACCCATTTGTAGCAATCACTGCTCTAATTATTGATTTAACCTGTTCCTACAGGAAGCCTCAGGTGTCTCTGGTAAACAGTAGCAAGCCACAATGCAGTCTTGTACTGACAACAGACTCAAGCAAGAGGGCAAGGCAGCATGCACACTTACTCAAAATCTTCAAATTCCAGATCATTTCCTTCTACAGACGGGCTTGAGTTCTCTGAAGTGGAAGAAGAGGAGGAGGAAGAGCGGAGGCGGTTTTGTTGGTATCGCATAGAGCGTTGTCGAATACTGTCCCTCCGGGAAAGATACTGGATCATCCTCTGAGCATAATATGCAGCAGGAGACAACCTGAGCAAGGGAGATATACAGTCACTTGTTACACATGTATAGAGTGACAACCAGTCCTATTTTGCCTTTTGAGCTCCAAGTGCCAGGACAGTAACAGCATATCACGAAACTGGCTGTTGGCATTATATCTGTAAGATAGAGTAAATAAAGCAAGCAAGTAGAAGTAGTTTTCTCTTTATATGCTACACTCCCACGTGATTCCACTGTTGTGCAAACAGAAGCGCTACGCAGCACCTACAGACAATAACCTCACCCACAGCACAGAGAGGCTTACTCCTCGGGACTCTTTGGAGGCAATAGTTTCATTTATTACCAGTTCACACAACTAACCCCAGCAAGCATCCCTGACAAGAATCAAGCCCACTCCCCACGTGAACTCCACTTGCAATACCAAATGGCAGCAGCATTCCAATAATCATTGAAAAAAAGGTGATGTTGACCATCAAGCAGAAGAAAAAAAAAAAAAAAAAAAATCAATAAAAAAAAGTTAAACAGCTTCATTTAACTACTCGGTAATCCAAACTAGGGATTTCACATAGTGGCAATTTCATCAGATCCACTAGAGGTATGTTAAGAGGAGCAGCTAAAAGCCTCCCATCCCACCTGTAAGGAAAACCTTCCTCTGCAATTAACTCTTAACCCTCTCTTGCATCACTCTGCCTTTGTTTGCACCAGCTATCCTTGACGTCAGACAAAATCCATGCTCTCTTCTCCTACCCCGCATACATATACATCCACAGCTCCTAGCACATGCTTTCTGGGACACAGTTACTCAGTATGAAAGTCCAGACACATCAGATGCTTGAATAGTAATTTCTTCAGTGTTTCTTGGATTAGATTTGAAGTCTAATTTGAGGGGAGGTTCAAACAAACCCCACCCTCAGCCCCCAAGTAATCAGATACTAAGATGCCTATGCCTTTAACTTCTAGTTTCCTCCCTGCTGCTTCCCGTTCCATGCATGCATTTGATTTTGTTCTTTTTTATTCAAGTTACCAGACTGGTACTTCCCAGGGTCATGACAATACAATCTCATTTCCTGCAAAGGCACCGTGGGCAAGAGACCAATAACGGAGAGAGCAGCCTGAATTTTTAATCTACAAATGAAAGTGTGAACACCTTTAAACAAAGAAAAACAAAACAAAAAAATCTCAAATGAACAGTGAATCTCAGGGAATGGTCTAGAGATGAAAACATACTCATTTGTAGTCACAAAGAGAGGTGGCCAGTGTGCCTTACAGGAATGCTACCCATCTTCAGAACAGAGTTTCAAGCTAAATTCATTTTACAGAGGACCTCGCTGTCAGCCATGAAGACTTTAAGGATATGTTTAACTTTATAGTGACCAATACCACACAGTTTCAGTGTTACATGACAACCAGCAACAAAAATGCAACTCCACCATCACCTCTGATAATATGATTGTTAGAAGACTTTACTTTTCATCCCTTCCACAGCTGTGCTGATTCTGTGAGAATGTACTAGGAATAAGACTTGCTATATGGATAAGTTTCACATCGACAGCAGCATAAGCAGCAAACAATCAGACTAGGTCTCAAAGTGCTCTGCTGCTATCCCTAAAGCCGTATTTCAGTGGAAAACTACATTTAATAGTATTTCTAGAGACTGCTCTCTAGAGCAGCATGAAAGAAAAATGTACCAATTCTTCAAGGTACAGATTGTATTAATGTCATTTTGGCTGCAGACACCTGTCGAGGACATTCAGTCTTCCATTCTGCCACACATTCAGGACATGCAAGTGAAAGAGAAGGTGGCAAGAAAGAAGGAATTAGAGGTGTCCTGGTTTCGGCTGAAGTAAGAGTTAATTTTCATCTTAGCTGGTGCAGTGCTGTGTTTTGGATTTGCTGTGAGAATGCTGCTGGCACACTGATGGTTTTGGTTGTTGCTGGGTGATGTTTATACTAAGTCAGGGACTATTTCAATTTCTCAGGCCCTGCCAGCAAGGGGCTGGGAGGGGCACAAGAAATTGGGAAGGGACACGGCCAGGACAGCTGACCCCAACAGACCCAAGGGATATTCCATACTATAGAACATCATGCTGAATTATATGAAGCTGGGGGAAGGAGGAGGAAGGGGGGCATGTGCAGCAATGGCATACCTTCCCATTAGGCGTGCTGGAGCCCCGCTGCCCGGGCAAAGGCTGAACACATGCCTGCCGATGGGGAGTGGGGAATGAATCCCTTGTTTTGCTTTGCTTCCGTGCGCTGCTTTTGCTTTACTTATCAAACTGTCTTTATCTCAACCAATGAGTTTTCTCACTTTTACTCTTCTGATTCTCTCCCCAGTCCCAATGCGGGGGGAGTGAGCGAGCAGCTGCATGGGGCTGAGTTGCTGCTTGGGGTTAAACCATGACAAGAAGTCATGCAGATTTAAAGAGAGAGCATCTTCCCCAAGGTGAGCTCCCTGTACCCTACCAAGCTGCCGTCACGATAAAGAGGCAAGTTTAGCAGAACAGGCTACAGGCTCAGGGGTCTAAAAACTTAGTCAATAAGCAGCAAAAGGCTAAGGGGAACCACACACACAGTTTGTTTTGGATTCCTCCTGGATCTTTTATGCACTGTTTGATGAGTTAAAGCTGTTCACGCTTATATAACATAGGAGGCTTCGCTGTACAAACACAGCACTTCTCTCTACTTCCCTGAAGACTTAATAGCCCAAGTATAAAAAAGCAAGGCATTACAGCAGTGCACTCATAAATGAGGAGCTGTTCTCTTCTTTGGCCTTTTTCATAAGCCAAAGCCTCCGTGTATGCCTAAAAATAAATTTATGGCGTAATATGTGCACACAGATAAAGAAAGGAACATGGAAACAAGGCAACACTAGAAAGCATGAACAGTGGGCTCAGCAGTCCAGCAGTGTAATCACTGTAACCTTTTTTTTTCCAATATCACACCAAGGGAGAGTTTTACAGAAGGATGTGAAGAATGAGGTTTGCAGACATTAAGTCTTCTCAAATTATGCAGAAGAACAAGAAAGAGTAGGCAATAAAGACTGGCCATAACAGATGACAAGATGCCAGGTTCACCTTCCTGACAGCATATGGTATGTAGAATGGATAGACTGTGAAAAAAACCTTCCAAAGACAAGACAAGAAGCTTAAGTCTGATACACAGAGAAAAGGGTGTGAGGGATAAAATACAAAAGGGCTAGGGGATAAGTATTTAAAGCAACAGGCTAAAGAATTAGTATTTCCAGATGAGTGTGTGCAGGGCAAAAAAAGAAAATAATTGTATTTGCAGGCTGTATCTGTCTTCGGAACACAGTTTTGACACAAACCAGAACCAGAGCTGAGAACCAGCGTAAGAGACTTAGCTGTCCTGGAGGGAAGAGCAGGCTGCAAAGCAGCATCAGAAACACTGGTTAACACTGAGCACACCTCTTCATTCAGCTATTGAACACAACTCTAAAATCAGCCCCTGACCAAATTAGTCAGCCAGCTGGCTGAACACACACCAGTCACACACAGCAGGTTGCCTAGAGTGCTTATTTCTCACCTGTTCTTCTGACAAAGCAGTGGCAAAACACAAATAGAGGCTATCCAGTAATTTTGAAACCAAGTTTGCACCCACAGGACAGTAGGCTCTATGTAACACCACCACAGGAGCTACACTAACCTAGTCCCTGAGGTGACTGGACCCCATTTACTGGAGCAGATAGTTCAGAGGAGGAGAGCCCGTGCTGCCACACGCGACTGCCACAGAAGGCGGCACTGAGTGGGAGAAATGCTGCAGTGCAAAAACCAGAACCAAACAGCTTCTGCCTCATCCAACAACCACGTCATCATGAGGCAGTGCATTCTCTAGGCATCCAGTGCTGCTGGTTGGCCAGTGAGAAGTAGAACTGAGGGAAATAAATGTTTTGCTAGCACTAGTAAAGTTAAAGTATCTTGCTCTATATGGCATCACGAGTACTGAAGAGCAAGCTACTACACAGCATTGTCCTCAGCTAGATACCCAAACCAGCTGGCCTTATTTATGGACAACATGAAAATCTTTACGTAAAGGCTGCTTCTCTTCACCCTCCCCCATTTTACTAACTTCTAAGTAAATAAAAAAAAAAAAACCCAACATAAAAACAAGAACATCAATTGGAGAATGTTTAGTTCCAGTTCCCAAGACAGCTACAAGAACCGGTACATCTGCATCCAAGAGCACTATACTGCTGCACAGACCCCCAAGTTTCCTAACACTTCAGAAGAACTGACCACTCACCAACTCTGCCTTGATGCCGACAGCCAGGACATTTACTGACATTATTACAGCTCACACCTCTAAACAGCAGACAGATTTTAAAGGGGTTACCCGACTGGTTCCATTAATTTCCTTGGTGGTACCTATGGTGGCATACATACCACCAATCCTTGAGCTGAAGGCAATGCTGGTAGCAGACACTAACTTTTTTGGTTGCTTCAATTCCACTTAAGCCTTCAACTCACAGGCAACGTTCAGCCTGAAGGTCTCTTTACCAGTAACTTTCTAGCAGCTTAGGTTTGGGTTTTTTTCTGGAGACGTACCTACCAAACACCCTTGTGATGCTTTCTATATGCAGTCTAGGAGCATCTTTGAGTATTTCTAATATAAAAAATTATTTTTTATATATATTTATTGGTGTTCTTTGTTGACAGCTTTATTTGATTCCTCTGCAGTTGTTTTCTGAGCTTAGTACATATGCAAACTGTGGAGAATGACAGAACCGCCACGCTGACCTTAGAGAAGTTCAGCAAGGCCACTGACAAAGACTGCTGCACTCTACATCAGAATACCAATTCTAAATCTGGGGGAACTTCAAAAAATATTCTTCCTGCCTTACTCCTGACCTAGGTTATTCAAATATAGCACCATTACAGACAAAACTAACACACACATACCATCTCTCAAAAATAAAACTCTTCAGATCATGTAGTTAGGAAAAAAAAGAAAAAAAGACTGCATTGGATACAGCCTCGACTTAAGGAGGCATATGTATTTTTACTATATATGTAAACACACATACCCAGACCTATGCAGAGGTATGTTTATTTTACCTGTTTCACTTTTCCACGTTGTTATTTTAGAATATCTGCAAGTGATACTTTTTGTTACAAACTTACAATGCTACAAAAACAACTAAAAATGCAGTAACACTCCTTTTCATCACATCCCCGGTTTCTAACAAGTTAAAGGGACAGTTTAAAAGATCCTACTCGCCTAGCACACCAGTAAGGTTTATGGAGGAATGCTCTAACCTTGCCCCACTCAAACTTCCAGCTTATTCTGATTCAGTATCTAAGAGGCGATGATGCCTGGATGTATTTAAAAGACATGTAGATGTGGCACTTAGGAACACAGTTTAGAGCTGGGCTTCACGGTGCCAGGTTAACGGTTGGACTCCATGTTCTTAAAGGTCTTGTCCAACCTAAACAATTCTATGCTCTGAAAAGGGCAGTGACACTTACAGGAACTAATCAGCCTTCTTAAAAGAGGTTTCAACACTGGATTTTTATTCCAAAGCTGCTTAAAAACTCAAACTACTACAGCTGCTACGGCAACCTAAACACATTTGAACTGTCACATGAAGATCATCGTATCAGCTCAAAATGGCTTCAAGTAGACAAATATTTTTGACAATGCTCCTTATGCTAGGAAATGACTCGGGCATTGATCCCTTTTCATACATTTTATTGAGTTTCGTCATAGCACAGATGTGACAGAATTAAAAGGAGGAATTCAGTAACCCAGGCAGGCCTCCTCCTTTTCTTTCTGAAAGGCAGCTCCCAGAGCCAGAATCAGTTCTCACTGCTCAGTAAATCTGACTGCTTTGGATTACAAATTCCAGAAATAAGGAATGACGTACTTCCAGCCATTTAGCAACTTGTGGCATTCATAAGTTGACCTTCAGGTAGTAATACCTTCTAATTAACATTTGTAAAATATCATTTTCATCTTTCCAGGTAAATCAATCCCTTTACCTGTCATTTAATCAATTGCCATTTAGAAAGCTTTTACATTTATCAGCATCATTCTGACATGCAGTTGCCCAGACCTTCTGCCGTCACCTGGGTTAGTTTCCCAATGACCTTACATAAAAGCAACACACTCCATCTTACTTTCAACTTGCTACAAACAGTTTTATTTACATCACTCCTGAGCCTTTGAATTATCTTTACAAAGCAACTGTCTTTGCAATACATGGAAAAAAACCCTAACATAAGATTTCACCTCTGCAAGGCTTTATCTACAGAGATAGTTAGCAAGGAGTTATTTACCAGCATAATTGTACCATCTGGCCAGTTTGCAACATAGTCTTTCATTTCAGAACTTGTACTTAGAACATCATCTGTCCAAAAATGCAGATTTTGTGGTTAAAGACGTAAAAAAGAAGGAGATTTAAAGAAATCCCACAAACACAACAACAAACCTCCTCCAGCAACTTAAATATTTAATTTTCATATTCTGGTATTCATACTTCAGTACTGGTATTCCTCTACTCTCCTTTATGATAAATCCTAGTAGCCGTCAATTCATGCAGCTATGCCAGAGTTGCCTACGAGGCTAAATCAGATATATATTACGCTTACTGAATTTTCTTCATTCATAGCTTTGTTAAATCCATCTAAAGAAAGCTTATTTGTCACAATTTATTCTTTGAAAGCTTTCAAAGCTGCTTGCTGTTCACGATTCTATCATTTCTTCTGACAGAGTCTGTGGGTCACATTATCCCATCTGTTGCTTTCTTAATACACTAAGTAGAAACTGCAAAGATCACTCCTTTCCATTTTTGATAACTGCCATGTTTGCTTTTCCTAGTCCTCTGAAACACTCCCACCTCTTCTGAAGATTAAGCAGCACTACAGGTGTTTCTATGCCTAACGTCAATGATTCATGACTCTTCAGAAATAACTGTCAGTATTTTGTTCTTAGTTAAGTATACATAACATCCTGGTTACACGCTTTCTCATACAGATACACTTAAGGAAACACTGCGTTCTTTCAAGCACATTGTCTGCTCACACCAGCTCCTAACTGCCTTTACTGCATTCTCCCTTATTCCCCAGTTCCCTGGTTTTTCTTCAGTTTTCTTCAAAAGAGATTTTAAATACTGATATAATCTCATTTACTGTTGGACCTGCTTGCCACCTAGTGTTCTCCATCCCAAATGCTTTCAGGAATCCTTATGTGCTTACCATAAGAGCAATTTCTTTCTTATTTCCTCATTCTCCCCCAGACTTAACAGCATCTTCTCATTTGATTTGCACCCTGCCCCCTGGCAAGGCATTGAGGAGGAGATGGGCCCAATATTAAAACCATCCCAAGGGATTCAGTGAGTTATATCGAAGTCGTGCCTTTGTCCATGAAACTTAAATGCCTTTAGATTGCATTTAGCTCTTACCTGGCTGGATCTGGGTAGATGGGATGTTCCCGGGACCCTGCTCCATCATAGCGGGATAATGAAATGAGGGAAGACTCCAGTAACCTCCTAGAAAGTAAAAACAAATGACAAGGTCAAAGACCGTTCAGGAACAACCCCCCTGTTTATGCCCTACTTTCTGAAGTCTCTTAAGGCTATTTCTATCATCAGTGCTGAGAATTCTGCAACACACTGAATCACTCACTGACGGCATAAGTGTTTTCACCACACAGCTATTCAAAGTGTAATATTCTCACTGCACAGGAGAAAGAACACCTCAAGAAAGAGGAGCAGTCCCAAACCTGCTTCCAAGTTTCAAGAGAAAGATGCAGATGATACTAGTCCTTTGAAGACAAGTCATCCCAATTTGTCAGGTCCGTAAACACTAATGCTGCATTGGCTATTTGTCAAAATCTTACATACTCAAAGGTGGCTAGGCAAGGAATGGGCCAAGGAGCATGGGACAAAGAACACATCTCAGCCCATGGACCTTAAGGGCACTGCTGGTGCTTATTCACAGTATGATATTCAGTCTTAGTCTCAAGGCTCAGAAAGAAAGGTTTTCAGCTAAAAAAGAAAAAAAAAAAGTTCATCTCCTCTGTAGCTTGATCAGCCACAGGGAGAAATACCAAATATTCACGCAAGAAGTAAATGTATGCAAATGCAGCCAGACAGCTTGAATATGCGAGAAGTGAGTCTGAGTCATGAAGGCAGCAGAATCAAAAGTATATAGCAGGAACATGTTCTCCACCCTGGCTTCTACATGCACCCCTATCTAGCTTCGCGTCATAAAGCAGAGGATGGAATTGTTTCAAGACTGACTCATTCAAGCCTGTTGCAGCCATTAGGTTAACACAAGAGAAATGATTTGGGGTGGGTGTGGAGAGGGGAAAAAAAATCAACTGCCAAAGTTTATAAGGCTGCTGAGTTCCCTTTCAAGTCTTTTTGCTTTGGAACTCCTGCTAAATTTTGTTTTCTGGTCTTTCTTAACTCTAATGAAAACTGTTGTGGTTTGAAAGTCAGGCACCCAACACCACATCTGTTCTATTCACCCCCACACACAATTGGTGAGGAAGATTTGAACCCATCAGCCTCAGGCCCACACTCCTAATCTGCAGTTAGCACTTGCAAGGCAGGACAGCAAGCATCAACACAGGAAGCAGGAAGAAGGACCAGATATAATCCACACTCAGCTCCCTATTTCTAGCTAGCTAAAGACAGTAGAAATGCAAATGAGACATGTTCTTTTCCAGCAGCAACCCCCCATCAGGATCTCAAGACAAATTTTCAGTGCCTTCCAGTAATCAAAAGGAGATATTTTTTGTTACTTCAATTTTGTGTTATAAATCTAGACTACCGAAAACAGCAAGAGATCGCTCCAGTTACTTGGAAAGGCATGTGCCATCTTGAGAGACTCCATACTGGCCGCAAAAGCACTGGGACTCCACAGAAGGCATGAAATCCTGTCCCCTCTGGCACAAAGTTGCTTGGCAACCATTTGTCTTATTCAAGAAGAGTTATAAGTCTCTGAGACTTTGAGATGAATTAATTCCCCAGGTTATTGAGTCAAAAGCTCTAACCTTCAACACTGCCAGATATTAGGAATCCCTTGGCTCCCCAGAAAGGTACCATACTTCAATCTTGCTTTACCAAACCCTCTCTCGTGCTCCAAATACATAAATCAATATATGCAAAAGCAGCTAATCCACAACAAACAGTGCAACAGCTTTACGAGGTATACCCTGAAGTCCTACACCTATAAGGGATACCTACCACCTGCATCATATATAAACTGGTTTTATTCCTTCTAGAGGGAAAGGTAGGCAGAATAAAGCTAGCAGAAGGAATATGCTACCTATTACATCAGCTCACCCCTTTCTAAACCACTGGCTCAGGGACTGGGTTACTGGCCACCACAACACCAACATGCTTTTTAGAAGTCTGCTCTTCCGAGCTGCTT
This sequence comes from Falco punctatus, assembly GCF_963210335.1. NCBI lineage: Eukaryota > Metazoa > Chordata > Aves > Falconiformes > Falconidae > Falco > Falco punctatus. The sequence goes on from NC_137587.1 coordinate 2,814,658, forward strand.
CTGCAGAGCCCTGCAAAGCCAGCAGTTCGCAAGCGGCCTGGATGTGCTGAGGCTACCAACCTACTGGACCATCCTGCCTAACCACTGGGCTTAATGGGAGAGAAAGAAGTTCCCACAGCACACAGACCCTGGCAAAGCCACAACGCTAGAAAGAGCGGCTGCCTCCTTACAGATGTGAGCAACCTACACACCACAAGTGGCAAGTTTGATGCCATTTCCCTGCAATGCCTATGGTGTCCTGATAATGTGCACACACAAATAATCATCAAACTCATCATCCTTGTCAAAAGTCTTGCTGCCTATACGATACACATGCCACCCTCTTTCCCAGCCTTTCAGGGTCTATCCACTAAGCAACACAGCAAAATCAGAGCCACAAGGGAAGGTGACCAGTACACGCTGCATGGCTCAGCCAGGCTCTGGTAGAAAGGAATCTCCAGGTATTCTCCAGCCATATTTCTCTCCTCAACTTTGCAAAGGCTGGCAATTGCACAAGAGCAGCATTGACTTAAGAGGGATCACCTTCAGAAAGCTGGCAGCAGCTGCACTGGAGAAAAATCAAAATATATACCAACCAGAGGACACCAGAAGGGTGCGGAGGCAGGAGCAGGGACACATCACAGTAACTTGGCGCGGGTCTGCCAGCAGTCCGTCTGCTTGGCTTGGGAACAGCACTTTGGGGAATCTATAGTTCTCACCACCCCATCTGATCCTTGAAACAAATACTGGAAGAGCCTTGCTCTACCAGGTACCTGGCACCTCAGATGAGAACTGATAACATGTTACTGTAGTAAAATACAAACCAAGAGCTACCTGAGCCTCAGGGCCCTCTGATTTTACCTAAACAGCCTGCAACTCCACCCTGTGAAGCAACAGGAGCTGCTGTTTGAGGAGCATGTCCTTCACCAGACGGGCTCCCCAGGAAGACAAGCAGTTATGGGGTTGTGGGGACCAGGATGACAAACACATTCTGTTAAAGAGGACCCTCTCCAAGGCTGCGCTGCCCGAGCAGAACAGTCTCAGCTAGAACGGCCTTCCCAGGAGAGCCTGCCAAGACCAGACTCGGCCCCTGCACTACCTCCCATCAAGGCACACAAGCCACATACTAAGGCCACATTCAGATCAGGTGGACAAAGACAATTCAATTAACAGTAACTGCTAAAAGCTATAGCTGATTTTAAGCCTGCCTGGTAGCTCTTAATTGTCCTACAACTGTGTCCTCTGAGATCAGAGAGCAACAAACAGGTAGATATAAATACATATAGTAGGCAAGAAAACCAAAACAAGGCAACAGGCAATCTCATGAGATCCAGATGGACCAACTCTGTGGTTAATGCTCCAGAGAACAGCAATACTTGTACTGAAAACAGTACAACTGAATACAAATAAAACCTATTATTTAACTAACTCATTCTAGACTGAGCCCTTGAGGCCCAAGTTAGAGATCTGAACACATTTGCTACTGACAAATGGGTTCAATAATAGATACACTGTTATAATCATCAATAAAGTGTCCCATCTGTGACACTGGAAATGTAACCTACTGTCCCCCAGGAAGATGCAGATAAATGTTTTTAAAGTCAGTCATGCTGCACTAGATCAAGTCTTAGGTGCCACATTCGTAGCTTTTGCCACTTAAGTCCCAGAAGTGACACAGACTATTTGTTTTCAGCAAGCCCAAAGCGTAAGGTAGCCCAACACCCTACCACAGTAAATGCTGAGGCTGAGAACAATTCTTAGGGAAGATAAACATAATCCACTGACGAATAGAAGCAGCTCTGTTAAAGGGAACTGCTAGCCACTAAACATCTATGTTTCCAACAGAAGCATGCAAATAGAGAAAGAAACACGTATCGCTTGCACCTCCTTTTGAAACATTTCAGTAGGGTGTTTGACTCCTGAATCCTTTCTGCAGCTTACAGCACCCTCTTCCTCTCACATCCCCCCCCATTTTTGTTACCCAGATATGTAACAGGCTAACACTAGGCTCTGTGGAAGCAATTGCTCCACTATCTCTGTCTAGACAATATGAAATTGTCACAAATGACATCTGAACTACAATTAGCAGAGAAACTGCAATTTCCACTCTCCTCCCCCGCTCACCAGGAAAAATTAAAAAAAAATAATATAATAATCACACATTATCATCCTCCAGGTTGTCAGTCAATGCTGCATGATGATTAATTCTGCTCACCCTGAGAGATGCTTCTGGCCCAGCTTGCTAAAATAGGAGGAGGGGGATTGTACTTTTTTGTTGGTTTATTTTTTTTATTAAAACTACTGCAAGCAAGAAGATAAAAATTGCCTCTGTTCAGCAGCACAGAGATCTCAGCAGATTCCTCTCCCAGACACCAGTAGCTATGGAACTGCCGCTCTACACTCAGCCTGGTACCTCAGGTCTGAAAACAGCAGCAATCACTAGCGATGGGGGAAAGGAAGCAAGGTCCAAGTTACAGGACACCTTTAGACAAGGGAGAGAGAAAGAGAGTGCACGCACGCAAAACACTACAAGCAGAAAAGGGAAATTTCTCAGAAATGAAGCAGCTGAATGCCAGAAGCTGCAGCCTGAGGGGGAAAGAAGCCATGAAGCAGCCTCCTCACAGCACATCAGCCATTGGACTATACTCACACTCTCCCCACGGGGGTGAGGATCACCACCAAAGCCTCTTGGGACCGAGTGATTCATCTCGACAGGCTTTGAGAAGGCATTAAATGCAGCAAATTTAACTTCTCAGTTTCTAAGGATATGCAGTTCCTACACCACATCTTAAATTTGCTGTCACAGCACGCACATTACTGAGTAGCACTGCTCCACGTGACACCGAGGGAAGGGCTTGCTTTCCTTAAAACCAAAAGGGTGTTCAGTCAGCAGCCATCCTCCTAAGCTGCTGCTGCACACCAGCCACCAGAGCAAACTAGTAAAATGAAGCACTCTTAAGGACAGCAAGCACATGTACCCCTTCCGTAGTCTCAGCCTTCAGCTATGAAAACAGCTTAAGACAGAGCAATTCTTAGTTATCCTTCAAAGCACAAGTTATATTGACAAATTTGGCAGCTTCCAAGCTTCCTCCTCTGGTTTTCCATCTTCCCTGGAAAGGTTTTTATATTCCATATTGCCCATTTGGAGGTGAAATTACCACACTGCTTCATATACATTGTTTTTCCAGCCCCCCAGTTTACAGCCAGCACTCAGTTCTCCCGAGTGCTCCTGGGGTTCCTCATATGAATGTAATGAACAGCAACAGTTTAAAACCAAATTCCTTTCAGTCATCGTCCTCTTACAGCAAGGCAACACTTAACTTAAAAATAAGAAGAAAGCCAAAACTTAAAGACAGCTGATTTTTTTCCAGTTGCCCAGTAACTCTGCTACCCTCTCTCAAATCCGAGGCTCAATTATTAACTGTTAACAAACCCAATTAATTCTTGGAGATCAATTAAAGCCTTGACAGAACACTGGAAAACTATTCTAAACAAAAATCTCAACCAACACAATCCACTGACTGTAGGGTTGGGATTTTTTTCCTTCCCTTTTCTCAGAAGAATAGGGAAAAAATTATTTCAACATGTCTGTATTGTGTTGCCTACTTTCTAAGAGCAAATTGAAGTCACGTAAGCAGAAACCATCAAGCATTTTGTTCCATAGCTTCATTTTCCATAAAAGTTTTGTGGTTCTTGTCAAACAGAAACACACTATTGCTATCACCAGTTTCACATTCAAGCTTAAAATAAAAAAAGCAATCAGTATGCAGTTCTAAAGATTGCCTGAAAAAATGATTTCTAAAATTAAGTCCTTAACATAATCTGCTCTGATACCTCTAAGCTAACATTTCTAGACTGTTTCAGCTTTCACATGGTTAGACATATTTAGCCTGGCATCAAAACCGAATTAAGACAGGTCAGAAGCAGGTGATCAGAAAAGAAGAAACAGTCAAACAAAATAGTGAAACTTTCCTTAAGACAGTTGCGATCATCTACAAGAGATAAATACCCTGATGATCTAACTACTGATGAAAACACCCACTTGTGCAGTTCTCCGAGTTAGCTCCTCTATCCCCTTGTTTGTATCTTTGCCATACAACTTACCCTCAGTGAGGAACAAGGGCGGGTAGGCTGCCTTTCCTACGAGTATCCAGGCCCTGTTAGGCATTCTTGTCATCACTTTTCTTTTTTAAAAACTTATTCCACATAATGAACACCTTTTGCAAGAAAATTTCTGTTCTTTAGGGAAAGCAATAACAGCAAAGATGAGATACATGATCATAGATACGTGCCAAATACAGCCTTTGTAGAACACTTTGGCCAGCTTGAGAAAGAACTTGCACTAACTGAAGAGCAATCGGTGACAGAGGAGACATCCTTCGCAGCTGGAGATATGAAGCTGTCAGAGAAGCAGGTTTGATACAGGACAGAAGTTATCACAAAGAACATTTTCCCCCCTTCACTGAATCTGGGCAAGAATCACCTAGAAAACTAGCTGTAAGGATTTCTCAGTCAGCAAACAGACAGCACATCAGGTCTTCAGCCAGGATGGGAAGTACCTTTGGGAAGGAGTGCAGGGAAAAGGATCACAATTACACAAACAAAGAACTGCAAGTAAGAGTTCCAACAGCAGAAACAAACATTGGGAATTGTCTTCTCCTAATCACACAGCAGGGAGCCAGTTTCAAGAAGAACATGGTTAACCCTTTAAAGTTTACCTACTTCAGTTCAACTAGAAAGTAGTATCACATGACTAATTATGCTATTAATGCACCTCTGCTCTTGGACTAGGAACTTCAACCTCCATTTACCACCTGATGCCACAAGAGCTACACATCACCTTTGAAGCTCATCACAGAGGAGGTCAGTGGTTCTGAGGAAAGTGACAAATTATTTAGGTTTTTTTTAAGTTGACCCAAGCTCACACGCTTAATCTATTACCTCACGTGCTGACACAGGCCATGCAAGGAGATGAGCGAGCATTATGCAGAGGTCCTCATCCTACAGCACCAGGGAATGACTAATGCCTTATTTCAGCAGGTGAGAGGAAGCATACATCCATGATAGACATTAAAAAAGGTCAAGAGCAGCTCTGGCAGCATTGATTACTTTGGCAGTAACTCCAACATGAAAAGAACAATCAAAGATCTTGCACTTTCATTTTGCAGGGGCAAAACTTGAGGGGCAGGGAGGGAAGAAGATATTTATATCAGCTCAAGCTACTGCATGTCCTATTTTGCTCTACAGTGGCAGTTTTATACCAGTGCTCAGAATGGGACCGGCACCACAGGCAAGCTGAAAACTGACATCACATTCCTCCACCTAGGAGGAATCGCATGCACCCTTAACGGCATACAATTATATCAGAAATTCAGCTAGAGGGAATTGGTTCCTAGTCATCATGGTTATAATAAGCGAATTGAAACCATGGCCAAAAGAGAGCCACCACACTGCACTCCCTCAGCCTGCAGACAGCTTTAGTCTTTTGAGGCCTCTTCTACCTACCTTCATATGTATAAGGTCTGCTTCAAATTCTCCTTGTTCCGGGAGTTCCCAGCTCCACAGATTGTGTGGACAGCAGAAATCTCTGCTTACCCACGCACGCAGATCTGCGTCAGCTTCTGGGATAATTACATAGGGCTCCTGCTTCTCCATAGGGAATTGAAGAGGAGGTGTCTTTCCTGAGGGGGCAGAAGCCGTACAGTTATCTCCATAGGCTTCTAAGGCTCTGAAAACAGAGGTCTCACCACACATCAATCACTTCCTTTAAAATGCTCTTGTTCAGGCTGGAGTAACGAAGAGAGTCAGGTCAGCAGATGACTGGCAGGGTAGTTCAGCCACTTACCCCAGCCGTCCTACATCAGGAAGCCAGGGGAAGGATCTGATACTAATGCATTTCAAGCCGAAAAATGAGTCAGTTTCCTGGCAGATAATGAACCCTGTTTATTCACAGCCTTCAGTTCCAGCAGGTGCTTTCTCAAGAAGAGCAAGGGAGGGGGTCAGTTACATCACCACACAAACAGCCATTTGGCTCAATCAGTTAAATATGTATGTGGAAAGTGTTTAAAATGCATGTTAGCTATTCAACAGACCAGAACAGCTCAACTGGAGAAATCTATAGAGTCATCACTGTTTTGGTTACAGTTGTATTACTGAGTCAGATCACAGGTCCCTCCCTCTCCTCTTGCTCCAGGCCCAGAGGAGATGCATGCTACTGCAAGTTCTCCAGCCCAGATTCCATAATAAGGAGTGAATAATTGGATGAGGGCACTTTGTCCCCAGGCACACCATGCTGCGTGCTTTTATGAAGAGCGTGAAGAATGAGCGCACGCACGCAATATATGTAAGTGACTGCACATCTAATGATTAAGGCTTGTATTAGCATAAAAAAAGAAGCACGCTCTACTGCCGAAATCTCCAGCTCCTCCCCACATCCAGGAAAGCTGAAGAGCTTTTAGCTGAGCAAGCAGTCCCGAAATAGAAGGTCTGAGGGCCTGCCCATCGTTTCTTTCTCAGCAAAAGGAAAAACAAAACCAAACCAAAACTTTAACTTTACTTATCTGCAGACAGACAACAAGCTCTATGAATCACAGTTAGATAGTTTAAACATATCAAAGACCACCATTAATCATAAACTGAGCATCACCCCCTAGACAGAATACTACAAGTACATGAACTCAATGCATGGAAATAATAAATGTGAAAAGGAGCAACTGTTCCAGGTCAAGGCAGCTTGTCTGGACATGTTGCCCTGCAGCAGCTGGGTCGGGAAGCCGCAGGGAAGCCACCTGCGGACAGCACAGGAGACGGCCAGCCTAACAAAGGAGAGCTTTCAAGCAAGGAAAGCTATTCACGGTCTTCCCGGTCTGTGGGAAAGGTGTGAACTGATATGTTTCATGGTATCCTCAAATAACTATCTGTTTGAAGCCAGCTGTCTTTCAACTTCTAAGCAAACTATGTTTACTTAAGATCTTTGTTGTATGGTCATCTCATACAAGCCTGCCTCCAAAAAAACTCCAAGATGAAAAACAGACAAGCAAACAAAAAAAAAAAAAAAATCCCAAAAACTGAAACAGCCCACCCAACTCTAGAGCAGAAGCAAAAAAGTAAGCCAGTTTGGAAGCATGTACCTCTTCCACCCTCATTAATGTCACTGGAATCCAGTTTCCACAAGTTCCCTTGCTGCCATGCTGGAGCAGGTGAACACAAAGTCCCAGAACAGTCCCATAGACAGACACACCTGTAGGGAAACAGCTCTCTCTTTCCTGGAGACTGCAGAGAAACAAAGTTTACCTGATTCTTTTATAGGTGAACTCCTCATTACTAGGCCTGGACTACCAAAAGAGAAAAAAGAGGAGGGAGAAGGGCCGTGGTCTGACTGGGGAACCACCATGATGGTATTTGAGAAAGCAGTTAGTTCTATACCTGCTTAATTTGCAAGTCAAGCTGCTCCAAAAGTAACATGGGAAAAAGAATCTCATTTTGTGTGCTACAGTCATTGCTCTACATTTAAATTCAGGCCAAGAAAAAGAAAAGGCAGCTTAATCCTTTCTGGAAGTTTGGCGAAGACTGCACACGCTCAGCTTTCCGAAGTACTTGGGGAAGCTCGGCAACAGGGAGTGACCTCTATTAGTCACTGCAAGAAGGAAAGCACAAGGCATAATTTTTTCCCCCACCATCTCTCAGTAAGGAAGTAAAAGGGCTCTAGCAACCTTATATTATTCTTAAATCAGGAAACCAGCAAAGGCAGGGGGAGGAAAATTTGTGCAAGAGAACAGGCACCTCTTTCACTTGTTCTACATAACAACTATCAGCAAATTCAAAAGCTCAAACTTCTACCACACCAGTAAAAAAGTCTTTCCTGCCCACACAGAGGCAGCAGGCTCCATCTGGAAAAAACCCACAAAGCTGGAAGGGTGGCAGCAATAACCTCAGAGCTCATGTAGACTCAACTGACCACTTAGGCATCACGGCAGCCTCTCCTACAGTTCAGGACGTGGTTAAATTCTCATCATAAAACTAATTTTTATTTCCCATTTTTAGAAAAGGCCAAACAATACTTGTCGTTTGTCCACAGCCCGCACATCTCACCCATAAAAATAGCTAATTATCATGTCTAAATGTTCAGGTCACCTTCCCATTATCACTTCACATTATGTTTGGCACTGACAAATTAGGTCTTTGTTCATTTCTATACAGCCAGGCTAACAATTCCAGAAATCATTCCACCACCCCACGATGTTGGCCTTCTCCCCTCAAGCACCTCTTTCCCAACCACAAATCCAAACCTCTTGTCTCTGCTTGCAAAGCCCTTCGTAACTTCTATTTTAGTTCCTCACTAACTACTGAGGTAATATTTACCTCTATCACCATCAACTTTCAAGAATTGTAGCAAGCATCTTTGCGATTATTTCTTACTAAGCCTGAAAACAGCACAGCATAAATTGTTCCAAAACTCTCACGTTACAGACAGAGGCTACAGAGGTTTGCCAGAGAAATCCTTCTTCCCACAGCACAGGTAAGGCCTACACACCGTAAGTTTAAACAAAATGGTGAGCCCAAACTACAAATGCCAGGACACAGACTAGCAAGGTTTCCGTAAGTAATGGGCCTGAATGTAACGGGGTGGGCAGAGGGGAAATGTGGTGGGTCCATTCAGACATGGCACAGGCCGTGCTCCCACTGACGTGCACCCCGAACAGCCGGCCGTGCTGCCCCTCTCTTCTCCACACCAAAGAGCTGTGCCCTCCTCCTGCCCAAGTCCCCCCCTTTTCCAGTGAACTCAGCACGTCACCACTGCAACAGATATTAAATACTTGAATAAGCAAGCCACAACTGCTGTAAGCAATTAGGAAAAAAATAGTAACAACGTGGGTTTTGTGAAATATGGTACAAACCAAGGCGGAATACACTAGGTATGTGCTTTGTCTCCACCACAATACACATTTTGCAGCTTTAGGTAAGGCAATGCCCTCCTGCTTTAGTTCCCTTAAAAAAGTAAAGGGTGTAGCACTACCTTCTTCCCTTATTTTGACAGTAAATTTCAGTCACAGAACTGTCTCCTAGTAGGTAACTCTGAATCCGCAGCAGGGGGCAAGGAAATGCTCTGTTTGTTTTGTTTTTAAGGCTAGGATATGAGTGACATGCACCTTTTCACTCAGTGCTGTACACAGCGAGAAAGCTATCAGAAGCCAATACACGCAGAGATCTGAGCAGCCTGGTCATTTAAATCAAAAACCAGAGCAGCACCTCAGAAGCTCAGGCTCCAGCACGAACTCAGGAACAAGCTGTAAGAGTGACAGGACTCTTCTCCATCTCACATGCAGCAGTTGCTGTTGCTGGGCAGGAATGGGGGTGTTCCCACCCTGTCAATCTACTTTAACCACAGACATTATCAAATTTTTTAACCAGAACACGTAAGCTAACTAACAAATACTATACGGACACACGGTTTTGTTTAACAATCTGCACATAATCTTGAAGAAACAGAACACACAAATTACTTCGACTCAGGACGTCCCACGCAAAGCACTACCAAGAATGATTAACTGAAGTAATTGCTGCTGAGGACAAAGCAACTCTGAAGAATAATTACATCCTGGAAAGTTGGCAACAGAAGACGCTTGCATTCAAGATGTATCTGATATTTGTTGGACAAATAGCCAAAGATGTGTCCTTAAGTGAACTACCTTCATTAGAATACTAAAAATGACACCCCTTACACCAGATACCCTGGCCCACAGAGACCCTTCCTCAATGAGCACGCACAGTTAACCAAACCATTAGGTAGACTACCATCCAATCAGTGTTAGAGGGCTGGAAGTTAACAAATTAATATTCATGTCATCGTGTATAAATCTGATTGTAGAAACTACCAAGGCGTGCTAGTTCACCAAGCACCTAAACTTATGCAACTTTGTATTAAAAGCAGTATCTCATATTCTTAGACTTTTTGATTTCACACACTGGGTAACAAACTCTCTTTTCAGACGACAGACTGGCCCCCGGTTTGTAGATACAGCTTTGATGTGTCATCAATGTAGGACAAGAGGCATCCCCTCGTGGCCATGAGTAAACCATGCCTATTTGCATCAGGACAAAAAAGCCAAACAAGCCCAAACATATTCACAGCTTCCTTATGGAAAAGCCCAAAATTTAGGTCATAGCTCGAGGCATACTTGAACAAGAAAATAAACAAAACCCCGTGGAAAAGGTGACCGCCCAAGTCTCCAGTCAACGTCTGCAAAGCATTCCTCCAGAAAATAAGCCCCATATTATGGAAGTCTTCTGAGGACAGATGAGCAGCCATTTAAATGCAAACAAAACCTTTGAGAAGGCAGACCCCAAGGAAAGGTCTGCTTCAGGCTTAGCAGAAGTTGGTAAGGTCTTTCACAGCTCTAACTCACGGACATTTGCACATCAGAAAGGCGAAATACCTTCTCGCCTCTGATCCACACGTATAGCTTTCAAACCCTTAAGAAAGCCAAGAGGATAAGCTCCTCCCTGGGTTGCGTTCTGTACCAGAGCCATTTCCCCTCCGATTCCCATTCATGCCTTTCTCCAAACACTGAAGAACCTGCAAATGTATGGTAACTAAGGAGATAAGCTGCAATTAAGGACTGGGGGGGGGGGGGAAGGTGTGTGTGTCTGCACGTGGTGCTTTTCAAGCTACCTTCTGTTTTTTTATACAAGAACTCAGAAACTTTCTGGTTCCGCAAGGAGACAGGGAAAGCAAGGAGCAGAAGCAACATTACCCTCTTGTGGCAGCAAAGCAATATGGAAATAAATCCTGAGAAATTCAAACCGGAACAGACTAGGTGTTTCTTTCCATACCTGCGGCAAGTATGGAGTGCTACGTGCTGTCAGAAAGGCCACCAAGACTGAAGAGGGAGCGGTAAGAGCTGGAGGACCTGCTCTGCCCCGGCAGGCGAGGATGGTACCACCGCTTCACACTGCTGCACCTGGGGTTCTGTCAGGCCCCTCTATCCCTGTCGAAGGCAGGGCACAAAGGTCCGCGTTCAGCTAATAGGTGAAGCCACCGGTACAGCACTGAAGCTTTTCTAAGAGTAACACAGCACAGCCAAACTCACTTGCACTGTACACCGACACCTGGATCACACAACCCCGCGTATAGCTTTCTCATCCAGACCAAGAGCAACGCAATCCGAGCTCAGGGAAAGGCTGAGTTCACGTCACACAGCAAGAATGCAGGCAGGAGGGACCGCAGACCTCAGACGAGAGCTGACAAAATGAAAGACAGAAATTTGACACTGGACCCTGATACACGGTTCCAGGGAAGCTGGTCTGCACATATCACTTGTGCACAATGCATCCAACAGATTAAAATACATGGAAAAAAGCAATGCCTTCAGTAAGCTGTGCAGTCTTGGCAGGACAATTATTTGCACAGCACTGTGGAATCCACATTTCTATCTCCTCACAAACAAAATAAAGGATAAATACAAAACACAAAGGTTCCCAGACAATACAAACTTCCCCACCTCACATACACTCCTTCCTATCTTCGTGCAGGGCAAAACCATCACCCAGGCCAGTTTAAAACACTTCTCTGATTTTCAGATAACTTCAATAGTCTACCTTGTCTGCCAAACTAAATAGGTGAGGCAAGGTGAAAACATTATGTATTCGTGAAACACAGGCACAGAAGTTACTCATACCACCACCTACAGAATTTGACCTCTGGAACGAGTACAATGGAGTGGTTAGAGAAGTTTAACATAATTGCCAGACAAAGCTTCATAATGGAAAAATAAGAATAATACGCATTTCCTCATGTTTCATGCAAACCTGCCTGGCAATAGGACAGGGCTCATCTTTTATCTGCAGTAATTCATTCAAATCTCTAGTCAAAATAGGCAGGTAAACACTACCAGAATTGCCCACTTAGTATATTATGAGCAACTAAATCTTGAATGGGTAAAGGACAAGCTTCCCCCTGTGCGTTTTATTTTTTCCCCTTTCTAGGGACTGTTTCACAGGGTAAGGTTTGAAATATGTCAACAGGGACACACATGGCACTACTTGCCCCTAGCATCCATTCTAGAAAGACTCTGGCCTGGGTTGCCATGCCAGAACTCAGAAACACCACAAGATTTAAAACCAGGGTATTTCTTTTTTTGTGAAATAACACACTGTAGATATCACTTGTGTCATTAAAATAGCCATAGAGGTGGCATTTGAAGATCTGGACCGGTTTTATTAGTCAGCATTGCACTGTACCTGTCACTAACTGATGAGCTAAATTCAGTGGCAACCACTGCTAGGACTCGATGTATCATTTTCTTAAGACAGTGGCACTAGCTCATCTCAAACAAGCAGCTGACTAGGAGAATCCTCTTTCATTCCCTGTTCAGCTTCTCCTTATCAACCTGAATTGGCCCACACAGCAACAACAGCTTAGAGGATCTTCTCCTTCACTAAGAGTACAGTATTAACACAATGTTTCTTCAACCCGTTTCTTAATTAACAGGAAGTTAGAGAAAAGTTAAACTAGTTCACCTGTTGCTCAGTTATCTTTCCTTCAGCCACAGATGCCAATAGCTCCTCTCACCAAATTTATGCAGCACATTTCACATGGCAACTTCAGGGATTTCTGAGGCTCTTTTCATTTTAATGTTAAAAGTGAGGCAAAGATAGATCCACAGGGGGAAAAAAACCCTACATTTGAATTAATGAGATCAGCCTGGAGAACCTCAGAGAAGCCGAAGCTGTCTCACCAGCTTCTGCTTAAGGCAGACCATAAACCTTCCCAATTTCACACAGCTTCAAGAAACACGCAGCTCAACACTTGTGCTGCTTTCGGGCCAAGCTGAATGCAGCAAGACTGCTGTACTGCCGAAGCTCCCAGCGACAGGTTCCTCCTAAGAGGTGCCAGAGCTGTTAGTCAGGAACAGCTTCATTACACGCTTATTAGTGTCTTCGTGATTAGCCCAAGGTAATTAGCCCAGCACCATCAGAAAGAGCAGAATTCTCTCTCTACCCAGCTGACACAGCTGCATCAACGGAATTCAAAGAACAGCCTTCATTAAACTACCAATTAACTTAATTGGCAATGTCTTCCCAGCAAGCTACTTCTCAGCCAGGAAAGACAGGTCAATGAGTGGATCCTGCCCACAGACAGGGAATGCGGATATACAACACACAGTTCCCAGATGCAATTTTTATCCCAAGTTTTTCAGCTGGCTTTTGAATACAGAGCTCAGCTGCCCAATGAGGACATCTACCGGAGAGACAAAGGACAAAAGGTAAGACAGGTCACAGGCAGATACACGGACAGTCAACGCTAAGAACCAACCTGAGGTCCACAGGCATGAAACTACGTTGACTGTGTGTATGCAGTTATTGCTTGTACCCCCGGGCTTGAAGGCTTACCCTCCCCTCTCCTGTTTCCCCAGCACCTTGAGCATCACACAGCCTACATCTCATGAGCCTTAGCCACCAGTTTTGCACGCTTCTGCAGCAGCAAAGGTTAACAGACATTTTGGACTCTGCTGTGCAGGAGTGGTTCCAGCACTTTCCATTACGGGAGCACACCCTAGGTCTGGGAGACAAGACAACTTGGTGTGAGAATGCTCACTCTATGCAAAAATTAGGTACAGCAGGTGCTCGCTGGCTTGTTAGTGCTCTATAAGGGAAAATGCAACTGCTAATTTGAGAAGGGCAGAAAATTACACCCACAGGACACAGCTATCCCACACACAGGGTTCCTTTCAAGGGGAAAGATTTCATGAAGTTCCCAACGTCACCCAAGGTGTTTAACAGGAAAGGGAATTAAGTTTTACTTCAAGGAAATTGCTACGAGCATTTAACTCTGACTGTTCGCTGCTTCCAGCCCCCTTACCTCAGTACTCCACAGTTAGCTTAACTCAGTTAAAAGTTAGAACATGCTGTGCATGTTCTTGAGAAAGGCCTGATAACAGAAGCAGAGTCCCTATGAGAGTCTCTGCAAACTCTGCCAAAAGGATTTCACCAGAGGTTTCACCTTCGCAGGAATTCCTCTGGAATTAAGCTCATGCACTCCAAATTAATGCCTCGGCAAAAAGCACCTGCTTGCAGAGGCGATGAGGGAGGCAACCAACCCTGCACAGATGCTACAGCCACAGAGCTGACAGCAGCAACCACCATGGGCGACGAAGTGACCCAGAGATTTAGTCACAGGACTCCAGCTGTTAGGCAGCAATGCGTCCAGCTCCTGCACGCCTGGGTGGACTGAGTTATATACCCCAGGGCAGTTTTAAATTATACAACTGTCACAGAAAAGATCACATCTACAAATCCCACTACACCTCACTGTAGTAATATGTGCCAACTGCCTGATTAATAAAAAGGCTATTTGCTCCCCCCCCCCCCCTCGTTATTTCTGACACTGCAGTGACTCAGCCCAGAGAACAAGCTCCACAGTGGAGATGGCATCAGCGTGTACAGCTATTTCAAAAGAAAGATAATGCGAGACTCACTCAAGTGCCATTTTAAAGCTAAATTTGTCAGCTCCTTCTCACCTCTCTGCCCTTTGATAAAGGACTAGAGGATATCTGATTTAAATTAAAGGCAGGTAAGTTCAGGCCCAAGAAAGAAGTAGTTACCATGTAATCAGCTTGGGACTCTCATTATGGCAGGCTATAAAAAAAAAACTAGGGCAAGGATTTAGAAGCAGATGAATAATTTCATGACCACCACACCACTTATTTGCTACGCAACTACAGCAACAAGAAAGGCAGCTACTGTTCTAGCCTGAGTATAATCAGCTTATCTGCCCGAAGAAGGAAAGAATTCCCTTTCCTCAGGCGCTCCTGTGTACAAGGCCTTCTCAGTCAGTTACATCTGCATCCAACCTGGAAACCTTGCTTTCCTACAGCACAAAGCATCCATTTCCACAAAACAGCAAGACTGGACCTTTCCTCTGACCAGAGCAGAAATCACTCGACAGGGAGGATGTCAAACTGAAACCCAGTAGGGAAACGCTGCCTAAAGTACCAGTGTAGCTGAACCATCCATACAAGCCAGCAGGGACACTTTTGCACAAAGCACAGGTCCTTTGTGGTGCCAGTTCGATTCGGCTCATTCTGTTTCTTGTAATAGACCTAAGTATACAAAAAAACCCCAAACCCTTAAAACCAAGACGTACAGCAGAGCCTAAAATTTTCAGTGATCAGCTTGCCCCCAACAAGCTCACCCCTAGACTCAGGTCAATAGCATCCGCTTTCAAAATATACCTCTTTTACAAAAGGCAAACAAACCGCATGGGTTTGACCACACACTCACAGCAACGTTATATGCACAAACCACTGACAGTAAGCTCTGACTGTTTTTTGCCCTCTATAGCAACACCAAGGAAATGGCTGTTAACTCTTCCAGCTTAACAACTACAGCTTCAACAAGACACAGCACTCGGGAAAGCAATTCTCGCTACTCCTGGCC
This sequence comes from Falco punctatus, assembly GCF_963210335.1. Lineage (NCBI taxonomy): Eukaryota > Metazoa > Chordata > Aves > Falconiformes > Falconidae > Falco > Falco punctatus. Next base: position 2,830,075 of record NC_137587.1, read on the forward strand.
AATTTTCCATGCTAGCCTGGGCAGATTCTCTGTGTGCAGCACGTGTGTGGTATGGGGGCCCAAAGGACAGCGTAGCCCATCCTGTGTTCCTGCCCTTCTGCAGCGGCTGGTAAACACCAGGAGCACAGTTCACCTCAGAGATCTGCTGCTAGAACCCATCCTTTTCCCTCTCTCTACTGTCATCCTCCTTTCCCATTGAGAGGTCTGGTCTCTGTCCTTACAGCCTTCACAACCTATCTGCAGCGCGACAACGGCAGCTAGAAAGGACATCAATGCAAGGTCTCCGTTTTCATCGACATAAACAGCTGATAAAAGGTTTTCAACTCTGAAAATACTGGAAAACTCAGACTAGATGGGAAAGGTTTAAGAAAAAAATAGAGGAGGAAGGCCAAGCATATATCTTACCTCCTGAGTGAATCCTCCTCTGAGCTTTCCTCAGGCATTTCCTGGTTTAAGGCCTCCTGTGATACATTCCCAGGTCTGCTTGAAGCCGACTGGCTGTAAACTCTTTCCCAGTGCCCCGTCTCCTGGTTAAAGACCACTCCCACGGTCCTCTCCTCCTGCGGGGTGGAAGAGCTGCCCAGCTGCAGCCTGCTAGAGGCAGGAGCCCTGCCCTCGGTTCTCTCTGCAGGCTGCACCTGGCTGGTATTTGGAGGCACACCCTCAAACGTGCTTTGGACCTGCCCTGGTGTGTAGCTAGGCGTGCTTCTCTCCCAGCGCAGCGTGTCATTGTTAAAGGTCAGCAGGTTATGACAAGCGCGACAGCGGTTCAGGTGACCCCGGGACAAATTGGAATTGTTTTCACTGCTGTGTGGAGTCTGCTGATGGGAGGGACCCGGCCGATCAGGCTCAATGTTGTTGTTGAGCATTTCTTGAGCCTGTTGCGCCTGGCTGGGCTCCCCACCAATCCCCTGATCTAACTCCTGAAGCCGGTCATATTCCAGGAAGAATCGCCTCAGATCACACTGGAGCTCATTACGGATGCTGGCCGGATTGCTCGGGCCAGCGCTACTACCACTGTCCACCTCAGCCCCCGGGGCCAGAAAGCCCCTCCCTTCTGTTGCAGAGGTATAGACCGATGCCTGGGAACCTCCCTCCTGCTGTCTCAGCACGGACAGCAAGCTGACGGAGGAGGCACTGGTCCTAGGGGGGGGCATGGCTTCCAGTTCTGACCGAGAGCTCATGTTCAGCACTGTCCTGGACCAGTCAGACCCACCTAAGCCCGAAGCCATCTCTCTCGCAGACTGTTGGTACCGGGACTGGTGGCCTGCCAAGGGCCCGCTGAGGGACCGCCGCGTGGGGCCCAGGCTAAGGTTGCGCAGGGTGTTGCCAGCAGTGCTGCTCTGAACTGTGCTGAAAGCAGAGGGCCTGTTAAGTATCCCCTGCTCCTCCTGCGCTACGGATGCCTGCTCTGGGGGTTGATAAGGCTCTGTTTGCACAGAGGAGAAGGAAGTGCCAGTGGCCCCAGAAGACGTGGAGGGTGCATTTTCCTGGTGTGGGAAGAGAGAAGAAGGAAGTCTTGCACTAGAGCATCGGCTGCAAAGGCACAACATCCCCAGGTGCTGGCAGCACTCTGCTGTGGGATAGCTGACACGCTCCCGGAGCCTGTTATAGACAGATGCCCTTGTGTTCTCACTGGCTGGAGGCAGAGGTGGTGGTGGTGGAGGCGGTGGAGGGGATGGGGTAGCAGAGTCTTGAACACTGTTTTGCTCTCCCACCTGTATGCCAGAGGAGCGGGAGGACAACATATGCAGGAAGTTGTGGAGAAGGGGTGTGCGCCTCACAGGCTGAGACGGAAGGATAGCACGCTGGCGATAATGTGGCATCTCTGTGCTGTCCACGGAGATTTCCACTTCCTCATCGCTCTGCAGAAGGAAGCGATCAAAGTTCAATCACCTCACAGCAAAATCCCGTACCTCCAAAAGACCAGCAGAAAGCCAGCCACCACCCCAGACAGATGAAAGGATGCGGTAAGTCCCTTCCTGGGGGCCTCGACTTGCAGGGAACCAGCTGAGACTATTTCAAAGTTCATTTCATGGATGCAGACACCCTCTGCCTACAGCCTAGTGAGCTTTGACAATACACTGTTCATATGAACAGAAGCATCAGCATCTGAGGGTCAGCAGCTGTGGGGAGCATTGTTAATACCTCCCATAGCTTCAAATCCAACAGAATGTCACAACAGAACAGAAAAAGCAAGGCCATGGGGACATCTGTCCCACCACTAATGAGACAGCAAGGGCAAAAAACCCACATGCTTCAGAGAGCTTTTTAACAGCCCTGCATATAACACGAGAGCATTCAAGTGACCAACAGAGGTAAGACAGAACTCGGCTTAGAAGGACTTCAGGTTTTCAGAAAAGCACGAGGCTGCTTAGGAACAGACCAGATTTAATGATTATAGTGCCTTGTAATTAGCCAGGCTATATATACAGGTACTGACGTTTCCCTTACCTGCTGGTTAGAAGGGTTAACAATTGCTGTGAGCAAGTAGTGTCCCAAGGGATCAAACCGTACCAGCCTAAGACAAAAGCAGAGCCAGAGTATCAATCATCAGCTCACATTCCACATTGACACACAGGAAGCTGGACACATCGGGAAAGAAAACCCCACATGAAATATTTGCAATGAAAACAATATTGTGTTACCATCATCATCTTCTGAAGCATGTAAAAAAGTTTATGCATTAAGAAGCAAACATACTTATCCAGGCAAAGGCTGTAGCTATTTTATAGTCCGCAGCAATACTATACAGAAGTTAAAAGCTAGAAACAAGTACTGCTGTATCAATTGAAATAGCCATGAAATTTTAAGGAATATGTACGTATACATAACCAACGGGAATTTGGTGCAAAGGGAGAGATTAACTTGCCTTGAATGTTACATCATTGTCTTATTTTAAATTGCTCAAAGGTAGGCATCAAGTTTCCAGTTTTCTCTATAACTGCACCAAAGTAATAGCTCAGCATTCTCTTCCAGCAGCTTCTGCGTTCTCTCATCCTTATGGCTAACAAGTTTAATTACTAAGCTTACAAATTAACACGAAGCAGATTCTGGGCATTTATCGGGCACAGGTTCGATTACAAATATGAACCACCAAGCTAATCTATTATGTCCAAATGCCTGCCTTCCCACCCACAAAACTGTTTCTCTACCAGCTGAGTCAAGGAGCTGCAAGCAACACTTTTCTCCACTGCCTCAAGTGCGGAGGGTGCAGCATCCCAGAGGACCCCGCCACATTCCCCAAATGTGACCGTTTTTCACATACAAGCGTTCTCTTCCCCCAGAAACAGGAACTCACCTGACCCGTTCCATTTCACTAGCTGTTTTCACCACTGCAAAAGGCTCCCGACGACTCCAGTCCCAGAAATGTATCTCATTTGCAGTTGCAATCAGCAAGAGCTGAGCCGTAGGATGAAAAGCAAGTGATGCGATGGCATTGTTGCTATCTGTGAACCAGCTCTCACTTCCACCCTGAGTGAGGAGTCAAGAATCACAAGCAGTTTATCATAAAGTTTGAGATCATTAGGTTTCCATGTACGTGCCATCTCTCCGAGACTCTGCCTAGAGCATGGAAGCGACATGCATTCTTGGCAACAACAGCTGCGCTCATACGAGGTCACGTGTCATATCTAGAACAGAACACTATTTGCAGCAATAACCACAGACGTATTGTTGTAGGCAAGTGTGTCTCAAGCAGCCTGTAAAAACGCTGCGTTTCAAAGTGACCAGGTAAGTATGTTGTGTTTTGCCTCTGTGCCAATAGCAGAGCTGGCAGAGCAGCAGCTTCTCTAATAAAGAGTTCAGATGTGCTCAGTGGAATGAAAAATGGCACGTTTTTTACATAAGCTAAACAGGCACCTTGCACAAAGTTCTCCAGCACTATCTGTGCCACTCTAATCAAATAAACAGGCACAGCTAAGCAGCGTGACCTACCTGGTGGGATTGGACGAAAAATCTGTCACCTCCTCTCTAGACAGAAGAGGATGGCTATGATCTGTTCTATGTTTTTAGAGACAGGTCCCAGCAAAGCTTCCAAACAGCTCTCTTGCCAGGCAACATTTGGGAAACCAATTCAGACCAAAAAAAAGTCACCACCCACCAAATACCAAAAGCACGTACGTTTCAGGAAAGACTTACATGTAAATCCCAAATTCTAACCTCCCCATCTAGGCATCCTGAAGCAATGAGGCCCGGGATGGTGGGATGGAAGGTGACACACCAGGGAGTGCGGCGATGTCCAACCAAGGAATGAACACACTTGCCCGTTTTCACCTCTGTGATGTAGATGTTGTGATTCACATGTGTGGAAGCCATCAGGGTCCTGGGAATGCAGAAGGTAGGACAAACATTAGCACGAGAAGAGTACAGCAAAACCAGACCGTGGTTGGTTTCATCTCAACGGGGTCTGTTCACACCTAACCCAACAGCTCTCCCACACAGAGCTCAAAGGGTAAGAGGCTACTGTTTCACCAGTGGCCACAAAGCTTCCTGTAGCCAGATTTCAGGGTCCATGCAAACATGAGCTCATCCGATCTGCAAGCACAAACTTGACCTTGAAAGTCAGAATGAACGTGCAGCTCAGAAGGAACTCCTGAGTGACAGTTTGGGGCAATTCAATATTCCCAATTCTCCACACCATCTCAACCACTGCCAAATCAAGTGACACTAGGAGAGATCCCACCTCCATTTCTGTTTCCAATACACACATCGTTCTGCTCTGTTCTTTAGTCCTAGATATCCCAGTGGGCGTGCCACATCACTCCGCACGTTGTGCTAAAACACCCTTTACTCCCTCAAGTTTCTTATGAAATCCCACGGTGGCGGCACAGATCCTTTTTCCTTCGAACTATGCATCGCTTGGGTACCTCAGAAATTAAACACCAACTATGCTCGAAGCTGTGAGATTAGGAAGGTGCACACGTTCCATCCATGCATGTCAGGAACCAGAAGTTTCACTTGGCTATTCAGGACTGGACAACTCAATGGGCACAAGCCTCCATCACTTTTGTAAGTGTAAGGAGACTGCTGAAACAGGGAACGAACTAGGAGTTAATTACCTGTCTGGACTAAACGCCAGCAAGAAGGTGGAGCGTGGACTGTCTGGTAACTCAACTTTCTGAAAAAGCCAACAAAGCAGGAAGTGTTGCAAGTGTCATATGATCATACTTTAACTGTAAGCCACACAGACAAGGGGAACCCGCTGCAGGAACATATCTAGTATCACATCACTGCAGGAACTGAACAGAGCCAGAGAGCATATCAACACATCAAATGTACAATCACGAGACAATTTATTTCAAATCCCTGCCTCCCCCCACTCCAAGATCGAGCAATGCACCTCTATCCCACAACCTTACCTTGCCCTCCCATTTCATCCATCGAGTTTTATCCTCCACCAACTCCTGCAGGAGCCGCTGAGCACCCAAGGCTTGGGTACCCCGTTCCCTACCCCACAGGATGCGAACAGCGTTCTTCTCCGGTATAACCTTCATGGCTCTCAGTGGCCAACGTTATACCAGCTACTGGGAGAAGACACCAGCAGGTTCCAGATGAGAACCACCACGAAGCTAAACACAGGCTATCCACATTTCAATTGTTTATCTTCATGGAAACCTAGAAAGAGAAGAAAAGAGAATGGTAAGGAAAGCAGCTTTTACCTTGATCACCTAGATGAAAAGCTTTAAATCCCAAAAGACTAGATTTTAAATACAAATCTATCCTCTCCTGCAGACTTCGCTACTTTCTTCCATTATCAAGGCCCAATTTTGACATTTCTGCAGCCAAAGATTACTTTGAAAGGCTTTTAAAAGCATCCAGCCCTTCCCCTGTACACATGCCCTAGGCATGCCACACTTAAAAGAGAATAGAAAATTTGCCCTGAAACTCTTTCCCTTCCCTCTACCTCTTACTCTGTAAGAAAAAAAAACGACACATATATATAAAAATTAAAAAGGAAAATATGAAGAGACAATCTTTACACCTTGAAGATTTAGGTCCTGGCTGACAAGGGTGATAAAAAAATTGACAATATGACAGTCTCTGGGAAACTATTCAAACTTCAGTAATAGTAATTATTATCATAGACCTCAAGTCCAAATTACTTCCAATTCCATCACAATAGCTTACAGTGTACAAAAACAACCATGTATCACACCAAAACCTTACACTGCAGTGCCATCTTGGCCAACTCCATCAACATGATTCACTTTGCCTGTCTGCACGTTATCTTTCCATCTACAGCGCTCTTAGAACAACAGTTCATCCAAGTAAAGCACAATGCCAAATGTTAATGTTTTTGGTACACTCTGAGCTGCTAAGGAAAGCATTAATACCCGTTTTCTAGGGAAAAAAAAAAAAGTTAATTCTTTAAAAGAACTAAATATAGCGACCCTAACAGCAACCAAGTTACACAGGTTTTGAATGGTCTCATACACCAGAGTTTGCCACCAAAAGCTCTCCAGAAATAGGAAGTTTCTTAGAACACATGAGTGAAGACACGTTGGTACAACGCTATTACCTTCTGATCCCAGCAGAGTGCCCTTACTACTCTGCCATCTCTTTAGAACATAAAGATCTAAAGAGAAATCCTCCTCAGTCCGTTACACTGAACAAAACCATCAATATCCAATAGAGGAGGAAGTGGCAACTTACAAAAGCAACACACACATACAGGGGAAAAAAGGTTCACCTACACAAGAGGAGATGAATTGTGAAATGATGGAACTCAGAACAGTCATCAGCAGATCTTTCTTTCCCTCCGCTCTTCCCCCCCAAAAAAAAACTTTCCGAGCAGATGATTTAAGACAGCTGCTGCTTACAGGGAGGAGCTGCCTGAAGAGATAAGCCAGGAAAATGAGTTCTAATAAAGCACACCCGTTTTCATTTGTGAAAGTACAGTAAAGGGTACTTCAAGTGATGAACAAGTAGAGGCATCCATCTTCCTAGAAAAGAAATTCACCACAAAGAAATACAAGCAAGCTGGAAATTCCCTGATGCTTAATGTGAACAGCATGGGGATCATCTATTTTAGAGAAGCTGAACTCTGCAGTGTAAAATAAGCCTTCTTTCGAGAATCTGTGAAAGTCAGCCAAACATTAAGTAGGAATTATTCTACAAAATAAAGCCTTTCTGAAAAGCAACACAAAACCTAAACATGTCAGCTACAAGCGGATTCTTAAGAGCAACTGTACAGATTAAAAAAGTCCACACCCAAAAAAGCTAGAACAAGGATAGCTGGAGTAGATACAGCCAAAAGCACAGTATAAGACAGGAATCACTAAACGCAAATAAATCCTCATCTGGATTCTGCAAACAGCTCCAGACACCCATGTTCAGACATAACTGGATTCAGACGTTAAACAGCGTGGAGGGGAAGGACAGCTTCGAGTGATACAGGCAATAAAAAACCTATTTTACAGGAGGAAATGCTAAGTGTAGTTTCATTTAGTAAAATGAAGCAAACAGTAGCTGAATATTCTATATGGGTGCATTCAAGAAGTAAGGATGACAACAACGCCAGAATAAACATATAAACCAGACAAACGGAAGACCAGACTTGCTGACAGAATAAGCTGGAAGTGTGAGGAGATGTCAAACATTAAGCTTTGGAATAGCCTTTTGATAACTGTGAAGGACAACCAACTTAACGAGTTCCTGATAATTTACAAGCAGGATAACCCAGTTACTCATGAGAAAGAACAAGCTCTGACAACTTGGCAACATTTCAGTCCTATCAGCATTAACGTTCCCTGAAGTACAATAGCAACAAGGAAATCAAGAAGTTTAGCAAATATCTTTATGTTTATTTATGACACAGGCAAGTTTGCTTATTGTAAAACGAAGAAACAGATAACAACTACAACTGCAGTCAGCGAACCTCTCATATTCACCTTATTGAAAGACCAAGTCATCTTCACTATATAAAATCAAGTACCTACCTTGAAACAGCTTATCTAAATCTTTGCGGATGTATACTAATTTCTTGAGCTAATCTGGCTACAGCAAACACTTCACATGTGAACCTCCTGAGCCAGCATGTTTGAACTTGATGTTTTTCCCTCCGGGACCGTCCCTCATTTTTCCAGCTTCCTCTGACTCACCTCTTTATCCCCTTTGAAAAGAAAACAAAAGAAACTCAGGGCTCCAATGCCTACACAGCACCCTGGCTAACCTGCTCAACAGTTTTAAAGCTAGGATCTTTTTAGAGAACACTGAATGTATCCTCCTTGAGTGGGGCTGGCACTCCAGCACTACCCGGGATCACTCTGGGGGCCAAGCCATATCTACGCATCCTAAGGGGAAAGCTTACTCCTTTTTGTGAATTAGCCTGAATGCAGTAACTGCTCTCCCCTAGCTGGTGACACGTTCAGCAACATGTCAGACGGGCAAAAAAAATTAGAACCTTCAAATGGAGAAAGAGATGCAGTGCAGACACAGGCATTACCTTTGCTCGCTTTTGCAGGAAGCCTTTAACCTTATCATTGGATCATACCTTCAGGATTGGTTTGGGTGGTGTTTTCTTTTGCTGGGTTTGTTGGTTTTTTGGGGGAGTGTTGGTCGGTTTGTTTTGCTGCTGGGGTTTTTTTTGTTGTTTTTTTTGTTTCAGTTTGTTTTTGGTTGGTTTTTTTTTTTTTTGGGGGGGGGGGTGGAGCTTGTTTTAAGGAGCCAGTTCCTTCTGTAATCTAGTAAAGCTACCCACCAACACCAAACACTTTGCTCAAATATAAGCAACTGAACAACGACAGCATGTTATTAAATAACATTAGCAGATAAACCACGGCAGTACCAACCACATTTATAGCTGCTTGGTAACCACCTGACTAACTTTGAAAATACTTCTCAGGCCTCAGCATAAAGAAAACTTGCAGCTCACTGGATCAAACCTGTCCAGGCAAGAGGTGGACTGATTCAGTAACAGCTTCTATTACAAATACCCGTGCTATCACAACTGATAAACAGCTGACCACCAAAACAAGGAACTGCTCAGGGTTTGGTATTTTTCTGTTCTCTTCTTGTTGGGGGGCTGGGATGGGGCTGGTTCTTTTTTTTTTTTTTTTAATTAGGAAGACCAAAAGCGGAGTCCAACAACTGGAAGATTAGCTGATGCCCTGGATGTGGTCCAGGGCACCACAGAAATTCTGAAAGGGGAGAGTCATAAATTTTTCTATAATTGGCAGCTTTCCTCAACAGTTTTCTCCCTTCAGGGCACTTCAGGACAGCATGCTGGGCTGTTTACAGTTTTGGAAAGAGCATTACACAGCCCAGCCTCAAGCCTTCTACTTGCTCTGTGCCAGCTCCCCTCGAAGAAGCCTTAAGAACTCCCAGCCTCAAAGCAATACAAGCTCACTTGTAATTGTCACTGTTACAGATGCTGAACCTCTAGAAAACTGAAGTGAAGCAGCAAACTGGTGATACTTCATAGTGGTGCAGGACTCCATGAAAACACTGACAAAAAGATAGGGAGAGAAGAGGAATAAAAAGCACATTCAAATCGCCATACAGAAAGGATATCAAGATATTTTATGCATCATGCAGTGGTTTACCAATCCAGTTAAAACCTCTACCACTTTACAGAGATGGTGGTCCCATCTCTTAACATGCCCTGCCTCCCCCAACATCTTTGGTGCTATTAATTTTGTGGAGATGCGGTACCACCATTCTGGAAGCACAGCTGGCTTTGATACAAAGAATAGTATCGAAAGTACTACCTCCTGTTATTCAATTCTTGATTGGGAAAAGAAGCTATTTCATGTGGCCTTCAGCTCTCAGACTACAAATCTATTACCACTCCAAAGAACTTCTTGGCTGCATGCTGAGTCCAAGACTAAAAGCCTTTCCTGATGTGCGTGTACAGAAACAGAGTAAACAGCTCTACCAGTGTTTGAAAAGAAAAAAAGCTACCATCAGTAAATGCTATTTATAACAGAAGTTCTATCCAAGAGACACAAATGTCCCAATGATTTCAGACAATTTTCTGCCCAAAGAGGTCTCAAGTGACTGATGAAGAAAGAGGCAACATGAAGTGAAATATAAAAGCTGTCTCTGGCTTTGCAATCTGGGATCCACAGAGAGGATGCATGTATAAGCTGCCCTAGAAAAGACCAAAGGGGAGAAAAGCATGCGCTGGTGGTTTCTGTCTCAAAGTCCCTTCATCAAGTTTTAAGACTTCCCAAATGCGTTGACTGTAAAATGGATATAATCCACACAGGTTATGGACCAGTATACTTTGTATTAAAAGAACACAGACGGGGAAAAAAAACCACAACCCAACAAAACAAAAACAAAACTGCTGTGAACAACGAGGCACACCACTGACCTGCAAAACCACAAGCAAATTTGTCTCTAGAAAAGACAAGAAACAGATTATTAGTACTCTGAACTATCCCAGCTCCGGCCGGGGGCCTACCTATTGTGTAAGTCAGAAACTTCTGTTTTCAAAATGCCTGTTCTCAAGCGAAGTGTCCAGCACTAACAACAAAGCATGCCGTTTCATTTACTCCAAATTAAACTGCAGTTTCTCAGGCTTTGAGTATCAGCAAAATGTTAAACAGTTCAAGAGCATTTTGTATTGTATTTAATACGCTTTAGTCATTTCATAAATATTAGCAATAATTTTAGCATTCCCACTATTGTACATGTGGGTGGGTTCTCCAGGAACGATCAGAAGATCATCAGACAGGTGTGAAGAGAGCATAGCAGCAGTACAGCCAAACGCTTTACCTGAATCCACCACCAGCGATCCTCACCCAGGCTGTAGTCACAAGACATGCTATTTCCTCAAAGTATTTTCTACAGTTTCCCTTGTGTTTTACATAGTTCAATTTTGAGGCAAACTGCTTTATCAAGACGCCTGTGTCTTTCAGAAGCTCAAAAGAGCAAAGAAAAGATTGTGCATGTTGAAGACAGCCAAGCGGTCATCTTGCCAGTGACTGCAGACTACACAGGCCCTCCTTCTGGGACAGCAGCTTCACTGACACAGCAATAAAACCTGGTTCTGAGACCCACGGACAGGAGATTTCTAAGGACAACCCACATGCCTAAAACATCATTTGGAATATATGTGAGCAGTCTCATAGCTCCAGGAACTTTCTAGTTCCCTTCCTTGTTTACACTCCAAGTTTCCCCCCCCCCCACTCTGCAACAGAGATTACAATGCTAACATCTTCCTAAGCTGCATGGAATCATTGCCACGTAAGAAGCCCCAGAAACACTATCCCAGATAGAAGACCTGAATTCTACTAACAATTTCATTAAAAATATTGATGCAATTTATACCAAGTGTTGTGCCATTCCCACTAACCTTTTTCATGTCTCTACTTGAAAGACAGATCAAAATAAAAAAGTTTATGCAAAACCAAAACAAAAATGCTGATTTGCCCTCTTTGCACTGCATCAACTCAGCTAACCAAGCAAAGAGCCCTAGTTCGGTAAGCAACTGAACTACGTAGCACTGGAATTTGAATAATGCTATAACAACAACAAAATCAGTAAAAAATGAGTGACATGACTCATATCCAGATTAGTTCCGCAGATCAAAGCTTAAAACAAGCGTTGGAAGAACCAGACTACGTTCAGTGTTAAGCCACCAGGCCACACGCATGTCTGACAATGTACCTGATGAGCATTAATTTTCCTCAAACAACATGATTTGTCTTCTCAAATTTGTGGTACTTCTACATCAGCTGTTCTCAGAGGTTCTAGCCCTTCTTGGGTTAAAAACAAACAACCCAGAAAACATTTTGCAGACACAACTAAGTTATCTTGCAGCGATATCTCAATGAATAGAAAATTGGAAATAAAGCACTGGAATCTTTGAACAAGGCTAACCCACAAAGTAAAAAGTTCACAGAGGTGTAACAAAAGATTATCTTAAGCATGATTAATCAAAACAACAAAAAATGCAAAACCAGAATCCATTCTTTCACTCTGCTTCTACTTCTGTATCCTTGATTATGGTTTTAAAAAAGCAAAAATAATTTAAGACACTAGAATCATGTAGATTCCTGAAATTAGAGCACACCCTTCAACTACGTGCCCCTACATATGGAAAAAACACCCACTAAAAAAAAGCTTCAGGAGGAGAGAAAGTAAGTTTATGATGCAACTGTGCAAGAGTCCAAAACTAATACCATGAAGGCGCTTTCATCACATAGCCCTGGCTTTAGACTTCAAAGTTATAAAGATATTCCCCAAAGTATTATTCCGTAAGCTGAAGTTTTCCCTTGATTAAGGCCAGAGAGCTGTGGAAAGTAATTCCAAAGCACATCGTCTACAGATGCACTAGATACACTGCTCTAAGTTGCGTCCACACTCTAAGCACTTCCATATAAATCAGAATAGGATTCCTAAAGAAAAATAACTTGCATTAGTGCTTCATGATTAAAAAATTCAATGTCATGTTTCAAATTGGAACTATAAACAGCTCAGGAAATTCAACTACATTACAAAGATGTCAATAGTACATTGCCACTTTAAGATCCTATGCGACTGCAACAAGGAGCTGACTGCCATTAGAATCGTAATTTGTCTTCCCAGTCTGGATTAAATGAGCTATAACACTCTTAAGAGAATTTTTCGGTCAAAAAAAGTACATTAAATTGCTAGTTATTTATGGCAAAATGATGAAGTAGTGGAAGAGAAATGTGCAGGTATCAACTCCTAAAGGTCAGAAAATGAATAGTAAACGTAAAAAGGGAAGTAATAAAAATAAAACTAAGTGATCAGCTGTGTCTGGATTCTGACAGTTGCACTTACCAAGGAGAATATGGAGCACTTTCATGACTATTATTACAACTGCCACATAAACTTAATGAATTCTCGAGAAGAGAGAGATTCGTTCCAATCCAGATGACAGGAAGCGAATAAATATAATTTCACGAAGGTGTAACGTAAGACAAGCAGCTGAACTGAGATCCAGAAGATGAAGAGTTGGTTTCCCCAGCTCTCTACTCAGACCATGGCACCTTTTGCCAAGTAGTGTATACACAGCAGGAAATGAGGGGCAGCGAGAGAGAGAAACAGAGCTACACAGAATTCAGATTAACCTCTTAAGAGAATTACTCTCACTTAGGCAGGAAAGTGAAGGCATTTTCAATTCAAAATGCCAGCATTTACATTAGAAGTCACATCAAGGTTCCTCCAGCTCGAGAGCCACAGCCAAGTGCCCCCTAGTGAAATTATACGCCCACGAGAAATTTGGGAGCACAAACACTACACGGTTGCAGAAACAGCGTCGGGTATCCACAAGATAAAGACAAAGTTGTTTATGTGTTCAAGGCTGCGCTCAAGGCATGTATACCTTATCCAAGTAATAAAGAAAAAGCAACTGGAAGCAAGAACATATTTTTAAAAATGCAGTTCATATAATTTCCTGCTCACATGGAAATAATCAAATAAGCTAACAAGCCAAAAAGCAGAAGTGATCTACGCAGAAGCCGAAGTCTTCACACACAGATATATCAGAACTAAAGAGGTGGGAGACAAAGAAGATTTAGACTCTGACAAAGAAACATAGCCAATTCTTGATGCCCTTTCCCTTCTCGGCCTTGGACTGAGGCTGTGGGAGAAATATAAAGCGAGAGGAGAAAATGTCCAAAAAACAGGTTGGAGACTCCTCTCAGCAATTCTGCGCTGCTCAAGGTGGAGAATCCGTGCTGCGTGCCGGGAAGAGGGCAGCAGGAACCACCACCCTGCCAGGACAGCCCAAAAGACCTCACAGAGCACTGAAAGCAGAGCAGGGCGAACACAGATTAGGAGCACGCTCAGGCCTGGCACCGCATTGTCCCACGCGCCTTCAAACAGTTTACAAAAACTGGAGATAACAGTTATTAGACAACAATCCTCGTCAGAGTTCTTACCAACCAACCCTAAATCCTGAGAGGCAGACAAGATCTCTTGTTTTAAGCAACCCAATCAACGGGTCTTTCTTTAAGCAACTATCATTTAACAACTTTCCATCAAAATATCCCTAATACTAATCCTCTTCCACTGCACATCACCTTGTTATTGACTTTTGAAAACCACAAATTTTTTGCCCTCAACTCATTAATATTTTGTGTTTATCACCGTCCTTGCTAGGTTAGTGCAAGGCCACTAACACCGAAACACACAAGGCATGCCCTGTATCAGGTGTCCAAAAATACAAACTCAATAGTGTGTGTGTGGGGGGAAAGGTGCCTTAATGCCATCGGTATTAATAGCACGAGTAAGTATTAACATCAGCAATAACTTGTAAGAGCCCTGAATTCAGTTGGCTTGCTAACCATGGCATAAAAGATACTAAAGTTACTTTCCGGAAGTTCCATAAGAAATTATGACACAAAAAAAGGGGGAAGTATTGAAATGCCTAATTTGTGGCAAGGGAATAGCAGCAGACTGTATCATCACCTGCCTTCTCTACAACTCGTTGTTACAGCTGCGTAAAAGTTAGAAGTGCTGCACAGAAAATGGAAGAGTAGAAAACAACCAAACAACAATCCAGATGGTCAGTTATGACTCAGAAAAGGGCAAAAGAAAGAAAACTAAGAAGAAGTCATCAGCAAAGTAAACACTCAGCATCAACTCCCCAGCAGCTAAATCTGAAAAGGCAAGTCCAGACATTTGGATTGAAATACATTCTTCATGCCAAGTATTAGAAAAAACCTAAATGCTAATGGACTGCTGTACTCATTAACATCCACGCTGCCGCAAAGCAACAGATGAGTACAAGATATTTGTAACCGCTGAAACAAACGGACCAATTTGGAAAAAAAAAAAAAAAAAAAAAGTTATCTACAGCAAAACCAGGTACGGACTACAGAATGAGTAAGCAAGCCACACTGAAGAGTTACGAATGTTATAAACTGCACTTCAGCAGCCTTCCAGAACACAAACAAGCGTTTTAAATTTAGCAGAGAATCTCAGGTACTGCTGCCTACATCACCCATAAGACATTCAAATCTGCCCGGATTTAACCTCGTACCACATTCTGAAAACTGACCCAACAACAAAATTAAACAGTCCGGTACTGGATTGGCAGTGAGCATTACGTTACCGGCAGGTCATTCCTAGGTCCCATTTTAACATTCCCATTAGCAATTTGAAAGAGGATGGGAGTGGCAAAGGCGAAGAAGCCAGATGACATTTGCAGAGGACACCAAACTGGGTGGAGCAGTAAACAAGGACAAATACAAAAAAAGAGATTGTTTTTCTATATAAAGATCTAAGAACATTTCATAGAGAGGAGAAAATAGAGCAGCACCGAGCACTCTTGCTGAACACATTCATACAGCTGATTCTCCAAGGACTAGCTTGCCCCTAAATAACAGCTATCGTTGCATCGGTCTCCTACACCAGAATAATCCTGTAAAAGTGCATATCGGGAAAAATTATTGGTAACCACTTAGAGCACCTCTGGAAGATGGAACACGTTAGGCGCAGGGGTTCTGTTGCAAACATTATTTTCCAAAGGCAGCAGAAACCACAGCACCGACACGACCAGCAATCCCAACAAACTCCAGGACCACCCCAGAAACCCACGCCCCGCGGGACGAACACCGGCGGCGGGCACGGGGGTCCCACCCCCGGCGCCCGGCCGGGAGCGCTCGCAGGGGGGATAATCCTGCGCGCACCGCTACGCGCACAAGCGCGTTCCGCCAGACGCGGGGGAAACCCGAAGGAGAGCTGGGGAAGGGAGCGCTCAGTTCCCATTTTGTTCGGCTGAAGCCGGGAAACAGCGACAGCACCGACTATCGCCGAGCAGCAGCCCCAGAACGCGGCCCGGCCCGGCCGCGCCGGAGGGCGCACGGCAGCACCGGCCCGCGGGAGCCGAGGGAAGCCCCAGGCCCGGGTGTAAGCCCGGGTTTCGGGGCGCTGAGGCGGGCAGCTCCCCTCAGAGCTCCCCCCCACCCCCCGCTCCACCGTCGCGGGCTGCACCCCCGCCTGCGGCCGGCCCGGGGCAGCGCGGGGAGCGGGGCCCAACCGTCCCCGCGGCGGCCTCCCCGCTCCCCCCCGCCGCAGGCCGCGGGCCCGCAGCGGCCAAACAAAGGCCCCAGTAGCCGGCCCCGGCCCCTCCGCCCGCCGCGGCCCTGCACGGGCAGGTGCCCGACACCTTCCGGGGCGCCGCCGCGGGTCCGGCCGCGCCCGCCCGCCCGGAGCGCGGCGGCTGGGCCGGGCCTGGAGCCGGGCCGGGCGCGTAGGCCCAGAGCCTACCTGGTGCGGAAGGGCCGGGGCCGGACGGGCGGAGCGGGGCCAGGGCCAGGGTCGGGCCCGGAAGGAGCGGCCCCCGCTGCTCGGTCGTCGCCGCCGCCGCTCCGAGCTCCGGCCAGGCGACCCAGCCGAGCGCCGAGCCGAGCCCGAAAAGCGGCGCCGAGAGCGGTACCAAGGCCCGAGCAGCCGAGGCTAGAACGCCGCCAGGCCTCGCCAGCCGAGCGACGATGTCGTCCACCGCGGCGCGGCTCTTCGCGCGGCCGCCTGGGGGCGACAGAGAGCAGGCGAGACCAGTCGAGCGCGGAGGCGCGGCGGGGGGCGGATGGGAGGCTGGCGCCGGTGGCGGGCGGAGGCCGGGCCGGCAGGCAGTGGGGACGGCGGTCGCGCTGCGCCGGGCACCCGGCCACGGGAGGAATCACGGCGTGCCGGCCTGCCCCCCAAAACCCTTCGGAGCCGGGCCGGGCTGCGGCTGGGCTTGGCACCGGGGGGGTTGGCCCTGGCCCTCGCCCCCGGGCGGGGAGGCCGCCGGGGCAGCACCCCGCTCCTGCCGGGCCTGTGCCGCTCACAGCACACCGGCAGCCCGCCCTCCACACCTCCTGTCTGTCCCTTTTGTCTTTCTCTTCAGGCTGATACAGAGCGGGAAAAAATGTAATTAAAAACAGACGAGAAAAGAGTTGGGATCAGAGTGAATCGCATTTAGAGAAAGTGAAGGGCAATCAGATGAGACACAACTGGAAAAATTCCTTTTTCTGCAACAGGACAGCATTAATATTTATTGTTATATATTAATCTCCCAACTTCACAGAGAGTGAAGCCACAGAACGTGTACACAGCCCCACCTGAAGACAGGCCCCCGACAGGGAGAAGCCCCACAGAGCTGCCCTCCACATCGGAGAGGTAAGAGCTCGCCAGGGAGGTGAGCTTGGATGTGGGAGGAAAATCTAAGCAAGGCAGGGCACTTTGCACCAGTAAATCAGCAAAGGAAGAGTCAAAAGGCCCAGACAGGTGATGTTTAGGGCTTGAGGTTTACTGCAATACACAGGATTGGAGGGAGCAAAGGCAGCCTGCAGCACAGTCTTCAAGGAGGTCGGTATTTTAAAGGAAAACTAGAAAGGGCCGATGATGGGATTTTACAAGGAATTTAGTCAAGCAGTGAAAACTGCAATACCTTGGACAGTCAGTCACTGTCATCCTCCAACAGATGACTGAAATTTATCAGATGTTGTATGGTCAGGGCAGACCTTATTTTTCAAAGCTCTGACAATACGCAGACTTTGTAAGTACTCCGGGATGTAGCTGGCAAGATGAGGTGAAAGTACAGAGGAGCCAAAAAGCAGAAAAGAGACATGACTCTCAGCTGTCAAATTTAAATATTACCTAAACCTGAGAGAAAAGAGAGAAGCCTGGATGAATTGTTTTGAAGGAAGCTGCTTAGGAGTACGTGGGGCAAACTGTTCTCTAGATAAGGAAGTTCCATTTCCCAAGTGCACTGAAGGGTACTTAAATCTGACTCAAGGAAAAAGAGTAGTTTTGAGCGGATTGGTTTTGTCTGGTGTGGCCTGATGCAGGTTTTGCCCAAACTGATAGGCAGTGAGATCAGTTTTGAAATTAAACTCTACCAAGGGTGACGGTGGCAGAAGGAAGACAAAACCCAGCAGCAAACATGTTCCGGGAAGTGCCTCCACGTTGAGTTCACTCTGGTCTCGGCACATGCTGAGAAGAGCTATTCATAGCATAAGTTGAGAAACTCCAGCTCGTTATTACGAGACAGTGTTTGTACCTACATGTGTCCAAGTCTCACTTGACCTTAGCGTCACCCACGCAGCTCATTCAGTGTCCGCTGGTGTTTACATCTAAAGATCAGTATTTTTAGCATAGACCGTCAGATATGATTATGAGCCATCAGGCCCTGTATATGGCAGCAACTCTTACCTTAAAAATATTTGGGGGGGGGGGTGTTTGGGTTTTTTTTCCCAGAAAACAATGCTTGTATGCTTCTTCCTAGGTGAAAGAGCAGAGGTTTTGCCACAGTGAGCAATAATAGTTCTTACATGATACCTCATGGGAAGATGTGTAAAGAAAATAGAATTGCATCTTCGATTGTTGTACATAATATTTTACAGGTCTCATCAAGGCTTACAAAAACGGTTATGCATCATAACACATGCTTGGTTTTCTGCAGACAGTAAGCACTTACTGCCACTGCAAACCTGGCAAAACTGTATCTAATCCTGCATCTCCATCCTACACTTAAGAACATGTCCAATACTTTCTTATTCTTCAGACGTGGGGCAGGATCCAGGCTTATTTCTTCTAAAAGGACAGAACTGCTGTGCCAGATGGTTGCACTGCTACTTTAAGTAGCTACATTTTTGCAGCATTCTGCATCCCCAACCACTTTTGTTTCATTTACTGCCTAGTAAACAACATCTAAGAAACAGAATTTTCTCAGACTGCTGTCAAGTGACCCTTGGAAAACACCCACACATTTTGGAAAGCGAATGTTGCCAGGAAACTTCCCAGTCTTGTGGCAGCAACCACTGCGTGCATTAGTCATCTTTTCCCACTGAACAGGTAGATTGCCAGCAGTGGTAGAGCAGCCTTTCCGTACCTCAGCTCCGATCTAGATGGAGAACTTTTACAATCAGTTCCATTTTTGTGACCCTTGCCATTTCTTTCACAGCAGCCAACAAGATACGTAGTTTTCTGTCACGGCAGACGTATCTAGCAAGAACTAGATTTACACTCACTAGCCTATTTCCTGCTATCTGTTAAGTAACTGGCAGAGTCAAACATAGCTTAACATCTTCTCCCATCCCTTTGGGAAAGAAGAAATGTTCAGCCCTTCTTGACCTTCCAGCTACGTGCAAGCACTGGTGTGTACCAGCAAAAACCCAGACCCCTCCCAGAATGCAGCTGTCAGCTTTCAATAGGAATCGCTAGGTTCTGAGGTATGCAAAACTGCAAAATGTCTTTTTTTTTTTTTTTTTTTTTTTTAGCAAGAATTTTTACCTGCAAACAAAAAGGTAAATGTTTGCTTTGCTGCTTATGAATTCATAGCATGAGCCCACAAGGAAGTTTAATTTGTGTGAATTACTGTTTAAAAGTCAATCATAAGTGGCTTGGGTTACCAAGTGGCAAAGAATTGTTGCTTTGTAAAACAGTGCAAGGCTTACAGGCTTTACATCATTCTCAATTTCCCAAGTTTCTCCGCTGCTCTCACATTAGACATTGCTCTCCAAGTCAGAAGAAAGGGGAGTTTCTAAGCATCATGACAGTAAAAATTTAGCTATTAAATTGCATCTCTG
Source organism: Falco punctatus (assembly GCF_963210335.1). Lineage (NCBI taxonomy): Eukaryota > Metazoa > Chordata > Aves > Falconiformes > Falconidae > Falco > Falco punctatus. The sequence goes on from NC_137587.1 coordinate 2,849,571, forward strand.
GAGAGATTGAGAGAAGTTCAGAATACCGCCTGAAATGAAGAGGGTAAAATTTCTCCTTAGTCTTTACAAACTTAAAGAAGAGGAAGGGGCATATTTGCTGCATATATCCTCCCAGATGAACCGTCAGAAGCTTTCTCTCTGTCACAACATTAGCTAAAATGAGTAAGTAAAAGCTCCTGACGAATACGACAGGCTTCTGAGTCCATTGATTCCATTTGCTCGTACTCTTCTTCTGGTTGTTCCATGTGTCCTGTGGCCGGTGAAGACCACACGTCCAACCCGTGTTCCAGGGAGATGTTATGAAGCACACAGCAGGCCAGAATGATGTGGCTGGATTTCTCTGGAGAATACTGCAGGGTGCCTTTGGACCCGTCCAGGCAGCGGAAACGTGACCGAATGGTTCTGAATGTCTGCTCGATGACATTGTGAGTGGCAGAATGTGCCATGTTGTAACGATACTCAGCTGGTGTCTCAGGGATATGCAGCGGGGTCATCAACCATGTTCGGAGAAAGAAGGAGCTGTCACCTATTAGCAGTGGAAAGAAGGAGGACAGGTTACACACCTAGAGTGAACCACAGATTTCAGCTCTTGACCCTTGATTTTCTGCTACTGCAGACACAAAATAACTTATATCTCTCACTAAAACAGGAGGCATGAGAAAGCGTGAAAGAGCAACAATAACACACATTTATAAATGTCACAAAAACCAAAATAAAGGCATTCAAATTCACGCAGGGAAATGCTGGAAGAACACAGAAGAGTTTGAAGATAATCCATTTGCTACATAACACAGCAAAAGACAGCTGGACTAAGACCCAACACAGAATTAAAAATTGCAAAATTCAGCCTAGAAAGGCATAGGATTCTGAAAACAGGTGCTCAACAGAATGAATTTAAGCTAATACATAATAATCAGACTGCATAAAACACAGATTGGAAGCTACCGTTCTAGACTTCTAAGAGAATGATGGTCCAAACTGAATCACAAATCTCAAGGCATTTTCAGGGAAGCAATCAAAAGTAAATTTTGATTTACTTTATATTGCTTTTGACCAGAGGCTCTAGACTCAATAAGGAGCCAACAGACTTTCCACAGAAAACAATGATGAAAAACTGACTTACCAAGCAGCCAGCCATTTTTATGTAGCTCTGTTTCAAACTGGCTTGTGAGGGCCGCCTGCTGTAACACCGTGCAGTCGGGCAGGCTGCCTGGCCAGTGTGTTTCTGCACTCAGGAGGACTCCTCTGGCATCACACACCATCAGGCAGTTCAGAGAGTGGAGACCCTTTCGGTTCACGTAGGATAGGTCCTCAGCATTTGGTGCTTTGATTGCCACGTGGGTGCAGTCCACCACCCCCAGCACTCCCGGCATGCCTGCCAGCCCATAAAAGTCATCCTTCAGGCTCTGGACTGTAGCTTCATCCTCAGGAAAGTGAATAAACTGGGAGGCTCTTTCCACCAGCGCCTCGGTTACATTGGCAACGCAGCGGCTCATGGAGGCTTGACTAATGCCAATAGCATCCCCCATGCGAGTCTGGAAGGAGCCGGAGGTGTAGAAACCCAAGGCAGCAAGTATCTGCGTCTCCGGACTGATGGCCCTGGACCGCTGTGTAGGGCGAGAAAGACTGGCTCCCAGCAGATCCACCAGGTAGTAAATGAACTGTCGGGGAAAGCCATACGTGGATACTAAATACTCATCAGTGACATCCTCCAGCTTGAAGCGATCCAAAGTCCTGTGTCCGCGGCCATAGAGCAAGAGGTCGCAGTCCAGAATGGCGATAGGTACGGCCATGGCGAGGGGCCGGGGGCCCGTGGAGCCCCCGTTACACGGCTTGCCCCGTGCCTTCGCCTGCGCCAAGCCAAGGGAGAAGGAGCCTCACTCAGCGCGGTTTGCACCGGGCAGCCTCCCCGCTCCCCTCACGTTCCCCAGCACGTCTCTTTCTATTTCTCTGTACCTGCTGCTCAGCCCGGCCAGGGCTCGCTGCGGCACCGGCAGCCCTGCGGCCCTGCCTGGCGGGAGCGGGCCTGCCGCTGCCGGGGCCTGCCCGGGCTGGGGAGCCGGCCCCGGGCCCCGCGGAGCCACGGCCCGTCGGCAGCCCGGTGCCCCCGGGCCCTGCCCCTCACCGCCCCCCGGCGCGCTGCGCGGGCAGCGGAGCCGCCCCGCCGGGCCCTTCCCGCCGGCAGGCAGCCCTCACCGCCCGCCGCTCGGCCCGGCCCCCGCCGCCCCAGCCCCGCGTTGGCGGCGGCAGATTCACCACAGCGAGGGGCTCCCGGCGGGAGCGGCGGCGAGCGCCTCCCGCTTATCCCGGCCACGGGCTCCCGCCCCGGTGCGGCGCGGCCAGCGGGCGTGGGGGGCGGCTCCGTGTGGAAAGTGCCGCCGCGGACACGCAGGCACCTCCCTCCGCCCGCCCGCTCGCAGCGGATAAAAACAAACAGCGGCCGCGATGGCGGCGCCGAGCAGGCCGCGACTGTGAGGCGGCGGCAGCCCCAACCTCCGCCGCCGGCCCCGCGTCCCCACCGGCGCTGACCCCCGCCGGGCCCCGGGGCTGAGGAGGAAGCGGAGGAGGGCGGCTAGCCGGACCCCTAGCTCCCCCGCCGCTCGGAGTCGCCGGTAGCGGGGCCGCAGGCCCCCCGTGCCCGGGCGAGGCGCTGAGGAGACGCCGGGGCCGAGCGGGGGCGCGGGGCGGCGGGACCCTCGGGCAGCCGGGCCTCCGCGGGATGAGCCGCCGCGCCGCCAGCACTGCCGCCCCCGCCAAGGTACTGGGGGCCGGGGGGGTGGTCCCGGGGCCGGGGGGGGCGCGCAGGCGGTGGGAGCCCGGGAGCGGCGGGCGGCCCTTGGCGGGGGAGGGGATCGGGTGTTCATCCGCGGCTGCGTGTCTCCGCGTGGCTTGGCTTGGCCGCTGGCTGTGTGCGGGCCTGCCGCAGCCGTGCGGGCGTCTAGCGGCCGCCCGTGCCCCCCCCGCCGCTGGGGGATGCGGCCCGCTCAGGTGGTGTCCTTTAAAATTAAAGTGCTTCAGAGCCCCTTAGAAATGGTAGACCTTCATACCCCACCGTCTGTTGTATAGCTTTCCCGTAATGTGTCAGTTTGCTGTCTTAGGAAAGATCAGGGGTTTGCAAATATCACATCGTGCTTTCCGGCTGGAGCTGTGGCTCTTAGGGCATCGCCAGCGTCATTCCCACCTGTTCAGTGGGAGCTGAGACCTTCCATGGCTGTGAACAGGTGCAAAAGGGATGCTTTGGCCTAAGCCTACAAACCGCCTACCTAAAACTCTCAAGAGTGGTGTGACTAGGCGTGTTGTAAGGAGGAGAACGGTGGTAAATTACAGCCTCAGCTGAAAATTAGTTGACTGCGCAAATGAAGTTTAGAGCATTTCTGAATTATTGCAGGAGTGGCCTGACCTGGTGGATCCCTCCTTCTTGTGGCAAGAAATAACTCGTTCAGGTGAGCCAGGCTGTATTTAGATGTATAGAAGGATCATAGAGGATCACCTTATTTTTCTGAACATGTATTCACGCAAAAGTTGAGACCTGGTGATTATGTTGGTGGTTGTAGTACAGGGTACGTAGAAGCAGATTCTGGTTTAGTCTTAGTATACTTCAGTCTGACAAACAAAGTAAGAGGATGGACCTTTGAACTGACACCATTTTTAGACCATGGGGAAGTACAGGATGTTACTGCCGGTCAACTGGAATTACTTAATTTTGCTTTTAAGCCAGTGGAGCTGGCAGTGCTGGCTTCAGTAAGGTATTTCCTAAGCTGGGAAGTCACTGGTTATGAAGTAAATCTATTTCCTGATCAGCTGGAAAAATTACCTCTTTATCAGTCAAAATATAACCATATAGTGAACTACAGAGTTCTTGATTTCATGAGAATAGTTATGTGAAACAGCTTTTCTGCTGGAATCTACTCTAGTCTTCTCCTTGAAAAAAAAAATATTCATACACTTTGAAGAATGAGAGCGGCACACCTTAAAATTTAGAACTGTTCCCTCCCTCTCCCCAGTTTTCTGACTAACCTACTAAGAAGGCAAAATGGAGATTAATTTTAAGTAATTGTAGGATACTGGAGTTTGACTTGTAAGGCCCAGCCTTAAAACAGAGCACTGTCTTTATGGAGAACTTTTTATGCTTGCTTGTTAATGTGCTCAAAATACCTGCTTGCAGTGAAGCTCCTTGCTCGTTGAAGGGGATGTTATTTTAGGAAAGCTTTTCTTGGCAGTTGAGCCTATTTATCAAATGCACTCTATTAAGAGCTTCAAGAACTTCCATGTGCTTCTTGTTTACCTGCATGATTCAATGAGTATTTTCTGGAGCTTCACATCAGACATCCCCAGAGACTGGATTTGCATCCTGTATTAACAAAGAAGTTCTGGAAGAGTAGGGACAAGGAGCCAGGTCTGGGGTCACAGTCAGATAACCAGGAATGTACAGCTGGGATGAGAGCTGCCTACGGCTCTTTCCTTACAGCTGCAGCCCTTCTGGTTTTTAGTTTTACTTTGGGATAGGAAGCACGAATAATTATCTTGCATTGGTAAATACATGTTTGAAAGGAAAGCACAGTGACTTCAAGTTGTAGTTGCCGTGGCTCAGGGTGAAATCGCAGAGAGAAGTGATGGAAGCAGCCTGTATATACTTTCCCCAGCAGCAACAATAATGCCTGGTACGTGTGAGGTGCTTCTGCTCCTTTCCCATTTACGTACGTGAGTGTCAAACCGACACGCATGCTAAACTCCCGCGTATGAAACGCGTACTGTAATGCAAGGGTTTGCAGGTGTTACAGTGTGTGCGGGTTCGGGCTGAGCGTGGCATGCTGGTAGCTGTAGTTTCTCTGGGCTGTACCAAGGCATGAAGGGGAGGGCTCTTGGCAGTTCATTGCATCATGCAAACGGTGCCATCAGCCTGTGCTGATGTGTCCTCCTCCTTGGAGAAGGAGAGTATAAATACCGGTAGAGTATATAAGGCACAATATTTAGATGTTAAACTGTTGGATAAGCCTGCTGTTCTTCTCTGCCTCCTGAGCCTGTGAGAAAGAATAAGGCTTTAGTCGGAAGGAGTCACACGTGGCAGTTCTCCTTTGAACATCTGTCTCTGACCTTTCTGTTTGGAGGAAAGTGGAGACAGGCATGTAAAAAAGGCAAAAGTATGAAAATGGATGTTGCAGGAAGAGGGAGACAAAGCAAAAAGCTGTGTGGCCAAGGTGCTTGTGTTTACATGAACAGCTTACATGTAAGGCTAAAGCAGTGAGTTATCAGTTTACTTAAGCGATTATGTGGTTGAGGGGGAATCAGTCATCTGTGGGTTTCTAACCTAGACCAAAGGTTATTTCCTTCTAGTTGTTACTCGGTGTAAAATTAGACAGTGTCTTCCTTGAGCTAAGCATGTGCCCAGATACTGGCACTTAACAAGGAGCCGTGCTGGTGCTGCACACTACGGGACCTGAGAAGCTGAATGAGTTTGGTGGAACTAAGTTTAAAGAATTTCCTTCCTGTTCAGACCAGCTGGTGGCAGCTAACGTGAGGGTACTGAGGCATTTTTGTAAATAAAACGTTTGCTGTAATTCTGGGCCCATCTTGACTCTTAGCAAGAATGTCTTGACTCTTAGCAAGAATGATTCTAAAGGTGAACACTGTTCTAAGCCTTAGCAGATCTCAGGTAATCACCAGAGGCTCTCCTGCAAAAACGAGATGGTGGTCGTCAAATAACAGCCCTTAGACACGTCAGGGAGCTGAGTTCCAAGGTCCCAGTTTCCCCCTGAAATTACATACTTGCCTCATACTTTCTGCTCTGCTTTAGGATCTGGTGAGTCAACAGTTGCTGGCATTTAGAGCTTGAGAGGTAAGAGTATGAATCTCCAAATGTTTCATGAATGTTACAGATAGTTCGAGATCTTGCAGGGAGAATCCCGATTGTGCTGCAGCAGGGCAGAGTGATGAAACACTCGTGCTTTGAACTCTGAACCTAAGATGTGGCTCTGGTGGCTGTTTCTCTCCTCTTTAGAATTGTTTGGGTATATAATCATTAGAACTAATTCCTGTACTGCACAGAGAACCACGTTGATGATCTGCTTCGTTTCCTTTCCTAACAGACCGGTGAGCCTCCATTAGTTCGCAAATGCCTTGCAGTAGTCGATACCAGAATACTTTTCCAGCCCTATAAGGCAAATGTAGGTGCTTCATTTGACAGCTGTCCTATACCATCAGGTTATATATACTTCCTTGCATCTTTCTCCAGGGATTGCATAGAAATAGCCTTTCACTCCTTTTCACATTAAAAGCTAATTTGCTTTCTTGTACTATTTAAATGTCAGCATTCTCTTCGCTGAGAAAAAGTTTCTTTTTTTTAATGCAGTATTTTATCGCCCATATCAGTCAGGCTTTGTTGTAAATCTTGGGTCCCCTCAACCTTTACAGTGCTTTACTTGGTTTAAGTCAAAAGAATAACAACGGGTCATTCTTGCCTATTTTTTTTGTACTGGGAAGCATCTGTACTAAAAGTTTTTTTGTTTTTTTTTTTGAGTGGCACATCAGTTAAGTATCTAGTGCTTTAAGTGCTGACTTCCTTTTACAGCCCTCCCCCCCAGTAGAAAAAGATCTGTAATCTCTGTCTAGTGAAGGTAAAGGCAAGGAAAGAAAGTATAATGGTTTTCATGAGGAGGTTAAAACAGCCAAAGGATAATTTGATAGTGCATCTAATGTTGAATCACTTGTGTTGTTAGTTCTCAAATTAAATTACAATTTGTAATGAGAACAGTACAGCGCTAGGAGATGCAGTATGAATGTAGTCTAGGAACTTGCAACCGTATTAGATGTCCAGCTTGCTTTTTATCGAGTCATTTAGAAAGCAACACTCTCTACAAAATGCTCTATAAATTGCAGTGCTGTTATCTAGCAGCCCTTCTTGGATGATGCTTCTAAAGCATTACATAAAGTAGGCATAAACTGCTATTAAGTGAGATATTTTAAATAGAATTTCTGGATGTGCATGTAGTCATGAAAGATGATCTTTTTCTGTGTGAACAGGGCTATTAGCCCCTTCGTCCTGCTAAGCTTTAATTTGTATAAACAGCATACCTTGCTGCAAGTTCAGTCTTTGCTTAGAAGTGAGCACTGGGTAGAGTAACCTTGTGCGTGGCAGCTACTCGTGCTCACTGACCTTAGATGGCCAACATTTCTGTGATGAGCAGCGCGTTCCGTAAATACGTGATGTTTGACAAGCTGCTTCGGGCTGATTAGCTGTCTCAAAACAAAAACAGCGACAGGAATTAAGAGTGAATTAATACTTGGAAGGCTTATGAGCAAGAAGTACAATTAATGCTGCTAATTAAGGCATTCCTCCCCAAGGTCTCTGTATGATTATTCACTTAGACGTGAAGAAACCGAGAGACTGAAAACCTGTGATTTATCCTAGGCCATGTGACACGATGGTGGCAGAAATCTAATTAGTGCTTCACCCTGCCTCGTTTCGGGCACTGTGCAAGTTCATTGTATTGCTGGAAACAATCGTATTTTGGAAAACAAGGCAGTGTGAATGTGGGAACTAAGTATTTGTTGTCAGAGCTCTCGAGAGAAGTGAACAAAGGATTTGGGTCTAATCCCTTGGCAAAAATGTCTTTTCATTTGGTTGTAGGTAAATTTGTAGCTGTACAGGTTTACTGCAAGTACTGTTTGTTGGAAGTAAAGAAGCAGTGTAGCCCATTCTAACAATGCTTGGTTATATAGATTTCCATATCTGCTGAAATACCACTGGAGTACTGGTTTTAGAGTTTCAGACTCAAGAAAACTGTTCGGCTTGGTTTTGACCAGTGCTGATAACTGAAGATAGGTAATTTCTGAAGCAGAGGCCGCCATGTCTGATGGATAACTTGGTATAGATTCCAGTCACCGTGCTGTTGGGGTGTTTTGGATTTTTTTGGTTCTGTTCTTTTTAATTAAGCTAGCAAAATTGCAGAACTTATACCCAGTTTTATTTGTGAGCCCCTTTTGTTGTCTCTTTTCTAGTATCTCTTGCACTGACCAGATAAACTATTAATGCGCATTTATACCTCACACCCACACCCCAAAGTTCTTGGCATGTTAGGGTTTTGACAGGCAGAGGGCTTTGGTGCTTATCATTTCTCTTGTTGTAGCCTCTAATGGCAAAATCTTTTGAAATCTTGAAATCCAAACAGAAACCTGAAGGAAGACTTCATTGCCGCGCCTGTGCTATATTTCAGATTGCCATATGCAATGGACACTGATCTCAGTTCCCAGGACAGGAAGGACCTGGACAAGTTCATCAAATTTTTTGCTTTAAAGGTAACTTTTTCTTTTCCTTATGGGCAAACGCCTTTCCTGTTTAAGAAAAGCTGTTCTTGCTGTGGCTAGAGAACAAGGTTGGGGTTTGGGGTTTTTTTGTTGTTTTGTTTTTGCTAAAGACCAAAGCAAGAAAAGCTGCTGTCAAATTTAGGAGATTCCTGAGAATAACTAGAAACATCTTTTCCCCTTTTTTCTACCTTCAAATCCTCTTCCTTTCCCCAGAGTATCTGGCTGTAGAATCAGTTACAGAGACTTAATACCTTGTCAGCTTTGGGGTTCTTCGCACACATCTAACCATCCAGCTGTTAGGTAGTGCCTTCTGTTGGACTCCACTCTTTCTTTTCAGCCTATCTAAATTTCTGTATTACATCCAAAAGCAACAGTACCAGAATGTTCTTTTGAGTTATGTTTATAAGTAATTACAAAATTTGGTCTGACTTGGTACGTAGATGTAAGTAGATAGTCTGACAACGGCTGTGTTATAAAGGTACAGATTCACTTTCATTTAGGTGTCCAGGTTCAGGGTGTAGTTGTAAAATTTTGTTTCAGTATTACTGAAGACTATGCAACTTGTGATCACAAAATTGACTTTGTTTCTTCATGTTATTCCAGAGAAAGGTCGACTTAAAATGGTTTTCTGTCTGGAATAAATTTACCTGTTACAGTAAAAAATTTAATTGTTTAGACATGAAGATTAGCATAGCAAACTCTACTTCTCTACGTCCTGGTCAGCCCTTTCATTTTTTCTACTTGGAATTTGTCCAGCTCAGGTTCTGAACTGAAGGCTCTGCTAAGCTCAGAACATGAGTGTCTTTACCTTTCTGTTCCAGACGGTACAAGTAATTGTCCAGGCCCGACTTGGAGAGAAAATCTGTACCCGATCGTCATCCTCCCCAACAGGCTCTGACTGGGTAAAGTCATGTTTTTCAAAGCAACTCCATAACTGTTGGGGGTTTTGTGTGTGTGTTCCTGCGCACATGTTTTGAGAGCACAATGCAGTTGTTATAGTCATGCAGACTGTAATAACTATTCATAGAATAACTGCTGCATTCAATTATGTTCATTGGCAGTGTGGGGTTTTTTGTTGTTGTTCACATGCAAGATGTCAGTCTGGGCTTTTTGGGACTGATTAGAGAAGAGATAAATGATACCTCTCGGCAACTCCTGCCAGCTAAGGCACGTTTCCAAGATTTGCAGGGGGTGGGGCTATGAGTTCTTTTCTGTCAGAGGTTTGCAACTCTGCAGTTCAGGACTTTGTAGTAATGGGCTTTATTGAAACTGAAGAGACTCAGGATACTCTGTGGGTGAAGATAGGGACTCAAGTGGGGGAAAAGGAACATGATTTTTATGGCAGGAACAAGAAAAACGTTTGAATTAGCAGCCGAGGAAATGTCTGCAAATGTGAAAAGCCTGAGCCCATGTGGGAATTTTGTTTCATAAATATTTCAGTGGACACTGACCTAGTATGTTATATACGGGCCTATGAGTCTGTCTGCAGTATACCATTAGGCAGTTTTTAAAAGAAATAAAAACCCCTGAATCTTCTCTTTCATTCTGCAGTTCAATTTAGCAATCAAAGATATACCAGAAGTTACTCATGAAGCAAAGAAAGCCCTGGCAGGACAACTACCCGCTGTTGGACGGTCTATGTGCGTGGAGATTTCTCTCAAAACCTCAGAGGTGAGAACTGAGTCAAAATGATGCCGGTTTTTTTTGGTTTGTTTTGTTTTTTTTTTAACTTGAATCTTAACTCGCCTACCAGAGCTCCTGCCCTTTAGTTCAAGGCAACGTGAAAATATCTTCATTTATATATTGATGAATATATATTTATTCATCTATAAAAAATGAGAATATATGTGTTGTTTAACAGAAGCAATACACTGTAAATATGTGAGGCCAAACGCACAAATGATAGAGCAGCACAATTTAGCTTCTTAGACCATGAAGAGCTTAGCCATTCTGAGGAAGGTGTTCCCTCAGGTCATCTAACTGTGCAGTGAGACTTCCACTGCATCTTTTTCTGTTGTTGCATTACAAGGAAGTGGGGACCAGGAGAAACATCTTAATTGAGAGGTGTGTCTGTTGCTGGTCATTAATGAGATGTGGAAAGTTTTGTGTTCTGAAATGAACCTTTGTTTGTTGTTCTTTTTCTGATCCAGGGGGACTCCATGGAGCTGGAAATTTGGTGTCTAGAAATGAATGAAAAGTAAGCGCACCCTTCACACTTTCTTAGTGTGTGTTCGTTGTAGCTGGTGAAATGGGGAAATGTGCTCAATCCATGATGATGGACGAGCCCATACTGGCTGTGTGTCCTGGGACACTTCAGAGGGAAGTCATCTCTTGGTCCAGTGCAGCAGTCAAACTGGTCAATGTTGATGTTGAGAAAATAAACCAGTAATTCTATTCCTTCCCCGTTCTTCCATTGCAACTAGTATGCCTCTTCAGATACAAGACTTCACATACCCAGGAACAACAGATGTTTTTAATACAAGTTGTTTCTGTCTAGTAGAAGGCTGGATGGCATTTTTCAGCATATACTTTTACATCAGGTGACTAGATTGAAATAGGACTCTCAGCTGATTGGTCAATAACAGGTAGCCACCCTGTGGCTTTATTTTATCATTTTGGCAGTAAAACTGACATTAAACAATTGGCCCAGCCTCATTTTTATTGAACAAAAAATAAATAAATAAATAAAGGCAACAAACAAAACCAAACAACTTAGTTGGGAGCAAAAGACTTAATTTTTTCCTTTGTGTTCTGTAGGTGTGACAAAGAAATCAAAGTTTCATACACCGTATACAACAGGCTGTCTCTGCTGCTGAAGTCTTTGCTTGCTATAACCAGGGTAACTCCAGCCTACAGACTCTCAAGGAAACAAGGCCATGAATATGTAATATTGTACAGGTAAACAGAATATGAAATTCCCCATCTGAAATAGAAACAGCAGAGACTCTAGACTTGCACAGTGCAGTTGCAAACATGGTAAAAAGGGATGAGTGATAATATACTTAAACTATTTGGATTTAACTACTACTCACGAGTGGCAGAAGAGAATTTTGGGCTGTGTGTAACCTCATAGCCTCCGTCTGAGCCATTGAAAGAAGGACTTAAGCACAGGCTGTCAAGTATTGTTTTTTTCCAACTGTGTTGAGAAGAGCACAAAAATTCTACATGCAAGCACTGGTTAAATTGCTTATTCACATCCAGTTCTTCAGTGTCTGGCCTGTATTTGAGACATGCCTGTCCATGTTGCCCATAAATGTACTGCATGCTTTTGCAGCATAGTTTCAGACTCTCTCCTGCTATTCCATTTTAAAGATGCGTCCTCAGCTCCATTTCATGAAGTTCTTGCAGTTTACTCGTCCGCCTACTGAGTTCAACTCTGTTTAGCCTGTGAGATCTGACTGGCTTGTGGTTCGTGGTTATCACCTTCCAGCCTTTGTTTTTAGCTTTGAGAAAAGTCTTTGACATGTTTGCATAGCTAATGTAGATGATTCTAAATCTAAGTTTGCACAGCTGAGAACTTAAAAAAGAGACTTAAAAAGAAATCCCAGCCATTTATTTTTGCCTCCATTGCTGGTTTGGCATATACTTAAGAGCAGGTCTCTTTACAGCACAGTTAATCTTCTGTGTGGTGTGATGAGTGGCAGCTTTCAGACTCAGACCTGTCCATGATGTTTTATGTCACTTCACATTTTTGCTCTGAACCATAGACTTGCCTCAGAGGCTTAAAAAACTTAAAAGAGAAATTTCTGATTGGACTACTGTTTTCTCTTCCTTTTTCTTTTTACTTGACATGTCTTCCTCTGAAGTAGCTGGAAGTTTTTTTGACGTGGGCATTCTAGACGCTTTTTTCCTAAAAAGGAAAAGTGGTTCCAGCCTTTCAACTCTTAATGCTATACATATCTTTATTGCTTATTTAATTTTATGTCTCCAATGGACCTAATACCTTTTCTTTTTCCTTTTCCTGCAGGATATATTTTGGTGAAGTGCAACTGAGTGGCTTGGGAGAAGGTATGAATAGGCAACACACACATACTAGAGCAGAACTGTTTTCCACACTGGCTAGCTATTTATTTCTATTCCTAAGTACCGCAAGGAAAAATTAAGTTTGAGGTTTAGGTATGCTTTTCATCTGGATCTACCAGTGAAGGGTCGTGTCATAAGGTGACCAGTATAATGGTGGTACTTTAACAAAATAGGGTGATTGACAAAATTGGGTGATCGCTGTTGTGACTTGAGTGTTGCGGAACTGAAATGAGTATATGGAAGCATGCTGATAAGGGGCAGGACTGGTAAAGGAGATCATGATCTACTCGGGAACAAGCAGCACTTTTCAGAGTAATGTTTTAGACCAAGATAGGAAGCGACATCACAAGTTTTATATATGAAGCCCCCCAGCAGGCAACCTAATGCTGCCATTTTGTTACAGGTTCTCTGTGTCTTTAGAGTTCAGATTGCAGGGGATAATGGAAACACTATAGAAATAAGATAGAGTAGCCTCAGAATAGAAAAGTATGGAACATAAATAATTGGTGAAACAGATAATCATTCCTTAACCTTACAGGTTTCCAGACAGTCCGTGTTGGGACAGTGGGTACCCCAGTGGGCACCATCACTTTGTCTTGTGCCTACAGAATCAACCTCGCTTTCATGTCCACCAGGTGAGAAAACGCGATCATGCTAGAAACTGCTTTACAATAATGTACCGTTAAACCCCTCATATTATGAGCCCCTCGGTCTTTCCCTTCTGCTTATCCTTTCCTGCTGAGATTCTCCTTCATGGAGAATACTCTCTCTCATGCTTAAGTCTTGCAGCCAGAGGAGTATTTGGGTAGCCCTGAGCCAGACTCTAGAACTCCAGATTGTTGATGTATGCTTGGAATGGCAGGGCCAAATTGTAAAGATGCTGTGGTCCCACCAGCAGGCACAAGGGTTTTCTGTCAGGGCACCAGGAATTGGGTTGAGACTAGAGAGAAAAAGCCAATAACACCATTGCTTGTTGCCTTGCAGGCAGTTTGAGAGGACCCCTCCTATCATGGGGATTATCATTGATCACTTTGTGGACCGTCCCTATCCCAGCTCTTCACCCATGCACCCCTGCAATTACAGGTGAGGAAATACAGAGCTGAAGTCACGGGCCGTGGGGAAGGCATCAGTTATGCCCAAATACAGAGCCTTTTCCACTGTGTGCTGACTGCATGGGAAGGGAGCCTGGAGGATTAGTGTCAGTCATAGTGACGTGGCTGAGCCTAGGAGGAAGGGTGACATTTTTCTCCTCACATCTAGAAGACTGAGTGCAGCAAGCCCCAGTATTTTCCCCAATTCCTTACAGAAGCATTTGGACACAAAGGATGTTTAACCTTAGCTGCCTTTGGGAATTTAAAAGTGTAACAGTTAATCCTGCTGTAGTGTGTGTACAGAAGCATGCATCTCCAGATAGTTCCACTGGGGAAAGATCAGAGTTTAATTTCTCTTTGTAGGTGAGACATTTGTCTTCTCTAAAATGCACGTGAGTGAGGGCACTCAGACCGGGACTGGTGGCAGTGTTTGACAGTTGTTCTGTAAACACCAAAGCCAGTAGCATTAGCTGGTGTAACAAAACCTTTAGTTAAAAAAAAAAAAAAAAAAAAAAAAAAGTGTTTCTATGTGGGGGTAGCAGAGGAGCACCTGGGGAAGGTTCAAGTTTTCACACCTTGTTTTCCTCGGTTCTGCCAAGTAGATGAGAGCTGGCATTATAATTCTCCTTTCACCTCCACCCAAATACTCTCAACCTCCCTGCAGTGTTTGTCCCAGTGTGTTTTACCATTTGTTTAAGGAATACTTCAGTTAGAAAGCTTTTCTTTTCTTGCTGCTTTAGAGCTGGTGAGGACAATGGTGCAGTATACCCCTCAGTAGAAGATTCCCAAGAAGTGTGTACCACGTCTTTTTCCACCTCTCCTCCATCTCAGGTAGGAGAAACCAGGCTCTTTTTACTCCTAGATAGAAGAGTCACTGTTAGGGTAGTGTGCATACTCCTACATCAACTACTGTGCAAACAGGCAGCCTCCTGCTGCTAATTAAAATTTAATGTGGGGGTTATCTATATTGTTATACTCCGAGTAAAACCTAGTGAGATGCTAATTTCAACAAAATGCTAGGGGACTAGAAATACTGAATTACTGGGAGAGACTGAAAGAACCTGCTTCTGTAGCTGGGCTGAGATGTGCTTGAAGAGGATAGCAGTGTGCTTATACATTCACATACCGATACTGCAGGAAGAGGAATTCAAGAGATTAATGCCAGGCAGTGTAAGTAGAGGTAACAGACACATTGAGAAAGAAACACTGAAATATCAGGAAGGAGCTTATAACACGGTCATATTCTCTGCATTGCAGAATGGGAAAGCAGGAAAATGACAAAAGCAGTATTTGCTGCTAAAGCTAGTTGGGGCAGCAGAAATAAGTATTAGCAAACAAACAGAGTCGCAGTATTGAACTAAAGACTTAATACTCTGTACTTCCACCTACCCGTGCAAATTTAAGTTTCAATTTTAAAATAAATAGATAACTGTTTCCTTCTGAATCTAAAAAAGTAGAAACTCCAATTCCTTCTCCTTTTGCTGCCCTTAGATATCTGACTCTACAGTTCTGTATTTTGAAGACTTGGCCAGATCTGCAGTTGTCCTATAGCTTTAAATATTCAGGAATGTCCTGCCTTGTTGTCCAGCCAAGCAGATGGCTCTACTGATCCTTAAAGACAATCTAAAGATTCTAAAACTCTTTTGCTGTTGGTATGAAACATAGACTAAAGCATAACTGGAATGCTGTTCCAAACGGCAGGAATTCTCTATGGGTCTTTTCACTGCTCCAGAGGAATTAGTATGACTGCTTTGGCCGAATGTATTCTACTGTATGAATAAGCTAGAAATGAGCTTTTCCTAGGAAGCATTTTTCTGCCAAGTGGATTTTGGGTGCCAGGGTATCAGGCAATGTTGAATTAATCAGCCAGCACTCACAGTTGGTCTGGTGGAGTAAGGCTTTTCTTGTTCTGCGATACACAGCTCAGGAGATGAGTTTGTGGCTGGACCGTGCTCTGCCTCTTCACAAAATGGGTTAAATGCAAAAGGTTTCATAAGGCAATTTCCACTGGCTTGCTCGTGCCAGTGTTACTTAACGGTAATAGTGTATGTAAATACATTGAAGTTGACATTTCCCCAGGGGACACGAAACTTTGCTGTCACTGAGGGGAAAAGCTTTATGAAACCAGATGAACCTTAAGGATTCACGTTAAGTATGAGCCCACATTCTTGCTTTTCCTGTGGCTCGTAGTTGCCATATGCTGTGCACTTATTTAGAAAGCAACTGCCAGTCCTTGTTACCACAGTTAAAATTCTAAGGCTGTCTTGGCAGAATAGTCTCTAAAGTAAATTAGAAGGGGGGAAAAAAAAAGGTTAATTTTTCTCCAGCTTTCTATATATAACTTAGTATGTAGGAAGATACTGGGAACTGTGGGGTTCTGTAGGCAAATTTTCCAAATCTATTCCTGCTTTCCCAGTAGAAACAAGGCCTAACCTGCATGATACAAGGGAGTACGTGTTACCTTCTCCCTGTGAGCTTGCATAGTATGTCTCTGTGTGTTGTGGAGTAGCCCAAAACGCAGGAGAAAGTCTGGCCGTGGGTAATCCCCAGAAGCGAAGCTTTCCTACAACTGAAAACCGTCGGTAGGAAAATGACGGGGAGAAGGTATGGGACTGAACCAGGTCTGGATTGCCCTTGTTGCATTAATACCCTCTGTGAGACAGTGTTTACTTCTGGAGCGTCACTCCTGTTGACACGGCTCTCTTCACATCAACATGTTTGAATTGCACCTTAGTCTGGGTCCCCTTTGTTGTAGGATCTGCACAGATCTGCCAAGATACAATCCCTCAGAATGCTGGAAGATTAGGAGGATGGGTGGATGGAGAATATTGAAAGATATGTAATTTGTACATACTGGAAAAAAAAAGTTACTCTTGGCTTTCTCTGGCATCTGCTCAGCCCTCTCATTGCTAATTAGCTGGTGCTGATTCTAATTAGCTGTGGAACAGAGTCTCTGGCAGTTACTTTCTGTCAGTGTTCACTGGAGTCTAAAATACTACCTTGTGTTGAGCGGTTCACTGAGATTGGAAAAGTCAGGTTTTTACAAAATGAACCTGCTTCTGGCAATACTGAGACTTCTGCTCTATGTGTAGGTGTGGCTGCTGCAGCCAAAACCTCTTCACTAGCATTCAGTTCATCCAACTCTTCATAGTTCTTCTCTGAAGTCCTTCTCTCTCTCTCTTTCTCTCTCACTCTCTCTCTTTCTCTTTTCCCTGTTTCCTCTGTGTGTCTGTGTCTGTGCACAGTCTGTTTTTACTGTCACAAAGGCACATTTTCAGACCCCTCCTCCTGTGGTGACGGACACCTTGAAGGTCCCAGTGATGGGACTGGCCTTTTCACATCAAGTGAGTTGTCAATAGAATACGTTATATGTGGCCAGATATAGTCCTGGCGTGACAGAACAAATACAGGAAAGTACAAATCTGACAATGTGGAACATGTGTTGTGCATGGGAAAGGCTGGTGAACCCAAAACGGGCCAGGCACGTTGTTAAGGCTGGCTGCTTAAGTGCCTTTGTAGATGAAGGCCTCCCAGAGGCAGGACACGCACCCCTGGATAACCGACGGCTGTTGCAAGGAGCGTTAGTGGAAGGCACGAGTAGGAAGGCACAGCGCTGAGCGTTTCAACAGCCTGTGTTGTCCCTAGAACCTGCAGTGTCATTAGCGCTCCATTCAGCCTAACTAGCCTCACACGAATAAAGGTGCTGTTCATCATTCAGACCCCTGTAAATGGTGTCAGCGTTGGTGCTGCTCGGAGCATCACACACAGAGCTCTGAAAGAAGTGTTCCTCTTGAGGTCAAGCAAGCTAAAACAGGAATGTTGTATTTAATCTGACCAGCTAGATTTCTGCCTGGGGTGTATAAGGAACTTCTCCTGGGTTTCACTGCTTCCAGCACTTCATTCCTAAAGCAATCTCACCGGGGTTAGCTTCCCAATTCTCTTTACCCAGCATGTTTATGGGACTCTGTATACAGTCCTTGGCCAGAGCTGTTTGAACAGGCCTCTGAGATCAGCTATTTAATGTGGAATGGGTTCGAACAGTTGATAACACAGTTGCTTGGGGGGGAAAAATATTAAATATTGGCTCTTCAGTAACTGGTGATGGCATTTGTGCTTTTTCCAGTATGTGAAACAGGCCTGTAGAGCAGAGCTTCCCTGCGAGTGGATGTCAGTCACACCTTGCACAGCCTTCTCCTGTGCACGTAGCAAACCAGTCCTGTTTGCTCATCAAGGCCCAGACTTAGTCCCCTGCAACAAGAACCTTTTAGAGTAATAACCTTCATTGTTGATTCCGATGGAAACCTAGTGTCCTTCTGCCAGCCTGAAACACTGTGCTGTGCCTCTGACTTTTCCTGTTCCTCCTTCAGTGACTGATGACTACTCAGGCTGTGGGGCATTCCCCTTTCTCTCTCCTCTCCCTTTGCCCTTCTTGTTTTTTCTCTTCTTTCTTAGCTTTCCAGCTCTCGTCTTTCCTATCAGCCTGCTGCCCTGGGAGTTGGATCAGCTGACATGGGGTATCCCGTACTCTTTGCTGGTGGCTTGAATGCTGCACACCCTCACCAGGTACTTGTAGAGGGTAGAACAAGCGTGGCCGGTATTGCAACAGTGTGTGTCACTCTGCATCTGAGCGAGGCCTTGAAACCAGTACATGCATGGGTATCCCATCCGTCAGGAATGAAAAGAATGTGAGGTAAATACAGGGAAAGCACAGCTTGCACAGGAGCTGGGAATTGGTTTCTCAGCATCGCTGACTTTACTGGGATAGGGGTTGTATGGAAAAACTGTGGCAGGAGAGCAGGCACCAGACCTGTTGGCCTGCACCAGCATGTCACCGGTCCAGGCTGGGGCTGTCTTGCAGAGCTGCTGCCCCCGTAGCTGGCCACGCACAGCGCCGGCCGTAGCCTAGGCGTAGGACAGATACACTGACAGCCCTCGTCGGCCTGTTCGCAGCCATTCATCAGACAAATAAGGGGAGCTGACACAAGTCTTTTTCTGCCTGTGATGCTGCTGCTACGCCAGTTTTGCTGACACAGTGATGGCAGAATAGACTAGAGTGTTTCAGTGGGAAGGGACCTACAACAATCATCTAGTCCAACTGCCTGACCAAAAGTTAAAGCACGTTGTTAAGGGCATTATACAAATGCCTCTGAAACACTGACAGGCTTGGGGCATTGACCGCCCCTCTGGGAAGCCTGTTGCAGTGTCTGACACGCTCTTGGTAAAGAAACATTTCCTAATGCCCAGCCTAAACCTCCCCCGGCACAGCTTTGATCCATGCCCATGTGCCCTGTCACTGGGTACCAGGGAGGAGAGGTTGGCACCTCCCTCTGCGCTTCCTCTGTTCAGGAAGCTGTAGGAAGAAATAAGGTTGTAGCAAGAGGATATGATTTTATTTTACTTTTTTTTTTAATCCCTTCCTCTCCTTGCAGTAGAGGACCTGTGGCCAGAGAGCTCTGCAGGATAAGTCAGGCCTGAAATAGAGAGTGGTAGAAGAGGAAGGGAGTAAGGAGGGTTGTGTTGTGATCACCTCCTACTTGACACCTCTGTCAGCCTTGTGGAGGCTAGAGCCCAGACATATGCCCAGACCCCCACAACTTAGGCCCAGTTTGACAGAAGGCGTTGCACGGCGGTGTTGGCCTGCTTTTGAGTTCTAACTTGACTGTTCTCTCCATCCCAGCTCATTGGTCCAGGCAAAGAGGGGGGAGTTCCCCCAACTCCTAGCCAGCCAGCACATGGCACTCAAGCTGACCAAGAGAGGATGTGCACCCCACTGGATGGAGTCCACTACTCAGCAGCTACTCCTTCTAGTAGGTAGGTTGGTTTTAGATGATCCAGCACTTGTGCTAGCCCATGTATAATGCTGTTAAGAGAAAACCTTTTGTTTTCCCATTTTTATCTATTGCTTGTAGCTTAACTACTGTCTTTCCGTCCTCCAAAACAACTAGCAGCTTTCTCCAATTGGCTTTTTCAGCCTTTCTCCAAGCAATGATCTTGCCCATCTACTTACACCTGCTCACCCCAGTAACATCCTTGCAACTTCTGTTATGTCAACTTTCTTGTCAATTTTATCTTTCTTAATATTTCTACTGTTTTTCCTGATTGTAAAACACCACGGTGAACTAAACTCACAAGTGAGTCTTAAATTCTCCAGACACATAACCTGAATTGTTAGC
Source organism: Falco punctatus (assembly GCF_963210335.1). NCBI lineage: Eukaryota > Metazoa > Chordata > Aves > Falconiformes > Falconidae > Falco > Falco punctatus. Next base: position 2,869,162 of record NC_137587.1, read on the forward strand.
AAAACCAGTTCTAGTTACCACAAATCTGTTCACTGCTTCACTAAGAAATTTTAGGCACAAAGTTACTTAAAATGAAACAACGCAATCTCAAACTGTCCTGAATCTTAAATCTCCCTCTCAGCTAGTGAATTTTTTTGTTGTTGTTCACCATATTTATTTCTTGTGAAGTCTCTTTTGGGGTCACACAGTTCTGAGTCAAATACCTTAAGCAGAGATTTTGCTATGAGGAAACCAAAAATCATAGCAGCACCAGCACTTTCCTGGATGTGCTCTTTTAGTCCTCTTGCCAGAAAATTCAACTGCGTTTGTTTGTTTGATTTAAAGTTCTGAATAGCTGTGGGAGGAAAAAAAGCCAGGTCATAGAAATAACTAGTAGCCATACAGTGAATGAATCATAGTGGCAGCAGCTGTTGCAATGTATTAGGCTGCTGGCTTTGTAACAGAGCGACAGATACAATTCTGGTTCTTGCCCTTACCTCCTGACAGATCTGTGACTACTGGCTTACTGAAAAAGTCAGTGATGAACAGGAATTGCTGTGAACACGCGTATTCTGAAGTTAAAAGTCCCATCTCCAAAAAGAAAAGCCTATTTCTGTTGGTGGCAGCTTTTTGTTCAACTAAATAGCCTTCATCCAACTTTAAACAAAAACCTGATTCCACAAGCGTCCCACTTCCCTTTCGTGCTCATGACTGAGGAGGAATGTGTAGTACACGGACAGAGATTTCTGTTGTCCTTCTTCCAGTACCGGGAGTAAGCCCAGAAAAACCAAGGAGTCCTGTAAAGCTTGCGATTTGTCTATATTGTTTGTGCCGTGAGTCACTAATTAGTCGATTTTCCTCCCCCAGCGAGGACACAGAAACAGTATCGAACAGCAGCGAAGGGAAGTGTGGCTCCCCACATGACCTTTTGGAGACCATCTTTATCCGGAAGGTGGGAGCTTTTGTCAACAAACCCATTAACCAGGTAACTAGCAACAGATCTTCTGAGAGGGCACCATCTCCCGTCTGTGCCTACGCAGAGGAGCAAAGAGCACCCCAGTGCCAGGGCAACCCCAGAGACTGGGAGTGTGTATTCCTGCCTGCTGCATTTCCCTGTGAGGTCTTGTCATAGGCTTGTTTTCCTAAAATCCTTTTTGGGATGTGGCAGCCATTGAATTTGCCCCATTTTGCCAACACCCTATTTGGGTACGGAAGACTTGAGGCTCCACGTGAATCTCCCAGTGATCTGCCGCTACCACAGGTTCATAAACTGGTAGCAAGCTCCATTTTCGAAGGGACGTGCAGTAGAGCAGCCCATCACCAGTAAGCCAGCATTTAAGCTGAGCTAGGGCAGCTTGGTCTGGCCAGTTCCTAGGGCTGCTCTTATAGGCCTTTCGGATGGGTGAAAGAGAATTGTTTGAATCTGCAGCAGTTCATTAATCCTTGCCTATATTACACAAGATGTATATAAGCAATCCTGCCTCGGGGTATGTATCGGCGTTAGGCCAGCTGAGTACAATCTCTCTATTCCGTGCCTTTAAATGAGGTTGTCAGCCTCCTGCGTAACTGCTGACGTGATCTTGGGCAATTTTTAGCAGGCCTGACAAAGACTTTCAGTATCCTTTTCTGTGCTGGGTAAGCGGAGCATCTTAGTGAAATTCTGTTTGCTGAATCTCCTCAGGTGACCATGGCCAACTTAGACATTCCTTTTGCCATGTTTGCTCCCAAGAATGTTGAGCTGGAAGATAACGACCCCATGGTAAGCCTCGTCCAGAGGTATAATACGTGCCTTCTCAGCATCCCTTTTACATCCATGCTATTCCCTACCTTGAATACACTTTGTTTTTTGAGCAAAGGACTAGTTACTCAGATTTGTTTGGTTTCGAGAAGTTTCCCATGCTGAGTCTTGGGCTCTCTAGACATACAGATAACAGTATGTGTCTGCTGCCCCTGCCGTAGTATCTTCATCATCCAACCTCCTAAATGCCGCCCCCCCCCCCCCCCCCAGTCAAAATGCACAGACAGATGTGATCACAAGAGCGGTACTCACCACCTCTGATTTCTTGGCCAGGTCAATCCTCCTGAATCCCCAGAAACTGAATCTCCTCTACAAGGCAGCTTACACTCGGAGGGTTCCAGTGGCAGCAGCACAGGGAACACCCACGATGACTTTGTAATGATTGACTTTGTAAGTGCCCTCATCAGTGTTCTCACATCACACCTGCATCTTAAATGGGCTTCAGGTGCCGGTACAATGGCAAATGGTGTAAGAGCAGTTTTCAACGGGGGTGGAAAAAACCCATGATGCACTGTCCCAACCTAGAGCTTGATAGCCCCAAAACTGCAAAGACACTGATATGCAGAACCAACAGCTAGAAATTAAACACTCTTTCAGTTCCCTACCAACACCTGGGCTTGGTGTCCTCCCTCTAGTGCCTGAAGGAGCCAGATTCCAAGGAAATGCTCCCTTCTAGGTGCTCAGGCAAGAGCAGATCTTGGCTGTTATTTAATCTGCATTATTGCAGTAACAGTTGTGACGCCATGATGTTTACTGAGTGCAGGTAATGACTTTACCTGAGATTGTGGCAAAAGGGGAGGCAGTGTCTCAGAATGGGAATTGACAGCAGTATCTTTGATTCTAGAAACCAGCATTTTCGAAAGATGACATTCTTCCAATGGACCTGGGGACATTTTACCGTGAGTTTCAGAACCCCCCTCAACTCAGCAGCCTTTCCATTGACATTGGAGCACAGTCCATGGCAGAGGATTTGGTATGGAACCCTGAAATTTGTTTGTGGGAATCATATATACTTACAATGCTCTCCCTGTTTCTAGTTTGAAAAAAGTAGTATATTTATAGAATCATAGCATAGTTTGGGTTGGAGGGGACCTTTAAAGCCCATCTAGTCCAACCCCCCTGCGATAACAGGGACATCTTCAACTGGATGAGGTTGCTCAGAGCCCCGTCCAACCTGATCTTGAATGTTTCCGTGCATGGGGCATCTACCACCTCTCTGGGCAACCTCTGCCAGTATCTCACCACCTTCATCGTTTAAAAAAAAAAATAAATTATATCTACCCTCTTTTAGTTCACATTGCCCCTTGTCCTATCGCCGCATGCTGCAGACGAATGCCAGTTTGTTTGTGGTGCGCCAAAGCCCCTGAAACTGGTGTGTTTATCTTCAAGCTGAAAGCTGCTGCTGCCGCATGCATGTTGCGGCTGTTAGTGAAAGCCCCAAAACTAACCCTGCCTCTGGCGTGTCAAACAGTGGCAAACTAGGCCTGATCTCGCAGCCTGAGCAGAGGTAACGTCCTGGTGTGGCTGGCCAAAGTCCCGTCTGGGTGCGTGCTGCATTGGGCTCGCGGGCATTGTAACACAGCGTGGGGAGAAATGAAAGGTGAAGGCCAAGAGCTGCGAGTGACTTGATGAAGGCAGTGGCACGGGCGGGTGGTTGTGCTGCAGCTGGTGGTGGGAACTGCCCGAGGCGAGGCCCCCGCAGAACAAACACGCCCTGGGCAGAGTGCCCTTCTCACGGCCACTTGCTGGACGCTGCCGGAGGACTCCTGGGTTTCTGCCGGTGGGAAGGGGAGCCCAGGGCGGTGGAGAGGGGTTGCGTGACTCCCAGACAAAATTTTTACCTTAGAGTGTGCATTAAAAGCTTCCTTTTATCTGCTGTGAATGAGCCCTGATCCGCACCCTTCTTCACCCTTCTAGGACTCGTTGCCAGAGAAGCTGGCAGTCCATGAGAAAAATGTCAAAGAGTTTGATGCCTTTGTAGAAACCTTGCAGTGAAGCTGCTCCCCAGGTTTGCTGCAGTAGTTCTTCCACCTCAAGGCGTCCTGGAGAATGACGTCAACAACTCTCCCTATTGCCTCTGCCCTGCCTTTTGTCTCACCTTGACTAGCTCCTTCCACCAAGATTGCTCTCTTCAACAGCAGGTAGAGCTTGTCTGCTGACCTTCCTTGACTACACCACCGCATAGTTCTGGACCGCTTTTCCTGCTCACAGCCAGTTCTGCATTTTAAGACTTCGGTAGGGACACGGGAAGTCAGACTCCGATGTATGAAACTTATTTTCTCCTCAGTCTCTGTTCTGTGTGGAGGGGCTTTGTGAAGAGTTGCCATATTCTTCCTCCAGAGGCCCTGTGGTGTAGTTTCCCTAGGTATAGCTTCTTGCTAACAGACGTTTTCCTACAGTCTCCAACCCTGTTAGAGCATAGAAAGCTTTGGCTCATTGCCAGGGTCTGTGAGTTCAGCAGATTCAACAGTTTTTAAGTCCAGGAGATCCATTCTGCAGAACGGGGCATTCCATCCTGACTTCAGCGTGAGTGCCTGGAGCCCGGGGAGAGGCGTCAGCTTTGGGACCTGCGTCACACAGCTCCCTTGGTTCTCCTGCTTCCGAGGAGCCGGGTCTCTGCACGGGCGTTTGGGGAGGCCACTGTTACCTGGCTGATCAGCAGGAATGACACCGCAGGAGCGCTTCCCGCACTGCCTGCCCGAGCGTGCCGACACTCGGCCGTGCCGCGCTGACCGGTGCTGACTGTTGGCACGCCTGCACGCAGCAGCTGTGACGATGCTGAATTCATAGCCTCTGCCTCTGAAATGTACCTGTAAATACTAGGAATCCCGTTTCTTTAGGGTTATGTAACTAGGAGTCTTAGTCTAAGATTCTTTCCTCTAACCCTTGCGAACCCTCCTGCTTTATCGTTAATAGATGATCTTAAGAATCAAGAAATATTTATTGCTTTTAAAGAAACCTATATTTAAAAGATGTTCCGTTTTCATGTAGTAGTGCGGGTCATTCTGCCCTGGATCACGGCAGACAGCAGGTGTGCCATGGAACCCTGGCCAGTGAGACTGGTCTCTCTTTGCAGGAGAATATCCAAGATATTTATTTTCTAAGACAGACTGGATTATTCTAATACAGTACTCTGGTTTAGGGGCCGAGTGTCCGTTACACCCAGTCAGGGCCCTCTGACAGAATGAAATGCACACAGCAGTGGAGGGGAGTGGCAGGGACTTGGTAAAAAGCTGTATTCTGATAGGCACGGGTGAATGCGCGGTGTTCTTCAGCCGTTCAGAAGGCAGCTTCTTTTAAAGAAGCACATTTTTGGGGAGCTTATGGTACTTTTTAATCAGCTGGCTTTTGATTAGCTGACACTTTATTTTTGTAATGATCTGGCTGTCAACAGCGTGACTGGCTGGCAGTGCTCTGTGGTTGATGTGGCTGTTGCGTGTCTTTTGCCTGATGTAAGGATGGGAGGAGAAACAGTGACACTAAGCAGAAGCTTATCTAAGGCAGGTGGTCTTGTGGTTCTCTCTCCTCCTCCTCCCATGTGTAACTGGAGTGAGCAACTGCAAGACCCCTTACTGTCCTAAAAGACCTTTTCTTTCTTTCTTCCTCCAGAAGTGGGGTTGTGTTGCCTCGGCACTGAGGAACCATCTCCATTTCCTTAGAGTGGCTGAGTGAGCAGCCTTCTAGTCAATGCGATGTGGCAGCTTCTTCAACTTCGCTGCATTCTTAATTGAACGAGGCTGCTAGCAGCCACCGGGGACCCCACCTCCTCTAGAAGGCTAGTTCTGTGCCACTGCTAGAGCAAGGAACCCACTGCAGAACAGAGCTCCTTGTAAGGGCAGAGCAACACAATGCTTGGAACTTAACCACATATTTTGTCAAGCGATGTGTTTGGTGGGAGGCCACGTGAGCTCTGAAACTCTGGGCGAGAGCCTTCTTGGAGGAGAACTACCCCCCAGACCCCCTTCAGCTTACTCAACCAATTCACCTTGTCAGCAGCCTCACACGGAAATTGCGCAGGCCTTGCAAAATCAAGTGCACGAACATGGAAGAAAGCTTCCAAGGTAAGCAACTCACAAGAGGGTTTCAGTTACGTGGGCTTTAACAAACACTCGAGCCACCTTGTTTTACAGGTGGAAGGAGTTGCAGAAGGGTGCAGGAACACAAGGAATGGATGGACCAGCTGGCTCCCGCCAGCCCTGCTCAGGAAGTTGGGCTCTGCTCCCTGGTAGGCAGTAGCTCACGGGTGGCTGGTTGCTGTCACCTTCTCCTCATGTCCAAGCTCTGCGCGGGGCAGCGATACCATCTGGGCTGCAAAGCACGCGGCTGGTGCTGCTGCTGTCCCCTTCTCACGCTGGCGGGTGGCGCATGGCGGGAGCACCCCGTCCTGCTGGTCCTGTCCGGGAGGGCCCAGAGCCAAATCCGGGTGCTCGTTTGTTGGTGCAGTTCCTAACATGGTTACAGCTCCCCCATCTCATAAGGCATGACATCAGCGTGGCACGCTTTTTTTCTACTTCAAAAGGCTGGAAATCTGCCTGTATAAGCCGCTAGCGCTGAGCTGGGCGGCCAGAGCAATCGAGAGATTTTTCTAGGGCTGCGTTATGTGCCTCTTGCCTGGACATTCCTCAGTTTCAATACACAGGCACTAGATCTGGGCTCAGGGTTCCCTGACCGCTGCACAAATGCTCTGCTTCAGGAAAGCTGTAGCTGCTGCTGTGCCTGCCATCGATGGCGTTAGGAAGGCTGTTTATTGTAGCAGCTGTCTGCTCACTCCTGTAGTACGGACACCATGTGTGTAGCTGCTGCTTGACACACACCTTGGGTGAAGGGGAAGGCTCTTCCATTGTATTGTTCCAGAAACAGTCTCCACTGTAGTTCAAGTATTCAAAAACTTTCCAATAAAACTTTTACGTAAGCAACGCTCTGCTTTCTTGTGTACTGACAGGTGTGGGATGGTCCCAGCCCCTCCCTCTTTCTCCTCGGGGAAATGGGATGGTCAGAGAGCTGCCCGCCAGCCCGCACAGGATGGAGCAGGTTGCTGCCTCCAGAGAATAAAACACTTCCAGTTGGAGTAGTCAGTAGGATCCTGGCGAGACCGCCCTACTGGAAGGCAGCTCGGGAGGAGGCTGGTGCCAAAGGCAGGCGTGGGCAATGTTCCCACAGGGTTTGGCCCTGGTGAGCTGGGAAACAGAATTAGCTGGATATTTTACCGCAGCTGAATATTAACTCTTCTCTAAAAGCAAGGGGTGGGAACAGGGAACACAAACACCAGCAGAATTTTCATCATACTTGGTTGGTACCACGTGCTTAAAAGGGGCGTGAGAATGTTTTGATCTGATAGAAGAGTTAGAAGTAACTACTCTGCTGTGGAAAGGAGGAGTGGGGGTGTCCCAGCAGCAGGAAGGGCTGGTGGAGGAGCAGCGCTGCAGCACAGAGCCCATGCCTGTCTGATAACCCAACAGCTGCATTCGAGCATGGCTTGAAGTTAAGCCTGTATAAACACCTACGCAGGTGCTAACCCCTTTCCTCTGAAGGAAAAACAAGACGGTAAAAATCTGATGGGTAAATAGAACTGCTGATTTAAGCTGCAGTGTAAAGGGTGTCTGGTTATTGTAAAGAAGAGACAGGGGATGAAGTGGCAGGAAGAGGAGGGGGGAAAAAAAAAGGGGGGGCGGAAAATGGCTGGGTAGAGTAGAAGCTTCTATGAACGGAAATATTCCAGCTTGGGGAACAAAGCTACTATTAAAAGCAATCCTTCCTTAATGTTATCTTCAGGAGGTACCACAGTAAACAGCACCCCACCGCAACCTTCCCAATGCTGACCCGCCTGCACTGCATGCCTGTGTGCGTGTCCGCGGGCATCGTTTCACACGGACTTAAAAAAAGACCCCGCACAATGTGGGGAGGGATGAATCGCTGGCAAACTCACAGAAAGCATCCTGTGGGATCCGGGCCTTACTACAGGGTCTTCAGTATCTGCCCTCTTCCCTGTGTCACCCGTAAAGCCAGAGATTGGGAAAAACCATCCGCAAACAAGTGAAAAAGTGAACAGTCACGGGACGGTTAATCACCAAGGTCACAAAACATCAAACACCATCTAACTGTGAACGATTGTATGTGTTTATAAGAAGTAAAATGTTTCTTAGAATAATGCCCTTAAGGCCACAGGGCAGCTACACGAGAACACATGTAGCTGCAACGGCCTTTACGCTGCGTTGGGTCCTGTCCCTGTGGCTGCACACAGCACGCATCCTGCCAACTACAGCACCCTGCCAACCGCAGCTCCCCCGCTCCTCCGCAGCAGATGTGGCCACGGCAGGTCACTGTGACCAGTCCCACAGCTGGGACCAGCTGCTGCACTCGCAGGCTGGGGATGTTACAGCCGGCTATTAACAATGCTGCCCTGGGACAGGAGGCCACCACAGTGCAAGGGGTGGAAAAATTACAGACTATGGCCAAAAGCACCATCTGTGTGAAGAAGCCCCAGAGAAATTAGTTGTAAACCCCTCAACTCTCAAACTTACCATCCACTAAGCTACATCCAGCAGGTAAATAAACTAATACAGACCGTAAGGATCATGCTACCTGTGACCAGCCGCCACAAACAGCTCTGCCTCCTGGTACGCGGCTGACACCTTGTCACGAGTCACGCCGAGTAACATCAGCACGCGGGAGGAGAACCGGCAGTGCTGGGAAGCCCTTCATTCGGCGGCTTAGCACTATGAACTGAGCAGCAGCACGCAGTTCTAGAAGTGCAAAATGAGCATTAACACCATCCAGATGCCAGGGCTGCTGGCCCACGGTGATGCTTTTCGCTCCAGCACCCTCCGTTCTGCTCCTGTCCTCACACCCACTGCTGGCTTCACCATAGCTACACTTGTGCTATTAGTGGTAGTAATCACTTTGGGTGTGAGAGCCTTTCTACCAGCCAAAAACTTTACTGATGCAACCAGCAAACTGCAGCGTCCTTGGGAACGGGTGGTTACCTGTGTGCGGATGAAGGGGTGGAGCACGGTGGTCCTAACCAGGAGACTGTTGTGCACAGAGGAGGAGCTACTGGTCCGCCAAAGCTGAGCTGGGAGCGTGCAGGCCTCTGCTGCACAGTCACCCGGCCGCAGGAGAAGCGGAGCCACGGAGCCAGCTAAGCCCGACCGCAGAGCCTGCAGGTGGCTCCCACTTGGCCCCTGGAGACGCCACAACCTGCGCGGCTGCCCGGGCCAGCCTCGGGGAAAGGGCAATCCTGGGCAGATGGCTCATCCTCGCAGGGAGGCGGTCCCATGGAATCCCAACCCCGTTCAGGAAAGAGCCCAACTCGCAATACTTCATTTTTGAGTTCTGTTTCCAGCCTGAGGCTCCTGCAAACTAGTATTTCTTCCCAGAGTTACTCACAGAGGAGGCATTTCACACTGCCCTTCCTCCCCCGGTGCACAGCTGTGGTTGGCAGTGGCCGGCCTTTCTTCTGTTCCTTGTAGACGTGCCACAGCTGTGCCACTGGACAGACACACCTGGATCTGGGATTACATCTTGATTTTTATTGAAATACAAAAGTGCAAACCATGAAATATAAGATTGGTGCAGATCAGAAGAAAATAAACAGTGTGAACCGTGAAAACCTCAGGCCTGCACCTGATGAACATCAACATAAAAGAAGGCAGGGAACACCAGCAACAAAAGCAAAGCCAAAAATTTTGCACAGGAGCCCCTGTGCATGAGAGGAAACGGGGACCAACCTGGCCCCCTCAGCTCTCTCTGGAATCAGCGAACACTGCCACAAGGCAGCCAGCCAGCCCCTGCTGCCCCTGCGCCAGAGAGCTCCAGTGTCTGCACACAGCTCGGGCTGGGGAGCGATCAGAGGCCGCGAAGATGGCAGGAGGCTCAGCAGAGGGAATGGGCTAGGGGCTAAGAAGCGGAGGGTTGAAGTGGAACAAGTACCCCCCTAGGGAGAGACGGCTAACAGCTAACCCGGAGGATGAGCCAGGGAAGAGACCCTTGGGCAGCTCTACAGCAAGGAGAAAACCAACGACCAGCACGTTACCAGACACTGCCCGCAGCCGGAGAAACCCAGCCCGGCCAGCGCCCTGCGTGACGGGCTGACCAGGCCAGGAGGGAATGTAGCCCTGGGGCTCGGCGGCCGCAGGCACCAGTGGCCACTGAGCCAGCGCAGGCTGCAGGCAGGCCCAGGCCGCTTGCTCAAGTCGCAGGAGGGAGAGTTTAATACAAGGCATTCTGGAGAGCAGACTGCAGAAGCAAAAGCAACCCTGGTTACTGTGCCTGCTCCAGGGCCCCCGGCAGCTCCAGCATGAGGAGCCACAGAGGAAAGGGGATATTTACACTGGGTCCCTTCCAGGATTTGCGAGCACTTTCCCACCATGAGCAGTAGCAGGTTCCTGAACACCCTCCAAATCTGCTCCCTGCAGGCACTGAACTGGAGCAGGCTTTTATCCCTGCCTGCAGGGGATGCACCAGTCTCCATTTTTGCTAAAAAAGGAAACATTATTTCAAGAATTCACTACAAAAACCAAACAAAAACAACAACAACAACAAAAAAAAAAGAGCACCCACCAAACAAACTATAGCCAGAAGAGGACGGGCACTTGCAGCAATCCCTGCTGTCCCTCCAGAGAGGGGCCAAGCTACACCAGCCCTGCTCCCATCTCTCCCGGGCAGGGAATGGTCCTTGCTGCTCTGCAGGGCTGGAACGTGCCACCCTCCCTGGGGAGCCAGGGCTGCACACAGGGCCAAGGCCTCGTGCCCCGGCACACAGGCACTTCCCGTTCCAAGCTGCCGACCTTGGGCTCGTTTGTCCCAGGAGAAGTGAGCTGGCTTTGCCTTTCCTCGGGGGGGGAATATAAGCGAAGCCAGGGTCAGCTGCAGACACAGTCAGCGCACCGTCTCCCCCGTACTGAAGCCCTCGCAGAGCCGGGTGGCTGCAGGGAGAGGGGCTGCGCTGGGCTCCCTCAGCCTCCACGCTCCTCCCAGGCTGTCCGGGAAGCCTTGCCTCTTGAAACAAACACCGGGGCAGGTACGCCTCTCTCCACACGGTCCATCCCAGCTTACTCCTCCATAGCACATCGGCCCTTCTAACCTACCCGAGCAGGGAGCACAGGTGAATCAGGAGCTGAGCATCTCTCTGCCTCCAAAACATTGATGTGGTTACCGCTGCCAGTTGTTCAGGCTGCAACAATTCACATCCTGGCCGGACAGGTAAGACTCCTGCTCCTGGCAGAGGGGGACTAAGCAGCCCTATAGCCTTTGTAGGGCAAAGTCCCCCGGTAGCCAGCAAGGACCAGACCCAGCCCTCTTCTAAAACATCTCTTGCTCCAGCCTTAGCAATGCTCAGTTTCTCGCTGACTGTTCCCACCCACGTGTTGGTGTGCCTCCTCTGAGCCAGCTGGCTGGACCTGTGCTGCCCGCAGAGCTGCCTATATTCACGCCCATCCCCATTCCAAGGCTTAGCAGAGAAGAGCCATTTCCATAATTCCTGCAGCAGATGTCACTTATTTTGTTTACAACTGGGGCACCGACCTTCGGTCAGTGTTTCAAGGCAGGCTAAAATATTATAAAAAAGCAAATTCTATTTAACATCCAGAAGCTTTTTAAAAATCTGTTCTGCTTGGTCCAAAAGATTTGTCCCCGTCGCCAGTTGCAGCGGGGGGGGGACCGACCCAGGCATGCGGGGTACAAGTCACAGAGATGGAACACACACCAGTGAAGTAAGGCTAGAAGCTCCCTGCTAACACCCTACCGGCCCAGGCTCAAGAGAGGGATCTCAGCGGGAATGCTGCAACTCCAAACCAACAGGGGTGCCCTAACAGTATCGCAGCTCTTTGGGCAGGTGCCAGACCCGCCCCGAGGACAACCTGACCGCTCCAGCTGTGCCCAGGGCACACAGGGTGCCTCTGAGCAGGCTGCCACGGTAGCACGGCAGGCATGAACTGAGGCGGAGATGGGGCGAAGGCCCTTAGCATGGAATAGCTGTGCCCTCACAGCTTTGGCACACGAATGCCCAGCACCTGGGCAGAAATTCCTAATCCAGGCCTGGTGCGCTCCAGGGTGAGGGTTAGCCGCAGTCCCCAGACCGCCCCTCAAGGCCAAGCTCTCGGTTACACTGTGCCAGGGAAAGTTCTGCTCAAAAAGACGACCAGGCAAGGTGGCCCGTGCCCGTTGGCACAGACGCACATGCCCGACGGAGGAGTGCTGCTGCCACAGGGCAAGGCAGCGATGCTCATAGTGTTCAGCAGTTCAGTGCCACCTGGGCACCTGCCCCCCGCCATTCAGGCTCCCCAGCTGTCAAAGGGCCCCCCGCCAGCCCCCTTCCCGCACAGCCAGGTCTGGCACGAACCTTTCCAGCCAGGCTGAAAATGCTGCTGGAGGGACAAACGCCTGAGCGGGGTAACTGTGGGAGGCGCCTCATCTCCTACGCCCCGGCAAACACCGAGTAGTATCTGGAGTGGGCGACCCCAGAGGAGGTTGGGCTAAATTCAGCTTCCTTGCATCGGAGGCTGACAGGTAATACAGGCCGTGTGCCCCGAGCCTGTCCGTCACTTGCCTGCCAAAAGCAGGGGGTCTGGAGTGGTGTTCGCAAGCGCAGGACACGCTGCTACCTGGCACAAGGGCTGCCAGGCTCCCTTCCCTGCTCTAGGTGCCTCTGAGGAAAGGCAGGGCGTGCGCTCAGTGCTGAGAGATGGCACTGGCAGCAGGAACATCTCTGCCACAAAACCCAGCAAGCCTGCCCTAGCTCAGACAACCCAGCTGAGGCAAGGGAGCGAGCTGGGGCGGTTGGGAGCTTAAACAAAAAAGAGGAAGAGAGCAGGAGGGCAGAAAAACCGCATATGAGGGAAGGAAGAAAGGAAGGCAGGTCATCTGATAGGGCAGCAGACTGGTGATGAGCCCCGGAGGAGCTGCACAGGCTGGTACGTGGGTTAGGACTCCCCTCGCAGCAGCTGGGAGACCGGCTCCCCTCCCTGTCTGGAGCAGCAGGTCTCCTGCTCGCTTACTTACATCCTTTCTCCACCATCTCCACAGCCCTCGCTCTGCTCATCACCCAGAGTATCAATGGTCCCTTTGCACCGGAGACAGCTTGGTCACAGCTCCAAGACAAGGTAGGAAAGAAGGTGGGAAGGTGGGCACAGTGTGCTGGTGTGGGCTGGCCTGCATTCAGGCCTCCACGTCCTCAAAGAGCTCCTTCTGGTGGTCCAGCAGGAACTTGGTAAAGGTATTGATGGGGTTGATGGCTTTTAGGGTGATGGCTACGTCTTTGGCCCACAGCAGATTCGGGCCAAACACAACTGCCAGGTTGGTGTTTGTCATCTTGTTTCTGTCACTGTGAGCAGAGACCTATGTGGCAAAGAAAGAGACCACTGTGAATCCCACAGAACAGCACAGTGGCTGCCCTTTGCCCCCCACAAAACCAGAGCTGACAGGCTCCCACGGGCAAATGGGAGGAGAGGAGCCGAAGGCTCAGTGCCAGAAGACAGCTGGGGAAACACACACGACAGGCAGCATCCTCCCGCAGGAGCGGGGGAGCGCTATCTTGCCATTTGCTGCTATGGCTTAAGCACCAGGCCGGTATCGTAGCAATAGGACCAAAAGCACTGTCAGCCAGTATCTCTACAGCCCACATCACTGCTCAAAACAATTTTCCTTCTTGCTAGAATAGCCTTGTAGTGGCTTTCCTGGCAGCAGAAAGTTCTGTAGGACGGGTCTGGGACCCCTCTGTTCTAGTCTGATCTACTCAGACATTTTGCTGTTGTGCCTCCGCCCTGGGGAGCGTTCAGCATCCCTGGTAGAGACCACACAGGCTTAACGCCCGCCTGCACCTCTCAGCACCGTGAGAAGCAGCTGCTTAGGCTGGTTCATCACAATCGTTCTTGATCTCTGTATAACCAGAGCATAAGGTAAAGAAAGGTGGTTTCATAGCCTGAGACTCATTTCTTCTCAAAGGAAAAAAGAGGGAGCAGACAGGCAAAAAGCTGACACTGGCACCTGACCTAGCAAACACCTGCCTGCCTTTGCAGCAGCTCACCTGCACCAGAAAGGCTGTCAGTAAACGGAGCACTTCATAGTTTTCTTCTGGCAGAGTCTGGAGTGTTTTGCGAACAACATCCACACGATTCCCCTCCTCTACACCTAAAAATCAAGGGAGACAGGACAAGCAGGTCCATGAGGAATCCCCAGCACCCAACCTGATGAAAGCCCTGTTTGCAGGCACAGGGTATCCCAAGCATGCCACCCCCCCCCCACCCCAAGATATCTTTGCCCTTGGCCAGTGCACTCTTGTTACAACTCACTCTGGAAGCTGACAACATGGCTGTAGAGGCCGAAAGTGAGGAGGGGCTCAGGTAGCTCCCTCAAGAAGGTCTTGAGAATGACAGCAGGGAGGTGGACATCTTCATACTGCTGGAAATCTACAGGCACACCTGAGAAAGTAGAGCGGAGACTGAGTGCTCGCTGGCCAAAGCAGGACCTCCTCCAGACAAAGAATGGGACATGGTGGTGAGAGCCCCGAACTAGGGAAGCAGTGTTTTAAGGAAGAACACAAAGATGGCCCTAAAGCACCGCATCTAGCAGAGTGGAAAAACGTGTCTCAAAAGCATATGCAAAGCACTGCTGAATCCAGCACTACATCTTTAGAAGTCATCAAATGAAACAGATGACCAAGTTTCTTCCTGGTCACCTTCAGTCCCCCCAGTATAACCAGACTAAGATGGTATATCTCACCCTGAGAAACAGCGAAATTTTCAGGAAGGAAAAGGGCAGCAAGGGTAACGTGAGTGGGAAGGAATATGCTTTCCGCACAGCAGAATTATCAGGTGCTTCTCCCTTGCAACTGAGGTCATACCCTGATGGGGCCTCACCCAGGGGCCTGTCAGCAGAGTGGAGCCACCACAGACTAGCTCCACCAGAGTCCCAGCTGGACAGCAGTAGTTAGGTAAGGAGAGCAGCTCTGCTGAGTGTGGGCACTTACCCATGTTGTATTTTTGCTGAACCTCCCTGACAACCTGTGTATTTGCTGACCTCCGGAAAATCCCCTCTGTAGCAAGAGCTGTGAAGTGAGAGCAGATGGAGAAGATCAGCCATGTGAGAGTCTCTAAAAATGCTGGTCTTACCAACCCCAAATCCGTGCTGTGGGGCATCCAGACAGACGTCAGCCAGTCCCTTTTTTAGAGAACAGCAATGCTTTCTGCTTCCACTGCCAGGCAAAGGGCACAAGGACCATTTTGCTGCTCTTATACAAGTGGGAGTATGGATGACTGGAAGAAAGAGGTCTCCTAAGCCCCGCACAGTTTCTCTGGGAGGCGAACTCACCCAGTGCAGGCTTTTACACCTTATTGTAGACTGCTGTTCTTTATCTTACTACACTCTGGATGGGAACTTGGGTGGAGGAGAGGCCACTGACATGAAATCAAGAGGGACTGCAGCTTCCCCTGAACGCTTACCATGCTCCTGCAAATGAGCAATGGTGTCTCTGACCACCAGAGGAACAGGCGACTGGTCAGGGCTCTTCTCCCTGAGACTGCGGGAAGAGACAAAAGGTTAGAAGTGGCTGGTCCTCCCTGCCCTGCACGCAGCTCCTCAGTCTCGAAGTTGTCCACACAAGCTCTACTACATAGGGTCTTGCCATCCCAGTCCCTGGTTCAGCCATCACTCCAGCCTTCTCTCCTCCTCACCCGTCATGCCACATCATTCCCTGGAGCAAGTATGAACTCATTACTACACCACAGGAATATTTCTCTGTCTTCTGTAAAAATCATAGCTTGTAGATGCCCAGGCAAAGGGGTTCCCAGAACTCAAAGCTGCTAGTTAAGAATCAGGTGAAAAGGCTTAAGCTTCCTTTTTCCTTCCCCACAGGAACAAGGGCAGAAAGAAGCTGTCATGTGAGAGAAATATATATGGAATAAGTTTACCCACCCCACCCCTGTAACGGAAGATACGTCAACCCAATGCCTGTCAGGAACGACCTAGTGATGCCGAGGCGTTCGCTGCCACCCTCACGTTCGATTGCTTACACCACCCCTCTCAGGCTACTAACGAGCTCAGCCATGCAGCACCATGGGGTTTACATTTGGAAATGTTGTGTTGGAGCTGGGGAATGTGTTTCCAGATTGCTTCAGAGCATCTGTCTGGCCACACAGTACTGGCTCCTCCTCATTCCCCGGGGAGGCAAAAATCACACCCAAAGCTAAAAATACCTTCCACACTTAGCCAGTATCGCTAGCCCTTGCCAGCATCTGTGTTTGCCTGTGTCACCATGCAGGAATGGGGGGTGGGAATCAGTACAAGGGTGAATAGAAGTGCTTTTAAAATAGAATGTATGATATGAAAGAAAACTAAGAAACAGATCTGCAGCACCGCTCAATCAAAATAGCACAGCCCTGAAGACCCCTCCATCAGCCTCCTACAGACTTCCTTTGCTTAAAGGAAGCTTCTAGTGGCATAAAGCTGTCCCCACGGCCCTTATTGTACTCCTCCTTTAGTGACCCTTAGCTGAAGAAATGATCTCATCCTAATTTAGATATAATCTAGCCAGGGAATCAAGAGGGTAGGACTAAACAGAGTCAGTCAGGAACTGGACATGAGTGCAGAGTTCCTCAGAAGAACGATTAAAGCTTCGTAGGAAGTCTGAACTGCAAGAAATTTTACAGCCACTTTTGCTGCTGTTCAGTTATACATACAGTGACCTTGTACCAACACAGTCAGGGCAAGAGCCACACAATCCATAGATACTCACTGCTGGAGCGAGACTCCAAACTGCTGGTTTGGCAGCGGTGGGCGTGGGGGTGTTGGCTTCTGGGGCACTTGTGAAGGTTTCTGCAGGGATCTCAGATATTCATCGTATCTGTGGCAAAACACAGACTAGTAAAAAGCCACTCCGCCTCCCAGAAAAAGCATGAACCCAGCACTGCACGTGACCCACTGCACATACACTGGTAATAGCTCCAGCCTAGCATGGTTGATTCCAGCTATGCAAAAATAGGACAGGCAGCTCTGGAGCACAGGGGCAACAAGAACAAATGTCTCGTTGCCAGAAAAAAAAAAGCAGGGAGAAAGGAATACCTAACTGGAATCAGAAGCTGGAGTAGCTGAGGATGACAGCCAGCATGGGCAGCAGGACAGGACAGCACTGCTTGTAATGAGATAGTTGCATGTGTGTGTGTCAGGGACAGGGAATCAATCTGGCAGGACAGAGATTGTGGCAACTTTGGGAAGCCCCAAAAAAAACAAGCTGAACTGTGCAGAGGGAGCAAAGCAGGTGCCCAGACTCAGGAGATGTGCACCATGAGCTCCAGGTCAGTGTTAAGGTCAGCACCTTGCAGAAAGCCCCTGATGCATGAGTGGGAGAGGGTGGGATTGGTGCTGCACTGGCGGAGGATTATTAATTCAAGGGCAGAACTGGGCACTGGGACCAAGGACATACAGGAAGGAGCACAGAGAGAAACAATACTCTTTAAGGCAATGTGTCACCATTCCCTCCAAAACCACTGCCTGAGTGGAACAACCTCTTCCTCCCCTTGCCATTCCCCCAGAAAAGTTCCCTCTCCCAGAGCCCTAAGCAAATGGGAGATAGGCAGCACTCTCACTTCAGCACTTGGCTTGGGATTCCCAACTGTTCCAGCTTCACATACTCCTCCAGCTCACTAAGGAAGTTCACATAAAAAATCTTTCGTCCAAACTTAAAGCTGAAAAACAAGAGAAAAGTAGGTATGTGAGGAATCCAGTATCAGAACAGACCTTACAGGCAAGAAGAGCAGGGGTCAGCAAGAGACACCAATGGGGCAAGGGGGCAGGTATGGCTGAGCAGCAGAGAGGTCGCCCACATAGCTCTCCAGCTCCATGCATTTCACCAGGAGATGCCAAGACTTTCCAAGTCACATTAGAAGCCCTAGCACATCCTAAACCGCTGCATTTCTCCTTCCTAAGTTCAGCAGTAGGCTGAAGAAAGTTTTGCTTTCAGTTGTTCTGCAGAGTTAGGATTTCAGCATCACCACAGTGAATTAAATTTAATTTGGACTGATGCTCTCGCTTCCTTTTTCATTATTAGCAGAGCCTACATCACTTCTTGGCTGGACAGAAAGGGAGCAGCACAAAGCTGCAAACTCTGTAGGTTCCCAAAGCAGTACTTCTTGTGACTGTTTCTGGGCTCAGGAACAGGAGGAGATAGCACAGGGTGAGAGACTCCAGGTAGGCTTGGAAGCCTGGGCTCATCTTGTGCCCCACTGAGAATGCCCCATTACTCCCCTGCAACGTGAGGATGCAGGTGAGGTTCCCTATAGCATTTCCTACCTGATCAGAGGCTTGAAGAGAATCAGCAGAGTCTTGATGAACATGGTTGGGTGCACAATATACAAGGCTTTGATGTTCTTCTTGTACCTGCCAAGAGAAGCTAAGTAAGGATGAACTGCACTTCAAGCAGAGGAAACAATCTTTCTGCAAGATTAAGGCACCTTGGGTGCTCCATTCCTTTTGCACGGAGCCTCACCGCTCCCCAGCACCCACGGTCTCTGCTCTACCGTGCTTTGTAGCTGTGTCAGGCCGCTCAGCAGCCTAAGGGCACACTCCGCTGTATTCCAAGATTCACCAAGCAGCAGTGAGCAGCCTCACCAGGAAGTAACAATTACACGATGGAGCTGACACACGTGCACTAGGACCTGGTTTTGCTGTTTGCCCGTTGGCCTAAAGGATGTAACTACAGAAGGTGCTGTTCAGCCCATAATTCAGCCTGCACTAAAAAGCAACCCACCGCTTTAACAGCGGAAATAAGTGACAGTACATTATGATCAACAAGCTACATGGGGGACCTGGGGAAGATCTTTTTATGATACACCACAGAACAGCATGTTAGATCCTTGCTTGATGCAGCCTTACTCACTTGCGATCAAATTCCCTGTAGGCATCCCGCAGCCAGC
This sequence comes from Falco punctatus, assembly GCF_963210335.1. NCBI lineage: Eukaryota > Metazoa > Chordata > Aves > Falconiformes > Falconidae > Falco > Falco punctatus. Next base: position 2,887,843 of record NC_137587.1, read on the forward strand.
TCAGGGATGGCTTGTTCTCACTGGTCAGGCCATGGTGCAGGTACACCAGTGTGTAATCACTCTCCACGTATTGGTCCAACGTGAATTTCAGGTACCTGAGAAGAGACAGCTGCTGAACTCACTTCATGCCCCTGCCACGGAGAGGCTCTTCCTCCCTTTGGGACTCATTTTCGTGTGCCATTGAAGAGGATTTGCATCCCCAGCAATGGAAGTAAGCACTCTGGGGGAAAAGGTCCAGCTAAAGAAGCCACTGCAGATAGATCTGGCCCCAGGAAACCAGCACCTGGGAATTATGTCAGGCTTAGGAAGTTAACAGCAGCCTCCTAAGACACTACTCACCCCAGCAGTTTCACGTGATCAAGTTGATGACTTGGGGGCATCCGGCAGGCACTGAACAAAATGACTTTCCTTCCATATTTGTCATCACCTGCAGATGAAATGCCAGAGATTACAGAAAGACTAAGGGCTACGTGGTGGTCTTGGCAGCAAGGGGTAACAGAAAATGGGAAACCCCATTTCCAGGCAGAAGTCTGGATTGCCACAGCTGCCAGCAAAGCTAAATCTGATTCCCAGCAGTTACCATGGGCCCAGTATGGAAGCAGAAACCTGAACACCAAGGGCCTGGCAAGTCAACAATGCGAGTGGAAAACAGAGTCCATGCTCCAGCCCTGAAAGAAGAGGAAGGATTGGAAGCCAGGATGCTTCGGAGCACAGAGACGGAGGCCTCAAGTACAGAGCAGAGTGCTCAGAGCATTAATCCTGCAACACTGCCTCTGGGCGCTGCTCCTGATGCACCAGTGCCCAGGAAGGCAAAGGGAAAAAAAGTGTCCCTTACAGGCAAAATAACCACTCCTTCCACCCTACACACAGTCCAGGCTGCTTGTGGTCTGGTGCATTTGTTCCTTGCTTCACCTGAAGCTTAGTCCTGCACGCAGAACAAAGCCTTTTCATACCCTGGAAACCAAGAAATTCCTAGAACCAGGGCAGTCCCAGCCATCCTCCAGAGATGAGAAGCAATCATCACCATAAGCCTCTTCTACAGACGGATTCCCCAGGGGGATTGCAGAACAAGCTGTTCGCTGCTTCCCAGACCTTCCATCCACAGAGATATTTTTCCAGCTGAGCTGGAAGCAGCTGCAATGCACGGCACAACAAAGCATTCTAGGTAAAACCCCAGCAGAGAACGGTCCCCAGCCCACTGCAGCCAAATGACCCATCAAGCACCCTCAGCTCGGGGAGGACACTCCCAACCACCACTGGAGGCTTCACACACAACGAGCCAAGTTTTCCCCAAAGCAAGTCTTCATACGTCAGTGGACTTCTGCCAGCAGGGATCTCGGCCCCATGAACAAAACCCAAGCAGATAGGCACGGACAAGCTTAGCAGACATGCTAGGGGAATCGAGAGACTTAGGTAAGTAAGAACAAAGTCACAAACCTTTTGGACATATGGAGTTTGAGGGAAAGACACAACACCCAATCCATTTCCATAAGGATGACTTGCACCAGTGGAGATGAAATGGTTCCTTTAGTGTGAAGGGTTAAAGTTTTCCTTTCTTGCTACTCACCCTGCCCCGAGTGCCATGTTTTCTTGTCAAGCAGGAGCACGGAGCAGTGGAAGGGGCTACTGAGGTTATACTGAACACCACCCTCCTCCTTCCCCTACGGCACAACCATCTCACACAGACCACAGCACAGAGAAGCAGCAAGGATCGCTACTTACGCAGGACAGCCCTGCCGTACATCATTCCTCCTGAAATATATTATTTTTCCCCCACTGATTTACAATATTCAGAGCATGCAGCCATTTTCTCACCTTTGCACGGGCTCTGGCCCTCAACTACCACTTGGTTGCACTTGCCATGCAGCAACCGAGATCTCAAAACTGAACTCCAGAACAGCAAACCTGAGGTTTCTGGCAACACTGCCTGCCAGCAACAGATACCACTTGGTGCTGCAAACGGTAGCCAGAGAAATCACGTACACCAGCCACGACATAAGGATCCCACTAATCCTCTTTTAGCCCCATCCCAGCCAGAAGAACAGATTCTCTTGCTATTTAGTTCACTTCTATTTTGCCCTCGCAAGTCCCATTTTCAAGTCACCCAGCAGACGACACAAGAGACAGGATTTACTGATGCACACAAGCCAGAACCTCTACAAAAGCTAGGGACACTGAGGCAGCACTAGGTACAGACCAGGAAACGGGTGGGCAAAGGCCATCACATTGACATACACATGCGGAGGTAAGGGGCAGTTAGGGAGGACGCATGACCCAGAATGCAGGACTAGGAGAGAGTGATGCAAGGCTCATCTGGAACAACCAGATACAGTCACAGCCAGGCCACAAGACCAACATCACACTGCATATCCCACGGTAGCCCACTCTCTGCCTAGCCCAGAGTTTCTTGGTAGCTTGCTACAAGCTTTAGGGCTGGGTCTAATGCACATAAGCTGTCTATAAAACAAAGGTGCAGGCTACAAAGTCCTGGGCAAGGAATATGCCATATCGTGACTCCTCCCAGTGGTCCTGAGCCACTCTTATGGCTCCATCTGGAAGAAAAAGGGTCTTGCCTGCAGAGAGCAGTAAGAAGATGGCAGCATCTGAGAACCTGTTGAGTTCTGTAGTGATGAAAGAGAACAGTCAGAAAGATTGCAGATCATGGCTCTGTGCTGAAGTCAGAATAGGTGCTATCTTCAGCTAACGGAGAAGCTGCATTTCATGCCAGAGTGGATGGTCTGAGGGCCAAAAGCAGACTGCAGGCTTGATCAAAGCAGGCCTTGCTTGTGAAAAACTGCAGCACAGCACCACGTTCATGCGATGTTGTGGGTGGCTACACACTCAGCTCAGGCTCCTAGGTGCTGATTTCCAGCTCCGACAAGTCACAAGTCAGGAACAACACAGCTTAAACACCTTCCTCAGGAACGACGTGAAAGACCATGACAGGGCCTATGCAAAGTCTAGAATCTCGTTCCTTATATAGCTTTGGTGAAAAGGTCTGGGATCGCCGGTAAAGAAAAAAATGGACAATCCATGATTCTGCCGAAGGGGAGATGGCATGTTTCCCCTGGATAATTTCCAGGACCAAGTACAGAAAGATAATCTATAGTCCTCTGGATGACTAAAAAAAAAAAAAAAAAAAAAAAAAAAAAAAAAAAAGGAGTGGCCTGTTTTGCCTTTCAAATCAGAATGAATTTATGCATGAGACCTACACAGGAACCAGCATGCTCATTAGTGAGTGCTGGGTTCCACTCCAGTTTCATCACACCGAGCTCAGCCTGTCAGCACAGACACCTTCAGTACAACCAGCTGCCAATCTTGGTTCCACCTGACATACATCAGACCAGTCTGGTTCCTCCAGACACGATGAAATTCAAAATTCAGCATCAAAGCTGAACAATCAGTTGTTCCAATTTATAAAGAAGAACCTAAAGCCCATTGCACGCATTCTCGGCTGCAGGAAGAAACTGCCTGCAGGTGGCCTCTCTGCCTCCAACCAGATTCTTACCGGGTCTGAGCTTTCCCAGACGCCCCATCCCTTGTACTGTTTGCTTTCCTGCTCACAATATTAATCTTAGGTATCTAGGTTTTCACCCTGTTTGCAAGTGCAAATAGCTCGAGTTTCCATGAAATACAACTATAGACCATGAAGTAATCAGCTTCTCAGGCTGTCTCCTACTCTCCCAGATGAGGAAGGCTTGATACTTAACAACAAACCAACAAAGAGGCAATTATATATCATCTGTACTCACAGAGCACCCCAACAATGTGCATATTTTTGTAAGTTCATACATAAATATTTTCAATCTATGCTGGAATTAAATTACCTCCCTATAGGATGTAATTCAGACATATATATATATATTTTAACAACAAAGAGCAGCCAATATGCAAAGCCTTTCCAGTCAAGACAGCTGCTCATCTAATGAGATATTGACTTGCAGCACAGATGGACATGCTAATTCTCCTGAAGATTTTTATGGTGCTTTTAAGGCCCAAACTCTTTTTCCTCTCAAACAAAGAGCAGTGTTTCCAGTGCACTTCTGAGACAAGGGGCGAGGAATGTCACTGCTGTGGTTCCAAACCATCAGTGCAGGACCATACTCCTAAAAGGGCTGAAGTTTGAATACCGAGGCTAATGTTTCAGATCAAAACCTACAGCAATACAAACGTATCAGAGCAGAAATTCATATCGATGTAGCGGTACTGTCCTTAGACAGGACTCTATTAATACAGCCAACACAGAAAATATATGTCTGACTCGCAAATCGTGGTATGTATTTCTAGGTATTTCTTCTGAAATAATACCCGTTAGCCTTTATGCCATGATTGGAGGCTGTCACACCTCACCGGCAGCGTAACTGCAGTCCAGGGACCCTGTTTATTCCTACCTTCATCAGGTGCCCTTGGCTGAGGGCCCACCTCCATGAAAGACTCAAATGAGAATATCCTGGTACTTTGATACCGAGAGAAGGCAGATGGATAAAACTTGCCACCAAAAGATAACATTACAGGTAAACAGCAAAGTTAACAGAATTCAAGGTCAAGCAGAGGCCACCACTACATAATTTTGTGACATTACTACACAAGTTTCATAAATCTTAGGATGTTATCAGGGCCACGGTCAGTAAAAAAAAATTCTCTAATGTAATTTCCAGCCAAGCTTATGATACAGCTGGGTAGTGTTTAAGTATCATAGATTTTAGCTGCCTGTTGAACTCCAAAATGGATTTAGTCCCCCAGGAAAAGAAGGTAAGGAGCTTAAAGTAGAAGTATTTTAATACATGACATCTTCCACCTAGACATTCCCAATATCCAAACGCTGCCAGAAGCATAAAGCCTTACCAAGTGACTACAGCTCTAACTGACACAAAAAATACTACAGGGTCAGATTAAAGAACATAATACGGGAGGATGCCTGAGAGCATGGCAAATCAGGGAGAAGAGCCCACGTCATGAGGCAGTGAGGATCAGCATTTCCACAGAACGTGTGAAGCTCTTGACCTGCTATTCAGAAACAGCAGAAAGAATTTCACACCGAAAGAAGTTTTCATGTACATCGAGAAGCGTGAAAGCACTGGCAGCCAAATTCTTAAGGCTTGGAACTGAAGTCCAGAGAGTATTAACAAATGCTCAGCAAGCACTGAGCAGTCTAGCACAGCTTCAGGCTAGAACGAGGAACAAGTCACCAAAACACAACATCTCTGCAGCCAAATGGAGAAGAAATAGGTAACAGTTGCTTTCAGCTGGAGATCCCAGTTTAAGTGCCAGCTGCTTAGCATGTGAGTGCAGCACTGGATCATATGAAGGAACAGGAAGCAATCCTAGGATAAATTTCCAAAACACACGTGACAAGGATGTAAATCTGAGTTCCAACTGAATTGGTCCAAGCAGGCCACCACCATGACAGACGAGGAACGGGATTTACATTGAGACCAAAGAGCCCCAAAGTGCCCAAAGTAAAGCCCACATGACAGATTTGGCTCAGATGATTCTGCTGTGCCTGAGGCAGAGGTGCAGCCCTCAGATGACAATTTTGTGTAGCCTTTGGACTCCTGAAGATTTGCCAGTGCAGCCTAAGGCTGAGCAAAGTTTGGGCTCCCCTGAGACAGTCCAGCTACAGGCCACGGTCATGCTAAAAGAATACCATGATCTACAGTACCATGTTAGTGCCACAAAAAAAAAAAAAAAAAATCTACCTACCTGGTTGGGCCCCATCAAGTGCACCCTGGTCTGGAGGAACAGAAACAAAGTTATAGCAAGCCAAGCTTCGCAGCCCTTCCCAGAAAGTAATCTTGAGTATAAAATCTCAGAGCCTAGCCAGATTGCCACTGGGATGCGTTTAGTCGCCCTCTTGCAGCAGTCAAGCTCCTTCCATTTCAGCTTTCCCCCATGCTCCTGTCTAAAGCAACCTTATCTAACAATCAGAGGCAGTAACAGCAACCCAGGGTTTCCAAATCTTTCTTTGATTTGCAACTAATTCTGTATAATCACAGTCAAATTTCTGGCGCTTATTGTTACACTTCACTTTTAAAAGGGTTAAACACAATTCTGAATGTCAAGGTCCTCTGAACAAGTTCAGAAGCATATAGAGAATGGCATCATGCTGTATAAATAATATATCCAAAAGACTGTTTAGCCAGAAGCTAAATTTCACTAATAAGCTGAAGACAGGGGCAATTTAGATCTTCAACACACCCATAGCTTTAAAAGAAAAAAAAAAAGTTAAGTAGATTCTAAATAAAATTTAAAAAAATCAACTACTAATTAGAAAAAAGGTGTCTCTGTGCTCAGAGGGGTCTACAAAGGCATTTATTACCAAGCTAAGCCCCTTTCCATCACTCTTACAGCTACATACAAGACATATCAAGACAGGAGCCTGCACAGAGCAGGGCTCTGGAAAGAAACCCATTCCCTTGATCTCCCTTAGAAATGTAGAATCCTTTGGAAACTCTCCATTCCCTTGATACTGCATGTCAAAACATGGTGCACAGGCTGGGCTTGCTTTGGTTGGGCCCAATTCTACAGAACTCGTTCATCATTCTATATCATACAAATACCGTTAAAAAAGAAAAAGAAAAAAAAAGAATGTCAAAGCCAGAAACTACATCCAAAAGCAGCAGAAATACAGGCACTCTGTATTAATGGAGCCAATAAAAATGGACCGTACTGGAAGGGAAAAGGACCCTTGTTAGCAAAGGACCTTGCTGAGCCCATTCGCCACCAAAGACAAAACCCACACTGCATTAATATACTCTCAACACAAGTTCAGTCTGCAACTTCTGCCTTTGCCTGCTTAGGGATACAACAGCTACTGGTACCCCAAGACTGATTTCCCCCCGCACCCCCCCCTCCCATGTTAATCACCAACAGGGCAACAGCAAATCATCAGCACTAGTTCCAGCTTCGGCACCTGCAGCCAACGGCCAGCCACAACGCTTTTCAGGTAGGTTTGGTACCAGATTCACCACGAAAAAAATTCACTATTGAAACTGCAGCTTCATTCTAGTAACATGCAAGAAGGTACGCCCCCAGCTCTTCACCTTGCTTTCCCACTTCAGTCACAGGTCTTACACACAATAGCATCACGCCTTCTCTGCAAGGGCAGCCCTGAGACTTCCAATTTATGGTGTGAGGCAGCAGATTTCCCACAAAAACTAGCAGAAACACACTCTGAGTTTCAGCAAAGCTTTGAAGTCACTGAGCAGAGACCACAGAGCTGAAGTAAATAGTGATGGCCACTCTCCTGACACCTGCTATGCCAACCTCTAGCCTCAACAGCAGGGGAAAATTCATACATCTACCACACGTTAAGCCCCAGTTTTCTTATCCCAAAAGGAAGAAAGTCAGTTATTGTGTTAAATGGGAATGCTGATGCACCTCACAGCCATAAGTTTGCATATGGATCATAAAGGTAAGACCACTATTTCGGACTGGGCAGAAGAATGGGGAAGGAACACTGGCAGAGAGTCGTCAAGAGCCCTGCTCTTCCCACACAGCCCCAGGTTTCCAGTAGGAGCTGCCATCTCTGGAACCCTCCTTTAGACTGTTATTAACTAATCTGCCATATTCTTGCAATTCAACCTCTGTTGAAAGTCAAGGCCAAGATTATGTCACATACTAGACTGCCTCAGCCCCCAAGGAGATGGAAGCAGCACCTTTGCCATATAAGAATTAGTAGGAGGATACAGAAACGCTTAAACATAACAGAAATCTGGGATAGCTCCTCAACAGCCTTCAACCAGAAGCCTATGCCTCCTCCGAACGCTGTGATGTGAGGAAGGAAAAAACCCACATTTTGCAGAAGTGGTTTGTGCAGTGAAATCGAGCTGCCTCTGCTCCAGCTTCTAGCCACGTGTGAAGATTAATTTCTCTGCTACAATGCTCACAAAAAAAAAAAAAAAAAAAAAAAAAGGAACTCTGAGCCAAGACAAGCACAAGCACGCGGAGACCTCTCCAGAGCCTGCGTAAAACACTCCAGAAACACACACTTGAAGGCAGGTCTGAAAGGACAGGCAGTGTATCACTCTTTCCTTCAGAAAAGCATTGAATCTCAAACCAAGAGGCTTCCCAAAACTAAAATATTGTGATTCATAACAATGCCATAGTACTCTCTCAGAACTGTGGCCTGGATGCCTTTTGCTGCCATCAGCAATGACGTGCCTGCTCCTTCCCCACAGACAGTTTCTTCCAGGGAGACCCCAGTCCCCAGAAGAGACAGGACCATAAGGCACAAAGGAAAGTTTCCGTGAGACTGCTGCACTATTTTTAAGTGAAAAACAAATGCAAACTCCTTATTTATCTACCAAATTCTGCAGAATGGTTTTCAACATTTTTTTTCCATCTTTAGGCCAGACAGCCAGGATATTCAAATCCAGCATGCCTTGAACTAAATGAAAATTAAGGTCAGTTAGAAAATGAGTGCGCTTTTTGTCATCAAAACTGGGCTTTTAGTAAGTTATTAACACCGTACACCCATCTTGTAAGAAGCAATTACTTTTCTGACCACACAGGATAACCCTGGGATCGCGGAGTTCAGCCCGAGGATGAGAACCAGCCTTCTGCTCCTGTCTCAAAATAGCATCATCTCCTCAGAATATATTTCAGGGAAGGCAGGAACAGAGTTAGCCATATGCTTTCTGCTCTGAAGTGCAGAACAGGGAAGGACAGGGAACAGAAAGCTCATAAATCAGCAAAATGGATAAAACCACCCTCGATCTGCTGCCATTTGGTAATATTTACAAGAGAAGCAGCATGGAGCTATTTAGTTTCAGGCTCACCATGGCAAGCGTTCATTGCACCTGAAGGTGCTGACAAGCACAACTTGTCAGTAGAGCCAGATCCAAACAGTTTCATATTAATCCTCCAATGAGATTTTGATTCTCTAGGCTACTTCTAATAAGATTTTCCCGGATTTTCCCAGATTGTTTGCCTCCCAACAACAACCCAGAGAACATTACCCTGCCTGATTCTCCAAACAATTAGTGTTATTAATAATTGACCTGAATTATTGATAGAATTATTGAAGAAAACTGAACAAGCAGCTTCACTCCAGAACCCTGACCACCAACTTGGGCCCCTTCGATCAATTTCATAAATCCTGCTTCCAGGAGACGAGAGACCAGCGAGTCTCACAACTACGGGGCAGCAAATCCACTATCCGAGCTGTGCTACTAGGTCTTCCAACGCCAAGAAAGGCATCACACCAGTTCTGTGTCTGGGACCATCACGTGCCTTCAGTTAAACCAGTTAGTGGGGAAAACTGGTCAGAAGCAGCCAACGACAGAAGCTTCTCGTGCTACTTCTGCACCATAGAGACACGATAGGGACAGAGAGCTCAGTAGAAACACAAATTTAAACCCCGACGGGGCAGAGATCTCTTTCAGAATGCAGGCAGCCTCCCAGTCAGCCATCACACCCCCCGAAATCCTTTCAGGAAGTTAGAGAATTCTTCATTTGTTATCCCAGTCAACGTGTCAAATGGCTGCATTCCACCCACCGAGCCACACCTCCACTGGAGTGATACTCCATACAGGGAGCTCTGAAAAGAAGGGTCATGTTACCTCGGAACAGAAATCCCGCAGGAAGACTGGTGCTTGAGGCAGGAGGCAGGGCACAAAGTCTGTCCTCGGTTTGGGCTGACATTCCAGCCTTATCAACGTCTCTGATCTAAGCTCTCTTCTAAGGACCTTGTCTGAAGCTTTGTCTGAAGTGAACAACAGGATCACTTAACTCGCCAGCTCCCAGAGTCCAGAAACACATTTACCTCTGCCATTCACATTCCAAATATTCTAGCTATTATCTCTGAAACAGTGGAGTCCAAACATCTGTCCCCTCCCAGTTTCAGCAGTAGCAGAGACCAGGGTGTAGACCTCTACAAACGCCAGTTCTGAAATTCCAGCCCCATGGAAAAGAAGGTTAGTAACACATTTGCAAATGAAAGCACTTGTGGCGATGGACGAGGCATAATGACCCAAATGCTAAAAACACCTGGCCTGTCAACCTGAGCAGCCAGAGACACACAGGAGGCAAAGGACAACAAAGCTTCGAGTTTGCCATTATCATTTAGCTCCCAAAAAGACCTAAGATGAGAGGTCAGGAGAAAGCAAGCTCATTCTAGAAGACACCCCAGAAAAGAATGATGTCAGGACAACGCTTACCAAGGAAAGTGCCTGAGATTCTTCCCTCCGTGGTCAAACCCTACTGCAGAACAACCCCGAATCAGGAGCTTTCCAGCTTGTGCCTCTGCTTCACTGCAAATTCGTATGTGGGGCAGGGACCAAGGTACAGAGAAATGGCAGTAGGAGGGGTAGGAGGTGGCTATAGAGATTATCAAGGAGGAAGTGTGTATCAAGTCAAAACAGGTTGAAGAGGCGCTCTTTTTTTCAACAAGGAAAGCGGGGTACACTGGAATCACCCTTCCCTCAGGCTTACCACAGCAACTTAAAAAACACCCCCAAAGCTCTTTCTTAAGGAGGTCCCAGCAGTAAATCACTAAGGGTTAGTGTAATTAAAATAATTTGGGTAAGACAACCACACAGGGAAAATCCAAATGCTGGTAACCCTGAATGATCAGGTCTTTCCTTGCAGTGGGACATGGGCCTATTGCCCCTATTTCAGATTTCTGTAAATGCTGTTTCTGGACAGGATGGCAAGCTCTGGTCTTTCCCATACGAGATTGCTGCCGGACCCACCGTGGATTATTCAGTCAGCTGAGGACCTTGCAGCTCTACTGCAAAACTACGTAATTCCATGGCATTATCATGCAAAACCCACATCTTGTGCTCAGGATATAGTCAAGAGCCCCACCTAAAAAAATTCAGCAAAAGCAACCAAGTCCCACTAATAACATAATCAAGACAGTAAGAGCCCAGAAGGAATGCAAGTTTAACGGAGATCAACGGAAAATTACACATATCGCAAACATTCAAGAAGTCTGGTGCTCCTTCTCTTTACGATGCCAGCTGCCATTGCCACTTGGGCCTGGTGTATAGCAGATGCCCCCACAACCCCATTAGAAAGACCCTTCCTCAGTCCAGCTGCAAAGACATTAAAGAAGAAAACAGAAAGACCACTACCTGCTACTTCCACAATGTGGTGCCTGGCGATATCATAGTAGGGATCGTCCCACTGCAGGTGAGTGACGGGCTCAGGGGAGCCTTTGGAGTCCTCTGCGCAAAACACAAAGAACAAGCACTCAGAAGAAGGGATCTGAGCACCCTGGTGAGGGGTACAATGGAGAGAGAGGGATGAGAAAAAATGGCTCTTCAGCGTGGGCGGGACTGATGTAAGCATCTGTTCACCTCAGAAATTCTGAGTGGGTAAGAGCAGCAATGACTTCAGAAGAGACCCACCAATCCCATGAGGTCTGTATGTGTCCCTCAGACCGTACACCCTCTTGAAAATGTCTGTTCAGACATTCATTCACAAAGACAAAACCCAAGCGCCAAGGGCATCACCATGGCTTGCTAGAGCAGGAGAATCTTAACATCGTCTCATGATGGCTGCCCGCCCCATATGCCCTTTAGCAAATTTCCATGACCTCTTTGGGCAGCAGTCCATAGCACAGGATTTCAGAGCAACAACTCAGATCTCCAACCCCACCTCCCACATGGAAGTTCCAGACCCTACCACTCAGAAAGGCCAAACTATCCTGCAACAGACCATAATGGAGGACACTCAAGGACTCCGAGCGTGTCTGTACCATCAGCACCGAAGTGCAGCCAGCTACAGGACTGAGAAGAGCATATTTACATCAGCTGGCTCTGAGCTTTTTAGTGCTGTTCAAACACAGGGCTAATTCGCTTGGGTGTGGTGCAAGATTAATGTGTCTAGGGAGCTTTCAAATGGAGCTAGGGCTCTCTGTATATGTAGATATGACCACAACGCTGCAGGTCAAACAATCCCTTTTTGGCCAAAACCCAGACCCCAAACAGGCAGGATACTTACCTGATCTAGGAAAAGCAGGGGCTTCATCTGCTGGCCAGCTCTTATCATCTATGGAGGCCAGTTTGAGCTGGCTGAGGGACTGGTTGGTATCATCCAAGTTCAGGTCATCCTGAAGCTCCGAGAGTGGATCTGTAGCCATGGTCCCCAAATACCGCAGTTTATTTTGCAGCGTCTAGAATGAGGACAGCAGAGATTGCTAGGTGAGACAGAGATCCCAAGTTTACCTCCCCATAGCGGCTCTTTCTCTCCTCACTGATTTTCCCCAAATCCTACCTTATCTATACTTATCCAGAGATACTTCCTCCCCCCGCCCCTTAACACAGCCAACTCCTCCTCCGAGCCAGAAGCACCAACATATGCCAGATTCTTTTGTGCCAAGTGCTATCAGAAGGCCATCAGGAGCCTGTACCAACCCTCTCAGTGAGTCTCTGCTTGACCACAGCTCTGTACAGAGCAGTTTCTCTCCCAAAACAGGAGCAGCAGCAAGACGCTGAGGAAGGCGACAGGCTATGCCAGCCCCTGCCTGATACACTCACTGTACCAGCTCTGAGCTTCCCCCTCCCTCCGAAGGGCTGGCACAAAGCCCAGCTGTTTCCACAGTTGGCCCAGTGCTGGAAGCTTTCCCAGGAATCACCCCCCCTTCTCCCCCCACCCCGCACCCCCCCCTCCATAAGGGAGGGCCAGAGCTCTCAACAGCGCTGAAGTGGGTGCTTCACTGTGCTGGGATCTGAACGCAGAAATGAACAGCTTCTTAAAACAGGATTTCATAGGCTGAGCTAGTAAAACAGGGAGGAACAATGCACATACAACCTCATCTCCTTTCAGCATCACCCAGCAATTCCCTTCTCCTACACGACAGCAAGCAGCAAGTAATCACCTCTTTAATTTAAAGCCATATTGCTAGAATGAGTATTTTTCACCAAGCATGCCATAATAGTGAGGAGACCATGGAATTAAGAGGGTCCAGGATACAGACAGCTCAGTGTGCTTGCTGCTGCTTGCAAATACTTCTCCCTCTCACCTGGAGCAGAAGATGTGTCAAACCCAGGACTGAGCTAACACAGCACACAGCACCTCTTAAGGGTACCAATTCTTAGGGACAACCCCTAGGAAATAGCTGTTATCCTCTAAAGTCAGCGTCCTGAAAGTAAGCAAGGAAACGCTGGAAAAGACGAGTATGTAGATCTGGATCGCTCACACAGACCACACGGACAGTAATTCAGCAGCCAACAGGCAGCAAGCCAAGAGGAACTGTAGCAAAACAAAATGACACCTTGCATCAGCAAGACTCTGTAACGCTGTTTCTCAGACAGGCTTGTGCTTGTTTCACATTACGAGGAGAGCAGAGTTCAAAGACGATCTGAGGAGGCACAACACCTTTGCGTCATACGATTATATTCATAGTAAAGCTATTTCCTTTAACAGAATGGAGGGGAGCAATGCCGTTTTGCATCTTCCATCCCTAGAGCCTGATTGTGTATATTTATCCAGAGAAGCCGATGAAACAGTTGCTCGGATATGAGCACAGAGGACAAAACCTGTGAGAGACTGAGCACTGGACAGCATCACGTCCAAGCTCAGGGCAACACTCGTGACCAAGCTTGGTGATGCATTTTGAGATACAGGAAACTGGATCTTCAGTTTTCCCCTCCCTCTGGATCACTCCATGCTTGTTACTTCCTGCCCTCCCTTATCTACTACTCACCAGTTTACAACCAGTTTGAACCTCTCTGGGGCTCCCCAGGGGCTGCGAGCTATTGCTAAGCAAATGAAATAAGTTTCCTGAAATATGAAAGAGCAAGACAGACATGGGCAGCGGATCACCAAGACAGCATGGCAAACATATAGGGTCTCACCACTGCAGCCAAGCAGAGACCCTGCCCTCCGGTGAGGACTGCGAGAGCTGTCTGACCACCTCCAATCTCAAAGGGACGAGAAGCAAGAAACCAGGTTCCCTTGCACCGTGAGCTTATGCTGGAAGCATGCAGCAGCAGAGCCAAGGGACAAGGACTCCCCACCCCTAGCAGCTGATCCGATTTCTATGGTAACACCAGGCACCAACTCTTCTTATGACTCAGTACACTTAAAGCATTCCCCACTGCAGCTCAGCAGCCCCACAACCCAGCACTCCATGCTAAGGAAGCATCTACGTCCCCCCAGTGCAGCCCCTCAGTACCCCCAGCTCCCAGGGACTTCCCGGCCCTGGTGGGGAGAGAGGATCTACATTCAACTGCTACCATCCACCGAGGTGCCTTTCATGTGAGATTCTTGGGGATGCCCAGTAGCAACAGCATCCCCAAAGCAAGGTCCTGGAGAGCTTGGGGACTAAATCCAAACCCTCCCACAGCCGAGCGATGGTAGTGCTGCAGGGCCAGCAAGACACTAAGCATCCCCTACACAGATCACGACTTGGCTTCACAGTCAACTTGCAGCGCTTGATCGGAGGCAGAAGAGCTGGTTATTAGACAGCACTGGGGGGATTTCCCATTAGGTTTAAAATTAATCCTAGCGTGGCACGCCATGTGGAAGAAGGAAGTTGTTAGTGGGATCCTTACAGATCCTTACAGTTCCATGCTAGAGAAAGAGCCCAGTGGATAGCGCTCTTGCTAAAACCTGCCCTACACCTTGGAAAGGCAGACCAGACTCCCCAGATAGCTCTACATGCTTTCACAGCCACAGCAGAAATGTTAATGGAAGGAGGATCCAGAGCAGAAGACCTCTTAGATTTCAGATCCTTCTTGTGAACCAGACTGTAGCTCCCAGAGAGCCACAGAAGGTCTTTTGCAGAATTTTTCCCAGCCCTTTCCCCACAGCGCAAAAGACAAACGTGCAGGGTCTCACATCAGGTAACCCTAGAACAGTTCAGAAATACAAACCTCTAAATGCCTGGGAACTAGCAGGCACGGAGAAGGAGACACCTGGAGTTAGGGTATAAGAAACCACTTGCAGATCTTAGTACCAGGGTATATATTTTGCTTCCCAACAGCGCAGCTTCATGAGATTTCTCCCTGTGTACTCAAAAACAAACCTGTAAGCAGGACTGCCACTGAACAGAATGTCCACCTGTATCCACGGGGTGAAACAGTTGTCAAAAAACCAGCATGTCACCAGATTTAACACAATTTAAGAACCCCACTTGTTTTAGATAAACGTCATGACAAGATGCAAGCGGTACACCCTGTATAGCCAATCAGAAGGTGAGGAAAATGACATACCTAGGTTAAAAAAGTAAAAAGCCTAGTCAAGCATTTAAAGAATCACACTCGACATCAGAAGCACTGACTTACTGCCAGGCTCTAAAGGCCCAACTGTTTCCATTTTCCCAAGCACTTCAGTATGTTTTCTGCACCTATGCTGGTTGACCTGAATGCCTGCTGTCTAATAAAAATTAACTTTCTTAGTAACAGAGAGATGTGCCGGAGAACAGCACGTTCTGCTGAAGGAAAGAAACCACAGCCCTTTAAAACACAATTCTCACACAGATTCTGAGTTGGAGATTCCTTATACAAGATACCACCAGAATTTACCCAGGGAAGACAGTTCACTTCTATCTATGAAGTCTCAGTAGGTGCTGTTCACGCAGACTGGTTTTTTTCCACAATTACAGTTTCACTACTTTCCGTCGCTTATTTCTAAGCCGCACCTGCTCAGCAGTTGCCTTCTGCTTTTCTTCCAGATATACTATTAATTCAGAAGTAAATCTACACATCAAGATATGTCCATGCATGTATTACCATGCCCTGGACAATATAATACACGTTCTTATATGCAATAAAGAATTACAAAAGACAAGTGGCCTCCTTCCCTTTCTAATTAACAAGCAATGCTCAGACCGAAAGGAAGCCCTGTGTTATCTTACTGACGCCGCTGCCATCCGCACCTCCTCCCAGTTTTGTTTCATTTGCACAAATGACCATTTTTCTGTATATATCCATCAAGTCCCTGCACTTCGCCAGAGTCTTAATATCAAGCACGTTGCAAAAAACCCTCTGAAAACCAAGCGGCTCCTCAGCAGCCAACCTTTTACGAACCCAGTGGCGTGAATGAGCTGCAGGACTGAGACTCACTGAGAGTCCAGCCCAAGTCTTCCTGTGCACCAAGAGCATCACCACCCCTGTGCTACCCTGAAACAGCAGAAAGGTCAAGAGCCAGGTGGCTTTGTCTGGCTCACGACCGACTAACTCAGGCTGGACATGCTATTCCTCAGGGAAACTCTTGGGTCCTTCATTATTGTAACAGCTTTTTAAGCCAGCAGCCTTCCTTCCCCAGGCATCTCAACCCCTTTGCGGAAGGCCGCCGCTGCACATCCACCTCAGCTGCAAGGAACCTCCTCGCAGGGGGCTGCGTGCTGGGCCTGGGAGCACGGACAGGGCGCACTGCCTCCTCTTGGGAGCTGAGCACACGGTACAGAGGCTGCTGTCAGCACCCGGCAGGATCCATCCACCCGTCCTGGAGCGGGCGAGGAACGGCGGTGGCCCTCCTCCTCCTCACCCTCCTCCTCGCCTCTCCCATTCCCTTCACCCCTGTGACAACCCAGAGCCAACTCCACCGCTGGGATAACAAGACTCCAAGCCTGGCTCTTTCCCCTGTCCGAGGAAACACCCCCGGGTTTCCCCCGCACACGGCACCGGGGGCCATTCCCAGCCCCGGGGCACCCTGAGGGGCGGCAGCCCCCGGCCGGAGCCCACCTGCAGCCAGGGCCGGGCCTCGGCGCCAAAACTGTGACTAACCCCCCCCGGCTGCGAGCCCCGCTCCTCCCCGCCGCCCAACCGGGACGGGGGTCTCCCGCAGCCACCCGGGGCACCCAGCGAGGGCCCGGCCGCGCCCGCTTCCCTCACAAACAACCGCCGCCCCGGGCGGGAGACTCAGCACCAGCTGCGCAGGGCCCCCCACGGCCCGGCCATCCCGCTCGGCCCCGGCCCCGGCCCCGGCCCCGCCGCAGAGCCCGTTCCCCGCCTCACCTCGGCCGCGCCAAGGCCAGCCCGCCGTGCCCCCGCCGCCGCCCGCCTGTCAGCCCGCCGCCGCCGGAAGCGCGGCCCGCCGCCAGGGAGCCCCGCCCCCCCCACCAGGAAGCCCCGCCCCCCGCAAGGGAGCCCCGCCCGCCCGCCCCGCCCCGCGCCGTCCGCCCGCCCGCCGTCCGGGCGCGCCCGCCGCCCCTTCGCCCCGTTCCGCCGGTATGGAGCGCCCGGTCGCGGCCTGCCCGCTGCTGCGGGATCTGCCGCCCGGGCTGGCGCTGGGGCCGTCGCTGTCCCGGCCGCGGGGGACCGGCGTGTGGTGCGTGGGCCGGGCCCTGCCGCCCGGGGAGCCGCTGGGGCCGCCCGGGGAGGCGGCGGCGGGCTGGGTGAGGTGAGTAGCGGGGCGGCGGCGGGGCGGGCGGCCGCTGTGGCCCCGTGCCTTGCAGCGGCCCCGTGCCTTGCAGCCTGGTACAGCGGAGCCCCGAGGAGGCCGAGGCCAACGTGGCGCTGGGCTGGGCGGGCGGCCGGCGGCAGCTGCGGGCGCGGCGGCCCATCGCGGCGGGCGCGGAGCTGCTCTACTGGCCCCAGGAGCCCCGCGGGGCCGCGGCGGCGGAGCGGCGGCCGGAGCGCGGCGAGGGGACGGCGGCGGCGCGGGACGCCGGGCCCAGGGCCGCCCCCGGCGGGACGGCGGAGTCCCCCGCAGGTAGGTGCCGTGCCGGGGCGCGGGGCCCAGCCCGGGGGGAAGGAGCCCCCTGGCCTCCCGGGTCTCGGCGGCCGGGTGGCCTCGGCTGTGCCCGGTGCCTGTGCGCCCTCGCCCGGGCCCGGCCTCGCTGTTAACGGCCCCGGTCTTGGGCTGGTCACGGTGGCACCTCCTAGGAATGCCGCCACTGGAATGCCGGAGTGCTGCACGGGCGCCGTTTGTGCTGAGGGAGCACAGACACCCCCCCACCTTAGAATCACAGAGTCGTCCCGGTTGGCAAAGACCTGTAAGGCCATCGAGCCCAACCGTGACCCCAGCAGTGCCCAGCCCACCCCTAACTCGTGTCCCCAGGTGCCACATCTGTGCGGTTTCTGAACACCTCCAGGGATGGTGATGCCACCGCGTCCCTGGGCAGCCTGTCAGTGCCTGACCACGCTTTCTGTGAATAAACTGTGCCTCATTCCCAATCTAAACCTCCCCTGGCACAACCTGAGGCCGTTTCCTCTTGTCCTTCCCCAGTTGAAAAGAACAAAAGGTCATAAAAGCAATGGTTTTCATGCCAGAGCCCCAGGATTACTGCGTAGCAGAGTATCTGTCTCCAGTGCTCATGTTCCTTTGATCCACCAGCAATCATGTCATATAACAACAGCCAGTGTTAATTCACCTGCCATGCTTTTGTGTTTGTGCAGGGGATCCTGATGTCTCCAAGGCAGTAGCTGATGAAGCCTCAGTCCTAGATGCCCCTGCTGCGGTTAGCAGGCCTGCCGCCAAACATTTCCACAGGCTGCAAGATGAGGAAAGCACAGCTTCTGAACGTGAGCTGTGGCAAACCGAGGTGCTGAGGACTGAGAACCGGCACTTTGAGACCATCTCAACCGTTAAGGTCAACGGCAGCTGCAAGGAAGAATCTGACAAGGGTGTGGATCCCGGATCTGCAGCAGAAAAAGTGGAGATGGGGCATAAAGAAGCATATCCAGGAGACGTGGATCTGTTGGCACCCTTAAGCAGGGTTCAGCTCGGTGCTCCCTTGGTTGGCAAGCCATGCAAGGTGCATACTCTGGCCATCCAGCTCCAGAATTGCCTGCAAGACTGCAATGGTGGGACAGCTGGGCAGGAATCCCAGCAGCCCGGTCCTTCCAAAGGAGAGAGTGTAGAGACTTGTGAGAAAGAGGGCAAAGCTTCCAAAGACTCCAGACTGGCATCCCCAGAGCATGGGGGGAAGGGCCCACTGGAGGGGCCAGAGGAACTGGTGGGGGGTCATTCTGGCAGCCCAGGCGCCCCACCAAAAGCTCCGGCCCAGAAAGAGATGATCAAGCGCAGGTACCGCTGTGGGGAGTGTGGTAAAGCCTTCCTGCAGCTCTGCCACCTCAAGAAGCACCGTTTTGTCCACACTGGCCACAAGCCCTTCCTGTGCACAGAGTGTGGCAAGAGCTACAGTTCAGAGGAGAGCTTCAAGGCCCACGTGTTGGCCCACCGGGGCCTGCGGCCCTTCCAGTGCACCCAGTGTGACAAGGCTTACCGCACCAAACGGGACTTGCAGGAGCACCAGGTCCTGCACACTGGCCAGCGCCCCTTCTCCTGCGAGCAGTGTGGCAAGGCCTTTGCACGCCGCCCCTCTCTCCGCATTCACAGGAAGATCCACCTGGCCACTGGGACTGGCCCAGCTGGTCCCAAGGGATGCCAGTGTGCCATATGTGGACGCTACCTGGCCAACCCTGGCTCCTTGCGCAACCACATGCGCCTGCACACGGGGGAGCGCCCTTACGCTTGTCCTTACTGCGGCAAGGACTTCCGACAGCAGAGCAACCTGCGCGAGCACCTCCGGCTGCACACGGGAGAGAAGCCCTACAAGTGCCGCTTCTGCGGCGACGCCTTCCCCAAGCTGCCAGAGCTGCGGCGACACCTCATCTCCCACACAGGCGAGGCCCACCTGTGCACCGTGTGTGGCAAGGCGCTGCGGGACCCCCACACGCTGCGTGCTCACGAGCGCTTGCACACAGGCGAGCGCCCTTTCCGCTGTGAGCAGTGTGGCAAGTCCTACACCCTGGCCACGAAGCTGCGGCGCCATCAGAAATCCCACCTGGCTGGCAAACCCTACAAATGCGAGCTCTGTGGCATGGGCTACACCCTTCCCCAGAGCCTTGCACGCCATGTCCTGACTCACAAGTTGGAAAAAGACCCTCAGGAACTCGCCACTGCGGTGGGCCCGCTTGCTGTGGCTCTACCCCAGGCAGCGAGGAAAGAGCATCAGAGGAAGGCCCGCCAGGAAGAGGTTGCAGCAGAGCCCACCTTGCTCATGGTGGAGGTGCCGGGACCAGCGAATGAGCCTGAGCTGCTGATCACAGCCAGTGGTCACTGCGTTGCTACTTACCCATCTCAAAGCAGCCCCCCAGATCCTGGGGCACATGGGAGGGCCGCTGGACATTTGCCATCAGCAAAGGACATCATTGAAATCACCATCTCCAAGCATGAGGACAAATGCATTATAGTGCAGGATGAGGGCTCACTGAGTGATGTGGTCATCATCCAGGAGGGGGTGGGCTTTGGAGCAGTGGCAGAAGTGGTGGAGGTCGAGACTGGGACCTGACTATCCCAGCCTGCCCTGGCTGATCTTCTGTACTTATTAAAGTGGGGTAAAAAAAAAACAACCAAAAACCTAGCTCTTTTGTCTCTCTGTGGTAATAAGGCCCTGCGGCTCAGCCCCAGGCAGAATTAGCAGTCTTGGAGGTGACTGCGTGTGCAGACCCAGGTCTTTTCAGTAGCTGCTCCTTGGAGCTATGAGCCTACACGTGGCACAGGCCAGTCCTGGTGCAGGGAAGGCACTGGCTGTTGGTAGAAATCACTTTTTAGAGAAGACGCCCACAGCATTAACGAGCAGTGCTTCTGCTCTGCCTCTGTTAGGCTGTCAGTGGGTCACACACTGCGCGAGCACCTCCGGCTGCACACGGGAGAGAAGCCCTACAAGTGCCGCTTCTGCGGTGACGCCTTCCCCAAGCTGCCAGAGCTGCGGCAACACCTCATCTCCCACACAGGCGAGGCCCACCTGTGCACCGTGTGTGGCAAGGCGCTGCGGGACTTCTGTAGGGAAGGCAGGAAAAATCTCAAAGCAGTGGATTTGAACAATGCCTTCCTTTCAAGTTTTCTTTTAATTAATTGTTGCTATTCAAGCACTTTCCTGGGCTTTCACTTTTGGAGCTCAGTAGCACTTCTGATCATTTGAAGGTGATGCTGATGCCAGACGTTGCTGGGTAGAAGCTTCCCAAGTGTTTACAAGGTGTCGCTTGTGGGTTTTTTGAAGAACATTTTTCAAAATTAGCAAAAGCGAAGTCCTGCCTTGGGGCTAGGGCTGCGTGTTCCTTCTCTACTGTTTTGCTTGCTGTCAGCTTCCTGGCCTTGGGGTGACTGGATGGTCTATCTGAGGACATGGAAGGATAGGTTCGTGTCTCACTGTGCGAGTAGCATTTTACAGTGTAATTTTCACTGTTGCCAGCCAGCAGACTCCTCACCTCTCCAGGTAAGGGTTCAGCAGTTCGTCTGCTCAGATCTTGTCTTTCTCCTCCACATTCAAGTTGGGTTCATTGATCTGTTCCCCTTGTTTTTCTCGCACGCTTGCTTCCTCTCTTACACTTCTTTCCTGCTCCTGCACTAAAGAGATAAAAGACAGCACCACTGCCACTACACCCCAGTATTCCCACTACTCCACCGTCTTCAGTGCTCATCTGCCAGCTGAGGCACGCTGACAGGAACTGGTCCTGTTTCAGGAAGTGCACAGTTCCTGATGCCACATGAACTTGACCTCATAGGAAGAGACTGAAAAGAGACCTAACAGGTCTTTCAGACCTGCCCACTTTGCACTCCCTTTTTAACCTGTTAAACCTTGCTTTCATTTGCTGCATCTCAGTTTTAGCTGTTCTTGCTCTCTGTCTTGCACCTTTCTAACATCTGCATTTCCCCAAAAGTTTAGTTCAGGGGCTTAAATTCTCTGGGCATATTTTTATGCCCACTGCAGAGGAGGAGGGTATATTGTCACCGGGGGATCATCAGTAACACTGTTCCCTTTTGGGGTACTACGGCTGCAGCAATGTGGCAATCTGAAAAGCTACTCTGTGGTTTCTGCATTCAATTTTTTTCCATAAACTTTTACAACCAGTTTGCGGATAAGGTGCTAGAGTTGGGTCAACGACACTTTGATGTAAAGCGAGGATGGAAGGTGAATTCACCGAACGAACCTTTGGATGTCCTTATTTTTAGCTATTTTCTTCAAAGTCAGGGGGCAGATGAGCTCAGTCTTTGCCCTCAGAGCTTGGAGACAGACCAGTGGGAACACGGGCGTGTGAGGGAGGCTCATATTTGAAGCTGCAGTGCTTCCTGCTGCTCTCCCCTTGGTGCCAATCCTAACTTGCAGTTTTCAAATATTGACACAGCTGCAAAGTGTTCTCACTGGAGCTGGGCTCGTGCGCTATGTTTGAAGCATGTGCCCTCTGTCACGGCAGAGTCGGGAGGGAACGGGGAGCAGCTGGGGGAAGGGGAGAATCCAGGCCCCTATTGCTTAATCTGCTGACCTGTGACTACCTTCTTTATTCTGAGATAACAGGAGAGAAAAAATAGGAGCAATTAGGAATTAGGAGGTCTTCACAGAATTGTTACTCACCTAACAGTTGATGTGGGTAGGTAGGGGCAGATCTGTGCTGAGCTGCGCGTATCACTCGGCAGCAGGATGAACTCAGCCAGCTAATCCTGACTGAGGAGCCCACAGGTGGCTCCCACTGATGCCACTACCGTGTCTTTGTCTTCATCTTAGAAGCAGCATGTTCTTAGGTGAACAACCTTTTGCTTGACAGCAAAATAATGAATAAAGTTGTTTACTCCTAATAAAAATCCCATAATAGCCCTGAAGACTCTGATGCTGGTGAACTTCAACGTAGATGGAATCTGTGCAGCGTGCCATGGCCCAACTAGGTATCTGTCCGATGCTGTACAACTTGATGTTTGCAGCAGCTGAAGGGGTGTCTGGTAATCTAAGGCTATACCCTTTCTTGTGTTACGTCTGATAAAGATATTTTAATTAATACATTATGTGCTCCGAGTGCCCTTCCTACCGGGATCCATAACAAACACTTGCACCAGTGCATTACAGCCGGTGTAGCTGGCAGGACCCTGGTGAGAAAGGCATTGCTGGAAGAAGGAAAGCAAGGAAAAGGATGGGTGCGTTACAATGCCAATAATCGTTACGTGTCAGGGCAGCAGACACGTGGATGACCTGGCTGGCTGGAGATGTACACCCGCTCCCCTTACAGCATCAGGCAGAAACGCCGGTTTCCTGGCTGGTGGGGCTCCACCACGCTGGCAGGGCTCCACCAGGGCTTCAGCGTGCTGCCGCAATGCTCCAGGGTGACAAGTGCACAGGTCTGTTGGATGGTTGGGATCCTTCATGCTGGTGGGGCCTCACCAGGTATCAGGCATGCACATAAACTTCAGTGTTACACCCAAACCTCACACCGTGGCCAGGGTTCAACCCTCGGCCAACTTGTAAACTGGCTTAAACCTGACCAAGGTGTTGGAATGAAAAGGCAGCAGCAGGCTCCGAGGGAAGGGGATGATTCTCTGGGTCCTGAGGTCCTCCCTACATGGTGGCTCTCCCGTCCTCAGGGACAGGGAACCCCTGGGAGAGGGGGATTCATCCTTTATGATTGCACCCAAAGCGTGAGAGCTGGTGATCAAGCAGTATAACTCACTTCAGGAGCAGACTGAGGAACACCCCAACTACTCAACCAGCAAACTGTACCTGTCATAGAGCAGGCAAAGAAAGGCTCAGGGAAATAGGCCAAGGGCAAATCCTCTATACTCTGCTCCCTGGAAGGTGGAAAGATAGTTACATATGAAATAAACAATTGCCAAAGGCTTTCTTAACTTAAAAAGAAGAGTCAACTCACAGAGGGAAAGAGATCAAAACTCCCAGCTGTGCTGAAAGCTGGAAGGGTAAAGTTATGAATCTTAACTCTCTTATCCTAAGAAAGAAAATAGCATCCATCACTCATGGCTGAGCGAAGGCAGACAGAAAACGAAACGATAAAAAGTTGTTTACAGGAACGGTGAATCGATGGAAGAGTTAAATGTTCGAGGGGTGGAAGTCAAAGTCCCCGGAGAGGTGATAGCTGATGCACGCTAACCACTAGAATGGGAGAGAGGAGCCCTAGAAGCACATTACAGAACAAGCAGA
Source organism: Falco punctatus (assembly GCF_963210335.1). Lineage (NCBI taxonomy): Eukaryota > Metazoa > Chordata > Aves > Falconiformes > Falconidae > Falco > Falco punctatus. Next base: position 2,911,667 of record NC_137587.1, read on the forward strand.
GGCTATGAAGTGAAGAGCCAGCATCTTTAATTACTAATATTGTTGTAAGATATCAGAAAGGGCTGGAAAATGTCCCAGGATGTAGTGAAAAATCTGCAATTATAAAGCAAAACCAATGTAAAGAAATAGTTGAAACTTAAGTCATCTTGAGATAAAAGGTTTCAGCAGCTACAGTGAACAACCCAATGGCCCTGGTAGGTGGGTTTGTCCTATTTCACAGAGGGAAAGGAAAGAAGAACAGCAACTGGAAAAGAAGCAGCTAGACATAGTGCCAGAATAGTTGGTTTCAGAAGGGTTGTGGATTTTTTTAAACAAGTCCTTAAGCAACAGAAGGAATGTAGGAACCAAACCAGAAGTAACGTTAAAGGAAGATGGCATAGGCAAGTATTAGAGGATACTCATAACTGTGTGATAATGAAGCTTAACTGCTATATTCTAGTGTTGCTTAAAGTTAACCCTATATAACGCATGATACCATGGAAGGTGCTAACACCTTTCCTTTAAAGAAAAACCAAAAAGATGGTAAAAATCTATGCATAAATAGATTGACTTAAGCTGCAGCATAAAGGCTCCCTGGTTAACATAAAGAGGAGACAGAGAGAGATATGCAGGAAAGAAAAAAAAAAAAAAAAGACTGAGAACATTGGAAGCTGTAATGAAGGGAAATACTCTGGTGATCCATGTAATGAGTTGAGATGACAAGGTGCAGGCCAGTGCCACACAGATGTACCACTTGGCCACAGCATAAATTTACCTGGCTAATCCCAACCAAGGAGCCTACAGGCTGCTGCCACTTGGCACCTGGTGGTGATGCCACCACCGTGTCCTTGTTTTTATCTTAGAGCAAAGCAGCACATTTTTATGTGAACATCCTTTTGATTGACAGCAGGCACGGCAAAGAGTTGTTTACTTCCAAGAAAATCCTATAAAACCCCTGAGGACCGTGACACTGGTGAACTTCAGAACAGACACACTAACTGTGCAGCGTGGCAGGGGCTGATGCTATGCTGCTTGGGCCGGGTGGCCCAGGAGGCCAGCAGCGCCCTGGCTGGTGTCCCACACGGCGTGGCCAGCGGGGCCGGGGCAGTGCCCGTCCCCCTGCGCTCGGCACGGGTGAGGCCGCCCCTCGAGCCCTGGGCTCAGCTCTGGGCCCCTCACGGCCAGAGGGACACTGAGGGGCTGGAGCGTGTCCAGAGCCGGGCGGGGGCTGGGGGGGCTCAGCCTGGAGAGGAGGGGGCTGGGGGGGGCTGCTTGCTCCCTGCAGCTGCCTGACAGGGGCTGTGGGCAGGGGGGGTCGGTCTCTGCTCCCAGGGAACAAGCGACAGGACAAGGGGACACGGGCTCCAGCTGCCCCAGGGGAGGTTCAGGTGGGGTACCGGGAACAATTCCTTCATGGACAGGGTGCTCAGGCACTGACAGGCTGCCCAGGGACGCGGTGGCATCACCATCCCTGGAGGTGTTCAAGAACTGCACAGATGTGGCACTTGGGGACACGGGTTAGGGGTGGGCTGGGCACAGCTGGGGTGACGGTTGGGCTCGATGACCTTAAAGGTCTTTTCCAGCCTCACTGATCCCATGATTCGATGACAGTTGAGCAAGGTCCTCTGCTGGGCTCACACAAATGTGGGGCTGTTTGTACCTTCTCCCACCAGAGGTGCTGCCGCGTGGGGTGGCAGCAGCTCTGACCTCACCACTCTTCAAAACCTGTCTGCACCCTGACACCTCCTTTGTGTCCCTGCCTGCACGCTCCGCCTGAACGCTGCTTCCCCTTGCTAAGTAACACGGGGTGTTTCTAGGGTTGTGCCTAATCCTGCCTCCACATGCTTCTCCACCCAGGTTATCTCCACCTGGGACAACCCAGCCGTTCCTAAAAGTATCTCTCCAAAGTCCAGGGGTGTGCATGGGTGAGAAAAGGAGATCCTCTTAGATGAGGGAGCGAGCCTCTGCAACTGCTCTTTGTACCAGTGGCCACAGTCATTCCTCAGCCACCCTAATGCTAATATTTGCACTCCTTCTATGGAGACAAACATTACAGATGTATCTGCTGCACGGAGGCACAGCACAAAACATGCTCCCTGCTGGGAGAAAGCTCTTTCGTGCCATGTGGCAATTCCTGAGGCTGCCCCCACCCTGCCCTGCTTTCTTCTGCTGGTTTCTCACCCTGCCAATTTTCTGCTTGCTGTAGGAATCGTTACTTTTCCCAGCTCCAGTAGCCCTTGGTAGTCTTGCCATGCTAGCTGATGTCATGACATCCAGACTATTCCTGCCTCCCTGTTCCTGAAAACCCTTGTTTTTCTGGCTGGTTTTGGGCGTGCAAGCTCCCTGCTCGTCAGAGCTTCTGTTTCCTTTTGGAGGTACTTTTGTACGTTCTACTGGGTGGAAGTAAAAGTGGGAGCCCAAACATCACGCTGCTTCACCCTCTTCCACTCCACTGGGAATTGTAGCGCAGTGGGAAGCGTGCGCTGCCAATGGCACTGCTGACATAACTGGGAAGAAAATTTAAATTCCGCATGAGCTGTTGCAGGCACCCCTTCTGCTCCCTGGCAGAGGCGAGGGAGATGGGAGAGACTTAAACTGTGTGTTCTGGTGCCAGAATAGCTGGGGCTGAGCTTGCTGATAGCTGCAGGGAGAAAAGACAACTGGACTCTAGGGGAAAAAGCCAGTGGGGCTTGCAGCTAAAAATAGGAGAAGGACTTGGAACAGCTAAGGAGCTCTCAAAGTCTTGCTGTGTGTGAGGCTACGAGGGTACAGCCTCCAAGAACAGTGTGGCGGGGAGGCAGCGCTGGTGCCAAGAGCTGCACAGGAGCAGAGTGGCAAGGAGGGAAAGGGAGCAGGCTGCTCCGGCTGGGGGGGCTGTGAGCTGGCAGGGACCTCGCCGTGCCAGCCCATTCTCCCTGTGCCCTGGGACGAGCTTGTCCTCTCTCTCCTCATGCCATCTTCCCTATTACAAAACGGGATGCTAATTTTAGTCCCGTGGGGATCCAGAGACATTTTGCTTGGCTTCCACCAATCAAGAAAGGAAAGGAAGATGCCCTGAAGGGAGGGAGAGATGCCAAAAGAGGAGGGATAAACGAAGCCTCAGTCCCACTGTCCCTGACACACCACGACCTCTGGAGTCCTCTTTCTTCATTCTGGTTCAATATTAACCCAGCGGGGCTGTGACTCCGCTGATTCTGCTCCCTCCGCATTTCCCCTGCAGCCAGGGCTGTGCAGCATGGCGCGGGACAGAACCAGCGTGCTGCGGGGCTTGCTCTTGTCTAGCCTCCTGCACCTCACGCTGAGCCACGATGGAGGTAAGCCTCACCGGCACCACGGAAAGGACAGGACAGCGGGTGGCAGGAGGAAGAACGATGGGGTTATTTGTTCCCAGGGGTAAAGCCAGTGGTAGGTTTTCTTGGTAAGGGAGGAGGGCCTTCTAAAAGTTTGAAGTTGGGAGCGAAAGGGTGCCAAGAGTGGGGTGAGCATGGGGCTTTCCTGCACAGGAGGAGGCAGCAGCAGCCAGCAGCTGGTGACAACAGCTCTGTGGATTTTGCGGGTCACCTGGGAGATGGTGGGGAGGGGGAACGTGGCTCAGCCCAGAACCACGTGTGATACAACTGTGGGCCTTTTTGGGCTAGAGTTCCTCAGCTGACCTGGGTGGCTGCAACTCTCCATTGCCTCCCAGCTATGCCTTATCTAAACTTGAAGTCATACGCAGCAATGCCACCTTCCCGCTCACTACTCCTTTTTTCTTATTAGGGCCTCCAATTCATCTGTCTTTTCTTAGCATGAGGTTAGGTCCTCTCTGACCCGGCTTCTGTGTAGGGGAAGACCTGTCTACAGGTCTCAGACCACGAAGACAGAACCAAGCTGTACCTATCGGAGTGGTCTGAGGCTGGCAAGACAGAAACACAGTGGCTGGCAGGGAGCAGTAGGAGGCTCCAAGCAAACAAACCTCTACCAAACTGCGTATGAGCAGAGCAGCTTTGCCAAGGATAGCAGAGGATTCCCGTCACTTTTGTTACTGATGCGAGCCCTGACAGATGAATTCTAGAGAGCCTGCTCTGATCATCAGGGGTAGACCTGACGGTGCTTCTCCTCTGCATGGTGCACTGGGGGAGGCTGGGCTGTGGGATCATCATGTCAGCTGCGTGTGATTTTTGGAAACCAAAAGGGGAGACAAAGGGGCCCTCCCACTGCAAGCTCCCCTTTGACTGGCAGTGTTCTGACCCAGCAGTTTTCCTGGAAAAGGGGCAGGCACTGTCACTGCTCAAGCGCCCACGACGTGCCAACAAGGGATTTCTGGAAGAGATGCTTAAGGGAAACCTGGAGCGGGAGTGCCTGGAGGAGATATGCAGTTATGAGGAGGCTTTTGAAGCCCTTGAATCCACCGTTCAGACGGTACGTACGGGGGTTCCCAGGAAACATGCCCTTAGCCGATCCCTGTAGTGAGAGACCAGCAGGTCACACACGCAGCCAGGGGCTGGGGTTGTAAGACTCGGTGCTGTGAACCAAATGAGGCTGATGCGTGTGTGCTCCAGGGAGAGCTGAGGCTCCCTTCAGGAGCTTCCTTCTTGGAGCCACTCCAGGGAATGCAGCTCAAAGCTCAGGTTCTTTTCCCTCCCTTTCTACTTTAAGCATGAAATGGAGAGTCTTCCTATCAGTCCTGAACTGCATCTTCTACTAGTTCAGCACGGTGCCACATGAATTTGAACCGTCACAGTCTAAGACACTCGCAGAAGAGCTCACTTAGCCACCAAACACTGAGTGCAGGTGCCTCAAGCTCCTTTGAGCTGAAGCTTTTGCACAGTCCGTTCCTTCTTCCGACTTTCAGACTCACTCCCTCCCCTAAAGTTGCTCTGCATCCTTTTGGGATTTGCTCCTAGCTCCAAAGCCAGTATGCATGCTGAATTCCACACCCATAAATACAACAGTAAACAGATAAACAGGAGTCAGGGTTACCTCTGTGAAGTGTTTTTATACATTCACCCCGAGGCTGCGCAGCAGATGTAGATCCAAAGAACTGTGGCCTTCGGAGTTCTAGGTTGAGCTCCTTGGACTTCTGCACTGTTGCCCAGGCTCTGCTTCCTCTGCAGGTCGATGAAGGTTGTAAGCATCTTTGGTCTTTTTAGAAACAGCAATACTCTCTTGATTCCTGGGTCTGATGAATGGGAACATGGTTTTATATCACATTTTTTACTTTGCTGGACCCCGTAGCAATTGATATCGAAAGAGAGCGTAGTTAGTCTGTTCCATGTGTTGTGATGGGGCGTTCTCCTGCTGGTTTGAATTACAGCAGCTAAGCAAGGTCTGATGTTCTGTGTCTCTTGTTTGTTTGTTTTTTACAGGAAGCATTTTGGTCAAAATACCAAGGTAAGTTGCTTCCAGTCATGCACGTGCTATGCTATCCCTTAGGATGCACTGTCCCTTCCTGGAGATGGCTCCCTACCCTCTTATGAGAGCTCACTTTCCAGGACAAAGCACTTGCATTTTGTCCCTAGATGACAAACTAGTTAAAACTAAGATGGTTATTTGGAGTCCTTTCACATAACGTGTTTCTTTTTTCTTATTTTGCTAGTATGTCAGGGCCTGAGAAAGTCCAGGACAGCTCTGAATGCTTGTCTAGAAGGTAAGAAATACACGTTAACCTCTATCTCCAAGATGCGGTGCATGCCAGGAACTTGCTTCCTGCAGAGGTTGTAAGAAAAAATAAAAATAAATCTAAAGTTGGTGGAGGCACCTGATTAGAAAGAAAAACAGCAGCTGGGGGGGGGGAGTTTAAAATTCCTATCTTCGCTTTTATTTTCCCACAACCATTTCACAAACAGCCTAACTCCGCCACTGAAACAGCACGGGGTAGATACCTTTCTCCTTGAGCCACAGAGAGGTGTCCCCAAGGCCAGCCTCTCTGCCCCGCACCTCCAGCCAAAGCAAAGCACAGAGCCCCAGGGCGAGCTCCCTCTGAGGCAGAGGGGCTCCAGGAGAGCGCCCTTCCCACCCCACAAAGAACGCCGCTGCTCGCGCAGCCTCACACATGCAGCAAAAGTTAAAGGGATTTGTGGGATGGTACCTCTGACCTTGAAAAACGCAACATCCCTGTTCACCGGCCCTGGCTTACACAGTGTTGGTATTTTGACAGGTAACTGCTCTCACGGGCTGGGCCAGAACTATCAGGGGACAATTAGCTACACCAAATCAGGGATTGAATGTCAAGTGTGGACGAGCAAGTTTCCACACATACCGAAGTAAGTTTGTCTCCTGCGTACCCCGGAAGGGTTCTCCAGGGTCTCCTTCCTTCCCAGGCTAACCAGCTGTTCCTCGTAGATTTAATGCCACGGTTTATCCCAACCTCATCGAGAACTACTGCAGGAACCCAGACAACAACTCGGAAGGCCCGTGGTGCTACACTCGAGACCCAACAGTGGAACGGGAGGAGTGTCCCATCCCAGTGTGCGGTATGCCTCAGCGCTGCGTCCCGGCAGGCCCTTCGCTGGCAGGGAACACTGCACTCAGACTGGTACTAGATGTCTCAAGGAAGGGGAGAGGGTAAGGAAAGAGGGATCTTACATGACCAGAGGCCAGATGGAGAAAAGAGGCTGCATCTCAACGGGTAAGGGGGCTGAGGAGGAAAAGTCATTGAGTTGCTCATACGTACACCTTTGCTAAATTCCTCTAATACACTGTTTCTTTAGACTACGCTAATCTAGATGTAAATTAAAGCTGGTAACAGCAGTCCTCTGGGATCTACTGCAGTTTTGCCAGTTCAAAAGCACCTCTAATTAGTGACAGCAAGGAGTCATACTGGGGGTTTTTTTGTCTGAATTCCCACCTTTAAGAAAAAAATGCTACAGCTTGTACTTGACTGCCTACCTTAACATCCACTCATACAGAGGGGTGCAGTTTAATACCCACAATCTCAAGAAAAGCGAAAACACCCTTATTATTGCACTTGACAGGCAAGAGAACCTTTCCCCTTACATTTATACCTTCCCACTTTTCCGTAATAGAGAGCTGTCTCCCCTGCGGCTTGGCTTGCCTTGGAAGAACTAGTAGAAAGCAGAGAATCTTCTCACAGCAGAAGTTCTTCATGTGGGGATTCTCCCAGAGCACAAGGAGAAGGCAGCCTGGGGCCAAATGACTGCCACAGGGCAGATTATCTGGTGCCTGCTCACTGGGGAAATGCTGCTTGAAGCTTGCAGCCATTCAGACACTTGCAAGAAAAAGCGTGGAAAATCTGGCAGGCAATTTTTTTTTTCTTATCATTAGATATAGAAACATTGGCAAAAGTTAAATTTGCTATTTTAGTAGCACATCATGATAAAAGGCTCCCCCAAATATGGTCTAGTTACACATTTGAGAAAAAGGCATTGGAGGCTCTAACACGGCAGCATCACAATGCCTGAAGTACCTACCCATCCCTTGAGCTGGTTCTCGAAGATACCCCAGAAAGGAATACAGTATTGTCCCTTGTATCTTAAAGGGCAAGAAGAAGGGTGAACAGCACCAGCCTCACCTTAACCTCCCGTTGAGAGAGCCACCACCAACACTGCAGTACTGTAGAGGGACACCACATGCACGGGAGCATGGTGGGAGCAACAGAACACGACACCCTGGGGAACTCTAGGTTTTAGTAAAGGGGCTTCGCTGCTGTTTGCTGACAGCACTTCTGAGCCCAAAGCTGTCTTAAATCACAGCTTTCTGTCTTTCCAGGTGAGGAAAGGACAACAGTTGAATTTACCCCACGGGTCACACCACCAGCCCCAGCGGAGCCCTGTGAACAAGAGAAAGGCATGTTTTACACTGGGACCCTCTCGGTCACCGTGTCTGGAGCAAAGTGCCTGCCGTGGAACTCTGAGAAAGCCAAAGCAGTGCTCCACGGAAAACACATTGATCCAGAGGTGAAGCTGCTAGAGAATTACTGTCGGAACCCAGACGGTGATGACGAGGGTGTCTGGTGTGTCACAGACGAGCCACCCAACTTTGAATACTGCAACCTGCACTACTGCGGTGAGAAGCCTGCATTGGTTGGGGTAGGCACACTTGTGAGGCAGCGGCAAACAAAACCAGCACGTGTGACTGGGGTGAAGTGCTGAGCCTGGGAGGCACAGACGAGGCAGCATGTGCACCATGCATGGGGAAGTCCTGTTTGTCCAAATACCACACAGAGGCACCTGTCGTACACGTATAGAGGTGTTAATAGCTCTCAGGTGTTCTCCCTAAAAACTCCCAATGGTGGACAAGGGGCATTAAAAAGAGCAGTGGTTTTAAAACATCACACACACAATGCATCTGAAGGAATGGAAAGGAACATTTACATTGCTGATGATTATGGAAAAATTATGGAAACATATGATAAATATAGAAAAGTAGCTAAGCCTTCTACCATGTTTGTCTTTCTGTCTCTCTCAGACAGCTCGCTAGAGGATGGGAATGAACAGCCGGAGGGAATATCAGGGCGTACCATCCTTCCTCAAGAGTTCAAAACCTTCTTTGATGACAAAACATTTGGTTCTGGCGAAGCAGGTGAGCAAGAACTCTAGATACAGCACCACGCTTTGTAGAAAGGCTGCAGCTTCTTCTCACAGGGCACTCACTGTTCCTCAGAAACACCAGCTTGCCAATGCTGTCAAAAGCACAGGGAGATATTTAAATTCCTTGAAGGACCCTCCAAAGTCAATCTCCAGTTACTTCCTTCCTAGGCTCTTCCAGCTTAGCATGCTGACTGCAGCTGTTTCTCCATTGTGAATCAGGTCAAGTAACAAAGCCAGATTGCCTGTTTTTTCAGACTGTGGCACTCGTCCTTTATTTGAGAAGAAAAAGGTAACAGACAAAAGTGAGAAGGAGCTGCTGGCGTCCTACATGGGAGGCAGAGTTGTCCATGGGGATGACGCAGAAGTTGGCAGCTCCCCCTGGTAAGTGATATCTTTGCATAGTCCTTCATAGGGAATTGTGTCTCCCTTCTCTTTGGTTCAAGCAAGGGGAAAAAACATGGCAGCATGCAGGTGTTATGGTTTCCAATCAAAGCTTCTCCAAGTGGTGGACAGGGCAGTACTGAAATAGCTGAAAAGAAACTCTCCTCTTGAGCCAAGCACACAACCATCTGGGAAAGTGCATGCACTGGTGTATTTCACCTTTGCCTCTTCCTCTTTCCTGCTCTGCTGGAGCAGAGGGGAAGAGAAAACCTCTCCAGGTGAAGTAAACAGGGTAAATGGCTGACTACATACAAACGGAAGACTTCTGCTAGGAGCCAGTTATGCAGTTGTCTTTGTCAGCATAGTGCAACACTCTTCTCTGCTTATTGCTCTTTCTGCATGACACCAAGGTCCATTCAGCCAGCCATGCCCTTAGTCCTGCTAAGTCTTCCTCCCGCCTTGTCTCTCAGGCAGGTGATGCTCTACAAGAAGAGTCCTCAAGAGCTGCTGTGTGGTGCCAGCCTCATCAGTGACAGCTGGATCTTGACTGCTGCTCATTGTCTTTATTATCCACCCTGGGACAAGAACTTAACTACAAACGACATCTTGGTGCGGATTGGCAAGCACATAAGGGCAAAGTAAGAGCCTGGATGACATGAGAATGAACTAGCCTTCCTCTTGGAGTAATGAGATACAGTGAGGTTGGGCTGTCACTCAGTATCCAAGGAAACATCCATAGCCAATGTCACATGCCTCCACAAAGGGGATCTAATGGAGCTGCCGTTTGCTGCTCTTGCTGATCCTAAAGGTTAAAATGAAGGGGAAGGCAGAGGCATGGAAATTCTAAAGGGGTGCTCCCATGTAAAGACAGTATTGTCTCAGAGGGTACACAGTGCCTGAGAGCATCATGAACCCCAGAAGACTCGGTTGCTAAAGCACAGCAAGGTCTTTCCTTCATGACTCTTTCAGATATGAGAAGGATAAAGAGAAGATTGCTCTGTTGGATAAAATCATCATCCATCCCAAGTACAACTGGAAAGAGAACATGGACCGAGATATTGCACTCATGCACTTGAAGAGGCCCATGATCTTCAGTGACTACATCCATCCTGTCTGCCTGCCTACCAAACAGGTCGTGCAGAGGTGAGGACACTGTCCCACAGTCCTAAAAACACAGGCGACAAAAGCGTCCTTTGGGCCTTCAAAAAAAAAAAAAAAAAAAAAACCCACCCCCAGAAAAAGATGCTTTATTTAGGCTATTTGCAGCAAGAGAGCCAGGCGGGAGAAAGCTGTTGCAATTCATTTGATTATATTCATGCTTCCTTCCACAGGCTAATGCTGGCAGGTTACAAAGGGCGGGTAACTGGTTGGGGAAACTTGAAAGAAACATGGGCCACTAGCCCAAGCAACCTCCCCACGGTTCTGCAACAGCTCAATGTGCCCATTGTAGACCAAAACATCTGCAAGGCATCCACCAAAGTTAAAGTCACTGACAACATGTTCTGTGCAGGTAAGCAGCACTGGAGACACAAGGCCAACTTGTCACAGAAGACAAGGGCTCAGAGCTCCTGGTGGGGCTCAGGCAGCAAGGTTACTTTCTGACAGATTTGCAAATGTCCTCCATAAAGAGTAACTTTCTATGATAAGGATTTTCAGCTCTCAGAAAACAGGAAGGCTGGAGAACTTACAGCTCTGACTAGTTTCTAACACCGGGCAATGGCAGGCTAACTGAAGGCATGGCTCTGCTAGGTATCAGCAACAGCTGTGAGAGAACTGAGCACACATAAAATTATTTTTTCCACCGGTATACAGAACAGTTCAGTGGCTTCCTAAATTAAAGACTGCACACCAGTGAGCCTACACAGTAGCCAAACCACCCCCTCTTCTCTGCTGGCTCATCTCCACCTCTTGGAGCCTGTTCATACTGACACCCACAACTTCTGTGGCAAGAGGCTCCACAGCGCAGTTACGCACGTGTGAAAAATGTTAATTCCTCATGTTAGGTTTCCCAATACATTTGAAGAGGTACACATCTATACTCATAGGAAAAAAAATTCTGTGTCATATGCTATTTTATGGACCCTTTACAGCTCTGTCATTTCTCTTCCAAGCTGAGAGGCATTTATTTAATCTTTCCTAATATAGAAGGCATTCTGTACTTGATAATCCTTGTTGTACTTTCATAAGTCTCTTCTGGCACTATACCCTTTCTGAGGGAGAATGGAAGCAAACACAGAACTCAAGCTACACAGAGACTAGGGATTTATGTAACCACTTCCATACTTTCTGCTGTATGCTTCATTTGCACAGACTTTACCAGATCCTATACACAAATCTCCAGTGATTTTTGACTGAGTTTGTGTTGCTTGCATCTAATAATGCACACAATTGCTTGAGTTAGGGGATGGAAGCCAGTTTTTTGAGCATACTGACAATACAGTGTTCTTATGGTTTCTTTTTCAAGACAAGATTCTTGAAAAAATAGCCAAGATGCAGACATACAGCAGAAAAGGTGACGGGAAAATGCAAAGACACTAACTCCTGATGAACTAAAGTGAATTCCTACAGTCTTGCTACAGAGAGGAAAGGGAAGACAGACAGTAGGGGAACAGAAAGAACAGAGCCTGCAGAATGATAGGAAGGTGAAAATTAGGATGGCAACGTGTCTCTATAGTAAACAGAATGAAAGAACAGGGTACATGGAATATTACACACGGAGAAGTTTAAGACAAATGAAGGGCTCAGCAGTGCAAGCTACAGCTGTTGAACACAGCGGCAGCTGACAGTGACGGCAATTCTCATGAAAGGAAACTGAACGAGAGCACGGATGGTGGATTCAGGAATGCTGCAAAGACAGAAGCAGAGTTAGTTGTTTATATTACATGTCAAACAGCTAAGGTAACTATTGGGCTTAAATTTAGTAGACAGAAGCAGTAAGCCATCTCATAGTTCTTGGAAAATTTATGCAGCAGTACTTCGAGGGAAAGAGACAGCCAACACCAGGCACTCCCCCTGCAGTCAAATGCCCAACTTTCTTCTTGCCTGTAGGTTACAGTCCTGAAGACTCAAAGAGAGGAGATGCCTGTGAAGGTGACAGTGGGGGACCTTTCGTAATGAAGGTATGTTCAAGTTAAGCTCATAAAACATATGGAGCTAGGTTTGTGCTACGCTGAACTTTCTTAATAGTCAAAAAAACCAGCAGCAGACAGACTGCCACGTGGCTGAAGCAAGCCCATCTCGTGCCCAAGCTGTGCAACCGAGACGAACCCTGCAGTCATCCAGCCCCATTCCTGTACTGAGTTCTCAGCACGTATGGAGATCAGCTACAGAATGTATGAGTGCTGGCCAATTCTCACTTAGAGGTTTAAGAGTAAAGACAAAAATGACTCCAACATGCTATGTCATCTAGTAGATGCCAGTCTGAATTCCAAACCAGTATCCACCACTAAACAGGCTGGGGCACACTCAAGGCTTAGATCTGAAAGTCTCTTGCTCCTTGTGCTAATCCTATTTTTCTTTGCTTTAGAACCCTGACGACAACCGTTGGTATCAAGTGGGAATAGTTTCATGGGGAGAAGGCTGTGACCGAGATGGCAAATATGGATTTTATACCCATGTATTCCGCCTGAAAAAGTGGATGCGAAAAGCCATTGAAAAACACGGGCAATAAAGGAAGCATCTACTTGCTCTCAGTTTTGCTACAATGCTCCACTTCTTAAAAACATTAGCACAGAAGATCCCGAAGTAAAGCAGTCACATCCTTACAACTCAAAGGAGAGTGTTGTCCCTTGAAAATAAAAGTTCTCAAACCCATCTTCTTCCTTTTGTTCATGCTGAGTTTAGCTGCACTTGAATCTAAGCAGTCACAGTAGCACCAACAGAACGGCATCAGTTGTACCTGCTAATTACCTGTTGTGCTTCAAATTCTCCTCCTGCCTATCAGCTATAATCATCAACAGATTTTAGACCTCAAATGACAGCCTTAAGTCAGTGACAGAAAGCACGACTGTGCCCCCTGGCACCATCCATTTCCTCCCTTCAAGTCAACTCATTTTCCGTTCTAGAAATGGAGCCCAAAACACATGGGAGAGGATCACTCTGCAGTAACTGTGGCATTACACACAACACCAATAGCAATGTAAAAAGCAAAGCAACTATGACCCGTTTGGGTAAGACAGACATTGTTCTCAGCTACAACAGCAGACAACAATACCAGCACCATGTTCACAAGGTTAGCATCTTAAGAAGTTACAGCTGCCAGCCGTATGCAGTTCATCCTACAGAGAAATATGGGCTTGAATACATTAAGTGGCAGTTCCATTACTATATGGCAGTACCTTTCTACATGGCAGGACATGGCAGGTGGTGCTGGGTCCTCCAAGTGTATCTTCTACCTGCACAGCTTGATGCAGATGGAAGCGCTTTATGCACAGTTACTGTCAAAGGGCCCGCACTGAAAGCATCCTGCACACCACACCCGTTTGGTTAGCTTACACAGCCTGTTTAGGGATCGCTCCCAAAAGAAGCTTCAGTTCTTTCATGATCTCCTCTTTAGCAGCAGTTTCTGGACCACTGAGGATCAGCAATTAACACGTTCTTGATTAGCCAATTTGTTCAGCACAATTCTCTCTTAAAATAATGAGATTTGGAAGCTGTCCTTGCTCCCTGTGACACCGTATTCCTACAGCTCCTTTCACAGTGCCATCACATCACAGAAACAGGCAACAGTGAAATTTTTTGGTGCTTCATAAGATATTAAGCAGCAGAGCTGCTGTGCTGAGAAAGTGACAGTAGAGGTAACTATCTAAAATTAGGTGGATATAAACAAAGCTATTGATCAATTACTTGTCTGGCCACCTCCCTGAAAATGGCTCATTTGGGAACCAACCCGAAGACAGCCCAATTTGATTGCCCAAAGAAAGCATAACAACCACCTCTCAAAGACATTTGAAGAAAGAAAGCTCGAGAGCTCAAGATCCACAACTGCTTAAAGTCATCAGTAACCACAGTTGCTGGAAACTGAAAATGTTTAGCCCTTCTAATATCTAAAAATTTAACCTCACCCTTTCACTGCTATCTAACAATTTGTGAGAAATTGCAAATCTAAGAGAGGAACGAGGACCATACAGTTTCTGGAGTAAGTCACTGTTAATACTGACTTGTTACAAACAATACAGAGGAATCATTTTCAAAATTCAGTTTAATGTTATTTAAATATTGTCTGGGCTAAAGATTAGGCTTTATTAATTTATGTGCACAAGTTTTAGTTCAGAACTCCCAGGACATTGAGTCCAACCAAACACTACAGAGACACAGGGCAAAAACTCATTCATAGTAAGCAACTCTATCTTCTGCTACTCAATTATTCCTGTATTTCACTTCAATCCAGCTTCAAAATTAAAGAACAGTTGTATGCAGGTTTGCAGGCATTGCTGTTTTAACATCCTGAGCTAAATAACAAACAGCTCTTCAGAACATCTGCTGGACACGGTAAAGGAACATACGGCTTGATTTAAGTGTCAGTAAGTTTCAAAAAGCAGCTAGTAATTGAGAGGTAGCGGCAGTAACTCTAGTGCCAGCCAACACAAACTATTCACAAACAGCCCCAGTTTAAATGTACAAAACCTCAGCACACACCAACGAGGGCCAAACCTCCACTTGTCATACAGCTCTGTTCCATAAGAAAGTGCATGCCCACTTCAGGTGAGGAGAGGAGACTGCGACTACCGTATCAAGGCGGTGGAGCAATGAACGGCATCATGTCAATTAACACAGGATGGAGAACGCTCACAACTCACCTGCTATCACAGCGTACAAACTCACCATAAGCACCAAGCAGTACTGTATCAACTGCAACCCAGCCTAGGGGCCCTGTAAAAGGAAGGTTTCAGCCAATTTGCAGAAGCTCTGGCATAGATCTGCTGTACAGGTACTAATTGAAAGCCACATTTTTACTGTAATCAGGCAAGATAGTTCTGGTAATGGCCCTAATGCAGAGACTGCTGGTCCACAGAGCCAACAACAAAAGCAGCACTTACGTGGAACAGATTGAAATCTAGAGCAGAAGTGTGCTATTTTAAGCCTGCCTGTCCAACTCTTCAATAACTGTTCCAGCTACAGAACAGATGTGCAATTTATGCTTCACAACCAGCTCTCACAAGGAAGTGCAGTAGTAAGGTGAAAACGCTTCACCTACCCAGAGATGAAAGGGCTAGAAAGGCTACACAGTGTATGTCTTCATCTTCATACTTACAGCGTCTGAAAAAGGCTAATCAGAAGACATTCTTGCACAAAAAGCAGTGGCTACAGCTTTCCCAGACTAGCACTACCAGGTGTCTTAGTTATACAAAATAGCAGAGTTTGCTGACTTCAGATGTTCAAGAGCAAAAAGAATGTGGTGGTGAGGTCTGCCTGCACAAGGAAGACTGCTTAACCAAATGAGCTCAGGATAAACGAGTCCACTGACTGTACATCACTGCTAATCTATTCTGTATCAACAGCAGCAGGCCCCCTCAAAGAAAGCATTTGTACACCAATGCGACTATGGTTAATCTGGGTAAAGGCATTACAAAGACTAGATAACGTAAAATAAGCATTTCAGCAAACTAAATATTCTCAACTTACTCTCAAGTTACAGAAACGTATTCCAAAACAAAAAACCAACTATATGAAAAATACACTACTGCTCATAGAAGTAAGAGTGCAAAGTCTCAGGATTGCACCCACAGATAGTATATATTCACTCATCTTCCTTATAATATACCCAAACCCCAAGGTTCATGTCAAGAATAGCTTAGTTCAGTTTCTAGATGCCCAGTCACTAACATTCAGGAATAGAGAGTGACCTCTCTAACCAGCAGTCACTGCTGTTCCTACAGAGGCTGGTATAGTTAATGCAAACTTTATTTACAAAAGACACTTAAATTAGTTACTTCATGCCATGTGTCCATACAGAATCAACAGTTCAAGGATTACATGGAGAAGAATTCACAAAATTAAAAGCGATATCACTAGAGATCTTCTAAGAGTTAAGAACTAGGAAAAGATCTTAAAGACAATTTTACAAATTAAAAAAACCCCAAGTTATGAGAAACTAGTCTGAACAAGAGGATGGTTGTTTACAGGTCTGTACACTAAAACTAATACACAGACAGCCTTCTATTGTCAAAGAGATGCTCACTGAGAAGCAAAGTATGTACAAATACTTGTGCCACAATGACTCAACCCCCCAAAATCCACTGTATTATACATAAACCAGTTTGTATACATTAGGCCTAAATGAGGCCATTTAACTATGAAGACTTCTAGTTTAGTAAACTAAAGCTGAAGACAGCCCAAGCAACAGTGATGCTGTCTCGCACCCCTATTTGCGACTGCTTTTTATTCTCTCCAATCTTTTTTTCAAGTCATCAATATTAGCTGCTGCAGAAGAGGGTGAAGCCAGGGTAGTTCCAATGCCAGAGGAATGAGTCTGATTGGAGTCCAGGTCCAGATGTTGGTATTGCTCCCGTGATTCACGGAGCTGGGAGAGCTTACTGTGAAGCATATCTGTAGAAGATGCAACTGTAGGGAGTGCTGGTTTAGAGAGCAGAGACGTAAGAGGTGGTCTGTCTTCCTGCTACAGGGGAGGAAAGTGAAGCGTTAAGACAGCGGCAAAAGCCATGTAAGAAGTACAAACCATAATCAATGGCTTTTCATCTTCACAGGAAACACTAAGAACAGAGGAAAGGGAAGGAGCAATACAACACAGGTAATCTGCAGTGATAGTCAGTTGCCATCAAAGTCGGGACCATGCAAAGCCAACTACAATACTCAATTCCTATCATTTAAGTAGTTTA
The DNA here is from genome assembly GCF_963210335.1 of Falco punctatus. Classification (NCBI taxonomy): domain Eukaryota; kingdom Metazoa; phylum Chordata; class Aves; order Falconiformes; family Falconidae; genus Falco; species Falco punctatus. The sequence goes on from NC_137587.1 coordinate 2,928,396, forward strand.
GCTAGATGGCAGTAGGGACACGAAGGAACTAGTCTTTAAAGACCAAAAATTCACAGCAGACCAGGTTTTACTGAGATGGCCTGCAGCAGTCTTGGACAGTCTAAATTCTAACACCACAAGAGAAAAGTCCATGCCTGTGTGCAGCATCAACAGCCAATGAGTTTTCTGGAAAAATGAGAAAAGGAAACTTGGATTGATTGGCAAGATCCACCTTGCCAAAGACTTAAAACGTCAATTCATTGTTCTTTTACCAACTGATACTTCAGTCTGTGTTAATTACCTTGTGACTCTCATCTAGGAAACATCTGCCCTCCTCAGAGCTGCGAGCCGGCAGGCAAGTTTTTGTTAGAGATTAAAACAGCGACATGCCTGGATGACCGCCTAGAGTGAACATCACTTCTCATGTGGCCGAGTGTGAACTTCAGTAATGGGCACTAGATTCCTAACGCATATCACCAAATTGTTAAAAATTTCGGCCCACAGGTTTCCAATACTAAGCTCATTCAGCATTTCTGTGCCTCAGTATCCATACAGCCAAAACACATAAAGCAAAACATGTAAGTCTTCATTAAGCTCTTGTGGTTGTTTCAGAGAAGAAAGATCTACAATTTCCACATCATTCAACTCAGAGGTCAATATATGTTAAAGTTTAGAGAACAATAGTTATTTGAACCTTTCTGAGACTCAACTAGGCGGCAAAGGAAGATACTAAACCACAAGGCTGTAGAAACAACCTGCATGTACACCAGTGCTGCAAACTGAGCAGACTGAAACGTAAGGCTACTTGGCTGAGTAATGAGTTTAAAGCCATCCATACCAGGCACGGTGACATGCAGTGAATAGCTAGAGCATGCAGTACAATGAAAAATCATCAATTCCAGCTGGAATCTGTGCCTTTGGCACAGAAAACCCAATCACTTGAATTCTTAGAAAGTGCAAATGAAGTGCTTGGGGGTTGCAAGTGTTGTCAAGTACAATACCTTTGCGTTGTCAAGGCCACAACGCTGCCTGAGGATTTTTAATCTTTCCAAGTAAACTGAAGGCCCCACTTCCTCCCCATTTGTGTTTCCTATAGATGAAGATACAGTGTGGGTAGAAGCAGGAACACATGTTCCTTCCATTTGAGGAGAAATTCCTGAAAGATGAGAGGAAGGGGGGGGGGGGGGGGGGGAGGGGGGGAAAGAAGTAAAAACATTTAAACACATCAAAAAAGTGTAAGCCTTTTGGTCAGTTCCTTGAAATAAGATGCAATGGATGAAGAATCAGTCAACCTATAAATTACCAAGCTATTTCCATTTGCTAGCGTAGTCATATCAGCCCTTTCATTTCCTTGCAAGAGTGACGATTAAAAAACAAGAAAAGAAACTGAGCCATTTAAGAAGTGGCAGCAGAGCAGCTCAAGAAGTAGTGCTGAGGCTGACAGCTGAAGATGACAGTGCGAGGTGGGGGGAAGAGGAAGGTGCTGATGGGGATACGCAGTAACCATGATGTCCAACAGACAGAACTCAGCAACTGGCAGGATAGGAAATATTTGGAATCTTCTGTGTTTTTTTCCAAGTTTAGTAGTACTTCTGGGCCACTGGTTCTCACTCCTCTTTACCTCTCATTTGGGTAACAAAGCTGTTACTTCTTCCGATTCAATTGGAAATTGTGATTTCTGAAGGCATGTAGCGATGTTTTTAAAGGCTAGGAAAGGCTTTTACACTATGAAAAAACCCTCTCCATTCTGAAATGAACAGCAAGTTCTAAGACTTAGTGGGGACAGGGATTTGTTTTCACTACTGCAAGAGTATTTAACATAGATAAAAGGAGAATTAAGAATTAACACTCAAAGCATTTATAATTTAGTCTAAATGAAGCACGGCTGCAAGATGGAACAATATCCTTTATTATATCCAACTTAACTGTTACAGTTAGGGAGGAGGAAAAAAAGAGACAAAGTTCAGGCAGATAAATTCTGTTTAGAAATCTCTGTTGAACTAACATTTTTTGGTTGTACACACTTTCAGGATGAAAATTGTAATTTCCTGTCCTATCTAGTTAGACACATTTAGGAGGTTCTGAAAAAAGCCTTACATCATCTTCCTGTAGTGAGTTACAATACAGGGATAGAAGAAGGAACAGCAGTAGGAGAAAAAGCTTAAGTGTCACAGGACACTGTGACACTTAAGAGAAATGAAAGTTAAAAGGTAGCTTTGCTTGACTGTTTCAGTTTTTCTTGTCATCTAATCATTTGTCACCTTCCCTCCGTAATACTGCATTAAATACTCATTTATGCTCATCTACAATGAAAAGTCTCGCTAACAAACTAGAGTGGTTTACAGTAACTTATCCAATTAAAAAACTGATTTATTGGAAAGGGGTCATTACAAAGACTGTTATAGAAACAGTTCAAGTTATTTAAAATAAACTTTTTAATTCAACAGTAAACGATACTACCAAAAAACCTCCTGCATCATTTCAGTAACCAAAAGGTAAAAGGAGAACCTGGCAGCTGCTGGGTTGTAAACGAGCTGTGTACTTTGCAGAAACAACCCCTCATACCAGACACATGAAGCACAGAGCTGATATTCAATCCGCACTACAGGAGATTAATTTGAACCATTTGTTTACAAAGCCTTTCACATTTTCTACATTTAGCGTGACAATGGTTGTAACATCTTTTTTGTGAACAAAAAATGTCTAGTCCCTGCAAATGGTACCTCATGAAGCAATACAAGTGCCAAGAAAATAACGTGACTCACTTCGGAAATCCATAAACATCTGCAAATATTAGCTTCTACCAGGGGACCTGTAACTGCTCTCCTTACAGGAAAAATGATTTATGAGAAGCAGAGATATAACATGTACCTGTAGAAGCAGCAATGCGTCCCTTCCCCTCCCGTTCTGTTTCTATCAGCCGGAGGCCCCTTTCCACATAGCTCTGGAAGAACTGCGAGGAGTTTTTCAGGAAGGGCTCAATGTCTGCATCAGAGTATTTCTTTTTGTATTCATACAGCTCTGCCAGACCCTGGGAGGGAAGAGTTCCTGTGTGTTACCACGACTGCTGCATACACCATTTTGATATATCACGTCCTCTTCCTTGCAGGAAGGGAGCACTTACCTCCTTAGTGTTCTCCTTGGAGCCAATTTTCTTAAATATTTCTGCCAAAATATCATTAACTTTGGCCTTCGAAGCCTTTTCCTCCTAAATAAATGGAGACATCAAACCCAAAGTGAATAAAAATGACGGGAAGCTAGTCAAACCCACAATGTGCTCAAGACCTGCTAGCTGGATACTGAGCTTTCAGGATGAATAAAACCTTGAAGCAGTTAGGGGTTTTACATTGCCACTGTTTACACAGAACAAGAATAAGCTTGTAGGACCCTTCCTGAGAAGTCAGTGTTTAAAACCCGTTCTGGGTATGGGTAACTTTTAGTAGGTCAAATGCAGGATCAGGCAGTATAAAACCTATGTTGCACGCCTGAATGTCCTGCAGAATATTTCATCCTAGGACAGGCACAGAATATTCAGGTGGTAACAGAAATACTGTTTCCACTGTTATGGGAACTGCAAGTTCCCGTAACAGCCATAAATAGAAATGAAACTAAAAGAATATTTCCAATATTAGTTGCATGCTGGAAAGGCAATTACGACTTCGTATTCCACAATCACAAAATTGAGCTTGTTCCTTAAATAAACTGCCTTACATTCCCTCTCCCTACTAACACATTTACATTACTTACTATGCGAGAAGCCCCTTTTTCTGTATCCTTATCAGCTTTGTTTCCAGTCTGGTCCATGGAGTGTTTCATTACCCTGCACAGGTGAGCCTCCAGCTCAGATTCATTTTTGTTGTCTATCATTGTTAAATGGTCTAAGATCTAACAGAAGGAAAAAGGGAACAATTTTTTTTTAAAAAGGAAAAGCTTTAGAAACTGAATGAACATCCAATTTAAAAAGTATGTGACTAGTGGCTGCTCTGACCTTGGGGCCTTTCAGCTTGCACAGGGTGTGAAGAAGAGTCTTCAGTGTCCTTATAGGAAACTCACTCTTGCACTGCTTCAGCTTCTCTTTGGGAAAGACCTTCATGAAAATGTGGATATCCAACAGAATACGATCCAGATTGATGCTATTAATGGTTTCTGGAAGAAGACGCACCATTCTCCAGAGACACTGGAACGAGAAGCTGACTTAAAGCAACTCAACTCAGGGAAGAAGCATTTAATTACATAAAGGGAAATTATGCAAAACTATCCTCGAACCATTTCACTCTGCTACCACATACAGACACGCACCATGCCTGTCTGCTCAAGCTATATTTGCACTGGTACATACTTTTTCTCTCTAACTAGCTGTAACATATCCAGATCCTCCTTTAGAACTGATGCATAAAAGTAGTGCTGACTTCTCTACCAGTAACAGGAGACCAAATGTTTCGCATGAAGGAATTCCAGCAGATAACACATAAGTTATGTGTACACCCACACACAGCCCAAGTTCTTTAGTTTAGCCTCATTAAGAATGTCCAAGTTGTCTTTAAATCACGCCAGTTACAAAAGGCTATCATATTATAAAAAAAGAACACACACATGCTTCAAATGCAGACATTTGCATGTTCACTCTGTCCTTAGGGATGACAAAACACAAGCCAGCTCCAGCCAGGGATTGTTTGAATCTACAGCACGGTGCTGTGCCTAAGCAAGTAAGCCCAGAGGTGACTGCACACTACTATATAGAGTCTGTATTAGTATACACAAGCCTCTAAACTATTAGCAGGTGTTAAGCTCCCTCCTAACATACATGAAAGTCACTACATGTAACATCTAATTATAATTCTTTCAATAATAATCTTATAAGAAATCTTTCACCTTACGGTCACCGATATATTAATATATATGTTCTTTCAGCCAAGTTGTCTCAGATAAACAAGCGAGTTCAAAACTTCTACTACAGGCTCACCTTCATGACAAGTTCTGAAAACTTAGGAGAGCTGGCTGTTGCTAGCAGACTGTCTTGGAGCAAAACAAGCAGAGCACTAGAAGGAATAATTTTATAATCGTTACTCAAACAAATGGATTCTACAGGCATCATTCTTTGCTTACAGAATAACTAAAACTCAGCTGTTGAGGAACACACAAGAACAGAAAAGAAGCAGCAACTGCACAATTTTTATTCTATACCTCAAGATGTTGGTCTGGTCAGACTTTTCCAGAACTTTCACTACCAAGAGGTTGACTGATCGGATGACCTGCTCACCCTCCTCAAGGTCTTCAACCCGAGAATCCAGCATTAATGTAATAAGACCGTGCATCAGGTCCTTCAGCACACCAGTGGAGGCCTCTCGAGCCAGACTCTCTATCTGAAATAGCTACAAAACAAAAACAGTATTACAGTACTATCGAAACGGCTACAAATCGAAAACAGTTTTCCCGCGCACAATGCTTTACCACAGGGATTTCTCTAGAAAACACTGTCAAACCATCTGACATTCCCCCCACATTAAACAATAAAAATGCAAATAGGAAGGAAATTATTTCTATTGGGTGACTTTGGAAAATACTTAGGCTGCCAACTCAGCACTCAAAAGGTAAGGAATACTAAAACAGAGCTTAGCAAAAGTGTTAAAGTGGCTGTATTCTGTAGAAGCAATAAAGAGACTTTCTTCGCCTCCCCAGTCCCTCTCAAGAGGCACACTGAGCAGACCATTAGCAACAAACTTTTATAAGTAAGACTCAATAGCAAGCTAACCTAGGTACTGGACAGACATTCCATTCTCCTGCAATTTCTGCACAAAAATTACCTGCTCTTCACCTTAACTTTTAGGTCAAATCCTTACCGAGATCATGCTCCCAATAATACAGCTGTAAAGTTTGACTATCTCATCTTTGTCTAGCTTCTCATCTGCCATGTGTGTATTGTAGATTAGCCGAAGCTGCATAAATGTAGCGATTAGGAATTGGTCAATGTGGCCAGACATAGCTTCTGCTTTGTCTTCCTGTCTGAGAACCTCATCAATCTAAGATTTAAGAACAAAACATCCAAGTTAAGTCAACATAATGCAAACAGTAAAAACAACTAATTTAAAACTTTCCCATAGGAAAGGTCTTGTCCTGACCAGTCCATTTGCCAAGGCACTTGTACTCTAAGCTTTCACTTGAAATCAGAAGCCACAGACTTCTATTGCTAACCCCAATATAACCAATTATCGATCTTTTAAGAGAACTGCAAGCCTATCCTGTACACAAAATCACAAAACGTGAAATACCACATCATGGATACTAGAATTAACAGCTTCATGAAATCTTCTGGATAAAATACTTCTAAGTAGTTAAAGCCAACCTAGAAACATGTAAAACCTACGAGGCATGACAATTCTTTTGCTGAAGATTTTTGAATTTACATTTAAAAGTTATGTCTCACTGGCTTTTTCAAACTTACAGCACAGCTATTTGACAAAAACCAAACACACACACTTTTTTTCCCCTTAGTGCTTCTGTGTGGAGTTTATTATTCTAAATAATTCAAGTGGAATTTCGATTGCTAAAGCGAGTCAGATGGCCCCTGTGCACTTAGTTTTGTCACCAGGGAGATCCTGAGCAGAGTCCATGTCACCTGACATGATTGCTCCACCACAGTGCAACTCATCACCCTCGCAAACAAGTAGTTTAGTACAGTGTGATTAGCTGCCACCTTAATTGGCTTACCTGTGCCAGAGCCTGGACGCTTGTATTTATATCACCACTGGCTACTTGGGAAATGACAAAGTTGATGGTAGAAGCTGTGTTACTGTGCATGTCATCAAAGTGTGGGGACACAGCACGGATTCTAAACAGTTGAAGAAAACGGCATTTGTTACTCTTTGAAAAGATAGCTCTAAATTACACTGAACTGCTATATTTCAATGAAGGTTTAGAGACAAGGGAAAAGGATTTCATTTGTCACCAAGAATACTCAAGGAAGGAATCATTCCTTTCAACACTTATGTTGCACTACTTGTAAAGATGCTGGTGATGCATTTATGAACTCAAGATCCTTTTATTATAAAACCACCTAAGCAAAACTCAGGTTTTTCATTAGAAATAACTCCTCTCCAGATTCCAGAACAGTACAACAAACCATTACTTTGAAATCTCTCTTCCAATTAGCAGACACTACCTTCTCATTTAAACAAGTCTGAATGTAGACACTAGCATGGGCAATTCAGCTTCTCAAAGCAGTTTGAGTAGCCCTGCTGGTTTCACTTAGGGGTTAAAACTAGACTCACTTGGGCTCAGGAATCAAGACAGGCTCAAAGATGTCATCTAGTTTGTGCTGTACAAGTGCTGGCATCTCACATCTGACAGTACTGTTGTCGTTTTCAATTTCATCAAGATCCAGCTGAAATTCCCGTGGAACTGCATGTGTTGTCTCCGAGTGACTGCTCATGTTGCGATTTTGGCTATAGAAACCAGGAGAAAGGTCTTTGTTATATCTATGCAACAGGAAAGAGCACTAGCATCCACTGGTAGCCCTAGAGCTCTCATAATAGAATAGCATGGATTATGAAGTTCTAATAAACCCCTTTGCCTCTCCCCTAGCCATTAGTGAAACAAGCTTTTGTAGGTCAGAAAAGCAGCTGCTAATTACTTGCCTTCCTAGTTTTTCTTGTAAACCCACCACCAGACCCCCTCCATCTGTGTTATGTATGTACTGGTTCATTCTGAGAGATCCCTAGCACAGTTTAACAGGTATTAATGGAATGTAACATTGAGGGGGCTTTTTTCCCCCCCCCCCCCCCCCCCTTTTTTTTTTTTTAATTGATGCGTAAGTACATAGCAACCTTGCAAGCTCATCTGAACCTAGGACTCCTAGCATCCCACATGACTTGTGCTGCGTATTAAGATTTTTCAAGGAAATGTAGTAATACGTAGTTCTCAACAGGGACTTTTATTCCAAGATAATGAGCAGGTGGCAAGGAATACAGTTTTGAGCTTTTTGTTGCTGGTACTGTTGTCCCAGGCTCTAGAATTCACACGTGCTCATCCAGTTCTGCACTATATGTCTGCCCTTACAAGTTAAGAACAGGGTCCAATCAACACCAAGTGTAGTGTAACACATAAGAAGCTCTCCCAATATTTCTAACAGTTGTTTAACATGGAAGTGCCATGTCCCCCTGCAATGTGATCTATTGTCACCTTGGCAGAAACCTATATTTTTGGTTTCTTTTCTTTAAGTCAGAGACCTGTAAGTAACCTAGAATTGGCCATGATAAACCTGTCACTCCCAGGAAGGGATGGCTAGGATAGAAATTGAAAGATACAAGAGCCTTGCTACCAAGGAGTTAGTGGGCAGTACTTACATCCTATAAGTGCGATACATAATTCTGTCCATGGAGAAGCAGTGAAAAAAGGCACAAGACCATTTAGAAAGATTTCAAGACAGACAAGACAAAAAAAAGTTTCAGACATTTTGTTTTACATTATTCGGCCAATTTTTACAACATGCAAAGATGATGATAGAAACTAAAACAACATCGCCAGACATGATATTAGCACATAAATTAAGCAGGCTACAGACCATAATGTATCATTACATACTTGAGTTTGGAGGACATGTCCTCAGCCGGTCCCTTCCGCAGCATGCTAGCGTTAGCACTGATGTTTTGAGTACGCTGAGGTTTCTCCTCTGCCTGTCTCACTGGAGCAGCAGACGGTCTCTTGGCCGACCGTTTTATTCTTTCCTCCAGCATGCTCATGTCTTTCTCAGAAAGCTGTAACACACAATGCTTTCACTCAATGAGTTGTACAGATTTTAGATATCTTGGTCACCTACAGGAGGTATACTACTTATTACTGCAGACCAAAGTTCCTCAATACCAAGGGTAGGAGCTGTCAGTACCACCGTCTAGCAGCAAACTAATAGGGCCACTCTGGACTGCCAGGTGACTCCTTCAGGAGCTAATTAACCCATACTGACAAGCTGTAATACTGACTACAGCTATTTCTAGCCCACATTATTTCCAAGAAACAAGTAATCTTGAATTCAAACTATGCTACGATCACATGTTCCCAACTGTTGCTTGCATTGCTGCAAAAACCCCAACCAAACAAAAAATCCCGCCCCCCCCCCCCCCGCCACTTTCCATAGCCCCTACTAGGAGCCCAGGCAATGTTTCAACAGTAAGGATGCTGCCACAGAAGCCAGAGTCCTTCTAACAGCTGACCCCTTCAGTGTACTCACAGCTGAACCTGAACTCAAGGTAAGCCAACCCAACACTCCAAGTCATGGCAGTGAAAAGAATCATATTTATCTGCTTTCCTACAGCAGTGAACATAACCAGGAACTATATTTGAGCAGAAGTAGCCATGACAGTTGTATGGGAAGTACTCTCCAGTACCCCTACGATTTGGAAACCTTCCTGAAAAATCATGTTTTGGGACTAGATGGAGCATACCAAAGCTCAGAAAGCCATGATTAGAAGAAACTGAATGGTTCAGGTGCTACAGTTCTATTTAACCTTGAAAATCCAAAAGCAAATGGACTAGGCAACACAGCAGCAGATTGCACTGAACAATACTTCCAATAAGATGGGAATCTAAAATGCTAACAAGAACGCAACATTAATTCTCATGGAGATGATTACCAGAGAAAATAAGAGTCACATTAAATTTCAACATTTCAGGAAGCTGGAAAAGAAGGGGGAGGAAAAAAAAATAAAAAAAAGAAAAATAAAGGCAGCCTTGCTTCCCTGCTCATCACACTCCTTAAAATACCAATTCAATAGCTTTTTATGCAGCATATGCATGATGGCATATAACACAACACAAAATTCATAAAGGCATTAACATATCCATCATATTCCAATCAGTTTAAGTGCTGCTAGAAACATTACCAAGACCACAAGTTCAGAGAACAGAACATGAAAAAACAGCCTAACAGCTCTCGATTCAAGTAAGAATTCAGTATACTTAATGGTTATGCACAATAATTGTAGACAACACAGCAAACTAGCTTTCCACTACTGGAGACTAGAAGCCAACTTCTGCCACCTTTAACTTTTACTGCATTTTAGATGACACTGCTAAGTATGATTTCCAGAGAACAGAACAGCAGCAATACAAAGCAACAACGTACTGACACAGACCTTCAGCACTAAATGCAATACAACAAAGTGAACCAGACTTCAGCTGCAAAGCAGTGCATGGAGACGGGCATTAAAAAAAAAAAAGCCAAGAGTATTCCATGGAGCCCCAACAACTAGCCTTTCTCAGCCAAATAAATTACCCAAATACCATCCTGAGTCACAAATGTTACTTGTACAGTCGATTATAAGAGCAAGTTACTCTTTATAAACAATTTAATTGCCATGGAAGTCTTTTTACTCATTTCTTCCAGTTTAGTTTTTCATTCATGAACACCCAGGTTATATATCCCACAATCAGGAATTAACCAACTAACTTTTAGAGTATCTATGGCATAGCAAGTTATTTCCAACATTACAAAATGCTCTTGATGCCAGCAGCAAGGTGTACCGTGACCAATCACAAGCAGTATAGTGTTAATCCCCTACAACAGTGTAAGGATTCGGGGGGTGGGGGAGTTAAAAAAAAAATAATCTTATTTCCTTTTACACTCACATTTCCAATGAGCTTGAACACTTGGTCGCCATGAACATTGTAGACAGTCACAATGGTGTTCAGGGCAGCATTGCGCACAGTATTGTCCCTATCACCAATATGAGTTGCCATTTCTTTTAAGGCTTTCCCTGGAGTTGGCTGGCATACATTCATGCCATAGGATTCAACCAGACATCCAAGCTCTTCCAGGCATTCTAAAGGAAGAAAATGACACGTACACATTCAGGTTTAAAGCTGCTGGCAGGAGAGCCCTCCCAGTTTTCTGCGTTGCTTGCACACCTTGAACATTCACTGCAGAGAAGTGTCAATCACTATGCTGATTATTGATATACGCCAGGTGATAGATGGGATGGAATAGTAAACTACAGGTTCAGAATACTTCATGCAGATAGCATCTAAAAGCTGTCAGTCATCCCTATACCCTTCAAATATTTCCCATTACCACATATGAGCAATGTTACAGTTAACTTCACATCTAGGTAGTTTAGACAGTTGAGAGCTTGCAATGCTGTATTACGTACATCATTCAACATTCTGGCTATATCAGGATAAGATATTTTCAAGGTGATTAGGGAGTAGTTTGAACTACAAACACCACACCACAACTAATTTCTATAATAAAGTTGAGATAGACGTACAGTGTAGAGACATTTCTTTCCAAACTCTTGACCAATTCTCTTTGTCTCTTGGATAATAGCCCTGTTACTGTTCTCCCCAGCACTGTTTTCAATGAGACTACAAGCTTACTCAACGGAAACTCATAATCTGATTGCAAATTAATAGATTGCTTGTCTTTGGAAGACAATAAAACACAAGATGATACTACTTTAAAATACGATCCTTTAAACACTTAAGCATTTGCATTAAATGCTATACAGGGGTAAATCTCACAATCCACCAAATGTTATTACGCTGGATTTTTCAAGATGCAACCCAAACCAATTTCAAGTACTTTGTAATCGCTTAGTTCATCATCCCATTTCCCACCTGCACGCTGTTTTGAGTTTTTGGATTTTGTCCCCTCCATGACAAAAGTGAACATCTTGCTGGCTGGATAGATGAGACACATCCTATTCAGAATGGCACGTACATCCTTACGGATGACATCTTTTGGTTCTCCTACCTAGTGGAAAAGGTTTTAAAAAAAACAAAACAACAACGGAAAGACATACATAATATTTTAAACATTCTCATGATACTGTAAGATCAGTCTAAAAAAATTAGGAAAGCCAGAACTATTGTCAATACAAAATCCTTTTCGGTAAATGGCTTTTAAAGGCAAATATGCAATATAGATCATAGAATCATTTAGGTTGGAAAAGACCTTTAAGATCATCAAGTCCAGTGGTTCACCTAACGCTAATAAGTGCGCCATGTCCCCAGGTGCTACATTTACGCATCTTCTCCAGGGATGGCGATTCCACTGCCTCCCTGGGCAGCCTGGCCCAGTGCCTGACCACCCTTCCTATGAAGGAATTGTCCCTCTCACCCAATCTAAACTTCCCCAGTGCAACATGAAGCCATTTCCTCTAGTCTTGTTGCAGGGGTCCTCAAACTACAGCCCGCAGGCCGGATACAGCCCCCCAGGGTCCTCAATCCAGCACCCGGTATTTACAGAACCCCCCCGCTGGGGGTTGGGGGGGAAACCAAGCAGCTGCAGATGACTGCCTGCCATTTCATCCGTGTGCCGACCCCCTGGTTAAAAAGTTTGAGGACCCCTGTCCTATTGCTTTCTACCTTGGAGAAGAGGCCAAACCCCATCTTGCTACAACCTCCTTTCAGACAGCTGCAGGGAGCGACGAGCCCCCCCCAGCCCCCTCCTCTCCAGGCTGAGCCCCCCCAGCCCCCGCCCGGCTCTGGACACGCTCCAGCCCCTCAGTGTCCCTCTGGCCGTGAGGGGCCCAGAGCTGAGCCCAGGGCTCGAGGGGCGGCCTCACCCGTGCCGAGCGCAGGGGGACGGGCACTGCCCCGGCCCCGCTGGCCACGCCGTGTGGGACACCAGCCAGGGCGCTGCTGGCCTCCTGGGCCACCCGGGCACACTGCCAGCTCACGTTCACCCAGCTGTCAACCACCCCCCAGGTCCTTTCCCCCCAGGCAGCTTTCCAGCCGCTCTGCCCCAAGCCTGTAGCACTGTGTGGGGTTGTTGTATCCCACATGCAGGACCCTGCACCGAGCCGTGCTGCCCCTCATACAGCTGGCCTCAGCCCATCGATCCAGCCTGTCCAGATCCCTCTGCAGAGCCCTTCACACCCTCCAGCAGATCAATACTGCCCATCACCTTGGCGTTATCTGCAAACTTACTTGATTCCCCTCATCCAGACCACTGATAGAGATATTATATAGAACTGACCCCAGTATGGAGTCCTGGGGAACGCCACTTACGATCAGCCACCCACTGGATTTAAAAGCATTCACAGTATTTTTGGAATGAACATATTAAAGCGTTTCATAGTATCTGGCTATATTCTTCGTGAAAATTAAGGCTAGTTTCCGTACAATGAACTGTACCTTTAGGATAAGATATGGGATGAAAGAGGACGCTTCGTTTTCAGTAAGGTGATACTCTTCTTGACTCAGCAAACTGAAAAGCAATTTAAGGTACTCAAGTGCTTTCATTAAAACACTTGTGTTTGTATCAAAGAACCGCAGGGTAAGCCATTTTAAGATCAGATCCAGACAGCTGATGACTCCATCTTTTTCACTCTCCAAGTGCTTGAAGAAAAAAATAAAAAATAAAATAAAATAAAGGAGGTTGTGCAAAAGGAAAACACACTGTTCAAGAAAAGAACAGATTATAAGGGAAAGTTATGCTTGGTAAGATGGTCTACATTTATTGGTTGATTCTTAGAATCATAGGTACTCACTTAACTTATACAGTTTCCCAAAATTCTAAGAGAAGTCTCCGGTGAGGAAATCTTCCCTTCTCCCAACAACATTAACATCCAACTTCATAATTCCTCTGAAAATTATTTCTATATATACGTTAAGGTTTCAACTTCACAGAACAATGACCCCTGAGTCTTCAGAAAATTCCTATTCTATTTCAATGCAAGCAAAACCATTCATAGCAGAGAAGAATTCTCTACAATGTCACCTACTACCACAGATCCAAACTCACCTCAATCATAACAGCCAATGCTTTGTTGTGGTGCTGAAAGTCTGCATGAAACATCTCATCCTGTAGCCATTTGGCCACACAACTGGACATCTGAGTTTTTAGCTGCTCAATATATTCATCACGGGGAGTAGTGAAATTCCACTTCAACACCTGTAAAAAGGCAGCATTTGGGACTCAAAGCAAGCAATACCTTTTCTTCCTAATACAATTTACAGACTGCATCTCTTCATTCTGGTTTAAAATCTGTCTTCAAAGTCTTCTCATTATTAACAAGTAATGGGAAAAATTCAGTCGTGTTTGCTCCCCTTGGCTTACACGAACAATTTTCTTTATGTGGAGTGGTTATCTTTAGGCCACATCTTAATTATTATCATTTGAAGCGGTCGTTTCTAAGCTATAGGTAGGCCTATTTACTAGCAAGTTACAACGAACATGCATGTTTCAAGCAATAGAATTTCCCTAAAAAAGACAAGCTTCATAAGCAGGCTGTTCAATATAAGTGTCTTAAATACAACGGATCTTAGAACTCTGAAATTAGCCAACTGTTTTCAGTGAAGCCTTGATGATACTTCACAACTGAAGACCATCTCTTGGAAGTTGTAAAAAGGCCTTTGGCTTTTACCAGAGTATACAAAGGCACAAAATTTGAAAATTGGAAGAATACCACCACAGCAAACCAGGTATCAGCCTGTGGAAGTCAACTGTAGAACCAGATAATAAATCCAAGGGATAGACAGAGACTAGCACTTTCATGCCATAGCAAGTTGTTTAATTCCAAGTTAAACAAAAGCATGCATACAAATGACACTCCTTCAAAACCTGTGAATACATACAGATGTTTCTCACCTTCAGACCTTTCTCATCTTTCATCCTCTGTTCTTTCCCATTTGGGACTATGATAAAAATAGGACCTGATTTATCATCATCTTCCTTCAGATTAGGCTTGCTGAGCACTTTCTTCCCCTGTACACCCTGAAAAAAGCAAGATGTTAACAGGCAACACAAGACGCGTATATACCTCAGTCCCAGAAACTGCAAGCATTAGATACCAGCCAACCTCATGCTGCCTATGTGTACAACAGCCAGAGAAAAGCTGGAAGAATGACGTTGATTAGAATTTTAAAAGTATGTGCTCTGCTGCTGTGGAAGCAATACCCATGACAGTGTGCACAGCAGTACCCTGTGAAGTAAGACACCACTCTCAACCAGTGTGCTAGTCACCCACACACATTCCTACTAAAATCCAACGTGGTACCCGTTTGATAGATTTGCTCTTTGTCACACTGGTACTGCCTTTGCTGAGGCTTGTGTTACCTTTGGACAGGTTGGTATTGCCCTTGGACATAGCGCTATTAACACCTGCCTGCTGTAAATAAGCCACAGAAAAGGCTTTATTGTTATTGTTAGACAGCTACTTACATGTAAGAGTTACCATTCTAAACCTTTGAATGCTTTCACAGCAAAAGGCATTAACTCAAGGTTCAGAGTTTTGACAGAAGAAAACACTGACTTCGGCAAATCCTTCAAGGTTTGTTCCATTCATTCCTGCCATGAATCTGAACCCACATCAAACGTTCTTGTTACAGTGCTCCTTTAGACAATGGAGGCACTGGGACTGTAGAACAATTTGGGGTTTTCTTCTGGTTATACACATCGGACAGACTTGAAAGTTATCAGCAAAAAACTTACTGTAACACAAATCAATGGAAAAAACCTAACCACAAATTCAGATGTAATCAGTTTGGATTATTATGCATTTAGAGCATCTTTATTCTCTTTTTGCACTTGTGACTGAGAACATTTTGCCCTTCACACTGTAAAGGAGAGATTAATTTCTTGATACATGGGTTCAAAATTACCATTCAAAGTATAAGCTTGGAACTGCAATGGTAAGAATGAATTCTCAATAGCATGAAATCAAGGAAGCCAAGCAGATTTAGAACAGCCTGAGCAGCTCACAAGACTGCATCTTTGACAACACAGACTTTTGTCATTACCTATTTAATTACTAAAGTAGTGATTAAGTAAGTGATATGGGTACACCTGTCATTTCAGAACTCAGACAAGCATAAAGATTCTCAGTAAAAGCAGTCCCTAGCAAGGGCTGTACTACCAATAATGCATTAACAAACTACACCTATTAACTTCACAGAACTCATTTTATACAAAACAAATCAACATACCTTAGCTTTAGAGGAGGCTCCACCTACTTTGGCTTTTTTGGGATCAGGCTTGGATTCCATGGTATTGGACCCCAAATCTTCAGCAAGCACTGGAGAAACAATAGACCATTTCAAACTACCAACAAGCCCATTTTAGGTTAGTACAGTTTTCCATTCTTAGGACAGAAGAAAAACTGTTCATGAATAAAATATGCTTATCACACAGAGATCTGAGGATTTTAGACTCATAAGTTCCTTAAAGTCTATGTTAGCATACAAAGTTTTCATAATTAAGGTCATAAACATTAGCAAATTTGTCATTATCACAACAACTGAACAATGTATACACATGTATACTGTGCAGACTAATGTCTAGAGCTGTAGTTGCACCTAGTTTGAGCAGGCAAGCTAGCACCAGCAGACAGATAAGACAGGACTGCTTCTTCAAATCACTTGTCCCCTAAACCCATTACCCTCTCTTTTGTGTCAGCACAAGCATTGTAGTAGCCCCACAGTAAATTATACTGAGGAAATAGCCCAGAAAAAAATTAAACGTGAGAAGAAAAAAAATTATATTAAGTTCAAATCAGATTATTATTACCAAAAAACCCACCCCTCTCCAGTCCATGGGTGTTAGCTTCAATACCAAGTAGCTATTTTCAAAGAGCAGCTGACAGATGGTCGTGTGGAAAGGAAAAACCCTCCTACACTGGAAGTTGACTCAACTTCAAGTCAGACCTGAACCGCAAACAGAACTCACTAGATGACACAGCCATCTGTAACAGTAACTATGCTGAATTCCTCACACCCTGCTAAGTATATTTCTTCCTCTGGCATGTCAAGAAGCTTCAAAACCTACCCTTTCCTCAGTCATTTCCCAGAACATGAGAGGTTACCTGATGCAGGTTGGAATTTGGCTGAAGCTGCTCCCCCTACCACTCTGGAAGATGGTTTAGCAGGGGCTGGTTTGGCTGGCATGTTAGCTTTGGCTTTCTCAAGCATGGCCAGTACCTGGTCTTTGGAAGTTGGCTACAGAACAGAAGAAGGAAAAATATTTTATAAATTTGGAAAGACTAGTGATAGTCATTACTAATACATGCCACACATGAGGAAAGTTACACTAGTTTGAAACAAGCTAATCCATTTAGCATCTTTCAGGACATTTATCTCAAGTCATCAATATTTTCAGCTATTTCTGTTCTGAAATAAACCACTTTTGCATTAAGCTTCTTCTGCAAGACCTATAGGAAACAAGTGAGCCAGCAATCTGTTCCAAGTGAGTAGTCCTCTGACATTAATGAAGTGCCTTAATAGAGATTCAGCACTCAAAGGGTCCATAAGATACACCAAATTGCTAGAAGTCATATTAAAGCACGTGTTCAAAGGCATACAGCCAGACAGTAACCGGTATGGAAACTACGTGCAGGTAGATTTCTTCAGAAGAAAAGCAGAGTGAATGAGTGTCAAGCTCCCAGAGCAATAAACCTGTGGTGACAGCAGTCCTTCTGAAGCAGAGAGCTCTAAATCACAGCCTCCTGATACTATTTCCAGCCCCTCTGAGAACATTCAATGCAGACAAACTTACATGACTCAAGACAGCATATCACGAGATTGTGAATGTGACTTGTTAATATCCACTCATTCAAGGTCACATTACTTATTCTTAGGAACAGAAATACCTTCAGCTTGCTGGTAGCTTTTGCCATCTTTTCAAAGCCAAGATGCATCATAAAGAATGGCAGGGCATCCTGTGCTTTTTTACGCACATCCCCATTTCGATCTTCAAGGCAGGAGTACAGGTGAGGCACACATAAGAGCAGATCAGAAGGAACAGAACGGAGGGTTGGCAGCTTCTCAGCCAGCCAACCAAGAAGCTGAAAGAAAGTTTAAAATACAAGTTTTTGAAGAAGTGCTCATAGTGCTGTGTCAGGCCACAAGAACTTGAATAGTAGTCCTTCACATACCACTACGCAGGTAGGAAAAAACCCCACCACCCCAACCTTTGTTCAGACAAGTATTCTTAAACATCAATTGTCATATCCATTAAAAAAAAAAAATAAATATTGAGTACAGTACATTAATACGCAGCTACCTTAAAACTCTGAGCATGGCATCTTAAGACTGCAAGGGCTATTTCTTCCTTTTGAAAGTAACAGCAGAATTTCAGCTGCACTTTATTGGCCTCAAACACATTAATGTCTCCACTTCAGTTCTGGTCTTCCTTACCACGTGGTTAATTTGGGGGAAAGCACACTAGCTCTTAAAGCGCTGATCAGAACAGACAACAGTTTCATTTAGGAGGCTTCAAAATCTGAATGACAGCTATCATGCAGGAATAAAACTTGTTATTGGCTTTCTGAGGTTTCAGTATGAACACATAATTACTTGTTTACTCACACAACGGTAGCATTGTGTCATTTCAGACTGCATAGATAAACATAGTCCACAGCAGGTAAGGTTATTTTTATTAGGCACATGTAAGGAGAACTTTACTTAACAGAATCCTACCTCTTGTCTTAGAAAAGGATTTTCTTTTTTGAGCTCCTCAGACAGGTCTTCCCCTTCCAACCACTCTTTCATGCCAGTTTGTTCAGCCCAGGCATTCACAGTTGCTAGTGCAGCAGCACGAACATTATTCTGTATCAAGAACAAGATTTAAGAAGAATAATTCTAAAGAGGGGTCAGAAGATTACAACAGAAGAGGCAACTGATTCATCCTTTCCATGAAAGGAGAAAGCTTCTACATCACAGGCTTTGAAATCTTTATTTTTATTCACTGCTTGAGAAGTCTAAGATTCAGAAGAATTAAGTTTTAGTGATGGTATCAGAAATCACTGAATCAGACACTATTTTTATCTACCATCATTTTTTAAAAATAAAGTTCAATAAAGAAGGACAAAGCGTATCTTAAAAAACACTTTGTACCTGCTACCATTCATTGATGAGAATTTTGGGAGTTTCCTAACTCTCAAACAAGCTAAAGAATAAGCTTAGTTATTTACGTAATGCTTGAAATAGACTTCACACATTCATAAATCAAGGCAAGTGGGTTATGCAGCCTGTTATTAGGGCACCCTTATTTAGGACAGACACGAGCTAAAGTCAAGTCAGGAAGAGGGGAGCCCTCGAACTCCTACCAGTTTCCACCTTTAGTGTTTTTTTCCAAGCAAAATTTACAACGGCACCCTCTTTTGAAGCAGCTACGTGAAGTTACAAGAAAGCAGATTGAATACTTAACAACCATGGTTCTTCAGAAGATGAGCAGTACTGACATGACTCCATACACATGACACTCCCCTGTAGGCTGAGTCTGAGGCAAGCAGATCATGTAAGACTCATTTAGCTTTAGTATGAATCAGTTTTAAAAGCAAAAGGTAACATCCAGGCTTGTATCTAAACAAGAAGGGAGTGTCCTTGCAAGTAACTTGTCTGTCTTTAATCTCATTGAGGAAAAGAAACAAATCACGTGCTGCAGGTACATAGATCATCAGCCTCTCTGAAGTGGCCTTGGCTCCCACCACCCAAATTTAATTTGTCTTCACTCATGGTGCAAGCTGTTGATCTTCCTCAACCACTCGGGGCGGGGAGGGGGGGGGGGGCGCTATTAATATTTCAAAGCAGGGCCCAAAAATGATCCCTCTTCATCTTCAGAAACCCTAGCAACTGAATAAACTGGGTTAAACTTGCAGTACCTCAAAAAAGTGACTACTCTTAATGTCTGAATGAGTGTACAGTCCTCTGTCAGCATCATAGTGCTTACAAGTAGCCCAGTATTATGCATTTTACTAACAGTAAAAGATAAATCACAGTTGGTCTTATCCTTAAACCATGCACTTGGAAGTAAATGGAGCTTGCTGTTTCCTCAAGATGAATAAGAGAAGAATACAACTAAAGAACTGAGATTTTACGTGTTTAAAGACCCTTTAAGAGAAACATTTGAACTAAGTTTTTCTCTAGCCCTAGGACTTGTCCTAGTCCTTCCATTGCTTGGGACAGGTAGATCCAGTTTCTGCTCTTTTTCCTACTCACAGAGTAGACACATCGGAAACTCTGATAATTGCCTGTGACTTCTGGCACAAAACACTGGCATCTTCCCAAGCCTCCTTTCCCCACTGCTTCAGACAGCCCTTTCCCATGGTCCCAGCTTAGATTTTGCATAGCATCTCAATGAGGTCAACACGGACATGACACAAACTTCACTGTCAGTTGCGAGTGTCCCGTTTCTACCTACGATTCAAAGGTCTCCTATACTGTGACACAAAGACAACAACGTACACTGGAACCCACACTGACATGATAAAAGAACAGGAGTTCTACAAGTAACTTTATTTATTTATTTATTCACTTTGAACTACCATCCATCTCCCAACAGCAAGTCCAAACAGACATAGCTCAAGACAGCGAGTGGCATAAAAGAAAGAGATCGTGATGAGTGTCCTACCTTACTGTCTCCTAGGACTGTGATGACAGGAATGCCCAAATTTTTCACATGCTGTTTGATATTGGGGCCCATTGCTGTTGCTAGCTGCTGAAGAATGCTCAGTGTTTGCTGCACCTGCACATAAACAAAAAAGTTACGAGTTGTGCAAAGCTCCAAGTCACATGGGGAAAAGTAACACTGCTGTACACTTAGGCTTTTACTTTAGAATGCCTACTCAATGATACCCGTTCCAGACTTCAAATCCATCACAAAGATAAAGTTACTTCTATATTCTGAGCAAATTAAAGCTCAACTAAAAATATCTTCAAACAAGGGACACTTCACTTTTCTCACAAGCAGAGTATTATTTAAACTTCTTTTTGGTTAAGATTTATTATATTACATTCAAACTAGAGGTAGATTTTCCCCTTTTTTGAAGGCTTTTTTTTTTTTAAATACAAAGCAAAGAAAACCAAATATTTACAAAAAGCAGCAAATACATTATCCAGAAATACAGAGTTTACAGTTTTTCAACTGTTGATTTCATGATATTGTAACAGACTGAGTAAAAAGCAAGGTTCCATAATCATAAATAGTTTGTTCTAAGTTCTAAGCTGGAAACAGCTGAAACAGGATTTTGAATAACATACCAAGATTTTATTGGAGTCATTGAGACGACTCTTCAAGGCAGCTGGAAGTTCTCCTATGTTTGGCTGTATAAACTTAGCATCATTTATTATGCTTGTCACTTCATCTAGACCTTCCTTCCTGACCTTCCAGGTTTTGTCCCCAATCTTAGACACTAGTTCAGCTGTGATCTTATCACTGTAAGAGAAAAAAGGTTAAAAGCCCGTTTTTTTTAGTTATGTGTCTTTTAGTATTTGAGTGCCTTAACACCACAGATCCCTGCTTAGAAAGCACTTATAAACACAAAGTTTTGAACTGCAGTGAAATTATGTCTTCAGGTTGTAGAATTCAAACGTACCTAATATCTGTTCTTGGCAAGAGATCCACAACATCGTTTCCAACATCCTCCTGTTCCTCTTCCTCACCATCATCCCCACCCACTGCACTATGCCTGGAAATGCCACGAGTTGGGGCTGGTGCTGTCTGCCCTTGCATCTGCAAGAAACACAAAAATCAGAAACAGCTATTTTACAGTTTTTCATTTGACAGTAAAAATAACACTTGCATGGTATAAATGCACTTCTAAAACATTATGCTATTCCGACAAAACCAGAAACTTTTGAAGTTTGTCATCAGAAAAGTGACTATTGACATCGCTAGACATAACGAGTTTGCAGCTGCTTCAGTAAGCAGTCTTAAAAAAAATATCTGATCCATTTAGAAAAACACAGGCTAGACCACAGCGTTAGTACAGATTCCAGGTACTGAAGTTTCCAAGTAGTTTTAATGATACTTAGTAGTAAGACAGCTACATTTCATACCTTTTCAAATTCCGCATCTATCTGGGAGAGAAGGGCTGGCTTCTCATCCTCAAAAAACATTCGCAAAGGAGGTCCCACATAAAGATACATGACTCCCAGCAGCGTAATGGCAGAAGTTCTTACAGCCTGCCAGAAAGAGGATAGAAGCAGTCAGTCTTCGAATTTAAGGACTGATAATAATTCAGGATTAGAATTACCAATTTACTCACTGGGTTAGTTGCAGCAAGAGCGGTCTTCACGTTACTGATGAAAGCTTTGACATTCAGTCTGGGGGGGGGGGTGGGGGGGAGGGGGAAGAGAAAGATATCCCCTGTAAGTAAAATACAACACAGGAAGCACCAACAAGAAACAAAATCATCATAATACACTACAGAAAAAAAAAAAAACGTGCTGAGAACAGATTTATACAACTAATTTACAAGAAGATATTTGCACTTACAAAATACTATAGATGGTAGTAGCTATTTAAATAACTGCTGTAAGAGATCGGTTTGGGGAATAGCCTGCTATGAAAAGCAATACAGTAAACAAAGTAATTAATATCAAAGACTGCTATTATTTCCCCCAGAAAGTTTCTTAAACTACATCACCCACACAATTGCTAGGATCCTGAGGGATGAGTCTAGAATAATTTGAAGTACCTGAAGCATGGCTACATAATAAAGGTGAGGGTTTGGTTGCGTTTTTTTGTTAAGTCTGTCTCAGTATCTTCCAGAAAGAGACACAAATGTCACAAAGAAATTTCCAAGAGAAAGAAAGGCAGGTTTAGATTACTGAATCTTCTATACTACCACTGAATTCAATAGAAAACAGATAATCACAGAAGCTTCCTTTGTGCAGCCCCAAATGCTGCTGTTCCAGTATCCAATCTACACACAGATCACCCTGATGGAAAACACACACTTTTTAGGGAATTTACTGAAGAGGAGAGCTCATTTTCCAGACTTAATTGATGTTACTATCCACTCAATAGCTGCAAAACAACTTGGACAGGCATAGTAACTGCCCAAGTAACCAAATAAATTAATATTTGAAGTCTTCACTGCTTAGAAATTTTGTTATCAAGAGTAAACTGCATTATGTATGCTTGTCCACATTCAGTTAAGAGACTGGCGTTTGAAAATTAAGGAATGCTACACCTGGTTCTGATGGAGAATCCATTTCTTACCCTCACAGCACAAGATGCTGTAACGACTATTTCGCCAGCTAAAACTCATCCTGTTATCAGCCTCAAATTCTTTCTGAAGGAGAGCAATAAGCATGCTGGTATGTGCTCTTTTGTAGGCTTCAGGGTTTGGTTTTTTAAACGACAAAATACAGTGATCCCCTGGGTGCAGGTGTACCCAAGTAGAAGGAAAGCAACAGACATAAATTTTAAGAAAAAAGCTCTTCAGAGAAGGCCAAGCAATGAATAAAGCATCTAGTAGTGTAGTAGCATCTTATTAGTAATGCCAGATACTTTCATTTACACATGCAGAGCTAGAAGAGCACCTGACAGAGGTAGCTCCAGAGTTCAATGAACATTAGTTCAGATGAACTTGCTGTCATCCTCTTCAGACCAATTTGACAATTAGTCCTAGATTAGAAACATTCACGCAAGTTTCTCTCAGCAATTTACTTAAAAGACATACCCAGAAAAGCCAAACTCTTTAATTGCATTTGAAAGCCAGTTCAAAGTTTCTGACTGGTTTTTAGGATTCTTTTGAGAGAAAGCCATAGCCACAACCTGGAATAGAAGAAAGATAAGTGTAAGTTATTACTGGGAAACCAGGTGACAAAGGACTGTAATAAAGAAGTGAAGACACTTGCAAAAAACACAGGGCATTGCAAATAAACAAACAGCTGGGGTGTACAAGGAAAGTTTGTTGTACCACTGTAGCAGAACACAATTGCAACTGAAGCAAACCAGAAGCTCCTGTAGTACTTAAAGGCAGCCACAGATACCATTATTATGGACATATACCTGCTTTGGCAGTATATCAGCAAAATACTAATTTACTACTTGTTATTTCCCTTTTGGGGGGAACTTCTGTTTTATGTTCTGCCTTTGGAGATGTCTGAGAGCAAACAAATAACTTTCAGGCAACAGAGAAAAATCAAAGATTTAGGATTTACTCCTCAGACTAAAAGAACACCCCACATAATACTTCCGATTTTATTTACGAGAAGAATACCTTTGCTGCTCACCCACCTGCTCAGCAGTCCACGGTAACTGGCACGCCTCTGCTATTGCTGTCATGGCTTCTTTTGCATTACTCCCACATTTCACATCACCAACCTTGTCTACAAGACCATCTAGCACAACCTGTGCTGAAGTTTTGGAGAAGTTTCCTTTCTGTGCAATCAATGCAACTATATGCAGTTTCATCTGCATCACCTGGAACATCCGTAACAGCAAGGAAGTTATTCATGTCTTCCTGGATTTTAGATTAAATATTTTATTCTATATATTTATAGATGTATGTATTAAAAAGCATGTATTTGTGGGTAAACACAAATGGATACCTAAAATATGTATTTGTGTATATATACAATATTTCTGTACACAAATACACATCTACACATGCTTTATATATAATCGTACTGTCTGTATAGACACAAATACACATTTTTACATCTATATGTATATATACGTACACAATCAATAATACTGGTCAGTCATTATCTACTTCTAGAACTTACACATACACATATCCACACACATATATACACATACATACATTTCTAGACATCTTCAAATGCTGTCTCTACGTCTCACTTGTTAGCAGAAATAAAATCTCATTTCTGAGTTTATATTCTCATTGACTACAGATACAAGCGTGGCCATGGCGCCAGGACTGTCATCAGTGACAGACATGCCAGCCTTTCAGGTGGAAATGCAGCTTACATTAAATAGCAAAACCAGACTGTTTGTTACTGAAGGATAATGTATTACCTGAAAATTTGTTTCTTTCCAACCAGGCTTCTTGGCCAGCATTCTTACTAGAGCTTGGCAAGGCATTTCACTTCTCTCCATAAGCTCAACAGCCTAAAGGATAAACAATAAGGTCACCAGTGGGTCACAAGTGATACAAAACCCAAAACAAACAGAAATTGTCACAACTGTCCTGTAAATATTTTCTTAATACTGAACTAAATGGTAGAAATTCTCAGCATAAGAATTTACCTGAAAAAGCCATACTACAGGACCCACTTTTATGAGGAGCCAATTTTACAGGTACTGAGATACAACATTTATACTACAGCATTCACATTGTAAAGATACTTGTTAAAGAACATACAGTGTTGCAAAGACTGTCTGCAACCCCAGCCCTGGGAATTTAACATTTAGCTTAAAAAAACCAAACACCAAGCAAAAAAAAACCCCAACAACCAAACAAAAACCCCCAAGCTTTTTTTTTTTTTTTCTTCCTTTTTTCAAGTTTAAGTATACCATGCACCTTTCCCACTAGAATGCTGGCTACACAGTAGAGATTAAGCCTGAATGTAATCTAAATTCACTTGTAGTTAGGCTTATCCATTCCACTGAAAATGTAACGTCTTTACACTTGAGTAAAGCTGGCTTCTACAGCAGCACTTCAGCGCAGCCACTCACCATTTATGTCAGTCACCTTTTCCACTAAAATACTAAAACTCAGTTGCAACTGTAATGCTGCAGCAGCATGAACTATTTGCACACCTACAGCTGATGCTTTTTTGAGTATGAACTCGTGAAGGTCTTATGATGGATACCATGGGAAGAAAGCCAGGCGTCACATCCAAATGACACACAGCGTTTTATTTGCTTGTGACTACATGAAGCATTGGCCACCAGCTGTGAGGACTACTGGTATTGTCAAACATCAACTATTTGCCAACTGAAGTTTTAGTATTATAATCAATTGCTGCCTAACATGCAATCAGCAGGGACTAACTTGCAACCAGTTTTGCAGAGTCATTGCAAAGCTTTTTGTTTAAGTCTAGTTATCATTCAGCCTAAGCTTCAGAATTACTTATTGTTTTAATAATACCTCTATGCATCCTCAATCCACATACTAAAATTTTTGACAAAAGCATAACTATCCGCATTAAACTAAAAGACTTAGTCCACTATTGTTATGGAATAAGAACCAATTTAAACCATAGAAGTCACCTTTTCCAAGTATTGTTTAATCCATCTGAATTGCTGACCTACCACTGCTACTGGTATGTCTTTTTAAAAAGAGTTAACAGACCTAAAAAGCTGAAGAAATTACTGCTTTCTTTCTCTTCCCCTACCTGCCTCTCTTCTTATCAACGGCTGCAAACTTACCTTCTGGAACTCCTCCATGCAGGCAAGCCTCTCTTTCCAGTTACCACTGTCCAACTGCTGGATACAAGAAGCTGGAAGGACAGCAGCAGCTTTCTCTTCACATACTTCTATCTGCAGATGGATCAGAACAAGGTTAACACTGCACTGCCTCCCTGCAGAGGGGAGCAGCAGCCTTAAGGACAGGGAATATACTGGAATGACCCCTAGACTGTGGTGCACTTAGAAAACATGAGAAATTTTCTGTTGTAGGTTGAAAGATTTGGTATGGGTTATAGTTTAGGGGCCTTACAAATTTAAGAAGCTACTAAATCGTACTGCAACAGAAAAATAATCTCTCAAAAGTATGAGAAATTGTGCAGACAGCCAAAAATAATCCCAAGTAGCCACTATCTACTTATAGAATCAAGCAGGGGTAACAGAAAATGATGTTGCAAATTGTAGATGAAGTCTGAATAAACATTCACAACAATGAATAAGTGGTTGATAAGGGTGGATGGGAGAAGACTCGTCTTCTGCATCCATCTTAGCAAAATTCAGAAGTTTAGTGTATGAAAAATGATAAAAATTTCCTTTGTTTCACTGGTGTCTGTATCACCTTCAGAAGTGTATACTCATTTTCCAATGTATAACTGGCAATATAAACTACATGGAAAGTGTTCATTCTAAGCAACGCTCTAAAGATAATGGACAGTCCAAAAAAAGCTTGCAGATACATCAAGCAAAGCTTTTAACAGCTTTTTGTTACTTTGACCTACAAACAGCTTAGCTTACCTGGTTCCCTACCAAAAAGATAAGATAGAATTCTCAACTGACACACAGAATTCAATCATTTTCATGAAGTGTAACTTAACATGAATGGCAGAGAACAAACTCGCGCTAGTTCTAGTTCCTTCAATTACTACTGTATTCTACCTCAGATTTCAATGTAAACTCCAGAATACTGTATTCTCAAGCTTTTAATACCAGACATCTTCAGCAAACTATGCATCCTATACTACATACAAAGTAGTCCTATCATTACCTTTTTCACCCGTTCCTAGCTCAGGGACAACACGATATACCCTGTCATATTAGCACGATTTATTGTTTACTGTTATACATGGCCTCGTACCAACAGCCTGAAGAATAGAATATATCAAACATGTATTTTACCAGTTATGAATTCCATTTATTGAAATGCATTACTTTCCCTTCTCCTAACAAAAAAACCCCATCTTCAGTGAAAAAACCTGTAGTAGCTGAAGAACTGATTAACTAAAGCTACTTATAGAGAGGATTTCATATTTCAGAGAAGAGAATACTCACCGAGAGCTCCGATTCAAATATTTCTTTGGTCTCAGGACCTTTCTTGCCTTTAGCCCCAGCGCCTCCCATACCTGCAGCTGCAGCTGGTTTACCTTTCTTGGGTGGGACCCCTGACTAGAAAAGAAAAGGACAAGTTCACCAAGATCAAACAGTTCTCTAGCTAACCAGATAACCAAAAGAGCCATTGGTTTTCTACACTTGCACATTCTAAAGTAAAAAAAAAAACGTCTCTCTCTAGTACCATAACAGCTGAAGGCAAAGAAACAGTTTTCTGCTACAGCTTATTTAATTCATATGTTGCTTTCAGACTATGAGGTTTTATAAAACATGTACAGTAACATGGACATGAGACAATGAAAGACAAAACGGGAAAGAATGTATCTATTTGTGAAGGTCTGGGAAATAACGATTTAATCTACATATTCTCCTATGGATATTAATTAAGATACTAAACTTGCAACTGGTGTCTCTTTTCCAGGTCACTAGTATCAACAGAATTTAGAAAATATGATCCATTCTACTATTCACTTCCAGGTTTCCCACTTGGAGAATCATGGAATCATTGACATTGGAAAAGACCTTAGAGATCATCAAGTCCAACCGTTACTCCGGCACTGCCAAGCCCACCCCTAAACCATGTAATATTATTTTTTTGCAAACTACAAGCACATACCCAAACACCCCAGGTACATGTTTTTTTTAAATGCCTCCAGGGATGGTAATGCCACCACCTCCCTGGACAGCCTGTATTACAAAGACCACCTATAGTGCTACTTACATCAATTTTTAAAACCAAAATAATCATTTTAAAGTAACACAGGCTAATGATTCAAATTATTTACAGTAACAATTTTAAAACAATGCTGAAGAGAGCAGTTACTGCTAGTTGTAAGAAGAGATGCTGACTTCAGCCAAATGTTCTACTACATCACCACAGAGCACATTAATGTTACAACATCTGAGGTTCCTCTAATGCCTCTAGTGGTCTATCACTACTGCAATATCAAAACCCAGTATTAATACATACGTGACAAGACAGTCCGTATGATTAAAAAACCCGAGACATCATCAAGTACATTCTGAGAAAGTCTTTGGTTCTTTTTGTTGTTGGGCTCACCTACTCCTACAGAAGGACAGTGGCTCCTCATTGGAAAGAGGCATTCAACAGACCACCTTTGATATTAAATAAGTAATTACTGTGATTGTCAGACAAATCGCTTGGCAATCTATCTTACCTTCACAGCAGGTGCTTTTTTCAGCGGTCCTGGTTTGCTTGCTGCATCTTTTGTTTCTTTGTCTCCACCAGTCCCCGAAAGACCAGGCGCCTTTCCAGTAACAGGCTTGCTTTCTTTTTTCTCAGCAGCAACTCCTGTCTTTTTACCATAAACCAGTTCTACCTTCTCAGCACACTCTTTAATCTGACAAACAGTTAAGAAGAGAAAAAAAAAAAAATAAAAAAGGAGGGGGAAGGGGAAAAAAAGGCTATTTAGCTACAATTAGATGTACAGCATCACTTCAACAGTAGTGGCTCAAATTTGACCTTTCTGGAAAAAATGTGAAAACTAAGTTGTTTACTTTAAACATTTTGTTATCCCATGTTCCTTACATTAGAGTAAGGTTAACTTGTCAGTGGCATTAGCCATCACTGTATTGTTAGAATAATATTCCTAGTTCAAAATGAAGTGTGTTTATACGCATAAAATGCATTAATAGGCTCACTAACATTTACAGATGCTCTGAAGACTAGTTCTTAAGTACCTTAAATTATAAAATCATCATTCAGTTGACAAACATGTCAGCTTATGTAAAAGCAAGAAAACTTTATTGTTAAGTAAATTTTAATACCAAATCCTGTCTAGTAATACAGATTTAGACCATATGGTTGTGACATAAAACACTAAAATGTTTCATATAAACAGAGAAAATGTTCAATAACAAACAAACAAAATCCCATGAACAACCAAAAAAACCCCAAAAACATACTACCAAGAAACTCAAAACCACCAAACCTCACAACCCATCTCACAGATAATAAAGCCTTGAAGCCAAACAGATACTTACATAAGAATGAAAAGCTGTAATGTTAATACATTTTAGGTAGTGGAAGTCAAGATTCTTGATAGTCTAGCAAGAAATATATACTCAAGATTCCCTGCAACATCAGTAACTTTTCAGTAAAAAATAAATTTTTAAAAATCTGTGCTGACAGTCTTAAGCTATGGCATCATCTTTAATCTTCTCTAGCCCATGACGCGTTTTAAATGGATAAATGAAGCATTGTTTACAACATTTATGATGACAAACTCACCCGATCAAGCTTTAATTTGTCTACATCTGCTAAAAAGGGATTCACAGCTTTCTCTCCAGCCACTTTCAGGGCAGTGCCTAATGCTTCAAAACCAGCATCTCTTACTTCAGGAGCAGAATCGTTGATATGCTGCAGAGAAAGACAACCTGTATCATATGACTTACAGCTCATAGCTACACATATTCTTAAATCCATTTTCTGTATATATCCCCTCCCCTTTTTCAAAATCTGCATCTACTACAGAATAATCCTCAACATCCTACTGCAGGAAGGAAAAGGTTGGTGTTCACTTGTTTTTCTATATACCGATCCAGTCTACTGTTTCTCAGAATAGCCAGTTTCCCATCTTTGGATCTTTCACACCACAAGAAGAAGATAAACATTTACGCTTTAATAGACACTGCAACACCATGGAAGTCTACAAGGAGTTTGAAGTTCTGCAAACCCATTCAAATACCCATTTTTGAAGTTGGGTGTATTTCCCATAACAAGGAAAAGGTTATTTTTCATTGTGAAAAACGTATATGTCATTATTGTTTACACTGAAAAAATGCTCCAGTGTAACTGCAATAATTGATATGAGATGGTATTTTATTCATGGTAGATGATGGGTGGCATTCCAAAAAAGCCTGCTAGAGATGTCTGCAAGAACCAAGTGGTGCAGTGCCCGTAAGTTTAACAGCTGCAAACCACGTTGCTATAAACTGAGTTTTCAGTATCAGAGAAGCTAAACTAATCAGAGTTCTTATCAGAGTTCTGTTTGATACTGAGTATCAGTATCAGAGACTAGACTGTTCCCATGACTGAAAGGCATCCTCAAGTTAGACGTCGTAGCACAAAAAACCTCTTTAGTCCTTGCACTACCAGAGGGTCTTTCTCCCAGAACAAGCAAATGCTTCACAAATACAGGGCTCAAGTCAATGCCAGGGAAGTACCAACTCCCGCTTTACCTTGAGAAGTGCAGCACAGAAAGGTTTTAACAGGCTTTTTGGCAGAGTAGAAGGTGTGCAGTGACGGAAGCTTCTTGCAATGAAGAGGGACGTTTGCTGCTTAATTGTTGGGTTTTTGTTGTCCATCACTGCCAACACATCTTCACTTATGTTCTGCAACGTGGTCTAGTGTTGAACACAGAAGTTGTTAGTTTCAGTAAAGAGAAGAGTGAACCAAAATGAGTCCAATGCTCAGACAATGGGAAAAGCGTCACTCTTACTTACTGTAAGAAAGATTGCATCAATGGCCTCCTGCAGGGCCTGCACTACCTGAGGCTTCTTCTCTTTAAATTTCTCCAGGATTGTGGGAACAACCTATGGAAATGGGGAAAAAAAAAAAAAAAAAAGAAAGTAAATCCAGTCTTCACTAATATAACTGGAAAGCCTGGTAGTCTGCTCCCTGGTGTTCTAAAGAGAAGCAAATAATGCAAACATCACTGCTGCCCCCCCCTCCAGGGATACACAACTGCAGTATGAACTAGTTTATTCTAGCCAATCTCCAATATTAAATTAATGCTAGTCAACCTATGTTCAAATACCTATATTTGTTAAATTTCATAGTAAAGCTAAACAAAAGGCAGATATACAAGCCCACATAATTACAGATGAATACTCTGGCTCTACTGGCCTGGAACGCAGAGCAACAGAACAGAAATTAAAGAATTTCTCAGTACTGAGTGCTGTGCTCTTGTACTGCAAGAATCTAAGGTAGTACATAACCTGTCCCCTTGTCCCCAGCTTCCTGACAGCACTCAGCGTGGCTCATTAAGAGCTCTCATTTGACCCACAGCTGACAAGACCATGGTTCTAAAGCAACTGGGAGTCTTCCTAGAGCAGTATTTTTCATATCTATCACCCTGAAAAGGCACACCTGACACTGTACTATGCTATACTGGAATTCCACAGCAATTCATACCCAGTCTAGCTGCTAAGGCAGTCACTGCAGAAAAAAAATTTAGTACACCTTATCATGTGCCAGTAATACCAGCAGCTCCATTTAAGTATGGTCTCCGTAACAGTAAAAACTTCTGCCAGTGAGCCAGAAACATGCAGAGCTTTTAACTGTGGAAAGCAGGCTATTTTCAAGATGGTCAAACATAATGCAGTTCAGAGTTTGGAAGCAGTCTGATGCCTTACAGAAGTTATAAGCTCTTGCATAATACAAAATAGATCTTTCTACTCAGAAGCTGACTAAGAGACCTCAACTCCTTGCAATAATACACAGTGACCTAGGCGCAGGTAGTATCCTTTGCCAAGCAGCAACTTGCAAACTCCCTATTCACAGAGAATTTAGCAACAAAAACCCCTCTTTGATTAATACAGAACAGCACCACTGTCCTGGTTTCAGCTGGGATGAGTTGATTTTCTTCTTAGTAGCTAGTAAAGTGCTGTGTTTCAGCTGTGATGTGAGAACAATGTTAATAACCACACTGATGTTTTTTAGTTGTTGCTGGGTGATGTTTATACTAAGTCAAGGACGCCGGTTTCTTGGGCCTTGCCAGCCAGAGGGCTGGAGGGGCACGAGAGACTGGGAGGGGACACAGCCAGGACAGGTGACCTGAAGCAGCCAAAGAGGTATTCCATACCATGGGATGGTGTGCTTGGTATAGAAACTTGTAGGGTTGGCTGGGTGGGATCGTTGCTTGGGGACTGACTGGGCATCAGTCAGCAGGTGGCGAGCAGTTGTACTGTGTGTGCATCACTTAGGGGTTTTCCCCCCCCCCATTGTTCCATCCCGATTATTCTTATCATTATTACTGTTGTTCTTATTTTTTAATTCTGTTTAGATTATTAAATTGTTCTTATCTCAACCCTCGAGTTTTATATTCCTTTCTGATTCTCCTCCCCACCCCTCTGGGTGACGGGGGAGCGAGCAAGCGGCTGCGTGGTGCTTGGTTGCCAGCCAGGGTTAAACCAGAACAGTCCTTTTATATAGGCCCTCATACATGCTGCTGCAGGTGCTGGACTCCTAAACCCTGCAGAGAACAAAGTCATAGGAAGGAGACATCCAAAATCATTAAGTCTCTGTTTTAGAAGACGCTGGCAGCTAGAACAAGTATTTTTTAACGTGAAGTTAAAAGAGGTATCCTATGTGAGAAAAGCAAGGGAGGAAGAAGAGTCAGTCCCAGGCTCCAAAGGCAGTCAACAGAGGTGAAGCTGGGCCACATGTACTCCATTACAGCGAATAGTATGGTTCTGTACTTTATTTCATCACTCTTGTTTTAAGATAGACTGCAGACTGTAAAATTAAAGTCCTATATTTAACTAATAGGGTTTATAATAATCCCACAATTCTAGCAACAGCTCTGTTTCATAACACTTCCAATGCCTGCTCTCAGGAGAAGTCTGTATCTTCCTCACTAGTAAATAAATCCAACAAAGTCAAGTGAACTGGTAAAATGAGTGCTGTGATTATGCAATTCATAGCTGCCATTACAGTACTGAAAAATTCATCTTCTCAACACCATCTGCTTGGCAACCATAGAGCTATACTCTTATTTCAGAAGCTTGGCTTTTTCAATACCAACTCTGTATGTATGAGGGTTACCCTTTAACACACAAATCGTGCATGAAGACATGTAAGAATGCTTCTTATAACTACAGACAGCTTTCAGAACAAAAGAGTTTTCCAAACTGTTGTTCAGAGTTCAGGAGATTTGAATGTTTCTGAAGCAGTGAGATTCAGTAACTCCCCAATTCATCACTAAATGTAACCCTATCAGCAGCCTGACGCATCAGTTCCCTCTGTCTCTAAGCTCTACCCCCATCATTCTCACTTATCACAAGAAAAATTTAATTGAGCAGCTTAAAGAACATAGCAACGGAGGCTTGAGAAACAACTGAGGTAACTACAACTGATTAAAACCTCCCTTTCTTTCCAGAGACTGGTTAAGCTTCCCCATATTTCCTGATATTAACTGTTGGTAAGTGAAGAGTAGCAAAGGAGAACAGAGAAGAGCATTAAACCAAATCTCCAGAACAGGTACCAAAAATCTCAGTAGTTTGGCTACTTAAAGCAGACAAAAAGAACCACAAAACCCAGTCAGCAAAAAAACCCACCACCAATCCTCCCCCAATATTAAAAAAACCACCATACCAACCTAAAACATACATCATGGAGCTGCTAAGTAGAATTCACATTCAGAAGCTATTTTTTCCACTGTAGCCTACAAATGCATTTCTGTTGGTCTATCTCCAGGATGAGGTAATGTAAATAAAGTTAATTTCATGACAGAGTAATTCAGAGTTGTCTCAGTACAGAAGGCTTACCAGTGAACTTCACGTTGCTGAATGTGAATAAAAAAAGTTCCTTTTGACCCTAAGCTGCAAGTGATCTTGGCAGATGTTTCACTGCTTGCTCCACTAAACAGCAGGTAAGCATTCATAATAATAAATACCAAGGTACCAATAATACCTTTGAGAGATACGAAGGTTTGACAGAAGAAGAAAAAAAAAAAAGTCTCCAGCATCGATAAAAACAGAAAAAAGTACATGCTCTTACTTACATGCCCTGCATACTGTCCAAATTTCTTTCGGAGGCCAGAAGCTAGTCCAGCAAGGCATTTTGCAGCCAAAGCAACTAACATAACATTTGTATCCTTTCCAATAACCTGAATAGAAAAGCCAAAACAAAAGACCAGAAAAGCTATGTTAAAGGCTGACAAATTCAAGTTTCAGAGACTTGGAAGAATTTCTTAGAATAGTCAGTGGGCCACAGATAGGGTTATTTCCACCACTGTTACAGCTACTAAGTTTCTACTAATGAGTACTACCCCAACTGTAACTTTTAAAGTACAATACAAACACATTACAAAAAATACTAAACTGCATGCGCACTCTGGGTTTTATTTATTACCTTTTTGAGAACTTTCACCAAGTCTGCATAGTCTCCTGATTCCAGTTTGGGGTTTTTCACTAGCACTTCAACAGCCTCTAGAGCTTCTTTCCTTTCTTGCCACTTTTTTGCTTCCTGCAGAGCAAATAATTTACATTCATTTATAAATGTAAACAATTCTAGAGAAGGATACTTGCCACAAACTATAGATTTTAAAACTTAATTCTATCCTGGGAAAGCCAAAGTCTCCCTACACTTCAACATCAATAATTGCAATGAAGTATGAAATACAGTCCTTCCCTAGGACATTTCAGCTCCTTAGAATTACAGCTTGCTTTTTGGTAAATCAAAGTGATACTTATTTGTAATAGTCTATACTTTACTTACACTAGTCTGTTATTACCCATGTCACAGTAAAGCACACATAGCAGAATGCCAGGAAGTCTAAAGACTTAATAGCTCCACATGTCATACAATTAACTGGTAGTATTTAACTTTATACTTACTATTTTCTCATAGAAGTCTTTGGGAAGCTTGGAAAGAATTTCTACAGCTTCAAGCAACTCATATGCATCTACTTGTGGTACCGCCTCTTCCTCATCATCACCTCCTGGAACCAGAAAAGAGAAATATATGAGCAGAGTGACAAATGAAATTTTGACTACAGCACCACCTAAGGCTCTTTGTTTAAAAAGTACTATTGGTAATTGTGATTTTGCCATTACAAAGGACAGATCTTTCATATAAAGTTTTTGCCCCAGCTGCATTTGCTTGTTGCGTACTGCACCCCACATATTTTGCAACAGTTTGAGTGAAAGTAACTTTATAATTTAATGCATTTCTTCACTAATAATATACCAGTGATATGCTTCCCAATGGAGTTCAGAGATTAAGTAGTTTACCCCCATCTGCATCTCCTCCAGCTGCCTGCTGCTGCTCAAATTTTGCTTTCAACTCCTGTTGGGAACGCAGAAACCTGGTTTGCTTAGGAGCAGCTGATGACACTTTGACCCACTCTTCTTCCAGTTCTTTCAGCTGCCAAAAGGGAAAAGAATCATAATATCAGAGACATTTTGTATGTACCTCAAGACAAACAACGCTTCATGGAAGGCAATGGAGTTTTGCCATCTCTAAGCCCAGACAGCACTACCTTTCAAGTTCTTTTTTCTCCCACTAAAGAATTGACTTTCCATTCACATTCACTGTTCAGAAGCTTTTGAGCAAGTATATTCACAGAACAGAGTAACATCAACAAAGATATTAATGCAAAACATTTATGTAAGGACAAACTGTAAAATGGCAAGAATGTGTCCCCTCTGCAAAAACTTTAATTTAAAAATGGCTGAGCATGAAGGAAGATCATCTTGTTACAGTCATGCTATTATTACACACAAACTACAATGTAACAAACATTTTGAGCGACATTTGATGGGATTATTTCTTTTTTAAAAAGCATGCCTTTTTCCAGCAAGCTACTGCTTTCCACCTGAACACAATTAACTGAAGTGGGTAGTAGGGAAGGTTGCAAAATAACTTATAAAGTTTTAAAATATTGGAATGTTCCATCTCCAACAGCAGCATAATTTTCTATCCTACTGTAATGCCACTTCTTGGAATGGAACAGTCACATCCCGCGTACCACCAAAACCAGTCTGAAGGGCTGTGTAAAGAAAAAATCTCAGGAGAAAACCGAGAAGGAAAATGGTTGACTTGAAGACTTTGAATACAGGTGTCTTTTATAAGGGTAAGCCCTTGAGTTAGGTCTCCAAGAAATACTATTCTACTTCTTAAGAATATTTAAATCCCCTCCCTCAGCTTCAGTATGATGCTTTCCCCCCACAACTTCAAATATTCAGAGCAACAAAACATAAGTCACAATTTCTTTACAATAAACAAAGAGGGACTAACGTTTTAGGTAAAGTTATAGGAAGCTAAAAAAAATAGCATTGCTGTTACTGAAAAAATCCAGCTTTGACTTTAAGAACACCAAACACAACAGGAATCAGGGAAGGCGAGCATGGAAGTGTTTTCTCCAATGTGTGCATACAGAACTACTTTCTGCCCACCTGAACAGAATTTATGTTCTGCAATGGAGGCCTCAGAGCATCCCTTATCCAACGGTAGATCTCCACAGCAAGGAGTTTAGCTTCATCTCGAACTGCCTTTTCCCGAGACTCGAAGAGTTTTGGCAATACTTTAATAATTGGCTTCAGTGAGATTATTTTTGAACCAAATTCACTGAAAGTTAAAAAACACAGAATAGCATCAGAATCCAGGTAGGAACCAGAGAGTGATCCACAGATAAATAGATTTTTTTTTTCTAAATAATCTATGAAATTATTCTAGTGCACATTTAGGGATTGTGTCATTTACTTAAATAATTATTATAGCTATTATTTTGTGAAGCTACTAAGCTACTGTAAAATTTGAAGAATATTTGCCCTATCATAATTACCCTCCACACCCAGCTTGGAATTACAGAAGCAGGCCTCCCTCTGAAATTACTTCAGAGCATTTAATTCAGTCTGCTACTTAAATCTGTTCCCTTGCCGGGGGTGAGGGGGAAGAAGAAAGAAAAAGAAAAAAAAGTGTCCTTAGATCAGAATTTGTATGACCTACTTTTTTTTGTTTAAAAAAAAAATCAGAATAGAATCTCCTTTGTCTATCCTTGGAGACAAACTGCAGTAAAAGCATTAGCCACATTTCCACCTGTTAGACCAGATAATTATAGTGAGCCTGGGTCATCTTCACAGAAAACACACATGTTGAAATACATGCTGCTGAAAGGACATAAAACAAGTTTCCCAGCCAGTCACCCTTCCGTCAGCAGATTCTATGTGTTGTTGAACTTCATGATCTAAACTTCCTTTTTCAATCACTGCTGGGTGAAAACAAGAGAACTTTTCATACTCTTAGTAAAGTTAACTGCTATGGTTCTTGGAGTACCTTAAGTCACCACTGAAGCCATAATTTTTTTTTATTTCAAAGCACTTCTTTTCCTTGAGAATTCTGAATTAACCTTTCCAATCACACTTTTTTATCTGTTTCCCTCCAAATCAAATGCCACATGAAAAAGCTAGTTAAAAAGGCAACTCAAGAACTAAAAACTGCATGGTTCACTTCCTAAAAATTCTAGCGCTAAACATTTTATTGTTAAGCCCACTTTGATAAATACGAAGCATTAAAGTCTGCAAGAGGTTCCAGTCTTAGAGAGAACACAATTTAAATGCAGAGTATGAGCAAATGAGTTGCCCAAGATTTTTATTTTTCAACCATGACTCACAAAAGACCATATTAGGAAAAGTGCCTATGCAAATTTTCTAATTCTTATCTAATTCATGTAATATTATCCAATCCATATAACATCACAAGAACAGAAACCTTAGCACAAGATAAAAACCAAACAGAAGCTAAACTACATATGCACTCAAGCTACCCACATGGGTACAACAGACAGATTTGGGTATCAGTGCAGACACCCTGTCAAAGCACAAGACAAGTTTAGGTAGCACAGCTCAGAAGCTGAAGACAAAGGTTAAGTCAATAGGACTATGAAAGAATTTGATTTTGCCATCTCAAAGAAAATAAAGTACTGTATATAAAAAAAATAGGCAGATGTGGCACATTTTATAGGTGTGGTTAGTTGAAAGATAAGAATAAGGTTATGCAGGTTTCTAATTACACTGCACTGTTAAAAGGACATTTGACTAGATAAGGTTATTTAAAATAGCTAAAATACATTCTTAAATGTGGGACAGTAGTTTCACTTAGCAGAAGTATAGGTCATGTGCTAAGCCCAATGCTTTATTCTGACTTCTATTACAGAAGCCTCAATCAATTAGTTTAACAAGGGCCATCTATACACATGCCTCAGTAAGTTCTCTAAAAAAGATACCTAGCATAAGAGACTCTTCATCTACATAATACAGTTTTCACATGAACTATAGCATTCATAAAAAAGTGTTCTGTCCATTAATACTGAAATTACCTGGGTTTTGTTTTCAAAATATAATTTAATAGACAGTGAATTATATACACACCAAGTATAAGAATTTAATGAAAAGCTAGTATATTTCCCTCAACTCAAAGGCAGCAAACATACTTCAAGTGGAACCAAAAGTGATGTTCCAAATCTAATCTTGAAACCAACTACTCCACCTTAATTAAATTGGATTTGATTCCTGGGAAGCATTATTAGTAGTTGTTGTTTTTTTTTTAATAAAGAAATAGTTCCATGGACAATGGAAACTTACTGTGCAATGAGCTTTTTACTTCTTTTTTTCTTCTAAACACATACACCATGTACCCAATTAAAGATGCTCACATCAGCGAAGAAAACAGTGGGTTTTTTAAAAAGACTACATTTTAGTTTTCCCATCAGTGATTTTATTTCAGCTGTTCAGAAGAGAAGCTCCACAGTCTGGAACAAGACACACTAATCCTGCCCGTCTTTCAGAGGTCCATTGTGAAAATGGAAGTTTGGTAAACAGTTGCCATGAACTAAAGTGATCCAGATGAGGCTCGTACAACAAAGACACCCCTCACATCTAACAAATCCCATGATGCTCTCAACTGCTGTTGTCAGAAAATACCAGTTCAGTAAAGATACATCCTATTAAACAGTAACAAGGGCCGGCTAAAGCAACAAATTAAGACTCTAAATACTGTTGGAGTGAGGGGAAAAAAACCAAAAACCCCAGGAACTAAAAAAATAAAAGCTTACCTTAGTGCTTTCCTCAGTGTCTCTATACACGCTACTATGATTTTTGGGTTTTTGTTGTCCAGACCCTTCAGTAATTCTTCTTGTACTGCCTCCCCTTTCTCGATTTCTATATACATTAGACATATATCTAGACCCAGCTCTTTTGCTCTGGCTTTTGGCTGATTGAACACTTTATTTACAACTCCAGATGCTACTTCTCCTGTTGTCCTGAAAAGATGAGAAAGTGTTACTTTTGGAATGTTTAAGTGAATTAATTAGGCATTCTACACCATTACCCACAGACACAACATCCAGAACATGGATTAAAACTCAGGAAGTCCTCATACAATAGTAACTAAATTTTAAGTTAACTTTGAAGGTAACAACCTTTCGTAAGGGATCACTTCAACCTCTAGATTAATCAAAACAACTCCTGCAGACCAAGTGCTAGTCAACATGTTCCTAATACTAGACTACACCAGACAATGAATAGCAGACATATTTTCCAAAGTTAATTCATTTATACAGTAGTTAAGGTCCAAAAATAAATGCCATTTCCTGGAATTACATCCGTTACTGTTAACTAACATACAGCACTGGTGCATGATCCTAGCACAGAATTTCACATCTATTTCAAAGCTCTGAATCAACTAAATCATTTAAATCTCTTTTCAATCAAGGGGTTTGGAAAGTTGTTAGGTTTTTAAACAAAGCTTTGGATCTGTTTGTTTTTTAAATAAGACTTTTATTCATTTCATCAGGTCACAAAGTCAGTGGATCAAAGCACTGACCTGGCCCATTAAGTGTTTTTATTTCACCCTCAGGGGTATGGGTTATTTCATGGGCTAGACAACAGTGAAATACTAATAAACATCCTGTGAAGAATCTGGCAGGTATGAAGATTCACATTGGTTAAGTTGGATGCAACAATGCATAAACATAACCACATTTTATTTCACGGATGAATTACACAAATACCTCCCTGGGAAAAAAAAAAGGCTCCCTGTACGTATAGATTGTTTTAGTCAAACAATAACAGGGATTCCAGTTCACAGCACCTACACCACCAAATTGCTGATTCTCTACCATTTCAGAAATTTTTACTACTGCCTTAAACAGTTTTGGTTTGTTTTTTGTTTTTTTTTTTTTTTTTTTTAACTATTCCTTACAAGCTAACATGCACACGGAGAAAAGCCTACCACTTAGCAATTGCTCTAGATTAGGAAAGCAATTTCTGCTCCTCAACAGTAAAGTTCAGAACTGTTAGTGCCCGCTGTACAATTTATCTGCGGCCTCAGAGACACATTAAACTATTTTAACAGCCTACTAATAGGCAAGAACAGGCTACTTACTTTCCAGCTATGTGAGCATTTTCAACATAAGCAAGCGCTGCTTCCAGTCCTTTCAACTGAGCCACTGCATTGGAGTCCGTCACAAATTTCTTGATCAATCCAAGATACTTGGACCATTCAGGACTCTTTTCATCATCTATCTTCTGGAAGAGCTTAAGGGCTTCTTCATAACCATTTAATCTGGCTTTCCACAGCTGGAAGCAGATATCAGACATTTAAATGTTATGTTAGTACAATCTTAACTTACCAATCTCAAAGTTCTTCAATCATAGTTGAAAGTGTGCTCATTAAGCTGGCATCTGCAAGATTTCTCTTCAATGACTATATGGAATAACATGCAACAGGACTAAATATTTGTTCTGCTCCTGGCAAAAATTTTCGATA
Source organism: Falco punctatus (assembly GCF_963210335.1). NCBI lineage: Eukaryota > Metazoa > Chordata > Aves > Falconiformes > Falconidae > Falco > Falco punctatus. The sequence continues at coordinate 2,969,309 of NC_137587.1, forward strand.
GAGATGCCAGTCTTCCCCACTGCTCTAACTACACCACTGATGAGTAGGTGGGAGCCCAACAATCATTTCAGCTACAAATGCGTAATTTCTCCACATGAATGAATGCACTGATCTTTGAGCATACAAGCTTACGCCATGCAAATTGTCACACTACTAATTTCTGCTTAATAAACATTATTCAGCCCCTAAATTGGATAAAGCTGATGCAGTTTCAGATCTGTTACACACACACTGTGCAGCTGTCCAGATTACCTATGGCGTACTTAGAGGAGTACCACAGAATCACCACAGCAGATACACAGCAAGCCAAACCCAAAGACACGAGTACCTTGTGTTCACATTTCTGATCAATGGGCAGTTTCATCCACTCACTGTCGTCCCCCATTGTAATTCAGGTTTTCTCTAATTACAGTAATTCCTGTGGAGATAAGGACAAGTTAGAACACAGAAAAATACATGTCAGGTGCAATCTGCAACATATTGCTACTTGAAAAAACCTCTACAAGGACAATTCTGTACCAAACCTTACTGCTGGTGTGCAACCCAAACTCAAAATTACATTTAGATATGCACTATTAAGACTAGACCACTATTTTGTTAGCCCTGGAAAGCTATCGGAAGCCATTAAAGATTAGAGAGCAGTGCAATTTGTTGTATTTAAGATACTAGAAGTCTCAATCCGTGAAAGCTTTATGAAACCAGGATGGCATGCAGAATATAATCTCATCTAAGATTGAGGAAGAATATACTATGATTAAGGCGCTAAAACAAAGGGAGTACCCACCAACACTAGAAAACTGACTTACTGACACATGCTTTCAGCAACAGGTGCCATGAATCAGTGTCAAAAATAATTGGATGCTGGTGTAAGGACAGCCATTTAAAAAACTTTACAAACGGCACTACCGAAATGAACACTACCATGAGAGGAACAAAACCCATTTTTGCAAGCTGGCCACTTTATGCCCTAATTCTAATGTACCCAGTGTCAGCAACTGTCAACAAGAGATCAATGTCGTACCACACGACCAGCTGAAATCCTTACTCATTCAAGTTCCCAAGCATTTTCCTCCTCCTGCCGTTCCCTTTTTATTAAAATAGCAATACTGAGCATTAGGGTACAAGAGATGGGACCTCAGGCTCAACGTCCATATCAGACATATTGCACAACTAACCCGACTGCTCAGAGAATAATGAGAGAACACACCTAATGCAGGGAGATCAGCAAAATGAAAATAGCAGAAGCAGTGATGAGGGTTCCCAACATCATTTACACAAACAAAATCAAACCAGAGAAGGAGTAACACATCCCAGCACACCAGCTCAAATGCACAAAGATGATCAAAATTCTAAAAACTGGCCAGCATATACAACAATTTATCACTAAAAGCATATCAATGCACAACACCAGCAGAATATTCCTCATGCAAATTCAGCCCATGCCAGCAAAGCTACGTACTTTAAAACCTACAAAGTAATTCACCTACTGCACAGAGGTTCCCTGCAGAAAATAAACCTCTAGAATCAGGAGCATAATTTCACTGAGGGAAGTTAATATAAGCAGGCTCTCCAAAGCCACCTGTCAGCCACACAACACTAACATACAGCTAACTCGATAGCAGTATTAGGCTAGCTGCGGTCCACAATAACAAGTGTTTTTCTTCCTTCCTGGATTAGTCAGAAGATACCCCAAAAAATAACACACACACACACCCAAATAATACAAGTAAATAAACAACAAATACAAATAAAACAAACAAGTAAAAAGCCCTCAGACCCCCACCAGCCACCAACACACCCCCCACACCAAACTACACTAAGTTTAGCTTAAGTATTTATAAATTCATATGGATGTTAATATTGCTCTTACTAGAATTGCATAAACCTAATAATTTGCCCAATGGCAATAAAACAAAAGTCAATGTTAGGACAGAAGTTGACTATGCATAGAAACAAGTGCACCCAGGCATTATTATGGTTTGTCCTTCTCATTTCTCAAACAGTGATGTGGGTATTTTTTCTTTACATCAGCACAGTTGCACAGCAGTACTGAGAAGTTTGCTTTTTAAGCAAAAAAAAAAAAAATAAGGCAAAAATAAATTGTTGAGAGAGCCAATGACAAAGATTTAATTGACCCGCAGAACTATAAGCCATGGAGAATGAAGGGATCGCTCGACTCATTATGTAAGAAATTTAAGTACACAGAAGCGAGGCTACCTAAAGCTCACGCTACTGAACCGTTTAATTCTGGAACATTATCTTTTTAAATGTACAACTTAAAAAAGCTGGAAAAAAAAGCTCTGGTCATACCATTCCTCCATGTCAGGAACTGATAAGAAAAAAGGTACTGCGATCTAAAAGCTACAATGAAAATAAAACTCAAGCTTTAAAATTCCATACCCAAACCGAACAATTTTAAGAGGTCGATAAGGCAAGTAAGTTACTACATCTTTTTGCATCAAAGCCCCACCAGCTTTTTGCTATGAATCTTGCTTTCATCTCTTTAAACATTTCTCTCCACAGCATTCTCTTTCACTGCCCAAACCTCTCATTTGTACTCTCATCCCCTCTTTCAGCCTACTGAAGGAGAGGGTTCAAAATTAAATGCAAATCAGTCTCCTGATTCAATTTCAATGCATTTTACCTATTTAAAAAACAAACAAGCAGCACACGCCCAAACAAACAAACAAAACAAGCCACCCCACATGCAAAAGCAAGATGCTCACGGCAAACATGGAGGTGGGGAGTAAAACTGTATCTAGCCCTATGATTTTGATGATTTCTCTCCAAAGGCAAAAATGAAACTACATTCACATTAAAAAGTTCTCCAACAGCTCACCCAGCAAAGGCTGCAGGAACGCCCTAGCGTGAATGCAGTTATAGCAGACTTTCTTCTGTCATTCAGGTCAGTTCTGTAGCCAAGCACCATCCGGAAAGATGCAGCTCTACCAGTACAAGCTGTGTTTGTGTTTGGAATACCCTCAACAACCCAGTGTAGAAATAACGGGACACTTCCCCAGTGGGGATGCCGATGAGATAAATAGGTACAGTGGTCTCTTCCCAAACTCATGCATGCCTTTGCCAAGAATAAGCAGCATGAACTTAATAGGAAATAGGTAGTTCTGAATCTTGCTCAGAAACTTGGAGGTAATTCAAGTTATTACCTATCTATATCATTTTGTTTAAGAAAGCACAAGGAACCAATGTAAAGACAACAGTTATTCACAAAGAGAACAGAAAAATAAACAAAGCACTAGTGCACCTGCCAGCAGCAGAAACACCAGAAGAAAGAGTTAGAAATCTGTCAGCAGCACAAACTTTCTACTTCAACAATAAAAAGAAACATTTATTTCTCTCCAGAAACCTCTTCTGCCAAGGCAAATCTTACTGTAGGACAGTGACTACCTCACTACAATCCTAAAACCAACTCAAGCCCTAAAGTCACAAGCAACTCTTATAAAGGCCTGTCCATTGCAAGGCCGACACTGATGTACAAGTATTTTTACCCTTGCACATATACAACAGTTCATTGCTACAAAATGCAACCTCTTGCTTGTACACTCTAATGGTACCATAAAGAATCTAGAAGAACAGGATCTAGGATTTCCCTTCCCAACATCATGATGTATTCAGCTTGGGGGGGGGAACACATGTAACGGGACAGACACAGGGACAGGAGACAGATGACCATAAAACTGTGTATTTTCTCACTCATTTTTCCCCCCACTCAGTTTAAGTCATTTCCCCTACTATTTTTAATCTTTAGCATCTACAATAGTTACTTCAATTATAAAATGGGTTAAGTTGCCTTCTGTGCTGAATCTGGCACCTAAAAATAGTGATAAAATTATGTTCTCCCCTCCCCCAATAAACTGTTCTAAAGGGATTTGCAAGTTATCAGAAAGTATTCCCCTGTCACGGAGAGAGAGCTCCTTCTTAAACATCCCATCTTTCCAGCTTCGTCACTGCTCACGCCTGTCCTAATGCCAAGATCTTGTACTGTCTACATCTTACTAGAATAAAAGACTGTTGTTTCTCCCTTCAATTAAGTCACTGGGTTCTGTGTGTTAATAGACTATCCTGTATTTTACAAAACACTTTTTTTTTTAAAGAAAATAAATATCTGTAAAGACATGTAAACCTCTAGCCATGACTTCTCAACATCCAAATAGCAAGTAGCATCATTATACAATAATGCAGCTAAATTATGTTATTACTAGTAAAGTTGCAGCAATGAAGTGTTTGACCTACATAGCTTTCTTGCTACCACAACTCAGAACAAACAGATTTCAGTCTTCCAGTAACACTATTCATTTTGGCGGAATCCAGAAAACAAGACCTCTGAAGCGAGTGAACGACCGAAGTAAGTTTTGTGCAAGAGATTTATTATTAACCTGGTCAATACAACATTTCCAAAAGCAAGTCAGCGGATGGATCTGCAATGGAGACAAATAACAAATCCTCCCTGACAGTTCTGGGCAAGACAAGTTCTTATATTATGGAGCAGTGACAAAAATACCATCAAAGAAAGAATAGGGTGTCTTTCAAAGGAAGACCATTCAAAAGCACAAAAATATTTACAAGGCACCACAAATGCAAGAATTTCAAATGTAAAAGTGAGAATTCCCCACTGAATAGAAATAAGTTCAGGAAACAAATTTATCAACACATGAAAAGATTATGGGTAAGTGTCAATACATGAAAGTTTGGATTAACCACGCACTGCTCTGAAGAGCTCCTACTCAGCTTCTAAATAAACACTTTCTCTGCTACAGTTTTTGAGGGCTGAACAGCATCAACCTTATAGCTTTGTAGTATGGGGTACTGCTAAATAAAATCCTTTCATTGTGAACATCTTGAGATGGAAGCGTTTTATTTTGAAGCATACATTTATCACCTATCACTGTATTTTATTATTAAGTTTCAGCTTTCAGACTCTTCACTACAGAAAATGTGCAATGGCAAACTAGGAAGCCATTTTATGCTAAACAAAAACAGGATTTGTTGATGCTGATTGCCCACTTCTCCCTACTCACTTCCACCTATGGAAGATCACCATGGCACAAGAACAGCACCAAGCATTTTGGTATTTCAAAAGCTTCCCAAAAACTTTACTCTAAAGAGTAAGTTCTGAGAAAGCAAGACAGACCTTTTAAACAGAAAATTCTGTTTGAAATGTTCCTATATAGTAGGGCACGTACTTGGAGAGCGTATAGCTGTATGTCATGTTTCAGATTATACTAGACTTCTCAGTAGACAGTTCTCTGTCAGGGCAGCCCACAGTTTTCCTAGCAGAAAGAATTTTAATTTGTTTAATGGCAGTTTTGGGTCATATTTTCTCTGTGGCTCTGAAAAGATAAATTTTCACTTTCTTAGAAGTTTAGCCCAGCCTGGTTTTGGTATTTGCCAGCTAAATCTTCTCATTAGATACAACATAAAGTAGATCACAAAAAAGGTCGAAAAATTAAATTAACCATAAGATAGTTAAATTTGTATTTTAAATCACACCTAGACACACTGGGTATTTTGAAGAGCACACAAACTTAAGAACTATAGCCAGTCAGCTAGGTAACGCAATTGCTTTAGTAAGTTCCACATAATTAAAAGGAAAATTGAAGTCCAGATAATAACCCTGAACTACAGATACCTGCAAAAGCAGCAAAGAGTCAGAAGAACTTTCAGATTGTAAACATGCTTTCCAGCTTCAGGCTGCATTATCTTTTGATGACAGGCAAAAGAACATTAGAGAGGTTAAAAAAAATCCACAGAAGATAATTTGCTGCTTAGGCAATAAAAATTTATTAGGATTTTAAAGGCTGCCATTTTCAATTAAAACATTAATTAGAAGTTGCAAGATACACAGACTCTTGAAAAAAAGAAAGCAAGACCTCAGAATAATGAAAAGAAATTGGAGAAACGCATGCTAAAAAGGAATTGGCTTGCAGGTTGCAGAGTAGATGGCAGCTGAGAGAAGCTACTGCTTCAGCAGCAATGAAATGGCATTCAAGAGCAGGCAGCATTGCATTCTCTCATGCCTGCTCCAGCTCACACGTCCTAACTAAAGTCAGTGACATCTTAATAGCACAAATGGGAAGTTATCAATACAGGAGATAAATACTTCATTTTTCTGGAAAAATATGTTTTAATACACGGTCTCTGAATATAACTGAGGTCATTCTTTTCCATGCACCTAAAAGTCAGAGAACACAGAATAAACTGACCTTCTGCTACAGCTAAGAGCAAAAGCGACTTCTTACTGCATGGGTAAGCCTGGAGCTATGCCAGTCCTACAGAGCAGAGAGGGGCAAGAGGGAAAAGGGCAACCCGCAGGCAAGTTTGTGTGCACTGACATAATTCTAAAGGTGGGTGGCTGGAAAGAGACAGCTGTGGTGCTTGGGGACACGGGTTGGGGTGGGCTGGTCACTGCTGGGGTAATGGTTGGGCTCGATGGTCTCAGAGGGCTTTGCCAACCCCAGTGATGCTATGGTTCTATGCCGGTGGGGCTGTGCTTATTAGCTGCAGGCTCCCCCATCCCTCAAGGTGTTTACAAAGCTTGGGCACGGAAAGCCTCGTGTGCTGTTCTTTAAAAAGACAGCCTGAACGGCTGGTGAAGGCAAGCTCGGGCACAGACATCACACCCCAGGCCCGACCAGCCGCCCCCCTTTCCTCCCCCCCGGCAGGGACCCCGCCAGCAGGCAGCACGGCCCTCGGCCCCCGCCCCTTCCAGAAGGGCACCCTCCGCTCCTGCCCACCGCCGCCCCCGCCCGCAGAGCTGGGCCCGGCAGCAGGCCGCGGCCCGGAGCCCGGCGCCGCCCGCCCGGCATTGTTCCCGCCCGCCGCCCCCCCGGGCCCGGACCCGGACCCGGGCCCCGCTCCGCCGGCCACTCACCCCGAGAGCTCCGGGCCGGCGCGGCGGCGGGCGGGGAGCGGCGGGCGCGAGCGGCGGGGCAGGCCGGGCCGGGCACAGCCCCTCCCGCCGGCGGGCGGGGCTCGGGGCGCCGCGGCCGCACCTGGGCGGGGGGCGGCCGCGCCGGGGCCAGACAAAGGCGGGCAGGGCAGCGCCGGGCTGCCGGCCCCCCGCAGGGCCACCGGGCAGGGCCACCGGAGCGCGGCAGCCGGCCAGTGGCTCGGCCCCGGTGCTCTCCCGCGGCCGGCAGCCCGGTTACCGCTGGGGCAGGGCCGGCTGCGGCCAGCCCGGAGGACACCGTCACCCCGGGCCGCCAGCAGCGCCCGGCCGGCGGGGCGAGGGCCGCGGGAGCCGCCCGCGGAGGTGGGGGTGCGCCAGGCCACGGCCGCAGCGGTGCTGTACTGCCAGGCGCCAGTGCCGGGACGCTGATTCATCGCCCGTCCCTCTGCCCACCGCCTGACGTTTTGGGAGGCTTCTTCTACAGCGACAATGGCAGTTGAAGACGCCGGTATGGTGGAAACTGGGTGTCACTAGTTTCCTCCCGAGAAGAGCACCGAGCCGTATGATGCAAGGCTCTGTTTCTCCAGCCATCTTTTTAGCTAGCTGAAGAAAGAAACCTTTTCCAGGCACTGCAGCACCAGCCACACTCCCCACTGAACAACCTTTCAAGTTACTTGTTCCCCATCTCACCACCCCTTCCGACAGGGAAGCACAGGCATGCACAACGCTTTTGACACCCGACATCACGGCAACCCAGCTGTCAGAGACCCCCTCAGCAACGCACACTGTCAGGTCAAGAGACTCCTTGTTCAAACAAGCCACAGCAAGGCTGCCGGTGTGAGGCAATGTTTCATTTAACACAAGGGTACAAGGCTTCCCCGTGTCACGCTTCAGAACTCCGCCCCTACAAGGTGAACCGCTGGAACACTACAACAAAGCATCAGTAACACCCTACTAAACGTATCAGTCCTGGACTACGTTGTCTCACAAGCAAAAAAACAACCATTCTCTTACTGATGCAAATGGCTTTAATGCCATCCTACTCTGGGAGATGCTTCACAAACCATTTACATTACTGTACATTACATTAATAGTTTACAAACAAATTAGCAATACAAGTTTATACATTTATTTTAAAAGCCAGAAAAGGACTTGCGGCTGGTACCATGGAACACAGGATAGATAGGAAGGAGGGGATGAGGGGAGGAAAGTACCAGATGATCACTGACCACGATTTTGAAAACATTTAATTAAAAGGTTTACAAGTATTTACACCTCTCAAGGGTCCTTCCAGTCATACATCCTACACAACAAAAACTTCCAAATCAGATACTTAAAATTGACAGTCAGTCATCTCTACTCAACAAAACATTCAGAGCACTTTCTAATTGTACATACTGTTCAAGATGTAAGGAAGTGATCTATAAAAAGGGGCAAACCAGAGGTGTTACAGTTTCTGGATGACACAATTAATCATGGTAGCAAGAAAAAGAAAAGCACTGACCGAAAGAGCTTACAACAGGCCAGGTGAATTTCAGCTGTAAATTTCTCACCTAACACACACAGCAATGCACAAGAGAAACAACATTTAAGGTGACACTGGAAGTCAGTTTTTCTGAGCTATTAAATGGAATGTGACCTTACTGTTTTAACAGACATCAGTGTGATATTACCAGCCCCACCATGGCAGAGCAGGTTTTCAGAAGCACAGGCCCAGATTACGTAACTGGCCAATACCTGGGAAAGGACAAGAGCCAGCATGGAAGTCAAGTCAAACAAAACACAAGTCACACACATACGAGAATCAGCAATCACATCTCATCACCATGCATTCACTTCTTTACATTAAGAGTATCAAACAAGTCTCACATCAGTACAGATTTAAAGCAGTCTGACTAACTCTCATTTCCAGGTTTCATTTATTTTTGTGCAGGTGTCACATAAATAATTTATTCCATAGCAGGCCCCCTGCCAACATTCTCAACTTTTTATTTTCAAGAATTATCTACAATTTGTTTATAACCACTGTACTTGAAAGCCGTTTTTTGTCGATTCTGCTCTATAACTGGCTTGATTGTTGCTTAAAAAGTTTAACCCTATTGCAACTCCTGAAGGCAGGAGAAGGAAAAAAAGAAGGTGCATCTGTAAGTTTTAGATGAGGGAAAGCTACCAAAACCACAAAGTTGGAAGAAAGGCCAAGCCTAAGGCAAGGAAGTCAAACCTAATTCTAATTTTTGCACAATCAACTGATCTGATACTGGCCACCAAAAAGTCAAGATTCCAAGAGTAATTTCTACCTATTCGTTCTTCTTTCTGACTTGACCCTATCACAAAGCGTTATTAAAAGATTTTTACAAGTTAGAATACTTCAATATTTGAAACTCTCAGCATTTGCAAATACGCATCTTCACGGTTTCAAATTAATAGATTTGTTCACTGAAAGTCTACAGCAATACTTTCTCTGATACGCAACTGATAAGGAACGTCTCCCACAGCTGGTAGTCCAACATCCCAACAACTACGCATCCCCTACTCATTTGCAGAGGGCAACCTTAACAGCACTGTAGTTTAGCAGAAGTACTAGAAGATGCAACACTAAACACAAAATATAGGAGCAAAAAAAAGGAAAAATACAGAATAATTTAGATAGATGGTACACAACAAACACAAATCAGTTAGAAAACTGTAGCAAATGATGTTGTAATTTTTTATATTTTTTTAGTTTTGTTTTTAGAACAGAGTGCAGGTCAGCTTAAGCTGCACAGAAGTTTAATTTCTCAGTCTCTGCTACACAGAGCTTTGGGTCTCTCACTGACAGAAGTCCAAGCTCAGGAGGAAAAATGCCCTACATGCTGACCTGAAAGCTACTGTCTTAGGAAGAATCACAAGACTGACTCAAGAACAGAATCAAATGAAAAGGGGAGGGAATGAGGGACACCACGACGACATGGGACCCACATTCCTGTCCAGACTCTTTTCACATACAGTAGAGAAATTTCAACGGGAATGCTGAATCCCTAGTGCAGAACCCTGGAGATGCAAGACTAACACCTGCGCCCAACAACAGAGCTGTAAAAATGGAGATGAGCTCATACCTTTTGCTTTAAGATTATACCCACCTCAGGGAATATTTTCCTCAGGTCATTTTAGAGGAGAAACCAACCCTGCATACAGCCTCCCGAAACGCTGGCTCGGGGGACAGAGAACGCCAGGCCCGTATGTCCCCCCAGGAGGGTTAGGAAGGGGATGGGCTCGGCTCCCACGCCGGCCATGAGGCCCACCCTGCCGGCCGCCTCCCAGGCAAGGCCCCAGCAGCTCCCAAACGCGCCTGGGCCCACAGTGATGACACGAAGGAGGCGACCGAGGCGGCGCAGCCCGGGCCGCAGCTCCCTGCAGGCCCCGGCCCCCCCCGCTCCGCGGGCGGCCTAAGCGATCGGCGCCCCTTAAGCCTCTACAGCGCGGCGTGGTACAGGCCGCGGCCTCCCACCGGTGGCGGTCACGGCCCCCGCAGGCACAGCAGCGGCTCCGGGCGAAGCCCACGACCACCGGTCGCTCCGGTGAAGGGCTGTCAGCGCCGCTCGGCACCGTGCCGCCGCCCAGTCCCCAGGTGAGACGGGGGAGGCTCAGGCCCAGCGGCGGGGGGAAGGCCCAACCCACCCCCCCCGCAGCAGGCCGGAGAGCCGCAGCGGACAGGGGAAACTAGCCAGGCCCCCACCACGGAAGGGACAACGACGGCGACTCTTACCTGAGCCCCCGCGGGCCGGGTGCGGTGAGCGTCCAGCCGCTCCTCAGCGGGGTTTGAAATCACTAACACCGCCCGCACCTCCCAGTGTCCTCAGTGCGCATTGGCCGGCGCCGGCCCCACCCACGCCCACATACGCGCACTTCATTGGTCCGTTTGAATCCGGCAGCGACGACGCGTGCTCTGCGCGCTCCTCTATCCCCCGTTCCCCTGAGGCAGCCGCACCGGGTCCCCGCACCGCAGCCACGGGCCGGGCCGAGTCGAGGCAGACGGCCGCCGCGGCCTCGGTAAGGACGGCTGTAGGGCTCGCTGCGCCCGGAGCAGCGCCTGGTGCCGGCAGCGCGGGGCTGAGGCGCTGCGTGAGGCCCGAGACAGCCGTGCTGGGCCCGGCTCCGAGGGGGCTGCGTTCAGCTTTGGGGAAGATCCCGTTACAGGAGAATGGGCTTTCTCTTTAGTATCTTTAATAGGATTAAGTGAGTTTGCAAGCAGTAACTGTGTATGGTTTGATGTACGGCGTGTTTTACTTCCTTTGTTTCTTCATTTCAGCCGAAGCAAGCAAAGGGAAAATTCCTAGGGGTAATGGGAGCACAAGACCAGGGGCAGCAGAGCGCCACCGACACGTCTGTAATCAATCCTACACTGCCATCTCTCCCCACCACACTGTGTAAGCATCTTTTTTAAAAAAAAAAAAAGTGAGGTGATTATGTTTTGGCCTGAAATCACTTTTGCACTGTACTTCAACTGTGAAGTTAGCTTTATTCCAGCTTAGGTGTTTTAGGTACTCCTTTCAATAGAGAAGGGTAGAACAGGGTATATGATCAACACCAGTACTGTAGTGTTGGTTATCACCAAATGTTTCATTCATTATTCAGCTTTTTGTGTTGTTTCAACCCTCGGTTTTAATAAAATGCAACAGAACATTGAACAAAACCCCTTACAGAAAAAACAGCTCTTCAGAGCTTTGTTTTCCATTGGGCAGAGGCTTGAGACCAGTACAGTCCCAATACTTTCCAAAAAGAGAAACTTCAGCTGTTGCACTATTAAAAGGGTAACAAAAAGGCAAAAAAGCAAGGTGGGGGGATTATGTGTGTACAGGAATCTGCAAAAGTGCATGAGTGTGGAGATTTGGTCCTTGATTCAAAGCTGTAGCAGCAGAGGCGTGTCTTACGATCAGATTATTGAAAGAACCCAGATCTGCTCCTACCTTCTTGTCCCTCTCAAATGAAGCAAAGTTGATGTTCTGTGCGAAGATGGCTAGGAGCCCCTCTTTCAAAGAAGAGTTCAAATAGCATGCATGAGTCACAACCAAAAGCCAGGCAGAATGGTTAAGAAAAGCTAAATTTATATTAAATTATCATCAACCCCTAAAATACTGAACACAGTGGTTAAATAACTCCAGAAAGTCCAATGTCTCCAGTGAGTAACGTTAAAACCATTACACAGGAACACACGGAAATCACTGACGTTAGCTCGGGACAGACAGGAGAGAGGTTTACTTTTTACATAGTAAATCAGTGCTCAAGAGATCATCCTCCAGTAGCCTTTCTACATTCTTAACATCCTAAGTGCAACGAGGGTCTTCTCTTCCCCAGAATGGGGAACCATGATGCACTCCCTAGGCAGCATCTCAATGGGGCTGTCTAGGAAAAAGAAACTAATTTCGGCCCACCTCCCTGGTAGAGGAGAGGCTGTGGGACATAGTGTTGCTCCTTTTCACTGTAATCATTTGAGGAAGGGAGCAGAGAGCAGTTTTGAATGGTGGTTAGGCTGGAGTGTGCAGGGTCCCTCCTAAGAAGCAGCAGAGAATATTTATTAAGGCGGAGATCACAAGCACCATGTGTTGTTGAAAAGACTGACTGGGTTTTCCTTTCCATTCTGCACTTGTGACTGGGACAGCAATTATTTTGACAGGCTGACTGAACCTCAAGCGACAGGTCTGGGCAGTTCTTTTTCCCTTCACCCCTGTCCCACCTCAGGATTTTGGTGCACACTCACATAAGCTATTGGGGAAAAAAATAAACAAAACCAAACAAAAACCAAACAAACCCTGTTCTCCCAGAAGTTGAAGCCTTCCTCCCCATCCACCCACTCACTCCCCGCACTGATGCCCCGGCCCCAACATGTGGTTTCTGTTCAAATTGATTCTTCTGCCTACGCTCGAGCCCGCTGGTGCTGTCCCTGCATGAGGTGGCTTAGACAGGCAAAATCCATGTCAGTGAAAACACACTCCTTTCTCAGTTCCCAGTTGAGTCCACACCTCAATCCAAAAGTGCCTCTCTGCCCAACAAGAACAATGCTTCCCAGGCTGGAGTCAATCAAATAAATAATTAAATAAAAATCTAATTTTTTTTAAAAAAAAATCCCTCTGGGAGTAGGGAAGAGTCCCACATTAGCAGAGGGAAATTTCCAAGCCTTAGGTCCAGTTCGTTTTCCACAGGAACATACACCAGTCAGCCCAATGGTGCAGAGTTTCAAGCCACCCAGCCAGGTCAAAGCTGCAACCTTCCCCTTTCCGCAAAGCTACCTCTGCTGTGAAAGTACAGCCAACCTGCTGGCAACTGTCATGTTTTCCAGGAGTAGTAGGACTGTCAGTCTATGAACACAGTTAAAGCAGAGTAGAATGGATTTTCCTTTTTTTTTTTTTTTTTTTTCTTTGTCTTCTTACCAACTGGAAAAGTATCGCATGGGAGGCACACCCTCCCCACACCTCTAAGCCATACCCGTAGCACAAGCTTTGCTCTCTTTACACCACAGGTGGGAATGTACTTGACCTCTTACCAGGAGATAAAGAGGTTACAGAGTCTGCCATGAGAAATTCTTCAGTGGAAAGTTCTGCTTCCAAGTATCTGATTTGACACTTAATATTTTACTGCGATAGTATCCATATGACTTGAGAGGTTAATATAAATTTCATTTTTGAAGAAAAATCAAGAGGTATTTAACTTTTTTTCCCTCTGAACGGATGACAAGAGAAGTCAAGAGAATACGAAAAGGTGGCAATGGTCCTTGGGAGCATGCAGGCCCCAGCTCTGGATCCTGCTGGGGTGTAACTGCAAGGGTAGGGTTACACCCCCTAGAAGGTAAAGGCCTTGGAAGCCAGAGAACAACTGAAGCTTGTGTGGCTGATGGGACAAATGGGTTTGCAAGGAGAGCTATTTAGTGGTAACAGAAGAGCTTAAAGTGCAATTCTATCTGATAAACAGCTATTTAAAATGGCCCTTACAGCTCCGTGATTATTGTCACTTATTCTAGGTCAAATGGGCTCAGCCTAGTAATAAAGCAGTTCCTAACCAGCAGCACTGAGCATTCCCCTGGGAAAGACTCAACCTAGGAATTCTCTCTTTTCCCTCATTACGGTAATCAAAGGTCCTAAAGGCCGTGAGAATTGGGACCTTACAGAATTGGGACTAGTGGGGACTCAGCAAATTTTCTTCTTTTTTTATATATCAATTATGCAAAGGCAAGAGCAGAATTTAGGTCTTGCTGAGGTCCATTTTCTCCCATTAGCTCTGCAGAGTGGAGAACAATACCAATCTCCTCTTTCCTCAAGTTCAGCACTCTGACTCCACTACCCACAGGGAGCAGTTCTGAAGGGGCCATTTCCTAACTCTTGTTTTTCCAGAGTAGAAACATGTTTTAACAGGAAAGGGGAGAACAGGAGCAGTGTCCACTGCCAGCAACAGACACAGTGCTCCGATCTGAGCATTCCTTGAAGTTTTTACTAGCTGATGGGAAAGTAAGCAGTGATGCTTTCATAAGCGAGTCATGGCAACTGTGGTTACCCTCTTTATGCCCTCAGAAGGCGACCTGATGCTATGTCAATGTCCCCTTGAGCCCCAAAAAGCATAGTCCATCCATTCCGAGACCTCTCTCAAGTCTGAGACCCCTCAACACAAAGCCTCAAAGAGTGCTGCTAGTGCTGGAATGACATGGGGAACTTCTGTGACCAGGAGCTAGCAATGAGGCAGCTCTGCTCTCTTCATGGGCACTGACGATGAGCTGGACGGCACAAGACTTGCCAGGGAACACAGAATCTGAACCAGATTCAGGCCAGAGGAGTCACTGCAAAAGTTAACGTGGCAGCTTCCAGGAAAAGGGAACATATAAATAAACCACAGACAGTGAAAATGAGCCAAAAGGGTCTCTGGGTTCCAACCCACCCATCCTCCCTCTCCAACCACAACAGCACAGCTGCCCAAGCTCCCTGCTGAAAGGCAGTCGCAGTCTCTGGGCCCCTCGCAAGAGAGGCTGGTCTCTGGGCCCTTCCTTGCCTAGCAGGCAGAGTCCTGTCTTTTTTTGTGCAGAGCAGAGGCTAGGGAGGGTACGAGCATTTCCAAAGTCACGTGTACTTTAGACCTCGCTCTCCATGGAGGGCTTGCGTTGGTGTTTCCAGCCTGTGTCTGGGAGTGAGCCACGCCGTTCCGGAGTGGCTGCTGCTGTGTTAACACTGCTGCATTCAGACTGTTCTTCCTGTAGCAGCTGCTCAGTTTCGGTGTCATCCAGTGAACCAGAACTAGCCTGGATAGAGACCGTGTCTGTCTTCATGCAGACGTGGTCCCGGAGGATCCCACCTCGGGAGCTCCGAATCTGCTTAAGATCATCCCACTCGGAATCATCACTGGATAAAAGGCATATCCCCTCCACAATCTTGATCTTCTCCTTGGTGTAGCTGTGGTCAGGACCAGTCTAGGGAACAGACAGGTGAATGAAAAAAACAATACATCTATGGAAAAATATGGCAAAGAGCAAAGCAGAGCTGGAACGCAGACAGCGAAGCAGACAAAAGGCTGAACCTCCATGTAAACGGCCACTGGCTTTGACTTTTACAGCAGCAGAACCCATTCCAAGTTTCCCTTCAGTTCTTCACCACCCTCAGAGGAATCCTCCCTGCATGAGCTCTCATTCCAAACTCCAGGAGCCTTCAAATCATAGAAGGGGAATGAGGATGAGCTGGGCTCTTCTAATTCAACTATATATATTCCCTGACAGCAGGGACTAAGAACAACACTGAGCCTAAAAAGGAAGAGAAAAAACCACACAGAATGGGAAGCAGGAACAGCCAAAGGACTTCACGGTAAGAGTAGGCAGGGCATCTATTCTAGGTCTGTAATATCTTTCTAACTGAGTCATTCCAGATTTGCCTCTCAGCTGGAATACCACCGTTAAGTCCGAATCTCACAGTGATACAGGGGAAGGAGATTATAGGGAAACAATGGAAATGATCAGAGGCTAAAGGGACCACACTGAGATTAAAGTAGTGAAATCTGTCTAACTTGGCTGAGACAAACAAGGAGCATTTGAACACCTGATCCGTCCCTGAAGAGAAAGTGGAGGGGGCGGGGAAACATGTATCTGGGTATATCTAGGAGCAGGAGAATTAAGAGAAAAGTGGAAAGGATTTAGACTCCCAGATAAATAATCCCGGTTTATTCTTAGTAGGTAAGGCTAAAATGGCAGGAAAGTTTGGGAAATCTGTTGGATAGTACCTTTGAAAAACAAAGTCAGGAAAACCTCTCCTCTGCCTAAAAGTCTTGCTGTGATCCCTGCTAAGCAATCTAACAGATTATCATGCACACTCCTACAGAAATGACCTTTTTCAAATCTCACATACCAAGTATGAGTAGCCAAAGCCAAAACCAAAGGATCTGCCACAGAAAGTTACCAATACTTTCTTGACAGACCGTAGAGCTGGTTTACAGACATAAAAGCAGGGGGGAAAACCAAGGAAGAGCAATTAGTATGGGACAGTGCTTGAGCCACACAACAGAGCTTGAGTGAGGGAGGCAGGATCAAACACATAGAGCAGTGATACCTGACGTGAGGATGTGGACGGAAATCAGAAGAGGGAAGATGAGAAGCTATCTGAGTGATAAGAAAGCTTCTGAGGAGAAAACAGAGGAGAAACTAAGCGCTGCAAGATATCATATTAGACACTCTCCACCCTGTGTGCCACAGGGTGGACCTCTGCAGGGCCTTTAAAATGCTCCGTTTAAAAAGGGTTCCACATCTCTCCCTATCCCACCCCTTCCAGGCAGTGCACAGCCAGGAGCCACCTTCTCATTACCAAACCACTTCTGGCTGCCTGGTTCCCCCAGTGACTGTCCAAAGCAACCTTGGTTCAGCAGTCCCTAACCAGGACTGTCTCCAGGGAAGACAATTCCCTTTGACTCCTGTACTTCGAGGGCCAGCAGCCAATACGAATGAAATACAAGACACTGTGGGAGCGGGGAAGAAGCAGAAAGCTAGCAACAGGTCTAATTCACAACAGCTCACTGGGGAAGAAGTGCTGCTGGCTGATCTCCACAGGAGCCCCAGCAAGTCACTGAAGCCATCCTCCTATGTCCTAGAAGTAAATGCTGACAAGTTGCAACATTTCCCCTGTACTAAGGCCTGCAACACCCAACAGCAGCTTGAGCTGGGCTCCTATATCCTTAGCAGCAGCTCTTACCTCTTTCTTATAGCACAACTGGTTGTACATGGTCGGTTTGGGAATCGCTTCAATCTTCACCTCCTGGGTAGATGTCCGATAGGATGGATTACTGTAGGTTAGGTTCCCCAAGCCAGGGTCCGTGAACTTGGACTTATTATGCCTAAAAGGAGAGAGCTGTCAGAAAAGACACAGGGCCCTCCTGCCAGGACTCAAAAGTTCCTGAGTGCTCAGCAAGTGGAAAGCTCCAGCCATCTTCACTGCCCCTCAGAGAGAGAATGCTGGCTTCACCTGGCTTGTCAGCTGTCAGCACATTCACTAGCTACCAGCACAGCAAGGCACTGCCACGTAACCACTGAAGCGATACTGGCAGTAACTGGTGAAGCTCTCTGGCAAAAAGCACATGAGCTCACACATGTACTAAGAGAGGAATTTTCTCACATTCCTGCCCATAACTCACAAGCTCTCTGCAGAAAATTTAGCCAGTAAGGTTTCCAATAATAGATTTGCATGCCCAACACTTCAAAGGCACAGGACTCAAGCCTTGCAAATAAAGTCATCCAGCACTGCTTCCAATGGAGAACAAAGGGATAATAAATGACAGTAAGGATGAAGTGCTTTCAGGAGCCTTCTTCTCCAACCCTAGATTTTACTATTGGCCAGGAGATGGGGGGAAAACGATCACTTACCTATATACAATTAAAGCAGCAATGAGTAGCAAAATAAACAAGATGCTGAGAAGACCTCCAATAATGTAGCTGACATGCAGTCCTTCTCCTGAAAGTGAACAGCACGGGTAGTTTATGCACTTGCCTTAACTTCCACTAGATAATGCTGACCTCAGTGTAACACCTAAGACAGTGGTTTTACACCATACGCAAGTCTGTAAAGTAACATGTCAGCACACCAAGGTTTAGCAGAGTGTTTGGTTTGGCTTCATATGAAACCAGACATCTGATAACCCTCCCTCCCACCCAGGCCCCAGCAAACCAAGGAGCATCAAGATCTTCGTAACAGGGTTGGATAAAGATGAGTTAAACCCCCTTGCTGACAGGTTAACCCTGCAGTGGGAAAGAATTACCCTAGTCAACCATTCCTCAACTAAACACAAAGAGGATGGTGAAAAAGAGTATCATTAATGGGAAGAGCCCAGTGGATGAGGTGTGGGACGAAAGAAAACAGAACTATTCTTCAGACCAAAGTGCCATTTGGAAAAGTCCCCGTAGAGGCTAATGAATGTGTATGACTGTTGTTCATCCTTAGACACACCTTGCTCTGCTCAGAGGGCACTTGAGTAATTCAAGTCTGAGTTTCAGAAGTTTGAGTTTCAAACACTATGGACTGGAATGCCCTGGGCATATATGGAGGAACAACCCTGGTGGAGAAAGGTTAAAAAAAGGAACTCACCCATGGTTGCCAACACTGCCTCATTGGCATGGGTACACAAGCCTTGTCTAGCATCTTTGTCAGAGCAGCTGAATGACAGAAAGACAGTTAGTTAGTAAAAGTAGTATCAACACTATCAAAAGACAGGATGGGACAGGCTAGCACCAATATTCCTTCTGTTTCCAGTTCAATAATGGGAGCCTTCCCTTCTCTTCTTCAGTATCCTCTATCCAGAGGAGAAAGGACCATATACATGTGCATATAGGTGCATGTGCGTGTATATATATCAGTTATAGGTCCGCAACATCTTTATATCCAAGTCATTCTAGAGTCACCTCTCAGGTATATAGGTGTGTACATTTATCTATCAGAATACACTCAGCATCAGTGCTGAATTAAAAATCAGAACATTCTAGAGTCAGCACAAAGATCTTTCTGTCCAATATATCGTACTCAACAAAAGTGGAAGTTTTGCCTTGTAAATAACCCAGCCATATATTATAGAACATACTCTTTTGCTGGGCAGTAGGAATAGCAGGCTGTAGGAAATTAGCAGAAAAAACATCTCTTAACTACCTGTGTTATAACTTAAATGTGAAAGCTGCAAAGGTTCTATTCTGCCCCAAACAAGCTATCCCTTTGTGGCCAGGCCAGAACCACTTCCTCAGATGTTTGGGTCAGGTCTGACATATCCCAGTGAATTAAAGCAACAGACTCCTCTATCCTCCTCTCAGACATAAGTTCTCAAAATTAGGAGTTTAAAAAAAAAAATCAATCAAATGAATGACACTGTCTCAGGAGGATTTTACCACTTCAGCACAGTCAGCCTAGACACACATTTCAATAGAACAGACAGAAAGATCTCTGCACCTCTTTCTTGCCAGCTCAAGAGTATTCTGCATTCTTTGCCAGAATGGCTTCCCCCGTTAAGAACGTGAAGTCTGGAGCTGGAATAGCCTCCTGTGGCTAAGGAGAGGTACATCTAGATGACGACAGCCAGAGGGGGCTTGCATGTTGCACCTTGCACAAGCTGTGACTTTCACACCCCAATTCCAAGAGAACAAGAGCACTTACTTTCCTTTCATTGCTTCCAGAGATGTGAGAGGTTTGGTCGTTGAGGTACCTACTCTGCCAGGTGGTGTCTGACTTCTCTCACTTACACTGGTGGGTTCAGGACCAAGGGGCACCACACCAGGAACTAGAACAACAGAGGAAAAAAAGCAGGACCTCAACTTTGTGGGACAGAGAAACAAGTCTGGTAAGCTATGGAGAGTTTCTGGAGTGGCCTACAGGAGCAGCTTTCCCATCTCAAACCCAGTCTGTCAGCAGAAAGGACAGAAGGCAGCTCCATTGCTCACAACCCCCTTACTACCAGTATACGACTCTAAGTTTTTATACACTGGACGGCTTCAGATGCTTGGGTTGCCACTGCCACAGTATAAGTAGGGCAGTGGCTCACCTACGGAAGCTACTACCCAAGTGACACTCAGTGAACTCACTAGTAGAACAGGGCCGCCCATCTGGTTCATCCGGACACGCGCAGACGAAGTCAGAAGCCCTGGCAAAGCAGAGGTGAGTGCAGCCTCCATTGTTCACTCCGCAGGCATTAGTACCTGGAAGGAACAAGCAATTTTCTAAATGAGCTGCAGATGACCAGGTAGGAGCTCAGAGCAACAGTCTTTTTTCCTGCTCAGCCAGAGATACTTCCTAGAAGTCCAGCAAGTTACTACACTCTGGCAAGTGTCCTTCATCTGACTGCTAAGAACATGATCGCAATGGCCAGATGCTGGTAGGATTAGGGCAGTCTTGAAAGGAAACCACTGGACATCATCAGACAGAAGCCCAGCCAACACAGCTGCAGGGATTAAGAAACGAAAAACTCACATTCCTCTGTTTTAACACAATGTCACATGAACAACACATAAAGTGACATTCGCTAATCAAAGCTGTAACAGAACACCATTAAGATGTATTTGACTGTCACAGGCAGACAAGGAATGTGCCCAGGGAAGACACATTAACAGTCTTGAGTACAAGAAAGGATGCCAACCTCACTTGACATCCACAGCAGCAGAGTGGTTCCAGTGTTCTTTTTGTTTACAATCAGCATTTGCCTGAATCAAGGTCCTCCTGCTTACCTGTCTGTCTCTGAGGGGAAACTACAATGATATCCATCAGTCCCTCAACGTTGGCCAGGACAGTCTCTTTGTTCCGCCCAGAGTATTTATCCACTCTCTGGATAGACTTGGTTTGCCAGTCAGTCCAGTATATCCACCTATCCTGCTGCTCGGGGAGACAGACAAGAAAAATCACAGCCATTAGCACGTTTAGCCACATAGACACAGGATAGCCATAAAAACCACATCCCAGTGGCATAAGGCCCCAAACAAAGGCCTTTTCAACTCCTTCCCCTTCTTTATGATAAGAAAGGTGACTGTCTACACCCCACAGCAGTTCAGACAAATTTCTTTTGTTAGCTCCACGGAAGAGTTAAGTACTATGCCCTCAGCCATCTTGGCTTCCCCAGACTGTTACAATTCCGTGTCCCCAGGCTCCACTGTCCAAACTCACCAATGCACCAGGGAGAACAGCGGCAGCAGGAAAATCTTACCTGTGTCAGAGCAAAGGGATGTGACACCTGGCTGACCAACACTTGCCGTAGCTTCCCATTGAGATCACAACTCTCTATGCGATCAAGATGTGCATCCACCCAGTAAATCCTGGAGGAACAGAGAAAGAGGTGAGCTTCCATCTGTACGATCCCTCCTTACTTTGTAGTCATTCACTAGCAAAGATGGATTGAATAAAAAAACCCGCAAACCCAAACCTACAATGCTACTCCAATAAACCAAGCTAAGAAGGCTAAAAAAATTCGTTACATTCCTTAACCCTATGCCAGTGTAAGAAAATCTTTTGCTGACCTCCTGGTGTCATAATCCAAAGTCAATCCATTGGGCCATCCTAGGTCAGTGTTAATCAGGATTTTACGTTCAGAGCCATCCAAGTTTGCCCGTTCAATTTTAGCAATGTGACCCCAATCTGTCCAGAAGAGGTACCTGAAGAGATAAAAGGCAAGCGTAAGAAGAAAAGAACATTTCATTTAGTCTAATGAAAGTTTTAGTTATAAATTAAACTGCCAGATTCTTCAGGTTCTGAAAAAGATCACATGGTCTGTAGCTTGATTCTCCCAGCTATCTGCTCAACCTCAAATTCACTGTCTGCCCAATTACATCCATACTCAGAGGGAGCCCCTTGCTGGTACCTGCAGTTTCACAGGGCACATCTCTTCTTCCTCCCACAACCTCCTCTTCCAGCCCGCCTCTGCACAGCCCTTCTTCCCTGCCCCACCAATACCCCATACCTACCCCTTCTTGGGAAAGACAGCAATGGCTCGGGGCTCATCCAGGCTGTTATTGATCAGCACCTTCCTGGAGCTTCCATCCAGTCTAGCTACTTCTATGGTATTGCGTCCTGTGTCTGTCCAGTAGAGGTTTCTGGCAACCCAGTCCACGGCCAGGCCATCCGTAGTCTTCAGACCCTGACCAATAACAGTTTCCATGTTGCTGCCATTCAGATCAGACCGCCTGGATGGAAATCAGTGACAAATGGCAGTGAGGAACAAGTAGCTCCCAGAAAGCCTTCACACGTCCACGTGTGAGCCCCATCAACCACAGACCCACTTCATACTGCTATCTCCCTACTACCTTTTTCCCCATAGTCTCCAGCAGGTTAAACACACCTTCAGCGTTTAGTTCAGTGATACACGTGGTGTTGTGTACCAAAGACAAGGTGTAAGCAGCGGTGTTTTACCAGCATCTCAGTCTCCCCAACTTACTGGCACACTCCATAGCTCACTGTGACACAACCAGCACAAGTAGCTGGGTGACCTGGGCACTGGCCAAGCAGATGACTTGCACCCACCTGATAACATCAAGAAATACATCCGTGTAGTAAATCTTGCCATCCACACTATCGTAGTCCAGAGAAATGACGTTGTTCAGCTCGGGGACAGGTATGTGCACATCTGTGTGGTCACTGGTGTCCAGCGAGATACGACGGATGGAAGCACGGCTAGAGAAAAGTAGGTAGGTCTCTGGAGAAGAGTCACACGTCTGCTCATCTCTCTTCAGCTGGATGCCGGTGGGGCAGGCACAGGAGAAGCCAGTGGGGTGAGGCAAGCAAAGATGGGAGCAGCCACCATTACGAACACCACATTTATTGAAGCCTTTAGAAATAGGGAAAGTATAGTTTAAGGATCCCACAAGACCAAAGCTTTATTCTAAAGGCTACATACATGCACAACTTGCTAGCAGCTGAGCTCATCCTTATCATCCCAGGCTTGCTGGAAACCTAAAGCCCTTCATAGAGAGACTGCCCCCGTCCCCTCCAGAATTCATGGTGAGTATGGGCATGGTTGGGCAAGGAGAATGGGAAGGTACAGAAGAAGGGGGAGCATTAGAAGGAAAACCTTGACCTGCATTCCTTGCTAATCATAGTTTTCTCACGGAAAAAGGAACAGCCAAATGCTGATAGATTCACACAGCTTCAGTTTAGCTTGATTATTGCTGCAAATGGTAATGCTGACAGAAAGATCCAACCCTGTGGGGAAGCAGCGTGACAATGCACTAGAGGCCAGGCTGACAAAGAAGCTTCTGTTTCAACTTAGCTGCACACAGTGGCAAGTAAACAAAGGCATCAGAGAAGCCTGCTGAAAGTGCCTGACATATTAGGGTCATATCTTTTTAAAAAAAAATTGAAAAAAATGAGCATACATTTACTAGGAGGGGATAAGCCCAGAAGACAGGTGCAGGAAGACAAATATGATGGCTACAGTTTTGGTTACCTTTAAGTTATATTGTAAAGTTATATGGCCAGGAGCGATGTTCTGCAGTTAGTAGCCACAGGAGAAGCAGCATAGAGTTTTCTGTGTAAGTATTGGGGAAATTCCACCAAAACAAAGCCACAGCACAAAGCAGCAACTCCCACTGAAGAGCAAGGAGGCGAGATGGGGTCATGTAGGATCCCCAAAGCATAACATTAAGGCATCTGACTCTGGCACAGAATAGTTGGAGAGCATGATACTTTAAGAGCAACTGAACTTTGTTGAGCAAAGTGGCAGACAAAGAGACAAAGCCTGCAATGTTTTGGGGAAAAAAATGACCAGAACTTGAAATCAGGTTTCAGCAAGCAGATTAAGAAGAATTAGTGCCTTTCGGAGTTCAAAAAGGGAAACTGTCTCATGCCAGCAGACTCTGGCGAAGCCTAACAGGGCATGTCTCATTCAGTCCTCCTAAGAAGGTCACTCTGCTGTATGCAAAAATGAGGTTGTCAGTGCAATCCAGTGAAGGAAATGGGATGAAGGGGGTCAAAATGCAATAATAAACAAACACTAGACCTATGGAGCTGGCTAAACAGGGAGAAGTACAAAAAGAGTTAAACAAGAGGGAAGAAGAAAAGAAAAGCTATTTTTTGAGGCGTTACTCTATCACTCATGCTTTACACAAAAAGACTCAGTGACAGTTCTGAAGGGCTCCCCTAGTCACCACAGACAGCTGCTGATTTGGGAGCAGTTTAGCAACTCACCCAGGGGCCGTGCCCTATCAACAGCCTGAATGTCCATGAGGCCAGGCAGGTTTGCCCTCACCAAGATGACATTTGCACCAGTGTCCTTGTCAGCCCTGTGAATGCTGCGAGTTTGCCAGTCAGTCCAGTAGATGTAAGAGTCCAGCAACGTGAGGCCATAGGGATGTTGCACTGGAGACAGCAGGGTGCGGCGGTTAGCACCATTGAGATCTGCGGCCTCAATCCGCTAAAGAAAGAAGTAAACATCAGCCCCATACTCAAAACATGGATCCTCCCGCTAGCAATTACTATATGAAGTGGGAAACAGAGCCTAAGCAAGTGATGTTACTCAAGTCCACCTTCTCCATAGCTCAATACTCTCAAAAAAGCCCATGTTCCTCCTGCTTTTCTGACAGCTTTCTTGAGAGCTTCAGAACAGCCCCCAGGCTACCAAAGACCCAAGGAAAAACAATGCTGAAGAACAGAATCAGACCTCAGTGTGTGCATCAGCCCAGAGCAGCTGGTACCCAGCCTTATCCACTGCCAGTCCGTTAGGCCACCCCAGGTTGTTGCTGATCAACACCGCACGTCCAGAGCCATCCATCCCAGAGCGTTCCAGCTTGGCATTCTCACCCCAGTCTGTCCAGTACATATACCTGGGGAAAAGCCAGCAATTATTATGGAGACAGAGGTCACAAGTCCTGTTTTAACCTAGATAGCCTCTTGACAACACTAACCCCATCTCATGGTATAAAGCTATTGCCCGCGGACTGTCCAGGTTCTGCCAGACCAAGACTTTCCTCATGGAGCCATCAAGGTTGCCCACTTCAATCCGGTTTGTTCCTGTATCTGTCCAATATATCTTCCTGCCAATAGCATCCACAGCCAGCCCATCTGTAGTCAACAGACCTGAGAAAACAGAAAGTCGTATTGGTCACCGCTCATCCTCCCAGCTTAGTCAGGAACTTTCAGTATTCCCCTTGTGCACTTCATCAGGCAGTTGCTTTAGGCTTTGCCTGCCCTTCCACTGAAAATTTAGATTACTCTACCAGGGTAGCAGAATCTCTCTTTCCATGGTGCATGGAAGCTGGAGGCTCCCAGGCCAAAATCTCTCTTACCTGTAGTGATGATGTCCTCGAATTGTGAGCCATCAAGGGCAGCCCGGCTGATTTTCCGCAGTGTGCTATCTGACCAGTAAACCTTTCCTGGGTGGAAGAAGAGAAACTTTAGGAAAAAAAAACCCAAACCAACAAAATAAAACCCCAACAACCGACAGCAAAATCCTTAAAAAACAGATCCAGGTGTTTGACTACCAGCTGCGCCGCATAGGAATAACAGCAGCACAAAACTATTAAACTGGAGTGATAAAGCAGTACAAATGATGTTGTTCCAATCCTCCCCAAAATACATAGCAGCACTGGTACCCTGCCCTCTACACTAGGCCAGAGAACATCCAACACGTTATCAGTTAATAGTACAGAGTCCTACATCTGATTTCTCAAAACGTCCCAAAGGTCATCTACCTTACTGTACAACAGTGGATTTACATCCTGCACAGAATCAGATGTGTAGTATACACGAACAGCCAGAGTCTCAGCTCTGCTGCTATAAAAGGCTTCAGCAGCAAGAATGCTTTCTTAAATCTGAAACGCACAGGAACCTCAGTCAGTATAGCAGGCAGCTTTTCCCGCATAGTTGGTGTTCTCTGTTTTCCTGTAAGGACATTCCTTTCCTGATTGGAAAGGAATTATTTGCAGCACATACTAGAAATAAAAAACCCTACCCAAATTCACAACCTACAGTAAGATATGCACCTGGGTCTTTACTCAGACATTTACATATGAAGACACTTGTTGCCTTTCAAACAGGCAGTTGGAAACACTAAGTTCAGACCTTCACGAGGATCCACTCCAATCGCAATGGTGTTCTTCATGGTGACATTGACTGAGACAACAACATCTGCAAAGTAGGGAATATCCAGAGAGACCATTCGGATGTCAGTCCTTCTGGCAAAGATCAGAAAGCTGGTCATTCCTGCAGACAGTTGAAAATGAACAGATATCAGCAAGAAACAAGTTCAGTCAACTGCAGGCACCATTTACTGAACATGCTGGAGGTGACATCCAGTGTGGATGTCAGTGGACTTCAGTGGAAAAGGGGAAGCCTCAGGCAGATGTCTGTTTATGGGGAGTCCAGGTACAAAAGATTTACTGAGCGCTACCGAATGCTTCTTAACATCCAAGTTCAACAGGAGTGCACTCATAGATGAGTTACTTCTGCTAATACGTGTGGGAAATGGGAATTAGGAGTCAGTTTTTTCCTGCTAAGGAGAAAAAGTGGATGTACCATGGCCTGAAGCCAAGTGCCTTCCACAATCCGCAAAAAGAGGGTCCATGGGAGGAAGCGTGTACAGACCTACTAAAGCACCTGGTAGTTAAAAGAATCCACCTCAAGATTAGGGCAAAAGTAGGGGGGGAAATGTGACAGCTGGTTTAGTTGCCCAACGTAATTTCAAGGAAATTTCTGCATGAATCCGGTTATCAGTAAGTTTCTTCATAGTAATCCCCACTCAAATTGAAGGTACAGGCAGCAAATGGGTTTGTCAAGGGGTAAAGCAGGTAAGCACATAAAGGGAATTTTGTTCTCTAACAAGGCAGGAGCAAATTGTAGCTGTGACACAAAACTGCAATGAGGATCCTACAGAGAGGGCTCACCAGGGCAGCAGGTCTTGCCATCGGATTGCAGGTTGATCCCAGTAGGACAGGTACAGCTGTAACCTTTGGGAAGAGGTGCCAAAAGGCACAGGTGACTGCAGCCTCCGTTGCTAACTTCACACGCTGTACGTACTATAGGAAAAAGGATGAGAAATCCACAAGTCAGTAGCACAGGCACAAAAAAAGGGGTGCAGCAACTGCAGAAATGCATTGTAAAATGCCCTTAAATACCAAGCCAAGATTTATTCTCATGCTCTCGTATTCCACCCAGAAACTTAAGGCATTGAGAGCTGACAGACAGGTCAGCTCCTTGCAGGAGAGCTGTGCCACATACCGGAGCCTGGGCCAGCTCTCAGCTCAGTGTGGCTTGGGGCGAGCTCTGTACCTGGTGGCCTGTGCCGGTGGAAAACATGAATATCCATAAGATTCTCCAGATTGTCCTGCAGCGTTTCCCGAGCCTGCCCAGTCCTTCTATCTGCGCTCTGGATGCTTTTGGCCTGCCAGTCTGTCCAGTAGATTCTCTCGCCATAAAGAGTAAGTCCAAAGGGGTGAGGCAGATTGCTCCCAATCAGCACCTGGTCAGATTACCCCCAGCCCCCCCAAAAAAACATTACTAAGAAGTCGCTAAGGGGAAGAAGCTTCCCTTGCCCCCTCTCAACATCATCATGTACAGTCAGAGCAAAAGGAGTGTGATGGGGCTACATCAGCCTTCAAAAAGGAAGTTCACACACACACAGTTGCAACTGAAAGGGAGCTCTTCTCTCCCAGTGAAAGCAGCTCAGCATGTCTTGGATTTAGAGATTTCACTTTCAACTGGAAAGAGAGGCAGAGGCCATCAGCACTCTGGGACTTACACCTCAGGCTCCCAGGCCCCCTCCTCTAAGATAGCTTCCTTACCTTCCTGTTGCTTCCATCCAGACCAGCATACTCGATGGTCTTCATGCCTGCGTCTGCCCAGTACAAGCGCTGTGACTCATAGTCAATGGCCAAGCCGTTGGGCCACGTCAGGTTGGAGGAAATGATCACCCAGCGGTTCGAAGCATCCATACCAGCACGCTCAATTTTGGGGCTGGCTCCCCAGTCAGTCCAGTACATGAACCTGAAGACAACACAGACAGAAGTGAATGGCCACACTCCTTCACTGCCACTACGGCCAGACAGTGTTACAAAGCAGCAAGAGAGCTTGGTGCCTTCAGGCCCTCGCAGGAAGCAGCATGAGACTAATATGGTACTCATGTCCAGCCTTGGCTTTTTGTAATGTACCTAAAACCATAATCAAATTTATATACCTTCTGACACCCACAGGCTGGCCTAATTACAACATGGCTGAAAACATTCAAGATAATAATTCAGGGTCTAAAAATTAAGCAATTATTTAGCAGGCTCCACCATTGGCCCTTTATACTCTTGCTGCATTGGTCTTCCAGTAATCCGCTCAAGGAAAGAATACCACACTTTTATTCAAGACCTTCAACACTTCTAAAGCAGTGGCTGGTAGGCTTTTCCCTACCCACCCTATCCCCAGCTCCACAAGGTCCTATGATTCAGCAACAAAATTCATTATTAAAACCATTTGTTTCTGTTACTCAGGTTTGCTTTCCCAGCACAGCTGATCCCTTGACACTCTGACACAGTGCTTTGAAGCCAAGAGGCCACTAATATTACAGCTTGCTTGAGATCAGCAGTAATTTACCTGAGGAGATCCTTCTGACTGAACTCTGGTTGGTAAGCAGAGAGCTTGAATACAAATTGAAGATGTGAAACAAAGAGATAGAGAAGATCTAGATGGCCTCATTCTCAACATTTTTTTGTACCACATCTTCAGATATTACATACCCAGGATAAACAAATGAAAACACCAGCCAGCTCCTGCAGGCTCTGCAGCACAACAGGCAATTATCCCTGCTTATCTTGTTCCGCTAGCATCCAAAATCAGGTCTCTCATTTCAGTCTTTGGCAGGATGGAGAACAATGGCACCAGAAAGGCAATTGCACAGAACCAAAGAACCTGAACGCCCTGAGATGTACAAGAGCTGCCACGTCATCACAGAAGAAAGAATCTCTCACCCTCCAACAGGGTCCACCACGATATCTCTAGGTCTGTCTAGGTTCTCCCAGATTAGTACAGTTCTCATGGTCCCATCTGTGTTCGAGACCTCTATCCGATCTGTTCCTACAAAAGTGAAGGGAGAGAATGAGAGACAGATCGAAGACCTCTGGAATCGCAAGAGCTAAGGCAAAACCCGTCCATAGAACAATGCATTCTTCCACCCATCTCTGTTCACAGCTGGAAAATAGGTAAGAAATGTGGCTCAAAGCGTCACCTTCCATTAGGTCACACAAGTCACCTCCGTGGCTGTCACTGATGTGGAGTCCTGGACGAATGTAAACCAGCTCTTTCCTAAGCCCCCCAAGGTATCTACATGGGCATGAGAGAACAGCTGGAAAAGAACCACCTTCCTTACATTTCTCTGCACTACCACTCTCCAGCAGGGAACATCCTTGAAATACTACCTGCTGCACCCCAAAATACACTGTTGGAAGACAGGTAAACATGATCACAAGCGCTGCAGCAAGACAACAGCAGTGCTTGACTTCTACTATAAACCCTTCTACAGAATTAGTACTGGGGATGCTGCAACGACAATTAAACTAAGGATTCCACCTCAGCTCCCACTTTGTTAGGAGCACACAAGATGAAACTCCATTTTTTGCTAGACAGAAACAGAGACATTTGGAATGAGACAGATAGAATTACCCAGCTGTTTTTCAGTTTTCATGACTAATAAGGAAGACAGAAGCCTAGGTAAAGCAGGGGATCCCAGTACCTGCATCCGTCCAGTACAGCTTGTTGGTGACCCAGTCAATTGCCAGTCCAGCTGGACTTTCTAAGCTGGTGTCCACCACAACCTAAATGAAAACAAAAAGAAAAGAATCCTTAGGTGAGATTAGACCTTAGGGAAAACACACTTGCCCAATGCACTACCCATTGACAAACAACATTAACTTGCAAAAGGCAAATGCCTAAGCAAAGCAATTCCATACAAGAGAGAACATTGAGGACTTAGAATGAAGTGTCACGTTTGGAGAAACATCTACTTTTCATGCATGTTCAAACCTGCAACTCCAAACTTTGAGCTCTGTTCCTCTCACTTATGGCAACAAAAAGCATTCCTGAGGAGCGTAAAATGTAGCACTTGAACAGAGGGTTTAATCATCTTCCTTTCAGATTTTAGGGCTATAGCACGGGAATTGACCAGAGCTTTCAAATCAGCATGCTTTGTGTCCCAGTTCAAGGTTTTCTATACAAGCAGGAACATACACTGAACTTGCGTATGAAGTGTTCAGTGGTCTCAGGGCTCTTCTGAGCCAGAACTAGCCAAAATAACAAACAAATCCAGCATGAACTGTAGCTCCTCCGAAGGCCAGTGTGTCCCAGTGTCTGCAAATCTGATGCTCAGGGAGTCTCCTGGCTAGATGACCTCCACACATCACTAACACCGTACCTCCTGGCTTGATCCATCCCACTTTGCTCGGCTGATTGAGTCGGTGCTAACATCTGTCCAGTAGACATAGTCATCCTTTGAGTCCCAGTCTAGAGCCACAGCACTGCGAACATCAGCAAGGGGGATGACATCATCTGACAGGTCATCTGTGTCAAAGCTGATCCGACGGATGTCCATCCTTCGGGCAAAAAGCAGGAACTTGTCAAGACCTGATCAAAGGTCGAAAGGTCTTCTTTTAATTTCTCTAAGTTCAACAACACAGTGATAGACACAGACAATTCCCTGCTATATCCAATCTTAACCACTTAGATAATCTCTCACTGGCAGGTCACAGCCCAGGATTTTACTGGTAGCAAAATATCACTGGGGCAGATGGGTGGGCAAGGGGGGGTGGAATAGTAGGGAGCGGTCTCCTGGGGGTAACCTAAGCTGAGGGAACAAAGTCAACCACGTTCTTCTAAGAACGGCATAGACCTCCCTCCAAATCAAATAGCTATTTGAGAATACCTCTTGAGAATCTAGGAGACAGTCCGCCTAGTTCTTCAGTAGAGTTGCAAACCAAGTGAAACTGTGGCTATCAAGAGAACTGAATATTTTGTTCATCACTGACACAGCTCCTATGGGAGTTTTAGGGAAACAAATCGGCTGTGACCGGTAGCGTGGCACTAACACCAGCCCTCAAAAAAGTGTCCAAGGATGGAGCTTCTCTGTATCCCCACTCATCAAACCTAGCAAGGGCAACAGGAATGCAGAACAGGGGAATGCATCAAAAAGGTGAAGCATCCTCTGGTGAGGCCCTTAATACCACTAACTCGGTCTATCCAGCTGCATCTCCTTGGAAGCAACTGCTGCTGCTTACAACCCTCTGCCACCCACTGAAGATCTGAGCATGCAGGCTGTGGTCCCACCTCACTTACTCTGGGCACAGGCATGGCTGCTGGTCTTGCGGAAGCCCGTGGGGCAGGCGCAGGTGTAATCCTTGCTGCTCGGCAGGCAGAGGTGAGTACAGCCCCCGTTGTTGGCCCCACATCGGTTTCTCCCTGCTCAAGTAGCCAAAGACAGAAAGCAACCACGCATAAAGCAAGAGTAAAGAAGAGAGGAAAAACACCAGTCGAGGTGTCAAGACCCACACGGATTAAGATAACTTGTCTGCCCAGAAGTTAATTTAGAATAAGGAAATGGATAAACTAGTGCATTGCCTCCGTTTGTAGGGCTCAATTTTAAAATGTAACGTTTAATTCAATCTACTTCTAGAGCAGATTATGGCAATTGAAGAGGAGTAAGGGAGGTGTCAATCATTACTAGTGCCCACTTAGGATTTTTTTCGTTTTTTCCCCTCCCACAACAGCTCTTGCACAAGCCAGCCCGCAGTGGTTCTCCCGGACAAGCCCCGCTCCCCGGTGTCAGCAGAGGGAGCTGCGGTAACACCTCACACCCGGTTACCGGCTGAGCGACCTCCGGCAACCGCCACATGGAGCAAAAGCCAGAGGCAGCTCTGGAGGGAGGCGGTGGATGTGTCAGTATGCGGCGTTCAGCCTGGCTCCCTGCTCTATAGGGTGGTGGGTGGCAGCAGGTCCCGTGGCTCCAGTGGGTCTCTACCCCCTCTGCAGTTACCTGCTGGCTGGCGCTGAGGATGCAGCGTGTGGATGTCCATAGGGAAGTGGAGTTTGTTGCGGATGATCTCCTGGTTCTTGCCTGTGAATTTGTTGGCACTGTTGATGCTCTTTGTGTGCCAGTCTGTCCAGTACAAACTGTCCTCAAACACAGTGATAGCAAATGGGTGCGGGAGGCCTGTAAGAGACATCCAATACAGGGATATCATCAGGTCCAACAGGACTCAGGCTAGCAGGGAGACAAGGGAAAGCTCTTTCTACTGCCCCTTGGGCCTTGCCACCATGAACCTGCTCAAACCCACCTTACGCTAATACAACAGACAATTCCTTTCTCCTGTCCACTGAGGACTGGGGAGCAAACCCCAGCCCTCAGTGGTGGCAGAATTCATCCCACAGTGAAAGAACAGGAGACAAGCACAGAAGCAGGAGCCAGTGGCTCTGAAACTCAGAGTAGCGCTGTACTGCTCTGCCTCCTTCACTGCAGAGAGCACTCCCCGTACGCAGCCCTGTTACTTACCTTGGCTAATAACAGCCTTCCTATTCCGCCCGTCGAGGTCAGCCCTCTCAATGACATGATGTTTGGCATCCACCCAGTACATTCGATGTCCTGCATAGTCAATGGTCAGTCCATTGGGCCAAAAGAGGTGTGTATCCGCGATGATGCGCCGATTAGAGCCATCCATGTTGGAATACTCAATGCGGGGAGTGTTGCCCCAGTCAGTCCAGTAGATAGTGCTGGAGGAGGCAGGGAATGAGGCTAGAAAACTCAGGTCCCACATACTGCACCCAGCATCACTCCCTATCAGGGCAAAACAGCATCCATCCTGTGACCTCAAGTGTGGGCCTGGGTCACAGCCATGGGACAAGTGACAGCCGACAAGGTAACACCCAGCAGTTGCAGGCTGGTGAAACCTGAATGGCCCAGAAGGCCCCTAGCATTGCCAGGTTTCCCAGACTGCCAGTACCAAATGAAGGCCTGAGCCCAGAGAGAGCTTTTGTGACCAGGGATGAGCTTTCCAATGTTCACCTGGAAGCACCTGCACAGAGAGCTCAGTGAGGTCCTGTTTTCACTCACCCCTCCATAGGATGTAGTGCAATTGCTCGGGGCTTCTCCAGGTTCTGCCACAAAAGCACTTTCCTGTGAGTGCCATCCAAGTTTGCTACTTCAATTCTAGATGTCCCAGAGTCTGTCCAGTATAATTTGTCATGGATCCAGTCAACGGCAAGTCCACCTATCTCCAGGGGAGAATTAAGTACAGAATGAAATGAAGAGCAGGGTCTGCTCAGAAAAAGTAGTTCCCTTTCCCTCTCAGCCTCAGAAGAGGCCCAGTTCAGTCCTCTTGTCTCTTCCCCCACCAGCCAAGATTAACTTCAGCAGGACACTGATCTCACACCCAACCCCATCCCCTCGCTCAGGGAGACGCACACTATTTTGAACGCTGGGTATCCGCTTTTCTTCACTCACCCACCCCTATTCTCAAACCATGGCCAGTACCCAGGCTTCTGGCTTTTTTGTGGTGACGCACCTGGGCTCTCCAGCCCCGTGGAAACCACCTCTTCCACATTGCTACCATTCAGATTAGCCCTCATGATGCGATCAAGAGTGACATCAGACCAAAACACCAGCTCCTTGCTGTGGTGGAAGTCAAGGGCAATGGCATTTTCCAGGTTGTTCAGGAGCAGCGTGTACTCCGAGCGATGAGGCAACACTTGTCGGATATCAATGCGATTCGCAAAGAGCAGCACCGGCTCTGGCCCTGAGAATACACGGGAAGACAGCATTAGAGTACTCTCACAGTCCTGCCTACCATTCCCTCTGCACAAGTCCCTGAACATAGTTTTGCAGAAATCAACTCCCAGGCGCAAAACACTTCCGAGAGCTGTTTTCACATCCTCAACATGCAGTCCTAACTCATGGATGAGCAGTTTTAAACCTTTCGGCAAACATTCGCTCAGCAAGAAGTGATCGTTCCAGGTCCCACCTAAGGCCACCTCTCCTCACCCTCTGAAACCACACCACGAGGCAGCCACTTGGCAGCCGGACTGCAGTTTCCTTTTCCTATACCCACCTCCCAGCCATACAAACACACATGCTGTACCACATCTTCTACCACAGACAAGACACAGTTAAAACATGCCTCAGCCAGCTATAAACTCAGCAAGTACTTCCACTGCAAAGAAAAAAACCAAACCCAAACCAACCAACCAAACAACCCCACCAGAAACACCAATATCCACATCCTTCATGTATTTCATTAGGGGAATTCCTAATGAAGTCTTAATTCTTTAAATGGCATTTCTAATTCCTCAGCTCCTACATTAGAGTAACTGAGGAATAAAGTTAAACAAATGCACAGATGCCCTTAAAAAACAGCAGATGCCCACATAGCAGCCACTCAGCATTCAGGACTGGTGACCAACATCAAGGGTCAAAACAGAAGCAGGTGTGATAGAGCCTCACTGACTGGAAAGGTTAAGAGGCTTCCTCAACAGAGGCAGGCCATTCTTGTCCCAGGGTCTGGGTCACCAGAAAGGAACTAGGAAAAGAAGGCAAAGGCTGTTCTGCTGGCAGGGAAGGGAAACAATGAAGTATCTCTCCATTGTCAAAACCACACCAAATTTTCACAGGCATTCACCAACAACCTGGGCATGTCCAGTACAAATCCAGGTACTTCCTTTACCTCACCTGCCAGCTTGGTGAACAGTGTCACGCTGCCAATGAAGCATTAGAGACAAAATGAGGAGAACTGGACCAACACACACACACCAGAATAAGGCTGAACTCCTCTTTACCTAGAGCCTTGCAGCTACGCTTGTCAGGACGCAGCTCGTAGCCTTGCTCACACCAGCACTGGAAGCCTCCTTCACTGTTGGTACAGCCTTGGCTGCAGTAACCTTCCTCAGCACATTCATTCACATCTGTGTGTTACGAAGGAAGAAGGGTACCGTTAGATCATCAACAAGCCAAGCAACCTCACCGATGGCTTGCTTCTGCTTTCATGCTCTGATTTGCACCCTATCATAACCATCAACTTCAAGCATGTCAAAGCAGCAGGGAGGAGGCTACTGCTCCAGAAACCCACCTTGGCACGATCGGCCATCTTCCAGGAGCCTGTAACCTGTGTGGCAGGTGCACTGCACCATCCCTCGCACCATCTGGCACTTCTGAGCACAGCCACCGTTGTTGACATTGCAGTTCTCCTCCCCCGTTCGTGGGCCTGCAAGAGGAACACGTGAAGTTAACTGAGCTGAAACCACGAGGCAGCTGCTTGTGCCCTCAGCTGTCAGGCAGCCGTGGCCCTTCAGAACAGGCTGAGCAAGAGTGGGAGGACACAAAGGCTGTGCTGGGAACTGCCTCTTCACAGCCAGAACCCTGCCCTGCAGGCCACAATAAAGGGGAAAAAGAAGCTGAGACTAAGGTGCTTTTAGGATTCACGGTCTCTGCAGATGAACTTTGATACCCGAGATCATCATCATCATCTCGTTCTTCCTTGTCTGCAGTATGTAATTGGCAAAAGGCCTTTTTCCTCAGTCTTCAGCTCTCCCGTTATCACAACCCAGGCTTGCTTCCTTACACACATCCTCCAGCAACACCAGATGGACTCACACGCATCACAGAGCCTCCATTCATGTTTAAGACTGAACTCAGAGGACTTACGGCAGTTTTGATGTGGGCTCTCATCGCTGCCGTCTCCACAGTCGTTTGCTCCATTGCACAGCTTCCTCTGGCCAATACAACGCCCATTCCCACACAGGAACTGGTCTGGGGCACACTGAGGGGTACCTGCAACAGACGAAGGGGAAAGTAAGCACACCGGAGCTTACTGACGGAACAACAGTCACGGTGAAGAAAAGGACGCAGAACATTTTCTAAGGCTTCTTACAAACTTTACATACAAGCGCAAATCTGTTACTTCCTCTTTCCTTGAATTCAGCTCATCTTGCACTCCTTACTGCTCCACATATCTTTAAGCTGATTTGGAGGCCTGTGAACTCTCCTCCAGACCAAGTCCAACGTTGCTTTACTGGGAAGTTCAGCTATTTAGTTTCTCTCAGAATGACTGGAAGGTCCTGGCTTAGTTCCCTTTGGTTCCAGATTCCACAACCCTACTCAGCCTGTGCAAGAGAGGAGTCAGTTCCTCACTTTAATCATCTGATGTCACCCCAGCATGGCTGTGGATCCTAAACCTGCCTAGGAATGAGCGTCTTGTCCAGCCCTAACTGCAGTGTGATGGACTTGGAACAAGATTTACATGCACCCTTGAAATCTGAGCCCAGGCAACAGGATTTCACACATGAGCTACACGCTTCAACTTCTGCTGTTGGCAGGGAGACTCTACAGAAATCTTGTAAGTAAAGTAATACTGTTTGTAGGGACTTTGCCAATCTGATTGTTTCTTTAGCAATAACTGCACTGTCCTCTTGCCTCTTATTTTTTGTACTCTTAGGCTGACTTGGTTAGTGGTTTTCAAATCATCACCCTCTGATAATTCTAAGACGACAACAGGATAACACAGTTATCAGCAAAGAAACCATTAGATTGACAGACTGCCTGTAAGCAGCATGGAAACGGGTAGTTGTAAGATTAACAAGTACAAATAAGAACTAACAGATGCACAGACTGGGAACAAAAAAACCAAACCACATGCAGATTCACTTTTCAGAGCACAGGAATGCTTTATATGAAGAATATTGAAACTTGGACTACATTTGTCATACTGAACATAAAGAACCTTGCATCAGCTGATCTCCTAGTATTCTAGGAATCTTCTCTCTATGGCCAATAAAAATATAATTCTGCTCTAAATCCAAGAGGTGACACAGGATTTTAACTGTTGCTAGAGACACTGAGATAGCACACTATTTCACTTAGATGAGCCAGCACATGTTCCACTTAGAAGCCCCAAGTTAAATTTTACCTGCTATCACCACAGACCTAACGCAAAACTGTGCGACTAACCTTACAGTAACAACAGCTGTACTCGACCACCTTGGCGTTTGATTTCAGGTGGAGAGGTTGAATTTCAGTGGCTCTGGAAAATTGACTTGGCTTCTGGGTGGCAACTGTTCTTTCAATACCTCTACATACCTTTGTATCAGACTGAGGGAACAGGGTTACCAGCTTGTCTTTAAGTCACAATTGCTTTTTCCAGAATGGCCACCACCTCCTGCACGCTGGTACTCATGACAGCTGACCAATCTAGAGCAGCTGCTCTCAAATAGCTACAGAGTGTCCCTCCCCAGGTCCTCTGAGCTCAGCTGTCCTTGTAAAACACCCACTCTCCCCTCCTCAACAGGCTCAAACAAGTTTCACAAACCCCTTTTGTCACCCCTAAACCCACTGTTTAAAACACACTGATCCAGAAGGGTCAGTACACACAGCTGGCCTCCGCTCACTGGGATGAATTCACAGACCAGTACAGACTATCCCTCAACAAGGTCTACAGGCACCCTGAAGGATTTAAAGAAAATAGAAGACTCTAGACATTCCCTGAATCCCACCATAACACTGGGGTCTGTTGAAACCTTCCCCCTCTCCATAACCACCAGTACACAAAGGAATGGCTTTATGCAAAATGATTACTAGAAAGAGAGTCTCCTGAGCAAGTATTTAAGAGGAAAGCTGACACCCTTAACCTCTAAAACAGGCTTTATCCTTCACTTCCACAAAATGCTCTTTTTGATTAGCACTGCCTGCTAGAATCGCTTGGCAATTTCACAAGGCAACATGAAAGCTATCCAGAACTATCTAGAAGGCATGAGTTAGACACAGCCCATTGGACAAAGGTAGCAACTCTGCACACACTTAATGTTTCCAAGTCCGAATGGAATCGTCTCAGAGGTCTGTGGTAATTCATAGTGTAGGGATGGGATAGGAAGACACAGGGATCTGATATTTGACCAGAAAACCCAGTCACTGAAGTTAGTTTAAGCACATAGGCCTGCACCTGTTTACAAGCATATAAGATAGCCTATAGATCCTATTCTTTAGGAAGGACAGAAGATCTAGGCTGACTCTAGGATGAACTCAGTGAGGCAATCCAAAAGAGACTCCACCACCTATTACCTCCAGGATGGAAACATTAGCTCTAAGCAGCAAGGCAGCAGGCCAAACCTGTGTTCTCACAGTTCTCCTCGTCGCTGTTGTCAGAGCAGTCATCTTCCCCATCACAACGCCAGGACAGACGGACACAGCGCCCTGATTTACAGCGGAACTGGTCAGCTGTGCACATAGATGTAGCTGAGGGACCAAAAAAAGAACATTAGATGAGCAAGAAGGATCAGAAGAGACCCAATTCCAAAGCCAACATCCCCAAACACTCATCTGCATCCACAGAAATGGAACGCTTCCCACCAGTTCCCAGCACTCACTGCAGTTCCTCTCATCTGACTGGTCATCACAGTCAAAGTCTCCATCACACCTCCAGCCAGCGTTAATGCACAAGCCACTGTTGCACATGAACTCTCCAGAGCGACAAGGCTGGTGAGATGCTGCAGAGGTGGTAAAGAATATAAAAAGCAAACTCAGACCAATGTTAACATCCCCAAAGCCCCTCAGCACCACCCTTACGCTCCACTGTTGTGGAACTTGGTCCTGAATAGATTCCTCCTGGAAACTGCTGTAATTTCTGTACACGGAAGTGTGCTGACTACACAATTCTCATCACTACTCTCACTTCCCAGAGTTAAACAAAACAACAATAACAAAAAAAAAAAAAAAAAAAACACAAAAAAGAGCCACCTTATGTGTGAACAATTCGATTGCTGTCTACACTGCAACCCTTCTCCAGCCAATGCAAAGTCCATTTAGGTTTGCAATTCAGATGCTTGAACCAGCATATCGCCCTGTACTAACTTACAGCAGTCAGATTCATCAGACCAGTCCCCACAGTCATCGTCACCATCGCAGTGGTAGATGTCCAAGATGCAGCGTCCATATGCACACTGGAACTCCTCCAAGCTGCAGGTGGCAGCTGGAACATCTGATGCTAACAAGGGAATCAAAGAAAAAACAAAAAAGCCTGAGGTGATGGGGCACAATCCAGTTTAGATGCAGTCTTCTCAGTTTAGTGACAGACTAGCAAGTATCCAAGTATTTAATGGAAAGGAATTAGCCATTGCTGCCCATCTTTGCAGGACTTTGAAGTTATTGAGAGGAACCTAAATGCTGTTTGCGCTTCACTGAGGGGCAGGTTAAACCCATATATAAAGACAGTCATGCAGACAATCCACTAAAAGAATCCAGAAAAAAAAATATTTACATAGGATGTTAGTCTATAAACACTAACTTTTCAATAGACATTAAGTTCTGGAGAAGGAAACGGCTAGGAAGAAGAAAGAGTTGATGAGAAAGCAACAAAAAGAATCCAAGAGCGTCATCTTTCATCTTATACTTGAGACACTACGTCTTAGTGCCCTCCAGAAAGTGTATAAATTGATTATTAGACCTGGAAAATGTAGATACAAAAACAGGTGGAAAAATCAAGATACCCTTTGAGGTAGCTCTATATTAAGGGGTGAGGCATGTCAGAATGCAAGATTAAAGTGTAAAATGATTCCTTTAACATTTTAACATAAATAAGCACCTGAAGACCCAAAGAAGGAAGCAACCAGCAAGGTGTCCAGGTCTATACTTGACCTTCGAGGATTTTCCCTTCCCTTTCCTCTTAAGCTGCCGCCAAAACAAATCGTGCCTTATCAGTAAGGAGCACTGCCAGGCAGATGACCCTGGCCAAAGCCCACAAAACTTTTATAGTCAAGGATTTACCCACTGTTCTCTGTTCAACAGTACATTGTGTGGGAAGGGATAAAAAAAAAAAAATGTTTTGAGTCCCACACAGCAGAATCTGATGCCTCTTCTCATACTCTTCAGAGAATGAACTGCATGTTTCAGGCACATGAATCTTACAACTGAGAAGCTCTGGAAATAAATCCATTAAACAAAAGGGAAAAGAAAGACTGATAGTCTGCCTCTCCAACCTGAAGTAGCAGGCACAGCCTGCAGGTGTGCAGTACGAGCTTTAGTTCAGTATCTAGTGGCTGGATATCAAAATGTGTGTTACCATGTGCCTCAAAGGAGCCTGACAGGAGTGCTTGGGTCTCCTTGAGGAGAAAACAAAGTCAGTGACTTAAATTCTCACGTAGCGTGGTTCAGTTGCAACACACGTACCTCCAAAAAAAATACACACACACACAAGAAAAAAAACCCACATAAAAAAGAACAATGTAGGCCCACCTTGCCCTAGATGAATGACAAGTAGGATTAGAGATAAGGAGAAGATGACAACCACATGGAGGAAGATATGAGAAAGGGAGGTAGCAAAACCGAGCTGCTTTGTGAGTTACTTAAAACGCCCTACAGAGACCAGTGCGGGTCAGGATGGAGCGGCACTCCAGCTCAGAGAAGCAGGGGCACCACTTCTGGGTGCCCCTCCGCTCCCGTAAAAGGCAAAGTTGAAACATCTCCCCTCCCTTGCCGAGGGCCTGTTCATGGCCGGCGGGGAAGTGGCAAGGAAGCGAGAAAGGGAGAGAGGGAAAAGGAGAGGGAGAGAGGCTGGCTTCCTTTTAGAGCCCTTTCCTGGCTTAGAAATGTTTGCAGCCCCTGGCTCCCTGCCAACTCTCATTATCTGGAGAGATAAAAGACAACTCCCCCATGCATCCAGTCCCCCTGCCCTTCAGGAGCTAGCGGCCCTGATCCCCCTCCCAGAGCTTTTTGAAGTTTCCTGCTATCTAGAACAAATTCTGCAAAATGCCTTTGAAAGCAGGGTGGGGGAAGGGACCGCTGCAACTTCCACAGACGGGGACAGCACTCACAGACACAGTGGAGAGGCCGTGGGGGTTAGGAAGGGACATTAATAGAGGCCTGTCCCACTTGCTACAAGCCTGTGAAGGTAGAGGAGAAAGCAACTGTTGTGGGCTCTCATGGCCCCCCCTTCCCTGTCGGTCACTTTTCGGACAACACCCTGCACAAAGCATCCCAGTGACGAGAGGCTGGGCAGCCAGGCAGCCCTGCAGCGTGCCAGCTGGGAACGTGCGGTCCCCGAGGATGCTGTCAATGGGCAGAACCACCACCACCCCTCCAAAATTTCAGGAAGGAATCAGACAAGACAAAAAAGAAGGGGACAGTTTTCTCCCCTTCCACCCTGCCCTCCAACTCCTAGTTTTGTATTCGGTAAAGCATAAGCCTCCTGCTCTGACTCAAGGTCACGCAGAGAAACAGCCAGGCACAGACAAAGTATGCCTGTGAGGTAATGCAAGAGATAGACCGTTCTCTTGTGCCCTCTGGGGTAGGCAACAGAAGGCGGCATAGCTGCCAGTACAGTCAGGACTAACTTGTTTTTGATCTCTGCTGCAGAAAACATGCCAAACCCTAAGACAGGAGCAGGTCCAAAAGGCTATTTCCTGTGGTTACAAAGCAAGGAGAGCACTTACGGCAATTCTCTTCATCCGAGCCATCCTTGCAGTCTGTGTCACCATCACAGAACCAGTGCTCAGCTATGCAGCTACCATCGCTGCAACGGAACTCCTTCTCCGAACACTTTCTCATATCTGCAAAGACAGCAACGCAAACAAAGCCTTGGCTTTTCTCAGAGTACCCAGGAAACCACCAGACCATGCTCCTGAAGCTCCTAGGGCACCCACAACCAAGGCTGCTCATTAAACCATACATTCCCATGTCATGCAATGCCTGAGCAAAACCACCGCTGTTCATTTAACTGACAGAGTGCTGGATTCAATATGAATCCGCAGGACTTCACAATGGCATGCCAAGGAATAACACACCTCAAGTGATTTTTGCCTGGCAGGTAAGCCACACAGCCTGAGGTCCCAAGCAGCCAGCCCTGGGAATGGAATATCCCACAAGCCCAGCCCAGACAAGCCAGCTGTGAGCCCTCGCCATGCTCAGAGGATCCTAGAACTGCACAGGTTGGAGTCTGCACAACCCCTTGTAAAGCACTGGCAGGGCAGTATTTGTAGGGCCACGCTACTCACCGCACTGCTCATCACTGTTGTCACCGCAGTCGTTGTCACCATCACAGTGCCACAGGCTGCGGATGCAGTATCCATTCTGACACGAGAACTCATCTTCGTCGCATTCCCGTGGAGCTGTAGGGACACAATGGAGATTAAGGTGAAGGCGAGGCAAGAAGATTCACCGCGCAGAACACCAAATCTGTGACGTGTTACAAATTGAGCAACATCTTCCAAGGACACCAGGGTGTTGGGAGAGCTGATTTCCCTTCCCTTAACAATATGATATTAGGAGGGGTGGGGTGGGGTGGAGGGGTAGCACAGAATATCGTATTGTGTGCAGGGCCACTGTGAGATTTCTTGAGTGTCTCTCTTCCACTCCACCCACAAGTCAATAGTACAGCAGGCTCCATAATTTGAGAACACAGGTTGGAAGTACCTGGAACAGAGAGACAGAGAGAATACCACCATGTGCTGGTATTCTAGCACAGCCCCAAGCCACGCTCAAGAGATCCCTGCACACAAAAAAGGCAGTCCAGGCTTTTTTAAAAAGGAATTAATAGCCCCTATCATTATCTAACAAATAATTCCTGGTAGAATTATATCTCCACCTTCTTTTCACAATGCCAAAGCTATCTTCAAAGGAAAGGAAATTGTTCACTGAAAAGAGGGAGAGAAAATGTAAATTTCCTCTTCTGGACACCTCAATATTTGCAGCCTCATTCCACCCTCTTTGCCAGTCTTCTAGAGAAGCTTGTCTGCAGATCAGTGGGGAAAGGAAAGGGACTGCAAAATTAACACCTGAGGACCTCAATCCAACAGAAACCCTCCTCTGGTTACGTGCTAGTCTGAACAACCCCCTAGGAGTCTCTTCTTCACAGAATCTTGCCTTCCTCCTTTCCTTAGTCTCCAAAACTTTTGATCACACCCTTCTTCACTGTTGTCTTAGATACAAGGGCATTCCAGCTTCTTCTGAAAAACAGAAGACCAAA
Source organism: Falco punctatus (assembly GCF_963210335.1). Taxonomy (NCBI): domain Eukaryota; kingdom Metazoa; phylum Chordata; class Aves; order Falconiformes; family Falconidae; genus Falco; species Falco punctatus. The sequence continues at coordinate 3,012,130 of NC_137587.1, forward strand.
CAGACCCAGACCTATATACCTTTTCTTCTATGAAAATATTTGAATAGACTATAAAACTGAGCTTAGTCCTGTGATCCAGAGCATCACATAGGATGTCAAACCCCTGAACCTGGCTTCCAAGCACCCTACCCAAAAGGGCAGGCAAAGATCAGAGGCATACTGACCAAAAAGTGAATTCATTTCCATGCAAATACTGGATACTGAATACTTCACAGCTGAGAGCTTTATTTTTGCATTTCTTGCGATGTGATTCCTTCACCAAAGCCACTCTGGAGCACCATGCACACAGCTTCTGTAGAATTCAAGGGCTGTAGCGTGATGCTTATTAAGCAGCTGCAACCATCTTAACCAGGCAGCAGAACTGCTCTGCTCCTAAGTGCAGCCCGATGCCAGCCCTAGCGACCAGGGCAGTTTCAGAGAAGCTGAAGCTCCAGTGCTACATAACACGCCGGTTCTCTGGCACGTGCTGCCAAGTACGGACCTGACAGCTGGCTGCGGAGGAGAGGTGGATCCCTGAACACCTTTTGCTAACCAAAGCCAACCACAAGCAATGTTTGTCCTCAACAAAGGGGAAAGCAGAGGGCTGAACTCCAATGTCTCAGGCAAAATTCCCCTCCATTTTAATAATCCGTAGAAGCACAAGGCATCGCTCACAGCTAGCAGCCTGCCGTGGCAGCTCTTTTGAAGATGGCACCTCACACGGCAGCCAGTCAAGTCAGCTTTCAGGGTAACCGGTGTCCATGTGGGCAGCATCCCTACAGCAGGTCCCTTTCCTCAGGGAGCTCTGTTTGAAGGGAGAGGATGCTGGGGACAGCCCGGCACAGCAGAAAAATCAGACAGCGGAACCTGAGGCCACAGGAAGCCAGCCAGACAGGCAGGGCAGGAGGATTTGGCAGGGGTTAGGTGTTTCCATGAACAGGGGACACACCAAGAGCTCAGAGCTCAGGGAAGTGCTTCATGGGACATTAACTAGCAAGGCTGCAGGGCATAAACGGTTCTCCAGCTGGATGGAGAAGCCCCCCCCTCCCCCAGTACCCGCAGCTGAACAGCAAGCCAGGTGCCAAGGCGGCAGGGCTGACGGACATCAGGTAAACATCTCTATCAGAGGCAGGGGTATAACTTAGTACAAGCCAAAGGTCTGATTCAGTGGATAAACTCTTACATTCCTGTAATAAAAAGAATCAACTTTCCCCAGCCATGGCAGGCAGGCACTGCACCCACCCTCTCCCCTCAGAGCGGTGACTTACGGCAGTCCTGTTCATCGGAATCATCCTCACAGTCGTTGTCTCCATCGCAGACCCAGGACCGGCGGATACACTTCCCGTTGTCACAGTGGAAGTCCAAGGGGGAGCAAGTGGGCAGCACTGCAACAGCAAAGAAACACCTCATGGAGCTGCAGCCAGCCTCCTTCCTGAAAGCAAAGCTCTCTCCCTCCTGAGGGAGGAGAGCTACACCTCTTCGAAACAAAAGACATAAAATTTCAACGGATGAGGAAGAGCTGTTCCTCAGATGGGGGGCCAGGGTAGGTCTGTAGCTTGGCATTCTCTCCTCTCCCCAGAGAAGTACTGACCTTTCCACAATAAAGTAGCCGCCACAATTCCCCCACTGGGCTTCTTTTTTCTCTTTCATCCATAAGCCTGCTGTCCTCCCATAACGACACTTGTTTTATAGCAAGCAAAATTACATTATCAACATCTTTCCTGCATGCTTCCCAGTGCAGTCCATCCTGTTTCTATCACGCAGCAAGTTCTTCGGAGTGAAAACCATCAGAAGCAATGCTTTTGGGAACAGGATTTTGTAAGGTACATGCTACAGTGTGCGTTCCAACATGGGGACTCTGCTAGCATTTTTTCTAACAAACCTGCAAGGAGCATCTTAGCAGCAGGACTCCACTGCTGGGGATAATTTGCTGTGCCTCAGGTGTGGGCAACAGAGTGCAAACCCTGCTAGAGGTCTCCAGAAGGGACGGAGGAAGGGAGCAGACATGGGATGATGCTTGCCTACACAGGAGTCTGCTGGCAATGGAGTGGAACCACAAATCCACAGTGTTTGAAGAGGCCTGGAGCAACAAAGCTGGAATTCAAGGGGGAGCACCAGCCCTGTCCTTCCCCCCACAGATGAGAGGAACACTCAATCCTGGGAGGTTCATGCTTTTAACTGCTGCCAGCTGTGGTAGGGAAGGGGCTGCACAAGACTGTTCCCGACAGGTGTGTTCTCCAAAGAACAAGGTTCGCTCAGCGATGCGAAGGGGCGAGGGCTGGAGCGGCTAGTGCCTGAAACCCTTTCATCCCAGCCCAGCTTGCTGACAGCATCTCCCATCTGTCACCAGGTGGGCCAGCCCTCCTCTGCTATGCTGCTACTTCTTCCCTGCCAACACGATCCTGGAGGTGGGAGCGCAAGGGGAGGGAGGCGGGTAAAAGAAGAAGGTGAAGACAGCAGCCACGCACACAAGGAGGATTTAATAAAGAAAACAAATAGTCACATTTTCAGCTTTTCCACCTTCCTCAACCCTCCATTTCCCCCCAGCCCCGGACCGCTGCCAACACCCTGTGAAGGCAGTATGGAGGATACCGTACAGAATCATTCACTGCTTTCCACAGCAAGTCCTCCAACATTTCTCACCCAGGGCCCATCCTAAACGCCTCCCACCCTAAGAATAACTAGGGCAGTTAAATTCAGGCTTGCTCTAACGTATCTTTATCTAACCACAAATTTGGATCACCGTCTCAGCTGTTCCTGCAGCATGGCAGGTGTAGGCATCTGCGTATCTGAGAGGGCATCACTGCTCTCCACACTGAACCCTGCACTGTGTGACAAAATACACAATCTGGCACTGCCCTTGGGAAAAGGTTCTTCCCGTCATGTCCAGGATGCCCCATGCAGATACACCTCCAGGTCAGATCCAACTGCTTCGAGGCCCCAGAGAGGTACAAAGGTGGGAGGAAGCACACACATCTGCATTTTTACCCCACGGGTTTGACAGCACCCTGGTCTTCCAATGGCTGACCTGTTTCTGGACAACGTGCTTTCCCCGAGCACCCTTGTCCTGCTGCATCAAAACAGACAGGGAGCTTCCCTTTCTTCCCCAGGTCACGCAAAAGGAGAAAACACTCCAAACTTTGCTTCCAAACAAAACCAAGATGGATTTTTGGATTCAGAAGGGTCAGTCCCACAGATCGGCCCTCTCACCCCCAAGTGCAACTTCCATATGTCGCACGCTGAGCAAACCTTCCCTGGCCTCAGCTGCAGTTTCAGGACTAAGACCATCCCCCCAGCATATGCTTTTCTCTCTGCTCTCCCGGGTCCCAGCGTGACTAATCACCAAAGGACTGCACAGGAGCCACCTGGAAGGGAATTTGCATGCTGACTCTCCAGGGGAGAATTCTTCAGGCTCCCAGAGGGTTAGGCCATTAGTGCTGGTTCAGAGCCGATACCATTATCCCACTGAACTGCTGCATCCCTTCATGAGGTAGCGACACAACATGAAATTCCACCCCTACAGGGAGCAATTCAGCCAATTTCATACTCCTTGCTAAATATAAAAATTGAGCTTTGAGCACAGGGGAGCAGGGGGAAGAGGGTGAAACACAAACTGCCACATACAAAGGAGAACCTAATTCCCACCCCAGCAGACAGCAAGTGTGTGCCAGCTCAGACAACACCAGGGGGGAAATAAATCCCCTTCTACAGGAGCTCCCCTTTAAAGTATGAAGAAAAAACACAAACCCACTTAAGACCAAAAAAACCTAATGAATGAAGGCTGATGTCTCACAGACCAGAGGAACTGCCAATGGGATCAGGGCAGGGATCCACGTAAGCTTGTAACCTGAATCTAATAATGGTCAGAAACAGATGCTTCAAAGGAAAATGCAAGAGATTCTGGGAGCAGCTCTCCCACCAGGGCAGTCTCTTCCTAAGCACCCCCCTCCCCTGCTCCGCCTTCCCAATCCACAATCCCTCCTCCCCATTAAAAAGCAAACTGCCTACGCAGAAGCATTCCTGTGTTTCCTTCTATTCATTCTAAACACATCGGGCTCCAGTTCCACTGCACAGCCCTTTGCTCTAGGGTTGTTATCATTCAGCCTTTCTGTTGGTCATTTATTACTTCGTATTTTGATGACTTTTATTTCTATGGAGTTAAAGCTGAGGGCATACCACTAGCCCACGGTTAATGTTTAGTACCGTTGTAAATATATCCAAAGTATTTAGAAATTTGAAGTTAAAAGGAAATTCAAACGTTAAGAGGTCACACTTAGGACATTCAAACAACCTCCGCTATATTTTGTCCTGACGGCGCAGAGCAGCTATACAATTTGGTAAGTGTATTGCTTTATGTCATGTAACTCATTTTAAACGCCATACTTCCACGGTCAGAAGAGTACATGGCAACACGAATGAAACAGCAGGAACTCTTCACTGCCAGAGGTGGGGCAAGACCTCTCTTGACAAGCCAGATTTGCATCGAGAAGACTGGAAACGGAACCCCCATATTCTCCTCCCAGCTTGATATTGAAGCTGGCGTGACCATGGGACAATTGTGTCTCTTTAGCTGCACTCCCCCCACCTGTAAATTGAAGGGCATTGATTACCTCCCGAGAAAGCTGCAAGTCCTCCATAGGCACTGATTCCACTGATGAGAAAGTCATCACAGATCGCACCAACATGCTTTCCCCACTACTCATAGCAGGATTACGAAATGCAACAGTAAACACAGTTAAGCCTCATCCCCTCTTCCCTGCTCAATTCCAGCTTGAGCGCTCCATAGCCACGCAAAGAAACAGTATTTTCCTAAAAGAGATGAGCAAAGGCAAGTCCCAGGATGAAGGCAGAGACCGACCTGCCTCGCCAGGCAGGGCCGAGAGGCAGGATGGGGAGCGGGCTCGAGGAAGGGGAGCGGTGGGAAGAGCAAGGCTGGGCAGCGACAGCCCAAGAGAGCACATCTGTCAACTGACAGTGAGCAACACAAAAAGGCCTTTGAACTTCCAACCATTTCCCTGAGCTCATCCCCCTGCTTGGTCACACTGGACATCATCCAAGGTTTCAGCAAAGCTAGGTCTATCGTAAGCCTGCTATTCCTCCCCCTCTCCCAACTCCTATTACACAGGGCATTCTTTTATGGCCGAGCAGAAGGGGAAGGGGGAGGGCGGGGGGAAAAGGGAAGTTTATAAGGTGAAATGCAGACTGAATCACGTCCCACTGTCCTTTGAACGCTTCATCCCTGCTGCCTGTGGTGAGCAGGTTGCTTTGTACCCAAGGACAGCAAGCAGCTGGTGTTCAAAGCTCTGGAGCACAGTGATTTGAACAATACTGCTTGTTTAATTAGATAAACTCTCAGTCATCTGAAGAATGCGAAATTAATTTTTAAAAGTAAATACAAACTAAAAGAAAAAAAAATATTCATGCTACGTATGTTAAGAGACAACTGCAGCCTGACCTCCAAGTATGTCCACACTCATGTACGTGTGTCCTGGTTTCAGCTGGGATAGAGTTAATTTTCTTCTTGGAACATTCTTCTGTGAGCACATACACACACAAACATAGATCTGTTCGCCAAGATCTGCAGCACAGTGGGCAGTAAGTCCAGAAACAAGAATAAAGGACGATAGTCCACTCCCCAGAAGAAATAGGAGACACGGGATTTTAGTAACTACATTTTGGAAAGTCTAGCTCCAGGATAACATAAAATGTTTCCAATCGCACTTGCTGGACAGTATTTAAGGACGTTGCTGGCTAAAAGAAAAAAAATAATTAAATAAAGAAAAAAATTAAAACAAGACTATCAGCACCCAATCTTTCACAGCCCTTTGATCACAAGCGCTGTGCCCGAGGGGCACTGCATTAATTCTGATGCCTTTTAAAGGAAACACGCATAACTCCAAGCCCAATAAAATGACAAAGTGTGGTTGCAGATACGGAACTGGTGTCTTTTCAAGAGAAACTTGAACTCTTGACATGAGTTCCTAATTAGTAAAACTTGAAGATTAGAAGTGAGGCTTCACCTGAGCTCTTGCATCTGAGCTCATGACTGGTGATTAAGTGAAAGTCAGATAGGAAGGGAGGAAGAGGGAAGATCATTCTTGTAAAGTTTCCATTAATTCTAGTAAAATACACGTGAGATTTTTATCCTCACATGACCTCAAAAATTCTTCTGTGGGACTGATAAGCAGGCTACAGTGATAGCCCTGTTCCTGGTAAGGAAGAGACCCTCTGGGGCCTGAATAAGTTGTAGCTCAACAAGAACTGCCTACATTTCCCAATGAGATGGGAACAATGGACCACTTCCATTAAGCTTTAAGGTAAAAGGAGTAAATTCTTCAGTCCCTTTAAATGAAAAAGTATTGTACCACCGTGCATAGAGCTAAGCAAGCAAGCCTGCGTCCCAAGGAGCTACACATTTCCAAGCTGATTACGTATGCTACAGATCCAAAATTCAGAGCAAGGCGGCTGTACTGGGGGATGGTTACAGGGGGATTTGGCATATCTTAGGAGAAAGAGAACAATTTCTCAACCCTCAGGCCAAGTTTACTCAGTTGTCCTTTCACCCCTGCCACGGGAAGTAAGGCTCATTCACACCACGCTGGACTTCAAAGGACACGCGGGAGGGCAGAATGAAAACCATTCCTCCGCTCGCACGCAGCTTGCGTTAGGGACAGTCCAAAGCAGCCTCTGTTGGCAGAGGGCAGGAAGGCAGCTGAGCTACTCTGTGCATGTGTAGCAAGGGCTTCCAAGCCAGACACTGTCACCGAGCCAGAGAGCTGATACCAGAGAAACGTCTACGAGGCTGGCGTGACAGCTGGGAGGTTGCTTATTACTATTATTACTACAGAACTCTGGCTTGTAAACATGATCCAGAGCAGGAAGCAAACATGTCACGGAATAATTGGCTCCCATCACGGCAGGGCTTCAGATCTGCAAGAAAAACTGTTCCTGTCACAGCCAGGTGAGCAGAGGCAGGGCTCTCCAGAAAACGATGGGAAAATACCTGGAGACAGACATTCCAAGGATACCAATCCAGGTGGAAAATGTCTGGGGTGTGCAGAAAGAGCAACAGCTGATAAAAAAACATAGTGCAACTCAATCAGAAAGTGGGATTTTTTTTTATAGTTCACAACAGAACATTAAAAAAAAAGGGGGGGGGGGAAACAAAACCAAAACACACCACATTTTAAAAATTTCTCTCAAAACTGAAAATGCCTCTCAAATGGAAGAAGTATTCCCTGTGTCTGCTCTTTTTTTTCTTAGCTTCAGCTCCTCTCACTCACTGCCAAGTATCTTGCCTTTTTTTTTTTTCAAACACAGTGTGTTTCAAGCTATCTGTTATTCTTCGACTGAAATGATACATTACCAGTTCAAGACTAGAAAAAATTAATAGAGAACTTAGTAAACTCCAATCAACTACTCAAGCATATGCAGTGCTATATGGACGCAGATGCAAGATTGAATCTTGACTTGTTAATGTAATTTTCACCTTTTCTCCTATCCCATGTCTCACTCTTGCTTAATTAGGAGTCCAGCAGTCCAATGTCTTCCCGTCCTCTCCCTTTCCCAAGGAAGTAGACAGAACTCTCCCAGGAACTCATTCTTGTCATCATATCAGCTTACAGCATACAGATGAGCTGACAGACTGAAGGAAAAGCAGACCTTGAAACAAGCATGGTTGCAGCTTTATTTCTCTGGAAAGTTAGGACATTCACAGGAGAAAAAAGAAAATCCTGTAACTCTGTAAAACTAGCTTGCAGCAGACCAGTGTAAACGTGGGATTCCTTGCAATTGTTTCTGTCCGTACTTCTGATCAGAAACATCTACTTGATAATATTATAATTCCGGTCTTTAAAACTCAGAGCTGTACTTCCATTTCAGCTGAAAAAGAATCCCAACAGCTCTAGCATCTCAGAAGAGTCCATATACGTGGTTGCACAGACTTAGGTTTGAGTCAGAACAAACCACTGGGCTCAACCCAGCACAAAGACTAGCCCCACTGTTTTTGAGGAATCTCACTAGTTTTTTAAATAGAACTTTAATACATCTGTGGCTTGTAGGATGACTTCATCAGGACAACTCAAACCTACAGCTCAGTATTTCCATTAAGAAGTTCACCTTTATTTTAATATTAATTTATTTTAATTTGTATTAAAAAGAAACAAAAAATAAATCAAGTTCAAACAAAGAAGTTTGGACAACAGAGAAGTTGTCCAAAATTTCACTCCAGCCAGAATTCTGTATGCATGTCACAGACAGATGGCCGGGGAAGGGAAGAAAATCTCATGTGATATGTGCAAGCATCAGTGCTGATTTGCAAGAAGCTTAAACTGATTTAAAGCTGTAGCTGCTGTTCCAAGGGGCTCACACCCCACCCCTGCTCTCACACTCCTGCTGCTTTCTTTATGCTTGGCACAGCCAGCAAACAGATCAAACGGAAGGTTAACGCCACAAATGAGTACACCTTCACAAGGCTCCGGTACGACAAATAAAAGAGAGGGATTCGGCAAGTGATCTGCTCTAGCAAAAAGTTTTCAGTGCAGTAACATCTAAGCAAGACAGGACATAGCACAGACAACTACCATGATCCTACACTGCAGAGCTGATCTAGTTCTTAGAAGCTGACAATATCACCACATACCTGGACTCGCAATGAGCAGATACTCAGGACAAGATCCAGCAGGCTCAAAGGAGTAAGTGTTCCTAGGGCTCCTCCACTGCAACCTTGCATATCCGTGAAGCCACGCACTTACCATTTCTATAGAGTCCTTAGCTCCGTTGCTTAACTTTTATTTTTGCTTTCTTCTTTCCATTGAATTGCACTTAAGAGTACTTCTGGCTGTCAGCTGAAAATGGTCCCCTCTTTGTATTTATTCTATTACAATGAAATATTTAAAAATGCAGCTCATATACTAGTCCTTCCCCTTGCATCACTTTTCTGCTCTGTATAAATGCAGCTCTTTATCTCCCCTCCTGTCTTGTGAAATCCTGCTCTGCACATGCTGGTTTACTTCTCCCACCAAACTGCAGAGACCTACAGCACAAGTTGTTTTCTGAATAAGATGTTCAGACATTCCCATCTTACACATGCTGTTTTCTAGACAGCTCCCTTTGCTTCAGTCTTCTCCCTCCCTTTGCCTTGTTAGAAACTGTTAATTAAAGAAGGCAGAAGTCAACCCCAGTCCCTACATTCTCTGTCTCACTTGGCTGTCTGCCTCTACTTCATACACTTCCCAAACTCCAGTGCCTGACAGCACCAGCAGATTGATTGCAGTTCACTACTACTTCCTAGTTTGCACAGCTTCCATTCAAATCTGTATAGACCAGATTTCCTTCAAGTATTAGGGGTATGCCATAACGACAGCACTACTGTGCAAGACCAAAAGGTTCCTCTTGCTCAGGCCATGGAGATAGACAGGGTGCCAAGATGCAGATGCCTAGAGAAAGGGTGTAAAAACATAGCATGCAAGGAAACGTTCTTCCTCAGAAGACAAAATCTGCCTCTTTTTGTAATACAAAGGCTTCCCAAACAAGAGGTGGCATACTCACCTTTAACAGCCCTCAGAGGATTTTAGATCCATAACCTTTTCTGATTGCTATCTGAGAACGTTTGAAATTTCAGAATCGATGTTTTGTGGCAAGGAGATCCACAGCTGAAGTATATGTTGTATGAACAAGCAACTCGTTAGCTTTGAACCATCTCCTGCCAGAACCTGTGGAAGGCCTTACCCCTCCTGCCCCCAATCCTACCACACCTGCTTCACTTAAAAACCTTTGGTGCTGGATTTTGTTGAAGCGCAAAGTAGACCTTATTGACAAGTATCTCCTGTCTAAATCATTACTGACTCTCTCGCTCCCTCGCAGCGTTCCAATGGATTTGTGAAGCATGACTTCCCCTTATAAACACCATTCCCCACCCCCCACAAACCCTACTAACACGCCAAAAAACCACACAATAAACCAGCCCCCCAATTCCTCTCCCCCACCCTACTCCAAAAAAACTTAAAAAAAACCCAAACAAAACACAACACCACCTGTGCTCAGTAAGAAGCCCTCAAAACCAGTTTAGTTATTGGATATGCCTTACCTCCCCAAGCCCCTTATTCCTGCTCAGCTTCCCCTTTTCAGCCTGTGCCGTTGAGTCCAGCCTCCTCTCTCCTACTCTTTTCAGACTTTTAATATTATCTTTTCAGTTCCCAGCTCCTCATCTCCTCTTTCTTAAGTATGGCAAGTTCCCAAATTCTTTTCTTTGTTTGATGTAATCACACAGGTTTTCCTTCCACTTTCTTTGATTTCTCCAGTTAAGGTCACTTCCTTGCCCAGTAACCCTTTCACTAATCATCTTTAAACCAAAGACTGATCACCTCAGTTTGCAGGTAACCTATTTTTCAAACCCCCATTTTTCAGCCAAGCCTTCCACGTTGCTCACTATTTGCAAAATTCTAAGAAACATCAAGTGAGAAGAAATTTTCACAAAGCTGGGTTGAGATCTCCCACACTTAAGGAAGAAGAGATTCTCCAAAACAGTATCTCAAAGGTGAGGAAAGCTCCTTTCCTTACAGCAGTCAGCAATGGAATCCAGGGAAGGCTAGGGAAACGTCCAACAGAGGAAGACAAATCCCTCAGTCACGTTCATTGACAGCAGCCTTACTTCTTCAGCTCTAGGGAAACTTTCAGGAAAGGAGCTGCAGGAAATTGGGCCTTTTTTTCTACCCTTCAATTCTACCACGGTCTGTAGAATCCAGAGAGATGAGGTAAGAAAGCAACTTGTGGCTCCAGGGAGAGAGGTTTTCTCTATTCATCTCTGTCACGCCAAACCCACCAACAGTGACACTTCTCAGTTCTCACCTGGCTGGGCTGAGCTACACGAATGCTGACACTGTGCATACAGAGTAGCTGCAAGGTAACTTCTCTCAGCAGATCCGAAGAGCATTGAATTTTATTACAGTGTTTACCTTTCCCTCCAGGAAAGGTAAGGGCAGCCAAGACAGAAACTAGAACGTTACTTAAGAGGGCAGACACCCTCAATACACTTCCTCACGCCGCTTATTTATTTTCCATTAATATTTACAGCAAAACCATATAATTTAGTTCACAGAGCACTTTTGCAAGGGTGGGAAAAGAGAGGTACTTCCATCCGTCCCTCCTCTCCATCTAAAACATTCACATCCAACAGCTACCTGAAACCAACCGCAAAAGGCAGAGCTGGGCATTCACTGTGCTTTACATCAGTGGACGCTGGCTCTGTTAGACCAAGTACTGAAGTCAGCCAAAAGTATGTTATCTACAGTCTTAAACACTCGTCACACGAAAACTAGGTGCCTATAAAGAAGCACCTGCAGGGAGAAAGTTAAGGCATTCGATTTCCACAAACACAAGTCAAAAATGGTTTCCTTACTGCAGCCATCTTCGTCACTGTGGTCCCCACAGTCATTGTCACCATCACATTGCCACTGGGCAGGGATGCACGTGCATTCACCAAAAGCACTGACAGCACATGTGAAATGATTACGTCCACAGGAGCATTCGGTGCTACTTGTAACACCTGTAAAGGAACAAACAAAGAAAAAAAAGGTAATTTTGAGAGATCTGGTTTAGGGTAAATGCATTAAATACAAAGCGACATAATAATTCTTCTCCATGATCACACTAAATGTATGAACACACACTCAGCTGCAAAGGGAACCATTCACCTCCCTGGTGCTGCTGAAATAGGAGATCGAGCGCAGTTTCCTGGAATGGGGCTATTTGAAGGCAATGGCAAATAGCAACCTGCCAAAAAGAGACTTGGGAATCAGCTGAAAAATGACTTGGCACCAGTCACAACCACATTCAAGGAATCCCAGGTATCAGAACACTTTTTATTTTACAGACTCAGTCGTCTCCAAGAGCACAGTGCTGCTGCTGCTCCACCTAGTCCTGACACCACAACAGAAAGGACAGCAAAGATTTTACTTCAGAGAATTATCTAGGATCTTCTCAGACCCTGAACTTTCTAGATGCAAATCTTTTACATGTCACTTCTAACATTTCATCAGACTCCAGTGAAAGAAAAGAAAAAATAATCCTTTCTTATTTATCTGTAGAGATTAAACTGTGACATTACCCCATGCATAACTGACATATATAAAAGAGAAGAGCATTTTCAACTCTACAAAGTGGCCAAAAGAAAATGCAGTCCAAATGTCAATATATAATCTGACAACAACATTTTTTTCCAGCCTTTAAGTCACCTTAAGGAGCTCCCAATCCTTTTCTCTCCTCTCCCAGCTGCAGAACAATACTCCACACAACTCTTGACTCTCACCCCTGTGCGAATGCAACTAGTTATAGTATTATCCCACATATTCTCTTAATAAATCTCTGCCTTGAGAGACAACAGGCTATAGCCCACCACACGAAACGGAAAAGGTCATGCCTGAACTTCTGTCTGACATTATCTAGACAATCTATATAATCAATATCACTGTTAAACAAATGCTTATTCTATCAATCAGCAACCCCCTGAGGTTAGTCTGTGACTGGATTCTTTTTTGCACGGTTCCTTCTGTATGCAATTCTAACCAACCTAAAGCTCTCAGATTAAACAATATATCATAGGGAAAGTAGTACAGAGGGACACCTGCCCCAAGTGGGAGTTATATACATCCTGAACTATTTCCAAATTTTTTAATCTCATTTCTTACATCTAGTGTATCACTGATGAACCATGTGCTGTAGCAACCTAAGCAAAAAAAAAAGAAAAAAACTCAAAATTTTCTTATTTTCCATTCTAATTGAGAAAAGCTGTAACTGCAAAACTGTATGTAACTATGGTGCAATTCTCTCAACAGCAGAATTCCCTCCAGCAGAGACATCCACTCATGCAAGTTAAGCTAAGACTTCAGTTTGGAGGGGATGCACTTCTTCCTGGCGGAAGAATTCCATGATAAGCTCCTTCTGCAACAAAACTGGCTGAGGAGGTTCCTGTCAGTCTCCGCTGCTTGCTCCCAGCTGCTACACTGCAGCTTGCAAGACCTCGCTGCAACGTGCCAAGCACATCCACAAGCTGCTGAATTGGGCCAGCCAGGTTGGTTGTGGGACCTCCCTTCACAGACTGCCATGCCTGTAAGAACCTTTTATTCTTTCCCCCATCTCCGCTACAAGTTATCTTTAAAAGGTTTAGTAGAAAACATCCATGTCGAGGTATTGCTGTATAAGCTAGACAAAGTGGCCAATATCTGGTGTAACGAGGGATAGAGGCAGGAAGAATGTAAGGTGAAAAAGGAACAGGGAGAAGGAAAGGTAAATGAAAGAGGGCAGAGGGGTCAGGATCCTCAAAGGACTTAGCAGGTATGGCCTGGGCAAAGGCTGACTCAAAAAAGACGGCGAGCGGGTGATGTAGAGTCAGAAGGCGAAAGAAGCAGCATAGACATCCCTAAAAAAAAGCAATGCATCATCTATGCGCATATCCAACTGTTAGAAATAAACACAAGGCAACTCAGAAGAACCACAAACCTCCCCAAAAATCTAACAGGTTCCTCTAAACTGGCAGCACAGGAAATTCGGGACAAGCCACCTCCTGCTGTTGCCTACCACTATACATAAAGGCAGAACTAGCTGTATATTACATCTGAGGTAGCTGCTGTTTAAATCACCTTTTCCAAAGCAATTTTTCTCCACTATCCTCAACAGTACCCCAAAGCACTGATCCCAGCTACTTTAAGCTCCAATACCCCTTCCTGTTGGAGTACACCAAGACAATCATCATCCTCATTACCCCTAGAAAAAGACAAATGTAAAAGTACTAGTGACAGGCTGTGCCTGGCCCACGCTCCACCATGTCCCAGGGTAGCTTCACCAACAGGAAATGATCAAACGTCAAGGCAAACAATTCTTAAATTAGGGGAATATATTTAATAATTTATTTCTGGATAAGCATAAATGAGAGCATTGGGGAAAGAGTAAAAGTGAGCTATTTTAGCTCCTGAATAGCAGCATGGATGTACAGCTCTGCAGCAGCACAGAAAGAATTAGTGCAGCTGTCCCAATCTGCAAACTGCAACTTAATCTGCTGTATTGTCAAACACAGTTATCTTCGAAAGTTGCTATTAGTACCAGTTTACATATATATATATATATACACACACACACACACACACACGTATTAAATCTGTTCTTCCCACCTCATTGAAGCTGCTCTGATCAATCGTCTCTGATTTGTGTTTTTACCATGCCACAGAATCTGCTGGAAGCTGAAGGAGATGTTATGACCCAGATAACACCACTCTCATATGCACTAGCCTCTATCTGTAGCACTATTATATAAACATACTTTGCTTAACCAGTCCAATTTACGACCTTTGTGAGTCTAATGCTTTGTGTTGTGTGACCTTTAGAGTAACTAACCTTCTAGTCACTATAATGATCCATTTTATAAACGATGATTTACCCTAGTCTTAAACTTGGACAAGTAAAGCACACTATTGTTCGGAAAGCACGCTAATTCCAGCCTCTAAACAATACCAGCAGAACCAATCCTGGGTGACTACTCTTTATCCAGTAAAAAGAACAGCTTGAATGAAACCTGGGACGACCCCCTGCAGACAGCAGGAATTTTCTCAATGATTTCAATGTGGATAGTGTTTCACCCTTGGTGTCCCGTGGTTATTTCCCAGTGCTCAGAGCTCTGGTGACATTACCTTGTAACTGTATCTGTAACAGTAGAGGGCCAGGAAGGATGAAGACGAGAAGTGTGTTTTCTCCAGCTCCCTCAAAGACCAGCGGAAATAGTGCACTTGGTGCGAGAAGCCTCAATGAAAGACTCTAACATCGAGCTCCAGTTGAACGTAGGGAGCGTGGGACAGAAGACTAACCAAGCGCGCACACAAACCTCCAGTGTCACGTTTCAATCCCAGTTAGCCAGGGGTCCAGAAACAGGACAGAAGTCAGCCCTTGCTGTTCAGGCAACTGGACCAACAATCAAAGCAGACATATCTACTTACGTTTCTGCACATTCTTCTGAAGCAGGACCAATGAGATGTACCTCTGGGCTTAGCCAGGGCAAATGTTTTGCCTAAAACTTTTCATCACACTGCAGGCTTGGACATTTTACCAACTCTCTATACTCAAAAATCGCTTCACTTATACAGGAGGCAAAACCCCAACATATTTTAACAACGCAATGTATACAAAATACACAAAAGCTAAACAGAAGCATAGCCAGGTGCTGAGCTGCCACCACTCAACTTCCCTGGCCTCTCGATACCTCGTGTGGCCACCACACAACCTCCCTACTCTCTCACTTGCCCATAGGTACAAGCAACCAAAAAATCATCTTCACTGGCTGCAGGCTGGTTTCCTCCAGATGCGATAGCAGCAGGATCCAGTAGCCAAACAGTTTTCATAGCGAAGTATTATACAAAAAGCCTCCAGATTTTAAAAACAAGAAGTCAGCCTAAACACAGGCCTCGTACTTAACATTTGCCATCACCTTAAATTTAGCATGGCACGTCAGTTTCTTTAGACTTCCAAACACCCTCCCCATCTTCATGTTTATCTAACAAATGAAACATGTCCTGAGGGAGGGTGGTTTCCCCCACCCCTCTCGCCCTTAAAAAGATAGTTAGGATCTTTGTAATTTTATGTCTAAAGTTGGCAAAACAGTTATGTCATTTCTGGCTGAAAAGCAAAAGTAAATAACCACCCTGTTATTTCTGCAGATCTTTCTTTTGGGGGGAGGGTAGGGGAGGTTGCTTAAACAATAAATTGTTACTCCTCCTTTTTTTCCTTTTTTTTTTAAACCCCTCTCCCCCCACAACTCTTCATTAGGTCAAACAGCCCATAAAGAAAAACCTAATAT
Source organism: Falco punctatus (assembly GCF_963210335.1). NCBI lineage: Eukaryota > Metazoa > Chordata > Aves > Falconiformes > Falconidae > Falco > Falco punctatus. The sequence continues at coordinate 3,027,950 of NC_137587.1, forward strand.
ACAAAGCTTCATTTTGCTGCTGAGGTCCCTTGCTCAGAGCTGTTACAGAACAGCCCTGTATTTGCCAGAGATCCACAGAAACATCGACATTACAAAGGAAGCTTAAGCAGACAAAATAATTACTAAATTGAACTCTGTAGCCTTTGTTTCTGTTAGGGACCGCAGATTTCTAGAGGAGAGTGAAAACACTGTTTTAAGTCCTGATGGCATGTTTTTTTCCAAAAGGAGATATGCTAATTCTATTTTCAATAAAAATAATGACAGATGGCAGCTCTTACCACTATTTTGTGGCAATTCAACCTTCTACGGGCTGTTGCTTCAACATGGAATCACACAACAGCCCAGGCTGGAAGAGACCTGGAAAGATCACCTGGTCCCACCTTCGGTGGGAAAGGGAGCCTAGATGAGATTGCCTAGCACCCTGTTCCATCACGTCCTGAAACCTACAGCAATGGGAGCTCTACCACATCCCTGGGAAGGCAGTTCCAGTGAATGGATGTTCTTACAGTAAAAAAATTTCTTTCTTACGTTGAAACAAACACATTCCTGCTCTTCAGGATCCATCAGCTCTGCCAGGCCCTGGCAGCATTCTAGCAATAGCAGGATTTTCTCACAGTCCTGTAATATGGATGAAGTTTCCTCAACTGGATGTTGACCAAGAATACTGATTGAACAACTGCCAAAGATCTATGGTCAACACCATGCTGCCTTTCCACATTGTCTTTCTTTCCAGGTCCCAAGGACCAACTACATAAGACACTCTTCCACTCAATGCCACCCTGTCAGTGGCATCTTTTCCCCTTCATCCAAACACAGGAATTCTTATTGTTATTTTTGGAAGTTGTAGTAGTATTAAATTCACAGCCATCAGTTTGCTTGTGCCATCCTGCAGTTCTGCATGTACCTGTAACACGGGGTAGCATAGTTAACCGTGGCCAATTATCCATTTAGTTCTGTAATGCAATGAAAACAGCACCAACAGGTTTAGAAAACCCAGAACTATGAGATACTTGGCATGACTTACAGCTGCAGACTGTTCAGCTCAGAATCAGAAGCCTCTGGAAAGAACAATCATCCTTTTGGTCCAGGACTGAGTAACACAGGGATGTGGGTTCCTTCACCTCCACAGACAGGCACCTAACTCAGCATTCCATGACATACACAAGACCTTCTGTGGAAGGCAGAGATCTTTCTGCAACCTCTTCACAAGAAAAAAAAAAAAACACAACAAAAAGTTGACAGCACCAGCTTTTATGATTTTAGTCCTACTATACAAAAATCCTGGCAGAGGACAGAAGGTGTAAGTGGATATTGAACGGGTATGACAATACAGTACGAATATCTGACAGTTACAGTGACAATGAGGGAAAAATCCAGGACTGTGAAGAATAATCGGAATATGAATAATGGAATTAAAGGAAAAAAGGGAGAAAGCAGGTCCTAACAGTGACGGATATAAGGCCATTATTTTTTGCCACAGAGAAAGTGTGGAAGGATATCACCAGAAGCACTTATGAACAAATTTGGGCTAAGCATCAGAATATTTTGCCCTGGTTTCAACAGATCCACTTCACTTCTTATTTCTGTATTTTAAGAATGCATGAGCATCCAATTTGTTTATTTGGGGTTAAAAATAGTGAATTCTGTAGCATAGCCGTTAATAGCCTCTTTAACACCTTGCACATCTGTTGTTGGAAGGCCTGTGTGAGATACCATTTGCTCTCTTACTCCACTTGTAGGGCAGGCTCGCTTCTGCATTCCCATCCCACACACACCTTGATGAGGGCAGACCTCGACATTTCAGATGGCCTGGAACAGAGTTCAGTTGATACATTTTCCTGCTTCATCCAGCACTTCCCTCAGTGTTTCTACAGCAAAGCAGCTCAGCTTTTTTTGCTTGCCTATCTTGAGGGAAAAATGAAATTTTTTGATTCCTCTCTTACCCAAACAGCAGTTTCCACTGAAGGAAAGTACAGTTAATCCAGCTTTAGAAGAGGGATTTGCTGACCATTGTTTAAACCCAGAGCTCTGCTGGCAGACACAAAGGCAACATTACAGCACAACAGACTGATGTCAGAAGGGGCACCACGTGCTGATAAAAGCCAACAGAGCTTTCTCTCTCTCTTTCTTTTTTTTTTTTTTAAAAAAAAAAAAACACAACTCCCATTATAAAAGCATTTGAAGCAGTTCTGACTGGGTACCCACACAGCTTCCAAGTATTTGATGGCTGCCTAGAGTAAAACTAACTTCACTAGGAAAAGCAACCCAAAAGTTTTCAAAAGTTTCAACAGAACTGTTTCGGTTTGGTTTGAGGAAGAATGTGATAGTGGTAAGGTTTAAAAAAAAAAAAAAAAAAAAAAATCAACAAAAAACCAACCCAAAACCCAACAAAACCACACCAGCCAGAGAAGAAAGGTTGAAGATGTTACAGCCTTTTGGTAATTGAATATTGTGCCTCTATTGGCAGTCTCTGAGTAAGGATGAAAGTTTCCCAGGCTTAGAGGTTCCCCTCCAAGTTTGCAAACACAGGGATACCTCAGTCCTGCACCAGCTGGTTCTCAAACACGTGGCTGAACAAAGTTCTAGGGAGAGGCACACTATCGAGCACAACCGCCCTTCAGTTCTCATATTAAACTTCACAACTACGCAGGTTAGACCTGAAAAGCGTTACACTTGACGTGACCACAAGGAATAGGAAGCATAAGGAAGAGAAATTCCACAGGGCATCCACTGACAGGGACCCAAAGAAAACCAGGGGTGCAACAAGCACGTAGACTGAGTCAGTGGCTGGTGCAATGGGTGTGTGCACGAGGTGGAGCGAGACCGGAACAGAAGCCTGGAACAGAAGCCGTTTTTTCAGTAACACCACATGGGTCAAGAGATACAAGGCCTTAAAAACACGTTTGAGTCTCTGGGGCCCGATTCTGATCCCACAGAAGTAAAGACTACCAACCCCACCGAAAACATCACCCTGCACCCAGGGAATAGGACAACATTTATAAAAACAATTATTGAAAAAGCAATACCAAAGGATGATTTGATTTGAACAGGAGAAGACTCAAGGATCAAGAAGTAATTGTCGCAGCTTCTGCTCCCAAATCCTTTAAGTCATAAACAAACACCTTGCAACAAACAACGTGACTATAACTGAGGTCTCTAGATTCTTGTCCTCACTCTAGCCGTATCTTTTACAGCATTTGACAAAATTAATTCTTCCCGTCTAGAAGTGGGGATACTACTATTATGTCAGCACAGCGTACTAAGGTTTAACATTTAATGTGTGTTTCTACATAACCGGAGTCTTTGAAAAGAAGGGGCAGTATTATTGCCATGAGATCCTCATCAAAAACTAGTTCAGATTGGCTCGGCTACCAGCACACGCAGACCAAAAAATCAGCTGAGGGACCATAAACAAAAGATAATGAGAAATGGCAGCAAGTCAAGCTGCAGGGGGTAGGGACGGTTAGTAGGTATCATAGGGATCAGCATTAGATCCAGTCCCATTAAATAACTTCATTAATGATCTGGAAAAGAGAATAAGTATCGTGTTAAAGGAGCCTGCAAATGATACTGGAAGAGGAAATATTCTTCTGCAAACACCACAGAGGAAAAAGAAATAATATAGAAGGGACCTTAGATTATTAGAATTATGGGCAGGAAATGAAGATTCAATCTTAAAAATATATTTTTTTTAGACTTAGTGCATCTGGTGGAAAATAATTTGAAGCAGATACTCAAATGAAAAGAAAAATCTGGGAGGCAGCAATACTTGGAGAAATCAAGGAGCAATAAAAGACAAGCTAGCCACTAGTTTATGTTATGACACAATATGGCAGCCAAAAACATGACTTTAGGCTAAAAATGCCTAAGTGTCACATCATGGAGAAGAAACTTTCTCCCTGCACAAAACGGGTATATAAGATTCAGTTCCACACTAAGGCTGATATAGGGAAACTAAACAGCATATTCTAACCACAGCAACAAAATGTTTATCAAAGGTGTGTTACTGCACACTGCTCCCTCAAGACTTCAAATAGATTCTGTCTGAAGCCTGAACCAACATGGCATTTTTCCCCCCTGATGAATATTTAGTTTTTGACATCAGACAAAAGGCAACAACTGTCAATTCTGTGCTTTTTTTTTTTTTTTCCTAAACAGAACTTTCTTGATTCCGTTTACTGAGCAACACCTCAGTTGCCTATGGAAATAGCTCATGGTGGACAACCCATGAAGTCCCAGTATAGAAAGAGCAAATCCTGTCAAACACATCAAAATCTCAGCCCAAAGGCAGGCAAGGAGTATCAGGCAGACGACAACCGTCTGAAGCAGCTGGGGAATTCTATCAGGCAAGGTCAGACAGCAGAAAGTCGTATCTGAGTGACTTTTCCCCTGGCTCTCCCTTCAGATTCCTATGCAGGTCTTTCCTGGTAACACCAGGACTGCTCTGTAAGAACCTGGTAAACCACTACGCTAGTTTCCTGATCTTTTGGTTAAAATGTGACTATATTGTGATGCTTTTTGCACATTAACTTGCCATTAAATGGCAAATGTCCCATTTTCCCTAACTACAAGGCTCCCTCAAACATTCGTGGCTGGCAGGAGTTAAAAATGCAGGTTTTGTTCCGTAGCTCTGCATGCCTGCCAAGCCCTGCTGCCATCCAAGAAACCAAGCACCGTACCAGCCTGCTCCAGGTGTCATGTCCAATGTCAAAAGGAATAGACATCTTTTAGAAAGGGCTTTGAGCGTTTCAAAAGATCACAATTCAAGATGCTGGTTCTCCCACTCTCTCTACAAGTGTGTTCAAAAATTAATTAGATAGCGGGAGCATGTTTTCACCTTTACAGACTCTTGGTAAAACAAAGACCAAAGGAAGTCATGAGCTGCAGTATACCATCTCTGACATTCTGCTTCTCACCTCCAAGGCCCTTACTGGAAGAGATCCAGCCTCCTAAAGCCTTTTAACCCACGTATTTACATTTTCTCTGTGGACTAATTAATTTTTCCTACATATAAACCAGGATTCCAAGGAGCAAGATCATTACGCTTCCCATCTTGTGAAATTTTCCTCCTGTTACTATCAAAAGCACCCCTTCAGCCTTGGCATTTCATTATCAGTAGATCATCTCTCTTAAGCAGTGTGCATTTCATCCGTATTGTATGATGAAGTGCAGAGCGATACCTGAAGGATGCCATCAAGAAACATACTTGGCTGATTTTAGCCTGGGGTGGCATTTCCTTGCGTAGCTGCAAGCTCCTGTGCAACTGCATGTCAATAGAGAAGCACAATGAAGGATCCAAGGGACAGATACAAAGGGCTCACCCACAGCACTCAACTTCTTGTCATGCAGGACCATTCCACTCACGCACATTAAACAGAAATGAAACACCACTCAGAAATGCAGAGAATAATAAAAGGTTGCTGCTGCATAACATCATTCAGAAATTTCATCATTTGCTCTAGACAGTGCGGGGATGTTTCGCTGGACCACCGGGGCCTGGCAGGCAGAACGACGTGACTCAGACACTTTCAGAATACACACACGCTAGACAAACACTTCAAAATACCACCTTAAGCCTACATCATGCTTCATAAGAATTAGTCACCTCCCCAACATGAGACATATAACTTTCCGTTTCTTTCACTGAATTATGTTTTTTTTAAACCACACACTAACAGCCTCTATCCTTTCCTGTCCCATAAGGATTGTGAACAATTTACTGCTCATTTATCATGAATCATGCAGTACAGTAGACACTAAAATTTAGAAAATAATAGAACAACAGCAGAAATGTTACCAGGAGACCTTCACAATACCAGAAAATTGGCGAGTGCCAGCTAGAGGAGGAACCTGCTGTTTCAAAGAGATAATAATAATATTTCACCTACTCTACTCACCAAAGAGTTTCACTAGCATGACAGCTCTTGAGAACGAAGCTCATGGAGCAGTCAGAAACCCTTCTACTATATCAATGTTCACGGAGATAAGCCACAGATATTGATCAGGACTAGTGAAACACTGGCGTTTTCCCCTGTTATAGACAGAAAATGTTGGTATTCTCAAGTTCCATAAGCTTTCCTTTAACTCTTTCATTAATCGTTACTCCACAGAGATGGATTTCTCTCATCCTTCTCTTCTCCAAATAAATTAAAATGAGGAAACAAAGGGAAAGAGGCACAGAGACATAGCAGCACTAGTGGCATTTGTTGGAGAAGACAAGAAATGGTCCAAAAGGAAAAACCTAAGCAGCTTCAATTAATATGCATCTTAGAAGATATTCCTGTGATAGCAGTTGATGTACAAATTTGGGGCAGCTATGAGATCCATATCCATGTTTTCTAAATATTGGACAAGAAAAGCGCACCTACTCCTCTAAAGCCAAAGCACCACTTTAATCAAATGCTGTCACTTCTAGCCTTCAGAAAGAAGAATTTGGGCAACACAGGCTCTCGCCAAGCCCCTAGGAACAGACCCCTGCTCTTGCTGCTAGAGGCAGTGTTTTGTGAAAGGGTTGATTCAGTCACTGCTGTCCCTCAAGCGTACCGCAGATCTACTCAAGTTTACTTTAAACTAGGTAATTTGGGTTTTGGTGTCAGCAGATCACGAAAGCAAAGAGCTGCAACCCACCTGCTAAAGTCGGCAAAAGGAGCAGAGTAAATACTTGAAGCTATTACCCTACAGTGAGCCTTACATTACCTCAGCTACAGAAGGTCAAGGTTTACTACAGTCACAGCAAGGATACGCTCTGTCACTTCTGGGCAATAACCTGGAAGAATCAGAACTTCAGAGCTATCTCAGAAATTCGGGAGCTTTCCAATCCTCCCCCTTCACTGAATGGAGACAAATGCAAACAACCTACAACACCTAACAAAAAACAGCTTGGCATCTGTCACTCATAACAGCAGAATGAGAAAACAAAGGTTTCATTTGCATCCATGCATTCCTCCCTATTTTCCTTCACTTCCCTTAGTTTAACTAACCCAAGTATTAACTTTAAAGGCAAATAAACTTTCAGTACTTTTCCAACATACTGTTTCTGCTCCCATTTCTGTCACATCCTCTTCCAAGCTGTGAACACCATTGGGATTTCACTGAATCCCTTGCTTAACAGCTAGGAAAGACACAGCTGTCATCTCACTGTGCACGGACAAACTGAACCCGACTCAAGCTAAAAACCAAGCAAAAGAGAACCCACTCAGTTTCCAGTTTCATATAGGATAGCTATGCATCCTCCTGCCACATAAACAGTAATGGCCTCCAACTCCAGCAGATGCTACTGAAGAGCCAATTACAGGTCACAGCATTAAGGAAAACTGAAATTAATGCCAATCTATTTTAATCTACTCTCTGTAAACTGCACCTGTTTAATTGCAGCTTCAGAAGAAGCTAAGCTGTCTCAGGATAGTGGGGGGAAGGAAAATGAAGCGGTCAAAAGAGGACAGCTAAGAGAAGGAAGCACTGCTGTCATCTTTGCTTGAAAAGTAGCACTCAGAGGCTTTAGGGAACCAAGAAAAACTACAAGTGGTATTTTTTGAGCTGGGTCGCAAGGGCTAAGCTGTCTCAGGATAGTGGGGGGAAGGAAAATGAAGCGGTCAAAAGAGGACAGCTAAGAGAAGGAAGCACTGCTGTCATCTTTGCTTGAAAAGTAGCACTCAGAGGCTTTAGGGAACCAAGAAAAACTACAAGTGGTATTTTTTGAGCTGGGTCGCAAGGATTAAAGCCTGGTAAACATACTTCAGAAAATTCAGAACACAAAAGGATCCCATCCAGTCCCCCCTCCTTACCACAGATTATCTGACAGATTGGCTCCTTTCTCTTTAGATTCAGAAGCTTCTTGAGCTTTCACCTTCTTCTCCCACCCCATTTAGGACCTTTTTTAATTAGTGCATCAGTGCTTGTCCAGTGCTCTCTGGATTTACAAAGCACCCATAACCTTGCTCACAACACATTCGGCAGACATTTCTGACCTGGCCTTCAAGGCTTCACCCTGCATTGGCTCTCCAAAAGACGCTAAACATGTTTGTCCCACAGGAAATTATCAGCCAGCCTCTTCATCTTTCAGATGCTCCAGGCACTGGACTAGCAGTAAGGACATTCTGCTCTTCAGAACATATGCCCAACTTTCCTCCAGAACTAGAACTCAGAGCATTCTTTTGTTCATTTAACCTATTCAAGACAAAAGCCAAGTTCCTCTGTTTGATCAGTCCCAGAACACATCAACATGGATAGTCATACACTTTTTTTCAGGAGATAAAAATGCAAGCGTTGTAAAGTCCTCCTCTTCAGGGAACCTAATGTTCTAGCTGGACTGCAGTTGTCCAGGCACATAGTGCAAGAAGACAAATTCTGCCTCCAAAAAAGCCCATTTTGGCTTTTGTGGGCTGCAGTCAGATTCTTCCCATCATTACAGCACGATAGAAAAGGCCAGGTTCCTGGACACGACAGAGACTGTTCTCTTACAGGGTCATTCTAAGGAGTTTATTTTGGTCTTCTATAAAGAGGCCACCACGTTAGCGGTGGAGCGTCTGAGCTTTGTAGCTTTCCAGCTCTGCCACACGAGAGACTGGGAAGTCAACCACAGCAGCTCTGCTTAGCAGAGGAGTTCTCCAGGGAAGGGATAGGATACACAGTGTGGTTTTGTGGCACTAAGGAGGCAGAAGCTCGTTTTTGCAATCCCACAGGCAGGAGGACTTCAAAAGCACAAACCACAAGATAAATGAAGCTATCTTGGGACAAAGAAAGTTGTTCTGTATGCTGTTTTCTAAAAAATAACCCCACACATGATATTATGTTGCCCTCAGAGGATGAGCAGCAAAGGGGCAATTATTAACTGGCCAGACTGAGCTGGAAGAACAGGGTTGGGCCTGGCAAAGACAGAGGTACCACACAACCACAGAGGCATCACAGCAAGTGTGCTGCCTACCGGAGAGCTGTATTAACTGAAAAGTAAAAAAGAAACCTTTACCAGTAATGGGTTTTTTAATATGTATACGTATATACATACGCACACACGTGCACTCAAAAACACAAGCTTAATGCAAATATGTTTTATGGGCTCAGATGGGATAAGTCCTTTCCAGTATTCCAATTGCCAACAGGAAAAACAAGAACGTCGGTGATGGGGTTACTGCAGGGCAGCTATGCTGTACATCAGCCCCTGTTCAGCCCACCCACATTCATTTGCTTTCTAAGCAGCTCACGAAGCACCAGCCTATACCTCCCACAGCACCTGGCCTTCAGACTCCTTGGCAACGCTTAGAAAGTGGTCACAAAACTCTTCCTCTGCTTCAACTGGAAGTCTCAGGTGCTGCCTCTACAAATCCACAAGCTCCACAGTTCGCTCGTATTCACACCCCAGAAAAATTATCCACAATAGTGAAAAGCACCAAAGTATCCCTTGCAGCCAATTTCATACCTCACTTTGGGTTTCACCCTCAACGAAGTAACAGCAACAGCAGTGAGGCAGGGGGAGGAAGATGCACACAAAGCAAACCAGCCTAATTACGGAACCATGTCTTTGTAGGTACGTGTGTGGCCTCCACTATTAGTGTCCAAGTGTCTTTTCCTACTAATGAACAATTTCAACAGCTCTTAAAAACTGGGAAGTATTATCTTCAGTTCAGAAGCAGAGAACGGAAGCCAAACAGCACAGATCTGCAAGTATTTGGGCACTCAAGTAATTTAAAATCACTTGAGAATTAGACATCTAACTATCATTACGCATCTGGCCAAAGAGATTTCGACCTGACTGGGTATTGCTAAGTGCACATACCTCCCACTGCAGGCACTCCCCATGCTTGGAAACCTGAGCCCTAAGTGACTTCCCAAAGAACTTGTGGCCAAACTGAGAAATTAATGCAGATCCTACATGGTCCCAGTCCACTTCTTAAGCAGGGCACAATTTGCCCTGCCTGTACCTAGGTCCTTACCCCAGAGAGCTCATTAAAACAAACTTGCAGGAAATCAAAGTCACTCTTGCACAAATGTGGAAGGATTTACACACGTTGCTTTGGAAGTCAAAGTAACACCTCCTGCTCCACTTCACCAGTCTGCTCCCCTATGCTCCCTGACCCAAATTAAGTCAGATCCAAGTTCTACTTCCCCCAAAAAAGGTCAAAGTCAGGCTCCTGAGACCCTCTTGGGGGTTCCCAAGTTCCCGTATTAGCCTTACAATTATTAAAAGGCCAACATTAAAGGAAGTCCAGCCCTGAGGCCACTGTTGATCTAATAAACACTGGAATTAGATTTCTTCTCAGTGAAGAGGCTGCCCGCCTGATGGCACAAAGCCAACATTTAAATGCTACTGTTGCTCAGAGCCCTAAATTAGTTTTGGATCTGGGGAGTTTGCCTTGAGCTACAGCCAAAAGAAACATAGGAACTGGAGGAAAATTTGTTAAACGTTAACAGAGCTGCGGAAAAGGACTACGGCAGGGCTAGTAGGTGGCAGGGAGGAAGGAAGGGAAGCCACAAACAGAAGAGACACAAGCAGCAAGACATGGGAAGTGAGCAACAAGGAAGATTTTTGTGCAGAAGCGACTCCCCTGTCCAATCCCCCATTTAGTTGCATGAACAGCAGATTCTTAGGTCCCACTTGCTCATAGGTTTTTTTGCAACTACAGTGGTTCTCATCTGCCTTCCTCTCCACGTCCAAAATACAGAATGAGAACCTGAGGAAACCCTGTCACTCCTGACTCCTTGGCTGTGTCAATGCTGAGTTACCATGAAACTTGACTGTCATCCTTGGTCAGCTAGGAGCAGGCGGATATTTGCAGTCTCCCTGGCTGGGATCTCGGCAGATCCCACATTCTCGGGGGCAGTGGTACACACTGCCTGCAGGAGCACGTCCTGCAGCAGGCTCTTTTCACGAAGAGGATGCACTGAAAACAGTGCGAGATCCTGTCTGTTCACGTTGTTCTCCATTTTACTGATGAAGTAGAGGGACTTAGCACATTACCCTTCTTCCCTTGAACACTCAATCTAATACAAGTGTCTATGCAGAGAAAGTTTAAAAATACTCCCATTTTGACTTTTTTCCCTTCTCCTTTTCCCAACAGGAAGGAGCTAAGCATGAAGACTCCTGCTTTTGACAGTTGCTTCCCAGGAAGCCAAGCCAGTGAGGACACAACCTGCACTGGTAGCTTCTGATGGAAGTGACCAGACATGGAGGACAAGATAAAGGAAGATCAGGAACTTCCATCTCAGAAAGCTCTATGACAAGGTGACCCACTTAGTAGCCAAGGGAAACTATGTTGTCTACCTAGACTTTGGTAAGGCCTTTGACAACATTCCCCAGAACATCTCCTAGAAAAACTGGCTGCTCCTGGCTCTGACAGGTGTGCTCCACACTGGGTTAAAAATCTGACAGCCGACCCCAGCGAGTGGTGGAGAATGGAGTCACGTCCCGCTGGTGGCCAGGCACAAGTGGTGTTCCCCAGGGCTCCGTGCTGGGGCCAGCCCCGTTTAACAGCTTTATCAGTGATCTGGATGAGGGGATCAGGGGCACCCGCGGGCAGCTCGCAGGTGGCACCGGGCTGGGGGCAGCGGCTCTGCCGGGGGGCAGGGGGCTCGGGGGGGCTGGGCAGGCCGGGCCGGGGGGCCAAGGCCAAGCGTGCGAGGGGCGGCGCGGCTCAGCGCCGGGGGCCCGTGGGGCACAGCAGCCCCCGCAGCTGCGGCTGGGGCAGGGGGCTGGGGGGCTGCCCGGCGGGGGCTGCGCATGAGCCCCCCGCGTGCCCGGGTGGCCCAGGAGGCCAGCAGCGCCCTGGCTGGTGTCCCACACGGCGTGGCCAGCGGGGCCGGGGCAGTGCCCGTCCCCCTGCGCTCGGCACGGGTGAGGCCGCCCCTCGAGCCCTGGGCTCAGCTCTGGGCCCCTCACGGCCAGAGGGACACTGAGGGGCTGGAGCGTGTCCCAGAGCCGGGCGGGGGCTGGGGGGGCTCAGCCTGGAGAAGAGGGGGCTGGGGGGGCTGCTCGCTCCCTGCAGCTGCCTGACAGGGGCTGTGGGCAGGGGGGGTCGGTCTCTGCTCCCAGGGAACAAGCGACAGGACAAGGGGACACGGGCTCCAGCTGCCCCAGGGGAGGTTCAGGTGGGGTACCGGGAACAATTCCTTCATGGACAGGGTGCTCAGGCACTGACAGGCTGCCCAGGGGGGTGGCTGTGTTGCCATCCTTGGAGGTATTTAAAAGATGCACAGATGTGGCACTTGGGGACATGGGTTAGGGGTGGACTTGGCAGTGCTGGGGTAATGGCTGGACTTGATCTTAAAGGTCTTTTCCAACCTCAGCAATTAAATTAATTGGAAAGAGCAAGGAGCTTTAGATAGCAAAAAGCAATCCTTCTGTCACCTTCCCAGTGCCCACGCAGGACCTTCATTTGCTCCAACTGTATCTCCACTCTTTCCACCTCCCTATGGAAACATTTCCAAGCCAGCAGGCACACATGTGCATGGGGTGCTGTAGAAAAGGATAAAACAACTGAAGAGCATACTCATTAGAGATCTTACACGCCATCCTTTACTGGGTCACCCTTGAAGCTGAACATTGCTGGGGGGCAAGGCCATTTGCCCCACCACCCCCACCCCCCTCCTCACAGGGACCCTTTTCAAAGCCTGGAGAGTCTATTTGAATAAATCATCTGTGCTTCTCAACAGAAGAAGCTAGCTACAAACATGGCACTACAGAAGCAAGAGAATGAGCAGTGGGCATTCAACCATGCCCAGACACTAAATCAGCTGCGTAAAAAAATAGATTAAAGAAAACCAGAAGTATCTCAACATGGACTTTCTTCCACACATTTGAAATGAAACCAGTATATAATAAAAGTGAGAGTTTTCCCTCATAGCAAGGGTCTTTAAGCATCTTGAAATTCCATTCCATCACTGTTGAAATAACGTATGTCCAAATTGTCTGTCTGTTTTCAATCTCCACATCAGTCCCCAAGTTCAGCTGAACTAGTTTTGCTCTCACACAGATTACAGCATTCTTTAAAATACTTACCTAGTTTTTGTATGTTATATGCACCACAGGGGTATTCACGTTTCTACAAAGTTCGTTTGCAACGATCCCCAAGGAGTCTGTGGAACTTTACAGGTTCCTTCACAGATTTTTCCTGTTGTCACATTTAGGATTGCACAAAAGGGGAGACAGGTACGGACAAGGGCTGCTAAAATCTGTAAAGCTATTAAAATATAGCCAGCAACATTTGAGCAAACCCCTGTACAACCTCTCCACAAACAAAATATCCCCCAAACCTTATTTTCATTCTTCAAGCACTTGTCCTTCATGAGATATAGTCTGCTTACAGGTCTCCTGCTGTGCACACAACTCCTTCCCCAAATGACAGAAGTCCTCTCTCACACAAACATGTAAACACAGACAGAGCAATGCTGACTCCGGTGAGCACCCCCATCAGCCTTGTAAAGGGTTAAGGCCCAGTTATCACACGCTGGTAGGCTGACAGCTTTATGTCTGTAATGTCTATGTGGGTTTCAGACTCTCCCTTTAATCGGGTTCCATTGCAATTAATCAGTCGGTTTCTTTATAAGAAAAAAATAATAATAATAAAAAACGGCAAGCACTCTATTCAGCCCAATTCAATCTGTCCAGCCAAATCTCATGACCAGCTGGAATGCCCCTTTCCTTGCCTGCCCAGCAGGATGCCCAAGAATGGCGTGTGAACGTTTCTCTCTGCTCCTGCTCCAGCGTTAAAATGAACAATAGTCCCTGCCAGTGTCATTCTTCAGCAATTCATCTCTTCCTGTCGCCAGACTCTTTCGTTCCTTCTTGCCCCTTCCACCTTTTTTGTATGAAAAACAACAGCAGATCGGCAGCAATATAATAAAATAAAATTGTATTTACTTGGGAGATTTGGGGGAAGAGGCAAGAAGGGGGCTGGGGAGAGGAACAGCCCCCACCCCCCTCCTGCAATGAAGAGGCAGAAGGGGACTGTTCTCAGGCCCCAGCTGACCTGCTCCGCTCCACGCCTGGTTTCCCTGCTGCAAGGAGCATCGAATTTGCCAGGGGGGCTGTAGGGGGGACAGGGCCCTTTTCTTCTGCAGGATGTTGGAACTGTAATTACAGAGAGGCAGTTTCCGGGGGGGAATTAACATGGATCTCAACTCATGTTCCCTGTGTTTTTCACGTGCAGACCTGTGGCCTTTACTCGACTTTCTCATTCACCAGGGAATGGGTCAAAAGAGGCTGCTGGCGCTGTGTTACGAGAGACTTGGGTCTCCTCTTCCTGAAGGAGCAGGAACAAGAGGGAAATGCTATGGGACAACTCCAAGGAAAATATTATAATATATTCACACACACTCACATAAATATATACTCCCCAAAGCAGGAAATGTGTCAGTGTAAAAAGTTAGGCACCACTGAATGGTCCATGAGGAACAGGTTAACCACAGAGGCAGCAGTAAATAGCACACTAAGAGACACACGTGACTCCCCAACACGAGCTTGCTGTCCGTTGTAGGGAAATGAGGGACCGGGTCTAGTGTTACAGAACCTGTAAGTTTTTAGTAAATTTACTTTAACAGGTGTACATTTAAAAGGGTCGCTTCCTGGTATGCAGAACTGAGCAACAGCCTGGGAAAGACAGTATCTTATACAGTATGCTTCAGAAGAAAACAAATCCAGCTGCTATTGATTACACAGGACATTTAAAATCTATTATAAGCAAGTTAAAAAAGTTCTAATGAAATCCTAGAATTAAATTCACCTGCACAGCTTTTAACAGGCCCCTTCTGCACTTTATGACACCACACAGTCCCCACATTACTTGCACTACAAAGCCTGAACTGAATATAAAATTATTATATGGTATTCATCACCATAACAGTCAAGCAGTCCATAAACACAGATTCATTTGTCTTCACGTCTTACTGCTGTGAATGGTTTCATCAGCTCCATTTTATAGGTCTCTGACAGCCAGAGTCCCAAGCCAGAAACCTCTGTTCCTGGGTGTCCAACCTGGAGAGCCAAGGAATGGTCTGCAGAAGTGTTGGATGCTTGTAAAACACCGCAGAAGGGAAGGGGAGCAACACAGGTGGTACGAAAGTAAAACACTGTGCCAAACAGGTCAGCCTCAGGCCTCTCAAACTTTCTAAGAAAAAGGACAGGCAACAGAAAAGAACCTGAAAGACACAAGCTGCTTTGTGGGTGAGCCACTACAGAGAAGTGGGACTTGGGAGCAAGAGGGACAGGGTAGACGTAGGAAAAGGGAGCACAAGGCAGTGTCCCACCTCACGCCTGGTACCCAGCACCCTCCTTCCATCTACCCATTCCCTCATCCCATTTTTTTCAGCAAGCTGCTTTACTTCTTTGTAAAGAAGAATCCAAATCTCTTCTGCTATTCTTTCATCCTAAACTTTTCTCTTTTTTCGACACACACACACACACACACACCCCGCCATGCCCAGAAATTCAAACATGATCCAAATCAGGTGCAAACAAGTCACCTTTCTCTCTATTCCCACTGAGTACACATACTCAAGTTTGAGCCAGGTGCAAGCTGATGTAAAAAGTGCAGCTAAGTGATCCAGATGGAAAAGAGCTAGCAATAAGTTAACCCTTCATTATTACCTGGAAGAATGTGAACAGGCAGACAGGATGTATCATTCAGTATCCAGCATCACACAGCTGCAATGTTTTGGCATACCCACTCTACAGCCTTATGGGATGACAGACGCAGCTCCATAGGGGACTCCATGTTATTTCTTGCATTATATAGTCTTCAATTCTGCATCCTATCACACAGAACTAGCCTACTGTAGCTGCCTTCTCCTTCTCATGGCCTGCAGGGCAGCGAAGGACCCCCCAGCCCAGAGGGTAGCCCCTCAGGAGGCGTTATCTAGGCTACAGTTCCCCCGCAGCCCTCCGCTTGGGGGAATAACTGGAGCAGAGCTCCTGTTCAACCCACGCCTGCCACTGGATCATCAACGTCCATCACAGAAAGAGTCAAGGAGGCTTTGGCTGACAGGCTTTCTAACTCTTACTCAGCACATACAAATACCAATTTTCAAATATTTACAACTCCACCATGCACGAGTGAATTTCAGAGACACCAAAGAACCTTTAAGCCCCTTCTGGGTTTTTTGTATTTCTGGAGCATGGGAGGCTTAACAAACCTTCTCAAGCTTTTCTGGCAAGATTTTCGACATGGGCGAGGTGGTGAGGGTGGTGCATTTTCTCTCTATCCTCATTCTCCAAACTCAGTGAATCATTTCTAATTGAAGTTTCATAGAGTTTTAAGCAGAAACTCTTTTCTCTCTCCTTCAAGTTTGAGCCTGGAAAGTTAGAAATTGGTCAAACTTTAATCAACCAAAAAGAAAGAGAAAATCAGGTAGGGACTGAGGTAGACTTGGCCTCTATGACAACCAGCCCTTTCCCACACATCATCCTCCTTCTGCTCTAGAGGTATCAGGAACCTCCCCTTGAATTTCTAATTCACCAACACAGCCAAGCTGAACTCAAAGCAACAGTTCTGAACTTGCACTTCATTTAAAAACTTCGGCTTCTAATTTAGTTCTCAGGAGAAAATGCTCCCAAAAGCTTGTCTGTTTTTCCAGCCGTATTAGTTGGTCTAACTAAAGTTGTTCTCTCTCCCTACAAACCTTGCCTCACATGTAGTTGTCATGCTATAAGGATAGAATGCTTCTACAAATACTGTACAATGAATATAGAAGAAAGGGGTTGTCACCAGACGCCAGCAAGGATAAGGATGCCTGAAATCCTCCATCAAGACAGTTATGTACATTCACGTCTTTATTTGGCATATTAGTAATTTCTTCCTGCACCCTCACCTCCATATGAGAGGCAAGGATGTCCCTTATTTAAAAGCATTGGCTACATCCATGCAAAGAACTCTACTGTGAGCTTTACAACAGCACAGCAGTCTTGCCTTCCTGCGTATTTTCCCACAGCCTGACCCAGGGTAAGCCTTTACTTATTGAATTCTGCCAATCGCTTGGAGACTGGATTCAGTTTGGAAATTTTGCTGGAATTTAACTGACTGGCAATGGAAGATGAACCAGGCCTTGGCCAGAGAGTTCAGGAAGTCCAGTCTCCACACGCACAGCCCCTTGTGACGCTCAGCATCGGTGGAACAATGACCTTAGAGCAAGAGCACTCCCTGCTCCGGGAGAGTGCTGACACAGGTAGGCATCTCCTGCCCAAATTTCTGACTTGATAGATCTGGAACAAGGATTATGCTTCTGGCATCATTCCTACTATAACACCACCGTCAGGTCTAAGATGACATTTGAATCTTTAATACACAGCAAATCATGCGTGCAACACAAGCTCAGCCGATGCAAGAATTTAGCCCCGCGCTATGGGTGTGCCATGCTTGCTGCCAGCCCTGCAGGGATGGAAAGGAATGTTTAAAGGAGGTGGCCTGGTGACTTTTTCCTTGTAACGCTACAGAGAAATGTAGCTTGCATGATTACTTCTTGACACAATCACACAGTTTCATGATGGTTAGGTATCTCCGCTGCAGCTTTAGAAACGGGGGACAGAACCAGCACATAGACAGGAGCTTACCTGACTATCCGAGGACTACAGTAATGGGGCTCAAGGAACTCCCAAGGCCAAAACCTATCAGACAGTCAAGCTGCAACAGTTTGCTTTAAAGAGACATCACTTCTCTGACTTCTTCCACATCTGGAGCTGGGAACCAGATCAAATAAACTAGAAATTGAGAGATAATTCACAGGTAGTAGAGGGAACACGAAGTCAAGCATAAAACCATACAGAACAGTTAAGCAGAAATAAGCTAGACATACTTAGCACAAGAAAAGGCCATGCTTTCAGCCTACCCCCAACGCTTTGGATGAAACCACCCAGAAGGGGCTTGTCAGCTAATGCCTCCTACTAAAAGAAAAACAAAAAAAAGGAGACTGGATGAGCCCAAACCATTATGGTCTGCCTAAATCTCCCTCCTCCCTCAGATCCAACACTGATGCTCCCCAAACCCTCTCTAGCTTTAGCATGGAGGCTGAATGCTGACAAAGGCTCCCTTTAGAAGCCTGGACCGCAGAAGCCAGAGATAAATCCCTCCACCCATCTCTATTTTTGTCTCCCTCGCATATACAAATTTTCTTTCCCCCTCCCACCTCTCAAACCAATCTCACCCTCCTCCCCTCAAAAGCGATTAAGGAAGAGCTGTGGAAATATTTGCCCAAAGCTGGAGCCCGTTGCTGGGCCCAGCTGTATTGTTCGTAGGAATACACACAGCAAGCTTGCACTGTGAGGAGCCCTGCGGGACTCCGGGCGCTTCGGGGAGGCTTTGTGAGCCCAGCTCTGCATGCACTAGCCAGACCGTTGTGAAAGGGAAACAGAAAAAACGGTTACAAACCCCAATGCTCCCCCACTCCCATCTCTCCCCCCCTCCCCAAGCACCCCCCTTCCACCAGCCGCCACCTTCCCCAAGACAAATCGAGAGGGGAAGGGGCCGCTGCCGAAAAGAATGAAAAGGTTTCCTCAGTTAGATTTAAGGCAACAAGTCAGGGCTGCAAGGAGTCCTTTATCCGCCAGGGAAGCCTCCCACTGCTCCAGAGCTGGGCGAGCGGGGATCCTGGGGGCCAGCTTTCTGAAGGCTGCCATTGATTTGTCACTGGTGATAAGTGAGGCCGGGGCCGTTCCCACCACCGCCTGCAGAGGGGATGACTCTCCCACAACGCCCGGCGGGGGAGAGGGGCGGCAAACGAGGAAAGGCAGGACCCCACGGTCAAAAAAATCCCCCAAATGGCTCTTTTTGCTTAACGAGCAGCAACAAAAAGGAGTGACTGTGCTGAGGCTGAGAGGCGATGGTGCATAGGGGCAGCATGGCGGCACGCCGGCAAGCAAGCCTTCCCCGGGCAAGGAAGAGCAGGGGGTTCTTCATCCCTCGCCTCCTAAGGGCATCCCAGTGCCAACTCGGTCGAACAATATTCCTTCAAAAACTCCCCAGCCGCTCCTTTGCCAATAGCAGGAGGCTTTTAAACCTGCTCTATTTACATAGAGACACTCTTCTCCCAAGCATATACTGCTGGAAACTCGTTCTTCTGCTTTTTGGGAGGGGAAATCTTTTCTCACAGTACTAAATAAATGAGAGAGGCTAATGAAGCACCATGTCTAAAAGGTGAATTCCCAAAGCAACAGGAGATCTTAAAGGAGCACCAGAGCTCCCCCAGGGAACATACAAATAGAGCTGCAGCTGCCTGGGCAAGACCAGATGCAGATGGGTGAACTGAAAGCAAGACAAAAGGGGAGAAGAAAAAAAAAAAGGCAGGAAAAAAGAAAGAAAGAGAAAAAAAAATCAGTAAAAGAAGTAAAGATCCTTGGCCTTTCTGATGTAACTAATTAGGAAAGACCATCAAAACTGGTTCAACTTGCATTATAAAACATGCCTCATGCTCCAAGACGCTGAGGAGGTTTGGGAGCACATAGGACACCTTCCCTTCCTTTCCCTGCCCTCAGCAAAAGCCCTTCAGCTGGCGTCTACCCTGGCCAGGCTAAAGCTGAGGCACACAGGCACTGTAACACAGCCTGAAGGCCACGAGATTTGAGTTTTCGGTGGGAAAAAATCATCACGCCTGCAGCCTCCTTCCAGTTCAATCAGACCAGACCCAGCAATCCAGAGGATCTTATCTGGCAAGATATTATCTCAGGACAATTGCGTGCAGCTCCTAAAGCACCAGTTTATAATCCAGCATGCTAAAATAAATGGAAGTTGCCAGGCTGTAAATTGTGACATTCAGCAATATTCTAACTCTTACTCAGCCATTCAGAGGTACTGGGCAGATTACTGAGAGCAGTAATTATTTCAGATATCCTAGTTAAAATTTCTTGTTGCACAAGAGACCACAGCTTCCCACAGACCCTTAAACTGGGGATAAGCACAATATCAGAACCTTAACAGACAAAATCCAGTCCAAAAATATCACAAGTTTAAACAAAACAAAACCAAAACCCACCCCACCCCAAACCTCTCATTCATATCTGGGAACCAGCCAGCAGCCAGTTAGCTCAGAACACAAGTTTAACACACTTCTTGCCAGAAATATCACTCTGCAGCCAAGCAGCCACATCCCAAACCAGCCAAAGCTTTTGAGCAGTCCTAAAGTGCAACCCAATTAATGCTCGTTGAAGACTTCTGCCTCCTAACGAGAGAGAGAAGACTAAGTATCTCCTGAGCTTGGTGAACTCACCGCTTGGACCACTGCCACTGCTTGGGAACCTGTCAATAGGCTTACGTCCAGCACGACTCCAACTTGCACACCTGATTAATCTCAATAGCTACATGAAAAGCAGAACTAACAAAGCCAGTTTCGGATGGATTCATCTCTTAATAGTCTATTTTGGTGCATCTGTTGCCAAATAGAGGGAGGGGATTCTTTCATGTCTAACAAAATGCAAACTCACAAGAAATCTTCACCCACAGCCAAGTCGCTTCTGTGGTGCCTTCCCTTTATTGTGCTGCCTATTTTCATGAAACTTTTATTCTCTGGGACCAGTTTTTTGAGTGTGAAGATATGCACACATATTGAAATAACCATTGCTTCCACACAAAAGCAGGCTAAAGATGCCTGCAGATTTTTCTCAGGAGAAGAGCCTGTATTAACAAATATTATTAAGAACTATCTTCTGATACTACTTCTGGACCAAGTTCCAGGATCTGAAGTGCACATCTAAATGAAAGACACAGATTCTTCATAAAGCCCAAAATCATTTCAGCGGACACATCATTCAGCCCTGGAAGAAGAATGTTTGATGGTTTTTGAAAGCCTTTTAAACTCTTCTGCCTACAGAGGAAAAGTTCACCCTACATACAGGCATACTGCCTTTCGTTAGAACCATGATCTCAGGGCGAAAAAAACCCGACCATGGAAAGACAGCATGGTGTCTTCCATTCAGTCTTAGAGATACATTTACTGCAATGACTCAAGAGGTATTTTCTTTCTGTTATTCCACTGTACTTTGGGGAGTAGGATATAATGACAAATCAAGTTGAAACAAGCTTTTGAGGCAATTTGCGGGCATTGCAAAAAGTGATGTTATTCAGCCGAGTATAGAGCACTTCCGCTGATCAAAGAATGGCCCAAGCCCATCAGTGCTATAAATGCTACCTAAAATGACTGGATAGTAGTAAAGATGTGGCAGAAGGCAGGGCTACTCATCTAGTTACTTCTATTTGTAGCAGAATTTTATCTCCAGTAATTACAATGTACCTTGAGAAGATCCTGGGAAGTTGTTGAGTTTTTTTTTCTCAGTTGGACACAGACTTTTTTCCTCTCCGAAGTGGAAGAGTTATGTAGTGATCCATTTTAATGGTTTTGCAGTAAAATTACTTTTTTCAGTCAGAAAAAAAAAAAAAAAAAAAAAAAAAGTACTTCTGTGGTGGGGAAAAAGGCCTTAGTGTGCAGTTTGTATCTTGACTAAATTTGCTAAATATTTCTGGTACCTTACACTGCCATTCCCAGACACTGTACGAACATAACATTTATTCCTACAGATCATTTTCTAAGTAAGAACATCTGGTACATTTGGACCTTCAGCCAACAAGCCTTGATGAGTCAAGATCAGATCTACTGAAGTCACAGCACACCACTAAGCTACGCACCATTACAGTCATGATAGCATACATCTCAACCTCAGAGGCTGAGCTCAGTTAGCTTTCCCATTTCCTGGTGCTTTATCCCGAGGTTGAATATGGTCCATTAATGCCAGATTCCAAGAAGTGTGCTTCTTTACAGGTTTAGTCCCCTCCCTCCATTTTTTTATTGTACACCATCAGAAAACATGGAATTACACATAGCAACAGCATTCTGGAAATCGTTCCCATGTCCCTCCTTATAAGTGCACAAACGCTTGGCAAACTGAAATACATACAAGATGATTTAGGTATCAAGTCCTCAGAAAAGCATGACTGTTTTCCATGGGGAAGATCTAATCTTCTGCCCTTCACGCTATAACCCGGTTTCTTGATTTCTTTGCCAGATAACCTCCCAAAACAAACCCTCTTCTGTGCACAATAAGGAAAGGACAAGAAGCAGCCTTGATCCGACTGTTTAAGTGGTAACACAGCTCCCAGGTCCTCCAAACTGATACTCGCTCAAAATGAGGAAGAAACTTCCAAGACTGCGGTTTCATAGTCATCAACAGCGCTAGCTTAAAGAGCTCCCAGCCCTCCTTCCCCTACTCCCAGTCCCATGACCCCCATAAGCTGCCACAGCCTTGTGCAGCCTGGTAAAAAAACAGATCAGGAAAAGTGGTCCAGCGGGTGATGAGCAGCAAAAAGAAGCAAATTCGAAGGTCTTCCAACTCCTTCTCCTCCTCCTCACCCAGCTTGGTTTGATTCCTCCCTTTGCTTCACTGCTTGCAGAACCATGGCCTCAGGGCCAAGCCGACAGAAGAAGCTGGGTGCATTTCCTGTTTAAGGCTTTACAGATATATTTACTACAGTGGCTCAAGAGTTGTTTTCTTCTTACAGTCAGTTTACCAAGTGTTTCTATGTTTAGAAGTAAGATACGCATGCTGCTGTGCTGAAAATCCTTATGAAAAGGAATAAACTAGGTGAATTAGATCATTCTACGCTGGAACACAGTAAATGTTTAAAAATGTAACATTCTAATTGGGGAAAAGCCACTGACTTCAGTATACAGAAAAACACTGGCTCTTAGGCAACCAGTCACCATGGTTCAGTTTTTTTACCCTTGCAAGAAAAAATTCTGTAGACTCCAAAATCAAGTTGTCAACTATCCTTAGAGGAAAGAAAATAGAAAAAACAAAACAAACAAAAAACCCCAAAATAACCCCCAAGCAAAAACGACTTAGCCATTAACACACCTGGCCCAAGCATCATAGGGAACCTTTATATCACAGCATGCACAGAGGGCACTCCCAAGTTAAGTTCTGTACAGATGATCTCCAAAGGTTATGGGGGAAAACACTTAAGCTCCTGGGTAAATGCAGCCACTGAAGCCCATTACGTATTTACGGAATTCTACCCAGTAATTTAGCTTGCTGCTACAGAAAGGAACACTCAGTAATTATTATTTAAAGCTGACCACAGCTAAACTGTCCCAAGTCAGGAATCCGTGGTTTAACACTTGGATTCCTAACCAAGTCTAAGTTACGCTTCTGTTCTCAGATTTCTTAACCTTTGTGGTTACATGGCGAGATATCCATTTGCGATCCATCCTAAGAGCTGCTACAGTCAGGATAGGGGAAAGGGTGGAAGAGTCATGGATGCAAAAAAGATCTTTGTGAGCTGCGTGCAGATATGATACTCCTCAGACTAACGCTAACCATTTATTGAACATGTTGGCAGATAACAGAAACACGCACTATCTAGGACAAAATGAGCAACTAGATCCTCTTCTGTCTTCGCACATCTGAGAAGAATTTTCACTCTCCCAGAAATCAGACCCCAGACACAACAAATGTGTCTATTTAACTGTGATAATGTTGCATGCAGCATGCCAAGGAGCAGGGGGTGGGGAAAGATTAGAGAAAGGAAGCGTCAACAAAGATATTTTGGGGATGGAGAGGACAGGACAAGGAGTATCAACATACAGACTAAAAGGCAATGCATTTAAGTGGAGCCTCTATTTACTGCATTGATCAGCATTTCGTTGTGGTTTTTTCTCTTTATTCGATACATCTGTCAATTTATTGCATGCAGAAATTACGAACTCTTCAGAGTAGGGACTGTCATTAAATGCACACACTGCATGTAACGCTGTGAAGCTCTGATTTCCATCAGAGCGAATCTTTACATGATCCAATTGACAATTCATGTGTGAGATTCAACCCACGTAGATCTTCCCCTTCAGCCTGCCACATATTCATTCAGGGAGAACGGGAATGGCCATTTGGGCAGGTGATGTTTCCAAACAGCTAGCTCCATCTTCCTTTGACTAACCAGGCATTAGCATTGCCATTTCTGCATCAGCTCTGGAGAAGGGTGGGATTATGCCTCCTTTTGTGTCCATACCCAGGCCAGGCTCGACACACACACCACTGCATCAGCGGAGAGGGGTGGGGAGAGCAAGCAGAATTTCGATCCAGATTCTGCGAGTAAGGTCTAGCAAAGAGGGGTTTTTTTGACATCAGCCATTTAAAAGGCAAGATGAAGGAAGAAGAGTCAACACACTACAGCAAGAGGATAAAGCTTTTCATGTTTAGATTGACAATTTCTCTGGCAACAACTCAGAACATGAGCCTGCGTTAGCCCAAGCAAAACAACACAGTAGGTCTTTGCTTCCAGTCGTAATGAATAGAAGCTTCCACCACAACGGGCACCACCGACGTACTGCAACCGCTGCAACATCTACAGGTTGATCTTTCACCACACTTTGAAGCTAATACAGCATTAAGACTGTGTAAAACAAGTACAATACAATAAAAAGGCCTATGCTTTCACGAGCCATAGAAACTAAATCTTGGGCTTGAATTCTCACCTTCCCCTGTTTTCAGGGAAAGCTCCTCCAAATTACCATTAAGGCAAAGTGAAGTAGTAGCAAGCCAGTGCCAAAAAAAGGTTGGTCTTGCTTCTCTCCATCCTTCCATCAGCTCTATACCGATCAGCTCACTGCAAAGCAACTCTCTTCTTTGCTCGCCAACACCACACAACCCACTGGTTTCACCATTTTGCAGGTCAGTTCTGCACCAGATCAATCCAGCAGGCATACACACAGACTTACCAAAGGGATAAGGGGCAAGGCTGCTCTTGTGGGGCATCCCACACTTACACTGGATTAGGTACAACCAGAAACCACATCCTGTGGGTCAAGGAAGCCCTGCAGCTAGAGGCCAAGCCACAAATATTGCGGGCAGAGAAAAATCCTCAGCAGTGACAACATCCTAGCACCCCCACCAAAAAAAAAAAAAAAAAAAATCCCTCTCTCAGAGGGATACCAAATTTACTGAAAGCAAAAGGCAGCAGGAACAAAAATTTCCCTCATTCTGATATCCCACACCACGGGCTTTATATTACTCTAAAAGTGTATTTTGAAGACAATGTTTCTCATAAAGGAAGACTATATTAAACCTTACTCCAAATCAGTAACATGCCCTTTGAAGTCATTTGCAGTTACATTCCTAATGTCACCTAAAGCAAGCCACATCCCCACTGACCAGCCCATCGTTTAATCGTTCCAAGCAGCATATTTAATTTACAAAGCTTAAACCGGAGGAGAGGACTACGTTGATAGAGATGAAGAAATAGAGGAGAGGAAAAATGCAATTCATGATCCATAAGTTATTTCTTCTAGTGCCCTTGCAAGAGCCATGGATCTGCAGGAAGGCAAGTGGGTGATAATTAGGGACAGTTGGAACATTGTTTATTTCCTACTAGCAAAAGCAGCAGTTCAGGCCTCGAAGGATAAATCAAATTTCTTAACCAGATGGAACACATTTCGTTTTCAAACATCAACCATACAACAATGGACCACAGAAAGGAAGGAGCCAATTCACAACAGCAACAAGAAAACAAAATTACCAGAGATTTTAGAGATGAGTTCTCATCAAAATCTGCACTTACAAAGAGCCTCATGTTGCATCAGAACTTGCACCACATCCCACCACAGTCAATTCAAAGACACTTTTATTGGCAAAACAAGCTCTGCAAGTGTTACCCACATGTAAGAGACGGCACACTTGAGTTTCTCCCAGAAGTGGATTCAACATATGAAGCGCCTGCCTCCACATAGGTTTCAACAGAGAAGGCTACATGGCATGGAATTCAACAATAGAAATTAAAATATTCCAAGGAACAATGTTTTATTTCTAGTAAGGTAGGTGTTTACTTGCTCTCTCTAATCTTCTTCTATATTTTACTCAAAAGATTAAGAGATTTCCTTCTCAGTCTCTCCCTTTACTTCTCTTTCCCAAGCATTTACCATTTGATTTATGATGTTCTCCTGTATCCAACTCGAAGTTGCACGTTTCACTATTTGGTAGGAGTCTGACTTGATTTTGCACATTTCATTTGGTACTGATCTGCCAGCATAACAACTTTGCACAATAACTTGTGGCAGTCTAGTTGGCTAGAAGGTTTGGACGACTTTTTGTTGTTACAGAAACCTGTGCTCTGGTTTAGATTCAGACTAGTTTCTCAAACAGATGGATTTTGGATTAAGTTATTTGCTTCATTAGCCTCCAATGGAGTGCCAAATCCCACAAACAATGTTTTCATAGGAATGGACAGCATTTTCATTTGGTTTCAGTCTATGGTTCTCTAGTACTTTTAGGTGGAGACAGCTTTTGCTGCTTTGGCTGAGACAGCACTGAAACCGTCTTTTTATGCAAAGATCAGCAATGGAAATCCTTCAAGTTCTACCCTGTAGCCATCACTACAAAAGATTTAATTCTGTGTTCACACATCTGAAAATAAAAAACTTACCTTTCCTTTGGTTACAATGTAAGAACATACAGAGCTCTGGAGTTCATTCTCGTGGGAGTCAAATATTTAATTTTTCATCAAATAATATAGCAGGAAAATCTCCACTGTAATCAGTCCTCACGGTTTGAGTAGTTGAAGTGTGTCTTACTTGCTAGGGCCACTACATAGCTAGCACATCCACACTGGCACAGAGCCTTAGGCACGGGAGGGCTCCTGAGGGTGGTTAGTGCAGGGGTGTAGAGGGACCTTGCTGCATGCCCACCTCAACCCAGCTCCATCCTGCACGCAAATAATTCTCTCTTTATAGTTACTGTCAGCCACTCCCCTTCTGCTCGTCTCTAAAGGGCACGGAGCCCATACAGCACATACCTTAAAGATTGTGGTATGCAGCCCACGAGGTCAGACAAGCCGGCTCCCTTGGCAGTCTGGTCTTCAGTGGCGTAACTCCGATGGCCCTCTTTTTGCACAACACTTTAACAGGCAGTTTTAGCATCGCCATCACATTTATTTTAAGATCTCGACATACAAGATGCAGAGCACGTTGTTATGACATTGTTCAAGAAAGAGCCCCAAACAAACCTCGATATCACTCCATGTCTTTCCCAGATCAACCTGCAGGACCGATGCACTGCAGTACATCAGCTAGCAAACGTAGGTGTTTTGGCAGCTGTCCCAGTCACTTAATCGGAAGCCTGAGCTCAGAGGCTGTTTCGCCTCAGCGGGTAAGTCAAGATGTACATACCAAAGATGTCATCTCTGCCTCCCTCCCTTCCTTGCTCAAAGGCTTCTGTCTGAGTACTGTTTATTTTTATCCTACAATTGATGGATTGCACATAGGTTTAATTTGCCCTGTATCTCCCATTAGTTCTATACTGTAGCTGTGTTAGATTTGGCCTCACATAACCGATGAAGCTAAACAGGGGGGGTTGCCAAGTGTTTAAAGTAGACACGTGCCTGCCACCCCCTCCTCCCTGTCAGTCTGTTCTAAAGCATCTGCAGCACAAAAATTGCTCATGGGTCATTTCTCAGAAAGTAATAATCCAAGCTTCTATTCTTCAGCATACCTATTTCTGTCATCAAGTTTGCTTCTCCAGCACAACCACCCAACAAAAAATTACTAGAGTATCACAGGACTTAGCCATTTTTTTTCCTTCTTCTTTTTTTACTTTTTTTTGACATTCCTTTCCAGCTTAAATGTTTGCTCCCAGACTTATGGAGACTTGTAGATGAAGAACTAACCATAACAAGCAAGAAAGGAAGTACAAAAAAAACAATCAAACAAACCAAAACAAAAAACCCCAAACATGTTCTAGGGACAGCTGACTGGAAAACTTAACCTAAGGAATTATCCGATTTTGTTCTAGTCTGGAATTTGCAGTAAGAGCAACAGAAGATTACAGCTCCCATCTTCCAGTTCACAGGAGGCAGGTCACAAACAAGAGGAACCTCAGAGAAACAACAGGCTTCTCCTGTGTGTGGATGAGCCGCTTCAGGCCAAAAGAGTTTGTAGTGGAAGGCTGCAGAAAGCTGGGATCAACAGGGTTGGTTGCTCTTCCCTGCTTGGGTACTGGTACCAACTGCCAAAGATGACAAATCTGCCCTTCCAGGAGAACTGAAGCACAGACAAGTGATCCACCTGCTCCACAGACAACAAGAACCCTGGGCCTGGAAAAAAAACCAGCAAACGCCCAAAAGGCCTAAAGGCCCTCTGTTATTTAAGGTAATGCTGACTGCAGGCCAGAATTCTTCCTTACGCTCAAAAATGCAGTGAACAAAGGCCTGTAGAGGGTGTCGGTTCATGAGCAGTGACAGTTCAAACTGGAACAACGCATGAGGTTACCACCCTTGTGGGAGACATCTTAACTGCCCAGGAATCGTCTTTACTGCCCGGGAATCGGCTGTTCAGAAGTCAACACCCTCCAGCCCCGGCAGCTGCTGTTTCTGGTAGGGGGAAGAAGTCAGACCCAGGGGCAGCCTTCCCTACAGCCTCAGCAAAGATGGCAAAGGACTGCAACCTCACCAACCAGCCCAATTCAGTCCTTCCCTGTTCCCCAGTCAATGCCCAGGAAAAATCCCTTCACCACTTTGACTCCGCATGGACACAGCTCTCAAGTCAACCTGCTCTTTGACTTGGGTCTCCCACATCATGCTAAGATTTAGACACTGAACATTTCTGTTCGAGACCCATGACAAAAAAGCAGATGGTCCACCAGCAGTGAATATCCTCTTCTGCTTCTTGGCTATTAAAGGCTCCAGAATGGCAACCTCCAATCTACCTCCCTTTCCCAGGCCACAAATCTCCGGTTTCCTCTCACAGCCAGACCCATTATGTTTTCCCTCATGCTAATAGGCACTGTGCTGATCAAGGCCCTTTTAAAAAGGCAGCACAAATTAGGGGCATGTCCTCCAGCCATGAGAAACTCAACTCAGGCTTTTCAAGAGTAACAGGCTTCAAAAAAATCAGTGAGAACACCACCATCTCCGAGGCCTCAAAAACCTCATTTCCTAAATCTGTCAAGCCTTAAGAAGTTGCAAATCCTGACTCACAAAGAAAGGACAGCAGTAAAGCTGGCTTCCTCTTAACAAATGCCATTTTAATTCAGAGAATTATCCCACCTCCTGGTTCATCATCAGGAGCTCGGAACAGAAGCAGGAAATTACAGTCCTTAGACTTCTCATTTTTTCCCCTGCCCTCAGAGTTGCAAAGAAAGGATTTGACTATTCAGCAGCTACAGAAATTCAGAACTAAAATTGGGTGGGAGCACAAAGGGGAAAAAAAAAATGAAGGTGTGTATTTTATTCTAATCCTAGATCCCATGAGACACAGTTCTGCTACAGTGAACGGCTGCACCTTGAGGCAAGAACCTCTCCCAGACACTACCAGCTGTCACCAAGTCAAATGAACTGACAGAGCTGGAGATTCAGGCTAAAGGAGCAGAGTGCTTATTTCCCTCTAACCTTCCTGCATAGTCACACAATGCTTCTTATGAGCCTTTCAGAGAAGGAAGCCGAGAACATCACATGCTCGTGTTTTAACAGTTCTCCCTAGTGACTTCACATAGCAATTCTTAATGGAGAAGAGGAAGAGAAGTAGCCTCTTTATCCAGGAATGGTGTTATTTTCTGCCACCAGTCTTGTTGCTTCTCTACTCAGACTCCTTTCCAAACCCAGAGTAATCTCTTATTCTTACTTCACGCCTTTTTCCAGGCAATCGTCTCCCACCTCCTAGCTTCTCTCCAACTCTGCCCTTCCATTTCATACAGTTTTCCAGACAGGGCTGTCCTCCAAAACATCTTCCTAGACATCCCACTCAAAACCCCTTCTGGCTGTATGTGGTCCCAAGCCCGACAGGCCCCATATTCCACTGCTGCAGACAACTCCGTCACTACCTCTATCTTATGAGCTTGCCATCTCAGCACTATGCCAATATCAGTCTCCCTTTCCACCTCTGCCCCTATTGCTGAGCTCCTGATCCTTCATCAAATCATCCCAGTACGCCAGGGACTCTACTGCCGAGGGTCCCTGGCAAGTTGTCGCATCCTCCTTTAGAGCATTACTAACATGTCTTGCCCTGCCTCAGCAGTTAAGTTCTGCTCAATGCTCATCTTCACTTTCAAGATTTCCATCTTCTATAGTACCTAATTAACACCTCTTTCTGCCATCAGATCCCATATAATTACTCCACTTGGATCTCCTTACACGGTTCTTCCATTCCTTTGCCAGCTCAGGTCCTTGGCTCTCATTTCCAAAATACCTATCTTTGCTTCTGCTAATATCTGTACTCCTGTATCCCCTTTCCTTCTTCTCATAGTTTACACTACTCTTGCATCTGCTTCCTCATACTTATTTCTGCAGTTACCAGCTTTCAGGAGTCTCTGATGCCAACTCGTACCCAAAAAGCCCTCTCTACCCTTGTTCTAAGAAGTGATTAGAATGAAAAACTTTCAGAAGCTTTTCCCATTAAACCAAAGCTAAAGGAAATGTAATTAGAAAGGTATGCTATTTTAATATTTGACCTTATCTATCCCACTAGAATTATCACATCCCTGATCCTTATCAGATGTCAGATGTCCAATTTAGACTATAAACCCTTTGGGGCAAACATAGCCTCTTCCTCCACATTACAGAGCCACAGCACTTAGACAAATCCTTAAAGTAAGAAAAACACCTCAGAAATTCAAAGAACTTGGTTTTGCCAAGAGCAGAGCCACTCCATACACTGAGACTTTGGAACGACCAGAGAAGTTAAAAGTATTCACTCCCTGAAACTTTGAAAGGCAAGAATAGGGTCATCCTCACCCCTAACAGAATGTCTGAGAAGAGAAGACCTGGGTACAGACCGCACTGAAAAAGTTTTCCCATGGTATCTCTACCCCCTCCTGCCTCAAGTCTCCAAAGTCATCACTTATCCTCTCGGAAACAGCAAGAAAGTCACTTCTTTTTCCCTTCCCTCTCCAGAAGGAACACAGCAGAAATAAACTTCAGATGATAAATTACGCACCACTTTTGTGTGGCTGCCTCCTGGCCAGGCAGGAAATTTTTCTCCCAAAATCTTTTGTTTCCAGCTTTGATCCCAGTGTTGGATCGGCTCGGTTCAGCACTCCCTCGGCATGGAGGTGAAGGGAGAGCTGACAGGCCAAGTTTGGGCTTACTGCAAGTCACAGTCAGATCTTCCATTAGCCTTCTCCCCTCCCCCTTCCCCTTCCCAACTGGAACTCTCCTTGAGTTTGAAAAGATCCTATTAAACATTTTCCAGAGGGCCTTACAGAGGATACATTATTTTGATGGATGCTGGGACTAAAGGAGGAGGATTTCTAAGTACAGTGAAATAATGGAGTTTGTTCTAATGGATTTAAGAGATGCCCGGGGGCACCAAGTAAGTTCCTTCTCTGCAAATCAAAAACACAGAAGACCAGAAAATGGAGCCGAACAACTAAACGCCAGGAAGCGGGGAAATCGGGCTCTATTTAACTGCTGCTCTTGGTTACAGCCAACTTCAGGCTGCTTGGAAAAACAGCACACACACACATCACTGGCACAAACTTAACAGGAGAAAACAAAGAGACAACAGGGGTCAAACTGGGGGTGGCAAGTAGGAGAAGGATGCAAGGCTGGGTCCCCACCCCCTACCAGAGAGTCGGATCAATTATCCTTGAATACTAACAAGATTTCTGATTAAAGAACTGCTGCTATGCAATAGAAACAGAAAGCTCCAGCAGCTGGGAGGGGCTGTCAGGCAGTAACAAAGGGACACAGAAGACTATGCCCCGCTAGGGCATACGGAGGAAGTCACCATGCTGGTAGCCAGGAGAGAGGTCTCCCCTGCCTAGAGTTTTAAGAACGTCTCACTGGAGTTAAATTTACCAGCTGGAGTAAAACTTCACCTTGACACTACAGAATATGGGGTCTGATTTCAGGCAAACACATTCTCTACTAGAAGCTTTGCGGGACAACATTTCTTTAAAATGCCTCATCACTATAGTACAGGGAGGTAAATTCTATTCTCATCCCAACCCATTCAGGGGAAAAATCTGGTGCTTCTTAGTTTCATGTACCTCAACATCAGAAAGTTGTTATTAACATACAACAGCTTGAGGAACAAGAGCCTGCACGGCCTTCAGTCATACACGTTCTGACAAAACTGCAGTCTGCAGTACAAACGTTGAATATGCATATACAATACTGTCCATTAATCTTCATGGTTTATGACTTGCTGACTGGTGGCTAAAACCAGAAAAACCTAATGACCTAAGAAGAACCTCATGAAAAACAAAAGCTTCTGTTATTACTTTTCGCAACCCAAAGCTGTACTGACATTAAGCACCCTGCTATAGGCAATGTATCTCATACCACCAGAATCGGGCTCCCAACTGTTCAATCCCCTTACTTCTTCTATTTTAAACAACAAACGTAATTCCTTGATATGAGGAGTTTCAGTCATCCACAATTTAGCAAGGCAAAAGCCCACAAACATCAGTTCTGGTTGATGTTAATAAAGTCTTTATGAAAACTTATTTTGCTGCCCTTACATAGTGAGTCTCCTTTCATCTAGGCTCACAGCAGCAGAGTTCTGCTCCTCGCAGAAACACTGACTGCGGCTCAAGACTCTCTGAGACTAAATACACAGGCTAGAATACTTCAGCCTTTACCAGCCAGTTCTGCGTAACAGAGGCAAAAAAATGCCCAGAAAGCTGAACACAAACTCACCCACAACAGGATGGCAGCCAAATACTCCCAAGGTGACAGTCCCAGAGTGACTACTCATACAGCATGAATAACCCACAAGCCCCTGGATCCACGCAGTTACTATCTTTAGTACAGGGGAATGGAAATCTACAGCGAAGACTATATAGGAAGAAGAGATGCAAGATGTGTTACAGTGCCCAGTCTTCATGTCGTAAAGACAACAAAAGCCCATAAAAAGAGTAATGCCTAACGTAACATCCACGGCCAAGAACCACAGGCACTACAGACGCAAAGGCAAGAACCCAACCTTCAAGCATATTGGATTCATGGATGACAACTACAATTAGCGTTCTCTGCCATGATCTGTGTGAAGCACAGACAGCCACTAAATACAGTATGCCAATTAATGGAGTGGGTTTCCTGTATGCCAGAGCTGCAGCTCTGGATGTTGTATCCGCCAAAGCCAGATATCTTGAAAGATGTTCAATTTAAGTATGCATGCATGTGCGTATATATCACCTTACTAAGTAAACCCCTTCAAGATAACATCACAAATAGGTGCAAATAACAGAGAAGAGAAATAGTGTCCACTTTCCTTACACATTTCTTTTAACAACGCTTCACTTACCAAGTCACCCTTTCCAATGGAAAGCCAGTAAAATTTCTGTGGTTTTATGACTCTTTTGATCATCAGTGAGAGAAATAGAAGTATTATTAAAAAGAGAAATAGCCAGAAGTAATGAGCAGCAGAGGAATTCAACGAAGGTGTAGGACGTGCGCTTTTTAAACCTATTTTAAAACCCTGACTGGTTTTCAAGATAACATCTCTTTATCAGCTTTTATAAGTGTTATGAAGCATATATGCTATTGTGTTCAATGGTAAGTTGCATTCTAGGGCAAATGGAGTTGGCCTTGGGCAAGACAATTTCTACTTCACTTCCCACATTTACAAAACAAGGATAATATTTGCCTATTTCACAAGAGTGCAGGAAGATTCAAGAGGACTATCAGACTACAGATCATTCTCATAGAATGAATGTTTTAATTATTTTTTAAATGTTAACTTCACCAGTCTGGGGAACTACAGGTTTCTAGGAGTAAAAACGTAATATAAACCACTTCAATTTCTTTTTCTGGTTAACATAAGAACAAGTACCGCCTTCTGGTTTGACCTACAAACAACTGGATCAGGTTTATATCCAACCGCTTTATCTTCTGTAACTTCAGTGAACACAAAGTAGCCAAACACCTCCAAGTTTGCTGAATGCTATTTTATGGTCCACATGAACAGAATATCCCTCTTCAAGGTTCACTCGACACTGTGGAAATGCAAGCACTTTAAGCACCTATTAATTTGGTTGCTAAATACACCCACACTCCCAGGATGCAAGAAGGGATTCTCTCTCGCAGAAAACAGTGCTAAAGCACTCAACTGGAAGCTTTTGGAAAGAGAAGATAAAAAAATTTGCTTATCTACACTACATAAATGAAACAATGTTAACTTCATACTGGAAGACTTATGCTTTATGCTTTTCCACTAATTCTACCATGTTTTCAGTTGACACAGAATTGTTAAGCAAAACAAACCCAAACAAAATAAAATGAAACAAAAACCCCAACACCACCACTTTGT
The DNA here is from genome assembly GCF_963210335.1 of Falco punctatus. Classification (NCBI taxonomy): domain Eukaryota; kingdom Metazoa; phylum Chordata; class Aves; order Falconiformes; family Falconidae; genus Falco; species Falco punctatus. Next base: position 3,062,150 of record NC_137587.1, read on the forward strand.
GGTGTCAGCCTCCTGCAGCATCTTACTCTTCATTCTAGAAGAGTGGGGATGTTACTCAGTGCCATCATCACTTTGACAACAAGAAACAGTCGAGGTAATTCAGGGTGATCGTGAGATTTGTGAATATCATCCAGCCTGACCCACAGTAAAGCCAGGCCCCCTCAACACATAACATTATCAGCTCCAAGCTGACAACAGGAAAACGGGGCTTTGCACTTGGCTGAGAGCTGCAGAAGCAATGCCGTGCCAAGCACAGGTAACGGAGATCACTGTTCCCACTGCAAACTACTACAGAGGTATCACGTTAGGTTTGTGACTCTAATATGTAGTCAAGATGTTCAGAGAGTGAAACTCTGACATTAGCCATATATTTTTCTGGCAGAGCTCCAGGAGCCAGAAGGGCAAGCACATCACCCAGACAGGTTCTGTGACATTCTGTATTTATACTACCACAGCTCATCATTAACATCAGGGCCGCCTTCATCACTGCGCACCAGCAGTGCATGGCATTAGCTTTAAATTCTCTCTGTATACCCCTTTTTACCTGCAAGGCGCTTTGCCAAGAGCTCAAGATACTTGCAGACCTTTTTTTTTTTTGGCACAGACTTTTCCAGCTTTAACTGCCACTATCCATCAAAAGAGGGTCAAAGGTTGATCTTGCACACTTGTTTGCTTTACCTGCTCACGTACTGAGGCACAGTGGTAAACAACCACACGTTTCTAACAGTTTACCTGTTTGGCATTGCGAGTTCTGTGGCTGTGAATGCTTTTATGACAGTCAGAAGTACCTGCAGGGATGGTGTACAGCTTAAGGGACAGCGACAAGAAATTTCTAGCTAAGGGGAAGAACACCGACTCACCACAAACTCTGGCATCTTCTCTGACACCTCCATGCTGACATGTCCTGTATTTTCTTGCTTCAAAGAGGAAAAAAATTCCTCGGGTACTGTGTTGTCATTGCAAAACGTATCTTCCCATGAAGGGAAGAGGATGCTCGCCTCTGGAAGCAGCTGGCACACCCAATCATAAACTCACATTCATTTGACAAGAGGATATAGGAAAGTGCCCTGATGGGCAAACTACTTGAAAGAGAGACAAACTGCCATAAAAAGTGTCCTGGAGACATCAAGGCACAACCACCTACGAGCAAACCTGCACTTTACAATCAGACATCCCCCACAGGGCTGTTAACAGCCCAGACACATTAACGAGGAGCACCTGGGTAACGGCCAAAATAAAACACATCCAGATCTGCACCTACACTAAGATCTCGGTTTCAGATCCTTCTCGCTCCTAGACTGCAGGCTAAGTATCTGTGTGGCACTTGGGAACTTAAAGAGCACTTCTGGTTCACTAAAAAGCAGATTTTCTGATACACAGAACTGCAGCCGTCTGCTCTGCCACTCCAAGCTGGTTTAGCACCTTCTTCAAAACTGCCTGCAATTAGGATTCTTGTTAGAAGAGAAATAATATTACTTGAAACCCAAACTCCATGCGATTGCGCCCCAGGGGCAATACTTGCCGAATGATGGAGGTCAGCAGCCCCACTGCAAATGCTTCCTGTAATTTCAGAGTAGCACGGGAGAAAACGGATGGGTGAAATTATACAGCAGCTGCCATGGGAGCGGAGGGAGAGCAGTGAGGTGCGTGTCTCCTCTCCGCACCCCTCCCCCAAAAGCCTGCCAACTCTCTATAAACAATTCCGCGCAGCGTCCCGATGTTTGCCCCTTCACCGGGCGCACTCGCCAAATAAAGCGTTACCGCACAAGACGAAGAACCAGCAATTGCTTTTCAGTTGATAGAGCAACCACAAAGCTTCCAAGTTTCCACCGGCAGGACTTCGCAGAGCTGCCGCCCCGCTCGCCCGGCCGGCGGCCGAGCCCCTGCCTCCCTCGCCGCTGCCCCGGGTGCCGCTGCTGCCCCGGCCCCGCTCCGCCAGGAGCGGCGCCGGCCCCGCCGAGGCAGGCAGGTAGCCGGGGGCCGCGCCGCGCAGCCGGGCTGTACCTTTAAGGGGCCCGTGGCGGCGGTGCGCGGCTGCATTCCTGCTGCGGAGCGGCGGCTGTCCCGACACGCCGGGCACGGCAGCCTCCGAGGCAACCTGCGCGCCCGCCCCGCCGCTCGCCCGCCCCGCGGGAACAAAGCCCGCGCCCGCCGCCAAACTTCCGCGGGGCGCAGCGGCCGCGTGGGCGGCGGGGGCTCCCGGCGGCCCGGCCAGGGCAGCGCCCCCCGCACCCCGCCGCCCCGGGACCCCCGCGCCCGGCCTGCCGCGGGACCCCGCCGGCCACGGGCCGCCGCGCCGGGGCGCGGGGGAGGCGAGAGCCCGGACGGGGCGCGGACAAAGCGCGGCGGGGCAGGGCAGGACAGGGCGCCCCAGCCGCGGGGGCGCGGGCAGGTGAGCGGCGCGGCGGAGCCAGGGCTCCCCGCCCCGGGCCGCGCTCCCCGGGGCCGGCGGCCGGGCCCCCTCCCGGGGCAGGGGGTGCCGCGGTAGCCGCTTACCTCTGGCGCGGAGCAGCGCTCCCAGCAGCAGCAGCAGGAGCTGCGGAGGCGCGGGCAGGCGGCAGCCCCCGCCGCGCCGCCTCATGGTGGCAGCGCCCGGGCCGCCCGCAGCCGCGTCCCGAGCTCCCCCTGCGCCCAAGCACCCCGACGCGGCCGCCGCTCGCTCCCTCCGCGGCCGCGGCAGCTCCGGGGCTGGGGGCTCGCTCCCCGCTCCGCCCGGCCCAGGCCCGGCCCCGGAGGAGGAGCCCCGCCGGGGCAGCCCCCGCCCCGTTCCCCCCCAGCGCCGAAGCACTTCGCAAACTTTCGGCGCGGCAGAGGCGGTCCAGGGACCGCGGCTCCGCGGGCGGACGCCCCCTCCCCATCCCCGCCCGCTGGAGCCCGCCTCGCGGGCAGACCAGACCCCCGGGCTCGCCCCCGGCCCCTCTCCGCCCGTGCCGCGGGGGGGGAAGGGCTTCCCAAAGCGGCCCCGGGGCTCCCGCCGCCCCAAGCCCCGCAGAGCTGGCGAGGAGCATCGCTCCGGGCTCTTGGCTGCCCGGTATCCCCCGGTGGCCCAGCGGTTCCCCCAGGCGTTGCCACCGCTTCCCGGCTTGTGCCAGCTGCCTGCACCCGTCCCCGTTTGCCAAACCCCCTCCAGGGACCGAACGCCTGGAAGCGCCTCGGTGCCGAGCGCTTCGCCCGGCGTGCCTGTCGCTATCGCAGCGAAACGGCCGGGCTTTCCCTCCGTTCATCACAAGTGTGCTGCTGTGAGGGAGGGCCGGAGACGGCTGCTGCTCTATGAATCTCGGATACCCCAAAAACAGAGCAAGGGTCGTTGCCTGCAGGGGTAGAAACTGACACTTGGACGATTGTCTGACGTGCCTTCTAGTCTGCGCTGCAATTAAAAGCAGACGGACTTTCACCGGGCATCATCCTTAAAGCCAGTTTTACGTTCCTCTGTGGCGTAATTCAACGTTGTAATACATAGGGTTGGCAACGAGAGAAACTGTTGTCAAATAATTAATCTCGGTTGATTTCAAAGTATTAACTTGAATAGAAACCTGATTCAGATAGTCCAAACTCTGGACCACAGGGGAAGATGGGGAATTTTGTCAAATTGACACCAAAGGGCCAATCGCAGGAATGGTCTTATTTAAAGCCTTCATATAGATGAAGCCAGAGCAATCTGCAGTTAATCCTCTCCTTTAAAGAATCACAAGAGCAAGTAAACAGCACAGCATGTGATTGAGATGATTCTGCCACTCCTATTAATTAAGTGTAAAATAGTGAAGACAAGGGATGTTATTAAAAACGTCAACATAAAATTGAAACAGGGACTGAGTCTTGACAAATTGAGCTCAATGGAAAGGAAAAAATAATCCAACACAGAGCTTCATTGAGGAGAACTCCCAAGAGCAAGAACACCATAAGGAACAGTAAGCAGCAAACCTTGCATCAATCTATAATATATGGCCCCCAAACTTAAAAAAAATGCAGACTTATTGCTTTATATGCAGAATCGCTGCTGCAAGATGGGAATCAATCCACTTTACGTAGCACGAATGCAACAGCACATAGACTATGGCATTGAATTCTACATATTTGATAGGCAAAGAGTACAAAGCTGCAAAAGAGTAACAACAAACACAGATAGCCAAGAGGGACTGATTGAGGTGGAGAGATTAAAAAAACTCTCTATGCTAACATTGATTCGGAAGCAGTGACAGAATGACGCATGGAAAGAAGATGCAGTTATTGTGAAGGAATAAACTCCAGGATGCCAGAGTTCAAGATGATTGAAGTGGTAGAGCTGGGAAAAGTGGATTGAAGTTCAGGGAGAGAAAACATCAACATCACTCTGACTGGGGGTTGGCTGACTGGCTAGCACGCAAAACCCTTCACTGCATCCCCCTAAGATACAGGGCAAAATAACCAAAATTAATTTTATATTCTTTACTGGGGTAGATCCTCAGGTAGTATAAATCGGGAGCCCTGCCAACTTCAGGCTCACAGAAGCTTGTAAGAAGTTTAGATGCCAAAGTACTGAAAGTGATAAAGCACAGACACGAGGCCCAGAACTTTCTGATAATTATACACTTAGGTCATGGAACAGTCTTCCAGCAGTTGAGACGAGTATTTTCCTCTGTTTGAAACAAAAGCCTCTTGAAAAATATTGTCCTAAACACAAATAAATTCACTCATTAACTCTTCAGTTCTCCTCTCCCCAGGGAACAAATGTTTTTACCCACTTGTGTTTGTTAAAGTCTGTCTAGCAGTCCTCTGCATCTTGTGCTGTATTCTGGCAATTGCTTTCCTCTCCAAGCTCAACTTCTCTAAATTATATCTGTCTTCTAAATCATTTTGAAATCCCCTGGTGAAATGTTAGAGAAGCACATGCTATTGTCTTTCATAACCATCTCCTAAATTGGTTGCAGTCGAGCAGATGGAAATTTACATTGTAAACCTCTCAATTACCTACCTGTTGATACAACTATGACTGAATATAGCCCTGACTCCACGTGGGATCCTTGAGGGATAATTGTAAAGTAGACTTATGCAGTGTAAACTGGGTATTTTTGGTGAAAAAAAGGAGAAGGGTTGCTAAATAATGCTGGTAAAATTTAGCCATATGCTTAGGACTTAGCTCTTTCAAACCAAAAACTTTAAGAAAGACTATGTAATTATCAGAATGCACTTCAATCTGTGCACAAGGTAGGTACTTGCTTTAACCTACAGCTAGGAGGGACGCACATGACTAAGTAATCTGTAATAATTTATAGATCACTGATAAGTGATATATAATGGAAGTACTGTAAGACAGATGAGAAAGAAGTAATTAAAATATAATTAACAATTAATTTATATGACAACATGCTTAATCAAAAAAAACCCACCAGTCCTTATAAAGGGAACAGGAAGGAGTTTATTATCCTAATAACCATTTTGGGACATAATTCTCCCACACACATTAGAGAAATAAACCAGTCCAATGACAGAAAATCACTACTATGAAATAATACTAAAAGTTTGCATCACTTTCAGAGTAATTTTTAATAGCAACCCTGTGTTGGGAGAAAGAGACCCAAGGGCACGCTGTCATTGGAAAAACAAGAAAGGAACCAGAACCAGGTAGGATTACTAAGGGAAAATATGCTTTAACTATTTTAAAACTGTGGAGACCTTAAGAAGAGGTTAAAAAAAGCGGAAAAAAACCAAGGGAAAAAAATTGAATGGACAGTTGTTTTGGTCTTACCTGTCAAAGTATTCTTAAGCATTCAAACGGGCTCTTCCTTGGGAAGATGCTTCTCCACACCGCAGGTTTCCTAGAAGAGAGTGACAGATCACATAGCTTAATTGCTATGTTCAGAAATGTTTGGAGCAATTGTGGTTAAAATATTTGAGATAGAATTAATTAATTTATTATTTATTAATTAATAAATGAAAAAAGCACATGGAAAATGGGCAAAATGCATTTGTGCTAAATTGGGTTCCCTTTTTCTAAGTAACATTAAGCTCACTGGGTAAACAGAAGGCAACAGACATGATACATCTTATATGGCTTTTGGCACCATCTCACAAGACACTTTCACAGAACGACATTTTAAATACAACTAGTGGAAGGTGTGCGGGCATCTGACAGAAGGAAACCATAGTGGTCATTAGTGGTTATTCATCAAAATGCAAAGGCACCTCAGAAAGATACCTTTCAGGGTCTGTCCCAAGCTCTGTTTTGTTTAGTTCACTAACAACTCAGATGGTACAATGTTTATGCTTGTAAAATCTGTGCTTAAAAAACTGATAACCTCAAAACAATGGTAGGGCATGTGAATGCTAGGAAGGATGAGATCAGACACCCTGAATGCTATTGACAAATTGGATGGGTTATCCAAAAACCAGCAAGGAAAAAAACAGTAATGAGAAATATAAAATATTATTCTTAGGAAACAGACATCAAGAAACAATGTAAATTCCTGACTAGACAGAAATACAGCAAAAACAGATCTTAAGGTTGTACTGATAACGAACAATATAAACCAAGAGTGCAATGCCACTGCCAAACTATGTGTTTAATTCTGGAATGCATTAACATGTGTGTCATATACAAGACAATTTGTTTGATTTCTTAATACTGAAGCCCCAAGTGGCATATGTCTGGTCCTGGATGAACACCTTAGAAATACAAACGCAGCTGAACAGAAACAAGAAAATAACAACAAGAACAAGAAGTTTAGAAAACAAACCCTTTGAGAAAAAGCTGAAGAAATTGGATTTGCCTAGTCAAGAAAATAAAAGCTTCAAGCAAGCTGCAGCTTTCCAATACATACAAGCTCATTAGAGAGATGTTGATCAGCTATCCTCCATGGCTGCAGCAGAAAGACATGAAACAGTCAACTTGATTTGTGACAAGAAATGCTTAAAAAGATTTTGCTGATCAGCATTCCAGCTACGGATTTTTCAACACTGGAGCAGACTGTCTAGGGGGATTGTGGAATCTCTTCTACTGGATTTTTTTAAGAATAAAGGTTGATAAGCATGGTGGTAGTAGCCTCCATATATTTAGTCTTGATGCAGTGCAGGCTGGACCAGGCGATCCTTTGGGACCCCTCTCAAATCTAAGTTCCATAACAGATACAATTCAGAAAATTCTAGCTGGAAAGCCCATTACACACTCTGCACTCTCCGGTTGATCACATCCTCTATTACTAGTGAGCTCCACTAACTAAACAGAAAAGCCAGGAAAAAACCAAGTTGTTCCCAGCAGAGCTCTAGGTTCAAGATAAAATCACGTGTTCCGTAGTATCAGACTACGGGATTTTCCAATGGCCCTTTTAATTTCTACCATTATTCCACTGCTACATTAGCCACATCAGTTCTCTCTTCAGTATCACCAGTGAACCAAAGAGGTGGTAGCTTGGAATACCAGTTAAACGTCAAGTTTTTACCTATACGTAGGAAGATGCAGTTAGGCAGTTGGGCCTCTGAATTCACCACTGGACATGTAAATAAACAGTTCAATTTTCCAAAGAGCTGAGGGACCTACAGCTTTCACAGCTGGTGACTAGTTTGTAAATGATGGTCTCTGTGTTAAATACATTAAATGAAATTTTAGCATTGATTTATATTTTATGCTATCACTTTTTCCCTCGTTGCCTTCCTTGAAGTTTTCTAAGTGGTGGCACTACTACTGTATACCGAGATACGCCCATAGGTGTTACAAATGTTCAAATCCTGCCATCATTGTCCTTTACGGTGTTTCCCAAACTACTGCCCACTTACTCTTAAGAAAATAGTAAATCACGTGGCATCTTCTGCAGTGGTACCACAATTGTTTTCATCTACAACAAAATAAAATTCAGGTTAAGAAGTTCAAGCTTATGTTTACTTCCTTTTCTTCACCTTTCATTTATCTGCTGCCTTCTAAGCATTTCAAGTGCGCATTTATTTTGGGAAACTTTGTGATTATCTCATGGACCACCATTAATTCTACTTTGCAGTGCAAAACCGCAAAACTATAGATTACATGAAATAGCTACATTCAGAAGCTGCGATACGAATAATCTTGCAAAAGGTCCTTTGTAATTTGATGACCAAAGTGCAGATCCATCTGAAACACACACACACCACCCCCTAACCCCACCCTTTTTTGTGTGTGTGTCTGGAAGGTGGGACTGAAGCCAACCTGCCAGGCTGTTCAATCTTCCACTCTGGGAAAAAAGAAAGAAAAAACCCTCAACCCTAAGTAAATTGACTCTCAAACTAGGGGAAAAAACCCCCAACCAAAACTTTCTTCATGTTTTCTTTGAGATGGTAGCTCTTCCTGGGTGTCTTGCAAGCTGGTTCTGCTCCTTCTTTTGCCGGTTCCCTTACATCCTCCATGTAAAAATAATGCAAATACACTGTCTTCTATTTCTGATGAGACTCCTCCCTGCAGTGAAATGGCAATTACCCAGGCCTTGCACAATGTCTGCATTGCAAAGGTAGCCTGTGGCCTAGCCTTAGGAACAGCACAGCTTAATACCTTGACTCTGGCACAGAAAAAAAGAAGAGAAAAGAGGAAGAGCATAAAAGGAAAATGTTCTTTTAAAAGTCAGCAGTAGAAGAATTCAGTTTGAAGACAGAAGCCTAACCACCTTTATTCTCCAAATACATTCAAAAGCTAAGAAGCAAGTTGTGGCTCCTAAATTAGTTTTTACTGCACAGAGAAGCATTTTCTAGGAACTGAAGACCTGTTTCTTTCTTTGACTTCAAGCTATTAATGTAGTCTGTCATCAACAGTCTCTGTATTCAGACAAAAAGTTTGTGATAGAAATCAATCACACAATCAGAAAGAAAGGTGACCTTATGTCTCAGTATGTGGAATATCTCTGATGGGCAAAGTTTTCCTTTCTCAAAAAACTGGAATACATGAATTAGGCCTGGAAGAGAAAGAAGTAGTGAGAACAGATATGAAAGACATAAATGTATCTTTCCCTCAGCTCACAAACCTTTCTTGTTTGCAGAAGCCCTGCCACTATGGAGATGTAAAAACGTAGACAGACAGATAAAGAGTGTTTTCTTTCTTGAAGGTGATTCAGTTCTAATACTTTACTGGCATAATGGGTTAGGCAAGTACTGCCAGCATGCACAAGATATAACCCTTGAGTCTTTCTGATAAGACATACAGGCATGTCAACCATCTGCTTTCCTATCAGATGGCTGAATCAGAGACGCCTCTTAACACCTCTCCCTCTCTCATATTAGCTCTTGATAAATGTGAATGAGGGAACAAATTAATTGCTTCTTACCAGCATGAAGTGAGACCTGAATAAAGGCACAGGTGGGAGCAAGATCCAGAGCTGCACACACCCTTCACATGAGTCTGAGATCAGCCACCCACGCATATGCACACACGTCCAACCTCCCTGCTAGCCAGGTATCCTTATGTCCATGTCATCGCGATGTTAGGATACTTAAGCGTATTAACATAATATTAGCATTCTGAAAGTTCAAGGTAATGTGGATTTGTGTATTGAATCTCCATTTATGCTTCATTCCGGGTCAGCAGAGTTGATGGAAATTTTATCGGTGACTTCAGCGAGCACAAAACCATGCTTTTAATGCACAGTGAAAACTTTGTCATAGAGACTGCAGGTTTTTGTTTCACACAACCCAGAGTATACTGAGTATGCTTAGTAAATATCAGAAATGGTTTCTAGTCACGGAGTTCGAAGGAAACTCTGATCCACACCTAAACTCTAAGTGTCCAAGGAACAACTCTTTGTTCACTAACACAAAGTGTGAAGTTTAAGCGTTGGAACCTTAAGGATATTTTCTTACTACTTAGCATTTTATTATCAGTTTTTAATGCAGAATAGTCAATCTCTTTTGCTGTGTTTTAGAAACTAGCATGCTAAAGTTAACAAATCGAGAGAAATTTAAACAAGTTTCTCAGATAAAACTTAATGTCTTCATTTGCTACTATATTCTGTAAAAGGTTCCATGTTCCCTCTGTTCTGTTTACAATTAATTGCCATGATCTTCGTTTGCTGTTTCAGTCTCCTGTGGCTTATCTTTTCTCTTAGTAAGTGATTCACATACTACCCTTTCTGTCTCCCATCCACTACTCAGCTCTCTTCATAAGTACTCCTACCATTATATCCTCTTCTGGTCTCTATCATCTCCTCTAGTGACTCCAAAAGACATTACCCTCGAAAACACCTCAAGTATTATGGAGGGAAAAGGAAAGAACATTCATCACTTTGTCCTCTTATATTACAGAGTGAATGACTGGGATACCAATGTGTGCTTTCAGAAAAAAAATAAATACTGACTTCAGCTCTTGCATAGCTGCAGGGTTCCACAGTGCTTTCTCACAACAGCCCTAATAAACACTCAGGCTCTCTTTTGTGTACCTAACAAGCAGAACTAAGGATTGTTTTGCAAGAATTCCACGATTTAATGAATCTGTGATATCCTTTTTCTTTCATTTTTTCTTTTTCCCTTGGTTTCATCATTTGCTTTTCCAGGTACATGTTATAGGACAAAATACTTTCACAGTATTTTGAATGTGCTAAATCTCTGTACTGCACACAGAAAGTTATATACCTTTCCCATATGAGCTGGCCAGTACAGCCATCAGTTACTGCTTTACTTCAGCCCAAGAAGCAATAGCTCACTCCCACATAAATTTGCCTACTGTCTTGCACACACACAGAGACATTTACTTATAAATTTCTCACACAGACACCTGGTCTAATAGATAACACAGTCTGGCAGCTTAAGTTTGCAAGGAACATTCGATGAGTAGGAATAAAGAATGAAAATTGCAGGCCTTCTTGGGTTACCCCCCAGGATGAGCTAAGCTTTGGCTGTCAGAAATACTTCCCATGCCAGAATTTCATAGTGATATTTATTTTTACCAGGCATTTTAGACTTTTTTTTTTTTTTTTGGCATGAGAGATTCTGCAAACTCTGCCAGAAGTGGCTGTTTTTCTTCTCTGCATCATTAGTGGGGCAGCATTCCAGCAGAGAAGGGTCACTCGCTTGGCACTTAAGTACTTTTAAAGATGTTGTCCTTTCCTTCCTGACGAGATAATGGGAACAAAAACTGAAGGAGAGTCTTTCAACAGTTTGCCATTACAAAAAAAAGAAAAAAGCCAACTTTGCTTGCTAACACTAAGCTCAAAGCCAACCAGAATTTGGACAGGTATTTAATATGTGCCAGGAGAACCTATCATAATAATATTCCCTCTTCTCATAAGCAGATCACCCAGTATTTAGAAGTATTCCTATGTCTGAGGAGTAGAAAAATGTTTCAAGGTTTTTTCTCCTAACAACTTATATTTAAAATACAAGGATCTGGGAGCTTGATTAGACCAAAATCCTCAGGTGAACATAAAGCTCATCAATACAGAAAGACCTGTAAATTAGATCAGAACTCTGCTTGCTTTCTTTCTGTCCACCAGTTCAAGGGGAAAAAATATCTCACCAATCCAGATTAAAATGCAGGTAAGCTAGTAAATAAATTTTAAAAAATTATGATGGCATAACATTCACAGCACAGTTTCGTGCATCCTTATGACACCTTACTGGCTGAGTTTATTCTCACAATTAAAGAAGGCATATTTAAGCCCTTTAGTGGTACAAATGCTGGCTACTTAAGAGAACTGCTGCTGTCTTGTTGTCTGTTGTCATGTTCTGTCACTAGCTGGAAAACATAGCTGTTTCCAGACTTCATCTTGTGGCAGATGTTAGGAGTAAGAAACTTTGCGATTTCTTTAAAGACCATTGATCTTAAAGAACAATGTAAGTCCTATCTGTCTAGTTTTTACCCCAAAAGATAAACTAATATTAATAATGCATTATTAGAGAATAATGATTGGTGTACTCATGCAAAAGCACTATGCTGCATGTGAACCAGATAAACTGTTCATTCAACTTGAGAAGGCTAGGATTACGATAAGCAGTAAAAGTACTGGAACTTTCTCTGTAAATGTCTCCTGAGGAATTAACAACATGAAAATATGGATTTCATCGCATAATTTCATTGTGATCTTGGCTGACTTTTTAATTTAAGATAATTGTATTTTTAGTGCATGTGTTTACAAAGTTTGGTCACAATTCATAGAAGTAATTATTAAATCAGAAATTTAATGGGAGGGTTTTATGGGTTTGCAACTGACTCATAAATGAATCATCCAGTTTCAGCACCACTGATTTTTAAACTGCATTGCATAATAGAATCTTAATTTCACTTACAAGATTTCCAATAACTTACATAAATAACAGCATGTGAGGCTCTTATTCTCCATTGCTTCAGCTCTTTCCTCAAAACTTACCTCTGCTATGGTGCTTGCAATAATAGATTATCAATAAAGATTGACAGTTCTTTAAGTCAGTGTTTTTCTCCTCTCATTATGACTTGTTTTTCAGGTGTCTTAAGAAAAACACATTTTGTTATCACAGTTGCAATTTTATTAATTGTTATGTACTAGGTAAAGCTCAACAGGCAAATGTGTGGGAAGCCTCAAAAAGCCCAAAGCACCATCAAAACCTCAAAACCTAAGTCCTGCACAAAACAGGCTCTTAGCTTTTTAAAATAGGACAAGGCTTTGGATGGTCAAGGGATCAACAAGAAAGGATAAACAGTTTCCTAGTGTTTCTGTGAAACTGGCTTACATTAATTTCATAGAAGTCAGATGGAACAGGACTGAAGACTGCCCACAGCCTAGTTCTGTGGACGTTGCAGTTGTAATGTTTAAAGCGATAGCATTTCCAGCTGTCACCTGAAGAGAAAAAAAATAGAAAAGTTAAGTTTCCTCCAATATGCCTAGGCTTTCTTGTAATTACTTTAGCAATAATTGCTAAAATTGTAAGCAAATAAAATATCTCATTCCAAGAAAAAGTAAGAGAAGCCAGACAAAATGACTCAGTCTGTTTAAAACACGGCATTTCCTCTGGAATTTGTTTCTTGATATCTAGTCCTGTTTATTATTCCATATAATACTCTCTCTGAAAGAGGAGCTGTTTCTCAGAAGAACTTTGGCTAATAAAAGGAAAATATTTCAGCTCAGCATCTATGGTATAATTTAGGAAGGTGAACATAAAACCAGCAAGGAGTAAGCCAAGCAATTAACATAGTGGGAGCAAAATATGTAGGAATGGAGGAAAACAGAAGTCTGATTTAAGCTGAATTGCTGAGAAACACTTATAAAACTGACACAGAAAGGAGTTTTTCAGTCCATGCATCAAAATATGATAAAGTAATTTTCTTTCATGACATAAATTATACCATTGTTTTCAAACTGGTGGTCACATGAACTCTTATATAAGTAAATTAGCCCAGTTTACCTAAAGGTATGATTTCTGAAAGACTACTTAAACCACACTTTGAGGTGAATTACGCTAAATCAAATCAAGGTCTCTTTAACTCTGGAAGAGGCTGTGAACAAAATGTTATCGATGTAGTCCAGCTGATCCTCCCTGAAAGACTGATTGGATACCTAAATATCCCTGGTAGACAAAACTCAGCAACTTTAGTTAAGAGATGTAAGCACCATCATGATTCCCAGGGCAGATGGTGACCCTAAAAGTGTACTCCATATGCTTGCCCTGAAGTGAGACCTGCACCTCTGATAATCTACCAAGGGCTTGTGACAGAGAAAAAAAGGGTTTTTTCAACCATCACTCTTCCAGCTGGGTCCAAAAGAACATTAAGCCTGTGGTAGATTTGCCCCTCTTGGGGCAGCTATTAAACTTGCAGATGTTTTCCAGTGACCCAGAAAAGCCTGCTTTATTTATTAAAATGCACTAGTCTAGGGTTCTAAAATCAACATGGGAAAACAAACTTAATACCTATGGCCAGGCATGCGGCATTTGTCCCTTTTCAGGTCATGAATGTGAGAGAACAGGTGAGTGCTGCAGCTGATCTGTTATATCACCTAATCCTGGCTCTGGCAAGGTCAGAGAGAAATAATAATAAACAGGAAAGTCTATAAATGGCTCCAGAAATAACATCTTGTTTTTATATAGTTTTCTTTGAGTTGTTAACAGTCAGGCGCCACTACTACTGAAACTTGTCATTATTAAAACAACAAAAGGGCTCATTGTCCAAAAGGATTCCCTTAGCTGGTTTAAAGGAAATAACATAGCCCAACCCATAGAAACCAAAAAGTAACAAGAAAAAAAAATCCCGGATAGATATTAGAATGTAGTATTTAAAATTGGACTGTAAAGGCCTTCTGTAAATGACTGCTCCAGATATTGATCAAGAATAAACTGTGGTTTACAGAAATGGTTTAAAAAATAAAAAAAGAAACAGTGCACAACCTGTGGAAGGTTCCTACCAGCTCAGCTGACTACCGATACGGGAGACGAAGGCTTTTAGATTTGGCTTCTGAACACCAGTGAAATTGCCTGGCTGATGATAAAGGATTGCTTCATGAAAACAGAGATCTTGACTCTAGTGTTAGAAGTGCAGGAACTGTGCTGTTGAACGTAATGATCACAGGGGGTCTGTCAAGTTCTGTTTCTCCTCTCCGACAGTGGCCTAGAACCAGATATCTCACTGAAAATTGCCAGAAACCCTAAAGCAAGCAGTTATGGAATAGACATCATGTTAGGAAAGATGTTTTCTAAAACCCCAGACAACTGGCTTCACTGTGAAGTAGGATACTTCATATTCCTACAGATGTTGTGCTCTTTTTTTCTCCATGATTTTATATATAACAACATAATCCTGTGTCTTCTCATTCTGCTTGAAAATACCTACTTTTCTAAGTTCTGAAGCCCTGGCCTCAAAAATACCTGTGTTAAATGTATCCTATAACCTAATAGTACCTCTTACAAAAAATTTCCCAGCTTTAAATTTAAAGCCTGTAACAAAATGCACAAAACTGACAAATCTGAGTTTTTAATGAGCTTCACTGTAACACAAATCATTTTAGATAACATGATTTTTTTTATGTTATGCCTATCCCCTTTAAGACAATCTTACATTTTTTGTATCATTCTTCATGCTGGAGCGTCTCATTGTCTGCTCCCTAAATTATTCTCTTTGCTCATCTTTGAAATATTTATATCTAAGCCTTTTAAAGACCAAAGAAGCCAAAGACAGTGGAGCGGTCCAGGCAATTTCATGGGGGAATATAAATAGGTAAAGTTGTAACATCCTGTTTGCTCTTTTTAACTGTGGCAGTGCTTTGAGTATAGGTTAAAAATGGAGTTGCCAATAGCCATACTCAGCTCTTTACTCCAGTGGAATAAAGGCAGGTTATAGGCATGCACAAGTGGTTTATTTAATTTCTGTTCTTTTGCATTTGTTAGTAAAAACATAGACACCACTTCCAGGTTTGGCTTTTTTTTGTTTTGTTTTGTTTGTTAACTACTGGGATTACATCCTGGGCTGGGATTTTTCTAATGGTGATGCAAGAAACTTCAAAGTAATCTAGGAATTTTTGTTCCATCAGCTTCTGGGGAAGAGGAGTCCAGCCCGCCTGCTTGCAGCCAAGAGAAGAGCTCTGCCTCTCCTACATCCCTGCAACAAGGGTCATTCCCAGACAAGAACAGAAAGCGCCCCTTGGCTCAGGACTTTTCTGCTCGTTTCTACTTCCATGTGAACAAAGGATGATTTCCGACGTTCCCCATACATCCCTCTCCTGAGCACAAGGGTTGCAGAAAACAGCACAGGTATCGTACAGACTGGATGCAGCTAGAGAGGACCTCTTTGGTCACCTTGTTCGGCCCCTGCTCTCTGGGACAAGGGTGCTACACAGTGCCCTTCATTAACTTATTACCGTTCGCTTTCAAATCACAGAATTACAGGGAGGCTGGGGCGGTCAGTGCCCCCCGAGCCCCCAGCCCCATCCCCCCCCGCAGGCTCTCCCCGCAGGCTGCACCATGGCCCCGCAGCAGGAGCCTCCCCAGCCGCTCTGGGCAGCCCGGCCCAGCGCCCCGCCACCCGCCAGGGACACACGTTCTCCCTCCTGCTCAGAGGGAACCGGCCGTGTGGCGGTTTGTGCCCGGTGCCCCTCGTCCCGTCGCTGGGCACCGCTGGGAAGAGCCTGGCCCCGTCCCCTGGGCACCCGCCCGGGGATACCTGCAGCCGTGGGTGACATCCCCTCTCAGCTGCTCCTCTCCAGGCTGAACAGCCCCCGCCCGCTCAGCCCTTCCTCCCCGGGGAGATGCTCCAGCCCCTCACCACCTTCGCAGCCCCCCGGCCCCTCCCCAGCAGCTCCCTGTCCCTCTGGAACTGGGGAGCCCAGCACTGGGCCCAGCGCTCCAGTTATTACATTTAGAGTCTTTTTTCCAACAGCTGTAGGCCCAACAGCCCTTGGCACTAGGCACCTCCTGGTTTCCCACCTAAATCTAACCAGAATGCCTTTACACGCAAATCTCCTTCTGCCATTTGGCTCTTCAGCTTCGCTCACCCTTGCCCCGCTGAGGCGCCCCTCAGCCCTGAAGCACGCTGCCCTGGGCATCGCCCACCACCCCTTTCTCCCAGCCAGGCTGCCATGTTGCCTGCAGCCCCTTTCCTCAGGGGCAGGCCGCCATGTCACCACCATCCTCCAGGGACCCTTCCCACCAGGCAACTCCCGGCCTGGCCCGCAGCCCTGACCTGTGCGGAGCGGCTGGGCTGACGCGGGGGCCGGGGCTGAGGCGAGGGCCGAGGCGGGGGCTAGGCAGCCGCGCGTGCCCGGGCGCTTTTGGGCGCGGAACGCTGGCGGCGCGGGGGCGTGTTCCCAGCCGGGCCGAGCGGCCGAGCGGCGCCGGGCCCTGAGCGCTGGGAGCGTCGGGCGCCTTGGAAACGGCCGGAAGCTGGGGAGGAGCAGCGGCGGGAGGATGCTGAGCTCCGAGCGGCTCTCGCTGCCGGGGCCCGAGTACCTGGGTGAGGAGCGGGACGGCGCCCCGAGGGTCTCGCCCGCCGGGTGTGCTGCGGCCCGCCGTGGGGAGGGCTCGGCGGGGCCGGGGATGGCCGCGGCCTGGCCCGGCCCAGCTTTCCCGCGGGCCAGCGGCTTGAGGCCCGCGGCGTGCCCCCCGGCTGGGTCGGAGCGACTCCGCGTGTGCCTTGTCGCCTGGGGAGGGGGGGCTGCAGCCCGGTGTGTAGGGAGCTGCTTCTCCGGGTGCTCCCCTGAGGTGGGGGGGCTGCGGGGCCCGCTGGGGCGCAGGGAGCTCCCCTCCGGTGGTCCCCGTGAAGGCAGCGGAGGCCTGAGGGGGGTGGGCAGCGGCCTGAGGGGGGGAGCTGCGGCCTGCTCCCCGCCTCGTCTGCACGGTGTGGGTAGGAACAAACAACGGGCACCTGCTCCCTGGCAGGCTGGAACCTCACTTAGCACATTATCAATCTGTTTTGCTCGCAGGTCTATGTGAGCAACTGTATTTTATGCTCATATTCCAACATTGGAAATGAGTGTTCGTTCTTTTGTTAGGAGATGGTTTTGAATGTTGGCTTTTCTTCTGAAGTAATGTTTCCTGCATAAAATGGAAATAATTTATGAAGCAGCCGCTGTCTTGGCGACTGCATCCTTTTAAGCCTGCTCTAACAGTTTGTGTTATTGCTTGATATTCCAGGAAACTAAGGAGCAAAGTGATTCAATGTTAATGTGTCAAATAAAAATAATTAGGATGGAATAAATTCAATATGACTTCATTTAATTGCTAAAGAGGAGATGAATTACAAGTAGTAAGCATTTGGAATGTGTTCAAGACAATATTTTTGAAGTGAAACTCTTCAGCCATTACTTTCTAGGCCCAAGAGGCTGTTTGGTAATAACTATTATAAAGGTATACATAATTTACTGTGGCTTTCTTGTACAAGGGAAGGTCAGAAATGGCATGGATTGGTTTGCGCTGCTTGTTCCATCATAATATTGCTGTCTCTGATAAGTCAAAATGGAACAAGGCTGGAGAAACACTGCTGGCTTCCAGTAAATGGAAAACCTGCCTTGCAGGGAGGAGACTGAAAGAGCTGAGTTTGTTTAGCCTAGCAATAGTGTCAAAGAGTGGGCATCCAACTGTCTTTCACAGCACATCATAGCACTAAAGAGAGATTAAATATTTAAGCAAAGGAGTGATCTAACTTCTCTTAGAGTAGAATCCGTGCACTTGCTGCTAGGCTGCTCTTTGTGTACGTCGCGTATACGTACATAACTGCAGTGCTATCCTGTGTTAAGGAAACTCAAAGCAGAAATAAAGAGTTTTAGTGCTCTGTTTGGGGTGATTCTCAGGAGAATCACTTTGCTGAAGTTCTTGTTGCCAATGTCACTTCTGAAGCTAGTTCAGGTATTTGAGAACAGTGTGGCTTGTGCCATGTAGATACACCCTTTGGGTTTGTGCTACTCAAATCGCACTACATCAGCATGTTCAACCGCAACGTTTATAGAGAGACTCATAACTTTTCTAGAGTTGCTGTAGGCTGAAACTTGCAGAATTTCCTTTTTTTAATGAGCCAACTTGGTTTTAGGTTCATTTAATTGTTTTTAATGAAATAGGCACTTAACTTTTACTAGTGTGAAACTTGTCAGTAAGGATTGAATCGCTCAAAACAATCTAGGAAGCAGACTAAAAGTCCTTAAAGTGTAGGAATAAACCAGTTTTCTGTTTCACATCTGAAGTTGAGAAATGAGACTTCTAAGAGATGTGCAGGATTGTTAGGTGTGAGCAGCTTTATTAGCCTACTTAAACTGAGCCTCCTTTTATCTCTGTTCCGCATGCTGATCTACTTTTCCCTTTTTTTGTTTTACAAAACAGTCTAAATTATTCTGACATTGGGGTCAGGAAAAGACCCATGAGCATGTGAGGTTGAGCAATAACTTGTATAAGAGCCTGTTCTGTTGATCACTTACTATGTTTTTCTGTTTGGTTTGCAGTATCTGTTGTTTATTAGAGGGGGAAAAGTTTCTGCTACCTGATGGTATTGTTATTTATATAATGTTCATGTTATTAACATTAGTAAATGTTACCAATAACAATGTTTGTCTTTGTGCAACTTTGTATCTTGCCAGACAGCTGAAGATCCTACTGAAGGAATTGTGTATTAGCAGTAGGAAGGTGGTTAAAAAAACAAACAAAACCTCAGCAGTCTCCTCTGCCTCCCAAAGTAAACACACCTCCCCAGGATTTTCGTAACTTGATTTATGTTTTCTACATTGACCTGGCATTCTGAAATCGCCATTCTTTGGATTTGTTCTGTTGCATGCCTCGAAGTCTTGTTAATATAATTGTCTGATGTGGGGTTATAAACAATTGTGGTAAATTTCATTTCCTGTCATTTATTTCTGAAGTTGCGTTGCCATAGGCTGCCACTTAAGGTATTCTGTGAGTCTCCCAGATCAGGTGGCACTATCTTTCCTGACCTGGAATGGGCAAGCTTCACCTAACTTTTTTCCTCTTTTCTTTTTTCAATATCACAGACAGGCCAATGAATAAAATGAGTGGCCCAAATAACATTACATGGTACTTGCTGCGTATTTTTTTTCAGGAAAATAGGAAAAAAAATCCTATTTGAGATGATTCTCCCACATCCAATTTGGATGCAAAGAGGGAAATAAAAACATTTGTGAGTTAGAATAGAAGTAAACATAAAGAGAATTAAGCATTCACTTAAGATGAAAAATAATTGCAAAGTTTTGGTACACCAGAGTTCCTGGAAAATAAAAATCAGGGCAATGTGTCTCATGCTGCAATGACTTTGAGACAGTAAGTAGAAGAACAGAGATGACCGATAGTGAATAGGAAAGGAGATGAGGTCTGTTGAGTTGGCAGAAAGGCTACCGTGAAGATGTTGTAACTAGTAGGACATTTTAAACAGTATTTCCACTGAATAAACAACATTTAGTGTTTGGGGATAGTGATGAAAATGTGTTTCTCGTTTGATGGATGAGACTTAAACTAGAGTAGGCAAAATGAGGCCTATTTGAGATACTTTTCCATGCCTTCCTCATTATGGTTTAATAACTGGTGATTGCTCAGTTATTTATAGCAGGCAATGGAGCACTAAGTGTATTGTTCTGCTCATGCAGCTGTCTTCTGAAGTTTCAAACTGTATTCCCTCCCTGCCTTTCCTGCTAGGGAGAAAAAGCCACAGATTACTACACATTTTTCTGAATTTTATTTTTCTCTGTATTCTCCTTCCCTCTACTCTCCAGCTCCAGGATGTTCTTTCTTTTCTTCCTTTGCCAATATAAGACATGTAAGAACAGAAATACTCTCTTAGGCAAGTATCTTATCAGTAAAGCATGGGGCTGTTAGGTGCCAGAAACATGGCTGTGTTGCCTCCTTTCTCCTAAGAGGTCTTGGGCTTCATGATTAGAAAGAATTCCATGGTATTGGTGCTTTTACAAAACTGAGTAGCTCCCAGCAGAGAACTTCAGTAGACACTTTGCAGATACCTAGGTGTTTTGCTGATTGACTGGATACCAAGCAAAAATGAATTCCAAATCACATATAAGAATAAATGCAGTTTATTATATTACACTATAATAAAGGAAAAATAGCATGCACTATGATAAAAGGAAACAGTATTAGTTGTTATGCACAATATGATAAAAAAGCAATAGGAGGAAAGCATCAAATCATCACAGAGTCTAAGAAAAGGATATATGACCAATTACCACCTTAACATCATACAAGCCCACTCTTTGTCTGGGAAGCTCTGTTGCAGCTGGCTTCCTGGAGTCCCTTGGTAACTGGGAAAACTCCTATGTGGTGTGTCCACCTGTAGGTGAGGCTTCTGACCCAGTCCTGGAGCTTGCCACCTTTATACTCAGTGAAAAACAAAAATAGTTTACACACCTAGCGTATGTAAACCTTTGCATTTTGGCTTAGTGCAGGCATGCAGTATCACATGATTCGTAAGGTTCACACATGCCAGGGATGTTGGCCAGATGCCCGAGCATGGTGGAGTTACTGTCATGACACAGCTGCACACAATATTGATTGTCTGGCTGTTCCTGCTCATATCTTGCTTGTTTGAGGGGCTCAGGACAAGCACCACCTGCTCATTGAAGTTGTCCTTGAGCTTCCTGAGCTCACTGTCCAAGTTAAGTGATCCCTAATTAAAGGCAAAGGCTTTTTCATAAGCAGTAATTAATTTAATGAATTTTCACCACACTGGGGTTTACTCTTTGTCTGAATGGTCTTAAGAAATATTAAGTTGGAAAGTCCAAGTGCAATTGTTTTCTTTAAGAGCATAATCAATGTATAGGTCATGTTGTTATCCAGGCATCTCAGCTGACACTGAGTCTTCTCTTAGTCCAGGTACTTGATGAGCTTCTGTGAGGCACTGTGTCTGAAAGAGCTTATGGTCTAAAAATGAGAAGAGAATGCCTTTATAAGAAAAAACATTTATTTATTTATTGTTCAGTTGTCCAGATAGCAGAAGTATAATGTAGAAGACGAATGACTTCCCCACTGATGCGTGAGTTTGCCTGTAGAAATGTTAAGTCAAGTTTGAATCTTCTTAGACTCACTGTAGTACTTTCTCCAAAAGATGGAGGTTTCATCCCCAAACCTGCTGTTGCGCTAGGACTTCCATCTTAGCTTGAAAGGTAACAGGTGAAATCTGATCCTGATGTAGGTATAATTCCAGTATTGGAGAGTACACAGTCCTTCTGCATTTGAGTATCAATAGGTAGGGAGCCATTAGGGTACTTAATGCTTTCTAACAAGCTGGGATGGCAATTACTTCCACAGTGTTAACAATACACTGTGTAAATTCAGATTTAAGTAATTTTTTTTTAAAGGATAGTCCAAGAATTTTTCCTTGGCGAGGTGGTGATTTCTAGCAGCTGTACAACATCTTGCAGGAGATGGTCTGCTGGAAGGACTTGGACAATTAAGTCGGTCTGTGTGCAGCCTCATGAGTGCAAACTGAAAGAGTACAATGTTGTGGTTTGTGACTAATATGCTCATTAATTGTTTGAAACAAATTTTCAGTTATGGTCAAGATTTAAGAAATGTTTCAGTTTATACTTCCATTTTTTTTTGTTGTTGAAAGCGGTTTTGAAACTGTGAACATATGAAATAAGGTGTAGTTATGATGTGTGACCACTTAGCATGTGTTCGTGAGTAAACAGCGCATGTCAGACATTGTAGTGTTATCTCTGGTATGACAGGGTCTACTTGTACTTCCTTAAAAAAAAAAAAACAAAACCCACACAATTTTTTTGAGGGTTAATAGGAAATTACACTGTGAAGCTGTGCAAAGCTGGAAGGAGCTACAGCTGTACAGTGATTTAGCTTTTAGGTTGATTGTTTTGTTTACATACCTCTCTTGCTCAGGCCATTCCTTAGTGATATCTGAAGAGATTAAATCCCTAATGATATTGGAAAAGTTTAAAAAGAGCATCCTGAAAGACCATTAATGCTGGAAAAACTTCCAGAGTTGACATGATTTTATTCTTGCAGTTTGTATCCTTACTAATTCCCTTTTGCTTCATTACTGTTTGGGTAATAATTGCATGAAATTGATTCTGTGTTACTGTAGATGTGCCTTTCCAATGTGCGTGATACAGTAGTGTCCTTAGGCTCCAGTTTAGAATAAATTCTGACAGAGTGTTTACCTGTTACTTTAATATGCTCTCAGAAATTAAAAAAAAAAAATAATGCCAGAAATATTACAAATACATTAAAGCTTGTTATACTCTTGAACTTCTGATAACTGGAATGAATCATAACGTTAATTGCATCAAATAGTGTGTATTTTCAGCCCTTCAGTTGAGGAGGCGGCAAATGGTCTTACTGTCCAGGAATTCCCACTCCTGGTTTTTCAATGTATTCAGTTATGCCAGGAATGAACCAGCCATAAAAAAGAAAAACCCTCTTATGTGTATGTGGTACAAATTGTTTTGGTAGACAGCTCACATTCCAGAAGGCATCATCTCATGAAGAGTTGAGCAATAATGTATCTAGCTGATTTGATAATAATTTGATAAATAAAGCCTCACCTCTGCTGTAGGGCTCTGTTCTGCTGCTTATTTAAACAATGTATGTGATATGTGTTTTACTATCTGATACCAATTTATTCCAATCGTACTCTTTCTTAAGGTCGTTTGGCGCACTTTATTTTTCTTCTGTGGCATCTGCTGCTATT
This sequence comes from Falco punctatus, assembly GCF_963210335.1. Lineage (NCBI taxonomy): Eukaryota > Metazoa > Chordata > Aves > Falconiformes > Falconidae > Falco > Falco punctatus. The sequence goes on from NC_137587.1 coordinate 3,085,188, forward strand.
TTTATTATACCTCCTGGCTGTCCCATGTTTGCTATTTCTTTCAAGTATAACGGGCAGCATCACTTCTTGGTAAGTGTGCTGGTATACTGATCTTCAGTTTTTCTTCTTTGCCTTTAGAAAAGGCAAACTTGTTGGAAAGAGAAGCTTCTTACCAATGTAGCGTTAAGGAGATGCATCTAAGTTGTAAAACTGGGAAACATGTGCAAAACCAGTATGGTTAATGTGATTGTGTTGCCAGTATGTGCTGAAGTAGGTATCGCGTAACTGACACAAACAGTACTGTGGCACTTCCAAGGTCTTAGTCCTCTCCGTTCTTGAGCCCTACTGATAATAATAAATATTACACGTATGCAATGTCATTACCTACAAGTGATGTGTATGTCCTTCCTTCCTCCTGAATTTCTGGCTTTGAGAATCTCACTGTATATATTCTGTTTCATGCAGTGGTATTGTTTGTGTTAGATTTTCCTTTTCCTTCAAGATTTTTTAAGTATCAATGCTTGTTTTTACAATATTTGTAATCAAGCCTGTGAATTAACAGGTTGTTTGTTCTCATAAGAAGATTGAAACAAGTCATTTGGTGGCTTGTAAAAGGTCTGCTTTTACTACTTTAAAAACACATGCAAATTGATTTGGTGCAGTTATGTCTAAATGGAATTAGTTGTGATTGTCTAGTCTGTTGTTGTGAAGTCCATAGAGATTGTGAATTGATGGTGGATGTAATCCTTGTTTTGTCTTTTACTTGTAAGCTGGAGGAGATTTATATGACTTGGTCTGGCCACGCTTGAATTGAACAGCCTCTGCTCAGCCCTGAATTCGGTTCTGAGCCAAAAGTGCATTAATTCCAAAATTCACTTTAAACATTGGACATATGAGTGATGGTGGGGTGTGAGCATGTGAATGTGGTGGTAATACCATCAGAGGCCATTCTCCTAAGTGCTACAGTAACCAACTTTGGAGGAGCTGTACTGTATGTATTGCTAGCGATTGGACTGAAGTTATAAGTGTAAAATTGCTGCTAGTGGTTTAGTGATAAGAATTAAGATATTCTGTGCAAAGGTATCTACTTAACATCAGGTTATGGGCTACCTGAAGACTCTTCTGTGAATTTATTCTGTTGGATCCTTCTGTGAAAGCTGCCTGTTCTTAAATTTGACAGCAAAGAGTAGCACCTACCAAGTGAATATGGCAGGCACCCTTACCGTTTGGGGTAGTTGCGTGGGATTCCACTTTAGCAAGTGTGGGTTGCATTGGAAAGTTTTGTATGAGTAGGGAGGAGAGCCTTTGTTGCAATAAGCCATAAATAAATAAGCGCTGAGGGTAATAACCTGTTGTAATACCTCCTTTGTGGAAGGTGCAGTATACTGGAATACTATCGGGAAGAAAATGAGACAGCAAGCTGTAATAGCACAGTTGTGTGAGTATTTGGGCTTTACATTCTGATTTGGACTTGCTGCCTTGTTACAAAGTGGGCCTCAAAAGTATGAGCAACATGCATACCAATACACCATCATCGGCTTGAATTTTCAAAAACTATTAAAATGTGTGAATCACCTCATTTATTTTGCACAGGACCCCACAGATTTTTAACTGTTTGCATAAATAGTTAATATTCCATTATGGTTCCAGTGTTTGTTATGGAAAGTACCACTTGTATAAATTATGGAACTACTATTTTGCTATAACCAGACTCCTGGCACCTTATTTTGCCTCTCTGGCCTGCTAGAACTTGCCTGCAAATTAGATTTTATTCTGTGACTTTTCTGTGTAGGGTAGAGTTGGTTGGGTTATAAAAGATACTACTTGCACCGTTCCGTGGAACTGGGCAGCCAGCGAACAGGAAGCCAGAGCTGGAATTTGGTTTGGCGGCGTGAACTGGGCTACCTGGAAAACAGCACGGCAGCCGAAGAGAGAGACTTCTCAAGGAAATGCTGTTTTCTTTCACCTTCTCTGCTCACCAATTTCTTCCCTCCCCTACACCTCTGCTTATGTCCTGGGAAATAGGGAGAGAGGTTCTTTGTCAGGCCATGCAACAAAAAGTTTAACAGAAATAGTCTTTTATCAGCAACTGTATTCAACAGTGACCCGTATACATTTGTGTGCATTTTTAAGTGTGACAGAAATTTCTGAAATTCTGGGTTGAAAGTTAATTTATTCTCCAGGAGCAGACTTAAAGGTGTTTGTTACAGAGGTCAGTCACATTGGGCTGTGTAGCACTGTGGGACCATGCCTGTCTATTCCCATAGGCTTTTAGGGGAGAGGTTAATGACTCTAAAGAAGTAAAATAACAAAAATATATTTCATTGATGGGGCTGTTCTATGAAGGGACTGTATGCCTTCCCACGAAGATTGGAGAATGGTTTTGCAGCTGACCAGAAGTTTATTGCTGGCTGGGATGAGTGGAAGCCTGTCTGCTAGTACGTTTCCTGGCTTGATCTGGTACCACTGACAGTTTGAGAGGGGCCTGGGAAGACGGTTTCTGAGTGCAAGATGGGCTGCATAATGAAGAGGGAGGAAGGATGAGCTGAAATAAAGTTACCTAGTTGCTGTTATCTTGAGCCTGTGACTGAGCTGCACGACTCATTCCTCCCTCAGGGGACACAGGTGCGCAGAGCTATTTTTCTTTAATCACTCACATAAATTAAATTTATTCCTTTGCATTAAAATAATTAAATAAAGCTACGCCCTGTATCTTTTAGTGCCAGATAATATCTTTGAACCTTTGGCTCACCATTTTGCTATCAGCTGCAAGGTATTTTCCAGGGTGTGCTTAACCAATTTTACCATTGTCCTGAAAAGTGTTCTAGGCAGAGAAATCCCCTGATAGCAATCAATGTTCATACATACTTTTAATCACTGTATCCACTGGGAATAATAATTTCCGGGCCTCTCTTGAAGTCCACCTGCCCCACACTAAGATGAAAGGGACTTCCATGCTGTGCATCAAGTGGCGCAGGCTTGATGCTTACCAGGATATTAAGCGCAAATTAAAATGGTTTGAAGAATATTGATGTGGGTCTGAGGTTGGCCAGTTGCTGGTGAGGGGATGATGCTGCCAAGTCTGGAGCAGATTGGCAAGGAGCAAGAACAGCCCTTGCCTTTCCTATATCCCCTAAGGGTTTTCTCTTGCTCTTTTTAGGACACGACACTACTTGCAAAGGTGCAGTAGCATACGTGTTTAGGATGGAGGTGTGTGCTTTGGGAACAGGGTTTGTGTGCTTTCCAGGTTAGGAATGATTTTCCTGGGTTCGTTGTGACTTGTCTTCTGATTGTTGAACTCGTAGGTTTGGAAAGTCTACTGCTTGGTAGCTGGCGCATCACCCCAGACTCGGCTCTTTGTTGCTCCAGCTTGGTTTCTAGCCAAAAACATCAAAGGGGCTCAGTGGCAAATCTGTACTGCTTCCTCCTTGGCAAAACGCTTGATTAGTACAGAGTCTGCCCCCTGTAGAAGCAACAAAATGGTTTGTGTTGTAGCAAACTGTCTTTACTCAGAAGTCTTATAAGTGAGTGGCGTTCTGTGGCTGGGTACTGGCAGATCCACCACCTCTGAAATTTCCTTATGTTTGGTTTAGGCAGTTATTTGAGACTTGACTGTTGAGCATTATAAATCTTCCTTGGCATTGAGACATGTTCCCCACCTGCCACTCCAAGAACATTCACCAGTGCTTGTTTGGAAACAGATGTACTTTTATTTGCACCTTTAGGGGAAAAAAACTTTACAGAACAAACTTAGAGCTACTTGGCTTTGGTAAGGAGGGAAGGGCAGGGAACACCTAAAGCTCTGCAACAGTCCTGTCAATATGGGCATTGACAATCTGTATAGGAAAGATGGCTGTGACTCAGAACAGGGATCAGGAACTCCTCTTGAGTAAGCATTTTCCAGCGAGGCAGTCTCACAACTCTTTCTCCTTTCCTTCACTTCCAAAATCTCAGAGGATTTTAAAAAAGGGTCAGCACTGTTAGCAATTAACTCTGTGTAGCCAGGAAAGAAAGCAGGATTTAGGTCAGGAATTTTACTATCCATATCTGGGAGAATGGAACCTTTACTCTCTGAGGGAGCAAATACTTGTTGGCTTGTTGTGTAAGGCACACAACTAGGCTGGTCTGGCTCTGGACTTTGCAGGCCCCTTGTATTCTAATTTCTGTCTCTTACTGTCTTTTATTTGCAGCTCAAAGACATGTCCTCACGTACATGGAGGATGCAGTGAGCCAGCTGCTGGAGAACAGAGAAGATATTAGTCAGTATGGCATTGCCAGGTTCTTCACTGAATAGTAAGTACATCAGGACGCTGCCAATAGGGCTAGCCTGAGGGGGGCTTTTGGAAACAGGCTGGGTACATGGAGAATGGAGCTGGACACATGCTGATTATGTTGTGAAAGCTGGATTTCACTGGGTTAGCCAAGGGCTGCCTGAGCATGTTTCGGAAACGTGCATGGGTTTCGTACAGTTCAGTACCTCTTCTGTTACAGACATTCATGTGAAGCAGTCACTTTGGGGAGCAGAGCTTTTAAAAGCGTGTAGAAGACAGCATATAGAAAGCCAAACCCTGCTTGTCTTTATCAGGTCTGTTAGTATCAAAAACAGCACTTTCAGTACCTGGTTTCAGCAGCACTCATTCTTCCTTTTTCTGAATGTGAATTTGAACTATTTTGTCTCCTTGTGTGATTGTGGTCTTGTTGAATGCTTTAATAGAGTGCGTCTTCCTTACAACCTGTGTAAGTCCTTAAATAACGAACATAACAATCAGCACAGATAATCTCTTCCTAGTAGTTTGGAAAGGTTTTTGTGGGGGGCGCAAAAGCTGTGTGCTGGTCCTCAGTGTTGTTGATGTTGACTCAGCCAATTGCTGTATGTTTTGCCAACTTGATGTTGTGCACCATGTCTAAAATTCTTCCAGGCAGCTTCTTTAAAGGTTTGTTGGTAATGCCTGTGCTTGCAGTGGTTATATGTTTCTGGGTTTTGATGCCCATTTGAAAACATTTTCTTGCTTGCTTCCTTTCCTGGTACCTTTTCCTGAGGCAAATTAATGTGCAGGGTATTTCACAACCATCTCTACTACAGTAGTGGAAGAGGATCTCAAAGTATAGGAGTAGCTGTCTGTCTGCTGTCTATCTTACTTGACCACAGTTTCAGGGTTTTTTAGTTGCATTTTGGGGAGGTTTTTTTGGTGGGGTTTTGTTGTTTTTTTTTCACACCAGTGTCCCTCTGACTTCCAAATGAGGTATAACTTGCTAGTTTGCTTGGACAACTTGCATTATATTTTCTTGTCCCATGCAAATTTTCCACTTTTGAACAACAGAGATTCTCACTGGTAAATAAGTAAAAGAAATACTGCAGCAAGTCTGAGGGGAAACTTTAATCTTTTGTCTGGGGTTTTCTGTTTTTGAGCTAGGGTAACAAGCAGTTCAAGACTGGTGTGGTTTTGACCATCTTGGCAGAGGAGGTAAGACACAGGCCATCTTGCTACATCTGTTTTATATAATGGATCTTCTAGGTAGATGGCATTGTAACAAGAAAATACGGTTTCTTGGTTGTACGTTATTTCTTTTGCTCTCAACAAAGCACTTCCAACTTTCACTTGGCGTGAATCATGCATGTTGCAAAATCAGGAAGACCCATGTAAAACAGTATAATGGCAATTTTATTAGAAAAATCAAACAGCTTATCAGGGCAGCTTAGTGTTATTGCTAACCTTTCTCTGTAGCTTAGTGTAACCAGAATGAGTAATGACTTTAAAAGACCTCAAATCTATTTTAGAAGCAAATAATACTTGGTACTATGTGGATTTTATAAGGAGATTTATATTTTTTGTTGTTGTTTATAGAGTAGCTTGAACTCTCAAAATGCATTCCCTCTTTTTAGACTACCAAAATTAAAAAAATGCTTAGTATACAAGTCAATGAACAGTATACTTCCATGTTCTGAGCAAATTGCAGTGGTCACTGTTAAGTGAGGGTTGTGGAGAAATAATCACTGAGAGTAGGTGCTGGGGACAAATGAAGGTACAATCTGTGCACTTGATGTGATTGGGAGTCACGATACTTGTATCTGATATACAGGAGTTTCCACAGAAAGTAATACTGACATTAGTCAGCTGAACAAATAGTCAGTAAACAAGAGCTTAAGAAAGATAAAGAGCATGACTACAATGACCTCCACCCACCAACAGGATTTCTTTACCAAAGTTGAAGGCAATGTGGCTTTGAAACACCCAGCTGAAATCGTCATCCAGATTGGATTTGGTTTGCACCTACCTTCAGGCTGACACGTTAGGGCTTTTTCTGAACTTCTGATCATACATACTGAAAAAATTAAATGGTGAGTAAGAGGTCTTCCACAGTTTTTGAAACTGCTGACATTGCTTCTCTACAGTATTTCTTCGTCATGACACGATAACCATCTTTTCACTTCCTATTCCTCTTCTACCTTTGAAAGAATAAACAATAATTCAAGATCTTTATGACAAACAAAACTGCCCCCATAGAGCACAACCCTCTGACTCAGGTGCTGGAGATCATGTTTTTCCCATTTATTTCCAAAGAAAGATGTGAATTTCTACAATGACTTTTTGTTCACACTGAGTGTTCTGTGGAGCTTCTGATTTCTTGAAAGACAGGAAAAGGCTGTGTGTTCATTTTTTTTCTGTAATACAGAACTAGTCATTCTCCTTTTTTGTTTCTTTTCTTTTTCTTTCATAGTATGTCTGAAGTTTAGTACATCAAACTGTGTCCCTGTACCAAAGCACAAACAGGCTTAGTCATTTTGAGAGCTGCGAAACTCTTAAGGTTTGAAATGTGGGATTCTTGGTTTAAAGTGGAGAATAAATGACAGCCAGTATGGCTGTAGGTAGACTCAGAATACAAAGCTTCCTATTAAGGAAGTGTCAAACATTCTGGCTCCCAGGGCTTAGTGGTGAGCCCTTACTGCCCGTTAGACTCCTGTGCATCCATGCAACTGTCAACATTTGTTTAGGCTGTGCTTTGAAGGCTGCATTGCTCTGCCAAGCAAATAAGCTCGATCCTGATTTTTATCTTTAATCTTGGTATCTTCGGACTGAAAGGTAACTTGTGAGATTCCAGAAGGCTTGTGTGCACTCTCCCACTGTTTTCCTTGTTCCAGGTTATTCTAAGTGAGAGGATTGGCCTGTGCATATTTTTAAGTATGCTGCAATGATTTGAGATGAAGGGACTTGATATTAGTGTGTCCACTTTTTCACGCTGCACTTCCCTTATTTATGCTCACTTAAAATTAAGAGACCAAGCCCAGGGTTTAGAAAGCTAGGAGGTAGGTCCAAGCAAGTGACTTTTTTTTTTTTTTTTTTAAGTATATATGGGATAAAATACTAATTTCTGTAACTTTTGAGAAATAATGAAGTAAGTTAGTGTGTCAAGGATGGGTGTCAGGTATTCTCCAAACTCATCTCAGAGAGCACAATTTTCCACAGAGTGGTGTTCCATGGACTTCTCTTGCAGCAGTCATGGCCTTTCCATCGTGCATTGCAATGCCCCACCTCACCATGACTCACTTCAAATCTTTGTGCCGGTTACAACAACTATTTTTATGGGTAATTAAGAAAATTTTGTTGGGATTTAGCTTATCTGCATGAAATTTCAGAGCTGAAAATGATGTCGTTATGTCCTCTGTATGGATCAAGCAGTGTTTTGCAGGCAGTGAGTGTTTCTAGTAGTTTCTAGTAAATGAAATGGGGAATGTATTCCACTGCTATCCACAGCCTAGCACCAGAACTGCTGATTGTAGAGGGCTGACCTTCGTCTCTGCAGTTCTCTTTCCAGAATATTTTTAGGCTTCAGGGATATTTTTTCTCCCACTTTATTCCATTGTTCATTTGTCCTAGTCATATGGACATCTGCTTTCAATCTTGGGCATACCTTGAGGCTCCCCTCATCTGAATCACTCCTGACTCTTAGAGGAATAGGGATCGATCACCCTTCTGCCAATTAATCCACATCTTTTAGTTAAACGAATAAAATTTATGCCTCTCTAAGGACTGGTCTTGATTTCATTGATACCCTGAAATGCTACTGGTTCATTACGAACTCAAGGAATCTCTGCTTTGCTTTTGAATCTCCATGAAATGCAGACTCTTGAAAGCCCTCTGTGTAATTACACACTAATGCTGCTTTACTTCTTCCAGCCTAACTTCTGTGCCAACATATCTTAAAGGGACATGTTCCTCCTATACAATATTTATCATCCTGTTTTCTTGATCTTTCCAGTGCTGAAGAAAACCAGGGCCCCCATGCTAATGCATTTGATCATGCAGTGGGAATGTGCATAGCATCCCACTTTATAATATTTTCTGGGATCTTAAAGGGAGTCTGTGTGTCTTTTTTTCACTTCAGCTAGAAGAAGCAGCAACAAAAAATTTTGACCAAGAGACTTCCTACTAGTAATTTTTGCTTTTCTTCTGGGCTAACCCTTTGCTTAAAACTTTTTTTTCCCCAGCTTGCAGGTAGATGTGCTAATCTGTTCCAGACTCTTTGGAAAGCTCGGAAATATTAACCAGTGATAACTTACCTCAGACGGGAAACTCTTCTTATCACTTTTATGGTTTGTTTGATAAACCAAACACAAGTGAACTGGAGAAACAGGAAAAGGCATGTTTTTGTCTCCCAAAACGCTTTTTGTTTTCTTCTGTTTCTGGTGAGATGTCTCCCTGACCACCTGCCAGCTGGAGCATGATTGAGAAAGACATCTTGCTTTTAGCTTTCACATGCAGCACTACTTCCATGGGGCTCTGCAAACTGATGTCTGAGATCTCCTTTTTTCTTTGAGGGGTGTTTCTGCTGGCTCTGATTTGAAGTGTCCCCACTGGATCTTCTGTGGCAGTTTGATAACATTTATCTGAGAAGGTGTCTGTGCTGTGTGTGTTTGGGGGGTTGGGGGTTGCATACTACTGCTTTTAGATCTGTTGTGTGCCTGGCAATTCAAAATGTCAGGTCTGTAGAGCCCTGCTTTACACAAAGGAACATTTGCCTTGTTCAGACTAACGGGACCGCCAGTGCTATATAGTTTGAGATCCTTGTATAGGAAGATGTTATCATGGTGAGAAGTATCAACTTCTAGCAATGAAAGTATCTCATTTTCTCCTGCTGTCTGGATTGGCTGGAACAATTTGTTCAACTCATTCCTTAGGGACAAATATGATACTGCTCTCTTGGTGCTCTCTGGCAATAGCAGTGACACAGGCTTCAGTGTCAGAAAAACTTCTGGCTTGTTCAGTCCTGTACTGCTGTACAACATTACCTAAATAAATATGTAGAATAAACAATGTCCTCCTCTTTAAAATAATCTCAGTACCCTTGGGGGCAGGTGGCAGGGGGGAAGGGCCAGAAACAGGACAGATGGGATGCCCGTGAGAAATAAGCCACTCACTGAAGACAACCTTAATTGGCAACTGGAAATAAGCTGAATTATCTGTTTATAAAGAGGAGAGATTCTCAGAATTAGCTTAGAGCCATCAATTTTTTTCTTTTTTTGCATCTATGTACGTAAGCCTTATCATAGTCGTCATCTTGCTGTCATCTGCTCTGCATCTTTCCCTTTTTTACAGTAACTTGTTCTGTCTTGTTCACAAGGAAAGCATAAGCTCTTCAAGACAGAAGTGATATTGTACTGCATGTGCTTTACAGCATCTAGCATTGTAGAATGTCATCTCTGTGCTTTGTACAATTGTAGTATAAACAGCAAAAATAGTAGTGAGAAGGTCCTTAGGGCTTTGACAGGTTGTGCCAGATTCCCTTTCTAAGAGATGGAGCCATTCATTAGGATTTCTCAGTAAGACTTCAGGGGAGGGATGTTGGTTGTTGGTTTTTGTAGTGTTAGTTCTGTGGGGGTTTGAGCAAATCAGTAGCCTCTGGGAAGTAACAGCACTTTCTGGTTCTTACATAAAATGTTGATATTCTCTCTGATAAAATCTTACAAGCAATTGTAAAAATAGTATTTAATGTGTTCCTCAAATACTGTCAGGATTCTGGCATGTTTTCTACTCTGGAGACTCAAAGACAAAATTATCACACTCAATGCAAGACTGCACTGAGCCATGTGATCAGTATGAAGCTGCTGCTGTCAGTGGCTGAGCTGTGAAGCAGCCCTTTGGGCTGAAAATCTCATCTGGGATAATGTGCTTGATGGTTCCTGAGAGGCTTTTACTTGGGATTCCTTGATCCCTAGGGCACTGCATAAGAGTGCTGTCCGCCTCTCCTTTGCTCTTCAGTTATCAGTGGAAAGAAAATGAATATATGCACTCAGACACAGCACTCGTGCCAGAAGCTCTGAGGAGCAGATTTTGCAGCTAATGTGAATAAGTTGCTATGAGAGAGATATTTTCTAAGTCACTCTCCATAGAGTACATCGATTTGCAGGACTGAATTTGTTGATAAATCTTTTTGGCGAATCTATAATAGTTGCATATTTCTTCGCTTAGAGTGTTGCTAATGGACACAAAGCCTTTCTGTTAAAGTCCATTTGTTGCCTTCCAGTCTTACCTCTGTAGAGGTCCAAATGGCAAAGTCTCTTCCTTGTAATCTAAGTTTCTTCAACGCATATTGGAAATGGGATTTCAGTATCCCTTGTCTACTGCACATGGAGTTTGTGTTTTGTATGAGAGCTACAGAAGATTCAGGGGTTGTGGATAATTCAGTTTATTTGTAATTAAAATTATGTTAATTTTGTCCAGAACCTGTAGATCTGACACCTGAAGCGTTATGTTGTTATGATAGAATTGCTTGACAGCAGAAACAGCATTGGCATCTCCATCTGACAGGCAGGATCTATGAATTCCTGGTTTTCCCAGAGCTGTTTCTTCGTAACAAACATTGCAACAAGTCCTAGCCTGACAAATATGCTGATTGGGATGACTGCTGTTGAGTAAACAGCTGGAATAAAATGCATGTATTAATGGGAATAACACACTGATTCCCACTGTAGTTTGTATGTGTTGCCAATATATTAGAAAATGTAGTGTTTTGGTCATACGTACTTGAGAATCTTACAGGTGAGTGGATTCGCAGGTGAGTCCAAACCCTCGTAAAGAAGTATGGGGTGGGGGAAAAGGTAAAGAAGCTTTTTGGTAAGCAGGACAGTCTCGGAAGGCTTGTGGCCAGAGGGGTAACATAGAATTGAAGATGAAAGACAATGTTTAGCATTGGTGCTGTATGTGATAATATACTCCACTCAGGAAACTGTAATAGCATTTCGGTGACAGAAAAATCTAGAGAACTTGCTACAGCACATGAGTGTTAGCACTTGATATCAACATCTTGTCAGCACAGGGTAGTTATCTGTAGATAAGCTTTCGCTCATTCATACGCTGACTTGAGCTGCACTGTGCTCTTGAAGAGAGGCAATCACGACTTTCACATGCAGCATAGTCAGATTATGATGCCTCTAGTATATATTCACTGGTATAGCAGGGCAGTCTGCCTGCTTCTTTCCCATTCCTTTATGTCATGGAAATCAGATGTTTATTTGTGGTCTTTGTCAGAACAGTTGCGGCAGAAGTGGACTGACTACCTTACAGAGACCTTACGTAGTCGGGTATATTTGCATTCCTTCTTACATACAGCCTTGAATGTTGAAATGCAACGTATTTGCTATGAAGTTGAACTTCCTTTAATGGTGGTTAAAGCTATTTTGCAGATAGGCAGTGTTGATAGCTAATATAACTGATAAATAGATGTTAGAAATTTTCCAAAAGCTCAAGTCCAGAAACCTGGCAAATGGTACAAGCATTAGGACTGTATGTATTTGAGTCCACTGCTTTTCCTCTGGGCTAGAGTAGAATGTTTGATCTTCTGTCTAGTTTTAGTTCATAACTCTAACATAATTCTGTTTATGCTTCCAATTTTTTTTTTATTGCCTTTCATCATAGTTGTTAATGTTGCTAGTACAAATTTGGAGATGTATACATAATCCCATCTGGGAGTTAAAATCAGGCTTTTGTGACACTTCAGATGTGTAAATTTATTCTTGAAACAAGTCTGGATAATTGAGAGAGAGATTGGGAAAAGGACAAAATCCTAGGTTTTGCTGAAACTTGATCTCTCTGGTCTTGACTAGAAGGTAATATACGGTGAATGAAGAGACGGGACGCAGCTTGATGCAAGCAAGATGTCAGTTTATTAGTGATTCTCTTACATTTATATACATTTCTACCTTCTACATATTACACACTGATTGGTTAAATCTTAAGCGTGAACCACACTGATTGGTTGACATTTAACACACACCGTTTAAACAATAGGAACTGATTAGTTTACCTTATCATAGCAACAATTTCTACTCTAAGATTAGGGGGTTTCTTCACGTGACTTTCATGATTAGCAAAGTTCCTCATCGGCACTATCCTTTCCCTTATCTGGCTGCTTGTTCCTCTTTGACCGTCTGGTTATCTCAACCGCAATGGCTCAAGAGTCTGCGGTATAGCTTGTTCCTTTGTTCACAGGGCTTGTGCCCTACAAGTTCTAACACGTCTCTATTCATCAGGCTAACAGTACTTGGACTCTTGTCCTTGAGGCCTTGTCCTACAGTAATAGAGAAGTAGTTTTGCTTGGTTATGTGTATTTGTAATACAGTTTTCCTACTCCACTGTCCATCCCACTGTCTGCATTTAGTAGTGCAACAGAATAGATAGGCAAGTCATTGCTGTTCCTAAGAAAATTCTTTAAGAAGCCTCCTGTATATGTGCTGCTTGTAGTTATTTTGCCATGATTCATTTCATCAGTTGGGTATTTTACAGTGCTCATGATATCCTTTTTGGGATGCCAGAGGGTCTTTCATTTAATTTTATTTTCTCCATCAGTCTACCTGTTTTTAATATCTGTGGTATTGGGTAGTTCCTGCCTTATCCCTGTTCTTGCAGAAGTGAAAGGGTCGTCCAGTCAGAATTAGTGAGCTGTGGCAATCTTATGTTGTCAGTCTGCCACTAAGGAAAGGTCTGTAGTAGAGCTCACCATGATGCAAAATAGATATTCAGTGCTGATATCACTCTTTGACAAGCATTGTTCTCCATCATTCTGGAAAACCACTCAGCTGTGCTTGCTGAGTCATTGTGTAGGGATATATAGGAAAAAATGAGAAAGATAAATAGTGACACATCCACAACAAATGTAGGGGGACTATTTATGGTCCTTTGCTTTATATAAGCACTGTGGATTGTATGCAGTAATCTCTTTTCATCCTTGGTCACGTGCTGTAAGGATTGGATTTCCTGCAGCTTCTCTAAATTTTTGGAGGAAAACTGGTTTAGTAATGTGAAATTGTCACCTGAAGTTCAGTAGAAATGCGCTAGTGAATAGCAGCTTTGGAGCAACATAATAACATAGGAAGTTTGCTACACATTGGGGTGTTTTCCCTTAGTATATGGGTTGATTTTTTTTATTTTTAAGAATTACAAGGCATAATTTTATCATTTTCTGTTAGTTTTTTTTTTTTAAACACTGTTTCCTCCAATAAAGTTTTTGATGTCTCAAGCTGTAAGAGAACCACTGCTGAATACATCATAACTTCATCAATAACTGTACCTTTCTCTGTATTACTAACTCATATGGTTTAGTTCTGGTTTTAATGAAACATTTTCGTGTGAGTCTAGCGTACTATATGTATATAGGAGTTCTTTGCTTCTGTCTGTCTAAGCTTCTAAGGCTTTTTATTAAATTGGAATAAAGTAGTTTTAAGTTTGAGGAACACACTGTTTTTCCCAGAAAGATCTTTAAGAAAGGATGGATCAGAATTGAGGTGGGCAGGTTTTCTTTTTTTGTTTTATGGTATTGGAAGGACTTTTGTATTCATTCTTAGGCTGTAAAATGTTGTGGTGTCACAGAAAATCTTGAGGAGCGTTTCTAGTTGCCGTGCTACCATGTGTTCCATTGTGGACAAGGCCAACAAATATAAAATTTCTCCTAAATGGGATATGTCAACCTGTAAAAATCAGCAAATGCCTGCAGCAATGGGATGTGATAAGATCCCATAATAGGATTCCTTATCCTTTACAGGATAAAATCCCTTAACTGTCTCTGCATCCTCCTCTGAAAGTCGTGTAGCTTGCCTGAAAAATGCATTTTTAAAACTTGGTTTATCTTTTCTTAAAAAAAAAAATATTCTAGTTTCTAGGAATCTGAATGTTTTCAGAACACCTGAGACTTTATTCTACTTCCAGAATATATTAGCCTTAGAGACTTTCAGTAACCTCATGTTCTGCAAAATTAATCCTTCTGAGTATCTTCAAATGATTTAGACGAACTGTAGCTGGTCAACACCGTAGCCAAGCAGTTGTCGTGAGCACAAAGTGGTTTAACTAAGCAATCTCTAAATGCAGAGTTAGCATTAATGTCAAATGATGATGCTTCATCTATATTAAGGAATTTTGGCAAGGTTCATTTGTTGCCATGATGGAAGTATTGGAAGCTGTTCAGTCTTTGATGTGCTAACAGTTTTTGCCAAGGCAACTGAATAGGTGAGAGAGTATTAGTTGCATTTTTTTTTTTCTTCTTCTGAAGTTCTCCAGTCTCACCAAGACTGAAAAAAGTAAATATGGGAGCTGCATGTGTGACAGCAGTATTGAATCTCTTCGGAACAATCATTACATTACATTTCAGTAGTTCCTGGATCATCACAGTCAAAACATGGTTGTGCTGCTACCTTCTAATTAAGTCTAATTTATAAAACATGGAACTGTCTTACAATGAGAGATACAGGAGACTACATGCAGAATGGAGCAAGCAGGCCTTTACTGATGCTTATACTTTTGCCTCAACTCTCTGAGAAGCCAGTTTGCCTTCCCTTGGCATTATGCTTTGGTCTCAGCAGTACAAGATGGGTGCAGGTCTTGAATAATTTTCAGATTCCCACTCTTCCTTCAGTGGTCATTGACACTTTGATATCAGAATCCATCTCCAGCTGATGTTAGTTCTATAACTACTTCCAGAGTTGTTAGGCCACAGGAAATCTGAACACTACCATGTGTTGTTTTTATTTTTAATAGTGTTCCTCTCCTTTGTGTCATCTTCTGTCCCTTGCCACAGGTTTACTACATGGTTTCTGTAGCATCTTGCAGCTAGTGAATTAATTCCACAGCGTGACAGGGAGGGCAAAAATACATCTGTTGGTTAATAAAGGTAGCCAAAGAATGGAAATCATGGCTGTATGATAATAAAGCTTTTTGAGGACCTGAATCTCCCATACCTTCAGCATATAGAAGGTTATAGAGCAGTTCAATAAGGAATTTTCTTCTTGCCCCAAAATGTCTAGTTGGACCTGTTTGGAAAAAATACTAAATACATTAGCTGGAGAATTAGCAGCTTTCTTTGTGTAATTACAATTCTGGATTGGGTTATTATTTATTTATTTTAGGTTTATGGGGGAAAGGGCAAGGGTTTTTGAGGGAAGCTGGGTAGCAACTTGCAATGATCTCCATAAAACTAGTTACAATGGTATTCACACAGCTGTCTCTGTGGTGTGCTACTTGCTGTGTTTTTTGCTGTAAAAGCTAAATCTCTGTTTGTATCAGCAAGACTTTTCCAGACTGACTGAAACACTATGTGGTCTGAAATAGCACCTGATCAGACTGAAAGAGCTAGTCCTGGGTGATTGATGCTTATCTCTGAAGGCTTCTTTACTTTTCCCTTAAGCACCTTGGAAGGCTTCTGCAGGGCTATTTACCATCTTCCATTGTATGCCCTTTCCCATCTTCCTGAATACTAGGTTTCCCAGCTCATAACTCTAAAAAGCAGCTTTATTTCAGAGTAGAAAGGGGCCCCAATATGTGGCCTATTATATCCATATCAGCTTGCTTACTCTTTTCAAACAGCTATTGTGTTTTAATAGGGCCCTGCCTGGCAGGGGGAGTCCTTAATTCCTACTATATAAGAATGGCCAGCTTGAGTTACAGCAAACTGCAGGATGCTGCTCTGATCAAAAGGCCTCTGTTTTTAGAGATTCTCTGCCCCCACCATTTGCCTTTTATTTTTTTTAATCCTGAGCTAATAATTCAACGCACTAAGGTCATTTTAGCTTTTCATTTGAAAGCTTCAAGGTGTTGAATTACTGACCTAGCACAGGAAAAATTAAGGGAGGGGGACTCTAAAAAAAAAAAAAAAAATAGATAAAGGGATTCTGGGTGATAAAGGGCAAGCACAGCAACGCCTTTAATCCTTTCCTTCTCCAGAATCTGTAGACTGGTCTCAGAGGGTTTGATTTGCTACAAAGCAACATAAGAAAGCTTGTTCACTGCCTACTCTCAGCTGTGTCACGGGTGGTGTTGTTCATTTCCTTTCAAACAGTACGTGGGATAATCTCTGTACCACCTGTATTAATTGTCACGAATACAGAGATTCCTAAGCCTATACCAAGAAGCCTGAAAACAAATCATTAAAATTTGTGTCACTCCTTTCCCTCTTTCCGCACCTTTCAGCTGAAATAAACTTGAGTGGGTGAGACAAAAAGGATCTCAAAAAATCCAGTCTCAGTGTTTGCAGTGTTACATCACCCAGTCTCGCCAAAATGTTGAGTGTTAATGATTTCCTACCTGCCTGGTTGTTAAAAAAGGATTTTTTTCTTAGAGCCAGTCATCAGGAATAACTTTCAGCATCTGTTTCATCTTAACATTGCTAACACATTTCAGAGGAAGTGCCTAAAAAGCACTGCTAATTTCATTAGAGGAAGATGGTGATTTCCTTGAGGCTGACTTCATTGTCCCAAATTCTAATATCTGTGGAATTTTAAAAAGCAGTTGGCACAAGATCTTTGAATTGAGGAATGCTAATGCTCCTATGCTACCTTCCAAGGGGATAGCTAAAGAAACAATCCCAATGATTGGTCTGAGTATTGCAAGTAGTGTAGTATATTTAAGCCGATAGGTGAGGAATAGAATGATCTTAAATTAAACTACACTCATGCAGCAGTAATTTATTCATCACAGCAGTAAAACTGGTGTCTACAGTTTTAAGTGATCCCTCTCAAGACTCATTCCGGGCAAGGTAAACTTCACTTTTCTGTTTCAGAGCATAGCCTTGGGGTAAGTGTGATTGGTCACTTGGGGATGCTTTGTGTGTGGATGAGTTATTTAACAACAGAAATTGACTGGGTTTTAAAGCCTTTTGAATTTCTGTATTTTCTATTCCTAGAGCTAGTTCTTTGTTGCCCATTGTACCATAGTCTCTAATCCTAATACTCCTGATTATCCCTGCTTACTGTGCTTTGGTTCACACCATGAAGCAGTCTTGGAGCTTGTGACCTGGGTTCCTTTCAGATGGAACTAAACTAGAAGATGTGTTCCAACTGCAAATGAGCATTCAGCCCATGGGACCAGACTAGAGCTAGTCCAGAGTGTGTTTCAAGAAAAAAACAAACCCTGAGATACCCATAATGTTGACATCAGGTCCTCTGCACTATCTCTACAGATGTTTCAGTCAGACTAGACATAGGCTCTTTTGCATTTGAGGCTACCTTATTTTTGCTTAAGACACTCGATTCTGTTTTAATGACTTAGACACCTGTGTAACTGGGAAGAAAAGTTGTGTGTGTGTGTGAATTGTTCACACTGGAGAAGCAGCATAACCCTTCAAAGTGATTTTCTTCATCCATCTTGCTCTCGATGGAAAATGCAAACGGTAATGCTGTAAGTTAAGGAATAACGGTCCTTGTTCCCTGTTTTCTGTGTAGTAGAGGAAGGGTCCTGTGAACTCATTCAGCTCTTTGCATGGTAACCAAAGGTGACACCTGCTAGGGGGACAGCAGGGCCCTGGCAGGCTCTTCTGTCCTTCTCGGGGACTTGGGGCTCTCACTGCATTGTGCATATTTGGCTTTGCCTGAGTTCAGCAGGCAGAGGCTAACTGCTGTAGTGGGTTTCAATTGGGATGTTACCATAGCATCCTGGGACTTCCACAATCTATTTAGAAGTGCAAAGGTTTGAAAAGAGTGCTTGAAAGTTTCTGAACTCTGGCAAGTTGCCAAAATGTAATTACACAAAAGACAAAGCCTTAGTGAAAGCAGCTCTGTTCAGAGAAGCAGCACCTGAGTGCTAGAGTTCCCAGCACAGCCATTTCTGAGAGCTGGGGCTGTTTTATCACAATCTCCTTCCAAAACTTTTTTCTTCCTCTCACATGCATATGCCATCCCACAAGCATAAGACTGGGTGTGCTGCAAGACAGTTTTCTCGGCAGTGGCGTTGGAAGAGACTCCGTTCTGTGGTTTAGCTGTTCTGGGGCATGTAAGGGAAAGGAGTGAAAAAGTAAGCATTTTGGAAGTCCCTACTGCAAAAGTTTTTTAGATATTCCCATCGAAGGAGAACCTTGCTTTATTTTTCTCTCGTTTTTCTCCAGAATATTCTCACAAGTGAATGGGAAAAGCTGTTTTGTTAATGGAGTATCCAGTTGTGTAACTATTCTTGTGTGAAGTGTGAGTGTTTGCAGTGAACCGGTGTTAACTAATGAACATTCAGTTCTGTTTATAGTGTCAGTTTCAGAAAGACAAATAGAACAGTGTCATTAGTAATTTTTCTTAATGTTCTAATTTGCCTGCTTTATTTACTGGCAATGTAGAAGGCCAGGGCAACCATTAGGTTTGCAATAGAAGACTTGGAGGCTTGCAGAGCTGTTGAAAGCTTTTTCCTTGAAGGAATCTCTTGCAGATGGCTGCACTAAATGACTAAAAGGGAGAAAGGAGACGTTAACCAGAGAAGTTAAAAATGATTTTCTATGCTTCTGGGTTCACAAACTCATTTCTAAATGAATGAAGACAAACTAATACCTTGTTGAGATACCCTGGTTTGTTCATAAGTCTTTCTCCTGCAAATATGCAGGTAAGCTCTGGGCACCTAACTTTGTTAAGGGTACGAATTGTTCATTGAGAGGAGGGCAGATAGAGGGAAGACTGAGCAATCCTAAGGGAAGAGTCTCAGCAGCTGCTAAAGTTGCTGAGAATGAGCCGAGTTTGTTGCTTTGCTTTTGATATCTTGCTTAAGCCATTTCTCTGAGTCTGCAGCTTGTTTCATTTTTGCATTCAAAAGAAACAGGAAGAGATATCTGTTCATGTGTATATAAAAATCATAGGTAGGGCATTGATCTTATTCCCTACAAGCTGCTGGAATACCTGCAACAGCTTTGGGTTGTCACAATTTCATTTTCTTGCAGAAAGGTTTACCTGCAAGCCATTATGACTTGCCACATTAACGGGAACTTCACCTCTAGGCAATTTTTAAGGAAAAGGTGGCCAAGTTATGTTTGTATGGCCCATCTACCCATGGTAAAGCAATTCCAAAATATATAGTTTGTTAAAAACATATAGCATTCCCATCTCTTGTAGTGATTTTGACCCTGCCTGAGAATAGATCTGTTGATTGTAATTGGGCGGCTTGTTGGATAGCTCCATCATGGTTTGGCTCCTTTGAGCTGAACTTCTACAATTACAAAAAGGAGTAAAGTAAAGTAGGGTCTCTGAAATGCAGCACCTTAACTGGGATGAAATTCTGACTCCCATGCTTGCAGACTTGAGCTTTTGGGGAAAAATCTTTCCATTGTGTAGTTAAACAAAATCTTATTGCAAGAAATGAGGAATGAAAGAAATATTGTACCTCTTTTACTCAACTAGCTGGCGGCACTTGGCTGTCAGCGCATCCAGGTGTGCTGATGTTCCAACATATCCACCCACTCTTTTAATGGAGTAAGCAACAACAAATGATATCATACCCTTCTGCCTGCTAGGTTTAGAGCCATCCCATGCTGAAAATGCAAGTGACTTGAGTTTTCACATACTAGAACTAAGGAGTAATCTAGTAGGGCTGTCTGCTGTGAATTAATAGTATGTTAGCTTCATGTCTGGACCTTTCCATTGCAGGTGTGCCAGGATCTGCTTCCAGAAGTTGTGCGTGCTGTAGTTGTTCTGAGCAATATAATTTGGTGCATCTAATTATATCATTGTGCTTTTGTATTCTTTCTCTTCCTTACATGTGTCATCTTTCTGAAAGCTGCCTTCTCCTGTTACACCAAGTTTCTTCTTTTTCATTCATATCCCTCTTTTCTCCACCAGCCTGTCAAATCATCAGCAAAACAATGCAAATCAGAAATGAAAAAAGTCTTACAGGCTGTGGTTTGGGATGAGAAGATCTGAAATCCCTTTTCCAGGTTTGTCATGGGTGTCTTGTGGGACTT
Source organism: Falco punctatus (assembly GCF_963210335.1). Taxonomy (NCBI): domain Eukaryota; kingdom Metazoa; phylum Chordata; class Aves; order Falconiformes; family Falconidae; genus Falco; species Falco punctatus. Next base: position 3,105,357 of record NC_137587.1, read on the forward strand.
TATGCAAGTTACTTTCCCTGAATCTCAACTCGTTCGCTTTAAAGCAGTGAATTACAGCAATTTGTAACGAATGCTTCACCTAAAACGGTAGTCACTGGAGCCCTTTCCTGTAATTTTGGCACATTTTGATCAGGCACATGATTTATTCATTTTAATCTCTTGGGACAATGGTTATGCTTTCCTCTGGTTTTTACAGCACTGGTGCATGAATAAGGTTTCATAACTATGAAATAATATATTTGCCCATGATGTTTACAGAAAGTGTATTCTTAATTCCAGGATTCAAGTCATGAGTGTTTCTTAATCATAAGGTGATTTGTACTACTTTTGAGTTGCATTTCCTTCTGGGTAGGAGGGCTAGCAACAGTGTTCTGCACCTAACTTTCAACACGTGAAAAAAAATTCCGTTTACTTGCATGCCTTTGAGAACCAGGATATTAAAAAACAGAAATTGTGTTTCTTTTTGGGAAAAACTGAATTGGCTTCTCTCCACACACTCCCCAGTTGTTATGAGACTTTTTAATTTTGCTGAACTGTCTGGTATAATTTGCTTTCAAGTGTGAGACCCTTTTCTGTACTATGAAGGATAAAGTGATTTAAAGTATTTATATTTAAAGAGATGATTTAAAAATGCAAACTGAGAGGGTTCACAGTGACCACTGGATTTTGTCTGTTGTGGAGGTGCTACCTATGGAGAGGTTCTGCTGTGATGAAAGTAAACTCGGATCTTTTCATTAATTCTCTCCTATGTGGGAGAGTTAAGCTGCTGTCCCAAGTGAATGTTTTTAATGATCTCTCTGGAGTGTTTGAAAGCTTTGTCCCATTTGCATGATGGAGAATGAAATGCACAAAATCTATCTTTAAGGCAACCCATCATTATACCTTTTGGTATATAATGTTTGTATTTGCATTTCTATTGTTCTTGTATGTTGAGCTTTTCCATGCCCAAAGGAGAGTTTCTTGCACTTCAGAGAAACCTTTTTAAGACAGATAGTTACTACAATAAGTTAACTTAAAATGCTTACAACTCAAATAAGAGAAATTTGTACTAAAATACAAGAATGGGAGTATCAAATTGACTATCCACTGTAACAACCAGCTACTCTTTTTCAAAATGCAGTAGTGCAGAGTGTCATTTAGTGAAGTGTCAATCTGCTTTTCATGACAACTGAAGTAATTTTATACATCCAATACAATCAAGTTTCAGTAATTTAGAAGTGAAATAGAGGTTTGCTTGGGTTTGGGTTTTTTGTGGCGTTTTTTTGTTGTTGGTTTTTTTGGGTTTTTTAGTGTGGCTTCACAGAAAACTGTGATGAGAATAGGAGTGAAGTTCAAATACTACTAAAAGAAAGGGCATCTTCTGGTCATATAAACAACAGTTACTCGTGGCCAGCCATTTTCCAGTGGATTGGTTTCAAATAAGTGGCTCTTGGACACCCCTTGCTGGGATTATTTAGAATGAATTTTACTTTCACAAACCTCTAATTCCTATAATTAAGTTCCAGTGTGTGGTTTTTGCAAATGGTCTCTCTAGAGAACAGATGGGTATAAGCTTTGGAGATTAGGTTTCACAAAATGTAACTGCCAGTGGTTTTCTTGCCGCTCTTCTAGCTGGCCCCAGAACATTCACATCAGTTCAGCTTTCTAACGTTCTCTTGTTTTGACTTTATCTCCACAGTTTCAACAGCGTGCGTCAAGGAACACACATCTTGTTCCGTGAGTTCAGCTTTGTTCAAGCTACCCCTCATAACAGGGCGTCTTTTCTTCGGACCTTCTGGAGGTGTTTCCGAACCGTGGGGAAAAATGGAGGCAAGTGTTCCAGCATCTGCTGCTGTCCTGTTACCTTGACATTAAAATCGTTAGCTAGGTTATTAACGCAGTACAAATACTGACACTTCACGCTGTGTTCTAATGCTCTAACATTGTTAATAGGGAGATTGCCACAGGCAACTGTGATGGTGAGTTTAAAAAATGCTTGCAGCATAAAGTAGCCTAGGAGCACCTTGTTGCCAGTGCTACTTCCATTACAGAACAGCATGTCAAGCAACAACAGATCAGAGCTAGGACATTTGTGGGCCTGTGCATGGGGACGGGTAGAAGAAAAAAACATGCTGGGGTTGGTGGATGGGAGCAGACCCGATGGTTAGAATATAGGGTGTGGAGCATGAGGGAAGCAGGTGCTGAGATTATCAGGCATTTGGGGTACAGAGTGCTTCGACTAGGAGCCCTGCAGGAGGCAGAGTATATAGCAGTGTCGGGCTGTAGGGTGGTGAATGCTGCCACCAGAGTTCTGCCGCAGCTACTCCTGGCATGTCTCCTAGACGATGTTGCAGGATCCCTGATGGCTGTGAAAGGGGGACCACTGACAACTGTGTGACCTTTTCTCCAACCCTACCCGCAAGGAAAAAGCTCCAATGCCAAAATAACTACTCAGCACTGTACTATCTTGTCTAGCTATTCTTATACCACACTCAGTATATTAGGTATTATAGAACTGGCCAGAGTTCAAAATAAACTCATGTAACTACATGCAACTAAAATTATGTTTTGTTTCAGGTTTTAATTTAAGAAAATACACTGAATGTTGCTGTACAAATATGAATTTTGGTGGGTTGTTTTTGCTATAAGCCTCACTAGTTTCAGGCTGTTCAGCGTCACTTCTTGTCATGGGGAAGACTAGAACCATTTCTTAAATACAGATAAAACCTCACCTTCTGGCTAAACTTTGTCACACTTCTGCTCATGATGAACAAAGTTTGCAAGACTGTGAATAACAGCTTGGCTTTTTTGACATATACCATTTAGATCCTTGGAAACTAGTCAATTGTAGTTAAACATGGCAAAATCTGTAATTAGCTACTGAAGTGACTGACTATGCTGTCTGCTATGCCTTCTTCCCTGTGATAAGTACTTTCTTATGTTCTAAATAGTTTACGTTAGTTCAGGGATAATATTTTTAAGATTTCAGATAAATTGTATGGAACTAGTCTAACCAGTGTGTGGTGAGGACATACCTGATTTGAGGTCATAGTCAGGAAATATAAAGCATAGACTCCCAGAACACATTTCTGTAGAAGAGTTAGAGATGATAGTGAAGAAGTCATCCACAAGAACTGCAGCTGCCAGTGGTAAACCTCGTGTTGACAAATTGAGAAGACATCTGACAGAAAGTACCCACTGCTGTATGTTCAATGCGAGTTTTCATCAGGCTTCATCTATCTAGCATCTGAATTCAGCCAGATAATGGGAACCTGGATTTGTTGGAAAGAACCAAAAAGTTTTAGCTACATAGTATCTCCTTCCTCTTCTACTTTTAGCAGTCTTATATAAGAGTATGGAAAAGGTGGTGGAAGAAAATATAATCACCAAGGTACTTTGCTCCCCCTTCCCCTTCACAGGAACAAAAGCTCAGGTGGCTGTTACTATGCTCTGGTTGTGGCCTTAAAAGAGTTCAACATACATTTTTCTGACTATAAAGTCCAGTGGCTGCACTTTTTAATCTGAGTAAATATGACATGTTTACCTGTATGGCAAGGTTTTGGTAGCAGTGGGGGGTGGTGCAGTAGTGGCTTCTGTGAGAAGCTGCCAGAAGCTTCCCCTGTGTCCGATGGAGCCAATGCCAGACGGCTCCAAGACGGACCCACCGCTGGCCAAGCCCAAGCCCACCAGCAATGGTGGCAGTGCCTGTGGTATAGAGTATTTAAGAAGGAGGGGAAAATAAATTTAAAAACCCAAAACCTAACTGCAGCCTGAGCAAGGAGTGAGAAAGTGTGAGAGCAACAACTCTGCAGACACCCAGGTCAGTAGAGGAGGAGGAGGAGGTGCTCCAGGCACCGGAGCAGAGATTCTCCTGCAGCCCGTGATGAAGACCATGGTGAGGCAGGCTGTCCCCCTCAGCCCATGGAGGTCCATGGTGGAGCAGATCTCCACCTGCAGCCTGGGGAGGGTCCCACGCTGGAGCAGGTAGATGCACCCGAAGGAAACTGTGACCCTGTGGACAGCCTGTGCTGGAGCAGCTCCTGACAGGACCTGTGGCCCTGTGGGGAGAGGAGCCCCGGCTGGGGCAGGTTTGCTGGCAGGGCTTGTGACTCTAGGGGGGCCCCACGCTGGGGCAGTCTGTTCCTGAAGGACTGCACCCTGTGGGAGAGACCCAGACTTTATTTCTCATTATCCTACTCTGATTTGGTGGGCAATAAATTAAACTAATTTCCTCCAAGCTGAGTCTGTTTTGCCCGTGACAGGTTTGGTTTTTTTTTTTTGCTGAGTGGTCTCCCTGTCCTTATCTTGACCCGTGAAACTTTCATTGTATTTTCACTCCCTTGCCCAGTTGAGGAGGGGGAGTGATAGAGGGGCTTGGTGGGCACCAGGCATCCAGCCAGGGTCAACCCACCACAAGGAGGTAGGTAAGTTATGGAGTCCAGGTAAGAAATTCTGCTTAAGGTTATCCTATACTATGCGACAGAACATGAGAAATCAGAAGCAGTGTAGCTTGGATTAACGTTGATGTATTGCTTTTGAGACCTGAACTGATGTCTTTCTGCATCTGTGTTAGGTGTATGGAGAGTTACTCATTGAACATCCTTTTCATTTCAATAGAATTCTGTGTGCAGAAAAGGATGAAAATACACCCTTGGTTTTCTACAGCAAGATTCTGTTCTGTCCCAGTTTTCCCTCCTGGGTTTGTTTCTGGGGAGGAATTGCCCTGTGCTTCAGTATTTTCGTTGATTTATGTATGTGAAGAGCGATGAAGGCATCTTTTTTCTTCCTTTGTCAAAAGTATTACGTTCACTAACTTTCATGTCTCCCAGAATGTTCTTGTTTTAATTTATTCCTTTGCTATAAAAGTGATTACTGCTATTTTCCCCTTTCAGTGATTTTAACCTCAATTCCACATTTGAATGTCTGTTTTAGGAGTGAGTGGTGGCTTTTTCTTAGTTTTGTCCATCTGTGGAGGGTGTCCCTGATAAACTGCATAAATGCCAACCCTGCGAGGCTATAGGCCAACATAATAAATGAGAACTTGCATCAAAGCTTGCACCCTGGCTGGAGGGGGGAGTACGGGAGAATAAAATTAAAGATATAAAGAATAAAATAAAAATCTGACGATGCAATTTCCAAGCTTATACAAACTTAAAAAAAAAACAAGAAAACAAAACCTCCACCTTTCCACTTCTTAGTGTTTAATTGGGTTTTCAGAAAAGTAGACAATATCTCACAAATGAGTGAATTGATTTCTTAATCTGGCTCGTCAGTGCAGGGAAATTTACTGCTTTGTCTATCGGTCTTGAAATAACATGCCTTGACTTGGAATATGTACCTTGTTCACCCAAGCAGATGCATCTAGCCATGAGCTCTCAAAGGGCCAACAAGGAAAGAAATCTATCTCAACAGAAACAATACTTAGATGTAACAATCCGTGTATGTGCAGAACCATGTATACACTAATTGAAGTGCACTAATATTATTGTTTCTCTTGGGAAATTAATCTAGATGTTACTTTTCTACTTAATTTCTTCTCTTTTTGAATTACTGGAAAGTAGTTCTTCATGGAGAGATGCAGCAGCTTTTATGTTACATTTTTCTGTGTTAGCCCTGCTACTTGATGGGTTCTAGTTACATTGCCCTTCATAACTCCTTTTGTTTGGAGACTAGATTTATTTTTCTTTTTGTCTAAATAGCAAGGAAAATTTACTAGCTTTACTAAACGTGATAGTTACATAATACACTTCAAAAAGTAAAGAAAAAGTTTGTTGTTTGGTTTTTTTTAAAAAAAGATTTCTGTTTGATGATATGCTCGATCTGTTTCTGTACAGGATTTCCCACTGGGCTTGGAAACTATAGCAGGATGCAGAGTTCTGTTTTCAAGTATGCATAAGCATATCTGGGATTCCATGCACTGGGGAAAAAAAATTAGCTTATTTTAGAATGTGATCCAGTGTCAAGAAACTGGGGTGGACTTCACAAAATTTCTTCCCTCCCTTAAACACTTACCAATGATATGCAACACCCATAGAAGTGGTTAGAAGACAACTAGCTTTTGTGTTGAGAAGCACAGAACATAATGCTCAGTTAGCAACAGATTTCCCTGCAGAGGAAAGCAAAATGACCAGAAGTCTTGTTTCCCCTCTGCTTATGCTTAAATTGACCTCTTGGAATCTAGCTGACCTGCTCTTTTGAATTGTCTGTTCCTCAGGACTCTTTAATTAAAACTGTGCTTTCTCAGTTTAAACAGCCCCTGCAGAGTTCTGCTGTGAAGCTTCATAAGGTCAACATATGCCTCTCCCAACCCCCATGGCTTTCATGTCTTGTTGGTTCTCTGTTTTTAATTAAAAAGATTTTTCCTTAAATGCTTTCCAGCCAATTAGAGAAATTTTGCACTGAGAAACTTGTTCCAGGCCTGATGTATTGAGAAGTGAACAGAAAGCTCAGTCAGGACCATTGGCACTTTTTTCTAGAGCGCCAGCTTTCGCTGGTGCTTTTCAACAGCTTTTCTCTCTTTTTATTATTTTTTTTTTTTCTCCACACCCCCTTACCCCCCTGGCAATTTAAAATTGTTTCCAGCAAAAATAGCTGCTGTTTGATACCTTAGATGTAGCCCTGGAATTGTTCAACACCAGATACAGGATCTTTTCCTTCCACTCTGGGGTGATTGTTACTTTATTTAGATGCACGTGGCACAGAACTGCTGCAGAAAGTATGTTGGACTTTATTGGTTGAGGATCCTTTTTGCAGACTCGTACCTCCCCTTCAGACAAAAAGTACTGTTACTGCTCTTATGAAATAAAATCTTATAAACGCGCCTTGTTTCTTTCACATCCATCACATGGGGTAATGGCTGCCTCTTCGCTTGTGCGTACTTGAATTAGGAAATTAGAAGGCTGACCACCTCTGGAGCTTGCGGAAGGGAGGCTTACCATAGCCACACACACATGGAATGAGTCACAGAGTAAGAAGAGCGGTGTGTCTCTCTGACTAGTTCTTCTTGAGTTTGCCAGGAAGGCTAAATTCCTTATAAGAATTAAAGAAATGTCCTATGCATATGAGTCATGTAACCTGGAGATTGAGAAGAACTAGAAGGACCACTGTTACCACAGCTCTTTATTGAAAGATGCTATTTTAATGCATTTTGCTGACAAGATTACTTTCTTGAGGTTCCAAAACCCCTTCCTTCACTAGTGTCCTTCTAATGCTTCCACATGTAACTCTTTATATTAAATTCCTCCCTCTTTTTTTTTTTTTTTTTTATTCCCTCCCTTGTAAGCTGTTACACTCGTCTCCATTTATAGCTTAGCCAATCTGTTTGGTGTGATGCATAGAGCAATAGAGCGATGATCACAGCAAATGTCAGAATCTTCTGCCCTTTTCCTTCTGTTATTAAAATCAAATCAGATCTCTATACCATGTTATTGTAGGAGAGTTTTTATGAATCAGTAAGGTCTCATAGTATGTCCTAAAGATAATTAAGCTGTGGTTTTTAATGTAGTGTTCTCTGGAAGCTTATCCTGCAGTGAAATAGCCTTGGTTGAAATGATTGATCTCCAGCCTTTATTCACTTCGTGGTTCCTTTGCCCCACAATTATACCTGTTGCTATTTATGATTTATCAGCGTAGCTCTGCCTGGAACCACTGATGACTGGAATATCAGGATTTCTGAAGATGAGGAAAAATAACTGGAGGATTAAATTTTAGACATGGTGAGGTATATCTACAAGTATTGTAAGTTAAAACATTTACATTACGTAGATCTAAATGCAAATGATTACTGCAGCTTAGAAGTAGTAGCATGGGGTCAGTGATGAAGTCTTCATCTAGCCTCTCCCTGCACTCAGCTCATACCATTCTGTCCATGCGGTTTGTGAAATTAAAAGTAGTATACTGGAAGTCGTCTTTATCTAACCAGGTTTTGGGTTTCCCCCTCAGTATTACATTTCCTTTCGACTATATCTCTGTACCTGCAACAGCTCATCTTAATTTCCAAATGTTTTTTCAACTGGCTATTTTGTATCTTTTGACAGTTCTTCACCAGTTGTGTCATTGGCAAATTGAATTAATATGTTCTTTACTTTTTGTCCCAGTTGAGTGAAGCATTCAGATGAGCTTATGTACAGTGATTACTTTTGCATTCTGCTAAGCAATTATCCAAAATTCAACTGGTAATTATTATTACCATTTGCTTTGCAGTCTTTTGGCAAGTTTCCCATCCCTATGACAGCATTCTTATTCAAACCAACAGAAATGGATTTTTTCAATTAAGACTTTTTTAGGTTCCAGTGTGGGACTGAAGAGTTAGTATTCCAGATTGTGGGGAAGTTCCCTGGAATTAAACTAGTTATAAATTGTGTGATCTGGGCTGGGATTCTGAATGCTCCGTGTTTCCACTTAAGTCTATCTCTTGTCTCACTTCTGACAAGTCTTGAGAGATCTGTGCACTGCATATGCATAGGCGATCATCCAGTAGAAGGTCTATGAAGCATTAGCTTTATTAGCTAGCATGTTTTGTGTTTCTGGTCTGCTCTTCGGCAGCAGAGATATTGAAAGGGAGAGAAGGAGGTAGAGGAACGAGATTAAAATCTTGTGTTCTTTTGATTCCTTATACTGTGACTTTCTGTAAAGAGGTTGTAAGAAAATAAGAGCCCATGACCACTTTCAACCCACTGTTGGAGTTTAACCTACCCAAAGATGTGAAAGTGCCTGGACTGAGGAAAGAATTATCTTCATCCCTTGTCAGTGAACCATAAAACATACCACTCCCCAAGCTGTTGGCTTCAAGAGTATGTCTGTGCTGTGTAATGCGATGTTTGTATAGACAGTATAAGCTCAGGGTTGGTATTTCCATATGGTACAACTCAGCACTATCTCATGATACTAGCTTGGGTCCTGGAAGCTGCAGAGCTATATTTCTTTTACAGTAGCCTGAGACTAGCTAATCTGTCTCAGCAGGTCAGCTAACCCATGGGGAGTATTGTTACGGTGTGTCCACTTAGCTCCTTGCTGCAGAATAAATAAACTCTTGCATCTCCGTTGAGCTACTGTGAGCAGTGTACGATGCAGTCTGACAAAGAGCACTACAAAGAGCATGTGTGTTCTGGTTCACTGTGAATAGAAGAGTAAGGACCCTCCTTTACATACATGCAATTACTTCTTCTAAGTAGCCTAGGTGCTAGAGAAGCCATAAGTGAAGAGATAACTACCTTTTTTAATATCTATCTTGAAGTACGGTTGTCCAGCTGCACAGAAAATCTCTGAACCAGTAGTAATTGTGTCTCTGTTGTCCCAGCTGCATCTTGTAGGTTTTCTCTCTGGTGGTCTCGTTATTCGTAGTTTCCATTATCACAAATTCATTTCCTAGCTTTCCTAAGTTAACTTGCCTGATTTATATACTGTGCTCCTCACTCTAGAGTCTGTCTCCCCTATTGGGTCATGCAGACCTGACCTGTATCTAGAAGCTTTTTGCCTGTTGGTTGATTGTGTATTTGCACAACTACTGTCTTTCACCCTCTGTTCTTCCCCTTCATATATTAGTTACACTCACAAAAACTTTAAATTCAGTTAATCTTGTAAAATAAGCTCGGGAGTGCCATTTATTTCATGTGAGGAACTGATTTTTCCCTATGGTGTTAAAAGGACTGATGTGAACTGAATTCTGTTTCTGTAACTATGTTACTGAACTCTTCCAGCAAACCTTGTCTTGTTGAGCAAGATAATTGGTACCTACAAACTCATAATCTCTTAGGAATTCCTTACTCTATGCTTCGTTCTGAGGCCTTGCTGTCATTCAGTATGTCCGTGTTTGACTAAAGGTGTGATGTTGAATTAGTTTAGATAAACAGTACAGCTGTGCTTATGTGTAGTTCTCGCATCACTTTAAAGTTGCCTTACGTCCAGAAATGTCGATAAATCTGGTTTAAATCAGTATGATCATGAATAAAGGTGTTGTATATGATTAAAAGAATTGTTGGTTTATGCTCTGCTACGTGCCTTTCAAGAACCTTAGATGAGTATCAGCATGAAGTGATCTGCATGCATGATTACTACTTTGATATACCACTACTACTTTGTGAAATGGGAATAAAGTAGTACTATGGAAAACCTGTAATCTGCAAATGAGTTATGAAATGTAGTAGGCAATATTTATAAATTAAGCTTGATTTATTTTGAATTTGTTGCAGGGATGTAATTCGGGTGAGGTACAGTCTGATACCTTCCTTTATTAGCTGAGCTGAGAGTGATTTGCATTCCCTGCTCTTACTAAACATGCATCTCATCACCTCCATTGGCACAATGGACCTTTCTTCAGCTTGGAGGAGGAGATACTTGAATATCAACGAGCTCTTCTCATCCCCTTTTTCCCTCTGGAGCCATATCCCATGGGAATCTTCAAAGCAGATCTCTGAATACATTAAAGTCTGCTCTCCTAAAACTCAGGGTTGTGGTCCTGCTTTTTGCCGGGTAGATAAAATCCTGAAAGCTTCATGAAATGGTTTTCAGGTATAAAGACAAAGACCTTAGAAATACTTCAGGCATAGGAAAAACTTCCATAGAAGTTTACACCTTCCTAGACTTCAGTGTCAGTTAGCCAAAACCCACAAATCTGTAGGATAAAAGCTTTACTAGTTATAGTGCTCACAGAGATACTTGTCAAATCTTGTCTTCTCTGACGTTTTCCTACATTAAGCTTTAGTCCTAGGTGCAGTCAAAATTGACATCAGCTGATTTAATAAACTGGTATAGATTCCCCAGCAGAAGTTGTAAAGGAGTAACGTGGTGAACCTGGTGTTGCTTAATAGAAGAAGCAATAGAATCAAGAGGGGCTGAAGAGTACACAGGAGTACATAGTAAACCTAAATGAAACCAAACATTTAAGAAGGAATGTTTTGGGTTTTTTGTCTGTTGGAAAGTCCAAGTATGTCACGTTCCAAAGTGTTACTAGTGTTTGTTTTCATAGAGGGAGGAGAGATGTTCATAAAGGCAGTATTGTCCTGAATGGAATTTCAACCCTTCCCCTTTCGTTCTTTTGCGCCATAGGACAAACTTTCATTCTGAACTATATTCACCCCTACCTCTAGTCCGGTCTTTACCTGCCTATTTTTTTATTATTTTCTATCATTATACTATCCTCCTGTGTTTATCTGTCTGTTCTTATTATCTGTTTCTCAAATACTGGTTCCCTTCTAGCCCAGGTATCTGGTTATCTATTACTACTTCGCTCTTTACTCCTGTTGGAGTTAAGTTATTGTATGTTCAAAGTTCTTACCTACCTTCCAGTCAAATTTCACTTACATAATTTCCAGAATAACTTAGACATTATCTGAAAGGACTTCAAGCTGTTTCTGCATCACTATCTTACGTCAGAAACAAAGCTGTTTGTTTATTTCCTCTTTTCTCTCATGCCTACTCCCCATGCTGCTAATAGGTATTTCTTCATTTCTGCCAGCAGTGGCAGAGGGATGGCTGTGCTATGCAAAGTTACAACACAATGCGGGTGCTAGTCAATACCATTAGGATACTGACCAGTTAATATTGCAGCTTATTCCTGAAAAAAAATTTATTTTTTCTGTCTACTCTGATTGGAAACGTCTTTTATCAAACCCTTGAAATGACTGAGCAGACATAATTGTCCTTTAAGGTGCTGAGAAGTGTTTTATGGCTTTCTTCTGTGATGGACAGAACCTCAAATGTGATGTCTCAGTTTCAGAATGCTGATTAATGATGACGCTTTTCTGTACCTGCTGTCTGAGGATCTCCAGGTATTTTACAGATGTTAAGGAATGAAGCTTCCCAAGTACCTTGGCAATACTATTTTCACTGTACTGTTCTAGGAAGTGAGACAGAGAAATGAAATGACTAGCTGAAGTTCACATAGAGGCAAAACCAAGATGTGTGGCTTTTTGATATTATGAATTCAATTTTATATGCTAAAATTGTATTTTTCTTACAGATAAGCCTTCTTTTACCCTGAGACAAGTAGGAAAACACATGCTAGTATAAGGCAGTATCATTTAGACAAATTGTTTGTAAGAATCTGTCATCTTTTTTCTTTTAAGAAATTTTGAGAATAATCATTGCCTTACTCAGAATAGTAGATCACTGTGTGTGTCCTACATGGGATGATGTACAGTGGTTTTTTAGCTGTTTTCAGGCGTGACGTTATAATGCCCTTCCCTACTTACTTCTCTAGCCAAAGTCTTTAGAGCAAGATAGAAGGTCAGATTAGTTAACATGTGTCATCAAGTTCATTATCTCTGTTGTAGAACCACATGCTCAGTGTCACTTTCACAACAATCCTTCCCTCTTCAGGAGCGGAAGGCAATGTGTGTGCATTAGTAATGTATACTCTCTGAAAGTACCCAGGCTCCTAAGCGTTCTGGTATTTAGCTGGTAACTGTATCACTTGGAAAGCCAATCTCAGCGTGCAGAAGCTGCTTGCTTCTAAAGTAAAATTGGCAAGAGATTTTCCCGTTTGAAGGAGCTCAAAATAGAAACTACTTTATATGCTGGAGTATCTTCTTTATTCATCTTCCCTCATTGTAAATTCAGAATATTTCCCTTTTGTATAGAGGTTGCAGGCTTTTGTTGTTTTTCCATAGCTTCAAAGTACTAACTAGTAGAGTCTTGTTCAAGCATGTTTTTCTTCAAAGGACCACCTTATAAAAAAGCGTGCTGTTCGTTCCCCATAGGTCCAGTCTGCTAGGTGAGTTGCACATAATGTCTAGTGAAAGATTTCTTAAACACGTCTGTTCTGTGAAGGACCATCTTCTGAGTACTTTTGTTAAAACAGTGAAACACCGAAACCTGGAACTTGATCTGGCTCTGTTACTTCTCGCTGTTTATCTGGAAACACAGGCTTAAAAGCCAAGCTCTGGATCTGAAACCCAGCAAAGTGGGATTTTGGCATTTGCTCTCATGGGCTGCTGCACAGGGAAGTTGAGTATGTGCACTCGTGTAGCTAAAGCCAAAGCTGAAGAATACCTGCTAGAGCTTGTCCCTTGTAGCAGCTTGTGTCCATCATATCTTCTCCTATGAGTATACAAGTGTGATGCCCAAACTAGAAATCTGTTTTTCATAGGCTTCTTTGGTAGCCAACAGATAATGCCCGATCCATAGTGCAGTTTTGAACAGTTCAGGTGGGATCCTGGCCAAAAGTCACTCTCTGGCAATCTTTTCCTTTATTGATTATGTTAGGAGTTTAGGTAGAGCAGCCTTTTCATTTAGGACCTAAGTTTGGTGCCTGATGTTAGGCAACACAAACATTACTCTTCCACTCTGCATTTCAAAGTTCAGATCAATAAGTTAAACCCTTAGGAAAATATGTCTTCCTAATGATGCTGTGTTATTTCATTTTAGTTTCGCACTCACTATTCCATAATGCTCATGAATAAACCTTTTAGGGAAGTTTTTGATTCCATGATGATTTTCTTCCTTTATAAATCTTCCATAACTTTTGTATCTAAAGTATCCCATAAGCAAAGCAAGTGAGAGTGAGTAGTATATTAAATCTTATTAGACTAGAGGAGTTAAGAAACAAATCAATAGTCACTGAAATAAAACTTGTAATTAAGTATTTCCTTTGAATCCTAGCTAAGACATCTTGCAGAACTAATTTTAAAGGAAAAAAATAATCCAGTGAAATACTACGTATCTGTTTCTCAGAAAGTACACACTGCCAGTTTAGCAATTGTGGTGAATTGCCTCTGGCTGGACACGAGATGCCCACCAAAGCTGCTCTGTCACTCCTCCTCAGCTGGATGGGGGAGAGAAAATACAACGAAAGGCTCAGGGGTCGAGATAAGAATGGGGAGAGATCACTCACCAATTACCCTCACGGGCAAAATAGGCTAGGGTAACAGCCTCCTTTGGGTGCTCCCACTTGCTCCAGCGTGGGACCCTCCCCAGGCTGCAGGTGGAGATCTGCTCCACCATGGACCTCCATGGGCTGAGGGGGACAGCCTGCCCCACCATGGTCTTCATCACGGGCTGCAGGAGAATCTCTGCTCCGGTGCCTGGAGCACCTCCTCCTCCTCCTCTACTGACCTGGGTGTCTGCAGAGTTGTTGCTCTCACACTTTCTCACTCCTTGCTCAGGCTGCAGTTAGGTTTTGGGTTTTTAAATTTATTTTCCCCTCCTTCTTAAATACTCTATACCACAGACACTGCCACCATCGCTGATGGGCTTGGGCTTGGCCAGCAGTGGGTCCGTCTTGGAGCCGTCTGGCATTGGCTCCATCGGACACAGGGGAAGCTCCTGGCAGCTTCTCACAGAAGCCACTTCTGTAGTGGCCCCCACGGCCCCCCTTGCCATTCAAACTCAATATACAGATGTAGCAATTAAACATGGTTAATAAGGGAAGCAAGTTTTTTAAGATGTAATACAGCTACTGAAAACTTTGTTCATTATTTCTTTTAGCTTTGTCTTTTAGGAGAATGTATCTGCACCATCCCTTTACACACCCTCACATGCACATGCAAAGTGTGGAGCTTTGTTTTATAATGTCTTATACTGATTTAAAATAAACTGGATTAGTTCTTTGGTACTCAAAATATTATTTCAGGTAAGAGGCATGCTTTAGGTGTATGTAAAGTGAATCCATAGGCAAATAGCCAACGCTGAATAGAAATCTGACATTTTTTTGTTGATGGCAAGTGGCATTTTTCTCCCTTCCGTGCTCTCTTGGTTGTATTTCATCTGCTGGAGTAAATGTGAGACAAGCAAAGAAATTCAAACTGGCAACTCCTGAATCCTAATCTTGTTAATGTGGGACTTGGAGCAAATCACTTAATCTCAATGTACCTTTGTTTTTCTATTTATAACCTGGATTTCCACCTGTTGGATTAAAATAAGTAGCCCTTGGATGTATAGGTTTTGGCTGGATAGGTAAAACTTGAGACTACGTAGGTATCAGTATAGATCAAATTTGATGGAACCAAGGCCTTAATGAGCTCTCACTTCTTTATTAGTGGTAAGCAGTTAATTTTAGACAGATGCATGTAAACTTCCTTGCAGCTTCTTTCCATTAAAATAATTTAATTCTTCTTTAAATACACAGAAAAGAGTGTGTAAAACAGTAAAAGCATTTCAAATTTAAAAACTTTAATATAAAAAAACCCCTTTAATATCAGTCTTCCTTTTCTTCTTCCCACCTCCCACTCCTCCTGTTCCCCAATTTAGACTCAGAAGTTTTTTCCTATGGGAATTTTTCTCCTTTTAATAGTTCTTTGGATGATATTAAAATCACTTCTGGAGGAAGGAAGAAAAGATTTTATGATAGTTAGAACTGGATTTCAAGAGCTATATCTATTAATGTGAAAACTAACCAAACCTGCCGTGAGGAAGTATGAAAGGGGCGGCTCCGTTTTGTTGTGGTTTGGTTGCGGGAGGTTGTCACGCGCAATGTATGCGATCATCAGGAAGTCTTTCAGACCTAGCATAGTCTCAGCAGAGGGTGAGTTGGACCATTGATTTATTTTTTTTCAGCCAGACAGTTAAAATTTGTTGCTTTGCTTTGACACTTTGCTTACTCTCTTTGAGTATTTGCCAAATGTTTAATTAAAAATTAGGTGTTGGTCAAAATACATCTGATACTTAATTTGTGGATATTTGTATGATTCTATTTCTGATTGGTACAAGATGAACATATTAAAAACCTAAAACCTCAGGTTATGAAAGTGACATTGTAGAATCAAGTCGATGATCTTAATTTTTGAGGATTTTTTTACGTAACATGGATATAGGTAGAGAGGAGTTTTACTTTTTACTCACTTGTGACAACTCTGCAGGGCACAGACTTCAGCGTTAGACCTCAGACCTTAGTATATGACAAGTGGTGCTCCTCAGGGGTCATTATTGGCACTGGTGCTGCTTAACATCTTTGTTGGCATGGACAGTGGGATTGAGTGCTCCCTTAGCAAGTTTGCTGACCATGTGAAGCTCTGTGGTGTGTTCAACATGCTGAAGGGAAGGGATGCCATCCAGAGGGACATTGACAGGTTTGAGAGGTGGACCCGTGCAAACCTCGTGGAGTCCAGCAAGGCCAAGTGCAAGGTCCTGCACGTGGGTCAGGGCAATCCCAAGCACGAATACAGGCTGGGTGGAGAATGGATTGAGAGCAGCCCTGAGGAGAAGGACTTGGGGGTGTTGGTAGATGAGAGGCTCAACGTGGCCTGGCAGTGTGCACCTGCAGCCCAGAAAGCCACCCGTATCCTGGGCTGCATCAGAAGAAGCGCAGTCATCGGGCTGAGGGAGGCGATTCTCCCCCTCGGCTCCACTCTTGCGAGGCCCCACCTGCAGTACTGCATTCAGCTCTGGGGCTCCCAGCAGAAGGACGCAGACCTGTTGGAGTGAGTCCAGAGGAGGGCCACAAAGTATAGTCTGTGACCACAGGCTGGGAGAGCTGGGGTTGTCCAGCCTGGGGAAGAGACGGCTCCAGGGAGACCTTACAGCAGCTCCCAGTACCTAAAGGGGCCGACAGGAAAGGTGGAGAGGGGCTTCTTACAAGGGCATGGAGTGATAGGACAAGGAGGAATGGCTTTAAAATGAAAGAGGATAGCTTTTCATTAGCTATCAGGAGGAAATTCTTCCCTGTGAGGGCGGCGAGGCACTGGCACGGTTGCCCAGAGCAGCTGTGGGTGCCCCATCCCTGGCAGTGTCCCAGGCCGGGCTGGACGGGGCTGGGGGCAACCTGGGCTGGTGGGAGGTGTCCCTGCCCATGGCGGGGGGTGGGAGCTAGGTGGTCTTCAAGGTCCCTTCCAACCCAATCTATGTATTCAGTCACTCCCAAGGAATGGCTGTAAGGTATTTTGAGAAGAGGCTTAGGTAAGTGTTAAGTTAATCTAATATTTTAAGCAGCCTCAAAACACTGGATATTTGTTTGCTAGTAAGTTAATTCTCTATGTATGTAAATAATTAGAAAATTATTTGACTTGCAAGGGCATTTGCAGGCAACATAGCAAAAGGAATTTACATAATGCCTAAAGTTACACAACAGTGATCAATATGAAACCAGAGTGTAGTTGTAATTGACTCTGGAGGAGCCTGAATCATCAGGGAGTTAACTTTGGGTCATCAAACATACCCCTTACAGCCTAGTCTGTGTGGAACATTATTGTTCAAGTTATGGACAGAAGTTATTCTAAAATCTTATTCTCAGGCTAGGTAGCTTTTTGAGGAAATACAAGCAAAAATAAATAAATCCAAGATGAAATAGCTTGTATGTCTGCAGAAGAGATGATTTAAAGAAAGCGTCAAGAGAATTTTCTTCAAAATCCTGAGTTTTTAAGTTACGGAGGTATCCAGGAGTGACTTTTCTACTCTTCAGGAACCTTGTTTGGGTAACTTTGAAGTTGAAATGATTTCAAGGTAAATGCAGATACGACAGACTAATATTATCCTTGAGCTGTAAAGAAAAATTAACATTATAGTTGCCTTCTTTGATGATTTTGAGGTGAAACAAAGCTAAATAAGCAAAACAGCAACACTGAAATAATTGTAAGTGACAACGTCTCACAGAAAATACCTTAGATTTAGACTCTGAGACTGGCTCCCATCTTCTGTAATTGGAAGTGCAACACAGAACTTCTTGAGATTTGAATGCAACTGGAGCGGTGTACAGGCTGCTGATTTTTCTGCACAAGTATTTATTTTCCCTTTGCTAACCAATGGATTGTCCAGATACATGCTCAGTACAGTGTTCTTTTATCATTTCACTGCCTCTGTAATGAATTGTTTTAAAGCTTATTTTTAACTCAGATCACTTTGGTAGTCAGGTATATGACACAACTACTCAAACAGCTGGTTTGGCAAACTGAAAGAGCAGTGAACTGTGCCAGACGAGGTGGAGGTGAGAAATTGTCAAGTTTGCTACCAAGGAAATAGATACTGGTATTCAACCTTCAGTGTACAAATTGAAACCTATCTGATGAAATACACATGCTTTTGTTCTACTGAATGCTATGTGTGTGTTTCAGCTGATTCTTAGAACTATAAACATGATCATTTGCAATTTTTCACTACATTGTTTTAAACAAAAAATTTCAAACAAAAATATTTGTATGAAAAATCCGGACTTGCCTCTAGTCCCGATGTCTCTACTTTAATATAGAAGCAGGCCACAAAATACAAATGCGATTCTAATAGATAACTTGAAAAAAATTTATTCAATTACTTTTAACCAACATACTCTACCTCTCCTTGCCATGGTAGTTATAAATGAAAACTAATTCTGGTTTAAAGCTCCCCTTCACCTACCAGACTAAGTTAAGTAGCTTTTGATGGATGTCTGACATAAAATTACACAATGAGTGTAGCAGAAAGTGAGGAAGTTTGGGCATAAGTGACAGTAAATGCTGTTGACTTATTTATAATGCTGAAATGAAAATTAATAAATTAGGGGAGGGGAAGAACTCTTGTGTGGTGTTTAATCCAAGCTGAGCTGGATTTTGGGTAGGCTATCATTACAAACAACCTTTTTTTTTTTTTTTTTTCCTTCTCTTTTTTTCTTCCCCCCTTCTCCTAAAACCACCAGAAGATGAACAGCACATACATATTCTTCTCTGAAATCATGCCTGTGGATCAGACCCAAATGGATGAATGGGACGAGATGGAAATTAATTGGGTGACTTTTCACAGAATTCAGTTTAGGCTTTAACTGAACTGCTTCAGATTCCACTAGAGTTAATATCTTTGAAAGCTGTTGCAGAGTTTGTCTTCCCATATTTGCATGCATAACTATATTCTTTCTTTTCCAGTCATGCTAGCATACAGGTGAGATCCTGACAGGATACTGTGTTCTCCAGTTTTAGCCTGGTCTGGATGTTACTTGTACAAGAAATCCTTTCGTTCTTTTCTTTTAGAGTTTTAGCACGTGACTTGCATGCTTGAGTGCCAAAAGAAGTCTAGGGATCACTAAAACGTCATGATAGTTCAATTGCTTTTTAACTCAGTTGTGTATGCGCTTTATTGCAAGCTTTGGATGCACTGAATAAATAAATTCTGATAAAACTACAGCATGCAATGCCTTTGCTTCCAAGTAGTGTCAAGTGATTTGGAAAAGGCCAAAAGTGCCATTATGGATCGATAGGAGCTTGGAAGACAACAAAAGGGAGGCAAATGACTTCACTGGTTTTGAAGGGGTTTCAAATTCTGAAGAATTTTAAGTTTTTACTTGTTGAAAAGCAAAGTCTCAATCCCAGAATGTTTTACCTGCATCACAGTTGAGTCTGAAGAAGCTGCCCAGTAACTACATTATCTGTGTAGGCTTTCTCTAGCATGCAGACAAGGGTGTTGTAGTAGAGATATTTTTCTTGTTGGGGTTTTGGGTTTTTTGGGGGGGGTGGTGAGGCGATGTGGAAGCGTGGTATATTGCATTATTTCTTAATGCAGCCATCTTCAATTATAAGTACAGGAGCAGGTTAGAGCACAGAGATAACCTGTTCCTTGGCATTTTTTGGCAGTTGAGTATCTGAGCATGTACCTTTGTTGATGGAACAGCTTAGTTTCTGTGTGTGAGTTCAAATATCTGAATAACTGGCAGCTGGGTCTTCTCCCTGTAAAATTGCAGGCATTCTTCTCATATCATGCTATCCTCCCTTGCATTCCCTCTTGTTGGCTTCAGTCCCTCCCTGAAATCTTCTGTTTCAAGGGCAGAGTCTGCCAAGGGTGCATTGGCAAGAAAAGCGAATTCTCCCCCTGAAGAGCTGGTGTCACTCATTAGGATGTGAGAAGAGTGGCTGTAAATAAACAACAAATTATGTTGAGTTCTGTGTAGTATTAATTCTAGAAATGTATAAAAGGACATGCAGCTGGCTGGATAAGGTAGAGATACTATTATTGTTTAGAAAGAAGTGATCCCTGCACCCAGTGAAATGTTTGCCACTTCATCCTAGGAGTGTTATTGTAACTAGAACAACTGATACTATCTTTAACTTAGCATTACCTCTAGTGTCTTTGGGTTTTTTTAGTTGACCTTACCAGGTGAAGAGCACCAAGAAAGTACATGTGTGTCCTGTAGAGTTGTCCGGTATTCAGTGAAGCACTGTTGCCTGTAATGCATTTTACGACCTCACATTGTATCTTTAATATAAATAAAGGGAATATGCAAGACTGTATGTTCCACCACAAGGTGTGAATGGGTTGCCCAGGGCAAGCTGGAAGACTCTAAGTTGAAACCTGTTCTTCTAGCAATTGTACTTGTGTTACCTTGAAAGCAACATAATTTGTCTTTCTTTACAATCAGTTTTAAAATGGCTTTAAAACTAGAGTACTGTGCTTCACGGGGCTATGAAGTTCATATGTACAGTTGGTTTTTCCTACTTTGTGGTGGAAAAAGCTTCAGCTCAGTATTTAAGAGAAGGATAATCCTAGTGGTACAGTTTCTTGTGGTAAGAGCTGGAGAGGAAAAGAGACCTTTTCTGGCCATATGCCTAGGATGAATTGGAAACTGAAGCTGTTGACTTCTCTGTATTGAACGCATAGGAGACTTTCTTAATGCCTTTAATTAAAGCTGCACTACCATGTCAGCAGAACCTGATCTAATTGCTGGCTAGTGAGATACTGCCTTCTCACATCCTCGCGGCAGCTCCAGCACTTGTCCGATCTCGTGCTGCTCTGTCTCGGCATGCTAAACTGGCAGAAAACCGTTCCGTAGTTCTGCCGCTTGAGTTGGTTTTCTGCCGGCATAGCATGGGGCAAGGTGCCAGCGCGAGGTCACGCGAG
Source organism: Falco punctatus (assembly GCF_963210335.1). Lineage (NCBI taxonomy): Eukaryota > Metazoa > Chordata > Aves > Falconiformes > Falconidae > Falco > Falco punctatus. Next base: position 3,126,063 of record NC_137587.1, read on the forward strand.
GGGCGGGATGCGGAGTGTGGTACTCCACAGCCACGGCCCAACTCAAACGGCCTAGCACTTTATAAGTGCAAAAATCACAGTGTTGATAAACCTGGCCTTAAAAGACAGGTCACATTGCTCTGGATTGATACTTGGCCCAGTCTAATTAGGCGTTATAATGAATATACTAATATTTTGTTTTAAAACCTCCTTTAGAGAGTAACACGCCTGTTGAGTTTATAGCCAGAAAGTACCATCAGGCCGTGTAGTCTGACCTGTATAGCACATCATTAAACTTCACTTAGTAACACCAGTATTGAGCCAAAACACTTTTGTCCGACTGAAAAATAATTTGCATATCTTCCAGAAGGGCATTCAGGTTTGATTAAGTCACGTGAGCCTGAAGGGGCCGAAGGGCCCCTGGGAAAAATAGCAGGAGGAAGCAGTCAGCTGTCGGTGCTGCCAGAGCAATTAGGCTGGCCCGCAGCCCTCCCCATGAGGTGCCCAGCTGTCATGGGAAGGAGGGCTGCCGGGATAGCCCGCTCCGCGACACCTTCCTGGTGTGCTCACACTGCTTTGGGACACGGGCGGGAGGCCCGGCCGGTGTGTGGCGCTTCTGCAGGCGGGCGGTAGGGTGGCCCTTGGGCACGCTCGTGTGCTGCTGCCGCCGCTGCTGGGAAAACTTGCGATGGTGGAAGGGCCAGGTGGGAAAGAAACTGTCCGGACGGGGCGGGGGGGAAGGTTGTTTGCTGGGTAACTTTTGGTTTGTCGGAGGTCAGAATTTACTAAGACTTACTTGGGTTTGAACTGAAAAGTATCATTAGGGGCTAGTAAAATCAGAATTCTGAACACGCTACCATCTCAACTTGTGGCGATCTTTAACAATGCGTTTATCTTCACATAAAAATCTTTTTTTAAGTTTATGAAAATTATGTTATTTAAAGTATTTGAATCATATGTTGAAGGGAATTTCTTATCCTTCTTTTTGATAAGCCAAGTAAATGATCGTGTTGAGCCTCTCTCGGTGAGGCATGTTTTGTAAACAGGTGATCATTCTTGTAGCCCTTCTGACTCCTTTTCGATTCACACCATCATTCCTGAGTTGTGGGTATTTCAGATTGGTCAGAGGCTGGTAACTCAGCCTCTCTCTTGACATTGTTGTGTTTACTCATCTGAGGACCGTAATACTCTCCTGATTACGTTATTCTGAGCATTTGTGGTCGCCTTCCTCTCCACTTGTCTTAACTGTTTACCAGGTGGAGCCCCCTGCATTCTTTGTTTCTAGATACAGGGTTTCATGTATGAGGATACTCTAAGCTAGGTGGGAGCCAGCTATGTCAACTATGTTACTACTCATTCCTTTTAAATTTTTACTGTTTCCTCTCTTTCTTTTTGGCTCACAAATGTTATCAATAATTCTTGGTCTTTTCTAGGTCATTAATTGAAAAATTGCTTCAGAATGTGGAACTAAGGGGGTATTCTTGGGGATCCCAGGAGAAATACACCCTCTAAGTAGTGATTCCTCATCTTTATTTTGAGATATAATGGTTATCATGTTAATGCGTGTGGTGGTTGGTTTGAACAATTCATATATTTAATCACAGCACTGTTCAGTAGAAAGTGTAGTATCTCTCAAAGGCTGTTATTTGATGCTCTTTTACATTTAGACTTTGAAAAAAATTTAGAATTTGAAAAGATTCGTTAATACACCAAGAATTTTTGTTGTTGTTCGTTGCTATCAGTAATTAACTGATGAAGTCAAATATTTCATGGTTGCGTATTATATTTGGGAGTACTATCAGGCTGGCCATGGTACAGATGCCTAGGTTATCTCAACCGATGGCAGCACTTTAGGCCTTATTTTGACCCCGTCCTTGCACTCATTGGTATACTGTGTGCTTCTCTCAGATAGCCACTTCAGTCAGAGTAATTCCCTGATCTTAGAATTTTTAAGTGCTAATGCGACTTCTGCTTTTATCCTACTCCTGTAAAATTTCCCAGGTGTTCCAGACTTTGAAAATCAATTCTCAGCAGTGCTGAGAGCTTGTCAGCCAATCCTCTTGAAAATTGACAGATTACAAACATCTGCTTTTAATTTTTTAATATGTTAAGTACCACTCCACTAACTGACATATTCCTAAATTATCACTGAAATGGAAAATGTTTTGGATTATGCAGAAAAAGGAAGGATGATATGTATTATATTAAATGCAGCACATGCTTTTCCTGAATGCTACTTTATTTTTTCCTCCTATGAAGCAAAATGTCAAGAAGACTATCATTTCTACAGTTTTCTCCTGATATGCATATGATTATCTTTGTATTTTTGTCCCCTGACTTTTTTTTTACCTGTTTCATTTTGTTTCTCTTTCAAGTTTTCTGCAAATTCCTAGCTTCTCACTATTATTCGCTGCTGCCAGCAGACTCTTTGATTACATTGTGTTATTTATTTTTATACTGCTTACAAGTCTATGAAAGATATCTGTGCTAGTACTAGATGAGTTTTACTTAAATCTTCCGGTTGAAATATATCAGCAAGGTAGTTAAAATATTGTTAGTGTTTGGCAGAGAACATATTCTCTCCTATTACCTGAATTTCATCCTGCATGCCTTTTGGAAAGGAAAGTATGTGATATCCAATAAAGTATAACACAAGGATCTTATCCATAAAGATGTTTGGCACCACTGTGACAATGCAAGTTGTATGAAGTATGCAAGAATGATAGATGTTACTAAGAAACTAGGGAAAATGCTCTAATAGTGTAATGCTTAAGAACCATATTTGCATAATGGAGGAAATGATGATATAACTTACACAGACTTGAGGTAGATAAAGTTTTCTGTACGTTCCTAATTTTACCATTTTATGATATTTACAATGCTTAGCCATACAAATATAATGTTGTACTACTGTCATGTTTTTAAATGGCTTTTCCTTGGGTTTTTTTGAGATAAACAAAGTCTTACACTACTGAAAAAGTTAATTAATACTAGTTACCTTCCTAGCCCATGTACCAAGCAAATTCCATAGCAGGTAGTTCTTCTTTGTTGATTTTATAACTTGTGCATGAAATTAGGCAACAGCTTGAACAAAGCCTTGGTATATCTTTTTGCATGACTTCCAAAACATCTGAAGGTGTAAACAAGGAAAAATTCAGTTTGAAACAGGAAATTGTAACATAAGATGAGAATTTCACTGCTTGGGCAGTACTGTAAAGTCTCTAGAAGGGTTATTATCTATAAGTTGGTTGATCCCTGCTCATCATTATTTTATTCTATTGCATGGAAAAATAGATTTTTAAACTGTGAAGATCTCAAAGCAGGTCTTTTTGTTTATTCAAGTTGGAGTGGTTTGTTGTAGTGCTGTTTGCTGTTCGTGAAGTTGAATAGTAAATCTTCTAAATACCAATAGAAACTGACAGCAAAGGCAAAATATGCCTTATGTTGGCATGTCGGTCCAAGTGTGGGTGGATTTTCAGGATTTTGAACTCTTCAGCTATTAACCTGCTTGCTGCAGAGAAGTCTACTCTGGTAATTGTAAAATTAATGATTACACTTTCAACCACTTGATAATCATGAGTAATTCTTAAAAAAAAACACCAAAAAAACCCCCTGAACCACCAAAAAAAACTTCAAAAGGGTAGGTACTCCCATTACTAGGAAAGAAAATTGACTTGGTTGGAAAACCTTAAGGCAGGCATGTTATTTTTGAAGGAGATGCACCTTTCCAAGTCAAATACAAACACATAAGAGAGACAGGGTGGAACTAGCTGCATCTAATGACTCTCTTGCCCAGAGCAAGGGATGTTCCTATCTTATTTAATAAAAGCATTTAAAATGCAGCCTCTGAATGTTACAAAACAGAGGATTGTACACCATTGCTAAGTACTGAAGTGACTGGTTAAAGATTCATTTGTCCTTAATTAAGATGACCCTAAAATTCTTCATATGGTGGCTACTGGAGGATATAATTGGAGGCACCTGGCACTTGCTCACTAACTTTAGCTCAAGATTTTACTCTTGTAAGAGATTCTTCAGTAGATAAATTCAGAATGATTTATCCTTTTAATTCTCTAGCTTTAATAACCATAAGCAATTTCCTTAATGATTTAGAATTGCATGATGCAGGAGATAGTTAAACTTACTCTCCAAGAGATTAGTTTCCTCCTTTTTCACTAGTGTTGACTTTATTATTTAAAAAAAAAAACAAAACAGCAATATTATGGATTTCATTTGATTTTTCTAATTCAAGTGCTATCAATTGTGAGATACTGCCTGTCACTGTCCTGTTTGCTGTGGAGTTAGGGACATTTTGTGGATTACATTCTGAGGAAGGTGACGCGTTGCTTTCAGACACAGGAGAAAAAAGAAGAGAGCTTTACTGGAAGTCCTGTGGCCAGCTGTTCTACAAGGTGGCTTGCAAGGAAACTGCTTCTTCCCAAGGAAGGCAGTGGAGCCTTAAGCTAGATAAGGACTTCTGGGTTGGTGCTGGTGAGGGAAGTAGTAGTCCTTGGCCTCCTCTCTGCTCCTAGTTTTCTTCCCTTTCTTTGTGGGGTGCAGTTAGCTGTGTAATGAAGACAGCACAGAGCTGACCAAAACAAAAAATTACCTGGAAAAATGAAGTTACTTTTCAGTTTAATCAGTTTCTTGTCCCATTCACAGTGGGGCTGTACAGGCAGCTGTGCTGGCGTGAAGATGGGAATGAGAGGTAGGGAGGAGAATAGGATTGCCCTTCTCAGTAGATGACCCAGCATAAAATCTAGGTTTTTATTACAACTTTGCTTGGTGGTGATATAAAGGGCCTAGCAGGCCACACTTGGTCTTAGCACCATAAAACTTCTCATCCTTAGAAAACAATTTATATATAACTTCAGATCTCTTGGTTACAGCTGTAAGCGTAAGCTATCAACAGCTTGCTAAAATTGTCTTGTCTGGCTTTAACTGCGTGCTGAAGAGTGGGAGCCAAAGCAGAAAGATGACTAGCATATTGGCTCAAATAACATTTTACTGAAAATACTGTGGTTGCAGGTATTTTGAGCTTCTTCCTGAACTTTCAATACAAAAAGTATTGTGGATGCTTAACCCACAGATATTAATTCCTCTGGGGTATAGGTCCCACCCTTTTCTCAGTTTATGGTTCCTATGCTTATCCCGAAGTTGTCAGAATATTTTTTCCACTTTTTGCAAAAGCCCGCTTAGCCAATGAAGCAGCTTTTTTTCTTTTTCCTAACTTTCTGATGTACATTAGAATTTGCTATACATATAGAGTTTGACTGAAACTCTACCTGTTTTACTCAAACCGTAGATGTAGTGAAGCTGCTTTGACAAGCAACTTTACTATCTCTCTGCCCTTCTCAAGCTGTGAAAAAGGCTGCAGGGGAACCAAGAACGTTTGCCAAAACTTTCTAGCCGAATGCCTGAACGTGGTGCTCGGGCACAGCAGGCTCAGTCTGAGTCAGACTGACAGTGCTTCTAGGATAATTGTTTCAGATGTAAAAATTTGTGGAAGGATAACGAAAGCACCTCTGCTGGCTGCAAGTACATTAGAATAACAGAGCAAAGCACACCACTGCAGACAGTCAGGAGACTAACATTCATCAAGGTGTTCGCCTGTATTTTATATTGAAGCTTCCCAAAACAAACAAAACCACTGAAAACATTCATCAAGCTACTACCAGCGGTTCCTTCGCCTTGACAGTACCAGCTCAACTGAGAGCAGGTTAGCCTGAGGATTCTTGCTCTTTACTAGGTAATGCTATCTCTTGCACTCATCTTCTGAGCGCATCCACTTGTATTAAAGTGCCTTTGTGTGGCAATACTTGAAAGCCTTTTTTCAGAATTCATTGTGCCCCATGTTTTTTGACTGAACTATTTATATTAAAACCATTTCTGCTTCCCTTGCCTGTTCTCTCCCTTCCCTGTTCTTCCCCCTCCTTTTTCCTGAGTAACTGTAGGGTGAGAAAAGAAGCAGTTTTGCATTTCAGTACAGTTAATGTAGCCAAGAGGTTTGTTCGTTGCCACTTTGTACTTTCAGGCAAACGAGAAAATTTAGATTAATAGGTTGTTTATTCTTTTGCGTGTTCCTCAAATCAAAGGCACTGGATTGCATTATTAAAGAAGTTTTATGTGGCAGGCTTGGAACTGTCCTCACTGAGCTGTACATGAAGAAAAATGACTGCTTTTCATCCCCCACTCATTATGCAAACTGGCACAGGAACACTGTTAAATGCAGTATCATGTACTATCGCTTAAAGACCTTCCTTCTGTACAGCTGATGTTGGGCTCCAGTTTCACAGGATGATCTGTCTTGGAACAGGCAAGGAAAACCCTAGAAACAGAAACACATATGTCCTTATATTTTAAAGATTTAAATATTAACCAGTTTAATAAAAAGAGGTTTTGTTTAGAACACTAGTGACTGTCTGTTTCACAGTGCTCTCAGATCTCTTAATTGGGGATTCTGTTCATTTGTTTCTCATCCATTCAGTTAGTAATAATGCACAATTAGGCTTTCAGCGATAATCTACCCAGCCAGATTAATGAGGAAAATACTCAACATTATTTTGAGACCGGACCCATAACTGAAGGATCTAGCTAGTGTTGGGTAGTGACTAAGTGCATGACTGTCCTGTGGATGTTCTGTACTGAATGGGCAATAGCATATCTCTGGGTCTTGATTATTACATTAGGTACTCTAATTCCCTTGGCATTCTGTGACAGAAGAGTCTCTCTTGACCCAAGGCTTTCTGCTTGGAAAGTGAAAAGTCTGGAGGGTGTAATTTAAGAGAAGAGGACAAGATTGTGCCTGTCTTATGTAAATAAGAGGAAGTAAGTTGTTTTACCTTATGGGTTCTACTTCAGCTTCAGGACAAGAAAGGCAAAATTGCACACTCAGCACTGCAATTCATCATCTTAAGAAATGGGAAGACCTCTGTTGTGTGCCACACACCAGCATCTCCAGGTGTACAGTGGGGAGTAAGCAGTGCCACAGTTACCAGACTGGGCAGACTGCTGAACTTGCCTTGTGTAATAGTAAATATTGTTCTTCTTCAGTCTCAGACCTGATGCAGGATGGAATAATTATGATTTTTCTCATTGCATGCTGGGTTCCTGATTTTGCAGTCCCTTTGTCTGAATTAGAACCCTCTTGTTGGTCTGTCTGGAACCTAGTTCCTGCACTTCCATCCTCTCTGAGTTACCAGGGCTAGGTTCTCAGTCTCCCTGGAGGAAAGGGTTTAAAGAAAACCTTTTCTGTAGGCTTGTTTATAAGACATACTGTCATCTTCCACCCGAGGATCATGCGGAGTTCCTCCAGCCACTTCCATATTTCACTCCTCTGTGCTAGTTTGCCTCTGTATCACAGATCACTGAGCTTTCCTTGACAAGTAACCATCCTCTTTTTCCAGTGGATCTTAACACCTCTTGGGGAAATGAGTGTGCTGGTGCTTTGGTTTTTCCAGGCTTTATTTTTTGGTTTGTTCTCAGTCTCTGCATAGGAGAGCAGTGGTATCGTTTCTGCCTGAAACATGCAAACGTACTCATGTCTTGTTACTGCTGTCCAAGATTTTCAGGGATAGTGTAATCTTTGTCTGGTCTTTTTGTAACTATTCAGTTTTCTGGATGGTTCATTTATGCCGTGTTTTCTATTCCCATGCAGGCCATGATAGCCAAGTTTGTAAAAGGATTATAGATCTCCATTTATAATGTTATGTATCAACTTTTAACCTGCTATAAAGTGCCTCAAACATGAATAATTACAGCACTGTATTCTTCTCCTATATTCCCAAGCAGGGGAGGAATTGTGACTGAATCCCAGACTTCCTATGTGCAGCTAGTGCTTTGATGAATGACAAATCTGTGACTCCACTGAACATTGACACTTTTTGCAGAAAATTATAAATATTTTTTATGTTTCTGCTTAATAATTCTAGATACTATTTCACCTGCTTAAATTTTACCCCTTCATTCACTGATATATTTTTTTTCCTTATAGCTTTTGGACATTATTGAGTCAGATGTGGCCATTTGCTGATATTATCACTAAATATTAATCCTTTTCATGTTGCCAACCAGAAGTATTCACACTTACAAAAATTAAAATACTGGAAAGATGAATAATAAATTATACTTGGTTTACAGATCATAAGTTATCTAGTCAAAACTGTTCTGACCCTATTCCTGTGTCGTATCTGAAGGCACATTATTGTAGCCACAAACTCCACTCCTGTATCTCCACATATTCCTGCTATACAAGGGAATTCTAGTAGTTGTATTATTTTCTTTTTTTTTCCTAATAGGTATAACAGAAAGTATTTTTGGTGCTTCTTTTTAATATTGAGAATAGTTAACATTTTTACTCAGACGTTGAAACTAGAATCTGATCTGTTTAGCACTGGAGAGCTTTCAAATCTACACTATTTGTGTAAAGTCTTTGAGTGATACAGCAGTTCAAAAAGGCAAGATCAGAAAAAAAGCTCATTAAATTCCCAAATAATTCACTGATTTGCTGTTTCAAATGTTAACTGCAAAGTGAGTAATGATGATCTTCCTTGTGCTGTGGCAGTGGGTGCAGAACTGTGTGTCCTTCATTCAGCCAAAGTCTGTTCTGGTCACAGCTGTGTATACAAAGCTGCAAGTGAAAATGAGATGCACACATAAAGACGCTCAGTCTATTTCCCTTTGCAGCTCTCATCTTTTCCTTACCAAACCCTAGAAAACATCCTCCTAAAAGGAAAGAGCAAAAGTAAATAGTGAGAAGATTTGTTTTTTCCCTTGATAAACATGTCATGTAAAGTGGCTTTCCAAACATACCCCATTTAGTGCAGATAATTTAGAAACCTTGAACTTCAGCATGGTTTGTTGCCCACCAGCATGGATCCTCAAAACCCCTGTTATTCCTGTCAGAGTTTCCAATTCAAGGAGCTGGTAAGTAAAATCTTGTTTTGGCATGTGGACCCAGGTTTTCAGGTCCAGAGAGTCACTTTATTTCTATAATAACTGAGAAGCTGTTTCTTGTAATTTGTATTTGTCTGCTGAACATCTCGGAGCTTTTTTGGAGATGGAATATTTTCTGCTTTCCTTTGGGATCCCCTATATGTTAATTATTTTATTTAATCTCGAATCTCTTAAGATCTAGCACTACTAGTTTCAGAGCTTTACTACTGCATGTAGGTGGGGACTTGGAACAGCAAAGCCTGAAACAGATCCAGACAGGAGATAACTCATGTGAAAGACAACTGGAAGGATGGATGTTACCTTTAAACGTGGCATGAAAGTGAGGGGAATATGAATTAATACATTTATACAGCATCCCTTTTTTACCATCCACTTTGCCTAGAGTACTACTAAAATGCAGCTACATCTGATATAATGAGTTTAGATACAGTTCTTTTGCCAGAAACACCAGGAAGCAATTTTTTTCCCAACAGGGTAGCAGTATTATAATTGCATGGAGCAAATAGGACCTCAGCTTTTAAGCTCTGCGTTGAAAGATCCAGCACATTTCCTTTGAGTCAAGAACATATGCTGAAATACGTTACATTTAAGTACTTCTTAAAGCTATATTGCTGTATGATTTGCACCATCTGATTTTCAGACTTGCTCCATAAGTCTCAACATCGAATGGGAAAAGAAGGGCAAATGTTGCAGCAAATAAAAGGAACATGTGTTTTGTAAGCCTTCAATAGCTGGAGATGCTTAAAGAGCAGCTTTCATCTTGACTCCCACTCTGAGGGTTTATCATACTTGCGTTTCCATGATGGGGTTTTTTTGCTGAACAGTCAGGATATTGTTGCATAGGAGACAAAAAAATGTAAGTGAAACCACAAAGCATACAGTTGTGTTAGAACAATGTAGCTGAGGCCCCAGCTGCTGGTAGAGGTTAATACAGTGTTATTCACTCTGGATGGCCCATCTCAGCGTTGTCATTAAATGGGTTAGTCGGCAGTAACGGTATTTGGGGTTTTAGGACTCCTGCCATCTTTTATTCCAAAGAAGGACAGTCCTATGTCTTTCAGAGGTTGTGTTTTGTTTCTTGATTGCATTGGCTTCTCAGTAGCCTACAACACAGCTGCAATCCATCCAGGAGCTTCCGCAAAATACGGATCGTGCTTCCTTTAGGAGAAATCACTCACGTGTCATATTTGGTCAGAATGATTTGCTCACTATACTAAGCTATCATCCCACCACTAATCAGTTAAGAGATATTCCTTTTTATTGCTTTTGCCATAAAGACCCTTGCAAAGATCCTGGAGAGCATGACCTCGTTATGAGGCTGAAAAAAGATTAAACAGCTGAACTCTATTTATTTTCAGTTTCTACAAGCCAGGATTACAGTATGGATTCATCTCTACATTTGTCCTCCAGTAGATGGACTTTTTTTCCCCCTCTAGAAAGCCCTGTGCAGCAGCAACAAGGAAGTGTCCTTTTTGTTTCTGCAACAGGAGTTGCTCTTTTGTCTAGTTTTTTACACTTCCTTGGTTACCATAATATATGCATACTACCCGTGTTGGGGCATAATGCTGGAAGATTTAGGGCATTTACTTGAACTTCCCTCCAGGAAAATGCTCTTAACTTTGTGGTTGGTGGTAGATGGTCCATGGAAGTGTATTATTGTAAAATAAGTGACATTTAAGTTAAACTTTGACAAAGATGCACGATGTCAATGAGAAACTTTCAGGATTAATGGTCATCTGAAGAGTTTAGGACTTGCAGGGCTGAAGCTGAAGGAATGTAAAAAAAAAAAAAAAAGCTTTGTTTCATGTTTTAGAAATTAATATCTGGGTTATATTCTTATAAAATGTGTAATTCTTCATGTGAAATAGAGAAAACTAACTTATTTCCTTCTCTCTCTTCTTCCCAATCTTTTTAAAGTCATTACGTTTTTTAGGACACACAGCTCACTAGGGTATTGTAGGAGTTAAAATCAAGAGACATTACAGAACCTTAGCCAAAAGCTTACCCTTAAAAGGGGTAGTTGGGTGCCTTGTTTCAGATTTCTGTTAGTGCATTCATGCTGTTCTGCATTCAGACCAGTTCTGTAGTGGTGGTCATTTATAATCATTAATCTAGCTCATTGATATTGTAATGGGCTCCAAACATTCTCTGTGGAGCTTACATGCTCCACTGCATTTCCTTCTAAATAACTAATGATGACTTCTTCAGTCTTGTAATTAACCAGATTACCTTCCTCCAGCCAGTTTTCTTATTGGTTTGAGGTTCGTTTTCTTCCTAAGTTTTTACACTCATTAAAGAGTCTCAGTATCAGTGTGTTTGAGAGCATTTTACATAACTGAACCACACTGCCCAAGCATGGGTCCAGATACTGCAATACATACTTTTATGAATAGAGGCTTTAACTGTTGACTCAGAGGCTCCTAAGAGCAACATCCTTTCTTTTTTGGACTGTTTTTCTCAGCATTATAATTTGTAGAAGAAAATCAGAGAAAACTAGCCAGCAGTCTGGGTGCTTGGGATTATACTGTGTAGCCTGTATATAAACATATGTATAAATCTGCCGTGCAGTAAAGTCCAAGAATGGCCAAGACTATGAATGGCTTTCAGTTCTTAGAAGATTCATGTTTAAGTCAGGTAGTCAAATTGTTCCAGATGAACACAAGTGCACAGAGAAAGATGTGCTAGACCATTCACTGCTTTGTGGATCCCAACCAGCTTCTGGAGTTTCAACCACAGTGAGTTGACTGCTTTGCGTAATTGCATATTGGTGTTGCTCTTGGTGGCATGTGGGATTCTCCGTTCTTCGCAAGACTGAAATTGTCTCTTTCATGATTGGGCTCATGGTGGACAAGTTTCAGAGAAGCAGCATCAGAGTGCCTGCTGTGGTGACAGCTGTTGGTGAAGGTGCAGTTAACCATTCAAAACTTTGCAGTGGATTATTGAAGAGTCTGTGTGGAGCAGGGGGAGACACACAAGGCCATCCTTAATTGTGATCTAGATTATGTTGAAATGTTTTGTCTCTATTCCATGAGGTGTTTGTAGCAACAGCACTGTTCCTTGAAAACCTTTTCCAAACCACCCATTGAAAAAGGAGAGTCCAAAACATTTGTTTCGTTCGTGGTTCTGAGAAAATTGTTGATCATTGCACTTCATGCTTTTACATGCCAAGTAAGTCTGAAGCACCTGGGAGATTCAAGGTGTTTGAAAATACATGATTCTACTGGAACTGGTTCACTGGAACCTTTCATTGGTGTTTCTTGGAAAGGTTGGGCAAGGAAGAAACTGGACGGCAAGGAGATCTTTGATCTTTGATCTTTGATTGCTACAGCAATCTGCAGCATTTCCATAGTTCATTGTATGTCCTTCTTAACCTCTACCTCCTTCTCTTTTTGAGCCAATGTCATAGCTTGCTTCTGCTCCCTGACCCTGCGTGTGTGACACAGATGAGCTGTCTGCCAGCTAACTGTATTTCCTGGGGCTCCCAAAACAGAAAGGAAAGACCTAACATTACCTGAAGACTGCGTGCCTCTCCCTGGCCACAGTCCCCTTACTGTCACTAGACCTTGTACATATCTGTAAGGTCCTGTGTTGCATGAGATGCAGCTGTGTACCACCTGCCCATTTACTCTGCCCGTCTTGTGATGTGTAGCTATGAATTCTTCAGTTGTTTTGAAGATCTTAAGCTTAATGACAACTTGTTTTCTTGAATAGAGGCTGATCCACATCTTGTCTAAAGGTTGCTGCTGCTGTTTGAGAGCTTGGGGAAATGCTGATGGTCCCCTCCAGTGAAGTGTTGCTGGCATTCCTGTACTTCACTCTTGAGATTGCTGTGGGTCCCGTTTCAAGTGGTTGAGCAGTCTGCCCCCCAGATGGCCAGAACTCCAACAGGAATGTTTGCTCCTTATTGTTTACAAGACCAATTAGCTCTGGCGTTGGATTGATTATTTTCTCAATGACTGACTGTGAACTCCTCAAAGTGGGGAAAAATCAATTGTTGAACAAGATAGAAGCAGTCTAAACCTATTAGTTCACCTATTGCTTGGAAGATCTGCTAGTTACATCTTTATTGACATTACAGTGAAAGGAAAACACGGTTTCATGGTTGACACATACAATGAATGTCAAACATCACAGCATTTCAGTTATAAATTACTCCCACTCTAAAACTGTACCTTACTTCTAGTTTTCTAGTTTATCTGTCTTAAGAGTCAGCCTTGTGTTGGTTTGGTTTGCTTTTGCTATGCCTGTATTTGGTAAATTAAAGTGCCTTTTGTTATCTGATGTCATTTCTCATGTAGCTGCCTACAGACCAAGGTTTACCAGGTGTGATCTCTGCTGTTCCACAGGCTTACAGTTACCCAAGAATATACAGCATATTTATAATCACACTTAACTTCAGATGTTAGGACATTCTTAAAATTTCTTACTTGGCTTTTTAATGCCTCTGAAACATAAGGGGAAGTCATACATTTTCATATTGTAGTCCACAAAACTAGCCTCTTTGTTTGCTTCAAGCCTATGTCCTTTGGAGAAGGCTAAATGTCCTTTTGGATCATACTCAATGAGCAGAGCATAGTTTTAGGATTGTATGTGCTTCCGAATATGCACAGAATTATCTTTGCAAATGTTAAAGAAAGCAGCTTGGAGAAAATGAGGTGTCCATGTAGTAAATAAAGTTTAAGCCAGTAGTTTAAGCCACTATTTGATTGCTGTAGTCAATAATGTACTGGAAAACTTGAACCAGTCTCTTTTGTTTGTCATCTTCTGTTTTCTTTTTTCTACTTCTGGAAATACTGACAGAAGTTGTGGCAGCTTCTCCTTTCTTAGTGTTTGCTGTTCTTGCACTTTGGGAACTCTGAATTCTTTAAGCTCCAACTTCATTCAAATTCCCATCCTACAGTTAAAGCAAGAAACTGAAGAGTTAACAATGTCTTCAGTGTTGCATTAGGTGTAGTGTTCAGGTTCCCAGAGTAGGTGGAAAGTCCAAACTTGAGTAATGTTTCAGGCTGTCTGTGGATTCAGGAATACCACACTGCGTCAGTTAAACTCTTCCACTATTGGAATATTTTCTTTACAACCATGAGAGCTGAGAACTTTTTTTATGTTTCTAATGAAAGTTCAAATTTTTCAGTTTGTGGATGTGCCATGCTAGCCACATAAGCACGCCAGATGATAGCCTTGGACAGTACCTTTGGCACAGCTCGTCCTCCCCCGAGTAACATTTCACTCAAAGCTGAAGTAACGCTGCCACATGAAATGTTTGATGCTGAAGGGTAATTATGGGGAATCTGAAAGGGACTAGAGGATGATTAGAGTTTGTATGAACAGCAAGATTCTGGATTTTGGAGATAGAATTGGAGCAGTTCTGTATAAATTCATTTTTTTGTTTTTGTTAATCTGGCAAGTGGTTTATTGATAAAAGGGCTCAAGATCAAAGAGCAGAAAAATAATCACCACCTAAAGGATTTTACTCTTTAAAAAAACCCTGTAGCTCATTCAAAAGACGGTGCTGCTGGAAGCTTGCCCATATTAGGCCCACTTTAAAGTTCATTTGAACTGTCCGGATTCTCTCTTCTTCATTCTTCACATCAGCTGCAGCTGAATCTTTTCCTTCTTACCCGAGTGCCTCAAAACCGGCTTTCGACCTCACCGCAGTGCTAATCCCCTCGAACCGCTCTCTCCGGCAGCACTCACGCAACAAATCTCTCTAGGTCAGTCTGCTTAGCTCTCCGCTGTATTTGTCCTGAGTCTGACACAGGTTGTTCCAGGCAAATCTCACTGTATCTCTGACACTCTTTTTCATATTATAAGCTGGGTCTTTTTACCTGTTGTCAACAGGAGTCACCTAACTCTGCTGTTTGCAGCCGTGCTCCTTTTGTAGAGCGTAAAAAAAATCTTGTTTGTGAAGACTGGGTGCCTGCAGCAGCGCCCTTACATCTGGCAGGATTTTGCTAGTACTCTCATAGGTCCGGAGAGGCAATCCAGGGTGCCGCCAGTGCTGCAGGTACGCTCCTGGAAGACACACACCCCACCCCACCCCGAGCCAAACTGGCAGCTCTGTGTGTTCTTCAGTTACCCCATCTGCTCTTGCTGTCTCGTGTCAGCCACGAGGTCTTCTGGGGTCCTTTCCTGAGGATGCCTGGGGATCCCTTCTGGGAGGACCTAAATTGTATCAGTGGAAAGAGTAGATGGGGTTTGTGGATAACCTGAACTCTCTGCCTGCTTGGAGATAGTAAGGATGCCAAAAGTTCTGTCTTAAAAAACTTTTTTAAAAAGTTCTGTCTTAAAAAAAGTGTGTCTAATAATAGAGTGTTCACAAACTGTCTTAGCAGGTGTGGTGCAAGTACACGCAGTAAAGCTGAACCTGCTTTTAATTAGTAGGATCATTAATCCTATGACAATGCCTTGCATACATCCTGGACTTTAAGAATTAAGACATCTTAAGCAGGGAATTACCTGAACCTATTTAACAGTTTATCCCTGCTGAGGAGGGGAGGTTCAGCTCTCCTTCTCCACCTTCTCTCTTCCCTACACCCGCCCGTGCTCTTCCACAGCTTGCTTTGCCTGAGCTTCATCAGGTATTTCTAAGAGCGAGTGCAATTCGCTAGCCCAGGGAAAAAGTTGAATTTTCTCAGCAGGGGCCTATGAGTGCCAGAGCTGGGACAAGGGGTGGTTCAGAACCATGCGGCCAGCAGCAAGCGAGGGGACAGGAAAGAAGAGAGAGAGGAGTGAGACCTGCCCCTTTCAGCAGGAGTAAAGTTTTAGATTGGCTTAGCTGCTGGTTGAATTTAACCGTCAGGAACGCAGAGGTAAAACATCCACTTACTAAAACTAAGAAAAAAAATAATTTTTTTGTTAGTATCTAATGGGATAGAGCCAGCCGTTGGTACAAAGCCACATAGTCTTTTAAAGCCGCTTATGTCCAAGACTCCATGTAAAGCACAGATTCTTATCTTGAGCCATGAAACAGATTTGACCATTACCCTCTTTAAGCTGTTCATTAGAAAACCTTCATTTAAAAAATGAAGTTGGTTTTCAGGTAACCTGGCCGAAATCTTCGGCTTCTAGTGCATTTTCCTGTCACTTAAAAGTAACAAGTGGGTGTGTCTCAGTTTTCTTCTGATTTTCCTCCATTCTTAGGACTGTTTTCTAACGACTGTGGGAGCTCTATGTGCACTTCAAGAGCAGAATGAATCCTGCTGTACACATCTTACGTGAACATGCTTATACAACTTCAGGGGAAAGTGTGCGAGTGTTTATTCCTTATTGCTTAGTTTACCTTTATTTAACCTTCCTTCTCAGATTTGTGGCGGTAATTATGTGACCTGCTGTTTTGGTTTTTGTTTGTTTGAAAAATAAGGAAAATCCATTTTAAAAATTAGACAAATGCACATTCTGGCTCTTGTTTCTGTTTATCTTATATCTCTTCTTGTCAGTTGCAAAAGCAATTTAGTCAAAGAAACAGCCCTTGAATGTTTTTATTTTGTTTCAAATTCTTATTTAAACAATGATTCTCTCAAGTACCAGGAACAGATCTTTTTCATGATAGGTCATAGAATCTCAATGCAAAATTCTATAAAAGATTAATTGAAAAGTAAGAATTATTATTTGAATTTTTCTTAGCAGAAAGCGTTACGAGTAAGACGTGTTTTTTACACAGCTGTATATCGCTGTTTAGGTCCTATGCATGCATTAATTTTCCTAGAATTCTTGGGTTTCTGTTTGTTATTAGCGCTAGGTAGATGGAAGAAATTGGGCTCTAGGTATCTTGTGAACAAGGCATGTGCAGAACATAGACTATTAGCCAGGTGCGAGTTGTGAGGTTGCAGTGTTACCAATACTCATGTTTATATTCAGTTTTTTGTAAAATCGAAGCTCCTACAGACAGCACAAGAACATATAGACTTTGATTTTTAGGGGCTTTGGTTTGGTTTTGTTCTTTTCTACAAGATCGCAAGCTGGCACAGATATAGAATATCCTAAGGATGTGATACTTACTTATACCAGAAACCTCAAAAAACTAAAGGCCAGGAAAGACTTTCCCAACACTTAAAAAGTATTATTTCTTAGGCTGTTCTCTGTTATATTTCCAGGAGACTGATTTACAGCTTTATGACTTTATGGCTCTTGAATGACTTCATGACTGCGGTAGAAAAGCAACCTGTGGAAAGTGTGTGTCCTACCATAATCCAAAGGGGAAGGCTACATTGCCCAGGGCTCCAGCCTGCTTGGATAGTGGTTCTACATAAATGGTGATGGGAAGAGGGAACTCTGATGTATATTCATCAAAGCAATCCTTGTGTTTCTGGGAAGCTACTAATGTGACTTTTTGGGGCAGATTTCATACACCATCTGCAGTAAATATTGTCCTACTGCTTTGGGCATATTTATAGCTGTCTCAGTGTTGTGACAGCATTGTAGATAGCTACTTCTTGTGCCAAAAGCAGCCTAGATACAGCAGCAATGTCTACAATTCAGGCTAAGTCCTAAATATTTATTGGCTTCCTGAGTAGATTTTACACCTTCACTGAGCTCCAGGCTTCTGTGGCTAGGCTGCTGTCAGTATGAAAGATAACTAGTTTAAAGATAGCTCAGGTGTGTCTTCACCTCACTACACTGACAATAGCATAAAGGCATCACTTAGCGTTCTTGGAGTTTGCATCACTTTGGGTCAGGTGCTATCTGTCAGCCACGTACCAAACAGAAACAAAGCTGGTAAAAACAATACACGTTTTAAAAGTCAGGGAAATAGGAAGCACCTGCCTTTGTGTTTCTTGAAGGTAGGCCATTTTTATCCAGAAAGTGGTGTTTGTTTTCTAAGACTGTACCGCATGGACAAACTTCCTTCTCCACTATGTCTCTGAAACGTGAGTAAGAGTCAGCCTCAGGCACTGAAAATAAACTACTCGAGACAGCGAGATCTGTAGGGAAGAGTCAGGATTTTGCTAGTGGCATGGCAGCAGCAGCAGCAGTGCAGGCTGGACAGGAGTTTGAAGAACAGTACAGTAAAAATTTATGGGTGAATGGTGAATGAGCTGCTCTGTGCAACTCTAGCCATGCCACTTTACTTTTCTGTACTTATTTCTGCTTACTTTTGTACTTATTCTATTAAGCCTCCCAGCTCCTTCTTAGTGTACTGCTGTTTTAGAATCACTTTGGAATTTGTTATTGGCTGCTTCGAAGTACAAGAGCAGAGTGTTGTGTTCAGCTGTAAAGGGACACAGTTAACATGCAGATTGCAATCTCTCTCCATCCTTAGGCACGTGGTATGACCAAGTTTGTTCCACAGCAAGAGCATGGTGGAGCGTGCATAGCTCACTGCCCTGTGCTGTGGGGTCAGATTTAAACTCTCCGTGATTTGCTTCATTTGTTAGTGGAACTTGAGATACAGTAATTTGTGGTAGCAACCAAAGTAGCAGTTGTGGATTCCAGTTTTCACTCATTCTGACTGGTACCTTCCTTCTTTTCTTTCTTTCTTCATCATGCAGCATTGAACACTATTTACTCAGCTGTGGCCTGGAGACAGGAAGGAGCAATGTGGTCATGCACCAAAACTGCCCTTGTTTATTCCAAGCGGCTCTTGGCAGACAATATGGTGCATGGGCAAATGTAATTTTCTGCATGGTCTTCACTGACCTTGCCGTAGGGAATAGGAAAACAGTCATCGCAGCAAACTGCAGATACCTCCTAAGGTCTGTGGTGATCCCCCTTCCTGTGTAATAGGTACTCATCTGTAGTCTGAGAAATTGATATGATTTATTGGTCAGGCGCCTGGGGTGTCTACAGGCTGAGTTGTGTTACAGCCTAAAAGAGGCTGCCTGTGTACATCAGTGACTCCTTTGGTGCCGTTACTCCAGGCACAGAAGCAAAGGGCTTCTTTAGAGAAGGAACTTCCCTGCTTCAGCTTTGTGTTTAGTTCCCATCTAAATAGACCATGTGCTCAAAGGCTGCAACTGTAATTAATTCCACTTTTATTGACAATGAACTTCACCCTCTGCTGCGCTGGTTGCAGCGGATCTCTGCAACCCTTTCCCAAAGTCTTTTTGAGCAGACTTCTGCTTTTGCCCTGTGTTGTTTTGTTTTGTGGTGGAGGAGTAAGGATGATGCTGTGACTTGGTGTGAAGAGGGAGGAGAAAAAGACAGTGTAAACTATTATCAGTTTTAAAAGTATGTTATTTCCAGCAAGTGAGAGATCTCTATTTATGCCTCAAAACTAATGTTGCGCAGAGCCCAGTTACCATTTCAAGCTGCTTTTGTCCAGCAACCTGACAGGGACTGCGAACAAAGTGCAGCTTTCTCAGGAAACCTCACCCTCCAAAAAACCCTTAAACTCCCTCACCTTCAGGGGGAGAAAAAATTCAGAATTAATGAAAAGGGGCTTCGCTGGTGAAAGTGGGCAGACTATCCTCCTAGAGCCTTGTCTGTTCTGAATGCATGAGGGATGCTTTGTACACTGCTGGGCACCACACTTGGAAAATCTGAAGGAGATCAAAGCAGAGCAACAGATATGACTGAGCTAGGGAGGGAGGGATGCAGAGGGTAAGATAAACAGATTTATCTTTAAATAAATATAATTATCAGCTAAATAGATTTAGTAAGATACTGTATGAAGAAAGGGCTCTTGCTCGCCATTATCTTTTCCTTTCACTTGTTAAGAGATAATTAGAATAACAAGAGGTGTAAGGATGCATAAACAGAAACTTGAATTTAAGCAAATAAAAAATGTAAATTGAGTATTGCATAAAGCTTCCAAATGGTGTGACTCCTTCAGACCAACATGTAGACTTTTTAGACAAAGATTTATGCCCATTATTCAAAGCTAGATTTAGAAGGCTTTGAGGAGTAGTTGTAAGAGGTCCGTGCTTCAATTATGAGAAAATGTCTCTTTCAAGAGCCTTTTTATGCCCAGTTTCTCTGTTTTCCTGTAGCCTGCTTCCTATGCTGAGCCTGTTGAAGTTGATTTTATGAAATTTGCCTATACCCTACCCTATTTGATAGTTTTCTTAAGAACTTAGGACCAAAACCTCTTGTTATAAATGACTGTGGATCTAACAAAATAACAGAGAAGAAAATTTTCTCTCTTCTATGTAGTATCATGCAAGAGAAATAGTGAGCTGAAGATTCAGTTAAAAATACGCATTTTCCTGGGACTTTTTCAGTAATACCTTTTTGCAGTTATACATGAAACTTGGTGATACCTTCCTTGATGACATTCCAGGAACTGATGAGCTAATATTGCAGAAGACCCCACCATTCCACTGGATACCATCATAACACACCGTACCCAATCTCATATATACACTTGCTGAAGGACCAAGGTAGTATCTGCAATAGAGAGCAGTCTCTGATTTATGTTTTAGTAAGAAATGACAGTACAGAAAATTTACAGTGCCCTCCATATTCTCCCAGACATTTGTAATTTCAGTGCAGCCACAGAAATTGAATTCAGCTCAGCATTCCAGCTTTGGAAGAAGCGAGATTCCGATGTGTTTATCCCTACAGTAGGATGGGTTGCACAAATCTCTGCAATGGTATTGTAGTTCTGCACAGGCTGGGCCTTCCTTGCATTAGAGCAGATTTCTGATGGCAGAGTTGGCTTTTCCAGACAGAGCAAAATCACCTTTTCATAACATGACCCTAAACCTAAGGTGCTTCATTAGGTGGAATGTCCTCCCAAGAGCAGTGCAAAATATAGGACTCTAGAGAGCGTCTATAATGGATG
This sequence comes from Falco punctatus, assembly GCF_963210335.1. Taxonomy (NCBI): domain Eukaryota; kingdom Metazoa; phylum Chordata; class Aves; order Falconiformes; family Falconidae; genus Falco; species Falco punctatus. The sequence continues at coordinate 3,146,719 of NC_137587.1, forward strand.
CCTGACAACAGTGTTTTTCAGCTATAGGGTTTCCTGAACTGAAGAGAAACACAGTAGCGCTCTCCTCTCTTTCTTCTGCTTCCCTGGCTAATAATGTAGGTAAAGGAAAAGTCTATAGCTTGATTTTGGTGACAGTTTTCCTGCAATATTTCTTTAGTCAGCATTGAAAATACTAATTTAACTGGGTTGGGTGTTGCAGTGAAATGTCCCTTTGATACTGCATACCTACCTCTTGAAACATCTGACAAAGGTGTAGCATTTTCCCTTTCTCTTGCTTTTATTGAACTGCCAGGCTTTGAGGAGGAGTTCTTTAAAGAAGTTGTAACTATCATCTGGGACAAGGTTGGTTAGATGTAATCCTAAGGAAGGCTAAGATGTGTCTGTAGCAAAAGAACTCATGCCACCTCAGCCCCAGTGCCTGTGCCCTTTGGATCCCCTCCCTGCCTACTGCTTGGCTCTACTTCCACCCCTGGCTCTATCTTCCATACTTTGCATTCTTCTGTATATAGAAGTACTGCAAAATTGCTGCTGTTCAGCTAGTCCTCTCCTTAACTCCAGTCCACAGCCTTTTGGATTGTGAACATACAATCATGTAGGGCTTTTTGACATCACTATGTTTCCATTCCCTTGGGGTCCTATAAGCTTCCCTAAGAGTCACCTCTTTTAGACTCTTTCTGCTGAACCACAGAAGCCTTTCTTGACCAGTCTTTTGCAAAGCTGTTCTCTAAACCATGAATCATTTGATTGGGGTTTTTGTGTTTTTTGGATCTTCGTTCTGTGCTTCCTATAATACAGTGACCAGATTTGTACACATTATTCCAAAAGAGACCATCCAGCTGCCTTACCAAATGCCGAAGTAATAACATCTGTGGTTTATACTGTGTAGCCTTCCATACACAACCCAAAAACCTTGTTTGCCTTTGTTACAGCTGCCAGATGTTCTGCGGATGGTTTTCAGGCGTATTGTGGAGAATGTCACCATGCCAGTGAATTTCAGCAAATTTAAGCAACTTTGAAATGATTCCTTCTTCCACATGGTTATATTCAAGTCAAACCAAACTCTGTTCTTACTTAAAACTGCCCTGTTTTGGTTACCTTGTTTTCACACGGAATCACTACCTGTTAACAGTTTCTCTGCAGGAGCCTCTTCAGTGGAATTTCCCCTTTATCAGGCCTCTTTCTGATTGTCTTTGCTGGAAACTCCATCTGAAGAGCCCAGCTCTGAGGGCCTAGGGAGCAGTTAAATTGTCATTAGCACCCAGTCTACTCAAATTGAGAGTCGAAGGGAATATGAGGCTTTTTTTCCTGGAAAGGAAGCAAGGGGAGGGAACAGCCTGTAAAAAGAATTATGATGTTCTCACCTCTCTTTCCCTGCAGATTTGCTGACAGCACAGGAATACCACTGCTTGCTGCAGCTGCTCTGCCCCGACTTCCCAATGGAACTCACTCAGAAAGCAGCAAGGTGGGTCCTCATTCTCTCTTTTTTAAGGCAAGATGAGTCCTACGCGCAGGGGCTTAGGAACTACATCTGTGGGTAAAGGTATGGACAGGGACCTTCACCTTTTAAGCTTTTGGTGAAAAGACATACCATATTTTAAGGTTAAGAACAGGGTGTTTTTCTAGCAATGAGAGTGTATATTTAAGGTATACAGAGACTGAAATATCAGTGCAGAAGGTTGCTGCTGGCTCTATGTTCAGAAGGGGAGTTGCATATAGAAGAGTGTTAGCCAATGTGTTTTTAACTGACATGATTTTGAACTCCATTTCAAATACTCTTTACCATCTTTAAAAGGTGTTACCTCTCAACCCAGCTTCCTATGGTTGGTCACGTTTAAAAGCTACTAACCTCTGAAGGATTGCCAGTGTTTTAAAGTACGTTAGCTGCAAACATGGTAGCTAATCTGTTTGAAATTTTATTTTAATCTAGACAGGGCTTAAAGCAGATAGATGGCTCAGGGCACTGATAGTGTGATACGGAGTTTTTTACTGTTAGTGCTTGCTGGTTCCAGTCCAGCCCAGGCAGTTGATTATTAACTATCTGATAGTGAAAATGTAATAAGGTATATGCATCTGTTGGGGTGGGGGGTCAGTTCAGATCTCAGTAGGAGTGCTCACCCTACACACACACCCCACATATAATCACAGCAAGTTTACTGATTAAATGCTCTTGTTCCTAGCCATCTCAGCAGAGGGGGCATGGAAATTTAACTTTATTCACGGACTCAGATACGACATTTGGAAACAGGGTCCAGGCACATCGTCAGGATTAGCTGCTGCCTATGTTGCTCATGGCCTAAATATTGGAAAGGTGCTCATTTTCTATTTGTCATTCTGTTACCTTTCTTTAGCATCAGAGTCCCGTGAAAATTATATTAAAAAAAGAAAATGAAAAAAAGAAGTGTTCTACATCTACTAGTGCTTCCACTTGGCTGATTCTCTGAATTCTTTCCTGGCTTCTGCGTGCTGCTATCTGAATTGAACTGCAGTTAAAACCGTGTTGGGTCAAGTAAAACTAAAAGTCGAGCACCACTTTTCCCTCTAGCTCATCACTGGGCCTTTGGGGCTCTGCAGAGTACAGTTGCTTGGCCTCCAGTGCCAGACTACAAAAGAATGCTAACCCTGTAGCAGGGATATATTGCTGCTTCCTTTCATGGAGGTACACCAGCACCAGTCCCGTGCACTGGTGTGTATTTCATAGGGCTCCAGCTGAGCTGAGCAGGAATTTGTGATGGTGCATGAAAGGAGACTTCAGCGTATCTACACATGTTATGATGTTTGTGTCAAGGAATTTAATCCACAAGGCTGTTGTAAACTAGAGGCCCCATTCAGGGGCCTGCTGCACTGTAGTGTGTGTGTGCTGTAGAGACAGACAAGCCAGCTTTGGGAGCAGGTGTTGGAGAGAAATGAGATCTCTGTCAGAGGCACCCAGGCTCAGGTGGGGATGACCTCACTCCTACTTTTGGCTGGCTAGAGATTTCCTTGCACGTTGCTATTATTCTGTTACAAGCTAATCTAGTTGAACAATTTTAATTAAAACTCGTCATATTGCTAAACCATCTTTTTCCTTCCAATTGTTGCTCACTCTCTTGTCCTTTTTCTGGTCTACACTTCCCATTGTCCTCCTTGGTCTCTGCCAGTTAGAAAGGTGAACTCTGCAGGCTGTCTTCCAGCACCAGTTGACTGAGTCCTTGCAAAAAGGATGAATGTTACATGCAAACTTACTGACATTGTTCCTCCTACAGTCTGCACACCCCCAGCGGTTTTGTTACTAATTTGCTTGGGAAAGGAATTGAAGTAGCGGCAGGAGCAGCCACAGCAATCACTGATACAGCCAGGACCTGTGTAATTATTGGTGCTCTTGGGAAGAGAGCAGTTGCAGTCTCAGTGCTGCATGACTGAGATGATCTCGCAGCATGGTGTACTCCACTCATCCAGGAGCTGTTGCTATGCACTGATAACAAACACTGGGAGTAAGATCGGGAAATGTCAGAGCAGAAGAGCAGAGGCTACGACAATATAGGTTTTATTTGTAAGACACCAGAGTGCTCCATTTTTCTGTTACTGGTGCTACACAAATGCAGAAGTCATCCCCAAAAAAGAACCAGGCTTTGAGGTTTCTTGGGTGTTTTTTTCTTCAAAGGGTTATAGCCATTAGCAGATTGAAGATTTTGCTCTACCTTTGATCTTCAGAGACACCTTTTGGCTTTCTGAATCTTGAAATTGCAGAAGGACAGAAAATTACGGGAATTTTCTGGTTTGATGCCACGATTTCAAGATCTGTGCCTGAGCACTGACTTTTCTCTTGTGATAGAAACACAAGGAATTTGCTGCCTGCGTTTGAGTAGCGAGAGCGGAGTAGTTCACAGCTCCTATGCTGTTTTACGTGGTATGGGACCTCATGTTGCACTGATCAGTGCTAATGGAAATGGGGCTTCCAAGTCTGTACCCCAGTTGTTAAAAAGATTGCCTGACAGTGCAGATCTTACCCTTTTTGTACATTCCGCTTATTTTTGCCTCCATATACCAGTAAACAAACCAAGTCCCTGAAGACTCATTTGAGCCAGCCTGGCCTTAAGACAGATTGTGTCGGTTAGCCTTTAATGGTAGCAGAGAACAGTAAAAGCCCTTTCAGCTTGCCTGGTCTAGAGTTTGTCCTGGGGACATCCTGTTTAGTCTGGGTTTCTGAGATTTTAACCGCAATCGGTAGATTGTAAAGTTTCCCCATTGGCACAGTAGCAAGGCTTTCCTGCCTGCCAAACCTACTTGGACCCTGAAAGACCACTACAGCCTTCACCTCAAGTGTAGGCATCTTTCTTCAGTCCTTTCCAAAGTTTCTCCTTGATTTTCATTAATCATCGAGTGCCGACAACTAACTTCGTAAATATATCTGTGCCCCTGAGGTTTGAAGTCTAATTTAGGCAAGAAAGAATTAATATAGAACTCCTTGAAATATCAGCTACCCGACCAACTGTTCTGAGTTCAAGTTCAGACTTTCAGATTTTGTCCTCAATTGTGATCCTGCTGTCTGGGTTACAGTCCCTGGCTAGGATTTTCTCCTTGCCAGATATTTCAGGGAAGAGGTGCTGATACGTTGCATATGATGCTCTCCCAGCTTCCCTGACTGCTCGGTCAGCTGGCTATGTGGGGGAATAGCCAGCTGCAGTCAATCTCCTCATAAATGATAGTATTGGATTTAAAGACTTCTCAATATTTCCGGAGTGTAGACTCCTGGGCCAAGTGGAGTCAGTAACCCAGCACCAGAGTGCACCTGCTTCTATTTAGACACTCCTCTGTCACATATGTGCCATACAGTCTTCCCTAGAGGCTCCTCGCTGTCTTTACAGCAAGAAATGTCCAGCAAATTCTCAGAACCTCTGCCTGCTTCCTCATGCTCTCCTCTGAGTAAGAAACTGGGACTTGGTGCTGCAGGGCACAGCCATTGACCATGGCTTTAGACTTAACAAGTGAAATGAGTTGATTGTCACAAAGGTGATGTAATATTGTCTTTCTGCCTAACAGATACGTAAAAAACCTCTCCACTGTTCTCCTGCATCTCCAGGATGGAGAAATGCACTGGAAAAAGCTTCAGAGCTTATGTTTGAGGGTATCTGGGAGACAGACCGTCATTTCAAAGGAGGGAGTGCAGCTCCTCAGCGATGTGGCCCATCGTGTTTCCAGAGTTTAAATAGTGGTTGGAAACACCAGTGGCTGAGCAGTATTGCCTGAGAGATGAGGATGTTCTGTCTGCCAGCTTCAAAGCCATTTCCTTGATGTGGCCACTGACGATCTCAGTAACATGCTTATTAGTGAGAATTAAGAACTGAAGCTACTGCTTCTTTAGACAGAAGGAGGAGGAGGAGGCTTCTGGAACATAATAAATAAATCAGAAGCACTTTGACATCTTCAAAGGGTTTTGTTTTAAATACTGGCTTTTCTCCTGGGGACCCTCTTAGCCTCAGTCTTTCTTCTTTGAGATAATTAATTCAAGCTGCTCTACATGTTTGATTTTGCCACAGTGAACAGAACTGGTCTGAGTGGCAGGGAAGTCTTGCAAGATCCTGTAACTCTTCTAGGTCAGCCTCCCACACAGCTGCCTGGAGTCTTTTACGTGACGCGGAAGAGTGTTTCCCCAGCGGTGTGTTTAGACCATTGATGCTGCAGGAGTTGGTCTGTGGATTGTAGTTGGCTCCATTTTCAAAAGGGTCCTACTAGATGACCTGTACTTTGGCTATAATGAACTGGTTATCTTTCTCATATGGCATGATATGCCAGATACTGACTGTATAGGATCACTAGACCTACACACAGCTGAAAAGAAGCACCAGCTACCTTTCTTTAGCATCATTCAAATACTTTGTTTTTTTCCCATCACAGTGGAGTGTTTCCTTCTGTTTTCCAGTCTGAGCTGTCATTGATCAGCCCCAGTTTGATTTTCCCCAGTTGAGAGACTGACCTTTCCATCCTTATGTAGTAGCAGTGACCACAGCATTGTTTTTATATTTATTTTTATGTCTTTGCCCAAACTTACTTCTGAAATCCAGAGTTTTGTCCTGAAATGAGTTGGACTTTGCCATCACTCATACTTCATCTTTATGGCCTCGATCGATAACTTTCCATATTCATGAAGTATGCTTCACAATAGGGATGCACGTAGCTCCCTGCATGCACCTGGGGCTTAGCAAAGAGAAAGAAGATATTGTCCCTGGCCCAAGAAGTCTTCAGTTTCTGTGAAATTTGACCTGATAGTCAAATGATAAACCTGATAGATAAGAAAAGAGACCGATTCATTCATCAGGAAGGGAGGATAGGCTGTTCACAGTGTGTAATTAGAAAGCTGGTTGTTGGTGCAATGTTATTGCCTACATAGTCAGGTGGAGTTTGCATATAGATTGAGAATTAACTGTTGTTATCCTTACGAATCTGAAAATACAGAGTTTGATGAACTCTAGTATGGAGCGGAACAGCATCAGTCTCATTCCACTTACGCCAGTTTAATACTTGTTTAACTGTCTTGTCTATAGCAGTTATTCTTTGTATAGCTGTGTGAACCAGCCATGCAGTTTTTATGCAAGTGTTCATTCCATCGTGTCCATCACGCTTTGAATGCTTGACATCCATGTCACACTACTCTGTTCACACTGTAGCTGAAGTATGTGATAGCATGGACATTCAGGATCCTGTCCTCGCTGCAGGTTCTTAAGCTGCCTTCATTTGATATTAGGGTGGCCACATCCATGCAGCAGCGGGTGTTCCATTTCTCTCTCCTAACCTCTCATACTGGGCCAAGGCACTAGCAATCCTCAGGTGCACGTAGCTCCCTAGCTGTACTTTCTCTAGATCTGGGGTTCCTGGTTACAGACTTTAGTTCTTTTGTAGTTGCTAAACTGTTTCTCTCATCTTATCGCAGGATTGTGCTGATGGACGATGCTATGGATTGCCTGATGTCTTTTTCCGATTTCCTCTTTGCTTTCCAGATCCAGTTCTACTACTCAGGTAAATGCTGGGCAGCTGCTGACTTCACCCACTAGCATAGCATTACAACTGTACAGCTTCCCAGTCTCTGCACTTGTTTGAAACTTGTAAGGATATGGTTTCTCACAGAAAATTTATAGATAATGAAATCCACTGGTGTGAGGCATCACTGATGCCAAGAGATTAGGAGGCTTCGTAAGGATGTTCCAAAGCTTTGAGAATAACAAGATACCTGTAACTGTTACGGCTTATGCATGTATTTGTCTTAGTCTTGAGACATAGATTTCCAGCTTTATCTAGAGTATATTAGCACCTAACAATTAACTTCTACAAGGAACATTTTTATTCTTCCCCTTAATACAGCGTTTCTGCCTCCAAAGTATTGGTCCCTGCTGGAGACAGGATAAGAAAAGCCCACCAGCTGGTACCTTGGAAGGAAAAGGAACTAGACAAATGGATACAATCCTTCCCCCTAATACTCTCCCAACTGTGAGCTGGTTTCAGCTCAGGGAGTTTCCGAACTGGGTGTAATTTCCTAACCCCCGGTGGACTCCTCTCCCAAGAACTTCTCTGGCCTCCCCTTGAAATCACATGAACTTGTAACCTCCACGACAAGGAGTTGCACAGGTCTGCCCGCTGTCCCATGGAGAGCCACCTCTCTTGTTTGATTTGAGAGCCCCAAGTTGGAAGGGAAAATAAACAGTTAATCCCCATCTACCTTCTCCATATTTTTGTTCATTTATCATATTCTACCCCTGTCCCCCAGTTTGAGTTTTAACTAGATGGGGTACTTCTTTTAAAATTCTTGACAGAAGTATAAATCAAATAATATTAGTTTGTGTGTGTATATTTATCTGTGCTCACCCACACGTACACATCTGTAAAAATCCGCTATTCTTTTTTAAATCAAGGTTCAGGAGATGAGAGGGAGGAACTTGGATGAGTATTCAGGAGCTTGTTCTGTGCAAGGGAGACTGCTTTAAAAATACATTGGCCTGTTTGTCCTAGGCCCCCTAAAATTTGCTTGAGGAAAGGGAATGTCATTCAGGGAATTTCTGAAGTGAGCAAAAAGAGAGAAGCATCTCTTTTATCAAAGCTAGATGTGCTCCCAAGCAGGGGGGGCTGCTGGGGTGCCACCTCCCATCTCCCAGCCGCGGCACTGTGTAAAGGCAAGGTAAGCGCCTGGGTTTCTGCCCACTCGCACTGAAATAGCTCCCTCTGATGGGCGCAGCTCGAACTGCCTCGACCAGGCAAAAGGGGACCGGTCTGGCTACGGGGGGAAACTGGCTGGAAGTTGTGGAGCAGCATCTGTGGTCAGAGAGTAGACTTGGGTGGCCTGCTGATCTGATCCAACCTGTCAGTTCCCATCTTTCTGGCAGTTAAGAGTCAGCTGCTCTCCCTAATACAAAAATCTCTTTTTCTCGGTACTTCTCTGTATGTACTTCCCCTGTAACGCCCCTGTGCATATCACATTATCCATGACAATTCATCGAAGAAAAACAGTCCATTTGGGGCTGGGCAGAACCAGGCTTGTAATGTCTTTAGCCAGGGACAGAAAATGTGTTTGGAAAGTTTTTCTGTGATATAACAAATATTTCCACTGAGCTGCATAACCCCAGCACAGCCTCAGGGCCCGCTGACATCTTGCCTTTCCTCTCCACCCGCCTCATGCGCGGAGTTACACTTCCATTCACTCAGGAATTCAATGCCACTGGAGCCCTCACAAGCCCGCCCTTGTGTACACACACTCAAACATCCCACCCCTGTCCTGTTCACCCAGGCACAACGCACACACGCAGCCTGCCCTACGCTCTCCCACCAACCCACACACGTGCAAACCACTCCAAATGGAATCTAGATTTGTAAACTACTGACCACATCCATAAACAAACTTGTTTAAAATTAGACTCTTGCAGTAAACAGTGGTTAGTATGAGGAGCCTGGGGAGAGGCTTTCCGCCAACTCTCGCCCTGACCTGCCCTGGCCCTTCCTCTAGATCCCGTGTGATATTTACTTTGGAGCAGCACAGACACAAGCTGGGATACAGCAGGGAGCCCTAACTAACTAGCTCTCTTTCCTCCTGTTGCAGTTCCGTAGAGTTTGTGCCCAACTTGGATGAATTCTTAATCAGTAGCAAGAGATGGAGAAGGAAAACTTTTTAGACTTTGCAAACTAGCTTTTCGTTTGACATCAGCTTTCACACACCACTATTTTACCCATGTGCTAGCTAGCCTCTGTTTCCTTGAGAAGAACCTTGTTCAACAGAGTGAGCGGCCTCTCAGGATCATCCTGACATGAAAGAAGCCAGCAAGTTTTATGGAAATGGCTGTTTGTGCCTGCTTAACATATGATCTGAATATGCAGGATGCTGTAGTGTTGTGCTTATTTCCTTTTGGTGCTTACGTATGACACAAAGCAGGGAATGACAGTTTAATCCCAGGGCTGGTAGGTCAGGAGGATGCTTTGCTGGTTATAGCCCAGAGTTTTAAGTCACTTCCTGGTTTTTTCAGAGTTTCTGGAAAGTGTGGCTGCCATTTATCAAGATCTGCTGGCTGGTAAGAATCCAAATACTGTGATTGTGCCAACATCATCCTCCGGGCAACATCGGCAGCGCCAACCCCCAAATGACTGCAGCCCACTTGATGGGGTAGAGGCATCTCTCTTCTACCAGTGCCTAGAGTCCTTGTGTGACAGATCAAAATACAGGTACGAACAGAGTCCTAAACACAGATTTGAAGTCTGTTTCTGGAGACCCTTTGTAAGGTTGGAGCTGTGAAGAAATACAGGACTTTAAACAAGCTGTAACTTCCAAATAGATCTCATTGGAGAAGCATGAAGGGAGAGATCATAGCCTAACCGCTTTAACTGAAGGATAGAAACAATTTTGTGAACCTAAGAAACATGGGATTTGAGCTGATTCTTGAAGTAATGGACTGATTTGGGTCTCTGCTTTCCTTCTCACTTCTGTGTTGACGCTTTTCATCAAGGAAAGGTCCATCTATCATCATGAGTTAACTAGAGGAGATAAGTGCAGTTGTGTTCTTGGGTGCTGAAGCACAGGAAAGGCCCACTGGGGTGGATGGAGTTTGAAGGCTTAGTACCTAGCGAAGAACACACGGCTAGTCTGTACCTGAGCCTGCGATGGGGCTGTTGTCTCCAGTTACAGATCCCAGGCACGAGACTAGCCTTAGCTCAGCAGGGGATGGAGCAATACCAGACCTTACTGTATAGCTTTGACAGACACTTTCTCCATCGTTTCTTGCAGGTAGCGAGCACGTGCCCTGCTAGAAGGTTATGGGTTAGATCCACAAAAAGACTCGGGACACAAATTCCACCTGATTCCTGCTTTAGGCGCCTGAATCCAAATTCACGGTCCACGAAATTACTGCTGAACTGCTGTCCAGTACTATAGATATCTAAGCATGGAGATGCTAGGTTGTTTTGTTCTTCTAAATAACAGAAGCTCTACATTCCCTGTATGCCCCGAGAGCTTCAGATGGGAAGGGTACTGTGAGCCTGTCTGGTAGGTCAGGCTCTGCACAGCACTGGGAAGGGGAGCCATTCCCAGCCTTTCATCCTGTAGCCCAGTACTTAGCCAGGCTTTGGTAACCACCTTTGCTTGAGAGATCGTCAGCCCACACCCACATCTCCCGAGGTGCCACTACACCATGGACTGTTCAACACTTCCTCTTCATGAGGCAGTTTTATTTTGCATTAAATTCTTTAAGGAGTATTAGGCAAGAGCAAGAATCACTATGATGCTGTTGCTTAGAAATCAGGGCCAGGGATTAAGGTAGAAGAAGGAGACATGTCAGTTTAGTCCCCACCTAGATATTGTTTTCTGACATATTTAGGCTATCATTGGAGAGGTTTTCCTGCCCCTTGGATGACTATCACTGATAAAAGGGTGATAACATAACAACCCTCATGAAAGTTCATTGTCTTCTAAAAGAAAGGATTTCCCAATTGATTTTTGAAAGAACATGCTGAGAGTCGGGATGTGCATGCCTCTGAGAGAATCTAGGGTTTTCTCCTTATCCTTGGAATGGAGATAGGTAAGACTGCTCCTAGGGATGTATCCCAGCTCAAACATCTTGCTTAGCAAATGGGGAGCAGACGCAATGCTCAACAAGGCTGGTGGCTTGTTTTAAACTGAGTCGGGGCAACCTCACAGAGTTAGTACAAGTAAAAGGCTTATTTCTTCAGTTTGAGCTGATCTTGGGGGGGGGTGGGGAAAGTCGATAATTTAAAAGATAAGATGACCTCTGACCTCTTTATCTCTCTTTTCCTAGCTGTCCACCGTCTGCTCTTGTGAAGGAAATGTTGAGTAGTGCACAGAGACTGACCTTCTATGGATTCCTTATGGCACTTGCAAAGGATCAGGGGATCAATAGAGCCCTAGGTAAGACTGCTGTGAGTGGTACAGCTCTAGATATTCAGTAATTCCCCATTTCTGTGGAATCTCCTCTGTAATTGTGCCCCAGATTTCACACTGTCAGGGAGAGACTGAGGGAAAGTTTTTCATCTTTGTATTGATGGATTCAACAACACTGTGCCTTACTGTCTGCTTGAAGCTGTGAAGCTTCTTCAAGGATAAAATTAGATACGAAATGCCTCCCTAAGACAGGAATGTTTTACCTCTTCAATAGCTGATCATTTTAGCAGAACTGTTGTTTTAACATGTTTTGCTATAAAGGTTGGGCAGAGATGGTCAGGAGACAAGTACGGTGGCTGATCGTTGTCGACAGTACTGAATTGAAGTCCAATCCTATACTTTAGCCCTTCATTCTTCCAGATTTTAGGTGACTGCTCTCGTCTACAAGAAAAGGAGGACCTAATGGGCAAACCTCTGCTGCCTCCTTGGCTCAAAGACTCAAAGCCCAGTCTTTCCCAGTTCTTCCCCATCTCCCATCAAGGCAGTGCAATCTTGCTAGTATATTAATCCCTCGCCTGCTGAAAATCATAAAACACAAACTGCTACAAAATTCTGTGCCACACTGCTGCAGGAACCAGAGGGATTTACCAAGCAGCATCTCACTTCTTGTTTCCATATTGTGCTGGTCAGTGTTGTCCTAGAGCAAGAAAGCGAAGTGTTGCATTGGCAAAGGACAGTATGTAGTCCATACATAATTTAGACTCACAATTCCATATTGCTCCCATATGCCTTGCTTGTGCTCTTCCTCCACTTGCAAAGGGGAAGAGAAATCACTTTCTGTGTTCGGCAAGGCTGTATCTGGGAGGTACATTTAAATGTGTGGAGGCCCAAACACTCATCTTCACTCATCTCCACTCAGGAAATCATCTGGGCAGTAAGGGTAGGCTTTCTCTGGATTTGGGTAGTTATCCTCTCCCTCTACTAGGCTTGAGTATTTGCCAGTCCCTCTATTACAAAGACAAGCCTCAGTGAAAAGGTGTATCTTGCCTGTGGGCTTGTTCTTTTGCACAGGTGTGCATCATAGGAGAGTAAGTGTGTCCCCTCCCTGGCTGAGCCCCTTCTTGCAGCAAACCATTTAAGCTGCTAATGCTCCTCTGGGGCAGGGCTGCTTACCCAGCAACACGGAGATTATATATCAAAGGTGCGTGAATACAGCCCTGCAATCCCCTCTGCAAACAGGCTTAAGCAGCAGTGTATTCACTGGGGAAGGTGATGCCTGGATTGCAGCAAGCAAAATCTTTTTTTCCTTTGCCCTACAAAATCCACTTCTAGTCAAGTGCAAATAAAACAGATGAGCAGAAAAAAAAACCCCAACCACCACCCTGCCCACGGCTCCCATTGTGCCATCTACAAAGTTCATTTTCCGTTAATGTGGGCCTGTCCCCTGGCCCTCTGCCAGCCTCCTGCTGAGGCCTCTCTCGGAGGAGGGCAGCAGCCACAAGTCTGACAGGTGCTAGCATCTTGGCAAGGAAAGGAGGATTCTTCTCCTGGTGTCTTATCTCCCCGGAGGGGTGATTTCACTAGTCTTTGGTCTGTAGGGGATCACAAGCTCCCCAAAGCCCTTCAGCGAGGGCAGTTTCAGGCACAGGAGCTTTCGGTCAGGATGCACGTCCTCCCTCCGGTCTCACAAAGCCAGCAGCCCCCCTGCAGGATCGGGGTAGGGATTAGAGCGGCTGGTTCAGGCTGGGGCAGCGCTGATGAGTTTGTCAGGCAGACTGGAATCCGCAGCCTAACTCCAGTGTCAATGTTGATTTGTGAACCCTTTAAGTGTTATTTACGGATTCTCCCAAGTAATTCTTGTGCCTTAGAGACCTCGCGGTGCATTCTGCAAGTGCAAAAACAAGTTAAGCTTTAGCTGCTTTTTCTTTTAGTTGAACCCATGAAAAGGAGCAGGCCGAGGCATTTCACTGGACCTCCCGACACTTTGTGTCGAGTTGCCAGGCTTTTGTGTTTGTTTGCAGGAAGGGAAGATAAGAATGGGAAGAAGTGGGGGAGTCAGTCCTGGTCTAAACTGGTTCTGATTTTTAGGCACTCATTGCTACATTTTTGATGACTGCTGCCAGCTCGCCTGTGTGAGGCAGGTGGCTCTCCAGCCCCTTGTTCAAGAGCAAGGTGCCAGGGCCAGTAACCAGTTTTGTGTCCCCACAGGGAGTACAAAGCCCCTTCCCAAAGGTACCAAGTGAAGCACCCAGGTCCCCTGAGAAAGAAGAGCGTGCCTCGCTGCACTGTCGGTACAGATTACCAAGTGGGGTTTTGTCCCGGTGTGCAGTGGCACTATCAAGGCTGTGGTAGGCTGTTCCTGTCATCTCTCTGCAGGCTGATCACACCCTCCCACGACCCCTGTACAAGGTGGGGTTTGTTACAGAATTAGAAAGGAAGGCTTTCCTAAGAGCCCCATCTTCCTTTCTGGGCTCTTCCTGAGGTGCCAGTGTCCTTTCAGAGAAGGGCAAGGACGATCAACCAGCTGTTCCAGTTCTGGATTACACCATGTCCTTCATCCTGAATGGGGTTTCAAATGTGACAAGGAGCATGCCCGCCTTACGCCGAGAGAAGGTGCTGAATCACCAGCCCAGCCCTTCATGCTCTCACCCAGACAGCAAGCAAAGCTACAGCACAGTCCATCCAGGCTTACTCCTGTAGACTAAATGTGCACCAGTCAGGCCTGACTTTCCCGAATTGCAAGAAAGCAATAGTCTTACATCTGTGGAGTGTTTTAATCCCCAGGCTCAGTGCACCACAAGGCAGGTGTCACAGAAGTACACATCTCCCGGGGTGATACAGTGCGTGCTTCGGGCTGTGGCACAGACAACAACGTATCTATTGCTCTGATAGGATATGGGACTGGTGACTGCAATTAGCAGAGGCCCAAAGTCATCTTGCTGACAGTCAGTGCTCAGTGGTTTTGTATAGCCAATGGAAACTGCCAATCCTTAGGGCTCTTCAAGTTCTCTGAGAGGTGAGGCTACTGAGAGTGCCTCCTGTTTAGTCTGAGCTCAGCTACAGCCTATATGAAGGGGACAGAACATGTCATCATACAATCGTACAATCATTTACGTTGGAAAAGACTTTTAAGATAGACCCCAACAGTTAACCCAGCACTGCCAAGTCCAGTACTAAACCAGGCCCTTGAGTGGCACATCTACATGTCTTTTAAATACCTCCGGGGATGGGGACTCAGCCACCTCCCTGAGCACCCTGTCCATGAAGGAATTGTTCCCGGTACCCCACCTGAACCTCCCCTGGGGCAGCTGGAGCCCGTGTCCCCTTGTCCTGTCGCTTGTTCCCTGGGAGCAGAGACTGACCCCCCCTGCCCACAGCCCCCGTCAGGCAGCTGTAGGGAGCGACCAGCTCCCCCACCCCAAGCCTCCTTTTCTCCAGGCTGAGCCCCCCCAGCTCCCTCAGCCACTCCTCACAGGATTTGGTCTCTAGACCCTTCCCCAGCTTTGTTGCCCTTCTCTGGACACGTTCTATCTTCATTCTTTATCTGTCCATGATCCTCAACATTGTGTCCCTTTCTTTACTAGGTATATGGAAGAGTCTTCTCTGTCTTGCGGGGCGTATTCTGGATGCTGCTATGGCTTGAGCACTTTTCCTTAAGAATGAATAGCCTAATTGTGCTCTGATGCTTTCCCTTGTTTTTTTCCAGGGGCTTTGCCAGATAAAGGAGACTTGTTTCTGGACCCTGCCATGGATCAGGAACTTGAGAAATTGTAAGTGGAGTTGCCTAAAGTAGGTAAAGCAAGAGATTAAAGTTAGCATGCTAAGGGAGACTTTAGTACTGTCCCTGTTCCTTTGCTCTACTATAAAACAAGAGAAGCTAGCAAAGCAGCCTGAAAAGGCCTCTTTCTTCAGGGTGCCTTGGTGCAGCTAACAAAATCCTTAAAAAAGGCTTCAGAAACAGAGGGGAAAACTGTACCTCAAAGAAGGATCTAGAGGAAGCAGTAGTCTCTAATGAACAGGGAAATTTTGTTTGCGTGATAAAAACTGGGGGTGTTGGAGGACTCAGGCTCAGCTCAGAACAAAAATCTGTTTAAATAGGAAGGATTCACGCAACGAGTCTGGCAGGTGCTAGTGCAAGGTGTTCCCCCTCTGTGTCATGAAAGTTTTTCCATCCCTGTGCTATTTGTGAATAAGTCCTCCTCCCGGGGTCACTCCAAAACTGCTATGGCTGGAGATGACAAGTTAGGCTACCTTTGTCTTTTCTCTTTCAGGGTAGCTCGGGTTTCAGGGATTTCCATCTCTGGTCCCACCAGCTCCAGTGGGGATGCAGCCAATTTGCCTGTCCGTAACTCACCCAGGATTAATTCTCCCTGGAAACCTCTACACCACCGGCGAAAAATGGATGCTGAGAGTGAAGGCTCAAATGAAGAGACAGACTCCTCTGAAAATTGAAGGTTGTAAGGGTGGGCACCATTCCCATCTTGGGTTTCTCCAGAACTCACGGGAGGAACGACACCTCCTCCCAGAACATCTGCTCTGACGGTGGGTGGGTTCTGCCCACATCACCAGTGTGCGTGTGGCCATGCCAGTCCCCATTGCCAGGTCCACCCGTCCCTTCCCCAGGAAGAACTCTGCCTTTTTCCTAGCTCCAAGTTCGCGTAGGAATTAGCTCCTCCCAAGAAGCTATTTCCAGCCGCAGAGCTATGTTACCCTCTGCTGGCAGGCAAGACCAACCGGCGACACTAGCTCTGCCTCCACTTGGAAATAGCCGGTTATTCTCTCACCAGGGCTCTCCCTCATGGTTGCGCTGGAGCTGTGGCAGCGTTAGTGCAGGCCGCTTGCCAGTGGTTTGTTGTGTAGCTGTGTTCAGACTTGGCCTAGACAATAGAGTGGTTAAATCGCCAGCGGCAGCTCTGCACTCGTGCTCTGTTATAATTATTCCTAGTAAAGCTGCACCTGTGTATGATCAAAGCTAGAGAAATTCCTAGAAAAGGGCTTAGGTATTGCCATGCCACCTGTCTCTGCTTCCTCCTCCATGTGTCCAAGACTTGCCAAAGCAAATGCAGCAAGTAAGCCAGACCGCAGTAAGTACTGCGTGGTGCTGTCTGGCTCCTCTGCTGTATTGAGTTCCCTTCTGTGAGGCCTCCTACCACCTCCAACAGCATCTTAAGGTCACTTGGAAAACTGAGCTTCAGAGGCACTGGAGGAGGGATAAAGAAGTCTTTGAACTCCTTGGCCACAGGTGGCACGGCTTGCAGACATATACAGCATCTGCTGGGGTTGGGGGGGCAGAAGGAAGCAGTTCTCAAACGAATCCCGGGTATTTTTTTGTAAATATTGGCATTGTTACAGCATCATAGCGTAGCCCTTACAACTGCAAAAAGGAGTAGCATCTCGTGTTAATGTGTAACTTCCTCAACAGTTTGGCCTCCACAGCCCTGAACACTTTGCCTAGCCCAGCTCCTGTGCCTCAGCTTGCATAGCCATTATTTCCTGGGGAACTCCAGTTTCTCTTGCTTGTGTGGGAGCCTCCTTGCTTCTCCTGCTCATAAAATGCGGCAGCGTGGGCTGTCAGGAGCTGATAACCCAAAGCTCAGAGCGGCCCTAAGCTGAATGGATTCAACACATGCTGGAGCTATTTTAAGCCTAATCCCTTAACTACTGCTGAGTCTGTACCACAGCCTCACCTGTGGAGAGAGTGGGAGGGGTTATTTATTTATTGTAAGTTATTTTATTTATTAACATGCTGGTGAACTGTGCTTTCTCTCCCAACCATCAGTGAATACTGACAGCCTCACAATAAAGCACACTGCCTACAGCCTCTGCTGCGTCTGGGGTCTGCTGGGCTGCCCAGCCCCCTCCACCAGGTTCCGGGGGAACAGTCCCGGGTGGGCAGGAGCAGCGCAGGCTGGCGGTGGTACCCCCGGGGCCCACCAGCCCCTCCCCTCGGGCAGGGACAGGTGGCTGTGCAGGTGCAATGGGCTGCTACCGTGCTAGCCCGCTGGCCTGGCAGGACAAGCTCCCCTCAGAGGTACTGGGGGTAAAGATGCGGTGACCCCCCTCCTGCCCCACCACAGCAGCCAAACATCTGCGTACAGCAGCAGAGTAATCCTTCCCTCCCAGCCCCTCAGCCTCAACAGGGCAGGAGAGGCCCAAACGGCCCCAGCTCTTTTTCCTAATAAGGTGGGAGAAGGCTGGTTACACACTTATTACCCCATCCTCAACACCACAGTCCCAAGAAGAGAAAAACATGCCCTTGTTAAATTCACAGCCAGGAGCAGAGAGCCAAGTTGAACAGGACTAGAATGACAGCCCTCACTCACTGCTGCAACTCAGTTCACTTCACAGCGAAGGACTTAAACCTCAGTCCAAAGCTGGGTAACAAAATAACCAGGGATCCTGTAAATACCATTCCAGTACTTCTTTACCTGGGCCTTTTTTGCTGATGATGTAATTAGAAGCTAAAAAAAATAATCTTTGCTTTGATTTTGTTCTCCAGCATCAATATATGCTGGTTTACAACACAGTAAAAATGATTATCCCATGGCAAAAGTCCGACCCTGCAAATACAGAGGCCTCCACAGCACCATGGATTGGGAGCACTGAGCAGAACAAAAAAACAAACCAAAAAAAACCAACAACAAAAAAAATCAGTCATGCCTGTGGGAACCAGGTAACACGATGTTCAGAAAAAACAGCATTTCCCTTCCCTCTGTCACTTGGTGGGCTAAGGTGTGGGCCAAAGAGGACAGGAGCACTGATGAGGGCAGCTCATGAGCTCCTGTCATACCTTTTACAGCAGCGAGGTTAACCCTGGAAGAAGGCCTATCTCCACTGGCTAGTACATAGCAGTGGGTATGAGGGCACATTGAATTTTAATAGAGTGGAATCCAGAGATATTCAGAAAGCATCCTGGGCACAGCGATGTCCTGACCACCTCTGCTTACCTTCTCCCCTCCCCACCCACCCCAGACAAACTAAGACAATCCTGCAGAGTTTACTCCAGGCAAAGGTGGCATCAGTGCCTCGTGCTGGCTTCCCTTTGAGTTGCAGTCCCTGGGTCATCAATATGAGCCATAACGATCCTGGGGAGGAAACACACCAAGACACCATGCTACAACACTTCCCGCAAACTCCAGAGACAGATAAAAAGGTCTCGGGGTGTTTGGGATTGGAATGCAGTGCAAGATTACTTAGACAGGACACCATGCAAAGGCAGGAAGTAAAATGGCCTTTAACTTTTTAGGTTCTGCCTGGGATTTGTGGGAAGAGACATATCTGACATAACAAGGTGTCCTGTCCAGCAGGAGAGCAAGGCTGGCCAAGTATTCACTGGCCACCCAGAATTGCTCAGCTGTTGTAGTATATCCATCAGCTACAAAAGACAGGTCTCTACCTGGGACTTTCAACGCAATTTGAGAAGACAATGGTAATTCCAGTGGAAGCCAGGGTATGATGAAAGCCCCCCCAAGCATGACAATAGCCTTTCTGAAGATGCCACAGCGTAATCTCACCTGGAGGGAGTTCATCACCCCATTGGCTAGGACAGCCATCTTGCCAGCAACTGATTTCACTCCTTCCTTGAACTGTGCAATGTCAGCTGCAGGCAGGACATTTCCAATCGACACACCACCTAGGAGAACCAGCAGGAGTTACCCCGGAGTCCCCTGGTCCAGAGAGCACCCTCCACTCTAGGTCCTCCAAAGCTGCCCCCTTCCTCAACCCCACCGAGTGCTAACAAACCTGAGTGCACATTCTCAGCTTCTCCAAACAGGTCTGCAGAGCTGATGGCACTGCTGCCTGAGAGCTGCTGCAGTCGGGATCTGGCTTCATACTGCACCAGAAAAACAAAACAGAAAGGTTATAAAGGAAAGGAACAAAGCAGGACCTGAGCAAACAGAAGGAGATGAAGCCAGAGCTGTACCAGCCTAAGCACCGCAGAATGCATCTACCTCAGCATCTGCCTCCCGCCCAAAGAACATATCTGAAGAGATGGCTTTAGCTCCTGCAAACTTCTGCCGAGCTTCATTGGATTCCACAACAGATGTCCTGCCCTCTGTCTCCCGCCTGCTGGTGGGTCTGAGGAAACAAGAAGAGACGTCTCAGCTTAAGCTCACCGACACAGTAAAGAAACAGACTCCTCTCTCGGACCCCATCTGATCAAAGGAAAGCAACAAATCCTCAAGTGCTAGCTACCATCAGCGTCCTCCTCTCCCCACCTCGGGACGGCCAGCACTAAATGACCATAAAGGCTGTATCAAACTTAGGGACACGACAGGCAAAGAAGTGTCCAGGCCTCTTTCACCCAACACCCTTTTTCTTGGGCTTGTCCACACAAGTTACCTCCTGCAGTACAAGGTTCCTGTCATAACACAGCAGCATCTCTACCCACAGCTCCTAGACCTACTTGTTTGTCCTACGCACACGGAAGGTACAGTAGCAGTGGCAGGCATTTTACCTCTCCGAAACTGGCCGAATACTGGAAATGGTCACCTCGGGTTCCTCCTCTTTGTCCATACCCCAGGAAGAGTCCGTTTCCCATCGTGAGCCAAATGCATCTTCAAATGAGAAGGGATTATATTTATACCTAGGTACCAAAAATAGGTGATTTAGGCCCGACATTAAATTCAGGAATAAGCCAAATTTACACTGAAGCTACGTCTTACTTGGGGGGTCCAGATGTGAAGCTTCCAGCATCTTCAAACAAGTCCAGTTGGGAGCGGGAAGCTTTTGCAGCCAGTGGTGTCTCCTGCTCAATTACTTGCATCTCGGACATCACTGAGTGTGAAACAGAACTAGCACAACAAAGAGGCAGTCAGGGCCGATGGCTCCGACAGCACCCAGCCCCTACAGCCAGTCTGCCTCAAAACTGAACCTGGCCTTCACAGGCAGGGGAGGTGCCACAAGTCTCAAGGGAGAGTTGTGGGATGCCGGCCCCCTTCACCGCTTTTCTAGCTTATCCCGACTCCCTCAGCAGTCCTGCTCTACCTTAAGGGAAGTATTCTGCAGGGGGGACAGCTGCCAAGCAGCACGGCTCTAGGGCTACGCGCTGACAGGCCACATGCGTCTCTGGAAAAGTTCAAATGAGAACTAGAATCTCTCATCAGAATGCCCCATTCCTTCTGGGGGCTGAAGCACTCTTAGACATAGTCCAGCATATGAGCACTTTAAAGCAGCTCCTTATCTCTTACAAGAGCAGCAAGCTACTGCCTTCAGGAAACTTTTCCAGAGCACAGTGCTTCCAAGGCACCTGTCCTACGCCATCCACAGCCAAGTACCTTCTGGACACCAAGCCCATGCCCAGCCTCTCTGCTTGTTCACGCTTCTTCCCTTCAAGGTTCTGAAGTTTCTTTTCTTCCTTCTTCCGATCAAGCTGCAGTTCCTGATAAGCCAGTCGCATTGAGGTGACTCTAAAGGAAAGAGCTACGGTGGGTACCAGCTCATTACCCTCCGCTCCAGTCCGTGCTGTGGAGTGGCAAGGGGGAGAGCAACCCTGACAACGCATCAAAATACCCATTTCCACAACAGCTCTGCCAAAAATCCTTGCGTAGAAGCTTCTGCTTTTCTTCCCATCTCACCTTCACCGGGGTTCAACTCTTTTTTGGCTAACTGTGATTTCTTTACTGTAAGCATTAACAGCATTAACCTAGTATTATTTCTGCCTTAGTACGCAAGGCATTCGGCCCAAACAAGGCACTTACATGGACTCCTCAGCTTGTTTCCTGGACTCCACTGCCTGCTGCTCCCTCAGCTGCTCTGCCACCTGGGCTTGCCGCTCAATCTCACTGAAGCTCTGGCTGCTCACTTTCTGGGCTCCAAGACCTTTTTTTGCACCCAACTTGAAAAAACAAAAAATGGCGATTTCTTCAGCTTAAATTGTTCATCGGAGACGAAAACCAGAACCCTACTCCTTGCTGCACCAACCAGGCTTTTGGTCTCCCTGTGTAGTTACAACCTACAGACCCCATACAGCTTGCAGCAGAGTGTGGAAGAACACCCAAGAGTTAACCCACCAGTGCTCAGTGCCAAGAGATCAGCCACATATGCTTCATATCGTAACAAGTAATGATCCAAAACCCAGTTGTTTTTGTCCATTAACATATAAGCGGTCTTTCAAAATAAGCAGTGATATAATCAAAGCTCTCCCTTCCCCAAATGGATCTCTCAGTACGCAGCTTTAAGGGCAGAAAGCAAGGGCCAAGGAAAGGACAGCAGTAATATGAGACATGCTCTACCTCCTCTCCATAAAACAAGAGCTCAAACGTACCCCTTTCTTGGCAGCTCCTGGCTTCTTCTTTCCAATGAGGGAGGATTTAAGTTCTGCAAGAGGAGGGAGGCAGCAAATAAGCAGAAGCAAATTAATTTATGAAGCCAAAATTAGTCAGTGACCCACACAAACATACACCACAGTCCAGCTGCTTATAGAGTCCAGGACACACCATGCAGCTTCACATCAGAAGCCTGGGTAAGGTGACTTCACCCAGCCAAGAAAGATGCACTTAGAAGCTCCACAATTGCAGGCTGGTGGCCTAGAGAAGCATACCCATTGCTGGAGAAACTTGTAAGTGAATTAAGACCTTAGAATAGCTCCTCCAAGTGTCATGCAGTTGGTGACCCTACCCAGTAGGGAACAGGGTAGCTAGAGAAAGACTAGATTTATTCCAACATAAATCCAAGAAAATGCAGCTTCAGAGCCATACAATTGTCAGTGCCTCAACCAATGCCTCAGAGACAAAGCAGCAAAACCCCTTCAGTCATGTTTACATGAACAGGCCAACGACAAAATGGACCTGAAGTGCAGCAAGCTGTAAAAGCAACAGGTTCCCCAGCACCTTGCGCCGGGAACCTGTCGCTGACGGCATGAAGCATGCCACACTTGTAAAACCAGCCAAGGTCCAGCCAAGCAGCTGATGCCTGGAGAAAAGTGTAAGAACAAAGCAAACAGAGAGGGACTGCCCAGGACATTTTCCCAGCTTCCAACATGTAGTTCCAAAATCTTTTATCACCCTTGTTGGGCTTTTCTTCCACAGAAGTGTCTCCTTACACACATGACATCTGTCAACCCATACTTTAGATCATTCTTGACAGCCGTTTCTGTATCTTTTCTAGTCTCGCCATGAATTTTTGAAATAGGAGGTATCAAAACATTCACACTATCCGAGACCGTTTTCAGCTCACTGTTCCTAACATTTGATTTGGGGTTGTTTGGGGCTTTTTTTATTACTGCCAGGAAACATTTAACAGAAATGTCAGTAAGACCCCCTTCCAGATCTGGAACAGCTGGTTTAGATCCCAATACGATCATGTAAGCTTTGGCTCATTCTCTCCCTCCAAGCACAGGAAGCTAAAGTTAAGAGTTAAAGGCGGAATCACAGAGGGGGCAGGCAGAGCTGTCACACGCAGCCAGCGCAGGCCAGCTGTTAGCCAGTTACCTCTGGCAGGAGCGGGCCCTTGTGTAGATAGATACATGGCCGTGTCTGAGGAAGAGACACAAAACACGGGGAATGAACAGATGCTTGAGGACACAGGCTTTCCACCCAGGACAAACCCACTGGGGGCTAGGAGCACACTCAATGAGGAAAGAAGCTCCAGCTAGATGCTCTGTGTGCAACCAGGACAGTAATGGCAGGGGAGAATCAGATATAAATCCCTATTATTCTGGAAGCTAATTAATTTGCCTCCAAAGGTGCTCAGAGGGGGAGATGACAACACACCAAAAAACAAACCTCCAAAACCCAAACACCACAGCCATGTGGCCTTGATCAGCCAAGTTCTAGGTGTGCAAATGCCAAATTTTGTCCAAAGTTCAAAAAATGAAAACAAGCTTTTGGGAAGGCAACAGCTTCGAACTCGATCAAATCTCCAGTAAACTGTGGCTTGGGTTTGGGATTCAGGGGATGATCTGAGGGATGGGGAAGAGTCTTACCTAGAGGAGCTTTAGGAGATGTGCTCAACAAGTCAATAGATGGGCCTTGGCTGGAATCTGTGGGCACAAAACCAGAAGAGAACATTCAGACTGATTCTTAGCCCCTTTCTTTTCAGTGTGCTCAGTTCCGCTATTTCTCTTCTAGCTCCTCTGCACACCCACACACCCCAAACAAGCCAAGTTACAGTTTGAAACATGCAATTCCCCAAGTACAACAACTTTATGTCTCCACAGAGCAAGTTATTCCCTCTGCAGTGTTCTTAACACATTAAAAGCAAGCATGCAGGGGAATACACTAAGCTGTTTCAAATTACATCTATGACCCCAGATTCTTGGTTTCCTTGTCATTCACCCCAGAAACAGTTCTTTGCTCTATATTCACACATCATTTCCAGACCCACTAAATTCAAGGGACAGAGAAGAGCGTTCAGACAAATAATTATGTCTGGAAGCAGGGAAATGGAGCAGCTAATCACCAAAATAGTTTTGTGTGCATTTCAGGAAAAGCAGAGACCTGATCCCAAACAGAGCTGCATTTGTAGAAGTCTTCACTAATTTAACTAAACATCATAAGAGTGCGCAGAGCTTTCAATCCTTCAAGCCTGAACCAAAGAAAAATCTCAGCCCTTCCAGCTATGATACAGGAGCATATTCTCCTGGAAACGAAGTTAGGTTTTTGGAAAAAGTATTCAGCAGAGAACTCACTTGACACTTCACTGCCTTCTGATGACTTTGCTGCTTTTTCCATCTCCGGGGAAGACTGTGCAGGATTCTGGCTGGCATCCGATACATCCCAGGTGCTGGAAGACTGCAAGGAGATGCTCATTCCAGTGACTTGCAGAAGATGAATGAAATGAACAATCCTGAACTTACTTCAGGTTTAGTGACCCGTATTCAGTTTTAAGGCCAAAGGAAACACGTTCCAAACTCCAGACTATGCCTTCACTGAAGGTAAGGCAACATGTGGACAAGTCCACATTCCCTTAGCAGGGACAAAAATTAAAGAAAAAAAACCCCAGAAGCTAAGCTGAACGGAAGGCCAGGATAAACAACAGCGTAACTCGAACAGTAGTTATCAGAGCTGGCTACTGGGAGGACTTCCCATCTTAAAGAGATGTGCTAAAATCTAGGAGAAAGTGTGAATGAGCTTCCCTGGAAAAAAATAATCTCAGCTTCCACTGCCTTTATTGCCATACAGCCAATTCTCACATTACTCTACTCACATAGGAAAGTCCGCCTAGTGTTGTACAGTTGCCCAAATCCACTTTACCAGCATCCATGCACTGAAAAGCTGACTAAACCAGAAGTTCAAAGTGACAGCCAGTTCTTGCTTTAAATGCGCGGAGAGACTATGCATTACTGCAGCACACAAAGCGTTTTCCAGGGAGTAGCTGAGAGCTCTGAGTATTCCTTGAAGATAAAGTTGGTCTTGAAAACAAAGGACGTGGATATTACAGACCCCAGGAAGGTTTGTTTAGATCTGTGATTATGTCCCATGCTGATGACTCATCTTAGTTCTTCCACGTTACTACTGAAAGAGTATACAATTTGGAGTCCTTCCAAACTAAGTGGGACTGCTCTGGCTGAACAGCTGGCTATTTGAGAGCTGTTAAGGCTGACTGGTATAGATGGTTCTTCTCACCTGTGTGTGCTCCATGAAGAAATCAGCATCACTCTTGTCAGGGGAGTGCCCAGGGGCTCCACTCAGTCCATCTATAAGCAGCTGAAGAGAGAAGAGAGACAGGGGTGAAAAAAGAAGCAGAAGGTATCCTACAAGACTCGGCATCCGGCACTACACATCCAAGACACTACACAGTACAGAGCTGACAGACTTACATCAGTGCCATACTTGGCCATGGCAGCACTTGCCAGCTGCCGGATCTTCTCCCTGTACATCTGGGCAGCTCGACTATTATATTTAGCGTTGGCATCTGTAGTAGTACAGCCGTGCTGGCGGAAGAAAGCAGTCTGAAAAGAGAGGAATATCCTGTCTCCTGACTGCTAGATCATACTCCAGCAAGCATTAGACATAAACGCAACAGAAAAAAGGGAGCTTGCCAAAGACCAAGGATGACCATACTGAGCATACAGCATGAACCACCCATTGGTTGGCTTTCTTCCAAGGAGCTCCAGGCCCCAGAGGCCTGTTCTCCACAGGAGAGGATGCTTCCAACTCACAACGCTAAGCATAAGCTTTCAAACTGATCAGTGTTACTCCTTTTGTTTAATGCCTCTCACTCAAATGAGATATGACAAAATGACAGATCCACACTTCAGAAAACAGTGCTTTCAAAGGTCACAGTCTGACTTCGAAGCACACGAACACCCCTCATTACACACTGCAGGTAAGGCTGGTACCCGGAAAACCACAATAAACAGAATGGGTGGATTAGCAAGAGGCAAAGAAAGCAAAATGCCTACAGAGGCTCCTCACCGCATTGGCATTGCTGCCCACTTGCATACACCTCAGCTGGAACCAGTTCCAGTTCGAATCCAACTCTGTGGACCTGCATGAGAACCAATTACTTCTATGAATAACGTACAGGCATACCAAGTGCAAAAGCAAGCTCTGAGCTAGAATGGTCAGATATGCCATTACTATCCCACAGTACAGGAGGTAAAGGGGGAAAGAGCAGCTTGTAACTTCTTTGCTTCCCATAAGAACTTTTAAAGTGAGGGAAAAAACACAATTTCAGCTTCACACCAAAGAACAGTGTCCAGATTTACAGGACTTCTCAGTTATATTAAAAGGGCAGAGCCTGAGCTGGGAAAGCACCGCCAGCAACTTTCGTTTTACATGTTCTCTCACCACAACATGAGACTCGTCTGCAGCCCGTCCCACAGATTAGGCCAGAACACATGACAAAGCAGCTGAGAAAACAGCCAAGGAAAACGAGGTGACAGAGCGCGTCTCACACCAGTTACTCAGCTTTGCTCTGAATAAGCAGAGTTCCCAGTTCTGTTACTTAAAATGCTAACTTTTGCCAGTACTGAAAACCCAGCACCACCTTCCCCACTGATACAGAAAAGAGTAAATAGCGTGGCTCTCTGTGCCCTGCTCGGCGTTACAGGAGAGGCTTCCCTCTCGCCGCTGACCCCGGGGCCCAGCCAGCCCCCCACAAGGCCGGCACCAGCCCCCCGTGGCGGGCAGCGATCCAACCCCCCGGCGGACCCACGCAAAGCGGGGCCGTGGCTGCGCCGCGCCCCCCGCCCCGCACCTGATGAAGCTGAGGTGCACGCCCAGCGAGCGGTGCGCGCCGGAGCAGTCGATGCAGAGGAACACGCCGTAGGTGATGCTGGCCCAGCTCGGGTTCTTGGCGCCGCAGTCGAAGCACGACTAAAGCGAAGGCAGAGGCACGGCCGGGCTGAGGCAACGGCTCTGCCGCCCCGCCGCTCCTCGCCGCCTCTCCCCGGGCCGCCCCCCGCCCCCTGCCGCCTCTCCTCGGGCCGCCCCCCTTCCTCGGCCGCCCCGCCGCCTCTCCCCGGGCCGCCCCCCCTCCCCCGGCCGCCCCGCCGCCGCAGCGCGGCCCGCAGCTCCCCGGGGCCGGGGCCCAGGCCCGGCCCTAGCCCACCGGGAAGCGGCCCGGCTCGGAAGAGCGGGCGGCTGCTCAGCGCCTCATCGCTACCTTGTTCGCCGGCGCTGCCCGGAGCCGCTTGAAGAGAGTCTGGATCTCCGTCTTGCTCGGCTCCGCCGCCATGATCTCTCCTTCCCAGACGCCACTGCGGCGACGGGTGCCGGCCGGGCCCGGGCGGCGCGGGGCTGGGCCCGCACTACGGGTGCCGCCGGGGCCCACACTGGGCGGTGGGACGGGCCCCGCCGCGCCCGCGCCCCGCCTGCCGCGTCGCCATGACAGCGGGGCCGCTCGCCGGCAAGGGGGGGCCGGGAGCCCCCCCTTCTTCCCCGGGCCCGGCGCCCAGAGGCGGGCGCTTGGGGTCAGGGCCCCTCCTCAGCACCCCGCCATCACCCCGGCCGCCGCTGGGGCTCCCCGTCCCGGGGGGCGCTGCCCGCCGACCCCCGGCCCCCTCAGGGCCCAGGCGTGCGGGAGGCGGCACCTGCGCCTCAGGGCACCCGGCCTGCCACATGCGGCGCCCAGGCTCGGGAGTGACTCAGTCCGCTGGAGGCCTCTCAGGCAGCGCTGCCCGATCCTCTGCGGTAATCAAGGCATCGTGAGGCAGTCACCAAGGTAGGGAAGTTGTTGCATCAGACCAAGATGGTGTCAGGGCCCCAAAGTGTTCTGTTACCTGCCTGGAAGCAGGAGGGAACGGACTGGAAAGTCATTCAGTTATAACATTAAAAAAAAAAGGAAAAAATGTGATGCTTTGAACTAAAAGTCAACGGCATGTAACCCATTTTGTGCTTTAGAAAAAAAAAAAAAGAGGGTGCAGAGCAATGAGAGTTTCAGAAGGGCAACGACAAGAAAAGCTAATCGGTATGGCTGAGATGGAATGGATGGAGATTTCCTCACCTCCAGAAGCAGGTTGCTGTGTTGCACCAGCTCGTCACTAAGAGAGGTAGTTAAATGTACTAGTATCTGGACAAGTCTAATTTCAGTTCAAATTTAAAGGCTTTCCGTTCACCCATTTCCACAGAAATTCATTGCAATGGGAACCTAAGACCCATGATCTAGGCAAGATCCGTAAAGTCTTGGGACATACGGATGCAATCAGGAACAACTGAGCTGTTGGGCAAAACGACCTTGCAGAATGTTTAGCAGGGATGTGGAGTCTTGCATTCTGAGAATCAGCAAAGCTTTAACAACGTTATCAGAGCGAGACCTGATACAGGAGGCGCATTTGCCTTGCAGTAAGATGAGAGGCTTCTGGCAGACACATCTGATTTGAGCTGCTCGGAGAGGAGTTTCTGAACTGGGTAGCGAAGCCTGATTTAGCCTGCCAGGGCTCTTTCTTAGCAGCAGTTGTGTCTTAACTAGCCCCTGGTGTCTGTTGCTCTTATGCTGCTACCTTAATCATGCCTATATGTCCATTTCTGGGCTTACACAAACAATACTGGGGAATCAGTTCAGGTAAAAGTAACCGATAGCGTTTTCCTCACCGCTATTTTTAAGCCAGCTGAGTTCCCTTGATGCCATTCATGGTGCAGCTGTCCTGGCAGTCATACTGATGTCAGGGTGCAGCAAGGGCTGGCTGCACCCTAGGAGAAGGAAAGCTCAAGGGGGGTATTCCCAATGCCACCAGGCCTGGGCTGGCCCTCCTCAGCCACGGCCCATCCATGCCCACAGTACCTGAGCAAGGGGAGCTGGCCAGGCCCAGGGTAGTGGCCGAGTTTGAACAAGAAATGAGATAGCTGGCCAAGCTCATAGCGATGAGGTAGTCTGCTGTCAAGCTGGGAAGTCAATCCACAGGTCAGGATCAGGCCCGGTGATTGCCAGGCATGTCTGCAGTGGCAAATCTAGTCTGAGATCGGGCTGGTAAGGCAGCCTACAGGTCAGGATCAGCAAGGCACAGCCAGAGACCACTACTCCTCCAACTCAGCTCAGGCAAGGACTGGTACCTCTGGGCTGAGCTTAAATGAAAGCACAGTCACCCCCACAGCCATGGGCAGGGGGTGTGGGTAGAGGCCCCACATGGGGCTGCTCAGGGAAATTAAGGCCCGTTTCATGCACTCAGGGCCCTGACAGGTGAAGCTAGACAGAAGGACAGGAGAGGGAGTGTATGCTGTCAGGTTAAAGGCAGTCTAAGCTGCATCTGGTCATGTAGAAGAGCAAGTTCAGGTAATGAGCGTGCATCGGGAGTGGTGGTGTTTGTGTTGGCTCAAGCAGTCTCAAGCCAAGTTGCTTGCTCTGCTGGCTTTGTTCTCACTAGGTCTGTGTTTGTCTAATGGAGATGTCACGCAGGGGTTAGGAGGAACACGGTCTGTTCATGCTGGGTGTTACCCCAGCTGGGGCTTGTGAGAGGGAAACAGCATGTGCCTGGGAGGAGCGAAGGCAGCCTCGGAGGCTGGGAGGTCACTGTCACACTTTTTTCCCTGCCTGTCTGTGCTAGTAGACATGGGGAGATACAGTGCAGGCTCCTTTCCTCTGTGGAAGGTGCACGGGTTTTGTTCACTGTGCTGTGCCTTGCTCCAGCTTGGGAAGGCTTGCTACCGCAGGGTTGCTCAAGCTTTGGTACCTCAGGGTCCCTTGCAGGCCTTCCAGCCCATGCTGGTTGTTCCAAGTCCTGGCAAGGCTGCTGTTCTGTCCATCAGTTTTACATAAAAGCAGCAGGAAGAGCATGCTGCTGGTCCGAGAAATAGTCAGCTTCTTTTTGTTGCCTCTGTCAGTACAGGAAAGACCTCCTGCTGCTGACTGTTCCCTGCGAGCCCGTGCTGTCACTGCACTGTTCTTGCCATTTCCTGCATCTGTTTCTTTTGCATCTCATGTGCCTTGGTGCTGAATTTCTGAGCTCCAAGCTGGCAGCCTGCTCTTTGGCCCTCAGCTTCCCTCTCCACATACATCACATCTGACATCTGCCTCTTTCCTCCTGACTGCTGTGACACCAGACCCTGAGCCCGACATAGCCTCCTAATAGGAGATCGCCTTGCTGTTACCCACCTCTGTCAGTAAAAGGTAGTCCCTAGCGTCATCCAAAAGAGCAAAGGAAAGCAAAGGATGGTGACCGGGCTTGTTGTTGGAGTCTGCCATACCAATGGGTACACCTTTCTGGTACAGAAAGTCTGTTCTGCACAGACCTGTTGTCTGAGGGCATAAGGTTTCTGTGAAAGACAGCTGGGAGAGGCTTGGGAGTGAAGTGTTATGATGGGGATAAAACCTGCCCTGCACTTGCAGGTCTGAGCCAAAGGGAGGAGAAAGCACTTCTCTGGGAGTCTGTCCAGAAGCAGAGTGGCAGAGGGGAGGGAAAAAGGTCCTTGCTCTCTTTTCACTACTCAGCAAAGAACGTGGGTGAAAGAACTGTGCAGGACAAAGATGAGGTGGCTGAGTCCTGCTCTCCTACTTGGACCCGTTGGCCTCTCATCCTTTTGCTGAATGAGAAGATCTGGGAGGTGAGCTGGCAAATTCAGTAAACTGCCCACAAAATAATCGGTAGATACAGTTCCCCATGCATTGCAGTGTGAGTGGTGGGGTACGGGGAATCTACAATGATGCCCTGGGGAGAGGAGCTATTCCTAACAGAAATTTGTTACTTTTTTTTTCTTCTTTCTTGCCAAGCAGTTAACAGACACT
Organism: Falco punctatus; assembly: GCF_963210335.1. Lineage (NCBI taxonomy): Eukaryota > Metazoa > Chordata > Aves > Falconiformes > Falconidae > Falco > Falco punctatus. Next base: position 3,177,173 of record NC_137587.1, read on the forward strand.
AACTAATCTGCGTGATTTCCCCTGGGGATAGTCAGTAATCCTGGGAGAGAGCTCTGGCAGCCTGGCTGTTTTCAGTAGTAGAAAGAGCAATCGTGGCCACAGATGGAGAGGAGGAGGCAAGGACAATCAGATAGAAAGCATTCTCCTCCTCAGTAGAACAAGGGACAGCAGGTATGTCCCTTCCTGGAGCCTGTAAGAAGGTGCTCCCAATTTCCCGTGGTTTTAGGGATCATATAGAAAACTTTTCCTCGGGTTGGATCAGGTTTCTGCCAGGTCAGCAAGCTGCCCTGCGTTCCATTAAGGCCATATGCTCACTACAATTGATTCAAGGGAAGCAGCCGGCTGAGCATCGTGGGTGACCGGCCTGCCAGTGTGCTGCACTGAGTGTAATTAGTAGCTGCCTCCCTAGGAAAAAGTTGAGCACCGAGGCAGGCAGTCACGTCACAGACTCTATGCAGTGCTTCCAGCAAGATCTGAGATAAGGAGCTAATGCACTATGTGTAGAGTGAGTATTTTGTTCAGGTTTACAACTTAACAATTTTACGGCAGTCTTACAAATGTTGTGGTTTGGAGAAAAGCCAGCAAAGATAGAAAGAATACATAAATTAAGGAACACAAGGGATGGGTAACTGGAGAGATACTGAGGAGCACGGTCATGGCTGGCTTGATCCAGTTTGGGGTTGTGGTGCAGCTGGAAGGCCGGTCCGGCTGCACATGCTGTCCCTTGTGCCCACTCTGGCAAGTGGTGGCCATGGGCCGAGTCGTGTCCCTAGCCCTACTCAAGCTGTGATTGTCATTGCATTGCTGGGCTGACCGCCTCCTGCTCATGCGATTGCTAAAGCAAGTAAGGGAAGGGCTTAGGAAGTTTTGAAAGGGAGGAGAGGGCTGTCCCTTTCAGTTGTGCCAGATGATGATGCTGCCAGGCAAAACGGCTGGGCTTTGGTGGAAAGGGTAATGAGTGCGGGGCCAGGGAAGGAGCATGCTGTGAGCATGTGTGTGTGTGTATGCATGTACGTCTTCAGGTGTTTCTTTTGTAACTCCATTTCCAATATTATAATCAAATGTTTATTTTCCCATGTCTGGTAGCATCACCTCTGACTGGCCTTGCACGTGTTCAGGCCTTGGGAGGCTTTGGGGACACGCCAGAGCTGGGGTGAGCTGGCAGATGTGCCCAGGGGTGTCCTGAATCTGAGGATGAGTTTTAGATCTTGCTGTAGTGGTCAGTTTGGAGGTGGCACAGGTGCCCCTGATGGGAGCAGCCTGTTTGGCAGGTGACACTCAAGTGATGTGTAGCTTCAAGTCATGCCCATCACACCATCGGGGGGGAAGCAAGGTGGAGAGAGCGGGCAGTGAGCAGGCCCCAAGCTATCTCACCCTCCTTCAAGGGCAGTCCATAGCACAGGCACTAGCTTGCTCAAGGTCAGAGCCCAGCAGGGCTGTCCTCCTATCAGACATGATCCTTCCACATTTTCCAGCAGACATGTAATCTCTCTTCCCTGCAGATCACTCCACTCCCCCGAGTTTTCTAAACTGAATCCCTCTAGCACAGGGACTAGTTGCCTGCAGCCCTACAACAAGCGTAGGGAGCATGCCTAAAGCAGATGACAATGAACAGGGCAGGCAGAGCTAACAAAGTGATCAGGTAGGCAAGGCAAGGTGAGAAAGCTGGTGGTTTACTGTGACACTCTTTTGAAAATATACAGCTACCACAGAGCACAAGCACCGCTGTCAGACGGGTGGTTATGAGGGATTTGGGCAGAGAGCAAGTAGGTAGGGGGCTTCCAGCTCTGCAGGTGGCCACAATGTGTTGGGGGGCTGCAGGGCCACTGGTGAGACAAACATCCATAGGGTTGTGGATGCAACATTCCTTAGGAACTGTGTGGCACCTGCAGGGAGGCCCTGAGGAGAAACTGAGAGAAAGGGCTAGTTTGGTCACAGCTGGGGGCAGCCTGTGTTTTGGTGTCAGACTCCTGCTGAGAGCAGGAACAATAGACTCAGGAAGGAAAGAGGTAGTGAAGTCAAGGGGGAGAGTTCTGGGTCTGGAAGAAGACTCCAGCTGGTAGGATAGAAAGGAAACGCTGGGAGGAAGGGACCACAGGATCTGTAAACAGCTGGACTCAGTGAAAGCGCTAAGACTGAAGAGGAGGGACTATGCCCCCCGCCCCGCCGTAGAGGAGGAAGTGCAGACCCCACTGCACTGCTTGTGGAGAAAGGAACTCTCAAGCTGCAGATCTGATTGCCTTAAGTTGAGAGACTGACAACTCTGCAAGTAGGGTTACTGCATGGTGCAAAACAGGAGGACATGGCCAGTGAAATGAGCTGAAAGCAGCTGAGGGGATTTGGTATGAAATTCATTTTGGAAAATCTCAAGGTGTTCCAACAGAAAACCAGCCAGTTTCTTCCAGTTACAGAACCTACCCCATTGCCCACCCCCCAGCAAGGATTTGTTTATCTTCGCGTATTCATCCTCTGACCTTTTAAGAACCTAGGTCGCTTGGTAGACAGCCTCACTCCCTTGCAGCCTGGAGTTCTCCAGCTTCTTGTCGCCTGGACCTGGGCAGCAGCGCAACATGTGGTTGCAACTCTTTTTCAGTTTCTTCTCTTCTTTTTTTTTTTTTTCTTCTTTTCTTTGTGCAAGGTCCCTCTGCAGATGTTTTGCCTCATATCATGCAGCCTTGGTATTCTTGCTTGTTTTGCACAACCCTTCCCGCCAGCCTGTAGAGGGTATTTTCCAACCACATTTCCATGGGTCGAGATGGAGTTTGTGGCACTGTCTTTGCCTCAGGTTCAGCCTCATGACCAGCCTGCAGCCAGCCTCTGTGCAGTTACCTTAGAAACAATCACCTTCTAGTCCGAGTGGAGCGTTCAAGGCCATTTTAACTCCAGCACCAGCTTTCAACAGGAGCAGAAGGGCATTTTGCAGCCTGCTGCCCTTAAGTATAACGCTAGCAGCTGTAAAACGCGACTGAGGCAGCCCCAGTTTGTGCACAGCCTGCACTGCAGTCAGGGACAACCTGCCTGAAATAGCAGAGCTGAGCTCAGGCCAGCAGTGGCCTTGGGCTGGATCTGCAAACAGGGCCAGGAGCAAAGGGAGTGCAGGACAGTTTGTAACAGCTCAGAGGGGGTCTCTGCAGGATTGCCATCTTCTTGCACCTGCTTCAGCACTTTGTGCCAAGCGAAACAGCCGCAGCAAGGACACAGGGTATGGGGAAGTGGGATGGAAAGTAAATGAAGCACCAACAGCCCCAGGCTCCACGCAGGGCAGTGGGAGTTCCAGCAGGAGTTAGAAGCTAACCACAACTCTCAGCTGCCATCCCAGAGCACAGCTGTGCTGTGGGCTCTGCAACCCAGATTCTGCCTACAGGACAGAAACATCACTAACGGGTTGAGCAAGCTCAGCTGCTGCTTTGGGGAAATGGGTGTGATCCGTCATAGAGAATCTTTTAACTTCCCCTTCCTAGAAAATTCATGATCAACAGGAAATCCAAACTTTGCGTGATATTTCAAAAACTCTTTTCCAGGAAGATATCAGAATCAAATTAATTATCTGCCAACAAGTACAAGCTTTCCACAGGGAGTGGCTTTATTAAAAAAAAATTACTAGATAAGGTTTTCACTATGTTGCCCATTAGGCACAGAGATGCATCTGTATGTTTCTGCAGGAATCATGGTGGAAGAATAGGCTTTGCTGGCCTTCTGGAATTCAGGTACAGCAAGTAGTTCCTGTGTTCATTTCTCTGTTCATACACAAAACTTTTGGCATAGCACGGATGACAAGTTTCAACTAGAGCCTTTGTGGTTAACAAAACCTCATTTGCTTCTATGGAAAACTAAGTCTCCGGGCAGAGCTATTAGTTTAATATAAGATCATTACATGTGTCTGGGTGTTTTTTTTCCCCCCTCCAGCTGGTTCTTTACTACACAGGCTCTCTTTTACTAATCCATTTGGTTCTGGGTAGCCAGGACTAAGTGCCACACCAAAATTTATGAGGTACAGCCCAGCCAAGCGATTCTTCATTCTCAGTGTGCTGTCTCCTGTCCATTACTTCAGCTCTTGGCAGGAATTTCTAATGTGCAAACATTCCTTTAGGGGACTTGTTCACATAAGCTGCAGCATGTCACTATTTCTGGAAACCTTCAAGCAGCCCATTATGATCAGGTGGTCATGTTTTCCTAGGACAAACAAGTCTGTTCAGACTTTGTCCTGTGGAATTTCAGGTTGTTTGTACCGTAACCAGAGGGTCTGTCTGCTGGACATTGCTGTCCTCATAGCAGGTTCTGGCCACACCTAACTCCATCCCTAATTACAGCCTGACTACGACTCAGAAGAGCAACTGAAGTCAAGCCTCCACGTTATCCTTCATAACTCCCTTCTAGAATTTTTTGACCTTCCATGAAAGGCTAGCATTAGTGTTTGAAAATATCCAGGCTAACCAGTATCCACCATAGCACAACTCAGGTCATTTTATCCCTGCCTGTTGCTGTGACCTCACAGGCCTGGCAGGCGTGCTCTTCACATTCATGTGTGTTAGGACAAAGCAGCAACAAATCATTTGATTGCAGGTCAGCAGGAGTAACACTTGCAATTACTGTACAACACCGATGGTACTTTACCTGGGACCTAGTAACGCAGAGACTAGATCTTTAAATAAATCCAAGTGCTTATACACCAACACCTCTCATTATATGGCATAAGCTTAGAGGCTTCTTCAAGTATTGGACCTATACTAATAGGTGAATTAATAGCTAAATCCAGGTGGTTTTAATGTCTGTTGCTTAGATCTTTTAATTGCCTTTTGGGAATACTTTCTCTTTTCTTGACTAATGACATTACGGATTCAGAACAAAATGCTTTAGCCTTGTTCTTTCGGTTTACACTCTACTCCCCCATGCATGAAGCACAGCAGTAGGGACACTTCAGGCACGACCTTTCAACAGCTGATGCGTTTCTGTGGTCTCACAAAAGCACTAAATGGCACTAGTCTCAGATCCCTTTGTCCACAGCAGACTACATTTCAAGGCATCCAGCATGCTGTAAAAGGTTAATTTCTGCTCTGTCTGGCAGGCAGGCAACAAGATGTTTGTGATACTTTCTCTTAAATTAACAGTGTCTCAATCTGCCCATCCCCACCTTTTCAATCTATACTTGTGAAACACCCATTTTGGTTGACAAGCCACCGTTAACATTCTGTGGTCATTTAATCCCAAATGCTCACCTATGACTTCAGCTTCCTGATCTGTGTCACCCCTTTTCCAAACAGCTCTGAAGCGGTTCACCCCACTGTATTTGGTGGAGGCTTGACTGAGTTTCCTGAGTCTGTTAACCAAGTCCCTCACCTGCTAACCGAGAATAAGAATTTCACTACAGAAGGCTACTAGAAACTCACAATGCATCTCAACAACAGTTTCAAGCAGATGCAGTTCAATAAACTGTTTTTAAACTACTGCTTGTTTTTCAAAGAAAAGGTAGCTTGCCTTTTTTTTGTTCCCTCAAGTCCTTGAGCTTATCCTGTACAGAACACGTCCCATCAGTCCTTGTGTTTGATAACACAGAGTACTGGGATCAGGACCCCACTTTGCCTCAGCAGCCCTAGAGGCTTTCAAGGGCAGAAAGACAGGCCAGATAAAAGAGGTTTTATAGGTCCTCCCTGCTGAATGGCACTTAACAACTGGGTGTAAGTTCACCTGCAGCAATTTAGCACCAGAAGAAGAGTTATCCCTCTATAACTAATGTTGCACCAGCTAGCAGATAGCTTCCACACTGCTACCCTTCACCACAGTGTAGGGGTCTTTGGCAAAGCAGGGAGGGCACTTCTGGCATGCCTAAGTCAAGAGAACATAGAAGAAGGAAAAAAGAGGGTCTCTGCTGTGCACTGGGTGTTCATGAAGGAAGGTATTGCCAGAACAATCTAGAAGCACTATAAACCCCAACACATACTACTGCTTAGGACCCCTAAATGCACAACTGCACTGGAATGCCTTCAGTGTGTGTCAAGGCCCATTCTAGCTCAGGGAACGTTCAGTCACCTCGGACCTGCTGCCCAACAGCTGTGTTCACAACTTGTTAGTCTGAGCAGCGACATCATGCAAGACAGAAGCCTCCTTCTCCTGTCCCCAAGCTATACTATCATTCATTCCTGGTGTTGTCCCAGTTAATCTGAGGACAATGGGATAGGACGTCCAGATTGTTGAAACTGCATCACTTATACCTGGTAAGGCAGCTGGTATAAGTACCAGGGGAGCCAGCAAGCCTGCAGGTGAAGGATACTGAAGACTTCTGAAAGATGTGGGAGAATAAATAGCTCCCTGCCAGTCAGCTTGATTGAGCCAAAAGGGGAAGCAATGCTCTAAGTTCCCTATTACCCTGCACATCTAAGTTCCTTGAACAGGAAGCCTGGGAGAAGGGCAGACCCCACCACCCTATGGACGCATGTGCCTTGAGGCCAAGCAAGTCTTCAAAAACAGAGAAAGCAGAGTTGCATGTGTCACATCTCCTTTCGCTGAGTGCAAGTCAAGAGGATCTGTTCCCTTCTGCACTCCTATAGTGCTCACAGGCAGAGAGGTCTTTACTCATCCTTGTTTATTTATTAGAAAATCCCTACAGGTTTAGGCATTTAAAATGAAGCATTAGTTACATGGAATACATGCCCTGAAAGTCCAGAAGTTGCTGGATTTACTGCAGAGGTGGAGTGGGGCCAGCAGTGACCCAGTAACCTCTGCAGAAGATGCTGACACAGCTGTGAGACACTGGCAGGGCAGCAGCAATCATGATCCAACCTTCTCAACATAGTTAGCAGGATAGAGTCCAACTTGGCCAGTGAGGAGTCGGCCCTTGCACCAGCCCTGCTCATCTTCCTCACTAATCTTCATTAATTCTTCACCTAAAAGCAAAACCAATTATTAGGAAGCAGCCTTGAGAAAAGTAGCGCGGCATTTTTCCCCCACCTCAGAGGAGCTGATAAAAAGCCCAATGAGTTATTCTTATCACCAGTTTTCTCCTCTTATGGCACTCTGTCTCGTACTGCACAGTTAAATCAGAGCCAGAGCTGCTGACCTCTTCAATAGCTGTGCTTGGTACCACCCCTGGGCCAAGGAACTTCAAAGGCAGACCTTCACTTCTACTGTTCAGCATCAGACATTTTTGTGCCCTGTATTTCTGCCTGCTTTCCTTCCCCCAGAGGAACATGCTTACAAGTCTGAGAGATCAGAAGGATCTCAGAGGTTTCTTTCTCAGCACCTCCTCTGTAGCAGGTGGGAAGGAAATTTAAGAGGCTGATAAGCTCTGGCTGTTAGGATCAAAAATGACTATTCCATGATGGAGTGTCTGGTTTGGCCAGCAAGGCATGGAATAAACTCATTTCTAAGACTATGACCAGGAAAGGCTTTTAACCTTTCCACTTCTACTTTGGGAAGGGGCAGAAAGGTCCTCTTCTCCATCAGTAGGAGGTCACACGTCTGCCAGAGAGGAAGGTCTGACTGCATCAGTAGGCGCATCCCGTGCTGGCAGAGGTTCAGAAAGAAAGTCATCTGCTGTTAAGCTTAAGCCCTACCAGTGCACGCTGCTCAGAGCGGATGCAAAAAGGGGATGACTGAAGCTAACCAGTCATGCCTCATTACATCTGCTGGGCAGAAAGAGAGAGCAAAGAGTCAAGTTCTAGAGCACCCGTATTGCAAGATACTTTAAAGCAACAAGTTAGTGTTAGGACAATTACTAGTATGGTAAGAGTACAGCATAGACATTGGCCTCAGGCACAAGCCCCTGCTCCGAAGGACTTCAGTGCCCTTTTAAAACAGGTGTATTCTGGAGAGGTACAGCACAAAGATTCCACGTAAGACTCATAACGAGCACAATAAGAGACACTCTCAAGATCCAGATGTCCTCTTGACGTTGAAGGTGGCACGTGCAAACTAAATTTAACTGAAGGAAGAGAAAGGGGAAGGGTCTGTTTGCTCTAGCATTCTCTTGCTCAGTCCTCTGCTGCAAGCCAGGATCTCCACTCTCAACATGCCCATTTTGAGCAACAGTTCGCATAGCTGGTTTTGGCCAGCTGAACTCTGCCTTCAGTGGTGCATGTCAGTGAGCTGAGCTTTCTCCTGAAACAGCTATATTCTGGTTACTTCAAAGGACAATCCAGACCACCTATATAATTATTGTACCAATGGCACAAGGGAGAAGCATTTAATACAAGTCTCAAGATACAATGCAGAATAAAATACCTTAAGAGGAGGCAAAAAGGATCTGTTTTATCACTTGGGATCTGCTCTCCCTGTGACCAAGGCATCTCTTTTTACGTGACCTCACACTGTCCCTTAGTCTAGAACAGGATGGACTTCCCAGTGTATCATCCCCCTCAGAGGAGCTGGTGATGGGTCAGGCCAGGGGAAGAAGAATATATATTAGTTCTCAAGGGGACATCCAGTTCTTGAAGAGGGTTTCAATCAGTCAGCCCGAGTGAGGACAGCAAAAGGTTAGTGAGAGATTAGTGCTTCTGTACCTGCTTTAAAGCTCAGCTCATCAGCCTCCTGTCCTGTGTAATCATACAGCGCTCGTACCCGTACACCTGGTACCTTTATGTCCTCCTCATGCCCATTGGCATCCAGGCACTTCTTGGGAGTGTCCTCATCTGACCACTCTGAAATGTCTTCCTTCCCTCCGCTTTTATGTGGAAGGAGAGAGGGGACAAGATAGTTGTTAGTAGACTCATCTCACCCACCTCTGCCCGAATCATGCACCACCCTGACTCCCCTGCTGAGACTGCTGTGCCCTAGAACAAGGTGCAAGAAACCCAACAGCCAAGCGAAGGTCAACAGGGAGGAGAGATCCCAGGAGATACTAGATCTGGTTAAAAGTATCCCAGCATTACATCCCTGAGGGCCAGGAGGGTAACTCATTCTCAAAATATTTCCCCACATGCACACTCTTCATGACCTTGTCCTACTCTAGCAGAACCTCTAACACAAGGAAGGCCAATCCTAACTGGAGAGCCCAGCTGTTTCCCGAGTTATTCCAGCCAAGAATAAGACAGACAGGAAAAGCAGTCTCCCATCCCAAAAAGATGTCTAGAATGCTGTTTTCCAAGTCAGGAAAAAGAGCAGAGGGAAAGAGCAGCAGAGGACAGGCACCTGGAACCTGAAAACCCCTGAAAAGGCTACATTCCATACTAACTTCACATGGGTGGGTGCCTTCAGGCTGTCATAGAAAAGGCTGTTCTGCTCCTCTTGATAGGAAAACCTGTAGATTGGCAAATAGGGCCCCTGAATCCAATAGACTGAAACACAGTAGTGGCCTTGAGACATCTCTAGGTCCCCCTTTTTTTCTGCCCAGTTCACTTAGGCCAGGAGTTCACAGTTAAAAGCACGAAGGCTGCTGGAACTGTAGGACATGAGTCTCTTCAGGCTCTCCCTGATGTCCAGCTTGCCTTCTGGCAAGGGAAGCGGCTATACCCAGGTTTATCAAGAAGTACTCAGCACCATGCCAGGAAAAAAAATCCAATGCCTCCATTTAGGAAGCAGTACAGCTAACAACTCTCCTCACCCTGTGTGGGAGGGAGGAGAATTGGGGAAATGCATGCCAGAATCTCACACAGCGTTCATCTGACTGGGCCAAGTCTCATCACTGGAAAGATCTGTACAAGGAAGGTACCTTGTGAGGCAGTACATGTTAGACAAAAAAAACCCCATCACCCAACAAAACCAAGCAGCTACCCTAAACCCCATTTTTTCTACATTGTCTCTTCCAGAGCGGCATGGGCAAGAGACAGGAGGTTAAGGGAGAGATCACGGCCATCAATCCAACTCATTCATGACCCTAGGCAGGAGTGTGCTTTGCATCAGGACTGATGTCCCCCAGACTCCAGCCCTTACTTTTGCCTTGTCTGCAGAGGGGTCTGAGAGACAACACCATCTCGTGTAGGCAAGATGCTGGTCAGCGTGACATCGTCAGCCATTTTGCCACTCTTCTCCTTCTTGGTGATTGCCCGCTGTGTTTCAAGGGACCATTCCTGTTCAGGGAAAAGCAGTAACACCATCAAGCCACTCCGATACTGTGCATCTTTTCTGACCAATACAGAAGGACAGAACACCAGGTCATACTGCAGCTGTGGCTGGGCTGGTCAGCCAGAGGGCCTTGCTGGCATAGCAGGCTCACTCCTGTTGAATCCCAAGGTGCAACAAGAGGAGCTGTTAGGAACTTGTCCCAAGGCCCTGAGCACCACCTTCTGTTCTTTGACCTAGCAGCTGGATGGCTAGAGTATTTGCTGTTTGGCAGGGTTGCACGCGTCCCTTTGGGCACAGAGAGCTTGCAACACAACAGAAGTTTTAGAAGAGCCAAACATCCTGGGCCTGTCAAACAAAGACAAGGTCCTTCCAACACAAGACTAGCAATCCACTGATTTCAGTAAAGCAGCTAAATGTCTGAAATAGTAAGAATACACTCTAGAATGCTACATCACCTCAAACTGAGGCCAATTCATCGCCATGCCTGGTCCATGAGTGTTGCGCCACCACTTCAGGTCCTCCTGGTTGTCCGCAGCCATGATGACTTGGTAGAGATCTCGATACAACGCATGAAAGCTACGACCAGGAACAGACAAAACCACCAGTAACCAAGTCCCTCAGCAGTTTCCCAAAAGTCAAATAGGAAGGAGGAGTGTAACCTCATGCACAATTACATACCATCTGAAATCCCACAGGATTAAGGATGCTAGACCAGCATATGTTTGACCCTAGGAGAACAGAGCCACCCCTACAGAAGAGCTAGCTTGGCAAACGGGACAGGCTTGTTTGGTGCAGCGGCAAACATCTGCCAGCTCTCAGCATAGCTCATCAAGTGAGCGTTGAAGGAGCCTGGCACATTCTTGCACACAGGCCGGGAGGTGTCGCAGATTAGGTACCTCCACCTTAAAAGCACAGGAGCACAGAAGACTTTTGGCTGCACCTATTTCCCCCATGTAACTCCTACTTAGGGCAGCTTGTGGGCTTACGGTGATCGTTATCTCTCAAAAGGTCTCTTTACTCAGGGCAGAATGAGTGTAATAGATACTAGAAGGCAACAGAGCTGCAATCCTCAGACTGGGATTACATATAGCAACATGGAGGCATTTCATGGAATAGAAACACATCCACAGGACAGTACTGGACAGTAGCAGAAGAGTTCAGGGGCAGAAAGAATCCCCGCTGGGGAACCTGGCACTGTCCACCACCAGACACCCCAGAACTGGTCAGTCTAAAGGGACTGTTCTAAGACACACCTGGAAGGGGAAGGAGCAAGACCTGGCAGGTGCAAGCAGGCAGCTCCCTTTCACAGACACCACAACTGGTACCTCCCGCCAGAGCCCAGGGCATCCCAGGTTGGTGGAATTCCCGCTGTCTCAGAGCTGGTACCTTTCACTGGTGGAAAGGTTGAGATGCTGGTGCAAGTTCAGGAACATCTCCTTAAAGAAGCACAACCGCTTGCGCTCTGCTTCCTGACAGCCTTCAAACACTTGCTCCATGTCCTCCATGTAGCGGGGATTGTAGCGGTTCAGCTCTTCCAGCATCTTCTCATATTGATCCTTACACTGTATCGACCCAGGAGGACAGCAATGATGAGATGTGTTGCCTTGATGATGACAGTCACCCTGCTCTGGCTTGGGACTGACAAGTTGTTTTTTTTCCCCTGCACTGCTGAATAAATACACCACAGAAAGAAGAAGAAACCCCACAGCTGATATCCCAGTCCATTGCTCTCCTAATATTCTTGGAAGTTCTTTGTTCTCCCTCACCACCCTCTTCCATAGGAGGGTCGTCTGCACTTTCACTGGCCAGCAGGCAAACCAGCTACTTTTGGTGGCCAAGTCTTCAGCTCTGTAGCTCCCATTCCCCACAACAAATCCCCTGTTTATTTATTTTTTTTGTTTTATTTAGATCTTGCCTAACATCAAAGACAGAGACACCTTACTTAGTCACTGAAGTGTCAGTCTCACTCTCTTGAACCTCAGACAACGGGATCTCACGCTTTCTCGCAGGCTTCAGCAGAAGCCATTTCACTGAGTGACATTACAAACCTCAAGACGAGTATCCTTGTGACCCACATCCATACAACACACACTCACCTTCTCGGCCTCTTGAGTGCACTTCTCTACACGCTCCTGCAACTTGCGCAGCTGTTCCTGTGAGACAGAGGAGTCTGCCTTGGCATGGTTCTCCCTTGTATGGGCTGTTTTCTCCTCCTTCCGTGCTGCATGGTAGTTTTTCTTAGAGGTCTCCACCTGTAGGACAAAGATGCAGAGAAAGCCATGATCCTGACCATGTTGGTCCTCCATTACTCAGCAAGGGCAGGTTACCATTTGTTGCAGTCAGCAGCAATTGTTTCGGCACAGCCTAACAAGAATGCCGATTCGGCGTTTCCTAAACCATGCTACAAAGGGAAGAGGTCCCTCCGAATGATCTCTTTCAGTGCTCACCTGCCACGCAGGAATACAGAGCCTGCTACCAAAGGCTTCCCACATGGGAAGGAAGCTACAAAACCACCAAGAACAAGGGACCATCGAGACATCCCTCCCTCTCTGGCATTCTCTGCTACTCTGGCTAAACCCAGTTTGTTTGGCCAGTGGCTCTCGGGCAGCCAGCTGGACTGCCCTTATCCCTTCCCCGTTCACACCGCTCACGTCTTTCATCTTCTTCACCCAAGGTTTCTGGGCCTTGCGGAACCCATCCTCTGCCTCCTTCGTCTCCTTGAAGCCTCCAATCATCTGCTTGTGGTAGGCCTCCTTCTGCCAGGCCTTGATCTTATCCGAGTCTTCACCAGCCAGGTGGTTCCGGACACATAAATGAATTTCACTCAGTTTGTCTGCAGCTGTCAGGAAGGCGTGCCAGGCCTTCTCCAGGGTACCATACTGTGGACCTGCAGGAACAAGCACCAGAGGGGCTCTTACACCTCCTGCCCACAGAAGGGAACACAAATTCTTTTCCTCCTACACACATCTGTTCATATGGAGGCACTTAACTCTCCTCCGTGACACAAGTCAGCCAGCACTGACCGGTCTCCATACAGTCCCCACAGGCAGCATCCAGACTGGCTGTTACGGCTGGCAGAGGCCGGCATTTCTTCCTGGGCAGCCTTAGCTGTCCCAGATGGTGCCTGCTAGGAGAAAGTTTCTGTAGGAAATTCTCTTCATAGACCCGGCCTCAGCTTCAGGACAGACAGCAACACTAGTTCATGACTGAAGCTAAGCTTCTGCTTCACCAGAAGGTCCTCTGGGGCACGTGTCCCACTGTTTCCCATTACTTTGGGAGATGCTATCAGTTCAAGCCCACTGCCACTAAATCACAGCGTTAGTAGTTATCTGTGACTGGAGGAGGAGAGGCAGCCAAGCCATCCGTAAAAGGGGAGATCTGCAGCTTAATTTAAGACTTGGACTGCCCAAGGACTTGCCAAACTAAACAAACAGACTTTTTTTTTTTTTTAACCAAATGGCTAACAATGTAGAGAACACCTCTCCAAGTGAACCAGAGGACTGGCTACAGAAACAGACATACACACACAAAAGAGACACCCCCAAGTAAGTCACCCCTTTCCTGGAGAAGGGAAACCTGTCCCCAAGGAAGCAGCATCACCTCAGTAAGAGATAGCACTCAAAGAAGAGTGCAATGACTGCATCCTGCTCCCAGTCCAACCTGTCAACTTTACCTTTCTCCACATTGGTCCTCCACTTACGGGACCACTCTGTTAGCTGCTGGGCATAGTTCTTCTCTATCTTGGCTCGCTCCTGGAAGCAGGAGATTAAGTCATTGCAGAGCCGGTACCCATCATCCACACGTTTCACCGTCCGCCTGTAGTTTCCAGCCTGAAATTTCACACATCATCATTTATACTGTACTGGATTTTGTATTCCTTCAGAACAGACAGCAGCAGGTCAACCATCACATCAGAGGGAGCACAGTCCCTTCCAAAGCCAGCAGCTGGGCTCAGACCCTTCTCTGGCACTCTCTCAGGAAGACATAGCAGTGGAGGGAAGAAGCCGAGATGCTTTGCTTGCCTCTCACAGCTCAGATCAGCGTCAGCTGAACAAGGAACTCTGATTCCACAGCATCTGTGGAAGAAAGGGTCACCTCCTCCCTGCAGTAACACACCGTGTGTTACTGAACATCCCCAGGGTTCCTCCCTTCTACTCCAAGAGCAACACGCCACCCAGAGAACCAGAAAACTCAACCCCCTAATTCCACTGGTGGGAGGTAAGAAGACATTTGTACCTCCATCAGACTCCAGTTACCCTTCCTTACCTCCCAGAAACTGCCCCCAGGAGCCTCCCCGCCAGCATCATCTTCTGATGACATCACCCCCTTTTTCTTGCAGCAGAGAATTTTTGCAGATTTCAGTTAAGCTGAGAAGAGAGAAAAGTCATTTCTAACATAGCACTGGCTGAGCCTTTGCAGAGAGTACAGTTCTCCATGACTCTTGGAGCTGGGGGAGCCCAATTTACTGCCCTGCAGGCAAGTACAGGCATCGCTGCACCTCCAGCGGCAGATGGCTAGACCCAGCAGAGATGCCCTGAGATGCCTCCTCCCTCCCTGCGGACAGCCAGCCTCCTTGGCAGGCCTGTAGCACACGGGGAAGGCGTGCTGAGGAGGACAACCTTGCCAAACCCCAGCAATACAGATACCAGAGATGATAGAGAATCCAACATCCTTCAGCAGCACCAGACATCTCTGCTGACATTCCTTTCTTCACCAAGGCCCTCAATAGGGTAGCAAAAGCTACAGAAACTGGAGGTAGCTAAAGCTATTTGAAGTCTGCCCTGAAAGACTTTAAATAAGTCTTCTGTCAATGGAGATGGCTCTAGCTTCCCAGTATGACTCAGGATTATGGGATTACAACCACTGACTGGAGAAAACAAGGCTGAGCAGTCAGCAGGCAGGCATGTCTTGAATGGGGAGGAGCCTGATAAGCTGCCCACCAGCTGAGCTGGGCTTGAGCAGAACTACAGAAACATGCTGGGGCATACCCAGCCAAATGGCACTGCAGCACACATGCCAAATGCCCAGCAGCACCGCTTCCCTAGAAACATCCCTGTAGAGCTGGCATTTTCATTATGTTCAACTCTCTCACTGCATTAAGCTCAAAATCTAGGCCAGAAGGTAAAAGGTTCCTCTCGTCCTCTGTTGTCTCATTCCCCCGTGCTAATCTGCACTGCCAGTTTGTTCCCGACGCGGTGCAAGACTCTGATTTTCTGGGGGAGAGGTTCAGGGTTGCTTTTGTGCAGGACAGAGACAGAGTAATGGAGAACAGCCCAAGCCCAGTCGCTCGCACACAAACCCGCTCCATTCAAGGCAAGCCTGGGTTAACGCAGCATAGACGTCCTTTGCTGCCACTTCTCCTCTTGCACATTCCTAGTTATAAAAAGCTTCCCTCACACCCCAGAGAGGTATCTGCTCATTCTGCCAGCCCACAGAGCACACAGCAGAAAGGAGGAAGATCAGGTCAAGAGTCCACATCTCCCACCTCCTGCAAATCCTTCTCAGTGGCATGAGCCACACCGTGAAGCACCCCAACACAGACTGCAGGAATTCCCTGCATTTCCCCTGGAAACACTTTGGCTCCGTTTGTCACGTTACATCCCGTGCAGAGTGTCAGAAGCACATTAATGCTGCTCCTCTTGGGTTTCTGCAGAAGGCTGAGTGTGCTGAATTCCCATCACTGAAGCAAGCTGTCAGGTGCATGAACCTTGAAACCTGAAGAATACCCCCACCCATGCCACAGGCTGTCCCTGTCCCTCCCCACCATTTGTCAGCAGGCTGCAAAGCTATTTTCTGTGCCTCCAGGGCACACAACTCTACTCCTGTCCGTGGTAACCACATACCTGAAAGCTGAAAGTGAGACGCCGCAGGGGAGCGGTGGGCAGCTGGCAAGTATGTCCTGAGCTCTTCAAACTGTGAAAAAGATTGGAGGAGACAGAGATGGACACAGTTAGATACTGCTGCTCCTTTGCAGGGATGCTGTCTGTTCTGATGCATTGCGATCCCAGGGGTGTCCCCCTTCTGCCAGCTACTAGGAGGAGTACCCTCTGATATAGCAGCTGCAGCCACTGTGCCTCCTGAGATGCCACATTCCAGCACGTAGGAGAGATGCCAAATCCTTGTGTCACAAGATCTAGCCCCAGAGAGAGTTTAAATAGAAACATTGGGGCGGCATGACAGCACTGTGCGGGAAAGGTAGCATCACAACAGCTGAGCAAAGGGAACAGCTCGGGCCAGAATGGCCTAAAATAAGCAGGCTCCCCAGGGACCGTACATGGGGCCTGGTCCCCCTTCACCGTACAGCGGCCAGGTTAGCAGACCCCACCACCCCCACGCACCGCTGCACGCACCTTTACACATAGCTGGCTCTGGGAGAAAAAGGGAAGGACACACATACGCTTCCTCCAGTCCCTTTTTAATAAAGAAGATTGATACACCAGACTAAGGACTTGATAACCCTACATGTAAAAAACAAAGCCATAACCCACAAGAATGCATATTCCGGGCTAGAAGCCTACACTCCTTTAGTAGCACAGCCCCTAGTACTGCCCGACAGGCTGCGGCTTGCTACCAGCAGAGCCTGTTTGTCCCTTGGTTCTGTACACTGTCCCCATCACGTTCTTAGAAATAATTCTTATTTTGCCATTATGGTGTAGGTAACTGTCATCAACTTTTCACAGAGGAAAGGGAAGTAAAAGGCCTGCAGAGGCTAAGGGACACAAGGGCAGAAAGAAGCATTTTTTGTTTACCTCACATTCACTTCCCTGGAGACTTACTTCAATCTCAAAAGTCTATGTATTTTAAAAACAGACAAGCAAAAAACCCTTTTTCTCAGTCCCTAATGTCCGTTCGGCTTAGGCTGGAAGGTCAGGGCAACTGGGAGTTAATACAGCCGAGAGAAGAAACTGAAAAACCTGGGAGTAGAATTTTTAGCCAGACATTAAGACAGTTTTGGAGGAGGAGTGAAAGAAAATAGGAGGAAAGAGAAGTGGACTGGGTTACCACAAACAGACTAGTAACCTTTGGTGGGACTGGAGAAGAACTGGGACACTTTTGCATGATCCAGGTCACTGGATAAAAGGTTATATAGCTCATCATAAACCTTCTAAGACTTCCTAGTGCCTCCCCAGTAAAACCAGACCAAACATTCCTGAAATTGCCAAGATTAAAAAACTTCATGAACGTAAAAGTTGTGTAAAAGTATACTTAAAACTGCCCCAGATCCTTTTTTTCTTTCTCCCAGTGAAGACATAGATCAATTAGATATGACAGATGAAGGCCGTGTCACTTTTTCCACACCACACTCCCATCCCCACTTTATCAGGAAGCAGTGAATCACAAACATGCCTTCCATCTCTGGTTTCCAATTCGGGCTGGCTACACAGCGCTAGGATTTGGGGGTAAACGCGGAAAGCTGTTGTGTGTCAGAGCGTGCTTGTTCATTTGAGGGACAGTCAAGCAAAAAAAAATAAATAATCCAAACCCTCAAATCCATTCTTCCTGCAGTTCCCATGTTCGAATTTGAGCCATACCTACGATTTTCTGAGGAATTACAAACCCAAATAACTAGTTTTACTATCACAAAGATCAACAGGCTCTGAAACATAATAGTAGCTGTGCTGGATCAGACGAAGGGTTCCCGTAGCCTCATAGCCTCTGTAGAGAGCAGCCAAGAGCAGATACCTTCCCTCGCTTGGAGAACAGAGCGAGCATACATGATGCCTCCCTGCATGCTCTCCAAGCTTCTAACCATTTGTTGACAGGAACTTCCCGAGCTGGATGTGGCACCTATGAATTTAGTAACACTCAAAGAATTTCACTTCTACTAATTTCTCCAATCTGATTTTGAACCCACATGAGTTCCCAGTATCCATGATACCATGTCGCAAAGTGTTCCACAGCTTAAGGCTGTACCGTAGTCATCGACATAGTAGCTAGGTGGGAGAATACAATAAAGTAGTATAACATTTCTACAGGCTAATCTCCATGACCCGAGTAGCAGCCAGTCAAGCACATATTTCCGTAGCAGTTGTACAGACTTTATAGAAGTCCAGAAAAACCCAGCCTGGTAGAAGCAAAAAGGTCAAAGAACAAGGAGGACCAGGCTTTTTCTGGACTTTACATACTGCACGAGCCCATGTCAGTCAGCAGATCAAATTGGATCTGCATGCAGACATAGGGAATCTACTCGGTACTGCACACAGGGGCTGAAGAACAGCTGCTGCTGTCACCCTGAGCCCTGAAGATCAAATAGATGGCCACTCCACCCCTTCACGCCTAGTTATTCCTGAAACATGGCGTGTGTTGTGAGCCACCAAGAGCTTACGACCAGGGAAAACCCGAGTTTGCCAGGAAGAACAAATATATACGAGTTATACATGCCAAAGCCTGGAGGCTGTTGTACAGCAAAGCAGAGATGACAAGGGCTACCTTGTGGGTAGGCTGATATAGCAGGAGCCACCATGTGATTCAGGAGGGCTGGCAGAGCCTGTGGAGTATGAGCAATATAGCTGGAGTTATACTGGGTCAGCACCACTGAACAGACTCCTTCAGATGCCACTGCCATCTCTGCTAAGAGGAGACTATCTAGCAAATTATATTTGCAGGGCAAAGGAACGTTTATCCCCGCCTTCCCACTTCCAGCTCTCACAGTTAAGAGCTACTTGAGACCTTGCTGCAGCTCCTGCAAGAGAAGGTCTCTGCAGGAGGAAGGAGAGAGTGATTACATGTCCATTCACTTCACACCTTGCAGGATTACAGATGAGGGCATCACAGGCACCACCACAACCAGCAACATCAGGCAGACAAACTGAACCACATAAATGAGATTTCTGCAGGGGTACAACCCTTTCTGCTAGTAGTGTTAGAAAAGGTTCTTCCTTCCCCCAAATACCTGCTCTCACTTATGACAACTTAGTTTATTAGGCCACACCTGCTACCAACTCCCTATTAAGTTATTAAAAATATGTCTCTCGGTCTTTAGCTGCAGAAAGGTAGAACGGCTCACGACTGCCTCACTTGTACAAAGCTCCACTTGGGGAAATGCCAGAGGGCTTGTCACAGCAGAGCTGCTTCCACCTTTAACCATGTTGTTAATCTCACCCCTACTCCAGTCAGTCACACATCTCAGACCACAGATCCCTGCCCTCAGACCCAGGTGCCAGGCTAAAACCTTCCCTTTCAAAACAAGTGTGAACCTGGCAATGCACTGCAAGGTACATCTTTTTGTTTCATGTTTGCACAACACGAGTACAACAGGGCCCTGACCCACAAATAAAACTTCTAGACCGAACAGTAATAATCACTCTTCTCCGCTTCAGAAACCTTTCCCTAAGGCAGGTAAACCACAGAGATCCTCTTCCCTCTACACCACACTCCAATACTTCCAGCCTCTAAATGCCCAAGGCATCGCTTCTGTGCATTGCTCGACTGCCTCCTGAGACTCCTTGTGAGCAACTGTGTTCCTAAGCTTGCCAAGAACAAGCCTCTGAACTCTACGAATGCTGAAAGGACTGGTACATGCAGCCCTGCAGGAGTTCACCCCCAGCAACAGCTTCTGCCCAACTCCTCTGCCCTTTCGCAAGTGCAACAGCAAACACGGGATGCAGACACATGTAGGAACAAGCTGAGCTATATTTATTAGTAATAGAATAGAGATGTTTTTATTTTGGACCAGTTTCTATATAGGTGTTAAAGCCAAGCTAAGCCAGAGTTTTAATCGGGAATGGGCTGCTACTACCTAATTTCCACCTCAAGACAACAACTTACACCACAATGCAGCAATGCGAGATTTCTGAGGCCAATCTGAGTCCTAGAGTCACTTTTCTGTATAGCAGGCAGTGGTGCGGTTTTCACTCCAGGGCACTTCTGGTGTAGGTTGCAAATAAACATTTTTAATCTGAACAATCCAAATACACAAAAGGATGACAGTCTCCCTCTCCTTACAGGAAAAAAAAAAAAAAAGACATGAAAATCCTTTTTTTTTATTCCTGTTAACTTGTTGTGAAACTAGAGAGCTGGAGCTGGGAGGTTCCACAAGACTCCAGCAGTGTAATGAACTGGATTGCTGTTGGTATGGCAGCTCTAGGAAGGTCCCTGATGGAGAGAATGAAATGGAGCATGTGCCAAGGTGTCCTTTCCAGCCCCAGCATCTCTGGAGGTGCACAGCCAGTAGCTCTGAACCAGTGGCTGTAACGATGCCCAGTAACGTGCTCGCCTGGAGCACGTTATATAGGAGGACTGATATTTACAGGTGTACTCACCTTTCTGAAGGGAGGGCAGTTCTTCACTACAGCTAGAGAGGATGCTGAGTAACAAGATCCTCCCAAACTTCCTTTGGAGATAGTTATAGCTCTGGTCACACCCTCGGTAGAGTCACCTGACTGGGACAGGGACTAAAAGCCAGTGTTTCCCAGCCGCTCCCTAAGGACTGAAGCCTGCCAGGGCCGCCTAATGCAGTTTCGAGCAAGATTTCAGCTGATCTCTCCCGCCAGGGAGAGGTCAGAGACATCAGGCAGAACAGTAACTACACACAAAGGTCACTTGGGCTACGTGCAGGCCTGTAACAGGAGCCCATCTCACAGACAACGATTCTCTGGAGATCATGCGGCTGCCCACTAGCAAAGCTCTCCGTGATTATACCGAAGTACTAAAATGCAGACAAGATCCTCTTCCACTCAAGAGCTGCGCTCCTGAGTCTACATGATGCTTTGTTACTCTTATTTCAGACCACAGCTTCTTTATACCGGCCATCCTCACATTCAGACCAAGCTAACGTACTGAAGATGGGCAATCCCCCTGTGTGCTACCCCAAGCTGTTTTCAAAATGTCCATGCAAAATTAAATAGTTTCCGCATTTATTAGCTGCTCCCTGACAGGTTCTCAGAGGCCAAGGCTACAAGGCAGGCTTCTACCAACACATTGCTGCTGATCTAAGGGTTAACATTCCTGACTGACATAGCTTTATCAAGTAGAAATCGTTTCACCAAGAAAAGCAAAAAAATTGCTTTCTTTTCCAGTACGATGTAGGAGGTCTGTAGTATTATGGGAACACAAATCTACCCTGGTTAACACAGCAGTATGAGACAGTGTTAATGAAGGAATGTATTGGGCTATTAAGGTCTGTGTTAGGAAGAATAACTAGGGAAAAACTATGAAAAAAATGATTAATAATCTCCAATATCCACCAGGTTGAAGGAGAGAGGAAATCAGTGCTGGATCATAGGGTACCATACTCTTAACAGGGCAACAGGTCACGTTCACTTCGTATGTTCCAAATGGTTACTGGAATAACCTTGACAAGTATGCTGTGTCTTGTATTTAACAGGCAGCTACAACCAGGAGCTGTAGATAGCTTAATAAGAAGACACATCCGAGCTACCAGAAAAAACACTATAGTACCCTCCCTTCTTAGCCCTGTAAGCTAATAACAGCACAGCTCCCGTTCCACACAGTAGTCAGGCATGCCCAGTTCCCAGTCCTCACAGTCATTGTCTCACCCTTTTCTCAGGGCAAGGTTTATAACTCTTGCACATGTTGAGAACCTGTAATCTCTACTGTCCCACTCACTGAGCCTCTCCACTTGTTTCCACACTGGGTACTTCCCAGGGTACTGTCTACCCTGCTGCATCATTCTCTGCAACCAAACACCAAGCTTGCCAGCAAACACATGCCATCAGCACTTCCCTTTTAATCAGAAGGTATCCCAAACAACTGGAAACTATTTCTTCCCAAATCACTGATAAACAGGTGTTTAAAGCTCCAGCCAAAAGCTATTATACCCCTCTCCACAGCAGTCTCAATCTGCACTGAATTGCGGACAGTTTTTCCAGGATATAATCTATATTTCACCTGTTAACGTTTTTCTGCACTGTAACACCACTGCCTATAACGTGGTGAAGGTAACTCATCACAGGCTGAGCCTGTCCACCCACTTCTTTACTCAAAGCCTGGTTGGAAGGTTTTTTTTGTTCAGATCTTTACATGAACAGCAGTGATCCAAACAAGAACAAAAATCCCCCAGCCTCATCCAACCCTGAGCAAAGAGAAGAGAGAAGAGAGAAACAGTGTAAGGTGGTGACTGGGGGAGTTTCCTGTGGCTGGGGGCAGAGGGAAGCAAACTCCTGTAAGACCCTGTCAATGGAGTATTCTCCTTCTGTGATTGAATCACCTTACAACGCCCAGAGCAGGGATCAAGTTTACTTGAATGCATTAAGAAATGTTAATGAAGCAGACCTGCAATCAATGGGCTCAAACAACCTTTAGAGGAGCCACAAGCCCGTTAGCTCTGTTCTAACACTGAGCTTCTGGTGGTTTCTTGCTTCACTAGACTGCACAGTAGTCAGATGTCTCCAGTCAGCCTTCTTGAGCCCTTCCTCCCATTTGGAAGCCCCTGTGGTTTTGCAACCCAGCTGCAGTTCTGCAACTTCTGGCTTCATTTTACCAATTGTTGCCTTTTCCATTAGCTGTCTTCTGAGGTAGGGGGAGTGGGAGATAGAGTTGGCAAGTCTTTTGTCATTCAGACCAAGGGTGTGGCAATCATATGGCCAGTGAATTCAAAGTACTGTATTTCTTTTATGTCTTTTATGGGACCCGGCATGTTAAAAGAAAGCATCGTTTGCTCCGTAGACTTGAGAGAGCATTCAGTAACTTAAGACTCCCTTCGTAGCATCTCCTGCCTCAAGAAGAGTTGGGCAGATTCAATCACTTTGTAGGTTTTCCACTGCTAAAGCCACTCATGTGCCTTTCTGACAGATTTCCCAGAGGTACACACAGATAACATGGTTGAAGTTGGGCAGCCATTAGGAACTGGCCTGGACCGCAGCATTTTATACTTCATGCATTCTTCTTGAAGTTCATTATCCTGTATGTCATGGAGCAACTTTTATCTACTTTCATACTATCTGCGCAGAATCTGCTCTTTGGTATCAGTAGTGCTTCTTCAAATAAATTTTTGAATCTCAAGCTGAAAAACAGGACTATTAATATAAATTACTTCATATCCCAGATGTTATCCAGAAGATTCCAGGAGAACACAAGCAAATGGGACAGTCAGCCCAAAGGGCACACATTACAGGACAGATTTCAACTTTTCAGCATCACTGGAATGTCATCTGCTTTTTTGGCCCATCGCTCAAAGCAACGACCTCAGCTTCTGATCCTCAGGACTCAGCCTGACCTGTGAGGAAAGAATGCTGGAAGGCTTTCTGAAAACAGAAGGCACAAATAGAGCAATCCAGTGGGCTTTATTTCCCCCCAATGGCTTCCTGATGCAGCTTCCATCCCACAGCTCATAACCCTGTTTTTTTGCTTGCATTGAGGTAGAAGCCTGCTGGAGTCAACAAGCTTTCACACAGGCTTCCACAGGTCAGCAGTCCTAGTACAAGGAGGAGCTGACTGAGAACACCAAGAAGCAAAAATAAATACCTAGAATCATTCAAAAAGTGAAATCTGTTGAATCTTCTCCCAATCCTCCATGAAAGCTTCTTGCCCTTGTCAGAGACAGGCAGCATGCCTGCTTCCGAGTTCTGCCCAGCAATGCTGCAGCTGGTGCAGCTCAGCACTCTCAGAAGCCAGAGAGGTCTGGCTCGGCAGCAGGGATTTGGGAAAGGGAGGGAAGTTATTGTCAACAGGTATCGTCTATAGGCAGCTGAGAAGACTGACCGTGACCCCAGCAGCCCAGGAGGAAGGTACAGTATCTTCCTGCAAACAGGAGGGAGATAGCGTGGGCAAGCTCATAGCATGGACGGGACTGAGGAGGCTGAAGGATTGCCAACACTGTTAGTTGTGGGTTGCCTGCAGCAATTCTAACTCCTCTAGCCTGGAAAAACTTACTGACAGGTCACGATAAACAGAGCCCTACCATAGTCACCTACTAAGAAAGCACAAAATCCTCCACAAGCCTCTAATGCCTCTGGATCCAGGCCCCCGGTGCCATGGAGATCTCTCACATGCCTCTTCAACAAACTACAATGCCCAGCGACAGCCACTAGATTTAACACACAAATTCTGACCATCACAAGTCTGAAAGGCTCTTTCCCATTGCACCATTCACAGCGAGGAAAACCACAGAAGGCTGAAATATGATTAGGATGCCAGTCACACATATTGCCTTATAGCAGCGCCCAGCTTCAGCCCACATTCCAGCTTGAAGGAACATGAAACTAACATACCAGTCACGGAAACAAGGCTAGATGATCACAGCAGAGGATGCACTGGGCTCTCTGCATTGACATTGCACTCTGCGCTTCTGGAAAAACTTGTGCCCAGACAGTCAGAGAGCATTTGGATGTTAAATTACAGGGGCCATCATGCCACAAGGTAGTGGCAAAAAGCTACCTCTTGAACAACTTCTTAAATCCTCCGAGGATGCAAAGTTCTTTTGTTACTCTTCAAAGAGCAAAATCCCAAATTCTTCACGAAAGCTTCCTGATACAGTAGTCACT
This sequence comes from Falco punctatus, assembly GCF_963210335.1. Lineage (NCBI taxonomy): Eukaryota > Metazoa > Chordata > Aves > Falconiformes > Falconidae > Falco > Falco punctatus. Next base: position 3,201,613 of record NC_137587.1, read on the forward strand.
GTTCTCTGTCCCAACCACTAAAGCTTTAGACTAGGGGAAAAAAAGCCTTAATATCTTAATCTGACACAGTTCCCTGTCACACAGTAGCCTCTACACTCACCATGCTGAGTAACTAGCAGCAAAATAGCTTGCCTGATCAGAAAATATGTTTTAAAAAGATAAGAGTCCCTCAAAGGGCTTAAACAGCTCTCCTATTGTTTAGGCATTTCCCACTGAACTCTCAAGAGCAGCCCAAATTCACACATCGCCGATCAGCTGATGGCAAAAATAGAGGCAGTTTATTAATGATTTCTGATCAAGAGCATTGCTTTTTCCACTCAGGCTACAGACAGATACTTTTAGCTTTTGAGGTCCCAGTTCAATTCCTGGATGCCAGCCACAACACAGACCAAACAGTTCAAACAACAACTGAATAATCTCTACCCCCCAAGATGACCAGAATAAAGAACAGCGTATCCACCGTGCTCAGTGATACCATATGAGCTGTGACAGGAGCTCATGTTGCCCCTGGTGTGGTTCTCACCAGTTCTGCATCTCCTAAGAACAACAGTCATGTTACAAATATACCTGACTGTATCGCTGAATTTAAAGAAGATATATATATATATGTGTGTGTGTCTATGTATTTAAATTTTTTTGAAACTTGTGATCATCCAGGGAAAGCCCAGAAGATTCAGGCTAGCTCTTGTAAAATCCACAATAACCCAGAATGACTAAAAGCACCAGCATTTGTCCTGTGAAGAAGAAATCAGTTTGGGTCCCTAAGATTTTCAGGTTTTTGTGACTTGGTTACACACAGTCTGCCAAGGACCTGCAGCATTTTGACACAGCCCAGTCACACACAATCCTTACTCACTCACTGACGTTTGATAACAGCGTTCCAGGTGGGCAGTTGTTCTCAGGCCTACACATAGGTTACACACTGAAATTATTGCTTTTTACAGCCCAAAAAGGAGAAGACAGTCTTCAGTTGAACAAGTGTAGGCAAGCCAGAGATGCTCAAACTCATAGGTCAGAAGAAAAAAAAAAAAAGAAGGAAAAAAGCCAATAAAGCAATACAATACAGCAGGCACAGAATAGGGAGGGCAGCAAGCAGCTGATCCAGCTCATGCATTCATCCTGTTCCAAGCTGCAACTCAAAGGACAATCCAGTAAATATTTTAGGGAACTTCTAGTGAAATACCATTAATAACACAAAACTCGGTGAAAGCAGAACAGGCTCCGTCACCCACAAAGCGCATTGTGTGCTTCACAGAAAGGTGAATCCCTGCCCAAAGGAATGTGCCCGGTTACGCAAGGCACAGGGAGAAGCTCCACCGTGTCCCCACCCAGAGACCAGCTCACACCTGGCGCAAGGACACCCGGACCCTGTCATTTTAGCCCACACGCGGCAAGGGTGCATTCTGCTCCCATTACGCACCCAGAGCGACTTGAGTCATCCTAAAGCTTAGTGACTTCTTGGTGACATTTGAATTCCAGGGTGGAGCGGGAGGCTCTGCTATGGTTCCATACTGCAATCAATTACCCTCGTATCAGAAATTCCTGCGTGCAAATTAGAGCGGCGGTTGATTTGGAGGGGAGAGAGGCTTGTCTCCCGTTTCAGGGGGTCGGGAGCAGCAGTTGGGTAACAGAAAGGCCAGGCTGCTTCCTAGGGCCAGCAGCAGGCATCCCCAGTTGGCCAGCTAGCCGTCCCCTCGCCACCAAACGCCAAGCCTGAAGAACCGAAGCAGGCAAAGAACGCAGAGCTGGCACAGAAAGTGGGGAAACTGGTTAAGGCGTTTGGGCCGCGCTAGTTTCACTTATCGATGGCTTTGCGGGGACGGCGGCTCCCCCCCGCACGCAGCCACAAGTGACAGACCGGCTGCCGGGGCCCGCTAACGCGCTGCGTGTTCACCAGCGGCCCCTGCCCCGGGCCGGGGGGCGCGGAACCCAGCAGCCCACCGGGGCCAGCCCACACGGCGGCGGGCGGCAGCCTCGGCCGGCCCCGCTCCCGGCCACCGGGGCTGCTCCCGGCCCCCAGAAGGGAAGACGAGGACGAGCAAGGCCACGGCTCGTCCCCTTTTGCCGTTTCTCCGCTCCAGCCGTCGGGAGCCCGGCTCAGCGCCCGGCAGCACGCCCCCCGCCCCGGCACAAAGCGGGTGCAGCCCCCCGAGCCAGGGCCCCAGCGCGGCTCCTCGCCCCGGGAAGCCGCGCTGCCCCCGGGGCCACAGCGCTGCCAGCGCCCGCGGCTCCGGTTTCAGCGGGAAGCGGCTCCAGGCGGCCCCGGCACAAAGGGGCCCCTGTCCCCGCCGCGGAGCGGAGGCGCTGGCCCCGGGGGGAGGGCTGCCCCCGCGGCCCCCAGCGGCGGGCCGGCTCCCGGCCGCTCGGCGAAGGTCGAGGCTGTAAGGCACGCCGAGGGACCGCAGCTCTCTCGGGAGCTTGCCCCAGCCCCCCCGCGAGCAACCTGCCGGGGACCGCGGCCCCCCCGCCCTTCCCGGCCCCGCCGCCCTACCGGGGGTCTCCGCGCCGCGCCCAGCCGAGCCCAGCCGCCTCCCGCTCCCCTCCAGCCCGCGGGCAGCGGCCGCCGGGCGCCGCCTCCCCCCCGCCCCCTTTCCATGAGGAAACTTTTCCCTCGCAGCTGCCAGCGCCTCCCGAGCCGGGCTCCGCGCCGGGACCCCCGGCGCCCCACGGGGAACAGGTCCGGCAGCGGGGAGCCGCAGCCCGGCAGGGCTGACCCCGCCGCTTACCTCACAGGCGGCGCGGCGCGACCGGCAGCGAACGGCCACCTGGGCTGGGAGCCGGCCGGGCCCTGCCCCTATTTCAGCCGCGGGACACGGGGGCTGCCGCCCCGCCTCCAGCAGCTCCCGCCGGGGCGGGTCCGGCCCGGGGCGCTCCGGTAGCGGCGAGGCTGCCCCCCCGCCGGGCCCTTGATCCAATTAACGGGCGGCCGCCGCTGAGCGGGCTCTGTCCGGGCAGGTGGGGCCGGGGCGGGGGTGGGAGAGCAGCGTCGGCCCCGCCGCCCGTTCCCCCGCCGCGGGGAGGGCCCGAGCTGGGCGGCGGGGCGCGGGCTGGGGCTGCCCTGGCCCCGGGGCGCCCCGTCATGGCGGGCGGCGGGAAGGGCGGGGGCGGCGGCCCTGTGAGGGGGGCTGCCCGCCCGGGCGGCGCTCGGCTGGCCCTGGGCGCCGGGCTGCGGCCCGCGTTGGGCGTAGGGCTGTAGCCGGTGTCGGGGCGGTCGCAGGGGGGGCTGCAGCGGCCGGTGCCCCCCGGGGCTGCCTGGTGTGCGGGGCAGGGGGTGGCACGTCCCCAGCCGCGCCGTGCCCTGGCCGTGGGGCCTGTGCGAGCCGCTTTCCCCGGGCCTGCAGCGCCGTTCGCCTCGTCCGCCCTGGCGTCCTGCTTCTCCTTCCCCGCTCCCACTAACCGCTCGGGCCCTCTGCCCTTCCTCTGGAAACCTTTGTGGAATAATCCGGCCCTCAGTGTCTCCGGTGAAACCGGTGCCTCCCCGTGCCAGGGTTGGCCTGCCAGGCTTCCCGCTCGGGACGCCAGGCCCCGGGTGCCACCCCGGTGGTGCTGGGGCAGGGCTCATGGCACGAGGCCCTGGCTGGCCCTCCCCTCATGGCTGCTTCCAAGTGACGTGGGACGCAGCTCCGAGGGCCAGCCGTGGGTCTGCTGTGGGGGTTGTTCCATCAGTGGGGAAAGGAAAGGCCGAGAGCCTTGCAGGAGGGAGAAAGCACATGCTGTAAATTTGTGCTCCCGCTTCTCCAGACCAGTACTGGGGTGTTTTCTGTCTCTGCCCCGGTTTTCAGAGGAGCTGAAAAAGTAATTGCTAATGCCCTTCAGGTACAATGAATTGCAGTGCTGGAAAGCAGACACTAGAAACTGTTCCACTGAATTTGATTTGGGGCCAATGCTCTGTTCACCTTTACCTGCATGGGGTCCCTGGAAGGTGGGCACCCGTGACAGGTACCTGGGTGTGGTGCAACCATGAGCATCCTTTCAAAAAGTGATGCAAGATGCTTATCTTGTCCTCAGAGTTAATCATAGCTGAGAGTATAAGCATCAACTTTGTATTTTACTGAAACAAACCCAAGCCTAACTCTTTGGCATAGATGCTCCCTCATTCAGTTAAATTCTGAGATTTTAATTCTGTTGTCAAAATAACGTACGGTAATGAAACACAGAAAAGGCAAACATCTGTCATACATTAATATTTTATACGCGGCATTTGCGCTATGTTTTTGGTATTGATATCCCACGTGCTGAGCATCTAAGATAAGACACTTTCCATTTGGGACCTGGCCGCCCCCATACTGATGGCAGGGCGAGAGTACTATATAGCACGGCTGCTGCAATCCTTTCCTCCCAAGCTGGAACGGCTCAGGGAGAATGGGGTGCTCGGGCAAGTGAGGTCATCACATCAGCAGTACTTTTGTTCCATTTTCCTGGTGCAGGGCAGCTTAGTAATGGTCATAGGATAGAAGGAGGTCAGACAGTATGATATTTACTCTTTCTTTTTTATCTCTTTAGGATTATACTTTTTTTCCTACTTTTTAGGGCAACATGGGCTTGTTTTCATATGCACACCAGTCTAGTTGCTGTAATGGTACCCTTCGCATCAGTAGTCAAACTAAAGTAGCTGAAAATATTTGTGGTTTGGACAAAAATCCTGGTGACAAGGAGGCATGGTACCTAATGGTATTTACAAATACCGTGGAGCTGATCTTCTTTGTCACAGTATAGCTTTACCAGACCTGGTGGCAAGACAGCTTTGTTCTGTGGTAGAGAAACCACATCCCATAACTAAGGCAGAGCCTCAATGTAATTGTATGTCGGACAAAAGGCATCATAAAAATAAGCCTAATATCCTGCCCACGCGTAATTATACTCCTCTGACTTTGCTGCATACTGTAGTTTGAAGAGTGCGAGACTGTAAATACATACAAGAGTATGTTTTCAAATTAGTCTCTCTGGCGTGCTCAGCGTACCGTACGAACAGCTCAGCGTACAGACCCTGAGCTGGGCACTGCGGGCCAGTGGCATTTCTTCTGTGTGTGAGTTGTGTACCATCTGCTCTTCTCGTCCTTAGTGAATAATAATTACAAAAATATCTGGCGATTCTCTAGAGAAAGCAAACTGTGTCATCAAATGATAAAAGTGCTGTGTTTAGTGTACTGTATTTTGAGCTGTATTTAGCAGTGGCACTGGCTCACCTTGAGTACTGTGTGCAGTTCTGGGCCCCACAGTTAAAGGAGGATGTGAAGGTCCCCGAATGAGTCCTGAGTATGGGCTTGTCTCGGTTGGAGAAAGGAGGCTGAGGGTGACCTCGTTGCTCTCCACAGCTTCCTGAGCAGGGGAAGCGCAGAGGGAGGTGCCAACCTCTCCTCCCTGGTACCCAGTGACAGGGCACATGGGCATGGATCAAAGCTGTGCCGGGGGAGGTTTAGGCTGGGCATTAGGAAATGTTTCTTTACCAAGAGCGTGTCAGACACTGCAACAGGCTTCCCAGATGGGTGGTCGATGCCCCAAGCCTGTCAGTGTTTCAGAGGCATTTGTACAATGCCCTTAACAACGTGCTTTAACTTCAGGTCAGCCCTGGAGTGGTCAGGCAGTTGGACCGGATGATTGTTGTAGGCCCCTTCCAACTGAAATATTCTATTCCATTCCGTTCTGTTCCATTCCATTGTAAAAAATGCTAACCGCGATAGCTCCAGGAGGGAAACGTGTTGGTTACTCTGCGTGTGCTCTGCACGGGGACGTTACTGCTGGGAGACAAACAGAGCAGGGACAGCAAGCGCAGATCTTTGCTGGAGGTAAGCTGGGCAGCAGCGTCAGAGTTTTCTTTGGGGTTAATACATAGGGCATTGACATCAAGTCTTTCAGTGTAAGAACGCTGGTACCTGGGGCCCTTTTTTCAGTTCCAACTTTTGAAATGTACCCCTTTTAAAGCATATAAAACCCCAAAGATATTAAGATTTATGTAATTTAACTGCTGTTTTGTTGGTGGTTCCTGATGAACTCCATAGATTGTGTCTCCAGTGGTTCTAACTTCTGCAGACCTGTAGATGAAAACGTTGATAGCTGTCAAGAAGGATCTTCTTCTGTAGTAGTTTCTCTTCCTGGAGATCAAGCCTTCGAGGCTCCAGAGGGAAGGGCTACATTCAATTATGCCTCTTGCTATTTTTTGTTAATGGGTAGAGTTCTAAAAAGAATGTTGTTTATGACAGAAGTGCTTGGTGACTTTAAGATTTGCTAATTGGATTGACGTGTATGTTCAAAACCGGATTTTGTTGTCTGTTGGTGGTTATCATTTTTTGTGTATATGTCATTTTGGTACTGGGGATGGCAGCAGCTGATACAGCGTTGTTATGGTTCAGGAGAAAAGCAGAGAGTTTGTGTCTTTGTTGTTTTCCCGAGTAGTTTTTCTATGCATTTCCTAATACGTGAGAAAACATGTAGGTAACTATAGTGCAAAAAAACCCCGGCACTCAGACCCTAAACCGCCGTAACTCAAGGAGTGGTAATGCACAGACGTTTTAGGACCCGTGTTCACAGCCAGCTGCGTGGCTGACTGGCCCTTAATTACTCAGCACCGTTACCGGCAGGCCTGCAGCACGGGCCCTGCTGCCCTGGCTGGCCCGCGGCAGGTGAGGGCCCGCGGCGGTGCCCCCGCCATGGCGCTGGGCTCTTCCTTCCCGCTTCGCTTCCCCACGCGGGTGTCGCAGTGCCTGAGCTGCGCTCGCCGCGGCCGTTGTCTCTGCCCTTCCCGTGCGTTTCTCAGCGGAGCTCCCGCACCGGCCGCCCCTGCTGGCGGGAGGCGCCTTCTGGAGCAGGATGTGGCCATCGGCCGCTGCGCGCCTGTCGCGGGCCCTTCCCCGCCGCTGGGGCAGGTGCCGCCCGGGCAGCCTCCCCGGAGAGCCGCCTGCGCTGCCCACGGCCTTGCGCGCCCGGGGCCCGGGCCGAGCCCCGCCGGGCGGGCTCCGCCGTGCCGCGGCGTTCCGTGCCGTGCCGCCATGGCCGGCGGGGCAGCCCGTCCCGCGGGGCCGCGCCGGGAGCCGCTGCCCCCCCTTCCCGCCCCGGTTATGAAACCGCAGGGGAGGGGCCGGGGCCGACCTCGGCCGCGCCGGGGGAGCGGAGGCCGGCGGCGCAGGTGAGAGCGGGGCGGCCCTGCCCGGCCGGGCGCGGGGAGCCGGGCCGCGGGGGTGGCCGCCGCCGGGGGGGCTGGCTCCCGGCCCGCCGGGCCGTGTGACACGGGCGGGGCGAGCCCCGGGACAGCCGCTCCCGCACGGGGGGGGCAGCCCGCGGCGGGAGGCCGGGGCGGCCGGCGCCTCTCCCCGGGGGCCTGGCGGCCTGGCTGGGCCGAAGCAGGGCGGGGGGCGGCCGGGGCGGGAGCCCCAGACGGTGCCGGGGAGCGGCGGCCTCGGGCAGCGCCGTGAGCTCTGACCTTCTCCCGAGCCCCATCTGAAGAGCGCAGTGTGAGCCGCTGGAGGAACAGTCAGGGCATTATGTGGTTTCACAGATGTACTTTGTGCAGATCCGTGGGTTTTCAAGCTTAAAAGTTCGGTAGAAGCACATCTGTCAAAACATACTATAACGCTTTAGTATACGTTCATTTCCATATGTGAACAAAGAAGAATTTATTGAACTTGTTCCCTTCTCCAGCGGAGCACAACAGAAAGCTAGTGTCGTGCTGATGAAAGAGGGTACAGGTATCATCACAGCTTCCAAGACCGCTGGGATGTGTTTCATTCCAGTTTTCCTCTCTGGCCTCCAGTTAAGTGTGTGTGACTGTCTTACCTTCCCTGCTTTGTTTGCTTTCAGGGGTCAGACAGAATGGCTCCAGTGAACCCGCCAAAGGACAAGAAGCACGAGAGGGCACATGAGCATTGGCCGGAAGAGGCAAAATCAGCTGGGAAGAGGAAAGCGGACTACAGGGAGCTAGGGAATGAGCCACAAGCAAAGAGGTTGTTTGTGAGAAAAACATCCAAACCCCCAGAGAAAATCGGTAACATTTCCTCAGATCCTTACTGTTTCTCCCAACCAGATTTACCCTAAATGACAGGCATCAACTAGTTGAAGAGGGTGAATGCCAAGAAGCGTGTTCAGGCATGAGTGCTCGTATGGGGTTATATATTGAAGCGATACACAGAGAAGTATTGGGGTAGTACATCCTCCAGTTATCCGTCTAGTGTGTGCGCGCACGCATGCGTGTTTCATTTCTGAGACTCCATACTCCCTGGTAGAAGTGTGCTCGCTTCTGAAGCTGAAGGTGCTGTCGCAGCTCATTTGCAGGTGGTTAAGTTTTGGGAATTCCTGAATTACCATATGTCCGCTGTATTGTAGGACGCACCAGTCTTGGTAATACATTGGGGTTTTCCCATGCAATTTTTAGTGCAGTTTCATAGCCGTAAGGTTGGTGTCCTACAGCGTTTCCACCTGATTCTGTGCATATTCTAATTTTTGCCTCAGTAAGAATACTTTCTCTATTTTCAGATTAGACGGGACTGAATTTCCTCTAGTCACTTCTTGTGCATTTTTTTCCTTTAGTATGTAATTTCAAAAAATCTTTTAAAGATTTTTGGCATAATGGGGAGAGGTGATAAATTTTCAAGAGACTGGGAATGTTAATGCTTTTGCATTATCAAGAAAGTTGTGTAGGCTTCAGTTACAGTAAGGACTATTGTCGTAGAGTCCTAGAATTGTTTAGGTTGGAAAAGACCTGTAAGACCATCGAGCCCATCCATTACCTCAGCCGTGCCCAGCCCACCCCTAACCCGTGTCCCCAAGTGCCACATCTGTGCGGTTTTTGAACACCTCCAGGGATGGTGATGCCACCACGTCCCTGGGCAGCCTGTCAGTGCCTGACCACCCTGTCCATGAAGGAATTGTTCCCGGTACCCCACCTGAACCTCCCCTGGGGCAGCTGGAGCCCGTGTCCCCTTGTCCTGTCACTTGTTCCCTGGGAGCAGAGACCGACCCCCCCTGCCCACAGGCCCTGTCAGGCAGCTGTAGGGAGTGACCAGGCCCCCCTGAGCTCCTTTTCTCTGATAAAACCTTTAATTACGTTGTTTGTTTAGGAGATGACTAGAGCTACTGCCTTGTGTGGAAATATTGCACACTTGCTGTAGATTTGGCTTTAAGGATCCAGAAATTACTCAAGTCTTTTTCAACAGATACAGGAGTTCTACCATTTTGTACTCAAATGTAGAACTCAAAACATTCTACCAAGTTTGGAGCCATTGGCAGTGCGAACAGTGGACGTGGAGGCAAAATACTCTGAAAGGAGTTCTGTGTGTAACTGTGGATAGTTAAAGCATCTTTTGTATTTAATTTAGTTATGTCATTTTTTTTGTAATTTCATGGCCTGATTTTCAGATTTTCTAAGCATCTGCAGCTCCTGTAAGATTCAGAAGGAATTGGATGTGGCTCGTACTTTGTAAAAATGAGGCCTATCATGTTTTTCTTTTAAACCTTTTTAAAAAAGATGAAGACCTTTGTAGTTGAGCTTTTCCATTCTGTGTTCCAGTTTTTATTTTTATGTGTTTTGGAAAAAACCCACATTTTTTCTCCTGAGCTGTGTGGAACAGGTTCAGTTTCTTGCAATTGAAACACCTTTTTGAAGGGTTTCTTCCAGCAGATTCTAAAAAAGCCTCTCAAGTTTGTTTCTTAATATATTAGCCTTCATAATAAAATGGAATTTGGAAAAAACCACCCTCCATTTCCTCTGAAGAAGGAACTGTGGGTGCTAATTCTTCTGTGGAAAGAAAAGAATGAGAATATAAAGGCTTTTATACTTACTTCAATAGGTGTGACAAGTGCTGGTGCTATGTTGGCATGGGAACAAAGAAGTTTAGTTCACACCTGTGCATATCTATGCTCCAGTGTTGCATTAAAGAAATACTTTGTTTAGGTTCTAATCATATAGAATGATCCCTATGTTTTCAGTTTTCTGTTTGTTTGAGTTTTTTTATAAATATCCTTAAATGAAGACAGCATTTTTGTTTCTTGAGTAATCCATGTGACATTTAGATCCCTTGGGGTGTTACAGACCATTTCTGTGGGGAGAGTTAGATCACAGACACGGGACTGAACAGATCCAGTTTGATCTGTTTTTTACATAAAGGTCCTGAAGATGAAAATTTGGAACATGAACAAAGTGTGGAAGCATGCTGTACTCTCAGCAAAAATCACTCTGAACAGAAAGGTTTTCAGGCGATGAGGCATCAGCAAGTCTATTATCAAAAACAAAACTCGCAGTGCTGTGGGCAGGCTGCATGGGCCGCACACAAGCAGATGGAAAATTCTGATTCACAAGCAGGCATTTCAGGAACCGTGTGGGAACTCATGCTGCTACGCTTGGGGAATTTTCAGGTGTTGATGTTTCTGCTGGTCACATGTCTGACCTTCCCTTTGCTGTACTCAGGGGCTCACCATCTCCCATGGTGTGCTTCCAAGTTTCTGGGGCTTTGGATGGCTTCGTTGTGTTTTGGGTATGAACTGCTCAAATTGTATACTGTCCAAGAGATTCACCACCTGTGGCGTTGCTTTATTCCTCTCCTCTTGTCTTTTTGATAAATCTTTGGCAAGGAGAAGGAAGGTTTAACAAGAGAAAGCATACATAAATCTGTAAGAGGCTATCTTCCTAACTGCGGAGGCTGCCGTACCTCAGACATGTAAGAATCATGTAGAGACTTTTATCTTGTGGCTGAAGCTTTTAGTGGATGTAGCTTGAAATGCAGATGTCTTCCCATGGTGTTCAGTGAATGAGCGTGGCAGGCGTTGGCTCTCAGTAAGTTCTACGCTTCCTTTCTGGCAGGTTGGAGTGGCGGTGCGTCCGTGGTGAGGAACAGCAGAGCCCTTTTCCATCAGCTGGAGCGGCAGTGCAGCATCGTTCATTATGTCTACCAGAACATGCTGGGAGGCTCCATTCGGGCACAGCTCAGGCAGGTGAGGAGTTTCTCCTTCGTGACCTGTTGGCTATCTCAGCTCCCTACATAGAAACATCTTCACCGCAAACAGGGAAACTTCACAGGGGCTTAAAGTTGCTCCCATACACGGTCTGTGACTCCAAGCCTTGTGTTTCTTAATCCTGTCAGAGGCAAGAGCAGAGATGGCTTTCCCTTTCCATTGACCTGGCCCTGTCACTCCACATTTTACCCTCTGTTAATTCTGTGCTTCCTTGAGTCAAACTGGCCCACTCTACCAGCTGAGTTATTGCACAGTGCTACTTTTGCACACTGATCCAACTGTTTTGTCTTACTATTTTTGTATCGTACCTGCTTTGCTAATCATGTCAGGTTTAGTGTTGATTTTTCCTATTCACAGACATACTCCATCAAGTCCGTAATGTTTTCCTGTTTTTCAGAGCCATGCTCCTTCTTTCGTTTGAAAATTAACTTTTTCTGTAACATCCATAGGTGAGAAGCACCTGGGCTGGCTTTATGTTCCGGATGATTTATCTATTTTAAGTATGCAAATGATAAAGAAATCACCGAGCTCATCCAAGCAGTGCCTGTTCCTCACCTGAAAAACAATACAGTCATGTCATGGTTCAAGTGTTCTGTTCACTCCTTCCGCTGTAGAGTTGAGCTGCAGGCACTTTGGGTGGAGAACCATGATAGTATATCTCTGGGTGATACGTAATGTTATGGGATGCTCAGTAAAGACATAGTCATAAGTGCTTTTACTGGTGTGGAGGCATGTTCTTCTCCTTTGTGAATTATCCTGCCTTCTCAGCTCAGCCCACGAGGCTTAGCTCCCCCGTACATCATTTAAAGGGTGCTCTCTCTCAGGTCTCTGTTGCTTTCTGACTGCTGCAGCTGATGTGGTCACAGGCTGTCTCCCTTGGGGACAGCGTATCCTCTTCGTTCTACAGAGAGACTTAGCATTTTGTGTGAATGTACTAACGCTGATGGCAGTTAGAAGGTGTTAGCACTCCTCATTCAGAGAATCCTGGGGATCCCTGCAAAAGTCATAATTCTCTTTATCTTTTCAACAGTGTCTGCAGCTGCCCTTTCTGCGCTCTCTTGCCTCATACCGCCTCTTTCGAACGGCAAGTCCCTTTGACAGGAGAGTGACATGCCTGGAATGGCATCCAACGCACCCCAGTACTGTAGCTGTTGGCTCCAAAGGTGGAGACATCATCCTTTGGGACTACGAAGTACTTACTAAAACCTGCTTCATCAAAGGGGTAAGCCTCTGGGAGGGAGGTGGAAATGGCTGGGAGGGGAAATGGGAGTACCACCAAATACTGCAGATCAAACCAGAGGTCTGCTGTGGGAAGCACATAAGGGTCTGGGGCTGCAGAGCAGCCGGCTGCGGGGCAGCGCTGAGATGCAACAGCACGTTTGTTCCCAAGTCCCAGACTGTTCTAGTGCTGGGGAGAACTGAGGCATGTTAAGTTCATGATGAAGCAGTACTTGGTGTGTGCTCAGGGGAAAAATAACACAGCAACTGGGAAAACAGTTATCTTAAAGGGATGCCAGGAACAAGTAGGCAGAGAGGGCCTGTTTGGTTTACGTCTTGATCTTCCTCTGCTCACCTTTTATTCTGTGTCAGGTGAGGAAACATCTTTGAGTGGGGAGAAACCAAGTCCCTTTATCTAAGTGAGAAACTAAGGTAGAGTGAGTGGTTTATATAGCTGGCGTGCCCCCTTGTTGCTGTATTCAGCCATTCCCATTCTGACAGGGGCTCAAAGCCTGTAACTTTTATTCCCTTTCTAAATTAACATAGTCACGTACTGGGAGGAGGTCTAGCCTCCAGAAATTCCAGAGTCCTCCTTTTCGTAAATAGTGTGGTGCCAGCCAGCCAGGGAACATGTTGCCTGGGGACTGGAGGAGCTGCAGTTTTGTCCTGCAGGAGGGCAGCTGTCTAGACAGCCATGGCATGGGAAGACATGGTTGTCTTTGCCTCCTTAAAGGGCTGTGGTGTGTTTCGCTGACGCTGTTAAGGACATAGCTGTGAATGCAGACTTACAGAACACACTTTTCTCCTTCCCTGTCACTCAGTGGATTTTTCTTTTGTTCATCCCCTTCCTTGTAGATGGGAGCTGGAGGGGCCATCACAGGAATGAAGTTTAACCCTTTTAACCCTAGTCAGCTGTACACTTCGTCAGTTGCCGGCACTACCACCCTGCAGGATTTTAATGGCAATACTGTCCGGGTCTTCACCAGCACCGAGAACTGGGAGTAAGAAATAACAGCAATGCTTTGGGCCTCTGTGTCCTGCTGGCAGGGATGCTACAGAGAGGGAGAGAGAGAGAGAGATGTTTGTCTCTGATCTGTGGGAGCTGGGCTTCCTCTTCTCCACATATATGTCCTTTATCCTCTGAATTCCAGGGAGGCTCACTCTCCCTTTTTAATTTTCCCTGAAAAGGGGTGGTGGGTAGGAGAGAGCTTTTCTTCATGAAGGGGAGGGACTGTGATGCTGCTTACATCCTGCTGTACGTGGGAGAGTGTGGGGGTACCAGCGGATTTCCTCGGCTGTCCATTCTAAACCTCCCATAGCTTTGTGCCCTGGGGACCTTCTAACTTCCTCACCTGTTAGCAGTGCTGCTCATTGTCAGATGGTTTTTACAGGACAATTTGTAGTCCCCTCAGTGCTTCGCCACAAATACCACTGACTTCAAGCAGTGTGTGTCATAAGGGTCACCCCAATTCGTCCCACCTAACTTATGGTACTTATCTAAAAGATCAAAATTAAAGAGTCTGGGCTCCTTCCATAATGAGTGGAAAGAGGAGATGAATTGCTAGAGGCAACTTTGTTTGCCTGTGCTTAGAATCACCCTCTCAGACTGTTGCTTTTTCTGTGGACTCGTGAGGAACCCTGAGCTCTTCAATTAGTTACTTCAGTGCAGTGCTTTAAAGGTAAGTAAGGGAATTTGGGTTAGTCTCCTCTTTACCTGATTCTTTCTGGATGGCAGCTTTGATGGTTGGTTTCCAAATTGGCTGTTCCAGCCGCAGCCTTGTAATAGGGCGGAAGGTGAACCCAAGCAGTGCTGGGGTGACTGGCCAGGTGAGCAATGGGGGGAGAGGCTGGGTCTGGGGACATGAGGATCTCGTATCCTAGCGGGATGCCTGTCACGGCAATGAAGCCTGGATTTTAACGGGCATGCCACCCTCCTCCTGCTGTGAGGACAGGCAGGCGTTTTTTAATCTTCATTGGCTTCTTGAAATCTGGTATTTACAGTGAGACTTTATTCAGTAATACCTGCTGCGAGCAGCAGATGGAGCGCACTTCAGTATCAAAGAGTTTGGGGACTCACAGCTGTCATCCTTCTTTTCCATCTTTGTGTAGGGTTTCCGCATTTCCTCGCTAGACAGACTGGGAGAAAAAAACATAACATCAATATAACCTAACACTGAACATAAGGTTCCTGTGCCATTGGGTTACTAGTAGGATTTCTCCTTGCACCACTCTCATCCTGCCTGCTGGTACCTTGAGAAAGACCAGATACAGCACTGGAAGCAGCCTGTAAGGAACTGGTGAATGAAGTCTCTGTGAGAAAAGCTTAGTGCAGGGCTGTCATGGGATTTTGTGTGGTTTCTGCGTGGAACGGTGCTGGTTTTGCTTGTGATCTCCTGGTGTGAGCCAGGTGGTTTGCTGCAGATTAGTCCTACGCCCCTAGCAGGAGCAGCAGTGCTGCAAATGAGGTTTGCAGCCCGTAGTGGGGTTGAATTTACAGGCTCAGAACGAATGTGCTCAGCTTGGAAACAGATTAGGAAAAAAGAGTTGTTATGTACGCGCCCTGTCAGAAAGCAGAGCATTGCACGTAGGGAAACCGGCAGCGTGTTCCCAGAGATGGGTGTTGTATTAATCTCTAACCTCGATGCCTCTTGGCTTTGTGTGTATTCCAGAAAGGGCCAGGAGATTCTCTCGGAGACATCAAGTTCAGCCCTTATGAGGCAATGAAGCTCTATGTGGCATCAGGGGATGGCACCCTAAGCCTGCAGGACCTTGAGGGCAGAGCGGTGCAGGTGATCTCCCGTGCCCCGGACTGTGGCCATGAGTACCACAATGTTTGGTGAGGAGGGAGCACCGCAAGGGTGATTCTCCTGTTTGCTGGTGTTAATGCTGTGCTGCTGCTTGTGCTCTCTAACACCTTCATCTCTGCCAGCGATAGGGGACTTGTGGTATGAATTGATCCTGTGAGGGAACTTGGGGACAGGCTCCTGGTCCTGACCTTAGTGCTGCAGGGTGGGTGACAAGCTAGGCAGCCGCAGGGTGCGTGGGCTTTCACAGTAGCTGGGCGTGCTGCCTGCATCTTCTGGTGGTGCTTTCTGGTGACACCATCTCTTAAAGTCCAGATACTGACATTTTTTCACTTCATAAAGTGTGAGGTGAGAAGAGCAGGATAACTTCCTCCTCATCATCGTCGTCAGTGTTCCGTTTTGTCTTTGTCCAGCTCAGGTGGCCCAGGAAAGCCACAAAACATTTTTGCACAATCCGAGTTTCAGGTTATCAAGTTTACCCTGCTGCCTGTCTGGAGGCTTCAAGCTCAACACGCTTTGAATTCTAGAATAATTTATCATTGCAAGTGATGCTTTCCCAACAAGTTCCCAAAAGACCCTGGCTTTACTCTTGCTGCCCTTCCCCTCCCGGCAGAGCTGGGGTTAAGCCATAGGTCTTTATCAGATAAGTCTCTATTCAGTTTTGTTTCCTGGGGCATAAAGTTAAGACAGTTTGATGTGCAAGTTTCCAGTCTAAAGCTTTTGTCTTTTTTTTACTGCTGCTTCAGTGTTTTGTGGAAAATGTCATTTTAAAGCTGTTTCAGTACATTTGTCGATGTCACGAGGGCATTCTGATCTTTCCCAAGGTGCGTCCAGTGCAGGCACCAAGTGGCTCTTTAGCCTCTATTATGTTCCACTGTCCCAGTGTGTCACACTCCTCCTAACGAGCACTTCACAGACAACTAGAAAGTTACTTGGTATTCAGTCACCGACAGAAAGCGTTGCTGATAAGCCATCCCCCTTCCTGATACTGAGGCCCACACCATCAGGCAGGAGATCGCAGGGACCATCTGATGCAGTCTCCCATGTCAGGGAGGAGAGGGGACCCAGAGCTCGGCCGCCTTCCGAAGGCGGCCCTGATTTTGTGCCTTTCCTTCTAGCTGCTGGTACTGCAGTGTCGATGTCTCCGCAAGCTGCCGTGCGGTGGTGACGGGTGATAACGTGGGGAACGTGGTCCTTCTCAGCACTTCTGGTGAAGAGGTTTGTATGGCTCCATGCAGCGTCTCCTCTACGGGAATCCTTGTGACTCGTGTGCTTTCCTCCACTGGAGAGAGAAAGTACCCTGCAGCTCAGCAGACGGGTGCAGCCATTGTCTAGGTGGTGAGAAGTCCTCCACTTCTGTTTGTCACACTGTTGAGCGTAATGGTAAAAATCCCCAAACGGGGGCTGTTGTGTGTGACCCCTTCCTTAAGAGTATTTGCTCCTGACCAGAGTAATTACAGGGTAACCTGAAGACGTGAGCACCCTCTGCCACCAGCCTTCACAATTCCAGAAATTTAGTGCGCTGGTGGGAATCCTTTGGGAGATACTGCTTTGATGTATATAGCCTTCCATGACCTTGGAGTAGGTACGCAGCAGTAATGAGCAGTGTTGGGACAGAACTTGCACTGCTGCCGTGAGACACGAGAGGGCAGGCAGAGACACAGGCAGAGACACGAGAGGGCAGGCAGAGACACAGGCAGAGACACGGGAGGGCAGGCAGAGACACGAGAGGGCAGGCAGAGACACAGGCAGAGACACGAGAGGGCAGGCAGAGACGCAGGCAGAGACACGAGAGGGCAGGCAGAGACACAGGCAGAGACACGAGAGGGCAGGCAGAGGCAGAGGCCGAGGCCGGCTGCGCCTCCGGGTCTGGCCTAGTGCAGGAACCCTTGGGAGCACAGCCTGCTGCACCCTCACACCAGAATGACCATTTCTCCTGCCTGTAAGTCTGCCCCCCAGGGAGCTGCGGCCAGAGGCTGCGTAAGTGAGTGGGCAGAGTCAGAAGTGCCCCCAATGACTGGTGCTTAGTCAAGGTCAGTTGCTTCCTTTCCGTTTTTTTTTCTTCTAAAAGAATGTGACGGTCTCTTCTGCACTTGGGAGATAGCCATTATTGTAGGAAGGATGGGCCAGCATCACCTTTTTGATTAGAAATAATTTTCCAGCTTTGGATATAAATTCTGAGTTGGTATCTGTTTGTTGTCCTTAACTGAAATATTTCTCCTGCCCTCACGTTTCTTCACTGATGTATTTCCAGAAGCCAATTGTATCTCCTCTCACCTATTCTACTAAGATAAACAAAGCAAGCTCTTTTTTTGTCTTCTCCCACAAAGCAGGCCCTTCCTTTTTACTTTTGGCAGTGCATTTTCTGTACCTGTTCCATTCTGTTTTAATCTTTCTGCACGTGGAAGACTGGCACTGCATGAAGTATCCTAGATGTGGTCTTTTTTCGTACAGTGGCACTAATTCTTCTGTGAACCAGGGACTGTGTTTTCCTTTCTCATAGCTGTAATAAATTGGTGGATCAAAGTTCTCCTAGAATTAAATAGTTAGTTCCCAAGGTCATTCTTCTCCTTTTTTGTTTCCAGTGGATAAACTCTTGGTGCATTTTAGGAGTTTTGTTACTCTGTAAATGTGAGACCTCTTTACTCTACACTAGTAGATCATTATTCCATTTCTTTACTCCAGACCTTGATTATTTTTTTCTGTTTGATTTTCCATTTCCTCTGCTGCAGATTTGGAAGCTGAAATTACACAAGAAGAAAGTGACTCATGTGGAGTTTAACTCCCGATGTGAGTGGTTGTTGGCCACAGCGTCTGTGGATCAGACAGTCAAAATTTGGGACCTCAGAAACATGAAAAACAAAATGGATTTTCTTCATGTGCTTCCTCATGACAAACCTGTCAATGCAGGTGAGTTAAGGATTTAATTGCATGGATTTCTGCGGAGTCTGCTCAGCTCAGCTCTTGCCACTGTGGCAATGTGAGCTTCTGCTCAGACGAAGCTGCGCGGTAGCTGGTGTTAAGGCAAGAAAGGCACTGAGAACGTGTGGCCTGAGGAGGGAGGTGGATGGGGCAGCTGCGGCACAGTCGTGGCCTTGTCTTGAGAGGTGAGCGTGGAACCATCAATGGTGGCTGAGATTAGAAACCTGAATTTATTGGGGCAGTTCCTTTGACAAAAGCAGAGCATGGGACTCAGACCTCTGTCTCTTGGGTAGTTTTAGGAGTTAGTAGAAGTCCAAACTGCAGGTGTCTGTCTCCAAATTTTCCACTCACTTTCTATTTCAACGAGCAAGTTCCTTTCTTTGCAACATCTCGTTCTGTGATTCTAAAATGAGAATAATGATTCTTCTTACATAACCCAGCACCATAGGTTTCAGCTTACTGTTCGCAAGACCTTTGAGTTTGTTTGAGACAGGGAAAGTCTTGTCTGTTGGGACACATGGCCATATTCACATCTCTGTGAAAGAAATAGCCATGGGTTTCCAATCAGGGAAATGTGACTTCTATGTTTCTTGCCAGTCGCAGCATTGTGATCTGTTGTTTGCCTCACTGTCCCCCTCTCCCAGCTTACTTCAGCCCAACAGATGGTGCCAAGCTCCTGAGCACAGACCAGCACAGTGAAATCAGGGTTTACTCATCTTCAGACTGGACCAAGCCACAGCACCTGATCCCACATCCCCACCGGCAGTTTCAGCACCTCACACCTATTAAGGTGAGTTAGCCAGCGCAGTCTGAGAGGAGTATCCCGCTGGGTGCTTGCAGCTGGCTGTACATCAGAAACGGTCCCATTTCTGGTCAGGGTATTACATCAGTGGGTAGATGGTCACACTGCTGCAACTCGCAGCGGGGCGGTGTTCTGAGGATACTCGCGTTCCTCAAGCCGTGGGTGGGATGTACAAACTGTTGCTCATACTGCCGGTAGTCTGGTGTGTGTCAGTGTGAGCTCTGGCCCTAACTCACCATCACTCTGCTCTTACGACTAGGCTACGTGGCATCCTCGCTATGACCTCATTGTAGCAGGTCGCTACCCAGACCCTAAGTTCCCAGGGTACACGGTGAACGAGCTACGAACCGTTGATGTATTCGATGGAAACACTGGGGAGATGGTTTGTCAGCTCCATGATCCAAATGCTTCTGGTATCATCTCGGTGAGTTGAGCGCTGCAGCTGAAAGGGCCCCGTGTACTGAACCGCAGCCACAGGGCACGGGCTGGGGGCTGGAGCAATAGGAGCGTCCGCGTTACGTGTGACACTCCGGCTCTCGTGGGGTATGGCTGCTGGGAAAGCGGCTAGCTCGAGCAGGCCGGTCCGTGGTCATCCGCGGGTTTTCTGCGGTAGTCTTTCGGGAGCGTTGGGTTTTCCAGGCAGTTTGTTGCTGTTATATAAGCCGTGGTTGCTCTTATGACTCTGTTATATAAGGAGTGATGCTCTTACAGACTGATGGTGTTTCCATTTCCAGCTCAATAAATTTAACCCTATGGGAGACACGCTGGCTTCTGGCATGGGTAAGTAAGGACAAGCTAGGGCACTGAGCACAGCCGTGTTCCAGTCCCAGAGAAGGGCAAGCTTGTTTCTGCAGCCTAAAGCAAGCTGTTAGCGAGGGTTTCCCAAATCCTGCTTGCTGGTAGCCCTCTGTATTTCCTACATCTGTAAAGGAGAGCAAGACCACCTTTTCAGTCTTCCACCGTTGCAGTTAGAAAAGTTTGCTCGGCATCTCCTGTGAAACATCCCCGAGAGCACCCAGCCCAGAGGAGCGAGGCCTCCGCTCTCCACATGCGGAGAACAGCAGGGGGGTGGGGTGGAAGCCTTCTCCTGCTAGGCTGTACCCTCTCCCTTCAGTTAATTTATCTCATTTCCTAGGCTGCAGAGCCAAGATTACTCAGTTTTCGCAGGCTATAGAGGATTAAGGGAGATGGCTCTAGATAAAAGTCTTAGACCTGTCACAGATTAATTACTTGATTATGTTTCTTAATTAGGTCAAATTTCCATGGCTGCAATAATTATCTTTGCATCCTCTGTACCTTGGAAGTATCTTAGAGCAGACAAAGTCTTTTGAATTTCTGGCATTTAAGTGACAGCCTAAGGTATCTGATGTAGCGTTTCTGATGCACAGTGTTTAATTTTTCCTCTTAGGCTTTAATATTCTGATCTGGAGCCGGAAGGAGATGGTGGCCAAGAAGCAAGAACATCTTTTGAAAGCCATGACAGAACAGGGGATTGGAAGCTGGAGTTGGTCCAGACGTGGAGGGCAGAGGCAAGCAAACCCTGGGACAAGCAAACTCAAAGCTAACTTACTGTCTTGGGAGCTGGAGGAGACGAGAACAAAAAGCAGTAATTCTAAATCACAGGGAAGGAAGCGAAAAGGGAAGGATCTAGAGAACTGATTTAGCTTTTTTATCCTTTCTGGATCACAGGGTACAAATTCGGTGTTGGCGATGGGCAGTGTAAGCCGTGCAGGGCATTAGACTTCTTTGTCCTTCCTCCCTGGATCTGATATTGCTTCCCTGATTCTCTTTGCTTTCCCTTCTAGCGAGTTGTGTCAGTACTCAGTTCTTCCTCCAAGTGGAGTTACCACCCATTTTCTGAGGCACTAGGAAAACTTCAAAGATATTCGCAGACCGTGCTGAAGTTACTGCTTCCAGCCTGCCACATCTGCTTGTCACCACTTGTCAGAGGTTGCCGTCTCCTGTAGCTGGCTGCAGAGCAGCTCGCGACAGGGTCCCCAGCCCGTTCTAGTCACACTGAGCTGAGAAACGCTTTGCTGACAGGGTTAATGTCCTGGAAAGGTTGAATGTCACAGGGGCAATGGGTAGCTTGGGTAGCCTAGGGAACACCAGCCTCTCCCATATGCAAGCTTCTTGGAAAACGTGTCTGTCAGGACCACAGGCTTGGCCTGTTAACTAGACCACAAAGAACATGATGCTGTTGGAGCTCTTTACCTGCTGCACAGGGTGCCAGGGCAGCGTGGAGCTGGGAACCTGCCTCTAGTTTCTGTTTTCAGAGCTCTAGGCTTTTTCTTGTCACTGGTCAGGTAATTTTTTTCACCCATGCCTGCGAGCTTCAGAATGTTGGCTAAAAGTGTTGTAAAAAGCAGCGATGAGGAATTCCTTCCGAACACCCCTGCTCAGAGCCAAATCTCAAGACTGCTGTTAAACTAAAAAGTTTTGCTTTTTCTAGTTTGTTTACAAGGCTGCCTGGGGCCTTGCTGCTGTCCCAGAGGTTGGTGGATAGGACAGGCTCCAGGCCTGCTCAGATTTTCCATGTTCACTTTTATAGTTTCGCAGTATTGATATTAATAAAGTTTTGTACTAAACTAAATCCTTTGATATACAGAGTGGCTGCTTTGAGCATTCTGCTGCACTGCTTTTGGGTGTGGGGAGAAGTTGTACAGCTTTCTGCAGGAGGGCTGAGACCCACAGCACCGGTGGCAATACCAGTTGTAGTACTGTCTGCAACGGACCCTTCCAAGCTGGCGGGTTGCATTTTAAGCTGTATCTGCACATGGCTGCTACAGTCAGAACCAGCTTCTATCAATTCTCCCCCCGCTGTAAGTGGGATTGTACAGGAGGGAATCAGTGAGGGGATGCACTGCAGTAAGCTCTGCCTGTTTTCCAGCTGGTGCGAGCCCTGTGAACTCTTGGAGAAGAAGAGGAGTAGCGTTCAGTGTGAATTTTATTTTAATAATGAAATGTATTGGAACAATTACAGAAGGTCATTCACAGTCAAAACGTCTAAATCATCATAGAAACCTTTTCCCTGTGTGTGCAAAATCTGCTACCTTTAAAAATTACAGGTCTGGTCCTCTTAAATGCACTATTACCTCTTTCTTGTGCCTGTTCTCACAGGCAGTGGCTTTTTCCTTATGACTGTCTTGCTGTGCAGGAGACTGAGGTTGTATCTCCAGAGGACAAAAAGGTGAGGAAGATGCTGAGACCAGCAAGCTGCTTCTGCTGATTTTAGAGTTCCCATGCTGGGAGATGCCGATTATGGTGTAGGGAAAAGTCCCCACGGTACTCCATAGGGGAAGAAAAGGAAACGTCTGTAACCTAAGGACTGGCTTCTGCCGCCAAGAGGGGAAGGGAACTGCACAGAAAGGGAAGCAAAAGTGGGAAGTGAATGTGCAGCATCACCATGTGAAGAGCCTGTGCTTCTGGTGCCTGCTGCAGTCTACTTTTCTGCCAAAAGCTGCAAGGCAGGTGGTGAGCACTTGGCATCAAGTTCCCCGCAGCAGCTGCAGCGTGCACAGAGGGGCCAGCCTGGAGAAAGGATCACGCTTTGGACAAAAAGCCAAAGCGTGGCAAATAATGGGATCCACAGTCACCTGCAGACTCTAACCCTTAATGGTTTTTTGTTTGTCGTCCGTCCAGTAGGGAAGATGGGAAGAAAAACTACAGAACCTGGCATTTGATCTAGTCTTAGGTAAAGAGCTCTGCTACATCTCTTTAATTACAGCATAAAAACCTTCTGCTAGTAAAGCATCTTCCTTGGGCTCACAGCTGAACTGTGGGCTGCCTGCAGCACTCAACAGTCCCTGTAATAGGTACTGGAGGTTCAGAGGCGGGGAAGTCAAATCCAAAGGCTGAATCTTTACAGATAGGGCCAAGGTTTCTTATCTACGGGGACTCCTTTCTAGAGCCAACATTACACAAGAAATTGGGTGCAGGTTTGCTATGATCCCAGGAATTAATCTCTCTGATGAAGCTCTTTGAGCTTCTTTGGATCATACGTAACCTACGCTGAGCTGAGTCCTAGAAACTACTGCCAGGTTTTGAATCTTGTCCTGATTCCAGGCCAGTCCTCTCTTGAACCACAGTGTAAGGAGGAGGGGGAAAAAGACCAGTTGCCAGCAGCAACTACTTGGCAGTGACCTCAAGAAACCCTTTCCATTGTCTGCCACCATCTGCAGCAGTTCCCTCTGCATGGACAGCAGGTGAGTCTCGGTGCATCGTTGGCGAGCTGCACGCTCTGCTCCAAGCCCAGCCTTCCTACCATCACCAACCCAATGGCTTGACAGAAAAGCACTCGAAGCGCGCTGACACTGAAGAGACGCACCTCCTGACTGCAGTGGATGTGGCAGCTGAGGGGGGCACGTGCCCCTCTGCCGCAGTCATGGTGAGTGGTAACATTCACAATCACTTGAAAGGAGGAAAACTTGACCAGCTCCAACTGGCCACGTTGGGAATCCCAGACTAGGTAGGCTGTACGGGGACTGGGGGCACCACGCAGTGTACTGGCTTCAGAATTACAGTGTCATTTCCATCAGAGGAGCTCAGGTCTCTGTCTCTGGGATGTCACCTTTAGAAAACATTCAAAAATCAAGTCCAGCTTCATTCTGGGAAGCAATGGCCAAAGGAGAAGAACGCTCAGTAACTGAAGGTGCCCAGTGATCCTCCGGGGTGAGGCTGCTCCCTCCTACTGTCTGGGAAGGAGTTGCAGCAACTTTCAGGCCTGCTCTTCTCCCTCGTTGGAAACGTGCCGGTAACCGGGGGGCTGAGACTGTATGCGAAAGAGTATAGTCAAGAGGAGGATTATAAGGAGAAGGAGAATGGATCCACACACAGCCAGACCCACAAACAGTTCTGCAAGGAAGAAAACAAGTGGTCAACAGGGTATCGACCAAGCTTTCCCCGTCTGCCGTGCTCTGCTCCAGCCTGGGCTCACCTGTGTCGTGCATGCTGCCTGCCACCTGGCATTCCTGCTCCCAGTCCTGGGGAACAACAGGATCGGTGAGTTCCAAGAACCTTTGCAGTGGGCATTTATGCTGGCAGCCAGGGATTGTCAGTGGGAAAGGTTCTTTCCCACTCTCGTTCCGGAAAAACATCTCCACAGAGAAGTTACTGAAAAAAAACCACAGCTAGATGTTTGTTTGGTTTTTTCTCCAGCTGAAGTCATCCCTTCCCAGAAACTTAGTGCGCACACCCTTTCCTTTATTTTGGTGGTAGTTTTCCTCCTAAGAGTCTGCCACTAGGAGCAAGATTGCATCCCCCTAGGGTGGAGCCTAGCCTAGGTGTCTAACCCTTGAGGTGAAATCACAGCAGATGTCTTTACTGCAGCCCTCACCCATCATCCTCTTGGTACAGCTCAAATAAATGACATGAGGCGTATGGTGCTTGAATCTTGTTGTAGACATCTAGAGCCATCTGCAGTGCCACAAGTGTGGTGTCATGCTGAGAAAGAGGGAAAAAAACCAAATCAGTCACCCTTAGGGATGTGGCAGGGCAGCTCAGACCGTAACAGACAGGGCTGTGCCGAGGGGATGTCACCTCTGTGACTCCCATCTAGAGGAAGGGAGAGGAACTGTACAGCTAGTGCGGTGATCTGTGAGGGTGCCAGAGAAGGGGAGGAAGTGAAACACAGCCATATATTATCCTGCATTGTTCTTTAAGAATTGGTATGTAGGGAGGAACGTGGGAGAGACGCTGGACTTTCCAGTCAGGAGGCTGCCGGGAAGGAGGGGATGACTCCGCATCTACACTGCTGAACCATCACATCCATAAGCACCCCCACATCCACCAAATAAATACAAAGTCTGCCAGTCTCATTCACAAGCCTCAGCTAACGGGAACAAAGTGCAGGGTGGGAATTTTCCTCAGGGGCCCCAGAGGAATGATGCCAGAAACTGCACATCCCACCCAGCCAGAGGCAAAGATGCACGTCTTGATCCTGCATGGGCTGTAGAGAAGGCAGAAAGGGGAAGAACTATCACCAAGCCCCTGTGAAGAGGAGATGGGTAAAAGGTAGCCCCCAAGCTCTGACTTACCGCTGAATACACAAGTAGTTTCAGGTTCTGGTGGGCAGAAACATTTGCTGCTTTTGTTAGGTTTTTCCTTATGTGACCCAGCAGGACCCCTGAGGAAAGGGAACAGCTGTTAAGAGGCAAAAACTAAACAGCAGCAGGAAGCTCCCTCCCCGGTGCACTCACCGCCTTGCAGACGAGCTTTTTCTACCCGACTGTGGATCCCAAACAGAAATTCAAAACCGAAGTCTTTAAGTTGCCTCAATTGAGTCATGACATCTGGTGTCGCCCATACAGGCAAATCCATTTTGTGTGCTTGCTAGAAAGAGAAACAGAATACTCATCTGCAGGTAGCACGGATCGCAGGTTCATCAGAGAATGGGAGTCCTACCCATACTGCTACTCATTTCTTATGTTAGTTTAAGTATTTCCCTTCCCTATTTATGCTTCTGTCCTTACGCTGCCGTGCTGCATACAAAGAATATATGATGTGGGGTGTAATGTTGTTTCAGAAACTACTTAATATGAAGCATAAAGATTAAAATCTAGGAGCTACATTTCTGTGAAAGCACAACTGGAGTGCAGGGCTATGTCGTAACACCAGTAACAGTAATCTTAGGGTGTTTACATGAGGCTGATTCTGCCCTGCAGATGGCATGCAGTGGAAAAAAAAAAAAAAAGAAAAAAAAGGTAAGTGAGAAAGCACCAACTCAAGGTTGCTGGTGTACCTGCAGCATGGTTTCCCCAGAGGCTCTGAGGGCCACTGAAGGATATTGGAGAAAGTCAGCAAGCGCTCTGCTGATGTAACACTGGGATGCACCACTGGCAAAGCCCCAGTACTCAAACCCAGAATACATAGAACTGGGAACCAAGAGAAGAATTTGCTTTGCAGCCAACCCATTACAAGAAAAGACTAGTTGCACTGATAGAAAAAACAGCAGTTGTGGTTCCCTGGCATTACTCGGGGCAATTTTCTAGGCCACATCCCACTAAACTGCCAGGAGATGAGGTTGAATATCCTTAAGGGCCCATTCTATCTGAGTGGTTTGGAGAAACTCCCACCAGCAACTTAAGACATTGAGTTAGTTTTTTATTAATTTGAAAAGAGAACAGCTAGTAAGTTCAGCTGTTTCTTGGACTTTTTTTATCTTCTCCATCCAGATGGTAGAATGAATCTAGTGGCTTGGGTGAGAAACACAATCCTTCTCTTCAGGACACCGTTTGTATGGGTTAGAAAAAAAGGGGGAAGCCCAAAGCAGCTGAAGAGTCTGATCAGCCTAATGGTATAGTTTTGAAGTAAAACTCCCCTTCCTCAGAACATTCTGCTTCCATTTGGGGGCAGCAAGCTATTCTCCAAGTTCTGTGGGATTACAGTGATTTGTCAGCTGGCCTTCCAGGCCCAATTTGCAAGCTCATCAAGCAACTCTTGAAAATGAAGAAGATCTGAAATTCTTGATCTCTCTGACCAAAAGACTTTTTGTTGCTGACAGAAGTTGCTTCACTGTGATTGTTACAAGATGGGAGATCAGGTTTGTGATACAAAGGGCAAATTTACATAGTGCAATGCAGCTCTGGACTGGAATATTCTCAGCTTGCAGCAACTCAAGCTGCTACTTCACATAGCAACGTGCAATTCCATGCAGATTTATCTTTTCTGTCCCCAAAGTAGTCCCTACCCTTGCATACCACTGCCAGTAAGCTAAGCAGTCTTGCGCCTCCATAGAATTAGCATGAGACAGCATCAAACACCTGGGTTTACTGCTTCTTCCACAATTAGCTAGTGTGACAGGAAACATCTCTCCAGTTTCCTTCATTGTGCTGTTTAGTTATACACAAATAAACCTGTGTGCAACAACTGTAAGTCTCCTGGATACATGACCTTTGCTCTAGCGTTATCGCAGCAGAACTAGCTTGATTTGGGATTTTGTTTTAGCCTTCAGGAGATGTGCTTTCAACAGAACTCCACGCGCATAGAGAGTTTGGTGCCCCACCCCAGGCAGTAGAAGGGTGACACCAGTCTCTACAGTCTTTCTCTGGCAAAGGACTTTATAATAGGTCAAAAACCAGATGGGGTGAACCCTACTTAACCTAGAAGACCACTCTTTTCTTTTAGACATGGCACTAACAGAAGCACAGAAAGAAAAGCAATTGATCTAAAAGCAAGAGACAGGTAGAGATAGAACCAGGATGAGTCCTAATTTATGCTCCCAACTTAAATCATAAAGTTAACATTTCTTCGGTTTCCAGAGATCTTGTTTCTACCTAACTGAACTCAGACCTGTTCACAGAGACTAAAGGTTTTGGATTGCGGTCATTTTCTAGTGACTTTCCAAAGAAGTATTTATTATTCAGGTGGGACTTTTTCTGGCTCTGGCACGATATATATCTAAGCTACAAAGTGGGAGGTTATAGGTTGCAAAAGCAGGTAACCCCGGGCACATGTCTCTAGTGAGTAGAAACTTATTATTCTGAAATTAGAACATTACTTCTAACCATTGAGTGGGAATGGTGAAAAGTTGTTTTATGGGATTTTGCAAAATAATTCTCTACCAAATCCAGTGAGTCCTAAAGACCTAATTCGCATGGCTGTATGATGATGGCCAAACTTACTTCACAGAACAGCGTGTCATACACACTCCAAACAGACTCCAGAGAGACATCCCGGATCCCAGTCTCATTTGCCACCATCTGCAGGAATTGCTGTAGGTATGAGAAAAGAGAAAGGCCTTCAATTTTCTGATCTCATACCGTATCTCATGTGCAGGCATTCCTGCCCTTTTCTCAGAGCTCTGATTATACAGAGGTGATAATACTTTAACTACGAGCCTAAGACCACCTTATCTCATGCAAACAGTCACTTACCCAATTCTCTTTGGTCTTATTTATGTATTCTGCTGAGTGCCGTGTTTCATTCTGTAGCTGTTCATACCGCGGACAGGGGGTCAAAGGAAACTTCAGTAGCTGGGCAGAGACAACAAGAGCAGCTAGGTCACCGAGAAGACTGAAGTACAGAATTTGCAGTCAACACACGCATCTGTAGTGAAACCCTGACTAGCAGGATGCATCTATAAACAGCCTCAAGTACCGCCTTCTAACATACTCCAGATCGTGTGTGGTCCACGGAGGTGTCACGGCTAACATGTTGAGTGAACACGGCCCCTGAATTCTTGCCTTGTTCTAAGAACAACCTCTACAAGGTAGGTCCCAGAAGAAGTGCAAGACAACGTGAATCAAGACTGAAGCAAAGACTTTTGGAGAAGTCAGCAGAATACACCACTTGAGTAGTCAGTACATATCCCTGAGACTAACTTACCCTTTCAGCTGACTCGGGCACCGTGTGCACAGGGATAGGCTGCCAGGAGATGTTAGGGTTGAAGATCTGTTGTCCCTCTGGGGGATACAGGCCTGCCAGATTGGCCTCCGCACTCATCAGCGTCCGATCATAGTCTGTGCTGCGGATGAAGATCTGCCAGGAGAGGGACAGCACACCATTAGTAACGCTGCTATAAGTGGTGACGCTTGGATGCAGGACGATACACTCACTGAGGAACATTGCCAAGCGCCCTGCAGCTGCTCACGGACAACGGGATAGCCGGAGCTGAAGTGACTGAACCTGTAGATGTCGGCCTCGGCAAAACTGTAAGGACGGTCACAAAGCCAATTTGGTGCATGATACCGGAGCAGTCTGTTCTGCACCAGTGGGATAGCCAGATGCACTGGGCAGAGGTTACGGAGAGAAAGGAGACTGAATATGAGGAAGAGTCACAGAAGAGCAAGACAGAGATGCATCTAACGATGGGCACAGATAGGAAATGTGCTATATTTACAGAGCAGGACTGGGGAAAATTACTGCATTCAGTTCTCGGTTCTAGGAACGACCTGCTGTGCTCGTGAGAAAAAGTGGCTTCTCCAGGCCTCGGTTTTTCCATCTAAGAAATGAAGACAAGAGTGATCTAACCAACAGGAGAGGAACAAAAGGGGGAGCTGGGGTTTGTTTGATCATTGTGGGCTCTTGGGATTAATGGGCCAAGGCTTATCGTTCTGGAGCTCAGAGAGAGATAGATCTGAGCCAGAAAACAAGAGAAATGAGAAAAATAGATGAGTTCAGAAGGTCAAAATAGCAAAATTTTGGTATCTGTGTACTGAAAACAGTTAGGGGGAGACTGGAGAGAAACCAGTGAAAAAAACAAGAGGAACACATAGGGAGTCATGAAAGAATGTCCTAGGAAACAGCATGTTGAATCTGAAACAGGAATAAAAAGCCAGAAGACTGAAATACAATGTCAAGATTGTTTTTGGTTTTTTTTTTTTATGTTAACTGAGTAGAGAGAAACATAAGAAAAAATACATATGCTCACTCTGTATGGCATCTCCCATGTGAAGTGTATCTCAAAACCTGGCAGTCATGAGGGGGGGCAAAAAAAAAGTCTTTTCTCTGACAATTTCTACCCACTTTTACCTCTTAAATGTGGCTTGAAAACAACTGACCCTGTACTCACTGGACAGGATTGCTTTCATCCTCTGTAAACTCTGAAGAAATAGAAAGGAAGTATTTTAAAAGATAAGGATCTAATTCTAGAAGCGTTGTAAAAACCAATTAAGCCCTAAGTGTACATGCTTTCTTCAGCACCTTTTGCCAGGGCTCCAGCTTGTCGCTGAGTCAGGTGACAGATGGTTACATGGTGTCACCCAGAGGCAACATTTCTTATAAGGGAGGTTGCTCAACTTGAGCAGGGGTTTGGGCTTGGTTAGCAGAACAGCCTTTGTTTGCATATGCTTTGGTTTGTTTTTCCCTTCCCAAGGAAGAGAAAGAAAACAGTTTCAGCTGGCAAAAGCATTACAAGAGCGAAGTATGTTTGGAAAGGAACTACTGAGGAAGGTTAAAGGATCTGTGTTTGAGCTGACACTGGAAATTTTGTTGATGAAGCAAATGTCAAAGAAGGGATGTAATCTGAACTATGACAAGCTGGGTGTTTACTGGGGAGCCCAAAAAGGGGGGAAATAGAGACAAAATTGTAAGGGGATTCTCAGTTTCCCCTATCTGATCAATCACCCAAAGTGAGCTCAGATAAAGTAACTGAACCGATGCAGAGCCAGTTGTGAGACAAGGGGTCTTGACTGCCCGCTGTCCATCTGAACCATGTGCGTGCCTCTCTTCACAGCACTTGCTCATGTTCTGGTTGACTCACACCTCTTTGATCGACCAGCAGGGGTATTTGGGGAGATTTTCCTTACTTTCTTTGATCTTTCAAATTTCCCACTGTGCTTAGCACATGGTTCCACAAGGGCTCTGTAAATTTTAAATAAAAGAAACATGCCAGTTTCACAAGGTCTATTATAAAGTGTAGCAACATCCAAGAGACAGAAAGGAAAACTAATAGCTTTGGGGGACTGAAGCTGTTAAGACTTTACAGGTGGAAACAAGTGAGAGGCTCACTTCTAGTTGGGCAGTACTGCGTATATGGACAGAATCCCATGGGATTGTACCTGATGTGCACTGGGGAGGGCTGGGCAAACGCAGGTTGCATTCTTGTCAGCTGATATCACACACACAAAAAAATAATCTCACAATCTCGAGTAAGAAACAAGTATCAGGAACAACACAGTAGCCCTGGTTTGCTCCCTTGGCTTGAGCAGGCGGCTGCCAGTCTCACAGCGGTGCTGTTGCGGCGCGGCTGCTGCCCGCCCCCCATCCCCCCCGACAGCCGGGGCCGCCCTGAGGCGCTGCCGCTCCGTTCCCCCGGCCCCGGCCCGGCTCCCCACCGAGCCCGCGCCCAGCCTCTCTTCTCCAGCTCGGCAGCCTGCGGTGGGAACGGGCCGGGAAACAAAAAACACTTCAGAGACGAAGCGCGGCGCCGGCGTTTCCCCTCCGAAAGAAGCCGCCCGCGGCGCTGCCCGCCCGGGCCCTCGGGCGGCACGGAGCGCCCTTCCCCGCCGACACTGACCTCCAGCCGCCGGTACGTGCTGCTGAGGAAGCCGCGGTAACGCCGCCGCAGGGCCTGGCCCAGCTCCCACTGCTGCCGCATCCCCACCTGCAACGGCACGGCACGTTACCGGCGGCCCCGGCCCCGGCCGGCCCCCGCCCGCCGCGGCCCCCGCCGCACCTGCGTGAGCTGCCCGAAGCCCTGGGGCCAGGCGGCCTCCTGGAAGGGGTCCCGCGGGTAGGCCTTGATGGGCGAGCGGTCTCCGTGCCGGTACACCTGCGGGCGGCACCGCGTCACACCGGGCCCACTGCCCGGCCCGGCCCGGCCCGGCCGCCGCCCGCCGCCCCCCTTCCCCCTCACCAGCGTAACGAAGCGGAGGCTACGGGGCCGGGCGGGCGGCGGCTGGAGGCAGAGCGCCAGCAGGAGCAGGACGGCGCCTCCCCAGCCGCACCCCGCCGCAGAGGCCGCCATGACACCTCCCCTCACGGCCCCGCGGAGCGGAACGGAACGAAGCGGCCGGGGGCGCGCACGGATACAGTTCACCACAGCACAGCGGAAGCTCCGCGGCACAGGGCGCGGGAAGCCGCCTCACAGCTTCCCGCGAGCAGTGCGCCTGCGCGGCCGGGCCCGGGCGGCGGGGGCCGGTGAGGGCTGGGGCGGGGCGGCCCCGGGGGCTTCACGGCATGCTGTCCCCGCCGCCGGGCCGGGCGCCCCTCGGCCAGCCCGGCAGGCGCGGGGCGGCCCCGCAGAGCTCGGCGGGGCCGGGCGGGGAAGGGGCGGGGCCCACGGGGGGCTCCTCCCGCCGGGCTGAGGCGGGGCCTGGCGGCGGGGCGGCCCGCTCAGCCCGCCGGCCTGCTGCGGGAGCGCCGGGCCCGCCGAGGAGCCGCCGCACGGCCGGGTCGGGCCTGCCGCGGGTAACGCCGGCCCGCGGGCCGCAGCCACGCAGGTGCTGGGCGGGGGGCGGGAGCGGGGGGCTCCGCCGCGTTGCGTTCGGCGGGCGAGGGAGCGGTACCCTCGGTGCCTGCCTCGGCCGCGCCGGCTGCTGCTTTCGGGAAGGGGGGGGGGGGGGGGCGGTTCGCGGTGTTCCCGCGTCGCCCGGCGGCTC
The DNA here is from genome assembly GCF_963210335.1 of Falco punctatus. Lineage (NCBI taxonomy): Eukaryota > Metazoa > Chordata > Aves > Falconiformes > Falconidae > Falco > Falco punctatus. The sequence continues at coordinate 3,233,340 of NC_137587.1, forward strand.
CCGGGTAAAGCCGTAACGGGTAACGCTTGGGCTCGGGGATCCCTCCCAGGCCGGACGGCTCCGTGACAGCAGCAGGGGACGTGCGGGCGCGCACAGCGCGGCTGGGCTGCCGCCGCGGGTCCTTAATCGTCTCATCCCTTGAGCCAGCCTGAGGGTGGCTCCGCTGCCGCCGCTGCTGCCCGCGGCTCCGGCTCCCCCCGCGGCTCCGGCCCCTCTCTCGGCTCCGTGCCCCCCGCGGCAGTCCCCGTGCTGTGCGGGCCGGCCAACCGGTGGGGAAACCCGGCCTCTGCCGCCCCGCTGGGTCCTTGGCCGGGGATCCGGTAGGTGCCATTTAGAGGGAAAACTCACGGGTGGCCAGGCGAGTTGTGCGCTGTGTAGCGCTACTCTCCACCTGCGAGCGCTGGAGGCAGGTAGTTCCAGGGCTTCCCAGCTGTCCTTTTCTTATTTACGGAAGGACGGAAACACGGCACCGGTGTTCGCAAAGAAATCTTGGAGTCGTGAGGCCCAGTGGCTCAAACCCCGTCTCGTTTGTATGTGTTTATTTGCTCGAAGCTTTGCGGCCTTAGCACGCTAGGCGTGTAATGTCTTAGAGCGCTGAATTATTTATGAGGCAAGGGGTTATTGCCAGCGCACGCTGGGTGTAATGCACAAAGTTCAGCAGGATGGAATAATGCGTTTAATTTGCTCGTGCTTGAATGCGTAGTGCGTTTCAATTAACGCTATTTCTGGTCTCTAGGAACGCACGAAGTTGTGTTACTTTTTGCTGACGCCGTGCCGCTGGGGTTCTTGCCGGGAAGAAAAGGTTCTGTGCGGGCAGAGACGGGGCGTCGTGGCTGCGGGGACCTGCGGGTCTGTCGCCCTCCCGCCGGTTTTGCGCCTCCCGGAGCGGAGGCTGCGGGCTGGGACGAGCGTGGGACAAGGCGCTGAACGCGCCCGTGGGCCGCCGTTCCGGTGACCCGTCATTAGCAGGCAGGGTTTAATTGCGATGATCTGGGGGTGGTGGTGGGGGACGGGACAAGCGGCCTCCAGCCCCCACGCGGCCTCACGGGGGGCGGGGCCGGCGGCGCCTGCACGTGACGTGGGGCTGCGCCACGCGTGACATCACGGCAGCTCCGCCGGGAGCAGCGCGGGGCCCGGCCGGCCCTCCTGCCGGCAGCCGGGGCACCGGGGCCGCGCCGGTAACGGGCCTCCGCGGTTCTGGCGGTGGGGGTGGCGGCCGCCGCCTCCTGCTGCCCGGCCGCCTCGCGTGGCCGTGACTCGCAGCGGGTCTCCGGGCTGGAGGGCACTGGAAGGAAGCGGGGCGGCGGCGGCCTGTTCCCCGGGGTCGGCCCGGGGCTCGCTGCCTGGCGCGGTGAGGGGCCTGCCGGCTCGGGCTGGCGGGGCTTGCGTAGTCGCAGCGTTGGAGAGGGTCCCTCCGCTAAAGGGAGCGGGGAAGGGGCAGCAGCAGCGGCTGGAGGGATGCAGCAAGTTTGCACAGGCGTTTAGGGAGGGGGTACCGGTTACTTGTGGCTGTTACCATGCCCGGATTTCTGTTTGCTGTCTCCAGAGATGCTGTCAGGTGCAGCATGGAGTTGCTTACTTGCTTTGTGGTAACTTGTTGGCTTTCCTCTTCCCTCGTCTCCTCCACTCAGCTCTGTGTTTCTCTGTCTCGTGCACCTTTGCATATTGTCAACCCAGTTTGTGAGCTTTCTAGGGTGCAAAGCTGGCTCCGCAACTGTCAGTGTGCGTGGGGCCGTTTAAAGGTAACTTTGGTGATGACTCTTTGTTGTGCCATTTCACTGATGCTTGTTGTGCGAAGGTCTGCAGATTTGCCAAGACAGGTATTTTGTCATGGGCTGGAAGCAAACCTTGGATCTCTGGTGAAAGAGAAATACCTTATCTCCTGAAACTTCATCCCTCTGTTGTCTTTTTCCTGAAGGGACAGCTGGGTCCTTCACTGCAAGGCTTTTTTGAGGGAGTCTCCAACACGTGAGTTTCTGACTAACTGTTTGGCTCATTGCGTGTCAGCCAGTTTCTGGCTATGACTGCAGGTTATGTTTGTAGGGAAGAGTCCTCATAGGTCTGGTGTTCATTCCAAGGTACTTGAGGACAGAAGAAAAGCTGGTTTTTGCTTCATTTATTGAGTGGCAGACTTGGTTTGTGGAGTAAGTGAGTCTTAATCAAGACTTAACCCCCCTGCCGAAGTATAAATAGAAAAAAATATCATTTAGTTAGGGAAGCAAATGCAGGTTGAAAATGTCAGCCAAGCGTTGCTGAGCTCAGCCTTTCTTTCCTTTGGGCTGTGGAAAGAGGGCATTGGACGCGGTATGCATTGTGCCAGGACAGATGGAGTTTGGCCTTGCTGTGCTTCTCTGCTATCGCATCTGTGGCACGGTCACCAGGTCACTGCTGCAGCAAGCCTTGTGAGGGCAAGCTGACTGGCTTCCTGGTGTATCACCTTTTTGAAATCTAGTGCTGAATTCAATGCTGTTTCTTTCTCATACATGCATATGCACCCATGCATCCCTCTTCGTATGGGAAGGCCAGCATTTGCAGGAGAAAAGCAAGGGTGAAAATAATTAACAACCTCCTCCCTCCCTCCCGCTCCTGCAAAATAAAAGGTGGGGGGAATAAACCTAAACCAGTCTCGAGTAGGACAGAACATGTGTTGTTGCAGAGCTGCTTGGGAGTTCTGTAGCTGTTGGAGGAAACCTGCAGCTACTTGTGCAAGGAGAAGTACCATAGTAGGGACTACATATATAAATTGCGTAATCTAAAAAAGTAAGAAATAGGAAACTTTATCACAGATTTAGCGTGTCCTGGCTGTGTGCCTTGGATTACCGTTGTTAGTTGTTTCCAGTTACTGCTGCCGCAGCTCTGCGCCTTGTCAGCATGTTTCCTTTACCAGCTGGCTGTGCAGTGAGGAGGCAGGCAGAGGGTGCGCGGAGCAGGCGTGCAGCCATACAAGTACAGAGCGTGATTTTACTGCCTTATCCTGATCTCACACCTGCAGGAAAAGTTGTGTTTCCAGTGCATTAAAGTGCATTTGATTGCTGTGACTTTCGCCCCCCCGCCCCCCCCCCCCCCCCCCCCCCCGAAAGATGCTTTCCCTAGGATTAGTCGTTACAACTCAGTGTGCTCATTCTGCAGTAAACGGAAGGAAAAATTTTTTGCTGCTGTTAAATATTTGATCAGTGGTGATAGTCTCAGACATCGAAAGTAATGTCTCTTGTAATTAGATCTGGTCCATGATTGTATGGCTATCGAGACTGACTGTTTTCAAAATGTTAAGTTTTGAATTTAAGGTCTTTAACTGTTGCTGTTTTTCCAAAGTTGTGTTCCCATCTGCCCGGGGAAGAGTATAGAATATAATGTGCTTTGTCTTGAATGCATTGAAGGATGATGTTGCTTTCTGCTCTGGAAGCAGCTGCTGTGAAAGTCTCATTGTTGCAGATGTGTGGGTCTTTGCATGTTGAATAGGAAAGCTTATCAGACTGTGTTTCATTCTCCACCCCCTACCCCACCCCCACAAAGTAATAAGATTTACAGACCTGGCAATCTTTGAGAAAAATCAGTGTTTCCGAACTGAAGTGAAACCTGTCATGGGTGTCCCAGTCCATGGCAGGGGGGTGGAGCTAGGTGAGCTTTAAGGTCTCTTCCAACCCAAACCCTTCTGGTTCTGTGCAAAGATACCTTGTTTCATTGTGGGAAAATGTTCTGCTGGTCTGCAGTAGGATGTATTGTGTTACCTGGTTTTCCTCACAGCCTAATAATTCAGGAAGGCAGAATCCCATCCTCTTGGCTATTGAAACTGTCTTCGTGGGAAGGAACTTCATCTTAGAAGGGAATTCAGGGGAGTGTGTCCTGCTGACAGGTGCAGGTCTGCATTTAGGCTGCAAACAGGTTGAACTTGGTCAGTAGATCATACTTCTGCTAATATAAAAGTACGACATTTGACTTGGCATTTTCATGGCGCTTACAGCAGCTAGAAGCTGTGTTGTAGTCAGTTTGGGTTTGAGAGGTGTGTATAATATTGTTAAATTACATAAGGCTGACGGTTTTCAGGCAGATCTTAAAAATTTCTGTGTTAGAAGTGGTATGATGGGTTACTTCAGCAGTCCTGTGTCATTTTTGTTCTGTGACTTCCTGCTCAGGACAAAATACCTTTTATTGATTTTTTTTGGAGCATAGACAAATTCCTTTCTTGTGTCCTCACTAAAAAGGAGACGCCCCTGGAGTCAGCGTAGGTTGCAGTTTTAGGTCTGGAGATCTCTAAACCAGATTTCCTGTAAAGCAAAATTACTTGCTTTATTGAGTGTCAAAAAGAAAATATTAAGATGATATACTCAATTTTGGTATAATTTCATAAACTGCTTTGAATTTTACATTGTCAAGCTTTTTTTAACTGTCTTGTTTGGGGAGGGTGAAGGCTAAGTGCACAAAGGAGAGCAGAGCACTGCAGACGTTCCAGTATGTTTAAGGGAGGGGAAAAAAACCTAAGTGTTTATTTAGTGGGAAGCTGGTGAAGAAATGAAGAGAACAGCGGTGGAGAATGAGAAATCTAACTCTTGTTTTGAACAGACCAAAACTAGTGCCTGTAGGATGAAGTAGGAGAGCTATCTCGTGGGATGTGAGGATTGAAGCAATTTAAAAGCCATGCTGCAGAGTCAGGTTGTATTGTGAATGCATAGAAACCTCTGTGAGATGTAAATAAAAGTTGTTAGGTGAGTATCAGACTGATTGTTAAAGCAGATGACTGAGAAGAGAGTAGGTGTCTCCTGGCATGGAAGGGTAGTTTATCTTAAGGTTTTAAAAAAGTACTGGCGAGTGTACTTGTAAAATTTCTTGACATTAACTGGGCATGGAAGTTGTGTCATCCCTCCCTCGATGGTTTTACTGTGACTATGAAGCAAACAAGGTTAATTGATTTAAATCAAGGCTTCCCACTTGCTGATTTAAATCATGATTAAAGTCAGTGATTTAAATAATTCATATAAACTTTGTTTTGCATTTGATGCTTTCTTAAGAGGAAGATTTATTCTGCTTGGTTAGGCTCATCTATTCTTGCTAAACAGGACGATACAATGTTTCTATGTGCAGCCATTTGTGCTATTGTATCACAGTAAATCTTTGCATTAGAAAATGGTCATTTTTATTTACTAGGTGGATAATTTCTTTCCTCACGACGTGTACAAAACTGCATTTGAATAAAAAGGTCAAATACACATTTTTTTTAAAAATAATTAGAGTATAATCACAGGCTGTATACATAAGAGAAAACATGCTGGCGTGTGTGCTGTTAAAACTGGCGTATTTTAACAGTGTAGTGTTATCTGTACTTAGCAAAATGAACTGGTTGTTTTTGGTCATTGTGTCCTTCCAGATCTTAGAATGAGCATAACTCATCCTCCCTTGTCCTGTTTTTAATCAGAGATTGGAGGAGAGAAACACCTCCCCCCAGTTTTATGCTGCCTCCCCCAGCTTTGAGTGAACTGAGCTAATTTAGTAAGTGAATTGAAAAAAACCCTAATCTTTCTGCCTTTTTAAGAAAGATTTGTATGGTACTTCAGTGGATTCTGATTTTGCAGACTTGGTGACTTTCTCAAGTTTAGGTATTATCCTCTTTAAGCATTCTTCAGCAACCATGTGCTGCTTGGATACAGGGGGTGTGTGTTTGTTTAAATGATTGTTTTGGGCCTTATCATAAATTGTCATTAACTTACAAAATTAATTGAATGAGTGTAATCTTGAAAAATGTGTGTAAAACCCATTTAAAGGAAAAATGTTTGAAATTTAAATAGCCTTTCTAGGGCCCTTATGAAACAAGAGCAAAGAGGTAGGCTTCTGCAGCAGCTCCGTAGTGTACCTCAGTTGCCAGGGTCAGACGTACAGAAATGCCCCCAAAGGACTCCGCATGCCATGCTAGTGAATTTTCCTGGAGGATTTCACACAGGCTGTCAGCAATGCACACGTAGTGGATTCTTGCGCACCTACCTGCAGGAACCCATGTGCATATGTTTGCGGGTATGCGGAGTTGCTCTGGAATAGCCTTTGCGACTCGCTCTTACGGTGCTTGCCTTGACATGCATGCACACGCGTGCACGCAGACAGTGCTGTGGCCAGCCCTCCTCACCAGCGTGCTTTGGCTTGCATGAGCACTGCCACCGAGGCAGGGCAGCTCACCCAGCTGCCTGCTCCAAGGGTAGGAGGAGAAGCTGTCGTCTTGCCTTCAAATACAAACTTTGTGGTTTTGGTCTTCCGATGGACTGCTTCCCACCCTTGGCAGTTGTCTGTTGGAGAGGAATAATATTCTGGTTTCTGTGAAAGAGCCAGGAAGAAGTTCAAAAGATGGCTTCTGTGTTTAGAACTGGTGAGGAAGGACAGATTCTTCGGCATCTGCAGGTCTGGGCAGGAAGCCCAGATATGATTTAAGGTCCCCGCAGCATGTGAACAGGCAAGGTTGCACTGCTAGACCTTTAAGGAAGGTGTCAGACTCTCTTCTTTAGCCGAGGAAGAGGGAACTTATGTTGTGAGGAGTGTTTTAAAATGTAAACTACTTATAAGCATAGATTGTATAATGTAGCTTCTATTATCTAGGCATGTCTGAGAAGAGGGGACTTAATTTTCTGGTCAATGTGAGACTGAAGAAAAATTTTCCCTTGGTCTGCAGAAAGCTCCCAAGTTGCTGTTTGTTTTTCTAAAAATAGAACAGGAGTGGAGAAAGCAGAAACCTTTGCCTGAAGAAAACGTGAGTTGTCTCCCTATCACCTGTACTTTAATGGCATTTTCTATCATGCCGCTCTTAAGCAGCAGGCTGGGGGTGAAGGCTGAAGGAAAAACAAGAAGAGACTGCAGACTTTGTCCTCCCTTGTTTCAGTATCGTCTCCAGCTGCTACTCCCTGATACTTGCTCTGGGTGGTGCCTTTAGCAGTGTCCCAGAATTGGCAAGCCATCCCCACCCTTCCTCCCTTGATACAAGGATCAAAATAAGAAATCCAGGCACCTGTTGGCTTAGCCCCATCGCCAGCTCCCACACATGCGTGCACGTGCTCGCCTTTTCCAGCCCTGATCTCGGGTTCTCAATCACTTCTGAGAAGCGGGGCAACAGGAGCGCTCTGACAGGATAAGGTTTGCTTGCTTCGGGCAGACCCTGCTGGTCTTTGCAGAACCACTGGCTCCTGCTTTGTCCGTGGGTCCTGCGTGATGGTTTCCTTCTCCTCGTGGCAGGGTTGCACTGGAGCTGGGGATGGAGTGGGCTCCTTGCAGCGTGTCACTTGTGACAAAGTCTGATCTGATGGTTAGGTTATTTTGCTTTTTCCTACTAGAACCTTTGTGCAGACTTTCAGTCTGTTCCAGGCAATGTTATTTGGGCAACAGAAAAGCACTTGTCAGTTAGCTCCCTCAATCTCTTTGTGCCGTGTTAGGGCTCTTTCTGGATGGGTGATGGTGGGGCCTCCTGGAGATAACCTGGGAGGAGAGTCGGTGGCTCTGGTTTCCCATCCGGTGGGTGTGCCGTGAGCACAGCCATTTCACTGGTCGCTGTTTGAGCGGTGGACTCTGTCCGGCTCCAGACTGTTTTCCAGCTGAGTATTTGTGGTGATGTCAGGCAGTGTGAGAAGGGAACATGACTTGGCAGGACAAAGTCTGCAGAAAGTTCAGCTCCACATTTGGCCAAGAGCCTCGGAGGGAATGAGATCTACACACACATTCTGCTACACAGCCTGTCACATGCCCTCTCACATGCTCCCTTCCTGTCACACAGATCCTCTTTCTCTCATTTTCAGAGCTTTAACCCTTCTCTCCTAGCTTTCTATCCTGTGGGTTTATAAAAACAAACAAACAAAAAAATCCCTCCTCCTTATTTTCCTGTTGCCGTACCTTGTAAGGGGTTAGTTGCAATGACCACCAAAGCAGAAATAGACTGTACAGGCCAGGATCCAGAACAGTAAAGTCAAAAGCAGGGCAAGTTGACTTTGCAACAGAGCTTTTAATAGTCCTTTATTCTGACCTGCACCCCTATGCCAGTCTTCACTATGTTTCTTGACAGCCCTTCTGATCTCTCTTCTTGCTCTACTGCACTCTTCTGGCCCATCTAGGTCTGGATATGCACATCTGCCGCAGGGTGGGAACTCCTGTCTCTCTTCTCCTGTTCTTCGAAGGGCAGTGTTGGCAAAACCTGCCGAAGTATATCCCCAGTAATGGGTGAGCAGGAACAGACTAACAGTCAAGCTTACTTTGAATTTAAAACTCTGTTCCAGCACCCCTCCAATGTGTTCTTTATATGGGTATTTCTGTAGTACTGTCATTTCTTCCTGACCTCTGTGCTACATCTAGGGATGATATTTCTGTGAATGGGAATTGGTACTTTTCCCCTACTGCCCTTAAGGGAATTTTAATGAGTTTCCTGCCTGTTTTGCAATCCAGTACTGTGTTTCTGTTTTGCCTGTGAGCAGTAGTATTTGTTTTGATTGATGCTTTCAGGTGGGATGGTGCTTGGATACAAAGTGCTGTATAGATACATGATAAAAAGGCTGTTTCCCAGAAACAATCTTGTATCAGTTATGGTGATATGCAGGATGCTGATGAAAGTACTCTTGGGGTGGGAGGAAAGGAGGAAATCGGAAAAATGAACAAACTATTGTACCATAAGCAGCCCTCCCTTTGATTCTGTTCTTTCCTGTTTTGCCTCTTCTTCATGTTCTTTTATTTCGTAGCTGCTGAAGGATGGAGAAGGCCAGTCTGAAAGAGAAGGTGGTCTGGACAAGGGCTAGGAGTTGAGGGCTTTTAAGTTTGTGGGTTTTTTGTTTGGTTTTTTTTTTTCCTGACTTTGCTGTGATACATCCCACAGCTTTGTGTCCTTTGTCATCTTGTCTTCCTGGTGAAATATTGCAGCTGTTTCTTACTGCTTTTATCTGTTCTAGTAGTTGTTCACTGTTGACAGTGGTTTGGGCCATGTTCCTGCTCAGAGAAGTCAACAGCAGTTCAGGATACTGATGCTGATGAGGTGGGGGCTGAGATGGCCTGGGAAGCTGAGCGTATTTCCTTTTCGTGATGCCAGCTGATAAAGGTGCTTGGCTAGAAAATACATGGATCGTGAAATGTTATTCCCTTGCTGCATAGTTTAGTGGAGATGCAATTATTTTTAAGTAAACAATCAGGTAAAGAGTATGCTGTGTGTTTATTTATCATCATTTTCTACATGCATAAAAAGGCCTGCAGTTCTGTTTTGTAAGCATAAGCTAGTTGGTTCTCATTGCTCTATGGACTATGTTTAACCCTTTTTCCTGCCATCTCCACTATCAGGATATTATCTTGGGTATTCATTCTTGCCCTCCCCCTTCTCTTTTCCCTCCCTCTTTCTTTCTCCTCTGATCTCTTGCTTCAGTTTGGAGATGGCATTGGGATGACATCTTAAGCCCTTCATGAGTCAGACTTGTGTTCCCTGAAGCAAGGCTGCAGCATCTGCTGGACTGAGTGTCATAGAGGAGGAATGTAGGATCCAAGGGAGAGGTTTTTTGTTCTGTCATGTGGTACTCCTGTGGAAGTCCACACTGACTGGAGAGAGAGGCTTCTCTAACTCTTTTGTCTGTTCTTTTTTCCACCCCCCCTTGCCACTTCCATGGAAGCTCTGTTTTAAAACAACAGCTTTTTGAACGTAGGTGGTTATTGCCATTACTTCTGATCTGGGTGACACTCTGTATTTCCTGTCTTCCTAGAGAACAGGGTTTAAAAGAGACTAAGGAAGCTCTGGGTCTTAAAACTGCTGCTTGAGAGAACAGCTGGCTGTTATGTTTTGGATGCTACAGTTGTGTAGAGCAAGGTATTGATGGCTGAGTAAAGCTACAGAAGGAATCCAGAAAGAAATAAGAGTCTGTGGGCATGTTTTCTGTGCTGCCATGCAGTGGCATTTATAAGGAAACCAAGTGGAGGGGTCAGATCTCATTTTTAGCCTTCAGGTAGGGTGTGATGAGCTGTCACTGCACGTAGGATGTGTAAGAGCTGGTCAGTAGCAGGAATAACAAGCCGCAAACATCTCAACTTTAATTTTCCAAAGCAGGGTCTTGCTAGTGAGCGGTTTATTTTTTAGTAGGAAGTTTTCTAGGTTGCTTGAATACTTTTCACGTTGGATTTTATTCTTTTGTGTGTGTCTGGTGGTGTCATTAGAAGTGCAGCAGAATTATGCCATTAGTCAATACCGGGGCCCTAGAAAGAGAAACAAACATACAAACCACAACCACCTTTGCATAGGTATGTTTAGATTTGCAAGGGAAAAAAAAGATGTACTGGTAGGATAGCTTTAATTTGCTTGGGGGAAATTGTGAGTGGTACTAGAAAAATAATGCTTTTGTTGTTTTAAAGTGATTTTTCCGTAGGGACGTTTTGCTATTATAGCTGATGCTTACAAACATGTTCCGTAGACAAGGCTCCAGGCTGGATCCCCTCCCTTCCCCTTCTTCCCGAGGAGTGCCAGGGAGCTGCCCTTTGCTCTCTGCTAGCAGGAGGGGGCAGCTGCTCTGCTTTGTGTGTTTCATCCTCCTGGGAGAAGCACAGACGGGATTTTTCCTGTTGCAAGCCCCTGTCAAAGCCTCAGTTGTGCTTCCTGCCATCTGAAGGTCGGTGCTGATAGTGGTGTTGAGCTGTCGATGAGCTGGATTTGCAGCCAGGCACGGGGGATTATTGCAGTTCAGCTACAAATGGCAAGTTCTGCTTGTGTTCATCCCCGTGGGTGCTGCAGGAGTTGGTGTTGCTCCAAAGTGACTGTGCTCTGTCTGCGCCCTGTGTTGAGACACTGGCTTCACAGCTCATCTGGCAGACAGAGCTGAGAAAGGATGACTTTTCATTTCCGGGACGGCTTGGAGGGGAGGTGGAGAGATGCTGCTTCTGTAACATCTTCCCTGCTGTAACCTGGTGTGTGCCCTAGTTTTTTGCCATTCCTGAGGTGGTTAATGCTTTAGGTTAGCCAGAAGCTTGAAAGCTGAGGTGACAGCAGAAAGCCTAGAAGGGGTGGAAGGGACTGGAGCTTTGTTACCCCAGACCTGGCTTGTGCTGTTTTCCAGAGTTCAAGGGAACTTGTGTCAATGGCCTTTAAGGGAATTTCATGGCAGTAAGGTGGCCACATCGCTCCTGATATCCCTTGTTACACATTTCCAGTTTATTAAACAGGGGAAAGTCTATCTTCTCTTACTGTCACTTCCTCTCTCTCTCTCTCTCTCTCTGCCTCTTTTTCTTTCCCTTTGTCAGAGGGACTGATACCTCCATGCAAACAGGAAGAGAGAGAGCAGCCCTGTGTGCAGTGGGAATGAACTCCAGTAACCTCATCTCTCTCCTCCTTTCAGCTGCAGGACCAACAGCATCTGGCATTTGGGAGAGAGGGAGGGAGGATACAGAAAGGCACAGCCCATTTCAGGATCTTACCCACCCAGAAAGCAGTCACATGTATGCTCTCTTTTCCTGTTGCTTTTTCTGTTGACATGGCACTCTTTGATCAGGCAGGAACCAAGAGGTGAAGGCGAGGGCAAAACCAAAACCCCAGCCTTTGACAGGCAAGGAATAATGAGAGGCAGGTGAGAGGGGAGGGAGCATCTCCTGCTGGAAGAGGCATGTTAACAGAAGAGCTGACTTCTTGCAGAACAGTTGCTGTGGGAGTGAGGAGTTCCTTTGCAGAGCCTGTAGGTGGGACTGGAGTCTGTATTCTGTCTTCATCTGATGTACAATTTGGGAAGCCCTGTTCCCAGAATGGGGGGATCCACAGGCTGCGCAGGAAAGATGCAAATCCTGTGCTCTGAAGATCATAGTCAAAGAGTGAGTTTGGTTATTTGTGGGTGTGGGGTTTTTTTATGTGGAGCAAAGCGAAAGTACTTTGGGCTGACTTGGCCCCGAATGACGGTATTCCGTTTGGTAGTACAGTTGCACCTTATGATCCTAATTCACTTTGCTGACCAACTTGTTCAGTGGAGAGAGAGAGACTTCTTTGTTTGTTTGTTTCAGCCCTATATTCCTTTTTACCTGAGGAAGGGTGGAACTGGCTTGGAACTTCTGTTGCTGCCATTGTTTGTTTATAGGAGCATGTTCTGTGAGTCAAGAGCATCTTAAGTTGTATTAGGTTCAGATTTGGAAGTGTCTGCAGGCGTCTTCGCATTTCAGTTGTAACAGAAGCTCTAATTTTGGAAGGAAAATTAGGGGGACACCTTTAGAGTGTTTTTCTGTAATAGCCCAACTTTCCCAACTTTCCCTTCCTTGATTTCTTTCTATTCCTTTCAGGCTTACCATCTTTCAGAGTAACGCCTTTCATCCTGCTGTATGCCATCATTACATCTTCCTGCTTCTCTTTGCAGTAATCTTTCAAGCAAGTGACACCTTTTTTTTTTTTTTTTTTTTTTTTTAATCTGTACAGTTGTTAGTCACTTTTGCAGCTGTTCTCTGAACTCTTCCCTGGCATCCATACCTGACCTCGGAAGGAGACACAGGCTGTGTGTTGAGACCAAAGCCAAAGGAAGTCTTCACAATGAGAGCTCAGGGATGCACCAGTTCAAAGCAAGAGACAAATGTGTGGACAAAGGCTGTGTCAGAAGTCAGGGAAATCATGGGTACTAAAGGAACTGGGCAGCAGCAGGAGTAAAAAGTTGAAATAAAAGGAGAATGGGGACCGCTGAAACTCAGAGCTAGAGAGGTAACGGTGGGAATAAGACCCTTAACCTGGGGGCAAGAGACCAGAATGCGGCTGCCCATCCCTGAGGAGCAGGCTGTGTAGGCAGGAGTGACTGGTAGGACTCTCTTGCGTAGTTGGCAGAGGTAGCAACAACTTGCAAGGCTCACACGCCAGTGCTGCACGCTTGGGCAGCTGCTCATAGCTGAAACTTAGCTCAACAGCAAATGAAAGCAATTGCGAGGCTGTAGTTTTTGGGTTTTTTTAGCAGCTTGGGACTGACAGTGGCCTGCAAACTCCTTCCACTTTGTGGTTGTCTTTATGCTTCTGAGAGATTGAAATGGGTAATGCGATTTCAAGTTCTCTGCAGTTCTCTGTAGACAGGGATTTACAGCGGGGCCACAGAGCTAGTCTCCATTCCCTGAGAGTTACAGAATCATTCTTTCCATTCTTTGTAAGCATTCTGTTCAAAATAATTTTTTATGCTATCCTGTTGCACTGCTTTGCACACATTTTCATGGTTTGTCCCTCCCACTGACAATCTGAAGTTGATTATTTTCCCTCATGAGTTTTAACAGTTTGCACATGTAATATCACTTCATTTTTGAAGTGACAGTTTTGCATAGGATTCTTTTTCTGCTCTGAAAGGTGTAAGTTTCTCCTTCAACTTTTTCCTAATACGAAACCTGTTACATGTGTACTTCTTGCCCTGCTTACAGACATACTAGCTGCTCAGCGTTTCTTGAGAAATGTGGTGATGCGGAGGGAAGAGGAATGAGCCGACATGAGCTGGAAATAACCCTTGTTTCTCTGAGGCAGCTACAAGGTTCCTCAGGAAGGTTTGTGAAAATACTCCGGCTGCTACACCAGAGATGGTATGGAAAGAGCATTAGGTCACAAAATATTGGTAACTCCTTCTGAAAGGATTGGAACAGTGGTGGATCTTAAGGGGCTTAGTTCTGTGCTGGTGCTGTAGGTCCTATGAAATCTCAGTCCGACAGGTTTTTTTGTTTGCCACTTCAATGTGCAGCCAGCTTTTGATACCTGAGGTAGCATCACCACCGTGAGAGTTGTGTGTTTAGATTTCAGTGGAGGCCCTTATGCACTGTTGTGAGCCCAGCTTTGAGAGGTGGATTCAGATTGGGTGCCGGCAATTATGCTGCATGTCAGAACACATTTAGAAGCCAAAATGCCGAATTATATCCCTGCTTTAGGTCCTTCTGAAAGATAGCCCTTCTTGGTTCATCAACAGCCCGTTAGGCCCATGCACAAAGGCAAGTCCTGTTGACGCACAGATGTGTGATGCATGGCCGCAGTCATGTTAACGTATGCATACAAATGTCAGGTCTCTTCTGCTGATGCTGGCGTGCTGCGGAGTGCATGCTTGTGATTCATTACAGAACTGAAACAACCGTATATTTTCCCTTGGCAGAATGCTATAGGATTTTGTAATTGACAGCACTGGGACTCTGACCAGTAAATCCTGTTTTGAAAGATCTCAGAGACTTGCACAAACTTAAGAGCTACTGTTTTCTCTGAACATCCAGTACTGGAGGTAAAGGGCTCATTGTGCTATACCTTTGATTATTCCTGTGCTCCACAATACAGTTTCCCCAGGAGTTGTGCTTGCATCTGGTCTGGTTCCTGATCATTAAAAAACACCAAACAGGGAATACCAGGGAGAGGGTAGACCTATTTAGCAGAAGCATCCCGGTAACTGCATTTGGGTCATTTGGTTTCTTTATGTGCTATGCAGTCATAGCACATTCATGAACATGGGACAGAAATTAAGTATATTCTGTAGCTTTGTGTCGGTGACAGGTCAGATCAAAGACTTCGCGGGGAGTGTGCAAATGCTTGAGCTGGGCTTGGAAGAGGACTCTGCTGAAGGAATGGGATGAGATGAGACTGTTGCTGGAGGAAGCGATAAATGTTTCTGGCACTTAACGTGAGGTACAAGAGCCAGGGCTGCCATCTCTGGTCTCTGTTAACCAGTACCCTCTGTTGCAGGAGCATTGATCTTGAGACCATCAATACCCGAGTTGTTCTGTTGTTTCAGAAAAGAAAGAGAGAGAGAAGAAAGAGAGTAGGGTGAAGCTGTTGGCGACATGCTTCAGAAGTGTTTAGTGTCTTACTCGAGACATGGGCGGCAAGGACTGGCAGCAAGTTGTTTCCCTCAGCCTTTCATCTGTATGTGCTTCCTCACTGGAGTATGTCTGCTCATCAAGGTCCTGTGTTCTAGACACTGCATTAGAGAGAAGCGATTGCTTCATCTTTTGTCACTTGGCCAGTCCTGGTTTCTAAAACTGACAGAGTTGAGACAGACAGTGGGAGGCAGCACAGCAGATTATGTCAAGAAGACAGTGTTCCTTCTTGCAGTTATGGCTTGCATCACCCTTTTACATTTTTAGTTGAAGTAGTGGTGCAAATTGGAAGATGTGAACCTCTAATAACATGATTACTAGTACAAAACTCGACAAGATTTTTAGTCATTTGAAAACAATCCTCATGTATTTTGCTGAAAACTAACTCCCTGGCCTAGTCATACAGCCTCTCACTTGTGTGCCTGTGGGGAAAATGCTAGTTTAGGTTTCTTTACCTAGCACCAGAGCGCTGCTGTTTGTAGTTAGGTCAGTTTTGCACAGACTGCAACTGTTTCTGCATCCACAAAACTAAAAAATGCTGTGTCTTAGGAGCAGAGAGGGCGAGAGGCCTCTCCTGTCTGGCCCGTTCTGTTTTGGGAGGGCTGGCGCATCAAGTAGGAATGTGTGGGCTGGTTTTACAGCACGAAGACAGTGACTGATAGGCCTTACCCCTCACCGTGTCCTGGATGTGCACATGGATTTATACTCCCCTCCCTGTTGATGCAGACTTCTCAGACATTGCCAGGAAGTCTGCAGTCTGGCAGAAACTCCTCTTTGGGCTCCAGATGTCCTGCTGACAGCAAGTTTCGCTCTTGCAATGTCAGTATGGTTGTGCAGATGATACGGTTTTGAAATCCCATCAGGCTGTACCCTCCTCTTTTGCTTTCCAGAATACATGGCGGTTGTGCCTGCATCGCTGAACTGAAGGCAGTGGGGTCAAGCACTGTCACTCAGTCCCTCAGCTGGGGGATCAAACTCTTCCTTTGAAAATTTATGGCGGTACTGCTGCTGGTGATTCATTCTACACAATAATTAATGTTTGAGTGAGTCTTTTGCATGGTTTAAAGGAATGTGGGGATGCACAGAGGCAGTACACTTGGCTTTCTTGTTTTGTGCCCAAACATGTCCTCAAACATCTGGTACCAGCATCAGTGAGAAGCTTGTATGGGACTAGGAATGCAAGTCGGGTTTGGGTTTGTTTCACTGAACTTCCTATCTCCATCGGATGCTCTGTGCCTTTCCACAAGGTTTTTGGTCACTGCAGGATTTGTTGTGGATACTTATTTTTTTAAAAAAAGGTTGATTGTAATAACAGTGTTGTTCCATTGAGGACTGTGAGTCTCTTCAAATTGGTTGCAAATCACATTGGTTCGGTTGTAGTCTCCCACAGCAGGACTTCTTGCTTTATATGGCTTTGAGTTTCATATTTGCTGTCGCTGCTTTTGTCCTAGATGCGGCTGTTTCTCCAGCAGTTCGGTGGCTGTGTGCAGCAAAGGGGAGGGAGCTCTACGTTCCTTGTACAGTCTGAAGCTGTGTTTACAAAGGTCATGTGAATTAACATGCTCTGTGGTTTGTAACACCTGCATCTACTATCTGGCACAGTGTAATGGGAGGTGGCAGAAACTCAGTTGGCTTGATGGTATGGCTGCTTTTATACTCGACTGTCTTAGAGTACAGGGAGGGTGGTTCATGGAAGGAACTGCTTTCATCTTTGCCTTTGGCGTTCTAAGAAAAGTTGGACTGTCTGATCCAAATACCCAGGCAGGAAGAAGGGACGTGGGTCTGTGGTCCTCTGCCTCTTCCCAGCCAGCACTGCAGTGTATGAGCCATGCCCCTGCTTACCTGATGCTGTTGTATCTGGGCTGCTGCACAGCATTCTGTCACCTCCTGTTTTTCAGCAAGTGGCAGGCTTCCAGTCCTGAACTCAATCACTCAAGTTAAACTGGTACAGGCCTTTAACGTAGTTGCTTTTTAAATCAGTTAATCCCTTTAGCTTGCACTGGTAAATCACTGAGTTAAGATCTACCGATCAAATGCATGTTCAATCAGATTAGGGGTGTTTACATTAGCAGTTTGCATCAGTTTCACTATGTCTGTGCAGTCAACCCAGTAAGGCCCCTTTCTGTGCAGGTGGGGCTTTTTGGAAAAAGTGGTTGGATTCCCTTTCCAGGTTCAGTTTCTGTAGTGGAGGCTGTATAATAAAAACACTTTTCAGGATGGTTTCCAGGTTCCAGAAAGGTATCCTCCAAAGGCTGGTGGTGAATCTGTTTTCCGAGTGTGACGTGATGGTCATTACCCATAGGTGTGGTGCTGGCTTTCAGTTTCTTGCTGTAGAGGAGGGGAGGATTTGTCATCCTCATCTTCGATACATCCTTGATCTTTGGCACGTCCTTTGGCTACCGATATTACAGAGAAATTCAACGTTTTCTAGTCTTTGCTAAATAATTGTATCAAAATTGGCTTTTACAGTTTTCTGTGTGCTCTGCAGTACATGCCACAAAATCCAGGGCAGCTGGCAGCTATGAGCTGTTTGTTACTGGAAGCTTTAACAAAGGCCGCTGGTTGTAAAGTCTGGAATTTCCCTCTTACACACTTGGAAAGGTCAGGGCTGAAGTCCCCTGGTGGTCTTAGCAGTAATGAAGACTTATCCTGCTTTGATAAATATTTTGGCAATAAAAAGACAGTTTTGCACCTGGGTGCACTAATCTTGTACCTTTTAACACAGTTTGTTAAAATACTGCTTCAGGAGCATGAATATTGATAAAACAAAGTTAATTGTCTCTTTTAATAACTAAGGAAACAAAATCTTGAAACTTGCTTGTGATGCGGCTTGTAAGAGACTTGGGGAGTTAATAGGCTCAGCAGTTGAACTCTTGCCTCTTTTGCATCTGTGTTGTTTTTCTTTTATTCCCCAGGTACTTCCTTTCGGACTTTCAGTAGGAGAGGGAAACTAAAGACCTTGAAGAAAGACGCCTGCGGCCTCTTGCTCAGCAGTAACAATGCTGCAGCGATGAGATTATAGCGAGCCCTTCCTGTGTGGCCTCCATGGGTCCCACTCAACTCAGCACACAGGATCATGGGAAGCGGGTGGCAAGTGTCTTTGAGATGGAGGAGGAAGGGCTTTCGCTCTTCCCTGGCTCGGAGAACCCCCCTGAGCATACAGGTATGGAAAAACTTACTAAATCCATGCAAGCTAAAGGCTATCCATTCTTTCAGCTGCAAGCAGAATTGATACTTAGCAAAATTTTAGGGCGAGTTCTGCTGTGCTTGAGGCACTCGGAGAGAATGTCTAAGAATAGAATTGGTTATTGATAGCTGAAGATGATTTGGTTTATAGGTGGCAATTGTGTTGAATATTTTGCTTATTTGACTTTCTAGAGTCTAGGTCTGTGGCAGTAAAATTATTTTATTTTTGTTAGTCTTACCATATGCTGCTGAACAATAAAGCTTTACTACAGGTGACAACACTAACAAGGGTTAGTGATGCAAAGAAATAATAGGTTCTTGCAGATAATGGAAAGACAGTGAAAGTTTCCCCTACTCATTTCTAAGGTTAAGAGTATCAGGAAATAGAACTGAGATTTTGCAGTTATAATTGCTGCTGGGACACAATTCTACACTTTCAAACTGTAAGAAGATGTAGTTTAACATCTCTGTATGGATAACAGGGGAAAAAAAAAAAAAGGAAAGCACAGGTGGTGTCCAGCCTAATATCAGCAATTTAATGAAAATATGACAAATATATGTATTTGAACAGCGAGGCAATGAGCAGTCCCTGATACAAAAAGATGATGTAATCTGAATACAGAGTGAGGACTCAGCAGTAGAGTGGAAACAAAGAGAGTAGTTGAAAGGTGAAGAGGTATTACCCAATAAAAGTTCTTAAAACAGATTTGAGGACAGGAGAAGAAAACAATCGATAAAGGCCTTATGGGGGAAAAAAATTATTAAATAGGGGATCTACCAAAGTAGGAGGGACCTTAATGAGAGCTAAAGGTGCGGAGATGGCATTCGTGCTTGAAACATCTCAAACTATTTCTGTGTTACCTTTGTCTACAGAAAATGACAATAATAAGTAATATATCTAAAATGGTTAGTGTTCAGAGATGGGAGATAATTTGCATAGATCAGATAATAAGCCTATTTGTCTCAATAAAGCAGCCACAGGAATGGTAATCAGATGTTTATGTAACATCTTAAAGGCAGCTAAGAAATCCACATGATGGACAGATTCATCTTGTGGAAGTCACCAGATTACTCTGCTGTCCCTCAGAAACAGGAACATCTGAGGCCTCCACAAAGTTATTATGTCAGTTAATTTATAATACAACGGAAGACTGAGTAATTTGAAATAACTGTAGGCATTACATAACTTCCTCATGGTAATAGATTGTGTGAAGAGAAACAGTAGAACAAGGGACTTAACCTTTCTGATGACATTTTCCTGCTGTCCAGTCTGCAATGACAAGTGTAGGCCAAAATGAGTGACCTCCAGTTGTCTGTGAAGTCAATGAGACTGAAAATCAACACCAAGATACTTAAGACTGTGAAAACCAATATGTAGTGAAGAACACTAATAATAATTTCTGAGACTGACCAAAAACTGTTTACCATTTTAGGAACTAGAGCAGAATAGTGAGCGTAACTGAGAGTGAAGATAGATATTGGAACCATACGTACGAAAATGAGACATGCCATTGTAACCCTGATGCTGATCAGGAAATGCAGCAGCCTTGTCCTGCAAACCAATCCCTATGAGTTAACTCCAGTGTAAAGGCTTTCCAGGCATATCTAAACATAATCTGGAGACTTACCAAGACATGCTGTTTGGTAAGCTTTATGAACAGCTGCCACAGAAGAATCTGTAATAACTGACATACAGAAAAATACTTGCGTTATGAGCTGTGCAGAAGGACATGTCAGATATCGACTTGGCTAGAATTAAATGGAATGGAGAGATGGCTAATAGGGAGCGAATACACAAATAACGTTGGCAAGCAGTTGGCTGGAATGCTTGAGGTGAGGCACGTGGGGGTAGGGCAAAGACGTTTTCAGAACGTACAGCCAGTGACAAGGTTAAGATCTATTAGAACGGCGCAGGAGGAACTGGGAGCTACTGCACAAGACCATCTGAAATGTGAGGCAGTAGTGAAGGCTCTGTATTTCAGATGGAAAAACAAGATTTAGTAGATGAATGTCAGAGCGCTTCAGTTTTAGGAGCAGGGAGCACTCTTGAAGAAATGATGGCTTTGGGGTTCCGGAGGTTCACAGGGCTTGTGCAGCGTGCTGCTTGCCTGCTTATTGCCCCTAAATCCATGAAGCTGCTGTTCTAATGTCTTGACAGTTTCCCCAAGTGTTCCAGTTACAGGGATTACCTACTCAGTTTGCTTTTTATAGGGTCACAGTTTTCAGCATTGGTTTTCTGTCACCACTGACTGCTGAACCATTTTTCCTTATCCTTGTGCACGAGTATGGCAGAGAATAGAGGTAGGAGAACAAGGTGAATTCTGAAGAAAATAACTTTGTGCAGTCTTGCATTTCAGCTCAAGTTTTTGCAGGTCTTTCTCGCATTGGTAACATAACTGTCACTTTGCTGATGGGAAGTGCAGAAGAACATCTGGCCTGAGTGTTTTAGCTCTTTCACCCTATTTTAGAGGGGAAAAACTGTGAAGCCATGTCTGCTTATATAGTTGAGGTGAAACCGTTAGGGTTATGTAAATAGTTGGTTTGTTGCAGGAGATGTGCTTGCCCAGAAGGTGATGGTGGGGGAGCTGTGAAATGGGAGACTTGATCTGTGTGTTTGGGAGAGAGGGTTTGAGTGAGGGTATCTGTTATTGTAAGAAATGGGACAGTCAGTTGTAAACACCATGCTTCCCTCATGTGCTGGGTTTATTTTTATTTTTTTTTCCCTTGGTATTGTTTGTTTTGGTAGAAAATCCCCCCCTGAAGCGGAAGAAGGGCCCAGCCCCTAAGATGCTGGGAAATGAAGTGTGCAGCGTGTGTGGGGACAAGGCCTCCGGCTTCCACTACAACGTGCTGAGCTGTGAAGGCTGCAAGGGCTTCTTCCGCCGCAGCGTCATCAAGGGTGCACAGTACGTCTGCAAGAACGGCGGCAAGTGCGAGATGGACATGTACATGCGCCGCAAGTGTCAGGAGTGCCGGCTGCGCAAGTGCCAGGAGGCGGGCATGCGGGAGCAGTGTGAGTGCAGGAAACGGTGCTGGTGGGACAGGAGGTGTGCTGGGGGCAGGCTGGGGACCGATGGCTGTAAGGGGGGGGGGGGGGCGGTGTGGGTGCTTGGGGGTCACACGTGAGCTGTGCAGGCTGCATGCTGGAATGTGTGTGGGAGTCACCGAGAGTTCAGCGGGGATCATGTGGAGAGGTGAGGCTGTTAGTGGAACACCACTGGTCTGCTGTGAGCCCCAGCCCTGCTGTATTCCGTGTAAGAGCTCGTGGAACATAACACAAGAGGAAAGACTCACAACTAAGAGTTACGCATTCCGCAGTGTGCCGTCAACTGTATCGATAAACTTGAGCTTCTGTCTGTCTTGTGATTGGGACTGCAAGGTGGGGCACCGTGCTCCTTGAACAACAGAGCAATGGGCACTTTTCCTTTGCCTAACATTGGGAGATTGTGACAGAGGTCAAGGGCAGCACCGCAGTATTGCAGCTGTGTTGCTGTGTTTGTGCAGACCCGGTCTCATTGTTCCCTTTAGTGAAACTTTTTTTTTCTTTTTCCCCTCCCCTTACATAAGGCTGCTGTTTCTGAGTGTTCAACAACGTTCCTCCTCACACATTGGGAACAGCCCTCCTCAGCCAAGGCATCCAGGTTTCATCCCTTTGCTGGCCCAGATCAATCAAACGGATGCTCAGTTAATGTTTAATCTGTGTGAATCTCCTTTTCTGACATCCAGCACTCGGAGAGGAACAGAGTGTATTGCAGAAACATTCTATGAAAATACTTCTGCAAAAAACAAAGTCCCACTGAGCTGCACCAAGGAAACATGCTATTCATTTTTTCTCAACATGAAACATGGCACACCTAACATACATAATCAGTATCTTTTTCACACTGGTTTGTAGCAGCATTATGTATGCTGTCTTTGCTCCATTTCCCCCTGCTTCCAAGAGGAACAAAACAGATGTATTTGAAAAGCTATGTAGCAAGGCTGCCTGTCCACCTTGCTACTCTTCTGTTGCAGACAGGTACCAGGGAGCATCACTGTTTTTCTGCATTTACTCATTGTCTTACGTTGAAGACAGCTCAGGAAAATCAGGCCAAAAGAAATTTTTGGGTTGTTATGAGCAAGTGCTTGGCAGTTCTTGTCAATGCTGTAATCTCCTGTCGTGGTTTAACCCCATCTGGTAATTAAGTACCACGCAGCCACTCGCTCACTCCCCCCTCGCCCCAAAGGGATGAGGAGGAGAGTTGGAAAGGAATGTAAAACTCCAGGGTTGAGATAAGAACAATTTAATAATTGAAACAGAGTAAGAATGAAAGAACAGTAATAACAATGATGACAGTAACAGTTATAATGAAAAGGGGAAGGGAAAGAATAACATCAGGGGGAAAGGAAGAAAGGAACATGTGGTGCACAGTGCAACTGGTCACTGCCCGCTGACTGATGCCCAGCCAGTCCCTGAGCAATGACCTGCCTGCCCTGGCCATCCCACTGGGTATATATACCAGGCACGGCGTCCCATGGTATGGAATACCTCTTTGGCTAGTTCGGGTCAGCTGCGCTGGCTGTGTCCCCTCCCATTCCTTGTGCCCCTCCAGCCTTTTTGCTAGCAAGGCCTGAGGAACTGGAAAGTCTCACATCAAAGCCATAGCACAGTGCCACACTAGCTCCTAAGAAGATAAGTCCATCCCAGCTGAAACCAGGACATCTCCACTGCAAATTTGTCTTGTTAATCTTAACAAAAATTGAGGGCTTTTTTTCTCTAGCTGTTTCACTTGGAAGGTCATTCCAGAGCTTCCCTCTATTAATTGTTAGAAAAATTCTTTTAATTCCCAGACTGAAGTTATTCATGGGCAGTTTATTGTTCTTAAGCCAGTGTGAACCATGAGGTTAAATAGTTCCTACATGGAAAACCAAGTAACTTGGATTGCTTTGAATTTAGCATGGTGTAGAGGCTTGCACATAGGCAGTTTTCCAGATTCAGTAATATCTGGTAACTTGTTACTCCGCTATGAGTTCTTTGTACATCTGAGTCCCAAGGTGAGGGACTGTAATTGCTTGGATCAATTACTTCCCTTTTTAAGCACTGTGACTAGCATTCTCTAATCTTACAGATTCCCCCTTAATTTGGTAATTGTATTTGAACATCCTTGCTATTAGAGTTGTAATTTTTGCTTGTGTGTGTACCTGTGTGCACATCCTCCCTGTTGGAAGTTGGGGATAAAGGTTACTCTTAGTTTGAGTGTGCTGTGTTCTTCATCTTTTCCTTCAATCCCGTGGACTCTACATTTCAGAATGCTCTCTCACAGTAGTTCTCCATTTCTTGTCTTCATGTTTAACATGAATCTTTTAAGAACTGCGAGCGTATACTTGTTCAGTTTTGGGGCCTGCCTTCCTCTGTAGCAGCCAGGTTTCCTTGCTACCTGTGCTTAAAAAATGGCCAAAGAATCTTTCAGCACTTTAAAAATCTTGTTTGAAAAATCAAACTTGATTTTTTTCATCTTTTTTCCTGAAGATACATTTGGAGTTTCTTTCCAGTCAGTCCCTTTTCTGCTTTTTGTTCGTTCATCACTGACTCGCAGGATGATTCTCTTGAAGATAATTTTGAATCCAGGTATGTCTGGTAGTTTCCTTGGTTAGTTGGTTGGTTGATGCAGCTTGCAGATAGTTTTTGCAGCTTTGACTTAAAAAGAGAACAAATCTCCTCTATGTCTGAATCAAGGAATTCTTCAGTTAATTTAGTTACACGCTGTTAACAGGTTTTTGCATTTAAATTAGCTAATGAGCAGTTGGCCCAATAAGATTTTTCACTACATGTGCCTCTGAGTTGTTTTATTCCTTACAATGTTACATCTAAATGGTACATCCTTTGACTTCATGACTGAAGGAAACTTCTAGCCCTACTCCTGAAGGACTTGTGGTGTTCAGTACGTTTTATACAGAGCTGTGCTTTTATTATCCATCTTGCCGTATGCTGCTGCTCTACGGTCTCCTGCAGATGGGCTCTGTAGAAAATTTTCCTTTTGCTCTTGAACTCCATCCAGTTCTCTGACCTGTCAAGAGGAAGATGAAATGATGCAAGCTGTTACTTTAGCAATATCGGCAAAAAACACAATGGCAGGATAATATAAAATACAATGGACACACCATGGCATGTGAAGAGAGCACCTGTTGGAATCTGTTACAACATGACATTTTGGGGAATTGTTCAATGGGAAAGTCGCTGTTGTCTTTCTGAGATCTGCAGCGCATCATGAAGGGAGCTTCTGCCCTCTGTGAGCACTTTGCCTGACAGTATGATTAAAAGAAAGGCAATGGAACAACTTAAAGTGGGGAAAAGAGGGAGAAACAAACGATAAGTATTGCTGTCTGTTGTGTACACTCTGATATGCCAGATACAGGCAGCTGTGATCTCTGCCTCTCCATCCACAGCATGCTGCCCTGTGTTTTGGGTGGTTTCCAGTGTGCTCCTGTGTCATGATTGATCTCTGGCTATTCCTGCTTTAGATGTTCTGTCTGAAGAGCAGATCCGACTGAAGAAACTGAAGAAGCAGGAAGATGATCAGGCTCGGACAGTTGTGGTGCGTCCAAATCCTCCGAATCCACCAAGCCCTTCCCACAAACTGACACCTGAACAGTTGAACATGATAAAAAAGCTTGTGGCCGCTCAACAGCAGTGCAACCAACGCTCATTCACAGACAGGCTCAAAGTGACGGTAAAAACTCTACCAGTGTACCCAAATTAAGAAAAAGTGAGGTTTGGGAAGTCGGGGTTGTGGATAAATCATTTGGGAGAACAGAGATACTTTAGCATTGCATTTGTGTGCTGAAGTTCTGTACAATAGCAGAATAGAAAGAATAGCCAAGGATGATGTTCCAATGTGTCTCATGCTTCTTTCTCTGTTCACTTCATCTTCTCATCTTTCTGCTCTGGTTCCATCTTTCAAATATATATAAGCTGTCTCTTCCCATTCCCACAGCCATGGCCCCAAGTTCCTGACCCTAATAACCGTGAAGCAAGGCAGCAGCGTTTTGCTCACTTCACAGAACTTGCAATTATCTCTGTGCAAGAGATTGTGGACTTTGCCAAGCAACTACCTGGCTTCCTGGAGCTCACCAGGGAAGATCAGATCGCTTTATTGAAGACATCTACCATAGAGGTGAGAGTTTGGCTTCACCACAGTACATAGTAGCAGAGATGAAAGAATTTGGAGTACCCACCTGGAGGACTGGTTCCATCCCGTTTTTTTGGGGACGGCAGGCTGAAGGACCTCAGCTATGGGACCATTACTGCAGTGCCAGGCTATGCTGGCAAAGGGCCATGGAGGAGAATGAGGCAAGAGCCTCGGTAGTGGGAAAGCAGGTATTTCCCCCTTCCCAGAAGCAGGCACCACACAGGATGCAGCAGAGTTTACCTTGGAATGTTTAAGCATTCTGAGAGAAACTTCTTGGAGGGGTTTTGTTTGTTGTTTGTTTTTGTTTTCAGAGATGCTCTAACACTCAGTGAATGATCAATGTTACAATGGTCTTTCCTTTTTTCAAGTCAAGTACATATGTTTCTGGTTTCAGGTGATGCTGTTGGAGACATCTCGGCGCTACAATCCAGAGATTGAGAGCATCACGTTTCTTAAGGACCTGAGCTATAATCGGGATGATTTCGCCAAAGCAGGTGGTGCATTAGATTGATGTTTCTTCCTTCCCCGTGTCTTGTGTTCTTCCCTCTTTTCCTTTTTAATGTGGACTGCTGGAAATAGTATTTGGGACCTTAAAGCTGAGGTCACAGGTGAAAGGTTTAGAACAGGACCAGACCAACAGCCCCACAAAACTTTTTTTGCTTTTAACATGGGATAGTAGCTTGGTTCTTATGGTTGTTTTTTTTTTAGGTGTGAACTTGCTTTGGAAAATTAGAACTC
Source organism: Falco punctatus (assembly GCF_963210335.1). NCBI lineage: Eukaryota > Metazoa > Chordata > Aves > Falconiformes > Falconidae > Falco > Falco punctatus. The sequence continues at coordinate 3,259,202 of NC_137587.1, forward strand.
TAACAACCTGAAAATCTAGCTGTAATAGTGCACTCTTGGGCTAGCAGCTGGTGTGAACTTCCTTGCTGGTAGAGATCTGATGTGGACATGCAGTCTTAGAGCTGTATCAGCTCACAACAAATCAAACCCTAGGCTTCTCTCCTTTGCGAGTATATCACTTGCTAATCTGGATACATGCTTTGAGTGATAACATTAGTGTGATTGTGGTTGATACGAAGTCTATCCTGTGCAGTGAAGATCCCTGCAGGGTGCTTCAGACATGTCATCAGTTAGTATATGACAGCCTGTGATGATGGGATTTTGGAAGTCTGTTTTTCCAGGAGCAATGAGTGTCTGTATTTTCAGATGAAGTAACAAGAAGTGTGTATCTTCAGCATTTCTGAAAATGAGACTGGCTTTTCTTCATGTCATTTTTTGATTCCTTGGGTAGCTATTTAACCATTTATACTAGAGATGGCTTTTATAAAAACTTTCCTCTTTGGTGCTCTTCCTGGGTAGCCTTTTCTTCAGATTATTAGAAGGCAAAAATGAGGCACTCAGAAGATTCCCTTTATCTTGTTTGTCCTTCTCTGATGTGGTTGTACTTTAGGAAATTAGAAACTTGGATGCTGTTTTGGGTGAAGGGACTAAAGTTTTCAGCATGATTGTATAGCATATAGCTCAAAGACCTGATTTGACAGTGGCCTTTGTATGTTACGACAATAAATATCGGTGCATTTCTGCTTGACTGCATTTATCAGAGGGATTGGAAACCTAAGTCAGGCTCTGCCTCAGCTCTCCCAGCTTTTTGAGCTGAAGGAAATGGCATAGTTCAGACTCCTTGGAACTGCATATTTTCAGCTCAGATGGACTGCGGGTGAATCTGGACCATGGGCTTAAAGTTTCCTTTGAAAGCAAGAAGGCTGCTGGGTTTGAAGGAGGTGATGGTATGAGAACAGAAAGTACAGATGCGTTTGTGGGCTTCTGAGTTTTTGATGGACTTGGCTGATGTCGTCTTCCTTTAGCTGTTGCCTAGTAATGTGCTGTGGGGCATTGAAGGCTCTAAGACAACCTACAAATAGCATCACTTTACAGTTAGAGCCTGACTCCTCAGCCACTGTTGTTGGTGCTCACCTGTAGTGGTGGGACGTAAAGGGAGGTTTCAGCCACGCTTGGAACGTAACGTAAGGAGTTTGTCCTGCCTGCCTGCCCTCCCCACTCCCTGGCGTACTGCAGTGGGTTTCTGGTAGCTTATTCTGTGGGAGGGAGGAAGAGAGAGGGAGAGCAGACAATTGCCATTGCCTCACCTTTTCTCTTCTGTTGCAGGTCTGCAGTTCGAGTTCATTAACCCCATCTTTGAGTTCTCAAAGGGAATGAATGAGCTACAACTCAACGATGCTGAATATGCACTTTTAATCGCCATCAACATTTTCTCTGCAGGTAAATCCAGGGAGATCTGAAGAGCTGCAGCAGTGAGTCAGAGGGCAAAGAAAGTAGAGTTCAGGAAGGTCACAAGCTGAAGAGGAGTAGTAGAGGCTGTATAGGGTCTAGTGATAAAGGGAGGATGTTACTACTTCTCCTTAGGGTATTCATTATATTCTGAATTTTCTAGTGCCACCTCCAGAGGAAATCTGATTCCCCACTGCTGGAAAAGCGTATAGAAAAATCAGCCAACATGTATCCTTTCTCACTTAGAAATTGCTGGTTTGGCATGTCTCTGGTATCTCCTCTGGTCACGCAACGTGAGTGACATCTACTGGTTAAGTGATGCTTGATCTCTTACTCTGGATGTGAGATCAGTACCACTCTGGGCCAGGACAAGGCTTTGCAAAGAAGCCATCTTTCGTCTTTACTTCTGTTTTCTGTCTTGTGACCTGAAAGATGAATTTTTAAATTTTTTTAAAAAATTTTTTTCTAACTGGCTTAGCTGCTGGAGAGACTTTCCCATTCCCTCCTGAATGGGTAGCTTCTCATCTTCACTGGGACAGGAATGTGAGACCACACACACTTACATAGTGCTATTTGGTCTCTCTAACCCTCCACCCCTACAGGAGTTGGATCAGACTCCCCACATGCAGTAGACATCACCGAGTAGTAACAGCTACAGAAAACTGGCATAGTTGCTGCAGTCACAGATGGCTCTCCCAGCTGTGCTGGGTGAATGCTAGATGAGGTTTTAGGGAGAGACCCTACTGAGGGACTGGGGTTAGGCAGGGATGTCAAGTCTAGTGAAGCTGTCTGCATCAATCCGCTTACTTCTAACCTGCCTTTTTGACAGACCGACCGAATGTGCAGGACCAGTCCCTGGTGGAGAGGCTGCAGCACACCTATGTGGAAGCCCTTCATTCTTACATTTGCATCAACAGACCAAATGTAAGTGCCTGACCAGAACATCTCCAACAATGATGTAAACTGATTTTAACGTGTTTATGCAGGCACAGTTCCTGCAGTACTGTCTGTACTGGGTCTCTTGGTGTCTGTACTGTCCTGCTCTTCCCTTCTGTGGCTGTTTGGTAGTAGCCGTAAAGGCAGGATTTGTGAGCTGTCACAGCCTGCTGTCCTGTATCGTGTTCCATAGTTCAGCCAGCATGGAAAGTCTGGAGTTTTGGGACATGGTGTAGTACTAGCGTTCCTCCACACTGTTGCTTCCTGGAGAATGCCAGGTTTAGAGAAAGTGAGGATTGTTGTTACAATGCATCATCTGGTGTGGTAATTTTGTTTTGTTTGTTTTTTCAACAACATTTTAGTGTGAATTTATTAACCGCCTGTCTGTCTGTCTGACTCTGCAGGACCGCCTGATGTTTCCACGGATGTTAATGAAGCTGGTCAGTCTTCGGACACTAAGTAGTGTCCACTCCGAACAGGTGTTTGCCCTTCGGCTGCAGGACAAGAAACTCCCACCCCTGCTTTCAGAAATCTGGGATGTGCATGAGTGACTGCATGCTCCCAGGGCACTGACGTACCGACATAAAGCCATCTCCCAGCCTTTGCTAACGAGAAGCCAGCCCTCCCCTCTCCAGAGCACTGAACTCTGGGCTAGGCAGTGCAGGGAGTGATGAGCCTGGGGTTTCAGTGTTGTCATGAGACTATGCAGGAGGCAGCTGGGGTAGATCAGGTGGGGGGGTTGGTTTCAGTGTAGTGCCCATACCCCAAAGGAGTAACATGAAACATCTGAAAACGGTAGAAATGAAGACCTTCCCCCCACACACATACACCTCTTTATTCAGAGTCTTTCTCTTCTCTAAGCATGTCCTGAGGGTTTGCTCGTTGATCCTCTCCTCTCTTGTTGATTATGAAAATGAATTTGCAGAAACTTGCCAAACTCTACTGAGAGTAACCCAGCTCAAAAGGCTTCTGCAGGGTCCCCAGTGTACCTGGATCTGAGGAGCTCAGGGAAGTCAATGTGGATGTTCTAGGGGTTTCACTGGGATTCCTGCAATTAAAATCTCTTATATGTGCTGCCCTTTACAACGATTGCAAGAGAAGTTAGCTGTTATTTCTTTATTATGAGACTTCATCTCTAGAGCTGCCCTTTCTTTCCGGCCCTCCTTTTGGAAAAACAATTCCTGTAATGTGTAGTGCCCTTCATCTAACAGGGAGGCCCTCTGGGTAGGGAACATTTGTACATCAGAAAGATGTCAGGCATTAAGTAGTGGATTTTTTTAATGTAACACATGGCAGTTTTATTTCATGGTGGTTCTCAGCCAGCTCACTTTACCTTTGATTTGCTAACAGCTGGAAAACTTTAGTTCAAAAGAAATCAGGGCGTAGATTTTTATCTTTAGGGGTGGAATAGAGGAAAGATAGGTGGGAGGGACTGGTACCTAGGCAAGGTAGGTGTGGTGGAAGGCTCTTAAAAACTTCCAAGAATCTGGGGGATGTGGTATGTGTTCCAAGGTGGGTGTGAAGATGTATCGGCCAAGAAGAAGAGGACACACTGCATTCAGTGAAATATGTGGGCATTGTGTAAGCTATGGGCTGCACAACTCTCAGATCATGGGCTGCAGGAATACTGGGTATAACCAGATCCACTTGCGTCTTCTTCCTTTTGCCAAAGTCTTTCCAAGGTACTTGCTCAAGGTTTTAGTGACGGTCATGGGATATGGAGGTCCCTTTTGTATGAGAAGTACCAACTGCTTTAGAAGGACACTTACTTGGGTGTTGTATCCTTTCTTCACTTTGGGCACTGTGAAGTCCACACTGGATTTATGCCCCAAGTTCTTATATATCCACATCCGTAAGTATTCTAGGATTTACAGCAATATCTTGTCTGACAGAAGAGAAATATACTGTTGCAAAACATGTTCCTTATTTTCCAAGAAGCAGCATCTTATGGCTGATCTCAGAGATGTAACCTTAAGTATTCTGGTGGCTTGGTCTCATGAGTCTTCTCTGTCATAAGGGTCTATGTTTGCTTGCCCGGTGAGCATCCCAAGAGCCTAGGTTCACATGGCTCGATTTTTTTTGTTTGTTTGTTTGTTATTTTTGGCTGTGTATCTGAGCGCTATGCCCGTGGTGAGGGTATCGTGTCCATTTTGCACTTGAGGTTGGTCCCCTGCCACTGGCCTTCACTCTGCACCTTTGTAAAGCACTTGTAACAATCTGTAAAATAATCTGTTGTTTTTTATAACTCATTGCAATTGCAAAAATTCTTGTTTAAATCTGTATTTTTAACTAATCTGTTTGAGAAATGTTAATGTTTATATAAAAGAATAAAGCCTAATATGGGATTTTGACATTCTCTGATGTGTTGTCATTAGACTGGAGGAGGGTGGAATGAGTCCTTGATGTAACAAGCTTAAAGCTAGTAAGAAAGCGAGTATGTAGGTTGGAGAGAAGTGGTGGGGAAAAAAAATAGCAGTGCAACCCCAGGCAGTTTATTTTGGCCTCTAGTAGGAGATTTTAGCTTGCTATGTACCTTGCTGTGTGCCAGAGCTGGCAAATAGGTTAAGTGGATTAAACGCGTGTCATGAAGACCATGAATTATCCATACAAAACTCATTGTGATTTGTACAGCTACATTCAGAATTTAACCCTTTTATTCCATGTGCTCTGCTCCATTTTCTGCATGTTGTGGCTTGCTAGAATCGAAACAGGAGTCCAGTGTGCCCCTGGCAGTCGGGTTTCAGCAGGATTGTAGCTGATACCTGGATTGAACGCGTGAGAAATGATGAGCATAGCAGAAGCAACAGGAGTAGCTGTCCATAGACGATACCTCCAAGGGAGAAGGGGGAAGCAGAGAGCTGTCCAGCATGAGCTGCTGCCGAAGCCTTGATGATCCCCTGCCACAGTGGGAAAGGAAAATAATTGTTGATTCAGCAAGGCTCCATGCCACAGGCTATCTGCTGAAGCCTCCGCATTACTGCAGAGTATAAAATTTAAATTGGAAATTACTAAACCAGAGGAAGAGGGAATAGGAATAGGCTTATAGGAGACTGCAGCAGGGTATGAGGTAGGGAGTAATGAGCAGAGCTCAAGAGCTCAAGCCAGCCCTCTGTGGATTAGAGGGTGGCTGGGCCCTACTCCAAGGATTTGCTAAAGAATGAGGCTGTCAATAGTCAGAAGAAGCAGTGGCAGTGAAGCTGCAGCTTCATTTTTAGCTTAGTTTTTGACATTTTTGAGCTGCATCTATTTTTTTTTAATTTGAAGAGAAAAACTGCATGTGAATTTGAGGGATTTGCAAGGTACAACCCATGATGTTGCTGTTGATGGCAGTGGTGAAAATGGTGGTTTTCCCTGGCTTTGGCTTCTCCATCCCTTTTCATTATGTAATCAAATATAAGCTCCTTGTTTACATATTCACATTCTTTCTCTCTCTTTTTTTTTTTTTAAGTGCAAATCAGTACAGAATTAGGGTTTTTCTTTTATAGCAGCTTCCCAGGTTAGTCCAGGGAGCTGAAGGAAGCAGGTGTGGAGGAAGAACCTTCTCTGAGGTCACCAGCCCTTTGTACTTTTATATTTGGAAAACGCTACCTGGGCTTGAGACTGTCCTGCCGCTCCAGGTCTCTGTACTCCGTGTGCTTCAAATTAATTTCACTAGCTTGGCCGCTGGAAAAAGCAGGGCAGGCTGGAACCACAGCCTGGGGAGGCACTCCCTCATGGCCCTAGCCTTACGCAACAGCTGTTTGCTCAGCGTCTATCCAGATCCACAGGGGGAGGAAGGAAAGATGGGTGTATTTCTGAAATCCCGTTTCCCTGCAATAGGTGTAGATGTGGAATAACGAATCAAGTATTTCACCATGGTTGTATTTCTGAAATCCTGTTTCCCTGCAGTAGGTGTAGATGTGGAATATTGAATCAAGTATTTCACCATGGTTGTATTTCTGAAATCCCGTTTCCCTGCAATAAGTGAACTATAGATGTGGAATATCGAATCAAGTATTTCACCATTTTGTGTAGTTTTTGTTTGTTTGTTTTTCCAAACCATCAGGATACTTGCAGTAGTTTTGGTTGCATTTGGGGTTTGTTTTAGTAATAACGGTTTTGTTAATGAATGGATTTGGTTGTGTGGTGTACTGCTTTATAGGAGCTTGGAACGAATTGAAAAAGCCGTGTATCAAGTTTTTAATAACCCAGGTCTCTGGTAATCTCGCAAAACCTGGAGCGAACGAGCAAGCAGCCCAGCAGATGCGGGCGTGAGCCCGGCCCTACCCCCGCTGCCCGGTCTCCTCACGGCTCCCTCGCTGCCCGCTGCCGGGCCTTGCCGCGGCCCCTCGCCCCCCGCTCGCCAGCAGCTCGCAGAGCAGCACCGGGCTGGCAGCTTCGCCCGGCCGCCATGCTCCAGGCTCCCCTCAGGGCGCCGCGCGGCCCGCTCTCCCCTCAGCCATCTTGCCTTCAGCCCCGCGCCGCGCCGCCCGCCGGCAGCTGGCTGTGATGGCGGATACCGGGATGGCGGCGGCGCCCTGGCCCGTCGCAGAGGCTGCGCCCGCGGCAGCCCCGGGGCGGGGGGCGCTTCTCGCCCCCTCCTCTCAGCGCCGGCCCGGGGCGGGGAGCGGCGGCGCCCGCCGCTGGTGAGGCGGCTCCCCCCGCCGTGGGTGCGAGTGGTTCGCTCCGCCCCTCCCTCCCCGCGGGTGGCGGTGGCGCGCTCCGCGCCTGGCGCTCGTTGCGGAACTGGCCGGGCGGCGCAGAGCGCTGAGGCGGCGGCGGCGGTAGCGGGGCAGGTGAGCGGGAGCGGGGCCGGGTGCCCGTGCGGGCCGGCCCGCAGGCGGGGGCAGCGGGGTGGAGGGGGCCCGCCCGTGCCGCACGTGTCAGAAGCGGGGCGCCCGCCCCACCGCCGGGACGCGTGGGTCGCGCAGCGGGGCGCGGAGCGCGGTCCCCGGCCGGCGCCGCCTGAGGCGATCGGCACCGGCCAGCGGGCGGCTGGGCCCCGCCGCCCCCCCCGCTGCCTTGCTGCAGCCGCCCGGCTGGGCGCTCCGTGGGGGATGCTCGCTGCCGGCCGCAAGGTCGCTGCGGGAGGGGACAGGGGGTGGCGGCCCGCCGAGCTGCGCTCCGTGGCGGGGTGCCTGCTGTCGCCGCGGGGCTCTGTCGCCACCGGCCGGCGGCGGAGCGGGGGCGGGCAGCACCCCCGGGGGTCGGGCGCGCGTTTCCAGCGGGGCGCCGGGGCTGGAAATGGCGGCGGCGGGGGAAGGGGCTCCGGCGGGGGTGGGGGCGCGGGTCCGCCCGGCGCCCCTCTGTGCCTGTCCCCGCTGTCCCGCCCGCTGCCCCGGCAGGAGCCGGGAGAAGGGCCGGGGGGGCCGGGCCCGGCCCCCCGTGAGGAGCCGGGGGCGCAGCTTTGTGCGGGCTTGCTGCGGCAGCGGGAGTGGGAAAGGTGCTGTTACTCCTTGGTTTGTAAACAGCAGATCCTGTTACTCCCCAGGACAATAGAATAGGAAATCCACTTCACGCTGGGCAGTGTCTTAAGTAAGTGACCTATAAATCAAGAGCATTTTCCCTTTAGGAATGGGTGTCACCACCTTGCTGTGTTGTTCGCTTTTATTTTCAGGCAGAGGAGGGCAAGAAAGCTTCGTCCTCATTACTGTTTGTGTGGAGTCACAATAAAGAAGTGTTTAACGAAATGATAAGCCTTGGAGGAAACTGACTTCTTGTCTGGCTTTCTTCTCTCTTTTTCCCCCCCTGAACTTCCTGGTATACCACGCTGTTTTCAGACGTACCCAAGATAACATATGTGATAAATTTGCAGCCCCATGGAGATGGGGTAGGACTGTGAATTTGGCAATAATGTGCTGTCCCTAGGCGAGCCAGCCATTTTCTCTACATTCGGTGCCACTCTGGGTCGGCATTTCTGTTGGTATGCTCTCAAGTGTCCTTGCTGTGCTCTTTGCAGCATCGCTTCTCTGCAAAAAGGATGTTGCTGGTAGACAGAAGCAAGGGGAGGGAAGATGTATTGTGGTGTTCTGAGGGTCACGTAACGAAACCGGCGTCATCCAAATATAGGTTATTTGGGAAGTGTCTCCATTTTTGGACTTTACTCAGCTTGAGCCTTGGAAACTGTTTTGGATGGACACAGGGAGTACTTGCTGGTTTCAGCACTAATGAAAATCTGCAATCCTGACACATCAGGGAGAGCACCTCAGACATCTGACATAGCTAAAATGCAGTTTTTGCAGGATCTAACCTGGCCGACCCCTCATAGCATGTTATATAATACTGAACTGATTGATCATTCCGGCTATAAAATACTTCTTTTGCTTTACTGTTGTGTTCTTAGAAAATGCGTAGCTCTTGGACCAAATTTGTTGTACCCTGCAATTAACTAAACACGCATTAAGCATCTTGCTGCGTGTTTAATAAAATGTAAAATCATCAGCAACTTTCTGGAACGCTGCCTTTTTTTTTTTTCTTTCTTCTAAAATAATACAGCCTTGTCCGCACTAGAAGATCTTATACGTGCCTGTCCAGTGGTGCTGCAGTTGTATTGCAAGTCTGGACTTCTGTGGTTTTACCAAATTAACAGCTTTCAAGCTGTAAGCTTCAGTGTCCTACTGCATTAGTTTTCACACCGTTACTACTTTTAAACCTGTTCAGTTTTACTGGATGGGCAAAAAGGAAAGTAATATCCATGCTGGAAGAATGCTGTCCATACAAAAAGCATAATATGGCCAAGTTAGATTTTCATGATGTATGTTTTATGTACCAAAGCTGTGAATGGTGGTGAACCAACTGGCAAAAATACAGGTCCTCTAGTTTAAAGTTTTCATGGAAAAACATGAAGTAAATATTCTAGAGGACAAACCTCTCCTTCAACCTTGATACCGTGCTGTAACGCCTTTGAAAGCAGACAGGGTGTGTATGTAATGAAGTCCATCTTCAGTCTGTTGCAGATGGATTTTGGAGATGGAGGAATCAACGTTTCAGGGATTTTTAACATTAAGTCTTGCCCAAATAGCCAAAGTAGCTTTTTAGTTTCTAGAGTACTGGAACTGATGGTTCAGCAGAAATGGTAGAGGCATCAGTGCATCTCAGATCTTACTAAAACACTTGTTCATATCATCTTCCTAAATTAAATTAATGTTGGCCTTGATTTTGTCTGGCATGGGGTGAGTGGCACAGGGGCTCATCATTTATAGCTTTTTCCCTCTCACCTCAAGCCATATCTAATACTCATGTTATGTGTAGGTAGGATATACCAGACTTACCTCTGGAAAGAGGTTCAGTTTGGTTTATTTAATATCTTTTGCAATGAGACAGTTGAAAAAAAAATTTATGAAAATTTCTGGTATTAAATTAGCAAGACAAAAGTACTGCTGAGTTCCAAGGGAATAAATCTCAACAGTTTTTAATTTACAGCACTTCAGCTAATAGATTTTCTCTGATACTTCCTCCCAGATACAGTTAGATAAATTACTTTTTTTTTTTTTTTTTTTTTTTTGTAAAAAAGTACTGTAATTAGATCTAGTGCATGAGGGTGGATCACAAATGATATAAAATTTAGTGATTTGGCTGCTGTTTTATGCTGTAGTTTTTTAACTAGGTGGGTAGTGCCATTGTGCTCACAAGATGGAAATGGATACTTCTTTTTAAAACCAAGTACAGAGTTGAATGTTTCACTTACTTGCCATTAGGAAGGAACAAGAGGTAGGCAATGCGTGTATTACACCCCAGATTAATTCCTGCAAATGTCCTTGGCCCTGGTGTGCCTGAGTTTAAGATACACCGCATTAAATTTCCAGGCAGCTTCTTAGCAGAAGGGCTTTGATGTAGTTACTCAACACACTAGTAGGAAACACACAGCGCAGCTACTGCTTGGGGATTTGCAGCAGTGAGGGAAGGATTTAGAAACAAGAATGAAAGAGTTTGATATGCAAGATTAATATCACTTCCTTGGTTCAAATGATCTCCATCTATCTCAAGGTATAAATTTTCATGAAAGAAAAGCATCGTTGGTGACCTGACAAGACACCTGGTGAAATAAAAATGAGCGGCATGAAGCATCAATTAGAAGGCAATGTTTTTTAGTGGGATAGTCTGTTAATCTGTGGAATAATTGTGATATTTCTTTTGATGATGGAAGGGTTTTCTGCTTTCCCTTCTCCAGCTCTCGAGGACAGGAGCTCCTCAAGAGCTATGAAGAACTGTTACGATGACCTACTGTTCGCGCTCTGTAACTGAGCCTGTGTAATTCAGCTGGTCTTTGCTCTGTTGTCTGAGCTAGAGAATAATTTTAGAGCAATTAAGTCCATTGTCCCTGGAGGCCTTTAAACCTGTCACGACCACATGAAAATTACTGTTGATGACTGAGAAACATGCTTCTGACTTGTCTCTTGGAACTAGAATATTCAACTGAAACGCCAAACCCAGCAAAACTTTAAAGAAATGACATATAGGAGCTCTAAAATCTCTTCGTACTGGAGAAATCCCAGATTGGGGGGGGTGGGGTGGGGTGTTTGTGCCTTTTGGTGCCCAGGGATCACTGCATTGCGAAGGTTGTGTTTACTTGTAGTCACTGCTACTGTCAGGACCCTTGCAGTGATTTAAAAGAGGCGCAGCTTGTGTATGCCTGAATTACCCATGCTGAGGCAGTTCTCGTGCTGTGTTCCTAGGCACTGTGGTTAAATGAGAGGCTGTTGAGTTTCTAGGTGCCTGTAAGAAATAATGCATCAGTGTAGCAGCAAAGAACAAAGTTTTGCGGTTTTCTGTTTCTTCAACAGCCTTCAGTATTTCACAGCAGCAGCAGCCCTCAAAAAAGGGCTGGTCATCGTGTTGCCTTTGATGTATCCTGTAATGTTTGTCGGATCTCTTTGTGTTTCTAACTAGTTGCTAAACAGTTCTTCTAAGTGGTGTTTGGGAGAATCAGGAAATCAGCCTTGTTTTTTACACAGGGGACAAAGATGCGCAGATTAACAGTAAACGTATCTGATGACCTCCAGGAACTGTGTGTTATCATAGGAGCAGAGCAGCCTTGTTTTTCTTAATCTGTTCCTTTTTGTCACATCTGTGAGTTCCAGCGCCATGGTTGTGTCCTGCTTCCCTTTATAGTCTGACTGAATTTCCCACTGTCAGTATCAAATATTTGATTGTTTTCTTGCCTGTAGCTTTGACACCAGCTTCCCTGGATCTCTTCTTGCCTGGCTTTGTTGTACATGCTCTGGAGAGGCCCGTGTGGCAGGAGATGGGGAGTTCTGCCTCTGCCCATTTGTGTCTCATCAGATAAAGATGATTAAGAATCAAAACCAGTGTTTGCCATAATTGCTTCACTGACAAACACTGAGCCGCTCTGCTGCTGTGACTGTGTTTGTTTCCACTTGAGAGTGGTTAAACAGTGCTCTGCTGGAGCTACCAGCTGGGCACACTTTTTCTGTACTCTAGGCTACCTCGTTTCTCCCTTCTTTCTTTCATTAGCCTTCAGACATACCCAGCAGGTGTTCTGTTTTCCCTCCTTCCTTTGCCGCGGTCACTGCCAATGTCTGGAAGGTCCTCTTGGGACCCCTTGTTCCGTCACTCGCTGGCCCAGCAGTGGCTTGTGGCGGTTCCTTCCCCTTGGCTCTGAGCTGGCTTCTCCCGGTGTCTGTGTGTGGGTGCGTCGGCCAAGCACAGGCTTCTCGCATCCCGGAGCCTGAGCAGAGAGAAGATGGGCTTTTCTCTTTGATTTCCTTTCCGTTTTGACCAGCTGGTACTAGGATTTATCACCAAAATCAATAGTAACGTTGGTTTGAGAGTAGGAATTTCTGACGTTCCATAGTGTCGATAAAGAAAAGGGGAAGACGTGTAGAGGGAAGAAGAACAAGGCAGGTGTCATACATGGGGAGAGGCTGAGGCAAAACATGTGAGGCTCTGAGTACCAGTTCTGTGGTGCTAGCAGCAGCCAAATGATGATTATTTCAAGTACTTTATTTTCTGATTCTCATTACCCTGAGCAAAAAAAATAAAAATACTTCAGTGTTTCCACGCTGGCTGTGAGTGTTGCCCTTTCCTGCCCTATAGGTGGCTGGGATTTAGTGCTGGGATCCTAGCGAGCTGCCATTTGTCCCTGCGTGGCCCATCTCCAGGAAGGAGAGTTGAACATGCCTGTGTGTGGTGGTGGTGGTTCTGTGAGTTAAATGAGAAGCTGAACGGCTTGAAACCTATAGGAGAGGCATAGCAAATAGTCCTTGGCGCAGTCCTCACCGTTTGCCTGCGGTGTGTGTTTTCTGCCTGCTGCTGTCCTGTGCACGTCTCTTCCCTGAGCTCCTGGCCTAGAGCTGCTTGCTGTGGCAGGGGAGAGCACTGAATAATTTAGCAGTTGCAGCTGCATCCAGCAGTTCTTCTCAAATGTCACATGCTTTGTTGTTTTCTTGTTAATTTTTTATGGCTGTACATTTGCAGTGTTTGGCTTTTGGAAAAAAGCCTGCTGGTGCCTGTGTTATGGGAGCTACTTCTCAGACAGGAGCTGGGCAGAGGGCTGGCAATGGGAGCATCTTGCGGGTGCTGGGGTCTAGGCTGCACTCGGAAGCAGTGAGAAAGTTTCTCAACTCAAAGCTTGAGCCAAAAGCAGTTCTGGTTTGGGAAAGAATGTGATGCTGTAGGTTGCAGAAGGTGACACTAACTCAGTTTGGGGGTGTTGTGTAGGTTTTGGTTTGCCCACCCACTTGCAAAGGGGCTGCTACTGGGATTTGAGGATCATTGAAAAGCTGATGAGGTAGAGGTAGAAGAGAAGGCTCTTGTGTTCTGTGATGGTGACGTTGCACAAGGAGAGAGGGGAAAAAAGGGCAGACTTGAAAAGAATGAAGCGCAGGGAGCCAGAGCTCCTGTGTTACTGTTCTCATGCAAATCTCTGGAGATTATTTTTAAATAAAAGATGAATTTAAATTCAAATGGTGTAGAGCCGGAGGACTGGCTGTGTTGACAGCGGGTTTTTATGCTAGAATTTATCTTCTACGAGAAGATGGTGAGTGGTGCTCTGCATGCCCTGCGCTATGAGGTGCTGCAGGGAGGATCGCAACAGAGGTGTTCAGGCAGTGAAGGAGGGGAGGAGAATAAGGTCTTTAACCTACATTGAAGTGTGTGACATGAACTGGGGCTGAGGCTAAAATCTGTCATCTCCTTCCTGTTAGCAAGTAACTACTGTACAAGTGTGTGCTTCTCCTGTATTAGTTTATCGTTGATAGTTTTCCCCAGGAGTGTAGTAGAGGAAAATGGATAACACTATTTGCATACTGGTTTTTTCTCACGTGCTTATCTCTCATGGCTCATTCAAGGCCTCGGTCTTGATTTTTCTTTTTCTTGTTATTCTTTTTTTTTTTTTTTCTTCAAACAACTAGTAGATGAATGTCCTAGCTGCATGGTTTGAAGTATCTGCTGGTGGGTACAGCTGTGCTGGGACCACTCCTTTGCGTTTGCTGCTGCCTGCCAGTTCCTGTTGGGACCACACGTTTGTTTTGGCTCACTTTGTGCAGCCTTTTTGCACAAGGCTAAAGGAGCAGCTGCAGTTGATGTGTGTGGAGGCGTCCTCTAGGTACCTGGATAAGTGGATTTTGTCAGCTGCCGTTGGTACTCAGCTTTCTGTGAGCAGTAATGACTCTTGATATTTGTGGTATTCATGGATATGGAAAACCTCACCAACCGGGAGGTGTTCAGTGTGTTGCAGATACTACGCTGTCATCTGGCTTGGGGCCTGCAGGTGCCAGGAGGGGTATGTTTCAGCGTTGGCTGCAGGCAGTCCTTGTGCCTGGGTGAAGGTTGTTTGTAGTGTGGGCAGTGCTGGGAGCTCTGGTGGTGGAGCGGAGAGGGTGGAGCGCTGCGGCTGCTCTATAAATAGACCCGCCAGGCTAAGATCTAGGGACTAAAGATGGGGTTGCTATGGAGATTGATCTGAATCAGATTACCTGTGGGTCTGTTTTCACAGCATGTGCATGTGTGGTGACTGCGTGGTCTTGCATGTACAGCAGGCTGCTTTCACCAAGCCTTTGCCTGAAGCAGGAGGGAGGGAGGGGGCAGCGCTCAAGGACCAGCATATGACAGGATGGGGAAAACTGTCACTATAGCAACCAAGAGCCTGAATCAGTCCAGCTCTGCTCTGTGGTGCTGCAGAAAGGTTCCTGTCTGTGTGGCGTGATACTTCTGTTTGCTAACTAATTCTGGTCATGTTTGGTCTATTTGGCAGCACCTCTGTCCATGCTACCTCCATTTTGCTCTGCAAAATTGATGTGGAGGCTTAAAGATATTCGGCTGTGTCAGTACTGCTTTCAGAAGGCAAAGAGATAGTATCATTTTGTAGTAGGAGAGGAAGAGATGTTTAAATTGTTACTGTTCTTCAGAAGGGCTTCCAAGGGTGTCTTTTTTGTATTACCGAAACCTGTTTTTCCAATTCATTTTTGTAATTTTCTTTAATCTGATTTACTCTGTCCTTTCCCTCAAGCTTTATGGCTAGATGGAAGGTGGAAACAGTTGGGATGCATCTGCTGTTTTATCCATAAGGAACTCTTACTAACTCAAGTGATGCATGTGCTCCAGGGAGGATGCTTTTAGAACCTGCCTGCAGTCCTGGGTGATTCTCTACTGGGTGATTTCTTATGCTTGGGACTATCCCTAGGCATTTTGCAGAACCACACCTATATTACAGACTAACTATACTAGATGAATATGCCATTGTCTGTTTTAGGCATGCTTGCAATGCTTTGAAAATGCCACCCTTCTTTTTTTATTGTGCCAGAGTGCTAGTATCTTTTTTAGGAGTCACAGCATTGGCATGCACTGCTGCCTTGCCAAGGTGGATGGCAGAACACAAAGCAGTTGCACCAGAATAGCGAGTCTGTCCAGGTCTGGCTTCAGAAATCGTTCCATGTTCTGTCAAACTCTGGAGAAGGGGAGGTGTTCTCAACTCATCTGTGTTTCTTGCATTAGTAGAACCACTGTAGTATCTGGGTAATAGGGTTAATGGGCTTCCTAGAATGTTGCGTATTTTTAAGTTTAAAACTACTAGCAAAGTTTAGTATTGATAAAAGCCGAGGAAGTGCAAAATGGCTCATGTGAAATGGGGACTGCTTGTCGGCTTCTTTAAAAGCTTGGTACAAACAAAATTAGTATGTGCTATACCAGAGAGAATGGCTGGAATCACTTGAAATAGACTTGGAAAAATTAGTAACCAAAATTTCAGTGGTAAAGATTCCAGAGAGATTATTAAAACGTCTAAAGACAGGTCAAAGCTACCAATAGATCATACTGTGCTTCTAACTGTGGTAATTCCAGTTCTGCAGTGAGTTACGTGGGGTTCCTGGCCACGCAGGTGAGGTTGGCTGGTCCTGAGGTACTTGCACCTGTTTCTCTAGCTTAGCAGATAGCTGTCTCTCTCAGAATACTCAAGGTGTGTAATGTGAGAAGAGGAAACAGAAATCAGCTAACAAGGGAGCACTGAAACTCCTGGCCCTACTTGTGTTTGTTTCAGCTTTGTTGAGTCCAATTGGTATGGGTCTTGAGTTCACAGTAACCAACGCGCTGAGGTCAGGCATAGTGGCTATAGACCTGAACACAGTACAGGCTGTCTTGGTTGAGAACAAATAGAAATTCACAATGTTCCAAGGACATTTTAGAACGGAAAATTTAGTTCCTTTTGGACATGGCAGGAAATCTGGTCTTTTGCAAGGTGACATTTCAGTGAACCAGAATTCCTGTGGCTTCTGTCCTGTAATTCTTGCTGTCTCCTTCACAACTTGCTTTTTTTTCTTTTAGAAATTAATGTCCCACTGTATGCTCTTCACTTAGCAAATGGAATTGTATGACCCTGATTTATATGCTAAAGATATGCATGCACTGGTGAACTGTGTAGTATGATCCTTGTACCAGATAAAAGCTGGAGATAATGGAAGGAGAGGCCTTTCTGGTACTGTTCGAAACTATGGAAGAGTTGCAAGAAAAGCAGGGCTTAACATCCGGCTGTTGGAAAATAATCTCATTGTCTTCATGTAATTTTTTCAAGCAGTGATTTAAATACCTGCTGACTATCATGCAGTTGAGTGTAAGGCTGGCCTGTCAAAGCTGAAAGCTGCTGGGTGAGGAAAACGACTGTAAGTGAGCTAAGCTGGGTTAACAGTTTGTTGTGTTCAAGTTATTTTTTGACTAAATTACTTTGTTCCTCTAGCTTCGTGTCTAGAAAGAAAAGACACTTAAAAAGGCTGAAGACTCCAAGGGGTAGATGAGATAGGGGTGCTGCACAATTCCTGTCACTCAGGACTAATGCTGGGTATCGGTCTCACACAGATGGCTCTGAACTGGTAAAAAAATGCTGCAGTTCTTTCACACATCAGTTCTGTGGTGTGGTGCTTTTCATGAGAGTGTGTGTTTATATAGCTTTTTTTCTGGGAGGACTTTAAATTGCAGAATACCATGCAGATTGTCCTCTAAGAAGCTGTGCTACAACCTAAACTGTGGGTGTTTTGGGGGTTTTGAAATGTAGAGTAGTACCAGTAATAGAAGTGTTGTTTTGAACACTTTTTTTTTCATCTTGAGTACTGGTAGGCCATGGGTTAGTGCTGGCTCTGGCCTTTGTCTTTGTGTCTGGGCTACTGTGCCAATTTCTCCTGGTTCGTGAGTATTGCTGACAGCTGCTACAGTATGTGGGTGGTGTTAATTCTCACCAACCTGTTCACCATCCATATGAGTGCTTATTGAAACGATGGTGTTCTCTGACATGTGATGTGTTTGTACAGTATGTTTCTGTGGTGCCCTTCGCTTCTTTAATTTTCTCCTTTTCTTGAGTTGAAGTTACAGGAAGTTTCTTCTCAGGCGCTGCTGGAGGATTCAGCCTTCAAAGGGCTGGTTCCAGGATGTTTGCAAAGAGAAATCACACTGCAGAAAACCTTTTCAGAAATAGTGACCTAGAGTTAAAGCAGCTTGAGAGAGAGGAGAGGCCATCGATGTCAAAACCTGTACCATCTCAGAGTCAAGATTAATCTCTTGGTTCTGGTCCAAATGCCAGCATGAAAGAGGAGAAATGGAAGTGTCTCTCGGTTTTTCAATCTTTCTGTTCTGATGTACTTAGTCTGTAAAATCTAGGAGCTGGAAGCAGCGTGATAGCAAACCTCTGAGAAAGACACTGTTTTACCTCTTTATTGTTGTAGAAGAATCTGTCATCTGTAGTTCTGTGTTTGTATTATATTCAGTCAGGTTTTCCAGATTCCCTTAGCTGCTTGTTCCTATCTCTGCTTTGTGTCTGCACAAGCATTTGTGTGGCCACTTGGTGAACCAAGCCATAGAAGTAATCTCGTAAAAACAAAAGTGGCAAGGGAGGAGAAGGGAGTGCGTTAGTTTTGGTCTGTATCGATTCCACAATGTGGTTCACCATGCGACTGCACGAACGCTTCCAGCAACACAGAGCAGGGAATGACGCTGGCCTGAGAGCAAGCTTTTGGAGATAGGGAGGGAAAGGCAGCGCTGTACCGCCTGTTTCTGCGGGTTCATACGGATCATCAGCTGTGGTGTCTGATTCCAGTCAGGAGTAGGAAGGTGAGTTCCAGCAAATACTGATCTAATGCTCTTGAACTGCTGTCATCAGCCATTACTAGGTCTTTGAAGGAGCAAGAGAATGAATAGGGGAAGGCAAAAAACCTGAACTTGGTGCTAATTCTTCTAGCTCTTGTTGCAGTCCAACAGAACTTCATCTTCCAAAAGAAAGCCTTTGTCCTCTTAGGTCTCACTGTAACTATGACCTTGTTAAAAATAAGTATTCAAGCAAAGGAGCCCCTAGAAGCCTCTAGAAGCCCCTGCAGATTATCTGCAGCAGTCTGATCTACTTGTGCTGCAGTAGAAATCGGGAATCTTTGGAAGTGCTCAGATCTTTTCTTAAAAAAAAAACCTGACAGAATTACTGATTTATGGCATCACTAGGATGCAACTTCAGCCATTCCAGGGACATTGGAAGCGCTGCATGTGTTCCCTTGTGCTGGTGGTCTGCTCACATACTCGTTTGAAAATTTTATGGTTTTGATGGAGTCTTTGTATTGCCTACCATGCTAGCTCCTTTGCAGAACTGTAGGGAAGCTGTGTTAAGCATTGCAGTCCTAAGAGGTGTTCTCCAGGCTAGAGAACAGGACAAAACCATGGGATATGGACAAGTTACTGAAAGGCAAGCTAAGGTTGTGGTCTTGTAGCCTCTCAGTTACTCTGTAGTCATTGCATGTGTTTTTAGTCCATTGTAAATGCAGTTTAGTTTCTACGTTTTCACTGAGGAGTAGGATAGTCTCTGTTACAGAGGAAGAACATATATTTGGTTACCATTGAGTAGTGGAAGTTCCTCAAAGTCAAACTCATAGGTTACCTTATGGTAACTTACTCTTATGCCCGTATCTGTAACTGAACAGTGAGTTCCTTAAACAGTTCTGGGTAAAGCTGTTTGGAAAGGAAACAAGTAGTTCTTCAAACTGAAGGCAAAAAGATCCCCTTGATCATGCCAACTTCATCTTGTTCTTCTCAAGTTCATCTATGCCGAAACACTTGCAGAATATGTTGGATCAAGAGCTGTTGCAGGACAGATTTTACAGTGTTTTCAGTAATATCATTAAAATGAAGAGAAATGAAGAGACGACAGGAACTTTGCTTCCTCTGCCTGTGTTTTCTCTGTTGTTTACAGAAGATACTTTATGAAGTATTGGTGCTCAGAGAAGGTGATTCATAGTGCTGTCACGTAGGAACCTACAACGGCTGTAACTGAGGATCTGCTAAAACCGTGCCACAAAGTCTTATAAAACGTGGGGGTTTGTAGGTGTGAGCGTTAAGGTTCCTTTCAGTTTATTATTCCATAATTAATACTTACTAGTATGATTTTCCTTTTTTGATAAATGATATACATACTTCTTGTGTGTGTTTGCGTTTTTACTGATATTTGGCAGGCTCATGAATAAAATTCCCCAAGTCTGTACCTGGAATGTGAAGGGCTGGTTACAAAGCAAATATGTTGCTAGACTTGGAACGCAACTGTGAGATGCTGACAGTTACAGTGGCTTTAACTGACCTTTGGTTGTGAACTAATGAGAGAAACATCAAGAATATTACCTAAATTTGATGAGATTTACACATTGTTAATAAATCTGTTATAATTTTATATAACAGATAAACTTATAAACTTCATGCTGCAGAACTGAAAGATTTCAGTACAGTAATAATAGTTGTCTGAATTCTGTGATAGCCATAGGATGTAAATATGAACTGGAATACAAACCTCACTCTGAATATGCCCCAAAAGGGAATCAGTTCACATGTTTTTGTGTAAAATAACTTTATTAATGCTTGCACTGGGGTGCTCAACTTATATAGTTTGAGCATCTCTGATTTTAGAGTTTCCAAGAACTTTCTGTTTCAGAAAATTTCTGTTTTCAGGTTGTTTTTGAATGTAGATAGGAAACATTGAAATTACAAACAAACAATTACAAAGTAATTTGTTACTTTGTAAGATTTTTTTTTTTTTAATCTCTGTCATGAATTTAATGGAGTGTGAATGGTGAGATTGGAAGGAACAATGTTACAGTGCTTAGTGAATTCTGGATGTCTATTAAGCATAGTTATTAACAAATGGTAATGCTGCAGTAAAATACCAATTGTGCCAAGGGGACTTTTCTGTTATAAAGTGGTCTGAGAAAGTAGCTGTGGGAGGCATGGATATCAAGATTAAATGGTGCAGATACACAAGATAAATGAAATTCTATAAAGTAAGTGAAAAAACCAGTATGATTTACAAGAAGCACTTTTGCTATTGCAAACTGCAGTTCTGTAGAACTGTGGTTCTGTATCTTCACAGAAGAAGTGTTGGACATCTCAGTCGTTGAGGATTGTGGAGGTCATTCTTGCTCTAGGCCACATCCAGGTTTGGGAGGGTGAGGTGCATTATATCAGATCAGACTTTTCTTGATACTATCCCTTTTTTAGTCAGTCTGTTTATCAGACAGCTGAAGTTCAGATTGCATGTTTTATGTCAGTCATGTTTAACTGTACAGATTGCCAATTAAAGCTCCTTTCCCAAGCACTGTAGGAATCCCAGGGATTTTCCTGAACAATACTTTTGCCTCGAACCATTTCATGAATAGCTCTTTGCCAGTGACATGCTGCTTTGTTTGTCTGGTTTTTCTTGAGGTCCTCTTGTACTTTGTTGTGTGTTTTTCAGCTCTCTCTGCTTTTGTGGGCATGTGATTGTGGTTTTATACTCATGAAGAGAGAGATCTGTAGATGTCCGTAACTGCACAGGACACTGAGGATTTTGGGGAATGTAATTAAGGTCATGAAGTTGCTCATACGTATTTGGTATTCCTGATTATGCCTTTGACACTCCTGCTTTTCTTGATTGCAGGTTGGACTTGCCAGACGATTCCAAGCAGATTCTGTTCCCCAAGGCAGTCGATCACGGCTGGCTGGATAACTGACCACTGGATCGATGAACAGAAATTCACTGAGATGACATAGGAAGGGGTGTCAAGGACAATGGTGCAGAAAAAGAAAACCTGCCCTCGGTTACTTGACTATCTTGTGATCATTGGAGCCAGGTAATGTAAGAGTCTCAGCGCTGCTTTTGTTTGGGCAGTAGAGTGGGGATGGATAGCCTGGCATCCACCGATGAACCCTTGCTTGGAGCTGAGCAGGTGCTGTCTGGAATGCATAATGGGAGCATCTACTTGGGCCAGGGTACCTTCTAAAAGATACTTGTGCAGCCAAAGTTCTTTAATTTGCAGTCTTCAGACTGCTTGTTGAGGGTCTGCAAAGGGTGACTAAGAGAAGTGATTTTATATATGACTCTCTGGTAGCCTATGCATCTGAACTTTGCTTCTGCTGGCATCAGGATAGAGGGATTCAGAAATCGAAAATACTGAAAGCCACATGCAAGTAAAATTATAGTTTAGGGTTACTTTTCTAGCCTTTGAAGCGTAGTCTGTAAATTTAGTTTAAAAAAAATCATCTGGAACTTGCCTTACTTGGCTGTTTCTCCTTCTAATACTCATTTATCCTCATAGGAATGACATGAATGCTTTATTTTTTTAAAGTCTTATTAACAATCAGCGGACAAAACATTATGCTTATTTACTTAAAGTGTATATGAAATGTAGGGTTGATACGTGTGCTGTTTGTTCAAATACACAGGTGCTCAGTAAATGCTATTTTTCTTTATTCAAAGTTTATGCAGCAACTTTCTGCCAGTCTATTTGATGCGTGTGTTCTGAAGTCTATTTTACTTTCATTTTTAAGTATCAGTGGTTTATGTGCATCACCCTGTTGCTTTACCTCCCACTTCCTTTTTGGAATACTTTGGGGTGCAGCATTTAAATAGGCTAAATGGAAGAAATCATATAATCCTAAGTAATAATTATTTCTCTTATTGTATATTCTGGAAAGAATAATAGTTTAATTAGTTCTTATTGTATGTAGAAAAATAACCAAGTTTTCCATATGTGTGTCACTGACTAGGAAAAGGAGGAAGAAATGTTAATTGCCTCCTCCAGTAATGCTTATAGTGTCTGATGTTCCCACTGAGGAATTTGCTAGCATCACTTCTGGAGTCCTCCAGTTCTCTTGGGTTTTGCTGGACAGCGGCAGCTGGATTGCTAATGCCCAGAGGTCTTTTGTCTCTTTAGGCACTTGAACAAAAATGCCTGTGATAAGAGATGGAGCTGACTGAAGTAATCAGCTACTGCAAAGTCCTTAAAGCTCCACGTGGCCTTTACCATCACATCTTGTTATCTACCATGTGCAAATAGCAGTGCCTTTTGGAAGTATTCCCTTTTATTAGATGCAGATTTTCTATATGTCTGAGCAGACTCTGTAGCTAATATTACTGCAAAGGCATGAACTGATGATGTATCCACTGATGCTTTGTTGGCGACTTTGTCCTTTAACCATTTACTGTCAAATAAACTCTCTAAACAGTACCAGCATTATTTGACGTTTCTTCTTCAGCATATGATGCATTAGTTGTATCCACTGTATGTAAAAGCTTTTCAGGGTTTCTTTTTTCTTTTCATACAGTATTTCAGTACTTAACTGTACAGGCAGGATAAATTCTGTTACCAATTTATGCTTTATTACTAAAGCATTTTTATTTTTTCTTTAATAAAATATTAGCTTGGGAGAATTAGTCAGCAGAGCTATTTACACCAGTGTAAACTTACCTTTTGTAAATTACCAACGTTCTATTACTACTTGTTTGGGTTTTCTCACCTCTCAGATAAGAGGAAAGCAAATGTAATTTCTATTTCAAAATGAGCAAGTCTAAAGTATCAAGGCGAGAAAATGTCTTGTAGGAGATCCCATAGGAGAGTGATGGTGGAGCCAGGTCTCCTACATCCCATTAAGTAAACATAATACTAAATGCTAATTACGTTAGAAAATGGTGAGAGGTCAGACTTTAGAGCAAAGAGATCAAACCAAAGAGCTGTTGTTCTGGGGACATACTTTTCTTCCTTTGCCACATGGATCTCATACTATTTGTCTGGCACTTACTCAGTAACTTTAATAGAAAAATAGTGGTAGGGAAATAGTTAATATCTGGAAAGAATCTGTTCTTCTGGTGGAAAATTAGGAATGAACAGTATTACCTTTCTGTCTTTGTGTTCCATTAGTGATTGTAGTAAAAAGGCTGGTGAGCCAGTGTTACGCAGGTCTGCATATTAATGCCTGGCTTTTATAATAACTTACACTTCAAATCCAACTTGAAAATCAAACCCAGGAATATGTATCTATATCTATGGTTGCTAGAACTTTTTATTGAAAAATTTACAGGATGAGGTCCATATCATTCTACTATTTTTCTGAGTTCTTTCCTAGTAAATTCTTGTCTTTCCAGTTAGGAATTGATACTGGATTTTCTTACTAAATTTTCATAGATGGCTGAAATCCAGGGAGGTTTCATCTGACTCTATATTTGGAGAGGGACAGTATTTCTTACCCAAGTGTTGCCCGGAAACCTGTGTGGTTGAATTCATCAAATGAAATCAAAGTCAGGAAAACATGATAATACGATGTTCTTCTGGGAACAACATACTTCTGAAAGGCCTTTCCTCAGTCAAATTTGAAAAGGCTTTGTATTGGGCCTTGATAAAGATGGTATAGACCTTTTTATTTAACCGTTCTGCAGCTGTGGCCTTGTGCTAGTGATGGAGCATTTTGACTAGCGACTGAGAAGTTGTGCTTTCCCTGCACAGTAGGGGAGAGAAAAAATAAAGATGAAGCTGCACCCACAGGCTCCTGACACGTTAGCAGGGAGATACCAAAGATGATTATGGGCATACTAACCATTCCATGACTTTATGATTAGTCGACTATTTATGGGGGTTTTGTTTGCTTTTTTTTTGTAGGCAGCCAAGTAGTGATAGTGTTGCTCAGACTCCTGAACTGCTGCGACGTTACCCTCTAGAAGACCACGTGGACTTTCCCCTACCACCTGATGTTGTGTTCTTCTGCCAGCCAGAAGGATGCCTGAGCGTGCGGCAAAAACGCATGAGCTTCCGTGATGACACTTCCTTTGTCTTCACGCTCACAGACAAGGATACAGGTGTCATTCGCTATGGAATCTGTGTCAACTTCTACCGTTCCTTCCAGAAGCGAGTACCCAAGGAGAAGGGAGAAGGCACGGGGAGCCATCGAGCTCGGGAGGGACAGAAGTCCACCAAATCTGGGGACGCATCTGCACCCCAAGAGGAAGTGGGTACTGAGAGTTCCGAGAGTGGTTCTTCCCTGCAGGCTCCAAGTACAGAGTCTACTCCAGATGTGAATCGATCACCGCGCAGTAAGCGCCTGGCCAAAGGCAGCCATCGCTCTCGGAACAGCACTCTGACTTCTCTGTGCATCCTTAGTCATTATCCCTTCTTTTCCACCTTTCGTGAGTGTCTGTACACCCTCAAGAGACTTGTGGACTGCTGTAGTGAGAGATTGTTGGGCAAGAAGTTGGGGATTCCTCGTGGGGTGCAGAGGTATGTTGAAGGGGAAGAAAGAACTTTTTCCTCCCGCTGTTTGTGTCCAGGGCTGCAATTGTCTGCATGGCAAATTGTAGCTACAGGTGTGGCTGCAGAAGCTGCCAGATACTGGTGGTTGACCTTTTTGATGTTTTAACCCAGGATCACAGTGGGAAAAGGAAAGTTTTGTGATGATTGACTTAAAACTTCTCTGTCTGATTCTGTAACCTGGTAAGATTTTAATTTTTGATATGCCTAAGGAGGCACTATCCTGCTAACAACTGACTGAGCATCATCTTTTCTGAAGCTGAGCACTGATGCTGTTATTGCTGCTTTGGCCTATAAGCTCCATGGCAGTGTATGTCAGGACTGATTCTCTAGAAAACTAGAAACAGCCAAGAAGCAACGTAGAGAATTTCCATTTGGGGCAAGAGGGAAATGGTGAAAGTGTGCCTAATAAGCTTATGGAACAGTCTGAACTTCAGCGTGGGAGAGAAAAGACTAGAGAATCAGGAATGGCTGAAAGAGATCAAAGTACAATATTTGAAGGGGAGAGGGAGGAGACGTAGAAAACAAAGGAGTTGGCTAGGAAGCATATGGGAATGGGGGTTGGTAACAGCAAATTAACAGGAACTTGGTGTATTTTTAATGTGATGTAGTAATCTTGCATATCTGCTATTAAAATGTTGGGTATGGAACAAAAGCTGTTGCACTGTAGGGTAGAGAAGGAACAGTGTCTTTATGTGTATCAGTCATGGATTTTTATCTGTGCTGTTGTGCCTGACACCTACATTCCAGGATGATATTTTCCCTTCCAATATGCTAACTGAAAAGAGAAAATATAAAAGGAATTTCTGGAGGAGGGGATTGTCTCAATAGTAAGAGGGATGGGGCTGTGAGATGGCTCATAATGTGATTTAAGTAGCCTGGTACATTCCAAATTAAACTTGTCAAAAGCAAAAAATGACAGGACATCTATCATTTTTATCTTTATGACCCCTTTGCATTTTTTGCAAAAAAGGGGGGGAGAAATCTGTCCTGTTCACAGAGCAGTAGCCTACTTCTTGGGTTACTGCCCTGGAACAGTTCTAGGTGAGTCTCCTGGGCTTACAACTGACTCTCTTGCGTTAGCAGATTTATCACCTGAATCCACTGACTGCTGGGGAAAAAAAATTATTCTGTCATAACAAAACTTTTTTTTTTTCCCCTCCCCATGGAAGTGTGTATTAAGGGAGCTTGTTTTGTCACTTGGTTTAGTCTGATAATTACTGAAGCAGAAAAAGAGCTAAATTTAATTATTTTCCTCAACTCTGAGAGCTCATCTGATTTTTGAAAGAGGTGCTAAAATATTCCAGTGTTTGAAGGGTGTGTGGTATTTGAAAAGTTTGCTCTTTTTGGACATAATTCTTAAAGAGCAGAGCTGAGTGACAGATGAGGAGGGCAGGAGAAGGAATACTGAGCATACGTCTCCGTGGGTTTGAATTACCATGTGGTTTGCAAGTTGTGACCTGAAAAAGTAGAACGGTTTTGAAGTGGTGGCAGAATAAAGGTGAAACTGAATTCTTAAAGCTTGCAAAAGGATGAGCATGCCTGTTAACAACCTAATGTCTTGTGCATTACAAGTGGCTGAAGGAAGAGTGGAGGATGCGAAGCATTGCAGTTCCTGAGAGGTGTATCACTTGCTCGGCATAATCTCAAATTGCCCTTCTTTTGACCCCTCCAAAACTAATTTTTCTTCCTTTCTGAAGCCTCCAGTGTGTCCTTTTTCCTTTTTGAACTGTAAGGTAGAGCCTCTAATGGGAACCCATACCATTCTAAGGGATCTGTTGGAGTAACTGAAGATATTTATCAGGCTGAAGTTTGTTGTCGAATGGCTACAACATGTTTGCAGCCTTCACTGTGCTACAACATTAAGGGGCTAAGGCTCTCTAGACAGCTTTCAGAAATTCATATTGTCAGCTGAAATGCATCCCCTTCTGCTATTGGTTATTCAGCTCTTAAGAATGACATAATGAAATTTAAGGTAGGATGAAAGAAGAGTATTTTATTATGCCAAAACATCTGGGAGATCTTGGTGTGGCATATTTTTCTTGTCTTGGGTTTAGTTCCTATTCTTGCAAATGTTTGTAGGACTGCTGGAAGCAGCATCCTGCAGTCAGTCTGCCACAATTCTGGGTGAGATGTGAGAGTATCCTCTGTGTGTGCTGCATTTCAAGCACCAGGGTGATGAGAGATCTTTAGAGGTCTGGACCTGACTGAACCCTTTAAATAAATGAAGGAATTCTTAGGCGGGAGTGACATACTTGTGTTGATTTAAAAAGGTGGTGAGGGGCTGGAGCATCTCCCCGGGGAGGAAGGGCTGAGCGGGCGGGGGCTGTTCAGCCTGGAGAGGAGCAGCTGAGAGGGGATGTCACCCACGGCTGCAGGTATCCCCGGGCGGGTGCCCAGGGGACGGGGCCAGGCTCTTCCCAGCGGTGCCCAGCGACGGGACGAGGGGCACCGGGCACAAACCGCCACACGGCCGGTTCCCTCTGAGCAGGAGGGAGAACGTGTGTCCCTGGCGGGTGGCGGGGCGCTGGGCCGGGCTGCCCAGAGCGGCTGGGGAGGCTCCTGCTGCGGGGCCATGGTGCAGCCTGCGGGGAGAGCCTGCGGGGGGGGATGGGGGCTCGGGGGGCACTGCCCGCCCGCGCTGCTCCGGGATTCCTGCCAGTGGCATACTTGTGTTAATTCCTGCCACAGGAAGATTTATACTTCCCCACAGTGGTTGTTCCAGCAAGTTAAATCCCTACCCTCCATTCATCTGTGTAACCAAGTGATTGTTAGCTGCATCTTTTAATTCACGGTGGGTCTGCCTTTTCCCTGGAAGACCCTTGTGGAAGGGCTGTCAAGTGAAGCTGTTGGAGTATTAATCTTGTTCTCCCTGTACAGGGATACAATGTGGCGGATTTTCACAGGCTCCCTCCTGGTGGAAGAAAAGTCTAGTGCGTTGCTACATGACTTGCGGGAGATTGAAGCCTGGATATACCGGCTGCTCCGCTCGCCAATGCCTGTTGCTGGTCAGAAGCGGGTGGATGTGGAAGTCTTGCCACATGAATTGCAGCCAGCTTTGACCTTTGCTCTTCCTGATCCATCCCGCTTCACCTTGGTGGATTTCCCTTTACATCTGCCTTTGGAGTTGTTGGGAGTGGATGCCTGCCTGCAGGTGCTGACCTGCATCCTTCTGGAGCACAAGGTAAGAAGGGAGGAGGTGATCTTTGGTAGGTATGTAGGAAGTGCTCTTCTCTTCAGATGGAGTGTGTAGAGCAGGCTGGGTGTGTAGAACAGCTGTCTCCTGCACTGCCTGGAATCAGTTTGTCTGCAGGGGGGCAAGGGATAGCTCTTTCTGACATTCTTGTTTTGAAAAGTTTTGCTCTCCTTCAAAAAAGCACCTGAAGCTTGTTTTCAGACAGATTAATAGAGGGTCACCCAGTTCACAGGGAGGCGGGGGAGCATTAGAAGTGAATGGGCTGCAGTGCTAATGTGAGTTTCTTTGGTTCCAGGTTGTATTGCAGTCCCGAGATTATAATGCACTCTCAATGTCTGTGATGGCCTTTGTGGCTATGATCTACCCGTTAGAGTACATGTTCCCAGTGATCCCTCTGCTTCCCACCTGCATGGCCTCTGCAGAACAGGTACGTATTTTTCCTTTATTGCTCTTTTACAAAGGCTGTTTCTGTGATGTCTGAAACTTATATAGGAGTAGCCCTTGTTTCCTTCCCCACTGTTTTCGCAGGGATTGTAGCAAAGTCTGCCTTGCAAAGAACGTTCTTTGTGTGCCATAACTATTTAAATCAGAGGTAGCACCACTTATTTAGGATATCTTCAAAGCATGCTTAGTGAATAGTATGACTAAGCACTAGTTCACAAGCAATCGACTGAAAGACCATAGATCCACAATATTATGACGAGTATTTACCCCCCACCCTCCCCCCAGCTGAGTATTAAGGCCTTTGGGGAGAGTCCAGCGTAATATTTGAGGATGCTTGCAGGTTCTTGATTCAGGGGTTGGGATCTATTGCCTGCAACGTATTCTTCTCAGAAATATGAACTGTTGAGTTACTTCAGCTGGGACCCTGGGTTTTGCCAGTAGTCGGCTCTCAGCAGGAGCTCATTGTTTTGCTTGGAAAGATAGAATTCAGGCCAGCTTACTGCTTCAGTGCTCTCTTGCAAATGATGCTGCAGGTTTGTTCTCATAGCACCCTTGGAGGTGACCAACCGTTCTAGATTTAAAGAATAAATTAAAGCCACTGGTCTCAAGCTGCTACATGCCTTATTGATGTAAGCTTTTCCCTCTGCTGATTCCCTTATCAGAAACAACCTGAATTTTTCCTTAGGTTTTCCATGTACATTTGAAAAAATGTGTCAGTTCCTTCTGCTTCCTGGAGATGTTGTTTTGAAACCAAAATACCATTACAAGGGTAAGGGTAAAGCCCTTTGCATGGGTAGAGCCATATTTACAATGGCACAGACTCAGTTTGAGCTGAGGGTGTATTCAGCTGTGCTCACTGCATCTCTAGTTAGGTTTGGTCCATGACAGATTGACAGATGTGGCAAGCTGTTAGATTAGCTAAGTTTTTTTTCCCAAGAGCCATGTAGTCATATAAATTACATCCCAGGGTAGGGGAAGGCACAGGACGTGGAAATTCATTGTCTTCCAGATGAAAATTGAAGGTCTTTGAGTAGGAGCTTTTATTCTGCCTTTTTTTTTTTCCCCTAAATGTTTCTATTGTATGAAATTAATTATCAGTGCCTTGTGTGGTGTCTCCTCAGCTATAAACATCCTGTAGTTAATAAATAAATAATTGGGAAGGACGTGGTGATATCAAATGCAGATCTTGTCCTTACTGAAGTCTCTCTTTCTCTCAGTTGCTTCTAGCCCCTACACCTTATATCATTGGTGTTCCAGCAAGTTTCTTCCTTTATAAACTGGATTTTAAAATGCCTGACGATGTATGGCTGATTGACCTGGATACCAATAGGGTAAGTGGTGTCCATGAGGACTTGCGGCTTTGTTTCCAGGGTGTTGATGCAGGTGTCTGTGTGTTGGGGGTTGTATTGTGGTTTTTTTTTAAATTAATTATTATACTTTATGGCTTTTATTCTTCAGTCTCTGGCGTGGTGGAGATTCTATTTTGAAAATGACTACAGCTGGGGAAATTGTAGTCTGTTGCTGTGCTTAATTCCAGGTGATCGTTCCTACAAATGCAGAATCTTTGCCAGCACTGCCAGAACCAGAAGCTTCAGAGCTGAAAAAACATCTGAAACAGGTAATAAGCACTTTGGGGAAAGGACTCAGACTCAGTAGAACTTAGCAGCTCTTCTGCTGTACTGGACAAGAACGCAAGTCAGCAAATATAAAGCAAAATGTGTTAAAAGCAGGTGTGTATCCTGGCACATCAGATGGATGTGGAAATGTTTCAGACTACTAGATACTCTTGTTCAAAAAAGTGTCCCTTGGTCACTCATGGAGAGGTCTACTTCTCTGAATGTGGAGGTGGGCTGATCAACAGGGCTGATTAAACAAAGTTGTGGGGGTTTCTTTTGAGATTGCTGAGCTGTATGACTTTCTAACATTGTCTTCTCCTGACTAAGCTAAATCTGAGACTTTCATCTTGTTTCAGATCTCTCTGTAGTTTCTCCAGAGGACTTTGTTGTCATTTTTGTTACCTGTTTCATCTTTTTCTGTCCCTACTGCTTCCACTTTTGTCATTTGTAGGGGAAGCACAGGACTAGGACTTTTCTGTCAACCTGTTTGAGGTGCCTCTTCCGTATAGTTGGCCAGATAGAACGACCCCCATGTTAGAAAGCAACAGCATTTTGAGCTTGAAAAGCAGTATCAATTCATACAGATATTAAGTGCTAGGTATCCAGTTGCTGCTTTTCTATATTAACGGAGAGAGTTAATTTGGAAAACTGAGTGGTCCCTGAGGCTTATAACTGCAGTTAATTTCTTACCCAGGTGAGGGATAATTTGAAATGCTCCTGGACACAACAGATGGTTTCTGTTTTTTACTGTTGTTCGGGGCTAACTGTTTCTGGTTGGTATAGAAAGTTGCAGATTCCTCCTTTACATTTGCCACGTGGGCTTTAAACTGACTTGATCCATCAAGCTGTGATCATCTCTGTTTCCCCTCCATTCACAGATCTGTGTGTGAGGTCTCAGTCTCTCCTCTCAGGTCCTGCTAAGCCATTAATCAGCTTGGGTCATCCTGGCTGATCGTGTCAAGCAGGTTTTATCTCTTTATTTCTGTTTTCCTTATGCACGCTGCATGCAGTATCTAAAGGTAAAGTGTGTAACTAATGTGATGAGCTCTGCTCTTTCTCTCTCCTTGTAGACCAGGAGAGCAAAGTGTGTAACCTGTTTGATACCTCAGTACCTGCTGTCAGCACAGATGGAAGCGATGTGTTGCTTGGAGTTTTGTTAGATCCACCTTCCTCCCACTTCTGCCTCACCCCCTTGCAATTTCAGGCACTATTCAGCAAAACTCACTAGGGCAAAATTCGGTATCAGAAGAACAAATTGCAATTTCCTTGAAGACATATTTAAAATTCTGAGAGTGTTCACCCAAATTTGAATTACATCTTTGTGTATTCCTGTAGGCATTGTCATGAAGAGTTGACCATTGGCAAAGGAGAAAGAGTGCCACTGGCTGCTGTACAAAGTAGAGAAGACTAAATTGTGGCCCACTTCACTAAGATTAACACTTCAGTGTGCCTTTGGGTCTTGGTGACAATGAATAAAATTCAGGATATCTGCTTTTAAACTACAGTAGAAAATTCTTAGCTGCATCAATAAGGCCAGCAGCCTTTCTACTTTCCAGAGTGGCCAGATGTGAATGTTTGGGGGTGGGGCAGTTAGACCTGTCTCCCAAGATGTGCCTATTTTGTGGTCCCTTTTATTTCCTCTCATTTGTGATATTTTGTAGTAATAGATATTTATTTTTTTTTTCCTTCCATCTGTTTCTCTGTGGTCATGTGCTCGTCTTGGCTCTGATGGGCTGCTGGTGTTATCATATGATCTTCCATCTTGCCTCCAGTGTCTGGTTAGCATGACTGCAATCACTCAGAAACAGCTGCTCACTCCTGACAAAAAGGTTCTTTATTTTATTCTTTTCCCCTCAATTTTCCATTTTACCCTTTTCCTTTGGAGTTTTGGTTTTTGTTTTGTTTTATATATTTATTTCCTTTTGAAATAAAAAGATGAAGACTCAGTGGGCAAGTGGGAGAAGCGAGGAGGATTTAGGCTAGGTCTGGGTGTCCAGGACTGATGTACCACCTGTGCTGCTCCAGTGCATATCCTTGAAGATGTTACAAGGGTCGAAGAGGAGGTAGCTTTATGGAGAGATGAAGACCTCATTCAGATAGGAAGTGGAGGTTTTCATGGATGCAGGCAGGTGGCTGTGTAAAGGTGTCTCCACATTGTCCTGGGATATCACACTCACTGGTTGAATGGCCAAGTTGCAAGGCAAGTTTCAAGGCCTCTAGGTCCCGAGATGTATTCAGATTACACATGGGAATACCTCTGCAATAAATTGTACACAGTGCAGTACTACTAGTGGTCCAGTTTGGACTATCTGTTTTCATGTCATGAATGACCTAGCAGAGAACTTCTGTGCTACCCCTTGGCTGGCTCCAGGACTGTTTCAGCATTGAGGAGATTGCTTTGACAATCCCCATAAAGGAGGGCCTGGAGGTATTTGTTGACTCAGCACAGGAGATGGTTTAAGATGAACTAATGGAGCATGCACAATTGTTGCAATTGCCTAGAGGGCAGGGTAGCTCTTATCTCTCTCTTCTTCCTTGAATCACTTTTCTTGCTGAATATGTGCATAATATTGTCCTTCACTAGGCACTGGCCAGCATGAGTCTGAATACTCAGCCCATTCTTAATCTAGAGAAGTTCCACGAGGGGCAGGAGGTGTCACTGCTGCTGGGAAGACCGCAGAATGATTTGCAGTCTACTCCCTCCACAGAATTCAACCCTCTGATCTATGGAAATGATGTGGACTCTGTGGATGTGGCTACCAGGTGAGGCTGAACAGGAGAGTAGCGTTGAGTCTTTGTAAATGTTGCGCTTGGAGGCAGCACAGACACTTCTGGGGGTCCTGTGGTGAAAGCATCTTCCAGGTTCCACTTTACATCACGGGGAAAAAAAGAGCAGAAATTACAGTGTTTATCTCAGATTTATTAACAGCATGAACATAACTGTATATCTTGAGGGGGTGTTTTGTTTCTTGTATTTTCCTATAGAATATTCACCTGGTGTCAGTCTGATATTGTATCCTCAGCTTAAATCACAAGCCTTGAGCTAAAAAAAAAAAAAAAGCTGGAGACTTAGTTGTCACTTCAGCTGGCAGATATGAGAACGATGTCCCTCATTGAGTGGGTCTTAGTGTTGGGATGGTGAATTAAAACAAAGTGATTTCTTGGGTTTGGGGTTTGTTTGGTTTTTTCCTTTTTTTTTTCAAGATAACTGTTTTCTAAGAAGACTTAGATTTTCATACTGGGTTACCATTCTTCAGAGGTTTGAAACACTGCCTACGGCATATGTTTCAAAGGCTCTCTGTTTTGTTCTGTGTTTTTATCTAATACATTGTCCTCTGTTTCTTTTTAGGGTTGCTATGGTGAGATTCTTCAACTCGCCCAATGTTTTGCAAGGTTTCCAGATGCATACTCGCACCCTTCGACTCTTCCCACGACCAGTGGTGGCCTTCCAGGCAAACTCTTTTCTTGCCTCTAGGCCGAAGCAAACACCTTTTGCAGATAAGCTTTCCAGGACACAGGCAGTAGAGTACTTTGGAGAATGGTCACTCAACCCTACTAACTATGCTTTCCAAAGAATTCATAACAGTACGTTTTGGTCTTGCCTTTCCTGGACTTGGATGTCATGGCAGAACTTAAAAGCAAAGAGATTCTAGGGAAGGATTTTGTTTTACACCATGTTATTCCTGCTGGGGTGGGAAATCCAGTTCAAGGAACAATTTTTTCATTTTTATGTATATCTTCATGTGCTTCTTCCAAGTTAGCCCTGTTATTAGCAGCTCACTCCTCCAGTTAATTTTATCTCTTGTCTTGTTTGGTTACAGAGAAGTCTTGTAGGCTTCTTAAGAGTAGAGATTGTCCCTTTCTTTGTGCAGGACTTCGTAGGAGATAGCTTCACTGTGAATGAAGCCTTTGATGCCAATAAATGAGATCAATTAACTCTCCCTTTTTTTTGTGCAGACATGTTTGACCCAGCACTGATCGGTGACAAACCAAAGTGGTATGCTCACCAGCTGCAGCCCATCCACTATCGTGTCTATGACAGTAATTCACAGCTGGCTGAAGCGCTGAATGTTCCAGCAGAGAAAGAAACAGATTCTGATCCCACTGATGACAGGTTAGTGGGAACCATGACCCTAGGCATGTGACGGTCACTTCAGATGGCTGGGCCTCTCCTCCTAGTTCTCATTTGCAGCCTTCCCTGTAGCCTGCTAGGCCGCTGTATCATTTCTTCTGTCTGGGCAGAATACTGACACACAAGTGAATTGTTGTCTTACTGCTTTGTCATCACAGCAGCTTCTTAACCCCTTGCTAGTGTCTTCTCAAGCCTTCATTTAATGTGATGCTCCACTTGTATTTTCTGGTTTTCTTTTGCTATTTGTATGCCACTTGACATTTGGTGTTTCCTCCCACCCTAATGCTTTTCCCTTCCATGCTGTTCTTTCTCTAGTTATTTCTATTACAGTACTACAAGTACACCCACCTATCTTACCACTCCTTCAAATCTCTACTCAGTGTGCATGTAGTTATGCGAAGCTTGTTAGCACTACCCACTGCCTGAGACCTCGTGTGTTCAGTAAAATAAGAGTAAACTTTTTTTTTATAGTAGTTTTGGCCATATTTCCCAGTTTTGCATCTCGTTTTATTGTCCTTCATTGTCTGCTAGCCTGTGAGATCTTTCAGGCTTGGACTTGCACATCTATGTTCTACACAGCACCAGTGGTCCTGACAGAGTGAGTGGAATTTATCGTTAGTATAAAAAGGGAATGCCTTTACTTGTGATTTCCAGTTCCCTTGAAGTCACCCTACTCACACACTGAGAATTAATACCACTCCCTGCTCACTTACGCTTGACCTCATTAATTTTGCTGAGAGCCTTTAAATGTCTTCCCATATTGTCTCTTCATGTACCACAGAGTTATTTCATTTGCTCTGACCTTTCAGAAGTTGGCTTCTGACTCTTGCCAGAAATTTGTGGCAAAAATCATGAGATTTTTGAGAGGCCCATGCAGACAGTGCTGATTCACATCTTTGAAGCATCAGGCCCCACTGTTGCTGTTATGCTGTTATGCTGCCACTCATCTCTCTCTCTCACCTGTTGTGGCAGTGGCAGTGACAGTGTCGACTATGATGACTCAAGTTCTTCCTACTCCTCCCTCGGGGACTTTGTCAGTGAGATGATGAAATGTGACATTAATGGCGATACCCCAAGTGAGTAACTTTTGAGCTTTACTTTCGTGAGGTCCACACAGGTTCCTCTTCCCCATTCATCTGCACGGTAGGAAAAATGCCTCCCCTAAGTCTCCCTGAATCAGAGCAAAGTATTGTTCCATTGTAGTCTTGCTCTGAGGTAAAAGTGCATTCTGTGCTCCTTCTTCAATACCCAGGGGTAGACTGAAAAAAGACATTTCTCCTGCTTATAAAGGACACTGGAAGGAGGAGGAACAGAAATAGGTGCTGCTGAACAAAACTGGCTCACTAGATCTGGAAACAACCTGCTGCTGCTAGTAGATACTGTGCAATGTGGGCGGCAGTGTACAAGCTTTCCCCTGCCCCCGTACATCTCAGTGCGGACTTTAACGGGTCACTCTGTCCTAGTGGAGACAGGAAAATGCATTTTCTGTGACTTATATGGAGGCTGCAGCAGTGGCTTCTCTTGTGAGAGTGGGAAATTCTCACTTTCTTCAGTAAACTAAATCTAGGAGTGCCAACACATTTCCAGTGTCCCAGGGGTAAGAATAATAATCATAAGGTGCAACAAAAGGAAATCTGCTTGGTCATAAGGAAAAGATCTTCATGGTTAGTGTAGTCAAACAGGTTCCCAGCATCACAGTAGAATGTCAAGGCTGGGAGACTTTCAGAAGTCAGTGGGACAAGGCCCTGAGCAACCTGCTTTAACTTTGAAGTTACCCCTGCTCTGAGCAGGGAGTTGGAATAGGTGACCTCTGAAAGCCCTTTACAGCCTAGATTTTTATGCAGGTTTATTCTCCTGAGCAGTCTTCATCTGCTAAGGGATCTTTAGTTAGGTGGGCAGAAGGCTGAGGAAGGCAGTGTTCTTTAACGCAAAATGATGTGTTCGCAGATGTTGACCCCCTGACTCACGCAGCCCTTGGTGATGCTAGTGAAGTGGAGTTTGATGATTTTCAAGAATATTCAGGGGATCTGGATGAACAGGCCATGGACAGTGAAAACTCCCAAGAAAACAACCAGCCTCGTTCAAGTTCCAGTACTACAGCCAGTAGCAGCCCCAGCACTGTCATCCATGGAGTGAATCATGTGTGTACTGAGATGAGTTCAGCCCCAAGATCAGCGTATTAGGATATAAAGAATGGGAGAATGCACGTGGTTCTTTCTGAGAAGGGCAAAAGCTAATAGGCCTGCGAAACCATGCACAGATTAAATGGTCCCACAGCTCACCTCTCTATGTGACTCTGGGGTCATTCCCTTCAAAATTGCATGCTCTTTTTGGACTTTCTGAGCAAGGTGGAGTTTACTCTTACCCTTTTATGCTGCGATAGAGCATTCCTGTACGTAAGAACTCCCATGCATTGGAAAATGCAACATTAACTTAGAGCAGCAGTCCAGGCTGTGACTGCAGGAATTGCTTTTACAGTCTGGAAAGACTCAGTGCACTATAGGAACAGGGAGTAGGGTGGGGAAACTCATTAATCTGTGGTCATTTAGGAAGAAAGGGAGTTGCCTGTGTAACCACAAAACAGGGTAGTGGAGAACCGTTATCCTGAGCTAACACTCACTAGTAAGATCTGTTTTACAGCGGAGTAAGTCCCTAGAGCAATGCACAAATACTGCAGCCTGTATAAAATCCTAGGTTAAAGCCATGGATTGGGGGGATGGGGGGTGGGGTGGGGGTGGGGGGCAGTAACAAACAGCGAGGACCCTGCAGACTTCCCAGTTTGAAATAATTGTTTTTGTCCTGCCCTTCAGTTGTATGTAACGCAAATTAGCGAACAGATCAATGATTTGACTGGTCCACAGGAGTCAGCAGATACAGCAGAAATTGAAGAGAAGTTGGTTGCTGGATTTTCAAACCACCTCCCTTCCTTGCCACTGCAACCAAGCTTTCCCAAGATAAGCTTGGATCGCGGTGAGAGCGACGGGGCAGCTGGCAGCACGAGCTCCTCGGAAGGGGTGCTGAGGAAGCGGGAGTATGACAATCCATACTTTGAACCACAGTATGGTTTTCCTACGGAAGATGAAGATGATGAGCAGGAAGAGAGCTACACCCCAAGATTCAACCAGAATCTCAATGGAAGCAGGCGAGTCCTCCTTGTCTCCTGCCCTTCTGTACAGCACTGTTGGGGTTTCCGTCTGCTCTGTGTAGTTTAACGCTCGTTCGTTCCAACGCCTTTTGCACCTGAAATGTGTTGTTGGTCACTCCATTTAATACTGAAATTCTGTAAACCCTTCTGGTTTGAGTAAAGGCACTTGCTCATTTCCCTCAGTTCCTTGCTTTTATGTAAGCAGTGGGAGCTAACAGAATTACCAGTTCTTCCTAGAAACATTCTAGTTTATCACCTACTGAATTCTGGAAACCTTAGAGTGATTTTTTTTTTTTTTTTTAATGTAATTTTATTTTTTTTCTGTTGGTGAAGCTTTATCTTTTGGGAGGAAAGATGCTATAGTGATGGATGACATAGGGTTTTCTTGTTACTCTTCTCAAAGCAGAACCCTTTCATCCCCAAATCCACCCATGCCCTTTTGCAGACAAGTTTTCAGCATGCCCTAAAATGTAATAAAAGCCTGAATGCAAAGATACTTCAATTCTCTCGGTTTTTCTTTTACTTTTTTTCTCTTTCTCACAAGGTAAGGGTAGTGTGGTGAAAGCTGATGAAGAATGAGACCAGCATCGATCTCCCACAGTCATACAATGTGTTGATTTGGGGAGGAAAGAGGGAAGGCTAATAACAGTTGTACTTAATTTCTTTAAAGGTCTCAGAAGTTACTCCGTCCAAACAGTTTAAAACTGGCCAATGATTCTGATGCAGATTCAGATTCCAGGGCCAGCTCCCCAAACTCTACTGTCTCCAACAACAGCAGTGAAGGTTTTGGGGGCATCATGTCTTTTGCAAGTATGTACTAATGCGTTCATTCAGCTGGTTTTATTTATTGTATTAGAGTTCACAGAGAGATGGAATAGAGGGATGGCTAGTAGGAGAATGACTTGGTTGTCAAATTGTTACTGGCTCTCCAGAAGTCATGTTGGGAGCCACAGGACCTGTTTAACTTACACTGCTGATAACTACCATTTTATGTATTTTTCCATAAGAAGGACTTTGATTATGTGGTTAGGCCCTGGAGTTATATGGCACTTTAGGGCACAAATAGAAATTCTTTCTGATTTAAGCAAAAAAATTATGCAAGTTCATGAAGTTGATAACAAATCTTACCAGTAGTATGCCTTCCATGCTACCACATTGTGTGTTTAGGTGCTAAATTTGATTTCTTGACTGTGCTCATCTACTTTCAATTATATTTTACTAATAAAATCCACAGGTGTGGAAAACTAATCTAGAGTTTTCTAATGAGTGAAAGAAGATATGTCCAGTTGAGTCTCGCCCTATAGCGGGGAGCAGTGCAAGAAGTTTGCAGCAGTGGGGAAAGTATATTGGATGTTTCTGGTAAAAAGATTGTTACTAAAATAAGGCTGCAAGAAAAGATCCAAAGCAAACTGAAATAGTACGCTGACATTTTAAATTAACATCTTGAAGTGTTAATCAGCTCATTGGTTTACATGAGATGCTTTCAGGCTGTCTGCAGGCTTAACCAGATGACGATGCATTATTGTGTGCTTAAGGTCTGTCTGTACTAGGAGGAACTTTCATTTTCTCTTAATAAATGGAAAGCTTCTATTGTAAAGCATACTCCTGTGGCAGATTTACAGTGTTTTACAAGGCACAGTGCACAATCCCCACTTCAGAATTGCATGTTTTGGACATCTTCCATCATTCTGTTTTCTCACGTGGCCTCTGCCGTTCATTTGCTTCTGAAAAAAAGAGGATCAAACTAGAAGACACAGCTGACGAGGCTGCCTGTGTAAGTGCAGGCAGACAGGTGGATGATGCTGTTACATTTAAGTCTCAAAAGATGCAACAGCGATGATTGTAACATAAAAGCTGAGAGTTACATTTTTGTACAATTTAGAATAATCTGGTTACAGGTGTGGTTGCAGTGTATATGATACAGTGTTATGCTTGTGAGACTTTTGGGTAATGAGCTTTAATCATTAAACTTCTGGAATAAGAAGGTGAATTACAGGAACTTTAGGAAGTTTGGGTGTGTGCAGTGAGCATTAGGTGTTTAATTGTTATCTTCTTCCGTCACAGGCAGCCTGTACAGAAACCACAGCACAAGTTTCAGTCTGTCCAACTTAGCCCTACCAACCAAAGTTGGGAGAGACAAGAGTACTCCCTTTCCCAGCCTGAAAGGTAACCATTTTTCCCTTTGTTCTCTACAGCCTTTACAGTTCTTGTGACCTGGCAGCCTGAGGTACTTAGCCCCACCAGGAGTCCTGGTGGGCGATGCATTTTGGTAGTTTGGGTAGTACCTGTCTCTCGAGTAAATTGTCTTGATATTTCTCAGACTTCTTCCCAACAACTGGGCTGTGTTGGGATGGGAGGCTGGCTGGTCTAGCCTGTGTTAACAGATACACTGTGAATGTTGGTCTTGGTTTGTGTTTCATTTTGGTTTATTTTGAAGTATTTAAGTACTTAGTGTAAAGAATGGGAACCAAGAGGTAGGTCCTGCTTTTGTTGTACTGCTGCTATCTTCATGATTAGCCTCGGGTAACCTGTAAGAGCAATGATGTTGCATTTGTAAGTGACGATAATGCCAGCCTCCCGTGGACACTGCAGTTTACGTGGGTTTTGAAAGTGTTTATAGTCTTTTCAGTTCACTGAATAGAAACTTTCTGATCAAAAGCAAGTTATAACCATGCTTCAGCTCATTCAAGGTGAAAATCGATCCCTAACTTATGTCTACAGTCTTTTCTTTGGAACATCTCCTGTTTGCCTGCAGTCTCATTAGACAACATGCCTGAATGGCACTAGAGAAATGACCCTTTTACTGTGGGGAGTCAGACAGCCTGGTTGGCCTTGTACCAGGCGTAGTGACAAAAGAGCACGTGCCGGTGTTTTAGTGTTGAGAGCTTTTCAGTTGCTGAACTGGGGGAAGGTTTTATTTTACCTTTTGAGTTATTCTAGCTGATTAGAAGTTACTGCTTTTGCTCTAATATGCTGATTTTTTTTCATTTATTTTTTCCTCCTCATCATATTAATCGGTAAAGATTACTTTAATCTGGAAGTGGGAAGGGATGTGAATGAAGGTTGGTATGATGTTTGGCTGACCTTTGACCTTGTAGAAACAAAGACCAAAGGCTGTTTTTTGTGTTTCTGCTTTGGACTTTGTTTTTGAGACGAGTGATCATTCCCTGTGTGTAAAGTGAGGAGGAACAGGACTGGTAGGGTGAAAACACTAGCAGAGACTCTGCACAGCTGTTTTTGAATAACCTTTTACCAGTTGGTTATGTTCTCATGTCCAGTTGTACTGGATAAGAAACATGCTTCATGTCAGGGGTATTTCCATGGGTAAACTTAATGACCGATTCCATGCATTGGAAGAAAACAGTGATGGGGTTTGCCATCCCACGTTCATGCTTTGTGCCTCATCTTCTGCACTTTGGTGTTCTTGACTATTGTAATCCTGTAGGGCCTTTAACGTTACTACGCAGATACGAGGATGGGGTTTCCACGGAGTAGCTCAGTCTCTTTTGTGCATGTGCAAGTGTGTGTGTGTGTATTCATGTTCATTTACGTGTGCATGCTGGCTCACTGGGATTCCCACTGGGCACTTCACTGTTTTTTAAATGTTTTTGTCTCTGTTGTACAGGTATAAAATCGCTGCATTAACTTGTTCTTACCAAGTGTGTGTGGTACCTTGTGTTTCTAACTGTAATGGGAAATGATGCTGGGACTCCATCTCATTGCTGCTGTTTGACCACTTTCCATCTTCCTTTTTAATTTTTATTTCATGCACATCCATTGATATTTTTTCCTCAGTGATGCAGGTGTTTTTGATAGTGCCCTTGAAATAACAGTGTGTGCAATAATGTCCTTGAAGATGCGATACATTGGTTCCACGGTGCCAAATTTCAAGTCAAGCACTATCTCTAAGATTAATTATGCTGGCCCTTGTTGTCTTGGGCTTCCGAGCATCCTTCCTGCTCTAGCGTCATTTGGGTTTTGTTTTGAGGGAGGGCTGGGAAGAAGCTGGTAGTTGGATTCTTTTGATGCTGATGGTGGGGAGTGTAGATATTGTAGTACACTACTAATTGTATATTTTGTGTCCCAGTATTTGGGTTAAATACTATAATGGAGATTATTACTGAAGCTGGCCCAGTAAGCAATGAAGGTGGGTTCCCTACAGCATGAGCTGTGCATGATATAACAATTTCCAACATTCCCTATGCCTGACTTTGGGCTACCTTTCTCACTGGGTAACCAGTACCACATGATCTATACTAGTCACCCCCAATGCATTATGCTTTTACATATAGTGACTAATTTGAAGATGGTTCTTGTTGTGGAACTGCATGCAGAGCAGCTGAACTTTTCCTGCCTTTCACCTCCTGCTCTCATTACCATCTTCTCTTTTTCTCTCTGCATTACTCCCATTACTGTTTTCTGCCGATGTGTGATGCTAGAATATGATATACGCTGCTGCTTTTTTGGAGTTTCCATTTTGTTTGAAGTCTGTTACCTGTAATCTGAATAGGTGTGTTAGCCAGCCTTAGCGTTGCTTGTTACTGTCCTGGGATCAGATTGCTTTCCTCCCACCCCTTCCTTTCATCCTGTTTCCTCTCCATTTAGGAAACAGGCGAGCCCTTGTGGATCAAAAGTCTTCAGTGATTAAGCACAGCCCAACGGTGAAGAGAGAATCTCCATCACCTCAGGGACGAACTAGCAATTCCAGGTAATATTTTTCATTTCTTTTGGAGTATAAAGTGTGGTTAGAGTGGCCCCGTACTTGGCTAGTGTTTCCTCAGAAGTCTAGCTGTTGAAAACTAAATAATACTTTTCTGTGGCCCTAAACCTGCACGTATTATTGTCCAAGAAGATTCGGTATGGATGGTTTTACAGTTAGTTGTGCACGTACGTATTTTTCTGTGCTCCAAAATGTATCCTTTTTCTGTCTGAGATCAAAAAAATTCTAGGTCCCTACTTTAACTCAATATTTATTCTTTGTAACAGTCTGTTCTGAACAAGGTAGTCTAGCCAGGGGAGTTGTGATACCGCATGCAGGGGATCAGCTGGGTTGTATGAAGCAGTTTGATTCCATGAATTCACATGGAACTCCTTTCTCAGCCTTGAGAAAGTGCAGGTAAACACTACCTGACCTGTGCCTGTGCTTTCTCCTCCTTTCTTATGTAGCAGTCATGGGTAGAGTGACATTTACTTTGAGCTTCTGGAGTTGGGAGACAAGGAAGAACAGTAACTGCAGTTCAGACCGGGGAATGCAGCAGGCTGCACAGGAGTTCCCTCCTTTTTACCATTCCCTCCCCTGTGGCAAAACAAGCTGAAGCAGTACACGTGCCAGGGCTGCTGCACTAGTGCTCACCGTAGCGCTGTGCTTCCTCTTTTTGGGAAAACCTTCAGGCCAGACAAGGTGGCTGTGGGAGAAGGTTGTGGCACAGAGGATTCCTAGGGATTCTGAGGAGGGCTGTGAAGGCAAGGAGTAGAGTGGTAGCTAGAGGGACTAGAGGAAAACCTGGTTATGGGTTATTATAGGAAATAAGGGACAAAATATTTGCTACTACACCTGTAGAACAGAGCTTGGGCTGTGTGCAGTTACGCTAGTAGCAGGCATAGCTAGATTTGAACTTCTTTCCTTGCAACCTTTGTGCTGATAGGAAAAGCGTTTCTGTGTGTGTCCTGGCCATATGTGTCTTCCCATGCAAGCCAAGGGAAGCAGAGGGCTAACTTTTGCCTGCTTCCTCTGAAATCCATCAGTGAGAACCAGCAGTTCCTGAAGGAGGTGGTACACAACGTTCTCGATGGGCAAGGTGTTGGCTGGCTGAACATGAAGAGAGTCCGACGTCTGCTGGAGAGTGAGCAGCTCCGTGTCTTTGTACTAAGCAAGCTGAATCGCACAATCCAGTCGGAAGAAGATGCTCGACAAGATGTCATTCAGGATGTGGTCAGTGCTGAACCCGGCAGGGTCCTCATACCTAGTGGCGGCTGAGGCTCAATTTCTAGAACGTTTTTGCTAAATGGCCTCCTAAAAGCTGATGTTACAGCAGTTTTGGAATGTATGTTCTTTAATTACTTTCTCATTTCTGAAATCATGACGCTAACGGGATTTTCATTGCAGGAGATCAGCCGCAAGGTTTATAAAGGCATGCTGGACTTGCTGAAGTGCACAGTGTTGAGCCTGGAGCAGTCTTACGCAAATGCTGGCCTGGGAGGCATGGCCAGTGTTTTTGGCCTGCTCGAGATAGCACATACGCACTATTACAACAAAGGTAAGAGAACTGTTTGTGAGAATGCAGTGTTCATGAACCAAACAGGATCCTTATTGTGAAGGTTGATGTTTTTTGGCTTCTGATATTTCAGGAGTTTCATGACACTTTCAAAAATAGGTGAGAACTGTGCCGTTGTTGTGAGACCTTACAAAGCTTGAAACCATTTCCTGCACACGTGTAACTGGACCAGAGCAGAATAACAGCCATACTGATATTAGATTGAAAATGGAAACTGTGCAATGAGATATAAAACTTGGGACTTTTACAGATAAAGTGGAAATTCTGAGAGTGGGGACCGTCAGCTAACACTGTCTTCACTACAGTCGTGGAAAATTATACCAAACATCCTTGAACAGGGAGGGAGATTTTTCTAATGCGGAACCATACAAGACATATCTCGCCAACCACCTTGCATTCCATAACGATTCTTATATCACTAAGTACTCTTGGAGAAGACAGTCTGAAAATACCTCTTTATTTTTCATCTTTTTCTTAAAATCTGATTCTTGATGCAAAATAAGAAAATGCATGTGTAAGGAAAAAGACCCAAAGATGACAAAAAGCTTCCTCTCTGCTTAGTATCTGATTCAGCTGCTCAAATGATGAAAAGCTATTTATTTCGTTGTAGCAGAGGAGTAACATCTACTAAACACTTTACAGTTGTGTTCTGGGTGGCTTGTGTCAGGGATATTATGAGTTGGCTTAGCTGTCCTGGGGGTTACTGGCGTTCATTTCCACTTGTTAGAATGCTGAGGAGGGTAAGGAAGGCTGTGCTAGTGCAACAGTCCTGAACGTGGGGAATAGGCTCATTCTGGTAATCACAAGCCTTTTAGTCTGACACTGATACTAACCAAAATTATAGAGCGACTGATGTGTAGTGGCTTTAGAGTCAAGGCTTGCTAATGTAAAATCAGATACCATAATTCGATGGTAAGTAGAGTTTACCCAGGAAATTAATTGTGGTCACAATAGACGAAATTTGTTAGATGCTTTTAAAGCCTTCATACATCTTTAAAGGACTTCTCTTATTGCATGACACCTTGGTTTATAGCCAGATTTTAGCTGTTTAGTATGTTTTACCTGTTTTCAAAGAGTTGATATTTCTAGAAATGTTTTATAGAAATTAGTGCTTATCTTGATGTTCTTTAACCTATAGTATTGATTTAGTAATCCTAAAAATTTTCAGTTTGCATATGATACATACTGTTTGAATGGGATGTGATAGATATGGGTTATTTGTCTAGAGGAAGCTGAATCTTAAGAAAGCATGGCTGCGATTAATTTATTTTTGTATGGCCAAACAAAGGGCTTGTGTTCAGGAACAAGGACAGCTGGCAATAATAGCCGGACTGGGAACTGTATCCTAGGAAGCAGTGTCTCTGAAAATGGCAGCTATGTGTGAACGTCCCACTGTTTACTGTGTCTGTAAAAACTGGGGAGGGGGGCACTGTG
Organism: Falco punctatus; assembly: GCF_963210335.1. Taxonomy (NCBI): domain Eukaryota; kingdom Metazoa; phylum Chordata; class Aves; order Falconiformes; family Falconidae; genus Falco; species Falco punctatus. The sequence goes on from NC_137587.1 coordinate 3,303,812, forward strand.
TAAACCTGGGAATATCGGTTTGGAATGCAGCTCCTGTTCTGTCTCTGGATATGTCACTAACAAGACCCGCAGCTGAGGTAGTGCTTCCAGTTCTGTTCGTCACAGCTTGAAAAAAATGAGGAGGTTTCTGAAAAAGCCCGCAAGAAACTGGGAAAACACTTTTGCTCTGAAAGATGGAGATATTGAGTCTGTTGAATGTTAAGTGTTGATTGCTTTCAATTATTGTCTAAATGGAAAGGTGTTGCTGATAGCAGAATCTTTAATCTACTGGAAAAAGTGTCACAAGGTCTAGTGGTACAAGAAATTTGGATGTTAGGATATGAAATTTTGACTATTAGCCTCGTCAGCTATTGGAACAGATTGTGCAGGTTTGCAAGAGGTTCTTTGCGGAAAATCTGATTTTAATTATTCTATTCTGGAAGTTCTGGTGTAATTCAAACCATGGAGTTTGATACAGAGAAATAATCCAAACTGCCTTGGGGGATGTGTGATTATGGGAAGTCTTGGAGAATGATGGAAGAGCTTTAGCTGATAGTTTTTTGAAGGTTTTTTCCTACCTGAAGTTTCATTTAGTGTAACCTTTGCACTGCGAGGGGAGCTTGCTTGTATTCTAGAAGTGATGTTCATAGTAGTTCAGGCAGAGTTGTTTAACTTTGCACAGCTCAGCAGGGGAGATACTACAGTTACTGTGTCAGAGAAGATTCCTAGGTTTCAAATATACAGGAAGGAGATAATTTGAGTATCCCAAAACCAGCACTCTGGCTTTGTCCTCTACTGTTTCCACCAGTGCGTCAGTCAGTCTATCTGCAAGTCATGGTGACCTATGGGAACAAATGTGGGACTGAACTGTTTCAGTGCCAGGCTTAGGGAGACCATCTGTCTGATCTTCCTTTTCCTGCTCTCATTTCCTTTTTCTTTATGGTTTTTTTTTTTTCTTTTCCCAACACTTTGGTTTTTTTCTTTAAAGAACCAGAAAAAAGAAAACGAAGTCCAACGGATGGATCTGTCACTCCAGTTGGCAAGGATCCTGCGTCATCCCCAAGAGTGGAGCCAAAACCTGCGATGCAGCTGCCGGTACCTCAGCTAATGCCAAAGGCACCGAGCCCTGCAGGCAAAGGGCCAAGGGAGTTTGACACAAGGAGTCTAAAGGAAGAAAATTTTATTGCTTCCATTGGTGTGTATTGAGGTGCATGTGAAGTGCAGGAGGGACTATTTTGCCTTTAGGTTCTACTTGCATTCTCTCCATTTTAACACACTACATTGCTGCTGTAACATGCTTCATTTACACCTTAGATCACAATGAACAATCATACGTGTTTTCACTCTACTCTTGGATAAACTATCCAGGGCAGTTTTCTCCCAGAAGTTTTCTAATCTTGATTGTTTCTGAATTTCATTACACTTCAGACAGCTTTGTTTGCTTTGTGATTGATGTTTTCAAGCAACAGGAAACGGCAAAGGGGAAACGGGGCAGCAGGACTTGGAAAGGGCAACTGTGGGAGGGACTACATGAAACAAAAGTTTTGTAGTCATTGCTGACTACCTGTGGGTTATCTAGATTGTATCCTGATAGAAGTGGGACCCAGGATCTGCTGATTGTTAAGAATAAAAACTGCTGGAAAGACTTTAGTTGTAGTGTTACAGTTTCAGGGAGCAGGACTGATGGATCTTCCTTCTATGCAACAGCAAATGGAATGTGTGTCCTTCTAAACAGCATCTGCTAGGCTGGTCACTGGAAATTTTGCCAGTCTAATTTCTTAGCTGGTGTAGCTTTTATCTATGTCTGGGAAAAAGTTAGAGGTAGGCTTTAAACTATTTTACCTGAAAAGAGCCTTAGACATTTTTGGGGGAGGGAAAAAAAAAAAAGAAAAAAAATGTTTTGGTTGGATCCAACCTGCTGTGGATTGTAAACAACAGGAAAATACCATCAGCATATGAGAGAGATTCTTTGGTAACTCCAAAAATATGTCATGTTAAATTTTAGGCATTGCTTCTTACAGGCTGTTTAAAATAACTTTTTAATGGAATCACCATATGAAAGATTAATCTTCTGAGAGCAGCGTGCTGCTGTGAGGCTGTACCTGCAGTATGTGGCGTAAGGCAAGGGAATGTGTGTATCGGGCAGTTGCATGGCAGGAGTGCAGATGTTCATTCTTGCACCCACATCACAGCTGCAGGCTGAGTGGTGCTGAGTCCTTCAGAACTGATACTGAGCCCCTCTGACTTGATTTGGTTTCTTGTGTCAAGAGGGTAACCTATGGAGGCAGTTGCTCAGAAACTAGCCTTGCACTCTATTTGAAAATCTGACAGGGAGTTAAGAAAGATGCAGATTTCTAGCATTTCAGTTCAGCGGTTTGGATTGCTCTGGGTACTTAATTCCTGTTCTGTAGAAAACGCAAAAAGCAAAGTGTGCTTCTGACACTGCTAAGAATAAAACAGAAGCTAGGACAGCGTTCTTTTGAAGAATGAAGAGACAGCTTTTGACTGGATTGCTGAGACTGCTAGTTTCCCTCAGATGAAATGAAAGCCTCGTGGAAATGGAAATCATGGAGATCAGAGAGTCCACGTTTGTGAAGCATCGATGGAAGTGCTTTTCAAAAGAAGTGATACTTAGTATGTTATTTTAACTACTGTTGCCAGAATATTAGCCTTAAACAATTCACAGTCTTCAAGGACAGGCAAAAGGTAAATTCCTGTTGGTGGTTCTGATGCTGTAATGATTTCCATTTCTCTTCTATGGAACTAAGTCAGGAGAAGGATATGGTTTCACCAAAACTGATCAGAGTTTGAAAGACTTTCGTGCTTTTTCTGAAGCCTTTTTTTCTAACTGGTTTTGTCTGTCACCAAGTACCATGAGCTAGTGTGCAAGTCAGACTTGAAGAAGCTGCTCAAAAAACAATGTAGTGTCCATGTTCATCTGACTCTTGAGGTCTTGAAGTAAAGGGAATTTCTCTTTCTGTGTTGTTGGAAGATAATAAAAAGTTACTCGGCTGTTATGTTTCCTTTATATTCTGTTATGGAGGCTTCAGTATAAGACAATACTGGGACCAGCATTAGTCATGGCTGGGCTGAAATTCCTTCTGTAGTGGAACACAGGCTTTCTCATTCAAAGTAACTTCTTATGGGAAGGAGATAAACATCTACGTGTTGCTGCAATAACAAAGTATTTGTAAGTAATTCCATTTAGACATCAGAAAAAAAAATATGTGAAGATGATCCAACACTAGAACAGGTTGCTGGGAAAGGTTGTAAATTCTCCATCTGTGGAGACAGTGAACGCCTGACTGGACATGGTCCTGTGGCAGCCTGCTCCAGGTGACCCTGCTCTGAGCAGGGAGCTTTGACTAGGTGATCTCCAGAGGTCCCTTTGAAACTCAGCAGTTCCTTGATTCTGTGAAGTTTGGAAGGTCTTACGGCCTTGGGTGGCAGATACGTAAATAAAACTCTCAATGAATCTGTCGGTATTGTATGGGCAAAATACAAATTGGGCTGCTAACCTTTTGACCTAGTTACAAGAGGAAATACTAGAATGAGAAGTCAGACTAGAATTGTAACATGAAGTGTATGTTGCTGTGGTTGTTGAACTGCATCTCTGAGATCTAGAGGTACGCTAGCTGAATGTTGTGTGCATTCTTCTTGTGCTACAGGAGCGACGGCCAGGAGGTTCACAGGTTTCCGAAGTTCAGGGTGGATATGTTCCTGTTTGACAACCCTTTGTTGTTCATTTTTCAGAAAGTTTATGGTTTCTTGTGTACCTCCTGAAGTATGTAGGATGCTGACTTGTAACAGGGAGTGCTGTTGGTGTTCAAAATTCTTAGAAGAGTGGTGGATTTTTATGAGTTGAGGACTGATCTTCGCTGTGCTTTAATACCTAATTGTTTAGATTGGAAATTCATTGTGAAGATGGTGCTTCTGATATATCATTTCCTAAAAGGTCACCAATTATTTGCTTACTTCTGGAGTTCTTGTCTTCCAGGGTCCATGGTCATCACCTGTAGTGTTGGCCTTTTTGTTAGGACACCGGTGGCTTTAAAGTTGATAGTTAATAGTTTCCCTCTTTACGTTAGTTATTAGTTTAGTTTATTGCATACCTGCAGTAACTGTCAATGAAGTGTCAGTACTTACTGAAGTTTCCATTACTACTTCTTAAATAATTGCTTAATGCTGGTGGATCGCTTTATTTTGACAGTTTTTTGAAACAGAAAAGGATGTGCTACCTACTTTGCATCAGATCCTTTTTGGACCTGCTGTTCTGTTTAGTTCAGGCTCATGTAACAAAGCCATAAGCACACTATTTTATACCCCTTGAGTTTATCTGAGGTTTTCCTTTTCTTCTTTGACAAAATAGTTGAGAGTAAAATCTAGACTGTTTTTAATGCACTGGGATATACCCTACCCGGAATTAACAGGCAAGTCAGCTGAAAGTAATCTAATGGCAGGTATTGTAGCTTTCAGCCTGGTGGTTTTTAAAGTGAAGCCATATAAACTGGGCACTTAAAGAGACCAGATGTTTTCAAAGCCCTTTAACAAACAAACTCAGTACATCTTGAAGAGAATGTTATCTGTGTCAGTGTGTGCTCAGCTAGATAAGCCTATAGGATGCTGTTTGGATCCATAAGCAATTTTATCCTATCCATCTGTGTACTTATGAAAGTTGAAGGAACATCCATCAATCGTGAAGCAGATATAGAAATCAGTTGGCTAGCAGCTGTCTTTCTAGCTTTTTCTCCCTTGCTACATTTGCCTTGCTCCTAAAATGTTTAATGATAATACTTTGGAGCTTTCCTACACAATCATAATACTATGCTTTTTTAATTTTTCTTTTTTTCAAGAGACATTTTGTGAAAGAACTTTTTGGAGCCTTTCTTGCCCTGATTTCTGCCATTTGCGGGATGGGATGCTTTTCTGACACGCTTCTAGTGACTTTAGTTGCCTGGCAAGCTTCCTTGAAGAGCAATAAAAGATCGTTGTACTTTTCCCTTCCCTTTGCTGCTTTTCTGAGAGTATCTTCCTCTGTAGCATTGCCAGCTTTAACTGTGCTAGTGAGAGAGGACAGTGCCCAGCAGTCTGTCAGTTCAGCATGTCAGCTTGTACAGTCTCCCTTGGCCAGCAGGCCAGCACCTGGAATGATCTGATGTTTCTGAGCCGAAAAGATGGCTGCGTTTCGGAGGGTTGAGGAATGTGAGTGATGGAGAAGTGCAAGTGCCTCATCACTGTTTCTTCTCAGGGCTAAGCTTCAAATGAAAAGAGTGCATACAGATGTCAGACTTTTTTTTTTCCTTTTCTCTGCGTTGTATCCTCTTATGGCATTCCTTGCCTTGATTGGAATAGTCACCTAATTGAATTTTGGAAATTAGCATTAAGCATGACTGATATCTTGCTTGGTTTTGTTCTTCCCTATTTTTCATTCTTTATACCCTGATAGGAACAAGTGGATGCAGAGTTCAGCTTTTTGCACGTAGGGACTGGTTGATAGGCAGAGCCAAGCATTTATTGAGAATGCTGTCAGGTCAAAAATAACTTGGTTTATTTGTAAATTTTGTGATATTTTTAAAGATACAATATTGGTTAAATATTGTGTTAACCTACTGTTTAAATTTTCTTGGAATTGCTGCTGCTGTTTTTGTGCCTTTTCCTTTCAATGACTGACTTAAACTAGAGACATTAAAATGTTTCTGTTGATTAGAGCTTCTGTGGTGCCTACATTTTGGAGGTATAAATATGTGACAGTCTTAAAGGCCTTTCTCAGGAAAGGTGATTAATTGCATTATATGTGTTCATAATAGCTGGTTTTGCTTAATTGGTTCACGGTATGAAGTCATCTCCAACATTTGAAGTCTGTAAATGAGAGGTGATGCAGTGCTCAATTCCTAACATTGATTTCTTGCAAAATGGCATTAATTGACCCTTCACTCAGTAGTTGTTGTAAGTTTCTGCCTCTTTTTGGTTTTTTGTTTTTTTTTTTGTTTTTCTTTTTTTTTTTTTTTTTTGAGCTGAAGGGGTGGGGTTTTGTTTCAGATTTTTTTCCCCATTTTCACCTGTCTGACCAGCTGCTGACTCTTTCTCTTTCTCTCCTGCTTTCACTGCATCTTGAGTAGAATTGTGGAACAAGCACCAGGAAGTGAAAAAGCAAAAATCTTTGGAAAAAACGAGTAAGGAAATTAAAAAACATAGAAACTGACTCCTCCAGCCTCCCCATAACTGCCAACTCCCCAGGTGCAGGGTGAGCTTGCATCTATGGCACACAGTTTTTATACCCACAAAAGCCTGCATTATAGAGCCGACCAAACAGATCAGTTTGCCCTGGGGAAATTGTGTCCAAATGTCTCTTCCTTTTTTTTTTTTTCCTTTCTTTTTTTTCCTCCCCTGAATGTTGCCTTCTTCAAATAAGGGGAAGCAGATATTCTGCATCCTCACCGTATCAGATGTGTATGGAAGGATTTTAAGATATTCAGTCTCCTTTCTTAAAAGCTAAAGACCAGTTTTGCTTAACAAGTCTTTGACATGAATCTGTTGATTGAATGTTACTGAACAAAGAACTCTCTGTGCTTTCAAGCTGTGGGATGGCAAATTGTGTTACCTGGCATCAGCCATGAACAGTTTATGACCACAGTCAGTCTGCAACAAGAAATACCTTCGAGGGGGAGAGAGAAGGTGTATGTGAAGAATTGTATTTAGTGATGGCTGTTTGAGAATAGCCACATAATAAGGAATTAACCCCATTTTGGTTTTTTATATCCCATGTTAAAGGAGTGAAATAGTCTGAGGCTGTTTGCAGAATCTAAATAGTAGTCTAAATCTACACAATTCTTAACACCTATTGAAATATGATATTGAATAAAATATGGAATATGTATTATCTGCAGGTGTAGCACCAGGTTTTGCTCTTTTGGCTGTCACTGTTGTAAATAAGGAAATATGACATAAGGACAATAATTAGTCTATAATAACTGTGATGTAGTAGGTGCTTCCTAACCGTAAGTGTAGTTTCTACTTTGCAGAGCTGGTGCCCCTTTTACAGACTGAAGATTGGGGAGGATGAATAGCTAAGATGAATGGGTGATAATTCCTGACATTCTGACTAGGTCTGGATTTGCTGTTAGTAATATTATTATTTTTAGGCTCCTCAGTTAAATACTTCAGTTAAGTACAAGTGAGCATTTGGAGTTGGTTCAGAGAGATTGGGGCACCTACATTTAAGGTCTGACTTGCCTTCTGCTGAGGTGGGAGCGTGTGAGGCAGGCACACAGCACGTGCACACATCTCCTGTCCCAAACTGGGCCTTTCAGGTAGGTGCCTACACTGGGAGGCATAAATCGACATTTTAGAGTTCTATGTGTATCGGACATACAACTCCATTAAGAAGAGAAGGAGAGGTTTGCAAGGGCCTGTAAACTGATAGTGACAACAATGTGATTGTGGTTATTGTGCTCCTTAAACTCAGTTATGGCTGTTGCCCACAGCTGTCAAATAATTGAAACGCTTCAGTCAGTTTCACTTGCTTTAAAAGTGGAATTGCCAGAAATATATCTGAATTATGTGTTGGGACAAGGAACTCTCAAATTGCTTAAAACACACAGCTGAGGTTTAGTATTCTTGTTGTAGCAATGAGATACAAAACTTTTTGCTGCATCATTCCTCAAAACTAGAAATGGTGGCTGTTGGAATGAGTGGAAGTAGACTCTAGAAGTGAGCACTGTATACTTCAGTGGAAAATAAGGTCCTAAATTCTTACTAAGGTTATTTTTAGGTTTTTTTTTTTTCTTTGCTATACAATTTGTTCATACTATCTCTGTTAGAATCTTGGATGATTTGATTTACAGTAACTAAGGCATATGGATTCAGAGGCAGAATGCTATAATAAATGAAGAACACTTTCTGTAAAACGTCTCACATGGAGAATTGGTGGTTGAGTAGTAAGCTAGTATGGTCTGCACAGCCCACGTACGGCTTTGCTATTCATGAGTTTACATACCATCTCAAACTCACTCCCACAAATCTTTGTATATTATCCTTCTCTCTCTCTCTCTCCTCCCTTCCCTTTTTCTTTCCTTTTCACTGTCTTACCCTCTCTAATATTACATATAATACAAACATGTTCATAATTCCCAGGTGGTTGTGATCAGTGGTTATAAGGCATAGTGACATTGTTTGCTTAGAGATACTGGGTGTAGTCATGGGTATAGAATACAAATATTCCAGCTGCTGATCATGTCTTCCTGTTACTGAATAGTTGGCAGATATGGATATGGCAGAAGTGTTGCATTCAGTCTCTTGCCCTTTCTGAGAGTAGTGACTTTGTGTGTACAGTCTATAAGACATTCTTTTCTTGCCTTGTTATTTACTTTGTTCAGTGCTTATCCAAGTTTCTTTTCAGGCTCTACTCGCCATCATTCTCTTTTCCTTCTGCCATCCCATCAGAGGACAATAGATGATATGATTCTAGAGCTGCATGGGAAATTGAACATAAAGTTCTTTATCCTTTTTTTCCCTTTCTTTGTTTTTGGGTCGGCGAGTTAATGAATGCATGATTTAAAGCTTGCTGATTCCCTCTCTCACTAATGACCTATGTGATTGCCAACTCTGGAGAGCCATTTGTTCATGTAATTGGGGAATGTTGTAAAGTACAGCATCATACAAGCTTCCTTCTTGAAATTCTTACTGGTGTAACACCACTTGTTGTTTATGTTCTTGTCATGTGTTGCCTGATTTTTGCCTAGATAGTTGCTGCGGGCAACCTAACAAACTCAGTCCAAGACTTTAAGCAAATCAGCAGTTTAAAAACGGATTCTGACTTCAAGTAGGTGTCCTTTATTTTGCCAAGAATAAAGGAAGTGGCTTCCTGGAGTTGAATGGCAACTGCTCTGCATGTGTTAGTGTAACTGGAAGCTACTTAACCGTTGTGTGTCCTCCTTTTTCTCTTGAATGGCTAACAAAGTTACTGTTTAGTGATAGTCATTCCTGGACTATGCCTTTGGAGTATTTGAAATTCACAGTAATGTTTGAAGAATGGCAGATGTGTCCTGCTGGCCTTGTTGTTTACAGTACCAAGGAATAAAAAAAAAATAAAAATCAAAGGAATGAGAAAGCAAATTTGTTTTCTTGGTACTGTTCCTGCTTTCAAGTCTGTCATCTGCTTTCTGCCATACTGTTTGTTCTTGGTGCAGTAATGATTTACTTCTTCCTTTGTTCAGGGCCAGAAGGTGTGAAACACTTCGATTTGGGAGAAACAGATGAGAAGAAATCCCAGATCAGTGCAGACAGTGGCCTCAGTTTGGCCTCAGGTTCTCAGGTCAGTGGCTTCTATGCTTGCTTTATATATGTGGTGAGAGAGAGGATTCTTCTATTCGCTACTTGATTGTGGGAAGAATTCTAGGGTTTGAGCATTATTGAAAGGCTTATTCTGTAGGGGACCAAATGTTATGAACTTGTCAATTGTAAGACCCTGTGATCTTTTGTGACATGCAGGCAGTAGTTTCTATTTGGCTGTCTAAATAAACCAAGGAAGTGTAAGGCGTGTCATTCAAGACCCCAAAGCATTGGGAAGTGATGTTCTCTCCCTATGATAAAAACTAGTGTGACTTTTCTTCCTGTCCTTTTCATGTTTTGATTGCAGAAGAGCGATTTCGACTCTGTTCCCACTGGAGGACCGGCGGTTATGGTCCGAAGTACCAGCCAGGATTCTGAAGTTAGCACAGTGGTAGGATATGCCCAGAGTGCAATCTTCACGTGATCCGCTGCTTGCTGAAGCGGGGGAGGGCATTTCATGCCTGCATTTTGTGTGGTATAGCTGCATACTGTCACACATGCATAACCTATGTCCGAGTGCTCTCTCCAGAGCCTCTGAGTGGGTGGCAAGCGTGTGTGCCTGACAGGACGTACACAGCGCTTCATTAGCAGATTGCATCCTTCATATATGGTGCTTGTTGCTGTTACGTCTTCCTATGTATTGGTGTATTTATGGAACTGGTGGTTTGCAATAATTTTATAAATATGCCTTAGTTGTGTATAAACCATCTATAAAGAATAGAAGTTTAAAAATGTGACCTGAGAACGAAACAGGTAGATTGTTTGATGCATTAAAAACAAGAATAAACTTTCTGATGTATTACCTTAAAGCACTTGAATCATATCAAAATACATCCGCTTGCTTTCCAATCAACTATAGGGCCTAGAGGGAAAAGGTTACAGGAATGCACTGAGTAAAAAGTGAGTCTTCTCCCTACCACATGTTACCTGATATAGCATGTTCCAGGGAAAAAAAAACAAGGAACTTTACTTACTGCTGTTGTTAGTTTTTCTTCTCTCTACACTGCTGCATTCCTGTGAATATCTGGCTTTCCGTGATCTTTTCCCAGCCTGTAACAAGAAAAATAGTCTGATTGTCTTTCTCTAATGGACACAGAAATTGTATTCTATGGGATACTGCTCCAGACAGAAGAGAAGTCTAGAAGAGCTGTTGATGTCCAAGTATGTCCTTCTCCAAGCTCAGGAAAGGTCCATCCTGACAAGTAGGTAACCAGGCAAAGGCAGCAGGAGGCCTGTATGGATGGCCAAAGAGCTCCTAACTGAAATCAGACATGGAATGGAAAGGAAGTATGTGAGAGGTGGAAGGTAGGGGCAGGTGACCCAGGAGAGTATACATTTGCTGTCTCATCCTGCAGGGATAGGGTTAGGAAAGCCAATATGGACCTGGAGCTGAATCTGGCATGGAATGTGATTGGAAACAGGAAAGGATTCTACAAGTACATAAGCAGCAAGAGAAAGGACTGGGGAAGATGTGGGCCTGCTGCTGAATGGGGCAGGGGAGCTGGTGAGAGATGGAAAAGACTGAGGTACTTGGGGCATTCTTTGCCTTAGTCTTTCCCAGTAAAACTAGCCTTCAGGAATCCCAGCCCCCTGAGACCGGAGGAGAAGTCTGCAATGAGAAAGGCTTGCCTTGGTGGAGGATGACCAGGCTAGGGAGCGCTTCAACAAACTGGATATACATAAATCTGTGGTTTCTGAGGGGCTGCAGCCACAAGCACCGAGAGAGCTGGCTGGTGCCATTGCGAGGCCACTCTCGATTGTCTCTGAACAGTCATGGTGATTAGAAGAGGTTCCTGAAGACTGGAAGACAGCAAATACCACTCTTATTTTCATGGAGGACAACAAGAAACATCTGGGCACCTAGCCTCACCTCAGTCCTTGGGAAAGGTCGTAGAAAAAGTCTTTCTGGAAAATGTTTCCAAACACATGCAGTACCAGAAGGTGGTTGGAACTGGTCGCCGTAGATGTACAAAGGGCAGGCTGGCTTGACCAACCGGGTAGCCTTCTGCCGTGAGGTGGCTAGCGTGGAGGATGAGGGGAGAGCAGCAGTTGTTTACTTCAGCTTCTGCAAAGCTTTTGACACTGTCAAAATTGTCAACTGTAGCAATGGTGAGCTGACAGAGTATGGGTTAGGTAAGTGGACAGGGAGGTGGGCTGAAAACTGGCTCAGCGACTGGGCTCAGAGGCTTGTGGTCAGTGGCCCAAAGTCCAGCTGGAGACAAGTCACTAGTGGTGTACCCCTGGGCTCAGTACTGGGGCCAGTGCTGTTCTGCAGCTTCACTGGTGACCTGGGTGACAGTACAGAGCAAGTTTGCAGGTGTTACAAAGCTGGGAGGGGTGACTGACACACTAGGTGCTTGTGCCAGCGTTCAGAGGGGCCTCAGCAGGCTGGAGGACAGGGAGGAATCCATGAAGTTCAACAAGGGGAAAGCGCCAAGTCCAGCATCTGGGGAAGAATAACCCCAGCCACCAATACACACTGGGGGTGACTGGCTGGAAAGCAGCTTTGCTGGGAAGGACCTTGGGATCCTGCTGGACAACAAGGTGACCGTGAGGCAGCAGTGAGCCCTTGGGGCAGAAAGGCCAGCGCTGTTCTGGGCTGCATTAGGAAGGTCGAGGGAGGTGATCCTTCCGCTTTGCTCGACACTGTCCTCACCAACGTACTTTAGCTGACCCTGCTTGAGCAGGGGGGCTCATCTGTAGATGATCTTAACAGATCCCTTTCAAATTGAACAGTCCTGTGGTCTCGTGGAAGGGCTTTTTGAGTCTCTCCATCTTTTCCTGCAGAGTAGGATTCGATGAAAAAGTAATGTTACTGAGGGGAAAAGGCAAATGTGGCCTTTAGTTGTACTGCTGCTTGTTTTGTGCCTTAAGAAAAAACATTTTACAACTTTTCTCTCTTTGTTGAAGGTAACTGTTTTTCTCCACAGGTTAGTAACAGTTCCGGAGAGACATTAGGAGCAGACAGTGACTTGAGTAGCAACGCTGGTGATGGCCCGAGTGTGGAGAACGGTGGCAATCTGGCAGGATCCAGAGGCACTGTGTCAGACAGTGAAATTGAGACAAACTCTGCTACTAGCTCTATCTTTGTAAGGGCATTGCAGACTTCCCTTTTTTATTTTTATTTTATTTTTTTTTTTTTGGAAACTAAATCTTGTACAGTAGTCATTTCAATGTGTGTGCATGTATGGAAAATGATCTCTGAATCTGTTCTAAGGGTTATACAGCAGTGACTTCTTTAATATTTTAATCTTGTAATTTTGTATGGATCCACGTACATTTCTTCATTTCCTGTGTAATATATGGTTCTTTAAGAACAGTAGATTTACATCTCACACCATGTTACAGGCTCTGTCAATGTTTCATTCCCTCTCATTCATTTTTTCTCCCAACCAAATGGGCATTTAGTTGCCCCTCAGACCAAAACAACATCGATGGGCGTCGTTTACCCATCCTAAGAGGAACAGACTCTCTCTTAGGAGCAGCTGTTTGATACAGGAAAGGGATGACCCACTGAAGGTTTCACAGCTGTTCTGTTTCTTTAAAACATTAATTCTGTTTGAAGTGTAATGATAATTTTAAAATACATTTTTCTAGTTGAGGGATCTCTATGCAGCAGAATTCAAATGATCTGGGAGCACTTCTTGTTCATTTTGGTTTTTAAAGTCCTTGATTATTGGGTGTAGCCTCTAATGTCCATTTTAGCAAGAAAATAATTGTGTACTCAATTCGGCTAAATCAAGCTGTCAGACAAATATGAAAACAACTTTCAATGCCTTAAGATTGGTCTCACTGTGCATTATTTTATAATTCTTATAAGATCGTAAAAGCCTTTACAGGACTTCTAATTTTAAGCAACAAACAAAATCATTGTGCTCCATTGCAGATTTCTTCTGAAAGCATGAAAATGATACAACCATGTCCACCTATTTAGCTGCAAGAGGGTGTCTTCTCAGTTACTAAAGAGTTAGACTATTTTTTTTTTAAACCTTAGGGTTTTGTGGTTTTCTACTCAATTAATGAAACTAAATGGAAATCTGAGAACCCTTGCAACAGAGCTAGAACAAAGACGATGGGTGTACATGGTGTACGACAAATGTCAAGTATCGCACCATAGTTTGCCTGGTGGTAGAGAAATAGATGGGCCAGCTTTGTTGTAACAGTTCCTGCTGGCTGATAGTCCCAGCACACAGTTCTTAGAGCCGATGGTATGTAATCATTTGTGTAATGTCATACATTTATGAATGGTAAATGAAAGACAAACCTGTAAAATCTGAATGGGTGATAGAGCTCAGGTAATCTTATCCTGCTTGTGAACATTCATTTTCTGTGTAGTCCTGAGAAGGCTGCGTATTTCTTCCTCTGTGCCTCACAGTCTGTACAATGGCAGTGTTATTCAGCTATTTCCTAAACAGTGGGAAAGATTTACTGTTAGAATTTGAGCAAACTGCATCAGCATGAAACGTGGAGGATGATGGAAGAGGTGTAACTGTGCTTCCCTTTAATCTGGGATTTGCATTTTTCATTTTGCCTGTTTTCCTTCAGGGAAGCATTTTGCTTCCTCTGTGATTTGATTTCTCTATCTCTCTCTTAGTTTTTCCTTTGACTCTGGGCTTCTAAGTGTATCACCTTGCTCTTTGAACAGAGTAATTTATTTGTTTTGTGAGCAGCTGTGGGAGAAGCTCTATGAGGTACAGCTTGCAATCTGCATCTGTTAAGCACAACAGTGGACTGCAAGAAGTAGCCCCGCAGGGCGCAGAAGGCAATTGTCTGACACCTCTTGTGTTATTTTCAGGCGAAGTCTCACAACCTGAAGCAGAGTGTGAAGGACAGCAAAGGCAGTACTCCAGGGAGAGGTCCAGAGGATGGGAACCAACGTGTCTATCTCTATGAAGGACTTTTAGGTAAACTATTTTTTTTGCAGGGAGGGGATCTTTTAGACTCGAGTTCAGGTGGAGTCATCTCTGGGGCAGACAGACATCTCTGGGAATTTTTACATTCCCAAAGACTATGTTAACCACTTCATGTCGTCCATACTGGTAGAATAGGAGGGTGCAGCAGGTCATTCAGACTAAAGCCAAAAATTTGCTGGGAAGGTTAAATAAGAGTAAGAAGAGAGGGGGTGTGAGTGGTATAGTTTACGTAAAATGTAGTTTGTCCAAGTCTCTTGATGTTCTTGAATAAGAGTTCTTTAAACCATTGGAAAAGGGAGAGAAGGAACTTAGCTGTGCATGGAAGGCTAAAATGTATCGTTGATCCTTCAGCTTAAGTCATTGAGTAGCGTGCTACTAAACTCAGAATACTCATGGCCTTTGAGCATGTCCTTGAATTAGGAGTATATTGGCTTTTTTGAAATGTATTTCATCTGGACTTGCTGTTAATCAAGAGCTCTCTCTTCCTGTGTTTTTCATCCTTTCCATTTGTCGTTTCTACCTGCTGGGAATGGTGCAGGTAGGGATAAAGGATCTGTCTGGGACCAGTTAGAGGATGCTGCAATGGAAACCTTCTCTATAAGTAATAATCTTATCTTTCCACTTCTCTGTGTGTTTGCCATGATCTGTGTTTGTGTGAGATATTCCTGTCTCTTGGGCAGTGTTAAGAGTCTGTGGAAGAAGATATACTCCTTAAAGAATAGAGATGAGAGGTACTTTTGTGTAAGCGTTTGAAAAGATTACGCTGTGAATTAGTGTGAGAGCTATGTCTTGTCTTCTCTTTTACACTTTTGCTCAGTTGTTTTTGTTGATGTTGCTTGTGGTTTAAAAGTAACAGTTTATTTTTTTTCTTTAATATATGGATGAATTGTGTGTTGGCTTATGGCATTTTCAAGGAGTGGGAAGGAACAGGGATTAATCAAAGCATTTGGCTTGAGTAAATGGAATAAATGCTCAATTTTTGTATACATTGCATAGGCAAAGAGCGTTCGACTTTGTGGGACCAGATGCAGTTCTGGGAGGATGCTTTTTTGGATGCTGTGATGCTAGAGCGAGAAGGAATGGGGATGGACCAGGGACCTCAGGAGATGATTGACAGGTAAAGTTCTTTACCAGACCTCCTTCCTCATTGTTTCACTTGGGGCTGAAATAGTAAAAAAGAATAAAAAAAACCTCTGCTGAACATGCTGTTGTCACTTTGTAAAACTTGTTGCTATAGCTGACTATTCCAAAGTGTTCCTCTGTGCTGGCCTGCATCTCCTGATACCGAAATACTGTCTTCAGTGCAGCATACATTGCTTTAAGTCTTGTGGACAGGGGATGTTTCCAGAGTTTGTATGATTTATGTATCCAGATGTTTCCAGAGTTTGTTTGATGTATGTAAAAATACAGATTCCAGATTATGTAAGCTTAATCACAGTATGAATAGATGGAATGGACTAGATCAGTAGTAGAGCAAGCGATTTCTGTGGAAAGATGATTATATTCTGGAATAAAGGAAGATATCAGTGTGTTGACGTGAAGTGAAAGAATTAAATGTCCTCAGAAACTTCATTTTGAGCCTTCTCAAAATGCAATGTCACTTACAGGTATTTTTGCTTTACACTTTGTAGTTAAAAGAAACAAACAAAAATCCACGAGGCAACCACTCTCTAGAAACACCGGTGTTATTGTGTAAAGCTAGACTACTTCTAAGATGTCAACCTTCACTACCTGCTTGCTTTTTTCTTTATTCTCTGACAGCTCCATTAACATCTGATCATTCTCTGCTCTGCCCACCACCTACGTGCATGCTATCATGTGATGTGGGATCTGGTAGCCAAAAGAAGAACTAGTTTGTGGGGTGCTAGTTTGAAAACTGTTTCTTTTTCCACAAATTATCTACTGTACTGAAGAAGAGAGTGCCTGTGTACTTCCTTCATCAGCTTAATTCTGCCTTGGAGCTGTATCTAAGCTCTGAAGGCAGGTAGCTCTGGCACCGAGTGCTGCCTTTCTCTGCTGGCAGTGGCAGCTGGCGGGGAGCTGCAGCTGCAGAAAAGAGGAAATGCATAAGCCCAGCAAACCACTGAGAACTTTCCCGTGCCCAGATCTTATTTACTTCGACTAGTTAATAATTAATGGGCATGTTTAATTAGCGATCACAGTGTTTCACTGGAAAATGCCCATTGGGCTTAGTGTTTTTGGAGGTTTTATCTGCCATACGCTTTACAAATGGTGCTCTGACCTCTGTCAGTGCTGTAATGAATTGGACAAAGGATGCCTGTGAGTCTGCTTCAGTTCTAGCTCTTCTTGCAGGTATCTTTCCTTGGGAGAACATGATCGAAAGCGTTTGGAGGATGATGAGGACCGCTTGTTGGCTACGCTGCTGCATAATATGATTGCTTACATGCTTATGATAAAGGTGACTTCTTTTTAATAGATCACTGCTCAGATTTAAGCAGTATATTTTGTGGGGTTTTCTTGAAACCATACATCTCTGTTCACAGCGCTCAGAACAGTGAAGTATAAAAAAATGTTATAAAACATCTCCTAATCTTAATGAAAAAATTGCTTCAGTACCTGGAGATTCTTTGAGATACATTGCATGAGTTTACGCCCTGGGCATGCATATACATTGCCATTTAAAACAGAAATTTACTGTTTCTGCTTGTAACTTTAGAGGACATTCTTATTTTTAAGACTATGGGTTGTAAATTCAGTAGAGAGCATCTTCTAATGTGATTTCCTTGCAACTGAAAATTCCATATGTGGGCAGATCGTGAATATGCCTATCAATACCTTTACATGAAATTTGCTGTTACTAGTGAGCAACCCTTTCTATCTCATTCAGTGGGCTGGCTGTATGCACCTTAATGCTGCAGGTAGATACCAGCAATATCTGCTAGTCTGAATAATTTCTCAGATAGTCCAAATCCTCCTTCAAAGTCACTGGAAAATCAATCTTTAAAAATTTTTGTCATGGTTAGAACCAGCTTAGGTGCTTGGGTTTACCTGTAACAGTTTTGATGCACTGTGCTGTCCAGTGAAACAGCCTGACAGTGAGAACAGCCGTACACAGGTGCTAGTTCCATACCTTCCAGTGTTTGAGTGAGGAGGTGAGAGACAATCCCATAGATGACAAATGTGTGATACCCAACAGCTGGAAGAAGTAGTAATTTTTTATGGGTTGGAGGGAGTCATGGGAATGGGGAGAGAGAATGAAGGTACTCATTTTTTCTGACATAAATGGAATGTGAAGGTAAGTTTTAAGATGGGATTTGAGTATATTTGGAATTAGTTTATTTCAGGAGAAGACTGAGGGATTTGGCCATTATGTCTTGCATTGCTGCAACACTTAAAGTAGAATTAATAATAACCAGTGCAGCTACTTTCATCAACGGATGCAAAAGAGGAGAGCAAATAATACTGGTTTCAAAAGGCTGTCTCCTGAGAGATGTTGATAGAGTTAGTCCCAGAGGGGAAGAGTGTCTTTTGATGTGAAAATAATCAGATCCCCAAGAGAGCAGTTTCCTGGGGGAAAGGGATAAGGTGGCGAGCAGGATATTATGCCTTTGAAAATGGTATCACTCTGGCCTATCGATTATAGAAGAGAAGGGAATACAGGAAATCTGAGAGTTGTGATGGAAAGTATTGTTTCTTTCAGTGCATCTTCAGAGATGCTCAGGAGTGAGGATGGGATGAAGAACTGAGCAAAAGAAGGGTTGTCAAGGGTTGGGTTTTTTGTTGTCATTGTGGTTACTTTTCCCCCCCCTGATTATCAGTTTTGGGATGAAAGATGGTGGATCTAGAATTTGTTATGTGTTATTTGTATGTAGGATTTTTTTCAAGCAGTTAGAGTGAAGGCTTTAAGAGACTAAAGACTGTACCAAGATATCTCATCTTAGGACAGCTTCCAGTAGAAACTGCAAATTTGGAAGGTTTTGTGTTACTGGAGAGGTGAATTCCCTGGAACTAACAAGGGAAACGTAATGCTTTAAACCTAACATCTTGGTATTTTAATTTATTTTCTTGTTTTGGGATAGCAGAGCCTGGTAGTTTTTACCTAAATTATTACTGAAAAATACAATGCTTTTGTTTAAGTGCAAAGAATTCTTGCCAAAGGAAGGAAGCAAGGTTGAGTTTGGTTTGTATGCTCCGCAGCATTAAGGTCATAATCACGGTATGATTAAAAGGAATATCCAGTTTAGCTTGGAGTCAGTGCCCAGGGGTGAGTGTGCTGTCTTGAAGCCTTTAGTGTCAGTGCCTGGAATTCATAATAGCCTTTTGAAATGGCACCTGAGGCAGAAATGTTTTTGCTTCTGATCTTTCCTGCAGCTTGTCTTCAGGAGCAACCTGCTGCTGTTGGAGGACTATCTGGAAATGTTTGTTAGAGCCCTGGCCCAGTGACCAGGAAATGGACTGTGAAAGAGTGCTAATTCTCAAAGATACCGTGCCTTTGTGTTAATATTTCTTGTGTTGAGGGCTCCACAGCTGACTAAGTCAGCTCTTTGCAGAGGAAGAGGTGGAGAAGCTACGCTGGCAGATGAGCCTCATCACATACATGTCAACATGGAGAACTGAGGCTTCTGATGTTAGGATTTGGAAGTGGAGGGTAGTGGAATTGCTGCTCTTGTGCAAGAGTAGGCAGGAAATCTGTTGTGCCCAGTATCCCTTGCCCAGTAGCTGGGAGAAGTGGTGTACGTGCAACTTCTGCTCGTACCGCTGGTGCTGGGCTAAAGAGGCCCCCAGCATGGCTGAGCTGGAGATCGGTTGTTTTGCTGTCTGAGCAACGGAAACCAAGGTGATGTTGATGCTGGGAGATAGGAGCTGCTGCCTGTGAATAGAGAAGAGTAACTGTCTTTATATCTGCCTTCTAGGTGAATAAGAATGATATCAGGAAAAAGGTGCGTCGTCTAATGGGAAAATCACATATTGGATTGGTGCACAGCCAGCAAATAAATGATATTCTAGACAAACTTGCTAATCTGGTAAGTAAAACAGTGATGAGTGATGTATCTGTGGGAGCTACAGTGGAGGAAAATACTTATCTGAAAATTCTTCTATAAATGCCCTGCAACACTAATTTAAAAATAATTAAATTTAATTATTAAATACTGCCTTCACATGTATATGCCTTTGAAAATGGTATCACTCTGGCCTATCGATTATAGAAGAGAAGGGAATACAGGAAATCTGAGAGTTGTGATGGAAAGTATTGTTTCTTTCAGTGCATCTTCAGAGATGCTCAGGAGTGAGGATGGGATGAAGAACTGAGCAAAAGAAGGGTTGTCAAGGGTTGGGTTTTTTGTTGTCATTGTGGTTACTTTTTCCCCCCCTGATTATCAGTTTTGGGATGAAAGATGGTGGATCTAGAATTTGTTATGTGTTATTTGTATGTAGGATTTTTTTCAAGCAGTTAGAGTGAAGGCTTTAAGAGACTAAAGACTCTTTAAGTCTTTAAAGACTTAAAGTCACAGGCTTTAAGAGACTAAAGCCTGTGACTGTATGACCCTGTTCATAATATTGTCATGTTATACAGTTATCAATTAGAAGTGTAATACATATATGTGTAAACAAGACACTTCAGTAACACAGTTCTCTGCAACCCTACTGGATTTTTAATATCACCTTTGTGAGTGGGAACCTTTATTCTTACTACAACTGTAACAAGTGTTTAGTATTTCATCAGGTTTAGGTCATTATAAGACTTGCAGCAAGTTTCTATACAAAACCAGTTCTATCAGCTGCCAAGCAGAATATAAACCTTGCAGCCTGTAATGCTCAGTAAGAATATAGGCTAACGCTTAAGTTAATAAAACTAGCCAGCTTTTGGCACAGCCGTCACCAGGGGGGATGCAAGTTAGGCCCTTTGAAAGCTAATTTTTCAAAGCATTTTTACATTTGGAACTTAGTTTTATGCGCAGAAAGGACACAAAATTACCTTACAGTTAACTGGGAAAAAGCAGACCAGGTTTTTACTGCGGTGCTGCCAGAACGCAGACACTTCGCTGTCCCATACTGAGTGTGGTACCAGCGTCAATGTTGTACGCTCTGGTAGCTCTCCTAGTCACGCATGTTGAAACTAAAATTGTCACACATGTTGAAACTAAACTTACTAATCTTGCTTAAGACTTTGTTTAAAATTGCCTCCGATCAGCTGTGTTAATTTTTTTTTTCTTTTATTTGTTGCAAATGCTTCTAGTGTCACCTAATGGACTTTTTTTTCAACAGGTCAGGAGAAACTGATTTCAAAGTTCATTAATGATTACGGGTTTTTTTCCTAGAATGGACGGGAGCTCCCTGTAAGACCCAGTGGCAGCCGCCACATCAAGAAGCAGACTTTTGTAGTACATGCTGGGACAGACACAACAGGAGACATATTTTTCATGGAGGTAGAGCAAAGAATAATATTAATGCAGTTAGTAGCATTTGATAAATAATATTAGAAATCTTACGCAGTATTTCGCACCCCCAGGTATGTGATGATTGCATTGTGCTGAGAAGCAACATTGGAACTGTGTATGAGCGGTGGTGGTATGAGAAACTCATCAACATGACTTACTGTCCCAAAACAAAAGTGCTGTGCCTCTGGCGGAGGAACGGTCAGGAGACACAACTGAACAAGTTCTACACCAAGAAGGTATGCAGCACGTTGAATACACACAATACTGTGGCAAAACTGCATAGAACAAACAAACCCTTGGTGTGGTATTCCATGTTCAATCAAAAAATAGCCACCTCTCTCCAGCAGTGGTTACTGAATGGCAGTGGCTGTGTAACAGCACAGACACCTACCAGTGACATTATGCCTTGTCACTTACTTGAAGACAGCAGTACAGCAGGATGTAATTTAAGAAATTACATGTGTAGCTTTTACTTGGGTTTTTTGGTGAGAAGGAGGAAAGCATTGGTTTTACTAAATATTGAGTGAGCTTGCAGGCTTATAAAGGTAGAAAAAATATGGTGGTAGATTCATGGGGAAAAAGCTAAATAAAACAATGTCGTAGTAATTGAGTTAATTGTCATTTTTTTAATGCCAAACCCAAACTGACAAAATTGATAAAAACTTTTCTCCATGGGCCCGTGTTTGACTTTTATTTCACATATACCTACATTCTCCAGTAATATTAATAGCAAATATAAAGACATAGCTTAAACCTACTAGGAAAACTCCAGTAACTCCTACACAATGACCAGTAGACAAAAGGTAAAGGTTTGTAAATGCAAGTAATATATTGTAAGGTTATTATCTTTGAGATGTATAAAGGGATGAGATTTCTGCTTCAAAAAATTCATTTTATGTAGACCAGGACTTCGTAACGCGGGTGTGAATACAAAGGGAAGGAAGACAAAAGCAGTGTGCTACAGAAGTTACTTGGAAAAGTAATGGCATGTGTCTTGGGCTTTGGATAGAAAATTTTCTTACATTTTACTCTGAGAATTATGGCTTAACTATTATTTGATACTACAGAGGGGAGTTGGGGGAAGATGAATAGAAGAATACGGCATAAGGAAATTGATAGGAATAACAAAAAGATAGAATGTAGGAGCATGACCAGTAACATTGACTGCTGGAAACTGAAAGAGAGGGATTGTGATATTGTTTTGAGGCTTTTTCTACACTAGGAAAATGAGTAAACTTGATTAGATTGCTCATGAGCTTGTGCCAAGCCATGAACTCTTCACTAGCTTCTGCTATGAAATGGTATGAAATAGTTTCTCTGACAACTTGAAAAGTAAATATGAATGCCATCTAGTAATTAGCTGTGGTTGAACTTCTGTAGGCTTGTTGTCTTTATGCACCACACGGGGCTTGTTCTTTCTGTAGAATCTTAGAATCTTGCTGTTCTTTTCCATTAGTAATTTAGAAAAATAACGTTGCATTCTTCTTCTTTTATATGTTAGTGTCGGGAATTATACTACTGTGTGAAAGACAGTATGGAGCGAGCAGCAGCAAGACAGCAAAGCATTAAACCAGGTACAGGTACAAGATTTTGCTTGTTGGATATGTTTGTTGTTTGATCTGCAGTCAGCAATTTTTTTTTATATTCATAACTTCTTTTAACGTAATCTCCTTTTACTTGGAAATCTTAGGGTAGCTTTGTACAGCCGTGTGTACGTAGCAGACTTAGTGTTGTCATTAGCTTGCCCCCATATACCTCACTCTAAATACAAACAAAACGGAAACACCTGTATAAAGGAGAGTTACATGTAAGGAGGACTAGCTGCCAGTAAAATGATAACTAGAAAAGACTGTGCACCTTCAGCTTCACTTTCCCTTCATGCTGGCTACTCCTTATAGTCCTGACTGAGACACAGAACTACTTTGTGTTGAGAATGGAGGCTAATAAATACGCTTGCTTGTTAGTGAATCTACAGTGATGAATCTGCGGCTTTCCGCAGGCTTCCCACGCACAAACCTTTCCTCATGGGCAAGTCTGATACCGCCGGTGCAGGCCAAGAGGCGCAGTTAATGCCCCCCGTGTCCCGTGTATCAGTGTACCTTCTCCAGCGTACACCTGCTTCTTAGCTTTGCATCGGCGTCCGGGACAGGATAGTGTAATTACACCAGTGAAACTTTCCTTGGCAAACACCCTTTTCCTTTTCCTGTTGAGTCAAAAACCACCAGAAAAGTGGATTTGCAGTTTTAGGAGATTGAGTTCTTGGGAAGGCAGTTTTCCGTTTTTCTAGGTCCCCAGAGAGCAGCAGGTGCTGTACCTGGGTAACAGACGTGAAGGTGGCTTATATACCTTCATGAGGTGGTTGTTTCTCCTGTGCTGGAGTTTGTTTGCAGGTTCAGAATAACATCACTGTGGTTTCATGTTTTCACGTTTGATTTTTGTTGCAACTATTCCTTTATTTTCAAGTGGATGCTAGGTCTCTGGGACCCATGCTCAGAGGTACAGACCTATTTTAGGTGTGTCTTAATGCCAGATCTAAGAGATCTGCATTTTATACTCATAACTGGCACCAGCATGACTGAGAAAATCACTTGTGTTTAAATCTAGCGTCCTAGGTGTTCAACCCTCAGCTAGCTGCTGGGGCTTGGAAGAAGCTACCATTTTCTTCCTCCTACCATTAATCCAGTTTAATTTGAGGAGGGAGGAAGGACTGGACATTCACTGAGGGCAGGGGATGCAAAAGTGCCTTTGAAAACTACTTTAAGAATTGGGCAATAATGTAGTATTGAAAATGTGTTTGAGAGCCATTCTACAGAGTTCATTTGTTCTGCACAAAAGATAATCTTTCACATTTTGTAGCCAAACTGAATGATGCAAAAGAAACTAGATGAAAATGCCTAGATTGTCATCTATTAATGCCCTCTATTAACTTGTCATTGTTTTAACCATGTTGATACTTTCATTGCTGAGATTTGTTATAATACTTAAAACTCTAGTGGTTCTCAGGCGGCTGTCATTAGTGACTGGGCTGTGCTGAGCTGCCCCTACTGTTCTTAGTAGTGTCATCTTGCTATACACATCAAATGGAAATTATGTTTGTATTGTTTTATATTTCCCTTCCACATATCATTACTTGGCTGATGGATTTCTTTTCTTCCCCCACCCCCCGGATATTTTTGTTTGTTTCTTTGAATTTTTTTTCATTAACATATCACAGGCCCTGAGTTGGGTGGTGAGTTCCCTGTGCAGGATATGAAAACTGGTGAAGGAGGTCTTCTTCAGGTCACACTGGAAGGAATTAACCTGAAATTTATGCACAGTCAGGTATGAGGGAAATCTATGAGAAGCCTGTGAGCATGAAGCTTTTTGCAGCACGCCTGTATATGTGTTTCCTCTTCCCAGAGTATCAACAAGGACAAGGGATAGCCTGAGGGGGGTAAAAAGCATATGGATATTCACTCAAACACACCTATCTATAAAAAAACCCATATAAAAATATAAACACATATATATAAATACGTATATATGTAAAAATAAACTGAAAATAAATATCCTCAGGAAAACTGTAATCAACTGAAGAAAATTGTTGATACATGTTTCAAGTTCTTGTTTCTGGTGGTCTGAATTGTGTAAGCACAAAACGATGGTAGCCAGGATACTGAGGGACAGAACCAGTGATCAGTAGTCATCTAAACTGCCATCATGCCCGACACTGCGAACATATCAAATGGCATAAGCAGTCAGCCGTAAAGGTAAAGTGTTTGAATATTGCAGGTGCAGAGGGCAACCTTCTGCATCGTTTTTAATCTGTCACGCTTTAAAATTTGAGAAATCACCTGTAGAATTTAGTATGAAAATAAAATGGCTAAGTGGCTCTTGCTGTAATTCACAAAAATAAGAAAAAATTATTGATTCTTTTTTTCTTTCCAAAGAGCAGATCTTGTGGGTATAGAGGAAACACAACTAGAATTGTTATTTCTTCCTTTCTCTGGATGTTGTTTCTGTTGCTTCCTTTGATCCTTGTTTTTATTTTGCTTTGTGTTTTTTTGTTTTGCATATGATATTAAATGCATGCTACGCTAGACAGTAGAATCACTTTTTAGGGGAGAGAGAGTGTGTGTGTGAGAGAGAGAAAGAAAAGCTTCTGTCAGTCCTCAGTGGAGTGTGTTTTCCTTTCCTCCTGACTAGACTTTTCTCCCCACACAAGCTTTGTTCTTCTTTGAGGATACATCAGTGTAGATCCCACTGGAAGTGCACGTGCATCTCAAACACACAAGCTCAGAATCTTTTAATACTTCTCCCAAGGTCACAGCAGCACCATGTGCTTCTTTGAGTTCATATGTGCCAGGAAAAGGAGTGGGGAGTTGGGAACCTCCTTCAGTTTTCTTCCTGTGCATTGCTACAGTAGAACTTGGACTGCAGCTGACCTGCTGTATTATTTCAAACCCACTCTGTGATGGAACAGTCTACCTGACTTAGTTATAGATTTTAACTTTTTATTGGATATGCTGAAAAAGGAACAACTGCAAGAGGAACTCGTTGGTAGTACAGAATGAATTTTCATAGCTACTGGAATTGGCAGGTCTAAAGCCTTTGAAAATTAAATGCTGGTCTTGAAGCAATAGTTTGATATCATTAGAGACTGGATGTAATAGAAATTTCTTTGTCCTAAGGTAAAGACCCACCACAGGGGATGTTCTGTTTGCTTCTCCTTTTTCTTCTGCCAAAGCTGAAAATGATGTTGAGCTCAAACTGCTCATCTCTTGAACAGTCTATGGAGATTACTTTTATTTCTTAAACATCCAGGCGTATGTGCATTTGCAGAGAGGAAAGATACATAAGATGGCAGCCACATCATCATCATGATGATTTCTGAAGTGTAACAGGCATCTTCACAAAAGAAAGGCATTCAGTGTCAAGCACATAGTGAGCACACATGCATCTGTCCAAAAGGGAAACTTCCAAATCCTAGAACTTACCCTTGGCCTTAAATTCAAAGCTGCTTCCCCCTGCCCCTTGAAAGACTGGAATGACATTCTGAAAGAAACCTTAGAGAAGCCTAGTACTGATCATTGTTACAGACTGTCAGGGCCGTTACCATTTGAATTTCGTACCACAGATAGTGAGTCCTGTGCTGCCACCAGCACTCCTGGAGTATCAGCTTTACCATGTCCTTCCTTCAGAGAATGGTGTTCTAATTTGCTGTCTGTAATGAGAATTACTGCATCTCTTCTGGAAGGCAGCCTGTGCAGGTCAGAACCAGGAAGTATGCCAGCTGTCTCCCCCACCTGAAAGATTATTCCTCCTCTTCATCACCTAATGAGGCTGTAGCCAGCTGAGTTTCCATTCCAGGAAATCATGGTTGACTGGTCTGATAGCCTTCTGTGATGGAGTGACTGGCTGGGTAGATGAAGGGAGAGCAGTGAAAGTTGTCTACCTTGACCTCAGCAAGGCTTTTGACACTGTCTCCCGTCACATCCTCATGGGAAGGACGGGTTAGCTGAGTGGACAGTGAGGTGGGTTGAGAACTGGCTGGGTGGAGGAGCTCAGAGGGCTGTGAGCAACGCGGCAGAGTCTGCTTGGAGGCCGGTAGCCAGCGGTGATCCCTGGGTCAGCGCTGGGTCTGGTCCAGTTCACCTTACCCATCAGCGCCGTGGCTGAGGGGGCAGAGACCCCCCAGCAGGGCTGCGGGTGGTACAGGACGGGGGGAGCGGCCGGTAGCCCAGCGGCTGCGCTGCTGTTCGGCGGGACCCCGGGGCTGGGGGGCTGGGCAGGGGGACCCCATGGAGCTCAGCCAGGGCCGGTGCCGGGCCCTGCCCTGGGGGGGGACAGCTCTGTGGGGGAGGGGCTGCCAGTGCTGGGGGGCAGCCGGTTGCCCACGGGCCAGCCGTGTGCCCGGGTGGCCAAGGGGCCAGTGGGACCCCGGGGGGCACGAGGAGGCGCGTGGCCAGCAGGTGGGGGGGGGGGGTCCTCCCCCTCTGCTCTGCCCTGGGGAGGCGCATCTGGAGCGCTGGGCCCAGTGCTGGGCTCCCCAGTTCCAGAGGGACAGGGAGCTGCTGGGGAGGGGCCGGGGGGGCTGCGAAGGTGGTGAGGGGCTGGAGCATCTCCCCGGGGAGGAAGGGCTGAGCGGGCGGGGGCTGTTCAGCCTGGAGAGGAGCAGCTGAGAGGGGATGTCACCCACGGCTGCAGGTATCCCCGGGCGGGTGCCCAGGGGACGGGGCCAGGCTCTTCCCAGCGGTGCCCAGCGGCGGGACGAGGGGCACCGGGCACAAACCGCCACACGGCCGGTTCCCTCTGAGCAGGAGGGAGAACGTGTGTCCCTGGCGGGTGGCGGGGCGCTGGGCCGGGCTGCCCAGAGCGGCTGGGAAGGCTCCTTCTGCGGGGCCATGGTGCAGCCTGCGGGGGGGGATGGGGCTGGGGGCTCGGGGGGCACTGCCCACCCGCGCTGCTCCGGGATTCTAGGATTACTGAAGATAGATATTGAAATAAGTACAGTTCTGGAAAATACACTTAATTTATTCAGTATGTTTAATTCTTGGTCTGTTAGATTTACATTGCCAACTGGCAAGGGCGTTCAGTACCGTTTAGTGGACCTGAGACATACCCTTGTTTTCCCTCTCAAAACAAAGTGTCTAAACAGATACCAGAGGTCTGCCATTTGAGGATGTGTATAGAATGGACAACTGTAGCAGCTACGTAAAGTACTCCTACTAGTTGCACCATACAAAACCAAATCCCCTCCAGTGTCATAATCTGTGGAGCTAAGGGCTGTTTGCATTCTTACTCTAACACTCATCAAGCAGTCTGCTTTATTAATAAGAGGTCTGCTATTCTGGATGAATTGTGCTTTCCGATTTTTGTGTAAATTATATGAATTGCTCTCTAGGGCAGCTGTTGTTCAGAATATGTATATGAGCACGATTAAAACCAGGCTCCTATAGCCATTTCTCTGTGTTGAAAATGGCTTTTTCTGTTTCTGTTGAGTTTGGATAGGGATACCAACCAGTAAATGCCTACGGCACCTCAGCAGGCACAGCTTTCTCTTCATCTGCCTTTCCTTACTCCATACATAGACCCTGATCCCAGCCCTCTTCCCAGCATCTTACTGAATGAAGGGATTTCTGTTGCTCTACTTGGTTGGATGTCATAGGAATAATTAATTTAGAACATAAGAGGAGGGGATTCCACCTTTTTGTTGTTGTTGTGGGAGAGGGGGGAAGATAAATGGAGTCTATTCTGTCTTTACCTGAGAAGACTGAACATGCTGCTTCAGTGTTAGAATGGTGCTTGCTTTCCTGAAACTTTTTGAAGGCTCTTGATTTGCAGTGTGTATACTTTCATACTGTCTTGTGAATTCCTCGGGAAATGTCTGATGCGTGGTGGGCCAACCTGTTATTGACACATGATAGTTGTCTTTAGTGTTCAGAAATTGTCTCACCATGCCAGCAGCACACAAAAGTTTAAGAAGAAAAAATGTTCAAGTCTATCTGTGCCTAGCAGGTCAGAGAAGTCCTTTGGAATAGGGAGGAATCCAGTGTACCTGTGGCATTGGCAGATTATTCTGAGTTTACATCTACAAATTATGTTACAGTATTGGGACTCAGTCACTCTGTCCCTATTATGAATACATCTGTGTCAAAAATAGATGGAAGTTTAATAAAATGCAGCAGGCACATGCCCACCTACAGTAGGATCCACACTGAATGCTCTGTCTTGAAGAACCGCAGTTTCCCCAGGGTAAGTAATTGTTATTTCCTTTATGCTTGTTTTCTGATTGAGTGAGAGGAGAGCATCTCTGTCCCTTAAAGAATATGGCAAGAAATTGCCCATCAATTCATGTCTTCTGAAAATGGATAACTTACTGTAATGGTGACAAACCTGATAAATTCTCATCTTGCTCGTGACTCTTGTGGCGATGCAGCACTCTCTAACGCTCAGAACATGCGCACCTGGGGCACTCAAGTCCTTCAGGCAGCTTTACTGTTACCAGACAAAACAACCCTTGTTTCGCCTGAGCCTTTCTATTGAGTTTCTGAATTTTGTACGTTAGGCTACTAGCAAAAACTTCCTACAGAAAATATTATAGAAAAAGGAAACTAAGTGCCATAAAGAAAATGTTCTGTTATTGACTTGTTTACTCTGTAACTGCTCCTCAAAAAATATAGTGTTTTTGACCAACTAAACTGATTTAGAACATGGGAAAGACCAGGCAAACAAAACAGATGGGATTGTCTCCTTTCGCTTGAGTGCTTGAATATAAGCGGAAAGCAAGCTTCAGATTTTCTGATCAAGTAAGCGGAAGTTTAGGTTTTTATACTGAGCAAAAAATATCCTGGGTCTGTTTGTTAGTTCTCTGCTAATAAAAATAATAATAAAACCCCTTTGACTTGACAATCAGCCTGACCTCTCAGACATACGGTGCATTTACTGATGATCTCTACAGATACAGATAAGCCTGGTTCCTAAAAAAGCCACAGTTCCGGTGTTGACTGACTTTGCCTTTCCTGGGTAGCATATAATCTTGGTTACAGGGGTGTTGCCGATATTGGATTCAGGAGGGTTGCAGAGTTTTCCTTTCCCTTCTTTCCAAGACAATGCAGTTTCTCTAGTAACATTTTTTTTAAAAAGTTCCAGGGATCATGGTGTTGTAAGTGTACAGGCACCAAAAGTATCCATCCAGACTACTGCAATACAGTCTTGCAAGGGTCTCTCTAAGCTATTGGACATAAACTTACTCTGAATGCTAGGGCAATGTTACTCTCAGTGTTTCTCTTGCCTTGAAAAAGCAAGCTTATTAGAAACTGGAGTATAGAACTGATTCCTTATAGCACTTTCTATTCTACAGCTTCTTATGTCTGTGTACTGACTCTGACCCCTTTGGAGATGTGCACATAAGAAGGGATTGGTTTGTATCTTGAAATAAATTGGATATTGAACAAACTCATGCTTGGAGAACTTGTTTATTCATGCAATCTTGGCATCAAGGTTCTGGACTGAAAAACCTACTCCTGTGGTTCAACTGTTTTGCCTTTTGGGGTTCACATATGTAAAACTTCAGTTTAAAGCAGGTTTGTTTTCCAAGTGACTGCTCAGCTGGCAGCAGCCATATGTGAAGTGAGCAAGCAACAGAGAAGGGTCCAAACTCTCCCATCCTGCTTAAAGCAGGAAACTGGTACTGCCTGTTAAAGGAGACAGTTCCTAGAGTATGTATGCAGATTATGTGTCATAAACGGCAGTAAAACCTTAAACAGCAAGGCTGTGAGGGAGAAGGAAGAAGGAAGTGTTTCCTCACTGGATTAAATCTGACTACTGCATATGTTAGGAGGATTGTTGTCAGGGTGGGAAGTATAGTGCCCCTTACCTGCCCTCTGTGCTGGAGGAGGATGCATGGAGGGGCAGAAACTAACTGGGATGGATCAGAGGCTACAAATCGTGCCAAATTTGGGAGCCAGCTCTTTTCTTGTCCCCCTCTTCTGTTGTATTTCAGGTGTGTTGGTATTCTTTTTGCAATAACTCATTTGAGTGCCTGAAGGGGTAGCAATGTTGGATATGTCAGAGTTACTAACTCCTTCGTTTCTCTTCCATGCTTTCTCCTCCTGCAAGGAGCGGAAGGTACTTCATCTTCTGCTGTCTTCGCTTCTTAGCACTTTTAAGTTATTTGTTGATTTCTAGCATTGTGGCAAGTTTGTCTTTTGAATATTTATTTCACCCTTTATTTATATATTAAACTGTAAATGAACTGGTAGTGTATGCTATAACACTTCAGGTTGTACCTGCTGTAATGATGTTTTTGTTTAATTTTGGTTTTTAGTTTACAAAAAGAAAATCAAGCCTGACTAATTTTATGTTACTTTTCCTCCTGTTTTTGTAGGTTTTCATAGAGCTGAATCACATTAAAAAGTGCAATACTGTGCGAGGAGTCTTTGTCCTGGAGGAATTTGGTAATTACATTATTTTGATATTAGGTCTGTACTCACACGGCAGTAACTCAAATTTCCAGTCTTCAGATTCAGAGTTGCACTGCAGTTTCAAAGATGGAAGAGAAGTGTAGATTGTGTGTGAGGAGTTGCCTAACTGTGAGAGATGGGTGACTTAACATAAAAATTCACAAGTTAATTTTCATCATACTGAGATTTGTGGCTTAGGTGCTTTCTGATAATAGACAGAGAAGATGTTCTGAGTCTCCTGAAGCAAACAAACCAACAGTTAAACTTGGGTATGTGTAGTTTTCTTTGGTATGTTCCTTTTTAATCTGAGAAACCACTTTTTTAAGCAGGACTTATAGTTGATCTTTCTCAACAAACTGTGCTTTCATTACAAAGAATTACTGTTAATTGCAAAGTTTCCTCTTTGCTCTATGTGGAATTTCATTTTTTGTTGTATGGAGCAGAAGACCTTTTTTTTAGGTTGCACTTTATATGTGGTTTTGTTTCAGGTGTGGCTGGTAAAGAGTGGAGAAGTAAAGGTTAAGGAGAATAGAGAATTTGTGGTATTTTGGTCAGTTATTGCTGTTACATACAATCTGCCTGCAGGCTAGTTTGGGGTACGTTGTGAGTTACTATTCAGTGTTAAGTGTCAGTCACACTGTACTTAACTAGTGTCTGAAAAAAGTGAGTAACTTCAGGTGCAGCTCTCCAGAAGAGTGATCCACATACTTCTCTTGAAATAGTCCCCAAACCTGTATTGGTTTATTCTTCCACCAGAAGAGTGATCCACATACTTCTCTTGAAATAGTCCCCAAACCTGTATTGGTTTATTCTTCCACCCATCTGTGAGACATTGTCTAGGACTTAAGTGTAGTTATGAAACATTTAAAAAGAAGATAAAGTTTACACCGTTCTTTCCATAGTAGATCAGCATCCATACTTGGGCCATTAATCAAAGTCTAAATCAGCAGCTCCCTTTACCAAGACTCTCACTGTTCTTTGGTGCTGACTGATTCTCTCTTAGAATATGAAAGACATTTAATATGAGTTTGCTGAAATTAATGTCTTTGTCCATAATATCGTGTCATTTCCTTTGGGTGACACAAAGTTACAAAGTATTTAAATGATAAAGCTTTTCTGAGTATTGCAGTTTGCTGCTTATAATCTCCCAGAAATTTGGGATTTGAATTTGTGAACAATTTTTTCTCATTTTCTGAAAATGTTGTTCATGGTTCACATGGTCTGATCAGTGTATTTAAACCCTGGAAAAATTTGTAATAGGTTAGATATTCAGAAGTTGTCTGCACTCTATGGTTGCATATTCCTTTGATAGCATGTTTCCACCCTGATAGGCATGATTCATTCTACTGCTTACAGAAACTGCTTACAACTGTAAAAGATTATTGATGAGTTTCAGAAAGATGAGCATTCAGAAGCCATAAAATTAGCTTAAAGAATGGCTTCAGCTTCTGAAATCTTTAACTTAATAGAAATTACTTGGCTCAGAAATTAATTTTGGATCATTTTTGAGAGGTTTTAATTCAAAGTATTTCTTTTAATAGTTTGTTTATATTGCACAAGAAGAAAGACAGTGTTCGACTTGCTTAGTTCCAGCCAGACTCTATTTATGACTGTAATACAGCATTTAGCCCCTAAATAATGACTGTAATAACTGTAAGAAAAAGAAAATTTTTTCACAAAAAGTTTTGTAATCAAAGGCCTATTGCAAAAGCTAGAATTGTGATACGGAACTTAGGAAAGGGTAGTTTAAAGAAGTAATTAAACCTAAACTGGGACTTGGACACTACAAACAAAACCTGAGAAATTAAACTAATTAAATTAAAAGTACTCTTCTCCCAAAATAGAGGTCACAGGCAAGAACCAATTTAAATGTACCAAATGAGATTTACAATTTGTCCATCTAGCTAATAAAGAGAAAGAAAAAAGGAAGAAAGGTGTTGCGGGGGACCTAACCTTTCTTCTTGTGCAGAGAGACTACCTCGCAGCTGCTTTTTTAGTTGTTACAAAGATGAGAAGATACGTCAGTCTGTTCTGTTCAAGAGAAATTAACAGGTTAATTTGGTAATGGTGAACTAACAGCATTCAGCAAAAACTTGTGTGGACTTCTTAAGGATGCAGTTACTTAGCTGTGTTGCACATCATGACCCTTGCAATCAGGTTCATCACAGTAGGAGTACAGGATTATACTGCAGTGCTGTCTCCTCTTAAAAAGGCAGAGTGGTCGGCGTGCGTGCTCCGCTCCGACGGGAGGTACCTCAGTGCCAGATTCATTCATCTGACACTGGCAAGCACGAGTGCTCCGAGTTTAGTGGTACCGCAGCAGGAAACTAAAGGTCTGTTTGTGTTAATGCTGGATTTAGATGGCAGCATGAAAGTTGGAGCTGTGATTTCAGAGCAGGTTGCAAGCAGAAGTTCAGGAATTGTTGCCCACAGGGAAGTGGAGATTTAAGTAAGTGAGGAAACCCAAGGCTCTTCCCTCTGGAATTTGAGTTACTGCTGCGTACTTGTGCTTTACTTTCTTGTGGCCCCTTCACTGCCGCTGCTATGAAAACCTTCATTCTCCAGCAGGTAAAGTGATGTCCCCTGAACTCATTCAATGCTAGCGCCATATTTTCATTCACAGGACCAAAGGCTGCAGGATGGTGCTTAATAATTTACTCCCTTCATCCACTTAGTTCAACAGCATCAGGAATAACTTTTAATGTTAGAAGAGTGCTTCTGCTAATCTCTTAATTTGAGGCTTGGGTCTTTTTTTGTGGGTGGTTTGGGTTTTTTTCTTTCTTTCTTCTTTTTTCTTTGTATTCTGCAGCAGTAGTGATCTGACTTCTCTGAGTGTGCATCCAAACCCACTCTTTTTTACTTTTCCTAACTCAGTCCTCTCAGGAGAATTTTCCCCATTGGAAGGACTGTGAAGGAGCACTTAAAGTCAAGGCAATTTACTGTGAAGTGGGGAGGCAGTACCTTGCTTAGGTGCTCTCCTGTTCCCTCTCTTCCTATTCTCAGTTATGATACAGGACTTGACAGCTTCCATTCTCTCCTTCCCTCGTGGCACAAGGTCCTTACAGGTTTCCCTTCCTGCTTTTTGAAGAGTATATGAACAGTTGTATGTTATCCAGTGGGCAGTGAGACTTACACAGCTGTAAAAATCCTTCCCTATTTGGCTGTGCACCAGCCTCACTGCCACCTTTATCCCCTGGTGACATGGAGTTAATTTGGAACATCTGGTGCCAACGGGTAAGGTAGCTTGGATGTGCGCCTCCTATCTCCCCAGCTCTAGTCAGTGGTATCACAGGGCAGTGCAGCCTGGGTGTGCGCTTCCCCGTTTTCTTAGTTTTTAATGTAACTGCCAACTCCAAGAAAAAAGAGAACTGAAAAATTAAACAAAAATATCACGTTGCTTTTTACAATCATACTGTGTACTTTTCACTAGTTGTTTTTTTTCAAGAATGACAATACCATGACATACAAGAATTAGTAGGCGCTGGTTTATATTCAGAGTACTTTCTCAAACCCAGTCTGCACTGCCTCCTTTTGGCCCCTTAGAGTGTGACCCGTCTCCCTCTCCAGCATTTAGCTGTGCCATATCATAGTTGAAAAAATGACATTTGCATGGATAGGTTTTGGTGTGGACTTTTCCTAGTTATTCATACTGAACTCATCAGCCTCTCTTTCTTTTCTTGTTACTAAGTACTATGTGTAATAAAACATTTACCCTTCCTTTATAAACCTGGTATGATTTGGTTTTGCATAATTTCTGTATTGTTTCTTCTAAATTATTTTTGTTGTGACACAGAAATGCCATGGCAAATTTCAACTGTGCTGGAAAGGGAAGTATTGAAAGCTGGTCTTGGTATTCCACTGATCTTGATATTTTAAATTTGACACTTACGTGTTCTTAGTGTGGTCTTTGTTCTCTTCTGGTGATTTCCCATGGTATCTGTTCACAACAATATTTGTAGACCACGTGTGAGCCAAAGGCACAGTTCAGATGCAATGCACACCAATGGGATGGTAAAGCTTGCATTTTTAATGTATTCCACAAGGAAAACAAAAGGCACATTTTCTTTAGCTATATTATGCCTGTTTCTTTTCTGTTAGTTTGAGGCAGTACAAGGGGGCAAGATGAAATTTTCTGGGTAATAAATTTTATTTTTCATTAGTGCCCTAATCCTCTTTGTATAGAAAATCTCCTAGAAATCAAGAACCCTGGTATTTTAAGAATACATGTAACTGAAACAAATATTTTACCTTGAGGCAACTTGTTCAAAAGGAATGAACACTTTCAGTATGTTAAGTGAACACCGTCACATACATCCTAGACAAGAGAAAGAATGTTTTGAGAAACTTGAAATAGAGCTGGGAAACAGTCTTCCAGCTTAGAAAATTTTCTCTCTCAGCTCATTTTTTCCCCCTGGATTTTACTAAGTCACAAGACTGCTCAACAGTTCTTTTGAGATCTGTTACTCAGCAGAGAAGGATTCAAACATCTAAAGGATAAAGCCGTTGGGAATCTCATACTGACAAATTCCGATGGAATCACTGATTTATGTTTTATCATAGTAGACATGAGGCATATTTTGTCATTAATTTTGCTGTCTAGCAGGAATAAGTAGTATGAGGAAAAGTCAGAATCTCTTAAGAACCATCAAATAACTACTATGGTTTTCCAAACAGAGGCAGCAAAGTACTTTTGCCAACCTGAGTAATTTATTATGCCATTACCAGTACCTTCCAGGACATATGTAATGTAAATTAAGAGAAGGAGGAGTATCTAGTAGTGAGGAATAGTGAGGTGCCCTGTACCTGCACCCGCTGTCTGTGTGCATCCCTTCCCTTTCCTATGGGAACATTGTGCTATTTCTTTCCCCTTTTCCTCTCGTTTTTTGAACTTTTTGTTTTGTCTCTTGCCCGTCCGGTTTTAGTTCCTGAAACTAAAGAAGTGGTGAGCCACAAGTACAAGACGCCAATGGTGAGTCAACTGTGATGCCTTCCTAGTTCTTTAGAGGATATATGTTTACATTTTCATGTGGCAAAAAGAATTATATTGAGATTGCAGGCTTTGCAGTGCTAATACTGCAGTGAAACCCCAGCTGCTCTTTTATGATAGTTTTCCTTAAGGGAAGACAACAAAACGTTCTGATTGTTGTTTCTATGCAACTAGAGGAACTCCCAGGTAGTATAGAAAGCATGGTCTCTTGTTAAGATAGATAAAAGATGCAAGATAGCTGGTTTGGCATGAACTTTAGCACAAGAAGAGCTAGCGGACTTGTTAAATTTAAGACAGTGCAGAACACAATCTTTAATCCACAGAACAGATGGAAAGGGAGACTAGTTCCTGAGAATAAAATCATTGCTGAGTTTATGAAAAATTCCCATTTCCTCATGAAAGTGAGCAGTGAGATGCAAGAGAACAGTGTAAATGCTGATTCCTGCCGTATAGGTGAGATACTGCTGTGGTTTAGTGTTCAGTTCTTATAACATTTTTTGAAGACCAGCAGTTTAATGATACTTAGCACTTTTACACATAATAGTTCAATTATCAGGCCTTGTGTGCACTTACGAGGAAGAAACAGAAGTGAATGATTATCATCAGAACTGAAATGTCTTCTGTTATTTGATGTCTGAAGTGCGGTCTGTACATTTGGTAATGGCATGGAAACTCACAGTCCTTCAAGAGGAGAGAGAAAAATTACTTGAAGAAGCTACAAATATTTTAGCAACAAGATGCTTAGAATATATGTAATTTAAGCAGCAGACAGCTGTATAGGACAAGGGCGAATGGTTTTAAACTAAGAGAGATTTAGATTAGACATTAGGAAGAAATTCTTCCCTGTGAGGGCGGTGAGGCACTGGCACAGTTGCCCAGAGCAGCTGTGGGTGCCCCATCCCTGGCAGTGTCCCAGGCTGGGCTGGATGGGGCTGGGGGCAACCTGGGCTGGTGGGAGGTGTCCCTGCCCGTGGTAGGGGTGGGAACTGGATGGTCTTTAAGGTTTCCTTCCAACCCAAACCGTTCTGTGATTCCATGGTCTTTTAATAAGAAAAGCCAGTTTAATGAAAAGTAATCATATTTTACACAAGTGTTTTAGCTTGTACTATAATACAGCAAAACACATTGTTATGCTTATTATCTTTATAGAGATTATAAATGTCATTTACAGGACAAGAACTTTTAAGATCACCAGAACAGCCAGTATTAGAACTAGGATATAAACTTGTCTCTTACCTTCACTGAATTGTGCTGCCAGCCACATGCTAGAAGAGGGTTTTCTTTTAAATAATAGCTCACTTTATCAGTTAAAAGTAATAACTGTAAATCTTGCTAATGCTATGTGGAACCCTCTGCTTTAAGGTAGTGACAAAGTTGTTTGGTATTCTTCACATGTAACATGCAATGTTGGGTTGTGGGGTTTTTTAATTAAAAACAAAAAAAACCCATACCCCTGTATTATCCATGGATTCCCTAGCATTGGTTAAAAATTACAAGGATTATCCGTCCTGGTACTTTTGAGCATAAAAAGATGGTGGGATTCTTCCTTATTCACAACTGTCTTATGAGTCAAGTTACAGTACTGGATGTTTAGTTTTAGTCTTTTTAGTTAGCTCCTTCAACCCCTCCCAGAAAGTTTCTTGTAACTTCAGACAACAGACCAAAAGCAAAAAAGTAGGATATTTTTTCTAAAGCCAGCTACTGTTTTTCTAGCTTAGCATACTGTTCTTAAAAATTATTTGAATCGTACTATCAAGCAACTAATGTTTTTATCCCAGAGGAGTTTTTTTTTGTTATAAGGCTTTTCTTCTATATCCACCGCAGCTAGAAGGTAGTATGGGACACTTTTTCCTGATTTTGTCTGTAGCCAGAGTAGTTGTCCCATGAAGGAAGACAGGCAGCAAAATATGAAATGTGCAGTGGATTTTGTAAAGCGCTAAATTCTCTGAATTTTATTGTCGTCTTTTCTAAATACTTACAGGCTCATGAGATCTGCTACTCCGTGCTGTGTCTCTTCTCTTATGTGGCTGCCATTCGTGGAAAAGAGGCAGAAAACAAAAGCAAACCACCTCGACCAGTTTCCAGTTGATCATGTTATTGGGAAATACCTACCCTTTGGCACGTTGACATGCAGTACTCCCATTTTTACAGCAGTTACTGGAGCTGACTTTGCTGTCTTCTATGAGAACTTGATTATTTATGTATGACCCTGCAAGTCTTTCCCCACAGAAAATCCTAAGACTTCGCTACTCAGTCTCCTCCTGAATTCATCCTTAATGGAGTTTTTATATGAGGTGTTAATCAGACAGTTTTGAGCATCTGCGTCCAGCTGTGACCTCCTCTGGCCATTCCTTTGGAATTCCTTTTTTCTTAAGATGACTAACAGCTTGAGTTCAGTTGGGTTTTTGTTTTTGTGGTACTTGTTACAGATTAATCACTTTACAACTGCAGGCATCTGCTTTCAGATCCTCTGGTATGTGCACAGTGGAAGCAGTCTGGTCCTGCATGTTGTTCAAATCTAGTGTTTTGTTTTCCTTCTGTGTCGTTCATTTTTACCCACCAACTTGGAGTTCTTGTCACGTAGTTCTTCAGACCCTTTTGGTAGAGATTAACAATTTAGCTACCGTAGTCTTAAGAATATCATGTGACAATTGAAGTTTGGCTGTTAAATTGGACCATCTGTGGAGATGACTGCTTCTCGAGTGGGAAAAGAAGTGGAGAGAGAAACTCTGAAGGCAGTGTATTGTGAAGAACCCTGACACCTCATGGGTTGTGTCGATTTTCAAATGGGAGTTCAGGTAACATTTGTAGATATCGCAGCTGTAGATACATATAAGCACTGCTGAAAGTGGTTAACTACAGGCATTGGAAAATGCGTAAGGAAATGTAAACTTTGGAAATATAATTGGCAGAAGCACAGGGCAGACCCATGTCTTTTTGGGTTTGTTAACTATACTCTACACAAGGTATTCCTATAGCAGTCTGCAGAACGTGTTCAGAAGCCCAAAGGATTATGCTGTCTCTAAATTGTTTAAGCTATTGCTTTTTCTCAATCTGTACCTGTATATCAAGGAATCTTGCAAATACCATGTTAATATATAATGAAACTCCCACACTTAAAACTATCCATCACGTTCCTTATTTTTAAGTAGGCTGGATATGAATGTTTTTTGCATCCTGTTTTTGTTCTTGAACTGTACTGCACTTTTCTGGAAAGCTCTTGGGATGCTGGAAGGAGAGACTGTCTAGAGAAAATAATGTTACATGTAAAATACTTAGAAAAAATGCTCTGATGCATACTGATGTATTGTATGTTTTGACATAGAATTCTGAGTAAATGCACCCAGAAATAACCCTGTTTTGGCTTGGTCAGGGTACCTACCGTTTTGAATGGAATACACTAGTAATGGGGGAGGAAATTATGTAAATATTACAGTACCACATCTATTTATAGAAACTGTACAGCGCTCTGAATGTGAAAATAAAATGTCATTCAACCAGCAACTGGTTTTCATCCTCCTGTGCTTTTCTATTGATGCAACTTGTTCTGAAATTAATATAATTACATACAAAATACATCATACACATATATGAAACAGTGAAAAAAAGCCTATAAATGGAAAAACGGCACTGCTTTCCACATAAGCAGTTTAAAGTTGGTTTGTGGTTTTTTCTCCTAGCATAACTTCCATGTAATTTGTCTTCAAAAAAACCAAGTGTCTGAAAAGCATGAATAGGGAGAACAGAGACATCTGAAACACTGAATTTTCTTTGCACAGGTACAAGTAGAAGCAACATGTAAAGGAGTTTTCATCCTTTCCTAATATAAAGGCAAAACTGAAATTGGCAGACGCTGAAATCAGCCTGTTTTGGATTTAATTTATTTTCTTTCTTTTGCCTTTGGAGACTAAATTTTCTTCTAGCAGTATCTGAGTTTTTAGCAATCGTAGTAGTCTTGATAGTACTATATTACAGGTACAGTTAAGACTGAAATCACTTTGATCTACAATAGATATTCCATTTACTGCAATACTGGGTCCCACTTAGGCAGGCAATTTTACTATTTAAATTAAGCTAGCAGGCCTACTAACATATTCAAACCATTAACTTAAACTTTTAAGGGGAAGAGCAGAGTTTAAAATAATTATCTGCACAGCATCACATACTATATACAGCTCCTTTTCCCCCCCTTAGAAGCTGTGTTTTTAAAAATGGGTTTTTTTCTGTGACTTAAAATCATAAATTACATAAAACTGCTGTATGCTTTAGACTGCTGAGAAACTTCAGTCCAGAATGCTTTAGACTGCTGAGAAACTTCAGTCCAGAATAAGACTTAAAGGGCCTGATAATAAAAATGGCCCTCTGTCCCTTTTGACAATTTTTTTTAAAGAACAGGTGTGGCTAAATAGTTATAGCACTTGCTGTTCAGTGGCAAGGAAGGATCAGTAAGAACCTCAGCAAGTGGACTGACACAGGGCTTTTGCTCTTTAAGTGAGAGCAACTGACTTGGCTTCAAAACTGAAGACTTTTTCAAATATATAAAATCTTTTTTGTACTCAGTGATGGTGACTTGACAGGTATTCTGCTAACTGTGGGAATGCAGTGTATTCATCTGAGACACAGGCATGCCATGTGGTGTTTCCACTGCTAAATACAGTGCTGTTCTCTGGATACCAAATGGTATACAAGTCAGATGTAAAACTGGTATAAAAGTGTAAATCTTTTGGAATGCAGAGTTTCCACCTTCACTTCACACCGAAGCACTGAGAGGTACATAAACTTGAACGAGGAGGAAAAAAAAATATCATTACAGTGATTTGCATGTGTTTTTTCACATCCCACTTACTTTGATCTTTAGGTAAGAATTCCTTAGCAGCAGTTAGAACTCGGAGGCTTCTAAACCTTCCAGAACCAAATGGAAGACTAACTGGCCATAAGTGATAATAATAAATAGTGCTAGAAGATTCTTAGAATCTTCCGGTGTTACCACTAGGAGGAGCCTGTGTCTTAGTTTTTAAGTATTCAAGATTACAACCTTTTTATTTTGACACTTGTGATACTTCTAAGGCATTTACACAAATGTGACAAATTCATGAACTTGCCTTAAAATACTTGCTTAGCCTCAACAAGTTTCTTTTTCTTCTACAATTCCTTGTTTGTGGAAGCTGGTTTTCACAATGACCATTACATGTTCTCTGCAAACACTGGGGTTTGTGACTAGCCCTCCTGGCAGCTGTCAAAATGGAACCAAGGTTACTAATTTGTGTTTTTTAGATTGCAGGTCTTCATTGTGATGTTCCGAAAAAATGCCCTTGCTTTGTTCGTGAATGTGGTGTCAGTTTCTAATAGGAGTGGATCCCAATTTTTAAGGTTAAAGGTTTTAATATCAGCGAGTGTCACAACAATGGTACTTAGTAAGTAATTATATATTAAAGATATCTCTGGAAAAAACTTTCAAGATGTCTGTTGAAGGGAAAAGTCCATTACTTTAAGAAAACCACTGTAAAAATTTCCTACACCCTGATTCCTAGCTTCAGATAATCCCTACCCTCCTACTCTGACTCTTCAGGATAGCCAAGTTTGTAAGATAAAATGTTCAGCTGGATATTCAGAAGCTGAATTGCTAGTAAACATAAATCATGAATAATTTTGATTCAAACTAAAGTTATATCATATTGATCAAAGTGGATGGAAACATGGCTATGATTCTAAGACAACTTAGGAATCTTTATGTTGCAAAGATATCAAAGACGTTTCTAGAATCATGCTGCTTATACCAGAGGAAGGCTTTTGGTTCCCACTGAGGGTATTTGTAATAAGGAAGCAGTTGCCTCGAATGGGAACAAACCAGTTGCTTGCCCCTCTGTCAGGCCTATGCTCCTGCTACCACTGAATTCAGAACTAGACAGAAAATAGAAGCTAAGCTTCTCACAAAAAGCGGTATTTACATCCCAGTTCCCCTTGACTGCCAAATGGATGAAAGTCAGGTGTTGCCTCTGAGGCAAGATCTTCCTTCTGTGAGAAAAATTACTTAGCTCAACTTTGTTGGCAGTTGTATTTAGGAACTCCAAGTCACTGCTCTTAGACCAGCCAAGTTTTGGTGAAAGGCATCTCCTATCTCCTGAGGAAGTGGGAATTAAGACCAAGAAGTAGCAGCAGCTTTGTGCAAAGGACCTTGTCACACAAGAGGCAATGCCAAACGGCCTCTTGTTCTTCCAGAAGGTGCAATTCAGCCAGAAGCGTCTGCCTCTCAGAAGGGTGAGAGATTTCCGAATAGCTGAGTGGTATTTGCCTCTGCCAGCAGCAATGGCTTCATGTACGCTGCCCTTCCCTGTAATGCTCTTGTGAGATGTCCAGTGTGAGCAACAGCTTTGAATTCCTTCAGGCGTTCCCACTGTGGCTGTTTCACTAAAACAGTAATGTGATGATGCTTTAAATAATAGCAGATATGTGAGCCCTCTTTCCAGCACTGTATCTGAAGGTTTAAGAGCTTGATGTTGGTGACAAGTGAAGTTTGAGTGCAATCGAGTACAAACCAGACTCAGAGAGGACCTCTTTCAGGCAGATTCTCTGCTCAGATACGCTAAAAATCAGTTCAACATTTATACGAAGGTTTGCAAAATTGTAATATAATTTTCTGTCCATACGTGCTTAGTATAATTGTAAGTTGTAAATTAATTTTCTCTTTATGGGTGTAAAATGTCCTGAAATTTTTGCAGCATAGTAGTTCTAGCACTGAGTATTTATATTTAAAGTATCGGTCCAACAAAGAATCACATATACAACAGCCATGGGCAAACAGTCCTGCTTCTATTTGCAAGAGTTACTATAGTGATAAACGTGGTTTAGGAACCTACATAGAAATAGAAATCCCCTTCCTCCAGAATAGCTATACATAAAAAGGAACAAACAGTGGCAGGAAAAACACCAGTGAAACTCTATAAACAGTTGCTTCCTTCAAGTATACAAAAACTCTGGTTCTGTATTTCCATTCCTTCCAGTCTTTTTTGCCTTTTCAGTTTCTCTTAACAACTCCACTGAGTGCCAGTCTATCCACAGTGCTCTGAGAACCAAAGTGCTTTCTTCTTCTTTTTTTACCTGTCTCCCTGCTTGGATTTCTCACTGTTTCTGCTCACATTTTCTTGGCCTACACTCTCTTCAGGCACTCAGGCTCAGTTCTGAACCTCAATTTCTCATCAGATGTCTCCATGTGTTTCTCTTGGTGTTTTTTCATCCATTCTTCTCACCTCTCTGACCATCATCATCTTCCAGCCTCTTTGCCCAAACAGTTCAGACCTATGCTCTTCCCTGGTCTCCTGCTCAGCCACTCCCTGCTCCTTTCCAGATTCCAGTCGTAGTTCTTGTTCTTAGCAAGCTCTCGGTCATCTTTCATCCCTCTGCCTCATTCCACTCTTACTCCCTTTGCATTTAAATATAATTATTTTTGATGGAGTGCTGAAGAGTGCTATAGAGAGAACAGAAAAGATTTCCAGCCTTAGTTCTGCTGTCCTGCAATAGCTGCCAGCAGCAGCCCTTCCCTACACTTCTTGTTAGAAATGGCTCAATTGTTTAATCTGATACTCCAAATAAATAAATTTGTCTAAAACAGAGATGTAACCTAACACTTTTTAAATAGATAAAGTTTTTCAGTGCTGTAGGAAATAAAAAAGCGTAAGGGGAAATATCATGCTTTGTAAATACATAGTGCTGTTAGCCCCCCCTCCCCCCTTATGCCAGTGAGGAAGAATAAATCCCATTTCCAGGTAGAAATTTTTGAGGACTTCCCCATGATCAAAATCTATATACTTGGGTTTTTTTGAGGCAACATATACATGAACTGACCTCCAAAGCAGAAGAAAAACTTGGATTTGTTTGGCTTTTTTTTTTTTTCTGCTTTTGGTATATGAAAACCAGCAGTAAACAACAAAACCATATTTGAGAGTTGTATTAGTCTTTTCATGGTCATGCTTTCCTGGAATAGATCTGGATTACTGGGTTAATTACTAGCATCATGACAGATACCAAGCAAATGCAAACCTTACTGAAGGTTAAATTACATTCATCCACAATCTGGGTTCATGTATTTGGGTCCCACAATTTATATTTTCAAGAGCACAATGAAAACTATGTATGATACTCTTTATGTTTGCTAAATAAACCGTAAGGAATATAAAATCAAGTTCAGATGATTATCCATCTTGAAAAAGTGGGCACACTTAACACTTTTTTCCACCTAATATTGATTTCCACATTTTCAATCCATGGATATTTTATATATATTGGATTAGTCAGTTTTTTGGATTGCCTTTTGTAAAGGTATCCCAATTCAGAATTATGACTGAAATGTGTTCATAGCTATGACAGTTACCTATGGTTTTAGGGCTGCTTATTATCAACATTTCTGTCTGGCACAGAAAGTAGATGCTAGACTATTTTTTTCCATATCAGGACCTAAATGAAGCTGTTCTTATCTGTTTCTTTTAAACTTTCACCAGTTCAACCTGTTTTAAGATGTGTTGCTTATGCAGACTGTGGTGGGGACCCTGGCCAAAGACAAGTAAAGGCTATCTCACTGACAGCTTTTGTTTCCCTAAAATAGA
The DNA here is from genome assembly GCF_963210335.1 of Falco punctatus. Taxonomy (NCBI): domain Eukaryota; kingdom Metazoa; phylum Chordata; class Aves; order Falconiformes; family Falconidae; genus Falco; species Falco punctatus. The sequence goes on from NC_137587.1 coordinate 3,347,966, forward strand.
GTTCTGTGGTTGGGAAGCACTTGAAAGGTATCAGTGGGGCTATTTTTAATCTCAGCAGACTGTTCTTACAAAATTCATTCGTAAGGAGACAGGAATGGCTTGTAGTTCTAAATCCAAGACAATATGTTAGTGACAAAGTTCTCTCCTCAACACATACCAGGACTTAATTTCAAAAAAAAATCTGATAAAAGCAACATAAATGGCTTCTCTGATTTCCAGCAATGTCTTGTCACTTGCTGCCCTCATTTGAATAGCCATTGTATGATTAAATTAAGGCAAAAATGCTATCAACTAGTATTTTATTGTGATTTTATTCATCCTATGGAACTATAGATCTCCCTTGGAATAGCTAGCACAGTAACCCTTTCTTAGAAAGGAGGAAACCTGCAAGTGAGGAATGCTGAAGTTATCTTTACTATCTGTCTTGCCGTGCATTGAAAAGCTGTGTTACAATAATACATGGGAACCTCTTGACCTCTTACTGTAATTTTCAACAAGTAGAATTTAATTTTTGTGTATAATCTTATATAAGAAACTTAGACAAATTTGAAAAAGTCCTGAAAGGTAACTTCTCTCTTGTAGAGGGAAAGGAAGCTAAGCTCATGACAGGTAAGGCGCTTTATATCACATTAAACATTCTGTTGGAACAATTTGACCTCAATCCATTTAATTTGCATTTCACCCCACTGTATCACAAGTATTGTAACCTCAGCAGCAAAGCAGGGGCACAGATCATCAGCTTGTGCTAAAATCAGGTCATGCGTTGACCAAAGTGATATCCTAAACTGAAACAATCCATCAAGGACAATGTTTAGACTTTACAAGCTACTAAGGAAAGCGAGATTTTTCTAAACATGTTACTGAACGCAAGTATTTTCTTTGTGTTTAACTTCTGCCTAAAATGAGAATGATCTGCCAAGCAGTGATTTATTAGCAAACGTGAACATGTGAAAATGTAGGACTTTCATTTTACAGTATTTGTATCAGCATAACTACGCCAGTGTGTGACGCAAGTCGAGGCGGACTTAAACACTATGTCTGTGTGGCTGGGTTCGGACAAAATGGCCTTTATTGTTTATACAAACTATTTATATATCTTAGACAGTGCAGGTGTTAGACCCTGATAGGTTTTTGTGTCCTTCTTCTTCTTGCTATTTGCTGTTGCTGTAGGTGCCCGTATGCTGCGGTTCTAAGTTCCGATTCTTCCCATCCTGTTCAATCTGTGGCTGTCTTAAAGGTACACGGCTAATTCTTTGAGGTCAACTAACTTATCTGCAGACCTGCTGCAGACCCCAACATGCCAGGGCACCTTCAGTTACACCAATGTGCATTGATTGGTGTAATTCTCACTTGAATATCTAAATAAAATGCATCAGTACCTAATTTGCAACAACATACTCATACTGAGGGAAACATAGCTTCTTACTACACAGGTTACCCTTCCTTGGTCACAAGAGGAGCCACTGCGTTGAGGATGTTATATATTTAGTAACTGGCACCCTTTCTCCGTGAATGGCTCTAGTCCTAGAGCACACACCTGGATTGACAGCGGCTTGGGGATGAAACACTACATGTGTTTTTATTAACCAGCCAGAAATCTAATGCTCAGGAAAGAAACAATGAGCATGTTTATTCTGCAGATACTACTATGGATATGCCTGCTAGTTTTAAACTAATAGTTGTGGATGTATGGTAGCAGAACACAAAATACACTGCAACGTGGCAAACTCCACCAAACGTAGTCAGTGTCATGACTTCAGCATGGCTATATTCCCTTGTTTAGCTCCAGCCGATCCACTTTGTTAAAAGAAGAAATTAACTGTTTCCATGGGGGACCATCAGTTAATTCCCACACTGCCTCTGACCGCTGCTGTATAAACCTGCTGGGTTAACACTAGAAGAGGAACAGGGTGAAGCCCAGCACGCTTTACTTTATCCTCTATGCTCACAGCACAATCTGAAGTGATTTTCTTCAGGTTTCGCAGCCGCGGGCAGTATCCCCTCAGGGAGGCAGCGGCCGGCAGCTCCCCTCAGGGAGGCAGCGGCGGGAACGCCCCAACGGCGGGAAACGCCGCGCTGAGGCGTCGCCATGGCGGCCCGCGGGGGCTGCGCCAGGGCAGCTGCGCGCCCCTAACCGCGACAAACCGGGCGGCCCCGGGAATGCGGGCGCTGCCCGGCGCGGCGGGGGTGCCGAGGTGCCCAAATCAGCTCCCACCTGCGGTCCTGGAGGCGAATTTTAATTATCCTCCTCAAATCCCGCAACTGCCACTACCCAAAATTCAGGTGTTGGTATTTAAGGCAAAAAGCCCCATGCCCCAATCCCTGCTGCTGCTTTGAAGTTGCTTGTGAGTACTCTGAAAAGAAACTCAGTTTTGTGGTTTTTATTTTATATTTGGGTTATGCTTTAAAATCAGATTAGTAAGGAAGAGAAGGTACAGGCTTGAAGGAGCTAATCTTCGAGAAGTCTACTCAATTTTAGAATTACACTTGAGGGAAAAGATAGTTTTCTTTATATTATGCTTTTGCTTTTGAATTTTGCCTCGGTTTCATATACTATTTTTTTCTTTTATTATTTTATGGAGTATTGGTTAACCAGTGATTAATTTTACTTTTTTTGTGTGCTTCTAGAGTAATGCTCAGGATTTGAGCACCAAGGCAGCCTCAAGTAACTGCAGGAAACCAGGGAAGGCTTGCCTGCGTTTGGCAGCTTGCTTCTGTCTTGTAGCTTTTATAAAGAGTGTAAAGTGAAGCTTCCCATTGCCAGGAGTGAGTAAACATTATTTATGTACACAACACTGCTGATACACGGGGTGAAACAAGAAAGAATTGATGCTGCAGTGTGAAATGCGTGTTATCCTAGGCTGAAGTGTCCCCTGGGGTTTATTTGGCTAGCAGGCAATGCAGCACCCAGAGCTGAGCTAACAGGAGCGTCGGTTTGAGTTTTGTTGTCTTATTTTTGGGGATTAGCTGATGCTTCTTGGAAGTGGCATCTCGGCTCCAGTGAAGCCCTGGGCCAGCCTGACAAGTTCTGTGCTGCATGCTGCTGTGATTTTGTACTTTTGAAACAGTGCTGGGCAAAAGCCCTGAGCTTCAGCTAAGTCTTATGTATGTTGTTTCAAAGCATCTTACTTAGTATGTCCGTTCCTGGCATATACTTAGCAGTAATTTCCCTGAAGAAAAGGTATGTACACCGCACTGGCAGCAAGTAGCTTGAATTGGTAAGTTTTAAATTGAAATTGTGGTAGTGTTAGAAGTTAAAGTCAATCTCATATCCAACTGGATGGAAATAGCAGGCCTGAAGAGCTTATGTTTGTCTAAGTTACGTATACTTTTACTTGAGCAGTAACAGTTTTTTGTCTCAGGAAAACTGCTGAAAGGACTTCAGTAAGACTTGTTTTTGAAAGCAGATGCTGTCAGTGTTAAAGGGATATAATATGCTGAAAGAAAATGCTAGTATATAAGAACTTTTAAACTTTATGGTCTATGTTAATAAATCTTTTGCTCTTGATTTTACCTTGCATAATTCTTTATAGCAGTACTTAACTACAAGAATACTTGCCATTTAGAGATAAGTCTGATTTTTGCATTAGAGGAGATCCTACAAAGTAAGTTAGTCTTCTAGGTGTGATGAGGAAAAAATGTGAGATACTTTGTTGTTCTTAGCCAGCTAGGTTTGGGAGAAACTGCTCGGTTTATGTAGTTCTAATTGGATTAACAACATAGGATTAATGGGCAATTAGTAAACTAGAAATTCAGGATCAACATCAGCCATGGAACAGATAAATGGCAATACTATATGCTTGCAAGATATCAATAAACACCTACCATTTTCTAAAGACTCTTCTAGAACTAATCACAGAAAGTTCACATCTTGAAGGTGCACCTTGCCCCTTTTCCTCTCTTCAGTGTGTAAGGAGTGGTTAGCAGTTTGAATTTTCAGAATTTTTTAGGAATAACTTCTAGAAACCTAAATAGAGTGTGCTTCTTTTTTTGAAACCATTCAGATCTGGATTTGATTCACTCCTTGTCTCTAGGTTTTGGGAGTTAAAACTAATTTGTGGTTTTTTCATGTAGAAGCACAGCATTATCTTAAAAGGCTGTATAGAATTAGATTCTAACTGTATATAATTGAATTCTAACTATTTGACTCTACCCTACTTCTCAGCAAGTTTTTCTGAGGAAGCATTTCTTTGATTGTCGTTAGTTTGAGCACTTCAAAACAATAGTAAAGTAAACTTGTGAGCACGAGAAATCTATTATATATTTCTATATATGGCAGAATTTCATACTTGAAAAAATGGACTAACATCTAGTGAAAGCATCAGGTTGCAGTATACTGCTTTTCAAAGCTGAGGCGAAATAAATGTTCGCTTATACAAGCACTGCCCTTCCCAAAACCATTGTACTTGTGTAGAATAGCTAAGAATTGAGGAGAAAATGCCATTTTCCTAGTAATTCTTGATGTATTTTTTGTATTCTTTCAGTATTGTATGCTATTACAGCATCAAATTCTAATCTCCTCATGAAACACTTTTCTGATAATAGAATGTGTTTGGTGTAGCACCTCATTCTATAGGGTAAACTGTCCTTTGTAATCTAAGCTCTTGCAATTCAGTCTGCTTTTCAATAGGCATTGGCCTACAGATGCTGGGATCATCCTCTCAGTTCGCTGGTTTCTGGTCATAGATTCTTTATAATATAGAACCTGAGTTTTATGTTTTGTATGTGCATTATTTTTTAAAAAGAGTGTTGCTCAGAACACTAAAGTACAAAAGAATGTCAACTTGTTTGTGTTTTTTCCATTGTTTTTTAATTATTTGTTGTATAATAACAACATACAACAGACAAATGTTAGCCTTGAATAAGCTGACTTTGCTTTTAGAGGAGTACCCTTCTTTGTTCTGATACCAAAATAGAATAATCAAAATGCACATCTCATTTTCATCAGTGTTTTTATTATGAAGACGTATTTGCTTGTTTAGTACAACTTAACACTGTGTCAGACGTGCTTTCCCATCTCAACTGGCATGTTGGAGGCAGGGCAGCAGTATTACTACAGTTCCTTTGTGTTGGTTCTTTTGAAAGGCAATGTTTCCTGGATTTATTTGATCTTTCCACCTTCTTTTGTACTGTGATTGTGAAAAAGTACTCTCCAGTCAGAAACTAACAGCTACTGCAGGTCAAAAAAACCCCAAAACAAACAAAAACCAAAACCAAAAACCCCCAACCAAAATTCTATTCAAACTAGTGAGTAGCCAAAAATGCTATTGTGTCATTTGATTAGACAAAATTATCTGCAAAAATACATACATACCATTCATAGACATTCAAAAGCTTTCAGTAATACTTGATGACAGTAAGTTTATTGCACTTATCACAAATTTTTGTTTTCAAATCTTTTGTTGACGTGCAAATAATCTTTCTTGCTAAGTCTTTCACTGTTTTGTGTGATGTACAAAATTATGTCTGTATGATGCCTATGATTGGTTGCAGAAACATCTAGTAACTGGAATTCTATGCTGGTGTCTTTTTAAAAGCTAGAAAACCAGTAGTGAGTAATTGTCAAAGAAATATTTTCTATGTAAAGCAGAACAGTGGATTTAGCCAGAGATGCCTAAATGGTGTGTTTCAGATGTGTTTCTACAAAGATCTGCTCAAGAGCACAGAAGTGGCAATTTCAAGCACCGGCAGTAAAAGCAGCAGGAACAAAACTTACTTTCTATTGTGCAAAGATTGTATATTGTGCAAAGAAAGTATAATGAAAGGTGATTAAATATTACAAGTAATTTGTTACTGTTTCATTATTCTGAGCTACTTCTTACAAAGAATGTCAGAATTCTAATGGAGTCAACTGTAGAAGTGAGGAATTTGTTAGGTTCAGACATTACTAAATGGACTGAGTTTGCATGTAACTAATACTTGGGGGTTTTTAGACATATGCATGTAATGGGAGAAAGTTTTATCTTTATTTCTCTGAATTTCTTCACATGGAGTTGGGGGCAATGTAACTAAAACAGATGTATGAAAAGAGGAAATACTGTCTGAAAATATGTGGAGTAAGCAGGACACAAGATACTGCCGCCTCCTAGTACACATATGTTAAACGACTTTTAAGGTGAGCAGGACTCATAAATGTAGCTGAGATCATCCTTCATTCATTTCTTCAGTTTTCTTCTTTTCAAGTTCTATTCCAATGCTGAGACAGAGAATGAGGAGAAGAATTTATTGTCAAATACATTACTTGTTTGTTTATTATAGCATTTTATTTTTTTGAAGTCTAAAATGTGTATTAAACTTTTTAGATGCATTGTAACTTTAACTCTGCTTGTTTGGTTAAAGCAATGTACACAGATTATTGATAATAATTAGCTCTATATTAATAAAGAAGTCTGGAGGGAGTGCTTGTAGTGAGTTAAGGAAAAAAGTCAACAAAGTATTCTGTTATGCTTACATACTTTTACATTGGCACATATTAAAGGTTGAGGCCTGAAATCCTGGCTTTAAAATAAACAAGATAATTTATCTTACAGGAATGTGATTTTAGTATGATCATTGAAAAAATAAACAGAAATCAAAACAAGCATACACACCCCCTGCCAACACTATAAAAATTCCATAAAGACTCTAAAATGAATTTCTAATGACTGTTTAATTTTATATCTAACCAAACAGCCATTGCTTCTTTATCCAGCTGAATTATTTTGATTCGTACCTTGACTTGCAGATGCAATGAGATGCAGAGTATTACTGAGGTGCTGGAGAATTAAAAAAAATATAAAAATCTGTCAGACATTAAAGGATGCTAATTTTAAATTGAGGCTTGGTGCTGAAGGTGAAATATGGAAGCTTTATAGCAGTTGCTTTTATCTGATGATTCCAAGGAGATTTAATGTTCTGAAAACAAGCTTTAGAGGATGATTATGTTAAGCTTTGAGCCATATCTATGCTGTACAGTATAGCACTGAACAGAAATACTTGAGCTAGCCATTGAACTGAAAGTAGCATGTCTTAATGAGCTGCTGCATCAATTAGCTAAACATCTCAGAGTTCTTAGTCTGGGTTCATCATTGTACTAATGCAGTGAAATTGCTTGCTGCCAAGACCCCGTGAGGATACCTGTGGCTGCACTCCAAGGTGCACTGTATGCACGCAGTCCTGACTTAGTGCAGAATAAAACACTGAACTGCTGCACAGAGCTGCCTTCAGGCTTGCTGCGCTGCAGGCTGAGCTCTGCCAATGCCCATTACGTGCATCAGTTTCACAGCTCGTTCAGCTTTTGAAGAGCACTTGCAGTGGGGTTATTTATGTTTGTATTGGCAAATAGATACATTAGTAGGAACTTTACCAAAATATTTAGTCAATATTTTTTATTGTGACTTCTTTTTCCTGGCTCTTTTGATAAACAAAATAAATGAGCAGTGTTTGAAAGGTGTTTGTGATGTAGCATGTGTTACCTTTTACATGTGGCTAATGACTTAATTTAAAACTTTCAGTTAGAGTATGGCAGAAAGGCTAATAAAATCATCCACGCTGCGGTGTTGGTAGGTAGACTTCCATTCCAGTGCTAAGTAGCTTCTCTAGAAGTTAGAAGCATAATAAAGTCCACCTTCAGACCTGTATTACCTAGCAAGTAACCTAACTTTATAACAGTTCAGAATGAAAAACACCATCTTGCTGGTGTACGTAATTACCAAACTTCTTATATCACAGAAGAAGTCAGAGTAACATAAAAGAGAAATATATGTTTAAGATCTCTGTTAATCTTTCTTCATTGCAGTACTAGTTATCCATAAGGTTCATTAGATTACCTCTGACGTCCAGTCTGCACTCTATTTCAGCTTCACCACACTCGTTAACAGCTTTACAGGTATAACAGCCACCATCAAATGGAGTGGGTTTCCGGATCTCCAGGGTCAACACGCCCTGTTTACTGAACATGCGGTATTTGGCATCCCCAGAGAGATCCATTTTGTTTTTGTACCAGAATATCTTTGGCTGAAGAACACAAAGGAAGAAATTTAAAATAAAATGCAGAAAGTGGAAGACTTACAGCTGATCTTGCAGCTTTAATTTAGCCATCAAAGGCTTGTGCATTATGAGAGCTACATATTACACAGCAGCGTTACTAATTTTTCAAGGAACATCTCCTTATTTGGTACAAACACATGAAACTAATAATTCAAATGTTCAGTATTTAGCTCTCATAGCATGTAGAGAATATAGGTCTGTACCCTTTTTTACTACAATTTAAAAAACTCCACCCTATGAACCATTAGCAAATTCATTCCTTCAGGAGTTATTTAATTGTGCTTATTAAAATATATTTGAATCCTTCAACTATTTTACAGAAGGGGGATTAAAATGCACAGATTATTAGAGCAGAAGTATCATAAATGTCCACAGATGTTAGGTGGCCAACTTGGTGTTGGGCTGGGAAAGGATTCAGCATATCTTTTAGCACCTTCAGGAATTTCAAAATAAAGTTCCTGTTGGCTTCAGCTGAGTAATAAAGTAGTTGGCTCTGTACTTATTCAAGTCATTTTGTTTGTTTCTGGTACCTGAAATGTGCCATTAATTTTTATAAATGAGATTTTGAAAATGAAATATCTGATAGAAAGCCAACTGGTTTTGTTTATTTCAGGCTTGTTAGTACATAAAGTGAAGAAATAAGCTTTAAAGAGTAGGAGGCCAATCTTTGTATTCATCTATTTTACTTTCAGAATTGACGTTTTCCATTTTTTCATCCACCCGCACCCCACCCCCCCCCCAAAAAAAAAAAACCCCAAACAAACCACCAAACTACTGCACTGTTTTATAGTTATAGAGTGCTTTCAAATCTACTGAATTGCTTTTGTCTCTGACCTGTGATAGACAATTCAGTGCATCCCAGTTAGCATGCTTAATTTTCTTTAAAGATACTAGCTGGATTTTTTCCTGCCTCAAATTTTTTTTGCTTCTTTTCCTATGGCCTCTATCTTTCTGGGTGTGTCTTTTACTTCAACACTTCCACCAGGGCACAAATATTGGCTCTGCTAGAAGTGGTAACTTTTTCGTGCCATACGGGTTATATCTGAGGTCTACTTGATAATCTACAGTTATTCAGAATTGGAAAGCTCTGTTAACAGAAGGTTGTTTTCACAGAGAATACCTGTTGCAGAGCTCTGCAGTAGGTACAGAAACTTTTTGCTAAGGTTAATTTGGGCAATGCAAGTACACAAATGTATCTGGAAAAGTTGCTTTAAGAGTATTAGATGTACTGAAGGATGAGGACTATTTGTATCCTTCGGGCTAATGTGGAAGGAAGAGCAAGCATGCTCAGACCTAAAAACCTGTGATTACTGTACTTAACAGAATCTTCTTAAAACCGTGGAAACCAAATTAAGTGGATACAGGTGCAGAAAAAGTTGGTTAACCGAGAGGGAATATCATTACAGTCATTTCCTGATGAATCCGAGGAAGCTACTGGGGGATGGATTTTGCCTACAGTTGCTGGTATTCTATAATGTTCATGTTATTTTGCAGCTCCTTGCTTGGGTATGCTTCCTTTTTATATTTGAGTTTTGTTTAACACTCCTTCATCCAATGAATTGCAGCAAATGATTACATTAAGACTTTTTTTTTTTTTTTTTAGTTAATTTGAACTTTGAGCAATTATCTCACATGTTTTGCTGTGTAGCTATTAGATCCTTGTGCAGGTAGGAGGAAGGGAGAGGAGCTGGAAATAAGCAGCTATAAGGGCAAGGGAAAAAGGTACTGCATTTTTTCGGTGATTGTACTAATTTAATATTATGACAAGATTATGTCATAATATGGTAAATTCCTTCACTGCAGACAAAAAGCCTATTTCCCTTTTTTGAGAAACCTAAATTTAGCTCCTAGCTGAAACAGTTTTTACTGCTTGTTCCTGACTAACAAAAAAGTACATCTTTTTGACAAGACTTCAACAAATATATTTAAACTGAGAAAATATTCCGGTGAGATTTCAAAAAAATAAGAAGCCCCAAAACTTCACACATGACAGCAGTCTTATTCTAGTTAGTTTTGCAAAATAACTCTTGACTCTCAAAATTGTTGATGTAATAGAAGAACTGGTGTTTCTATGTATTGTTTAGGTTGATGGAACAGTATATTATATTAGCTGCTCTTGAAAGGCTGAAGAGAAAAAAATACACGTTGTGGGAAGGTACTTTTTTGTTTTTTACCTTCTTCATTGAGTAGATTTTATGTATACATGGTACATTTTCAATGGTATGGTGTTACCATAAGCAATGACTGTCCTTTCCTCTATCTCCTTTACTGTGTTGCCCACCTGGTTCTATGTGTAGCCACGCACATGCTTGCACTATGCATTCTGGTGAAGCATCAGTGCGGTGGGAGATTATTGGATGACTCCTACTTTTTTTTTTAAATCAAGTTGTGTTACACTCCAGTCACACTGAACTGGCATGAATTCTAAGGTGGTATCTTGGCTTGTTGTGCTATCAATGAGAGTTGATGTAATCTGTACCTTGGGGATTCCTCTTACAGCACAGCTGAGTGTGGTGTTGTATCCTGCAATCACAGAACGGTCTACTAAAGGGTGAGTGAATTTAGGAGGCTCGGAGAAGTCATGTTCTTTGTAAGTAGGTGGCTTGTAAGTGGTGCCTGCAATTCAAAGAAACAAAATAGTAAGAACTGTGTTTTCAATCCTGTTGACTTGTATACAATCTATTTCTTATTTAATTTGCCTGTATGATTTAAAGAAGCTTCAACACTATGGCATTTATGAGATAAGAAATCTTCACATTCACTTCACTCTAAAACATCTCTCATTTAATGCTTTAGATAATGTAAAAGGTCCTGGCAATCATGGGTTTTCAGCTTCTGTTAAAAATATGAAAGCTGTGTGTCTGCAGGGGAAGTCTTCACCACAGACATCTTAAACTTTTAACCCCAGAATGTAAGAATAAAACGCAGCTGTATTATTTTCTTAAAATAATATAGTTTAAGAAGACACTGTGACTAAATATTTTTGAACAGGTGTTTGTGTTAGTAAAGGAGATCTGTCTAGATAAGGGCTCTTGATACTAAAATACAAGTGCTGGTTACTAAGTAATGAAAATATCTCTAGTGGTGCATCTAGTAATACTGTATTTTTCATTTGCCAGTGTATTACTTCTGGTACTTAGCAGCTTTTGTGATCTTTTTTTTGAAGAATATGTTACCTGTTTTTTGGATATAGGCAGGATTTTTGGTGGTTGCAGCAGTTTCACTCAATCCACACAAATTTTCACTGAAGATTCGAAAAAAATACTCATTTCCCATAATCAGGTCTGACACTATACAGTTTGTGCGACGATAGTGATCAAAAACAGTATACCATTCCTGTAACAAGACTATACTGTTTAGAAAGATGCTATGAGAGGTCAGACATGGTGCTAGTTTTGGTATGGAGAGATCCTTCTTGCTACAAGGAGAAGACAGGTAGACAAGTATTTAACAGTAGCCTGTGAAATGAATATTATGTTGCTTCCTGTGGAGATCAACTGATAAATTTTCTTACTTTTGTTTTCTGGCTGGTATGATAGATGAATACTTGCATTTGGAGGAAAAAACTCAAAGTCTTTACACTACCCCAACTCATATCTGGGAAACGTGATCCAGGATGTGTCGTTGGAACATGACTACTTTATGGGGCCTTCCATGAGAGCACATTTTCCAGTTTGATTAGCATACATACCTCCCCCAGTGTATACCCTAGTGTGCTTAGCATTGGACCTCAGGTCTTAACTCTTCCTCCCTCCCCTTCAGTTTATCCTGGCATTTATGAAAAATAATTCCACCTTCTGAGAAGAGCTATCCATCCACCACAGATGGGGCAGGCTAGGTGTCTCTCTCTACATTTTCTGCCAGACATTTTACGCAGTTCTATACTTAGCCTTTTGGTTCTTTTTAGATTCTGTTCTTCGATGTTTAGCTGCCTCTGATACGCCATAGGATGCCTTGGACACACAACTGAGAATCAAGTATTCAACTGTTTTTCTCAAGTCTCTGTTCCCAGAGCAAGTAGTAGGTTAAACTCCATACAAAGTCACTGACTCAGTGCAATTTCTTACCATTGTCTTTTTGTCAGCTTTCTGGACTGTGTAGCCCAAGATCTGTGCATTGCCATCATCTTGTGGAGGTGTCCACTCCAGCGCTGCATTAAATCCCCAAACATCTACAAGCTTTATGTTCTGGGGAGGACCAGGCTTGTCTGCAGAGAAGACATGAAAAAAACAACCCATAGCTTTTGATTCAAGATCTAAGAGCTTTGTCACTTCCTCCCATGCAGGGAAAAAATAGAACTTGATAGCCTTCTATAATTGTTCCGTAGCAATACACTTCATTTATATGAAGTTGAAACTGTAAACAGGAAAGTTGGGAAATTTTCAAATACCCTCCTAATATTCCTCTGAGAGGCCTGAAACCTACAGAGAAATGGATGACGCAGTAGACTTAGTAATGCTGGAACCAGACAAACTCTTACTTAAAATGGAGTAAGAAGTTTGTGTTGTTTGGCTGTGTGTGATTAATTCTTTTACTACAGTTTTTACTTTGTTACCTCAGTGCAATTTCTCAGCTATTTAGGTACGCTGAGAGTAATACAAACAACAAAGGCAACTGGGTATATATTCAGGTAAGGAAGGCCAGCCATTTGGGAACTGGCTGACACTTTTTTTCCTGTTGCCTCAGTCCTTGTTAGTTTGCCCACCAGTGACATTTCTCTGTAAAAACTAGAAAAAGAGTGAAATCTCAAAGAGGTACAGAAGTCTATGTCCATTGTAAGATATGTGGAAATATGTAGAAGAATATATGTGATGAAATTATAATATTTTTCCTTCTTTTAAGGATCATTCATTCATTCATATTTATACCTATGTTGTTTAATCAAATGTAACATTTAAATTGGCTTTATTAAGTAATAATTCCTGTCTGTTTTAATTTGAAGATTCTAGTTCCCCTTTCTAATATGTCGGGCTGTTTTTCACAGTTACAGGTCCTGTTGGGGAGATGATAGTTAGGTCTGGGTAGATGGTCTTGTGATTAAGTGAAGGATAGTTTGGGTTCATTCCAGATATTTGAATGGAAACTGTCTTCCTGTTTCGAGCTAAGCTGGAAAAATGAAGAAAATAGTAATAATCTGACAGATGTAGGTTTGAGATGAGCAAGGCACAAAGGAATGTAACTACAGGTTGTTTGCCATGTATTTCCTTAAAGAGGGATATGTAAACCAATAATAAACCAGCCTTTGATTGTTATTAGAGGAACTGTGACTTTCGATGTCAAAGCATAACACGCTTTAATTCTCTTTTCACTGACATACTTGGGAATCAAAGACTGTTTTATAACTATCTTTAACCCTTTTTTGTCCTTCAAATTGCAAAACGCTGGAACCAACTAGAACACTGCATGAAGTTCAATAAGGAATATGGAATGCATTGTTCTCATTCCATTTATTGTTCTCTTCCTTCCTCTCTTACACTAACATTTCAGAGAAAAAGCTGCAGTCTTCTGTGTTTTTCAACAGCTACCAACCTCAGGTAAAGCCTCCTTTCTTTTTCTTCCCTGTTTCTCAAATAGGGAATGGTAATGCCAAAAGCACAACGTTGCTTATGAAGATGTGGAAATGTATATGTTGTTACCTTGAATTGCAACTTCAAAAATCTAGATATATTCTAGATGCGTCTCTTTGTTAGACAGAAGCCAATCAATCAGAATAGATTTGAAGAGAAGAATTTTGCATGCTACATATGAAAACTGCAACAGTTTCAGTGGACAAAGCTCTACAAGCCCTGAATTAAGTGTATTATAGTCTCATAGTAGGCAGATATTGTGACATTTAGCAATTTATTATTTATTTTCAAGTCTACCTGCTGTTATAACCCTCCACAGTATCTGTCTAGTTTTACAAGTATTTTTCCTGCGTTTTTACCTACAGGTATATGTAAACAACAGGGTTAGTTTGTTGGATTTTTGGGTTTTTGTTTTGTTTTAACAGGTCCTTACACAATGTTTTGTCAAAAACTGTGGAGATCCTGGTGATGGTAGTTGGTTTAAATCCTATAGGAAGAGATTGATAAATGGAAGAAAACCACAGTCCTAGGTGAAACGGAAGGCAAAAGAACACTTTTTGGGGAGGCCTCACTGGACAGGTAATTTTGAAGCCTGTGCCTTACTGCTCCTAACTACCTAAAAGCAGTTATCTGTGAACCTCCCTTGAAAACTGAAAATAACAGGATGGCAGGTCATTCATTAATTCAGTAATTGCTGGAAGAGTTAGACTTCAGAATGTGTGTGTGTAATATCTGTAAGGCATTCTTATCTATGTGTACATAGATACAGATATGATTTTGGGGGGAACGATTTCAGAGTATGACTACATTAACAACAGAAGAAGACTTTAAGCCTTAACCTGCTATTAGATTACTATGTGATAAGAACTCAATGATGTATTAAATAATCCCTTTTTCATTTTTAATAAATTATTACTTCTACCCATGGTGGTATAGATAGAATAAAGAAAAAGAGTCCTGAAAGCCTCAAGACTTGTAAGGCTTTACAAAGGACAGTCTTAGAAAAGGTAGAGGTGGATAAATTTGCTAAATGGATTTTTATATTTTTCATCTTTGTGGTTTGATGAGATAATGCAATATGCAAGAATATCTATTCAAAATTCCATTGTAGAATTGTAGAATATTCCTTTCTCAGTACTCACCAGTACATCTCTAGCTGGTGAACAAAGGATGGGAGAATTAATCCTAGTGATGCATCTGTAACAAATTATTTTCCTATGTAGGACACTGTTGGAGTGGCAATTTATGTTCTGGGGAAATATTCTGCTACCTTCAGCACAAGCTTGTCTGAGGATTTTTGCATACTAATGAATCCAATAGAATGGGGAGAAGAGATAGTGCCAATCATCTTTCAAAAAGAAATGATAACTTACCTTTTCAAATATAACACATAATGAGAATGATATATAATTCCACTTTAAAAAAAAAAACAAAACAAACACCAAAACCCAAAAAACTGAGGTTTGCTTTGGTCAAGAGAAGGCATGATTTATTGATTCATCTAGAGGAGGGAAAAGCTGAGGGAACTGTATTTTTCAGAGATTGGAGATATTTTCATCATCTGAGACCTTTTCTATAAGTATTTGAAATATACTGTATTTCTGTAGTAAAAGTCTGTATTTCATAGGCCTTGAGTAAACCGCAGCAATTATTTTGGCAGTATGGGAAGGTGATGGCAGTAATAGAAGTGTTTGCTCCTGTTTAGAACTGACCTGTGACTTGTCGTCGCAGCAGAGCTTTTGGCTATCTGCATTCTTGCCTTACTCCAAAACCAATAAGGGCTGAAGCTACAAGCATTACTCCTTCATCAAGTAGACATTTGCCAAAGGAAGTTAGCTGGTGAACAGACACCTCAAAAGGTCACTGACGGATTTATTCTCTCTCTGAAAGCCTGACTTGGCTTTTCAGCATGCCATTCTAAAGCACCTAAAGCATTACTAGTAGTATAGAAAGAGCATCTGAATCACCCACGTTTCTCCTACCAAGAGAATATATGATCTGAAGAGCAAAAAGTGCTGTTGATAGAATTGACAAGAGGTAGTTCTGATGAGAGTTTCAGAATCGAGAATCTGAGTAGATGCCTTGGTTGCAGAAGTATCTCTGTATTTTACAAGCCCTGTCTCTTATTGGCCAGGAATGAAGTGAAATTTTTTTATTCCCTTTCAGTTGTGCAAGCTGCCCAAGAGGTAAAAAGCTCAAAGCCTGTCCTCCAATTCTGACATGTATTAATCTGTGTGATAAGATCAGTTGCTTTTTTCCAGCCATTCATTTTCTATATAAAATAACTCTTTGACAATGGCATATGTATGTGTTTTTATGCCTTTCTACGATTCCAGAGAATGGGTGGAAGATACTTGGCACTGTGCTGTAAGAGCTATGTGCTGGAATCTGGAGTCACTAACCAGTTATAGAAAGGTGTTTTGGTGTCTAGGGTGCACTGTTCCCCTTTACCCGAGTTTGTTGGAGTTACTTTGGTTTAGCTGCTATTTACTTATTTTGCTGTGGCAGAACTGCAGCCATTTTTAGCAGAAGCAGCTGGTCCTATTAAAACATACTTCCTCCAATTTTTTATGCCTTTCTTGTTTGCTGTTGGCACCACTGCATACCTATTCTGCCAACGTTATTTTATAAAATTTTAAGCAGAATACAGCCAGCGTTATATCTTTAATTCTGAAGTTATGTTTATATACTCTTTTTGTTCCAAGATACATAGTCTAAAATGTATTGATACATTGGAGGAAATTTTGGATGACAGAGTGAAAGTGTGGGGAAGGAGAAGTAAAAACAATTATCAAGAATGTTATGTAAAGCTCTAATGAGAAATAGAAGAGCTCTGGCTGAAATGAATTATCTGAGTAGGCAAGATCTCTGAATATATCTCTCAAAATCCTAAGTGAAGTTGTTGAAACTTTGGCAGTGCATTCTTTAAAATGAAAATAGAATATATAATTTTTTATATATAATAATATGCGATAGAATATATAATTATATATATTAATATGCTATATAATGAAAATAAATAATATATATAACTATATATAGAAAATAGAGAAGAGAATAGAAATTGTATAGCAGAGAATAAGCTTCCACCAAGCCTCAAGCTAACTAGATGCTGTTAACAGAATAAGGCATTAAATGTGAATTTTCCAAATTCACAGGACTGTATCTGGTTGTCATTTCTAGTTCTTGGAACACTAATATGGTATATTAGTGAATGATTTTATCCTCACTGTCCTCATCTGGTGAAAAAAACCCAGTAAGAGTATATACATTCCAGGATTCATATTTCCTTTCTTGAGGACAATATGGCTATTCCCAAGAACACCAGAACTTTTAAATTCTTTCTATCGCACTTGAAGTGGTAAAAAGAAGGGTGATAAAAGATGATCAAAGATATGGAATGGCATCTTTTTTGAAAATAAATCAAGAGCCTAAAACTTGAGGAAGTTAACTGAGGAGAGTGTGACTGAAGGCTGTAGTATGGAAAAGGTGAATAATTAATCATGTTTTTTCTGATACAAAATTCTATAGACATCAAATGAGACTATCAGGAGAGAGACTCAACACCACCACCCCACCCCACCACCCCAAATAGGCAGTTGTACGTGCGCTTAAACTAAAATTCCTTATGAAAGCATGTTTTGATTCTGAAATTAGACATGGATTAAAAGACTGACTGGATAAATCATGCAAGAAAAATCCCTCAAGAGCTGTGTGACACAGAGCTAATCCCTCTCCCTTCACAAAAGTCTCTAGGAAACAGATCATTTCAAGCTGGGATAATATGCCCGGAAGAAAAAGTGACATGGTAGCCCTGCTCTGAGCTTTATTCTAGTCACCTGCTACCAACCAGTGTCAGAGAAGGGATCTGGAGGGTAGCTGGATCTTTGGATTGCCTCAGTATGGCCACTATTTTATTTTGTATGATATGCTTACTTTTGATGTTGTCAGGTTCTTACCTATGATTTGTATTGTTATTGCAACTTTATCAGTCATGGTTTCTATCTGAAGAATGACTTCATATGCTCCTGAGTGATGAAGCTCTGCCTTTCTGATGAAAAGGATTGTGTCTGTGTTGCTGTTCCGAATTCCCACATCTTTGGAGTCTAGGGTTTGACCATCTTTCATCCAAATGATTTTGGGCCTTGGTTTACCCTGAAGAGGAAAAAAGGATTATTATTTTTTTTTTTAGGCTGTAATAGATTTCAAGTTTTCATTTTTCTGGGCTTTTTTTCTTTGTGAGCTAGAAAGCCTACTTTAATAGGCAGGGTTGAGATAGTAAAGTTTAAATACTTTGCAATTTGTGTTTTCTTGCAAATATTTGCTCCCATCTGTCTAGTTTAGTGGCACCATGCCCTAAAGATGCTGTTTAGTTATAGTTAGAAAAGAGACTGAATTTATGTTGAGAACAAATCCAGAAAAAATATACTTGTGCTGCTCTTGTACTCTTTCCCAGGCATCTGTGAAGTCGTCAGTGGATCTGGCTTGCTCTGATTATTGCTAAGTAACACAAGTCTTTAATATTAGAGCAGTTTATTAGCTTTTTTCCCCTCTTCTCCCTTTCTTAAAACATTTGATTTTCTATCCCCGGACACTTCTAAGAGCTTCTGAAAAATTGTTTTTATCTTGAAGTCTTGGGATGTGAATCTTACTGTAAAATTACTTCTGCATTGTAAAAATTTTTTGGGGGACTGTCAACCTAAGTAGTCAGTGTTGCTACACCCATGGAAGATGACGTTGTGGAATCAGTAAGATATCTGTGGTTTACATCACTGTCACTTGGCCATTTCCAGGAAAACTGGTAGATTATATTTAGTTCTTTTAAAGTGTTTGGCTCCAAACCAAGAATCCCAAGAAAACAGGAAAAGATCGTATCATATTTATTAACTGTATAGTTAATCTAGCAGAAAATAACTTGGTGTTTTGTTGTTGCTTTTTTTTTTAAATAAAGTTTCTGCCAGGTTAACGTGGTGAAACGGTGCAGCACGGACCTAGATGAATGCCAGGAGTAGCTCAAATGGGTGGGGAGGGAAAGTGAGATCATCCAAGCCAGCAGGCAGGTCAGCTTAGGCTGCTCTGGAACTGAAGCCCAAGGCAGTGAAACTAGGACACATACTGCCCTGCGCCTCTAGTAAACAGCAGTAAAAGCCTCTAGTAAAATGCTCCTCGATTCACTGGGTGGCTGGAATAGCTCTTTAAGACTGCATCTTTTCCTTAGGCTACAGGAGATTAAGATACTCCTGGGTTAGGTGCCTAAAGGTAGGCAGAAAAAAAAATCTTTGTGCTTTGCTACACCTTTGTTTCAGTTTTTTTCTGGTATTTGATCAGAAACTCTGTGCAGCATAATTTTTCTGTGGTATTAGAAAAAAACTTGTTTTATAAGAGTCAGGCCAAGATTACGCTTAAAGGACTTCTAAAACACCTAGAAATCACTCTTCTTTAGTACTTGTTCATTTCTCTGACATCTGAATAGTCAGATGTAACTAATTTTACATAGGGCCTAACAATAAACTCCGAATGAGCAATGGTTTTGGATCTTCCGTTTTCCCCATCTTGTAACTGATTTTCTTACTGCTTTCTGCTAAGGGTATAGTCACGTCAGGCCTGTAGCTCTGAAATATTAGATGCAAGATTATTTTGTTCAGTTCTAATGTACCTTTACTCTGGTCTCATTTCATAGAACCTTTACAAAAACCTGTTAAAGGAAGACATAGCTTCTCTTCTTCAGCTGGAAGGTATAGTAGGAATACTTGAACAAGTAAAAGGATGTGGGTTTTGTTGGTGTGTGGTTGTTTTGGGTTTTTTTTCTATATCCTGTCTAATTACTGGTGAACTTTACAAGAATTCACTCTATTTTACTTTCCACTAGTGTGTCTCTTTCAAAATGATAGAAGGATTTTGCTTGAAAGTTTTGGCTAGGGGAATGCTTTCAAACTGAAAATAATCTACTTAATATGGTATAATTATATGGAAATCTTATTTAAATTTCTAATAATGTGTCAGGACAAATACTTGGCTAGGTTTTCAGACTGATTACAAGATTTAATAGTTCTTGATGGATTGAGGACTGAGGGGAATTGAGGATCTGGCTCTAAGTATTTTGGCAAAAATGGATGTGAGAAACCATAGCATTATCTTTATCGTAAGAAGTATCTTGACTGTAAATCAAGCTTTGCTGCTGCTGTTCTAGTGTGGTTGGTCAGATATGTGCACTCACAGCACCTCCTTTTTTGAGGTGTTATGAGTGCCAGTGGAAGATTGCAAGTGTTCCAAGGATTGGTTTTCATATACTAATATTTATAGACTGTGAAAAGCATAAACAGATAGAAAGCATGTTCCTAATACATCTCTCAGAGGATTGGATTTCTGCAATGTGTAATAGGTAATCTGAGAGAGAACAGTGACTGACAACGTGTAAATAACACATCAGAGAAACTTCAGGGAGTTTACTGCCAGGGGAGACCTGATTTAAGTGCTTTTAGATGTTCACACATATATGATGGGCAAGAAAACTGCTTAGTAATTATGTGAATTTAATCCACTAACAGCACATAATATCCCTTCAATCATGTGCCCATGTAGTTTATTTTAAAACAAGAATGTGTTCACTCCCTTCCTTTCGGCAGAATGTCCCACCTGCTTAGTGCACTTAACAGAAGGAGTTAGTAGTAACGTTGTACTTGTTCTTTTCTGTGCGTTTTAATGTACAGATTTGAATAGACTTGAAAATAGCATTTAGCCCAGGATACCTTGACAAGGTATTTAATAGAATTTCAGTGTTAAATGACATAGTAGTCACCACAGAGGTCACTGGCAGGGTTGCACAGAAACTGTAAATAGTGTAAGACATTGACTGACACTTTAATTAGTTTAGTTAGTATTCTACCTGCTTGTGTTCCCTAGCTCAGGGTTCACATAATTCCAGTATTTAAGTATTTTCTCCTATATCATTTTTGTAACTTGAAGATTGCAATCATACCTACTTAGATTATTTCCTTCGATAAAAATTGTCAGTGATTTAAACCTTTTCAAAATGTGAAGTGAAATGTTCTTTTTGCTTTGCTTTTTTTGAAAGATCCTCAGTTTTGTGCATTCCAAATAGCTTTTGCAGTATTTAAGAATTACAGCTATAGCTGCAATTCAACACTATTATGAACTCAATTTACTCAAATACCTCTTAATTAAAATCCCCTGGTTTTGTTCTCAGGCTAAAGTTTGGTGGATTTTTTTTTTCTTTTTATTAGCCTTACCTCTTAGAATGCAAGAGTTTATACCAGCACATGATTTCGACTGTCAGTCAGCTGCTCAACTTTTGAATCAGTTAGTTCATTTTGGCTAAATCTGGCAGTGTACTGGAAATCTCTAAGATGAGCTTAGTACAGTTTTATGAATAATGACAGGGTGAGATACCAAAACCTCAGTTAGTGCCTCTACTTGAGGAAAAGTCAGGGAAGACTTGGTCCTTATCTGTTTTGTTTGGCAACGGCTGAATGATCAGGCAGCGTAAGTGAAGCTCAGGATTAGTTGCTACATGTACTTTCCCTGGCCTGGGGAGCGGAGGAGATGTCAGGTAGGACTATGGAGGGGAGTAGGGCAAGGAACAGGCAAATCTCTGGGAATATCACCATGAGGCTGCTCTAAGCAAAAGAGGGGGGTTATTATGCTGGGAAGGTAGTGATATAGGGGACATAAGACATACCTATAAAATGTTTTAACTTTATCTGTTCCTCTGCTTGTGGGACAGCTTGTCAATTTTCTGCAAACTTTCTTCAACTCGGACATAAAAGCAGCAAAAGTATCTGTTTACATAATGTTTTTAAAGACTTACATAACTCAGAAATATCAGGTGTAAAATCTTGAACTTTGCATGTGGCTAGACCTCAGTGAAGAGGCCATTTTAGCAATTTTGGAGATAAGAAACATGAAAGAAAAAAATAAGCATGTGGTGTCCAAGCAGTACAAGCATGCAATTCAAGGCAGTTCCTCCATGTATTGGTTTGCAACTGTTTACTGGTTAGATACATCTTTGTGAAAAAAAAACACCCAACTTTTCATGTAACCCAGCAACCACAGGGCAAAAGACATGTATATTGTATTTTACATAGGTTTTGCTCTTATGTAGATCCCTTCATTGGTATTACCCAAACCAAAAAAGAATATAGGCCATGTGTGCATATGTCTCCCTTGCTGAAAAAATGTTTTGCCTATCTCCACCATCTTTTACAGGACAATTTCAAAGCTTTTCACTAATAGAAGTGATCACATTTTCATAACTGTCTACCCTGGAAAGCAAAGAGATTTTAGTTTATTCAAATTATGAATGAGGATTAGATTAAATGATATATTTATTATTACTGAGGATATCTCTGTCAGAACCAGAATCTTAATTTACAATTTTTCCTGTGTCTCACTCAGAAAGCCTTTTCCTTTCACACACTAATACTTGCACTGCATTAATATTATAGTCTTGCATCTGAGAAAATACATGTAGTGTTTTACAGAAGGTCATTATAGTTGCTTATACAGCTGTAGAAAATGCAAAGACAGGGTAACTGGTTAGGTCAGCCTGTGTGTGTATATTAGCAGTTTTGCACATGCCATAGCAGCATGTGTAGTTACATGCATACGCTTTTGATAATCCTTGGAATGCTGTGTGTTTTTACACCTTGAGCTCACATACAGTAATACCCAAGCTATTCTTTCTATATGCAGAGATTCTCTATATAGGGCTGATTGTTTATGTACAAACTCTTTTTTTGTAGTCAGCCTTTTAGAAATGAACATACCACTTCTGACAAAGAAGTTGCCTGGTAACATCATGTACCTTGGCTCCAGAAAAGTAGTTGGTTGAGTTTTTATGCTTACGTGTACTGCTTTCTTTAAGATGCATCCTGTGGTCAATAAGTAAGAACAGGCTTGTGTTTACTTATAGTACTTTTTCCCCAAAAGGAGGATTTATGTAAGAAACTTTTTTTTTTTTTTTACAATCAAATAATTTGTGACTGAAAGAGTGATGATTTTTTTTTCCTCCTTCCTTTAATGTTTGAGCATGGTGGTTTTTTTTTTTTGTTTGTTTGTTTTTGGTTTTTTTGTTTTGTTTTTTTAAATCATCAGCTACACGTTATGTAATACTACTTAAGCAGTGAAGGAATGGGAACTCGCATAAGGGGAAACTACTCTAGGTAAGTAATGACAAGTAACCGTGACACAATAGAAACTGATACATACCTGAAAAGGGATCACAATATTGATTGTCTCTCCTACTTTCTTCACCAGAGTCTGTCTGAGATGGCGTGGCAACCAGATTTTGGGACGCTCTGCAGTTAAGCATTAGTACATTAAATAGAAAGTTTTAGATAATTTGTAACATTACTTATAGGTCGAATAAGACAAAACACCAAAGAGGAGAGGCTTGGATACTTGTAAGCATAAGAAAATTGTGCAAACACTGTTTATATAGGTGGGGAGTAACTAATTCTCTAAGTAATTTCAAATATATTTGACTATTAGATACCAATTTAGTTGCAAATCTCAGTTACGTATTGAGCAGGTTTCAATGACAGCAGGATTTATGAAACTGTTGCATCTGAACTGCCAGATCTGGGTGACTTCCCTTGGATGTGAGCCTTCTGTGTGGACTTTGTTTCTCTGGAGAACTTTATCAGTTCTATAGAAAGGAATAGACAACAGTGTATTGGAGTAAAAGAGTGGTTGTAGACTGATTAATCTGTTGCTACTGCAGCTCCTTGTAAATTGCCATTTAGAGATACTTACGGACTTTGAAAGCAGATTGATCAATGGATTTCCTTTTTTTACAATCATTCAATTATAATTCTTTCTATGAGGTGGAAGGAGTGGAGTCTCACTGTAGCAGTTTACTCTTCACCAACAAAATGGGGACTTTAGTGCATGTTTTTTCATCTAGTCCCTGCTTTACCTCCTTGGAAAGCTTTTTATGTTCTCCATGTGTTCCTTATTCTTTTCCTAGTCATTTACAGAAAGTATTTCTTAACAATACAGTTGGAGTATCTGTCTTAATATCCATTTGGTTTGGAGATACATTACAACTTTGTTTCGTTTACACAGAGTCATTTTACTGTCAGTGAGAGGCTGGCAGACATGTCGTGTGAGTCAAGGCTGAGGAATCCACTGTTAGCAGCTCTTTATCTTTTGGACTCCAGTCAAATGACTTATAATCTACTGCTGTTGGGTGATACACAGGATGTTAATTAATAACCTAGGATAATCAAGTATAGATAACTGGCTTTTATTTAAAGTGATCTCTTGCCATAGCCACTGCGGTCATTTTGCTGTAATTTAACAGCTTTTCCAGCACAGAGCTAAAACTGAAAAAAGTGTCTCATAAAGGGTGACAGTGCTATTTACAAGAGGTAAAATACCCATATTTTGAAAGTAACAAGTAGGATTTTGTTTTAAGAGCTATGCTTTAGAAATGAAAGACCTGGGCAGTATAGTAATGTTCTTAGAATTGGAATGTATCAGGCACCTAGTCAAAATTGGGTGTTATACTCAGAAAGCAAAATTTTGACCAGAAGAAATAGACGAGTAAGATTTATTCAGTCTAGATACTCACGCAGGATCTCTTGAACGGTAACAGGCTCTTTGATGATTGCTGCCCCGCTTTCACCAGCCACGTTTATAGCCTTTATACGGAAATGAAGTTTGTCTCCTGTCACCAGGTCTTTGATCAGTGCAGATGTGCGCTCAGTTAGGCCAGGAAGAGCTGGAATCCATTCTGTAGCTGCAAGTACAGGATTTGCTTATTGTAATAATATTTTTTTTCCAAACTGATGCCTTTTCTATAATTGAAAGTAAATTTGTGTTAGGGTAAAATGAATTTAACATGCAATACTACTCTTAAAAGGGCATAAACTAACGTGGAGAAAGAACTCTGGATCTAGAAGGTGTGTTTACACATGGAGCTAAGGAATATGTACACTTTATTATTCAAAACAGCTAAGGGCAAGTGAGTCATCTTTGGGTAGTTCCTCGGATGTCCCATTTTATGGAGCTTAATGCTGCAGGGCTTCTCTAAATTTATTTTCATTAGTGGGGGGTAGGGGGGATTTTGGAACTATTTTTAGCAAGAAAGTGAGGCCTTAATTTGATTTTTCTTGGAATAAGTGTAACTCCTGTGGGTGTCCAAACAGATGGGTGAGAGCCGCATATGCTGAAAACAATAATAGAGAACACAACTGTTGGGATTTATTAACTTCTTAATTGACACTGTAGAACAGAATTCTAGGGCTTCCTTAGTTATTCTAATGACACAGAAGTATGACTGATAACATCATTACTCTATGATGATGACGTAGGGATTCTGTAATTCTGTGATGATATCTCATTAAAGACTATAAACTAATTCTGGATAAATCATACCCTGTAAACCCCCTAGTTTAGGTTATATGGCAATTGAGCTTAGTGTCGGAGAAGATTTCATGACTGAAGTGATACATTTGTTGGGTTTTTGACACAAATGTTACATTGTAGCATCACAGTAAGTTGAATGTTGTGGATATGGTACAGTTACACTCTTCCCAGACCACAAGTACTAAATGAGCTAAGGTAAGTTACTTGAAAGATTGACTGATGTTGTTACGGTCATGTTGTTTTATTGGCTTTAAGAAAAATGCGGTTTGTGAATGCTCTATAAAGTATAGTAGAGACTGTGGAACAGCACTAGTATTTTTGTAGTATTTTTCTACACTAAAGTTTATGATGATTGTGAGGGTTGTGTTATGGTTGATGTGACTTGTGGTTTTACAGTCACGTCATAGTAATCTGGTGATGGTTGTTAGTCATAGATTAGAGTTCAAATTTAATGATACTGGATATGGTTAATTTACTGAGATATTGCAGTGAAGCTATTGAAACAGTATTTTGATAACGTTCACTTGCTGCTGCTGAGTCCTCATGCTTACTTACATCCATCTTTGCAGTATTCCACGATATAACCATCTAATCCACCAGCTCCAATACGCTCAGGGGGTCTCCACTTCAAGGCAACAGTGCTGTCAGAAACATCTTCTACTGTAAAGTGGGTTGGTTCACTTGGAGGAGCTATAAGGAAATACATAGAAGTAAATTCTGAGAAATAGCAATATAACTGTGAGAATTCAAAGGCTATAGAACAAGTGATTAACAGCTGAATTATCTACCGCTGTCTGTTTTAATAAAAATTAGCTGAAGCTCGGTTGTAAAATGTAATGCCTAATACTTCATTTAATAGAAGTGCAGTATAAGGTTCCCACAATGGGGAGGGGAATAGGAAGTTAAAGTAGTTCCTAGTTACATATGCTCCCTTATAAGTAAAAGCCAATGAAAAAAGAAGAGTTGTAGAAGGGAGTGAAATTATCAGCAGGAGTCTGCAAAAAAAGTCTAGGAATAAAAATATGTAAAATTTTTATGCTGTTCTTACACCCTGATTGTAATTAGACAAAATGTACAGTATCAGAGGACCAAATTAATCGGTGGCGAAATTTTATTTCACTCACTTCCCTCTAACGGTGCAGAAAAATGACCAAAAGTTAGGTTTACATGTTTACAGAAACACTAGCTCTGATTTGCACATTTGCAATAGAGACATGCCTGAGAAAAATATTTTGGGGCTGAAAAGTTTTTGTTTCAGTTAGATACAGCTATTTTATATCTTTTCAGAACGCATCATGGCTCTTTTGAAATCCATAGTTCAGAAAGAACACTAGCTAAATTTGGTCTTCTGAAGCATGACTGTTGTCTACTAATTAAAAAACCATCAAGAAAAGCCCTTACCGGAGAATTCCAAACAGATACAAATGCTACTGTGAAATCATAGATTCTAAAAAGCAAACAATGGTAACTTTTCAAGATAACACTTAGAGTGCTGAATGTAAAAGTTAGTATACATGGCATAAAAGCAATCATGTTAAATAAATGTATGTTTGGCATACTCTGTGTATATGCATTATAAGCCGAACATCTTTTGAATGCACATAACAGATTTTATGTATTAGAAATATTTAATATATAAAGTAAGTTAAGTACAGGTTTATAAACTGTGCAACTGACGGAAATTGATCTTAGTTCCCAAAGTTGTTATAAAAAAAAAAAAAGAAAAAAATATCACCCAGTTTCCTTCCTGTAGCTGTGTCAAAAATTTTCATATTGAAATGGCAGCAAGGACTGTGAACAGCACCCAGGAGGCGAAGGCATTTGGGAGCATACACAGCCACACAGTACACAGTCAAAACCCCAAACCTGTTCTCTGAAGCAGTAAGTGTGAACTTTGTCCTTAATCAAGTAAAACTCTGCCTATCCCATGAAAACTGTGGACCTTTATTTTCAGTAGCTCCGCTTGATGGCTTTTGTTTGTCCTCTTTTGTTGCAGACCAGCCGTTGTGTGTGTGAAATCCAGAGTTAAGAGACCCTTCTTGCAGTTCATCCTTTCCTTCTGACCCCTTCACTGCATCATCTGCTTTCATATTATTTCCTTCAGCAGACTGTCCCCCATCACTGATACTTGTAGATTCAGCAACTCTAGTCATTTCAGTCTCTAGCTGTTTGTATTTTTGTGGGTCTTCTTCCTAAAGCTCTTAGCAGGCAGGCTTCCTGAGGACTCCTTTAGCTTGCTCCTTGCTCAGGAACTGCAGGAGACACTGCACTGCTGTGTTGGGAAGGATTATTTATAGAAAATCATTCCTCAAATATTTTCTTAATCAGCTATCCTTTTAGCTGTGGAGAGGGCCAGGATTAAGGGAGTACTGGGTGGGATACTGTGATATTTGCACCCATAAGGGAATGGCAGAAGCTGAGAGGGACAGGGAAATTTCTGTCAATTAGCTCTCCTCCTTTCCAGATCCAGCTTGCCTCTCACACTTCTAATTATAACAGCTAAAAATTCATCAGCAATTTCATGAAACTGGAACCTCTGTGCTTCTCAGGAAGGGGAATGAGAGACGGAGAAGAGGAAGATTGCAAAGGAAAAGGTTGATTAAATAGAGAGTAGCCATCTTGTAGAATAATTATAGAATGTTGAATAAATACAGAATATAGAGTTGCCAGTTGTAGAACATAGAGACCGTCTGTTGATGGCCTCTTTCCTAAGACATTCTTTTTTAGGTATAAGGGCAGCTGAAGAGAAGAGGTAAAAATTGTCCTGTCTTGGTTTTGTCCTAAAATAACATAGAGTGTGGTAAAACTTACCAATTGGCATGAAGGGTTGTGATGCAGGACTTGGCCGGGACATACCAATAGAATTCACAGCATAAACCCGCATCTCATAAACTACTCCTTCAATCATTCGCTTGGCTTCGTAGGTTAGCTCTTTTAAAAGGTCAAAGTTCAGTCTCATCCATCGATAGCTCTTCTTCTTCTTTCTCTCCAAAATATAGCCTGAAAAGGACAGCTCTTATGATGTAATAGAACTGCAAATTATTATCACAGGAAAAAAGAAAATCACCTTTTTTTTTCCACCCAATGGCATGAAAGAGCCAAATGTGATTCAGAATTATTGTGTATAACTGAACTGTGTGAAGCTTTGGTATTTTCCTACAGTTTCCTTTTGCATTACTTTACTTCTATCTGACGTTCTTACCTGAACAATTATACTTTTCAGAGTAGAAGTTATTTAGAATTTTCTATGTCTGGTATTAGGCTTTAAGCACATTTTGCATGCTGTACGCTACTATCAAGGCATTTAGATGTATGCAAAATAGATAAAACAGATCTGGTTTAAATGGTAATTCCTCTCTGGTGAGAATGGTGGAGCATTCACTCCTAACAGCAAAGAAACAAGACACAGCAGTTCCACAGAAAGCCCTTTCAGTGAAAGAGAAATTGCCTTGAAATGTGTAAGATGAGACAGAGTTTATATTCTGCTGCAATTCACTAATCTTCACTAACAGCATAATTCCCAAAGCAAAAAATTAGTTGGAAGAACCCTTATTGTGTGTGTTTTTTTCTTTTTTTTTTCTTCTTTATTATTTATATATGATTTATTAAAGAACTGAAGTTAGATCTCTGTGTCTATTGCCAAGTGGTGGAATTGTGGCGTGCTTCCGAGACAGCGAAGTTCCCACCTCTGCTTCAGTCCCATGGTGGAGTGGAGCAAGTCCTGGCCACACACAGTTTTTCTTGCTTAGATTCCCTTGGGAAGGAAAGTGAATACAGATGCTCTGTATGATTACAGAGAACCAAGAGAGCTGGATGCACTGCAGAACAAATCTGTAGTATAGCTTAGATGTAGTCTGTATGCCCAGCCCAGAATCCAGGTCTTTAATGCATCTCCCTCACCCCCTCAATATCCACAGTCTTTCCCAAACTATTGTACTGTTTTTCAGAATGACTAAGTCAGGCTGGGTTATCAGTTCATCTTTTAAACTCTGATTTCCCAAAACTGGGAGTGGAATCTGTGATTCTTGGTCCTTAATACGGAGAATGGCTGTATATCACATTGGAAATGTTTGTATACATTATTTTCCAGTGACATGCTACAAGTTATCGATGCTTTCTTTCCATCTAGCTATGTTAAATTTCTGCTGCTTCTGTGTTGCAGATAGTACGCCTGGATGTGATGCATATAGACTTCTTTTAAATAGAACTTGTTCTCAAAGCTGTTAATCTTGAACTAGGGAGTGAATAATCAGAAAATACACTGAATAGTGATTAACACATACCATGTATTTTTATGTAATGTATGTCTGTTTCTACCATAGTCTACAGGGGATAAATCTGTAACAGTGGTCAGCTACAATAATGTAAGTCTATAACGAATACATTGTAAAGACTTATGAATCGAGCAGTGTGTGCTGGTGATTCAATCCCTGCTGCTCACAAAGGTCGTGGCTATCAATTTGCAGGTGTCCCTTTGGTGTACCTGGGAAGTTGATTCACACAGTGTCTAATGGGAGATGGAGCATGACAGGCATGTTTGTTGACATGCTATAGCATGCATCAGCAGCCTTTCCTGCCTACACTGAACTTCAAAAAGAGTATGGGAACCTATAGAATGTTTTGGGAAACAAGTGGTGGTGAGCTGACAGGTTGTATCATTGCTTCTAATGTATAAAGTTACTCCTGGCATGCTTGTTTTCAGTAGCTTTTAAGCAGGGTTAATGCTGTAAGCAAAGAACCTATGGTTCCTTCGACATGTTCCTTTTTTTTTTTTTTTTTTTTTTTTTTCCTCCACCAGGGTCTGTGAGACTGGGAGGGGTTTCAGCAACTCAGTTTCTGGTTTTCTGCAATTTTAGATAACCATAGTTTCCTGTCAGAACTGAGATGCTTCTTCATTGTGGCAGATCAGAATTGGATTTTTTTTAAAAAAAGACCATACTGGGACTACTGGTGACATTTGGTAAAGCAGATTATTTCCCCAAATGCACAGATGTATGATAGATAAAGATACTGCTTTAGTAATACAAAAAGTATATGAGACCCCATTTGTGTAACAGTGAAGATGGAGTGTGAATTTCTTTTCTATATTGGATATAGCTAATAAAGACTGTAGCAGACTGCCTACAGTGCCATCTGTAACAATATGAAGACATAAGAATGCGTATGTCTCTTTCCCCTGCCTTTTTAACTTGCTTTTAAAACTTTGAATGGATAGTGCTGCATCTGGGCTTTTTTTCCTCCAGATGTTTTGTTCTAGCTCTACTAGTAGTACAGTCCTGTGCTAACTGAAGAAACCTCCTCATGTAGTGCAAAGAGTTAGTGGAACGTTAACCGTGTCATTCTGTGAAAACAAAATAAAGAACTTTCAAAGTATGCGTCCTGAAAACTATACAAAACAAAATCATGTGCTTTGCCTAGTAAATGGGGTGTGTGTGGGTGGGCTGTGGTGATGGGACAGCTATTGGTCCATATCTCTGCACATAAGTTTGAATTGTTGACTTCTTGCTTGCTTCCTGCCAGAACAGATGAAACCACAAAGGGCTGGCCCAGTAGTATCTTGTTTATTCCTCCACAGATAACTTCTGTTGAAGTAAATGAGGTTACTTTATTCTTGTGGAAGTGAATAAACCCCAAGTATCCAAAAGCAAATACAAACTTCTCTCTTCCAGATACTATGCAGGGGGTTAAAAGAGTTTTAGAACACTTTTAGCCCTGGCATCCCATATAGTTTTCATTGTATTTCTTTGAAAAGAAACTCAAATTCTGGTGATCTTCATTAAACGAATGGCTAGATTTGGAGTCCAGAGAAATTTCTCCCTAAAATTGGCCAAGACCCTACATTATTTTGACTTCTTTCCTAGGATCCTAGGGAGTTTTATCTAGAAACCACCATGCTCTGCAGAGAACTTAAATTGGTATCAGAGATATTCTTGATTACTTCTGCTTATTTCCTGTATTGCATGGTAACTATGGCCTCTAGGTTTTTACTACAGATTTTAAGGTCATTAAAATGATTGAAAAGTGTTTTGTGAGCAGTGGTGTGTGGTTGTATGTGGAGCAGAATTATGAAGTCGCTTTCTAAAAGAAAATAGATGTAATGTGTAAGCGGTTGAGGTTGCAGACGACTGGAGTTGCTGACTGAGGTGGCCACAGATCTGTGCTGGTATCCCTAGGTAGGTCCAAAGGTCTATATGTTGATCTACAATTTCAGTCTTGAATGAAAATGTTTAGGATAAACTATTTTTGGTATCGCCTTCTTGTGCTTTTTTTGGAAGCGTTTGTCTGATTCAGATTGTGCTGGTAGGGGGCACCCTCTCCCTAAAATTGCAGGGCCAGAACCTAGTTGGAAGGTTTGCTGTGTTAGTTGTGGAGGGTCAGCCTTCCCTAGAGTAAATGGAGAATCCTGTGCCGTTGTAAAGAATCAACAAAAAAATACAGGCAAGGTTGCTGGGGACTGTATTTTGGTACTTCTTACCAAGTACTGGTTGCCCACCATCGTACTTAGGGGGTTGCCACTGCACAGTACAGTAATCTTCTCCAATGTTGCTGATCTTGGGAGCTTCTGGAGGGTCAGGAACATCTGAAGAAAGTGTGAGAATGAATGAGAGTTGTTACTGTTTCAGTTTCTGTATACAAGTCAATTAAATAGGTTTCTTTAATGCTTTTTCTTTATCATATTGATACAGCTCTGTCGGCAATAGTGGGTACAACTGAGGATGTATTATCTTATTCTGAAGTGAATCTTGCTCTTTGGTGCTTCTGTGTTAGGTTGGTTTTCCTTTAAACACCATTGATCATGTCTGGAAAGGACAAGGGAGCTGAATAATCAGCTTTTTGCACAAAAAAATGTATGGTAACAAGGTGACGCTGTCCTGTAAGAAAAGGCTTGCTCCAGGGTTTCCTATTTTCTCTAGAATTAACTTTATATAGAATATAATGGTGACATGTCTCATATTTTATTTGGAGATATTAGTGGCAAATGTCCTAATTTAGGATTTATAAAAGATGAAAAGAAACTTATTATTCACCTAAGCAGTGAATTCTGAATTTTAATACTGTAGCTGAAAGTAACTTTCTTTTATTATTTCTGAGTTTGCTTATAAGCTGACCATTTGTCACATGTGTGGCAGGGTATAAACAGTTAAATATGAAAAATGTTATAAAAATTAATAACTCTAAATCATATTCCACCTGCTGTTCTGTGATTTGTAGTGGAAATCTGTTTATATCAGAATCATGATGTCTCTATTCTATTAACCATTTATTGCTTATAGAATAAGGTGATCTTTGCTTGAAAACATAAACCACAACAAAATGGCAAGATTTTTTTATCTCAGACAAGCATGAATCATATACCTCAGAATGGATTGTCATTTATAAAATGATAGGATCACTTGAAATTGGAAATACATTAGGGAGTACATAGATTTCAACTGGGAGTTGTTCTCTTACCTCTTGACAGAAGTGTTTTTCACAGGTAGTTGCCTTCTGCTAAACTTTGTGATAGCTAGTGATCCTGCCTTTATGACCCTTTTCAGTTTTTCTAAACTGAAAATCAGAAGTTGCCTTAGTCTGAGGAGGGTGGGTTTCAGTGAACTCAAGATGCTCTCATACTCTGGTTGTTTCCTTCCTTCACTTACCGATAACTTTGACTGTGATATCAGCCTTATCCTCTCCCACTGGATTCTTAACTATAACTCTGTATACACCCTCATCCTCCTTTTCTGCTCCTTCAATGATGAAAACACAGTGATCTTCATGCATCTCCACACGAACTCTGCCTTCAGACTCAAACAGAAGCTGTGGGCAGTGAAAATAACAAAGTCACTGTAAGGTTTGCTGGGATAGTCTGATGAGCCTAGTGTGTAAGCTGGTGAAAATCTTCAAGTCATTGAACGTTATAACAATTATTGAAAAGTTACAAGGTTTTTCAAGTTCTACTTGTATGCAGAAGAGAAAATACTAAGTGGCTGACATAAAAAACATTTGGGGAAACTGGCTCTGAAAGTCTGCAGCTTGTTAAGGTTCATTGCTAGTTACACATGCCCAGTTACGTTTCAATGACATTAATCAGTACTTCCACAAATTCCTTCTTGGGATAGCTGCTAGTACCGATGTAAAGAGTTTCATGGATAACAGTTGGGTGCTATGTAAATTCAAGAAGTTTTGCAAATTTAAATGATTGAGCAAACCTTCCCGATCAACAGTATCTACATTTGGCATCAGATAGCATAGACTTGAACAATTTCCCTCTAAAATAATTACCATGTTTCTTGTAACTTTTAATGGCATCCCTGTGATTTCTGTCACTCGGTGTCATATAGGTTACTTCTTACTCTTCGCTGAGCTGAGGTCTAAACATAATGAACACAACTTTGCCGTACACTTGTAACACATTTCTTCCTTCATGTGTCTGCTTATCTTGGAGTTAGAACAGGAACTATTAGAAAGCATATGCGCCTGAAGAGTGATGAATACAGCAGAACCCTATCCCTGAGAAAGGTTTATTGCTGCGTAATAAATGTATTTTTGACTATTAAAATAAAGAGTATTTATGAAAAAAATGGAGACTTCTGGAAAAAATAGAAACTTGTGGAAAATCCTCTTTCACTGTGTTGTGCATATAGTCACTCTCTTGATCCATTGTCACCTTTTCCAGTGTCCTGTAAGATTTTGTCCTAGGTTTTTTTTTCCCTCTAGTTATTATTGAAGCTTACAGGTTAGTGAGGGGAGGAAAAAAAAAAAAAAGAGATAAATATTTGTAAGTACATTTAGAAGAGTTTTCAAATAACTGCTTTGATTCCTCTTAATCCATCTACCATGTGGCGGTGATTAAAAATATTTCCTTGATCAGCATCCTACTCCAAAATTATTCACCAGATCTCTTGTGCCCATTCAAAGTGTTTGGTAATTACCGTTGTGAGGCAGGATGCTGGGCCTGGTGTGCTATTTGCTGCACCAGTTTTAATATCTATTGACTTCAATTTTATTTCCTTCTGAATGTGACCTTTTATCTGGAAGATGCTATGCATATTTGTGTGTCTGCATAAATCATAAGCAACTTACCTTACTATCAGTATTTGTATCACTGCTGTTTTCTGAGGGAGTCATGGAATCATCATTGCTTCGAACAAGGTTGCTTTTCTAGATAAGCAAAGAAATGCCAGAAAGTAAGCTAAGTCTGAGCAGAACAGTAAAGCTGTTTCTGTAAGACAGAGCGGTCCATAGGTTTGTAAGCAGGGGGGTCAGTATGGAGGTGTGATGAAAGCAAAGAGCAAAGTGAGGCGGCAAGCTAACCTGGAAAGGAAATAAACTATGCAAAAGTAAAAAGCAGAAAAGGAAACAGATGTATCAGATTGCAGTGAGTTAAGGGAAGGATAAGTCAGCAAAACCAAATTTACAGCTTAAAGATACATGACATTCCTGCAGTGGAATTGTAACTGGATGTGGTACTAGTTACTCATCTTGCCTAACTATGAAAATAAGGATTACTTCTTTCTGTAACAACAGGATAGTAAGTTGATTTAGATGTTTTAGCACGCAGAAATATAGTCAGGTCTGTAACATCAAACAGTATATTCTGAAGCTGTGCTACTGTTTGTTTAGGATTTCATTAGTAAGTATATGTTATACATCTTTCAAACCAAGACTGACTTCTTTAACACATAGAGACCTCATACCTCAGAAATACCACTGTATAGAGGTTGTCTGATATCCTGTCACCACTGATATAATTTTGTCAGAGAAGCTTGTGTATGAGAAAAGTCAATTTCTCTTGGTTCCCAAAAAGAGACAAATGGCTTTTTTGTTCCCATACTAATTCTGTGTTGCAGAAAAGAAGTCCGAACTGTTGTTAAATATGCTAACTTGAACAAAGAATGCAACAGGATTACGAAGAAATGAGATTGGGGAAATTAATTTGCAATGGTATGTTGTCTGTATCTACACCTATGGGAAGTGTAATGATGCTGTACAATATTATGCAAAGTATTTCTGTGCTTTATGCTAGTTATAGCTCATGAGCCTGCAGATGGTGGGGGTGGGGATGTTCTGATATAGCCAGAAAGGAAGCTCACAGTTTGTGTCTAGCTTCTAAATTCTTTCCTTGATAAGATAAATACCAAGTGTTATCTATTTTCACTATCCCAAATCGTTTTACTCCAGTGGTCTGCTAAGAAGACATTTTCTTCCGACTGTAGAATTCTTGAGAAAGATTAAAAAAGAAGCTGCCATCTCCAGAGCATGTCCATCCTGTCAGGTGAAGGTGATGGAGATGACTCATCACTTATTTCTTTTTCTCTGAGGTAGGAAGTGAATAAATGTGTATGGTATCTTACTGTCTGCATATACAAATGTCTACTCATATGTACTCAGCCCCTTCTTTTGGAATGGTTCAGGAAAAGAACAGTTCAGGACAGCTCTCACAAAAAGAGCTAAATCCCAAACAGCTGCATTGCAGATACATATTTTTTTTTCCTGGGGATTTTAAGAAAAATAAAAGCAAGATGAAAATACTTGTAACTAAGAATTGTAAATTAATTGTGCCTTCCTTGCCTCAGATACTGTGCTGGGTTATGCATTACCTTGTTTACTTTCTGCCAGATGACAGTGGGTGTTGGATCTCCTGATATGGGAACATCCAGTCTCAATTTGTTCCCAGCCACCACGACAATAGTGTCAGGGGACTGGCCCAGACAGTCAAGGTGGATTTTGGGAGGTTCTATAGAAAAGGCAGAGAAAATAAGTTTTAAATATAGTTTGAGTATTCTGTATGGAAAAAAAGGTGAAGAGTCATACATTAAAAATGAAAATACTTTGCTTGCTTTGCTGTTGAAAGCATGTTTACTTGCATATAAATAACGACCACTGTTCTTACCTTCTCTTGGTACAAAATCAATCTTGACCTCTGGGGAAGAAAGTGGGGGAGGGAATAGGAGAAACAGATCAGAAAACAGAATTTACATAGCATCTGCACCCACAAAGTAATGTTAAAACTGTTCATCATTAAAACCTCATAAGGCATAAACATCAACAGATTAACTCAAACTGGAAACTAAGCTCTGTAAAACAAGGTGATAATGATAACACAACATAACAGGGAAAAGCTATGTTGCTTATGTTGAAGTATCGGGAAAGAGATTGTGTGCTTTTTCCTGGTATGACTATGATTAATGCCATAATTTTATATCTCTGGAATTCCCATGACATATTCTGAAGATAACTTACCCAAAAACTGGAGCTTGGCAGAAAGGTTGTAGGCAAATCCCTGAGGGATGAAGGAATAATCAGCCTCGTCGTCTGGTGTTACGTCCT
This sequence comes from Falco punctatus, assembly GCF_963210335.1. Lineage (NCBI taxonomy): Eukaryota > Metazoa > Chordata > Aves > Falconiformes > Falconidae > Falco > Falco punctatus. Next base: position 3,384,265 of record NC_137587.1, read on the forward strand.
CAATAGTTAGCTTATGGATTCTGGAAACGTGAACAAATATAGTCCACTCCCTTACCTCTCCAGGAGAAACCGTACTATCTCACAAGACAAGATGCAGGCTATAGGATATTAACAGACACTGCTGTTTCTTCTCCCCTTGCCCTACCATCAAGTCAACAACCACCAGGACTGTAGACTGCTGTACTTTCAGTATTGAGGCAAATCCATGTCAGCATGTTGTCTATGAATGGATTTTTCTTATCAAGGTAAATGCATCCTCTAGTGTGAACAGAGGAAGCAATTTCTCTGCTTTAGTCCAGTCCTTTCCCATTACAAGGGCAGTTGTAACGCTGCTGACTGGTTTCATTTCATCAGATTGCGACTGCAATAAATTCTGGAAAAATAAGCTAAAAATTAATGCTCCATCCCTGTAGTATTGTAAATTCAAAACAATACAGAAAAGGAATACCAAGGACAGCTTTACCTAACATGTAATGTTTATGTATCTTTTGAATTTCCTTGGTCTCCATTTTCAGTAGTAGTTAAACTGCAAAGAAACCTGAGCACAGAATTGCACAACTGTATGCGTTAATATAAACGCTCGTTTTTGTGAAGGGGTTTCTGCATATGTGCTATCTTAATCTGTCTAAATACTACTGCTAATTTTAAAGTTATCAACAAGGTGTTTTCTAGATTGAATACCAAGAAAAGAATGAATTCTGCTGATATGCCATTCTGCTGCCATACATGCAAAACGTACCAACACTGAAAGACTGCATGCATACCAAAGCAAGTCTGTGACTATGTCGATTGCATATGAGAAGGCTTTAAACTTATTTTCCTTCTAGCTGGAGCCAGGATGAAGTCTTATTTTATATTCCTATCCCCTGAGATACTAGTTCCTGTGGATTGTAATGCAGTACCCAAGACTGTACCTGATTTCTGAAACAAGATTTACCTGCCGATATGAGAGATCTTTATCCTTTCATCTGGGACCACCTCCTTCCCATTTTTCAACCAGATTCCTTTCACATTTTCATCAGAAACTTCACACTTGAAGACTGCCTGGTCGCGTGCCTTCACTGTCAGGTCTGCGATGCTCTGATAAACTTCCAGCTTTTTCTCTGATATTGTGAGAATAATCGATACACACATCAAAAAATCGGAATAGCTCTGTAAGTAAATGGTGTGGATTTACTGAATAGAAAGGGCTAGGGCTGAGCAAGCTGTTTGTGGAAGAGTGAAATATGAAGGGAAATCCACAGCGTGCAGGGCTTTAACAGGATTGATAGCTAAGCACCTGTTGTTATCAGAGTATCTATTACATCCAGCACGCAGGTCTGAGTTCTTGAGGCCTTTATTATCAAACCTTATGCGCCTTATTAAGTTGCTGTTTCCCCTGGCATGGGGATTATGCTACTCCTGTGCCCTATCCTAGAGAAGGTTACCTTCGGCCTGTTTTCATTTCTCAGCTTCTCTGGTTCTGTAATATTACCTGTGCCTACCTTGTACAATTAGTTCAGCGACTGATACCCCACCATTGGTCTTCACTGTGTAGTGTCCACTGTCCTCCTTGGATGTCTCATTAATAATCAGATATTGCTTCTTTCCATCTTTCTTGAATCGGTATTTGAATGTCTCTTCCCGTGTCAGCTCAATCCCGTCCTTTTCCCTGCAATGCCAAATAGCGTTGAGTCATTTTCTGTGGTTGGGAGAGGAGAGTAAGACTCAGCTTGATGTTACTAGAGATTGGAAGACACAAGATAAATCCAATCTTTGTAGCATTTCAGGTTAGCAAAAGAGACCATTGCACAAATGTTATTGGAAGCACGACTGGAACGCTTCTAGTTTGACCGTTAATCTTCGCTTGAACCTCTGGTTCAAGAGAGTTCACTCACAAGGAAGTACTTGATTATTATTATTTCTATGCTACAGGTAAACATGAAAATATATTCATTTCTGTAGAAGATACAGGGATGAAGACACACTTCACCAGCAGGGAATTTACTATCTTAAAAGCTGACATAAAGTAAAAGGGACTTTCTGAGAAATGACTTAAAAGTCTTAATTTTCCTGATGTGAATTATAATTGTTACAAATTCATGGTTTGTGGGCATCAGTGAAAGAAGAAAATTTTGGGATGGATTTAAATGAAGATGTATTTTGGATTTTGTTACCCTTTCCATTCAAAGATGCCATGGTACATTTAAGACATTACTAAATTAAGCTTCACCATTCAGCCTTGCAGGAAATTTAATTATTGTAATTTTCAATTTTCATAAAGGGAAACGAGCAGAGAGGATTCATGCTGTTCAGTCAAGGTCACACAAAAATACATAAAATGTTTTAAAGATTTCCTGATCCTTATCCTAAATAACTTCAACAAGCTATAAGAAAATAAGTTGCAATTTCGTTGACTTACTCCTTTGATATAATTTTTTTCATTATTATTTTAATATATTTATATTATGTTACTTGAATACTGCTGCAGTTTGTAAATGAAAAAAATTTTCTCTTTGATATTTACTTATGTGGAAAAAGAAATAGAAAAGATGATCTGCTTTTAATGAAGTAAGAATTTTCTTTCTATCTTGTATTACTTCCCTTAAGCTGAATATCCACTGGTAACCAATAACAAATGATCTTACAGGATAGCAAACTGAAATGCCACTTTGGGACTTATTAAAATACTATAGCTCCAATTTCTGGGTAGATGTATGCAAGAAAACCTTTTGCCTCTTAGTCTGCTGAAGTGAGTCACGCGATCAAAACTTCACAGCAGAGACAGGAATCTTAAAACTTGTGATTTAGATGTACGTACCTGCTGCAGCTGCATCCCCCCTAACTGTCCTTTACGGCACAGCATATTGGAACCAACAGGTGGTTTAGAAAAACACAGGCCTCCCTACCAGACCACAGAACTACACTACTAGTAAGGGAGGAAACAGAGGATGCCTGTAACAACCATGTGAAGCACAGCGCGTAGTGTTATGTCAGGATGATGTTTCCTCTGTTTGCTGAGTGACAAGGGTCTGAGGCCATGTGCAAGATGCTCTCCTAAGGCTGATATTCTCATTCATGCAGATTAGTTCTGGAACAAGTGCTACAATGCAATGTGTGAACATTTGCTGAGCTGCTGAGAATGGACTGTAATCCCGAAGTGCAGCATGCTGCTGTGGCAAAACCAGGCACGTGCACTGTGGCTAGTGTTCTAAAGTTGAACTTTTAAATCTATTTTTTGGTGATTTATTTTGCCATGTGGCTCATGAAAGATATCTGAGTGTTCTATTCAGCTATTGGTAAGAGAGAGATTTCTTGAAATCTTGTCTAAATAATGAAAACAGACTTTTGCAATGACCAGTGTCTTAAATCCCTGGGAAGGGAATAGTGCATTTCACTTTGTTTTACTGACTAGCACATTGCTGAATGCTGTATGTGAGTAGAAAGTTTGCAGAGGGGTGTACTGACAAACAGTGGAATGATAAAACTGTAAACCTCAAAAAAGAACTGCCAGATACCATTTGGCTTAAAATAATACTCTGCTGCAGTGAAAAGTGAAAAATTTCATAGAAGGTAATGTTACAGACCTTCCTTTGGTAACGAGGACAATGAGGTAGAGGAATCTACTTATAATGAAATGTAAGTGGAGGATTTTATAGAACCGTAGAAGTGTTGGTTTAAAGACCACTGTAGGTCATCTGGTCCAGCCTCACACTTGAAGCAGAACTAGTGCAATAATATGTAGGTCAGCCATGGTTTATTCTATCAGTCCTGAACATTTGCAAGATCAAATATCTGCTCTCAACTTTGCCATGAAACACCTCTTTTCTCTGGAAATGCTTTCCTGTTTCAGTTCTAAGGATAAATTTGTTAATGTGTTCTGAGATATCACTGATGTAGGCACTATGTGATAATGGGGCCACACAGATTTATTGTTGTTACTATGTTACAATACTTTGCTTTCATTAGGAGCTGATAAGATGACACATCCAGCATTCAGAGATGGAAATATCAGGTCAAAACTATGTATTTTATTAAATCTTTGTCTTCAAGAATTACATTATTTCCAAGACCATCTGAAGTTCAGAAATAACTATTCTGTAGTACTTCATAATAATAATGTAAGACCTTTCTGGGTGTTCAGGCAAACATTGTTTCCTGATTACGATGAAGAGACCCTTCTGCAACCCCTAGTCTGATGGCCATGCCTAAGAGGCTCTAAGCCTTATTTCTGTCTTGTGCAAGTCACGTAATTGCTTTTGTTCATGTGCTTGTGATTTTATGTACCAGGTTTAAAGGGTACAAGAGCTATAACAGGTGCCCTGTTAGTGCCTGTTACTTGCCTTAAACTGTTGATTATTTCCCTAATGAGCCATAAAACTGGATTTCTTTCTCCATATTGTGTTTCATGTTTTCTCTGGACTCATCTCTCCATTGTCCAAAACACTCCCTCTGTTGCCAAAGAGCATTGACCGAGTCTCACGTGATAAAAGCAGTAAAATACGGTGTAAATGTCTAACTGCTCAGTTTTCTGTTGCTATGTTTTGAAGAGTTTCTCTGACCACTTGCTGCATTTCAGGCTGAGACAGCTGCAGGTTTGCCCTTGTCACACCAAATGCTCATCCCACATATACCAGCTCTGCAAGATGTATGGGAGTTGTTCAAAGGCGTAGGATCAAAGTGCGGCAGCTGCACTGTGCTCTGAGAGGGACAGATCTGGTTGTCACCATCTCTTGTGACCAGGTGTCTGTAAGCAGTTCCTGAACAATAGCATGTGTGTGTCTGTACATGTGGCTTCAACAGTGTAATGCATATGCTGAACTAGCTCTTGGGCTCTATTTAAATTCTCAGTTCCTTCCTTTGGGAGAGCAGATGAGTGGTTGGCACTTTCCAGGAATGTAATGGGCATTGTGGGAGCAGTTGATAACCATGTGCCTGAAGCTGTTAACAAGCACAAGAGAATTTCATCTGGTAGAGAAATGAAGTGAGAACAGTGTGCGTAAGACCTGGTATGTGAGCACTGCCTGCTGTGCCTGCCCGGGCAGCGTGAACCTTCCAGCTTCCGCTCAGCTGGAATGCCCAACAAAAAGGTCTCTATGGTCTAAATGTTTATCATCGTAATCCTGCTCACTGCATATGCATAATGACTGACTTTGCAGGATCGCCACAACAGATATGTTAAAATTTAAGTCAATGACCTTCCCTCTCTGTTTCAAGAGACACTTGTGTTTTACCTAAGAAAAAACACTTTAAAAAAAGAAATGCACACCTCACTGTAGTTGAGAAGCCCAGAAGTACAGCAAACTCCTCTCAATACAGATCTGATTAGTCTGGGCAATAGTTAGATATTGCTGTCACCTATTTAGGAAACTTAACAGCTCAGTACAGTCAGTAGCATCCTGTAAGCACTGAGCAAGAGATTCTAGAGACATTATAAAATATCTATACTTATAGGAGGAGGATCAATCTTTTCCTGAAAACAGTTACATAGAATGCCACTTTCCTTTTTATTCCACAGCTTTTGTCCACAAACTGTGGTCTTAGATTGTCCAGTGAAGAGAGATGGTTTCATGTTGTTGTGTTGTGGGTTCCCACCCCCCCCCCCTTTTCTATTACCTTACCATTTCACAGTAGCTCCTTCCTCAGACACTTCACACTCAAACTCCACCCTCTCTCCAACCATCACCATCTGGTCCTCCAGTGGGTGGGTGATCAGGATCGGAGGCTCTGGAAATGAAGAGACCTTCATTAAAACAACATTCTGAAAGACCGAATACCAGAGGTATATTTCACCGGTCTGCGCTCCACAGGAAGAACCCCTGGCCAAATTACACGGTGATGGTCTCTGTGTTGGATCCTAACATTTACTGTGCCACATCACATTATCAATGTTATCAAATGACCTTTTGGGTTTTGCTTCATGAGACAGAATAGAAACACAGGATTAATCAGTTCTCATATCTATTCTGAAATTCTAAACTGGAGGCATTAGTTCTCTGTACTACTTGATCTGCTTGTAGAGTTTGAGGCACATGTTTATCTTGAGTGGAATCAAACTTTGGAAGTTTCTAGCCCCATTATTGGGAAGACTTAGATCACTTTCTAAATGAGAATTAATGGTAGTTCTCACTGTGCTGTTTTCCTGTGCTTTCTTAGCTGCAGCTATAGGAAATTTTTCCTTCATTTAACTGTAAAAAAAAGATGTACTTGAAAGTCAGAATTTGTTCATATGTTTGAGAATTTCCTTTCCTATGAGATTAACTAATCTGAGAGCAGAGATGACAGTAATTTAAAGCTAAATGCTAGGGGAGATCTTCATTGCTCACCTTTTACGAATAATTCTGTGAAGCTCTTCTCCTCCCCCACCACACATTCGTAGGCTGCATCGTCGGCCAGGGAGCAGTGGTTTATGGTCAGTATTCTCTTATTCCCAACTGCCTCAAAAATATATCTGAAAAGAGAATATAAATGTAATTATCAGACAGCAACTCTTTTGGACCCAGTCACACTCTTCCCCTGCCTGGCAGAGAAAAAGGTTCCTACTTTTTTTATCTGGCTTCAGTGACGAGGGTTTTTTTTGTGACTCTAGCCCTATATCCCTGACCCAGTGCGGTGGGCAGCAGCAGTGTTTGAAAAACTAGCGTAGGAAATTAGGGTGAAATCTTGATACACGTGTGAGATGTACAAACTCCTGTGAATGGTTTTAGATGCTTTTCTAACATGTAGCCATACAACAAACCTGACTACCATTAAAAATGATTTGTCATGGCCTCACTGTAAAATCACTTAAAATTTGTTTTACAAACAAGCTACACTGAAGTATATCCCGTATCATGAGAAAGTAATTTTGAACCCTGGATATACGCATAAAGATCAGAATATAATCTGAGAACTTACTTGCTAAGTAGGTAGATGTAAGCATCCAGTTCCACATGTACATATACAGAGCAGAGGGAAGAAAAAGAGAAATTCATGAGAACAGCAAAATGATCCAGAGCCAAAGAACTAGGTAGATTCTTTCTCAGCTCCTATTTCTCCCTATTTTATTCCTTTCTTTCTAAGAAAACCTAGGTTTTCCGCTTTGTCTAAGCTGTAGCTCGTTCCTTTTTGGATTTCCTGTATTTCTAGTTTACCTGCCGCTCACTTGGATCTCCTGTCCGTTCTTCAGCCATTTCACATCAGCATCTGGATTGGCAACTTCAACCATTAATTTAATCTTTTGTCCTTTGTCCACTTGGTAAGCTGGATCCAGTTTCTTGAGAAATGCTATGATGAAGAATGATTTTTTTTTTTAAGGTTATACTTAACGTATTTTTTTTTAACATTTTCTACCAGTAGAGCAAGTCTTTATTCCCTTTCCTGTTGTTTACCATAATTTTAGACCTTTCCCACTTTCTGCATCCCTGTTTGCATTTTTACCATTTCTGTCTGGTCTTCATCCTGTTCTGGTTTTCCTTAACATCGGATGGAAAGTGGGTGATATAAACTAAAATAAGTGAGGTAGAATATTATAGATCACATTTGAATATGTACTTCAACACATCCTAAATAGTTACAGCTACATCTGCCCATGTAAGAAAATTATACTGACCTCAGTAGTGATGAATGTCAGTTTGCCTTCTCTGTTTCAGACTTTTAAAACAAATTAGTTAAAATTAGGTGATCAATACTTCATAAGGCTAGAAAAGACTCAAGAATCCAAATGTATCATCCCAATGGAAATGAAATTCTTTCCACATTCACTGATGCCTGCCATACTGACCAGTTTTGGGGGTGGGAGGAGTGGGGTGTGGTGGTGCTTTATGTTGAGGGAAAGATAAAGGGCAGAGCAGAAGAAATGAGTAAAATGAGCTGGTTCAGAACATCCAGAGTTTCAGAGCAAGGTAGCTCAGAGCTTCAGGCAGAGCTTTAATCTTTGGTAATCGACATTTCACATTTACAGACTGTAATAGGAAACTCCTATTTCTCATGCTCTTGTTTTGGGCTGCTGTTAATATTTAAACGGCTTCCAAAGCAGATATGAACAGATATGTTTGGAATAAATACAGCTTACCAACCTGTACTTTTTTTCTCTTCCTTTTTTATGCGTTTGAGGCGTTTCAGCATCCCACGCAAATCTGTGATACCATACTGAAAAGCAATTTTCTCATATTCAGAAGGAGGAGCTTTCCTCAGGATTTCCCAGACATCAACATCAGATTGTGATTCAGATTTTGCTTCACCTCTGCAGAAAGGGATCAGAGTGCCTGAATGCCACTATTGAGAGGATTTAAGAACAGCCATAGGCTTGACAAGCTACATATCAGTTTGATGAAGCCATTTCTTAATAAAAAATTTAGCAGTCTAGTTTTTACTATATTATTACCTAAAATAATGAAATAAAACTTTTGATAAGTGCTACTTATATTTATCTATACAGCGATCAAAATAAAAGTGCTCCTGAAGGGTTTACTTTCTAATAGCCAGGGCAAATAAATATTCACTTCCCTTTAACGATGGGTAATGGAAACACAAGAAAACTTATTTTCCTGTCATGGTCATACACAAAACATGTGGCAAAGCAAGGAACTGGACTGATATCCTGAGAACGCCTTAGAAACAAGCTAGTTGGTTTGTGTTAATTAGAAACAAATCCTTTTCTACTCAGGACGTTTTTCTCTTCACTAAAATGAATGAATAGCAGATTATTAAAATATTTATTAGATATTGCAAAGACAATTGTTAGGGTATAGGCATATGTATGTGTGTATATATATACAGGTGATAGTAATCTATAAAACATAAAGACACATAGACAGGTGAGTGGTGGCAAATGACAGTATTTATGATGGAATACTTATCTTATATTTTAACCACAAAGCTAGTGTTGATGGAAGAATTAATGTTTGGTTTAGCAAAACCAAGTAGAAATTCGGTTGTCTGGTTTTGGGTAAGACATTCTTTTTCTGTCATCATGTTTTTTATTTAATAGATCATAAATAGAAAAAGAAATTGGTGTAACCTTACCGATTTACTGAGCGCAAGAAGCTGCTGTACTCCAGAATGATGCAGAGAACCGTTTGGAAAACATGCAGCATCCCAATGGGCAAGAAAGAGGGCATCGTGTAAATACAAAAGACGCATGAATGTCATCTTCACCTCTAGCAGAACAACACTTCAGTAGTGGGGAGATGAAGGCGCTCATGCAAAAACTGTGAAACAGCCTTAAGAAAAATGCTGCTCTCTATTGAAACCAAACTCACTCCCACACTTTGTACAGTTCCAATCTGCAATTTAAAAGTGTAAGCGCTTCTGCTTATTCCTAATTATGGCTGATTGCCTTACAGGGAAACAAATTGCTCTGCTTTGCCCTGTCATCATGGAACTGTTGCCTGTCATGGTTTGCATTTTGGTAAACAGAGAAGAGACCAAAGAAGTAACATTTTATTAAAACTTTCTTTAGGAAAAGGAACTTCCCGTGGCTGTGGTTTCTGATCTCACCAGGACCAAGCACATTCCAGTGCAGTAGAGCACACCCTTGTAATGAAGCCATATTCAGTAGTAAACCCCAGCAAGAAGACAAGTTATGCAGCAGGTAATGTGGAGAAAAGTGGAAGATTATTGGTTGCATTGCCCCCCCCCCCCCCCCCCCCCCCCCCGGATAAGAACAGTCCCATTAATCTGTGGGAAACACTGCTATTTAAAAAGCATGACTGTAGTCAGTCTAGTCAGCAGGTATAACCAAACATTTCTGGTATTCCTTATTTGCCCCAAAAAGTCTGGCTTGTAAGGAGAGCCCTATGTTTATTAAAGTGCTTCAGTCCAGGCTTGCAATTTCCAGCACCCTTGTAGCTCTTGAGCAGAAAGGAAGCAAGAGAAGAGGAGTTCAGCGCAGTGAGTTTGAGCTGAAATATGGCATGTAATATGTCTTTGGAGTGGTTTAGCATTCACTAAGCTCTAAGCCCTCACTAGCACTTACTGAATGGATAGGTGTATCTGAATGTTGGACTCCTTACAGTAAGTGCAGCCTACTGTGTATTTGCTCTGTCTTAACAGCACATCAACATCATCCACAACTTTTTTCAGGATTCCTCTCCTCTATCTACCTACCTTCTAGTCTGAGGCAACTACAAATGGTTTGTATTTTTGCCTAGCAGAAGGGAGGACCATTTAACTGATTTGCCAAATAGACTGAACTTTTTTAATATAAACAGTTCTTGGGCTAGTTGCCCTGGTCATACCAGTGAACAACTTTAAAATATTTCTAAATACATGTAAATTGGAATAGATATATAAGTACATAAACCTGGGAATTTTTGATATGTGCAGATTTCTTTGTACTAGTACAATTAATGTTCTGTGGAGCAAACTATTTCGAAAGGAAATAAAAAATCCCAGGAAATAAGTAAGTCTTAACAGGTTCAAATGTTATTATTTTCCCTTAGGTATTATGTAAATATTGGTGGTCTCCCTCTCTATCTGCCTACTTATGCTTATCTGTATGCACCTCTTTACCTGAAAATTTGCAGGTAGGCTTATTCGTGGAGTTTTCAAATATATTTTGTGTGAGTTATTTTTAAATACATCATGAGAAAAATCTTCCAATTTGGAAGCAATTCCACAGTCTAGGGTATCTCACTGTTGAGAAGACTTCCTTAATTTTTTGCTTCAGCTTTTCCATTACTCAGTGTCATCCCATTGTTATATCTGGCAATGCTGTTTTGGTGTATGCAAGCTGAAATACAAGGAATTTGATCATAAGCAAGAGTATAGTCTCTTCCTTGGAAATACTAACATTTTCTAAGTACAAGGGAAGGCTTGTAAGTTGCATGCAAAATGGTACTAAAAGCTAAAGGAAATTTGTATATTGTTTAATTGAGTTCTGAAAAAGAAAAAAAAATGTCTCTGCCTCTGAGCAAAGGTTTTCCCGTCCCAGTACTCCTTTTCACCATCTTATGTTTGTTAAAACGTTCTCTTTGATCCCATAAAGACACGGAGTTTGCACAGTTAGGCTGTACTCTTACACTACCAACAAGAGCTGAGCAGTGTACAAAAAGTAACAGAGCACTTGGACTCCTGCAGTTTCTCCCACCGCTACGTTACTCTCCCTGATGTTGGGGATCCTTATTCAGAGTGACCACCTCATAGGTTAACTATGCACTCGGGGGCATTAAGATGCAGCTTAGTGAATCTGCTGTAAATGGAATACACAGCTGATATGTTTTAAACATGTGTAGAGGGGTTAAAAATAGTTTTGTACATCCCAGAGATGGTTTCTTCCTATCTCATTACTGTCAACTGATTGGACCCTGTCAGCTGTCACCTCCTTCAAGGTCTCTGCTCACTGTCCCATTTAATAGTTCTGTGACAGCTGTTTGCTTCCTCTTCCCAATGACCTCTCCTTGGCCCATGACATCTGTATGTCAACACCAGTTAATTAAATTACAGCGATAGGAGATAGAGTATTAAATGAAGCTCTCTTTATTATAGCAGGAATGTTCATTACCTCTGGATTGAGAGGCGCTTGTAAATTAGGTGGGACAAAGCAGAAGTGGTGAAATAATAGTTTTCAATTCTCTTTGAATCTGCATAGCTCTTAAGAGTTCCTTTTTCTATTCTATTTTAACGAAGAATAGTTTAATTCCATGGTGAGCTTTTATGCCTATCAGTTCTTGTTAATGTGGGAGTGGTCTTCAACCTGTGGTGTGCAAAGCCTGAAGGATCCACAAATTACTTCTAAAGTGGCTGTGAAAAACAACTAGGAGCAGTGAATTTATCAGTATGCTTTAAGTCACTAAATGGAGATTTGTAAGTCAAGAAAGGTCAAAGCCACTGATAAAATGCAGTGAAATTGTAAGCTTCTTTTAACAAATTGTATTTCTACTGTAACAAATAATGAATAGCTAAATCCACAAACAACATTTCTGGAAATACTGGAGATTTTTACTACCTTTTAGAGTTCTATCACTGCTCAAAACTAATAATGAAAGCAGAAGGGAAAGGCACTAGAAGAGGGGCTCATAATACTTAGCACTTCATTCCAGCTGGAGTCACTGTATGAAATTACACAAAGATTTTCACGTTGGCCTCTGCTTATTTGAAAATTTTAAAAAGAAATCAACAATTCTTTTTTTGCCTTATATTTGCTATAGAAATTAGAGTTTGTGTACAACTACTCTCAAATCTGTAGAATTTTGGTTACTGCCATTATTCAGAAAGCGCCTTTTCCCTACTTGGGAATTATAAAAAATTTCTGAGGCACTTTTTTTTTTTCCGACTTGAAACAAGAAACTTTGTTATCAATGCCAGCTATGGAAGGTTTGTTAGGTGCACGTTCTGTCTTGTCTAGTTGCCCCCCCTTGGGAGCTCTGCCTGTAGGGTTACTGCAAAGCCAGAATCCACTTTTAGCTGGATACATTGCGTGTGGCTTAGCAGGGCTTTGTATACCTGTGTGACCTTTGCCCCACTGAAATTTGGGTGAGTTAACCTGGGTGAAACGTGAGGCTGCTGTGGCTTTATTGCCTGCTGTAACAAGTTAGTTCAGATGTCTGCATGATCCTGTACTCCTTGTGAAGACAAAACATTTTTTGTAAATAGTGATACCAATACCTGAGCAGAGACTGAACACAGGTGCACAACAACATTCATCCAAGTAGTTGATTGTGAAAACTTAAACTGAGTAAGTTTAGGTTTGTGAAACAAGAGTCTAGTGTCAAATGTTTATAGTAACTCCAGGAGCTGAAAAGACAGAGTGGCCAGGGGCAGTGAACAGCAAGAAGCATGCTTGGAGTAATGGGATGATAAATAGCAATAGAAACTTTACTTGGAATAAAAAGAAATGTTTTGTAACAGACAATCCTGTACATTTTATGGGGTAAGTGACTTCAGTAATACATTCACTTAACACGTTTAAGGAGAATGGAACAAAACTTCAGCACATATTTTATAGGCACCAGCAAGCATATTATGCAAATTATTTTTCTGATTCTAATTTTTATGACAATAGGAATTTAAAGCAGCAGGTTATGGAGAAAAGCTGGAAATTCAAGGACAATTTAAAACTGCTTATAAAAAAAAGTGGTGGTGAAAACCAAAGGACATTCGGAGGAATACATTTATTTGTATTAAATGGCCCACCCTTAATTCTAATTTTTTAAAAGCATTTCTGTCTCAGAAATTGGTGGCTGATAATTTTCTTTCATACTACCTAATTTTTGTCACATTCTACATGTAAGCAAGATAACGATGCATGCAGTAGTTTAAAACAAATGGTCCTTGTGTTCAGAGTGATCCATGCATTTATAATAAAATTAAATAGAAATCTTACTCTCTGTTGGCAACAGTGGAATCCAAAACATCCAGATTAAGAATGTGGTGAAAAGAGAAAAAGATAAGTAAACAGGTTATGAAAACAAATGTGGCAAGGAAGGATAGGAATGGGAGAGGAAATTCCACCAAAAAAGTGAAAGTAAAAGCAAGAAGTAAGAATTAGAATCAGAAGAGTAAATTTTTTTATATATATTTACACAACATCGAATGTCTTTCCATATATAAGATAAACAGCTATAAAATACATAACGGCTAGTCCTCCGAGCTCTCTGATGCTGTATTGTAAAAACTTAGGACAGCAAATTCTTAAAAAGGCAGTGTTACAGACAAGTAAATTGTTGTGTTTTAGGTTTTTCTAATGAAAATGACGTGCTTCCACCCGCGCTTACCCTAGTCCCTGCCATTTCTATCTTGGGAAATATCAATTTTTATTTTCTTTCTCCAGAATAAACCTAGCAGAAATGCATCAAACACTGAGTATTTGGGGAATTTTCCATAATTACCTATTATCCTTTTTCCAGTTACAGCTGCTTTAGGAAAACTGTAATGATTCTGAATTTACGGAACTTTCACTTATTTGAATTTTAGTGTTTTCATAGTTGTTCAACAGAAGCTGGTTACTTTCTTTCTCTAAGTCTATGGATTTTTACTCACCTCTTTTTCAGCAGGGCACTAAAATTAAACTCTCCACCTTCTTCATGTCCCTCGGCACTATATAGTAACAGAAAATGATAATTAGTTTTGGAAGGAAATGGGAATAACTTGTGAGACTATATCATTATGTAGGTGATATATTTTTGCATGGGAGTAGTAGATGGGTTTAGTATGACAGAATTTGCATTGGCATGGAAGGTGACTTAATTAGACTCTTTGTCTGTATTGGTCTTCATATAGGTTTAAGAAATATAATAAACTTGTATTTTTTCTTTATTGAAAAATATCAATGAATGATATTGAAAAATACCAATGGATGAAGTTGTACAGGTATTAGTTTGGTGGTCATATTGATCTGGAATGTATTCGTTATCATAGAGATGTAGCAGAAGCTTTCCTTTAGAATCATTAGTGCTTTTGGAAAGCTGTAGTTTCTGGAATGTGGATATTGTTTGCCATGGGGAACGGTATTTAACCAACCTTTTTGTGGGACTTCTTGCAATCTAAAATCACATTTTTTTCCTAGTATAATCCCAGCTGTAATTGTTTCTTAGGGCTCTTCAGACTCCAGAATTCATTGTACTGAAATTCATATACACGAAAAAGGTGTCACATCATTGGTGCTTGGGAGAGTGAAAGGAGAATTTCTGTGACCTGACTTTCATTCTGAGGTTCAGTGTGCTGTTGTTCAACAAGTATCATGGCAAGCAATGTTGTGAATAAATTGATTGATGAGAACGAGAAGCAACAAGCAGTTTTTTGAGGTGTAAATCTGTCTGTTACATATGGTGAACTCAGATGGAATGCAGTTATTTTTGGTGTTGTGAATCAAATGTGTTTTAGCTGTGCTTTTTAATATTTGAAGTACAGATCTACTGTGAAAACTTATTGTAAAGCCACTAAAATCACTTCTTTGGGTTTAATTCCTAAAAAAAAAAAAAAAATAATGCTTCAGGGATTTGATCTAAAAGTATTGGGAGTTACACTGGATAACTCCCATTCTGTCAGGATTTAGAAAGTCAAAATGGATTTTCTTTATCTCAGTCAGTCTCTCATCATCAATGTCCAGCTGCTCCTTGACATCTCTTGTTGTCTTGAGGATAAGAATAATGTGATGCTATCTCACAGCATTCAGATTCTTCCAGCAACAACACCTTATATTTAATTATTGTTTTATACATGGAAGTTGTTCTTCTCAGTTGTACTGAAAAGTGGTCGTGCTAGTGGTAGCCCATAATGTTGTCTCTGTTAATGCACAGTTCCTTCAGAGAAAATCAGTCTGTCTGTAGAAGTGTAAACCATAATGTCAGGAAAACTCAGTATTGCAGGAGTAAATATTTTTAGAAGTAAGAAAACAGCCTCAACATGTAAATGATGGGAATTCTAACAGTACTGTTCATAAAATAGAAGAGAAATGAGTACCAAACTTCTTGTGCTGCTTGACAATGCAAGGTTAGCAAGAATAAGTAACAATTTCAAATCAGCGTAATTTTGAACATGTTGTGAGAAGAGATCTTATTAAGAAAAT
The DNA here is from genome assembly GCF_963210335.1 of Falco punctatus. Lineage (NCBI taxonomy): Eukaryota > Metazoa > Chordata > Aves > Falconiformes > Falconidae > Falco > Falco punctatus. Next base: position 3,399,734 of record NC_137587.1, read on the forward strand.
ACTGGGTTTACTTCTGTAATTACTTTCAAAATAGTACTGTACTGGTGAAAGGGATCATTTTCTGGGTATAACGCTCAAACAGAAAAGTATATTTTTGGTCACTTTGTTCCCTACTTTCAGAAGATTTTTACTGTTTGCAGGCATAAAATCTACATAAAAATCACAGGTATAATCCCAAATTTGAAATGGGCTTCTTGTGACCAAAGATTCAGTAAATCAGAATATACAGTTGAGAGAATAATTAGTCACCTTATTGCTTCCCAGGTGGTAGTTAAATCAGATTTTCAGGAAAGCCCAGCAATCAGTGTTTCGCTTTTCTGAAGAATAAGACCCTAATAATTGCTTTAACATGCATAGAGTTAAGTCTAATCTCAGAGTTCCTATTTTTGTTATGGTAGAGGACACTGGGACCAAAAGGGATAGGGTGGGAAATTTAATGATACTAGCATAAAGAATATGCCAGGAAACAACAGATTTTCGTGTACAAATGTGTTGGTACGTTTCTGTGAGCAATAGCAATTTTAGACAGGATGCGCTCATCAGAGAGCAAACCACAAAACGGAGCAGACATGCATATGATTTGAAGTTACTTTTTTTTCTTCTAACAGTGGTGAGATGCTACTTAGCAAACATGCATTTTCTGTAGATGAATCTGCCTCTCACAGAGCTATCAAACTACTCATTATTTATACTCATCTTACATTAATTTACTTGTATGCATTCATCTTATATAAATACTACATACTATAAACCATGATTTATTGGAAATTTAAGCTGCAGCTAGTTCCATGGCTTTTTTTTTTTCCTTTTCCTAAGCAGAGAGAGACAGTTCATTGTTAAAAATTAATTCGTCTGCTGACACAGAGAGTGGCTACCTGAGAAAGGCTGAAGTCATCCGTCTGCCCCCTCCTGCTAGGCTCCTGAGTGAGGGTATCAAAGACAAAGTTTCAGATTTAAACAGTTCAGTTCAAAATTTGCCTCCATTCTTCCAGACAAAACTGAAAAGCTGAACAGCCTGAAGCTGCTCACAGCGCACTCAGGCTGAAGTGGTTCTGAATGCTTTTAATTGGGCTAGCAAGGAAAGAAATTCTTGAGGCTTAATTTCACCACAGTGAAATAATACAATGCAGCTATGCACTGAGTGTACTGTATAATAGGCATGGCAGCGAGGCTGCTTTGCTACCCATGGATTGCACTGTAGATAAATTCTGCAAGCCTTTTTTAGTTCTTTCTGATAGAATGTTACACCACCTCACCCCCCACCCCCCATAAAAATAGCATCTTATCATTATAGGGAAAAACTCAAGGAATTGCCACAGATGATTCGTGTCCTGTGTTAGGGAAATAGATGTTGGAATATTCTTGGTCTGGTAACTTTGCAAAAATATATAAACGCTAAAACAGAAACTGAGTTACAGAAAGGGAGAAGAAATATTCATCCGTGAAAAAACACATTGTTAATGCCTAAATAATTAAAAAAACCCACAACTGATTTTGCAAATTTTACTAAAGAAGGGAACATTATTCCATTAAGTCATGTATCAATTCAGACAGTATTACAGATGTGGGGGAAAAAAGCCTTTTCCACACCAGTGCACAATACCTTGCAGTCTTTAATATCTAGAGACCTACATATATCTGAGTTTTTACACAGACACAGTATCATTGTCTTCATTCAATTAACTATACAACATGAAAACAAATGCAGTCAAAATGGTTGTATTAATGTTATCAGTGATATGATGCTTACAGAGCTCACGTCAACCTCCACTTTGTTTAGCAAATGTTTGTATTAAGGTACATGTATTTCTTTAAGCCAGACCAAATCAAGACTAGGCACTACACAGAATCTTTTCCTTTTCTGTTGGTCTACATCTAGAGTGCTCTTTACAAGTTTAGAAAAGAAGTTCTGAAGTTCTTGGTAGAATTATGCACATTATCAATTGGATAACTGAAGACAAGCATGATTGTTATGCTAGTACAGTCTAAACTCTCTTAGATGATTTCTAGTTGCACAGTATTTTAATAGAAATATTTTAATAGGAACATTTTCTTAGTAGACATCCCTATCTTTGTGCTTGTTTTTACAAAAGCTTTGCTTTTAGTTAGTTTTGTCTAGGAAAGTAATGAATCCCACATGGAAGTATAATCTGATCTACTTAAGTGTCTACTGTACATACTCACGTGCGTCGGAAGGCAGTGCGAATATCTAAGTCTCCAGTTATTGGTGCTTCTGATGTGACAAAAAGTGACAAACAAGAATGGGAGACTAAGTGAGAATAACGCAAAAATACAGTGCTATTTCTAAAGCTTTTCCTTTGCAGACTTTTTTCCTAAAGTTCTTACATTATAAATTGTGATCAATTACATCTTGCAAGATTGAAGCATCATCTTTAAACATGCAGTCTTCACTACTTAGCTTTCAACATCCAGTGTTTCATGTATAACTTAATTCTTTCTCATGCTTCTTCATAACCTGCAGCATGATGAACAATCTTCTCTTGTTTGTCAGTTCTCCTGCTGGTAAGCTTTAGTTTCAATACTAGCTTCACACTCTTAAGAAAACCACTGGATAGCAACTAAATATTATTACTACTAATAAATTGTAATATATCCTCTGAATGAAAGGTAAATTCCTGGTAATATGTAGAGATGTACAGAAACTCCATCAACGTTCTAAGCTTTGTTGGTATAAATAGGTATACTGCTACTACTGGGAGAAAAACTGTTCACAGTCATAGCTCCAAAGTCTTGTAAGTCCTACAGCCAACTAGCGAAACTTCAAAAATGAACACTACTAATTGAATAACATCAGTAAGCTTTTGTCTTTGCATATTAGTCTCATTAGTCACTGGGTGCAAGTTAATGTTACAGTCCCTTCAACAGAACTGCTGAAAGAGGAAACGGCCCAAACGTTCAGATAATTCAGGTGGTCTGTGCTTACACTGTTTTACCTAAACCCTTCCACACTAGGGGGAAATGGGTGCTAAAATGTACTTCCTTTTAAATTGCTGATAAGATCTGCAGTATAGCAGTTGAGGGTGGCACCATGTATTATGTAATATAAGTCATCTAACCTTAAAGCAATTTTATATAACAAGGTGCTTCTGCATGACTTAAATTTATCGAGGAAAAAGGAATTGATAATAGTGTTACATGTCTAAATTTTTCCATTTCTCCCCTTTTTTCTTTTCAAGTATCCATTTTTAGTACTAATTTTAGTCTAAACTTTTGCCAAAGTAAGAAAGGACCTCTCTTTGATTCTAGTGAAATTTTATGTCATGAAAGAACGGATCTGAACTCTGAATAAAGGCAGAGAAAAGTTGATTTGCATCTTTCTGTGTGCTTTCTTTAAGAGCATCACAGTTCTGACTTCAGTGATGTTCAAGTCTTCTAATGCTCTGTACCTCTGCCAACCCAGGCCAATCCTCATCTGTGGGCCTCTGTAAGCGTACCTGTAGCTCTCCAGGTCTACACTTCAGATCTATGCTTGTCTGGTAGCCACTTATACCAGAAAGAATTGTTGGTAGACATACAGGAAGAAAAAAATAACAAGTTGGCAGGAATTCATCTTACCATTGACTGTCAGGTTGAAATTAGAACTATCAAACTTGTCCTTGGTAGACACCTCACATCTGTACCCTCCTGCAAAAGTCATATTTGCCTCGATGATTTCCAATTCAAAGGTGTATACCTAGAACAGACACCAGCGACACAATTTCTAAGTTAGGGAATGAACAGTGAAATGGAGAGAGAGAATACAGCATAGTAAGGCATGGAAAGGCATAGGCAGGGGATGAAATGTGCCTCTCTGTCCTTTTAGAATTAAGAACCTCCTGAGCGTGTAACTCATTGCTGTCACAAAAATTGCATAGAGCCACCCGATTCAGTAGGGACAGCTAAAGAGTATTATCAGAACAGGTCTTCCAGGGAATACGACGTTATATTAGCAAACTCTGCTGGTGTACTGGTGTGTGCAGTCATCATATACAGTAGTTGTATGTACACTGGAAACCAGGGCAGAGCTTTCATTAATCAAATACAGCCTCTACCCAGAATGTATACGATACATTTAAAAATTCAGCAAAAGGAGTGGCTAATGTGAGCAAGTCTGTTCTGTTCCATCCAGGAGAGGGTAGTAGTGTTTCACATACCACACAGGCTTGAGAAGTCATGGTACAGACTATCTTGTATTCCTGATTTATGTTATTTTCAAATGTATTTGTGGTACAGTTGGATCTTACTCAGGTATTTAAAGTAGTGTAGACAATGCAAGACAAGAATAAATTCCAACACTAGTAGCTGAATGCTTGATGTACTAAACCCAGGATAGACCATACTCAAAGATTGGTCTGATTTATTGTTTTCTCTTAAACATAACAGGTATCTATTACTTGAGAGGAAGATGGAGGGAATTCTGCAGTAGATGCAAAAACTACTCCCCTAGTCCTACAGGAATGAGAAAATCTCATTTCATTGTAGATAATGTGTACAAGAGTCTCTATGTAGTGCTTGTCTCTTGCCTGCATGGTCAAAACAAGACCTCTATGCATAAGTATAGCATTGTGTGTAGCTTTGGGTACCTTAATATCCAAATATTCCTGTCTTTTCCTCAGATTAAAGATTAGTATCCAGAAGATGGAGAACCTTACTCTGCCTATTGTACCTTGTTATTTCGATCATAATTGTCATGTAGCTGGAGGTGTTGCCCCACTTTGCTTCCCAGGTCCATCCACTTTCCTTTGAACCACTTCACTGATGGTTTCTTCAGCAGGCTCTCACCTGCCACTTTGGCAGTGAATGTGATGTTTCCACCTTGTAAGGGAAGTAGGTTAAAATAAGATTATGAAGTGTTTAATTTATCTGTTATATCACTGCTGTCATCCTGTACACTGAGAGCTAAATAGTCAAGCAACAGGTGCAGTTTACAAACATCATTTGACTCACACTTTGTACTCACCAACAGTAACTTCTCCATCCTGGGGTCGTGTCACAAAGAGCCCAATAGGGTCTAGAGGCTCTTCTGGGTGAGTCCCAGCAGGTGCAACTGAAATAAACATCAGAATTACTGCTTAGAACTTTCTGCATCAGCTTCTGTTACAGCCTGTATAGTGAATTTGTTAAGTAATTTCAAAATATCTCAATGTGTTTCTTCAGTCTCTGAGATTTCTTCTTCTTTATTGTCTATCATTATCACTAGTGGTCTGCTTTGAGCTCCCGTCCCTACCTCACTGACTCTAAGGAGTCCATGTTCCCGTTCTTCCCTTCTGTTAATGAACCAGACTTGGTTAACAGTGTTAATTCTCTATTACCTTCTGTGTTTTGGCTGCTTTCTACTGGTGGAGCAGGTGGCGCTGGGGCAGCTGGGGCTGGAGCAGCTTCAGCAGGAGTGACTGTCTCACTCTTTTCTGGAAATGAATGTAAGCCAAGATTAGAGAAAGTCATGTTTTACTTCCTTTCTGAAGAATTTTTTTAAAAGAACAGCTTTTAACATATGTTGGGACATGCAGAGGGATTAGCTGTCATTTTCTAGCACTTTGAGGATGTGCTGGAAGCAGAAGGGGCCTACTGAAGCTGGATTTTTAAATTGTATAGTCTTGATGTGTAAAAAGTTGTCAGCTGATGAATAACACTGTTGTTTGATGTTAACATCAGTGATCTAAATAGGAAAGGTAATAAAAAATGACACAGTTATTATTTTTGTAAACAATTTGCTTATTCATGAGATTTTGTTTAACTGCTGTTGGAATGTAATGTTCCAAATGCTACTGCTGTGTGCAGCTTGAGTAAAGCTCTAGACACTGCCGGTAATCGATATGGAGAAAGTATTTAAAAAATCCGTCTATCGTTTCTTCCCCTGGCTTATGGTATTTTATGGCCTCTCAGTTAAACAATGACCTCACAGACAAATTCAGGCAAATGCATTTGGCACAATAGAGAAGATAGAAATGTACGAAAAGGGAGTAGGAGTGAGCAACTGGGACAGATGGAGGGAGGTAGAATTTCTTGAAACAGATCAGTTGCAGCAAGATTTGTTGGGGTTTTTTTTCCATAGGTGGTAGAGCCACTTCCAAAGGGTCTCGCCTACCTCTCACACAAGTCCTGCATGCAGTTTCCCGGCTATTTGCACGGTTTTTAACACCAGGGATTTCTGGCCCTGTTGTGCTTTGTGATGAATAATTTGAGTGGCTCCTCTGCCACAAAGGGAGGGGGCTCTGTCTGGGCATGTTAGGGGCCATTTTCCTTTCCTTTCCTTTGATAATGAAGAGCCAGAAATATTATTGTTAAAATAATAATGGGTAATCCAGTTACTCTTTAAAAATCTCATCTTAGTAAGGTCTGGAAAGCAAGATAGTGTCTGCAAACATATGAACATGAGCCAACCCTGCTCTCAGAAAATTTATACTTTTTTCCCTAAACTGTATTTGTGTCTTGAAAGAAACGTGTGATTTAAAATTGATATTATTTTAATACTTAAGTATTAAATTCTACCACTTTTATTGTTAGAAGGTATCCCGTTGGATCTTGTCCAAATAAATTTCAATTTCAGTAAAAAATTAATTTTTACTGGAAAGAACTAAACATTATTCTACCTAATGCAGTGTAGATGCTCTCACAACTTGGTTGTGTAGCTGTTTAGAAGAGGCTTATTATGAGGCTTTATATATGTATATATATAAGGCCAATATATAATGTATAAGGAAAATTATCTCTCCTTTGGCATCATGATATCTCCATCCCTGATGTGAGCTTGTCAGAGGTGTCTTGTTTTTAGGTGATGATTACACCTCCAAATTCAGTAACTCTGTTATTTGTAAACTGTCTGCCTGTAGCAGGGTCTACCTGGAACTAACCTGAAAGAAAATGAGGAAGATATAACTAGTATAATATGTACCTGTTTTACTTTCAGGATGAGGTAGTCAGCAGGGTTATACTTTCATATGCTCTGACAGCTGTTAAATTGTAGGATTTTCCTTTCCTCATAACCTGTCATGCACTGTCTTTTTATCTGGAACAGGATGTCTTGTCCCCTGTTAAATATTCACCAGTATCTTTTCAGCTGACCAGAAGATCTCACTACCAGCATGTTGCTAGAATAAACAAGTGGTAGCAAAGGAGAGGAGGCAAGATAAACAATTGGAGTTTAAGGCTTTTCACCAAAATAAATAGGGAAAATTAAAGTACCAGAAGTGGTAAGTGGGGACCATTTTGGAGGGGGGAAAAAGGGATCAGGAAGGTCAACATGATCCAAAAAATGAGTGATTTCATCTATCCTCAGCATCTTCAGGCATTTTTCATGAGAAAATTCCAGACAATTTGGGTCTTTATAGATTTTTCCCAGGAAAGGCCTGGGGAAGTTTTTCAATTTCCCATGTAACTGATCTTTTAATGCATACAGAGGCAGTATAGGTGATACGCAAATAACAAAAAGGTTACTCTTTGTATTTAAGTCCCTCTTGAAACATGCATTTTTATTGGCAGGTGATTTTGAGACAATTTCAAGGAACCTATGAGTTCCTAAAAACATTACAGCATGTTTTTTGCAAATTGTAACAATTTTGTATTTAAATAAAATAATCTAAAAGAATTAAAATACCAGGCCTAAGATGCAGGCCCCTTAGTTTAGGTCAGGTTAGGTAAAACTGGCTTTGCTTTGCTCTTCAATAGTTAAGATGAAGAGCTTGACAGAGAATTCTGAAGTCATGCATTGGGATTTCCTCTGTGATCTCTGCTGTGTGGATTTCTGACATCTGGAAATTGGTGCCTTAGCCACAGGAAATGTATTCCTCAGCTTAATATTAATGAGCAGCTTCAAATAATAGGGAGGTTTTACAGGGCTAAAGGTAGGCTGATTTCCATGGGCCTTTCATGAAGGTTGTATGTTGGGCTGCAAATACCGATAAACTGCCAGTTGCTTAGGGAACGCTGTACCTGGTTCCTTGACCTTGAGTTCAAATTTGACCTTGGAACTTCCAGCTATTACAGCATATATCACATCATCTTCTTTTCCTACATTATTGATCGTCAGTGAATGCTTGTTTCCTTCTGCCTTGATGACATATTTCTCACTTTCAGTAATTTCTGTGCCAGCTCGCTGCCACTTCACCTTGATGCCAGCTTTTTCTGTTTCTGCTTCAAACACAGCTGTGCTTCCGGCTGTCACCTCTGTTGTCTTCGGCTTCTTGGTAAATGCAGAAACTAAAAAAAGAGAGAGAGGCTCGCTAAAATCTGTTTTGCAATTGCGGCATATCTGGTGTAGTCAGCTGTTGTGGCTGCAACAGCTGTCTCCTTTCTGTCCCATCTGCCCATGCAAGATATAAATTATAACACTTTCCACCGAGAAGTTGTGGAATTGTCTTTTGAGTTTACAAAGTTTATCTCTGGCTGAGGTGTCATATCTTCTCCATATTGTCATGAAATAAAATGGAATGGTTAGCAAACTCATCTCACTGTCCATCTTCCTCTTTCTTTCCCCCCATAATGAGCTCTGATTTTTCATAAGTGAATGTTTTGATTTATGACAAGATGGCACGATATGTATGCTTACATATCAAGTTCTCTACATTAATTTGCCATGCAGTTTTATTTAGAAATATTAATTCTGTCATAACAGTTGCTTAATACAGTTGTTAAATAGGATCAGGATCTGATCCTTCAACAAAAGTGCAGTTTGTGCAGTAACCTGCATCCTAATATACCACAATGAATGGGTGGTTCATCTTTAGACCTTCTGTTTGGACTGATCAGGGCTTTAGTGGAAAGAGATGCATTCTCCTATGATGGCCCTTGTAATTTTATCCCAGCTAAAATAAGAGTTGTTGTTTGCATTCAAATATTTATTCAGCATTAAAATACTTGCCTATGTAGCAGTCTACAGCAAATAGTTTTATAATTAATTACAAAGTGGATCAAAATATTTCCTCTGTGTGCCAAAGAGTACTTATGATGCTTATAAAGAGAATTAATGAAATTAATAATATATGGGGTGAACAGGCATACATCAAATGATGTTTTGGTTCATATGTAATCAAAGTAGCACAACAAACAGGAATTTGGAAAGCAAGCAATTTATCATGATTTCAGTCCATAAGTATCCTAAACTTTCTCAAGATTAGAATTTAATAAGGTAACTTATTTTAGTAATTTCTTTGTCCTGATTTATTTATTTAGATTTATTCAACTTTATTTTGAAATAAGTTTTTCATTTTATGCTCATGTTTTGGTCTTAATGGAATCTGTTATCTTTTTGCTAATTGCAATAAGCTATGTTAATGTATAAAAATACCAGTAATTAACATTGATTCATACACTGAATGTCTTTTGTGCATCATTATGTCATCTTTTTACTGACTTAGCCCTGCATAACCAAGCTTTTATAAAATATTAGTAATTCCATCACATTTAATTGTATCTGTCACCTCTGTGGCAAATTGTCTATGGCTCTCCTACTGGGCAGCAAAAAGAACTCCTCCAAATACCACAACAGTGGTTATAATTAGCTTTAGACTCTTGATTCTGCTTTATAAAAATGAAAGGAATATGGCATGGAAATATTTTAAAATAAACAGTTTATATTCATGTTCAAACAGGTGCTTTAGCTAATATAAATGTTATATGACTAATAATACCATCTGTTCATTGCACAAAATCTCTATTTCTGTAGCATGTCCTCAGACTGCATAAATTAATTGACCTCAGTGGAGTTACATCTGCAAAGATTTCATCTGATGGCTTTTGGACTTTAGTCTAATCTCACAGTTCATGTTTCTTGCATTGTTTTGCAAAGGATTCAAAGCTGCTTAAACATCAATTAAAGTATCAATTACAAATACCTTGAGAATTTATTACCTGTTGTATTTTGCCTGCTTCTGTTATATGAAAAACCTGAAGTACATTTTTCTCTTTCTTTTTTCTTTTTTCCCCACATTTTATGTATTTGATGAAAAAACTGTTTTGGTTTGCACTGAGCCTATAGCAGCCTTGAATAAGCTCCTGTTGTACTCTTCTGCTTGCTTTTCTTCCATGTTAAGATGTAAGTGCGTTAAATTTCTTCTGGGAGTGGATGTCCCTGTGTGCTTTCATTTGATTTTTTTCTAACCTCAGTCCTGTAAGTGGGGTAATTGTTTTTAAACAGAATATAGTGCTGTGTAGAATATAGGGTGCTCTACTATAGCGTTAATACTCAAATGCCTGTTATCAGTTGCACTTCTTTTGATATAGTATTGCACTTCAGTAAATAACGCAGCAGGGTATGATTTGTTGCAGTGTATTGTGAATAATTGCGGAAGAGTTACTGTGGGCAGCAGGTTTGATGGACAGAATTCAAAAGACATAAAGGTGGCCAAGCTACTGCACGGTGGGGAGCTAGGCCAGTTCTTGAACCCACTCCTGAAATACCTACTAGCTGGCTTCTTTCCCTGTGATGCCAGAGATATAGCAGCAAAAAGGCATGTTTTTTTGTTTCTGAGTGCTATCATCATCACTCTCCTATTTAAGCACAAAAAAATCTATAAATATATTAATTACTTAACAGCAATGTGATCTGTAAAGGTTCCAGCCTACAAATGGCAGGGTTTCAAGACATACGTACTTGGAAGTAACTCCGATCTGCTGCACACCCTGCAAAGTGATTAGGTTTCTTACATTTACTTTAGATGACTCAACAAAAACAGATTGTTAGCCGGAACTACATGCGCAGTGAGTAATCTACATGACCACGTATTTCTGACTTTTGGGAAATCTAGATACATATGTAGAAGTTTACAAGTAAGTCTCCTTGTCTTTTTTTCCCCCCCTACTCTCTCTCTCTCTCTCCTCCTTTCCTGCCAAAAGATTCATTTCAGACCCAACTGAAAAGGATTGTGAGTACTTTCACTAAAGCATAATATTGGAAAAGCCAAAAATCTCCCATTAGAATAAAGGCCTGCAAGAACAGTTGTTGAGGACCTACTTTTTCACAGGTAAAGGAGACTCTTATGGGTCATTTTCCTGCACTTGAGATGCAGAGTCAGTGGGCGACAGTGTCCAAAGTAGTGTCTCTGTATCAGTCTGTATTCCCTTCCATCTTTCTTGGCTCATGTTTGCAAAAGAAAAGTAGTGAAGTATGGCTGGAGATTTTACAGGATATTACTTTGTTGCAGAAGAGATTGCTCAACAAGCATGTGAAGAGAATGCCATCATTTTTCCTTCTGGAGGTGAAATGGGCTACTTAAACAGAATTGAGTAATCAGCTATTCCTGGTCTCCCTCTCTGTGGCTGCTACTTCAAGTACCACTTAAATCCAAGTTCACCAGCAGATGTTTTTTTCATGTGTGGTTATACCAATCTAATCTAGCTATTTCCTCATTAGGAATGTTCCTAAACGCCACCAGTCAAAACTTCTTGTCTGTCCTGAGAATCAGGCTTTTGCTTGCTTTCATCAGAAACACATTCCCAAGTTGGCAATCTCTCTCACTTCCAAACTTGGCTTCCACCCAGATACGCCCCTCTGAGTTCCATATATCCATCCCATACTCAAAACACGCTTGGATACGACCACTACCATCAGGCTGTGGAAAACACGATGACTGTGCCACCTCTCATGTGATGCTGTGGAATGTCTTGCAGCTCTTGTGCCTGTCAGGCACTGACAGATCTCAGGCACTATCGCATGTTTATCCAGACTCCGGTTGAACATGCACTTAGGAGCCATCGGGCTGGGGCACCTGATGACCAAGTAGCCCATGTCCTCTGCCACTCACTTCGTTAACTCTCTGCTTCCCAACAGATTCTAACCCACCCTGCACAAAGCGAGAGAAAGGTGACGTTGGTACTAATGTACTATAGCGATTCTGGAGAGAGGGCAGAGATGCACATGAGTTACCAGTGCTGATGATGACAGGAGTTACTGAAGGGAAGGAGGGCGATAGGTGCTCTGTGTGTGTTTTGTGGGGTTGGAATTGGAATTGCTTTTGTTAACACGGGGAGGTAAGAGAGACATGGAGCTAATGAAAGAAAATGAGGCTAGAGCCACTGTGTACTAACCCATTTCTCAGCACTTCTCATATCCCAGACCTTCCTAATCACTTCTAGCTTCCATAATGCAAAGAACTTCATAAGACATCCGAGTAATGTAAACCAGCAAATTTCTAGCCCTGGCAGAAGAGGAAGCAGGCTGCACATGGTCTGCAATAAGTCTTGCGAAAAAACTTCTTGGTGGCTAATTACTGCTGCTACCCGAAGCTGCAGGCAGCACCCATCCTTTAAGTCTTATAACACCTGGAGATGTACACATCAGCTGTACAGTTGTGTATGTTACACGACTTAACAGCTTCAATAGTAATAAAAAGCTCTATTTGGAGGTCCATGATCAGATTGCCTTTTGATCATAATTTATTAATAACTCTTTCAATCAGGAGGCTAAATAAATATAAAATATATTTGATTTTAGCCAAACTAAACTAGAATGAAATAATTTAAGTTCCAATCACAGTTCACCTAAATAAAGTAATAAAACTGGTGTTCTGCCTTCTTACTGCTGCCATTTATTAAATCTTCATACTAGCACCTTCTTGCTTTCTCCCTCACTTGCTGACCTGCTTTGAAGCAATGTCCTTCTCACATCCACTGTCAAGCTAGTTTGCTATTCTGCTTCAAAGCTTTTTCACACTCTCCTGTACAAAAACCTAGAAAATGGCTAAACTAATACCCAGGTCACTATCTATTGTACTAATCATCATGATTTCCTTTTTTTCTTTTGTTGAACAATGTATGTGTTTACTGGGCTTTCATTTTGTAAGTGTTTTGAGGCAGAGACTGTTTTTCTGTTGTCTCTGTACAGCATCAAATTGTTAGTAAGCAGCTACCAAGTACTATTGTATCCCTAATTAAAAAAAAAAAGTTAGTATTAGAAGCTAAAAGAGACATTCCAATTTGATTATTGCCAGAAAAAATGGAGGTGAGATGTATGTTAAAATAATGTTTAAATAACTGGAATAATTTCAATTCCTAATTGTATTCTTTAAATAATTTGGCTTGCTAAGAATCACAAGCATTAGGTGGAAAACTTTTCCTCAAATCACTGAATTTCGAAGTATGTGTGTTGTGAAATGAGAGCGAGGAAGAAGTGTGGATTCCACAAAAGTGATTTTAACTAGATAGAGTGACAGAGGAGAGCCATTCTCCTGATTTTCATTTCATCATGCTCTTCAGAGTGGTGCCTCTGACTTCAGCTCTTCATCGTTCATTATTTCTGATATGTACACGGAGGAGAGGGCGATAAGTACTTGAGAAGAATGTGTGTTAGATAAGGCTTTCAAATTATATTTCTGCTTTTCTGAAATAAAAACTGTTAAAGATATAAATGTTTCAGGAGAATCAAATGTATCTGGTTGAATGCACATGCAACAAACTCCAGCAGAAATCTGTGATGAGCATGAGAAAAAAAAAAGTCACAGTTTTTTTGCCCACAAAGTTATCTTACTGCATATTCTGTGTATTTGGTATTAAAATACGTATCTGGCCAATGTATTTCATTAATATTGCAAAAGTAATATTAACATTTGGAATTCCTTAATTTGTTAAGACTTCATGTTGAAAATTTATCTTTGCTTTAGTAGTTACACTTGGCATCTACTTTTCTGTTTATACCATTTGCTCTTCCATGGAGTTAAAAGCCAAACTGTGCATAAGCAACTTCAGTCACAGAGCTTCTAAATTCCTTGCTGAGGAACTATATAAAGATGCTCTGCATTCCTCGGTCAGGACCTAAGTGGCTTCTTGCAATTACAAGCTTAATCATTCCGTGATCCAAAAGCTATTGAACTACTCAATCTTATCATTCCCTTGCCTACTTCAGCAGCTGAGATTGTAAATTCCTGTAACATGAGCAACAGGCGAGAAATAGTTTCACTGAGCAGTCACCTCTCTCTCTATGCATTCATCATACTTTCTGTGAAATGGGGATAATAATGTTCAGATTATTCTGAATTCTTTGAATCTTAACTTACAAAAGAGGAAGATATATCTATATGATTTATTATTATTTATTTTTGCATTACTGCAGTTTAATGCAAAAGTTCATTATCATGGAGCAGTACTTTACAGTGCTAAGTGCTTGCAAATGTAAACCAATGAGCTTATATTCAGACTAAAATTCTACAGTTTACTCTTCATTATGCAACATTGATTATTAATATTAACACCAAAAGCCTCTGTGGACTTACAGGCCAGGTTATTTATAAACCCTTGGTGAAATTTCTTAACCTGAACTGCAAAATTTAAACTCAATCTATAAAATAAGTGAGTAAAAATTGACTGATTTTCAGAGAAAGTAGTATCAGACTTCTTTTCCAGATATAATAATGCACATGTTTCCCATTGAGTCCCATTTATCTGCTAAATTTGGTGTTTAGAAGGTCAGCTGTTTCCTCAAAATGTCACAAAATATTGTTAGGGAAATGCTTGGGGTTTTTTTAACCTTTCTGAATTTTTACATCAAAAAATGTGATCCAATCATTCCAAAAAGTGACCCTTCGAACAAGTATTAACTATGAAACGTTTAAATCAAAGGAGAACAACATAAAGATTCTGCAACAGAAGCCTGCAAAAAGTGATGCTTTTCAATGTTTGATTGTTCTGACACTAAATTACTACAGATGTTCTAAATCCTGTTGCTCTTGGGGAGTGAATAGATTTTCTGGAAAGCTAAGACGGTTCTCTTGGTATCTTTTAAATAAATAAGGCTGTGCCTTATCCTGAAGTATTTTAGTTGGACAACTTAGAGTGCAAGAGTGTTTCTTGGGAAATCTACTTCACTGTTTTAGTTTTTGTGGTTTGTTGTGGTGGTTGTTTTTTTTTTTTTGGTGTCTGTTCTTTTTTTTTTAAGAAAAAACATGTTGAAAGGTTTGTTAAAACAGCAGATATAAGCAGAAGATCTCTGATGATTCTCTGGCATGAAGCATATTCCTTTACCTATTATACACCTTATGCCCAAATTTCAGTAATACAGGCTAAAGATCTCTAAATAATAAAGGGTTCTTGAGCGTTTTAATGGTAATGTTTGTGAAAGGCAGGAATCATGATTTGTCCAAGTATGAATAGCTAGATAATTATTCAGCCCTCCTGAGATTGTGCTGAACATTATCTCATCTTGAAATGGCTTGAACTATATAAACAACATGAAACAGAAACCCAAAGATATTAACGTCTCTCTGGGGAGAATGAGAAGATCCCCTCTAGAAGTTACGGGGCATGTGACTGCGCTGTCTCCGTCAGAGTGGGTAATAAGAGCTTTTCCTCCCCCTGCTGCGATAATCACAGTGTTTGGGCTGGTTTGTCTGCAAGGATTGTGTAAGACTAGTCATGCTGGACACCTGTTACATTACTCTGGAGAAAGAAGCCGGAATAGAATTTCTCTTCACTGTTACCTAGCAAAGGTGGGCGTCTTCACAAACAGACTTGCCTCTCATCCACGGAGACTGAAAATGTTAATGTAAAGGCAGTTAAACCATTAGAAATCAAAAGGCACAATGCCTAGGTGATCACGCTGTCAAATTTCACCTACTCTCTCATATTTCTTTTTGCTAGCATTGTCAATCAGAAGAGTTAGACGTTTCAGTAAATCTAAAAAATTGAGTGACTTTAAATATAGAATATGATTATGAATGTCTTATTTTTGGGGTGATTGATGGACGTTTACAGCTTATATTTTCAAAGTTTCACTACAATCACAAGGTCTGGTATATACATCTTTTTGATACACCATTCTACTATCTGATTTCAGAAATTGCGGCTTTAAGAACATGAAATGATGTTATAGTTGTGATAAAACTGAAGAATTGGTGATACTGCTGTTGCTTTAGAGTAATATAGAAGGAACATAAAGAATCTTTCTGGGAGTTAATCATGCTTTAGTGCTTTGCAGTTCTTAATGGGAGATACGGGCTGCATTAGTAGTCTGCCTCTGGTGGTGGTTAATTCCAAATATTTTGGCCAAATTGACAGTTTTTAACAAGTTCTTGTTCTTTTCTTCTGGTGACCACAGGAGACTTTTCCATCAACCAGCCTAACAGGAGACCAATGTCTGTTCAGTTCTTTGCAAAGCACAAAGGCCTACATTAATAAGTATCAACAGCAGGATACTGCACGTTATTAAAAAAGCCTGCACCTTGTACGGTACAGCCAGGTAGCAGTGATTCTGGGTATCAGATTCTGGAATCAGTGAACTGAGAACTCTAAAAGTGAAGAATCCTGGATTTAGTACCCTTTTCTCCAGCCCTGGGTATTGGTTATGTGCACACTTTTTAAACAATCGTAACTTTAGCTTTTGACAACTTTTCTCCCAAACTTAACTGCAGACACAAAGTGCTCCTGAGACATCTTTCTCTACCCACACACAGGTGTCCTGAAGCTAAACTCGCCCTGCCTCTGCTTCCCGGGCTCTCTTCTTCTTTCTCAGACGAACAGATTCACTGAACCTTACACCCCATCCTAGGCCTCCTCTTCTTTCCTATGTGGGCAGCCTCTGAGTCATTCCTTATTTCTCAGTTTTAAATTAGAACTTTCCTCAGTTTGAAATCTTTGATGTTTTTCTAGTGGGGCAGGACTTGCACTGGGCCCTGTGGCCCTGGCTTTCTGAAAATGGCAAGTTATCTTCTGGCTAGAGGGGAAATGATGGAGAAGGGTAAGTGAAAAGAAATACACATAGGTTCTTTACAGTACAGTGTCTTCTTTTTTCCTAGACCTCTACTGTCACTGGCTGGAAGAACTAGAAAGAATAAGCTCTGAACCAGGTGCCATTTGATTAATTTTCGGAGATTTCATAACAACAAATACCATCAAATATTGCTGATAACACTTCCTCAAAATTATCAGAGAAAAAAGCCAGAACAAAAGCAGGCGAAGTTTATACTGCCTAACTGCCCAAGAGACAGACTACAAGCTTTTTTCAGAGTCCTAAAGGTGACTGGGAAAGAAAACAAGAAATTAAAAGAATCTGAGAATGAAATGCATTTCACCTCTATTCTTTCATCATCCAAAGTCTCTTCAGAAAATTCTGTGGCTGAGGGTTGCCAAATTACTTACTGATTTCTCTGCAAGATGCAAGATCACTCAACATCTCTTATAACTTCATAAAATACTATTTTTTCCCTTTTTTTTTTTTTTTTTTTTTTTTCACTGAGGCATCTCATTTCTCCAGCATACAAAAGCTACTCGCATTTTTCTCTGTCAAGCTGTTCTTAAGTTTTGTCTGTCAGTTATCATCCTTACCTGTTTTCTTTACAGGCTCTGGCATTTTCACTTTGTTTCTGATGAAGCTCCCAGTTGTGTCTAGAAAGCCGGGTGCAAATTAAAAAGGAATGAGACTCCAGGGCTTTTGAGACCCTCTAAAGAAACACTCGGTGGAAGCCCCTATCCTGCTCCTCCCCCTTGATCCCCCACTGTTGTCAACTACGGCACCTTATCAACAGCAGGGCACACTTGACAGGCTACATCAGCTGGGATAAATATAGCCAAGTTCCAGGAGCCAGAGAGCTCAAACCACCCAAGACTGGCTACCACTGATCTGTTGGTACAAACTAGAGCACCATCTGATGTTGCACATGCATACGGTACATTTTCCAGATTCACAGATGTGTTGCATTAAGAATTCCTACACTGCTATGTTTATAGCACATTCAGCAAACTAGACCTAGTAGTCACATCTCCCGTATGCTGGTTCTGTACTTTATGCATCTGCTTGCATTCTTGCTACCTATTTCAGTCTTTGTTATTATTTTAATTAGGTCAAAACTGAACAGCCCTGCAGAGGTCTTTTTTCTTGTTTCTTTTTTTTTACTTTTCTACCAAAGGCTGTGTTTGTAGAACTAAATGTGAACCGTCAAGAAAGAACTTTCTTTTTCAGAGACATTTACACATTACTGACATTTGCAGTCACAACCAGAAAGCATGACACTAATTGAATAGTTTCACTCCTCCCTCCCCATCCACCCACTTGGTCTGCAGCATATATTTCTTGAAAACTAGCAAGTCTTTTTTTTTTTTTTTTCCTTTTAAGTACCATTTAAAAAATAGTTCCAAGGACCTATTTGATACCTCTAGAAGTTTAAATTTTGTTTAATTATATAGAAAAGATCTGGGGGAAATCTCAGTAGAAAATTATTCTGGTATTACCATTTCATGCTCCAGTCACTGCTTCTTATTTATTCATACATTTAACATATGTCAAAATAGTAACTGTGAACAATCATCCTTTTATTGACTCGGTGGTATATCCAATTCCTGTTACTTCTGCCTGTCGCATTTTGAGTTTTGAGCTTTATCAGAGAAAGTCTGTAGGCCAAGCATTTAACACATTTCAGCTACCACTGGTATTGAAAAAAAAGAATAATAAAAAAAAATAGTTTTCAGTTTTTCCAGTTTTACTAGCCTGTAAAAACCTCAGTCTGAAGGATTTCTGCCTTTGGCAGGGAGCTCAGAACAGACAAGTGTGCACAGCCCATCAGTTACTGTGCTTTGTGTCTGTCTTCCACATCTGACTCTGGGTAGACTGATAGAACAGATGTGAGCCTGCAAGAATGACTGCTGCTACCTCTTCTGATCTGGGGCCAAACACTTCCTTCCCTTCTCCTGAAGGAATTTTTTACATATGAGTGAGGAAGATGGGCAGTATGTGACCTACGTACATTTTCCATTGCCTCTCTTCCAAGGGGGACACAAGTTAGTGTGATACGTTTTGGACCTATGATCCTGTCCTGGAGGCAGGAAATCTCAGCTGTTTGCTTTGGCTGGAACCCTTTCGAAGGGCTTGGGGTCCCACGGTATGAAAAATCTATCACTCAACTAGTGAAGATCATTATTCCTTTTTTAAATATTTGTCCCTGTTGGAGAGCTACTATTAACTCCCTCTTTTCTCCAGAGCTGGCCTCTGACACAGCATTGGAACTGCATTCAGATCCCTTCCAGGAAGACTTGTCTCCCTGCCACCTTAGACCACCGAGGCCACAGGAGGCAAAGCTACCAGAGGAAGAAAGAAATCTGTGCTCTTTATCCAGAGGTGGACTGTGATTAGAGCCACGTGACTTCTCAACTTAGTTGCCTCTCTAGTATTTGCCCTTGAAATAAGAAGAATTAAGAAATAAAACAAAAAAGAAAAAAAGAAAATTAGCTGACTAGAAGTCACTTCTACGGTATTTAAAACACAAACTTCTTGTACTTGCCATCAGAATATACTAATCTTGCTCAGGAATCATTTTGCCCAGAGAATTTAGTTTTGCTACTTTATCTATTCTCCCTCACCTATAAAAGAATAATTATTTTTACTGAAAGCCTATATGCTAAATGCTGAGGTTCTCATTTTGATAAAATGCATAGTATACTGACATGTTATGTTAGATTTGGATTCCAAAGATTGTTCAGTTCTAAAGTTTTATTTACAGTTAGTGCCATAGGTCTTTATTAACATTAACTCAAATAGTATAAGTGGAAATAAACCTATTTCTATATGTATACTTACATACAGGCTTTTTAAAGTGCAGGCATGTATCATCTACTCCAAGCCTGTATTTGTTCTCTGTGAGTGTCCAAAAGGAGAAGCTTCAAAGCAAGAATTGGAGAACCTTGGAATAATTAAATATGGGATAATGCATATCTAGCACAGAACTCACACTGAATGCTAATAGATACTGGCTTAAGTTCATCTTAAACATTTCTTTTAAGTTCTTGGAACTCTCAGTTTTATTGATTCACCTAAATACTCATTTCATTCTGAAATGACAATAACTCCTTGGACTCAATACTTTCCAATAGTGGTGATTCCACTGTTGAAATAACACACTGTAAAAAATAGGAATTCTATTATTGATTTTGAAATTTCCATTCATATAATTTGAATATCTTCTTGTTCTGGGAGAACGGAAATTGCCATTCAGTGTCTGAATGTTGGTTGTTCTCTATAGTTTTGTGACAATACCTCCAGTTTTTTAGGACAAAAAGTAGAGCTGTGTAAGTCTACTTTAAAACACTTTTAAACCTGATGTTACATACAGAACCATTTTCCTTTATTTGATGCTTTCTTATTGTCAGGTATTTGTCTGAAAATTGTCAGGCATATGTCTGACAGTGACATGTCTGTAAGAGGTCACTTCCACCCCTCTGATGGTGGTGGAGGGGTCCTGCTTCCTCCAGGGCAAATAGGGAGTTCATCCTGCCATTGCATGGCTTGCAGAATAATTACATTCATATGTTTCTCTGGAAATGTATGGGATGCTCTAAACAGTGCTGCCATTCAAAGGAGATACAGTCATTCATTAGATCGAATTCTAAGGGTGTGTTTTTTGAGGGTAGTATCCTATTAACTGTCTATGAGCCACTATATCTTAGGGCATTTGAAACAAATTTGTGCTACTCTAAAAAATCTGATATGCTCGGATAATAGGTGGCTGAAAGTATTTAATAAGATGATGAAGCATTCACACTGTGTATTAGAAAGGAAAGCTAGACAATACACTGCATTTCTTTAGCAACGTTGGGAGTACAGCATGCAGGAGTTCATCCCAATGATGCTTGCTGGGATCATGTAAATAAGATTATTCCATTTTGCGCTCTCTCATGCTTGTTTATCACAGACACTTAGAAACTATTTTAGACTTGAAGAGTTATGGACTCTTCTAAGTGCCTGGGAGTCCCTTCCCTGTGCATTTCATGTTTCCCAAACTTTATATGGATTTTTTATCTGTTTAAATAAACATTTTTTATTTAATGTGTTTGTAGTATTTTCTTTTTCATGAATGGATTTTCACCTACGACAACACCTGACATCTTGTTTTCTTTGGATCTTTTTTCTCAGGATTTTATTTTATCTATTCTATATCTTTCTCATTGTAGATTTGATTATTTCTATAAACATCTAGTGATACGGTTTTAATTCAGCAAGCTAATGGAGGACATGAAGTTACTTTAAGCATGGACTTAATTCTCACTACTTGTGTGATCAAAATCAGTCATTTTTAATTCAAGTCTTGTGGTGAGTCAGTCCCTTAGCTGGTTATTCTCCATAGATACTTTCCAGGATTCAGAATCAGGTTTAACCTGGGAGGGTGTGAGTTATTTCTTCCCCACAATGAAACAGAGCCACAAGAACGATTTAATCTGATGCAGGGAAATGATCCTATTCCAGTTGTAACTTTGCAGCTTTTGTGCTTATAAAATGTTATTTAAAATAGTGTCAGCATGTTCAAGGCAGAGCAAAATGAGTATTTTCTCTGCTATTACACTTCTGGTTACCAGGTGGCAGCGTTGTTGTAATAGTGAACTTTTTTCTAGCATTTTCTACATTATATTTATTTATTTACTTACTTATGTAGCCACTTTTAATAACAAAACTGCTATGCAAATGAAATACATGATAGCGATGGCTACACTGGCCCAAAATAGCTGTGTAGTGGATTGTGCTAACTACTTACCAGTGCACTGCAACACTAGAAATTTTTTAGAAAGTGTGTGAAGTTTCATCCTATATTCAAATGAAATGAATGTACAAGCATAGTGAAGCAATATGTAATAAAAGCCTCTGGAGCTTTCCTAAAAAAGTGAATGAGAGAGAAAAGGGTGTCTTTCCTTGTCAGAGGAATTATCCTGCAAGTCTGAAAATACTGTTCTGTGCTTCAGACGGTGGCTTTCATCATGTAGGTCAAAGTCAAGTTAAAAAATGACAGTCATAGGTGGCCTGTCGTGACAGGCCATGTGAGGTGTCTTCCTGATTTTGGGTTGTTGCAGTGTGGCTTATGCAGAGACACCCGAGGATTTGTTATTTATAGAGAAATGTAGCAGAACCGCCTTCTAATAAGACTGTCCAACTTCCTGGTAAAAGGCTGTGTTTTTAAATGCTTACGAATTTGCCCAAATGTAGCTATTCAGGTGGAAAAAATCTATATATTGCTTTTATACTTCGGTCTTTTTTACTTTTAGTTTCTGTCATGCCATCTGATTGCTTGTCTGTCTTTATTTGTCTCTCTGCCTACCAGCTTTGTTTTGTGAAAATATCCCCCCCCCCCCCCCCCCCCCGCCGTGATTCAGCAGTTTCTGAGGGCAAATTAGAATAGCTAATTCGGTTCCAGGGGCTGCAGGTTTACTGGTGTGAATGGTGGGACGGCAGAGCTGGCTCAGTGTGGAGCACGGGTCCAGCAGGGTCGTTCACCGAAGTGCTGCACCCCATGGAAGCAGGCAGAATGTTCCCTTTGTGCATTTTGAAACAGAGCGCGGGGCTGTACAGGGCAAAGGCACTTGGCCTCACGGACAGAACTCGAGTTTACAAGGGCTTACAAGACCTGTGTAACACTGGTTCTGCTTATCTGAGCTTTTCTTGTGTTCCTACCTTTTCCTTGTATTCCTACACTTTACACCCCATATTTCAGATCTTTCTCGACATTTGACAGTGAATCGCTTTTATTTCAGGGATGTACTTTTAACTGGCTTCATGATAACCAACCTGAATTGCTCCATATTCTAGCTTATAGAAAAAAATGCAGTCTACATATGCTCAGTGAGGACTTTCTAGATTTTATCCTCTAAAGAAGTTTTGACTCTGTCAGTTTGGTCCAGTGTAGGGGTCAGTAGAATTTTCTCTGTATTTATTTCTGGGCTACTATGGGGCTTGGGCTGTATCTGCACACTTGAACTAAGAGCAAACAGCATGTATGTCCTGTACTCCAAATAGCATCTTCCTCAGGCACATAGGACACAGAGGACAGAGCTGGGGGGGCGGGGGGGAGGCAAAGAACTGGACCTTCAGAGAGAGAAGGGAATGCACCAAGTAGAGTGGGACGAGGAGATAAAAATATGTGATTGAAGGGTACGGATGGGGAGAAGAAAACTGAGGCTAGAGGTTGTGGGAGGGGTTAGAAATAGATCCTCAAAGAGTATTGAATGGAGAGCTGGGGTACAAATGGGAGGAGGGGAAGAGAACCAGGAGTCAGTAGGTGATAAGACTGAAACTGTAAGAGGATGTGGGATGGGAAAACTATAAATGGCTGAAAAAATATATTGGAACTGAGAACCATTCACATAAAGAGAAGCTGACTGGAGGCACATGTGAGAAAAGTTGGTCTGAGAGGAAGAAATAAGAACCCGGGCAAAAGCTGAAACCTGACATTGGGAATAAAGCAACTGGGCTCTAATAAATCTGTAGGTGTCTAGTGGCTGGGTCTAAAAATGGAGAAAAGCTGAACAAAGAGTGGAGAGCTGCGACTAGCTGAGAAAGGAACAGAGTACATATAGAGTGCTGGTGGGTGGGAAGAAGTGGAAGAAGGAATGTCTAAGGAAGACTTCCAGAATTATGTTTTTTAAAGCAAACACTCAAAACTCAGAAAATTAGTAAATCTAAAAGAAACCCAAACTGATTTGTATATGCAAATACCTGGCTCAGCACTCAACATCCTTCACTTTGCATAAGGCAGAGGCACCAGAGCATTCTGCACAAAGGCATCCGTGGTCACAGCACTTGTCGTATGAAAAGCGCTGCTGCTCTGCTGCTGAGGAGTTAAAGCAAAAGCTCAGAGGGAGCCCTTAAAGCACAGAAACTGCATTCCTTCCTACCACAAAGCCGCTTCCCCAATCCTTTGCATAACCTTGGTCTCCTCAACACCTCCTCCCACCCTTCCTTCTCCTCCACACCACCTCCTGCTAAACCTTATCTGCGCTACCACATCCTCATTCTCCTCCTGTCCATAGACTGCTCTGCTCATTCTCACGTACTGCTTTGGCTTCCCAATAGTAAAAAGTAACGCCGCGGGGAACTGAAGGCATGAAGAAGGAGGATGTGGCTGTATGAGCGCAGAGAATGGAAAGAAAGAGAGAATGGAAAGAAAGTTGCCCTGAGAAACCTGATCTAATTGGCCTGTTTTGAGTAGGGGGTTGGATGAGGTGGCCTCCGAAGGTCCCTTCCAACCTTCCTACCCCAGTTGCTCTGTGATCCTGTGTGGTGATGTGAAGTCTTGCGGGAGAAATAAATGGCGCTAAAGCAGACAGATGAGTTAGGAGTGAGAATATGAGCAAGAGTATCTGCAGCCTACTGCTGTTTTCATGTTCTTTGGAAGAAGTTCACATTCCCCAGCTCTTGGACAAGGACTCCGATGACTTGGGTTACGTACAGGCCTCCCTATTACCACAGGCTCAACTAAGCCAACTGAATTGCAACATGCAAATTTGTTAAAGAGGAAAGGTGAAACTTGGTGAAGTTTTAGCTATGTTACAGTTGCTTCAAGGAGCAAAGCTGTCTGATTGACTGTAATGTGAGATTAGTGGGTTCATGACAGTAGCTGTATTACAAGCTTTAAATTTCTACTGTTAGGTATATGGGTATGTGAAAGTATGTAAAACTGTTTTGAGTATTGCTTAGAACAAGGAAAGGTGGTGAGACAGCAAGTTAACACACAAAAGAAATTAGAAATAAATGCAATTTATTCTTGGAATTGGTACCCATAAAGTACCAATAATAGTCTGTGTCCTATCATAGTCTTTTCTACCAGTAATCCATATGTTTCAAATACACAAAAATGGGATTCCCATGGAGAAGATCCTATTCTGGGCTTTGTCGAAGAAAAAAATACTTCTTGTATTGTCACCAGTGGTAAAGTCTTTGCTATGAATTTACAATATGCAGTTAGAGTATAAGCAAAATTAGAGCAACAGAGTAAATGAACTGTCGTGTCATATAGGTACTTGTTAGGAAGTTTGTATGATAGTTTGAATTGATGATTATGAAGTGACGCTTGTGCAGAGATTTGAATGAGGGAGAAAAACACTAGAAAGAAATGCAAGAAAGAAAAAGAGATTAAGGCATACAAACAGGAAAAGTAAACTGGGGCAGAGGGTTTACTGAGGCAAAAATCCTGGCAAAGTACAGAGCATAAGCCCTGTCGTAATAAAAAATGAAGACAAATACAGATTATAAGATTCTGGCAGTGTATGGATCTTGAAATGAGGCCATGGAAAGAAAATTTAATGAAGGTGGAGACAAAAAGCGCAGTAAATACATTAGGATATGTATGTATGTATGTATTTTCCAGAAAGTCTGGGGGATTTGATAAATGTGGGCTCTCAGGCAAAACCAACTGATAGCACCTTTAACTGCAGTTCTGTTTGATGTAGGTGAGTAACAGCTCAGATATAAAAAATGTCTAAAACTCTCTTTGACTGGGTGGAACTGAAAAATAGATGCTATCTCTGTAAATTATTATAAGCACATTATCCCTCAGTACAGCCAGTACAATTTTGCTACCTTCTACATCTCCGATTTACGGCTGGAGGGAGCCTAAAATATTGTGGAAAGTTCAGTATTTTGGATTTAGCTCAGCAATAGTTTTCTGAATAATATCTTTCCACAAGATTTGATTAGGAACTAATTAGTAGCTAATAAAGGTGTGTTTTTTTTTTTTAAAGCAAGCTGCAAAGGTCATAGGTGAGGTGAGTATCCAACTGTAGTATGAATGTTTGCTTTGAGAGCGGATTGATGATCTGTAGCAGCAGTGGGCTGCAAAATGTTCCAATAAACTTGTGCTAATCCTGGGTCATCTCTCCAGCTAATGACCTGACTGACCTTTTTCCAGCACATCTGCCTGCCTAGTACTTGGCCACTTTCATAGAAAATGGAATGCTCGCTTCTCTGTAATTTTCCTGAGCCAGTGATTTTGTCACATTCATTTTAGTGCTTTTCTCTAAAACTGCCAAAGAGCTTCTGCTTGCATGTGCAACTGAATGGTGATAATTCAGCTTGATTAGACAGCCTCCTGTCCTGACCGCTTTGATTGGATGCAATGCAACCGGTGCTGTGGTGGAGGAGCATCAGCATTTGGTCTCCTTCACAGCTGCCACACCATTATTCAGACTCTTTATGCCACAAATGAAAAACCTAACCAGAAACAGATGGGGAGTGAATATTTTTAGAAACAGTATTTCAAAGCATTAACAAGAGGAAGAGAAAGAGATTTCAACTTTGGAGATAAAGAAAATTTTAAACCTGCTTGTTAAATTGTATTCAACAATATTTAAGAAAATGTTTTTGGAATATAAATCTATTGTGTGGGGAGACACACAATAGTTGAAAGGAACTGACTGTTTTCATACAATTTATGTGTAATACACAGTAAGGAAAGATAATAACCTAAAAAAGAGAACTTAAAAGATAAGGTTCTATTTAATTGTTAAATAATAGTGTCCCCAGAAATATTTTTCCTAAGAGTCTTCCTTTTCCATTTCCATGTTGCTTGTGGCCAAAACCAGTGTAAAATGAAAATCCTTCGATTCAAGTACAAGTAGCCACTCTGAAATAGTATTTTATAATAAAACACAGTGCTCAAATCACTCATTTAAAGGTTCTAGTTGTTTCTAAATGTTTAATTTTTGTATTATTTCTCTGGCATCTAATAGTCTTCTATGCAAGACTTGCTAGGAAAATGGGAAACTAAGTCTCTGAGATCTAAGCAGGCTTTTTGACAAGCTTGAAATGTTTTTTGTGATACCCTGAACATCCCCACAGTTAGCTCACCAGTAGCTCTTTTCAGTCATAGTTTTCCTGCAAGAGGAAATGATCTTTCTCCTCCAAATTATATATTGTCAGAGAATGATCAGTTCTGCTTTTCAAGCTGTGTTTGTAACAAAGATATTTTTATTAAGAAAGGAGTTAATCCTCTGGTTTTCTTGAGTATCAAGTCTGCAAGTCTGATGAGGGCAAATGTGTTTTATCTCTTTCTAGCAGCAAGTCAGTGGTGGAGAGTTATCATCAGTACCAAGCAGAAAAGTCGAGATTTTCTAGCTCAGCATGGAAGAAACCTTAATTGTGTCAGTGTTGAGTGTTGAGTCTTCTGAAAGCTACCTTCAGTGTCTTCACCTTCCACGCTACAATTGCAATGTGAATACTGAAGGAGTTTATAGTGAGTATTACATTGTGTACTATAGGAAGTAAATTGTTACAGTACAATTTTAGAAACAAAATATCTTCTTAAATTGTTTTATGGCTTTGACATATCCTAACCCTAACTGAACAACAACAAAAAAAATTACTAGGAGAATATACATGATCCTCAAAGAATAGTAACTAAAAGTTGGGTTTCAAGATTTTTTTTATAAGACTGACAGATAGTTTCTATTTGTTACTCTTGTCTTGGATAGGGAAAGTGCTGAAGCCCTCACTCGCTTTTAACTCTCAATTGATTCCTGGCACTGATTGATGTATTTATTGTCTTCTTGAACTGGGAAGAAGAACTGGGAAGTACTAACTATACTGTGATGTTCTTTAAGCAGGCGCTTCTTTCTGGCTTGAAGGAGACACTGTAGCCCTGTGATGTCACCAGACTTGTCACTTCCACAGTGAGACTGATAATGTATATAAAACTGACTATGTTTAGAAATAATGTTTAGAACTCAGGTCTGTAAGCAGCTCATCACTTGAAGTTCTGAAAAGTTTCAAGTTAGTTAGTTATGTTACTTAATTATGACTCCCAAATTGTCCTATTTGGCATCTTCTACTACATATTAATGTTGTTAAAGAAAACCATTCTCTTCATTCTAGACCTATTTCATTTTACCTCCTCTATTTTGCAACGGTCGTGATGATATTTCCTGATTTCTGAAAGCTTGAACACAGTTGAGATATGTTAAATAAAGTTTAAAGTTAAAATGCTAATTTTCTTAGAACCCTTTCTCAGTTACTTTGGTTTTCTTTTCTGTGTTTCGATGTACTGGGTAACTGTAGCGTGATATCTCAGGTGCAAAATTATCTTTTATTTTGCATTTTTAGTGTAATTTATGTAATGCAGTTGTTATTAGTTACTATTAATTGTTTTACAGTAGGGACTAAAATTCACAGTTAAAAACTTGAAAATCTTTTGTACTAGAGTCCTGAAAACACATGATTAAATACAACTTATTTCCCAGAAAGGTTCATAAGCTAAAATCAAGAGGTTATCTCCAGCACTGTGGAGGCAGGCAAGCAAGAGGAAAGAACAGGAGCAGGAAAATGAGTGAAACCACAGAAGAACATGGTTAATTGTTATGTTCTAAACCGGATAGAGCTATAAATGCCATTCTTGGTATAAGTTAATAGAAATTATTCAACTGGCAAAGCTGCATTTGCACAGGAAAAAGTAGCGATGCATATATATATATATGTATTTTAAAACTGAGTTCAGTGCTGTAGTCTCTTTCACAGTAATGTATCTCTCCTTTTATCTCTGTTACTTAGCTTGACACTGTTGGTGATTTTCTAGGTAAATTAAGAAGTAGTGACAGATGGATAAAGCCCTATAACCCAGTGTGCTTTTGGTTCAGGTACCACACATGAGCTGTATCTGCTTAACTGAACGCACAACAGATTTGTTTGTGAAGTAATCATTTATTATGCAAACACCAGAACTTCATTATTTCAAATTTTATTAAATATGTACATGTTATTACTATTTAAAAGAATGAGTATCATTCCAAGATCTGCAAACTTCTCTCTAGCTTTGAGAGCTGTGGCAGAGCCTGTATTAATGCTAGTTTGAAAGCTGTAAGCTAATGCAGTGTCACTGTGAATGACACAGCACCGCCTTTGAAGGCAAAACTTCATCAGCTGTATTCTTTAGTTACAATACAATCAAAAAAAATATCTTTCCTGACATTAATATATTTGTACATTGTTTAAATTTCCCAACTCTGTCCAACTTGTAGGATGGAAGCAAAGAATTCTGTCACGTTTAGGATTCTCAGATGCTGAAGAAGGGAATTCGTACCAGAAACATCTGACGGTAAAGGCTGTTTAAAGGCAGAGAAGGGGCACAGGAAGCAAAGAGAAAGATGCGTCCATCTCCTCTGCTGGTATCCAGCCAGGAGGTCTTAATATTTTTCTTGCTTAGGGTCCCATAGCCTCAGTGAGGATAATGCTTCCTATCAGTGACCCCTCTTCCCATCACCTCTCCACTAAACTGGTAGGTCAGCTTCTTCTTGACTTTCTTGACTTCCCCTGTCTTGCCATAGTTTCTCAAAGCCCGTGCCATCTTCTGGTAGGTCATTTTCTTGCGATTGCCCTTCTGGATGCCCCAGCGATGCGCCAGTGCCTCTTTGTGTTTGGAGGAGAACTGGAAAGTACCTTTTTCCTTGTCCACCCACCAGATGCTGTCCTTCATGTCTCCACTGCGAAGAAGGTCCAGAAGGAACTGATACAGACGTATCTTTTTCTTGCTGCCTGCATGAGAGTCAGAGAAGAAAGGCAGTGGAGCACTAGTATTAGTGTGTAGTTCCTGCTGAAACAGCAGAATGTATATAATTCATATAACTTATAGCTAGCTTTTCAGTCACGTAACTTGTTCGGTTTGCAACATTTACAATTACACTATGAGGACACAAAGTGGATTGATGTACCAAGAAGAAAAAACAAGAATAAGGAATTCCAAAGGCTAACCTCTTGTTTTGAAATTAATTTGCTAACTTGAAGCTACATGAAAAACATTGCTAATTTGAAACCAATCTGAAGCTAACTTGGGCAGGTGATACAGAACCTGACTTTTGAGTACTGAGCAAACAGAACTAAATATTTTTAAAAATCAGTTCCTTGGCCTTCTTGCCTTGGTTTTCCCATCTGTTAATGGAAATTGGAGTAGAAATGGCAAACCCATTTCCATTCAGGAAGCCTGAATAGGCAGGGCAGAAGGAGGAAGCTGGGAGTACATGAAGAAATGAGATTTGAGATATAGACACAGTTATGGTCATAAAAGATTTGGAGAACAGGAGAGCTCAAGGAATCAGGGAAAGTGAAGCTTTGATGTTGGGATAAAATACTAGCACAGCAGTTGTACAGTTTTACTCATTATCATCATAGTAATTTAACAGCTGCTCAGCACATAGCTTGACAAAGTCCCTCTGTCTTCACTCACCTGTTTCTCCATGCATAATTCCAGGCCCAGGGTCCACACCATCAGTTTCCCCATCTGACACCTCCAGCGGGGGGCTCTGCCTCTCTATGTCCTCCTCATCAGAACTGGGCTGTGGTGGAGAGGAGTACTGTAGGCACATCCGGGGCAAATAGGACACCTTTGGGAGAAAAGAGGAGTAGAGGGAGGTGGTAGTGATAGCGAGTGGGGCATTGAGATAAAAATGTTAATGGCATGGAGAGAGTTACAGAGGAAAGGGGGAGAAAGTAAGAGGGGTATGAGATTGTTCAGGGTAATATTAAGAGGTTTAGTTGTTGACATTTATAATAAATACTATGCAATTAAGAAACACTTCCAGCTAACAGTCAATGCTTACACATGTACAAAGATGCATCTTTACAAGAGGGAAGGAGGAGTAAAGTTGTGAAAGTCCAAACTTTCCCACCTCTTATATCCTATGCAAGTGATATTGCCCCTTTCCCCCCATACCTCCCCAAAGCTAGCATTCTTCCTAATGAGTTTCTCATCCCTCTTGCCTATCCCCGATGTAAACCTGCTCTTGAGAACAACTATTTTTCTAGCACAGGCCTTCTGGAACTACTTTTTAAAATTTGAAAGAGCTGAACAGTTCTGCCCTAGCATGGCTGCTTTGACTGGCTTTGGCTCTGTTGTCCTCTTCCTTTCTCAGGCATAGTACCTTCTGAGAGCACTGAACCCCTGAGGACTGCATCCGACTCTGGAGATGGGCTTACATGGATCTGTCAGCTTCCTGCCCTAAATTTCCCCCGTGAGGAGGGGAATAGCCTCAGCCCTAAGGTAAAGGATATATCATATCGGCTCACATTCTCTTCTCCTAAGTCGCTATCTGAAAATTCCCCACCAATGGGGATTTCTCATCGGCACGCTAGCAAGCCAATTTTTGTGCTAAATTCTCTTGCCCTTATATAGAGGTCTCATCAGGAGCAGTGTGGAATATACCTTAGCTCTGTGAATTCTCAGTTGCAGTCTGGTTCCTTGGGGATCATGACTAGTTGCCATGAATTATTGCAGCTTATTTAAGAATGAGAAACAGATCAGTCTGAGGAGCAGGGAGTATGAACCCGATTCCTACCTTAAAAAACCCCACAAACCCAACCAACATCCCCCAAACCCAGCAGCATATAGAATGTGGTTTTCATGAAATGGGCCAGGTTGATAGTCCTGGAAGGTGAGCTGCTTTTGAACTGCTCTTCCTTCCCTCTACCAAGAAAGGGCATCCTGAGCCAGATCCCTTTCCCAGGGGACCGTAGGCGCTGGGGCAGGCAGTGGGTGTTACCTTCATGAGTCACACCACCCACTCCATGAGTGGTGCTTCTCAGGCGAGGTTTGCACCAGCTTGAAATGTCCCAATAAGGAGCGTGCACGGGGCTGGTTTTGGGGTGCAGCAGCTGGCGGTTAGTGAGTTGGCAGATAGGCTGGAGCCGATCTGGCAGGAAGGCCAGGATTGAGTAAGAGTGTGTGTAAGCTTCCTGCCGGATCCCTGAGAGCGAAACTTCAGCCTCACCACAGTCACCTTCAGCGTTTTACAGTTAAGAAAGCTGCGGCCTCAGGGGTAGGAAGGAAGGGAGAGACAGTAGTGCCATGGGGGAAGGGGAATGAGGAGGTAGGACAGTGTCTTACAGGGGAAGGGAACAGGGACTGGTGCCCCTGCAGAGAAAAAGGTTTTGGAAACCTGGAGTGCATTGTGAGTGTGTGTGTGGAGTAAGGAAACCACTCCTCTGGGACTGGAGGGGCTGGCGGGAGGGTGCTGTGGAGGAGCAGGGGAATGGTGTCTTGCAAGCAAAAGGAGTTGCAGAGGCCAACCTGAGGGGTTGAGTAAGCTTCCCCCACGCTGTCCCCACTTTCCCTGTCTGCTGTAGTTTTGCTTACACTTACTTTGCGCCTGAAACTCAGCAGAAGTTAATACGTAGAGACTCACAGACTTATGTTATGCAGAGGACCTGCTACTGGGTTTGGAAGACCCAGGTTACTAATACAGTTCTGGAGAGAGAAAGCTTAAGAAACTGCTAGCTGCTTTCCATATTCTGATGTTAGCTCAGGATCGATGCCATCCATTTGTGATTTTCCTCTTTCTAAAGCTGTTCACAGCTTTCCACCCCTTTCTTTCCTTCTCCCTTTGGAATAACTGGTCTTAATTTATTATTTGTGAGACCACCTGTTGGCAGGCTAACAAAAGTTTCAAAAGAAATCTTGTCCAACAGTAGTTCGACCCTCAAACTTGATTCCACAAAATAATGTGATATCAATAGAAAGTTAGAGAAATATCTTTGCATATTCTGCATTTGCAAACTGTAGCTGTGATATTGCATGACAAGCATGGGTGAGGTTAGTAACTGGCAAATTCAGTGGGGGATTAAAGCTTGCTTCCTGCTTCTGTGTCTTTGAAAATGCCTTAAATTGTATGTGTTGCCTAGGACTGTGGCCGAGACACACAGAGCCCGAACCTCAGAGCATGCCAAGTACCGCTTGCATGAGCTACTGTAGGTTAAAGTAAAAAGCCAAAGATCCCCAGCTGGTAAGGAAAAGGAGGGCAATGGTGAATTCTGCCTACTACGGTCTTCTGCAGCTTGGTATGGGGTGGGGCGGAGAGAGCACAGTGCTCTTTATCAGAAGCTGTAACCAAATTAATTCTCTGCCTATTGTCCTGAAATGAAAGATGATAACTAAGTAGAATGAAGTGGGATAAGCAGAAGCACGCTCTCTTGGTTTTTGGTGGTGCTTCCAAAGACATCCATAAAGGGGATAATCTTTATTCTTTGCCTCTGGTTGGAGGTAGCGGTCAGTCATTGTCTATTAATAGTTGCAGTGAGCAATTGAAATTACTTGAACCTTCCCACGGACTGCTTTTCCACGAACATTTTTCCTATTTGTCACTTTCTGTTCTTAATTCTTTGTTTATAGATACATCTTGTATTCTGTTCCTCACTTTTTTTCTGAGTAGCAGGTGAGAAGTTTGATGGCTTGTAGTCAGTCAGGTTCCTGTTGGCAATGTTAACTTACTCACTCCATTTTTTTCCTTCTTTGTTTTTGATTAATACAGTATTTGTATACAGTTTTGGTTTGCTTTCAAAAAAGAAGACCAAAACGACAATTCCATGCATGCAGTTTCTCTCACAAAACTTGAGCAATGGCACCATTATATCTAGCACTGTATTCAGCAAACACCTTTCTCTGACCTCAGTCCTACTCTATCTTATATTCAGCACACTGTGTGTAGCTTGCCTGCCTTGGGAAACTCCTTAGCACAAGATCCACCCACCTTTCTTACTGCTCCCAACAATGACTTTGGTCATAGCCTTGTAAGACCAAGAGTTAAAAGTGATCTCCACACCCCCTTTGCTTAGTAACTTTGCAGTAGGATGGAACCCCTTATTTGGGGGCCCCCAAGATAAGAAGGACATGGACCTGTTGGAGCGAGTCCAGAGGAGGGCCACAAAGATGGTCGGGGGGCTGGAGCACCTCTCCTATGCAGACAGGCTGAGAGAGTTGGGGTTGTTCAGCCTGGGGAAGAGAAGGCTCTGGTGAGACCTTACAGCAGCCTTCCAGTACGTAAAAAGGCCAACAGGAAAGCTGGAGAGGGAACTTTTACAAGAGCATGTAGTGATAGAACAAAGGGGAATGGTTTTAAACTGGAAGAGGGCAGGTTTAGATTAGCTATTAGGAAGAAATTCTTCCCTGTGAGGGCGGCGAGGCACTGGCAGAGGCTGCCCAGAGCAGCTGTGGGTGCCCCATCCCTGGCAGTGTCCCAGGCCAGGCTGGACGGGGCTGGGGGCAACCTGAGCTGGTGGGAAGTGTCCCTGCCCGTGGCGGGGGCGGGAGCTAGGTGACCTTTAAGGTCCCTTCCAACCCGAACCATTCCGTGATTCTAATTTCTGCTTTAGTGAGAATTCACTGGCACTTTGGTGACTGTCTTTACAGCACAATGGAGTGTCTCTTTTTACTGGCTTCATGCAACATCTGAGCAGAGACAAGACAGCGTGATTTGGCTTGTGACTTATTTACTTTCAGGTAAAAAGACAAGCAGATTGTCCTCAACCTGTTTCATTGTGGTAAAGTTACCACTGATGTGTCTTTGTTAGTGTTTCTTGTACAGGTTATGTGAGATTGTCAGGGTTGCTTGGAAATATTTTAAATTTCCCGATTACTTTGAGACTCAGAATACTTCCCAGTAGTCGTGTATACCCTTGCTAGACAGTTCCTCTGCAGAATTTCAAAACACTCGACTTTCATTCCAAATTAAACAAAATTTTGAGATTTCAAAACCCTCCACACTGCAGTTATCTTTTTAGGCACAGTTCGAGGAACATGTCTCCTCATTATCCAGATAGAAAGAATGCTTAAACCACATTTGTCCTGAGAATGAAGAGTTTTAAATCAAGTGCTTGTGCAGTAGGAACTTGTGTAATTCATTTCAGCAATCTTTTTCACATAAGAGTGTGCATTCGCTGATGCATTATTTTCCTTACCATAACTATCATCCTAAATTCTGAGCAAGGGGTGGTAACCATACCTGATGGTTGAGTCCGATGTGTGTGGTTGGGATTGCAGAGTCCAAGACATGCATTTGTTCAATTTCCATGTGCCTGTACAGCTGCTGCAGCTGGGGAGGCTGTACGCTCTGCAGTTCCGTGAAGTGATTGTCTCCAAAGGTCTCAAACTCACTGTGCATGTGGTGTGGATGATAGTCCCAGTAATGATCTAAAGAAAATAAAAATAGTTTGTCATTACAAGATTAAGAAACGTGACATTTACCTGTCCTTCACTGGTTCCTACTCCTGTCACTGTCCTTTCCGCCCTCTCCACACCATCCCTGTTGACCTGACTGCCTCTGGTGACAATTTATATAGATCCCTGTAAAGTTTCTTTTCCTAATCTCATAAATGCCTGTGGCTGGAAAGTAATACTTCGGCCACTTTAATTAGGAGAATAGTCTGAGATGGAGAGTCGGATTTCACTGATAATTTAACACAAAAGGCAGTAACACTGGCACCTTTCTCAAGAAGAGACCATAACAGTCTTACAATTTCATTCCTGAGGCAACAAATTCTACTGGTTTGCATATTGTCATGCTCTTGTTATGCTCTTCCTCATGGCATGGAAAAGAGGAGACAGAGAAAATTTACAGATTATTCTGCAGTTATTTTCACTCTTTATTTTAGTCTGCTAACAAATTGCAGGAATGCTGCAGAAAAGTCATGGCACTTTGCTAGATATTTCATGCTAGATAAACATGTGTTGGCATGTCACACATTTTTCAGTACCAATACCAGAGAATAAAAGATAAACTGTTGTGGCAGTCTGGTGTACACTGTTTACAGTGAGGCTAAATCCTGATGCAGACTCTTTCTCTACCTTTTTAATCTCTTTAGTATATTTGAAATTTCTGTGACAATTCAGATTTTTTTCAAAATCATAAAAAAGTACTCAGATAACCACTATCCTGTTTCTTGATTTATTTGCTTTTGCAATTAAACTCCGTATCATGCTCAGTTTTAGATTTCTGGTTTTTTAGTTCAATACAAGCCTCCAAAATTTTTAGAATTTCATATTTGCTGCTGAAAATTTAAAATCTACTAGAGGAAACATGAAGTATTGCAAATTACATTTCTCTTACATATGGTAGCTACATGCATAATTATGCACATATTTGTGTGCACTCTTCTTAAAAAATCAAAGTCAACATCACATCCTCTGCTCTGACTGAAATAGGAACTAATTGTCCATAGTTTAACTTTTCATGCACCATTTTATGCATGGTCAAATTTTCTTTCTGATATGCAGTGTAACAGTTTAAAATTATATCTTACTATTCTGAGTTTTCTGCCCTTGTATTATTATAAATCATTTCTGTCCTACCCTTCACATGTTCTCAGGTTGCTATCATGTACCCTTGCAGTTCTGACTCCTAATTATCACTTAACCCAGCTGCATGTATTTAACTCTTGGTCTTTCAATTTAAATCAGTATATTCACCCCTCTAATCATACTTGTGCACTTCTCCAACCTCCCCCCCAGCTGTTGACACTGATAATGCGGTGGACAGAACTGAACATGCTGTTCCAAGTGTAGTTGCACTGAATTTATAGAGAAGTAATTGTCTTGTTCGGCAATATGATGTTATTGTGTATGACATTATCTGGGTACTAATGTGCTGTGAATATGTTTACTAAAATACTAGTTTCATTCCTTCTCTCAGCTTCTATCTCCTCCTCCTTCCCCACTTATTTCTAAAAATGAGGTCTAATCTCACTGAGGGTTTGAAATCCGGGATAGTGACTTTGAACGTGGCTGCTTTTAGAGGGAACTCAGCAATACGGACCCAGCACTTGCTGCATTACTTTGTAATTTCATTGCTTCGTTGTAATAGCGCTTTCTGTGGGCTATGCATGGATTTTATAGCTCAGAGTTACAGCTACAATGCACAGTAGCACTTCTTCATGTTGTAGTGCTAGAGAAAGATTTTGTTTTCTCTGGTTAAAAAAGCGGGTTTTATGGGTGCAGAGTACCCAGGTACTTTTACATTCATGTCTGCTCCGACCCAGGAAACGGCAGCGTGTGTGTGGGTTTGAATCCACAGGTCACCGAAGGCTTGTGTCCTGGTAGGAGGCTTTGGGCACTTTCAATATGAAACTTTTTTGTATAGTTGGAAGACTAAGCCACAGTAACTCATGCCTTTTCTGGGTTAAATTACTGTAGATTTCTCTACAGAGAGCCAACCACTGAGGCCCCATGCACCGCGGGCAGCCCCGTATAATAAACTGTTGAGGATACATTGCAGGAGTAATCTGCACTCTCGTTCCTTAGAATGATCTGGCTCTGCTCCTTGTGGAGAAAGTCCTCTGTCAGGTGGCAATGTACAGTCTCAAAGACCCCTTGTCTTTGACAATCTACTACAGCAAATGAGGTCAATGCATAACTGTGAGGATGACAAAGCCCAGGCAAAAGTCTCTGAGGTGGTCAATGGCAGGTCTTCAGCTGTAGAATGTCTCACTGGTACTAACTGGTGGTCAAGACGGAACACAGTACGCTTCCAACATGCACAGCCGTGAGTATTTGTGCATGCTCTGAGAGCTACTTTTGATTCTTCTTAAATATATTTTTATTGGCAGCCATGTTTTTATATTTCAAGATACCTCTTAGTTTTTTGGAGCCTGTGACAAGGTTCCTGCTGCCTCCAGAACTGTTCTTTTAAACCCTTCCTTGGGAAAGAAATTAACCTGTAGGCCACTATTTATACATATTTGTGTTAATCGTTATGTAATATTTAGCCCAGTCATTACTGAATTCCTTTTTTATGGATTAGGTGCTGTTGTAGAAATACTGTAACAGAATACTACTAATAGCACAGCATTTAAGGACTTACAGTGACCATGTAATACTGATAAAATACAAAACACATCTATGTCAGAAATTATTTCAACACGAGCTTATGTCCAAATACTCAAGTTGTGACAGGAGGAAAAGTCCATATTTCTTTCTCAATTATCTATAATTTCACAGTGATGCTTAGGAAAACCAATATTGGTTTAGAGAAATTCTGAATTCCATCTCCACAAGTCCCTCTGCAGTTAACCATCCTGGCTAAGTTGCTGCACATAAAAAACAAAATAAAATAAATACATTCTAAATATCTCTGTCTGCAGTTATTAGAGTTAGCAGCAGCTATTTACTTCTTTGTTAGTGTTATGTCAGTAATGCATAGCAAATCTGTTTGTTTCTCAAAAACATAAAGGTGGAAGGGAGAGGAAAGAAAGGAGAGAAGAATTCTAGAAATGGAAAGTGTCTATTCTTTGGGTAAAAGAAAATATCATTAAAACCTAAGCTGTAGCTACACAATGCAGTCATTATGAGAAATTTCATGTGAAGTGAAAGAGGATGTGAAAAAAATTCTCTCTTATAGAGACATGGAGATCATGTTTGTTTTGGTCTTCTATAGAGTGAAAGGTTAGAGGAAGGACAATCATGAATTCTGAACTCCCTCCCATGACAGAGAGGATGTTGGCCTGTTGGGAAGCAATAGCGGACCTAGAGGCATTGTGTTAATTTTCACCATGGAGGTAGATTCTTACTCTGCCAGTGGGAAAACATAACTGAACTCTGAGTCATCTTCTTACCAAAGTAAATTACTTTGCTCCTGCTTTGATAGATGAATAATGTTAGAACCAGCAGTTAGCAAATGAAATAGGCTTAAGGTATTTATTATAAAGTGGAATAGCAGGCTAAATCTGCATCATGCAGTGCAAGAAATCATGCAGAAATGCATGAGCCAGCTCTTGAACCGGAAACATGACAGCCCTGTCAGCACGGCGCTCTGCCTGCTCGGCGACGGCGTGGTGACGTGGCTGTGCTCGTGAGGGCTGAGCTAGTGTCTCTGAGGGCTTCTGCTCTGTGCTGTATGGATTTTCCAACTCATTTTGGACCAGGAGAGGGTTTCTCACGCAGTGCCACATTGCACACCGTAGATGTTCCCACTGTGTTTTGCTCATCCGAAAAAACAAGGCAAGAAAAAACCCACAGAGGAAACGAGTAAAATGTCGAAGGACACTGGAAAATGAATGTCTTGATTCCCTACAGAACTGCGCTCTGTTGAGTGAAATGCTCTGCTTATAGGCCGTGCAGCAATCTTGC
Organism: Falco punctatus; assembly: GCF_963210335.1. Taxonomy (NCBI): domain Eukaryota; kingdom Metazoa; phylum Chordata; class Aves; order Falconiformes; family Falconidae; genus Falco; species Falco punctatus. The sequence continues at coordinate 3,438,286 of NC_137587.1, forward strand.
CTATAACAACAGTAGGACTTCATTAGCTCTCACTTTACAAACTTCATGAGTTTAATAATGCCAAATGTTTGAAAATCTCTGAGTCAGTCCCCAGTGAATCATGAGAACAGCTTTGCAGCAAGGGAATTTTTTAATGAAGTTTGGAGTTCTTTCTGTTTTCCATATAGCCTTTAAGACTAAGGTTCACACGTTTGGACTTCCCTCCACTTCTTTGTGGGCTAAAATCCTAACAAAATCAAAGCTGAAATTCTTAAATGATCATATTACTCCAGGAGGTGGCATAACAATAAAATCCAAAATAATGAAATCTAGTAAGTTCCATGAGGCTAGCAACAAAGTGAACAAGGGTGAGCATTTAGCTTCATACAAAAAGTGATTTTAACTAAACCAATAATGTTTAGTAATAAGGAGAAAAAGCTGCAGTGGAATTTTGTAATTACTAAGGTTGCGTTAGTGTTACAAAATACGCTGTGTTACATTTACAGACTTACTAGCATACAAGCGCAGGGTAGAGTGATGGACTAATGCATGATCACTTGAGATAGCTTCTGTCCTGCACAGCTGTGTCTCTGTGTTTATTACAGTATTTACAAAATAGTTAGACTACAGTATACAAAATAAATGCAAATAATGCATGTTGTGATGAACATATGAATGCTTTTATGTTGTGTTTTTGCTTGTTAAATTTAGTGTTCACTTATTGGCAACTATCTCCTACATATTGAATTAGTGACACACGTGTGTGTACTTTACTGCCTACTCGCGTAAACATTGTTGCCTTCAGCATTATGTTCTGGAAAAGTGACAGTGATGTATGTAGCACAGATCTCCAGATTAAGATATTGACAAACTACCTTTCACAAAATTAATTTGCTGGCAGTGAGAGAGAGGTAGTCTGACACTTGAGCAAGACCTTCCATTTCTTTAGCAGTCCCTTATCAGCAAAGTCAGAGTATTACTCTGTCTTGTATCTATTTACTTTATCTGGTAAAGATACAGTAAATAGATACCCCCTCTCTGAGGTCAATGGTGGTATTGAGTAGACCTGCAAAAATATTGTTTATGTATTGCCAGTACCCCAAGCTGAACTCCCCTCTTACAATTCTGTCCTACTTATTTCTTCTTTTTTCCTATCTAATCATGTTCTCAGCTCTTTCACTTCGCTGCTATCACTGCAGCACCTTATTTATTCTTTATCCCCGTCATTTTTCAATCATTATGCTTTTATCCACGTTGTTCTGAACACTTAGTACATATTTCTAAAAGTAGTTTGTGACGTCCCTTTCTGCACAGCTCTTCTCAAGACCCACTACTTCTATCCTGTTAAAGTGAAAGCCAAAGTTGGTTTTTTCAATGTTTACAGGAAAGAAGCAAAATGTGTTAATTTGTTTTTTTCTCTCCACCTTGTATTCTTTAGTTGTTCATTCCTCTTTTGGACTGTGAGCAATTCAGGAAAGAATAGGGCATATTAGTTATTAGACACAACGAACTACATTGCAGGTGCTTTCATAAATAGTTGATTTCTTTTCACTACTTGGAGAGTGAAAAGTAACCAAGATTGAAGTGTGCAGGCTGGGATTAAGTTGCCTCTTCCATAACCAAATGAAGGAGTGAAAACATCAAGCCATGTTTTTTAGGGTCTTAAGGACAAGCACAGCACAAGTTTAGGAAGAGACATATTTCTGTTCAGAGTGGGTGTTTAGGTACTATTGAGGCCATAACCCACACATGTGACTTTTGAGTTTTTGTTGTGTTCATTATGATGAGTAAAAACATGTTAATGATCTGAGCAGTGTAGCTGAGGAACAGCCTTCCAACAGAAAAATGGGCAGTAAACCAGATGGGATGATGAGATTATGAAAGATAAAGGATATTTTTGCTTGAGGTAGCCTAGATTTAATGCCAGAAAAGCTATTTCCCAGTGCTTTTTCCTACGTGGCGTCTTTTATAGTTATTGCTTGTCACAATTGCCTTTTGAGATAATAAATGTTATCCTCATTTTATGGGTGTGTAAACAGGTACAGGTTATAATGTAAAAACCCTGAATTTCCATCTGGAATTTGCTGGGTTTGATTAATGTGACTTGACAGATGCCATGAGATAGCTTATAAGAACTGAATTAATTCTTTGTCTCCAGGCATTAAGAATATCATAGGTGTTTCCTGAATGCAACATAGAGAACAAATTTAGATAGAAAACTCTTTCAGTTAAATGCTCAGATCAATCCTATTCTGCAACCTGCTGCCCCTTAAGGGAGATTCTGTTGCCACAGATAAAACAGCGCTTTGCTGTGAAGTTGTTAGATGTCTTAAATTAAGCAGTGATGGTCTAGTTGCTATATCAGTGGGAGTCTTTTAGGGAAACTCCAGGATCTGAAGGGACTGCCACAAGTGATACAGTAGAACGGTGCTTTTCCTTCCTGAGTCAATATTGACTCCGATATTTCCAGGGTGGTGTTGCTGGACCATTGTATTGCACAGCAGACAAAGCTGACGAAGCAAGACTTTCCCCTCTGTATTGATTTAGAGTCCAGTGCCCAGATGATGTGAAAATACAAAGACACCAAAGCTTTGAAATCACATATATAAATTGAAGCAATAAATAATCACATGGTATTTTAATATTTAGCTAAGTTTACTTACAAACAGCTACAAGGAAGTTTTACATAGATTTAGAGAGAGGAAGTAATTGGGTGTACTGGAGGAAGAGTGAAAGTTAAAGCTAGGTGTGGCAGCACGCAAAAGAGAGAGAAATCTATGGAGTTGAAAAAGGCCAAATCACCAAAGAAACAATTAAAATGAAGGCACAAGCAGAGTATCTAGACCTAAGTCAAACAGGAATTGGAGATGGGAACACAAGAAGAGAAATACACTATTGCAATTTCATGGCCTTAGAGAGTTCTGGAACAAGCAGAACGCTTTTGATCTGCAGAGGAAAGTAAAACCACAGTGAGGATAGTGGAGGGTAGAGATCATGAGATCCCTTCTTCCTGGGAATGCAGTGAATGTCCTGGAAACAACTTGCACCATTCAGTGCTTTCTAAAACTCTTTCAGAGAAACTTTGTGGCAGTTGCTAGGTTGGAACGGTGCCATTAAGCAGAATAAAATATTGTTGGTTTCTGATTTGAAAGTATGTGCCTATACCTTATAGATCACAACATGTTTGTTCTTTTCCTAATGTCCTAAATCTTTCTTGTGATATCCCATGGGACTTTATGCTCCAAGGAGATATTTTTTAACTTACCACCATGACTCTCTCCATCACTGTTGAGATATTGGTAGTAGTCATGGGGCTGTCGGTAGAGGTCTGACTCATAGGGTACCATATCTTCAGAGGGCTGTAAAGAGGACAGGAAATTTTAGAAAGGTAAGTTTACACAAATCCCTTCAAAATTATTCATATAGTTAGCGAAGGGGAGATGCCAACACATTTTGTGTTGCCTAGGGAAAGAAGGAGGAGGCTTCAAGTTCTTTTTGAATCAGCAGGAATAAAATTCTTGACACCAAACACCAGCTTGCAAAAAACCCCAAAAAAACAACAAACCAACAAAGCAATCCTGCATAGCAGAACTTGTCCTGTGGTATTACACAAGTTCTTCATATCCTGCCCTCCAGCCTTTTGCAGATGCTACTTAGAGAGCTGCCTTGGGCATCAGGCCCAAGCCAAGATGCCACCACACTGGCACAGCAGGGAGACCTTTTCCTTGGTAGTGACAGACATTTATTATTAGTATTATTCCTCCTGTGCACAAGAGAAAGCAGACATTTGTCCTGCCTAAGCATGTTATGCTGAGTGTTTCTAGGAGGTCTTACTAAATGGTGACAGTTTGTAGGAGGGTAATGATGTTGACAGAAGGCATAAAAATATTTTCTTTCTCGTTTTTTTGTCCAGGATGGACTGTAAATGCTTGCGGCTTCAGTTAGCTGCACAGGGCTGTTAGGTATGCACAGAGAAGACTTAAAAAATCCAAATGTAGGCCAGATACTGAGTTGTGACCTGGTTGCTTAGCTGTAGAATTAAAGTCCTATCAATCTTCTTGAAACAGGTGACATAGGGTAACTTTCCCACTTGTCTTCCTCCCCGCACCTAGTTCTCCAATGTTAATACTGTTTAACAACTGTTAACAACTTCTGTTGTTTCGGTAAAGGTGGTCTGTTTCTTATTAGCTGTGCACAATTCTGTGGCTTCATTTAATGTTTGGTTTTGTCTTTTTCCAGAAGGAAGAGTTAGAGCAGGGCTTTGCTAAACTTTTGTTGGATTAAGTTTGTTACATTATTTTCTCCCAATCTGAAAAAATTCTTACAGTCTCAACAGCAATGTAAAACTCAAATACCTTCTTGCTTTTTGTTCTGAAAGGAAATTATTTCTAGTAGGTACTAATAGAAACATTACTCTTCTTTCAGTGACTTCAGCATAACTAACTTTAAAGGACAAATATTTAAAACAATATTATAACTTAGATGGTGGACATATTTTTTATGTTCATGTTTATATGTTCATATGCCGAGCTGTATGTCCCAAATCCTTATCTCCCTTCATAAATCTGTCTCATTTTTGGACCACCAGCATTTTGTAAGCTGAGACTGTGGTGACAGCGTGCCAGAAACGCAGGCAAGTTTCTCTTTTTCTTCCTCCTCCAGACTAATGGAGAACATGCCACCTAAGGTAGCAGCTCCCATTAAAATCCAGATGGAGGTGGTAGATAAGCAGCTGGCAAAAGGAAAAGACTTCTGGTGAAAACTCCATCAGAGTTGCCATTGCTCATTACCTCTACTCTTTAATTCTTCTAGTTAACTCCTTCCGTTTATTCTGTTGGAATCTGGAGATTTAAAGATTGTCCTTTTCTAGGGATGTGATTTCTATGATGACATTGAAGTAATTAGGGCAAGAAAAAGAGACTTATTCCCAGAGGTTTAAGATGTTAGACCACAAAAAAATAGAAAATCCTTTTAGAAATTACTTTGGACCTCAGTAGATCCTTAGTAGCAGCTGCATGCTGTATTAGCATATCATATTAAAATGCACTGGTAAGACTTCCTAAAATGCTGTAGCTTCCAGAACACACACTAATTGGGCATCACATCCATGGAATATTCAAAGCCTCAGGAGCAAACCCATTGGCTGGCTGTCAGCTCCCAATATAATCTGTGGTGGGGGATAATTGTTTCGGGGAAATCTTGAGAAGATGATAACTCACCATAAAGACAATCAAAGGGAAAGATTAAGGAGAAAATCATCATCTAATTGTATCCATAGCAGGGATGCTAGTGAAGGGACCCCTCTTATTTCTGGTCTCCAGAGGACATAGGTGCAGTCTCCCTTTTCAAATCAATACGATTCCAATAGAATTGCCCTTCATCTACACAGAGATTTAATGGGATGTATTTTTCAGATTTCAGAGGGGTGGTTAAAGGGGACAGTACAGCATGGATTCTCTCTGATTCTTCTGGTTTTCCTCTACATATTTTCTTTGTGTTTTCTCTAACTGTGACTGTTATATATGCATTCAGTCCGCCACATTCCTTAGACCTGTGCTACAGTCTGATCTCTGAGAAGGAAAAGTAATGAGACTGTGTTTTGCTTTCTTCAGGATAAAGTTATGAATGGAATTTCTACTTTTCATTATCTTTGCAAATTAATTCACCCCACTCCCCCATTTCCTTTCCATAAATACATGGTTCCTGTTAAATCATATCAACTTGAAGGATATATGAAGTTTTTCAGGATTATTAATTTGTCATAAATCAAAGGAAAGCAGTTATATTCTGTGAAAAGAGAGACCTCAACATTGAAATGGAAAATGCACATCATACTAGTTGGCAGAAACAGAAATTTAAAAAGTCATATAAATGTATATAGTTTAAAAGAAATATCTTTGTTTCTTTTCAACTAAAATACTAGAAACTGACTGAAAATCTGAAAATTTTCTTATCTAAATGCACCAGAATTTGTAGCTCCAGTAAATATTTAGCCAAAAGTAAACAGATTTCCAAAGAAACCAGCCTCCTGTCAACCTAGGCTTCATTTGCTGTGTATAAAATTCCCACTGCTACAACAAAAGCTCTATCACTCCTATCTTTACAGAAGTATAGCTTGGCAGGAAGGCCAAGCCTCAGTCCAAAAGTAGATAAACAACACATATTTTAGGCAAGGGAAAGAACATTTGACTTTTCCTAATTGTGCTCCTCCTTTGTTGTCTCTTCTTCTGTAAGATGAAGATTTTCCAAACTCCCCCATTTCAGTCTAATACACTGTAACAGGCAATAGTGTCCCACAGTCTGAGAGCTGGGAATGATTTCTGCTGTTCAAAACCTAGTTTTCCTAGGTCAGATGTGTATTCAATGGCGAGAGCTAAAGGAAGGTGTGTCAAACAGACTCTAAATAAAGTGATTCCCTTAATATTTACAGTTCTGGCTGACTGCAGAGTGAGTTGCAGATACTCAATATCTATAAACCAGCCTGCTTTTACGTAGATCATAGTGGGTTTGCATACTCTGTTTTGAAAGTCTGGGACTTAAAATCTCTTTACTATGGATTGTGGGAATTTTCTTCCTTGAATTTGTTTTCTGCTTGGTGATCCGTTTGAAAAAATATGTATGCGTATGTTCTTGTTAGCTCATGCAACCTGGACCAATCTATCCCCACAAAGGACTTGAACTGGTACCACTTTCCATCTTGGTGTCTGATCTTCAAGGGGACGGTAATTAACGTGCAAAGACATATATTAAATATTTAAAAGCGTATGTATCGTAAACTTTATTAGATGGTGGTCAAAGGAGACAGTACAGCATGGATTCTCTCTGATTATCCTGTGGGAAGGTGGGATATTTTCCTGTATTCATTACATTCATTGAAGAACCTGTTTTCAGTCCCTCTGGTTTTGTTTTTTTTTTTAGTTTTATTAAAGGCTTTTTCTCTAATTAGAGAGAAGAGTTTTCACCATGCGCTGCTGTTGCCTCTTGTACCAGTCTTTACCCACTTGCCCCATCCTCCTCTGGAACCTCCCCACCCACACACCCATTTCATCATCTTACTTCCATGACACAGAACTGTTGTTTCCCCTGACAAAAAGCAAAGGATGGCTTATGTTGCAATTAATATTTAACTGGTGTCAATGGCTATTTTTCTAGCAATTGTTTTCATGTCAAATAGTGACAGAAAGCTTTGTAAGAAACTCACACCTGTCACCTGAAGTTGGTATCTCCTTTCATATGTGCCATGGAATACAGTATGAACCGTATTCCAACCTCAGGCAAGAGGTCAACAAACAATACTTTATCTGTCACAGAGTTTGATCAAGGGATCTTCCTTGTTTGCCCTGAAAATCACGGGAAAAGCCACAAAACTACCTGGAGGAAGCTTTGTTGGCATGGGTTAAGAGACTTAAGGGGACTCAACTGAATAGCAATCTGAAAATTCTTGTTAAACACCAAGACTTTGTCAGATGATTTCAGGTGATTGTAAATTCGCCGAATGCAGATGTCTTTTTGTTATCCTGACATAACTCTTCACTGGCATGTGATTCAGAAATACTCCACACAGTTTCCGATGATGTGCTGCTGAGGCAAGTTTTAAGGCTAAGATTGACTGTATTTCCTTGGAAAAATATTACACTATAACTATTTTAGAAAAGGTGAGTAAAAATATTAGCATGATCACTCCTTGGGCCAGCCTCGCTGGCCCACGCTGGCAGCAGGGTTATGTGGAACGGAGTGCTGCTGTGGGGCATCCTCCCTGTCCTACAACCAAACTTCCATTCAAAGCTGGGATTTCTGCAGGTGGCTGCTGAGGGATTCACACAGAACTGGGGCCATCTTTAGGCAAAGGTGTTCGGCTCCGTTATTTCTCAGCCCATAGCACAGCTAGATTCTGTTGTGCACTGGAAGACAGGGGCCCAGCGTGCGGAACTTTTCCCTACAAAATTCCTCATCTTCAGAAAAAGATGCGGTGCTCCTAGACCATTTCAGCAGCGTTGCCCAAATGAAGGGTAAGCATTCCCTGGTGTAGTCAAGAGGAAGGCAGTTGCTGACCCACCCTCAACTGAAAGGGGAGGAGCAGGCGAGGGAAGTATTGCTGCACAGAAACCCCTGCGCAGAAACATGTCACCCCCCTGAAAAAGTCCCAGGAGGCACAGACATTTGTAACAATGCCATGTGGGGCTGCAAGTGGCAGTGCTGCAAGTACGCTTAAAACAATTTTGAAAGTACAGACCACAAAATTACTTATTATTGGACATTTTAATGACAAAAATAAAAACCAAATTGCCCTGTCAAAAGTTTCTGTAAGACAATTGTATTCTCACTGCCTATTGTATCATTCATCTGTATAGAGTTCAGTCAGAATATTAACTGCAACACAAATCAGAATATGGGCCAGACTGTGTTAGATTTTTCACTCCACTTATTCAGTGTATGCACTGGAATTCAATACTGGAAAAACAAAAGGGTCCAAAAAAGTTGGCTATGAGTGAATAAGTAGACAGAAAATTAAAAATGTATATTTTTATTTAATGGAGATGCTGGTTTCTGGGGTAGTTGAGGACAAGCGTTGGGTTTCTTTTAAATTTTTTTTTAAGCCCAGTAAGTAACATATTGAGAAATCTCCGTCTACTTTTTTCATATTCTCAGTTTCTTTTCAGATTTCTATCCTGACGCATTTACAGTACATCCACTGGGCAACTCAGTGTATTTAAGAAAAAGAAAACAGGTTTTTAGGATCTTCTCACCCTTTGGGTAGATGCAGGCTTTCAGCAATACTGATGAACTGCTACCATAAAGGGTCTCTCAAAAAGAAGACATACATTTTCAGTCAACATGGATACCAAACATGAAAGGAATTCAAGGGGCCATCTTTCTGGGTGGAACATAAGGAAACATGTCTTTAGGCTTCATTAGATGGGACAAGACAAAAAGAAAACTTAATACAAGTTCTGTTACAAGGGCTCTTGGATCTGCATTGTCTTCTTCTGTTTTCTGAACATATACAGTAATTACTCTAAGTCAACTACTACATAAAAAGCCAAGGAAAACACCTTGTCAGACATCTCTTCAGCTTCTACAAACAAAAAAAATCTAGTGAGGGCCTCATTTACCCATTTTTACTCATTCCACTTAGATATTTCCCATTATGGTTTGTTTCCGAACAACAGGTTAGTGACATTACATTCTTCATAAAGAATAATTTCCAAACTCACCCTGTGATAAATTACAGCGGTGTAACAATGCTTCAGAGTTAAAGAAAGGATAGAAATATAGAAAAATTTGATCTTAGAGAAAACACTGAAAGACCAAATTAAAGGCTGTGTCGTTTCCGCCCTCATTCGCCAATTGCTTTTTCAGAGCAAGTGAATTCAGTTCAAGAGAAGCTGAAGTTAGAATCTAAAATGCCATCATTGCAAAAAGCACAGAGTCCTAAAATCTGCAACATGTAAAATCAGCATTCAGCAACTCTTCTCTCTCAAACTGGTAGATAGTTAAATACATAAACTATGTCAGAGGCTCCAGACTATTAAGAATTACAACCTGAAGAAAGACTCGGCCTTACATTATGAAGACAGCACTGAAGAAAAAAATTTACGGAGTTGCTATACGCACCCTGTACAGAAATACCATACATTAATCTGTGAAAACAAATGGAGATCAAAATCAGATACAAGTTTAGGGAGGAAATGTTAATTTCCCATTCATTGCAATGTTGTCACTAGCTTTATATAATGACCTAAGCCCAACTTCCTGGCATTACAAATACAGACCAAAACAGAGATATTCTCAAGTAATAAAACCTGGTTTACTTTGTCTTTCGCTGCTAAGCCAAATGATCCATATTAGGAATATAAATCCCATATACTTACAGGGGGAATGAGGGGAAATCCTTCCATTTTGCAAGCTTGCAACATTCAGCCAACTTCTCAGTGAATTTTTCTTAATTCAGTTTTTGAACATCCAGAATAACTGACTTGAAAAAATCTCATGAAACAAAAAAAAAAAAAAAAAAAAAAAAGAAAAAAAAAGTGCAAGAAAGAGTTAAAAAAAAAGGGGGGAAAAGTGAGATCCTTGGACTCCGTGAAGTCCCTTTGCAGTGATGGATCTCAGGATAGAAGCACCCTAACAAGTTTTCATAGTTTGTTCTAACAGGTTCTGAGGTGAACTTCTTCCCGAGTCGTGTGTGAAGTTCCTGATTTTATCAAATGTCTGTAGAGGGGAGATAGCCCTTGGTCTATTAGTGCGCTGTGACATCACAGCTTTTAGCCCGTTTGCATAAATCTCGTCGGCAGGGAGCTGCTGCGCTGCAACAGGAAGCCTGCCCCAGCCAGATCTGCCATGGGCAGGTGCTCGCTGTGCAGCCAGCACCCCAGAGCCCTGGCCTCTACCAATAAACAAGCACATGGGTGCAGTGCTCGGTGGAAGACTATGTGTTTCCCACTGTAGATCAACCATAACGATGCTGCTGCTCTCTGGTTTAATGATTTCTCATAAAGATGCAGTCCTGATAACTGCGTGGACAGTTCAGTGGCAGAGACTTGTTTTAACAATAGTCGCATGTTGGAATTAAGTGGCAATACTTAGCAGAAATGGGGGGGAAAAAAAAAGTACTTGAAATTTCAAAATTTGAAAAAAAAAGTATTTCAAATACACAGTCTTAGGTTTCTACAAAACACTGAAGTTAAGCCTATGACACTTTCTTCATAAACTTCGCAATAGAGCAAAACGATTCAGTGAAAGACACTTGGCCCTCATATTTGTTTCTTATGATTTCTTATTTTCTAGCTCCTGCAAGGAGAAAGCAAGTTTGGAAAAAGAGAAATGGTTACATGTCCCATGTAATGACTTCACTTCTCTCAGATCCTGACTGCCTTTTAACAGTGAGTAGAGTGCAAGATTTGCGGAGTTGCATCTAAACAGTCAGATGCCAAAATTTCTTGTAGATGTTTTGCGTTCTCCCTTCTCTTTATCCCATTGTTTTGCTTGCATTTGGCTGGACTGGACAAATGCCCTTCGTACTGAAGTTCTGGCAGTGGAAGAGGTGAGTTGGCCATGGGGCAGCATATAGAGGATGGGGCTTTGCTGCAAGGGGAGAATGTTTTCATTCTGCAAAATGCTTCTTGCTTTGCAGTCAGTTACTAGTGTCTTGGAAAAGTGAAGTTTCTTTGTCTGGTTGTTCCCCTTCAATCTATGCCCATGTGCCACAGGTTCTGCTTTTGAAAGTAGCCTGTTCACCACTCACCTGGGTCTATGTGTGAGGGGGAATTTCAGCCACTACAGGCTTCCTCCCTCATACACTGGTAAAACCAGAGCCCACTCACAAGTTCCTCTCATTCCCCACCCTAAGGAACTCAACAAGCATACCATATTAGCAATGGGATAAAATCAAGAACATGATGGGGGATTAACTCTTGAAGCCCCAAACTGAATTTCACCAACATCAGTTGATATGTAGGCATTTCCTTCTTATTCATCCCATGAACTCTTGATTTTAACCTAGAAATAAGCAAGCTGCTGAACAGTTTGCTTTTGTCTCTAAGATGGTTCTGGAGTCTCCCCTTGCATACCAGCCTGGAAGTGATCAGAACCACCTGGGGGGAAAGGAGAGAAGCGCAGTACGGTCCTGATGATAAAATTCAGTGCAAACAGAGGAGAAGGGAGTGAACAACAGCATATACAAATCTTAAGGTGGGTAATTGGATAGCAGGCAATAAAAGTAGTTGTGCAAATAGTGCATCTATTTAAAAGGCTCTTCAGAACAAAGAAGGTACGCTGATTCATTGTACACTGAAAGATACCTTAAGCGGCTACTGGAAGGTTTCAAAACGTAGTGCTTTACACAGAGAGGCTTCTATTAAAGTGGAATGCAACTGTATTTCATACGCTGGAGGATATTTCTGCCCTGTCTCTTAGCACAGGAAATGACCTAATAAGGACAGATGTCTTGCACCCGCCGCTGCGCTCAGGGAATGCTAGATTACCACTAGTAACAATATTCAACTTAGATTAGCTTCTTGCTGTTACATATCACTGGTGTTCTATCCTGTGTGATCACAGAGCCCTCACTCCCGAAGGAAGGCCTGATAGAGGTGATGCTTCTGGCCCGGATCCGTGCAGTACCCGGTCAGATGGTACTTACATGCAGAAAACAGATGAAGTTACTGAACAATAGTACAGAACTGGTTTCCAGAGGCCTATGGATGTGAACTGCTACTCAGAGAGTGTAATCTGTCCTTCAGAAAGGCTTTTGAAGTAGGGTAGGGATCCTTCTCCATGACAGGAGTTGTGAGAACTAGAGAAAAACCTGCTGAGTTGAAAGATTAAGTTTCTGAAAGATTATTTCTGAAAACATTTGACATTCATATTAATCTGAGAGATTTTCCCTCTAAGCAGCACCTCACTGGGTGCATTTTTTTGAAACAGTTCTTCCCCTACCTCTACTCATTTATTCTTCAAGCTATTTCTAACCACAAGCTACCATAGCAAAAGGGTTTCAATTCACAGCCACATCACAGAGAGGTCCCGTTACCTCAAACCTTGTTTGGTGCTTGAAAGATAATTTTTCCCCCTACTAAAACCACATACGACATCACTCATCCTGAAGTCTTTTTATCAGAAACAGGTGTTCATATAGATTCTGCTACTGAGTTTTCTTGTAAGAGTAAGACAAGACCTCTAAGCAAGGAATTCCCTTGTATGTTCCATATTTTCCCAGAGCCATGTTTTCCATTGAATTTGTTCTATCTAGTGGTAGTATGGCTTGTGGGTCTTGTACACCATCCTTTAACGCCAAATATCCATTCAGACAACATGGGCTGGGGGGGGGGGGGGGGGGGGGCTGCCCACTTCTCTTAGGACACCCTATGAGGTCTGGAGCTCTAGAACATAATCTTCTGCATTTAACTCTTTGTTACTGCTACTGAGTTGAAGATACGAGTTGAAATATCTTTGTTGCATTTTTCCATAACAGGAGAGTAGGAGCCAGAAACTGGCTGCTGCGGGTTACTGGCTGAGAAGAATTTGTTACCACTTTTCCTTGTGTAGCGCTTCACCTTAGCATCCTTAACACTCTGAATGTACTCCACTGAAATATGTGCTCTCCCTTCCACTGTGACAGGAGCTCACTGATGTTCCCTTGTGATAACCACAGGTTTATTACCACAGCTACATTTGAGGAAAGTCTTTTTCTCACTATGTGGGCATCCCCTCCTACAGTTGATGCAGTTCTCAGTGGCAAAAAAGTGCTTTTGACAGTCCAGTTTTCATGAGTTCCTGAGTTTTATGTAATGGCATCTGAACAAGGACTTTTGCCAGTGGGAAATGTCATAAAAGTGTCATTAAAATATTACAGTCTTAACTAACTGCACTAAATTGGCAAAGATTTTCAAGCATAGGTTAGACTAAATCCATACCAGAATGAAGATAATAATTTTCTTTGGGGGGAGAAGGAGGAATAATTTGAGTCAGTACTAATCCAGAAAGACTCGTGGATTTTTTTCCGAACCATTATGATATGCAATCACTTACAGAAATGAAAAGCACTTCATTTCCCATTTTATTAGTAAAACTGTCCATAAAGCAGAATTCAGCAAAGAAGAAAATCTCCCTTTGACAATTTATATGGCTTCAAGGTCTGTTTCCATCTCAGCTACATTTTTTTATTTACTGTATTTGGAAAAAATCTGTTTTGGCTTTAAGGTGTGCTCAAATATCTGTAAGATTTGGTGTCAGTTTTTAATAATCTGAATTCTGCGAGCAACAGATTTTCAATTTGCACATTCCTGCTCATTTATAGTCATCCAATCTCTCAAAACTTTAGCATCATTTCAAGCAATTAACATGGAAGAGTGCTATAATACCATCTACTCTTGAAGTCTACGTACGGCCTACACACTACGTACAGTCAGTAGCAGCAGTAAGACGCAAGCAGTGTTGTCTGACATCCCTTCGTACAGTTGTGCCTTGAACCTATAATCCAGTTGAGGTTCCCCCCGCAAAATCAGATACTTTAATAGCCAAAACTGGACTGTGAGGTTTAGGTGCATCTGAGATCTGGCTCACTAAGAGCATATATGTGGAGGAAAAAGCTGTTGCTGATGAAGGTTCAACAACCACCTGGTATTTCTTTTGTGGGCTGTCGGTTCAGACTGGCTCTAATCTGATGCTATGGACTGAATTCCCGTTTGTAGCTGGAGTCCTGAGCCACGTCTTCAATTTGAAAAGAATCCAGTTTATGTGCCTTAAAACTGCTATCTAGTGCAAATTAAAGTACAGTAAGCAGGGAGGATCAGGAGATTAATTTTAGAAGTGCACTTATGATCTGAACTGAATTGCTGATCTACACCCACCATTAGAGAGGATTTCTTTTTCTGGGTCTGTAGTTACCACTGTCAAGTTGTCTCAGAAATAGTTCTGCTGTATGGAGTTTGATGTGGATATTTAGGCACCAGTTTTTTCTTGAGAGTGCAGCTGTGTCTAGGCAGAAGTCTTGCTCTCCTAATGTAAACAATGCTTTCCAGACTTGCGTCTTTTTAGGATTATATCTCTTAGTAATCTCTCAAAATTCTAAAGAGAAAAACGCTCTTCACAAATAACCAGGTCTTTAGGTAGCCCATGGGTTTACAGCTGTGCTTCCTGTTCTTGGCCACCGACTTTGTGTCTGGAATTTTGCATTAACAGAGGAACTGAAGTCCTAAAAGCCCAAAGTCCTCGAGTGCTTTTCACACATCCTCACAGCCAGACATTTGGCTGTAGAAGAGGTGAAGCATGCGTGCAAGCCTCATGTCCCAGCTTTATGTGTATGACTAGGACAGACAGGTGCGTATGATGTAGTATATTATCTATAGAAAATTTTTTCTTGCGGAAGTAATTACTGATAAGAAAAATTGTGTTTGATATAATTATGTTTCATTCTTTTGTAACTGTAAAGGTCACCTTTACTATGTAATTCACATGCAGTTACATTCTTTAGTCTTCAGTCTTGCTTTCTTGCCTGTAGGTTTTTTCAGATGCCTTGAAATCTGCAGGGTCTGGTACAAAGCTGACATCTTTCACTAATCTGGTAGAAAAAAAAGCTCCATCTTAAGCTGTTCAGGTTTTTAGAAGCACAGTTTGCTGACTGCTGTCACAAGTGCTACATCAGCCATGTAAAGACCGCAGGCCCGTTGAAGGAGTTGATGATTTTTTCATTTGGTTGCAGTCATTTTGCTCTGTATTTTGGCACTGTATGTTTTGTAAAGTTGTTCTGCTAATAAGATAGGGGTTGATACTTTATTTCCTCCCTCCTGTTGTTCTCGCAGCTGTGGTTATTGGTCTTCTAATTTTTCAGTCTTTTTTTCATACGAGCAATTTTATGTACCTACAGTCCAATATTTGACTGTACTGAACTGTATTTATCTCTTCTTGTTGTGCCAGAAGTATTACATCAACATTAAACAATTACATTAGTGTGTTATACTATACATTTAACAAAGACTAAGGAGGACCAGTTGTGTGAAGGGTCTTAAAAGGACTTAAAAATCTGTTTTTGTTGCGATAATTGAGAGAATACAGTGGAGGAGAAATACAAAAGGGAGCGTTTGAACAGTATTTTGATCCGCTCTTGCACTTAAGAAAGGGAAAAGGGAATCGAGGAGGGCCAAAGAGAAGGAGACTGCTATGGTTCAGGCCATTGGTGGGTGAAAGTTTAGGCAATGAAAGTGAAAAAAAAGTTGATCTTACAGGTGTCCTTGCAAGAGGAAGCTGCACATCCTTGATAAAGCCTGCTCATGTAGGTTGTCGTAGTGTCAGAGAGAACACCCAAGTGACAGTGAGAGTAACTTTGCTAAAAGAAGGAGGTAGAAGGGAAGGAAACCAGAAAGGTTTTGTTTTGGCTGTGTTGTATTAGTGGTAGCAGTGAAACATTTTAAGGAGTGTTACAGGAGAATAAGCTAAGAGATATATATGTATCTCAGAAAATGGGAAGAATGAAATTATCTTCCCATTTTAGGAGAAGAGACCTCCACAGATCTGACCCAATTAACAGTGTGGAGAGCCTAAGCTCTTGTGACTAAGAAGATTTCACTGCAGTGACAGAGGGGTGCAGAGGAGCAGGGTGCTTTGCAGGCTAAGTGCTGGTATATGGCTGAAAGGGAAAAAGGGAAAGAGGAACTTGGGGTATCCTACTCTGTGGGGCTGGATCAATTCACAATAATTCCCAGAAGGAGTTAAACATTTTCTGGGGTTAAAGTGAATCAGAATCTGTCTACCGTGTGCTGGAAATTCCCTAAATGATTTCAGTGGTCATTAAGAAAAGGGAAATGGTTCTTTTCTGAGTAGGAGATGGTAGGAGACAGAGGAGTAGACACCAAAACAGAGCCACGGCTGAGTATTTATAACTCAGCTGACTCTGTCCCCAGATTGCAGGATTCCTGCCAGCTGAGAAGGGGACAGACTTTCCCAATGGCTTTGTCTGTTGAGGGGGGTCTTGTAACCATTGCAACTCATTGTGACTGATAACACAAAGGGCTGAGATACTCACAGTTCTATTAGGAATACTACATGTGGTTACGTATAGCATGGGCAAATATGAGGAAAGCTGCTGATAAAATGTGCCCTGCTGATAAATGGAGCTGCAACTCTTCTGCATTCACCTCATTCCCACTTCAGTGCCCCTGACCTTACTCAAGTTTTTTGTCTCTTCAGTCATAGACCTCACCTATGTACAAAGCCGTAACTATTTACTTCAAATTTAATTCAAGTACTGGATTGTGTATTTTAAAGAGTGACTAAATTTAACATTTACAGTTGCAGCATGCTATTACCGATGGTTTTTTTTTTTTTTCATTTAAATCAGCAATACAGAAATTAAATTTAACTAGTAAAAATGCTATGTTTAGACCTTTACTTCCCAGACGTGATTTAGTGACTTCTCAACTCATGGTTTGTAGGCCTGTGCAAGTCCATGGAGTATTTCTGAGGGTTCTAAGAAAAATATCAAAAAGTAACCCTGTTATCAGTGGCCTTAAACTGACTATATAAATTGCATGTATGTTTGCACCTACATGAAAGCATTTTAAACATCTGCAAGTAAAAAAAGTTCTTTTAACTCTATGACCTAGAAGAAACTCTGATTTTATTTTCTTTGTATAACTTTTCTTCTGAGTACCATTTACCTTCAGCCAAGATCTTGCTATCATCCCCCAGTCCGTTACTGGCTGTAGGTTTTCTGCTATGGTGAGAAGTATAAAGTGTCTGTCCCAAGTTAGTTTCTCCACCAAACCAATGGCAAAGTTTTCCTGTGGAGCACCAGGCAGAGGACAAAAGCTTCAGGGGTGCTGGTGCTGTTTATCTCACTATCCCAACCAAGTGTTTCCTCAGTCCTGCTCCTGCTCCTCCCCGTTGTTGCTTCTGCCTACTTTCCTAGCAATCTCTCCTTGATGCTATGGCTATGTGAAGCTTTTTAACTGCTTTATTTGCAATCATTCATGTAATCGTAATCTTTCTGGACAGCACTCTGCTCAGCTGTCCACCCTGTCTCTGGTGTTAAAGGTGTCTGAAGCATTGTAGAAGATTCCTTTACAAAGGAAGATCTTCTCAATACTGCTTTTTGTCTCACAGCTATTGTTCTGGTCATGATACCACTTTGCATGTTCAGTGCAGATTACTGTCAGCCTAGAACAACCCAGTGTTGCTGACTGCCCTGCCACAGTTTAACCTTCCAGAGGCCATCACTCCCATATGCGTTATGCAGAAGGTCTTCACTATTTATTTATGGGAATGCATTTCCACTTTTAGTTTATGCTACATAACTGCATACATTCAGTGTAAAATTCTGCTTTGTACTGAATATTTTTGAATATGCAGAGCTCTTCGAGTGTTTTGAAATGAAAATTATGGTGGTGGGTACAGAATTTAAAGCAAATCCGGTCTGCAATTAAACACAAACCCACAGCAGTAGCTGCTGGACTGAGCTCACCATTTAGTTTCCAAACAAGCTGACAGCAGTAGGAATCGTGGTTTATAAAAAGCTGCCAGCAGTGCTGAGCTGGTGAAGAGAAAGAGGAAGCTGCAACGGGAAAGAGAAAAACAGCACAACCAAAGGCAACTTCACTTCTCTGCCTTTACTGTTTTTAAATAGATTTGGCTCTAAGTTGCTGTTGAGGGTGCTGTGAAGAACTGTGGTACCCTCACAAGCTGAGCACCCCACAATATTTACCCCTTTCTGAACACCACCTGCAAATCACACCCCAATTCTAAGGGACTTCTTTATGTTTTTGTGCACACATGTGAGAATCTGTGTATGTAAGTATGAATATGCACCATATTGCTAAAACTATTGCTCAATAGTATGCCAGTAAATAGAAATTTACTAGAACAGCTTTTGCCATTTTACTCCTCCTTTTGCACGACATGCTGAGCTGTTCTTGGGAAATTTGTTTCCTGATGTTGTCCCCATCCACTTCAGGCTGTGGATTTCACTTGATTATTCTTCTTGTCCTATGAGGAGTGGAAGACTGCTTCTCGTCTCTAAACCACCAGTAGCAGGAAATCATCTAAGGCATTATTGACTGTATTAGCTTGTGCTGGGTGTTAGGGCTATGGGAAGGTGCCCTTGAAGAGCTCTGTTGGGGACTGGAGCACAGACTGGCCACATTCACTTTGGGAAGGAAGTCTAGCTGATCGGAGGTTCTCTAGCCAGAAGGCAAGCCTCCTGTGAGGTTACATCTCGGGTCTTACCATGCAGTGCTATGCCAGGCGATGGAAGAGACTCTGCATATCTGGAAGATGCAGAGTGTAACTGGAAAGCTCAAACCCAGAAAGCAGAGGAATAATGTGAGAAAGGTAGATGAATAAAATTAGTTGCATTAGAGTCTCCTTTTTGTGTCACTCTGGGATCACATCTTTGCTTCTGTGTATTTTAGTTGAGATGGGATTAACTTTTTGCAGAGCTAGTCAGAAGACTTAGGAAGAAGAAAATATCGGAGAGGGAAAGACCTTAGGGGACCTGCAGGTTAACTGCATTTTGCATTACACTGGGTAATTAGCTCCCTGAAAGAAGGACCTGGCAGAGTCTTTCTGCCTGTTCATTGCTCTGAATCAGAAAACAAAGAATCAAAATAAAAACCACACAAAGATGTCATAATCTGGTTTAGTAGCTGTGCTACTTGTAGGGTGAGGGCTGCCATTGGCATGCCCTAGAAGAATTGGGCGTGATCCCTGCAGTTAGACTGAGGAAACGTTTAATCTGCAATCAGCCGATATTGTTGCAGTATGGGTCACAACACTAGCCAACGCTCCTCTGTAAGTGGGAGGCAAAAGGCAGTATCAGAACACGTGAATCCCATGACTTCCCGGCAGCTAGAATGCTGATTGTAGTTGCAAAGGGTTGTTTAAGCACCCAAACTTTATAATACTGATTTCTTTCCCTTTATTTTTCACATTTTTGGCACCAAACATATTAGCACATTTGCTTGTAGTGCCTGAGGTACCAGTATACACCAAGGTGTTTTCAGCTCTGGTGCGAGACCTTTATATTTAGCAAACAGCTATGAGTTGATAGTGGGATCCGCAGTGCTTTTTGGTTGTGGGTTTTTTTTTTTCTTCTTTTTTTTTTTCTTGCTGAAACATTAACATTAAACCTTCAAGACAGACAATGCTAAAATTTCTTCCTTTCACAAGGTACCTCTTGGCGATGGAAGGATGGCCTAATGGATATGTATTCCTCCTCAGAATCTTCTTCAGAGAACACTGCCCGTTTCTTTCCATTCCTGTTTTGTGTGAGGTCAAAAGAGACTGGCTTTTCTTTATGGCCAGTGTGTGTAGGCTTGGAGAGAGGCACTGTGTAGCTTCCTTCCCATCCAACGAATACATGTAGTTCTTTTGCAGTGTGCGCAAGCCTGGGATCACTCCCAGCTGCCTTTCTGCTATCATGGAAGGAAATTTTCCTGAATATTTCTCTGTTTATTCTTCTGATCCAATCAGTTCTTAGAAAAATCAGAACTGGAGGCAGCAATTTTAATTACTCATAAAACCATGATTCCTGAGACAATAATAGTGAACAGATCCTCAACACCTTCATGGTCAGACATCACCAAACGGTCTAGGTGTGCTTTCAGAGAAACAAGGGCTCATTTTTCACCTTGACCCCAAAGGACTACATCTGACTTGGTGTTGGGAACATCACTGATGACAGGCTCTTGCCTGAAATATAAAAAGTAACCCGAATCGGGAAGTCATTATCATGCTGTTTCAACAAAATTAAGTGTAAACAATTTTCAATGTTTTTTTCAAGTGAAGTCTTAACATCCTTGAAACAATCAAGACTTCACTTTTGAAACTGAATATGTTAGCCTGTCGTCTTTGTAAGTTTCAAAGACATTATATTTTTCTTAAGTGTGATTCACGTTTATTTTCCTATAGAGAACAACCTCAATTTTGGAAACCCAAAGATCTGCTGAGTCAAATTTTGTCAAATCTGTGATAGTCTGTTTATTTACCGCCTTTTAATCAAAAGCTATTTAGCATTGCTATCACTTCAGGAAAGGCAAGTTTTCCAAAAACAAGCTCTCTGGGCAGATCATCCTTACAGGGCGATCCTGTCACAGTAAAGCCTCATACAAGAGTAACTAGAATAGCTGCTAATTTAAATGTCAGTGAGTTTACAATCTCTCAGGGATTTTTCCCTAAGCTTTATTCCGGTGTTACAATGCTAAACGCACATCTTAGACAAAGAGGGCCTTCTCTTCACAGAATAACACTAGGTGGGCCACGGGAGGATAATCCACACGCCAGAGTGCAGCAGCATCTTCAAGGTCCTCCAGACAAACTGCTATTCCTACAGAAGAAGAACCTTCAGCTGAGCCATGGGTCTCGCCATGCCTCTGCATGTCATATACCTCCTTCAGGCAGCAGTTTGAAGATCTCTGCACAAGAATACGTTATTCAGGACAGACATGCTTTGTGACAATTTATCGCACATTGAAAAAAAATCTCCCCCAGAGAGTTTGTCTCAGTCTTAGGACAATTTTCTCACAAATGCTCTCAGCCAGCAGGACCTTCCTCTTTTTTTTTAGCATTTTAGCACACTCCACTGAGGCTAAAACGGTTTTCTCAGCCTGTCTTAGATGTATTGCATTTGTATTACGTTACTCTGTGACCTGACTGAGAGATTAGATGTTAGATTTGTGGGAGAGCTCTTCCAGGATCTCTGTAGTGAGGACTCCAGTGGTTGTCTTCCTAGCAGTCAGAAATTGCTAAGTTGTCATTAGGGAATCCACTTGGAATCAATAGGAACGAAATATCTCTGGTGGTTTTAAAGTGATTATGTACTTCTGCAGTTTGTGGTTCTTCTATTTTTGTGCGCACGGATCCCCAGTGCACTTTCTTCCTTCACATTTGTTATAAGCCTCTTACCAATGAGATGTTGGGATTTGTTGTGGAACATATGGTTACTAGGACAAGGTACTACTTTTCTGTATTTTTCTTCCAGTTGTATAAGGATAACAGGCACACATTGTCTTCATTACCAATTCTTGGACAAAAGCTGTAATGCCCTTCACGCATACACTTGCACCACAAGTATGATCTACATTCACCAGCCTTGCACAGGTGAAGAATATTCTTTCTTTCTCACAGCAGAGCCTCTCCTCCTTTGGATATTGGTAAATCCGTACATGACTTATCTCAAGATTTTGTGTATATATTTCAGGCGAGCAAGTTTATTGTGTTTGACTGGACTGGAAATGCAAGGAATTTCCACAATTTTCTTTAGTATTAGAAGAATAATAATATATATTATATATTATAATAATAAATAATAATAAATAATTATATATATATATATATTATAATAATAAATAATATAAATATTTCTTTAGTCATTTTTCCCCTGGGTCTAGTTTCTTCAAATTACATATAAAGCTGTTCATAAAACAATCAGAAAACATACCTCGGAGCAGCTTGTTGCTGAGCTTTGCTACTTCTTTCATGTTTTGTTGTGGCTTTGGTTGTATCTGTCTCCAGCATATGCTTATGTTCGTACACAGAAGGGAGTCAAAGAGGTTTCACCTAGGCTAGAAAGGCTTTGGGTTTTTTTTGTTTACTAGTTTCTTATTACAGTAGTGAGCCCATACTGCTTGTTCTCCCAGTTTGATTGGGAAATGAGCCTGAAGAACATAAGTGAAGACATGATGAAGAAAAGGACTTTTTAAAAGTAGTAGTATGTTTTTACAGGCCTCTTACATAAGAACAGAAGCTCTTGTTCTTCTTCTGTATTCCGTATAATTTTATCAAAATTAAAAAGAAGTTGTAGGTTTGATATATACACATGGTCTTGGTCCTGAGCAGAAAAAAGAGGTTACCTGGAAAATTAGAATTGGGCCCTGAATTCCTAACTACTTCTTAAATTGTCATCCAGCCCACCCCTGCAACTTCTCATAAATGTGTTCTTTTATGCAGTGATATGAATTTGTTAAATTCTGGGAAATTCTGTCACTGCAACTTTTCCTTTCTAACAGACTCAAGATTTATCTGACAGATAGCTACAAGCTCAAGCCCGAACCACTTGACCATCTGAAGTGGAAACACCAATGTTATGTGAAAGGCCAGGGCTGCGGACGAGCAGAGTCTGCTGCAGACGAGTGGACTCCGCTGATGATTATCTCTATGGGAAGAGTAAGGTTCCCGCCTGCCCAACAGTGCGTATGCATGATTTCCCTCGAACCCCCACATCCCACACTTTGCTAGTGCTGTCCACGTTGGTGTTGATTCGTCTCTGTTTACCGTGAAGAAGAGAGGAGTAGGATTCTTTTGAGTTAACTTATTGACAGGCATCTGCTGGAGCACAAACCATGGACACAGTGCATCGTCTATTACCATAACGCAATTTAGAGGCTCTTTCTGTTATTTCATGTACGTTCTTGCTGCTGATAATCAGTGGATAAACAACTTTCATAACAACACTGCAACCCCCCCCACACCCCACCCCCACCTAGCAGTCTGACAGTTGACGGTTAGCCACGGACTTGTAGCAGTCTTGGGTAGCCAGTTTCCAGACAGCAGCTTGCTGTTCTGGTCAGGATGGGCTCTGTCACTCATGGTGTGTGGTTCCAAAGGACTGGGCAGGTTTGTCACACAGGTCTGTGAAGGCCTGCTTCCTCATGCACATGTTTTGGAGCTGTTGTTGCACATTAGTAACTGCAAAGTGATGGGACTTGATTCTCTGAGTTAGTTCAGTTCCAGAAAACACCGTTGCACATTTTGGGAAAGTTAGGAAAGTGGGGAAAGTTATCATTCATGGTGTCATCCAAACTGATGGACACTAATAAATCCACACATGACTTGTCTCTAGATTTTGTCTTTCTTACCACCCTCCACATCTTTTAGCATTGCATTTCCTTTCAAGTTCCAAGACCTGTCTGCACCTCCACACTGCAGCTCTGGTTTGTGAACGCCTCAGCTGAGGTTATAAGGAATTGCTCCGCAAGAACCACGCTAGCGCTGTATTGCTGCAAACTGAGCTGCGTGCGAGACCATCAAGGATGTATGGGGATTGAAGTAGATTCTGTTTTTAAAGCCATGAAGGAAAAATAAGTTAGTTATTTTATAATGCACTTATTCTGATTCTCAGAAGAGTTTTGCCCAGTGGTATGGTAGGGAAACTGGGATGTGTCCTTTCTTATTCCATATGTGTTTTATATGCAAAACCCTGTGTAGAGACCGCTAAGCAGGTCCAATGAGATTTTCAGAAAAGAAGGTGAGTAAAGAAATGGATGCTCCAAGGTAGAACCAGTGAACCAGATCAGGAAGATATCTAATGGTGTGTCCTCATTTCTTGCATCCTCCAGTAGCACTAATGTCTTCATCCTCAGGAAGAATTCAGGAACCCTGCACTTAACTCAGAGAACTTCAGGTTAAATCAGTGAGTGAAAAGAGGAGAAAGTGAAACAAATGCAATGTGGGGAGAGGAACTCAAGCTCTTTCATATTCACTTCTCTGTGAAAACTCAAGGCAGGCCCATGACAAAAATTCAGAAAGCAAAGGAACATTCATCCATATTGAATATTTATATAAAACACAGCCTAAGATTATGGGGGACCAGACAAGGGTAGGAGGGTGTGAAGGTCCAGGAAAAGGAAAATGATGTGCAAATATTTGGGAGTATTTTAGACAATGTAGCATGTGGTTCAAATAGATGGTTAAAAGCAGAGGTGTTAGCATACATGTAATAGACTGCAAAAGCATGTGTTAAATGCATCCAGCACAATATAAATATTTGACAGTCAGTTGGGTTGAACATCCGATCACTTTGAGGCATGAGACTTACAGTAAGATAAGGAGTAACAGCTATTTGGTTTAAATAGTAGTCTCTGTTCCTCTCTGGGCTGGCTCCAAATGTCAGGAGTGACCACACATATCGCCCCAGGAGGGTCTCACCAGTCCTTCCTTCTACCTCGGCTCCTTTCAGCCTTAAAAGAGATTTTCTAGGCTTTTATTTTCTCGCTGTCTCCTTTTCATTTTGTGTAGGTCTTATTTTGACAATATAGACCTGGGCTGCTTTTGGGCACGGCACTGAAGACGACAGCAATGAATTAAGGCTTTAGTCGTGAAACTATCAGGAGCAGGCTGTGGAGCTTGGATCTGAACTGAAACAGGTTTTTAAAAAATGATGTTAGTTTGCCAAAAAGCTAACTTAAAGCTTAAGCATGGGTAACTTAAAGCATAGAGGGGAGCCTAATATTTGAGTGAGCTTAGGGCATGGTAAGGCATACCTTATCTATGCAAGATTTCTCAAGCATATTTATTAGCATATGTTAGCTAACAGGTGTCAGCCTCAAATTTCTAGACAATCAGGGCCAATGTGAGTCTGGAGCTTAAAGTACAGTATTAATTTAACTGCTTTTTTGTTTGTGGGTTTGGTGTTTTGCGGAGTTTTTGCATATTTTTTTGGTTCTTGCAAGCAAGTGCTTCAAATATTAATTTTAGGTTTGAGAGTGTCCTGCTCAGGGAAGCATCTTCTGTAATCCTGGTTATATTGTAGTTATTTGAAAACTAGTATGGAGATTGTCTCATATTGATATGAAAGTCGTAGTAATAATAACTGGATAACCTTCTAACAGGATAGGTTTGTTCTGCATCTTTTATCCTACATCAGTGGACTGTTGTTTTCTGTCAATTTTTTTCCCTTCCTTTCCTGTCTTTTACCAAAAAGTTACTTTCTTTTAACAACAAACTATATTTAGTGTATCCTTGAACTCCCCAATTTTTTGAATATTTATTGGTCAAAATCTGTGTAAATGTAGTTCAGTGTCCATCTGCTGCTACTGACTTGTGGTTTTATTAAAAGTGTCGTGATACTTTGTGGTTTTCATATTAAAAAAGAAAATATTTCTTGCTGCTATTGCAGAGAATGGGGTGTATCTCAAAAAATGGAAATTAGTTGAACAGAAAAAAATCTTTTCCATAACTTGTATGATTTTTGAACTAATCTCATGATCTGCTGTGGTCTGACTCTTGATTTTTCACCGTTTGGTGTTCTGGGCATTCCCCACTCTCTTTTCAATGCATGAGCAGGTAGCCCAATGCCACCAGCGTTCCAACTCTGGAAAGATTCGGGATTTTTCTGTAAGGATGGGATGGTGATTCATTCTGAGCTCTCACAAGACAATCATGCAGCTGCCCCTGTTTCAAAATCAGCAGCCCCGCCAGCTCGTCTCCATCAGCCTTGAGAAAACAGGAAGCACAACGGCCACCACAGGAAGCGGTGCGTTCTTACACCCACCCCAAAAACTTTGCTGCTGAACCTATTGCAAAATGTTAACAGAACACTGCAGGGTACACAGAGAAAGAGATGAGAAATCTGCTGACCTTTGGGTGCCTGTGCAATTCCTGGCTTCGGTTTCTCAGGCCCATAGCCTAACTCTGTCACCAACATGTCCTCTGTTTCTCAGTTACTGCAACTTAAATCCCCTACAGTAGGATGCTCTTCCCCAGAATGTGAAGACTTTTTCGAAATTGTCTTGTTTCATCCCCAAAATGTGTACAGAAATGCAGTAAGAAGCTTCTTGTCTACAGGGCTGACAGACTGAAAGACAGAAATAGGGAAGGTGGAGAGGACTGTGTTTGGTTCATCCGTGATTAACTGTGCACTCATTTCCTTGGCAACATGGAAGAAATGGGTGTTCTTAGGGTGGAGATTTATATGTATATCTTGTGATGTGGATGTTTTTCTTATTAAACAGTAAAAAGTATTCCTCACTCTCATGGTTACAGAGAATGGACCGTACAATAACATTTCAGAGAACAGAGGTGCCTTCTGCATATAAAAGGAGAAGCACGATAAACTGGCCTAAGTAGGAAACACCATTCGTTGGGGATGCTGTGGGGCATGGAGTAGAGTTAGGAATGGCTGAAATGGAACAGGATGTTCCACAACAAGTAAAAAAGACAAAAGAGATATAACACGCACAAATATTTGACATTTGAGAAGGCTTTTTGTGGTGTTTGGATACTGCAATCGTCTTGAAAATTTGTTCTGCAAAATCAAAGAGGGGAAAATGCAAGTTTATACGCTGGGCAAGCAAAATTTTACAAGGGATTTTTAAATTAAAAAAGCAGGATTTGAGAATTAGAGAAGCTGCTGCAAAAGAAGCGCGATAATAAGAAGGCAAGAGAGGATCAGGAAAGGAAGATGATCTCAGCTACTGAGACTAGATCTAGGCATTATTTTTTCTGCTAGATGTTTCATTTGTGCAATAAATCCAGATTTGAGAATCTGGTCCTAGAAACCAAACAATTTGTAAATTCTTGTAAATATTCTGAATTGTTTTGTCAACAGTTGAAGCTTTTGAAAGCAGGAAATTTCTTCTTGTTTCAAAATCAAAAAAAATTTGAAATGGAAAAGTATATAATTTTGGTTTCAAACAAATGTTCATTCAGCTCATAATTAAATCTTCGGGGATTCCCATTTTCATAAGAAAACTGTAAACATTATTTAGAGTGAAAACAAATTCCCTAGCTTTCCTTTTTTTTCTCCCCCCCCCCCCCCCCCCCCTTTTCCTTTTTTTTTGATTCAGCCAGTAAAAGTCAATCATTGCCACAGATCCAGCCGAACTGAGAAAAGCAGTCGGATTCCTGAAATCTGGTCTTCAGCGTTACTGGAAAACGGAGAGTATTAAGAGGTATATTGCAAGAGTGCTGAAAGTCCTACACAGAGATTAAATGTAGACTTGAAAACAATGTCATCAGAACATTAGACAAATACCCCTAGGAATTTGGCTTAGTTTTACTAAAGCAGGAAAGTTGTACATAGAATCTTTAAGCGATCTTGCCTGGATGTGGATTACAGACAAATAACTCATTCAGCAGAGTGGATAAACACTTTATTTCTTTGTCTCTCAGCACTAGCTCCTGAGAAGCCTCTTTCTCTGTCACAGTTCAATTGATCTTACTCTGTGGCGAATGGAAATGCAGTTTTACCAAAATAAATTGAATATTTTAGCTGCTACTGTTACTATGGGGAGTCTTCTGTCCAGATTTCTGTTATCCAGATTGTTTTAGAATGGAGTATATAACACTTGCAGCACATCTTACTTTTGAAAACTCTTAATCTGAGGTGAAAACTTCATAATACTTCCTTTTGAAGTAACTTATTCTATACAGATTGTTTCTGTTTTGCACAGTCATTCAGCAGGCAACTTCAGTTTGTCTTGTAACTCCCCTCATTACGTTAACTCTCTTAACAGCACCCACTTTGGAATTTTTCTAAAGCTCATAGCTGTGGTTTTTTTCCTGCCATTAAATACATTTTCATTTCAAGTCTGCACAGATATTAGCAACATGACTAGTTCCAAGATTAAGGCATTCATATTCTCTTCATTTTGATCTAACATCTCTGTCTTCCTGCTGGTTATTCTGTGTCTTGACTATTTTCAAAGTTCTAAAAACATTAATAAAACCATGAAGTTTACTGGACAGAATAATGCTGTGCTGTTCATGTTGTTTCTCTGGTGAGACTTATCTTTTTTTCTTGGTGGCAAACTAGGCAAAATATATGGCTGATCCTGTCTGTTTATAGTAAAATGTCCCAGTTCACACGCTTGTCACAGATTTTCCATGGAGGGCTTAATGAAGTTTTGGTTTTTTGGGTTTTTTTGGTTGTTTTTTTTGACAAATCAGCATATCCTTAAACTCCAAGATATGTCTTACCTCTCTGCATCCACACACACAAAAAAATCACTAGCTCACTTACATTGGAGGTCTGCACTGAATTCTGTACCTTTGGGAATGCTGTGCATGTACTTCAGATTGGACTTCTCGGACTCCATCTCCTGGCCATGTAAATGTGAAAAACAGCCTGTCCTGAGCACGGAAGAGATCCTTATCATGTCTGCTAGTGCGAAAATCTGTCTTGGAAACCAAACATTCAGAAACAAACTATTCTAGCAGTTCTTCCTCATTTACTTTACTCTACTTTGACTCCAGCTCACAATTTGCTTCCAGATCTTTTCCAGAGACCTGATGATTCACCTCAACCTGTTTCTATCTTAACACTTATTGAGACTGATTTTTCTCTTGTGAGCTATCCAAAGTGAGTAGTATTAACTTCTGCAGATAAAAATTCAAGTTCTGAGAGGAAAAATCACACATTACCATTAATTTTCATTGCACTAAAACACAGAGCCAATGTAGATGATCAGGGAAACCAGAGGTTTCAGTCCTTTCTAACTTTGTGTGCTTATTAGATCATGCTCTCTGAAATGTGTACCTTATTAGTGGTCTAATATGCAGTATGGAAATAATCTAATGTGCGAGGCAAGAAATAGAAGGAAAGGGGTGCACTTTATGCAAATGAACTCAGAAAGTGTTCAGGACTGGTGACTTCTAAGTGCTTAGGAAGCTGAGAGATTCTTGTAGTCAGAAAGGCTTTTTCCGTGCCTCTCAGTGGAGAAAGCATTGATGGGTTGTAGTTGACATGTCCCTTTGCAAGTCAAGTAGGTACAAAATTGCCCTTAAAGCTAGAAAAAACACTGGGAACAAAGGTATAACTTGTATTAAACTGTATCATGTGGGTGCAGAGTGGAAAATGGAAAACAATCTTTAAAATGTGGACAAGATCAGT
Organism: Falco punctatus; assembly: GCF_963210335.1. Taxonomy (NCBI): domain Eukaryota; kingdom Metazoa; phylum Chordata; class Aves; order Falconiformes; family Falconidae; genus Falco; species Falco punctatus. The sequence goes on from NC_137587.1 coordinate 3,467,366, forward strand.
GTTTTGAAGAACAAAATCTGTCGTACAGGAGGCTAAGTCAGTTATGTTTGATTATATTTCAATCAATTATTTCTTGCTATTTTTTCAGAGAGAACTTTTTCAAAATTCTAAGCTGCTAGCATCCCCCCTGCCTATGACTCTGACTGGGCAGCCTCTGAGCTGGCTCCGCTGGTTCTCCTGTCAGCTGTTGTGACCAAGATTATAGGTGGCCTCAGGTAAGGACCATTAATGCGTAGCTGTATAGGCCTACACTGAGAGCAAGAGGAAGCATCATTTCTCCAGTAGCATTCTGTAACACACATTTCGTACTTCATCTGTTTTGGTTTTTTTATTTGAAAATTATTCTGCACACTTCACTCTGTGCCTTCACTTGTTCCCTTAAATTCACTGGCAAGGTAATCACTCTGGTTGTTCTGTATCTATACTGTATTTTCGGCAGTTGACAACTTCTTTTAACCCCTCGTAACCTAATTTTGCTAGTCTGGAACTCTTTAGAATTCATTTTTGTGAAATATGGTTCAGATTTATTTGCTTGTTTTGTTGCTTTGTTGTTTGTATTAGCTGACAAAACTGACAGACCAAAAAAGAATTGGAGCAATGGACGAAGAGAAAAATAGAAGGAAGGCTGAAAGCTCAAAACACAGTTTCATCACTTTGAGGCTAACATATATTTTAGCTCATCAATTTCTCAATTCAACCTTAGGTCAGAACGTACTTTTTATTATATTAATTGAAGCATAATTTTGTTTAATTCAAACTCTACACTTTAAATTCAGATTTCTGCAGTGTGAAAGTGAAACAGTTTGTTCTCCTCTTACACACTTAAGATTTGATTTTCATAGGTCCTGAGCTCTCTTGGTTTCAACTGCAGTTGTTGGAACATTTAAATGACTAGGTATTTTACCAATAAATAAGCTAATCCTCTTCAGAGCTGCATATGATCTAGGAAGTATTTTATACGATCAGTAGTACTTTTGAAGCTAAACCAGTGCAGAAAAATACTTTCAGATTTTCTTGATGTAATCAGACCTTCAGGGAAAAAGCATCATTAGCTTTATTGCTTAAAGCAAATGCTTTAGCTTTGCTTTAATAAAAATCAGTATCTAAAACATGTAAATTGTATATTTTGAAGGACAGAGGGTCTCTGCGTGCCAATTCCATTCTGGTTCTGCCAAATTTTCTTAGAGGAAGTAACTTCTTTATGCCAGGATTATGTGACAGAACTAGAGCTATGTTCAGAATACAGTTGACCTTAAGAGAAAGAGCAGATTTTTGTTCCCCTTCTTTGTGAAAATTTTTAGCAGCTTAGCCTTATTTAACATTATGCTCGTCCCAGGTTTCAGTTATGCAGATGCTCACAGTACTTCTTCCCTTGGAGCAGACAGCTTGAGTCTGAATCAGATGACAAAATGGTTGGACAAGGTTGTCCAAGGACTATGTTTGTTCTGCTCTGAACATTGCAAAGGGAGAGACTGCAGCTGCCATAGACCTGCCTAGTAAATCCACACTTGCGTATTCTATAGCCCTCAGAAATGTAAGAACTCTTTTACTGCAAAAAACTTCAGAAGATCAGGTAGATGATTCTGTTTAAGACAGGTTAAGGACTACTTTGTGGAGATCAGCTCAGATCTTCTCTGGTTTTTCAATGCTTTCTGTCTTAATTATTGTTTTACACTAAAGAGTTAAAGAATGATTTTGGTGCAGCGCCTTCCAGAACCATTAGTTTCAGTCTCTAGCCTTCAAAACCGTCAGTCTTGGTCTCTATGATTATGTGCAATGAAGCTGGGCTTCATTTAGGATTTGCATTTCCTGGGAAGAAAAATAATTAAGGCTTGCATGGGGTGGGGTAGGGGGGAGCTAAAACAACCAGAACATTTCTGCTCTGCATTTTTTCCAGTTGATGATAAGCTTGAATGTATCTCTCCCCCACCCACGCAAACATTGAGCTTTGTTTCTGGAGGTCACAAATGGCATGATTTTGCATTTCTGCCTGCCTGCTGGTTTGGGTGAAGTAAAGCAGCGGGGCTTTGCAGAGTGGGACAACTGGGTGAAATGCTTCTTGCTCTCTTGATTCTTTCTTTCTCTTTCAAAGTGAGTCGCAGTAGTCCTTGTGGGAAGGAAGAAGAAGATGGTGGTTTTGCACAAACATTCTCAGTGACTGTTCTTTTCTTTGGCAATCTTGGAATTTCCCTGAAGACTTTTGTTTCTTGCAGGTCCTCTGATATATTCTTTTCTTCAGTTTCCTTCCCAAGTTTCTGAGCCCCAACAAAACTTGGTCGCCCTCTTTCCTTTATATAATGGAAAACTAGCCTTTGACCCATCCAGACCCTTTGGAATGCCAGGGCTGTAATTATCTACAAAAAGCTGTGGAGGTATGGCTGCTGTTTGCCTCTGGTGGATGGATTTTATCAGAAAAGGTAGTGCTGATTTGTATCACTCAGCCACACCAAGGTTATACAAAGAGCAGCAAAGCCCCAGGAGCATAACAGTCGGTCTGCTCTTAACCTCAACCTTTATCTCTCACAGCCAGCTTCCTTCCCGCACCACAAGCACCAAGTGTTATTTTACACTGAAGTAACACTCAGTAACAGAGGTCTATCTGCCCAAAGAATGGAAAGGGAAAAAGAGGATGAGATGAACACAAGATGGGTGGGCAGCAAGAGGAATAACGATTACAGAGCAATGCTCTTCCAGAACCAGTGCCAATCCACTGCCTGCCACGGCATGTGAGCTTTGGAGTAGTCAGGATGGGCTTTTCATCAGTCGTTTCTTTTTGTCTCAAGCATTTGCCTTCACCTCTAGGTGACGAGAAGTGATTTTGGCTGACAGCTGCTGAATGAAATGAGAGAAAGCTGAAGGAATCGGGGCTGATAGCACCTGCTTCAGTCTGCCGGAAGGCACCCATGACTAAAAGCAGTGCCCCGCCGTGCCCCAGGGGGATATATTCACTATACCCAGAGGCTGGTTGAAGCTCCCATAAGGTTCCATCGCTAAAAGGTCACATCACCTCGCATCTGATATGAAATTTGTTGAACCCCCCGAATAAGTAGGGAAACTGTACTCTCTTATGTATTTCCTGTAAGTCATCTCTACAGGGAGAAGAGTGGTGCTTCCTGGAGTTCACAAGGAGTCAGGCTTTCTAAAGCCTTTGGCAGGGGATAAATCCTTGAGCATACATACCTGGAGAAAAACAGCAACAACAACAACAAAACAAAACCCCAAAAAACTCCAACCCAAAAGGAACGTCTAAAGCCCAAGAGTCTGAGTAAGAATGTGTTGGTATTTGCTACTTAACTGCTAACAAACAGGACAGATATTTGGTTGTTGGGGTTTTTGCAATCAATACGTTGCAGAAATCAGAGTAGTGTTTCTTACTCTTCATCTCCCTGATCTGCAACATTAAATGATAAGCCATTTATAAACATGAGATGGGGTAAGCAAAAAAAAAAAAAAAAAACAACACACACATAAAAACCAAAAAAGAAAACCACCAGAGGCAGCTGCACAGACCAGCAGCTGTGACACACACAGGAAATTTGGATGGAAAGAACCATTAGTGCATTGAGACCATCTCCTCGCCTGTTAGCAGGGCCAGCCCCCTTTTAGCAGACTTTGAGAAAGCAGCTCCTTCTTCATGACAGATGGGGGTGACTTTAAGACTTTGTGCTGCTTAAGTAACCTCTCTGGGAAAAAGCCTCTTCAGATATCAGTCTCTGCCCCACCTTTTCTAATTTGAACCTGTGTCCATCCTGCAGCAGAAATAGGCCTATCCTGTGTATTTGAAAGACCTGTCAAACTACCATTTTGCTCTGTATTACCTAAATAATGACTGTTCCTTTGTTGTTCTTCAGCCAGGTACCTGACAAAGCCCACCCTACGATAGGCATACCGCGACTAGAAACAGCTATTTCACAGCCAGTTTGTTGAGTGATGGATGTGACTCTTAAATGTAAGAGGAAATAAATAGCAGGCAAGACTATAGATTCCTCTTGTCCAACATACACATCTCCCATCCAGCCTCAAATGGTAGTTTTGCTTTGCAGACCGTTTGCTTATCTTCAGTCCCTGAGGAATGGAGAGTATTAAACGGTTGATAAACACAAGTTCAGATTTTGGAGGTTTTTTGATGAGTCTGTACTTGGGTCATCCTGATTTCCTGCTGATAATCCAACCAATTTCAAATTAATTCTGAGGAAAAAAACCAAAGTAAATGTTTCACATGTAACTGCATAAACTTCGTGGCAATTCAGCATCTGAGATTATTCTATCCAAAATTAAACCCCCTTGTTTTATCCTATTACAAACTACTGAAGAAACTCAACAGAAGTTTTTTGAAGACCCACAGCTGGAAAGCTACTAATTGCATTAGCAAAATAAGAGCTCTGAAGTCTTGTCTGGCTCTTAAGCCCAGTTTATCATCTTCCCCTTCTTGCCAAACATAGAAAACCATGTGTTTTCTGTCAAAGTCCTACAGCAAACCATGTGGAAAACAAAGAGCTATAAATAACTCCCCCCCCAACATGCAAGGTGACTAATCTGCTGCTTCCAATAATATCACCCTCCAAGCACCAAAAATTTTCCTTTGCCATTACCTTTGTATTAAAGCCACATTCCCGTGCTCTTTTCCTGACAAACTCTTTCTTGAAATCTCATCTTACTACACCTGTTCTCTTCCCATCCTCAAATACTTGCAAAAATGGCACTTTTAACTACCTGTGACCTCCAAATTACATTTGTGGAAAGGTAAATTTCATAAAAGAAAATGGAATTTCAAATTCTAACACAGCAAGAGTATGATCCAGTGTTTGGGGTCTGGCTTGTAATCTAGGATATTGGGTTAACTCTCTGGCTCCGTCACTCCTTAGCTGGCCACTTGCAGTCTCTATGCCTTTACTTTCCCTGTCAGTCACAGGGCAATACATGTTCGGTGCCTTGTTTGAAGTAAAATACGGTGTCTAAAGAGGAGTAAAATGTTTTTGAGATCCGTTGATTGAAAAAACCACATAAATAAAAGGTGATATGAGCACTAAATGCTACTACCACAAAGTCAGCTGAAACTGCTACAAAGCGTAATATCCTTACAGGTCTGGGAAAAAGACATACAGGGAAGGATTTCCTCCTCCTGTCACTCACCATTTATTAGTTACGGGGCATAAATCACCCACTAGGTCTTGAATCTGCCCTACATATAATGGAAACGTGGTGCCAGAAGTGGCATTGTCTTTACTAAGCATTTACTAACAATTCCAAAGGGAGAATAGCTCAACAGCCTATGGCATGATAGGGCAGTTCTAACAGCCTTCATCTAATGGTGGTACAGAAGGATGTTTTCTCAGTAGAATTCGTATGAATATGTTTGAAACTGTAAGAAACATCAAGCACATGATAGGGAAGTTTATGCAGAGTTTTGAAGTCTGTTTCTAAATAACTACTTAGTAATGACTATGTCTTTTTAATTTTGTACTGTGTCTTAGTGTGCTGTGAGCCAAGCAATGGTAGTTCATTTGTTGTTAAAAAAGAAAATTTTCACATGACCTAAGTCACACAGTTAATGTAAGTCACTAGCCACTAGTCATTTTAATTTATCCTCCTTTCTCTCCAATAATTTCTCGCATAGGTTCTGTCATTCACTTGTTGCGTTTGATTTCAAGTCAAGTTACAAGATTTTTCTTGCGTATGTATAACTTCATCCAAATGTTGTTACTTAACTGCTACAATAATAATAGCAACACTAACAATTTTGTAATGTGTTGAAAATCAATGATTTGCCTGGGCTACAGTATTTCATAGCTCATATTTCATAATTTCAGAGTAGTTTGTTATTTTGAATTTATTATGTATTTTGATAATCTTAGGGTGAGTCATAGTGGGGAAGACTGTCAGTAAATGAAGAACTGAAGTCTTTTTTGCTTTTCCATATTTTCTTTTTGAGTACAGCTTTGGCTGTTTGTTAGCCTGTTGTAAAGTAAGAATTTGGAAGAAAACCGCAGAGGAACGGTATTCCAGTGAAAGAAATTTCAGCTTTCTTCTCATTTGTGAATGAAGTGAGTTCTTTTCATTTGTGAATTTTCCAGATTTTTCTAACTGATGTCACAGTTTTGAATTTAATTTCTGCAAGAGATCTATAGGTATCTTTTCCTGATAAATTTGTTCAAAGTCTGGAGATTTCCCCTGCCTACTTTAGCAAATCTATACGAAGTCTATCTATTAGTTTAAAGTATGAAAGTTAAATTTCACTGGGCTATGAAAAGCATTTATCTGCACATAAAAATTTAAAATTATTATGAATTTATATACGGAAAATTTTGATCATTATAAAGGTTTTTTTGATGTCTTGATAATAATCTCTTCCTTTCCTTGTGTTTTGCCAGGTCTGTCAGACTTCCTCTTTGACATAACTTACCCTCGTTCCCTGTATATTTTTAATATTTCATGTCTCTCTAGCTTCTTGTCTCTGTGCATCAGTGTCTCCCTGACTACAAACGTGGCTCCCTCTGCCTCTTTCTTCTCTTCCCTGAGTCCTTCTTGTGTCTTTCTGTTATCTAATGATTTCTGAGTCGTTCTGTCCCGTGCATCCCTTTCCAGGTACCGCACCACTTTCTTCCCTCAGCGCTCTGGTTTGTTAGGAATCCAGTTACAGTGCCGAAAAGGCAAACCCTGGTTCAGCTCCATCTACAGGCTTAGGAATAAAGCCTGTTGTAACTAAGCACCCTAACAAAATATTTTTGCAGTGCAAATAAGCCCTCTGTGTGGGAGGCCAACTTTTCAAATGTGCAGTGTATCATCTGAAAAATTCCCTTGGGGCTCTGACCTGTTAGGCAAATCTCTTAGAAACCGGTTCCAAATGGCTTTTCATGGTGAACTGTCCAGACAGCATCTGCTCAGCAAGGCTGTCTTTTAGCAGGCCAGAATCTAATCTTGGCTGTGTCTGCACACGTGTTTTATCCTAGCCCGAATGAGGAGAACTCAGCTTGCTTCACCTGAAGTGCCGCTGCAGGAGGAGCGAGGGCAAAAATCAGTGACTCCATTTTGACACAGGCAGGAAACATCGGGAGGGAGGGGGCCTCGTTTCTACAGCATAAATAACACTTTTGTGACTCCCGTATCATGATTCAGCAGCTCTGATGTCAATTTACAGTAACAAAGGAGACGAGAGATGGTCTGTGTGGGAAGGAGTGTCGACAAAAGCATCTTGTACAACTTCCCCTGGGCTCCTCAGCTGTGTTATCAGGGGTGGGCAGCTGTGCAGGACAAGCCCAGCTTCAGGGGAGCAAAGCCCCAGACTGCTGAGAAGAGGTCTGTGGCAACAGCAAGAAATGAGGGTGGTAGATAAGCTTTCAAACTCAGGATCTGTGAACTGTGTGGAGCCACTGTCGTTGCTGACCAGCAGATGCATTTGCTCAGTGTAAGTAAATGCCAGCGCTGGAAAAAAACGGTGTTGTGCACTGTTCAGAGCGTGTCTCATATCTGACAGTGCAAAACTGGTGATGGTGAAGCTCAGAAGTACAGGATGAACCTAACAATGTCATGGTTGGTTAAAACATTTTTAGATCCTTACAATATTAATTTGGGGGTCTCTTTTTTTGTGTGTTCAGATTTTTCAGTTTTGTCAGGTTTATGTTTTCAAATTTTTCAAGCTGCCTGATCAAAAACTTCTGAAAGAAAGAGTAACTGAGGTTCTGCAGGATCTCTCAGTATGCAGGGAGTGTGAAGCTGTGGATGAAAAAAAGGATTTGGCAGTACTGTATCTCACAACTTTTCTCAGCTATCTTTTCTCTGTCACTATTGTATCTGATACCCTCCATATCCAACTACACTAAGGTCAGTTTTCTAGACCTCATCTTTGAGATACGATGCCTGCAGCCCAATTTTCTCCTCCTGAGACTTACTTTGAGTTTGCCTTTACACAATCTTTCTTGCCCTCCGGCTGCTTGTTTCCTTCTTCTCATCATTCCTTTGACGTCTCTGCTAAATTCTGCCCACACCTTTCCATCCCTGATCATAGCACCAGGAAACGGTTGCTTTGTGCTGGATTGCTCACCTTGGGTGCTGTGTGTGAATTGTTCTGTTTAACCAAAACTTCAGGTTTCTCAGATTACTGGTAACAGTGAAGTTTGAGCTTCAGTGGCAATTCTCTTTGCTATTCTTGTTCTGAATCCTCCTCCATAATAATGTCTGCCACTGAGTTTCAGTGTTGCCTGTACGCTTCCACTATTGCTCCAGTCCTGGGATTCTTTGCCAACTAAAAAGACAGAAAAAAAAAAGGGCTTCCCCCACCTACTTTGAAGTACCTCAGATGAACTTTGCTATCAATTGCATTTTTTTTAGTGCCAGCTTTATACAACTTCTGTCACCTTAGACAAACAGAAACGGAAAACCCCTGAACTCATAGTTTTTTTCCGTCTTTTAGAACGTATTCCATAATGCGGCATGGCAGATTGAAACATTGCAGATGTTGTCCTAGATCATCTTACAGAACCGTTTGTACCAACCTGCTGAGTAGTTTTGTATGTTACCCAAATGAAGACCACATAGATTCCTCAAGAGTCTGGAAGGAGACTGTGAACCACTGACGTCTGCGCTGTTGTGGCCTCCTCATTAGGAGAAAATGGGACTAGGCTGTAATACCTGGACTTAGAATTTGAGTGGTGAATACTAATAATGGATCCTCCTGCATTTAAGAAGCTTGGAGGATTTAATTCTCTCTCTGCTGGCTGGAGGTGGGCATTGTTCTGAGTCAAGGTATTACTGCTTTGGAGATACATTTGCACTCCACAGACCCCTGCATTACAGCAGCCTGGTATTTAACCCTTTCTGCACACCACACCTTAGAGTGCAAACACTAATCTTACAACTCTGCCATGTGATGGCTACTTACGGGATATGTAGCACTGTACAGTCTGGAGCTTGTGGCACTCAGGGTGAGTGACAGCACAGGTCTCACTACTCACAGTAGCTGAGCATGTAAGTCTTGGCAGTAGCGTTCAGAACAGGGACCTCACTCGGGAGGGATGTAGGTCTCACTCTGCGCAGAGAATGAAAGTGTGAATGTTGGTTATAGCGTGTTTGTATGCCTGCAACCCCGATACTGAAACATCCATGCTGAACCGCAGCCTGTCCTCTGTCACCTGAAGGGCAGGAACCATCGTTTGGGCTGTACCCTGGAGACACAAAGAAGATGTGTTAGGTTATAGAAATCGGGTACTGAGCACTGAAGGTCGTAAGAAAACCCTCTTTCATGGTCAGAACCCAGCATTAACTACATTTAGATAAAGATCGGGTATCAAACACGTAACACACACTGATACCCAGCTCGGCAAGGAAAATATGTGGCTTCATTGTTTAAGTCTGAAACCTCAGCAAAGAACACACTCATGCTGGTCTTCTGCTAGATGTCTAGATTGTGCTAGACCTTCCAGCGCAATTTGTTTTTTCACGGTCATCTAGATTTCCCTTCCTTTTCTTGCTTACATTTCTTAAGACTAGGTAGAGCACCTTTTCAGGATGAATCTCAGCCCTAACTTCTGTAAATCCTCTGTGGCTCATCTGCCACGTTTCACTCATCTGCCCTAACCTGCTCTTTGGCTATATCTTTCCCAGACCAGGCCTGTCCTTTTTTCTTCTTTCTCCAGCTTGACACTGAAAGCTGCCCAGATTAAATAGCACTCAGCAGGCAGTCCATTTATTCCTTACACACACTGGTCACACTGGTAAAGCGTAGCGGGTCAGGCTGATGTCCCAGCTGGAAGTTTTGCATCTGTGCTTGGAGGTAAGCATGAAAGGGAGTCACCAGGGCTGCTGGACAAACTTGTGGTGCACACAGAGTTAATATGCTGACAGAAACACTGAGGTTTACATCTGAAAAACCAAATATAAAAATAATATGATGAGTAAGACTAAAATTCCCTGTTTTGAGCTTCCATGGGGTCAGCTCCCCTCCCCCCCATTCAGGGCTCAGCAGTCACTTCTCCTTTTCTGCTGTGCCTTGCAGAAATGTGTCCTGGGATGAGTCAGAGCAGGACTTCCAGGCAGCAGTGTTACTGCCTTGGGCTCCCACCAAACAGCAGGCAAAACTGCCTGCTGCTGGGGCCTGGCAGCTCCTTTCATGACTTAGAGGGCTCTCTCCCTCTGATTTGCTTGTTGCCCCTTGATACTTTTCTTTCCTGAATTGTAGGATCACAGAAAACGTTAGGTTGGAAGGGACCTCTGGAGGTCACGTAGTCCGGTCTCCTGCTCAGAGCTTCACCTTTAGATCAGGTTGCTCAAGGTCAAGGCTAGCTGAACTTCTGAAAATCTCCAAGAGATACCACAGCAACCTTGAAAATCTCTTGCAGTGCCTGACCACCTTTATTGGGAAGAACTTTTTAAAATCTTCCTGCCCTATCCACACGCATGGTCTGTCCCTGTTTCTCTGCTTGCCTGTGCCACATCTGCCAATGCTTAGCGTCTGTCTTACACGTGGGCTCTCCAGAGATGTTTTTATATGCCCTCTCCAGAGATTTTGCTGAGGCTCTGGTACCCTTCTCTTTGCAGATAGTGAACTTTCAGGGCACCATTCATGTCCTGCCCTTTTTCAAAAGCGAGCTTCTGACTGTACAAAAAGAAAAAATATGTTTAAGAACATCCTGGGGACAGAGGGCACTGTTCGGTGTGAGTAAGCATGAATTTACTAGGCAACTCTGATCCCTTTATTAGCAAGATTTATGGTGGAAATTCAGCTGCCAATACATTTTCCTAGGGAAGAACACCCCTCCCTCGTGGTGGCTAGGAAGCCGAGCTCCTCTGGAGGGTCCCCTCCTTCAACCAAAGCAGACCCTTGCCAGGCTTTCATGGGACACCCAGGGCCTAGACCCCACTGAGGTTGTGACAGCTAAAGGCGAGTGTCCTGCAGCGCTGGAGTGACTAGAAGAAGGTTTAGCACCATCCCTGGGCTTGGGGTGTTCCTGTCTTGTCAGCACATCACCTCATCTTTGTGGGGAGAGGTTCCCAGTGGGAGAGGTCCCCAGTGGGAGAGGTCCCCAGCGGTACGTCTGTACCAGCCGCATTCCCTGACCCTGAGCACAGCCCAAGCCCAGGTACCGCGCTGAGCTGAACCGCGACGGCAAGCCCAGCCATTACCAGGCTCTGGTGTAAGGTCCTGTAGCTCCCGCCGCGTCTGGGTATTGTGCAAAGGCCACTCACGCAGATGTGGCACTTGGGGACACTGGTCAGGGGTGGGCTGGGCACTGCTGGGGTAACGGTGGGACTCGACGATCTTACAGGTCTTTGCCAACCTGAGTGACTCCTCGATTCCATGGCCCTTGGGTTTAACTGCTTGTGCCCAGCAGCTGTGAGCATCAGCTCTAACCTGCCGGGTCCCTCCTCCTGCCCTGCCCTGCCCTGTCCTGCCGCCGGTGGGATGCGCAGTTCCCCCCCGACAGCCGCAGCGCCGGAGCCCCGGCGGGATGGGGCAGTCGGTGCGGGCCCGGGACTGCCGTTTTGCGGGCCGCTAGCGCCACCGTGCGGCCCCGCCGCAGAAACGCAGCCTTAGCGGGGCCGCCGCTGCCCCCAGCCTGCCGTGAGCCGCTCCCGGGCAGCTGCGTTACAAACCCCAGAGGCCTCCAGACCCAATTAGCGTGAGAGAGTAACTGATTTTCCATTTTTCCTTTTACGTTTATTCCATTTTTTTTTCCCAGCCTGGATGCTCCAAACGCTTTGTTCAGACTGGTGACCCAGACAAGAAAGCAGGACTTTAAAAAATACTAACAATAAAACCCTCAAAAGTAGTGCTTTTAAAATCAATCTGCTTGCAGCATTTGTCATTAATTGACTAATATTTTTGAGTGACTTAATTTTTCAGTAAACAAATTATTTTCCCAAAAGATGTGCCAAGCTCCACTGATATGGCTTGGCTCTTGTGGAAGCACAACACGCCAGCCTCTGGGGGCTGGCACCGGGTGTACCCCACGCCTCTGCCCTCAGTGCCAGCGAGTTATAATAGTTATAATGGATTTACTTTTTTTTTTCTGGAAAGTTGCTTAAGTTCCATTATTGCCTCACTCGGGCGAGAAAGACATGAGATCACAGAGATGGTAAAAAGGGTAAGCACTGGAGACACGCAAATAAAGATGTTGAGAGGGGCAAGAACATCAGATACAAGTCAAAGAGCAGTGGAGATATAACGACTGGTTTTGTAAGTCTGCCTTTAAAAGTAATTTTTTTTTTTTCTCCTCAGCTGAGGAAATAAATCAGTAAAGAATACAGAAAACTCAAAGTCATTTTCAGAGAAATCAGGTTGAAGTGGCTCTGTGGCTTGGGGGAGGCAGGAGGCAGGAGAAGATCCCAGATCCCCACTCCAGTTGTCTAGTTGCTATGTACATATAGCAACACATATATATGTTTGCTATACAAAATAGCAGATTTTGGACTAGACTACCACTGAAAAATTCACTCTGCAGCCATGAACTGTGAAAAAGCTCCCTTCGGTGCACGCGTATTAGCAGCTGCCACCTGATGACACGAGTGCACGTTTCATCCAGAATTCCTCCTGCGCTGGCTTACAGCAGGATGCCATAAAACCTGCAAGGCTTGGAGTGAAATCCTACATCCCTGAGGTCAAAAGCAAACTGCCACTCATTTCTGTGTGACCACGATACCACTATGGATTGCAGCAGTCCGAAATTCCCAGCGTGGCTTGGTTTACCCGCAGAGGTGCCTGGTCTAAGTGTGATGATCACAGATATGATCATCAGCACAGGGGACCGTGCCACTGGAGCAGGGCTTGGGAAGGCTGAGGATAGTCAGGCAGGCAGTAGGAAGGTGTCTGCGGAACACAAGAACCATACAACTTGAGAACAAAATACAAAATACTTTTTCTTTGAAAATTCAGAATTCAGCTTTCTAGATAAGCGTTCTGTTTGCAAGTGAGAAAAATACAACTTTTCTTGAAGTGCACCTGCAGCTGAACGCAGGGTTGCGTTCCTGTTAGATGAACGCAGAAAGGACAGGTAAAGCAGTGCGGGCCGGTGGCTGGCTGAATTCCTGACTGCTGCTGCGGGGCACGACGGTGTGACGCAGCGAGGCCAGGGCCAGACTCTCGAGAGCGTCAGCATCAGCGCTGTCTCCTTGGGGAGTGGGATTCCTTATGAAAACTGGAGTGAGAAACAAGTTCTGTGTCTCGGGCAAAATGGTGAGAGATGGAACTCGCAGGTACATGGGAATGCGTGGAGAGTCTGTATGGGAAACCGTACAGCTCCCGGCCCGCTCGGCTCCTGTAAAGGTCAATCTTTGTTCTTGGCTGACCCAGCGGCTTGGGCGTATGCAGTTTCTGCAGACCTCTGTAAGAACACCGAAGAAATTCGTAAGAATGTAACGGTTGGACCTGGTGATCTCAAAGGTCTTTCCCAACCTAAATGACTCAGTGGTGCTAGCGTGGATGCCCTCACAGCTCACCGTGAGGACACGGAGCTCTGGGCTTCCGAAGCACTATCACGCAGGTTGGAAGGAACCCATATGGCGGCAGCAAGCACCTGCAAAAGTCAAGGTATCTTTTAAAAACACGCGGAGGCCAAGTGCCAGAGGCTGCCACGCTGCCATCTGCTCCAACCACTCCAGAATCCTGCTCAAAAACTTGTTTCCACCCTGCTCGTCTTTACGCATCCGCAGCCCGAAAAGCTTACGGTCCAATTAGGCAGAGGGTTTTTTTCAAAAAAAAAAAAAAAGTAAAAAGACCCCCGCGAACACGTCGCAGAGCGGTCCCACCGCACGCGTCCTGCGCCCCGCTGCCCGGGTGCGGGGGACACCTGAGACCCCCCCGCTGCCCTGTGTCCGCTGGGCGGGACGAGCACCCCGGGGCTGCCCGCAGCGGGGCCGCGGCCGGTGCTGGCGGGGGGCGGCCCGGCGCTGGGGGGGCAGCAGGAAGCGGGGCCGGTGCCCGCCCCCCCCGCGGCGGCGGCCGGAAGCGCGTGCGGCGGCGGGTCCCCGCCGGGGCGGCGACGCTGGTGCCGGGGAGGCCGGGACCGACGTGGCCGGCCGGGGGAGGCGGAGCCGAGGGGCCGCGGGCGGGGCAGGCCCGCGCCGAGCGGCGGCTGGATGGCAGCGGCGGCCCGGGGCACGGTAACGGTGGTCCGCGGGCGGGGGTCGCTGGGCTGCCGCGGCTCGGGAGCCGCTGGAGCGGGGGGGGGGGGGCAGCGTCGGGGCCCGGCCCCGGGGCGGGTTCGGGCCGGTGGTGCCGGGGTCCCGGCTGCCCGCGGCGCGGCCCCGGTTAGCGGGGGGCCGTGCCCGGGGCTGGGAGCCCGGCCCGGCGGGACGCGGCACCGAGAGTTTCGGAAGCGGTTCCGCCGGCGGGACGGTGCTGCAGGAGGGTCTGGGCGGCCGGGGCTGCCCCGCTCCCTGTGTCCCCCCCCGGGAACCGGGCCGGGGGCTCTACCGGCCCGGGGGGTGCGCCAGGGGGGGTCGTCACCCCCTCGCCCCCCGGCTCCGCAGATCTGCGTTTGCTTCGCTCAGCATTGCCCGGGCCGTCCCGCCGGCCGCCGCGGTGGCAGAAACAATGGGAAAATGGCCGGGGGGGCCGGGGGGGGCTGCCGCGGCGAGTGGGCTGGTGGCCCGGGGGGGTGCGCCATTGCCCGCGCCGCAGACCGGCCTCTCCCTCCCGGCTGGGACGGGGGGCGGTCACGGGCTGCCCAGCGGCGGCAGCGTGCAGCGGGTCAGGGCTGTGACCGCCCCCCCGGCAGCTCCGGGGGTGCCCGGGCTCCGCGGGGGGCTGCGCCCCCCCTCCCGCCCCCCCGCGCTGCTGGAGCCGCCCCTCCCCCTGCGGAGCGGGGAGCGCCGGGGACGGGGCCCGCCGGGCAGCGCGTGCCCGAAGGGGGGGCACGGGGGGACAAGGGAGGGGGCCGGGGGTGTCGGGGACCTTCTGTGCCCTGCCCGGGCCAGGGCTTCCCGCAGGAGCTCGGCGCTCGCCACGGGGCTAATGGAGGGAGGCGGCTCGTGGAGAATTTTCTGGCTGGAAATACGCTTCCTCTCTGGAAAATAACTTTTTTCCATTCCATGCAGTACTCTTTTGCAACTGTAAGACCAGGCAACTGGCTTCCAGGGAGAACACTTAAAAAAAGCCTTTTCTTTTTTTTTTTTTTTTTTTTTCTTTTTCCCCCAACAACATCTGAAATGTCATTGCAATGAGCAATTGCGCTGCGACGGGGATGAAGCTGTGTGGTCTGGGAGGGGAGGAGGCGGGTTGCTACAGGAATCCTCGTCGTGTCAATATTTTGTTTTTTTCTTTTCCAATACGTTTTTGCCTTGGCATTTTAAGTTTTGTCCATGTTTTCTCAGGCACTGCCTGCTACTGAGGCGCCCAGCGAGGTAGCCTGGGGGCTCCCCCGGTGGAGGGCAGGAGCTCTTCTGGTCGGTGGGCAGCCTCCCCCTGCCCCTGCTCAGGGGGGGCTTAATGGCAAATTCTCACTTGTTTGTTCTTCCTGAGCCTGGGAAGGGTCCTGAGGCCGTGGCAGAAGGAGCTGAGCAGACCGGCAGACCTGTCTCCTGAATGCTCGGCTCCCTGACCTGCGCGGGACAGCGGGGCTCTGGAGGGTGCTGCCAGTGGTGACGGTGCCGCATGGCCGGGAGCTGTGGTCCCAAAGTGTCCTCATCGTCAGAACTGATGAGTAAATGATGCGCTGCCTGTTCCTCTCTCATGCATGTTCTTAAATAGGTCATGTACCCTTCCTGGGAAAAGCAGCTCTCTCTAAATCTGGTTATGCTTCTGCCTCGCAGTGACCGCAGACTTCTCTGAGAAACCTGGCGGTGCTTTCTCTAGCTTTCTCTAGGACTTTCTCAAGACCTTCTCTGCCAGGGTCCCTAAAACAGATGCTGGTGTCTAAAATTAGGGGTAGGTAAAGACTCGTCTGCAACTGTAGTGGCAGGGTACTATTTTCTCTCTTGAGCACTTTTTTTTTTTTTTCTTTTCCCTAGGACTACATCTTGACTGCTTCTTCCTCTTCAATATTTCTCTTAGGAGCAGCTGGTTTGAATTTGCAGACTTTAGAAACATTAAGTAAACTCAGTGTCTCATGGGGAGCATGTACTAACGAGACAGAGAAGCAAAGGGGCTGTAGAGATTAAAAGGGCATTTCTTTGAGCAAGTGGTTGTGATATGTGGAGAGGCAGCAAATGCCGGGAATGTGCTCTAGGTGATTAGCTGGGCACAAAGATCGGTTCAGGTGTGTCCTGCGTGATGCACCGAGTTCCTCGTAGATGTTTTGTGAGCATCAGGCATTTGGTTGCGTGAGATATGGGGATGTTCTTGAGCCACAAGGTAGTAATGTTCAGGCAGCACTGCTGTAACCAAATGCAGTGGTTTTCCCTGGTGGGATTAACAAGAAGAGACAGACCTGTGGGCCACCAAAAGGTGACGGACACCGGTGTGTTAGGGGAATTGTTTTTCTGCCCAGTTATTGTCCACCAGTGTGCCTTTTTGGAGGAACCTGGGCTGTCTTTTGCTGCTGGAAGGACATGAAACCAGGTGTGCAGCCTGTTGTCAGAGCCCTGGACATGCCCTTTGCCCTGTCTGCTACTGGCTTTCTCCTGGATTTCGGTCACTTTATTCCGAGGGCCCTTTCCGGGCGCCTTAGGGCAGATGTGGGCTGTGAGCGTGGAGGGCGAGATGGAAGAAACGGACCTGCTGGATCCGTTGCAGTGATTACTTTTCCAGACTGATTCTCAGAAGCTGTGATGCCCATGTGGCAGAAGAGGCCAGTCTGTGCCACGTCCCTCGTTGCTGAGCTGCAGAGAGCAGTCGTTTTGCTGCCTGTTGATGCCAAACCGGCACAGAGTTAACTGCTTGGAGACGAATTTTGTCTTTAAGCAGCAAAGGTATTTTTTTCGTGCGACGCTGGGGAGCTAGCTGATTTGCACCGGACAAGCTAGCTCCCAAGTTTTCAGTGAAAAGTTAGGTGGTTTATACAGTTTTTGTGGGAGGTTATACCATCTTCACATGCATATTCATTTGATTTTGACACCCCATCATTCCATTCATAATAGGTGGGATCTAGGTGGAATAGACCTTTTAATTTTCTTTGTTCGGTGATTTCCTGACTTGATGTTCTCCTTATCTCCTTCGGGTACCCACCTTATCCTTTTTAATTACTCAGAGTACATGCCTTTCTCAACACAAACAGCATCACCCAGAGCATTGTACCAAACTCATCCTTACTAACCTTACTAATTTTTTTTTTAAGACCTCGTTTTATTTCACTGTGTTGCCTCTTCATAGGCATGTGGTGGTTGTATAAATCCTTTTTTTTTTTTTTTTTTCCCCTCTCCGTTCTTTGCGAAGAAGCTGTTCTCAGTCATTTTCTAGGTCTAATTTTGTCATAACAGGAGAGGATGTCCGTCAGGCCCTCTGGGGTTGGAAGGGGTGCCCGTCTTTTTTGAAGCAGGGAATTATGTAAGTGCAGGTTGTTGTGCAGCAGCCAGCGAGCAGAGGTCACCAACCTGTGCCGATGCCTGTGTGGCTGGTGGCTTCAGCCTGCATGGGTGCTTGGGACAGAAGAATTTGGTCAGTTAGGGGACAGCTGACACTTCAAGAGCTTCCTGTCTTTTTTGTGGTTTTGTGGTTTGGTTTGTTTTTTCTTCTCAAGGAGAAATTTGGGGGGATTCTGTGGCACAGTTGTACCATAGCTGTGGGTGGCTGTTTGCATAGCTGTGGGGGGAGCCAGGAGGTCTGGCAGCGTTGCAGGCACGTTCACCTGGTGGAGCTGGGCTGGGGGCAGCATCTCTGCCCCATCAGGCTCTCCTCGCGCTTGTTACTGGCTCTCCTGAGCATCAGCTCGGTGCCTGGGTTGAGCTGGTGCGTGGAGTGCTGTGAGAGATGAGTGTCCCTTGCTGCTGCCCCTGCTTTGGCACCGTGTAAATTTGTTTCTTCATATCCAGGCTGAATCTTGTTTACCGTTTGAGCTGATGCTACAGCGTGGAAGAAGAGTTCAGCACTTTCCCCTTTTCTTGTGACTTTCAACATACGCAGACTGTTCTGTTCCCTCTAGGGTTATCTTTTTATGATACACACCCAGGCCCTTCAGTCGTTTTTTCCAGGTCATGCTTTCTACACTGTCTTTGTTTCTTTCCCCGGCCATGTCTCTGATTTTTGCATCTGTTTTATGAAGAAGAGTATGTTGGCTGGGTGCGGTCTGTTGGCTGAAGTCTCTCTCATCTGTGTGGAGTGGAGTAGAATCACTGCTGCTGTGTCGCACCTACAACGGAGCTACTAACACGTCCCAGGCTGTCAGTTGTTTACTTTATAGTGACAGAAGCCTGCTGGCTTGGAATTAATTTCTGAATCAGTGTAACGCACGTATACTTTTTTTTTTTGTGGCACATCGGAGTTACTGTTTTGTCATGTCCATGTGCCTTTTTTTTTTTTTTTTTTTTTTTTTTTTTTTACCCTGTAGTATACTGTTTCATACTGATCTTTACTGAAATTGGTTTGATAGTATGCTATAGGTAGGTCAAGGGTTCCTGCAGCCAGATCAAAATCCTGCAATAAGATGCCACAAAATCCTGAGCTGGTTTGAACTTGCTATGTTGAAGTTTTTTTTCGTTTTGTTTTTTTTTAGGAAAAAAAAAAAAGTGATGGGTTTTGTATAGGTCAGTAGAGTTTACACTTGATCAGATGTTACCTTGCTACAGAAAGTTTTAATGGTTCTTGCACAGCTTGCCCGTTTTAATGGTTCTTGCCCAGCCAGTGTCTTCATCAGTTCCTTCTTGCATCCCCCTGCTCCTGATCTCCATGGTCACTGTGCTTAGAACTGTGCTCTCCTTCACGGGAGCCGTGGGATCCTGTCCTTTAATTTTCGTTTCGATTGCTCACTGCAGCTGGGCCTTCCTCCTGCAGTGATTTAGTTCAGGGACTGAAATTGGAAAAGGGCCAAACCTTTAAAAAAAAATTGTTTTCCCTGCTAGTTTGTTCTGACCCGGCTCGGTCATGGAGTCAGGTTTAAGCATGGGGAGGGGGTGCTTCATGGGGGGGGTGGGGGACAAGGGGCAGCAGCGTCCTTTCCAGCTGCAGTGAGCCCTTAGATTGGTTCTGACACCCAGAATTTTGTTTTGGTAATTTCAGGCTCCTTTCTGTCTGGCTGTTACTTAATGCTTTGCTATCTTTATCACTTTCTTATCTTATAGGTAACTACAAACTGATCATTTAACTTGATCAAGAGTCTTTCAGAGGATTGAAGTTACTGGTCTGTAACTTCTTAAGTCTTCTGCCACCTTTTTTTTTCCTTTTTATCAAGGTAGGTGAAGCATGATGCTTCTCCAGCCTTCTGTGGCCTTCCCGTATTCCTGTAAATTTTCAAAGATGGTCACTAACGCTTCAGAGATGACTTTGACTGGTTTCTTAACGTGCTTTCAGGGGAATGCTGCTATTCCCTTTCAATCTACAGCTGCTCTGTGAACATTTCTTAAGCCGTTCTTTTCTAACCCGCTCTTTCCTCCCATTTCCAAATTAATTTTGCTTGTCGTATTTCACTTTTTCTTCTGGATTACTTCAGCCTTTGCATCATTTGCTCTCCTTTCCTGTTTGCCAACAAGAGTGTAATTCTTTCTTTTCCTCTTCTAACACATCTGCTTCTCTCTGGTTTTCTTGTGACTGAAGAGTTCTTAGTAACGGTGGTGCTGATTTTGACTAAGAGACCATCTAACCCAGTATCCTTCTAGGAAAAAATAAAAATAGGACAAGTATATATATTTTCCAACTTCTTCCAGCCTCCAGCTCCTTTCCCATAAGTGGGTTTCCTGAGTCTGATGGGAGCTGTCTGACCATGAACAGTCAGTAGGTTTGTCCTTCTAGTACTCGTCCTGTCTTTTGTTGAATCCATATCAAATTTTCGATTGTTTTTGGAGGAGTACAGCCACACAGGTTACCCGCTGATGAAGAGTCACGTCAGTTTGTTTGGAAGCTGACCCTCTCGGGCTTCATGTGATGGGCTGTATTAGCACTTCTGTCATTAGAGCTGGTGAACAATCTACCCTGTTCACCATCCTTACACCACTCATGATTTCATGGTTTGGTTGCCTGTCTAGCATCCTGATTTGTGACATGGATGCTGTTCCATGGTGAAGAGAAGACTTACCTGGGAAGTATCTCTGGTCAGTACGTTTCTCTGAAGCCTCGGGACAGTGAAGGGCAAGGACAAAGGTGCTCGGAGTCCTTGTCCAGCCCACCCGAGGGGAGATGCTGAAAGCCAGGCTCTTTCACAAGATGTCTCGTGCAGTTTCATACACCCGATGCTAAACAGCCTCTCTGTCCTTTAGCGCTCTGTTGAAATCGGAGAGAGTTTCAGGTGTTCCTTAGAGGGGTACATACCTGTGCTGGGGTGCTGAGGGGGGGGATGGTGTCCCCAAAGCCCTTCCCCCGCGGTGGCGGGAGGGGCTCTCGGGCACGCTCTCAGAACCGCTCTCCCTGCTCTTTTCAGAGGTTGGCCAGCCTGGCTGAGACCACTTAGCGATGACAAAACAAAAGCTTCTGCTTGATGGGACGCTTTCCTTGTTTCTGATCGTGGCCTGTGAGGCTCAGCAGCTCCCGAGGAGTCATGTCGCTGCTAGCTCTGGTCCTCTGTGCGAGAAGGAGCCCGAGTCCTGGGGAAGCCTTTTCAGCAGCGAGCGGCTGGATGCCTGGGTCTGTTCCCTCATCGGTTCGCTCATGGTGGGGCTGAGTGGGGTCTTCCCCTTGCTGGTGATCCCATTTGAGACGGGAGCCGCTCTGCGATCAGAAGGTAAGCCTGCTACCCGCGTTGGCCCTTCTGAGGCCAGAAGTCCTGGGTTGTGACTGAACGGCACAGGGATGAGCTGTGCCTTGTCATGGAAATACCGGCCTCTAAACCAGTCCATTTCTGGTGCTTTAGGCTGTACCTGCTGATGTGGTAGGGAGCCTTCGGACAAATGCAAGCCCTGCATGGAGCGTGTACAAAGGATGTTGTTTGTTTAGCATCCTCCTTGGTCCAGGACCCTCCCACGCTCGCCTGTCCCAGCCAAGTGGTGCAAGGGCTTTATTTTGCACTCCGGCTATTTGTTTTGTGCTCTCTCCTTTGAAAGCTCGCTTTGCAGATGCTTCCAGTTCAGATCTCTCTGTGCAAAATCTCAGCTGGAGATGTTTTGGCTCCCAACTGAGTTGTGATCAGTTTTTTTTTTTTTTAATTTTATTTTTTTTATTTTTTTTTTTTTTTTAGCTGGATCACACCGTTTGAAGCAGTTGCTGAGTTTTGCAATTGGTGGACTGCTGGGGAACGTGTTCCTGCACCTGCTTCCCGAAGCCTGGGCCTACACGTGCAGCGCAACAACAGGTATGGAGGCCCCTCTGCCTGGAGCAGTCTGTGCTGTCCCTGCTGCTACGGGGTTTGAGCCCGTTCCGTCTTGAAAACACAAAAGACCAGCCAGGCTGGGTCATCCCCAAAACTGGTCTAGGCTGGTATTCTCTTTCAAAGAATGTGTAAAAGCAAATGCCTAAGGAAGGATGTAAGAACAATAAAAACGCATGTAATGCTTCATCTTTGTTCCTTGCAGTCCTCCAAAGATTTTGGGATTGGAGGCTTCCTGAGTTGGCCACGGTTTCTTTACATTTAGTAACTTGCAGTGGATTTTTTGTCTATCAACTTTTCCTGTCTTGCCTTGGACTCCTGTAAATTTCTGTTGATTTTCCTTTGTCCTTTCTGTAAGGAAAGGGAATGCTTCTTCAACCTGGTGGGAAGTTAGGAATGTGTTTGTGGTCTGGTACATGGATGTGTGCACCGTCTCAGGTGGAGGTTCTGCCCCATCAGACATGTCTTGTCTATGAATCTGTCCCTATAACAGTGTTACCTCTCGAGTCTCTTTCTTGGAACTAACTGGGGCCCTTCTGCTGGGTACATTGATTTGTGGGAGGCCAGATGTCTTGCCCTCTCAGTCTTTGCTCGAGGAGAAGTCATGGAAAATTGTCCATAGAGCCGTGACCAAGGTGGCGGTAGGGGGATGGGGAGCAAAAGAAAATGCAGGTGGGAGAAATCTGTGTTTGCCAGCGAGCTAAAGTCGGGATGGAGTTTGTGGTACCTCCTTCACCCCTCTGACAGCCAGGGTTGTTGAAATCTGTAATGATTGTATGTATCTCTCCGCTTCAGCAAGCTGATAGCGTAGGAGGCAAGTGCTACTGCATCCCACCTGTTGAGAAACCAGGAAATCATTTCCCTGCTGAAAATGTGAGGGAGCAAAAAGGATGCCCTGGGTTTCCCAGGCTTCCTTGCACCCATGTCCTGGGATTTCAGATCTGCTGGGCCTTTGGTTTTCTTCTTCCTCACGACTCTAGCACTGCCAGCAAAACCCTCTGTCCTTTCCCCCCCCCCCCTTTCTACAGTGGTTCCCAACTGACTTGCCTTCCTGCTCTAGCTTGTTTGCTTCTGCCAGGCTGTCCTGGAGCGTAAAGGTTTCCTTGACCCGCGTAAGCCCCATTAGAGTCATTCTGTTCTGCTGCTGCAATGCAATCTTCATTTCTGCAGCCAGGCTGAATGGATGATTATCTCACAAGCTTGGCTGTAATTGAAAAGAAAGTTTATAGCTGTGGGCTTAATAACTTGCCCAGGTGTGGCAGAAAGGGGAAGGTGAGTCTGTAGCTCTGCTAATGGCAGATTTCATGTCAGGGCTTGCTGCTCAGTAGATGCAGCTGCAGGATTTTTGTTGATGTAATCTCTGCTTGCCTCTGGAGCTCAGGGAAAATCCCAGTATTGTCAGGAAATATGCTGGATTGCACTATTGAAGCAAAAACAGCGGGGGCCCTCGCTCTGTGAGTACCCTGAAATGAGGATATCAGTTAGATCAAGAACGAGCGAGTTAAACTAATTTGCCTTGAGATATGTTTGCTCCATATTCCTCGTAGGAGGTTTCCCCATTGTCTTGTTTCTTGCTTTTTTTTTTTTTTTTTCCTTGGAACTGCTGGTTAAACTGTCTGGAGCAGGGTGGGTTCACATGTGGGAAACACTTGATAGCGACGTGACAATTATTCTCTCATCCCTTAGGAGAAGGGCAGAGCTTTCAGCAGCAGAAGCTTCTGGGCCTCTGGGTGATCATTGGTTTCCTGACCTTCCTGGTGCTAGAGAAGATCTTCCTGGAGAAAGAGGAGGAGTGCCCCAGGGTGGTAAGTCAGCAGCCAGAGGGGAGGGAGTGCTGTTGTGTTTGCAGCACTGTGCTAAACGCCTCATCTGCCCTACCTGACAGGCTCAGCAGCTTTTTGGGAGCTTTTTGCCGCTTCTTTGACACCGGCTGTAGAAGGTGTTTCATCTCCAGGCTTTGGGTTTGTGGTGTTAACTGAGATTTCTCACCTCTGAGCTGCTTTTGTTCTTGATGTGTAGAAGAGAGCTCCCCTTTTCTGGGGACTCTGCAGCTGGGGCTTTTGCTCAGGTAAGCTTGGAGGGATGGCAGCTTGCTGATGCACGTTCTGCTGAGCCGTCATAAGTCATTCCCCTTCTGAGTCCTCAGCCGGGACAAAGAGCAGCCTTCTCTGGAGGGTGTTCCTCGCTGCCCACCCTTCCTGGGTACGGCCTGCACCGGGCATGACTTTGGGTAGCTTTGTGGGGGTTTTGTGAAGGGGTTTGTGGCTGGCCAGGGAATGGTAAGCATTGGTTCAGAGGAGTCACCCAGCTGCAAAGGGGCAATGCAGGCAGGTGCCAGAAGGTAGGTTCCCCAAGGCAGAGGAGAGCAACTGGTCCTCGGACATCTGCACAGCTCCTGGCAGCAGCTCCTGTACACCCTTCAGTTCTTGCTGTGCCATGGCTTTTGAGAGGTGAAACTGCAGTTCAGGCACTGCCTAAGAGCAATTAGCTGTTACTTCGACTCAACGTGAGACTTTAAAGTCTGAAAGGAACTTAATCTTTTCATTTACAGAGAGAATGAAGTCAGACATAAACGTTTTGTTGTTTGGAAGCTGACAATCCCAGCTATTGAATAGTTCTCTAGACGTAGTTATTCCGATGCACTGGGGAGAGCAAGCCTCCTTGTTCCCCCATCCCCTGCCCAGGTGAGTTGTATTTCTCTGGGCAGCAGCTGCCAGCAGGAGTGGCAGGCTCAGTCCCACGTCTTTCCAGTGGGACCTGGCTCATGCCAAGGGCACATGACTCCAGTTCCTCCTCTGTCTTTCTACTTTCCTTCTCTTGGTGATTGGGGAAGTCTTCGTTCACGTTCCTCACAGTGCAGATATCAGAATGCTCTCTGAAATTGGTCTCGTTTCTGGCAGTTGGTTATTAAACTGGTGTACCAAAGCTGCTGATTTGTAAAGACACAAGGATTCAGGGTGAGGACTGGATTTCTGACCACGATTCATGCTCATTCATCACTGACAAAAAAGGCAGTAACAAGTTGTTTTCCCCAAATTTAGGGCTGTGATGCCAAAGCACCAGCTGGAAGGATTCCCAATGGAAGTGGCTATCCCCTGCGGAAGGTGGCAGGCCAGTCCCAAAAAGCAGGAACAAATTCAACTCAGTGTAATGGCTCCTCTCTCCACTCTTGTCCAACAGACAACAGAATCAAGGTAAGAGACCCGCAAACTGACCTTCACATCTTATGTTTTCGGGACACATCTTACAAAATTCAGTCGGGAGTTGTCTGTGGAAAGAACTGTGCCTGAGTGGGGAACCTGGTGTCTGAGTGAGCTGTGCTTAATCTTGCTCTGTCAAAGTGTCTGTCCAGGTCACAGCAGGGAGGACGCAGCAGACTTGGAGAAAATCTGCACTGCAGCTTATGCAAAAGGGGCAAAGTCACTATTGTGAAGGCTTAAGTCTGATGATGTGTGTTTTGGCTGAGTTGTGAGACCAGAGTACAGTACTTTTACATTTTGTTACACTTATCTTACAGTTATTATGTTGTCATTTGCTGAAATTGTTGTGCCGTGATTTCTCTGTTCTCTGGTGTCTGTTTTGTACCAAGTGTGAGCTGTGGGTTTCCTTGCTTTGTACCAACTGTGAGCTGTGCGTTTCCTTTTAAGGCACCTTTTGGAAGTATTTTGAGTGTTGAAGCTGTCCCCTCTAAAACTTAGAAGTTAGGTTTTTCTCCAATGAGCAGTTTATCTGCTGCCAGAAAGGGCTTCTTGTCTACTTCTGCCTCCAAACCTGTATTTCGCATCACTTCCTTTGCCCTGGACCTCATCTGACCCTGCAGTGAGCCTATTCAAGGAGCTAAACAGGCAAAGAATTTTTTTTTTCCACCCGTAGGTTCATTTCTCTCCTAACTTCTTGAATCAGCTTGGCGTGTAGGCAGGCAGCCTGTAGTGCTGGGGTAAGGGAGATCAGCCAGCCCATAGGACTGGAGGTGGAGGAGGGGAAAGGAGTGCTGTGGTGCTGGGCAGTGGCTAACGTTTAAATTGGCTTTGCTTTCAGTTTTGTGCTCTTGTTTTTGCACTGCGGAAACCCTCGTCTGGGTGGACTTTACAAGCAAGAGAGTAAACGACCACTTTGACGAAGGAGGACCTGTAATTTGAGTTTGAAATGTGCGAGATTGTAGGAGAGTAACTATGAACAGAACGTGTGGTTGCGTGAACTAGCCCACACGTGGCTATGTGGTCAGTCAGAGGCTCTTCAGTCTTTCTGTTTGAGATCTGTTTGGCTGTAACTTTATTGCTCTTACCACGCAACGTGAAAGATATGCTGAGGTCACTGGGTATTTTTGGTACGTCACACTCGTGTAATGTGTATAGAACACTGCACAAACTGCAAGGCGCTGCAGTGATGTTTCTAGAGGTGATAGTGGTGAAGAAACCAATATTACTGGGTTATGAAACATTGTGCCATTATCTCAGAAAGGTTTATACAATGAACTGCGGACTTACGGAATGGTTAGTCTACCACTGATTTCAATTAGAAATGTAACGCTGATGGGGGACGCTATTGCACAGGGTCTGATCCTAATGTAGAAAATAATAATGTAATTAGTGCTAGTTGATGTGATCTTAAGGAAGATAAATTCTCATAATCCAGACATTTTTTCCCTGCCTTTTATTTGGTCATGATTGTTTGGTAAAGGTAACGACACTGACAGATGTATATAAAACATAACTTTCTCCACATTCAGATAAAACTAGTACTGTATGAAAACAGCTTTGCTAATATTAGCTGTCTTAAAAATCAGGTATTCTATGTTATCAGCAAGGACTGGGTTAATGCAGCTCCCCTCAATTCTGTTCACTGGTGGTTTATGATTTTTCTGAGTGATTATTTATAAAACCAGTATATCTTCCAGATACTACTATGTTACTTAAATGGCACATTGTGACTACACGAGGTCAGTGATACCAGCTGAACTGAGTAACTTGATCAAAAGAGCTGAATTTTTAACATGTTTTGATAAGCGCAATTAATAAGGAATAGATGAAGAAAGAATGCAGATTATATGTACTAGATAGGGACAGTTTTTTGGAAGTCAGTGCCTTGGAAAAAGGATGAGAGTCACAGTCGGAAATTGTTTGAACACATTCTTCCATCACGATGCTGCAGGCAGGCGGGTGGGTGAGTAGGAAATAGTGTGTAAGAGAAGAGGCAGGTGTTCCTCTTTCTGTATAGCAGTAATGGCATGGCTGGCTGACTCTTTCCAGTAGTGTTATTCACAATACCCCAAATACTACTGATCATTTGTAAAGGGCTCAGAAAAGAGCTGAAAGAATTATTTTAGGTTTGCAGTACATAAGAAGTGGTTTTCTTTGGTCTTTAGCTCTGTCGATGTGATGGATCAGGGGTGACTTAGAGTACACAAATAGCCAGGCAAGAGGCATGACCAAATCTGAATAGTTAAAGCTGTACTAAATGGTAGCAGAGTAGAAATCAAAGACAACTCTGTAACGGAGGGTAACTTGCCAGTGGATCGACTTGCCTTAGACATAGCAGAGTCTTTGTCACTTGTGGGCTTTAAGCTGTGGTTTAAGCTGTTCTCTACAAAGTGCACTGTAGGTTAAGAAACAGTAGGCTTCGTGCAGAAATGGAAGGAGATTCTTTCAGGTGCATTCTGTAGAAGGTCTAGACAACCATGAAGAGCCCTTCTAGCTTTAAAATCCTAACACGTCTGTTCAGTCTTATAGTAAGGTTGTTGTCTAATTTGTATGAAATAGAAATTACTGAGTTAATGGGTGTAGTTGTAACTTTCTACCTTACGAGCATATTTTAATAGTCTTTCTGGTAGGGGGGAAATTACCAAAACTACCAAGATATTCCTGCATTGTTAGCCTGTTTCCTTCAGCAGCAACATAAGCAGTCATTCCATCTGCCTGTCCACCTGTTCCGTCCTTCATCCTTCATTTTCAGTAATTTTTGAACCATAATTAATTTTACTGGCGTTCAAGAGAGGGTAGATGTCTTGAGGGTAGTCACATTTCTGCAAGTTCCATAAAAATCAGCATGGTGGCAGAGGAGGAATGCAAACTAATGCCTTGTTGAAAAACTCGGGCAGAACTTAGATGCTGCTTGGCATCCGCCTGGCTGGCAGGTCGGTGGGTGGTCTCGCTGCCCGTGCCTGCTGGGGAGGGGGCTGTCGGGTGGGGAAGGGGTGTGCAGGGAAACGGCACCGCTGCAAGCAAGCGAAGTAGGTGCTCTCAAAAGAAAGAGAAAGCCATAGCAAACCAGCCTGCTTTGGTTCCACTGTTCACTCAGTAATCCCCTTTTTTTTTTTTCCCAGAAAACAAAAAGGAAAAGATACTATTTCAATAAACAAAGCCACCCTTCAGGGCTTAATTAGTAAGCTGGAATCAGTCGTCCTTTGTACATATATATTAGAACTTCTACTCTTTAGCTGCTGCTGTAATAATTTGTCCTAGCTTGAAAACTGCAGGTGGGAGGCTTCCTTTGCACCTGAACGTGGTTCTCTCCTGCATTGCAGCCTTTATTCCCTCAACAAGTAGAAACATTGTAGAGTACTTTTGCCTTGCTTTATTCTTTTTTTTTTATTTTCCCCTGTGGCACATGGGGTCCTTGCTGCTTTGTAGAAGTATGTTTCATTGCACAGTGACATTAATTCTGAAGCATGAACATAAACACTTCATCTGGCTGTGCTGTTTATGAGCAATGAGAACATCCTATTAGGAATTCACAGAATGTGAATGTCAGAGGCTCATAACTGTCAAACCAACCCAATTTATTTCTGCGCACTCCAAGGCTTTCCTTCTTTCAGTGACAGCTTTTGCCCAAGCCACCAACAAAAAAAACACCTCCTAATGTTTTAATCATGAAGTCTATTTTTTCCCTATATGGTGGCATGGGAAAGCATTTTTGTGTAAAACTTCAGTGAATAATTATTACTAGCCTGTGGGGAAAACACAATCACATAAAATCCCAACATGAAAAGGAGAAATTTTAGACAGTCATATTTGGCTGAAGATGAGGAATGAGAAGTAAAACTGCTGCATTTGTGGGTCTGCCAGTGTGCATCCCTTTGTGTTCCCCTTACAGCACCATGCAGGGAACTTCTGCATTCATTGTAGACACGTTACCCAGATTATTACTTAGACATGATCTGTAGTTAGGCTTTGCTTAATTCTTTATTTTCGTTTTTAATCACTAATGCAATTTAGAAAGTTTAGAGCCCATAAAGATGTCCTGAAATTGTGCAGTAGGAGAGAGAGAGGCTTGACAGAAAGCCCCACCTGAGCTGTGGCTTACAGAGGGCAGGAAGAAAGGAAAGATGCCCCAAGTGGAGTTTGATAGGAACAGGGAAGAGCAGGAAACCAAAAAGGGGTCATGAAACCCATCAGTGCTTGTGTTTTTCCAGCTGAACTTTGGCATCTGATGCTATGGTGAGTGAGGGGTTAATACCTCACAGTTTATAGACAGCCTCTCCACTCACTGGATGCTGCCCAATATCTGGAGTTAATCTATGCCAACTGAGAGCCTGATGTATTGGCTAACACCTGGTTTGATAATAATTTACACTGCAGTGCAGTATCTCAGGACTCACATGCAGTATTTGGTTAAATATGATGGAAAAACCCCAACAAACCCAAACCAAAAAACCTGTGAGCAAAAGAGCTGGGGTGGTACCCTCATAAATTGCTTTTGGTCAAATACTCAGAATTTGTCTGGAAATGACCATGGTTAACATAATTAGGGAAGTATTATGTGGAGATGGACTTGTGAGGAAGGAAGCTGCTTTATGCTTATAATTTTAAGAAGTGTGTTTGTGTGCAAAGGCATATGCATGCTGTATAACCTTCTAGTGGGTGGGGTTTTGGTGACTGTCGTTACTATCTTCTCTTTTTATTCTTTAAGGGAAAGCAAACACACAAGCACTTTTAGTACAATGCTTGAAGATTTTTTTAGTTATAAAAAGCGATTTCAGCAACATTTGTTTTGTTGCGTTGTTTTTGCCAGCTTTTGAAGAGGAGATATTTAACAGTTGGATATTGAAGTACATGGCTGGGAAACAAGGTCAGGTCATGTTTGAAGCCAGTCACCTGTGTAAATTAGTCAGTGTTACCTAAAATTGGTTTGATTTAGAATCAGATATATTCTTGCATTTTGGCTTTCCTCTTTTTCCTTTTCTCTTTTTGTGTTTCTAGAGCTCTTTGTCACTTGCGTAAGGCTGTTGTCCTAACCTCGGGCAATACTTGTCTACTCTAAAACTTACTTTACTCTAAAACTGAACATTTTAATTTGTAGCTGAGCACTGACATAGTTTAAGATCTTCACCAGAAGTGCCATGTCCTGACCTTTCCCATCTGGTTGTGACTCCTTAGTAACCTGTGTCGAAGCTGTGTGTTTTCTTTTATCTTGTTAGAGCTCCTCTTTTATCAGGGGCTCTTCCTTCTCTTTGCAGATTAGCGGATACCTCAATCTGCTGGCCAACACCATTGATAACTTCACGCACGGCCTGGCAGTAGCAGCCAGCTTCCTGGTTAGCAGAAAGGTACGGTTTCTGTCACCAGCTGTGCACTGAAATGGAGAGCCCTGCTCTTAAGGATGATGCCACGTGCAAAAAAAAGCCAAAGATGTGAGGAGTTCCCTCCTGTTCTTGGGAAGCTTCTGAGAAGATGGAGACTACAGTCAAAGGCAACCCTATCCTGACTCTGATTCAGAGCTTCTTCAAACTTGGGACATGTTAATCATTTGTAGAGTGTTAGGGGGAGGGTTAGCTCATCTACACTTTTGTTGAATAGTTCTAAACTCTGAGTAACAAGTTTTAACTGGGAGAAAGGGGCCTTGACATGCTGATGGAAGTCTTGTCTCTCAGAGCTGGAGGACTGGTTCCTAATCGCCTTCTCTCTTCCACTGCAGGTTGGTTTCCTAACCACAATGGCCATTCTCCTGCACGAAATTCCACATGAGGTGAGAGGGCTTTGTATCCTGCCATCCTGAGGGATTACAGCTTCATCTGCCAAGAGGAGGGCTGGGTCTGATTAACATTTTCCTGTCCCTTTAGAAGCTGCTCCCTCTGGGAGGCTGACAACATGGAAAGCTAGAGAAAGAGTCTTGAAGCACTGGTCTTGTTATGGAAAGCCTTTGTGGCTGGGAACGTTCATGTTCATTAACTGTCAGCTCTTGGTTTTCTTAGGTTGGAGACTTTGCAATCCTACTTCGGGCTGGCTTTGACCGCTGGAGTGCGGCCAAGATGCAGCTTTCCACAGCTCTGGGGGGGATTCTAGGAGCCTGCTTTGCAATATGTGCTCAATCACCAAAAGGAGCAGGTAAGGCTTCCCGGGACCCCCGTCGGAATAGGGGAGGGGGTTATTGTTCTTGTGTGCGTATTTTCTTTCCCTTCTCTGTTCTCTCCTGTGGCTTTGTCTCGGTAATAAGAAAAGCTTTTTGTGTTTGTGCAGGGGAAACGGTAGCCTGGATCCTCCCTTTCACTTCTGGAGGATTTCTGTATATTGCCTTGGTAAATGTTGTGCCTGATCTCCTGGAGGAAAAGAATCCTTGGTAAGTTCTGCAGCAATTCTTACTGCCAGGGAGCAGGGATAGGGCCCTTCCCCCTGCCCGTTCTGGAAGGACGAGAGTGCCAGCTTTCCAGGTCCCGTGGGCAAGGCTGGAACCTAGGTGGGCTGCTGCGTTAGCTGTTGCGTTGGGGGGATGACAAAGACCCCGTGAAACAGAAGAACCTTCAGCTGGGTCAGTCACAGAGGTTGGGCTGGCGCAGCATGTGGCGTGACCAGCAGGGACAGGTTGCTCAGAAACGTGGCCCGTGGGGTGACCCGCTCCCCAGGCTGTCTTGTCAGCTTCTGGTGGATACTGGTCTAGGGGCTGTCTGAACCAGGGTGAGGGTTGTGTGTGTCTGATAACTACACGTGAACCTTCCTTCACATCCTTCTCTCATCTTTTGTTGACCCTGTCCATTACTTGGGCTTCTGCCATCTCCCTTTGGCAGCAAGTTTGCATAGTTTGAGTGCACCGTGTGAAATGATGCTTCTTACTATTTGCTTTTTAGCCTCTTGCTTATTAATTTTGATTAACTGTTGCTGTGTTGCTGTCTGAGTAGAAAATAATAGTTCTATTCTCTTTATCATTCTGCATTTCATAGTCTGTTATTGCATCCCACCTCAGTCATCTCTCCCACCTCGGTCATCGTATACGCTGGTATATGTATTCTGGTCTATTTGGCCTCCCCTCAGCTGTGTTATTCTAGTTTCTTGCAGCCTGATTAAGGCTGTAGCAGGTCCAAATCCAGCTGTACCACAGTAAAGGCCCTCTCAGACCTGGCTGGCAGAGCTGCCCCTGAACGTTCCCTCCAATTTCAGTTGTAATGAGACAAGTGACATCAATAGTTTAAATAAGAAGCCTTGGCTCACCTAGTTCATTTTGATGGTAACGGTTAAGCGCTCAAAAACCAGCTCCACAGTTATATCTGAGAGGCAGGAACTTCTGGTGGAGAAATGTTAGTGACCAGTTGGGAGCTGGCTTTTGGGTTGGTCACCTCTTGTGCTGGCAAAGTATGCGGAAGCCGTGGGTACGTGGCTACTTCAATGCAGCATAAACCTGAGATGGTGCTAAAAGAATAGCAAAATTAAGCGGGTTTTTTTTTTCTTCTATTTTTGTAACTGTAGTTGTTAGCTGGATGAGATCCCAAAAGTATCTGTGAACGTGCTGCAGAGGTGCCAGTCCCTGGTGAGAGAAGGGACAGGAGACGCCGGGGTAGCTGCGTGACTGAGTCAGCTTTACATTGAGTTTGAAACCTGAGGTTGGGCCTTGCAGCTGAGTGGAAACAAATACATGCCAGATGATAGACAACTTCTTTGCTTGGGGTGCTGGGAAGGAGTCGTCTTAGCTGTGTTAGTGACTTCATACCGCTGTTGTGTTCTCCTTGTGGTAGATTTGGAAGGGCAGAGAACAAACCATGTGTGAGCCTCTACACTGCTGCCTGTTGGGATTGGTCTGGGGCTCCTCCTAATTTTGCTGTTTCTTTCCCAGGAACTCCCTGCAGCAGATTCTGCTCCTGTGCACAGGCATTACAGTCATGGTGCTACTCTCGCTCACAACGGAGTGACCTCTGCGCAGACCTCAGGATGCCTCCCAGAGCCACCCCAGTGATTCTAAGCTGTTACAAAGCAATAAGGAACACTAATATTACTTCCTATGTGTGTGCGTGCAGACCTGGCTGCTAGTGTGAGAAGCAGGTGAGAAAGAGATCTGGGTGTGCAGGACTTCATTCCCTGGCTCTCCTATCCCTGGCTGTTCAACAACCACGTTACGTCTCTGGGACCTAGAGATGACCTGCGTCGCATTGTTTTGTATAGTAAGGAAGCAGAGTAGAACTACTAAATGGGATCTTTTATAGGTCAATACAATGTAAAGATGTAAAAAAATGAAAAACTATATATGAAAAAGTATATAGTGATTTATATTGTTCCTTTCAAACAGAAGATCTCAAGGCTTTTCTATGTACTACATGCAGAAGTAACTGCAGCTGTTTTAGAGCTGTAGGGATGCATTCCTGAATTACTCCGTAAAAGGCTGAAAGAATGTGTGCTCTCAAAATGTAAATTTATAAAGGAGGCTGCCTGTAGACAACCTGCAACCGTTACCTTAGGAAGTTAACGTACGTTACGTTTTTCCGTTCTTCAGCAGAAAGATATGTTCTCTTAGTACAGTTCCCAACTCACATAACCCCTTTATTGCTGTTATATTCCCGGAATACATATACTCCAGAACCTTACCGTAATTATATACGGTGACATATTTCTTTTCATGGGTAGCAGAGTGAAATGCATCTCACCTGTTGGTCTGTAGGCTGCAGCAGATCTGTTAACTGAGAAGCCACTGCCTATGGGTTGTTTCACAGTGAGCTTCTCACTTTGCTGAGAGTATGCCACGTGTGAATAACACTGCGGTCTCTTGCCATGTTGCATCTAAACTGTTGCAATTCCACTACATCTTCTCCCAGAAAATACTATGAAACAGTTAATGAAATGGAGAATGGTAGTCGTCATGGAAGGTGACCTTATATACTAGGATGAACCTAGGCTTTTCATTGCTTTCTTTTTTACCAAATCCACTAGGTTCTACTCAGGGGTTTGTGTATTTATTTCTTTTTCATGACTATACGTGTGTGCATGTACAATTTGTGTAGAAACTCAAACTGGGATGCACCTACTGTTAGGCTGCGCATCTTCAGAAATGCAGGAATAGCTTTTTCCTTGCTAGTATATTAAGACGTACAGTCATGAGCTGTTTTCTTGATTGTTATTACAGTGCCTGGCACACTGTTCCTATAATTAATATTAATGATTCCTAATTTACACTCAGAACATAGCCTCCGCTTTTCCTACAACAGAATAGTAATTTATTGATTTGATTTTGCTTGAAATAACATCCTATTTCAAAGTCATTTTTCCCTGAGAGATCCAGGTGTGCAGTGGTGTGCAGACACAGAGACCCAGGCATTTCTGTGTGTTAGCTGTTCGAACAATGGCTAAACTACGGGTTGTAAAAACTTCTACATCTGTGCGTGTGGCATGTCGTGGGCTGCAAAGCTGAGGGAAGATGCAGGAGAGTGCTGGGAGTGAAACCGAATAGGAAGCCTCATCTCATTCCTTATTCCACAGCTCCATACTAAATAGCACTGCTTTCACATTTTAGGAGCAGCTTCTTACTACATGAGCCATGTGAGAAATATGTTGCCTAATTTAGAAAGTAGTAAAGCTCTTCTAAGTACTGTAAAAGTGATGATTAATGCAATAGTTGTAGCCAGCCTTTTCAATGCTCAGTAAAGCTTCTTTCTTCCCCTGCTGTTCAGAGTAGAAAAGAAGTCGGCAGGACTGAGAGCCGTAGGAGGGCTGGTCACAGTGAACGGTGTCCGTGCAGGCTGCTCCTCCCTACTTTAACTATTCTATAGCTGCGTTAATCCCCACCTTTAGCAGGCTGCTGAGATGATATACGGCATTGAAAAACACTGAAAGGAACAGCTGCAGTTAGAGGCATGCTTGATTCTAAGAAATGACGGAAGCTTTTAGTAAAATGGGTGGTAAGACAGTGCTGCTGAGAGCAGCATTAACATCCTCGGTGTGTATGGCCCCTGCCCAGTCTGCTGTCGTGGCTGCGGGGAGTAAGGTCACAGTACAGGATAAGCATTCTTCCATGTAGCTGAATTAGTTCTAGTCCTGCAGATTAAGAAGGAAATAGGCTATGCAGCAACAGGGAAAATAAACTGAAGTCTTGTCCAAGATCCCTGCTTGTTCTAAGTACAAAACTTTGTAAGTGTATTTCTTACACCTGGAGGCGTTAAACGAAAAGCGTTAGAACAACAAGTGTATACATAAAACTATGTTATTTGGCTCTGTTTTCCTCGATCAACTCAAGTGGTGCAATTTTATACTACTCAGTGAACGACTCCTGTATGTGCATGTGTGATTTAATATTAATATATTTCTGTAGTGCATTAAACACTTCCATTCATTTATCCCCCATTCTGCCTTCAAGCTAGAGTCTGTATCCCACCCATTTACCCATACCCTTCTCATGTCAAGGCCATCTGTAGGGGACCAGCTGGAAAAATAATCTTGACACGAAGGAAAGCTCAGAAGGGGGCGAACAACAGCAGGAGATTAAATACGTTTAGGGAATAGGGGGTGGAGATCCTCTAAACCTGTCCAAGTAAGGTCTCAAACACTTGAGGAATATCTCAAACACTCACAAGATCAAGTGAACATTTACTTCGTATGACCTGGAAGAGGAGCTAAAGACTGGTAAGAGGGAGCAGCCTGCCGAAGGGTGAGTAATGGCCCCAGGAGCATCAGCATCAGCAAATCTCTGCGACAACTGGGGGAAAGGTAAATGTGCAGGGGGAGATCGTGACCACCAACTCAGTTCAAGACCAGAAGGACTTGTCCCCCTGCCGCCTGTAAGGCACATGTGTGCTTATTTACATGGCAAGTGAGGCTGATTGAAGTACGAGGTGGTCCACATTGGAGGATAAGAATAAGAGGAAGGCCAGTGCCATTTTGGGGATAGGAATAAAGGAAGAAGGGACTTGTGGTTGAGCGCTCCTACGAGAAGTACCCCATGCTGGTAGGCCTGATGCTGGACCTAGGACTGGTGTTCTCTTTCTCTCTCTCTCTCGTAATGCAAGGTGTAAAACTTCATACACGTCGCAAGTGATAAGCTCTTGCTGCCCAGTTGCTTACCAATGAGCCTAACTATGGAATAAAAGCCTTTGTTTGCCTGTGGACCTCAAGTGTTGTGTACACCCTATTCCAACCAGGAGAATCAGCGAATCTGAGTCACTCCTCTTTTACTCCTCCTTCCTTCTGGGACGTGACATTTAAGTTGGCGTGGTGGATGGGATTCCCCTGTATTGGAAGGTCTGTAGCAGGGGCACAGTCTCTCCACCTCGTGAAAGCAGGCAGGGAGAGCCAGGGAGCGATCTCATTGATGAGCCAGGAGAGATCTGAGCAGTGGCGAGCCATGGCTGCCCGGGAAATGCCAGTGCTTGGCTGCTCCACCATTAGGGAAAAACTGAAGGAGCATAATGCGTGCGTCTCCTGGCTGGGAATGACCTGGCTCATGATAATTGGCCTCATTTAAGAATTATAAGTTAGGAAAGAGAAGAAAAGGTGTGATAAGGAAAAGGAATAGCCATGGTGTGTGCTGTTACTGGGAGCAGCACTAGTGGCAGCTCAGGAGAGGCACCTGATGAAATGATGAAACTGTTGAATCCTGGCAAGAACAAATAGAAACCCTGCCGAGCCAACTAACTGCGGAGTGTAACACCACTCAGCGGCTCTTTCGGATGCACTGGACCAAGAGGAAATCTTAAGGTTTGAATTGGAGGAAAATGAGTGTGTGTGTGTGGGGGAGTGGGGGTGTGTCTGATTACCAGCAGATTTTGACTTGGAGCTGGGTCACGAACAGGGATTTTTGAGTTTGGCAGAACTAACCAAAAAGCAAGTGCCTGACTTAAAACCTCTATATCCAACCAAAGAGTTAGAGGATAGTAGAGCATCTTTTTATTCCAGGGGTAGAGAGGTGACAATGAGATGCCTAATTAAAACCAAAACTATGATAATGGCCAAGTGGGGACAGCTCCACAAGTTGGCACCCGAACAGTACCATGCTCGGTGGGTGAGTTATCACAGATTCAGGAGAGAGAGAGCAGGCTAGCTCAGGAGACAGAGACAGCATGTGTATGGAGAGTTTTGTTAACGGGTGGAGATAAGTCCTGCTCTCAGAAGATGAAGCACAATGGTATTTGGGATCTGGTGTATTTTTAACTAGTCGTGATCAAAGAGATCCACGGTCGCTAACCCAGCGGGCTGTGTATTGGGCAGGAGGCTTAGACCCCTTGGAAAGGAGACCTGGTGTATATTGAACTCCCCCAGTATAAATCATTTAACCAGGAGTTTACGAAAGGCTGCCTGCCTCCAGCTGATGCACAACAGGTGCCTAGTTCCTCAACAGCTTTCCTCAATGTTAAATGCAAACCCTGATAAAATGACTCCCCTGATCCAGGATCTTCCTGGCCTGCTGAGGCTGTACGTGGTACAGCTTCAGGACTGCTGAAGGGATGTGCTAGCCCCAAGGGTGGCAGGTGGGACCAAGGAGGGGCCATGACTTGTGGGGAGGTAGGTCAGGAGCTGATAAATTATGGTAGGAGAGCGGGTGTCATTGTGGGGGCTATAAAATGACAAACTGCTGTACGGAGAGTGGAGCAACGGGAAGATTGACCACCCCACCCCCAGTGGGCTCTGGGGGCTAAGCGAAAGTTACTGTGGGCTGAAGGAATTGAGAAGGGAAATCTCTGAGATTTCACAAATGGAATGCTTAACGTGGCCCTAGAAAAATCGGTGTGTGGAGGGACAGGGGAAGGCACACTGCGAGAGTGAACCATGAGGGTGGACTCTTGATCTGATATGATGGAAATTACTCCTAAGGCACCTACTGCTCGGGGCGGGGTGTGTGTGTGTGTGTGTGTGGATTTGATTGACCTGAGAATGGGAAATGTGTAGTGCAGTCCGCAGTAAGTGAGCTGGGGATGGCCAGTGGGTTCACTTAAGGAGGCTCATGGAAAGTGTTAAAGGGGATTTACTTACTGCCTTTCCTCTGGCCCCCCTTAAAGCCTCAGTTACTTTCTTCGTTGACAGGGGCACTCAAATGTCAGCACCGAACAGATGTTGCTCATCACAATGGAGTAGTCACAGATAAAAAGCCAATTTGGGTCATGAACGTGTTTGGCAACTCCCGGCCCCAACTGACGGCTCATGTTAAGCTCTGGTTGCCTGGAGAATATGGTTGTTGTATGGAAAACTGGTTGCCAATGAATATTCTGGGGCATGATTTGCTTAAAGGGTGCGCTTGGGTGGACTCGGGGGGCAAAGGGTGGGTGTTTGGCCACCTGGCTACCTTGGTATGACTGCTCCAACCTGCACCAGAGCTGCCCCCTTCAAAGGCTGTAAATGTCAAACCCTGCCCTCTTCCCTTAGGGGCTCAAGAGGGAGTCAGTCACTCCTGTAACAGCTGAGCTGTGGGAACAAGGGATAATTATCACAACTCATTCACCTTACAACTCCCCAGTGTGGCCGGTCCATAAACCCAATGGAAAATGGCGACTGACGATTGACTATCGATGCTTAAATGCCAGCACAGCCCTTTGACAGCTGCAGTGCCTAACATAGCTGAATTGGTTGTGACCACACAGGAGCAACCCCATCAGATTTTGGCAACATTTGACATAAAAGGTATGTTTTTTTATGGTTCCTTTACAGGGAGCAGACAGATTGCTTTGCCTTTCCCTGGGAGGGTGTGCAATCTACTTTTCCAAGTCTCCCCCAGGGATACCGCCACTCTCCAACCCTTTCTCACTGCGTGTTGGCACAAGAGCTTACCCGAGTTTCCCCTGCTGAGGGGGTGAAGGTATAGCAACACATGGATGATATATTGATTGGTGGCCCTGATGCCACAGTAGTAGGACAAACCCAAACTGAAAAAAATGATCATTTGGAAAATTTAGAGCTCCAAGACCAAGCAGAAAAGGTACAGCTTCCCTCTTCTGGGGCATTGCCTGGGCATTTGGTGGTGGGGAGGAACAGTATGTATGCCCCTGGAGACCTTAACTGCCCTTGAACAAGTAAAAATGCCTGGAAATAAAAAGGAGTTTCAACATGCCCTAGGCCTGCTGGTATTTTGGAACAAACACATTCCAGAGTTTTCCATCATAGCTCATGCTTTATGTAATCTGACACACAAAAGAGCCACCTGGGACTGGACCCCCATTCATGAGGAAGCCTTGAAGTTGCTAATTTTGGAGGCTGCGGTATATCAGGCTTTAGGGCCAATACACCCACCCAATCCACTCCATGTCATGTGGGGTTTTGCGATTCACGGACTATGTATACATATGTGGCAACATACGAGGCCCGACTTTTCCCATAGGATTTCACTTGTGCAGTTTTAAAGATGCTGGGAAACATTACTTGATTTGGGAGAAGAAAATCACACAGCAACAAACAACCATTTGAAGAGGACCCTTCAAGTTTAGCTGGAACATCTCCTCCTGTGGGGGTGGCACAGCAAGAGATGGTGAGAAAGCAATATGCACGGTTGGACTCCTACTGCCATGCCCGCCAGACAGAGGAAGGGACACCCGAGCTGCTTCAGGTACAGGATCCGCCCTCTGATCACCCTTATACTGTGCCTTGTCCCATAGTACCGCGGTGGGATTCCCCCTCTGAAAGTGGTTATTTTGAACATGAATATAACATGCATTGGGGCGCAGATTGGTGTATATGTGATATGCTTTTGGAGAAATGAATTGACAGGTTCAACAGATGTCTAAGATGACTTTGCAAAATATATTACCTTTAGGTACATTACTGTTGAAAGAACATGGGATATGTGGAATGTTAAATTTAACAGAAGGGGAATGCTGTATCCATAATGCCTTCACCTCTGCAGAAGAAGCATATGCAAAGACGAAGTCACTGATAAGACTGGAGAAATGTTCCAAGCAACACAGCCAGCAGATTGGTTTGATGGACTTGGCCCCAGGTCATGGATTACCTCCCTGCTGGAATCTCTCAGACTCACCAGGTGGGGAAAATGGCTTGTAAACATTGCCCTTAGTATATTATGTGCGTTTTTATCACTTATGATAGGCCTTGCAATAGTTGGATGTGTGATCACTCTCCTTCTATCCTGCTTTTCTCCTTCTGTCCGCTATGTACAGATCACAACAGCCGAAGACGATCTTGGAGTGTTTGAGCCACGGGGTGGTGTAGGAGATCAACTGGAAAAACAAACACTCCAACACCAAGGAAAGCTCAGAAGGGGGCGAGCAACAGCAGGAGATGAAATTCGTTTAGGGAATAGGGGGTGGAGATCCTCTCAGCCTGTCCAAGTAAGGTCTCAAACACTTGAGGAATATCTCAAACACTCACAAGATCAAGTGAACATTTACTTCGTATGACCTGGAAGAGGAGCTAAAGACTGGTAAGAGGGAGCAGCCTGCCGAAGGGTGAGTAATGGCCCCAGGAGCATCAGCGTCAGCAGATCTCTGCGACAACTGGGGGAAAGGTAAATGTGCAGGGGGAGATTGTGACCACCAACTCAGTTCAAGACCAGAAGGACTTGTCCCCCTGCTGCCTGTAAGGCACATGTGTACTTATTTACATGGCAAGTGAGGCTGATTGAAGTACGAGGTGGTCCACATTGGAGGATAAGAATAAGAGGAAGGCCAGTGCCATTTTGGGGATAGGAATAAAGGAAGAAGGGACATGTGGATGAGCGCTCCTACGAGAAGTACCCCATGCTGATGCTGGACTTAGGACTGGTGATCTTTCCCTCCACAAACCGCTCCCCCGCCTTCTCTTCTTCTCTTGCCTTTTTCTAGTAAGTAATGCAACTTTATAGCCATGGCAAATGATAAGCATTTCTTCTGCCCAACTATTTACCAATGAGCCTAACTTTGTTTGCCTATGGACCTCAAATGTTGTGTACACGCTATTCCAACCAAGAGAACTGGTGAATCTGAGTTATTCCTCCTTCCTTCTTGGTGGGATGTGACACTGTCTATTCTCTAGTCCTTCATTTGTATCACAGGCTTTGGGGTTTTCCTGTTCCCTCTTTACCTTGTCACTAGCATGACTGCCCATACATCTGTCAGCAGGTCCCTGATGCTGACTACCTTTCATATCCACTCTGCCCCTCGTTTTCCCTCTCTGGATAGCTTATGCGCTGTTTTTCTGCTACGTGCTTCCGCCGCCTGCATTCTCGCTGCACGGCCCCGGCAGTGCCCGGCAGGCCGGCCTGGCACCCCGGGGAGCTCAGCCCCGCGCTCCCCCGCCGCCCCTGTCCCCGCCACCCGGCGGAGTCCCGGCCCCTCTCCAGGGTGCTGAACGCTGCCCAAGGTGCTGAACGCGGTGCGCAGCCCGGCCTCCCTCGGCACCGGCCCTGCCTCCTGCCTCCGCTACCCGTGCGAACGCCACAGCTACCCCCCAAATTTCCTGTTTAATATAGAGGAAAGATATCAACCTGCTAAGGCAAAGCGTCGTGTGTCTATCTAGCAAGAAATCTTAAAAAAAATACGTGAGCGGAGAGAACAGTGCTGCTATAAAATGAATGTGGTGGCTTGTTTTTATTAATCAGGCTTGCTATTTTTGTCAGATATCAGCTTTTGATCTTATGAGAATTCTTCAGGGACATCCTGGAAAAACGGAGAGTCAGACTGTAATTCTCCCATGACTATGATTCAGGAGTAATTGTACTGAAGTCAAATTAAACTGATGTGAAACAGATCTAAGTGGGTTCAGACGGAGACTCAATACCGTGCAGCTTGAGTTAATACTTTTTTACATGGCAGGTCTTTTGCTGACACCCCCCCCCCCCTCCCCCCAGCTACAATATACTATTACACTAATAATATGCATGCACTTTTGCAGATAGAATAAAAAAGTGAGGTAACTACTCCACTGTAGTCCTTGCTGGCTGTACAAAGGGGCTGATACAACAGGTGCCTGAAAGACAGAGCCTGGCTAATGAGGAACGGTTACTAGGAAAGAACTGAGGATGAAGAAGATGATTACAAACTGTGAACCAGGTAACTCCCTCTCCTCTTCTGGTGTTTAGAGGGTGGATACTTAAAGCAGGTCTGAGGATAGGAATGACACGTTAGGACAGGAAAGGCAGGATCCATAGTGTGTTCTGTTTAGCATCACTGGCCACAGGACCCTGCAGACAGGCTGTGGTAACTCAAACGGGTCAGATCTGAGAAGATGCCATCCTGGCAAAGGTTATTGCTGAGGTGTAGTTGCCTCAGGTAAACTCACTGATTTAATTGAAACCATTTCTGACAATAAGTAAATTTTCATTCTGTGGATTCATCCCTGAATGAATGAAGACACAGCACTGCATGCTATGACTTAAAAAGTGGTAAAGAAACCACATGCTGTAGAAGGCAATGAAAACGGTAGGTTCGTTTTCCTTGCACAGTACAGAGTAGGCCTGATGCTTAGTTAATTTCTTGATTCCTAACTACACTAAAGCTTCTGAAAACCATCTGAAAAGAAGGTCTTCAGGTTATCCTAGAGAAAAGACTTTAAACATCCTCCTAGACAGAAGGATTCCTAGAGAATAAAGAAGTTATAAAAGGATTCTGCACTGGATCCTATCCAAATTCATACTACTAAAGGATAGGTCAATGGCATATAAAGAGCAGGATGCACTTCACTGGGGTTATTCTCTGGCTCTCTTGGTCTGAGTCTAAGTAACAGCACTCCTGTGGCAATAAACTGAACGAAGAATAATCTTCACAATCAGAAATACCAGATTTCAAATAACCATATAGTTAACCATAAACTGAATAGTTATATACAGAAACGATCATATTGCCAAGTGATGACACAAAGACTGTCTGGATTTCCATCTAACCACATCTCATCTCTTCCATGCATCCAAGAAATGGAACATACAAGTTAAAGATGATTTCTATCTACTATCAATGCATTTTTCATTCCTGCTCCCTGGATTTAAGTAGGTGTAAAAGCTACTTATGCATCTGTTCTGATAAGGCTTTCTCTGAGTTACATCAGAACAGCTTCTAAATCACTCATACCGTATTCCTAATAAACAGTAAAAGGGCACTTAGCATTTTAATTTTTCTTTCAGTGAGATTGCTTGTAATAGAAAGTCTCTTGTCTACCGTGCTGTGACTGTCACAGGCCCAGTCCTGTAAGGCACAGATTTTCAACTAACATCAGCTCTGAGGACATGAAGTCTGAACAATGAGCCTTAAATGAAAAGGAAGAATTTAGGCAGACCAGTTTGATAAACTACTGATATAAAGTTGAGTCCTGATAATTATTATGCAGGTAGTAAAATAGATTGATCATGCTATATTTAGGTTTCTTTTCTTGGTGGTCTTTCCTTCATTTAAATATTAAACATCACTGAATCCACTTAGCTTATAAAAGTTGACAGAGTAACAGCTTGAAACACTATAGCTTCAAGGCACCAGTTCTCCCTATCATGAGAATTCAACATCACTGAGGGGTGAAAGGCCTTTTATTTGCATAAGATAATAGTTATGTTTCCATGCAACAGCTGTGCTGTCAGTGAAAGATGCACTCATTGTGCCAAATCCATCTCTGGAGTAACCCCATTGATTTTAAATGAGTTACTTTGGGAATAAATTGACCCACTAGATAAAACTGCAGGTCTGAGGCATCAAAATAATCGAGCAAGATTTCCATGATCGTAACGTGGTAAGGAATTGCAAAACAATTACATGGTGTCATGTGTTTATGTACCTGACAGATCACAATTGATCTGCCACAAAGTTTTTAAACCATATAGCTAAAGCAAATGTTTATGTAAAGCTTACAGACACTGTGGGAACGTGGGAACATTAAGAGGATACAAGAAACAGGAATATGGTATTGTGTCATTATTATCAGCTTAATGTTACTGTAAGTCAAACAAATATGAGATGTATCTTTAAGGTCAGTTTAATAATAAAGGATTCATATGGCCACCTGAAAACTCTTCTTCTTTAGACAGAAAGAACTGGGATGTGTTTTTGGTAATGAACTACCTGAAGATTTCACCCCTAGACTATAGACCTCCTGTGTACGTTAGCAGGAATTTAATGCTGCTGGCCTTTCAGTGGCCTCTTGGAGTTTAGTGATCTTAGGCAAGTTCTCTGTGGACAGATGTCTGTGGCACAACACCCACCTCATCAGTTAACTGCTGATAGTTATGCCACAAAGACCAAGTAGTGCTTGGGTTAGGGTAACACAACTGAGTAATATATGTCTATATGTTATTTTCCCCAGTAATATACAAGGAAGATGCCAGTAAACTGGAAACTGTTTCGAATGCTGAGGAAAAGTTATATACATGCATGTATTTGTTATATATCTCTGTGTGTATGAATACATTATTAGTTCTTTATTGAAACATGTTTGCTAAGTGGGGGCTCAGAAGCCACCTTTGAAGCCTTTTAGATTTTTGGAACCATTAGAGATTTCCCAACCATGATTCAAGTGATCACACAGCGCAATTAACACAGCCGGCCCTCACTTTTGTTTTCTTTCAATGTGCAGAAGTAATGTCAACAGGAATCCCAGGGCCTGTTCAGAATGCATCATGGGTTGCTTGTAAAGGAAATACCTTGTGCTCCCGACGTCATCATTGCAATGATCTCAACTCCAAGTCTAAGCAGGCTCATTATCATTCTCACCATGTCCTCCCTCAGAGCAGCCTCTCCCGCCTCCTCCTGTACAGCACAAAACAGGAGCCGCAGGGGTGCTGGGATTAGGGAAAGGAGAGGCACCCAGCACCTCCCCCCAGGAAAACTTGCTGCATTACTTCCACCGAGTTTCTTCCAAGGACACACACTGCTTTGCAGGAGCTTGCACAGCACCACCAGCTGAAGGTGTGGATTCACAGATACTGGTTTCCCATCCTCTTTTGGGTTGAACAAAGACTGGGGGACAGGCATGGATGCATGGATTTATTTAGCTTCTGAATGTGGATATGAAAAGAGCGTGCCAGCCTCCACAGTGAGTTTCCTGAGGAGAGCCACACATTTCATGCTGTTGGTTTGTTTTTTTTTTCCCTTCCCTTTTGCCAGCAG
The DNA here is from genome assembly GCF_963210335.1 of Falco punctatus. Taxonomy (NCBI): domain Eukaryota; kingdom Metazoa; phylum Chordata; class Aves; order Falconiformes; family Falconidae; genus Falco; species Falco punctatus. Next base: position 3,511,880 of record NC_137587.1, read on the forward strand.
AGATTTCTCCCTTTTGTCTTACAAGGTTAGCTACCAGCTGAGCAACAAATAGGAGAGCAAGATGGAGTGGGCAGTTGAGCAAAAAGAAGTACAGAGCAAAAAGCAGGGGACAAGTCATCCCAGGTGCCAGGTTTAGAGTGCAACCATGTTTCCTGAAAATTCAGGAGGTCCAGGCTACGGACCTCGGGACTGATCCTGATCTCGGTCTCTGACCCATGACCCCTGCGAATTTGCAGCTCTCTCGCCAAACCACGGCCGGCGAGGGAATGCTCCTCACCCGGGAGTTGGTTGCCACCGGGGAAGGGAGGAGGCAGGACAGGGTTAACCCGGCACAGCCCTTCGGGCCCCGGGGGGCTGGGGTTTCGTTACCCCGGCTGAGGGAGGGGAACTGGGGACCTTTCTGCTGTTCCCAGCCTGCGCTGGGTTCGAGGGAAAGCCTGGAGCGGGAGGGAGGGGAGGGAGAATGCAGACTTGGCAAGCAGCGGGTGTCTGGGAATTGCACAAGGTGAACCCAAGGGTCCTCCATTTCCCCAAAGCCCCGCCGCCCCGGGGGGCTTCGCGAGGCCCCCAGGTTCCCTCCCAGCCCTTCAGCCCCGCCGCCCCAGCCTGGCCCTCCCCGTTCGGCTCCGCCGCGCCGGCCCTTGCCTCGGCGCCGGGTGGCTGCCCGCGTCCGCGGGGCCCGAACGGGGAGCGGGGGGTCCCCGGCCCTCGGGGTGCCGGCGCTGCCCCCCACCCCGGCCCTGCGGGGGCTCGGGCCGCCCCCTGCCCGTCCCCTCCCCCGGCGCTGCAGAGGCTCCGGATGGATGCTGCTTACTCCTGCCATGTGCTGCCGCTGCTGCTGCCCATAGCTCAGCCGAGCGTGTCTCCGGCTGCAAACTCCGCCAAAGCAGCCCGCACCGCCCCCCCCCCCCCCACCCCGGGAAGCATCCCCAGTAAGTACCAGCCCCCGCGGGCACCCCGCCACCGCCTCTCACAAAGGGACTCGCCGCCTCTCCCCACCCCCTTTTCCAGGCAGGGCAGAGAGGGGCTCCGTGGATTCCCTCCAAAGCTATAGGGTGGCTCCCTCCTCCTCCTCCTCCTCCTCCTCCTCCTGCTGCTGCTCCTCTCCTGGGCGAGCCAGGCTGCTGCTGCATTCAGCCGCCCCCCCGGCCCAGCCATGCCGCTGCGGCTCGCCCCCCACGGCTGACTGCCCCCCTCCCCCGAGCCTGGGGGCTGAACCCAGGTGGGCTCGTTCTGAGGGGTGGCTGAGGCCAGAGAGTGTGCGCGGGTGGGAGGTGTCCCTGGGGCTGGGGAGGGGGGGGGGGGGGGGCTGGCTGACCACCCCCCCACCAGCCCTCCGAGCCTGCGGGCTTGCCAGCCGGGGGCCCCCTGGGGTGGGCGCTGCGGCGGGGAGGGACCCCGGCACCTGCAGGTGGCCTGGGCGAGCCAGAGCTGCCGGAGACCCCCAGGAGCCAGGGCACCCTGGGCTTGCTGCCCACCTCAGCCTGCCCCCCTCCCCGCTCCCCCCGGACCCTCCCCGCTCCTCACTCCATCCCTTTTCCCCCCTCCCTGCTGGGGTGCCTGCACCCCTCCTCTCCTTGTCGGTACAAACCCCTTCCCCGCCCCTCCCCACCTTCTTTGATTTATTTGTGTATTTCTTTCCTTGGCAACCACCAGTTCCCCTCAGTCAAACAGCGCAGGCTCCCTATAATTTGAAATTAATTTGTTTGACTGCAGCATTGAGACAGGAAGGTTGGGAATTTATTCAATTCTTTCTCCTCCCTGTGCAAAAAGGAAGCGATGAAATTTCCAATCGAGACTCCAAGAAAACAGGTGAACTGGGATCCTCAAGGTTGGTGATTCTCTATTACTATCATTACTATAATAATAACAATTATTATTATTCTTTGTGCCTAGTGACTCGTAGGAGACTATTTGACTCCAAATGGGAGGAGACGTTGGATGCTTGTCTGCTTCCCATGTGCACCGCTCAGCCGTTCTTGCTCAGTCCTGGCAGTGCGATGCGGGGTGGGGTGGGTGCACAGGCGGAACCTCTTCTAGGTGCAAGTTTTATAGTTCTAGATTTGATATCTCTCTCCCCTCCCCTCCTTTTTTCTTGAGTATTTTCGTAGCAAACTTGCCTGGGATGGCAGTGGTCTCTGGCTCCCAGCATTGTTTGTTTTATCTGTGGCTCCTTTGTTGTTTCTGGTGATCATTGTCTCTGCTAAATGGGTGGCACAGGAGTGGACACAGATGTGACTGCTTGCTCAGGGCTCCTCGGTGGCAAATGTTTGTTGGCAAGCAACTGGAGCAAAGCGCTGCTGCAATATAGCCCGTAGTGTGGATGGTATAAAAAGACACATTAAATAACGGAGCCCAAAGGGACCTTTAGACTCTTTACTCTGTCCTGTTAACAATTGATCAGCCCAAGTAGATAGTTTGATTAACTCTACCGTTAGGGCTGGAGTCTGTCTTGGGGAGTGTGTGTGATGGTGGATGGAGGTTTATGCCAGTGCAGTGGTTTTCAATGAAACGATCCAAGCAGTGTTTTAAAATAGAGCATAATGAAATGCTCTCCTTCCCTGGCATGGGAAGGAGGTTCATGTACAACCTACAGAAGTGGTGGCTGAAAAAAACCCTGCTGGTAATTTGTATACTGGTGTGTCATATTTCTGTGCATCAGTGCAGGAGCAAAGCAACTCGAAGCCATATGCTCAGGTTTGCAGCAGAACTGCTGGCAGGCAGCCGCTGTACAGCAGTGCCTGCAGGAAGCATGAAGTGATAGCACGGGCTTTGATTATTCATCTTTATTCCGCAGGTTTGGCTTTAGTGGGTAATTTGTCTGTCATCCCCCATGCCCCGGTGTCTACAAAATGAAATGTTAGAAACAGTTTCTCCTGGTGTAGGAGGAATGCCGCAGAACAGACATCTTTCTGCTGAGCAGATCTGATGTGCTGTTTGAATAGTATACGCAATTAAGCTTTAGTTTAAGCCTTACTACGTCTTTAATTAGGTGAAGGCTGAAATCAACACATCGGCCTCCTCCGCCCTCAGCTTCACAAGGAACACATGGATAGTAGCTCTAACAGAGATTTAATTATTTTAACAATGATGTTTTTCTTACCCTAGGGTCCAGATTCTGTGCGGTGAAAATTCGCTTTTCCCAGGTGCTTTTCTGAATGTATGCTTACTGTAGTTTCATTTTCATTCATTTTATGTATGGCAAAATGCCTTTGAATGCAAAAAGCCCTTTCCTCCCATGCCCTGGCAAGGCACGCAGGGGGCTGTACTGATGGCATTCTGTATGTAGCTCCTTTGCTTGGCAATCGGCTTTAAAGCATATGGATCCAACAGGTGGGTGGTCAGAATTTACTAATGTGTCCAAAACTGTAGAGTACTGTAACAGTTAAAAGGCCCCAAACCCAGCAGGTTTCCTCTCTGCCAAGCTGAACCCCTGCAAAGGGCTGCAGAATCCTACCAGTTATTTCCCCTCAGTGTATTGACTTTGTTAGCCAGGCAGCAAGGATGCTATGTATAGCCAAGGAGGAAGCAAAAAAATGTCAATTTCTGATTCTCTAAGGGACTCAGGAAATAGATGAAATTTGGTGGAATGGCAAAAGGCTAATCGGTAAGGAGAAGTTGTCTAAGGGCCAATCCTGTAACCAACAGAGGAGCAGTGCAATGACATTGTACTTGCACCGTCCCACTGAAGAATTAGTGGCATGGGTTTCTACCCATGGTAGATCAGAGTTCCGTTCCTTTTGAAGCAAAAATATGTTTATATAAATACAAATATCAGCAAAGATCTTCAGAAAATTACTTAGAGCCCTAACATGAATTTGATTTACCATCACGTATGTAGTCTGTTCTTTGCATGTACATGTGAAGGACGATGCTATGTTTTGCATCCCATGTGATATCCTTGGAGTTAAGAACTGAAGTAGCTTTCCTCAGATACAAAGATAAACGTGTAGAAAGCTGATGATGCAGGGATACCAAGAGGCTGAAGTATTAAAAGCAGAGCTCATGTCCCGTTAATGTTCACGCTCAAATACGAGCTCATTTCAGTGTGTATTTTATGATTGTGCCCTGTTCTGGTCGTCAGACGGAGAACATGCAGTTTCCACAGTTTTGTCTAGTAGGAATTGTGCTAACTTGTGCTAACAGTGCCTGAAATATATCAACTGATATTCCTGGCAAGCAAACTAGCAGTCCAATGATGTAAGTGAGAGCTTATGGTATCTCAAAGATTGTTGAGATCAGATTATTCCAGGCAATATTTTCTAGGAGCTATGTACATTTCTAAAAGCCAGGGCCCTTGCTGGGGAGATACGGCTGGCTTGGGACTGGTGATGTGGCTGGTTTGAAGCCGGGTCAGAATGATAGTCATTGCAATGAATTAATGCTCCAGCTCCATAATGCTGACTGAACGATAAATATTTACATAGATAAATAGATTAGAGTCTGCTGGTAGCTTTCAGCTGGCATAAAACTGGTATTCTCAGTTCACATCAGCAAAGATCAATATACCATAGAAAGGCTTTGTGGAGAGAAGAGGTTTAAAAGGATGGGGCTGATGGGAGGGATGGTGCCTGACAGGCAGCTGATGGGAGACTAATTTCTCAGCCGTTAACAGTGGAACAAATAGTTAAAGTGGAACAAATAGGGCATGGAGGCCGAACTGTGCTTTTATTCTCTTGTGAGGTACCTTTGCTTGTCATGGGTGTAGAGTGTATCTGCGTTTCCCTGCAAATGCTGAGTGCGTTTTCTAGATAAATGATTTTTTCTAGATGAAGTATTTCATCAACCTGGAAGTATATAGGGTCTGGATTCCTCCAGTGAAGCTCCCTATTGTCCCAGGCAATCAAACTATATAGTCCCATTAACAAACAGATCAAACTCCATCTGAAAAGTCACTGGGACTTGTCCTTAACAATCCAGTGTAAAATACATCCTAGAATCTCCTGTATATTGATTAAAAACCATACTATTCACATACAGTGAGTAAATGGGGTAAGAAATAAGTAAAAACCCAAACCTCAAGAAAGTTTTTGGGAGGGCTGGACACATCGAGCAGGGGTGTGGAACCTCGCACTACCTGGCCTTACATTTGGAAAACCAAGCCTGCCATTTGTGTCATCGGTGGAATCAGCCTGGATGTACACGATTATCAAACATTTGATCTGCCTATCACCAACTTTTGCTTCTCCCATTTGGTGCAATTCAGGTAAAGCAATAATAACTGAAATTAGTGAAAGAACAGATTTTTATTTTCGTGCTTCATACAACTTTCCATCTATACTTTTCAGAATATAAGACTGGCTTTATGGCAGCATATGAAGATACACAATTTTTATAATTGTTGTTCTCATCTCTCCTCTTTGCTGCATTTCTCCTGCTGTCTGTCTGTTACACCCACCTGTTGTCCGTGCTTAATTGGCTTATAATGTCTTTGCACATATATTTTTATATAGTACCTAAAACACAGTGTGTCCTCATCCTGACTGAGACATCTGGATGTTACAGCAATGTCAGTTTTTCCCCCCTACTGATTATCTGCTTAAAATTGCTGTTTCTTTGCAGAAAAGAAGTGTAGATAGAGACTGTTTCAAACATGCTCAGAAATTACCCCCAAGCATGAGTGTCTTGCAGGGTGATGGTGAGATGTCTTTTCCAAAGGATGGATGCCTATCTTGGTGATGGTCTTAGTAGGCAGAAAATGGAATTCAGTTTTGTCCCATCCTTTCTGCCTGCGTTTTTTTTTTTTTTTTCCAATCTGTCATTGCAGTGATGTGGATTGTCAAAGCCTTTTGAATTTCCAGGTAGATATTTATCTTCACACTGGCCTTTTGAAACTCTGAAGGTTTAATACAACTTCTTGTGTCTTTTCACAATGATATAGATTGTGTAGGATGGCTTTCTGTGCAATCCTGAAATCATGCATTTATTATCTTCCTTACATTTAGCGTGGGAGTTAGTGGTCTGTGGGGAATTCAAGCTGTGGTTGAGTCTGGAGTTTCTCTTCAGATTTTGCCACTGACTTACTGTTTAACCTTCAGTAAGCCACTCACCCGTTCTACTCCTCCCTTTTTCCTTGACTGCAAAACAGGAATATTAATACTTCCCTAATGCACAAGGGTGTTGTGAAATATAATTAACTTGTTTAGAGCAATCTAAGATCTGCTATCGAAAGAAGAGCGTATGTATTGCAATCAAATGCTAAAACAATTAGGAGGGAGCAAAACAGCCTGTCATCACACACAGATCACATCAATTAAGAAATAAGGTTATCTCTGCACTTGACAACCAGAGGAAACTAGGATTACTCATGCTCCTTCACAGACACTGAAGGCTCAATTGAGTTTCCCATTAGAGGCAGCTAGAGACCTTTGCTATTCCCCAGCCGCAGCTCCCGAGGGGCTCAAGTCTTCCATAGGTCCTGTGACACCTGCCATGGGATTTCTCACTTCACCCGAGACACCTCAGGCAGCACTGGACACCTCTATGTGGGACATTGAGCTGAGTCTCAAATGCCTTCCCTCAGGTACCGGGGTTGGATCATCCCTTGACGAGTGTTTGTTGGAAAATTCTTTGGTGTAAACTGCTCCGTATCAATTAAACTGATGCTGCCTGCAGTGTTACAAACTGCTGCTGTTCCTGCTCTTTCTGCCCTTTCATTTTAACACACCAATACAGGAGGCAAACTTGCTAACAGCACAGATGAGTAGAACAAGGGTGTTCTTCTCTGCCCTGTGTTCTCAAGATGATGTATGACAAGAAGTGGAGTGCAACTGTGAGCAAGGCATTCTCTTTCTGCACTAGTAAGTCAGCTCTTAGTAGCTCAGTGTAAGGAGACTTCTATGCAAAGCTATAGTGTGTAAAAAAAAAAAAAAAAAAAAAAAAAAGTAGCTCTGATCCCAGCAAGTGATCCATGGTCAGCAGGGCACTGACCACATGCTACTGGTGTCACACAGCTATGTTGGCTACTGACCCGTCTGACAGAGCAGGACTCTGCTGTGCCTAATAAGAACAACTGTAAGGGGTTGATTTTCAAGAAAGATTTGAAGGAGACTAGAAACTGGATGAACGGGAGGATGCTCCTGGCAGTGCGTGGTGTAGGCACAATAGTGCCAAATACAGTAAGGTGGAAATTTTGCAGAGTCTGGAACAGAAATGAAAGAGGATGAAGAAATTAGAACTTTGCTAAAGGCTATAGGTAGCCTGCAGGGGAGGCAGATGAACACTGTGGACCTTAATGTGGTTAGAGATAGGAAGATGTGACCGACCTAGCAGGAGAGGAAGAAAGAAAAAAGCTGTTATTTTCATCATTAGGCTGCCCTGGAAATGGAAAAACTAAGGATTCCGAAAAAGTAAATTAGTAACAAGAAAGTGAAAGGCTGGACAGCAGCTCTCTTAGTAACAGTGGGGAAAGGTGGAACTCTAGTCAAGGTAAAAAGATGAAGAGCAGGGTATCATTAAGATGTCATCTGTACTGTGGGAAAAAGGGAGTGAAAAGAATCAAAAGCAATATGAAGCTGTAAGTCAAAGACATGGAGAGCAGCAGAATTGTCAGCAGTGGGAGAGGTTGAGACAGAATTATTATTTCACTGAAGAATACCAATGCTATTTTTTGCCACTTATGTACAAGAGTAATCCATTAATAGTTTTTTGGACTGAAAAGTCCCTTGGGCAGCTCTTGAAAACTGATGCTACTTGAAGTGATGGTGTTTGCTTTTGAAAGAAAAATATATGATATCAGTTGTAATTGGGTAGGCTTTGGTTCAGCTTTTGGCATTTATGTGGATTTACGTAGCAAGCATGTGGACTTTATCAGCTTCCGACAGAAGAGTGCATATATATGGTGATAGAGTTTAATTTTTACTCTTTTGATTTAATCCAGGGCTAGGAATTTTATCGCTCACTTCAGTGCAAGCAACACGAGATCCTTCATTTTAAAAGTATCAGAACTGTGTTGTCCCCGCAGGCTTTACTGAGTTAAAATCAAAGAGATGCTGGAATCACTGGGAGCACAGGGGCCCTAGATGTGTTGTAAATAGGGTACGTACCGGAGTGAAATGGGGAGGGAACAATGAGGAGGTCAAGGGAAGAAGGGGGTAACAAACCCGGTAGTGCTCAACAGGTAGAGTATTAGAGAATTCAGCATGATGGGGGTGCCCAACCTTTATTTTGTAATAGTCTCAGTGTAATAACAAAAGCCAAAGCAGAGAATATAAATGCTGAACAGTTGTCTGTTTTTTTTTTATAGGATTTTTATGTAAAAGAATTGACATTCAGCAAGAGGCTAAATACTACCTTTTTTAATACCTTTTTAATTGGAATAATTCTGCTTTTTGTTTTCTGTAAGAAATTGAAAACCTCCTGGGACTTGGCCTTTGTCAGGCAGAGGTTCCTTTTATTCGAGTTCCTGAGACATTGGTTAATACTTCTGTTGTTTGTCTGTCGAGCGTGTATATTAAAAACATTTTAACTATGACGGGAGATGTGCTCTAAGGTGAACCCACTGACTTCCATAAATAACACGTCGTGCAGTTCTCCTGGTTACCCCGACGGGATCAATCAACAGGTGAGCCCAGCACATACCATACACCCCTGCACTTCAGGGTGATGGTACCAATCCTTCTTTAGTCCACGGACCGTTATTATTCTCCCAACATACTTTCTGGGCTGCTTTTCATAGTTATAATCAAGTATCAATTCAGGTGATTTAAACAGAATGATATTTCAAAAGTGAACTATGGAATGTCTTACCATGTTAATGAACCACAGAATTCAGGGAATATTTCCTTGGTCTGGGAATGCTGAGACCAGAATTCAGACTTCATCTTTGTCTTTAATTGCTAATACAGTTATTTTGCTATAACAAATCTTATTATCGGCAAAGTGTTCCAAATGCATGTATTATTATGTGTTACTCAGATGTTTCAAAATACGAGCATAGGAGATCACTGGTAAGATTCTGAGGTTAGAGCGGGAATTTCAGTGTGGGAATATCTCGGTGTTGGAAGTGGAAATGAAAGCCAGCAATGTAACAGCATCCATTATCAAAGCCTGTAAAGAGGGCAAAGATGTAAGAGAGTACACAAACCTGGCTTTATTTTATTTTCCTGTTTTTAAAATGGAACATCCTACTGAACACTGGAGTTGTGATGAGATGCATGACATATAAAATATATGAAAGGGATCGAAACTTGTTGCACTTAGGATCTAGAGTCCTGAATAGAGGCAGTGATCAGCTACAAAGTCTGGTTCAGTTGGGGTTCAGGTTTTTTTACGTCATTAGGTCCAGCATTGTGCTTGAGTTTGTTATTTGAAATTTTAGAGGACATTTGAAAAGAAATAAAGACCTATTGAGGAGAGACAAAGGAAAGCACCTTAGGTACTGTAGGTTAGAAGAGAACGGACTCAAAGTGTGACAGGATCCGATCTGCTGCCAGAGATGCAGAAAAGGCAGAATGAAGAGAATGCAGAGAAAATGGGGGGACATGAAGGCAGGTTTGGCTGCCTCCAACTACAATTCACTGTTTTCAAACACATGATGTTCTTTCTACCTTTTAGAAGTGAGCACATAGTCTATGGCATATTTAAACAAAAATGAAGTATCTTTATATTCTTTATTGGTTCCTCAGGCATGTATCGGGGTGCCTCCTCTGTGACCAAAACTAAAGCACAGTATAAATAATCCTATGGACATATTACGAAATGTTTTAATCTCATTAAGTACCTTTACTAGATGATGATCCGTTCATTTGGCTACTCCTTCATTGGAGAAACATGCTAATGTTTCTTCTGGTTGTTCCTCAATCCTGCCCCTGAAGAGTTGCATTCAATCGATCCTTAAACGACATCAGTTCTCTGATAACCCATGGGTTACTGTGACTGTGCGACCGTTGTTTGCTGGAAACAATAGTCTGTTTAACTAGTAGGGGATAACAAAAGTTGACATCTTCTGACAAAGCGATACAAGTTATTTTAGTATCACTGTCCTACAGGATCATCACAGTGCTTTAAGCATCAGAATTTGAGTACCTAGATTTGTTAGAGCCATATGTTCATATCTCAGCAGGACTGACTCATCTTTTCTTCCCTAGGAAGAAAAAAACAACGTGTTACTGACTTTACTGGATGAGGATTTTGGAATTTGGGACCTTAAACTTGTGACTGAGATTCTTAAGATTCAGTGATGTGCTGTTAAAGGGTGCTTGGATTATTCCTCTCTTACCCGATATTGTAATATAGTAGTACTGGGATGATTTGAAAACAGCAAATACATACTGACAGCCTGTCCAGGGCTTTTATCCTCTCAAATTTCAACTTTTGATTTTAAAGAAACAAAAGGCAGTCACTAGCTACTATGTTAGTCAACCTAAATAATGAAAGAAATATGAAAGAAACAGTACTGCAGAAACTCCCAGCTGAAATGAAGGAAGCAGGTCACACATCTCCAAGACATTCTTTTAGGTTAACTCAGACCCCTCACCCCTTAAATGTTAAGAGTGCTAAGTTTGGATTTCACAAGAGAGGATCATGCAGAGAGGTCCTGGGTAGCAGCAATCATGACAGCTACAGCAACACCACCGGAGCCACCTCTGCATGATGCTGCAGCCACCATACTAATCTGCCTTCACCAGAAGCAGAGTTCATTACTGGCTTACAATGATATACTGATGTGTAATCTCACGGCCTGCATTTGTTGTTGCTACCAGACATTATTTGTTGATTCAGTTTTCTAAAAATAGGCATCTGCTGCCATTTAAGGGACTGTAAGGCAGCAGAGGCATTTGCATAGGCTGCTGTATATGATTATGGTCCTGAAGGAGACCTCTGCCCTTCTGGAGCAGCAGCTTAAGGCCAATTAGGATATCCTCGGACCTCTCACTTGGTACTAAATGATATGGATGGGCAACTGAATTACACCATTTGAGTGTGACTTGGAGAGTAAAACACCTAAATATAGGTAGCTATCTGAAATGCAGAGGGATTCTAAGTTTCTAAGGACCTGTCATAGTTAGGAGAGATGTAGTCAAATACGGTTCATGCAGCCTGGAGAAATCCCAGTAGATGTCTGGTTCGGGTCAGCGGAATCCCCCTCCAGGTTGCAGTGACCAATGTGGCCACATTTGTATCCGATCGAATGGGATGCATTCCCAGTTACAGCAAAGGAAAGAGAGGAGACAAGGGTTGTTCCTGCTCATGTTTTGAACTTCAGCTCAAATGGCTTAGAGTAGTTTCTCACTAGGAGTATTTGGGACAGGTACACATGATTTTTCGTAGTGGATTCATTCTCGGTTGGTGCATGCTTTGGGGTTGAAAGAAGTTACACCGTCATGATTAGTGCAGCTCTGCTGAAAGCTATAAAATACTGCTTTGAACTTGGCATTATTAACAGCGATTTCATTTGTTTTCAACAGCTTTGAGCACAGGAGAATGAGTTCATGCCCACCTGCTGCACACTGTGCAGGCATGCTTGTGCTTAGGAGAAGCTTAATTGGGGCAAAACTGATTAGAAGGCCACAGCTGTCTCTTTCTTAAGTCTGACGTGTAAAGGCATGTAGCTGCCTGTCAGCGATGCAGAACGGCGACACGGTGAAGTACTGCGAGATGCTAGAAGCCATGCCGTATCAGCAGATGCCATCCTTGTGCAGCTGTAAAGTTTTATCACAGTTCAAATTACAACTGTATTTCTACCGTATCATCCGAACAGAAGCTGAGCAGGAGATAAGAAAAGTCTTGTGCAATTCAGTTGTTGTCGTCCCAGACTTCTTATCATCTGAGACACCCTAAATTACAGACTCTATAGCAAACCCCGAGCCAGCGTTGTGCAGCCAGGATCAGCCTGGCATGGACCTGGAGCTCTGTGCCCAACCAGCCTCCAGTGATGCTGCTCACCTGTTCTGTCATACACTGCCGTGAGCAGCACCCTGGGTCTGAAGGCGCTTTAACCTCATTCCTTTTGCTCACCTGAGCACTCCCTGACTCCCACTCACTTGCCAGTAACTGTCTTACATGCAGACTGGACAGGTAATCATGTGGCAGCTTTACTGGTGCAACTTAAACACCAAAAGGGTAAAAGAAAAATGCGTATATTATAAAGAATTTAGAGTAAGAGAAAATCAAGGTGGCTATGCCCAACAAGTGTATTTCAAACAGCAACTTCCTCTTCCTTGTGAAAGATCTTTTCTGCACAGAATCATCTTGTAACAGCTACCTTTGTTATATGTATTCTTTGTCCTGTTCCAGAATAGGTGTTTATAGTATCGAAAAGCTGTTGTTCACTTAATTAAGACTGTTACTGTGTATAGGAACTTAAGACCTCTAAATAGACTGGATCCTCAGGGTATGCAAATAGTATAGCTCCAGTAAAGTAAAAAATAGCCTGAATGATGTGCTTCTTACAGGATTTCTGACCATTACCATGTCATGAAAGATCCACTTTTATTGGTGTTGCCCAGAAAATTTGAGAAATTATCACTTAATTGAAATGGTGGTTCATTAATGAGATTTGCTTGAATTCAAGGTATTTTTCTGTAGATCCCAAGCATTAGCTGGATTGGGGAAGACACCATTAAACTGGTGCAGAAATTCTTACTTGTTTTTACAGCGGAGCATTAGTAAGAGCTCTTTGGGTATGGTCAGTAATGTGCAGGTAGATCTGTGAGGACACCCTAAGAAATCTTTGAAGTGGAACAATCAGTGCTGACACTATTCTTATTCTGGTGTTAGAGGTTATATTGCATGTGTTTTTCTGACCTTAGCCATATGTGAAAGATCAGGCTGTTAACCTGAGCGAGTCCTGCAGGAGATGTCGTACAGCCCCAGCTGAGCGATGTATCAGCCTCTCACGGTTCCAGGCTGTGCTATAGCCAGTGGTGCTGCTAAAGTCACCTTTGCATGACCAAGGTGGTCAAGAGATTCCTTCGCTCCCTGTCAGGCTGTACCCCTGGGAGCCAGCCAGCAGCGACCACATCTCAAATGGAGACTTGATGGCTTCCTGCTAGGGAGGGCACTGGGCCAGGCTGCCCAGGGAAGTGGTGGAGTCACCATCCCTGGAGGTATTTAATGTGTGGATGTGGCACTTAGGGACCACTAAACAGTGGTGGGCTTGTTAGGTTTATGGTTGGATGATCTTAAAGGTCTTTTCCAACCGAAATAATTCTCTGAATCTTTGCTTTGTTGTCTCCTCCACTTGCTTGTCTTAGCACTAGGTTTCTGTCAATAAGAATATTCTTCCCTTTGTACACAGGCCTTCCTATGCTAAGATGCAGGACTTGGGTTTCCTTCACTGGCTGGTCTGGCCATGAGACCATTGGCTGAATTTCTTTTTTGAATCCATGAGATAGGATATTGGGAAGATGCCCATCCAGCTGCTCTACAAGAAGGGCACCAGTTAAATCCCTGACCCTATGTCATCCTATCAGCATTTTGAAGCAGAACACCTTGAACTCCTGTGGTGGGAGATTCAGACTTCCTAAATTTTATTGGAATGCTGGGACATGTCCTAGTGAGAAAAAGTAATCAACTAATTTCATCCAATGGCATGTCATGGTGCAATGGAAGTTTTTGTATTAGTCTTTATAAGGAAGACTATGGATAAGCAGAAGCATTGCTGCTTCAACCAGTCTGTTGGTCATTGAAGGGTGACTCCTGCAGGGAACCAGAGAGCAGCTATGTATTCCTTGGTGCCTGTACCTGAGGCTCGTGACATACTGACAAGAAAGCAGTTTTTCTATATATTGCTGTGGTGGGGTGGGCTTGGCTGGATGCCAGCTGCCCACAAAAGCCACTCTGTCACTCCCCCTCCTCCTCTTTTCTCTTAGCTTGCATTGCTGAGCAGATGCCCCAGGGTAGGGGATATCCCTATGGTCACTTTGAGCCAGCTGTCCCCTCCCAAGAGCTTGCCCCCCCCCCCCCCCCACCTGCTGGTGATGAGGAAGGTCGGAGGGGCAGCCGCGGTGCTATGCAAGCGCTGCCCGGCCACAGCCAACATGCTGGTGTGGTACCAGCACCTCCCTGGCCACCGGTACACAGCCCAGCGCTGGGAGGGCTGCGGTGGGGCTCAGCCCGCCCCAATACAGTTAGCTAAGCAGGAAAACCAGCGGTTTGTTCACCTCTCCTGACAGGAACTCTTTTTTTCCCAGAGTCTTCTCTGTACCCATAGATCTGGAGCCAAAGCCAAAGCTTCCTGTTCGGCTCTTGGCAGAGCAGAGACATGGATGGACTAAAACTCCCAATTTTCACAAGAGCAAGAAATGCTGATCTAATGCTAGGGAAACAGGTTTTAGCAGTGATTTATTGTTTTTAGTCTCATTTCAGAAAGGGAAAGGTGAGAATTTTTCTTGGGTTCCTCTGTATTCGGTTTCTCTATAAATAGCTCCATAAAGCCGATGGCAGCACTGCTGCCAGTGGGTGTGCTGGAGCACATGCAGCCGCCAGTCCTGGCGCAGGACGGCTCCTGCCTTGAAACTTGTCAGTCACTTCTGACCTCCCCTCAACTCTTCCTGCTCCTCTCCGTAATGCTTTTCTTGATTTTCCATTTTTTGGTACCCTAAGTTCATTGATGAGCACTGTCACACGTGAGGGTGCTCGGCTCCTTGCTCCGGTGTCAGAGGTGTGGGGTGGCAGCTGGGTGCCGAGCAGAGGGACTGGGCAGGGAGTTACGGGTATGCTGTCTCCCACGCTGCCAGCACGGCTGGGGAGCAGTGAGGGACAAGAGCAGATGGATGGATTTGGAGGAGAGCAGGGTGGAAAAGAGGTCAGGCGAGAGAGAAAGCAAAGCAAGGGAAACAGAATTCGAACTGCCCTCCAGCAGTGTGCAGTCTCACTCCAGCACAAGACAAATCTCCCTCAAGTATTCGTCTGGACTTGGCAGCCCTGTAAGTAGTGCTACAAATGGTGTCAGTAGCTGTGAATCTTCATGTTAATGCCAATAAGTGTTAGCTAGGAACCCCCTGAGGACTGCTGTCCCAGAGCCAAACCAGAAAGAAAAAAATTGAAGATGCTTTCAGCTGTTCCTGGAGTTCACGTCCTGCCTTGGCACATCCATTCTTTGGGCCAGTGAGCTGTCACGTATGCCTTAGAACAGTGCAGTGCCTGGGAGAGGGAGGAGGGAGGGGAAAGAATCCCAGCATCCCATGACCGTGACTTTTGCAGAGATTTTTTTAATGTCAGTGGCTAAGTTCTGGCTGGTACCTGCGCAGGCCAGCCTTGGGCTGCCTGTTCCCCTGCCATTTGCGTGTCCCTGGGAGGCAGGAGCTCTCAGCTGGGTTTGCAAGCGGGTGACGCTCGGGCAGCCCATTGTGGGCTCGTGGGCAGGCGCTGACAGCGGAGAGCCTGGGTCGGGATCTGGAAGTTCTTGTAAATAATCAGCAAGAGCAGCTTACACACGGGTATCATATTTTCCCTTTATATCCAGCAAAAGAAAGGAGTCTGATGGCTGGCTGTTAATCTTGTGACCGGCAGACCAGCATTTTGTCATGTATAGTCGAAAAGAGCCTGTCCCCTAAAAGAACTTGAAAATTTGCTGATCCATTGATGACAAATCGTTGTACCTGCTTGATGCAGATATGCCAAAGACCTTGTTTTAATCAACTTTTGTAATTACTCTTGAATTTAATGAATTTGCTAACATCTCTGTGGCAGTGTTTACACGAGACAAACTGTGAACACGTACAGTATTGTTGTTCCTGTGTCACAGGGGTTTCTCTCTTGTTTGTGAAACGCTCTGAGATATTTAGATAATCATGGAAGATTATTACAGACTTGGCACAACTGAAGCAAAGAGGAATGCTGAGATGTGTTTGACTGCCTTACACAGAAGGGGAGGGAAAGGATTTCAAGAGCATTTTCCTGCCGTGAGTCAGGACTGGAATATCAAGATGAATGATTTTGAATTTTTATATATTTTTTTATACTCTTAGCATTTCGCCAGTTTGTTTACAGATCCTGGGTGATGAATACAAGCCTACATTAGGCTGTTTTCCTTTGTTACCCTTCACTGATAGCTTTTTTTCTTGGGTCCATAGGGGTATGCAGGGCACAGAGTGAAAACAATGACCTAAATGATTTCTGGCAGATGATTTTATTCCCTGTTCTTAGATACTTCCAATGAAGGAGATCTCAAATATCTTAATGGCTACTCCCATGCTTAGCTATCCTTGTAGCTAGGCTTTTTCCTAACAGATAAATCCCTGCCTCCTTGGTACAGATTAATCAGTTATTTCTTGTCCTGCTCTTAAGGGATCCAGGGAAGAGTTCATCACCCTCCTCAGTTAGTCAGTGTCTTGTTTTCATTTGTGAGACTACAGGTCACATTTTTACACTTGGTCCAAACAGCATTTTCATTTATATTAAGGTAATACTTTGGAAAGTTGCGGTGAAAACCAAAGTGGGTTGCAGAAAAGGTGACTGCATTGATGATCATTTTGTGTCATGAACAAATGGCGCTGGAATACGTGGTGGAGTTTGATTTACTGTGGTTCAAACCAAGACAAGAGATCTGTCAAAACTGATTGAAGGATGAGACTGGCATTTCCAATATTCTTTAAATGCAGAGCTAGTGTTTGCCCCCTCTAGTTTGCTAAATCATTCTCTCCTTCTGTGGTCCTGTGCTCTTAACACCCAGTTACAATGAGGCGCGTCAGTATTTAGTCACCATTCAGTATTTTGGTGGTAAGTGGAGAAAGATGTTGAATCGAGCAGCCTTCTCTGTGCCATTCCCAGTTTGCTTCCTTTTTCTATTAGCCTGAAGAAAGAAAAACATCTCTTCATCTTCACTGGTTGCTAACTATATGCAGTCATAGGAAAGGTGGTGCAGAAGCCAAAACATAGTGTTTTGGAATAAAATGAATATTTTTTTGGGGGAAAAAAAAATAGGAATAAAGTGCAAACGTCCCAGACAGGAGTGGTTCTTTTGGGATAGGTCTTAAAACACACAAGTCTGGCAGCGGGAGAGTGGATTTCTAGTCCAGCGGTGGTGTTTGTCGTGTGACCTTGGTTAAGCAATTTCTGTTCTGTCTAGGCTGTACCTGAGCAGCTGTATTCAGCGAGTTGAGTGCTGCTGCCTGAGCTGGGCCAGCCCAGGGCAGTTGTGAGCTCGAGCCGATGCGGTACAGTGGTGTTTTCAACCAAGCGTATCCTGCCAAGTGGCCAAGCCCAGAGGCAGCAGCTCAGCGCTGGGCTAACAGGGCGACCCAGTGTTTCTTGGGTGAACCTGGTTTCTGTGCAAATCTTAATGAAAGCTGGATCAGCCTGCAAGAAGGAGCCTAAAAATACTTTTGAGTTCCTCACGTGAAAGATGAAGGAAAATCATTGTTGTCCAGTATCAGACTTTTTCCAGAATGGTTTGAAAGACACCACAATGGGATGGTTTGAAAGAGAGTGATATATGGTAATTATTGCTGTTTGTAATATATTCAAGGCAGTGACACTCCTCTTCTAAACACTGCTGTTGTCAGGGCCCTTGTTCTGAAGAGTTTATTGTCTGTGAAATAAATAATTACAATATGTGACTATTAATAAGGACATGTACAAAAACTGATTTAGGATTGGATTTGTTAGCATAGTGAGATTTTCTGTTTTTTTCGTATGGTTGAGGGCACTGAGGTTTTAGTCTCGCAGACTTTTTATTTTCCTAAGCAGCCATTGAGAGTCTTTCCTTTCCCTGCTTTCAAAGCTCCTTGTGAGATGGATGCTTGACCTGCTGTTCTTCTGGGCTTTAAAGAATTTCCAATTAGGAACGGCAGCACCTTTCAGAAAAACGGCATAACAAAAGTATACAGACCCTTCTCTTTTCCTCCCTGTGCTTTCTTGGCTAAAATTAAATTAGCTTGTACATACTTCTTTTCTATTTCTTTAGGGAGACTAGGCTCAGAATGGCTAAAGTGAAATGATAGAATACCAAAGGGTCTTTCAACAGCCTGACAAAATCCCTTGAAAACAAAGAAAAGGGACATGACATAGCTCAGGGGAATGGTAATTGCATAGACTTCTTAATCTTTTGCACACTTGTTAAACTAATCGCAGCTAGATTAATAAGTAATCCAACCGGTCATGTTTACCCAGCACCCATTTTTTATCCATTTAACATCTGCAAGCAGACTGTGATTTTCTTATATTTTTAAAAATTGTCAGTCAGAGATATCAGACTGTATTGCTACTTTTCCTTCATTGGTTAGGAGTGTATGTACTTCATGCCAGCATGAAATATTTAATGAATTTGACGTTTAGCTTTATGTGAAAATGTATGTTGCTAACATCCATTTTCTTAAATGTATATAGAAAACGAGTGAAATAAAATGTTTATGTATGGGAAGGGAAAATGAGAATACAAGATGATAAAAAATGAAAAAATCAAATCCACTCAACAAGACAATTGAATGTTTTTGTTCCATATTGATCCAGCTCCAGCTGAGAGCGACAAAAAGGCATTACTGTTGCAAGGCTGCTTGCCCTCTCTGTAGCTAACTCACGTTCATCACTGTAGTTTAAGTCCTGATCTATACATTGATATTCTTAGGGCGTGATTGTGATAGACTGTTTCATCCAAATCCACAAGCACTTTGTGACTGGTGAGACTCAGAGGAAAAACGGCACTGAGCAACACAGTCTGAGTTGTGTCCTCACCTTTATGGCCCCTGTGCAAACTGTCTGTGGTAGGTTGACCTTGGCTGGCTGCCATGTGCCCACCCAGCCGCTCTCTCACTCCTTCGACCACAAGAGGGGAGGAAATAAGATGGAAAAGTTTGTGGGTCGAGATAAAGACAGGGGGATCACTTAGCAATTACCATCACAGGCAAACCAGACTCGGCTTGGGGAAAATGAACCTAATTTATTGACAATTAAAACAGATTTGGATGGTGAGAAACAAGGACAAAGGTTAAAATACCTTTTCCCTCCTTTATTTTTTTCCCAAGCCCAACTTCACTCCTTCATTCTCGACTCCTCTTCCTCCTCCCCATGCCATGTGGTGCAGAGGAGGATGGGGAATGGAGGATTGTGGTGAGTTCGTAATAGCTCCTCTAGGGCTGCACCTTGCTCCTCACACTTCTCCCTTGCTCCAGCTTGGGAGCTTCCTTAAGGAAACATCAGCCTGCTCTGGTCTGGAGCCTTCCGTGTGCTGCAGTGTGGGTGTCTGTCTGGTGTGGTCCTATCCGTGGGCTGCAGGGGACCGCCGTGTCCTCTTCCAAAACTCACATGGGCTGCAGGAGAATACTTCCTACAGCTCCTGGAGCACCTCCTTCTCCTTAACTGACCTTGGTGTCTTCAGGATTGTTTCCCACACTTTTTTTTTTCCTTATTCCTTACTGCCTGCACGGTATTGTTCCCCTTTTTAACCCTGATTGCACAGAGGTGCTGCCAGCTTGGGGGATGCGCCCAACTGTGTCCTGTGGTGGGTCCCTTCTTCCACAGAGACCACCACTGTGGCCACCCCTGCTACCAACACCTTGCCACCTGAACCAAATACTCTGTTGTGGTGACCAGCCAGCCAGGTACTGGGTTTCGGTCACACGCTTGCTGCCCAGCTCAATGGAAGCAGCAATACTGTGGTAGGACAGGCAGTAGAAATTGGAGAAGATTCCCACAGGACTTGTTCTTTTGATCAAACAGGAGTGACAGTGCCCTTCAGTGGCAGGCAAGATTCATTCCGACGAGTTTGTTGCCTGCCACTAAAGCAGCTCTCCAGGAGCAGAGGCGAGGCTTACATTTCCTTTAGTTTTTCTGATCTCTGGTGCACCAGTATCACCACTCTGTGAACGCTGTCACAGCTGGGAAGCTCTTTCTACAGAAAGAGAGACCTTAACTCTGACCACAATAATTTCTTAATTCTTACGATGTTCTCTTTTAGGCTGTTTAAGATTTTTTATTTTTGCCTAAACCATCATTTTCTAATGAAGAAGAACAAAAGCCACATTATAAAACAGCGGTGTGTTTTTGTTTTCCTGTAACTGCATTCCAAATCAATTAAGCAGTTGGGGTATTCCAAGAGCTATTAATTAGTATGTTTCAATTATAACTGATGAAGCAGAATTATGTAGATTTTTTGGAAATTTACCGAGAATCATAATTTCGAGCACTAGCTGGGACTTTATGACAAATGATACAAAAAGTTGCAGAAGGCTTTTGATATGACATTTCCCCCAAAGCTGCTGCAAAGCAATGGTTAGCCATATCTCCCTCTGGTATGTATTACTGATATTTCTCTCCCCACCAACAGAGAGAGCTTAATATATGAACTTTCATTTCACTATTTTGTTTATATTTTAGTCGCGTTATCCTGGTATAGGAAGCCAACGGTGACTTTATTCCTCATGCGGTTTTGTAACCTAAGATGATGCTTCTTTCTCCGGGAAAGGGGCGATGGGGAGCCATCAGCGCGACTTTCTAACAGCACATTCGATCTTTTTGGTTTAATATATGTTGCCCTTTCTGCCTTTACCTGTCTCTCCGTACTTTGTTGAATGCCTTGCCGCTGCTGACTGCGTTTGCAGTGGGCGGCTGGGATGTTGCTGAAGTCAGCAGCGCTAATACCGCATTAGAGAATCCACTTCAGAGGAAACGACGTTAGATTTAACCAGCGGGGTATTGCTGCGGTGGAAAGCTATATGCTCGGGGGCACTCTGTGCATTTTCCAAACAAATAATGTCAGGCTTTGCTTTGGCGAACAGTAAATGTAATAGTACTCTTCCTCGCTTCGACAGCACTTTGCAGCAGAATTCTGGACAGACGGTGAACCCCTGCGGTGCGGCAGCCCTGCAATGCCTTTCACTGCTCCAGCCGGGTGGTGGAACGCCCTGGGGATACGCAGAGGGACCAGGGCCAAACTGGCGTAAAACATGTCAGGGCTGAGAGCAGTTTTCTTGATCCATGGCTGTATGGGTCCCGTGCTACCCAGACAGCAGTGTTCCTCATTATGCCTCACTCCAGAACAACAGCCACAGGGATACTAGTGTTCTGCCCCGCATGTAATCATAGCCTGCGGGCAGGATTTGGTCTCCCATTTCTTGATCACAGCTGAAATGTCACCTGTTAATTAGCCCGCATCATGCAAAGATGCTGCACAAACACAAAGGCAGACACAGTCATCTACTGGGAGTTTTGCTCTAAACCCCAGATTTTCTAAACCAGTGTCAGATTTTTGAGTGCCCAGTGTGCGAAATTCCAGCATTTGTGCTGGTTAAACGGATGCTTTCTGCTTTGCAAAACCTGTTAAAAAAACCCACAACAGACAGAGATGGAGATTGGGGGTGGGGAGGGGGCTGGAATAGCAAGCAGAGCAGGTGGTGGAAATGATAAGCCATGTCCTCATAATGCAAAATTTTAATGGCTTAATGACTTTTTGGCTATGCGTGGACAGAAACTTCCACGTTTCATTACTTCCATCATGTGTATAGCAGCCACCCATTTCCTGATGGACGTGCGAAGTCCCTCATCCATACACCCGCATGGATTTTCTGTTTGTGACGTGTTTACGAGCTGTTCGTATGGCTGGTAGCTTAATACGCTCATCGTCTCCGCTCCTCCTCTAACAAACCTCTTCTCCTTGCTCTGACTCCCAGGCACAGCCCTGCTCTCTTACCCCAAGCAGCTGGTACCTGCGATGGCTGCGGGAAGGTTGTGGGATTGGAAGGGAATGCTAGATACGCGTGTGCTGCAGGAGCTTCTGTCTGGACCTGAGCCAGAACCGACGTTGTCTATGAGTGCCGGAGTGTATGCTGTCCAGCATGGGCTGCCCATTTTGCTGCCTCTCCACGCGTTCAGTCAGGAAGCCCTTTGGATGGTAACTCTGGTGTGTGGCTGTTTCAGAAGAGGAGTAGGGGGAAGGAACCCAAACAACTAGCGTACTCTGTCCAGTGAAAATGAAATAAATGAGGCTCCTGCTGGGATGCTAAAACGATTATGGCCAGTGGAGTCCTTTCATCCCCCAGTCGTCTATAATCCATCTTAGAGAAGGTAGATCCACCTGCTCGTAGTGGCCAGTTCAGGGGAGCTGTAGTGGACTTGGCTAGCACCTCAGGGATGTTTCCGAGCTGTGGAGCTCCAGGTCTCTGTTCTTCATACACGTGACAAAATACCATGTTTCTAAATTACTGCAGGGAGGAACGCCGGCTTGTTAAGTAGCGCTATGGGAAGGGTATAAGGTGCTGGTTACCCCACGCAGGACCTTGTGGAAGCTGTAGGGAGCACGATCTGCTTGTGAATTTTCTCAGGGAAACTGGGCTGCGTGATGAGATTGTAATGCGAACAAAACTTTTGAGTTTTCAGACAAACATAAGGAAGACTCCATGGGAAATTTTGCATGCTTGACTATGAAAATGCTTGAAGAAAGCATGATTTCTTTTCTTTAAAAATCCTCGCATCATACTATGAGGTTTTGGGGAATCATACTAGTGCCTACCTTCAGATGCACATCACAGAACCTTTTGACTTGAACTGAAAGTACCTTGTTGCCTTCCTTGGGTGGACCCACTACAATTGGAGATGAAATGTCCACTTTCATTTTTGATCAACTCACGCATTAAACTTAAAGCCAACTGCTGGGTTTATGAATGCATTAGTATGTATGGTCTCCGTCCAGTTCTGTGCTGAATCCTGTGAAAGCAACGCTTGCATCAGATGTGTCAGGGTACTCTATTCTACTCTCATTAGAATGTACATACATTCCTGTGTGCTCAAGTAACACAGGAACATGGAAGAAAATAAAGTACTAAGTAAGATGCTCCGTTAAACCTGATTTACATTTTTTTCACAGATAAAACTTGTGACAGCAATACCACAGAGGTAGGTATCTTAATTTTAAAAAATTGTATTTGGTTTAAACCAGTTGAGAAACTCTCTTCTAAAACCAGGTTTCTTTGGTATCTGCTATTCTTGGTGTATTGGGTAAGATAGGTGCCAGGATGTAGGTCAGTGGAGCAAAGACGTGCTTAACATTTTCATGGGAAAAAGCTGGTTGAACATCCTTGCAGCCTTTTGGCTCTCACTTGAAGCTGTCCTTCTGGGGTGGTTGTGCTTTGAACCTCTCTGTTTGGAGATTTCCCCTGTAAATTAGAACTGTTTTCATAGCACCATAACAGGTTATCTAGCTCACCTTGCTGCTGTAAAGCAGGGCCAACTGTACCTAAATATTCCTGGCAGAAATGAGTCTAACCTGTTCTTAGAAACGTCAGTCTCCCAAAGGAAAGCATACCTGCAGTATTAAAGGCCATTTTTTAACCTGAAGCAATGTCTTATGGCACATTGTTTCAATAGCCCCAACATTTTATGATATAGCATTTTGCTTTAGAATAGAGTATTTCAGCTGGAAGGAACGTACAAGGGTCATCTAGCCCAGCTGCTGAAGTTGGGTTAAGCTTTGTCCCAGTCTTCTTGACGGTCAGTCAGTGGGAGCTTTGATTGCTTAATTCTCATCAGTATTAGAGATCTCAGGTGTTTCAGCTCCTCACATGTCAGCAGGAGGCCTGGCTGTGTTGTTAGATCAGTGTATCAAATGCAGGTAGAGTGGTAGTACTCTTGGAGGCAAGCAACTATACAGATCCTAACATCTTAATTTGACTTGTAGCGTTGATCTCGTCAGTTGCCTGATGTTGAAGCTTATCCAAACAAACAGGAGCTCACCTGTCTTGCCCCACTGGCGTCCTCCCACTGGGGTAAGGCCAGTGTTGAAGGGCTGGTGTGCTCCTTGGAGGGCACCTGTTCCTTTGAGGTTACCTGCCTGCTCATCTAGTGTGTGCGTGTGAATGGAGATTCATCGCTGCTTTCAGTGAAGCAGATTAAGCCTTTTTCAATATGATTTAAGAAACACACATTGATGAGGTTCTGTTCTGGGAAAAGCCTGTTCTGGCAGCAGCTTGTTTTGAAAAACCATGGACTATGAATAAAGCAGGGATTGTTCTGCATTTATTGTAAACATATCCTTTGCTCTTTTGCTCTACATTGGTCCTAAATGATAGTCTAAACTATCTCTGAAGATGCAAAATTTATGTAGTCCTTTATTTTCTTAAAGTCTTTGTATAGTTCTGTACACTGTTGATTTGCCACTGTGGTCTATCCTTTGATTTTAGTAAAACTACTTGTTGAATTTCTGGAAGTTTATATAGCTTTTATGTTCATATGTTTGCTCAAAAATTGTACAGACATGGGTTCTTGTAGGACACTCATGTTGGAAAAGTGAGCATTATTTTATCGTTTTATTATTTTAGTCACTAGCCCTGCTCTTGTCGTAAAGAGTGAGATAGCTGCTAGGCGGAGTACCTGCACTGGTTTTCCAATACCTAACTGCTGCTTAAAGTCTACCCTGAAACATCTCCGGGGGGCTGGCTGCAGCTGTGCCTGCTGCGCCAGCCTGGTGAGAAGGTGGTCTGTTAACATCAGTCGCTCAGCTAGCTGCTTTAATAGGCTCTTCCTCTGTATTAATTTATATCACGTAAAACTGGATCAACATTTCTGCATACGCTTAGGGCAGCTATCACTAATAGAAAATGAAAGACTTTAACACAGTTCTTAGAAAAAGAGCTGTCTTTTATTTTAGAGATAAGCAAGCCAAGTACACTAATCCATTGAGCTGTGTAAGTGGCACAATATTTATAGGAACATTTTACGTTCCCCACCCTGAACTTCCCATCTTGTTTTTAAATCAGTACAACACATTTTCCTTTGAAGACAGAATCAAACGGGCCATGATTTTACTGTAAAGCTGTCATTAACACTTTGCCAGAAATATGATTTGAATAAGAAACAACATTTATACTAGCAGGGAGGAACAGAAAACTCACAAAAGCTGTTTTAACTCTACCAGCTCTTGACTTCCTTCCTCTTGACTTATCGTTTGTGGGGTATCAAAGTCAGGCTTCTCCCTCCACTGAGAGACTTTCAGATCACTGCAGCACGCTGTTTGTGTCACGTGCATCCTGCTCTTCTTACCACGTGAGCCTCCCGTCATCAGGCTGTTTTGCTGAATAATCTCAAGAGTGCAAAGTCAGCCCCCAGGCTTGCAGATTTGGTGTGGATTCACAATGTACACAGTAGTTATGGGCTTTAACGAATATAAATTGATTGAATTCCATGGAATCCATGGAAGTTCTGTTACACTGACTTAAATCAGCTGAGCCACTTCTGGGAATACTCAAATCTCTTTAGTTCATAAGGAGACGATGTGACTCAGATTTAAGGTATTTGCCTATAGAGGAGGGGTGGCTCTAACTGCTTCACGCAGCCTCCCTGTGTGATGTTTCTTCTGAATACTTTCCTGATATTTCCTGCTGAAGCTCACTGTGCCTATTAGAATAATTCTTTCCTTTCAGAAGGTTTAGAGAACAAAACTATTGTTCTTTTTACAAAAAATGTGACTTCTTTCTAACACTGTCACTCTTCTCCTTATTGTCACTTTGAGTTCTTAGAACTTGCATGAAATATATGCGGAGGTAAGAGAAATTATCCCATTAAGCTTGATGTCGCCCCACCTGGCTGGTAAGTGTTAGAAACCATAACGACCTTTTGGTGGTCAAACTGAGCAGCTGTGCCACGGGGTATTGCAAAAGTGAGATACACACAAAGGGGATCAACCACAGAGGCTTTTCTTCTGATCCTAGATCCTTTCTAATCTATTTAATATCTGTCACATATGAGAAGAAATATTAACTCTCAGTGTAAAGCAACTATAGCTTTCTTAGTTTATTGGTTAGCAAGTCAGCTGGAAACTGTCCTCAATGCAATGCTTCAGAGATGCATCACTTCTAGGAAAATGTGACTGTAGTAAACAGCTGAGTTCTTTAATTATTCAGTATCATAAAATGATTTCTATTGGGAAAGAGCTGTAGCCTACTTCAAACTCAAGGTGTAATCGTGTTGTACGTTCAAATTGTATCGGATCAGTTTATAGTGCCACTCTGATCAGATGTAAATCCTTCTGCTTTAATTTCTGAGCAAAACAGCGACGACACTTTGGAAATAAGTTCAGAGAATGCAACTAAAGTGACTGCATTTTAACTGTAATCTGATTTCGGTCTGATATGAAATAAATTAATCCAGTTTCAAAGAAATTACAGGCTGGTGACAACTGCACCGTGCTAAGATTACAGCGGGGATTTGGTTTAAAATGAATCCGGCATCTTTAAAGCCTACATGTGGTACCATTATACCAGCGGATGCTAAGGAACTTGGCCTCGCCCTGCCATTGCTAACACTGGCAATGGAGAGTGAGGAAGTACGATGTCGAGACACCTGAATGACTTGGAGGCGAGCCAGCTTTGCTTTGGATGCCTTGGTAGCTTGACGCAGTGGTTGGGCTAATAAGTCTGGCTGGAAGTCATTGCTCGTTAGCTGTGATGTGCTGCCGAGGCCACGCGGGTTATTATGGCATCGGTGTCTTGAGCTGGGGTGTCCATCGTCGTGCCTGGTGCATGAGCGATTTTGACCTCAGATATCTAAGTATGCTTTGGCTGAAGAACAATTTGTGCCAAAATTTGGGAAGCTTCTGGGCTTTCAGAACATTTTCAGAAGGGATGGTTTTGTGAATCCTTGTAAATAATACAGGCCTGGTTATGCTGGTAAGCCAAACGGCACTGTGCTTTGCAAAGCGTTTTCTGTTTCTGTCAGGCAGTGATCACTGATCAATTTCCCAGCACTAGTAATACTATTAGTATTATGATTTAAGGACATAAATCACTGTGAGGGTCCCTCACCAAACACCACCTTGTGTAACTGATATCCTAACAAGTCTAAAATTTCATGTTCTTATTAGATAAATGGTTTTCTGCATCCTTCTGAAATTTTTGCCGTATGCAACTGGCCTGTCCAGTTCTAGAGAGAACGGGTGAAGCAAACCCTTGAGGTGGGTTGTGTTTGGGTGGACAAACCACAACACGGAGCCTTCCAGATGAGAAGAATCCCATCTTATGAATAACATGGTTTTATGTGAGAGTCTTGAAAATGGTACTTAGGAAAGTTGTATGGGAAGGTCAAGGTCACGGCCTCAGGGATGTGATTTTGAATAAGATTTTTTTTACTTGTGTTTCAGTGGCTGTTCCCCCACCAGTGCCAGCCTGTGAACCCGAGCCCAAAACTAACGGGCATTACCCAGCTCCACGGCTCTCCGTTTGCTCCCGAGCCACTGTTGTTGCTACCATGGAAGCCCCTTCTCAAGGCCTGCAGACAGTCATGAAGTGGAAAACAGTGGTGGCCATCTTCGTTGTGGTGGTAGTTTACCTGGTGACAGGAGGACTCGTCTTCCGCGCCCTGGAGCAGCCCTTCGAGAGCAGGCAGAAGAACACGATCGCGCTAGAGAAAGCTGACTTTCTTCGGGAGCACGTTTGTGTCACCCAGCTGGAGCTGGAGACGCTGATTCAGGTATGCCACGGTGGAGAAGACAGTGCTTCTTGGGATGTGGGCTAGGCAGCTTGGCTGCTCGTTGGTCTGCTGGGTCGGTGGGGAACAAACTGCCTCCCAGAGCCCTCACAGTGGGCAGCATTTCCCAGCCATTTCAAAGTCCAGGAAAGAGAAACCATGTCTCTAAAACATTCTAAAGAAAGGTTAAATGTATTCACTAGAATAAGGAAAAAATGTGTCCAAAGAATACCAGAACTTCATATCTGGAAGAAATTTTTGTGAGAGGTGACACATTCGCGGGACATTTGTCCATCATCTCTGTAAATTTTTAAACGATATTAAATTCATAATTTTTCCTGCAAAATTAAACACAGCAACCAGGAGAGCAAACAGAAAATGATAGGTGGCAATTCTGAAACAGATGCTTAGCCAAGAATTCTGAACTTGTTGGCATATTAATTTACAGGTTTACTATTGCAAATTTTAGGTAAATGAATGATGATGAAGTACAAGTTTAAAATAGAAAATAATTGGCATTGAAGAACAACAGATTTTTTTTGTCTGCTCTAGCATGCAAAGCTTTAGAATCAGCTTTGAAGGAAATAAATATCAAGTACACAGGGATAAGTGGAAAATGGAGTAACATGCAAGAAAGGCCTATCAAGGGTAGAGTTATCTTTCACAGGATAAAACTTGAAACAAGGGCAGTATTATGGATCTTACAAGACTTCAGTAGCATATCTTCTAGGATCTCATGGAGAAACCTGTCAGTTAGCCTGGAGATTGGGTAAGAAATGTGAGATACCTAAGGAATATATTCCAAAGTTTAACTTTTAACAGCTAGCTTTAACTTTTAACTAACAGCTTCATGTTAACTAACAGCTTCAGATACAGCTTTTGGATCAGGGCTGGCTTGGACCACATTCTTCATCTGGCTGCAAAGGGCAGGTGAATGTACCTGGTTGGCAGGGGACGTTCTGCTCCAGCGTTTTGGTTCAGGTGTGTTTCTCGTGGCAGTGTTGTAGAGCTCCGTGTTTCTCTCAACTCCTTAGGTATAATGTGTGCTGGCTGATTAAAGGATTTAAAAAAAAATACTAAAAGCAAGAAGTCTGTATTCCCTTCACGGAAATGCCAGTATTAAAAGATATGCAAAACGTGTTCTTTTCTAGCAGAAAGCTTAATAAGTGCAACAAGCAAAGCATCTCTTCAGGGCGGCAGCCTCCTGCATACTGGCTGCTACAGATTTCTGCATAGCCCTTATTCTCTAGCCTCACCTATGTACCAGTTCTAATTCTTTACTTCACACGGTATTTTTCCTTCTTTCACCTCAAAAGTGGTGACACTAACATAAAACCCAGGCACGCTCTGTCATTAGAAGGCAGATATTCTGAACAGATCTTATCCTCTCGGGAGATTTCAGTATGTCCTCAGGCATTACACTGGGTAACTGGAAATCATTTTGCCAAGGTAAATTAAGTGGGTTTAGCAGCTTAGCATGTGAATGTCTTAAGGCCAACTGATGTGAAATATTGAAGCAGATTTGTCAATAAATTACAAGTTCCTTTGGATTCTTCTCTATGGCTAGGGGTGAGGCTGGCTCCAGGGATGCAGTCGGGTGTGCTGGTAGAGAAAACTGATTGTAACCGGCTTGCACAGCAGAACAGTGAGCCGCTGCTTGAAGATAATGTCAGGGGGTTAATGCTGTGCTTTCATGCCTTCATGTCGATGATCGCAAAAGTGACATCTCCCTGGCTGGCGAAATGCATTTCTGCATTGCACCAAATGCTGCATCTGCCTTTGCAGCTGTGGTTTCAGGCGGATGTGGCAGCCTCCGTGGGTCCTGGCTGCTGCGCTGGGCGCAGCCAGCAGTGGCTGCTGCTGAGGGAGCTGGTTCTCATTGATGCCTTTTGCCCACCTGAAAGCCTTTAGATGAACACAGATCATACTCTCCAGAAGGACTGTGTTGATCCATCTCTGTGCTTTGGAGAACAGGAAAAAAATATAAAAGAAAGACTGTAGAACTAGCTTGTATCCTTTTACTGAGGGGGTGGCTCTGGAACAATCTTTTAAGGAGAAGAGGAAATGGTCTTCGCAAGGCTAATAATAGAAAAAAAATTATCCCTTTGCCTAAATTTTAATCTTTCAAACAATTTGCCTTTGGACAAACTATAAGGAAGATGTATGGCACTGTATGAGGAAGCTGTTAAAATCTGGTGTGGATGAGACATCCTTTCCAACTTGATCTCTGATAACCCATTGCAAATGTTAGCACTGGCAGCAAAAATGTGAATTGCTGAGTCCAGACTGTGAAGGTCATTCAGAGACTTCAGAAGTAATACAGTGATGAAAGTGCAAATCCCTAGGAAGATTCAACGTATTTAAAATTTGTATTTGTCTCTTGGGTTTTGGTTCAGGTCTGTCTAATACTAACACAATGACAGATAACTTTTTCTTAACAATAGCAAGTATTTCACAGTGCAGTCTATATTGTCCAAAATTACCTGAAGTAGAAGTTCTTAACTGTACATTTTTAAAGCCCATTTCTATTTCTGAAGACATTTGTTGCAGCCAAGCAAGTTCGTTAGTGCCTTATATGATCTACTATTTGGCACATGAGTGAATACCAGAGTAAGAAAATGACAAAATCGTGTGCTCTGTCTTGACACTTTTGAGTTTTCAGAGTTAGAGGGAAGTGAAATCTAGAATATGCCAAAAGACAATGAAACTTCAGGTGCTTCAAGTACATTTAACTGTATTTGTACCCATTTGAACAAATAGCAGAAGGCAGCAGGACTCAAGTGACTGGACATATAGTTGAAAAGAAAAATAACATTGGTGGACACACATGCCAGCATATTCCAAAAAAATTTTCTTTGTTCTTTTGTGTCATAGCATAAGCTTATTAGTAGCTGGGGTCAAAAAGAAGTCATCTTGCCTTTGTAATAATGCACACTTAGAGTGTATAACGGGGAGGTTATGCCACTCAGAAAGACCAGATGTCGTCTGTCATTAGGAGAGGCAGGCAGGAAGACCATCAATGTGTTTTGGCAAAGCAATTCCTATGGACCTGATAGGGGTGTTCATATCTTATGTAGCCTGTGCACTGTGTATGAGTAAAAAATTTTGTAGTGAGCCCTGCATGGTGATGCAAAGATATAGTGGCTTGCTACTGTAAAAAGTTACTTAGGTTATTGGTGGGCTGCTTTCTTCTTCCTTTTCCTTCAGGGTTTAATTTAGGAACATGACTGATGATGGTAAAAAATAAAAATCATCCACCTGGGAACTAGAGTTGTATTATTCATGTCCACTAATGACTACAGCAACTCATTAGAGTTAGCCTGTAAGCTGAAAAGGAAGCAGAGCTGGAAATAAGCTAGTCAGGCTTTGCTGGCTAATTATGTTAGTAAGAGTTCATATTTTGGATAGGCACTTTTGATTAGTGTGCTGAACCACTTCTGCCCTGAAGGTAAAGCAGGAAAGGGATGTCCTGGTTTGGGCTGGGACAGAATTAATTTTCTTGCTAGTAGCTGGTGCAGTGCTGTGTGTTGGATTTAATGTGAGAATAATGTTGATAGCACACTGATGATTTAGCTGTTGCTAAGTAGTGCTCACTCTAAATCCAGGACTTTTCAAGTTTTGCATGTCTGCCAGTGGGCAGGAGCACAAGAAGCCAGGAGGGGGCAATGGCCAGCACAGCTGACCCCAACTGGCCAGGGGGACATTCCATACCACAGAACATCACACCCAGTATATAAACTGGGGGTGGCCGGCGCGCGGTGGCCAATCACTGCTGGAGGACTGGCTGGGCATCAGTCAGCGACAGGTGAGCAACTGCACTGAGCATCACTTGTTTTTTTTCCTTTTGGGCTTTATTCCCCTCTCTCCCTCTCTCTCCTTTTCAATTATTGGTGGTGTTGTTATTATTACTATTATTATTATTCTTGTTTTATTGTATTTCAATTATTTAATTGTTGTTATCTCAACCCATGAGTTTTACCTTTTCCCCATGCCGCTGGGGGCAGGGGCAATGAGCAGTGCCCGTGTGGTCCCGGTTGCCGGCTGGCCTTAAACCATTCGGGGAACATCCTGTAAAGATATTTCAATTTTCAGCTGCTTGACAGGTTCAGTTCTGTCATGAGCCAGCTTGTCTTTTCAGAGTGTTTCATTGTAAAATGAAGAGAACTTGAATGGCTTTCATGTGCTAGGAGAAAGCTCTAGACAGAGCAGAAAAAAAAAAAAAAGTATTTTGAGTTAACTATGGGGAAGACGTGCCTGTTGCTGAAGACAGGAGAAGGCTGTTTGAACTGTGATGAAAAATGGTGGTAAATATCTGATTATTGAACCTTCTTCCTGTGCCACTGGAGGCTGTCTTCTATCTGTCCCAACTTCCCTTCTGCCCCTGTTCTTTATGTTACTTTATTCTCCCTGAAAGGAGATGAATAAAGAATTCAGATCTCTTGGGTCTTGCCGAAGTTGGTGCAGGCACCCTAATTTGTAACTTCAGAGATACTCCAGTTGTATCAGAGTCAGACCGAGCCTAGGATGCTGCAGAAGTCTGCAGCTGTCCCGTAGCTGTGTTGCTTCCAGAACTTAGCTAAGAAGTTTGCAGGGAGCTAAGCCGTATGGACTTAGATCTCTGTGCATGTCCCTTGTTGGATGCTGTAGGTCTGCCCTCAGACACAGTGCATGCATGGCAATCAGATCACTCTGAGTGCAGGCAGATCACTGTCTGGCTGATTGCTACCTAAAGACCTTTATGGGATAGGCAGACATATTTAAAGGATGGGCTTTCAAAGCTTATTACTTTTCATTATATCTGAACAAAAATTGCTGGCTCTGATCCTTCAAAAATGCTGTTGTGGAAAAGTGAGTAAAAGGGAATTTATAATGAGGATGCCTTAATCACTGTATGAAGGGTGGTGAGAATAAGTAGGGAGGTAGGCAGTATAGAGGAAAGTTATTAAGGAATTAGTCCTTTAAAAGCTGCCTGCTAATTAGAAGCATCCTCATAATTCTAATAGAGAAACATCAGAGCATGAAAGGCTATTGAAACAACTTTTTGTATGCTTGATAGAAATCTGCTTGGAAAAGAGTTGTAGAGGGAGATAATCATTATTGGATTAGCATGATCTGTGGAAAGGAATTAATGGAACTAGAAAAAAGATGACAAGAATTTTCTTTTCTTATCAAATTCCTATCCTTGGTTACACATAGAGTACATCCTTTGAGTAGCTCAGCATTCAAGAAGGGTATTATGCTTATCCTTGGAAAAGATTTGTCTTTTTCATGCTTAGGATGTCACTGGAAAAATTAAAGAAACATGAACAAGTGAACCAGATTAAAGCCTTTCTTCGCAAAGGCACCAGAAATAGTGTGTTTGGTTCCTGTCACCTCGCTGGCTGCACCAAGTCCCCACTATCTCATTGCCTGCGGGCATAACTCTAGACTTTTTCTTGATATAATTGTCTTAATTAGCGATCAAGGTTCCTAACACATTAGTGATGGCTGGCATGTACTCACTCACTCACCGAGGAGGATGAGATGTGTGAGTACCCGGGCACGGTGAGGACTGCTTACACCCCACCGTCCTGATGGCTTTAGGACAACTTCAGCCCTTTGAGGTATTCCAGGTTATTGCCTTCCCTGAACGGGTGGCATTTCAAAAGATAAATTACCATAGATTAATTACTAGTCATTAAAGAAGAACGCTCTTAAAATTCATTTAAAATATTGGAAAAATGTTGTGCACTGTGCGTGTAACTCCTCTTGAGAAGGAAGAAGGGATGAGGAATCAAGTAAGTGTGAAACGGTCCTGGGTACTTTGGTGTCTTGTTACTTTTGATGATACTTCAGCTATAAAAATACCTGAAACTACTAGTTTAAAACATCTTAAATGTGGAAGGTTTGCCAACAGAGCAGTTAGCACTCTGGAAATTGGTTCTTTCCCTACTCCAAGATAACATGAGGATGAAGCTCTTTAGGTCTACCTGAAGCAAAGCCTACCTGGATTTCCACAGGTTGGGAAACTCACGTCTAAGATGTCATGGTCTATGTGAGCTGGGAGAGTCTTGCCAGTGATAGTGTCTTTGTTTGAGTTTTGTGTCAGTCTCCATCTTGCAGGATGCTTCCATGTAGGTGGATTGTGGCGGTGGTAGTAAGGCACCCTTTACTCATCGCGTGGCCTGCAATTGCACGTTTGAGTGCTGCTGACTGCAGGGCTGTTCGCTTGCTGCTCCCTTTCTGTCCTGCACCGCTGTATGCAAAATACTGTGTATTAAGAGATGGCACTGGGATAGCTGGGTATTTATAAATGAATGATGTCAGTCAAGCTTTAATTTAAAAATGAATATGTTCTGGATGAGAGTGGAGCCCGAGAAGCTCAAAGCTACCTAAGGCAACGGGATGCTCCTTCACTTCAGGGGTTAGTGCTTGGCCCTAACAGGCTTGCTAAACTGTGTAAGCTCAAATGTGATTAAAGTGTTGTAATTAGCTCGCTGACATTCACACACTCAGGGGGAAGGCAAACAGCATTCCTTGGCAGAAGTAGCATGCGGGGTAGCTGACCGTGTGTCATGGCCTATTTAAACAGACGACCTGTCTGTTATGCTGATTTATGCTCTTCTGGGTAAACAAACCAAGGGTCTCTGCTTTCACACCACCTGCAATGTGCCAGCAACTGGTGCAGAAGCCCTTTCAAAGCATTTGGTCCTAAACACTTCCTTTCTCTATATCCCCGTTCCTTGAGGTACGGACAGAGGCTGAGGAACCCTGGCTGTCTGCCCACGTGGAATGCAACTGGGCCAGCCTGGAGCTTGCTCAGGCTCTCATTTCGCAGCCAGCTTAGCTTGACACGTGGCAGTTCTACTGTTAACAACGGCTGTCTACTGTTAACAACGGCTGTCTCGTCCTGATCGCAGGTATACCTGGCCTCTGTTCTTGCCCGGCTTTTCCCTTTTTCTGGGGCAATGCGATGAGTAACTAAAAACTGGGGAGCAGATTAGCTGAAATGAACTCAAGCGAAAAAATGTGGTAGAAGAACATTTGTAATGATGAAGTCCCTTGAAAATACAGGCAAAAAAATGAGTAGGAAAAGTGCAAAATGGAAAGGGAAGAAAAGAAAAAAAATGTGATAAATGAGCCATCACAGAGAAGAGGTGAATAAGGAAAAAAGTGTATCATGAAAGCTAGGGATAGAAGAGGTGTTAAATGGATGCATTTAAAAGTTGGTGCTAAAAGCACAAGAGGATAAGAGGTTATAGAGATGAAGAGAGAAGTCATAGATGTGAACAGATGAGATGGGGCAACAGTAAAATGGAACAGTTTGCTTTGCACATGGACTGCGTAGAAAAAGGTGAAATAAAAAAATTACAGTGAAAATTCATAGATCATAAGTCAGAGGGAAAAGAGAAGTGGTTAAAGGAATGGAACAAGCAAAGTCAAACTTGCACTGATAGTTGGGAATCCTGTGTTGAACAAAGTCTAAGAGAGGGTGCGTGAGGCAGCCTCTGCCTCCCCTCTTGAGCCCAGGAACCAGTTCGCTGGGATAGCCCAGGCTAACGGCTGGTGGCAATGTTGAGGGGGAGGAGCAGCGTGAGAGAGAAGGGGAAAGTCTGGCAGTAGCATGATGACAGCAACGTGGAGTGAGGCTGGAACAGGACAGAAGTGTCCCGGTGTTGGCTGAGGTAAGAGTTAATTTCCTTAGTAGCCGGTGCGGTGCTGTGGTTTGGGTTTGCTGTGAGAACAGTGCTGACAGCACGCTGCTGGTTTCGGTTGCTGCTGGGTGATGTTTGTACTAATTAAGAAGTTTTCGGTTCCTAGGGCCCTGCCAGCCAGAGGGCTGGGGGTACATGGGACACTGCGAGGGGACACGGCCAGGACAGGTGACCTGAACGGGCCAAAGGGATATTCTATACCATGGGACGTCATGGTTGGTATAGAAACTGGGGGAAGAAGAAGGAAGGGGGGGACATTTGGCATTGTGGCGTTTGTCTTCCTGAGTAACTGTTATATGTGCTGGAGCCCTGCTGTGCTGGGGGTGGCTGAGCACCTTCTGCCATGGACCGTAGTGAATAAATTCCTTGCTTTGCTTGCATGCGCAGCTTTTGCTTTACCTATTAAATAGTTCTTATCTCAACTCTCAAGTTTTGCATTCCTTTCCGATCCTCCTCCCCATCCCTCGGGGCAAGGAGAAGCGAGCGAGTGGCTGCGTGGTGCTGGGTTGCCGGCACCACGGCAGGGAGAAAGGCAAAGAGCTGGAAATGGTAAGAGGCAGAGAGAGAGAAGCTTGGTTCCTTTGCACTGATTTTATGGAACTGAGTCACAGCTGGGAACATTCGGGAAGGACCGGTTTGCTTTGAAAGGCAGTCGGTTTAGCTGCTGTTGCTGAGCGAGGTCTGCATTTCTCTCTGAGAGGCAATGGATTGCATGAGATGATCTACAAGCACCTAGAGAATATGTACCAAAGGGCATCTCAAAAGTGAACCTAGAGCAATTGGGCTGAATGTGCCAGATGCCGGTGAGAGATTTATTCCTGTGCTTTGGGTGTTGCTGTATTTAGCTCTGTCTTCCTTTGGACTGTGAAGCTGCAATGAAAGCCAAATGTGTATGTCGCCACGACACAATATGGTGCATTTCTAGAAATCCCGAAGCAAACGCTCAGCAGGCTGGTGTGCCTGCCTGGCTTGATGTGGTGCTGTGTGGGATGTAGGACAGTGACCAGGAAGCAGCATAGCTACCCAGCTTCTGCTCTGTGCTTAGGTCATTCAAGCACTAGCTGGGAGTCTCTGTACTTTGTCTGTGGAGCTTTATTTGTGGACATGTGATCACATCCAGTGTGGCAACTGGGAAGTCCTAGCCGATCACAAAATTGTTCCTTCCATGATGTTCCCATAGCTATCCTATTTGTTCATTTCAAATGGGATATATATATATATCTATATATCTCCTATTTTTTCTTTAGTTAGCATAAAATATAAAAATAACAATCAATTATTAATTGTCTAGGAACTAAAATCCTTGGCTGACTAGCTCCAGTTGACTTCACAAACAGGATTTGTATTTACCACTCTTCTTGCTGCTTCTAACATCAGCTGTTCCCACGGGGGAATGCTTTCCTGTGGCGGTTATTGCTATAAGGACGATATTTATGGATCTCTTTGTGGTGTTGCTCCTCTACTCAGTTGCTTTGTATCTT
Source organism: Falco punctatus (assembly GCF_963210335.1). Classification (NCBI taxonomy): domain Eukaryota; kingdom Metazoa; phylum Chordata; class Aves; order Falconiformes; family Falconidae; genus Falco; species Falco punctatus. The sequence continues at coordinate 3,548,391 of NC_137587.1, forward strand.
TTGTCATTTGCCTACACCTTGTACATTTCTTCCACCTTAACAACTATTCAGGTCTGTCGTATGTTCAGCTTTTGTGTGCAGAGGATGCTACCATACTTTGAGCAGGTATTAATAAGTTTAAATCTCAGCTGTTCCCATGGTCCTAGAAATTTCCCCTTGGAGCCTATACCGACTTGCATAGGATATGGTAAGGCATGCATAAGGCTGATCTGTTGCCTCTTTCTTTGCAGCATGCTATTGATGCTGATAATGCAGGAGTCAGTCCCATAGGAAATTCCTCTAGCAACAGCAGTCATTGGGACCTTGGAAGTGCCTTTTTCTTTGCTGGAACAGTCATCACAACTATAGGTATGTTTATTGTTTATCTTTCAAAATGCATAGTCACACTGAAACCTGGCTCATGAAATACATTTGAGGAAGGCAGATCACAAAGAAATCAGGTGGCTGAACTGTATTGCTCTCAGTTCTTGGAAGGCGTGCTGGTGGTATGTGGCAAGGGCATTGCGCCTCTGCGTAAATATGAGGAGCTGTTTACACATTTAGGGTAGAATAGCAAAGCTGAAGTGAAAACAGGTAGCGCTGATGTAGCTAAGGCTTTCTAACCCTGTTCTGGATGTAGTTGCAGGTGGCCTTAGTTTTCATGAAAAAGATTGAAAGCCAGTACCCAATGAAATAACTATTCTATGGTTGTTGGGAATTTGGATTTTAATATTACAGATGTATTTAGCCGTAAGGGTAACCTTCTTCCTAAGTATATCAATTAATTTTGGCTTATGCTCTGAATTTTGATAGAAGCAATTCTTCTCATACCCTACTCTGTATAGCTGGAAATGTATTCATGTAAGTATCACATCCTGTTTAAAATCCTTCCTCACCTTCATATTAATAATTGGAAAGAATTCCATGAATTGTACATTGTGTAAAAAAAATTCTTCTTTTTTTTTTTTTCCATTCTGGAATTTCTGGCCTTGAAATATTGACACATTTCTCTGCATTAGATGAAGGGTATACTGAACTGCTCCATTTACTTTTCTTGAACCAATAATTTTAGCAAGTACATTATTCAGGCCCTTATCATCTGCCCCCCCTATACACTGTGTCTAATATGCTTAGTCTCTCGATCTGTGAATGCTGGCCTCAGATATGCTAAGGTTTTTATCCTCTCCTCCTCTGTGAGCCAGTTCCTCTCTTGAAGATTGTCCAGGCAGCTGGAATTTCAGAAGGTGGTGTGAAGGAAAGAAAATTAGAAACTCACAGTATTGCTGATAAAGTTTATCTGCTGATAATCATACAGTGATTTTGTGATTTTAAGCTTGATTTCAATGCTGTCACGGTTAGAGGTCAAGAGCTCTGATTATTTGGAAATCACTGGGGAAGCATTGCTTTTTATTTGCATTGCCTTTAAGTATTCTTCCGCTTTAAATATTGGATGAAGTGCTTCTCCGTATCACAGCTGTGATGCACACACTGGTGGCTGTATAGACAAATAGTCTGACAGTCACATAACCTTCCTTAAAGTGTGAGGATCTGACTGAATTCTGCAAGTTCTAGGTGCAGGTAACACCACACCACAAAGCCTGTGGCAGTTACAAGACTTGCCGTGGCGATCATCTCGAAGAGCAGAGGCTATGCCTTTGGCTGTGCCTCTTCTTTGTTGCTGGTGAGGGTGAAAAAGCAGTTGCATAGGGCGTGCTCCTCCCTGTGCTCCCCTACGTACTAAGCTACATTACCACGTATTTTTAACGGTAGCATAAAACCAGTGGGTGGCGAGAAAGAAAACATTTCTGAATCAAATGTAAGAAAAACCCTCCCTTAATATTTGTTTACTCAATAGGCCCAAGTGACAAGCTTTTAAACTACTCATTAAAATAAATGCCACTATGTAGGCATGGTTTATGTAGGCATATTCATTGACATCTGCTATTTAAATAACTTTTTGAAAAGAGCTTGGATTTTTGCCCATATTTGCTTTAAATTCTCCATGAGTGAGATTTTTATAGGCTGCGTAAAGTCTACGTATTTTGTCTGGGCATGAAAATGATTTTGTTTTATCCACCAGAGCCCTATTAGGGCTCCTCTTAGGCAGACACTCAGCAGGCTACCTGGTCAACCTCAGTCCGCAGTCCTGTGGAGCCTGGATTTTCTTGGAGAGCTCTGGGATGATGGATGCGGCCATGGAAAGGACTGTGGGTTGTGGGGGAGGCAGCACTGCGTGTCAGCGTAGTCCTTTCACCATCCCATGGCAGGAGGTACATCCAGTGCCAGTGTCACATACCTAACAGGATCAGGACCTGGGAGCCCAGCCTTAATTCCCAAGGACCAGGAGGAATTGCTGTAGGTGAAGCAGACACTCTCTTAGATCTCCATCCCTCTGGATGCTCTGTGTTTCCACTTTATTTCATCAGTGACTTGTGATTGTGTGATCATTTTTAATATTCGAACAATTCTGTATAGCCAGAATACAAATGTCTATAACATTTCAATAAAGATACCTGATCCTAAAGAAAAGGGTGCAAATATGACTGCCACAATTGCTATTATTTCTCTTTAACATTAACATTTTAACAGAAATACCGTGGCTACTGGGGTCAGAATGCTCTATGTACATTCCTAAGGTTAAACTCACACGGGTGGTGGAGGGAAGGAAAGTGCCTGAACAAACTGTGGTGACTACATGTACTTTACTGCATAGGACAGGTGGAGAGCTGTCTTTCTCCCAGTATCAGATGTTCCCAGTATTTTATCTGGAGTTACAAGGCTGGGAATCAAACCCAAATGTGCTTGGGCCATGAGAGTTTTTGCTCAGGATATGCAGCTGGATAATTATGTCTTGATCAGGATCTGTCATCTTTTCAACAGCCCCAGGTTACCTTAGCAGAGGATGGCAGGCAGGCAGGCATGCATGCAGCTTTATTACAGCATCAATAAAGATTTGTAAATATAAATGGAGTAGGATCTTCAGAGGGAAGGCTTAAAAAACTTCCCTGATAAAAGCTATTTATAAACCTCACAGAAGACAAATGTTAGGCTTTTTATTGCCAGCCTGAAAGGGAAACTAAATAAAGAGTTCAGGAGCAGAATTGCGTGGTGTGGGTACGGTTTGGAGGCTGCAGTGTAATGAGTCAGTGTGATGAGGGGGTGAGGAAGCTCTGAGCTTACCACTGCAAACGAGCCTGGTCAGGTGAATCCCATCAAGAGGTCATTGGCACGGCCCAAGAGGAGCAGCAGCATGCAGGCACTAGGCTGGCAAAGAGGGGTTCTTGTGCCTTTGTAAGTCAAGCTAAATTAATTAACCAAGCAACTTTAGATAGGACCTGAATCTATAGAAACTGTGGGTAACAGAGGGTACAAGAAGAACTGAATCACAGGGGATAGTTTATGTGGGAAATGACATTGTGCCATGGGAAGCCTGTGAACAGGAATTGCATGTGGCAGGAACAGTAGTTTTTCTAAACCCATTAGTTTTCCTAAAAAGCCATGTGTAAGTTCTGAGAGCCTGACAATGGTTTTTCTCCTCAGGGTACGGGAACATTGCCCCAAGCACTGTTGGAGGCAAGGTTTTCTGCATCTTGTATGCCATTTTTGGGATTCCACTGTTTGGCTTCTTGCTGGCTGGGATTGGAGACCAACTTGGAACCATCTTCGGGAAGGGTATCGCAAGGGTGGAAAAAGTTTTCCGAGTAAGTTCACTGACAGTTTTTTTGCTTGTGTTGTATAACGTGCTTTTAATTCTGTTGCTATTGCTTGCAGTCCTTTTTACATGTTGGGCACCATGAAATATTTACATGTCTAGTTGAGATGATGCTGAATGTCCTTAGAGGCCTACAGTCAGCGCAAAGGAATAGATTTCTCTAAATGGTGTTGCAGGGGTTATCAATCAGGCTTTGAATTTCCTTCCTGAGGCTGTCTCTGGGGAGCGTGTCTCCTGAGCTAGGTTCTTTACAAGGACTGGTTGTAAAACAGTCCTCAAAAAACCCACAGGTTGTTTGGACATGTATGTCCACTCACTGAAAACAGAGGGAAGGAGTGTGACTTCTGGAGGAACAGGGATGCAGAGTAGGTCCTGTATTTGTCCAGTATTACTGACAAAACCTGAAAGACTTGGAGAGCAGGGTTACTGGAGTGAATGTGAACTTGGGAAGAGAGACGGCCGAGCGATAGGCTTTCGCTGCGAGAGGACAGATGTGCTGGAGTAAATCTGCAACTGAAAGAACTGGCATAATGCCACTGCCTGGGATCGTCTTCATGGTATTTGCTTGCCCTGTCTCCTGTGGATACACCCTACGCTAGGTTTCTGTATAGACTTTCTCATATGTAATTTCCCTCCATGTTGCCTGTACCCTCTATTTTTGAGTCCGTATCACTGTAAGCAGTTCTTCTGCAAGCAGTGCTGCAGACCTGGCAAATGCTGTTTTGCTAATTTGCCGATGGTTCACTTCAGGGATTCTCTCTTTGAAGCAGAACTTCTAGAAGTGACCTGTGTGATGCTTCCCTTGGAGGCGGCATAACTGGAGGTAAGTCTTTCCAGGGACGGAGTGGGTGAAAAGCTGTCCAAGCTCTTTAGTTTAATAGGCATCTTTTTCTAAAACATTCCGACAGATGAGAGCGAATTACTTGTAACTGTTTTTGAAAGGAAGTAATTAAGTATTAGACTGGCATATGAGCAATTTCCCTTTTGATTAAATTACTGTGAAGTGTCCCCAGACTAGCCATAAGAGTATCTCTCAGGATGAATGTGGAAAAAGGTGACTGGTGATTATGGGAGAGTAAGCGTGTACGTGCCTGACTGGGGAGCACTTGAAAATGGCCCACATCTTCATGAAATGAAAATGTTATTGAAAGGTGGCTCGTGTTGGGCTTGCAAAACCAGAAGTAGATAAGATCCCTAGTTTCTTTTTCAGTTAGCTTTTATACCTGCTTCACTTTCAAGGAATCTCTGAACCTTCCAACCTACTTCTGCCCAAGAAAAACTACAGTCCTGAAGTCATGATATGAACTGAGAGTCAGAAAATCTTTGATTGTCAGCTGTAGTATTGTTGTTTAGGTGATGTAGACAAGACTGTTAAACCTTCAGCATGATAGTTTATGAATAAAATAATACATGCTCTATTAGAAGGATTTTATGATTCACCAATGAATGCTGATACTAAGGTTTCGTACTGAATATAGCCCTTCGGCACGTAATGGGAGTTCTTTTGGTACTCGGAGTGCTCCTTCCTTTTCTTGAGTTAAAGCACTTGCTTGTTGTTTATAACCATCTGAACTATTTCTTTTCCTTCTTGGTATCTTGTCAGCTTCCAAAGCAATTTAGACATCTGTGGTCCCCTTGTTTAGCCAAGATGTATGCTTATTCCTTTTATTTTGATTCTCATAAATCCATTATATCAGTTCTTTTGTGATTTGGTGGAGGGGGTTTACACATAATTTCCTTCAATGTTCCTAGTAGTGAGGTTCAGCTATTTGAAATATTCCTGATACAGTTTGCAATTTACATGCATCTTAGTAAGTAGTCTTAATATCAGTGGTTTCACTTTAAATGATTATTACATAACATTTGATGTATTATATATGATCATTAGTAATTATACATATATACTTCATATTGTTAGCTAATGCAGAATATAATAATCATTATAATTTTAGTAATGATGTAATTTATTACCACATTGTGTTTACATCAATCTGATGAACCTACAAGTGGAGTAACAGCTCTTGATGTAATCCTGAGCAGTGAACTAAATCTGGTTTGATGTGTAACTCTTGTTTCTTGCTTTGTAACTGTCTCCGTAACTAACTCAAATTCAACATGTTTGTGGGTGTAAAGCAATCTGCTACAGCCTTTAAAGAGAGGACATAAAAATTAGGTTTAGGTTAGGAGGAAACTCAGAAGAGCAAACAGGCTAAAAAGATACTGAGAAGTGTAATACCATGTTGCGTAGTGTGGCTCACAAATGTTTTGGTGCTGGCTGGGGGGTCACTGAGTGTGTATCAATGATCTAGGGATAGAACGGATTTTCAGAAAGCTTTTGACAAGTTTTCTCATCAAAGCCTATACGGAGATGAAGCTGTGATGTGGTAAGAGAGCAGGTTTCACATGCCAGTATGTATTTAAATGGTAAATGGAGATTAGGAATAGATAGTAGCATTGTTGGTGTGATTCTACTGGAGTTCTCAGTGGGATTTTACTATTTTAACAGAAATGGCCTGGAATGGTTCAGACAAGAAGATGGATATGCAGGTGGCATTGTCTGCAAATTATGTTTCCAGGTGTTTCAGGGTAGCTAAAATGAAAGCTGCAAAAGGATGATAAGATGATAAATGGAATCTGGTGTTGGTGATACAAAATAATGCGTATTTCTTAAGTTTGAGGAAAGAAATTCTAATATACAGAGATAGCATCAAATTTCACTACTCCAAAAGGGACCTGGGATTGCTATTGATGGTTATCTGAAAATAACACCATGAAACTTAGGAGCAGTTAAAAAGGGAAAAAAAGAGTGTCAGCAAAGGAATCGAAACCGAACAAACCCATGGTGTGCTTGCACCATGAATATCACGTGCAGTTCTAATCAACCTGTTTTGAAAAGAAATTAACAGAAATTAAAATCAGTTCTAGGTCTGCTCCCACCCCCCAGCCTTCTAGCTGTGTCTCTAAGATGGTATTCACTAGCTACCTGTATTATTTGCCTTCTAGCGGGTCCTCATGGGCACTTTGGGACAGTCCAGCTTGTACCTTGGGGAAGGGAATGGGAAGAAACTTTGCGTGTACCCTGGGCTTTATAATATATCCACCTTCCACGTGCATGTGCCTCAACACGCTGCTTCTGTTCATCCCCTTCACCCGTAGGGATGTTACGGGGCTGGTGTCAGGGCAGCCGAGGGTTCCTGACATCCTTGCAATTACGGTCATCTGTACGGGTGGATGGAATTTGAAGGCAGCTTGACCTGGCGTTGTGGTTAGGGTGCTTTTTGAGGCCAGGCAGGAGGTAGTACGCATACGCTGGCAGGTGGCAAGGAGAGGCAGGTTTCTCTGTCGGCACAGCAATCTTTTCACCCAACGCGTTTCCCTAACAGGTCTCTTGCTCTGTCCAACAGTGTGACTGTGCACATGGAGCCCATGCCACATGAGGGACCGCTTGCCCCTGGCGTCCCCCAGCATAGCTGGAAAGATGAAAGGAAGATTCCTCCCACAGGAGTTGTGCTAGTGCCCTTCTGCTGCCGCTGACATGACCTGTGCGGAGCCCCACCAAACTTACATTAATTAACAGCACAAATTAGAGCTTAAGAATGCCACGTTTAGCTATTGCAGTGATTGGCCCACGCACTCTGTGGGAAATTTAAGAAAAATTTGGACTCCATGAAGGGGCAAAGAGATCTGCTCTTAGCAAATACACGCTACCCCCACAGTATTGACAGAATATTTCAGCAGAAAGGCTGGACACACGCCACTACTTATTTTGTAATCCAAAATGTTGCTGCTGTTTTGCTGTGTAGATAACCTGGAAAACAACTATTCATTCGTGACTAGTAAGGCTGGAAGTATTTCATTGCAAAATAATGCTTTGTAAGCCCAGGAACTTTTCATTTTAGGAAAGGGAGGCGCTGGCAGAGCGATGCTGCCTAGGATACGGGAAGGTATCCCCATCACCACGCGTTGGCTGGGCTATGCCATCTGTCCTACTGGAGTAATTGTGTTTAGTACAAGTAAATAAACATCAATCAGGTCAGAGATGTAAACCAAAGCATCCCCCGTGCAAGCCCTACCTACTCAGCTACCGATTCTTCCCATATGTCCCATCTTCAATAATCCGGGGCAGAACCTGGTTACTAGTCTGTTCTCACGTGCATGCAGGGGTGGTTCCCAGAGAATGGGTACGTACAGGGTCACCAGATCCACTATATGCACTGGTCATTCAGTATCTGGGCTCAGTGATGGACCCATTTTCCCAGCCCATCTGAGACAACCATGTACAGACTCAAAATCTAATTTAAAAAGTTAGTAAATCTTATAAATAATTTTCATCTGGAAAAGCTTTCCAGACATTGCAAAAATGAAATATGCATTTGAAGGTGACCTAAACCCATAAAAGTAGTATTGTTACCTTACATGTGCGAGGGATCTTATGGGAATGTTTCTGTAATAAATGGCAGAACAAACCCCATTCTGGTTTGCTCTGCACACACAGAGGCTGCGAGCGCCTAAAGATAGAAAGGAAAGCACTTCACAGGCGGCGTACACGGCTACAGAATGCAGCAGCTGTCATTATTATGAGTTAAATATAGGCTAAATTCAGATAGTCTTTTTTTCAAACCTTGTAACGAGGGTTTAGATTCTCACTAGAAGGAGATGGGATGAGCATAACCTGACAGATCTTCCCTCATCTTGCTGTTCAGTACAGATGCATGCGGGCATTCAGCCTAGGCACAACGTGCTTCTGGGAGCGCTCCAGGATTTTCTGGCTTCTGAAGTGAAGCCACTACGAGCGGATCCTGGGCTTGGTTACTGCTCTCACTCCTCTGGCTTGCAGCGTGAGGCGGGGGCCAGGTCTGGCAGCACAGCTGGTAGGGTGTGAATTGCAATACAGGGATGTGAGTGAGCAGCCGGAGACGTGGATGGTGGCGAGGCTGCACCCCCGACGCTCGTGGCTCAAGCAAATACACGATGTGCAGAAACACGGCGCCTCTGCACAGCTCACACCTCACCGAACCAGGGGCTTCTCTGCACAGGCACATCTGCTACCTCGCTTTTGGGTTTTCAACTTGGAGAACCTGTTTGCCCATTGGAAATGGTGTGGTTTAGATGTAAGGCACATACAAGTATTATGAAAATGATATACGTCTTTTTTTGTTTTTCTGAAAGACAGCAGTAGGCACTGCCTTAACCTTGGAACAGTCCTAGAAAAGTAGTTCTTAGCTGGAAGATGGGGCTGGGGCAGCAGTAAGCGAAGTCCCGCTGAGCTGCTGGAAAGCTTTCTTTTAGCAACTGCCAAAGCTTTACCTTTTCTAAACTTTGTTGTTTGTCTTTCTGAATACATCAGATCTACCCTAGCTACACTTTCTATTCAAAATTCAACTTCTTTTTTGAGAATTTTGGTTTCTCAGATCTCTTTTGTTACTGTGCAAGTGACAGGAATGGTCTTTACAAATTCTTGATCTGAAAAGGACTGGGAAACACGTTCTGGGAAAACAACTTTGTACAAGAGAGTAGCTGTGCAAAGGAGAACACTTAAAAATACAGTTGTCTGTCTTGGTCTCCCCTCTGTCCGTCCGTTTGCTCTGTTACCTCTCCCCTTGCTCCCTTTCCCCCTCTTCCCTCCCTTGGCTCCCATCCAACCTGCAGCATTATACCTGACACCAGTGCAGGACTGGTGAGCGAGTTCTCAGCAAGGTTTGCTGTTCAGAGAAGTTGTTTGAAGTTTCCTTGAAGTCCCACCTTTACTTCTCCTTCTCCTAGGGCAATGCCATAGGCCAGGGACCCCCTCTGCTTACTGCCAGGCAGCACCCACCCTGCGCTCTCCGCCAGCCCCAAACTGGCATTGATGCTGCTCATTCTTTGGCAGCTGGATCAAACCTTCAGATGAGAGAGTTCCCCAAACCAGAAATATGAATCCAGATCACTGCTTAGGCAAACCAGTGAAATAATTCAGGATTTGCAATGTTGTTACTGAATTCAAAATGTAGGACATGGTTAATAAATAGATAAATGTATTATAACCTAAGTGATACGTTGGCTAGTAAGATCCTATTCGTAGTTCTGAATATATGGCCTGACACCTGCATTTCTGAGCAGACTAATTTGATGGAAAAGCTTCCTCTCCACCTCCTGACATCTAATCAAAATATACCCCAAATCAAACAATCTTTTTTATTTCATTTTATTGCATTTCATTACTAGCCTGAATCAGTGTGTTATTACATCAGCTGCATTTTATCCCCACTGAGGATATTAATACCCAATCTTTTATTTTTAATATAGTGTTATTCATTGTGATTTTCTATAAGGATTTTTTTTTTTTAATTCATTCAAGAACTTCCACAGTGGGATGGTCCAGTGCAATGATCGATCTCCTATCTGCTGGCATCCTGTCCCTGGGCAGAGCTGTCAGGATGGAGTGTGAAATTCAACTTGCTGGGGCACATCCATGGTATTATTCCAAAATTATATGAGTTTTATGAGCTGAAATTTCAGTGTTCACAGCTTAGCCTGATGATTTCCTGGGTCATTTCTACCCAAACAAAATGGCTGAGAAATATAAAAATCAGTCACCAGAAAGGAATCGTACATTTCCATGATCTAGTAAGAATTTCTTATTGTTGTAGCAGGACAGTAGATCTAATTACATTCTGTTATTTGTTATTAGCATTTGGATACCATAGAAGCCAGCCAGGGCCTTGGTGTACTGAGACTCTGTGAAAAGGCTGATTTGTAAACAGTGTTTTTAAATGAACAGGAAAATATATAGGGAGAGAAAAGGGTGCAACAGTAGCCAATGGCAGGTTGATGGTGAAGCAGAAAGTTTTGGAGGGGAGAAGCCAGGTAGAAACTAAAGACAAAATACGGCTGTATGAATTTGGAAGAAATGGTTAGGGGTGATGGAAATTAAGTGGAGCTGATGTGAAGATGCTGCTAGAAGAATGGGAAAGTAGGGGCAAACAGCCATTCATTCAGGAGGACTACAAGGATGCCGTAAGGCTATGCAGGGAGAAAATTAGATAAGCCAAAGCCCAACTAGAACTTAATCTGGCTGCTGCCATAAAAGACAATTAAAGATTTTTTTATAAATACATTAGCAACAAAAGGAGGGCTGAGAAGACATGGCTTAGTGTTGGGCTTAGCAGTGCTGGGTTTACAGTTGGACTCGATGATCCTAAAGATCTTTTCCAGCCTAAATGATTCTATGGCAGAGGAAATATTCCTTCATAATTCCCAGAATTCCCCTTCACCAGCAAAAGTAACATTTCATATAAACTTGGGAAGTTACCTGCAGGAACACGTTGAGGAAGAAATGATGGAAATGCTTTCCTCCTAGACAAGATCACCTTGTTACAGAAAGACCACAGGTGATGTAGCCTAGGAAAGCAGCATGCAGGGCACACAATATGCTGACTTGAAACATTTTTCATTTGATTCCCTCGATTCTGTGCCTATCTCACTAGTTGGGAATTTGGCTCTTTGAAGCAGCTTCTGTTTTGCTCCCCATGCAGCAGAATAACTTGCTCAGGATAAAAATAACCTGTGTGGTGAGAGCTTGTACAGATAAAAAGAGGTGTTTTAGAGCACTGACTTACCAACCCAGAACAAATGGGTGTAAACTGTCCCAGCTCACCATCTGCTCCTTTGCCTGTAACACCTTAAAGGTCCATCTGAAAGTCATGGTTTCGTGAGCAAGGTTTTCCTGAGCAAAGGATTTCTTTACATGTGTAGGTACTTCTGTGACTATTTCAGGTGGGTATGCACCTGAAAGTACATTTCAAACCTGAGTGTCCTGAAATTTATGGGCAATTTAAACCAAAACCTAGATCCAGATCTGAATTTTGCCGTTAGTTAACACTAAGGTTATGGATACACGCATAGCCAAATACTAGCAGAAGAGATCTGCAGGCAATGTTATCCTTCATAATACTCATAAAGCATATTTGGCTAAAAATGGACTTTACAACATAAGAATAATAAAAAACCTAGATACACTCTAGCGCTTGCCAGCAATATGTCCATAGTGCCTTATGAATCTGGGGAGTATTTTAATTCCATTTTCAGTTCCTCTCTTTTAAATCCGAAGACATGCTTTTTGTAAATTAGCTGATGATAAAAGTGAAATTAAGAAATGCAGGTACTGTAAGAAAGCAAAAATTGCAGCAGCTGCATAGGCTCTATACAAAAAGTGTGGCAGAACGAGCAGCTTGGGAGAGCCGTGTCCAGGAGCTGAGCACAGACACACCAGTCAGCAAATGTTCTGCCTCTTTTTATTTCAGTTTGCCTTCCTCATTAAACTTTATTTAGAGCATAAGTAACTGTCTAAAAACACAGTTAGTGCTGAGATGTTGGATTCTTTGGAACAATTTGTCTCTAGCAATGTCAGGCTGATGTGCTCTCCTCAGGGACGTAAGACTTCAGCACAATGACTTGTTAAGCATATGGGAGTTCAGGGAGGGTATGTCCCACCACGCTGGAGTGGGCTGTGAACCACTTCTGAGGGGTGCAGTCCTCCCTCCATCCTCTTGAAAAGGAGTTTCACTATGCAGAACATGATGGGGTGTGGTGAGGAAGCACGTTTCAAACCTTTCAAAAACTACTGCCTGACAACTGTTTAAGTCAAAATGCGTGAGCACTCCTGAAATCCAGGACTTAGTTGTACAAGATGTGTGCTCCAGGTTGGAAAACTCTGGGTGCATTTTCCTCTAGTTCATCAGTGACGTCTGTTACAAAGAGGATTCCTAGTCTCTCTGCACTCTACGAACGTATTCCTCTCTCTGCTCCTTCCTGTCTAGACTCCTTCAATGCTCTTCTTAACAAGAGTTGTTCTAATTGTTTTTCTTGGATGTAAAGCAGTCCAGACCCAGGGCCATCTGGACGCTGCCCTGTAGCATGGCCAGCAATGGCACAAGTGCGACTGTAGGCTCTTACAAAGTTCAGCTGGAGGATGAAAGGCAGGAGTGGTAAATTTACAATGCCTGTCTCTGAAATACTTTTCTCCTTGAGATACTGCAGGCCACATCTCTTTTTTTGTTTCTAATCGGTGCTTTAATTACGGTGATGGGAAGATAGCAGGAAGTTTTATTTTTGCTTTTGATGATCACCTGCTTTAGTAGTCCTCATGCTCCCGTGCCAATAGGCAAATGATAATCCTATGGGTGACCTAAACAACTAATGGTGCAGGCTATGACTTTGCTAAATGCAGTGACTCTTCATCCACCTGAGGCAAACTTGTCTCAGAATTGTATTTTAGGTTCAACCACTGCCTTGTGGTATGGTCTTGATGTTGGTTTTACTCTCTGGATCACTTTTCCCCTCCATTATATTGAGCTGCAGGAAAGCATCTTTTTCTGCACAGTGCTGAGATAGTAAGCTACTATTAAAATATTCATACCAAAATCTATGGATCCCAGCTTTTGGCATTTTATTTCCTCTAACTGGGTATTTAATTCAGTTAGCAATGCTTACAGCTAATGGGCTTCAGGGGAAGTAACCTAAGTGCAGCAAACCTTTTGCTGATTTGTTCTTATCCACTGTTTTTTGTTGCCAAGTTTATAGTCTAAAGCTTACGTGGGCTGGCTGTGGAGCATATCTTTCTCTGCTCCTGCAAGTCAACAGCCTCTTGCAAATGGGCATATAATTTAAGGGTTAATATTAACCTGAACAGTTTAAGTTCAGATCTCGATGTTTCTGAAAGGTCTTTTAAGCATGTTTTATCAACAATGTCTGTTAGGCCTGTAAGGGCTGGCGAGAAGCGTAGCAGCAGCCTGAGCATCCTTCAGAGAGAGGATCGTGAAGGGTTTGAAGTGAATCTACCTCCAAAGAGAGCCCCAGGTGGTGGCTGAGCATGGCGGTAGTTGAAAGGGCATTCCTGGGACTGCTAGAAAGAGAAGGAAGCAGCTCTAAGAAGGGAAAACATTTCAACACCAGGAAGAGATAATAATTGCTCCAATTTTAGAATCAAATCAGTCTCGCTAAAAAGGTGATAGTATAGATGGAGAAGGAAAGTCTATCCTAAAACCAGGTTTTAAAACTAGCTTAAATCTAGAGTATAGTATTATCTGGAAATCTCAAGTCAGATCCAGTGCACCAAACCTGAAACCCAATACACACTGAAGTCATTCCCCAAAATAATTTATGCTGGTAGTACTGGACACCTCTGTCTGGGGCTGTCAGGCACTGTGCAGTGGACCTGGTGGCCACAGGATTCTTCAGAGGAAACTTGTACTGTGTTGCCTGCTTGTGTGAAGCCTTTTAATATCTTTTCATTACTTTTTTTCTTCATCGTTTAAAATTATTAGAGGTCCAAACCTTCAATAATTCTTCTTACTGGGGTCATACTCTTGTCACTGAACTGCAACGCTCATGAGATTTTATGGCTCTTAAAACCAGAACATTGTATAAAAACTAGTTGGGAATCCATGATTGATACAAAGATGCTATTTATCACTGTTGCCCTGGTTTCAGCTGGGATAGAGTTAATTTTCTTGCTAGTAGCTGGTGCAGCGCTGTGTTTTGGGTTTGATATGAGAACGATGCTGACAGCACCCTGATGGTTTAGCTGTGGCTGAGCAGGGCTCACCCTCAGTCAAGGGCTTTTCAGTTCCCCCCTGCTCTGTGAGGAGGGGCACAAGGAGCCGGGTGGGAGCACGGCCAGGGCAGCTGACCCCAACTGGCCAGGGGGACATTCCATACCATAGAGCATCATGCCCAGTATAGAAACTGGGGGCAGTTGGCTGGAGGGGGCTGATTGCTGCTAGGGGACTGGCTGGGCATCAGTCAGCCGGGGATGAGCAACTGCACTGAGCATCACTTGGGGGTTTTTTTGTGTTGTTTTTTTCTCCCCTTGGATTTTATTCCTCTCTCCCTCTCCTCTTCATTACAACTATCAGTGTTATCGTTGTCATTACTATTATTGTTTTTGTTATTATTATTGTTATTTGGTTTACTTTATTTCAGTTATTAAACTGTTCTTATCTCAACTGACAGGTTTTACGTATATTCACTTCTCCTCCCCATCCCACCACAGGGAGGGGAGGGAGCCAGCGGCTGGGGCTAAGCCACGACTCTTCAGTTATCTGTCTGTATTACAGTAAAATGTTACCGTTAATTTTTCATTTGGGAAACGATTTTCATTACATTTCTCTCTGATTGTGAATATACTGCAGCTACTGTGGTATATTAACCCAAATTCCTCTGTTACCTTAAAAAAAAAAAAAAAAAGAAGCGTTTTCTTCATCTGCTTTAGCTTTTCTTTGTAGAGTGCCTAATATTTTAGCACCTGATTGAATGTTTACACAGAATTAATTAATAAATCAAAGACAGGTGTAGTAGGCAATTAGTGGCTAAAAAACTGATTTAAGTGCAAGGTAAGAGAGTATTTGGCAACTGACCCTGAATAGAAGTGTTTCCAAACCCTTCTGTGGATGATGGATCGATCTACGGATGATGATTTATCATCCTTGAAGAACATGAAAGCAATAGAGTAATGATGAAGTAAGTTTTCAGGAAGGAGTTTTCTTCCACTGTTAATTTTTATGTACTCGGGCTATTTTTTTATGTACGTCAGGGATTATCTCTGGAATATGATCTCTGTCTATTTGCCAGCTATTGTTCCAGCTATCCATTTCTTTTGTGTTTTCTATGGTAAAAAAAGACGAGCACTATTTCTTTCTTGACATCAAAGCCCAATCTTTGCCACTTCTCGTTTGGCTGGAAACCAGGTTAGTATTCAGAATGATCTCAGTATAAGCACTGGCAAAGAGTTACATTTCCATGCACGGCTTGAACCCCAATTTTCTTGTTAAGGAACTGAGCTAAACAGTCCATCTTTATGGTTTGAAATGTTTCGGAGCCACTATTCTAAAGTGTTAAACTATACCTGCCCGCTTCCTGCTGAAATTAGTATTAGTCATAACTTTTAATTGCAGCAAAGTGCACTGGAAATAAACCCCGTGAGTCTCAAGCAATTATTTCTCATGCAACACAAGACAAACAGGAGCTAAAAGCATGATTAAGGATTTACTGAGCAGCTAGGGTGTCTTGAATACTCTGTATGAAGCTTAAAAGATAAGATACTTCAACGGAAGCTGCTGATTAATGGCAAAACACGTCAACTTTTCAACCATCAGCCTGAAAGTTAAACTCCTTCCTAAGCACTAATGGTGAATAGCCTCCTTTTGTTATTGCTTTAAGTTTTGGTCATATTGCTGGGGAAACTTCTCTGTGTTCCTGACAGTGCAGTGTTGAAATACTAAATCCTATGTGCCAGGGTCTTGATGCAGGTGTTGCCACCTCTGGAAGTGTGATTTATAGCCTAAAGAAAACCCTAACCCCAAGAATTGCAACATAAGGAGTAAAGGAAACACAAGACAGATGCAGCTGCAACAGTTCACTATGTAATATCTAGACCGTTAATAATACAGTGATTGTTGATTCCCACCCCCCTCAACAAATACATAGAGCCATTCTAGCCAGTGTCCTTCAGAATATCCTCCAAAACTCCTGTGGGCAACTTTGGAGGAAGCATCAGAGACTTAGTGTGATGGGGGTGATGGAGCTTGAAAGGCAACAGATAGGAATTATTAATGAGGGTACCTGAATGTGCTGCCTCATTCCAGGCATAAGGATGTGCTGCTTTCGCACTTCAGAGATGCTGCTTCAAGGTTATGAACAGGTGGGATGGAGGTGACAAATTTAGTGGTGGTGGTGGATGGAGGTGGAGAATTAGTCCTGAACATGTTATGTTGCTTTATGCATTTAACCTTCATCTTTTAGGACTGTTAAGCTATTGTGTTAACCACTCTAACAGAATTTACGCGTTCATGTTTTCCCTTGGCATGTACAGGTGTCATTGTGGCAATAAGAGCTGAGCCATGAGACGAAGTATTTGATGCACCCTTCACCCTGTGCCAGACCTTTCCCTTTGAGGGGGATCCTTGGCCCCCTTTTCCCTTTGCAAAAAAGAAGTGGCAGCTCCTGCAAAATGTTGGAGAAGGCTGGCGGGAGCAGTGGGAAAGTTGTGGCATGGAGAGACGCTTCTAGGGGTGAGACATTTTCCACTCTTCCCATGCTTTTGCCCAGGGGAAGATGCTCTACCTTCCTCCTTTTACTTTCCATCCACTCTTCTGGGATTTGTATCCCACCTAGAGTAAAACCCACTCCCTGTGGTCTAGTTACCCAAGAGAACACTGGTTTCTTGGCTAGTCACAAATAGCATTTTCCTCTAGAAAGACTGCAATATTGTCATCTTTTTACTGTTAATACCTGTAAGAAATCTCATGGTAAATACAAAATATGCTTTGGAGACTTCTGCAAGAATTTCTTGCAGAGAATGATTTATGCTCTTGTATCCGAGAAGGGCAAGGGAAGGCTGCTTGGCCATTATTCCAAACTAAGCAGAAACTGAGACCTGCAGTCTAGAAACAGGTACAACCAGGCCAGCCTGAAGATCCCTGTTTCAAAAGGTTGCTGCTTAACCTTTCAGTATCTAGTCCAACAAAATATCCGCTCTAGCCTACGGATGCTGATGATGTTAAATTCCTAATCACTAGGGAACTGTTGTGAAAACTCATTAGTATGAAGGAATTGGGATGCTTTATTCTGCTGTAGAGGAACAAAACAATAACAGTACAAAAAATAAAAGCCCCAAAAGAGCCAAAAAAAGGAATGCTGAATTTCTCTACTCTTCTAAGAGGAGATATTTCTAACATGAAGTTCAGTTTTCTTTTCCTTGCTAAGTCTTTGAAAGTGGCCATGTCATGCAATGGATAGCTAAATCTCCCATTTATGTAGCTACACTGATTGTCTTTCTCTGTCTCAGTGCCTTTCTTAATTAGGTGCTGAGCATATACTCATAAATCTAGCCTTGCTGCTGTGTGGCACTCTTCTTTGCACTATCATAATCCCATTTTATTTTTTCCCCCTGAACTGTGCTGAGGAACAGGATGAAAGCATTGACTCAACACTGACCAAAATCAGTGTTACCATCAATGGCAAGGTAAAACCCATTCAGGTACAGGGAAATGACGCGGAACAGTGATTATTAAGCCATTCTTGCACTCCCTGAGAGAGGCGAATATAGGTGTAACTCAGAAGGGACTAGAAGGAAGGAGCGATACATTCCAAATTCAGCCTCTGTGAGCATCCTTTGAAACTGCTTCAGTTTACGCCACGAACCTCTGTTGCCCTTTGTCTGCTCCGATGTCTGAGAAAAGCATCTATGTATCTACCTCTCTATGTACCTATCTATAGGGATCCTTCTTATTCAACATTTAGTTTTTCTTGGGCTGGCTACAGCTCAGCCAGAACAGAGGTTGGGGCTCATTATTGTTATTTGTGTTTCTTCAGTAGCATAATAATCAAATTGAAAAATTAGTTGGTGCATATCAGAAAGCCCTACATGTGCTTCCTAGAGAGAAGAAGAAGATTGGTAAGGGGTATATGAAGCCTGGAATATATCCGAGCCAGTGTTTCTGTATTTTTATAACACAGTCTCAGTATTCACATTATGACTGCAGCAAGATCCATGCCTAGAGATTTTAAAAAAATAACATTAGAGAAAGCTGCTCCTCTGTGAGAATCTTGCTGCATATTCCATCTGGGTCTAGACAAACACCCCGCAGAAGTGTGGTTTTATAGGGAAAAATAGCAATGTAAAAAAATCCGCTTTCCTCTGACCTGTGCCGTGTGTGTATTCAGGATTGTCTCTCCCAAGCTTAGTAACAAGTGTGAGCACTTACAGCTTTTTATATCTGTCTCCCCTACAGTACTTATTACTGGTAAGAAATAGGGGATGGATTTTGCATTTTTTTGTGCAGCAGTAGCAGGGTTCTTTATAAAACATGAGAATTGAAATAGCACTGAGGTGCCAAGACAGCTGGTTAGACAGTAGGGGAAGCCCATCTCTAGTAGAATGGTTCAAACCACTGTTCTTAACCCATGGAGGGGTCTGAAATGTATATATTTTAAAATATATTGTATAGAATTCTGCTGCTATGCTTTCAAGGGGTGTTGCCTTCTCCATTGATGGGTGCCCAGGCCCGGGCTGGCAAACACCACAGAGCTGC
Source organism: Falco punctatus (assembly GCF_963210335.1). Classification (NCBI taxonomy): domain Eukaryota; kingdom Metazoa; phylum Chordata; class Aves; order Falconiformes; family Falconidae; genus Falco; species Falco punctatus. Next base: position 3,567,153 of record NC_137587.1, read on the forward strand.
TTGCTTGCTCCCCTCCCCATGGTGGGGTGAGGGGGAAATAGGAAGAACAAAAGTGAAAACTCACGGTTCAAAATAAAGGCAGTGAGATCACTTGGTGAATACTGTCATGGGCAAAACAGAGTTGACTTGTGGAATTTAATTTATTTATTTTCAACTAGGATAAATATTTAATTGGTTGGGTGTTTGGAAGTAAAAAGACAAACATTCCAAATGCCTTCCTCTCCCCTTTCCCAGGCTCACTTCGCTCCAGACACCTCTCCTCCCCCCACGTTATCACCGCAGGTGGCACCCAGTCCCTCCAGTCAGCAGCCAGCAGCAAGGGGCTGGGCTCAGGACACATGGGTTTCTCTCTGCTGCTCTCTGTCTCTCAGCCCTTTTCCTCTGGTCCTTCACTGGTCCTCCATGGGCTGTGGGCCCTCCAGGGCAGTACCTGCTCTGCCATGGAGCACCTCCCACTGCCTTGTCCTTGTTGTTTCCTTATTCCCTCCTCTATTCCCTCCTTGTCCTTGTCCTCCTCCTCTGCCTGTCCAGCATTTCTGCCTTTTCTTAAATACACTTTCCCAGAGGTGCTACCACCTTGTCTGAGGAGCTCAGCAGTGTCCTGCAGTGGGACCCATTGCAGTGGGTTCAGAGAACACAGAAGAGCAAAAGATTATTATATTATTCTTAGATATTATCTCTAAGTCAGTGATATTTAAAATACATCTACTTTCAGCCTCATTTTGAATGTGAAGGAGCTAGGACAAGCTAGAAAGAAACCCGCAGTGACAGGTATAGGCAGCAGTGAGGTCGATGCAACCGCCAAGGAGCTCTGTGAGCTCAGGGCTGTGCCAGCCTTTCCATACAGCCTGCTGAGACGGGCATCGCGCTTCGCTGAGGTACGTGCCAGCCTCTGGACCAGGGCTACCCTGCATCTGACTGAGCTGGAAGGCAAGCACTGTGAACCTGTGAATATCTGCACTGTCTACACTAGTCTAGCAAAAATGTTTTGACTAACAACATACCTAACGTTTGTGGCTGAGAGGAAAAAAAAACCCCAACAACCTATGTGTGTGATACTCTGTTTTATGCTTTGAGACTGGCTTTCCCCTTGTTAAAATATTTTGATCTGGAGAAAGTGATTTAGACAACAAGCTGTTTAATGAGCACATGGGCAAAGACAATCTGTTCCAAGAATAGTTGGCAGCATGGGAGAGGGCATAAAGTTAAGAGTAGGTTAAGGGGACAAAAGAAATGTTGAAAAAACGTGTTTTCTTTGGAGGAGTGCTCCAAACTGCAGAGGCTTGTAGAAGGATGAGGACAGCATGTTCCATGCAGGCACATTACAGTACTACTAAAAATATGGCACTGGTCATCTAGCCAAAAAGGTAAATAACTTGTGTGATTCTTGGGGATATTTGTCAGGAATTCAGAACAGAAAATGTTTGGAAGGTGGAAGAACCATCTGAGCTCACTGTGAAGCAGCTGATGTTCCAGTGCTATTTGTGGTTGAGTAGTACTGTATATTGGGGGAGTTTCAGTGAAACGGGAGGTGCCACTATAAAACTGTGGAATAAGCATATTTGAAATATGGTATTCATGGCAATATGTATGTTTCACATATTTAGCATTTAGTCTAATCTGATAAATGGCTGTAGCATCTTTTGATCCCATGCTTAATGTCTCCTACTCCCTTTTTGAAGGAATATGTGTCATCCCTGTGATCTCAGCTTGGGAACTTAAGAACCTTGTTTGGTCCTTTCGCTGTCAACAGTCAGGTCAGAAAAATTGCACCTGAGTTAATTCACCTGAACAGGGCAGGAGCTGTAAAATAATCTGGTTCATCAGCTTTGATCTGTAGGACCAGGGGGAGGGAAGAAAAAAATACAGGATTTCTTTTAACTCCGGAAATTATTGGATAAGACCAAAACCAAGAAGACCCCCGTGTATGTAACAGAAAATAAGGAAAAAGCAAGGAAAAGATGCAGAAGAACAAAATTCCACTGATAAGGGTGTTTTCATGGGAACGTCTGTCCTCACTCCTCTCGGCACTAGCCCAGGTTGGCAGTGGGTTGTTTGAATAAATATGGTTAAGATGATGTCAGTGATGTTGCCTTTTTAGCACCTGGCCACCTTAAGAGTAAAACCAGCACCTTCATTAGTAGCTGGGAATGATCCCTCATAGGTGGTTATATCACAGAAAGTTCTGTTCGTTTCTTCTTAAGAGTCCTCCTTTAATCTTTTCCAGATCAGCTGTAGGCTGATTTAAATTGAAGTCTCTCTCATTAGAAAGCACTGATTTATTTATATTTGATGAATGTCTTAGAAGTTACCTGCTTCATCAATGTGGAGAGAACTTGTTGTTAAAACAAAACTAAAAAAGAAACACAAAACAAACTAAAAAAAGAAAAGAGTAGAAAACATCTCTCTTACACGTGTTTTCATTTTACTTAAACTGCTATGAGATTAACTACTTTTCCTGGAGAAAGGCCTCTCTTACTGTTTCATTTTGACGCCTATAGAAAATCCTGTATTTATGTCACAAACTCATGGGCTCAGGGAATGTGCTAGCCTAGCTGGAGTTGCTCAGCTGTTTGCCAGTGTTTGGCTCCAGAGTGCAAATACTATTTAAAAGAGGAGTTTGTATGAACTTTTTCAGATTTCTCAACCTTTAGGCGTTTATATATATATATATATATATATATATATATAGTGCTATCTCTCTCTCTCTCTCTCTTTCTTTTAATAATGACTTGGTACAGTGTAATACTGCAGTGGGTCAGGTTAATTTACTCTCATCTTGATACAACTGTGCCAAAACTGGAATGTAAAGCCTGCATTTCCTTATTCCTGAGAACCTGGGCAGCAGAAAATAATGTTCTTCGTAGTTAAATAGCAAGGCCAACTCCATCTGCAAAAAAAAAACCAACGCAAACCAACCTTTTTGTGATGCGTAATTACTACAGTGTACATATTCCATGACTAATGACGTTTATACCTTGGCATTTTTTGGATCTATGGCAATTATCCTGTACTGTGAACATTCTCTGAAGGCACATCTAACTGTGAAAAGACCCTCCTTGTCACTGGTACCCTGAATTCCATGTGCTATTGTCCATTAAGTAGTTTTGCTTCCGAGTCTTCCTTTTGTGCTCTTTTCAGTAGCCCTGAAAATGCTGTCCCTGACTCACCGTAGCTTGCTGCCTTCCTTTGTACCGCTGGAAGAGCAAGAAGAAAACAGACCCTCAGCTGCTCGGCTTTAGTGCGAGTGACCGAGGTGCACAGTAACCATGAGTCAGGCTTTTCTGCAGATCCTGTCATCTCCAAAAAAACCAACAACCCGAATGTATCGCTTCTAAATAAGCGGATGCCCTGACATTTGGTACGGATTTGCAGGCCATGCTTTCCACTCTTGTTTCTGCCACGAGACAAGACAATCCTGACACATATAGAAATGCATTTTAATATTGCTGTATGGGGACTGTAGGAAGGATGACTCTGCATAACTTTGCTTTACTAGTAGTGCTTAGTGCTTGGCAGCTTCGAAGTATTTTTTGCCCAAGGATTCCCAGTACTATATGGCACCTTCCCCTGTAGCAAGGTGCCTGCCGTTCTGTTTTGCATATCAGGAAACTGAAGCATTGGGTAGGAGTGAACAAGTCACCTTGCACAAACTATTAACTAAACGACATCGTGGTTAGAGCCTCATCCTCCATGACAAAAAGCAAGTGTGCCAATCTTGGACACCACGTAACGTCCACGAGGTCAGTTGCTTTCCCATCACCACACACAGAGTAAGTCTGAAACGCTGCTGTTGTGAAGGGTGACCGTACCTCTTGAAGAAACTACATCATCCTTTAGTGTTTTAGCAAATCGCTCAGAATGAATCTCGAGAAACAAGAAGTCAGGTTTTATATTCTTGTGTTGTTTTTCTCCTTGGTACTTAGTGTTTCCTGTGCCTTCAGTTTGATTAATGGCATTATATTACTATTTAAGGATTTCTTTTCAGCCAGGCACAGAAAATAATAAGTGCACGCAAAACAAACAAACAAAAAATATCAAGTGTAGGGATCATCTCAAACAGTTTCAGAACTAGAAGTATTCAGGAAACATGGCATATTTATGCTGCTGCCTGGGTTCTAATTGCAGAGCACCCCAGCTCGGATGGGTGTCTAATGAGGGTCTGGCACGGCACCTCTGAAAGAAATGCTCCTGCAGCAGCTGCAGCAGCAGTACTGCTCGCAGGCTGGTGGATAACCCCAGCTCAGGCAATATCCCTTCTGTATGGCGCAAAGACAGCTCCTGAGACCTGATTTCCTTCCCAGGCAACATCCCAATCTGAAATGAGATCTCATTTCTGGGTCAACAGAGAGGCTTGATTTAGAAAACTAAATTTGAAAATACGTGACTGACAGTGACCTCCGCACTCCTTTTCCTGCATAAGGACTGGAAATTTCTTCTTCCAGGTTTCTTGTGAAACTCTATTGAATCTGGAGTTTATTTATGTCAGAGAAAACCTGAAATAAATCTGCCAGAGTCCGTTGTATTAATCCAGGCTGACATCAATACTACTGGATAAATCTAAGTTTATATTAAATAGATTGAGGGTTTATATGAGCTAGGAGTGTAAAATGTTGCAATTACACTGCTTATATTTGTGTTCAGTTTATAGCAGCCAGTAATACGCATCCTCTTTGTTCAGGAGCCCTCCAGTGTGGATTTACGTAGGTAATTTTATCTCAGGTTGTTTGGTATTTGACATAAATCTTTTATTTCTGGAGCAAACTGATAATACAGCTGTCTATTTTTGTAAAGGAGATTTAATCTTCATATTTCTGAATGCAAGCTGGAAAACCTGAGTCTAGAAAACCCGCAGCATGAATTATTTCTACATAAAATCTCAGGGGTATTTTTAGAGGAAAAAAGAGTTTATTTTGATTTTAGTCTTGGTCTTACTTGTTGAACGCTTGGAGCTGGTGAGGCGATGTGGGTGTATGTGTACATGTATGGGGGTGTGCACTTTTTCTTACATGTCGAACCTGAGCTGGAGCGTACTGGAGCCTTTCTGGAGCTCAGGACTGTTTTTCCAGGCTGTGTTTCTGGAAGGTTAGTAGCTGCCTAGTGGATGGACAATGGGAATCACAATTTTGTGGGGCCAGACATAGACGTTCCTGTGAGCCGGGTAGGGCTCTCACTGACAGGGAGGGTTGGTTGTGTTCCACCTAATAAACTCACAAAAGGCAGAAAGAGACACACCAGGTGATGCCAGCACCATCAGCCTACCGTTCACAAGGTATACAGTCCCAGCAATCCACTCAAAAAATATTTTTTTTTCTTTTGTTATTTTCTTTTTCTAGAAAAAGCAAGTGAGTCAAACAAAGATCCGGGTGATCTCTACTATCCTCTTCATCCTGGCAGGCTGCATTGTCTTTGTGACCATTCCTGCAGTTATCTTCAAGCACATCGAGGGCTGGACAGCCTTGGAGTCCATCTACTTTGTGGTTGTCACTCTGACTACTGTTGGCTTCGGTGACTTTGTAGCAGGTGAGCAGCTTGGAGCCTGCGTGCTGTGCGCCAGGGCTTTGGCTCTTACAGCTTGTTTGCTGGTGTAGAGAGGAGGCTTTTCACAACGGATTGTATCCCTGTAACATGATGCCAGGTGTTTTGGTTGGGGTTACTGGGCAGTAGGACACCAGGGTGATTTAAGAACCGGGTGCCTTGCCACCTGCAGATTGCCGGCTTTCAGCAGCGTGGCTACTGGGAGCCTGGGAAGTCCTGATTATCCTTTATCATGCAATGAATTATGCACAAGTCAAACGACTTTCCCATTGAACTTGACATATGTATTAGTCCATTAGGGCTCGGTCTGAGGCTGCCTGCAGAAGCACGTAGCCAAAATGATGAATAGATGAGGCTTTTACAAAGTAGGGCTGAGCCATGGGGCTGGAGAAATCTCTGCTGGGATGCAGCAATGGGCTGCTACTACAGCAGCTGTAGCATTTCAGAAACTGCATTTTATTCTCTAACCTCAGCAGAAATGTTGACGTTGCAGTTGCCCTGTTAACGAAAACTCATGTAGGAAGGAAAAGAAGGGCTGCTGCGGTGCGCATCTTAGTGCTAGGAGGATACTCTCCAAGATTAATACAGTACTAGCAGGAACTATAAATATCCATCATTATCAATTTCCAAAGAGGGAGTCAAGATTGTTGGCTGGCAAGATGAGATTTTATTCCCCCCTCTCCCCCTCCCCCAACTGCTTTGCTAACGAAAAGGTGGTTAAAATAAGTGGATTTTTTCCCCATTAGTACACGACCTCTAGTCCTCACTCCTGTTAGTGTTCCCAATTAAAGGCATTAAGATGCCTGTGTTACAAACAGCCATGCTTTGCTACTGTTTTGTTACTTACTATAAATCAGTGAAATACGAATGAGTTAAAAGCATCAAATGAAGCTACAGGATATATAAAGTTTTCTTTGCTGAAGAGCTGCAGACACATCTTTTTGTAGAGAGGAATCTCATCCTCCCTTTTTATGATATGGTGGTATAGACGACATGAATTATTGAGAAAAAAAGGCAGTGAACAAAGAAAGCCGCAGGTAAGAAAAAGAAGTGTTTTATCAGCATTCAGGTACAGAAGTGCTTGTATGAGCTTGGTCCATTTTAACCACTTAAATGTGAAGAGAAGCTCGCTGATACACTGACTTTGTGGTATCACAATGTGAAATAAAAATAATTCACAATATTTTTCTTAAGCATATCACACTTTGGTATTGTTTTCTTCAGTAATATAATAATAAGAATGCTCTGAATAGTAAGTTAAATTGTTCTATATTCAACATGATTAGGAGAATATAATCCACAGCTGGGTGGCTACTAACAACGAGGATTTTTCAAAAATCAAATGGAAGACCCTGAATGGGAAAACTTCAGAGGCTATCTCATGATAAGAGTTTAAGGCAGGTGATCACCAGGAGATTTGGGTTTTATTGCCGGTTTTGAAACAGATTTTTTGTCACTTCAATCTCTCAATAGCTCCGTCCCTTCAATATCAAATCAGAAATACTACATCGTATTGGGTAAAACAGCATCAATGGAGCTATGCTGATTTATTCCACCTAGAACGTGTCCCAGCTCCTGGCAAACCGGGCAAGTTTCTGTACTGCTGTTGGAGACACAATTGTGGATGGAGCCTGAAAAAAACAGAATATCTGATAGGCTGGAAAAAAGTGGTCTCATGCTTTCTCAGTCGCCTGATTACTCCGTAAGATAGACCTAGACAATCTGTTTCATAGCGAGCATCCTCAGGGACACGTATGATCAGAAGAGCCTCGTTGTACCATAGCAACAGCAGCCCCCACCTCCCATTGTTTCACACTCTTAAAGACTGGAAAAAAAGAGAGTGATTCATGCGGTCTGTGGGGAGGGAGTAACATCAAAACTGATATTTGGGTCCCTGCCAGTTCTCAATGTCTGACCTTCCAGGGGGAATTTCAAATTGTGTACGTACACTCAGACTGAGTCTGGGTAAAATTAGAGTCGTAGGAATGTCTCAGGTTTCAAAAAGCTCAGGGGGAAATGCCGAACTGTGTTGTCTGGTGATGTCACCGGGGGAAAAATCCTAAACTCTCTCTGCAGTCATGCAGAGGTACAAGTTGGTGTCTAGCTCTTGCCTAACCAAGGCTGAAGAGTGGGACATAGGCAGTCCTCTGTCTGAGTCCCCTGGCGGGCTGGCTTTTTGGGCAGCGGGTCACACCGGTACCACCGAGGTGGTGGTCACCTGCACTGCGGGCTGGGGCCATGGGGCTATGCAGACCCTTTGCCACTCACTCCCTGCAGCTCAGAGCTCTGCTTGCCTCGCACTGGCTCTCCTTCTTGCCTTGTGATGGGACTGGGAGTCTCAAAAGTGATGTTGTGGTTGCTTTCTTTTGGGAAAGTTTATTCTACTCCGTGGTAGGCAGCAGCCTGGCTGCCACTGCGCTTATTTTAGGCTCTTCATAGCCCATGAGCTTTGCCAAATGTCTTGCACAATTGTTTTACCAGGTCACCCTGAGACTTGTATGAAGACCATATAGGATATTTATTGCTTCATTTGATCCATATCTCCTCTCAATTTACTGGCCAGAGAATGCATCCGTATAACTGATACCCAAGCAGACAGTATATCATTATCAGGGCTGATGCATGGCTGGATCCTGTCAGATATCCTGGTCTGGAGGGGAAGACAAAGCCACTTTTCTTTGTCCTGTGTGTAGGACTCTCAATCCTGTAGCTAAATGCCAGAAAAGAAAAAAAAAATCTGGAAACTATATAATCTGAGAGTGTTAAACTGTAAAGTTTCTCAACTACCAAGCTGCAGGCAGTTTGGGATAAGGAAGACCAGTTGTATTAAACCATTTTCTTGGAAGAGTGTTCATGCTGTTGCAAGTACTATCAAAACAGAAATTTCAGACTTTCTTCAGAGTGTGAGCAATATAAAGAAAAGTGTTTACTAGCTGCTTTGGCAGGTCACATAGCAGCAGGATAATAGGTAATTTTGAAGAGTCTTAAATTAAGAACAGCTTGTGTTCCTCCCATCTGACAGGCCTCTCATCTATTATTAGAAATACAGTGGTGTTGGCAAGAGTTGAGAAATAATTTCAGGAATTCCTCAGAATTGCAGATATTTTCTCATAATTGTGGCATCTCATGATTCCTAAGCATAAGCATCTGCTTATTTCAGGAGGAAATGCTGACATCCATTACCGGGAGTGGTACAAACCCTTGGTGTGGTTCTGGATCCTTGTTGGCCTCGCCTATTTTGCGGCTGTCCTGAGCATGATTGGAGACTGGTTAAGAGTCCTGTCCAAGAAGACAAAAGAAGAGGTATGACTAGTAATGTCTCAGTGGTTTCTGATTTTATAAGGGAGCTCTAAGTGCCTGATTCCTGCTCATCTAAAGAAGGATGCTTCTCTGCATGACCAATGCTCAGTATTCCCCATGGCTGACTCCGCTGGCTGCCTTCAGTATCCAGGTAGTTCTGATCTTTAACTCCTTCGCAAAGGGAGGAAAAAGAGCAACTGAAGCAACCTAGGTTGCTGCACCTCTACCAGTACTGCCAAATACACAGCACACATCGGTAGGATTGCAATTACAGAATAAGAGAGGCCAGCCTTCACTCTGAAACTAGCTACAAAATTGTGATAAAAATGTCAGTGTTCTCTCCTTAAAAATTAGAAATGCGTGGGTTTTGAAGACATTAGTTGGCACTCTTCATCATGAAACAAGAATCTGCCTTTAAACCAGGGTTTTATATTGAGTTTTCCCACCTTTCCCTGTGCCAGGGAATATGGTTCTGAGCAAAGGTTTAGATTCAGGCCCCTTACTGAGTACCATATTATTAAAAATTGAAGAAACTGAGTAGTCAGTATCAGGAAGAACATAATTAAATTCACTCAGACCATGCTTTCTGTGATTCAAAGACACTGTTGCTAATGCCTCAGTCAAATAAGGGTGGAAAATAGAAGGCAATTGCCATGACTGTAGAGCTGAAGCCTATTGTGGAGGTAGTTAATGATATAATTTCAATTTTTAAGGCAATCTCCTCCTGCATTGCCAGCAAAGGCAGCCTGGCAGGGTTAGCCAAAAAGCAGGCACAGGCAAAGTCTGGCAGAGGAATAGTGCTGTTTCTCCTTCGTGAAGGCACCTGTGGTCCCTGAGGTCTGGCGCATCCCCTGGGCATCTCCATTAATAACAGGGGGCTTCACAGGGAGCTTGGCTGTCAGGGTGAGCATCAGCAGGCACCTACCGGTGGGAACCTGAGCTCTCACGGTGGATGTGAGATGCCTGCTGCCACAGGTAATACAGTGCTAAAGGGACACCTGCCCATCTGGCCTGAGAAACAGAAGATGACTTATGGATCTCTGGTTGCAGGAACTTGCATTCTGGCTGCAGCAGCCCAAGTAAACTGTTGACCTTGCTGGCCTCCTGCAGACCTCCTACTCCTGAACCTGTTCTCCTTTAGCTGAACTTGGGGAAAGGTCTGTGTTGACTGAGATGTTGCTTGGTCATTTGTCTTCTCTTTTCTCAGTTCAAAAATGCAGCAGCCATGCAGGTGCTTTGTTCTCAGCCATTATTCTGCTCTCAGGTGCAAAGGATTAAACCAGAGCAAAGCAGGGAGACATGTAATGACATGCTCATGGTGCCCACACAGATTATGTGTTGAAAACTCTTAGTAAGAGGGTGGTGTTTGGACAGTTATGCAGTGGGAACCTCCATTAAAGGCAGCTCCATTTGTCCCTGAGAATGAACCCTAGACCGGACCAGTCAGAAGTCCACCTGAATTTATCTAACAGGTATTTCCAGTGTTAATTGCTCTGCGGCACCGACCAGAACCTTCAGTGGGACTGAACAGCTCCATCCATCAGCAATATGCGAAAATACTCCATTGATACACTGGTTGTTGTCCTGTTCTGAAGCATATTGGTATAACTACATGTGATTAATTTTGCTCACTCTTGACCAGCTACCGCTGACATTTTAAGTCAGGTTTTTGTTCTTAACCAAAGAGGAATTAGCATGAACACCTCCCATCCTATAACACAGCTAGAAAATGTGTGGGGTGGCAAAATGTGAGACGGGCAGACAAGTTATATGCCTTATAAGCCATTAGCTGGTCACTAGCTGGTGTGTTTAGAGCTTGCCCACTTGGCTACTGAAGTTTGGGTCCAAATGGATGCACTGGAGCTGGGATCAGTCTCTTGTGCCAGAGGAGAACGTGCTTGCCCTGCTGTTCTGTGGGAAAGACTTGTTGCTTCATTTTGCTTTTTCTTTTTGCCTTTTGAATGAATTTCTCTTTCTTGCTGTCTCAAAGGTTGGTGAAATAAAAGCCCACGCGGCTGAGTGGAAAGCGAACGTGACGGCAGAGTTCAGGGAGACACGGAGGCGGCTGAGCGTGGAGATCCATGACAAGCTTCAGCGGGCAGCCACCATCCGGAGCATGGAGCGCAGGCGCCTGGGCCTGGACCAGCGAGCCCACTCCTTGGACATGCTCTCCCCAGAGAAGCGCTCTGTCTTCACTGCCTTGGAAACGGGGCGCTTCAAGGCCTCATCTCAGGAAAGCATCAACAACAGGCCCAACAACTTGCGCCTTAAAGGGTCAGATCAGCTCAACAAGCACGGGCAGGGGGCATCCGAGGACAACATCATCAACAAGTTTGGATCGTCTGCCAAGATGACCAAAAGGAAAAACAAAGACCTCAAAAAAACCATCCCTGAGGATGTGCGGAAAATTTACGAGACCTTCCGAAACTACTCCTTGGATGAAGAGAAAAAGGAAGAGGAGACAGAGAAGATGTGTAATTCCGAGAACTCTTCTAGCACCGCGGTCCTGACCAACTGCATCCAGCAGCACTCGGACCTGGAGAACGGAGGGATCCCCAATGAAACCAAAGAAAGGGAACATGAAAACAAAGCGTTACTTGAAGACAGAAATTAAATGTAAAAGATGCTTGACTTGAATTAACAATGTTAGTGTTTTTATATACATATATATATTGAGACACGTGCCTTATACAGACTCCTTATTCAGTCTGAATTATATAGCATCGAAGAATATTTCACTGTGCCATACAGACTCCAGCTTGCTCTGCCAAAACAAATCAGGAACACAGCACTGCAGAATGGCAACAGACAGCGACGCACATGGAAATTTCAGCCTGTATAAGATTACCAGGGCAAGACCGAAAGGAGGAGATTGAACCACGGCAATATCACCCGAGCGCTCCTACCATGGCGTATCAGACAAAGGGCAGCTATGTAAGAAGAGCTGTTGAAAGGGATGAAAAAGAGTGTATCTTTGTAACGGAGTATGCACCCAGAAAGCCTTCCCCTGGTGATTAAAAAGAGGAGAAACGATTGGAGTGAACTAGAAACTTTCATTAAGGCTTAGTTTACGTTTTGGCACGTGATCCAAGCTAGGGTTTCTTTTTTAGTTTTGGTTTGGGTTTTTTGTTTTTCCATTTTTGAATCCAGATGCATTACCTTTCTAAACTCCAAAAGAATGTCCATGGACACAGCCAGCAGCTGGGTGCTGGTTTGAAAAATCAACACAGACATATTTAAGGGTCGGATTGCTCTTTTCATTAAAAAAAAAAAAGAAAAAAAAAAAGAAAAGAAAAAAAACCTCTGTGGGTATTTATCTTAACCAGTGACTGACACACACACACACAAAAAAAAAAAAAGAGGAAAAAAATGGAATTTTTTCTCATGTAGGAAATGTTCAATGTAAAGTCACAGCAAGAAGGTGCATATGAAGAAAATGCAACATCTCGTGCTATGTTGTTTAAAAGAAGAGAAACGTTAATTTCTAAAACTATTTGGCTAGCTGTATACAACAGTGGGCCATCTGTTTTTTTTAATAAGAATTTGTCATTCACACTTTCTACCACTGAAAAAAAACCCCTTCAATTTTAATGCTGTAAGACTATGAAGACAGAAGGAAAGCTATAGCTTTTGCATGTCAGCAAACTGCTGTTCTCTGTAGCTAATCTGAATTTTTAAAAATAGACAGAAGAGCATATACGCTATTCAAATGAGCGCCAGGGCAACCATAGAATCTCAGGGCTCTCTGCCCCTTTTGCTGGGTTTGGATTTAGACATAAGCTGCAGTCATAATGTCAGAAAAACAAAGAGAAAAGAAATTTAGGAAAAGAAGTTGAGAAAAATATGGTGGTAATCTTTTAAGTGCTTATAGCTTTAAGTGCCATTAATGCTGTCATATTTTGTAACTTTTTAAACAAGTATTTTGAATTATTTGTTTTATTTCCTTTCAGGTACTATCTTTGTTTGACATTTGCTATCTCGTTTCTTGATAAAATCTGAACATGAGCTCTCTGCATTTCTAAAGTGAAACGTAACCAAACTGTGGGCATTTTTTAAAAAGCTTTTGTGGTGTCTGGGCATGTGGATATAAGAAATACAAGTGTCTCTAGACATCACAGTAAATATTTAAAGAAAAGGCTGCAAAATAATTAACGGGAATTGCAAAACACACTAAGTCTTTGTAGCCTCAGCCTGTAGGCTACTGTGGTTGCCATTGCAGATAGAAGGTTTTGCATGCTGGAAATGAGATACACATCATTGCACCAGCGATGCTTTCCCCGCGCTTTCACAAAATCCTAAATATTCCAGTAATTCAGACTGTAGGCTTTATAGGTAAAGTAAGCATGGATGTAGATGGCAGAAACACACAGAGTCTTACAAGCTAGTCTGACGTAGACACGTGCAGGCTATACAGGCTCTGGGAATCGCATGCCCATGTCTGCATAGGCAAACCCACATGCTTCATCTTCTGCGCTAGTTGCTGAGATTTATGCACAGTGAGCCAACTCAAAATCTAACTGGCCACCAGAATATGTGATTGCCATGGCTGTGCATGGCAATGCAGGTGCAAATTTTGAGTGTGTGCATTTTGCATATCTAATTGACTCTGCAGGATTTGCAGGAGTGAGCCAAATTCCACCAGCACAGAGAAGGAAAGAAGTTCTTAGTGTGCTCTGTCTGCTGGTTCCCTTCACTTGAAATATCGCATCATCTTCCTGATTTCATTATCTGTCTGAAAATTAAGGATGGAAAAAACAATGTTTGAAAAATTTCAGGTCATTTGGAATTGCTTTAACTCAATAAGTTCCAACAGAAATTGAATTCTGCTTAGTTCGCCAACGACCCCCTGAAGGTGCAGGGCTGCGGGCTGGCTCACTGGAGGCAGGGTAGCCAGCCCAGTCCCTAGGCACCCTTCAGCTGCTCTGAGAGCTGCCGTGGCTCCTGGAGCCTTTGTGCCACACAGTCCCGTGCTCAGCTCGGCGGTGGCGCAGGTGGCAGCTTGTGGCCACCCTCAGATCCCCTCCTCGGGCCACAGGCAGGCACCAGCAGCTCTGTTCATGCCTCGGGCCGCCAGCCCTGCCGTTGCTCTTGGCTTTGGGCAGGCCTGGGGTGAAGTTCAGGCTCGAGTGCCACATGGAAGCAAATTTTCTGAAGCCTCAGAAATACAGTGGATCATGTCACGCTATTCTGTGGTGCCGGGATTGAGGGAGCATAACTGGGTGTACTAAGGGTTTGTGCTGTTCAGATCTGGGGTTTTATTCTGGCCTGGGGGGAAGACAAGAGCAAAAGCTACAATTTAGATTCTCATTTGCATTCCCCAAAGGGTTCAGAAGTGCTCAGGCGTGCAATTTGTGTCCTGGGAATTAAGGTACTGCCTGGATCCACCGTCCTGCGCCTTGCTTGTGCAGAGGATCAGGCACATGAAGGCGTCTCACGCTGAGTTCTTCCCACGAGAAATGCTTGCCTCTAATGGGAAGGTCCCGCACAGGCAGCTGTAAGGATACGGGAGATGCATTTCCTGGATGTGAAATATAAGGCTTAGACATAAGAAATTTAAGGCTCAGACAGAGAGTTTCTGCTGATGAAGGGCTTGTCTGGGTAAGCAGGGAGCTGGACAGTGGGCAAATGACAGAAAACAGGTCAACATGGACAAAATGACTGAGGGTGCAAAATTTGGTGGTCAAATTCAGAACTGTTTGCTCTGATGGAGTAGGAGGAGGATGAAATCTTGGCGTATTTTAAATCTCTACACTTTCTGGGTTCTGTCTGTCCCCTGCCCAGATTCTAGCTGAGGGTGTGCATGTCTCTCTAGGTTCTGCCTTGCCATGCCATGCAGAAGCCCCTGGCTGACATTTTATCAGCTGTGTCTTCGGCAGCACCTGGTTTGGGATATGACAGTTTCAGGGACAAAGGGTGATGCTGAATAAACTCCCAGCGAGATATTGAGCAGAGCATTTGATGACCTTTTACATGAATGCAAAATGCTCTCTTTCATTCCTCTCCATTTCTGTGTCTGTGAAGCTTGCTGAGAAAGCTGCCAGTCTGCTGCTGGAGTAAATATCTTCTCCTACGTGATTGCCTATTAAATATCTCAATATACCTAGGTTTTATTATAAATGGGAAGCACAAATGTATTGCATAGGGGGCCAGACAGAATTGTCTGACAGCTAAAATGGCATTTTAATGTCCTAAATTTCTTCTCCCCTTGTAAAGGTCATCCCTTGGTTTTAGCTGTGTGCAACAGCTTGGGGAAGAATCTGATTTCAAACATCAAGTTTATGGCTAAAGTTCTTATGCTTTGGCATTCAATAATACTTACAAAAAACTTGTGATGCTATTTCTAGTGAGGCTGTTCCATCGTTATCAAAAGTTTTAGCAAAAGTTAGTCGGAACCATATCCCAACCCCCTGGCTCTAAATTACGCCTTCACAGCAGCCTGAAAATAAAGTCAGACAAAAGAGAGCCTTACTGCCTTTAACTCTCAGATCCTGCCCTGAGCACAACATGACTTGACGTGGGAATTGGGACCTGAAAGAACAAAGGAAACGTGGATTTTCTGTAGCCATAGCCCTCACACAATGAGGAAGACTCAGCTTCTGTTTTCCTACAGCTTTCAGCTCTGCAGTCCCACTTTCTGCTGTCTTGTGCAGGAGAATTCTGGTGTGCTCCTTGGGGGATCCTCCTGACCCATTAACCATCACTGAACTTGTGCAGATTTTGCATGAGTGGTTTTAAAAAGATTTGCAACTTCATCCATGTAGCAGTCTGTGAATTTCATTATTCTTTAATAGGGAACATTATTTCTAATAAATGTTATTAGAAATAATAATAAATAAAGAAACCCAGTGATTTATATTCATGAAATCTGATTTTGGTTGTTGCTGTGAAGTTATAAATCATCTGAGCTTCTGCTGGCTGGCTTTATGATGTCTCTAGTATAAGCCTGCTTCTTCCAAAGCCATTAATGGGCTATGCCAGAGACTTTCTGCAAAATTCTCTAACCCAAAATAAAGGAAAGTATGCCTGTGAGTTCAGGGTTTAAACCCCCTGTCCTTAAACCCCCTGCATTTTTCTGAAGAATTTGTGTTTATGCTGTACATGGGCTGTTTGTTTGCCAGCTTTAGTCTTCTCAGGGGCTTATTTGTGTTGTCAGGTTGCATGATGTTCGCTAGCCTCACTTTTCCCATCATCCACTAAAAAGAAATAACAGGCAAAGACCAAGTTTTATGTTATGTCACATACTAACCTAGAAGTCCTCTACTTAACCAGATGTGAATTTGGAAGGTGACTGGAAACCGCTTTGGTTCCTCCTGTACATTTATTTGTTCTGAACTGTATTTTATCTAATCTAAGGCCAAACCTTGTCCCCATCATGTCGGTGCAGTAAAGTGGAGCTAGCCTGTTATTTTTAGAGCAAAGACCTGCTGGTTTAACTCATCTCTTCAGCACTATTTATACTTCACGGGATGGCAGTATATCAATACTTAATACAAATAAGCCCAGCTTCAGAAACAGTTCCCTGGGCAATTAAATATCAATGAAAACACAAAGCAAATCGACACAAATCTATGAAACTCAACTAAAGGCTTGTAGATTAACGTATGAAACTGGTTGCCCAAAATATGTCAGCAGAAACATCCAGATCTAAAAATTCTGTTAGGTTTCCTAATTCTTCCTGAGGTCCCCAGTCCCCACCTCTTCTACCACCAGTAGCAGTTTCTGTCCTTAATACGATTGCTGAGCTGGACCATACGTTTTTTTTCGTCCTACCGGTGCAACTGAAGTGCACCATGATGTGAGACTCTGTTGACACATGCTGTCGAAATAAAACATTGAGGAAGCAGTTGGGAAAGCTAATTAGGGGGTGTCCTGCCGCAGCCAGCATGTACGCTGTGAGTTGCACCATGCTGGGATGGGAAGGTCACTCTGGAGGCAGCTCTTAGCCACAGCACTGGGAAGTTCTCAGGAACCAGTTGGAAAAAGGCACCCCGTGCAAACAGGGGCATGAGCCCAGCCTTCCCGTGGTACATGCCATCGGGTCTTGCAGACGGAGTCAGTGGCGATGCCCCCCTCCTCCGTGCAGGTAGAGGGGCGTTCCGTGCTCCCTCATTTCTGGGTATCCCCTCTGGGCTGAGGCTGCTGGCCAGGGAATGCCAGGGCTGCTGCTGGCGGAGGGCTTTTCCCTAGCAGGTGGTCTTCAGAGGCAAATGGGATGTGCTTTCCTTGCCTTGATAGCAAATCACAGGCAGGTGATATCTGGCATGTGAGCGAGAATACTTCAGTCTCCCAAATCCATTCCACCCACATGCTTTTTTTTTTCCCCCCCTTGTGAGAGCTGGGTGCTTAAAAAGGAAAACTTACGGTGCCTGTTGTGAGATGTGAGCCAAACCTACCAGCTTTCAGCCTGCCATTTAGCAGCTTCTCAGATCCTGGAGCCGTGTAGGAGCTATAATTAGAAAAAGGCAGGATTTGTATCCATATCACAGCTTCCCAGCAATTTCAATTTATCCAGGCCAGTGTTTCAATGGAGTTTTAGACTGAAGTTTTTCCAAGTTCTAATAGCATTTGATCTGGACTTTGTGGATGGGGCTGAAAAAAACCACTGTTAGTAATTTTCAGCCTTGTGTTTGAAAAAGAACTTTCTTAAAATTTGGGGAAGCATTTTGGTGTGATGCTGATCTACTGTTTTTCCTATAAACTTCAAATTGTAGTATAAGCAATCAGTAAATCCACTTGCAAGGATGTTCTATCTACTCTCTTGTCTCTGTCCCTCTTTCTCTCTCTCTGTAAGATTTTATGGTGCTTTAGAAAGGCATTTTCAGAAAAGGGACAATTTCATAAATGTCATTACCAGGGTACAGAGCAGAATGTGCTTGTACCATCTTGATCAGTTTTGCTGCTATTGTCTTTATTTTATGATGTAACGTTTTACAAAGATGGAAAAAAAAATTCAACAAAGACCTTCTGGGTGACGAAAACACTTTTCCTGTTGTTTTTTCTCTCTCTCTCTGTTGTATCATCCAGCAAGGGCAGGAGGAGGTGTGATTAATCTTCTCTTTTGTGTATCCCTGTGGAACATGGTGCATTGCTGGCAGTATCACCATGGCTGGATCTTTGTGCTTATTTTTGCCCCTCTTCCCTTTTCCCTTTTGTTGACAATCTGGGCTGCGGTGTCTCCTGCGGCTCTGCTTTGGGAAGATCTGGGAAGTGCTGCTGGGCTGGTTTCAAGAGAGGCACAAACTTCCAGCCATACCTTTACCAGCACTGAGCCACGCTCCTGCGCCTGGTGACCAGTCGGTAGGGGAGCAAGAAGAAGAGCTTGGAGGAGGCTCTGTCTCTCTTTCTTAGTCTTTCTCCACAAAAAATTATTTGCCAGGATTTCTGGAAGAAGTCACTAATGCAGAGAGGAGGGTGGAGTTGAAGCTTTTTTTGACCTCGGGAAGAACAGGCAAGGTCGCAGCTGTCTTTTAATGTGAATTCTTTGGAGTTCTGCAGCTTTTTTGTTGTCTTCATGTTGACTACCTTCTATGTGAGGCCTCAGTTTCCTCTCCTGCCTCGTCATTTTTCTGTCAACTTGGGAAACTGCGATACAGGCCAGTCACAGTGCACTCACAGGAGGTGCAACCTCTTGAACTACAGGTCCTTTGTCAGCAAATGAGGGGGACAAAAATTTCCTGCAAGCACCGTTGATACGTCTCTGTAGAGACCCCTCAAGGCTGAACCTTCCCTTGACTTTGAGGGGGTGGGTGGGGGTGGGGAAGGCTTCTCTGGACTAAGCAAAACAGTCTCCCCTGTTGTGCTACTCTGAAGTTCTTTATGTTACACAGTCCATACTTGCAACTTGGGTAAGTCAAGACATACTTCTCCAAAGCCCACTCCGTGTTTCCAGATTATCTCACTTCCCCTATGAGCATGTGTCTCCCAACCAGAACTGCTTGAGGTCTTGGTTTTGTTTTTTTTTTTTCCTGCAAAAACCGTTGTTGCATTTTCTAGTTTACGCACATTCTCATTCTGCTTGTTCAGTTGATTTCCATTTCCTGGGCATGACCTCACCGCGCTGCAGCCCTTTGCTCTGACGTTGTGACCTGTTGCCTGGGATGGACAGAAGGCTGCTTTGCTTTTAAAGTCCTCCAGCCAGCTGACCCAAGGAATCCTTCCTAGTGATTGAGGTGATTGAGAAAGACAACAAAAAAAGAAATAAAAAGGCCAGAAGGTGGATACATGTGACAAATTGCAAAATATTTTTTTCCACTCCAAAACCTGTAAGCAGGATACTAGGGGCTGCACTAAGATTCTTGCTGAAACATGATTTTCTCAGTACAGTCATCTGTTTTGCATAACACCAACTATTTTTGAAACAAATTGTTACATGGTAGAAAAAAGGTTAAAGTTGCACTAAAAAGTAATAAATCTGGAACTAACGTACTAAATCTGAACAGGGCGGGAAGGAGGATCCCACGCAGATTTCACAGCACGTTTCTTGGGTTGGCAAGTGTCAAGCTGCTTTCTGGCAAAGCTTTAGATCATTTCCACAGGGGACGCTGGAGACTTTCCCTGCTATAGGAGACTGCCTCTGGGTCATCCCTTCCTTCCCTTCTGGCACAAAGTGCTGATGTTTTTCCTGCTGGTGCCATTTTTTGGGCAGAGCCTCCTGCTCTCTTTTGTCATTACGGAACTCAATTTCAGCAGGATGGATGGACACCGTCGGCTGGCACTTGAAGCATTTAGCTAAATGGTGCCACTATTTCCTTCTAAGTATTATTATGTAGCTAGGAAGAATAAAGCAGTAAAATAAGGTTGAGCATGTTCCAGAGCATGTTGGGATTATAAGTCTTGGTTGTGCACATGAAGAACTTGTTTATGATAGCCACTCTATCAAACCGAACCACAGTGTGCCTGCAGGTTCATTGGTGGGGGTCTAAACCTGCCGTCCCTCTCTCTCACTTAGAACCACAAGAATAACTTCTGAAAACAAGAGTGTAAAATGAGCATCGCAGTCCTACTTTTTAGCAGAAATCTGACTATTTCTTGAGGTGAACCATTGGCTTTTTCATGTTCAGCCAAAAGCAGAAAAAACATTAAAATTGTAATTTCGGGGGGGGGGGGGGGGGGGGGGGGGAGGGGAACGACACACACCAACAAAAAACCCCAAACAAAACCCCAGACCAAAACCTTTTCCCTAAGCCACTGTCTCACTGAATATATCTGGACTTCTGTGCATTTCGTGCTTTTGCAGGTGGCATTAGTGAAAATAAAGATATGCGCACTGCATTTTGTTCTTGTTAACCTTTCAGAGCTAACCCAGCAAGGAGAAAGTCAGCTGGCTGTTAACCCCTTGCATACTCTGTGTACAGACCTAACAATTGCCAGTTAATTGCTTCCCCTTACCCAAACATCTGGGCAGAAAAAGACACAGAAAATTCCACAAAGGAAAGAGTTTGTCCTGCAAATCTCCTCTTCCTATGAGGGTTTGTGGGAAAGAAAGTACCCAGCGTGTTCCAGAGCACAAGCTGGGGATGCAAGGGCGGAAGAAGAAACAAACCAGCAGATAAATGGAGGCTGTTTTGCACAAAGTCATTAAAGACAGACAGGAACCTCACGAGGTAATTTTTACAATGTTTCATTCCAGACCTGAGGGTGACTTCAAGCCATTGCAGCAAGAAAACCGGGAGCCCCGGCAGTCATTGCCACATCCGTTCAAGCGCACTGTGCGGCTGAAGCCAGGCTAAGCGATGCTCCACCGCGGTGCCCGTACAGCAGCAGGCTTTGGGGAGATTAAGCACCAACAATGACTGCGTGTTTTGTTACAAGGGAAATAAATAAGCACTGTCTGGGTAGCAACAAGATTTCCAGTGAGCCTTAGGGTGCAGAAAGATACAAGTTGTGCTGTCAGATTTACCCTAAAGTGTTTAATCCTCCAACTGGGGGGTGGTGGTGGTGGTGGTGGTGTCTCAAAGACAGCAGCCTACCCCACTGCTCAGCCCAGGCTCTTTCCTAGGGCAGGTCCAGCTTCAGGGGGACGTACACTGGGGTGGGAAGGCAATTATCGTGTTTTATTTCCATTTCTCATTCTGATGTAGCTCAATTTGATAAGCGTAGTTGACTAAGTTGTTCAGGTTAACTGCCCCCCCCAACAATAACAACAACAACAAAAAAACCTTGCAGGCTGCAGTTGTCACCTTTTCCCCTCGAATCCCTTCTGCACAGCTGCTTGCCGAGCACGGTTGATAACAAAGAGCACAGACTTGCTGTTTGAGGGAAGGTGTGTGAGTGACTGCGTTTGTCATGGGAAGGAAAAGAGGAGGAATCCACCTGAAGCCTGGGCTTGTCTTAAAATAAACGAGAAAATAAAATTTTTATTATCTCACCCTGCCAACATGAATTCCTTTTTAAGCAGAAAATTATTTTATCTTTCACAGCTTAACAAGAACTTTTAATGAATAATTTCATTTCTGCTTTCTATCACGTAAGTTTCCTGCCTAGCTCAGCCTGCTCTGCTCTGTTAAAATAGGTGGTTGCCCCTCCAGGCTGGACCTCCCTCAGCCAGGCTAAGCACTAATCAATTAGCCTTGCCCACCTGCCATCCTGCAGGAGCAATCTGAGCTCATTAGCTCTTATTTGGCACTTCCCAAACAAGCCTATTTAATGCAACAGCAAACCCAGTTCAGGCTCTGCTTGGCGGTTGCTCTTGCCCATCATCAGCTGTGCAACCTTCCCTGGGCTTCCTACTCCTGATCCTCATTACCAGCCCTGGAAGGGGCTCACCTACTGTATGTTTCACGTCTGCTCTCTGCAAGGTAGCTGCTGATGTCTGGATTTTTATGTGTAAGGGGAAGCTGTGAAAGCCAGGAAAATAGAGGTACTTTCTATAAATATGGTGGGCTGTGATCCTGAGGCTGTTTAGTTTAAGCTGGGACCATCTCAACCACTGTGTGGATCTCTGCTTGCTGGTTTGGACAGGTTAATCTGTTATTAATGTGTATAGTAAATTCCTATTTAGCATCCAGGTCATGACAGAGGGGATGTGTTTGGGTGCTGAAAAAAAGTTTCAAAGAAATATGGTGTTATATGTCCAAAAATGTAGCTCAATAAGAGGAAATTTAAGCTTTTTTCTTCTCTGCATGTGCTGGTATTGGTTAGTTATTTAGTCAGTTTGTGCAAAGAATTAAAGGGGGGCCTGCAGGTGCTTACAGACCCAGAAGAGTTTTGTTGAACAGCCCTGCCAGCCTTGGAAAGGAAAGCAGGCTTGTAGAGAGAACCTGCAGGCCATTTGGAGGAGGTTTTCATGTCCATTAATGCGATCGTTAATAGCTCGTGTCGCAATCGACGTCTATCTGGGGTGCAGAAGGTCAGAAACCCTCATCTGAAATGTCAGCCTGTTAAGCCATCGGCTTGGATGCGCCAGTGTCCATCGGCTAGGCAAGGGTTTGAACGTGCTGTCGGCTGGGAAGGGTAGGTGTTAGGATGCTGCAACACCAGCTTCACGTGGGAAACGGTGCAGAGCAGGTAGATGTGGGGTCTCTTCTGCTACAGTGTTGGGGGGCCACCTCCGGCATCTCTGGTCCATTTAGAGGGCAGAAATACTCACTTTGGTTTTGAGTATTTCAATGACCAAAGTCTTACTGTTTTATTTTCATTTTAATAAAAGTTCTATTATATCTCGAGAGGTACTAGGATTAGTTTTCCAGAGAGGCAAACTCTGCTATGAAATAACTTGTTGGGGTTTGTGTGTGGTTTTTTTGTTGTTGGTTTTGTTTTTTTTTTTTGGTGGTGGGGTTTTTTGTTTGTTTTTTTGTTTTGTTTGGTTTAGGAAAGGAAAATTAGAGTGGATAGGATCAAGGGATACTATGTTTGGATTAGACTTTAAACAAGGGGGTTTGATCAAGCATTAGGTGTGAAAGTACACAAGGCTAGAAAAATACTGTGGAAAAACCTCAGTCCCTGGGCTGAGAACAGACTGGAAAAGAGACTGAAATCTTGGTAAAACTGGAGCTCAGAATTACTGATCTTTTGGTTCAAAGGTACACTCTGGGAGACAAAAAAAGAAATTTGGGGGGTCAAACCAAAATGAAGTATTATCAGCTTGGTCAAATACAAAAGCAGTAAAAAAACTCCAGCCAAATTCAATTTGCATTAAATACCTTTCCAACCTGAACCAAAATGTCATATTTCCATTTAAAATGAGGTTTTCCCTGAAAGTAAAGGAACCATCTATTACTTCAAATGAAAAAGATTTGGTTTACAAAGTGAAAAACCACTTTGTCTTGTTTTCTTTTTTCATTTTTTTTCCCTCCAGATGACATAAATTGACATGTTATTCAACATGAATTTGCTTTGTCAACACAAATGAGAAGAGTCAAATGGTTTAGCCAGTAGGAGGCATATATGGCTCAAGCAGGAGAGGGCTGCTTCTCTCCTGCCTCCCAGCAGCACCGAACCCTGCTCTCACCAGGGTGTGCTTAACAAAATCATTAGAAAAGACAAGCTGGTGTTTGGGAAACAGCCTTTTCCCGAGAGGAGTTTAATGTAATGATCCAATTTTCACATGAGCAGCTGATGTTAAGGTAAAAGCACAGATGAAATCTTAATAATTTAAATTATTTTGGTAGCATAGTAAATTCTACCTGGTTATTAACATTAGTGCTGGGCAGATGTTTTCTTCCTTGAGGTACTTGTTTCAGCTTCATATTTAATGTACTGTGTTGCATTTTAATGGTCACAGAATTTCCATTAAGCACTAGGAAGATGGGGAAAATGGGAAGTGTAGGACAAATTGTAGTGTTGTTTGTGACATGATGATTAATATTTATTTACATTTTGGCTGGTGGGTTTTTTGGTGTTTTTTTTTTTTTAGTGGAACGCTTCCTTGCCAGATCTCATGTGCCAGGAAGTAAACAATTAATCCTTGTCACAAATACCTATGAAATATCATTATTCCTACTTTGCAGCATAGGAAATGAACCATCTGAGGTGACGCAGAAACTTGTGCCGAAGCCAGGATTTTCTCTCTGACTCGCTACCCCGTGCTCTAGCAGCAGGCCAGCCTTCCTCTCTCCATCATCCCGTAACTTTCTCACAGGCACGGCTTTCCCTGTAAATAAACCGCTAGATTAAACTTTGGTGGTTTCCCTTGTACTGTTCTTGTTGCTTTTTTTTTAAAATCATTGTTAAATTTGCTGTCAGGCACTCACGGAACTAGGAAATACCAGAATTAAGGTTGTCCATGCGCAATTCTTGTTCCTCTGAAGCTGGCTTTGAGACAATCTTTGCTGTTGCATGCTTGTGATGGGGCTCCTGCCTCGTGCCCTGAGCTCTGCTCCATTCTTGAGGGTTTTACCTTTTCCTTCTTGTTTGTGGAACAGCCCTTACTGCAAGCTGTTCCACCTGTGCTCTGTAGATTGGTGTTCTCATGGGCTCAGCAGCATTACCCACTGGTGTATCTGGAATGATCCGCAAGCGCAGAGCACTGCTTTGTGGTGCTGCAGGGAGGCAGGGCAGTGGTGTTCCGCTGCTCTGACAGTGGGGAGGCAGAAGCACAAAAAGGGTCTCTCCATCGCTGCTGTGGATCCAGTCTGATGAGCTGGGAACCTGAGATTTTTTTCAATTATTATTTAGCACTTCACAATTTGGGATATAAGGATCCAGCTGTTCAGCAAATCAGGCCCGGAGGTAAAAGCCTAGGAAATAAGGATGAAACAGATTCTGATCACCTTAGAAAATCTTGGTTATGTGATTTGTTCAGCATTTCCAAGCAGAGATAGAAGAAAGAATCCAGTTTTCTATTATGGCATTTAATTTTCTAAACTAAGAGACCTGTTGCAGCTTCTACATTAGAGCCTTTCTTCAAGTAGAACTTTCTTTTTGGCTTTGCAACTAGAAAGCAGCATGATTTTTAGTTCCTCACACCCCCCCCAAAATGTTTTACAAGTTGCTCATGGATTTTGATCAAAAGTGGAAATGATGGCTCAGTTCTGGAGCCGGCTGTTGAGCTCCCTTCCACACAGTCAATGCACTAATGCACTGAGCTCTGCCCCTCCCCCCCCCCCCCCCCCCCCGCCATTTATTAACATTGTCTCCACCTCTGTTATTACTTCCATCTTTTCCTGACTACCCCTTTGTGTCCTGCAAAGGCCAATAGAACTGATGAAGTAACTGAGAAGCTAGCAGGTAGTTAGCAAGAGAGACTCTGAAATGGGGATCTGCTCCAGAGAGCCCTACTACACAAGTGTCCAGCCTCTTTTTTGCCAACGTCTTTCTCTTTTTGTCCTGCCAAGTGCAATATTTTTGCAGTACTTTCTTCCCCTGCCATGTCTTAAGTCTTAGCAAATATCAGCTGTTACCAATACAGAGTGAAAGTATTCCTTTCAACTTGCCCATCTGGTGAACCTGATGCTGGAAGCCTGGGGATCTATTGGTTTTTATAGAAGACCTTGATGTCTTGTGGTCAGTCGCTGTGGGAAAAGGGGAAGAACAAGAGTTTCTGCCCCCCCCTGGTCAGCTGGCCAGCCGTGCTGGAGCGAGGGACTGGGCTCTTCGGGGCACTCCAGTATCGCTGCTGCTCTCCTGCCCTGAACAAATACCTAGGAAGCAATCCTGCTGCACGTGGGGACCCTGATATTTGCCTCCTGTGCTGTCCTTCTATACGCAATCTAGAGCTTTCTGGTACTCCTCCCTCCCAGCTTGATAGTCAAAGCTCTCCTGGAAGCCCCTCCTCTGAACTAGACCAAGCCACCACCACGCTTCGTAAAGAAATCCTTTAAGGCTACTCACCCTTATGGCAACAGCTTTACTTAGAGCAGCAGCCCCCTTGTCTTCCTCTGTTGCAGTTATTTGACAAGCTTAGATGGACTTAACTCCGTAGCTTTTCTGATGCTTCATTCTACAAAAGAAGGAAAAAATTGCATGGAAATCCTGTGGCAGGCATCTTTCTTTTCCAAATCCATTCCAGTCACAGATCACAGGGAGAACCGGATTTGGTTTGCACTTCTGTAATTTGCAGTAAAAACTTTTGGTGCAGCAACATTTTGCTTTGAAATTGGAAATCTACTGCTTGGCCACACTTGTTTATACTTCACTGTATTTCCTTATTTGTACATAATTATTCCTAAATATAGTGACAGTCTGTTTTTTCTTTACTGCAGCTTTTCTTGTATGGGCTGTGATTAGTTCTGCTTTCATTGTATAGTTGGGTTTTTTTCCTCCTTTTGTTTTTTTTTTTATTTTTATTTGGTTTTAATTACCATAAAAATGCCCTGGTTCATCCTCTGGTGCCTCTGTAGAAAATCCTGCTTGTTACATGGCTGTTGCAGAGTGGGATCTTGAAGCCTTTGATCTGCAGCATCACACAGTCATTTCTTCACTTCAGTAGCCAGAGTGAAGGTCGGGTTTTTTAAAGCTCTATCAGCCTGAAGAAGCTGTTACCTTTTCCAGCCAACCCTCCCGTGATGGCTGAGCTACTCCATTGATCTCGGTGAGCTTCAAGTGAAATATAGATGAAAACGGAGTTCGATTCCCTCTCAACCGGCTGCATTATTTGGGCTGGGCTACCAGGATTAAGAAGCAGAAGGTATTTAGCTTGGTGCTGCTTTGCTATGGCTTTGAAAAGTGATCAAGTTCCGTTACCAGCTTCATATGGCACCTTGTCAGGGTAGAACCACACTGTCAGCCTGACGTTTACTGGCTGCTTTGGAGACTGAATCACCTACACATCGATTTAGTCCTTTCTAGGTGCAAAAATCTGTTCTACCCTCTTCATTTTAAAGAAGGTCACCCATCACTTGTAAAATTGCAAGGGGAAAAATTTAAGGCTCATCCTGTAACTTTTCAAGGGCTACTACAGGTATTGTAACTTAAAGGATCTGAAATGAAAAGAGAATTGCATCTTTGCCCAGCTCCAACAAACAGTGTTTTGAAAACCTTTACCTCTGAATCTAGTAGACTATTAATCGCGGAGCAGAAGGCTTTGCCAAAGAGTTCTGACTTATGTTCCAGTTAGAAACTTCTACACAGTAAATATTCAGTTCCATTTCAAGCAGAGGAAATGGATTGGGCATAGTATTATTGAAGGACATGTCAGTTATTTATGAACAGCGCAGACGAAGCAGGGAAGTAAATCTCTTTGGAATTTTATTTCAGTTATAAAGTCGCTTAAGTTTAATGTAGGGATTTGTGGGCCTCTGTGAGCAAAGAGGAGTGGAGAAACAGAAGGTCGCCCTTCAGTCCCACCAGGGAATGTTCCGATTTACAGTCACAAATTGCCAAGACGTTGAACCCCTGTTTTCAGAGACCTCCTTATGTGCTGCATTTTCATGTTTAGCTGCTGGCAGAGCATGGCAGAGCCAGCGGGATCCTTGTCAGCAGTGGGGACCTGTATCTCTTTGCTGCCTCATGTGGACCTTATCCTTAGATCAAAGAGTTGTGCTGACCCAATGCTGTACAAAACCCACAACTGGAAGAGCCCCATTCTAGAAAACGGCCTGGGCTATTTCTTTTCTGGAAAATGGGGGTATAAGGGATGAAATTGCTTCTGGGTATATCCCATAGCTGAGATTAGCTCTGCATGCAGTGGTGCCCTGAATAAACATCTGTCCTTGAGGTCTGGGGGGGGGGGAAACTGGCAGAGGCATCTTCTTCCAGATGAATCCTCATCACTGCTCTTCCCCCTAGAGCAGCGAGGTCTCTCTGGGACCTGAAGCAGGGCATCTAAACATCTGAAGAGACAGGATTTTTCAGACACTTCTTAGTCCTGGATGTGACCAGTGATTCATCAGATCTTCAGGGATGTGGCAATGAAGCTGGGACCATGGGTGCCTGTGCCTTTTCTCCTTGCTGCTTTTGACAGGACTCCAGCTGTCGCGTCTTTTGACTCATCACCTTTTGCTGCCGATGAACTGAAACGTGCAGGGATGAAGGCAGGTGGTAAGGGCAATGCAGAGCCACAGCAACCCTGCTTACCTGCAGGGCTGTGTTGGAAGTCAGGTTGATTTAAACTGGGGAGAGGGTACATTCTTGCATAGCCTGGGCTAGGATGCATTCTGCAGTCACTGGAGAAAAATCCTCCCAAGCAGGTAGCTCCCTCCAAGGGCCAGTGTTCGCAGGTCTATCTTACTTCTGCTGACAGAACTGCAGTCAGTTCACTGAAGAGTTCAGAAGCAGGAACGGTGACAGGAAAACCCGTGTTTCAGAATGAGAAATCTAAATATGGATTTTTAATTAAGTTTCAGAAAATATTCCTAGGGGGTTAATGTATAAGGACTAGGGAAAAAGCAAAACTGTTGATAGCCTTTGCTATGTACAGAATGAAATATTTGAAATGCATTTTCATATTTTCAGGAGGTGAGGTCCTGGGGTACTGTGTAAAGACTAGCTCCTGTACTCTTAGGTGTGTAAATCTAAAACTACACTGCTAGGTTTATATACCAGTATAAGTGTACAGTGTTTTGTCTTTCGTAAGGACGGTGACTTCATTGCAATATGGTTCTGAGGACCCCTGCTAATGGAATAGATAAATAAAATAAGGTTGCACATGTCTAGTATCAGCAATACATGTTATGTAAATTCAGTGAGATTATGTGTTTATATATGCATCAAAGGGGAGCAAAAAAATGTTTAACTTCAGTGAGCTGTAAGCAGAACGAGAATAGGTGATAGCTGAGGGTTTGAGGAACAGTGCATCGTATAATATCCAGGAAATCTTATGAATTATTGATTGCATTTTTCTTTTATTTTTTTTGTGAGTCACAAACCACATTCATGTTAGCCAGCCATAGTCTTCAGAGGTTATCTGCATTAATTTACATGTGGCTTCTCACTGTCGCTGGTTCAAAGTGGGATGTGTCCTTTTCTCTGAGATTGTCATCAGCCAGTTCGGAGGGATTAATGTGGGCCCCTGCCTGCCACAGAATGCCTTGACAGCTATACCTCCTCTCTGCTGTCTCCTAAGCAGGTATAAAGGCAACAAAGGCCTTTGGTTAATGAAAGGAGCCAAATTCAGATGTGTCATTTAAGTGTTCACCTCTGCCTCTTTCAGCCAGACCCGCCAGCTGCCTGTCTCCCTCCCTCTCTTGGGACTTCATACATTTTTACTGAAGGTTAACTTCAGAAAGGGTTTGTGCTGTTTCATCCAGAGGGATGTGCTGTCACTGTGCCTGGCGGGTGCTGATGGTCTGTCGTGGGGACCAAAGTATCCAGAGAGCGAGGTCTGAAGGCAGTGGGAAGCCAGGAGTGGGGGGATGAGCTCTCCCGTTTGAACATGGACTCCAGCACAGCACCTGGGACTGGCTGTCCTTCATGGCAATGCTCACATGCTTTGTGACAAAGTGGTTTTAAGCAAACAAGGCGATGACAAACCTGTTCTGCCCTCCATTGCTTAGTGCTGGATGTGGCTGCCTGGTACTCCCTCCGCTCCTCAGTGGGGATGAGCTGTGGCTCTGAAGCGTGAGATCCCCCAGCGCTGGGGAAATAAACGCTGGCTTCTTTTTAAGCTCAAGGGACCCACAGGAAAGGGAGAGCTAGATGAGATCGCCTTTGCAGAAGCGTCGCTGGCTCCTTGAGCTCTCTGTGTTCAGCTAGATGGTTGAGCGATCACTGATGAGCCTGCAGATAATCCAAAGGACTTGTGAAAACCATATGGCTTGGTCTTTTGCTTACTTTTTCTAATCCATTTGTCTCTGCTGTACAGCAAATACACAGCTAGCAGATGGTATTCCTACTCATCAACATGAGATGATCATTTTTGCATGACTGTGCCCTTGCGTGTGCTGGGGTGGTTCTGGGCTTTATTGCCAACCCTTGGGGGGCTGCTGTGCCGTGCCATGAGGTGCCTGCTCGGTGTTCCTCCTCTGCCCCTTCTTGGGGTGGCAGGTCCCAGCCGCAGGCTGTCCCCACCTGCCCTTTCCATGCTATGGCCTCATCACTCCCGGTGTGAAGAGGGAGAAGATATCAGATGCTCTTCTAGCCACTGAAAAGCACCTTTTTTTTTTTTTTCTTCTTCAATGTAGGGAAAACTGCAGCTATTGTCTGCACTTGTCAGAAGCACAGCAAAAAATAAGCCATTATTCCTTGGGTCTTACTTTTTAGAGTACTTATCTCTCTTTAATATAGCTTTTCCCCTATCCTGTTATCAGAGGAGAGTCTCTAGTTAACATGTCAGATTATGCAGATTTTTATACACAAGCTTTTTATGTTATTTCATGCTGTTCATGATATATTTCTTTTGAAAGAAGCCACTGGGATCTTCTTATTACCTTTATTGTTTGTTTTCTCAGATGAGATGGAGATGAAATTTCTTCTGTGATCATCTGAAGCCTTGCTAGAGCTTAGCATCACTTCTTTAAGGATTTCTAAATTGCTTAGCCCATCAGCTGATGGACAAAAGCCTTTTGCCTCAGGCTCCCAAACCACCTCTACAAAGTATGTTCTGCTCCTCACTCCTAATTACATCACAGCTAATTGGCAGTGCCTGGTGCTGCCTAAAGTGCAGCTGGGAGAGCTGCCACCTGCTCCTAGGAGGGTCACTGATCACCGGGCTTGCGTGTGGACAGAGACCCTGCTAGGGTTAGAAGGGGAGGGAGCAGTGTCAGGGTGGGCTTGTGGGCATCCCTGGGGGTAAAACCCCTTCTGCTGCTGACAGTCGTCACCCCTTTGATTCACAAGCCAGTGGCAGGGGGAGAGCCTAAGTAGTACAAGGCAATATTGACACGGTTTTCCAGGAAAGGAGTGAAAGTCCTTCTCAGGCCTTTAGTGGGGTCCTTCAGAGAGCAGGCTGGCTTGTGAGTGATGAGGCTCTATCAAGTGGTGTCTGCCCCACAGCCAAAGGGACTGGTGCAGTTTAAGCTGTGCCATTAAAGAAGACAACAAATATCGGGGAGAAGGCTTAGCACTTCAAGTCGCATGTTTTGCCTGCTAAAAACTACAAGGACTGAATTAATAAAAACTGATCTGGGAAATCTGACCCACAACATTCAGCTGAGGATATCCAACTACTCCAAGTGTCTCTGACAGCAGCACAGAGCATCCATGCCGGCTGTGGGTGTGCTTGTGGTATTTGCTCTCCCTGAAGTCCCTGTGCCTGGGGCAGCTTGGATGATCGATCTGATATACTCTGGTCTAGTTGGGGTGCTCCTCCTTCACTTTGGAGAGGGAAGGGAGGGTGGCCATGGAGTGACTCTCCCCATCCTCTGCGTAAGGAGGAGCTGTGAGCCAGGGTAAGGAGCTGAGTGTGTGAGATGGCCCTACCTCTGGGTGGGAAGAGGCTCAAGTGCCCTGAACTAAACTGTTTCCAGCACTGATGTCACTGGTAGCAACAAAACCAATGCATTTCCACAGAAGAGACATTTTTTTACACTTCAGTAAAAAAAAAAATAAATCTAATTAACCTGTTACGGTATTGCATCCAGTACACAGCTAATCTGGCACCTAAATTCTGCACCAG
This sequence comes from Falco punctatus, assembly GCF_963210335.1. NCBI lineage: Eukaryota > Metazoa > Chordata > Aves > Falconiformes > Falconidae > Falco > Falco punctatus. The sequence goes on from NC_137587.1 coordinate 3,598,423, forward strand.
CACTTTGGAGATAGGTTGAAAGTCCCGGTGGTCTCACATTGCTCTGTTTGAGCCACCAGGGCTCTATGCATGGGGAAGCAAAGCTGTGCTTTCACCCCACTGCTCAGGACGAGCATGCCGAGATCGCCCAAGCCACTCCTGCTCCAGCCAACCCTCCATCCACTGAGCGATAATGCTACAGCAATGTCTCTGCTTGAGAAAATCAGCATTAATCGCTGTGATAGATCCTGAAGAAGCCACATGGCTGAGGTTGACTGAGAGCTGGGGAACAACTGGATGGTAAATCGGCAAGTTCTCTGGGGGGTTGAGCAGCTTCTCTGCCTGAGCAGCCTGCCATAAGGGGCTCTTATTTTGCTAATCTTCGCGCTCTAGTGTTTTTCAGGCTGTTCCCTGACTGAGAGTAAGCTAGAGCTACAGCATTCACCTCCGAAGTGGAGTGAATGTAGGTGGGTATGGGAGGGGAACCTGCTGTTCTCAACTCGGCACTGAGCTTGCAATCAAAAGAAGGGAGGAGGGAGTGCTGCAGGTTGCACAGACTAAGGCCATGGTCCCCAGGGGCAGAAGATCACTTCCCTGGTCAGTCCCTTGCCTGAGCACTGTGGTAAATCAAACACTTGAAATAAGCTTGGTAAGACCCAAGTGGTTAGTAGTGGTATGTGGTCCTCAGAGGTTCAGTCCAAGGTAGATAAATACTGCAGCATGCTACAGGGGAGCTAGTTGTCTACTTGAGGATCCTAGAGCATCTTAGAGGTGTGCTGTAGCTCTCCGTACCAGGTAAGGATATTGTTGTGCTGGGCCAGGCCAGGCGTCTATCTTGGCTTTATATCTCACTAAACTCCCTCTTACATCTTACACAGCAGTACCGTGAGATAGAGAGGTTGGGGTGGAACATGCATCAAATCCTCCTCCTCCTGCTAGCTGCTTCACCTCCCCCTCCCTATTCCAACTACCAGACAATGAAGCTCCACATCTTCCCTTCCCCACTGAGACCTCCTGGCTGATTATTATGATTATCAAAGCAGCCTGACTGTACTTTTCTCCTCCTTTCTGCATTTTAGCAAAGGTCACAGTGTTAATAATTGAGGCAATCATTTATATTGCTACTTATCATCCAGATGGCTCAAGGCAGTATTGCAAAATACAATAGAAAACAACGTAGTTCCTTGCTAGCTTTAACAGAGAAACTTTTTGACTCTGATGCCGTGAATAGAGGGTGGAACTTTGGAAGGCGACACAGTGATGGTGTGTCTTTTAACGCTGAAAAACATACGGTAGAAGCAATTTCAGTACAGCTGGACACCCCTGTAGCAGCTTCCTAATAGCTAGCACAAGCGAATAGGGTCAGACTAGAATGCGGGGGTGAGGGAACTGTTGCAGATCCAGAAGACTCGAGTCTATACACCAGCTGATTACTGCCAGGAAGGGCAACAGCTTCAACCCTGGAAATCTGTGCTCTGCTTGGCTTGCAAAGCTGTGTGGAAGCACAGGTGGCTGTGCTGTCCCTGCTTTTGTTCCCTGTGCTACAAGGTGAGAGCAGCCGGAGGAGTATCCCTGCAGCCGTGTGTGTAGACATGCTCAGGCAGGACTAAATTTCCATGTGTCTCACACAAGCTTGTTATGAAGTTACGTTCCCTCATCCTCTGTGACCTATGGGATTAATTTTAGCACATGTGTTTCTTTTTCCTCAGCTAAAATTTTATCAGGGTTAGACACAGCTTGTTCCTTGGGAAGCGAAACGAATGATGACAGCAGGTAAATGCACTGCTCCGTGGAAACTGTCTTCCCTGTGGGAAGCTCTCTCTGCTTGTGACCACACCTGAACCAGGTAACATCAAAACCACAAAATGCACTTGCAATCTCAGCCTTCATCCCTCTGGACTGTTATAAATATCAAAACCTCCTGGTTTTATTGTGTGTGTTACGTGTTGCCCAGACTCTGAAGGACCTGCTTGCTTGGAACAGACTCCAGGCGGGAAAGCCTGCAGTGGTGAAGGACAGTCCTTGGAGCTGGGCATTGACCACGACTCCGGGTGAATCTGGGTGTGATCAATTCCTTGCCTTGCCACAGCCTGGCTTTACTTTTTCCTTCCTCCGACTTCCATTGGGGTGTTACGAACAGCAAGGTACTACAAGGAGAGAGACAAGATAAGAGCATAAGGTGGCTGAGAGCTGGGGAATTCATTTTGAGTTTGGGACACCTGTGATTAGAAACCTTCATTAGATGAGTTTGGACAGCTAGCTTGTGTTCCCTACTATGGGGAGTACTGGGGAGAGAAGTCAGTAGTGTCTGCCTAGGTCCTGGTGATGTGAATTGCTCTGTCACTTGTGCTTGCTGGGCATCCGATGGCTGTAATGTGTTTCGTGCTCCATGAGACACCTAAAGGTACGTGACCCAACTGGGACCCACCGCCTGAGAGGTCCCATCCCACCAAGGCTGGCTCACCAGGCTGTCCCTCACCATATGGTAACATTTCTTGCCCTGCTCTCTTCTCTCTCTTTTCTGCCCCCCTCCCCTCCTCCTTCCCTTCCATTCAGGGGCTCTTTTATCTCTGCCACCAAGTGTGTGCCATTCTGCGGGTGGGTGATGTGGAGTGGGAAGGCCACGGGAGTGTGGGAAAATCAGATAGATGGGTGAGCCAGCGGCGGTGGTGGGACGGGGGAAGGGCGCCACTACGTGGGTTAGTGTGCTGTGTGAGATAAGCGGGGAGGGACAAAGCTGGTAAGGCTGCAGGAGGGTTATACTTTGATTGAAAAGGTGGTATCTGAGAAGATGCCAGTACCCAGGTTCATGCCTGGGGCATGGGCCGTTTTGGTTGAGAGTTTTTTCCCTGGAGGGGATGGTGGCATCATAACTGCGTTTGGCACTGACCCCTGTGCCAGAGGTGAGAAGCTGGAAGGGATTTGAGGTCTCTTGCTGTGAGCAGAGATCAAGGCTGGTTTGTTTGAAATGGTGGGTACTGGTATGTTCATCCTCCCTGGAGGTAGAGGTAATGGGGGAAAGCCACGGGCATCTGGTTTGAAAATGGACATAACATTACAGTTCTGATGGATGAAGTGCAAAAACACCCAACATACAACAAACGGACTTCTCAAAACATGATGAAGATTTGGAAAAGAAAACTCCCATCATATATTTTTTATGTTTCAAAATACAACTAGGAATGTAGATGCCTTTCAGGAGAGCAGTTAATCCTGTGATTGCTAAACACTGTTTATCTCCACCTCTTTCATGCAAGTGAGATTTTTGCATAAGCAGAAAATAAGATTTCATTTTCTATGAAATATAGAAACTCATTGTAAACAATAATTATGTTGGATAGGTCTACTTGAGACTTCTCCCAGGAGAGCCAGTGATGCAATTTGGGGAAACTCATGTGACTCCAGTGTAGCTAGAGTTTAGCTGTTTTGCAAGTTATTAGAACTAGGCACAGCTGTATTATAAAAGAAGAAAACCCTCTAAACTCCTCCCAAGAGAACTGTAGAAATGTAATAAACTCTTGATTTATTGGCAGAGGGAGCTATTGTGGAGGAAATCTGTGTACTGAATCAATATTTCTTAAAAAAATCCATGGCAGATGAATTTGTCTTGAATATGATCGCTACGTACAAGGAAATGTTATTTAGACTTGGTTTTAGTTTAAAGCAATTAAAAAAAACTTTTATGCTTGAAGTTACCTATATATCACCCATTTTCTCCAGATAACCTGCCCAAAGGAATTTACGGGCCTATAGTTTCAGATTCATGTTTGTAGCTGTAACATTCAAGGGTTGGTTTTTTTTTTTCTGTCTTATTGTTGCTAAACAGCTTCTTCAAAGATCTTGACTTCTTTTTCCTAGTCCCTAGGCAGATATTAACCTGTTTCCAGGCATCTTCTGTTTGTCAAAGTTTAAATACTGTCATGACCCCAGATATGACCCAGGGGACCAAACCAAAAGGAATTAATGTCCCTTTTCGTTCCAGTTATCCCATAGAACTGATTTTATGAGAATGTTACGGGAAATGTTAATCATTGAAAATGCTGAATTGAAATACTCTAAAGCCAGTATTGCATTAAAGAAGTGCCAAAGTAGTATCATGAATGTGCTTAACACATGAGGATAAGCATCTTCATGCTGGAATCCTCATAAGCTTTGCAACATTGAGAAATGCGAATACGTGTCTGGGCCACTAGGTGCTGAGCCTTGCCCAAGCTGTTGGGTTTGCTATGTCGAGAGGCAGCAAAGGCAGGAACCTCAGCGTGACCCACCGTGGGGCCAGGGCACAGCACATCTTCATTACCTGACTGCTAATGGAGACCTTTGCCATTCCAGGTGTGAGTGGGTGTTACTAAATTAGCAAAGTGTTGATAAGCAAACTAGTTCTAACCTTCGGGCTTAGTGTTCTATCTGTGGTTACCTCAGCTAGTCTGATCTCATTCTGGGATCCCTTCTAACGTGTAGGTGAAAAGATCACTTCTAGTGCTTCCTCTTGGTTGCGAACATTTCCCTTCATCTCAGGTCCGAGGAGGATGACAGTGCTTAAGGTAGGAGTCTTATTAAGCCTCAGCTTATAAAGCAGCCTAAAAAAAGAGACTTTACAAAGTCTGTCAGTGCTACTTACCCTCTAGCATTTCCTACTTATTATTTATATTAGGAGCAGCACTCTGCTAGATAAAAGCTGCACAAAGCACCAGCTTGTGACCTGGGCTCCTAATTTCTGACAAAAGTGTGGAGCAGGTGGAGAATAAGTGCAGATATCAGAGGTTCCTTTCCTGCTAATGCTGTTCAGGGCATCCCTTCACGTTACAGCCAGAGTCTCTTTAGGCAAGAAGGGGTCTGATCTATACCAAGCTGGGACTATGCTGGGAAACATGAAATCCATAGGCTGGCAGAACTGTACATCTACATCATGATGCAGGAAAAACAAACTGGCCAACAGAAGACTTCCCAAAACAATTTGTTTGTAATAGACGTGAAGTCTTCTGTGATGACAGACAGGACGATTTGGCTGGTTTTGATTCATTCAACTTTTGATGTTGAGTCCTTCCAACGCAAAGTTATCTTCCTTTTGCCCTGTCATCTAAAAATTACAAAACTGAGATTTAGTAGTTAGATCTCAGTAAATTTTTAATTTTATCAGATATCTTTTGGGTTGCTCAAGTCTGAACATTACCTTGGAGAGTTTGCAGAATGAGAGGCCATTTAATGTTTTATTGATCTAGCAGCATTTGCCTGTCCCTTGCTTTTAATTTCTTCTCCCACCATCAAGGGTCCTTCAGCTGGAGGGTGGAGGTGGATGCAGGTAACAACCCTTCCATGCTACTGTCAAACCTTGACAGGTTAAAAAAGCAAGCAACAGGAGGCTAGGGAGCTTCTGCTATGGAATCATTTGTAATTTACCCTGTCATTTGTTGCATTCACCTGGGAGCCTGTCTGTAGCAAGTTCAGCCTCATTATTCTCTGGGTTGGAAAACTAATGGCCTAGAAGCGCAGAGGAAACTTATCCAGCTCCAGTCTCAGCTATGGAGCATCAAATCACATTTCATAGTAACGCACACAAACTGCCCGCCTGCTGAAACCAAAGCACAAGAAAAACTGCACTAAACTCCCAGTAAAACTGTGGGACTCACTGCTACGGTGGTGAGCCCGAGGGGCCGGGAGAGGAAGGGCTGCCTCAAGCCAGGCTTTCTGTAATGCTTCCGAAGAGGCAGCGCCAGCCGGGGCACGGTGCCACCTGCGCTTCCTCTGGGGAGGGGGCACCGAGCTTTCCGAAACCTGGTACCCATTGCTTCTCCCTGGGAAGCCCTGAACTTGAGTCTGTCTCCCCAGAATGAAAGACTACAACCCGATTGTCTTTGGCTTGCCAGGGCTAAATGGACAAAGTCCTTATAAAAGAGATTCTTTAGTCTTACAGAATCATTTTGCTAAAAAAAAAAAAGTGATTCCATAGTAGAAGGTCCCTAGCCCCATGCTGCTTGCTTTTTTAACCTGTCAAGGTTTGAGAGTAGCATGGAAGGGGTGTAATTTGCATCCATCTCCAGCTGAGGGACTCTTGATGGTGGGAGAAGAAATAGCTTTGTGGTTTGTCTAGAACCACGCTGGTCAATGGAAAAAAAGAAAGTAGGCAGGTCTTGGCCTCAAAAGAAAGACAAAGTTCCTCTATAAGGAGAATTAGATGGAGTTCTAACTGGAGCTCACCCACATAAAATGCCAGATTGTTCACTGAGTACACTTAAAGAACAGTATTTGCCTGAAACCTTGGATTTGCTAATTTGAAGAATAGGAGAAATGTCTGGCTGGATGGGTTGGCTTGTGTGATGATTAGGAAATGTTCAGCTTGTTCATCTCTAAAAAGGGATTTTAGCCGATGTGAGCCTGCTTTTACCTTTCAGTAAGCATTGATTTGGAATACTGCAAATTGCTGTCAATAAAGGGATTTAAATGACAATAGAGGCATATAAAGCCACTGGGATGATTTGGGGGACATGGTATTTGAAGCAAACCCTGGTTTCTTTAGCCAGAGAGAGATTTAGAATGAGTTGTTGTAAGTTACATTTCAGGGACAAGGTGGGGTGATGGAAGGAGGATAACATTTAAAGAAGGAAAAACATTTCAGATGTACCATGGATGATGAATCTGCCTGATTGGGGGGGGGGGGGGCAATATCTGATGGAAGTTATTGTTGAGAGTTAGTTCCTTTGTGTGTGAAATTCTCTCAGAGCACTAACGTTTCTGACCTGAGAACCACCTGTGTGCTTTGTGTCTCTTGGTGCTTAAGGACTTCAAGATACAGCTTCATTTATAATAGCAACAACTTAATTAGAGACCTGTGGCATTGGCGTCTCCTTATTGCTTCCTGTGACACATCATAACTGACTTTTTTGGTCTTTACTGCAGATCTTAATTTTGCTGAAGGTGTTGGGAAGTGGTTTGTGTTTTTTGGTGGGATATGTTGTGGACTTCCCCTTGATGCTCCTCAGGTAGATCTGTACGTAGCATGTGGTAGCCTAAGTGGGTACCAGTCTGGGTGTGATTCCTAGACCTGTGATCTTGGTACTTCTGACATACAAACCAGAACTAATGTGCCCTTGGGGAAGTGGGAAGAAATATATTTTTTTGATAGAAGCAGCCTACTCCTGCCCATCTTTTTTGCAAGCTATTCCTCGGACCCAAGTAGGGAATGGGCTGCTAGCAGGAATAGATATATGCAGAAATAATGTTTCTTATGCATGTAATAAATGACATTAAAACCACTTTATGACATTTTTGTGGATTAATGTGTATGTAGAAGTGTTAAAAATCTGGCCTGTATCATTTCCTCCCGGATTCATCAAGTGGTTGCATAGATGACCATTACATTGCACAACTAACAGCAATTTTGACCAAATTCTTATGAAACAAGTGCTTGAAAGACCACAGCCAAAACCCAAACAAAATGCCTCACTCTGCAAGGCTTTCCTGAACGGTGGTTGACTTCTGTATTTACATTGATGAACACGTATTCTGCTTTTAATAATGACCAGGAACAGGAGATTGGGGGGTGGGGAATTAATTATTTTGTGGAGATAATGATTCGTCCTTTCATCTAACCTGGTAATTATTTTCCAGGAAGTGGATGCATAGTACTTAAGCAGTAGTCATATAACATTTAAATTATAATGACTTTGGGAAACATAATTCATCATGAGTGATGGTGGGAATATGCTGCCTTTAGCTCAAGTGCAGCTGAACTGCATTCTAAAGATTCATTTGAAAAGTTCTGTTCTGAGCACGTGGTCCCGGCAAAGCCATGGCTTTCCTATTGCTGCTGACACTTCCACAAATTTACAAGCCCAGGGCAAACAGGTACAGCCACTTTTGGTGTGATGCAAAAGCTCAAATACGGGTTATGCTTGTTTAACTCTGCCAACAGGAATTGTGTTGCACAGGCACTCCTGCCGCGACCTTGCTAATGCTTCTGTGTCATCTGTGGCTTTTTAGCTCTACCAAAAGCACCATGTTAAATTTATATTTTGAGGTGATACGGTAAAGGAGCCTCTGATTTAAGTGTTGGATGTCACACAGCAATTCTGGAAAACTGCCTCTGACGTTTGTGTAGCTTTTATGGATGCAGGACTTTTTTTTTTCTTCCCGTGAAATCTATTTTTCTCACATTTGAAAACAATATTTCTAGAAGTAGCACGCTGATTTTTTTTCTCCCTCCTTCAGAACGTTTGTTCTTTGTTGCTTGTATGGTTTCTTTTTTGCCTCCCAAAACAGGAGTGGAGATCATACCCCATTGCTCTTTACATAAGCTCCTCTTTTCTCCATTTCTCATTACATGATGTTATGTTGTTCACAACCCAGAAAAAAATGGTTTGTGCTTACCCTCTGGTGGAACAGACAGACACCACTGCATTGTGCAGGAGAAAGATTAGTCCCAGCACAGTTCTGGACCACTGGTGTGCTGACACAGGGTTGATTTAAAATGGCACTAGAGGAACTATAGGTATTTCTGCCTGAACAGGGAGCAGAGAAGACGACAGTTGAAAAACTACTATAGAGAGTAGTGAAACGCCCTGCAGTATTGCCTTGGTTGGGTCACAGATCGCATCTTTTCTGAAAAGAGGGTCTGTTGCTTCCTTTCCTAAGAATTTTTGCATTTAGTCACAGGGAAGGACGGGCTGTCCAGTGCAGCCACCTCACTGGCTAAAGGAGCAGGTTACTCATCTTCTTTCTTCACCCAACGTTAGTTGCTGGCTTTCTGTCATCAAGGTCCCAAGCTGAGCACAAGTGTAGCAGGCAAGGTTGTTCAAACAGGTCTGGGTGATCCGAGGCTGTTTAACGAGCCCTGCTAATTTTTATCCTTCAGAAACTATTATTTCAGAAGCATCGAAGTTAACATCTAAAGAGGCTAAAATATCAATAAGATTTTTTTTGAAGATCAATAAGGAATGCTACCGTCTTATGGCGAATATTTTAATCCTCCCTGAAATTCAAAGGTAAATACAGGGCAAACATGCTGCATTTTCCCAAAGCTCAGGTTTTCTGCCAAACCATTCAGATGGGCAAATTTTAAACAGTCTTCTATGAGCTGCTTTTTTCAACTGGATTGGAAGCAGAAGCCGAGAATCCTCACTCTCCATAAGACTGGAAATAAAGGATCCTGCACTCTGCAGAGTGCAGTACTCACTGGGTGGGCTGCTTATTTGTGTTCATATATATCAGTCCCAAAACGGGCACATGCCTCCTAATCTGTATGCACATGACGAAATATGAAATTTAGAACTACATTCTCATCTGATGTCACTCACATTTGTAGTCAGCAGTTTTCTACTCAAGCTTTAGCTGAGAAGGACAATCTGACTACAACTGAAAAAAATACACGACTGGAACAGTGTCAAATGTAGAAAGAATTGAAGAGAAATGTCAGTGTAAAGTCTTGACTATCAGCTGGCAGGTAACAGTGATTTTAATGCAAGTTTGATATAAAGGAAGGTTATAATGTTTCTTCCTGATTTTTCTTTTCTCCTAGCCAGAAACAGGAGGTGAAAGATGAAGTTTCCCAGCCCTGTTAACAACTGATCTTTAGGGGTTGTGGAGACATCTCACCAGGCTGTTCCAGGTGCAATCCTAAGCCAATACCTTGTTCTGTTGATAAAAACAAGTCGACAATCCGGTAAAACTAACAGTTTAAAAAATTGCACGGTATGTATTTCAAGGCTCCTTTTTGCCTTAATTTCTCTTTGAAAAATAATTATTCTGACAGGTAAAGTAGCAAGTTGATGTCTATGGCAGTAGCTTGCTCTTTGACAGCTCCTTGAGCTGCATCCCCCATTTGTCGCTGAACAGTGATGGTCTGGCCACTGTTGTTCCTCACTAACTCCACTTCACCACTGCACTTTGTAACAGCTCCGTGCTGCAGAGCGATGGTTTGCCCAGGGATGCTTAGGCCATTCCTAAATTTTCTCTTTGAACAAAGGATTCCAGATCTGCAGGCAACAGCCTTTTCTGAAAAGAGATCCTGCGAGCTCTTCCCCCTGCTTTCTTATCATGCTTGTAACTTTAGCTGAGACTGTACAGTAAAGGAGAAAAGAAAATGTGCCTTAAAATCTTATTTCTGATATCTGCTTCCATGGGACAGCTCTCTTTTGCTTTGACCACTTATTCCAAGATGCTTTTTGGGTTCTTCAGATCAACCCAACCTGCTGTGTGAGCAGTAACACTTGCAGCAATGGTGGGAAACATGGCAGAAGCTGCATTTCAGTGAGGTGAGTCTGAGCTGGGTGTTTTGTAGCACATCAGTGACTGCAAATATCCTCTGGTGCTGGTGGACATATTTGAATCTCCTTTTTTAATTCATGCCATTTTTACATGCAGTCTTCTCTGTGTTTAGCTTTTCAATGAAGCCTTCCAACACTTTGGCCTATGTCTCACTTTTTCTGGCTTGGTCTACCCCCACCAAAAGCTACCTCTTCCATCAGGCCCCAGTACTGACATGGCAGGTGTGTGCAGCACGGTTATGGGCTGCCTCATCCCCCAGAGCTCCGCCTGGGGAGCACCGGGCAAGCCGCATCTGGTAGGTCTGCCCTTGCTTTGAGCATCTGCAAATACTTCTGCAAGGGCCAAGTTGCGAAGAATTTGGGTACGTGAACAGCAAATTTAGAGACACTCAGGCTCCTGTCTTTCTACGGTGCTGTTCAAGCCTCAGAAGCTCCCCTCTTACACATCAAAAAGCAGATACGTACTGTGATTTTTCTTGTGAATAATAAAAACCCACAAGTTTCCTTGTGAATAGCAATCATTGTTTTACAAGTCATGCTGCTGTTGTTGGAGGGGTTTAATTCTGTGGCAAGTAGAAGGAAACGAAGGAAAGATGCTTGAATGTTCCTCCAGATCTATAGCTAGCAGAAAAAAAGATTGAGATGATTTCAGTGACATTTCATATCCAGATAGCTAATCAAGTCCAATATGTTACTTACTGTTGTTTATGATTCTTCCTAAAGACCTGCCTTTAACTGGTCACTTACTGCTCGTGTCTGTAACACACTTGGAAGACACTTTGCAGCTAATCCTTATAAATAAAACTGTGTTAGAAAATGTCACTAAGATTTAGAAATACCTGCTGAAATGGGCAGATTCTTAAGTAGAGACTGAACGCAGGAGAAATAGGTTTGTAAAATTTTTTGGAAATTGCAGGTGTTTCCATGCTATGTAAATATGGGAAATGGGAAAGTGCCCACGATCTCACTCTTAACAGTTTGGGGTGAACAACTGATGAGAAATGATGGGTGTTGCAGGTGCCAGTGGGGGCCTCAGGTGCACAGTGCTGTTTGCTGTAGCTGGCTGCGAATTACAGCAACCCTCAGCCGTGATTTTATCGAGTACTCTGTGTTTGTAGCAGGAAATAATGTTTACTTTTGCTTGTCTGTTAAGAACTTTCCTCTTCAGCACCATGGTTTCTATTGACAGGGTGTATTTTCTTTTTCAGTGAGCTGGGCTTACTGCTGGAGAACACGTGCAGTGTTCAGAGTAAGAGAGCAACTATGTGTGTGAAAGCCTTTCAAGAGTACTTGAGGATCAGTACAGTGCTGAACAGAGGGGGTTTTTCCTGTTTTCAAATTTTAAATGTAAGCATATATACTTAAGTTTTTTCAGAGTAAAATAATACAGCAACTTTTCCCAATTATCCAGAATATAATAATGTGCTCACCTATATCATATGCTCCCCTGCCGTTATGGTACCTGACAGCAGCTCTTACAGGTGTGGTGAAATACCCGAGGGTAGCGCCGGCTTTCTAATGGAAAGCACTGCAAATGGAATAGTTATTTCCACGAAGTTATTCCTCAATGTAAAAAAAATGTAATGAACAATTTTTGTTTCTCTGCTCATAATAAATTTGTGGATTTCATCTCAGCCTCCCCCCAACCCCTAATAATTGTGTTCAAAATCTCCCAGCACAAACCGCGTGAGAAGGAATACGGGTTTTGTCTTGCCAGCTTGCAGTGCTGGGGCACTGCAGGCAGAACATTAATAAACATGAGGTTAAGTTCACGGCTTAAATATAGTTTAATCGGTCAGGAATGTATATTCTGAAATCCTCCTTAACGCCATTTGAATGTAGTAGCGTGCCAGGTAAATTGAAATAAACAAAAAGCCCCAAAGCTATCTCATCATAGCAAATCATAGTTCCCTCTGGTTTTCACGTAAATGAGTTAATATACTACTCTGTGCTTCAAATGTATTTATTAGCAGTTTGCTTTCGACGTGTTCTTCAGTGAGCTGTTTCTTTTACTAGCCAGCTGTTTAATTATATATTCTCAGTACGTAAGCAAATGGTATCTTCTGACACTTAAAATGTTAATGGGTAGCGCAGGACTGATACATCTGTTTGAGTTGGCATGAATGTAGGAAAAATCCCATACTGTGCTGGTAGGTTCCTTCACACGACTGTTCCCGCTTCTGTAGTGCAAACAAACCGTACTAATTTAAAAGATTTGCTATTATAACAGTCAATCGAGATGAATCATGAAATTGCAGCTTTGAAAAACTGTAAAGCCAATGTAGAATGAAACTGATGTGAAACAAAAATGATTTGGGTTAGGTACTCTGAACTCTAGATGGTGATGGAAGCTGTATCTATGTTGGTTCAGCAAATTCCTTCCATGGCTGGACTGGAGATTGCGAGCTGTGCACAAGTGCTGCATCCACCAGTTGTTCCACTCCACCTCACATTGCCAATTGTATGCCCTTCTCGGGACTTGGTCGTGCCCCGGTTGCCTGCTTGGAGTGAAGCTGGTTGCTGTCTGTCTCTCTCCAGTAGACCTGATAAAACGTGCTGTTGACCATGGCTGCTCTGAGGGGGGGTCCCTGCTGCATGGCAGGTAGGCACAGCCTCTCGCAGGAGCTTGTATGAAGCAGGAGGCCCCATGGTGGGCATCTCCTCAACCTCTGCTCCACCTTTCCTTCTAGGAGTCCTGGCGCATATCTTCCCAGCAAGCAACTTCTTTCATCCACCAGTAGCTGCCTGAGCTTTGTCTGTGTCCAGGCTCTCCTCTAGGAGGTTTTGGAGACTATCTGCCAGCTTCCACTGAAAGGACCTTCTTTTCCACTCCAGCACGCAGTGACGCAGACAGAAAAGTTCTGGAGGAGGTAGGTCATGCTCAGTACCATGTGCCTGCCCTGCAGACAGAGCATTTTGCATCTCACGATTCCCTGGGTTGTAGATTTCCCACAGAAAGAATGAATCCAAAACAATGGGTGGGAGGGGCAACCAAATTAAAAAAAAAAAAAAAAAACACTTTACTGTTTCAAGCACACTCCACCGCTGGATTCAGTCCGATAATGGTGGTGGGTCTGGGGGGTACAAAATCCAAATTTTGTTAACGTTTGCTAACTGGCTTAAGTTTGGAAGGTCCCTCTCCTGGTTTCAGCTGAGACAGAGTTAACTGTTTTATTAGCTGGTGCAGTGCTGTGTTTCGGATTTGGTGTGAGAATAATCTCGATAACACGCTGCTGTTCTTGGCTGTTGCTATCAAGCACTCCCTCCGTGAACTCTTCCTATGAAGTGCTTGGTTTTTGTTTTGAATAATTCACTTCTGCAATATCCAGCCTTATACTGAGACACTTATTCACCTATTTTCAATGAATCATAGAAGACCAACGCTTTTCTCTTATTTTTCTCCTTTCCCTGCTCTAAAATACTGACATAAAAGTAAGCTTTGTCCTGAAATTTTCTACTTGCATCACTGTAATTCTTGTGCACGTTAATGCAAACATGATCATAGTTATCCTCTTTCTGCTTTTCAGCATCATGCAGCAGTGGCATCTTTGATTTAGTGGAATGCTTGTCCAGCTTCCATTCCCCATCCAAACTGTTTTCTCACTTGTACCCCCTGTGAGAGAACTGAAATCATGTTGATGACTTCCTAAGGTGCAAAAATATATGGGAGACAATGGACTTGAACAGAGGAGTAGTACTGGCGATAATGATGCTGCTTAATAGGGATTTTAGCAGATGAGGATTCCTGTAACACAAGAGGACCTATAACAGATTGCCAGCCTTGTACCACCTAAATCCCTGTCAAGTGTAAATGTAACAACGATTTAAAGACACATGCACAAATCATACTCAACACCCAACAAACTGCAGCTCTTGGGCTTTCCTGACAAAGGGAACTGTAGAGGTAGTGAGAGGAGAAACTTCTCTCTGTGGCTGTGTATCTTCTATACGTTGCTGTCAAAGGAAAATAAAACAAGTAACAGAAGTAATGAATCTAAACTTGTTGCATGACTTAAAGCAGTCGGATCGTGACTAAAGCTGTTACAAGACTCCACACACCAAACTGCCAACATTTGGTAAAAGGCTGAACTGTGTTCCCAACAAATCCTAAAAGCACAAATGTACAGTTACCGCATAGGACTGGCTTGAAAAGTTAATTCTGTTTTTTTTTTTTTTTTTTAGCTGTTTTGTCCCCATCCTGCCCACTCATATCCCCTGTCATCAGTAATCAGTCAGGTGTCTAGAAGGATGACAGTTCTGTATGGCTTCTGAGATAACAAAATCTTGATTAATAGGAAGCGTGCTGTGTGATTTTTTTTTTTTTTTTTTTTTTTTTTTTTATAGAAAACCACTGTGAAACAGCCCGTACACACTCGCTTTAGCCAGCTTGAAGGCAGTCACTTGAGAACCTCCTGGGTGCTGGACAAGTGGAGAAGCGGAGCATCTATCCAAGGGAAACTGAGAGGCTTTTTGATCTGCAAACAGGTGTATTGAAAAAGCAGTTGTTCCTTTGCTTGCTTATCAAACCTGAGTTCTGGCTTCCACAGTTTCATTTTTTCCTCAATAAGTGTGAGATGTTTTTATCTTTCTACATTTTTTTTTTAAATACTTTGCAGATTTGGTGCTGTCTTGGTGTTCAGAGACTGACCTGTAGACGAATTGGTTGAGGTGAACAGTCCTAATGGTACAGTCCATGAGGCAGGGCAGTATTCTGACAGAAATTAATTTTAAGACCGTTAAAGGTCATTAAAGAAGAATAAACATGCAGGAAATCCCTTTATTGGCTGCTAGTGCAGAACTGGATATAAACAGGCATTCCATGGAGACTAAGACCAAACCCAAGGCTCCCATATCTTGAAATCAGGAGGAAGACTTGCCCAGCGCCCGAGGGTGGCGAGCCGAAAGCTGTGTTTGTTTTAGAGCAGAAATGCAAGGTGAGTTCGATGCAGCGAGCGGGAGTTTCACCTTCGGTTCTAAATGGAAGTGTCACATGTCATTTGTGTTTTGACGAGATGTACGGGCTCAGGTAATGAAAGACCCAGCAGAAAGTCCACGTGAACATGGTGACTTTATGAATGAATCGTGCGGTACGTTTCAAGGGTGCATTAAACACAAATAGTCTGTGACAGGCATGTTAAGCTGTTCATGCGTGTTCTCACCACAGAAGACAAAGCACAGCCAGTGGTTAGACAAGCCTGTAAAAGCTTTTGTTTTGGTTATAGGTCTTTTTATTAAACCTTTTTTCTTGATGGAAGAGACTGGTAGAAAAAGAATCACTTTGGATAACTTCCATTTACAAATATTAGGCACTTACGTTTGGGTTTTTTCTGTGCTGTTTTGTCTGGTTTAGCTCTGATGTACCCCTCCCTGTCACCTCCAAATCATTTTTGCACAGTCTTACAGTAAAAACATTGATATTGAAGAAACACTTTCCTTGTGGCCACTTGGAGACTGGCTTACAGAGGTACCTAGTGACAGAGTACATGAGAAGGGTCTGTGTAAGCGGGCCAGTGCTTAGTGCTCCATACAAGCTGCGTGATGCTAAAAAAGTTCTGTATGCAAGGCAGGAAGCAGGATTTTCCCCGAATAACAATCTGAAGGATTTCCACTTTTGCTGAATTGTTGGCTGACAGATTGCAGAATCTTGGATCTGTTAATTATTAGATTTGTGAGAATTATTCAGTAAGGAAACTCAGGCTGTAGTTTGTGTAATGCGATACTCAGCAGCTGAGCGTGTGAGGTTAGTTATGGGAGTCAAGTTCTGTCCTTACATACATAACATGTGATTTATGGTGTAGCTTGCCAAAGAGCGCAAGCAAAAGCAGCAATATAGGAAATATTTCCTTGGAGGATATTTGGGCTAACAGTGATCTGTTCACAGGTTTCAGACACTACTAGAGGTCAAGCCCGCAGTGTGTGCAAAGGGGTGTTTGTCACCAAAAAGTCTCTGATAGTAGGTCTACATAAACTGGCAAAATAAAACAGAGCTGGATTATTTGATGCAAACACTTCAACACAATCTTTTCCTTTCTCACCCTAACTACAGCAGAGTGGGGAAATGTTCTGCCTCAGTGATCACAAGAAAATAATTACAGTAAACACAGCTGCAACGTGCACATCATGTGAGTAGAAATGTGTGAAGGATGGGAGCCAGCCCTCCCTCCCCCCTCCAGCCCTGTGGTGTCAAAGACCCTCGAAATCGGGGCTTTCATTTCTCTCAGATGGATAAACATGAATTCTTGCCGCCCTCGCTTTCGGAGTCTGTGAAAGTCATGATGGAAATCAGGGTGGCTGGTTCTTCCACACCTGTAACGGCAGGGCATGCTGCCAGACGTGGTAACTCAAACCCCTGTGACAGAGTTTCACGCTGGAGCCATTTGTAGATGGTTTGGAGTTGGGATTAACAGCCATGGAGCCCAGCACCAGGCAGGCTGTGAGCAAGGGGACAGCTGTTTGAGACTGCAAGGTGCAACCCCAGGAGTAACCTTGTCACTGGAGCTTTGGGCATCGAGCTTGTTATTTCTGCTTATGCAGGGGATGAGTAGGTCTGTGGGCACACCAATCTGTGCGCGAAAAAAAAAGCAAGAGGTATGAGATGAATCAATCTTTTGTCAAAAATAAGGAACTTGTACGTCAGTATCACCTTATACCTTGAGAATGGTAGGGGCCACCACCACCCCAGCTTCATAAACCTCCGCCCCAAAGCCTTGCTTCCCTCCTGTGCTAGGTGGTGATGACACACCGGCTGGTACCTAACCGCAGTGCATGGACACCCACGCACGCCGTGCCCACACGGTATTCCCAGCGGGATCCTTGGAGTCATCACCGGCTAAAGTAACCTCTTCCTGAGCCAACCGCTGTACCACGGCTGACGGCACAGACAGCTTATGACCTGCACGGGCTGCGGTGGCTGTAACAGCTATGTAATCTGAAATGATCTAGCTCAAGCTTTAACTTAATTTTTAGTCCATTTTAATCCATTACCCTTGCACTGAGCCTTTTGTTTTGTGGTGGTTTAGAGAGGAAGCTGCTGACATCTGACTCACCATTCCCTGCAGCGTGTAGGTGTTTCTTAGAGCTACATCAAACAGCGCCGCATCCTGCTGCTGCTCACCGTGCCAGCTGCCTCTGAATCACAGCCCCGGCACCAGAGCCCTGCTTGGAGCCAGAGCATCACGGCTGTTCGTACAGAAGAGCAAAAGAGGTACCCAGTACCTAAATGCACCTATTGTATGTCTCCTACTTTGTAATATTTTTGCTTTGGTTTTGCACATTGGGAGGTGGGGGGGAAGATGGAATTTAATTTTGGTAGAACCGGGGTCATTGCAGTGGAGTTGGGTGAAAATGAAAATGGCCCCAAAGATTTGGTTCACTGGCTGCAAAACCGAATAGTAGAAGGATTAAATAAATTCAAGGCAAATGAAGCTTGCCCTGCCCATCGCTAGAAGTTAAAAGCATTACAATAAGTAACATGGTTGTCATGGTGACTGAGTGTTTGTTTATGGTAAGATACATCAGGCCAAGCTGAAATGCTTCTAATTTAAAGCTCAGATGACAGGGAACTGAGTAATATAAGCAAGAGCAGAAATATATTTTTGGTAGTAATTTGCAAGTAATTATTTTTTCCTATGAAAATTCCCATCACTGCTCAGTGTTTTTTCTGCCCCCTTCTCATCTCCATTCAGTTCCAAATATGTTTGTCTTCTGCCAGCGCAAGGAGCCAGCAAGACAGGTTTAAAGGAAGATGGAAATAGGCACTACTCATAGGCGGACTCCTGGTAGTAAACAGACATAGGCTCTCTTACAGCAATGTTTTAAACAGAAGAATAATCCTTAATCTGAATGCTGCACTGCACATTCTGTGGTCCTGGCACCTGCAAATACACAAGCACTCAGCTGAATGAGCTGCAGCATAGCATTAATTTAGAAATTTTTTTTCTCCTCAAATTGTCAGATGACTCAATTGTCTGGGCTCCATAGACTAAAATGCAGTTTTCTTTGCCTAAAAATAGCAGTCATTTAAAAAAAAAAAAGTTAATGGAATATTCAATTAGCCTCTATTTAAATCAAGGGGGAAATCCTGTTAAGGGAGGAAGTGTCTGGTAGACTAGAAGATAGTTTGCTCCATGATTACAAATTAGTTGCATGTAAATTACTCTTGTTAAGCTGTAATAGGCCCTAGTTCTGTGAGGAGCTTTGCGAAACCATTGGGGCGAAGCTGCCCACTTGAATCTGATAGCAAATTTCCCAGCAACTTCAGCGCCTCTGAGCTCCGTCGAAGGCTAATAACAGCATCCTCACCTACGGCTGTGCAGCTCCAGGCAGGATTTCACGTCCATGGCAAACTAGCCAGTGGATTTCCAGAGGAGGTTTTCCTGACGTCTGGGGCACAGAGCTCCATTATTTAGGTGTTGAAAGCCGGGGATTTGCAGAAAGCCTAAAGATCATAGACATCACCTTGTTTCTCGTCTCTGTTTAAGGGCAATGAATGTGATAAATGGAGATGAGTAACTGTGTTCTTTGTGTGCAATGACTGCTAGTTTACAGGGGCTTTTTGGTGGTAGCAGTAGGGAAATCAAATTTATTTTGCATTTAATTATCTTTTTAGAAATGTACCACTTCATGCTTTATGATTTTAAAGGAACTGGTAAAAAATCTAGTAACAATCATTAGAGATTAACAGTCAGAGGTAAATCTCATTGAAATCAGTAGTAAGATGTATGAGCTTTAACAGGCATGAGATAAGACTTTAATGGTACATGACATGAGACACGAGCTAAGTGCCTTTCAAAGGTGTCACTTCAGAATAAGAGAGGATAAATGTTTAAAGCTCTCTTTTTGTAAGAGAGGAGAAGATGTGGGTTTAGGTTAAAGATGAAAAACCTATCAGATGACTTTGCTAAATAATTTAATTTGCTGAATAATCAGATTTGCAGATTCCTATATAGATTGCCAGAATAGTAATTGTTTTCATGGCATTATTAGTAACCACAGCTACTTACAAAATGCATAAAATGAAACTAAATATGAAGGATATGGGTAGTCATTTAATCCACTGTGCTAAGAAGCACTAAGAATGATGTTGTCCAAAATGCCTGAATGCAGAAGTATCAATATTTTATAGAGAGTTTTCTCCCTATTTTTAAGAGGAATAAAATCCACCACTTTCCTGGGTCCTCTTTAGATACCTTTTTAGCAATACATTGGTTTTCCAAAAGGAGTGCTGGGTGAAACATTTACCATGCAAGAAGTTTTGGGATGAAATTTCCATCTCCCCACTTCATAACAGTTCTGCAAAATAGTCCCAATTTCATGTTTAATAAATTTTCACGAAAACAGTCCTTAGGCATGGCGAAGCTGAAGAGTGCGTTTTGTTTGGCCTAAACAGATACGTGAGATCAGTGTAGCTCAAATTATTTCAATAGTTCTGTATTTCTTACAACCAGAAGCATGGGCCTTTTAGAACAGTTGGAAGTTCCTCGAGGTCTTAATTTTGCAAAGTGCAACATCTTTGAGCTGCAAAACTGCGAAGTGCTATGCAGTTAGATTAAAGCTAAAATTTATCCCAATAGAAATACTTGGCTGGTGCAGGCTTGCTTCCAGCGAGAGCTGCAACTCTTCATTGAGCCCTTGGGAAGTGACCAAGGAGACCTGTGTGAGCATTTGTATCTGGAAAACTTCTGTGGTGGCTTCCTTGGGAGGTGACACAGAAGTCAACAGACCTGAGACCTAATACTAGTTCTGCTGCTGGCTACCTGTAGTACAGGCAGCACAGAGACAGGTAAACATGGCACCCAGCACAGACCTTTGCTTTCTTCCATTGGCCTTACTCTTGAAGCAGAAGAAATACTTGCAGTAATGAAAAGTTTGTTCCTTCATCTTGGTCCTAATAGTTGTGAATGATGCCGTGGGCTTTATCATGAGGATATATGGTGCCCTAGAAGATGAACTGACCTCCCCTCACTCATTGCTCACAGTCAATAAAACCTCCTATTGCACTGGGCAGGAGGTGAATGCACATTTTTGGGACCACTAAGGTTCATTTTTTCCACCCTTTATACATTCCCCCTCTTCTTCATCACTGTAATATGAGAATATTTTCCACCTCCCGGTCAGGTGCCAGTGGTTGTGTTGTGGAGAAAAATGGTCACATAATTTTCTTTGTGGTTTTGCTGTGTTTAAAGTTGCTATTTTGTTCTCACCATTTAATTTCATTATATAGTTCAGACCTGAAACACTAGCCTGCGAGTTGCCACTGGAATGTGTTGAAAGGGTATTTGATTTCTGGTTTACCCACCTGCTTTGTAACTGTTCAACAGAAACAGACAATGAAGGATACAGATTTTCAGCACGATAGCAGAGAAAGCTAAAACACCAGCTGTGCTGAGGCTTCTTTGCTTATGTGAGGTCAGATGTGTCCCTGCCCATCGGCATGGGCTGGGGACTGGAGCAGCTGCACGTCACCAGCGCAGCCACCAGCCCCGCGGTGACTTACCCTGCCCGGCCGGCACTAACGCCTTGGGATGGAAGGGTCACAGGTGAAATAGGAGACCATTTTTTTCCTAATCCAGGGTAAATTACCTATCCAATAACATATGGGTGCAACCTTCAAGGCATCAGGGTTGAACTGCGAAGGTTAGGTTGTTCGGGATGCAAAAATTACAAACGGGATGACGTGCAATTCATATACATAAGTGGTGGTTTTCCAAGAGGAATGAATACAGCACCTCTGCTGGAGCCCAGCTGGAGTCCTGGACACTTGTGAAAATCAGGCTTTTTATGCCTAAAGACCAACCACACATCAAAACCTGGCATAGTAAGCACAAATGCTGCTTTGTAGAGAAATAAAAAAATAGGCTGCAATTTCAACAACTCATGATTGAGATTTTTTTTCTTTTGATGGAATACCTGTCTTCAGTCATTTTTGGTGGTGGTTTTCTGCCTCGGACCTAAACTAAGGGTGATTGCATTTAAGCCTGACTAGATGTCTTCCGGCTGCTCTCTAGGAACACAAATAAGACCCCTAGAAAGCTTAGCATGCATACAAAACACAGTTCTAAACACTAGAAAGGCTCCTACTACACCAGAGAGCCTTTGCTCAAACACTGGGTGTTTTTTTTCTTGACAAGTTTTTGCTGTGTTAAGCAAAATCCCTTAGCCTTTTTATCCTGAGAAATCCTGGTCCAGAAAGGCATAGGATTTCTCAGCAATTTCAGAATGTTCGAGATCTTTGATACCTTTAACGTATTCTTTTGGCAGTGGTTACCTCTTAGGTGTTTTTTTTTTTCTTATTTATTGGTGTATTAGTCAGTTTGGAACAATCCTTTCATAATGCTAAAGGTTAGAGCACAGGGAGTTTCATAATCCTGCGTGGTGTTTGTCTGCACCTCGGCAGTCCCAGACCATCTGGCAGCACTGCTTTTCCTTGGGTATGGATCAGAACAATCATAGTGACAATGAATAATTATCTTCTGTGATAAACCAGGAGGTAGATGACTCAAAAGAACTAATAATGCATAGAAAACATGCCTTTTGGCTTCCAGTTCACTGCTTGAAATGCACTTTGAGCCACACTGGACCAGAAATCAGGCCTGACTGACCCTTGGGGTACCATATGGAATAAGCTCAGTCATATTATTTTGGCTGTTGTGGCACTTTCTTAGAAAGTGTGGAAGAATGAGAAAAGGGCCAACAACCTCAGGACCGATTCAAAATCAAGGTAGATAAAACAATCTGAAGAAGGGTTATGTGTACCTGTCTCTGGCCATCATTTGCTCTCCTGTTCTTTAATGGGATGTGTTTATGTGCTGGGGTGTGGGGCGATAGGCAGGTCACCATCAGACCAAGATATACCATGATCTGCCCCCACCCTGCAAATGATGACATTTTACTGTGTAAGAATAGGTTTGGGTGTGTTTATTAGTTATCTTAGCAGAAAGGTGGTGAAAATAGTAGGACATGGAGAGCAGGCTCTCTGTTACAGTGAGTTAAAGCTGCCCTGAGCCTGCACTTTGCCGGGGAGATGGGCAGGCTGGGAAACAGGCCTGATGTGGGTACCCAAAAATGCCTGTGCCCCGAGCTCTCCGCACTGCCGAGAGCTGCAGCAGGAGCAGAGGTGTGAGTACAGCCGGCGGGCGCTGTGCTGCTGCCGCCAGGGGAAAGCACTTGGGCTGGGCAAACACCTGCCTTGGTGGGAAGGGTTGCCTGATGTTGTACTTCAGGAATGAGTAGTTGTCCATTGCTCTCATTATCTCCTTAATCGGGTTTTTTTTTTTCCTTTCTTTCCTCTCTTTAAGATAACATTGTTAAGCCAATTGATTTACCTGCCTAAGAGAAAGTCAAGGCAGAAAACTGAGTTTTGTTTTCCCTGGGTTTCTGAGCAGATGTCCCAGCTGGCATTTTATTAGAGACCCTGTAAAATTTGAACCCGACCGTTGTTGCTGTCAGTCAGCGGTTGGCAGAAAGACTACGATACTGACATTAAACATGCAGCTCCATTGCAGCACTAGGATGCATCAAGGGCTGCTCCTGCTGCTCGTGGGAAGATGTTCCGTGTTTCAGTGTCTCTCCTGGCACACATGGGAGCCAGGCACCCAGGCTGAGACTGTATCTGCTGAGGACCATCAGCAAAGTTGCTGAAACACAAGGGTGATAGCAGGGGCACTGGGAAATCAGTTCTTGCAAATGGTTATGAAAATAATAACCATTTGTACACTTCATAGATGAGCTTTCATCCATGTCTCTCAAATGGTTTTATAAATACTGATGAATTAAGTTTAAATGCACCCTTGTGAGATACTTTACTCCCAATTTTCTCCCATAATTAATGTATAAGTAAATGCATAGGGAGCTGAAGTGATCTGGTCATAGGAGTGCTGTAGGTTTATGTGGTCTAATATAAAAATAAGACCTAATGGTCCCAGCTGTCTGCACCACAGCCATTAGATCCTTGGGCTTCCAAGGGCGTCAGTTAATACGCTCAGGGCTTATCAGATTGTTCAGCTGCCCTTGTCATAAAGGATGGAAAGAAACAAGGGGAATTACTAGAATTTCTGCACAATGATTACAGGTTATGTTCCCATTGATTAACCAATGGCTAGCTAGGTGCATTTGTTTTCCTGGTTACTTAAAGAGATGTTTCCTCATGCACAATGACCTCTCTCTGCTATTAAAAATACAGGCAGTGATACCACTCGGAAATGGTTTAAAAAACTATGCAAAGGTTACAGACAATTATCATACATAATGACCAGAAATAACAACAGGGAGTATGGAAAGAAAACTGAACTCCTTCCTTCTAAAATTCTCGCTGGATCCAATGGATTTCAGGTTTTGAATAGCTACAGAAAAGATGTTATTGTAGGATGTCTTTTTTTTTTTGATCTAGCAAACAGAATTCTTATTCTTTGAAAAAATTAACTCTGAATAAACCCCAAATCAGCTGGTTTCCTGTAATCAAACTGTCTTTTCTCTTTAATGCTTGCTGTGTGTGTAAGAAAACCATTATATCTTCTGGTTTTGATTTTTGGTTCAAAGCTCTGGTTCACTTACAGGTGGTTTCACCATCCTTTTGAATTGTTTTGCAGAGGAGACTTTGAAACAAGCTAAAATCCAGTTGGAGCAAATAACTGGCTTTGGTAATAGGAAAAAATGCTGCTTTTTCACCTTTTTTTTTAAAAAAAAAAATAATTTGAACTTCAAAAGCTCTTTTTCATATAAAAGCAATTTTTAAAAATTGGTAATTTTAAAGAGAGAGAAAAGTGCTTTGTCTGTGGTTTGCTTTGTTTCCTTGACTGTTGTGGAAGGTTTTGTACTTTCTCACCTTCCCTGCTGCAGTGCAGGGCTGCTGTGTCTCCAGAACAGCCCTTTGGAAGACAGGTCTGATTCTCCATGCCCTTTGTCTAGCCTTAACTCTCCTGCCTTTTCCCTGATTTCAGGAGAGCATTCCTGATCTACATCGCTGGGGAATGCGGAGTGGCTGGAAGTGACAGCGGGGGGTTAGAGGTACGGCGGGCAGCTCAGAAGCCCTTAATAAGAGCTCTGCGTCTCGCTGACAGCCTTCACTTTCCAGTTGATTCTGGGCTTCAGTCCTGGTCACGTAGAGCCTATCTTTGACGTGCAGGTAATTAACAACAGCAACCACCGACTCCCGACTGAGAGGGACGAGGGCCAGCCTTCTGCACAAGCAGCTCTGGTTACAGTACACGGGGGGAAATTCCGATGTGCACGGTTTGTAGTGCACTGGCTTTCTTTTTCTCTTCTTCCTTCTAAAAAGGCAAGGATGATGTTAACGATTTTTTTCTTAATTTTATTTTTCTTCAGTTCCACTTTCAAAATATTGGCTGTTCCTACACCATCAAAAGCTTTATGAAACCTATAGCCGGGCATAAGTCTGCTTCTAGAAATGTGAAATGTCTTTTAAGGGAGACTGTCAAAAACATATACAGGGCTATTTTAAAATATAAATTATTTTTTAACTTATTATTAAATTAATATTAATTAATTTTAAATATAATTTTTAAAATATATATATTTAAAATTAATGTCAAAAGCACAAATTATTGGGCTTTTGAAATGTTTGTCTCCCATTTTAACCCTTTTTACTTATACACCTGATGCTTTATACAAGGCAGTCAGTACTTTTGTTC
This sequence comes from Falco punctatus, assembly GCF_963210335.1. Taxonomy (NCBI): domain Eukaryota; kingdom Metazoa; phylum Chordata; class Aves; order Falconiformes; family Falconidae; genus Falco; species Falco punctatus. The sequence continues at coordinate 3,623,312 of NC_137587.1, forward strand.
CAGTTTCTTTATAGCTTGGCAGAGTGGCCACAGAGAGAGCCGTCAGTCAGCTGGGATGGTGGCACATATGGCAGATTTGTTCATGTGTTTGAAACTGAGACCCATGGCGGATTTTTCATATATTAATCTTTTTCCATCCTTTAGCCACTCACGGCACTGAATACTTTCCTTGACTCTCTTTTCTTCGGCTGAGCACGCCACTGCCATGGTACAAGGCTTACAAGATAAGCTCTTAGCTTGCTGCGTTAAGGGATGTATTAGTAAGCAGGATTTACTCAATAAGATATATACCCTCACGATGTGTTTACCTGGAGAGAAAGGTTGGCCTGGCCTCATGTCATTCTTCTTTGAATATCCGCAGCGCAGATCCCTCAGTTACCACGTCTCCGTATTTCCATGCTGAAATATTCTCCTGCAGCCAGTCGCGTTGCTTCGTGGAAAAGCTGTCACACGGGGAGAAAGCGGGAGATGGGCAGTGAAGGACTTCAACCGTTCAATGTCAGCATGCCTTCAGCATTTCTGCGAGCTGAGCCGGTTGGGAACGAAGCAGCAGCCGTGGGAATTGTTTGCGCCATCAGTGTGAAGCACTGCGGCACTGCCTGACTGTGCTGCTGTGGCTGGTAAGTCAGCCTCGACACAGACCACGTCCCAACGTGGGGGGCAGGTTTCCCAGATATATGCCAAGGGGTTCCAGTTATTCCAGGGAAGACTTCTTTAACCATACATTAATAAAACACCTTCAGCACTGGCAGGGATAAATACTGCCCAGCACTGCTCGTGGGGTATTCAGGCTTTACGTGATACTTTGCATAAGCTGATGATGTTTTCTAATTAGTACGCTTCATACATGCAATCAGAAATGTAGTGTGAACCTGAAACAGAAACTGATTGAAAAATCCTTCCTGTGGCTGGAGCTTGGTGGGCACTACTCTCCAGCTGGCCAGCCTAGGCTTGGTTTTGTGGCTTCACGCTTTCCTCCTGGCTGCGTAGGACGGGCTCACAGCCTTGCACTCCTTGTCTTACAGTTTCCCTGTGAGGGAAAGGACCTGGAGCATTAACAATGTCTTTGAGTTAACCTGCTTTCTCCATCTTTTTCTTTTCTCTCCTCTCTTCTTTTCTCTCCTCTCTTCTTTTCTCTCCTCTCTTCTTTTCTCTCCTCTCTTCTTTTCTCTCCTCTCTTCTTTTCTCTCCTCTCTTCTTTTCTCTCCTCTCTTCTTTTCTCTCCTCTCTTCTTTTCTCTCCTCTCTTCTTTTCTCTCCTCTCTTCTTTTCTCTCCTCTCTTCTTTTCTCTCCTCTCTTCTTTTCTCTCCTCTCTTCTTTTCTCTCCTCTCTTCTTTTCTCTCCTCTCTTCTTTTCTCTCCTCTCTTCTTTTCTCTCCTCTCTTCTTTTCTCTCCTCTCTTCTTTTCTCTCCTCTCTTCTTTTCTCTCCTCTCTTCTTTTCTCTCCTCTCTTCTTTTCTCTCCTCTCTTCTTTTCTCTCCTCTCTTCTTTTCTCTCCTCTCTTCTTTTCTCTCCTCTCTTCTTTTCTCTCCTCTCTTCTTTTCTCTCCTCTCTTCTTTTCTCTCCTCTCTTCTTTTCTCTCCTCTCTTCTTTTCTCTCCTCTCTTCTTTTCTCTCCTCTCTTCTTTTCTCTCCTCTCTTCTTTTCTCTCCTCTCTTCTTTTCTCTCCTCTCTTCTTTTCTCTCCTCTCTTCTTTTCTCTCCTCTCTTCTTTTCTTTTCCTGGGTGTATTTTATTAAAGATTTAAGGTTGTTAGATGGGCCTGGGGAGCTGCGTTATGGGGTGTGGGAGCGAGGGGGAATGGCCAATCCCCGGATGGTTCCGTGCCTCCTGCTGTGCATCAGGTTTTTGGAGCCCATATGTTCTCTTCTGGCCTTTCTATTGTCCCAGTATCTTTTTAATTGACATGGAAAGGTTTTCATGTGTTTGTCACAGAAAGCTGGTTTTGAAAGTAGGCTGTTCAAACAGGTTTTAAGAGTCTGTAAGGGAGAAAACAAACAGAAAAGGGAATGTGAATGGTGAAATGCAAATCTAAGGCAAATTTAGATAGCAGGCACAAGCTCTTCTGAGATGCCATGATACTGGGGATGCCTGTGTTAAAATAAAGTGCCTGGGATAATAAAGAAAATGGCAGTTTCTCAATCCATTGTAGGAGCAGCACTACCAAGGAAGTGAAGTAATTGAAATGAGATACTATTAGCCAGAAGGGGAAAACATAAATCACTAGCTGGAGGAAGATGAAATGACAAATGGATGGGAGTGCTGGGGAATAGGCACTAGTACAGCTAAAATGACATCATCAACAACAACAACAAAAAGATAAAATCTATAGCTGTTCTGCAGAGCCAAGTTTTGTGGGTGGAGAGAAAGAAGATATCCTGGTTTACTTATTTTTAATAATTTGGACAGTTGGCTTCTGACTACACACTTGCTACTTTTGTTTTGCTAATGGTTACTCGCAGTTGTAGACGAATCGTGGAGAATGTATTTGGGAAGCCTGTTCTGATGTCAGTGGAGTTTCTTGGATTTGATAGGCAATATCCTATATATTGTGCAGGTATACCTGCGCAACCATCAGTATTTTCTATGCATGTAGTAATTTCAATCTGTTGAAGACAGTAGTTGTTTTGTAGTAGGTTCCATTGTGTGTACTCCAGACTTAAATCTACTCTTCAAGCTGGGACTCTTTTTCATGGAAACCGGACTCCAGACTTCTTGGCTGCTCTTAATTTGAAATTATTTCAGTTTAGATTGCAAAATACCTTTTATGATAAGGAAACATGAAGTAACAGAAGGCAAACTTATCCTCGAAGGTAATTCTTACCTACAGACTGAAGTATCTGAATGTAAATCTGACATGCTGTAGCTGTTTTCCTCCAAAAAAAACCAAATCCCAAACCCAACAATATCCATACATTTAAAGAGCATTATTTAGATACAGAAAGGTTGACCTGACACAGCACTTTCTACTGGAAGTTTTTTTTCTCTGACATGTTTTAAACACAATGTCGCATAAAAGTAAATAGTTAACCTTTAGTCTCATTCGCAGGAGCCTACATAAAGCATTCAGCATACACTTCAAAATGCTCCAGGGTGCGGATGCTCCCGGTGCTCTGGTGGGTATCCCATTTAATTCACTGCCAGTAATCTTACTGGGGAAACCAGCTCATCTACACTTTGGACCTCTAGCTTCTGCAGGAACTATTCAATCTGTCTTTCTGTTTCTGTATGTGACATTTTCTGCCCTCTCCTTCATTCCAAATAGGTTTTCTCTTTAACCTTGTGGTACCAAAACAATTCATTGTATTTGAAGGTAATGGCATCTGGTAATTGGTGATGTGCCAAGCAGTAAAGGGCACCTCCAGTAATTTACTTGAATGGTGCCTGTATGAAAGCTGAAATAATTTGATTCTTCAGCGAGGGGCTATAAGCATACTAATGGTGTCTTCCAAGCCATTTGTGTAAAAAGGCTGATAGCAGGCAGTCTTGGCTCTGCACCTTCCCTTTCACTGCATTAGTTCAAATTGTTGATTAACAGCTATTGATAAGGAGGATGAGTAGTAAAGGTGTTTAAAAGGGTTGGGAAGGATTTTTCACAGCTGTTTTTGTTGGCTAGGTTATATTGTAACATTACTTTAACTCTCCATTTCAATATTTATATTAAAATAGTCAGGGGCTTTTAGGTTTATAAGTGATTTTCTGTCTATATATTTGAAAGTTCAAAATGTTTCACATGATGAAATTGTGGTTTTCTGGCCAATCCTAAGTATTATTTGCACGCACACACGGCAGAGGAAGAGAATGAAGTATAAATAGACATTTGTGGGGGGATGTGAGCGGATACAAAAGGGAGCACGCACAAGCATCGCTGTGGATTAAATGGCAGTGCAAGCCATGGGGCTGTGTGGGGGCTGAGAGACATGAAAACACATATGGTGCTCGAAGAAAATGATTAAAATATATATTTGACCATATGACTTTACATGAATTGTCTAGTGTGTCTTAAGTTTCTCCTTCTTCAAAATGGAAGCGATGAATTCACTCTGTGGAGCATGTTGAGGTCTTTAAATATTTGTTCCAGGTAAGGGAAGGGGGAGGGGGAGGGGGGGAAGCAGAACAAAGTCTGCTTCAAAGCAGAGTCTCTCTAGCTGCTATTATTTCCTTCTGTTGATATAAAAATGTAAAGATTCCTTTTGACCAAGTCTATAATTTTTAAGTTAGTCTTGTTCACCTTAATAGGCATTCTTACTTAATTATTCTTAAAACATGAACTAAGTATATGCGTTTTGTAAAGCTACAGGTGAGATTTATTTGCCTAAACAGAAGAAAAAAGGAGTAAGGGGAGAGGCACAGGTATGTGAAGTGATTATTGCATAATAGTTTGGCTGAGAACCCCCACCAGAAACAGAAGAACTTTCTAGACATGTTTTGATATGTAGTCCTGTTTTTTGGGTTTGTTTTTTTTCCCCTCGTTCAAAACAATCCTTACTCATTTGCATGTCATTATACGATGCTGACGGGCTTCTTGGTGACAGGAATTGCATAAGCCCGCAGGTTCAGCAATAGTTCAGCTACACAGGTAGATGTTTGTTCATTCTTAATAGCATTAGTTTGGGTGACATTTGGCTTCCAGTGCACATTCTTCATGCTCAATTATGCTGGAATAGATAAAGAATTGGAAGACAGTCACATCTGTGTCCCTGAATGAAGAGTCATTGTGTCATGCTTATAGAGACTGAAGTGTCATTCAAGTGAATTAATTATAACAATCTGTTTTCCAATTCAGTCTGGCAATTATTCCCTTTTCACAACAGTCAGCTTTGGTTCTCTTTACAGATTTTATACTGGCTTTGCCACAGACCCATGACCATGTCACCAACTCATTGCCCCTTGGAGGGTATAGGAAGAAGCTGTGCAGCTGCGGAGGTGACAGCGGCGCTGAGCCTCGGTGGGGGGTCTCTGTTCCCTGCCTGAGAGCATCAGGGCGAGTCTGTCTCCGACAGGGGTCGAATCTGGATATGCATAATGAAGGAGGCACTCCAAATGACTCTGGTTCTCAGTCTTTCCAGTTCTGAAATCTCAATCTGTCTCTCTCATGCATAAGATCTGCTTTATGGAAGTGGTGGTTAATGTAATTGTTTTTCAGAAAGCATTTTGACCCATTTCTGTTGGAGTCTATAGGGTAAAAAAAGTTGAATGTGGCTCACGTCCGTCAGTGTGGATGTATGGAAATAGCAACATCATTTCTTGTTAGACTGATGTTCCTTTTTAAACTCGTAAAAGCGTCTTGTAATGTTTGTTGCTGTGACAGTTGTCTTCAAACTGCAGCTGAGTTTCACACGTGGTGCTGCGGTGCTTTTATCCTCAGCTCCCTTAGAATTACATATTTTTTTTGGCCTCCACATCACGACTTTAGAACAACTCTGTCCCTTTGGACATTTGAAAGTTAATCTCAACTATATTTTTTCCTTCTATAAACCTAAATAATAGTAAAATACAACAATTATTAACATACTTTTCCATTTGTGGGATATCTCCAAATTAATTCCACAAATAACTAGTACTAAACTTTGAAGAGCTGAAGACAAATTCTGATCATGAATAAACAGGATCTGGATTTTCATCTCATTACAGTGAGTCTGAAACTGGCTCTTATATTTCCTTAATGTCCAGCATAGTTTAACTAAGGGTGGTCTTCAAATGCTGGATGGATGTGTGCCTACACATGTACGTGTATGAAACTACGTTCTTTCTATCAAAAGAGATTTCACTGGATTTTTCCAGAGGAGTGAAAAACTGCGGGTTGAGGGAGGAATTTTTTTTAATTAAAACATGTTAGGTGTGTCATGGTTGTTGAGTGAGTGAATCCACCATGATAGTGCTGTCTCCAGAGCAACTTTGAAAGCTACTACCTAGAAACTTGAGCAACTATGTCCTTCCACCTGTGCTTGTACAATATATTTAAAGAATGGCAACTGCATGTAAATGGAAATAGTGGTAAACACTGGGGTTTTTAGCCCTTCAGTATACCAGTCATAGTAATCAACTACTTCTTTCTGTCTCCTAATAGATGAATTATGAAAAGAAAGTGCTTTGAATACAAGGAGAGGTGTTGTCTTGCCGGCATATGTCCCTTTGCTGTATGACATCCAAGTATCTTTACGAAAAGGTAGGTCTTTGTGCCATCAAGAGCAATCTCAAAGCAAAGAAAGTCCTGGACTAGGTAGGTGCCTAGCACAGAGCAGACCTTCTCTGGTGTGTCTTGGGTTAATCAGCAAGCACTGTTAATTGCCAGCAATGGCAAAGATTCCGAGCCCTCCCTTCATCCCTGTAAGAGAAGAAAAGATTTTTTATAGGTGAAGGAACAGCATGAACTGCTGCAGAAGTGATTCCTTTAATGATTCATGGATCTAATTATTATTTTTATTAATGATGATACTGTGCTTAGAACCAGTAGTACAAATCTTAAACAAATGAAGGGCAAGCATTTTTTATAGCCTGGAATTACACCGTCTAAGGGTTATTCATAACTAGAGAGCTGCATTACACAAATATGCATTATGATTGTTCTATCAGTTGGCTCTGCTGAATTTGTCTCATTTGTGGATTTGCTTATAAATCTTAATTAGCCACTGTGGAATTGAAAGCAAATAAGGCATTAAAAAAAAAAAAAAGGTTTAGATAAAATCTGTTAAATTATGAGAATGAATTCTGTCACTTATCAAGAATAATAAGTTAATCGACCTTAGGTCTTACCACAGCCATAGTACAAGAGCACTTTTTCATCCTGATTTTCAATGTTCAGGGCAAGCTGGCTTTGTATTTGCATGGAAGCAAGGACCTAAGAATACAGATTCTTCTGGAAATGCCATCAATATATATGGAAAAGAAGCTGTGGGTTTGGCAATGTCCTCTACATCCTCTGAAGTTAGACGGGCAAGTGTCTTCAGAAATCATTTGCTTACGTAAAATGCAAACTGACTTCGCCACTTTCAGCAGGAACGGGTTACGTACACCACCAAGTAAAGATACAGTAACTGGTTCCTTTAAAAATTTTGGAGTGTTGATGAGAAAAATCCCATCATCAATGAAGACACCAGCAAAGTGACTGAAGGAATGTTCGTCCTCAACAGAACAGGAAACCTTTTGCTACATTCAGGACGCCCATCTAGATACCAGCATGTACCCGGCCCCTCGCATCCAGGGGAAACACCAGCTGAAGAGCCCAAGGGGAACCAGCAGCCACCAGTGCTGCCGGACAGATGGAAACTCAGAATGAGTGGGAGGCCGGAAGACCCCCGGTGCTCTTGGGTTCTGAAATGCCTCAGGGCTCCTGGATGTTAGCCTGTAATGTATTACAAAAAACACCCCACAGCTCCAAAATAATCTGTTTCTTCTACTATAGTCATAGCTATAGACCACTCACTGCACATGCCAAGCCTTGTGTTCTTTGGGTTTTTTTCCCATCCTCAGTATTGAGTTACTGAATTTCAGCAGTTGTGGCTGTAGCTGTGATGCTGAGGGAGCAGCGGGAATGAAACTTTTCCGAGACACAGTGTGTTCTCCCCTCCACGTCGACCAGAGCAGACGGACTCCCGCTCTGGCTGTGCAGGAGAAAGGACAGCTTGAGCTCCCGCAGCCGCCCTGGAAAAATCTCTTTTTGCATTCAGGATATGTGGTGAGGGTTCACCAACTCAAGGGCCAGCAGAGCCTGTCCTGCTTATCTAGTTTGCAGCCTTGTATGCAGAATATTTACTGGAAAAAATGGATTATCGCTTTTTTTGAAACCATCTTGCATCATTTTAGAGACTCCAAGTGATGGTGCTGCTGCCTAGGGGACTTAAGTGATGCTGAAACACCTCTGTCACAAGGAAACTTGGGCTTTTCCATGTGTGACTGTCAAACTGCACCTTCTAAGCCACTTGGTCCTGCGATGCCTTTCTAGCTAGCCAGGTGGAGAAGCTGCCTCCTGTCACACACAGGTTCTCCATGTCTAAATGTATAAGGAAGTGATCAAAATTACTCCTCAGCTTTCTTTTTGGGTAATCAAATATATTGAATCCTTGTGACATCCAATATGGGTTTCTAGCCCCTGGATAACTTTTGTGAAATTTAGACGGTGCAGCAGAAAGCAATTCACATCTTTTAGAACTTGACACGCAGTTAAGATTTTGTCATACAAAAACAAGCAGCAGAGAGATGCTTTTCTCCTATTGCAGGCTCATCTGTGCTTCACTCCTAATAGATTAAATAGAAAAATCTCTGTTTGCTGGTGTATTGCCAAAATGTCAGAGCTGTTGAACATCCCATTTATTTAGCCTTAGTGTTGCTCGTCAGACTTGCTCTTGCTAGGAATTACCGTGCCACAGTTAGCGGTACTAACAACGGTTTGGATTATACCTCAGGTATTGATCTCTAGGAAAACCAAGAGGAATGGCATTATTCCACAGGCATGCCTCCTCTCGTCTTATTAAAGCGGACTTAGACTTCAGCCTTTTTTACCTGAAAGGTCAGTAATTTAGTAATGTCAGCTCATTGGCTCTTTTCTTATTAACTCGTTAACATAACAAAGGGCGGCTATACACAGAATGGTTATTATGGCATATATGTTATGCCCATCTGTTACAGTAGGATATCGAGAGCCTGGAGAGGATGATTCATAATTCTGAGGCAATTTCCTATGGATCACGTAGAGCATGGTGGCAGATGGAAAAAGACGAATGCGAGCAGATGGATCTGGGTGTGGTTCGTGTCGCGCGTACTGGTTTACACTGGGGCAGAGCACTGGAGTTAATTCCTCACCAGCGGGAACAGCCTGCGATGTGGCACTCAGAGCAACTGCCAGCCATTGCAAAAATCATCCAGCTGAGAAGGCAGGCGTGCGCATCCCAGCCCCAGCGCCGGCAGCGCAACCACGCGGAAGAGACCAAGGGCAGTGGTTTACTTCCCAAATAGTATGCCAGAGTGACAAACTGCCTAACGTGTTCAGGTATGACTGCTGATGGTAGCTAGGTTTATTTTGGAATGACGGATAGGGCTTCCCAGACGCCCACGGTTACGAGGCAAAAAAAGTCATTCTGCAGTGACAGCGAGGTGACAAGCACGTTGATGGCAGAATGTACGGCACCGTGTTGTCTACTGACATGGTTGTCTGGTACAGAAACGCCAGAATTTGCATGCAGGCAGCAGCTCTTGGTAATGCTAAAGGTTACAGTTAGATTCGCAACACAGTGTTTTCAAAACAATGGAGTAATACTTGAGAGACTCAAAAAAAAAAAAAAAAAGCAGCCTAAGCAAATAGAACATTTAGCAACAGCACTGTTTCGGAAAAGCAAACCACACTGATAAAATACTATTGTCTATTTAAAATTTGGACTTGCCGTTACTAGTATCACAAGTGCCACGCTTTGTGAGATAGGACGTAGCCCAGATCTCACCGAAGTCATTAGGAATCTTTCCTTGCAGTCCAACGGGAGATAGCTTATGCCTTTTGTACACTGATACTGATTTTGGGAAGGAAGTTGCTCCTTGAAAAAGACATTCGCAAGATGGTGAGAAAGAGAAATAAGTAACATGCCTTACTACAGTTATTATTAATCACTTCTCTAACCTGATTTCTGTTCAGTTCACAAACTGCACTGAGTCTGGCTTTGAGGGGGAATATTCCCAGTGTACCCTCTGCAGGGGCGTTCAGGCAAAATTCCGTTCTGGATGATGGTGTCCATTGCCACTAAACCGACTTAATTGAGTCTTTCCACTCAGAACTACGTTTTTGTGCTTTCCTTGGAGCTGCAGGTGGCAGCCATCAGCATCCACCAAGCATATTTTAATAGTGGGGTTTGGCAGTACAAATATGTGAACGGTCGTTTCGACAGCCTTCTGGAGGTTATTCGCTCACCACCGTCTGCCTGCAAAGAGGCAGCTTGAGCAAAGAGAGAAATATGTTTGAAATATGCCAAAAAGATACCTGTGCCTAAAGGACGTCCATAGCAGCCTGTGTTGGGCTCCAAGGGTAGACTGTGATTTAAGAGGCATAAGTTTGGTATGGGGCTTGTACATTTTTGACAGCTCTCTCCCCACCATGCCCAGTAAGAACTCCCATGCTCTGCTTTCCTCAGTGCAAGACCCAGCTTCTGCCAGGTCTGAAGCATCCGACAGGAGCTCAGCAGCCTCCATTCCCATTAGTGCCATGTCATCTGGGATCCTGCTCTTCAAAGGTTCTGGATAAGCTGTAATTAATGACTTAACGGGATTTCGAAGACCTCTCAGGATCTTGGCAAATGGACTTTCAGCTGGCTCAGAACCACTCGAAATCAGCTTGTCATGAAAACAGCATTCTAAAATAGGCTATATTTAATAACTTTGCACGCTGCTGACAATAGTATAAGGTTCAAGAGAAGCTCAGAGAGCAGGAGGCAATGCATGTTGGTTGTATAGTCACATTTTATACCTCCCTCTCTCTCCTTTCCCTTCAAGTGGATTTGAAAAGCTCCATTTCCCATTCTGTCCCTCCTCCCTTTGTGCCTACATTATAATCCCCATGGCCCCGAGCTGAAGAAATCAGCTGTCTAGCAGCCTTGTCTATTTTAGGAAATCTAATGATTTACCTATAAACAGAAAGGCACATGTCTCCGAGGTTCATCGCAGTAAGCCTTGTGCTTCTAATAAAATATTGATTTCCTCTCATCCAATAATTTATGTCTTCAATTGACTTGATCGGGCGCCCTGCTATTTTTTCACCAGATACAGCAATCACCAAGGGAGTTAAGGTCTTTTTAGAATAAGAATGTGCTGTTGTGGGTTTTTTTGAAAGCTGGTGTATTCATATGCAGCTTTGAACAGAGTGTTATTACAGATAGATGAATCCCTGCAAGGCAAGCACTGTTGCCATACCCAAGGGAAACACAATTTTATTTTTACACTCAGCCGAATTAATTTATTGAATTGGTGCACGTTGCAGTTAAAGGTCATTCTGTACACATAATTTCTAATAGCTGCAACTTTTTATGTGAATTCTCAAGCACCATAGATAGAAAAATGAAAGCTGGCTTCAGGATAATGGGGTTTTCCCATTCTGTGCTGAGATGAAGTCTTCGTCAATACCCTCTTTATCAGAATCTCAGTGCCTCAGCCCTCACACTGAACACTCATTACCTTCCACCCATGGCTGGCAGCACGGAAGGGCTGCAATCACCTCAGGACAAAGAGATTATTTTCAGAGCTCTGCGTTGTCTGCTTGGCATCAGTTTTCTATAATACCTGGTATTAGCATGACGTATATAGCACATATATAAGGGGACTACTTGCTGCACTGTATTCAGACTCTCATCTTATTTATATCTTTGCTGTAGGAGGTTTATAGCCACGTCTGGTGACTGACCAGCATGGCTGTAGCCTTTTTGGTTTTTTTTTTAAACTGTCCAGTGCAGTCACTGGTAATGCAAATGCTATGGGCAGCAGCAGTTCGTTGATCATGAACATAAAAGAAAATGGGTATTTGGGAAAGAAAGACCGTTAAAATCTGTATTTTTGTATTCATTAGAAAATAGAGACTGTCAGTGACCTATGTTTAAGGTGACGTAATACTGGTTGGGTAGGGGTGGCCATGTGATACAGAACCTATCTTGTCATGGTTTCCCATAATTCAGGAAAGGGAATTTTCTTGTCGATGGTGATTCCCCACAAAGCTATTTTCCAGCAGCCTTACGTATCCGTGACTGCGTGTGTATACCTGCACGTGTGCTGCTCCCCTGCATCCTCAAGCAGAAGCGATGCCTGACACAAAAGAGCAAAGCACCATCCCAGAATGACAGCATGGCAGCAGAGGGGACAGCATGGGCACAGAGGCTCTGGCCCAGCAGATAAGCCTCTACCTTAACCAGGAGTCCTGCATGTGGCTTAGTATGAACGGCAAGTACAGCTGCTGATGATGCCAACTACATCAGCACACAGCTCCGTGCAGGATCAGGCCTGCACCTTCCTTTAGTGTCTGTTACCTTTGATCATGTTCCCACAAGACCAGAAATTTCAGATACCTTCCTTATTAACAAAACTTTCCGGCACATATTTTCTCATTCTGTCTTGAATAGTACAGAGTGAAAATGATTGGGATGTCTGGTTTTCTTTTGGTGAATTACATAACCGCTTGTTCTTGAAAAGGATTGTGTTAGTGGGAAATTCTAATGATAAAAACAATAATAACAATAGTAGCGCTGGTGGGACCTATTGAGAATGTTAGCGAAATATTTCTGAGATTAAAAACTAAATCTGGTTCCAACTCTAAAGAGTCTTGCAGTGACAGAGCCCAAAGCTGAAACTGTATTTTCTTGCCAGGGATTTGTATTCCCAGAAGCTGAATGTACCACTGGTCCTCCTGACCCAATATTGATCAGTTCTGGTTTTATTCTTGGTATGTGTTGTTGGCATTTTTTACAACTATAGACCATGATAGAGTCAATACTAACTGAAGTGAGAGCATGTATTCTCCCTGCGTTCAGCTCTGGCGCAAATTACCATTCCTTGATTGCGAATGGGAAGGATGAAGAATGTTTTTCAAGTTCTTGAAAGGGAAGTATAAATAGAAGAACTCAAAAAGTCTCCATTTCCTTGTTTTAATTCTTGATTTCCTTACTTTGCCTGATAATGAGAAAATGGATTTAGTCTGTCGGTAGGAATGACAAAACTAAAACAAAATAGCGTGTGCATTTTTAAAGCAACAGCACGCTTTACGGAAAACACAGACACCCCCAAGGAGCTGATGCATTAAAATAACATGAGGACACAGGAATGTGTGGGGTACTGAACGAGGGGCTATTAACACATGATTGCTTCCTCTTTCTCTCGTTTATTGTATTGGCTAGGGAAAATGCTGAGTTTCAAGTTTTCTTTATTCTCAGAAGACTTTGGTAACTATAACTTTGGGAATTTTCAGATGAGCAGTAACAGATTATACACGTACAAACCAGTTCTGGAAACGTCTGTGTTTCTGGTGGTCCTCTGAGACCCTCTGGCAAAACCTGGAGGCGGAGTATTCAGTCCCAGCAATGGGATGTAGAGCTACAGCCTACGCCTCTTCCACCTTTGCTACCTGCATTCTCTCCTGTCATCAAAGAACAAGTTTTGTCACTGCTCGATATGTGAAGTCACGGTGTGGGAGAAGAACGGGTTAGTGGCAGATGTCACTGATGTGTCAGCAGATGAAGCACCCTCAGCACTGGCAGCTCCTAAGCTTTTTGAAAGCTTCCTCTCAATGTCCTCACGACTCCCCCAGGACGTTTTTCTGCTGTATGTGCTGTGCTGTACCTGGAGGCTAAGCAAGCACTGACGTGCCGCCTCCTGAGGGAGCTGGAAAGGCTTTTTGTGGATCTTCCATCAAGCTCCACACTCAGCAGCTCAGAGAACTGTTAATTAGGTATAGGTCATCTAATCCTTTGAGCAACCGCACTGCAATGTTTGCATAGCTATGAAAACATTTTGAAGCAAATAAATACATTTAATATTTTCCTTGCTGCTACTCATCTGAGAATATGAAGAAAAATTCCCAGTAATGAAAGCTGATTATAGATTAGCCAACTTGATAGAAATTTCTTCACATGGGACTTTTGAAATGAGCCTAAGGAAAAGACAGTGGGGAACAATTCCATAGGAGAAAGGAATGACAGTGTTACGTCGTTATTAATTAGTGTGATTGTAACTCAAGTTCTGAAATGTGGATATTTACTTTTATTTTTAAGATCCTAGATGTAGATTTCATAGTTATATGTTAGGAAAGCATTACTGACTACTTAATTAGGTTTTCATTGGATTAATGGGGGTTTTGCTAGTGAATTTAGCTCATGCATAATTAACTTATACTGGTATCCCCACAGCCTGATTCATGGCTGAATTTCAAAAACATGGTTTCATTTGGTACTATAGCTTTTATGAAGCGTCTTTTACCTTCACGACCGCTGCAGTGATGGATTTGCTAAAAATAGCTTGTGAACTATATATCAGTCTTTGCTGAGTCAACAAGACTAGCGGAAGACTCTCAGCCCAAGAGAATTACACTCAGTAGACGGTGCAGGACAAAGAAATTTATTTTATTTTAACTAACATAAATCTGCCTCATTGTCCAGCAGTTCTTTTTTTCTTGCCTTTGACTGCATAGAGGAAAAAGCACCCTGTTTTAAATAGGCAGTTGTTATTCCTGCCCAGCATAGCATCCTCTAACTGTGGGTTAATTATTCTAACTGTGCTTATTCCCATAGAATTATTAATACGATGTAAGGGCTCAGTGAGATTCTTCTCATTATCCTTCCTAACCAAGAGCAAAATGATCTACCAAGAGCTAAGGCAGCGTGTGGAGAACAGTGTGGGGCTGGAAGGTTAAGGGTGTGTCCTGCTGGTCCTCTGAGGATGCATGTGACAATCTCCCGGTGACGTGCACCACGGCAGTGCTGAGTGACACCCAGTATTTGCAAGCTGGAAGCTTTCCTGAAACAAAAGCCTGAGGTGAGCTGATGGGAAGAGTCAGAGCTCCTCACAGCACCAAGAGGAGGCTTTGCTGTCCCAAAGCCACCTTCGTAACAGATGTAAAGCTGCCTGGCTCCACCAAAAATGCTTTCGTCCTTATGCCCAAGATTCTTCATTTTCACTTAAATCCAAAAGCAGATTGCGAGCTTTAGATGGGTTTCCTGGCAGACCACAAAATCGATGGAATAATTTTTTTCCTAATTAAACAGAAAAGCAAAAAGTTGACCTTAATGTTTTTTCTCAAATAGAAATGTCTCATTGTGTCTTTGAGTTTTAAAATATTAACAGCTAGCACCATACTGGTAAAATAGGAATGTCTTTAGCAAATCTTACAAAGAGAACACATTCAAATAATCTGGCATGCTTGTTTTAGAAAATGTCAAAAGAAAGTAGCACTGTTTTTACAGATACTGTCTTCTAAAGTATTTGGCTTAAACTGATATGAATTCATAAATGTGTTCTAGTTATTCGTTTGTGGTTTTTTCTAATAAATACTGGTTTTCTTTTGCCTAGCTCCAAAAAAGGAAACATGTAAGAAACACCAACAGTTACATTGCTTAGGAAAAAAAACCAAAACAAAACACAAACGCTGTAAAAATAGGAATTTATGTAAGTGTAGACAGCCGATCTCAAGGAACGTTAAACGGCTATATTTTTTTTTTTTTTTTTTTGTCCATATGTGCATTTGTGCTATAAGCTATTCTGCATAATGCTTCTCTCTTATCTGGAGATTGGAGACATCAAGCAGACAGTAAATTTAAGACTGGTTCATAATTTGAAACATTATATTACCCCAGAGACATCTAGTATGAGGCTTAGGTACACACAGGGAAAGAGGCCAAGACCTGTGTGTAGAGGATGTGCACCTACAGCCATCATGGTTTGTCCTCTGCATGTGCACCGGGGATAAGAGTTGGGAACTGCACGGCTTGTAGATCTTGGCACCATGATTCTGATTTGGAGGCTGAAAAAAGGGGTATTTACAGGATCCTTAGCCAGCCAGGGCGAAGGGCTGTAGCAGCAGCAAGGTGGGCTTCCCGGGGTAGGCGGTGCGGTGGATGTCACCGGTGGCCGTGGTGACAGCAGTGTGCTGGCAGAAACAGCAGCCACGCTGCTCAGAAGCACAAAGTGCTCTTGCCCGGTTTTGGGGAAAGGCACTTGGGCCAAACTGGAATCGTCGTAACCAACTGCTGCTAAGTGGAGCTGCCTGAACTCCGAGGAGAACCCATTGGCTTGCTGGGAAAGTGCCTCTGCAGGTCAGCTGGGGTAGGTGGAGGTGGCTGCAGGACCTAGAGACAGCCCAAATGTGAGAGGATGGCAAGTTTGTCAGAAACCACTCAATCCAGTTAGTATTATGTCTGAACTCGTACTTTTCTGAGCAAAGCTGATTTATCTGGCTATAGTAAGTTCTTGAAATTCAACATGAATTTAGATCATAGTCATAGTATTCTCACAGTCATAGTATTTATTCTAATAAGCAACTTTTAATGTTAAAACCACATTTTCTAAGTTACTTCAGTTGTATATTAAGTTCTTCAAAGAAGTAATTAACAGGGGCAAAAATAACACAAATACCAGGAAAAAAAAAAAAAAAAAAGAGGGGGAAGGGGAAACCCTGAAGGTTGCAGTGAAAAGGAACCTGGGTTACATCACATCAGTTTATTTTGTCATGCGATGTGTATGAGACTTCATGGTGGCTGGATCTCGAGTTCATTCAAGCTCTGAGACAATTCTTCTGAATCCTGCTTATGGATTTACCTCATTGCGGTAAATGTGTCCTTTCCAACCCAGCCAAACTACTGGATGCTTAGCGAGCTTTTTTTTGACTTCCCCAAAACCATAACACTTCTCCATACTGTGCAGTGGGTCAGGGTTGCTTATGTTAGTAATAAAGATGTGAGAGGTTGAGCACAGATTATAAGTATTCCTCTGGACATATAGAGGAGCAAGGTGGAGCAATACAGAAGAATGAACTTGGGAAAAAGATGAAAAAAAAAAAGAAGGGAATGGATGGAAAAGACTAGTGTAATGGAGGCAGAAGGAAAAGGAAGAAGAGTTTAATGTTTCCCATTGGATGGCCTTGTACAACATAACATTTAGTTCTTTTCTTTGTTCAATTCAATACTTAAATACATATGATTGAACCAGTAGAATGAGAGTTGATGGTGTACTACAGGACATTGTTTGAATTTTAGTGGCCAAGTATGTCCTGATGGAAAAAAAGAGAAATACACATAATTCAGTGCAGGGTTTATTAGCTTTAATTCCTTGTTTTAGTTGCAGACATGTGGAATCATGTCAGAATATAATGTTTTTGAAATGTAACATTTTTCATATGAGTAATATAGCTTAGAATAAAAACTGAGCGCACAGGAGCAACATTAATAAAAACTGAGAATTTAATTCATTCCATACTGCTTCCTGAAACACATAAATCACTTTGTAACCAAGATGAAAATTGTGCAAAGAGCTAGCTAATTAATGATGATTTTGACTTCTAGGGTTGAGAAGATTCATAGGTATCACTGCAGTAATGAAAGAAACTTGTGCAGTTGTTCTTCCTGGTCTTAATGAACAGAAAAAAAGAAAACCATGAATATAGCAAAGGACGAAGGAATATTGATTGTAGTTACGGGGAGGAGAAGAAAGTAGTAACATCAACTAAAAGTGTAAGTAGCTTGGTGTGCTGGTTTTGGCTGGGGTAGAACTCATTTTCTTCACGGTAACAGCATGGGGCCACGTGTTGGATTTGTGACCAGCGCTGTCCCCGGGGTGCTGCGGTGCCTGCTGAGCAGGGTGACACAGCGCCAGGGGCTGCTCTGCCCCTCCCCCCTCCCCACCGGCGAGCGGGCTGGGGGGCACCAGGAGCTGGGAGGGGGCACAGCCGGGACAGCCGCCCCCGCTGAGCCCAGGGGTGTCCCACACCCTGTGGCCTCACGCTCAGCACATACAGCGGGGGGAGGAGAGGGAAGGGGGATGCTGGGGGCGATGGCGTTGGTCTTCCCCAGTCCCCATCACATGTGCTGGAGCCCTGCTGCCCTGGGGATGGCTGAGCACCCCCTGCCACGGGCAGCGGGGAAGGAATTCTGGGTCTGGCTTTGCTTGTGTGTGTGGTTTTTGCTTTCCCTGTGAAACTTTTTCTCAACCCACGAGATTTCTCTCCCTGCTCCCACGAGGGCAGAGTGAGCAAGCGGCTGGGTGGGCCTGGGCTGCCCACCAGCTTAACTCACCACAGATGGTAACAGTTAACAGGAGGAGCAAGCCCAGTCCTTCTGGGAGCAGGTATGCTGAGTGTAAAGCACCTGAAAAGCTTTACTCTAATGTAAGCTCCTGGGAGAAACTGGGGAAGAATCAGTACTGCTCGGGACATGAAGCTGGATACTGCAGAGGTTAAAGAAGTGATGTGGAAGAACGCGATGCTAGAGCAGCAAGTGAAAGGTCTGATCGTCGAGAGAACGTGCAGGTGGAAATGGTTTATTGTACTTTGGGGAAGTGATTGCTTGCAAAGAAATCAAAAGGTAAAGCATGATTTATTTACTTATTTATTTGTTGGGGTTTTTTTTTTGGGGGGGGATGGGACGACGGATGGGACAGTAATTGAGTTGTATTCTGATGTACTTGGAGGCTGCCCAAAAGCGAGCTGTAGCCTGCGGAACTTGCTGCTATAAATGCTCAAGGAGAGGAGCAGCCCGATTGAAGGATGAGTTGGACCTGCTGGTGAAACGTGTCATACACGTGCTGGTGCCAACGTGCAGCACGGTGTGGTGGCTGTCACCAGGCAGCATCGCGGGTGCTGGTGATACCCTGTGGTTGGTGCCAGTCCCAGGAACAGAGCCTGGCTAGGGCATGAGGAGGCGGCCAGCAGGATGAGTTTGGGGATGAGGGGCTCATCAGGCTAGGGGCTGGGAGAGCCTGCTTCGTTCAGCATTATAGATGCCTGTGGATCTATATATATACACCTATGTAGATGTATGTGTATGTTTTTATATTGGGAAGAGGACAACACAATTAAACAAAAAAGTCGTTGCAAAGAAAACTTAGTATAAAGCAGCTGTTAATAAATCCAGGGTGGATGAAAGCTCAGTGTTTGACCTTTTGTTTTGAGCTCTGAGTCTGATGATTCCCAGCCCAAGAGCTTGGGCCAGCTGGGAGCGGAGGCTAAGAGGGTTCTGCTGGCTCTGTCCCCAAAGAAAAATGGGATTTTTTTTCTCTTCTATAAAGCCTGGCTAAACAGACCAGAATCGCCACCTAGTGAGGATAATCTCTCAGCTCACTCCTTTCAGACAAGCCTGCTGCAAATACAGTTGGGACAATCACCTCTGCAATATTTTGCTGTGTTTCTTTGAGTGAAAATGCTACATTACACTTTGCAAGAACAAACCAAGTGTTGAAGCAAAAATGAATTTGTTGAGGTGACAGGAAAGCGGGCATTTTCCAGAAAATATGTATCCAGGTGTCGGGATTGCTACCACCTCTTGCTGCAATCATTAAGGTTCTGGCTTTAATGCCTTTGGAGGGTATTTACAGGGGTCTTGAGTGAAGGGTGAGACTAACACCCGCGCTGGGCACCTTATGCCTCCTGCACAGGTAGTGCTTCACGGGGTCTCAGAGTTCTTGGTCCTGGCCTCTCTGAATGAATTGCTAAAAATAAATAGACTGCATAATTGGCTAAAAACCCAAAGAAGCATCCAGATGTGGTTTCACTTGTGATATGTCTGTAATGAATTAAAATGAATGCAAATGAAAGAAAAGAGAATCCTACACGAACCAAGTAAGCCTCCCCCTCCCCCCTTTTTTTTATTTTTTGGCGAAAGCTTCCAGTTAAATCCATTTTGCAGGTTCCTTTGGCTTGACCTGAGTGACTGAACAGGCATTTGTAGTCTGCAAAACTTTTCATAGCTACCAACTTATTCTTGAAGTTTATACCTTTTTATTGTTTCTACCCCGATGCCCTTTGTGGTTTCCTTCCTGTTACAGTAAAGAAATAAACTGAAAGTTAAGCTTTAAAAAAAATGATGCATAGTAAGTCACTGTTAAGATTTTATTAAAAAATAATGACATTTAAAACATACCATATTTTGGATCCTTTTTCCCACCCCTTTTCCTACATTTAGGTATTTAAAATTCACATTGTTGAAACTCTTTGTGCAGTGATAAACATAAAACACAAGAAAAGGTAAAGGAAAATAATAAACAGTAACCTCCAGACACAAGAGCTGTGGCTGTCAACTAACCACAGGAAAAATTCTGAAGAAATCATGAGTAGAACAGTGAGACAGGAAAAAACTTTCTTTGAGAAAAACAGAACTGTTATTTCCCTTTACTTCCTTTGGTAGAGATGGAGTTGTGATGCTTACTGCTGATAAATTTTGCTATATCTTTTTGAAAGTGCGTATGCCAGGCTCATGAAAAGTAAAATGTTGGCTCTACTAGTGATGTAATAGGGATCAAAAAAACCTTCAGGACTGAATTTTTCCTTTCCAAAAGGAGCTAAATTTAAGCTGGTAAATGCTACTGCCTACATTTATTTCCTGCTTTCCACAAAAATAATCAGCCTCTAAGTGTGAACCCTGAGTGATGAAATGCACTACTCAAAGAGATCATGGGGATATACAACAGCCGCAAATCTCAATGTGAGGCTAAACGTTGAGTCATGGCAATGCCTTCAGAATATGTTGTAGTATCTTACTACTTTGGTTATATTATGAGGTCCCATAGTGGCATGTGGAGTGGATTGAGCCACTGCATTGTGCACCATCAGCCGTGCAGCTGGGGCTGGGGGGGGGAAGACTTGCACTGATCACATCAAAACAGGTGTCCATGAAGTTACAACCTGTATTTCACCCGCTTCTGGCCCTAGCTCTGTAGCAACTGTCAGTGCAGAATTGTTTCCCTGTACAACATTTCAGTATGAAGCTCTTTCTTGGGTTGGTTACGCTGCACAGAACCTGTAGTAGTTTCACAAATGCCGACTGAGCTGGCAGACAGCCACGTGTGCTCATTCCCTGCATGCCAGGGCAGCAGTCATCTGAAGTTTGACCTTTTCTAGGCTTTTTGGCTGTGCTGCATTCTGAGAAAGTGCAGAATCTGTACTTTACTGAGGATTACTCATTGTGTTGCGCTCCATGAGGATAAGCAAAGAAAAAGGGTGAAGCCATGTGTTTATTCCCTCATTCTGAGAATACAATGAATTTCAGGAATTACTTCACAGATCTTTGGCATGGTAAGATTTTCTCTTGCCCTCTAAGAATTAGGGCTTTTCACCTTTCTTCCTATTCAGCAGTCCTTGGATCTCCTAAGGTGAAAAGATACCCCAGAAGGTGAGTTGCCATAAGGCAGCCCACTTTGTGAGACCCTGGAGATGTCATATGTGAGACCTGGCACCTCAAACTGGGATACTAGTAGGAGCAGCGGGGCATCAAGGGAAGGAGAGGACAACAGTGGGAAGAGCTGTGTCCTGAGCCCACTGGCTGCCCACTCTCATGCTCAGTACCATCCGCAGAGTGTCTGGATGGACTGCAGAAAGCTGAAGTGGAAGGGACCGTAAGAGCTCTGGAGCCAGGAGGGTGACCTAACGTGGGTGCCATACTGCTTTGGCTCCGTTTTCCATCTGTCATCTAGTGGTCCATTCCAGGGAACACGAGGGGAGGACGCATTGTCATTGGAGTTGTCTCTTCCAACCCCACCTTATTCCTTTGCATCCATTGGAGTGGAGCCACTAATCTCTGCAGCTTCCCCAGAAGACACAATCTCCCTGGTCATGCCGCCTCAGTCTCACCCGTTATTCCTTATTCCAGAATAAGGAATTCTGCTTAAGCTGTGTTTATGGGATGAACTGCATGGAAGGTCTCTTCCAGCCCAAACCATTCTGTGATTCTACGCAGGGTCAGAAAAATAGCCGTTACTTTGCACAGCTGTTGTTAAAAGGGAGGAACAGTTTGAACAGTGAGAAATGACAGGTAAGGTTCAGTTGGGATGAGGTAAAGCACAAGTCTGGAGATATGAGAACCGGTTCTTGGGAGAAGTTTGTGAAAGTTGTTGTTTATGATAAATGAACTCCAGTATCTCACCTGAAGGGCAACGTGCGCCAGCCAGATCTGAAAAGCCATAGAGAAACTGTGAAAAAGCATGAGCTGCACCCCTGTCTTGTGTACTTTATCTTCAAGTGTAATGAAGTTAAAACTAAATGTGTTGTTTATACATCTATATGTGTATGGATGTATACACATATAGATGTATATGATATGTACAGCATCTGGGTGTCCTTTTACCCTATCTGCCGCCCCCTCAATTATTCATCCAGCAACAGATCTTGACTTTACTAAGTAAACAAAACTATGGAAAAGCAAAGAATCTTTTGTTCCTAGTATTGAATCTTTAACCAAGTAGTTGCTATAGCAATAACATTTCTCAAAATACTAAATTTAAAGTAACAGCTCCTGAGAGCTACCTCAGCTCTTGTAAGAACATTTTTTTCTTTCCAATTTCTCCCACAAGCCATTTAAAGAAGCTGGGAGTCT
Source organism: Falco punctatus (assembly GCF_963210335.1). NCBI lineage: Eukaryota > Metazoa > Chordata > Aves > Falconiformes > Falconidae > Falco > Falco punctatus. The sequence continues at coordinate 3,645,343 of NC_137587.1, forward strand.
GTATTCCCATCACCAAAATACTCAAAGTTAATTTTAAAAAACAGAGAAAAAAAAGGAATGACTTATTTTCCCACCTTTTTTTTTCTTTTTTTTTTTCCCTGGCAGATATTTCACACCTCCATTTGTTTTAGCATTCCCATTCCACATCAGTGATGTGATTACTATGTATGTGTGTGCTCTGATGCTCAGTGAGATGCTATGGCACACGTGCTCTAGCTGTGCTGTACGCAGGCTGCAGGTGACACGCTCTGCTGCCTGTGCCGCTGGCTTGGCACAGCCGAGGATCCGTCAGGCTTGGGCAGTATCCTTGTCATTCGCCTGGATCAGGCTTTTTACATGTCATTTGACACAGCATTTTCTTTACTGGTTTCTGTTTAGTAGTTGTTGTACTGTTTGGTTGGTTTGGTTTTTTTCCCCAAAGCTGCAATCCAGAATGGATTTTATGCCTTACGAGATTTAGGTGAAATAGTTTTAATTCACAGCTAAGGAGCCAAAATCTCCCCGTGTCAGCTTAGGCTAGCAATTTATTGGTAAGGCAGCTTGTGGTGCAGCAATAGAAGAAAAAGCTACACAACATGCACAAAGTGTTTTGCTCTCTTGCCCCTTATCAGTGCCAGAGCATCACTTATCAGATGCTGCCTTAGGTCCGCACTGTTGGAGGTGCTGCCGGTGCTGCGGAGCAGGCAGCCTGGGGCAGGGGCAAGCTGCATTCTGCAGGGTGCTGAGCACCGCAAGGAGCTGCCATCTCACACGGGAGGAAAACCTGGGCAATAGATAACACTGATCTGGGGGTGCAGCAGCTGCCCCAGCTCTGGCTGAGCTCAGAGCCACGCTTTGCCTTCCCTCCCCGCAGCCTTGCTCCGGGCCAGCAGGTCTCTGCCACTGTGGTTGCGCTGGTCCCAAGCGCCCCGATACTCCCACCTGCGTTACCTTTCTGTTGTGTGGAGGTGGGGAGTACATGAGCAGTTTGCTCCTTTGCCACCTGAGAAAATGGAGAACAAGGCCAATAGCGCTGCTGATAAATTTAGTAAGTAATACGGCAAGTGGCACATGGCTAAGCTACAGCCCAACACCCCCTTCTCTACTGGCATTACGTTCAGCGGGATGCTGCTGAAGACTGTCACTATGCTTATCAGAATTATTTTAGTAGCGTCATTCTCCGTCAATGGAAACAGGAAGTGGAATGTATCAATCTCATTTTTCAAATTCACACTTCACTTTTCTCAGTGGCTCTGATGTTGGCTGTGTTAGAGATTCCCCCCCACCCCCACCCCCCAAAAAAAAAAAAAGAAAAAAAAAAAAAAAGAAAAAAAGGTATGCAAGAGTCTCTGTTAGCATGCAACCGTGTAAGATGGGACTGACCCTGCTGACATTAACAAAGCAAAACCGTTGTGTAGCTACATCAGAAAAGAATAATGATCTGCATCGTGAATGTGTGATGCAGGTCGTGGCTAAGATTCTAAGAAGAACAGATTAAATGAAGTCTGAAATTTCACCAGCTAGGTCACTGAGGTTCACTGAAAAGTTCCCAACTTAGGAAGCTGGGCTGTATCTTTGCTGGACTTTTGGCAGACGGATTCTGCTTTAAGTGGATTATTGACATATAAATTCACCTCTGCTGTTATTATGCTGACAGCAACATCATTTTGGCACTGACATTTCATACCCTGTGGATATTAACTAAACGACCATCACAGCCCTTTTAATTATCCATATTCTTATTTTATAGATTGGGAAGTGAGATAGAAACTACAGTGACTCACTGAGTCCATACACTAATGATTTTAGGCATTGCCTGTGAGGAAAATGGAATTTGAATGCACCCATTTCTTCTTGCCATTAAACAGAACAGGTTTTACACAATCTAAATGCCTGTAAGGAATGTCCTTGCTTTGGGAAGAGTTCCTGTAAATTTGCACTTGTTTGTTGCCTGCAGAGCCATCGGGAGTTTTAAGTGGAATATTCAGTAACAACAATACAGTGTGTGGATTAGCGTCTGTGTGAAGACATTTACTTTTCACAACACCAGTTTTGTGTAGTGAAACATACCTCTCCTGTAATGCTGCAACTTTATAGAGAACATAGATGTTCACTTTCATATGGTAAATTTGGTCCAGCTGGGACAAACTAATTTGGAAAGACCATGAAAAAACGTGTTAGTTTTCAGCTATGTAAGAATAATGAGGTAAATATACAAGTGATTGAAGTACAGGATGTTGTAATCTCTGCATCTGAAAGTTTCCTTGTTCCTCCAGAGGGCTGTGATTTGAACACCCAACCCGAGCACTTCAGAACAACCTAAGGGATTAGGTACCTACGTTTTATTATTATAAAGTGATAGGACCCTGAACTTATCTGAGCTTTGTTGTGAAGGCCAGCCTACGGGCCAGCCATCGCCATTGTTTTCCTTTATGTTGCACTGCATCTTCAGCAATGCAGGGAGGTACTATAGGAAGTGATGCTATGAAAAACATACATGCATACCAATGTAAACTGGTCCAAGCTATGACTTTCACAAGCTTTGGTGAAATATTAAAAAGTATGAAATCTCAGGGTCAAATTTTGTGGAAGTTAAGCTCTTTGCACGGAGTCAGGGCATGAGGTCAGATCCCAACCTTGCCTTCCTGACTCAGCTTCCCAGCTTGCCCTCAGACCTCCCCTGTCACTACGGATTTGTCTGGTGATCATGGAGCTGTTGGCCAACGCCGGTTAGCATCACAATATGTGTTCTGTGTGCCTTGCTGGTGTGCCACGGGACTGCCTGGCTTCTTGGTGAGGATGCTGCCCAGGCAGCCTGGCTGTCACCCCCAGCTCCTGCCTCCCCACCCCTTGCACAGCACTCGGCTCTCACTACTCCCTAACACACAAGGTAAATTTGACTCAGTTTTGTTGCTTAGTTTTCATTATTCTTTATTTGAAATAAATTAAAAGTCCAAAAGAATTAACTTTCTAACCTTTCTGGCATATGAAAGGTCTAGAAGTGAACCACTGAGTACTTTTTTCCCATGAAGTTACAGTGAAGCTTGGTTCTGCTTTTATTCCAGTGCTGTAGTGAAATTTCACATTCTGTAGCAAAGTATGTATGTTAGCACAGGAAAAAAATCTGTGGTGAAGTAACCTGCAGTGCTGCTTGCATATTTTTTCCTTCGTGATATATAAGAAGGTATTACAGAAAAAAACCCTACATCAAACCAAAGTCCAGCAAATGGAAACAAAGAAGGGAAGCGAAGATGCTTTCTTGGGGAGGACGGCAACAGCCAGAATCGTGACATGCACAGTTCATAGGATCACAGGATAATTCTGGTTGGAAAGGAGCTTAGGAAGTCTCTAGTCAACCTTCTGCTCACAGGAAGGTCAGCTATGTGGCCAAACCAGGTTGCTCAGGGTTTTGTTCAGCTGGGTCTTGAAAACCTGTCAGGATAGAGCATGCAGAACATCTTGGTGCAACCTGCTCCGCTGTTTCGCAGTCTTCATGGTTTGGAAGTTTTTCCTTATATCAACTCTGACCCTTCTTGCTTCAAGTCATGCACATGATTTCTTGTCCTGCTGCTACATGCTCTGGCGAGGAGCTTGGCTCCATCTTCTCAATCCCCTTCTTGCAGGTAGCGCAAGGCTGCCCTTAGGTCGCCCAAAGTCTTCTCTTCTCCTGGTTGAACAAGCCCAGCCTCCTCAGCCTCTCAAATTCCCCTCTCGGAATGTGAAATTGTGAAATCAAAGTATAAATAGACATAAAGAGGAACTAATGAAAACAACAAAAGTGGCTTTTCGTAACGGAGACATTCATAATTTACACGCTGAGGGATCTTCTCAGAAGAATTTCCATGTTGCTTGTGACCACTGTATGCTCCCCCTCTAAGTATGCTGCCAGACCTAGAAGTAAGTGCTGGTCAAAAATCTTTCCACTACACAGACTTGCTAGAGGGGGATTTTTTTGGTGGTGGTGGTGAAAAAAATAATTTCCTAAGAAACTAGACAACCACCATACCCAAATATTCTTCCTGGCATGACAAAAGGGAAAAGTGGTGAGAGGATTTAAAAAAAAAGACTTTCCGTGGTGTTTGAAGTCTTTTCAGAGGTTTGTGTGCCCGCCGCTAGCAGCAAACCACACAGTCATTGCAGGGGCTGCGCAGGAGCTGGTCCCTGAATTAAAAGCTGTGCTTTTGACGCGTGCTGTCTTCAACCCTTTCAAAATGTGTGTGCTTTTGTTGCCGTTCTTACCATTTGTTGGTACACACATGTTCTTTGCTGGTTTGTCAGTATTGCTTGCAGGTTCGTTGTTTGATATTTTTAAAACTGGCAGACTCGGAACCCTGGAACCTTCAGCCGAGGTTAAGTAAACGGATATAAACCTTCTTGCTCAATTGACTCTGCAAACGTAAGCACACTCCAGATTTCAGTCATAATAAGCAAAGTTAAAGGCTGGTCCTTTATGTTGTGGAGCTGTGAAACCTCACCTTTCAATCCTTCTCTTTCCTCCCTGCATCTATCAGGAAAAATTTCATCTGAGTTAAAGCACTGGTGGCCAGATTCCATTCTTTATAGAGTCTTGCAGTAATGAATCTTGCAACTACCTGAAACCCAATATTGATATTGTAACGAAACTGCATGATGTGGTCATACATTAGAATGCTATTTTCAATGACAGCAAAAGCTGAAAAGCTTAAGAGCAGGCAAGTACCCGTCCACATGAGGTAAACAGTTTTAAGAAGTGGTTAATTGCCAGGGTATGCAGAAGGAGAACTCGAGTCATTACTGAAAAACAGGAACCATCATAGCAGCATAAATTACACCACAAAATTAGCGAGAAGATTTACCACCCTGCCTCTGCTCCTTTGTCAATCATTTGAATGATCTCTGTGTGTGTGTGTGTGTGTGTGTGTGTTTTATTCATCTCTATCACAGTACTGATTTATTTTTTTTTTTTAAAAAAAAGCCCTTTTGGGACTCCTTCACAGCTAAGATTTAGGTTTCTACTAAAGCTTGAAAACAAATGACTAGGTTAAGAGGACTCCAGCTGAGCATGCCCAGCACCCAGGCTAGCCAGCAAGCTGTGACAGGGGGCAGTGCTGTGGGGGATCCTCAGTCATTTTGTTGTGTGTCACAATCATCTTTGTTGGCTCTGTGTGTGTGTGTTGATGTATGTTTATCTACCACGCCTGATTTAAAGATACATGTTGATAGTCCATTGAGTTCATTGATCCTGTAATAAGCTCTCATTAGCTCCAGCTACTGGTTCCACTTAGATTAGTATCCGTGACTTTTGGGGTATTGTCTAGGTACAGACTGGGGAAGCATTTTTCTTTCTTTCTCCATTAGGTTATCGTGATTTTTCTACAAATGTGCTTGCTCAGTCTCTGTTTCACCTGAAGTTCTGTGGGTGATCAGCACACTGCTCTTTGTAGCAAAACTGCACAGAGCACGGTCTTTTGCTTGGTCTCCCTTCTGCTTTCGTAGGCACAAGTGACACCTGAGCAAATTCAGTATGTCTGTTCGTGCCGTTTCGCTCACGAAGCAGTAAAGAATGGGATCAGCAATGCAATTGAAACTTGTAAAGGCCTGTGTGACTCTGTAAACCTTATACATCAGCTGCAAAAGCTGTGGGTCAGTGCTGTACGGTTCTTTAATGCTGCGAATAAACAACATAACGTGATAAGGAGTGAAGCAAACAATGAAAGTAACTGTGATATTCAGAATAAGTTTTCTAACTTTTTTCTTTTCTTCGTCTAGTGTGGCTTGATTACATCTCACTACCTGGTAGATCTTGTGGTAGCAAAACACGATGATTATCAAAGGGACCAGGTACCCTGAACATATCCGGAATAAATTCATCCATGCCTGCCACCATTCTAGGGGGTATTTATCATAGCATAACGTGTGATTAGTGAAATTGCAAGGATCATTGAATACTTCGTTGTTCATCAATATGGCTGAATTCAAGATGCTTTCCAGAAGCCAAACAATTATGCTGACAATCAATGAAAATCTTCTTGTGCGCAAGTGCTGGAGCTTCAAGGGGTGAACTAATGCCAGGTACCTGTCAACAGAGATGCAAGCAAGGAACGCAGTGCTGGTGTAGAAATTCATATACATAAGGAAGGCAGAAATCTGACAAAGCAAGGCAGAGAGCCTCCAGTTATCTCCATTCCAGGCATAATCAATCCACAGGGGCAGAATCAGAGAGTACAAAAGGTCAGCTAGGGACAGGCTGAAGATGTAGACTGCTAACTCATTCTTTTTCCTCACCTGAATGCAAGATGCATACAGGGATATGCAGTTGATGGGAATACTGATCATCATCACAATGCTGTACACACTTGGAAACAAATACTTGTCCAGGGTGTGATCATCATGGCACTTAGCAGTGCTGTTCATCGTTCACCCTGAGTAGTATCTTCTGGCTAATTCCAGCCTGGATGCAGTAAAAAATCCTCTGTACTCTGATGTGTGGTCATCTGTTAGTTCTTCAGGACTGGGTTGGTGAGGTTCCAGCCTTCTGTTACCAAAAAGGAAAAAAGTCAGCTAAAACAACATTTTGTTCTTTATTTTTTTTTAAATTGTTTTAAAGAACATTTGTAAATGTTCTTTAAAGAAGAACATTTTTTATGTTCTTGGTGCATGTCTTTTTTTTTTTTTTTTTTTTTTAGAAGAAAGAAACTATGTTTCTAGGAGATCAAAGGTTTTAAACACTCCCAGAGTTAGAAGTGCATAGGAAGAGGAACCCAAATGCCTGAGGAGGTCAAGGTCAGTTAGATGCACAGCAAGAGCAGGATGAATAGTTAAGAGACTTTCATAGGGGTAGGGTCCTGCAATCCCAGTTCTCCCCTGTGGGAGAGCCGAATGAGGTCACAGAGTGCACCACAAATAACAGAAGTGCGCTTTTTATTATTCTGGTGAGCAGAATAGGGTTTTGTCCATATGAATATGGCAGATTTCTTATCCCAAATAACCTCCTCCCCTCTAAGTCAGTGGAGACACAAGGCTAGTAAGACAGTGATTCAGGTACCACTAGATGTTGGGATCTGCTCAGAAGAGGAGAAATGCTGTTGTGAATTACTCTCTTGTTGCATTCTCACACTTCCGTGCTTCCCTTCTGCTTCTTTGTATGCAAGCCCCCAAAAACTTGCCATCAACTGCGCCATTCCAGCAAAGCTTGCTGCATGTCCCAGGCACTCTCACGAGTCAGGCTCGTGTGAGGTGGTGACTCTGGGAGTACAATTTTTCATTTACACTTCTTTCCTCTAAGCATTACAGTTGCTGTGCATGAGTTTATAAAGTCATTAGCAATGAAGCTTATCTTAGGCACTATCAGGGCTGTAGGTGTCAACAGCTTCAACGTGAAAATACCAGTAAAATGGCAGCCCTGACTAAAGCAGTGGGACTGGAGGAGTCACATGCATGAGCCTTAGAAGCACTCAGGAGAGCTGACCTTTTAAGCCTGTACAGCCTTAGCTATGAGACAGCTGGTACTCACTGATTATATCACAGCTCTAACGCCTGGTAATTCGCTTCTCCAAAGATCTAATTGTTAACTTCAGGAAATGCGAGAATGGAGAATATTTATTGTCGTCCAGTTCTACTGCCAAATATACTCACTGCTTCAGAGACTGTCTGCGATAACTCATCTGTGGTTTGAGCCTAGACTGCCGAGGAGGTGAAGAGGTTGTAGAACGATAGTCTGCAAGATAACACCCTCTACAACTGTTCCCACATAGGGAACAGCTTAAACTGAAGACAACTTGGGTGCAGGGAATTTCCCTTGCGGTAGGCAAACTCATTCTGCCTTTTAGGGGTTTGATGCGTGCGTGCGTATAGGTTTGTGGGTTTACCAGAGAAACCCAAGTAAGTTTGTTTCTTTTCCATAAAAAAATGCAACCTTAATGCATATTCAGAAAAAAAAAGGAACAATGACAAAAGTAGTCAGAAAGTGCATATTTAATTTTACAAGCCACTGCTTTATTTGAAGTTAGCTAACTTTTCAGTTAGAGCTAAATTCATTCACAGGTTTGAAAGACAAGGAAAATTCTTGAGAAGGACTTGCCAATTTGATCCACTGGGCAGTTTGACTTACATGATGAATAAACAAAAACCTGCAGTGTCTGTATTTAAGAAAAACATAGGATGTCTGCTTTTCAGTGTGGTTTAATAAAACCACACAGTAAATAGGGCATTGTGAGCTTAGCAGTATAGACAGATATCACAAATTAAAAATCTTGCTCTAGAAATTGGACCCAGGGTTTTGCTGACCTACTTCTCACCAAAAGCAAAGCAAACATACGCAGACTGACCAGACGAGGAAAAGATAAAATACCTACCTCTTCCTCTAATGACATTTTAGCAACTTTTCTCCTATGACAGGTCTCTTCATGTCTAACAGGGAAACGTGCCCTTTCAGAAGCATGTGTGTAATGTAGCAAGTGTATGAGGCAATGTTTACTAGTCGCGTGACTGAGAAACTGGAATTCCTTCTTCCTCCCCCACAAACTCTTTTTCCATTGTTATTTGACTTGTATTACAGACTCATCATCCTTATAAGCTCCTGACTTGTCTCCATGTTAGTCACAACAGCTCCTCTCATACTTTTATCAATCTTTCACATGTACTCACAGACCAACATGCCAATTTCTTCATACCACCCACCTTTCTTTCTTCAGCTTTCTCTCCTTAGCTGACTGTTTATAAATGTTTTGCTCTGTTGATCTCGCTGATCATAAGGTAAAACACTTGACCTTGTACTGCCCTTGTCTGAATAGACTGCATGTTCTCTGGGGCAAGACCTTGCTTTGTTCTTCTGCCATCTGCCTTAAAGAACTAACATCTTAAGATAAAACTGGGTAACGTCAGGCTGGGACACTGAAGATGGGATTCAAAGATGAGTTGAGACCACACAACATTTGCCACCTCAGCAATTTTTTTCTGTCCTTCATGTTCACGGGTCACCGTACACTGTGGTTTTATTTTTAACCAGTATCATCAATAGCTTCTATGAACAAAGCCCTGGAGGCTGTCTAAAATTCCCCAGGTGATCCACGTCCCAGCTTTGATGGCACAATGATGCTACTTATACAAGGGCATGCTTCCAAAGAGGATAACAACAAGAAGTGTGTCATTCAGGCATGTACTGATGACCTGTCTTGAAGTGTGTCAAAGAGCCAGCAAATGAAGTATGCCACAACGTGTGCTGCAGTTCCTCGCACAGAAGCGTAAAAGCAGAAAGCACTGTTTTGGCCCCAATATAACATGCTTCATTACAGTCCCATTCATTACCTGGGGACATATCTCAGGTGAAATGGTCCCTTCCTTGCTTCATTTTTTTTTTTTCCTGATAATTAGGACTATGGAATGCAAAATGATTTGCCTTACCTGAATGCATGATCTGAAGCATTCCCAGGTTTTCTCTCAACTACTGAGCGTACTGCTGCTTTTACCCAGGAGGATGGTTTTGGTTTACAGCTAACATAAAAAAGTGTTTCATAATTTTCCCCACTGATTGTTATTTTTTTCTAAAAAAACTCTCGAGGAATTTCTGTTTAACAATATAGTCTATTCACTTGATTTTCATGGTCCAGACCCACTGTGACTAATTTTGTAGACTTGTGACTTATTTTATAGACGACTTTTGGTATCAGATATATTTCAAATGAAAAAAAAAAAACCCCAACTCAACAGTAATATTTTCTTTTAGCCACATTATTCAATTATTATCATTGTCCCTGTCTCTTTCGTTTTGCTACAGAAAACCTGCTGTACAAGAACTTTGCAAGAAGTCAGTCAGACATAAAATTTAGAGAAACTGATTAGCAAATGCTACGCTTCAAGTTACGTATGCAAACAAGCCTGTAAAGGAACCTTCAAAAGTTTCTGAAGGAAAGTATCCATTAGAAATTGGTTTTGTATTGATGTATTCCTACTGTATCTTTTTCAGATTCAAAACCAGCTTTATGTTGTCTCTCAATTTATGACATTTTTAAAGCAACAAAGTAAGTGTAAAGTCATACTTTCATAAGCAAAAATACAACATGATATTCCACACTCTTATCCCTAAAAACTATCTAAGGGAAGAACAAGAGTTTTCTATTTTCCATATAAATGAATGCTACTAGAGTTTGGGAAATTAGGAAAACTAAAGAAGACTGTAAGGATTTTGTTATTAACAGAAAAATGTAGTTGCTAATTAAAAAATATATTATTATTACCTACTCTTCCATTAGCTAATAAACACTAGTTTAATTCTGGAAACATCTGCAAGTGATACATTTCACCCTTTATTTCAAACTCAAGGTCATAAAAAGGCAAGTTGCTGTAAACAATTTTCATTATAATGTGGTAAGTTTTTACAAATACTTTGCTTTTTAAGTTAAGTTTCAGGGGAAGAAATGTTGTGCGAGCTAGTGCAGTAGCCGCTACACTGGTCCTATTCTGTATCAGCCATAAGATGGAAGGACAGATGGTTTTCTTGTTTTCTTTTCTCTCTCAAGGCAATTTCAATGAAGTAGATTGCTCTGTGTTCTCAAAGTAACTTATAATGCCAGGTTGATTTCCTCAAGCACAAGGACCTTCCATAGCTGGGATCTTTTTTCTAATGAGCAGATCTCAAAACTTAATTCTGAAAAACTTCACAGTTTAGAAGAGTCAAAATATGCCTTTCAGTAACATGGACGTTTTTACCTAAAGAGCATTTTTCCTCATGCAACACTAAATTTCACTCCAATGTCTCTGGAAGACTTTGTACTCTCAAACAGGTCAAAAAGACCTCAGCCTTTTTAGCTTTGAGATACACTTTATGGACTGTTTCATACAGCATAAAAATTTTGTTGACATGAGAAAATAGAAAAAAAAAGATGCTATGTTTTTCTGGTTGTAGGCCACACAAGAAAGTATTATTTTGCTATATCTTTATGTACATCATGTTTTCTCTATGCACACAGAAAGATGCTGTACAAGATATTTTAATGTACATGATACTTTGTATTCTAAAAAGCTACTTTTAGGACAACATTTTTCTGCTGAATTAAGCATTGTGTATAGTCATATAAATAGCGCTGAGTACCTTGTTAGTGCCATAAAATATTAAAGAACAATAATAGAAGAGCTACCGGAACCCCCTGTGAGGCCTGAGGCATTTTTCTGCAGTGAAGACAGGACAGCTCAGAATCCTGAAAACTCACCCCCAAATCCTGTTCTTCTCCATCCGCCCCCTTTTCCTATGCAAGATGTATTTTGATCATGGCAATGCCATTACAATAAATCAGCCCGGCATGTTTTTCCTAATTCAATCTTTCAATGTCATTTGCCCTTTTGCCTCACATTTCACTTGTGCTGGGAGTGAAATATTCCTTCTCCCAAAGCAATCTTTTCCAGCCCCTTTTATACCCTTTCTTTTTGTTGTATGATGTGAGCATCACATTAAGCGAGAGCCAGGCTGAAATCTGTACCAATCTGACTCCTCGGATTTTGAACGCTTACCTAGGCAGCCATGTGTCCCCACATTGCAGTTTCGCTGTGATGCCATCGGTAATGTAACGCGTGTCTGCTTCTGAGAAGAAAAACTGTTCCATCAGATAAAGCAACAGGAAGCTGCCCTTGATTACACCAATGAGGCAACAGCTCACACTTCTCTCAATTTTTTTTGACCTTTTTTTTTTTTTTTAAATAACTTGTTAATCTAAACTTGCCCATGGGAAAAAAGGCAGTTGTGTAGAAGTACGCACAAAGAATGGTACCAACCTTGGTTAATCTAGGAATCTCTTTCGTAAGTTTATGAAGTTTTATTGAAAATATTGCCTAATATGGAGCACATTACAAACCTCTTATCTAGGACACAATGCATTTTGCAGACAAACCACTCCACAGAAGTAAAAGACTATGGAGTGTTTATGTATTTTTTTTGTGTTTACTTATATATGTTCAAAACATAGGCTTGGGTTTGTTTTTTTTTCTGACTGAAGGACTTGTCACTTGCCTTTCCTAACAATCACGTAATCAAGTAAGAATCCTCCAAAGAAGAGCCCATAAAAATATATCACAATGACTTTAGGAGTTTGTGCAGAAATAATTCATTATTTTCAGAATCTGTATTACTGTTTTTTCCCATTTGCCTACTGAAGGGAGGAAGTTTGTGAACAGATAACAGAATTTTATGCACTGCAACAAGCTGCAATTGATATATTTTTATATAAACTGAATCTGAGGTTAGATGCAGCTTTCAAAGGGGTGATTCTTTTAACAGATAATTCTCTTCAGTTAGACAGGTGGAAAGTTGTTACAAGAGGATAGTTTCTCTTTTCCCACTGTGATCAGAACGATTTATTATGTGCTCTGATTTTTTTATTAAATTCTGTTTGCAATGATTCAATTCTGCTTCTAAGAAAATGGGTACAATTTCACTTTAAATGTACATCTATTGGGCAACTCAAAAACTGGCCAGTTTGCTATTTCAGAAGCTAAGGAGAAATGAAACAGATGAGCAAATTTAAAAGCTCTGAAATAGGACATACTGACTTCCTTGATAACGACATCAAGCAGCTCTATAAGATTTAACCACTGGATACAGAGATTTGGTTCCTTCTTTTTTTTCCAGCCAGAGCACGACCTTTTCATCCAGTTTTACTACTGATGTGGTTGTTGTATGAAGCCTAAAATTAACTCTGTACTTAGGGTCATTTTTGAACTGGTGTCATAGCCCTCTCCAGTTTGGTGAAAGGGAGGCTTTCTAACCACTTGGTGAGATTAGTTTCTAAAATGAATTTCAGTCAAACCTTTATTTTCACTGAGAGAAAAGTCATTAAAAGACCTGTTTTAGCACTTTTCACGTGCTCTTTCTTGGTACCTACTGGTGAGCTGGCTCTGTTCTGTTGAGGGTTCCTATACTTAAAAAGCAGTTCTTACCAGTATTAGAAATAGACAAACATAGTTGATACATTTCTGCGGTCCTTCACGCTAAAAATTGATAGTGGGACTGAAAGATCAAAGGAAGCAAGATGGGGGATGATGCATTCTATACATTCTGGAAGTAAAGCTATACACAAAAAGAAAATCTTGACTGTGTCCTTATGGAACAGTTTAATTTCTGATGCAAGCAGCACAGTTTCCAGGTGGGATGATGATGATGATGATTATTATTATTATTTATTTTGAGATCTGGAAATATGTAGTATTTCAAATCAGTCATCTTGGAACAAGAGGTGCTCTTTGGGTTGGCTGGCTGAGATTAAAGTACTATTAAGAGTGGAAAACTATCTTATCTACAAAAGAAGCAATGATTAGGTCCTCAATAATTTTATTGGTTATGTTTAGGGTTACAAAGAGTCCAGATCATACATTCTTGGGTCATGGACATAAGTGCAAAGAAAAAAAAAAGGCAAATCGCAAGGTTGAGATTCCTAATGCAGAATAAAAGTCCTCAGAACCCCACCAAAATATCCTCTTCTTTCCACCAAAACATTCTAAGAATGTTTTTCTATACCAGCTGAACACAGGAGGCACTCAGCACATCATAGGGTGGAAACAGAGTTTTGAAAGCTGGTACATTTTGGCTCCTATGAGTAAGAGACTGAATTCCACAGCTGAAGCCTTCTACCTGGAATAAACTAATGCATTAACATAAGAAATTATCAAAATTAAGCAATTAATAATACATGAAGGTTTTGCAAACCTTCCAGGTATACAGTCTGCTGGAATGAATCTGAATTAGGACTGTGAGCATAATTCTACCTCTGCCACTGACTCATTGTAGCCTTGAGGAAGTCACTCTGTCCTGCATGTAATAATGACATTGTATAGCTCACTTGGGTGTGAGCAGGTTCATTAGTTAATGCTTGATATTGCTGTAAAGTGCAAAATGTTTTGTGTTTGGTATTGTTATTAAAAAAGACATAAACAGGAAACGTTAGTCAGGTAATGTCATCACTGAGACATTAGATCCCTCAATGACCTGGGCAAGACAGGCAGTGGCTCGAATAACAGCATTCTTTATGGACAGAAATGCACAAAACCTGGGCTTTTCCACAGCTCTAACACACTGCCTGCATGATGTCCACCACTGCATTTCGAGGTGCCTCGCTCCTCCTTTAAGCACACAGAGCATCGCCTCTGTAGAACACTTAGGTCAGCAGGCAGACAGTTCCCCTTTAAAGATTTTTATAGGGTATTCAATTTGATTGCCAATCTCTTGATTACTTTTGAGCTGAATGCTTTCATGTGCTGGAGTCTGAGGAGCACCTGTCCTCACAGAAACCTTTACTGCATGGCCCAGCACCATCTCAGCTGGTCATGATTTATGCAGCCGCCTGGCAGCGTGCCCCATGAAGGCTGTCAAACAGAAAGACTCCTTCAGCCCTGCTAGCGCTGCAGGTCAAAATCCACTTTTAGGATCCCTCTCTGGGGTCCTGCTGACGCAGCTGTGGATCTAACTGGAGCCAACCGTGATTCCCAGGGAAGCCTGCGAGGGAGGCTGCTGTCACCCCTCTCCTTGGCAGGGCCTCTCTGGGCCTGGCCCTGTGCTGCAGGGCCACTCCCTGCCTGTTCCTGTACAGGCGACCAAAGATCTTTCTCACAGCAACGGGCTCGAGTTTTCTCCTCCAAAGTGCCCATTTTTGCCTGTTTTCCAAGTGATTTGGAGACAGCTGGAGAGCGGACCAAAACCAGGGAAATGGCTGGTGGGTGCTGGCAAGGGCCTGGCAGTTACGAGATTCACAGTGAGAGATTCCCTGCGTTCCTCTCCCAGGAAAACTGCTGTGCCTTACCACAGACCCCGAAAAAAAAAGGTTTGTTTGGCGTAGCTCTTACAAGCCGCCCGCTCACGCTGCGCTAACACTTCCCTCGGTGACCGCAGGAAAACCCTGCCCCGCCGTGACGCCCACACCCCGCCTCCCCTCGCAGCCAGCCACCTTTCCAACACTCAAGATGGCTCCACAATAGCTTCACTCGCCGTTCAAGTGCCCAATTCCAGCATGGCGGTACGCTTCCCACCAACCGGAACTTGCCTTGCCCTTTCTCAAAATGGCAACCACTAACTTCATCCCGGGCGTGGGTAAGAGCTTGCATGGCTTTCCCGTTACCAAAATGGCGGCGAGGGGCGCTCACGCCCCGCCCCTAGGTGGCTACCAGGTGGTGCGGTCACGTGAGGGGCGGCGGCGCGGTGCAGCAGGGAGGTGGTCGGCGGAGCGGTGCGGAGCGGAGCGGGATGGGGAGCGCGGCTTTGCTGTGGGGCTGGCTTCTCCTTGGCTGCAGCTGTGGGCCGGGCCCTCCCGGGATCGATGCTGCTGCGCTCTTGACGGCTACTTACGTGCTGGATGATGCCGGCGGGCTGGGCAGGACGTTTGATGGGATCGGGGCTGTCAGCGGCGGCGGGGTGAGCGACGCTGGAGGGCGTGGGGACGTGAGCGCCGGAGGGGGGTCTCCGAGGGGAGCCGTGAGGGCGGGGGTGTGTCTCTGAGGGGAGCCGTGAGGCCTGGGAGGTGTGTGTCTCCCAGGGGAGCCCTGAGGGTTGGGGGGGCGTCTCCTAGGGAGGCCTGAGGGCTGGGAGGGGATTTCTGAGGAAAGCTGTGAGGGCTGAGGGGGTCTCTGAGGGGAGCCGTGGGGGGGAAGGCGGGATGTGTGAGTGGGGCCCTGAGGGGGGCTCCTGGGGGCCCCGAGGGGCGCTGTGTGGGCAGTGGTCCCGGCAGCTTCGTGCCTGCCCTGCGGCCACCTGCGCTGTGGCTCCTGCTCATCAGGCTGCTTGGGGTGCCGAGGGCCGGCCAGGGCCTTGGTGCTGTTGGAGGAGAGCCGAGCCAGGGTGGGTTTTTTCGGTAGAGGGTCTTCCTAGCGACTTGTCCCTGTGAGTTTTAAAATGTGAGACGAGCCAGCAGCTGGTTGTATGCTTTCCTGGGGTCCAGCCAGCGGATCCGTGAGATCCTGCGAGTTCTTACCCGCTGCAGGACCTGTTGTGCTGCTTGCCTTGCCCTCCTGCCTGTGCACCCCTGAGCTCCCGTTGCCTTTGGTATACGGTGAGCCAAAGCAGGGGGGTTCAAGCAGAGTGGAACAAACGGTGCTGGGAGGGAGTTGCATTTTCCTTATTATAAGTCTGTGAGATCTTTTTGTTTCTCTGTTCTTTGGACTCTCTTTGCAGTAAATTGCAGGTAACTGGAGTACAAGGCAGATGCAATTTACGAAACCAGGCAGGGTTAGAAAAGACCTTTTGTAGGGCCTTAGCTGAGATCCTGGTGATATTATTATTTTTGTATGTTTATTAGCTATGTGAAAGTCCTAGATTGACAAACTGGGATGTACTTATATGTTTGAAAGTTAGGTTTTCATATTTTAATATTTTCTTTCCATTTTAGGCCACATCTAGACTCCTGGTGAACTACCAAGAACCTTATCGCTCCCAGATTTTAGATTATCTGTTCAAGGTAAAGTTGGTTTCACTGCTAAAATAATGTCTAATTTCACACAGAATTACTTGTTGTGTGATCTTGGAACTCCCGTAGTATATTCAGTACTATTTGTAGTTAGGCAAAACCCCATCATTTAAAGCGTCAACTTTAATGTTGATTTTTATCAGAACCTTGAAGTTTAAGCTGTTGTTTTTGACAACCTGCATGTTGTTCAGGAGCCTGTTACCCACAGGATGCTTTAGGCTTGGGGCAGAGTGGCTGGAAAGCTGCCCGGCGGGAAAGCACCTGCAGGTGGCTGGCTGACAGCCAGCTGAATATGAGCTGGCAGTGTGCCCGGGTGGCCCAGGAGGCCAGCAGCGCCCTGGCTGGTGTCCCACACGGCGTGGCCAGCGGGGCCGGGGCAGTGCCCGTCCCCCTGCGCTCGGCACGGGTGAGGCTGCCCCTCGAGCCCTGGGCTCAGCTCTGGGCCCCTCACGGCCAGAGGGACACTGAGGGGCTGGAGCGTGTCCAGAGCCGGGCGGGGGCTGGGGGGGCTCAGCCTGGAGAGGAGGGGGCTGGGGGGGCCCGGTCGCTCCCTGCAGCTGCCTGACAGGGGCTGTGGGCAGGGGGGGTCGGTCTCTGCTCCCAGGGAACAAGCGACAGGACCAGAGGAAACAGCCTCCAGCTGCCCCAGGGGAAGTTTAGATCAGATATGGGGAACAACTCCTTCACAGGAAGGGTTGTCAAGCACTGGAACAGGCTGCCCGGGGAGTTGTTCAAAAAAACTTGTAGCTGAGGTGCTTGGGGACATGGTTTAGGGGTGGGCTTGGCAGTGCTGGGTTAACAGTTGGTCTTGATTATTTTAAAGGTCTTCTCCAACCAAAATGGTTCTATGCTTCCTCAGATTATTATGAAAATCTCTTTTATGTTTTCACAATATGTTTTAAAAAATGTTTTCAACATATTTGACCATCCCTGTGGGCTTAATGAGGATTGAATAATTTTTGTGTCTAAAGTGGGAGGTTTAGCTGTTCATAGTGATTGCAGGAGGTGGGTCTTTGAGACAGTTTTGATTTTTTTGGAATACAGATAGATTCACATAATATGAAAACAGCTGTGCAAACTGCATCATTTCAGCAGCATATCTATTGCAGATTAGTCTACTAGTTCCAAGTGTAAGTGCAGTTACGCTAGAAGGTGTGTGAACATTATTGGTTTGTAAGTGGCTCTAGTTTAGCAAGTGTGACCTCTGGAGTTACCCAACTTAATATATGGTAAGATTATTGTGCTGGACAGTAATAATTTGCTTTGCTTTTAGCACTGTAAATTACTCTGCTGGAAGAGGATGTCATGTCACTTTCAAGCAGTGTAATCCAGATGGCTGGAGGGGAATAGTTTACTATGTAGTTTGAGGAATTGGTTTTAAAGGGTAGAGTAAGGCATATAACGTGTGACTGGGGAATCAAATGGATTTTGGAGACTGAAACTGTGTTTTACAAATGTGAGTTTTCTGAAGGAATCAGTAGGTATGTGGTAAAAGAATCTAGCCAAGAGACTGTGATTTTCAAAGATTTTTTTACATGTTCTTTCACCAAAACTGCTT
Organism: Falco punctatus; assembly: GCF_963210335.1. NCBI lineage: Eukaryota > Metazoa > Chordata > Aves > Falconiformes > Falconidae > Falco > Falco punctatus. The sequence continues at coordinate 3,663,298 of NC_137587.1, forward strand.
AAGCTGTCATGAGATGCCTGTGGAGGGGTATACCTTGCCTCACTCTCCTTGTCTTTTAGTGTCAGTCAACTTTCATGATGGAAATGGGAGAGCAAATGTGCTAGAGGTTTAAAATCAGAAATGTCAGGAAGAGAAATGGTGAATTGGGAATACTTGCTTCTTATTTAAAAACAAATAAAACCTGCAAAGCTTGTAAGCCAAGCAAACTATTGTCTGTGCAGCATATTTTTTAATCAAACTGCATTCGTACATCTTAGACCTTTTTTTTTGATACCAAAATTGTACTTAGGTAATTCCATGGAGGAGGCCAGCTTATTAGTGGTTATTAAAATAATGAGTAGTTGTAACTTCTAGCTTGAGTAACTTGTAAGCCACTAATGACTGCAAGAACAAACTAGGAGTAGGATCCACTTGTATGAGCTTGAATTTTATATTCTGCTCCACCAGTCAGATACGAGGGAAAAAGGGTAGTGGACTAGGTGGCCATTTGTTTTCCAGTATGGTAGTTCTTTCTTGCTTTTCCGCCTGTAGTTAGCAGTTTATTAGTTAGCAGACCTGTATGTATGCTCTCTCACATAAGCAGTGTAACCCTTTACACCAAAGAGTAAATTATTATGGAAATAGTAAGTTCAATAATTTGATTTTAAAAGAAAATCCACTTGACTTGTAATAACATTGAAAATACTGTTGTATTGCTCATGTAGCCCATGTTCTAACTAAGAGCGCTTCAATATTTTCTTGAGCATAACCAATTTGGAATCTGCACAGCTGGGGAGAAATGTGGTTAATGGTGCAAAAGCTGGTGAAACTGACTAAAGATAAGTATGAGTTATCTCACTCAATTTCCTTTTTGAAGCAGACTTGTACAATTTCTATAATGGGTGTCTAAAAAAAAAAGTATTGAATTTTTAGCATCCTCAAAATTGTACACGTACTGCATTCTTCTTGTTAACAGCAGGATTCTGTTTGTTTTTCTGTCTCTCTTTTTTTCTAGCCAAATTTTGGTGCTTCTTTACATATCCTCAAAGTAGAGATTGGAGGTGATGGACAGTCAACAGGTATGGATTTTGTGAGCAGGGTTTAACTTCTTGTTGTAGTGATGCCCTGTGTAACATGTCCTACATGTCCTTTAGCTGAGGCTTGGAGATGCATTCTGTAGTTGTCCTGAAGTTACAGAAAAACATTAACAATGTCTGTTGACTTGTAGAAGAGAAATTTATATTTAATGTTCTCTAGGGACAGTTCTCACTATCATATGGTTAATAGGTTGCATTCTAGAGAAAAAATGTTTTCTTCCCCCCCCAAGATTAAGAAATCTCTAGTAGCTTTCTGAGTTGCAGTGCATTTCTCAAACACCGGTTTTGCAAAACTTGTGTAGGACTAGGTGGTTATGTCTTAAAAGCATGAAAATGCCAAAGACAGCAGGTCAGAAGCAATTATGTTCCTTTGGTTTAGTCAACTGCTACATTTGACTGGAGTGGTGGTGTCTGTAGGCACTATTTTTTCTTGCCTGGCCACAATTGAAAATGTCTTTGTGTAATTTGCCTAGTCAAGTGTTAGTAAGATAAAAAGTTATCAATCCTATTTTCTGTAATGAAATGTGCTGTTTCAGCAGTCTTCATTAAAAAAAAAAAGTCTCATCAGAAGAGATGTCTGGAACAATTAAGCATATAGTTTAGTGTAAGTAATTGTTGCAGTTGCATGCACAAATTATTAATTGGCTTTTGTGTGTAATGACTTCCCATGCAACACTGATTCTTTTCCACCTTTCTGGTTTGTTTACCTTTGCCTGAGGGAATTCAGTGCCGTAGCCTTCAGTTTCAGAGACGCTTCCTGCAAGTCATGGAACACCATCGAAATTATAAACTAGATCTTTTACTATTAAAAAAAATATGTATCTTTCCTGTCACTGGAAAACTTCATGGCAGTTCCTTTCTTTTTTCTCCCTGGACTTGCCTTGCACAGAAGAGACAAACTATTACCTTCTTTTGTTTGCTTTTTGGTTTAGATATAACTTGCTTCTACAAGTGTGGTGTTTTGTTTTTTTTTTTTTTTTTTTTTTTTTGTGGTTTTTTTTTTTTTTTTGTTCTTCCCCACCCCCTCCAGATCTTAATGCTGTAACTTTCCTAGTGGTTTTTGGGACCAAGATAATCATGAATATAGCTTCAGTATTACCATAGGTAGGGATAGAAAATGACCTGTAGCTAATCACATTCTGATGTTAAAAGCAGGCATAGTTCCTTAAAAATAAAAATCACTAAATTAGTGCTAAGTTAATACGCTAAGAATGAAGGGTGGCAAGTCTTGCATGTTCCCTCCTGCTGCTCATTTTGCTTTAAAATACATACGTACCAAAGAACGTGAACCATGTTGGAGGTATGTGCTTGCATACTATGGCAGTGAGCAATACAGAAAACTTTAGAATGTGTAACAGCTTATGACACAGAAGATAATTGTGAGCTATCTGTCTCTTTCCTTCCTAGATGGTACTGAACCCTCCCATATGCACTATGAAAATGATGAGAACTACTTCCGGGGCTATGAATGGTGGCTGATGAAAGAAGCTAAAAAGAGGAACCCCAAAATTAAACTGATTGGTAAATTGCTGCAAGCATTAGGATTTATATGCTTTTTCCCCCCTTAACTAAAGTGCATTTCTTACCCTTAATTAGCATATTATTTTTAATAGGCAAATGTTTTGATGTTGCAGTAGACAAACTAGAATGTCTAATATTTGGTAATGTTGCCTTGATGCTTCACTTAAACTTACTGTGTTTTCCTTTGTTACTTTCTTTTATTGTGCTATAACATAGGATAAGAAATGACTCTAATAATTTGTTTGTATCAAGTAAAATTAATGCTTAAGCTCTATCACAGCAATGAATTTGATTTATCATGAGAGCTGAATTTTTGAACAACAGAATAAAAATTTGGAGAGATAAAGTGAAATTACAGGAAATGTAGATCTGTGAACCTTATACATGCTAAATTCAATGATGTGTTCTTACTACAAACCCATCAGCCCTTCCCCACTATGGTGGTTCTTGTCTTCTGATTTGTCTAACGTATGTAGTTGAGTTATAAGAGGACTTTCCTGTCTCCCTGTTTTGATTGTGGGTTGTGTGTGTGTTGTGACAGTACAAATGTGGAAGCCTAAACTTTAACTGAAGCACTTCACAAAATTTATGTCACATGAAACAAGAAATCTATTGATTGAAGTATCTAATCCCATCCTCTTCCTGGGATTAGGCTGGGTGGATTTGCTGGTCAGGTTCTTAGACAGGCCCTGTGACAAGGAGTAAGCTTACAATCTATGACTAATTGTGGTTATTAATAAACCTTCCTCTTCCCTCAGATCAAGCTCTCAACAAAGGAAAGAGGGTTTGCCTTTGAATTAGCTCACGGTGTCTTATACAATGCCAGCTGAAAACTTAGCAGAATCTGGTTAGGTTAATTTCTTGTTCTCATTTAAAAGACCCAGTAAACAGCTCAGACGCGGAAAAGCTTTCTCATGATCCTAGTCTTTCTTCCTCTATTATGATGAGATCATCACTTCTTCTGAAATTAATATTCAGGAGATTAACAATTTTTGGTGTTCAGTATTGATCCTTTGTCTATAAATCTGTGAATTTTTATCCTAAAATCTTTGAAATTTTAGATTTTTTAGAGCTAATTCCACACAATTGAAAGATTGTACATAGTCAGTTGTATTCTAGTAATGAAGGCTTTCTAGCTTAAAAAAAGGGAAGCTATTAATATATTTGATCACAATTTATATTAGAGCATACTCTCCAGTTTTATTTTCTGTTTCCTAATGAAACGGTTTCAGTTTCATAATGAAAGTTATGTTTCATTGTTTCTCTGGAACAATGTGAATTTGAAGTGCATATGTGCTCCTTCTTTTTAGGTAGAACAAATTACAGCTTGCTGTTGAAGCTTGCTGAATAATGTAAACCAACCACTTACCCAATTCATTTGTTTTTCTTCTCTCTTTCCAGGATTACCTTGGACATTTCCAGCATGGGTGGGGAAGGGTGAAAACTGGCCCTATGACTATCCAGATGTCACTGCTTACTATGTTGTTTCTTGGATATTAGGAGCTAAACAGTATCATGATTTGGATATTGATTATGTTGGGGTCAGTAAAGCAAAACTTCCTGTGTATTTTATTTATAGTCATTCTTAAGATCTTGGTCTTGCCTCTCCTTGTTGATTACTGGAGGAGGGGGATGGGAGGAGAAATTGTTATGTAATTGCAGTTTTGGCTTTTTCTGTTGCAAGAGGAAATGTTAGTTTACAGTCTTTCTGCAATAATGGCCGTTAAAATAGAATCTGTAAAATAGCTAGTGTCCTGCCTTCCCAGTTCTAGAATGAAGTTACCAGAGAAATTGAGAATTCTGGAATCTGTTTGAGTCTTGGGTTTGCGTGTTCTGCTTGGGTTTCAACAGTTACCAGCTAACAAAAAGCATTAGTTAAGACAGAGTGCGTGAAAGTCTGCTAATGTGACTTCTGGGCATGAAGTATGGTCACTGTTTTGTGGAAGGGCAATCCTCTACAAATTCTTCCATTTTTGCCTGTAGTATTTATAGTAGGTAAGGTAAAGCTGCATGTGTTACAGTACATTATAACTACTGTATTGTGGTGCAGTGCAATATATGGAAGTAGTGAATGAATGTCTGTGAAAAGTGTCATGATTTGGAGATGAGAGGGAGAAGCAGACAATCTGGAAAAACACATTTCAAGTTTACTGTTTGACTGAGAATCAACTTTTTATTTTTGTCTTCTGATTAAGAAAATACATGGCAATGATTCCTCTAAAATCAGTCCTATACTTACTGAAACAGTTACTTTGGACTTGTGTTTTGATATAAGACAGTTGTTTAACTTTAGAAAAGCTGAAAATCACTTCAGCAGTCCAGAGCAAAGCTGCTAAAACTATGGTTCCGATCCTTCAAAGGAAGCCTGACCTTTCTGCTGTAATGTGGGAAGGTAGATCTGATTTATCTCCCCTCTGGATTGTACCCCCCTTGGTGGGGGTGACTTACTTCAGCTGTGTCTGTCTTGCATTTGTGGCAATACAGTGATGCTTCAGCACTTTGGTTGTGGGGGACAGGGAGAACAACTGCTGTTAAATATTCTCCTTGTTATGCTAGAAGGTGAGTTCTGCATTTTATGTGTTTGAGCTATGTCTGGCTGCTGTGTTGTTACTTCACGGTGACTGGCCTTCTGAATTCTGTACTTCTAAGAAAAGGGAATTTTCTGCTTTTGCAGGCAATGTGGTGACATAGCATGTTGTCTGATTTCTTTGTGGGTATAATCTGAAATACAGGAAAGGAGTGAGGTCTGTGAAGGCTCAGAAACAGTCAAAACAATTTTAATGCTGTTCTGATTCTACTTTGTTAGCCTTTGCTGCTGTTTTGGTTTGTAACATGTTATATGTCATTATTTGCTTTATGGTGAAATGAGCCTTTCAGAAAATAGCTTTTTGGTTGGCTCATTTTTGAAGTCACATATGAGCACTTATGGAAAGATCTAGAAATGCCGAAATCAAATGGACATATCTCACCTGCAAGAAACTGCTCGTACACGGTTGGCTAATCTACACCTACAGGGATATACTGTGACTTTTACTGGGGGATGTGAGTCACAGTGTTCATGTTGTGGTTAGAAAGACAGTAAGAAGGTTTCTGAGTGTGCATTTCGTTGGCTGGGGTTATTGGTAGAAAGGAAGACCAGCATTCCAGCTTTTGATTTTTGAGCAATGTTTAGCTTAAATGCTCTTTCCGTAAAAGACGGGACAGTCCAGAGCAACAGAAATTAGATCATGTTGTGTCTGATCTGCTGGATCGAGATCTCTTGTGTTGAAGTATGCATATAGCCCTGTGTAAATTAGAAGGAACTGTAACAGAATTCGCTGTTGTTGAATAACCCCCTGCAGCGGTAGGCAGTTGTTTGATACAGAACTTCCTCTAGCTCTTCTGTGTCAGTGCACGGCAACAGTGCCCCTTCATTAGGACCACACCGTGAAGCCACAATGTGTTTCTCAACGATTCCTAACGAACTGTAGGCCCATTAGTAATTATGTCCTGTGTAATACTGCTACCCTTGTAGAGCTCAAGCAGCTCTAGAGTTCTTTACAGCAAGAAGGCAGTTAGTAGACCTTAGAGACAGATGAACAAACAGGTATTTTGCACCTTCATACAGAATTGTCTCCTGAAGAGCTGATAACAAAACCAGCCAGAGCAATTTCCTCTAGCAAACTGAAACCATGGAGTTCATTAATGAATTGTATAATCTTCCATATACATAAATAAAATCTTTCGTTATGCATTGACATATGCTGATTTTTCTAAATGGCTTTTTATTTTTCCTTTATAGATATGGAATGAAAGGGCATTTAGTAGCAAATACATTAAGGTATGTATTTTTTCCTGTTTATCTAAAGTGAAATGTTTGTTACCATATGTAAACAATTAGCTTTTCTGAATTTCCCTAGAAAAGGCACCTTAATCCTGCAGCTACTTCACTTACTGAACTCCATTTCTTGTAGTTGCAGGCATGGAATGCCCACAAGGTCAGATCTCTAGATCTTTTTTTTTTGTGTGTCAGAGACTCTTATTTTGAAGTTTAAGTGTGTCACTGTATGCTAAACGTTTAGGACCTCTAAATTTTAATGGAAACTCCAGTTGATGCTACTGAAACTGTAAAAATTAATCATCTTTATACTGGCTTGGATATAGTTATAAGTCTGAGATCTGTAATTACTTAAAATTCTGTACAGTGTTCCAGTGGATATAATACCCTTAAATTATTGCTATAAAACTAGAGTTTCTGATTTTATGGAAAACATAAGAAAGGCTCTGTGTTTGTAGCAGTACAACATTTGGTACCTCCTGTTCTAAAAGAGTTGGAGGAATACAGTGTTTCACATAAGCAACCTTGAGATACTTCTAATATCTCACAGCTGCCTGCTCCTGCTGCCCCACGCCCTTTTTTGAAAACTCACTTGTTATGTTATGCTGAAGTGGAATTTTAAGTATGAGCTTCTGCTTTGTTAATTTCCTTGTTGCTGCTTTGAGGCTAAGAAGCAATAGCATTGCCACATCTTAAAAGCAAATAAGAGTTAAATTGAGTGCGTAGAAAAACTGCTGATTTTTTTGTTCTTTTAGAACTCAGCAGGGATTGGATCCCGTCTGCTTAAAATTAGTCGATTAGTGGCTATTAGAAAAGTTTCAGTTCTTACAGTTTGTGTGCATTGGAAGAGGTTAGTCACATCATTTGTCCTTGGTAACTTCTGCAGTTATTTTGTTCAATGGTTACTTTTAGTACAGGGAATGGCATACAACCGTTAAACTTGATGTTGCAGTAAGAAGAAAAAAAAGTATCTTTCATGAGGCTGGCATATATAAAATTCTTCCTACTCCTGAAAACTGAGAAAGCTCTCCTATAAAGCATTTCTTTTAAAAATTATATTTCCTAGTATATAGAATTAGATGAATACCCTTACAGCTGTTTCCTGTGATTTGTGCACAGCTTTGATTGAGGGAGAGCAGGAAGCACTGGCAGAAAGCTCTGTGCTGGTCATATACCTTGTACAAAGAAAAAAGAATACCCTATATACAGCTTTATGGGTTTTCTTGTTAACAAATATGTTAATCAACCATGTATTTTAAACTTATTTACTGGGTCCCCTGCCACCACAGTAACTTAGTTTCCAAGTCTTATTGCATCTTATACCAAATTCTGTTACATATACTTCACTCCACAGGTAATTTCGTTAAAGGTATTTTCTAGACTCTCACTTTTGTAGGCTGCTAAGCCACTAGTTCCTTTTGGACACAAGTTTGGCACTAGAGTTTGAGTGACTTACAAAATCCATTCCAGAGAAAATAAAAATACACTGAAGGGTGAAACAGCAAGATGTCTTTGCATCTGTGTCAGTGTCTTATTTCTTTGGGCACGTTAAGTAACAAAACTGGTGGGTGTTTAGATGCTTCAGGTTTTGCTATTGAAGCTACTGAAATCTGTCTAAACTTGTTCAGTGGGTGTGCTTAGATTCCTCTTAAAATATCCCATCCCAATGTGTGTTCAGCACAAACCACAGCCTAACTTTTTTTAAAGCTAGGAAATGAGTTTATAGGGTACTGTCTACATTCCAAAAAACACCTCAGGATCTTGAAAATTTCTGTTACATTTGGCCTCAGGCAAAGAGGGTTCCAGATTTTTCTTTTTTAAAACAGAAAAGCATTTTGCTAATTGGGTATAGGCGAATGGAGAAATCATTCTAGTAAGGATACTGGTAGTCTTCCAAAGGATAATCCTAACCATAGGCAAGGTATGCTGGTAGGGGAGGAGTGAGAAAGGGGTGTGTGTGTGGACTTCCAAGTAGAAATCTCTAGTTGTACAGTGTGTGTCATGAAAGCAAGACCAAACAGAACTGAAGTGCTTGTTTGCAGGCTGGAATAAAACAATGCGAGTGAGATAGAAGATAAATAGTGAGAAATCTTTTTTGGTTTTTTTTGAGCTGCAAATTTTATTTTTTCACTGACTAGATGTTATGTTGCTTGGAACATCTGAGACTGAATTGTTTGTAAAAAGAATCATCAGGGAGAGAAGGCAGGTATTACTGTAAATAAAATACTCATTTTTTTCCCTGTATCACTTATTGGCTTTTTTTTAAGACTGGTATTCTGGCTTTCTGTATGTCTTGTAGGAAATAAAAATGTTTTACTTTGCTCAGTCCTATGTCATGTCACAAGGGGGCTTTCTCGGCTGTCTTGGCTTCCTAATGTGGGGAGAATGAATGTGGAGAACGAACTGTTGAGTATGTGGCATTCTGTTTGTGAGGGTTTTAACTGCTGTTGAAGTGAGACTAAGCTTTTGGCTTCTAGAGCTAAATGTTTAGTTTAAAATTTGGTCGTAAAATCACCCAGATATTTGCTGAAAAGTGTCAGCCTTCCCTCCACTGTATGTTAGTTCATATAGGGCTTTTTATTTAATACCTGTTTTACCATTCATTCTCTTACACTTTGCAGTGTCACATTGCATCTGTTCTCTACTGGCACAATAGTTCTATTTGCAGTCTGCCATTTCGAAAAAGGTCTCTATACTGAAGTGTGCCATTGCACACCAAACATTTTGTGTGATGTCTGACATACAGATGACATAGATTTTAGTCATGACATAATTTTAGTTACTTCATCCGCAAAGGCACTAGTTATGTTTCTTAAGTAGAAAAATGAAAACAGAAATGTTGACTCTGTTGCTTAGGAATTCTTATTCAAGAAGATCCTGTTCTTCCAATTATATTTTAAAATACTGTCGTCTTAAAGTAACATTAAAATTTAATGAGTATTGGTGTATAAATATGAATGCTGCGTTTGGGGGAACCATTCTGCATATGTTACTATGGAGTGCATTTTGAGTCTATTTTGTGTCCTTGGTACTCATCTAACAACATGGAAATTCTGTAACCTTTCTAGTAATTTTGTTCTTCTGAACTGTCTCTATGGTTAAGCTATTTTCCCAAATTATAGATAGCTAGAAAGCTTTAAATTGCAACGACCTACCTGCAAGTATTTCTACCATCATGAATTTTTCTTCTGGTAAACTTTGTGCTTCAAAGGTTTCAAGTAGCTGAACAGAACTTCATTACTACTTTTCTTCTTAATCTTCCTAGTAAGTTTTATGTCCTTTAGGTCTAGGCTTTTGTTATCACCAACATTTGGACTTTACTTTGTATCCTTATTTGACTACACATCAGAATAGAAATGCTTACTATTCTTCAGTTTGCTGGAGGGCTGTTAGAAGCAGTTGTTTAAGGATTCATGCCTACTGGTCTTCAAAGGGTTGGAAAAATCTTTCTCATGCATGCATACATACAGCACATAGTACATAATTCCTTTATATCCAAGGTTGAAAAAAGGATTTTGGACTGTGGACTGATGTCCTTTCTCAGAGCAACTCTATGTGGAAGCTGCTGGAAATCCTTTATTATTTTTTTTATTGTTATTCAGTGTTCAAATAAAACATTCTTGTATAATACCAGCCCTCTATAAACCTGGTTCATTCTTAACTGTTAGATCTGGCTATATTTTGCCTGGGTAGACGTGAGCGGTTTATCATCTTTGACAGTGAAACAGTAAGGAGAAGCTGGAAAACAGAATAGGAATTCTCTTCTGAGTTGACTGCCCTCAGTTTTGTTGTAAATATGACGATTCCAGTTTTATGCATTATGTTCTTAAAAATTAGACATATGAGAGCCAAGTAGTGTGTAAAGTTAAATATTAGACACCTACAACATCAAGGATTTTTTTTGTTCTGTAAAACAGCCTGTGAAAAGAATGCGGAGGTGTTCTTTGCCTACAGATGTTTGGCAAGCATTTCTGTTCTTGTGGAGAACTGCATGGTTACAAGGTCTTCTCTATTTTAAAACTTCAGTCCCTGTTTTCTCAATATACTTTTTGAGGGATCAGGTTAACTTTCAGTTCTGATCACTTGTGGAGGTATGTCCACTTCCACTTTCCATTCAGTCATCATTTTTAGATCAACTTAGCATGACTGACTATGATAAATCCATTAGTCATATGTAGTGTATTACATGCATGTGCTTGATGGAGTCAGTATGTTGAGAGTGTTTGAGAGGAGTACGCATAGGGACATGGGGTGTCAAAAGTAATCCAAATGATGAGAAGCCCATTTTTGTGTAATGGCTATCTGAATGTCATAGATAAACCTTCAGTATTAAAAATACCTATCATTAACTTTGTCTTAGTTGTCATTATGGCTCTTCTTTTGAGAAGTGAGAGCTTCTCTTACCCGTCTTGGTCTGAAGAAAAATGCTTTCAATGATTCCCCCTACAGTTCTGAAATGTTTTCAGTCTTAAAATTTTCATGTTGCCTAGTTGACGAAGACTGTACTTTAAGTGGTGTTATCTGTTACTAAGGTACTTCGACAATCTTTGGACAGACTGGGTCTAAGGAACATTGGCATCATCGCTGCGGATGGAGATTGGAACGTTTCAAAGGAGATGATAGTTGATCCCTATCTTAATGATGCTGTTGAGGTAGTCGGGTAAGTGCGGGAGAAGGGAGGAGTTTTAAATATTGCTTATTGCTTTATTTCTGTAAGTAAGTCTTCATCTCCATTTTGAGAAGTCTTATGTTCTTATTTCATACTTCCTAGCCATTCCCAGCTCTTTCATCATCATGTACAGTGGTGACTGATCACTCTTCCCTGTCTTCCTCTCTTCTTTCAGTTTAGTACACGTTAGGTAACCTTACTGCTCTTCCATCATTTCTTTCAAGTGTTCAGGAGCTATGTCTTAGGCTTCTTATCTTGGCAGTAGTGAATGATGGGAGACTTCTAGCTAATCTGCATGTGCATCTTCAGTCAGAAAAACCTTAGGACTAAATTCTTTGGTCTGCAGTTAGGTTTAATTTCAGGTGAACTTGAACTTTCACACTGGAACTTATCACCCTGGGACTTTCCATGCTTGCAGCATTCGCTGTTACATGTCCTTTGCCTGAGATTTTTCTGGTCATGTCCTAAAGCTAGGAGTTTGTTTGTTGCTTATGCCCGATAACAGATAGTATTAGAAGAACACACACAGACAGTAAAATAGAAGTAAAGACATGCATCCAAGGTTTGTTTGTAAACTAATGCAACGTGTATCAATTTTAGCAGCTAGGAACACCCACTGTTCACACTTTTCTTACTACCTTGCTTCTGTCAAGTGGCTTGATACTTACTATGCTGCTCTTGCTTTCTTGTTAGTCTCTGATTTCTCAAAACTATAAATAGGTTTTTAAAACTTAAAGCATGTTCCCACTGGAAATGGCCTATACATGTATAAATTGTTCACTTGTGCTATATTTGTTAACTGTTTTACCTCTGTTGTTAATGCTACTGTGGTAAGAACATACTTGTAGTCACTAGTGTGTCATTTATCCTCATTTATATGTAAGGGGGTGTGGTATGCTCATAATTGTTTGAACTAATGCATGGTCCAAAGGTTATAGCAAGTCAGTTAAGCAGGGATTTTATAAAGAAACTGCTTTCATATGTGGTGAGCTTGTAAACACTGATCGCCTGGAAGTGACTGCCTGAGTAATACCAACTACAATGCCAGCATTGGCTAACTCATTTGGTTTAAAAACTTAGAACTTAGATTAGGCAAGACTTGCACCTCAGCAAGTTATAGTGCATTAAGAAATGTTTTAATTATGATTTCCATGCCAATGGAACTTGCAGAATGAGTGCACTGAGTATGTATGGTTCTTACTTGTTGAAGAGCTTGACAGAATCAAGGTTAGGAGTACCTTTTTTTTGTTTGTAGCCTTCAGGATCATAAACATGTTTTCTTTGTTCTTTAAGATGAAAGTTCTTTTTGTCAGAGGTTTTTCCTGAATGTCATACAGATTTTTCCCCAATTTCCCCACTCCTGCTGATCACAAAAAAAATGAAGAGTTATGAGAATATTTTCTGTTCAGTAGTGTTGTTATCTATCAGAAATTAAGATTAGTACAAAATGAGAACACCGTGTTTCTCAGCCAATGCTGACTTTAAGGCACCAACTATGAGAGTTCTTGCTGACCTAGAAGAAAGTAATAGCATTTAGGTGTCTGTCCTTCAAATGCTCAGGTTCAGAAAGCTGCTGAAAGTACACTGTATCCATATGTCTCTTAGATAACAGTGTCTAGTTGTTTGCAAAATCTGCTGGACAGATATCTTTTCCTAAACAGTCTTAAATTCTATTCTCAGAAACCCTTTCCTGTACATTATTCTATAATCTTTTTTCAAGTATAACCCTCTCTGTGGGTTTTTCTTAGTTCTTCTATTTTGGAATTGGAACCTGGAATGAAATTTACATTGTTTTATTTAGAAATTATCAAGACAATTGAGGTGATTACTTTGGCATCCAGCCACAAAAAGTAACTGACTTTTCATTGTGTTTCCTTTAATTTTCCTTTCTTTCCTTTCTCACATCAGGTAAATTTTACCTTGATACCATGGCTCCCCATGATGCTTTGTCCCTGCCTAAAATACCGTTTGCAATTTGAAGCATATATAAGGTAGATTTAAGGTTTCTATGTCTGTTTTCTTCCTTGTACTTTTGCTGTCATCTAGCTTGATTGTCTGGCTTGAGACTTGAAAGATAGAGGACTATCTTAACAGGAGGCTGCACAGCCACTTGTTCACTCCCCTCTGTGGGGTGGGAGGGGGAGAGTCAGAAGGGTAAAAGTGAAAAAACTCACAAGTTGAGGTAAAGACAGCTTAACAGGGAAAACAAAAGCTGTGTGTGCAAGCAAAGCAAAATGTGAACTTCCTGAGTACTGGACCTGGTACCATCTTATGGGGACATCGCTTGCAGTCTTGCACCCTGCTTGGACTTTTCTGTCCACCTTGGTGGGAGACTTTACTAAAATCAAGATATATCTACTGATTTCACCTTGCCTGCACAAGTAGTCATCTTGCCGTAGAAAGCAGTTGTGTTTGTCAGGCATGACTGGCCCTTGGTAAATCCGTGCTGCCATTCCCAAGCATCCTCCTATCCTTCTTGTGCTTGGAAATGACTGCCAGGAAGAGTTGCTCTGTAACCTCCCTGGGGACCGAGGCTAGATTGATGGGCCTGTAGTTTCTTAGATCATCATTCTTGAAGACTGTCATTAAAACTGCTTCTCTGTAATCATCAGGAACTTCCCCTAACCGCTAAATGCTTTAGCCTTTGTATGTATGCTAAGTCTGCATATCAAATGCTGTCTTATTCTAATGCAAGATGTAACAGGAAAATACAGTGCAGCAGTAATACTAACATAGTGTTCAGACAAATTTCTTAGGACTTGAAGGCAAAAAATTTTGATTTCAGGCTACTGTCAAACTGCACATAAGCAAGTTCAGATACTGACCTGTGTGTGTGTAAATAAGATATCTTGCAGCACTGTTTCCTGCAGAGCGTGTTCCCTGTTAGGGAAGATTATGTATGGTAGAAATAGACAGAATGATTTAAAGATAGTTAGGCACTTGATGTTATCTGAATTTGCAAGTACAGCAAACACTGTTTAGGGGACCTGTGGACTTCAAGAAAATACATCATTAGACTTAGTCTTACGTGACACTTTAAATTTGTTGCATTGACTTTCAAGGCCTTAAAATGTCCCTAGGGAAAAGTACAGTGGTTGCAATTTTAAAATTTGAAATAAAGTGCAGTTGAATAATAAGGTGTGTATGTGTCTGAGTTTTTTTCTTGCTTCTTGTGTTGGCAGTGTTTGGAAAGAGCTGATCTCATTTGTTTTGCTTCACTGTTAAACTGAAATAGTTGATTATCAGAGAGAATAAGGGGAATCAACTCCTTAATTAAATGTTTACTGTACTTTCACAAGGTTTCTAAGTTATAGTTCAGTTGTCCTTACCTTGGATGTGATCCTTGTAGCCGTAACCTTGAACACTGTAACATTTAAGTGGCTGATCTGTAAATAGAGTATCTTGCATGAAATGTGATATACTTTGCCTTTAACTTTATCGGCAGTTTTAAGTAAGGAAATCAGAACCAGACATTTTTAATTTTTCCTTTTGTGATGTATTTTGAGGTTTGGCATGATAGAGGAAGAAGGTGTCCTCCTTTGAAGGCACTTTTGTTCTTCACAATCTATTCTGTTTTTTTTGGTGTAACAGTTGTAAAAACAAGAATTGGAACATGATTTGTTTTTGAAATATGCTCAAATAGTGCTGAAGAAGATGCTGCCTTTCCCAATATAAATTTTAGACAATCTGAAAAACATTTTTTTATTTGTCCCTTCTCTCTCTTCTTTGCTCTTTTTTTTCCTCCCAAAGCTGTTGAGATACACATTGGATAAGCATGGTCTGCAGCAGGTGAGGATCATAGCCAGCGATAGACTGTGGGAGCCCATTTCCTTTGTCTTGCTGCTTGACTCTGAGCTCCACGGAGTGGTCGATGTGATTGGGTAGGGGGTTCTCTCTGTTTTTCTTTCTTGGTAGTCTGTTCATAGTTTGACTTCATCTTGCTTGTCTATAACACAGCCAAAACTTTACCTCTGTACTCTGACTTGCAATGAAAGGATTGATACTATAATATTTTTTTTTTACTAACACCATCAAATCACACAGGTGACAGCTTGAACCCTTGATAGAATAGTCATGATCCAATTATAATGGAGAAGATTCCTGTTGGCTGTGGTTGCACTTTGGGTGGATTGAAGGTTTTTTGGGCAACCCTGTTTATTCTGAGGGTTGTTTTGGTTCAGTAGTTGGTATGCAAAAAGTGCTTTACCTTTACAGCTTTGTATACGGCCTTGTATTACTAACTTCTGCTAGTCTCTTACAGAAATGGGTGTGATCCAGTAATGAATTTGGGCTGTGATTCTTTTTTTAGTTAAAATAATGTCTTGATTGTTAGTTCCCATTTTGTTTTGATGAGAAGGTTGTGTTTGGAAAGCATGCAGCCAGCTGACTTGTGTTTCTAGTTCTGGGTTTCATCATATGATGCTGATATTTTGCAAAAGCAGTAGACTAAATTTGAGATTGATTACTGACTTTGCTGAATGGAATTGTGTGTATGTGTAATGTGTAATGACTTGCTCATTGCCTTTCTTTTTACAGTAGCTCTACATTTTAATTATTAGGTTCCATAAACTTGCCTGACCCAATCACGTGCTTCAAATGTGGGTGTTCCTCGCTTCAACTTGAGTCTTGTTCATTCATTTTTATAGATCTGACCCACACAGGAGATGTAGAAATGAAAGCTTTCCCTCCACATATGGATAGGCAGTTAGTTCTCCACCCCCCCACCCCCCCCCCAATCAATTCCTCCTCCTGTTCTGAACAACAAAAAGTATCCTGACAGTTTTTTGCAAGTGGAGCCTTGGATCATGTGTGGATCAACAAGTGAACACAACTGGGAACTCACTGACCAGACACAAATCCACTGTGATTACCATCATCCCAACGCAGGGACCAGGGACTGTGCTTCCTTTCTGTTTTTTGGCAGCTACAAATATGCACCCAGAGTCCTGAAGTTCAGCTGTTTTTACACAATCTCAGTAAGCTGTAGTTGCTTAACTTTTTGCAAGTGTAAGTTTTATGTCCCTAATCTGATTCAATTTTAATAGGGAGATGAAATACTCTCTTGTGTAATGAATAATCAGTTGGCTACTGGATGTTTAGTGGTGCACATCTCATCATGGTATTTTAAAAAAAGAATTGTTGGCTTTCTTTTTTATTTGAAACCATAAAAAGTATTTCAGATAGCCATACTTTTACATAAATGTACATTAAATCAATTTTGGACTTGGTAATGTACTTTTTGATCTGTGACGTTTCTCATCAGAGGAGCTAGATGGCAGATTAGTTAAAGCTGCTGCTTTTGTTTTATTTTGCACTATATGCATCCAGGCTTCATCTGAAAGATATTGTAATGGCTAGAAATTAGAGGGAACCCTGAAGATGCACTGTAAAACTATTAATGGAAGTTCAAGTAGGAATGACCCAGGTCACCAAAGCTCTTTCTTTATAATGTGTATTTCCAAACAAACTTTTCAGAGCTATTACTATTGCATCAATTTTAGTAGTGAAATTAAATATGATTAATTATAAACAAGTATTACTCTTACTTTGAACACATTTAAATTATATTGTAGCTCTTGAAAACAATGTTTTTCAGGGATGGACTTGCAAATTCCATGGCCACTCATAGGGATACTTTAGATGTGCTACTTGTTTGTAACACAGTTAAACCAGTTAGATTTTTGCATGCTGTAGGGTTAGAGACCAAGCTATTCTGTGTTGAAAATCCTTATCCTCCGTGCCCCCCCTGCTGTTAATTGAAAGAAAACAGCAAGTCTTTAGAAAGAGTCAGTGGGATTAAGTGTAACAACTTCAATTTTCACCTAATATAAATTTAGTATGCCATTAGGTGGCAGCCCAGTCTTCTTGGTTAGAAGCATCTTAATCAGATCTATTCTAAATGCACATCTGGCTGGCTGAAAGTGTTGCAGAAAACAAAGACTTTCAAAGAATTTTTTTAGACCTAATTATGCCCAAGTTAACAACCGAAGAAAAACAAGATGAAGTTGTGACATTACCACATGATGGAATCATGATGTGGTGCCTGTACTAGTGGGAATTTAAACTGTCCCAAGTCCCTCTCGGGCCTGTGTGCCGATACAGAATGAGTAGTAGGAAAGACAGGGTTGTTTAGCTGGTGATTTCTGTTTTCTAGAGGTATTTTTGAGAACTATATTTTGAGAGTTTCACAAGTAGTGCTTTCCTGCAAAGCTTCATTGGAGTGATGGTATAGTACAGGATGATCTTTTTTTAAAGATTTATTTAGTTGCTGCTGCCTTGTACTGATGCATGAGAGAGAAGTTGTGGAAAACCTTGCTATTTCTATCCTGATTTTCCCCTTCTGCCCCTTTGGGCCATTGCTATATGGAGAACAAAAAATAACACAGTTAGTTAACTGACTTGAAGTCACTGTGGGCAACTGTGTGAAACAGCATTTGCAATCCATAAGTAGAAAAGCTTTTCTGATTTAATGCCACTTTCTTAACATCTGATTTAGTTCAGTTGCCCTACACAGGCAACTATGATTTTTTTTTCCCCATTGAAGTTATATTGCTTCATCATCTACTGTGTAAAGCACACGTAATCCTGTGATAGTTAATATTGCAAAAATACTTTCTTACCACTCTTAACAGATAGAGGCCCTGATGATGAATCAAGCATCTGCTGGTTCCAGAGAGATTGAAAGGAAGAGGGAACAATGAAAATGCTTTTTCAGTAAATGACAGTGATTTGCAGAATTACTATCATTACAGCAGTGATAGTAAATAGGTGTTGGTAAATTCCCTTGCAGTGATAAGAGGTTTAAACTTATGTGTCACTTCTATTGTAATTCTGTTCCCACTATTCCTTTCATTACCTTTTTTCCACCAAGATCCATTCCTTTTCCCCCTTTTGCGATATACATCACTTTCCTCTCTCTTTGCAATGGTCTTCTGTTATAGTGTGCCAGTCTCTGCTTTATGAGCAGAAAATCCAAAATCCCACTGCTTCTGCTGAATTCTCTAAGAATGATGCTGCCTGAAAACTGGAGTAGAGTTTATGCAAGAAGGAAAGGTGTTTAGGAGTCTGTTTTTTCCTGAAATTTTGACCAGGATACTTGAGTCTCTCCAAATGGTAGTGGTCCTTGAGTGGACCAATTACTTCCTGAGGGTAATTGCACTAAGAAAGTAAAGCAGAACCCCTTGGTTAACAGCAATATAAGTGAAAAGCAAAGGCAGTGTAAATTGTGTTCAGTAACAGTAATTGAAATTGCATCGAAGAGCAAAATGATTCATTTCTCAACTGGCAGTGAGACTGCTTTACCCGATTGCTTATTAGTGGGAAAAAATGAGAATTAAGTGTGTGGGCTTTAAGTGGAGCAAAGCTGCTGGTAAAGATTCTCTTCCTTTAGAACCCGATTGTTCTCCCTGTAACTTTAATCCTGTTTGTCATCCCTATTTTCCAATATACATTTTTACAATTTATTTCTACAGCTTTAGTGTCTTTGCACTGAATTATTTCTCTTTCCTCTAATGCTGATAAAGGCAGCCCTCTGTTTTGGTGCAGGAAATCAGAGCTCTTTAGATCTTATTACTGTGTAATCTTAACATAAAGCTCTCTATAACATCTCCCTGCTTTCCCCCTGCCCACCCCCTAACCCCCCTTGTTGTAAAGTGCGGTTTGTATTTGGCAGGAATGTTGACTCCTAATACTTAAGAAAGAGTTCTTCAGGATATGGAGTGTAGAAAGGCGAATTATTCCTTCTTTGCAAGCTACATGCTTTATGCTGTTACAAAAACCTCTGCTTGGTATTGGTGTTTCCAAGCCAGAGGGGAAATACACAGTAACCTGTGTGGTAGAGAAGATTGCAGCTAAAATCTCTGCTCTCTGTTACATTATCAGTAGTGAAGCTATGTATGAATGACTACAGCACATGACCGGTTGTCCAGTATGGGGAAAATAATGAGAAAAAAACCCCACCCCAACAGTCAGCCTAGAAAAAACGGTATTTCTTGTATCCTTGTCACAAATGTATCAGCTGGTCAAGTTTCAGGCTGATAGTAAAGGAAATATTGATGTCTTCCTGCCCAGTGCTGACCGTTTCATTGTAGTCTATGTATTTGGTTTGTTCAATGAGTGTGCTAAGTGAGGGGAAAATCATGGCCCTGTTTTCTACTCTTGATTTGAAAAGTTTTGTTTTCAGTTAGACTAATCTGGTACAGTGAATCAGTGTTGTGATTGAGTGTAATCAGTTGTCTTTATTTGGGAGAAAGCATATCATCATATTGAGGAAGATCTTGGAAAGAAAATTAGCTTTCATTGTATGTTTCAACTATTTTCATTTTACACCTCTGTAACTTTTATAGTCCAGCTAGCGTGCCTTTTTGAAATCTGAGTTTATTAAAAAGGTGTGCAGAATTAGCCAGGTTCATGTTTAGGTCCCAAGACAGTCATGCAGTTAAGTTCTTAGAATAATTTCTAGTACTGTATATTACTGTTGATTTTATAATTATTTAAGTTTGGTTTTTTTAAGATAGTACATTTATTTCGCACATTTATGAAAATCTTTAAGCTCAGTTTCAGGATGAAGTTCGCTTTAGCAAGCTGCAGAATTCCATGCTGTATTTAAAGCTAGGTTTGCTTATATGCTTGGCATGTAACAGAAGAAATAATCTTCTACTGATGCAAATACAATAAGCTACAGGATTTATAGTGCTCTGTCTTCCCATTTTCTTCTATTCTATTAGTACTATTCAAAAGAAAGCTTGTTTTTCATTTTCAATTTGGGGGAGGTGAATAATTTCTGCTGTATGTACTTTTCAGGCTTTGATTTTTCGTTCTGTGGTAAGTGCTCTTTCTTTTCATAATATTGTGTAGGGCTCACTATCCTGGAACAAAAACAGTGCCAAACGCCATATTAACTAAGAAGAAACTGTGGTCTTCAGAAGATTACAGTACTTTCAATGATGAAGGAGGTGCAGGCTGCTGGGCTCGGATCCTGAACCAAAACTATGTGAATGGAAATATGACCTCGTAAGTGTTGCGTTGCTTGCTTTCACAGCTTCTTTAAAACAGTTCTTACATATGTACTATACGACACATCCATCTGCTATGGTAAGGTAGTAAATAAACTGAAACCACTGTCACTCTGAATTCAAATATAATAGGTTATGAAGTCTATTGTCCTTAGTTTTTTCTGGGGTAGAAGTCCCACAAGTTTTAGTGTATTCTTGAATTACTGTTCCACAGTATCCAGTGGCTTATGCAGCTGAATTCAGATGCCTTTGAGACTCTGATATTTGTTAAAAAGGGTATGTTCTTAAGAAGAACTAACAACATGAAAAACATTGGAGGAAAATAACAATAAAGCTGATTTATCTGTATTTTTCTTAAGGTCTTTATCAGGTGGTTAGTCTTCAGTAGTAGGTATGTATGTAATTATCTAGTTTTTCCATACAACTTCTTTCTCAGAGTGCATTCTAAAACATATTGTGGTCTTTTGATATGTTTACTGTCTATTGTAGATGTTCTTTCCAAACTGAGATCTGGAAGAAAGCTGTTCTATACATTTTCTGTCTCCATCTCTGCAAGCTGAAATTTTTTGACAGATTAATATTTCCTACACGGATACTTGGCCATTCTGGTTGCCTCTTGATCCTCATATGCTTTAATATCTTACTTCAGGGTCTTTCTTTTCCCATAATTTTTCTTTTTTACAAGCCCTTTGTAATTATATATGCCCCATTTGTTTAACAACCTGACAGACAGACCTATGTATCATATTTAGAAATTCTTGTCAAATACTTTCAAGTCCGTGTATTCAATATTGAAGTTACCTTGGCTTTTATATTGAGAACAGAGTCTTCCTGATGAAAGGCAGGATACCTTTCTGCTAAGCTTGTTTCCTTTGAACGTGAGTTCCCTACATTCCTTTTCGAAGTTTGAACGTCTGCAGAACAAGTTTAATGTGAGCAAGCTGAGTTTATAACCCAAGAGCTGTTTATTTTTTTGAGCACCTTTTTTTGTAGGATTTCTTTATCTTTTCTGAAATGCATGTATAGTGTGATAGATCTATGGCAATGGCTTTGGAATGAGGCCTTTTTCTCATTTATATGCAATAGCGGAACAGCCTGCCAGCTTTTGCTTTCTACATAACTGCCTTATTAAGCTGTATTTGTATACTTATGGCACACAGGTCTTAAGTTTAAAGTCCTAGTGAAACATTTTCATTGAGGACCAAATCAAAAGTTCTGAAGTAATGAACCTTGTCAGTATCCTGACAACTTCTTGAAATAACAGTAACTCCTGGAGGATGGGTGGTTTTCTGTTCGTTATTTACAAGGATAAAGGAAGGATATATATTTTTTTTTTGGTGGTGCATAACTGCTTCCCCAAACCCTTTCCCCAAATAAACCTACCGCTCATACCAACCAACCAACCAAACCGCCTCTCAAACAGCATCCCATCAGAAAGCTGTAAATCTTGATAACTTAATTTTTTCCCCTTCAATACAGGGAAACAACTCCATCAAATGAGGTGATTGCCCTCAGAACACATTTCCTTTCATGTGTGACTTTTTATGGTGATATAGCTGGAGAATGTCTCATCAGTTTCTTAAGAGTTCTCTCAACATTGGAGGTTAATTTGTTTTATTTTCCTCTCCTGTGTTTTTTTTCCTTTAGTGGGGAAGATATTTTTTTTTCCTTAAACTTCCTTTCATTGTACGCTGAAAGAAAAAAAAGAGGAATAAATTCTTGTACTAAATTAATCTAATCCCACCCATATGAATGGAACAAATAGACCTGTTTTTCTTCCAGAACCATCGCATGGAACTTGGTGGCTAGTTATTATGAAGAGTTGCCCTTTGGTCGATGTGGATTAATGACAGCGCAAGAGCCATGGAGTGGCCACTACAAAGTAGAAGCTCCTATTTGGATTACAGGTAAAAAGTTTGCAGTTAAAAGAAAGTTTGGTGATCAAGCGCAGGGCGTAACTGTATTTTCTGAGTCCTTTATTTAGTGGTTTTATTCAAGTAGATTTGTGGAAAATTTTGTGAATGCTTTAAAGAAAGAGGGGGAAAAATGCTCCTTGTAATAGAAATTGGAAAGATCTAGTAGCAAGCGAAATCTTAATACTTGGTCATTAGATACAGCAGAAATGAATAAGCTACTGTCTTTTATTGTTGTTACTATTAAAATATTTTGACATGTGGTACCCGTGAAGGTTAGTGTGCTTTCCTTCTTCCTTTCCCTCTTCTTTTTTTAAATCCTTAAGTAGACATTTGATGCCTCGCAATTTGAGAAAATGGGACAAAGAACCTCTGTATTCTTGTCCTGCTTGAGTTGCTTGGCCTATGTAAGTCAGAATTTCTTTGCGCTTGGGGAAAGCGGAGCATGCTCACATAGTGTCTATGGACATGTGGTTTCACTGGCCGCTCTGTAGTCCTTCTGTAATATTTTACTGACTTTGCCACAGTTCAGTAGAGCAGGTAGCATATGCAATGTCATGGAGGAGGAACAAGGCAAATGCCTTCGTTTTTATTCTTCTGCTAGTTAGCTGTACATGTAAAAGCATTAAAAATCCCTGAAGGCCATACTGTCATATGAACCATTCTGAATAACTGAGCAGTTGTTCCTGCTTCCATGTTGCTCAGGACTTTCATGATCCATTTCTTTTTCTTCTTTCATACTCTCTCATATGCTGAAAACCCTACTTGTTTTGTTATTCCTCGTGGAGATACCCATATATACTTACTCTGGCTCACCTGTTTATTTAAGAAAAAAGAAAAAAAAAAGGTCTGGGAAAATCTAAACTGTGATGAATGTTCATATTGCATGTAATGATTGACTTATATAGTAGCATAACAGCTTTTTCTTCCTGTCTAAATAATTGTTATAATTTTAACTGTTTTGTCTGCCACAGAGCTGATGTTCTTAATTATGCCATAGTATAATTCTGTAATCTTTCTTCTTGTATAGGTAGAATTTATTTTGGAAGTTCCATTACTTTGTTCCCAAAATCAAGGTTTTGTTGTGTAAACATGCATGAGAGAGAAATTTAATTCAGACTACAAATGGTGGTATTTTTCATGAGGACAATTATTTTCTTCTGATATTTTTTTTTCCTCTTTTTTTTTTTTTTCTGTTTTGTCTCAGCACACACAACGCAGTTTACTCAGCCAGGCTGGTCATACTTACAAGTGGATGGGCACTTAGAAGGAGGTGGCAGTTTTGTAGCTTTAACAGATGGCCTAGGAAACCTTACCATCATCATTGAAACTATGGTATGTGCATCTACATTTCCAGTGAACTGGGAAAGATAAAGGAAATGTTTTGTTATGAAGAACCTGACTTGGTTTATGTAGTTTAACACCTGTGAATATGTTCTGTGATGCTTGTAGATTTGTTAGTGAGACTACTAGAGGTCCTTTTTTCTAGCTAAACTTTAAATAGCTAGTTGAATCTTCCTGGAGACCAACGCATGTGTCGTCTTTAGATCACAAATTACCTTTAATTTGTTGACACACTCTTGGAGGAAATTAAATCATATGCTTTATTAAACAGTATTCAAAATAAATTTTTTAAGCTAGTATAATTGCAGTTAGTAGATAAAAGTGAAATAGTTGCAAATTGATCCTATGTTGCTTTTTTATTTTCAGTTTATGCTGTATGTTTTTCATGAACATTGCCATGTGATGCATTCCAGTAACGTATGTATGTTCCTTCTGTTACATTTACTTTTTTTCTTCAGACTCATAATCACTCTCAGTGTATCAGGCCTCCACTGCCTCAATTTGATGTGAAACCTCAGAGAGCAACTTTCTACCTCAAAGGGTCATTTGTAAGTAGATCTTGAATACCTTTGATTATTCTGGTAAAATTAGTTTAATCAAATACATGCAAGACAACGTCACAAGTTAGGAGGAAACTGGAATTCTTTACCTCCAATACTAGAGGCTGTTATACATCTGGCAGTTTGAAGCATTCTAGTTCTGCTTTTAGCATGAGATGTGATGCCATAACTGAATTAGTAGAATTACTACATCCCAGTCTAATCATCTATACATTGAAGAAGAAATTCCCAAGAACAGAAATGCAGTCGGATTTTTTTTTTTAGGATTTATTCCAAGGCTGTGCTGGGTGCTGTGACATGCTGACATAGTCTGAGCAGCCAGCATGTCTGTGACCTTTCTAGTTGGTACCAGCTCCTTGCCAGGGCAGTAACTGCAGTTGATTGTATCCTGTAGGTTATGTTCTTCCATCCTGTGAAGAGATTCTGAGAGTCTCCCAGTTTTGGTTTTTTTTGTAATCTTGCTGAACTGAATTTCCCTCTGAAATGTGAACATTACTTTGACATTGTAAACTGGAGTGAGTCTTTGTTAGTTGATTTGGATGATTGCTTCTCAGAAGCTGAAAGTGTTTACTTATTTGGAATTTGATTTTTGGTGGCATTAATTTAATTTTGGAGGTGGTAGTTTGGACAATACTTTTGACAATATAATAGTTTGCTTTGGAAAAGTAGTTCAGTGTAATACTCTTTGTGTAATACAGTGTAATACAGCTCCCTTTGAGGAAGTATCAAACTGCTTATCCAAACCAAACTCTAGCTTGCTTTCTTTGTTGTTCATCTGGGTAACTAAAAAAATTATAGGGGTTAGATATGATTAAAATCTGTAACTGATGTAGTTGATATAACATAGTATTGCAGAAGTTTGGAGGTCTGTAAGCAAAGTACTTTGGTCAGGAATGGATATCAAAGAATCAGCAACTAAACTAAAGGTCCCATTAAAGCAAAATTAGCAGGAGGTTATTTCAGCCTGGCTGCTCCTAGGCAGAGAGCTTCTAGTAAAGAGATACTGTGTTAGTAATTGAGAAGCTAAATATTGTATATGTGATTGCAATGCTTTCTGTCTTTATAAGCAACATTACTGCATGTTAGGACAATGGCTTATTGACATAAAATCTGTAGAAGGATAAGCTGTATGTAACGGCTAGCTGAACAGGGTGGTGGCCTCTAATGTGATAAACAGTCAAAAATAACAAAAATGGACACCCTTAGAGGACTGATGTATCTTAAGGTGAATATTCAAGGTGAGGGTTTTTTTTGTTTTAAATATTGTGTTTCTTTATAGTATATGGTGGAAACCCTTCAAGTGTGGCATTCCAGACTTGGTTTTGAATCTGGAAACACTAGTCTGTTCCAGCAACTCTGTCCTGTAAAGGTAAGTTGATCGATTTTAATTAGTCTCAGCAATTTCAGGTGTTTCTTCCCCCTTTGCTGGAAATCCTGGACTTTCATGCCTAAACTACATAATTAAGGCATATTTTACTAGCTCCATTTGACTACAATTTTACTAGCTGTATAGAAGCTTACCTGGAGGTAACAAAGAGTTTGGGGGAAAGGGGTTTTCAATGTAGCTCAGAGATATTATATGCTGAGGCAAGATGACAAGATTTTGGCCTTAAATCAGGACTTTAGAGGATCTTCTTTAATTCAGGAAATTGGGTATTTTGTTATTTAGTTGTTTGATTTTTTGCAGCTTGAGCTTTCTTCAATTCCAGGTGTGGAAGGGAAGTTTTTCTTTAGATCTAAATGTGGATGAAGTCTACACTTTAACCACACTCAAGACAGGGCAGAAATGTGGTTGCCCAAAGCCTCCACCACCTCATCCCTTTCCTTCAAATTACAAAGATGATTTCAATATTCGTAAGTCAGAATTCTCTCATCCAAAAACTTAATTCACACACAAATGTAGTCTTAATGTAGGAGGGCAATAACAATTATGTTGAGTCCTTTAATGTATGTGACATGAAGTAGTCTGAATATGTGTTTTATTTTTATTTATACCTACTTCTCTTGTAACTTACACCTGTATACTTAGTTGCAGTGAGGTATATTTAATTCTATGTTTTAACTGGGCGGTCACTAACAGTCTTAAAATTCTTGATGGAAATGCTATAGCTCATAAGTACAGTGAACTAGTTTTTAGAAGGAAGGTAGAGAAGAAGGTAATTTCCTGGGGTCTGCTTAAAAACAAAAGCAAAACTAAAACCTCCTTCCAACTCCCAAAACTTCAGTTTTGGAGACTGTGCTTTGATAGTCAAAATTCTGGAGAGTATTTTCAGAGGAAATTTCTGAAAACAAGTACACAGAAGAAAATTAATGTTTTGGTGTTATTTGTATTTTACTTTCTGAACAGGTAATCCACCTTTCAGTGAAGCTCCAAATTTTGCGGATCAGACAGGTGTGTTTGAATACTTCATAAATGCTTCTGACCCAGGAGATCATGTGTTCACACTCCGCCAGGTGGTGGTTCAGCGACCCATCACTTGGGCTTCTGATGCAGACCAGACCATCAGTGTCATAGGAAATTTTCAGTGGTATGTAAATACTATTTTCTAGTGACATGTGGGGAAATGTCCTCCTTACCAGTGTGAATTATAACCAGTTTATATGTCTCAAGTCTCATTTCTCTTGGACAGAAGGATTTTCTGTTCAGACTCTGTAGAAATTATGACTTAAAGGGACTTAGAAAAGTCATTGAGCCCTGCTTAGAACTATTGCCAACTCTAGGAGATCACCTTTGTCTTTATCTAAATGAGTTTTAAAAGCATCCAAGGGTGGAGAGTCTGCCACATCTCTTGGTAGCCTGGCCCACTGCTGCATTAGTCTTGGAAATTTCTTTTCCCCTAATGTCCTGCTGGGCATATTTGTTCAAGCTGATTTTTCAGAATAATGGATCTGGGTTAGAGTACTGGAAAGACAGAGTCAGAATCCTAATTCCAAGTGTGCACTGAGTTTCATTGTGTTTTTAAATGGGACAAAAAAATTGATTCCGTTTGAATCATTTGGTTTTGAGTTGTCTCGATTGCTAGCAAGTTGATCAGTCTCCTATCAGTGAAATAGTCTGGGAGTTAATGCAGTTACAGCTGTTGCAGACTGCCACCTTCTGAGCAGTTCCTAGAATTGTGTGGATCTGGTTCAACTGCTACTTAAAACAGTTTCATTTCTGGGTAAATGTAACAGATTGGCAGGTTTGATAAGAGTATGGTTAGGACTGCAGTTCTTTCTAGGAGCTATAATGATGGTAATTTGGAATCAAGCAACATATTTTAGCATAATGTTTATTTAAAACTAAAAAACATTTGGGAGAGAGCACGTTAACTAATTGGTTCAGTAATAGTAAGTAATAATAAACGTTATGCTTAAAATTTTTTCTTGTCTTTGGAAGTCTAGCTTAAATCTTTTGATATATTCTTTAAAATGCCTGTTCTATCATTTTTTTTCACTTTGATTAGATAATTGATCACCCAAATGCTTTTTCAGAACATGCTTCTAATTTCTGGCTTGGATGAGTGAGTGAATCACTTTCCTCTGAAGCCCAGAATGCCACTTTATGTAACTGGAGGTTGTTCTTCAGTTACCTGATGTTTTCTTCTGTAGCCCTCTGTTAAGAAGTCCTTTGTCGTGTTGTTTTTTGGTTTGGTTTTTTATTATTTTTTATTTATTTATTTAGGAATTGAAAGTTGCTGACCATACATTTCATTTTGTTGTTGGTTTCTGGGAAGAATTGCTCTTCCGAAAAAAATAAAAATAAAAATAATCTATGAGCTTACAGGTGGGAAACAACCAGTCTAGACAAATCCTGTGCATCTGGCACCTGTAGGTCACAATTTGGATTGCTAAATCTTTCCTTTAAAAAGTTGCTGTACTACATAGGGAATACTCTTCTACCTACTGCCTCCTCAAAAAAACCAATTCCTTGCTTGTTAAAACGCTGAACTTGCCTTATAGGGTAAACATGACAGTCACTTGTGACATCTACATAGAAAAACAACGTGATGGGGGCGTGTTTATTGCAGGAAGAGTTGACAATGGTGGGATATACGTTCGACGTACCAAAGGAGTTTTCTTCTGGGTTTTTGCAGATGGCACCTACAGAGTCACTGGAGACCTAGGTAAGCAGCTCTGCTACAGTGGATGCTGACATATGGACATGTCATTTTGATAGTCTTCCGAATATGACTAACATTCAGATTTTGTAATTCACTTCTCATCGCTATGAATTTAATCTATTCTGCTCTAATGGTGGCCACATTTTGTATATGAAGAGAGCATCTGAAGGCTACTGGCTTGTCCGCTTCTCATATTTCTGGATAATTTTTTTTCTGCTGACAAAACCTATTTTACACTAGCAAATGTAAATTATTTTGCTTTTCATAAATACTCTGATACAATATTAATTACACAAAGGTTTGATCTGTATTCTTATACTACATCTAAAAAGAAAATTCTGTTTGAAATGCAGTGGCTGTCTTGTAGAAAAGTGCAAGTCAATGTACGTACATCTGGCTCAGGTGATGCTGATGAGTGGCCTGCTGTTTCCACAAATTATGCATTGTTAGTGGTCTAGCTCAGTGGAGTGAGAGCAAATTCTGCTTGTGATGCTAACACTCGTATGTGTTCATCTATAGAGCACACAAAAGTCTGTTATAATGCTTCAATAGCTAGAAGTTAATTTGCTTTGAAATAGTGGCAGGTTTTGTTGTTTAAATGCATTTTCTCTCACTTCATGAATATAAATTAAAATTTTCAATGGTTTCTGATGAGTCGAGTGCAACTTTTAGATCTACAGTATATCTAATACGAAGACAGCCTATAATGACCCATTTTACTCTACTGGACCTTAAAAATAGTCTCAATTTCTATGTTGTACCTGTAGCTTCTCATTTCTCCTAATTTTTGGGGGTGGGTGTAGAGGTGTTGGTTTTTTGTTTGGTTTTTTTAATTATTATTTTATTTTCCGTTTTTACCATGGATGGGTAGCATAAAGTAGGCTTTACGTGAGCTTCTCTTAACGTAGTGGTGCTCCCTACAGAAACTTTGCAATGTCTAACTCCATAACAACTTAAGTTTCAGCTGTATGTAAAAACATACTGATGTTCAGAATCAGTTCCAATATTTATTTTTAATAAGACACAACAACACTACCCAATTAGTTTCTCAGGCTGTCAGAAGTAGTTTTTCCTAGATGAAATGAGAGGATTTTGATTAACCACCTCATTATTTCAGACTGAGATACTTGTTACACAATATGGTAATTTTTTCTGTACAGATATTTTCAGTGGTCTTTATATTTTTCTAGAAGGGAGCCTGAATGTTAAATTAACTTGAAGCTAAAGCTGTCTACTGAATAATTGAAGATTCTACTTGTTGCACTTCATTTTTAAATCTTTTTTCAGGTCTTCCATCCAGGTGTCGGTCACACCCAATTTTTGCTTAGTTTAAATTTTCACTAGAACAAAGCAACATGATGATGTGGCAGTTGAAACCCTCTGATTTAAAAAATATCCAATACATAAAGAAGCAGATCTATAGAACAAGCAGAGCAATAGCTACTGTCACACTTCATGAACCCATACGTTTATTAGAGAGGGAATCCTTATCTCAGGCCAGATACCCAAGAGCATTGGAGATTTCAGTGGAGAAGCAGTCCTGGCAAAACAGGATAATGTAGAGACCAGGCTTGTGTGTTAAGGCTTCCATGGTGCAGTTGAAATTGGTAAGATGTTGGTCCTGAACACTTCTGAAAAATAGGTATTATGTTCCTTTGGCTTGGTGTATTTATCAGTCTCAGCAAAGGGGTGAAGTAACACTTTGCTAACTTTAAGTGTGTTTTGCAGCTGGAGAAGAAATATTAATGAAAGGACTTTCTGGTGTCCGGGATAACGTGTGGCACACGCTTACTCTCAACATCCAGGTAAAGACACAAGCAAAAAGCTAGAAAACCAGTTATGAAACTTCCAGTCTTAAGTTGCTTAGACAAAACTGTGCTATAGTATTGACTGTCTACTTGGATTAGTTTGCCCTATCTAAAACATAAATAATATCTATGTTATTTTAAACCAATATTAAAATACCATACCAAGTTCTGCTGCCTGTATTTTTAAAGACATCTCGAGAAACTGGAGAGGATATAGAAAATAACTGGAAAGATGAGTTGAAAGCTGGAGGGAGATAAGAGGGCTAGAGAGGCAAATCTTTTGTTTAATCTAATGAAGAGATCATGATCTGACTTCCTGATCTGAAGACTGTCAGTAAACTAATAAATAGCCTGTTTTACAAGTCTGGCTCCCACAGATTCCTTTTGCATGCTAAGGCCTTGTATGGGAGCTAGTTAAGGACTGGGGAACTCAAGATGAGCCGCCATCCCTCTTTCCTATACTGAAAAAGCATGGGCATAGTGCTGTAAAAATGGGCCACAGTTAATGAGAAGCCTGTCCACATTCCGCCCCCACCCCTCGCTGCTGGCAGTCGTCATTTGGTGAGGAAAGTAGTCCCAAGCTCTACTTTAAATATACCTGTGCACTTAGCTGGGTGTGACATTAGTGCAAGTCACTAAACGGCTTTAAGTTCCTCCGCTGAATGCCTAATCCTTTTGCCTAACATAACCCTTGCAACTGTAATGTGGCCTGAAGTGTGGGGAAGCTTGAATCTTAGCTGGAGAGATCTGCAGAAGCAAACTGTCTTAAAATTATGCACGGAGTCTTTCCCTCATCCTGAAATGTCAGTGAGTATTAGAAGCTGTCATTTGTGCTTTCACGTTGGGAGGCAAAGGGACGCTCACACCTGAGGCATTCACTGGAATGGACATAGGTTGCCTTTGGCTTCTCTACACCCATGCTTATGACAGTGATTGCCATCTTTAAAACGGGCCAAGACATTTGCTAACCTGAATGGGGTGCTGAAGATGAACATAAATCATTTAAAACACAAAACGTTGGTGGCGATTTAAAAATGACGCAACAAACTTCCATCTGTGCTGTTAAAGTATTTTGTACCAAATATGCCTGTGATGTCATGAGAAGAGTGTGGAGCTCTCTTTAAAGAATTCTTGTGCTGACTCCTTCTTGAAAGGCATTCTTTGCTTTTACCTGTGCCTGTCTTTCAGATTAAGAAATACAAGTAAAAACACTTTTTTTCTAAATGTTGTTTAGTGGAACACTGGCAAGATAAATCATAACTTTTCCTGACGCAGTGTTTAATTTTAATGGCTTGAATGATACTTGAAAGTTCTGCTGTCCCTTCTTCCTCTCATCTTAACGACTAAAATACATCTCTCTCCTTTTGACTTTTGCGTAATTTTGCAGAATCAGTACCAGGTTGGCACTGATAGTTGGCTTGTTTGAGGGAGCCTGACACAAAGAGAAGAGGAAAACCAGTTTACCTTTCAGATTCTACACTGAGTTTGCAAAGCTGTGAGTTAGATGAGCCTTTTATATATTCACTGTAAAGGCATCAGATCTGTTTCACAGGGCTGATAGGCACTGGAGGTTTCTATGCAATATTTAAATGTGCTCCTGCATGGAAAATGCATGAAATGTAGTTGAAAGCAGATCTGACATCTTTCTGCCCTGTCTCTTCTCCCATGTGAATAGGCTCAGTGTCAACACAATCACTGGATTTTACAAAGCTAACTTTCTCCTTTTTTTTGACAGGGCACTTCTGCCTCAGGACTGTTAAATGGTTATCCACTCTGGGAGAATGTCACCGTTTCTGAACCAAGTAACGGCTGGGCTGCTATGGGAACTCGCTCGTTTGAGTTTGCACAGTTTGACAACTTTCACGTTGAAGCTAGCTGAGGTGGCTTTTGTATTTGGAGAGCCCGCTTCTCATGTTACTTTGAATAAGAGCCAGTTCAGACTTTGAGGACAACTTAATGCTATGCTGAGATTGATCTGTTGGCAAGGAATCTGAATTCTGTCCTTGTTACTTGTTAAAGGTTTACTTGAATAGGTGTCAACGTGACTGTAACTTTATCCCCTGATTCCTATGGGATTTTTGCCCTTCGATTTTTGGGGGGTAAAATTTAGTTCAAGGTAATGATGAAAACAAAATAATGCATTTAAATCTCTTTTAATAATATCTTAATTTCCCAGCTCACTTTTAAGATAACTTCAGAAGTTAACAGAAAACAGAGCATCTGAAGCTGCATTTTTAAGTTACATGATTGTGTCCATTCCTTTCACTCTGAAAGAAAGAATTAAATGCCATTAAACCCTATGAGCCAGTGGCCCCAGACTGTTGCAGGTCTGTCATTCTCAAATTTCATTTGAAGTACCAAGTTTTTCTGTAGGGATATAAAAAAAATATTTTTTGGTCAGATTTTCTGCTACAGTCTGAGGCTAGACGTTACATTTGATTATTTCTTCCTGATTGCTTCTTCCAGCTTCCATTGCGAGCCCTAAAATAGATCATATCTTCTGTGGAACGGAAATGTGCCTTGTGGCTGGTTAGGCAGTGCAGGGTGTGCCTTACTTCGAAACTACCTCCTCTTTCCGATGAAAGGGTTGAAATGGACGTAGAGATACCGTAACTTGCTCGTTAATGATAGTTTTGTGGGTTTCTTTGGTGATACAAAGAAAAACTTTGCGTGGTGGATGCTCCAAGTGAGGTCACATGTGGAAAAACTGGCCTTTTTTTCCTAGAAACTTGGGCAAAGACCTCTCGCTTTTGATGGGTCTAAAGCTTAGAGCAGAAAATAATGAAAGCATAACAATGTTGTTTAGCCTGTTATTACTGTAGCACAGAGGAGATGTGGATACTGTCACATCCTGTTATAAAAGAAAATAAAAAATAGCCTTTGCCCTTAAGAGCTTGCAGTCTGTTCATGAGGTGAGTGACAGCAGGTGGATGCAGACAGAATTGTTTAGTGTGCCAGGCGGTAGTAAGGACACAATAGCAGTTGTTTTTAAACTTTTCTTAGGTGTTACAGAGTAAAGTTCAGAGGTGATTTCAGATCCTTGGGAAAGGAGGGATTCTGTTTTGCTGTTGCTTCATTATTTTTTTTCCCAAGTGCAACCCCCAAAAAAAGAAATAATTGAGAATATAATGAGGTACTGAATGGGATTTTCGTCACACACATTCCAAACTCGGTTGGTTTCTGATTTTTTCTTGTTTGCTGTTGGTTGGAATGAAGATGATGTCTGTTAGCATAATGAAACACTCCCTCTGTGTCCGTCTACTTTTCACATTCACATCCAATTTAATTGACAAGCAAGTAGTCCCACAGACTTGATAAGGCATCTGTGGCAGGTGATAATCTTGAGAAACAGATTTGCAGGGTACTTTGATTTATACAGATTATTATTTTGATCCACTGTATTTTGGAGGCTGTTTCAAGTGTGCATTGAAGTTGTCATCTAATACAGAGTTAGAGTAATACGAATCATTATTGGAAAACTTTTATAAAGGTTATCTTCCAAAGTAGCTTTTGGAGAAGAGTTATCAAAATTCCATCTCTAATAAGTAAAATATTTTTTATCTTTTAGCTATTATACTGATATTGGTATTGACTGGTTAGGAGTCAGTCATACGTGCAAGTTCCATACATGCTAGTAACCTTGAAAAATGGTCCAAACCACTAAACTTTAACACTCCTGTGGAAGGCTTCCAAATATTAAGTAACTATTTACTTAGCTGGGTGAAAAATGAAAGCCATTTTTCCACTGTAGTTTCATTTGATGGTTGAAGTATGGATGCAAATCTGTCATTACTTGCTTGATTTCTGAAGGGATGTCACTGGTAACTCCAGATGTGAAGGAATCTAACTTTAGGTCCTCATATTCAGGTAATATGAGTATAGGAGAAGTATTTCTCAGAATAAGCTTATTTTAGCTGTGATGGATTTTTCCCAGTAGGATACTTCTTGGACTTCCTGGTAGCTTGTGTGGCTGCAAGCAGTGTTTGTGTAAGAGAGAGATCAGCAATGATGCAGTTATTCCAAAGGAGCTGTCCAGGTGTTTTTTACTTTTAATGCACTAGTGTAATAAACTGCACTGTTTAAACACAATGTACTTTATCACTGGAAGTGTTGATTTTTTTTCCTAATCTTTTAATTTATAATGTTAGAGGATTAAACTGTTATGAACAGTGTGATTTAATGGTGATATAATGTTATTCATCTTTATATGTCTGTAATTCTTCACCCTTCAGCTGGCTGCAATATGTTTGGCAGTAACAAGCTGTCAGGTCTTTCACTGAGGGGTGGATTTATGTTGTTGATTATAAATACTAATCATTCCAAATGGACAAATAAAACACTTAAACCCCCTTTATTTGTGCAGAATCCTTCTCTAAATGCGTCTTGGTTTTCTCCAGTAAGAAAGCTGACAGTTTTTCCATTGTGATTCTTGATAAATATGCTTGGTATTAACTTAATTGGCTTGGAAGAGTTTTTCTGACACTGTATAGCCAAACAGTCCTCATTAACAAATATCTCAAAATCCATATGCATTATCACTTGTGCTGTTGATAAAATGAATTTTTTTTTATAGCGCTCAATATATGTTTTGCTTCTTTGTTTTTTTTTTTGTTTTTTTTTTTTTTGTTTTTGTTTGGTTTTTTTTTTGTTGTTTGTTTTTTGCATTTAGTTAAGGGAATTAAATTGTATTTGAGGGCCAGTCATGCAAAACTGCTGAGTATTAAGGTCTTGTGAGATCTAGCTGAAAGTCTTGTTCCTAGGTATGGAAGCAGACAGTGCTGTACGGGTGTATTTTTAAAGCTCAGATGAGGTTTTATGGAATATACTTTTGAATCTAGCTTCAAATGTGCTCCATCCCTCCACTCCCTCCCCGCCCCCAAACTTATGGGTTCACCTTTAAAAGGGGGGCAGAAATTCCATAGAGCTTGTCATGTTTTCCAGGCCATCATGCCGGTACATACAAATTACCGTGGAAATACTGTCTTCCAGTACCAGGTATGTGTTACCACCTGCACAAACACTGCATCCAGATCAGTTCTGCCCCTTCTCTGCCACCCCACCTTTGAGGTTAGACACAATTAGCGGTTCTTGGGATTTTCAAATTCCTGCAGAACACCAGGACTTCCTAGCTTTAAAATTGCAGGAGACTCTATACCTTTAGGCTACTGATGATGGTTCCTTTGGCAGCCGCCTCCTGGTTTCACTGTATCACAAGTAGATTTCTAGTTCAGAATTTGATTTGGAGTGGTAGTGGTTTTCTCCTTCCTTATTGAATTAGTTTTATTGCACGGTAGCAGCAGGTAGGTTGTTTTCACTTAGTAATTTTTCATCGGTTTACCTGAAATTTCTATTTGCAGTTCATTTTCTGGAGGGGTGCGCATAAAATGTGTGTGGTGAAAATAGCCACCATAATTATTGCTGTCTTTGATTTCAGCAGCATGGGCGAAGAGGGATGGTGCTTGGAGATGTTAGTATCCTCCCTTAGATGTTTTGGGTTTGTTGTGTTCTTGTTTGGTTGGGTTTTTTTAACCCCCTTGTAAGTACTACATTCATACAAATCTAGTGTATGCTGGGAGTGGTGGGCAGGGGCAAGGTTGTGGGGAAAAAAAAAACCACAACAAAACCACCAACAAAATCCAACCAAACCCCTAATCTTAAAAGACTTGCTGGGCTTGTAGGGGAGTCATCAGGTAGCTATTTTAAGGTTTTGATTATACTATGATATTTGACGAGGAGGAATATCATGTGCCAATTAATGTCAGGGCTTGCTGAAACAGAAAGGTAAAATGCAAATGGTTATCCATTTTCTTAACAAAGAGAACTTAGCCAAAGGTTAGATGCTTTTTGTGTGTGGCTGGAGCCTTAGCAGTCATCCTGTCCGTACTGGTAATGCATGAAAAGTTAGCATAAGCAAGTTCCTCTTGCCACTAGATATGTTCCCTCCATTTATGCTCAAGTGCCACTGAAACAATAAAGGTGGTGTTTCTTGAACCTGCATTTTAAAAAAAACCCAAAACACCTACTGGCAATCGAGGACTGGAAAAAGTGTGTTGCAGCAGTGTTGCCAAGCTTTCACAGCGTGCCAAGATACTTCTGTGTGGTTTTCATAGTGGCTAAGACAAACAACCTTGAAATGCTATTTTTTCCCCTCAAGGAATTATGTTTGGCTAAGGTTAGAAACAGATCCAGAACCCAAACATCAATTTTGTCAAGGGGCTCCAAGTAACTTTGCAACTACCACGTGAAACCTGTCCTTTACTTTTGAGCACCCCAGGCTAAACTCAGACGTATCGCTGGAAAGTGGAGATGAAAGTAACCTAAAAGTATTTGTTAGAGTGTGTGGACTTATTTTTTTTTAAATTCTTTTTCTGTTAGTTTCAAGTGTACCTGACTGAGAGTGAAAACTTCACTTAGAGCAGGAAAACGGTAATTTTCGTTTTACTGTGCTCACAGATGCATGTCAAAACGTGTAACTGTAGTAGGGGATGGCTTAGGACAGCACTAACTTTTGAGGGTTTGCAGGAGAAAACAGAACCTAGTATGCCAGGCTGGTGTGCAGCTGTGGTCTGGGAGACCTTGGTGGTCCAAGAGAAGATAACACCAAAATGTCTCTTTAAAAAAATAACAACAAACAAACCCCCCAACAAACTGTGTGCATGTGTACCCAAATAATTTGGGGAAAAGGAAAGAACAAGCCAGGTTTAGCCTGACTTTGTTCAGTTCCTGCTGGGAAGTGTCATCTTCCTTGCTGTTCTCCATGAACAATAATTTAATTTGAATGCCCATAGAGAATACAAGACTTCATTGCTGCTAAGAAGCAAATGTTGTTCAGCTAATTAGAGACTGCCGTTCTCCAAGAACGCTAGGATTAGAAAAGGGTAGAAAACATGACAACAGGTTCTGTGGCTGAAAGGCATGCCTGTGATGTGTGAATCAGGCCCGCTCCTGGCTGTGGAAAGTCTCCTTACTAGCATAGCAGCAGAGTTGGAAGAAAGGGGAAAATGTTTCTCTGTTATTGCTACCGTCCTTCCAAGGTTTGAGGAAGCTTTGTGTAACACCGGCCAGTCTGAGATCGCACGGGAGCAGCTCTGTAGCTCTTAGCTTGATTATACAGTTAACAGAGTCATTTGAAAGGGTACGCAGCAATGATGAGGAGCAAATCCTGTTAAGGATGTCCGTATTCCCTTCTGATGTGATTGCTCCCGTAGTGGGAGCAGTAAGTGGTAGTGTTTGTTAGCAGGAGGTCAGGCGGCTTTTGTGCAGAGCTGAGGTGCACGCTAATGCCTTGGTGCAGAGGTCTGTAAAGCTGCATTGGGATGCACGATGCGTCTGGCATAAGCTCCCCGTTTCCTTTCAGTCTAAGATCGCAGTTTAATGGTTCAACAATTTTTTTCTCACTGCTCAGCTGATACTTTATAAAAAAAAAAAAAAAAAGTTTTGCCAGCATTAATGGGGAGTTTGCTCAATGCAGCGGGGCAAGTCTGTGCCAGGAGGAGGAGGCTGGGGATACCCTGATGATCACTCAGCCCATCTCCTTGCCAAGCAAGATAATTTTTTTTCCTGTTGTACATTTTTGGAGCCTGCCTTAGATGAGTGCTGAGACAGAAGGGTGGGAGAGCTTCCACTTCTCTTTTGCAGGCGGCTATTCTGTTATTGATTTTAAAACAAGATTAAACAACATTACTTTTGCTTATGATCTGTGTAAGGAGTGGAGGGAGATAGTTCAGCTTTTCTTCCCAATTCATGATATAAACGAGGTCGATACTGCATAATGTGTCTAACTTTTGTTGAACTCTAGTACTTACTTTTGGGGTGCCTTGAGTCCTTCATGAGATGCCTATGATTCTACCTGGAGAGACAAAATGCTTTGATTAGGTGAATGCTTTCATACAGGTTCATGGGCTATGAATGCCCGCTTCCCAAGCCTGCACGCCCCCCCCCCCCCCCCCACGCCCCCGCCAACGACCCCCATGCAGAAAGGGTGCTGGCTTGCTTTTATTACGTTAAAACCTAATTAAAGCAATTCTGTGTTTAGTGACCTCCCCAACGAGCACATAGTGCATCCTCAGATGCCTATGAAGTCTTCTGCTGGGGGGTAATCCATCCTCGGTCATTTCAGAAGGCAGTTCCTCTGCAAAACTTGCCAGCTTCCACCAATGTGCTGCTGATAAGTGTGATGATGATGACGTTCTTCCCTGTGAGGCTTTAGCCTTGCATTGTCTAACTGAAATGTCTTTTTCTCCCTGTGCCTTCTTGTTTCAAAAGATTATGGACCACATCCCACTTCTTGAATCCTGCAAGGAGCTCAGTACCATGTAAATATTACCAGTACCCTCTACTGCAGGTAAGAGAAGTGTGTGTTGCATGCTGTACATTTCTGATGACCTGGAGATTCTCTATTTTATCCCTTTTGGGGACAGTGCTCTGAATGCAGAATATAATGAATTTACCTGCTTTTCAAAATGTACTGTTTTGCTTTTAAGTGATTATGGAGCGTTGCTTGCAGTCCTGGGTAGTTCTGTGTTGTTTTTTTTTTAATAACACTTAAATTCACTACAGTTACCAGAGCTTTAAGTGAGTAGTGGCTGGAGATTTGGAGTGTATCAGTCAAAGGATAGAAAACTGCAACTGTTTTTCAAAGTACCTATGCAACCTAGAATGAATATGAGCAATGTGAAGAGTTAAGTGAGTCTTGGATGCCACAATATGGTATTTGTTCCTAACGTGGTGTCCTGAGTTTACTCCATGCCTCAGTTTCCTCACTGGAAAACAGGTGCAACACAGGGATGTAGTGGCACTGAGCACTTTGCTTAATGGTTTAAAAACAGAGATGTCGCTTTAACTTCCTTCCTGCAGAGACTAAAAGCACTGATGGAAAGCTCAGTGTCACCTCCTATGGAAAGGGTAAGTGGGAAACCTGTGCTCAGAAGCCAGCTGCTGCAGATCTGCCTCTGCTTGGCAGCTCTGCGTTAGTGATGGGGGAACTGGGAGGGGTGGCTTTATTTCCTTTTGAATCCGCTGTCAAACATGCCGCCTTCTTATATTCTCCATGTCACCTACAGTGATGATGCTCTGCCTCTACTGACAGTCACGCTATGGGCATGTGTCTTTCCACAGGGGTTGCATTCTGTGTACCAGCAGTATGTTGGTGTCCTCTGGTTTCTCTGTCCAGCAGTCCCACAGTAGGGAAAAAACAGGGAAAAGTGGTGGAGTCAAGCAAGCTGAAACACAACTCACCAACAGATGCCACTGCCTGCAAGGAAATCTGAAGGAGGTAAGGCAACGTGCAGTGTGCTTCACAGCTGCCTTTTTAATAGAACCAGTAGGATGGAGTTGGGTAGGAGAGGTTGGAAATGACCTTGTTTGGTATAGAAACACATAAGGGAGTGGTGTAAAGCTCTCCCTGGAGTTGTATCAGGCCCTGTGTACTTACCATGACTTAACAAGGTAGGAGGGGTTGTGTTAACGCCTCTATAAAAAGCCTGAGGCCATAATATGTCCTCAGAAATACTCACCTCCAGGCTCTCTCCCTTCTTTTCATTGAAAAAAATGCTGTAAGTCGTACCTAGAAAAAGAGCAGAATAGTACGAGAGGAAAACAAAGCCAAATCCACTTGTATCTGCAGCCACCTCTTAATTCCTGAAGCTAATGAGCACTGTTCACTTTATTGCTTAACTATAGCTACTGCCTTTTCTCCAGAGACCTCATTCCCTGGGAAAAATCTCTGGGTCCTAACCAAAACCAGATAAACAGGAATGCTATTCCAGTTCACCGAGTGTGACTGACACAGTATTTGAAAGCCCGGCTCAGCGCAGAGAGGAGGGGTAGCTCATCTGTCAGCCTACACACACACACACCCAACCCCCCCACCTCATTACAGCAAGTCTGATCTGTGCTCAGGAAAAATCTATAGCGGTATCAACAAGGATTGGTTTCCGCATGAAAAATCGGGGTTTGCCAGGAACCTTAGGACCGTTCCTGCAGCTGGCAGAGCCGGAGGCGCGGCGGTGGCACTAGGTGGCACTGGCAGCTCGGCTAAACCGCTGCCCGCCCGGCTGGGGACAGCCCCCGGTCCCCGGCCCCGCGGGGCGTGCGGGCAGCTCTGGCCAGGGGAAGGGCAGGCTGAGGCTGTGCCCTGCTGCCGTACAGCGCACCCAAGGCTTCCCTGACAACGGACACTAGTTTGTCTTTTAATGCTTTTTGCGTCTGCTTTAAGCAGATGAACCGTTATACAACCCAAACCGCGCTGTAAAGTGTCTGTTACCCGCAGTGGTTTGTCCAGACCAAAGCCGTTAAACCAAGAAAAAGCCCCAAATGTCCAGCGGCGGCCAGTGACGTAGCTTTCCCCTGAGTCTCCGTAGTCGTTAACTCGTGCGTTCAACAACGAAAGGATCTGCGATGGTTATTGTTAGCGCAGGATGAGTTTGCTCCTCACCGATCTTCGTGCTGCTGCAGCCTGTATCCTCAAAGCCTTTCAGACACCGTGGCCCCACTGGTGGCCAGTGTCCCGCTGGGAGCACGCGTGTGCCGCTGCCTGCAGCCATGTGTGCCCTGCTGGGATGGCGCACCGCGGAGCCCTGCGTGTGCATGGATGAAACCCCAGACTATGTCTGACAGGGAATGGGAAAGGTCTGCAGGAGCTTTTTACACCGTACAGCTGCAAGATTGTTATTTCCCATCCCTTGGATGTTTTACTGATGTGTGGGGCTCATATTTGCTCTTTCATTTTAAAATACCGGATTGATAGCAAGGGACTGAGGCATTTTGTGAGAGGGAAGCAGCATGTTGGCACTGGTGATGGTATTGTCACCCAGCTTACCCTTGAACGAGGCAGCTCTTTTGCTTAAAGAGGGCTGGAGACAAGGCAAGGCATCGGCCCTGTAAACATGTGTGAAGGGGGGACGTGAAGAGCACGTCAGGAATTGGAACTGCTGACTTTGGGGTGATTGAGGAACTTATAAAAGCAAAGGGGTCAACAGTGTGAAAGCAGAAAGGGAGGGAGGCTTTGGCCATTAGCAAGTGTCTCAGAACAGCATAATCAGAGATATGGGAGAGGTAAATGAGCAGTGATTACCAGGAAAGCAATTCACTCCCTCGTGCCAGGTTTTCAAAAGCTTTATGTGCCGTAGGTTAATAGCCAGCTATTTGTTTTCGCTCTGGATTAAGCCCCAGACTTCCTGAGGTGATGTCCTTCCCTGTCCCTCGCAGGCCACCAATGTCAGGCAGCTGAACGCTGTCTGCTGCTACAACGCAAGTCTGTCTGCCAACACCTTGCTCAAGGAAATCCTTAGTTATGGGGTCGCAGGGTTGTTTTTTTTCTGTGCCCTTTGGGTTGCCCCAGAAAGGGCCTACCCAGATGTGCATAGGGGCTGGGAAGCAAAAGGACTTTGTGGAATTGCAGACAAAGATACAAGATGCTGATGCGATAACACATCGCTCTGCCTTGCCTCCTGGGAAGCAAAGCGAGCAACGATGCTGATCTTGATGGAGGTTATAGCAATACCCAGAGGATGTGTGAAACTGAAGTGGGGACTGTTCCTCTTTAGTCCAGCTTTGACCTAAGGCATCCATAAGGTCTGCATGGCTGAAGGGTGGATGTGTCATTGGTGTGGCGGGGGGAAGGCGCGAGGCAGGGACCTCGTGCTTATTTGTCTGAAGTGGCTCTTAGGGCCAGCGTTTTGCAGGAGTTCCTGTGGAGGAGGAAGGTAATGTTTTCTGTGGAAGCGTTGTGTCCCTCTGTCTACTGAGAGGGAATGTCTTCAAAGAACTACATAAATTTTACTTATTGGTTTATAACCTTAGTACTGTCTGTGTATTAATTTTTTTGTGTCTCCATTTTCTTGATGAAATTCCTCCAAGTGTTGGTTATCTCTGCAGGTCCTTAGGCACGCTCTGGGTCATGGCTCTTTCCCTTGTAGTTTCCTCTGACAGAACGTGATCTTCGGGACCATCCCAGGTTTTCGTTTTGCCTTTCCTTGCTCTAACTTTAGCTTCTGGTGCGAAAGTGAGAAAGAAACCTTTCCCTGAGGCGCTAAGGGACCGGAATGTGATTCTTAAGCCTTGATAGGTTTTCCCTGTCACCCACAGTACTTTGGAAGAAAATTGCTTACCAACAGATGTGCTTGGAGAGGTGAAGGATATACAGGGAATTGGAAGAGAGATCCTGAGGTACCGTATGGCCTGTAGAGGACAGTGGTTATTTACCAGTCTCTTTGGAGCAGGTGAGTTCTATGGCCCTGCCTTGCTGGCGAGATAACACCAGGACAACCTGCGTGGTGAGCGCAGGCGTGCGGCTTGGCAGCCTGTTTGCAATGCTTGGAGTCCTTTTGAAAAGT
Organism: Falco punctatus; assembly: GCF_963210335.1. Classification (NCBI taxonomy): domain Eukaryota; kingdom Metazoa; phylum Chordata; class Aves; order Falconiformes; family Falconidae; genus Falco; species Falco punctatus. The sequence continues at coordinate 3,705,458 of NC_137587.1, forward strand.
TCCTCCTGGATTATTTAGTGAGTGAATTTACTTAAGACAGAGCCTTTAGCTCCTGAGAGAGAAGGAAGAGCCCGGGTGAGCTGCTGTTGTAAATCTGTGCTTGCCAGTTGCTGGCCATAGCTTCTGTTCCTGGTGTCCCCCCCACCTCGCAGTGACAAACCCCCGGTCTGGCTGCAGCGCTGGTGGGTGCGCAGGCTGCTTGGTGCTGTAATGCATAGCGCAGAGCAGTAAAGTTAATGAGAAGGTGCCCTAGTAAGAGAGCTGAGCTATAATCTGGTGCCTGTGGGAGCCATACATAACGCTCGGCAAAGCACAGTCTGCTGAGAGCTGGAAGGTAGAAAATGCCACATCAGGTGGGGGCTCGCGGCAGCCCCTGGCCTGAGGGAGTGAGACAGGGTACCTGGGAACAGCTAGCTGGGAAGCAGCCTTCTGGGAGCTAGGAGATGTTTGAAGGCAGGGAATGGACCTAATGGCCAGAGGACATGAAGATGCGGAACTGGGTGACCCCCAGCTGGAGCTGTGGGTGCGTAGCCCTTCTGCAGATCAGGTCCATGAAGGTTTCTGGTTAGGCTTCCCTCCTGCCTCTGTCCTTGCAGCTCGGTGAGAAGACGGTGAGGCTACTCAGATGGTTAAGAAGGTAGGATTTCACCTTCAGACCAAGGGGACAGAATGCCACCATCTTAACCTGCTGGTGGCTTTTAGTCCTGCTGGTTCTCCTGTAGACAGGGCGACCCCAAAAGTGTCATCAGCCTGTTGGTAGAGTTCTGTCAGAGAGAAGAAACCCTTGCGTACCTGAAATTGGGATGTTTGTGAATTACTGAAGAATGGCCCAGTCTTGCCACCGGTCCTGGATTTTGTGGAGTCTTTTGCCACTGATGTGAGTTTCTTGTATTTGAGATTCCTTGTCTGTCAAATGGTGTGCCAGTGACATGATTCCATTTTTCCAGCCTTGACACCTATTCATAAAAATGCTATCACAAATAAAAAAGTATGATTATAACTCAAACAAAAAACACAAGAATTACAGCTCCTGACTTTTAAAATTCCTCCCCCCCCCCCCCCCCCCCCCCCCCCCCCCGCCCCGCCCCCGAAATAATAGTGTGCATTCTAGGAAGTCAGCATCATATAATGGAATTTACCCTGGAGAACTGGAATGCTAAAACTTGGACTTGTAGTTAGGTAATGGCAACGCAACAACTGAGAAATGAAAGATCAGTTGCTATGTACACAAAAGCAATTTAAGCCAAGCTCTGGACACTGGGACTTGATTCAGGCAGAGAACTGTAGCTAAGACCTAAGAGGTGTTCATCTGCCGTGTAAAGTATGCCTAAATATTTAACTTTATTTGGATGAATTCAATGATAAGGCTTCTTTTTCATATTTTTGTAACTGTCATGGAAAAATGGAATTTCCATCCTTTGGCAAAAGATGTTTTTGGTATGGGAAAAAATTAATCTTGGAAAATTCTAGGGAAAAATTCCACTTGGAGAGAGCAATGACACAACATGATTCTGATTTCTTCCTAGCTTCCATCAGGGTAGCCAGATCTCTGGAAAAAAATGAGGAGGCTGAAGAAATGAGAAACAGCTTCTCACGAATAAATGATGGTGTTTATCAAGTACTTGATGGCATAGCAAAGGGATAGCAATGAGTTCCTTGTGACGTTTTCAAAATTACTTCTGCAAGAGCAGAGAAAGACCCACCAATGGGCAACTTGCAAAGCCATCTCATTGCTGCGGCATCCTCTTAAGCATAATACGGGGCATGTGTGACCTCTGCCTGTGGCTGGAATGGGAGAGGAAAGGGTATCAAGGCAGCGACTTTTTGTTGTGATTATAAGAAAAAGGAGTTTATAATTTGCAATGAAATTGTAGCTTCGGTCACCTTTTTGTTTGAGCTTCCATTGATTGCATAGAGATCAGGATTCTAAGTCTAGGGGAATTCAGATTGAGAAGCCACACTAGATTCATTATGTTCATGAAAAATGTGTGAAAGTGGGGTAAGAGGTCTACTGACTCCCCTGGATCTGTTGCTTGAGGAGCATAAGAACTTCAAAGGAAGAGTCTTTCAGTACGGTCCTTTCTCGAATCCACTTGAATGTGTCTGGCATGTCTCCTTGTCTTGGATTCAACCAAAAGCTCCCAAACAAGTGACTTCAAGCCAGATTTCAGTGCTTCCTATGTGTATTTCATGGTTTATAGTAGATACAGGCAGCCTTTCATAATGCTGATTCTGAAAGAATATATGCTTTCTGGAGCAGATCAGGATTTTTCAGATAGAACAAAAAGAGTTCACACTTCAGAACAACGCACAGCCTGGCAGCCAGGTTGGTGGATCTGGATTTGGAATAAAAATATTCAGACCCTTGCTCTCCCTGATTAAGTCCTGGAAATTAATTTGGTTTTCCCTAACGGTGAGGTGGTTTGCTACTTTGAGGAGGATACATGAGGGTTTGCCCTGGACTCAGCCTTATCCTATGGTGGTTTACAATTGCTGTCAGATGAATTATGGCATTTGAGCTGAGCCATTGTAAAAACGTATGTATGTTCTTAGCTTGCAACAAATTCTAGTAGTTTAATGATGCTTAAGACAGCTCCAGCACAGAGAAGTCATCCTATTAAAAACAGTAAATCAAGCTTTGCAAACATGATAGCTGAATTGGAGTTTGAGCTATTCCATTGTCTTTACATTCTGCTTCTTCCCCGGTGTGTGCATACACAGACATATAAACTATTTACATTTATAGTTTTGCAATTCAGTGGGTTGCTTACAGCCACAATACATTTTAAGAAAACAGCACCAATTTTGAGATCTTCACAACACTGGACCAGCTATCACCGACAATGCTAGTTTTGCTTTATGAAGTCCTCCTCGGTACATTCCTTCTTGTCCAAACTGAGTATCTTCATAAAGCACATTTGTGAGGTGTCTTGAGAAAGACTAAATACCTGAATAGTGACAAATCTGTTTCCCATTTCCCACTGTCTGATGGATGCGGAAGGGGGTGTGGGTCAGGGTGTAGAGGGGAAAAGCTGTTTTTCGTTGTTCTGCACTGAATGATTCTGGCAGTATCCTTATCGTAACAAAGTGGACATGGGAAAAATCTCAGCAAAGGCACTGCGACGTGAGCAGGCATCTTGAGCTGTGCACAACCATGAGTTCTAGATTATTTTATGGAATACAGTTGTCAAACATCAATCCCAGTTCACTCTGACAGATGAGGTTTGACTGATGGGCTCTCTGGATGGGAGGTTGGTACCCGTATTATCTCTGGCTCCAGAACATGCTTCGTAGCTGCTTCCTCTCCTCCCGCCTTCAACTTCTTGTGTTCTCTTTGCATCTCAGACTACAGGTACGCAAAGTCCTTCCATCTTTTGCCTTTCAACTGTGCAAGGCAACACTGCTTAAAGTTCCAGAGGCCTGCCCTTCATATTCCGTGAGCCCCTGGGAAGTCAATAAATGTCAAAGAAAAGTTGGATTATTTATTTATTTATTAGGTCTCTGCTACGTTTCTGAGAAGGCCTTTTGGCTTTTGGTCATCACATCCTTAAAAGGCATAACATAGGGTAACAGCACTGTAAATATATCAAAAGAACCCCAGCATTTCCCACAGTATGATAAATCTGTATCATTCTTGAGATGTATTGTGTTGAAAAAGCACTTCCCTCTTCATCATTTCCTTTGTCAAATGACTTGCTCAGTTCTCTATTTTTTTGTGCTTCTTTAAGGATCCGTAATCAACTGTTTAGTATGAGAAGGAGCCAAGCTGGTCTTGGACTTTGCATATTTCACCTAATGTTTCTCTGAATGAGTTCCAGGTCGCGAGTGCTCTCTTGTAACATATGCAAAGAGAAGAATCTTATCAGGATGATGCTTAAGCCCTTCGGTAGGAATCAGGTGAAGATGTATGGCCATTTGTGGTAACATCTTTCTAGCTGCACAGCTTGCAGCCTGTGACGCACTGCGGTCCCTGCTGCCGCTGCTTGGCCAGACACACTCTGTCACTCAGCTTCAGCTGGTTACGGGTAGGGTCAGCACCGTCTGCCCCATGGCACTTGAATCAAACGGTGCAGACAGCAGCTTTCCCTTAAATCTGGATGTCCCACCCATGGACCTGACAAGCACTCCATTGTCATGCCCTGCTGTGACCTCTCTGGAAGTCGCACAGCTACAACAGCCTTTGAATTGGAAATTATTTGTAGAGACTAGAGAACCCAGCCCTGGTGTCAGGGGGTCCCAGGGGCTCCCCTCTCTCCCTCCTTTCCTTCCCCTCCCCCTTTCCCTGTCTGCCCCTTATTTTGACTGTGGGCTAGATTTTAGAGTTCAACGGAATTTGGCTTATAGGTTGTCTTTCAACCCTCATGGGGAAAAACAAAATAACACCACCTCTATTGGGGGTGTTAGTTAAGGTCTGGTCTGGTAAATGAAATGGAAAGCCAGCACCTGTAGCTTCCGTGGTCTGCACTAAGTTTTCAGATCAGTGTGACAAGGCAAGGGACTGCACAGAAACAGAAATAAACGGTATGCATAAAATAAAAAGCTGCTGCCCGCAGCTTTGCAGTGGACAGAAATATAGGAGTCATGCCTAGCATGCTCATGCTGGACTTGAGAAGACTGGCCAAGGACACTGTTGACTAATTCTTTTCCTTTAATGAAAAGCTAATATGTGATTGTTATTATCTTGGCAGGGGAGCCTGATTTCTAAGTCTTATCGGCATTCAGTAAACATCCTGATATGTGGCCTATCATCCGTAAAGGGACAAAAGGTTGTGCTCATGCCTGGATTCAAACCAGCTTTTTGTGGGCATTCAAATGCTTTGAACCCCTTGTGCTTCGACTACTGAGGCAGGTCTTCTGGAATCCAGCGCCTGCCATGGTGTGATAGTTAAAGCTGGTAAACTGGTAATACTCATTTAATGAATTCTAATCACTTCTCTGTAAGACTAATCTTTCAATAAGCTTTGTTTTCTCTATGCATTTGTCCATCGATTGGTTTACGTGAACAGCTTTCACTCTGTTACTTACAAATTATTCTCTGGCTTTGCTGACAGCTGAGTGGACAAGATGCTGGTTTTGATCAGATAATCAATGACCAGATCATTTATGCCTAACAAGAAGTAAATCAAAGGCCTTTCAAAATGGTCCCACGGACATTACTGGCTATTGGCATTTTTGGTAGCATGTTTATTTGCCACAATTGCTCGTGTGCACAAATACATCACTTGTGGCTACTCATTAAAGTAGTAGGAAAAGCTGACATCATGATAGAAGTGAACAAATATCCACACACAAAAAAAAATCTATTCTTTTTCTGTATTATCTTTAAGGCTCCTGGACATGTGTTGGCTGCTTTGCAGGCCAGACAGGGATGTGAGCACAGATTGTCCAGATGATTCTGCAATAAGACATTGTGTAAGTAACGTCTGGAGCAGCGTGGCAGAGAACAGTAAAGGAGGATAAAGGTTACCTCTAAGATATTGGATTCAGGTAGGTCCGCAGCTTGATGGCTTACTCACTTGGATGCAAACATTCATTCACCTAAGTGTGCATAAAGTCTTATTACTTTTTTAATGTGGCAATTTAGGAGTAAGCCCAAGAATTCTAAGGTCAATTATTTGTATTTTTCATTACTGTAGATAATAAATACGATGGCTGCCAATGTCATTGGGGTACCATTTTATTGAGTATCAAGGTGGAGTGCTATAGGATCTGCAAGGGGGTGATAATTTTTGGCAGCACAGGTCTGCAATCAACTGGGAAAGGAGTTTATTACTGTCAGATTTTTTATTATACTGGCTGTAAGTTTATTAAGCACTATTCTGCGTAATTTCTGTCAGCATATTGTATCATTTTCTGAGCCATATAATAATATTGCTTTGAACTTCTACAGTGCCTTCCATTTCTGTAGCTTCCTAAAAAGTTATACCCGTCTTAATTGCCACGGTACCTCAGAGAGGCAAAGAAATATTCTCCTCCTCTTGGGATAATCAGTACTGCTTTTAGCAGTGAAAGTGAAGTGAAATGACAGGCTCAAAATCAAACGGTAAGTTTGTCAGGGCTGGGCTTGCAAAGGGGAGGAGCAGCTTGTGCTTTGGCTGTTAGACTGAAAGGTCTCAAAGCAGCTGGTCTCGGCCACAGGCTGCTTGCATGACAGTTAGGAAATCCCTTTGGCGTCTGTCCTGCGGATGTGACTGCATTTGCTGCTCCTGGTCTCTGTCGTGGCTTTTGTAGGAACTGGCTCTTCGGGTCAGTGTGCTTTCTGGAGTGTCCTTTACTCAGTGAAGGTGGCTGGGTTCTTTGGACCACTCTATTAATTACCAAAAAAACCCCTCCCAGAATAACAGTATATATTTACAGGAGTGTAATTTCCCCCTAAACAGCGACAGTAAGGCTCTCCCGGTATAGTACAGCACAACCATAGTTCCCGCTGTGATAGCTGGTGGAGTCAGCTGAAGGGTGGAACCAAGTGTCCTTGATTTTCCCAGCATATGCCCCGAGGACCAGGCACCGACATGCAGGGACCCTGAGCCCATCAGTCTTCATGGCCAGAACTTGGAGAGGAAACCTCTGATGCTCTGGGCTGCTGCACAGGAGGCTTCTCTCACCGGCCCATGCATCAGCCAGAGGCACACAGGGACGTTCAGATACACGGTGCCTCCTCTGCAGCAGCTGCCTTCTAGATGTGGTATGAGATAAGGTCTGGTTGGTGTCCTGGCTGGTGTCCCACACGGCGTGGCCAGCGGGGCCGGGGCAGTGCCCGTCCCCCTGCGCTCGGCACGGGTGAGGCCGCCCCTCGAGCCCTGGGCTCAGCTCTGGGCCCCTCACGGCCAGAGGGACACTGAGGGGCTGGAGCGTGTCCAGAGCCGGGCGGGGGCTGGGGGGGCTCAGCCTGGAGAGGAGGGGGCTGGGGGGGCTGCTCGCTCCCTGCAGCTGCCTGACAGGGGCTGTGGGCAGGGGGGGTCGGTCTCTGCTCCCAGGGAACAAGCGACAGGACAAGGGGACACGGGCTCCAGCTGCCCCAGGGGAGGTTCAGGTGGGGTGCCGGGAACAATTCCTTCATGGACAGGGTGGTCAGGCACTGACAGGCTGCCCAGGGACGCGGTGGCATCACCATCCCTGGAGGTGCTCAGAAACCGCACAGATGTGGCACTTGGGGACATGGGTTAGGGGTGGGCTGGGCACGGCTGGGGTGACGGTTGGGCTCAATGATCTTACGGGTCTTTTCCAACTGAAATGATTCTGTGATTATTTGTACAACTTAATTAGGCAGCGTCAGGCTTTGCAACACGGAGGCCATGAGCCCTGTGGCACCGTGTGCTGTGCTCTGCCGGCCCACACTGGTCCTGGTCACTAGCATGCTGTCCCGCATCTCTGCCCTCGGCAGCGCGGCTGTGTTTCAGCGATGGGTGCAGCGGGCAGGACTGGTTTCACACAGCATGCCGGGATCACATGTGCGCTGCTGGGTAAGGCTTTGTTCCAAATCACAGAAACAACCTGCCCACTTCAGCATGAAACAGTCTCACTTGCTTTTCATGGCTGAGCAGGTGACTTAGCACAGAGGGGAAAAAAATAATAATTTCCCCTTCTGCATCCTTCTTATCCTGTTGCCATAGCAGCTGCAGGCAAAGTTGCTGCGGGAGAGGACTAGGTCTTTCATCCCAGAGCAGCAGATCTTTTAGTCCCTGGCTTGACTCTCCCACAAGTGCTGCGGCTCCCTGCCTGCGGTGCATAGGGACAGCCAAGGGCTCTCAGCCCCGCTGCCTGCTGCTCCCCAAGTAAGCACTTCTGTCTGCAGAGCCTTCTACTCCTGCTACAGAGGAGAGAAGTAAAAGAGGATTAGTGTTTGACTTCTGTTTATTGTAGGATTCTTTAAACCACCGCCCCCCCCGTAGACATAAATCCCAGAAAACATGTATTCCTTTCTTCCTTCATCTAAACTCTTTCAGCTTTTGTGATGGGCTTAGAGCTGTAAACACGTCAGTGGGACCAGTTCTGTGCAAGCGCAACATCTCACAGGACAGCAGATAACCATCTTTTGCAGGGTCACCGACACCCTTGTGGCGATTATTTAGTCAGGACTGTAAGGGTGACCTGCAGAATCATATTTCTCCTCTTTATCATACCTTTATCTGAGGGCAGAAACAACTCAAAAGGTTTTTATCAAGGAAAAAAAAAAAAAAAAAAGAAAGGATTTTCCCTACATTTCTTTTCCAGCTCTGTCAGTGCTGGGAACATTAAGATTAGGTTTTCTGGTTTGGCTGGGATTTCCATGGAGGGCTAAAGGAGGGATAAGCAGGGCCTGAGCAGTCCTAGAACAGTCCTAGTTGAAGAGATGAGGTCTGGTTCTCTAATGACGAGTTCTTAACTTTCAGGATTTTGCCTTCCAAGATACTCTCTCACGAGTGTTGTTGACCCCCGCTTTTATGTGAACGGAGCAGCCAGCAGCTATGGTTCTGCTCTGGGATATCGGAGTGATAGGGAAATCTTGAGGACTTTGGAAAATTAGGTCAAATTGGATTCATGAGCTATTTTTGGGATTAATCAAAAAGATAAGTTGAACATCCACAACTCAAGTAGACTTGAGGGAGAGTTTTGGAGTGAACAGCACCTCGGAATCTGTTCCTATCAAGCTGTAGGAACTATACCGCAACAGACTGATGGCTTGCCCTTTTGTCATCACCTTTACTCTGCTGATTCTACCTATTTATCTCTTTTTATTCTAAAGAGGACTATTGCAAAACCTGCGTGAAAATAGTTCTTTATTTTTGATAGGTCTTGTATAAGCAGTGCCCGTGTTTAATGTCACCACAGAAGACAAAGGAAAAAGGCAATGGGACCTGCTGTTTACCCATCAAAACAAAGAACAAGCCAATTCCAGAGAGAGTTACTCCAATTAATAGTCCTGCTTTTTACAGAAGGCAGAACTCACCAGCCCGCAAAGGGGGAAATACTCTCGGCAGATCGCTGGCGGAATAAGCGAGTGAAGGAGATTGAACCGAGCCTCGAGGATGAATCACCTCCACTGATGAGAAATAGGTTAACTAATACTATGCTTTTCAATTATGTTAGAGCTGTAGGTGCTGAAGCCTGCTCATTAGCTGAGGCTATAAAATGTCACATTTATAGTGCCATTACTCTTTCAAATATTTGCCTGATGGGCTTGTGAGACGTTTAGCTCTCACTTCCTGAAATTCCCGCTGGTTCTACAAAGAAACCTCACTGCTAGGTTCTATATTGAGAAATGTCAAATCCTCACCTGGTAGCTCCCCCTCTATTAAACCAGTGCTTAGTACTAACCCCTTCTGCCTAGTCCTTGTAAGAGAGACATCATGTCCTGCTCACTGTCCTGCTGAACTTCAGAGCTGAGCTGACTCTGTGGGTCCATGCCCAGGTAGCCCCCCAGGTCAGTCTCTCCTAGCTTCCTACTCCTCGCTGAACTCTCCAGCCGCCTGAGGCTATATCTAAGTCAGTTTTTCTCCACAAAATGAGCATGTGGCAGCTTGGCTTTATTTCAGGACCTGAGCTATTGCTTTATTAATCAAACAGTAACTCTATTTGCCTTACATTTAGTACTTGTCTAAGTCAATCTCCATTAGTCTTCCAGCACTTTTCTTACCCTAAACCGTCTTCAAACTCTCACGTTTTGCTTTGCTAGTCACAAGGTATCAGGACTTCTTGTCCTGGTACTTGGAGAACTCAAACAACAGCAAGTCTCCGTAGTGGTCTATGCCTCTCTCCCATTTACGCGTAAGCATCCTTTCTATGGTGTCAAAGGGTTGTCTTGAGGGGTTCATACTTGATTCGGGCTTGAGATGTAAGAATGTGACTTGTTGCTTTTTGCAAGCTGTCCCTTCAATTATCCAAGAGTTTCCACCCAAATGACAATGACGATGCGTTTCCGTAACAAGCTGTGTGACAAGTTACCTGCCGGACAGCGTACGTACTGTATGTTCAGTACATTCCCAGTTCCATTGAAAACTGATAACTGGCTTCATAGTCAAGATGTGTTTCCTTCCTGCTGATATTTTCACCTATTATGGGTTATAGACTAGCTGAATATTATCCTTTAGCCTTTAATTCTTGCCTTTTATTTGCTGGATAATAATTGAGTGAATTCAGACAACCCCATGAAGTAAGAAACAAAGAGCTAAAAGCATTGCAACGCCGCCTCCATCTGTCACCTGATGTTTTTCCTGGTCTGATCATTAATGCAGTAACAGAGAAACAGTCAGAGCTGTTGCATGAGGCTACTTGTGAATGTAATTTTGCAGCTCATTTTTGGCATGTCATGTATATAATCTCCTGGCAATGGATATTTGCATTTCACTCCTATGATTTAGGATATTTTTTTATTACTTTTTTTTGGCCTCTGCTTGAAATTGCTTTCACTGCTCTTTGCAAAATGTGCTTTGCAGCAATGCAGTGTATTTTTTGAGTTTGTTTTGGGAGTGTGATTTTGGTCTTCCCCTATGCTTCTGTATCGGTCAGTCTAGTGTAGGGGCAGCCTGAAGGAGGTGGGAGACTAGAAAGGAAGTATGTTGGTAGATGATTTGTAACTTAAAAGAATAAAGAATATGGTTCCGTTTATAATAGCAATGAAAAAAATAAACTTCTCTGCAGGGATTAACATGCAGAGCTTTTCTAACCTGTGTGCTTGTACATGCTCACAGTGAATTACTATTATTATTGAATCTAAGGAGGGGAGGGAAGCACTGGGGAGGGCACATAGCGTTTCCCTGACTCCTCTGGATCTCTGCAAGTACAAAAGAGCTCACAGGGCAGACAGCACATGCCGTGAGAGGTGCCCAGAGGTGTCTGTTTTGATAGCTACAGTGCTTGCAGTGTTTTTGTCTTGGAAGCAGCGTTAGTACATGAGGCAAACCATATCGCTGGTTTCACTCATCTCACCTCTGAGGCAGTCAGCGCCTTCTGGGGAAAGGCTTTGAACAGAGGAGGCGATGGCAGCATTAGAAGACAAACACAGGATTTAAGAGTGTCTTCAGGGACATCTGTGTGCCAGGCTTGTGCCACTTTAGGGTCAGACAGCGGGCTCCCTTATTTCCAGAGCGGTGAGCCCACACGCTGGGCAGTGCAGACATCGTGTGTCTTAGGGGGTTGTTTATTTTTGCAGAGAGATCTCGTATCATCCGTCTAAACTATGGGTATCACTGGTCCTGTACTTCAGGAGATCGATGCCCCAAGGCTGTCAGTGTTTAAGAAGCATTTGGACAACGTCCTTAATAATTTGCTTTAGCTTTTGGTCAGGCAGTCAGACTAGGTGATTGTCGTAGGGCCTTTCCAACTGAAATATTCTATTCTATTCTAATTTGACTCTGAGTTAAATATTTCACAATTTTTCCCTCTTTTCAGAGTTCTCACACCTCTCTGCTTGAGATGAATCACTTTATAGACTAGTTCTAGAAACAAGTCCGGAGAGGTTTGTTATGTATTGTTATACCTATTGACGATAGAAACAACTTCCTTCCTTAAAACCTGAAGTCCAAGCAGTAAATTCAGTCTTTTTTGAGAGCTATTTTCTTTCTTCAGTTTGGAGGGTTTGGTCACCTCGTCTGATGGCTATTATTAGTGTAAATTGTATGTTTGCAAAGAAATATGTGTCTGTAATTGAAAAGAAGAGCAATGGGAATAATCAACAGCCTAGAGAAACAGGGGTTGTGAGGGAAAAAATTAATGTGTGGCTCTTTGATCTTCTAATATATATAAAAGACTGCTGCAAAGAGGAAGGCAATAATTCATTCTCCACACCCAGGGCACAAGTGGTTACGGTTTTAAGCTGCAGTTCTGCTTCTCTCTGAGCATTCTCCATTGCCTTGTATTTCTTTCCAGTGACTGAGTAGTCACCTATTTGCTATTCTTCTGAAACGTGCTCCAGTCGGAGCTACATGGAGTGATTTCACCTGTGAGCTCTCAGTGACTCTGGCAGCAGAGCTGGGGAGGGAGCCTGGATCTGGGAATCAGGCAAGAGCCTGGTCCAGGGGAGGGCCAAATGTGAGCCTGCAAATGAAATCACTGCTCGGGAGTTTCTTACCTCTGAAAGCCCGACTTCAGCATCTTCCTCTTTCCTTCTTCGTGACCTGGCTGATAACCATCCCTCAGCCTAACTGGCACGACCCTGTTCATGATGTACGTGTGTTCCATGGGCTGCGATGGGTCAGAGAGCAGTTGGGCTACCCGCTCTGATAGCAATACAAATGTTATCTGTGGCTGAGGGGAACTATACAGTTTTTTAATCTCTGGACATCCTGCTTGGAAGGAGGAGTAATTTTTCAGCTGCAGGAAAACCATGAAAAGGAAGTCTTTTGTTGCTGTTTGACTGATTTTCACACTGACAAATGGAAACAATCAATGGAAGTTACCAGCCCAGGAACGTCTGTCTTCACTTTTTCCCATGTGAAAAATTCCCCAGCCTAGAATAAGATCAACTTTATTGGGAAGCTGAAGTAGAATTCAGATGTTTGCACTAATAAGGTGGTCTTTCCCCTCAGACCCCATCACATTTACAGCGTGGCATGAATGCAGAAGCTGAATATTGATGTCACTAAGGCACATATACTTTGTACAGCTTCCAAGACCTGCAATCAGAGCCATCTGGACAATACTGGTACCAGTTTTAGTCTCAGAGAAACTTCTTGGTGTGACAGAGTATGCACTGATTCGTGTAGTCACATCTCCCATGCCTGCAGTCCCGATTTTGAATCTTTTCTTTTTTCCACTTAAAGTGGAATTAAAGTTGGGTTTGTATGTGATGGTCCTGCTCGGGCTACAACACATTCATCTGGCAACACGTGGCAAGAAAAGGTATGAAGGAAAGTGAACTAAAAATGTATGATGGCTTTTCTAAGAATTGTTATCCCCTAAAATATAGTATCTTCCGTAACAACCATTCCGTCTGCTGTAGTATGAAAAATCTCTTAGGCTGCATTTCCCTCGTAATACCAGTACAGATGCAGGTAGTGCTTCCTTGGTGGCAGCTTTGGCTCCCGTTACGTTTCCTTTCCATCCCAGTGCCTGGCTCGGTCCCCGTGTGGCTCACAGTCCTGCACGTTTGGCCCTGGTGTGCCTCTGCTGCTCTCTCCTTTCTCAGCCGAAGGGGTGGGGGAAGGGGGTTGCCTGTTCTAAATTATTATTTATTTTGCTTTACCCTTGGTCTAAAAAGGAGGCTGTATTTTTTTCGGATGCCAACAGGAACTGAAGACACTTTTTCCGGACGGGGAGGAATGCCCAGGCAGGCTTCACAGCATAAGGAGCCAGGCAGGAGGCTCAGCTCCTCTGTCACGCGGCAGGTACTTGAATTTTGGAGTTCACCGGAGCTCCGTTTGCTCTTGGCATACCCGTACACAGCTGGCATGTCTCACCAGGCTGAGATCCCTGTTGGTTTCACGCCAGAAGTATCCAAAAACTTGGTGAAGCCTGGTAGCCATAGTCTTCAGGCCAATGCTTCCCAGCACAGTGACGGGTGAGGTAGAAGAGGATGCGGATGAAGGGCTGGAAAGCCAGGCCAGAGGAACGGCGGGGCCGCGCTGGCGATGGGTCTGTGCTCTGTAGCTCGTGATTCAGCCGGCGCCTCGTGCTGAGCACTCGCGGACCCGTCTCAGTTGCAGTAGATCCAAGCTCTGCACACAGGAACTAGGGAAAGCTAATATGCACTCGTCACATCCCTGTCATCTTACAGACCCAGGTTTTGCATGTGCTGATGGGGGATTCGAAGCTTAAACCCAGAAAGGTCCTGGGAAAAGAAACACTTCTACAAAATAATATCTCTGCAACCCTGTAGCTTCCAGCACGCCTGCCCTCCTGCTCTGCCCTGCCTCCGTTTTGGAGGGAAACGCCTCATTTTTTTTTTTTTAGTTCAGTGGTAAATAGAGCTGATGACTGAAGCTGGGATGTTTTTAGCCAAAATCGGCACCCCCTAGAAAGGATATTCCACACAAACAACTTCTGTTACTGTTGTTGTGACTCCTGCAGCATGTAAAGGAACTTTGGGAATTCCTTGGCAAACAGACCTGCCACAAACCTAATCCAGAATCTGCACCAAGTCTGGCAGCTTTTTTTCTTTTTTCAAGTTTTCCAACATTTTGGTGATCTTTTTCTGTTTCGTCTTTCCATGTTTTGCAGTGGCACTTGCTTTGTGCTGATGTGGAAATCCCTGAACTGCTGCGGACGGAGCGGGTCTGAGATTTTCACCCCAAGCAGAGGCAGGGAAAAAGGCAGAAGTCTAACGCCTGTCCTCCTCCCTGGAGATCCAGGAACTTCCCCCAAGCCCAGAGATGTGCATGAGTAGCCGTACGTACCTGCACCAGGCACCACCCCGACATGGAAAAGCCCCTGCAAAGAATCGCTGTGCTGCTTTTGCTACCGTAAAATGGACTGAAGGAGTTCCCATGTGAGGTGAGGTGCTGCTTTTAGGCACAGCTCGAGATACTGAAGAGATGTGTCTCAGCTTGTTGGAGAGGTTTAGGAGATTGTGTGCTTGTGAAGCCCTGAGAAGCAGCACCGGGGCCCTGTAGGCTGCGATTCCCTCCCTGCTCCACTTAAACGGGGAAGCAGCTGACAATCGAATCTAGTCTTAGAAAATACTAACAGTCCCCACATACCTAAAGATGAGAGCCTCTGCTTTGCAACCCTGCCTAAAGTAGCCTTAGAGGATGACTGTCCATTTTAATATTCAGTTTACTCCTACCAGTAAAGCAGTCCTCGGCCGTTGTCTGTTTGGATGCGCTGACTCCAAATGAGACTGTACACTTGACAATACAGTTAAATAACTAAATTACATTAAAAACAAATTTATTTGAAACCAACTTCAATGAGATAAACGCACAAACCAACCATTCCGACATGGGCGTGAATAAAAATGGACAGGAGTCAAAATCCATTTGTGATGAGAGAAGGCGTAGGGGCAGAGCTGGTGCTGCCCTAGGCTTACCGAGCGCCGTGTGTGCTGCCCAAGAGCCACGCTCATGCAAGACTTTGCGGGGGGTCAGGTAGAAGTGTCCTGCTGCCTTTCACCTCCGCTCCACCTCATTTCCCTGGTCTTCTGCAGCCTGTATTATTTTTCTAAGTAAAAGGAAACGGTTTGCTTGCTAACAATACACTGGTTTAAATAGACCTTCAGATATAGATTTTCCATAAACCAAGAAACCAGCCCAGCTTATCTGTTGGCTTTTAATTCTGAAATTTATTAGCTCTCCACATCCATTGCAGATACACGCACAGTCTTAATTGCTCCATTTTTATTCTCACAGAAAATGCAGTAAATCTTAATGGTTGTGCTTCAGACGCTAAGAGGCAATGTAGTAGCTGTAGGAGAAAAGTATTCAAAACGCATTAAATTAGTAAGTGCTTAATAACGTTTTCAAGCTGTTCATCAGAATTTATTTTGAATTTGAAAGAGTAAATGTCCCAAGAATTCTTAAAGGAGACATCCAACTGGAACACTTTTTTTCCCTCAACCTTGAGATTTCCTTAAAACCTTTTCCCCACTCCTCCTCCCCTTGTGAGATTTTCAGAACTGCGAAAACCATATTTTTTTACTTTAATTATAATGCTAGTTGAGAACGTGTTCTGTTATTTTGGCTACATTACCAGCTCACACACTGTTTGTTTATAGCTCTCTGAAAAGCCATTTTAATAAGGTCAGATTTGCAATTTAAATTAACTTTAATATTTCTTGCAAACTCCAGCTCTGTCTGTTTATGCATGGGGTAAACATACTGGAAATTTATTGTTTAAAAAACACATCCCTTTGTTTTATTTTCAAATTGGTATATGTCAGGTAATAAACAGTCTTCACTTTATATATTTTTCTGTGTGAAAAGGAAGAAAACTTTTTTCTTTTTTTCAGGGGGAAAAGAAAAGAATGTGGGAGAGTGAGAAAGAATTAATTCGGTTATTCAAAATGGAAGTTTCATCTGGAGAAACAATTCACAATTCACAATTTATTTTACAAATGAAGACCTTTTTCCTGCCGCAAATTTTTTCTGGGGGACTGCTGCTTTAAATGAATTTGGCTATTAGGACATGTTAAATCTTTTGTAAACACAAATACTTACCCATTAATATCATATGACGCTTCACTGGGAATTTTTATTTCTGTGCTGGAACTGAATATTAAAATTGGATAGTTGGTCATTTACACTATGAAAACAGTATTATTTTTTTAAAAATTAGATGACCTGAACTTTTTCTTTCATCAGAAAATTGTACTTCATCCCTATCTATATCAACTATAGATATTTTCAAAGCCTAGCATTTTAATAGCTCATGCTATGCTCTTCACAGAGGACACTGCTGTGAAGCCTGAACATGAAACGAATTCAGTTTTGCAATTAAATGGATTTTGAAGTCAAGAATTCATTTTTTTCCAGACGTTCCTATGAATATACTCCACATAACACCTACCACATGGTAGCCTGCCAACAGGATGTGAAGATGTGAAGACCATCAGATGGATTTCTGAATTTGTGAAATAACTGTTTTCATTTCTCACTACCTTTGTGGAGCAGTTCCTATTTGATATTGCCTGGTGTTTAGAAAACCTGTGGAACTGTCTCATGGTAGGTCATAGGCGTGGTTTCATTCCTACCACTTCAAGCTAGTGGACTAATTGCATCATCTCACTGGTAACAAGTCATTTTATTTTCTGAGTGCTAGAAAATGACATGAAACACATTCTTGGCTGGAAGTGTAGCTTGCATGCACAGAGACCCAGATCTTCAGTTACGGTGTACTGGTGCCTCTTAGCTGATTTTTACCCACGCCTGAAGACTGTCCCTTAAGCCAAAGCCACTGTTGCTGGGAAATAACTTCTTTATGGCTATGAAATACACTGTGGGCAAATCTGAAGTGACAGGATCTTAGCACCCTGGCAGTGGCAGGCAGGTGGTACACATGCACCAGCGCTTAGAGGACGCCTGCAATCCCTGCAGCCCCTTGGGTGGGGGTGACCCTGGATCTTCTCCAGCTCTTCGGTTCCCCGCACAGACAGGTAAGGTCCTCCCTCCTTTTCTGTGGTAGAGGTGGCAGTCAGCTTGGCAAAGCTCAGACACCTCTTGATCTTCAGAGAGATCCTGTGGAGCCTCGTTTGCTGAGCTTACCTTCCCCCCCCCCCCCCCCCGCCCTTGTAAGGAGGACAGCCCGTTGCGCACGGAGCTAGCTATATCTGATGTCTTCTCTGCGTATGTCAGAAATGCCGTCTCATGGCTTATTTTTGTCCCTTTTGCCATTTTTAAAACAGAGAGAAACACGGACCCCTTCTTGTGAGGTTGAATGAGGAAGGGTGCGAAAAGTCCATCACCTTTTTCAGGCGGGAGGAAGGAAGAGTGGCCAAACCTTGAGAAGCTCAAAGAAAGAAAACAGAGGATGCTAATAGCAGTGACACAGAGGTTATGGTCTGGATTTATTTCCCTTAAAGGTTATTCTGTTTTGTTGTTTTTGAAGAAGGGAATTTCAACGTGCTTTGAAGAAATACAGCTCTCTAAATCATTTGCATCTAGCAGCAGCAGCAGGAAGAAAGTAATTCACGAAGTGGGATTTTCAAGGCAGTGATAGCCTTTGCCCTGCTTTGTCCTAATTTGTCTGGAAATGGCTATGGCAGAGACATGGATGTTGGTGAGGGCAGAGATTTATCTTGTAGCTATTGAAAATAAAGATATTTTTGGTCCGTGAGAAGACCAAACAGGATATTTTCAGCAAAATACTTTTTGTTAGAGAACTTGGTATGGAATTCAAGTTTTTCATAGAAATACGTGAGTTTTGACTATATTATTTTCTCAAGAAAATTTCTGCTCTGGAATTTGAGTCAGTCCACAATAGAACAGTGAGCCATCAACCCTTGTCAGCATGGCCAGCAGCTTGGTGCTTCGGACATTGGCCTAAAATCTGATGTTCTCACGACTCCATGCAGCTGACCTATCCCATGAATAGATGGACGTTCTGGGGAAGTCTATTGTTTTCCATCAAAAAAACAGCAACAAGAAAATGTAAAACACCCTACCCCTATCTAAAATAATTAAAACTCCACAGTTTCTCTTGATGTGCAATGAAAATGCCTTTCGAACCCTTGGCTGTGTGACAGAGATGTATTGCTTTTTGATCGACTTTAAATACAAGCTGCTTCCACAGAGTTTCCTTCTGCTGTTGCAAGATGGCAAAATTAGATGGGTAGGAAAGATAAATTTCCCAGCAGACTGTCCAGGAATCTGACACAAACTTATGGGAGAAGAGGATGATTTCTTCCCTGGGGCTTCTGCTCTTGAAGAAATACCACTCGCCTTGTTTTCCCATATTACACCTGGTGAATAAGAGCTTGTTGCCACGTGCCTTTGCTCTTAATGGAGCATGGCAATTCTGTTCCTGGATGAGTCTATTAATATATATTTCATAATTACCCATGCCATTTTTCTTCTCTGCTCCCTGTCTAGCTGTGCATTGCTTAAGGCTATGGCAGTTAAACAGAATCCACTAGGTGAAAACTTGTTGTCGGTATCATTGTAGGATATATTTAATAATTTGTTCAGACTTTGGAGGCTGGAGAGAGAGGTTAATCCCATTTAAAATGTAACATCTGTCAAAGCATTTAAAATCCAATTTAACAGCTCCACAACCTGACTCTTTCTGTGTACACAAATAGAAAAAGATAGTTATGTTGTACAAAGTGTCTTGATGAAACATTACCCACACTCACCTCCACCCTTAATAAGTCAGTGGGAAGTGATTGGTTTGGCCCTGGGATGCTGTTACAGTTTAAACATCATTAAGGGGATAAAATTGGTTCAAACGTTGTTACTGAAGGTTTTTGCAGTACAAAATGATTGAAATTACTCCTTGGTTAGAAAACAAAATGAACCATGGCACAAAATTTGAATCCACGTCCAAACTCTTGAAAAGTCTTAGGGTAAATATGCCCAGCTGCACCAGCCTGTTTCTGGGAGTGGGATAACCTTTAGAAAAGAGTTCCCCCATGCCGGTATTGGGGTTTTTTTGAACCAAATTAATTTTTGTTTCCTGGCCTCCATTTCCCATAGCCTGACTTTGTGTGTATCTCGTTGATGCTGGCTGGACGGAAAACTGAAGCTGACTGGAAATACCCTTTTTTTCCGGAGGGTCCTCCTGGAAGGCTCATGCTGTGGATATACAGGAGCCAATGGGTCAGTTTCTTCTGTCAGGATTGCTAGTTTTGGACCAACACCTTCACTCATTTTCTCTGCATCTGCTCTGCTTAGATTTTGCTGCTTTGTTTATATCAAAATCTCTTGTTTACATTGACTTCTGAGTCTGTTGATGACTATGATCTGAACCTGGGCTCAAAATTAGCTTAGTTTGGAGGGTTATGCTTTCAAACCATAACACACTGGCAAAAATTTCAAGAGTGTGTGCCTTCCTTGACTCAAAAATATGAACTATTATCACATGCTAGTGAGAATTCTCAACGGCTATGTGCATTATGTCATCTTTTTATTTATTTTTTTTTTTAATAGATTGAGCCCTCAGTAATAGCCACTGTTGAGAGCAAAGTGCCTGTCTTGATCAACCAGTAAAGCCATTCACCTGAGGAAATGCTGTATTTCAATGACCATGATAACCCATCTGTTCAGTTATCCATTATTGTTTATATCTTTATGTCTCACTTCTCACAAAGGATTGGACGTAGGCTTTTTAATTTATTTGCTGCCTGTTCTTCTCCCTTTCCACCACTAGAACTAATTCTTTTTTTTACATGATTCTGCCTTCCAAGATAGGAACACCGAGTCGGACTGCTTGGCTGTATTAACAGTAGAGTTGTGTTTAAGAAATAACATGCAGAAGCCTGATCTTTATTGTTTGACTGTGCAATGTTCTCCCAGTGGAAAAAGCTACGAGCTTTCTGCCATTTGAAATGTGTGTTACAACCATATTTAATATTCCCCGAAGAGATAACTGTCAAGCTGAAGAAGTAAAAGAGAGGAAAGTAGTGGTCATGGCCTCTGCATTAGCAGTGGGGCAGGAGCAGGGATTGATATGAACCACCTCTTGCACCGGGCTGCGCATGCCAAGCTGCTCCAAACCCTGCTTGCAAGCAGGAGCTATGAGATGTCTTCGTTCTTGTCGGGTTGGAGCCGCCTTATCGTCTTGGGATGGTGTCCCAGTGACAAGAGCACTTGGCATAGTGAGGACCCAGCATTGTGTTCCTGACTCCACCATTGACTGGCTACATCACCTTACTTGAGTCATTTAATCTCTATGTCTTAAATTGCCTTCAGAATGAAGATCATTTTGCCCACTTTATATGGACGCTAAGCTTTATGTCTTTTTTTTTTTTTGTTAATGACAGTACTGTGCGATCTGTAACAACCAGGCTGCTTGTCATTATGCTCTTGCTCTATATTTCACAAGTCTTCAGGGATAAGCACTATTGTAATTAGTCTTAAACTGGGCATATTCTGGCCTTCCTTTCCCAGAGACACTTCTTCACTTGCTATTCATCCCCTTGTCACAGCACTGCAGCGGTACACAACGATCGATCATTGTGATGTACCACGCCAGCTCCAAAAGAAGTTGAGCCAATAGCACTCAGAATAAGTGAGTTTTTTAACGTAAGGCACTGCTGATAAAAAGGGAAAGATAAATGAAGCCCATAATTCCTTCACTATTTGCACTTTCTGGTAGTGAGGCATATTAAGTTGCTGAGTAGGTTTTTAAATGAAACCCCCTTACTATTTGTCATAACACCCCCCCCCCCCCCCCCCCCCCAACAAAGTTATATAAAATAACATGAAAACAGCCTTTAAAAGTGAAGAGTAACCAAGCACTGCAATTAAATGGGATCACTTTCCTTTCAGGTTTGTTACTTTCAATCAGACCTTGTGTAACAAGAATTGAAATTAAATTAAATAATTCTGTGGTGCAGCAGAAAATATAAATGTAAAATGCCATTAATACTCTTTCACTACACAGTGGCTATCATCCTGGCTGTCACTGGGGTTGCTGCTGGAGTTGCTAAAAAGCTGATTAGCTGAAGCATTGTTTCCAGCAGGGCTATGCACATATTAATAGATTTTTCTCCGTTCCGTGGTCAACCAATTCAGAATTCACTTAAGTACTGTGGGTTTGAAAGTCTGACAGAATCACAGAAATTATCGCTTTCCTGTTTCAACCTAGGTCGGCAATCATGAGAGAGAGCAGAGGGGAAAGCCGAGCTACAGCTGGCAGGGGAAACTAATGGCAGGAGAGAAAGTGCAAAAAATTGAATATGACGCAACTGTGCATAGAGACAGATGGGTGGGAAAGAGGGCAAGATGCTGGGAGGTGTTTCCACTCTCCACTGCAAACTGTTTGGTTCTTTGGCCTTATTATTCTGCTCTGACACAGAATGCAGCCCTTGTGTTAGTTTAAGAAATATGACGTTGTTTGACTTCACAGATAAGAGATTTTGGGAACCGTGTTTCCTTTAGCAAATCCACTGATAGTCTGAGGTTTGCGTGGCTGCAGGGTCAAGGACGTGCCCCTTCTCTACTACTGATGGCATCCAGTGGCAACAAATCACATACATTGCCCAGTAAGCTGCAAACATCTAGTAGGAACTGTGGTCTGGGAACTTTCACGTAGCAACTTATTTTTTTATTTATGCTTTCATGTATATAGTGCGGTATCAGGAGTACCAATTTGAGTAGCGAGGCTTAGGTTGGGAGAGAGATAGATTTTATAAGGTGACTAAAATTTAAAAAATGAAGGGCATTTCTCGGCCTGTCCGCAGCCATATCGTTCTCTTCAAGAGTTATTCTGTAAGATTTTGTTGAAATATTTTGCATAACAGATCCTGACAATTTATCTTAATGCAGCTGCATAAAAGAGACAAGATGGAGTTTGATTTAAATTCATTTTTTATTAAAAATTAATAGATTTTTAAGGCCAGAAGGGATCATTATGATAATCTAATCTGACCTATAGCAGGCCATCAAATTTTAGCCAGTCATTTCTGTCTTAGGACTGATACCTGCACTTAAACTGCAGTGTGCTTTTCCTTTCCCTTCACGCAGGCAAGCTTGATTTAAAGCAACCATGTAATGGAGATGCTGATGCATTCCTTAATAAGCTATTTTGGCATCACAGCTGAAGAAGCTCTGATAACAATGGCATGATTTGCTGGGGTCATGACTGATACAGCCAGTGGTGGAAGGCCTCTTGGGTTAGCTGTGGGTACCCCGATTGATGCATGGAATACGTTTACGTGTGTGTGTGGACTTGCTTTGACCACACCTTGCTGCCAGCCAAGCCTAGTCTATTTTCTGGACTTAAAAGTGCTACAAACACTTAGTTGCAGAGCTTATGCATATAGGAATGCACCAAGGCTGGTGGGTCGAAAAAATGCTGAAGGACTTACTAAAAGGTAAACCACCTTTCTAGAACAGATTTCTATCAGCAAATCAGTAAATTTAGTGTGAATTGGATGCTGCAGTCTGCCTACACAAGCCATTTCCTTTAAAGGCTAATGCTTGTGTCTCCCTGTGGGTGTTAATAGTTTTGGTAGGACAGCTGGGCTTACCGTTGACCTGGTTCTGAAGGTGTCTGTGTTTATATCACTGTGTTTTCCAAGTCCAATTTAGGTGGTGATTGTCAGGTTCCTTTGGGAAGAGGGAGAATTTTTTTTCAAAAAGTCCCACCTAATTCATCAAAAGCCTTACTGGGTAAGATGTAATTCAAGCCGTGAATTTTTTACTCATTTCTGATGACCGACTGCTGCCTCATCTCTGATGTTTAAGGTCTTCACATGCCAGCCGCTTTAGCTGTGATCTGCAGTGGTTGCCATCTCGGTGATGGAGCTTCACTCTGTTGAACACAGCTGCACATACAGAGCTGCATCAAAACAGTCTATTGTATGTGTCAGGATGGGAAGGAGAAGGAAATATTCCCCCCTGCTCTTACTTCTGAGGTTTGATGCACAAACAGCTCTCCTATCCATTGTTTCACTTCTTTATTTCCTGGCAGGATACACTTGGGCTTTGAGGAGCAGGCTGACAAGTAAATGCAGCAACTAGGAAGCTACTGAGGAAGTTGGTGACAGTGAGGATGTCTGGAGGTTCCTGGTGATACTTTGTGTAGAATTCTCACCTTCCAGTTGTAAAAATGTAACAGGTTGCTCAGTCTCACAGAGATTGCCCACTAGGCATTCAGAGAATTAAAGAGCCGCCACTATTTTTTTACTGCCTCATTTAATCCATGGAGTGATGCTGACTACTTTTCAATATTTTATTTTCTTCTTGTTCATCATGTAGCATTACGTGTCATTTTCTGCACAATCCTGAAATGCCTTCAAACCCTGCTCTAACAATGGAATAACTAATTTCTCATGTTTGTTTTTTTTTTAAATGCAGCTCATCTTTCAAGTGACCACACTTTTCATAGGTGTCCACCCGTTTATTTCTAAACAGTTCTTTAATGCAAAGGCTTATTGTTAACCCCTTTTCACAGACGGAGTGGTTCACAGTGAAGGAGAGGTACTGTGGGGTTATGGTAGAAGTGCCTGTTAATATGTGCGTGGGATACGAGAAGCTCCAGGCCTGTTGTTCCAGGGACAGGAGGTAAGTAACCAGCTGCTGGCCAGGGTGCCCCAGCCTCTCGTAGGGTGGGCTGGGATACCATGGTGGTGCAGAGGGCTCGATTTCAACAGCCTCAGTACGGGGACGATGTAACATCTCTTCCAGCATTCCCTGACTGACAGCACTTCCAGCTTCTGGCGTGAGTTTGGCCTCTTACACCCCCCACACCACAGAGATCTTATTCATGCCTAAAATATATTTTTGAGAAACAAATGAGATAGATACAGTCCTGTAGGAAAAAAATCCACACCAACCCTACATGAAAGGCAATATTCATACCAACAGACATGCTGAATTCAGATTCAAAAGACAAAAAATGGCTTATGTTTGGCGTAGACGTAGCTGGGGAGCAATGGGTGTACCACCGTACTGTAACCAAGCCTTTCTCATCCTTTCTAACTGCTGCAGACCCTATATTTAGGGAAAATGTCGATTCAGCAGTATTTGCAATCTGGACGGTGGCTTTGGGTAACTTATTCCTTACTGTTAGTTCTATTTCTGCTGGCAGCAAGGTTAGTTGTTAGGTTTAGCCCAGGCTGGGTGCTGGAGTGCCTGTGGTCACTGCCTCGTTGGGAATGCACGTGTGTGTGACTGGGTAGGGGCAGCTGCGCTGCCAGCTGGTCTTGGTAAACCTGACCTCAGTGAAACTGTGATCATATTGCTAGTGCCACGTGCTTCTGAAAACTAGAAGCCGTATGCAACTGGCTGCTTGGGAATACAGGGCAAGCCAAAAGAAGCATCAAGAGCCAGACACCGTAATGCTGAGGGAGCTGTTTTGATCTACGGTTCTGTCGTGGAGCTCCAGCCATGCTTTTGTTCTCTTTCCTTCCCTCAGACTGTGTCAGGAGAATATTTTGGTGTCTCAGCCTTAGATAATACCCTCAAGGACCCTATCAGCTAAGTTTCCATGTCTTACCAAAAGCAGATGAACAAAAGTCCCAAAGCCACTTATTCCTTTCTTTAATTCTTTGGAAACGTAACTGGGAATTTTTTGATCATTTATTTAAAGAGTGCCTGTGAGTTAAATACAGCAACAGCCCAGGGAAAGAAAAGAGAAGCAGTTGTTCAAACTTCCTTGACATAACATTTTGTCCCTGAGCTTGACAGGACCTACTTTAGGGATGAAAGCTTAGAGGAGGAACGGGTTGGTGTAACATGGAGGAAAAGTGACTTGAATACACTCTGTACTTATGCAACATGAACAAAATACCTCTCCGCTATGAAAAGCTTTCAGTCTAAAGAAAGAGAGAGGAATAAGTAGGATGATCTTCTTTGATTATCTCTATCTGCTGCAGAGAAAATAACGTGTCGTTCTCATGGGGCTTGACTGGCTTTGTAGATGGGCTTTTGTCTGCCTGTCTCCGTGCGTGTGGACTGAGGCTCTTGGGCACCGTTAAACCGTGGAAATGAAGGGCCTGATTACAAAAGAGCACTGACCTTCTGCAGCCTGACTGCAGCTCTTGCTGTGACTTTCAGCGCTGGCAGAGGGGATTCAGCAGAGGTAAGGCTGCATTGAGGGGGTTTGCCTGGGTTATCCTTGACCCTGTCTGACTCTCTGAAGCACATAAGGCAAGTTCTTACAGGGTCCTGGAGGATGAGACCATCAGGATCATCATGCGCTTTAGACTCAAGTAAGACACACAAAGGCATAATTTCTGCCCTGTGGAAAAAACTTCAGGAGTTGGTTTAATCATAAAACAGGTTAAAGAAATTAGCTAGTCAATGGTTTTTGCGTAAGCAAAATGATATGTAAGCAAGACAAAGCCATGCTTTGATCTAAAGCCATATAAACACGCTTGCATAGTACATGGTTTCAGCTATTGCACCTCGGATATATCAGGGCTTAGTGGTCTAATATTGCTGCTGTTTAAATACGGTCAAGTGTCTTGAAGTACGTCAGATCATAGATTCCTTTCCTTCATCCCAAAAAGGTCTGTTAAAAAGTGCTGACATCTCACCTTAATGAAGGTTCCATCTCCAGCTGCATGTAGCAGAGTCCCACAGACGTATAATCTGCACAGCCCTTGGTGCCTGTTCTTGTGTGTTTGCCTCCTTGCCCTCTCCTCTCATAGGGCACCACGTAGTGATGGCTGACCCTTGAGCTAGGAAGCAGACGTACATTTCTGGAGTAACATATCCCATAAGCTACCCTGGCTCTTGAGGCAGGTTGAGTGCTGGGCACTCATTCCATTTTCCCAGGAAAAAAAATCCAATTTTGCAGAAACAGTGTTTTCTATTGAAAAAAATCATTTTGACAGCAATGTCCCAAAAGAGCCTCACCAGTCAGCTTTATGTGCGGGAAAATGAAGTTAATAACAGGGCAAAGCTCATCGAGCAAACAGGAGAAAGAAATGTGAGCAGTGTGGCTGAGGACTGACTGCCAAGTATTGATAGTTTGGGATAAGAAACAATAATAATCTGTTAGCCACAAGTGGAATAGACAGAATGCTCTGTTTCTGTAAGGATGTCTCCTGGAGCTGAGACATAAAGCAGAGAAACCTTACAAATGTCTGTCAAACCAGCTCAACAGAAATAAGATGTATCTTCTGATAGCAGCAGCAGACTGTCAGCTGTGTGACAGGCTCTGAATAAATTGTTATTTTTCAAAGATTTCTTCAAGAACAGAAACATAAAAGCAAAAGAGAAGAATACAAACAAAAATCCTCCACACAAAGTCCCCTTATCACCCGTGCCTGATTTTTACATGGGAAATACTACTTCTGAACACTTCTGTGTCTGATGTCTGAATTTATCATCAGTATCTCTGCAAGATGACCAAGCCCAACAGCAAAGGCCAGACACTGTTCTTCACTCTTGGATAGGTGTCATTTCTTCTGGGTCATCCACAGTGTGGGGGAAGGAATAAACTAGTGACAGCCTGAGCCCTGGAAGGAGGGCAAAGCTGACCTAATTTGTGCAGAATTTCTTTTTCACTAGACCTCCAAGGGGGATAAAAGGATGCATAAATTATAAATCTGTTGGCTCCCACATGAGGAAATACTGGAAGAACAGCAACATGTGTGATCGTAACTCACATTCTCCCTGCTCTGTTTCTATAACCAGGCTCTTAGACTTTCCTTCTAATTTTTTCCCCTAACTCCTTATCCAGTTGCTGTCTCTCCTCCTCCAGTCTGCTGTTGCATCCTCCCCAGTGATGTGTCTCAGGCTCCAAACTCCTTGTGCCGTTCCATTCCTTCCCACCAGCTTCTTGTCCTGAGGCCATCAGCCAGCCAATGCATGCCTGACACCCAGGTCAATTCTCTCTATTTTCTCTTTCTTGTCGTTGCTCACACTGATCTCCTTGCCCAACCCTTTCCAGGCTGCTCTCCCTCATGCACGTTCCAGTCCCAGTCTCCTCATCCTCCTCTACTCCACTCACTGGTTCCTGTACTGGATGCTGAATAGTAACGTGTGTGAACGATGAACTTGTAACACCAGTCACAGAGAACCATTTCTAGAGTTGCTGTCAGGCATGCTGCAGGTGAACAGGAGGACCTTCTGCCACAAATTCCAATCTATTTTTTCTCCACTGTTGATTTTTTTCTTCCAGCATCGGTGGTGTACAATACAGAGCTACCCTCAAGCAACTCATTTGGGCATTGAATAAAGTCTCATCGCTTTAGCAGAGCTTCCTTCCCAGCTTTCTTAGCCTGCCTGGTAGCCTAGCCAGACTGGCAGAAGAATGGGGCCATGCTGCTTCCCACACCTAAAGGGGGCTACTGAGAGCCAGCTCAGGTAGCCAGCCCCACTGGGGTTCATTTGTGCAGGCTGCAACACCAAGCCTTTGCCTTCTGATCTGGGCAACCTGTCTTCTGTCCACCAAAATGGGCATCAACAGCATAACAGTGGGAAGTGTCCCTGGTTTAGCCTCTGATGTCCTGCCTCTCTCATACCAGAGCAATAGCTGAAGGGCAGCCTTCCTCATTTTTGGGCTGCAGCATTGACAGGAAGGCAAGAAATCCCTCTTCTTCTTTGGCTTTTCTCTCCAACGCTTATTGTAGTAAGCACAGCTCGTGTTTTGCTCTGCAGCTGTAAGTGCTGGGTATGCTGATTGTATGCAAGTTCTCAATGGCCAGGTTAATTGTTCCTCTTCTGTGTTAGCACAGGGCAGAAGCTGAGTGACAGTGCCACAGCAATGATAACCACAGGTGCGTTAGGTTCCCTGCACCTAGCCACCAAGATGCTGTGGGTTTTGGGGGTCAGGAACCATCTGTGACTCTGGTTAGAATGACAGCAAAAGGAAAAAAAGGAGGGGGGACAGGAGTTACAACTGCAGGAACTCAAAAATATTTATCTGACATCCTTTTCATCATTTATGGGCTACCAAGCGATGGCTTGCACATCCTTTTCCAAGCTTAATTAATTTTAAGCTTAATTACAATAACAAAAATGCTTTTATTTTTCCTTTGTGCATGGACTCAAAAAGGATACTAGAACCTCCTAATGTGAGTGTGGGATGATAGAATTGTTCATTTGACTTTTGTGTGCGTGTGTGTGTGTGCTGAAAACAAAAAATAGTTTGCAAAGACAAACCCCACCACTTCTGAATGTATTACTATATTAGCTAATAGTGTATTTTGGGCTTAAGTGTGTCTCACGAACTGTAGCATAGGCCCCTTCACTCTGATTTCTGTTGGAGTTGTTATCCATCTTCAGCTTCTAAATGAAACGGTTTTACAACTTGTGTATTTCCTACAGTTCTGTCCAATTTTGGTTTTCATGTTTTTTTGGCACTGCTGCTTTATTGCCTATTTTATATGGGAAATAATGACAGCCTGGTCTAAACAGTGATCAGTGGCAAAACTCCTAGTGATTTCAAGTTGCAACAGAATTTAGCTTAATGAATTCAATAACTTTTAGCATGTCTCAGATGTCCGCTAGTGCTATTATTAATCAGTCTGCTGCCAGCTGCTTGGACAATAGCTCCTTGTTCTTCATAGTCTGTTGCTTAATCAAGAAAGTATTGTTGCCTGAGAACTTGGCAAGGACTTGAAGCCAGATTCAGATTTCATTTACTTCTGTGTGAACCCTGAGAAATAGTGCGGACATTAGTGGTGTTATTCTGGGTTTGCCTCTGTATAAATGTGATCAGGGTATGGCTCCTTTTAGTTTTTAAATTTGTCTCGAGAGATCTGTCACATTCACAGGGAGCTTTTCCAGCAAGCTCTGTAGCAGTAAAAAAACCTCTTTGCTGTGGGTGCGTGCATGTGTGTGGATGTGCATGTGTTTATGCATGTTGCATAAAGCATTAAATCTTGCCCTTTTCATTCGCCTGGTCCCTGCAGGCCAGCACAATACTAATTACCTTGGAAAATGATTGATGTTTGTGTTAAAGCCAATATGCAGGTGGAATGTGTGTTATAATTTTCCATTCTTTAATTTATCTCCTGTTAACAGCTGATTGTTGCCTTGCACAGGGGACTGTGAAGGGCTTTACTGAAGGAAATACTTAGATACATACAAATTTAAATCACAACTGCATGATGGAAAGGTCTTTTATTTTGTTCGGCTTTTTGTTTTTAATTTTTCCCCCATATGATTGGATTGCATTCATGTTGGCCAGTCTGAGGGGGACCTTTTAGGGAGCTGACAAGTGGATGGGAAAGGGCTATGAAAGTGCAACCAAGTGAAGAGGTGAATTAAGCCTGTTCAAACATTTAAACAGGCGGTGGTGAAAAAAATAACGTCCTATTTAAGCCTTCATGCTAGCGAGCAGACATTGCAGGGCAAATAATGTTAAAAAATAAAGTTCATTTGTACATACAGGAATATATTATTTCTATTTCTAATACCCAGTGCAAGTGTCTGTAAAGTTTTGATTGTAAAGCTAGGATTGTAGAAGTGGTCAATGTCACCAGTTCATTCTGTTCCGAAGAGGAAGAAAGGAGCTGATAAGGCTCTGTCTCCCTGGACTTGCAAACTTTGCAGAGTCCCCTTGCTAAGCCCACCAGCTACCTACTTCTTGGGCTGTCTGGACACTGCTAAGTGTTCTTCTAGACCCTGGAACTTCTCACTATATGCTTCTTTGATCACAAAGTGCATAGAGGAATCAGCAATTTTACTTATCAGAAAACTTTGATGCATTCAAATTCATGACTCTGGGCTTACCAGATCTGTGCTCGGACCACAGCGGGCAGTAGGATTTAGCTCTGGCTTTATCAAGTAAGAGTGTAGTCAGGCCTGGGTGGTAGCACAGTATCTTTCTGCTGAAGTAGAGCCTTGAGGCGATGTTGGTCTCTATGCAAAAGGAGATCTAGATCTTTCTGACTGGTTATCAGTTACGTGTTATTCTGTCTTGAAGAACATGAGGGCAGACAGCCAATATTTTGCTTTTAGTGGCTTGCTGTATTTGAAACCATTGAAAGAGCAATCTGTGAATTCTCCAACTTTTCAATGAACAGCATGAAACCTCTTTCATCATCCCTCTCCCTCAAGAAATTGGTCTGAAATTGTACTGGTTCACAGAAAAGAAGAATTAGAGATGACAAGGAGTATGACTGCAGTGATCCAGCGGTAAAACTTCCAGCCCTATCCCCAGTTCACCCAACTGTAAACAGACCATTCAGGCAGAGGAATCCAATGTGTCCAAAACCCCAGCTGCACACCACCAGCCACCCCTGACCTGTGGGCCAGCGAGACTTGAATGCACCTGGGATAAAGTAAGTAAGCTCAGAGCTATCGCTTCCACATCAAATGCACCTATAATTACTTCATAGTCCAACATTAAAGAACAAATCTGGTACTATTACCAACAGTGGTACACACTACACTTCAGCCATTGGACTGAATCCTGTAAATGTTCCACATGAAAAAAGCTCATTAAAATTAAGACCCGTCTTTTTGGGACAAGCGTAGTTACTACTCTCTTGTGGCTGACGTTTTTAAAAGGATTTCGCTTAGCTTTTCCTGTTCAGTAGTAAGGATCCTTTTCCAAAACTCTTCGCCTGAAGGTGGGGGAGTTAAACAAATGTTTAAAATAAATAAGCTTTGCATAGCAACAGAATAGAATTAAACCCCACAAACGGTGCCTGCTTTGTGGATTTAACAGCCAAACAAGCCCAGGTGCTGGCCCCGGCTGGCCCGGTCCCTTGTTTTCCGTCAGTCATACACTGCCTTTGGGTGGCTCTTCTACGGTGCCAGAAGTTTTGTACAACTGCAATATGGCTAACGGAGAACAAGGTTTATTTTTGGAAAATGTCAATTAGCTTTGCTGAAGCTGCTCTTGAGGAAACGACATTTTCCTGACTTCACCGTCCCCACCCAAAAAAAACCCCGGTTCTGAAATACTCCCAGCTTCTTCTTTACCTGTTTCTTAAATGAAGAAGTTCAAGGCTTTGGGTCAAAATGGCACTTCTTTGAAATTTTCAATTAATATAAAAAATGGTAACTCTTAAAAATTCCATATTGAGAGAACCCTTTTAATTTAGTCTTCTTCTAATTGAGTTGATCCAGTTGATCAGTTTTACCACATTACCTGCAAGCAAAAGGTGTGTGTCTTTTCCGATTTTAGAGTAATAAAACAGAAGATATTTTTATTATGCACTTTAGAAATATTAAGAATTACATTCTGCCTAATTACCCACAGGACTGTTGCTCTCTGACTGCACAGAAGGGCAATGACAGTTTCTCATTGCTTCAGTCTTTAAACTGTATTTTTGTTTGAGGAATGACATAAGTCGCAACCACTTGGCTGGCTTGCTCAGATGCATCGTGTTGTACTTTTTCCTGCCAGGTAATTAATAGTTGGTGTACCCCAGTGAGTTTGATTACTGCCAATGACTTTCAGGCAAAAGAGTTTATATCTCCTGCAGAACAGATATGACCTTCCTCAGTTCTGAAACCCAAGTAACTTCAGGAGGAGAAGAAGGTGGGTGGGAAAGATATTTTCCAATAGATACAAACAGAAATATTTCAGTGGAACATATGCAGTGTCTCCTGAGAGATGTTTATATTACAGCTATAGGAGGAAAAGCAATAAGGGGAACCCTTTAGCAGTGTTGAAACAACCTGTCACAGAACAAGACACGAGGATGCTGGCATACCTGCAGATATCTGTTTCCCGCATTTGCTCGTAGAATTCCCAGGATCCTGCTCCTCTATGCTATCGATTTCTGTGCTATTTCTTTGATAGATACAGACATTTCACAATACTCTATCATTGCATGTTGATAACCTATCCATTTCAGCATGGCAGAGTTATATTAATGATGAGGATGAAGGGAAAGTTAAATGGTTAATTGTACTGAATGGAATTCATCTCATGCCTGACAAAATGAAGCTGCTTTGATCCATGCCATTTAATCACAGTACAGATATTTCCTAACTTTAACAGGCATTAGCTGAATTTCTTCGATTTGTTTTCCCCTACAGTAGAAAATTGTGGGTTTTAGTCACTGTGTGACTATCAACACGCACTTTAACAATACTGTGCTTATTTCAGCTAGCTGCTTCTTTTTCTAATCATTCTCATCTACAGTTTTTCAGCAGCTCATTATACTAGAAACAAGAAAGTAAAGCTGTGGTAACTTGTATTTCTGTTTTGTTACTATAAAAGGTGTGATGTTTTGGTTGGTGTTTTTTTTCTGGTTGTTTTTTTTTCTTTTCCAAGGCTATGACTTTAAATATGAAAAATATTTTCATGCTCTGCCAACATTTAAGGCTGGAGAGAACGGGCAAATGCCTACCCACGTAGAGACTGTGTACTCTTCAGCTTCTGCAGAGTTGTCTGTAAGTTTGGAATTTTTCTGGGGGATGAAAGGGTTTAAAACACATTTCTTTACAAACATCTCAGAGAATTTCAAACCTCTATGCTGCCAGAAGTGTTTTCTTTTTTTCGAAGACCTGATTAACGGGGAACGTAAAAGCATTTGCTACTTTTCACAAGCTCATATGGTATTTTGGTTTTGCTGATAAAGAAATCAAAGCAAATCAGTTCCAAAAGGCTACACTGTGCTACGCATGTGGTAAATACTAAACTTCAACAAGAACAATCCAGGTTAGGCATTAGGTTAAAAAACAAAATAAAACCAGTAAAGGTAGCGAAAAACTGGAATAGACAGCCTAAAGATGCAGTGCTCACATCCTTGGAAGCCTTGATTAGGCAAATATTTGTCAGTAATGATGCAGGTATACATGACCCTTCTGTGAGAAGGAGACTAGATGACCTTAAGAGGTCCTATATAACCATATTTTTTCGGTGATCTATAGCAAATATTGCTGTTCTTCACTGTTAGGCACCGTTGAATTACAAACTGCAAAGCCCAGTGCAGCGGGCACAAAGTCATCTAAAATAGTGGAGGGAGTTTTGTCTTTTAAAGCTCAGGTCTAGGCTTATATAGTTACTGAAAGCAATTTAACTCTGTAAGTCCAAATTCTGTTTTTCAAATCTCTGCTTCAGCTGCAGCCTAATGTTAGAGCATCTAACCGAAGTGCGCGTTAGTACAGTCCCCGTAGCACCTCAGCTCTGGCCGCTCCGCACGCTTACATGCTTTTCTGCACTGGTGGAGTGCAGCAGCGTGGAGTGCATCCTGCCCCAGTGCCTGTGGGTGCTCGCCTGTCACGTGTGAGTGGTGCTGTCATGCTGGGCTTTGCCAGCCCAGGCTCAGCACAAGGCATGGCGATACCCGCTGTTCCTACAGAAAGCCTAGCCAGAGATGGAGATGTGGTGCTGCTCTGGAAAGAGAGACAAATGAAATATGTATGGCTCTGACGAGCAAAGCAACAAGAGTGGTAGGTCAAGCGGCTGGCAGGAAAGCGTGAGAGGGGTCAGCGCTCCAGATGTTCTTGTGAAGGAGGATGGGTTTATACATCGGAGTCGTACCAAAGGTACGTGACTTGCTAGTTTCAACACAAATGGCACTTTTCTCTGGGTAACAGTCTGAGGGATCCGGCCACACGTGCCGCTTGCTCAGTGCTCCCTGCTGAGGGGTTCCGTGCGAGGCAGTGGCGAGGCTGGTGGGAGAGGGCTGGTCACTGGAGGGAGGGGAGCATGTCACATACAGCAGGCACGGGGTAGCATGAAGGATTGCCAGGGCTGGGGGGACTGGAATGCAGTCTGGGAGAGTGCCATGACAGGGGGAGGTAAGAGCAGCGGAGGAACAGCCATCCTCTGCAACTCCTGCTGCTGCAGCCTTCGGCAGGGGGTGTTCCTCTCATTCTTCTCTAAACAACAAAGTAAGAGCACAGAGGATGTTTTTTCCAGACTGCAGGTTCTTCACAGAGCTAACTCAATTTGTGTACTACTTAAAGGACCAGAGGGAACTCCTCCTAACAGGACAGGTGCCTAATAACACCGGTACGCTACAGCTGCAGGGATTCATTTTCAGCTAACCAGCTCCAACACCGAGAGCTGGGGCAGCCTGCATCTTACTTGGAAAACATTCCTGCAGGGCAAACGGCCGGGCTGTTTGCTGGTGCTGAGCTCCACACTGTTGCTGGTAGATTGTTGCCAGCTCCTGAATGGACTAATTCAAGGGGAGCTTGGATACAGCTGCGCTATGGCCACAGTGCAGTGATGAGTGTCAACACACATGCCACAAGGTACGTTCTCCCACCAAACGAGATCTGTTGACTGCTACATGGAAACCAACCAACGACAGGTCCACTAAATACCTGTATGCCTCTCTAAACATTCAAATGGAAGTTATTAAATTTATTGAAGTTATTACAGCAAGTACTGTGTGCTTGGACAAGAGAAAGAAACAAGATGCAATTTCCCACTCTGTTGAGAAAAAAAAGCAATACTTTGAGATTTTTAGTTTCTTATCATGCTTAAAATCTTCTTGACTTGGCAGGAGATGATAGATATCAGAAGTTTATTTTGGGAAAACTGCTGTCAGCATCTCCCCTCTCCTTCAAACACACGGTTAGCTCCTAAAGACATCTAGGGCCATTACTCACTTCTTAGCTATATATGATTATACAGTCCATAATATACTTAAGATACCTTATTTGATCTGTCAGATGGTAAATTTAATTTTAAAATTAACGTAACGCATTAGCATAAAATCTTGACGTGCTGTCTGAAAATGTGTGATGTCAAAAATCTGAATGCACTAATATCTTTTAAGGATGCTGGCTACTTAAACATCTTTATTACCTTGCCTGTATATGCTTCAAACTAACATATTAACACATTACTCCTTTTATTGTTTTATTACCTCATTAATAAAACTCTAAGCCCCTTTTTATGTTAAAGCCCTACATTTATTTCTGTTATATAAACCTGCAGAGCTGTGAACAAGACAGGCCTTTCAGGAGCTGATGGGTCTTTTGTTTGGCATGATAAGGTTTGGATTCACATGCCCAGGCTTCCCAGTTGCCTCCCATTTTAGGCTGCTCCGCACAGCGAGGTGCTCATCAGCGATCTGGCATTTCTGTAACACATTTGTGGGCTGTGTCCATCAGGTTTTCAAAGGTCCCTAAAGTCAATGGCCACCTTTCACACATGCCATGCTCACCTGTGTGCCTGAGCATTCACCCTTGCCCAGGCCTCTCTGCAAGATGACTCTCACGCCAAATTCTTGCCCTTGCCATCTACCAAGCTCTTATGTTCACCTGTGTCTGGACTGTGACTAGATGACACTGGAATGTTTAAATAAAGACCTGGAAGAGGGAACAAGGCTTCAGCCTTGATAACAAAGCTCCAGTCATGGATGCACGGTTGATTTTCTGGACCCTGTCCATCCGCACAGGTGACAAGAAACAGGAGACAATGACTTCACGTTACCAGTCAGCTTCGCCAAGGCGAGCCATGAAATTGGGATGTTGTTCACATGCTGCTGCCAGCACTTGCCTACTGACCGGCCTCAGTGAGCCAATGCCCTCCTGGAATCTCTGGATATTTATAGACGCTTAGAGGATGCTGAGCAATTAATTATCTTCTTTGTGGACATCAGAATGTCAATCCAGATCACTGAATAACTGCTATTGTTCAGCTGGCGATCGCAGGTACAGATTCCCCACAGTGATGCCAACATCCATCAGTGGGCTGGTGTCACAAATATGTGTGATACGCCTCTCTCTTAGGCTGCTCTTGATGGCTATTTTGACACTAGGATCAAAATATAAACCACCCTGTCTTTTTCTTTTGTCCTTTATTTTCAACCAAAAAATAGGGCTACTGTCTCAGCCCCTGATTCCTTCCGTGTCCTCTACAGCCTTCAGTGCCTAGAAAGACATCTCTGGAGGGCAATGCACATCACTTGCCGTAGGTAAGAAATGTAATCTCTAGCTGCCTTGGTTTCCTAGAACTTGCTGTTCAGGAACACCAAACATCCAAAAGAATGTCCAGAGCTGGGCAGGAGCTGGGGGGGGGCTCAGCCTGGAGAGGAGGGGGCCGGGGGGGCCTGGTCGCTCCCTGCAGCTGCCTGACAGGGGCTGCGGGCAGGGGGAGTTGGTCTCTGCTCCCAGGGAACAAGTGACAGGGCAAGGGGACACGGGCTCCAGCTGCCCCACGGGAGGTTCAGGTGGGGTACTGGGAACAATTCCTTCATGGACAGGGTGCTCAGGCACTGACAGGCTGCCCAGGGATGCAGTGGCATCGCCATCCCTAGAGATGTTCAGAAACCGCACAGATGTGGCACCTGGGGACATGGGTTGGGGTGGGCTGGGCACAGCTGAGGTAACGGTTGGGCTCGATGGTCTCAAAGGGCTTTGCCCACCTCAACGATTCCATGATTCTGTCCCTGGTGTCCCTCTGCCTGCAGCGCAGGGTGTCTTCTGAAAAGCAAGCATTTCAAAATGGATGACAGTATCCTACAAGTTTTCCATCACGTATCTGAAAGCTCTACAGCGGTATTTAAGGATACCTGTAGGAGCAACGGCTTTGATCAGACACAGCGATGTGTCTCTGTCCCAAGCATAAATACAGGCCTTTCACAGGAGCTTGCAGGAAAGCATGGAATGATCCCATAACACAGACTGCTGCTGAAAAAGGCAGCTCAGGGAAACGGGGGACATTTCAAAATTCTAAGCGGTTATAAATAGATAATATATGTTTAAATGTTTCTGTTTTTTTTAATTATTATTAAATGTTGCCCTTTGTGTATGCCAAGAATAACAAGTTATCTTGCTTTCAAAATAGAAAAAAAATCTTTTTGAAAGCAGCCACCAAAAAATGTAGGGGATTCACTCTTTTGGACTGCCTCTGTGGTGTGTTTCTGTAGAATTATTATAACAGGGATGGCATTACTTATTAGATGAATAGCTTTGTATCCAGTGATTTTGTAAACCTATCCATTCATCTTTTGAATAATTGCTGTGTTTGTAAATAAACAGCAAGATTAATAAAATATAATTTGGAGAGAAAAACAAGATACATCACAAAGATAAAACCACAAAAAACATTTGTAGTCCCTTTTAAGGAGGGGGTTTCTGCCTAAAGATTTAATCTTTAATTAAATTTATGTATGTTATTTATAGTTCCTTTTATTATTTTTTCCAGAACATGCTGACACAGCAGTGGTTTTGCTAACAGAATCTATGGTATTGCTATAATAAATATTATGGCAAAAAACCCTCTGGACTATTTTCCTAAGTGTTAGCATTTTGAAAGTGCATTTGGGTTTGGCCACCATGAATTCATGCATTGTATATTTGATTGTAAAATCATCATTGTTAAAATATATGGCCTTAATGGGTCTTGAGCTGGCACAGAAAAACCAAAGGCAGAGCTAACAAACAAGGAGAAAAATATATGTATTTTGGCACAGATCACAGCCGCAGCCAGCAGCTCACCAAACTTGTATTGTCCAGTGACTGAAATTATGGGGTTTAGTTATTTTTTTTTCGTTTGGTGGTGTTGTGGGGGTTTTTTTTGTTGTTTGGTTGGTTTTTGTTTTTGTTTGTTTGGTGGGGTTTTTTAAGTGTGGGTTTTTTGTTTTTTGTTTTTTTTTTATTGTTAACTTGCTTGCTTGCTATGGCTGTCTCAGCGTTCTCTCTGGTCAGTCTGCCATTGTTCCCTCTTTTCCACCATCAGCTATGAAGACACTTGAAGGAAGCAAGGCTTGGGGCTGAGGCAGGTACAGGAAGAGTTCATGTTAGCCAAAAAATCCCCCAAAACCAGAACATGAAAGGCTGAGCACTGAGAAAGAAATGCTCCCTTGATGCCAGACATTAGACCAGGCTGAGATTCACGTGCAGCTTTATATGCTATGTGACTACCTTATTTAACAAATATACATCAGCAGGTAGACTAAGTCACACCTTCAGACCCCAGACAGCTACTGTTACTGAACAGAAGGATGATGAGGGTGGCAGGATAAAGAGTGGATTTGTCTTGTATATAGGTGGGATCCATCCCTCCTTAACAGAACAAACATTTTGAACAAAAAAACCCGAAAGAGATGAAGGCAAACAGTAATGGCTGGAAACAAAAGACTAATGTTTCATGGAGCGATGGGGAGAACTGAAGGGAATTTTGATGAAGGAAGGTGCAGGCTGCTTGGTTTTGGGAGAGTTTATCACAGTGGAATAGGGGTAAGAGGCAGTCAGCAGTCGTAATGTCTCACATTGGAAGGAGTCCATGGAACACACACATTACCAAACTTCCCTACCAAAAGACAGTTTTGGAATAGATCCCAGAATGAATTGGGAAACACTACAATTGTATAGAGATACATGTAATTTTTTTTAATACAGACAGAGAGGTGAGAGACGGACTCATCCTGTCTGATCGGGTGAGTAAGCGTTGATCAAACGTTGATCAAAGTTGTGAGATCAGGAGGTTTTACGAGTAGGTTTTGCATACGGTTCAAATACTGACACACTTCTCCCAGTGCAGATTAAATTCAGGCTTCCTGCTCCTAGGTGGTAGTGAAAAGGAGAATTTCTCAGGATAAGCAGAGTTTTTCAGCCAAACAGGATGCTTTCCAAGGCATTAATTTTCTTTTGTCTTCAAGAAAGCAGTTAACTGCCACTTCAACTCTTTCTAACCCAATCATCTGGAGTGCAGTAGAAACCCACCTTAATTTACCACAGCTGACTAAGTACTAAAACTGGTATCATGTCCCTGCACTTGAGGCAAACAGCTGTGAATTTTCTATAACAGCGAGAGAGAAAAAAGGGAAAAAAAGACCCCAGAAAGCAAACTAGCACTTTCTCATCAGCGCGTGTTTCAGGTGACATGAGATCTGTACAACTGAAATTTAAGGAAGTCAGAGAAAAGGTGATGGATGGTTTAGATATGGTTGATCTTGATGTGAGAAGGGTAGATTAGGCAGTTTCATGATCTCCCAGGTCTATTTTGTACAGTTGTACAAAATTTTTGTG
The DNA here is from genome assembly GCF_963210335.1 of Falco punctatus. NCBI lineage: Eukaryota > Metazoa > Chordata > Aves > Falconiformes > Falconidae > Falco > Falco punctatus. The sequence continues at coordinate 3,744,322 of NC_137587.1, forward strand.
AAATATAGCTACTCGTGTGCTTGGAAATCCTGACAAGGTGGCAATACAGTTGATAGAGGAGGCCTTGTTTTGATTGTTGGTTTTATTATCTGCTTGTAATTCTTAATACTAAACATATGAAGTTAGCTGCAATAGTTTCAGAAGTGTTGTATGATACTGTATGACAAGTTTTTAATACTTTTGAAGACACAACAGATTGGGAAGGAGAAAATAGTGTGTTTCTTGAACCTGAAAATACTGGGAAGATGTGAAGAAAGCAGTAGGTGGTGGTGCAGTAATTAGAGACAGAGATCTGTCTACAGGTGGTTTTTCCTCCTCTGTTGATGTAATTTCTGAATTCAAGATATTTAAGATATTTTACAGACTGTATCTTGGAAGAAAACTGAACTGGGCAGAACCTGGACAGATTATTTAAAAGGATGTCTAAGCACACTTGGATAGTATCAGGACCAAAGTGACAGACACAGACAAAAAAGGGAGCCAGAAAGTTGAGAAGAAAGGGGTAGGATTTCATTCTTAATGATTTTTTTCCACAGGGAACACTCCCTGGGATAGATCAGGAATGGTTCGTATGAATAGGGATAGAATGACTAAACAGAGCCTGCACTCATCCCAAAGTCATCTCGTGCAGATTCTTTGACCAAAAGGCCACGTTCCGAGCCCTGGAGGTAGGCTTGGAGCACTAGGACATGCATCTCTGGGTACCACCACCAAACTCTGCTGCCTTTGAGGCAACTACGGCTCAGCCCTGGGTCCTCCCAGCCAAGCCCCAGTGCCACCTGCTGGGATCTGTAGGAGCCAGAGTGCATGAAATCCCTCAGGAAGAACAGAACAGGTCATAATCTAAAAACACTTGGTAGGCAGGACTGTGTAGCTGAACTGTGTAGCTCAGAGCAATGAAACCATGATTTTCCCTTAGCCCTCGCAGGAGGGCTCTGGGTGGTCCTTACGATGGAGCGGCCGTTCAAGGCTCAGATGGAGCGAGCTCTTAATGAGTGTCCTCTGCTGGCGATGGGCTACCTGAGCAGTCAGAAAGGAAGAATTTCTAAGAAAAATATTGCTTTGAGAAAAACAGAAATGGCATAAGTCTTTTTTGCAATGAGAAAAAGGAGTTGTTAGCAGCCTTTACCTTGCCTTCACATGTCAACTTCCATGTATTTTGGTCAAAGTTCATGGAAAAGAATATATTTCTGGATTTTTTTGATGGACTGTCATTTTCTGATGGGGGGAAAAAAAACCCAATTAATTTTATCAGAAAGTGCCATCAACTCTTGTGGGAAAATTTTAATTTTTTCTATATAGTAGGGATTTTATTATGTGTTTTATTGTTATTTAGAAACAATAGAAAAACTTTAAATCTTTTCAGTTAAGAGTGCTGGCCTCCCACATGTTCTTTTTCAATCCAGGCTTCAACAGACTGGTTCTCTGAAACATTGTGCTTGTTCATTTTTGCCTTATTTAGGTTTAAGCAGCATTTGTCAAGCAGGCAGCTGAGCTCTGCCTCTTGCTGAGGGCAAGCATTGTCTGCAGGATTTGCTTTCCTGCGGTGCACAGGGACTGTACTGAACCTTCACCCCAACGGTAACTCGACTGACAGCGGTGGAGGAAAAGATCTATACAACTAAACAAAGTATTTTAAAAGAAATACACCCAAGTCTGGATGCTCGAGAAGGAGAAGAAATAGCAAAACATTCCAGATTTACGAGGGGCCATTAGGGGTATTGTACAGGTTTGCATGAGCAGTTATATAATTTAGTGACTCTCATGTGATATTCTGCATTATATTTACAATAGAGAGAGAATGAACTGCCCCCAACTGTATTAAATCGAACTATTTTTTATCAAGGGTTGCTGGTGACAATATTACTCCAAAAGCTGGTGCATGTCATCAGAACCCAGAGGTAAAAAATATAGCACTCTTTGGGTGTATTTTATTATTTCACAATAATTGAATAGCATGTCACCTAATGAAAATTTACATTAGGCAGACACCCAGTGTAAATTTCACACTTTTTCAGTCTTATATCCCCTCTTGGCTGGCTCAGTATACCTGCTCTGATGGTATGGAAAATATGATTTTTGATGAATTCTTATGAAATTAAAATATCTAAGGAGTTTAGAAGTATTTTGCAGCAGGAAAATAATAATGCTACTGAGAATGAGTTATTTGCTTTAAAGTCAGCATGAGTTTGTTATCATTAGCAGGTTCGGAGAAATGGTAAAAAATGATTTCTTAGATTGCGAGTCTACAGACAGTGATGTACTTGCTTAAACTTATCTAGTCTCGCTGGAAACCCTCCTAAACCTGAGCACATGTGTAAGCTTGTGCAGAAGGAGCCCTCAGTATTAGTTACATCTGACTCATCTGCAATCAATAAAAATATGTTCTTGAACTTTTTCTGGAATTTAAAAGTCCCTGTGAGTACTGAACGAAATGTAGAGGTCAGTTCCCATTTTAGCTGAAAATAGCTTGGCCTTCCTTAATGAGAATAGTGGTTTGTTTTCAAAATAGGAATATTAGTGAAAAGCATTAGGGAGTTTTAATAGGATGTGATTTCTAATAAACAGCAGCAACACTTTGTGATTTTATAGTGCCTGTCACTGTAGGTTCTGAAAGGGCCTCATGGATGTTCCAGCCTCCCGTCGCCCTACGTGGAGCGGTATGTTACGCTTGTTTTGCAGACAAGAAGCTAAAACAGAGAGACTGTGTGGAAATGGAAGTGTTGAGTAGAATCCACAGTGCTAATGGCTGTTCACAGACTCAGTCTTACACACAAACCTGTTCTCCCATGCTTATTAACCATGCTTATTAACCATGCTGATTATGTTCCTTTGGACATACATATTTTGTGACTGTCAGCTAATACCTGTGCTGAAGATAACTATACTTTTGATTTGGCAAACTATTCCCCGTTAGAAAATGCTTACCCATACCCTCACTTTCTCCTTGTTTCAAACAAGACTTAATAAATGTCCTCAGAGCCAACCCTGTGCTTAAGCGCTTTTTGAATCAGTCTCTGTTTGAGGACTGGAGATGGAATCTGGAAGACAAAGGCATAGGTTTTATTTCTTGAATGGAGCCCAACAAAACCCATGTTCATCTGGGCACTGACATTTGCCAGCCAGATTAATGTAAATCCATGCAAAATGATCATTTAAATATCCATTTTCTGTATCACAGCAATAAACCCAGAATTCATATCTCTTGTCTTTGCCTGTTTAAGAGAAAAGCCATTCCTATCGTCTTAAATTGACATGTTTTATGCCTAAATGCTGATAAATTCTGTATCTGAAATATTTTTTGTGCCTGTTTTCAAACTCTGAAACTGTTACAAGCCAAAGGCTGAACTGAGAATTCTGAACAGTGCATATAATTTCCTGCTTCACACAAATGTTTCATTATATGAGATTTTATGAAGAAAATTATCTATTTGTGTACAAATTTGATTTCCATTGCTAATAGGGCCTGCTACAGACTGACTGAGCATGAGTAAAATACCATACAATTACACAAAGAATAGATATTAGCTACTTCACAAAGAGTCTGTTCTAAACTTGCACAGTTATGCTGATGAAAAACTAAATAAACCTACACAGAAAATTTGGAAAAGAATGTATTCACAGAGTGTTGTTTTTTTTTTATTCCAGTGAAGGCTTCAATTAAACCGAGACTTGTAATAATTATCAGTATGCTTGACCAGTGTTAAAATTAACAGATGGTTATTGTACCAAAAGAGAGCATTTCAAGCAAATAATTTCACTGAAAATATTAAAAAAGCACATTTTCCAGTTTATACTGTTGGAGGTTATGGTGGCATGTTTGATTAATGGGCTGTTTTATTGGTGATGCAAATAATGTGTAATGTCATATGACCCATATGTTGTAGATTAGAGAGGTATTAAACTTACCTTGGCACAAAGTGAAAAATCTAAAATATCCCTCTGGTAAAATATATCATTCTAGAGGAAAAAGACATGTTGGCATTGCTTGTATTTATACTTTTGATGAATTACATGTCATGTTTACTTAATTTTAGTATCCAATCAAAATCTGTTCTTTTTCATACTTTTGTTTCTCATTGTTTGTCAGGTTCCTCCTGCAAGTTGTGTCTGCAATGGTCAGCAAGCGTGTGTGAAAACCGCCAGTTACACACAAAGACACAGAGGAAGACGACAGTGCCTACTTTTTGATACAATAATCTCTGTGTTTATTGCCGTTTATCTAGCATGGCGCTAACTACAACAGAACAGGCAGGCACGTGCACGCAGGAAGCACTGTGAGAAGGTTCCTCAGCAAAGCCCCAAGCCACACAAGTTAAAAATGCCCCTGGTTCTGCATCACATGGGAAACCTGAACCACAGGTCAGTGTTTTACTTACAGCTTCACTGAGATTCGGCGATGTTTGGGTAAATTTGAATTAGGAAACCATGGCCTGAGTTGTAAATCTAGCTGGAAACTATATAAAAATCCCAACTAAACCCAGAAATGGATGAAACTCAGTGGTTTAGCTGGAGTTCGACGTTGGGGTTTTGAATTCTGTTGACACTGAATGGTAGACTGGGGATCAGAAGGTGCGCTGGAGCTTTGCACTCACTGCAATGCAGCGGAACTGCCAAGTCTCATGTTATTCTCTCCAGGTCTACACATGACCTGGAGCAAAATCTGGCTCTCACAAGTATTCGTGTATTTGTTCTAGGGCCAAAAACATCTACTTCTTCTGGTGATAAAATTCCAAATGAGAACTGCCCCTCAGAGGAACACAGCTATCTCCTCTTCAGATTTCATCTTTTCCTGCCAGTAAAGTAAGCCTGATTCTTTTTTCTTTGTTTTCCCCCTGAATTTTTGTTGGATTTGGTACCTTGGGAAATGCTTCCTTGCCGATCGTGACCACCCCAGATGGGATGTCTTCTGCCAATACACTGGGACCTTCAACTAGAAAGGCAAAATACCCCAGCACGCGGGATTATGCAGCCCATTTCTAGAATTTTTGCTCAGACACATGTGAAAGCAACCAGCCATCTCTCCTCATTTAGAGCAAAACGTAAACAGATGTGACATCCTACAGAAAAAGTCACTTCTGAATGAAGAGGAAATAAGACTCAAAATCTTTAATGCTCCTCACCAACATTTTCTACACTTATGTTATTCTCTGGTGCTGTGATGATGAAAAAAGAGCACTGGAAAAGCTGATAGTTTTGATCCAATAACTACAGTGGTCTTTCTTTGAGGGCAAGAACGCTGCACCAAAATTGAGACCATGGATTCAGCTACAAATCAGCTCCTCGATAAAGGCTGGAGTCACAGCTCGTACCACAGAGACGTAAATAATCTCTGCTTTGCCGTCTGGGTCAGCAGCACACCAAGGAGGAAATCCCGTCAGGGTCTGCACATCAGACCACTGCTCTTGTCTCCCTTGGGTTCCCTCCCAGGCTGTGTAGCGTTGGCTTTTTCTGAGACCCGCTGGCAAAAACGATCCTGCGCTATAGCTCTTCCAGGCAAAGAAATTGTTGGGTGGCATAACCTTGGGCTGAATTCAGTTCCTCGAAATTTCCTTCTTCCAGGAGTGCTGGTTCTACCACTCTCTTTACAGCACACACTCATCTGGAAACTATCATCTGGGCCCCAGTCTTGCAAATACACATGCATGTGCTATAGTACTACTATACTATACTACACTATACTATACTATAGTAGTACTATACTATACTACTATACTATACTACTGTGCTGTAGTAGATTGCTACAAGGAAATTGGTGGGTGTGTCTGAAAGATTAAGTAGGTGTGTAAGTGCTGACAGGATTTGGACTCTAGTTACCACAAAAGCACGTTAGAATACCAGGGTCGTGATGGTGGTGGTGGTGGTTGGGAATGCAGAGAGAAAGGGCTTCCTTAGCTGGGGGTCCTGTTTTCATGCAAACGTACTTAAAAAAATAAAGTATGAAAAAATAGAAAAAATATACTGAAAATGTTTTCTATGGTTAGTAGACCTTTCTCCCTGGGATGTCTCTCATCATTTTCCAGAAGGATCCATCCATCCATTAAGCACAGGATTAGCTTTCTCATCTCGGTAGCACTGTGACAGTTTAAAAAACCTCTCTCATAACTAATGTAGCCTCCATACATTACAGAGTGATCATGTCCAAAGAACAGACATTGACAGATTTGAAAGAATTATGTAAATTTACCTAGGGTCCCATTTAAATGCACATTTTTCAGAATTGAAAGGAAAACACCCTCAGCCAATCCTTCGTGATTGCTGAGGAAGCTATACCTACATGCCTACATTAAGCCTAGCACAATATGCTATAAAATCCTCATCACACAAACAAGCTGTCTTTGTATCAGCATTAAACGTGCTTCCATACACATTCTGTAAATTACACACTTATAAGTTACTCATTTATAATAGCTGCAGGCTGAAGACTACAATGAAAATTACACATTTTTTAAAAAACTTGGCTTTTTTTGATGTAGTTATTGCTTATCTGAGCACCCGATGATCCTGAACTGCTTGTTAATGGAAGGCAAAAATAAGATATAAGGAAATATCCTGATACATCCTCATGTCCCTCATTAACTCTATGATAATCAACTATGCCTCAAACTGGAATTTGTAGTCAGATGTGATCATATCTGTCTCCAGCATGTTTCTGTTGGAGTTAGTGTTGAGCAATTATTGATAAGTTGATAATGTAGCACTTCTTATGATAACTTCAAAGGGCAATAGACATTGTGACGCTTGCTGCTTCTTCATGAGGACTCACAGCCTGCATCGAGCTCTTTGGAACCACTGGGATCAGTGTTTCACAACAAACTGGGTAGGTGAAGAGGCATGTTAATCTTATCCTTACCTACAGGATACCTTCCTGTATGCTCTGGCATCCTTCACCCACATCCTCTGGTCCCCCTGTAAAAAAATCCAGCCTTCAAAATGACCCATCTTCCAGGAGAACCTGCTCTGCAGCGACCTTTACAAGCTTGTCTGTAAAAGCCGTGAAAAAGATGCTGCAATACCATCCCACTTGGGGAGTCCACGCTGGTATGTGCCACCGCCACCTCCCTCCGTCCCTCCCTCCCCCTCTCTCTCTCCTTTTCTTTGTATGATTTGGCAATGCAACTGGTAGGAACATCTTTCCCTAGATCGGGAGTACACACATTTGTGTGCATGTGTATGCACACACAAATACAGTGTTCAGACGACTCTTATGACGACTGTACATAAGAAAGCCGAAGTTCTGCTGCCACAGCCATCAGTGAGGCTGCAGACACATACTCCCTCAGTTAAAGAGCCAGTGCCGCTTGCTTTGGTGGGCTCTAGGTCAGCCTTGTGATGCCATATAGTGCGTGCAATGGGCTGCGAGTCAAAAGGCTCTGATGTTGTGTAAGTTTCTAAAAGCAGAAGATCTTGTAACAAAGAAGACAAGATATAATTTCACATAATACTCATATAATGTGTTGTAGCCTATTTGTCTAATATGACAGGATGCTTGATTAGAGTGAAAACCTTCACATCTAAGTCCATAAGAACCTATCATCTCCATCTGACCTCACCTCCTGGATAACGCAGGCAGCAGAATGCCACCCATTAACTCTCGCACTGGGGTCACAAGCTGTGGCTGACATACAGCTATATCTGTGACCCTGATTTAAATATTCAGGTCATAGAGAATTTACCATCTCCTCTAGTCTTGTTCCAGTGCTTGATTAGTTTTGTTGCATGCCTGTTTTGTAGCAGAAATTTTCCAGCTTGGTTATGTTTCTAGTCAGGGACTAATTTGTGATAGCAAAGATGCTTATGATAGTAATGAAGTCTTCAGTAGTGAAGTTTTGAGGTGATCTGAGCTCCTTAGGCCTTTCATTGTGAAAGACAATCCCTCTGAAATGCTTACAGAATTTTCCTAAGTGGAAGGAAGCATTGGAGAAGGAGGAAAGGAAGTCTCTCCATCACCATGTACCATGGAGAAAAAGTAAAGTGAGAAAATGCCTGAGGAGAAAGCTAGTCAAAGAGAAGGTGAAGGCAGATGGAATCATAGAATACCAGACTGGAAGGCACCTTAAGGACCATCTGGTCCAACCTTTCTTGGCAAAAGCCAAGATGGCTGCATACTCTGTTCAGCTGAATCAGCTGAGTGTCCAATGCTTGGGAATCCACCACTTCCCTGGGGAGATTATTCCAATGGCTGATTGTTCTAACTGAGAAAAAATAATTCCTTTGTGTCCGACCAGAATGTCCCAGGAGTAACTTTTACCTATTACTACTCCTCATCTTTTCCATGTGACTCCTTGCAAAAAGGGAGTCTCCATCTTCTTTGTAGCCACCCTTTAAATACTGGAACATGGTGATAAGGTCTCCCCTAAGCCTTCTTTTCTCAAGGTTGAACAAATCCAGTTCCCTCATCCTGTTCTCATATGAAGCCTCAAATGCTTCCCAGTCCTTTGATCATCTTTGTGGCCCTTCTCTGGACCCTCTCCAGCCTGCCCACATCTTTTTCTTTGTGTGGCAGGACCAAAACTGAACACAGTATTCCAGGTGAGGCCTGACAAGCACTGAGTAGAGTGGGATAATGGCTTCTTTATTGCTGCTGGTGATGCCCTTGTTGATGCAGCCCAGCATCCTGTTGGCTGCCTTTGCTGCACTTTTATTGAAGTTCTTGTCCACCAGGATCCCCAGGTCCCTTTCCAGAGAGCTGCACCCCAGCCGGGTGGTTCTCAGCCTGCCCTGCATTCCTGTATTATGTTTTTCCAGGTGCAAGACCTTACGTTTGTGCTTGTTGAACTTGATAATGTTCTTGCTAGCCCACTCTTCCAGCCTACCTAGGTCTTTCTGCAGGGTGGCCCTTCTTTCAGAAACATCCACTTCTCCACTGTTTGGCATCACCAGCAAACTTCGTCAGGGTACCCTTGATCCCATCAGCCAGATCCTTTATGAAGATATGAAACAGCATTGGGCCCAAGGTCAATCCCTGGGGGACCCTACTTGTGATAGGCTGCCAGCTTGAAGAGGAGCTATCTACCACCCTCTGGGTACAGCCTGCCAGCCTGTTCCCCACCCACCCCATGGACCACTCATCTAGACCGTAACGCATCAGTTTCTCTAGGAAGAGGCTGTGGGAAAGCATGTTGAGAGCCTTGGGGAAACACAGGCAATGTCCACCACTCACCCCACATCAGCTCAGCGGGTTACTTTGCTGTAGAAGGTGAACGGGTTTGTCAAGCAGGATTTGCCCTTGGTGAATCCATGATGGCTTTTCCCAATAACCTTCTTCATTTGACTTGTGATAGCCCCCGAGAGGATTCATTCCATAACTTTCCCAGGGACTGGAGTAAAATGATGGGCCTGTAATCTCCTGTATCCTCCTGTAAATCCTTCTTGTAGATGGGGGTGACATTAGCCTTTTACCAATCTTCTGGGACGTCTCCCCATCTCCACAACTTCTCAAAGATTATGGAGACTGGTCTTACACCACAACATCAGCCAGCTCTCTTAACACCCTCCAATGGATGTTGTCAGGGGCCATCGGTTTGCAGGGCTCAAGCTCCTGTAACAGTTCACATACCAGCGCTTCCCCCACCGGTGGTGGGTCTCTGTTTGCAAATTAATGAATGATGGAAGTCTGAGGAGCTCATATGTGAGGTAGAACACTATGTCTTTCAAGTTCCACTTGAATGGATACCTGAAGGAGGCAGACAGAGTATTCCATTTATTTTCTGTGGGTCTTTTAATTGTTCTGATTTTTATTAAGCGTGCTGTAAATCTCTTTGTACCACCTGGGAATTTGTAATCCATAAGTACTCTAATTTTAGCAGGAGGCATTTCTTTGAATGACCTTTTTTTCACAAATACTTGGAGAGAGCTAAAGTTGAAATCATATTTAAACCTTTTGACTTGGAAATTAGCCTTAAAACGTTATATGTAGTCACTAGAAAAATAGAAATGTATAGTGTGACTCGTGTCTCTCATCAGAAGTCTTGCAATAAGTAAATAATCAGGCAAAGTGTTCAGAAAGCAAAGATACACCAGACCAACAAAAGCTCCACATTAGTGAGACTGTTTCAAGCAGATCAAAAGGTAACCTGCAGTTAGAGTTAGAAATTGCTGGAAACGGCTAGTTTTTCATTCGACCCTAGTGTCCACCAATAATGAACTGCAACTTTTGGAAACATGCCCCAGTATTCATCGGGCTATTTGTGTAAAACCTGAGATGACTTCTCTAGGAGTTATTCCCCACATGTGACCATGTATGTTTAAGTAATGGGTTTTGGGCTTTATAATTATCACATAGACAGGGGGTTCTTGAAAGAGCAGGCTGGTGTTTGGATCCAGGACTGCCCCAGCCAGACCTTTACAGTCTGATGTTTGCATTGTAAAATCCAGATGCTTTGCTTTTATTCTACAATTTATATTGGATGTTTGCTGCAATGGACTCTCACACCCTCCACTCCCACTTATATGCTCATATTGAGAATGACTCTATTTTTGCTTTAAATGTGTCAAGCTACACAGCCTCTAGTTATTGTCTCAGTTCTCTCTTTATTGCTGCATTCAATCATTCCTTCTCACAAACGTTCTCTCTTTTGCAATCTAACCTTGAATTACATCTCTCTTCCCCAGTTGTTGGCACTCGTTTTGTAGCCCAATTTAGTTAATTCTTACCTGGTAAGTATCAGTAACTTAACATTTAATATTTGTTTTCCCCCTCTGTCTGTGCATGTAGTGGTGGGAGGGGGAGGAGGTAATGTGTACCTATTTTTTAGGGTACCTTTTATAAAAGGAATGGATGTTTTTAGCTCCTCCAGTGGGGGTTCTTTGTGTTTCTCAGGTCACTGACGAAGAGACTGGGGAAAACTGAAAAGCAAACTCAGAAGCTCTCCTCTCTCTACAAGAACTACAGCAGCATCACAGACACAGTAAGTGATACTCTCTGATAATAAGTTTGATCAGAGAGTGACAATAATATATTTCCACCTTGACTTCCGTTCTGTAGTTTTATCACATGGGAACATAAGAAAAGATTTTTTTTTTTTTTGGTAAGTAAACAAAGAGAATTAAAAATATCTATGTTTTCATCTTGTTTCATATACTAAAATGAACCTCAATTGCTGTGTGTGCTTTCTCCAAGAGTGTAACACAGACATGTTCTCTTCTGTGAAACCCTTGTGACACCCTCCATCCTCTAGTCCATATTAGCTCTTTTTTTCTACAGTCTAAGATTAATGAAACCTCCTGAAACCCCATAAAGTACCCATTCTAAGTAATGCAACTGAGGCCTGACTTGTGTGGCTCTGGTTCACTATTTCGGTGAAGGTGAGAACTGAGGAATCCTTGTTTACTGATTCCTCTAAATATTGACAGTATTCTTCCCAACACCTGAGTAGAACTTGATTCAGGGGACATTTCTGCCCAAAGGTAGCTCAAATGATTAATGTGCAAGAGAAGCAAATTGCTGAACCTGTATGGCAAGAAATTTAAGATTTTGATTTTTCTTCTTATTCCCTGGTTTAGGATTAGTATTTTATCTGTTTGACTAAATGTTGCTTTTTAAGAAACGAACGATACATCTTGAGATGGCTACGATATGGTGAGTGTGTTTCAAAAGACTGATAAAAGGTAAAGACTATAGTGATGTCTTGCTGTGATTGTGGTAAAAGTAGATTTTCTATAAGAACATAATCCTAGTTTTCCCAAAAGTAGGCAGATTCAAATTTTATTCAGAAGAAATATATTTTTACTAGTAAAGTCCAAGAATGATGAAGTTCTTTAACTGTTGCAAATCAGTTTATAATATTCAGCTTCAGTGAAGCTTATGCCTATTTGCACCTGCTGAGGACTTGCCCAGTAAAGTCTACCGGGGTGAGTAAACAGTACTTTTAGGGGTTTCAGAATCTTTGTTTAGAAATTTTATTTGGGAAGCAACTGACTTGGAGCTTAGGTAGTGGCACGGAGAGCATTTTAAGTTCAGACTGCAATGAAGTGCAGTCTTAAGACTTTAAATATTGAAAGCTAGCCGTTGATGCTTGTTTCATGATCCTGATGTAGCGAGCTGGGTGATCATGGGCCAGATCTTAGGAATGAGCACGCATTTCATACCATGGGTTCACAACTACAGCTTGGTACATAGTCTCCATACAGAATGTGATTTTGGTAGAAAGGAGGCCAAATTTGTCTCCAGGTTCCCCTCATCTGACTATTCCCAAATCAAAAAACTACTAAAAAAATTAAGATTTCACAGGGTTGGCAAGCATCTTGTAAAAAAACTTTTCTTTTAGAGTGTATAATAGCATCGGTGTTCTGCTTGAGAGCCCTTTTGTGGAGCAACAAGCTACGCTCACCTTTACAGCACTTCACAAGGTACTGATAAAACCAGTTAAAGACGGGTGTGCTGCTGGTGAAAGGAAGTAGCTGCTGCTGTAAAAACATCACAACGTAACAGGCTGTGGACCTGGGGGCATGTGTGGAAGGTGGAGGGATTGTCACTGCTGCTCACCACCTTGTTACGCACCCACTGCTCCCTGGGTGGCTGTGACGTTCTCTGGCCGTGGTGGCACACACAGGGAAGTGCGGTTTTGATCTGGCCGAGTACAGCCGCTGTTACGCTCCCAGAATAAACCTGTGTGAATTGTGTTTGCTGTGGTAAAGCAAAATATTTGATTAGATTTGCCTCCTAATTAATGCTCCTCACTGTGTGTTGCGCCTGTAAAGTGCTTGCAGTAAAAAGCTTGTGAGTAGTGATTACTCACAGGTGGATTACGCATTTAAAGGAGATGTGCAAATTGGGCATTTGAGCTTTCTGCATTATGAGGTGAATCTTAAGATTAATATCCTTCTGAAGCTTCCCTGATTATCCTTTGTGCAGCCTGTATGAAGGTTACAGTGCTAGTTCAGACACTGAAATTAGATAACAAAAGTATGGACTGTGACTGTCCTTCTAGTAAAGGTGTTTGCTGATGATATGGCTTTAATTGTGATGACAGTATGGGAGGCACTGCTGTACTTCCTTGGAGTACTCGGTGCATACAATGGATTTAAAGCCGGGTAACTGACTCATGATGCCTATAGATTAGGCAACATAATATAGCCTGGGCAGAACATGAGAGTTTCCCCACAGCCTGTGGCTTTAGTGCGTGACCCAGACTTGATGGTGTCCTGCTTCTGCATCAACAGCTGGTGCTTCTGCAGTAGTTTGGAGGTCTGCAAGCAGGGCACAACCCGTTCCGAATTCTGGAGTCTTTAATCCATTGCTAAGCGGTACATAGCAGTTGTTAGACTTGTAATTATTTGGAAACATAAAATACCTAGCTTGTGCCCGCCTTAAGCAAAGAATGTTTTCTTAAGGGGATTTAGGATAGGTTTGCACATTTAACTTCCTTAATCTAATTGCCTGGTAGTAGCTGTCTAACTGCGTGAATATTCCAGCATGCATTAACAAATGTTTTTTTCATGTGGCCTTCATATTTCATGCATATTAGCAATTCATAAACATGTTAGAAATTCTCCAGACTATTCCTTTCCCTGAATACAGACCCATGAAAAATGCTTCCCCAAATAAAATCTTAGTGGCAAAGTAGCTCAGAAAGCACCACCTTGTGTTCCATACATCTTAGAAATAAGCTGACCCCAACTGACCCAAGGGATATTCCATAGCATACGACGTCATGCTCGGCATATAAAGCTGGGGAAAGAAGAAGGAAGGGAGGAATGTTTGGAGTGATGGTGTTTGTCTTCCCAAGTAACTGCCACGTGCTGGAGCCCTGTTGCCCTGGGGATGGGTGAGCACCCGCCTGCCATGGTGAGTGGGGAAGGAATTCCTTATCTTGTTTTGCTTCCTCATGTGGCTTTTGCTTTACTAATTAAATTGTCTTTATCTCAACCCTTGAGTTTTCTCACTGTTACCCTTCTGATTCTCTCCCGCATCCCACCAGCAGTGGGAGTCAGTAAGAAGCTGGGTGGTGCTTGGGTGCTGGCAGGGTTAAACCCTGACACCCTCCTACTCCATTTAAAGGCAATGTAACATCACCACAAAGGAAACTTTCTCTTTTCTGCACCATAAATAATTCATTCCCTCCACCAAACCCAGCCCCTCCCATCTGGGAGGCCTTCCACATTTACCATTTGTGTTATAATCTCCGCTGTATTTCTGCCTGCCACATTGATTTATCCTTTGCTAACAAATCAGTTTGTATGGAAAAGCTGTTGCTTTCCCACTCAGTTTTTGATGAAATGTTTGGGTCGTCTATAAATCATATCTAGGATATGAGCACAGAGGAAGACAAAGTTAAGAGGAAGAAGGATTTTTTTAAAATAAAAATTTACATGTGTATGATTGAAAAAACCCAGTCTCGCCCCTATTTTCCAGTGCTGATGAAATGTTGCTTTTGGTGCTAGAAGTAGGTTAGGCTGGTAGAGAATCTTCAGTTTAATAGTTCCTCCCTTCTCATTCCAAATCACAGAAACTCTCATATAAGATGTCAAGCAGTTGGCTTGGTGGTGAAAAAATATGCACAAAAGTTCATGTCCACGAGAGTGCCCTGTGCCTTTTCTCCTATTAGTATTGGCAAGAAGCAAAGTCTTAAAGAAGACAGAGAGTCTGAAGAGCTGATGTTAATTCCAAACTTTCCCCCAGTGCTCAGTGTGACCAGATGCAAAGGTCTGCTGCTGTAAGATGGAGTTGATAATGCTACCTGCCAGAAGTGGCGTGGGGCTTCAGAAATAAAGCCATCAGAACACATTGTAGAACTCTGCAGATGAGTTTAAAGCACAGTGGTGGCTGGAAGATCCACTGTTGCTTGCTGTTATTCTAGCACCCCAAACACAAGACAGTCTGCAGAACCTCCACTCTGAAACGGTCTAAGCCTGCAAGTAACTCAAATCATTACACCCCCGAGGAGGAGGAGGGGGTACAGGGACTAAGCTCATGATCCTGACTAGACGTGAGTCTCAGTATAGGGGGGACGCTCTTTGATCCAGCTGCTCAGGACAAAGTGCTTGTGGAATCCTGGGGAGAAGCCAGGTTCAATTCCTGTCTCTGACAGAGGGTATTTGATTCTCCACTTTACAGTGGCTACATCCTTCCATTCACCTAGTCCTGGTCTAGGTAACTGCAGCAGGTAAGCCCAGGATGCCAGCAGCTGGCAGAATGTTCAGCCTTGGGTCAGAAGTCTAGCGTCCCAGTCCATTGCACAGGGAAAACAAAGTGCCCAGGAGCAGGACTGACAGCTCGCACAGGAATACGTGCAGGTGCAGTTTAAAAAGGCTTAGGAGAGAACCCCTGCCTCGGCAAGACAAGTTACTGGAAGCTGGAAAATATCGACTAAAATCTAGGCTACCTCAATTCTTTCCCCGAAAGAGACAAAATGAGATACATTATTTCCATTAGTCACCTTAATCTTTGGATTCCAGAATTTTTATTTCCCTTTCCTCTATTCCAATGAATAATTAAGTACCTAGTGGGATAGGAAAGATGGAGGGAGGCTGGCCTGGCATATGAACTATGAGTCAATGGTACCTTATTTCTTAAGGAATGTAGAAGCAATTTTTTTCAGATCTTCCCCATTAACATCTTAATTTCCCAATACAATTCTAAGAGAATTCGATTAATCACTTTTGGCACTCTGCTAATTTTAATCTGAAACAATGACTGTCTGTGAATAATAATTTTTTTCTCTTTTGCAGCTCCAGATGTTTGTAGAATAAACCACCGCTTCCTTTGCCTACATTTAAAGCCAACAAAAGGTTTAGTTTCAGCTGGGAGAAAACGGCTCTTTGGCTTCCCTAATTTGTGGATCTTTGTAGTCACACGTGCTGAAACCATTTCTCAAACAGTTTAGTCTGTGGCTGTTCTGGACAAGACGAAACAGGCAGGCAACCTCTGAGTTGGGAACCTAAGCAGAATTTAGGGCCCTGGATGTGGGGACAGCTCTTGGGAAGGATGGGTTTCAAGGAGATCTTGGATACAACTACAGTAGCTAGTTCACTGGGTCCTGCAAAGTCCTTGCACCACCCATACAATTCCTGTCAGCACCCCTCTGCTTTTGCTTTTTTCTCCATGTAGCTTATCCCTGCTCTCAGCTATGCTCCACCTTCATTTGCTAGCAGGACAACAAGCAACTTGGGGACAAGCTTGTGATTGCCAGACTCCTATGCTGTTATATCTCTTTCTCTTATCTTTGGCTTCTCTATTTTAGAAAGGCTACTTTTAAAGAAAATTATTCAGTACTTGCAAAGTATGCAGCACAAGGAAAGGTTCCTTTGTAGTTAGCTTTATGTGAAGCAAGTAATTTCATAATTTTGTTAGCCTTCAGTGCATCTACCAAAATGTGTATGGAGAAGCCCGTACCTCCACCCTCTCCTCTGTAAACAAATTCTTGTTTGATGTCCCTAGCTCCTCTGGAGCAGTATTAGTCCTGGTTCTTAGGTATCATCAAATCAAATACACTTAACATTATCAGAGTAATTTTCAAGTTGATGCATTCTTGGGCAGTAGGGGTACTAGAATATGACCTCAACCTTTCCTTTGCCACACTTCAAGATCTGTGGAAGCAAAATAGCAGTTACGTGGTAACAGTTGCTATTGCCAGGGAACTAAATGTATTCTCTTCTTTTTTGAAATTCTTCCTTTAGCTTTATATCTGAAAGCTCTGTACACTAACAAGAACAAAATACACCAGAGCTTGAAGCAAGAGAGTACAAATTTTCCAAATAATCATTAGTTCATTATTTCTACTTGCAAGCTTGTCATCCCTATAACCTATTACATTAATAAAGCCCCAGAATGCTAGTTGGCACTGACAGACAGAGCACTGCTCTGCATATTTTATGAACTATGTATGCAGCTCCTTCTGATTTCTATAGAGACACAAATCCATACAATTTCCTATCAAGAACCTGCTTCTTAATTATAAGCTAACATCCATTCAAATTAAATAAGTGTAACTCTTCTCAGAAAGAGAACGAAAGAGTCTTACTGCTTCTAACACTTTGATTTATTGTAACGTGACAATATTGGGAACGTTAAATTTTAATAACAGTGCTGTCACTTTAATCATAAGTGAAGTATAATTCTTAACACTGAAGAGCTCAGAAATTACTTCATTTTTAAGAGGAAATTTATTGCACTATATAGGCAGGTGTGTAATTCCTTCTTCCAGAGAAGCTGTGGATTATCTGCTTCCAGAAGAGGCTGAACTTGAGATTCATATTTGCTCTGTCACTTTTTTTTTTTTGCATAAACTGTCTCTCATTTATTTCTCCTTCCACTTTTTAGCAGCAGGGAACTGAATGCATCTTTACTGTCTTGGTAATAATAATTACAAATAGAAAAATAATTCATGTAGCAAAATATAAAAATCAGTTAGACATTCACCCCAGATCTCCATTAAAGAAAAATATATTTTTCTCATTAAAATAATCAAAACTGTTCCCCTTCTTCTGTTAATGTCCCTATGCTCTACCCATGGCCTCTATATCCATTTCTAACACTTTTATTTGTAGACAATAGCAATTTCTGGGCTTCAAAGGCTTTCTTGCATTTTCATGCTGCTCTTTTGGTAAAAATGCATAGATCTCTTTCACAAAGATCAAGCTATCTCACTAAAGATCATCAAAGGATGATAGGGAGCAATATTATTATTATTATCTTTCAACAGATGGGGAATGGAGGTATCATATGAGTAAATTATGCATCAAGGTCTCTGTTGGGTCTTTTGTCCATCATACAAGAGGCATTATATTGGAAAGCTACCAGTCCAAGTAACTATCTAAATTCACCCTGTAGAGGCTACTTATGTATGAGTACTGATGATCTAATTAAGATCTAACATTTTCCTTAAGATCAAGCATGATTCCATTAGGAAGCAGACAAACTACTTGGTGTATTAAGTGTGCCTTGCTTTACCTGTCACTTCTGGAGACCACGTTGCAGCCTGGCCCAGGAAGGCTGGGAGCTCACTGCCCCTGTGTAATGAGGTTTACGGGATATCAGTTTCCTCGGTCTGCAGCCATGGTCCAGTCTCCTGCGTTCCTTCAGAAAAATCACCAAAACAGCCTAATGAAGTGACAAACATACAGCTGCCCAGTTAAAAACTGGAAGAGGCAGTTGGGACTTTTGTTAGGACAGAGGATAAGCCTGAGGAAGAGCCTGGCTCAAGGGAAAAATGCCTTAAGGAACAGAAAGGTCAGAGAGATTGTGATGGATGTGGAGAGAAACGTAAGACAGATTTAGAGGGAAAGAAACAATGGGGTTACTGGAACAAGGGAAGATCTCAGGATGTCTGGATAAGCTGCAGTGATGCAACACATCAGATCCTCTGCTGCGAACAAGCTCAAGTAAATCTTCCAATGTTCTTAAATCAGACCCACTACAAAGATTCACACCTGACATTTACGCTTGCCTGCTTGCAGTTTCTGATGGTGGAGGTACCACTGGATCCAGTTCTCACTGCAGCTAATAGACGGGACATGGAAAGCGAAAGCCAGATATCAAAAGCCAGTGAAATAAAAATAGCCTTATAGGTGTTGCTTTTATAAGGACAATGAAGGTATTTCTGTAGGAAGTAACAAAAGCAAAATCAGAACAGAAACAAATCCGGTTTACCAGATGGGAAAGACTGAGAGGGAGTTTATAGCTGGCAGATACAAAGTGGCTTTTTTACAGCTGCAGAAAAATTCAAGTTGCCATTTTCCCATATTTTGAAAGGTCAAATGCCAGTAATTTGTAAGAAGAGCCAGCCTTGCTTTTGCACATATCACTACTGCTGCTGATCAGAGAAATTATATGTGTTTCTTTACGCATCTTGTTCAAATTTCACTGCAGTTAAATTTAAAAGTCTTATAAAAGGGAGTTTCTTCCAGAGCAAAATTATAAACTTCTTTTCCCATTCTTGACAATTCTCTTTAATTGCAGGTAGTTAGGGTAGGACAAAAGCAGCAAATTCCTTTGGAATCCTCTGGGCTGAGGTATGGGGCAATACAAGACAAAGGTGTTATACATAAGGAATTTCTAGAGCAGATCACCTTTTCATTTAAGTAACAAAAATTAAACAGTAAAGCAGTTATATTTTTCCAGTCGTAAAGATCACCATACGCATTGTTTAATAATTTTTCTTTTTCTAAATGCCTACTTTCATAAGAAAACATGTTCAACTGCTTGCCTTGACAAACCCAGAAGCTCTATATGAATTTTTATTTAGAAACATGTCAGGATTGTAAGTAAAATTAATTGATACTTACTATTTGCCTATTTTCTTTCACAGTGATGGATTGAAGGGGTGATAGGAAAATACATATTTGCATCTTTAGATAGAAATGAAGATAATAATACCTGGATCACATCTAGTGACAATGTTAGTAAAGCGCAATGTGCTTTAGAATTAAGATATTTTTCTCTGGTTGTCCACAGGACCTGGGTAACAATCGTAACAGATTTCCGATCTTCCCATTACAGGGCCCCGGTTACAGGTGCTCACAAGCAGTTCAACCAGCAAGGCTGAAGTGCTTTCCCAAGGCATCCTTTCTCCTTTCCTTCCAATTTTATTGTTACTTAGAAGAAGTTAAAGGAAAACACGCAGTTTTGCTTTTGCTAAATGTTCCTATTATTGTTTAGCTGAGAAACTCTGACAACTTTGTTTTTTGGAACACGCGCAGCTGCAGCTGAAGTTGGTGAGTGGTCTGCTGCGATGTCCAACTTTGAACTACACTGTAATTCCCAATATCAAACAGAATAAGAAGGTGAGGTCGTTTTGGTATAAAAAAATGTAAATGATTGACTGAAAATATTGTCTGACAACATTTTTCACTTTTTTTTTCTGGCAGTTGTGTTGTTTGTGCATTATTTCAGTCTCTGCCCAAGGCAGGGGGTTGGAACTAGATGAACTTTAAGGTCCCTTCCAAGCCGAACTGTTCTGTGATTCTGTCTCAGCAGCACTGTGGGTTGTGAGTGGACAGACTTTCCATGAAGACTCACCGTCTCTGTGGGAGTGCAGTATATTGCATAGTAACCTCTGCCCTCATGCTGTGCGCACACATCTATATCTTCGTGTTTTCCTACAGCTGACATTGCTCATGCTCCTGATCTCTAGGATCCCTGAAAATATTTCAGAGAAGCAGGAATTTCAAGAGATTGCTTTAACTTTGTAAAATATTACTTCACTTCTGCTTCCACGGACCTAGAGAGCAAAATTCCTCTGATTGTACTAAATGCTGAGAAATATTTTATTTTGTTTTAAAGCAAGGTATTTAAAAATGCAGATGCCCCATGCTGGGAGGACAGTGCAGGCTGTGTGGCCCTGTGGTGCAGCATGAGAGTCTGTGTGCACTGCTGAATGCCAAAGACCTCTCCTTCCCACAGTAAATTCTGCATGGAAGTAACATAGTGAAGATAAGCCCCAAGACTTGCTCCAACCATTGAGAAGCTGTAGAAATGGATTATTGTTCTACAGACAAAGGTTTCCTCTGTAGACCAAAGACCACATTTTTTGTATCTCAATGTACTGATAGGAAAACCCAGAGACACTGCATTTGTTTTAAAACAAAAAAAAAGAATGTGTCCTGGACAACATGGCAAAGGAGGAATGATCAAGGTGTCATGGCTGACTCATTGCTTACATCCAGCATTGTCTGAGGGATGTCAGAGAATGGAGCCAAGTAAGGAAATTCATGAGGATCTGAGTTACAGACAGTCCTGTGGACTATGACGCAGGTGAGTGCTGTTGTAACCTTCTCTACCTTGCCAGTCTTCATTAAGATAACTTCTAGTACACTACAGGGTGTTTTATTAATGTAAAGAAAGCATCGAACATGCTGCTACTTAGTAACTCAGAAGATTTTTAGATTACACAGAATTTAGACTCTGAGTGATGCATCTAGTGAAAACAAAACGAAGCATACACCTATTCTAAGAAACCATAGATGTTGACATGCCCCCCTAGAAGAAATCGTTTGGCATCCGAAGTCCTGCTGTGCAGGAACACAGGTGCTTCCATTGTGGCTGAGCTGAATAGCAAGGTACTTATCTTCCATCTAAAGCTACTCTAGGTTCACAGGTCCCTGAGAATCCCAGTTGGATAGGAGTGTTTTGATGACAACACGCTCTGTAGGTACTGCACTTATCACAAAACAAAACAGTCAAATTAAATTTATAGTGTGGCTGTGAGAGGAAATAGTTACGGTGGAGGCGGACTAGAAAACATCTGCAGGAAGTTCAGATCACTCCTCAGCTGCAGGCAATTTGAACCTGCTCTTCTGCTTCACAGGGGATGCCTTGGTCATCAATCTGCTGCCTGGGTGCCTGTTTTGTATCTTCTGTTGGATCTGGATCACTATGCAAGCAAAAATGCAACAGACCTGACCATTACATTTGATCCTTTTTACGGTGTCTTCTCTTTAGATTACGTATTTGCTGCACTGAGATCACAGTCGGCGGCGGGAGGGGTGGTGGGGGTGGTGGAACAAAGCAAAACAAAAAATCCCAATCAAAGTTACTTCGGATCTCTTGGTTACTTAGTCCTTGTTCCCAAGTTGCCTGTTCCCCTGCTTCCTTAGCCTTACCTGTTAGGTTACTAACTGTTTTATTCTGATAGTTTAACTCTTCACTCTGAATCTTTGAAAGGATCTGGGTGATATACATTGATTTCCCTTTCTCTTTCCTTTTCCCTCTTGCTTTCCTGTTTCCTTTGCAGGGCTGTACTAGTGACCGGGCAGGCACACAGCTAAATGGGCAGGTACTGGGAGAGGAGGAAGGGAAATGGTGATCTCCACTGTGAGAGTGGGTGAGATGTGTAATGACAAGAAGCTGGGACATTTTGGTGGTGGTAACTGTGTAACTTGATCAGCAGCAGCTGGGTTAGTTCACCTTCTGGTGCCCTAAGGAGGTAAATGGTCTTCATTTTGAAAGATAACCAAGAATTATTAATATCCACTTACCAAGACTTCCTCTATCCCTCCGTAGTTTATTGCTTGTGTAATGCTTTCTGCTAAGTCATTGAAAGATGAGATTCTGGCATGTGCTTCACTGAAGAGTTATACGGAGAACAGGAGAAGTGGGATTTCATAATATGAGGTATAGAATGTCCATGAACCATGACATTGTATCCCAAGGACAGGCCATACGGGATATGTCTCCGGTATGACAGGCAGCTCTGATAGCCTCTTATGCCTTTGCTCGCTGTGGAGTAGAGAGAGGTGTACTACCCTGTTCTAACCAAACAGACTAAACCAAACCTTTGTGTATCTTTAAAGTTAAAAGTTATGCCCAGCCACAAATAAGGGCATTTATCAAGATACTTAGATCTTCTGTACCAGAGTGACCATAAACCCTCTGAAGCCATTACTATGTGTCTCTGGACATCCGTAATATTCTTTAAGTTCTACCACGATAAATATAAAGCAGGAACAGAAGCCTCCACTGGTAAAGTGCTTAAACCTTGACAAACTCACAAGAAGTTGAGCAGAGCCAGCTCCTTGGTTTTGACGAGGTTTTACTCCAGGATGAGCAATGAAGAAGCCACGTTAAATGATGGCTCTTCCTTTCCACTTCCATGTGCCTTCCTCTGGCAACCGGGGGCTCACTGCCCCCCCCGCCCCCCCCCCCCCCCGCCCCCTTCTCTCAGCTTGCTGTCTTGCAAGTAATCTGTAAGTCAGATCTGGGCCCCCTGCCAAAGCTGGCCCCTTGGCTTTACTCTACTGTGCTTTTCCATAAAACTACTGTTTCACAAAGTAAACTCAGTGTGTAGCATAAAATCTTTCTGAAATTTAGACTCCAGTTTTGCCTTCACAGGTGTGAAGAAAGTTTGAGGAGTTAGAAAACAGCTGAACTGCCTTCTCATGTGTAGAAAGTTATTACACAGGCAGGT
Organism: Falco punctatus; assembly: GCF_963210335.1. Taxonomy (NCBI): domain Eukaryota; kingdom Metazoa; phylum Chordata; class Aves; order Falconiformes; family Falconidae; genus Falco; species Falco punctatus. Next base: position 3,767,169 of record NC_137587.1, read on the forward strand.
CACAAATCCTTTTGTTCTTTTTCACAAACATATTAAATGAGTTTCCAAAACTAATGGCACAATTGTGCAGTGGTTGATACATTTCTTGTATCTCATGAACTAGAAGTCAGCCAGCTGACTTCTGAAGCTTTCAAAACCATCCATCTATCATGCTGAGTATTGATCTTTGTGCATTGTAGGGAGGTTTCCAGCATGGAAATATAGCATAAAACATTACTTCAATTATTTGCCCAAAGCTACACCAACCTTTCGGTTTGTTGTTAAATTTCAAGGGTTGATATATTGGTCATTCAGTTCAGATGAATTACCAAGCATTTCCCTTTCCAGTTCATTCCGGTTTTACCACTGTTTGAGGATACAAACCTGAGTGAACACTAATATGATATACTTCTCAGTTCTTATATATTTCTCAGTTCTTTAGGCAGCTGCAAACACAAACCAATATTGCGCTCTTCATTGCATTCCTCTAGAAAGGAATGGAAACGAAATGTGCTATGTCTCTCATGTGTCTTGTGTTCTTTTGCTGGTAGCTGAAGGACCTTCTACAACATACCCCTTGGCGCTGACTCTGGCTACCAGCGATGCTATTAGCTTGAAGTTCTGAGCTGCTGTTGTCATATTGGCAGAAATCAGTGAGTCTTCAATGATGACAAAGGGTCCTTTGCAGCACTGCCTGTAGACATCAAAGTCTTAAAGAGGACCCGGCTGGAAGCTAGACCTAAGCTAAAGGGGAAACTTTAGTGCCAGTGGAAGGACAAGCAGTTGCTGCCTCCCTCTGGCCACTCATCCCTGCCCTCGGAATGGCCCACTGGGCTGGTTTAGCAGAAACCCTTGTATTAGCTGCCAGGTGATGGGCTGAACTGGGGATGGGCAGAAGGCCAAAAAAGGAAAAGAAAAAAAAAAGGAAGAAAAAAAAAAAAGGCTGGGAAGCTGGTGGTGTCAGTTCCCCGGGATTGTTCAAGCAGTTTTACTTTAGAAGTTTTAGCCACAGCTTCAGAGTTCAGCTTTCTGGCAGATGAGGTTTCAGGTTTTCATTCAAGGCACAATCGGATACATCTAGGTCAGAGCCTGGAAACGGTCCCTGTCTGGTTCCAGATTGACTTAGATGTAACTGAAACCACAGGAGCTGGTTCACGGAACCAAAGAACTGGAAAAGAATCAGACTGAGGTTTAAATGCTGGCTTATGTGATGTTATCTTTATTATGGGTTTAGATTTTGTCTTGGGTTTTGCATGTACCCCACTGCCTATAGATTTTTCAAAAGGTCGACTTAAAAGAGAGATTCTCTTGCTACTCACAGGATGAAAAAAACGTTCCGAAACCACACCAATTGTACTTTGCGATGCTAGCAGAAAAGCCAATCTGTGCTGCAGCATCCGTAAGATAGCTGACTGTCACTCTGCATAAACTTGGCTATTTACTTACAAGAATGTAATTCAGACTATTCATTCTGTAAAACCCACAGATTTCCATTGAATAATGGTGAGTTGATGAGCTTGATTTAGTTGGACATTATAATTAATTGTTCCAAAACTGCCTGAGGAAAGGGGTATCATCAAATAATCAATTATCCAGTGCCTTTTAATTGAGAGAGTTACAGCTATTTTTTGTTGTCAGCCTTTCAGAAGTTGAGGATCCTGTTTTAATGCTCAGAAAATTTTATCCGTGTTTATAGAGATACTTTAGAAAAGGACAAAATTCATGGCTGGTTCAAATAAACGTCATAGACTGGCAGATATAATGAAAATACTCCATTTACTCTAGTATTAAAAGTTAATGGTGTGTGTATATAATAACTTAAAATCTAATGTTTTCAAGTGCTAGCTATGGATTTTCCAGAACAGCTGGATACAACATGCATGCTAATTCAAAGAGCAGCTGGACTTTCCTCTGCTGTTGTGAAGAGGTGGGATTTAAATGGAAAGGTTCTACCTGGAGCCAAATATAATTTCCAAGTGATTGTGTTCTGCTGGGATGCTTTGATTGAATTAAGAGGATTCTGCTGGTTCAGTAAGTGCATTGCAATGGGTAGCAAAAGGTCCCGTTCACCACACTTCGCTGTACACAGTATGTAGGAACTTCTGCTCAATTTTTACATCTGCAAGTGAAAATGCCTGAAGTACTATCAGGATTGTCTGAGCTTTTGAAGTCATATTAGACATTGCAATACATGACAAAGATATCCAAGCGTTGGACTGTCCCCACATCCTACATTGTGTATTTTTCTAATGCCAAATCAGAATGTTTTTCAAAGAAAAAAATTTGCTGCATGACAAAAAGCAAAGGAAATATGTTACTTATAATGAATGCAAGCATCTGGAGGAAAAGATCCTATACTTTAAAATTCTTCCATTCTCACTTTCCATCTCTGTTACAGGATTTCACTGTCTTTATTCCTGCCAGACTGATTTATCCCCAGAGCAAATATGACTTTATTATTCCAGTTTTTTATAAGTTTGAGTTCCTGTCATTGTTTGGGCTGAAATCTTTACCATCTCTTCTTCTGTTTACTCAGCGTGAATATCCAGTACATGCAATAATTCAGTTTAGCCTTATCAGACACGTGGTTCCATGGTAACAGTGGGGAATATCTTCATTATTAATAATATTATGAGTACAGCAGTCTATTTATGGAAGCTGTATCTGCATATTTGTGCAGTTTGTCTCGTGTTATCTGTCCTCTGCTAATTACAATATAGCTGACGAAAGCATGGAGTGAAAAGGAGAGAGGCCATTTTTGCTTTGACTGCTCATTATAGTCAGCTCTTGTAGTGTGTCTATACTGCAGATTGCAGCACAGAAGAGATGCATCTAACTTCAGCTTGAAATTAATATGCTCAGATAATAAAAGGAATTTAGCCATTGAAAGACAGTACTTGGTGTAAGATTTCCAAAGGCAATGAACTGGGAACACTAAGAAAAGTGAAAAATGAATCTTAGCAAAAATTGGATAGATTTTGTAGGATGTATTGGCTGATTTGCTGTGTTATTGTTACTCTGCCTGCTCCATGCCATCATAGCCTGGTGAGAGAAATTAGGAGGGAGAAATTAGACGGAACATATTTTCAGCCATGGGTAGGAACCTCTTTACATCAGTGCTGCATGAATGCCAGCCCCACCACACTTTTCTGTCCCATGAAGTGGAACATGTTGCACTTGCATGTCAGGGTTCTGGCACTACAAGATAGGAAAACAGCCACGTGCCAAGGCTGCAGGTGGAAATGGTTGCTATCAACAGAGCTTCTTGGAGTGTGGGCCACCTAGGAGACACTTTTCTTCATACATTCCTCATTGGGGAGCTTCACTGCTGTGCTGGGACCTTTCTCCAGCTCCACAATTGGAAGGAGTCACAGAGTGGGGAAGAGGCTGTGTGATGTACAGCTGTGGGGTGTTAGGTGAGCCCCTAGCGAGGAGTAAATGTCAGGTAGGAGTCAGGTGTGAGTTTTGTTTCAATGAATGAGACTTCATAGACCTGAAGCAGAGAACAAAAAGGGTTTCCTTCCCCTGAAAGCTTAGGCAGTTAGAGGTTTTTTAAGATATGTATTATTTCTGAAGAAAATTGGAGAAACCCTGGGTTTTCCCCTGAAGAGACAGTCCTACGTTCTGTTACACACTTGTTCCGTCAAGGTACTTAATTTTCTGGAAGAACTTTCTACATCTGAAGTAAGTAAGAGGAGGTGGGTTTCCACCGCTTATCTCTACCATGAAGAAACAGCCACAGGGGCATAACAAGGGATTCACATCCCAAACCTGAATGAAGTTTGGGAGGTACACCTTAAAGACCAACTAAGCCACAGCATGTGCTGCTGGCATTGGTAAAAAGGTCTATTCCAAACAATAAGCCAGTAGAGCAAAACAAAAAAGCAGGGTGGAAGAAGACCTCAAGAAAAGAAATAGCACAGCTTGTTGATAGGAGTAATTTGTAGAGATGTTCCCACCACCAGGCTCTGAGGCTGCACAGGGAAGCTGTTTCTTTTTCCATTACCCACAGGATCTCAACAGGGAATGAAAACAGTTGTTTCTCATTTGTTCCTGGTAAAATTTCAAAATGCTTGGGCCTCTTGGTGGGATGATTCCTGGAGCTAATGTATATAATTTTTCCTTTTTTTTTTTTTTTTTCCCTTTTTTTCTTTTTTTTCCTTTTTCTTCCCAAAACCAAAATCTTTTCAACATCTCTCAGGCTAGAATGGGTTTGTGCTCAGCGTGCATGCTCTTCTCTGCCCCTTACAGCAGTGGGAGCAGGAGCAGAGCTTGTTTTAGAACCAGTGGAAATATTGGCAGGGACCTTGGAATTTGTGCGTAGCTTTGAGTCCTACAGGCAAATAATAGCATGCAGCAGAAATATTTACTGAGCTGAATATTTAGTGATTTCTTTTCTAAAAGGGCAAGTGTCACTGACAAAAATAGCAGTCAGGATATAGAAACTAAGGCAAACAAAGAGCATGCTGGCATTTTGGCTTTTCTCTGGTGCATTTGGCAAGGTTCATCTGTTAGGTTAAAATGGGTGTATCCTATGCAATCCATGTTGTGTTGCTGAAGGAGGTGGGCATTTGGTGATGTTCGTTCTTCCCTGTTTCCAGCTTCTGTACTTCAGAGATAATTCATCTGTCTCCCACTGGTTAGAGGAAAAAGAGTAAAACCTTGTAGTTCAGATATCCAGTTTTGACAGTTCTTTTATCCACTTTGCACACATCCTTTCCAATAAGGAGTCAATAAGGGATTTTACTATCAAAATCAGGACAAAAAGGGGAAGAGCAAAAAGACCAAAATAAATTAATTCAACTTCCAGAATAAAAACAAATGTGTTGGTGATTATTTCCTTATGGTTCAGCTACAGTCACTGAAAGTAACATTAATAGAAACGAGAGTGATAGGTTCTGTGAACACTTTTGGAAACACAATTAATACTAGTGATTACCTAATGTTAATTACCATTACCTAGGGCTAACGGTTGTAAAGGGCTTGGAAGATAATATTAAGACTCTTCTTCACTGATCTAGAGAACACAGGGCTAGGTAGACCCTCCTTCCCCACTTGTGCCCCTCAGGCCAAGAAACAGCAGCACGTTCAGGCGAGGTCTTTGTTAGCTGTCTGGATGTCCAGCCCTTTTTCTGCCGCGATACAGTGCGTTCCTCTGCCTCAGATGCCTTTTCCCTCAGTCTTGAGCAAACAAATTCCTTACTAGGCAGGCAGTATTGCACAGACGGATCCGTGTGATCTATTGTAAACATGGTTGCCAAAGCCTTTGGAATAAACATGAAAAGAAACAGCTGATATTTCAAAACGGCGTTGCAAATCTCGCAGCCCTCCAAAGTTACAAATATACAAATCTTATTACGCATCTCCTGAGTGACCACTTTAAGGTTATTCATGAAGATACAGAAAATTCATCCCTGTCAGCTGGGGTTGAGAAGGATAAATTACCTGGGAACAGCCCATTATGCTTGTTCTTAGTACTTTTAAAATTAGAGTTGACATTTATTTCTAAGACGTTATAATGTACAAGGGAGGTAACATTCTCTACTACTCTAGAGCTGTGAACACCTGAATTCAACAATCATTTGCATGTCTCTCTCCTCTTTAATCCAAGGATTTGGATTCCCTTTACAAATATTTACCAATTAGGCAGCTCAGCAGGCTGTGCTGCGGGAACATATTGTTTATATTTTATGGTTGTGCAAAGTAAGAATACAGAGAGGTTAAAAGATTTATCCACAGTTGTATCAGAGGTCAAAGGAAAGTGAAGTGTCAGGACCCAGGTGTCTTGCCCTCTACAGGCTTCATTCAGTCCATTTTTTACATGTATATTTCTCTTTGAGCGATATACTCATCAAAACGGAAAAGTCATGTTTCAGGTCAAACCTCACATACTCATAGATTTTTTAAAGAGAGATGGGATGAATGTGATCCTCTAGCTTGACCTCTTGCAGAGGATTTCTACGACTTAATTCTTGCTTCAAGTCCGGGGGCTGTCATGGGCTACAATATTTCAGGAAGAAAACAAAAACAACAACAAAAAAGCTAAGCAACCCCCTCAAAAAACAGTCCTTTGAAGATTCTGTCAGTGGAGAACCCACAATACCCTTGGAGTCGTGGCGATGTTTAGGACCCTTACTGTTAAAGCGTTTGCATTATTTCAGTGCTTCAATTTCTAAACAAAAGCTGCTGCTTTACCAATAATACTTATTCCATAGGATTTAAATTCCTGAATGTCATAAGGGATAAAGACCTGACCCTCAAAGCCCTAGCATGCTTAGTTTTTCCCCAAAATGTTTGGAAGTGTTTATTCCTGTGTCTGTGGATATTTTGATTATCACTACAAATGTCCGATCTCCTTATTAAATCATATCAAATTCTAACACAGAACTGTTGGTAAAAATGTCTGCAGTTTAGTTATGCAGGATGGAAGAGACAATTTCCTTTGAAATTTACTTATTTAATTGATTGTCTTCTTGGTCATGAATGTGGAGACAAAGGTCACGGAAGGCGTTGATTCCTTTTTTCACAGTTAGTCATTGATTCTGTATATTTTGCCCTATCCTTTTAGAGTTCTCTCACGTCGAGTAAGCAGTTTCAGTCTCAGGAGTCAATGTCTCCTTGGTTAAGACTTTGACCAGCCTACTCATGATTTTTCTTGAAATGTGTTCTTGTTTGTAACTTGTCACTTGTTTTTCCATGGGAAGCTCGACTAGGACTCAGTGAGCAATGGCAAAAAATAAGGCATCAATTGAAAATGAATCCATTCTGCAACATTTTGTGTTTCCTTCTGAGAACATTAGAATGCAAATATTTGAGGAATAGAGAATCTTAAAGAAGTGATTCAGGACAAAGAGGAGTTCAGTTGTGAGTCTTGGGATTTAGAATCGGTATGACAGTAAGCTACGTAAGCAATATGGTTTGATTTCTGCTTCCCTTCCTGGACAGTGTATGTAGCTCTTCAGCAACATGAACTAGAAATACTATCGGCGAGCAAATTATGGTGCAGTTAAATAATGATAATTACACATCTCTGTCATCTCTAGAAAGTTATTCATATTATAGTGAAACGTGTGTGTTCAGTGGCACTACTCAATCTGATTCAAATGTGGATTTAAAGTCCAAGAGTCCCTTGCTGTTATAGTTCTATGTAAGAAATATATTTGCAACATTAGTCTGTTTGCTTGTAGGTACAAAGCAGTCAAAAATCACAGAAGTACTAAATTACATATTATTTTATGACTGCTAGTCCATGGCTACTTGCTCCAGTTGTGTCCTGGGCATTGCCTCTGAGTGTAGTAAGGTACAGAGAATGCAGAGCACTTGTACGGAGGGAAGAACTGGCACAGGGTATACACTCTTAGTGGATCCTCTAACGTCCATAATAAGAGTTTGGTTCATTATTATTGTTCTTTTGTATTGCAATAATCATAACCACCTGGGCATCTGTTATAGAGGACACCCTATCCTTTCCTGTGCCGTTATGAGGAATGAGGATCAGCACTTAACTCCTTGGTTTGAGAATTTCAGAACTACTTAAGAGGATTAATTTGTTTTTACAACACAGCTGTTTCACAGGACTAGATGATTCCTTGCACTTCTTGAGACAGGAAAATCACTTGGTTAGGTAGCATGCTGCGGACAGGGCAATGGCACAGCACACGTAGCCTTGTTCACACTTTTCTCTGTCCAAACTCCGAGCTCAAATATTTTCCCTTGTGCTGCTTACACAATAAGACAGCCTAAGACAAATTGTTATATGAATTGTTGGCTTGTTAGATCATAAGATTAATGATCTTAACAGAGATGTGATCTGAAAATAAATGTGATTTAAAACAACAGTGATGTGGACACATCTGCCCAGACATTTCTCCAGGAAACTAATGCTCCTTCTCTGAGTAGAAGAGATGATATGGAAGTGCACATGATCTCTTACCCTTTTAATCTTGACCTTTGACTTAATGCATTTTTAATATGCAGTGGTTTCTGTGACTCCACAGGTGCTTTGCCAAGAATCTGGCTAAGTTCTGTGTGCCTGATCTATGCATGAATACTGAACTGCATCAGATTTTTAACTTTTAGTGCCTCTTTTGAGTTTGAAGTCAGTTTTCCAGCCAGTGGATAGGGAAGGAAAAAAGGGGTCAAACTTTTTGCAATAGTTAGAAGCCAGGTAAACCACACAGAGCATGTTTCACTGCCTAAATAACCCAGCAGCGTCCTGCAGGGAGACCATCCTGTGACATAAGCATAAAAGCTTTGATGGGCATATACTGGAATAATAGCAGAAGAGCCATACCATGTTCGTTTGGGTTTGGATTTGGTTTTGGTTTTTTTTGAGAATTCAGGCCTTTACTACAGTATCTCTTCCAAAAGCCACACTGAACTTCCGAATAAGACTCAGTTAAAGGTCTGTAAAGCCATTTGGAGATGGAAAAGTGTTTATGGAAGCTAAGTCTTATGAAGATTATGACGAAGTGTCACAGGTTGGCCACATGAGTACTTGGAAAAGTTGAGAATGGAATTGCAAAGGTGGTAATGACAGCTTCGCATGCATAGGACATTTACCCAGGATGTGCACAGATGTCTCTGTTAAAGAGTTAGTTAGGTCCCCATCTCCTTACCCAGTATTTCTACTGCATTTTTTAAGAAGGTGAATATCTCCAACCAAGACAGTCTGGGATCCATAGAATCAAATGGAATTACTGCAAGGATTAATTGATACAGAACAGGGGAGTGAAAAATATCACTGGAAAGTTGGAGAAGCACTTGGTAGGAGTGGTGAGTACTCACAAACTAGAAGCATCAGTGAATGATAAGAGTTATGGATGATGCAATGGTAAAGTGGGAAATGGAATAGGACAAGGTAAAAGTAACCTTCTTGGGAATTTTAATCTTCACTGTAACACTATCCCCGCCGCTCCCCGCCCCTGAATGGCATTGGACAAATCATTGAGCTTTTGTGTCTCTGTGTCCTCAATGATCAAATAGACAAAATGAGCAATCAAATGCCTGTAACTCCCACTAGAAGGAAGGCAGTTGTGTGCACTAAGTGCTTTGCAGGAGACATTGTGACGGAGGTAGACATGGTGGGTGGCAGGTGGCTTCTGTCACTTCCTCAGTGCCCACACTGCTGAGTGCAGCAGAGGTACTTGGTGCTGACATGGAACTCAAAACCAGCCATGTTCCCAACAGGATGGCAGTCATGCTCTGGGGGCGCTTGCTGAGGCGCCAAGGTGAAGGAGACTTCAGCAGAGTATTGTGAGTCAGGATGGCCTGAAATGTTTCAAGGCCACTCTTTGCTGATAGATTTTTATTTGAATTCCTATTTATCGTGAAATGCTTTGCCAGGGCAGCAGCATGAGGCCTCCGTGAGGCAGAAGCCGTGGATCTGCCAGATCCAAGCCCCCAGATCCCTCACCACTCCAGAATGGCCTCCATAATGGGCTGAGCTGGGGTGGCCCGATGGCCAGCAGATAGTGGGCACTGGTGGTGGAAAGACCTCCGCAGCAGGAGGTGAGCTCAATGCCCCATCTCACACGTTCTCACCAAGAGCTGTGAGGAGCGTGTGGTTTGGGCTCCTGCTGACGTTAGGGCTGTGGTGTACCAGGTGGTGGATGGAGCTGTGCAGGGACAGCCAACTCTGAGGTGTATGGTCTGTGATGGTTTTTGGTTGTGCAATGTGCTCTGAGGTCCCTTTGGCAGTGAAGAAGTGGCCTTGCTTGCTGGCAGAGTGAAAAGTGTCCAGGAAATTCTTTTAATAGATTAACTAAGGATCATGTGGATTATTCATTCGGATTCAGACCTCCAGAGCGTAGTTGAATAGGAGCTGGAGGACTGTATCTTTCTGTGGTGGGACCTCTACTGCTCTTGTAAAAATATACTGTGGGGCTCAACCTCTGCGCAGGTCAGCTTGACAGTAGGTCCCCTGTGGGATGGATACAGGCTTGTTCTGGAAACAGAACGGGTGACTGTATTTTGAAGCAAAAATTTTAAGGGAGATGGAAGCTTTTCCACAGCTTAATAAGCATATTGAGAGGCTTATTAAAATAATAACAGCACATTTGTTAAAAATTAATCACTGGTGTTAACAGAGGGACTTTCAGCCAAAGATGCTGAAGTTGTTTCCAAATTTCACTGACCAAAATTGCAAACAGATAAGGATTGCCTAATCCATCATCACGTATTGCCACCCCTGACAGCTATTTAATTGCTCACAGCGGAACAACTGCTCAGTAGCTATCAGGTTGGTGCAGAAAGCAAAGAATATGCTGTATGGCCAAGAAAATTGGAAAGGAAATAGGAGCTGAAGGAGTGCAGGTGTCAATCCAAGATGGGTTTGGTCATGTAATGGTATCGCTGCTTTTTAGTGAGGATCATTTGCGAATCTCCATTTGTAGGCTGTGATTTTACGTGTCACTTCAGTCAGATAGTCCCCACTAGTGCAGTGGAGCAGAAAGATGTGATGTGTTCACAATTATCATTGTCATTGTTTCCTGCTAAAGGCTGGCATTCACACCTATCCTGAGACTCTTTTGGATTCTTTCTTGCATTTAAATGCATTGAAATCTATGATAAGCCCTGTTCCAGACCTCCCAGTAAAGCCTTGACCTCTACCAAGAGTACTTCATTTTAGCTCTGCTCTCTGATTTCGTTGCCAATCTCTAGTAGTCTAAATTGGCTTATAGTGATCTCTGCTGACTGTGGAACAAGACCAGATGTATGTGCCTCAGTTAAGTGCCTTAAAGGTAGTGGATGTGAATACAGTCAAAAATGCACAAGCATCTGTCTGACTGTCTTAGTGATGTTACACCTGCGTGTATCTGAATATATCTGCAACCGCTCCATAGCAAATAGAGGAAATTTATCCTCATTATGAAATCGCTCTTGAGAGTCCACTGCTAATGAAGCTGCTTCTTATTTATTTTTGAAGTTGTATATAAACAACTAGCATTATTAGTACACAATTACCAGAGAGTAATCACAGAATTACTGTAAACACAGTCTACAAAACATACTGCAAATTAATATTCATGCATTCCTCTAATCTACCATTTGGAGCAAATGCATGAATCCAATCTAGACTTAAGCACAAAAGCAAGATATCACCAGGGGAAAATGGAATGTTTTGTACTTCAGAGGAAAGAAAGGGAAAAATCCTGTGACTCTTTCCCCAGTTCTGGGGGACTGCTGTGGCTGCACAGCAACACATTGTGTCAGTGATAAGAAGGAAAAGAAAACCTACTCCCAGCCATGCCTTTATGCAGAGATATTGCAGCATTCAATCAAATGTGTGCAGCTGAGTCCATCGACGTTGTCTGACAGCCTGGCACCTGTACTTGCAGGAAGCCCAAGGTTAAGGCTAGCTGAAGTAATGTGTTTGAATTCTGCTGTTAATAAACAACCATAGGTGTTTTTGTCACCTAAAGCAGAAAGAAAGAAGCGAACTAGTAAAACTAGTGGTTCGCAGATCCACGTTGTGTAGCTCATTCATAATACAATGCACGTTGTTTGCTTTGCTAGAATTGCGCTTTTACACATTGTTTACACAACTGGGTATCAGCTAGTAGTCTAAATTAAATGGGAATGACTACAGACTGATAAAGCATTTCCCATTTCAATAATATTAATGCTTCATTTTTATGTGTTTGGGGGTGATTTTTAATTTCTCATTTTTAGATGGCCTGAAATCAGTTTTGCAAGGGCTAAATGACCAGAAGAGTAACTACAGTTAATAGAAGCTGTAAAGGTGCAACTCTTTCAGAACTGAGCAGTAGAAAATTGAAAATTTAGAATTCAAATTGAGATGGCTGAAACTAGGAGTCACTTTTGAAAATGTAAGTTATACATAGTCATATAGAAAAGGCAGCAAAGCTGATTTTTGTCTCTTAAAATTTTTGAGAGTTTAGGAAAAATAGGAGGAGAAAACTGGAAAATTGTGATCATTCTTCTGCTTTTTAAAATGACTTTGCTATAAATGCTGTAATTTTTCTTATGTACCGATTTCTGCAGAGGTCCAAGAAGTTAAATTCTGTAGAAATGAAGGCTGTAATGGACCACAAATTATGTTTAGCCTAGCTATTTCAAGACCAAAAGCCTTGTTTCCACAGTACTGCAGTCGTAAGGACTAGCTTGCTAGTGAGGACTGAGCACACAGTTATGTGGTGATATGACTGCAAGATGTGCTAACCCAAGTGACCTTCAGTGTATTTGATTATCTAAGTCACAGAAACCACGATGAACCATGTGCATGAACTCCTGGGTTACTGAAGGTTGCTTATACTTTTGTACTTCCAACTCCTACATTTATTTCTCTTATATACAAGAAACAAACTGTGGTGTTGAACAGATGCTCAGAAATTATTCATAGCTTGTTTTATTTTTCTTCCATTTACTTGCTTTCACGTTGCATTCTATACTGCGTTGGACACAGGACTGTCTGTTGTCTGGGAATGTATCTGAAAGAACGATAGGTACTCTGCTTTACAGAAATGCCAACAAAATTAAATGGCAATGCCTGTTTTCCTTCCTGGCCACAAAAGAAAGCATTCTTACATTTATCGTTGCTTCAGCCCGTTTCTCAAACTATGCCCAACTATAGCTCAACAAATGACACAGAGCATTCCCATTAAATAATATCTCCATATGTAGATCAGGCTAGTAGTTAGAAACATTGCAATAGAGCGCAGGCTTAAAGAAAAAAAATAGAGGTTAAGCAAGAAAGACCAATACTTTTTTTCCAAACACATTTTAACTGAGAGTGCTCCAGTGAAGCAGAACGATGCTGAACATAGGACGGAAAGCAGAAGGCATTTTCAGGTACCAACAGTTGTAGAAGGGGTAGGTTCTTGATGCAGTAGTTGTGAGGGGACACAAAGAAAGCTGCTCTGGCCTTAAATCTATTTTGATTACCCAGGTCATGAAACTATCATGGACCACATTTGTGAAATGTACAGTGGAAGGATGAAAGTGTTTAATGGGGAATCTGAGGCATCAAGGGGAAGGAGGGCAGAATATTGGCTTATAACACTAATATAAAAGAAATGATATGTGACTTTTCATATATTTGTGTTTCTTTAAGCAAAACCTTTGGAGACACTATGTGCTTGATGACGAATACTATAGAATCTTACCTTTTGTATTTCTAAAGATGTGTTCACAAAGGTTTTACAGTGCATGTGGCAGAGGTGATTTAAATGTGAATTCTTAGACACAGATTCTGCAGGAAAGCTAAAGAAATTGATTAAGAGTGATGGAATACAACAGCCAGCTGACAAAGTTTAATGAGAAATGATTCTGTATGAAACACAGCCTGGTAGCAAGAAAGGATACAGATAAGACAGGGGAAGAAAATACAACAGGACATTATTTTTAGAAAGCTTGTTGTGATGCTAGAGTAGGGGAGAGTGGGTATCTTTAGAAAGTCCTTAAAATCTGTCATGGAAACTCTGCTCTGCAAAGGCCAACAATGAAGGTTTTTCTTCTAGGACATGAATGACAAATCGTATATTAACTTCTTGCTGGCTGAGGACTTATTTTAATGCTTATTTCCTGTCTGCATCGGAAAAAAAATCAGGGTCAGTCAGTTCTGCATACTTGATGAAGGACCAAAATGAAAACTGAAATATTTAAATTCATATCTCTCGATGGGAAAATGATGGCAGTGCTGATGGGAAGCATCTACAGCTATATAGAGAGGAAGATCAAGAAAAGGACTAAAAATCTTGGGGTAGCACTTAGATATATAGGGTAACATTGAACAAAGAAATCAAAGGAGAATGTCTAACTCATTCCTGATTGTTCCTTCATTCTTGCTATATTTTTGTTCCCTGTATTTCTTCCATTGAATACAGAGGAATGTTGTAAAAATGTAAAAAAGATTTTTTTTCCTTTCAGATTTAAAAAAGCATGTGATGATGTATCATCTGCACTCAGAAATCACAAGGATTTGGAATCCTTAATAGAACTGTTAGGAAGATACAGCTATGTATCTGATAGCTTTGATGTTGGATGAAGGTGGAGCAGTGGGGTTTTGTTTTTTCCTGCTATTTCTTGGTGACTCTATTAGAAAATTTCACCAGTTGCTGCAAAAGCATCTTGCATATGCTGATGATTTCAGTGCAGGAGATGTAGTGCAATAGATGACTGGGATTTGAAGGAAACAGAAAATGGGTTTTAATGTAATGGAATAAAACTGCTCAAGGTTATATGCCAGCAGAAATGTTCTGGATGAGTATACCAGCAGTTGATGATGGCTGCTTAGACAGGAGTGACAATGAGGAGGAAGGGGATAAGAACTTGAGCGCACGATGCAAATACCTATAAAGGGCAAAGACTCAAGGTAGCTTCATTATCCCACATTCAGAAGATAGGTTGGGAGGTTAGGACAGCGGGAAACAAACATGCTATACCTCTCAATAAAGAACACTGATGGTGTTTGACCTGTCACCAAACATTGAGAAGATGAAAGAAATCATAATGATCTGAGAGGAAAATACAAGGGAAGGGGGGGAAATATTCTTTTGTTATGGTGAGATGAGGGCAAACAGTGACTGTGTCCCAAGATCTGTATGCTTTCAAGAACCTGGACCAAGTGGATTAGTATTCAAATAAGATGAGGTACTTAGAGAGTGGATCTCCACCCTGTGACAGGTCCACAGTTTCTGGCTCTAAAGGAATAACTCCTGTTAAAAGAAGCTTTTGTGGAGAATATAAAACTTGTCATGAGGGGTATCAGAGACTCAATTAGATGGGAGAATATACCATAATGGATAATTCTGTACTGCCAAAGTGATCGAGTGTGATTTAAAGAGAAAATTTCTTCCCAAATTTCTGTGATTGTGTGACAGAGCTTTGATTCTTGATTTATAGCCTTTCATTTGTTACACTCATTTTCAGAAAGGATGGGATTTTAATCTTTCTGTCCCTTATTCACTGGCTGCATAAAATGTAACAGCAGAAGATGGCAGCAGAGATTGCTGACTCCGTCTCGTTCCTTTATGTGCGCAGCAGAATATGGATGCTCAGTGAAAGAACACAGGCTGTACTTTTCTTTAAAAACATACTGATTTAATTCTGGAAAGATAAATTCATTGACTAAGAACATGTTCATCAGTTCATTTTTTATGGAAATGATGTGGGAGTTAAGAAAGAAAAAACATATTCCTTGTCCTTTCCATATGTCTTAATGGCAACACTTGCAAGCAGAGAAGATGGTCCTTGCAAAAGACCGTGACACATTCCGTTTACGTAGCCCTCCTGCCCTAGTAATAGCTCATCAGAGGCAGGTGCCCTACATTCCACATGAAAATATAGTAGGCTGAAAATGCTGAAGCTCAGAAAAACTTTTTATAAAGTTGCTTATGTTTCAACAGGTGGCTCAAAGCACAGATAATAATGCCAAAGAAGTATCTTTGCCAGACTAGTTCTTCCTCTGATAGCAAGCCACTGTAAGTATCTGCCCTCAGGTTAACTCGACCCTCTGATCACAGGCAGTGCATGTGGGCGTAGAGCTTAGACATTGGTTTGTAGAGATTGTATTTTATGTATTTTATTAGGCCAACTGATGTAGCTGGAAAAGAAAAGCTTTTGGACACTCAGCCCCTCTTTCATATTACAGAGAGACACCTACTTACGTCAATTTGTGTACAGACTAGGGCTGCACTTTGTGGCTAATTCTACCCCAGGGAGAGCCACAGTGTCAGGATCAGGGGAATACCAGGGTGGATGTATTTATAGAGGATGGAGCTGAAGTAGATGTACTGGAATATCAATTCCAGGTTTTTCCTGCAGTGGCACTACTGCCTTGCTGCCCAAAGTGTACTCGGAGCAGCTGTCTCTGCTTCTACTCTGGCTGCTACATATTAGTGTTTTTGTACTGCCTGTGCTGAAGGAAGCTCACTTGAAATCTGTCTGTGCTTCTGCTCCTTTTCTAATGGCTATAGCAAAGTCAAGATGCTCTTGTATTTTTTTCCCCCCAGCATCTTTGCTTCTGTGCTGAATATTAACTGTTTGTAGAACTGTATAACTGAGGCTGACAGACAACTTAATTGCTCGAGTGAAGGCAGAAGCGTGACTCAGGTTTGCAAATTCAAGCTCTCATTAGCTTTCAGAATGGTTCAAAATAAAGGAAAAGGAAATTCAGTGGGTGCATAATAATGTTTCTGAAGGTGGTACTTCCTAAGGCATCCCTGAATTCTGATAGGAATTTTCCGTGCTGTGTGTTGAACTTTTGCTGTGTCCCTTCCCAGCTGTGACTGTCACTTGTCAAATGGGAGACCTAGAGTTAGGAACGTGTCAAATGTTTGATTAATAGTTCCACAGTATTATGTTCTCTGTCTCTCATACATGTACCTACTTTTCTCTCTGGTGAACGGAACTCAGTTATTTTACTGTGGTAAATTTCTGTGGTAATTTCCTTATAAACCTGCTATAGGTCAAAGTATTCATCACCACTGTGTCAACCAAAATAAATTTCTGAAGCAGTAAACTCAAGTATGGACATCATATCTTACCTCAATATTTCTTTTTTTAGGTTGAGGTGAGAGCACTCCTTTCTTTTAATATACTTAATTTTTTCCTGGTGTTATCCTGCTTAGGGTAATCATGAAAGCATATGAAAAAATATTGAAACATACTCCAGAATGCGTTCAGTTGAACTCTGCTTACTTATAGGCATGGCAGTGTACAAGGAATTATCATTTCTGCCACTGATTGCAGTGTGCTGCAGCAAAAGGAAGCCATAGCTGGCTATGCCTTCCTCAATTTCTTTATACATTCGTGAGTTTAGATTTCTGGTGCTTTTCTCTGAGAGGCTGGTACTTTAGGTTCAGGGTGGATTGGGGTTTTGAAGTGACAGATATGCATTTCAGAACTTGCAAAAATATTTTGTGTGGTGGCTGATACACTTAGAAAACAGAGGTGCAAATATTGGTACTACCTTGAAACCCAGACTGCTTGCTATGTTCTTTTCACTACCTGGAGCTTTCATTTGTACTTAATTTAGCTCTTTTGTAACAGTCTTTCAGAAATTGAGTGTACAAAACATTTATAATTTTGTGATTTCTGACAAGTAACTGCTATATTTTTTCTATATAAACTTTGTTTCATGTGGCTGCGGGCACCACTGCTCCTTTTCTAGCTGCTATGTAGGCAAAGGCCTTTCAAGATCACTGTCCAAATGTGAGTGTTCCATATTTAACTTTTAAAAGTATGGAAACAGCCACAGGGAGAGCCTTTTTATATTCTAAGACAAAATCATCTCATCTAGCTCTGTGTTTATTAGTAGAAAATTCAATCCAGTGGAAGCTTCTGTTGAAGGTGTAGACTTCAAGTGTTTGGCCTGCATAGCTATTCTGGTGAGCATAAAGCTAGCTGGATTCATACCAGCAGAAACATAGCTGTTTAAAAATTAAAAAGGAATGAAAAATAATAAAGAAGCAGCCCATCCCAAACCACAGGTTTGCCAAGTTACACTGGGGAAACACTTATTCCCAATGGGAAGTTGTTACCGAGTGTCTTAGAACCTGGTAAGACCATGTAGTTGTAGTGTTCTTAAGTACCAGACCCATAACTACATATAAAAAAACATAGAGAGATTTATTTCTTTTTTTCCTAATATTTTTTCTCCAAAGATTCAAAAAGCCTACTGGGCTTCACAAATGGCAAATAAACAGGCATCACTGAAATGGATGGAAAGGCCTGGTATCCAACTGAAACTTATGCATTGTTTCTTTCATTCTCCAATTGCTTGGTTCCAATTTTGCCCCCTTCAATTTGTGAATATTTAAATAAAACAGCACCGGATCAGCAAGAGCAAATTGTAGTAACAAGCCTAGAAAATGGACAAAATTTGGAATAAACTATCACCGCTGGGAGGATTTTTTCATTCATTCATTCATTCATTCATTCATGCCACTCCTGTGTCTTAGACCTTTTCTAAAAGGATGTGCTGCAAAACAAATTTTGACCATTTCTTTACCATTTGGGTCTTGCTGAGGCCTGGTATGCCGACCTGATGGGCAGTTTGACACCTCTCTGTGAGTCAAATGGTCATTTTGGTCAGACCCTGGCAGGATTTCACTGATGCACTTACAGCTTCAGATGGTGGAGTTGCAAAGAGGGATGGCAACAGTAGAGGGCAAAGTATTCTGAAGAAATAAAAAGTTGGAACTGTGGTTTCCATAGTCATTTCCATTAAATGGCACTAGTGTTAGAAGCCTGCTTTCCCCCTACTTCTGCAGTTCTTTTTAAGAGTGGACAATTAATATATTATTAGCAAAACCCTCCAGTGGACAGCAGGGAATATATCCATCCTTTATGTTCCTTTTTAAATACACAAATCTGTCCTTCAGTGTAGTTTCCCATAACTACACACTGTTGATGGACCTTGTAGAATTACCAGTATCCCATTGATGATCTGAGTTAATTTGCATACAGCCTATTGATTTCAAACCAGACTTTAAGTTGGGAGAGTTTATCTATCACTTTGAGCAAATACAGACTTTTGTCAGATTGCATTTTACTGCCTCTGATAGGGCAAAAACCAGTTATTAAAATTGTTTTCTAGCTCTAAGGCCAAATCCTAATATTCCATCAGTAACATCACGCTACAGCTTTCAGGTTTTAATTATCAGTGCCAGTTCTGACAAAGATGTGTGAATTTCTATTGAAAGAGAATTTTCTTCCTTTTTTCCACTCAGTACCGCAGTTTGTTGCTATTACAGAACTGACATCTATGCCTCTAGGATTTAGTAGTGCTGCCTACCAAGAAAATTTTCCTTCTTTTTCTAATTCTGTATTTCAAGCTTTTTAGGCCTGGAAGCAACACTTTTCCTGAAGAAGTTGGTTAGTGATACCCTTCTGAATGAAGCCTGGCTGCTCTTGAATAAACTGAGGTTGTTTCTAAAACTTTTGATCCATACCTCTTTCAAATTTAGCTGTCTGGACTACTCCAGCATCTGACTGAATTAATCTCTTACTTCCCTAGGTTTCTGTTGGCTGGTCCGTTCTAACTGATAACACAAATTAGAACATATAGTAAAAAAGACACTTCATAAACATAATCTGTGCTAACCATTAGTGCATGCTGCTTTTATCCTTATTTTACAGATGTGGATGTGGAGAGATACTTCTTAGTCAGCTTCGCTACTCTGGCCTTATCTCAAATAACTAGTGGTAGAACTGGAATCCCACAACTCCTGGCACTTTCCCACACATCCTTAGCTGTTTTGGATAGATCTGCCTCATTGAAAATGCTGGTCTGTTCCATTTTGAAGTGATTTTCCATTTTTAAAATCTTAAAGACTGATGGCTCTTATGGGCACAGAAGGTTTACGTTCTGCCATTAGTAGGGAAAAGAAAGCTGGAAAAGTGTTTCTTTTTTATGAGTTATTTAACTACTTCAGGTTTTAATTTCTTTAAACTTTATGGGAGTGTTCATAAAATGAATACATTTGACAGTGGAGAAATCTGTAGAGAGAGGAGCAGCAGCAGCAGCATGAAACATTCCTTGGCTGCCTTACTCTGAACAAAAATACATCTGTTCAAAAATTCTGTGGTGCTTGCTCTAAGATGCAAGGTATCAAATCGGTAACAGCTATCATGTTCTGCCTTAGAGACTGCTGAATTCAGTGATGCAGGAGAATCACAGACCGGATGAGGCTGGAAGGACCTCCAGAGATCATCTGGTCCAACTCCCCTGCTCAGGTGGGGTCACCTAGAGCAGGTTGCCCAGGACCGTGTCCAGACAGCTTTTAAATATCTTCACAGATGGAGACTCTACAACCTCTCTAAGCAACCCATGCAGTGCTTAGTCACCCTCACTGTGAAAAAGTGTTTCCTGATGTTCAGATGGTATCTCCTGCATTTCAGTTTGTGCCTGTTGCCTCTGGTCCTGTGAAGGGCACTGCTGAAAAAGAGCCTGGCTTCCTTTTCTTTGTATCCTCCCTTCAGGTGTAAATATATTGATGTGATCCTCCCTGAGCCTTCTCCAGCCTGAACAGCCCCAGCTCTCTCAGACTTTCCTCATAGGAGAGATACACCAGTCCCTTAGTTGTCTTAGTGGCCCTTTACTAGACTGTCTTTAGTATGTCCATCTTTCCCTTGTACTGGGGAGCCCATAACTGGATGTGGCACTTCAGTGCTAAGTAGAAGGGAAGGATCACCTCGCTCGACCTGGTGGCAACATTCCTAAGGCATCCCAGGATACTATTCACTTGCTTTGCCACAATGGCACATGTTGGCTCATATTCAACTTGGTGTCCACTACGAGCCCCAGGTCCTTTTCTTGAGGATTGCTT
This sequence comes from Falco punctatus, assembly GCF_963210335.1. Taxonomy (NCBI): domain Eukaryota; kingdom Metazoa; phylum Chordata; class Aves; order Falconiformes; family Falconidae; genus Falco; species Falco punctatus. The sequence goes on from NC_137587.1 coordinate 3,787,442, forward strand.
TCTAGCTGGTCGGTCCCCAGTTTATAATAGTGCATGGGGCTGTTCCTCCTCAGGTGCAGGACTTTTCATTTCTCCTTGTTGAACTGGGAAAATGGTAAGCGTAGACTTTCTTTTGCAGGGTTGCCACAAGCCTTTTGTAATGCCAGGTACAGTGTATATCTGTGCAATAGACCTGGAAGCATCACTAGTAGCAAAGCAACTGTCTTTTGGACTAAGCAGGATGACGAAAGCCCCATGTACCTATATTTTAGTATTCAGTTAGCATGGAATAGATACTTTAGATGGATAGCATGTGAAATGTGGATCTGGAAGTATAGTGGGCTCCTATTCTCATGTTGAATCACATTTTAGGAACAGTAGAGCTGTTTGGGAGTGATTGTGATATATGGAGGGAAGCACACTGTGTGCTGGTGACAGTATAATGGTGTAAGTCCAAGTACCTCCACTGAAGTTGATAAAAGTTGCTTCATGTTGTCATTGATGTGCATAAGAGTGGTAGATTAACGACCAAGAGCAGTGAATGCTGTGAGGCTGGTGATACCTTGTATGGTCTCTATTATATTGAGGTAGAAAGGATGTCAAGTGCAAGGGTGGCTTAAAGATTATGTTGATGTGCAGAGTGTCAGGTAAACATAAAGAATGGATAATAGATTCCCCTTGACCATGGATTTGCCCAGTGAAGACTACAAACGTGGTTTTACTGTGTAGTAGTCTAATTCCCTATCATCATCGCGAAACTTTCATATTTTCACTGACTTTATTGTCAGTTTTTTAAACTGACCCAAGCTTTCCCCTTGGACCTACTTTAACTTCTCTGGAGTGAAGCCACACGGTATGACCTTGTTTGCTAGTTTTGGAGCAGCGAAACAATGCCAATGAAGAGAGATGGGAGGGGATGTTAAAAGAGTTTCGGGAGGATGTAGGATGTATCAGCTAGTTTGGATTTTAGGTTGGAAACAACATGCAAATGTTGAATATTTTTAAGTTGTTCCTTTAACAATGATTTCTTTCTGGTTTTCAGATATTTGAGGTATTATTAACATAATGGCTGGAACTTTGGAGGAGGATTTGATTCAATGATCTGCCATCTTCTTTGTATAAACCTTAGCAGATCTTGCTTAGAATTTTTGAGAATTCCAAGTTCTTAGAGTTCTTTTTTTCATTAGTTTTTAATTCTTACATTCTTCATGAATTTAAGTTCTTTTATGACATTGAGAGACAGTCTTTCAAAAATGTATCTTAATTTTTGAAGTATTCCACTTAAAGCTGGGCTAGAATGAGTTAAAACCTTAGAGGGGAGTTTGCTTTGTCACCTTGATTATCTATGCTTCCGCTATGGAGGAAAAATGGCACCAGCATACATCTCTGTAGTGAGTCACAGTAAAATGTACTGTACTATGAATTGGTTACTTGGGTTTTTAACTGACTGAAAAATAAAAGGAAATAAAAACCTTTTATATACCTAGCATTAGGTGAGTTTCATAAAGAAACAGATGAGAAAAACATTTAGATACAGTGTTGTATTTCTTTCTCTGCATCTGTGCTTATAGTACCTGTCACAAGAATCTTTTGAAATGCTTTCTGTTGCTGTGCTAATTAATATGTACTTTCTATCTCCCTTTGGTTGCTGGGGAAACTGAGGCAGGTATTTAATTTGTCTGCAATCACACAAAAAAATAATATTAGAATGAAGACAGAGTCTGAGAGTTGCCCATCCCAGATTTGTCGTCTACATCACGTTACAAATATGGTGCAGTTCAGAATGTTAATGTTGATATGCCTTCCTCAGAGCAAGCATAGAAAGAAGAAAAAGTAATTTTGGAAATTTTTAATTTAAGATACCTAGAGTATCTCAGAAATTGGAAGATAACATTGCGAGAAAAACACTAAAGATATGGTAAATTCAAAATAGAGATAGATATGAAAATGCTATTGTGTTCATAAAAGGTAAATTAAAAGATTTCTTAGGGTAAATGGATGATTATTTAGGAAAAAAAAAAGTAAAAACCTCTGTAACAGTGTGTAGAACTGGAAAAAGTTATGTGAACAACTATCCTGACAGATCTGGGACTTCTCTTCCTTTTTTTCTGTGGAAATCTACCTACTTCACTTCTGGGTTTCTAGCTCTGAGAAAACTATTCAGCTTATCTTTGTGAGCTGTGATCCCCACTTGCATACTTTCAAGCTTTTTTTTTTTTTTTTGAGAAGCTGCATGTAAATGGTCTCATTCTCTATGTGTTGTGGGAAGAGAAAAGAAGCTACTTGTTTGTTTCTTGCATGTTTGTTCTGAGGTGGAAGACCTTACAGCAGTCATTACCCATAACAGGGTCTGTTAGCCATGGCCCCTACCCAGTAATACTGGAAACACAGCTACACACAGGTACACACAACTCAGTGTGCTGGTTCATACAGACATGTAAAATGGAGGGTCAGGCCTCAGTGCCAGCACGTGCAGGTGGATTTGTTGTGTTCTGGCGCCGCGAAAGCAAGTGGCTCCTACAGGACATCCTTACGTGTTTTTTTTCTTCTAGATTTGCATTTGTTCTGGGTTAGGAACAAGATATTCCTCTTCCATGCCTTGGTATAAAATACGATACTTGGTCTGAGTATCAGACTAAATCTAACTTAGAATATTTAATACTAGCAGTGCTTTAGCCACATGATCATTTCTATCTATGAAAAGAAGTTTTTTGTTTCGAATTTTCTGTTTTTTTAAAGTATGAAAATCCCTTAGAAAGTAGTTAGTAGCTACTACTGAAATATCTCATCCACATTCTGTAGATCTGACAATTCATAACAATTTATATATATATTATTTTAGATTATATAGTGTGAGTATATGCAACTTGGAACAGAGAAATGTCTTTACATGCCCACATACTCTGCAAGGACATAGTATATATTTTGGGATTTTCTTCAGGTTTTTTTCTAAAAGTCAGAAATTTAATATTATTCAGTGAAATAACTGTAGTGGAGAGAATGCTCTTTGAGCTCCTAAGGTGAAAGAAAAAAGTTCAGTGAAAATCTCTAGGTTATTTCTAAAACTGCTGAGCAGTTTTGTGTTTAAGTGTTATCAGTTGCCATAATGAATTCGGTGAAACCTGGTTTCCTTTCTGGATAATTTATTATGGATTTCTTATGCAGCACCTCTCGATGCACCTTTCTGCCAGTTGTGATTAGATGGACTGTAAGGAAACTGATACTCTGTCATTTAGGTATCCTTTGCAAAGAACGAGTCAGACATGGGCTGACGTTTGTGGTTGAAAAGGCAGTATGACTGTTTAAAGATTAATCTCCCTAATGTTTCAGTTCATCTTCCCAAAACCTTAAGGGATTTGACAGACAACCCCATGAATTTCCTCCTCAAGTGTGAATGTGTGCATTTATAAGAACAAAGGCATAAGCAGAAAAAATCCACCTACATCCTAAACCTGGAGATGCTTTGGGGGCCTTGCAAAAATTAGACGCTTTGTCATTCACTTGCAGAAGGCTCTTTTCCTCCTCTCTAATAACCAGGTTCCTCCATTAACTCCATGACATCCCTTGGTTCTGTGGACTGGAGAATTTGAGTTTTTGTTCTTCTTCAATAATGCTGGCAAAGAAGGCTTATTACGAGGCTGGTCAATGCGGTACAACTTAAGACAATGCACAGAGAATTAGTGATGCATTTTTTCTTCTAGAGGTTGAATTGTTCACTGCTATACAAATTTGAAAATGCAAATCCAGAAATTAATAGAGCAGATCTCTGGCCAGGAATATCTGGGAATTCAGGAACAAACGAAAGAGGTTTTACTGTAGCATATAACACAGATTTTATTCAAGCTAACCTAGAATATGTTGAAATTGGCCAGTCATCTCAAGAAAATAGTTTTTATTGGTGAGATTGATAATCTCTTGGAGATACAGCCTGTTGTTCCAATCTGTTCAATCTGGGTACTTCTTCCTTTGCAGGTCTCTGGCAAAACAGGAAAAACTTGAAGTAAAGAGAGAAAACATGTACAGAAAAGCTTTGTCAGTCTGTGAGGACTTTAGTAGGTTTTGCTTAATCTTGGTTCTAACAATGAACAAAAGCTGTCAAACAGTGCAAGTAAATTGTTAGAACTGCTTTGTTCTCCCATTTTATAGTTCAGGGTTACAAGTTGTTAGAAAGTCTATGTAGATGTTGTTTGATCTGGACAACTAATTGCTGTCGCTTAATCATGTATGTGTCTGTGCTTTGGTGTTCTCGTCATCTGCAAATGAACCAGCTAACTTCTAAACACTTCTGCAAGATGCGTAAACTGACTGAACAGAAGACATAAAGAAGCTTCATGCTATTCCTTCATAAGAATGCCACTATGATTGATTTCAGAAAAAAGAAAGTTGTTTGTTTCCCTTGAAAGGTGTATTATCATTTCCTTGCATTCCTTGATGTCTTCCTCCCTGAGTGTGAAGAACAAAGAGGTCTCCTCCTGGGTTATAATGCTTAAAAACTAAAAGACAACTCTGGATAAACTAATTTATGACCAAAAAATTTGAACTGGGTCAGATAGCTTATACTCAAGCTGACATTTACAAATGATGTTATCTGTTGGCTCCAGCTGCAGAGCACAGACAAAGCAGAAATACACAGGGACAAGGTAAGACTTCTTTGCTGAGGTGAAGGTTTGACCTTGTCTAGAGGCTGGTTAAGTGGAAGACAACGAGACAGCACTTAGTTGGTCACATTTACTGAATTACTCATTACTATGATAAGATACAATTACTTCAAGGGAAACTGTCAGCTCAATACAGGAGAAGTGTCTTGGTTTGTTTAAAATTGGTGAGAAACAGAGAAGGAATGAGGTGACTGCAAGTTCAGGAGGACAAATGTTGTCAGCGGATATGAATTAAAAACCCAGCGCATGGGACTCATTTCAGGTAATCATGGTTCCAAATACAACGATGTTACACTCTGGAAAGATAAAGAGAATGGAAGTTAAAATAACGAGCCCAGGTTGACTGAGCTGAGCAGAATGGAGGAAGAAAATACCACCTCCAGAATCCCACTGCCTTGATGTTATACAGGGACTAGACAAAAGCCATGTAATTGATATAAGATGTTCAGATGCTACTGAAGATCCTTGATCAGCACAGTTAAAAAAGAAAAGCCCAGAAGGTGGTATTTCAGAAGGCTATCAAACTCCAGTCTGTTTAGTATGGTTTGAGTATTAGAAGGAAAGCGATTAAATAAACACCTATATCTATATAATTAAAAAGGTATATAGATGTGCCTGCACACACACATACATGAATATACATCTTAGACATCATAGGGAAAAAACCCATTATTATTCTGTCCTTGTGAACTTCTTTTTTAATTTGAGCGGGTAGAAATTACTGTGTTCTGAAGTGAAAAAAAAAGAAAAAAAAAAAAAAAGAGATCGCTGTATGATTGAATTAATTAGATGTGGTTGGTCCTGCCTTGGGATAGGGATGTCAGGGATGTACTAGATGACCTCTTTGTATGACTGCCTTCCCATTGAGGCTATGTTGCCCTTTCTTTGGCAAATGGTTTGGAAGTCGAAGCTAATTTAGACTGTGGGAGTAGCATTGATTAGACCAGAGCCAAAGAGGCAGCTGGGACTTAGCTCTCTTCCTCTCCAGTGCCAGGAGCTTCTAGGCCTGAACTGAGCAAAGGTGAGAAGAGAAGGGCCCATAGGACAGATGGAAAATGGTTACTTTCAGAACTTCTAGCTGTTTTCTTATGCTTGGCTCTGGAGACTCTTTCCCTGTTCTAAGGTGGGCAGCGCGTGATGAAGAGGTTGAAGTCCAGAGAAGAACATCTCTTAGCTTAAGTGGAGGCAAGCAGGGTAGGGAAACCAGCTGAATTTCTAACCTCTGATCTGACTGAACCTCCATGCTGAGTGCCTCCTGAACAGTCCTTCTAAGATCCGTAAATGAGTCCATGTTTAGAATATGAAAATGCTAGCAAAGCCATGCTGTTGCAATACCAAATCGCCATTTGTTGCCCTCCTTTACCAAACTGGAATGAGTGCAGATTGCCCTTTTAAGATGAACATGGAATAATTAGCAGAATAATTGGCCATTGCTGTTAAAACTAGTACACCTATAGTCACAGAATGGATTATGGGAGTTTTAATTAAGCACCAGCTCCCTTAATTTTATTGTGAATTTCGTGGTACTTGGCACTACATCACAGTACTGGCTTAAGAATTTCAGCCACCATTGAGAACAAGTTTCTAGCTTGTGTGGACAAGCAAAAATTTTAAAACATGGTGTTATGGGAATATAGGAAATAGCCTCGAGGGCTGTTCAAAATTACTGAAGCCAGTTGTTGCTTTGTTAGCGTTCTTTTTAAAACAGTTTGATCCCCCCCATCCCATTGCTACATTGCCAAGTGAGTATTAAAGACTGAGAGATCAGAAGGAAAGTAACCTCTCCACATTTTTTTTTCTTTTTGGAAATATGATTTTCAAGATTTTTATGATCTGGCTCATAACCTCTGAATACTGCTTCATTTTACATTTTATTTAAAGCACAGCCTTTCCATTCGATCATAATCTTCCAGCATTCTGGGAAGCTGGCTCAATGTTGATTTAAAGGTGAAGTCAGTCTGCAGAGCTACCAAATCTTTTTCCTCCCTCAAATGATTTTTCTGCAATAGTTTCACAATAACCTGCTTCCCTGAAATGTATACATCTTCTAAATTAATAGACCAGTTGAGACTGATGGAGCTGAACTTTTGAATATCATCCAGAGACATGTCTTTCCTTTTTCTTTTTATCATGTTTATTTTCTTTTTTTATAAAGAGGTAATGAGGACAAAAGTACAAAACCCCCAAGTTGCTGGATGATGTTTTTGCTGCTGTTTCAAAATTTACAGCTTCTTCATCAAAAGGTGCACTCAACAGTGAAGGTCTAATTTTTGCTGGTATATATCCCATTGAAGTTCCACTAAGGGCAAGAGAAACCAGATAAGTGGAATGGAACGAAATATCTGGCTGCAGAATCCAGTGACAATTATCTTGGCTTTTTTTGAGAAGTGGACCTGCAGTTACCTGGTTTTCAGGTCACTATTCTGTAGCTATGTAATCTTTCAGTAAAGATGAAGTGCTCTTTTCAAAGTGAAGATGATCAGAGAACAGGAAGGAAGAACATTCACAGCAGCTCTAGAGACGGGGAGAACATTTATGTGACTTGTGAAGGGAAGCAGCTTAAAACCATTGTAAGAATTATGCAGTGGAATAATATGCATAACTTCTGGAAATGTTTCAAATTGGTGGTCTTTCATGTCACTGCTGTGCATAGGAAGGGAATATAACTGATACTGTGGTTTAGCATTGGTGTGCAGAAACATAACAGTGATGGGGGTTTGTGAGGGTTTTCTTTTGGAGGTTGGGTTTTCTTTGGTGTTTTCTTTTTGTTGGTGTTTTGTTATTTGGTTCTTTGTTTGGGTTTGTTTTGGGTTTTTTTTAGCAATTCCAGTTCTCATTTCTGAGCAGAACTGTTTTTGATAGAGCCTGTCTAGAACCAGAGGTAAGTTTTTAATGAAATGTTTTTTCACTATGTTTGCAAGAGAGGTATGCAATGAGAAAAATATATTCTAGAATATTTTGCCTGGATGAAATGAGTACTTTCTGCCTGCTTCTGCAAGTGATAGCATACTGATTCCAAACTACCCAAGTGTTCTATCTCAGTGAGCTGCTCAACAGAGCGCATTGTTTCTTAGTGTCAGTAGACTTTCCAGATGAGTCCTGCTCCCCTGTCATTGGGGATATACACTAAAGAATCAAGCTGATACTTTCTTCCAAAGGAGGTTTCCCTTTGAAGTTAGTTGCGCTAACTTTAATTAATTTGGTGCTATACTTTCAGCTTTCTAAGGTGTGCGATGGCCAGCGTACTTCAGTGCAAAAAGCCATGAATCGGCTTGCAAATAAGTACCGCTGAACTTAAAACTTCTCTACATCTTTGACAACAGTCACTGATAAAAAAGGAAGCTGAAAGGAGTTGGAGTTGGCTGTGGAAGCTGGGCCAGCTGTGGCTGAGCTGGCTGGTCTTCATCTGCGGGAGCACAGAAGAGGCTCTGCAGTTGTTGGAAAAAAGCCTTGCTCCCGCCTGCATGACTTCTGCCTTTTAATGGCCCGTGGGAGGTTTGGGTTTAGCCAACTGTTTAAATGCGCATATCAAGTTTGAATGGAGGAAAGAAAAACAGGTTCAAGCAGACTTGTTTGTATTCATACCAGAAGTCAGCAGGTCTTTCTCCTTACAACACTGCAGGCAGAGTTTCTATGTGACTCTGTATTGTAAAATACCTAAGTGCTATCTTGGGGTGAGAAGATTTTAGTTTGTCATGTAACGGTCCATTTTCCTGTCTGAGTTAGTGCAGATATTACTTTGCAGATTCTGAAGGAACTGAAAAGATGGAAAAGACCTCCATGTCCAATGTAAAGCACGTGATCATATTCAGCACTTCTGAGAGCTAAAGTGAAAAACATACTAAACATCTGTAGTGGCCCAAGGTTTTTCCAAAACAACTGAAAAAGATGGTATTTTTTCCCACCATCTTTTAACACAAGTATACAAAATATTTACAGATTTGTAGTCTAATATTTGATTGTTCAGAAAAAAATTTCCAAAGCTTCTAGTGTTTTGAAGATCCGTAGCCTGAAAACCTATAGATTTTACTTAAAAGCACTTTGGCTTGAGTGATAGTGCTTTTTATTTTTTATATATATGAATGTGTGTGTGATTTATACATATCGTAGTAATCTATATTCATATAGTTGTATACATAAAATGTTATATATGTAAAATAAAGATATCTATATAGTATTTTTTTAAAGGAGAGGTGGTAGAGGTACTAATAGAATAAGGCAACATAGTTGTAGCCACAAAACCTGTGTAAATGATTATTTCTATATGCATGTGACTGTATGAGTTGATGACAAAAGAGACTTTCAGCCCTATCCTGAGTGAGCTCTCAGAGATTTCTCCCTTTGTTTGCAGGTGCTCTGGATCTGCAAATAGCGCTGCTTATGGGTAACTTCTCTGTAAGGAAATCATGCACCTGGGATAGCCAAAGCTGCTCCACAGAAATGCAGTTCTGATATTGCTACAGTGCTGTGGGCAGTGTAGACAAGAAAGAAATACAACCTGTTACAAAGACCTGTCTTCCTGAGTGACTTATAGTTATCTAAGGTCATGGAATAATTTTTCTTCTTCTTAAAGAAAAACAAGAACAAGAGGAAGAATGAGTTTTCATTCCACTAACACAGCATCTGTTTTATTTCTAGGGTCTCTTTTGGCAAAGGAAATCCTGGCAGAATAACTGTATGACCGGAGTAAGTGTTTAAACCCCTAGAAAAATAATGGGTCCCTCATGAAAAATTCTGACCACAGAAATGTTGACCCACTACATTAAGTTGAGAACATAATCGATCCGAGGGTTAGATGACATGAAAACATGTATACACTTTGTGTTAACCTTTCACGTCTGTGAAGGACAGATGATAAGCCCTTTAACCTACTGCCAAACTGAAGGGGGATTCAATCTCTCCACTGGTTCCACTCTAATTAAATGTGGATTTTATGTAAACCGCAACCCAAACTTTTTATGAATTCAGAAAATGCTGGTTTCATTTTTCTTGTCAGGCTGCAAAACTAGACCATGACAGATGAGTTTGAGCATTTGCTGATCATTCATCTACAAAACGTAATAGTTTGATTCTTTCACTTACGGCTGTTTACAGAAACAGAAGTTAATTAATTGAAGCATTGGTGCTCAGCAAATTCTTTTTATTTTTCCCCTTTAGCCAGATTTCATTGTATCCTAAGAAAAATCTTTAATAACATGATACAAATGAAAGATCATAGACACCATTTCTTATCGAAAGGGCACATTTATTGAGCCCTAATATAAGAATAATAACACTGGCTACATGTACCCATACAAATATACTGTAACTCAATCAAGAATGCAGTCAACTGGTTTGGTGCTATTCATGCGGCACCTAAATAATTCAAATTAATCAAATCCCCTAGAATCAAATGGAGCAGTCACAGCTATGCAAAGCTAGTGCAAAATTTAATTTGTGCTAATCTGCCTTGGAGTGTGGAAGCACAAAATATACTAGAATATTAGCATCAGTTGTCTGTTTTGGAGTTCAAATCTCTCTCTTATGTTCTCTGTCTCTTATAGACATGAACATGTTAAGGAAATCTGATTTTAAATTTATTGTTTACATACTAGAAGGCTAGAAAAGTCCTTACTTAAAAAATGTTACCTTTTAGCACTATTCCATGAAGGGGCAATTATGTTGTGGGAATATCAGAAAAGGAAATTATCTGTTCTCAAAACGAAGCTAAGCAATCTGTCTAGAATTTTATAGGAATGAAATCTATAAACCAAATTCAGATAATAAACAGAAGATTTTTAAATAACTGCTTTCTTCAGTGATCCAAGGTATAGCAGTAGAAGTTGAAATCAAGACAAATACAGGTATCTACTTAAAGTCAACTTAAGGGATAAATTTAGCTCTTTCTTAGGCTCCTTTGACCTGAAATGGGGTGTGATATACCCAACACCGCAACAGGCATACTGCTCCCCATGTGATATTGGAGGCACAGTATAGGTTAAAAGAAGCCGTGCAATGCCGTTTCTGTACACGTTCAAATGTGTATACAGATTCTACATGAACACTCAGTTCCAAAATGTCATTGTCGGTACTCTTGTTTTAATAAAGTAGAGATTCTCTATTAAGATTTTTTTTTCTCTCCATTTCTACTGAAACATAGCAGGTGCAGGTTATTTCTTATGCCCATGAGAAGCAAGGGCCCACATAGCTCAGCTTGTGCACAGAAGATGCACAGGAGAGGAGCTGTTTTTAGAATGGTAGCAGAGGCTGTCACGGTCTATTTGATAGTCTCAAGCTAGAGACCTGTGTTGGTATTGGTGCAGGCTCCTTCGCTTACAGAGTGACACTCCTAAAGGCCCAGTGGTGCAAAGGACCCTTTGTGGTAGAACAGTCGGGGCAGTGTGAACACTGATAGACAGAGCCTTCACATGGCTTGGCAATCAAGGGTAAATTGATGGACTAGTGTGATCAGACATGCCTTCCCTAACATAAGTGGTAGGGAAAGGCTCACTCAATGCGCCAGACTGCAAGTTGTCTACCACCAGAAGCCCCCTTCAGCCTCCTGCATGAAGGAAAAACTCTTATGTAGTCCATGATGACCAGTGGAGAAAAATAACATGGAGTCTGAATCTCTATTGATTTATTTGAAATGGTATGAGCAATGTTGTCTATATTGAACAATGCTGCTCGGCTTCCCTTGTGGTGAGGAAAGGATCTGAAGAGTCTTCTGCAAAGGCGGGTAGCTTCTGCCTCACCCGTGAGGAGCAATGTGGAAGAAGGGAAACAAAGCAGAAAGGTGCATGATTACAAACGTGCTATACCAGGAAAGGAGTCTGGGATCATGAGCTGATATGCAACAAGAAATAGAAATTAGAAAAGAAAAGGGCCTTGAGAGGTCACGTCAGTGAAGAAAATAAGGGAATCAGTAGAGAAATGACCAAAGAAAAGTGACATAGCTGAAGTAACCCTCTTTGTGCTAGTGTTCAAAGTGCCTGTAAGGGAGGAAAGACTGTTTTTAGCAAGACAAGAAATAGTAATACTGCTTGAGGAGAATTTCAACAGACTGGTTGTGTGGAGAGAATACATAGTAAAGGCTGGAAAATGGAAACATTACTTAGAACATAAATATAGGATTTGTAGCGTGATCATGGTGGTTTAGAAAGATAATGGCATAAAATGAAAGATTGTGGTAAGAATTATGGTTGCTTTCTGCTTCTACAAGCTTTACAAGATGAAGGTGTTGATCATCCTAAACCACAACGAAACGTTTCTGTGTGGAACTGCAGTGGTCTTCACACCTGCAGCCTTGGGGACATAAAGCCACAAGCACATCCCTAGTCATCTGTGTGCTATTTGGGCTGTGAAGTTTGGCGTGAACGAGGCAGTCAGTTGATTTATTTCTTGTTTCTCTTTTGCATATTAACATTACCAAAGACAATTACAAGATATTTAAAAAGAAAGATGCTCAAATGCCACTGTATCACCAGAGGCTGCAACCAGAGTCTGAGAGCACTGATATTATTTTTTTTAAAAAATTTTCTTTTCTAAAAGCGCACAAGCTGAACCACCAGCGATATATCAGCTTAGGTCCCTGGAAGCACTTTTAAACTGAAGGAGAGCCTGGCTCTTCTTCCCTGCAGTTTGGTTGATTCCATCCTGTTTTCATTCAAGTGTGTGCTTCTGAGAGGATAACCACTGAGCTGTAGTTCTTAAAGGCTGCAATCTCTTAAAATATATAATAAATGACTGGCTTTGGGATAACATTTTATTTCTGCCAGCAGCATAATGCTTGGGCTTGAAATGTTATCATCCAAGGAAGTTTTATCTCGAAAAACTTTTTGTGCTTTCTGGCTCTGAACATCAACACAGGTGAGATCCTGAGAGACCTGAATGACTTGCAAAAAAAATACAAGAACTTCAAAGTAGCAAAGATTCAAACCCTTCCCTCAGCATTGCTGTGAGCAAAGGTAGTGTCAGGCCTGGCATATCTGTCATTAGAACGGGTTAAACTGAGACTTTCTTGCAGCTGAGGCGTGCCTATATGCTCTGTCTGGCTCTGTTTGCAGTATTGCAAATCTGTACAAGCAGAAATAATTTGGGATTTGCTGTGTTATCATTAGAATCCTCATTATGCGAGCAGAAGTGACCACTGCAGATAATGTCACAAAACTGTTTCTACTCTAATGCTTCATATTTACTTGCTCAGAAGTGGGAAACTTTACACCTTTTATGTTGAAGTTTTCATGCTTTAGCATTGCTGGAAATGTATGTATTTAATTTTGCACGGGAATGAAGAAAGATTGATCAATGGTTTTGGAGAAGGGCTGAAGAAATACATATTTATTGTATGTTGTGGTGGGCTGCCCTGGCGGGGCGGCGGGTGCCCCCTCGGCCGCTGCCCCCTCAGCCGGGCGGGGAATGTCCCGCCAGGCCGGGGGCCGAGCCAGGGGCCGGGGGCGCTCAGCAGCGACCCCCGCCCGCAGCACGGGCCGCACCGGGGGAATCAGCCGCGGTTGGTGCCGCTGCCGCGGCGGCGGGGCCGGGGGAGCTACGGCCGGCTCGGAAACCGCCTTCCCCGCCCCGCGGGGCGCAGGGCCGGGCCGGGGCTGCGGGCGGTCCCCGCCGGGCCGCCCCCGCCGCCCCTTCCCGCGCAGGGCCGGGGCTCCTCACAGCGCCCGGCCCCGGGGCCCGCGGGCCGGGGCCCGCACAGCCGCCCCCCCTCGCTCCGCCCGCCGTGGCCGGCGCACGGGCACTTGTCCCCTCCTCAGAGCCGCCCCCCGCGGCTGCCCCCGCGGCTGCCGGGCTGGGCCGTGGCCAGCGCTGGCCCCGGCTGGGAGCCGCTGGCCTGGGCTGCTGGGGCACGGGGCAGCTCCGGGCAGCGCCACGCACGGCACACCCTGACCCCCCGACAGCACCGGGCCCAGCGAACCCTGTGCATACACGCCTGCCTCTGCCTCTGAATAAAGCGTTTACTCTGAAGTTCTTAGACTGATTTCTCCGTTAATTTGTTTCAGAAATGTTTATTTCCCTGCCTCATTCTATTCCTCTACTTTTTGCTGATTTCCTCCTCAAGTTTTCTGTGTCCTGCACAACAGCAATAATTGATCAACTCCATAATAACTGCAGCCTTTGAAATCCTCTGAAGACCTTTCAGGCCGCACTGCTGTGCCTTCTGAGGAGAGCATTCTCCTGGATGCACCCATAGGCTGAGAAACCTTTTTATACAGACATTTTCCAGTGAGAGTAAATCTTCTGCCCTGTTACCATACTTTTTATACGTATAGAACATACTGCATCTGATCCACTCTGACTTTGAAGATACTTTTGCTTGAACTATGTTCAGATGGATGCAGGTTGTCCTCCACTACCTCAGCGGAGTGGCGGTGGGACAGATGGAGGCACGTGCAGGAAAGCCTGCTTGGGCAGCAGTTAGCGACAGAAAAGCAGAGACAGGGCGTTCCAGGGAAAGAAAGGGCTCTGGGCATAACTTTCTGTATTTTGATAAATGGAAATACAGGAGAAACAGAAATGCACATTGAATAGTGAATGCTGTACCACTTATCTAAAGGATGACGCACCTATGCTTAGTTAAAGTCGGGAGATGTCCAAGGACCCTTATTGCAACATGATGGATGCACAGACTGCTAGGTCCTTGGGTTGGTTATCTTTAAAAGGGACATTTTGTCTTAGATTCCTGTTGTACATGCAACATGGTGAAGATGGAGGCTTTAAACATGACCGCTAAGGAATAGAGTCTGCATAGAGACAATTCCTCAAGGACATTGTCCAGGCACAAGATATGTTAATGTTGTTAACTTGAAGATATACTAGGTCCTTGAATGGAATGTGCTAATTGTCCAGGTGTGAGATATGTTAATGAGTTCCCAGAAAGTTAATGAATAGACATGAGTGACTTGTATAAAGAGGGGGCTGAAAGGTTCCCTCGGTGTGCATGACTTTGGTGGAGCGATACCCCATGCACCCAGCGCTGCCGAATAAAGATAACCTCCGCTCACTCGAATATTGGTAACTGATTCTTCAAATCAACATTCCTGCTGAATCACCAATCCCTGATCTCAGTCCCTTCACCTCTTACTAGTCTTTTACTATGGTGCAACTGTATCTGTGCAACCATTTACTTACACCAAAATTCGGTCAGTATATAATTTAAATCATATCAGGAATTTGCAACAAAAGTTCACACTGGATAAGAAGCATATCAAAAAGGACAAATAAAACAAGGCCAGCTGTGGAAAATGGCAGGCAGAGTTTATGGCATAGTACTGCCAATGAAATGCCTCCTGTCAGAGGAAAAAAGATAAAAGCAAACCCCGCCTGGATTATTCTGAGCGTTTTAGCTATTTTTCGCCATTTTATCTCCTTAAAATAATGAGTAATTTTATTTCAGTGGTTTGGCTCATGTAAAATAATGGTTCAAATTAAGAGTCCTAATTATGCATTTAAATGGAAGAAGATTGTAATTTAAATTCTCATTGACTGCTAACAAGTTATTTAATAAGGATAACCAGAGTTCAGCTGTGTGTATTACATAGTTGTTGCATGATTTAAGACACTGTGGGGTGACTTTCCAAGTGTTTTGCTTTGATAGCAAGCAAAAAGTTCAAATTCTCACTCATATGAACACGTTTTGGTTTTGGTTTTTTTGGTGCTATTTGGTGCTAAAACTGAAAATGCCATTTTAAGGATTGAAAAATTGTCAAAGGCATCTTGTAAAAGTCCTTTCTTATCATGTGTTATATTCAAGTCTGTAGTCCTTATATTGCTGTAATACCTGTGCATCTTCCAGAACTACATTAATGACTTGCTGAACATCTGCTGTGTGTAGTTCTGCTACTCCTGCTGTTGTTCAGCTGGGAAGTAAATAGTAAATTGCCTTTTTGTTTTCTCCAGGTTCTTAGAATGTCGTGATCACTATGGTAGCTGAAAGCTGTAAGAGGCTAGTGTTAGATGATAGTGGCTCGATATTTTAGGCTAATGGCAGTGTATTTTTGGTGGGATTCATGTGCTACAAACAAAGCAGCTGTGTGCTGGCTTCGAGATTTGCCCGTCCACACCTTTGCTGTGAGGAACTGCAGTGTTACATACGAGCTGTGCCTTGGCGTTTGACCCAGCCTTCAGGCTGGCAGTGGGCTAGCTGAGCTCTATATCCAGGAGATGGTCAGTTTGAGTAGTTTGGGTCAGTTTTTAATGTCACTTCATATCTCCAGATGTAAACAATTTTGTACCAATATCACGTTCTTATGGTTACAGTTGAGGATATGCAATGTTGGATCCTGAAAAGCTTTTAATGGAGGAGGTTAAACTTCCTATCTGACAGATGGGAAGGAATACATTTTTTTTGTATTTCTCCATCTTTATTGCTGAGGTGGTAGATTGGTTTCTGTTATGAACTAGAGGGCCTTTAAGAAGAGCTGTCATGTATAGCCATAATATCTAACCCTAAAGGATCTGTGAAAGCTGGAGCATCCACCTGTGCCAGGCAGTGGCTACAAATGTGATTTAAAGGCCAATAATGCCACACTTGGCCAGCTGTTCCCACTCAGAGCAAGCTGTGGAATCTCTTGTGTTGGGGAAGTCCTCATTATCTAATCAGGACAGCTTTAAGAAGAAAAGTGTAAGGATGACCTAGCTCCCAGGACCTAGCTTTGTGTATGTCTTCAGAGAGATGGAGGTAAATCACGTCTCCAAGAAAACCAAATGGATGGAAGCCTAGGAAGACCCTGGGTTTTGCCTTAGAAGATTCTGTTCAAGGTATTACCTTTCTCTGCTGCTTATCATTATCCTTTCTAGAGGAAACTGGAATTAGCACCTATATAATCTAAGCAACAAACTGTCAAATTTTGCAATCTGTGGCACTCTTTGGGTATATAATTACAGGCCAGGCTTTATTTGCTCCATATCTTTTAAAGAAAGAAACCATTGGGGTCTGCTTTGCTTTTTATTGTTTGTGTGGTTGTATCATTTGTGTGGGCAATACTGAACTGTTGTATATTTCTACCACATATACATGATACTTTTGAAGCATTGTGTGAAAAATTCTTAAAGCACATTTGTGAATGAATGTTTGAGTAAAAGTCAACTTTTTATCTTTCACAGTGTTTGCCTTTCAAAACCGCTTCATTTTTTATCAGATCAAAAGTAACTTAAATCTTAGCAATTTTTCAGTAGGATTAATTTGTTTAGTGGGTTCTATGAATGATTGTTATCAGGTGGAGCATGAGTTATATTTCTCCAGAAGGCAGGTAATGATCATCATAGGATCACAGAATAATTCAGGCAGGGAGGGACCTCAGGAGCCCTGTAGTCCAACCTGCTGCTCAAAGCAGAGCCACCTATGTTGTCAGGCCAGATTATTAAATTGTCTTAAATAGCCTTTATAAAAGCAATTTGGATAGGCTTAATTTTATTAATTTTTTTTAGAACTTTTTAGAAATGTTGGTTTTCCTGCAAAAAGAGTAAGCAAGGCTTCACGGGCATCTGTGACCTAACTTGAAAACTTTTTAATGAACGTTTGTGTGTCTGACATTTATTCAGCTCTTGCTATGGAGAGAGTCAAGTGCTGTTCTGGGAATGAAGCATATATTTTAGTAATTAATTCCTGATGTATGGGAAAGAACTTAACACTCGATATTGGCAGAGTTTTGACATCTGAAAGACAATCATTGCTTTCAAGTAGCCAGTGTGGAAGCAGAGTTTGTTAGAAAGGGTATATATGATGCTGTTAATAATTCTGATGGCAAACTTGATGGCATGTGTACAACATGAAATTAGAAAAAAACATTGCAAAATTGAAATCTAGTCTGTTGAAAGTCTGAAGAGTTTCAAGCCATTCTGGCTCCAAAGCATCCTACAGTGTTTTTCTTTTCCTGAAATATTTTTGTTCTCCATACTGCTGTGTGAAAAATCCCCTGCCTGAGATCACAGATGTTAGCACCTGACTAACAGTGGACTGAAGCACTTCTGCAGCATGTGAGTTAAAAGAAAGCAGGGAGCAATTCAAACTGTTAACTGTCCAGGGCTGCTGGACATGGCATCCCTAGGCACTTGATAGAGAGAGGTGAGATGTCACATAGGTTCACCGAAATTAAGTTTGTTACCTGTAACAGATGATGTGAACACAGTTCCACTTTTCTTCTTTCTTTTTTTTTTTTTTTTTTTTCTTATTCTCCCACCCCCCCCCCCCCCCCGCCTCCCCCCGCTCAGTGCAAGCCACTGTCCAGCAGCCCTGGTGGGAGGAAGCTTAAATTGCTATTGTGCTCTTGAAGTCAGCCCTCAACAACATGATGGCAGAATTACAAGTGAGTTTCTGTGCCAGATGGGACCTAACTGAACATATAATTGAAACACTGAGACCACCTGGATACGCAATGCTGTCAACTATAAAAAAGGCAGACTCCTAATAGTTACTGGTATAAACAGACCAAACAAATTTTACAGGCAGCATGGTGAGTGTTAAGGCGAGTTTTGTCCCTTTAAAGGCTGTGTAAATCCCAGTTGGGGCTGTAGATTAATGCTTCCTCTGGACAGATGATTTAGTGGGATCCTGGTGTAGCTTTTGGTTCTTAATTTGCCCAAACCCCACCCAGTCACCATGACACAGCTTCCATTTTCTCTTGTGATTTGAAGAATTTATGCATAATCCACCTCTTATTAATAATCCAGTCCTCTGAGGAGCCAACTACTCTCATTTCCTATTCATTTCTTATTTTACGGCACCCTAAAAGTTGATGTAAAGGAAATACGTTTTGGAACACCTATGTAGGTATTATGATCTTTTTTTAAAAAAAAAAAGTAGATAAATTGGGCCCATAAGGCTTATTGTGATTAAAAGCTTCACTGCTTATAGTGAAATTCTAGAGCTACCCATATTGCTGTTATTAGCATATAGATGCTCTTATCTGCCAGAGCTGGACATAATCATGAAATATGCCATCATTCCAGGATGAAGTTGGGAGCTGCCTGGGGTCCCGTAACATTATGAGAATGAAGTAGCAATACTGTTGTCATGGTTGAAGAAGCACATTCATTACCAGCCCCTCTTTTTTTGAAACCGGTAATTTTACAGGAAAAAAAAAGCTTACGTGTTAGGTAAAATTTCTGAAACTTATTTTAACATCAAAGGTGACTTTTTTTTCCAGTACAGTGACTTTAATACCTTTACTTATTGTCATTTTTTGAGTAGCAAGGAAAGCTGTTTTAACGTTAATTATTCCAGATTCTTTTCATGTATGTGGAAAACAAATAGCTTAAAATTGTCAAATTGTAAGGGCTTTAATCTACATTTAAACCAAGCACCACTGGAAAACTTTGAGATTTATGCCATATTTTAACTGTGTGGCCAGTTTTTCAGTGCAGCTTTTTAGGATCCATTTTCTTCTTATTTGCTCGTTATTTGTATGGTTTTGACTACTGCTCTACAAGGACCTCTGGTTGGGATCATCTACGGGGGTAGGAGGCAGAAGCTGAAATGATTTTTCATCTTGCCTCTTTCTTTGTCTGTGAATATGTGGAACATGGCTGAGAACGTTCTTGATGATGTTTTTTTTACGGACCTAGAGAAAAGCAACATAGGACAAACATCCTTTCACACAGCTTTGTTTTCCAGAACCACTAGGTGGGTTTGCATTCTCCCCATAGCATTGCAATATTCAGACCTTCTAAGGAGATCTAAACTCCACTAATGTGTATAAAAAGTTAGATGAAAAATTCTGGATCAAGTAAATTAAACCATTATTAAACTGTGTTTTTCTTTGAATTTCTTATGGTTAGAATAAAACTTACTGTGCATATTTTTGTTGTCACCAAGGGCTTAAAGTGCCATGGCAGAGGATATTTTTCAGGATATCTAGGCTGTGAGAAACTTTAGAAATCTTAGAAGAGAGTCTGATCATGCAAGGTTTCCAGCTCAGTTTGCAGACTAGCAGATAAAACTGGCTATAAAAGAGATAAGCATCCAACCTCTCAATCCTTATTTAAGATGAACCTGTTGAGGTTCTGTCCCCATCACTTTTCTAAGGGCTACAGATGGTATCAGTTCCATCAGTTCCCAGGCCCAGATCAATCAATGCTGAGCCTGGATTTATTTTCAGCAGTTTGTGGAGGATCCCTTGATAATATGCATCCTGTTCGTTATTTTTGACCCATGCTATTGAGATTGAATCCATATGTTTATTAATTCCACAAGAAATCTGCCTGAAATCTAAGGTGCGTAATTTATGAGCTCTGGCTGTATTATGGGAACCTTTCTGTAAGAAAATACCGTATTCTAAAAAAAAAAAATAAATGCTCACTTATCTTCATAATCATAAATTATTTCATACATAATTACAAACAGACAGTCTGAATAATTGTCTTCATTGGGAGCTGTTTGACACTGCGAATATACTGCCTTATTTTATAAACTTTTTAATGTGCAGCCCATAAATATGTCACAGCTAAGGAGTACCGCATCTTTAAGTATATTAAATGCAGTCTTGTGTAACCAAACTAATAGGATTTTTAAATGAATTATAACTGAAGTATTTAACAAACAACTTTTTAAACTTTCTACATGTGTAAAGCTTCTTCAAACTGATCGATTCAAATTAAATATCTGAAAAGAAACTTTGTATTTGGCAGTATTGAAGCAAATTAGTATGATTCTTGTTTCATGTAGCTTTAAAAGCAATAAAACAGTTGCGGGGAAAATGGTTTTAATTAATTTCTTTACAAAACACCTGTTAATGGGTTTTAGAGGAATAGCATAGTCAAAGAAATGTAAGAAATGAGAATACATATGCTTTGTTTCAGTGCAGGTCATGCTGGCACCTTCATAGCTGCTTAAGGTCTGAACCTGGTATACATTGTACTAACTTGCAGTAGGCTTCATTTTTAACAATCATGCTCTTCTTTTATGTTGAAAATAATCTAATTCAAAACTTCGTCTTGAGTTGATATGCATTTGTTAATAATGCCTCTTTATTAGGGGAATAAATTTCATATAAAAGATATGGGTGACATAAGCCATGTAGGAAACTTCAAAGAAACTAATCCCAACAGCAGGAGAACTGTGGAAGGGTAAAGGGATAGAAAGGGAGGTATTAAGACAGAAATGTGGTAAATTAACTGGGGGGGGGGGGGGGGGAAGGTATCCTGTACTCGAGTGCTAACAACTAAGGCTAAATGATGTATTCAAATACATTCTGCTTCAAGTACCCAACCATGATTTCATCTGCTTTTCTAGGAAGAGAACTGGCCTTTGTCCAAGCTGCATTGTAGTTAATTATGTCTTGTTTCCAATCAAAATCAGCCAGATTTCAGTGTCTCTGTGTCATGTTGCTCCCCTCCACCCCACCCCAAATTACAAATCAACAGTTCTGGTAGCAAAGTCCCTGTTTTGCTGTTTCATATACAAGGAAAAACTTTCATGATTTGCATGGGATTTTATTTCTGCTTTTGAATCATACATTTCAGCAGATGTGCGCACTTGCAAAACTGCTAAATAGAGAAATGATATATAGATAAAATGTCGTGCTTACTCAGACTAATATGGTTCCATGAGAAATAGTGACTTGATATATTAAAACAATCCATTTATATGCTTATAGTTGTGCCTTTTCTGAATATTTATGTAATTAGATTTGGACTACATTTCAGAGGTGAATGGTGGATTTCAGTTTTATAAAAAATTTATTTGTGAGCTTCAGTTGTATTTGGTTAATAGTTGGGGGGAAGAAAAAAAGAAATTCCTGAAAATGTTGAAACATTTAATCTTTGCATACTTGAAAATATATTTTGCTTTGGAAATGCAAGCTTGTTTTCATTTGATGTTTTTCTACCACAAAATTCCTTACCTTTTCATTTGAAGTTGAAACAAATTTTCATTTAAAAATGCAGTAAGATCAAAAAAGAAGGTGAAATAAAAGTATCAAGTGAAACAACTCTTTTATAAGCTAAATGACATAATAGCTATGATATAAATAGATTATAGGATAGTGTTTTCTGTGGTTGTTTTGGGATTTTTCAACATTGCTGAAATATTTTAAATTCTGTTTCAATTGACATGCCAGAAAATTCTGGAGACGTTACTCTGAAAGAAAGAAGAATCAAAATCAAACTGCATTATTAACGCTACACAGTGTCTATAGTGTCTGTGCTGTAATTCTCTGTCTTGTTTTTGGTTTATTGTGTGTAAATTTAAGCCTCCATCCGTTCAAATCTTAAACATGTATGGGGCTTAGTAAGATGCTTGCTTTAAGAAAGTACTCAAGTCTAGTGTGCTGCAACCTTAGTGTGCACCCAGAATTTTAGGCTTCATTATGAAGACTTTCAGAAGCGGGGAAGTAGATTGGTAAAGTCAAATGTAAGTTTCTTAAGAGTCTGGGTGATTTTGTGGGGTACGTTGACCATCTGGTAGCTTCTGGGAAGTCAGGGATGTGTTTGTAGAAACATTGTCAGTAGGTAAAGCTGAGGCAGCCTTGTTTAAAAAACAAACCAAAGCAAACCACCTATGTTAGGTTTTCCTCTGTACTTTTGTGACACATCTTACCATGCATCAGGCGTTGAAAGAAAGTTTGATTTTATAATTAAATACAGTAAATAACATATTGAAGGAAATCGATGTACATACACCTTCCTTCCTAAGCCCTGCAGTTCCGCTGTTGTAAGAAGTGTTAATGGATTATGGCAAAATAGGTGTGGTGGTTGGTTTCTTTAGCCAACAGTGTTTCTGTTTTTCCACTGAAATACCAAGCCTGTAGAGGGAACATTTTGTCTGCTTGGGTCTCACTTTTTAGCTTGTGAGATTTCTAGGTTAGCTATGTGGAAAATGAGAAAGTCTGGTGGTGGGCACGCAGCTGGACTGGGCTGCTATGACAAAAGACAGTTGTGATTCTGAATTCTTTATGCCTGGATGAAGCTGAAAGAAAATATGGCTGGCTAATGTCTGGTGCCAGATGGGTTTCTGCCTGTTTCAAGCAAGAACTCAGATGCTAGACTGACCACACATTAAAATGATACTTCTGGTTCTGTTCAGTTTTGGGTTCACATGGCAGTGTTCTTTCATGCACGTCCATCATTATATTTTTCTTTATTTCCAGGAAAACTTGTTTCTCTTTAGTTATGAAAGAGTAACATCCAGTAAGGTGTTTTAACATTCAAACTCTATTGCTGGTATGGGGTGTTTTAAAATTACTTCTCATTTCATAACTTCTTGAAGCATGTATCTGCAAAAATATGTCCCTTTTAAAATGTTTGAACTGGAAAGATCAGAGATACAGCCTGACTCTTCACAACATGAATTAAGCAGTGTGATCCATCAGTTCCACTGAATTTAATTGGCTTTGGTGGTGGTCTACATGGAAGTGATTAGCAAATTGGTTATGGTAATTGGAGGTAGAGAGGCAAACACTCAACTTCCCCTGTGCCTCCAAAGGGCTGTGGAATACAGCCAGGCAGTTGCCTGAGTTATGTCTGCCTGCCTCCTTTGAAGTATTAATTCATAGCAGCAAAGAGAATTAGAAATACATTCTTTCTACATGTTCAGAATGTTCAGAATTTCCCTTTGTCCTGTTTTTATTTACATAAAAGATATAGTAGCCAAAAAAAGCACATTCTACCAAAGACTGATTCTCTGATAAGGCCACTGTGTATCTCGCATATCTGTACTGAAAAAGAAAAAGGTTCAGAGCACTAGTCATCTTTCCCCGATCTTTCTTATGTCAACATTCAGCATTGGAGATGTCAATGCAAGGTAAACCATATGTTATAGGCCACAGCAGAAGCAAATTAAACATGTGGTCAGGATAAGATTTGTCAAGGAAGAGAGTAGTGGCGGTGTTCTGTCTTCAGAAAAGTTCTGTTTTAGCACTGAATATACTGTACTCTCAGATATAATACAGGTATTCTCCTGTGAACATTAAATATCAATGACGTTTTTCTTCTACAGATCTGGTGCCTAATTTTACAGTATCGCATCTCTTCCCTGCCTAAAATGTTGGGCCTGTTTAAGTATGTGGATGCTTCCAAATGAAACTAGTTTCATTTGTGGTGGTGTTTTCCAAACTCTTGTGATAACCAGTTTTGTGTCCACCTCTGTAAACAACAGTGAACCCTACTTCTGTGACTGACACTACCTTGGGTTCATAAACATGTTGTCTGACCTGAGGTCAACTGGAGTAGAAATTCAACAAATGAAAACTGTAGGCTGTTGTCCGGATGGAGTGACTCACTTCAGTCCTATGAGATTTATCAATATAGAATAGTGATTTAACAGAGTTTGATAGTAAACACAACAGTAGTTTAACAATGTTTGATGGCAAGGTACACTTGATTATTTCCTGCATAGAGGACAGAGTCAGAGTTGTCAGGGAGACCCTCCCATTGAGTCCTGAGGTTCAGAAAGTATTCCACTGCTTCCTAAACTCCTTCTCAGAGAGGAGTCTAGGTGCAGCTGGACCCAGCCCTAGTCCCAGACTTGGTCAATGGTTTTTATCTAAAGAACTATATATGTGTGATCAATCCTTCATATCACTTAGCTAAGATTTCAAAGTTCAACATGCTATTAATCACCTACCAAGGAGCTGTTGCAGCAAGGCATCTCTCAGCCTCAAGGAGTAACCTTGAGAGATGTCCCTGCTCCAGGAGAGATTCTGGCTTGCAGCTCCTCCCTGCAGGACAGCTCAGTGGGCCCGGCCTGCCCACTGTTTGTGGTGTAAGATAATTGATGTATAGTCACATTTGCACACTGACTACAGAATTTATTTTCTTTCCAACTTGGCAGGAGTTGGACCTTGATCAGCACTGTGGTTAGGTGGATGTGCTGTTCAGATTAGCCCTTGGCTGTTGTGGTGGTGTCTGTCTCCAGCACGTGGAGTGGGATGCAGCCACCATCACCAGGCACATCCATGAAGGCCACCACTGGTGGTTGTCGCTTGAGCAGCACTATGGGAACTAAAGGTCAGGGTGCAGGGTAGGGGGGAGGGGAGCACATTGTCACGGCTGTGAAATAATTTCAGGGAAACCTGAAGTGGCCAAGTGAAGTAAGTGGTGATGGGGATCTCTTTTTAGATGTCTCTTTTTTTTTTTTTTTTTTTTCTTTTTTTTTTTTTTTTTCTGCTTGCATTGGTACGCAAAACTGCATGCAACTGATAAACTCCAACTTTTAAAACAGAGGGACCAAGTTCTCCTGTAGCCTCTTAAGAGCTTGACATATGAAGTGAGCACAGCACACTTTGTTTCTACAAATTTGCTCCTTGTCAATAAGTAGAGCAGTCTAGGGTGTGAGAAATGCAGTGTCAAAACTCTCCTTAGCAGGCAGTGAATTCGAATCTACCACCTGTGAGAATACTGTGGTTACCAGACTAGGCTGAGAAGAAAAATGGGAAAGCACTATGCATTCTCCAGAAAGGGTTTCACTCTGTGACAAGGGGCTCAGGCAAAGGATTAGCGGCGGAGCAGAGGAAACACAAAACCTGTGTGCTGAGCCTTGCTCATTCACTGGGAGAGGTTCGGATGAGTTCCTCCCAGCACTGCCTATGCATTTCACTGAATGCAGAATAGTCATATACACCAGTTCTGTAAAAGATGTGGTAATTGAGATACGAGCCATTTTAATGTCTTCTGTTGATGACTTTTGGGTTTTTTGGGGCTGCTGGCTCAAGGTGCCTCACTGTCCCTGTATGCTGAGTGTCATAGGCTCTACAGAGAGGCCCAGTCACCTACAAAACTGTCTTTGTACTGGTTATAGTAGGTGCCTATGATGTTTACTGATTTTTGCTGCATGTGATACACCCATGTATTTTTGCAGATGTAGGTCCTGGAACTGAAAGGTTTGCAATATCTTGTGTCTGTATGGGCACGTGGGTTGACAATTGTTATATGGGAAAAGAAAAAGAAAGTATTAGAGCAGTGCCGGCTGCTGTAAAAGCTTTTGGGTCAGGGTTCTCAGAACTTGTCTTTTATTTTGATTGTTTTGAAGCCTCAGCTCGGAATACAAAAGAGGCATTTACCTGCTGCTTGTAAGCTGCATTCGAGTAGATCTGAAGACAAGGGTAGAGAGCTGGTGGATGTAGGTAAGCAGTGTTTATTAGGAAGCTAAAATTAATTTATTCATAAAAGGGTCTTTAAATTAGCATTGCTATATACTGTGCTTTTCCATATATGCCTAAGGTGATCTCAGGCAGCAATTTAAGCCATTGAGAGCTCAACAGAAGAGAAAATCAAAAGGTACTGATTGATATTTTTTTTCCCCCTTGTATACCTAAAGAGATATGTCCTGGCTTATTCGTACTGGTTTTTGAATATAAGGTACCACTGTTTGTAATGTGTGTGCTGAACAGCCATGTGGGATGAACCTTTTGCAAAGGCAAGGATTTCAGCAACATCCATTTAGAATCTACCTCACAGTCTCTGGGATTTCTCAGGTGTTTACAGCTGGCAATAAATCTACTGGAAGGAAGCTGGGCTTACATATGTCTAGGCAAATCACACCTCCAAAATTGCTAAATTTTCCATAGTCATCTATACATGACTTAACTGCTATGGAAGTGGAAGTGTCGATGACTGCTTAATGGCTGATTTAAGTGGAATTCTTTTTAAAATGGCATTCACAGTAGAGGTGCAGTGAGAGGGAGAAGCAGGAGCAAAGAGTGTAATGGGTGTTGGAAGTCAGGCTAAGTGAAGGGACTGTATGGCTAAAGGAGCTGTAGGCTACCAATGACTGCTTTGCTATGAAAATCTTATGGCTGTTATTTAGATACAAAAGTGCTGCTTTTATTCTAGGGGAACAGGAGCTGTGGAAACAGAACTACTCCATGAATCATGAATATAATTAGTGTTTTGTAACCTATTTGAATCCCTAAATATGGGAAGTCTTTTCAAACTGCTCTTGTTGGTTTTGTATGGTCATTTAAAAACATGCCATGTTGAGACCGAAATAACTCGATAACAGAAATTCAATGAGACAAAGTGCTTGCCAACCCTTCAATAGTAGTTAGCGACTAATAGTTTTGATTAAAGCTGATTTACTTTCTTTGGGATTAAGCAAAAATGCCATTAAGAGGCTTGATTAGAAGCATTTGGATTTCATCTCTAGGGGAAGCTACTGCTGAAGATTAAGAAATCTAAGGGGCACTTGGGGTTTGTGCTTCATTGTGGAATAAGCAAAACCGAATGTGTAAAACAGGGCATGTAACATTTAAGCACTGCAGCACCTAACTTCTGAGCATCTGGCTCCCTAAGAAGCAAGAATGCCAAGTTACACTTTTCTGAAGTGCTAAGTGTCACTATAAACAGGATTTAAATTAGGCGGCGGAAGGCACATAGATCTGTCCGACTGGGAAACAGTGAAGAGGGAATCTTGTCTAAAATCATCTGCTTCTCTGGACTAGGGAGACCTCATTCACAGCTTCCAAAGAATACACTAGCATCAGATCCTTCCTTGAAACTAAGTGGATACAATTGGTTTTGACAGACTTGTATTTTAAGTTTCAGCTGTAAGGATTGAGCTCAGCTTCTACATCCTGCCCAAATACCTACGTAGTGAAAACGGGAGACTCGCATGTAAGGTCTTTGCTAACTTGCAGGTTAAAACTGATACTTTTCACCTCTGGATTCTGCATTCTGTGGGCTGCTGGACTCAAAAGTTAAGGGCTGCAGTGCCTAATTTGTAGGTGTTGAAATAATCTAATGGCTTCAGTTCTAAGTCCAAACTCCATACTGCAAGGGTCTTCTTGTGAAGATCATCGCACCATCTTTCTTTCAAAGTGACTGCTGTGTTGCAGCTACCCGATGCCTTTACTGATCAAGGCAGCTGCTGTGTGTACTGTCATGATTTGTGTCAAACTTAAATCTCAAATGATGTACTAACCGAGGAGAGATGTTCCCTGTTACACTTCTTCTAGCCTTTCATTGCATTTCTAGATGCAGGAGATACTTTTATTTCTTTGGATATTTTCCTTATATTTTTTATGTATATATTTATATATAAAATAGAATTTATAATTCCTGAAAATTGTTACATTGACCGTTCAGCAATGCACAAAAGACATCACCGCGTCCAGTGTTGTAACTGATGCCTCATTTTGTTTCTATCAGTTGCTTGGGCTCTGGATCCCACTGAACACAGCACACCCTTTTTGAGGCGTATTTCTAGTTTTAGAGAGCTAGGTTGGTATTTGTGCACCCTGGGAAAATGTCGCAGTGTTGGGATGGGGTACTCTGAAGAGCTGTCTCAGCCAGCAGCATCAGCAGTGCCCATCTGCAAGAGAGCTTAGGGAAAGGATGTCTGAAGGCTGATGAAGGAAGGATTTCCAAAGTTGTCCTGTGTCTTGTACAAGGAATGAGTAGGAGATCACAGGGTGTGTCCAAGAAAGAACACAAACATATGTATTCCTAAATCAAAGTGAACTGTTATACTGGAAATGCCTTTGGTAGCTGTCGCTGGGCTGTTACATCTAGATAGTGTAGATTAGTGTGTTGCTGTGGTATTTCTGGAAAGGGACTGTGATGAAACCTTTGCTTGTGAATAGGACTAATAACTGTAGGAGCAGTGTAGTAGTAATATGTGTTTCCAGTTCCCGAGATTGCTTGATCGGCAACTACAAAGGAGTAAGACCAGGAATGGCAACCTCTGGGCAAGCTGTTTGGGAAGCGCTGGCCTAGAGGTTGGCTTGCTGAGAAAAGCCCAATAGAAACAGACAGATTCCACACTATGAAAAATGTTAAAGCGATTGCACTGAAGGAAGACCACATACTAGCTTGGATTTGATTGCTGTGGTTCATTCATAATCAAATAATAGCTGAGCAGTGAACAGGCACAAATCATCCTTAGAACGTACCGTATCATTTCACAGCAAATTACCAGGTATGTGTTTGACAGTATTTAACCTATGTAAATGTGCAAGTTCACATCTTTCATGTGAAAAGCTTTATTTCCTCCCCTCCCCCCCCCTTCTCTGTATCTTTTAGATAACAAATAGCTTGGATTTACTCCTTCAGATAAAAGTCAGATACTTTAAATTTAATCCTACCTTAGATCTACCCATCAGTTGAGTTTGTAGTGCTGTAGAAGGCAAAGAGATGAGACGGACTTCCAAGGTCTTGTTTGATCTAGCTCCCTAACTAATGTGTATGTATGGATATGAGGGGAGCTCTCATTTCTTTCTGATATGTATCAGAATATATATCAGAATCTTTATTGTTCTGACATTAAAACAAACAAAAAAAAACCCCAAAACCCCCACAAATACCAGCCAAGAAAAGTCTGAAGAAATGCATGTTCAGCAAACAAAAGAGAGACCAAAATGGTTGAAAAAATGAAATGCTCTTGGTAGAAAAACTGTTCTGAAAAGGTTTTAAACTCAACCACATGAGTCTCCTACAGAAGAATGGAGAAAAGATAAAAGGAAAATAAATCAGAAAACCAGAAATTGCAGGTTTTAATTAATGGAAACATCTAGGGTCTAATTCTGTGCGTGTTGAAACAGTCAGTTATGCTGTTATGCGTAGGTAGAGGCTGTAGGATTTTTGCCTACAGTGATTAGGTGTCTTGTTGGTGTCACTGCCAGTAACCCACTGCTCGCTGCTGTCTGAGTATGGCAAGGCCTTTAGAGCGAAAAATTCAATAATTAAGCAGTATGGAAAATGTCATTATGGGAGCCAGCACACGGATTTCTGGTTTCTGTCTTAGTGCATAGCACAAAGTTTCTTTTACATATACAGCAATACAAAGTGATGAAAGGAATATTGCCGTCTCATGTCATGTAGCTTTGGGAAACATAGCATGTTCTGTGAACAGGGAAAATGCAGTTCGGGGCCTGACCTATTGGGAAAAGTCACAGTGCATGCTTTAAACAGAAAGCAAGGGCTGCTCTATTAAGATCACATTAAATGGCTCACAAACTTCCCATTTTCACAAAAATTGACAGAGCTTGCCTGTTGATTTATTATTCATATACTGAGTGCTGCTTCTTCAAGAAGATTGTAAATACAGTTTCTCCGGCTCAATCAGCCTCTCTGGGTTCCTGATGAAGTGATAAACACAATAGAATTCAGGAAGATTAAGGGATGAGGTGGAAAATGAAAGCTGAGCTTGCCTTGCATGAAACAGCCGCAGAGAGATAAGAGCCAAGTAGTACGAAAATATCTGCATAAACCCCCTTGTAATGGAAGCTTGAGGCTCTGTCAAAACTCTCTTTCCAGGGTGAGTGATTCAGACTCTCGGTTTCATAGATTTGGAGGTTAATCCTTTCTTAAATAGTTCTTCCAGTTATATTTGTTTAGGGAGGATGATCACTATGTATTGAAAAAGATAGTAAAATCCTCTTCAGATTAGGCTATTTAGTGAGATAGCTGAAATTTTTAGGACTGTTACTTTCATTTTGATGAACTCCCTGGTGTTAATGTAGCTCTTGACTGAAAAATTTTAATAAGTTTGTAGGAAGATGATTTAGATCAGATGGGGGGCAGACCTGGGGATCAGGACCACTTGCTTCTCTGTTCCGCTCCCTGTCTATTTACTGCGTGATTTTGTCACGTTAGCACCTCTGTTTATCCATGGGTAAAATGGACATAATATATTTCAGTGGTTCGGTGCGACTAAACTAAGCTGAACACTCTTCTCAGATGAAGGGCTGTCAAAATAACTGTAACCAGTTTTATCAAGCAGCTTTGATTAGCATCGAGCTGGTTGCTGGGTTTCGTCACTGACCCCGGGCAGATTTGAAGCCCTGCAGGCTGAGGCTCTGTTGCACGGTCACTGCTGCTTTATAGTACGGTTTGCAAAGCCTGGAAAATGGCTGCAGTTGGTCATCTGAGAGACAGTTATTTGTGGAAAGGTATTTAAGTACTGTATCCAGATTATATTAATTTTTCCATCAGAGTGTCACAACTGCAGGGCGAAGAGTTTTATAAGTGTTGATCTATTTTTTTAAAGTTTACCAAGCCTCTGACAAAATCCCAGCAAATCTTTCCTTTTCTAACTAACTCCGGTGATGCCTGTCTTATGTGATTTCAAGATGCTGTCATTGCTTTGTAGTCTGAATTAAGAGCGTATTTCAGCCTTAGCAAGTAAATGTTAAAATTTAGGAGAGAGGTTCCTGGAGGAGGCCCTGGGCAGTGAAACTGTTAGCTGGGAAACTTGCCGCATTTTTTTGAAAAGGTCCTTCTGTTAAGTAGCCTAGGGAATCTGTCCTGAATATATATCTCCTCCTCAGGTTCTACAGCACTACAACATCCAGTTTACTTTGCAGGCATTGACAACAAGAAGACGGTAACATGCTGATAGAAAACCAATCTCTTACTACTGTTGTTCGGTTCCTCAAAGGCAGAGAAATCTCCCGAAATAAACTTTCTGTGGGATTTTGAGACATTGTTAGGATCATAACCCATGAGTGCTTAATCTCTACTCTCATACCTGGGGTTATTGCTGGCTTCTGTTTTGTTGGTGTGTCATTGTGTTTTGTTACCAGTGAGCAGCATAAAAGGATATGAAAATGGAAAGAGGTATTCCATACAGATATTTTATTCAGACCTAACTAAAGACTGTTGCAAATCATTTCTCAAAATTGTAAATTACATCTTCACAGAACTCACAGCCTCAGCTGATATTCTGGAATCACTTTTTTGTGGCTTGATATCCTTTCTAATAAAACCAATGGCAAAATTTCCATCAGCTTCATTGGTGGAGGGTAAAACTTTGTTTTTATTCATACTGATATTAAAAATTAATAGGAAATTTGCCTGATGAAGTCTTGAGGATGATTAGGCCTTGACAGTGTTCAGAGCAAAAAAGTTTTACTGTATTAATTTCCTGACAAATTGTGGCTATCCAGCACTTTTCCAGAAGGTGCCCCACACCTTGCAGAAGTGCATGTTAAATAAGAACCTTTGCTTTTAGTTTTAGCAGAAATAATAGAAACCGACAAGGCAATTTTCACTGTTAAACAAGTACAGTTCCTAAGGAGGGAAGCCAAGGCAGCAGCCCTTGACGTATTACTCGGGAGAGGAACTGTTTTTCCCCAACACATAAACTAACCTTGTGGTTCTGCAAAGACCAGTCATTTTTCAGGAGAATACCTGACTAACTTCAGTGCGTATCATGCTGTTCTTTTAGCTCAGTGAAGAGTTTAAGAGATCTTTGGGACATCTTAATAAGACTCAGTTCAGTGATGTAAAACATTTGCTGAAAGGTGCATCAATTCAGTACGCTGCAGTAGAAGCAAAACTAGATACAGGCTGAGGACTTTGCCTAAGGAAAGCAACATGTTAAAATCTTAAAAAGGGAGAAGAGTTTTACATGGTTATATGAAGTGTTTTATACTGGCTTTTATATTATCTTATATATGGAATTCTGATGAAAAGTGGGGTACCTGGGGACCATGCTTCAGGCTGAGTTCAGACATAAAGCCTCTTGCGTGCAAGCACTTACTCTCTCATTAGATTTGTATTCATTCCTGACATGTTTGACTAAATATACACCTATAAAATGTAAAATTATATATACCTGTTGCTCATTCTCTACTACTTGCCAAAGGTCAGTGCTAATGTGTTTTTTTATTATTTTTTTCACACTGAAAAGCTACAGGTGTGATAATAGATAAGTTCCTAGAGTTCTTTTTCTGATAAAGCATTGCTGCCTTTGTGCTGGTGCTGTTCAGAAAACAAGTGGAGAAAGGACAAGAACTCAGCAGTTGTGCTTGGGAAGAGAGCTGCCCGTGAAGCTGTGTGTTTGTCAAAACACTAGAAGAGTCTGGGGAAAGATTTGAGAATTCCAGTTCAGCCAGGAAAAACATTGTTAGTAGACGTGTCCATCTTGTGAGTGTAGCTCAGCAAAGGCACACTCATTAGTTGGATGGTGGTGGTGGGGATGATTATTTTTCCCAAAGCCAGATGCTTGTTTGATCTTCATTACAAAGAGCTCTCCTGTATTTGTTAAACAGAGCTGGCAGGACTCGATCCTCTAAAAGATGAGGTGCCAGAGACAACTCACTATGGGGGAGAAAACGTCAACAGCTTCCAGGAACCTAAAGCCTCTGTTTGATCCAGCCAGACATCTTTTGGAGTAAAAGGCCTCTTTTACAATATTTTGGAGAGATCTGTGTCCTCTGTCTGCCAGAACACGGAATTGCAAAGCTAATGCTTGTTCCATTGTTATTCAGCTGTTCAGAGACTGAGAAGGCTTTGGTTAGAGTTGGGGAAATACTTTGGGTTTGTTTCTGTTTCATCAAACGCAATTTACTCCGGGCATGTTTTAGTGGGTGCAAAATGTGTAATGTGTCAGACTGCAGAAAGATGGTGGGGGAATATTGGGGCTATCTCTTTCCGTCTGTTTGTGTGCAAACTGGTAGGGCACTTTAAATTTTTATAATTACATTATTGCAACACTGCGAAAGGAGAGACAGTTTCCCCAGGAGACACTAATAACTTCAGGGTGGGTAAAAATTTGTAGTTGAAAGTTGGCAGTATCCCTTTAAAGCAACCAAAAGTTTAGTAGATGAGGAGAGTTTAAGGCATAAAAAAGAAACCACTGTCGACAGAGCCATCACTGCTGGGTGGTACCTGATTGTCAAGGAATCTGCTCGCTGGCACCAAAATGGGAAAGTTTACCAGTCACTTCCACAGGAGTGACATCGGCTTCCAGATGTGGTCAGTGCAGACTGTACTTGTCATTGATCTCTGCAATTCATCTCAGCAGATCTGCTGCTGCATATTCTGCTCGACTGACCTTCTTTCATACAAGACTTGGTTCTATAGAATAGATAGCTTTTCTCACAGGACCTAGTTTGTAACTAGATTGTAACCTGCTCTCTTGATTAGATTTTATTGTTAGACAGCAACAAAATACCCACAGTTATTGTGGGTTTTTTTCTGAAATTTCCTGTGGAATTCTGAAATTTCTACCATTTTATTTCATTTGGACATTATCTTTCTATATGCACCAAACCCCTTGTATTTTATGGTTAACTGGCGAGTCTAGTGATTCCTGTTTAAAAAGAAATAAGTCTGGGGGACACGTTGAAGTCTGTATATTAGCAATGTTTCTGGATGCCATTGGGTTGCCTTGCTAAAATGTAAGCATGATTTCGAGAAGGAAAGCATCTGCAGCAGCAGTATGCATATATGTCTGGGTGGACAATTGTCTCATTGTTTTAATTACATTTGCAGAAGACCTAAGTGCTTTAAGTTTTAGTTACATGTAATTCCAGATAAGAATAACTGCCTAGAAATATGGTATAACAAAGCAACTTAAATTAAAAGTCAATGCATTAGGGCCAGTGATTATGTTCAATAATAAAATATTTCCGTGCTCTATCAATTATCCTCTAAGGTCTCCACAAAATGTATGCCTCTCTTGGCTTTCTTGCAGCATGTCCTACATGTGTATGTATTTAAATGAATCACCCAAGTACTGGATTCTGAGATAATATATGCAAATAGTGTCACTCGGATGCATATTTAATGACAAAATATGAGATTGTTTCTCAAAATCAGCCCATTGCACTGATTTTTATTGCAATGACTAATAGCTAAGCAATTCATTTCAATAGGATGCATCAGACTAATGAAACTACCGTGAAGGTGTGTTCCCCCTGTGTTTATACAGCATCCAGTGCAACTGAGTTTATTTCCTGGGTGCTATATTCATGCAGTTAGTAAATATGTAGCATACAAGTGTTTTGAATTAAATTTAGGTAATCTAGATATAATGACCTGTCCTTGCAGCCTTTAAGAGACTTTGCTGTAATTTATTATTACCTATAAAAATGAGCAATAATGACTTTTCTGAAAATGATGCTTAAGTCTGTGCTGTTAAAGCTGTTATGAAAATTCAGAATGATCTGATGTTCCACGCTTTGAAACACCGGAACTCTCACCCGTGTCAATCCAGCATTTTGAGAAAGCAATCCTTTGGTCTTAGGAAACCAATCTTTAAAAATGTTGGCTGTTTCAGAGTTAACTCTATTGCTAATCATGTACTTACATATGTAATATATATATATTTAATGGCAGACTAGCAATAAGATTAAATGAAGTAAACTGAAAAAAAATGTCTCTGCAGTTTTCACTGTGTGTGCAGACTGCATGTATATTCCTTGAATCTGGCTTAATTTCTGAAGAAAACAAATTGCAGGTAAAAGCTGTCTGCTGAAAGCTGTTGTGACTTCCACTGAAGTCAAAGGACCTGTGCAGAAAACAAACGACTTAGGTAAATTCTGTGGTTTAAAGGAACAAAAGCAGGACAAAAAATGCTATTGCTATAGCTGGATCTCTTCCTCAGCTTTACTTAAAAACTGGGTTTTTGACTGCATGGGAAAACCAAACACTGAAAGTGACCTCTCAAGAACAGTAACAACTGCATGATGTTCATATTATGAGCAAGCTGACAATCATAAACTTCATCGGTTGGCACTGAAAATATGACCTATATCACCTCAAATGGCGAAGCTGTACCATCATCTTAATTTATGTGTAGCTTGATTGCATGTATAGACCTACTCTGGTGATCATCCTGTGCACAGCCATATGAGGACTGGTGTCCCACCTCAGGGAGCTTCTCATGAGACACAAGAAAATTGATACCAGAAGCATGTGAGGAGCACAAGGTAAGGTAATAAGTGATGCTCATTAATTCAAATGAGTAGATTCTGCTGATGAAAAGTTTTGTGGGGAGACAAATTTAATTAGACTTCAACAGTCTCAGTGTATTCAGTGAGCACAAATAATACTATAAATACATACTCACTTATGCTCATGTGTATGTGTTTAGCCATTGAGTGCACTTATGTACAACAAGAAGCAGTTTCTGGTGCTGCTTTAATAATGTTTTCATGTGGGAAAAGATATAATCAGACTACCTTTGATATGAGGTAGTCAGTCAAACGCATTGTGTCATCAGATTGTACAACACAAACTTCCGTATTTTATGAGCTGTACAGCAATTATCTGTACAATACAGACATATTAAAATGCCACCTGCTGACTGGAGGATTTACATTTTCATATAGCGTTATTATAAACAAGCCACAATTTTAAGTGACGGCTATGCTCTGCACTGATTTATGCTGTGTGTAGCCCTTTTGCAGTTAATATGCCCAATTCATTTCTGGTGCAATTCCACTACAGTCAGAATGTTAATGGCAGTATAGCTACACTAGGGATGAACTAAATCCAGTAGGATTACACTAAGTGGATAAGATTATCGAAATAAATACCCACTTGTGCATTATGTCATAATTTTTAAAAATCAAATCAAAACTTGGTTCTGCAGTTCTCCTTACATACAGAAGAATGATCAAAGATGTATAACAGGAGAGCTATTGTGAGTGTGGACCTGATGTTAGGAAAAATAGCAGGTTCATGCTGTGTTCCGGATTCAGCAGCAGCATATGCTTGACAGAAGAGTAAAAAAAAGATTACATGGTCCCACTGGCTCTAAAAAAACTAAGATTTGACTCTGAAGACACTCATAATAAAGAATATTTATATGGCTGTTGCATACCCATAACTTCATAATACTTGACAAAAATAAACTAATTAAAATTACAATTGGCAATTTAAAGGAGAAAGGATGCCATTCTAGATCTGTCTGTCACAGTGAATGACTTCCTAGGTGTATTTAAAATCACAGCATCATAGAATAGCTTGGGCTGGAAGGGAACTGTAAAGATCATCCAGTCCAACCCCCCTGCAATGAGCAGGGACATCTTCAACTGGATCAGGGTGCTCAGAGCCCTGTCCAGCCTGACCTCGAACGTTTCCAGGGATGGGGCGTCTACCACCTCTCTGGGCAACCTGTGCTACTGTCTCACCACCCTCATTGTAAAAAATGTCTTCTTTATATCTAGTCTGAATCTGCTCTCTTTTAGCTCAAAACCATTAGTCCTTGTCCTATCGCAACCAGCTCTGCTAAATCATCTGTCCCCATCTTTCTCACAAGCACCTTTTAGGTGCTGGAAGGCTGCAACAAGGTCTTCCCAGAGCCTTCTCCAGGCAGAACAGCCCCAACTCTCTCAGCCTGTCCTCACAGCAGAGGTGCCTCAGCCCTCTGAGTATTTCTGTGGCTGTCCCCTGGACCTGCTCCAACAGGTCCATGTCCTTTCTGTGCTGAGGGCTCTAGTGCTGGACACAGTACTCTAGATTCAAAAAGGTAACATTGATTCAAAATAGCTTTTCAATCTTCCCATCCTTGCTTCAGTCCTACCTAGCACTAATATTCATCTCTTCTGTGATTTTGCTTTCCTTCCTTGCAATAGCATTTATGTTGATTTTAAAATTTTTCAAGGTGTTTTTGTGAGGCCAGTTCTTGTCTGAATGATCCTTTCTCTGAAGTGTAGATGCTACTGCACTTGTTCAGTGTGATACCTGTATGCTGTGGTGCTGGTTGAATTTCAGTCTTGGTGACTTAGGAGCAGGAGCATGCCTGCCCTTAGCCTAACTTTACAGTGTAACTTTGGAGGAATTAAAAAACCTCCTTGAGCTTTTCTGGACTGATCTGTTCCACGAACCAAGTATTTAGCAAGTCACATTATTATTTCTTTAAACTTAGTTGTGTTTTGACAGTACTTTCCGGATGGCTACTTGACATATATAGTTTCAGTTTTGAATGTGGATCACTGGTTGGCTTCAGCCATTTTTCCTGAAGCTGTTGCAGATCAGGAGGGTGAGAAGGCAGTTGCACCAGAAGTGATCTGTTGCGCACCGGTAGAATGCAAACCACTTCCAAATGGGAAAGCTCTGGTACACTGTCCCTAGTTTTCACTGCCCATGAGCCCGTTATCATCATCGGTGCCATCTGAGGTCTTCTAATAAAAGGTGGCTATGAACCCAATATCAGTTGATGTTTTTTCTCAAATTCTCGGTTTGTATTTCTGTAGCGTCTGCTGCAGAACCCTTTCCACTGAGGAGTTTTGTCTCTTTAAATTCGGAGTCTATTGCTAGCTTTACAACCCAGACTATTCTTTTTGATTGTTTACAGCTGGGTATTAACTAAACCATTGACACAGTATACATTCCAGCATGTTACAGTAATTCCAAAATAGAAAAATTCTTTCTTGTAGTGTGACAACTTTCCTCATTTTGGTGTCTGGCTGTAAATGAAACCAACCAGATGGTCCTCACTGATCTGTATTGTGTGTGAGACATCTCAGTGCTTTTATGTCAGGGCACAGATTTGTCTCATCTAGCAGTGGCAAAGAAGCAGCTCTTTTGTGTGTTTATTTGATGTTTGTGGTTCAGATGGCTGGCAGCATGCACAATCCAAGGATGGCAGTCCTCCAGATCTAATATGATGCTGAGGAGGACTAGCGGAGGGAGCTGGAATGAACCGAGGAGGAAACATGAGTGTTGTGTTCTGGTATTTTGTTAAAATGTTATTTTCTTACGGAGCCTGGCCAGAGTTAGGGAAGAAAACAAATGACCTGTCAACTGTTTTGTCAAGATCCTAGGTGAGAGGAGGACTGGTAAGTGGAAAAGGCTGCATGCCTAGTGACCAAGTGTTCTCCAGCATGCCCATCCTTGGCCAAAGTAGGGTGGACTTGAAAGACTTTGAAGAGAGTGTTGAGCATCTTTGCTTGTCAAACAAATTAGGAAGTATGATACCATGATACGAGAACATGTTGAACAGAAAATAAAAAGGACTAATCTGTCGAAGGCAAGGGTTACTGGAGCGTAAGAGAAAGGTGAAGTTTGGTTTCAGAGAGGAGGAATGTTGAGGGCTTTCATTTTGTCACAATAGCTAGTATATAGCCATGTCTTTTTCAGGTGTGATGGTTTGTCATGGAGACAAAAAACCAAAGAACACACCACTTCCCCCAGAAGCCTGGAGGCTCAGTGACTGCATTGTAGAAATATTTTTGCGTGGTATACTGTCTTTATTCTCTTCCTTAAGCATCTGCTATTGATCACAGCTAGATATGAGACACTGGAGGAGGTGAATATTTGGTCCAAACCTGTACAGCCTTTTCTGTGTTCTTATGTCTTCAGCTGTCATTTTTCTGTACCCTGGAAATATCAGAGTTAAATTTCATTTGGAAGAATCAGGATTCCTTGCTTATTTTCTATTTATTTCCAAGTGGAAGTAGTTTTGGTTGTTACCTTTGTAAACTCCTAAGCAGTGCTATTTTAAAATAAAAAAACCCATAGAGCTGGCTATCTCAGTGACTGGGAAGTTATCTGTGGTTTAAAGCATCTGTAAAATCCAGATCTCTAATGTTTCTTCTATGTTTAAATGATTTTCTGATCAGCCTGGAAAAACTGAAAAACAGAGGCAAACCGCAGGAATCCAGGGGATTCCTAAATTGTGACGGTTTCTTGATCTGGGCTTTATGTTTGAATCTGTACTTGTTGCAATTGGAGATAAACAGCCTCCAATTTAGACCTGTATAGCATCCATGTAGCTCCTGTAGCTTTTAGTTTAGGTACATAAGACACATTGTCAACAGAACTAAGCTTATAGTTCAGGAGGAAAGGTGCAAAGAAATTATGGATCATTACTTTATATCACTTTTTAACCATAGCTCTCCATGTTTGTAAAATAAATTGGTTATCGTTACACTTATTTTACAAATGAGGAAACTGAGTCATGGGAAAGTGGCGTTCTTCCCAACAGCCTAGAGGCACAACTGGGAATGGAATGTAACTCTTTAAACTGACGTGATTTGCTTTAACTGTAC
Organism: Falco punctatus; assembly: GCF_963210335.1. Lineage (NCBI taxonomy): Eukaryota > Metazoa > Chordata > Aves > Falconiformes > Falconidae > Falco > Falco punctatus. The sequence continues at coordinate 3,826,728 of NC_137587.1, forward strand.
CATCTATATTAAGATTTTATTTTTTTTTTAGAGTTTTCCTTCTGTAATCAACCATACACATAAATATATATATATATATATATATAAATACTATAAATGCCAGTAGTGATGTTTCTTTATAGAACCTGAGACACTCTCACAGCTTCATCCCAAGCTCAACAAATTCTAGCAATGTCAGCTGTTGGTTACAACATCAAGTCACGGCTGTAACTGTTTACATCATTCATCTGTTTACATCATTATAGTATCATTTAGGCCGGAAAAAATCTTTTAAGATCATCAAGTCCAGCTATTGTAGATTCTGTCAGTAAAAATTATATGCTGTTTACTGAATCCCACAAATCTCCTGTGGAAGGATAGAGCTCTTCGCTGTGAGAAGGACTGGCTTATCTTAGTAGACAAGGGAGGGGAAGAATTTGGTTGTAAACCTGATTTTTAAACACCAGTAGGTGTTTGCCCCACTAACCATGTCCTATCTGGAGAGTGAGCAACTGATTGCTAATAGCATTTGGGAAAGTGTGTGAAAGAAACTTGTACTGATGTTCTCAGCAAGAGTAACAGAGAGCAGCAAGGCTTTGTGTGGGCCAGGCTGGGGCGCGGGATGCAGGAGGTGAGCCTGAGCAGAGCAGAAAACTCCTGACAGCACTGATGTCATGAAGTTTCCCCTCACCCCCTCTTGTTTTAGATAAATGAAAACAAATATGTCTTCCTTAGGAGTTCAGCTGGTATCTTTTTCTTGCCAAGAGGATGCTCTCCCTAGTGATTCCTTACCAGCTTTGTTGTATAATTGTGCCGAGATTTCTGCCTTTCATATTCAAAATAGGCCGTTTTCCTGCTGGCCAGCTGTTACCTTGGTAAGTAAATGTTCTAGAAGTGTTAGGAAACAACTTCTGATTATTTTTTCCACGTTTTCTTACACAAGCTGAGCCTCTGCTATTCTGCGGCACTCTTTGCAAATATAAATTAGTGTCTGCGCATCTAATCACTTACCTGTGCCATTTATGTGGGCTTTTATGTATGCAAGTGGAATTTGCTACTTAATCCCCTGTTTATTGCACAGATACTTGGGAAGATTCAAGGCAAATAAAATAATTCAAGTTCAGCAGAGTCCTCCCCCTTCTGATCAGGATCCTCAGGGAGAAGGATACTTTTCCCTTTTCTTAGCAGACTATCAAACTTACAGATTTTTTCATGTGTTTGCTAGCATACAAAGTTCACAGTTAAGCATTGTCACATTTCAGTCAGTGAATTATCAAGCAGGAAAGGCAGAAAATGGGGGAGGGATGTCTTTTTCTTGGTGGTGCACATTCTTCTTGGGTTGCCTTGAGCCACCTTCAGCTGCCTACCCACTACGGCTCTGAGACAGGGACCGAGGCTTTGCCTCGTGCTGCACTGCATCTCTTGGGGAGCTGCATAGTAAGTCTAGGATTTTACTTCAACACATCAGCAAGAGAAAAAAACCCTGCCAGGATTCTGTTATAAATCTCTCTGGTTAATAACAGAGTTACATTCAGGAGATCTGCTGTTTTCAGTGCATGGAGCCTTTAGGAGCATTACTGTGTTTTAGGGTTAATACCGATGTTAGAAATAGTCCCCACAGCCCACAGAGGAGAAGCTCCTGCACCATGACTGTATTCACGACCAATCCTTGCAAGGATTTATAAAAAAAGTACCATTCTCCAGAACACATTCCATAATGAGAAGGTGCGAAAAATCTCAATTATTTTCATTGCTAGCGATAGTGTTATAAATGATACATAAAAGTTTATGTATCTAATAAAGGGTAAAATGAAGTTATGAGACTGACTGGCAGCAGAATAGAAGACATTTGTCCAGGAGGGACACTGAGAGATTTTCACCTAATGAAAGAAATCCCTTTTTAGTTTTCACACTCTCCGAGTGTTCTCCAGATTTGCATTGGCGTGTTTTCCCAGGCACTAATGTGCCGGTTGAGAGAATATTCTTGGTAATGAATGGCATTGAACTGATGACAGAGCAAAAAGTGGGTACAGTAAGGGAAGAAAATAAAAAGCCTCACACAATTGTTAAGATGAAACACCTGCTGAGAGTGCCATGAAAGGCTGCTGGGGAGCAGGCAGCTTCTGAACAAATCATTTTCTGATTTAATTAATTCTGAAAGCTAAAAATCCCTGCCTGCCCACAAGGCCTTCTTTCCTCCCTCTCCTCAGTCTCTTCCCTATGGATTACTGTTTTCCTGTGTATGTTTTCTTTGGTGCATTGGTAATAGCTTGTAATACAGAGTTTGCACGTAAACAGTTTTTGTTTCATATTGATAGCTGACCAAGACTTCTTATTCTTTGTGTCCCATCAGTTTTCAAACAAATATATTCTTTCTGACCGCATCGTATAAGATTCCAGCAAGTGCTTTTGTAAATCTCTAAGATGTGTTGGCATCTATCTAAAAGGGTTTAACCACACCATTTCAAGTAATAGCTCCAAGACCTTTCCTACAGTGGCTTACCAGTATCACTAAAAGTCTTTTCCCAGGAAGCCAAAAATGGCATTTCTAAAGCTTGTCTTTAGCAATCCATTGTGTCTCAGCTTAGAACTCCCCCCTTTGACAAGTAATGGGGTTCTTTCCTTTGCAAATGCAAAGAAATTTTGACAAAAGATGACGCTGATATCCTCGGCAACCTACCCCCATGGAACTTATCCTTGGTTGGCACTTGAAAGCAAATAAAACTGGCATGGTATTTCCTAAGTGGGCCCGATACCAGTCTGATGGGGCTACGGGGGAGCAAATGTGTCCTTCAGTTTGGAGAGTTTCAGGCACCGAGTTCCACTGAGGAGCATTTGGACTGCAGTCAGCTCAGAGGAACATTAGCAAAGATCAAAGAGACATGTGACCTCTGGTACTCCAGTCATCAGCAGAATTAACTTTGGCTTCTGGTGTAATGTAAAGTGTGTTTCGGCACTCGTCGGTCACAACTCGTATTCTGCTTACAAAGGGAAGAGTGAGAAGGAGAATTCTGACTGCTTTGTTGCTGATGTGGAGATCCGTGCCGTGGAGCTTGGCCTCAGTGCCTGTGGGGGTTTACTGGGGTGACTTTACGTTGCTCTGTGCTGTTGCTTTTCCAAAAGACTTGAACTCTTTATTAGGATTTCAGAACATTTAATGTCATAACCTTACTTTAACTTGGGCTGCTGCTTTCCGTCCAGTGAAGGTCACCAGCTAGACTGAATTGCTTTTAATCATAAACAGTAATACACTGTGTATCACCTATGCAGAATATTTGGTAAGTTTTAAAATTGAGTTATTTTCTCCCATATGTTTAGGTAAAACATGCTTTGCTGAGCACAAAGGTGCTCTAAAACCATGGGAAGTATTTTATTAATAACAATGAAATGCAGAATTATATTTTCAAATTATTAGTCGGGAGAGAATCATTCCCAGACCATTGTGACTGCTCCAAGGAGCTGACAATAAGAAATGCCTTTAAAGCACAGGTGGCTTTAATGTGGTAGCAAAAGGTTTTACAATTGTTGGAGTTATGTTTTCTGAGTTTTCCAGGTGGCCCCAGATAGAGCCATTTGAGAGAGGCACTATAGCATATGTTCATTCTCTTAAGACTGGGTCATCCATAAAAATGACTAGTGACTACATCAGTGGGCAAGGGGAGGGCTACAGATGCCATCTGTCTGGACTTCTGTAAGGCCTTTGGCATGATTCCCCATAACGTCCTTTCTCTCTAAATTGGAGAGATGTAGATTTGATGGATAAGGAATTGGCTGGGTGGTCCTATCCAGAGAATAGTGGTCGATGGTCAACGTCTAGATGGAGACTGGTGACAAGCCGTGTCCCTCAGGGGTCTGTACTGTTTAATATCTTCAATGACATAGGTAGTGGGATCGAGTGCATCCTCGGAAAATTTGCAGATGACACCAAGCTGAGTGGTGCAGTTGATGTGCCTGAGGGCCAGGATGTCATCCAGAGGGACCTAGACAAGCTTGAGAAGTGGGCCCATGAGGTTCAACAAGGACATGTGCAAGGTCCTGCACCTGGGTTGGGATAACCCCTAGTATCAGTACAGGCTAGGGGGTGACAGGGCTGAGAACAGCCCAGGGGAGAGAGACTTGGGGGTACTGGTGGATGAAAAACTGGACACGAGCCAGCAGTGTGTGCTCACAGCCTGGAAAGCCAACCGTACCCTGGGCTGCATCTGAAGAAGTGTGGCCAGCAGGTGAGGGAGGGGATTCTGCCCCTCTGCTCCACTCTGGTGAGACCTATCTGGAGCGCTGGTTCTGCTCTGGTGCCCTCAGCACAGAAAGGACATGGACCTGTTGGAGTGGGTCCAGGGGACAGCCACAGAAATGCTCAGAGGGCTGGAGCACCTCTGCTGTGAGGACAGGCTGAGAGAGCTGGGGCTTCAGCCCAGAGAAGGCTCCGGGGAGACCTTATTGCAGCCTTCCAGCACCTAAAGGGGGCTTGTGAGAAAGATGGGGATTTAGCAGGGCTGGTTGCGATAGGATAAGGACTAATGGTTTTGAGCTAAAAGAGAGCAGATTCAGACTAGATATAAAGAAGACATTTTTTACAATGAGGGTGGTGAGATGCTGGTTTAGAGTGCTGTTCCATTGTACATTTTTCAGGGGAGAGAATGTATATTTTGTTTTAAGATCACTTTGTATAATAGCAGACATATATGAAACATTCTTCACAGTATTTTGTGAAGAAGAGGATCAGCTTTGTTGCTGGTGTAATTCCAGCAACATTACAGCATGGATTAATTTATTCTGAAATTATTTTCATAATATTCAGAAACTGACCTGTTTCAACCAGATAGTTTCAGAATTATCCTTATATTGTTCCTCTCATTATTAGCTCCTGAGTAGGAAAATTGGTATCATTGAATCTTGCTTATTTGCAATAGAGGAGTAAGAAGATTTATCTGTACTTTCTTGTGCACTAGAATTTACTGAATATTTCATTTTATAAAAAGTTTTGGGTTTTGCTTGCATCAGCTGTGCTATTTTAACCTGCCACCTGAGGTCATTTCAATTATATCTGACAAATGAGTTACGGTAACCAAATGAATTGCATTTCTTTTTCATAAGTAATTATAATGCAAATTGTAAGCATTATGCCCAGTTTTCTGGAAATGAATTGGGCAGAGCGCTCTTTTTTTTTCTTTAAATACTTCTTGCAGGAAAGATACAAATGATTATAAAGAAACTATCAATACAATCAGTAACAGAAAATTGTATTTGAAAAGCAACTTTGTTTCATGCAGCACTAAATATTAGTAGTGACTGTGTGTATTTCCAGCAGACCAAAAAGACAAAACAAAACAAGCCTTCCAAAGGATGCCTTATAATCTAACAGAACGAGAAGTCTTGGTTTGGATCAGATAATACACTTACAAGCTCCTACTTGTATCCAAACATAATAAAACTATTCCTATATCCTGGGTCTGGAAATTCATATGAAAAATTTTTATTTTAACATTAATGTTTTCATTGTGTATGCTGGTTGAATTGAAAGAAAAGAAAGGAGAGGGGGAAAGATGATGATGTGTGTATTTAGAGAGTTTAACAAAAAAAGCCACCTTCTTAAAATGCAACATTTAAAAAAAAACCCCACATGTAGATGCCCTAAACATCATCAGAGAATATTGGCGTGGCAGAACCTCTGGCAAAAGAGCATTTTGTATAATAAACTACAGCGTGTTTCCAGTGGTACCCAGGGGTTTCTTTGAAATGTGCCTCACTGAAAATCAGATTGTGCTGTACTGTCCAAAAGTCATAGCTTCTGGTACTTTGGCTGTGATAACAATGACATTGGTGTGTATTAAATTGATTACTATCATTATGATACTTAAGATGCAGGCAGTTAATATGAAATGTTTGGTGATTGCCAGCAAAGCCCATGTTTGTTGCCAGAGTAGGTAGCTTATGGATGTTTTCATAAATGTCCAGTTTCCATGTAACAGTTGCATAGTGTTGTGAAGTAAAGGGAACACAAACGGAGGCCAGGCTGGCTCCTTCATTCAGGCTAATTAGTTTTTTTCACAGAAATTGGTGCAAAGGAGGGAACTAAACCGAAAAACAAGTAAGTACAAGGAAAAGTTACTTTAAAGAACTGGGATATAGTCCTTAAGAAATGTAGTTAGGTTTCTTTTCCCAGAAGTAATATTCAGAGATAACATATTTTTGGGGCTTGGGTTAGGGGCAGTGATGAGAGGAGTTCAGCTCCTGGCTGTCTTGGAACCTTGAGCAACATACGGGCAGGAGAGCTGGGTGAGGTGCAAGCAAGCTAGGGGCACGGCAGAGTGATGCGAGTGAAAGCAAGCCTGTGCTGATAGCAAACCTGCTGCTTAATTTGGGGCAGAATATTCTTTCTTTATCTGCCTTCCATGGAAATAGAAGTGTTCTTCATTTGTGTTTCAAGTTGCAGGAGCCCTGCCTAATGGCTTGCATTGTAACTTGAATTAATTATGCCCTGATACATTTTAAGGAATCTTGATAATAATAAGCAGCCCCTCTACTTGTCTTTAAGATCATCCATCAATTTGCTTGGCCAGAAGTTCTTCCAGATGTTTCATCATTGCTGTGTGATATTGAGACCCATTTTAGTTAGGAGCTTAATGAAGTGACCAAATCCCAAAAATGCTAGGAACCATGGCAGGAATTTTCTTTTTCAGTTCCAACAGACTTAATTTTCTGTTGGTCATTTTGCAAGACTCCTGGACTGTGTGGGTTTAGACAGTGCATTTGCTGGTCTGAACTAAAAATATGGCTAAAATAAAGTGTGCAGAACAAGTCTGGTTAATGCATAGCAGTGATGATGCTGTATTACATGTAGCATGATGACAAAAGTGTAGAATCTACCGTAAGACTCTTGAATCCTGCTGTTTCCCTGAAATCTGCCTGGATGTACTGTTTTGCTTCTGAGGGCAGGGGATACAAAGCTAGAAGAGAGTACAGCTCTCCTGTATGTCTTCTGGAAAGAGTAACTGAGAGTCAACTACTACAAGGAGAATGTTGTGCTAATGCCCTGTTTCAACTAGCTTTCCTAGCAGAGATGATGGTCAGGACTTCTGACGTTAAGTGTACCCCCTAATATCAGAAGAAAATTAAGTGCAAGGGTTGACATTTAAAGTAATTACATTTGCCATAGTTTAAAAGCGATTCAGGTGCCTAAAAAAATTCAGTGCCTTTGATAGGACCCAGGTGTCTGCACAGGGCTAGCAGAAGGGCATCTGCACAGGCTATCTCCATATGCAGGATAGCCGGCATAGTTAAACTCTCACTAGATACCTATGTTTGAAAAGGAAAAATCAAAACTCAGCAGAGGAGAGACTTTCACAGTACCTGTGGACGACTTAACACTTGTGAAGCAAATTGGAGCTCTTGGTTTTGGGGGGGGGATAATTACTGCTGTAAAAGATATAAATGTCCCTGAGAAGCTTCATTGGAAAGAGCACTGCTTCACACTAATAACTGGATTTGGCTACCTGAATAAGTTAGCGGTATAAGGGAAATAACAGGCTGGTGTGCAGTGTCAGGCTCCACTGGAATCAGTCGGTGAGGAAGCAAGGGGTGTGACGGAAGAGAGAGATGAGGATGAAGTGTACCCATCTTTCTAGCTTCAAGAGAAAATCAGTGGCATCAGAAAGCTGCCCGTTCAATTTCTGGGACTGTCAGTAGTTTTTTGGGGGCGTTGGGAATTAGCGGCTAATTCCCTTCAGCAGGGCCGGGAGGTCCTGAAGGACTGAAGTATTGGTTACCTTCATCACGGGCAAGAATTTGCGTCTCCCTACATTGTTTTAAACTCAACTATTTTTCTGTCTTTTGCAAGGGAAAAGAACTAACTTCCTCTGATATTGGAGGAGTTTTCTATTCCTTTTCTATTCCTATTTTTTTACTTGTCTTTGTCAATTCTAGTGCGATTTTTCAAAAGACAGCATAGTCTCATTGATAGGGTCCGCAGTATGTGCACGTAGTGTGATTCAGTCATTCTCTGTACAGTCAGTAGATTTCTAAGTCCTTTCTCTAAAAAACAGAAATATTCGGGTAAATGCAGATGTATTTGGGAAAATTGTGGGTAAACCTCAAATTCCTTACAAGCTAGGTGCTTCTTATATTGAAGAACAGGTATCACCTTTTGAGCCTGAAGTTATCTACCTCCCTTGCAAATTGTTGGTGCTTGTGATTGACCGACTGACTTTTCTTGTAAGAAATCGTGAGGCTGAGATTACAGGAAGAGTTTGTTTATCCTCGGTAAAAACCTCTTGTATGTGTTTCAGTTGCCTAGCAGAATAATTTCTTGCCCCTCTTTGTGGCCCTGTGCCAAAAAGCTTTGCCATCCTGTGTTTAGGCCTTGGCACGTTGGGAATACAGCTGTGGTGCTTGAGTTTATTTAATGCTTGTACTGTTCTTAGTTACACTGATGGAGACAAACAAAACTAATCTCATTTCTCAGAGCAAAATAAATCCTGCACACTCCAAAATAATTCCACCAGCCAATACCTTCCTCAGCCTCCAAAGTCACAGACGTTGTTTTCTCCACGTTGTCAGTTTTACCCAATCTGGTAGGAAGACTGGAGCGGGAAGCTCTCTGTGGAATTGTGCAATTATTCTGTATGCCATGAGATCCGGGAGATGACCTAATCACTGAATCACTGGTTTTAATGCTGTTAGCCTTCCTGTAAGTGTATGGTTCAGCATCAGCCTCTGGCATATTGGTACTTAAAACATTTATTATGATCCTAAATAGTAAAAAGCTTCCTAAAATGAATCTGCTGACAAGTAGGATTGTACAATCAAACCGGTATTAAGTACAGTAAGGCAAATTTTTGAGAGAAAATCATCTTTTCTTGTTATGTACACAAGAAAACAGCTTTTCTCCAGCCCCAGGTAGGATTCTAAAATTCAGATGATTCATTTAGTTTAGAAAACACCCTGAATTTTATTTTAATTTTCTCTGAGATGTCAGTATATACTGCGTGCCTTTTCAACAAGACCCCTGTAAGCTTGCTCAGAGCTTGAAAGGTTGATATAACATGAGGTTTTATCATGTCATAAATGATCTATGACAACAGGGAAATGATCCTTAACATCAGGATGACTCAGAGAGCCTAAATCGAACTTCTTCTCTGAGTTACTCTCTAAAGAAGCTTGTCTCATTTAATTGACTGCAGAAGCAGCAACAGCCTCCTAACACGGGTGTTTGCACGAGAATAGTCTCCCTAAGTGCAAAAAGAGAACTGAAAATGTAAACACTCCCACATATTTAGCGCTGATAAATTACTTGCAATATTTATGTTGAAGCGCTTCAGACTTTTAACGTGAATAGATAGGGTATCAAAGATGCCACTTTTTAATAATTAAGTTCATCATTCAAAACGGTGAAGTTCATTACAGGTGGAGGTGTGTATTGCCACAGCTCCAGGGAAAACTGGTTTTGAATTCTTGACTGAGATCTGTATTTTCTCCTCCCAGGTCAGTTCTCTACCTGTAAAGTAACAAGTGACTAAAAAAACCTGAGCAGTACATGTCCCTCTAATTTCACTGCTATAAAATCTTTTCAGCTATTGGAAGGATAAAAATACAGGTATGACTTAATTTCAACAGAAAATATAATAGAAAGTTTGTCAAATGGTTTGTGGATGCTTTCACTAAAACTAAACTTCCTAAGAATATCTTGGTTTTGCTTTCTCACCTTCATTCTTGGTGACGAATAATGTTGCAGAAATAATTAATTTTCTTAATATATACCTGTTCACCCCAGGCAATTGCTAAAGTACTGGTTTTGCATTTACATTTGTGTTTCCTAGCAGAAGGCTAGCTGTAAAACACTTCCTTTAGGACCAGCTATTAAAAGTTAAATTTAGAAATTAAGGAAATGGCCAGTTCAAGAAATTAAATTTTAAAGCTTCTGCTTATTTTTAGGTAGCACACAATAGTTGTCTTAAAAAAAAAAAAAACCTAAATAAAAAGTTACTATTTTAATTAGAGTAGCATATGAACTTCTAATTGCCAGTTGAACAACTTTGCCTTTCACACTTTGGATTGTATCAATTGATCACAATTTGCTTTTGCCATTCTTGGAGCCCATCTTGCCAAGGCCTGTGACAACATTTTCCTCTTCAGCACTCTTAATGTGCAGCTTTCAGTTACTGGATGACATCCAAGGCCGCAAAGTGACAGCTGTTTTCCAAGTTATAAACGTGGCTTTGAATCCATTAAAGACTTTTCTGCTACTTCTTCTGTGATTTCAGCTGTTGTGTCACAGAAAGAACCAGGCAAAGTTCCTTTGCTCCTCAAGAATGTAATACGTCACGGCTCATTTGAAATAGCATCTCCACAAGGCAAACCTTTCTAGCGGAAGCTAAGTGTAGCATCCTCCGGTGGCATCTGGCAGTTTGTGATATAGAGCAAAGAAGGCTGGAGATTGTTATTCCCCAGAGCATTTTATGCAAAGGAGCTTAGACTAAGCAAGAATGACTTAAAGTGCCATGGGTTTCATGCTGGAGGAGGCTGGCTTTATGTTCTATACATCTGCAGCCAAATTCCTAAAGTGTGTCATAATCTTTTTTAATCTCTTCCTTTTATCAACATTCTTGATGAAAAAAGGAGAAGAAATCAGCAATGAAAATAGGTTTTATGTGTATTAAAAAAGTATATAAAACTGCTGAAACCCCATACGAGGGGAAGGAGACCTGGTCTCTGGGGAGCAGTAGTGCTGCGTTCTGTAAGCCTTGGGATCGGCTCTCCGACCTGGTGGAAGGACAGTCCATCTACTACTTCATTTAAGTAGAACAAACAGAATTAGGTAGAATAACTGCCAGTGACATGTGGAACTGGACAACTATGAGTAATTGGAGAAAAGAACTTTAGCACTATAAAATCAGTCAAAAAATTGTGTAATTACCTTTCAATCTTAAATTAACCCTAAACATTTTTTCTTTTTTTTTTTTTGGTAACCCAGCTATCTCTAAAAAGTTTCCTTTTCTGAAAGAAACTGATGGAAGGTCCAGGGTGAAGCCCCTTAAAACCCAGGAAAATAAGGCAGGCAAAAATAAATTGTAGAGTATTCTCTTTTGAGAAAGGAAATTCAACAAAATGCAATTCTTTTCTACTGTGGTGAGTGAAATAAAATGGCAAGTATTGCATACTGTGACTATATATTAGTTATTGTCCAAGGTTCAGATGAATAATTGTGGTTCTCAAACTGGGAGTCAAAAACAATCTTTTCCTTCCTTTGTCACAGGCAAGAGTAAGTAATAACCACCCCAGATGCACAGCTTTATGCCGATAGCCCCCATAAGTAAAAATAACCCAGTCAGAATTTGTGCTTGTTCTTAACTTTGTGCCATTAATAATTCTAAGTTCTAAAAGAGCGTTAACATGGGACTGTGCATCTGCCTTTGTCTGCCTTGCTACAGAGGGCTGCTGGGTCTGGCTGGGACAGAGTTAATTTTCTTCGGGGGAGACCTTATGGTGCTGTGTTTTAGATTTATGACTAAAACAGTGTTGATAAACCAATGTTTTAGCTATTGCTGAAAAATGCTTACACAGCACCAAGACCACCTCTGTTTCTCACTCTGCCCCCCCCCCAGCAAGTGGGCTTGGGGTGAGCAAGAGGATGGGAGGGGACACAGTGGGGACAGGTGACCCCAGCTGACCACAGGGATATTCCATCCTGCACGGTGCCGAGCTCAGCCATAAAACCTGAGGCTGTTGCTTTAACAAAGTAGTCATTGCTCGGAGACTGGCTGGGCATCCATCTGTTTGTGGGAGGTCTGAGTGATGGCCTTTGCATCACCTGTGGGTTTTTTTCTCTTTATTTATAAAACCATATTTATTTGGACCCACACATTTTTCTCACTTTTGCTCTTCCTTATCTCTCCCTTGTCCCGCTGTAGCGGAGGAGTAAGTGGGTGGATGGGTGCTTACTGGCTGGGGTCAAGCCACCACAAAAGGAGCAAACTTAACAATAAACAGTTTGGACTTACAAAATGGCTCTTTCAGTGATGTGATAAGCTCAACAAGAGATGGGCAAATGGATTAATATAAACTCCGAAGGAGAAAAAAAACAACTAACCACCTTATTTTTGTGTTGGGCAACCACCAGGCTGAAAGTCTAAAATAAAGCTTCCAGGTGAAGCACAATAATCTTGCTGAATTATAGTATTTGTTCTCTTTCAGTTCAAAAATTGCATGAAAAAATAACCGTACCTTTCTGAAAATAATTGCACACTTGCGGATATCTGCAGTGCACCGCTTTTACACTGCCCGGGAAATTTTCTCCTTCACATGGGAATCCCATTAAGTCTTCGTAATAGCGTGCAGGTGGTCTGGAAAGAGTAAGAATCCAAAGTGTAACATTGTCTGATTTTAGAGATACAAACCCATTCTCTCTTACTAAAGGAAATAATGAGTGGAAAGGGCAAATCAAACTCAAACTAGTAGAAAACTGTCCCTTGCTTTGCTAGTTTAGAATAAACTTAGCAAGTGGTTGTTGCTATAAGTCTTGTTAACCAAGAAAACTACTAAAGCATTCCATTCCCACAATAAACAAACCCCCGCATTTCTAAAATAGTTACCTCAAAATTTTTCATCTTCATACCTCATAACCTGAGGGAAGCAGTGTTAGAGAAAGATTAATAATTGATAAAACAAAAGTATTAAAAAACAAAGAGCTCATCATCTTTTTCTCCAGGTTCCCAGTTGATCTGAAGCACTGAAACTTCTGTAACAAAATCCTAAAGAAAAAAAGTAAAAATTGATCTTTACTCAAATATTGCATAGACCCCTTTGATGTGTGCAGGTACTTAATGATTTTGTTCCAATTTGACTTAGTATGATTTTTCCTGAGACAGAAAAGAAAATAATCTCTAAGAAAATGGTGATTTTCTCTAAAGGAATAAAACCAGGATTGAAGGCAAGGATTTCAGCCTTGCACTAAGAATATGTATGAATATAAAGAATTTTTACTGTGGGATGGAGTGAGAAATTATGTGATAGAGTAGATCATCTGCATTTACTATAAATAGAAAGCCATTTCCCCAAAATACAGTCTTTTCTAAAAGCTGTTTAGAATTACTCCTCAAAATGGAAACTATTACTGTTTCACTGGCAAGTTACCCTTTTCCAGGGGCTATTTCAGGAGAATTGTTTGGTTAGGTTGTATAATCTCATGTGTTTTTTTTGTTGATAATGTGGCTAGAATTTTGATCAATATGTCTATTTTATTATTGTATTGCTGTGGCACTCTACATTCACGCAATCATTTCTGACTATTTTCACAAAGAGAAGTTTGACTGAATACTGACAAAAACCTTTTAGAGTCATTGGAAAGCGGGCATCCGATCGTTAGGGTTTTTTCACCTGTGTGGAAGTTATATTACGTTGACCTACAGCGTGATGCCTGACACAGGTAATGGTAGAGTATATTAATAGTTTAAAGAAGCAATCATATTATTTGCAGCACTTATTTAAGTGGACTATGCCTGCCACTCAAAGTTAAAAGCAAATCTTAGAGTCTGGGCTTTCTGTTGAGGACTGCATGTTGGTATAACATCAAGCTGAAAATACGTAGACTCATTTGATTTTCAAGCATCTCACAGTCTGGAGATGCTGAGATGTATACTTGTAGAAATACAGGACTGAAAGAGGTTTTCCAGGTCAGCATTGTACTAGGCTGGGGGCAAAAAAAGAAAAAAAAAAAAAAGGCAAAACCCCCGCCCAATTTTGCATGCTTTCATAGCCAATGTCTTTCAATTGCTGTTCTTGCTAACAGTCCAGTATCACTTAGAAACTGTCTCCCTCATTAGGCCTGTTGCAAAGGAGAGGGTCACGATGGATTTGATTTGAACAGCTCCGCGGTTTGCTACCTTGCACCCCAGAGTGTTTGAATTTAGTGTAGCTTCTCTAAAGTGATGCTAAGGGAATAAGAGAATGATTCATACCATGTTGCAAAGATCATCTCTGTCTTTGAAAGGAAAAAGAAGCATGAATTATTAATACAGCTGTCAGATGCTTTGACAATACTTTATCTCTTGTAACTCTTAAGTAAAACAGCCAGTCATTTGCTTGTATTGAATAATTTGTTTACTTTGTACCAGTAACAAATAACAATTTTTGTGAGATACAAGGATTTTTAAAAGGCTGGAGTTTACTTACTGCAAGAATATTGAGCTGGGGCAAAAACAATCTTTGCCTTTTCTGAATGCAGACAAAAGTGTGATGTTCCACGGAAACTAAACTGTTAGAGAACTTTTTCTCTGTACACTAGTCAGTAACTAGCTAAGCTTAATGCCTTAAAAAAATGAAATCTTTGGAGAAATAAGTCCCAGGCAACATCACTATGGAGAAAGTCTCAATACACTACTTGGCTTTAGCATGGCAGACCCCATAAAATGGGCTGGTTTTTTTGGCCCCAAACCCAGAATTACAAAAGCAATTGGGTGCCAGAAGATGCACCCAGAAAGAAAATCCATGGGATTTTCCCAAAGCTGATGAATTTGGTTGTGGCTTAACTCAATGAAATTGGTCCCGGCTTCAGAACTAACTGGCTTGCTTTTGCCATCAGCAATCCCTCACTGTCAGAACTGGGTGTTAAGCCACACACGGCAACGGTGATTTTGACCCTTGGTCTGTAGTTTGCTGCTTCTTTAAGAACGATAAGCAGCAGCAACTGTTAAAGCCTACCCACGTCTCTGAACTGTTTAGAAAGTGTGGTTGAAACAAACTGACAGAGAGAAAGATCAGCCTCGGCTGCTTAAACAGGTACTGCGGTTCTGCCGAGCCCGAGCGAACAGCTGTAGCTAGAAGGGGTGAGCAAGTTGTGAAAGGCATTAATTAAGGCAGTAAGAAACTTCTGAATCAGCAACATGGATATTGCACCAAGACTCGTTGTGGGATTTGTATAAACGTGGCACTAGTATAAAGTATCTTGTTTACATCTCCAACGTGACTATTTATTCCTGAGTTTATGTAGTCAATTAAAACCAAACATCTCTACTTAAATATTAGGTGCAGCAAGTGCAGAGTTCTCGCTCTTCTGCACTCTCATACCTATGAAGAGAGGAAATCTTTTTGTGAAATTTAAATATAACTTCATGGGAAAAATACACAACCTTAAATAGAATATACTTGTTTCAGAGATTCCTCTTGGCCAGTTGATGAAAGAGAAAAGCTGACGAGTATGCTGAATAACTGATTACTCTTCATCCTTTATATAACCAGCTCCTTGCACGCGTTTTAATTTTCCAAATTTACTTCACCTTTAATCATGATAAATTTTTGTTTGCTCACACTCTAGTTAAGAACAGCCAAGGGCAAGTTAAAAGGTGTTGTTTTGTGGGTTTTTTTTAAATTTTATTTATTATTTATGAATTATAGAAGACACAAAAAGTATTACTTTGTGTTGAATGAGGTATTATCTTCATCCCCCAGTGAGAGCTGTCATTCGGATTTCAGCACGTTTTTTCTGGTATAGATTTCCTTGGGTTTTTTGATTAATGAGTTGAAAGAAATGTTGAAAGTACGGTTCAAACTGAAACCTGGAAAATACTTAAATCATAGGAAAATATTTTGTTGCCTTAACTTTTGTTTTCTCCACTTGAGCTATTTGACAAAATTCAGGAAAATGAGCAAAACATATTGATGGTTCTGATTTTTTTGCTATAATAACCTCTTTAAACCAGAAACTTTCAGTCAGGGTCTGTCTCGCTTCTGTTGATCCATTGAGAAACTGTGTTTTTGAATAGTGGTTTTCCTTTCCTTTCCCTTCATTAGATGTGCTATTTAACAAAAAGATGATTTGCTGGTCATCATGTTTTTCATTTGACACTGCTTTCAGGCCAAGAGATGGACCCTTGGGCGGTGGAGTTTGTACAGTATGTGTGGGAGGAAGGCAGAGATAAAGATGCTCTTTAAGAAATCAGAAAGTACATTAAATTGCTTTTTGCTCCACCTGAATTATTCTCCTTCTTGCTGCTTGCTTTGGTTGCCAAGCCTGGAGGAGAAGGAAAGAGGCCGAGGAAAAGTCCAGTATTTATGAATATTATTACCTATTAATAGTTCAGTTTAATTAATGTGCAGCAATAGCTGCCAAACTGAGAAACATGGAGGCTTAAGGTAAGAAAAAACCAGCATAGCACCAGTGGCAGCAGCTCGCGGCAGTTTGTGATGCCTAATAAGTAGCTGTCAAAGCAACCAAATGCTAGTGCACAATAATGGTCTAATCTGCATAAGAGAAGAGGGTTAGTGTGGGTGTTTGGGGAAAAAAAACCCACAAGAAAATACTACCTTTGAAAAAGAGGAAGATCAGCCACTATTAAAGAGGAAGATTTATGAGAAACACCCTTTGTCTTCACCTCTCACCCATCCTTACACCAGTTTGGTTATGGTAGGGGTGTATGTTGGCAATCCACATACACTGCGTGTAGGTAAGTAGTTTTTTTCAAAAGCCAGCCGAGTTGCCCAACTCATTTTCATGTTTGCTTGAATTTCAAAGCAGTGTCTAATTCATGCCCACATTTTCTGAAGGTAATCACAGAGCTTCTTCAGTGGTTCTGAAATCAAACGGAGTTTTTCTGTTGGTTTTACGTTAACTAGACAGGCTCCTGGAGAGTTAAATGCAATACAAGCTTTAAGAGGCTTGGCTGTGAAATAAATATGTCTAGTAATTTGAAGAAGTGTTGTTGTGGTTCAGTTCTGTGCCTTCGCTTCAGGCACAGAGAAGATTTGGCTAATCCGGGAGGTTCTCCTTGAGCCACGCTCATGGGCACCGTTTCCTGAAGGCTGTGCAGTCCACAGGGAGGAAGACAGCCCTTCCAGCTGATGAAAACGATTTAGAAAGAATGACTGGAAAGGATGGCTAATCCTAGAATGATAGGGAATCACAGGAGGTCATCTGGTCCAACCCTGCTCAAGCCGGGCCACCTAGAGTCTGTTGCAAAGGACCATGTCCATATGGCTGTTAAACACCCTGGAGAGGCTCAGCAGCCTCTCTGGGCGACCTGTGCCAGAGCTTGGTCACCTGCATAGTAAAAAAGCTTTTCCTGATGTTCAAGTGGAAAATGCTTCTGTGCATATTAGAGGGTGGTTTGGAAAGTAACATCCTTCTGTCTTAGGTTTAGCTGTCTGTCTCTCAAGATTATCAGGAGACTTCATTAGTGTCATTTAGCTTGGGGACTGGGCTCTGGGATGCAATGAAACACACCTCCTTTTCCAGGGAGAAGAGCTGCTGCAAGTGGTAGGGTGTGACATCTCAACAGGAGGGGTGATCTATGATAAAACACTAGCTGTTTACTGATGAAGAGTCTTAGGTATCTTTGTTGCTGAAAAGGGGCATTTGTTTTTGGAAGAGCAAATACCAAAAAGCCCAGTTTGACTCTTGGTGACAGTAACTGAACAGGTGCTGACATGCCTGTGGGTTTTGGCATGTTGTGGGTGAGCTGGCCATGACCGGCAAGCATCCCAACATTTGAAGCCATCATTAGGAGTGAGAAAATGAGTAAAGTATCTGCTCAAACTGAAAGTTAGCATCCTTGTCAAAGCAAAGACATAAAGCAAAATGCCTATTTGTCAGCAAAATTGCTGCCTGTTAAAATTGGCAAATTGCTAACAACAAAGGCAAATCACTAAGAAATAATTATATGTTTCCTTAGAAAGCTAAGGATTTAATGAGAGAAAGCAAAAAGTGCTCGTGCTTATCTTAGGAAAAGGGTTAATGCTGCCATTTCTGGTAGGATTAGAATAGAACTGCAAAATCTACACATTTTCTTTGATGTAGTGTGATGCAAGTGTCTAAATGGTGCAGGATTCTCACACTTACGTTAACGTCTGTCTCCCTGCTTCTTGGGCTATTTGCAGAAAAATAGCTAGCTATTTTTTAATATATATATATTATCAGAACATATCGAGAATTGCAAGACCAAGAGTGGGAAACGTTTTGATGGATTCATTCCTATGTGTTAAACTGAAATGCCATCTCAGGGAAATAAATTCCCATATTGTTGAATATCTATTAGTTGTTTATAATATTATTAACAAAAAGCTAACTTTATACCTTGAAAGATGTAAGTTCTAATAAATAGGTCACAGTAGCAGGAGATGGTGCTCTTGTTTTTTGGTTTTGTTTTGTTTTTATTAAGGTATTTTATAAAAGCTTTCAACTTACAGGTTTCAGCCAGACTTTTTTGAGTCAGGGAAACTATAGTTAGCAAAGGAGCCACTGAACCATCTTCATACGAAAGGAGACTTGGAAGGTACTGCCATCATGTTTAATGTCCCGCATCTTTCAAACACATCTGCATGGGTTGGTGTCTAGGTTTACCAGTTTGAATTCTTAATATGTGCAGCTCTCTCTGCAGAGTCATTTTTCTCCACCAAAAAGCTGGTTTCCATTTAAAGAAAGGATGATTGACAGTTTGATACATGTGAAGGAAAGCTCTGTTCACAGGGAAGTTCACAATTCATGGTTCACCTCACATGTTAGAAGAGATACTGAATAAAATTCCTAGTACATATCAAATTGAGAGCCATGTAGGAGCCACATCAGCATGTAGAGTTCACACAGTCTGCGCTGGTTTGTGGTTAAATGCTTATTTTTGGGACAGGCTGGCGGCAGGTACCGAGATACGTGCACCAAAAGCCAAAACCTGATGGTAGCTTATCATTATCCTGGAAGAAACCCCTTATGAGTAATTTCCTTCACACACTTAGTTATATCTTTATTATCTTTAGAAGCCACAAGAGAGGGCTCTCACGCTGAAAAAGACGGTCCCTGACTCAAGCTAACAGCTGCCTTACTCCCTGCACGGAAAACTGGACACCTCTCCAAGCTGACCACTCCTGTTCATCCATCCGTTTGTCCATGTCTTGAAGTCTTTCACTGGTGATGTGTTTGCTGTTTAGAGTTATTCGTGAAATGGTGAGACTAAGGTTCTGAGGTGATGCAGTCACAAGGGCTCTGCGTTACACAAGGATAGACGCTTGCTTACACTTCAGGGTTTGATAGCTTCCATGTGTATGTCTTTCTCCTTATAGCTGAAATACGCTCTTGGCCATCAGAAAGCTCGGGAGATTGCATCCCTTCGACCTGGAATCCAGTTGAAATTTGCAGATGATCGTTCAATGTGTTAATTACAGCAGTATGTCAGAAGAAAGCCCCTCTTCAAAACCAGCTCCCAGAAATACCCGTACCTGAAATGGGCTTGTCAGCACCTGCGGGAGGAAGGCGGGTGGCAGAGACTGTCCCACAGGCTGCTTCTTGAGGATGGGGACTACCTTACGGGGTGTTATCTTTTCTCTGGGTGAGTTCTGTTAAACTATCAAGAAACTTGTAGGGTCTGTCTGAAAGATGGCTGTACCCTTGAGCATGTTCCAGGGATAGGAGAGCTGGCCAAGCACCCCTTCTGGGTGTTTTCATACAAGATTGCCTTTGGAAAGGACCACCTTATGCCAAATAGGAAGTATTTTCAGATAATATTCTGAGGGGGATTCTTTCATCTCTTTTCCCCCACCTGTGCTCACACAAACACTTGGTGTTACAAAGACACACTGTTCAGTTGTGTAGGTATCCCATATTTCTTTTTGACTGTGTACTTTTCCAGCTGTGTACACCACTGTACAATATCCTACAGCACAAAATTTATGTTGGCTGCAGCAGTCATCGGTGCCATGCAGCAATGTGGTCTCTCTCCCGTCATCTGCTGCCCAGTACAAATAGGAATGCAAGGTGCTGATGAGAGCATGATGGCATGGGGGTGGCAAGAGCAGCGCTTTCACAGGTGCCTCCCTCCGGAGCTCAGCTCCTTTCAAATTCCTAAACAGGGATCTGAAGGAAGTGCCAGGTCTTGCTGACTGCTCCCTCAGCAGCAGCGTGGCTTGCCCCAGACCATTTGCAAACTGCTTACGGATGGACCACCATCACCAGGCTTCCAGCACTATCCCTGCAATGTCTAGTTGCTTCCTCCTGCAAATAAATGTAACGACAAGTCTTTCAGCAATTTGTGTTGAAACATTTATATTTGTTCAGGTGAACTTTGTATCAAAATGGAGCCATAGTAATGATAATAAGTAATAACCATACTTTTCCATAAACCACCACAGAATGGACATTTGCTTTTATCTAATGCTGTAATTTGGGCGATTTAAGAAAACTTATGATTTCATTGGCATTTAGTTTCCAAGAGAACATGGAAATGTTAAATATTTATACAGCTAAGTCCATGGCTAATGTATTTCTCATGCAAACATTGCGTGAATTTTAATTGGCAACATGAATTTTATGCTGTAGGATATTATACAATGTTGTACACAGTTGGAAAAGTACACAGTCAAAACCACGAAGAACTGAACCCTGAAGAAATGAGTGCAATTGGAAAATCATTCTTTCACATTTTTAATGTGATTCATTCCTTAATTGACTGTATTGGACAACTTGCTTTGTATTTATGCTAACAAAGCCAGTCTGGTTTATTGCTGAATTTAGAGGTCAAGTCACAGTTCTTGGTTCAGGATCTTAAGCATATGCAGTCCTGCCCATGTGTCTAAAAGCCCAAATACGCTGAATTGCCATGAAGGTAAGAAAGAGCTGTCAGGGTACTATCCATACTATGTCTGCTGGCTGGCTGCCTGAATTATTTCTGAACTAGAAGCTTCTGGTAGTAGCTCTGTAGCTGTATAGCTGAGGTTTTCTTTTAGTTCAGTTCATGCAAGGTAACATGAAATATGATAAATTACTGCTCTCCTCCTCACTGAAAAAAAAGGAGAAAAAAAAAAAATCCGGACTAGAAATGTAGTTTGTGTCAGACATTAAAGGAATTTATTAACTTCTCCAAGTTTAAATTCCTGACTCATTGAAGCTTCTGAATCAGAAGTCCTCATCACCTTCAAGAAATTTAAGAAAAGATCTTTTCCATGATAAAAATGTCTTGCTGGGAAAAAAAGGCATCATTCTCTGTGTCTGTTGCCTCCCTGGGAGTAAGAAAGCGTTTAGTGTGAGTTATTACAGCTCTACATCAGAAAATGGTTCCCCAGCTGCAGTCTTAGGCAAGAGATGCTGCTGCTTAGAGTGAAATAATTTGGAATTCATGAGCTACCTCAACCGTATCAGACCGGCCACAGAGCAACTCAAGCTTCTCTTTTCTTACTCTATCTCCTTCTCACAATGGTCAAAACTCCACGGCTTGATACCTGCGTGTGGAAGCTCGGAAAGCTTGGGCTGCCCTTGGAATGCCAGGGTAGGGCCGTGCTGTGGTCCCCTGCTGTGGGAGGCGTTAAGCATCCTCTGCTTAAATAGTGGCCCGATTGCCCTATAGAGCAAATGAGCTCAGGCTATGGGCTGGCAGGCAGCAGTTCACTTGTCAAGGAGCCAAGTATGAATGGGCACTTTCTGTTGAGAGAATTCCAGAAAGTAATTAAAATCTGCAGAGCATAGACCTGCTCAGAGAAGAAAAAAGTATGATCTGTGAACTGGGCGTAGGCCTGACAGTGAGGAGACACGAGTTTCTTGCTGGCTCTGCTTTTGAATTAATATCTGCGTGCCAGATGTGGTTAGATAAAACCTGGGCAAAATGGAAGCAGTTCCTGCAAAGAAACCTTTTGGATAAATGAACTATTTATCTGGATGTTGTGAAAAACCTACACCGATTGCAGGAGTAGTAGACTTCCCAGAAGACTGAACCCTCTGGTCCTGGCTGGCCCTCCCGCAGAGCTGGGCACCGCGCTGGCTGCAGAGGAACCTGCTCCGCCTGCCCAACGCTTCTCAAACACACCCGTGCCTTGCAGGCAGCTGAAGCAGTCTGCCCTATTGAATATTTTTCAGGGTGTATCCCAAGAAAGGAGATTTCTTCTGATTGTTCAGGGCATGTTCCAGCCCTCTGTAGCATCTGCTTGCAGGCAGGAGCCTTGTCACTGCTGTTAGAAGAGAAGCCCATGGGAAGTGAAGCAAGAGGGACATTTGTGAGTGGGGGGGAGACCGGGGGGAAACTGGTTATGGGGAAGAAATCCTCACCAACACAGAGGAATTTACCCTGTAAAAGTGATTCCTCACCTGTTTGGACTGCAGTTGATCTTTCAGGCCATAGCGCACAGCCTGTAGCTTGCCTGTTTTGCAGTAAGCGTTATTTGTGATCATTTTCTGTGCCAAGTTTGCAGCTGAGGGTACACGACAGGCCAGAGGACCAGCAAAGGCTGACAGGCATCTTTTGAAAAAAAAAACAAAAAAAAACCAAAACAAAACAAAACCCCCCCCAAAAAACAATGCGCTACATAATTCAGTGACATGAGTCCAGACTGAGTGCAAATATTCCTCCTGAGAAATACCTTTGTGTACAGCAGGATCTGCTTTCAACTTCCATGGAACATCAAGTTGGTGTGGGTTACGTGTATTTTTACACACCCAGTAAATGTCAAGGCACTGGAAGTTATGCTGCTTCATAGCCACTTGTAGCCACTTGCAAAATGTTAATTTTCAGACTCCCCTGCAGCGCGTTAGTGCCTGAGTTTTCTCATCCGTATGGTGGGAACAAGTCCTTACGAACCTACTGTACCTCACTGTGTTCATTCATTACTGTTTGGAAAGACCATTGAGACCACTTAATAGATGCATTATAGAAGGACAACGTCTTAATTATTGTTAGATGGCTACAGGTTTAACTATTCTCACTGTACTACCTGAGAGCTGTAGAGTTAAACTTTAAAGGCTCCAATTATTCCAGTGGGGACGTGCCATTTATAGCTCAGTGCAGTAAAATTTTTCCTGCAATGATCTTTACTTTCAGATTTAAATCTAGTTTTCTTTAATTTCAATTTTGCTGAAAACAGCCATATTGCTACAAGCATAAATTAAGGTAGATGAACATTAATGATGTCAGTTCACAGCTGTTCTTAACTTAAATAATTACCACTCACTCCCTATGATCAACATTTGAAATTCCTAAATTATTCAATTACAAGTATAGAGCACTTGCTTCTATTACTATGAAAATCAGGCCTTGGGTGAAGTACCTGTAACATTCATGTTATGGAAAAATATGATTGAGGGTATTGATTTATTAACCGAGTTGGTTTGTGTTTGACTGCTGTTCCGAATGTGTGTAGCATTGCAAATGCAGTTAACAAACCATTGAAATTAATGCTACATTAGTTACTGATTCTATGAACACTCTAGCATATGCTGCTATTAATTGCATCCATTATCACAAAATAAACATCTCTTTATAAAAACAAATGATGCTTGCCTTAATATTCTTGATTTTGAAATCCTCCTTCACAGCTGTTGCTACTTCTGTTTTAGTGTTTTTCCTATAAAGAGCCACCTGTTAATTATAACAAATATTTGGGAGGATTTTATCCTTAGGACAATAAAATCTAAACCCCCCAAAATATAACAGAATCTTAACCCTCTGAATCGTTTACTAAAATCTCACTAAGATTTTTGCAAGAATTACCCCATGTAAATACAGTAACATTTTCCCTTCTTTTATCTGAATAATAATCCAAATGATCAAATGCAGCATCCTGTTGTTAATATTTGTGTATACCATAATGACACGTGTGTTCAAGAACTTGTTTAGCTAGCTGGTAAGGGTGAGGTCAGATTGCTAGTTCTGTTCTGCGGGCAATCATTCCCCTGACGGTAAGCTCAAAAAAATCTTGTTTCAAATGGGCTGTAGAACTATCTGAGAAAGTAATTTTGGAGTAAGTTTGGCTTTGACCTGCTGAATGATCGCTGCCTACCCTGTAAACCTGCCACTTCTGAGCCAGCCATTTCCACGGTGGAAATCTTTAATCAGAGAGAACAGCCTGGCTTTTAAAGTGCCGGTTTCCTTTGAAAAGTGTCTCATTATAAATCACGCTATAAGGTTATATTGATTTTGTTTCAGATTTATTGTCTTTCAGTTTAGATTTTCTCAATTACAAGGAAATTTTTGCTGGGGGAGAGGACGAATCTTTTAATAATGTTCATCTTTGCAGAGTGAACCCGCCTGGTGCACTTTTTATGTTTGCTTTCTGCCCTGCACTTTCTCATGTGTTTAAGATCCAGCTGGACCAAACCTGGTCATGAGTCACTGTGTGATTTAGCCCCCCTCCCCAAATGTCTGAAGTAATCATATCTGAGGGCAGGATTCCTGGCAGTGAGAATGTAATTACCAATTCTTATGCTGATGTGCAGTAAGAGAGCCTATCTGCCTGTCCTTTGGCTGTTAGCTAGGGTGGGGGCTTCAGCATCGGCTGTAGTAAAGCGGTTGGAATTAATGCAGGGAGAACGGTAGCGCGCAATGCTTGGTGGCGCTTGCGTTCCAGCCGGTGCTCGGCGTGGCACCCACGGGCTGGGTTAGAACTGTACGGTTCTGGGGGTAAGTCAGGCGCTTCAGGTGGGATTCACAGTTTGGGAGGAGCCACCTATGAGATGTATTTTGAAATGTGACGTACAAGCGTAGCTTTCTGATCGGACTACGGGGCCGCCTTCTGAGATCAAGACTTTCTTCCCTCTGCAGGACCACAAACGGAGCCAGCTCTCACCGAATATTGGAAGCAGGATGACCCGCCACATCCGTGCTATTTCATTTCCCCTTGAACGGGAACATTGCAACTGTTTTTTTTCAGTAGTCTTGTTTATCTTATCTAAATGTTTATCTTGGCAGATGTGTTTATTTTGGGATTGGATTCTTTTACTCCAGAAAATAAGTACAATTGGCAAAGAATAAAATTAAAAGTTAATATTCCTATAAAGCCCCAAGTAAAATAAGTACAATTGGCAAAGAATATAATTAAAAGTTAATATTCCTATAAAGCCCCAAGTTATTTTATAGTTTAATTTTCCTACAGCTCTCCTTCACACACCCCTCAGTCTTGCACTTGTTCACTTTTCGGAAGAGTGCTCCGTTGCCAGCTCAGTTTTCTGGAATTTTCTGTCTCAGACCGGCCCGTTCTGCTTTGCCATTCTCTCCTCGTGCCCAGGGTACATTCAGCATACCGTCAAGATCTGCAGCTTGTGGTCAGGAGCACTTGGGATTGCTGCTTTTTTATTCAGTAACACAGCAATTAATTAGCACAGGTCATTCAAGTGCTCCATTTCAAGGCTGTCCTCCATCTGGAAGGTTTAAAATGAACATTCCTTAAGTTCAGGAAAGCATCCAGGTCAGGCATTTCTGTGCAGGGTGCAAATGCTCTTCCTGTTCGAGCAGTGCCGCGTGGCAGGTCTGAGGGCTGGGACCCTGCTACAGGCTGCTCTGGAGAGCCCCGGGCAGAGCAGGGCGGCTGGCGGACCCTTGTTTCCAGCACAGCTGTATGCACTTGCCTTAAACAATCACCGGCATTATCACTGAGACAGGTTTTGGTGCTATGGTGAAGGCCAAGGATGACGCACTCGTGTCTGTCTGGACCCCTTGTGTAGGGAATTACGTCTCCCACTAAGCTCTTTTTTCTAGTCTGGTGAACCTTTGACTCTTTGTAAAGCACCCTGCCTTCAAGATGTGAAGCATCCTTTATCCCACACGCCAGCACTCTCCTCTCCCATACCTTTTTACTGGCCTCTGTCCCTGTGTGTGGGGGTGCTTTCTTAAGAAAGAGTCTGAATCTCCTCACGTGGAGACACTTGGGTGCTGTGCTTTCCTTTCGCTTTCATCACTATGTGCCATAGTACTTTACTAAAGCTACCAAACCAGGTCATTCAAGGAATGTGGACGTTTTGGAGCTTAACATGAGATAAGGTCTGAAAGGGGAAGGGAACCTGTTAGCAGAACCTGGGGAATCTTCCAGCAAAAGCTTGTTCCTAAGAATGTGAGCATTTAAGGTGTTATGTGAGGGTTATGAAGTTCACATGTTTTAATGAGTTAGGCATCCTTGTAGCTTCAGCTGCTTACGTTCTTTCAGGGATTTAGATCTTTGTCAAAGGAGCTCTCTTGGACTGAACAGAAAAGAATCTGACTGAGAGAACATAATTTGGCAAAGTCACTTTTCAGATTTAAAATCTATCTCTAGTCTAGTGACAGCTGTTGACGGGAGATTTTTTTGTCTAGTGCCTGGTTCTGACGTCTCCCTTTTCCTCACAGCCCCCTTTTTAATGCTCTGTTTTATTGCCTTTAAAGTACACAACCTGAACTGTGGTGGTTACTGTAAATCCTTTTTTTCATCATGAGTTAAGATCTTTGAATTTTGCTGTCTTTAAGGAGAGCAGAGCTAAAGGACTAGAGCTTATTTGCAAGGCAGATAGATGCTCATCTGCTGGAAATTTCAACATCCTTGTCAGTAATTTGAAGGTAAAATCTATGGCTCCTTGATACATTTTATCTTAACCAATATTTGCATATATGAAAAAATAGTACAAAACCTGGAATTGATACGATGAGACTGTTGCTATATATTAGTACCTAAAGATTATAAATGGGAACACAGACAATTTCTTAGGTTAGTTCAGTTAAACATAACTTCAGGTAAGCTTTCCCTTAAAAATATTTGCTAAGCTTTGTAGAAAACCAATGAAAGTACTATTAATGGAGACATTTAAAATTTGGCTAGATTAAAACTTCAAAATATATCCTGAGATCAATTATGCATCCGTAGGTAGATGTGCTAGATGAAATAATATGTTTTTGTCTTTCTCTGATGTGTCAGATCCTGTGATTCAAGTCTTTTTTGTACCAAGCTGACTAATTTAATCAGCAACTATTATTATTATGTGCTACTGCATGTATCAAATAAAGCTTTTTAATTTAGGCCTGATAAGTCATTCTGCTACATTATTAAACAGAAATTGGTTGCTATGAGAAACAGTAAGTGACTGTTCACAGTAGGCACCGATGGCAAAGCTAGCTGTTATGTAATTAAGTCAAAATTATAGACCCCTGAAAGTGTAGGTATTTTTGGTGTATCCCAACATACTTTAGCGTAACAGGAAAAGTTAGCAATTTAGTTGCGTATCCGTTAGCTAAGATAATATGTTTCTCTCTAAATACATTAACTGGTGTCTGACTTGATACCTCTGATTTTTTATGTATAGAATGAATGCTGAAATAGTCTCTTTTAGTAGAACTAGGGTGAACTTATAATGGAACGAGCTTCGAATTACTGTGCTTCTAGTTTTTTTATCTGTTGGCATTTTCTGCAGAGTATTGTCTTTAAAGATGGTATTTCTCGGATTACTGTTGTACTATCATACCCATAATGTCATTTTGGGTTCTGACATCACCTATCCATACCAGGGTTATCATTAGGAAAACAGTGTTTAACCTGAATGGTTACTTGCTAGATCTGAGATAATATTATGCCTGTTCAGTTCAGGGTTGAAAACTGAAACAGGTGCTGACAGAAGACGTTATTCAGGGTAGCAGAGAGGACTAGTAATAGCTTTCAAAATACGGATTATGTACAAATACAATCAGATCCGAATAGACACTCGGTGTCCGAAGTTGTGTTCATCCATTTCTGGAATTAATAACTATATATGCACACGCTCTGTGTATGTACATGTATGCATATGCACATATATGTATGTATAACGCAGATAAATATTTGAAACTGTTGCTTTGGCTCTTGCCCTCAGAACGATGAGGGTGGTTTGATGTTTCCTGTCAGGAATTTTTAAATTTCTGTTGCCATATTTCTGCTGCTGTCATGTGCAGGACTGCCCTGTTCGGCTGACGACTCAGTCACTTAACCCCAACTCTACAAACAGGTGAAAGAAGGAATTCTACTTTGCAGATGTGTCTTGCCTTTGCTTTTCAGAGCTGATCCCTTATTCCTGGGCAGGAGGGTAGTTCACCTTTTAGCTCACTCTCCTTTAATATCCAACTTTTCATTCATATGAGCAATTATTTTTCATTATATTGACTTTGAAGGCACTTTTAATTATGCTTCAATATTATATTACATATGCATGATTTTGAGCACTTCAGAATGAACAGGGTGACATCTCAATTTTTTAATTTATATCCCTCTAAACTGATTACAAGCTAAAGATTTAAATCATCAACATTTAATTGGATATATTAGTAGCAGTAATATGTACTTATATGTGTTGTGCCAGGGCTTGGATTTCCTGCAGCGCAGCTGTTAGAAGATGATGTAGTGATATAGGGGAATGTCAATGCTATAGAATATTTATATTTATAGAATAAAATAAAGGGCTATAGTAGCATTTATTTTGCCATGAATCTCACCTATTCATGGAAAGAGGGAGAAGGGAGAGAAAGAAAATGGCCCAAACTCAGACAAGGAGCCAGCTGTCGGTTTAGGCTGGTTGGCTGGAGCCTGTGTGCTCTCCAGTGGTCCCCCGCTGAGCTCACGCTGCATGCCGCTGTGTAAGCACTGTGTAGTGGGACCCTAAAGCAGGGGCAATGTATGCTGACTACATACGTGACTACTTACACAGCCAATATGTATTGTGGAAGGATTAATACATATGCAACATTTTATATTGGTATGCCTATCAATTCTCCAAAAATAGCTTCGTGACGCTTGAAGTTCAGTTAACTTACAGTACACATCTTTCCAGGCTGTAAGTGCAATTTGGTGTATTATTGAAGATACTGTTTGAACAAAGAGGGCTAAGGGGATGCCTTACTTCATTTTCTCTTGTTTGTTTTCACAGATACTAGGGAAGATCTCATGCTGTGTTTGTGTTGCTCTAACAACTCTATTTCTTCACCTTCTGTTTATTAGACACCTTGATTTTAGTATGCTTTTATAATTTAAAATGTGCTTGCTAATGTGTATTTGATTCACTCCTTTAAAGCTCTAAGATTTTTGTAAAGTTGAACCACGTAGTATTTGTTTAGTTGGAGAAAGGCAAGGTCTGTGGAGAGGTAATGCCGGTTATTATAGAATCAGATGCAGCTGGAGAAGGAGCCCTTCTTCCAGTCTGAAGCAAAAACAGCATTCAAGACCATTTGAGTTCAAAATCAGAAAAGTGCTTTCGGCACATGTGAGGCTGTGTTAAACTGATTATTCAGACTTCCAGGTAGCAGACTAGTTGGACTACCAGGGAACCTTGCAAATTTTCAAAGAAAGTGCAATAGTTAAGTCGACTAAGAAAATGATCTAGCAGATTTCATGCCACTGCTAGGACTATGAAAACCAGCAGAGAAAGCTACATAAAACAAACATCCAGAACTCTTGATAGGGAAGTTATATATATATAGGGAATATATACACATATTATGTGAGACACAAGGCCAGCTGTGTCCCATTATCCCTGCCAGCTGCAGTAGATAGGAGGAGCAGATAAATCTGGTGGAGAGGTTGCTTTGGCTAGTAGCTTTAGAGAGGGGGAAGCCTACAGTAGCTGTGGGTTTAGTAGCTGCTTTCTAGCATAGCTGGCTGTAGAAGAGTTACTGAGGTAAGAGTTGATAATGGGCTTGCTGGTGTACCAAGACATAATAGCATCTTGTTTCTTAAGACAAGGTCCTATTGCTGGAGCTTAGAGAGGTTGGTAGGATGCTCTTAAGAGGTGAAGCATACTAGAAGCCCTTGCTGAGAAGGGATGTTATCAAAAAAGGAGCAAGCACAAGTAAGATGTCTGGGAGGGGAAGGAAAAAAAAAACCAACAAAACAAGCCAGTAACAAACAACTCCAGCTGGGAGATGGAGATGTTATTCTTTTCCAGGATATTGAGTAGGTCACAGAAGTAGCTACCTCAGGTACCACCAAAGAGCAAACTTCCACCGTTTCTGTGGTATGTGCTGAGAGGGTTGTGCTTCCTATGCTGATGAAAACTAAATATGTAGCTGTGTCTTCTTTGCATGAAGCATTATAGTTTTCTGATAAAAACGGTTTCCAAGTATTGAGCAAGGCATGAGAACTTGCATGCTTTGTAAAGTTTGGAAGAGAACACACTGTCATGTGGTCTGATGTATCCTAGGCGTTCAAGTTTTCAACTCCGTAACTGAAAATTAAGAACTGTAAGACCTGTGAAATTAAACTGCAAGTTAAAATCTTTAAGTCCTGTTAATAGCTGGAGTAATAATAGAGTGAAATGTGCCTAGATAACTCTGGTAGTGATTGCTGTAGATGAAGATTGTTTCCCCCCCTTCTTCTCTAACCCTGGTGGTTTGAACATTGTCTGGGAGGAAACAGCTCTTCTCTAAACAGGATTTTTGAAAACTCACAGCCCTGACCATGTGAGTGAGGCAAATTAGATAGAATTCTGGTGCAAAACTGTGACTTCCTTCTCAATAACACATCAAAGAGATATTTGCTAGTATATTAGTGTGTTATCCACAGTTTGGACAACTTCTTTTTTTGAAAAAAATTGTGAACCTGAGATGAACAAGCCCCCAGCATGCCTAGACTGCGTCTACTTTATCTGTGCAAGGGTGGCCATGGAGGGATTGGTCCTGATGTCTACAGGTGACCTGAAGTGTGAGATTTGGTTATAACTATGGTCCCAGTGTCATGCTGGATAGACTAGGAGCCTGCTGAGGACAATGTAGGTAGTGTGGTCCTTTCCTAGTGGTTTTCTGCTGGTGGACACTACAGATTTCAAGGGGTTGGAGGCTGCAGTGGTCACTGTGGCTTCCCTGCCTAGCCAGCTGCATATATGTGTTAAAGAATTCCTTCCCAATGCAGGATTAAAAATCTTTTGAAAAGACACTTTCACTGTAAAGATTCAAAGTGATGCATGTGTATGACTTCTGCTGAGTGTCTTATGTTTGATCTGACTCACTGTCATGGTTTAACACCAGCTGGCAACAAAGCACCACACAGCTGCTTGCTTACTCCCCTACCCAGGGATGGTGGAGAGAATCGGAAGAGGGAAAAATAAAAATAAAAAAAAACATGGGCTGACATAAAGATACATTAATAACGAAAGTAAAAGCCATGTGTGCAAGCAAAGCCAGCCCATGCATTCCTTCCCCGCTGCCCGTGGCAGGGGGTGCTCAGCCATCCCCAGGGCAGCAGGGCTCCAGCACATGTGATGGGGACTGGGGAAGACCAACGCCATCGCCCCCAGCATCCCCCTTCCCTCTCGTCCCCCCGCTGTATGTGCTGAGCGTGAGGCCACAGGGTGTGGGACACCCCTGGGCTCAGCGGGGGCGGCTGTCCCGGCTGTGCCCCCTCCCAGCTCCTGGTGCCCCCCAGCCTGCTCGCCGGTGGGGAGGGGGGAGGGGCAGAGCAGCCCCTGGCGCTGTGTCACCCTGCTCAGCAGGCACCGCAGCACCCCGGGGACAGCGCTGGTCACAAATCCAACACGTGGCCCCATGCCGGCTGCTGCGAAGTAAATGAGCTCTTGCAGCCAAAACCAGTGCATTCACAAATAAGATTTGGAGAATCTGACATGGCACGTGATTGATCTCTGCTTGTTGCAGTCTTATTAAATTGTTGGGGTTTTTTTAGAGCTTGCACAAGTATGCTTTAGACCTTGCTGATCGCTATTCTGGCATGTATTGCTTGTTTTACTTTTTACCACAGAGGGATATTGACTTCTGTCTGGAGTAGTCCATTAATTCTCAGCATCTACATCTGATGGTTTGGTTAAACACAGACTGCCACCTCCTGCCCCTGATGCCTGCCTGTGCCTGCTGGGCAGCAAGTCTACCTTCCCTCCCCCTGTTTGTAGCCAAATTTCTGTCTGTGATGGGTCAGGTGGGAATACTTAGTTCTTTATACATTGTACTGAGCTCAACAAGATGCTCTTGAATCAAGTTGCAGTAGAGTATTCAGAATTACACCAGGTTTTTGTTTGGTGTAGAGTTTTGTGAATGGCAGCGCTCTGGCTAATCAGCAGTATATAGCCTGTTATTTGTGCCTCTCCAGGTGTGTTCAGACTATGTTAGGTATTGTTAAAAGTAACAAAATAATGACTGATACTTTTTTTTTCCCTGTGGTTTCTTGATACTTTTGAGGGGGGAAAAAAGAGTGCTCTGATTGCACAACTACAATTTTAAGCATCAGCATGGAGAAACCATGTGGGTTCCATGCTGCTGCTGAGCTTGCTTTCTGCATATCACTTTGAAAGAGAGACTAAAGTTTCATAAAACGTTATGAAATCAGTGTTGACTTTTTTGTTTGTTTGTTAAATGAAAGTTTGTGGCTTGTCACCTGACCACTCCTTTTATTTTACATTGGCTTTCTATTTTCATAGCTACCCTAAATCTCCATTAGTGTTTTCTGTGGCATTTTTTAGACATGCTAAATGAAGTCAAGCCTGACCAATCCACCTTGCAAATGACCTTTTCTTTTTTTGCCATGGAAACAGGATGAGTTGCTAGATGACGAAGTGGTACCAAACTTGAAAGAGCACAGGAAGGCGCTAAGAATCCAGACAGTCGTAATTAATTGCACTAATTCTTATCCTTTATATTTTCCTATTGGAACAGAGAAATTATTTCGGTCAAATGTAAAGGTTATTTTCAAGTGCTTGGTATGTAAACTCTGTTTATTTTTTCAAACACTGGAGTATAGGAACCACTATGGTGAAAAAGATCCAGTGGACAGATTCCTATCAGATTTATTTTTGAAGAGAATATTGTAATACACCTGCTAATATGGAATACTTAATAGAATCTGTATCAGGATCTGAGTGAACATTACAATCCTTTTGATGGCTGCACTTTAAAGAACCCTAACCATACCACCTTTGAAAAAAGAGGCAAGACATTTCTTTTCTGATTTATGGAGACTTAGGAGTTTAATTTAGGGCTACTCATGATAAAAAAAGTGTGTTGGAGCCCAGGAACATGGTTTTAGGATGCTTCAGGTTTTGGATGGTACATGGCTGAGAAGCAGTTCTCTTCTGGGTGCATTCAAAGTCTTGAGTCTGTTCAGATCCAGTATTTCTGTCTGTGTAACATGCTGTGCTCTGCAGAGGTTTAAGGTAGCTATAAGGAATTGTATAATCATGTTTGTTAGGTGAAACTTCATGGTATGTGTATGTACATTAAAAAAAATAAATAACAAACATGCATATATGTAAATACACCACACCCCATTTTCCCCCTTTGAATCCCAACTCTAGCTATGAAATGTCATGCTAGACCTTTTCTTTTCTATGTCGCAGCACTATTTTAATCTCTTTCAAGACTCTCTAGCCTCAGAGCTATCAATTCCTAGCTTCTGAAGCTGCTAGATTTCCTTTTTTCCCCTCTCTTGTCTCAAATCCTGGCTGAGTTCCGTTGCCTTCCCTTCCAGGGCAGCAGTCTGAACTGTATGACTGTTCCTGCTGAAATGCAAAGAAACGAATCTCTTCAAATGAAACTTGTCTCCTTTCTTTCTTTTAGACATTTTTGCTGCGTAGCAATCATGAAACATTTGTCAGGTTACTGTAGAGAAATCTAGTAGTGATTCTCTGTCAATATAAGAAAATGACAAATATCCTTAGCGCTATCCATTATTTATCCTCTTTCAAATCTTACAATAGGCAAATGCCAAATTTTTGTTGTTACAGTTTTGAAGGAGAGGTGGAGGGCAGCCATCTCTTTGTTACCCTGTTGATAGCTCTAAACCATAACGTTTCCTCCTGCAAGCTATCCGTCAGTCCTAAGACCCAAGGATGCAGAGGGTTTGATTACCCCATCATGATCTTTACTTAGTGGCTTAAATAATAATAATTTATTACATTAGTCCTGTGTCGTTCATTATGAATTCACAGTGTGACTGATTTCGGTACTACATGTTTATTTTAATTAACTTGTTTAATATATGTTGAGGGAAGAAGTGGGCTTGGGAATATTTCATTAATATTTTATCTCTGGAGAGGTTATGTCAGAACCCAATGTGATAGTGAGAATAATTATTAGCATTTCTTCAGTATAGCAAAACTCGAGATACTTGGTAAAAAAAGTCCTAGAACACAAGCTTGGACTGAGTGTTGGGGAAGAGGAACATCTTCCTTTTAAACGTGATGTGTTGGTGATTGTCAGTGCATATGGTTCCATAAACTGTTTCTCCATAGCTTCGCTGCTAATATTCTTTAAACTTTGGAATGAGCCCTAAACAGAAGCTGTAAGCATTTCTAGGTAACGGGATCATCTTCCAGAGCATTTTGTGAAAATAACGTGCAGATTCACGCTGGTTAACTTAATGCCTTCATGTAGGAAGCCAATGTATCTTGTATTTATAGCCTGTGCCATCTGGACAGGTAAAAGTGGGCAGGGGAGATTTGCCAGAAGCACAAATAACCGGTTGTGGGCTAAGTAAGCCAGTGCCGTGGCGGGTGTTTGAACATCATTACCAGGGCATGGCAGCCCCCATGGACGAGCCCATGCTCTGGTACCCCTGCCCTTAGCCATGCCAGGCTTTCCAGGCAGCACACACAGCATCAGCAAGCCCTGGACTCTCACTGGTGACTATTTTTAAGAAGATATGATTTTGTAGCAGCAGCTGTTACCCTGACCATAATAAATGAACTGTCTGCGTATAGAAGTACCCATACTATCTGAAGTTTGACTGCTGTAGCAGAGACACAGTTCAGCCCTTTGTGTGGTCCTGTTCTAAAACATCTGTGGTGCAGTTTGAGGGTCATAAAGCTGCATCTGGCACTGCGGGGTAAGTCACAGGTACCGGCCGTCTTTGGCGGTGGTTTTCTATATCTTTTTAGAAACTTCTGAGAGGTAAAGGTCACTGCAGGAACAGTTTGTACCCTTTACCTAGAAAACCATGCCAACCCCACTAAATGACCAAAATACCAGGCTACTCTGGCTAATTTACCCTGCTTCTTCATCAACAGCTAAAGAGGTGTCTCCGTTTGTACTGCTACTGAGGCTATCCAGGTTAGTTAGTTTTAAATAAGCATATTTATCTGTAGGAAGAAGGGTAATTTAATGGATGGTGAACCGTGAACTGCATGCTTCTGTAATTAGATTGCTACCAATAACTGAGTTAGCTCAAGGAATTGTACAAAACATGGAAGTCTGCATGATAATGTATATAATGAGCGTCTCAAAGAGCATAGATCTCTGGACTCTCAGTAAAGCCCATTTTTCCCTAGTACACTATGCTGAACAGATAGGTAGCAGCTTTGAATTGTTTTTATTCTTTGCTGCTTTTTTAGCTCATTTTTCCATGGCTATGTGACTTGAAGTGATTGAAGTCTCTGTGTATTTGAATATGAACAGGCAAATCTGTTTCTCTTGAGTTACTGATTTTACACTTTCAAAAATTATTGAACCTACTGAATAATTTCAGCAGAAGTTGGCAGAAGTAGGTGTCTCAAAAAAAAAAAAAATTGTGTGTATACAAGATATACTTGTGAAAATAGAGAGTCAGGCCGAGAAGGAAGATCCTAAAAATGTGCCAGCGGAGAAGTAGGTATTATGTGATGCCAAACTATCAATCCATGTTGGTCCTTGTGTGCCCTAGGTTGGGAATGGCTTCAGGTGGAAATGATGTTCTCTTAAATACCAAACTCTATTAACCACAAAACTTCAGGAAACCCCATGGGATTAAATTTGCTGCTTACAGAGAAATGCAGGGGTTTTTTTAACACCTTTGAAGCCTGTGGGATTTAAAATCTTCTTATTGGTATACTTGGATTTCTCCAGTGTATGTTAAGACTTCATAGCAAAATTTTACCAAACACTAAATATATTAATTTCAAGACCTAAACTTTGGCAATTATATTTACGTAGTTAGAACATCTTTGTCCTCATGAAAAGCTGGATAATGACCTAGTAAAAATGAGAAAGTGGTACAGATACATGTGGGTAGAAGAGTTTATGGTTGTATGATCAGATCTTTAGGAATACCTGAAATAATTATCTAAGGATCTAGATATTTCAGAACAGCCTACAAGCCCTCTTTTTAAAGATGAGTGATGGAGTAGTTGTACTTTTGGGAAGTAATGTTATTAGTTGTTACATCCAGATATTGGAAACATTTAAATAAACTTATTATATTTCTCGTTGCATATGATTTGGGTATGTGAACAAGGTCAAATGCAGCCACTATGAGTATTTGAAAAGACCCAACTGTCATGGAAGGAGAAGTATAAGTCTGAAATAAAAACGTGTGGCTGAAATTTCCCAAGGGAAAGCGTAGGTGTGCTATTATGAAGACACGAGTTGTAGTAGACAACAGAACATCAAGTGTAAGTCTTGCTACTGGCTCGATTTCCACGTGTGTTGCCTGAAATGCTGATTAACACAATGCAGGGAACAAATTGCAACTATTCTGTCTTAAGAGTTAATATAATTCTCTATGGGAATAGCATCAAATAAAGAAAGTTATGAAAAAAATTGAAATTACTATACACACGCACATATATATGGTAAAACATATCCTGAGACATCTTAAAGAAAAAAACCACAAAACAGAACACCAAAACCTGGGCAATCTCTTGGCTGTCGCTGTGTGATAAGCAGTTTTGGAGTGTGAAAGGATTTAGCACTTCTAAATTTCTGAAATAACTAAATGATTCCTTAATGCTTTCTATTAAAGAAAGAAAAGAATGATCTGTTCCTTTTAGAGACAAACTATAAAATATACCTCTAGCCAGAAATGAAGTTAATTTCATAAGGTGTGGCTTTCTATAACTAAGCTTAGACATGAAGTATCATTTTGCTTCACTTTATGTTCCACAGGCAGGTGAAATCTCTTAGTAGCTCCTGTCCTTCCCTGTACTACTCTCCAGATACTCTCCTGAGAGTGGGGCATGGAAATTGGTCCAGCCCCTAAAAAATATCTGGAAGTATGTCTTTAAATAGTAAAGCCTTGTTTTAGGTTTGGACTTGTTTGCGGTTTTGTAAGGTTTGCAGTTAAAAGGTTAGTAATAGTATACCTAAGGTCTTCTGGCCGTATCCCCTGTCAGAGCTATAATCACTGATGTATTTAGTCAACTACCCCTTCTTAACGCTAATCAAAATTATCCATAATTTTGGATCCATAATAATGGATATCTCCGGTATTGCTTAAGAGTAGTATTTGAGTTTTCCTGACACTTTAAATATTTTCTAAATGTTTGAGTGTCATTCAGAAAGGAAAACCAAAACACTTCCACCCTCTGGGCGATGAGGGATCGCAGGCAGGTGGGAAGCCTGGCTGTTGGGAAGCATCAGCTGGAATTCTTGATCGGTGTGATCCAGTGTAGAAGTTTCTTTAAATCAGGCGGTGAAATCTTCTATGTTAGACTAATTTTGGGCAACTCTACTGAAATAAAAACAGTAATAACTTTACTAAAAAAAAGGGTATTATTAGAACTGGTCAGGAGGTGTGCCTGTGCCTGTGTAGATATATACATATAATCTGAAAAAATATGAAGATAGTATTCCTCCTGTGACGTTGCCATTCTGAGCATCTAGGGAGCTTCATACCATTTCCACAGGAACTATCTTTATGCTGTAATCAGTGTGTTAAAACAAATCCTTTTGTTATCTCCCTTTGGTGCTGTATTTTATTGTTTCAGGTCTAGTATTACAGTAGAACATCTTCCATTATGGCCCGGGCCATATTTAATGAGGGGCTCCCCAATGAAGAATATATGGCAGTTTTTCTTGTCAACTCTTTGGTGTATCTAGATGAAGAGAAGATTTATTATGTCTGCCTGCAAAAACAAGTTTCATAGTGTCTTTTGATGAAATCAGCTCATCATCCTAGAAGAGGTTTTGTTGATCTGGCTTCTGTCTTCTGCCCTGCATGATGCATATATATGTATGTGCCACTGCTGCAAGGTTCAGAAAATCAATGTAGGTAAAAAACTCCTATTTGTACTTTTTTGACTACTTCAGGAAGTTTAGTTTGTTTAGGTTTTGAGGTTTTCAGATGGTCAGAATCTTCCTTTGCTTTCTGAACATGACATGAAGGTATCTACAAATGCCCTGGGATATAGGTAGGCGAGAGAAGCAATGGTTGTGGTAACAAAAGCTTGATTTAGGGTAGCCATGGAAGGGAGCAAATTTACTGGGGGAAGTGTATGAAAGGAGACTATTGAATAAGGAAAAAGATGTGGCTAAGTTATACCTACAATTTCTGTCAGAGGTAGTTATGTCTAAGATTTGGTCATAACTGGGATCTATTAGACCAATAATCCTGCAAGACTCAGCAAGGCAGTGTTATTAAAACGCCAGCCCAAAGGACGGTGCTGTAGCGTTCATTGGAGAAGCTGCAGGAGGCAGCTCAGTAAAGCTACCCCCCCTGTGGGGTACATAAAGCTTCAGATTCTGTAAATGGCCATGTCTAATTGGATTTAAAATTAAAATGATGCTGCTTCACTGGACTTGAAACTGTGCCTAGGGATCAGGAAAAATGTGGACAGAAAGAAAAGCTTGGCTGCTCGCTTACTTTCTAGTGGCTGCTTTTCTCTTCTGTGTATCCCAAAGTACTGTGTGATGTCTCACCTGAATTGTGGTGACTGACTGCAGATGAACCATTCTGCCAAGCCTGAAATCTTTGAATTTATGAAACTGCAGGTTATGATTTTCCCAAATCGGTGTTGCATCTCGACATAACAAAATAAAACTAGCTGTTTCTTAACTCAAAGCCTTGTGCAAAGTTTGAGGTTTTCTTTGGATGTATCATAGAATTGATCACAGTCTTAGAATCCCTTGATAGCTCGGTTCAAATTAATTTGATTTGATTTTAGTTGTGTACAAATGGACTGGATACCAAATGCCTGTGTGTTTGTGCCCGGGAAGGGTTAGTGACAACAAAACACAAAATGATTATGACCGAAAATGGGAATTGCAGTTGGTAAATGTTCACTTTTACTAAATGCCCCAAAATCCACAGTAAAGTGTGAGTCACTCTGATTAGAAAGTGACTCTGAGGGGACGTGAACACTATTATGAATAATAAATGTATATAACAAATGCATGAAAGAGGAATTTAATAATGTAAATCAAAAACTGGGAATTGCAGGGAACTGATAAGGGAAGGACAGAAGGTGAAATTTATAGTCAGCAGAATTAAGAAAAATAAGAGGATTAAATATATGAAGAACAAGATAAATCCTGAGAATTTTATCAGTACGTTGCTGGCTGGCAATAGTGGAATTGATCACGCGCATGCAGAGAAGGCAGACATGTTCGATAAATATTTGTATTTGGGGAAGTGGGGGGAAGGAACTAGATGATGTAATATGCTTTGCTTTCCAGCAGTAATTAAGGAGATTAAGTAACAGCTACTAAAGTAGACATTCTTAAATCAGCAGGTCCCAATAACTTCCTTATTACAACTTGGCAGAACTGCTCTCTCTGGCAGTTTGACAATTAAGCCCTTTTTTCCAGTCACTTGATACTTTTTCATCTTTTCATGCGCTATTGCAGATATTGAGTAACCACTCAGCAGTTCTCTAGACATTGTACATAACCCATTTCAATCTCCCATTAGTAATACAACATCATTCCTTCATACGTTGCTTAGCACATCCCATACTGAGCTGTAAAATTCACTTGTCTCCTCATCCATCACACTTCCTTGGAGCTATAAAATGACACGACAGTAGTCTTTGCATCTGGGGTAGAAAAAGGGGCAACTGCAATTTTTTTAATGTTCGCTGTGTTTAATTGTACTCCCGGTTTTGCTGAGACCTCTAGGAATAAAGTCTGAGAATCAAAAGGGGGTAAAGGAGTTGTCATCTTGCTGTCCACCCGGCTTCATGGCCCACTGATGTTTCCAGTCTGTATTTCTCAGGGCAGTAAGCTGCAGGTTTGCAGAAATTTTGCTCAACCTTTTCATGCTTCAAGATAAAGGGAAAGATTTATTGCTAAGAGAAGAAGAGTTTTAGGTATCGGTATTGTGGCTGCTATGACTGTTAT
This sequence comes from Falco punctatus, assembly GCF_963210335.1. NCBI lineage: Eukaryota > Metazoa > Chordata > Aves > Falconiformes > Falconidae > Falco > Falco punctatus. The sequence goes on from NC_137587.1 coordinate 3,866,402, forward strand.
CCTTCATACTCTCTATACGCAGCTTTGAGCATTGGTATTTCCTTTTCCATAGCGTGTCACTGGCAGTGTGTTATTATGATATTAAGATATCTGGTGTAATATTGTTACCTGTGTCCTCAGTGTAGTCAGGGGTCAGGCATATTTCCCACTCACTACCATGCAACCTGTTTAAGGAGACTCCTGGCAAGTATCAACCATTGAAAACCCCTCTTTAGATAAGATTTCTTAATTTCTTCAAAGTAGCCTGTTAAGCCCAGCATCATTTATCTTTACAGCCTTTCAAAATCAGAAGGAAGCACACTTGGTTGCTAGATCCTGGAAAATGTTACACTACCTGAAAGGAATGGCATCTGCTCTTTACCAATACCCTGAAAGTATTCTTAAGTCTGTCTTTGGCTATTGCAAATACCTGGCAACAAAGATATTGCAAAGTTTACGGAAACAGGTGAGCAGAAGTGAGAAGGAAACTGAAAAAATTCCTCAGACCCCTTACGGTCACGCTGAGAAGCTACAAGGTGATCACAGCAAGCTACTTGGTGTCATTCTTGTGTCACTGTCCTTCTGCACTCTGGATTCACTGAAAAGTGGATTTAGTTGCTTCTGCTTCTTTTTCGTATCCCAAATATATATGCAGTCTTAGAAATATTTCAAATGGAAATGATTTTTCTTCCTCAGTTTGTTCTCCATCTCCCTAACCTCCCTCCCCTGTCCCCTGCTGTCCCATTTTCTCAATCGTTAATTCCTCCAGAAGGAAGTTTTAGGCTTATTTCCACCAGACCCCAGGCTGCTCTCTGCTGTTTAAATATCCATGTACCTTGTATATGATCTCTCTCCTGCTGGGGCGATAAAAAAGAATCAGGCGATGACTTCTGTAATACATGCCTAAACTCTAGGCTGCCTGGTAGTCACTGGGAGGCATAGTGCTTTTTGGGGCCAGGCTGGGAAATAGAAAATCATAGCCACATATCTGAGATTAATCTCAGCAGCAGTCAGTAATGTGCAGCAGAATTTAGATATGATGGTAGTCCATTTAGAGGAGGACGGGAAGGTAAATTATCCACAAGCCCCATCTTGCAGCCCTTAAAACAGCCCTTGCTGTGCTTCTCTAGTTATCAATGCAGTGGAAGGTATGTAATTTTTTAATGGGGTTTAGTGACTGGCTGTGCTCTCACCAGTTTCATTTACTCCGGTTTAGGGCTGTCACTGAGAGTAACTTGATGCTGTGACACTATTAGTGACATAAAAAAAAAAGAAAATCAATAACAAAGTGTAACAGTTAAACAGAAGTACTACAGCTAGAACATGGACAAATCTAGTTTGGCAGTGATGTAGAGGATGGGTAGGTTAGTTACCTACTAAAAAAATATATTTCCATAATTTTAAAATAATATTTTTTAGGTAATGTTTTAATTCAAAGAAGAATTAACACTGGCCTGTGTTTACATGAAGGTCAGACTAGATGATACTCATGTTCAGCCTTATCTGTGAAGATACTTCAAGATCTCTGTTTCCTCTATAGTACAAGTGATGCTGCTTACTAGGTTGTTTTTGTGAACAGATTCCTCCTGCTTGCTAGGCAGACAAGTGCCTTTCATGTTTTCTGCATACTTTAAATTTTTAAATTATTTTCATCTGCTTCATCTAAATGTTGGTATGCATGAAGTATTGCCTACAAGCAGTGTATGTTTTCCTTTATCCTGAATGCTTGTGGATAACAGGACTTCAGTCAGACATACCCAAATAAAAGTGGCATCTTTTTTTTTTTTGCTAACTATCTGTCCCCTTCATCTCTGTCTGAAAGTTTTTTTTCCCCGCTCCCTGTCCTGTTTTTTCCTTCAGTCACGTGAAAACATTTCTCAAAACAGTCCTCCCAGTCTTTCTGGAAAATGCACTTGCATTCTTGGTGGGGTGCAGATGAACAGGCTTGCACTGGTCCTTTTCTACCTAGTGTCTCCACGATAACACCAGGAATTCTGAAAGTGTTTAGCAGAAGAACGAGAAAATACAAGGATAAATGTATCCACTCTTTGTTAATGCAAATACCTCTCCAGTATTTATTCACCCAGTGAATCGTCCCTCCTTTACAGAATGAGTAGAGAAGGACTTTTTGCTTTTGTTTGCGTTGCAGATCTGTTGTGCAAATGAGATCTGTCATGCACTCTGTATTAGTTCTGTGTACATGATGCCCACTGTTGCAGAAAGCTTATTAGCAGGAAGGGCAAAAGAAACAGGTTCAGTAGAATACCAACCATGCTTTAAATCCTAAGTGTGGACCGAGGAGCACCAGAAATAAGTTTTATCCATGTTGTGAACTTTATTTTAAATATCCAGTGTCTTCTAAGGATGATACAGGATATGCCACAGGAACTGTTTTTGCCACTTGAGATTCTCGAGATGGTGTTAAAGAGATATAATACACCATAGTCCACTCGGTATCACAGCTGCGCGAAAGATGGTTTCAGTAGCGTCATTTATATTCAGCAGCTCTAGGTGAGAGTATTTTATTTCTCTCCATTGGTGGTATCTGGAATGGAATTTGTTTTCTTATATCAGGCATATTATCTGGTAATATTTTGTATGTTAAGTGGTTTTCAACTGTGTGTTAAGAAGCATAGCTGACATTTACTGCATGTTTGTTCTCTTACTTTTGCTGTTTTAGAGTGAGGGAACAGCCAAAAGCCCTTAGTGCCATCTGTGGTGCTAAGAGATGGGTTTCAGATTCCTCTTATGGGTGGGATTTCCAGATACCCCATTTTGTAGACGTGGCTATTCCAACATAATCTCTAATGTTGTGATTATCCAACCAGAAGGTGGTGAAGTTACAAATAACTGGTGACCTGTCTTTTTCTGCCAGCGTGGGGTTGAAATGGTGAAAGGTATTGCTCCCAGGCACAGGGACAGGAGAGCTTACTGTCAGCAGGGGTTTGCAGTGACAAATCATAGGCAGTGGATTTAACCCAAGGAGACCACACTGTGAGTGCCCTGCCAAACGCTTTTGTTTGCTCACTAAGGTTGTCTCTGTCTTTTGGTTTCAGCTATTCATTTATTAATTATTTCCATCAAGGCACTAGTAGCTTGTGGGTCGTTGAACCTCTGTTGATGAATACATGGAGCTGTGCATGATCACTTGCACTTGAACCTTCAGTGTCTAACAGTTTCTCTCAGTTTAACTTAAATTGCCTGGCCAGAGAGTGGGATCAAAGTGAGTGTGCTTCCTCGTCCGTCTTTTCATGTCCATATTGCTCTTAATAGTCTGCTTATAATTTAGCTGCTGGCATTCACTGCAGACTTGGAACACCTACACGTGCCTTCTGTTCCTGCGGTAGGTTATGTTGAGATGCTTCTAGCGAAGAGCCGTGCGTAAGGGATGATGCTACAGGGGAGATGGACTGCAAAGAAACTGTGCGCTTGGGCACACTCTAAGGTCATCTCAAGATGGTGCTTGAGTGCAGGATTGCGCCTGTATACCATACGTACAAGAAAAGTTTAGCTTTGGTTTCAAAGGCTAACATTGATCTTGCTCCTTTTTGAGAGGCACTGTAATGAAAAAAAAAAAAGAAATCCATTCAGACAGCCATTAGAGAGGTGATTAGGGCATAAAGATGTACTCTTGGGACACGGAGGGTCTGACTCTGAAAGATTAGATGTGCTTCGTGGACTTGTCAGCCTGCGTGGCTGTGCCGTCAGATCCACACTGATATGCAGGACTCCAGCGCAATCTGGCCAGTTCTGGCAGCTGGGGCTGCTGGGTTGTATCACCTTGGAGGATAGAACGGGGGATGATGCACCCCCCTCCCTCCTTTATCTCTGCTCTACTCTCGCTCCAGTGCAGTCTGCAGGATGCCTCGCTTCTCAACAGGGAATCCGACTGTGACACCGGTTGATGCAGGTTATTAGAGGTCTGCAGTTTTGGAGGAGCCATATGTCTGGAAAAAACATTGGAAAGTACTGTCCAAATATACACTTGCCATTTTACACCATTCTTATAGCTTTGTCCACAAGTGTGCGCACAACAAAACAAAAAGATTCATGCTGTTGGTTTAACCTGGTATTATTATTCATTCCTTAAAGACTAGTTTTAATTTTAGAAATAATTGTATGACCAGAAATTACGGAAAATTGAGTAAAAAAGAAATTATAAATAAGTTCTCTTTTGAAAAAACCTGGAGAAGAGGTGCTACATTATTATTGTAGTTCAGCTTTTGTATCCTCTAGGACACAAAAGAAAAAGCATCTCTTATGGACAAAGAACATTCTACACAATATACTTAGTATTTTTCTGAGGTGGATAACATGAGCTTTGTGCAAGTAAAGCTAAGCAGAAACCCTGCGTAACTACAGCCAAATGTATATATTTAAAATTGTCACTACAGAATGTAAACGAGGTGGGGACAATTGTATGGTATTAACATTTCAGCTTCTGATTTTTATTTTTATTTTTTTATTATTATTATTTTCCTTGCTAATTTTAACTCTCTGTTAAACTTTAACTGGTTGGATTGGAAGTTGGTGTGCTGAATTCTTGCTTCAGCCTTTTTTATTTAAAAAAAAAAAAAATCTAAAAAAAAAAGAAAACTAAGAGCAGAAAACCGCCAAACTGAAAAACCTTTAATCGAAGCAGTTTTCATGTTTGAGAAAATGAAATTAAAGAGTATTACTTTGCCTATACTGGAAGATTTCTCACCTCTAAAAAGCCCCTGTGCCCCCTCACTTGACCCCAGTGTTACCCAGCTATACTCCAGCAGGGGCTGGGGCTCCCCCTCCGCGGGCACTAGTGTCTGTTCCCATGGACGTGCCAAGCAGCTTCAGATCTGGCTTGGAGGCTCCTGCCATTAGTTCCCTGGGCCACATAGCTGCTCCGGCCGTTCAGGGTGTGCATGTTGGGTGACACATCTCCCGTGATGGTGAACTAACTTTGCATGTCACGTTTCAGCAGCAGAAGCCATGGGAGCTGACTTCATATTTCCAGTGCAAAGGAAGGTTATTTTACTGGAATGTGCTTGTCCGTGGAAACAGAAATGACGTGTGAGAATGGGGTGTTGACAAAATCCTGACAGAACCCAAGATATTTTTTTTTTTTTGACAGAATAGTGTTTGTCTGGTGTCCTGCACAATGCCTTGGTGGGTGGGAAAGCCAAGCACCTAGGACAGGCGGCGTGCAGGCTTGTTGGACTAGACTCTGGAGCTTGCTGGTGGTAGCCTACCAGGTGAACCACCCAGGGGTCCTGGGACAGTCCTGGCTACAAGCTTCAGTCCTCTGGTTTGCTGCCTTGGCCACATCTGGTGGTTCGCTTGTTTGCAAAGTCGCTCTGAGCTGGTTCCCGTGTCAGGCTGTGTCCGCATCGCTTGTTGATGTGCAATGACGGGGGGAATCTGCAGGGCCAAACAGGCAGTGGCCAGTACCTCGGCATGTTTCGGTGGTTTTCTGTTGGATTATTCCTGTCTGAGTTTAGCAGTTGGACTGCATTAGGTATGCTGTTGGAAGTGGTTGGTTGGGGTTTATTTTCATCTCGAGCAAGTGTAGTTTGAGTGTCGGGACCTCTTCCTGGTGCAAATAAAAGCGCTAACTATGGGGGATTCATTTAAAAAAGATAACTGTGGATTTGAACCAACAAGGTAATGTGTGTGTACCCTGGGACTGCCTAACCTACCTTCCAGAAGGACGTCTCCAACGCAATATTATTTTTCTAACCATATTCTCTAGCAGCTGAGCCATGTTGCCTTAAATTCTCAAATTAAAACAAAATAGCCTAAGGTAAAGAGAAAACATGGGAAATAGTGAGTCCAAATGATTTTGAAAAGTGTAAGCAACTGCAAAGAAAGGCTTAAAATAGAGTTAGACACACCTCTGTTTTGCTAACAATGCTACATATCTTGTCTGGTTTAATATTAAGAATATTTGTTGGCATTTGGTACAGTGGTTAGGTTGCTTTATGTTTTAAGCTCCTATTAAATGTGAGGAATTTTTCTAAAATCCTGTTTTAGATCATAAAGCCAATCTTTGCCTGTTTCTCCTAACCTGCCACGATCTCACTGCCCCTCAAGAGCAGGCTTTCTGGCAGATGGTTTTTGCTGTGCTATTGTACGTGCAACCCCTCTTTTGTTTGAACACTTTCAGCTCTGCCCGCGAAGTGACACCCCAAGAATGGTTAATTCTTGACAATTATGATTTCAGTGCCTTTTCTGCTGCCACAAAGCCATCTTTCAGCAAGCCATTGTTCCGATGGCCAGCTCTTTATCTGGAACACTGCAATCATGTTTCCTCTCCTATTAGTACATCCAATCTTTATATGTTTAGTCTTAGAGAAAGACGTAATAGATCATTCTGTTGTTATGCTTCATAGTTGTTAGAGAAATAAAATTGGACTTTTAATGAAAATCCTTTTGTGCCTAGAAATGGAATTATTAATTATTATTATTTTTTAAGCAAGTCAGTATTTTAAATCTGACCTTCCCCATCCTTTCACCTAATTTGCCACTTGGCCTGAAACTTTCCCTCTGGTTGAAACGGGCAAATTCTGATTTATATTTGGCAGGGAGCTGGCCCACTTCCAGCATCTTCGTCTTTGTATGACATAAAGAGATCTTTACCTCGTACCACGGCAAACCACCAACTTCCCCCAGGAGCGCCGAGCCAATCCCAGCAGCTTGCTTTATGCGTTCTCAAACTACTTATTCATCTGTCTTTCTTCAGACCTGAAGACTCATACTGCAGTGGAGAACAAAAGACGGGTGTTGCTGTACTTTACCCAGCCAGAAACTTCTTCGCCCTCACATTGTGCCTGTGTTTCTCTGTCTCTGCCTTTCAAACCAGGCATGTTCAGTAGCACAAAGCACAAGGCAAAGTAAATGTCTAACTTCATTTTGTAAGGAAAAGAGATTTCTTTTTTCTACTGCCTTTGAACTAGGCCAACTGCAGTGTTCAGAAGCTAGCAAACGGGGAGAATCCTTTGTAGTGGTATTTTTTGAAAAGAGGTCATCCACAGCCTGGTGTCACTCCGTGCCTTTTGCATATGGAAGTGCTGGTTCTAGTTTGCTGTAAAAGAATGATGGCTCACCCTGCCCGAGCACAGCGATGCTGCTGCCTCGCTGCAGATCTTGGGTGCTGCCTCCAGCCCTGGAAAGTATGTGCAATCTTGGTTTGCTCGATTTGTTTTATGATTTATGTTTCAAGACAAGATGTGACACCAAAAGCAGAGATATCCAGAATGACTGGGCTGTGTTTGTATGATTGTATTTATAGGATTGTATTTCCACGCCAGTTCTAATAGTACCTACAGGTCTCAAGAGAGTATCTCATCATATTACAGAAAGGATAGTCCAGACCCTGGTCTGGGCACTTTCCCATTTCGGCCATGTGAAACAACACATGTCTCAGAAACAGAAAATATCTTACAGGGAACAGGTCTCAGATGGAGTAGAACATGAGCTGGATCTCCTTTTTCCTATTAATTTGCAAGACTGAGTTACCAGTGTGTGTTGTAACGGTCTTCGACCGCTTCCCTTGCGGTGTGTCATTTTCATTCCCCCTTCAGGATTAAAACTACAGATGTTGATGCTTTTGAAGTGAAAGCAGGTACATATGAGTGATCTTGAAATATAACCTGGATCTAGTAAATGGTTTTGAAAAAGATTCCCATTTTGTGGTGCAAGAAAAGAATATCGTTATAGTTACCAGTTACCTAGGGCTGGGCTAAGAATCTGGCTGTTTGCATTCATGCTAGGTTTAAAAACTGCCCTTTAGAAACTCCCACTCAGTTGATAGCAGGAACAGCTAAACTTTCCCTCATCAGCATAATATTCTCCTAGGTGCCTAATGCTGTGCTGCTGGGCATACTTGGAGCTGCCAACTCCTAGATCCCACCAAAGCCTCACTGGGATTCAGAGATCAGATGTTCTGCCTGTATTTTCTGGAGTGATTGATGTGGCAGAGTTCTCCACGTACCTGCGACCAGCTTCAGATCTGTGTAGAAACCTGCTGAAGTTACAAGGAGAGGAGATTGAAAGGCCCTGGGGATAGAAGAGGTCTAAACAGAGCTAGATAAGAATTGAGGCCACGGCAGGTCTTTCCTGGTAACCTACAGCGGGTGCATTCCTGTGAAGCACAGAACCATGCCAAGTCCAGTTTATGACTTTGACACAATTTCCAATTTAACCTGTTATGGAGATGCTAGTTTTGCTTTGTGAGCCCAATATTTCTATAGTGAAGAAATCATTCACGGTGTGACTTAAGCAGTCTTAAATACTGCTGCTGCTGCTGCTGTCTCTGGTGATTCTTGTGATTACAGTCCCTGTTCCCTTCCGCCTTGTGCAACTGCAATGCAACAAGCCAATTGGCTAATATCCTCCCTTCTCAACAAGAACCAATTCATACGGAAACACATTTTGTTTATGGTCATTTTAGCCCGTGTAGCTAGAAATGCTGTTGCTGCTCCTAAAATTCTCACTTTGCTACACTAGGGCATCAATACTTACGTAATTTTATTTCCTTGCTCATTTATTAGACAGTGACAGAACATACAAAAATGCTCCGTCAAATAAAAAGGAAGAATGACTGTTAGCCTGCAGTTATGCTTGTAAATTCTCAAGGGGGAAAAAATAATCAAAGAAAAATTATTTGTTACAAGAAAGTTATTAAAAAGCTGACTTAATTAGTTTTTCAAAATTTCTTGCTGTATGTTGTTTTGTATGTTTAGGTAGCTTTTTTTTTTTTTTTTTTTAGGTTAGAACCAACTCTCACTGCATTCAAGTATTAAAGAAGTTTTAATGGTCTGGATAATTTTCAGAAGGAAAATTAATTAAAGAAACCATTTTTCTGGTGGCTATCAATCTCATGGCTCTCCAAGCCCAAGCTATACTTTCCTTCTCCTTTCCAGCATACTAATGTGCTACCAATTTACAGGAGAGTAATTGCATTTTCATGCCCATGGCTTTTCATGCATTCCATTTTAGAAAGCTGAATGGCTATTTTTATTGATAAGGCAAGAAGTTAGAAGCATCTCAAAAAATCTTCCTGTTGACCTTTTATTTTCCCTCTTTCTCCTAAACTGTCTAACTAAAGAGTGCTAGAAGTGTATTTTCTGACAAATTAAGTGCTGTGACATCATTAGGCCTTTGAGTTTAGTGGCCCTGAGTTTTAATTAAATGTCAGACAAATACCATTCAATTCTGCCAACAAAAACAGAGTGTTATTTGCAGAAAACCTCAGCATGTCACCACTTTACCTTGCTTGCTTTCCCTCTGCCTAGTGATACTCAGTGACATGCCCCAGAATAATTCCACCGAGTATATTAAAAACAAAACAGTTATTGTGTTGTGCAACTTGATACTTTGTGGCCATCACAAGGAGACTTAGAAGCTTTTAATCCTGGTATTATTTAATTTAAACTGGTATTTTTGTGCTATCTACCGTAATAACTCTTTGCTGCTGTATAATCTACCTCCTTTCAGGGAGATTGTAATGCAGTTTCCAAGCCACGTGACATATAGAGTCTCCCAAATAAACAAATGGAAATTTTTCCTATCTTCCCATGCTTTGAGCACTGTGTTTGTTGCCCCTTGTAAAACTTGTGCTGTGCTGATGTAGCTGGCGTTGCCCATTGCTGGAGATTACTTCTGGAACCCAGAGGCACTGCTGTTAACTCCCGCGCTTATTGTGCGGGCAGCAGTCGGTGCAGGCACTCCCTAGGAGAAGACCTGGAACAGGTTTGTCCTGGCAATTGGAGGAAACAGAATTGTGTTCAGGAAAACTTGATTTCCTATCGGGTAATGAGCAGCTCTTATGGAGTCCATGCTGTTCATCATGTAGTGGAGCCAGAATCAGCCACTGACCCAGCCTGACTGTTTGGATCTCTACTTTTCCATCTTTCCTTTATGTTAACTTCGGTGAATTTTTGTTGGTTTGGTTGGTTTGGTTTTGTTGTTATGTTTTTTCTCATATGGAATAATACCATGTTATTTTTTTGGCATCACCCGAAGACACGGTCTTTTACCTGTCTAGCTCAACAGTGCTGCATTAGAATTGTGACCTAATGGAAACCATATCAGCTTAGCAGAGCTTAAAAATTACTTAGGGTCAGTTATGTCTCACTTGATCGATTGTGCTAATTTTGAAGGCCAGTTAAAGGATATATTTGATTCCTGTATTTCAATGCTTGGCTAATTTGTACAAAACGTGATGCAGAGAAGGCAATTTTCCTCAATAATTATTGAAAGCTGCTTCAGCTCTCAGTTGCTTGGGTATACTGACATTAGTTTTAGTGCATTTACTCCCAAATAATGCCAGTCTAATTTAAGATTTATATAATATTCCAATAGTACCTAGGTATATAATATTCTAATATTCTAATAGTGCCTAGATTTCAAGTATTCCTTCTCGTCTGTACATCTGTAAGCATATTAAAACAGATGAGCTTCCACATTCCCTAGATTTTGTTTTAATTTATATATGTTTATATATAAATACAAAGCCTTTGCTATCAAAGGGTTAGCTGGGATCCTCCTCTCCCCTCATGGATATAGGGTACCTTATCCATGTACCTCAACTCTGGGAATCTTCCCTGTACCTAATCCTCTGAGAAGACAATGAGACTGTTGAAGACTAAAAGATAGGCTGCAGCAATAATTAAATAAGCTAAGACCCAAATAAGAAAGAGGTGAAAGGGAAGAAAAGGGAATTTATGGGCAGTGGGGGAAAATGACAGAGCTGCACCTACTGTGACTGGCAAAGACACTAATTACTCTGGCCTCTGCTTCCTTAGGGACCTGTTATGGTACTGTGAGAAGGATCTCTGAACTTCTTGGGTTCCTTGGTCTAGTTCAACATTTCTTAGAGGGGTCAGCATTTTCCTGCAAATAATTTCCAAGACTTGTTATAACAGCAGGTGGCTGGGCAGAGGAGGAAGACCATGCTCATACATCGATATCACAGGCTTTTCTATTTGTTCACTTTTTATTTTTCTTGGTGGTGCTGCTCCCATCACCATTGACACTGCAGAGGCTGTGCAGGCTGGCTGGCTGGCCAGCCTACCTGTTCATCTGCAGTAATTGCCTTGCTTTGATTTGGATTTTGCTTTCTCTTCTTCTCCCTTTGACTGACTGGAAGTCTTCTGAGAAGAGGGCTGGAGGTCTGGGTTTTGTGATGGTCCATAGAGACTATAGTTTGGGGAATTTGTGAAGGAAGATCACCTTGTTTCTTCAAATGGGGAAGAGGAGGTCCGGTGAAAGGAAGTCAAGATATGGACATATGCTACAGAGAATTTTCCTCAAGGCCACTGCTGGCAATAGCCATTCTCCATAAAGAAGTGCTGTGCAGGACTAGAAGGACTATAAAGCTCCAGGCTTTATCTTCCAGCCTTTAGGTGCAACCAGGTGGCCCTGCAGCGCAAAATATCTGCTGCAGGGTAGAAGGGAAGTATCTTCCCCTCTTATTTTAATCTCTGTGAACATGGTGGATTTCACGACTGAGAAGCTGTATCTGAGCTAGCCTGAAACAAGCACAACCTAATTAACTCTGCAAAGAAAGGCTAATAAGCTGAATAAATATGTGCATTACATGCCTTGCTCTGGGGCACAAAACAAGCACCCTTAGTATCAAATTATTATTAAAAAAAGCCCAACACCCTACCGAAACATTACTTTGTCAGGTTTGAAGTACTGTTTCATTATTTTTGGCACTTTGAAGTGGAAAATGACCAAAAAATAATTGTCTCAGAGGCCCAGAGGAGAATTGGAGTAAATGTTGTGCAGTTGCTCGACTTCTGAGGGCACGAGTCCTGGGGAGCTGGACACAAGCCACTGGTACCAGCTGGCCTCCAGCCAGCCTTCTCCTGCTGCTGCCATTCAGTGGGAATACACATGGACTGCCTCTCCCCTGCACGCTTCAATCCCAAAGGGACATGGAGTACTGGTTAGGTATGAATTTACCAACTTGGGAAAACGTTGACTACTTTATTTATAAATATATGTGTATACAGGCATGTATAGGATTTAGAGGGATGCTTTTGTGATCTGCAGTGTCCTTTCCCTGGTGGCTACTCCTTGATGTAATAGGTGGGAGAAGCTCAAAAAGGTAAATCAAATTTTCAGCGTGCTTCGCAAAGACTTGGTGTTGTCTTGATTCCCATTATAATTCACTTACCACTAAGGGCTGAATTGGAAAACTCATAACAAAACATATTGACATTTCAAGCCTTTTTCACCCACATTATTTACGGTTTCTTGCCTTGCTGAGTTTTATTGAAACTCTTATTTTGCTCTTTTGTTCAGCATCTGAAAACTACTAGGCTGAAAAATATGCTATCCTTGCTGTCTGTAATTAGCTCTTAAATGATTCCAATTCCCAATGAAATGTTTTTTACATATGGAAATGAAATGTGTTAAAAATTTAATAGAAGCTTTGTAGGTACATTCCCTTTTGCAAAATCAGGAAGAGTTATTATGGCATAAAAGCTTTGAAATATAATTTTCCCCTTAAAAATTAAGCATAAGCCTTAAATAAAGAGTAACTACAACCTGTTCATTGGACACAGTTTTCTACGGCTAATACAGTTACAAGTCACAAATGTTAGATGATAAATTTTTTAGGGGGGGGCTGGAAAGAATGGTTCATTTGGTGGACTGGAAATATATGTGCCACTGTTTTTTTGCTATGTTCCACTTTAATCTAGCTCAATCTGAATTAATTTGATACCGAATACTGACCCCATTTTGGGGCTGGGTTACAAGCTGGTCTCAGTTTGGTATCTAACAGGCAGCTTTATGTGTTTAGAAAACCACCACTATATTTTGCACTATCATTAACAAAGTTAATGGAAAAGCAGAAGGATAAAAATTCTAAAAATAGTTCTTTAATCCTGGTATTTCTTCTTGTTTAGGACTCTGAAAGACCGTGTGTTGGCACTGTCACTATTAAACATGGGGGATGAGTGAAAGCTTTTTCTCTCAGAAACCCAACATTAATTAACTCTGAGGGTATGATGATAAAATTTGTGACTAAATAGAAAGAGCCAAGGAATTCAATGTAATGTTCCTGAGATTAACCCTGAGACAAGTCAAAATAATGGCATTAAAGAAAATAAACTCCCAAACTACTGTTGTAGCAGCAGCTTAAATAACTTTCCATTAATTTAAGGACACTTGTTACAGAAACAAATTTTCAACCAAACCATGTGGCTGATATTTTAAGCAGGTTTTGTGTAGCACCATATTTTTCTTACATGTCCATGTTTACTGCCCCAAGCTGTTATCTGCAAAATGTCATAGTGGATAGAGACAAACGATAAGCAACTTTCTTTTCTGAGAGTTTTATAGCATTTTTATAGTGCCAGTAATCATAAATTGTTCTGAAGTAAACAGCTAACACTTGTCCAGACTGATGTTAATATAAACGTGGAGACTGTGCTACTTTATAAAAAAGTCTGCTTTGAAAATGGTATTGAAAAGCCATTAGATGTGAGAAAGAATCCGGCTGTCTAATGGTGCCTTGGGCTGTGATCCAGTGTTGATTGAATTTGACTAGCAAAGGGGTCCTCAGTGATGTGCCTTTAGGGCTAGAGGCAAGATTAACGCCTTCCTAGGAGCCTCGTCCTTAAGCAGGGTCCTGGATCTGAGTGCTGAGCAGAGCTTGGATCCTGACTTAGAGTTCCAGGGTTCAGGGTCCGCTCTAGCAATAATTTGTTACTGCTGTCGGAGTAATGCCCGGAGCATTGCAAACTCAACTCTGGCCCCCATACCGCTTGCCGGTGTACAAGCGGATAATAAAACAAGTTGATGCATGCTCTTGAAAGGCTTAAAAAAAGGTCCCTTGGACCTGGGATTGCGAATGAAAGGTAAGTGCCCCCAGGAATATTCCGTTTGCATTGGAGTGGGAGCTTGCTGAAGCCCGAAATGCAAACCTGCCATCAAACAACTCATTTAAAGTCTTGCTGTTGGCTTTACAGCACCTGTGACTTCACTGCAGACTATTTTTGGGGGTATGATGCTAAATACAGACTTTTCGCAGGTGAAACCTTGAGAGGGCTTTGGGGGTTTTGCTTTCTCTTTGTGGGGCAGGCTCGGGGGTTGTTTTAATTGATGAAAAATGTTGGTAATAAAATTGAAGATTTTACCTGTGGAAATATTTCATGACCTATCAGCAGCTGATAGTCGACGATGCTTTCTGCAAGCTAGGCTCAGATAAGTTATAGCTATCCATATAATAGCTCTCTTTAAGGGTGTTTTTTTCCTTATGTTGAATATGAACTCTCCCTTCTGTAACTCACAAAGCACTTAATGTTTTGCGGGCCTCTTTCTTTGAACAGGTGAAGAACTTTCAGTGCTTTTTTTGTTGTTGTTGTCTCTCACTACATTGCATAATCCCTTTCTTTAACAAAAGAAAGATGAAGTCCTTAAATGCCCAGTAAACAGCAAGTACTTTGCAGAGCTATGAATTACAAATTACTGTGACAGTTAACCATTGAACAGGGATTTTTAAGCAGCATCTCTGCCTTTTGTCACTGGCAGCCATTTTCACTCTAAGACATGGATTGTATAATTTCTTAGCTGAGCTAATGTACCAGAATTTTATTTATTACGTTATTGGACAGATGGAGTGGTGCTCTGGTTAAGCTACTGCTTTGGCATGAAGGAGGTTGAAGTTCTAAATTTGCCGTATCCAGTATGACCAGGGCACACTTAATTTTGATGCCTGTTGCTTGCCTTGCTCCTAAGTGTTCTCAAAGCACAGGTTTTTCCTTTCTATGGGAATGAACGCCTACAGCAGAAAGGAATCCTCACCAAAAATAGTTTTAGGCTACAAGTGTATAAGTTCAGTAACAAAATATTTTGAACTACCACTTCGGTAGGCACGGCACAAAGGGGAAGATGTGCTTGTAAGTTGGTTAGGCTAACTGATACCCCTCCACTCTATAATAACTTTTTATTTTTGCATTGCTCCAAGAGGTGATTTTTTTGCCTTGCAATAAAAAAATACCTTTGTAACGTTAGGGTGAGGTTTTGACCTAATGCTAGCCAATTTATTATTTATTCATTTTATTTTATAATTTATTTTTCTGCAGACAAGATTTTATTAGCTTCTACTGACTTCATTTTAGATTTTAATAGATGGATTGTCAAATTCCCATTTTAAGAGCTTAACCTCTAGCTGAAGTATCTCTCTTGTGAGATGTTGAGAGCTGGTGGCCCTGTCACTGTATCCACTTTGTACTGAACTGTGAAGTGCCTTCCTCCTTTTCCATGGCTATCTAGGCATCTAGTCCCTTTGTTCAAGACAAAGTAAACAATAAAATCGCCTGCTGCTGACTTGTGATGTTCTTAGGTCCTTTATAGGAGTAGGAAAATGCTTCCATTCCGCTTTTACAGGCTACACGTTTTCTCCAATAAGTAGTTTATTGATCTCTGAAGGTGTTTGTTCTGCTGTATATTTTAAACATGTGCTTTTATACAAGGATTTGTTGGTTGTCCGTTCTGTTGCAGAGAATGGAAATGCAGGGGTTGTTCTCTTACATATTTTAGTGATAATAAGCAATACTCTTAACATGGCTGGATGTTAATCTAGTCAACTCAGCTGTGCAGAGGAATTGTCACGTGATGCTGGTACTGACAGCCTTTTGAAAAACCTTCACTGCTGCCTTTGTGCTGGGGCGAGTAATTTGTGAGTCACATTTTGCGTGGTGTCTGGGGGTTTGCTAGTCTACCAAACACAGATTTCAGTGCTGTTTCTTTCTAGAAAGCTGAAAAAATAAACAGTAACTTAGAAATATCCCTCTGCCTCCCAGTGAGATAAATCTGAGTGAAACTGTTTCTGCCAGCGCTGGCTGCTTTAGTAGGCTGCGGTGATCGCTTCAGACATTGTTTCCCTCTCATTCCATGACTCTTCTTTTGGCATAACAGGGAGTGATCCTTTCCTTTCTGATATCATCGTGTGTTACAGTTCAGGTCTGCACGGACACCGGCGTGCGTGTGGACACGTGGACACGTGGTGCGCAGTGACAGATTGGTGTGCAGTTCTTGGCCGTGATTTTTTCCAGAAGAATTCTTTCCCTCTCGCTGGCATCACTAGGCTGAGGTGAGATCATGTCTTCCACCTGGCACGGTCAGGAATACTTGCATTTCATCTGAGGAAATGGTTGCGCTTTTGCTAGGGGCATACCTTGTAAGATTCATAGCATTGCTCCTTTCACGTATATCAGTGTTACTTGAGAGTGAGTCTGCTGTGCTCAGCTGCTCATTTTACTAGAGAAGAAGGGTAAGATTAACAGCTTTGTTTAAATCACATGTCATATTAAAATTGTTTTGCAGTATGGGTACTTAAGAGCATAGAAGGGTTTTTATGTTTCAGTTGTGCCATCCAGTACTTGTTGCATCTGCTTGATGTTAGCAGCTGTCTCTCAAAATCTGTCGTGAGTCTGGAGTAAAAGAAGTGTGGGAGAAGTCATCTCAAGAAAAAAGTACATGTAAAAATACTTGGAATCGCATGCTAGCAAGAACATTACCTGAAGTGATCGTGATATAATGGATACATTGCATTGGTTCAGCATATATGGTGTCTCGCTCATCCTCAGGCTCTGTGAGAAGTGATTAAAAAACCAGACACCAGCCTCTCAGATGTTCTGAACAAGATTCAAGGGTAGTGAGCTAAAGTGACTAAATTCTGTGTAAACGTCTGCCTCCGCTAGCTTTAACATTGTCACAGGTTTCTATGTGCTCTACACTAATGTCCTAAAGTCATATATTGTTTAATTTATACGCGTTGGCACTAGAAGAAGAAAAATCATTTTAGTCTAAATATGTTAGGTCAAATGTTAGGAGTTATGAGGAAAGGAATAATTAAAAAAAAATGTCTCGGTCTGCAGTCCTCCTATGTTTTCAGAAATGTGTACAGTGTTCATTTCCCTATTGGAAGAAAAAAACAATGATGAAAGATGTTAAATGATTTCTGTTTGAGGATTAATTAAACTACTGTGCATGAGGTTCAGAAAGAAATGATTGGGGGAATAGGAAGACACATAAAATCCAGAGCAATTTGGAATGATTGTTCTCTGTCTCTTCCAATACAAACCCCTACCCCTATTATTATTGATTGAAACTAACAGCCAGTAGGGTTAAAAAAAAAAAAAAAAAAAAAAAAAAAGACTAATATGCAATTCGTGCTACATGGAGAGGTAATTATTTTCCACCAGGGACTTTGGATGCTAAAATATACTGTATGTTTAAAGGTGATTGGGCAGATTTGTGGAAGAAAAAGCTGTTAAGGTCTGTTTAGGACATGGATGCTAGCTCTGCCTTGAGAAATTCTTGTGCTACAGGTCTATAGGATTGGAAAGTATTCTGAGGCAGAATCACGCAATGCCTCATGTGTTGCCTATATATCTATTACTGGTCAATTTATTCCTTTAGGGGTATTATCCAGTTTTCAGTTTCTTTAATCATGCTTTTTTCCCCATGTGGAAGCATGGAAGTAAGGAATGCAAAGTATGTCTCTGTGTGTGGGAGAAGAGAGTCTAAAAGTACTTTTTTCTATGTCTTTTTTCATTACTACCAAAATGCATATATATTTTCCATAATAATTTCAACAGCTGACTACAACTAGCTGTGACTTATCCCTTTGTAACAGGTATTGGATCACTTTCTGTGTGTAAACACAGATCTCATTAGTCTTTGTCTAAAACTTTCTTTCACAGCGGATGTTAAAACAGCAATACTGTTGTTAAGTAGCAGCATGGGCAGACTATATGTTGATACTCAAGAAGACATGCTTTCTTCTTAGTGTGGACATTTGCTTTATGGCACATCAGAATTAGAGGGATATTCTACTCAGCATCAGCCAGTCACTGGAAATGCTAACCAGCATATTGACACAATAAGAGGGCAAATTATTAAAAATTCTCAAAAGGAAGAAATGCCCTTTTGATGCAGAAAGTTGTACATAGCATTAGAGATATAGGTGATCACAGTTGTACTTCTCTAGTTGGATTTAAGCATGTGCCTTGTGGCTGAGTAACAAATTAATTCAGCTGAAAATGCAGGAAAACCAGGTAGGCAGAGTGTAATTCAGCCTCTGTGTCTATCCACAAAGCAGCTCTGGATCTTTACTGTCACAAGTGCTCAAAGGTGTTATTTTACATCTCAAATGGATATTTAGTTTGTCATTAACCACATGATCTGTCTAAAATTCAGACATAATTAAATAGCGTGATAAATAGAGAGGTCATTTTTAATTTCTTTGGACTGGTGAATGTGTGAGTGACTTTTTCAAATGCACTAAGGAAAAGACGATATCCCACGGTACCTAATAGAGAAGCAATTAAGTGTATTGAATGGAGTGGCTCTCACCCTAGTGGCAAGAACTTTTTTGTCTGCTTGAGAAGTAAAAGTAGCACTAAGTGCAATATTCTGGTGCTGGTTTCACCAAACCTGTGTTTTTAAAATCAATGCTAATGTTTTCTCATTGATTTACCTAACTGGGCTGATTGCCATTGAAATTTTGTACTTTTTTTGATGGTAAAAAAAATATAAACAAAACTTTTTCTAGGTAAAATGCAATTAAAAGAATATCTGCTGTCACAATATTTCACTTATTATCAAATTTATTATTACATATCTCCTAGAACACCTTCCAAGGCTTAGAGAAGCAAGCAATGAGAAGAACCTTCAGTGGCCTTTCACAACACCTGTCATCCTAATGATAGCTGCTGTGAACTTTTAGCAAATTAAAATATTTTTCTTTAACATAGGAGAGAATGTGAGCTGCCAAAGCTCTGTTAGGTTTCACAAACATCTTTTGATCTGTGTTGAAATCTCACCACCAAGGTGAATTGGGGGAAAAAAAATAATAAAAATCATTAAGCAATGGGGTTAAGGCTACCAAAATGACAATTACAAGACAGCAGATGCTAGCTGGGGTCAGTCAGGCTGTGGGTGATCCTCATTGCAGCTGATGCACCTTGTGTTTGATGGGAAAAGTGCTTATTGTGGAGTGGCCTTGCTGGCTTACAGGGGTTTGGCTTCTTTCGTCAAGTGCTCCTTCAAAAAGGGAAGGACTTTCTGTGCTAGGAGCTGTGATTTATTGGCATCGCAATGATGATGGCTTTTGTACTTGCAGGATGATATTAGGCAGGAAATACCGGAATCTGGGATGCTTTTTGCCTTCTCATCTACTTTTTAAAAAATCCAAAAAACAAAGGAGTATTTTTCTTTGATATGATCTACCTAGTCATTTCAGTCAGCTTGAGGCATGAAGTTTGTGTGCCAGCTGCCCCCACTCTGTGCTATGGAATTGCTTTCAGGTTTTTTTAGACCCGTTTTCATACCAGGTCAGAGCCGGTATTTGATTAATAGGAGACTTAATCAAAAGCTAGGTTCAGGGTCCCTTGCTTTTCCCATGCACAAACCTGATGGAGACTCATGCTGTTAATAAACTTTATGTATCGGAACCTCTTCTCCTGTAGCCTCAACATGGGATATTTCTTATGGATGTTTCTTCTCCAAAATGTCTCAAAACAGTAGACCCCTGCTCTATAGCCCCTATTTTTAATGAATTTTCTTTCTAGGATTATGTACACCCCCCTTTCCTGCCTCTTTTCAGGCATCCCTCTTTGCAAGGACCTTTTGGAATTCTCCCTCTTATTTTTCCCTATCAGTGCTCTCAAAGAAAGGAGCGAGCTGTTGTTTCTTCCTACAACTCAAAAAGAAAGACACAATGAGCTTTAGACTGTAGAAAATGCAGCTATGCGTACATAAATGGAAGTTCAGTCAGGATAGGTTTTTCTTAGCAGTATAAACTCTCTCCTTCTTTTGTATACCTGCTGTGAATGCTTATTGTTTTGAATATTGTGATAAATCACAGCCGTTACAAGGGTTGACCCTTTGGATTGTAGATATTTGTAAGTACAAGCTGAGTGTTTGTTTCAACCTGTGTAACAGCACAGCTTAGGAGAAACCAAATTTGTCTTTTGTCTTTGACCATTGCAAAAAGAACACTTAAAAAAAAAAAAAAGTAACATTTATAAATATAAATCTGACAAGAAAGCTATTAAAAAGATAGTAAAGATATACTGAATTACTGACAAATCAGTGGATATATCTTAAATATGTCTGAGTCACCTTAAAAGATGATTTTTAATATCTTTTCATAAGAATTCTTGTTCCCACTACAATTTTTTTTTTCCCTTTCACATATTCCTTCCTTCCTTAATTATTCTTTTCTGGCAGAACAGCCCCTGAGACCACATCTAACTGACATTTTCTTAAAACTTGGCACTTAAAAGTGACCTCTCAGATTTCGGTCACTTACAGTGAGCAACACAAAATGAAAAAAGAAAGTCTTATGAAAAAAAGCAATCCTGAATTTGTTTCTGCGGGCTCCTTGGATATCAAGTGTCAGAGCTTGATGCATTTGGAAATGTCTCAGGGACTGTGGAAAGTTGAGATTTCTGACAGAAACACCAGTTCAATCTGAACTTAAGTATCAATAAAAACTCCCTTCCAATAAAGCTTTTACTGTAATAGAATGATATTTCAAAGTTACAATAATAGAAAAATACCTTTTAATGTTGAACACCGTTGAGTCTGGCAGAGAAAATTAAATCCAGCATTTTAGTCTGATTCTGTTTTCATCTAATGTTGGTGTAATCAGCAACTAAGGCGGTATCAGGAAAGATGCAAATCCAAAGACCCGTGTCTTTAGTCTCTGCAGACTTCAGGAAAAATTAACTTTCTCAAGGGATCTCTGTTTTTCCTGTGTATCTTGGGTTTCTTCACTGCACATTTTGCAGTCTTTTCTGGGTTTAGCCATTCTTGATGCTCTGAGCTTCTGAGAGCGGAGAACTGTCTCGCACACAAATGGGTTGTTATGTCTGCTAGTATTAGAGGTGAGAAGCAGACAAGGGAGAGACAGATGCACCTTGTTTCACTCAATTTGGGCTCTTAACCAAGAAAATAAATGTAGTTTCTCTCTTATCCCAAACTGTCAAGTATCTTTTCCATGTGGAAGTTCCCAAGTATACCTGTCAACCTCCAGTCAATCAACAAATTAGCTCCTGGAACCTCTTTTCAAATTTTTGGGTCATGTTTTGGGTCTTCCTTTAAATTTTTCATCCTTCTTAGTGTCTGGACATCCAAGCCAGATAGCAAATAGGTTCTGTCAGAGAGTTCTATCAAGCTCACATCCTTGTGAATTCCTAGAAGAAGGATTTAGCTACTGCTAGGTTTGTCTGCTAGATATTTCACGGTGTTGAGACTGTGAAGATTGACTGGGAGAACCAGAAAGATGGAGAGTAAGTAGTTGGAGAGGTATATAGTATATTGTAGACATGCTCTTAAACCTCTTTCCCCAGGATTTGTGTTGCATTACTCCCAATTAATGATTCGGAGCCTGTCAAGAGGATATAGGTGTCATTCTTCATGATGCAGATGGCTATCAGTCACTATTAAGGTTGCTGTCGCTGGTGAGAAGAGTATGCTTGTGTCTCCCCTCTTCAAATAGTCTCCAGCTGTGAAAAATTATGTCTATTGGTTTATTGATAAATCAAATTCAGTGATTTAAGTTGTTCTATACAAAGATGAAGTTGATATAGTCAGGGGTCCTCAAAGATGGGCATTGAAGAGAATATGAATTTACTGTACAGCCACCACCGTACTGGATAGCGTGTCATGGGAACTTCCTGAGGACATGGGAAGTGCCTGTGGTACTTATTACTTTGGGATGCTCACTGTTCAGAATAATGATGATAATTACTTCATTTTCAATGTAATCTTCTAGTGATTTGTAAGAACTGGGAGCAGCCAATGATGTCCACTTGAGAAAATGCCTTGTAGTGAGTGCTCCTGCTGGAAGAAGAGTATCAGATTGTAGTACATGTTTTGAAGGGTATATTCTTTATTCAGAGAATACTTTCATTATCTATTTCTTATCCCTTATCTGGTGATAAGGAATAAGGAAAATGGCTCAACAGTAGCTTCTAATCTACTTTCTGCAGAACAGCACCTTCCATAAAATATTTGCTGGATGTTACGTGGGATGCTCCAGCTAGTTTGGACTATTACAGTCCTCCTTTCAGGAGCACTGTAAGGGTGTGCTTGGTTAAACATGGAGAGAATTAGAAAGACAAAACCCCAGTTAGAACTCAAGCTGGCTACCACTCTAACAAATAGTAAAATGCCTGGAGCAACATTGCCACACAGGATGAGGGAAAGGCTGAGGTGCTTGATGCCTTCTTGCCTCAGTCTGTAATAGACCAGTTACCCTGAGGGTACTTGGTTCCCTGAGCTGGAACACAAGGACA
The DNA here is from genome assembly GCF_963210335.1 of Falco punctatus. Lineage (NCBI taxonomy): Eukaryota > Metazoa > Chordata > Aves > Falconiformes > Falconidae > Falco > Falco punctatus. The sequence goes on from NC_137587.1 coordinate 3,888,685, forward strand.
GGGAGCAGAATTATGTCCCCGCAGGCCAGGAGGAAACAGTTAGTGACCTGCTGCTCCACTTAGGCATGAACAAGTCTATGGGGCCAGATGGATCCACTCGAGGGCACTGAGGGAGCTGGTGATGGAGCTCACCAAGCCACTCTCCATCATTTGTCAGCAGCTCTGGCTAACTGGGGAGGGCCCAGCTGGCTGGAGGTTGGCAAACATGACACCCGTCTACAAGCAGGGCAGCTGGGCATGAGCCCCCCGCGTGCCCGGGTGGCCCAGGAGGCCAGCAGCGCCCTGGCTGGTGTCCCACACGGCGTGGCCAGCGGGGCCGGGGCAGTGCCCGTCCCCCTGCGCTCGGCACGGGTGAGGCCGCCCCTCGAGCCCTGGGCTCAGCTCTGGGCCCCTCACGGCCAGAGGGACACTGAGGGGCTGGAGCGTGTCCAGAGCCGGGCGGGGGCTGGGGGGGCTCAGCCTGGAGAGGAGGGGGCTGGGGGGGCCCGGTCGCTCCCTGCAGCTGCCTGACAGGGGCTGTGGGCAGGGGGGGTCGGTCTCTGCTCCCAGGGAACAAGCGACAGGACAAGGGGACACGGCCTCCAGCTGCCCCAGGGGAGGTTCAGGTGGGGTACCGGGAACAATTCCTTCATGGACAGGGTGGTCAGGCACTGACAGGCAGCCCAGGGGGGTGGCTGAGTTGCCATTCTTGGAGGTATTTAAAAAATGTGGCACTTATTGACATGGTTTAGAGGTGGGCTTGGCAGTGCTGGGGTAATGATTGGACTTGATGATCTTAAAGGTCTTTTCCAACCTTAATGATTCTGTGATATCCACAGGAATTCAAGATCACTGCAGTTCCCTTATTGTTGAAGACAGATTTTGAATTGCTCAGACCGATTCCATGTAGTTCATCTCATCTTTTCTCAGGGTTGCATATGGCCAAATGAAATTCCTCGCTCAACTTAGTAGCAACAACAGAAAGTAGCATTATTAGGAATATGTATGCAAGAAGGGTCTGGGGATGAGGCACAGAGACGGGTGAGATAGCTGGAGTGACAGAGTATGCTCCTGCAAAGAAAAATTATTAAGGAATCAGGGTGGACAAACTAGTGTGCACTTTGTGATATGCACCTTTCAGTAGAAACCCAGGTATCCACGTGGTACACTTAGAGCCTGTAAGGTTATGCTTGAAATATTTGCTCTCATCAATATCTTCCCATGTTCTCAAATTCCATCAGTGAGTTGGTATTTAACCCATCTTAATACATATTCTGTTAATGCTATGTAACGTGAGTTTTTAATTTCAAGATTCATCTGATGTTAAATCAAGCAGCTTGTAGCTATCTGCCTATCAACAAAGGGATGTTAGCAGTCAGATCAGTAATCCTGACCCAGTAATCCTTAACAAAAGCCACCAATGTTTGATTGGATTTGTGTCTGTGAGACAGCGCTAACTGATATTCATGGCTTACTAATATTCTTACAACTTTTAAGAATGACACTTCTCCAGTTCTCTGGAACTGCCTCAGTTTTCCGGGAATCCATATTACTGGTATACAAAGCCTGGTAGGTACAGCCATTATATCTATTAATGAGAAATTATCCAGCACAATTTATTTTTGCATTCTTTCTGCAAAAAACATTATTTTTTATGTTTAAAATGCTTCCTTTTGAGTATGGTTACCGATATTAACCCTTTTGTCCTGTCCATGACAGTGTACAAGCTGGATACAGCCACCTACTTTGCTCCAAATAGAACAGAGAACTAGTGAATGCACACACTTTGGCTGTTTCTGAATTACTGAAAATGTTACCATTTACTCCAAGCAGTTGACCTGCACATGGCCGAAACACACTTTTTTTTTGGTTCTTAATAATCTAAAAAATGTCTTTTGATATTTCAGATTTTTTAAGCACTGATATTTCAATGATTTCTTTAATGCCTCTTATTAATCATGTGCGTTTATTTTTATCTGTATTGTCTATCATTAACCTGTTTTTTCTGGTTCTCTGTGAAGTAATATTTTATTTTATTTTATTTTATTTAGTTCTGTGTTGGTTCTGTATCTGGTTTTGCTCAGTAAAACTGCTTGGTGCAATAACTTTTTCTGTTTGTTTGAAAGACATGATTTCACAGTTTTCCTGGGATGGCTTCAGATAGTCCTCAGGTTTTGTTAACAATTCCCTTTATAGGTTCCCTGTCAGTTATGCTGACAATTGGTTTAAGCTAATGGGGACAAAATCAAATTGTGAAATATCAAAATCCTCCATAAAATAGATTTATCTTTCTGAACAAAGCTCTAGTGTGCAAACAAGATTTTATTGGAAAACAGATGCATCTCCATCTTAGGCAGGATTTTTGACAGAAGTTAAGGAGTAATGGAGCTGCTGTACTTGATTCCCGGTTCAGTCTCTTATGACGATGCTTAACTTTCGAGTGAGTGACTTTCTTCAGAAGTCTGTGCTTCTAAGCAATTTGTGTTTTCAGAAATCCTGCCATGGAACATAGTGATGCCTTCATACTGAGAGCTGAATCTCTAACTCGGATAACAGGGAATTATCGTTTTGTAGGATTAGTTCTTCAGGGGATTTTATTCAGCGTTGTTAGAAAAATCATTCATTCACAATTCATTATGAGAACTGTAAGTAAGGTAGCTAACATGATGCCATAATCAGCTGATTATCTCTGTCTTACTAATTATTATTCCTTAAAAAAATATGCATGTTCTCTAGCACCTACTTAAATTAGATTGCAGAAGAATACTTTTCATTTTTATCAATCCAGAGGCAGGGTTCAGCAGTTTTCTTGTTAAATTACTAACAGCACATCAGCTTTATTGGGCCCTAGATACAAGACTGAATTATGGATTTCAAAGGAAGGCTTGTGGAAAAAAAAAGAAAAGAAAGTAAAAAGAAAGTATAATAATGTAGTGTTGAATACCAATATGCTGTATTTCTAGATTATCAGGTAAAGGGAATATGAAGATACAATATGCTGTATTTCTAGATCATCTGGTAACTAGAATATAAAGATACAATATGCTGTATTTCTAGATCACCGGGTAAAGAGAATATAAAGATACAATACACTGTATTTCTAGATCATTGAGTATACAGAATATTAAGATAAAATACGCTGTGTTTCTTGATCATTGAGTAAACAGAATATTATCAAATCAGCAACAGATCTTTTAAAATCATAGCAGCCCCAAATGTTGCAGTTCAAAGAAGGTGGTGTCACTCTGCAGCTGGAATTTCCTAAGACTGTTTCTGGAAGAGCATCAGTTGAATTTTATTGCTCCTGTTCGGAGAGGTGTGGAGCGGGGAAGGGGCTTTGCGGAGCTCTCTTCTCAAAGTGCTGGGGAAATATTACAGTGCGAAAGAGCCAGGCTTGTCAGAAGATGGTCAGAAATATTTAGATACAAAATAATTTCCAGTCTATTTATGTTCAGATAATTTTAATTCTCTGAGAGGGCAGAGTTGGTGTATGCCGTCCATTCTCCCTGACCTGGTGTCTCACCTTGACTCCTCCCTTGTCTGTATACACTCCACTTCCAGGCAATGTTCAATCACGCCTGGCTTCCTTTTCCTTACTCTAATGACATACCCACTTGTTTCAAACTCTTTCTGCTTCCAGAGCCTCCTTTGTAGCTTAGAGAGTTAACAGTAGAAGTGCTTGATTTCAGAAATAATTTTATATTCCATTTTGGAGATGATGAAGAAATGTGCTTCAAGCGTCATCCTGTCTCTCAAGGAAACCTTGTCTCTCTGCATCTGATAGCACAATTTTCCCTATGGCATTAGAATTCTTTAGTTTTCCATGTGAAAGGAATACTCCTAGTTTAGAATGAGCAACAAGACTTTGAGTTCAGCCTGGGAAAATGGTAAAAACTAGCATAGTGAACAAAGTGGTGTGATGACCTGGTCTAACCAGCAGTTAGCAACCAAAGAGCAGGCACTACAAATTATTGACGCTGCTCCTTGTAAAAGTGCTTGTACCAAGGTAAACTGAGATGCAATAGTCTTCCAGCATCTGGTTGTAATATTTCATCTTTGTACTCAAGGCCATTATCTCACAAACCTGTTCCTTTCAATTGAAGAGTTCTTGTCCAGGCTGGCATCCCATCCATTCTACTAGTCCTTCTTTGCTATCCATTTGCTGTCATCTTGCACTGTATTTATGCTTTATCCCATGTTGTCACATACACACCGACTCTCTGGATTTACAAGCAGCTGTTGAACTAGAATGGTCTTTTCTTCTGTCTTTTGATGTGGCATCAGTACTACACAAGGAATGGAACTGAATTGTATCATGATCTAGGACCAGCCCTTTTCAAAAAAGGAACTTACCTTTTTCTGTTAATGCCTTTGACTTTCTGAATTGTGGTCTTACCAGTCCTTAATAGAAAACTACTTTTTTTCGAATTTCAGACTTGCCTATTTATCTTGGGGTTTTTTTTGTAGCAATGTATGTTTCTCCTGCTTCCTAGCTAGTTGCAAATCCAAAAATTTACAAATGCTATAAATAGTTATATAAAACCAGTTGTGGTTTAGACAGAGACATTAAGAAAAGACTGGTTATTTGCAGAATTTAGTATCTAGCAGGAGATGCAAAAAAACATGGGATCCATACTAAACTTGCTAAATAGTTGACAAAACTAGGAAAGGTTTTGCTGGGAATTTGCCTGAGGTGGGTGCTATGCATAGGCCTTGGCACCTGACCCAGGAGAGTCACATAATGATGCTTTTCAGCCATGTCATCCTGCATTGTCTGCTGGCTGGTTTTAATTTGAGGTTACAATTGTGTGATTTATGCTATGCAATATGAAGGTATTTCAGCATTCCGGTTGCTTTGCAGTGTACGGTTATGTATGTCAATGCTAACATAAAAAAAGTCAAAGGAAACAAAACAAAAATATTCTCATCAGATTTGCTGAACTTAAACACTTTATACCTGTGTTTTCCCAAGTAATTAAACTTGATTTTTTTCTGGGAAGGGAAATGCAAAAACTTACTTTTTGTCCGTGTTTATCAAAATGAGATACCATTCAGAGAATCTGAATGCTTTTATAATTTCTTACATAATAAATCACTCTTGTCTTATAGTATAGTGTACTGCGTGGCATTTCCTTCAGCTTTGTGAGGATAAGCTACTTGACAGAACAGGAATCCAGAAAGTGGTGAGAAAACCACCTGGAGCATCCTGTCTGCTTTACTGTTCATTCTTACTTAGCATAAAAATTGTGTGCTATCTATAGCTTTGGCACCCAGATGTGTTACAGCTGCTAATCCTACACAAGTTCAGAGGAAAAGCACTCACCCACTGACGTTGCTATAGTGGCTTTAGTTCGCAGAGTTTTGTTGGGGGCCATCTGCTACAGCGCTGGAGGGTGAACACGGAGAGGTTGGGATGGGGCTTAGAACTTTCAAGAGCTCGTAGACAGAGGTGTCGTGGATTTAGGTCAAACAACAGCGTGATTGCTCATAAAGTCAGTTATTAGAACTGGTGGAGATGGTAGTGGGTGGGATGGCCATGGGAACTATTGCTCATAATATTAATCATTATTGCATGGACAAACTGGAGAAGAGAGACTCCTGTCTGTGCTCCACGTGCTGTATTTCTGGCTGAGGTGGTTCTTAACCCCATGAGACATGAACGTTAACATTTTGAGGCTTTTGCTGGACAACCTGCTGCCAAAAATTCCAGTCACACCCTGCTCCCCCAGCTCAGACAAACAAAATCTGGCTTATGTGGACATGTGTAGCTAAGAAGTCCTTCTCTGTCATACATATTGAATAGGATTTTGATTCTTTGCTGAGAACGCTCTGCTTTCTGCCCGGGAAAGCCCTGTCCCTGCAACTTGTGGCAAGAACGTGCCACAAACCCGTGAACTCAGGGCACAGGGGAAGAGGCATCTTGTACAGCCAGGGCTGATGTTTCAAACTGAAAGAGCAACAAAGTGTGAAAAAAACTTCTTTCCTTTCCAAAAAAGCCCCTTCCTTGTTCAAAGCAAAATAACTGGCATTAATGAGCTGGCATGTAGTTAGTCAGGAAAACCCGAACTCAGAGGTCACTATTACCTTGCTATGCGGTGGCACAAAAAGCAAGCTCCTGTGAGCCGTGCAGAGCAAACTGAACCGCACGGCTGTTAGGGTACACAGTAGTGAAGATAAATTATCTAATTGCCTCTTGGACTATTTTATTTATAGGGATGTAATATCTGTTATCTATGCCTTTTATCCTTTGTGCATGGAAACGAACACACAGTTTTGTTCTAGTTAGATGTTTACGTCAGGAAAGAAACCAAAACATAAATCAGTAATGGGCTAAAGGAGGAGATGACTGCATCAGTTTCTGCTCCATTTGCATGATGTTTTTTTTGCTGCATGGCATTTCTGGGTGAGGATTTTTTACTGAATCAGGAGTCCCACTGCAATCTGTAAATTATTGCTCAGGATCTGTGGCATAATCGGATCCTCCCTGCTCATGAGGTTTTGTTTTAAGAAATAAAGATGTAAAAAATTTTCAGCAAAATTTAAACATCTGAAGCAGAAAAGTCAGGAGTATTACTTAACTGTGAAAAACTTAGGTTTGTAAATTTTAAATGTATGATACAGTCTCAGTTACCTTAAAGCGAGTAATCTTAATGACTTAGTACTGCTCACATATTCCTATATTTAAGAATGTAAATAAATCTCTAACTTTTGCTCCTGTATCCAGTATGTATTGTATTTACTCGCGTTATGGAATAAATGAATATTTCAGCCATCAGTAAGGTTTTTGACGCTTAATGGACATAGTTGTTGCTGTGCAGAACCACCCCCCACCCCCCCACCCCCAATCTATTTTAAACATGTTAAAGACAAGCAAGATTCTGTAATATTTTTTGAACATTAAAGGGAGGGTGACAAATCTCTCCCAGACACTGGTGATGTAGGTAGATATTTACCATAGTTCTGTACTTGACCTTGTGTGCACCTGTAAGTTGTCAGGTGACAGATGATGCAGATAGTGTTGCGAGTTTTTTAATGCCCAACTTTGGCTCTGAATTCCCTCTTTTCAGCTTGCTTACACTCTAACTTGGTGCTGTATAAACTTCAAAGTGCTTTACTGCTAAATTTATTTTTAAAACTGAAGTGTTGGCATTACTAGACTAGCTAGTGATGATGGCATTTTAGTCAGGTGGGATTTTTAACCATAAGATTAGTGCTCTTGCTGGGGTTTTTTCCTCTCTTTTATTCCCTTTTTCTTCTTTTTTAGCCATTTTTCTTCTGGATTTGTCATAAATAGATACTGTACTGCACAAAATATTGGATGAACTCACTTTGCATCTTTTGAGAGATGTTTGAGGTAACCATACACACAGTTTCTGTCATGAACTCTTTCCTGTAAACTGAACTGCACATCCAAAAACTGGGAATGCTGTCCCAGGCTCTGTAGCCAGTAACAGATTGTGCTGCCCATGTGCTGCGCAGACTGTGACTAAGGGATGCAGGGGACTGAAAAATATGGCACATTCGGGTGTGAAGTCAAGCAGTTATTCCTGACAAAGACCACGGTTTCTGAGAGACAAAATATCATATGCTGAAAGAAAAGCCATTTAGTGCAATGGCTCAGTAGTGACGGGCAAGAGATTTTAAAAGGTAAAAAAGAAATTTAGAATGGAAAATGTAAGAAACGTCCTTATAGAGGGACAAACAATAGGTGTTGCACACTTGCATAATAGTCAACATGACTGCTCCAAAAAATAGAAAAAGATGAAAGGAACAGTCACCCCCTACCCCCCAATTAGTAGGTGAAGCTGATATTACATATTTGATTTGCTGGAAAGGCAGATGTCACAAACAGAAGGATCTACCTATAAAGCTAAATGATGGGGAAATGATATTCTCATTGTACAATTTTTGGAGATGTATAATTTTGAAATGTGTCATATCTACTGAATAAATTATTAATAGCATAAGCTGTGTAAAGCCCTCTTCTTGGCAAGTGAAAGAAAGAGATAACTGGAAATATTATAAAGGAGTAATGAATGGTATGTAATGTTAATTCAGAACTTACATTTATTTAAGAAGAATTTCTCATGTGTTTTCATGTTCTGAACTTTTACTGCAGCTTTTCTTTCTCAAGATAAAAATATAAAAAATAAGGTGTATGAATCACAGTTTGTTTTGTGAATGTAAGGTTTCCATAAATTGTTTTCTGGTTGATGTGTCGGCATGAGATGCACAGGTGAATGTGCCTTATGGTGTTGCTGCTGGATTAGTGTTGAGCTGACCGGCTGGTTTAGGGTGTCTGTGTTGGAAGTATCTCAGCAGCCTACTCTTTCTGCAGGTTTTAGCAATCAAAACTCCTGTAAGCTGCCTGACACTTCTCACAAGTTTTCCATCTGTAAAAGACAGTATCAGAAGTTCAGATATGGTCTCATATTCTGCATTTTAGGAGAAGAGAGAGTAGATGTTATTAAAACAGACACTGAATATCTGTCCCAATTTCAGCTGGGACAGAGTTAATTTCCTTCTTAGTAGCTGGTGCTGTGGTTTGGGTTTGCTGTGAGAACAGTGCTGACAGCACGCTGCTGGTTTCGGTTGCTGCTGGGTGATGTTTGTACTAATTAAGAAGTTTTCGGTTCCTTGGGCCCTGCGAGGGGACACGGCCAGGACAGGTGACCTGAACGGGCCAAAGGGATATTCTATACCATGGGACGTCATGGTTGGTATAGAAACTGGGGGAAGAAGAAGGAAGGGGGGGACATTTACCATTGTGGCGTTTGTCTTCCTGAGTAACTGTTATATGTGCTGGAGCCCTGCTGTGCTGGGGGTGGCTGAGCACCTCCTGCCATGGACCATAGTGAATAAATTCCTTGCTTTGCTTGCATGCGCAGCTTTTGCTTTACCTATTAAATAGTTCTTATCTCAACCCTCGAGTTTTCCATTCCTTTCCGATTCTCCTTCCCGTCCCTCGGGGTGAGGGGGAATGAGCAAGTGGCCGCGTGGTACTTGGTTGCCCGCTGGAGTTAAGCCATGACAATATCTTAAATTCTAACTTAATTAAGGTTTTTCCCCAGACTGGCTGTAGTTAAGGACGACATGCCTCAGACATTAGGAAGTCATATCTGAGGGTTTAAAAGCAGGATTCACATGACTTTTTTTTGAAGGATTTTGAGATAGTTGATGGAATTACAGACACAAGGTATCAGGGATAAGACTAAGATGTCTTTTTGTCACAACAAGATAGATATTTGAGTTTATCAGATTAATAAGGGCAAGTCATTCTGCTATTCAGTAATATTTTTTTTTCTTTTTAACAGTGTCTTTCTACTTCAAAAGGGCTTTCCATTACTTTACTGGAAGAGAACTGATTACCTGGCAGTTCCTCATCCAACCCGGTAAGCATCAAAAGGTCCAAATTCAACTTCATACTTGTGGTCAGTCACGCTTTCTGGCTCAGGCCTGGAGTGCACCACTGGCATGAATTCACCTGTTTGAGGTGGTGCAGGTTGAATGTAGATGCTGTGGTTAACATGGAAGCATGAAACTTGTGCTGGGCTGACCATGGTCAAGCTGAGTAGTCTAGAGAGATTCACAGAAGCTTGGCTGCCTCAGCCACACTCCATCCTCTTATGCAGGTCCTTATGTAGTTTCTTCTTGCAGGCTTCTGCAACCTCCCAGGATACCGAAGCAATTTCATTTCTAGCAGACAACTTCTTGGCAATATGTTGTTCCAGAAGACAGCTATTTAAGGTATGCATGGCAATAATTTGCTCATTTGACTTGGAAATTACATGCCTTGCAGTGATTTTTGGTGTGTTATCCCAGCCATAACTGTGGGCCAGTGGGCTGCGAAACCATGTAAGTGCAGACTAAATACACATAAAATGTGCAGCCAAATTCAGCAGCCAGAGCTCTAAAATTGAGGCGCATCTTCTTCCAGAGACTTTCAGAAGGTTTTTTGGTTAAGAAGGTATTGTTTTCATGTACAATTGTCAATCCCATTGGGTCAAACACTTTGTATTGTAAGGAAAATGAGGATTTTTGGAGTTGACCAGGATTTTAGGTTGAATTTGGACTTCTGAATTACTTGTTTTCTCAAAGTTTCTTGGTCCATGTTGTGTCCCAAGTAATTAGGGCTTCTCATAGGTGTTGGTCGAGGTCTGCGCATGGAAGGTTTTTTTTTGCAAGGAGCAAAATTGCATGGAATGACTGGCATGCTGAACTCACCATTGCCAGCGTAGTTCAGATGCAACTGGAGTGAGCTGTTGACAGTATAGCTCCAAAGACTGAGGTGCTACATATTATCTTGTTCTCAGCTAAAAAATATGTATCTTAAGTCCTGGATTTTGTTAAGTTTGGTACAACATCTTCATTAGGTTTTATGACCAACCAGATGGCCATCTGTTTAGAGCTGTTTGTGAAATCCCAGTAGTATTTACTCTTCACATTAAATTAATGATTTAACTAATGTAGAGATGAAATTTCATTTTAGTTATTGAAATTTCATGTCATTTTCACAGCTGTGTTGCTCCTTCTCAATCAAATGTTTAAACGTAGTTCAGATTTGATAATGTGTTCTTCATCGCTTCTCTTTGCGTGTTAGAATAATGTTTATAAAACTGTTAAATGTGATGCATTATTTCAGTAAATGGAGGAACTGAGTGAATATTTGCCACTTATGCAAAATGCCTAACCAGCCTCCTGTAATTTTGTCTCCTTAACCATTGGATTTTTGATGTCATAAAAAGTTAGCCTTCGTGAATACTAACCAGTGGTGTGTGAGCTTGTTTGACTTCACTGTGTGCTTCAAGTTTGTATTTATATTTGAGGTTGAGTATCTGAATCCTTCTGAATGTAGTGTAAGGTTCCTCAGCATCTGGGAACAGACCTGTGAATTTCTCTGTCCACCTGGTTGTCACCAAGTTTTCCTGATTTTTTCCCTTTAGTACCACTCAGGTATAGCCGTACCGTTTTATTTAGGTGAAGTATCTAGCGGGAAGTAAATTTCTGTCACAGGAAATTATTGCTCCCACCTTAATATTCTCTTTGATCGATCTTACATTGATATGTTTCTGATTAATGAAGTTCCTGTTCTAAATTATAAAGCAATTTAAGAAAGCCTTTTAACTTCACTGAATAGTATCAAAGACTTTATTAGTATTGTATTTTAATACCTGTCCATTAACAGTCTTTAAGCAGAATTCTAACATGTGGGGCTTGCAAGAATCTGTACAGGCAGATATTAAAATGTCCAAAAATAAATCATGTAGATCTAAGAGTAAGTGCAGCATGTTCTTAAAACCTATGTCTTAGGTATAAATAGATTATACCTTGGTGGTCTTCCAGAAAGGAGAAGAAGACACTGTGATTAGTGGCAGTGGAATGTAGCAATGACACATTCTCCATGCCACAACTCCTCAGAAAATGTTTGTCGTTTCCTTACAATGGAAAATCGTTATCAGATGAGACAATCTAGACAATTTGAATATCTCCATAAAGGCAAGGAGGAGGTAGTGCTTTGTCCTAAGCACCTGGACTTCAGAATTACTTTGCTAAATTCTCCCAGTTTCATTTTCTGAAAAGTCATTATTTTGCATCCTTTTTTGCTGGACATGTCAGAACTGTGGTGTCAGAAAATGTTGCTTCTTTTTTCTCCTATTCTGTAATCCTACGTGAATCATTGGTGCAGATTTTACACTCCCAATTTTCCTTCAAATAGTCTTCTGAAGGTTCATGTATAGACTTTTCATTTTCAGGGAGAGAAATGCAGTTCTGATGGTGAAGACTGTAGTCTTAAACATTCCTGAACTACTGCTTTTTACTGAAAAAGATAAATAAAATAGTTTATTGTAATTGAAATGAAGGGTATCAAAATAAGAAGAAAATATTTTAAGAACTTAAAATAGCAATATGAAGTTTTGAAGCACTACATGTGGATATTTTAATTTTTTACATTAAAGTAATATACATTTCTGTATATTAATAGTCATCTCTGCTCAGTGAACTTCAGGATACAACTAGCAGTGAGGGATGCCTCTGAAGTTAAAAGCGCTGTGCAAACTGCCTGGTAAAACCTAGTGACACTGCAGGGGCAGTTATGTATTATTGAATATAGTGGTGCTAGTCTCTCCTTTTTGACATTCATCTTCCCTGTATTCACAGTCAAATATTTCTCCAAAATAATTATCGCTTATTAGGGATAAATCTTCTTGAGGGCTGGTTTTATTTTATTTTTTCTTTTTAAAATGTAAGGACTAATGGGCTTTTAAGTGTTGGTGATGAATGCAAAAGTGTATTGTTTTTTCCAAAATACATATGCCTTGTGGCATTTCAGTAAAAGCATAAGGGCAGACTGCTCTTTACATGCTTTTAAAGATTGTCTGTAAGGAAGTAGGGAGAGCAGAGACAGGTAGCAAGCAAACTGTAAAATTTCCTTCACTCTCAGTATGAGCTTCCAACTGAAGATGGATATTGCCTTGACTCTGTACAAAGTTAACTACATCAGCTGCGGGGATCTGTTGAAGATACTAGGCTGCTTTCTTAGCTACATTGCTCCAAGGCTTTGTCTCTAGTTCTCCATATAGCAAGAACTGTTGAAAATGTCACTTTTTATGCAGGTTCCTTAATGTATAGTTGACCAGTAAGAACACTGACACAGTCTCAGGCTATGATGTTTTCCCAGTTAAGTTCATGCAGGTATAGCCAAAGCATGATGTCTTACAGCTTTCAGTCGGTCTTAGCATTTTGACTTCTGCATTTTTCTTTTGCCTTCGGGCAGTCCATTATTCATGGGCATTATCCATGTGGCTTTTAGACCTCTTATATCTAGGCACAGTGATGTGCAAAGGAGCAGTGTTAATTTGTGCTTGGCAGGTCCCCTCCGCTTTCCTATCTAGAGGGCACAAGCTAGCACAGTACTAATTCCAGCTTAATTTTTATAACGAAATTTCATTCTTGGGACTTCACCTAGTTAGCCCAGGCTGACAAAAAGCCGAGGGTTAATAAACTTCACTGCTTCGCAAGTTTCAGATTTATTATATTGGAATCAATACATTTTAGCAGACCTTGTGAGCCACTTACTACAAGTACTACTCCAGCAAAATGCTGCAGTTGAGAAGCGTGTGTATGGAACCCATTCCTGGCAAACGCGATGGTGATGCTTCTTGGGGGCTGTAAGATATGGGCATCTTTTTAAACAGACTGCAGTGAAATGTGGATTCTTGGAGCTGCCAGTGCTTTGTGAGGATGATCCTGTGAGGTCATTAGTCACACTAAAATTTTCATGCGAGGAAGCTCGATGGTTGCATGAGATTCTTAGCTTCAATGAGTGCAGAATTTCAGAAAGCTGATGATTCTTTCTGATACCAAGGAGGCGGGAAAAAGGGGCATCAATCTTTGCTTTTGCAATATTTTCTATGGCAAGAAGTAGGCCAAAAAAGCTAGTTTATGGCACAGCAAGAAGTCAGGGATTTAGTCACTACTTGATAATCATGGGTTTTGGCAGTGTATTACAGTAGCCTCATGCTTCTGGGCTTCTGCTGATCATCCAGAGAAGTATGAAAATAATTACTTTTTTCTCCTTGAACCTTTACTAGAAAAATGTTGCCAAACTAATTTTCAGAACTTCCAGAAATCTAAGGAGAGAAGGCTAGGACATTTGGAAGACTGCCTGCAAATTAAATAATAGCACAAACTCCTGGTGCACACACAAGGGGCACAGACCACACAGAGATTCATTTGGAGTGCTGCACCCTTCCTGAATGCACTTACCCATCCTTAAGGCTGAGTTTTTCACAATTATAAGTGGAACTGAGCAAAAACACAGAGCTTACTTCTCCAAATAGTTCTTAGATGAGATTTTAACCTAGTTCTTTGTCCCTGCAATGAATGGAAGGAAAATACAGATAAAATCAAGAGGAATTTGGGATGTTGTCAGTTCATACCCACATGTTGTGACCTAGCTCTAGGATTTGCTAAGGAGTCTTAATTCCTGTCCCTGTGGATGGCTGAGGTGACATTTAACAAAGCGGTTTACATATTTGGGGTAGCTAAGAAACAGTTGGCACAGTTAAAAAAAAAAATAAATACATGGCTCCAGGTGAAAAAAGGCAAATTTTTTGCAGCTATTTTGATTTTTGTGAAGGGACTGTATATATCTGGCTGTGCCCTCCAGTAACCACTCCTGGGACCCTCCACCTCCCGGTGGTCCCCCAGGGAGGGAGAGCCTCTGGCTGAAGGGATGCTCTGCACAAGCAGAAGCGGTGCCTCTGCCATTCTGGGCAACTGTGATTTACAAAAGTTCCACCTGCAATTTCTCTTTCAAAACCAGAGCCCTCTCTGATCAAGAGATGAAATGAACTCCTAAGCATTACCCAAGATTCTACATGATGCGTTATATCTGGCTGCCGTTATTGATGCTTTTTGCACAGTAATTAATGTCTCACAGAGCTGTATATTTAACCTGGGCTCTGAGGAAGACCAAATACTGTCCTTAGGGTAATTCTGAGCTCATTTAAACACCTGGAAGCAAGAAAGCCTTTGTTTCTTGTGTTTCTTCAAATAATAGCCTAAGGGAAAGTACCCCATCAACTGCCTTTCATATGTCAAATGAGGTTTTTGACACCAGAGACTGTTCAATGTTTGTATATAGTATAGCTAAAATAATACTGTTGGCAAAATTCCACAGAATAATTTTTGTGAAGGTGATGACATTAAAGCACATCTTCCTCTTTGGTGATGCAGTCTTGCTTACTTAAATTCTTTCTTGAGTGATTACATTAGTACTGTATTGATCATCAGAACACCTTTCCACATGAAATTGGATGTGGAAATGATGGGCTTTTATTTTTAAACGAAATTCCTTTACAAATAATAAACCAAGTTTACACCGAGAGAGAAAAATACCAGGCAGACACACAATGAATTAGGCATTAAAATCAAATACAAATATGCAAATGCACAATGCTTCTGAATAGATTCATACAGGGACTCTGGAAGATGCTTGTATTGTCCTTAGCAGAAGTTGAAGCACTTTAGGCTGGGGTAATGCTTTATGAGTAATGAATAAAGAGGAAAATCCAAGAAGGAAAAACAAAGAATAAAATTAGCAATCCAAATGAATTCAGAAATTTTGCTTTTTGAACAGTCAATTAAAGCAGTAACTGCAAGGTAAAACCTGAAAGGGGGGAAACCCCCAACTTCAGCAATCTATTGGACTTCAAATCAAATGAAACGGTGCTGCTCTGCACACCTCCAGTCTTTTTCTGCTAGGTTTATATGTTTCTTTCTGCCTTTTCTCAGCTAAGCCTGGTCAGTGAAGCTTTCATCAATGTCAGGAATTAAGAGACTGGGACTTCATGTTCTATGCCCAAGGTTTAGTGAGTTTAGTACTGCTTTTAATTTGTGAAATGGATAATTTGAAAGCTGGTTGTTATTGTACAACTCTAGAGAATTTAATGCCAACCCAGGGGACAGGACTTTGCTTCACATCCCTGAACTTCCTTTCGTTGGGAAAGAGGAAGATTTTTTGGAGGAGTGGCAAGCACTCAAGTTAGCCAAGTCCCTTTGTGATTACAAGCTTCTTTCAACGGTGATTCACATTCCCTGAAATAGCACTATCATAAGCGCTGAATAAGGGTCTAAATATGCCAATTTTCTCCTTGTGTTGCTTCCCTTCTTCCATAGCCTAATGACTGTGGAGGCTGGCCTTTGGCTGTTGCTTTGTGATTTGCTTTTCGTGGCAGTGTGTCCAGCTGCCTGCTGCTGTTTAGTTATCCCATCCCGCTGTGCCCTGCCTGGTTTGCCTCTTGATGTGCTGCTCGCTCTCCAGCCAGAGAGCCCAGTCTCTAGAAAGTGGACATTCTCCATTTGGCAAGCACATCCAAACAGATGGAGTTCCCTTCTATTTCTTCTGGCAGTGCCAAGCCTCTGCATCAATTCTGTCTCTGGATCATTTTGGTTTTGATGGGGTCTTAGTTCAGTTCAAGCAGCTGCTGGTAGCAACTATGTGTGCTTCTGCCTTTTTGAAGGTCCAGGGCAGGACCGAGGACCCTGAAGGATTACTCCTCTGGCAAAATATTCAGTGGGCCATAGTGTGCAAGCACATGTGTAGTTAAGGATTTCTGTGGGCTTGGTAATTCAGTGCAATATGCACAGTGCATTTGTACCTTGATGTTCATTGGAGATCAGGGCTTGGCTGTATTAGGGTATTGCCACAACACCAGCAGAAGTTTGTACCAAAGTAGATAAGAAAGGGAAACAGAGGTTCAGTGACTTGCTCAAAGTATATAGCAATAGCAAAACTATGGAATCCTACCTTACCTGACACTTGAGGAAGTTCTGTTGATTCACTGGGATCAGATATTTGCTCCAGGTACTCAACCTCTGCTTCTCGCTTCAGTGGCCCTCAGTGCCGTACAACATGATCTATCAATGGCAGCCTGCCTGGAATGAAATGCAGCAGCTGCTTAACGCTGCCCAGTTTAACTGCGTATGCAGTTCATGTTAGAAAGAAAGACAAATGTCCCAGCCAACTGAAACTGGAGGGAGAATTTTTGCTAAAAAGAATGCAATTATCTAAATTAAAGCTCTGGCCAGGATTACGGGATGCAGACTGTCACGGGAGGCGTGACAACCAGAACTGGTCACAGCCTTCGTTTCACATATTCACTCTGCCAGTGCTTCTGATCTCACCCAAATCCTCTTCTGTTTTCTCTAAACCTTGTAAAATGTTCTAATTTTAGTTGTAATTGGAAGCTTCCATTGCTCATTGCTTTCTCAGACAAACAGGGCAGGCATCCTCCTGGTGTTATCATAACACCCTGTGAAGCAGAACAAGTACTGGAGACTGATTTTTCTAGGGGAGAAATGTTCTTGTAGCTGCATCTAGAGAAGTACTAGTGCTGCCTTTGCAATAAAACATTATACATGGGTGATGGATTCAGCGCTCCAGGCTATCTTTTGTGTATATTTATGTTCCTGTTCCAAGGGTTATTTTTTCCCATAAGACACGTGTTTAAAAATCAGCATCTTGCTTGTAGTTTTAAAATTGATGGGTATGAAACTAAGAATTCTTCTAAGGGAGAAGTGCTGTTTCGTGATGAGAGTGCAGGTCTAGGAAGCTTATATTATTCCATGACCACTGGGTGACAATGGCTATGGATATTCATCTTTCTGTACCTAGTTCCCTTGCTTTTGAATGACCATAAAGATAATGATTTTTGTAACGTGCTTTGAGAAAACATTAATGTTAAAGCTCTGTATAGGAGCAAGTTGTTAGAATTAAAGTCTAGATCTTTTATTAGCAGACGTAATGCAATATTTTATTAAGAGCAACCTATATGAAATTTTGTATTTCTTCTGTAAAGATCACACCTCAGTTCAAATAGAAAAAAATATTTGTTTCTTCCGCTCCCTACCTTAAGAAGGACAGACTGGTGATTACAGTGATAGTACACTAATCGTTAGTGTTAGCAGTTTGGCTGCAGCTGTTGACCAAACACTGTTCCGCTTTTCTGTTACAAAGGCACATGCACTTTCTTATCCAATGTCAAACATCTCACTTTAACACAGGTGAGGTTTTCATACAGGAGTTGAGGAAAAAAACCCTGTCTGTGTGCCACTGTTGATCACACATCAAGTTCCCTAAAGATGTTTGGGTTTTTTATATATGTATGTATGTACACACACATGCACACATGTATATACTAAAGTGAACATATGTATATAAAAAAACTGGGACAAATGTATATTTTCTCTCATTAAATGAACAGGCCCTCAGTCAACACATCTGTACATATGTATAGATACATACTTTAACCCCAAGAGAGCTATTTCTCATTGTGAATTTATCAAATAATGAAAGAGTTAGGTAAGGAGATTTAAATTTTCTATGATCTCAGCTTTCATCTTCAACCTTCTATTCATATTCTGTTCTTCATTTTTAATGAAAAGGTTACAGAGTACTCCAAAAATCACTTTTAATATCTTAAGTCAGAAAAGGGGATTTGCATAAGTGAGAGAGCTGAGAAAAATAATGTTAATATTGCAAAATAAGTACTTTGTTTAGCTGTTGTCCAGGAAACTGCTCTCCTCCCACAGCAGTGTCATGTGAATAATTCTGTGCATTTTTGAAGAACACATGCAGTTTCTTTTTGCCGATAGGAATATGCAGGCACATTGAACTTAATATATCGATACTCATGTAGATTACTCCATCTCAGAAAATTCATATAGTCCTCTCAGGTTTTTTGTGTGATTAAGATAACAGTTTGCTCCCTGATTCTGTATTTTTAAACAAAAGTGTGGTTAAGGCTGCTTCTACTCTGCTTTCACACAGTGCTGAGCGTACTGGTGCTGTATGTATGGGAAACAAAAATGTTGAATGTGATATAAGGGTTGCAGAACAACTATATTTGAATTTCAGTGCTATAGTTCTTAGCAGGGAGAGTATCTAGCTGTAAATTCAGGAGCAACACTAAGCTTCCGAAGATTACCGTGGAATTACATGTGTATGTAAAAGCAGATATGAGAACTGGCTTTCTGGATTCTGGCGCTGTCCAAGCTGGATATGTGTTCTGCAGAGCATTCCCCTCTCGTGATCCTGCTTCAGAGCATCTGTTTACTTGTAACTGCCTGCCCGGCTTTATCTGATGCTCTCTCTAGAGAGTTCTATGTGTAAAAAGGACTTTAGCATTCACTGGTAGTTGTCGTGGTGTTGCACAGTCTTGCAGTTAGAGCTGTTTATACTTCCAATAAAAATTAGTACATAAAGGTCAGGTCAAAGATTCCAGACTTTCAGCTGTTGTAAGTAAAATTCTTTATATTAAAAACCCCAAGCAAACAAACATGAATTATACCAGTTTAATCAGTCACTAAACTGTCTGAGTACCCCTTATTCTGTTTTGCAAAGTTAGTTTCCTTTTCCATTCAGCAAAAGCCTCCCCTCCTGGAAATACAATTAGCCCCATCTGTGTGGCAAGTTTTTTATTCAGCTGATCTAGGTATGATCAGAAAGTCGGTGCAAACTTCCAGTGAGAGGTCTGACTGAGCAGAACACTTTTGATCTGCACTGAACTGTGTGAAATCTGGGTTGGTGATGGAATAATAAAAGTTATTCCTCCAGCGTCTCTTTGTGAACACCTGAAAGCACTGACTCGTTATGCAGAGGCCAGCTCCCAGTTGTTGGTGACCTATAACGGACATGACCAGGCAACCAAGCAGGGAAAGTTTTATCCAATTAAAAATCTCCTGAGTCATCCAGTCTCTTTAAAATGAAGAATCTAAATAATAAATTGCATGAAGATAGATGACATTCTCAGCATCTACTTTGTTTCAGTCTTCAACACAAAAGGAGAAGAGAAAGAAGATGGGAGTCAGCTAAGTGAGATAAATGTGAATGAGGGTCTGGGAATATGAGGAAACAGACTTATTAAGAAGCAAGTAAAAGAATGCTTCAATAATTTAAAGTATCTATAAATCAGTGAGAGCCCGGTGACATTTAACCAACAGTTCATAAGGAACAGCAACAAGAACCGTGATGATCCGTCCGCTCTATCGGAGGATGGATAGAGAACAAGCGAGCCATCAAGGACTGAAGCAAATGGCAAGTACGATGCAAGAAATCTTTTTAAGTGCAGAAGGCAAAAGCCTCCCCAAACTATAAGCCATTTCCCTCATACTAAGAAATACTGTATTTTGCATACGTGTGAAACTTCAGTTGCTGCATCAGTCACAGAAACAATCTTTGAGCATCTCGCAGTACAGACTAAAAGTTTTCTTGTGTATACCCTTAAGTTTTTGTGGGAGTCACTGGGATGTTTTTCCTGGAGGAGCAACAAATGTGCTCATGTAGTTTTTTAGCATCACTTCTATGTACAGCAAGTTGCATCTGGTAGGTTTTCACCTGCCTCTACTTTCCTGCTAGTATTTTTCTGTCTGCACGCAGATACATCATCTCCACCTTCTCGCTAGAAAATCGTTAGCCAAGTCCTTATGTGGTTTGGGGGATGATTAGGAAGCATGGTTTCCTTCTCCAGGTAGAATATCCATTGCTCAGTCAATGCGCTTCTATCTGAACAAGCAGCCTTTGAAGGCAGTGAAATTACCAACTGGGAGAGAATTTCAGAAAGATCGGGTGTTGGCTTCTGTATGGGTTATCAGCTGGGTGATAGATGGTGGGTTTGCACAGTTTGGCTGTAAAGGACTTCATATCCCAGAATTAGCTGTCCTGCCTACAAGAGAACAAAGTATTTCTGTCAGTAGAAAGTGACACATCAGTCAAAGTAATAAAGTATTTGAAGTACTTGACTAGCTGAGATTTTGGGCTAATCGTAGCGGTAGGGTTTGGAATGCGGTGGTGATTATTCCTTTCATCATCACAGTGTATTGTGGTAAGGATGAAATGAAGAGAGCAGCTGCTGTGGGATTGCTTTCCGAGTATGGGGAAAGAGAGTAGAGCCATCTCCGCCGGGGTCTCTTGTCTCTGGAAGTCATTCCTCTTTTAACTGAAAGCCCCTCAATGTGATACCCTCAATGGCATCCTGCAAAAGACCGCTATGGGATGGGGTTTCTGGGAAGAGTTCAGGAGCTTCACTGAAATTGTTTGATGCTGTTCTACTTCTACTAGATTAAATGCTACTTGTATTAGATTAAATTGAATAATAATTGCAATTATTTTTCTTTAAATGTAATGGATGTTAGGATTTCTAGAACACTGTCTTAAGTCTGTGAATGTATTCTACAAATGAAAAACTGAAATAACTTTGAGACGTTAAGTAAATATATATATATGAAAATACACACTTCATAAGGAGATAAAAAAATACTGTTCTGGGAAATAGATGGAAATCTGCAGTGCTGTTTTAGGGACTTCTCAGAGAAATGCTGAACATGAAAAATTTCAGAAGATTAAAGCTATATGTCTCTGGGTCTTGCTAATTGTAATAATGATAATTATCATGTGCATTAACTATATTGCTATTCTGAGTTATGTAGTTATATTCTAGCAGGACTACAACAGAAAGGAAAGTGAATATACTTAATTTCTAAATGAGCTGGTATGCTTTAGTGCAAATGGCTTGAGCTCTTAAATAGCTAAGTCTGTTTCTAAAAATGTAAATTTGTATCTTTGAGCCTGAAAGGAAGAATTTCTTTTAGATCTTTATATAGGTCATAAATACATACATAAACATACTGTGAGGGCGTAGAAGACAAAATGAACTTAGGCTGGAATCAGACGAAGAAATGGCTTAACACAAAGTGGAATTAGGCTCATGCTTTGCTGAACTGGGTGATACTGGTGTGCATATTCAAAATTAAGCTAGTTCCAGTGCTCTGCTGAATTTGGTCTTGGTCTGATCAGAACTTGATTCATGGTCTGAGGTGCTCAACTATGGGTAAAGGGGCATCTCTACGAGTTGCTTGCTGTGTGTTTGGAGCAATGGGCTCCTAACCCCTGACTGAGCTGTTACACTTTTAGTTTCATGAGCAACATGTGTAATGAGCAACAGATAGGGGTAGACTCCTCACCATTGCTTTTATGAAAAGCTTTTAAAGATTCTTATTTGTTCCACAGAAAACCAATCCTGTTTCAGATACATGTATTAATTTGTAATGCATAAATCTTAGATGCATTCCACTAATGAAACAAAGTCTCAGTCAATTTCTTTCTTTTCTTAAAGTCCATTACAGTTCTCATTTAAACATTGTGGCAAATGATTCATAATTACATCAATTTCAGGAGTATTCATTCTTTACCTGGACTAGAATTACAATGAAACCTTTGGGGTTTTTTCTATTAAGGATAAATTAATTTTCCCCTGGATCAGGTGCATTAAATTTTAAATCATTTATTACAGTTGCTTTTGCAAATTTAGGCACAGCTTCCACGATTCAATTTCTTAGACAAGACCAATGATTGTAGTATTAATTCATTCTGCATATAGTATTTGCCCTAATAAATCCCTCCTATTTAGTCTTCTGATCACAAGTGGCGAATTAGAGAGGGGTAGAGTTTGATTTATTTCTTTATTCATATTTGCTATAGGACAAAAATAAAACAAACCCAAACTGCAAACCTTTATATTTGTGGCTCACTGCCAATTTAACAGGGCAGTGAACTATTTAACAGGGTTAAAATTCCTCCTTAAGCAGTCAATATGTAATAATAGTCATTGAACTGTAAATGGAAATATGAAGACCTGCAAACCTCTACCTGGCAGGTGATTCTCTTTATCCTTAAAGAAAAAAAAAAAAAAAAAAAGCAAGCAAGCAAAAGAAGGCATTTCTGCACATCGTTAGCATCCCACATTATATTCCTCATCTACTTTCACATGGGCTTTTCAACACGTCTGCACCTTCTGCCTGGATCTTCTTGCAGCCTGAGCAGTAACAGCTTAAGGTAGCCACGAAAGTGGCTTTGATGTGCTTCTTGCATTTCCCAGTCCTTGACTGCTCCTCTTCACATTTCCATGACCTGGGTGGTGTTCCCTGCAGCACTGAAATGTAAGGACCAAACAGAGCAGATCTGTAGGCTTGAATCAGTCATTACTTGAATCTCCTACCAAGGTAGGAAAAGGTAGAGAAATGTTGTTCTGTGCTGAAAAACATGTGGCATGGAACTAACAGAAAAATTATTTTGGCCAAGTGTGGGCTGGAGCTACCCAGGTGATCTTACGAACACGGCAGTTACAGAACTGGATTTCATCAGTGCTATCACATTAAGTCTGTCAGATTCCCCTCTGCTCCTCACTTCACCTCCTGCCATAGGAACGTTTTTTGTGTGGGGAGAACATACTTAGAAAGCAAATGTACAGCTGCAGTATCTGTCTCGATTAAAACATTGTCTGCTTAAAATAAAATAAGTTTTAGGACCCTTTTAAACTATTTCTTTTTTTCTTTTTTTTCTTTTTTTTTTTTTTTTTTTTTTAATTATCATTATTTATTTATTTGTGATGTAATATCTGCAACTCTGAGGGTATAAAACTTCATTTCAGGTCATTCTCTTTCTGTTTCCTTATTCCTCACTGGGAGAGAGTCTGCTTTAGTTCCTCTGGTTTTTTTTACTTGCTTGCTATGATTTAGGCTCACTGGAATAGGAATCCCCTTGCTGTAGACCTGATCAGACCACGCTGAGGTGTCCTGTATGCAAGGACTGGAGCTCTCCTGCTCTACCTAACGAGCCACCACACTTAATGTTGGCCTCATCCTCTGGCTCCGTTCTCAGAGCTCACTGGCTCTCCAGGCTCGGAGACTGCAGAAGGATGTACCCTAGCTCAGACTCAGCGTTTCTCCACAAGGCAGCAGGAATGCATCACAGCTGGTTCTTGGAACTGAAGCCTCAAGTTAAACCCAGCTAGGGAGGGGGCAGGTTAAATATAGCCTTACAATGCCTTCTGTGACTTGGACACAGATAGCCAAATGCAGGAGGATTAGAGGGTGTGCATGCGATCTCTTCAGCACTGCATATACACAGAAAAGAGTGTGAAGTCAATGTAGATGGTGGAATAATGATTCTGAGCATTTACAAGCAGAGAAAACTTGCTTCCAACTTGGCCATGATGTCACCATCCAAGTTGTCTTATTTATTTCATTAAGGCTGATGGAATAAGGACGTTACTTCATGCAGATAAAGACCAATCGTCTGGATCTTCAGAGCCAGCTTGAAGAACTTGGCAGTCCCGAGTTCATGGTTGGACCTGATTTCAAAGGTCTTTTCCAACCTAAATGGTTCTGTGATTGAATTTGGCTTTGAATCTCCTCTGGCAAACACCCTTCAACACCTCTAGTATGTTTCTGTTCTCCCAATTCTTTCATTTTCAAGAATTATTCTTCCAGGTGAGTATACTTCACTCATCATGTTAATTATTTATTGCTCTCTAAGAACCAGGAGTATGCTTGAAGTTCAAGTCCCTCTCTCTGCAGTTTTCTGAAGAGACATCTGCATCTTCTGCATCTTGCAGTGTGAGACCAGCTTGGTGAGTACATGATGTGCTGAGGGAAACAGAAGTTCTCTTAGATGTTTCAATTAGAGTCAGTGCAGCCAGACATGTCTGTATTTAAGGTTGCCCAGCAGATAGCTACATCTATAAAAACTTCTAATTCTTCTAACAGTAACAGCAGATGCAGTGATTTTTTGCTCTTCCTGAATTTGGGAGAAGTGAGCTTCCAAGAGGAATAGGAATTCATAGCCTTTTCATACATTTTAAGGGGTGTTTTTCTTTCAGATACCCTTGGTCAGACCGTCACAGGTGGCCATTCACACTGAGCTAGACACTTCCGAGTCCTTCCTTGTGTTCCCTAGTGACAACAGTGAATTCTCAGTTAGCAAACCGGCAGGACTAAAAGAATTGATGTTTCTGTGTCAATTGTAACTTTGATTCCCAGATCTGTAAGGTCTATGGAAGCTCATAAATAAAAATGAGAAGAACACATAGGGCTTTGAACCCCTGCAAGATTTCTTGTTCAGGTAGAATGTAGATAGAATACTGAACTTCTTATTAATTCTTATAAGCAATTCAGACACCTCAGCATCTCAGAATGAGATGCTGTACATGACACTCGAGGGTACTAGAAATCCCTGAAATGGCATTTGCTGTGGGATTTAGGCCATTGTAGTGATAAGAAGTGCAGCGCACCCTTGTACATCATAATTACGATCGGTACGTAGTGTCTAACCAAGAGAATGATTGAGACTGGGAGGGCTCTCTGGAGGTCATCTGGTCCAGTCCTCCAGCTCAAGCAGGGCCACTTAGAGCTGATTTTCCATGATTGTGTCCAGATGTTTTTTGAGTATCTCCAAGGAGAGAGACTTGACAACCTCCCTGAGCAACCTGTGTCTATGCTTAGTCACCCTCACGGTAAGAAAAGTGTTTCCTGGTGTTCCAATGGAACCGCCTGTGTTTCAGGTTGCGTTTGTTGTCTCTGGTCCTGTCACTGGGCACCACTGGAAAGAGCCTGGCTTGGTCCTTTTTGCAGTCTCCCTTTGGGTATTTGTACCCACTTTTGAGATCCCCACCATGAACCTTCTCATCTCCAGGATGAATGGTCCTAGTTCTCTCAGCTTTTCCTTCCAGGAGATCCACTTCAGTCCCTTCATCACCTTTGTGGCCCTTTGCTGGACCCTCTCCAGTATAATGGAACTGTAGAATGTCTCGAGCTGGAAGAGACTCACCAGAATCATTGAGTCCCACTCTCAGCAGGTCCATCTCTGTCTTGTACTGGGGGAGCCCAGAACTGGACCCAGTACTCCAGGTGTGGTCTCAGCAGTGCTGGGTAGATGGGAAGGATCACTCCCCTCAACCTGCTGGCAACATGCCTCCTAATGCAGCCCAGGACAGTGTCAGCCTTCTTGGCCACAAGGGCACGTTGCTGGCTCCTGTTCAACTTCTTGTCCATCAGGAACCCCCAGGTCATTTTATGCAAAGCTGCTTTGATGTTGATAACTCTTAGATCAAGATCATCCTTTCCTGAAGTAAACTGAAAGGAGAAAATGCCTTTCTTATATCTAACTAGAACATGCTCTTAGGTTATGGGGTACCGCAGCTAACATTTTTGGCAGTTTGCAGCAGAGGAATTAGGCATCTGATTTCTGAACCTGTTGTAGCTTTTGGGCTATGAGAGCATTAGGTGAGGGGAGGGGGGAGGTCAGCCCTCCTTGTTGGGGATATTCTGCTTTGGGTGAACAGTCAGCTACTTACTGGCCTGAGGAGATAATAGTTCTGCAGCTGGTGATAAGGGCACTTGAGATACTTGGATACTCAACCCAGTTCAAATGAATATTTAACGATTTTATACAAAGTAGGGAAGCCTCAACAAGAGAGAGAAGGTACATCATTAAATATTCATCAGAATAGGAATTTGGGTTGGGGTCTCTCTGGTGAACAACCAGTCTGCAGAATTCTCCTTTTCCTTTCTCTATTGCTCCCTAAGTAGCTGAGTTTTTCTTACAAAACAGAACAGCTTCAGAGGTAGACCATGAGAGAGCTTTTCCTCTGTGTACCACGCAGACCCGTCATTAAGCACAGACCTAAGCTTGGGCTCCTGCCGCAGATCAAGCAGAAAAAGGAATTAACACATCGGCCTCCTGCGTGCCAGGTGAAGGCTCAAATCATTACATTTCTGGATGTGAAAGGAGACGTGTCTTTCTCAGGTGCTTTGTGTGGGATTAGGTGTGACTTAAACCATGGTACTCGACTGCCAAATTGCGTCAGAAGCCCAGAAAAGCCTGGGCTGTGCATCCCATAGGGCCTGAGGAATTACGAAGTACTAGGTACTACCGTGTGGCTGAAGCTCTGATAACAGTGGACTTTAAAAGGGAAAGAGAGTAGATTTTAAAAAGTCAAGTTTCCTCAATGATGGCTTTTAGCACCCAAAGTGGATTTTGAGCTGTTATGCCCTTCTTGGAAACCTGTCAGGTCTCTTTAATGGAAAGCAGTCGTGAAATATCAGTGTCAGATCACTTTCATCTTTCTTTGGGGAGGGGAGGAATCAAAGGAAATAAAGACTTTTCACATTACTGACATGTTTATCATGTTTCTAGTAGAACTTTTGTGTCGTGATTACTCATTAAAAACAGTGTCTAGGACACAGAACCCTTCCAGGAGTTGTCAGGTTTCTCTTTTTTCAGGTTTGTAGCTAATCATTACGAGCATGTGAAGCAGAGTGATAAGCAGGGACCGTATGGACAATGATGTTTTAAAGAGAGTGGTGACACTGAGTATAAAATGAAATGTCAAACTGACCCAACTCCTTTTTTTTTTTTTTTTTTTTTTTTTTTTTTTTTTTTTTCCCCAAAGAGGAACTTACAGTCACATTGGTCAAGATGTCATTGATTACAAGGGTCCTTATTAAAATTTGTTGAAAGCTTATACTTAGCAGACAATTTTGTTGAGCATTGCTGGCACAAAAGCACCGATCCTTCTAACTATCAGCAAGCAAATTTCCATAAGCTTAAAAGAAAAAAAGGAAAGATAAATAGCAACATTATTTTAAATGTTATGCTGCACATAGCTATGGGTTTTTGGTGGTGGTGGTGGTGGCAGTGGGCGGGCAGAAATCAGCAGCTTTAAGTCATTTGTATAACAAACTCTTACCTCTGTAATTACAATTTCTCTCCCTTCATAAGCTTCTTCATTCATATTGCCTTTAGTTAGATTGCAGGTTGTGTGGATTGGGGCCATGTGTCATATTTTTCTGTGAAGTATGCAGCAGAATTTGGCTATTAATTTGAATTGACTTGAATTATAGGGTGCGCCTTATAGGTAACGTCTGTTATCCAAGACAAAATATTGAAACCTGCCTTTGGCTTTTACATAGCTTGGTTAAGCAAAACTTTTTGTGTCAGTGGAAGTTTCACATGAGTAAAAATGAAATGAAGACTCGATAAATAAAATTATTCTTCTGTATTCTGGAGCTACATCCATTTTCTCCTTATACTGTTGTGCCCAGGAAGATATGATGAAAGCAGTGGCAAAATGAAGTGTTCCTGATATTACTGTTGTAAATCCCACATATATCTATGTTTGTGTTTGAGGGGAAAGAAGAAAGACTGTCAAGCTGCAATGCTACCTTTGTGTGTGTGTGTTTTATTTCAGTTGTTAGAAAAATGCTCTTGTAGAGAGATTTATAAAAACAGCATTTTGGAGAGAAAAAGAAAAAAAAAGTTGGAGAATTTCTTTCAACTTTTTTTATAGAAAGCAGCTGTCTCCTCATGCTCAGGAGACAGCTTAACATTATTCTGCTCTGTGTAAATATTTTGTGGGGGTTTTAGTTGTTTCTGTTTGTTTGGGTTTTTTTTAACAGATTATAAACTACGTGAATGATAAAGCAATATTTAGTTTATACACACAAAAAACCAACCAACCAAAAAAACCAAAAAATCAAAAAAAACCCCAAAATCCCCTAGATTTTTGTAGTGCTGCAATGTGTGAAACTTGCAAATGTGGTTGCAATGTACTAAAGGTGTAAACCAAGAGCAAAGGAAAAATGTATGTCTACATAGACATTACAGTGCTTCCATGTCCTCGGAAAAATTTGGAACACGCTGTCCCTTGGCACTCTTATTTTTGTATGTTGCTTAGGATCGAAGCTATGTGTCTGCTGCAGGTCTCCTGACCGCCTCTGCTTAGTGTCTTCATAATCGTTTTGGGGTGGCCTTGGACTCTCGCGCCCTGCCCCTCCTCACCCCCCCTGTCTGTCAGCGCAGGGGCTGTGTTTGCAGGCAAGATGAGGCCAGGGCATCCTTGTGTCTGGCCACCTCGAGCTAAACTGGGACTTCTGCAAGCAGGAGAGCGGGGAGCTGTGTGCTGCCTACTGGCCTGGAGACCAGCAGATGCTGAGCTGCTTTAGGACCTGTACATCGCCCTGCAGCACCCATCGCAGCTCAGCATCTGGGTGAAATCTGCTTTAAGCAGTAAAATACCTAAGAGGTTTTCTACAGTCTCTGAATTACTGCTTACTATGTTTTGACTATTTAATATTATGCATTGCTACTCCTTTGGTTCCATCATCACAAAAAAAAAAACCCAAACCCCCAAAAAACCCAAAACAAACCAACCAAAAAAAACCCCACCCAAAGGTTTTTACTTGTGGCAGTGCATTTACACACAGTACGAGGAAATGGAACTGACACTTTGCTGGGACAGCTTGTTGTTTGAGAATTTCTTCACCCTTGCTAAAATATCAGCAAAATAATGTTAAGTAATCTGTTGAAAAGAATAACAGTTAAGTGTTTTTTATTAAACTATAAACAAATAGAACACATTACAGACACTCTTGTTATGGTTCTAAAATCATTTGGGCTTGAAATTAAGATTGGCAAGCCATGACTGCGTTTAGGGAAGACAAAATGAAGTATTAATTGTTCTGTTTTTCAGTATCCAGTCTGCAATTTGAATATCTAATCAGTTTCTTCTGTAACCTCTAACTGATTTTGCTGCCTTGGAATAGTTCACACAGAGTTCCAAATGTGCCCTAGTTTTTTGGGTTTGGGGTTTTTTTTGCACTGACATTAAATATTCCAACTTGCTTTTCAGCTTTGCTGCTCCTGTCATTGCTAGTGAAATGATATCAATAATCTGAAATGTTCAGCATTTCGCTTCCTTTGAAGTTGTGAATAACTGATATTTTGAGAGAAGCTGCTGCTCAGGGACTTTGTAAAACGAAATGTGCTAAGACACAAATGAGGTTTTGGCTTGGCTGGCCTAATTCTGAGATCTGGGGCCTGGGTCTGCTCATTGTGTGAGCAGTAGGAGAGCTAAAACTGATGGTATTCCAGTGGTAGACCCAGTGTCTTGCTTAAAACTTTCTTTACTGCTTGTGGAGTTAGGAATTAAATGCAAACTGTAATGTGGCCCCTGTAACTACAGCGCTGGTCCCTAAGCCTGCTGTCTAACTGGGTGCCTTGTACTTCTTCAGACTGAATGGGAATAAATTAAAAGCAGTAAAATCAATACTGATCTATTTTGTGCATGCATGGTGAATTGTGTTGTAGAACGACTAGTGAACTGAAGCCCCTCATGCGAGTTTCTAAGCACTCTGTGATGGTGAATGTGTATTTCCACGTGCTGGAACACCCAATTCTTAAGCAAGGGTAAGCTGAACTTAAACTGTGGCCTCTTATATTAGAAAAGCAATTCCTATGCTTATACTACTAATTCAGATTGAATAGTTCTTATTACACTATTCCTTGAATGAGTGTTGCTACCGCTCTTGTGTTGAGGCTTGCGACATATCCATCAATACTCTGGTCAGTCAGGTGCTGGAATGGATTTGCAGAGCTGTGAAGTTTTCCAGTCTTGTACTGAACTATCTTAATGTTTTATGAGCATCTCCTGGTGGAATTTATAACCGAAACCCATAAGAAACACTCCCGAGACTTGAAGGTGTTACTTTATGCAATAGGAATCCAGATGTGGCTTCCTCCCAGGATACAGGTGTTCTGTGGGTGGTGGAAACTGCATTCTCAAGGCTGCCATACTGCTGTTGTGTTGTGCTGCCAGAAGCAAGACCTGAGGCCCTTTAGAGAAGTGAAGAAAGGTAAACAGAAATATTTTGAATCTTAAGGCTTGTGTAAAGGCAGCATGGGATTTCTGAAAAAAGAATAGAAACTAAAATGTGATATAAAACCCAAATCATCTAACTTTAAGACTCCTGGGTGCCTAATGGGATGGAAAGCTTGACTTGGGGCCTCACTCCTTACAGGATGTGTAGAAAGAGGCAAAGATCAGAATTAGTGTAAACACCTTCATGGCTTTAGATGTTTTGAGTGCGCTTCAACTGCGTGCAGCAGTGGGCTGCTGCAGGAATGCTTATCTGGTTGACAGTGGCCAAAAGAAGGTGCTTCTTTCAAATATCTGTTAAAGCACAGGACTGTGCACCTGTGTGAGGCTGCATCATTTTTTTAAATAACCTTACAGAAGTGGGTTGGGATACTGGAAATCTGGGAGTGCCTAGCATGATGCTCTTAAGGGTTTCCACAGCTCTAGGCATTGGATGCTCTTATTCTGGTTATCCTGAAATCTTCCTTGCCCCAAAGAAGCGTAAGAGTTTATTTGTGAAAGTCAGAAGTGGGCAACACTGTTATAGACACGTGTGCCAGGAAGGAAATACACACCCTGTGTCAAAAGTAAAAGCTCTTTCTGTTCTGTTGCTCGTTGATAAGCACGTTTTTAGTACTTAGGATGCATTTGCACAAGATGCTTTTTTATTTGGAGAGGTATATTGGCTTGAATAATACCATAAACGTAACTGGGGCTCATTCAGACTTAAGTGTTTGTTCTGAATTCCAGAAAGAGGTAATCTCTGTTGATCCTTTTACCTTGGCTTTTGACAAACCCTTATGACTCAGTCTCTTAGGTTTGAGTCTACTTTCAGCTAATTGTTATACCACCTTGAAAGACAGATCACTTTTTCCTTCCCCAGCAACTCATTCACAAGTAGTGATGTCTGGATGTTTATTGACTTATCCAGGGGCATGTATGCTTATGCAAGTGCTTGTAAATATTGACACAAGGCTTTTGCCTGAGATCAAGTATGCTGTGTGTTACAGTGCACTCTGCAGCAAGGGCCAATAGGGTATTTAATCTTTACACAAATCATTTTGAATAGTATGGCAGTAAAACTAAGTCTGTGCAGAAAATCAGTAAGTTTGATTTATCTGTGGTACAGCATTGGTAGATGAGGGAAGAGTAACTGACATCATCTACCAGGACTTGTGCAAAGCATTTGATGCTGTCCCACACAGCATCCTTGTCTAAACTGGAGAGGCATGGATTTGATGGGGGACTACTTGGTGGGTAAGGAATTGGCTGGATGGTGACACTCAAAAAGTTGCAGTCAATGGCTCCATGTCCAAGCAGAGACCAGTGGTGAGTGGGATCTCTCAGGCATCTGTATTGGGACCAGTATTACTTAATATCTTTGTCAGGGACATAGACACCGGGATTGAGTGCACCCTCAGCAAGTTTGCAGATGATGCCAAGCTGTGTGGTACAGTTGACACGCTGGAGGGAAGGGATGCCATCCAGAGGGACCTTGACAAGTTTGAGAGGTGGACCCGTGCAAACCTCATGAAGTTCAACAAGGCCAAGCGCAAGGTCATGCACATGGGTCAGGGCAATCCCAAGCACAGAGGCAGGCTGGGGGATGCATAGATTGAGAGCAGTCCTGTGGGGAAGGACCTGGGGGTACTGGTAGATGGGAAACTGAACATGACCTAGCAATGTGCGCTTGCAACCCAGAAAGCCAGCCATAACCTGGGCTGCATCAGAAGCAGCGTGGCCAGCAAGGTTGAAGGAGGTGATTCTCCTCCTCTGCTCCACTCCTGTGAGACCCCCCCCTGCAGTACTGCGTTCAGCTCTGGGTCCCCCAGCATGAGGAGATGGACCCTCTTGAGCACATCCAGAGCAAGCCACAAAGATGCTCAGGGGGCTGGAGCACCTCTCATGTGTAGATAGGCCAAGAGAGCTGGGGTTGTCCAGCCTGGGGAAGAGATGGCTCCAGGGAGACCTTACAGCAGCTCCCAGTACCTAAAGGGGCCGACAGAAAAGGTGGAGAGGGGCTTTTTACAAGGGCATGGAGTGATAGGACAAGTGGGGATGGGTTTAAACTGGAAGAGGGCAGGTTTAGATTAGCTATTAGGAAGAAATTCTTCCCTGTGAGGGCAGCGAGGCACTGGCACAGTTGCCCAGAGCAGCTGTGGGTGCCCCATCCCTGGCAGTGTCCCAGGCCGGGCTGGACGGGGCTGGGGGCAACCTGGGCTGGTGGGAGATGTCCCTGCCCGTGGCGGGGGGTGGAAGTAGATGATCTTTAAGGTCCCTTCCAACCCAAACCATTCTGTGATTCTGTAATTTAGTATTGCCACTGTAGAGCTTTTATTCTTAATTTTGCCTTAAAGTGATACACATGTTCATATAGAAGTATGAAATAACTGTCATTGAAGCATGGGCTGAATTGTTTGAGGCAAAGTTTTCACATGAAATTCACTCTGAGTAGCTGCTTTCATGTTATGCGATGATTCCGGCTAAAAAATTTCACTTCTCATGCCTACTGCTCCCTTCTGCCTGACACCAGCATTTAGTCTGTGACTTGGTTTGGCAAAACCCTTCACGGAGCCAGGCTTTCCGCTGGAAACTGCTCTGGCTAATAACAAACCACTCTGCAGAAGGCATAGCTATTTAATTTTAAGCATGTATATAATAAACCAGTGCTGCCCTAGAAGTATTGCAGCATGCAGGCTGGCATTAGATGGTTTAAAGCTTGCAGGAGTTAAGATGCTTTTTTTAGGCTCTGATTGTAGGAATTGGATGTGTGTATTTCTGAGAGACTGGTCTATGGGTCTTTCATGCTGTGTCCTGACCCTCATCCCACCCTTTTGGTTAGTAAACATAAAGTTTTGTATATACAGAATGCTGAGGACAGTTCATAAAAGCTGTCTCTATGACCTTTTTAAATGTAGTCTAGATAATTCCAATAGACAAATCTGTTAACAGAATTGTAAAGCTTTTTTTCTGACATCACCATCAGGTAACAGAGGAATGATCATGTTGTGAAAAGATTGACATTCTCTCTTCCATGATCAAATAGTGAGTAAAGGCTAGACTAGGAGAGAAAGAAGTCAATTTTTTAAAACCTGTGCTTGTACAGTGGGACCATAACTGTGTAATAGGACTATAAAAAAACCCAAAAAGGGTCAAATTTTTACTATCAGAAGCCAAGATGTAAAATAAAAATAGGATTTCAGATTTGATTGGTTTGGTTGGATTGGTTTAATATTCAGGCTTACCTGATCATTCTTGTGGAATTGTCTTTATTTTCTTGATAGGGTAGGATATCATATAACTTTTCTTATGTTCTTCCTTTTTTAATCCGTGGAAGAAGAAAGTAAGAGAGATAAATTGGTGTTGCAGTATCTCACTGACTATTATTCTGAAATTTTGTGAAGAAATGGAATTCAGTGATAATGATTCTTTTCACATTCTCTTGCCTCCTCTCCCAGTAGAGTAAAATAAAAAATCTTGTCTTCGAAGTCTAATATTTTCTGAAAAAGTTAAATTAACTAAAATTCTATTTTTGCTCTGTGGGGAAAAATACTGAGATGGCCTCTCAGCAAATTATAGTCGAGTAAGTTCTTTATCTCTTTTTTGTCAGTTTAGTAAGGGGGGGGGGGGGGGGGGGGGAAGAGGAAGACAACAATAAATTCCCTGTGCAAATGCAACATAAGAAAATCTTTATGATTCCTCATAATAAGGGAACAGTTTCAGATACTGGCTTGTGAATATTGGTGCAGGTGCCTGTCTTTGCCCTGCCCACCTGTATACAAGTAGTAGATTTTTTTTGAACGTGTGATAACTCAAGGGTGGCTGGGGAAGATGGGCTTGCGGTGCAGTATCATTCACAGCAACAGTGGCTTTAATATCTGTAAAGAGAGGACCTTCCTTCTAACTTTGGTAGTCTGCTATAGGGTTGCTCCTGAGCAGGTACACATTGGCCCTATTCAACCTGTTCACACGTGATGGATCATTCAAAGTTCCCCAACAACTTTAATTATATGTAAGTACCTTAAACTAGTCACTAGACAGGGAAGGATATTGGAATTTTTCCTCTGTATTTTTTGTAGGTATTTGGGAGCTGGGAAGATCAAAGGGCCTGTGCACTGCTTTAAACAGCTCTATTTTGGTAAGATGCTCTGATTAACAGATACAGATGTGTTAGGCGTATCACAAAAGTCTCAGGGAAAATGTGATGCAACTATTTTGCCAGACTTTTTCTACTTTACATTCTTATATCTCCCATAATTTTTGAGCCCTTAAAACAAAGATCAAATGTACTCTTTCATTCTATAATTTCGATGCTTTAATTTACAGTGCAGTTTCTAGAAGATGACCTGATGGCCAGAACTCTGCAAGCTTTCCCCATGTGCAACACATAGGAGCTTCTTTCTTGTAGCAGATTCTGTGAGTTAGGAATGCAGGTGTTTCCCTTGCACAGCTATTTGTCAGGGTGCCCAGTGTCACTGGATCTGTACGAGTACCTTCCTTACTCCCATGAGGTAACCTCTGCTCTCACGTTGTTCTCTGGCTGCCTTTAGCCTGGAGAACTGTGTTGTTAGAAGCCAGAGCTTTGGCCTCATTGTGCAGCTTTGGTGGAGAGGTAAGGAAACATCCACCTTTTCTGGAGTCAAAGGACTAATGTCATCCTAGTTGTTCTGCTGTTTGAGGATAACTTTTAAAGATTTAATTAAACAACTCTGAACTGGAAAGGGGAGAACGAATTTCTCAAAAATCAGTAGATTTGTGAAACCCAGGGCATTTTAACAGAAGTTTGAGTATTGGGTGAGGGTAATGAAAATCGTAAAACCTCATTGAACCATACTGTGACTACTTGCACCTTTTAGGAGAAATGATATTACAAATCCTTGACATTCCACTGTGGTCTGTAGTATTAATAAAAAAGCCTCGCCTGCTCCTATTTCTAATTTACAAAGATTAGTCTTTAGGACATGCAAAAAAATGTGTAAAGCTGTGCACAGTAATTTTACATTTGGAGCAGAAAGCGAGTTTAAGAAGTAGGAAGATGTATTGGTGACTGCTTTTTCTGCAACTTGTTAATCAGTTAAGATCCTTTAAGGGAAGAAGAGAGGATACTAGAAAAAACATTTATCTAAACCTACTGTTAAGAAATACAGTAATTAGTTATCAGAGCAATGTAAGTGAGATTGACTTTCTTTTTTCCCCAAGAGAATCGTGCTGTGATCCATGATTCTTGCATAACCCTTGCTTACGTTTCAATTCCTCCAGGTATTAAATGTAGGCTTAATAGAGCTTGTGGCAGGCAGAATGACTAATTACTTGAGCTTCTGACCCTGCTCTGCTCTGGGAAGATTGAGTATCTATTGACACGGGTGCACCCACCCCTGTGTTTTGACTATTGATCATCCTTTGGCAGCCCCCAGCTGATGCAAGCACTACTGTAATTGTAAAAATGATGCAATTGTGTGTGCTGAAATTATGCATCAATGAAGAGCCTGAACTAAAAGCTTACCTTTCAAAGAGTCTCATGATGCAGTTTTGCCCTTCATTTGGACTGTATGTGGCTGTACACTAATATTTCCCAAATCAATCTTCTCCATTTGTCATCCCACCAGAACAGGCTCTGCTGCATTTGTCCCCCACCTTAGATTTCTCTTCTTTATTAATTGTAGGTTTTGCGTTTTGTCATGAGTCTCCCCATCCATCTGAGATGGCAGCAAATAGAATGATATGAACACCGTCAGTGGACTTTTCATCATTTTTAGAAAAAAACCTGTGTTTTCTTTCACTGCTTTTTATGAAAAATAGCCCCATCAAGCCTAAAAATGAAATCTTGCTGTATATTAAAACAAAACAAAAGGCATGTTTCCATTTCTTTTTAAAGTTTCATTACTGTCAACATCATGGAATTGTCCATGCCAGTTTGTTGTTTTAGAGTTGTCCATGACCAGCAGGTTTTGTGGACCAGTGTATATAATAGGTATTTTTGAAAGTTCCGATTAGTTTACAAAGAAGCATTTCATTGATTTGATGCAAAAACTGTTCAAGGGCATGCATGATTTTATTCTTATGTCTCCCTAACTCACAACTTTTTGTTAGAAAATGACTATCTAAAAAAAGGGAAACTTCATGTCATGTGAGACATACCTGGTTTGGATGTATGGATGTTGTCTCTCTTACAGAACGTGAAGGATTGTCTTTGGCATTCTGTTCAATAAGGGATTGCTACAGTTCCCCGACTAGTTACTGAATGTGCTGTGTATGCTGCCAGGACGTTACCAGACTCTTCAACTAGAAAGGCAGGTGGAAAAGTTTTGCAAATCCTCTGTTAATGAAGTCAGAGACAAATGGAGCAGTGTTTGTCTCTTTGAGCCATGAAGGAGCATTCCATAGAATAAATGGATCATCAGCACCGTGTGTCATCCATTACTTTTTTTTTTTTTTTTTTTTTTTGTCTGTTGAAGGACTTTCACACATTTTGGATGGTACTTGCATGATAAATCTGGGTATGCTGCTTCTGTAGTTGCTGCCAGCGATTGTATTCTATATTCTAGAAGGCAGGGCTGCCATCTGGAGAGAGCCAGACGGGCAGGAGGAATGGGCTATCAGGAACCTTGTGAAATTCATCAAGGGCAAAGGTAATGTCCTGTTATCTCGGAAGAAATAATCCCTTGCACCAACACAGGCTAGAGACTGATGGGCTGAGGAGCAGCTTAAAAGGACCTGGGGGGTCTTGGTAGACAGCTAGCTGAGCAGCTTGGTGGGGGCCGAGAGACAGCAGGTTAAGGGCAGACAAGATTTCAGTGTATATTTAGGAACAAGGGACATGCTGACTGGTTATAAAGAACAACTTTTTCAAGAGATTGAAACATTGGAAGAAGTTGCCCAGAGACATTGTATTCTCTCCATCCTTGGAGGTTTTCAAGACCAAACTGGATAAAGCCTTGAACAACCTGGTCTAATCTCATACCTGAACCTGTTCTGAGCAGGAAGTTGGACTTGAGACCTCCAGAGGCCTCTGCCAAGCTGATTTATCCTATGATCCTCTTTTAAATACTGATCAGTTCCCAGGTGCTAACACATTGGGTAATGCACCCTTTGTTTTCACTTTTGTTAATACTTACTCATTGTTAGATAAAAATGCATTGCAATAAGTAATACTATGGCTGGTATGTTGAGTGTCCAGCAGTTACTTGATAGGCAGTGACCAGTGCCGAGGGACCTTGTGGGTTTTTGATAAATTTGCAAAGCTTTGTATATTCTTACCTGCAAGAAGAGTGAAAGAAGTTGTTGAAACTCTCTACCTTTCATTGCTATTTTAAAGAGCTTAGATGTGTTTTCAATTTTCTTGAAGACCTGAA
Organism: Falco punctatus; assembly: GCF_963210335.1. Taxonomy (NCBI): domain Eukaryota; kingdom Metazoa; phylum Chordata; class Aves; order Falconiformes; family Falconidae; genus Falco; species Falco punctatus. The sequence goes on from NC_137587.1 coordinate 3,926,051, forward strand.
GATGAAGATTTTTTGCCTGTTTTATAGGAGTCATTACAAGACTTTATGGATGTATTTCCCACTGTGAAATATAGAAGTAAACAAGCATGACTCGCAAGAAGTCATTTAAAATGAACAGAATAAAACAGAAGACTGGTCTTTCCCTAATCCAACATTTATGCACAGATTTCAAACAAGAATTGTTTACCACACTCTGCCCATTTATGCTGCGTTTTCTCTTTTCAAAACTTTTCCTTTGCTCTCATTTGCTTTTATTTCTTATTTTGGTACAGAGTTCAGAGGAAGGGAATGGTCTCAGGCTCTGGTGTAAACATGGGCCGAAAAATAGTTTTTCAATAATCTGAAGTCAGTGGCTGATTGGGCAGAACACGAGTTCTTTTAAGTGAAAACTTTTTACTTTAAGGGTTTCAATTCAAATAATTTTGAGATGTACGAATGGACCAATTTATTTCAAAATTATGTAGAAACCTACAAGCAACTTTCTTAATAGAAATCACATTTCAAAATCAGTTCTATTATTGTCTACAAATCTAGTCCAGAAAGTAGTACTGCTCTACTGAAGTCATCGGTTTTGTCCTATCACTTCAGACTCATAATGAATGTGATTCTATTATGAAAAGTCAGAAAGAGATATCAAGTGTTCTTTTGACTTGATTTCTGTCAGTGGAGCAAATGGTCGTTGGAATGACACCTGAATCTCAGACAATCTGTTTAAAGATTGTCTGGTCTCATTTAGACTCCGGAATTATTCATTAAAAAAAAAAAAAAAAAGTTCAGTCAGGTTTTTCTGGACTTTTTTGCAGTGCTATATGAATTATCTTTAATAGATTGACATCTATCAACTTCCTGCGTTGACAGATTCTACTTTCAGGGAATGTTCTTGTAATAAAGCCGGAATAAATGATGAAGTTATCCTTTTGGTTCTTCTCCCTTGTTACACAATGTATCACTGTTCTTTTCAGCTTATGTACGCATATACGCTAAGAGTTTTGCCTGACTGAGTCAGCAGGAATCTTTTTATTGACTTTTCCGGTTTTTGGAGCAGGCTTTTAGGTCTAAGAGTCCTCACAAGCCACATCTTCAAACTCTGAAAATTAACTTTCTCTTTAACATACTAAATATACTTAGTGACAGGGAGTCTTACGATAAAGCAGTTTCAGGGCATTTGGTCTGGGGATCTCAAAGGAAGGACTGAGATTTTAATTGGTTAAATGAAACCTGGTATTATTTCAAAAGTAATTCACTTATCTTTCATTATTTCCATGGTACAAGAAAAAAATACTGTAAAGAACTTCAATTTAATTAAGGAACTGTCTATTAATCTCCTATAACTACCAAATAGACATGTGTTTGTTGAGATCCTTTGTTGCTTGTAATTCCTGATAAAACATTTCTGTTTGAATAAAATACTCGTATTGCTTCATCTTGAATTTTGATCTCTGTTTTAATGAAAGGTTGGTCTAGGAAAGCTGGAGGCCTGGAAGGCTTTACACCACTGAGTCTAGTCCTTTGCTAGATCAGGAGACACAGTAAATGTCCAGCCAGAGTGGATTTATGGAACTTCTATTCCATATGGCCTAAGACTTTCAGATGAACTTTTGACTTATACTATCACCCTGCCCCAAGCCACAACTATTACATGTGTCAGGAGGAAAATAAGAAGTCACCACGGTAAGTATTTTAGATCCTTGGAAGGTATTTATAACCCCACCCCAGAGGACCCAAGAAAGCAGGCTATGCATTATTTTACAGTATTTAATAATGTAATGTGAGTTGAAATATTTCTGCCGGATGCTGAGTGATGTTCCTTTAAAGCCACACACGAGTAAAATATCTCAGCTGCATTTCCAAGATTTTAAAGTTGCTGAGGAAACCTGTAAGCATTGTTCTGTGACACCCATTCATGCACTGGTGGAAAAGAAAAAAAAAAGGCAAAACAGCTGCTACCCGGAGACAAAATGTGCATGAAAAGAAGTAAAAATCCCTTTTTGTTCCTCTTGGGATGTCAGAGGAAGCTTGAGGTATGGGATAAATGCAATGTATTACTTATAGTACTAACAATTACTGATTGAATAGTCTCAGTTTTCTCTGTTTATACAGTATCACAACCCTGAAAATCTCTTCCACAGACTTGACTTGTATCTCTTGAGCAAGTTCTTTGGTCTCATAGTTCAGTGCTGGAAACAGCTTCAGAAACTCACTTCTCCTTGGAACAGTCTTGTTCCTAGCCAGTGACTAGCATTGTTTTCACCGGGGTGTTTATGTAGGAAGGCCTTGGCGTGGTAGCTGAATTAATGAAAATGACTTCTCACACGCTAATAACCCAAACCCACACTTTCCCACCATCTGAGGGTTTTGGTTAATGCTTCTGATGTTTCAGTCTTAGTTCCAGCCTGTGCCCTGCGTTTATCCTATCACTTTCTTTTCACTTTTCCAACTTCAGGGCCCTTTCCTACTCTTCTTTTATTTTAATTGGGCCTCAGCTGTTCCTTTATGCTGTCAGTTCTGAAATGTTCACCCAGCTTTCTTTGATGCTGCTCTTTACGGATGTTTTCAGCCCTACCACCTGAGCCTGCCTGAACAATAACTAATTCATCTGCCCATGCAGGCTCTTTTGTAGGTTTTCTTTCTGGGATCTTCAGTCATATTATGGAAGGGAAAATGAAACTTTGGCTCTTTCTTTCATATTTAATACTACATTTCAAAAAGGGATTCTTAGAGTGAAGGTAACATTTCAATTGCATTAGACTTTAAATGAAACAACATTTACTAAATAATGGTGCTCCTAATGAACCTTATCCTAATGTCCTCCATATTTAGTCAGTCTTTACCAAGTAAATCTTCTATTGATTTCAAAAAAAAAGCTGGTTTTAAAAAATGAATTGAAAGGTGTTGCATATTTTCATTCTTGTTATTATAAAATAAGATAGTATTTTTTGGAGGTTACTAATTCGTTGTAAACCCACACTGGGTAATAATCAGCATTCATTGGCATTGAAGATGTTATGGTTTTTATGGACTTGCTACACTTAATTTCATGGAGGTAGTCCATTTTTCCTCCTTACTTCAGAAGCAGTAATAACCTGTATAGTTCTGCTCTTTATCTAAACATTTTTGGAACCCAAGATTTGGAAGAATCAGCATTTGTCTTTATTCCTGTAAAGAATCCTCAGAACCAAAGCAGGGGAAAAGAATCCCAACCAACCAAATGTATGTGGTACCTTTAGTAATAAAGCTCATTGAAAAAATCAGGCTGTGAATAACCAAAGAGGTAGAATTAAACTTTTTTTTTCCTTGAGAGGCTGGTGCAGTAGGTCAAACTGAAATGTGTTAATGGTGCAGTTTTGGCAGTATGCACTACCACCACCATCTCTTCCCTGCCCTGCTGTGTCAAGGCTCCAGGGACCGTCACTTTTGTAAGCACTGAAACTGATACGTGCAATTAAAACATCACTGTAAATATAATACAAAGAGTAGCAACACTCTTCTTTTAGCCAGTGTGCAAGGTGAGCTACACAATAAATCAAAATACAAGTGCTGTAATAAATACAAAAGGAAAGTTTAGCGAGTTTCTGCGAAGGAAATATTTTATATAGTGCTGTCTGTAGAAAGCAAAAGCATCCTAGAACTCTAACTAAAAGCTTTTAGCAAAGTTCTTAAAAGCATTAGGAAATGAAAATGGCTTTAGGTGCCGAAACACATGCCTGACGGAACTCCACAGTGTTGGGTTTGAAATTACTTCAGCTCATCGGAGGGTGTTTGGCTTTGGTCCTGTCACTCTAACGAAGAATTTCTAAGTCTTCATTAAGAGTACTGGGGACATGGGGTGCAGCTGCACGGCACATTGCCTTTGTGAAGGCCAGCCCAGGAGGCTCCTTCCCCAGTGCCTGTTGCCCGCAGACCTCCACAGTTGGCTGCTGCCCCGGCAGCCAGTGCTGCAGGGGCACCGAGCCAGCCCTGCAGGTGGGAGCTTCCTCGTCTAACCATGCAACCCAAAAAACCACTGCGTGGAATTACTGCCTCCACCTGGGAACTGTGTGAAAAAAAGGAAAAAAAGGAAAGGAAAAAAAAATGAGTCCAGGGTGAGCTACTCCAGCTAATTAGTTTGGAAATAGTATCAGTAGCAGTATAAAATCCCACCATGTTCCAAGGCTGAAGCGTTTGTGTTGACCTGAGGGCAGGGAAACCCCTGACTCATCTGGGGTGTCTTGGGTGGTGGCTCTGGAGATGTGTGTAGGCAAGGTCTGAGGCAAGCACACGGTCAGTGTTACCTTGGATGCCAAAGAAAGCTCTTCAGTCAAGCAGATACTGAAAATGTAGGAGGTTCTGGTGGTGTCAGTCTGAATCAGTCTCTGTTCAGGATGGAAAGTGTTCGTAGGTGCTTGCCTGTGTTAGCCTGGCTCTGGTAAAGCACTGTTGGTGGGCTGCTCCGTCCTTCAAACGTACAGCCTGGGCACCTGTAACATCGTTCACTGCTTTGATTAGGAAATAGTTGTTAAGGTCAGCTCTTTGGTCTAGAAATTAATTTTTTCACTGTGTTTTGCTATGACTCATATCATTCTGTTGTTGTTTCTGTAAGGGAGAGGGTGTCCTGGACTTTCTAGGGGCACAGTCCCTTTTACATGCATCCTAGTGTGCCTTCCACCTTGACTTTTAGCCAAGACTCAGTTGTGAGGGTAAATATCAGTCAAGATATTTCAGTTACTTCTGGAGAAGGAAAGAGTGATATAAAATATAGGGTTGGGATCTCACACAGAAGGGTGGTGGTGGTGTTTTTTTCAGAAGAGACCTGTATTATAACACAGGTGATATACAAAATGCACAAACCCAAAGAAAACTCTCCAAAACACTTGTCAAGCACATCCATTTTTATTATTATTAATTAAAAATTGAATTAGTATGAGAATATTCTTATTAAAGCAGAGAAGCCTATACACAAAACCTGGTCTGCACCCCGGGGGTTTTCCCTGCCCTGTGCAAAGCTGAACCCTCCATCTACTGCGTTTTTGTTTTCCTGTCCCTTTGTATGGAATTAATTAGAGACCCGTCACCCTTGGTTTCAAAATCTTTTTCTTTCCACTTCACTTTATTCTTATTGAATTCAATGATTTGATGTACCTTTTACTTCCGTAAAGAAATATGTCATTACTGAGAAGCTGGTGTTTCTTCAAGTGACTTCCTCATTCTCCTCCTTAATATCTCTATCAATAGCTGCTCTGAATGCTTTTCTGTTTTTCAGAGAGAACGCTTTGTAGCTTAAACCTCAGTGATTTCTCAAAAAATCACATCCATTGAACCCCATATATTCCCCGAGAATTTAGATTATGGTTCCTGATAGAAAAGGGACTGCAAAAATAACACCTATTTAATAAATCCCCTTTCATGAACATGTATGGCTTGGATTTGTCTTATTTTTCTTTAACGACAAAAGTAGTGTGAGTCTTATTAAAATAGAAAACATGGTGATTGCTATTAAGGTTAAACTTTTCATTGTAAATATTTTTGTGTGAAAGCATCCAAAATTTGGTCAAAATTATTTACATTTTTTAAAAAAATTAAATTGGTCATATTGTTACTGACATGCTCTGATTTTTCCTTTTTACTCACACTTTGTACTCAGAATTAATTTTTAAAGACATAGCGTCTTGTCCCACCCCAAAATTTTTGCATGGCTTTGTGGAAGCAAGCAAGCTAAAAATTCTTTGAACTGATCCAAGACAGATTTTCAGTGCCTTTGCTGTGTGTGTGTGTGTGTCTCTGGGGACAGTGTGGCAACTGTGTAATAAACATGATGTTCATGAATATTTGTTTTACTCATCTGCACTATAATCCCTAATTCATCTGTGATGGGATTTCTTCACAAATGCACCACTGAAGTGCTATAAAAACATTTTCTGTCTTCTGAATGAAATTAGCTGGCAAGAAAATAGAGCTCATTCAGCCATGTGCGATATTGGTTTATCTCTGGAGGTCAAAAGTGAGCTTCTAGCAAAATTTTAAATAAATCAGGTGCTTGCTTGTTAGAATGTGCTGTGCTTCTTTGAATCATGAGTTAATGAGCTGTATTTTTTTCTATCATATTATGTCAAGATACCTTGTGTTGTTTAGGTAAAGTAATTAGATAAGTACTTCAGGTTCCAGAATGATGAAGTTACTACTCATGACGACAAATAGATTCATGCTGTGCTTTAAATATACACTACGTTCTCCTTGAGTCATTTGAATGTGGGTTCTTGTTAGGATTTATTGAAGTCAGCCTACCGTAGGTCTTGTAGGTCAAATTCTTACCTCTGCATACGATGGGATGACCACAAGCAGAACAGCATACAAAAGAAGTGTTTTGTTGGTGGCTGTGGAGAGGTTAAATTTGCCTGATAAAATAAGGTCAATAAATTTCCACCATGTGCCATATGTTTTCTGCCTGCCTTTATCAGTACTGCAATTAAAAGTACAAGTGACCAAACTTGTACGTACTACGTACTTCCACTGTGAACAATAATTAACTTTATTCTCTTCCTTCTGACTGATCTGAACACAAAACAGGTGAGTTTACCTGTTGGGTTTTTTTCTTTTAATTTACTGCTACACTGCTGACACATAATCTCCTTTAATTAAGATTGTTGGGTTTTTGTCCATTAACTTTTGTGGAGCTTTTACTAAACTTTCAAAGGTGTTTCGTTTTTTTTGGTTTTAATTCTTTTAAATACTTTTTTTCCTTCGACAGGTTCTCTGGTGTGTTTGTTGTTGGGTTTTTTTTCTCCTGGTTTTGGAGTTGGTTTTTGGTTTTGGTTTTGGTTGGTGGTTTGTTTTTTTTTTAGTTTTTACAGCTCTTCATGTAACACTCTAAGTAATTGCCCTACTCTATTTAATTGGAATGGCAAACAGTAGAAAGTTAATTAACAAAAAAAAAAAAGTTCACTGCAGGGCAAGTTAGTAGAATGGTAAAGAAGTCATGATTTACAGTATTTGCACAACTTTCTTTATAAAGTAATTGCTCTTCATTATAATAATGCCAGGAGAGCAAATAGAAAAAAAAAATGTGTTGCATTAGCAAACAATTAATGAGCATTTGTAGCTGAATGGAACCCACTTTTATGTATTATTTCATTAAAAGTTTACAGGATCCATGAGACCAGAGAATAAATAAGGGTAATGATTTCAAGGTAATGGTCTCCTAGGGGGCATGAATATTGAACAAATGTGTTAGTCTTGCCTACTTACCTAAGCCTTAAAACCAAGGGCTTTTTATACCTTAATTTTTCTACTCACTCTTTCATTAAAAGATCAAAGTGTGCTATTAGATAAAAGAGAAACTGGCACAGGTATTTCAAAATTATCATTAGAGCTGCGTTCCCTATTGTAGCTTAACAAGAGCTCCCCTTTTATGTTAAATCCCCCACAATTTAAATCCTTTTTCCCATTGTGAAGGATAGCTCTTTGTGTCCTTGCAGAAAATAGCGAGTCTTTTGTAGAGGTTGGTAACTTTTGAAAGAGCGATCAGCATTTCCTTGGCCGTATACCAACTTATGCTTTTTATTTGGCAGCCTTACATCAAAGCTGCACCGCCAGCCTCGGTGCCTGCGCACACACTTGGGCAGCGGGGAGGCTTTTTGCCATCTTCATCATCGCTCGGCACGCTTGGTGTTTGTAGGCAAACCCAGTTAGAACCTTCTTCATCTCAGCTGCCAGACGGGTCGGGTAACAGTTTCAGTGCAATCCGGCTCTCTTGGTTCCTTATGGCATAAAAATGTCACATAACCGATGGGCGCGCAGGCTGGCTGCAAGGACAATGGAGTTTATGTAAAGAAACATGTGTGTGAAGATCTTGGTCAATTCAGGGTGTTCCCCGGATCAAACAGTTTAGGTGTGTACGACTTCTGGAGCAGTAGTGGTTGCTTTTTGCAGTGTGTGTAATTGTGGCAGATGGAAATATCAGTCAACAATTTAGGATTTTGTCATTCAAGTATCGAAATTCTCAGTTCTCATTCATATTTATCCATGTAAATTCCCTTGGAATTTAATTAGAAAATGACTGAGAAATGTCAAGGAATCTTTTTTTTCTTTCTTTTTTTTTTTTTTAGGAACAGTCTGGTTCCTGCAAGGCATCTCTGGCTAATTAATATGGGTGTGGGATTGGGAGCACTGAGACCCTAGTCACACACAACACTCATTCACTTAAATAATCCTTGATGTGTAACAATCAAAAACCTGCTGCACATTTATGAAGGTTTTGAATATACTAATTTTATAGTTAGGTGTTGTTATTCTTCATTACTCAAATAAACAGAAATTATAGGCAATTAATTATAATGAAGAGATTAATATGTCCAGTATTAGAAAGAATTACGTTTTGTCATTGAGATAAGCGGCAGTATTATCTCTTCTTAGCTTTATGTATTTCTGGTTTCTGCAAAGTGTTTGAGACCATCCCAACTGCAAACCCAAATACAGATAAATTTATTCATACAGTGTGGCCTGGCAGCTGATATTTCTTTTATGAGTTTGTATTGGGTTTGGCTGAGGTGGAGGTAATTTTCCCCACCGCAGCCCTCCCAGCGCTGGGCTGTGTACCGGTGGCCAGGGAGGTGCTGGTACCACACTGGCACAGCACCGCAGCTGCCCCTCTGACCTTCCCCATCACCAGCAGGCGGGGGCTGGGCAAGCTATTGGGAGGGGACACAGACAGCACAGCTGGCCTAAAGTGACCAAAGGGATATCCCCTACCATGTGACGTCTGCTCAGATATAAAAGCTAAGAGAAAGGAAGAGGTGGGGGGGAGTGATAAAGCGGCTTTTGTGGGCAGCTGGTGTCCAGCCGAGGTCAGCTCACCACAAAGAAGAATAACCCTGGGTCTCCCCCTTTGGTCCCTCACTGACCAGCAGGATGTGGCCAAAACAGGCAAGTGGAGTGAGATGTTATCCTCCCTGGTTTGTAGGTTTGTGTTAAATTTAATTACCAAAAGGATGTATTTGTCTTTCTTCAAAGACAAATACAATTAATGTTTAATGAGCAGCCTCTACTATGTTCCTAAGCTGCCAGTATTTCGTGTTGGTATTTGGTATGGATATGTATCACAGTCCTCGTTTTGAAAAGGGCTGTGTAGCGAAACAGTTTTTCCTGGTAGTCAGTTAATTCTGAGACTCCCCAGTAACACTCACTTTCACTTTATTTCCCTCTGTCTCATGGTACTGATTTAAGAGTTGGCACTTAAATCATGGGATTCATGAAGGGTGAATTTTAAAGACTGGGGAAGTTTGAACAATGGATGTGAAAGATCTGGACAATCCTTTGAATACTCAGGAAGGAAATGCTGGTGAAGATTGAAGGTTAATTCAAATCTAAGCCAAACTTCTCCTGGATGCACTAAATTGAGCTGGAGTCTTTATGCAAGTCTGGATTGCTACATTTTAATCAAGCCAGATCCCTTAGGAGAAGCTTTAATAAATTGTAAGCATAAAAAGAAACTAATAGGGAGCTGATGAACTTCTCTGAACCACTTAACATAGGACACCTTTAATATTATTTTGAATTGGGGGATCAATTTATACAGACTGGTTTATTTTGTATAAGCTAGTTTGTACATTATTTTTTTTTTAGTTTAATAGTTTGATGAACTCAAAAGGACAGCTTTTTCCCCAGTCTCCAGTACCTTTAGATTTGCATCTGAAGAAAATGGATGCAAATTATTGATGGGGTTTTTTTGAGAAAAAGAATTCTAGCGAGAAACTGGAGACAAATGTCATTCATCTGAAACGCTGGATTTCGGACTTAATCCCAAAGAGTTTAGGAGATTTTTTTACTTGTGTTCAGACAGAGAAACAGCTTCTTGTGGGAAGGGAGGCAGTATTTCTTTGCAGCCTTGTTCACCTGATTATTTTTCCTAAATATTGTGGTTTGACTAGCTTATTACCTGAAAGAAAGAGCAATGGGATTGGAAAGGCATGGACGTGGTTAAGTATCTTTGTAAAATTAAGTCCCCTGACATTTCTTGATGAAGCATGTCATAGTATAAAGTAAATTAAAACTGAGGCCAACTTAGACAAATGTCTGACAGGCAACGTTTGGTGATTCTTTTTAATGAGGAGCGACACTTCCTTCTTTTCTTTCTTTCATGTGATTCATCAGGGCAAACGAGCCCACAGATCTTTGCAATAACACACAGAAAGATTTCTAACCCCAAAGACTTTGTCAATTCAAACAGCACTTGTACGAGCAAAGTGAAAATCTATTGCACTTCTTTAGAGAGTTCATTTTTGGTGTCAGTTATAGCATCATAATGTGCATTGTATTATTGTTCTACTTAGTGAATTGCTGATGTGTATAATGATGCACCTGTTAGTCAAGAAATCCCTCAGAAGCCAAACGGTGCTATAAAATTGACATACTGGTGCACTGCCAGAACTGTCAGGATGTTTCCTCTGCATTATGCAATATTTTCTGCTTTATGGCCATTAAAGGCAATAATAAAACAGCTGTCGCTGAGTGGTATGTTGTCAAGTATCAGTGAAAAGCATCAAGATGATGACAGCAATGTGATGCACAGCACAATAGCTAAGGATGGGTCAGTGTTTTTATTATCAGCCCTGATTTTTTTATTTTCTGTGTGTATATGTGTTTGCCCTAGGCAGGAACTTACCAGACAGCAGATAAGCCCTGGAGCAATGACCAACTTCTGCGCTTGCAAAAATTTCAATAAATCTAACCTTATAACTTCATTTAGTTTCTAGAAATAAAGTTTTGTGACAGACTGCCAAGGAATTTTGCAACTTTGTGGGTCTACCACTGGTGCTGACAAGTCTTCTGACTTCTTTGTCTCTCTGCTTGTTCACCTGGACTGCCTTTATTAGTGCGGAGAGAGGTGAGAAGAGAGGGTAACAAGATAGTCAGTATATCTTTAATTGCAATATCACAAAGAATTTATTTCATAAGTATTTGTTGCATTTTAATCACACCTTTTGGGGGATCCCAGGAATGGTCTGAATTAGTACATGAGCCTTTGATCACATTCCTGTAGCATCTCTCCTGGCCACCTGAGTTTGGGATGAGGTTGCCCATAGTTCTAAGGAAGACCTCAGGACCCCTGCCAGCTTTCTGGCTCTGTCTGGAAGCTTCTTCCCTGAAAGGGCAGAGGGGATAGATGATCATCTGAGACCCATCCACTGCACAAGTCCCTGTATCATGGAGGGTGTGCTGCAGGCATGGGAGGTGTGAAAGACTGGTCTCCACAGACGGCCCAGGAACACTCCTATGGAGAAGTGGGAATTATCATGACCTTCAATGCCATTATACAGTGCCATGTAGTGTTTATCACCGACATGATCTGAGGATCACAAATATTATTTTATAACTCAAAGAGATAGGAAAGTATTATTTCTTTACATGACTGCTGGTGGTAACATTTTTTGATGTGCGAACACATACTAAAGCTACTGCCTTACAGAAATCTCTTAGTACTTTATCCTGCTGGTACAGATATGTCATATGGATACACAGGTTCTCACAATAGATTGATGAGAGTCAATAATTGCACCCAGTTATGCTAAGTTCCACTCCAGTGCTGCGGAACAGGACCATGCCTCAATCTTTAGATCACGAGTCAGCATCCTGGTTAGTTTAATAGTCTCTTCTTAAAATAAGGAGCAGGTTATAGTGGGACTAAGACCAAAGAGCAGAGATCAACAAGTGATTAAATACTTTTTGATATAAATTTCACTTCCACTTGTTTGAGAAGAATAAACCAGAAAGGGAAGAACGGAACTAAGTCTCAGACATGAAAGCCCATTGCATAGATTGTTTTCTAGCTAAACAAAACCAAGGGCCTTTACCGTAACTGTTTCAGCTGGTTTTGGATTAGAAAAATAAGGTCTCTGAAATACACAAGAACCTGTCTATGAGAGTCACCAGCATAGTATGATCTTTGAATGACATTTAGCAACAAAAATTGTCAGTTAAGTTGTTGAAAAAGGCTAACCCAAACCCTCATTCAGAAATTAAATTTATTTCTTCCAACCCCAAACTTTTCCCTATTTCTCAGGAAATAAATCGCCTCTGTTTTCCATCAGCTATGCATGCAGCACTCCCCCAACCCTGATGATTTAGCATTTGTGTTCTTGGAAGGCAGGCGGGTGACAACCTGGGGGCTAGCAAAGCCAGAGACTTTTTGTTTTCCAAAGTGGCTTGAAGTTGTAGACCAACAGAGTAAAAAGTCGCAAAGCATTAGCTCAGGTGAGACTTCTCAGAAATAGATGGCTTACAATACCTCAAAATCCCAAAGCTCTCAAAACTGTAAGTTAGACTAAGATTATTTCTTCTATTTCTAACATCCCACAGCCCCACCCCCCTATTTTCCTATTTTCCTTCTCTCCACCTCTGCATGGGAATTTGTTAGACTCAATAGTGTTTGTAAGAAAATTTCCTTAGCTAATTTTGTATCAAAGCTGCAATGTACTCTGTAAATTGGTTTTACAGTCTTTATAACAACACTGGCTACTCAGCAGGAGGATATTTTCATTTCTGATAAAATAAAATAATACATCTAGGAAGATATTTGCGGGTAGGAACAGCATGGTTCCTGTGTGTGGTGGGTAATAGAAACCCTGAATCTCATTTTGGCTTCCTTGGTGCATCTGAAGTGGATATATCCTAAATTCTCTATTCAGTTATTCAGTTATTATTATGTGCATTTTAAATATATGCATCGCTATGAGTACTAAATAAATAGATGACAGAGAACAATTTCCTATTCCACAAGAGGAGGAAATGTTTTTCCTTTCTTTGCTTCCAAATAACTTAATTTGATTTAAACTACTATTTAAGAGGACTCTCAGCTAAAACTTAAGTCCCAGTCCATGTCCCAGGACAATTACGATTATTTTTGTTTAATCCAATTTAATTAATTAATTTAAATGTATTCATATTATTTGAGATGCAGGCAGTATCATGGGATCAGCAACCATGATGCCCATCTTGAAATCAAATAGTCTAACTATTCTTTATACCTACTTAAACTCAAACTGCAGCCAAACCTTTTTTTTTTTTTTTTTTTTTTTTTTTTTACATGCTGCTTTTTGAAAGGATTGGATCACCATTCATCCTGGTCTTGCTGTCTAGTGACCCCAGCTCTCCCCCTGTGGTTATGAGCTCAGACTGCTGCGGTGTGGGCACAGTTGCTCTCCTTTTGAAGGAAACAGAGAACCTAACCCAGTTAACGGGCATCTGAGCCCTGGAAGGGAGCTGGTACCCATTGTCTGGGGGTGGTCAGAAGGATACGCCTCACTTTCCTCAGCTCACCATGTGGCCTGCGCTGGACCCTATTTGAGTTATCAGTGTTTCCTTATTCATAGTGCAAAGTTTGTAGGTATGGCCTCCTGTAAGAAAAATAATGATGAGGTAGTGTGGGAGGATCTCGATGTACAGTTGGACTCAATGATCTTAAACATCTTTTCCAACCTAAACGTTTCTATGTAAGCCAGCAGTATAGTTATGAGTTCGGTACAGAGCTAGGGGACGGTCATCAAAAGCAATAAACGGGGAGCCATTTGTTGAGGACTAAATTTTCCAAAGGACCCTAGACTTTACAGCATGGCCTGCAATAGGAAAATAGGCTTTAGATTTGGGATTAAATCTATTTGGGATTAAATAAAAAAGCTACTTTTTTCCACCCTAATATTTCAAGACCATTCATTTCCTAGTAAATTTTTTTTTCCTTTTTTCTTTTTTCTATAGGTTGTTGATGCAGATGATTGTTATGCTGGAACTTGTTAGAAAATTGTTTCTTTTTTTTGTATTTTAGAAGAAAAGTCCAAACCTCTTTTATGGCATCTGAGCCCATAGTTTCATGAATACATGGAGCAGGAAACTGTTTTGGCTAACACCTTGAGTAAAAGAGAGCAGATTTGACCAGTGATTCTTTTTTTAGGGGTAGGGTGCTATAAAACGTATTAGGAACTCCTTTTGTTAGAAAGGGATGGAGTGATTAGTTTCCTTTATATTTCAGGATTATCTCTTAGTTTTAAGGATTCAAATGGTGTTCTTAGAGCCCTGTATGTCTGAAGGCTTCTGCTTTTTGGCCTTCATGACATCTTGCGGCAATGAGTTTCATAAACTAATTAGATGCTGTGTGTGAAAGCATTTTAACATTTTTTTTATGGTTTCTGTTTCTATTTCAGTTTCATTAGATGACTTCTGTTGGTATGAAGGCTAAATGATATATTTTCTCTGCATTATTTTCCCTTTATTTCTGATGTTTCCATTTTATGATTTAAGGGTTCTTTCTCATGGCTTTTTTCCACTGAACTGGTAACAATGTTTTAAAACACTATTTAAAAGGTCAAGGCCTTGAAATAACATAACTTCTGGTGAACCTGTTATAGCTGCTTGTACGCTTACAAAGGCATGAATTTTAAATGGATGGTTCATGTTCCTCAGGAGATGAGTTTGTTACCTTAAAACTTTACCATGGAAATAGCCGTCTTGCCTTTTATTTTCTCCAGAGTAATGAAAATTATACTGAACCCCAAGAACACTGTTTCGATTACTTTTTTAACATCTCATGACCTTCACTGATTTTTTCAGTGAATGTGTTTTTCAGACACTATCACAAAGGTGGCTAATTCACCTGACTGTCAGAAACTGGCAGAAGCTAATCCATGACAGTGAGTTGACTAAAAATCCCAAATGATATGTTGATGTTTACCAAGGAAAAGAGGGGAAGAGCACAACAGGAGTTCTAGTATACTTCAGAAAGCGTGGTGACGGTGGGACACATGCTGTGCTGTGGTTTGTGAAGTTGGTTAGAATGGTTAGTGAAGCTGAGAAGCCAAACGTGGCAAGCTCCTCTCCTGAACTGCACGCCACGGTTCAGCTGGATACAGGACAGCTGGAAATTAGATTTGGTGTTCCGGGGCAAATGTTAGGTAAATAGTGTTTCATTGCTTGCTTTGTAAAATAACACTGTAAAATAAAGGAAAGGGTGCTTAAATTCCAACGAAAAGAAATTCAGTGTAAACTATTTCAGTTCGACTATACTTTCCATAATGAAGTGGCCAGTTGTATATAACAGTGAATCCACTCCTTCCTTCCATCTCCAAACCAGGCTAAGCACTCACTGGAAACAGGACTTGAGGTTTGTTTAAATACTTAGTGTTGGTGCCTAAATCAGTTGCCAGCAGTGACTTAGCTGATTAAATGTTGAGAAAGGTTGGGGGGTTTTAGGAATTTTATGTTAGAACATGTATATTGGACTGTTGCTCCTGATTGCCTCAGTTTTGCAGCTTTGGATTTCAGAGAACTTCATGTGTTAATTAACATTTTCTAGGTCTAATCTTTGCTTGAGAAAGAATGGGTAAAATTTATTAATAAGGGGAAATTGCTAGCAAAAAACCACCAACCCTAAAGTCTTCCTATAAAACTTCACCTGAGAATTTATTGACATAAGATGATGTTATTTGGGGAAGAAGTCTTGCACTTCTCAAACTCCAGAAAATCCTAAAGGCAGAATAAGACTCAAGGAGATACTGTTTGAAGCAGTCAGTGATTCAGGAGATGATGACCTGAGCAGTGACAGCTGGGCATTTGAAGAAATCAAGTGTTATCATGACAGGTACAAAATTTGTTTGGTCATCTCTGACCCAGGTTCTATGTCTCTCTGGTAAATTATAACTTACCCTTCATAAGCATGTTTTGTGGTATTTGGTGCAGAGGGTGATATCCCTCAACAACAGAGCAAACCTCTGCTATTTTTGCTTTTGCTCCAATCACTTGTAAAGGATATATGCGCCCTCCTTGCTGTCAACCTTTAATTAGGTGTGAAACCATCATCTCACAGAGTGAGCTTCCCTTGCCTTTAGAGGCTTGCTTCCTTTCACTTTGATGTACCTCTGGCAAGACATGTCCCCTTCAGTAGCTTCTGTTCTCAACTGACTCTCTCAAAATGCCTGGCAACATCCTTTTTTAGCCTCCCTACTTCATATTGCCTTTATATTCCTTTTCGTCCTACAGTGAAGTATTTGTTATTGAAGAAACTCTTTTCTGAACTGGTGGATACTGTTCAATTCCACATGCCGTGTTCACTGAGAACCAAACTGTCACGTGGAATTGTAATTAATATCCTATAATTTCTAGGATTAAAAAGGGGAAAAATCAATAAAATAGTGATTTAACTTTTATATGACTTGTTAAGCTACACTCACCACATACCGTAACAGGACAACAGCAAGAACTGAGCTGATGCCAGCAGTGTGGGCAGAAAGCAAACCCTGCAATGTAGATCTAACTTCAGAGGCTGGGACAATATCAAGTCCATCTCCCAGCTTCCCTGTGTTCACCACCTAGAAACTATAAGGACTGCAAGATCAGGAGACTATATATATATAAAAAAAATATATCTACTTACAGAAGCTGTATTACACTCTCCGTTTAGGGTATGGTTCAAGCACAGTGAAATAGAGAGGCACAGGAAAGGCAGAAACCAGCCACTGTGTCTGGTAAATGGTACCGCAGCCCCTCGAAATAGTATAAATGGACTCTTCTTTATGGCAACAAAGATGGTTTCAGCCTCAGAAAGTGCTGCCCACTACACACATTTGGTATTTGCAGTTGTAACGGAGTTAGACACACTTTGGCAGGGTCCCGCCTGTGAGCTGCTGCTACATAGAAGCTTTAGAAGGTGAAACTGTCCCCGTGGTTACTGAGGAATCGGGATGTTCCTTCTCAGTTGAGGCAAGACGGATTGAATCTTGACATCTGTGTAATAAAAAGTGGTGGAGTCTAAAAGGATAGCAGAAAAATGGACCCCAGAAAGTGCTTTGCTGCTCCACCTGTAGTCATTTAACACCCTCTGAAATAAATTTTCTGAGCATGTAAAATATACAGATTCTAACTAAATCAAGGAGGCGAAATGTTGAAATCAAGAGAATATCAGCTCTTTATTGGAGGAACAACATGTCATTGCAGAGAATATGCAAACCACGGAAGTACTGAGGCTGTTAATCCATGCCAAAACAAGCTGGTTTGTTGTTGTTTGATTGTTGGGGTTTTTTTTAATTAAACAGAATCATGGAACATGCTTTAAATGCCTATTACCAGTTAGCACAGTACCAGGATTTTCACAATTTCTGGTCTTGCACAAGTCTTATACTTGTCCTTGAGTTAGAAACTGTGGGTGGTTACACCTCCAGAGGGGCAGAGCAGCGACAGGGTTGTGATTCTTGGCTGTGGGGTTTGATTTGCACTGGTAATTTGAATGTTCAGTTTTATGATATCCAATTTAGGAACCTAGGGGTTAATAAGAGAAGGGTTATGATGAACTCTTCATAGTAATATAGTGATGGTGTGAGAATTATAATGTGAATATATATATATATATATATATAAAGTCTTACCTCAGATTACACAGTGAGTCAGATGGTTAGGGTGGGGAATCTCCAAAGATATCCTCAGATATGACATTATTGCATGCAGGAGCTGAGTGAATCATGTGGTATTTAATTTAAAATCTAAACTGTCATCTTAATTTTATTCTATGAGAAATTTACTATGTTTTCACTAGGTTTGTAGGAAGATTTTGCAACCATAATAAGCATATACTATTAATTTTACAGTAGCTTGATAAAAGCGTAAAGTAAGGGCTAGGTGAAACTTTGTTTTGAATCTTTGTATCTGAAAATAGTTTTCTAGAGGATTACCAGTTTAGCAGTGTACTTGTTGCTAGATGCACTAGATCATGGCTCTTGATGTAGTCATATTCTTGTTGATTCCCAATCCTTTCTACGTAGAAGTGAGTGGTTCAACTAACTGATATTATTTGATATTACTGTTATAACTACCCAGCAACATCAGCAGAAAATAGCCCTGGTGCTCTGGTATCGAGGCAGGAATAATGCCCAAGAAGAGAAGGCTTAAAGCCAACTACCAGGTCAAACGTGTGCTGTTTGCTCTCAGGAAAAGGCTGAGAAGTGATTCAGCTGTTACATGCCAGGGGAAGATAACCTCTGCACACTGACTGCCTCGCCTCTCTGGCGAGGCCATGTGCTTGTACCAGGCAGGTGAGAGAGCTTGGGGTCCCGCCTGGAAGAGCTGTGATGTTACATGCTGCTAGAGCAGCCTGAGCCAGGCTTATGGTTGCTCTGAGGGCTGACGATCCCTGGCCATTGCCAGCTGAGTAGCATTTCCCTCTAGATCTCCCAACTTGAATAAACAAGAAAACCAAAGGCTGGGGCATAAACTTTATTTAAGAGAGTTGAAATGACAAATGTGGTCAAAATCAGAATGAGGAACTAATTCATTAATTGCTCCATCCTCTTTTCGTGCTGATTATATGCCTGGTCTGCCTTTGTCAATTTTGAACTTCCAAAGTAGTTTCTTTCTTTGTGTTTTAAATTTGCTCCTACCTTTACCTTTTCTAGTTGCAGATCAAAACCCTTGAAATGGTGATTGGAAGATTACAGACTCACACAAGTTCCCATCAACCACCAGAAGCTTAGTCTTGATAATGCTTGTTTAAGCAAAATTTATGTGCAAGTGTAATTTTTTTACATAGAAACCTCCTTCTTTGTCACTTAAGAATGATGTTAGGCAGGAAAAGTCTTATAAAACCAGCTTGTTGACCTTCTGTAAGTAATGGTGTTAGGGAATACTTCATAGACTGTTGTGAACAGGTCTTCTACTGGTACTTAAGGATGTGTAGCCTTTTGAAAGCTAGTGTTGGCAAGACCTGATAGATTCGTTTCCCAAGTTTTCAGAATTAAATGACTCCCTCTTATTGCTGATAGCAAAATACAGATGCCAAAGAGGAATCTTTCCTTTTGAAGAAATCATTCAGTGCAGAGTGTCTACAGTTCTTATACAATAAAAAATGTTTACCCTGTAGGCAGCTCCAGAGTTAGTCTGTTAAAACTGAGACCTGCATTTGCTTTATACAATGATCCCAGCAAGAAATGGATTTTTTTTAAAAAAAAAAAAGTTTTTTAAAAGCAGAGATTAAATATCCAGATTTTTAAAGCCAGTGTTAGTTTCTGATTATTAAAACTAGTGATAAGCCAAAAGTTGCAGAGCTTGAATTCCATTTAGATAGTACTTAAAAATGCACCCAATAAATACAGTAAAGATGAGTGTAGCATTTTCAGGAGAAAACTGTGACAAAATATTGAGCAGAGCACACAGGGCTAAACCTCACAAGTTAAGGTACTGACAAAACACATGTATAACTGCTTGGATAATGATTTGTTTACCATGCCATACAGTGACTAGTTGAGGTCAGAGCCTTTATTTTCCTGGCCACAAGGTTTGCTGCCAAAATCGTTTAGCCTCTTAGGATAAGGCATTGCCAGGCTGTTTGCCAAATGCAAAGTCAAAACCTTAATCTCCACGTGCGTAATTTATAACCTTTCCTGCTTCACAGTGAGAAGTGTGCTTTTCAAGAGGAGGGAGATTTGCTCAGACCAAATCATAAGTTGAGAAATACCCTGGCTTTGACCTTTTCAGCATCTAGAATTGTCCACTCTCAGCAGGTAAATTCATGGACCTCCTTATTATGTGAAGGGCTGATCCATATATATGGTATCTAAAATACACCATAACGATTTATATTTGCAGAATGGGCTTATGTATTAGTTTGGAGAACGTGATTTTTTTTGTGAAATTCTGCACCACCATTTCCAAATTCCTGTTTTCCCACACAAGCTACCTCAAGATTGATTAGAAAAGCATCTTATTTTTGTGGCTTAGAAGTATGGGCATAAATTCCATAAGTTAAAAAACCCAAGCAAGGAGTCTGGCTCTCGCTTTCATATTACAAAAATCCCAAAACTGGCACTACAATTTTTTTTTTTTTTTTTTTTTTTTTTTTTTCAGTGAGAACCCTTTACAAAATTCTGTACCACCAATTGGAAAGATTTATTTTTTGGCCAGAAGATTTAGCAGTGGTATGCCAAAGCTTGTTCTTGTGGTGTTGCTCTGAAGAGCTTTCTGATGCCTTCAATACCAGAACAGACTCTTTTTTGAAGCTTAGGAGTCTAAGGCTGCTCCTTGCTGAGCGGAGTCACATCTTGGGGAACGCTCACCCCTACTCTGGTACATGTCATGGGCATGTCCCAGTCAAATGTCGTGTAACAGATGCAAGTCCACAAGTAAGGATAATAAATTTCCCCAACATTCTATAGCCTGGAAACCATGCTCTGGCAGGTTGACTCTGTCCCACAGGAGAAGGAGTTGCAAAAGAGCCTGTTGCATGGAAAACATGACTTCCAGCACCACTACAGGGACATGGAAAGGCTGAGGCAGAAGAGGGGGAAAAAATAAATGGGAGGGAAGTCTCCTTTCCCTTCCTGCATAGCCTAGTAAATCCATGTGGGACATAACTGCAAGCCTAGTATATCTATGCAGGATTTACCAGCATATATATATATAGTTGTATACATATAACTATATATATAGGGTTTTATATATATGTATATGTATTCAATACAAAATTATGAACAGCTGTCTTTAAAATGACGGTGTATATACTGAGTACTTACCACATTTTATTCCTTTCCTGAAACCTTTTTCTGCTTGCTGACTGCTAGCTTCAGGACGCCAATTTCTTTCTAGCAGTTGCACACCACTTTTGCTGTACTGACAAAAGCAAAGTTTTCGTAATTTCCTCTTAGCGGGCACAGGTTCTGGTGTGCCTGTATGCAAGGTTACACCTATACCTATATCAAGTGGGAAATTTTACCTTTCCTTGTGCTAATAACTGATGCATTAGTCTGTTACAAATGGAAAACTGTTCCTTATTGTTAACCTAAATATTAATAAACCCAATACTTTAGTAAAACTGTTAGACTGGTTTAAATGCAAATGCTAGCCCTGGTAGTTTGTTGTTGTTGTTGGGGTTTTTTATGGAAAGAAGGTCAAGAGCTCTTTTTAAGCTCTTAAAATACATATGAACTACATTTTTGAAGTTTTACATGTTACTGAAAGCTTTAAGCTAAATTTTATTTCTTAAAAGTGGTGTCTTGGATTTAGCTAAGGCAGCACTATAGGGAGTGTTGGAAATTTTCTGCATTTTGCAGTGAAATATGAATGACAGTTCATGTCCCTACTCTTGTGCTCTTTCCTACCTAGTTCTTTCTGATGTTACAGGATGGCGTGAGAAATAGGTAGCTGACAGATCTTTGTGTCAACAAAATTTTGTTTGGAATGGGTGAGGGTTAAAACACTTGATCAAATCAATCTGGGCAGTGCAATAGTAGAGAGGGTACCTACACAGAGGCCCAGCTTGCTCTATGTATCTGTAGGTGTCTGGAGTTTGGAGAAATGGAAAATTGTCAAGGGCTTAGTGAAGACAAGAAGTGCTGGGAGGAAAAAAGGCAGGAATGGGGAAGAGAAGGACAAGTTATTGGAGTGCTAAGGTATATAGAGACTCAGGTGAACTGGGGACC
Organism: Falco punctatus; assembly: GCF_963210335.1. NCBI lineage: Eukaryota > Metazoa > Chordata > Aves > Falconiformes > Falconidae > Falco > Falco punctatus. The sequence continues at coordinate 3,947,473 of NC_137587.1, forward strand.
GTGAAGAGAAACAGTGATTTCTCTGTACAGAGATGTTTTTTTTCTGACAACTTGGTAAGAAAATATGGAATGGAACGTAGAGTGTTAAATTTGGGATATTTTTTTTTAATAATTTGTTTTCTGTTAATCTTAAATTTAAAAGTGTATTTGGAAACATTGGAAAGCCTGCTTCTAGCCTGTCAATTGTGAGAACAGTAAAACAGAAGATCATACACGTAAGCAGATGTTTGGAGGGGGGGTGTGTGTAGCCTGAGACCTGGCTTCCACTCCTGCTGTAGGTCCTACAGTGCAGATAGTCCAGCAACTGGCTTACCTGAAAGCAGCCTATTTAGTGGCTCTGCCTTGTTCTGCTCCAGTAATACGTCTCATGATTAAAGATAAAACCATAAAGGTTGACAACGCTTTAGTTTTATCTTTCTACAGCTTTGTGCAATTTGATAAAGAAACTTGGCAGATAGCTTCTCATTCTTCTTAGCTTGGCTTACTGGCTCTTATCTGTGTCAGGCAACCACAGTTAGTATTTAGTTTCTGAAACTGGAAAAGGATGCAATACAGATTATTCTAATAGTTGTTTGCTTGTTTTGTTTACAAACCTTTTATTCCCACTAGCATCTACAATACCTATAGAAAAGATTAATTCCCACTTGGCAGTTCCCAGGTAGTATCTGATCACATTTGCACAAACTATGGGTGACAGCTTTAAAAACTTTAAAAATGTACGTCAACAGAGCTTGTCAGCAGTAGTTTTACCTCTTTTTGGCTTTGTTGCTAGCAACACGTTAGATCAGAGTCACTAGTGCCAAGGAGCCAGCTAGTGGGTGAATTTTTCATTTCAACATAATCTTATTCATGGTTTGTCTGCTCAACCAAACGTGGCACTTTTTTTTTTTTTTTTTTTTTTTTTTTTCCCTCGCAGGCAACTGAAAACATTCATATAAGGTCAAATCTAGTATAAACAGAAACCTGCATCCTAAAGCATTGAGAAAACACACGATGTTTTTTCAATGTGTTTTGGCTGCTGCTTTTCCCTTACAGCTGTACACGCTCCATGTAGGAAAGCCTCATACTACTCTTGCTGCTCCACTGGCAAGCACGGCTGTTTCAAGCTTCTTTCCCTCCCAGGACTTGCTGTTTAGTAGAAAAACTGGTGCAATGGAGTTCAGTAGCGCCCATTCCCTCACACAACTGGGCTTCTGTGCTGACGAGTGCGCTGGGAACTCCTTGACCTCCTCTTTTTTTTTTTTTTGCACAAATAACAGAGTTGTGGCTTCCACGCGTAATAGTGGTTGGATTCAGCACTTGCTGAGGCTTCCGCTATCCCTCTCGAGCAAAACCAAGCAGCACTGTGACTTGGAATCATGGAAATTACAAACCTGATCTTCAGCTGTAAAAGCTGGAACAACTTCCCTGAGGCTGATGCCAATCTGCAGCAGCTGAGGTTCTCAGCTTATAGGGGAGGAAAGGAATTTTGAGCTTTACAATCCATCTTAAATATAAAGCTATAGTTAAGGATAAAAATGACCATTTTATAATCTAGTTTGTCTTGGAGTAGGAGCCTGACAGTAGAATTTAAATTCTGCATGAATGGGGATTCAATAAAATGTTCTGTGTTTTCCCTTCTTTCTTCACTTGAGCGGTAGCACAGCTGTAGTGGTGGTGGTGGTGGGCAGACAGAAAGACTTGAAACAGATCTAGCTTGAGTTCAAGCCATATGTCGGGGAAGGATTGTTGCATCTTCATCTCAAATGCAATTATATTTCCAGAAGGAAAATATAATATTGTAGCTCTTGTAGTGTTGTAGCATTCCAGCTACTCCTGAGCTGGAAAAAGTTGAGGCTGTGTAATCCAGTATGGTTTTGCATTCAAGTGAAAATGAGTTCTCTATTTCATTTCCCAAAATCCTACAGAAGAGGAACTTGCTATTTCAATAGCAAGCAGCCTGATGAGATGGGCATGGGTCTTAAATGTAAGAAACTACTCTCCTACTTCTTAAGTGTGAATCCTAATGACCTCCTCTTAATAGTGCAAAGAATCTAAATAGCTTTGAAGCCAGAAGGCAGGAGCCTTGTTCTGTAGGTTGCCTCAGTTTCTACCATAGGGGCCCAGCAGTATCTAATCAAATTTCTAATTCTGCACCTTTACAGTGGAATTACAACTCCATAGTGAATATATGGGTTCCAGTCTGATTCTCTTTACCACAAAACTGACATCTTCTTGTATCCGTGCTGTATTTCACGCTCTGCTGCAAAACGTGTCTTCCCAGGAATGCATATGTAAGTGTGTATGTGTCTTGGTATCAGAATTATTGTAATAGTTGTCTCGTTTCCTCGTTAAGTTGGGGCATCAGAAAATAATGCAGCTGTAACGAGATTAATAGATCAGCTATCCCTAAGCTGCTTCCTGCATGAGATGGAAGCCACTTGGTGTATACTTAGGATGGTGAATTGAACCTGAAAAAAATGCTGTGCTACAGCTGGCTTTTGTGTGATGGATGATACCATAGGTAGAAATGAAACTCTGGATTACCATGGAGTCAATTTGCTGTCTCTGGCAGCATCACAGGCGCCTGGAGTTATGAATTTAATGACTGTGCTCTTCTAATGTAAATGTAACAGGGAAAGGAAGTGAACGTTTGAAACATATTGCAACCATAGCTGTTATTAAGAAACTCTTCCCTGCTGCATTCAGAAGCTACCATTGCCCAAAAGCATCACTAGACAATGAGGCTTCACAGTGTTGGGTGGCTTCCTGCTGAAAGCAAGGCTGAAATGAACGGAGGGAAAGGGAGAGCAGATAAGAGACTGGCAGGGACAATGGCTAGAGTTTTTTGTTCACCTTCTTGCCTGCTATGATGGCTGCCTCTCAGGCTTAGCAAGACCCTAATTTCTAGCCTACTTATTCTAGCGGCTGGCTACACCTTCAAAGTTAAGCCACAATCAGTTGCTGGGAAGTATAGAAGGGAGAAAAAAAAATTACCTATAGAAAAACTCTTAGCCTAGATAAGAGTGCTGTGCAGAGTTAATAGTGACCATTCTGACCACAGAGAGTGGAATTTATTCTAATAGAAAGAAGAAATAAAGGCGTTCATGTCATTTTGAAAGACTGTGGCCTAGAATAACAATAAAAATGAAGAGGCTGAACACAGTAATGGCTAAAAAGGAGAGGGGAAACCTCTGATAGGCTGAGTTCCTTTTGATAGTTCTAATGTTCTGCTTCAGTTCCAAATAATCACTAGGATCGTTGGTATATGACTCCTGCAAGCCTTAGGACAAGATGTCTGTTAAGGATTTACTACCTTTTCCACGGTTTTTATATAGTCACGTAAACTGCTGCACAAGACAGACAGTCGCCCACAATGTGAAGGGAGCTAAAGAAAAATGCAAGACAACCCTGCAGATGAAAAGGGTGGAAACGGGAGAGAGAGCCTAAGATGAAGGTTCAGATTGCATCCCACTGGGAAGTTCAGCTGGGTTATTTCCACAGGCCCCCTCTCCAGAGCCCCAGGCTGTGGTCATTTGCTTACAGCCTGCCACCGCCTTTGCTGCCCCTCGCCTGCTGCAGCCCCAGGGTCTGCAAGTGCTGCCTCTGCTCTCCAGCGAGGCAAGCCAGCACAGGGGGCCAGAGCAGCTTTGTTAAAAGGCAAGTTGTGATACTTAGTTCATCGTTGTCATCAATTCATTTGTGCCGGTGGCACGCAGCCGTTCCAACCCAGCATATATGAACTGCGGTGCTGCTAGATGCTGTATGAACAGTAATTCTGAAGAGGCGTGTGCTACCCAATTGTGCAATTGTTAGGACTAATATTTTAGGATTTTTAAATTTTTAATATTTAGAGGGAAAAATAAATTTTAATATTTAAGAAAAATATTTTAAGACTGATTTAAGAGGGTGTTAGACATTTGGATGTTTTGAAAACTACTGGAATTTCCAGTCTGTATTTTCATTAAGGCCCAGAAATAATTCAAAGGTCTTCAAAGTTGTTCACCGATTTTCAGTGTCAAAATGAGTGGGCATTAGGAGGCTGACGTCTCTGCCACTTGATGGGTGAGATCAGTTCTTCTGCTGCTTCAAATTACTTTTATCTCTCTGATTATGAGCACCTGTCTCACAACTGTCAATCATTTCTAGGGGCATCACCCATATTTGCATGCAGGTTTCTTATGTCTTTCTTGTGTCTGAGATTTGGGCTCTTTTTATCTCAAGAATAAAATAACCATATAACTTAGAGAATAAAGAGCAGCGCTTCCAGATGATGATTGGCATTCCTCCATATTTAAGACCTTCAGCAGTAGGTGAAATAGAGTTCCTACTGGACTGTATTTGGTTTTTTCTCAGTTTCTCATTGTTTCAAGTGTGTGATTCCACGTTGTTTGTTTGGTTTTTAATAGAAAGTATTATCATGCACATTTCCATGATTTCCAGCATAAGTAACTCTGCTTCTGAGGCTTGAGCCACCAAACCTTATCAAAGCCAATCTTTTGACATTGTGACTTCTTGGGTTATTTATTTATTTGAGTAGAAGTTCTCAATCTTTGCTTTCAGTTTTATGTGTAGATAAAGACCTTTACAAACCGAAAATGGTCTTAGGCTTGCAGTAAAAAGAAGCAGGTAAACTTATAAAATATGGTCCTGTGGTTTGTAAGAAGGGCCTTTTTCTATCCAAGTATACTTCTATTTAAAACTAACTATTTAGAGATGAATTATTTTACTCTGAGTTTTGGATGTTTAATCACAGGAACCCTGGGATTTGGACAACTGTTGTCTGCCCAGAATCATGGTATTGCTCTGCATTACTGACTTTTATATTAAACTCTATTACATCAGTATTTCATTTTTTTTTGGCAAGTCAGCAGGTGGAATATTTGAACATCTGCCCATCAGCTGTGGAATCACACCCCATTTATTGAGGGGGCTTTACCCCATTAGCTTTCAATCTGTTTTGACAGGAGCACTTAGACTTTTGTATACTGCACTAGGACTTGATTTGTCTTCTATACATTAAAACTTGAACCACTGAAGGCTTTTAGAGTGCAGCTTTCACTAAGCTGGTTTTATAAAGGTCACTGTGCTAGTATATTCATTCATTGTCTTGACTTGAAAAATTAGTTTTGAACACCAGGTGCATATAACGTGTACCAAACTGAGCCCTGTTATGCAATTTTATCGATTAACTGCTTTTGTTGATGAGAACCTACAGGTAGAAAAGTCGTGCTGAGCTATGATGCTAATGACTTCATCCGTTTTATGAAACAAGCAAACATGAACTATAAAAACTATAATGCATAGATATAGTTGAAGAACTGTTTTTTTCAAGAAGAAGCAACTATGGGTACTGTCCTCAATAGCTCTGACCGTTCCCCTCCGGGAATGGGGTTGACTCCTGACTCCAAATCTGCTCTAGAACCAGATTTCTTGATCAAATATGTCTCTTCTGATGGGTCATCTTTGCATCTTTGAGGAAGGGTGTTTGCTGAAGGTTGAGGTACTACGGTGTGTTGAAGAGAGGGTTCTGTGAGGAGAACAAGGGTACAAGGTGAGCACAACAAACTACCAGGACTCCTGCGACATCGTGTTTGTGTCGAGATGCTCAGATAACCTAGTGAAATAGTTCTACTTGTCACCATAAGTAGTTTGGGGTTTTCATGTTTTGTTCAAAATTTTTAGGGAACCTGAAACTTTTTGTATAAAAATTACTTTAGCCTAGGCCATTCTACAGCTCTGGGAAAAGTCAGATACATGGGAACAGGGGTAATTTAGGGTAAAATATGGAGGCCGCAGTACTGTGATATACCAACTGTTGCAACTGAGAGCTAAGCAGCCACAGCAGTTCCACTCTACAATTCATCTGACATTAATGAAAAGGTGTATAGGTGTGCGTTGCTTATGGACACCTTGACTTGGGTATTTGCAAGGATCTTTAGTATACCCAGAGACATAATTGCCAGGTTCTGGAGTGTTGGAGGTAGTAAAAGCAGGCTGTGGAGGTGCTCACAGAGCAGGTATCCCATCCCAGCTCCAGCCAGCGGAGCGAGCTGGACCCCTGAGCCCCAGTGCAGCTGCCTTTGCCAGCTGGTGTCTGCAAGTTAGTGAGCTCGGGTTATCCAGGTCTTGGCAGATTTCTTAGCTGGGGCACAGCTCCCAGTAAGCATGAAGGCTGAGGTACTCAATGACTTTTTTGCCCCAGTCTTCATGGGCAAGTGGTGCAGCCACACCGCCCACGTCAGAAGGCAAAGGCAGGGACTGGGAGAAGAACTGCCCACTGTAGATCAGGTTCAAGACCATCTAAGGAGCCTGAAAGTGCATGAGTCCATTGAACCTGATGAGATGCATCCCTGTGGGTGGATGGTGGATGGTGGATGGATACCTCTTTTATGAACAAGTAAAAGTAATTTGGTAGTGATCTTTTCTTCCTCTTCCCATCCCCTCAAAGGTGGAGAGGGGCTTCTTACAAGGGCATGGAGTGATAGGACAAGGGGGAATGGCTTTAAATGGGAAGAGGGCAGGTTTAGATTAGCTATTAGGAAGAAATTCTTCCCTGTGAGGGCGGTGAGGCACTGGCACAGTTGCCCAGAGCAGCTGTGGGTGCCCCATCCCTGGCAGTGTCCCAGGCCAGGCTGGACGGGGCTGGGGGCAACCTGGGCTGGTGGGAGGTGTCCCTGCCCGTGGTGGGGGGTGGAAGTAGATGATCTTTAAAGTACCTTCCAGCCCAACCCATTCTGTGATTCTGTGATTGCCCCCAGGACTGTGGTGGTTGTGTCCCTCTGTCCCAGCTATCTCTGCTCTTGCTTTCCCACACCTCTCGGTCTGGGGTTAAAGCCAGCAGAGCCAGACTGGGTGTGACACGTGCTTGGCACCAGTTAAAACACCTTGCCCTTTGCCTCCCCTGCTTTCTTCACGGTGTGGTGTCTCAGAACTGGTGCCTAAAGGGTCTGCTGCATTACTGTCCTTATTTAATCCCCAGTGCAGAATCTGTGGATAAAAGAGGCCAGGGAAGAAACTTACACAACATTTACTACTTTTGCCGTATGGCAAAGAAAAACCTCTTCCAGGTCCTGGCCAAGACCCTGGTTTCGCAGCAAATTAATCTCCCTGCAGCAGAGGCGGGTAAATGATGGTGTGTTTGCCAGGCTTTCCGAATTGTGGGGTTCTAGAAAAAGGTGTTACTTCTGACCACCTGGACAAAGTTTGGAGAAATATTATAATATTTTCAAAAGTTGCTTGCTTATAAAAGCTGAACTTGTTTTTATACATTTCTGTGTTCTTCTAGTGCATTAAAATGTAGTGGTGAGTATATTTATGATATATCTCTAAATTATTCACTTTTGAAAGATGCTGCATATTTCCTCAGATGAGGTTGTGCTGTATGCTGAGTGTTTTCCTTTGCTCAGTGACATCTCTAAAATAGGGAAAGCTAAAACGTTCAGTACAGAGAGCACCAATGCTGTGTACTTGTAGGCATAAAACAAGGTTACATTACGGGCTTTAAAAAGAGGATGTTAATCACAACGTGGGAACTCATGTAAATATTTTAAATTCTAGTTAAAGTCTGGAAAGCAAGCAGGGCATTCCTATGTAGATACAAATAAACCCAGAAAAGAATTAATGGGTAATGCTAAATTTGGCACATTGTGTACAGATCTATAGTGTTTAGAATTCCTTTTAGTAATAATGTAATGCTCTGAGGTGAAGTGAATCCTTTAAAAAATAAGTATAGGAAAAATTGTAAAGAAATCAACTGTTGCATCCGTTACTTTTCAAATCTTGCTCAAGGTTAGGAAAACATGTATTAGTAGGTCTCCCCCCCAAAATTGAAATTTTGGGGTATCCTGCTTGCCCCCTTCCTCCTTTTAAAAGCAATGAATTGTTTTTCTCAGTTTCCTTTGGACCTCTGCATCTCTAGACCAGATTACCAGGCAATTCACGTGTTGACCCTCAGCTTATGCAGCAGAGTGCAGGGGAGTAGAGAGGCATCTTCTACATATAGATTGTGAAGGTCACTCAAATGCAGAAAAGGGAAACGTGCACCTTGTCTGTGCTGAGCCCGGTTAAGATCTTACTTTTTCTAGCCTCAGCTAGTGCCCTTGGGTATCATTCAGGGATTGTTCCTGGTGAAAACAGATGGATAGAAACAATTGCAATCAATGCAAAACAGAAGTTGGATTCTGGACTTGATGATGTCTTGTCCCTCTGAGCAGTGAAGCGCCGTCTCTAACCCTGCTATTTCAGAGACACTAATAGCACAATTGATGCAAAGACATACAAAGTCGGTGCCAATGATAGTCCCATGCTGGTTTTGTAGTCGGTGTAAGTAGGGAGGTGCAGGTGCAGAGAGGAGTGTAGGCTGCCTTCTCTGAAGTGAGAGAGTGGATGTGATTTCTGGCTCCCCTTTGTGTGCCTGTTTGAAAAGATGCAGCAGCTGGAAGCCCAGCGCTTAACCAAGAGGCTCAAGCCATAAGCAGGGATCATTGTTCCTCCTCTTTTGTGCACACTGCATGAATTTGCATGATTGCAAGTACCCTCACTGCAGGGATGACTTGCTATGAGATTTTAATGCTTCACTAGAAATAGAACATTAACTCTGATATTGTTTTGATGCTTTTAAATTATTCTCTTCCGAACCAATAACATGGAACTGTCTCAAGCTATAATTTGAGACTATTTTGAAGCAAATAGTTTCAAATTTGCTTTAAATTTTTGGAGCAAAATTTGGCTTTCAGAACTTTTCTGTTTTCCTATACTTTAGTGCCAAAATTCCTCATTAAATTACAGAGAGTTTCTGTTCTCTCTGCTGTGGAGTATTGAAATGATCCCAGTTACCTTTACACGGAGTTCAGCGGCTCGTGTTTGACTGAAGTATCGCTTCCAAAAGAGTATCCGATCTTGATTACCAGAAAAAAGATGGAGAATCCATACCTGCCCTTAGCAGTCTGTTACAAGCATCATTCATCTTTGCTGTTAAAAATACAAGCCAGTTTAAAATGAGAACTTGGGTGGCTTCAGCTTCTACCTCTTGGATTTTATCCTGTATTTCTCCAGTAAATTGATAAGCTCACTTTATATGTTTGTGAAGGAAATAAATGTACTTCCGTATAAAAGTTCTCTTTTAAACCAAGGCACTTTGCAACCCGTTGCATGTAATGGGACAGAGTTGTAACCCCTGCGTCTTAACTAAACCTCTGCATTGCTGGTGGAACAGCAGAAAAAACGAAACAGCAGTTCACCAGGTTCAATATCAGTTATTCAGATATCTTTGTCATCTTTTAGAAGACCATTAGCTGAAGTTACTTGGGCCTGCTGGATATATAGAGGTGCTTAACGTTCTCTTTGGTTGTTTTTATGCTGAACCTTTTTCACCCAAATCTGTAAGGACAGGGCAACCTCAAACATCCTTCCAAATACGGAGCAGCTGTGAAAATCTCTGCTATCCTATTAGCAGTTACACTCTCCATCTCCTAATGAGGCTGGCTTTCATTTTTTGTTTTTCATATTCTTTTTAAAAATATAAGGCCAGCCATGAGTCCTCTAATCCCTTCCACCTTCCCTGCTAACCGCAGGTACATTGAAACGGCTGCCTCTTCTCCCCCATGTGCAGTTGGTATTGCACGTCGTCCCTTCCCTCCCCACACCCTTTTTTGTTGCTATTCACATTACCACAAAGCTGGGATGGGATTTTTCTCATGAGAGAAAATGAGCCATGAACTGTTCTCTTTCGAGCTTGGAATGGCTTTTTGGCTTTCTAATGAATTCTTCTGATTGAACTTCCCATATGGAAGTCACATTTTCCTGCCTCATTTTTTATGAACAAGTAAAAGTAATTTGGTAGTGATCTTTTCTTCCTCTTCCCATCCCCTCAAAATACTTCTGATATGCAAAATCTTTAAAAGTGCTTTTCATAGACACTTCCATCAGTTCCCACTCATACAGATTAGCAAGCGAACTGGTTGTGTTTTCTGGGATTTGATCTCATTTTTCTCTTTGATTTAACTTGGATGGACCTTGATTCAAAGACACAATTTTCTACTAAATGGCAAACAATAACATGCATTTTAAAGCGTGTATATATATATACACATATATTTATGTGTATATGTATTTGTATATAAGTCAATAATATATGTACCTACTACGGCACTAAATTTGCGAATGGAAATAATTCTCTGATTTGACACATGAGATGCTCTGCAGCTGCAGAATTGTTTAGCAGCTGCAAGAGCCATCAACACGGAGATGCACTAGCATTATGGAATCTGAAACAAAAGCACTAAAAATAGATGAACTTCCAAGTTTTATTCAAAGAAGCCAAGGAGAACGTTGTAATACATTACACAACCCATGTTCTCTGGGGTTCAAAGCTTCTACGGACTGTGAAACTGGGGCAGTCTGGTTGCAGTATAGCACCTAAGCCAGCTCTTTCTCTGCTCAGGGTTGCCCCCCGCTGTCTATTTACAAAGATTTTCTCTAGTAGGTTTTGAATTGAATCTCTGCTGGGACTTCTGCAGCTCTTCCTGGTAATCTAACAGCTGCCATCATTAACACATTTCCTTCCTTTGCTTAAGTCCCTCTCCCTTCCCCATTTCTCATGCTTCCACCTTTCTTACCTGATTTATTCCCCTCCATGTTATGTATTCATGTCTTAAATTTCTTGCATGCAGTGTCTTCTTCGTGCAGATTCATTGATAGCAATTTTCCCAGAAAAACTGGGATGTTTTTGGCTCTGTAGGCAGATGTTGGCCAACACTGATACAATTTACACTCATCCTTTCTTATTTTGTACTCCATTTTGAAGAACTGAATCCATATTTATTCTTTTGCTTGTTTTCCTCGTATTTATGTCAAGTTATAATCTCCAACAAGCAGCACTGGACTCTCTCATTATTTATTGTTTTGATGCAGAGAGCAATTAAATATAATTAACTGGATGATTATAATTTGCTGGTAGAATTTGCTAAGAATGCATATGCTCCTGCAGGGAGTTGCTTGCTATTTCCTGCACCACTGATCTGATGCTGTTTGGAGAGAGCCTTTTTTTCCCTCTCTATTTGCTGCTTCACTGATCTGGGGAAGGAAGAAAGTAAGTGTATGAAAATAAGTATGCCCCAGCTTGTGAATAACTATCTCACAGAGAGCTAAGGGATGGAGTTTCACGTGGGCTTTGTTGCAGTTCTGAGATGCAGAAACACTAAAATATTCATAATTGGACCGTGAAAGAAAGGTAGCGATGCAAGATTTTTTACTGCCCATGTGATACCGAGGTACTCATTCAAGCCAAAAGGTTTTGGTTTATATTTGATTTATTTTCCAAGATGTATTTGCAGGTGGGAGACTCGACATCAGTAAGATGCTCTTTGAGTGTGTAGAACTGATAAATTTCTTACGCCAGGAATGAAAGTCATTCTTTTTTGTAAACCCAGTCTGGTCTGTATGCCACTAAATCCGTACTTAAGCTGTAAGACATTCTACACACGGATTTAAGTGATGCTTGGCTGAGGAATAGGTATTCTGCACCGTGGTATTGTAATTGCCACTATTAAGCTGATTCCTCAAAACTGATGTTAATATACTGCTGTTTGCCATCACACAAGGTGGTAATTTGAGTTTCTGAGATATTCAGCAGCTCATCTCATCGGAAGGTAAAATTCCTTTCATTAACTTGCCACTTGGTCTTCCCTGTTGGAATTCAGACCTGAATCCCATTTAACATTTCACATCTTGCCTTACTATTAAAGTGTGGTAACGCATTTTCTGTGCAGCTAAGCTGTGGCCTGATACAAGTCGGAGTAATTTTTAGCCAAACTTTTTTTTAATAAGTAATTATTTAAAGGGTCCATTTTACTGGCATCCAGAAATGCATTCATTTAAATTTTGTTTACCATTAGAACTTTTGAGAACTGCTACACTACCAAGATTTTTCCTGTTAGATTGGTATTGCCAGTAAGCAATAATCCTTTTTCCCCCACCTGCGTTACAAATCCATCTCCCTCCCCTCTTAGTGCAGCGCTTCAGCGATTGATTCTCACGGTTGTGTAATGCAACTTTAGCAGTAAAGTAGTTATCCCATCTTCGCTTTTGAGAACGTTTGACCCCTTTCTTGCAGACTTTCAGGACTTTGTAAATTTCTATATGTTTCTGCTTCTCTATATCCTACAATGTTCACTAAAAATCTCTTTGGACATGCTGGCAAGCACCACACTTAGTGCTTCGACAGAAAGAGCCTTCAGATGACTGTGCAAATGTTAGCTAATTATGTCTCCTGTCATTCTGTGAGATAGGCTAGTTTTATCATCCACATTTGCACAGATGGGAAATTCAAACAGAGAGATTTTAAAGTTATTTGCCGTCGGCCAAGCCACATGAAACAGTCTCAGAGCTGAAAATGGAGCCTGGGAATTGTTGCCTCCCACAACCCAGAACAATTCACCTATGTTTTGGACACTAACTTGACTGCATAAATGTATCTGGTGAAAGCGCAATGAGTTTTGTACAAAATATTCTCTATTTCTGGCAACAGCAATAGCTATCCTGGAAAGCACTTAAGCTGCATACAACTTAATGCCATAAGGGACAGCTATGATAATCCACATTACTGCATAAGGCAGTGTATGCATTTCACCCAATATTTCTTGCATCTGGCCCTCAAACGCAAAAGCTGAGCCACAGCTTAAACTGAACAGAGTTTGGCACAGAGGTTTTATGGGGATATTTACAGTCCTTTCTCTCTCTTGGTGCATATCAATATATAAATACGTACACACTTAGTTTTTTAAGGAAAAGCTACTGAAAGGAATACTCTTGCTGCTTTTCAGTGGTGTTTTAGTAAATGTAAGTACACAACATTGTACACAATATTATATATATTAAACGTATATATGTAAAGATTCCTAATAGTCATTAAGTCACATCGTGGTTCTGAAAGGGCAGGGAAGCAGCATGTGAACATGAGAAGAGAAGGTTCAGGCAGGACCTCATCACAGTATTCCAGTACTTAAAGCATGGCTACAAAGAGGATGGAGGCTCTCACTTCACAAGGAGCCACACAGAGAAGACAAGGGGATGGGTACCAGTTGCACTGGGAGAGATTTTGTCTCAATATAAGGAAGGAGTAGTGTCCCCATCACTGGAAGTTTTCAAGCTGCAATTGGACAGGGTGCTAGATAATCTCCTCTGGGCTCCCACAGGTGAACCAGATGATCTTCTGAGGTCACTTCAGCCCTGGGCTCTTCTATGATTCTAGGAGAAAGCTGAATAGTCAAGACTTCATGGGGAAATGTACCAGTTCATAAAGGCTGAGTTTTACTGGTTTGTTGTGCCGGCACAATATTTAAATAGCTCAGATGTGCTAGTCGGCTCTTGTCAAGTTCCTTCAGAGTTATTTTCAGCAGCATTTCACAGGAAGTTGCTGAAGGTCTTTTGTTCATCAAAAAGATACACTTCGAACCAACTTTTAAAATGTGTTAAAACCTTCATTGCAACAGACTAGTTAGTGTTTTCCTATAACTTCTAATGGGTCCACTGTATTTCCTAAGGGTGACTCAGATCAGACCGTAGTGTTTCAAAATCAAGACTAAGATTTCTGAATTTTTGAGTTAACATACAGAGAGCAGAACTGCACTACACAAACAGCAAGAGCAGACACGATACACGCAGAGTCTACCAGCTGGAAGGTGATCCATTTTTCAGCTGTGTTGGTTTTATTTTGCAGGGTTTTCTAGACCTGAATTCCCAGGTCACTCTGACAGGTTGTGAGAAGCCAAAACTGATGTGAGTGCTCTCAGTACAGACCAACATGGTTTATTTGTGCACCAATTTCACAATGCTGTTCAATTATTGTCTTCATGGCCAACCTACACAAAGTATCTGCCAATGTAGCTGCTGATTTAGACATGTAGCCAGCTGAAATGAAGGCTTTTCTGTATTTATTTTTCAAGCTGGCATCTCTACGGTATTCCTTTAGAACCTTTTGCTACTTCCATGCCTTTTCCTTCTTTCTGACCACATCTTATTCTCAGTAATTCCTCCCCATTAATTGTGCTTTAAAAGAGGTAGGCAAAAGTAGGAGATTTATTATCTGGAAGATGATAAGCCAACTGGCTGCTTGCTGAACTCAAAATTCTTTCATTTGCCATTTCTATCCTGATGTCATCCTTGATATTTACCTTGGGAGCTGTATTCATACTTTGTAATGAAAAATGCACTTTCAGTCCAAGCAATTGAGAGAAGCAGTTTGTTCCCATTACTTGAGGGTATTAATTAAATTCAAGTTTGAGATGTGTCCATCGATGCCTTCATGAGGGATCTCCTATTGTAAGAGGAAATATTCCGTGAGGGTTATAGGCATTTAATTTGGAGTCCTCCGGTTTCTTAGAACTACACTTTTAAAATACACACAATGGCTATGTTCCATATGTCAGAAAACCTCTAATCTGTTTAGGAATGTGATGTTGGACGTTGCTAGATGGGCTAGCTCCATAAGTAACAGTTTTATATTTTCACCCATTTGAATCTTATTTTGGCTGTGAGAATTATTCCTCCATTGTCTCTTTATTTTGCTCTATCTTTTCTGACCCTTATCTACCCTGAAAGATAAGTTGTGAAATCTCAAAGGCAATCTCTGAAAGGAACCAACTGGAAGCCTGGCTCCTATAGGAGGTACTCAGAGCAGGCATATAAAGTAACCTGAGAGAAATTGTTCTTTAAAGGTTTCCTGTTGAGATAGGAACGGTGCACATTCTCAGCCCATCAAAATGTATTTTTTTCAAAAACATCCCTATGCTGTACTAGGATGAAATGTTGACATTCGTTAATTAAAAGGAAATCGCTCTGGTACAGAATAATCATCCTGTTCAGAGAAGTTTACAGGTTTTATTGAAAATTAAAATTAGAGCTTTCTTATTTGAAAGTGTCAGATAAAGCCTTGACAAGCACTTTGAGATTGTAGTCCAAAAGATAATTGATTAAATTTGAACTTCAAAGAACTGGGAAAATGTTAAACCGTGTTTTCCAATGAAAAATACATTTTTCATGAAACTTTTCCTGGCCAGTTATATCCCGTACAGTACTGATCTGAGTTTCCATATGCAGCATAGAGGGCTGTGATCCTCTGGTTTTATAATAATGTCTGTTAGAAGAATAGTAAGAATAGTAAGAAAGAAAATTTGGAGGGAAAAAGTGAAAAGGAAAGTGAGAGGGTAGTATTATAGCCCTATTAATCATGCTTATCCTGGGAGGAGCTCCCAGGTAGCACTTCAGTTAGTATTACCATGAAAAAATATTTTACTTCTACATTATTAGGCATTCATTTGTAAGGCCTCCATTATGTAAAGTAGCTGTCAGCTCTGGTGAAATCTATTAAAATTATCTTTATAGCTTACATTTCACTTAAATGTGCACAGCCTTTGATCTAGAAGGGCTACATTATTGCAAGGGAATATTATAACTATATATTTTAATTTTTCACATTTATAAACCAATTTAGATAAAAATACAGCATATGCAATTCACCTATAGATGTGACTCCACATCTTTCCAGAAAATATTTGACTTGGAAAAGTTATGGCGTGTCAGATCTTGGATAAATTTCGTTAGTAGCATTTGAGAGTTTCAAACTCTACTCAGTGTTTTTCACGTCATTCAGACTGCTCAAGACCTGTAATGATCTATCTATCATCTATCTATCTATCTATCTATCTATCTATCTATCTATCTATCTATCTATCTATCTCTTGTTCCACCCGCTGCTCTGTCCTTTCTGGTAACGGGCTTTGAACATGCAGGACATGATCGATCAGAGAATTATTTCAAACCGCTGCATTAGCTTCTTTGGTGAAAGGTGTCAGGTGTGGATCTGAACTCCATCCACTGGTTAAAAGTGGGATATTTTGAATTTGCCTCCTTTGTTGGCCACAGCTGCCGTGTTGGCTGAGAATTTTCAGTATCACCCTACAGTTAAAACTGAACGCCCCAAACCTGCAGGAGGCGAATGCCTTAGGTAGGACAGCTGTTGGTATATGTTGATGTTTTGCTAGCAACCACTGCATACCTGTTACATTTTCCTTTGCACTCTCGGATGTTATAAAATTTGATAGTGTTTTTCAGTCCTGTGTAGATTGTGAGATTGTTAAGGCAAAATTAAATTCCCCAGCTGACAGTGACGCTGCAGCCATTTCCCATTCTATGCAAGGCGTTGCATGGTTATTGAATGTATCTTTACTTCTCTGTTACTAAGAAATGTATGTTCCCTGTCAAAATCAAATCAAATCCCTTTTCAATATGTTGGTAATATCAGCACATGCTTATTTCCTAGGTAAAGGTGATCTCTTTCTCAAAAAGTAAAATCTTTCTTCTCTCCTGTCTGTAACATTTGCCAAAGCACACAGTGAATTATTTACTGCTGTTCTGAAGACAACCCCTCATTTGACTCTTTCTGTCCCTCTGTTCACTGTGTGCTTTTTCAAGGTATTTTTGGCAGCTAGAATCAGAAATGTCAGAATAATCACAGTTAAACACTGAAAACAAAGAAATCTTTCCTGATTTCTGGTCAGATCTGCCATTCCAGGAGTAATATTACTGGGTTCTCTTCACTGCTTATCAAATCTCTTAAGCATGCATTACGTGAACAATAAAAAAGTCTAGAAATGTCGCTGTCCAAAAGCAGGGAAGAGCATAATTACAAATGTGCTTTACAAAAGTAGTGGGAGGCATTGCTATTCCAATATTATTCATGACCCCTACACTGGAAAGCACTGGAAGTGGAGGAGGCTGACCTTTCAGCAAAGGGTGTGCTTCTTGTCTTTAGCATGGCTAATGGTAAACCTGGTTGAGAGAGCTTTCAAGGTCAAAAGAAGTAGAAGGTAATCACTGAGTGGAGGGTCAGCTGTCTGTAGTGAATGTGATAAAGCTTCTGATCGTACATGATAAATTAGTTCTGCAAAGAGCCACATAGTTCAGGAGATTGGCTGGCAGGGGAGGGAAGAAAATAGGAAAATAAAAGGTCCCTATCGAACAGCATCAAGGAGCAACGTATATTAGCATGTGGCTTCCCTGGTTGTTACATGGAAGACGGACAGTCAGAACTTGTCTCGCAGTAGCTTTGATGACTTATAGCAGACACAGAGTTAACGTGCTGTGTCCTGCAGTGGTTGAGAGTGAAGTTACACCTTAGGCGATGCAGCAGTGTATGATACTGGTTTAAATCCCAGCTAGTGGCTGGTACTTTTAGTGGCCTAAAAACATTCCCTCGGGTGGCGAGTGGCAGCAGGGCCAGGTTTTTGCAAGCAGCCATCCACCGGTCCAGCCAGGGTCCCGCCTGCCCACAGCACTGGTGGCAGGTGCCTCTGAGGCTGGTGCGGGGCAGTGTGCGGGCTCTGCTGTTGAAGGGACAGTGTTGGGGCCACTCTCATGACTACTGGGGCAAGCAGTAACCCCTCCTTGCATACAGGTGGTTTCTTACCCAAGAAGCAAAAAGCTGTGGAGGAAATAAACCGTTCCCGTGTGGTGCCTCATCAGTGTGCGTTCTCTTGCCTTCTTGCACAGCGATATCCCACTGATGCTTGGAGCCCCTTTAAGACTGTAACATTCAGAGCAGGAGTCACATCTCTCTAAATATAACCAACTCCCAACTGGGAAAATACATGCCCACTCCTCAAACCATCTGTACTCATATGTGAATGGAGAGAGATTCCAGAGATTTGTAACACATTCATGCGTAAAAATGGAGAAAGCTAGTTCTGGTGGGCTAGAGGGAACTGCTGCAGGATTATGACGTTCCTAAAAAAAATTATCACATTTGTGCAGCCTGTATTCAATATTTACAAAGAGAACAGAGATGGAACATTTGATCATCTGGCAGTGGACCAAGAATGCTCCCCCAGAACCCTGAGCAGTGATATTTTGAGGCCAACAAAAGCAGCTTGTAGGAGGGATTACAGTTTATGAAATGATATAGTCATATAAAGAGGGTTCTGCCTACAAAAATGTGTAAGTAAGGAAGGCCATAGGAGAATATAACAATCAAGGAAAACCAACTGGCATTTTGTCAGGCAATACAGTTGAAAAGAAATTGTAAGACTTCTGGGTAAATGAGCAAAATTCAGATGCAAAAAAAAATTACGGATGTTTTACTAAATAGGCAAGGTTTGCAAGTAGCCCTCAACCTGTTTGGAGAAGATTAAGAAAATAAAAAAGATCACAGTATTAAAATCAAGAACATACAAAAAGTGTCACGTAACAGTGCAAAAAATGTGTAGAATGAGAGACATGCAGAAGGCAGTACATTTATACGTAATAAAAAACCTGAATGAAATAAAGACCTTGATACTGAGATTCAATTGATTCAGCCTGATTAATAGAAGAAGATGTATTTGTGACAGTAAGAATAAAATCATGTGTATTGTTGTTCATAAAGAAACGTTTGTACAGTGTTTGTTAGGAGAGACACTTGACAATTAATTTTGCATAATATTTTCCATTTTAATTATTGTTTTTCCTTATATTCTGACAGTAATAAATGACTTGTAGGCTAATGAAAACTGCCAGAAAGAACAGAAATGAAGCCTACAAAGGAGCTTGCTGCATATCTTTATCTCCAGCAGCTCTGACAACAATATTTGCATATAATTGGACTTCTGGGAAATTCAAAGATTCTTTGGTGGCAGTCTGAGGATCTGCCTGAGAGCTGGTTAATGGCTGATTGTTTTACAATGATGGGATTAATAGAAAAGGATTTCAGTGATAGTAAAGTCTACGTTTCTGCCCCCTTCCTTCAGCACATCAGCTGCCTTTCCCTTTCCCACTTTATGATGGTATTTAGGGTTTTTGATTGCCCGGCTTGGAGTGAACACAGGGGAGTGGAGAAGGCACTGTGGAAGGTGAGTTCTGAGGCAAACAAATCAAGAAAATAGCCATGCATTCAGAGCAACGTGTCTACTGCTGGCACCGAGGACTGAAACACTCACAGCCATTTCAGCTGTTCAGGGTTAAATTTGCCAGGTATATTCTCTCTTCTGAGTCAGACTTCCCTTTATTTGTGCTGTTAGAGTCTATGAAAAAAAGGGATTCAGCAATTGTTTTGTTCTGCTGCAGTTAAGGTAGGATTTTTAAAATTGATAAAGTGTATTATTAGGCACAGTAATGTCCTCTTTGAGAAACAGTATATGCTGATGCAATTAAAGGCATTAAAAGCATTAAAGACATTTTCAAAATTGGTCTATGGCATACACATGGTTGCTTCAATTGCACTCAAGGTCAACTGGTCCTGTGATGGCAGCACTCAGAGGTTCACTTGCTTCTGTGCCCTGCAGCACTTGCTCTGTGTTTAAGCTACTTTCCAGGAATTAACTCACACAGTGGAGTAAAAGGGCATCTTCTCCCGTGCCTCTCCACCTCCATGCTCACTGTGCATGATTTGTCCTTTAATGCTGTCTTAATGGCATCTGTAGGTTTGCCTTTGCAGGAATGGGGTTGTGGGTCTAAACAGATCAACTCTGTTAATAATAAATTTGATGTATCTCACAAGAATTAATCACTGGAGATTGATGTCAATGGCGTATTTTTTCTAATAAGAATATTGATTTCACCATGCTGTAATGATAAGACTACCAAAATTTTAAAGGCCAAGAAAACTGCAACCTATAAATCTGAGTGTTATAAACATGTGTATCGTATGCAAGTGCTTTGTGCTTCAGATTCCAAGATTCAAATTAGAAGTACCATCCTTCATGGCATTTATCTTGTTGTAAACCACAGATTTATCGGATCTTTACAGTGCTTTATACAGGATAAGGAAACAGCAGCATTTAATATATGGCATGAAGAATTATGATTGAATATTAAAGTGCATAAATAATTCCAATCCAGAAGTGAAAACTGCTAGCATAGTACATGGTATCCAGACAAAAATACAGAAATGTGCAAGTAAAGTTGCAGATTAAACAGTGATGATGGACTAACTTTACCTTGTGAATGACAGTTTGGGCTGAAAGCCACATGTTAGCCAAAGCAGGAATTTAATAAACGAAATAAAGAGGTAAGGGCAGTGTTTGACACATGTGTGTCAATAAACGAAATAAAGAGGTAAGGGCAGTGTTTGACACATGTGTGTCAATGCACGATCCAGCTGAGCAAAGCATGACATTGTAGAACATTTAGAATTTCACCAAAAACCCTCCTACCTAGCTCTGTAGGAGGAGGAAAATTTTGTTTTCTGGGATAGTTCATTAAAGAGGCAATTTTCTATAATGTCTGTAACAGGAGATGTTACACATTTGGTCTAGGATCAAAATACATATATCTTTAGTCTCTTTGCTTTGGGTTCTGGCTGTCTACTCTGGTCATACATGAGGAGGCTGAGCTGATGTCCTACCACCTGTGAAACAAAGTCCCAGCCTGCTGCATGTGTGTCGGGTTCCAGGACACACAGACAGCGTGTTTCCTTAGTGGTTGGAAAGATACGGTTGAATTACTTTCTTTGATTTGAGACATACTTGTGGTATCTTCTGGGTGAAAAATATCTTTTCAGATTTTACCATGTCCTTTCTCCACTGAATTTCCATTCTCCTGTGAATTTCCTTTTCTAGGCTATCATTGATGGCCCCCTCAAAGGGCCTTTTAATATTGAAGCCATGGTTATTCTGACAGTTACAGTAAAAGGGAAAATTTAAACCCATGTTTCTAATATTACTTCATCTCACTTACTACTTTTCTTCTTATGCAGCCAGATTTCCAGATATGTCGAGCCTTGATCCATTGTAATCATATCAGCTGAAATTAAATGGCAGTCAATATTTTTAAGGAGATCAACTTCATGATTTATTGTCACTGGAAAGTATTATGGCAATCCTATAATAATCCCACAAAGCAACAACTATCTTCTGTTTCCGTAAATCGCAAAGGTGTGTTCTGTTGGCCAGTTAACATAAAGTTGGCTCTTCACCAAGAGAACACACTTCTCACGAACAAGGCACACGAATTAAATACAGAAGTTTATTCATGCCTCAGGTTAGATCCAAAGAAAAAAGAAAATACGTAAGACCCAATTAATTAACGCAGGCAAATAGCTCATTTCTGAGACCATGACCTGGTTGAGAAAAGCTGGGAGCACAAAACGTGAGGGAAGTCAGATAAACCTGGAAGGCTGATGATAAGCTCCTTGTTACCTCTGGGACCTAGTCTATGTTGGGGTACATCAAATCTGTACCTTCCCAAATCTCATAGGCTTGCCCTTAATTCACAAAAATGAGACCTCCACTGTTACAAAATGTGTAAATTGCTTAAAAAGCATACTGGAGTTGCTAAAGGTATTTTCCATTAAAAGCAGATTGACAAATTTGGCCAGATGCATCAGTATTTTTCCTTCAGTTTCCACTGGTAATAGGTAGAGTCATAAATAATATATAATTATTAAAATATGCTGTTGAGAGCTTTCAGGAGCGTAGATCACCACAGATTTATATATGCGCATCTGCCGGTTTACTTCAATTCAGGGTGCATAAATAAAGGTGTATAAATGTGCAAAGGGATATAACGTGAGGAAATGGAAAGAAGCATCCTCACAGATAAAGCTTCCACCTCCGATTCTGCAGTGCTCAGCGCCTCTCCTCTGGGCTGTATGTACCACTCATATATTGGTATCTCCTGTGGAATCGTACCAAATGAGGCCTTGAGGGGGGAAGGTTTTCCCCAAAGCAACTTGTTATTCCACAATAACTTATTTTTGGCCATCTTCGTTGATGAATGGAGCACACTTTGTTAGAGGTATTAAAATATCAGCATCTATCAAACCCGACACCTAAATAAACCCGGAACCTTCTCTTTGTACTTATCTCTCAATTTTCATGTAAAGGAATACTTAGACGTTCATCATGCTGGTAATTAAAACTCACTGGGGAGCCAGCAGTGGCTGAATGTTGGGTGAACAAATGTCAAAAGTATTGTGAGCAGCAGCCAGAGTTACTCGTGTGATTTGTAAGTGATGCTGTAAGGTGACCTCTCTGTATGCAAAGGCAACTCTCCACCGCAAGGCACTGCTTATCTACTACAAATTAGAGAAAAACATTTTCAGTTGTGTACATTTAAGGATGGATGTGTCACTCGTGATGAAATACAGTTCATACCATCCTAATTTTATTGCAAGTACAATGAGTAATGAGTAAAGCTCAAATGCAATGATTTGGTTTGGTTTGCTTTGTTTTAACAACCAAAAATGTGAATTTTGATATTTAGCTTCTTCAGTGTTCTGATTTTCCACTAAAAAGGGAGAAGAATCATTATTCAGCTCAAATGTGGAAGCCGTTGTTCTGAAATTGTGCATTTCCAGCCTCCATCTTCGGCCATAGCTTCTCCTTCCATAGCTGCCAGGGGTTAGGACAAGCCTGCGTTGGTACTCGTAGTTGAGTTGAGATGATTCGAGGGCAGTTTAACTCCAGAGGACAAGGGAGATGCACAGCAACTGAACGAACGGGTTCTGTTAAATATTTCAGGGGTATGGCTCTTAGTGGTCAGGGTTGCAAAGCAAAATAAAAGCTGACCCAATTAAATTAGTAAATGGGCTTGGTGAAAAGCAATGTCTACTTCTATGAGTTATATCTATGCTGTTGACTGGAGCTTTGCAAGGAAAGTTATTTCTGCGCTGGCTGCTACAGTGTATTGGGAGAAGCCTGACCTTGCTTGGGTCTAGTTAGACTGTTGTCAGAAGCCTGCTAGCCACAGCAGCTCACAGCTCAGCAAAAATGCATTCAGATTGCGTAAAGTCAGCTGGATAAATATTTCCCACACCTTGACCAGAATACATCTTTATATTGTAAGAAAAGAAAATGAAAGTGCTGCAGATATTGCAAGGGTAGGTGGAGACCGTCTTCATCGTAAATGTAGGCTGATCTGTGCTACCCAGTGTCAGGGTTGGAGGGCACCATGGCAACCGGTGTAAAATGCTTCAAATAAAGCAGATCTCTCAGGCGGTCAAAAATGTATAGCGTGCTTTTGTCACTGCTCGGCATGGAAGAGTTAGGGAGGGTTGGGGAACAGAGGCCTCATCTGTAAGGGCAATGGCGACTACCAACATTGAAAGATTTTTAACTGTTTATTGGAGATACAGAAAATAGAAGGCAAAGGAGTTGAGGTAATAAAGAAAATCTTAAAAGATCTTTATTTTAACAATTTCATTCATGCATCCTCTGTAGCTGTGAACATTTTACAGGGTATGCTCTCATTGCCATTTTACCGTTTCAAAGTTGTTTAATGCTGGCAAGAGCCGTCTTTTCTGGAGGAAAATAAAAAAGATCCATTGCAGAGCACTAGAAGAACCTCTTGTTTTTACATTTGACCAGATTTAACAGGACTCTGTTTTCCTGAAGAAAGGAGGCAAATGTAAAAAGAGGCTTAAGAAGAAGGCTAAAGAGAGAAAAAGTAGTTTCTGTCTTTCGCAAGGTTTTTTTTGTTAATCTTGCTGCTAAGGTGTCACAGCTATAAAGCATAGCTTTTTCATTCAGTCTGAAATGTGACAAACCAATGCTCAGCAAGGTTATTTGAGCCCTTGTCTTCATTTAACATGTTTTCAGACAGGCTTAGAGGAAAGCTGTGGAAGATACAGTCCTGGCCAGTTCAATCAAACCATTATTAAAGCACAGGGGAGATTGAAGGCAGAGGGAAGGAGGCCAGGCAAGACAGGCAGAAAGCCCGTGGCCGGGAGAAAAGGCTCCAGCTTTGCTTGCTTAGTGGTCCTGAGGACTTGGTCACCATCTGAACTGGTGTTAGGGTCGTTTAACCCTGACTCCTTTGTCTCCTCTGCTCAGGCCAGCACTGGGAGGCTGATAAAAGCCCACTGATAGTACAGTGGATAGTGGGGGTCTCAGAATAAATTTGACAACAGCTGTCACAGAAAAACTAGTCCCTTCCAGCTCATTCCTGGCAGCGCGGCTCCAGCTGGCTGGCCAGTTCAGCTAGGAGCCCCCAGAGTCAGCGTGGTGCATTCACGCACCTTCTCTGTCATTTCTGGGGTGGTGGAATAAAGTGATGACCCTCGGCACACTTGTTTCTCATGTGTTTAACTAGAAAATATCTTGCCAAATGTCTTCTCTTTATTGGTCGTGAGACTTTGGAGCATATTTACCAGTTTTCCCAACGTGGGAGGAATATAAAGACAATCCGATAAGCTATAGAAATGTAATTGCAGCATGGCACATACCTGGATGCCCTGAAGCATTGGATTAGTATTCTTTGAAGTTAGAGCAGGATATTTTATAATTCCTATTCCAAATAAAAATTAACAAAACTCAAGTGAACAGAAAATGACATATTAAAGAGCTTACAAGCAGAGGGCTAGATCAGAACCTTAAAGAAAAAAAAAACCTTAGTAAGGTGAATGAAGAGGACTATCAATATCAAATCAATATAAAAAGAAATTGGTTTTATAATGCCTTTTATGGTATACTTTTTAATATGTGATAACCATATTGGAAATTCATTAGTATGCAGAAAACCATGGGAACCGTATGGAAATGTATCTTACAAAGGACTAGCACACAATAAATTTTACAAAAGGCATAAAATATCTTTAGGATGAATGATCACTCTGAAAGTAATGTGCACTAAAATTGTAGGAGTGGTATTCACTCATTAGTTGTATGAAGCCATTAACTGCACAAAATCATTCTTTTTTGCATAACCATTTGTCATATAAAATCATTAGCTCCCTCATAAAATTGTTAGAAATGTGAAACGATTTTTCAAAAAAATCATTAGTTACAGGGTATTACATTATAAAAATCAGTGGCATATTACTTCATCATTTTCTGCATAAAAATGTGTCGGTTATGCAAAATCATTTATGTTGATAAATAACTTTTTAAGTAGCTTTATTGTCCAATAGTCAGGCTGTTAGCTGTTCAGTTTCAATAGTAATTTTTATGGTCAAGACATTTATTAGTTATGAAAAACTCTGAAATGAACTAGAACAAACATTACTTTCCACCCTGCTAAAATTGACAGTTTTAAAATGCGATCTTGTTCCCTGTAAATGTGCTCTTAAGAGTTTTGAATAGTGGCAGCTGTTCCCATTTATTTACCATCGTTTTGTCACTGTTTGAATTCTATTCACTACAGCTCTCAGGTTCTCATTCTCACATTCTAAGCTAAATGCAGGTAAAAGCTTTCATAGCAGTGGTGTTGGTCATATCATGGATGGTTTTATACAGACCCCAGTTGTGCTAGGAAGAGTGATTTACACATCAGAATGGAATGCTTTGTCTCTCTCTCTCTCACACACACACAGTAGTCAGAAAATTTTGAATCATATTGGGGTAGATTAATTTCTGGAGGTGAGAAATTTGAAATTTGCAAGTTGTGCTTTAGCAGGAGCTGGTATCTGTGAGAGGCACGTGAAGATATCCAGTGCCGTAGAGGAAAACCCACAGATTTCTAGCTCGTTAGACCTCTGCTGGGGAAGGCAGCCTTCTTGAGCGTAGTTCACTCAAGGCCAATTACTTGACCTATTGAATTGTCCGGTTGTAACTTCAAACAGAAGCAACAGCAAGGTTTTCTTGACATATTCTGCCCTAAGCCCTCCAGCCCTGAATTGCTGGTTCTGTGGCACAATCCACCCATGTATTGTGAAGGGGCTGATTGACTTGTCACAGCGTGGCTCTGCTCTTTCCAGCTGTGCAAATTCTTGGTAACAGAAAAAGTCAGATCCTGGAAAGCAATCCTGCGGCAATGCTTTCCTCTTAGGATAGCCACTAATTGGAATGTAAATTTTCTTATTTTTATGATTATTGCTGGTGCAAGAAGGATTTCGGTCACACACATGTGCAACCCTACTTATACAACTGCTTCAGCTAGTAAAGGGGGAAAAAATGTGGGAGAAAGCGAGAGTGAGAGAGAAGACAGACAGCATGAGAGAGGAGGCATGCAATTCCTCACAGGCTCCCAGCAATTCCTCCTGAACAGGTAAATGAAGCCAATGTGCAGAGTAGCTCAGCTACTGTGCTTAAAGTAGAAAGCACAAAAATCAATACGCCTTCCCTAAGCTAATAAAAAGGACTGCAGTTGTCCACGTTGTTATGTAGCAAACAGGTCCTGCATTTTTCAATAAGAAACATGTATTACAGAGCAAACAGGTTCCCTTATTGCAGCGCTTGGACAAATCTCTTGCAATTTCTAACTTGTGTGGTGGGTGTCTAGCCACACACTTGGCTGTTAGAACGAACAGATATGCCGCAACGCTCTCCAGCTGGGCTTGCCTCTTTCGCCTTGAGGTTTTGGTCTTGGCTGATACATTTTACAATACTTATTCTCTCTTTCATCTTCATTCCAGGGGGCCACATTTTTAAAGAGTCTTTCAAGTGACTCTTATAATTGCAGTTTTTCTCCTCTAACTGCCATCTATGCCGCTTACAAACTCTTTCCAATTGTTTTCCTCACTTAAAACATTATAAATGTGATTTGACTTCCATTAGGTCTTCAGTCTTCCTGAATTTTTTACAGTCTGTAACTTGACCAGGCTATACCTTATTTCATTTCTGAGATGTCCTAATGATGTCCAAGAGGACAGAAAACATTTTGAAAGAATACGTGAAATATAGTCCTCAGTACTGCCAAATTGTAAATGGCGCAGAACAGTCTTTTGTGATTTCATAAAGAAAATAAGGTTGGAAAAGATCTTGGAAGGCAGTGCAATTCATTCACCACTGTTACTGATAGATATTTGTCTGACTCATGCCATTCACACAATACATGCAACTTAACTGGACGAGACTGCGAGAGGCTGCTGTAAGCTGGCCCTGCTTTGAAGGAGGAGGGATTGAAGTGCTTGCCCTTCAGGGGCCCTATCCTGCCAAAATTATTGTGGGGTTTTTATAGGAACAGCACATCCCTGACATGTATGGCATGCACAAGCCGAATTCAAAGTTCCTACTACAAAACACAAGGGTACTGAAGTCTTTCAGTGTCAATTCCTTGAGTATTTGTGCCTTTGTGCCTTGGATAAACTACTCTGTTTTGTTTGGTGGGGGTTTTTTTCCCCTTGAAAGACTATTACAAAACTGATCAATGTACCGTGTTTAAAACTACAAACCAGAAAACAAAAAAGCAAAAAAACCCTTATTAATTTCAGTCTTAGGCAGGTACTTTGCATGAAAAATTCAGCCCAAATACTCACAGGATGGAAAAAAATTACAAGCAGCTAAAAGCTGGTGCTTATAAAGAGAAAGTGATGGACAACTTAGCTAATGAATAGTATGAAGCCCCACCACTATTATGAACACAGTATTTTAATGAACATTAAGTTTTCCAAACTCAAAATAAAAGCTGATAGCTGCCCTCCCCTCCCAGCCACTAAAAATGGTCAGAACACACAACATCTTATTTTAAATGCAATCTACCATGTCTATGTGGAGGTTATCGGCCAAGTCCTGCACTATTCCCAGTAGCTTAGGTTAAAATAAGTGGTTGTCTAATATTGTTATGGTTGAATGCCCCAGCGTCATATCTATGCATGCAGTGAAAACAGTGATAAACAAGATATATTTTTATTGCACTGAGTGTTCTACGTGTCAATAAGGTATTTGTTAAGCTAGAAGAGGGTTCTGCAATGAGCCTATATGCCCTGAAGTGCAAAACCTAGCTTGGCCAGGTTTTCCATCCAGCCCAAAGCAGAGACCCATCAATCACATGGGTTGGAATTAAGTGCAGATAGCTTGTGGCTTGTAGGGTGTTATACTGTTAATATCCTAAGAGTTAGATTTAAAATAAATGCCAAGAACATTTCAGTCACTTTTATTTTGCGAATTGGACCATGATTATAATCAGCCTAGGAAGAAACACAAACTTCGTTTGAGATGCTTTTTCATCCTGCAATAGTGTGCTGATTGATGGTTGGTTTAGGTGGAATGCAAATCCTCTCCCAAAGTCCAGATTTTGGTAAATTAACTGTGCTTTCATGGGAAAACTAGATGTTACCCATGCGGGCCAAGGTCAGCACACCGTTCTGTGATACTCTCAGATGTTCTCTAACTGATAGGCTGCTGATACGGTCACAGGAATTCCATGGGTTTTAAGGATCTGTAGAACATGACTATATGTTCTACAACTTTTTTCTGCAGCCTTTCTGTGGTTAAACTTCAGGTTTTCCTTCTATGGGTCCTGGATCTATGAGTCACAAAACCAGGAAATTGAAACTATTCTTTTATATATCCTGGGGCCACGGAACTACAAAGTACCCAGCCATGAATGCCACCTTTATAATGAAGAGATTTTACCTTTATGGGGTTTAAAGGGCTTTGATCCCTTGCTGTGGTAAACTAACATTTGTTTCTTGCTGTTAGTTAAGCTACCTTAATACCATTTAGCTAGGGATTTGATTACTAGTACGCATGTGTGGAGCAAAAGTTTTATGCCATACCTTAGGCATCGACATCAAAGAATTAGTTCAGTGACTGACTGTTCTTGTAATCAGTAATTCTTGTAACTCTTTCTTGCTGAAGATGACCATGGTGAGACCATGATGAAAATGACATGAGAAGCTCCCTGCCTATAAGACCAAGCTCCCAGGGACAATAGTGTAAGGTCCCGAACTGCAGCTCTCACATGACTTTCTTGTATTTCTGTAACCATTCAGTGTTGATGCCAAAACGGTTCAGAGTAACTGCTCAGAGACCAATTTTGTCTTTAAGCAGCAAAGGTATTTATTTTGTGCAACGCTGGGGAGCTAGCCATTTTGCACCAGACAAACTAGCTCCCAAGTTTTCAGTGAAGTTAGCTGATTTATAGAGTTTTCCCGAGAGGTTACAACATCTTCACATGCATATTCATTTGATTTTGACACCCCATCATTCCATTCATAATAGGTGGGATCTAGGTGTAATAGACTTTTCAACTTTCTCTGTTCAACGATTTCCTGACTCATGGTCTCCTTATCTCCTTCAGGTGCCCACCTTATCTTTTCTAATTATCCAGAGTACATGCCTTTACTTTAACATTGTCAGCGGTACATTCCTTTCCTTTAACATCATCAGTGGAACCTTTTCTTATTCAGAGTACTTTTCAGAGTACATTCCTTTAACATTGTAAGCGGAACCTTTTCTAATTATTTAGAGTACATTCCTTTCTCAAAACATCATTTTTTCAGCAGAGTATCACCCAGTGCCTTGTACCAAACTCATCCTCACCAATCTTTTTAAGACCTTGCTCTGTTTCAGTGTACATTAAGATTCTAAGGGTCAGTGTCCCAACTTCTTGAGATATCAAGTGCTTTTATGGGCATCAGGTGCAAAGCATTAAAATAGATTTCAATTCAGTTAAAGTTCATTCTCATTCCAAGTTAACTTGACACCTTTTGGAGTAATGGTTTGAAGGTAATGAAGGTCAATCCTGTTAGACAGCAGAAGTGGCATGTTTGAGAAAGATAAGCAGTGCTATTCATGAGAGGCTGGATTAAAATACTAAGAAAGGGAAGGTCAGTGAAGGTTTTGATGAGACTAGAAGTTTTGTTTCTTGCTCAACATGTGAGAGGTGCACATATTCACAGCTTTAGGCCCAGTAGCACAGGAATGGTGATTTGGATGCCTTTTTCAGAATGTGTATTCTCCCTTCAGTAAACAACTTGAACATCTTTGTGCTTACAAGGTTGGCATTGAGAGGCTTAGAGTTCTTAGAAAATTATGGCACGTTTAAAGAGATAATATTTTAGAACTCATGTTATATGAGTTCAATATAAATTCTATGTAAGTCCATATATATATATATTTATATATATATATAAATTTTTATATATGTACACCTGTAGTCTAATGGGAGGCTGACTCATATCAGACGTGATATGGGTCACCCGTCAATGGAATCCCAGGATCTGCTTGGTTGCTTTAAGTCCAGGTAGGTTCGGGACGGTCAGTAAAAGGCAAAGGCCATGAACACCTCTTCTACGTGTTTCAACGTGCTGGTCTCTGCTTGACTTCTAAATCAGACCTGTAGTTCCCTGATATCTGATTAAGCTTCTGGTTAAACTGCCGGCTATGGCATTGTCCTGCAAGAGCTGGATATTTGCCTTTCCAGTGCTGCCAAATGCAGATGCTGATATTTGGCTTGGAGATGTGGCCACGTTTAGCAACTAGTAATGTCAACATGCAGTCATGCGATAAAGCTCATCTGTCATGCAAATCAAGGGCTGCCAAATGCCCCTCTCTTGTTTTTGTGAGCTGACTGCCAGGAAGATGTGACAATTACCTTAGCACAGGTTCTTTAGCCTTAATCAGGAGACATTTCAGATACTCATTAGAAATGCCTGGAGGTCCCTGCTCAGCTATCAGTGTTTTTTGCTAGTGTAAAGCAGGAAGCCCATGGCTCATCTCTTTAAATTTAATTTTTGAAAAAAATAAAGCTGCTGGCAGAGATGAAGCAGTAGGAGTACCTTAACTTCTTTCAACCCAGCTCAGCGTTTGGAAAAGAAATAGTCTTGCTCCAGGGAGGTAAGGATTAACAGTAGGAACAATACATTTTACATTTGGAAGCACATATTTGCTACATACATGTACCTTTAACATGCAGTAGATATATGTAAGGTCCCTGTACATAATTGCTGAAAGAACCTGCCAAACTTGTCAGTATTAGCCGTAAGAATTTGAAGCTAGAATATTGCTTGCTGTGTTTTGTTTACAAATGCACAGAGTCAGCAATTAGTGCTTTATGCTCCTGATGTTTAGCTTTCCTCTGTCATGCGATTCTTTACTCATAAAGTAAAAACCTGCCACTTCAAGATCTATGAGTTCCATTTGGGACCAGAATGCTGGATAATAATATTTGTTCCTGGTGTTTGTCACTGGATTTGAACCTGCTTGAGCAATTTCTCTGGGACCACAAGTTATATTGTTTGTGCAATTTGCCAGAGCATCCTGTATATGGTAATGAGATGCAAAACCAGTTAGTACAAGCACAAATAAAAGATTTACATGGCCGATGTTATATGGTTCTTGTTTGCAAAGCACATTCTTTCTACCAGTGCACTGGCAGTCCTGGGTGTACCAATCACAAAATGCATTTTCTAGCATTCCCTATGTAATGTAAACCACATGATTTTATTCACCAAAGAAATCTTTGGATAAAACAGTGTTTTCTTTCCGAGAAACTGTACAGTAATTGCGTACAAATACATGATTACATAGAAGGCAATATATAAACACATTATCAAAATGGCTGGTGGGAGAAGAATATTTTGCTTAGCAAACAGAAGAACCAGTACCTAAAACCAAAGCACTTAAAGAAAGATGTAAATGTTGCTGGTTTGTGACCTTCAATAGCACTAAATTTTGGTAATGGGATATTCATTGTAATAGCAGGTATATGCGGTGACAAGCCAAGGGCACTACTGGTAGGTGGGGATTCCAGCTTGTTCCAGCTCTTTCTTACCTTCCCATACTATGCCACCCTCCTCATAAGGTTAGCATAGGAATATTTTTTGTGAATTGAATACTTGCTGCTGAATAAATTGTCTTAAGATTACAAAAAGATAGCAAACTTCCTAAGGCATAGGTCTAGACAACAGTCAATGCCATGACAAGGTACTGAAACTACAGTAAGTTATTATTTTCTTTCATCAAAAAATTCATCGAATCCTGTTACCCTTGCTCAGAAGAACATGTGCTGACTGTTTAGCTCAGCCTCTCTTTTCAAGTTACATCAAGGGTATTTTATGTAGTTGTTTTAGACAATTGGGAGAGGTTAACATTAAATTTATGTAATATCATCTCTGCAGTTAATAATGGTAATCAAAACTCTTTCATCCCCAACTTTGACTATGAGGTTCATTTGCAGACAGATATGTATATTTTTCTGGTTTATTTAGATGTCATAGCTATTAACAAGCTGGTGAGTATGGTGTGTGCCCTCACTCATTAACAGCTTTCTCCTGGCACTGTGTACCGTGCCCATTTTTATTCCACCCGGCAAAGGAAATTGCAGGAATCGAGGGACTGGTAAGATGATTAGTGACTGGAAATATTTCTGCATAAGGAAATTGAAAAGTTTGGTGCTGCTTCTTACAAAGAAAGCGAATGAGAGAGTATAGAAAGCAATAAATGAAAAGGTGGGTTGCTATTTCTCATGGAGAACTGCCTTTCTCTCACCTGATTAGCCCAACTCGTTTAGTCAAACTCTATGGAGATGATTACAACCAACATTTCTGTGAATAAGAGTATTGAATTCTATAGATTTCCAGGATAATTTCCATAGAAACTGCTTGTTTTGATCCCTGCTCACTTCCATAGTGTTTCGCTGTAAGGCATGTGTATCGCTAACAAGCATAATAAAAATGGTTTGCATGTACAGCTCTGTGCTTGTGTGCCTCCTGTACTGAATCACAACTGCCAACAGCTGGACCATCCATAAAAATCTGAAGCTCTGAAATAATCAGGCACATGTAATTTTTGCTGATAAATTTTGCAGCCTTCACTTGATTAACTTGTACAAAGGAAAAAATTATGGAAGTAGTGTAAGAGTCTGCCAGTTACATGGAAAAAAACCACAGTGTTTTCTTTTCTTCCTGAACCTTGCTTTCCATGTTGCTCCCTACTAATCTTTCCTTCCAATAATCAAACCAGACACCTCTTGGAGTGCACTGGCCATTCTCCCCAGCCTGGCTATTCTTTTGTCCCAATGGAGGCCTTGACCACTGGTGGCTGATGGAAGGGAGGGACAGGCATGGCTGTATGTGGAAGCTGTGTGACGTTCCTGCAGGTTAAGTGGCTCTGGGTTGCAAAGCTCCACCCAAGAATAAATTTCATTTTATATTTTGCAATGCATGAAATGAGGGGTGGGGTGTGTGTGTGGGGGGAAAGGATGCTCATAACAGGTATAATATCAGATAGAGTATGTTTGAGTGTAACAGTTATGTTCAATTAATAGAACAGAGAATTTTCCAAGTCTTTTTCTGTCTTTAATTTTCTGCTGAAATTTACAGTGGGAATTAATTTAAGTGTTTTATTAAATATGTTAAATTCTGACTAAATAGAATGTGATCTCATCTTCCTGTAACGTATTTCTGATGTCCTCATAAACCCAACTTACCTGTCCCCAGAGAGCTGAACGTTCCTGCTAGGTTACTGTCTTCTCTACTTATGATCTGGCAATTAAGTTAAACCTAAAATTTGCCTGGTGCCTGAATGGGCCAACACTATGGTGCCTGTGTAGCTTCTAGAAGTGCCCAGCCAAGGGGAGTGCCAGGGAAGCACAAGAGGCTGGGCATAGGCTTTCAGGAGCTCAAGGAGCCCTGCCCAGCATTCAGCTGTCCCGCTTGGCTCTCTCCAGAATCAACCAGTATGTGAGCAAGTGCCTGGGCAGTGTGGATGACTGGAATTCATCCGCCAAATTAACAAGGTGACAAAGACATATACCCTTCAGTACTCATTTTCCATTGTTTTCAGCCTGTGAGACATTTTTATTTTTTTTCATAGTGGAGAAAATAAATAAATAAATAAAAAGGAGGCTACCATGTCTATTTTAAGATTAAAAACATCTAATAACTAGTTTGGAAAAAAACATACAACTTGGTGTAAAGTTGCAGTTCTGTTTCTCTTTTTTGACAAGATGCTAATGAGAATTTCATCCTCTTGTTGCTTCCTCTCTTGGAATCTCTTGCCTTTGCCTCATTTCCCTCTTCTGTTCTTCATTTCCTACCACCTCCGTCTCTCTTCTTGCTATGAAACATGTTCTTTTGCCTGATTAGTGTCAGTCTTGTCTGTCTCTGAGACATTGCTTTTATAGCTTTATTACAGGCATGAGGTCTACAGCTCTTGCTCTTCTTGAGTCCTTCCTTTCTCTTTCTAACGTGACGTTTGCCTGTTACACTAGGCACATGCTCATCTTCAGTCTCCGACTTGAGACATGCCTAGGGAAAGTAAAAACTTCTGAAAGAAGCAAACTTTTAAATGACAAATCCAAACAAATTTGCATCAGTAGCAAACAACCTGTGTCCCAGAATAAGAAAACAACAAACTAAGAAAGGAAATACTAAAACCACACAAGTAAGCAAACAGAACAAGGGAAAAATACTTGGAAATAATGATCAGTTCCTGAACAGCTTTGATCCCTCTGTCTCCATCTGCAGCTTGCAACATAAACAGTCTTCATGTTTAAAAACATGTTGTATCAAAGGCAAACCTCTCACCTAGATGTATTGACTTGCTTTGTCAATGGTCCAAAATGCAAAGATGTTCTCTCCTCCACATATGTCACAACATCTGTGGCCCTCGTATGGCTTTTTAAAATTTCTTTTAAATTTTGTGATGTCTAGGTGGTTTCTTTAGAAAAGTTATACCTTTGGAGCCAGGCGGCTGCTGGAGACTTTTTTATGTTTGTTTTGGAATTTAATGGACTGTATTTAAAAAACTAAGTAGAAAGCTTATAAACCTGGTTTTAATCACAGATACTCCAAGAAAATCCATCAACTGTTTTGAAACCTTTTACATTATTGAATACTGTATTATTAACAGCAAGCTCATGATTTGCAGCTGAAATATATATGAGAAAAAATGCCCATCAAATCATTTTATGAAAATAAACTGAAATAAAAGAGCCTGACATTAGGAATTCCAATTCTAGTGTAATAACTGAACTGATATTTATAAATTCATAGCATATATTTAAACATAAATATTATGTAAGTAGCCATTTTTTTTAGGCACTTATCAGTCTGGGGCATTAATAAGAATGAATAAATCTGCATATTAAATTTTAAAGCTATCTGGCTTATATTGCCTCATTAGCCTAAAAATTATCTTTGGCTGCCTTGCTGAGCAGGGGAACATCTCTGAACACCCCTGGTGGAAGCACAGGCTAAATGAAGAGTGTTGTAAGGTTTGGGTTGAGCCTGAAAGGTTTTGGATCTGGAGCTTATGTCCTGCTTGTCACGGAGGCTGTAGGTAAACCAGCCCTGATCGGCTGAGCTCTCCCCAGACCCTACAGAGCAGCAGGATAGCCGCTCCTAGGCTTCTTTTGGAAGAATATTTTTAAGTTTGTTTGGGTTTTAAGAGGAATTAAATTTATTAATTACATGGTGCTTTTTTTACTCATTTACTCATTTACTCCTTTACTCATACAATCAGTGTAAAAGCAGTAAGTCTAGTTGAAAACAAAGACCAGCTCCCTGTGGTTGTAGGCGTTTAGTTTAAGCCATAATGAATGCAGTCAGGAGTTTGCAGTCGAAATATGGGGAACAGAACAAGGGAGGCTGAAAGGACTCAAGTATCCTGAGTTTTATTGATGGGAAGCGTACAGAGATTGAAGTTTTTGCCTCAGGATATATTAGGAGAGGATGATTATTAGTTTAATGAATGCTTTCACTGCAAGATACGATCCTGTGTACCTCATCCTCTTAATACTTCAGTCTGCTTTGATCAGTGGATGTCAATGTCACTTTTTAAGACATTTCAAAATAACTCATAGAGGAGGTTGTCTGAGAACATCAGGCAGGTCTGATGGAGGAGTACAAAAGTCCTAGCCTGGAGTGTGTCACGGTTCAAAGGTCCCAGTGCTAAGAATTACTTCTTCAGTTTTGTCCTTTAACCTTGAAGTATGGCAGTCATTAACGTGATGCCTAGGAAGGAGCCTGGAGTCGGCATTTATGTACTTTGTCTCCTAGCCCGTGGACATCAATGGACTCCTTTGTGCACCATTTTGTGTTCAGGAAAGAAGTGAGAAACAGTCCTCGTGTATATGTTTCATATTGTTTGATAGACATAAGAGTGCATGGCAGGGGAAAGAAGCCAGACCTGCAGCAGCCAGTGGCGAGGCAGAGGTGGTGTCATTGGGGGTTGGCTGCTGTTGCTTGATGTGACACGGACACACCTTAAGGGGATGCATTGGGCTGTCCCAGCAGGGAGCTCATGCTCTTACCTTCTCTCTGGGAATCTATACCTGCCTCTGACTGTCCTCCCAGCTGTCCCATGCTGCCCCTGAGGTGCAATGCCTCTTTCTTTTAGGGATTCTACTAAAGCTGCTCTTCCCATCACCTCTTCTCTATTGCCCCAACACCTGAAGAGCAGCTGTGGTGCATAGTGCTGTAATAACCCTTAAAAGAGATGATTTGTGAAGGGAAGAAATGAATGGGCCTAATCTTCAAATAACCAGTTGCTCACACATGGCAAGTGTTCAGGCATTGAGATGCTGAGCGTGTGCAGCTGCGATCTGCTGCAGAGTGAGAACAGAAATTTCATTTGCAAATGTATGGCATCTTACAAAACAATCTGTTGACTGTCAGCTGTAGATGACGTCTCTTCCCTTTAACAACGTTCCATCCAAAATTTTTTAATCTCATGATTGGATAGGACTGTAATGGCCAGATATTTCATGCGCTCAGAGATAATGAGGAATGATTTGAGGAATGTTAGACTTGGGGAAGTGGCAGGTGCAGCCAGTCATACCAGGTCCAGGAGCCTAGCTGACTCATGAGCCTCCTCCACCATCTGCAGTGCGTAGTACACACCTTCACAAAACAGAGACCTTTTCCTTGAAATACGGTATTTCCTAACGGAAAAGGAGACATAGCAAACCAGAGTGGTCATCAGTGACCACAAGAGTTTTGTTGTAGCTGATGCAGGATGTGCTGCCATATACTCCTGACCAGGTAAAGAAGGAGAATTCAGAATTCCTAAAATGTTCCTTTTCCCCTTCTGTGAGTAGAAAAGAGTAGTGGTTGAATAAAGTTGTTAAAAGATCCTCATCTTGCTTGCACATTTCACAAGGAGATATATCTGCTGGAAGAAATCAATGCAGGTATTTGCTTTGTCTTAGTTTGTGTGAGGTGAGATTGCAGCGAAGGGACTTTTTGTTTCCACTGGATCCCAAGACACCAAGAAATCAACAAATTTTGTATTGAAACAAAATTTATTTGGTTTCATCTAGGCTGTTTTGGGGCTAGAATCAGCTGTTTCCACATGGATAGTAGTTCTACAAACCTAAAATTATTTTTCCAGCCCACTGTAGAGGATATCTGAAGAGGTTCCATCTGTCACCTGGAAATATTCAGCTGTTAGTAGATCATGTGAACATCCTCTCATTTTGCCCTAGAAATTGCTGCTTCTGGAAATACCTCACTAATGCGGCTTGTGAACAGTATAGCTGTATTGATACTGATTTCTGGTTGGAAACACAGGGACAAAGGATTTTCAAGGAGTATTCCAAACCTAACCGTAAAATTTTAGTTCCATGTTAGGAGGAGCAAAAGCATAACAGAGAGCACTGGAAGCAGAAACATCTCGGGAAGGCTTACCAAACCTGTAACAGCCCCAGGCAGTTCAACTCCATCAGCTCGTGCACTTGTCTTATTAGTAAGTGGCAAATGATGGCATTTCTGCTTTAGGTCTACTGCCAAACTGTCAGCAGGCTGACATCTTAACTTCATGACAATAATAAATATAAAGGTAAAAAAATACCATTCCCACTTGTCCTTGTAGGTTTTACAGACTTAAAGGTTACAGAACTGGTTGAAGATAAAATGAAGTAAATGACTAAAAAAACCCCAAGGTTCAATCAAACTGATATAAACCTGTAAGAAAACAAGCGGGAAACATTATTTTAAATGAGAGGTTTCTGCAATACTATCAGTGACTTTATCTGTGTAAGGAAACATCTACAGTAAATATGACAGATGTGAGTAATTTTATGCAATTCAGTTATGCAAAAGTGGTTTTTTTGACTAAGAATGTTGTTGAAAAAGCAGAGATGAGACTGAGCTACATTTGGAGATCGTTAACAGACATAAATACCAGAAATGGAGCGCAATTGCCTAGACTGGCAAAACTGATACAGCTAAGCACAATAAATTTAATTTGATAGGTAAAGATGAAAACCAGGTTAAAAAGTCTAGCAATCAATGAGGTGAGGCTGTGAAAGGGAATGACTTTTTGAAGGAACTAGAGGTATAACTTAGGACACTGGAGATCCATTTCTGACTCATAGCTCCTCGGAGAAGGACTGCATTTCCTATGGATACGGTCTCCTCTCTCTCTTGAGGTTTTGTACTAATCTCTTCACCACAAAGACATTCTGTTGCAATGCAGGTACCTAAAGAGCCCATAAACCTCCTTTTCTTTACCCTGCTGTTTTTATTTATCTTGAAGCTCAAGTAATAATAATAAGCATCGTGTCATACTTTGTTTTTGAGGGAAGTCCTGGGAAGCATCATTGTTTGGTCTCTGAAAATTAGCTTTAAAGAGGCAAGGCAGAGTAAGAAATAATTACCTCCTGTTGTTGTTTATGTCTTTTCCTGTAGGCTTAGACTTAACGAATTTCAGACTTTCTCCTCTGAATTGTAGCACGTGGATCAGTTTGTTGTCTGTCATACCGAATGACCTATTACTTAAATAATTTTACTGTTTTGAACAGAGCCGACTGAAATACAGCAAATAATTGGGGGGGGGGGGGGGGGGGGGGAGGGGGGCGGTTATCTAAGTATTCTTTGTATTTACCCAAAATACCTTAAAAACTGAGTGCAATCCTTTCAGTTATAAAATGAATTAATTTCCCCTATTACCACTTTTTTAAAAAATCTCCTACCAACCTATTTTGAAAATCAAGCTTTCCTATAAATAAAGGAGCCATCACTTGGTTAGAGAACTATGCAAAATCAAAATAATTGAACAAGATGTTTGCTGAAAGTATTTCAACATTCTTTGGAGGAAAAGCAGAAGCTGAAACTAGGAATTTTAGT
Source organism: Falco punctatus (assembly GCF_963210335.1). Taxonomy (NCBI): domain Eukaryota; kingdom Metazoa; phylum Chordata; class Aves; order Falconiformes; family Falconidae; genus Falco; species Falco punctatus. Next base: position 3,986,156 of record NC_137587.1, read on the forward strand.
CAAAACTAACAGATGGATGATCTGTTGCAGAAATTTCAGGGACTGTTTCTAATACTTTGCCCATTCCCTCCAGTTGCTCTTTGGCATCTCACCAGTTTTCCTTTGGGGCAGAACCTGATGCATATTAGATCTATAAAATATTTCCATGCTCAGGAACTTCTCATCTCACTAGAATGCTAGATTTTTTCCAAAAGTTTTGTGTTCTATATTGAGCTGAAGTTGAGACCTCCTAAACAGCAAACTCATAGACAGGGTGTTCATTTGGCTGGGGAAAAAGTTGATGTTTTGGCAATTTCAGAGTAGGAAGTCTGATCTCTTTTCCCCACACTGATGTCCTCAGTGTCCCCAGACTGGCAGAGTACTGGGGGAGAGGGGCCTTTTCTCTCTGTTGCTGGACAGCAATTCCATCCTGGATTTGTGTCACCTTCATGATGAAAGACTTGTCAAGGCTGATACAAAAAATTTTTGGTTTCTACTAGTTCTTTTCCTGATAAAAAGACTGTTTTGTCAGAAAACCCCCAGCCTTCCCTAAATAGAGATTTCTACAGTGTGCTGACAGTTGTGCCTAACCTATTTAAGATAGAGGATAAAATGATTTGGCTACTAGTTAGTATTACATATGATTACCTTTTTTCTATTACGTTCCTCTAATCAGCAAAATCAAGGTTTACTATTTGAATTTCAAGAGCACCTGGGATCAACATGAACATATTGTCTTATTATCTGTAAAACCAAGACAGAAATATGAAGCATTTTAGGGGTTATTTGGGTGGGTTTTTTCCTATTTCTTCTTTCTGCACAACCAATGTCTTTACATCTGTTTCTTGGATTTAGTTATTCAATGAATGGGACTTGCAATAAGAACTGATACAAACTCATACACATACATAGGTGAATCCTGACACTGTGGGGCACTTGGCATTCCTACACTTTCAAGAGAGGAAAGGCATTCTTGCTGCTTATTTCACTTGATTCTCCTATGCTTCCACCCATCAGAGTATCTTAGCATGTAGTAACAGGCCAGGCCAGCATTTTTCTTTTTCAGAAGAGACTTTTTGGACAGAGTCTGGTCCTACTCTTCCTACACACCTCAAATTACCTGATATGGATGCAGAGCTTTAAGAATCAGAATAAATTCAAACCCCTCCACTGAGCTGGCATTCATACACCAGTGCCAACAAACCACTTCCTAGAAATCTATTCCTTCGGAAGAGAAGGTTGCCTTTCTCTTTGGCTGTCTGCCAGCCAGACACAACCACCAAGGATGCCAGCATGGATATGCCACCCATACAGGCAAGCGCTATCAGCTTGTAGATAGATCCTGTGACTTCACAGTCACTGCGGTCACCAAGCGTTCTCCACCTTCAGGATGGCACTCAGTGAAAAAAGAATCTTTTCCTAGTGTGTATTTTAAAACTACAGAGAAAACACTTGTGTGATTGGGGCCAAAATTATCATAGCTTTCTCTTTTGTGGAATAATTGTTGAATCTACTCACTTAAGCAGCTGTTTATTTAGTTAAAGGAGATTTCACAGTGGTTTTTAAAATACCTCTTAAAGTGATCAAGGTGTGGTACCATTTACTTGTTTATCAAACTTTAACACTGACTGAAGTACATCTGTAGTCATTCTAAATCAACTGAAACAGAACAACTTTTTTATTTTCTTCAAACTGAGACAACAGCTTAAAGGTGCATTATGATCTAATAAATATACAAATGTATTACAAAGGTACACAATAGAGATTGGTTGAAAGTCTGTCAAGCCTAAATCTTTAGTCAATTAAAATATCCCGTTCTGGGATGTAAAGGGAAAAAATGGCTGATACCAGTGGTATTGATTCCAACCTCACTTGAAGTTGAGAAATCTACTTAAAATATGCTGAATTTACCAGATTTATGCTAACGAAAAACTAGCTAGAGAACTAGCTCCAGCTGGTGCTCAATACCTCTTAGCATTAGGATTTTGATTCATAAGTGCACTTGTGATTTCCATATTACCCTTTCGTCGCATTAGGGAGATTCTAAAGCATCTGCTTGTGTTTCTTTATGAATAAATTACTCCCCTTCTCCACCTGACAGAAACCCAGGGTGGGAAAAACAAAACCAAAACCCACCATACTTAACAGAATCACAGAATGGACCATGTCCAGACAGTTTTTTAATGTCTCTAAGGACGGAGACTCTTCAATCTCTCCAAAGACAGACTCCGCAATCCAGGCAACCTCTGCCAGTGCTCCTTATGGTCAGACAGAGCTTAGAGCTTCGCATCTTTTAGATTGTGCCTGTTACCTCTTGTCCTGTCACTGGGCACCACCAAAAAGAGCCTCCCCCCCTTTTCTTTGCATCCTCCCTTCAGGTATTTGTACACATTGATGCAATTCCCACTGAGCCTTCTCTTCTCCAGGCTGAACAGCCCTAGCTCTCTCAGCTTCTCCTGATATGAAAAATGCTCTGTTTTCTTAGTCATCTTATTGGCCCTTAATATCTTCAGGTCTTTTATGAGCTTACAAAATATTGATACTTTAATATTTTAAGCATTGAGTTCAACTGTGTTCTAAGAAAGAACGATGTTTTGTTTTGATACATAAATTTGGAAGGAAAAATAGTCATTATTTAAGATGTATTTTCAGTGATGAGACACTCTGAGAAAATAACATTGCTTTTTAAATTTTGCATCCCAGGCAAAGAAAAAAAAAAAAAGAACCTCTGAGGTTTTTTTATTCTTTATTAGTATTATCCTATTACTGCCATTACTTTTCACTGTCATTGTATTGTAAGTCTCTCAACTTACAGATTTTGGGGATGATTCAGTGTTAAAACATACAGAGACATATGTGAGTGTCTACATCCAAATAGTTCTGCAGGATAGAGGGAGGAATGTGTAAAAGCAGGTTCCTCATTAGTGGGAAGTATTCAGAAGTTCTCTTATACATGTGTTTTAAGTTCCCAGGTTTCTAAAAGAGATCCTTCTCTGAAGCTGCTACTCTTCCCATAGTGCTGACTAGCTTTTTATCCCCATCCCCTCAACAGTGAGACGAGGAAAGTCTACTCAGTTTCCATCAGCAGACTCTACTGTAAGTAGCAGACTCTGCTGTGAGCACATTGCTCCTCAGGACTGCATTGACACCAGATAGTATAAAGGCACATGGAGGGGAGGAGGAGGCAACAACAGAAATTTCTCTTGTACCCTTTTTTGTAGTAGACATGTTGCAGTTACCATCTTCTTCCATTCCGACATCTTCTATCAGTGCTAAAGTTACCTGTTCTAGAAATCTCATGGCGGGAGTCTAAGCATAGCATAATATTAGGCAGTGGTGCTGTTACTATGGGTTCTTGCAACTAGAACAACTGAGAATGAAACCAAGCCTTTATATATCCTAAATATTTCTTCCTAAATGTGTCACATCATTGTGAAACAGTGATGGCTTTTAGAAACAAACTAATCACCTTAAATACAAATATTATGTGAAGTTGTGACATTAACTGTCTCTTTATATAAGCCTCAAAATAGACTTCCATTAGCAGGCTCTGAAACTTGATCGCAGAAGTAGCGAACAATCAGTCTCTTTAATTTATAAATAAAAGAGAGCAATTCATTCTTAAATTTAATAGGCATCATTATGGAAGATATGGAAGAAAAGGCTTTAAAATTAGTAAAATGTAAACCACCAGTTTTGTATAAATATGTAAATGACACATTAGTATTGTTAAAGGAAGACAGGAATAAATCTAACAAATTCACAAGGGAGATGTGAAAGGATGGCATGTTACGATTTCTTGGTGTAACGATCATTAAGAAAGATGATTGTCTTTCACAGTTCAGAGAAAGGATACCAATTCAGATGCCAATTTGAATTATAAATCAAACCATCCCACAGTTCCAATGTAAAGTAGTCAAAATACCCACTGATTAAGTACTTAAGAGTTGTGAAGCAGAATTCCAGAAGAAGGGGAACTTAATCATGTTAGAACTACATCGCTAAACAAATTTTCATTTACAACCCATTAACAAAAAAAAACAAAATAGAAAGAAATGTTCAATCTGAAGCCACAAAGAAGTGCTCTCCACATGAAAAAAAAAGCAATGCCTGGTACACAGTACACAACAGGAGGTGTTCAGGAAGGTTCAGTCTCACCTAAGCCTGCCACCCGTGAAGTGTGTGCGTTCTCCCCAGTCCAGAAGACATTCTGGTTCATTTTCTGGAGGCTTGGTTTCTTTAGGAAGTTGCAAGATAGTTGCATTTAAAAGTGAAGAACATGTTGTAAGCCAAGCAAAGTACTGAGTGGTGTGTGTGGGATGACTGAACCAAAAAGGCAGTTGCCACACATTAGGATCCTACCAGAAAGGCAAGTTCTATGCAAGTCCAAAATACCCTTTTTTTTTTTTTACTTTCTGTAGTTACTCTCAACAACTTGCACGCTCCTTTGCCTCCTTCTTGTAGGCTTTCTGTGGGACCACACTAAGAGTGAAAGAGAAGAGAGGCAACTCTTTAGATCTAGTGTCCTAGTGAGGGTCTAATGCCCCATAAAAGGTGGCAAGAAGCACACCAACTGCAGTCAGTGTCTTTTGGAAGCCTTAGAGCAAGGGAAAATCCCTTTCATTTAAATAGGACTTTTTTCTGTGTTTTTATTGGAGGATTTAAACTTTGCCTTTCATGTACACAAAAACTCCACTTGAGATGATGCATTCCTAGGACTCTTGAGGCAATATTTCAGGCAAATGTACGGCATCAGTGTCAGAGATATAAATAAGATTTTGGACATTGTTTTTTCCTTGTCTTTTGCCTGTTGTATAACGGTTAGAGGTCCAGGGCCAAAACAAGGCTTCTCTGAACTTCCTGAAGTCTTCCCCACTAGCATGGTCCATTAGCACAAATGGCAGATGAGAACATGTTCCTATTTTCTCATTCAGGACTTTCTGATTTGTCCTGGTGACCTGACCAACCTAGAACAACCTCTGAGTACTGAGAAGACAGCTAGGTGTTCATTAACAGAGCTAGAGGAGTCTTAGCTGACAACAGCAACTGATTGAACATCCTTGAGCAAGACAGCATCCTTATTCATGTTATTTGGCAAAAACTAGTATTGGGTTACCTGTCTCTAGAGCAAAACACAATTGTAAGAGAAAGTACCTTGTTGGTTGAATACTGCTAGTCTGAAATCTTATCAAAGTTTCAGATTAGGCTAGAATTCTGGGCCAGTATTGCTTTCTTGTATAACATACTGGTATTTTTTTTCATAAATGAATTGCATGCTTTCTCGGGTGTCCTAAGCAACAGATGTCTCATTAGCACCTGAGCTATGCCAGCTTCTGTAGAAGGCTGCAAACTGATTAAACACATGCTCCATTTTTATCTCTTTATGAGTCATTACTTAAAGGTTTTATCACCAGATTGCCACACTTAATTACATGTAGCTGTAATTAAATATGAATATCTGCAGATCTGGTTTTTTATTTTTCCTATAACTTCAATAAAATATTTTCCTGTTTGTTAATGTAATGCTATAGAAAAGAGAGAAATAAAACAGGAATAAAGAATCAAAAAGGAATTATCAAATATATATGAAATATCTATCAAATATCCTTGTGAACTATTTAGAAAGGGCCCTTTTTTTATAATCACGGATGACATTGTGCGATAAAGAGATAAGGCAGAAAGTAATGTTTTGTTATGGAAAGATGTTGTCTGTTAGCCACCACACAGATGTAAGCACGCTGAAGTCACTCCAGCCCTTGGGAAAGTCACTGAGTCTGTTGGAACATGATTTTGGGCAAATAATGGAGAAGTCTTTGGGAACTGTCAGCATGTATTTACCGAGGCTGAACAATGCCTAACAAACATCTTCATGTTCTATGGTAAAATGATTAGGTTGGTGGATGGATAGAGAGCAAGAGGTGTCATTTACCCTGACTTCTGCAAGGCTTTTGACACTGTCTCCCTCAATATTCTTGTAACCAAGCTGGGATGCTATGGTTTGGCTGACTAGACAACCAGCTGAGTAAAAAAGGTTTTGAGTGGTTTGCCTTAGCGAGTTAATTGGCTATACTCTACCTGGATGCATGTAACAAGTGGAGTAACAGTAGCAGGGGTCCGTACTGGGACCTGTTCCATTCAACAGCTTTATCAGTGATGTGGGAGAAGTAATGGAGTGTTTGTTCCTAAAGTTTTCAAATGGCACTAAACTGGGGACAGTCAGTACATTCAGGGGTGGAGCTGCCCTGCAGAAGGACTTAGGTGGGTTGGATTAGTGGGGTCAACAGGAATCTCATGAAATTTCACAAAAACAGGCATGTGAGTCATGCACAACGTCACGCACATGAGAAGTAAGAAATCTTTGCAGCCATATAGGCTGCAAAACATCTTTCCTGAAAAGGCCCTTGGGGTCATGGTTCACAAGGAGCTGCATATGAGCCACCAGTGTGCCCTGGCAGCAGAGAAAGATCCTTGGCTGTATTAACAGAATCACAGCAGTAGATCAAGTAATCATTCCCCTCTGTTCAGCACTTGTCAGACTGTAGTACCCTCCCAAAACAAGACATACGTGATAAACTAGATGATGTTGACCAAAGGGCCACAAACATGGCCATTAGATGGAGCACTTGCCCTGTGAGGAGGAGGAACCAGAGCTCCCTCAGCCAGAAGAGACAGATTCAACAGGACCTAGCAGCAGACACACACACACACACACCCCCAGTACCTGGGAGGAGGTTACCGTGTAAAGGAAACCACGCTGTTCATCGTGGTGGGTGGATGAAGGACAAGAGAAAACAGGCATAGGGTGAAATGAAAGACCTTCAGACTGTGTATAAGGAAAACTTTTTTTACCATCAATACAGCCAAGCAGTAGCACAGGTTACCCAGGGAGTTTGTGTACTCTCCATCCATGGAGGTTTTGAAGACCAAATTGGATAAAGCCCTGAGTAACCTGGTTTGATCTTAGAGTTGACCCTGCTTGAAGCAAGAAGTTGGGCTAGAGACCTCCTGAAATTCCTTCCAACCTGAATTTTGCTATGACCATATACTTTGCCCATTTAGGAACCTGCCAGGCTCTGTACTGATGCAGGATTTTGCTCACAGAAAGCTGTGGGACTAGACTTCTGGTTGCCTTAAAAACGTTATTCACAGAGGACTGTGAATTTTAGAAAATATTCAGGTTAGAATCTGGGGTATGACAAGTTATGCAATTGAGATGACCTTACTTTGGTATATTATGGACACGTAATGACTTAAATATATATAAAAAAACCTGTTTAAGATTATGGAAAAGGAAAGGCACATATAGACACTCTCCAAGTTTCAGAAGTTCCCCTGGTAAATATTGTACCTAAAAATAATAGATATTTAATTGCTAAGGTAAAAGCACATTATTTTGTTGGGTTTATGTCACTGAAAGCATTGGTATGGCAAGAGCTATGCTAATGTTTTTTGAATGCTTGTAGGCTAGGAGGCTTAACCTGAGTTGAGTCTTGCACAGTTCATTAAATGTGCCCTGCTGTCTTTTCTAGCTGACCTGACTTCCGAGTAGTTTCCAAACATACTGATAACACTGTGGGTTTGTTTTTCTCAGGCTCTTTGTCTAGCCGATAATACCTCTTTTGGTAATATAATATGCCTATTGCACGTCATTTGTTGAGTGTGCTGTTATTCCTTACTCTATGTAGGTCGAGGCCTGAAAAACTTCTCTGAGTTTCAGACCAAATTCTGTTCTGTTAAGCTGAATTAAGTTTATAGATAAAACAGCTTCTGCTTTTTCAGATTCTACTCGTAGTCCATGAAAGCTGTCATTCTAAGCACAGCGCATTCCCTTTCCCATCTCCTCTTATGTGGGTCAAAATAAACCATCAGTCTCAGAATTGTGTATTAGCTTTGAATTGCCTCATTATAGCAACACCAAAATGGGATATTTAAAAAGAAAAAAAGAAAAAAAAAATAAAACAACCCAAACCTGAAAAACTTTCCATCGCTGTTCGGTAATGATTTAGACAGCCCTTTAATCTAAAGCTTCTAGACAGGCTCTAAACTACAGGAGAGTTCCACAATATGTGGAATAATATTGTAATGCATGATGGGATGCCGTACTGTAAAAAAGCTGGAGTTGGGGGAAACTAGAAAGAAAGTTAAGATTGTATTAAATCTGGCTCTGTTGAAAGTGACGGGGATTTTGTCCCCGAGATCTCATTCATCATGGGTTAATTTTTCTGAACTGTTGAGTGAGGGACTGATTTTGTGTTGATGTTTTGAGTGAAGAAGTATATCTAGGTCCCCATAGTCTGAAATACTTCGGGAGAAGTGAGGCTGCAGTTTGATGGTAGGTACAGTCCGGGGTGAAGAGTGTCGAGTAAACTGGACTATGTCAGAAGAGGGGGGCAGCCCAGCAGCCTGCCCCACCGAGCTCACGCCCACACTAAAGCAAGGAAACGTTTGCTGCTGGTGGTCTGTATTAACAACAAAGATTTGTGTGGTTCTGGATGTAGGAAACTGCCCTGGTACACACAAATTGGTGAAGCCACCACTAATAATCTCCATTAATTTGTATAAGGAAAAAGGCAAAATATCCTTTTCATTACTCACAAGAGATCTGAGACCTGAACTTGATTAATGCATGTCAGTTGCCTGGAGGACTGTATATATACTAAATACTGAAATTATTTGCCAAGGTAATTTTAGTATTATATAATTAAAAATATATTCTTGTGCGGTAAGTAGTTGAAAATATTGTTAAATGCAGATTGGTTTCATTTATTTCCATTGTTAAGTTCTAGCAAGAATAAAGAATGCAGTGGGGTTTTTTAGCATAAAAATTTTCATAATATACTTTTTCCACACAATGGCTTTGAACTCGCAAATACAGAAGGGCGTCTTTGAGTTGGTAGTGGTAATTAATGTGAGTGAATTCATATGTAAACTGGTGTTTGCTAGGGAACTCTTAAGTATATATCTTTGACATCTTTACAAGCTCTTTAAACTTTCCCTGGAAAACATCAATGTTTCAGATGACATTGATACAGGCTGTTAAAGACAGTCTGAGTATAATTAAAGACACCTGCCAGCATTTCCTCATTTAAGTGTTTGAAGTTGGGAAGGAAAGAGCTGATTTGCAACATCTGGGGAAATGGAAGGGAAAAAAGCAAAAAAAAAAAAAAAAAAAAAAAAAAAAAAAATGAAAAGAGAAAGTGAAAAAGCAAGCCACATCATACTGCCACTCTTTGTGGAGACTGGCTGCTTGAAGAGTAGCATGTCCTCCCGCGGTGCCTGGCAGTCACGGGCTTCCCGTACTCCCCGGGGGACTCCAGTTTCAGAAGGTGAGGGGAGCTGTGTTTCCTGGATCTTTGCCTTTCTGAGTATATGAAGCATTTTTCTCCTCTAAACCACAGAATCAGCAGTGGTGTCTTCAAAGGGAGGGCTAAGAGCTTTTTGCCTGTTTTTATTAAGCTGGGACTTCTTAGCACAGTGCATTGATTTTATTTAACACTTTTATAGGCACAGATAGTGGCTTTATGCTGAAGCTTTTAGAGTTTCATAGCTCTGCCTCAGTGCCTAACTAACTTCTGTTGGCACCAACACCACGGCAGTTATGCAAGTGAGATGAGGAGAGAATAAACTGTATAATCAAACTAATGAATAAATGGTTGATAATAATTTAAAACATCTATAAACTGCAATACTTGACAGCGTAGATGTCTAAGTGCTGGAAGATGTGTTCCAGATATAATTTCTGAGAGTACTTTCTCACCCCTGTGGGCTAGAAGAGATTCTGAATCCTGCGGTTCAAGCACTGGGGAGAAAAGTCCCACAACTTAGAAAATATGTGGTCAACTTCTTGGATTAAATGACAATATCGATTAGACATAAGGGAAATGTGTATCCAGGATTATACAGGACATAAAAAAAAAACCCCAACTTTAGGAGGCTGGAGACAATAAAGACTCTACTGACATTCCTATTACCCATCCAACACTTTCCAGAGGATATTTTTGAGGATGGGGTCATATGAGTAGACATTTCAGACAAATGCAACCACATCAGTGATGACTGCAGTCAAAAACTTCATATGATTGTGGAGAAGTACTCTGTCATCATGTGCATATAAGCTGGTATATGTAGACTCAACAGGACAAATTAACTTGGCAGAATCTCCAGTCTTCCCTTAGCTACTACTTCTAGTATGTGAGGCAGGTCGAGTACAGGTACAGCAACTTTGTATGATAGATTTCACTATTAAAATTGGGTAAAACTAGGCCACATTTCTAAGATAACGATTATGATGGTTACTTGATCGTGTGACCACTGAGTATGGGAATAGACCTCCTACAAATCCGTATATATTGTCAAAGGCAGTATCCATTTATGGGAAAGAATAAAGAAAAACACAACAAGCAACAAGGAAAACGTGGGTTAATGAAAGACAGAAAGTAGGAAAGTATATGTGTCCAAGAGATACTTCAAAGGTCTTTCCCCTTTAACGCTGTGCAACTAAGTCAGTAAATTGTCATTTTCCCATCAAACTAAAGCATTTGTGCGTTTTGAAATCCATTCGTGGGAACCTATTTTACAGATATTTTTCTAAATTGGTGCTTGTGTTGCAGACAAATCACCTTCTAAGGGCCCAGAAAACCTAATGATCTCCTATAGTAAAAACAATCCCTCTTCTGGTGATGTCATCAGTATTAGCAGTTTCAAAAATATGCCCAGCACTTAAAAAGCTGTTTTCTGGGATGGGATTGTTGATTCACAAATATGCAATAAATACAGATTACAATTACAGATTAAATGCAGCTTTAAAAATTCTTTTTTAAAAGGATGCATGCTTTTAATGCTGTGCCACCAATCTGAAGATGATTCTTCCTTTATTTCTGTATGCTTCATAAAATATTGGTGTTAAGGTGGTCTGGTTTTAGGGAAAAGGTTTTATTCTCTTCTTATAATTGCTCTTGTCCCACAGTTTGCCTTTTGGATCATTTTGAACCATGATTTTACAGAACAGTCAGGTATGCTGAAATGAAAGGAAAAACGATAGCCATGCTTGTCCATTCTTCCTGATATTAATATTAAAAGTGTTGAGCTTGCCCCACTGGAGAACACCTGTAATAGTGACATTTACAACACGGATAGTTCAAGTGTCAGCTAAGGTGAGATGTTATGGAGCTGTACAAAGAAGAAGTGGCAGAGCAAACTGTCAGTGTTAACCAGGAGCAGAGCCACACTGAGATTACATTCCCAGATTTAGGTCTCATGACTCATTTTCTGCTCCTTCCTCCAGTGTTTTGAGGTTAATTTTCCTTTTCATAAAAATTCAGTGTTGTAGAGAGGAAATAGAGATGCTATCACTCCCTAATCAGTCAGAGTGGCCTGGGGATTTTACTCCTGTGACTCGGTATCATTTAGAATAATCAAAATGAATGGATCAAGCTCTGCTCTGTGGTGGCACAGCATGCTATGCACTCGATCACACCCTCTCTTTCCCAGATGATGCTGGAATCAGTGTACTGGGGAAAAGTTCCTTTTGCTCAGCCAGTGTCAGTTCTGTCTTTAGGAGGCTGTTCCTTCAAAGGGGGGCATCACAATGCAGCTACCTTACATTGCTGATTTAGGCTACAAATTATGATGGATGAACAAATAGTTGACAAATGAACCCTCCACTGAAGACAGGAGGAACTGCTGAAATGTGATGGTTTGGGTTGTGAACAGAAATGAAATAATGAAGTGTTAGTTTATCAAGCAAATCTCGTTAAGGTATGTAGTAAGAACTGAATGAGTGATGATTTTAACCCCTAGATTAAAAGTCTGCAAATCCACAGCTGAAATGTGCAGATGAATGGTTCAGCCACAGAGTGAAAGAAAAAATGGTACAGAAGGGAAAACCCAGACTGATCTATTAACCTGTTGGTGTTAAATCAAGCTAAAAAAGCTCTTAGCAGAATCAATTCTGAGCTTGATTGTGGGTAACCTTTTCTCCATCGGTATGCATACCTCATGTAGTTCTCCCATTCTATACCTGAGTAAGCCCGAAACTCAAGGGAATAAATACGTCTGAACTGGTCACTTTGCTAGGATGGTAATAGGTGTAGCAATCCCAAGAGAAGCTGATGTAATAGGTGGAGCAATCCCAAGAGAAGCTGATGACCGAGTAAACACAATCAGGACACAGTGTGGTTTCAGTGCTTAAACTTATTTGTTGTGGTTTACTCATATATGGTTAAACCTCACACTCAGTTTATATGGGACAGTTACCATGGGCCCTAATATCAGAAATTAAGTATGGTTTCTTGATCTGGCCAACAACTTGGGCTCAACTCCCTATTTCCTCACCTTTGCAACCTAGTCACTGGACTCTTCAGCTGACTATATAGTTAATTGATTACCCTGACAAGATGTGAGAAGCAGCTTAATGAAAGATACAGAGGGATGGCAGTCATAATTAGCAAAATAAAGGAGCATGTTAAATGTCTCTGAGAATTTTTTAGAAGAAAAAGGTGTAAGGCAGAGGTTTAACAACCAATAACTACTAATTGCACAATCGAGGGCAAAAAATTACAGGAATATTCCCTGCTCTTCGTTTCTTCCAGTGGCTGGTTTTTTCAAGGGAAAGACAAATCTGCAGGTGCACAGGCAGTATTGCATTTCTGCACAAAATTATTGCAAGATTGTAGGAAAGCTTAAAGGACGCTGCTCTGGCATGTGTTGTTTGATTTGGTAGGAAAGATCCATAGAGTTTGCTGCAAAAGGAAGAAACCGAATCATCAGGGTATGACTGTGAGAAGGAACTCTAATTCTTTGAACAAATTGTCTCAATACCAAGCATCTTGGTTTCTAAAGCTGTTAAATAGATATAATAACACTGTCTCCCTTTGTGAATACTGTGAGATCTATTGATGAAACGAACACAGTAGGCTAATAGTAAGGATATCAGTAGTATGATTTCTGAACATATGGTGGTGGCAGTAATGGATTCAAACAGTTAAATATATGCATTTTCAGATACTACGGTAATGAGTGCTTCACATAACATTACAGGTTGGCAAACGCACTAGTAATTTTTTTAGAAGCGGTTTCATTTAATCAATTGTTCATAAACTATTCTGGGTGATTAACTGACCATTCACAATCAAAAACTTGCATTTAATCTGTACATTTAAAAATAATTCATGAAGATGTTTGTCATATTGATTCAAATAACGGGTACATTCAAGAATGTTTTGATGTGCCTCTGGCTATTTGGTGACAGAGTACAGGATTAAACAGATTGAATGAATTATTCAATGAGAATTTTTGTCCAGCTCTAGAGGAAGTTTATTGGAAAAGTTACAACTGTTTAAACTTGAAGCACAGATGATATTGAAATACATAGGAAAAATGCTGAGAATGCATTATTTGTTTATGAGGCAGAAAGGAACAATACACTTTCACTAGTCTGCAAAATAGGCCCAAGACTGAGACACACACTTACAAGCCCAATTGTAAGGCACAGGGGCAAAACCCGTGTGAGGGAAGACTTCCTACTCTATCACAACTAAAAGGGAAAAAATCTCTTACCAAGTCATAGCAATGTTGCCAGTTTACTGCTACTCTTTGGTCAATCAGGCTTTTTTGATTGGAAGCAGGGGAAAGGGAATGGTTTTGTAATATGGATTCCTGTTGTTCATTAACTTTTTTTTTTCTCTTGTCCTTATTAAACTTCAGTGAAGCACAAAGAAGAAGAAGAAAAAATAAGATAAAATTTATAAAATATTAGAACATCTAAAATTAATGTTTTGAAATAGAAGTGGTTTCAAACTGATATGATCAGGAGCAAGATGTAACTGGGCCTGGCATTTTATAAAAGTTGTCAATTATTATATCAGAAGTCTCATAAAAATTGATGTCTGTTCTTAAAATTGTGGTGATCTGTGCACTGTGATTGTGAGGATCCTACTTTTCTTGTTTTGTCGTTGTACTTACAAGATACAAATCTTAATACACAAACATATTGTACAGCAGATGACTAAGCATTACCAACAAAAATGAAACAAGTATCTCTAGATTTTTTAAGCAATACTGTATTCTTTTCTAAAAACTAATAATTTCTCTAAAAATCTGTGAACTAGCAATATTACTCTCAGTTCTTTCTGAAAATTAACTATTTCTATTGTATAAACATTAAAACTTTATGTGGCGAAAGGATACACAGAGTTTCTTGGTGAATTTTGCTAGCTGAATCCAAACACTGCAAGGTAAAATGCAATGGAATAAATGAAAATGTCTTTTTTAATTGAGTATGTTAAATGATGTCTTAAGTAGCCTCTTTATTCTCCTGCTATAAAATGTCATTTGTCCATGAAAAATTATACATCTTTATATAAAACCACCGGAGTTAATTTGACTTGGGAGTTCTTTGGTACAATGAAGAAGACTCCAAGGGAGCAGGTGTGGTAAAACAAAGTCCTGCTCGGAGGAGGCTTTTACAATCCCTGCATTTGCATGGCTACAGAAGGAGAGTTTCAAACCTTCTGAGGACTTTAATTTTGATACAGATGGTCCTATAGCGTGCAGCAGTTCACATCATTGCCTTGAATTTTACCTCTTTTTCTGTCCTGGAGTCTTTGTTTTGGGTGGGATGGAGTGAATTTTCTCTGCAGTAGCTGGTGCAGTGCTGTGTTTTGGATTCAGGATGAGGACGGTGTTGATAACACACTGATGGTTCAGTTATTACTGAGCAGGGCTTATGCTAAGTTAAGGGGCTTTCAGCTTCTCAGGCCCTGCCAACGAGCAGGCTGGGGGGCACCAGGAGCTGTGAGGGGGCACAGCCGGGACAGCCGCCCCCGCTGACCCCAGGGATATTCCCTGCCGTATAGCATCGTGCTGACCAGTAAAGCTGGGGGGAGTTGGCTGTGGGGGGTGGGGGTGGCCTGCTGCTGCGGGACGGGCTGGGCATCCATCAGAGGGAGGCGAGCAATGGGATCGTGCATCACTTCTTTTGTATATTCTCTCATCATCATCATTATCATTATTATTATTTTCCCTTCTATTTCTGTCCTGTTAAACTGTCTTCATCCCACTCCACCAGTGTTGCCTTTTTTCCAGATCTTTCCTCCATCCCACTGTGGGGGATTGAGCCAAAGCACTGCCTGCCGGGTTGAACCACAGCACCTGGGCATATCCAGAAATAGACTGTGATTATCTCAAATGTAGTCATTATCTCAAAGACTTGGGCTTTTTTATTGCAAGAAGACATTAAAGTTCATAAAGTGCAAGAAGACATAAAGTTCAACGGGGCTGGGTGCCGGGCCCCGTGCCGGGGTCACACCAGCCCCAGGCAGCTGTGGGCTGGGGGCAGGGGGCTGGGAAGGGCCCGGCGGGAAGGGGCTGGGGGCGCCGGGCCACAGCCATGGGCATGAGCCCCCTGCGTGCCCGGGTGGCCCAGGAGGCCAGCAGCACCCTGGCTGGTGTCCCACACGGCGTGGCCAGCGGGGCCGGGGCAGTGCCCGTCCCCCTGCGCTCGGCACGGGTGAGGCCGCCCCTCGAGCCCTGGGCTCAGCTCTGGGCCCCTCACGGCCAGAGGGACACTGAGGGGCTGGAGCGTGTCCCAGAGCCGGGTGGGGGCTGGGGGGGCTCAGCCTGGAGAGGAGGGGGCTGGGGGGGGCTGCTTGCTCCCTGCAGCTGCCTGACAGGGGCTGTGGGCAGGGGGGGTCGGTCTCTGCTCCCAGGGAACAAGCGCCAGGACGAGGGGAAATGGCGTCAAGGTGCGCCAGGGCGGGTTTAGATTGGGTAGGGGGGAAATTTCTTCATGGGAAGGGTGGTCAGGCACTGGGACAGGCTGCCCAGGGATGCGGTGGAGTCACCATCCCTGGAGGTGTTTAACAGACAGTGGAGATGTGGTGCTCAGGGACATGGATTAGTGATGAGCTTGGCAGTGCTGGGTTGACTTGTTGGACTTGATGGTCTTAAAGGTCTTTTCCAACCTCAGTGGTTCTATGATTCTATGAACATTGCTCTGCTGGATCGCTGTCTGAACTGTGCTCTTCTCTTTATTAACTCAGCCGTGCCACACAGCACCTGTTCCTTGATTTGAATGGGCACACATGCTTTCACTGATGAACATACATAGAATGAGTAACTCTGACGTACGTTCTCTGAATTTCAGTGCACTAAAACACCATCTCTGGAATATGCAAAAGGAAAAGGACAGATTTATAAATTTGTAGATTTCATATATATAAAAATCAAACAAAACCTAAACCCAAACCTCCCTCAATTCTTTTGTTTTGGTTTGCCTTCTTTCTGTTTTTGTCCCCATATGTCTGGGTGTGGTATTTTTTTTTTAGTATTCTTAGCAGAGAAGGAGACATAAAGCAGATCCAGAATGTGATAATACTTGACACATGATTCATCAAGAATAAACAGTGGCAGATGGAAGCTTGCAGATAAGCTTCCATTGCCTGAAATAAGCTGCCTGGACTCTCACATAACCACAGGGAATCACACAGGAAGGTTATTGTGAGGTCAGGGTCCAAGGGATGAACACACCCATGAGAGGTGACTGAGATTCTGCTTTCGCCAGGTCTAACAACTAGTGGTTTTTTTAGGATTGTACTGTGAGTCTCATATACCTTTGACACGTTTATAGTGTCCCAACTCCTGAAATCCTGTGACTTTTATATTATTACTCATTCAAAATATGACTTAAGTGAAGCAAAACTGCTTAAGAGAAAACATAATTTTTTTTCAGGCCTGACATGGTTTTTGAACGCTTGATGCCAGCAGTGCTGGGGAGGGGAAGAGAGGACTAACGTTATTGTAAGTTTTATAGAGATATATATATAAAAGGATTCCTCCCTTTCTGAGTTTATCATCTTGATCCTGAGTGTGAATTAAAATTATTTTTACTTTAATGTTTTGCAGCTTAGAAGAAACCACTCCTTAACATCGTGGTATTGTCTTCAGCATGCCTTGGTGAGGGTTGTTGCCGTGCTCACTGTGGTCCCTTCTCTTCGTCCCCTCACATGTCTCTGATGCTATGGTACTTAGCAGGTGAGCTCAGAAGCAGCCTCCTGGGTTGCTGCTTGGCTCTGAGAGCAGCTCTGCATGACAAACCATTGCCTCTCTGTAACAGCTGGTTTTAAAGTCCTTCTTAGCCAACAGGAATCCCCTTCCGAATCAGGTCTGACATTCAGAGTCTGCAGTTCCCATTCAGGCTGATGCTCTAAATGGAGCGATGCACCTGAGTCACTCTGTGAAGTGAAAGTAGCAGGGTCAGAACCTCAGACAGTGAAGTTTAAACCATGCAAAAGCCTCCCCTCACCAAGCAGTGAATAGAAACCCCCAAACAACCAAACCAGATATTACAGCTTGTCTTTTGATTCATTTATTACCCTGCTTTTTACTAGCAGAGTTTGGATTCACCCTCTTTTAATGTCATCTAGCAGTGATTATGTTTAGTCAGTAAATTTAAGTATAATCTACACGTTTATGGCAAGTTGAGATCCAATCTTAAAAGGTATAAAAAATTCATTACATTTAAATATTCATTGTTAGAAGAAGCTGGATTTCTATTTATGATAACAGAAAACAGTATGAGCAGGCAGACAAAATATATTAGGAAGGTAATTCAGAAGAAAAACAATGTGAAGTCTTTACATGTGTCTGATTTATGAAAAAATGCATAAGGACAAGGAAATGAAGCTGGCTTTGAGAAAATGGATTAGTTCACTGCAGAAATCAGACATACCCAAATAGAAACACCTCCCTTTTAAGCACAAAGGTCACTGGCTTGTAAATGAATCCTTGGTGGTGTTTCCTCAAGGAGCGAGCATCTGTCAGTTGTTAACTCTGCAGCATCCCCTCAACACTCTGGGGCAGCTGTACTTCCCACAGCATCCTGTATTCCTGGTGCCTCGCCACTGGAGCACACCGTGGCTCCCTGTTTTCTAGACATTTGAGTTTCTTTTCATGGGAAGCCAGGGCAAATGGAGGGATTGCAAACATCCATGTTTCTTCCCATTATGCAGTTGGGACACAGCTAAGAGGCACATCTGGGTATCAGAACCACAGAAGAAACACAGCCCACGGTATTGACACAGCTGTAATTGTTGTCGATGTAGGAAGTAACATAAACATATTCTAATATCTTAAGAAGTCTGATTTAAATGTCTGGAGACAAGGCTATAAAAGTGTAATTTATCTCATAAAGGAAGGCTGGAACTCCAGAGACTAAGGATGTGAGAATGAGACATAAAGACTTTCAACATTCTGTGCTCAAATCTGTGCTTATTGATAAAGTGAAACATCTTACTAACTGCTGGTTCTGGGGTGACCTCAGCCCAGACCCCGGCAGAAACACAAGACCATCCTCTAGCCTTCTCACGGTTCAGTCTCAAAAGAGACAGTTCAAGGACAAGGAGAGGCATAAAAAATAAGATGCATTTCTAATAACATCCCTCCAGAGCAACACTGCACTGTATTTGGAGGGCAACGTGAAGAAACTTGTACAACTGCAACTTCTATATATTCTAGATAAAAACACAGGACTAGCTGTCTGGCACTTTTTAGCAGTGCTAGAATCACACCATTTATTACAATTAACATTAAAATCCCCATATAGTTTCTTAATTTAGCTGCCAAATAGATTAAAATCTCTCTCTGCAGTTTACTAATAACAGTTTTACATGCTATGTCAATTAAAAAAGCCATTTTAGTTTGTTGGTCTCATCAACAGTGATTGGTGTACTTTATTGATTGATCACTTACTAAAAAGAATCCATCTCTAATGAATTTTAAACTCTTTTTGGACAGACTCAGAAAATCAATAACAAGACAGAAAATGTCATGAGAGAAGCAGCTTCTGTCTATCTTCTTAAAATAGAGATGCTAGTTCATGCCTGTAGACTTTTTACTGTTGACCTAATATTATAGTTACCAAAAAGTAGATGGATGAAGAAGAGGTGATAAGAAAAAGAAAGGTTTTGTAAAATGGGTATCAGTGGAAGAAGCTTCATTGTACTTTAATATCACATAGCACATACTACAGAAATGACAGTAAGGAGAGAGGGCCTGACCCAGGCAAGCACCTTTGGCAACTTTGGTCATCAGAGAAGGAGGCCGTTCAGCTAATGCTTAAGATCGCCACCACATCTCATGATTCCAGTCTCTCCAGAATCTTATATTAAGCAAAGAGATCTCTGACAACACATCAGGCATCTCCCAGTGATATCCCCAGTACAGTATGGAAAAAACCCACAAAATTTCTGCCTTCCCTCCCTCTTTCTTCCAGATCTGGCAGTACTGCATCCAACTGCCTGTAGAGTTCTTAGGAATGCAAATAGACAAAGCAAAAGAAAACCATCAAGTCAAATTACTTCTCATTTTATGCACCCTCACTTATTTCTCTTGTAACTTTAGGCTTTTTGCCCCCATTTTTAAGGCTCTGCTGTACTTTTGTCTGTTATTCCCTCCACCATCTAACCAGGACACCTATGTTCTAACCCCCTCTTTAAATAAACATTTTCATCGCCTTTCTTCACCTCACAATCTTTCACCTAGGAACTAGCTTAAGCTTCACCACTGCTCTCTCCCTTGGACCGTCTCAAGGATGTGGGCTTGCACAGGAAGCCATGGGACAAGTCACTGCAGATCTGCTGAGCCTTAGTCCATGGGCACACCCCTGCTATGGACTAATTAAGCTTAGTGGAGTCCACTTTCACTGTGAGCTAAATCCGCCTTAGTCACAGCTGCCCTTTGGGTTTAAAATCACTGTGCTTGTTCTGACAGCGTTGCCTACCAATTGAAACAAGCTGATCACTTTTCCAAGAAGTATACTTGTGCTTTCCAATATACAGAATAAATTTAGTGTAATATCTGCATTTTAATTTTGGATTTTAGAGAGACTTTGCCATTTATCTTTCAACCTCTGTGAATAACATATTTTCATGAACATTGTTGATGCACAACGGATGCTGTTTCAGAATACAGTCTAAGCTAAATCAAAATATGACAGGACTGCTGAATGTTTTTCAAATATTTCTTGAAATGCAAACAAAACAAACAAATATTTGCCTCTCCTTCTTAGAGGAATTCACACCCAGGTGGTAAGGCATCACTATCTTTCACCCTAGAAGTTTAACTGACAAAAAGTAGAGGGAAAAATGTTATCTATGATGATAGCAGGGACACAAAGTTAACTACTGAAATGCGACTATATTGCAGCTGTAACAGAAAATGCCAGTAATCAATGGTGACACATGAAAGAATTATCTCTGCCAAGAAAATCCAACTGTATTCTCTACCTTGGCTAATATTCATCCTTTTATCTTTTAACAAAATGAATTTCTAGACAGGTCATTAAAAAGGAGGTTTTTAAAAAGGTTGATAGAACATCCCTTTCCCCCAGCAAAGAGAAAGAAAGATTGCCAACTGAAATATATGCAAAATTTTTGTTGTTGTTTAATGAGGTGCATTTTCCTTTGAACATTCACATAAGAGAAACATTTATTTTACATATTGGTAATCTGAAGGAGATACAGCATCTTGGTACTGAAAAAAGCAGCAGAAAGGCCTATGTGTCAAGGCAAGAAGCAAGAGTATGTAACGTTGAACTGTACATGGGTTGGAGATATCTGAAGGAGAAGGGAGGAGGGTCTAGGCAAAAAACTGAGGCAAAAGTCCAGAGGTTAATTCACTAGAATTATACCTTGGAGCAAATCTCCACAGCTGGAGTTTAGAGGTGACTTTTTCTTCGTTTTGTGGGTTGGTTGTGCTTTAGTTTTGGGTGTTTTTTGTTTGGTTGGTTTTTTTTTTTGTTTTGTTTTTGTTTTCTGTTTTGCTTTTAATTAAATTTTTTAATGGATCTGAGGTTTATGGAAGATTATTTTTTCTTTTTTCTTTATTTTTTTTTTTTTTGCCTGGCCAAAAAGAACATCATTTTTTCCTCGTTAAATGAAAGTAGGCTGAACATCATCCGTATGTGCAGAAACCCATGCTAAAGGGTAACATTACTGATAAAACAGAGCAAACCAACACCCAAGCCTGCATATCAAACCCAAGGCTCTGCCACAGAGCCCAACTGCTCTCAAGGTCACATATGGCAAAAGCAGAGATGATAACACTTAAGTTTTTGATGTTTGCAGGTGAGGATCACTAACATGACCAATACCTGCTTTCTAAGGCAGCTGCTTCATGAATAATCAATGAGGGAGCTGTGAATAAGCAGATGGATTGTAGCTGATGAGTTTCCTCTGGGCAGGCATAACACAGTTAACAGTTATGTATAACAAGTCTCATATAATACAAGAACCCCCCCACTACAGGCATGTCACTAAAAGAAGTGGATGATGCCAAGGGCGGCTCTGCATGGGTTAGTGTACAAAAAAGAAGGGTGACTCAGAAATGTCAAGCCCAGATGCGAGTTTAAGTGTGTGTTTATGTATGTGGACTTTAAAGAAATAATGCATTATGCATATAAAAAGGGAGAAATCCCCCACCCTCCCCCACGCCCCCAGAGGAAAGTGAGAACACATTGTATTACGTGCTATAAATGTATAAGGAAACTGGCAATTGCTGGCTTTCTGCAAGGATCGCAGGGATTAAAGTGGCTGATATATATGTGTTTGACATGTTTTTTGAATGAAAAAGCGAAGTGAAAAAATAGTGGTGACTCGTTTAATTCATTTTGTCTTCCTCAGTAAATGCATGTGCTCTGTGCCATTCATTTAAATAAACAAATACTTCTTTCACATTCTTTTAAGTATGACACGAATAAATTTGCCTTATGGCTAAAGCACTCAGATAAGGGTTATGCATTTGTCTCTCTTTTTGTAGTCTTCCTCTGTGACCTTTGACAAGTCACTTAATGTATGATCTCATTTTAGCCATCAAAAGCTGGCCTGAATGGGTGTTCCAACTCTTTTTGTTAGATATTAGACACCATTAGTGACTTCCAGAGGGTAATTCACCCTATGGATTTTAAGGTATTTAGATTATTATTTTAGTTCAGGTCCCACCCTTGCTCCAAATGCACTCTGGATATTTAGACAGGAGTGGCATTGCACGTATTTTTGAAGACCTGTAAAAAGGGACTCATAGCAAGAACACAGCGATAATAATAACAAAAATAGTTGTTGTCGCATTGCATATCTAGATTGTCATCTTCCATATATGAAGGTAATTGCTTACATTACACAGTAAATTAAGTTTCAATCTAGATTGATACATCTAATTATTGCTATTGTATAAATAATAATTTCAACATTTTCATCCCACAGCAGCCAGGATGGCCCTAGCCATTTTAATAGACCAACTAATTAGTTTTTTATAAAAGTGATATGCTCAACAGGAGAAATACATAAATAGATAGGCCCTTTGATTCCAGGATCTAGAAGTTCATTAGAATTTATTTACTGTTCACATCTTCTGCTGAAGTAGATGGAGAATGTATCAGACCAAATCAAACAGGCTGCTGAAGAACAGCCACGACTTGAGAGGAAGACAGAAATAGTTTAAAAATATATCAATTACTTCAGGAATAAAAAGACAAATTTACCCAAATTGAAAAAAGAATAAATTCTATGTCAGTGATAATTATATAAGGTGGACTTTGGCCAGGATAGTGTTAACAGCAAGTTTCAAAGGAAAGCACCGTAGAATTTTTAATGATTAAAACTGATTAAGAGGTAAAGTTTAGAAATGATGGGTACATGGAGTACCTCTTGAGAGAATGGCATTGCTGGCTGTAGAGAGCTGATGAAGAGCTGGCTTTTCTAGTTATAGGCAATTTCATTTTTCAAAAATGCTGTAAGAGAAAATTACGCACTACATCCACTAGTGAACAATATTTTCTGTGACATGATTTTACTCATCATATACATCAGCTCCCAACAGAGTGGTGACCTGATTCAATTTTATAAAATATAAAATGCCTCCTGAGATATAGGGTGTCCTGTAGTCATCATGCACTTCACAAGTAGCATGGCGTACTTTTCATCTTGTAATATCCAGGCAGCATGACACTACTATATCACAATGACAACAATACTGTGTCACAAATACGATCTTTTTACATGTCTTGGGCAGGGTGGGGAGAGAAATAATAACAAATAAATGGGGATCAGGCATAATACGGATAATGATGAAAGTCCAGATTTAGGTAGTTTATCTGCTTTAAAACCCCCACATTCTTATACAATTAAAATCTTCCGTGAATCCACAGTTAATTTTATTATTTATCTTTAACTCTGATTGTGTTTTTCATAATATTAAATGACCCAGCCTGGCTACCCACTGCTTGTATGTCTTATAAAGCAGATACGAGCTGTCCTTGTAAGAGGTTCAGAAATGATAGCGGTAATCAGTGCTATATGGCTTAAACAGGCCTTAATGTGCCCAGCTCACCCATTCTTGCTTTCTAGCACCACTGCTGGCTTAAGCGCTCCAGCCCTCTCATGCCATCAGCACAAGGACAAGGAAGGGTGTCCGTCCTTGAATGGAGGCCAAAGATGAAAGCTGCTTTCATCTTCCCCTCTGATACCCTTCATCTGTTTTTAGAGAGTCAGGCAAATACAGATTTTGGGAAAACTGTGGATTGGAAGCAGCAAGGTACTGCACATCATCTTGATTACTGAAAAAAAAAAAAATAAATAGGGGGAAATGTAAATCCATTTGTTGTTGCCCAAATGAATGGGAAATTATCTGGGTCAGACGCTATTGTGAGCGTAAAAGACCATAATCATCCTAAAACAAACAAAGAACTTCAGCAAGGAAATTACAACTGAATGTAACAAAAGGGAAGAATAAACAAGCAGAGAAGAACCACAGAAGTAAGTATCTATAAATGGATCCTTTGAATAAATTAATAATTAATCTGACTTTTATCTTTAAACACAGAGTTCTTTTATTTATTGGAGGAAATGCTACCTGGGAGATAATGTGATGATAAGAATAATCCAAATGTTTCCAGCAGATGGTTTAAATACTATCTGACATGTCCCTGCCTGCTAGAAATCGATACAAAGCGCTGCAGTCATTCTTTTCATTTTCAAGTTATTGCCTTGCTGTCCCTCCTCTCTCCTCACCCCATTTTCTCATACATTTTGAATAGTTTATAAATACAAGAAAACCACTGAAGTCTCTGTGGAAAATGTAATTGCTGGTAAATGGCCTCACTGTTTCTATCATGGCACATACCCAGACACACAGAAACACACATGCCTATTTTTACACGTACACACAGCTTGGGCTTCAACAGACATCATCTTTGCACTTTTTGCTGTATGTTTTTTGACATTTTTGTCAAAATAATGATCTCAGCCCACAAAGCTGATTTATTAGTACTAAATTGCTTTAACAAATGGAGCACAGACTTTGGGGCAGGTTTCAGAGACCTTCCTCAAACTCTGCATATTTTAACATCCTTTAGTTAGAGGTCACATGCTTAAACTAGAATACAGTTATGAGACAGCTACAATCCTGAGTGACAGTAATCAGAGGCTTTTTTTTACTCACTTTGTATGCAGAATAAACCATTGTTCTCTGTATTGTTTTAAAAGGCTGTTTTTTCAGAGACTGAGTTTGTCCTCCATGTAAAAGGGAAAATTCAACTGTTAGTGTAATCATCAGTGCTTTATTTTTAGCTTCTTTCCGATACTTGGAGTTATGATAGTTTGTGACTCACTTCATTAAGGGTTTACATACCATTTGCATACATTCTACATAAGACATTCAGTCTTAAAATGTGAAATTCACTCCTTCAAGTATGACAGTTGCAGCACTGTTACAGTAAGAGATGTTTTACCTGGCGCTTGTAAGACATGGTGAGAATCAAACTTTTTCCATGTGTTAGACATGCAAGCCACACAGCTGGCGACTTTCAGTTTTGAACATGAGTTTAAAACACACCTTGATTTAATATTCATTATCAGTTATTGTATATATTGGATAGTCCAAACTATCCAAACTTCCTCTTGATGCACCTAAGGCACATGGCTGAGGCTTGCAAACCACTGGTCACAGAAAGGGCTTCTTCTTGAGCCAGCACTTCCATTTGCATGGATAAAATTGCTTTTGCCATTGATGGCTTGCCATAATGAAGCCTAACATCTGGATTTAGAATCATATTTACCCCTAAATATAGCTGATATGGTACAGAAAGGTACACGAGACAGCCCTCGTAAGGTACAGCTCAGCATGCTGCTCGGGGAGCCCTGACATGAGTATGCCATCACCATTGCACACAGTGGGGACATCTGGGTCTGTGCCTCTGCTGAGACTGGCCTTGGCACACCCCCAGGTGCTGGAAAAATCCACACACACCCCCGGATGGAAACCCTTGCAGTGCCATGCTCTGCTCAGCCCAGCACCTTGCAAAGGAGGCAGAATGTCTCTGTGCCTTCCCACCAACAACAGCTGAGGCAAACTTGGCCCTTAACGCTAATGGGGGTGGGTGGGAGGGAATTAGCCTTTTACGCTCCTGGGTTTTAAAATTTGAATATTTGGTTAAGTTGTAAAAAAACTACCTTCCACAGGATTTATAGAGCCGTGGCAAAGTAAATAGACTATCCATTACAGGCTCACCGTTCCTGTGTCTACAGCAGATGTGTTAATCCCACAGCTTTCAGGGAGTAATGCATGATCGTTACAGCATCCCTGTACAAGTTCTGCTGACCACCTGCCATTTCTTTGTGCAGCTATTAATGGGAGTGACATTACAGTTTATGAGAAATCAAATTACAAGAAAGTCAGGAAATTAATGCTTCAGCACTTCATTATAGGAGCAAAGGGTAACAACCTATGCATTCTTTTAATTAGTTATTCACTTGGATCTGTTTCATCTCTCAAAAAAGTGTGTGATGTTGATGATAACTTTACTTGCAGCTATCCGCAGCACAGAAATGTCCTCAGGTCCCTGAAAAAAACTTTGCTGAACACCAGTAGAAATGTTTCATGGCTGATTTTAAGAGGTAGAAATCCTCTCAGGTAGCAGACACTGTGTTGGGTTTACCAGATGTCTAACAGAGACAGAGTAGCATATTCACCGTCTGAGCAGAAGAGGTCGTTAAAACCTTCTAAGTGCCTTCCCTGGAAATTAGGGTGGGACAGATCAGTGTAGCAAGGTCCACGTGGAGGAGACAAAGCAGCAGTCAGAGATGAGAAAGATTGCCTTTGGGATGCTAAGGCATTTGGTGCCTGTTGGAAGATGAGGGCTCCTGGCACCCAGGGCAGAACGGCAGGGTGCGAGTTGTAGCCCTAAATCAACTCCCCAGCTGGTTAGCCTGAGTGAGGAGGGTAGGTTTGGAGAAGGCATGATGGGATGGTTTGGTCAATTTAAAATTGTATCTGAGCAATAATGAGGCCTGGAGGTAATGGGAACACTGATGACTTAAATATTGAATATCTAATTTTGCAATGTTACCTGCATTAGAACAGAATGAGAATTACAGGAATGTCAGAAGAGATATAAACAGAAAGCATGCAGAAATTGGTTGGGTTCCTTTTCCCAAGAAGAAAATACATTGGTGGCTGAGAACAACCTTTTCATAAAGAACTGGACATGTACTTTTGAGTGCAAATCAAGACAGGTCAATGGGATGGTTCATTTGTAAAAAGAAACAGTGTGTCACTGCCTGCTCTGTTTAAATCTGTGAGGAGAGAAATATGAATTGGACATGGCATTATAATACTATTTAGGGAAGATTACAGAATGTACAAGAAAGTTAGATTACATTAGATTTCTGCAACTTCACTTTGCAGCTAATGACTTTTCTCATTACAGCCATCAGAATGATTATACTGATATCACATCATTTAGTCATGGTCAGCTTCTCTTAGTATGGACTTGACCAGAAGTTGTCCAGGTGTCCATTTGTGCCGTTTTTCTTGCACCCTAAAAGTTCACATCTGCTTTTTATAGGTATTACGTTATTTCAAGCCCGTGTTCTCGACTGATCATAAGCAGAATTTTACAGTTTGAATTTGCTGCTTTTGTAACAGGAGCTGTTTATACCAGCCCTGTCTTCATCACCAGCACCGTGATGATCATTTCTTGCCATCAAATCAGCTGTCTAAGGAAGAGCCATGATCAGGTGTGGAAAATGAGCTCCCTCCTGTGTGCCACGAGCATTTGAAAAGAAAGTCATTTAAAGATAACTCTGAAAATTTCTCTCCAGGAGATGACATGTGACATGTGTTGAAGAGAATATAAAAACAAAACAGCAACAAAATATCACCTGCATGATTCTGGAAGACTTCCAAGGGAATTCATGGAGGGATTTTTGTTGTAGTTGCTGCTGTCAGGTAAATATTTCATTTATTCTTACACAGAGTATCAGCTAGCAAATTGTCAAAAATATATATGTATGTATCAGCAGAATCTTTCACATTTACAAGAAGGTGGATGAGAACTTCATAGGTTCTTTTCATGTTGCTTTAAGTTTTTATTTCACTTGAAAACATTTTGGATCCTGATGCTCCAAATTCCATCTTTTTTTGGAGGCCCTACTCTTAGATGTAATGTACAAATGAAAGCTTTTCAATAACTTACAGTTTAAGGCCTGGATGCTGTAAGGAATTAGAATGGAAAGGCTTCTAGCATGATAAGCTTGATATTTAAGGATGTCTCTAGCATTGTGTGTGTTTTACTTGAATAGCTCCAAACCACAGCAGCATGAGCAGAAATGAGGAATGCTTGTGTTCCTCTTGGCCATATGTTCCTCTTTAGCTTTTAGGTATAATCTTGTGTTATGCAAAAGCACACATCCATCTCTGGGAGGCTTTCTGTGTTTTCTGCTTATGGTATGACATCGTTTCCATCAGTAGGAGTAGTTTTTAGGAGACTCGGTGAGGCTCCAGCTGAGAAATGTGGGCCCCTCAACAGACATATATTTGTTCCTGTGCCACAGTGTTTAAAATAATAACGTAAAAGAACAGGCGTGTTTCAGAGAGGAAAAAAAGTAATGTTATCTCTCTTCTACAGATGGGGACATGAAACATAAAACCTGAACTGCCTGATATAACTCTACTTAAAGTAAAAGGAAAGAACTCTCTAGTTTCTTCAGAATCTGTTGCCCAAAGTCATAATAAAAGTAGATCTCAGGAAAGACCTCGGATTTCCTGCTTTCTTCACCAGCTGATTTATCTTGAGTATATTTTTCATTAAAAATAGTCAGGAGTCCATATTCTATGCCCACTTAGATATGAGTTTCAGTGAATAAGATAAAAAGGCCCAAGATATGTCATTGAGTAAGTTAAGATGGAGTGACTACTTTATTCATTTCTCTAGATGCCTTTTTATGAGGCTCATGTCTGCCCAAGGTTGCCATCTGATTTGTTTTAGGAAAATCTCAAAGACACTTCTGAAATTGTGCTTTGGAGATATCATAGACAACTGTGTTTGCAGTAAGTAGAAAAAGGTGATGTAGTTCTTTTGTTCTTGCCGAGCATTTCTTATCCTCTTCTGCTCCATGTTCTTTAAATATTTTTCCCATGTAGAGAGCTTTGGGAACATAGCCCCTTCCTTGCAGTGCTAATTAAGTTCACTCATTCATTGTAACAATAGCAGCAAACAAAGATGAAAACGCTGAAATAAATTGTCCCCTGGCATAGAAACTAAAATGTTGCTATGCTTAAAAATAGCTGTTCACCTCATCTCCGCCCGTTCTTTCTTATTTTAAGAACGTAATTCTACTTTCTGAAAGAAATACAATTCTATCAATACTACAATCTAGACAGCATGTAGACCATTAACAGCATTGTGCAGTATATGCTAATGTTACATTCACATTCACAAAACCTTTTCCTTGAGTTAATAATTAGATTAAAATTATACCAGCAAAGCCCCTCTTTTTACCTATTAATATATGAAATTTAATTTTTCTGCTTGAAATCCATCAGTTCCAGGACATAGCCCATATATACCTTTTGACAGCAAAATTAAAGACATGGAAAATTGCTGCAACTTTACTTCTTACTGCTTGAAAGACTGCTATAATTCATGAAACAGGCAGTTTTGCAATCAATTTATGGTGAGCTACGTGGCTAATGGGTTATTGTTTCAGAGACTAGGGACAGTTAGAAAAAATACTACTCCCTAATCTCCATTTTATGTGCCAATGAAGATATGAGAAGGAATTTATTCTGAAATAACCAAACTTCCTTTTCTTCCTATTTCCATGTAAACGACTTGGTTTAATATTGGAAAATAAGCGTGCTGGGGGAAAATCTCATCACTTGCGAACTGTGACTCCCTTAACACCATAGCTTCTACCAGAGACAGTATTTTAGGTAAGTACTGGTGGTTTTTTATTCTGCTTCTAGAACAGAATGAGGCTGACAGATTTGAGATCACCCAGCAAATGACAGGTACCACACAAGTCTACCGTCACCCTCCAGATTATTCTGTAATGTCTCTGAAAGCACTGATCTGGTATTTTAAAGTCAGATTTGTCTTTCACCCATTCTGTTAATACAGAACGTTGCTAGTTCATTTTCTTTCCTCCAGATGTTTTTACAAATCGTGTAGCACATATCAGATAGTCAATAGGATTCATGCTCACCCAGCATTCTTCTAGGTGCTGTGTCCTTCCAGGTGATGGGTAATCCATGCCAAGGCTGGCTTTGATTTTCCATGGAGATTCCTTGCTGGTTTCCCTGGACAACTTTGTGCCATGAGGAACACTTAGTGCTTAAATGCTTCTTTCTAAGTGAGTGGGAGCAAATTGGAAAAAAATGGTGTGCATTAGTGTCGATGTCAAAAGTTTCAAATTTGATTTTTAAAATATATGAAGAATGTTCTGCTTTATTTGTGCCTGCACATTTATGTGATCATTGAAGCAGTGAGTGAAAAAACTAGTTTGGCTGGAATCCGAGTGTGTAACACCAATGAACTCCTCAGGTACACAAAATATTCCAAGGGATGCCCCAATACTGGTTTCCTTGAGGTGGCAGGCTCTCCAAATGGCTGAATACACTATAGCTCTACAGTTAGAATATTACCCGAGTCCTGAATAAATAACCTGGGTCTTTCCAGTTTTCTACTGGAGAGTTGAGGAGTAGAAAATATTTTCTAAAACTGATTAGTTTGCCTTAAAAAAACAAACAAAAAAACCCAAACAAACAAACGAAAAGAAAGAATTTTTTCTCTTTTTAAAAGGCAAAACTTACAATTATATTGTTTCCTTCAGGACTTTGGCTTACACCAGATGTCTTGGAGATGGGGATGGCTTACAGTGTATCTCCAGCTGAAAACACTGAAGGGTTAAGAGAAAATACATATAAAGGCATGTAAATGAAAAAAAAATAATTATGGAAGTGTTGGATTTGTCTAGGGCAGTGTGGAATGCAAATGCTAATACGGTCTAGAAACCTAGGTGTGGGCTTTGTGTATCTTCCAGAAGACAGTGTCACTCAGTCATTAGCTCAGCCTGTGACAGCCTGCGAAACACCCTGGCCTCCTGAGCTGTCACCACCACCCTCTGCTGCCCCTTTTCCCCAGCTTTTCCATACCCTGGCCAGCTGCTGTGCAGGCTGGGGCTTGTCCTGTCTAAGCTACAAAACGTAATGCACAGGGCTGGTAAACATCTGGTGTGGCAAAACCTTCTCCTGCAGACTTTTGAACTTCCTTTGCTTCGATTCATCTCTGAAGTCTTTCCAACTGCTTTTTGTTGTTTTCTGCACCATTTTATTCTTCTTTCATGTGGCCGATTATTTTTAGATTTCCTACATTTATAAAGCCGAAGTCTAAACTTGAAGTGTTTAAAAATAGCAACAAACAAAAGGGGTGAAAAATTCAGACACTCAAAAAAAAACCACAAAAAAAAGGGTGTGAAAATCAGCCCTCTGTGTAGTTGGGTATGTGCAGCACAGTAAGGCTGGATCTGACCCAGTGAACCTGAGGGAATGGTGGCACTGGGATCTGAGACCTGCAAAGCACTCTCTTTACAATCAAAAACAAAAGGACTGTTTTGGTTTCCAAAAGCCCTCCTCTCAAAGAGTTTCAGTACAATTGCCACTCAAGTTTGGACTATCATCCACTTACTCCACTTAGTAATTGCCATTATTAAGATGGCTCAAGGCAGTTTGCATCAGAATGGTTCCTGTGGAGTTACCTTGCAGACAAACCTTAGCTAGAAATTCAGAGCTAACAGTGCAAGGTCAGCTTTCAGGCAGCGATGATGGATATCTAGGACAAGCGATGTCAGACTGATTTGCTGTTGATGTCTGACCAAAAGCAGGTCAGGGTCACCAAACATGTCCAGCTAGACAGTGCCCATTAGCTGCATGTTATGTTATTCAGAGGGAACCTTCAGAGGGCTCACAGAGAAAGCAAAAAAAAACCAGAAATGAAGCATGCATGCTAATATCAGGTTTTGTAGGGGCAAAAAAAATAAAAAAATGGCTCTAGTCCCATAAGAAGGTCAACATACATAGATTTCTGCATTTATGCAAACATCTACTGAAGTGAGGGAGTTAGCTTGGGGAGCCTTCCTCCCAGGATCAGGGCCAGAACGAACTGCTGGTGAGAACAGGTGGTATAAATACAAGGATGCAGAAGGCAGAAAATAGGAGAATCAATTATGCTAATTTATCATACAGAAAATACTGGCAAGTCTTTTGACTGCAATTAATACTATCAGCGTGTCAGTAACAGCATCTTTGCAGTTGCATCCAGACTTGTTATTTAAAAAGGAGAAAAAAAAAAAATCTTTGAGTTATGTCTGGTGACAGCATTGGAGAATTTATGGGCATGAGTCAGATGTGGGAGTAGGGGAGAATGTTACTTATGCGGTGCAGGGAAGGATGCTCTTGAGGCTAAATGTATCCAGATCGGTTTGTGTTTTTTACTAAATTCTGCTGCCAGATGCACAGTGCATTTCAAGAACTGTTTTGGTGCAGTTGGGAATCTTCTGTGTTATTGCTGCCTGGTTTTTATCGTAGTAGTTGTTGGTTTGGCAAAGCCACAACACTCCATCAGAGGAGGATGCTGTGCTGTGTGCTTTTCATCTGTCCAGCTCTGAGAACAAGTGCTGCTTCTGCTTTTCTTTCAGCAGAACGAACCACTGCAGTCATAGCTCTACAACATTGAATTTAATGATCTCCTGTGGCACAGGCTGTGTGTCAGGTACCAAGGTGACCACTGTTAGATACAGCTTCCAACAGTGCCACCCAACAGTTAAGTCACGCCTCCTCCCCTGCCACTTTGGGCCAAAATCAGGTGCATTCCCTCTTTTCCAGTCCTCCTTTTGTTTGTACTGCTTAAGGGCCACATCTGTGCAAGGAAGCTCAACTGAGTGGGAGCCCTGAAGAGCTGCTGCTGCACTCACACCTACACCTTGTTCCCCAAGAGGTGACGCATCTTCTCACCATACTGTTTTATCACGAAGACTGTTTTACCACGGTGCCTAGAAATACCTTGTTAAGATCAAGTCCCCACGACAGGGGAAGGAGACAAACTTGGGGACAAAAGGTGGCACTTCCAGCCTGCTGCAGCAGTGCAGGCAAGCCCCTGGCAGTGTAGGCAAGCCCCTGGCCTGCTGCTGAAAACCAGCGAGAGCAGAGGCAGGGCCATTCTGTGCTTGAACAAAATACAATGTTATCCTCGGTGGATTTGATCCACCTCTGAGAAATGCCTGAGAGGCTCTGTTTTGTTAGATGCTTTGGCAAGGTTTGCACAGCCTGCCTACGCTGCAGCAGGGTTTGCTTTGAACGCTCCCTCCCAGCAGCACATTTCCAGCTCTGGCTGCAGGGGAATAGGAGGGAGAGAAGGAAAGGTGTGGGAGAAATTCAGGGGCTCTGTCTCATTCCTTCTACTCCTAGCAGCAGGTCAAAGGGCAGATGAATATCATCAAGCTACTTTCAGCATGGAGTACAGTGTTCAGAACGGGGAATAAAAGCAGATCGCACTTTGTTTTCCAACACCAACACTACTATAGGTGCGTGTGAGACAGAGGAGTGAGGAGAATGACAGTGGGATGGAGCTATTCTGCTTTCCAGTGAGGGAAAAGAAACAAAAAACAGGCAAGTAGGGTACAATGCATCCTCATCCACTCTGATGCCTTCACATGTTCTTATTATAGGAGACTTTTCTTCCCATCTTACCATGATTTTTTGTCATTCTTTCTGCTTGCATGGCATGAATTCTACACGTGGAAGTTGGGAAAATTTCTTACTGAAATAGTTGCATACGCTGAACACACAAACAGTTGTGGTTTTGCCTCTGAACTGAGGTTCTTGTACAAGAAAAGTGTGGTCTTGCAATAAAAAAAAAAGCTTGGAGACTGAAGCATGTGTGTTAGCCCTGCCTAGGGAAAGAGGAGGCAAGGGGGAGAGAGAAAAGGTGAAGGTGTGCTCTAGGTGCAGGTCTAAGCTGCTCCAATATACAGGTTCAGAATTTCTCCTGGGCTTCTCAAAGAGCGTGTAGTTTGCACATCTGGTGGCTGGTGGCAACCTCAAAGTAAGAGGTGAATGAAAAAGGGTGTGAATGGAGAACGTCAAGCAAGTGAACTCGGCCACCTTTAAAAGGATTTGGTTAAGAAATGAGCAAACCCTGACATACCACCTGTTCCCTAATCCTCAGGAATTCTTCCATGGGAAATTTCACAAAGGTATTTCTATTGTGGGTCTAGCTGGTATTCTAATCTGTAACGGGATGGTTTTGGTTTTTTTGTCACAGGACCTAAGTGACAATAAATGTACTGCTATCTAATGGCAATACTTCCACGGCTGGATAATCTTAAATTTTAAAGCAAATAGAGTGCATAGTCTCACATTCTTACAAAGATTCCTTGCAAGAGAAGATAAGAGAAAATGTCATTCACACCTTTCAGTTCGGTTTATTTACAAGGAACCCCCTTTGTTTAAACTTAAGACATCTCCATTCAAAGAATTAGTTTATACAGTGTGCATGCATCAGGACAGGAGTAATCTCTGAGGTTAGAGTGTGTACAGCTGGAAGGTGGTGGTATTTGCTGAAACTCCCAGGATACTGGGCTTATTTTTTTTAAATGAAAGAGGACAAGCAGAAAGCCATGGTAAAAGGAATGGTTTCATGTCAAACACTGTCAAGTACTTTTTCTAGAAAGACTAATCACTGCACTGGAGTCACAAATTCTGGAACAGGTTATGTGGCTCAGTGGAGAAAAAATTCAAGATGGCTGTGACTAGTGGGATGATAATTTATAATAATTATCACAGCAAAGAAATTACATGAATTTTCAAAGACCATAGGAAGGTCAGTGGCAGTCAGAAACAGTCTAAAGTTAAATCAGCAGCCTAGTATCGTGCCTCCCAGGCTTTTGGTCCAGCTATAGAATGCTGCTTTTATTCAGATTTACTTTCTGTTGACTCAGTGTACCTCTGCAGCCAAAATGACCGGGACATTGGCTTTTTACTTACAAATAAAATAGTTTTCCAAAACATATGTGGTCTTCCGAGGCCAATCTGCCTTATCAATACCTTCTGAATCCAAAGTAAGTGTGGTGTCAAAGTGAGATCCCCAAACAGACTCTGGGTAGCACTTGTTTGGCTGTTCTTTAGATTCATTTTCAGGTGATAGAAATCATTGATTATGTATAAAGTCCGTGCTGTCCCATCCGAAAGGCTTGGCTGCAAGAATTGTACGGAAGATATTTTAAGATTCTCTCATCTCTAATACATTCATTTGGAATAGAGGGGCAAAGTAAGTTAAAGTTATTAATAAGTGAGTTTGGTTGTCATGGGAACCAATTGTCTCAGGTGCTCTGTTCCAATACAGCTATTAACCCCTAGTCCATATTTATTATTCAAGGGAAATAATTGACTCGAAAAAGGAAAATTGGTTGTCACAAAAAAGAGAAGCCACTGTGCTAAATTTGAGTCATTTGCATGCAATGAAAATGAATTAAGGAGGATGAATCTTCTTCAGCCCTAAAATGATTTACATTTGGGTTAGTGCTCTATTTTTCTTAGCTCTCGATATTACAGGATGTCAAAAAGAACTGGAATTAGCAGATCTGGAATGAAATACTGTACCCTACAGCTACCATGCTCTGACTTAGATCTTTATCATGTTTTTTAAGAATTTCATCAAAGTCTTAAGGCTTATTCCAGTACATAACAGGTGGCAAAATCCATAGGAGGAAACCACATTATTAAAAATCTGGGGTTTATTTTTTTGTATAAACTACTATTTATTCAAGTTTGTAACTGTGAGGGTACCCCACTTAACTTGACTGCACAGAATGCAGGGAATTCCTCAGTGGAGATTTTAAAAGAATTTGCACAAAGGCGTTTTGCTGATGCAATGATATCTGTTTCCAAGGAATCTACATAAGAAGTATTTTTTTCTTAAAATAGCAGCAGTCCAAGACTGGCAAGCATTTTTTTTTTTTTTAAAGTCATTTCAGTTAGTGTTTATCAGAAAATCTCATGTATTGTCTCAGGGATGTACTATATGCTTTCTCTAGAAAGTGCTGGCTTTCATTTGCTTTTCTGTTTTTTCCCAGTACCAATATGTCTAACACCCAGTTCCACATCTGCAGTCACCGATGTTATTGCAGGTTCCCTCACTGAATCCACATCTATTCCGCTGGGCAGGGGATCAATGTTTTGGCTGATGGCTGCTAACGGGTTTCTTTGTTTTGTTTTGTTTGTTTTTTTCCCCAAACAATAATAATAAAAAGGAACTTACACTGGTTTTTTTCCTCTGACTCTAGGGGAAACTTGCCAATTTCAGTGATGTTTTGCCAATCACAAAATAACCATAAAGTATGCTTTTCCCTAGGTTACTAAAAATTAGGATTAAATGATCTCCTGGTTGCTTGAAATGGAGAATTTTGGAATGAGTAGTTAAAAGTTTCATTTTTGGGCTTTAATTTTTGCTAATGGAGTGCTTTAGAGGATCAAAAGTAGGACGTGGTTATCTCATGTTCAGAACTATTGAAAACTGCGTATTGTGTTTATTGTTAAGAAGTCGTCAAACTTCCCCTGTATGTATCTAGACAGAAAACAGCTACAACATATAACAACTAACAAACAGAAACCTTTATTTGTAAAAGTCCTGTGATGCACTGGAAACCTTGGGACA
Source organism: Falco punctatus (assembly GCF_963210335.1). Lineage (NCBI taxonomy): Eukaryota > Metazoa > Chordata > Aves > Falconiformes > Falconidae > Falco > Falco punctatus. The sequence continues at coordinate 4,022,178 of NC_137587.1, forward strand.
AAGGGTGATATAAGCAGAAGTACTGGCTAGAGGGAGGTGAGGAGGAATCCGGCACATACCCTTCCTTACCACATTTCCTATTCGACCTGGCCCTGCGCTCTTCCCGGTTATAGCGTATGTATGTCGGGTGACCCTGAACATGACCTTGCTGTTTCTGAGGGAACAAACAAAAATCACATCCCTAAAACATAACCTCCTCTCTTTTCTGTCTCTTTTTACTTGCTTTTTGCCTATTGCACGTTATCACTGCTATCACTTAGCAGCACCTGTGGTAGGCAGATTCATTTATCAACCTGAAAATTGATAACGCTTTGTACAGCATTCTCGGGGGCGCAGCCAGCCGCTAATGTTTTCTGCCACAGAAGGTCCCTATAGCGATAGTCCTGTTCTCCTTGCAATCTTTTTCAAATCATAAATCGCATCTCCTTGCAAATGTTGCGATTTATCTATAGGTGGCAGCAGACCTACACTGTAAGGCCAAAGCTGGACTTGTCAATTATTTTCAATTACTTCTGCATAATCATTTAATCTCTGTAAAGACAGTAGACAGGACAAAAGGGGTGTGGGGGCAAATACATGGGTGGATTAGGCCATAATTTTAAGCAGCTGAGAAAAGAAAAGAGGACGAGAGAGAAAAAGATTTGAAAGGAGGGAGAACATTCACGCAATAATAAAGTTTACTTTGCAGATGATACTAATTTACCGTCTCCTTTTTACAAAGCTATCATTTGGGAATTAACCTAAATATTTGAATACCGTCTCTTTGCAGCTGGACTCCACAGAGTTTGAACAGAGCTCTGCTGTTGATAGTCTGTATTATTCTTTTCATCATAGCATATTTAAGGCAAAGCTTTGCTTAATCCTGCTACTAGGAAACCACTATGAGAATATTTATGATGGGATACCTTGTGCATACATCATAGAATAAGTGGACATGCTTCAAGGGACCAGTTAGCCTCTGTATTAGGTTTCAGTGCCTGAAAACGATCATTGAATGTTCTATTGCCATGGTCTTATTATCTTCTGGTCCTTCCTAAGAATCATAAAAGATATTAAATTCAATTTATTGAAAGGCAGGCCATTAAACCCTTGATATGTGCTGCATTGCGAGCATCAGATTTCATAGTGGAAAATGGATTTCTTATGGGAGTTAATAGAAGATAATGAAGGTAAAAACAATTATAGAAACTAGGGTCCAGCGATTATCAGCACCATCAATATTTGCATATGAGACCCCAAGGACTTATTCATAGGACATCTGGTTTATTAGTGAACTTACATGATCCAGAGGGAGTTTTGCTATGCATTTATCATTGTTTTTAAAAACCTGTATAAAAGACGGAAAGTACACCTTGAAATTTTTAGGCTTCCTGCACTTTGACCAAAACTGATATCAGGTATCTTGCAGCATGAAAAGAACCAATCTACCATAAAATTATCTAAGACAAGAACAGCATATGGACAAAATGTTTGCTTTTTCCTTCTCAGGTGATGTATTGGCAGTGAATTGACACCAAAGAACTGGAAAGCTTCAGTTCTGCTTGGGCGTGTGCACACATAAGGGAAAGGGCAGGGGCAGAATCAGGCTAATTTGTTTTCCAAATAGTTTAAGGTCTTTTTACTCTGGCAAAATAAAACTCACCGTTCAAAACCTCAGTCATCCCAGTATGATCCCTCCAGGCAATTCTCATCTTTTGTTTTTCCTCATGGCTCATGTTGAGAAAGCCTGGGTTGCTGGTACGACCACACTTGGGGGCGTTGGGGTCAGTCAATGCTCTTGACTTGCTGCCTGTGGTTCTGCTGTACAAACAGGTCAGTCCCGTTCAGTGTCTGAGGCCAGAGGACAGGGAAGAGCAAGGTAAGAGTGCTTAGGTGGGAGCTACCCACTGGTCTCACAACTGAGACACCTCATGGGCAGGCAGAAGTCAAAACTGAAGGTGCTGGGAGCCTGGAAGGTCAGAGCCAAAAGCACTCCTGCAGGGTAGCTGAGGGCTGAGGGTCAGAACTCTGGGCTTGGGGAACTAGATTCACATTTTAGAAATCTGAATTTTTTTGTGTTCGTGATCCTGGATTGCCCATTTGACATTAGATCTGCTAGGACTGAGTCCCTCAGTTTGCTGTAAGTGAAGAATTCTTTTACCAGATTGAAAATTTTAGTTTAGAAGTCTTATATCTTAGGTATCTATGTGGCCCAGGTATAGGATCTTATATACCCTATTAAACATATTTTACTTTAACAACTGGAGACTCTGTAGAGACTATGAACCTGCCGTTAAAGCCCAAACCAGGTATTTTTGTTCCTTTTTGAACAGGTTTTCCTCTGGAATGTCTTAACCAGACAGCAGAAGATGTAAGGTGGCTTAGAGGTTAACGCAAAGAACTGAAGGTTGAAAGAGGGTAGGTCAGCTCAGCTAACAATGTGCTTCATGTGCTGGTGTCTCAACTCTTTCCCCTTGGTTGTCTTTCTGTGTCTTTCAGGTATGACATTCATCCCATTTGAACTAGAGCGATAAGACAGATATACACTTTTCACATACTCCACTGGAAAGAAATTTTCCTTTTGAGAAGCTGAAGAAATGTCATGGTCTGCAGAGATGAAGCTTCTCAGAGTAATAAGTTTTATTTCATGTTATGTAAGAAAAAAATGAATTAAGCTTTATCCAAGAGAATGAGTCCATTGAAAACTTCTACTCTACCCTGAGAAGTATCTTGGTTCGTTGGCTGGAGTCCTTGGAGAAAGCCAGTGAATAAATCTTCATCAAGGAGGTGGTAATGGAATTTTAGTAGTTTAATATTTAGAAAACCTCCACCGTTATGGCATAGGCTTCAGTGCCTGTAGCAGTTAGAGGTGGTTCTGAGTAATCTTTAACAGTGGGAAATGCTGTCTGTAGCCAGTAGGATGTAACTTCATTAGATGAAGTTATGTGTTTACCACTTAACATATGTCTTGCAGAGATAACATATGCCCCTTGCCTCCTGATAGCTTTCTCTTTCCATTTCATTCCTCTCTAGGAATATCCAGAAACTTTAGAGGAATAAAAAATTAAAAGGTAGATACAATGAAGATACTAAGTTTTTACAATTTAGCTGCTGGGGTACCTCAGCTTTAGGTGCTTTGACCCCAAGGTGCTGTGTAGAAGCATCACAAGTCTGGTGTATGCATTTTCTTTACTGTGTCCCTGTGCCTCAGATCCAGAAGGATGCTTCCCTGCTGCCTGAGATCCAAGAATACTATCAGACATAGGGAAAAATCAAGTTCGGTTTTGTGCTCTGGCTGAAAATGTTAATCTTACCATTCTCACTGTCAAAGGAGTGTCTTAACTACCATACTAGGTTTCCAATTGTCTTCTCCAAAAACCATTTATGGTGGAAGCTAAAGCTGTAGCACCAGCAGGTAGAGGTGACTTCTGCATTCATGTGGGAGATGTTGAAGGTGTTTCCAGAAGTTCCTTGCTTCTTGCCAGTTGGATATCAGCTCAGCCAGTTCATTGAAAGCATCAATTCCAATGTGTGATCTACCACAGCTGACTTCAAATGAAGTGGGTCAGGTTGAGCTCACACAAATTTGTACTTACAGCAAGCTCTGCCAGGGGATAACCTCTAGAAGGCAGGAGATATAACAGATTAGTGGGTGACTAACATCATAAAGTTGTGCAGCTGTATACTAGTTGAACATTTGGTTTAAGCCTTAGTCTTCCTCTCCTAAGACAGAGAGGGCTTCAGCAGCCCATTAGCAGGTTCAGCTTGCTTTCCCTGCTCTGCCTCAATTAGACTGAAAAATATCACCTGCAATCCTCAAGGCAATCAGCTGCTTCTGACAGCATCTGACAGTTCTAGCTGATTATTCTGGTGAACTCTCCTACTAGACATAGCTGACGGTGCCTAAAAAGAAACAGCTGAAAAAAAATCATTCAGCAGGGGGGAAAAAACCTACATGGGAGTAGAGCAGATAAAATGGAAGAGAATGCACAGTAATGTAACTGCTTGTAGGTGGTGTTTTATCAGGTGAGTGTTTTGGTAGATAAATATTTGTAATTAGTGCTATTTGTGTGTTCTAAAGAACACATTTCTTCTAGAGTTTTTATAATAATAAGATGAAGAGTACTTTGCAGACAGTAACACTTTAGCACATAAAATGATAATATGTTTCTTAGTCATCTCTTCCTGTGAAATCCACAGGATATGTTTCTTAGAAGGCTGACTGAGCTACTACAGAAGGTAGTACTTACATGTACTACTACAAGTAAGGTAAAATCTTTAAAAAAAAAGACACAATATTTTTGTTGATACTTTTTTTCCTTCATAAAATGTTTTTGGTAATATTTTCATATTTTATGAGTGAAGTTGGTTGCTTTTTGGTAACTCTTCAGTTCCAAAGAAAAACAGAAGAAAGCAGATTTCCAGGGCCAGAGATAAGGACGTTTTTTATATTTACAGGAAGATTAAAAAGGAAGGTTAATTCCTCATTTTTACTTCTGTCAGGTTTTTGCTTCAATTTTAGTGCTGTTTGGGAGACAAGATAACCTGTAGTGAGATGATTTGGAGTCTTAGGAGAAGAAGAACTAGAGGAAGAATTAATTTGGTTACGCAAAAAGAAACTTCTTTCTTTAAACATCCAAGCAAGGTTTGGAGCACTGCTACCGGAGTGAAGGGTAAAGGATGTGAAACATCAGGAATAAGTAGGCTGAAAAAAGGTAAGCATATGAAATCAGACAGTAATTTTTCACCTTGCCTGGGATAATCAGTTCATTCTTTCTCCAAGTGCGGGGTAAAAAGGGATTCCAGTGGAACAGAGAAGTTAAATTTCAATGCAGATCAGCTTGCATAGATCTCGACAGGATCTGAGGTCTGGCTGTAATCAGCACAGCCTCTCCTGTCTAGTGAGGCTGTCCCACAGCTGTCGGTATGTTGGTTGGAGTTTATCTCCACAATTCCTGAGTGCCCTTTTTGTCTTTCACAGCACGCTGATGAAATATAACTTGTAAAGGCAGAGAGCAGTGGAATCATAAATGCTCACTCTTCTTAAAGAGCACATGCTGGAGTAATGGCAATGGCTCTGAGTGAAAGAGAGAAAAAGGGACCACAGATTAGCAAACATTGTCCTATGGCCAGCTGTACACTTCTGTAACGTGCACAGAATTTCACAGGCATGTCCTTTCTGTCAGGAGCAATGTAGAAATCTGGGCCCTGGGCTGCAAATATGTTGAGGTGAAGGATGCGAACAGTCCCAGAGAAATCAGTGCAAGTGAGCTGTCCCTCGGTCCTTCAGGGTTAGGCTGGTAACAGCAAAGCAATGTATCTTTTACAATCTGTGGCGCCTATTAAAATCAGAAATACTTCCGAAACGTGCATGAAATATAAACCTCGTTTGTTGGATTTCATCTAACAAGGAAATCTTGAGTTATTAAACCATGTTTCTTGGTGCTGAACAGTCGCTATTATAATTTGTTAGCTTCAATAATGGGTCCACTAGAAAGCTTTTCTGGGCTTTTGGAAAGCATGTTAAAGTAAAAAATCCTCTAGGTAAACAATTCATAGAATAAAACCACAATATATTCTGAACCAACCACAATTATTACATAGAAACTGAGGTCTTACTGAGCATTTATTCCAGTTAGTTACTACTGGAATCTTACATTAAATGTTTTTAAAATACTTAAAATATTTCTTATACTTGAAATGAGACACACATACTGGTGTAATTTGAGGCAGGCCTATTGCATTCCCCTTCTGGCTTAATTCCATCTGGTCAAAGATTGTAGTAATTACTGGAGTAACAGTGAAGGATGCATATCCTACATAAGACCTTCATCTCTTACAACTTCAACTATGTCAGCAAACTGCAATGTTCTCTCCTTTGATGTATCTTGTTATAAAGCCTTTCTTAGCTTTCAAGTTTATTCGCTCCCTAAAACCCACTTACAAGTCCATCCATGTTACATGGAACCCTGATCCTACTACGTCCTGAGCCGCAGTCTTGGCTTGTAGAAGAAAACACTAAGTATATGAAGTATATGAAGAAAATAAATTTTCAGGTTTATTTCATTAAGGAAATATCCTTCTATTGTTTGATATATCTGGAGTGATATATTTTTGTGAACTAATTTAAAAATGGTGGCTATGAATCCTCTACGTCACTGCTACTCAAAACCATGAATCATACCCCTAAACAAAGATAAACTAGGAGGTTGTTTAAGCCAGTTGTATTCCCCCTTAATAAAGACTGTAAAAAGCTCCTGTAAAATGACCAGAATGGCTTTTTGAGAGACTTGTTTCAAGATGCAGGATTTTAGATTTCCTTTAAAAACATTTTTTTTGGAGTTCTTTAAAATGAGTCCCAGGTAACTGGGAATTGGGGTAGTTCCAAATCACACCCCCATTAGAGAAAGGCCCAAACAATAACGGCTCACACCCTCCCCCTTGTTATTGAAAAACGAAGCGAAAACAGAAAAACTGTAAGAATGGCCCTATAGCCTGGATCAGACAAAAACCCCAAACCACCACAGAAACCAGTGCAGTCTTGTTCCCCTGGGAAAGGACTAAAGTAGATGTCTAGAGAAGAGTATAAAAGCACAGCGGTCACAGATGATACATCCATTTAATGTTTTTTCAACTCCAAGAATTTTCAGTTCTGGGGCATTCTGAGCTGTAGCGTGACTAGATGCATGACAAAACCCCTTAATGAAGCAGATGTGCTTGCCATGTGTTACCAAAATAGGCCTTTAGCTCCTACCAGGCTTTTTGGAAATGAGCTAGACAGCTCAACAACCTGTTATATGGAGAACAATTTCCTTTGGAAATTGCCTCCTATTAGTTTTATCCAACGCTCCATTGTTCCTGCCTTGCAGGAACTGTTGATCATTATCTATTATCGCATGTCATTTATGATTCTGAAGACCTATGCCATATCCCCCTCAGTTATTTCATTTTAACAAGGGAATCCTAGCTTACTTAGAAAGAATCTGCACCACCCCTCACCCCTCCCTTTTTTGTTTTGTTTTGTTTGTTTTTTAAACTGTCAGTATTGTTTGGCTTTAAATCTTTTTCAATTCTACCGTCTTCTTTATGAGATGGAGAAAAGCTATAGAAAGTGTCGGAGATACTGTGAATCAGTGCAGTAATAAAGTAAAAGCACAACAAGTAAGCCCTGTTGGAGAAGAAGAAATGTCAAAAGTTATGAGAAACAGTTTTATTATCTTAGTGCTGTATCTTTATCCCCTCCTTATATGTGGGAATACCTCTTCCATGTCCTGAGGACCAAAATATTTGAATTAGTTTCTATTTCAGCCAAATAGCTAAACCAAACCTTTATATATATATATTCATTAACAGGACCGAAATTATTTTCTCTGCCTCAGAGGTCATAAGGAATTACTTCCCCTGCATGTCATCTGTGAAGGTGTGATTTCTGGAGTGGTCACACCTGTAACGAGCTGTACCTCCCCCTCGCTGGCCATTTCCTCACGCTGCTTCCACCTGCACGGAGTCAGGCTGCCTGCTGAGAGGTTACTTGGATGTGCTCAGCTACGCAGAGAATGTCTAAACAGAGCATACTACAGTGATTCCAGTAGCGGTAGTCAAGAAAACAGGTATGATTTTATATTACGTCAGAAAGAAACTGAGTGCCTTTTCAAGAGTGTGCATTGATGTGTCTGCCTTGTCTCTTAAGATTTGCTAGGTATTTTCAGTTTCACTGGAGATGTTGCTGAAAGATGGACTGAGTAAAGCTGAGCGTATCTGTTCTTTCTTCTGTTGTTTATCCATATGCGAAAACATTTGCCTAGCGTCTTACCGTTGGCAGCTTTGCTGCTGCTGGTTTTGCCATATATCCTCTTGTAGGCTTGATGAATAGAAATGTGTGAAAATAGTGTCATATGGCCTAAAAGTGGAGTAACATCAGGCTGTAAACAATAGCATAAAGTGCTATTAAGTCTGCAGTGTAAACACATACAAGATGATAAAACGAGCCAGCTGATGATATTTCATGGATTTATACTAGCTGGAGTGAACCAATCCTCCTCCAAACTCAATCAATCACAGTTCTCTTTGGAGCTGTTTATAACATTACTAAGTTCTAGAGAAATACAGATAAAAGTCTGAATTATTTTTTCCAGTCAATAGTATTGTTTTAAAATAAAGCTGAAATATAGCGACTAATACACATTTTCATAAACCAACTTATAATGAGCTTTGAAAACAAACTTCCCACTACCACAGATAATTTTATAGTGATTGTAGGGCTATTCATAATGCTTCAAAACTAACAGCAAAATATATTATAGAAACTTGTAATTATGAAACACGCGTAAGCAAGGTAAAGAAGTCTACATATAGATTGTAACTGAAAATGGTGATGGCTATACGAATGCTTTATAATGTTTACACAATATCACATTTAGCTCTTGTTATTTTTTTTTTAAGACAGGAGATATATATTTAGTAATTATCGTTGTATTACTTGATTACAAGAAGCATGTGTTTTATATGAAAGACAAAGACAGTATTCCTTAGTGAAAAATCTACATGAGGAAAGACGGAATGATTGTGAATTTCCCTTCTGAAGTGAATTAGGTTATTATGATCATTTGATGGAGAAACTAGACCATAACTAGCTAAACCAAGGAACTGTGCCTTACTTATTAGTGTGATCTGATTTTCTAAAAACTCCCTGAAGCATAAATGTTCCTGAATTTGCAGAAGTATAAATGGAACGATTTTTGCTACAGTGAGTATAAATATGAACTGGCTATTAAGCTAACCAGGGCAGAGAATTTAATTTAAAAATCCATTATTAATATATCTTGATTTCAAAGCGAAGTATCTGTTTGAATACACCATTTCAAAGGAAGCTTTTTGCCATCGCATAGGATGACAATCACATTGGGTCGTCTTATTCAATGTAAATATATAGGACCTCCCCATATTCTGACAATGCTTCAATAAAATGAGAAAGGAGAAACAGTGGGCTATTAATTATCCACCATTTTTAACAAGACTGGGGGAATATAAAAAAACAAAGGACATGGCATCAGCAGATCAATGTTAAAAAACAATTATATTCTATAGTAGTGAAATACCACATATATTATTTTTTTTGTTACCTGCTTGAAATATTTTCATTGAAAAAATAGATCAACCTGCCAACTAAAAATGATAGTGTGGTCATAAAAATTCAGCTTTTCCTGAAAACAGAACAGTGTTGGACTGCTTAAAACCTTTGTGTTCACTGTGTTAAAGATTGTAGTATTTTTCAGTATATTTTAAAGCATTATCACCTTAACTGCAGTTTGAAATGATCCTTCATTAAGGAGCATTGACTGGTAGAAGTCTGAGATCCTTTCTCCCTGTAGAAGGCTGTGAGACTTCATATTTTGTCACAGTAAAAAATGGTGTCTCCTGTTGTCTTTCTGTGTTCTTGGTGTGTTTTTAATAATGTGAGCTCTGAACATACAATTAATGATGGTTTTGTTTAAAAACTCTGCCAAATCTACTTAGAGTTGAAGACTGGTGTGTGAAGACAGTAGGATTTTTATTTTCTTTGTTTGCTCATTTATTTTTTGAGGAAAAAGGTTTTCATTAAGACATTACCATGTAGGCTGATTTTTTTTTTCATACCTCTGTTTTAAATGGACAAAAAATATATCCATATAATATTATACTTTCTGGAAAGAAGAGTAAAATTTAGACTGAAAAATAGTTTCCATCATTGGATGTCACCATTCTTCTGCTGATCCACCTTCTTCTGTGGGACAAGGTCTGAATTTTCTCTTGCCTTCTCATTTACAAAAAAACTTACGTTGCTTCTATCACTTGCTGATAAGTGCTATGCTAATGCAATACTTTTTCCTAATCCACAGATTAGTTTTTTAGCCAAGGATTTACTTTCTACTGTGGTATTTTCTGCCATCTACTTTTTTTTTTTTTTCTTTTTTTTTGTTTTTTTTTCTTGGCTTTGGGGTTTACAGGGAAGTCCCAGCTCAGAATAGCAGCCAGTAGACATAAAGTCATTTATGCATACATATGGATTTCCAGGTCCAGATATGTTGTCTGTAGTATCTACCTGACATTTCCTATCTGTCTAGGTATTGTCTGTAGTTGTTACAGAGAAGTATGTGCTTCTACAACATGATTCAGGTCCTAGGGGGACTAAACTGCCCTTTGTAGGTGCTTGTCTGTTGCCACTAGTATAGATGAAAGTGAGGGCAAGTAAGTTCCAAATTTAAACATCACATGTTTTACAAGGCATTAGTCTTGTTTTCTAGAAACTAACTTTAGGCTCTGGTGTCATCATGGGGATGAAGAAATTTAATCCTGATGTGAGTTAACTTTTAAGCACATAAATATGCTGCTGGATTTGGTCTCTGGTTAGCTATATGACAATGACTCTTAAGGTACTCCGGCAAGTTGCTTTAGTTTGGTTTTTTAGCAAATGTCTATGATAGTGTCTGCGCAAATACTTCATTGTGGCAGTCAGTTCCGTATCAGAGGAACGGCGATCCACTCCGTTTCTTTCCTAGTCTCTGATGTCTCAGACCAAACATGCTTGACTTTCATACCTCACGCTTCCAACACCAGCACTATTAATGCAAACGCTTTTACCATACCGAGAAATGCATACCTATCACATTAACTATTGCATTTTGTCTTCTTTCTTTTTCTGTTTCTTACCTTGGAAACCAGTGCAGTTTATCCTGATTCTCTAAGAGGTTTATTAAGATCCTTACAAGATGAGAGATGGGAGGCATCGGGATAAGTACTGTAGACTTCATGGCCAGAAATGCAATGAGGCTCTTGAGAATATTTCAAGGCATTACTTTATTCATGAGCCAAAGACAGTGACTGCTGAGTGAACAGTGATCATAGTAGTATACCCAATGGGTTTAAAGCCTCTTGCAAGGATATTCTAAAAGCTTTTAATATTCTCTCAGCTTGTAGCAAATCCCTTCATTATTTGGTGTGTTAAATGAATGCAAAGCACACTCATCTACAAATCTATCTGCCTAAAAATAACATTTTTTGGAAGAGCCACTTGGAGAATAGAAAAGAGGGGAAAAAAACCCCAAACCTCACATGCTTTGACAGAAAATGATTTTATTTCATATACATTAACAGAACAGGAGTCAGCATAGGGATTTTTTTTCTTTTTTACTGTAAGGGAACAGTGTTGCAAGTTAGAGATGCTGCCAGAGAATATGGTGAAAGAGAAATAGAAGAGCAGTTACCATGATACAACAGCTCTGAAAGAAAGTAAACTACTGAGAAAGGTAGCTCGGTTTGCAGTAACCCTTGTCTTGTGTGGGTTACTGATGCAAAGTAGGGCACCATCTGGAAATGTGTACATTTTAAAATACTTCTATGCAGTGAGTTTCTTCAGCTGATCTCAGAGGGCTTTACTAAGTATCACTTCAATGCAGATAAAATTAAAAGTACACTGAAGAGAAGAATGCTCATTTAACTTTCAAAAGATCATTCAATAACAATCGGGTTTGTGGAGTCATGGTCTTTGGCCACCTTCCTCCTAGGTGTACCATGAAGGACAGCTATTACCAGCAGGCATTTTTTCCTAATGAATTGCTGCAAGACATGTTTAGATTTGGGTCACTGCAAATAGGGAGCTGCCAAACCTAATGGCCTCTGGATTTAGTGTTATCGGTGTTTGTAAATATGTCTCTCAATCTAGCTGCTTTTAACCTGTAAAGAGAATATTTGTCTGGTAACACAAAGAGAAACTTAGACCATCGTTTGCCTCAACAGGTAAGCTCCATTTTATCAAAAAGCCTGAAAAAGGCCTTCCCTGTATTATTATTTGGGGGTTTTCCAGCTTTGAAAAAAATTATGTATGCACTTCAGCTCTAAAAGGGAAAAAAACCTGTGGTGTTGTTTTAATGTTTTTCACATCATCACTTATCTGACAGCATGGTGGGATCCTTTTGGCTTCAGAATTGTTGGTGTTCCTCAGCTGAACCTGCAACCACGCACAGTTCAGAAACATGGGATTGCCAGCACTGTGGAGTTAGCAGGCACTGGCCGGCTCTGTAGTGATCTCTGAGCTTCCCACCACACAAGGGAGGGGATATATCACAGTGTAGTAAAATATGGACAAGCGGTTTGGTTTTCAGTTTCTTCAACATGTGCCGGGAGACCTTATCTTTATTTTACTCCCTCTGAATGTAATGGGCACTTGTTATTTATCCCCGTGGTAGATTTGCAGTGTTAAGATGCAGTTCCAGGTCATCTTGTGCTGCTGGGTGTGTTCAGCGGTCATGGTATGTCTGTCCCTATAGCTCCGGGGGCTGGCAGGCAGGGCACGGTGCCTCTGGCAGAGCAGGATGCAACCACATTTCTCTCTTGAGCAAGTTCTTGACTTTTTAGTACTGTGTATTGCCTGCTTTGGTGCTAAACTCATCTCGGACATCGGAGTTGGGCTCTGTACTAAGGCACAATAACTTTACATTAATTTAAGAAATTAGGTGGTGGTGGGGAGAATGGTGCAGAAACGTTGATTTCAGTCCAAGGAAAGGATGTGGTATTAAGTTCTGTATGTACACACATGGAAGTGGTTTTGTTTCAGAGTGCCATGTGGCCATACACAGTGTAGTTGTCATGCTGTATATTCTAGCATAGGTAGAATAACTTTCATGTACCCACATTGCTGGGGAGTGGGATATACCCCAAAACCAGCACGCGTGTACACATTTAGACCCAGATCTTCAAAGACATTCAAGTGACTAATTTCCACCAAAATAAATTATAGTTGGCTACCTCAGTGCCATGATGTATTCCTACCCTTAATTCACCTCTTTATGGATTTCAGTAAAGACAGCATTTGAATGCACTATTGATGTTCAATTTACATTGTTTACAGAATGGTTCTTAATGCACCAGGTGATTAATAATGGCAACTACATAAGGGTTATTTATCTACAATATCTTAATCTGTCAGTAGTTACAAAGAATGAAAGTAGTGGATGCTGTGAGTTTCAGACAGTCTACATAACATATTACTGCTGACTCAGCAACCCAACACACTGGAACACTGGAGAGAGTTTTATATCCTTGCTTGAGGTCACTGAGAAATACATTTCCTATCCCTCAGGAAATTCCATCGTTTACAAAAATTTGGTATGAACCCAAAACAAAATCAAACCTTAATGTTCCAGTAGCAGCAAAAAGATTATTGCTGTTTTGAGTCTATTGATATTTTTAGACCTTTTACATTTGTTATAATAAATACTTTTTTAAATTAACCCATTCTCATCAAAAGGAAATATTTTTCAATGTCAATAAAATGAAGGATTTTCAAACTGTATTATTGAAACCCAGGAAGAATTTTACTTTCATGTAGGAGAAAACACGGACTGTGATTAGGATAGAAACATTATTTTTCAGCTGTAATGTCATAGTTGGGAACCCCACAGTTGAAAATATATTTGACCAAAAAAGGGACATCTTCAATTAGTTACTGTTATAAAAGCCATTTTCAGTTAGTTATGCCTGTATCCTTAAAGAATTTAGGTCAGTTTCTAATACAATTGGTTTGTTTTGGGTTGGTTTTTTTTGTCTGTTTGTTTTTTGTTTGTTTGTTTGTTTTTGGGTTTTGTTTGGTGGTTTTTTTTTTTTTTTTTTTTTTTTTTTTTTTTAAAAGAGTATTATGTGTAATTTGAAGGAAGCCTTTAAAGTGAAGACAGACCAGACCAGACCAGACTTGCAGTGACTTATGCCCTTATCCACTTTTCTTCACTGGAGTTTTCTGAGGTGAGAATTCACTCTAGGAATGTAAAATTCTAATGTAAAAAAAAAAAGTAAAAAATTGCATTTATGTTGTACTGTTACACAGCATTAAAAATACTGATGTACCGATGTTAGATAAGTCTTGAATATGCATTTGTATTGGCCAGAATATGAATGAAAATTTGCCCAATAAAATGCTGATTCAGCAGTGACAAAGAGAAAGCCAGATGTTATCCACTTCATCATCATAGCAGTAGTCAGGGAACATATGGAAATGAGAGTTTTCAATATGTGAAGAAGTCAAGAGTGCAGTTTTTAGGAAAACACTTGACTTTTCATCTTCTCTCATGATTTTCTAGTGTACGTCTAGGAAAAACCATCTCCTCTTTCTAAAATTTCCAGAGAACATCCATATTTTATTGTAGCGGATTTGTCACTGGTTAAACAAACTTGCCTAAAGCGAGTCTCTGTGTTCTTAGCCTCTAATAATATGAACTATAAAATATTAAATGCACCCCACTATTCATCTGCAAGTGAATGAGCGTTTCTAACAGATGTTCAAATCTGATGTCTTTAAAAACATGCAGTAAACAATTATTAATTGTGCTTTCAATGCATTCTTAATGAAATAATTCTTCTGTGTCGGTCAGTTTTCAAAATGTCTCTTGAACAAGCAATAAGAGTAACTGGCTTGATGAACTTGAAGGATAACCTCCGAGAACAGCACTTCCATTAGCCTCCAATATTTGCTTTAGGCTTTAGAGTAATCTATGTTGCTTGGGATATTATATAAAGGGAAATAAGAATAAATGCTTTTATATACTTACTAAGAAGTAAAGGCGGCACTCTTGGCATGACAGGCAAAAATACAGGTAAAATAAATATTAAAGTAAATATAAAACACCAGTTAAATGACAGCTAGTTTTATTTAGATCAGTTTGGATGTAAATTTGGTTTTTGCAAATGGAATATGGAGATGGTAGAAGATGGAAGGGGTTCAAAGAAACAGTAAAAACTTTATTCTGGAGAAGTCTTGGTGAAATGTGAGGGCTTCCATGCCCTAGCTGGGGGATGGAGGTAACCACTCAATGTCACAGGATTAGCTGACACTTTAGGAGCATTAACGTTTTGGTACTTTTGCTGATGCTTGTGAGTCTGTATACAAACAGCACAGCATCATCCATATTTTTCTTTTTCCTCAAGAGAGTTTGGGTCAGTTTTCCGAAAATGGAAGACTTTACATGGGTCTTTCATTGACCTGTCTGCAGTGCAAACATTTTTGCATTTTTTTTTTTTTCTGAGTAGGTTCAGTTACACTTCTTTGATTTGTATCAGCAGTTGATATATACACACATAGAAGGGCATTTTTATACTGACTTTAAGCAGAAAGTACAGCTTTTTTTACAGCTCGATAAACTAATGTTTTATTTTTCAGAATGCCACAGTTTCATACCTCAAACCTGGTAAGTCTTGTATATATTTATAATTTGTAAAGCAAAGCTTTCCCAGATGGAAAGCTTAGAAAATTATAAAGTCTAGTTGTGTGTGACCGTTTGCTAGTTTTTCCATTTTGAGAGGATCTCCAGGTGTTTTACATGGGGAAAAAGGACTATGAGGTTCTCATTTATAAAGACTTAAATTCAGTTACGGAGAGTGTAGCAAAACTAATGTTTTCTTTTGTTTAAAAGAGCAAGGTACTAACAGAAAAAAAACTAGTTTTCCAAGAAAAGTGAGAAAATAACTGTATACTTTCCTTACTTTGTCTTTTCTTTGTTTTGTTTTTGTGGTTTCTGTAATATTCAGTCCATTAATTATATTGATATGATTTGCTAAGCGTGTTTTCTTCCAACAACGATATTTGGAGGAGGAGATTATACAACTGTAAGGGCATCATTGTCATGTTCCCTGCTTCAGTTATAATACACAATGTAAAGAAAATATTTCTTTTTAGTAACTTTTAAGGGAATAGATCTCATGATCCAAGTAAGAATTTTGGCAGAAAATGTCAAAACAGGAAGTATGTAATGCCTGGACTGTCCACAAGTTTGAGGCTTGGAGCTCTTTGCATCTCCATGGGTGGCTCAGCACATCTGGCCTTTGTTAGTAGTCAGTAGGGACTAATTCTTTTCTCTCAGAGTCTTACATTACGGATTACTTCTAAATTATAACCAAGTTCTCAGGCAATTCATTTCCTTTTTCATAAGATATTTTGGAAATGTCTGTTAAATTAACTAACCGGGGAAGAAGAAAGCATGCACACACACATACTGGAGGTTAAATTCAACATCAAATTAACAGTTTGTGGCTAACCTCATCTCTCATATGGATGGGTTCCTGTGAATTCTACAGAATGCAAACCAAATTAAATCAGTAAATGTCCCAGATTTAGACATTTTACAGTGAATGTTAACAACTAAACCTGTTAGAAGTATATTCTTCATGTTACAAAATGTAGTGTTGGTAAGGCCAGAACTAGCACAGGCAAACCTAGGAGGAATCATATTCAGAGCTGAAATTCATCCGACCTAAAGATCTCATACTCTTTCATCTCATCATAAAGAGATGAAATCTACGTCTCTTTAACTGGTTTGCTAATAGGCAGAATTCCTCGTTACGCACCTTACTCTCTTCTGCATTAGTGGCTGCTAAGAACAGCTATTTATCTATCTATGTAAGTATCAATCGATTGATCTGTGTAAGCTATCTATCAGTCTGTCCATTTAATCTAGTAAGAGTGTGTTTTACAGGTGAGAGAGTGAAGGATAACCCATACTTCAAGACAAGATGATAATTTTCAGACTCTGAGAAATGTCTTTTTGGCTAGTAACAGTGAGGAAAATTCTTCTAGTTGAAGATTTGTAGAAACCTTAGAAAATTAGCAAAGGTGCTGATTTAGGACCTAGCTGGAGATACCAGAGAACTCGGGGATGGTGGTGGTGGTTCTTGGAGGTCTGATAAAAGCTATTATTCTTTTACATTGCTGTTGGTTATATTCCAAGGTAGCCCATCAAGCACACATATTCACAGGCTGAATGACATCAAAAAATAATTTTAGATCTCATATTACTGTGCAGTAAAGGAGCAACACTATTGTGTATAGTGAGAAGTGAAGAAGAACAAAAAGTGATGGCATTCTTTGCTGTAACTGCCTCAGTGTTATGGAAATCCTGGTTACGCACCACTAACATGCACATATCTCTGCTTATCTACCAGAGGTCCACTCAACAAAACTGTGACAATAAGGCACAGTTCATGTCCATACACAATGTCAGTCAGATATTTTTGGGAGATTAATTTTCATCCCAAGAAGAAATTGACACTTTTTCTTTCAACTATTTCAGTAAAACTTCTTGGGGGAAAAAAATAATTTTGAACCGTTTTGCTTAATCTTATCTTCTTTATAGCTCCGTACTGTCAAGCCCTTAAGGCCAATGGACATTCTTAGCACCAAACCCTATCTGCTACTCGTTTATTATTATCTTAAAATGCATGTGTAACGCTTGAATTCAAGTTTTCCTAGACGTAGTTTCTTCATATATGGCTCCCAGAGTTTACTCCCAAGCAAGCATTTCTTTGGAAATAAACAATTGGCTTACAGTTAATTGTTTTAAATTGAGGGCTAATATATTTTTTGTGTCTGTCTTTCTTCCCTTTTCTACATTAATTGGTTTAAAAATACACTATCTGTTAACACAATATGAAAATAAAGCAAGGAAAAATAGAGTACTAAGACACGATTTCATTTTGAAGAATCATTGATTTTTTGTAAGACTTCTTTTTTTTTGTTTCCTGTTTACAAAACATTATTTTGTTACACATGCAGACTTCTGTCATGTGCAATGAGAGTTTTATTGTTTTTTTCACAGATAAATATAGCCAGTGTCTTGCAAGTTAAAATTTCGCACTGAGCTTCAAGTTAATATCAGAATATTGCTGAAAATAGAGAGCTGCTTCTGATTCTCAAGAAAGCTCCTGTAGACCTCTATGTTGCCATATCAAAATCTACATCTTTATACTGATTAACTGTCAGCTGTTGCTACTTGATATCAGGTGGAAAATTTTAAGACACCTCTGTTTCTAGAATACAAGAATTATTTTATTATTGCCCTCACG
Source organism: Falco punctatus (assembly GCF_963210335.1). Taxonomy (NCBI): domain Eukaryota; kingdom Metazoa; phylum Chordata; class Aves; order Falconiformes; family Falconidae; genus Falco; species Falco punctatus. Next base: position 4,040,022 of record NC_137587.1, read on the forward strand.
TCTCTCATAGTCTTATAAATTGGTATTTTTACCCTTCTTTGTCCTGAAAATTATCCCTACAGGCTTGTTGAGTGAGAGCTCATGGAAAATTTTCATTGCAATGCACTTGATGTACCTGCCCCAGAACTAGTGCCAATTTAAAATAGCACTTGTAGAGGTATCAGCTGAATTGAGTATCCCAATTTACTAGAAAGCATGAATTTCTGAATATTTTAATAAAGCTGGAAAAATGCATTTCCAAAACGTGTACTGCCATCTTTGTGTTGGATGATGTTGACTATGGCTTTTTTCCCCCCCCCCCCCCTTTTTGGATGTGAAACACTCTTGTGCTGCCTGCCTGTTCATAGGAAATGTGTCCTAGTATGCTGCTGTTCAATATTCAGATGATCAAGCATCTAGAAAAATCAGAGAGAAAAAGTGTGAGGGTGAAAGACTATAGGTAGAGATCTATTAAAAGTATTTAGAATTCAGCCTAAGTTAATTTAGGTCTGCAAAGGGAAGCAATTATGCTGAGAAAGTTCTTTCATTAGGAGCACATGATAGACAAAAATGGTTTATCTGCTGAAATAAGGGAGTGTACGTTTGAGAAAGATGCTTCAGGCTCCCTCTAAGATCAGCAAGAAGGTGTTTGGTGTAGTTAATCACATTTAAGGTTTGATTCATCTTTCAGTATATGCCTGCTTTGGAAAGAGGATTTCTCGAGTTCCTCAGACTGTATTAACTGGATCTTTGCAACAGGACCCAGTGTGGCTAGCTGAGGTATGGACAGGTAGAGTATTACAGATGTCTGCAATAATGATGAATCCCATTATACTGGAACAACTTGCACTATCCAGGGTGAAAATGAAGTACGGAAAGGCAAATATACTGAAGATCTAACTGAAGACCCTTTTTCCAAATTGGGAGTCCATAATCAGAAGAGATGAAAACCCTAATAAACCTTAAATCTGAAGCTGAGATATAGCTATATAGATATATATAGGTAGATATATGTATAGAAAAAGAATTTCATAAAATTTTGTAGTGATTGCAAAGAATAGGACTTGACCAAAGATGTCCTTTCCTGTTCTATGCTGTATTCAAATAAAGCTAAAGCTGATTTGGTGTTGCAGTATGAATATTCATGTAAGTTAAAGCCTTCCCAATACTAATTCAAAACTTGCTATTTTCAGTAAAAAATAATAAAAAAAAATCCTGCAAGCAAATTTAGAGCAAGAATACTCTAATAATGTGAATACAAGTGCTACAATGTAACCAATGAATGCCATATTTTATCCCAGCTAATACTCACGGAAAAGGAGGGGTTTTTTAAAGATATTAATGGCTAATTTATGTGTGCATTAGCTGACTACCCTTGTAATTTTCATCCTAATTGTTGTTTTTCTTTCCTTATCAGGGCTGGTCAGATAACAAAAAATCCCTCATGAATATTTTAATGAATAAATAGTGAGTTGCTATGCTGTTATTCTGTGTACCTTATTGTATATTATTTGACAGCATTCTGACAACCAACGCTTTGTTCATGAAAATGAGTGCAAATCCCACAAGTGCAAGCCAGTGTGATTGTTCATCCAAAAGTCCATGCCAGTAATCTATTCTGTGCTTTCTGAAGTTGTCACTTGTTACAAGCCTGTTTAAAAAGAGTCACGTATCCATTGGGCTCCAAAAACATTATTATGAGACTTAAGTAAAGGATTAAGTATGATGAAGGAATACCCAAAAAACAACTGATTGTTCTGAAATGCGGCAGGCTACAATTCATTTAAATAATCTGATCAATGGTTAAGTATTTACAGTATGAATAATTAAGACCGCAATCAAAGCACAAAGAACTGTTGAGTAAAGGAGATAGCTTACATAGTTAAAGAGATGCACATTTTTAAGCTCTTCGCTCTTTTGCAATAAAACTTGTTTACAGATTGTGGTCCTGCTTGTCAATGATGCTAGAATTAAGAAGCAAGGGAGAGAGGGAAGAGGCGAGAGGTTGGCAATTGTTCTGCTGCTTCTGTTTTATACGGGTGCCACCTCTGTATCTGTAATCAAGTATCTGATTGTACTGGGGCAGGCTGGGAGTAAACTCTTCATTAAACACAATATCCACAATAATAATAATAATAAAAATATCAGCAAATCTGAGTATTTGAACAAACACATAGATACAAAACAGCCTGTGCTCTTATTTTGGGAGCCTGGATAAAAGTACATGCAGGCAAGGAGCAGCCTTCTGTTTTACCCCCTGCCACCGCTCGCCCTGAAGCAAATCTCTAGCTTTTTCCTTTGGCTCCTCTGCATCTAATAGTTTTTGTTCCAGCTGCCATCTCATTGTTGCTAGAGCTCATAGTTGCGATAGCTCCTCTTTTTAAACAAATATTTCAGGTTTATTACCCTTTGTGAAATGGGATTTTTAAAATCTATAAGCTATCATTTTGTTCTCTAATTCCTTAATTTTTGAGAGAACAATCTCTTTAATGTCTGTTTCTTCATCTTTAAATGTTAGGGTTGGCCTTGGATTTGATTTAATCTCTGTTACAACTTTATAAACCTTGCATGGATTGCTTTGATGTTCCCCTGCATCCAGTGAGCATACATTCAGCTTTTCAGTCTTTTCCATACTACAAATCTTTCACGCTTGATACCACATTGCTTGCAGTAGGATGTACTCAACCAGCAGCAATTACGCTGTTTCCGAGATACGGTACCTTGGCAGGGTGAATACCAAAATCAAACTAACCCCAGCCTCCAGGCCACATGTTCAAAAAATGGAGTTGCCTATAATAGTAAACAAATTGTTGTTATTTTCAGTAGAGTTGAGGTAGGCTTTTTTATTTGATACTTATCTGAGATACATATCTTTGGATGTCTATATGTCATGAGTCATTGGAACTGCTCATCTTGAGAAGAGGTGAATTCAGTGGTACTTGCACTGTCTTTACATCTGTGTTTTGTACTAAGTTTAGGCTTGTGTCCTGGTTTCAGCTAGGATAGAGTTAATTTTCTTCCTAGTAGCTGGTACAGGGCTGTGTTTTGGATTTAGGGTGAGAATAATGTGGATAATAATTTTGATAACACACTGACACAGCCAGGATAGGCGACCCCAACTGGCCAAAGGGATATTCCATACCATAGAATGTCATGCCCAGTATATAAACTGGGGGGAGCTGGCTGGGAGCTGCCAGTCAGTGGTGGAGGACTGGCTGGGCATCAGTCAGTGAGAGGTGAGCAACTGCATTGTGTGCGTCACTGTGGTTTTATTTCTCTGGTTTTTTTTTTTTTTTTTTTTGTTATCTCCCTTTTAATTACAATTATCGGTATTAGATTTTACTTTATTTCAATTATTAAACTGTTCTCCTCCAAGCCCAAGACTTTTAACTTTTTCCCTGACTCTCATCCCCATACCACCTGGGGTAAGGGGGGAATGAGCGAGCATCTGCGTGGTGCTTGGTTGCCGCTGGGTTAAACCATGACAGCTCTCTGCTAAGAATTCTGTTATAAAGAGGAAGCGACACGTAGGTAAACTCAATAGTTCTTGCAGGACTCTTACATCAGACTGCTTATGGGCTGCTTAGTGATCTACCTTCTTTCCTACCAACTTCTCTTTTTGTTTAATGTTAGGTGCTAGAAATTAATCCAGGCATGTGAAAGCTGGTTTATATACTGAATAAGTGACTAACCCATGCCAATTTATACCAGGTGAGGATTTTTTCTTGTAGTCTATTTCAAATATTCCTTCCCCATGTTACTTAGTCATCATGGTACAAAGATATGAGCATATAAGAGAAATCATTAATAGCCGCGCCTCATGCTGAACTATTGTGAAGGTTAACAGAATTTCACCCTGTTGTCGTTATGAAATTTTTCATGGTCACGGATATGAGTTTTATCATGATGGAAGCCAAGACTGGGTTCATCAGCTTCTACTCTAGGAGTCTCTGGAGCATCATGAGATACATGATAAATCTAATCATGGCCTTAATCTGTCTCATAAACATGATGATGTCCCCTTCTAAGGGTTTACAGAGAGAAAGCAATAAAATTCTTTATATATTAGAATAAAAAGGCATCTCTAAGCTTGTGCAGGAAAAGAAGGCTGTCAGGAGTAGTCAACATGGATTCATCAAGGGGAAATCATGGTTGACTGGTCTGATAGCCTTCTGTGATGGAGTGACTGGCTGGGTAGATGAAGGGAGAGCAGTGGAAGTTGTCTACCTTGACCTCAGCAAGGCTTTTGACACTGTCTCCCGTCACATCCTCATGGGAAGGACGGGTTAGCTGAGTGGACAGTGAGGTGGGTTGAGAACTGGCTGGGTGGAGGAGCTCAGAGGGCTGTGAGCAACGCGGCAGAGTCTGCTTGGAGGCCGGTAGCCAGCGGTGATCCCTGGGTCAGCGCTGGGTCTGGTCCAGTTCACCTTACCCATCAGCGCCGTGGCTGAGGGGGCAGAGACCCCCCAGCAGGGCTGCGGGTGGTACAGGACGGGGGGAGCGGCCGGTAGCCCAGCGGCTGCGCTGCTGTTCGGCGGGACCCCGGGGCTGGGGGGCTGGGCAGGGGGACCCCATGGAGCTCAGCCAGGGCCGGTGCCGGGCCCTGCCCTGGGGGGGGACAGCTCTGTGGGGGAGGGGCTGCCAGTGCTGGGGGGCAGCCAGTTGCCCATGGGCCAGCCGTGTGCCCGGGTGGCCAAGGGGCCAGTGGGACCCCGGGGGCACGAGGAGGCGCGTGGCCAGCAGGTGGAGGGGGGGTCCTCCCCCTCTGCTCTGCCCTGGGGAGGCGCATCTGGAGCGCTGGGCCCAGTGCTGGGCTCCCCAGTTCCAGAGGGACAGGGAGCTGCTGGGGAGGGGCCGGGGGGGCTGCGAAGGTGGTGAGGGGCTGGAGCATCTCCCCGGGGAGGAAGGGCTGAGCGGGCGGGGGCTGTTCAGCCTGGAGAGGAGCAGCTGAGAGGGGATCTTGTTGATGCCCAGAAATATTTCAAGGGCCAAGAGGACAGGACCAGACTTTTTTCAATGGTGCCCAGCAGCAGGACAAAGACCAATGGGCACAAACTACCAGGCAGGGAATTCCATCTGAATGTGAGGGAGAACCTGGCAGGTGACGGAGCACTGGAACAGGCTGCTAGAGAGGCTGTGCAGTCTCCTTCTCTGGAGACATTCAAAACCCTCTGTGCAACCTGCTGTAGGACACCCTGCTTTAGCAGGGGCTGGACTGGAGGACCTCCAGAGGCCCCTTCCAACCCCAACCGGTCTGTGATTCTGTGATCTTATCTCTTAACTTTTATATAAAAAGTTACAGAATAGCAGAATGAAAAATGGATTTTTAATTCTGTAATTTTTCAAGACTTCCCCCAACTTCAGAAGAATCGCATAGTCTCATTTCTCCTGCGCTGACTCCAGGTGCACAAATATACCTTCACTAGCCAAAAGAAACAATGGGAAATAAAGAAAAAATACCCTCTGTTTGATTAGGAGGAAAATGAATAAAAGGAAAACACTCAGAATTATTTTTTAATTAAAAAGAAACAAAAGAAAGAAAATTAACATGAATAAATCGCCAAAAAATAAATGACAGTAAAAAAGGCAGCAGTTTCCCTAATGGTATTGATGGCAGAAGTAGGAAAGAAGAAGATTCAGGAGAAAAACAGTTGAAGCAGTCATGACTTGGAGATTTTCTAATTGATTGAGGCTTTCCCTTAGTGTTCGCAAATGCGGTAGGTAGCTATCAGACAAAGCTACAATTTCAAACCTCTGAGGTCCCCTGTTTGGTAAAATACATGCAGAAAGTAACTGCAGATTGCAGCCCCCGTTCTGCAAACAAAAGGAAAAACTGCTACAAGTGTTAGTGAGATTCTGCACCTGCCTGTACCTCTGGCAGTAGGTGCTTAGGAAAAGCACATCAATGAACAAGCTTTGTTGAGTATCAACTGGGCTCATTCCAGGAAGCATTAGAAACCGAAGCTTCTTTTCTCTCTGCTGCTGGTCACTTTTTTGTCTACATGTCTGCTTGTTTAAGTCAGCGACTACAAGCATCTTATTTAAGGGAGTTAGGTCAACTGTACAAATAAACGAGTTCCTGGCAGTGGATGAATTGCCTGTTTGCTGCCTGCGTGTCTTCCCACTGGAACTGGATTCACAAAGTATTGATTTCACGCAAAAGTGGCAGGACAGGAGAACAACAGCAGGACATGAATTTTCTTTAGCAAAACCTTTGCAATCCACATTTGAAAGGCAATGTATTAACCTGTCTGATACAGTAGCAACACATCTGCAAATAAAATAAATATCTAGGGCTAGACATTGTGACCTACAAGTGACAGAAAAACACTATAAGGAAAAGTACCTTTTCCTTCTCACTTTATACCCTTATCCTTTCATTGGTAGGTTAAATAATTACCTTTTTACTTAATGGAAGGTGAACTTTTGATTAAGAGTGATCTTTAATTAATTTATGTAAAAGGGGACTTAGGCAGCATTGTAGCAGCATCTGAAATCTCACATTCGTGTATCACCTGATCCTAGAAGCCCTAAGTGCATTAGGTTTCTAGAGTTTTTCTCTTGTATGCTTTAGGTGGGCTACGTATCCAAAAATGCCCCTCTCGACAGGCCTGACACAGCAAAAACTTTTTCACATATAATGTAGAAGCAACTTAGAGAAAGATATGACTAATATTTGCTTGCCTTAAACACAGGTGTAAGGACATTAAAGAATGTGACTGTAGGTAGACCTTTTTTTGATATGGTAACACTACAATAGCAGAACCAGCAATAAACATTTTGTAACACGGCTAAACATAAAGGACTGCAAACAGGCAGGTGGAGAGTTGTGGTATGTTTGCTCCAATGTGGTAGTTTGTGCAAGCAGCAAAATCTACAAGAACAAAGGAAGTATAATGAGTGATGGCTGATAGAATGAGGATAACTCTGCAGAACAGCAGGAAAGATACTTGGTGAAAGCAGAGCCAGACCTAGTCTATCCCCAGAAAGATCATAGAATCTTTTTGGTTGGAAAAGACCTTTGAGATCATCGAGTCCAACTGTTAACCCGGCACTGCCAAGCCCACCCCTAACCCGTGTCCCCAAGTGCCACATCTGCGTGGTTTCTGAACACCTCCAGGGATGGTGATGCCACCATGTCCCTGGGCAGCCTGTCAGTGCCTGACCACCCTGTCCATGAAGGAATTGTTCCCGGTACCCCACCTGAACCTCCCCTGGGGCAGCTGGAGGCCGTGTCCCCTTGTCCTGTCGCTTGTTCCCTGGGAGCAGAGACCGACCCCCCCTGCCCACAGCCCCTGTCAGGCAGCTGCAGGGAGCGACCGGGCCCCCCCAGCCCCCTCCTCTCCAGGCTGAGCCCCCCCAGCCCCCGCCCGGCTCTGGACACGCTCCAGCCCCTCAGTGTCCCTCTGGCCGTGAGGGGCCCAGAGCTGAGCCCAGGGCTCGAGGGGCGGCCTCACCCGTGCCGAGCGCAGGGGGACGGGCACTGCCCCGGCCCCGCTGGCCACGCCGTGTGGGACACCAGCCAGGGCGCTGCTGGCCTCCTGGGCCACCCGGGCACGCGGGGGGCTCATGCCCAGCTGGCTGTCAACCAGCACCTTCTGGTCCTTTTCCTCCAGGCAGCTTCCCAGCCACCCTTCCCCGTGAACTATGCCAAGAACAACTGAAATTACCCCTTTTCTTTTGTGGAAAGTGTTGAGCAGAACAAAATAAAAGTAAGGAAAAAGGAGATGAAAACCAGCCGTACTTGGGCCAGTTTCCTTCACCAAAGAGCTCGGTCCTGGCCACCTTCATCTCAGTGACTAGGTACCTTAGCCCTCAGCCCTAGCGTGCCCTGACCGGAGGTGAGTGCTCACCTTCAGCTGGCTTAGGATAAAATTGTTAAGGATTAACTGTTTGAATATGTAGTTATAATGATTGTATTGAGCATGTGTATGGTCAATGCATGTTGGTCCAGTAGATTGTTAAAGCTTGAAACTAGTCTGATGTATCAGTCTTTTAAGAATGTTCTTTAATATTTGGAATGTACCAATACATTGCCTGTGGCACCAGCAATCTGTCTGTCGTGCCAATTTTCTCTGTAGTTGAAGAATTCTTTTTTTATGTGATTCATAGTGTGCAAAGAGCTTTTCTCAGATGATACTTTTCAGTGTTACTGTAGTACAATTAAATAAGAATTATTTATTGCTGTATTAAGAGACTACTGAAATCTCACCCAAGGCAATTATTTTGTAGATTTGAATTCTATTGTAAGGAAAAATAAACAGCTCCTGTTAAAATGCATCTAAAAGACCTAAATGGTTCTTTATAAAAGTCTTTAAGATGAGGCTTTATTCCTTTTTTAGTTTTCTTTTTTTTAATTTTCTTTTAATTATATATTATGCTCTGACAACAGCGATATAATATGTGGATGTGTTTTAGCTGTGCTGCAGATATCAGCATATGGGTATATTTAGCAAATCCAATAACACTTCACCACTCATTCTCAGAACATTTAAAAATGTACAAAAGTGTGAAGATAAACCCCCTCAGAGAGTTTCTTGTCTCCAGTGGCTCGCAGTAGCAGGTCCCTACCAGTCTCCATGGTCTTTGTAATTTCCAGATCAATTTGTCTAATGAAATCTAGCAAATTACAGATTAGAACTGGTGAAGTTTAAAAGAGCAAAAAGCTTGAGATAATTTTCAATGATTATTTTTTTTTTTATTTCATATATGTATTGGAATATATACACAAGCTGATATCAGTGCTGAACCCTCTGAAACTCATTGTGCCCAAGTGGAAGAGAGCTTCATCTACATATTCCCCCTGGGAAAGGACAGTCAGTGGGTAAGGTGCTGATGGATGGGGTGGGGAAGAGCCTCACATCTCTGTAGATGTGCCTTCCAACATTACGGAATGCAGGCTGGCTGAAGGAAGATATATAAAAGGGACTGTTTATTCTCCAGGGTGATCCTACCTCCTCTTAGCCCTTGCTTGCACGTTCTGGCAGCGCAGCGTTGCTGAAAGAGCTTTGGCTGAATACAGATGGTCTCTGAAAAGGCAATCGTACGGCCCCCTCTAATTTGAGTGGAAGCTGGATGATGTAGGCTGTAACTTCCAGAATTAGTCAAAGTACTTCTGTGACAGATTCTTGAACGAGTCTCTCATTATATAATGTGATAGATCCTGGATTCAGAGATGCAGGGACTAAGTTACAGCTAGTCAAGTACACACCTAAAGGTCCCATTCAAAGAAAAATACGTAAGTACAGCTTTAAATCAACCACGTAGTTGAGATCCATTAACATATGGAACTCCTTAAGTCTGTGTCTACTATTAAACAAGCACTTAAATATTTTGCCAAATATAGATTGATTACTTGCATTGGAATGATGAAGAGCTTTGCTACAAGAGCACTTTGTAGAAAGAAAAGACAAAGCCATTATTTCCCGCATTGCTAATGTGCCACGATTTGCTTCTGAGAATATTGTAGTCTGTGTCCTGGAGGTAGGAAAAGGCTTCTTAGGTCTGCTGATAGATGAACCAAATATCTCTGTTCTAGTAGGAAGTAGGGCGGATTATTATGAAAGGCCACAGGAGCTAGGAAAATGCCTGGAGAGCACACGCTTGACTAGGGATCTCCATACGCTGAGTTCAGTCAGGCCCTGAATTTAATTTTTTGTTTCCTCTGTCAGTTCTTGTCTTAATCAATGTCCTTTTCCTTCTACTTCCTCATTCTTATCCACTTGAGCTCCCTTATTCTTTCCTTTCCTATCTTGGATTTGAGAGCTACTTTTTTCTTAATTTCTTTCCCCCACCTTTCACAGCAATTTTTCTCTGAATCTATGCCAAATTACTCATACTCTCCACTTTGTATTTAATTTCATTCCTTGCTCACCAATATCTGCTTTACTTTTGCTACAGCAATTCTGCCTGCCCATAATAAAAGGAAAAAAAAAAAAAAAAAGAAAAAAGCATGGCATGTGCCTAAACACCAATCCTTGATCCTCAGCACTGGTGATAGCTACCAAGCTCCTGGGCGCTGTTTGGTTCATCCTTGCTCATAGTTTTGTGGGCAATTCACAGGCATGATTAAGGTCGTAGCAAATGTCAAGGGTATTTATTCTCCATAAGCAGCAAGAACAAGGTCAGACCGGTTTGATTCCCCTATCTGACAGTCATTCTGTACTATATAACCTGGCTTTGATCCCTCAAACACCTCCGTGCACCGTCACGATGCAGATCAGGGTGTGCATCCTCACCCAGGCTTGCTTTGCTGATGGGTTTCTGTACAACCCGTATATTATTTCAGATGTTCTGAACTGACCAACTATATATTTATATTTTACAGTGCCTTAGGGCTTCAGCAGTACTCCATGGGGCTCAGAAAGGGCCTAGGGCCAAGCTCTGTGTAATGTATATTTGAATACTCTCCTTTGGAAAGCGCACTGTGGCTGTGAGCCAATCTGTGCCACTTGGTCTCAAATGAGCAACCGTCCTCAGCTTGTTTTACATGCTAGTGTAGATTTATCCTAAGGACAGCCAGGGGTTGGCTTTGCAAAAACATCTTGTTTCCCCAGCTGTGTGCTCTGTTCAGATACACCTAGGAGGAGAAGCCATGTGCCAGAGGCTCTCCGCAGGAGAAACTGGCCTGGGGCAAGCTGCGTCGCTGTTGCCTTGTGCCAGAAGTTGCTCATGGTGGTCGTAACAACGTATTTCCAACTAGTCACCCTGAAATTAAACTTCACAAATCTAAGCAGATCTGTCACTGAACAGGCCCTGCCACCTGAATGCGGGTTGCAATTAGGTGTGCCAGAGAACAGCTTTGCAAGAGACATGGAAATGCAGCAGTGAAGTGGCAATGATGCTTATCTAGGGACAAGAAGGTGGTTATTGGTGGAACTTAATTTATGTATGGAGATATTCCCTGTTGCCATACCTTTGCTTGTCCCTAATAGGAGAGTTTATCTGCCACTGAATTTAGTTGGGTTTTGTTTTTTTTTTTTCTCCAGTAAGGACTGCCTGAAAATGCAGAATTGGTTAACAAGGTGTCTATCTTTACTACCTTTTAAGAGAACAGCTTTTTATCCTAAAAAAACCCATCTGTTATTAGTAGTTAAACACGAACACAGAAAGGTGGATTTTTAAGTTTTCCCTTTCAATCTCCACTTAAGCTTTGGCATTTCATCATTATGACTCTAACACATCCTTATTTTATCAGCTTGCTCATTATTTTTATGAATCTTCACAGGTGAAATGTGGTTGCTCACTTCTCATTTTTCTCCCTAAAGTTGCATTCAAAAAGGCAAAAATTCACCAGTTTAATTTGGATAAATGTCCTTCTTATAGATTCAGGGCTCATGTATATTGTTCCCAAACGCCTTGGTATCTATTGTACCTATAGGTTTAAGAAGCACCAGTAGATGGCTCTGTAATTCCTGAATTATAAGCAAGGAAACAAGGGAGACTTTGACAGCTTTGCCTTTTGCAAGCACATTTGATTTGGTGACACCAATGACAGGAATAAACTTCATGCCGACTTGCTGAAATGGGACACTTTTGTTATGCCATGCTGTTTACAAAATGGCCAGTCTGTCCTCGACCCACACTGACCTTGAGGACTTCCGATCGAGCGACGGGGATGCTGTTGTCCTGTACAGGCAACAGCTCCAAAAACAACTGGCAGCAGGATGACACCCAGCTTATGGGAGAGAACAGCACTACCGGGCACGGCCATGCCCTGCTTGCTGCAGAGTGATAAATGTGAAGATGTGGAGGTTGCTACAGATGCCTGAGCCCGGTAGTACCATACCCTGAGAAATGGGAATAAATTTGAGCGTAGCAGAACCGTACTCAACGTACCCTTGCACTGAAATTAACTACCAAGCACTGCAAAAAGATTTTTTCTGTTTTGCTTAAAAAATAAATCTGGCCAAGGACACGAAAGATAAAAGCAGGAAGGAATCGCACTGTAAAAAACCCTGCTTATATTAATCAAGGAGTTTAATCATTTGTTACAGGCAATTTAGATGAAGCAGTAGGATTTCCTTGCTGCACAGCCCCTGCTCCTGAGCAGGGTGTGCTTGCAAAGGAGATTTTAAGCATGCTTGAGTGCTCTGGCTGAGGTCTGTTGGGCCCCCTCCGTGTATTCTGCCACGGGTTAATGTGTGTAAAAATGACTGTGGAAAAAGGGGATTTTGAAAATTTGTACGTGGGATTGTGCACCCGGTATTAGATGTCGGCTGAATCTAAATGTGAAATGTGGCATCTAAGTTAAAAGCATAGGCATAAAAGGAATCCTTCTGGAGTTTGAAAAAGAGCAGAGAGCAATTCAGTTTCTAACAAAGCAAACGTGTTTCATCTGCCAGCTGAGATGGTTATTTGTACGCTTTAAGTAAATCCTAACCCATATGAAAACCATATATGAAGTTTAGTGCTAACTGTATTCTGCAACGTAACATGGTATGCAACATTGCTAAGTGGCACATCAGGACTTAAAAAAATAAGTTAAACATAACTTTGTAACTGTTATTTTTTCCCCTGAAGCAGATCTTGTACATGACAAATATTTCATTTCATACTTCATAATGAAAAATATTATTGGTAAACCCCCAGAAAATCATTGTAATGGTACTTCTGAAGGAAATTTATTTTATAGACATTTTCCAGCTAGTCCTGGTGTGTGTTTCAATGGCACATAAATACTATCTCTGCTATTGTTTATCTGCTTTAAAAACAGATACAAACTGTTTTAAAAAGAAAGATCCCTCCATTTAACACAACAGGCAAAAATATGCGAGGCTGTTGATGTTTAAACATCAACATTAAAAATTATGTGTTTATGTCAATAACTCACACGTACACAAAATAATCATCTGCTACACTTTTTTATAAAAACGGGATATTATTCAAGCCCCTGACTATCTTTCCTGGCTATTGGCAATGATTTTCACAGTAAGGAAAGTAAGATTACAATGGAGAAAATTCATATAACGTAAGACTATTCTTTATTTCGCTGCAGAGAAGCTGCATATGGAGAGATCATTCCATTTATATAACGCAGTAAATTTCAGTGACCTTTCATTTACTTAGAAAAAGCTAAAGTATCCAACAGAATTCAGTATTCAGCACTGGTATTATTTCAGGAAACAATGCTTTTTAAATAAGCTGAGGCACAAGTATTAACATGTTTTATAATGTACAAATACAGTTGTATTTGGCTGGGTAAAAGGCAAACTTGAGTTTAAGGCAACCCATACCTTCTCCAAATTTTATAGCCCAAAATATATTTTAAATTTACCTTGTTGATGGCAATTAAAAATTTTGTTCCTGTTGAGAATAATATTGCGAGGGTGAGCTAGCCTGAACTCATTTGCACTCACAACCTAAGCGCAGGCAGTCCTAACGCAGCAGCTGCTGTGTGGCACGATGCTTCCCTGATAGCTACATTCAACTTCTGCCCTGTGGCAAGTCTGAGGTAATTAGATTGCAATATGCGAATCCAACATGACTCTTGGATTCAAATACCTAAAGAACTGGGGGCAAAAAAATACCCCCAGGTTCAAGTAAACGCAGCCTATGTACCTGCTTAGCTGCATACAGTGGCGATAGCCACTTATGACAAATGTCACATTATTTGGTAATACTAGTTTATCAGTGACATTTGACATCTTCATCCTCAATTTGTCACATGACAGATCAGTATCTGTCTGAAACAAGAGTATTTCTGAATCTTACAGCTTTAACCAGCATCACAGAACTGGCAGAGACTGATGGAGAGATGCTGCTTCATTCATTTCTGAGCTACAGAGTTATCCTTATCGCCATTCCTGTCCTGTATCAGGAGCGTGTTTGAACACCTCAGTCATATTGCATTTCAAAATTAGAATGTGGAGTTTTATGGCCTGTAAAAACTCGTCTCAAAAAGTTACAGGGAGAGAACAGATTAAATAACTGCCATACATAGTACAGAAAAATCTTTTTAATATTAACACAATATTTACTAGGTCTAGATTTTTTTCTGGTCTTTTTCGCTCCATCTACTGTTGGGAACTGCCTGTGTACCTTCAGGTTTTTTAGTCTAGCCACTAGCACTTTACCATGATGTGAATAATATAATTTGTATTAGATGAGATAAATGCAATAATTTTACCTAAGACTTGAGAGAAACCCCAGCTTATGGGATTTCTAGTAATTTTAAATTAAATGCTAGAAAACACCATCCATTCTCCTCTACAATATACAATAGTAAGACCAGATTTTTTCAAGGTTTTGAATGATCACACATATCCATATTGATACAGTATCTGCTGCAGAATTCAAAGCACAGGTAATTTCCTTCTCACTTACCCTATAACTTGTATAGAGTATGCAAAAACCTTATAGTATATATCTGCATTCAAACTAATATAAAGTTTCCACTATAGGTATAGTGGAAAGGGGAATAAAAGCAAATGGAATTGAAGACACAGGCAGCAACCTCTCAGTGGAGACCTTTCAGACATTTTGGAAGTGCTTATGGATACAAAAAAGTACTTCAGCAAGTATCATTATCTTACCAAAACCAAAATAAACCCCAGGTACACAGCCACAGCCACACATACATACCCCCACACTTACAAGCTAGCTGCTCTATGTCACGTGATTGTTCTGGGGGTTTGGGGTGGGGGGGTTGGGTTTGGTTGGATTTTTTGGTTGTTTTGTATTATTAAACAGAAAAGGTTTGGGTTTTGACATTTTCCTGCTTTCTAAATTGGCTGTATCCTTATCCTCTATCAAGTAAGACTGGAGAGAACTCAAAGCAGATGGTATAAAGTAACCAGAGTGAGAGATGAAGCAAGTACTTCAGGAAGAATTGCGAGAAAGCCATTCTATCTGCATCATGCCAGGACACTTCTCAGCCCACATCAACACTATAATTAGGTATCACATGGGAGCCATGGCTAGTGGTGCTTTCACACAACAAGCTCAGAATGATTTAGTATAAAATTTAGAAAATGTACAGATGGACATCTTTACTTTTTGGCACATTGGGGAGTCTTTATTTGAAAAATGTTTTGATATATATTTTTAAAAGCTTTTAAATGTATACACATATAATAGCACAAAATCATAAATATCTAGCCATTTGCCTTACAAATGCTTTAAGTGTATCTATTTTTCACTGCTGTGTACATGTGCTCTGCTTTATATAAAAGCAAGTTCATGCGGTATACATCTCTTAAGATCATTCTTGACGGCAATATTGGGTGAGAAAGCAGCCTTTCACCAGAAAAGTTCTCTGTAGATGCTCTGTAAGGAACTTTCCTATTTGTGCAAATGAAAAGTATGTTGCTCTAGGGGATTGATTGTACCATTGACCGAATGAAGAAAACCACAGACTCCACAAACCCTGCTAGGAATGAGTGGCTAATGACATCTCCTTTATGAGCCAGAAGGAATTATATACCCTATCCAGACCTCTCCAACAAGGATTATTTTATTCATTTCAGGAAGATGAGTGAAATGAATAACGCAAATAAATACACTATTAGCATGCAACAACCTAAAAAATTATATAGGTTTAGATCAAGTCTCCAATATTTGCTCAGCTGAAGGATGCATTGGCGCCTTACCAACAGTCCAGAGGTCGCATATAGTTTACATAAAGAGGATCGGATTTCCTCCCCTCTCATCTGTTTCAAGGTAGGATGAGATGCACGGATTCATTTGTTCCAGCAGATGTTGGTGCTTAGACAAATATATGCAAGGAAGTCCTTGGGTGATTGATAAAGGACTATTCTTACAGGTCGAAATAATGTGTCCTTGAAATACGGGGATTTTGCCTTTCCTTTGTTACACACAGGTTTCTGAACAGCGACAAGGTTTATTGTTTTCATTTTGTTTCCTATTCATTCTTGAAAATACTGATATATTTTCTTCTCCATGAAAAAAAAAAAGTAATGAATCTAGAACTTTATTAGAACTAGAAACAAACAAACAAAAAAAACCCTTGTACATTAATCAAACACTCCAGTTCTCTAACGGCCACCTTTACTGGAGTCTTTTTTCCTCTTGTCCACCTGGGCTTTGGTGGAGACACATGATTATGAAGAGTATCAATCCATTTGACAGTAACAAGCATATTGAGACCCACTGTAAACTGTCACCAGTATGAATTAAAGAAACACATGAGAACAGCCAAACCAAACCACAATATTCAAAAATAAATTGTTAACAGCATAAGCATAGTTCTTTATTTTTTTATATGAGGTTTTAATGAATAGTAACAGTTTTGTAAGTTTAAGTGATAACAGACTGACCATTAATTATTAAGAGTGATCTGAAGTGATGTGTAGGAAGACGTTCTTTTAAAATCTATGTGTTCGATCATTCCTAACTCCTGAGTTAAGCAACACATTTATTTGAAAATACATAATTTTATATTTATTCACAGATTAAACACACAAAATGTAAGAAAGATAGATTGCATTGCTTGTACAAAACTAAATGGTTGAGTCCCTGCTTTAAGTAAACTGCTGAACACAACCTTAATTATTAATTAGGGATCAGCTGAACCTAAGATTAATTATAGAACAGCTGCTATTGCAGACCCATGATCAAGTGTCTGCTCTTGAGTGAGCAAGGGTACTTGCTGTGGGAATTTAGGGTAATAAATTCTTCTATGCTACTGAGCTGCATCGTTTGCAGATCTGCCCAGAAAATACTTCAGATAGAGTGAAATAACAGCTCTAGTAAGAACTTATTGCTGGTAACCAAGATTTAATAAAGAGATTGAGTGGCAGATGAGGAGCTGGTCTAACCGTAAGAGCATGTATCTTCGCAATGGCTCAAATAGCCCTTGAGTGCTGTAGTGCAATATAGCCAGCCATGCTGAAAGACGTAAGGAATGCTTCTTAGTAGCAGAAAACATTTATTTGAAGTAATTGCATGTCCAGAACAACTTCTATCCAAAACCACAGGAACACTATGGAGGTTTTTTTGTGTCTTAAGGTTTACCAAAGTGGTGTCCAATAACAGACCACAATTCACTGCAGGAGAATGCCAACAGCTTGCAAAGCTCAACAGGAGGAAATACTCATAGACTTTGCTACCCTATCTTAAAGGCAGCAGAGACCACAGTTAAAAATAAGTGCTGAGTCTGAGGAAACAAAATGATCATACTCTACTGCCTGGTAAAGACTGTACCATATACAAGTGTGCTCAAAATTCCTGTAGCTGGAGATCTTGTTAAGATTCTCTTTCCTCAAATCTGATTTTTCTTCATTCTTGATGATATTTTTAATGAGGAGATGAAAAGTCCAATGTGGTAAAGCTTATGGTAAATTTTTTAATGGAAATAATTGGAACAAGAGGATCACGGTAGCCTTTGCTTGGGCAATTTGATATAAATGTGTGTGGAGGAGTTGAATCTAAAACTCACAAAATATATATCTGCATGGATTTTACCCTCAGGAGAAAGGGGGAAACCCAGAACAGTTGAAATTTGAATGAAATTGAGAATTGTTTTCCTACTGTAGAACTGAAACTTTTTCAATTTTGGCTGTCACAGAACCAGCTGGGAGCATACCAGTGACAAGAAGCTAGGCTTGACCAGTGTGGGTTTCAATGTACCTTTCAAACAAATCACATTACTAAGTTGTGAGCTGCTACACAACTGGCAACCAAAATAAAGATGAGTATTTCAAAGTGACTGCAAATGCAATGCAGATGGCATAGTATGGGATTAAATTGGGTGAGAGAAGGTTAGCTAAAATACCTTCTAGGTTGGGACAAAATGAATTCTAAGCTTCCCCTTATATGCTTACAATGTGCAGGGTTCTTTCCTTTCCATCTTTACAGAAATCTATAAAATTTAACATCTTCATGCTCTGCATACTAAATAATGAGCTTTATAATTCAAGGGAGGGTTTAATGCACTGATGGTATATGCGTAAAACCATGCCAATTTGGGATTAAGTGATATTAGCCCCTACTCTCATTGTAGTTGCTCCCTTTTAAAATCAGACCTGGTTTTAAGAGCAGATTAAAGCATTTCAACAACATGTAGTGTTTCTCTTGGGAAGGAAGAACAATTTTTATGGTTGGAGAACAAGGAAAGGAATTCGGTATATGCATTCTACTCTAAACTCTGCACAGGAACTCACAGACTGCTAACGCAAAATTGGAAAACATGATTATTTATTTTTTCTGCATCCCAGAATCCCTTTATAGGCTTACTTGTTTGCTTGTGATGGTAGCTACTATATGCTACTTTGTAAGATCATGTCTGTTGAATGATTTCACATCATGTACAATAGTTTACTTTCATCAGTACTGGGATTACTGCTGTATATGTAAATGAGAATGTCTTTTCTGAACCCTGTTGGCTAAAAGATTTCTTCCTCAAAGGCCCTTCCAGTCCCTATTGGAAGAACCCCGTGAACACAATGGAGGCAATGAACAGATCAGCTCTAAGGCTTTCACAGCTCTGGGACCCAGATCTGCTGCTGCTATGCAATGTCATAGCTCTGTGGGCAGCTTCCCCCTGGAATTCAGAGGAGTCACGATTTTGCTCACAGAGACCACTGAAATATAGCCCCAATGGCAAATTATGTTGCTTGACATGTTATGGTCCATTTTAGCATTTTGCTATGATTGTAATCCAGACTGTTGGTGTAATTTATTGGTTTAGATTCTTCAGTATAGTAAATGTTTTGGTGCGATGCAGTACATTTGTCACTGCATTCATTTCTGCATGTTTTATTTCCATCTCACATGCTTTGTGTATTGTGTCAATTATTTGAAGAAGTGTAATACGTATATCCCTGAGGAGAGAGCATATATTAAAGTTTGCACTAAAAAGTGTGAATTTATACAAGAGATTGCTGATAATTTTGGACTGTAAAATCAAGTATGAGATTGGATGAAAAAGATTTGATCATTTCAATTTTGAAACTGTCACAGCCTCCATTCTGCTGACTTATCTTTCAGTAATTTACGTGTCTCTGTCTAACTTTGACAAGCACTTTCTAAAGATAAACCCGTTTGAGGTTTACAAATAGAATAGCTCCAAGCAGTTTTAAAATACAGTTTAACTTGCTGTGATTTCAAAGCAAGAAAGAATGTGGTAAAAATAATAACAATAATTCATAATAGCAATAGTAACCAGGACAATAATGATAATGTTAATAATAATTAAAATATTTATTTGCATTTCAGTGAAACATATACATTCCAATGAAAACTCATGAGGTACTGAATTAGACAGTGCCTGAACACAACATGACAGTATCTGAAGATAGATTCCAGAAATTTACATAAGCTCTGGGGTAGTAGAGTTCAGTTGTCCCATCAGGATCGAGAATACTGAAAGTCACATTCACATTTCCACAGCTTCCACAATAGTATTTCAACAGAGTAACACCACCACCACAGCGATTAGTCACCTTACTTTGGCACAAAGACATTCACGATTGCGGTTTTGAAGCTACACCAGCATACTCTTCCTGCCCCAATCCTGAAAAACAGAATCAGAAATAGAGAATAAAACATTCTTGTTTTCTGTTTAGTGCACACACCAAGAAAAGGAAAAACCTGAATTCTGTTCTCTATGCTGAGGATTGTTGATGCACGTTCAAAGAAAACATGTATGTGGCAAAATACATTGGTACCCTGAGCCGGGGGAGGAGCACAGGTCCCTGCTTCTAAGTATCCTCATTATCCTAGAGGAACATGCTCTCAAGTGATCACGTTGCTTTGTATTTTCAGCCCTAGAATCTTGATTTAATTTCTTCACTGTGACACACCTTTGACTGAAATTGGAGAGAACCTGATTGTACTCACCAAGCCAGCAATGAAAGCACACACATACTGTTGCTCTTTATATCCATGGCCTTCCCAAGTGGATAATTCCACCAAGTGGAAACACCTGAATCTCTGGCTTTCAGATCTCTTGAAAGTCTTTAAACCCCAGGTGGCTGTGGTAGGAGTTTGGTCCCTGAATTATAGGTCCCTTTAAGAACCAAATAATATTCCTAATTTGGAGACTTGCACTTAAAAATCTAATTTCCATGAAAAGTCTTGAGACTGCTCTATGAAAGATCATGTTTTCTTTCCCCTTGGTGCAATAATTTAGTAGAAGGAAATAGAGAACAATGTGCTGAATTAATAAGGTGGGCAGATAAAAAGTTAATAGGCATGGGACTGGGAATAAAGTGGAACATTAAAAAATAATTTCTTTATCAACAACATTTTGTTTTATTTTTACTTTCAGTTTCAAATTCACCTGGCTGGAAAAATGAGTGTTTTGGATTCCTTCTGTAAGCAAACAGGCCACTGCTGAGCTCTGAAGGAGCTGTGGCTTCTGGAGAGGTGGAAGCCTGGTAGACCAGCTGCCAGCAAGCAGTCCCAACAAAGGTGAGATGGCAAATAATCAGGAAAAAAAATTGAGAGCTTAATCGAAAGTAACTTATTGCTGTGACTTTCTCTTAATTGGATGAGTAAGCGAAGTCCAGTGACCCCCCCAAACCCAGCCACTTGCTTTGTCACCGGCACTTTCTGTGTACAAGGGATTCTGTGATAAGCAGTTGTTGAGAGCTCTGCATAAAAGAGAAAATCAGCTCGTTGCCTGTACATGCCAGGTATGTGAAGCAGCAGGCTGCTCTGCTGCGTGGGGGCTACGGGAACAGGAATTCTCTCTGCCTCCTTGGCCAGAACCAGGCTCTAACCACAGCTTTCACAGCTAGGACCGCACACTTTCGTTGCTTGGTGTGAATTTGTCAAGAAAAAAAGGAATGTGAAGTCTCTCAGACAGCCAGTACATCTGGCTTTTATCCTGCTCTCTGCCTCACTCAGGAAGGAATATGGTTATTTTTAAATCTAAGGTCTATATGTGGAGACAAATAAACATAATTCTCCGGCTGGTTCAGAGATGATAGGAAAAGATTTTAATGCTCTAAATTGCATAGGCTTATTTATCGTCTGCTAAATTCTCTCCCCAGAAGAATCAAAGGCCTCATTTGTTCTTCAAGCACTCATTACAGCTTTGGTCACCCTGTTAAAAAAAAAAACAAACCCCAAAACATGTGATTTCATGTACTAGAATACAAATAGCAAATAAATATTCTCTATTACCAGTTTATAAGCATTTTATCATACCAAATATATTAATTAATTGGCACTTTTCAAGTAGCTGTAACATTCAAATGGTTGAATAAAATTCCCACCGTGATGGTGTAGCTAAATGATGGCCAGGAAGGGGGAACCAACACTCTCCCAAACTGCTGTTGATTCGTTGTCCAGCACTTCCCGTGACCATAGTTTCTCTTGCTTTTCATCCCTTCTACTCAAATATTTTTGAGGTGTGTGTGGGTTTTTGGTCTGTTTTGGTGGGCTTTTTTGATTGGTTGTTTGTTTTTTTTAAAACTACGATTAATATGGAAAATAGTATCCTAAGCAGTGTTTGGAAACGGATATTTTATTTTGGTGGGCACCATTGAACTACAGTTACCAGGACTTTATTAAAGTTGTTAACAGCCAACCACTTGTAACCCCTGGCCCTACAGCTCCTACAGATGCTACTTTTCCCACAATGGACTGTGCACGACTGATCTGCAGCTAATTACAGGTTGCGTGATTCATTTGGTCATATGTTTATGTATTTTTGCTAGCCTGCTTGATGAATGACACTAACCAAAAAAATGGCATACATAGTCTTCTTGTTTAAAGAGGTAAACAAGTTTCTTTCTTCTAGGAATATTTTCTACGTTTGCAAAATAAGGTTTTGTCGGTACTTTGAATGACTGAAGCATCTAAAGTTTTGCCTGATTCATTTAAATGTGAACACTTTAGAGGATATTAGTATTTAAGTATAGAAACCTCTAGTGATTCACTTACTCCTTCTCATTTCTTGACCATTTTTGTTAGTGTTCTGTTTTTCATCTAGACTCAACAATGTTATTAACTTTAGCAGATATAATAGGGAGACCTCACAGTATACTAAGTAAAGATCTTCTTTAAACATCATTTTAGCAAAGTAAAACCAGAAAATTATGTTCATATTATTTAAATGGTTGTAACATTTAATATGTTTAACAATGCTTTCTGGATCTGCCCAGATGGGATTGTTAAATAAAAACCAGATGAAAGCAAAAGGCAATAGAAGAATTGGAAGCTCATGGCAAAAACAAGAGTCCAAAGCTCACAGCTCTTCTTGTACCTTTTCTTGTAGGGAAAGTATGTTTCTACTCTACTTTGCCGCTGTTTGAAAACTCCAAATCAGAGATGGTTTCCTTTTCTTGCCTTTTTTTTTTTTTTTTTTTTTCCCCTCCCTGTGATATTGTAAACAGCATCAGAGTGATGTAAATGCTTTATCTTCGCTTAATCTGAGACGGGATCTGTGGCAGTTTGCCTGTTCAATGGTATACAGATTTACAGTATATATTGTAAATCCCATTAACTTGTCATTAAATAATTAGCTACATCTGCATCAGACATATCTGATACCGATTATCAAAGTTTGTTCCTTATATTCAGCATTTCCAAAATATTTCTATTCCTCTCTTCACTTTGGGTTCCTCATTGAATTATTGATCGTGCCTTTTTTAGATTATTCTTTTCATGTAAATCAGTGGACTAGGACTTTTATTTTCATGCTGTATATTATTCTTTCTGGTTTCCATCAGTGGTCCCAGTTATTTAAGTAAAAACAGGTGTGATCTTTTTGGGAAAAGAGAGAAAAAACAGTGAGGCTTTGTGACTGCAGGCAAATACCTAAGGAGTTTTCTTTTTTCTTTGTTTGAATATGCTATTCATTTTTGAGATCCTAGTGATCAGCTCCTCAGCCCAAGTTAAACCCTGTTTTGCTACTTTAGCCATGCACAGGGCACACGAAGTCAAACTGACAGAGCGAGGGGAAGGTTTTTTCTTCTCATCCAAATCCCCTTCCCATCTGGTACTAATCCTGAACTCCCACCCTCCGTCATACTGTGGGACGGGTTTGACCCCAGGCCAGGATGAACCCTTTTGTCCCCTTCCCCACTGTCCCCCCTTACTCCCTCTCCTGTGGTGAGTACAAGCCCTGCGGGTTTGTGTACTGGACTCTCAAAGCTCTGTCATGGAAGGGAAATCCTTATCCTTCTAAGAACAAGCTCTTTTGTCCAGGCACTGGTTTCTCATGCAAAACCATACGTGAGATATCTTCATGGAAATAGTTGCAGTCACCTACTGTGTTCTCACACTGTTACAAGAGAAAGGCTTTAAGTGAGAACATCTAGGTGAGCATCAAAATTAAATGATAATTAAAAATAAGCAGAAATGTGCAAAAGAATGAGTTCCGTGGGTTGCTGCTGAGCCTGGGAATGCTGGTGGCAAACCCACAAGGGGTTCATACATGGATGGGTTTGGAGATTGTCAGACCTGGGTTTAAGTGGGAAATAAGATAGATGGATGGAGACTACATACTGTAGATGAGACACCTGCTTTAGTTGATGTGATTATTCTTTTGCATCAATGAAACAGCAACTAGTACATTTAGAAAAGCTTTGTAAAAGTCCTGAGATAGTCTAAGTTAAAGAGATTACTCTTTAAAAGATAATAATTTATTATGGACAAACCCTGTGAATCCCATGGGTAGCTGAACACTCTCATTGCAAGGAAATCCCAAACTCTAGCCCAGAGGTGACTGGATTCATCTGCAGGTTCCTGGCAGGAAAGAAGGAAATACTTCTATGGCAAGTCGATTTTTCAGTGAAAATCTGCTTGATGCTGCACAGAGATCTGGAATGTGAAAGGGGGTGAGGGAGGGAGAGGTTAGTTATCAGAATCTGCATGAGATTCTCAGAAAGGCGCAGTACAATTCATCACACGGATTGCTCTGACACGTATATGGTCTTTATTTATACATGAGCATCTATCGTCCCAGACCTTTTCCAAATCTCTGTGCTCTGTGGTGGATACGGATTTTACACAGATACTTCTTGTGCTCGTTGCCCTCTCACGGAGCACAAGTACCTTGCTCTTCTAAATGCACATATCTGGTTTACAATGGTAGTCAGTACTACAGTCTTATTGACGGGGCTATTTCAGCTGAGAAGCTATATTCTGTAAATTAATTAGTATCACTTTCTCCTACTGCCTTCTTCAAACACGTACTGTTCTATGGTTAGTGGTAACCCGTAAAATATTTCCAGTCTTTCCCTGCTTGGATAGCACATTTTAGATAACATAACAAACCTGAATACTTATAGTAATGTTTTCCGGTTACTGATGAGGGGTAGAATCCCAGCCCGACGTTCCTGGCAGGGTTCCCGTTGGCTTTATGATAGGTCCAGATTTAGCTGAAGAGGGCTGCGATGTGGGAGACGTGAAAAGCGAGGCCTGAGGCTCGTTCCTTTGCCACCTGGGCAGGCTCCGCACAGTGGCCTACACGGGGGTGAAGAGAGCCTTTGTCAGGCCAGATGGCTCTGCCTGCAAGCCCTCTGCTGCTGCTCAGGGGAAGCTTGTCTCTGGGTCTCAAAGGGACACCAGTCTTCTCAATTTTTACACAGTTTTGGCTGTGTTTTTTTATTTTTTTTTAATGGATTTAAGTGTGTTTACATTTCCTTGTCCAACTGCTGATTCTGAATCCTTGCTGGTTTTCTCATCTCTGGCTCAGAGTTCGTATTTATAGCTTGTGGACAACAACATCACCAAGCCTCATACTCTGGACATTCCTTGGCAGAGTTTTTCTGACAGGTGACTTTTCCATTAGGGGATTTTTCTTCATTTTGGCTCCATACCAAAATTATCCCCACAGCCTGTCTGGGAGCTGGGAGCACTCTTCAGGCAGATTCCAATAAAATCTCCAGATTTGTGCTCACTTCTCAGTGAGATATTCACAAACATATTAATGTTTTCTAATGTAAACTCACACTAAAGTTCCTACGTTTCTTTAGCGAGATTGAAGGGAAGTGTTAAGTGAAATTTAATGTGAATGTATGTGTGAGAGATTACAGAGGAACTAAATCTTACTGTGAAATTGTGCTTTTATATTACAGGGAGACTCAAAAATTGGATTCTCTTCAGCTCCAAAAGTAGCACTTGGTTTCTTTTTAAAAAAGGCCAACATGTGCCATAATAAGAGATTTGGAGTTCTGCTACCTGCCTGAACTTGTGACTGAGCTGAAAGTCTCCTTGACTATTTTACTGCCTCAGACCATGAGGTTTTGGAGTTTATTTTACCTAGCAAATGCACTGCTAAAATCGGTTTTGTCTTAGGATAAGAAACTAGTCCTCAGTCAGCCTGCCTCACAAAATACAATGTCCTAAAGGTTTTTACTATTCTTGTTTTTACTATTTATTTTACTAATTTACTATAAATTTTACTATTTTACTCCTTCACGCAGAAATAAACTGAGCTGTAAACAGAATTCTTGTGCCACTTGGTTGCAAAACTGAAAATCTTTGGTTCATTTTCTTCTGGAGGAAGACCAGAAAACTGCTTTAGAGCCATGGTTAGGGCACTCAGCAGGGGTGACATAAGCAATTTCTTCTTCCAGGGCCTGGGCATCTAGTTCTTATGTTTAATACATGTATTCTAATCCCTGGGATAGACGCCTACTCGGATGTCAGTCCAAGAGTAAGAGGCAATTGTCTCTTTACTTTTCATCTGGAATTGTTGTCTAAACCAATGTTTTCCAGAAAGTGATAGATTTGAGAAAAGAGGAGATAAGAATGAATCTTTGATGCATCACCACTTTCTGAGAGAAAAAAATGAAAAGTGTTTTGTTGCAAAATTCCTGACTATATGTCCCTCCAAAAGTCAATAGTAATTATAAAATATGGAGAGAATGTGGTGCTCATAGAGTAAACTGTAAGATAGAAAGGGTGGAATATAGTATGTGAACAGCTGCATGTTCTCTGCATGATCTTATATCAAAACAATTTGGTTTCATTAATCATTCTCAGAATTAGTATGTCTGTCCCATAGTAATTTATAAGCACAATACATAACCCAGTTATTGAGATATTTGTCATATGAATATATCAGTTAAATTTAATAGGGGGTAAAGCAGAACCTGAAGTCGAGCCATTACTTTATGAATGGTTTGGGACTGGAAGGAGATGATGGCTGACTTATTACCGTGAAGGCCTTGCTGCTTGCCTTCAGCCACCCAAAAAGCTTCTTACCCCATTCAGAACCAAGGAGCAGCGAACCAGCAGAGCTAAAGAGCTATAGCTCTTACAAAAGAGGATACTTCACCGACATCTAATCAGATGGATAAACCCGATTTTTCTGATATCAGAAACTGCCAGACCTGCCTGGTCTATGTCTAAAGGATGGTAGATTGTAGCGACTGTAGGTATCTGTGGAGTATTTGGGGTTTTAAACAAAACTAACTAAATTCTGTTTTCTCTCATATAAAATGACACAATATTTTGATTTAAGAAAGTTGTCTTGGCAATTAATTCACCTCTGGTCAAACTACTTGGGGGAAGGACTGCCAAATAAAATTGCTTTTGTTGGTAAGCAATAACAATATACAAAGTACTGTGGCCAAGAGCCTATTCTAAAAGCCAGAAAGTCATGTCATTGTTCCCCAGGACAGGCTGAAGCTTTTTTGGATAAGGACCAGAGGAAGGAGAATGGTACAATTATCCTTGTATTCCTGAGAAAAGCGTTACCGCATTTTTGGGAAAAAAGTACTGCCAGACAGAACAATATAAATCAAATAACCCCTGGTCCACTGAAAATCTGAAGCAAACCTCAATTAAAGTGTCAAAGTGCCCCAGATATCCTGTTTTCAGGATCTTCAGTCTGACTCAGCTAGAAGTGGGGAAAAAGGTTAATGATTTTTTTTTTTCCACTCCACCTCTGTAGATTCAAAAAGCTTCATTTGCCTCCTTAATCAAGTGGCAGCCATATTACAACCACTGAAAAGCTCATTCACACAGCTGAAACCATTTTAGGCTTCTTCTACTTGTTAATTCAAGTGAAACATGCCTTGTGTCCTACTTAGGAACAGCAAATTGCACCTTAGCACTCCTCGTAGCTACTGCTAATTGTTGCAGGGTTGTTATATGTTATATACGGCTTGAGATAGATTTTTCTACTCATATTGTACTGCTGCTTCATAAAGAACATTGCTTTTATTTTCAAAATCACTGTCTAGATGCTGCTTCTAATTCAGTCAAGTGCAGCTGAAGTCACAAGTTAGTTATACTTACACTTGAAGTGGAATATGACATAGCAGATTAAAGTCCCCCATCTAAATATTATGTTGGGTTTTTTTTTTTCAGTAAACCCCTACTCCAGCTCATAAGCCAATTGTTACTTTAATGGTAGGAATACCGCAGGAATTCTTTGCCAAAGTTCATTTACTTTGCATTTTAATATACTAAATCTTCTTTCCATTAATAGTGCTGATACAGGAGTTTGACAGACAAAATAAAAATGTGGGTGTGTTTGTGGATACACTCTCAAATCCACTGTGGCGTATAAAAGCAAATGAGAATCCTCTCTTTGGCACCATTATCCAAATGCCTCTCCACTTTGCTGGGTGAGGCGAAGGCTGTGCAGATGGTTTGGTGTAATTCACTCAGCAAAATGCTTCAGAGACAGGGAGGTAAAGCCCAAGGTACTTGAAACTTCATCCCTTTCTTTTTGCTGCGCTGCGGGAATTTACTACCTGGAATACTTTATTTCTTAGAATGTTAACAACTTAGTCTAATAAGATGCCATATTTTTTCCAGCAAGCATATAGCTTTGTTTCTTTGAAAGGCTTCTCTGAGAACGCTCTGTAACACAGTTATAGCACCCGCGCTGAGAAAGAGCATGCTGTGATACAGGTCTTAAAACATCACTGACGGCATCGCATTTGTAAACTTTTGTGTGCGCCAGCTTTGTATCAAAGACATCTAATGAAAGCGCAAATGAAAGTAAATAATCACAGGGAGAAGGCAATCGCTACCTGCATTAGTAGATATGTTTGAATCCTTTGTGAGAGATACAATTTCTAAAGAGCTGTAATTGGAGATGAAAATCAATTCGTCACGAAGTCTCTTTTTCCCTCCTCGTTCTCTAAGTGCTGTCCTTTTATATGTCTTGACAGAATTTACCCAGCTCTTTTCTTGTGTATCTTAGATAAAATGACCGTATTTTCAAACTGCAGCCAAACAGAATGCTTTCCTGATGGCATTTTCATAGGGTTACAAAAGAGCCTCACAAAACACACGATGGTGTGCTTTTAAATTTCCCTCAGCCTTTGTATTATCAGCTTATGATTCAGCAGTGACACATGTGTCTCTCGTGGGAACTGAGCAGTAGCGGATTTTTTTTCAGGAACTTGGGGTTTTGAATAGGATTCTTAGGTTTTACAGAAAACTTTGAGCTCCACCCTGAGCAAAAGAGCAACTTTCAATAACGAGCCTCTTTTCTTACCAGGCAGAGTTCTGCCACATTTACCGCTTTGAGGTGTTTTATTCTGCAAGTAGTTCCATTAAAAACAACGAGAGACAATCTGAACCTTGAAAAGAGATGAGAAAACTTACTGCATTTTTTAGGAAATGAAACTGAGAGTTCGGACAAATGAATCAGCTGGTTTAGAATCTGCCATCAGTCCTATATGTGATGCATCACTCAGCTCATCGCTTACGATTTTTTTTACATTGTACACTTTCTCTAGCTATCTTTGTATATTCCCTGACCCCACTACCTGTCTGCCTGGTGATTTTTAGTGTTTCTTTTGCTTCCTAAGGTATTCCTTTAAACCTACTTGGCACGTGACAACTGAGGCAGAGAGAACATGTCATGACCTAGGAGAGCTCTACCTCGTACGGTCATGGGCTTTAAGTAAGGTTGCCTAACATTAGTTGATATAATATTTTTTTCCCTCACATGGGTATCCATTGGCATTTGAGATGACCTTGGGTATCCCAGTTAACCTCCATTTGCCACCTTAAAGCGGTCTAGCTCTCTTACAGGTCCCAAACTGTCCTGTCCAGCAACCCCATGAAATGTCATAGATACTTCAGGGCATCTCAAGCGGCACAGAACACCAGGCTGCTCCCAGGATCAATCAGTAGCTAATCAGTATCATCAGTGACATTTTGGATTGCAATTTGTCATCCTAGATGTCAAGTCTACAAATCTAGAGGTAGATGACAGTGTGAACCACACTGAACTCGCTGACCCAGCCTTCACCGACTAAAAGGAAGCTTGGGCCATAGCGGAGACACAGATAAGATGAACGCAGACCTGAAGACCCTGACTGCTGCTCTTGCACTCTAATAGTTTATTCCTTTTATTGTTTTCAGTACTCTTCATAAAAATATGTATATAGTCTGCTGTAGTCAGTGGAATTTGGTGTGGTTTCCATTGGTATTGTTAATTCAGAAGCTCTTGGTTTACTCATCTCTTTTTCCAACGAGACAAAAAAGTAACCCTGATCATTACAGGCAGAGAGGCTACCAGTGAATCCAGTGCTGGGTGTGATGGTTAATGAGGGCAAGCTACCCCTCCGTTATCTCAAAGAGTCTGTTTTTGGTTTGTGTTATCAGTGATACATGTGTGGCTGTGTTTCAGTCAAGGGACAGCATGGACCTGTGGGTCTCTGCCTTCTCACCTCTCTTGGTCAAATTGAGAAGGGGCAAAAAATATTATTACAGAGTTGGAGGAGAAAAAGTGAGAAACAGAAAGGTGTTTAAAAAGGTACGTGTGTCTATAGTGGATGATCAAGGGGAAACAATAATATTTCTGTTAGACAGAAAGAGGATGGGGAGCCTGAGGGACCAAGCCCTCAAGCCATGCCAGGCATCTCTTTTGATCCCAGATTCTCTTCCCTGACTTTTGTGAACTTCTTCCAACAACACACTGATCCGATCAGGATCAGTACTTAATGAATCAAAATCCTTCAAACCTGTGCTGCTTTTTTCAGACAGATAGTCATACATATGGCCATGCAAATTCTTCATGTTGTTCATTAGAAAAATTGCCTCATAAGTAATCCCAGTAAGGGAGGCAGCAGACACCTTAAGTGAAACATATCATAACAAGTATGCAAATAATGTAATCAGGCTCCATCAATATAGTGTCAGATGATGAACCTGATCCAGCATCTTCACTGTCACGTGTGATTCAATGTTTCTGGACTTCGTCAGCAAAAAATAAATCATGGGCCTGAAAAACTTGGTCCTGTTTCTGAGACACGGCAAGTATATATGTGTACAGAAGTGGCTTCAGATCTGATTTATTATGGTCTCTTTTTGTCTCCAGAGGATGACTGGAACACATGCATTTTTATTTTTTTTTCCTCCAAAATGCTCATTTATGGAAGAACATGTTTCAGCCCCTAAATGATTATTCTGTGCTTGTCAGTTTTAGATTGCAGCACCAGTTACGTTAATGATTTCTGAGGTGATGCTGATGCCTCTGAGGCTGCCTGGCAGAATTGCTAGCATAAAACTAATGAGTATCCCAGCACGACCCTGCACTGTTAGAACATGAAGGGGAGGGGGAAAATAAATTAGAGACCTGGGTGCGTGGAAAGAATGTTTTAAAGACTCTTAATCGAGTCCAGAATAGAAGATTAATCACCCATAATAATTAGGGTTTGTGAGAATATTTGATTTAATTCCATTTATAAATATTTTCCACCCGATGATAAATGGACTCTGGGATAACTTGTAAGCAAAATCTGAATCTGATATGAGCTTTAGAAGTGCATAGAGTAGAGAGGTATTCGACCACAGAGGATTTTATCTGCTGTTTTCATTCTACATCTAACAGGCTTCACATAATCTTTGGGTACAAAATGATGTGGCACTGCTGTAAAGTAACTGTTGGAAAATGCATAACCTGAAAGTGCTTGACATAATCAAAGTGAAAAATGGTAAATTAAGCAGCATTAGTCTGAAGCTGCCTATTATTAAACTATTAAGAAGCTAAAGCCATTACAGTTTATTGTTTATAATTCCTCAGCCTCTAAAGACTTATTTAGCATTTCACATTTTCCAGGTCAGTAATATGTTGATTTTTTTCTTCTTAATACAGTAATTAACCTCTAGCTTTTCTTGCGAGGAGAATTTACCGTATTTTAAAGCTATGGCAATGTTTGTCTTAGAAGTAACTATCAAGCAAACAAAAAGGAGGCGTTAAAACTCCAGTTCGCTTTGGCTTTGGAGTCCACAGGTTAATCAGAAATCATTTTTGTAATCTGTGTGACAGATATCTGAAATTCAGTGTAGTCTATTACCCAGCCAGCAAAACTGCGTGGTCATACTCAGTTCTTCTGGTGTTAAAGTCTGTACACGTGTGAAGTGGTTTTAGAAGAGAGATGATAGCATTGTTCCAAAGGTGGAAGTAAATGCTTAAGAATACAAACAGCATAAATTCAGATCTGCTGGGTGGTACTTCAGAATTTGACACCTCTCTCTTGGTGGACACCAAGTTGAACATAAGGAAGCATTAGAAGGAGTGTTTTTAAAAGTGACAGTCTTTTAAATTTTTTTCAGTTTTATCTCCAGTATCAAATGTTCCTGTATATTAAGTCTTGTTTCCAGCAGCTACTGCAGAATTAACTACCAATACACATATATTTAAGTATGCCATGATTTACTTGTGATTTTTCACACTCTGCCAACTGATAACTTTACCTTGCGGTCCTTATCCAGTCCTGTCACAGCTGAATGCAGCCATCTGTAAAATTACGTGGAGGAAACAGAACCTTAGTGGAATAAGGGAAGAGAGCTCAAAGATAGTCCTGCCTACAAAGTGATTGGAAAAGCAAAGCTGGTAATGCTATGAAAAAATAAAGGGGGCTTACCTTGAACTGCAGTTGCTTCCACTCATCCTTACATGATGATAAATCACAGTTTATGTGTTGGGTTGACAGCTGAGTGAAAGTGTGTCAGATATGGCAAACACATAAAAAGTTTTGTGCAATAGAAAAACTTTGATGTCTTTCATGTAGCAGGTTCCTTGGAACTGCAGTCCTGACAGGAATGCCTGTAAGGAATCCTGTACGATATATATTATATCTCTGAATATCCCTTACATGAAAGTCCTTATATTAAATAAACCCAGTAAGATTCTACATGTGTTTTTTAACATCATATAGACCAGAAGCCTTAACTTTTTTTTTTTTTTTTTTTTTTTTTTTTTAAGCTATATTGTTAAATTCAGATAGTGGGGATATAATTTTTCACTGTCAAAAGGTACTTACAAAATCATTTAGAAAATTATCAAAATAATAGAACTGCAGTGTGAGAGGTCACTTTGCAGTATCTAACCTTAGTGTATTGTTTTTCAAATGTATTTAGTAAGAACCACTAGCATGAATATATATTTCTTTAAAAAAGCAAGCTAAAAACTTATACATGTATACCACAACATGCAGCCGTTACTAAGTTAGAAAGCATCATTGACATAAATAGCATGTGAGAGCATTGGCAAGCTTAGCCATTAAATAACATCAAGAACAAAGGATCTGTGCCAGACAAGTTATGTTAAAATTATTAACAAATATAACAAGAGAATTCCTGAGAACACTTTACACTGTATAAGTCATTCTGAGATAGTAGATGTATATCAGTTTTTACGTGGTGAATTAGTTGCATACACCAAATCAATGTATTTATGATAGGGTCCTATGGTTCTTTGTCATCTTTCTCTCTCTTCAGAGGTGAGTCTGTGAAATACCAGTGGTCCTTACAGAGGCTTTTTGTATCGAGACATCTCAGACAGAGTGCTCACAGATAGCTCCAGAAAAGAAATTATTTGCATAATCTTAATGGTTTATGTTATTAAATATTATTTGCATACTCTGGTTTTGCATACAGAGCAGACAAAAATGCTCTGGCTGCTTTATGTGTGTGTGTATATATATGTATATTCACTCAGGTGACAACATTTCTGCTGTTCCATGATCACATTTGAGCTGTTGGTGTATTTCCAGCTGCGTGTAAGTAGTGACAGTGAATATAGCAGAGAAATACCCACAGGAGCAAAAATTTACAGAATGTTACTGTAAAAAGGGATATATAACTTTTGATCTCTAGCCTAATTAGGTCAAAATAATTCTGTAGGAGGAATGAAGTCTTAGTCTAGCAAAGAATGTAAATACATTGCAAAGAATGTAAATACATTAATAGTTTTAACCATATAGAAATTTCATCAGTTTCTATGAAAATGTATATATGTTTTAAATGTCTTCTTTTACTTGCATGCTTTCTGGACTACAGTTTATTCAAGCGTAAGACTTGCTATCCTTAATTAAAGATATATTTATATGCTCTGATTAACAGCTACTTTGACATCTGTACATGTAAAGCAAGCTTAGATCTATGCTGGCATGAAAATATTCTCGTGGGAAGTACCGGTTCCACCCTATTCCGAGTCACGTCCTTATTCCCTGGTCACTCCACTAAGCCATTGGGAACTCCCTAGTAAGTCACATCTTCAAAGGTGGCATCAGCTCGTCAGAAAACAACCCTTTTGAACTTTTCCTCAATAAAGACAGGAGGGTGCAAAGCTGTTTAGAACTTGTGTAAAGCTACTGAAAAAGATACACTGCTATAAAACTGCAACTTCATGATAGCTGGGTATTACGCCGGGTGGAAACGTGAGGAAGCGCATTACTAGTAAATGTGGAATTGGAGGGTAATGAAGTTTGAGATGGGTCATATTTTTCTTTTAATTAACAGAGAGTGCAATGGAAGTCATTCTAAGCTAATTTTATGTAAATATATGTATTCTGTTCTGTTAAAATTGTTTCCTAGTGTCCTGGTTTGGGCTGGGGTAGAGCTCATTTCCTTCGCAGCAGCCGGCATGGGGCCACGTGTTGGATTTGTGACCAGCGCTGTCCCCGGGGTGCTGCGGTGCCTGCTGAGCAGGGTGACACAGCGCCAGGGGCTGCTCTGCCCCTCCCCCCTCCCCACCGGCGAGCGGGCTGGGGGGCACCAGGAGCTGGGACGGGGCACAGCCGGGACAGCCGCCCCCGCTGAGCCCAGGGGTGTCCCACACCCTGTGGCCTCACGCTCAGCACATACAGCGGGGGGAGGAGAGGGAAGGGGGATGCTGGGGGCGATGGCGTTGGTCTTCCCCAGTCCCCATCACATGTGCTGGAGCCCTGCTGCCCTGGGGATGGCTGAGCACCCCCTGCCACGGGCAGCGGGGAAGGAATGCATGGGCTGGCTTTGCTTGCACATGGCCTTTGCTTTCGCTATGAAACTGTCTTTATCTCAGCCCTCAAGTTTTCTCGCTTTTACCCTTCTAATTCTCTCCCCCATCTCACTGTGAAGGGAGTGAGCGAGCGGCTGGGTGGTCCTTAGCTGCCGGCTGGGGTTAAATCCTGCCACCTAGCAAGGAGGTGGGCATAGGAATCCCTGTGTGTTCGTATCACCCTGCAGGCTTCCCTGCAAGATTCCCAGTACCTTTGAATTAATCCTATAGATTGTGAGCCACTAAGTTATTTTCATAGCTGTGCAAGACTCCCAGTACTTTTGAATTAATCCTGTAGATTGTGAGCCACTAAGTTATTTTCATAGCTGTTCCATATGGTGATCGGTTACCTATACAGTGGGATTTTGGAGTCTAGATCTGAAGGGTATAGTGATTTGAATTTCTCCCTTTTCACACACACTGTTATCTACATTCTCTCAGAATTAAGTCCTCTGGTTCCAAACAGCGGTAACTGAATGGTGGGAGAGGAGGGAAAGCATCCCAGAGGACATGAAAAGTGAAGTAAAATATGTTATAGAATAGTTTTCTCTCAATGCAAGAACCAGGAAAATGTGATTTAGTTGAAAGCTTACAGCAAGAATAAACACACAATTGACTGTATAGCTGAACAGTGAAATTTACTTTTGAAATATAATGAAGTCAAAAAGTCACTGAAACTTGAAAAAATAGGACACATTTAAACGACATATAATATCCAGCACTTCACAGGCTAAAAAATAAAGCTGAAAATTCTTCTTTAACTGTCAGCATAAGATTCCTTAAGAATCCTCTAAAGCATCTTTACTCAGCTGTGGTCAGAAAATACGAGAGTAAATGGACCGTGTTGCCTATTCTAAGTGCTTCACTGAAATTATAGTTGGTTATTTGGGATTTCTGGTTTTGGAAATTAGCTAGCACAGCATATTTCTTCTGCAGTTTTCTTGTCTTTCAAAATTCCATGTTAAAAGGCCATCAACTATGCTTACTAAACTTAAAATAATGAGTCACCTCCCATTAGGTGTTACAGAAAATGCTAAAATAAAAAAAAAAAAAAATATTTACAATGTCCCATCTCAGATGATTTCAGTACATTTTGCTTAAACAGCTCTCTGATATGCACACAGGTAACTTCTCTGACCTTAGTGAAATATATTTCCAGACTGGTACCTTTCAGAAACAACAGACACAGCCATGCATCAACACTTGTGTTTCACTTTCAAGCCTGCTAGAATAACTGGAAATGTGCCTAACTCACACCACAAGGGTTCAGATCAGCCCCCACATCTCAATTTCCTCCCAATCAAAGTGAATAATTTTTTTTCTTGTTAATTCTGCAATATCTCTGAAAATACCTACTAGTAAGAAATAATCTTATGCATTCACTAAACCAAAGTGCTAGCAGCTTTAGACCTTAATTAGAAAGAAAGTATGTGTTTGGGTTTGTTTTTTTTTTTTTTTAAAGCTTGGTTTAATTAGATAGATCATGAGTATTCAGATTGAGTAGTGTATTCTTCTGCAGTCCTTGTTTATGTTGGGTCAGAGTTTTGTGCTGTGGATGCAAATTAATGTTTTATAAAGCTATAGGAGACTGAGAAATTAGTCAGTGGATCAGCAGCTCAGCTACCTGTCCTGAAGTTATCTGTTTACCTGCTCTGCCTAGTCTCATTTGTATTATCAGGGCCCAAGACAGAATTTGCCCTTAGGATTTCTTTAAGGTAGAAAGAAATTCTTCACAGAGGAGTCCCTAAGCTATACTCAGCTGTCAACAAACAGGAGTGGGGAAAGGCTCATCCTTACCATTATGCATTGCTTTTCTAATAATTCAACCTGTAGTGCCTGAGTTTGATTTCATCTGTAGAGAATAAATAGTATTTTAAAGCATGCACCTACAAAAGCCTAGTGTTCTGTCACATCTCCTAGTTATATGAAAATCTGAAGAGGAACATAGCATGGATACAAGAATTGCTCTTTCCAAAAACAATTGCAAAAGTTCTTTTGGACTCATGATCTCATTCATGATGGTCAGTTCATGCAAGCATGTGTGGACATGTATTAAGGTGAACACATAAAACTACATCTTTCATCTTGACTAAGTCTTATCATGCACTTTGCTGTAGTTTATGTCAAGGAGGTGAGGAAAGAGGGATGAGTCTCGTGCAGGTGGTAGATGCTGCCCATGAGAACTCGGTAACACTGTTGGGGTCTGCAGGTATAAGGCCGTGAGAACAGCAATGTGGGAAAGACAGCATGAGAAAGGGAAAGAAAAATTACATCCACAGAGGAAAACACTTGCTCAGTGTCCTAAGTGGATGGGTTACAGCGCTGTGAACAGCAAGCCCTGAGCGTGGCTGAAGCATCTAGAGCGCTGTGAAACGACTGCCGTGTATAACATAACAACAGATGCTTTGCTCCACTGTTATTGGAACCTCACAGCAATTGCTTTATCAGGGATAGTCAGGAATTAGAATTGTTCAAGCTTATTGGCTCCATTTCAGACACATCACCCGCACCCTAGAGATCTACAGGTCTGTAGCTTTTCCACTTACATCAAAAGACTCATAGAACATCAACAAATGGCCCGCAAGCTGACAAAGAACATGTTCCTCTCTACCAGGGGAGCTTGCTTTCTGAGTGCAATTCCAGATAATCAATTCTTGTATCTCCCAGAGGAGGGAAAAGCTCTTATTGCTAGAATCACAACAAATTAACTGTGGAGCAAATATTGCAAAGGAATGTCCTTGCGCTTGCTGACCAGCGCTGGAAAACAAAGAATAGCAGAAGTGACTTAGTGCTGTCAAATAGGAGATACTACATCTGCCCGAAAACTTCTCGGAAAGAGTCTCATTTCACTCACACTACGTGCAGGACATCATGATTCACTTGCATTGCCAAGAACAGCACCTTCTTCCACGTCCTAGAGCACTGAGCCTGGTCAATGCTGTCTGAACCGAGTCAGTTCCCCGACTGCCTTCCGACCATCGTGAAAAGGTACTCAGATGTGAAGGTCGGTTGTAGGTCAGTGTTATGCCTTCTTTCTTCTCCCCCATGCATTCTTTCCCATGCAGACATATCTTCCTGTGTGTACCCTGCAGGGGTGTTGCGCCATGAGATAGCCGTTTACCTTAGGCATTGCTGAAAGCATAAAGAAGGTTTTTCCTTTGCCTACTTTATATGAAATAAGCAACCAAAATGATGACTGTCATAACTTCAGGGTTAGTTCCATGTTTAAATGTTGATGAGTCAAATATACAAAGAATAGCCTGACAAGCATATTTGGAGGAAACTTTTTTCTATGGATTACTGTTCCTCTGTAGAGTGAAGTAGCCATTAGGCTCACACGTGTTTTTCAATGGACTTGAAACTAAGTTCTGCACATAAAGAAAGAGACGGTGG
Source organism: Falco punctatus (assembly GCF_963210335.1). Taxonomy (NCBI): domain Eukaryota; kingdom Metazoa; phylum Chordata; class Aves; order Falconiformes; family Falconidae; genus Falco; species Falco punctatus. The sequence continues at coordinate 4,077,547 of NC_137587.1, forward strand.
CTTATATTATCTCACAATCCGGGCAGAAAAAACAGTACAACCCATGAAGAATTCTGGTTTATCCTCATGTGCATTGTCCTTGACTTTTCTAACTCCTTATCTAAAACCAAGGGGTCAATGCTCTGCCACATATCTATTCTTCCCTCTTTGGGGTAGGTGACAGCTGTGAAGATACATATTTTTTGTCCAAGAAATTATGATCTAATTATTTTTCTGATACAGTAAGAAAGGTCAACTTGTGTAGAAACTTGTCTCCATGTATATGCAAAGCATAAACGTTTGTTTTATCATAAAGAATTTAGTTTTGCATTCTGGAAACGTCTTTCTGTCCTTAGATTAGTACAGAAAGCAATCCTTCTCCATTTGCAGCACAGAAATAATGATTTTTTTTTCCTGTAGTCCTTTAGGTTTTCCAATATGTACTCTGTTCCATTTCATCTTTTCTTTTTGATCAAGTTTATATATCATTTTATATCTGCATATTATATATTATAGTGACATCAAGAGATCCATTGGGGAGGGAGTGGGCTTGGATTCAAACAGTTTGCCTGGCTCAGAAGCTGGTTGTTTTCAGCATTTAGTGCTTTCCAAGATAGAGTTTATGTTTTGAAAGTGCTATTTTTTTTTTTCTGGTAGCGGAAAATTACTACAAATTCTTCCACTCTTTTGCTGAAATTGCTTTCACACTGGTGTTTTTTTAGAGGACAAAGAACATATATATATATATATGCCTGTTTAATAGGTCTTGGCATGACTACATGTGAAAGTGTATATGACACATTGATATCTGCATATGTATCTTTAAATACAGCTTTCGTGACAATGAAGGTATTCTTCATTGATGTCATGACAATGACAATGAAAGCATTCTTCTCAAAGGCTATTACGGCTTAAATATCCTTGTTTCTTTATGAAAAATATTATTTTGTTTTTATATATACACACACATTTGTAAAGGCCCAGATTCACCTATGGAACTTTAGGAAGTTGGTGCTGGGAGATTGGTAACCTGGGGTTAGGCAGAGCTCGTTCTCGTGCTTTTTAAAAGGTTGCTGTTTCTGTAGAAGAATCTATATACAATTTGATGAAATTTTCATTTCTGTGACTTGACATGGTCATAAGAAGTAGAACTAAAAGCCAGGTAAGGTGGTGCACAGAAGGCTAAAGAGACGGTGCTCGGTCCCCATGACAGCAAAGCTTACCTGTCCTCCTGCAATCCAACAGGCAGCACGCGTCCTGAGTATGTCCTGTGCCCCAGGAACCAGCAGGGACAAATGGCCAGGCTCCTTTTCCAGAGGGCAGCATCTGTAACATGCCTGCGACCCAATGTGACAGGGACACTAGAGGAACACGGTGCTACCTAGACTAACCTGGGTAACCTGTGAACGATTTATCTGAAATTGATTGTCATGGAAGTCTGTACCCTCATTCATCATCAACTCATCAGGGGCTAGCACGGGAGTCGCACTGAAAGAAATAGTCAACACGGGTGATTAAAGGATCTTTAATCCTTAAAGGATCTTAAACCATAAAAAAAAAGATGAAAGGATCTTCTCTTTCTCGGTTCAGGCTTTGTCACAGTAAGAGTTTCTAAGGGGTAGAAGATGTGTTTTGAGAGATCATATGTGTCTTAAAGTGCTTTTCTGAGTGGCCAGATCCAAAGATGTCTTGAGGTGCTATTTTTGGATATTTTTTTTAAAAATAATTTCCTTTGCCCCTAAGCTGAAATCAAACTTCTAACTGCAAGTGTATGAAGACTTTCAAAGGTAATAACCCCTTTTACTGTTGCGGAAGTGAAACACCTATATATTTTATAAATAATGGGAGAACAGAAAATGTCAGATGAAGAAATTTGTCACTAAGTATCTGATTATTATTGGGTTTTTCAGGTCAGATTTCAGTTCCTTTTCAGCTATCCTTTATGCCTAGAATTTACCAGGAATATAGAACATGATCACCTCATAAGAGACAATATGAAATATGTGGAAAATCTTTAATATTGGAGGTATTGCTCTTATATTAAGCACTTCATTAAAAATCTTTCCATCCTGTTTTTCTCTCTCTGCCCAGACTCCCCCCTCCCCAAAAGCAAATCAATTTAAGGATGCTTATTTTCCTTGACAGGCTCTAAAAACCAAAGCAAAGCAAAACAAATAGAAAGGCCTTTTTTAATATGTTAAGTATGGAAAGAAAGAGAAATATTAAAAACCAGAAAATATGTACATTCACACTCACTTTCACAGAAAGAGAAGATTCCTTCATGAACTGCTTTTGCATTGGAGGACTCTTGTCATCCTCACAGTCTGACAACTAATGTCACTGTGTTCCAAGTTAATTCCTAATCAGCAATAGGAAAAAGATATCATGTCGCAAGTGGCAAAGCTACAAATCAGGCAGCTACCAATCATTGATTTTTTTCCTAGACTTTCCCAAAGGTGGTCTGTGGGAAAAGAGGAAAAAGATTCAAGCTGTCCTTATCGTTCCTGTAGAGACCAAAAAAAATTCATAAATGAGTAAATAAAAATCAATGAATTCAGTTATTTCTTGTATTGGCTTGTAAAATGCACTATACTTTTTGCTACTTAATTATCATTGAGCTGTTAGGAAATAGGGAAAGGGAAAGAAGTAGTCAACCAAGACGATTCCAGGCACAATTCCTTTTCTTTTCTCAATCTGGCATTGCAGCTTCTGTCCAGCAAAGGATCAAGCTTAGGAATTATGCATTAGCAATCTTGAAAAATCTTAACATAAGTATTATAGAGGAGAGTATTTTGTTCTCACATAGGGTTTGTTTTCTTTTGAAGCACGCCTGGAGTCATTAGCAGCTTGTGGGATTAAGTTCATAGATCACATCTAAAACTTTAATGTTACTCTCCGAGAAGTTGCTTTCTGAATGCTATTTGGATCCAGCTTCAACTCCTAATTGTCTAGGAGGAGCTCTCAGTCTAAGGATCCATTCATTCAGGTATCCCAAATGATGAATATGCTAATGAAGAACAGGGACAGACTCACGAATGAACATAAATTGTCCTTACGCAGATTTCATATCATCACCACAAGCCTGTGCAGGGGTAGGGTGACATTGACATTCAACAATAGCTTCTCTGTTTATTAAAAACTTTTTGCTTTCCTTTTACTATTTTAGCACTTCTTGGAGCTTTTGCACAAAGCAGGTGATCTTGCCCCCAGATTTACCTAGAACATTTTAGTCAGTGGCATATTTTTTGTAGAGGGGGAAGGTATAAATTTGTATCGCTCTGAAGAGGTGGGAATGAAACATTTCTTCAGATTTCCGGGCAAATGTTCCACCACTACTGCTGCCTGGGAATGGTGACCTACTGTGTGCTTTGGGGTGCCTGATGTCTTCAGTGCACTTAAAAGGGGGACAAGGATCCTAATTCCTCCTAAGAATTAATCACCTGTGTTTCTGGCACTACCGAAGGAACGCTCAGCCAGCCCTGCTGAGGATCGTTTGGGTGAGCTGGGCTGTGATGAAAGGTGCTCTGGCGTTCTGGTATGAGCAAAATGGCAGATCAAGACAAACAGTTACAAGTTCCTCTATCACCAAACAAAATTGCCTGAATTGACAATGTTTTGGTGGAGTTTGTCATGCAATCTGACTAAACCACCAGGAACTGGACTCTCGGGTTTTCTCTAGAAAATGTCCCCAGGGAACCAAAGGAGGTTTCTATGCAAATTCTGATCTACTGCCAAACTGATGTATTGGATCAGCTTAGCACCTATCTCAGGTCAAAGACTTTTTGGAGACCTCAGCCTGCTTGCCACTTTGTGGGTGTTCCCTAAGAAAATAAATACATTTCAGGAAGTTAAAAAAGAATTGAGTACTCGGCACGAGTTCTCCCCAAAAAGCTGCAGAGACATGGTGCACTTAGAGCTACTCAGTTGAACTGTCCTGTGTACTCACGCTACGTAAATGAGAGGACTTGGCAGTTTTCGACTGATATCACCAAAATGCAGGGGCTGTATATGAAGTATGCTCAGAAACTGCAGAAATCAAGAACCAAAAAAGATCTCTGGAGGGAGATGCGCTAACAGGAATTTTCAGAGGAAAACTGAGGGTCTACATGTAGCCTTATTTTCGTGTTTCACCTAAGTCCAAGAAGAAAACCAGCATGCAGTGAAATCCTCACTTTGATTTAAAGTCTCACTGGAGTTTGCTGAAACATGTTTGATCTTGGTAACAGGTAGTTATAAGAGGTAGTTATATCTTGAACCCATCAAATTAAATATAATAGATATTAGATGAAATGAGTGATCATTTCACTCACAATTGTTCAGGAAAAAATGAACAATTCTACTGTATTCCTTCATTTTTAGTAAAAAATGGAATTGAGACTGTAACCAAATATATATACTTCACTGGGTAAATAGGACAAACAGAGGAGGAACTCAAATAGCGTTAAAAAAGCAAGGGGGTTATGCAGCAGTAATTGAGTTGAGTTTGTAAATTTAGCAAACAATTTAAAGTCTTATCAAGTAATTGTGTCTTCTTAATTCATTCCATAAATTCCTGTCACAAAATGGTGGGTTTTCCCAAATGGCCTTGTTGGTACAGAGCAAAATTTACTAATAGTACTAAAATGATGAATGTTTTGAATACTGATTATTAGTTAATGCTGAACTGTTTTCTGTAATGATTATAATTTAACAAGAGTCACGAAATCTTATTAAAGGTCTCGGTGGTCTGCAAAGGCAAAAGGCTTAGAAGGTCACTGGAAACACTAATTATCCATGGTCCTCTTCATTGCAGTTAGTTAGACTTGAAGATAATAGCTTCAGTAACTAAAGAGAGCCTTAGGATCACATTAAGTTTAATATCAAAACCTCATTGCTTCAAAAGCCCTGCTCTAAATTGAACTTTCATACTAATCAAACAGTACATCCTGATGTAACTTTTCAGCTTTTTCTTTTGAATTATATTCAATAATCGTCATACAATTAAAACTTCTATATTGGGGTATTTTTTCCCAGTTTCTACCAAAGTGCAAACCCAATAATTTAAAATCCTTGCCCCTTTGTGCAATGGAGGTATTAAAAATTCCCAGAATTGCAGACTGGATGAGGTTGGAAGGAACCTCTGGAGGTTATCTTTTCTAACCCTTCTGCTCAGGCAGGGCACCTGGACCAGGCTGCCCAGGAACGCTTTGGATGGCTTTTGAGTATCTCCAAGTAACGGTCTCAGTGTTTCCTGATGTTCAGATGGAACCTCCTGTGTTTCAGTTTGTGTCTTCTTTGCACCCCACTTTCAGACATTCACATACATTGGTGAGATTCCCCTGAGCCTTCCTCAAGTCTCAGCTCTCCCAGATTTTCCTCATATGCTCCGTGGAATCACCTTCCTGGCCCTTTGCCGGACTCTTTCCAATACATCCATCTCTCTCCTGTACTGGGGAAGCCAGAACTAGACCCAGTACTCCCAGCGTGGCCTCCCCAGCACTAAGTAGGAAGAACCACCTGCCTCACCTGCTGGCAAGGTTCCTCCCAGTGCAGACCGGGATACCTTTAGTCTTCTCTGACACCGGGGCACATCGCTGGCTCCCATTCCCCTTGGTGTTTTCCAGAACCCCCAGGCCCTATTCTGCTGAGCTACTCTCCAGCCAGGCAGCGTGCGAGTTGACAGAGAAATGTTTACAGCTTCTGTGTTATCTTTGAGGATCTGTCTAAAACCTTGTTAAAACATCATTATGCATAAAAATATGCCCAGGTTGGAGAAACGGTGAAGTTGTACTCATTTGACCATTAGAAAGAATGTTTTAAAGCGGAGATAAAATCTGAAAACAAGTTTGCAGGAAGCGGTATCTCTGCTGCTATACTTCATAGTATTTTTCTTTCAGGCTATGTGTGTGAGAAAAGTGTGGAACTATTATTGTGTTTACCTTTTCAGTTTCAACTTTCTAATTTGACCTGATGTTATTCTTTTACCCTTTACAGTACAGCCGTGACATTTTTTTGGCTTCAGCAGTGGCTTTCTGATAATTTAGCAATTTCTTTTAATGAATTATGAAATAAATTGACCTGGAAGCAAACAACTCTCCAATCTATTATGCTACTTCTTAACAATTTCTAATCACTTCCATGGCATCTTCCTGCTTGGATCCATGCAATGTTTTTTTTGTTTAATTCTTTCTTCATTTTACTGGGCATGCAGGTTTTCTAATTGTCACTATCTGTGTCTCTCAAATTATCTCTTCAGCTGACTTGTTGTATTTGAAAAAGTAAAAATTTCCGATTTAGAATATTTTTACAAGTATTGCTCTTTGTACAGAGAAAACAAATCAAGATAAAACATCTTGATCATGAGCAAATTTACCAATTAGTGCTCATCAAAAACCTTTTCTCCTCATAACTCCTTTTTTTTGTAAACAATTTTGAGCTACTGAAAATTAGAAGTAGGGATCAAAAAGAATGGAAGAACTGGAGAACAACTGAAGTTAACAAAAAAATACCTACAAACAAAACCAGAATTTCCAATATTTCCCTGAATATTTTTGCTTTGATCACTAACCAGGAATGTGTGAGTTCACTCGTAGAATAATCTGGGGGAAATACCAAGTGAAAAAGCAACATAGCCAGATCTGTTATTGCCTTCTTTCCTTAATAATATTTAAAAGGTCTTTAATATCACTGATGAAATTGTGTTGTCCACAATGCACACAGTGCAGCCATTTTTCCCAACTCCTTTTAATGTAATTGTCTGTGATATCAGGTAACAAAATTGTTGTAGGAACTAAAACCTGTTGGCCATGGTTGTGTTAAGCTTTTGTTTTTTAAAGAGAGTTTGGCGGTAGCATTTTTGATGTCAAAGGCAATTGATACAGATCACCCAGCACAACAGGATCTTTCTATTCCCATATTAGACTTTGGGAGAGTGTAAAGCCATTGCTACCTGGTGGCTGACACTGGGAATGAAGACTTCCAGGATGGAATGTGCTGCTTGGCAGTGACTTGTCTGGAATCCACGGGCAGTCACCGGTGCCCCATAGCCTGGTTTATCCTCCTGTCAAACAGGACTGTTATTTACTTCCTCAAAGGCTCAGTAAGGCTTAATGAATACGCACAACATGCCTGAGGAACTGCAGGTGAACATCCCTGTGCAGCAGAGTAAAGTGTTACTACGAGGCAGGCTTTGGGAAGAAGGCTCTGTGCATGAGCAGAGTTACACCAGGAACTGCCAAAACAGACCAAAAGCTCAAGTCAACTGTTACCAGATTTTATTCTCCCATGGAAAGTGTCCAGCTGATTCCCATAAGAGAGTTTCAGAGCTATTTTTTCTAAATCCTGTCGTTCCCAGATCATGCTATTCCCATCGCCCTTGCGCGCAGCTCCTCACTGTGTGGGCTAAAGCAGATTTCCCAAGGACCTGTTGCACACCCTGCCCTTTATGGGAGAGTTAAGCTCATGCTGTGTTTACTGTAAAAAGAGCTGTGCAGAAGCAGAAGGTGCTGTCTTTGAAGAAGGATGAGCTGTTTTTGCAGTCAGTGAGGGACATCGGAAGATTTCTGCGTAGGGATCTTGACATAAACTTCCTCTTTACTTCCAGACATTACCACCCAAAGAGATGCTCATTGCCAACGAGCTATCATTTCATTGTGGTGCCATTGTTTAATGTTGCCTTCCTTTGACAAATGGTACCTTTATAATAAAACACATCAAAAAAACTTTAAATACAACACACCAAACTGTGTGAGAAACTGGTTAGCTAATATCCATGCTAAAACTTCAAAAACGTGTGTGGAAATAAAGCTAAAGTAATAGAAACCAACTCAGGCAAGGTAAGTGAGGCTGGAATTCACACTCGGAGTTTTTTTCAAGGTGCCTGTATACCATTACTATATGTTTTACTATTGCTATACATATACATATTACTATATGTATTCCTATATGTTAATAAGCGTATTTATTCAAATTGCCCTGCTCTGGTATTCATTTGCCATGAGAGCCAAATCACAGGGAGAACAAAGGTCAGATTCTGTCCTCAGAGAGGCACGTTCAGCTCCTGCCCATTTAACGAGCAAGTGCTGAACTTCCAGGGCAGTGCTGCTGCCCACGTGCTGCCAGCGCAGCTGAAGTCTTGGAGTAATGGAGTCCCAGGGGAGGCTTTGCCCTGCCCAAAATTTCACAGAAACTTCAGATGGGTTGATTCAGAAGCTAAAAAAATCAATTCTGGTACCAATGCCAAGCTTGTTGTCACCTTTTTGGCTATTTGTTTTGAACTGTAGGCCATAATGCAGATTTTTATATTGGAGAGATGCCTTACATGGAGAATGGAAGTAGCATTTGACTCCAAAATAATTAAAACACTTCTAATAGTGGGCACCCCATGTCAGCAACTGAGTCTTTGCAGGAGAGGGAGTTACCATCCAGCTTGTCCCCATCATCTGTCTCACCAGTTGCTACATCCATGCAAACCCTTTTTACATCTGGATTCAGATCCAAATTGGCAAATGCCATTGAAAAAATATTTAATAATCAAAGAGTTGTTTTATTGTAGGCCTTGCTATGATTTCAGGAGACTATTTCTTTCTTAATTTTCTAGGTTAATGCATTCTCCTGATGACAGATTGAGACTATAAAGTTGATAGAAACTTTTTCTTCTTCTTTTCTTTCAGGGAAACCATTTATCTAAGCCTTTTATAATTACCAAAGAAAACACATGCCAGAGGCTGACAATTTCACCATGAGGAGCAGCTGCTTTAAGTCCCCTCATATTCCTCATTGGATGATTGGATTCAAAACCATTTCCCCTAATCTTTAAAGTCTCTTTTCAAATCAAAACACCAATTCCTGGATTTTTGAAACTGTGTGGAACTTTGTTTCTATTCCAGACGAAGCTCTTCTGCCACATTGCTCACTAGTTCATCTTCCTGAGCTTCAGTACCGTTGATGTGCGACGGGCAGGCCACCAGGATTGTCCTGACTTCCATGGTGTGAACATGGAAACAGTTTCCCATCTGGAAAAGGGTTTGAGGAGTTTGTAAATTTGCTCAAATAAGGACAAAATCTTTTTATTTCCCAGACTGATCCTGAAACGTTGAATAGGGGGGGAGGAGCAGGTACTGGTGGACTCAATCAAAATATGTTGTGTCAGTCTTTTTAAATAATTTTGTTTTCATCTGATCTTTTAGTTTCTTTGCTGTATAATAGGTAAGCTACAACAAGTAACAACTAGAAACAGGATATAATTTTATGTTGAACCTGAAACTCTGATTTTTCAGCAATTTCAGCCTCCAACCAGCTGTAGCTTGTAATAATAAATCAGGAATGTAGTTTTTTAGATGTTACAACATTGCAAATTGACTTCAAACCCACCTCCACTAAAAAAAGGATTATTTGAGGATTGTAAAGTTCAAATATATTCCTCCCTTACTTTTGTGCATGCTCGTTGTTCCTGGTCTGGCTGAAGCAATATAGATAAAGGCAGAATTAAGTTAGTATTTAATGAGCTTTTAAAGTAATGATACGACAAGGTAATATTGAGCTTGATTTATCACAATTCCACTGGGAAACAAAAATTAAAAGCAATTTGTATTTTATAGATTTGATTTTTCTTTAGGTTTACTATTAGCCCCAAACTACTCATAGGAAGAATATTGCTTTACCTCAGCATGCCTCCTGTGTACATTTACAGCAAGGGTGAGCAAAAGTGCTAACCAGACTCCTGCAAGAAGGTAGGACTGCAACAAAACATTAAAAGCAAAAGAGAAATAAAAGAGTAAGAAGACATGGTACCCAGTAAACACTTATGAGTGTCAGCTGGTCACCAACACTACTTTGTATTGCTTTTAGGCTTGGTAGCTTGTCATTCTGTAAGCATTTTAATCTTTAAATTTCCTATTCCATTCACCACAAAGGAGAAATACAGTAATGGTACCAACCAAATGCTTCATCATTCGGTTCCTGAAAAGCACTCAGGCATTTAAGCCTTTTCTACTCACATGAAATGTGAGTGGGTGTCAATGAGTGCCTAAATATTAACAGCAAATTAATTTGAGTCACCTGTCCCTTATACCTTGTATAGAAGATGGGGCATTCACATAAAAGCAGGAAGACAGCTGAAGCCTGAACACTAATCAGCAGCCCTTCTAGAGAACTCGGTAAGTTCAGCTGAATGTTCTGTAAGGCTGAATTAAAAAAAAAAAAAATTAAATTAGTAAGGAGAGATAAGGTCATTTTTTCAAAAATGTATGTCCCTTTTGCTTTCCCTTGACATTTAGGACATACAAAGTAATTGAAACCGTAGCAGGGGCAGTTAAGGTAGCTCTGTGAAGAGCAGTAATTCAGCAGGTGGTAACAATGCTAATTTGTGAAGGAACAGAACTGACCTCTTCCCTTTTTTTTTTTTTTTTTTAGCTTGGGATTTTATTTTATTGTTTTTGAGAGATCTTCAAAGAGAATGTAAAAAAGCCTCAATGATACTTTCAGAAATATAAAATTAATTCCCTTATCACCCAGATGCAGCCTTGATACCAGAATAATGAATGCATTAGTAATACCCAGAGATTAGTTTTTCTTTATGTTTCTAAACCGAGACACTTAGTTTAGGTAGCTTAGATCCCAGGTTTTGGATCTGTAAAAAAACAAACAGCTTACGGTTTCAGAAAGATCTTATACAAACAAAACCCTAATGAGGTTTCCTTTTGGCTCGGAAATGAAAGAGGACCCAATCTGGAACATTAGATCTCTGAGCAAGCACAAGTGGCCCATTTTAAATCATTTTACTGCACATACAGCTGCACTTAGGTGCATGCAGCAGTTTTCCAGACATAACAGAAATATATCACCAGAAAGTAGGAGTACAGATTTTCGTGCAGGATTTCAATTCTGTAAACATAAAGGCATAGCAGGTGTTTGTGACAAATTTATTTGACACCAAAAAATCTAGTATTATTTTGGAAAGTTAAATCTGTCATTTTGAATCTGAATCATAGTCTTTGTTTATTTGACATTTTTATAGCACAAATCACTCTGAGTGCCTCTCAATAAATTCAGTGTCATTACAGCAAGTCATAAGGAATGTATCATTACCTCCTTTGTACAGATTTGAAGACCAAGCCTGAGGAAGGCAAGAGAGTTTCTACTGCACAAGGACTAAAAACATTATAACCAGTTGAAAGACTGCCCAAAAGTTTGTACTGTCTGCCTGCTCTGCACTAAACCTAGACTCTTAAGCTTCACGGTAAGTCCACATCCCTGAAGCACTCCATTCACAGTTTAACGTTACTGATGCTACCGATACAGACTGGTACTAGGTAACTTACTAGCTGGAGCTAGTGGCCTTAGCAGTAACTTTATACAGGTCTTTTTGTTGGATTTTAGCTGGGTGGTTTGGGTGGCTTTTGTTGTATTTTTTGTTTGTTTGGTCACTGCCATTAATTTACTGGCAAAGTCTTTCTTCCATTTTGTTTTTGTTTCTCTTTTTAGGACCCGCTTTCCCTTACGATATTATCTATAGGTGATTTTTTTCCTCCTCTCCTTGTCTTCTGCCAGAGAAAAACTATGCTCTTTGCTGATTGAAAAAATATAAAAATAATAATATATATATACGTATCTATGTATGGACACATAATTATCTGTTTTTGACTTTTATGTTTCTGGATGTTGGGATCCAATTGTTCTGGATCAAGAGACATATCCTAAATTAATTGAATATAAAACGAACAGCAGTCTGCACTTCCTCCAAGTTGTAATATTTCTACTTACATGGCTCATTTGTAGCTGCAGTTGTAAGCTTCCGATATCATGTAATTTTGACATTACAATTATTTCTTCAGAAATCAGCGTTAGTACCACGATAAATAATTAAAAGTACCTCAACAAGGCAAGGAAAGTCTAGGGCTCTGCCTCATGCCTATATATCCTTCTCCCTGGCTTGGCCTCAGTGAGTGTCACATGAGCGATGGAACAGGTGAATTTCAATGAGATTTAGAACTAGAAGTGTGAGGGAGGGGAGGATGTTACTGAATGTTTTACAACAACATATGTTCACGACTAATGGTGTTACTCAAAATCATAAATAACGAAAGAAATGGATATCGTGAGTGCAGTTTGTCTAGCATCTCTCAATTATACAGGCACAGGATATGCATCGTTTATGGTATTGCGTAAATCTTTATTAAACACTATAAAAGGTTTACACTTTTGTAACGATATGCAAATAGACCATTTAATTTGCTTACAGCCCTATCAAAATAAAATCCCCACAGGCTATCTAGGCAGCAGTAAACAAAAGTTTTTCAGGAGTTTGCTGCTGACCTTTCTATAACTGCTGGGCTTGCAGGTGCTGTGAGGAACGCAGAATGTGCTGCAGCGGCTCCCCTGCAGCACCAGGGAGTGACAGGTGATGCTTTGGAGAACTGTGTATTTTCTTCTACTGTGTGTTAGTTCATGATGGACATACCGTCCACGTGGACGTACTTTTTCTTGACTGGCAAGTGAGGTAGGACTTGTTCTGAAAAAGAATGAGGAATGGAGGGGGCAGGTCCGATTGCTGCCCAAAGGGTCCCACTGTAGAGCTGGGGGGGTGCAGGTTCAGCTGAAGCTGGATTTCATCCATGCTCCCCTATTTGTTAGGTGAACAGGGAGATTCGGGCAGCTAAACACCCACTCTTTGAGATATGCTACAGGGTATTATCTGCCTTCCTCCTTCTGACAGGGAGTCGAAAACCAGACATAAGCTGCATTCAAGAAGATCCTTGCCTATCAGAAAAAGCAGCAACGTGTTCTAGGAAAAAGATAAAATCAGGACAGCTTCAGAAAGGCTATGATAATAATCTGCCCTGGTTTTGCATTTGATTCAGTGTTAATATTTTGCATTTCCAGGGTAGCACCCTGGCCCAAAGGACACAGCTGTTACTGCTCCCTCTGCCTGTATTTCAGGCTGGTTTAATGTTTGCCCTGCATTTCAGGGGTGCTATTCAGAAGGTAGGTTGCGGATACCCCCGCTCAAACCTGCTCTTGTGCTGGTCATGGACAAGTCAGGTACAAAGTGAGAAGAATGCATAGATGGGAATTTAAACTAGAATCCTGAGAACGTAGTCAGAGTCACTCATTTCTGGACTGAGCAGTTTCCCCTAGACAAGATGCTCTGAAATAGAAACTGAAACGCTGAAGGGCAGGATAGTGTCTTCTGCCGTGAGTCTTGTGGAGAGAGCAACACCTTTGAGAACCTGGGAGCTGGATACCTAAACCTCAAAGAGAAATGGGATTTAAAACTGTTCCCTGATGTCAGCTGCGCTTGCTTTTGGTCTAGCGAGCATCTTGGGCAGCACGGCATGCTTTTTATGTCTTTCCGGGTCACCTCAAAAGTAGCTGGGTTTTTGGTTTTCTGTGTTTTTTCTAGTCAAGATTGACTTAACTGAACAAAATCACCACTGAAATCATCCGTATTGTCATGAAGTAAAACTGGACAATAACACTTGTGTCAGGTTTGCCCAGTTCTTTACTCCAAGATCATAATTAGTCTATCCCTCCTCCAGCTAAATACCTCAATGGATGTGCAATACTGTTGGCCTAATGCTGTAAGTCAAATCCATGTTTAAGTGCACTGCTGGATGGGTTCCAGAGTCAGTAAATTGAGATTTCAAGATGGAAGTGCTACAGGAGTGCAAAGGATTATAACTACTGCCATAGGAAAAGTACATTCTGTTCCATTTATTAATGTATTTATGTTTATAATTTTTCATGGAGTTTCCCCAGTTTATCTTAACCACTTGATAGAAATGTTTGCTAAAGTAAGGGGAGAGTAGAAAGAAAATCACTGTTTTAAATACTAATATTTATGCAGTTTGAAGCTACTCATTTGAAAAATACCTAATTGTAACAAAGCAATTTGTTGATAGGTAAGATTGCTGTCTCCTCTGAATATGCCCAGCAACTATTATACCTTTGTTTTTTACAGTCCATTGGTAATACATCATTCACACACCAGCATTTATCTCATTGCTGCTGATAGCACACTGGTTTTACTTAGCTGCACACAACTCCATTTTTGCATTTCAGGTTCTATGTCTTAAAATTAAGTCATTCATAGCCTTTTTTATTGCTTTATGTGGGTCTATGTTTGTGAGTGTGTATGTATACATATGGCAACATGAAGAATCTTTTTGGTTCTTATATTTTTTCAATTAGCATTAGAAAATACCATTTGGTCTCTATGCAATACAGACGTTTTATTTTCTTTAAAGGCAGTTGAAGCAGACTTGTAAGCAAGACTGGAACAAGGATTTCCTGTGGAATAAGGATGGTAATAACAGTTTACATTTAGATAAGACTTGTCAAAGTGGTACAGAAGCTACCTCTATGTAAGAGCAGTGATGAATTGCGGTTCCCTCTGAGGTGTGTATCCAAGCAAAATGGTTGGCAAGCAGCAGTGTTAAAACAACATATATTTAAATAGTGGTGGTTTTTTTTTTTTTTTTTTTTTTTTTTTTTTTTTTTTTTAAGAGAAAATCATCCTTCTATTGTACAGATTCTGGGTGTTTTTTTCTTTTCAGTAATATTCATAAAAATTCCTAAAAGGTGCTGGGGTAACAGTTTTCTGCCGCCTTCTGCCTTTAAAAGCCTCTTAATTCTTCTCCCACCTGCAGTGATTTGAGATCTAATGGTGTTCCCATTGAAATATTCTTTTCCTTTAAAAAGATTTACAGAGTAAAATAGGATTAAAACGTAATGAGAAGGTAAAAATCAGAGAGAAGTGCAAACTGTGTTACAGTTTGGAGAATCTGGGGAGAAGGGGTAGCAGTCTGGGAGCACTGCAATTTAACATATTTTTTATTCTCAAACCTAGTCCATATGTTTCTGGTTCTCTTGTTTTCTGTTTGTTATTGGAGATCATCCTTCAGGAATACTTTGTATAATTGCATTATAATGATCTTGGATGTATGGTATGAAACTTCTTCTAGGGTTGAGTCATGGGTTTGTAGGTTTTCATTTTCCTAAAAAAAATTCCATTTCCTTTTAAGTGACTTGCTTTCATCAATAATAATAAAAAAAAAATTCCACAAAACCCCTGCAGAAGATATGACTTTGGAAATTAATTTAGATTAAGATTTGAGGTAACTACTAATAGATCAAACAAAATCCTGAGGTGATCAGTGCATGTCTGGATGTGTTTGAGAGGTCTGTTAGATGGGCTATGACCGTATGAATTAGGTAGTTTGAAGAATATATGTTGTCAGGGTTTAACCTAGTCGGCAGCTCAGCCCCAGGCAGCCACTGTCTCGCTCCCCCCGTGGGATGGGGGAGAGAATCAGAAGAGTAAAAGTGAGAAAACTCATGGGTTGAGATAAGGACAGTTTAATGGGTAAAGCAAAGGCCATGTGCGAGCAAAGCCAGCCCATGCATTCCTTCCCCGCTGCCCGTGGCAGGGGGTGCTCAGCCATCCCCAGGGCAGCAGGGCTCCAGCACATGTGATGGGGACTGGGGAAGACCAACGCCATCGCCCCCAGCATCCCCCTTCCCTCTCGTCCCCCCGCTGTATGTGCTGAGCGTGAGGCCACAGGGTGTGGGACACCCCTGGGCTCAGCGGGGGCGGCTGTCCCGGCTGTGCCCCCTCCCAGCTCCTGGTGCCCCCCAGCCTGCTCGCCGGTGGGGAGGGGGGAGGGGCAGAGCAGCCCCTGGCGCTGTGTCACCCTGCTCAGCAGGCACCGCAGCACCCCGGGGACAGCGCTGGTCACAAATCCAACACGTGGCCCCATGCCGGCTGCTGCGAAGGAAATTCACCCTTGCAGCCCAAACCAGCATACATATTTATTAATAGTGAAGGGGATGGGTAAGGGAAGAAAACGTCATCACTGAACAACAGGGTTTGATGAAGGTGTCCACTCCCAAGGCAGTGAGTTTCTTTCCTTCCAGGACATTCCATCCATGCTCTAAACAAAGAAAGTGGAAAGATCACCTAGGGTGCAGGTTCAGTAAAGGAATTGGTCATATTTAAGGGGATGTAGGTGAAATCTAGGTTCTTATGTCTGAATTCTGACTATTTTTTACTCAACTTCAGCCTTAACCTAGCAGGTCCTAACTCCCACAAGCATCTCGGCATCCATCTCACCAGCTATAGACGTTTTTGTTTGCATTCCTTATCCAGTCTCACTTTACAGTCAGTTGAAATAAACAGATACTTCTAGGTCACATTTGCCATGTTATAAACCTCTTGTTTAAAATAGATCAGATGAATCACACTCCAGAGAGGTCTGTTTTCTCTCCATTGATTAGAAAAGGAGCCTAAATGTCTAACATTAGGAGAGATGGAGTCCATCCCTCTGGTCCTCACAGCAAAGGGTGGTGCCAGGCAGGCACCACTCAACAACCTCTGGGCCAGCTGTCTGCCAGGGCAGGTTCCAACCATCCTGGAAAACAAGTGGTCACCTTAGCATCGTCTCCTGGCTAAGCTCTTCCACTTTTTGGTATTCCCCCAATTGGAGTGAATGCTTGGCATCAGCTTGGTCCTTGCCTGAAACTGCAGCGCTGTTATAGAAATAACCTCCGGTTCTCACCTGCAGGTTCTCCAGATGTTGAAAGCTATGCTGCCCTTCATGCTGGACATTTTTAGGCTTCTGGCTCGCACATACAAATCTAGACCATTGATAAAGGCTTTCAGGCTGCTTTCATAGGGACACTTGGGCACCAAAGCTATTTCCATGCCAAGTAAGCTAGCAGGGAGTCAGGAATCACCTGCACACCACACTTAGAGCAGAAACACTGGAGCTGTGGGGTGAAAAGATAAAGGCTAGGAACTGCTGGGCATAAATATCTTTCAGGGTTCTGCAGGGCACGTGCCCAGAACCATTGCAGTAAAAGCACAGCAGCCCTTAGGACAGCAGTCCGAAGGACCACGGGTGACACTTCATCAGCTGTAGGATTAGAATGAAAAACCTGCAAAAAGAAAACGTGAGGGAAGAGAAAACTTCTCCTGTGTACACACACAGGCATGGCAGATTCCCTCTTCCAGACACTAACGTGCTGCTGGCCATAAAACCTGCCTTCAGAGTCCATCGCTGTCCAGCATTCGCAGGCGTCTCCTGCATCTCATCTGGTGCTCCTACATCTGTGCCTGGAATTCATCAAATATCTCTGAGTTATGGAACCAAATTCCCAACAAGCAAAGATAACTAGAGGTTGTGTCCCTTCTGTCATTTGTCTCCAACTCTTGGTAAGTCTCTGCAGAACCTATAAGGATATTACTTAGTTTTGGAAGTGGTGAATACTCATAAAATTTTCACCCATCAAAATAGGTGAAATCATTGAAAATCAAAAATACAGAAATATTTCAAAGAAAAAGTTTAGAATTCTACAAGTCAGTGTTTTCCTCCTGATGGACCTGTGGTGAGGAGCTGATTCTTCAAGCACAGTAAATCATTCACCTTCACAGTCAGGTCTGTGGAAGAAATCCAGTCCAAATTGTATTTTCCATTCTTTGAGATGCCCTTTGTTTTCTTCTCTGAGTTGGGTAATGAAATTCAGACTACAGCAGCCTGCCGTCTGGGCCTGCATTGTTCAAACTAGCGCAAAAAGACAGAATATCTATTTTTAAATACGTTGTTCTTAAAGCCTTCTTCATAGCTATAAATAAGGTAATTTTCAGAGGCTTTGGAAATTACCATCCACTGATTTTTCTTCTCAGTACAAAATTTCAAGAGTGTTACTCTGTTAGGATTTTCTTTTTCCTGAAGGGAAATACTTTCACCTTATTTTTTCAGACTGTTAATTCAAAGACTAATGCAAAATATATTTCCGTATTAAACATACAAACCTAATGGCAGTGCATACCTGAGTAATATAGAAGGATTTAGGTTTGCTTATCCAAAGTTTAGATGGCAATGGAGCAACATGCAACATGACATTAACAACATGCTCTAACCTGGAAAAAAAAAAAGAACAAACATACTAGGAGATATACCAGGATGAACTAAAAAAATTGTTGCACTGCAAACAAGAATACTTTGGCTGACCAAGTAACTGAAGAGGTACAGAGTAAGATAAAACCCAAGCTCCAGAAAGTTAATAGATGGATTAGTATATAAGGGATTAAGGTTAGATGTTTCCCCTGGAAAAATCCAGGTAAGTATACAGCCATCATTCTTTAATACTCATAAAATAACACCTGACAAAGCCACAGTAGCTGCTGCAAAATCTAGTATTATTTTTTTTCCCAGGTTCAGGTTTTGTAAGTTAATTTGCCTGCTTTTTCCAAATAGATTAGGCGATCTAATAAAATCTATGACTTCTTACAAATCTTGCCAGTTTTGATGCAAATCATTATGAGATGGAGCAGCTGTTTTTGCTTTTTTCAGTAGAAATGGTTAATGCTACTTTTGGTTCTCTTTTGAGTTTTACTGATTTATTTTTATAATCACTGCTTCTTGTTATTTCTTTGTTATCTTGTTGAAGGTACATTCTCACCACCATGAAGTTCTATTTTATAATTATTTTTGAGAATACACACACATTTAGCCTTTATGCTTTTAGTCCGCAGAATAATTTTGTGACTCCTGTACTCCTCCTTCCTCTTTTGAATATCTGATAAAAGATGCTGACAGCAAAACTCTTCCACAGGTGTGAGCCATGATTAATTCACCACCTCCTTGCCTTTTTGTATGAGAATTTCAGAAGCCTTTTGGCAAGAGCTGGTTCTGCACTACTGCCCGTGTAGCCTTTAGCATAAAGGCTTTTCGAATCACCTTTACGCAGTAGAGGATGCAGCAGTGGCATGATTCCCTGCTGGAGGTGCAAAGATTTGCTGTCCTAACACCCCCAGGCTGCTCAGTGCTATGCCCCTCTAGGGTAAGCCTGCCCCTTGCTGTAATTTACCATTCTACTTGCCTCTTACCTACTAATTTTATTTTTTTTTTTCAGCAGCAATTTCGTGTTTATTCCCGGATAGAAAAAAATATTGAATAGTGTCAGATTGAATACCAACTCCTGTGAAAACATTCTCATTCGGTGATGAGTCCTCACTGACAGCTACTTTTGGAGATCCATCACTTTTTGTTCCATTTAGCATGTGCTTTATTTTGATACAGTGGAAAGGTAATTTTTAAAAAGCTGAATGTTGAATGGTTTAACTCAGAAGTTTTGCAAAAAATCTAAACATATTCAGCCTGCAACAAATTTTTATCAGCTAAACATGTAATCCCATAAAAGAATTAAATCAGGTTTGTCTGACAAGTTTTATTTTCCATAAACCCAAGTTGACTGCCATTAATCATACCCCTATCTTCTCATTCTTTATTAACTGGGTACTGTATTACCTCTTCTATTATGTTGTCCAGATGGGTGTCAGACTAACCAGCCTGTAAATACTCTGGGTATCCTGCCTGCCCTGTCTGCAGTCTGGCACATCCATAGCATTGTTCTGTTATTCTGGAATATTCCAAATAACTGAAGAATATAAAAAAATTGGCAGTACTTGGAAATTATTTTTTAAGCTGGGTTTGATGTTTATGCTTAGCAGCTGTTAAAACCTCTTCAGTTTCTTGTAGGCTGGAATAGACTACAGCATCCTCTTAAGGTTAAATAAAGCATCCTATTATTTTATTCCATGCAATGGAGACATAGTTATCAAACACATCTTCCAGTTCTGCATTAATTTTTAACAATTTTGCCATTTCCATTTAGAACACCTAAAACAATGCAGGATATTTTTTTTTTTCCCTCCATCCTGCTTTAGAAAACAGCCCTGCTTTGTGGTTGATAATCAGCATCTTTAGTGTTTGGGGTGGTGGTGGTTAATCAGCTTTCTGCACTTTGTAACTTTTAAAGTGTTTTGCCTCCTGTATTCTGCTTTCTCCTTTGTTATACATTGAATTTTTAATTTCTTATGAATGCCTTCATCACACCACTGAACCAAGTGTAAACGTGCGAGAGACTGGCCCTGTTTGTCATTGTACGCCGCTGTCCTGGCTGCAATCGGTGTGGCTTGGCAGAGACTGCTGCTGGTGAAGTATTGTTCAGCAAATGGCAGAGCACGGGACGAAGAAGTGTCAAGACTTTCTCTGCTAAAAACATGATGTCACTCAAATTTTTTTAACCCATCAGATAATTAAACAAGTATGTTTTGTCAGTCTTGGCTGATAAGGTCATAACCTTTCTTATTTAAAATGCAATGTGCAAAACCTATGAAAAATCCTTCTTCCTGGCAGAATACTGTGAATATTTAATTCAAACTTGGGGTTTTTTTAATATATCTTTCCCCATCATCTGGAATCTGAGAATCTTTGATACTGCAAATGCTGATGATTAAATCATTAATCTACTGAAGCGCTTTTTTTTTTTTTTTTTTTTTTTTAAATCAGTCATTAAGTTTGAATGGCTGTAGAATCATAACCAAAGAAAGCTCCACACTGTCAATGGAGTGTGCGTGTGTATTATGGTCTGGGACCTGAGGAAGCCGATACTGAATTGATCTTCCTTATCTGCACTGAACAGTTCAAATTCTGTAAAGCCCGGGGTAACTTCAAGAAAGAGTTAAAGTCAGTTTAAAATGAAACACCAGCTGTATTCAAACTGAAAAATTCAATTGCAGTTTTACAGTGAAACAACTGTAAAAAAGAAAAACCGCAGGCCTTTAAAAGCCTCTCACTAACAGCATCTCACGTCAGTTCCTATTAAAACATTTGTTTTCCTTACCTGAAATCTCTGATTCTATTTGAAGGCACGTGCCAGTTTAAACCTCCCTTTTTATTTATTTATTTATTCATGGGTTTTGCTATTGGAAAAGCTATAAATCGCTTCTGAACTGTGACATTTTCAATTTTATACTCCTGGTGCAGACCATCAATGAGAATCCCTCATGCTCTGAAATATTCATCTGCTTTTCTTTATATCTTGAAGCTTCTCACCTGGGTCTGTTAGTGATCCGCAGAAATATATACACAACACGTATGCACAAACACGCATACATTATTCATATACAGTAAAAGTACTTGGATGAAGACAATTCCTCAGGTCCTGACATACAACTTGCCAGCCCGGGATCACCAGACCTTTGCAGTTCAGATGCACTCTCCTGGATCTTTCTGGCCTTTCCTCACCAACACCTACACTCCCATGTCACAGGGCAATTTATTTTCCATAGTAGTTTAGCGATGCATAAAACACAACAAAAAATTTGTTTTGACCTAAAATTCTCATTGTGTGTAACTACGATAATTTCCATTAACGGAGCAACTTTCATCCAGATAGATTCCAAAGCACTTTACAAAGTGTCCAACAGGAACACTCAGCCATTTGTAAATGGAGTGGCTCAGCTCTTGCTAACCATGTAAACTGCAGGGCAAATTACAGAGGTGGAAAATAAATCAGGTTTGTGAAAACAGGTGTTTTAACTAAATAAGGAGAAGTTTGGTTCAAACAGCAGCACTTGTACACTGGCACCTTACCAAAATTTCTGTAAAAATTCCAAATGCCCAAGAAGTCACCTAGGATAAAAATATGTCCTGTCAGACTGGACTTCCACCACAAATGTGAACCTCCCCCGGCGACCTCCATCATCTCTCAAAATGAACATAACCATTTTTAGAGGTTTATCATTCAATCAGGTATAATTTTTTTTTGGCTCATGAGCTCTGAGTACATTCCTAAAAAGCGCAGGAAATCATATTTTGTCAAGAGTTTAAGTTTTTCTTATAGAATAGGCTGCATGTGTTCCTTCTGGTGTCATGTACCAAGGGACAGTCACAAATGCTTATTTTTACCCAGACCAAGACCCATAGGCTCCTGCAGAAAGTTAATTCTGGTCACTTACATTACATTTCTGTTTAGGAAGAACCCATTTAGTAGAGGAACCAGTCATCAGTATAGTCTCCAAAATGTGTGCTGCACTATAGGCTAATAAATAGAAGCAAATCCGTTCAGATTAGTAAATTAATATTGAAAAAGCTAACTGCAAAACAGAATATATTTTTTTCTGTTCAGTGCTACATCATAGATAGCTGCTGGTAATTCTGTTCATTTCTTTCATTGGAGAGAGGTTTTATGCTATGTATATTATCAAAAAGAAAGCATCACTAGTCTTAGAAAAGTGAGAAATGAGGATGTATAAAACTACTCATAGTCACAGAAGGTATTAAACACAGAGGAAGGGTGGCAAAGTCTTTTCATGGCAAATTTACTCCTGTCGACTTGATGAAGTTTTCTCAAAAACAACAACGTCCAGGCTCTCTGAAGTACAGGCAAGCTATCACTGAATGACTGTGAGGAAAAATAAAATAAAAGCCATTTTTACAATAAGTCAGTTTGAAACAGGAGACCAGTTATAGAACAATGTTTGTGAGCAGCGGGGAAATAATTGCTCAAGGTCTATAAAGCAACTCACCTGACTAGAAGCTGCAGAGCTGTCAGTCGTGAGCTAAAAGTTCTTTAGTGGATGGGCAACTGCAGCATGTGTCTGCTTTGGATCAGCAAATCTTACCAAGATTTAGTACCCGTAGCTGTGAGTTTTGATGGTGGTTTGAAGAGAGAAACCTTTGGGAGTGGAGACCCAAAGGACTTCAATCTCTTACTATTGTTTCTTCCAAAACAGCATTTAAGCATCATGGAAAAGCATGACAGTTTTGTTTTCACTTCCACCAGTTTAAGGAGACTTGGGGTGCATGACCCAGCTCCTTGCCTTTGTCACACCTCTAAATTTGTTGAACGTGGGAGGACAGCCCCTCTATGTCTCACGAGCACCAGGACTCTCTGCAGAGACGTGTGTGCATACCCAGAAAGACTAGTGGGAGATATGAACACAGACCAAGGGGACAGCAGAATTCAGCTTTTATGACACAAATAATGGTACAGACTATCTTGCACTGGAAACACTCTATGGGTCAGGTTAAGCAGTTCTGAAATAGCAAGGGTAATAGTATTGATTTTGAAGGAATGTCTGGTTAATTTTTCACAAGGCGTAGATTCCTGAAAAATCAATAACTTTCTGCTGTATCTTTATTCTTCTGAATAAACTTTGTCTGTCTAAGAAACTTGATTCCTAAGCTCAGTTAGATTCATAAAACATTCACAGACATACACAGCACAAAAGAAACACAAGCTTTCCCAAGCAGCAGTGAGCATTTAACCCCAAGGTAGGACAAAGTGAATTATGCTTCCTTGATATTCTTGTCCTTGCACAGATGTGATTTCTTTTTTTCTTTAGTGCTGGAACTTTCTTTAATTTTGTTGGTGATACACAGGCATCTACTCAGAAATTCTTTTAAAGTTTCCCTTTGTCCTGTGAATATTACATTTACTTAACACGTTTTACATTTTTAAAGCATATGAAAGAAAGATAACTACTCCTACAAATTACATAAGCAGGGATGCACATGGTGCTCCCGCTACACCAGGCTGGCAAGTGCTCTTTGAAGGAGACATAACACAGCTGGAAGGGCAACAAAAGGAAGAAATTGTAAGAGATCAATGTAAAATTAAGGAATTTCACCTAGAGGAGGCTGGAGTAAACTCTACCTTGAATAACACCACGAAACCTTGCTGTGCTATGTTAGCTACTAGGTTAATCTTCCTGCGTCTGATCTGTTTAGCTCCATTGATTATGGAGCACCTAGGGAATTAAATCTCTTGAGAGCAGCGTCTGCATTTACATGTCTGAAACTAAACCTTGTAAATACCTTTCTTCTTTCTCCGGAAAGATGCTGACTAGGGCTACACAGCCATACTGCACAACTCCTGATCTCAGTTACAGTTTCCCAAGTGTGCTAAATTTGCCTTTGCATCATAGAGTTTCCTCCGTGCTAAGCTGGCCTCCGAGCAGATTTTCTGTCGTGCCAGGTGGACATAAAAAGTAATCAAGACTTATACCCTGAGCAGGAGCCTCTTCAGTTTGTACGAAAGCCCACAGCCGAGAGTGGCATACTGAAAAAGAGCCTCCCCTAATCACATGAAAGGCAGGCAGGCAGTAATCATGCTGCTCCTCTTCTTAAAGGCAGGGAATTAAATGAGTTGTGAACCGCACTCCCCTCTCCTCCTTAATCTCCCTTCCTCCTCAGAGACAGCCTGTTACAGGCAAGGACTGGAAATGCCAGCAGACCGGACAATTTCACACCAACCAAACCTATTTCCTGCAACAATTTTGATATCTTCCCCGCCCCTCAAAATTTGTATTTCACATGTAATTTAAATGTACTGTATTTTAAATGTACTGCTATCCATGCACATTTGCCGCCTTTTGTTATAAAAAGCCTGTTTAGAAGGTCTGTAACTAATTTGCTATGGCAATAGGGAGGGAAGTAGAAGTAGTTAATTAGCACCAGAATAACAACCCCTCCTGCGGACACCTAGCAAAGCAGGGGAGCGGGATGCAAACCTTCCACAGTGGATGTCACTTTGAGTACCGTTACTTAACTGTCACGTCTGCACAGGACAAACACAGCCTTACAGGTAGATGCAAGGCATGGTACAGCCTGCTTTGAAGCTTGAGAGGGGACTCGAGTCCATGTATCTACAGCAAACTTGGAGAGTTCCAAGGCAATTCTAAACTTAATCAGGATGGTTTTGTTTTTGGTTTTGTTTTTTCTCCCCATATAATCCATGACAGAGAGGGTATACAAACCTGGATACATCTTTAAATTTTCATATCCTAAAACTATTTCTGATTAAAGGCTGCAGCCATGAAGACATATAATTTTAGCAGCAGAGATAGCTGTGGTTACAGAAATTTTCATTGGTTTAGGTAACTGGCCACAATGTCAGTCAGAATTTATAAAAAAATATTTCTGAACTATATAGTTTTATTTACTCTTCTTTATGCACTGTGGTATTATCTGAGGTTTGGTGATGTTTTTTTTCCAGAAAACTTACAGCAACGTGCAGGAAAAAAAAGAAAAAAATGCCATTAATTTCACTCCTTCCCCCCCCCTCCCCCTTCTGATCTTTCAAATTTTACGTCACAAATCTTTAAAGAAATTCTCTGTGGAAGTGGAACTGAGAAATAGAACCCTTTGCTTATCACTGCAGTACTTACAGAAACCCTGCTCAGGTAGTATCTCAAGGACAGACTAAACAGGTTAGGAGCAGGAGCTGCCTGGAGTGCCTCCGTCACTAAGCAGATTCTATAAGGCTGCAAAGGTGGCTTGAAATCTTACAATAATAGATTTTCTTCTAAGCTATCTGTAATCACCTGTACCCGATCTCACCCGAGTGACACCGGGAAGCAGTGAACACCTTTCTCACAGCTGGGTGGCACAGTGCTACAGCTCACCCTGTGCACAGGACAGTAACCAACACCACATCCTCTCTCCATCATTACAGAAAAGGTCTCCCACAGAGGAGCCATTCTAATTTTTTTTTTTTTCTCATCATTCAGGAGCTAAAATTCCGTGAGTTTCTAATTCTGGTGCTACAGACCAATGTAAGATATCACACCGTGGGGAAAAAAAATATCTTTGCATTCTTACTTCTTTTATGGGAGTATGATGGCAACAACTCGATACTCAAAGGTACCTAATTCCCTGTGGAATAACATGAGGTCCTAGTTATCTAATTTATCCCAGGTAAAAGACCTCTGACCTCTACAGACCTGGACTAAGGATGGAATTGGGCTTAGGAACAAAATTGCCACAAGTCTTACTTTAAGTTTCAAGATGGAATGAAGCCAAGGCCAGTCAAAACCCACAAAGTTTCCCTTGGTTTAACGTCAAGTCCTTAAGCTTCCTGTGGTTTTCATGAGAGCACATACATCAGCCTGGGATTAGCAAAAAGAGGATCCACATTTTTTCCCTTCAATGCCTTCTGGTGCATTTTACGCTTAGAGCAAAATTCATGTTACCCTAAGGTTACATTACGAAAATTTTGCAGCAATCTACTGAGAATAACCAGAGTATATATACAGAAAAGTCATACTAAGGTATTTTTATTACTGTATGTATTTCTTCTATGCTTCTTCCAAGTACCACTTGAAATCTCTCATTCTAGGAAAGATTGTATCTTTGAATTTCAAATCAGAGAGGGAAAGGCATTTTCAAACTCTAATTTGTTCATAACCATTGTCATTGAACAAAGACAAAGCTAGTTTTTAAACCATGTTCTATAATAACAATAGGAACGAGAATAACATATGCTGAATGCATAAGCAAAATGCCAGTGACTGGAAGATTAAGGCTTTCTCTTGACTTCATGCAAAACATTTCACAGCTGGTATTTCAGCAGAGGCATGCTCAGTGCGAAACCTCGTTGCCAAGGAAAATGTTTCATTTTAACAGCTTTTTCTCTTTATCGGGTGTTTGTTTCAGAGTAGAGAAGAGTTTACAAAGAATATTTTGATTTTAAGAGTATAAAAAAGAAACTGATTCCTCTAACAAACTTGCTCAATTAATCTTTTTCTTCCCTCAAGTAAATTGCTTTTATTTTCTTTTGTAAAAGGAAAAGCACATCGGGCGTAGAAGGCAAAGTACATGGAAAAGATTAACTTCTCTTGATGGTGGCCAGATTCATCAAATAGCATATGCTGGACTTGGCAATCAATAGTCCGCCTTCCCTCTGTTCCATCCTTCCTCCCATCTCTTCCTCTGATCCTCCTCATTCCAAATCCACCATAGTGCTGTCACTCTGATTGCCTGTCACAAGCAAACAGAATTAATTCTGTGAATCTTTGCCAAGTTGAAACTAGTGATGCTTCAGAGTGGTGGGCAAGGTGGGATATGAGAAAGCTTCCACCCAAATTAATCTTTAGCCAGTGCTCCAGCTCAGCAGTTATGATAACAAGACGCAGCACTGGCTGCTGGCCCTATGGAGGCTACCGTTAGAACATGGTTATTTTCTATAGGGTCAATATTTCACCTTCATTTTCTGCCCAAATAGTAAATATACCAGAACTGTTTTTCCCAAGACATGGAGATGATCCTTCAAGACTTCTGAAGCTTTTTGGTAGAAAAAACACCAACAAAATACTGTTTTTCTAGGGGATGCATCATGTAGGATATGTTATTCCTTGCAAGAAATTAGAAAAAATAAGGTTTCTACAAATATTGCAAGGAGTTGTTATATAGTTAAGAGTCTTCTGCAAGCTGACTGGCACAGGCACTCCAGATGGGACATAACAGTAGTGGGAACTTGCTACAGGTCTCCCCATTTCCCTTTGTGCTCCACCAGGAATAATTTTCTGGCTGATGTAAGGCACAGTGCTGGATGTGGGAGAGGGACATTTGGTGCTTCACTGCTGCAGTTCTGACCAGCAGAGCTTTTCTGGAGCACCCAAGAAATCCTTTAGGTATGAAAGGGCCAAAAAGAGCAGTGAGTAGCTAATATACCACAGGCAATATCACCAGGTTGTTCTTGTTGCCAGTGTCAGGTTTGAACTTTTTCTATTGCTTCTAGCTGCACGCAATGCCAGAGGGTCTCCTGGGCACCATGGTACCAGCAACATCTGAGGGACCAGCCTGGAGCCAGCTGCTTTGAAAAATTCAGCCTGTGGGAATTCCTATAGTTACACTCATAAATGGATCAACTCCATCATTTAGAAGATCCCAGATGCAGTGAGAGTTAATGCAATTGTAAAGGACAGCTACATGAACAAATATCTGAAGAATAGGAACAGCCCATGGGAGTCAGAGAGCTGGTACAAGAAGATTAAACTTGAACTAAATGATAAAACATAACAAAGGAGAAATATACTCCAAAAACACTTTGTGATGTATAAAAGACTGATCAAGATTACACCCCTCAAAACGGTCTGGATTATTACCTGTGATAAATCAAGCTGGTCCTCATGTTTATGAGCCTCAGCTTTGTGCAGCGTCCACAACAAACACTGAATAAACCCTACAACTGTATTAGTTTACTATTATTATTGCAATATTTCTAAGATGTAGCCTACTCTCATTTTTGTTACGCTTCTAGATCAGGGTAAGTGAAAAGTGCAGCCTCTTTGTGATTTGCAGCACCCAGCCTTGTAGGACGTAAACTACCATAGGCTCCTGATCTTCAGATATACATTAATTTATTATGGTTAATAACTATACTGATGAAAATGGAGTTCATGAAGCTAAGGCCTGAATATTGGCACTATTGTGCAGCTAGAGGTCATACAGAGTTCTCAACAGCCCCTTTCAGTGCACCTTAATCCGTACTTAATCCCCCGGCTATTACAGACCCAGAGTTTTCACACATTGCCCTGCCAACATACATCAATCCCGCTCTGTGAAGTGTCCCCTGTTATTCCTGTTCCACACCTTCCTTTAGGAGAAAAATGGATGTCATTTTTAATGGTATAGTGAGATCTGTAATGTGGATAAACTGCACCTGGGGGATCAGATTGAAGCCATTAAAATTATTTTCACGATGGGTCCTAATGCAGTATGGGAGCACTAAGCTCCAGAAATAAAGGGCATATAGTGATTTACTGCTTTAGCCCCCATTTTTTGCTTTGATTTTGTTATTTGTTTGCTCTGTAACTTTCATCTATTTCCTAAACCCTTGAGCATTCAGAAAGTCTTGGCAACAGAACTGCATTCAAACGTACTGTGGCTGGCTGATAGCTCCGAAGCGCTCAGAACATACCTTCATTATCCAGACCAGAATTAATTGACTCTTTGTAGCACAGATTACATTGATATGAAATAGGCTATTATACAGTAGGAATACAGCATTTAAAGACCTTGTGGAATGGACACAATGCTCACTAGGTTCGTATTGATTTCTCCAAGCAGGAATTATGATGAAAAACTAATTTCAAGCTAAGTTTCACTAAGATTGAATACAGCTTTGTGTTAGTTCAATTGCTACACACCAAAGAGTGAGATATCATTCAAAGAACGCAACTTGTTCAGAGCGATTTCTAGATCACTGACATTCTCTTAAAAACAGCTGGTAGGATTTACCAACAGGCGTTCAAGAAAACCTCAAAGCCTGTTGCATCACTTTAAAGTCATTCCATTGGTCCTTAAAGCTGGGAATTTTGATTTTCATTATTTCTTGTTAGTGGAATAGGTGGAAGAATACAGGGATTATGCCCTTTTCTTCGCATGGCTGTATTCTTTCTTCTGCATATGAATTAAGAGATTTTAAATATTTGGAATATCTAAATTAGAGGGGCAATTAAGAAGTGTAATTTTTCTTACAGTTGAAGTCTGGCAATGAATTCAGTGACTTTACTGTATCCTTAAGGGATACAGAGTGTGAAGAGCAAGCATCTCTGGAGACAGGTTTTGAAATGTTGCATAAATCAGGGTCTCCTGAAACAGTGGACATAAACTGTTCTAATGGTTCACTGAGAAATGTTTCAGTGGCCATTTGGTATAAGAAATGCTATTTTCCTCTCTTTCTATTTGTCTTGGGTGGAACATGTAAGGACTGGGAAATTGATTAGTGGTTTGGGAGAACTTGCAAGAAGAAAGCAAAAAGGAGAAAAAGGTTTAGCAAAGGAACTGCAGTTTCTTTCGCTCACCACACGAGACATGCTACAATCTATGTGGCTTTGCCATTTTTTCCATTTATCTACAACAGCATGATCTTAATGTCAACAAACGTGGGTATATAAAGTACAGCGTGTGGCTATGGGAACAGAACCCTGCAATGGCTAGACAGTTATCTTGGTACAGGAGTGTTCAGGGTAAAATCTGCAATTATGTGATTGTAATCATATCACAGAAGATGTACTGAATGTAAAATAACTCCTCAATGCATTTCTCCTTTGGACTGAATTAATTTATTCTTCTGAAGTATAGGTAGCTGCCAGCTGCAGCTAAGGACCACCCAGCCGCTTGCTTAATTCCCCCACCGGGGATGGGGGGGGGTGGGGGGGATATCAGAAGAATAAAAGTGAGAAAACTTGAGGGCTGAGACAAAGACAGTTTCTAGGGAAAGCAAAAGGCACACACACAAGCAAAGCCAGACCCGGAATTCCTTCCCCGCTGCCCGTGGCAGGGGGTGCTCAGCCATCCCCAGGGCAGCAGGGCTCCAGCACATGTGATGGGGACTGGGGAAGACCAACGCCACCACTCTGAACATCCCCCCTTTTGTCTTCTTCCCCCAGTTTCTATACTGGGCATGATATACCATGGTATGGAATGTCCCCCTGGCCAGTTGGGGTCAGCTGCCCTGGCCGTGCCCCCTCCCAGCTCCTTGTGCCCCTGCTCACGGGCAGAGCACGGGGAACTGAAAAGCCCTTGACTGAGGGTGAGCCCTGCTCAGCAACAGCTAAACCATCAGGGTGCTGTCAGCATCGTTCTCGTACCAAACCCAAAACACAGCGCTGCACCAGCTACTAAGAAGAAAATTAACTCTATTTCAGCCCAAACCAGGACAGTAGCATACCCAGACTATTGATTCTTACCATAATCAAGGCTACCGCTAGTCAGAACATGCCAATCTTTCAATAGTACTTTCACAGGTCACAACAAACCACAATTCTCTTCCTGTCTATCGATGAATTAAAGTAAAGTTGCACCAACAGAAAGGTAAGTAAATTGCATGCATCTGAATCCCATATGTGAAAATGCTTATGCTCATAAGTATGCTGAAGACCTCATTGCTCTCTACAGCTTCCTGGGGAGGGGACACAGAGAACAAAGTGCTGAGCTCTTCCCCCTGGTACCCAGCGGTAGGACACGTGGGAATAGTTCAAAGCTGCACTAGGGGAGGTTTAGACTGGACATTAGGAAGTGTTTCTTTATTGAGAGGTTGGCCAAGCACTGGAATGGGCTTCCCAGAGGGGTGGTCGTTGCCCCAAGCCTGTCAGTGTTTCAGAGGCATTTGCACGATGCCCTTAACAACGTGCTTTAACTGCGGGTCAGCCCTGGAGCGGTCAGGCAGTTGGACCGGATGATTGTCGTAGGTCCCTTCCAACTGAAATATTGTATTGTATTCTATGGGTCTGTTGGAGATGTTCCTAATATATCCATAATTCTTTAAGTATTAAAAATATGTTTATGTGAATGTAATTGTTTATGTGTATTATTGACTGAAGCCCTCTGGTTTACTTAACTACATAAGTGTTAAAGACACAGGAAGCAGCAAGGTAAGAGTCTTTATATTGCTCATTCTTCCCTAGCAACATAAGATGCATCTTTAGCTGGAGAATGGCCTTTTTTTTCATGGAAATTCAATGAATGAATGCTGGCCAAGAGAAATAAGTGTGTTTAAAAAAAGAAAAAAAGAAAAAAAAAGCCTACAACAAACCAAAATCACCCAATCCCTGTGAAACAGCAAACAACAATTTATAAAATCCTCAGTGAGATGGGGGGAAAGGTATCCGGCAGTTTAAGTGTGAAGTTGTTATCAAAACTGCTTGTGGTATTTCAAGTCTACTTGCTGTACGATCGCTGCTATTGAGCTGATCACTGGGAAGAGCGAAAACAGGGCAGAAGGGACCGCTGCAGAATCTAACCTGACTCCCTCTGCACTCGGTATACAATTTTACATCGATATTCCCTGACACAGACCCTTGAGTACTGTTTACTGAACTGAAAGGAAAGCAGGGCAACTCTGAAGACCTGGAAATTTTAGGAGGGACTGAAATTAATAAACGTAGGATAGTAATTTGAAGTTTTTTTCTAGTCACAAAAGAAATAAAGGTCTGAACCATATTCCAAGAGGAAAGAATAGTGAGAACAAACCCCTCTCCCAAGCCATCTGTAGGCAGTGTGATGTGACATTATGAATTACAGGTATAAGGCACTATGAAATAATTGCCTGCTTTTATGGGAATTGGATTCACTGACCTTGGAGGTTCTTGCAAGTCTTAAATTCCATGTCTGTCTTTTTGATCACAACAGCAGGAAGGGTGCTCATGCCTTCAGCCCTTGTCTGAGACTGGAACTCAGTTCATCTTCATTATACAATCATCTAACCCTATAATTTGATTTTTTCCCCCCTCCCACTTACATGTGGACTGATTTTTCACATGTTCTTTTTTTTTTTTTTTTCTTTTTAGTTTGTGCTTTAGCAAAGCTTTTCTAATCAAGTCCATGTTTTTCACACCAGGTTTTCATGGGTTTTAGCCCAAAGTAGAATTTAAATTTAATAATAGTTGAGTAAAGCTTCTAAACGCACATACACCAACCAGATTCAGAACCAGACCGAAGAGATTTCCTCATCCCTATTTTCACACAAAGTACTATGATAACAGGTGGGCACCCAGCAAATCTAGAAAGTTTATTTTACAGCTATGTGCATTTTAGCCAAGTCTGAAACACACAACTAATACGACATGATGGAAGGGTTCCACACAGTAACTCTGCTATGCCATGGCGGTAGCACAGTAGCAGCTAAGTAAATATGGATGCTTAATGGAGTATGCTGCTAGAGCATTGTATATCAAATTAATGGCCCTATTTATAACTTGCATTAATTTTTCCATCGTCTTGTGTTAAGACCGGAGGCTATTTTTTTTTTTTTTTTTGAGTTGATACAGAATGTTCCTTTTTTTCACCTTCCTCTCTCAGTCCCAAGATTAAGCACCACATTTTGAGCTGGCATAAATTGTTATCACCGTTCTGGAGGCAATGAAGCAATTCCAATTTACACTAACAGAAGATCTGTCCAAACAAAAGGAAGAATCTGATTCCTAAAGGGAAGTAGGTACATAGCTTCTCTGACTACAGTGATAGCTGGGAGTGTGAGAACATTTTAGGATTTAGGCAGAGGTGGCTTATTTGTACAACTAACTTCTGTAATTAGTGGTGAAATCTTAATTCCACATGTTAGGGTCCTTGTAAGGTGGTACAGAATTTGCCAGGCTATAAAAGATAGGATGCTAGCAATTATAAATAAATCACTTTCTTATACTGACAGTATAAAGAACCAAACCAAACCAAAACCAAACAAACAAAAAAAACCAAACACAAAACAAAACCAACACCAAAAAAAACCAACCCCAAACCCCCCCACAATCCTGAGTTTTCAACTCCAGAAAAGTGTCTGTTCATGTGCAGTATTCACATTCTGTATGAGCTTAAACAGCCATGCCTAGCAGCAGTACAATTTAATAATTCATTGTATCATACTATTACAGAACTATTTTCTCCCATCTGCAAAGGTCTAGGAATCAGCACTGGAAATACCATGTGATATAAACGATCAAGAGTATCTCATAAGTAATAAAAAAGCATGCAAAGAAAACAGTTTTGGACACTTCCTTGCCTTCATATAGTTTCTTCCTTCACGTAACAACTTTACTGAATAATCAAAATGAGTTTATAGGGCCTTAATGATGGCCTGAAATCCCAGGGTCATTTATCCACAATCAAACAACGTGACCTTTACATAAACTTAGAGTTCTGACAGTCACAATGACTGCAGATCAGCTTACGGCATCACTGTACCACAGTAGCAGATGTTTGCAATTGTACTTGTTCCACCACCTCTCTAATGATGTGCAGTTGTCTTGAGGGAGAAGCAAAAAGCCAACTGAATTTAAGGATCGAAAAAGTGTTTGTTTGAACAAATTAGGAGAAGATAGACAAAGCAAACAGTATGAGATCTCTAAATAAGGTACACCTCTAGGGATGAATTAGTTTGACTATATCTTTCATTAAGCTTACAAAAAAGTAGAGCTGCCAAAAGTACATAATAATATGAATTAGTGTATCTATTCGTGTTTTGGCTCTTTCATCTCAATCAATATTAACTTAATATTAAGTCAACATAAATCTAGCTGCTATTCTCAAACGTGTTCCATAGCCACTTCCTTGCAGTGAAGGATGCTTTCATTTTATGCTTCACCTAGCACAAAGGGATGCATTTGCATCATACTTTCCTCATTTCACTTCATGTCCCAACATTGTCATCATTTTGATGACTTTTTATCCTGTTTCCACTGACACGCAGCCCATAATTGTGCTCACGTACCAGAGGCAAAGGAAAATACATCAAGTTAACAGCAGATTTGTTACTGATTTTTAAGAAAGGAAAGGAATGGGGGGGAAGTGGAAAGAAAACCTTCTTTAAATAATTCCATTAGCATTTTTTAAGATTATTGAAAGGTTATTTCATCAAAAAAAAACCAAAACAATTGCTGTATGGTGTAGTAAAATATCTCTATAGAATTACATTCTGATATAATTTGTATTTCATTTCCCCCCCCTTGCCGGTACCTTTCCTCCCACAGTCTCTGTTAACATATTGGGGCTGATTGAGAACCAGATGCAGAACTCTGTGTATCCTCCTATTTTGTTTTCTTATCAAGCTGTAACCCAACATTCTTCAGTGTCAATCTTAAAAAAAAAAAAAATGTCTTTTTAAACATAATTATTATTTTGAAAAACTTAGAACCAGCGCAGAAACAAAGTTGTCTAACATAACAGCACAAACCATGCAAAGTATTTTTCAAAGCCTTCCAAATCCAACAGCCCTCTCTACGTCTTGTCCACAGCACAGCCTAATCCTGTAAGGCAGCAAATGCCCTAAATTCCACACCTCAGCATTTCACCTACACGAGTCTCAGAGGACTGGGAATGCCACGTGAAGCTTTCCCGTACTCAGAAATATTTCCTCCTTCAATTTCCTTGGTGGGAATTTGCTAGCAACTTTTTCTGGAATTCCAAAAATCAAACCAATGTTTGAAACAGAACAGGTGTTGATAAGCTTTTTAAATCCAAAAACTGTTGACAAACTTTCGGAGTTTGTTCTCCAAATATGAAATGACCTTCCACCAAATGGTCTACATAACTCCTTCCCACCCTTTCCTCCTACAAATATATATATTTAAAGTGCCCACACACGCAGACACAAATCTATAATGTTTCAATTAACATTCTCCAAGTCTCTTTTCTATTTTGTGTTCCGATATCTGCTTAAGATAGAAAAAGCTGTGAAAGAGAAGTCTGCTTAGGCCCTTCCAGGCAGAGATGAGCACCAGGCCACCACATGAACACTGCAGGGCTCCCTGAGCGCATCTCCCCTGTCCCACCTCCATCCCTTCACAACGACTAAATCACACCTGCAAATACTCTTTCATATTCAGCATCTTTAATACATGAGAGCAACAGATTAGAATAATGTAACGTGCCCCAGAAAGCAACGCTATCGGTGGGGTAGCCTCCTGAAACAGCAGACACCGAGGGAAACGGCCGCCGTTGCCCCAGGCAGCAGGCTGCGCTGCCTCTGCAGAGAAAGGCTGTAACGTCATTGCCAGCCTACCCGGGGAAAGGGAAAAGGGGAAGAATGCAGACGGTTGGACTGGCTGCAAATCTGGAAATGGGTCTAACTCTGACGTAAAAGGGGTTTAATAAAAGTAGGTTTAACCGTAATATAGTTCTAACATAGTGAGCAAAGCCCACCAATCAGTCCAGCTGAGATTGCCCAGTACTGGTCGGTACACAGGAATATCTTACCTACAGACTGGGATTCGCGAAACACCTACAGTGTTCAGGACTTGGGGAAAATATTTCTTGCCCTTCTTCAGCTCATTCACAAAAACCAGCCTTCTCCAAGAATAAGAAGTCATCAAGGACATCAGTTCCCTCTTTCCATGGCAAAACAGACTCCTTCTTCCAGTAACACATAATTCAATGCACTGATAAAACCCTTTGATTTCCTACCTGTGCCAGGCTCGGACAGATCATTTATAAAGCAAGCTTATGGTTGTAAAAAAGGACATTGCATTCTCATTTGTCTTTAAATTGTGTGAACATTTGAGTGTTGTACTTGGGCTCATGAACAGTCCAGCATTTCCACGCAATGTACACTATCTGCATTAAGGCACCCACCCAGTACGATGCATAAACATGATTTTGACTCTGAACATTAGAGTTGACTCTTTGAAGGCATCAGCACGACTGGCCAGAGAATAAGATTATTCCTGAAGTTTATACCACTAATTTCCGTTGAACTACCTGAGACAACTATGAGCAAACGACAACAATAAGCAGAGAAGGTTCCACAGCTGCATGGAGCGCTGTTGTTCTTGAGGGGTATTTTAAATTTCTTCAAATGTAAGGGCAACAAATCACTCATAGTTCATATTCACATCAGCCTGATCTAATCTCAGCACTTTAGACTTGTGAATGCTGATATGCCAAAAAAAATGTTCCTCTTTTGGCTCAAGGTGCTCATCAGCCATCTGGCATCGCTTCCCTAGTCTCATCCATTATGTAAATGAGATGTAGTATTCGTTATGTTTCATCTACTGATACTAATACATTAATGTGGATGTTACAGCTTGAGCCCCTGAGAAGGAATTGGCTTCACATCACTCACTGGCTTGAGATCACATCCCATTACTTTTAATGGCCCTGTGGCATTTAAGGTCACTTGATTTTTAATACAGCAGATTTCTGTGATGGTAGCTACCCCTCCTCGTTTCCTCATCTTTCTTTTCCTGTCCCCAAGAAATTCTAATATTTCAGACCATTGCATGTCTCGTTTGTTCTATGAAACTAATTTCTTCATTTACCTTCATGCCTTTTTACCGTTTCAAATAAAAGAGCTGAAAAGTTTTTTTCTCTAACCTAAAATAAAGCAGGGGGAAAGCAAGATTTAAAATACCAGGGAATTTGTTAACAGGATTAGTAAGGAGAGTTAGACAGGCAGTGAAAAACTGTTTGGTTTTTTTTAATATTTCATCTGGCTTTGTTTTTTGATATGTTAAATGAGACAAACTCGGTCTGGTAATATCATACCTGTGCAAACATTCCTTAGGCACTCAAGTGAGTAAGCTGAAATCAATGTGTAAATAAGCATTACATCTCTGTCCTTGAAAAGCATACATTGAAAGTGCTGCAGACTCAGTCAGTCACACGTACGACAAGTACCACACAGGATTGAGCCCTGGCAGAACAGGACAGCAGAGTTTGATGGAAACAGTAGGCACATCCCGGCCCAGTGCCATTTATTTACTTTTTAAATGAAGACTTATCACATGTCAGGGATTTAACATGCTTGCTCAGTATTCCAAATCACCTACAGTGTAAAAAAGGAAAGAAAACTGCGCAGCACAATTAAAACCTGTCATTTAGCATGGATAATTTAAATATGATTTTCCTGTATTAAAAAAAAACCTGCTTGCCAAATTCAGAGTGGAAATGAACTTTAAATGCAATATAAGCTTTCAGTGAGCTTTACGCAGAGAACTATCTGACTAGAAAATATAACCAAATTGGTTTTTTAAGTTATGGAAATGCATTGCAATCAGTCAAGAAAAGTAAAACACGCAGCTGTATAGAATGAGGTAAACACGCATGTTATTAATAAATAATTTCAAAACTCTGCATTTTTTTTCTTATTTGGGTAACCCTTGGCTACTTGAGCAACCCCCGAGTCTTGAGCTGGACTACTTAAATGGGAGGGGACAACAAGATGGGATTCCAGCAACTATTCCTTTGAAGATGGTAGGCTCGGTAGAACATCTCGGTTCATAATTTATAGGGTTATATGAGGCTTCAGCAAAAGACACATTTAATAAAAATACAGGTAATAATTTTCAAAGTGAAGGAACTAGTTGGGTATAAATTTGTCCATGCTGAGGCTCGTTCATCAGATCACAAAAGATCAGGTGTAATACTGTGGGCTTTGGGATTAAAGCAGGTATAAAGATATTATTTTCCTCTTTTTGGCTACCCTTCCATTTTCTTGTAATATATCTGTATTTTCCATCTTGAAACAAACCCTGATGTTTTACCTCAAAGTAAAATGGAGACAAAAAATATTTTTGCATTCTCCATTTTTTCACAAACAATATTAACAGACATTCATTTGCATTTTCAGTCAAAACCCAAAATGGGAATGATAGAAAAGTTTCTGCAAGAAATCATCTTGTTTCACATACTGGAAAAACAAATTCTCTACACTGATACCCGCAACTGTAAACAAATCACACAATGAGATTTTTCTGTAGGACTAGCTCTCATTTGCCCTGTAGTTGATTCAGGGCTGGATTAGATGCTGGCATTTTTGGCATATTCAGCACACCTTTTTTTTTTTTTTTTTTTTTTGCACCAATCTTCAGTGTAGCAGGGAGAGAGAGATGTTAGCAAACAGCATTTATTCTTTGGTAAAGAGAGGTTTCCTTGAATTTTAGCTCTGCTGCTCCTTATCTGCTTTTTCACACTATTGCTGCACGTTGTTATTTTCACGCTTTCTGAATTCAGTCACAGGGGTGGCATTTAGCTTCATGGCTAAACTATCAAATGCAGTATTGTTCTTTACTCAGCAGATTCTATTTAGAGTTTGTTTGTGTGGCAGTATATGATATGCGCTTGCTACCTGCAGCAATATCTAATTACAAACACAGTTCTCCTCCCACAGAATGCTGGAGAGACTTTTGAACAACTTATGCTTCAACGCTGACATGGAAAGAGCTTGCAAAATTGAAAGCAGAGTTGGTTTCAGAGTTTTGCGAGGGAAGAAAATGCCATTTTTACTGCTGCTGTTTACTAAGCTGCAATTCACTGATGCTAAATGTCAGGTATGAAAAGTTACCGGTACCAATTAACAGTTTAATTAGAATTGCAAAGGTATCTCGTAATTGTGCTCTTATTTCAGTCAGCTGCAAAAGTCTCCTACAGATCCCAATGAAATAAGAAATAAAGTAAAAGCAAACTATTTAAAATGCATTCTTCAAAGCTGTCACATTGAAGTTAAACTATACTGATTAATTCTTGACTGGAATACTTTATAGAACAATACATGCACAGAAACAGAAGATAACCAAACATCATGGCACAGCTGGAAAGAAAAAGGCTGTAACACACTGGTTTTGAAACAGTATAATTTGATCAGAACTAAACTCCCAGCTTTGAATTTCTGCAGCAATCTCACAGAATTCAAGCTTGTGTTGTACTTGCTCACGAAGGGAAACATGCATTAATTCAGAGTCAGCTTGTAAGTTAGGTCGAAGATCCAAATATTTGAGAGCTGGGATGTTATTGTGGTTTGCAAAAGGAATTGGCTTCCCATTTGGCAATATACTG
Source organism: Falco punctatus (assembly GCF_963210335.1). Classification (NCBI taxonomy): domain Eukaryota; kingdom Metazoa; phylum Chordata; class Aves; order Falconiformes; family Falconidae; genus Falco; species Falco punctatus. Next base: position 4,116,405 of record NC_137587.1, read on the forward strand.
TGAAATGGATTGTACCCAGGCCAACAACTATAGCAAACGCGGGAAGTCAAAGTATCATTTTGTATATCTTAGCCGTGTACCTCCATTTTTCCGTCTGCTCACAGAGCAGGATGAGCTGGTTCGGTCAGTATTAGTAGAGGGTCACGTATCAGCATCCTCTGCATCTGGAGCGTTCCCCAGCCAACACGTGGCTTTGCCACCCAGCAGTGCGAGTACTGGGTAAATCCCAGCTTTGTGCTGGAAAGCCAGGTAGACGGTCAGAAGCAGGCTGCTTTGGTTCCCGGGTATGTGAGCTAGTATTACATGCTCTTTCAGCATTTATTTATTTTTATTTCTTCAGTGAGGTTATAAACAATGTCCTGCAACGAGCCAGAGTGGGAGGCATTACCCTGTGCTTCCGACATCATGGTATGATTTTAATTATCTCAGTGATTTGGGTGAAGATGGATGGGTTTTCAACACCAGTTACGGGCAAAGAGTATTTTGTCCATTTAGGGAGGATTAGAGAAGGATAATTTTATAGCAGGGAAGTGGAAAAAAACCTCCACACAACCAAAATCTTAGCAATTTTAGAACAAGCTTACAGTTTTATAAAAATCCATTTTTTCTTTCTATATGCACAAGGATGGTACAACTGTGCAATTAAAAAAAAACAAACACAAACAAACAGAAAAAAGAAAGAAAGGGTGCAAGTGTGGGTATGAAGATCTCTAAAGAATTGTTCTGAATTGCCGATTCAAGCTTGCAAGCTGAGAAGATGAGTGCCCAATGCAGCAAGGCTGCCTGTCTGCAGGGCAGCTTGGGGGCAAATTTTAAAAAACAGAGAATATGCACTGAACTGAAGAAACCTCCCTGAAATCATATTAGAACCTTTCTGGATGGATGGGACAGGGCAGATTCCGCCTTTCCCACCTGTCAGTCAGCTCAGAGCAGCGCTATGCCCAAACCGTAGTAAGGCATCGCTGTTACATGGCGTAGGGTCTCTGCTTTCTGTGAAAATGGGTCTCTAACTTGTATTTGGCCCTCATTTTACTTTTGCAACTTAAGTACAGATTCCTAATGAGGTTGACATATGTCGTAATTGGTGCACTTGCTACTAATAACAATCCCTAAATCTATCTGGTCTTCTTCCAACAACCAAATGTTAAAGAAAAACTCACGGCTGATGGAGCAGAACTTCTGTGGAGGGAAGGACAGGGCTGGCTTCTCTTTCCAGTGAAAACAGCCTTTCAAAGTCATTTGTCCAAGAACCATCTGGGAGTTGTAAGTCTCTTATTACAAAAACACAGATGTTGGGACTGGAAATTAATTTTGTGGCTTTGTTTGTCACCTTCTGGAATGGAATTAAACCAGTGCCCTGTAGACTGCTCTCTGTAAAAACTAGTCTGTTTTCTTGTTTGCTGGTTTATTCTTCCCTCATCAACATCTGTGATGTGTGAAAATGAAACATCTCCTCCTCCCTGCTTCAGTGATGCTGAAATCCACTGGTGTTCCTGCTTCCAGGGATGAGTGGGAGGCAGTGAAGGTCTGGGTGTGCAGAAATCTCTGGCAGGCACATGCCCGTCCCTCTTTACTTGTTGCTACCTTTTGCTCAAACAAAGCCATGTCTACAACACAAAGGCGATCTCCAATGTCTACATTCTGTTAATCAACCCCAGTACGCATCACAGCAGCTTAAGCAAATTGTTTTTACAGCCCATGACTCATTGCTGCAGGTGAGCAGCGCCTGAGAATGTACTGCCAGGGCTGCCCCTAGACAGCCAGCTGCAGAGAACGCCCCTGCTTTGAAAACACCTCATTCTCATTCTCTTTCTTTGCAAACAGTACTAAATTGAAGATTATTAGCTGCATAAAATCCAGACAGGGAATTTCAAGCTGCTGACATTGTGGCATTGAATATACAGAGCTCAGCAGCAAGACGCCAGCAGCAATCTGAAACAACCTTCACTAGACCCCCCGTCTATTAACTACGGATTCAGAGCATCATCGGATGTGCCTCCCAAGGTTATTGAATAACAATCCTATTTCTGCTAATAGTAGATGCTCCTAGTCCTCTTATAATTAGTCACCATGGAGTTTTTATAAAGGTTATTGGGTTGAAAGTTATTGCTGGGTGGTTTGTTTTTTTTTTTTTTTTTAAGGAGGAAGGAAAACACACGCATGCACACTGAAATACACTCACACACCGAGCAGAGGAAATTATCTTTCTACCACTCATTAGCAATAGCCACAGTTACCTCAGGCATTTTCTTGTATGTTGAGGGCCTTTTACGCTCTGTATCCTCTGAGTGATCATTGCGCTGGGAGAGGCTGGGACCCGAACATCTGCAGCCCCCCTAAAGCCAGTTCCCCCTGTGTGATCTGCCATGGCCACCTAACTTAAAACACGACAGATACTCCTGGGTCTGGTGGGGAGGACATTAAATCCTTTCTCCAGCAGGCAACGTGACGGTGCTTCCCGCTGGGGGTGGGGGAGCCTGTTCTCTCTACGTTGTAAACTGCAAGTGGCCGGAGAGAGCAGAGTCCTCCTTTATCGGTGGGGATCTTTCTCATTTATTTGGTTTTAAATAAAAGTTTCGCAGCTTTGCCTGGCGATCCCACAACGGTGTGGCCAGCAAGCTGGCATGACATCAGATTGATGCCGGCTGTTTTAGACTTCTCCCTAAAGGTCAAAGGAACGAGGCACGAATGGATGAACAGGCTCATCCATAATAACATCTTTTATTTTGCAGACTGATGAGCCGTAAGTCAGATTGTTAGCACGCTGTGATGTGTGGATGCGGGCAGGTTTTAATACCCATAAAGACAGCTGTATCTGCAACATGGGAAGCTTAAGTAGTTTGAGGATGAATACCAAAATCCACAGTGCTGCTACCACAGTAAGCGCTGAAAGCCATAACCCAAAAAAGCACAGACTGGGTTTGGGTCCCAACTGGTCTATTCTTTCATGGCTGAAGAAAAGGAGAACTGAGTTCTGGCGAACTGTAGAAACTGGGCACACAAGTGCTGGGGGAGGGGACATACACTGCACTGCCCAGTCTCAGGGATGTGCGTTTGCTTTAACCGCTCGGATCTGCGCAAACACAGCGGCACCCACCTGCACTGCCCTCGCCTCCACCAGCCACCGCGCCGCCGGCACGTGACTGCAGAGCTCCGTGGCGGGGTTTGCCCAAGCAGCACGCAGAGTCTGTGGAAATGAGTTCGATTACTCTCCCTTCTGGTCCTTCCAGTCTCCCAGAGAACCAAAAAGGTGGGAGTTCTGGCTGAACATCAGGAAGCACACAAGCTCTTTTTTTCTGATCAGGTACAGCTCAGTGCTTCCAACATTTTCCATCTGTGAAGGTCTGAGTTGCGTGAATAACCATGAAGTTATCCAAACACAAAAGACGCATAGCTCTGCAATAACGTCATTTGCTTTCTAAAACAACCAGAAACCACCCCACATTTCCCCAGCAGACAGCTCAAGCTACCTTTCCTATGGTATTACATTACCAACAGGAAGATTTCTCCCCTAAACCTCAAAAATTAAACCATTAGTACGCACTGCAAAATCCTCTGCCCGCATTTGCTAAGCTAAACACATATATTTCCAATTCTCAAATAGAAAGCCTCTTCAAGCCACTTGTAGCCACCGATCTGTTGCTGTCATTGGAGACACAGATTCTCCTCTCATCGCCTGCATCGACACTTTCCCGACAAAGGCTGCTATTTTGCATTCCGTCCCAGCACGCTCAGCTATTGTTTCCCCCATTGCATTGTTATCGGCTGTTCTGCAGGTTGGCAGTTATTACCATGTGCCAAGAGAAAATGAAGTCAGCACAGTTACATGTGCTTTTTCCGTGGCCGGCATGCATGATATCACCCTCATCAGTGCATTCACCCAACGGGCTCCTCACCTCGTTTCCAGGCTTGATTTAAGATACATTTTGCAAACACAAAATCAGCGCGTGTGACATTCCATTCTTTATCTATTCCAGTTCAGAAATAATTTTAAAAGTTACATATTGCTGAGGCTACTTGTGATTCATTAAATGAATGTTCTGCTCCTGGCAAATGACCTGTGTCTATGACAGGATATAAAAAGTAGAAAGAACTTGATTACCTCTTTCTACTAAAGTGACACTGGAAAGATAAAATTTGTGTATGAAAAGTGAGGAAAATTTATTGTTAGTATGCAATAGTGTTTTAGTGTTCAAAATAATTTTTGCTTTGTATTTCATCACCTTAGACAATCTCTCTAGTTTTTCTCTTCTTCCTTTAATTTTTTTTTTCCCCCTAATCAGGTAAATTTCATTTTTTTCTCCGACATGACATTGCAGTGTTCTGATGTGCCAATATATGTCTGCCATCCCTCTGCAGGAAGGATTATTAAGTTTGTGCATCTTTATACATGCAGAATTATTTTATGATTCTATGAACTTTTAACGTAACATTTCTCATACAAAATATGTATTTATCATTTTAACTTTATATGTTATTTTCAATTTTGTATTTATATTTTAATTTCATATATATATATTTGTTTTGGAACAAGACTGTTTTCAGGCTCTCAGCTTTTCTCACTGTATGTGTCATTAGAAACCCTGTATGATTTTTTGAAAAATGAAATTATATGTTATATACTGTCTGGGAGCTAAAAGGCATTATGAAAAATCAAATAATTTGAATCCCAAAATAAAAATATTTCTTGTCAAGAACGAAAGTCAGAAGATTATTTTTTAAGAAAGACTAGGTTTTCTCAAAACAAAGAAAACAAGCAGTAAAAAAAAAAAAACATATGCTTTCACTAGAAGACTTTTTTAGAAACATGAAATTATTGGTACTGAGAAACTTATAAGAAGAATACATATCTCACTGAAGTTCTGATATCTCTCCTGTGTGTATTAGCACAAAGTTAAACTATCTGGGAATATTTTTTCTACTTATTCTTTCCCTACAGAGAAAAAGGCTGGCTTGCTATGTTCCAAAGACTACTTAGATTTTGAAAAATCTAATGAATTGAATTAAGATGCTAAAAGCAGCAAGTGGAGTGGAGAAATTAGAAATTTTAATCTTCAGTTCAAAGCAGCTCCAGTTTGAAATTCTGAACTTATTAATGGTAATTTTAAAATAAACTCTAAAGATTAAACAAACATTTCAGAATTATCAGGTTATTTCAATTTACTGAGAAAGCAATTTCATAGCTTAATTTTTCTCTAACATGTTTGTTTATATTTTTTGATAATTTCACCTTGGAATTCCATATGAAAGGGCACAGATAGAATCAAAAAATGTAAAGTACACTTCATAATCAGCTTTAAAATAAAATTCCACTTCTGTGTGAGTATAACCCGAGTAGAAACCTATCTCTTCAAAATTTATTTCCTACAACAGTGCAATACTCCTATATTAATCTGTCCAAAATAATAACTAATTAGACATACATCTAGAGAACAATTTAACAAATACACAGCAGCATGAATGTCCTTTTATATTAGGAGTCATATCCCACATTTAATATAACTAGAGCAACAATGCAAGTTACTAAACGATTACTTGTTAATGTCACCATTATACCAAAGTTATAAATAAAGCTACATCTTAGTGGTATGATAGAAGCTGCAGTCATTGAACTCAAAATTGTCCCCGTTTATAACTCACAACCAACTACATTAATCAAATTTACTTTTTATATGCAAATTCTGCATGCTAAAAAGCTACAGTGTTGTGGGGTTTTTTGTTAAGAGGGTTCATTAAACAGCTTTTGAAAAAAACCCCACCCACACCTATATTTTTTGTTTTCAAAATAATAGTTTCCTTTGATAAATAGCCGTAAGTATATAATCCTATAATATAGGAATTTATATTTTTCTAACCTAAATGCGAATAGCATTTTTTCTAATTGTAGACAAAGGACATTAAAAAGAAGGAGAAGAGGAAAAGAAGGAAACTGCAAAAAGTATCTACTGGGCAATAATGAAAAAGTTCATTTCTAGTTTGGTTTTTCTCTGAATCAAAATGGGAATTTCATTCTGAAAATCACAACCTAATTCCTATAAACTAACAAAACACTCTTGCTCATGTGCTGTTTTTTCAGAATACTGTTTAAATTCAAATACAGTTTTAAATTAAAAAGAAATAGAAAAATTGGTTTAAAATCTGTAAATCTGTTTCTGAAATGGAGAATTTAGAATTTCAAACGTTGACACAGAACATTCAGATATCAGACATTTTTTCCCAGTTTTTGGACTAAAAAGCCAATAATTATTCCTCCAAGGAATAATGTTTAAAAGGCTCCAGAGCGAGTGCTCTGCAGTCAACTGTTTTTAAGTTTTTCAGTAGCAAAAGCTTATGCAAGTAAAGAAATAGAAAATAAAGCAGTCTGTAGCAAAAAAGGATTATTAAACAGCTCTGTACTATCAGTTTTCATTCTGATGTCACTAGATAACGAACCATGTTAAGTGGAAGTTTACCTTTCTGAAAAAAATAACAAAGCAAACCCATACAAAACCTTCAGAATCTGTGGCTAAAAAGTAACAGATCTTATCAACAGGCTTTCTGCTGCAGAACACAAAACTCCTTAATGAAGTAAGAAGACAAGCTCCTCAAAGCAAGAAAAAGCTGGGAAGTAAGCTGGGAGTTTATATATTGGTATTTATTTTAGAGCTCATTTCATCTGGCCTCCAACCCAAAGTTCAGCCAGTGACCCCTGGGGAGTGTCATCCTTTGGGAGGCACCAGGAATCTCAGGGTCCAGTTTTCTCCTTTCATCACACAGCACATCATCACAGAAACCCCACCACCCCGAGGAGTCCCAAGAAAAGAGTGGCCAACCCCCCCCCAATAGAAACGCATAGTCAGTATAGGCTGGAAGGCAGATGGGACCCTCCTCTTCCTCCTTAGCACTGCCTGGGCACACGGCTGCCCTGGTGACACCCCCAGGGACCCCCGGCCCCCACCCAGGGCTCTATTTCAGCTGAGGATATCTGGGAACGGCTCAAGGGAGAGCTAGGACAGGGCTGGCTCCTGGCACCCGGTTTTGGGGAGGCTGCACCCACAGGGAAAAATCAGAGGAGACCAGCTTTACCTGCCTGAGCTCCAGCTGTGCTCTTTGCCCTCAGACACAAAGAATGGGCTCTGGTCTATTTGACTGGTTGGTTGATTGGTTAATTGATTGATTGATGTTAGCCTGAGGCACCTCAGGGACTCTTTCTCTTGAATACTTCTTTTAGGCACTGTGCTGAGTAAATGATACCCAGCACAGAGAAACCAGACAACAGTCCTTGGGGCCAGGTGACTTTCAGGACAGCTATGAAAATCTCATCGGAGCCCTCTCTTCTGGGCTTGTGCATTAGCTTAACAAAAGAAAAGCAATGCCTCTTGCTGTGTGGCATTCACCAGCACGTGTTGTTTTCTCGACTTCATTTTTGGTGTAGAAGTGTACACGCTCAGCTGTAGTCCCTCCTTAGACTCCAGCTTACAGCATGAGAAGGTGGGAATCAGAAAGCACCACAGATCTTTGCTTTGTCATGGAATTTGCCCACCACAAACACACATGAAGAGCCACAGGCTCACTGTGGGATAGAGAGACCAGAAGAGTGAGAAAAAAAAAATGTGTTTCTGTTATTCCACAGTACTTCCAGCAGTACTTCCAAAGGTTGAACAGCAAGGAACTTCTGCTGTGATGCTCCCCAGAAAACACTTCAGAAACCAACACAGTTTGCACATTTTAAAGCAAGCAGCAGCTTTGTAGGAGCTTCTCCATCAGCCACTTAACTCCTTGTAACCCTCCTCCTGCTGAAACCTTTCCTTCTCTAATGACTGTGATTTTAAGCAGTTTGTATTTGATGACACAGTACTGCAGGGAGGCAAACCTGGCATGAATCTTACTGTACTAGTAACACCTATCAGCATGATTTATTGTGCTATAATTGTGCATTTGTGGAGAATTAATCCCAAACTGGGTGACATTTGCTAGAGTTCTAAACCTACAGCAATCCCTGTGGCACGGCAGCGTTTGCTTGTCTAGCACCTTTAGAGAGGTTTGGCCACTCGTTCCAAGCTATGGCTGCTATCTTTGAGGGAAAGAGGAGATCAAGGAGAATGTCTGTGTGAACAGATTTTTTTACTAGTTCAACTCTTCAGCCACGTACGTAAGAGATCAGAATTAGTGTAGATACATTTCACATATATTTACCATAAAATCAGTGCCTGCTACCCCTTTTCCTCTTTTCCCCTCAATCCAAACCAAACCTTTACAAAATTCTGACCCTATTTTATATCATTCTCTGGCAGATAGTACTTATAAATAGTGAAAGATAAAGAATAGGAGGTAAATATTAGGGATGTAATTCCAACACAGTGCAATATATTCTGGGAGTAAACAAAACATTAAATTCCAATATTGGGGTAAGACACTGAATTTTTAAGATTTCTCACTGATCAAATTTTATCTTTTTTTTAATACTAGAAATTTTGCTTTGAGAGTAGAGGTTCATGGCCCCGAGACCCAGAAGAATCCTGATGAATGTTCAGTGTTTAATGTACTGTTTATTTTAAAAGTCAAATGGTTAGATTCCTAGAAGCAATCAGAAAACCAGGAATGTCTAGAATTTGAAACAACCTTTGGAATCACTTTTGTTAAGACAGTGTGAATCCTTGGTACCTCCACCGCTGGCTTATGAAGGTCTGTTAAATGCCTAAATACAAATGAGGTACATTGGATTATTAGCCCTTACTCACAGTTTTTCATGGTAGACTAGCAGGCTATTTTGCTTAGCCACCCAGCCTGGTTGCATTAATTATGGGCCTAAATACTTCTTTTAAGCACTTATTTTCATACTGCTTTTCCTAATTTCTTTCTTCAATAAAGAATTCCATATCAAGCTTTGCTGCATCGTGATCTATGCCTCACATCGAATTATTTAAGACTACCCTTACTTCCCTTCTTGACTTCAGGTAAGAAATACAGAATACTTCAAACACACGTTGTGTTTCATACTGGGCTCATAAAATGCTTTGCAAATGCAACTCCGTTGCCCTGTGTGGTCATTTAGCAATTGGTCTGGTCTTACCCTTACTAGGGTAAGAACTGATGTGGGCACACTAAGCTGAGGAGTTTCACAATGCCTGCCATTTAAAACTTTATAACGACCTCTAAACTTTTGAAGTTTAACTTTTTAATGACCTTTAACATAGCCAACTACTTTTAATCAATCTACTACTTACAAACTACTTTTAATCCTTTAAACCACCGAACTGTTGATTAACAACTCTTTTTCTTTCCTAGGAAAGTGAAAGACACCTAGGAAAGCGACTTATGCTGTTCAGCACCTTACTGGGAGTACCAGGTGTTAATTGCTCAAACCGTCCTTATGAGGGACCTACGAACATGATGTTAAGGGAGATGGTTTATATTTCAGGGATTAGAATTAGATAATGCTATAGTGAAATCTCCAATTCAAGGCAGTAACCAACACGTTAAAAAAGCAGCTGTGTATGGCTGAACCACATTCTGTTTCTCTTTTACAGCAAATGCAGAAATAAAAGGAAATATGGTAAGAGAGGTTGTGCAGGTGAGCTGGCAGGAATGAGCATCTTCTTCAGCCTCACAACACAGTCACTGGCACCACGAAGAGAACTCAGCAATGCCAACCCTGCCTGTCTTTGCATGAATCACTTTGAGGGAATAGCTTTTCTGGAACTTCAGACAAGCTGCCTAACTCTTCAAAGGCTAAAGTAGTCATCCGAGCACCTTTGACAGGGGTTAAGAATGAGCCTGTTCAAAGGCAATTGCCCACTTTCAGAGCCGGTTGTGCAGTGCTGTAGTCCCACCATCATTTCAAACCAGGTGAGGCTGGCAGGGCTGCAGGAAGAAGTGGCCCCACTGTTCCACAGCTCCATTTCCCCCTCCTGTCAGCACAAGCATTTACCTTCCAGCTAAAACAAAACAATTGAGTGGGTTTGGTTGTTGTTGTTTTTTTTGCCATGTTAGTTTTAAGCAAGATCAGTTCCCTGACCTGGTTCACTGTGCAGCTGTACAAAGCTTCCCCAAGAGGTGGAAGCTGGCAGGGAGGTGAAAGGGGAACAATAGAAACACATCTCATGGCATCAGTGCCAGATGCTGCCGCTGCGAACTGATCGTGGAATTATGGCGTAGGATGCAGTAGGTCTCCTGCCTCTACTGATTACACATGGGACCTCACCAACTGGCCTGGGCTATAGGGGGCTGAAAACCACCCTAACGATGCCTGTGTAGAGTAGCTGAAAAGATTGGTTTAAAACATTACATTTTTTGTATACAAATAGATTTCTTAAGGAAAATGGGAAAATTTTTTTTTTTTCTCTTCATCTTAGAACACTTCCAAACATGCTGTATACGCAAACCTAAAGAGAGTAGTTTTTTAATAGACATCAACAGAACAAAAAGAATTCATTTTCAGAACACTAAATGGATACATATTGTACTTATATTTTAATTTTAACTATGCACAAGGGACCTAAATACACAGTCTAAGTCATATAGAAATATGGGAGAATTAGACCCACAATATATCTTGTCTACAGTTTCTAACAAAGGCTTGAGTCCTTTGGGATTCATATGGATTGATAAAAAAAATTAAAAAGGGGAAAAGTAATAAACTGTAATGGAAACCGTGTTTCTATTCTGTTGCCAGAAGGGATTATAATATTCTGAGCACTATATACCTCTCAGAATGAAAAGCGGGCACAAAAAAAGGGGAAGAAGCAGTGTGGGGGAAGGGAGAAAAACAAACTTACATTTGTTTTTATATCTTACAATGTTAATGATTCGAAGGGGCTCATTTGATATGACAAATAGTTCTTTTAGCCCACCTAACAGTGAAAAACCTCAGGCTACTGGCGCAGTATTTTTAGAAAAGAAAGGGGGAGAGGGGAATATCCTAATGGCTTCAAAGCCTCCACTTATTTTGGAAACAGGACATTTAGATGCATTTTCCAGAGATAGAGGATGGTGTTTGGGGGACAGATTTGCTTCTCTGCCCTCTAAAGACTGCAGTAAATTTCCTCTGCCCATGACAAATACTCCTAAGTGCAGTAGAGCTGATCCAGTTCCAGGGACAGAATTCCTCCACCACCTAAGGGACTGATGCTCAAGTTATGCAGGAGTCTCTGGATTCAGCAGTCTTTTGTGCTGCTGCATTTTATTATTATTTGTAGTGGGTAATTTAGCTACAATTTAAGGGCTCCATCTGCTGTGAGAAAGACTGGTCCCATGGATGGAATTATGGTTTCCATGGAAATTTGCCTACAACATGCCAGAACACTAGTGAAACTTGAAGTCTGCCACACACGTAAAACTCAAAACTTTCTGATGTTGACCTTCCCTCGTATCTTAAAATCTGTCTGGAAGTGATCGATAAAGCTAGGCAATGAGTTTGGCTAGCAGAAAGGTACTGAAAGATATAACAATACAGATAGCACTGTTCTGTTTTAGATTAAAAATTAATTTTTAGATTATCCTAAATCATGAGCTCTAGGCAGTAGTCAGATATGAGGTTGGTTGAACTGGCTTGGATAAGATCTGAATTTGTCTTTTTAGTTCTTTTTTTCTGTGCCATAATAGGTCCTTTCCTGGTTGCAAGTATGAACATTATTCATGGCCTCTGAAACACACCACTCCCAACTGGTATCACCAGCTAGGTCTAGGCAAGTATTCAAGAATATTTTCAGAAAATTATTTTCTTCAAAAGATCTTTGGAAATTGTGATTCTCAGGGAGTAATGGCCCTGGTTCAGCCGTTGGTTCTGTAGCTGTAGCTGGGGGAAGCCAAAACCCCGAACTTGAACCTCTTTCTTCTAACTTTACCTCTCAATGGAGAAAACATTTCCCATATATCCAAATTCTAGTAATTTCATTGATTCTAATCTGCTTGATTTCAACTGTTTTTAAATCTCAGTTTAGAATTTAGGTTTTCGTCTTGCAGTAGAAGCAATGACCATCTGCTTTCATGAGATTTCTGATCATATTCAAGCAAAGACTTCTCCAATTAACTGTCATGGGGAAATAACGGTTTTCTGAATAAAAATATGATTCTTCAGCGCTCCATCGTAGTGTCTCATATCTTAATGTTAGGGTCCATTTGCTTTTGTCTCAAATATAAGAGCTTGTAAGTACACAACCCTGAAGTAGTCACTCTACTTACAGTCTTCTTCTTACAGTCTACTTACAGTCTACCCATATAGACTACAGTCTATATTTGCATTCCATTTTCTATTAATTAAATCAGCATTTTGTTTTGTCTAAGCCTTGATGCCCTCATTTTAAAATACACAGAAATATTTGGGAATTTTTTTCCAGTTAAAACCTGAATATGTCTCATATGATTATATCTCAAACCTCTTTTTCATTAGTTTCACAAACTTTATAACTTTGCAACTCTCAGCTTTTGCCTGTGATTTTGTATTGGTTTATGCCATTCCTCAGCGCCTATCAATATGATAGAAAAGATCACTGCTGCTACTTTCCACATCCCTCCCGCCCTGCACTGGGCGATTTTCATTTAACAGGATAGATACGAACACTGTTTTCAATTGCAATTTGACATTATGCTGCCTACATAATTACCAGAACCTAAAAGATACAAAATAGTAGTAAAAAGTCATATTTGATGAGCTGTGACTATACAAATGAGAAATGGTAAGGAAACTCTGAGATATAGCCTTTTTTAAGAGTAGCTGAAACAAAGACTGGAAAAGAACCTCTGAAGTGTGATACCCAAATACGTTGCTCACAAGAGAAAGAAAACAACTATTATCATGGTAAGATAAGCTGTTTTTCAGTGGGAATCAGATATCAACTGTTAAAAGTAAGTTTTTTAATCTAAAACTTACTGAACAACAGAAGATTCCGAAAAAAAAAGAATAAAAGCTTTGTGTGGTCTTTGGCATAAAAACAAAACAAAATCTGGAGCAAATTATGGTTGATATAAACAGTAGAATCTGAGGTTTGTCTTACATATAAATTTATGGAATTTTAATTAATACAGAGACTGGTGAAGCTGTCAGACTACAGAGACTGAAGCAGAAAATTAGGAGTAAGGAAATACGTTGTGTACAAGTCCATTTTATGTAACCTACTTTGAATGCTATCTCTTTCCTTTACATGTCAAAATAAAACTATAAAATTAAGGTTTAGTTGCCTCCATTAATTCTTTTCCTTCCCATAGAGGTGCTTTGGCTTCCTGAACGTTTATTTAGAGTGTATCGTCTTTAACACAGCAAAAAATTTAATGATGATGTTTTTTAAATGTTGAATTATCTAACCTTTATAGATCCATTTTGATTATTATTCTAAACTGATATTATGTTATTTGTTTTACCTTACAGAAACCTTTAAACTCATAGAGATGTCCATTGTTTGGAAGACACTAAGATAGCCTCTGGGACTTTGAAAAGCAGGTGGAAAATAATTCAAAAAGCCAGACCCTACTCTCATTTATATTAATGAGAATTGAGCTTACAATGAAACAATTGGGAAGGGGAAAAGAAAACTCCAAGGAATAAAATCAAATAGCAGCATAAGTTCAAGTAACTAATGAAATCAAATACTGATTTTTTTTTTTTTTCTTATTTTCTTGCTAAACTGTTGGATGTTTGGTCCTGAGTAGTATCAGCCCCTCAAACGGAAACAGACCCTGACATTAAAATATATCTGTCCCGAAGAGCGGTGCTATCCCCTTTTCAAATGCAGGCAGCTACATGGTACTGTGTCTTCTCAAGTTTAAACAGTAAATTTGAGATTAAGGTTGCGCCTCGACAGGAATCGAGGTCTTCTGAGCTCATCCTTAGTAAGGTATCAGCCTGACAGAACAGACAGCCTGTCCCTCCATCAGTCAAGCCAGGCTGATTTCTGCCAGCAGGGAATCTGTCTTTCCTTACACAGCTTCGGGAAATGCACACACTTGTTCTTGAGAAGACAGTAAATTACACCAGTCCAACTGGGAGTAAGCCAGCAATATAGTTTATTTCTCGTCTTTTCATTACAGTTAATCTACTGCTATTTATGTTATAAAAACCAATGTACCTTATTTGCTCTTTAGATAACTCTCCAATGCCAAATTAATGGTGGTGGAAAATGATAGGCAAATCCACTTTCCTTTCTGCCTTGTAAATCTATGAACCTTAGGGCAAAGAATTCAAGCTGTATAATGGTATATGCTGTCTCAAAAATAAAAAAAGACGGGGAGGTAGTTTGAGTCAAAATTAGTTAACTAGCTGGAATTAGTTAGAAAACTAGCTCGACCGAGTTGACTAGCCTGAATATGTGGTGCAAGAAAGTTAAGGACAAAACTAAGGGACAAAACCTGAAAAAAAAAGTGGAAATTGCCATTAAAAAAAATTCACTACCCAGATCACAGGAACTGAGATGGGAAAGAAGGTCATGTCACATTTTTAAGATGAAAAAATAAAGAAGAAAAAATTATAAATAAAAAGGGTGTGGGAATTTCCTAGATGAAAATTCAAAGGCAGAAACATAAAACATACAATGAATGGATACAATCAAGGAAAATAAACAAAAGGTTTGAGTCGAGTGGAAATAGCAACCTGAAATTAGAGCCATGTGTGACGAAAGGATGGAATAAATGTAAGTTAAAGAAACACTTGGTTTTGTAAGATATTGGATATATGGGAAACTAAGTCTTACTGCTAAGAAAAAAGAGGCAAAGAGTGAAAGACAAGGAAGGGTGAATATAGAATTTAAAGTGCAAAAGTACTGCTTTGGTCACTTAGTGGCAACGCATGGTGTTAAACTGCAGTGGAATAGAACAGCACACTGATTACTATCACATGCAACTAGTTTATCAGCATAAAAAAGTAAAATATTCAAAGACCCACAGCCTCATTACGGATACAAAGCCAAAAGCCAGCAACAACAAGAGTTAAGGACAGGGAAAAAGGTATTTAGATCTTTCAGTATATATTCTACTTCTTTGTGCCAATTACAGGGATAATATATGGAGAAAAGGGGCTGCCTCTTGAACTCAGGTGGCACATGGCTTTTTGCAAATAACATGTTTTCATCTATTCCTACCCCATAAGCAGGACAGCTGAAGCATCCTTTGCAATCCATCAGTGACCAGAAGATGGGTGTATGTGCCATTCGGTGAAGCCAAACTAAAACCCCAAATGTGATAATTACAGATAAGCATATAGGAAAGAACCTGGAGCAAATAAACAAACCCCTGGAACTATAAATAATGAAAACTATGGAACTCATCAGAGTTTGCCCCCTGATTCTAAATGTCCTGTGTTTAGCTCAGAAAAGTCCCCTTTTTCATAAAAGACAAAGTTGAACAGGAAAAGATTTTTATATAACAGAGCTAAATAAAAGTAATGGGCAGTGCCACGGTACAGTAGGAATGGACACGTGCAAGATTAAGCTGCTTAATTGCATATAGATATGATAACTCAAATCCAGAACAAATAAGGAATACTTCTCAGTTCTTCAACAGACAGATGATGAAGGTACAGACAGTTAAAAAATATGAATGAGTGCTATATTATGCACATAAATGGCATTCACAATCCACAGGGCAGAGAGCAGAAGGAGATTCTAAAACAGGCAAAGGAGCACACTTAGGATTCAGACAGACATCCTGAAAGGAACCACGTCAGAAACTATTAAATATGTCAGGCCTATACGTATTTGTTGCTCAGTTGGTCATGACCTGATGCAAATCCCTTCTTGTGTTTTGAAACATTTCTTTTGGTCAGGAGTTTTTGTAATTTAAAACCTCTGGACAGTCACTTTCATACTTGAAATGAAAACTTTAATGTATTTTTAATTTTCAATATTAATACAATGGGAACAAAGCTAGTAAAGTATAATTTTCATTACTTGCCTATTTATTTTTACAGTATTAAGCTAAAAATATCACATGGCACCTTTTTCTTTTAGAATACCATTTAGTGATTGTCACTGGTACCAGACTCAACCAACGTGAAAAAGCATTCTGTAAATTTTCTTCATCCAGAACCATAAAAAGTACCGAGTGAATCAGAAAGTTTGCTGGGCAAAGCTGCCAGTGATGCACGGGGCAGAACTGACTGCAGCTTGGGTCTGAGCAGGCCATGTGCACCCCTCCCAGTGGCAGAAGAAAACCTCCCTTCTGGAGGTGAACCAGGGAGCTAAAACATGGATGTGGTAGGCATGAAATAAAAAGAAAATGCGCTGGAATACTTTTATGATGATAAATATGTTTCATCATTGTGTAAGGCTAAATTCCCCTACCTCAGTGTTATACATTTGGAGCTCACATAATTCCACAAAGAATGACATGAAACTGAAGTGCTTAAAGTACTTTGTGCCCAAATCTTCCAAGATTAACCTCGGTTCAGTACGGTTCACACAGCTGTATTTTAACATTAAGTGGCAAAAAGTGAGTGCAGACGTAGATACAGATGCAAACCCAAGAGTGCTCCCAGCTGACAGGAATGGCATGGGCCGTGGAGAGGACAAACAGGCGGCCTGAGAAACCAGCGGGGCTGCTGAGCACCTTCGTGCCAGGAGCTGTCTCTGGGATTTTCCTCACACCTGGTTCTCTGACTAGCTCTCCACCTTATGAAGTGTACAGTTCTGTGCAATGTTCCAGAGCATGGCTACTCGGGGTGTTTGCTGCAGGTATGGAAAGCCATGGCTCATCACCTTGCTCCTACAACACCCCACCAGGCCTTTACAACCCACGCCTTAATGGGACCAGAATTCAAGGTGCAAATTTTGATGGCTATTTTAAAATTTATCAAAAGATTTGGGGGATCTAATTGCTTGCAGACAATGTGCATGTTTGACAAGTGCACAGAAACCAAACAACAAACTCTCAAAGCAAGTTTTTTTTTATTTTCTCTAGCGAGAACTTCCCTCATTTTCTACAAGTTCTCTATCCAGAGGTATTAGTATTTTAACACATCGTTCAATCACACTTGGAGATTTTGAGCATGCATAATAATATTCCTTGAATGTTTTTTAATATCGGTATAGTTTGTAGTGGAAATTTGATAACTGGAAAATTCTGTATTTAGAACTCAGAATTCTTTAGTGCTTTTTGAGGTCTGAAGATTTTTCATAGCTTTCTGTAGCTATTTGTGGTTTCAATGATTTAAAGCCACGCAAGGCGCTGCATTAAGCATCTAAGACCAATTGTTCCAACTGTTGAACCCCAATGACATTTCAAATCAGCAATTTCTTATGCTTAAATGAAAACTTTTTTCTGAACTTTCTTCTTGACAATTGATGTATTTATCCTTGCAGTTTCCGCTGAGACTGGCAAGTGCTACCCTTTCCCATTCTACAAATGAGGAGACGCAGCGTAAAGATCAAATGCCTTGTCCAAGATCGGACAGACAGTCTATGGCAAAACCATGAACTCTAAATCCCAGGGTACCACTGTAGTCATTGGACCACTCTTCAATTTTTACAGAACTACCCTCTCTGTCAAATATCAGCTTTAAACTTGTTGACTTTTGAAATTACTTGTCGCTTGAAAATGACAAAAATGTGTGAAATGCTTTACAATATTGGGAAAATTGGACGTTATTCAATTTTCATCAAAGTGAAATGAAAGCCCTGAAATATGAAAATGACAGCATTTCCCTCTAGTGGCTTTCCCCATATTTCATAGTGTCAGTAAGACAAAGGTTTTTTTTCTTTAGGTTTTCTCTTTTGGCCTATTCTTTCCACACAGATTTTTTTTCTCTTACTGAGTAACTCTGATTTTAAATTTCTTCCAAAGAAATCTTACTTCTTGCACTCTTACTTTACACACCCCCCCAAAAAAAAAGAAAGAAGGAAGAAAAAGTTTATCAATTCTTTTTTAACTCAAATACATTTGAGTAAATTCATTCCCATCCCACACACAGTTTAAAAAAAAACAAAAAAAAAACAGGCTGAGGAGTAGAGCTCTAGCAACAGTTCTTTCTATTCCTTTTCTAGTTTCTTCTTTCCTCGGTTCATTGCTAATCACTATACAAAGGCATTTGATCATTGTTAAAGCACCCTAACTTTCAGGAAAAAATAATTGTAAGTAATTAACAAGATCAGCCATCTTCAGGTACATAAAGCTGTAAAAACAAACAAAAAGAAACTAAGAATGTAAATCCATACGTGCTGGTTAATTTCAGTCTTCATCTTTTGCTTAATGAAATAAGAAATACACCAGTGAAAATGTAAAGGTTTTTTTTTTTCCCTAGAACATGCATAGGATAAAAATAGAGTGGGGTGTTCTTTTAAGATTTCAGGATGCTTGTAATTCAAAAGGCAAAAAAGGCTTTGCAAATAGATGATATTGAAATATTGATTGTTAGTTGTTGCTGGGAGTTTGATTGGGGGTTTTGTGTGTCTGTGCTCTGGGGTTTTTGGGGTTCTTTTTTGCAGTGTTATTTAAAAATTCCCGAAGAATTCAAAATGGATTGCTTCTCTAGCAATATGAAGCTAGTAAGCATCAACAGATAAAGATGATAACAACCAGTTCTGCCCAGGAACTTCACTCACCTTTATTACTCTTAAATCAACAGATTTCTAACTCATCAGATCATTTTGCTCTCAATCCATAACACTGTTTTCTGATGCACATCCACCGCCTATCAGTGCTTTTTCCCTCCTATTTTTCAGCACAGAGGGGAAAGCTGGACTGACTTAACAATAACTTGATGCCTCAATGGACTCTGCATACCAGTCAGTTGCAATGTATTTCTTTTTCATGCTATTTATTCTATATGGAGTGTGCTGTTAGAGATAAAGAGCTTTATTATGGCACTGAGCTGGGTTAGGTTTAGGGATCAGCCTGGATAGGGTTGACAGGTATATCAGTAATTTCAGAAGCATAAGATAAACAGCAAAACGTTTTTCTAGAAAGCCTCTAAGCAATTATGGCTACTCTGTATAACCTTTATTAATACCTTTTCTACAGAGACCATGCTTACATTTGGCACATTGCAGAGTATGTAGGGGAAGGGATTTCAGCCTATTTAGAATATATGTAGCTTTCTAGTTTGCCTTTTGAGACACATAAAGTGGAAGAAGAAAGGAATCAGTGGCAAAAACAAAGCTAGGAAATGATTCCACAGGAATTATCCACAGGAATCACCTGACAATGACCATCCATATTCAGATTTAGCTGACTGGTGGGATAAGAATCTGGTGGCATTTTATTTCTTAACAGTAGTATTCTTAGGCATATTAAAACATCTGTCAGTGATTTTGTGTAACACTCAAGGTGACTCTGGGCAATGTCAGGTACAGGGACCAAGTGAATAATTGCTACTGGTGTAGCACAGCGAACAATCCCACCAGTCAACTGTGCAACAGGTACAAGTAATTTATCTATAGCTCCCGGTGCATTGCAATACCAACTGGTATCCCAGGTCTGTTCAGATCAGACCTCGTGGAAAAAGGCACCTGGCAAATGACTGAAATGAGCCATACTTATTACGGAACAAAGCGGTGTAGGCTGCGTATGGAAAGCAGAGCTTAAAAGATAACGAGGTTCCTTCTGTGCTTTATCATTGAGATAAAACACTGCCTAAGATGTTATGGATAACAGCAACTACATTACTTTAATGAGCAACTCCCTAGAGTTACTTGAACATTCTTTTGCAAAACCAGCTCTAATATTGATTAAGACAAAGCTATTATTATAAATGGCCCCAAACATTTTAGGTTATGTATGAGAAAAAACTTGGAACCATCATTAATTCTGACATCTGATTGCATTCCAATTTATTTCTTACATTCCAGCCTTGAATGATTTATAATTTTGTTCTCCTATGTAAAGGGAGAATACATAATTCTTTTTAAAATTCTGTTGTTTCAATTAGCCTTTGGTGATAGTTTCAAATTTAAAAGGTATTTGCTCATTTTAAGAGAATTTGCTCCTGCTGCCTAAAGAAAAATGGAGTAAGACAGGATGAGATGAGGGTGCCTGCAGCTATTGCAGCCTCCTGTTGGCTTGTTTGACAAGATCTTACCAGTGCAGATGGGAAATAGGCTATTGCAGAGATGGATATTAGTACAAGAACCAGAGAAGAAATACATCTCATACCGAGCCTGACCAAAGATCAAGAATATAGGTATGAAACAGGAATAGCCTTTAAAGAAAATCACACCAGCCTGGTTCTTATGAAACGCACGGAAAAAAGAGACATCTCACACAGGGCAAGATCTAAAATAAAGAATGTAAGTATAATGCAAGAATTGCCTTTAGAAAGTTATGTGTACCAAGTTGGTCTGGTCCTTACATAACAAACCAAAAACTCCTACAGAAATGGATTTGCTTTTTTTTAAGTCCAAATGAAAGAAAAACTTCAAGATGTTGATGAAATAAGCCTGGAGAATTTTCAAGCTGCTGAAGAAACTGGCAAATTAAATTGCAAGTAGAATAAAGTTTCATGGTTCTTGCCACATGTCATTGAGAGGCTGGTGGTGCAATGCATACTTAAAGAACACCAAGAAGCTATACAAGATGAAAATCACTGCCTGCATACCAATGACTCACTCCTGCTAAAACTCCTCTGGGGGAAACGGACAATTACCAAAATAAAAAATGTGAAAGAATTTCTAAGAAATGAATTAATGCTGTCAATAGTTTAAAAAGTGAAATGTATTCTGAAGATTCCTATGGTTATGATTCCACTGACAGTTGGCTGTCATTTCTGTTAAGCCCTGTTAAAGAACATGGCCATGTTAAGCATCAAAGCAGTCTCTAACCAGAAGGGCTATTTTTATTTTTAATAATTCATACTCTTAGCAATTAAAATATTTTTTTCTGATAGATATTCGATTTTCTGGGTTGAAATTTGTGTGTAATTTTAGGCAAGCTTCTGATAGACAAATACTACTTTTTCTATAGCCAGCTGTTATAGAGCCTTTTGGTGATCCTCCACACAGGTACCAGCATCTGTACATATATGAGGAAAAAATTCCTTTTTACACCTAGACTTCTAAGAAGAGATGTATCTATAGAAGTCTTCTCAACAGTCTATATTTTATGCTGGTATAACTTAGAAACATTTAGATAACATCAGTTGAACCTACCATTTTTTATTTTCATAGCGAAAGGACCAATTTCTAAGAGATGCAAATGATTACAAATCTTTCTAAAACATAGGATTAAATATGTGCTTCCCATTTCTTTTGGGAGAGCTGTCTTTGTGGCATGAAACATACCTCTTCCTTTTATCCCATTTTATCAAGTTTTTGGGGGTCAAAGCCTGTACTGCATCAGAAAACAACACAATGGAGGAGGGGGAGAGAAACAGAGATGAAATAAAGTTTTGTGTAAGAAGTCTCCTTGATGCATTTATGCAACTGAATAGATTAAATATTTACAAACTGGTGACTCTTGAGCACTTTTGGGAGTGAGAAAACTCTTTATAATTTGTTGCACTGCACTTTTTGATTCCAGAAAGTCTGTATCTCGGTCTCCGTTACTTTCTATAATGGTGCAGTACTTTTTTTTTTAAATCAGCTCTTAGAAAGAAAAAAAAATCTTAAAAAAATTCAGCAGGTTCACAGAGAAAAGAGAATCTCAAGGTCTTTTTACACTAATGACATTTTGAGAGTTCAAGTCAATACAGAAAGCAGTTTGGAATGGGAATTGAAGTAGTTTTGAAGAAAGCCGTATCCCTTTTTCTTTTAAAGCTGTTATTGTTACTATATTTGGTCTGAAATATATTAATCACGTGCTTGTTAGTCTATCAGTTTGGTGAGAGACAGCAAGCTCTTTTCAAAGTGCAGGGTCTTTCATGAGAATTCATAATAAGATTATTTTTTTAACTTCTCTGTTCTCCTATCATTTGCTTAGGAAATGTTGAAGAGCCCTTATGATCTGCAGTCTGTACCACTGACTTCTGGACTGAAGTGAATAGGCTTTTATTTCACTGAATTTTCTTAGAACGGAGCGATTTAGGCCTTTGGAGATGGGCAGAACAATTATCTTTATGAACTTCCTGAATTCTTTTCAACCAGCTGCTTTCTCTGTGGATGAGGGAAGCTGGGTTTTGGCAAGAATATCAGGAATTTTCTGTAACTGATAAGACGACCCTTTTCCAAGTAAATTTGTGAGATGCGTAATTCTGTAATTATTAAACAAGCCTTCATTTTTTTTCTACAGTCATTTTTCCATTCTTCCTATTCATTCAAATTCTTTTAGTTAAAATTAATGTTGTTTTGAGAATTTCTCACAGACAAAGCCAACTAGCAAAGCATTAAGTATCCTTATGAAACAGTGTGAAAGAAAAGTTTCCAAGATCTACTTCTGTCTTTTAATAGCAGTGGTGAGGAAGGCTCTGTCTTTCTTTCTGGAAACAGCACACAAGTATACAGGGATAACTAAGCACTGCTGAGCAATGCTAACTTGAATTGTCTTGCTTTTATCAACGGACAGAAGTGTACATAAAAATGGTAATTTCAAATCAGTGAAGTCTATGTTTGCATTTCCTAGTGTTGATATTTTATTCTAGCTTTAATATTTGTCAATACAGTGAAGAATGATCAATGTTCAAGGACTCTCTACTGTCCATAATTTATTTCATTTCAATGATTATTCCTCTAGTCTAGTCTTCAGAATTTGAAGATCAGAGCAATTAGCACATTAACAAATAAGAATAACAATCTAACATTTCAAGTTTTCCAATTTAAACAGAGCTGTATAAGATAAGTATTTGAAATTTGTTGCTTAATTAATGGTAATGGAATCAGAACTAGTATTAGATTAGGAACACAGTGAACACTGTTCCATCTGGTAATGGAACATAATTTGTTAGTATTTTTTCAATAACAGGGAAAAGAGTTTCTATATGTATCAGAGTTCAGGGAAGTATGATTCTCTGTGCACATTGTACAGGGCAATTGAATATGGAAAAATGCATTAACTTCCAGGATATTTTTTCCCAGAAACGTTTAATATTAATTAAGTACTAGAAAAATACAATGCTTGAGGTGGTGAAAGAATAACCATCTAATCATGTAGTGTAGTTATTGTTCATCATGGCCTTTCTGTAAGTGAAGTCTAAGACTATGTGGCAGGACACCTGTGGCTGTTGAGAAGCCATGCCATGGTGTCACAGCCCTAGCAAACTAGCCAGCTGCAACAAGGCTTTCACCAGCCCACACCAGGTTAACTTCAGTGAGCAGCTCCCACGCCTTACCCCAGCACAGACACCAACCACCCCCACCCCCCCCTCCAAGGTTTCAATGGTTCATCTACTGTTTGTGCTGTTTCTTCATCCTCTTCAGGCCACTCCACCCCGCTTCTTGCCTCTGCTGCATCCTTCTCCTTGTCTCACCTACCTCCAGGACACTCTTTCTCTCCTCCCTCTGCTTCTTCCAGTCTCTCTTCATCTACTGCTCCTTTTACCCTGCCCCTCAGAGCCATTTAACTACTCAGCAAGAACCAGCCACAGCTGCACCTTATCCACATCAGCCAACCCACCGCCCCTGAAGCCAGCCCACAGCTGTATATTATCAATGTTAATTAACCTGCCTTCATTCCTCTACAATTCCTCTACATCCTGGAAGTTCACAGGAAGAGACGGAAGCTCCCACACTTTGCCTGCAATCACAGTGCCCAGATTAAAGACTTTGAAAGAACAAAAAAAAGAATCTGTTCTGCACTGCAATAATGTGGGCCAGGCAGGAATGACATTCGGCAACTGCCTGTGCCTGTCTGAAATGAACTGATAGGTTTATAACTACCTTAAAAAAAATCTAAACAGAAGCAAAGAAATATAAATGTTCCCGCAACAGGAGGAATGTTACATTTTCCCTTGTTTGTTTACAAATAACCCTGACTCATGCTTCATATGTTCCTTTTCTGTTTCTGTTTTAACACTGAATATTTACAGGGCCTCCCATCTGTAATTTTTTATCATTTTGAAATACTTTCATTCACTCTTTTTGTTTGCGTGTTAGAACCGCTGCCTGAACACACTCAACTTTTGTTTTGAAAAAAAGTGATGCAGTTCCAAAACACTCCCAGAATCTGTGATAGATTTGTCCTATGTCTAGTATCTAAGAAATAGGCATTCGGGCAAAACAAAAGCACTCCGTAGGACCTAAACAATTAATCAAATCCTTCGCAGTTCCAAAGAAGCATAAGAGAGAAACAATAATAAGGGAATAAAAATGCAGCATCTAAGTGATTGGGTGGTGGTGGGGGTGGCTATGGATGGGGAAAACCAGTTAAGACAAAAGCTAGTGTTTTTCTATGTATGAATAAATTTGTGCACATCCAAACACACACACACAAGCATAAAACATTTGAGGGAAAGACAGCAAAACTAATTTTTAAATGTTCATTATTTCCAACAGAAAAGGGAAACATCAGAATTTAAAAACAAAACAAAACAAAATTCAATTTGCACCCAAATAAAGAAACAAACAAACAAAAAAAAAATGGTAAAAAAGAAAGAAAGAATGGCTTGTGCAACCCTTTGCTTTGGCTAGATGTGCTATATTTAGCCGCTCCAAAAGAAAGTTGCTTTTTTTCTTTCTCCTGGATAGAAGCAAATGTTTGAGTGGTATGTATTGGTTCAGCACAATGAAGCTGGAGAGCGGTTAATGGACTTTATTGTCCTGCAATTGGTCTGGGGAAAAAAAAAAAAAAAAAGGCAGAAGGAGCTCTCTGTTTTCATTAGGATTTCCAATTGTTCAGCAGTCCAAGAAGACCTTGGTACTTGCTTTTTGTACCTGTATTACTGGGAGCTCCTGGTTCAGCATTCTTAGTGTAGTGCCAGCAGCTAAAGAGCAAGACAAGCACAGCTGGGTGTGCAGCAAGCAAACCATAGACTCTGTGTGCGAATGTGAGAGCCAAGCTGATTCCACTATTAGCTCATTGACTCTAAATCATTTTAGAGGCCACTACATTTTCAAATTATTCATTTAAATTGTGATAGATTGCATCAGTTTATATCCAGGGAAGCGATAAAGAGGGAGCCTACATTCACCTCTCAATAATGCAGCCTCTTCCAATATTGTGCCTCAACGATAATAGGAATACTATCCCTTACGGCTCTTTTGATACTTAAAGACCATTAGAGCTCGACAACATGCTATGCACTGGTAAACATTATTGTTTGACTGATGAGTCCACTTTTTTGAGGAGCGACTGTAGTACTATGAAATCAGGTAATAAAGAGTTCAGGCACTACAGGTTTGCACTTAACTGCAGTTTATTATACTCTAGAACTGATTCAATAGGGTTGAAAAGATATGGTATAATTCAAGAGCTTCTCTTTCAGCACACAGACCCTGCTGCAAACAGCCACTTTTTGCAGAGATACGAAAATGAGAGTTTGGAAGAGGCCTTTGGAGGTCAGGTAGTCAGACCTCCTCCTCAAAGCAGTGCTAACTTCAAATTCAGACTGGCTTGCTTGGGTTCTTCTCCATTCAAATTTTGAGGACCTCCAAGGAGGAAGATGTTATAATTTCTCTGGACTACCATTTCCAGTGCTTAACCATTCTCATTATGATGATTTTTATTCTTATGTTCAACAGGAGGTTACCTGAGTAAAGGTTAATCAAATGAAACAGAAATACTCAGTGAGGGTCAGAGGAAAAATGTCAGTGTGGGATTAACCCCTGGGTCTTGCAGCCCACCAAAGCTTTAGCTGTCTGGAAAGGAGAAACCCTCTGTCTTCAGCTGTCCACCAGATTCAGCTACAGGTAGTTTTCCATCACTGTAACTGGTGACGATTTCCTCTTGTCCTTCCACTGTGCAGCTCTTGTACTGCCATTTCCCAGGAAAAGGTCTCCTCTTCCCTTTCCTTCTTGTCTACAACCTTTCTGTAGTGTTGTCATCTTCCTCTGCTCAAACAAACCCAGTACCCTTAGCTCCTAATCATTTTAATGATCCTCCACCTGACTGTCTCTAACTTGACAACATCTCTGCTGTACTTGGGGAAAGCCTTCTTGCATGTTGAGTAGTGGGGAACAAGCACTTCCCTCACTAAAATACTGCAAACACAGGTCTGTGTGTTGTTAGCAAGAGCACACTGATGGCTTTTGCTCAGCTTGCTGGTCACCAGGACTCTGAAGAGCTCCTGCCCCACCATTCTCCAGCCTGTAGCAATGCTGGGAGCCGCGCTGCCCCAGGTGTAGAGCTTCACATTTATCTTTGTGGAACCTCATGCTCAATGGAAGACTAAGCACAAATACCAGTGTGGAAGGCAAGCAGCAAGCCTCGTAGGACAGCAGATCTCATTGGCAGATGACTGTCCCTAGCTCCCATAACAGAAGAGTGCCCTTTACTATTACTTGTGGCTTCTTCTCCCGTGGCACTGGATCCGATAAGTCAGACAGTTGTGGTGCTCTCAGGTGCCTGCCCTGCCAGAACTTGCTTTTTCACTCCGGTTGCCAGACTCCTACAATTTTTCCACATCTGCAGGTGGAGAGTCTTCTCCACCATCTTTCAGCTTCCACTGTATAGGAAATCCATCTGTCTTGACTGTAGCTTCAGGCAATCCCTATTCATGTGGAAGGTGGCGCTTGGATTCCTCCTCTTCCTCCCCCACCTCGAGTCTTTGCGAAAAAACTTTTGATCTCCAATTCATTTCCCTTACGCTATACAGTGTGCTCACCACATCCCTCACCTGATAACTCAGTGATTCCACCAGAGCACACACCTACCACTGATGAGTCTGTCATTGCCACCAGCTACACAGCCTCAGGGAACAGCTATGAAATCAAATTGCTACTAAAAAGTCAGTCACTGTTTAACTAGATTCTCCTCCCACTGATGTAATCTTCCAATACTTGAGTAGTTTTTGTGTTTTTCCCCAAGTATATTAAGATGCACCACATGTAGGAAGGACACTCTAGTAGTATAAAATGCACAATTAACTTAAGAGTAAAGAGATATTCCTAGTTCTGCCTCTTCATTTCCAGACACATATACAGGGAGTGAATATTTCCCTTCCACACATGCAGGCTTCTGGGGATGGGATTTTAGTGTGCCTCCATACAGCTTCTAGGCTTGTGGCGTTTCTGTCTTAGAGCTGAACTTCAAGGTATGACTGCTTTAAGGATGTGTTTCTGAATGCAGTTAATTACCACCTCTTTAACACTGATACATGACATCATCATCATATAAAAATACGGTGGAGAATAAGTAACAGGATCTGTGGATGATCACCAGCCAGCTTACTTTAGCTTTTAGCTGATGACTTTTTCAGTATGTTTCCCATCAGGGTCTCTAAATGAAGATCTGCACAATGTCATTATTAGTGAAGAAAAAGGCAGCAGCTGCATTTAATTAAAAATTCATAATAGCATTGATTGTAAACCTTCTCTATTTTACTTGGTTGTACCTTTTTCCCCTGGGGCTCTTGATCAAATCTGAATTTATTTGGAAAGCTTGAATGCAAAATGTCCAGCCATTTTTGCACATGATAAGGATTAAAAATGTATCATTTTTTGTTGTAAAAATATTATTCTATTATAAAAATATTTTCTTGAACAGCTCTATAGCTGGAAAGGCTGTTAATAGAAAGCTGAGATTTCATTTGGTATCCAAACAGTCTCTGTAGAGGAGACACGGCTGTCTGTGTTCCAGTATTAATTACCCTGAATTAGGACTGAAAAATTGGGGTCTGCATGTAAATGCCCATTCCTCACAAATAATTTCTTCTACGTTTATAGTTTTACATAGGGAGTGTTTGTGTTTTATACCCAGGTATAACTTAGCTTAAAAAGTGAAAGTTATGCAGGCAGTAGGCTGGGCTGAATAAACGCTAGTTGCTTGGGATACGAGACCCTGAGAAACAGGGAAGTTTAGTGGATATAAACTATATGATATTCCATCCTTATGGTCGCAAAAAGCTACAAATCTTGGAGAACAAGCTTCTGTTGCTAATTTAGTTCTGTAAACAGGTCGTAAAACTCAATATGCAGTTCAATAAAGTACTCAACAGTCAGAAATTGTCCTTGTTAACAATGTACGTGCAATCTGTAAAGAAGTCTTCTATGCTCCTCCTCACGCCAAGGAGAGGACCCAGAACAATGTCCTTCCATCTTTTTAATGGCTTATTCTGTCACTAGGTGAAGTATCGTTATCTTTGCAAACACCCCTGCCCCTGCACCCACCCAAGAAAACAGAGGCTGCTCCAGAAACAAAGCTCTTTTGGTAGTCAACATATTCTTCAAAGTCCTTCTATGTAAAATTTACTTAATCCACCACAAAAAGGCAGAAAGAAATAGAAAAGACACCACCACACCCCCAGT
This sequence comes from Falco punctatus, assembly GCF_963210335.1. Classification (NCBI taxonomy): domain Eukaryota; kingdom Metazoa; phylum Chordata; class Aves; order Falconiformes; family Falconidae; genus Falco; species Falco punctatus. The sequence continues at coordinate 4,144,637 of NC_137587.1, forward strand.
TTTATGCCTCGTGTTATCAGTTTATATATTTCATACATTTTATCTCTTTTCTTCACCATTTTCAGAGTCCCTCCTCCCTGCTCTTTGCTGAATAACATTGCAGCCTGTAAGATCTAAGTCTCTCTTGAACAGAATGTGCAATAAAAGTGTAATATATTAACATTAACAAACCCCAGCAAATCTGATGAGACAAGTCAAGGTCCAGAACTTGGAGATGAGTGTTTACTATACGTACCCTTGCACAGTGTGGATGTAACACTCAGCAACACTTAAAAGAAATCATTTCTCATTCAAAATTCATTATATTGTAACTACAGATTTAGTAACATAGTGGCAGTTTCTATTGATTAACCTGGGGATACTGTGGAAACTCGAAGCACACTGAAAGTGCTTTTTAAAGGAGATAGTGATTTTATCTGGGAAGAATGGTACACAAGCCTGCTAAAGAGAGGTGAACAGTATAATTCTTTTATAGTAGTAAGAGCTGACGAGCTGTAAATTATCGCTTTGTATGTGCTCGTCTATGAAAATCATTTATATTTCAACACCAACAATTTAGCTCCTTTATAGCAGGTTAGGATGATAAAGATTGTCATTTGCATTGATGGAGGTGAAAAAGAGAAAGAAGAGAGATACATGGTTTTGAGTGAACAACTAGAACTTGAGGAGAACCCCATAAATTCAGGATTAAGACAATCTGTGATTATAGCACATTGTCAAATATACACTACTTATGACTCATCTTGAACTTGCCTGATACATACTAGCTGCTGAGTCTTTAAAATACATAAATTTAATCAAATACATGGTGACTTACTGCAATTCCAGGCACATGAAAGTTGTCGAGCAATACTGCATTTGATAACTTGCAAAATAATCTGATATTTGGAGACAAAATCTGTTGTTATTTCACCACAGGAATTTGCTAAAGAATTTTTTTATGATACAAGGGTGGCAAGGCACTGGCAGAGGCTGCCCAGAGCTGCTGTGGGTGCCCCATCCCTGGCAGTGTCCCAGGCCAGGCTGGACTGGGCTGGGGGCAACCTGGGCTGGTGGGAGGGGTCCCGGCCTGTGGCAGGGAGGGTTGGAGCTAGGGGATCTTTAAGGCCCCTTCCAACCCAAACCATTCTATGATTTTATGATTCTTTTCTGCAACATCCTTCATAAATTATTTTTTCTATCTCATTATCTGGTTTGACTCAGTAATAGATTTTCTTGAAATTACTTAAAATCAAGAAACTTGAGAGTCATTTTACAGAATAAGGGATTTAACCATCATGACTTGATGATTTATCTTCACGTAATACATTGCAATATCCATCTCTGCTTTTGTTATGCAGCCGAAGTTTCCATAAATTATGAGAAATGCTCTCATTTCAGTTATTGAGAATATGCTCATGAAATTCAAAGTAAGGATTTATAAATGCGTTGAGCATGTTCAAGTGAACAACTGTCTTTAGCAATGGTATTTGTGTCACTAGTAAAATCACTTTATGAGTAAATTCTTTCCTATATATTTTTTATATATGCATATAGATAGATTTATGTATGTAAATACACCCACAAAGAAGCAAACAAAAACTTCAAATCAAGGTCAATTTCTATAGACATATTACCTTGTATAATAAAGGAATCTGCAGTTATTTGTATTTACAGTGTTCAAAAAATTTAGCAGGAATTTTCTTTTTTAAACAAGCATGTCCTTGAAAGTTGAAGACGAAGATTCAGGGTTTTGGCCTGTCTGGTGTTATTTAATTAGCTTCCTCTCTCCACCTACTGTCTTCTTAATGTGATTTGATAATTTCATGCCTCTGGAATGTCAGCAAGAGTAATAAAATAGTAATTTAAGAACATGTTAAAAGCCAATCTAAATGGCATCATCCTTCTGAAGCTATCAAAAACAGAATTCACAGCAAGTCCTCATATTAGACAACTCTGAAACTTCCATGCTTAGAAAGAATTGTTGGTTTTGTGCAGGAGATATTCCATATAGATGAGGGGCCAATTCAGAGCTCACAGATTAATATCTTCTCGTAGCACATTACACAGTTCATCTTTTTACGGTCTTCTAAAGAATGCCCTCCCTGTTATTACTTTTTCTCTCCATCCTGTGTTTTTATAGCACAGCTGTTGGACATGTTTTATGATTAAAAAATAAAGATTATTACTGAAGAAGGAGAAATGTTAAATGGTTCAGAGTCTTGGCATAACACCCAAAGGTACATATGCTGATTTCAGTTTTTGGATCTGCCTAACTGGTTTACCAGTCTTGGAAGACTGATATACTTAGGGTTTTTTTTTAGTATCTGGAAGTGGGTGTGTGAAATGATAGAGAGGGAAAAGTTGGAGGAGAAAGGCTATAATTAGGAACTTTCATTACTGAGAATCAGGTGAGGCAAAAAATCAGTCAAGAAATTAAGGCTGTTAATGTGTCTCACTCCTCCCTCTAATTTGGTGCCTTCAGCTGACTAAGATAACTAAGAGATATTTCTTTTCTGAATAATCTGGTGAATTATAATTTTGATGAATAAAGAAAAATACATCCCTGAAAACAGATACTCTACCGTAACTTTATTGTGATTCATTTATTTGTGGTTACACAAGATATCTTGCCATCATCAGGTCACCCAACCATGCACAGCACCTGACATGTGCACCCAGCACAGCCTGCCTACCACTGCTCACCCAGGGCTCAGCGTCCCTGTCCCTGTTTCATGGCTCTGGGTCAGCATCTGGACTACAGGCAGAAGCCAAGGCATGGTCATGACATTAATATAGCTGTAGTGGGGCTCAGGGGAGGACTGAGAGAGGACCCCAGCTTAAACAAAACTTCCAAGCAAAGGGGAAGGGGGCCCATCTTCCAGCTCTTTCTTCACAACGGCTCTTCCTACCAGCTGTTCTTGGTGCAGCCAGTTGTACTCCTAAAGGGAGGTGGGGTGGGGAGGAAGTGCGCTGCATGCCCTGGCAATGGTTGCTCCAGCTGAATGGAGCTAGACATGCATCACACCCTCACATCAGATCCTCTTTCCAGCATGCCAGCAGCTGTCAACAGAAAGGAGAATATGTGCTTCCTCATCGTTTGACTACCACCAGCTACCTAAGTCCCACATCTGTCCTCTTCAAATAGGTAGCTCATCTCCTTCTTCTAACAAAAGCGATGTCCTGTTCTTTCTCACAAGGAACAGGCTATCACTAGTAAAACAATTTGTACTGTTTTACTGTCAGTATTATGTCACCAAATGTCCCAGCACCATCCCCAGAAGTGAAAAAACAGAGATTTTCATGACACCTTTACATGACCCATTGCTTCTTTCTGCCAATGCGTGCCCACCTTCCCCAAGTTTTTTCCCTTTTGGAGATTGCCCTGTGATGCAAAACCCACTGCAAATTGTGCTTTCGGGTGCCATCTCTCTACCAGAGGCTAACCATACTGGCAAAAGGCTGTAGAAAATGCCATGGACTAGTGGAGATATTATAATCCGAGTGCCTATTGACACTGACTCCTCTGCTCTGGAACAGAAAGAGGATGCCCATCTCCTGTCCTGAGCAGATTTAACACTGCCTAATGTGGCAGATAGGGAAGTTGTGAGAGGTGTTGGTGTAATGGTGTCCGATAGGGAAGCATCCAGCAGTCATGTCCTGTTTCATCTTGTTTCCTTTCTTTCTCTGCCTTCCCTGGATGGTCAACTAATCAATAAAACTATTTTTCCCTGTGCCAAATCTTTTCTAAAGTGAGCATTATATCAAATGCAGAAACTTCCTAGAATGCAGTTGAAATCTTGAATAGATTTTCAAGGGCTTGAAAAGATGGAGCAGTGCAGAAGAAAAAGGGGGAAGAGCAGGACCAGTAAAGCCATTTTGCATGTTGGTTTGCTTATACTTTCTAAACAAAACTCCAAGGACTTACTGGGAAACCGCACAACAATTCCAACAAAGTATTACTTTTTTTTCCCAAAAAGACCCATTGTGTTGCATTCACATTATGTGTAACACTTCTGAAATTTCTGCTACAGCAGTTGGTTTAATTAAGCAGCAGCTATGGTCACGGTTGGGTATGGATGCCTGGAAAAGCCTTCACTCCTCAAGAGATAAATACAAATACTCAGATTGTTTTTTCTGTGTTTGGTGGTCACACAGAGCCTACAGGCCTGTATTAAGCACAGCTGCAAGCCAGCTTGCATTGCTGGCCACTGCTGCTTCCCAGCAGTGTGGGACCTTCTCTGAATTCGGAGGACAGGCTGTGTTGCTTTTGAAATTTGTTCCTTGTCCCAAAGCCTACTTCTGATGATGTCATCTACAGCCAAGCCTGTCCCCTGGCTCCCTGTGTCAGCTCACAGCATTAGGCAGCATACATAGCACAGCCATGCATGTAACACCTGGAGCTCCGCTTTTTGCAGTCCCTTGAAGTCTGATCTGGTCCAATTTCCCTTTTCCTGTCTCAGTGGCCGAGATACTGAAATTTCACTCTGATAAATGTGGAATATTGGCACAAACCATAAAAGCCAGTAAAACACCAAAGCTGGGTGATTGCTTTCCATCTATATATTTTATCCATGATATTATTTGTTATTGTGATACGTGCTACAAGCAATCCCCGAAGCCTGGTTTCTCTCGATGGCCTAGACCTAGGTAGCTTTCAGTCTAAGTTTAAATTGGCATTGACTGCTGCTATAACCTTTTGGAAACCTATGAGTGCAAAAATATTCAACGGTACCTTGTTAATTCCCTCTGAGCTCCTGCCAGGGTAGCACAACAAAGCGCTAAAAATGTTTGGTATTTTCTCAATTGAACTTTTACGTACAGAGATAAACACAGGTGAAACGTGTATGTGTTGGTCTGTAGCTGGCAGAAAGTTGTGAAGGAAAGATACAGGAAAAGCCAGAGGGAGCCAGACCTGGCCGAGCTGTATCTGCATTGCATGGGAGAGGAGGATCCAAGCTAACAGTGGATTTCTGTTGTATCGCAGGGTGGCTACACCAGACTGGGCTGAGAGGGCAGACCAGTGCGCACACTGTGTGCAATAGGATTCCAGGATACCACTATAACAGTATTTATGTCTTCAGAAAGGTCATGAAATACAAGAATGTCTAATGACTTTTCAAAGTATGCTATTTCTGGAGTCATTTCCAAAGCGGATTCCAATTTATAATCCAGATTTCTGGACAGAGAAACCTCCATAACTTAAATTTGATGAAGACATACAACTAAGAAGTCAGCAGGATTCTCTTTGCAGATACTTTCTACAATGTCTTGAATGAATTGCAACATTATATGTATGCAGGGGCTTCAGCTTTCAATGACAGGAGAAAATTTACTTGACTTAATTCCTTTTCTCTAAGGCAATTTAATTTTTTTCCTAAGTTTCAATTAAAAAAAAAAAAATGTAAATACTTATTATACTTCTGCACTGTTTTCCATTTATTGACACATTTCATCCAGCAGTTTCAATACCTTTTAAATATTCAAAGATTTGGAAATGCATATGCAGGAGACAACCAACTAGACTGATTGACAGGAGTGTTAGACAATAGAGTTTGTAAGAATGTTTTATTAAATAGATCCCCACTAATCGAGGTAATTTTTACTCTGTTATATTAATTGTTTTTGTGAAGCTTTGAAATATACGAGTTTAAATAAATCTTTCTCATTGCAAGTCATGTAATTGTAATGAGGCTAAATATAAAAGAAGTTATGTAAAACATAAATTCTTTTAGGGCAGCTATGAAAGGAACATCTTAGTTGATGATGAAAAAAAAAGTCTTTGTTTGAGCTCAAATTGGAATTATATTTCCTTCTCCTGTTCTGTTTTTTAGTTTTCTGTTGTCCTTGTCTGTAGGTGGATTTTTAAAAGACTTTCAACTGACTGCCAAAGCCAATAAGCCACTCTTTTGTTTCAACTACAATTCTCCATTATCCAGTCCAGGGGGTTAGAAATAAGCGACAATGTACACTTTGAACTGTAACTCATAATTTTGTATAAATGCTGGTTGACATTAGCCGACTATTTACCTTTCTCCTACAACTTGCCTTATTTTCCTGAGCAGATCAATACCCAAACCTACATATCTGTAGCAACATGAGTTTTGTCCTGTCCTAAAAATATCATGCTTTAGTGTCAGACCTTGTGAAATGCAAGCAGTGGTAATGTCTATGGAGGGTGGAAAGGAAGCAGAAAAAGGAAGATATATCCAAGTCCAGAGCTTAGCAGCTTGTATATTTGTCCAAGTTTTGTTATAGCAAAGAATGGGCTGTTACAAACACCCTGCACCCAACGGTTTCTTCCTTCTTACATCCCTCATCATCATCTCTCATTTTAGTGGGGACAGCAGAAGCACTATATTTAGCATTGTATTTAGCTTCCCCTTCAGGACAGTTTGCTGTAGACAGCTTTGATAAAGCATTGCCCTCTGTCATGCTAGCTCTTCTGGAGTTTATTTATGCAGTAGAAATACAGTTTCTGTGTTGATTTTCCATTGGTTGTCCCCTGCCTCCAATTCTATTCTTTGCAAGTTTTCTCACAGGGAACATGTAAATGCCACAAATCTAACTTCAGAGAATATAATACTAATTATATTGCTTAGTTGATATATTCTTTTTAGCTTGAAACTCTTCCCTGGAAGACAATTGTTTAAAGACTCTTGCATTACCTTCAGTCAAGTACAGCAGGTTTTCATTCTATGTATAACCCATTACCCTCCAATTTGCAGCACACATTCACCTACCTATGGGGATTGAATCAGATGTACCTGTGACTGACTTGGACTCTTAGCATCTGTAGCTGTGAAGTGAGAGCTGTGTACTAATTGCCCTTTAAAATGGAAAAAAATAAATATGGAAGAGGATATCTTTCTAAAGTAATTGTTAGCAAATAGTACATTTTCCCACAATCTCTTCTTTATGCAGAAGAATATTAATATACTTCAGTAAACAAGGATAACTCCTTTAAGTATGTGTATCTTACAGATCCAAGAGTTAAAAATGCTGAGGCAAGTCTGAGTTCACAGAGAGGTTTCAACAAGTAAAGATTGCTAGATGTGCAAGACTGTAACCATCCCGTACATCTCACAACCATGACCTCAAAAGAAAGCCTTGTCAAAAAACGGTCATGGCAACTGCCTATGTGAATATTTTCACTGCTTAAAGTCGGCCACTTATTCCTTTGTACCACCCTGGTTGCATGCTTGAGATCACATTAAACTCAGCTAAGCATAACATGCAAAGGAAAAGTGACCCTGAAAGGTCCCTTTCAAGCACCCCTTCCTTCCCTGCTTCATTTTAATGTGGCTGCCATATGGTTCAGGGGCTATTATAAATCCTCTGTTTGTCTACTCCTGCTGTAAATGTTTCATTTCTCCCAGGAAGATAAAAGGACTGCCTCCTCATATTAGCTGCACAATTACCTTTTTTTTTTGCCCATAAATGTGAAGGGGGGATGGCAGTACTGAGACAGCACTTTGACAGAATGCTGAACGCCAGTCCGCACTACAGGAGTGTAGCATTGAGTACACTCAACAAAAACACTGCTGCAGAAGAAAAAGGAGAAAGACTAGCAGTGCAGCAAAAAAATGAGACAGTTGCAAAAAACAGGATAGTTGCCAAAACTGGCAGTAAAATGGCTAAATTTTGAAAAAAACAGCAGACCTGAGAATTTCAGGAAGGTATCTGCAAGATACATCCGATGACTAAAAGCAATGGTAATACCCATCTTAGAGAACTAGGACAGCAGCAATACAAATGAAACAGAACTTTTTGTGTGTGTGACTATATGGGGCAAACCCACAATGAACAGTATTGTTAAATGAGTAACTTTACTGTTTCATACCAGTTTGAAGTGGCACTGATCAAATCCTCCGGTTCCAAAGTCAGTGGGGAAAAAGAAAACAAGGTTCTAAAAATAATTCTTCTTTCCATTGATCCTGGATACATTTGGAAGGGAGTTTTATATGAAGTAATAAAAGCATATAAATCACTTATAAGACAGCTGCAGAGCTGTTACACTGTATTGTAAGAATATGTGGAAAATAAAGTATTATCTCAAACAAAATATAAGAAAATGGATCAAGTAATTGCCATCTTTTAATTATTTGTTTAAATTTGAATGCTCATTAACTATGCAATAGGATGGAAGAGTTTAATTACCTAGCTTATAAAAACAACATCACTGACATTTTAATTGCAATGACAGTTCTAGAAATTTTTTGTTGCTAACTAGCACTGACAAATACATGATAGAATGAAGTTATTATACCGGCAAAAAGGACAACATAAAATGTTGAAATGTAGGAGCAGTAAAGTAATCAGACTGTTACGTATCTAGGAAATAGATCAGAACTAACAGCACTGTCAAGAAGGGAATTAAAAGATGTGTCTTCACTGCAAACACAGATATTGTTAAAACTATGGGGGTTTTTATGGATCACAAACCTTACTCTCTGCTGCTAAGGGAAAATTCATGAAACTAACACTGCTATTGTGGATTAGAAACAGTTGTATTAAACAAAACAGATACCAGAAGTGTGGAGGTAATAGAAATAGCTGTTTGAAACATGTTAACTATCAAGTCAGAGGATTATAAGCCAAATAAAAAGTTAGAATGAGAGTCAGATATGAAATTGCAGTACAGCATTGGCCACAACAGAAAGATTTAGAGTAGTGGGGGACAGCTGAAGACAGAACTACGAGAATATGTAAGTCAAATAGCAAGCTCACTCGTTTGGGAGTGTATTAATACTGATGGCCTTAAGTAATTTTCTAGCCATGATGCTTCAAATAAGCAAATAAAGGCAGAGAGAAAAGGGAGAGTTATTGGTATATCTCTGGAGTGACATGAATAAACGGCAGTCCTTGTTGCTCATCCTCACCAGCTCCCTGAAGCTGTGGGCAGCTAAGTATGCCACCTGTGCCTTGCAGTGGATCTAGAAATTTATCTGGGAGTAAGTCTTCAACTTGCCTAAAGCATTTTGGAGATGTTTTAGAGATTAAGTAAAAATATTTGAAAATCTCTCACAATCACAAAATCTCAAAATGAATAAGGTAGCAGTATCTACTCTTTTTGGGGCACTACTTTCTGCAAAGTTCTTTTCCAGTTTTTACTGAAATCTTTTAAATGTTGATATGTGTCTCACAAAGCATTTCCATTTAAAGAAAATCTGAATGATAGCACAATTTAAGCATTAACATATCTACACCAAAAAACATTCATAAGTAAGGATGAAATACTTGTCCTACTAAAGCTCTGCCAGAATTTTGGAAGAAATCTAAATTAAAAAAATACTTTAAATCATTGAGGATGCAATATCTAGCAGTTTTAGCAGGTACATATTAGCAAGGATTGAATAGCAAACTAAAATTGTATACTTAAGAAAAGTTAGAAATGGTTGGCAGAGATTCTTTTTTTTTTTTTTTTTTTTTTTTCTTGGGAAGTGGGGCGGGAATTCTGATTCTTTAGTTGCCCTGCTTATTTTTTAACAGGTTCTCCTCGAATTCCAGCTCTTGCTTTCTCTACATAAAAAGTATCTGTTGTTTTTTCAGGTGGCAAAGCTACTGGGCACCAGAATGAGGAAATGCAGTATGGGTCAGTACTGAAGAACCCAAAGCAAAATCCGATTATTTTCAAACCTGTGTGAGCATATAGAAGAAGAAGGTTGCCAGATTTTAGCAGAAAGAAGGATGGACAGTCAATGTAGCATCCATCCATTGACAAGCCTTTCTTTCTTTTCCACTTTAGCAAGGAACTTAATTATTTGTTTTGATGATGAGAGTATGCCTTAATGAAGTCAATTACCTCTTGAAAGATAAACATATGTTTGAGCATCTTGCTACACTGAGGCTGAAGTGGGAATACATGTCTGTGTGAAGGCCCTCCAATTAAAAAAAAAAAAAAAAAGTACAAATTGGAGTTGCCAGTAGCCTTAATGCCTTCTGTCTCGATCAAAGGATTTAGCCAGACAAAGCAGGATTTTAGGTATCTAAACCATAAAATGTAATCTAGTAATATATATCCATCTTCTGTTCAACCCTCAATGCTCTTAAGCTCCCTAAGAAGTTTGCCTGACTGCTTCTGCAGATGCTTAGCGTTTGGCACAGCTCACTGGATACCTCTGTGTACCACCACTTTTAGCAGCACGGTATGCCTGAAAATAACCTGTAGCTGGAAATTCCTTTTCTTCATCTGTCTTTGCCAGTTCAGGTGCACTCACACGTGCTTATACTTCATTGATAGATGATGCTCCCCACAAGATATCGTTGCAGCCATGTGTCTGTATATGGGAGGGGGCAATGAGGAAGGGGAGAGCCTTCTCTTCACCTACCTAACCCCTTCAGAAAGAGATACAAAACTAACAAACCGCAAAAGAGAAAAAAGGGAATGTCACTGCAATCTACTGCTTTGGGAGAAAGTGAGCTTGGGTTGCATTGTAGGAACACCACAACCTTGCCTTGATGGAGAGCTGAGTCACTGCACACAATGAGCCGTGACTGACAGGCATGATGGTGGAAATGATGGGTTTGACTGGCAGCCTGTGCAGAGATCTGGCTATACACTCCCCAGCAACTGGAGGGGGTTTGGGGTGTCGGTGCAGGGGGGTAAGCACTATTAGGCAGGTCTGCCACAGTGCAGAGGCAGAGGATGGGTGCGTGCCAAGCTACTGCACAGACCTGGTCTGACCGCCACAGCTCTCCCAGGCTGTGCTGATGCTCTGGAGCTGGAACTGGAACTGGGAGGGGGTTGAGGTGGGGTGGGGTGGAGACAGAGTAAGAGAGAAAGACACCCCTTGCTTGATCCACTTAGTGAAGGATAGAAGGTCACGAGCAGTGCTGTGCCATTTGGTGATCTTTCCCCCCGATGACAAGCTCTAGCCCCTGCTCTTGGCACTTTGCAGCTGATCTTAAGTACTGCTGAATATAGGCACACGTTTCCCACCATGTGTGATGTTGCTGATTGTTAGCTGCTGCACCATCAGATGCTATTTAAAAAAAAAAAAAACACATTTTTTTTTTTTTAATATATGTTGGGAACCAGAACTTTTTCTTTCCCACTTGTGACCATTGTCTTTTTGTCTTTGAAGCTGATGATCTGTTTTCTCAGCCACTGACTCTAATTGCATGCTGTCTGACATGTCACCGTCTGTTTTGTGATACTGTGTATTCTAGGTTGAAAACAAATCATCCTGTGTACTTTAATACATTGGCTTACATGTATATTATTGATCACTGTTCCAGAAATGTGTCCTTCTTCTATTTTACTTGTTTTCTTCAAAGGAACTTCAACTTTGGCTGAATTCTTCAGATATCTTTTGAGGGCAATATTTCTTAAATCTGTTTTGGGTTCATTATGCTTCAGCACTGTTCTATTTAGCAGCAACTACCTTTATTACTTGATCCAGACAAGTTATTTTTCCTTAATCTTTACCGGGCTGTGTTTGGCATCTGTTACCATGGGTATGTCGACAACACAAGAGCAGTAGTTCTGTGACAGTGGTCCAGCACAGGCCCTGGTGGCAAACCGCTGTAGACCAATATGGGCCATTTAAAGACTCCTGCTCTTAGATAATGATAACAGGTACATGTCAGCTCTTTAGTAGTCTTTTAGTTTTTAATACTGTATGCATGTGCTTCAGCTATTGGAGTCTCCAGCCTTTATTTAGATACAGAGCCAGGAGAATCCCGTTCTCCTGGATCTACACACTATACAAAAACGTGACCTAACTTGGATACACCACCACCACCCCCTGTCATGTTTCATGCTGTCTGTTCCTGAATCTGATTTTTATTTTCTTCCAAATATTTAAAAATGTTTTTAATGAACATACGTGACCAGCTTAACCTCCTATTTACTGGTTTCACATTTTACTGCACATCATTTAAGGTGCTTTAAAATATTAAGTCACTCCTCTTTCACAAGAGTATTTCCTTTTCCTGTTTATTATCTGGTATCACTAACTGCTTACAGGAAATACTGTCAATCTGTAAGGGTAGACAGGAGTAGAGAGATGCATAATATTTAAAGAATAAACAAAGTCTTTGCCCAGAAGAAGTTATAGCTTAACTTATACCAAACAACAGATATGCCATACAGGATATTCATGTTTATGCATAGTTCTTAGTTCCTTTATTCCCTAGTTAGTCTAAAAATACCTGATTTTTATCTTTCTTCTTACGCTTTTTATTGTGCTGATTTAACTACTTTAGTTAATTTCTCCTTTGTACTGACATATGTGGAAACTGATCAGTTGTAAGAACTTTAACAGTTGAATTTTTGTCATTATGAGGCAGAAGAGAAAATAAAGAGAAGACAATCTAAAAAAAAAAAACAAACAAACTCAAACCAAAAAAATATCTGTTCACTGAGGCAGGTTCAAATACCTACCAGCAATACACGTGCTTAATTCACCACGCTGGTGTACACTAGTTATTGATACACGCAGAGTCCCTCCAGGACCTGCTGTATTTACTTTCCTTTTGTGCGATCCTTACAGATCATGCAAAGTGATTGCCTCAAGCTCATCTCAGGAGCAACCTGAAGAAGACAACCTACCATAGCCAAAACCTCAGAATAAATGTAAGCTCCTCTTTCCAGAGGCTGAACAGACTGAGCACTCAAGAGGGCTGGTCAGAAATAAAATTGAGGCCAAGTAATAACAAATGCAATATAGCAAAGTATAGCAGCATAGCTGATGATAATCAACATTGGCTTTCCGAAGAATTAATGCATTCAAACAGTTCTGATATCATGTTGGCTGGGGTTACAAGTTTAAATTATAAAAATAAGTAGTTGCACTAGAATTTTGGACCCTGATTTAGTACAGCATTTTTATTAGGAAGTTGTGATACACTAGAACGTTTAGTCAACTGAATAACAACAGGCTGTCTGGGGTGAAAAATAAGGACAGATAGTCTATATGATATAGTTATCTAAGCCAGACAAACCGTATTTTAACACAAGTGAAGCATGATCAAAGGTAAAAGTCCAGTTAATCCCTTTCTTATGGCCGTCTCTACCCTAGGAAGAAGTCACCTTGAACAGATTTTGTGTTCTATTTGGCAAGAGAGCAATAATTCCCAGGCAATACAGTAACTAAAAGGTGCTCATATGAACCTTGTGTAAATCAGGGAGGTTCTGAGTGAGACAATGATTTAATTCTGTATATAGAATTTTGTGCAAGCTGGACTGAAATGTCTGATTCTGAGTCTCAGATTTTAAAAGGATGCTGAAAACTTTCAGATGGAGCAGGAAGAAATTAAAAAAATAATCAAATTCTAGGGAAAATTGCTTGCAATGAAATGCCGCAAAAGGTACTGAGACATTAGTTGATCAGAAAGTAAATCTACATTCATGGGAAGAAGGTGTTAAAGATATTTCCCCATTGCTGGAAAATAGAGCCACCTAAAATAACACTGCAAAAAAAAAAAATTAAAAATATATGGGATACTAAGGATTAAAAATGTGATAATACACTACCAAATGCAACTCTGAATCTTTCTTCTTTTGTCCTTTAAACACAATATGCCTTTCAGTAAGATGAATTATACTTTAAATAAAGGCAATTTCTTTCTCAGTTCTTGTTTTACATTCTATGAGTCTTAGCTAAGTTTCACTCAGGTTTTCACACAATGCAGAACTCCTTGGCGCTAGTTCTCAGGAGTTAAATTTCTATAGAAAGGCTAATATATACAACATGGGCCAGGACCTTCTATGTCCCCGCAGGCTGATACCAGTTCTGATTGCAGTCTTTAGTGGAGCTGGAGTGCTCAGGAGTGCGAAGAACAAGGCTGTGGAGATCAGACACTAGATTCACCAAGCTTAAGGGTTTAGAGGGCACCTTTCAAGAATAAAAAATACAATAGCCTTGGATAACCAGGAATGTGTGCAAGTGAAGAATAGTCTAAGAAGTTGGGACTAAATTAGCTCTCCATTAAAAACTGAAGAGGTATAGCAAAAAAATTGTTAAAACTGTGTTGATTAGCCATATAATAAATCTATATTTATATAAAATTAGACTGATTTACTTTTACATGGCAGTCTTAAAACTAAAAAACATGAACTCAGAAATACTGCCGTATAATCTTTGATTATTTCAGAAGAAAAATCCAAAATAATGAAAAGGTCAGCTACAGATTACAATATATTAGTAAAATCTCATCCAATTCTTAATATCAGTAGATTTTTCCTTTTAATTAGTTTTTAATTTTTTTTAAAAGCCAACCATTTGATGTTCACAATCTCATTAGAGATGAAAGGATTACACTAGCTTTACCTTATTCAGCTGACACAGCTGAAGAGAAATAGGTAAAACAGAATGCAGAAAATGTCATTTTCACCTTCTAACACCCAGTATAGATTTATAAGAGAGGTCTGTAGATGAAACAAGTTCTAATAAATAGTGGAAGGAGTCAGTGAGCAGTATACTGTTAAATAACAACAAATACTGGTAGGTTATGAGGATCATGGCTTTCCTGTCCTTATCCTCTCATTCCACTGGCTACTCCAGTAAAAAAGCAGGAAGAAAAGTACTTTTCTGCAGATCAAAGTTTCAGTGACAAGTTTGATAAACCAGTTATTATTATGGGCTGTCATGAATAAGTTGGATTCAGTAATGGAATTATTAAAGTCTTAAAAGAACATCAAAACAGACTAAAAATTAAGGATGAAAGAGGAATAAAATCCTTCTTTTGGTATGTCCTTCTCATTGCTTAACCTGTCAGAGAAAGTAGACAGCATCTTCAGCAGGTTTCATAACAGTTTTCAAAAATTCATTACTTTTAGCATGAAAAAGGCACGGGACAAACCAGAGATGCTATTTAACAAAAGGCAGATGTAATTCAGAGAAATAAACTTAGTTGAAGTTTTGACAGACTTTCTGGATTTCCCTGATTTGGAATACAGAACCTGAGAATTTATGAGAATTAGTTTCTAGATTCTATTTGCATTTTATGAATCTAAAATTACTCGTAATGATTTACTGTTGACTTCTATATCAAAAGATCTACTTTTTGTCACAGTAGTGGCCAAGACATGAGAGAAGGGGGAAAAAAAGTATCTATCTAGTAATGAGGAAGAAAGTGAAGTTCAAGGTCAAGTAATGGACAAAGAACCAGACCAACTCTAATACCTGAGCTTCCTCATCTATTATCACCTAAACAGAAAAAAAAATGGCACTAAAAATGAGAGAAGGAATACTGACTCTTCCTATCATTTTTTCAGGCATTTGTTCAGTACAAAATTCATAAGCATACACCAGTAAATATTATAACACAGAAGAATAATTTTACTTTTCTGTTCTCTACAAATGTCAATGGCACTGATCATGTTACCACAAGTATAGTTTAGTCTCAGTGTCTTTATCCTCAACTTTTCATTTGGACTACATCTATTTTCATATTCTTACTGTAGTTGCAAACATCCAATCAAAATCCCTCCTACAAAATTTTGATAAAACAGCTCCTTACAATGCTTGAAATAAATTGAACAAGTAGAATAAAATTATACAAAAATCTACACAATGTGCTTTTGTACTTTCTTAAACATGACAATGAATTAGTTAAAGCTAGTTAGCTAGCTGGCAGACTCTAAGAGAACTTCACTTTTTCGTTGTTGGAATGACTATGCTGTGTTAAATTCGGTTGAAAAGGGGGCAAGGAACAGGTCAAATCAAGTGAAGACAAACAATCTCTTGGAGCTTTGATAAAGCAATTAATTCTATGAAAAAGCAGAAAATAGCAAACTTCACTTCATTAGATAGCCACCCAAGAGGGTCAGTCACTGACAGATAATACAGAGAAAGAATAATCAGAGGAGGATTTATTTCAATGAAGATATTTTTCCAGGTTAAAGAAGTTAATATAAGACACAAAGCTGGACAGGGCTTTTATTTTGTTTGAAATAAAGTGGGTTTAAATCAAAGTTCAGGACCTAAAAGCAAAATAAATTTAATTTTATCAAATAACAGAGACCTCTGAATCTTTTATCTAAGAAATTGGCATGACTCTGGAAATACAGAGCATCTGGAGAGCAGCACGCTCCCCTCTGTACTTACAAACTACATCCATGACTGCAAAAGTTTCCCTAGGTTCAGAGACTATTAAAAGATGTTTACCTCCATTATAAATGTCAGGAGTTTGCTATTTCTCAGTTTTTATGAAGTCCATCCACACAAGGCAGATGACTGATTTTTCCCCTTCCAAGAACAAGGGTAGAGTGTAAAATGTACAGTTAATGTTTCTCTGAACTACCAATGAAAGCCTTTAGTTGATTAGATGAATTGGGAAAGACGATTTCACCTGTACTACTTGTCAGAAAACAAAACCTTTTATTTCACAACAGCTGCGTTTTCTGACTAGATGGTTCTGGCACGAAGTGACCCAGCAGCAGCAGTCAGGGCACCCTGCCCGGCTGTGGGGAGGTGGGGTTCCAGCCCTTTTACTAACTAGCTGACTGAGGGTTCCCACATCTTGGGACCATGCTTTAATCACCACGACACTGACTACTAGAAAATCTCAAAAACTATCAAGATCCTTTCTACATCCAAGAACTTTATATTTTACTTACTGGATCAAAACTCATACCTTTCCACAGCAAAAGAAAAATTTGTGGCTTGGAATATTTTTTTACCATAGATGAATGAATTGAGGGGAGCATTCCCCAGAAGCTCTATCAGACATTCCCGGTTAGTGAGATGGCTGTGAGGAAATTACAGTAGCTGCAGCCTGGGAAGTTGGTGCTCTAGAATGCAAAAGACTGAGATGCTGAATACTGTCAATTGATTTGATCTTTGATAGGCAGAAAGAGTGGCTACCTCCCATACGGGAAATTGAAATCAGATGCCAGTGACATGCATAAAAGTCCAAACATTAACCGAGGTTTGCAGCGGGCATGCATGTCTAAGAACACATATCTTCACTGAGTATAATATTCTCCTTCAAACTGTTCAAGAAGGTCTTAAATAAAAGTCACCCAAAGGTCAGCTGCCACTTTCAGTGGAAGGATGGGGGACATTCCCATTCGGCTGCCCATGGAGGTGTCTCATGGTAGGGGGAAGAGGTTCTTGCTGATTTACTGCTCCTTGGAGCCACAGCTACCGAGTGGGGTCAGGAGTGAAGCAGCCCAGCAACTCTGTGCTAGTTCTTCTGCATGGACACAGGGTGAAAGGGTTCAGCCTTTGGATCTGGCAATGCATATTTCCCTTTGAAAGTGAGGTAAATCCATATTGCCACAAGGCCAGAAAGCAGCAGGAGCATTTCTGATGCTGTGGATAGAATACTTTAAATTGATGCTGGTACCTGCCAAGAACAGATGGACACAGAGGTACAGATAAATTTCCTTGGTTTTCTCCCACAAGTCTTTTGCTGACCTAGACTAAAGCAGGTTCAACAGAGCAGAGTCAGGTACAGAGACAAATGAGGGGACCTCATAAGACGTAGTCTATATGGGTGTCCTGCTCTTCCTTCCATGGTGGTGACCACCACTGCATCTTGTACTGTGGCCTGATTGTAAGAAAGACATAGTGAACTAGAGGGATTGTGTTGATGGCATGGATTTGTTCTATGAGCTCTCAGCTGAACCACTAATTTTGAGCTTCCTCCAGGGAAAACTTCAAAGGAGCTGGAACGTTTTACTTTTAAAGAGAATGAAATTGAACTCAGTGAAATGATCACAGCACTGCTGAGACATGGTGAAGTAGGAAATCTATTGCCAGACTATTTGAATTTTCAGTGGACTTGGAAGAGTGTGCTACAAAATAATTTGTTAGGTTTCTGTTTGTTATTTGTTAGGTTTCTGTTAATCTTCAGATGGACTATCTGGCTGCAGAAGGTATTCCCCAGACTGGATCTAATTGTGGTCTTGACTAACAGGTACAAATTCATAATTGCTCCACAGGAATTAAAAGTCATCATTTAAAAATGTACACAATGAGTGATGGGTGACTTACTGAGTTGCGTTCATGTGATCGTACGCATGAACACAAATATAACTGCAGAAAAGACAAAAAGGTGGATGCAGTGCAGCTGCAGCATGACTTACTTGGAAGACTTACAGTTGCAGTCCTTAATAATTTTTATTTTTAAATATTTGACGCTTCCATTGTAGGAATTGTGCAATGAGACAACTGAAGTAGTTTGAGAGTGCTGAAAGAAAATGATCTTACTTTTAAGCAGAAAAGCACAAAGTGGACTTTGCCAGTCTGTCTGGGAATGACTTTCCCAGAAGAAAAAGATTCCCTTACACAAAAAACCCACAACACCCCTCCCCCACCACCCCTGCCTACCCCCCCACCCCCACCCCCCCCAAAAAAAAAAAAAAGAACCTGAAAGAAGCTTCATGATTTCTACAACAAATGTAGATATTTAAATGAAGCTATGGGTATTGCAAGGAATAATGTAACTTATGTCAGAATAAATAACTCTGATGTCCAGTTCATTACAGTTTCACAAAATGGATATCAGCTTTGAAACATATATTTTTATTATTCAGTTCTAAAAGTTCATTTATTTTATTCATTCATAATGTTGTCTAAGGTGGGATGGAAGCTGGAGACTTTCCCTTCATAAGAAGTTGGTCACCTAATTTCCTCAGCCATGCTTTAAGCACACACTTCCACTTAACTAGTTTGAACGGCCTCTGGGCTCTGTTCTTCCTTGATACTCCCTAAAAATTTGTCACATATGTGCATAAATCTCGGCTGGCTGGTATGTTCAGGAGAAAGCACATAAATCTTGGCTGGCTTTATGTTCAGAAGAAAGCAGAACAACCAAAGCAATCCACAAAATTATTTATTCTTCAGTTATAATAAAGATTCCAAACTATTTCCCAGCTATACGTGCAAACAAAGAACATTTTTCAAAGCAGTTCTTCAGGGAATGTTCTCAGTGTGGGGGTTTTATGGTGGTGGAGGAAGATGAGGAAAAAGAAGAAAAGAGGGAAAAGAAGGAAGGCTTGTGAAAAATGAGACAACTCAGAATATTCACGTAGTATATGTACTCCCGGAGGATGAATTTGAGCTTTAAATCATTGCTTATAAGAAAAAGTAATTACCATTACTAGTAGATGATATTTTTACAGGAGAAAGATATAGGTAACTTTATAGATGTATTTATGTATGTATGTGTGTACTTTGAAGATGAAGGTGCAGAGGAACAGGCTGCATGACTTCCTCCTTGACCAGAATTTCTATTTAACAGTCCTTTCCTAAGGAAATTATTGTGGAAAAAGTTATATCTGCAGGAAAACTCTGAACTATAATGGAGGAACACTTCCAACAGAAAACTTGTCATAAAAATACATCAACAAAATATCTAACAGAAACACTTCAGTGTATTACGAACATAAAAGCTTTGATACTTTAGGACTGTTGAGATGATCAGTTCATATACTAGGAGAAGAATCTCTGCAGGGGTGCTGCAGGAGATTAATTTTAAATGTAAACTGTTGTATACATAAATATAAAATCTATTTTCTATTTCACAGATGGAATTAAACTGTTAATGCTCATAATATAGGAAGCTACTATCAGAAATTAAACAGACTGTTTCCTTCCACATCAGGCAATCATTGAAAGCTTCACAGGAAAGCTTTTATTAGTATTCTATCTCAGGAAGTGTACTATGCATGCATTAATTTTTAACTTCACATCAGACGAACATCTAAGCCAAACCATTCCATGGAAGGTGATTTTCCAAGAAATTAAATTCCATGGAAAAATTTCACCAAGATCAAAATGTCCAAAAAGATAATAACCTCACAGTCAAGGAGCATACTTTAATAATGCTGATTTCACAATTAAAATCTAGCAAAATAACTGATTAAAATATAAAGAGAAATTGGTTTACACTGGAACTTTATTTAGAAACGCTAAACTTATTTTGTGTTATCTTCAGACACAGACTCTTCTTGGGCATGGCCATCAGTTGCCTTTCACAGGCCCCATTTTAAGAGGAAGATGGTGGCAGACTGCTTGCTTCTTGAGAATCTAATTCCCCACACTGTGGTTTGATCTGCCAACTAGGTTTTACACTACATAGGCATATAACAAAGACTATCAAAGCGGTGTTTTCTCTAAAGCAAGATTTTCGCCTACTAGAAGCCCTACAGTCTTGGAGAAAATTGTTGGACAATAGTCACAGTCAAAAAAGTAAGTAAACCACTTGCAACTTCATTCATCAAGGACAGAAAAAAGACAATTTAGTTGCATCACCTCTGTGTAGTCAGAGAAGACAAATCCTTTGCACTTGTGTCCATTGCAATTTCCTGTGAATTAAACACAGTGAAAGAACTAAGCACCTTCATCTGAAGCAGGCGAGGCCATCACTCTAGTCCTTTCATATGAAGAGGAACTCTGAGCTCTCTTCTACAGCAGCAGCTCTTAATTTCAAGCACTACGCGATGCATGTGCAAAGTTATTTCCTTTTGAGGATGCCTTGGCTTTAATCTGTTCTCATGAGAAAACTCTGCACAAGAATAGCGTCCCTTGAATCTAATAATTTTCACTGCCCTTCTCTGAAGTGTTGATGTTGCTGGTGCGTTCATTCATTGTTAGGTGATCACATTTCTATTATGTGATGCATTGTGCAAGTCTGCAATATTAAAGTGGCTTTATTGCAGCCACAAATAGACACAGGAGCTCATTGATCATTTCTCTCTGTTCTTTCTAGTTCAAATTACACTACGTAAAACTGAAATATGTTTATGAGCATTTCAATACAAGATGGTTAAATTTTGTGTTGTGAGTAAATGGTGGAAGACCCCTTAAAAGGCTGAAATATATAAAACATACATTTTTATAATTCCAAAGGAAGATGTCATGATGGGATAACATAATATTTAAACTACTTGCAGGGAGGTAAAAAACCTAAACTTTGAAACTAGTAAATTTTCTCATTGGACCACAACTAGTTTTATGCACCCTTTATAGTTTCAACATAGAATTTCAAACTATTTTATTAATTTCTTTTTAGCTGATAATACAAGCCATCTGCTATGCCCAGTAGACAGTTCTTTTTTGTACAAAGGGAATAATCATAAAGATATACAGTAAATAATAAGCCATGCGAACTGCATTTGCAAGAGTGCTTCCTTTATTGCTCCTGTGCTGATCATTTCAAAGAACGAGCAATTGAATTGTCCTCATCAGTTGACCTGTAACTATTGAAGTATCATAATAGGAGAAGAGGCATCTCTGAAAAGTAGTGTATTACTTCATATTTTCCACTTTACAATATTTCCATCTAAGGTTTTAATGAATCTACCAAAAAAAGTAGAAGAACATATGCAAAATTGTAAAACTCTTAAGCCTTTATGAAAATGTTGCTATTTCCACACCTTACAGAACAATGCTTCTTGATTCAGAGATAGCCTACTTCAGCCTTTCTCAAAATACCTGGAAGTTTTAAATTTTGAAAGACAAACCTGTGATGACATCCCAGGGAAGCCATTACTGCCAGGTATAGGAAGCCAATCTTCCTTAAGACAGATGGTCACACACCAGGGCCTTCTTCTGTATCCTGACTTTTCCACTGTGTTATCATTCCATAAGAATGAATAACTGGTTACCTTTTTCACTGGTAATATCTGATGGAGGACTAGAAGCAGATTTTAGAAAGAGATGTCTCCTTTATAAGAGACCAAACAGAAAAGTGACGTACAATACAAGCATCTCTGATGTTCTGTAATATACACAGAGACAAAATCATCAGAATTTTCTTTCATCAGTTTTCTCTTGTAACTACTCCAGCCCTCATTTCCTTCCCAGTAAAAATACAACTGATTCACTCTGATGAAGACAAATTCCTTTCTGAACTGCCGTAACATTAGACTGACAAAGCCCAAGTGAGCTTAGTACAGTAACAATCAGTTAGATGAAGGAAACTTTATGAACTATGTTACAAAACCTGTGAATAACAGTCCAACTTAGGAAACACTGACTATATCTGGGATGTCAGCATTTGCTACAGTTTGCTGAATAACCTACAGAAGACAGAGTGAGTCTGACTAATAGTTTGAATTTAATGGTAGAGCTATTTGAGCTATACTTTGGCTGGGAGAGCTCTGCGTCGATCATTATTCTCTTCACATCTGTTGCTGTTCTCAGCAGTAAGACCCAATGACCCAGTAGGCTGCCTCCTTCAGATGCCTGGAAAATTAGCCATTGCTTCGGAACGTGCCCTTTAAATTTACAGTGAGCAGACTTTATCCTACCACTAAGCCCATCGATTTAAAAAGATGGGTTTATGGTACTGGAGAACACAACAGAGCCAAAACAATTCTGTAATATTTGAGTTCTACCTCTCAGGTGAGTGAGGATGTGAGCTATTTAGTAGTCAGCTCTAGTTTCTAACAGAAATTCCTGAGAGACTGGATTAACTGCCAATGATTTGGAGCCTTTTCTGCCTCTTCTCAGTACGTGTTGGAATTCTGTCAGCAAAATGTACCCTCCCAGGCAGTTCATCCACAGCAGCTGTTACTCAGCCAGGTTGACAAAGTGAGGAACAGTCCCTCATACCGTCATCTGTCACCCTTTGAACTCCGATTCTCCCTTGGGCTCAACTATCATTCCCAAATGGGGGACTACAACTTCCAGCTCGAAAACAGCTGTAAAATATGATGAACTTCTCCATCCAGCTCACAAAAGGAGTGAAATGAACCTTTTCCTTCAAGACAGCAGGAAGGATTCTCTTCTCTGTTCTGTTAGGCTAAAATAACCCGCTCCCCTCACAGCTCCACCTCACAGCTCCCGCTGGCTTCGGATGGGCTTTGATGTTACATGGAGCAGAAGTTGATTTAGCGACATTTACAAGCTAGACATCAGGATTGACTGAAAATCTACAACTGAGGCTCAAGTATGAGAAAATGCATGCTTAATTTCTGTATGCCTCCTTCTGCTGGTTAATCCCAGCAAGGGCCACAGTGACCATGGCAGAATAATGTCTGCAGAGGTGAAATACAATAAAGGCTCCGTGTCAGAAAGCACTGACTAATGTCACTCTTCTGAAGCTGCTTCTAACAGTTTCCCATAATTAAGAAAACTATATTTATTTTTTTTTTAAATGTAGGGTATTATGTCTACAGGTAGTACACAAAATTTGAGTCTGAAGTAGTCTATGTACATAAAATGCACAGGGTTCGCTGGGCCCGGTGCTGTCGGGGGGTCAGGGTGTGCCGTGCGTGGCGCTGCCCGGAGCTGCCCCGTGCCCCAGCAGCCCAGGCCAGCGGCTCCCAGCCGGGGCCAGCGCTGGCCGCGGCCCAGCCCGGCAGCCGCGGGGGCAGCCGCGGGGGGCGGCTCTGAGGAGGGGACAAGTGCCCGTGCGCCGGCCACGGCGGGCGGAGCGAGGGGGGGCGGCTGTGCGGGCCCCGGCCCGCGGGCCCCGGGGCCGGGCGCTGTGAGGAGCCCCGGCCCTGCGCGGGAAGGGGCGGCGGGGGCGGCCCGGCGGGGACCGCCCGCAGCCCCGGCCCGGCCCTGCGCCCCGCGGGGCGGGGAAGGCGGTTTCCGAGCCGGCCGTAGCTCCCCCGGCCCCGCCGCCGCGGCAGCGGCACCAGCTGCGGCTGATTCCCCCGGTGCGGCCCGTGCTGCGGGCGGGGGTCGCCGCTGAGCGCCCCCGGCCCCTGGCTCGGCCCCCGGCCTGGCGGGACATTCCCCGCCCGGCTGAGGGGGCAGCGGCCGAGGGGGCACCCGCCGCCCCGCCAGGGCAGCCCACCACACCAAATGTTGTTGTTTATGATATGATACATATCAGTATCAAATATCCAGCACGCATTATAATTGCCATATCATCATATAGCATGCATTACCAGCTAAAGGGCTTTGGTACTGTTTAATCTCCAGTAAAAGTATTTACCAATGTCTTCTGTCCCATTAATCCAAGCAATTCACATTCATTTCATATTTTTTTACACAAAGCCGCAGTGTCTGTCTATCTAAAGGGTTTAAGCTTATGTGCAATAAAATGATACCATGTTTCACTCTGATTAAAAAGTTGTGCTGTCTCACGGATTACGGAAGTACTGTAAGTTGCACCGGCCATCAAATAAACTCCAAGGGGGAAGAGGAGAATTTCTCCTTTATTTTTTCTTTCTTTTTTTTTTCCCCCTGTATGAAATATGAAATATAAAAACAATCCTTCAGTTCTTTCCCTCCCCCAGCTTTGTCTTTCACAAGCTCTAATCCCCTCTTGGGTTTTCTCCAAAGGTTTTATGGGCCACTGTATGAAACATGCTGTCATACTGATCACTGCAAGATGACACTTTAAAAATATAAATCCAGAGAGAGCATGATAACCTTCATTGTCAAACGGAAGGCAAAAAGGCGGCAAATGCACTCAAGTGAGTTTTTTAAAGCTAAGTAAGAAGATGACAGAAAGATTGAAGAGCTTGTCAGCCTGGGCTATGTCTGGTGGTTGGAAGGAGCAAAAGAGGTCTAACACAATTCTTTTCAGAATTTAAAGTATTGCAGACAGTGATACTGCATCTAAGGGAAGTCTTCATTGAAGAACTTCCTTTATTTAACAAGCAATAAACAAAAAGGAATGTATTAAAGCGGTATAGGTTGTTATATGCCATCACCACCCTCAAATGGTGTCTGGCTTAGAGCTGAAAACATCAGGCTCTTCAAAATTCCTTCTAATGGGAAGTAACACAGAACTCGGTTAGCTGGGGGGGGGGAGCCCGGGAAGCGAGGGGAACAAATGGGTCACCCTCTCCATCGGGTATCTTAGCCTGAAGCAAAAGTCACATCACTGCAAGACAAAGAGAATCAGCCCATGACGTATGAACATCACAGCAGTGTTTACGTGAACTGGAAAAAATGCGAAAATAAAAGTAATGGAAAATATACACGTCTTTATGAAACTAATCGATTTACTTAATTTTCATTGAAGTTCCCTTTGTTTCCCTTCTTCTCTTTCCTGATTGAGACCCTCTAGGCAAGTAATATATAATATTTAATGGGATCTGTGTTAAGGCTAATTGTTTTCAAAGCAACCGTGATCTTTAAACTGATTTGATTTCTATTGCCTTCTTTATTGGTTTAATATGAGTTAATTCTGCTTTCGGGTGTTTCTTTTAAACTATATAATCCTCAGATGAATGAAGTAATGTCTTTTGAAGTTGAAAATCTGGTCCCAAGAGAATGGGGGAACAAATTTTTAATCAGCAGCTTTATAGGTGATTTTTGTCCCAGCTTTAGTCACACGGTGGATGTATAAAGGAGTAGCTCTTTCTCAGTATGGCACCTCAGTGCTAAACTCCAAGGAAAAAGAAAATGTACAGGCACAAAAAAAAAGATGTAAAGCAGTTTCTATTCACCTACCAATAAGCATCCTTTTATCTGAGCTAACCTTTCCCAAGGCTGGAAGCAGCTGTTCAGACAGCAGGCAGCTGCTTCCCTATCGAGTGATTAACAGTGTACTTACGGAAAGGGGAAGAGCCACACCACACCACACTCCCAGATAAATCCACCTCAGCTCCTCCATATATTTATTTACAGTGTCATCCTTTTGTCCAGTTTTCAAAAAAAACATGATTTTCTATTGAGTGGCCATACTGCTACCCCATAATGCGTTCATAAAGACAAATGTCAGGACATGTGTACAGGTACATATTTTGCTCATTTTTTTTTTTCTGAACAGATAATTAACTCTGACAGAGCCTGTCAAAGTAATGGATGATCCTACTCAAACTTCCTCTAGTCCCACAGCCTGAATCAAACCAACGAGCCTTGGTGATGAGTGCAGAAATAAATGAAAAACCTATCAGATCGACAGAAATCTTCTGACCTTCTCGGAAACATGGTTCCCTGTGCAGTCAATGGGTTTATCACACATCAGTCGCTTTGGATCATCAGATGGACCTCAGACTTCAGATTCATCAAAAAGAATAATCTCTGAGGACAAGAATGTTTTTTTGCCAATGCTAACTATTTAGCTCAATGCAGGACTTAGCATATAATGACTGTTGTCATTAAAAATAAAAAAAAACCCAACAACAAAAACCCAACAATAACAACAAAAAAAAGTAATACCTGAGTTTGTAGTAGTCTTTTCTGGCTTTAAACATTAAGCAAGGATGAAGCTGTAGAAAACTTCAGACTAGGAAAAAAGGAAATCCCACTTATGTCAAGTTGCTCATCTATGATCAACACAACATTTTGAAAACAAATTCCAGGGGATTAGAAGTCTGAACTGAATTTATGTTATAAAATCTGTGCTCTAACAGGAAGTCTGCCTTTCTGGTTTATCAGCATTGTAAATCCGTGCAGAAAGCATCAGCTTTGCTCCCTTTTTCTGCTCTCCCAGAAGCTTTTCCAATTTTGTTCAAAAGGCTGAAATAGGGAGAAAAAGGGGCATTGTAAGACACTCTTAAAAATAAAAATAGAATTTAAATAACCATTCCCCAGTTTTTTTTCTTATATTTTGAAAAATAAACTTAATTTACAGCTACAAGGCAAATTATATTTTTAAAATAATCATTCAGGATTTTACAGTATAACAGCTTTAACTAAAATCTACATGGATCAAACTTCTGATAATTTCTTTCACCTCTGTAGACCAAATTATTTGCGTCCCACTGTAGGGCAAGCATTCGAAATTAAGCTTAATTCTCTGTTTCCCAGTTTCTCTGCTCTTTATGAGGCTCAACCAGAAACAGACAAGATCACATCTCATAATCTGTAAAGCTGCAGGAGTAGATAGTTTTCCTTAGCATTACTGATTTAGCACTGCATTTACAAATTAGTGCTTCTGCTTCCTAGAAATACATCTCTATTCAATTCACACCTGTTCATCAGGAATGTTAGACATCAAGCAAGTAATGTACTAAAGCAGGCTTTTTTTTTTTTTTTTTTTTTTTAGGTTAGAAACTACTTTAACATCAGCCATCAATCTAAAAATAAAATAAAAATGAAAGATTAGCAGTCTTTCCTTCCCAGAGGAGGAGATCCCAGGCACCTCACACAAACATTGGGACTTAGGACATTTGGATATACTCGTGAAAAAATATGAAACTTTACTTTTCATTAGTCCTTTAAAACAGGACAGAGGGAAAATAATCCTCTGTCAGTGCCTGTTCTTCCAAAAGGACTTTTGTTCTATGAAGCTTCACTATTTCTTTTCTTTTCTTGAGATAATGAAGAAGTCCTGTGAGAGCAGTGTTCCTTATATCAGCCAACCCCAAGAAGAATGCCTGCAAAGCAGCACAGTGCCTTGCTGCAGTGTACCTGTGGAGAGGAGAGAAGGTTATTTCCCACTTCCAGGGTAGAGCTGTAAAACGGAATGAAATCTCTCCTTTGGTGAGGGATGCAGTGATCCCATGGAGTCCTAATGAATGATTCTTTCTGCTACAAGGAGGATTCTTTCCCTCATATATGGCACAGTTGCTGAGAGGAGGAGGTGAGGAAGGGCTGGAATGATGAAGAGCATGAAGAACACACATGAAGAGCAACAGTATACCTGATGTTTTAAATAGATTATCACTTGACCAGGCTTTTTCTATCTCTAAAGTCAGCAAAGTATAGATATCTTTTAAAACCTGAAAAGTGTTTTCTGTAATTAGAACAATATAACTGTATAAACCATACTATCATGTAACCACATTATCCTTTTATTTGCATATCCTTTGTTTGTCTCATCTGGCATCAAACTATTGCCCTGTTGTATTTTTTTAAGGAAGCTACATGCTAGGTTCTCATCTATGCATAAAATGAGGGAAGGTAAACCAGAAAAGCATCCAATATACTGTACTAATATTCTGAAGCAACAGGGAAAATTTGAAAGCCCTATTATACAACATAGAAATGATACTAAATGTCTATTCATGATGATGTGTGTGGAACAGAATAATAGTTGATACCACTGCTTTCAAATCTCCCAGCTCAGCTAAGAAATGACCTAAGAACACAATGACTGACAAACTTGCAGCAAAAAACTTTTCATAGACTGAATACACAATAGGCAGTTTAAGTGATAAGAGGATTTAAACAAGCAAATTTTCCTATTGTTTCCAAAAGAAATCTTTAAAGTACCTTATTAATTTTAATTTTATAGCTCTAGCAGATGTTGTATTTCCACAGATTAGCTCATCACTAAGGTACTAGCATCACAAAATTGTTATTTTAATTTCAAAACCATATAATTCCAAAACTGAAGCAGACCTCTGCTATGCACGTAATTTTCTTTTAACTTTGCAGCGCTACAGGGATCACAGTAGTGGCCTTGAAACTAAGCCTGTTCTCTACTTGTATGCATTTATGTTGTGGATGCTTATTCTGCCAAATCACTTCTGAAACACCCTAATATTCTGATCATTTTCAAAGCATCTTCAGATTTTGACAAGGTCAGGGAAGAAATAGGCTATTCTTTATCTTATTCAAATCCACCCAGATTTTTTCAGCCATCAGAACTGTCATTTAAAGTCCTTGTTCAGTGTGATTAGATAGAAATGCTGCTAAAATTACTTTTTGCTCAATAAAAACTTTGCATGCTTTTGAGAAACCACTTCTGTATGGCATGTAACTGAGTTTCTAGAAAAGATACAGACAAGCTAACTTTTTATTTAGTAACTGCCATCTGTTTCCTAACTCATTTTGGATTAGGGAAAATGCAGTTAAGAGGAAGACCAGGTATTCAACATTGTATTAATATTAATAATATGCCCTTTGTGACATTTTTGTGCATCAGAGATTTATACATTAGCAAAAAAACCCCATATAATCTATGATTAGAATCCAGATGTCTGACATGATGGGCACAGGTTGCCTTCTGTTAACTGCACTGTCTCTAAGAAAGCATCTCTGAAAGTTAATGCAATTGGTAATGTGACCTGTGCATATGCAATTCACTATTTCCATGCATTATAACTAGCAGCTGGTACGCTACGGATAACAGCTTATAGCAACCTCTAATAAGTAGTTCTCTAAAAGAAATACTAGAAATCTGGGGAACTTTTGTGCACTGAAGATCAATGGTCCAAGCTTCAAATTTTATTGTTGGGAGCATTATAGTGAATGTAATGGACAAGAGGATTGCATAACTGAAGACTTCATGACCGGCAAACAAACTCATAAAGGGCAAAATTATTGTTAATGGAACAGTCTTTAGCACGCTGTTCCCTTAATTTCAATAGGTTTGCAATCTTTTAACTTCTACAGATTTGGTTTGATAAACCAAACTACTAATTTGGTTTGATAGCATGCACATACATACAGTAATATTCCTTCTATATACTCATAAAATACATCCATAAGCATTAACTCCCCCATCACCTTCCAACTGATACTGGTGACTATCTGTCCCTTAAGAAGTCAGGGCGTATAGTCAGCTTTTATGGTGGGTAACATAAAAGGATACAAATAACTTTTGTTATGCAGATGACATGAGAGTTATTTTAAGAGTTCTGTAGTTACAAAATGCTTTCATAAATACTTGGAGATGGTTGCTGAAATTAAATAGCTACCATTGCAAGCACTGCTATTTTGATAGACACTTTTCAAGAAACTGGGGAATTTACAGGTTGACATTTCACAATTTAGATTGTATAGGAGAAATACATTTGAAAATAACTAAATGCTACTAGAACTATTTCTATTGTCATTCTGGTTCACTCATACAGAATGTATTAGTGTTTACAGACCAGACAGTCCATTTTCACTATTTTTAATCTTCCACAGATCTGACCTTGAATCGATCCTTGTTGTGAGAGCAGCTGTTAAAGAATTAACCTAGTTGAGCATGTGGGGTCAGAAATAGAACGGAATGAAGAACAATCAGGCTCAGAGAGAAAACAGACATTCCTAAATATTTTCACTCCTCTTTGTATAGAGAGAATTTTGAACTGCTTTGCTAAAAAAAAAAAAAAAAAAAAAAAAAAAAGGGAGGGGGAGGGAGTGGGCAGAGGAAGAAGGCCATTGGTTCATTGTTGGGAAACTTTAATTAGAGATTAAGAAAAAAAAAATCAGTCTGATGACATATAACTTGGCCTTTTAGCCATGAGGACAGTCAGAAATGCCTGGAAGGATTTACTGAACACATTCAACAGAAAACCAATGCAATAAAAAATCTTTCAGTATGTTATGGAAAGCAGATTTGGGGTATGAGACAAGCTTATGTGTAAATGAAAAGTCAGAAGGATTTAAAAAGACTGATTATCTTTGATGTAAGCAAAATACATATTAAAGACCCTCTAGCTGTTTCATAATTTGTCGCTGAAAATCTCTGATTAAGTTCAAGAGATAAAAGGAAAAGCAGAATTTTAAGAAAAAAAGTACACAA
This sequence comes from Falco punctatus, assembly GCF_963210335.1. Classification (NCBI taxonomy): domain Eukaryota; kingdom Metazoa; phylum Chordata; class Aves; order Falconiformes; family Falconidae; genus Falco; species Falco punctatus. The sequence goes on from NC_137587.1 coordinate 4,174,886, forward strand.
ACAACAAATGTATTCTGTAATTATGGAATTTGCCATTAGAAAACAACTGTGTTGGTTATTCTGGAAATGAAATTATCCTCTTTAAGTGACATTTTCTGGCTTCATCTTCATCCACTTTCCAGAACTGATAAGTTAATATTTTGAACGTTGCAATATGCGTCATTGCAGAATTCAGAAGAGTTGTCCTTTTAAGAGAAGTTCTGTTTTTCCTTTCTTACACACATGAAATTAAAGTATGGGGGAGGTAAGGTCCAGATCCTCAAAATTTTCAGACAGTCTCTAGTAATTTCAATTGCAATTCCTACCAACTTTTCCTCAAGTGCAGAGACAAAGTTTGGAGGCAGTATGGAACTGAATTAGTATGTTTTGTGGCCACATAGCCAACTGGATGTTCCCCCTTATACACAGGACATATTCACATCTAGAGCTTCCCATCTAAATGAGAGAAGAAGCGTATCAAGGAGTCTAAACTAGTGCAGCGAATCACTAAAGGTTCTGTTTCTTAACAGAGTATGAGCTATATCCTCAAGTTTGTTCTCAGTCCCAAGGGTTACCAAGTATATTTTCATGTATTTACACATACCAGTTCCAAATGACTAATTCCTGTGTAAATATCTATGGACAGGACTATGAGATAACTGCTAGGTGGAAATGTTTTCTTTAAGATTTCCTTTCCTTTTCCTGTTGTGGAAAGTTTTGCATGTAAGAACGAACTCTGACAAACCCTTCCAGCCACCCCGGGAGCAGCAGGAGGTCTTCGCTTCCATGTTGCCTTCTGCTGTGCAGTACCTCTTGCTGCTGTCCCCCACTCTCATTTAGTAGCCTACCTTCTTAGGAGTAATTAACTCACTTCTTTAAAGACACAGATACTGTTGACATCTGCACCTTATACATTATGACATGTTTAGTTCAACTCTTTTAAAATCCAATGATCCGACCCTTGTGAAATTTCTGGTAAAAGCATTCCTGTTCCAAACTCTTTGTGAAACAACGCATTACTGCTGGTTTCCTCCCCATTCTTGTTCCCTGTGTGACATGAAGTATTCTATCGTATGCCTTAGAGACCATACTTTATTGGATAGCAAAGTTCCAGAACACAAAGGATTCTCTCATGGGAATCTGTACACAATAAGAGTGGTCATTTTTTCCTCCCCTACTAAGTTATTATAGTCTCCAATAATACCAAGACCAAAGATGTATTAAGAAAAAAAAGAACAATCAACTGGAGTCAGTCAAGGTTTAACTTTTTTAGTAAGGTGGCTAGACCAGTAAGCAGAAAAGGCAATATGAGTTAGGGAACGGTAAAACAATTAGTCTGGGGGCAAGGAATTGAAACTGAGAATGTGTTAAATAGAACCATAATATTGCTCTTTCCATGGGTCAGAAAATGGACCTGAAAGATTTAGTAGATAAATCTTTGAGCTGCATGTGTGGTTGGAGAAATCAGGACTGAAATTAATTCACAATAGTTGGCTTTTGTTTTGGTTGTTTGTTCGGGGTTTTTTTGTTTGTTTGTTTTGTTGTTGTTTTTTTTTTTTAATCCAAACTGCACTCTTCAGTGCAGCACTTCGAGGGAACTAGAGAGGGAAGTGTTTAAAGCAGGCTTCAGCATTCTCACATCTGCTGCTGAAACACTTTATAAATTTTAGAAGTCACTAACTGCATCATCCATCTCAGTTTATCTATCCAACAATAAGTACATTAAAATATTCCCTGTCTTGTCTTTTCCTACTGAAAAGGAGCGAGGTGAAGAGGCAATGCCATACATCCGAAAGGTGATGCAGCTAGCGAGTACAGTCATCTTTCCTGTCCAATAGTCATTTGTATGAAAAAGAACGCAGATTGTAAAAACGCTGCTGGGTGAACCTTTGAAGAATGTGTAAGTGATGTATTTCTGTGTTCTTTTTTGTTTTCTGTAGAGTGCCTCTGCTCTACAGCAGCATCAATATCTCCTTCAGTTTCGCAAGACCCCGAAAACAATCACTTTCTCTCATTTATGTCACTAGTGAAAATGTTTAAAATTATAGACTGTTTGTTCAAGATGTCCTCTTACACCAACTGGATTTTATTGTTTGTTTGCCAAGAACAAACAATACAGAGGACTAAATACTCAGTGCATGAACAGCCTTTGGAGTTTAGGGTAGATATAATCAAAAAACCAAAGCTGCTGCTTTGCTAAAAATGAGTGTCTGTGGCAGTGGCTCATTTGTTTTGTGACAAAGTCATTCTGAACAGTAAGGCTCTGGAAAAATCCTGTACTCTGACAAGTTTCAATTAGGTTAATTACATTCTGCTTCCTTAAATTCCCCCTGCAGTTTCACATAGAGACAGCTTTCTTAATTTCCTTTCCTAACATGTTGTATAGAGTTGTGTTTTGGTAAATAGCTGCTACATTCCACCCAACATATGGCTGATCAAATCCCTTCTTCTTCAGTAGCTGCACAGTGTGAGTTTTGCCTTACTACACGGGGAAACCTTCTGTCTTAGGCAAGAGGAAGGGACAGATCCCTTTAGTGCTTTACATCTCCAAAGTCGTGTAAAAGGGTTTAAGTGAAAGTGAGAATCCATCCCTGAACCCTTTTTCCTGGCAGAACTGAGCTGAAGAGAGTAACTCTGGGCCTGGATGTGTGTGTACATGCACGTGTGCCAGTGTGTGGTGCTGGTGAAGAAACAACACAAGGCTGACCAAAATTTTTGACGTGCATTTTCTTCAATTTTAGCTTTCTTTGAGATGCTTTTTTCTCTTTTTTGCAAAGGGGAATTAATCTTGACTGTAGTTTCAGAAAACAGCAGTCACATTTCTCTCCTTAGTTCTTCAGCTCTCAGTCATTGACTTAGGTCTGACATCTCTCTATTTCTACTTTTTTTATTTTGTTCCTGTATCAGTATGTGACAAGAACTTGATCCTAACCTAGAGTCTATCTGCACCAACTCACTAAAAAGAGCTGCAAACCCCTATTTCAGCCCTTCTATGTTATCTTTGCTCTGTGTGTGTTGTGGCAATCCCCATCCTAGGCAGTTTCTTCTTCTCTGCCAGCACTTTTTGTGGGTTGATATCATTAGGATCGAGGCTAATATTATGTTGAAATAAAGTGGGGTTGTATGTCATTATTCACACCAAAAATTGATGTGCTCTGCAACATGGTTGACTCAGTGCCTCAGCCAGCAGTTCCTGATCTTGATCCTGAACGCTAAATGAAAAAGACCTTTTTTCTCAACCATACTCCATAGAGCACTATATTTGGTGGACTTAAATGTCTTTAAGGCATTAAAACCCCCTGAAAAATCTGATCTACTCCCTGAATCCACTCTATCCTGAATTTAGATGTGGTATAGTACTTTACCTTCTCCAGGATTCTTTTAAAATGTAAATAAACTTTTTAATTAAAAAAAGTACACGTAGTATACTTTGACATTACCTTTTAAAGTTAGAAAATATAGATAGAAAACATAGTCATGGTACATGGTAGATAAGATTAATAAGAAAGTTGTCTTTGAGAGTAGGCTGAAATGCAAAATTATTTTAGTAACTCATCAAAACATTAGCAAATCAGGCAATGTAAAGGCAATATTCAGGTTCTGATATAAAGAGTGTGTCCCATCTTGTATGTGGCCACAGAGAGTAATATGATTTCATGACTTCCATAATGTAATCATAATTGTATCTTAACAAACTTTCAAAAAGAACACTGAAAATATTTGATTTGGATTCAGGATGCTGGAATACAGATGGTTTAGATTCAAGGTCAGAGAGTTTGTTTGGCTTTTAAAATATTAAGACACAGTTACATACCCATATGGACAAAGATTAATATCTCAATTTACACTTAAAATATACATAGATAATCAAACATCTGACACCTAATAATTTCGCTAGTACTAAACCTAGCTGATTATTAATACAATTAAACTCGTTGAATAGCTACATTTGGATTGTGGCATTTCAAGACCGCCGAGCGTGATAAAAGGTTCAGACACGTGCACCAGAAATCCGAAACTTACCGTAAAAAGAAACAATTCCATGTAGGTAAATCCATACATTCCAGACATCAAATAAGTCAATTTTAGAAGTATCTCCTTGATCTGAACCCTATCAACAAGAAGAATTCGCATTTAACCTCTTAAAGAAAAAAAAAAACAATCATGTTATTTGAGGCATTGTTGTGAATGGTGACAATGTATTTATTGTAACCTGTCTGTCGTATTTTGTTTGAAACCTGAAATTTAACCATTAGCTCAATAATTGAGAATTGGTCAGAGATCTTATAGAGCAACTGAGACAATTAGCTGTCCTAGTATGAGTTCTGGGTGGGAATTAAACCTATAGTACGCTGGCTGCTGCTTATCCTGTTAATGCACACACTGTTCTACTTTTTTCTTGGCTTCTTAATCTCATTGTGCAACATAACCCACCTAACCAGCACTATTTGACTTGCTAGCTAGGAAACTTGTGAAGAATATAAGAAAATTATGGGTGGAAAGAGAAAATTAGGTTTTTTAATAAAGGGAAAATGGTAAAAAAAAAATAATTAAAATTTCTCATTTCATTTCTCTTTTTCTTCTCCAAAACAAAGCTATTAACTTAACATCAATCATTCTTAGCAGTAGAGGCAGGAAATTATTTTGAACCTTTTAAATATAGGCAAAAGTTATGAGTTTTTCATGTGATTATCACACTCTTGTGTTACAGCAACAAGAGTCCAAAGGATTGAATCCTATTTAGAATGTCTCAGTTCCAAACTACTCCTCCATGAATAACAATGAAAGAAGAACTAGCAATTAGCAAGATGTCATAAGTTTCCTTAATCTTTCTACTGTGACAATTCACTCATAGAAACCCTTTGTTGCAAACCCTGAGTGTTCATGCCCTGTTTTTATACTGCTTCAAGCTTAGAAAAGACTAAGTTGGTGGGATTTTTTCCTTTGGGTTCCCCCCCCACCCACCCACCCCGAAAAATACCAAAATCTGTTCCTTGGAGCTTGGGAAGAAACATTTTCTCCAGGAAAATGTAAAAATTGAATTAGAAAGTTGTCCACTCTTTGCATGAGCCTAATGAACAGTAAGGAGAACAAGGCAGAAATGCCAAACAACAAAACCCCAGTAATATTTAGAAGAAAGTTATTGGACGGTCCTGATTTTTTCATTTGTGTCCCATTAGTTTAAAAATAGGTTTTGTACTTAATTTTTGACAAAATTGTCTATCCTTTATGTCTCTGTGTTCTTTGTCAAATACTTGGAAAATATTCTATCATCAAAGACAAAATTAAATGGTTTAGAAAACGTTTAACTTCTTTATCAGTAATAACATGTAATTAAAAAATCACTCATAAATTTAAATGACTAAAGGTTCTGGTTAAGAAAAAATAAAGAGAATGAGGCATCCTACAGGACAGTTCATAGCAAAATTTGCTTTTCAGGCAAAGGTTGTCACACACAGCATCTTTTCGGTACTATTCTGTTATATATATATATATATATAGCAGAAAGCCTTTTTTGCACAACAAAATAAAGCAGGAATATGGGATTCTCTTAATTTCATATGAAAATGCTGAAACATTTCTTGCAAAATTCTGCAGATATTGTTATCTCATTATTTTTTAACCAAGTAAAGTGTGTCCTAAGATCAGCCTGCCCTCCACATATCCCCATTAGCTCTGCCATATTTATTAACTACACAAAAAATGCAAAAAATAATAAGGGAAGAATTACTTGGTGCTTTCATCTCCAAACTTGACTGGTACAACAGTAAATAGGCACTGTCTGGCACTCACATATGCTCAAGAGCAAATATATTTTAAAATAATAGCCACAGATAAACAAGTCGGTAGATACAGAGGTGAATTTCACATGTCTACAGCTGAAGGTCAGAAAGCTGAGAGGTGGAAATCAACTGCGAAGACTAAGCAAAAGTGCACACTGAGAAGAACGGGGGGGATGTTTAGCTCCCCCCCCCCCCCCCCCCCCTTTGTTTTACATGCTATATTTACCATCCTATATTTTTAAATTGATTTTTACTGCTCTGCTGTAAAAGCATGTTCATCCAGTGCCCTGGGCACTCTCAGCATAATTAAATAGATACTAACTAACATTTCTGTCAATTATCCCTGTGTTCAAACCAACTCACTTCTCAGCAGTGGAAATACAACAAACAAGTTAATTAACCTCCCAAAAAAACCTCCTGAGGATCCTAAACCACGGTCTTGTGGGGCTGGCCAACATGCACCTCTGTAATCTCAAGAGGCGGTGTAAAATGGGTTCTCAGGAAAACAGAGGGTGGGTGAGATTAATTACTGAGAGCTAACCGGCGGGGATTATCGCACCCTGCACAACTGACAGCCTTTTAGGCACTGGCCAGGGGAAAGCGAGAGGCAACTTGGATGCCATCTGAAGGACCGGAGAAATACCATCACCTAAAATCTTTCTGCAGGAACCCTTCAGTGAAACGAGTAGGCACCAGTGGAAGAGGAAATAAGCAGCATGGAGCCATCCTCAGTATTCCACATTTTCCTTTCAAGTGAAAAGGAGGTTTTCTACCTTGAAAGCAAATAAAAGCAAGTTTTCTTTGCTCCATGACTAGCTGAGAGTAAGGCCATACTAATGGCTAAAGAAAATACTTCTCCTTCTTTAAAATTTCTTTTCAGACTTCCTCATAATTGCCATCAGCTTCATAAAGGAAATCATATTGTTATATTGATTAACAGTGGCTGCATTTTCCAATTATTTCTATAATGAGTTTAGTGGCAATGACCCAGAAAATGGACAAAGACCTCACTTCAGATTAATGTTAATTTGATGTAAATTGTTATTTTTTCCTTCTCACCAGAAAATGATGATGATAGATCCCCACTGTTAATTAATCAAAACTTCTCAAAATAGAGTTCACCAGGTGGAAATAATTAGCAGTTAATTGTCTCCTGTTTATTACTCTTCAGAGATGTAAACAACAGTCTGGATTCATTTGACAGTATTTACTAAAAAGCCCTTTAATAAATAAATGAGAGGCACAAATGTTGTAGCTATGGTGTGAATATTTGTGGTTGTGCATTTGTTTTATGAGACTATTCATTGGACAAAGAATCAGCAATTTTCCCTCTAGAAAAACAGTGTTTCAGCAGGTGCAAACATTTGCCTTTTGTTTCATCTGCAAGATATCTTTTTGCTTATCGTTTCTTGACTGAATAATTGAGTGACAGAAAATGATGAAGAGGGAGTGTTTTAACGTGAAGTCATGCAGAAGCAGGAGGTTTTTGTCTCATTTGCACTTTGATGGCTACAGAAGTTTTGTGTTGTAGAAAAAACCCATTTGTTACTCAGGCAGAGCAGAAATGTAACAGATGTATCGATACCTTGGTGGTAACAGTGATGGCTATGTTCTGGAGTCAGTGGTCAAATGTCCCTTAGGTGCCTAAATCCTGCTATGAATTTACATCCACAAATTAGGCACTTTGCCCAGTTCAGAGGAAATTTTAGAATCCAGTTTGCTCTTATATTTCCAGGAAGAGATTAGCGATCGGATTAATAAATGAAGTTGTTTATAAACTCACTTTTTCAAAAGAAAGGAGACAGAGCAATAAATCAAAAAATTACAGTTACATTAAGTTAATCAGCAATCAGGCTGCAGTTTGTTCTTAAAAGTGTCACTCTTTAAAGCCACTGAAATTAGACCCTTTCCCCTTAAAGCCTGGCCTGATCCTCAGATGAAATGCGGCTCGTGGCTTCTGATCAGGCTAAAGCCAAGATTTAAATCCAAAATCTGTTACCTAGAGCAGCAGGTTTTGTCCAGGGACTCCTTCCTTAATCTAAGAACTGATGGCCACAAGGAATAAGAAGCAGTTTCTTGCCATTTCCACTATGCTACCGTATCACAGAGAGTCCTTCAGTTCTTCCAGTTTGGATGACAAACACTGATTCTGTCATCTCATCATGACAAACAATTATTATAAAATATGAGTAAGAAAATTCACCAAGAATTAAACTTTGGTACTTTTGTCAGCAAATATTATGGATCTGTTTGCTTCATTTTTGCTGTTGTCAATATAATAAGTATACCCAAATAATTGTGAGCAACAAGGGTTTTAGTAGTTTTAAAACTCCAACAACTTCTATGAATTTCATAATAATAATAAAAAAAAATAACCTGCATTTACATGCATATGTGCAACTTAGAAGAGAAACTTTCAGTGCTACAAAGCCTCTCATATCCTTCCCATGAGAGCAAGCAATGGGTATGGTCAGAAAAGTACGAAAAAACTTTAAAACATTTGTTAATTTTTTGTTTTAAAACTATCACATTTAGTTCCAGAAAAAAATATTGTTTTATGCAAGACCTGATCTTGCAGTCAAATATCTGTCTAGTGCTGACATCATTTTCTCTCAGGTGTCTACACCGTGAAGTCATTAGATAAGGTTCATGGATTATTTTTTTTTTTTTTTCTGTGTGAAGATTTAATATTTGATTTCATTTCTACCTATAAAGAAAACGCTGGATGTCTTGGGAAAAAAACCTCTGCATTTCTGCTTGCTTTAATCAAACATTACAGTAAAAACAAAAGGGTAAACTTCAGCTACCGCTTCAAGGACTCGGCTGTCAGGCGGTGACAAGCTGGTGTCAGGGCAAGGGCAGGCTCTGTAAGAGGGAGATTTACGCTGTTTGGCCCCTCTGGATCAAGGTGGTCAACTTTTGACTGCAAGATTAATCTAGGAAATTAGAAACACAATGGCCTACCCTAGGCATGTTCTTTTGTGTAATATTTCTCATTTACTGTTCAGATTGGAGGTTATTCACCATTTTCTCTGTTGGAACAAAATTCCACTGAACTTTATCTCTCATCAATTACTTTGAAGAAACCTTTGGAAAAAATCTCTTTTCTTTAATAAAGAATATATTTCTCTACTAAAAAGTGCATAATTCTTCCATCTGACTGGGTAATGATCCTGAAATAGATCAGTCTGAATTCCCTAAAATGAATTTTTAATTTTTTTCTTCTACTGTGATATTTTGTAGATTATTTTTAGCTTTAAGAATTCCAAAAAGGCCATTTAGCACCATTTTCATTAGAAATTCTCTTTATGACTTTAAAATGTCCTGACTATGATCATATATTAGTACTAGAGTGCAGTTACAGGGCTGTTTTCCTAATGCTGTGTTTTATACAGCAGGGGGTGACAGCCGATTACTACATCTTTATATGTGTATATGCTTATACCTACACACACATACATGCATGTGCACACACAAGCACGTGCACACCCACATACACACCCACATAAACTGCTAGATTAGGATAAAGGCTGCAATTCCTTCTGTAGGTTTATGCTCAGAGTTTGACATCACTCGCCTCTACTGAAGTTGGGGTTTGAAGCTCACTCACATGGTGCTAGGTTTTATTTGTCAGCCTAGCCAATACTGAAATATACCAAAAACTGTTTTAAGAAGCACTACTGACATCTAAGTTATACAGGTATATGTAATTCCCTGTCACGGCATTCCATAGGAGAATTTAATAATAAGATTAACTCCAGCTTTATTATTTTCTCCTTGATTTTTCTTTCTTTTGTTTTATGCTTTCATCAATCTCAGACAGAGAGTAGAAACAAAAAACCCAGGGGGATTTGCAAGCTTTGCTTTTTGGATTAAACAGAAACATGTAATATTAGGATAGATTTTTTTCAGCCTTGGAATTAGAGACCTTGAAATTGGAACTGATTTTACACTTTCCTATAATAATATTTTTATGAGTGAAATTGGAAGAGCAGCATTCAATGGGAGAAGAGGGAAAAATGGACCTGGCTGCTGCTACAGCAGAGTTTGATGTTTTGCTTGGAGGATAAAGGAGAGCTTTTACTGCAAATACCTATATAAGGGTCTTTTTGTTCTGCACAGCACATTCTTCTGACCCTCCTTCTTGCCTGATTTTCCCCCTCTCCTTCAACTAAACAGAAAAAAAAGAGGCTTAAATGTTTTAGGGACACAGTTGACCAGTTTGAAATGTTGGCATTGCCTTTGGCCAAATAAATGGAAACTTTTTTTTATATACACACTAATAATACAAAACACTTTTTATGGAGATTTCTGCAACTTGCAGAGGCGATAGGCAACATATTCCGTATTTAACAAGTAAGGAACTGAAACAAAGGACCAAGGTTAAACTATAGGGTGGTAACACAGTCTGAACCCAAATACTTCTTCCTAGCCTGGTGCCCTACCTACCAGTCGGATCTCCCTCCTACAACAGCTGAAAGGGCAGATCGTAGTTTACCACAAAGCCTTGGCCAGGGGCAAGGAAGAAATGGTATGAGCTAATGATTGCATGCTATTTTGTTCCATATAAAAAAATATATTCTGTTGTAAATAAATAATGCCAAAACAAGCACAAAATTGGCAGAATTGATGACATTTCACATGAATATGAAGGGCTCAAAATTCTCTACTCCTGTCAACTTTGCATTTCAGATGGGCAAGATTTCAGTTTTGTGTCCTTTTTTTGGACATTTGAAAAGAAATGCTGAAAGTATCTGAAGTAAAAAAAAAAACCACAACCAAAAAACCCTACAAAACCAACCAAACCCCAAATGCCACTGGCCTACACATCAGACAGAAGGCTCCCATTTTAAAAGTTTGAGACTCTTTAGAGGCCTGTTGAGACCCTGCTAGACAAACAAAGAGCACGCATACAAGGATTCCGAGGTCAGCCTGGGGTGGCTAAATGGAAGTGCCAAATGTGGTTGATACAAACTGCCAGCAGTGATAGAAGGTACAAGCTAGAAGGCCAAAAGGAAAGGGATGTCCTTAGCCCCGTGGGAATCATTTGTCCTATGCACTGGCACGACTAGGGCTCACAAATGCACAAGACGAGGACAGGAGCGTCCCCAGGGTGTTTGCACAGCAATAAAAGAAAAAGGAACACCTCTTCTCCCACGGCACTTTTAAGCACTCGGGATGCTTGGCTCTCAGTCATTTTTGCTGGAAGTCCACTCATGTTTACATCAACACCACTGAGAGAAACATCTAGGTTAGGCCAATTATCCCCTCCTCTGGAATTTCTGTTCCAAGTGTTCTTTCTTAAAAAAAATATCTTAGGAGTCAAATGTTCCACTGCTTTATATAAAGTTAATTTACCGTAGCTGAAATTTGTACCCTTTTGTAGCAATTTGTGCACACTAACTCATGTCTCTTCTCTGACATGTTAATATTTTATATATATTGTTCATTAAAACAGTGGTCACAAAAGTGGCAACAGAATGAAAAAAGGTCAGTTATTCTGAAGCATGAGGTGCTGAAAATAAGGGAGTACTGAGCATTTTGTGTGATAATAATCCTTTAAAAATCCAGCTCATATTTATGTTGACTTCTGGATAGGTACCAAAGGCTGTCTTTAAAAAAAGCTGCACTTGGGGGTTTTATCTAGACAGTTATTTGAAATTAAGAGAAGTCTTTATGTTCCTACTGGTGGGTTTTGAAGCAAACTACATGTACAGAAAGTAAAAATACATAAATGAGAGCATTCACTTTAGAAACCTGAACTGATGCAAACTCTGTGACTGTAACATCCAATAAAAATAACCAACCTTACCCAGTAATTGAGCATCAGCTACTTTATTTTTATTTCAATAGTAAGTACGTTGGACTAAGACCCTCCACACTACATACCTACAAATGCACAGATGAACGAACAAATGAACGAATACTCTTGCCACATTTGGCAATCCAAAGAGGATTCACTAAACTTTAGCTGAAAATAATTTTGATTGTGCAAATGCAATAAAATGATGAGCTTTTGCCAAACTGTAAATAAATTCAGCAGATGACTTGGCTGTTTCAAGTGCACTGGATGCACACCAAAATAAGAAGCAAGGAAGAGGGAAGTCTTTTTCCCCTGTGAAAAGCAGGACCGGTAGCTGTGTGCCTCTAGGCTCCCCTATCACTTTAGCTTGTCTCCCTCAAACACCATGAGCCTCCAGGAGATAGTCAGAGGCCATGAGGCAAATGGACATGAAGGTTCAGAGGTGTAAGTCATCAACAGCAAATGCAGTGCATTTTATGCAAGTTCTATAAACAGACCAAGAGGGGTGGTTTTTAAACTCTTTCTAGCCTGATGTAGACACCAGGGGGAAAGAGTGCACATGTTGTGGGTTTAAGAACTGAAAGATGTTGGGGTAGGAGGGCAGTAAATCAAAGACACTTCATTATCAATGTGGTGTCAAAGCTAGGAGAAGGAAACCTTATGCAATGAGTAAACCAGAAATTGTTTCTACCGGATGAAGTAAGAAAAGAATAGCGAGAAGCCATCCGGTTCTACAACACGCAGCTTTCTCGCGGCACTGCATGAATCCTTCAAAGTGCTAGCTAGACCTGTGCCCGCACCGAACATCACGGACTGCGCTACCATGCATCCTGATTATTTCCTCATTTTGGCCTGACAGTTTTGTGAGCCTGGTAAAGAGTGAATTTGGCTAGGTTTTCTGGTATCTAGCATTCCTGCAGACACAGTACCAGCAGGGCCAATGAAAACAACAGATGTCTGAAAGTCATGGGGAAACGACCACTCTCTGTGGGCATTTTGGACATGCTGACCTCACCACATGTGTGATGGAGAGTCCAGAGCCACCTACTCAGCAACTGCAGCATATCCAGAATACCCTCACCATCTGTGCAGATCCACACCATAATCCTGTCCAGAACTGCTAGGAAAAAAATACAGAGATTTTATGAAATAAAGCCAACTAAATAAGACAGGTGTTCCATAAAATTGGAGGTGATATGTTGGGACGGGGGACTAGAGAGCTGACTGGGATAAAAAGTTTTATCACTGTTAATTACTCAATTCTAGCCTGGGTTGTTAATGATTAAACATCATTTCTATCAACCTGACTGTGCAATGGGCTGTGTTGAATGAGACAGTGGCTTAGCTCGCAGATGTGAAGCTGTGTCCTCATCATGGAGAGAGAGAGGAAAAAAAAAAAAAAAAAAAAAAAAAGGAGCCTGTCACACAGGCAGGGTTGGATTGTCTCAGCAGAGACCACCGTAACCAAGGCAATCTCAAGCAGGTCACACGTGAGCTCTTCTGGTAGGAGAGCTGCTAGAGAGGCTTGCATTGCTGCTTCTGTGCTCTACATACTCTTCACCTTCCCCAAAGACTCATCAGTCTTGGGTTTTTACTGAATCATAAATGTGCCATGAAACAGAAAAGGAAAAGAAATAAAAATAAAAGGGAATAGCTGCTTAATAAGATGAAAATCAGTAGAGTTAAAAGCTCAAAGCCCTGTTAAAGGTAGTTAAAATTCAATATGCAGTCATGTTGCATTCACTCTATTCCTATAATAATAAAGACAAAAATATTATTTTGATGAGATAGGGAATAAAACCCATGAAGACATCATATTCACTGTTTAATGTAGAAAGCAAATTCTAAAGAAGATTATGGAAAGCAAGAAGATACATGCAGGCCTCAAGCTTTGTTACACAGAAAGAAGTTGATGTAGTTCTGTCACAGCACTAGCAAACTAGCCAGCTGCAACAAGGCTTTCACCAGCCCACACCAGCTTAACTTCAGTGAGCAGCTCCCACGCCTTACCCCAGCACAGACACCAACCTCCCCCCCCAAGGTTTCAACAGTTCATCTACTGTTTGTGCTGTTTCTTCATCCTCTTCAGGCCACTCCACCCCGCTTCTTGCCTCTGCTGCATCCTTCTCCTTATCTCTCCTACCTCCAGGACACTCTTTCTCTCCTCCCTCTGCTTCTTCCAGGTCTCTCTTCATCTACTGCTCCTCTTCCCTACCCCTCAGAGCCATTTAACTACTCAGCAGGAACCAGCCACAGCTGCACCTTATCCACATCAGCCAACCCACCGCCCCTGAAGCCAGCCCACAGCTGTATATTATCAATGTTAATTAACCTGCCTTCATTCCTCTACATAGTTCCTTCTCTAAGCCACCTTCAACTTCAGATGTGGGGCCTAGAATAACATTTTTAACCTGAAAAATCTAGGAGTACCCTTTTTTATGATTCATTTGCCTTGAGAGAGTGCTAGGTCCTTCATCACACGGCCTGGGTTGGGTGGTGCGAGAGGAAAGGAGCCAAAGTCAACAGGATAAGGAGTCAACAGCTCTAGCGTACAAAATAGAGTTATCCTTTATCAACACAATTTTAAAAAATAACTTAAATAGCCCAGTGTGTATCGTAGACCAGTTTGCAAGTAATTTTAACCTACACACTGACAGTTTATGTAGATTTTCACATGCTAATTTACCAGTTCAATAAAAAGAATAACTGAATAGCCCAGTGTGTACCTTTGTCTAGTTCCCAAGCAACTTAACTTAGACACTAACATCTTATGTGGGTTTTACCACGGGTATTTACTACTTAAAATCAGAATGTATCTACCATGGTAGCTCCTGTATCATATTACATGCAGAATGTGCTTCTTATAACACTCAATAAATGATCTCATATGTGTACCATAAACCTTTGCCCTGTTTGCCAAAACTGAAGAAAAAAGAGAAGCAATACAGAAATGGATCCTTAAACACTGATATCAGCCAAAAGGCATAAATGGAGAATGGCACAAACAATTCTGATGAATTTGGAAGAGCAATGGGCACCAGGATGACCTTACAACAACAGTTTGAGTCTGTGCGGGCTTCTCAGTTAGGAACATCAGGGACTGCTTCAAAGAAGGGTGTGCAAATATAGTCATTCATGTAAAAAACTTGAATCAAGAAAAAAGAAAGTCTAAAAGCAGGTTAGTTAAAGGTAGCCCCTGGTTTGTAAGTTTGTATTTTTAGAAGTTAAAAGTGTATAGCAACGTAATCCACAAATTAATTATCTAAAAAAACCAAAACAAACCCAATAAACCCCACCCCAAAACCAAAATAAAACCCAATAGCACTTTAGAGAAAATCTTGTCCTAAAAGACTTTTGTTAATAAAGCAACCCAGAATTATTTTTAGGATGGAATGCAGCCAGTAAGCAATTTTTCACAACTACAAATAAAGCCAGAACCCATAATTATAGTGAAATGATTAAATCAGTTCATTGGTCTGAATGGAAGGAACTGCATATCCTTTGAGATAAAGGATCTACTTAAAGGAAAAAGAAATAATTGTCTCCATTCTCCTCCCCCTCCTCCTGCCCCCCCAAAAAAAGAAAAAGAAAAAAAGGAAAAGAAGAGTCCACTACTAATATTTGGCATAATACAGAGTCCCATCTGTTTTGAACATATACGTTTCTCAGCAACTTGTGGACAGTGAAAGAGTGGTAGTAAGACCCTGAATCACAGAAGCATGATGTAGGATTGACATAGTCAAACATTCACATATTCTGATTCCAGTAAACTTAGAAATACCAGAGATCTGTCTGACTGATTAAATACTGAGGTGCTCTTCACGTCTGAGTACGGACATTTGCTTACCCTACATTTCCATGAGATATTGGTTACTTTGTTTGTAGATAATTTTCTTAAAGAAGATTTCATCATTTCTATCCAGATTCTAGTTTCTTCAGTCAAGTGACTAATACATTTAAAGGTGCAAGAAATATTTTATTCCCATCAAGACTATGTGATGTGCCTGCGGCTAGAATACACTCAATAGTAAAGCTCCCTCTAAAAGCACTCTGCATTATTCTGGAAGACTTTGAAATAAGGACTTAAGCAATTAAAAAAGAAAGTAAGCATACTTCGATAATAAAGTAATTTATAGTCGATATTAGTCCTCATCTACAAATAATTTAGAGAGAAAACTGACAAGTCCAGGTTTACCTGCTAAACCAGCCGGATCATGAAAAAGGTGAACATTACACCTACAAAAAGGAAATGCAAGATTTCAGTATCTCTTCCAAAAGCTCTACCTGACCTGGAACAAAAACGGCATCCCCCTGATTTTAGAAGAAGCTTGGCTCTCCTTCTGTTGTCTAAAATCACACTAAAAGCCATTTAACTGTTTCTTCATTCCTGTAAAATTTTGGAAGAGAAGGCTATAGGCAGGTGTTCATTCTGTCAGCAGCTGTGCTGGTTGAAGATATTGACAACCTTCAGCTTGTTATCCATTCCTCTTTCTCCCACACTGTTGCCGATGGAGAGATCTGTGTGAACACTACTGCTTCAAGCCAAATCTTAAAAGTTTGCTTAGTTCTGTAATGAGGCTTGAGTTAATCCATCTGATTGCACTTACCCAAAGCACATATCTTTCAAAGACGCTGATGCTCCCAGGAAGAGGACTCTCAACTGAGTTAGAACTGTGACAGTGGCCATCACATTTACCTGTTCCTTCCCAGTACTCTAGTGCTGTTGCTACCGTGTCTTTTTTTATTTCAGGGTTGGATACTATAGATTTAAGTCAAACCTATACTCAACTCATTCCGAGGGTGCCAGTAGCTACAGTGATGTATTTAAAGAATGTTTTAATCTCTAACCCTTTTCCTGTTAAATATAATTCAGAGGATCTGACTCAATGTCTCCTAATTCTTTATTATGTTACTGTAAGGAAAAGAAGGCTTCACTAAAATCAATAATATAATGTTACTGACTCATTCGATCCAACACCATTTCATGTCATTCCAAAGTGACATTGAAATACCACTAATGGAACCGTGAACCTGTTTTGCAATTATGGTAATACTAACAGCTACTGGTTGGAACAATTTGTGAGAGAATTTGGAAAGCATTACTGTAGTTATTAAGCACTGCCGCATTCTTTCCAAGTAGCAATGATGGTATTAATTTAGTTCTATTCATCTCAAAATAATAATTTCCAGATAAGCCATTTCCAAAGCCAATGGTTCAGGCTCAGCTTTTCTGGAATTAAAACTGAAGGGCAGGACTGGCTGATGGGGCTGGTCCTGAACCACTTGCACAGAGAACCAGCTTCGTAAATAGTTCTTTCACAGACAGAGTGCCCACATGCTAAACTGATTATCAGCAGGAAATGTGTATGTGAAGCCTGCATTGCAGCTGTCATCTTGACTACACTTTGGGATAATGTTTTCTCCTTCTGGACTTATTTCTCCTTCTAGAAGTATCTGTGGTGCAATAAACATACAGATCTCCTAGCTGAAAGGTCGGGGAAAACACAAGAAACGAGCAGAGTTCAGTGTGCTCTGGAGTGGGGATGGGGACTACGTCCCAGCCCCTGCCTTTGCAGTTGCTGCACGGCCATGGCAAGTCACTTTTCTTGTGTATCGGCTGGCATGTTTTTACCTGAAAAATGGACTGATGACACCGACATCTTTTGCAAAGATATTTGTTCATAAAAATAAGTATTGGCAAGCTGAATATCATTATTAATACATACAAGGAAACACCCTGTAGGCACTGGTGCCCTATTAGAAGATCGATTAGCTTGTCTAAGGACAGTTTTCCTACAAGGACTGACGTTCACTGTGCATTGAAACTGTCTTTTGGGCATCTGCTCTTTTGGACGTGAAAAATAAGAATCTTAAAACTAGGTCTTGCAATGAAAAGTTGTTGCATTTCTCAGAAACCCCCAAATCTATACATAGATAACTCTTAACATGGCATTTTTAGTGGCAATATATAGCTTTACCTTTGCACTGTTTTCCCGGGCTGCCATTGTCTGTACTCTATTGCTCTGGCAAGGGATAATTTTGTGATGAATTACATATTCAAGATGAGCATGAAGTAGGAATACAGCGTGGGATGTTACTGAGGTTAATGAGTATTATATGAACATGCATCAGAGAATTTCATAATGAGCAAGTTGGATATCTTAATAACAGCCAGGTTGATGGGCAAACTGCTGCACTCCGTTGGCGGGATTCAGACCTGACCAGCCAGCTGCTGCAGCCCTCCTATCGACAACTGAATTTGTTACCTCACTTAGCGGATCAATACTCCTTAGGATTACTGCTCCAGAAGTCAAAAAAGACAAGAAATAAGAACATTTCCCACAAAGATCCTTAAAGTTTCTTTGTATAGGAGGTCCAGGTTCAAAAAGAAGCTGACTTTTTCGTGGTTTTATATGGAGAGCTCCATGCAAAATCAGGTCAATGGTCTACACAGCCACCAAACTGTAAAGCTGGTAAACATGTTAACAAATAATTAGGGATCATTCACACCTTCTTTATTCTTCAATAGCTTCATTTTACAGTGGATCATATCCACTACAATATGTACGCATTGCTGAAAAAATCAGGTATCTCTATAGCATAGCATTGTAGCATTTGTATCATTCTACTTATGCATAATAACTTTTTTAGCATAGTAGTGTCTTCAAGTGTGGAATTTTTCCTGCGAATGGTGAATTTTACTTGTCTGTTTTTCCTTTCTTGTCCAGCTTAAATACAAACATATTACTCTTATTGATAACAGAAAGAAACAGAAAAATCTTATTTTTCTAGTACTTAAATCAGACAATATTTGAATAGAGTTTGACTTCTCACTATAGGATTTAGGTACTTAAACAAGTCCAAACATTTGAGTTTCACCCACTCCTATCAGAGTCCACACTGTTCATTAATTTAAGGCCATATGGTAATCTACTTAGGAGGGCTGTCTAGCAAGTCTCTATGTGAAAAGGGTCAGTGTAAACAATAGGACTATTTGAAGTAGAAGCCATTCCTTTGAAAGTATTAAAGTGGCAAAATCCAGTCCTTATTTAAAATTCTGTCTAGATGTGTTTTTAGCATGCTCTACTGCCAAGCCATTCAAACAGATAAAAGCATTGGCAGAATAGGTTTAACAAGCCATTTAATAAAATGAATTATTTCCTCTGTCCCTGAAGAAATTAGCATTTATTCCTTTCTGAAATCTGCCTTCATAGTGATTATGTCATCTGTCATGTGAATGGCATAATGCATTCTGTAAAAATGACCTCACATTCCTTCACGCTTATTTGAGAATGACCAGTGATTATAAACTACTACATACATAGGCAATTAATAACCGGCATTCATTTTAAGTGTTGATATCTATGATAGTCATAGCCAAATAAATCATTTGTGCTCAGCTTTTTGTATACCCAGGAAATCCAAGGCACTGAGCTTGCTTAATGGGCTACATGAAGTTGTTCCCTACGTATGCAGGTCGACTGTGTAGACTCTATTTATCTTTTCATGCGCAGTTGCCATTTTTCCTACTGGTTGCTGAGCATTTTTTAAAATGGGCAGCTGGCATGAATACAGAGGCATAGCTGTATCCTGTCAGTCCTTCACATCGGATATGGCACCAAACACACAGGTTAAGTCTACGGGGCCAAATAACAACTTGCCTCTTTGCTCCCTACCTATTAATTTGCAGGCTGCATATCTAATATCTCATGTCTAGGATTGTCCCTCCATGATGATGCCTAACCATGGTCCAGAGGGTGATGAACTTCAGGGATTTCTCCAAGTGGTTGCATAACTAAGGTCACATCAGGTTTTATTTCCTCTACCATACAGAGACCTTCCGAAGCAACCCTAGCAAGCCATGAAACCTAAAAAAGACTCTGTGAGCCTACTACCATATTCATGGTCACACAGCAAACATATCATAACATTACATCCTCTCCTCCTTGAGAAGACACTTTAGTAGCATGAAGA
This sequence comes from Falco punctatus, assembly GCF_963210335.1. Lineage (NCBI taxonomy): Eukaryota > Metazoa > Chordata > Aves > Falconiformes > Falconidae > Falco > Falco punctatus. The sequence goes on from NC_137587.1 coordinate 4,194,425, forward strand.
TAGCAACAGAAAAAGACAACTCTTTATCTGAGATATTTGGCAACCCTAGTTGGCACAGAGTTTTTCAGAGACCAGTTTCGAAGTGAAGAACCTTTCTGGATCTTCCCTCTAATGCCAGGACACAGTCCTAAGTAAAAAGCAACCTCTGAGTAAATATATACTGACTCCATCCTACCTGCCTTGGCAGGAGATCTATGAAGCTGACAGTATGGTTCCACAAAAACAGACTTCTGTAGCTAGCTTTGCAAGTTATTCATTATTCACTGTCACGTTTATTTACATTTGTGGATACACCCTGTGTGCCCAAAGAAAGTCTCTTTGTAAGCTTTTTCTTGAGCCTAAAGTAATTTAGTTTCAGCCTTCCCATTCCCCCCCTCTTTTATATGCAAAGAACTCGAGACATTTGCTTTTAGCTTTTTGTTTGCTCTACTTGTACAGATACCATGCGTAATTAAATAAAACTTGTTTTTGACTGGAACTAACAATGATTCTAACAATCAATTCTAACTAACAATCTCCAGGTCCAAGTACAAAAAATGAGTATTCCATAACTCAGGTTTTTTGGTATTACTTTAATAACTACAATCAGTTAAAAATGGTAATACAAAATTAGTACCCGATTTAATAATAAAGGCTAAAGGGAAAAGGAGAAAGAGCTTTGTCTCGCTGAGAGATACAGGAACGAAGATCCAATTATGAAGTAATCTGGATTTGGGCAAATAAAAAAAGTTAATGTAGGAAAGCAGCAACTGTGTGCACATGGCCTTATACTGTGATATCAGCAACCCTGAACTGATGAGTATCACAAATTATGATAATTCTCTGGGAAATTCACTATAAGTAAACGAGTCATTAAAATTCACATAAATTTACGTAGCAGAAACTTGTCTGTCAGAAAATACTGTAAATCCACCATCAACCTAAAATAAGGCATTTTCAATCTGTCTCTTTTAGTTTACTAGTTCATTAAAGGGTTTTATCGCAGCATTGTATTAAAGGAAAGTGAACTGATCCCCTCCAGTGAAAGAACTGCAGACCTTCCATTGGTGATTATATAAGCTTTCATTTTTCGACAGAATATTTTTAACTGTTCACAAATGTGTTAAAGATACTACTGTTGTAAAGAGAAACCAGCAGATTTTTTTTTCAGAGAAACATACTCCAGAAATGTGTTGCTGGATATTGCAGATTTGAGACTTTTTTACCCGTCAGTTTTAATCCTGAAATACATTGAATCTGACTGAAAATGCCTTATAGACTGATACCTTCCTGCAATTTTATATTTTTCATTCAGGGATCTGCTTGATACAGTTTGAAAATTGCATAATATCCATAAAATAGGTAAAATTTTCATCAACTCAAATGTAATGATATCAGCTAAAATATGTGCAAGTAAAATACTTGAAAAAAGAGCTGATAAATTAATAATAAAAACATAGGAATTAATAAACTGACTAGCATGACCATAGCAATTCCTGGAATACAACAACTAATACTTCCTGAGCAACTGACATTTTAATGTTTTTACAGCCAGATATAAACACATTTAGACTTGTATTTTACAAATGAGATGACTGGAGCCTGCTTAGTCAGAGACTAACGTACACACTTATGCTATTACTAATGTATATACTAACGAAATACTACTTTACTCTTGTTTTCAAGGGTTTCATGCAGTATAGTAGCAAAACAGCACAAGAATTATATACCACAGTTATTATATTAACTTCTATAAAAAAAAAAAAAGAATGCATTTTTCTGGTGCTTTTATTAAAAGGAAGGAAGGAGGGAGGGAAGGATGGTAGGAGGGAAGGAAATCATATATGGCTTTTACGAAAAATTTGCTAACTATATGAAAGTCTTTCAGGCAATTGCAAGAAGATATACAGATCCAAAATCAGCACATCATCTCCCCTCCCTTTCTTTATAGGATACAAGCTATTACTTTCTGTTGGCTACAAAATATTCTTAGCAAGTAAGATTTAGTTGCCCTTTTTCTTCGTAGGTGCCAAGAACTCATTAATACTCTGTTTTAGTCTGATTTGCTGTACGTGGAGCATATAGAATTTCCTACAGAAAATACACAGCATGACTCTTCAGTATCTACTAGTGCCATAGGTTAGGTTCCCAACCTGACAAGTCTACCCCATGTGCCATAATGCTGTTCCAAACTTTAAGACTGTTATTCCAAGACTTGCAACTAATTTTAAGTGCAAAGATGTACAGACAATGGATATACATATGCACACACATGTATACCTATGTTCCAAGGCTGTATTTTTTCCCCAGGTATTTTCATGACTTTTTATTTAATTTTAGTATTTTCATATTTTTATAGAACTGGACTAGTTGCTGTCTTATCAAAGGCTACATGCAGAAGAAAACTGAGTTTCCTGTTGCTACCTGATGTGTTCCTTTCTCATACATTCTGTGATCGCCTGTGATCTTAATCTTATTGGTTGTCTTAAAAGCTTATGATTAAATGTTTAGTCCCAGCCCTCATGTCACTGGGCTTTCCTGTTCTATACAGAAAGATTAAATTGTGGCCAGATTAACCTGTCATGTAAATGGAGAATCAAAGAGTGCAAATTCAGGTGAGGCTGAAATCTGCTTGAGCATATCCACTGGATTACCTTTCCCCGGAGTGCACGTCCAGCCTAGCTCCAGTCAGCACTCAATCGCTAGAGATGGAAAGCAGGCATTAGGGGTAGGAAGATGTGCATAAAAGTGTCCTTGAACCTCTTCTTTCAGCCCTGCATGTCTAGTACAGAGTGTCTCAAACTGTACAGTTAGGCATTTTATTTTTTTTTATTCCAAGAGGAACTATTCTGACTATGGCTATGTCAGGAAGATGTTTGTTCAGCTGTGATCTTTTCATTTTTCATCATTTAAGTTCTGTCCTCTTTGTGTACTCTACTTATGTATGCCCAGAGCAGTCTATCTTGCAAGCCCTAAAAGAGATCTTACACTTATACGACTGACAAAAAAATGAATAGTATTGCCCAGCAACTGATTTTGCAGAAGGTTTTTGTATTATCAATCCAAAATGACCATTAAGGACTAACAAAAATCTGTCCGTAGCTAATTTCAGTCTTCTTCAAAATGTGCCTATAGCACAAGTTTTAAAATCAGGATTTCACAAATGATCGATTTTGGTTTTAAAACAAATAGAAGAGAGAAAGGTTATATTTTCACAGTACAAGCATATCTCAATACCTTTTTTTTATTATTATTAATTAAACTATAATCTTGGCCAAGAAATCTGACACAAAGTATTTATAGAAAGATTATTTTCATATAATTATTTTCAAAATGTTCTTTATAAATAACTATAACTGGAATACCCTTTCTTTGTTGTTTCCTTTCTGGAATTTGCTTAAAAAACAGTTGAAATTCAGGCCACGTACATAGCTGCTGTTGTTTAAATATATTTTATGATATTATAATAAAATCAGAATTTAAGCCTGCAGACCATGGAATTTTTCAAATTGGTCCTTCATTTTCTCATTAGCTATGTATGACATCTTCCACTAAGATGGGACATTCCAGCCTTACGCTGGTACTATTTGTAAATCATGTAAATGTTGAGTATTATGAGGCAGTATGGATGGCGAATTTTTGGTTAAAATTATGACAGACAGCAGAGTCATTAAAACTTACAAAGTAGTAGCAAGTCCTGAGATGAACAAAAAGTGGAGAATACTGGGAGATAATTGGGAGTCAAAAGACAGACTCAAGAGTTATTAGTTGAAGTCGAGAAAGTACGATGGGAAATGGGATATTATTATACTAATTCAAAGGCAAGAATAATTTGCTTTTCCAAATTTATTTATATACTGATTTTGTTCTCAAAGAAACTCTATGGATAAAATATACTACTTTAAAAGGAGAGAATTCAAACTCTGTTGCTGTTGCATTTTATACGTTACATTTCAGAAGTATTTGTTCTGCTCCTTTTGTAATCATCTGGAACTCTATTCTGAACAACTTATTTAAATTGTCCTTTTCTGTTGACTCATCATCAATGGGTCTTCATGCAGGCTTTGTGTAAACACTGTAAAAAGGCAGCATAAGAGGACAAAAGGTACTTATCCTAACCTTAATATGGAATATTACTGAGCAGCATGATAAAGAAAGCCGAGCACAGGGTTCAACTAAAGGCAATAAACGGACATTCGATGCCTTCTGATCACTAGCAGGTCCTCTCCTGCCAGTTTGAAAACACAGAGTGAACATTCAATGATTTTGGAGTCTCAAGGACCATCACTACCACCTCCGATGTTAGTGACGGAGTTTCAGCAGCTGAGCGAGCTCCCAGTGCCACAGTGCCGAGGCTCTCAGTAGGCCAGGCAGGCGAGGCTGGAGGCCGGGAACCATGTTCCTGCTGCTGGGGAACCTGGGGAAGCACAGAGAGCTCAGCTGGGAGCCGACAGCTCCCGCAAGCGTGGCTTGGGCCTCGCCAGGAGCAACTGCGGCAGATTTAATGGCCCTGGGAAGCGCTGCTGGTGCAGTGGGCAAACAGGGATCAAAAAGAGCTGTGAGAAGGGGGCCAGTACCCTGCTGGTATGCACACAGCCCAGGGAAGTGCCTGAGGGGTCTGCCAGCACGGTGGGCACTCGCCTCAGAGTTAAAACCAGTGTTTCCACAGAGCGGGCCCCTGAGATGTCTGATGCTTCCACGCAGATGGAACTGGTAAGGAAGGAGAACTTCAGTACAAGCAGCGGGTAGCAACCAGTGCCCAGACCTTTGTCCTGGAGAAAAGGTCAGTGCCTGCAAAAGATGTGCACAGGCTGATGATCTGTTGTGTCAAGTGGCCAAGTTGCAGTAAACAGTTAAATGGTTGCACAGGATCAGAGAGGCCAAGACAGAGATCCATAGGTGGTTTCAGAACCATGCTCCTGTAGTGGACACCACCGAGAATGAGGCACCTTGGACCCTGGTCACCCACAAAAGCAGGACTCCGCTTCAGTCCCCACCCTCCAGCATTACAATCAAAACCACATGTGAAGCTTTAACAGCTGTAGACACCCACGAGCAAGGTCTGCAAGAGGACAGTGTACCGGCAGCACACCGTGGGTATGACAAAAAGAAAGAGTGCTTGAGGTGGGTGACTCTGCTAAGGGGGACTAAGGGGGACACGAGAGGTATGCTGCCTTCCAGGGTCTCAGGTCGAAAATGTTGCTGACGGTGCCACAACTTGTCAAGAGCATAGATCGGTATCCACTGCTGCTCCTTCACGTGGGCACAAATGATACCACAAGCCAGAACCTGGGCAGAATCAAGGAAGACCACAAAGTGGGTACAAGCAAAAAGTATTGGTGCCCAAGTTATCTTTGCTTCCATTTTACCAGTGAAAGGGTGCAGAAATAGATGTAAACTGCAAATCAACTTCTGGCTTTGTGGCTGGTGCCATCATGAGGGTTTGGGCTTTTACAACGGGGCATTCTTCGATGACTATCGCCTGTTGGGAGGGAGGGGACAGGATCCACCTGTCTAGAAGATACAAAGGAATTTTTGGCAGCAGGCTGGCCAGCTCTGTGAGGTGGGCTTCAAACTGAAGGACTTGGGGGCTAAGGTCTCAAATGGCAATGCTTTTGTCATTGCAACCAACTGGGCAATAAACCAGGCCAACCAGAGCAGTGGTGAATGTTCCTTAGCTGCCTCCTATGATGAGAACCACAAGACAAACCACCTGTAGTGTGTGTATACCAGTGCATGCAGCCTTGGGAACAAACAGGAGGAACTGGAGCTCCACACCCAGGCCCCTCTTGTAGATAGGCGTCACACTGGCTAACCTCTAATCAACTGGGCCCTCCCCAGTTAGCCAGGACTGCTGATAAATGAGTGAAAGTGGCTTGGTTAGCACTTCTGCCAGCTCCCTCGGTACCCTTGGGTGGGTCCCATCCCACCCCAGAGACTGGTGTGTGTCTCAGTGGTGTGGCAGGTCAGTGATCGTTTCCCCTTGGATTACGGGGGCTTCATTCTGCTCCTTGCCCAGTCTTTCACAAGAACAATTGGTCTTACTATTAAAGACTGAGGTAAAGAAGGCACTAAGTACCTCAGCCTTTTCCTCACCCTTTGTCACTGTGTTTCCTTCCACATCCAACAAAGGATGAAGATCTGCCTTAGCCCTCCTTTTGTTGCTAATGTATTTATAGAAACATCTTTTATTGCCTTTTACATCAGTAGTTAGATTAAGTTCTAGATGGGCTTTGGCCCTTCTAATTCTCTCTAAATAACCTCATGATACCCTCGTAGTCCTCCTGAATTGCCTGTCCCTTCTTCCAAAGGTCAGAAACTCTACTTTTTCCCCCTCAAGTTTCAGCCAAAGCTCTCCGTTCAGCCTTTTGGCACATGAGACGGCCTGCACCTGCACCTTTAAGATTTCCTTCCTGAAGAACATCCAGCCTTCCTGGACTCTGCCTTTCAGGACTGCCTCCCAAGGCCCTCTGTCCACCAGGGCCCTAAACCGGCCAAAGTCGGCCCTCTGGACTATTAATATCTCATAACAGTATTGACTGCCTTCTCCACTCTTGTAGAGGCCCCTTCCATTCTTACGCTAAACATTTATTAGCTTTTATAAGACAAGTTTTGCAATCAACACTCAGGGTACTGACAACTCCTGGAAGCACAAGCAAAGGGTAGAAGTATCTTGTAAATGAAGGCATCAAAGTCTGTTTACATTACCTTCAGTAAACTGATGAGGGAAATATTTAGAAAAAGTCAATCATGAAAGATTACGTTTTTCTTCTAATTTCCAAACTCTATACAGAGCAACACAGCAGGAGTGATCCTCAGCCAAAAGGTACTTAATTATATTATGTATAGCGGGAAGAAATAAAAAACAAAACCCCATTAATAAATCCTCCCCAAATAATTCATTCTCCAGATGAAGTTCAAGCCTGTACTTAAACACAGGAGCTGACACAAGCTTTCAATAAATCGACTTTTATGAGGGAAAGTAACAGCTCCTGTGTCATTCAGGTGTATCTGTCTCTTAAACCAGTGTTTCTCCCTCATATTAATTACAGAAAATTGATCCCCTGGCCCATGTGTAGTCTTTTCATCAGCAGTTAAATCTGTTTCCAAATCTGATTTTATCACCCTTGGAAAACCTGTAGCTGAACTGCAGTGGGTGTTCAGGCAGGAAAAAAATTTCATCAGTTGTCTCCCCTTCCTGCCCTCAGGTTTTCCCTTCAGCTGTAGAAGAGGCTGTGGTGCCACATGAGAACGACAGCCCACCAAAGCTGAAGATCCTAGTAGTGAAGAGACCCTTTGAGGATCACTATCCATCAACTATTTCAAATAATGTGGAAAGAGTTATAGTGCAAGAGCTTCAAATGTTTGCCCAGACAGTACTTTTCTCCACCCCTCTTCCCGTACAGCGTGTAAGGGTGAAATATTAAGTACTCAAAGGTTACAAAAATGTTGAACCGTTTCAGAAAAGCTTTTAAAAGGCAGTTTCATGATTGTAGGACATGTTAGACTGACAGCTCTGCCGCTCAAAATCACTTTCTGAATTGCTGTCACCAGAGCTGCCTCCTACTTCTGATGAAATGCCCCTGTCCAAAACTGGAAGGGTCACTTCTTCAGGAGCAAGCATTAAATTAAAACATGTAATGTACGGCTAAGACATCTTTACACAGGCTATCAAATTGTTCAGTTTTCCAAGCTTGACGTGTGATGTCTCTCTGTTAATGACGGGAGAATAATATTGAAGACTTAATCTTACAGACTTACTCTTGATGAGTGGTGGAGAATGATGATTATTCATTAAGTGCTTATGACTTGCCAAGTGCCACAAGAATAACATAGGATGAAATAAATGGTGCTATTTATACTGTAAAATTCAAAGACAATATTTCTTAGATATAAAATGCCCTAATAGCTAAAGCAGCTTTAGCTCCTATATGTTTTTTTATTATTATTTATTGGTGGAGGTAGGTTTTTTTACATGAGCAGCTTCATGTACTTATGGAGGTTGCATTTCTTCAACAGAGAGACAGGGAGTTTGCTGAGACCAGGGGCAAAACTGTACAGTCAACTTCTGAGATCTGAGGATGCAACAAGGAGAAGAATCACCAGAAACAGTCACAGAGACCTTTCTTTGTAGGCAGAAGGAAGACACTGGACAAGAGCCATCAGCACAGAATGAGAGTGCTGAGACTGCTTTTTCGTTCTGGTTTATTTTTGTGTGGTTTTTTTGGGTTTTTTTTTGTTTTGTTTTTTTGGTTTTTTTTTTTTAACAGCTTGCTAGACAAATTTTCAGTGATTGACCAACTGGAAACACAGTATGCCTGTTTAGTTTAAAATCCATTCTGCTCTATTAATCCAGATAGAAGTCTAAAGGTATCTAGTGTTTAATTAATTTAGCTTTCTTTCTAGAGAGTAAGCCTGAAGAAATAAAATTCTGAATAAGGCATACAAAACCAGAAACAAAATGGAGGGAGGAAATAAAACAAATTAAATATTGTTCCTCTTCAGTGGATTCTTAGGACACACATAATATCAAAATGACAGATTCTGTTACTGCCAGTTATTTCTTTTGAAGCATACTGAACTGGGAAATAGGAATAGGACACACCTGCAAATGTGATTATCAAGTATTTGTGTTGGTTTTAACATATTCAGGACAATATCTTTAATCGCGACACACCTACCATAGGTAAAAATAACAAAAAAACCCATGAGAATATGGTTTAACACTGTCTGAGTTGCAGAGAGCTTGTTTCTTGTCTTCCTAATTTTTCCTTATTAATTAGATGATGACATGAGAACAGCTTGGTGACCACAGAAAGAACATGCTATTTCAAGCTCTAAATGCAGTTGCACAATGGCATTTTTTCTATCTATAGGCACACAGGGCAGGGGGCAAAAATTTCTTGAGAGGCACGTCTGGGGGTCTCAATCATTCCTTTAGTGCCATTAGAATCTGCAGCCTGAGCAGAGCCTGTGGCAATTATCCGATGGGGAGAACCTGTGTTTATGTTAAAGGGAAGGGGGAAGTGTTTACCTAAACATTCACCTTTAGGATTTCTGGTGAAATCTCTGCAACTTACACATCACTAATGCAGTGACAGCTAACAACAGCAGAAGCACATTAACAAGACTGTATAAGTTGAGTGGATAACGGGAATGCTGTCTAGAATCCCAAGGGAGGTAGTGTAGCTGTATCACAGAGATAAATCAGGGTTTCATGACAGGAATGCCTTCCCTGCTTTGAAAAAAACATTGCTTCCATATCATATGCTTTGGCATGCTGCTCTGCTGTTCAGTTCCAGAAATGTTCATGGCCTTACCACTGTGAACCCTGGCCTTTCAAACATGCTTGCAGAGCAGAAAGATCCAGTTTTGTTGGAGGAGTCAAGAGCACATCAAAAAGGAAAACAGTTCTTTTTCCTGAAAGGTAGCAAAGATATCCAGGCTCATATTTGGTGACACCCGTAAACTCAACAGTATACATACAACACATCTAGGTACCTTTTTGTCCGCACCAACAAAAATAATTCTATGCCTTTTTAAATGTGTGAAGCCTCCAAGAGTTGGTCTAATGTTTGGTACATCTGATGAGTTAAGAAGAAAAAGACTGACCGCTTTGGACACTGTAAATACACTTCCCTCCGACCTCAGTGGTGTATTCATTTTAATGATTTGGACAAGTCCAATGACAAAGCTCAAGCTAAGTTTAAAATTCAATTAAGAATAGGAATTACTTACTTTCTTCTTTAGTAGATTTTGGATTTGGTTTTCTTTTTTAAATCAGTCATGTTATGAAGACATTTTAACTAAGGGATTTGATCTTGGCCAAACCTTCCTTATCACAAGCATCTGCCTTTCCTACACTTTATCACAAGTTCACTACAATTAACAGGAGAAGAAGAAAAAGGACAAAAACATGCATACGTGCCTCCTCAGAGCTCAAAACTTTATTGACAGAAGTCAGCTTAGGCACTCCAGAAATATCCACACTATATTTCTGGATGGAATAACAGACACTTCAACCTTTGTTTCAAATTCCACTTGCTAGACACCCACTGCTGAGATCAAACCGGGAAATAACATAGTCTTCAAATACTTGCAGATATAAATCTAGTTACCTTATATCAAAATATTTCACACATGGATTATGTCTTCTTTTTCCCCCCCCTCTCTGAAGGAAGAGGCCCATCTCCTTTCCAGGAGTACTTGCCAGTACATAGTCAAGAGAAGGAAAAAAGTTTAAAGGGTTTTTTAATATATTTAATAAACTATATATAAAATAAATTATAAAAATATATTTAATATATTTAATAAACTAATTATTATTAGTTTATTTACTTCTTACCTTGGCATAAATGGAATGTCAATTAAAAACCAAACAAACAAACATATCCAGGAAATCATATTACTTCCTTTTTCAATACCAGCTCCTGTGCTGACACCAATAACAGCTGTCAAATTACAGATCTAAAAGACACCTCTGTCTCAAAGATCACCTTTTCCAAGGAAGAGTAAAACAGGTTCTGAGTGTCTTTAGCAAAACGTCCTGCCATCAATTTCCATGCAAGAAGTGGTCAGACATCACATGGGCAATCCCCACACAGGAATTAGGAAAAAACACCAGAATTAAATAAGTCAAAGTAAATGACCTTAAGAATTGTCATCAATAGGAAAAGAAGATAAAGCAAAAAAATCACCACCTGCTTAAGCTCCCTAACTTCAAAATCTTCTTCAGACAGGCCATCACATAAAACTAACAAAATAACAAGCTCTTCCCAATGCAAAACACTTGTTTATACCCACACACTCACATACTTTTTACTGCTCTACCATCTCCAAGGTGTTCTAAAAAAGCCTCAGTCTCTACCCATTTTACCCTCAAACACATTACCTTACTCCCAAGATTTTAATTTAATCTCCCACATATCTGAAAAAATAGTTCCATCTGGCAAAACACCCCTTCTCTCTCTAGGAAGAGCTGGATCTGGTTTTCACTGTTCTTAGATGTGACTCATGCCACAGTCCTCTTCCAGTAATGAGGATTAATTGGAACCACCTGCCTATATTTCCTTAGGTGCATGTGTTCACTCTGTCCCAGGCATCAAATAACCTTGTTATATTTGCAGATAAAAAATTTTCAAACTCTTAATTTTGCAGTGCTTCAGCACACAGAAAGTATTTACATCCAAAGAGCAGAAATCACTTAAAGAGCAAAATATTCACTATCCTTATAAAATACAAGCCGTAGAAAAATCAATGTTTAAAGAATTAAGACATTTGATTATTTTTAGAAATATTTCTGTAAGCTTTTACCAAATAATTTTTCCCTTATTTTTTACTATTTTTTTGGAAGACATTAAAGGCATATTCATTATATAGTTTAACTTCTAGTTGCAAAATCACTTCCTCAAACCACTTTTCTTATACTCCTTTAATTGAGGAGATCCTTTCTGAATTGTAAATGCTTGGCAAAGGTAAGACTACCAGATTCATCTTGTATAAGGAGAGATATGTATTTATTTATATTCACAATACTCTTTTGTAGCTTATCTATCCTTTGGTAAAATAGTTGTTACATATATAGAGTGTAATTGGTACTTTTACAAATTACAGTAAAGGACTACTACAAGACATTAAAAGACAAAAATCAGCACAACTAATGTTTATATGCGCATTTTAACACATAGAATAAAAATAACTAATACAGAATGCTAAAGCAAAAGAGAAGTTTGGAAGCTATTTTTCAAGTTTAATATAGACACACTTTGAATGAATAAATAACTTTTAATGCTATCTTGTGTGATACTTTTGGTACTTCAAAGAAAACAAGAACAGATATTTTCCAGAAATATTCATCACTGACTTCAAGAGTTAGAATGAACAGTTAACCTACCAAAAAAAAATCTCAGTCCCCGCCAACAAAACTAAGCTACAGGTATATGAGTATATTAATGAAACATAATAATTATGACTATTTAATAAGATTCGAGAAAAGGCAAAATCACCATTGCATTAACAGGACTGATAAGTAATGAAATTTCTATGAATAATGCTGTTTGTTCTATTTATTTTTTTAGAATTATTTGTTCTGATGCCATTTGAGGAGGATCCTGGTCATAAAGCACATTATCATATCTATCAGTTCAGAAGAAAATCATGACTTAAAACTTCTCTGGGGTAACAGGTAGCTAGATTTTAACAAATGCGAGGCAACAGAGTGTAACGGACAGCCTAAAATTTCCAGAGCTGAATAAACAATAAAATAAGACTGAATAGAAAAGTATTATTAAAAATACAAAATTAATTGGCATATTACTATCAGCAATACTTAATAAACTCCCACAAACTGGGACTAACTAATGCAGACCACTTTTTTTTTTTTTTTTTTACAGAGAGAAAATTATAAATAACCCCCTTCGCAAAACTCTAATAATTCAATTTTAAAGCTAAAATAATATGAAACTAAAGTTATTTTCCCCATATATCTTCAACATTTATGCATTTTTAAATTGTGGATTTTAATTATAAATGATGTAATTTTGAAAAAAAAATGATTTTTTTATTTTAAAGTCTGGTTTTGTCAGTCAACATGGAATTTATATTAAAACTCTGAAAATAATATTAAAATATTTTTCATATGGAAGTGTATAAAGCTGAAAACATTTTCACTTTTCCTCACCCTCACTTCAAATTAAGAAAAAAAATCAACACAATAAAGTTGAACTCAATTTTTCTTCATTCTGCAAAATAGAAGTCTGACCTCAGTAAACCCTCCCCCAAAACACCAGCCCCGTTGCTGGTCAGTTTTATTAAAAAAGCAGCGTATGCCAAGGATGACATTCAGTCCAGCTCCTCTGGCATCGTGCTTTGATGGAGGTGCTGGCAGCTGACACCCAGCCGGCTCCAAGGCAGGCTAAGCGCACCCGCAGCCTGAGCGATGGGTGCTTGGGAGGAACTGCCGGGAATGTGCCGGAGTTACACCCAGAATTAGACCCACAGCAGCTTCCCCCTTTTCCTAGCCTTGTAAAGATCATGGGGACAAAGCCATTATGAATCATCTGAATATACGAACAGAGCAGGGAATGGTGAATACCTGTTATATTATAATAGGTAGTTTTAATCAAGAAATTTAAGCAAAAGAAGATCTGAAACAACTTCCTTTAAATTTCAGAGGGCAAGGCAATATCAAGTAAGAGCAGTCCAGAGTTCCTGGTACTCTGAAATCTTAGGAAAAGGCTGAAAGATACACTTCTTGATGTTTCAGCAAATTGTTTCCCTGAAATTATCAGAAAGCAGCAGGTGCAGAAGTGAACGAACTGAACTAAGCAGGAATGGATAAATATTTTTTTTTTATTTTGAACATCAGCAAAATTTCAGTTCATGAGTCTCAGTAAAAGATCTGCATAGGTTCCATAATAGCACCTTCTTTTCTGTCTGCAATATGTATTTTGTTTACTGAACATGAAATCTGTCTGCTATTTCCTTCTCATGACCTGTATGGAGAATAAAATGTGTAATACTTTCATAAGAGGCTATCCAAACAATAAATTATCCTGATTCATCACTAAATGACAATGCAGGCTCTTTTTTTCCTTTGTCCTCTTAGTGCACTCTTTTGGGCCATAAAATTACCAAATGGAATAAACATCAGCTCTCTGAATAGACACTTAGCAGTAGTTCAGGAGCACTTAATTTTAAATCCCTTTCTGAAAAGTCCTCATACTCATTCCCATCCATCTACAGTTGCAGTCCTTCCTGAGCGCTGTGGCTAGTTTGACAGCGATACTGCAGAAGAGTACCTGTGGAAGTTATACAGTAATTCACCCAAAGGCAAGTTACCCCTCTGGAATGCTGCTAATCTTACTCTGAGTTTGCAAAAATTATTCCAGTGATGGATGCTGAGCTTTAGGTTAAGAAAAAAATACAAAATAAATTTCTGTACTTAACTATTTTCTATTTTACATGTCCGGGAGCCAATTTTTCTGAGTTTATCAACACTACTCTTGTCAAATTTAAGGTACCTTTGTGGAACGTAATACTCCCCAAAGGTGACAGCTCTTTTCTTTCTTTTTTTTTTTCTCTTAACATATAGATACAGCAAAATTAATCATTGCATACATATGATAAATCTCTACGCAGCAGCATACATTGTATACAAGTATTTTCATTTACATATATCAACCTGCACTTGATCAGCTAATATCAGTGAAAAGCAACTCTCAAAAGGATTAGAGGGTTTCTTTTGCTTAAAACAAGAGCAAGACTTCCAGGAAAAGGGATTTGAACTGAGTATTACCAAAGATATGGAGGACCGTGTCCAGTCACTCACTTCATAACTACATCCCAAAGTTGTGGATCCATACCTTTCTCAGACATCCACTATCAATTCCATTTGGAGGTGTGTTTTTTCTTTTTTCTCTAGACCTTTACAACTTTGCCAGTACATAGATGATGACTAAACTTTTCATAGATTAAAAACCTATGGTAGTACTAACCAAAGAAAATCAGTTAAATTTATAAGAAATTTTTAATTAAAAAAAAATAATGAAAATGCATGAGCTTCACTAAACCTTTTCTGATGATTTTTTTCAGTCTCTGGAGTATTTTCTGTGGAAAACTAGCATGAATGAGATTGAGGAAGCAGAAACAAAACAAATCCCCAAATAGCCCAGGGTAGCTGATTGCCAAGGAATTGTGATGCCCACCAGTGATGTCAGAAAAACTAATACACATTCTGCTCTGACTGACTAGAAGGTAAAGTCCTTGTTCTCTCAACACATGAGACCCATGTCTCTTCTCCAGTTGGAAGGAGACCCATCTCTTTCTCATTGGAATTCAATCAAATACAATTATTTGGTAAAACAGTATGTTTCATTCAGCAGTCAAGGTTTTTTTCTGGACATTTTTATTACGGCCAGTCAGACAGGCATGTCTGACTTTTCTCTCAACTCTGAATCTTTATACATGGGTAAAAAAAGGTGAGTTAAATTGGAAAAGCACTAAGAATCTTTTAAAAAACTAACCACTGAATGATGAACAGCAGGGGGCAACCAGAGACTCGTTAGTCATACTATAACCAGATATAGTTTGAAGTTGAATGTTAGAAATAAGAAATACCCAAATCATGCTAGTTGCTCTGACAAACAAAACTGGGCTGAAAGTCTGCTTTGAAAAGCACTTTTACAGGATTTCTGGCACTGTGATATTGGCTAGTAATTTAATACCTGTCAAAGTATTTATTGCCTTCAAACTCCTATGGGTAATTTAAAGGAAAGGAATAAGAGTGAAGATTTTTTTTTTTTGGCTTAAATTTGATCTAATTTAGACTTTACACAACAAAATCAGAAAATAGGTATGAAATCATACTAGTTCTATCAGTCCTGAACAAGGCTGAATGGCTAGTTCCTAACGCTCCGAGTTTAGCAATAGATAGAATGGGCAAGATTTTTCCAACACTGTCTTTCTTTCCTAGTACATCTGGTTCTTCATACCTTTGTCTTCATTTTAATTTTACTATATACTCTCCTGTCAGACTACATAGCTCATAGTTTAAGCACTGAAAGGAGCTGTGATTTTTTTCCATAATTAAGAAAATTATTTGACATGTGCCACTTCATTCAAAAAAAACCACTTATTCTACAAATGGAATAATTATTCCAGTACTATGATACAAATAAAGACTCTTCTTGTAGTTTCTCAAGCGGTTGTCTCTTCAGAACTAATTCAGCGAAGCTGATTTGAACCTTCCCCTTGTCTTGTTTTCCTCAATCTGGAATGCAAAGGGCTTTCAGACAAGTCTTGAAGGAGGTAGTCAACTGAATTAGCAACACTGAATATAAGTGATACAGTATGTCAGCAACAGAAAGAGAGGGCATTAATCTAGCTCAAACCAATGTATCTAGAGCAGAAAGTCTGCCTGAAGGAATTGCATCCTGCATAGCAATTTGGAAAGAAAATATATACAAGTGTCATGAGCAGTAAGGGTTGTGACTTCACATTTAGCATTTATACTGCCTTCTGGATTATGTGGGTAGCTTTGAGAACCTGAGATTGCTGTTTGAACTATAACCTCACCACCACTATAACTGGTGTTCTGCTCTTAGATCCAGCTTTGTATTAAGAAAACTAGATATTTTTACAAACAAAAACATGTTTGAATCTAAAGAAGAAAAAGCTTTTTCAAAGTCAGATATTTTTTTAAAAAAATTAATCTAGCTGAAAAACTCGAATCTTGTGAGTTGCCTTTCCAGAATATTTTTGAAGGAAGCATTTTTCTACAGTTTTCTTTTACTTATTCATTGAGTCTCATTTCAGGATTACTCCACTAAGTGTATTCTATCAAATCAAAATTTATTTTTACTCTAGTGTAAATCAGGGTCATAATCTATTATTTTTTTTAATATTTTCTCTTTCAGAAAAGATTATCTGTGTTTCTCCATCTGTCTCCATATATGCACACAATTCTGCAATGACATACAAAGCAATTTTGGGGAAAATAGGGTTTAGCTGTTTACTACAAAACAAAAATAAGTTCTTTCCCTCGGCCAAGATTCTTTAGAATGTGATAAAATCTCTGATACATTGTCAAAATACTTATTTAATCATGGTTAGTCTAGGGACTCAACTAAGACTTGAAGCCCATTTAAAATGGATAGGAAAAAAATGGTTGGATAAACACTGTACTGGACAATTAACAACTTTATCAGATGTTTAAGCAATATCTTCATTTGAGCAAAGAGATGATGAACCATTGACAAAATACTAATTTTCTCTTATTATTTTTTACTAGCTCAGTAAATTTTGAGAAGAAAGATTTATGATGCTGAATGCTCTTGTAAGTTGTCTTGATATATGATTGACGGCCATTAGGAAAATTACATAAATACCAGATAAAGCCAGGTGTTTATATCTCATTGAGTTTATACCTGGTGGAAGGTTTTGGAACATAGTTTCTGCCTGAGATAGTTATTCATGTTAATGGAATGTAGGATCACTAGAAATATCTACTTATCTACATCTCATGTTCTTCAAAAGCTCTTTGAAGATAAAGTGAGAATCTTACAGATCAGTGATTTCCCAGTATGATTTACGTTATTATCAGAAAGGAGACCAACCAACAAGAACAACAAAAGGCTTGGCACATAATGATGGATATACTGCTTATAGGTCTGCAGTTAGAACAGAATTCAAGTTGTGCTTTAAAGTTTAGACCAGAAGGGCAGCTAGCAGTCTTTTCTGTTTCCAAGTTTCATTATTTTTTACAGCATAATGCAAGTCAAGATATTTTGCATCTTAAATGAGGCTGCTAGTGTTGATTATTCTGTAGGAATGCAAAAATTAAACAGTGAGAGAATTTTAGATAGGAAAGAAAATCGTGAGAATGCTTACCAAATCCCTATCGTATTCAAATGTACTGTTCACATGAGTATGCAAAAGTACTGTCAATTTAAAATACAGACTGCAGCCTGAGATGAATCTAATTAGAAACATTTCATTTTCAGAAGAGCCTTCTGGGATCCAAAAATTTTTATTCATTTTAATCCACTATGAATCAAGGGAAAGGTTTATCACAAGTAATATTCTGATCTGTGAATCACTTTCTGATCTGTGAATCATGAAGAATAAAAATACAATCTTCTATGGAAATCAAGAAGCAATCAAAGTTATAATGATAAAATTCATCCTAAAAGCTATTTGTGAACAGCTAAGTGTTGAGAATGAGGTGGTGCTTATACATGTAGAAACAAAGTAGAAATAACGTAACTCTTGCACACTTAGGTGGTTTTACAAAGGTAAAGTCAGATGTGACAACATTCAAGCCTTCATCCAGTGTCTGACATTTCAGATTAAAAGACAGGACTTCCTGTAAAATGCTAGCACTAGTGTAAGTCTCCTGCTCAAAGACCGTGCCAAACACAGCCATGGCACATTTTCAGTTTGTACTGCTATTTTCAAGTGCATTTGGTGCTAGCAAACATTGCCAGTGTCATGACTCAGGAATTTATAATTGTCTAGGTAGCTGAAGTGTAGGTACAGCCCTCAGGGTTCCAGCTGCCTTGTTGTTTCCTCTTCCATTCAAAAATAATCTTGATGCCAGAAATATATACATGTGAGAGTGAGCCACTACAGAGAGAGAGTGCATAGGTGTGTATGTGCATGTGAAA
Source organism: Falco punctatus (assembly GCF_963210335.1). Taxonomy (NCBI): domain Eukaryota; kingdom Metazoa; phylum Chordata; class Aves; order Falconiformes; family Falconidae; genus Falco; species Falco punctatus. The sequence goes on from NC_137587.1 coordinate 4,212,568, forward strand.
GGCAGGGGAAGAGAAAAAGCGGAATGTAGAAAGAAAAGGAAAAGAGAAGTTTGATATGCAAGGCAGTGGGGCACAGTGGGCTTATTTATGTCATATAATACATAAATATATATCTTAATAGAATCACATCCAAATAAAATCTGAAAAATTTCTATCTGAATAGTGTGAATAGTGATAAATACCTGTTTTACTAAATCACTATCATCTTTTTAATTTGACAAAACACAAGGATGTATGTCTGAACCAGCTTCTTGACTAAAGTAAATTTTCTTCTGTGACAATACACTGATTTACAGTAAATTAGAATATCATCAACTACACTATCATTCTCATATCTCCATTCAAGTGACTGTACTAATTTTCAAGGCTTTTACTTTTACATTTTCCAGATATGATTCATATTTGGTTTTCTTCTAAGATCACAAATTTGCATTTCAGAATTCAAGAACTGAATGTCTGAAAAGGTCTCATTTTGCTACAAAACCAATGTTACTCTTCCAGCAGAGAAATCAGAATTTTAGTCTTGAACTACCCATCTTTAATGTAGCAAATATTGTCAAAAGAAGCCCCAAACAACCAACACCCCCCCCCCCCCCCCCCAACCCCCCCCAATATAAAGTGATCTGTCTTCCAGATGCAGGAAAAAAATGGGAGGTTATCCTTCATTTAAATCAACAAAACGGATTTATTTATTCTCTATTCCTGAAGTGATTAGGGTTACATAATCTAGTGAGGAAACTCGTCCTCAAACTTAAATGTTGAAAAGATTGAAAAGTTTTTGTAAGTCTAACTTGTAAGCCATTCATCACTCTTGTTTTTCTCCTCTGTGCTTTTTCCTGTTTATCTGCTTGTTGTTATAAAACTACTTCCCAATTGTAGACTAAGTCCTTCTGATTTGCAGTCTTATTTTGTACTTATTCTCTCCTTTGTCTCTTTAGAAATCCTTTTTACAGAAGCCCATCTTACTGACTGAAGTTTGCATTTTTAATCTTTTTTCTATTATTCTGCTCCGCTTTCACATTAATTTGCAGAGAATTATTAACTTGATACTTCTTGACAGTGTCACCCACATACCTACTTACAAATGTTTCCTTCCCTTTACTCAGGTGCATCTTTCACAGAGCACAGCCTAAGTTCTCTTAGTGTTTATTAAAAAATAATAAATACTTTCAGTGTTGTTCTGAATAATTCATTGGTAGGCTGTGCCTGTTTATAATGCTCATCCAGGAGGCATTTTCTTTTTACCATAAGGCCGTGTCCTTCAGGTATTAGAAAACTGAAATAAGGTGCATCAGTCTTATTCTCTCTTACTATGGTAGTATGTTCTATTTCCCTTTTTGTCTTTATTTGAAAGCTTTTAGCAGGTCTACTTCTCATCTCCTTCTGAGCTTCAGAGAAAACATAAATATTTTCATCACACAGTAAAAAGATTTCTTTTCTCTCTACCTGTCTTCCTTTATCTCTGATTTAGGCCATCAAGTCTCTGAGAGGCCAATTAAGTTTTGTTTGTGCACTAAGAAATCTAGTTGTTATTGTTTGCTTTGGATACACTTTGGGCTAGTGTATAGATATCTACTATATCTAGCAAGTTCCCCCCATTATTCTTTTTCCTATGAGCTAGCTAATAATGTCAAAAATATTATTATCTTAAAATATGAAAGAATTTCTGGTTGCTTACCCAGCAACCACTGATCTGATGCAGATAAAATTCCTTGCACATGGCTCTATCTTTGGGTCTTTGCATCATTCTATTTTGACTTTTCATCGTAAATCAGTTTATTTGGTTTATGTTCCAAGCACTCCCTTACATACAGGTCTCCTTGAAACAGGTCAAACCCAAAAATGCTATTTTATTCAGAAGGCAAAATATATGTGTGGTTAAGCATGCATGCATTCCTATGTATATAACTTACAGCGGTATTACTGAATAGCTTACAGAAATATTACTTGTGCTGGGGATATTTCTTAATTAACTTTCACTCACCCTGGTTTCTGTAAGTGAAACTTAACCATTAAAGCAGGAATATAGTCTCCAGTCAGCCCTAAAGATACATATGACATTCATAAATTTGGTTTGATATATTTGAATATCCCAAGTATCATAACTGTGTGATAACTCAATATAATGTCTTTTGAACATTGTGTATTTGAAAGTATCACATTTGTCTGAACTTCTGTTCATTTTTTACCTTAAAACTTAAAGTATATATCTTGTCTTTATCATCTTTCTTCTCCACTTACTGTTCTACCCTTTTGTGCAGGCTCTGTACAATTCTGTTTCTGCAGTAAATTAATGTTGGCGAAAAGAAATGTTTTTGTTTTTATTAGGACAGTGTGAATGCTGAAAAGCATTTTCTACAAGACACTTAATTTTACATAGAAGTTTTATTTGACAGTACTTCTGCTGGTGCCCCACAAGTATGCCTGGAAAAAAGCTTGCCAGCCATAAAATAATCAGTCATAAACCCCAAACATTAGTGGAGTATGGGATTCAGAGATTGTATAAAGCAGTACGAGGGGATATAGTGATGACTCACAGCAGAGAATCGAGAACAACCGGCATCCCCCGCCATGTCCCTGAGGCCGTGGGTGGGCCTGGCTGCCCCGCCAGCCTCCTCCGCTCTGGCTCTCCCCACCCTGCCCACCGCCCAGCACCCCATGGCAGCCCTGGCAGCCCTCCAGGGCTGTCCACCCCAGCACGCCCCAGTGGGGCTGCTCTCCATGGCCCCACAGCCCGGCCTGGCCTCATCCTGTCCGGGCTGGGGCTGCCCTCGGTGCCCCCCACGGTCCTGCTCCTGGATGGGCGGTGGGCCAGGCCCAGGCTCATGGGGTGCCGATGGAGGCCCGCAGGGTGCCCGGGCACCCTCCCCTCAAGTGGGCTAAGAAGTCTGCGCGGGGGCTACGTGGAGCAGCGGCTTTGTGGCTTCCCATTGCACAGACGCCGCTGCAAGGTGACATGGATGCTTTCAACTTTGGCAAACCTTCCCTTGTCTGTGCTACTCCAGTCACTCTGCTGACCCCTTTGTGTATATACATTGTTCGTTAGTGTGACGAACACGGCAATCTCTTTTCCGAAGGCTAGAGAAAAAAGTATGTCTATGGGAAGGAACTTCCGTCCTCAGGCTCCAAAGCATGTTGATTTTGAAGAAATTTTATATTTTTTATTTCATGGATTTTCTATACCACAATAAGGAGGCCGTGCTAAGGATCTGCCATCTGGATGAGAGGCTGATGCAGACAGATATTTGGCCAGGCACAAAAGGACTTCAAGACCACTAGAGTTCTTCAGTACAGTCCTGAAGAGCAGTCTGGCCTGTGGCATTTTAATGTGGCTCTTCCTGTTAATTCCAAACACAAGCTGTGAACAGCACCCCTAATGTTAGCTTCAAAAGGCTAAGAAAGCAGACCGTGAAGAGGTTTTGAGCTGCTTTAGCTAACTTCTGAAGCAGGTCCCTAGTTTCACTGGCTCTAGCGTTGTTATAGGTAGCCCTACTTGTTGCATGAAGACTGATCTAAAGCAATTTCTCTGTTTCATTAGCCATTTGAAAGCTTCCTTTCATGTTAGGTATGAGATAGAATTATGTTTTCCAACTATCTATCAAAAACATAATGAAGACCATGCAAACAAAAACTGGAAGGGGATGAAAATTCCTTTCAGAGTTTTCTTTCATTTCTCATGATAACTTCATAGCGGCGGGGCTTTCCTGTCTCATCTCTGACTCACTAAGGAGGAGAAGGAGAGGCTGGAGAGAAAACAAAGGCTAAAGAAGAACTCCACTGATTGCTTTCTTCTAACACAGAGCAGTTTGGAGGTGAGAGTCAGGAGCATGTGCAGACACCCCTAAGACGCACCTTTGCCTGTCCAAGAACTCACGGGGGCATAGCTGGGGAGCTGCACAGGCGCCAGTACAAAGCGCACTTTGCATGGCCAAAGGCATATTTAGACAGAAGGCAACAGATATTCAAGCCCACTTGTCAAATAAATAGTATGCTTCTAGCTGCCAGAAGAAAAATACCATTGTACAAAAATGCTAAATTTGGGCTAGCAAATGATCACATCAGCCTGTATTAGAGGAATGGATATATTTTTTCAGGAGAAGCAATCAACCTAAATTGTAGTTTAAAGATAAGCAATTAAGCTGTGACATCAGTTGATTTTTTCCTGTCATAATTTAATAGTAACCAGGGTTTTTCTGCTCTCTCATGTCCTATTAAACAAAACGTACGCTATTAGCCATTCTATTCCACTTCACAATAGCCCAAAGGAAAAAGTGCGTGTTCCTTATTCTTTCCTTGTACATGGCAGCCAACTGCTAACCAAACACCCCCAGCCTGCAGTCCTTACTCTCACACTGCATCCTGTTCTACTTCTGCATTCCTGCAATTCCTGTTTCATCATCTTTCTAATGCAAACCCATGACCCTTCCTTGGGATTTAACCCTTTACCCACTAATATTTCACTGTCCCCTGTCACTTTTATTCTCTTTCTTTACAAAAAGCTTTCACTGTGATAGAATAAATATGTTTCTTTGATGAAGCAATTACGATATTGGCACAGGCTGTATTTAGAAATTCTGTATACTCTGTGGAGGAAGTGCTACATTCTTCAGAATTTTGGATGAAATTACTTTTTTCCCAGAAGTAGAATAGGCTCATACTTGTCTTGTGGTTGTTTCAAAGCCTTCCTGCATTCCAACTATAGGGTCCCAGAGTGCATCCCTCTTCTAGGATTTCAGCTGCAGAAGTAACAGAGTTCAGCTGGCTGACTCCAAGGTCAGCTGCTTTGGTGATAAGAGCTCTTGTGAAGCAACCTAGAAGCAAGGGCTTGCCCTTCCTTTCCCTTGAGAGCTGCTTGTAAACTGAGAATTTAGCACTGCTCCAACCTGTGCTATATCGCAGCTGTGCAGCAAGCTATGTCTGTGCCTGGTCTTGTACCTCTGCGAACTTGGGCTGGACTCACTGGTTTGGTTTCCTGGCTTGGCCATGGTCTTGCCTCACTGCTGCAGACTTGCTGATCAGTCTCTGGACTCGATCCTGACCCCAGACTTGCTGTTACGCATCCTGCCTCTTTGTTAGTGAGGTCACTGCTCCCACTGGAACTATTGTGCTCAGCTCACAGCACCTTCCCTTGCAGAGCAGAGCTATACTTCCTATCTTCCAAAGAACTAGGATGAGGAGCTTCTACGTGTATTTAAATGCATTTTTGAAGGTCACACGTTATCAGTTTATCAACCAACATGTTCCTTCATGTCTGTAAACCAGCAATTTAATTAAGAGGGAACAGTTCCATTAGAACTTAGTGAAAACAAACCCTCCATTGTAGGTACCTTTAGTTTCACAAATAGGGACTCTATTACTGGTATTATTGTAAGAAATTTAGTCAGGTGATGGCCATGTAAGTAATTAATGGCAGCTCAATAGTTTAAAAGGGAACAGGTGTAAGTCAGTGAAAAACAGAATTCTTCTTCCTTGTCAGACAAATAGGCAGTATGGCTAAAGACGAGATAAGATTTTTAAGTCTGAGGAGATTTTTTATTATGGTTTTCGTGTCCAGTTCCCCTATACCTAAAGGTCTATGGTCCACATTAGGAAAGAATATCAAATGCCTTCCTGAAGTCCAGAAAGATTAGATCTACCTCATTTCCCTTGTCTAGATAATGTTATCTCATCATGTTATCTTATATAAGAAAGCACCTTATCAGATATTAGTCCTCCAGAGCACCATTCTGCTTGTTCATGAATTATTAAAAAGGTAGCAATGTTCCTGCACTTCACTCAGTCACGTTTAAGAAATCTTAGCCACTTTAATAATTTCTGGGAGACATTATGAAAAAGTAAAGATTCAGAGGTGGAATGAAGAGAGCTTATGTAGAGGCCTGAAAACCAGAAGACTTACAATCTTTGCAAATACCATTATGCTACCGCAGGGTTATACCATTAAATAACTTCTAGTCCAGGTGTACTTCATATTTAGTTATCATGAAAGCTAATTTTAGTGTTGATTTTTGGATTTATTACTACTTGGGAATGACTTATGTGTTTGGAAAGCATTTATGTCTTATACCTTAAAAATCAGTGATGCTTGAGAAGTACAAACTTTTTCTTTAATTTTTTTCCACATGTACTTCAAAAACCTCACAATGCTGAATAAGTTTTCAGAAAAGCACATGGTTGGAATTGTCCCAGTAGCTGTAAGGACCACATGGGAGAAAACACTTCTCTCACCATTGCTCATTCTGGACTAAATTGTCCACAATCAAAGTGTCAAACCTATCTATCTGCCCCATCACTAGACTTTCTGAATGTCAGTTATGAGTTCAGATTGCTCTCCATCATTTTGCTTAGTACTTACTAGAATCTCTTTTGCAACTATTGCATTAACCTTATTGATCTGTGGAATTTCTGGAAAAAGTGGTTCATAATCATTGCACCAGAGAAACCATGCTTGAGTTAATACAAAATAATCAATTACACATCTTGGAAGAAGATACCTGAACGGAGATGGACAATCATCTATGTATCCAAATGGTGTTCTGAGACATGAGACATCTAGTTCTGGCTCCTCCTTATGCAGCAGATTTCATACCTGATACTGCATAAATGGAGTTTCTCATCTGCAAGGTGCAAGAAACAATACTTCTCCAGATCACAGAGGCAGGGATTTTAGATACATTAAAACACTAATTATAGTTGTAAGGATATTGTAAGCAAGAGAGATATTAGCCCTTTGCACATTGTAAATTATTCCATAGGCAGGAACAGCCTTGACTGAACTGAGCAATAAAGCTCATTATTACAATCACACCTGATATGTCCATTTAATTCACCTTTTTGTTTGTTTGTTTGTTTGCTTGTCCTTATTTTTCACAATGCCTACTTTACCTAGTTATTTATGTGAGGGGACTGAGAACAGAGGGCAATAGCATCTATACAGATGTGAAAAATAATAAATTAGTCGCAGTTGAAACTACCTATGGATAAATGAAATTACTGACCAGCAGTGGTTGCCTGACCTGTATCCATCAATACATCAAACCATGTATAAGTAGAAAGCAGGGATGCACCCTAGAAAGAATAAGGAATGCATAAATCTCTGACATTGCTCCATGCTGCCTCAGGTAATGGTGACATAGGGTGCCTGACAATACTGTACACGTCACCAAAAACTGACTAAAAGCAGCACTACCTCATTGCTTATTTGACTTTAAAGTAGATATCCTATTAACTACTAAATAACCTATGCTTACAATCTATTGAAAATAGTTTGGAGCAAACAAGTGTTTTATGACAGACTTTCTGCTGTGAAGTCTTTTCATTAAATAGTTATGTAGAATTTAAACATGAATAATAGTGAATAAAGAAGTTCTGGCAAAATTAAAAAATTAAGGTAGAAGTGACAGCCTTGTCCCAAAATTGTTTAAAAAAGGTTCAAAAATTCAATTCTTTTTTTCTGCAAAGGCATTTTATAAAGTTTTCTTGTAATACTCTATTAAAATCTGCAATGTTATGTTAGTTTAATCTGTATTATATTCTGTAGGGCTTTTCCCTATGTGAGTGTTATTAACAGGAAATAACAATATCTTTAGGTCAAGGTTTTCTACCTTCACCAAAAAGAATACTGAAAACACACTACTCAACCCAAACTTAACTATTTCTTTGTTGTGTCTACTGGTAACTCAAATTACAAATGCCAGAGATCATATAAAGTCCAGCTTTCTTCCAGCCATTCCTTATCTCTGCATTATTAATAGCAGAATTTGTTTCCATCTGCTCTATAAATAATAAAACACTCCTATAGATCTTTCATCTACAGGTTTAGCATATAGAATCTTAAATTTATGCATTTTCAAGGCTGTTCCAGTGCCTTAATTTCAGAGACCATGAATTTGGGATTTGTTTTGATTTGTTTGAGACAGAAAATTTTCCATTTACTTCAGGGCTGAAAGTCTTTATCTTGTTAAATATCTTCCGTGCCACGTATTAGAATACATGTAGAAAGCCTATTAATATTTAAGAGGTTCTTCATTTGGTTAAGTCTGGAATAAGGGAGTTAAAACTTAAGGAGATCCATGGGGATTTTTTAGATGTAGAAAGGAGATCACCATTACAACTTTAATTCTGTCTACTTTCAGGACATGTCCACCTTCTTGAATTTAGAAATCTGACTTCATTAGATTGACCTCCCTTTAAGAAGAAGTTTTAAAATTCCTAATTCTAAAAGCCTTGTGGGTAGCACATTTAAAATTTTTCTGCATTTATATATTTAATTTGATTTCTTGATGTTACATTTTATATATTCTGCTTTTATTTCTGTGGTGGGCTGCCCTGGCGGGGCGGTGGGTGCCCCCTCGGCCGCTGCCCCCTCAGCCGGGCGGGGAATGTCCCGCCAGGCCGGGGGCCGAGCCAGGGGCCGGGGGCGCTCAGCAGCGACCCCCGCCCGCAGCACGGGCCGCACCGGGGGAATCAGCCGCGGTTGGTGCCGCTGCCGCGGCGGCGGGGCCGGGGGAGCTACGGCCGGCTCGGAAACCGCCTTCCCCGCCCCGCGGGGCGCAGGGCCGGGCCGGGGCTGCGGGCGGTCCCCGCCGGGCCGCCCCCGCCGCCCCTTCCCGCGCAGGGCCGGGGCTCCTCACAGCGCCCGGCCCCGGGGCCCGCGGGCCGGGGCCCGCACAGCCGCCCCCCCTCGCTCCGCCCGCCGTGGCCGGCGCACGGGCACTTGTCCCCTCCTCAGAGCCGCCCCCCGCGGCTGCCCCCGCGGCTGCCGGGCTGGGCCGTGGCCAGCGCTGGCCCCGGCTGGGAGCCGCTGGCCTGGGCTGCTGGGGCACGGGGCAGCTCCGGGCACCGCCACGCACGGCACACCCTGACCCCCCGACAGCACCGGGCCCGGCAAAGCCAATAAAATATTTCAATCTGATATTCTTGTATTGTAAGTAAACGACAATGGGTAGATGGATGGACAGACACTGGAGAAACGAAATTAATATTACATCAACCTGGTCTTTTATAGCTATTTAGAAACCTCCGCTGTAATAAATACGAAACGTTGATCAATAGACTAGCATACACTAGACAAATCCTATATACTAACTTTTCTTCCCAGTGCCTTTGCCAGTTTTTAAACCTCTTTAATATCGGTAATTAGGGACTGAAATTAACTGACACAATTTCAGTTACTTAAAAGCCATTTTGATAATAAAATGTGATGCAATTTGGGGAGGTTATATTTGTACTTTTAACTGTGAACCTGTGTAGGTCTCTTTTTCAGTCCTTCATGAGTCACTAGACATCTGTCTTATATTCATAGATAATGTATTGAAAGTTTCTTGAATTTTAACTTGATTTAGATTGGTATGAAAATCTCATTATATAGCATTGGTTAGTCTTCTGCTTATAAATTTGTAGTCATCTAGTCAGGGTGCAGAAATGACACCATTAGGCTTAGGTGATCCCTTGCGTGCTGTGAATAGCAAATACCAAACAGCAAATACACAAAGCCAGCAGTTTACAAATAAGCTCTAGTGAAAATTATTCTTTCATATCTCTCAATGAGTACCTCTGAATGTCAAAGATAATAGAAAGAAACCCTCCAAATCAGCTCATGAATGATTCACTAATAATGGAATAACGTAAATTAATAATGGATAGTAGTGATAATAAATGCTGAAACATTCCTAATTACCTTTTGCAGACCTGCAAATCAAAGCTGCTTTCAGGCTGCCACCCCCTTGCTCTCTCGCTGTAGGACTCCACTTCTTCCCCTCTGAAGGAAGACTGAGTGATTCTCTTCCTTTCAGCTGGTCCCTGTTACAGTGTTACTGGTTACAGTGTCACACAGGAGAATTTAGTAAAACCCATGGGATTCATACTTTTTTAGAACTCTTTTCTAGGAACTATGATCTAATAACCCTTAGACTTCATTACAAGGGAGGGAGGAGAAAAAGAAAATAACATTGTGGGAAAAAAAACCCAACAACCAAACTGTTCTCTAGTACCTTGAAAGGAATGGATGAATCTAAGAATATAGGGGAGGAGGAACAAGGACAAGAGTAGCCATTGCTTAATTATGTGTTCGAGTCAGAAATAGAGAAGATGACAGATGCCCATAGGAAGAACCTGAGCAGAAGTGAGGTGACCAGGAAAGAAAGGGTCTGGTGTGAGTTAGGACAAAAGCATCAGGAGAGTGCCAGCAAATATGGTAAACTGATTTTTTTAAATAAGGTATTGTTTGAGCTCAGTGTTAGCGAAACACTAAAAAATAAAAAGGATGGGGTGTTCTTTCTAATTTAGTATAAAGTCTACATGAATATGTACAAAGCCTTGACTTCTCCAAGGACCACGCAGGTTACTGTTCAGTTTGTTCCTTAAGAATCTGCTTTTCTATCTTCTATACTTCAGCTGCTGTTCTTGTGAGATTTCCTAGTTTCTGTTTCCTGTCTATAACAGGTCTCCAATTTATAAACCAGATTACTAAATGTGGAATACTTACAGGTAAATCTCATGCTTTGTAGTGCCTGCAATGGCCCTTACAGTTTGGAAATAAACTATTAGCCATGCTCTGAAAGGACTCTCTGCTTGAATTAACCACCTTGTAATCTCTAGAAAAACCACAACTATAATAATCAGGCAAACAAATAGACCATATAATATTAATAAACTATTACAGGCATCTCCCACATTCTTCACACTTGGCTGTCTAAACAAATCAATACAAAGGGAGAGATTTAGTTAATGCTGGGATGGAAATCTAGTGCTTTATCTTTAAAGCAAATCAAAACATAACAATTCAATTTTATTATATAGTTTGTTGTTCATACAAATTGCATCCCAAAGGTGGTTTTACAGAGGTAGATAACACTCTTCCAGAGTATAATAATAATAATAATAATAATAATAACAAAAACAACAACAACAACAGCAACGATAACAACGATAACATAATAACAATAATGATAATGATAATGGAAAGAGGGGAATTATATCCACAGTCACATTTGTCTTTCAGTGGTGTACATTGAAACTAACACTACTGAAATCCACAAGCTTTACACTGATACAGAATTGCTCAGAGATTAGAATCAGGCCCTGGTTAGGTAGCAGCGAAACTCTATTTTCAATTGAGAATTGCAATGGAATGGTAAGTCAATGAGGCAGAGAGATACAGGAAGGTGGCTTTCAGATAGCATGAAACTTCAGTGAAGAAAGCAAGCATAAAGCAGCAGCAAAGCACTATGGATGAAGTCATCAGTGTTTTTCAAGAGGAACAAATGGAAACTCTACATAAAACAATTGTTGGAAGGATCTATGTGATGTTCTTACCATCACACTGTGGAGCTCAATGGGAGTTTTTCATCAACTTCAGCATTTCACTCTCTGTATCACAAACCAGAGACCTGTTGCTGGGGTACAGAGAGTGCTCAAGGCAGCATTAAAAGAAATAGACAAGAAGTAAGAAAGGTTAAAGAAGCATTTTAGCTATACATATTGGATTACTTATAGACAAGATGAAATTAGGGAGGCATAAGATATCAGTACATAAGAGCAACAGTAAACCTTTCAATTCCGTGGGTTTTCTTTATCAAAAAAATAACAACAACAAGCAAAAAGTAACATTTTTAGTCATCTGTGAAAGAGCAGAGTAATTTTAAAACGTTGGAGGTTAAAGTAGCACTACCTTCTCCTACCAGCTGGCAAACTTCTTGCTAACACCCACATATTGGGTTATGCAGCCCTTTTTACTGATGTGGCCACCGGAATTTATCCATCAGGCCTGATGCTTCATTCTGCTTCCCTACGTTGTATTTGGACACTCCAATACAGAACACATGTGACAAATACATTCTGTAGCTACCTACAGAATAATGTGAGCATTTGTAAGTGTGCCCTTTTTCTAGAGATATGACACAAGTCATATCTCACTTGTCTGACAAGCCTAAGAAGCAGCCCACTAAACCAGAGAGAGAAATTTCCAAACTTGCATATATTTAAGGATAATTCTTTCTTTCTCACCCCCCACCCCCACCCCCCCACCCCCCAGTTATTTTCTCCCCTGTTCGGACAGTAGCAGGTTTTTAAATTCAGGTCAGCTGGTTATTCCTATAGCCACTGGCTGCGGTAAAAACATTATCAAATGACAGTGGAGTTTTCCATATTTATTTCCAGAAGTTCATGTTGCTTTTACCAACGTTTTTTTCTTGTGAGCTTTAAATTACTCTCTTTTCCTTGTTAACAACTACCCATGACTCTTTTTGCACAGTACCTGCCATTCTAGCAGTGTGATGAGCCTGTCTCTGGCAAGCTTATGATTCTAAAAAGTCTAGAAAGAATGCATTTGGGAGATCAATATTTTTCCTTGTTGGCCTTGTTGAACAGAATACAATGTATGTACAAAATCACTTCCTCAGATGTGAAGGTGAAGACTACTAGGCCACTACACAGCCAGAGGAATGCCTAATTGGTCCGTCTGCCTGTATAGCTCTAAGCTGTGGCATTAAGCACCGCACTGCACGTTGCTTACACAGGGGTTGTGATACCTCAAGCTGTGCAGTGGTGTGCCGTGTCGTGTTTTAGCCGATTTATGTTGCTCATGCAAAGTTGGGGGACTTTCGCTATTAGATCTTTTATTCCTTTTCCACAATGGGGTATTAATTAAGTGAAGGTGACAGCTATGCCTTGCTCAGAGAATTCTCCTGGCAGCCCCCGGGCACCCTGCAGAGAAAGCATTAACGTATGACAAACTTTTGCCAACATTTGGCACCTCAATGTTGTTGCCCAGCCTGTTTTCTTTTGTAGATGGTATTGTTAGCTTTCCTGATGGAGTTGGAGATGCTATTTAATTTCACTGTGTAAGGGAGAGAGAAATCCATTAGTGTGCATAGCCTGTCAGTGAAGATTGTGTCACCGGCTAGTATGGACTGCAAATGTGCCAGACTGCTCAGCAGAAACTGAAGTGGCAGGCAACTGCAGGTAATAGGGTCGCATGAAATTTATCCTCTTTATTCCTCACAGAAAGCTGCTTCCCTTCAGGAAAACACAAAATGCAAACACTTCACAGCAATCATTGAAAGCATGGGAAAAGCTTATGCTGAAATACAGCAAAACACAATGCTCGGGGTAGACTGTCAAAGGGAACTTAGGCACCAAAGTACCTTTTTAAAAGCCAAAATACCCAGTACATCACAGCCTTGAAAGGGGCTACTTCTTTCAGCACCTGCAATTCTGCTGAAATGTGTGACACCTAAGAGCTGCATTACTTCAAGTCCTAGCAGAACTTGCAAAGCAGGTATTTCCCTGCTAGAGCCAAGCTAGCAGACATACTGAGAGAACACCTGACAGTGGGTGAAGGACAATTTGCTTTGCCGAGGTTGTTTTGCTCATACAAGATCAAAATTCTAGCTCTCCATATATGATATGAAGGAAGGATTTCAGCTGGGCTCTTCCATTCTTTCAAGAAAGTTCTTGAATAATTGAGCAGCTGAAATCCTGGGATAGGTGTCTTTCTCTGTTTCTATCCCAGTGTTTCTTTCCAATTGTGCTTTGTGCAATTTTTTTTTAAGTATTCAGTAAGAAGTGGTAGAAAAGAAAGACCAACTGCATAGCTTGGCAGTAAAGGCATTCATGTGGGAGAGTCAGGCTCAAACCATTTCTCTGGTGATCACTCAGTTACAGAAAGCAAAGCAGCTTCAGTGGGACCACATGACAGAGACCTGCCTGTGAGTATTTTCGTAGTCCTACTGTAAAAGCTTTTTCCTGAGAGAGCACAAATCTGTACTGCAGATCTGCAAAAGGGAAACTGAGACCAGTTTCCCGTGTTCCAGATGACTATACCGGCCACTGAAATGCTTGGTAAAAAGCTGCCAGGACCCTTTGATATTTTCAGAAAGAAATCATCTCACACGGGTTTCTAACTGCGTGAATTCACACACTGTGAATTCTAAATGTGAGACATTTCTCTACCCCCTGCTAGTTGATCACTCCCTTTGGGGATGATCCTACAGTACTTCCTACAATTTCCTTGCCATTTCTCACAAAACATGCTTCTATCTGCTAAACATGTTGTCAGTCAATATGTAACCATGTTTGTGCATGTACAGAAAGCACAGCCCGTGCAGTCAGACCAATAACTATGTGCAATTTATGTCTTTCCGCTGTGTCCAACACCAGTTTAGCACCTCTGGATTGCAGCCATTCTGAGCTGCTCTTGAGTTTGAAAGCCACACGAGACTTTCTAAATACAAAGTGCCTAACCTGGGGTTGGGAATTCCACTCTCCAGTGGGAAATCTAGATGTTTGTCATTGTAGTGCTGAGCATTTGTTCTTGCAATTGTTCTTGCAAACTGAAGTCTTACTAACCCATAAGGAAATTCTTGGCCTTGCAAGACATACTCCACTGGGTTCTTTCATAAATTATACCTCTTTTTCCATGGGAGGAATGTTTAGATTCCAGAAACTATAATTAAAAATGAGCTTCTCATGCTTTTGTTATCTCACAGTGAGCATTTCTGTAAGACAACTCAGTGTGGGAAAATGAATCTGACCCTTTAGAGTAGGATATAGTGTTTGATTATTTGATTAATGCAGCTCTTATACTTCTCTACTAGCACACTATTGAAAATGTGAATATATTCATTCATGTAGTACAGTTCTATATAAGTCAAGCGACATTAGCATGATAACATGTTATTAGGCATTTTGTCTAAATCTGAGTAAGGACTTCAAAAGTATTGGTGGCAGCAACCTACAGATGATAAATCAGAATGCCTTTAAGGTGTACTAAACTTGCTGCAGGCCCAAGGCTCATAACTTTTTTCTGATGTTAATACATTATTTTAGCTAACACTTGTAAAATCATAGCCCTGCCAAGCCTAATGCTGATTACAGCTTAATTTACCTGCCTGTTCATATGCACATACACACATTCTCCCCCAGTTTTTCTCACACTTAAAGACACGTACAAAAATACATACACACATAAGCTTTACACATGGAATTTTACTACCACTGGATAGAAGTATAACTCTATACTAATGGCAAGTAGCCAGTGCATGTCATTGTCTACATGATGTATCTTACTAAAAACTCTGGCATGCTGTATATCCCTCCTGATAGAGCAGTTCTGAGTTCTCCTGTCTGAGACGTGGTCAGGGCCAGCCTCTCCTCAGCAAACATTCCACAGAGTTCCTTTGTTCTGCTGGAGGAGGCCTGATGTGATGGTCCAAAACTGCTTAACAGCAGATGTTTCAACTTACACTATCAATATATAGATTAATGCACAAAAGACTCCCTTTCAATGTTTTCTTTTGCTCACATTTCTATTTCAGCTACTCATTTTTATACTATTCAGACGAGCTCTTTACCATCTCCTAAATTTGAGTCCTACTTTTATTGAGGTTAATCTCTTCAGTCTTCTTGGAGAGTTCAGAAATGTTCTTTTCAGTCACAACAAAGTTTCCTCTTTCCAACAAAAACAAAACTAGCTTCTTCTCCCTCCTTCTGGGTATAACTTTTAATTATCTCCCTGCTCCTAATTCTGAAAGTAGGATTAGTAGGGGTTTTTTTGTTGTGGGCTGACCAATGATTAGTACATTGGACAGTGAAAGAGATCCAAATTCTGGTAAATACGATAGCTGTCTCAAGCTAAATATGATGAAGTACGTGGATGCCAAAGTACGGTGTCACTGCTGCTTTCAATACCCAAGTCCAAATTTAAGATTTCCAAAATCTTTTAATCTGATGCAAACTCTGGAGACACCTAAGTTTTTCCTGTAGATAAACCAAGTGTTACCTTGTGTCATGCTCATTTGAATTTTTACACTGCTTCACAGCATGCAACTGTTTAAAATTATTTCCCTTGGTATCAACAAATTAGGAGCTTTTCTATTGCCTCAGAGATAACTCAGTGTGGTAAGCATTCTCACATGGATCCATCTGAGCCCTGCATAAACAGTTGGTATAATCCACCCTGGCTAGTTATGGTATTTACCAATGTAGTGGTTAAAGCAGCCACCCTGAGATTAGTCACATCTTCAAAGAAAGAGGAATTTGTAAGAGGAATCCTCTCTTTTACACTCGGCAAATGGAAGAGAGCAGAAGAAGCTGTTCTAATCATTAGGATATTATAGAAACCAGCAACAGAAACCTTAGTGCTCTAAAGGAAGCTTCAGCAGCCACAGCACATTTATTAGAAGCCTTAATCTGGAGAGATGAGTTCTCGGTATTTTGTCTTTTCGGTGTCAAGCTTTATACTGTCTTTGCTAAGAAAGTTTTCCCCTACAGAACTTCTCACAGTTTCACCTGCTCAACTAACAACAGTCTGCACCCTCCCACCTCTTCTGCCACCCACACCTTCATAATTCTGGCAGCTGGCTGCTTTTCTAAGTAGAACTGACTACCCATTTCTTTCCATGTCATTGATTGTCTCATTATTTAAAACATCCTAATAAATAACGATCTAAACTGGAACTTAGAGATTTGAAGTTAGTTCAGGACAATGCCTCCATCCATATGGGCTGTCCTTTCTCTATAGATGTGTCTATTCAGCTGGTGCCCCTTTATTTCATTTGGTTTCTTCAGCTACTCATCCATGTACAAAAATTTTGAACAGATGAGAGGAAGTCTTTCTTTACTTAGACAATAATCTTGTCTAGCTAAATAGTCACCCATATTCTTAAACTCAGTGAAGAAACTCCATATCAAATAAAAAGCTGGGCCTACAGAAAACCATCTGATGACGTCATGATGATGGCATACATTTTTTGCATGAAGTTTAGGAGTTAGAAACTCCAGGAAGTTAGACCCAGGATCTAGACGTAGCAGTGAGAGAAACTTTTAGTGCTGGTGTGTCAACCATTATCAGATCAAGCTGATTTGATGAACCCTTTAAAAAGAAAATAATGCAGCCACTGTACAGTCAGAAATTCAAGAGTCATGAGACTACACAGAAGAAAGGAAGACTTGGTTCTACCCCAGGAATTAAGACATTATCTGGGAATGGTGTGTATGTGTGGAATCTGTATCTGCGCTCCCTAGATGATTCATGCAATTTTTTCTGTTAAACTGTCACTGGATAGAAGAAAACTAGTCTTGAAATGGGATATGAAATATCTCCTAGAAGAACCAACATGAAGAAAGCAAAAGATAAAACAAACATGTTGTGTTAAAGAATTAGGAGACCATAATACAGCTGTCCGGGTAGAGCTCACTGAGTGAGCGGGGTTCCTGTGTTAAAGAAGGAAGGAAAATAACTGCTCTAATAGATTTCATTCTGCTTACACAGGATAATGGGATACATTAAAAAAGGATGAAGAGAAATAAGTGTCCTGGCATTATGTGTGTATTAGGAATGAGTTCTAATATGATATTCTTTGTCAGCCAAATTACAATACAGTCCTGTTATTTTCTTTTTGTTAGAGAGGTCTGGAATGAAAGTGTTGGGGGGAACGGCTGATAATGCAGGAGACTCTTAACCTTGAAACTTTTTTGAGTAGCTTACTTTTCACTCTTGGCTGCTCAACATTATGCAGTACAATTATGAAGATATAAACATCACAAGGGCACATGGCACACAGCCTGTCACAATGAGTAAAACTTGAGTACCCGATTCCCTGAGCAACCATGGAGAGAGAATGAGCCACCTCATCAGGAATTCAACTGTGTCAGTTTAGGGGGAGGTGAGAATGGGAGGAGCTGATCCATCAAGCTCAGACATGACCCCAACCAACCTTCCATTTTCTGCTTTCATTCAGGCAGCAGAAGCAGATCATAAATGGACCTGTCAAGTCCACAGCCAGATGACCTCCACTAAGAGAGAACCTGGAAGATACATCAACCTGTACCTAAATATGCTTGAAAAACTTCTTCCCCCCCCCCCCCCCCCTTGCAAATGCTGGAATTTGCTTGCTTTAAATGGCTATCAATCACACAGAGAAGTAAATTGGCTGGAGAATGGAGCATTTAATTATTTTGTTTTCACACCATTGGCAAATTTGAGTTGAGGTATACTGCAAGTTTGATGGACCACTAAGCTGTGTGCATTCAGGGACCTTCATTATCATGTTAACCTTGCTTCTCCTTTTTCCCCTGACAGAAGAGTTAAAGACTTTTAACAGAGAATGGAGGCTACTGATAAGTAAATTAAATCTGGACTTCTAGTGACATTTCCGTATTTTTATCATTTAAGAATCCATGCAGTGAGCACTTTGCTGAATATATCAAAATTCTTAGAACCAGTGACGTGCGGAATTAGACTCTATAACTCGAAAGTTATAAAGTAGGTATGTTTATTGCGCGCAGATGCACGGGGGATCGCTCCTCCACAAGCGTGCATACCCGAAGTGACGAACCATCCCACATTTATACAATGAAACAAATGAATATTCAATTAACGCCTATACATATTAGTTACCTAAACCCCGCTTCGTATGTCAATTAGCTTATCAGTCCGTTTGCTGGAATGTGGTGGTCTTGCAGGTTTGTAGGTGATTCATGTCCTTCTGACCATCCGATCTTCTTCAGCAAGGAGACTTAGCACTCCCGCCCTCTAGATAGCATTTGAATGTCTCTCATCTTTTCTCATTCTCTTTTAAACAGCCCCTTTGTTAGAGAAAGAAGGGCAGGCGTCTCCCCGTCTCCCCTTTGTTAGAGGAAGAGGGGCAGGCGTCTCCTCAAAAACTGTAGTTGTCTCCTCAGAGCTGTGTGCCTATGTGACCAGACACCGCACCCATGACTAGTCACCATACCCACATACCTTGAGCAGACATATACAATCACAATCGATGTCCATTGTCCCCATTTCACACTATTTCTCCATATCACCAGTACTAGAGATTTGGGGCAATTCTTTCAGTCTAGTTCTTAATTAATCAGTAAGTATGTTATGCTTTCAAATACCTGTGAGAAATAGGGTCTTTCGTACAACATTTTGGAAATATCTAATTCTCATCTCATTTAATGGTGATGCCATGCCAAGGTAACTTCATTGACGTAAGTAATAACTCATTAAATGCACTGTTATGAAAGTAACACATTAGCAAAAATAGAAAACTAGCTGGGAGGATGATAGAATATTTTTATTACTGTTTTTCCAATGCCTTTTCCCAATCAGATTGTTTCAGCCTAGTATACATGCCCTCCTCCTTTCTGTTTTTTCTCTTTCTCCCTGCACATGCCTGTACTTACATTGTCAGCGCATACATATCCTGGCTAGCTATAGCTTCAAATTACCATATTGCCTGAGCTACCCAACACACAAAATAACAACAAATCTTGTATAAATATGCCATTCAAACATGCAGTCATATGGTAAGCATCTTTGTGAAGTAAGCTGAAATTTTATGTTGCATCTACTGTTACAGTTGCTCTGATATTTATCTTGACTTATAATGTAAAGCAACACTTTAAACTATAATGATCAAAATTCAGCCATAATTTCTGAATAAAAGAGTACTTAATTACTTAGTTTAATAATTTTCAAGATAATCAAATTGCTGTTTGGAGATATTTAAAAGATGCCAAAATATGACATCAAAGCTTCTCAAAAGAGCAAGTAAACATACTTAAGAAGGAATGTGTTTCTCCAAAAAACAGGAGTTGGGGTTATTGTATTTTGTAGTAGCCTTTGCAACTCAACTCCGCATCTTTTCCAAGAATGAAAAACGAGGTGGTGCTAGTGAGGGTGAATGTGGAATGCAATAAAGATAGGAAAAGGGGGGATTTTGCATGATAAACTACATTATTGCAAGAAAGTAATAAACAACAGAAAAAGAATTAACCAGCTGCGTAGTTCTACTTGGGTTTTGCTTGACTGACCTATTCATAGATGTTTTCTGAAGAAAAAAAAAAGTTGCTATGGTGGTTGTGAAAGTTGCCTGTTACCTTAGCACCATTACTGTAATTAAAATATGTGGCATATTTTGTGTTTAACAGAAAAGTTTAACATTGAAGTTCCATCACAAAAAAAGAATGAGTTGTTTAAATGAAATGTTATACACTCAGATGTCTTGTGTTCATCAAGTTTACTGCCAGGTAGATTTCCAAGGATACATCCATTTTCCATCCTGGTAGTCCAGGCCAAGCAGTTTGATATCTGTGGTGAGCACAGTGTTTCTAAGGTCACTGAATGCAGAATGGAGCCAACAGGTGGAGCGAGAAGGAAGCCAGGGGTCCTCCACAGAGCAGATACACAGAACAAGTTGCCATATGGGTCTGCAGTAAATCTAGGGAGCACAGAAGGGCCGAAAGTGCAAGTCTGAGAGGTTCATGTGGCAGCCTTTTCATTTCATGCATGGTGATAGAAGAGCAGGGAAAAAGGGAATACTGATGCATGCCAAAACTGGTCTGCCACTTTCAAAGTGCCTCAGCCAAGAGACTGAAGAGAAAATCAGCTTCACCGAAAAGCTGTAGAGCCTGGGGACACCATTACGTCCTGGAAATTTCCATTTCTGGTGGGTTTATGCAAGTTTTTATTAGTCATTCTATCCATGAAAAATTATAATTTTGGAGTTTTCATCCTGTGGGGACTAATGTGGGGTATTGAAAAGCAATAAACAAAACTCTCCCCTTTATCTTTCAGGAACTCTAAGTCCCACTTTTCAGCCAACTGTAGTTACGATTGCTTTATGGCTACAACGGTTTAGCTGAGTTTTGTTTATCTGGCTGGCAATCTCCCCTACAGAGACTGAGAGAGAGCAATAGAGCCTTTAGCTTCTGTATTCTGTGATCATTTTCTAAATGGCCCCTCTTCCAGTTCTGATGTATAATAATTAGCACTTCCATTCTTCGTGTGTTGCTGCTATGCTGTTATTTTTTAAAACATTTACTTTAGTGCTGCTAGCTCTAGCACTGGCCTTCCTTGGTGATGAACAGGTGAGCACTGTGGAAATATGACAAGCCACAGGCATTAATAATATACCATTTTACAGAGCTTGTGGAGGCTGAATCATAATTTACAAATACTTAGTGAAACCAAAATTAATTATATTTTTAGGAAGAGTTTTCCTTATCCCCAACATCAGCTGTTTCAGGCTTTGATGGAAAGATTATCCTTCATTGATTTTCTAATGTGGAAGTGATGGATGTGTTTTTAATTCTTCATCAGTGGGGATACTAAGGACACTCACTGTTTTCTGTCTTAAACGTGTGCAATCACTTGCAATTTATATTTACTTATGTTTAATGAACTTCTTTAGTCACAGCCCATAACATGTAATGGGGTGCTGGGCACTCTCAGAGCATGCTTTTGTGCTTTTTTCAGGCTTGTCATCATTTCTGGAATGGTGTACCTTGATGTTTCCCAGCCAAAGCATTCTCTATGCAAGTTTCAATCAAATTCTTACAAAATTGGTCAGTAAATTGCAGAAATAGACTTCATAATAACAGTTACAAAAGTTTATAAAAATATTGGTGAAAGAAATAGAAGCAAACCACACTTTGTCCACTAATCTCAAAATAAGATCATCTAAACCTCCACCTCTTTCTAGCTGATTCATTGCTGCGTAGCTAAACACTTTGGCCAGGAATTTGATATAGCTCACATCTCACATTCAAAGGAAAGAACAAGCTGGACTACAAATCAGCTTCTATATACCATCACATCCTTATCATCACTCCACTTCCTTAGGGTTTAACATATTTTAAAATTCTCCCTTCCCTGCCAGCACTATCAGATTTCAAGCTATTTGCTGTTCCTTGGGCTTATCTTGTTCTTTGTTTTTCTATCATTTTCATGACTTGTATATGCAACTACACCCACCTTTGTGCCTTTTCTGGTCACCCCGTTTGCATGCTGATGTATAACCCTTACAACACAATGCCTGCTGAGTGACAAAATGGGGAAGGGGCAAGCTCCTGCTAACTTGTTTTGGAAAATGAAAACATTGAAGTAGTGATGGTTGTAAAAACGGGCATCTCGGTACCACATGGTATATAACTAGATCAGAAGAGACTTAAATCTTTGTTTGGATTACAATTTCTAGGGAAAAAAAAAATGCAATGTCTTTAACAAGTGACCAGCTTATACCGGTGGTTAACATAAAATCAGCAATAATCAATCTATAAACAGATTATACGGGAAAGTAAATCATGTTCACAGTGAGGGTTTGACCTGCCAATTGATAGACAATTCGAAGTAATTTACAATTAGTCGCTAAAATCACTTCTTCTAATCGTTTATTCAATAAGAAATATGGGACTTCCATGAAAAATAAGATATTCAGGTTTAAGTTGCAGATATTTCATAAATAGATTAATGGTTTAATCTTGCAGAGTGACTGTTCCAGTGAAAAGGGATGTTTTCTACTTTAAAAAAATATTGATTTTTACTCAAAAATCTACTTGAGAATAAATTGATGTATTCAGACTGCTTTAAATACATATTTGTTAGTCTGAATTTACCATAATAATCCTGGTGAATAATGCCATTTGGAGAAAAGGAAGTTTTAAACTGTATTGAGAGCATTCCACCTGCTTTTTAAAAAGAAATAAAATACATTTTTTTTGTGTTCAATGTGAAAAAAAAAAGGTGCACAGCTATATTGGGTCTGGGGGCCCGGTGCTGTCGGGGGGTCAGGGTGTGCCGTGCGTGGCGGTGCCCGGAGCTGCCCCGTGCCCCAGCAGCCCAGGCCAGCGGCTCCCAGCCGGGGCCAGCGCTGGCCACGGCCCAGCCCGGCAGCCGCGGGGGCAGCCGCGGGGGGCGGCTCTGAGGAGGGGACAAGTGCCCGTGCGCCGGCCACGGCGGGCGGAGCGAGGGGGGGCGGCTGTGCGGGCCCCGGCCCGCGGGCCCCGGGGCCGGGCGCTGTGAGGAGCCCCGGCCCTGCGCGGGAAGGGGCGGCGGGGGCGGCCCGGCGGGGACCGCCCGCAGCCCCGGCCCGGCCCTGCGCCCCGCGGGGCGGGGAAGGCGGTTTCCGAGCCGGCCGTAGCTCCCCCGGCCCCGCCGCCGCGGCAGCGGCACCAACCGCGGCTGATTCCCCCGGTGCGGCCCGTGCTGCGGGCGGGGGTCGCTGCTGAGCGCCCCCGGCCCCTGGCTCGGCCCCCGGCCTGGCGGGACATTCCCCGCCCGGCTGAGGGGGCAGCGGCCGAGGGGGCACCCGCCGCCCCGCCAGGGCAGCCCACCACAGAAGAGTATTAAAAATATACCCTTTATAATGTTTTTAAATTCAAATGATAAGCTGCTTTAAGTGGTTCAGAGTACGCCATTTTAGAAGACCAGAAGCAAGTAATGCATTTTTAATAACTTGCACTCTTTGATGCTATGCTCTCTATTTCAACTTTTAGGCTTTATTTTTACACTTCTCACGTCCCTCCCCCATACCAAATGGAGCAAAAAGTGCCCTTAAGGTATATAAGAAACCACAAAAACTTACTTAGTCTTGGAGTAATCTAAAGAAAAATCTTTACATGGTGCCAACACAGCAGTTCCCCAGCCAAAACTTGACTAGTATATATTTAAGTTACCTAATGAAATGTACTGCGGTCATATTATTTTTACTGAAATAACTCAGTTTTTACTGAAATAGCTCAATTCCACTGTCTCTCTGGCAAATCCATTCCATTTCATGTATAAAAGATACTGGTATATGTTCTTCTAATGTCTATTTATTCCTAATTTACTAATTTTAACGCCTCTCTTCTAACCTAAAATAGACCATCCAGTCTAATTTTAAAATAAACTCTGTTTGGCTTAACTGGTTCAGTCATGTTGTCTTTTAATCATCTGGAGCCTATTCCTGGCAAGGTGGTTTGGTCAAAGGTCAAAACCCCAATGCCAGTTAAAATAAAAATGCGTAATCAGAGCAAAAGTATAATTTTGAGGTTCAGACAGCTTTGGGATTATCTCATACTTATGATATCTTGCTTGCAGCCTCAGTGAAAAAACTCAAAGGGAAGAACTTTTGTATTTCATGGACAGATAGCGCTTGGACTGGATAGTGTCACAGGGGAGTGGCAGGTCTTGCTCAGTAGCTGCCAGAACCTAATTATATTGCCTGGGCCCCGAACAAGAGATTGTGCAGTTGTGTGGAATTAGGAAGGTTCAAAATGTACCCCACGTAGACCTGAAAACTTATGTGGATATCAAGAAGTGATCATTGACATTTTCTAGTGGTATTGTAGCAGGGAGAAGGTTTGGAGAGTCTCTGAGTGCAGTTATTATCGCTGACTTCAGAGGTGCCAAATCATGTTGTACCTGACCTGTTATGACAGCAGCTGACCAGATCTAGGTTAGACCCGTGATCAAAGAAGCTTGCAGGGCTCTCATGTCATGTTCCTAAAGGGAAGTATTTTCTACGGTGACATTGTAATGGCGAGTATACGAATGGGAAGATGAGCATCAGTCAGTGACTCCCTGCTTTTCAGAGGCATTACTGAGCTGTAGGATGTAGTAAGGTTCCTTACTCTTTATTTTCTTGCTGTCCCTCCCACGCTGCACAGGTTGAAATGGAGAAATGATAAGGTCTCTCGTACTTTTTCTTTTAATGAGGTAGGCAGAACACGCGTTTCTTTAGAACAGAAATAATGAATCTAAGCTTCTGAGGTTAAAGGGCTTTTTTCTCATTTGTTGGATCAATAAATGTATGCTAACCAGCAGGAGGCAAAAGATCACCTCCTTTCAGAAGGACTCATCAGCTTAGGCATCGCTGTGTATTAACGTTGCTAGATGGCTTTGAGATTGAAACTGTTGTCATGTCTAATCAGCTTGAAATTAAGGTAGAGGAGTTTGCATCAATAAACTTGCATATCCTAATATTAGGAAGAGGAGTCTGAATCCAGACAGCCATGTCCTGTATAAGGGGTGGGGGGGTGGGGGGAGGCGGGGGGGAGGTGGGTGAAGAAGGATATTGTTTGCTTTTCTTTGAACCAAGTAAAAGGTGTTAGGTCTTTCCTGTGTATAATTTCTTATACTTCAACAAAAATTTTGCTTGGTAGTCCAAATGGACTGGCAGGTAGGGGCTACCATTTTTTAGTTTGAACTTCATTATTCTGGGATTTTATCATAATTTTTAAACAACGGACTTTTAGGTATTTGTTTTCTTTCCTCTACAGTTGAGTCTTACAGATTTCTCACTAGAGAAATCTTTGCTATCTATATTAATAGCCCCCATTACTTGACTAAATGCTTCATTTAAAAGGATTGTTTGCATTTTAGACATCATGAAATCTAGGAGCAAATGGCCTTTATACAGTTTCTGGATTGATTACTTATACTTTGTTGTCTGAAAGGTCTTTCACCTTTTTGCCAGGGAGATCTTGCTTTCTGCTTATCTTTATAAAGTTTAAAACCAAAACCCAAAGAAGTGAATAGTGAAAAGTAAAAAGTGAAAGGACTTTCTGAAAATCAATTCCTGCTCTTAGGCTTTGGAAGATATGTATCAGAGTTCCCAGGAAAAAAGTGCAGGAGAACTGGAAGTTTCATTACAGATGCTTTATAAATGCTACTGACTATTGCCCAGTCTCCCTCCCGTCTGGTTATTTCACCCAACGAAGGTTGTTTTGTTCTTTAAATATAGTCAAACGCAAACAAAATTGCCAAACTAACTATGGTTTATGTCAGTGCTTTGAATTTGCTTCTGTCACTGTTCACTAACAGTGTAACAGTAGCTGAGACCAGATGCTCAAATAAACAAGTGGCAAAGAACAGCTCATATGTTATTTCAGACTTGATTAGTTTACATTTATCTTCTTGCTAAAATCCTTTGGGCTTCATCTGTTTATATCTAATTAAAGAAAAAGGAATTGACTGAGAGAATGAGGCTTTGGGAGGTGGTTTGGTTTAATATCATAATTACTGCCAATACTGGCTTCATATTACTTAGCTAAGATTAATTCGCTTTTCCTGAGGCCATTTGCATAACAGGCTTAATTCTGATGCTAAGCTTCTCTCAAAACTTGTCGCTAGTTTGTAGAAATGACCCAGTATGTTATTCAGATTCAGCATGCTGCTTCATGTTTATGGTTATCTCACTATCAAATTTCATCTAGCTAAAGATGCCAGTTTCAAATCTCAAATAACTTTCTTCTAGTGTTTGAAATATTCTGTTTATGATAATGCTTGGGTAATACTTAAAAGATGGTGATAAACTTATTTTCCAGATAAAAGTTTCTGAATTGTTATACAGTTCATCACAGCTTAGTTGACAAAAGAAACCATTAATTACTCTGAGACCTAAGTAACTTAATTTTCAGATTCTAAGCAATTGTATTGAATAATTAATCGGAATAGTATACAATTAATCAATAACTTGAAATATAATGCTTTATAGAATAAAAAGATTGTGTCTAAAATTCCACAGTATATGACAAGGCTGTTGAAGTTGCACAGCCTTTTTACCTGAAGAGCTCTCAGTTTAACATCTTGCTTTTCAGATGAATGAGTTTCAGTTTTCATTATGATTTGTAGTATTTTGCTGAGGAATATTTTGCTTAGCCAGGTCCAAACTTAGCCATTCGCAAAACAGTGGGGCCATGGTACTGATTTGATGCCAGGAATTAACCTTACTGTAGGAGGTGCATCACCATTTAAATCAGATTTTGGTCTTAGTGTTCAGAAATTTGTAAATTTTTTGGAAGTAGCCTATTGTCTTTCATTGTCATCACTCCTCTCAGTGCTGTAATGATTGAAGGTTAGAGCATTTCCAATACATTTTTAATGTACAATGTTTTCAATTTGCATATTATTTTTTCATTGTAAAAGAGGGGCTATCACTGTTTTTCGGGTCCATACATTATTTAATATCTGCTTATTTTAACTAGTTTCTAGTTAGAATTTTTTTTTGCCTTTGGTCACAGAGATCTTTATCTCGAATGCAGGAATTACGTACATGCATTATCTTTTTTTGCTGCATACCCAGTTTGCATGCTTTGATACAATGTGAAGTGAGAAATCTGTCAGTAAACAGTGATTCCTGACATTTATTTTCCTTTATTATGAGAAAGATCAAATTTTGTATTGGTTTTATTTTCCATCTCTGAGTACCTTCTTTTCTTTTTGTGATAAATCCTACTTTTTTATCTATTAATATTTCTGCAGTCAAAATTCTTTCTACAGGAGTTTATAAAGGCTTTTTTCATGGCCATATTAACAAAGACAACTCTGGTCTATAGAAATCAGTATATGCTGCTGGTTTAGTGGCAGTTAGCCTAACTAAAAAGGCCATATATTTTCCTGTTATTTTTGAGATTCTTTAGACAATGCAGAAGAAAAAGCAAATTCAATCTCCATTCTCAGCTTGTTTACTAAGGCAGAAATATGCATTCTTGTTGGAATAACATTTTTGTAAGAGTTGTGTTTCCTTTTTGAGTATGCTGAGTTCAGAAAGGAAGCTTCAGGGAAAGAATTTCTGTGCAGTAAATTAGTTTTTGCATACAGAAATTCCTTTATAAACATTGCTGAGTAAACGTCAGGAATAGGTGAATGGACTATGCCTTTATTCCCTTCTGCTATGAACTGTAATAGAAATATCTTCTTAAGATATAATACCTGGTTGTAATTATGAGGTTTTCAACATCAAATATGCCATTAGTGCACCAGGTCTTGTCAATTTAGCATTTCCAGCCATGGAAAACTATGCTAATAGTATATATGAGACAGAATCTGAATGATACATTGATTTTTATTTACCTTAATATTCTTCATTATCTACAATAACATTTTGTTATCTACATATATAGATATAGATATAGATATAACATATCTACAATAACAAATTCTCATAGATTAAGTATAACTTAAAATTTAATTTATACAGAACAGTCCTAGATCAGCAATAACATAGGACACTCTTAAAGGAGGCAGAATTAGAACAGAAGGTTTGACTGGAAGACAAAAGGAATAAAAAAAAAAAAAAAGTATGTTGTAAAATCAGAAGGGATCTGAGCAGCAGAAATGTTTAAGAGCATAGGGCAGACACACAGGGCTAAAGAGCAATGGCTGAGGTGTGTAAGAAATGCAGCTTTAGCAAAGAGATACCATACTTCCAGGGGCATCAAACTTTACCATCTTGTCAAAATATGGAAGACAAAAGAATTATTAGTAAATGGTTATAAATTTTATTATATTCTTCCTAGCCAGATGCTTACCTAAAACCAAAGACTTTGATGTCCTGCTTCTGATTATTCCCACATTCTTTCTGCTTTTAGAAGATAGAGAATTAAAAAAAAATGATACTATTTTTCCTCCTACTTCTTTCCTTATAACCTCCCAGCAATTCATCGTAATGTATTCAGCAAAGTTTCCATGACAAATAACATGTGTCATTTCAGCCTTGAAGACCTGGGAAAGGTATTTTCTTTTTTTGTTGGTTAGTAGGCTTTGTTTTAAATAAAACCACTGTCTTCATCATGGACTTTTTCCTTTCTTTCCCACTTGAAAGTGTGTCAGTAAGGATCATCATGGGGTGGAAGAGTAATTTCAAATCCTATCAGTGCAGAAGTCTGGGAAAAAAAAGAACATTTTTCTCTATCATTTAGTAAAATAAATCCTTTCGTCCCTTTAGTTGTTTTCTTATCATAAATGAAAAGGCTTGTGTTCAGCAAGGTTAATCTGGTTTACATCTCTACATCAGGAAAAGCCTGTTAGCAATGTAATATCAAGTTTCCGGGGCCACTTGAGTTGCCTTAGGACAAAAAGGTTCTGTGATCCAAACAACCTTTATAAAGATAGTGTTGTACATATGTTAAATAATGGATTATTTCAAATTTGACAACAATATGACAAACCGTTGTTTGTAGTGCTCTGAGGTGTGACAAAGTGTCCTTTGGTTTCCTTTAGTTTTCCTAATGTAACACAGCTATTTGCAGTATTAACATTTCTGAAGTCATAGCTTTAAAGCCTCTTGTCAGGTAGCACGGGAAAGGACATGAGTCCTGCAGGAAACGGCAGTTCTCTTTTATGAGTGCATTACCCATACACTTGTGTAAGTATCCTGCTTCCTTCAGGGTCAGTTACATCAGCTGCATTTACATCATCTCCCCATGTATCAGTTATTTAATTATTGCTGTTGACGTTCTCTGCCATCCTCTAATTTAGTATTTAAATTCCTAGCGTTAAAGGTTGTGGTTTCAGTAGTATCAGCAGAGCCAAAGCTAAGCCGAAACAAAACAAACAAAAAGAACCCTTCGTGATTCAATTAGTTTTCTCCCAGATGCTGTAGTTCTTCTCACATGCTGTTAAAAATCTGCTCAGCTCATTGAGTATAACTGGCACTGTCTTGTTGAAGGCGAAGGTAAGATGCAGTTATGCAGAAACTGTATGCTCTGCTACATAGGATTGCATGGGTCATTTCTTATCCATACGTATTCTTTCAGCACCTGGGGAAAACGTGAAAAAATGGGCTGCATAGGCTCCAGCCTGGGATGACAGAATGTTAAAAACAGGTTGTTTTTAAAAGAATGAGGAGGAAAGAAATTAAGATCTAGTTTCAGTCTATGGGAGCCAGGAACTACAAGCACCTTCCTTAAATAAAACAAAGAGGCTGAAGCAATTGTCATTTCATTGATTGGAAACACAGCTAAACCACATTGCTGGCTCATATTGATTTCTTTAGGAAGTACCACTCAAAGTTGTCTATAGGTGGTATAATGTCTTTTTTTTCCCACTGACTATGGAACAACTGGAGAGATCTGCACAGTTACATAGCTTTCTCTAGAAGATCACAAAGTGATGAGTAATAGGTAAAATTCCAGAATTTGAATGTGTGTGTGTGTACGTGTATGTGCACACGAGATTCAATGAGATATTCACAAGAAACTGGGCAGTTAACTCTTTAAAATTAAGGAGGGCAAAGGTCTAAGGACCATTTGAAATTTCTAGCTGAAGTCTTCAAGAATCCAGAAGAAATACCCTTCCAAGCCTGGTTCATAATTCTTTGACTTTTGAAATATTTCCAGCTAGTAGGTTTCTTTAAAAAGGGTTGGGGATCTTTTGTTCATCTGGTGATTCTGGAGAGTTGAAAAATGTATCACATGGCTTTATCACACAGCTCACATCCCAGTCAGCTATTGCTGAAAATAAAATAAAATGTATTTAAAAGAAATTCAAATTTGTGTTAAATCCCAGCTGACTGCTAGAAGATATGACCACAGATAACCTGCAATCCAAGCAACGATATTAAAAAAAAAAAAAAAAAAGTTTAAAGAAAATTTTAAATGCCCAGATTATGACCTTATGGGTGGAGAAGTTTATCTTCAAACCAATCTTACACTGAATTTATATATTTGAATAAAAGCAAGCATTGACAGCCTGGCAATTCATGAACAGGGGAGACAAGAAGGCTTCCAATCTCCTTCAGAGTTAGGATGCCTGTGTCCTGAGAAGCTTGGTGAGGACAATATATCCTCCTGAATATATCTCTGTAATCTCACTTTGATGGGATCAAGTATGACTGTTTTGGATGGCTTACAACAAGCCTCTGCCAACATTCTGTTTACAAATATCTCAAATCTAAGGAAGGTTTAAAGATGTGTGGGCATAAGTTTGTTCTGTAGCCTGAAATCAGAGCCAGAGTCCAAATGCCATGAGTTAGGGAGCTCTTTTACCTAGCTCCAATTAATCACAGGCAGCTGCTTATGTCCTGCTGAAATCTATATTTATACCACCCTTAAAGACAACCTGTAAGAAGGCTGCCTCCCACTTGCCTTCCATCTGCAGAACCATAATGCCGATACTGAAAACTGTCTCCCGTGAGACCCGCTGACATTAGTTGCAGCCACAGCACATTAAAAATTCAGTAATAACTTTGGCTATTACTGTTTGGCCTGACACGAGGGCAAAGTATGGTGCTGTTTTCAGCATTGATACTCATGAATTAGTTGAGAGAAAAGAGTCTTAAGTCTATATAAAACATGACGACACCAGCTAAAACTCTGCAAGTAGAATGAGTCTGGCTGTTGGGGAGACCATAAGATCAGAAACGGAGATTTTCCAGCAGTCTCCTAAAACCTGAGAATTCAATGACTGAACAGAACCTACGCGGCAGATGGAGAAAAGTTGCTATTTGCTTTCCACTACCTTTCCTGGGAAGAGAGGAATTACTATCAGACAGCAGCTGGGAACTATCATTGCTTTTATTTTGTTAATTACAGCCAGACAATAGCTGGCAAAAAACCATCCTTCTTTATCAAATTGTCTAGACTGTTAAAAGATAATTCTAGCTCTAACTATTAGACTGCAGGCCACTGTGCTTGCTAAATCTCAATATATGGCAACATCATGAGTAAGAATCTGTAAAAAAGCATAGGTCCTTTTACATTAAAATAAATCCTGAAAGGTTTCTGTAAGAAAAGACCAGTGATATACTGGTGAATACATTATTTTGATCCAAAGTTCATACGGGAAAGAGTTTTTTTAATCATTGTATATTGTCTGTATAAGATCATAAGTGAACATATTTCAGTTGTGCTGTTTCTCATCTGATTCTTTGTTTAAAGTAAATGTCAACATATGCTCTTGTCTTCAGTGCTAGTTAGGACTAACATGGGTTTTTTTTCCCCCCCTTGCTCTGAAAACAGGTTTTTCCTATAAGCAATTTTGTTTGTTTGCTTGAAGGAAGTCCTAGACTTCCTAGACATGCGTAAAGCTGACATTTTCCTGATAAGGCAGGAAGTTGGTTTGATGATTTTTAGTGATTAATTTTCAACCTAGCAAACTCAATTTCCTGCTTTCAGCAAGTTTTCATTTATTGAATGTTAATAGCTGAAGCATTGTAAACAAAGTAGGATTGGTTCAGGATGTTGTTTTCAACTAGCTGTGGCAGAAATGTTGCTTTTTTTTTGAAGTTAAAGGCTTGAACAAATTCAGTAACTTCTTGCCCAACTCCTGCCTAAATTCCTGCCACTAAATTCCTGCCTGAATCTACCCAATTTTATGGTAAGACCATACACAATGTAAAGTTTATTATTATTTTTATTTTATAATACTGCTTATACACTGGTAGTGGAATAAAACCTCATTGCATTCTTGTCTAGACAAACAGAAAAAAAAGGTAGTTTTCTCTATCTCCTAGGAAGATTACACATCTACATGTGTGCCCTTATATTGAACACTGGCTGAATTTCTGGTCCTCCCTACTTTATAAAAGAACTGTTCAGCCTGGAAAAGGACAGTTAAGCAGGGGATAGATGTCTATAAAATCATGGATAGTATGACAAGTACAGATGAACACTTTACTGACTCTGAATAAAAGAACTAGGGGGTAATGAAAGTAAAAATTGACAAGCTGGAAGTGGGAAATGAGGCTGTGTGATGCGTGTCGTTAGTCTTTGACACCAGTATTTGTGGATGATCACAGATAACAATTTCAAAATCACCTGGACGTATTTCTGAGAAAAGAAAAAACAAACAAACAAACAAACAAAACCCAAAACAACAACACAACACCAAAACATCTAGGGTTATTAAACACAGTGATGATTAACTGTGAGGGCTATGACAACTCACCTCTTGTGTGGAATTCCCAACTTACCGACTATTGGGAGGGGCACTGAAGAAAATACTGCTACAGCCTGTCTACTCTTCTCCAGGTGTCTATTATCACCCCTTCTTCAGTTGGAAACAGGAGAACTGGCTAGGTGGACTTTTCTGTTCTGGCCTGGAATAGCTGTCCTTTTATCGTATCTTCCATTTATATTATGCTATATCATCACATGCTTAGAGTGAAAATATTTGTTAGCATTATGCATAGATGATCTGTCTCTAGAAAAACATGAGTGGATGTGCCATGGGCTGTTGTTGATGTAGATACATGGACACTCTGAGAAAGCTCTAGTTTCCAGCTGTGCAGAAGATCACGAGAGAAAGAAATATCTGCTCTCCTGTGAAGTTTCCACATCTGTATCACAACTACATCCAGAAATTCCAGCATCTTACTTCATCTACAGTACTGAAGGGTTTTGTTTCCTTCTTGTTATTAATCTCACTGACATTCAGACATATTAATATGAAAATCAGACTTTAAGCGGCACAGTATCTCTCTGATAGTACTACGATTATCCTAGGTTTCTCTTACAGATCTAGAGGAGAAATAACTTCGGAGGAAGGCAGGTCTACAGTGACAGTTGTCCTTTCAGTGTATATAGTCTACTGTAGCTTACTGGGGAATTCTTACGTGTAGGTTAGCGATAAGCAGCTTTGGTTGCCTGCCTGTGTCTGTGCTGAAGACCTCTGAAGTTTATGAAGTGTTTTTAGCCTAAAGATAATCACAATACTTTATTTTTTTTTTTAACAGGCTTCATTCAAGCAGTATTAATTCACAATACATTCCATAGCAGCAATAAAAGATGTCTCATTCAATTAGATAAAAAAGGAGCCTTATTCTAAAGTAAATCTTTTCAAGATAATCTCCACAAAGAGTGCACGTAACTTTGTAGAGGACCTTAGCACTCATCTGTTTTGCGTAGGCAATACAATATATACCTGAAAATGCAGTATTTCACAGGAAATCCTTAGAATAATGATTTAATCTAGGTATCTGATTTTTGGAATTGGAATAGTTTGCTCTGGTGCTAAAAGACTGTATTTATTGAAATCAAGCCATGTGTTTTGAAGAACCTTATTACGGTAACTAGGCTATTTGTCATGGCACCTATCTAACCATGGACATTTGTAATTGTCATACGTCTATTCCCACAGCTGGACTGAAGTCATTTAAATCAGAGAGCTTTGCCCCTTCTGCAATCTAAAATGCTTTATTATGGAGGAAGAGAAAGATCAGGGAACGGTGATTCTAATATCCCATCAAAATTCTGTATTTCCACATGCAATGAATATATATTTTCTCAAAAATAAAATTTAAATTGGCACAGGACTTCATGGAAAACCTTTTAAATTCATGTACAGCAATGTTAGTGAGTTTTTTGTGGCTTTCTGGTTTGCAGAAATGTGAGGATTTTCCAGATATGACTGCATTTGTTCCGTCTATTTGCAATAATATTGCCTCATAGCATAACGAAGGTAATTAATCACATGGGAAAAGTAAAGCCAAAAGGAAAAGTGTCTGTGTATTTGCCTGCATGTTATCCTCTGGGGACAAGTACAGTTGCATGTACATCAATATATCCATCCATGTATAGCAGAATAGTCATAAATACTCAGCCAAGAATAATAATGTTTCAAGCAGGAAGGAGACATGAAATTCCAGGAGAAAGACTTTTTTCCCCCTAGACCTGTATCCATTTTTGGCACTGAGTAAATTTATTTATGGCCCTTTGGGCCATGCTACCTCTGCATTAGGATCTCATGAAAGCCTTGCAGTTTGTGTTGCATTATCTCAGCATTTGATGTGGTTAATATGACATGAAAACCCTGTAATGATTTACTGCTTTGGAAGATTCTGTCCAGCCAAAAAAAGAAGTAAAGATAGCCAGACAGACAAGAGATGAATATGAACTCTCCCTTTGTGCCTTCAACACTGTCTTATTTCAAAAGGTATTTTAACTTTTCCCATATTTGAAGAAAGTCTTTCTGAAATTGTTGTTATGGTCCAAATAATGAGAAATCCCTAATAAAAGAATGTGATTTTTGGCAGAATCTTCTATTTTAATGTTATAGAAACCAGCTTGGGGGTTCAAGTTTTTTGGTTTGGGTGTTTTGTGTTTTTGGTTTGTTTTTTTACTTCGGAGTTTTGAGCAGCAGCTAAGTGATTTAAGAGCAAAGGATAGAAATCTGAACTCTAAGAAACCCATGAAAAAAAACAGTCTAGAGCTCATTTTATCTCCTATTCCTGCTCTAGGAATGTATTTGAGTCAAAGGAGGGACTGCATAGGGGTACAAGAAAAACTGTGATCCATATTGCTGGTTCTCCAAACAAGCGAGGCTAAGTTTTGTTTGGTTCTCGCTGGGAAATAAGTATCAGCTTATCTTTAAATTCTGCAGCTAAATCTACCCAGTCCAACCTAGACTTCCTCTACCATTCTGATGATATTCTGGCCATGAAACTCTTTCAGAATTAGGCTGGTGGTACAGAAATTTTATTCTGGCATAAACCTTGGCAGAAATAGATCTGGCTCCATCAGACAATCATTCCCCTGATCATGCTGGAGGAAAATCATATATATTTGCAATATAAGCTCAGAACTCATTAACTGCAAGTTAAATGCTTGTGTCAGCTAGTGACATCTCTTAACTTGAAAAGTTGTGCAGCTGGCAGTAGAAGCCCTGTACATTAACTAAATTTTATTAACGCTAATGACATTCTTGAATGGGTATGGTTATGAATTATAAAATCTAGAATGTTTGTGCTTTAACCAAAACTAGCAGTATCATAGATATTAGCCAGATATTCTAC
The DNA here is from genome assembly GCF_963210335.1 of Falco punctatus. NCBI lineage: Eukaryota > Metazoa > Chordata > Aves > Falconiformes > Falconidae > Falco > Falco punctatus. Next base: position 4,247,832 of record NC_137587.1, read on the forward strand.
CTATTCTGAAGAATAGCTTGCAGCTGGAGATAGAAATTCATATACATGTGTATAAATGTATATATGCATGCATGCATACATTTATAGAAAAACAAAAATTAATATTTAGCATGGGAAAAGGAAATGGAACTACGTAATGGATTACCAAACGTGTAATAAAATGTACTGGAGTATATATTGCTCAGGAGAGAATTATAGCTAACAGTTTGGTTTAAATTAAAGCTGCTGGGCAACTAGGCTTCCCTATACTGATGTCTGAACAACTGTGTACTTAGTACTTTCTGCTTACTGTGTTATCTGAATAAATGAATTTGACATTACAGATTTGGTGTGATGTATAGCTGCTAGCTTCAGGGTCTAGGTTGCCTGTATTAAAAACCAGACTTCTGCAGAAAATCTGATGAAAGGTACAGGAATATTCAGTAAGGGGACAAAAAATAGTAGAGGATAGTTATGATGATCCGTTTACATAATTATCTAATGTAAAGTCTGTGCACTTGGTGTGCACAATTCACTCCAGGATTTACAGAATCATGCACTATGGAAGGAACCTCCAGAGACCATCCAGTCCAACCTCCTAATCAAAGCAAGGGTCAGTTAAAAGAGGTTGCTGATGGTCTTGTCCAGTTGAGTTCTGAATATCTCCAAAGGTGGAGATTTGACTGCTTCTGAAGGTTGACTGCCTTTTGGGGGAGAGGGGACAAGTCCTAATATCTACTCAGAATTTCCCTTCTTGCAATTTCTGTCTGTTGCTTCTCATGTTATCATGGTTTACCTCTGAGAAAAGTTTGGCTTTACCCTCTCCACAGTCTTTAGTTGTATAGTTGTAGCCAGCAGCAAAGTCTCCCCTGAGCCTGCTCCTCTTAAGTTTGGACAAAGGCCATTCCCTTGGCTTTCCCTTGTATGTCATGGGCTTCAGGCCCCTCACCATTCTTACAGTCCTGTTGTACTACTGTATACTACCTGCTTTTCAAGAATTTTATGTGTCTTGTAGGGGCAGGGAATATTTTCTAGCCTCTAAGGCTGGATAGTGCCCTGGCACCATTGTTATAAAACCTGAAGACAAGACATGGGCATAACCTCATCTCTCCCTCCCTTTTCTGTAGTATAGAACCTGGATATACAAGCCAGAAGGAAATGACTGTCTTTCAGCAGGGTGGTATTTCAAGTCTCATGATGGAGAACAGCTGCACCAAAGCCTAGAAGTACTTGGCTCAATTAAAATTTTAACATGGGTTGTTTATTTTCTCAAGGCAACCTCTAAAGTTTAACTTTCCTTCTATTAACTATACTATTTGCATTATACTTATGCCCAAAGTACACATTTAATTTAAGAAAGTGAAATGTTTTGTTAGCATCAACACTGTGGATATCAATGTTGGGTTTTTTTGTGACTGGCACTAAGGAGTTTAAGGACTATTGATTAAGAACGTCAAGATTTACCCAAAGCCTGCTGCACTACAATTTACCCGTGAATAGCTCATAATTCAGTACCTGACAAAACCACACTGAAAGTATCTTGAGTTCAGATACTTTGCTGTGGGTAGCACTCAGATATTTTGCAGAACAGATACTAAACTGTCAGGTGTAATTTACATTTTGTCATTTTGCTCCATATCATGCTTATTTGTCTTAAAAAAAAATAATCAAGCTGCATGGAAACCTTTTGATAGCAAATTCTTCTGCCCTAGAAAAAATGATGAGAGGTATCATCTGTCAGAGAGAGGCTTTAAAATGCTTTCTGGTGCTTTTCAAAAATATGTCATTTTTCAGTGAGGGTTGTTTCTTTTACAATAAAAAACCCCAAACCTACTCCATTTGTCTCCGTAGGAGTTAACATACAGCCAATATGCATGGCTCCTTAGGATGAGGAGAGAAATGAAATGTTTTCTATCATTACTATTCCAAGTACTATAGTTACAAAAATGCTACATATTTTTATATATGTGTGTTACGTATACATACATACATACATACATACATATATACCCATACATGCATACATACATACATATATACCCATACATGCATACATACATACATACATATATATGTGTGTGTGTGTGTATATATATATATACACATACATACATATGTATATATGAATGAGAATTTAAATACTAGCCTGGGCCTGTTGAAGCCTCCTAAGTATTTTTGGCAAAGAATACATGGTTGTGGTTAGGGGTAAGGATTATGCATCTTCTTGCATTTGCAAAAAATGAAGTCTTCAGAGGGTTCTCTTGATCTTCACGTGTGAGCAGGTGATTTCCATCATAAGTATCTTACTGCCAGTCCGGCCCAGATCCCATGGCTGCATTTGCAGCTCTGGCAGCCTGGGGCAATAAAGACCAGTTCCACAGCTGTCCCTGGAAGTTTTAGGACCTTTCTAACCATCTCTAAGACACTCCTCAGTTTTAAGGAAGCAAGGGCCATAGTTTCTTCTGCTTTTTCCAAAAACCTTTTACACCTTGCTTGATCTTTGGTGAGAAAAAGCCACAGGACAATTCAGCAGTGTGAACTATGAATGGGTGACAGGTAAAATCAGATTAATGAATTGGTTCTTGGTGAGATTCAGCTGGATGCAGAAGTTGTGAGGAACCCACTCAAACAGAATAAAGGGATTCCAAAAACTCTGCAGGATGATGTCTATAGCACTGCTTGTTTTGAATAGAATTCAGTACTTCTTGGGGGTCTGTTGGGACTTTGGGGAATACTGTAAATGTAGAGTCGAGTTCTATACATAGGGTATCATTCAGCGTAGACATTTAAGTTATCGATTGAGGTAACATCCATGAATATTTACTGGAACAATAAGCACAGGCTAGGGTTACTGATCAAAGAGTTTGTGATATGGGCAGAACCAGAAGGTATACCTTCTACTTCTGCCTCTGTCTAACATTGACAGTCAAGAAAAAAACCCTTCCCCTTTACCTGTCTTCTTCCTCAAAGAAACTATATTGTTGCCACCTTCTGGCCAAAGGACAAGACATTCTTGAGAGACGTGAAGAGATTAGTCCTTTCCAGACAGAAGATTGTTATGTTATGACATTAGCCCTTCAGAGACAGGTGCTAAATCAAGGCTATTGGAAGCATTACACAGGATATTCCTCAAAATTTTTACAAAGAAAAAAGTATTTAAGAGAGGTCCTAATTGCAAGGAAGCCTTTGGAGCAGATGAAAAATCTATATGCATCTCAGGCTGCTTTATAGGCAGCTTCTATCAGTGAGTGTGTATATGCATTCATGAACAGAATTTTTTACTACTTTGAAACACAATGCATGAAGAGGGCTGCTGTGGAAAAATTCTCTTTGTGTGTCTATTCTGCCAAAGAATATGTATATTTATGTGCATATGTTTGTTTGTGCATGGGCTACTCCCGTTCACCTTCTCCCACATGCATAAAACTTAAGTTTTAACATTTTGGCATTTTTCCCAGCGAAACAGGACCCATCTCCCACTAAGTATCCAGGAAATCGTAAAAAGTTGGCACCGACTGAATCATAGCATTCCTTTTGCTCATGTAGCTGCCAATAAAGCCATTGGCAAGTTAACAAACATCTGAAGGTGAGCTCAAGATTCGTATAAATACCAATGACATTCAGATGAAGTAAATTAACAGAATTTGTTGGAAAAAATTCCAGACATATTTTATATCATACAGCCATTAAGGGAAAACAATGGATAGGAGGCCTCCTGCTGTAGTATGGAATGAAGCAGAAATTCTTTTGTACAACTAACAGTGTAATCACATAGGTGAATCTAATTGTCCATGTCTTTAAAGAATTATCTCAGTATCACTTCCAGTCAAAAATATTATTTTGGCACCATTCTGTCAAATGGGAAACTGATCTGGGTCCAAGTTTACCATCACGTGCAGTTTGATGGCCACTTTGTAGCAAGGGGTCATACTTTATTTTCATGCACTGTATCTTCTTCCCTGGCATATATGCTTTAAATTTCCTTATTTCCAGTTATGTGCTGAATGAGGTCACTGAAGACGGGCAGTTCACATGTAGGTGACCAGGTGAAGAACACCCACCAACTGGTAAAGAAAAAATGCTGTGCTATGTGCCATAGGTACAAAGCTAATTCTTCAGATTCCTATAAAGTTCAAATGTCTGCTTTCGAATCCTTGCAATAACATAAAAGCAGAGCATCAGGGGATGACTCATGTAGTAAGATGTGTATCACACTGAAGCTAGCCAGCAAAATCTCCTTATCCTCAGAGCAGGATACACAAAGTTATGTTGAAATTTGAAATTCCAAATGATGTTACTTACCATGTCTCTGCCTTTTCCCTAACACATAGAAGATATGATATAATAGAGTTTTATATTTCCTCCAGGGGACATCAGCCATATATTTTTAAAATATATATGGCTCTTCATTCCCACCTGGGTTATTTTCTCTTCCAGGTGTCTTAGACTCTTGCTGTCAAATTCCAGAGGTGTGACTGCGTGCTTCTATCAAAAGGCTGATTCCTACGTCCTATCTGAGTAACATGTAGCAACCTTGGCCCAAGGTCTTCCCACCATAAAATACATATCTAATATCTCAACATTAAATACCTAGTCCTAAATTGGACACCTCGTTGCCCCAGGTTCTGTTTGATGGGGAGAGGAAGGCACATTCAGAGCATGATTCAGATCTCATACTCAGTAAACTGCCATCTGAAACTGCTCGTTTCTGTCCATTAACAGTGCAGACAGCCTACAGCAATCGTGCTCTTAATTCAGTCATGTATATTAAAGCAGCTGAGTGGAATGAATCTGAGCCATGCTGTCTGTGTGCATGTAGCTCTGGAGTCACTGTCATTTGTACATGGTTCCCTACATACTTCATTAATGTTGTTATATTCACTAGGGGACATTTGCAATTTCACCCTTTAAATTAGGAATCCATGTTAAAGAAGAAAGAGGATATTGCTCGCTTATGAACATGGGACTTGTAAGCACAGAAATTCATAGCAAATATCTAATATAAATAAAGAACAAGCGTATCACAGTATGATTACACTTGTGGGTACAACCAAAGAAAATGAATGTCAGTACATTGCGTTGTGCTTAAAGGACATTCACACTTGCATGGAATATTTTTATTTTATCAGAGAATAACATATACCACTATGCTAGCTAACATGAGCTTGAGGGTTTTTTTACAGCTGATCAAGTAAAGGCAAAAACCAAACCTCAGTTTTTATATATTGTGTGCTTGACAGCTTCATAGGCTATGGACTAAAACTTTTACTGTTGGTTTAAAACATATATAAGCCATGGAGAGATGATGCAAGGTCAAAGGAGCACAAAATATAGGTTACATGCCTCTCAGTTTATCGCAGTATGTCAAAACAGAACCTGGTTATTAGTAACACTTGTTCTGAGTTTGAATTAATTGATCCATATGTCAATGAGATGTATAAACCTATCATCAATGTGTTTATAAGGTTGTATAAATGCATGCAAAGAGCATACCTGCTGCTGCTTGTTTGGTGTCTCTCCTAACGTGCCAATGGATTGATCAGTCAGTCCTGTGTATAACAACGGCCTTATTGCAATTATCCTAAGCGTCATTTTAGGGGAAGATGAAAAATTTCACAGGATCTATGAGAAATGAAGCCAAGCAGCATTTCTGGTTGTCATGAAAGTGTGTGACTGTCACAGAAAATACTTTGATATTCTGTCATGGATTCCTTCTGTGTGTTAACAGCATTTAGCTAAATATTCCAGAGGGACTGACCTGGTTGTGTGTGAGGGTGTGTTTAGCTCTTCATTCAGTCACACACCATTTGAATGATTTGCTTCTGGGTACTCCCTTGGTTTTCAGACTAAATAATGGAAGTATCCATACATTTAGGGTGTGATGTGCTGTATCAGGAAGCAACTATTAAAACTTATCTTTTTAAATTCAGGTGATGCAAACACTTACATGACAACATACGTCATACTCATCATCATCATCATCTCTCAGAATTAATAGGGGTTTAACTATGCAGATTAAAATTTGAAATTCTGTTTTGGGAGATAGGTAATTACAGAGTTTCTTCTCGGTCAGCCTGGCCTGATTTAATAGCCCCTTAAGTTTATGTTAAACTAGCTGGTGAGGGTGTTGTCAATCCTGGTGATACTGAGAGAAAGTGAGAGATCCAAGTTTTGTAAGACCCTCTGTGGACACAACTGACAACTGTGGAAATTTGGTTTCCCCATAGGTACATGCTCCTTCCCTGCTCTCCCTCTACCGCAAGCACAAAAACATCACAACTCTCTTTCATTCCCAAATCCCTGTAATCCAGATTCCAGCTACCCTCAGTATAACAATATTCTTGGCTGACTTGTCCCCTTCTCTTCCCACACCTGTGCTTCAAATCCTTACGCCCCAAGATCCCTACACTCTAGCTGTAGCTGCTGATAGGCACTGTACCCTCATTGTCTCCGTCGGGTCCCCATATCTGTAGCCAGTGACACCCTACAGTCTCTGTGCCTTTACCTCACTGTCCGAACATCTTCACATACATCAACTTAGGACACTGAGGTTGGGTCAGCAAACCTGAGCTTCTTCAAGTGCATCCACAGCAACTTATTCTGCATAAATTAAGTTGGCTTATTACTGTGTATGGAGAAGGAGTAGTCAGAAGGAGGAGAACCTTACAGAGCTGACAGCCACAATATGTGGACTATGAACCGCAGACAAACCTTGGTCCCATTCACCTCCTGTGCCCCCACTCTTTTTATTTGGCTCATAATAAATGTCCCATTCTTCGTGTGGTTGCTCAGGAGGGAAATGGAGAAACAAAGGCTGGTTGAAGTTTTTCTTATACTTCTTTCCTCACTTTCTTCCACTCAGAGAGAAATTCCAGATACTTGCCAAGACTTCTGTTTCCTCACCCTATTTTTTAGAATTTGTATGAACTTACCTTTGGGCTACTATAATATCTCTGCAGTCTTGGGAAACACATTTCACTACCCTTCTGTCTGTTTTCCTTTCCTATGCACACTTTAGATGGATGATATCCTTTAAAAAGACTTGGTTTATTCTGTGTTTTTATAACAATAGGACTCTGGTCCCATAACTGAAGTTAAGTGAAACATAAATAATAATTGATGAAATTATCACACTATTTTTGAATGATCTAATCACAGATCAACAAGAACAGGGTTGGTTACTGCTTTCTCACTTTATTCATAGGGGCGATATAAACATTAAAAAAAATTGCTTTGCTTTAACTGGAAGAATCAGGGTAAAAGATCCTTCAGAAGCTTTCAGCAAATCCACTTTCCTTCTTTTCTATGAATGCCTTGGTCCCAAATCCTTTTGTTCATTGCTAGAAAATTGTGAAGGTGAGCTTCTTCCTATATGGAAGATGAGAAAAGGAAGTGTCCCTTTTGTACTTACAAAAACACTTGCAGAGGTGAGCAGATAGTACCAGCATTTGTGGCTCCTGTAGGCTGGAAAGCTCTAGGGAGGTATCTCAAGAAGACAAAGTTAAAGTGCTATCAGCAGCAGGTCTAAAAAGCAGCAGAAGGTTTCCTGTGCACCAGAGCTCACACTGATAACTGGCTAGCTAATGAAGCAGCTGAGAACACAATAGTTATTTCTTGTCCTCCCAGAAATTTTCTACTTTCTTATTCTAGTCAGGTGTCAAGATGAGGGAGAGTTTCCAGTGGCTGAATTGGCATAGGGTCACAAAGGACATAAAAGAAAACAAAACTATATTTCAGAAAAGTACAAATTCTAATTTTGCTCACATTTATTGAATTTAATATATACACACAGCTAATTTGTGTTTCATTAAGTGGAATATTAAAGGCATTGCAGGATCTTGCCTTTATTTCCTAGGATCTGTTATCCTGATGTTGTACTCAACATTCTCCACAGACAAGGAAAGCCACAGGCAGCTTGCCTTCTGCTCCAGGTTGGCTTCAGCTGTCACCTATATCAGAAGACTTCTGATTGTGTCTAGACAAGGGACTTTGGCTACCTATTTGTACAGGTTAAACATCTAAAGCTTCTAGCATATGCTTATAGTTAAACACGTAGTTAGCTTTTGATTGTAGAAAATAATTAAATGAGTGAATCCTTTGTCTCTGCTGCTAAAGATCCCATCTCACTTTTGTGGGGGGAATGTTTGAGAAGCACTTTTTGATTTGTGCATTTTATCAGAGGTCTTGCAATGACTTTTAGGAAGATGTTCAGGTCATAAATCTAATGAGTACATCTATCTGTGTCTTTATTTTTTTAAGTAACATAAGTAATTTTCCCAAAATGCAAGATTATTATAATCTCTGCCATAAACATGACACTTAAAATATTCTAACATAGGTGGGGTCCCTGCAAAACCAAGAATCAGAAGCTAGGGTCACAAGAAAAGTTGTCCAGTCATTTTATGTTAAGCTTTCAGAATATTGTACATCAGATATTGGTAGCTTTGAAGGTTATTAAAATTCTTTCCTTCAGTAAACTGTATTATACATGAACAATAAGACAGAATTCTGGAAATGCTCTGAGATTTTGAAAAGTACAGAAACAGAGATGGGTCAGATGACCCTAGACTTGGGTTGCCTGGCAAAAAGACAGCTAGTTACACACTAGTATACTTTGATTTTTCTTTAGCTGTGTTGACTCTGGACATCTGTGAAACATGGTATTTAAATTTAAAGGAAAATCTGAAGCTTTTTGAAGTGTTTGAATTATGGAGAAGCTGTAAGAATAACTCATAATACATCTTAATCAGAAAATGAGTCCGGGAGTCAAAAAATTTTGCATTCATGGACTCTACACCAGGAAAAAAAAAATATACTGCTGATTATGCTGTCTTCCCCCAATGCTAAATAAGATGCACATTTTTTAATAACAGTAGTTTATGCTTTGACTAAAAATCAAAGCTTTCAGATGCCTGCATCGTAAGAATTACTGTAAATAATTCAGTTAGACCCTAAGGTAAAAATCAGTACAAACATTTAGAAGCAGTGACATGAAGATTCAGGAGTCCTGAAATCTATTAGATCTCTTTTCTCCTCTGTGAAAAATGCCAGTGTTGTATTGGGCTGATCCTACAGTGTATATCCCAGCCCATTGCAGTAATTCATATCTAATTGTGTGTTCCTGCTTAATTGATCAATCAATAGTCACCTGACAGTCCCTGTAATCGTATCATGTAATGTCAGTGATAACTAAGCGGGCTGCCTCTCAAATGCAATGTTGTTGGTCGTTCTCAATACTACTGGGGGTTTGTTCCAAACATAAGTTTAAAAATCTGTCATTCTTCCTGTGCTAACATCTTCTAGGCTTTCCCATTGCTGTGTTTCCACCCCAAGATATTAGACTACCACATATACAGGCAGAGGGGCGGGAAGCATTTAGCGTGCCCACACTGAACTGCCCGGGGCAGGCTGAGGTCTGTCTGGCACTGTCTTCTATATATCTTCCCATACAGCCGATTTCCTATTTATGTACCTGGTTCTGGGAAAATACGGGCAATATATAGCTGAGCAAATAACTAAGGGTAAATAATTTCATGAAATTTGTGCATTTTTTAATTTCTGCAAGTACCTTCTGACTGTTTATCTTGACTTAAAATTATTTTGACGTAGTAATTGTGGATACAAATATCTTGAATAGTGTCAGTCTGCCATATTTGCTTGACTTTCATGAGATTTGCAATCTTAGACAGTGCTTGAAGTTCTTCTCAGCCATAATTATAATTAGGTAAATATTGTGAATAACTGGATATGTCTGCAGTTTTCAGGAGTACTCTGCTTAATATTCTTGGATTCAGAAGTGAGTCTTCCTGCCAATAATCCACAGACAGTGAACCCAAGAAGGAGTCAGCACAGTTCATGAAAATTCATTAAAAATTTAAACAAACATTCACAGATTGATTGTTTTTGTAATATGTAAAACTTCTGTAATTATAAACACTTCATAAATTTGTGACTTGACAGCAGCGAAATGGATGCTAGGAGGTAGCAACCTGAGAATGGGTGTTACGGGAAAAGACTGCTAGGACACAAAAAATTGATGGTGGGACTAATGTTGTGAATTGTCAGTTTGTGTGGGTGCAGGTGCACAGCACATGGAATCGTGGCGAAAGCTGCATTTCCTGCAAAAAAGAGAAATTGAATCTTTGTTCTTTCATGGGGGGAAAAAGTGCACTGAGTTACCATGACTCTATCCTTTGTTATAAAATAATTTTGTTAATGCACATACTGCAGCAACTAGTGGATATTTATTGCAAGAAGTTACCAAAGCATTATGTATACCATTGTCTGTGGGTACATATGGCTTTGAATAGTTCATTATTTTTGTAAAGTGAATGATTCAGTGACCCTGGAAGAAAGATGTGTGTGTGATGAAGTTGAGCTAATAAAACGTTAGTTATGCTAGAAGGAAACCACAGCTTGAAGGCTGTTGAAGAAAAACAGAGGATTGTAACAGAGACTCCCCAAAAGTTCAAGTATAGGATAATTGCAGAGGGCTGCAAAGCACAAACAGGGAACAATACTAGAGGTGCCAGGTCTATTAACACAGATCACCAATGGTCATTTCCTGGTCATTAATGAAATGCAACCTGGAGGACTGAGTGGAACTTGTTTCAGACATAAAAAAGAGAACAAAGAGCAAGTATTGCACACATGTGAAGCTTACATTGCATAGTAAATTTGAATACACCATCAAACTGGGAACTAGTGAGAAAAGAGCAAATAAGCACAGTGTTAGCGAATGTAAAAAAAAAACCCTGTGCAGACCCAGAGTGAGGAGGAAGCATCAGCTTCAGTGCTTCTCCCACAGAAGAACTTGTGGTGCTACCAGTTTATCATAATCCCATGCTTATGCTTCTCTTCAAGGAAGATTGGTACCCTGATTTTAGGACCCAAGCAAAAGGGTGGAGATAATGCCAGAGAAGGATGTAGATATGAGAAAGTTTTTGTATATCAGTTTTGACTCCATAATTATCAGGAATGAACTGTAATAGCTGTATAATTATAGAATAATTTAGTTTGGAAAAGGATGTCTGAATGTCACCTGGTCAAATTACCTTAGAGCAGGACCAAGCAGATGATATTATTTAGGGCTTCTCTAGTTTTGAGTATCTCTGGGGGTGGAGGATTCACAGCCTGTGCAGTCAACCTGTTACAACCTCTTACCACACAAGGTGAAACATTTTCTACTAACACAGAATTGTCTTGTTGGAAATCATGCCTGTTGCCCATCATGCTATCGCTGTACACGTCATCTACACGAGCTTGTAGTGGGTGTCTGGCGTTCTGTACAGTTAAGGGGGAAGTTGAGAGAAAACAACTTCACCTCAGCTGCATCAGTGATTACGGTGCAATCAAGCTTCAGAAATCCGAATACATCACCTTCGATTGCTGGAAGCGCCATTTCATTCATGCTCCAGGGCAAAACATCTTCTCATCACCGCATGCCCAGGAGTCTATTTAAATAATACAAATGAGCCCAGTGGTGATGAATAGCTTACCGTTTATCCATAGCTATGATATTTTGTCATCACCACCTGATTGAATTTTCTATTATACATTAATGATAGGCAAAGCTGAAAATGTTCAGATTTCATGTCCCACTTCCTACCTGGATCATCACATTTTTAGAATCAACAATACTTTGAATTGCAGATCTCCTGGAGAATATGTTTTGTATTTAGAAGGAGCATAAGGCACCCTGTTCTGGTTCTTGGACAGCCACATAGGCTGTACTGTACTGTTTACGCCTAAAACAAATCCCCAGAAGGTGAAAACGTTAACTAAATTTTTGAGAGTTTTGAGAAAAAACAGGGAATTGGATTAAATTTCAAATGAATGCCTTTGTTAAATCCTTACGTGTTTCACAGCAACAATCAATAGAAACCAAATATTTTTAGGGAAAGCATGTAAACATTTCAAATCCCTCTGTAAGGACAGCAAAGTCTATGTTTCTTCAAACTCAGAGAGTGCTTTCAAGTGACAACGGACTTGACTGCTGGAAGAATATGGAGCCTCAAGATACTATTTTGTCTTCTGAAGCTTCTTTACAATTTTTGACCAAAGAGACTGGAAAAGTTGTTTCGCACAGAGTGATCCCTTTGATCATTCCCAGTGGATTACATGAAAGAGTGCTTTTAAAAACAAACTGAAGGCGTACATACACAGTTCACAAAAATCTCTTACTGATGTTTTTTATCTAATTAAGTGAGAACATAATAACATTTTCATGGATACAGAAGTATTTTTCATCTGCATATCTGAAAGCACTCTAACATGCCCTAATTAATTCCATTCCAAAGTTCCATTTCACAGATAATTAAAAGGAGAAATAGAGCAAAATGTCCATCTAGTGATCCCACCATTGGTTTTAAAAGGCACAGAAGTGAGATGATGTTGTTCCAATACAGAGTCAGCAGAAGCTATCTGAAATCGTCATCTGTGGTCAGGCGAAATGGATGTATTTGCTTGGACATCAGGAACCCAGTTCGATAGCAACTATGAAATGGGAAAAGCCCCAAGGTTTTTACTTTTTTCTAACAACACAACTCATTTCTTCCATGCACAAAGCACACCTCCTCTGAAGGTTCTGAAGCTTTCTTACTTTCCTGGTTCCTATTTGGAATGAATGGGAGAAACCATGCAAGGAATACTATAGGAAACCACAGCCTCTTATTTTCAATATTACAGAAAAGCAGACAAACTGGAACTTAAATTTTAAAAGCTAATTCCAATTCAAGTTCACCTGATGTGAACGCACCCCCCCAAAAAAACCCTTAAAAATTATCTGAAACACAAATAAATGAGTGAATGAACATATAAATAACCTTCCCCAGTAACAATAAAAGCAAATATAGGTAAACCAGGTGCTGAGAGCACAACTGTGAGACAAGGAGAGGTTTTATTTCTCTTGCTCTAATACTTTGAGTGTAACATGGCTGTAAACCAGCAGGCAGTCCTAAACACCAATAGAAAAAGTTTAAATCAATGTGAAAGAACAAGGTTTCCAACTGCAGCCTTTGTGATCTTAAAAACAGCACTTAAGAAGCAGAAGAAACCCAATGGATTCACTGGACAATTTTATGGGTGTCACAGACGCTGAGTCTCCTTGGCGGCGTCAGCAGGTAAATCCTCTGCAGTGGTGCCCAAACCAGCAAGAACATTGGGAATTTACAGCAAGGGGTCTGGGCACGGTCTTCAGGCTTTCATCAATGAAAAGCATTCCTGTTGCTTGGGCAGTGTGCCTGGTGGGGCTTCCTCTTGGTTGTGTCCACAGGAGAATTGATTCTGCAAAAGTCTGCCATGTGTGTACTTGAAATAAATCTCACACAGCTCAGATTTATTTCTTAGATGATATTTTCAACAGTAGAATTTTTAAGTTGTGTCTTGCCCTCTCTCCCTACATCCCCAAGTCAACAGCAAAGCAATTGTTTAGCCCTGGCCTCCTGAAGATAGAGCTTTTTGCTTTTTTTCCTTTTTTTTTTTTTTTTTTTCTTTTTAAACTTCTGGTGGCTTTGTGATGTCATAGCTACCTAGCCGATGAGCTGGGTGGCACAGGCTGCATTCTTCCTCTTTCCAATTTCATCATTCCAAATTTTTATGTTTTACTTTTAATAAAGTATATCAGTTATATTTGAATGGAAGAAAGAAGGGTTCTTTTGCTTGTGGGAGAATCCAAAGGACCTGTCCTACAGAGTTTTATGGTACTGAAAAACACAGCTGAAATATGAAATACACTGAGGAAATTCCATATACATGTGCTTATTTTGAGAAACAGATTCCAGCATTTAGTTTCTGAAACAAAACTGGTCTGAATGATTAGCCCTTCACACCTCTATGATAACAAATGTACATCTGCAAAGGAGACAACACTTTTTAACTGTGTGTGAAATTTTGAATTAATTCACTTTTGTGATTTAACAGATCTCAGATCTGAAAAAGATAGGAGATGGGTACTGTTCATGATATTACTCTTCGACTGATCTTTGATTGGTATACTGTTCTTCCTAGAAAGGATTAGTGATAAGGATGATGGTCTTTAGTCCAGGACAAGCTTCCACAATTACTGCTGAACTGCCCGAGTTACTTGGATTCTTAAGAGTTCTGCTATTTGAATTCAGCTGTAAGAAGTTGTATTTCAAACCTGTAAACTAATGAAAACTCCTTTTTGACTGTCAGGAGATATTCTCACAGAGGCATAAATCAGAGTAGTTTTAGGAATCTAACTTGAGCATGGTATAGAGGAACATAGTTAGAAAATAAAATCTTGCTATACTTAAGGCAGACAAAGGTGGATGCCTGCATAGTCAGAGTTCAGTCCTGGGTATTACATATAATGATTTTTTTGTGTGTCCGTTGTTGGAAACAGGTTTCAACAGGTTGAAAGCAGGTCAATGAACAAATTATCTGAAAAATATGAAGTCTGTGGATGTATAAGGATAAAGTATCTGGAACTGGCTTGATTAGTATTGCTAAACCTTCACACAGAAAAAAATAAATGCTTTTAATAAGTACTTGTATAGAAATAAGCTACTTCTGGTCTTCTAAGTTTTCACCATTGTTTCTCAGCACTTGCTTCCCTGGTGAACAATGCAATAGTAATCGTTTTTTTCTGAAAGGTGTCAATTTTTGGATCTTTCTCTGACACCTACCATCAAGGTTGTCAAGGTGGATGGAGGAGAGGAGTAGCTGGGGCGGAATTGCACAGCTGTTGCTGAGACAAGCTCACAGGCACAGTTCTTTGCAAGGTCCATAGCTAATGGCATACATTGGCTGTAAAGGTAAACATTATTTCAGGGAAAAAAGGAAAGCAGTTTGAAAAAGGTCTATAACTCATGGAAAACTACAGAAATTCACTTAAAATACAAAGGTCCTAAACTGGCACCATCCATCTGAAGAAAAACATGCTTAAACGTGAATGATCAGCCTGTTAATTTAAAGCCTTCATTGTGTCCAGGTTCTTAACACCTGAAAGCAAGTTGCTCTGTAATTTAGTACTAATGATGATTTGATGCTGTAAATGTGTTAATACTGTGTAAATGCAATGGCAAAGTGTTTTAAGAGCATAGACTCAAAACGCTGCTCTGTCACAAAGTGAACCTTTCATACAGTTTGTAATGCTAGTTAAGTCAAAAACAACCAACGTGCTTTGCTGATAGAGCTAAGCTTTTTAGTTTGCAAAATATAACACGGAAAGATAATTCACGTCTGTTGAAGTTAAAAGTTGGGTTTTTTTAGCTTTGAAGGTAGCAAATATATTGCACACCTGCACCACAGTATTTTACAATGCATTACAGTCACTTTTCTCATATTGGTATGTGTATATGTGTTAAGGCTTTTATATTTAGCAGAAAGAGAAATATCCATAGCATGGTATCGACCTAAAGAAGATGGCAAATGTTACTGCATGACATTGAAAGTACATACAGGATGACCTTGGTAATTTTTTTGTCATAGAGACATTACGTGACAATGTTTGTCTTATATACAGCTTAATAGTCATGAGCATACCTGCTATTTTTATATATTTGCAGAATTGCTTGGGCCTTCTGCTACATTGTAGTTTAAAGTAAAGGAAGGTTGTTAAGCTACTAAAAGTGGTAATGAAATTTACGTGATCTGGCAAGTTATGAGAAACTATCTGGGCTCTGCTCTGAATTTTAACTATAAGAATGACAAGAAGAGGAAGCTTCCTTACTAGTAATTTTATTTCTTAAAAAGAACGGCCTCTTCCACTCCAGACAGAATTATCATTAGTTTAAGGCTGTGACGGAAAAATTCAAAGGAAACAAAACACATAAATCCCAAGTGATAGGTTATGCATTTACATGCATAAAGATAAACTTATGCATGTACAATTACTTTCATTTAATCATGTTGTATACCAAAAAGCTTATCCGTTATTAGTTGACATCAATGCAATTTCAAGGAGCACTTGACAATGTTGTTTTTTTTGAGAGAAAATGAAAAAATTAGTTTGCTTTCTGAACCTCTGGACTCACAATAAATTTTAAAAATGGTCTGAGCAACTTGTTCTGTGAGCTGATCTTTCTAAAAGTACATTATCAACATTTTCTTCCATAGGACTTCTTATCTGTTATAGGGGAACCTTGGAGCTAACAAAAGGTTTTTTGCACAGGAACTAGAACATACAAAACTTTATTCAACCTGCATGTCCCTCAGCAAATAATGGTCTGATGGAATCCTCAGGACATATGGATGTTTTCTAAAGCTTAAAGTCTCCATTTTCTAACTGGTATGGAAGGGATAATGACAGTGGCTGTCTTGCTGAAGCGCTTTTTGAGCCTTTGAATTCAAAGTGCTATATAGGAACACAGTCTTTTATCATTTAATTTCAGATCCTGGCCAGAATAAAGAATTCATGGCGGGTGAAAATTGAAGACAGTGGCTGAAAGGAATGAAGTTAGTACAGAAACCCTTAAAGCGCAAAACTGTTCAGATCCTGTTCACTATGACTTTCAGAGTAATTGCAAGTCATTTTTTATCCTAGCTAAACTGATTTGCCTGTCTTCCATTACTGCTATTGCTCCTACTGCATATATTTTTTGTTTCTCTTGCTTTTGATCTGTCAGTAGCACATCATATGTAATGACTCATACCTGTTCTTTTTTTTTTAATAATTTATTCACTGCATAGGACACTTTAGTACTATACTGGAAAAGACATGCCATCCAAATGAATAAATGATGGTAATTTTAAAATATAATAATTTAAAGATGCAATAGCAATGTAGGAATGCAATTGCTAAGAAGAGGAAATGTTGCATTTACTATTTTTAGTCTTGTAAACATAATCAATTTAAGCTTAACATACATGACCATTATAAGAGGGTTTGAATTTTAAATTTGTTCTCTCTGAAGAAATTGACCAAACCCCCAGTGACAGGAGTATTCAGAACTGTACCTCATATCTGTAATTGCCACCATAATTCAGAAATTTTCTATTTAGGCTCCACTTAAAAATGGACAAATTCTAATCACAAACCTCATGAGGGCAATTCTTCCCCTTTTTTAATAGGTTAGATTTATTCCACCGGTGTACTTGGAACGTAGGACTACTAATGGCTATATCCATTCTTCTGCTCTACTGAAGCAATATACTTGGGGTGGTCTGGAATAAAGCATAAGCAAAATGAGCACTAGCTGAAGGTGGGCTAGAGGTCTCATAGAAGAAAGTCGTGTTTGCATAACTCAGTAAAACTGAATTGTTTTGTTCTCCTATTTGAGAACAAAATCTCTTTTTGGTTGTGTTTATTTTGCTCTTTCTTTTATTGCAGAGAATTTTTTTTCTGCATCTGGAAACACAGGCTGGCTACCGGTTATTGCAGAGGTTGTCCCATCTAGCCAGGTATTGCAGATCTTATGTTCTTCGTAAGCATCTTCATTTGTTCATCACATTCACACATTCCTCGTTTGTGTTGGTAGTCCTTGACACAAGTGTGCAGGCCTCATCATCACATTGATACATAACGAGGAATCTGAAGTCAGGTGTTTGAAACTAATATTAAACATTTTGCATTAACCTGACTAATAAATAAAATCATATCATTTCACTGTAGCAAGATAATGGCAGCCTGTGGAAGTGATACTTTGCTCCCTACTCAGATTAAAGTTTGTTTTAGAAATAAGTAAAAAATGTACTTTCCTAAATTAGTAAAATAATTACTTTTCTAAAAGTAATACTATCGAAATCTGCAGGTCTGACCTTGTCTTGAAGTTTTCTATCTGAATGCTTTTGAAAGACACAGTTTTTCATCCTGGTTCAAATCTCTAGGACAGAATACGGCCCGTTGGCTTACACTTGGTTTTCACACATCACTCCTGCACCCTGACATACACACAGACAACATTGGATAAATTCCTCATGTTCAGAAGGACTGAGAAAGGTATACTTTCGGTTGATTTAAAGGGAACATTTTGGCTGAATGCACAAGGCAAACATAATCTTATTTCAATAGCGTAACGTTCTAGCAGGCAGGCACCGCCAACTGGAGCCCAGGTTTTGCAGCTGCAGCTCAGGGATTCCCAGACAAAACACTGCAAGGACATGGAAAAGGGGCCGAACCTTGAGATTCACATTTGAATAAGAATCTTTCCTAAGGTTTGAAGGTGTTTGACTTAACTTGCTTTTGCTCTGTGGTTCTCTGGTAGAGCTTGGTTTGGTTTGCTTCAGAAATACAAAAGCCTTATAAGAAACAGCTGAGACCGGGAACTCCAGTCCCACTGGGCATGAATGCTCAGCTCGGAGGCTTAAGCAATCACCTCCTCAGCAGAAGACCTTAGATCGATTAAGAAAGTCTTTTCCAAAATTATTTTTGTGTTTAAAACTTTTTTTTTTTTTTTAAAAAAGATTGTCAATTTCTATTAGGAAGATAAATTCCAAAGAACAGCAGGCTTTTTTGGGTGGCGGGAGTGAATTCATAATCATTCTTTAGGCATTAAAGAAGATCCTCCTCAAAACAAGGGGTGTGCAGTGGTGACAGTATTGAAGGAGTAAGAATATGCTATGACTACTTACATAAAGGACAAGTTAACAAGTTGTAAATTAGATGTAAAGGAATCCTAAGAAGGCATGGTGGCTTGGTTTGGTTCGGACAGTAAAGCCATGAAGAAGATGTTCCAAAATTAGTTACACTCGGTTTCATTTCTGGTCTTTAACGTTTGGTTTAGGGGACATTCCATCAAAACACTGGTTCACTTAAAATAAGTGTAGGTTTGCTAACATGCCCTCAGATTTACAGGAAACTTTAAAGGTAGTTTGATTATATTATGTCTTTTATATGAAGTGCAGAACCTTTTGCATATCGTCAAGTATCTTCTGAAGTCGCAGGGGCTGTAAATGAAACTCAGTTGTCAAAACCACAGAGGAAATATCCTGAAGGAAACAGGTTCACTATTCCAGGGTTTTGGGAATTGAATGGCAAAAAATAGGCGTTGGGTCTCTTGTTTCTTTGGATTTGGTGAGAGCAAGTTAGAAAGGTTAAACAAAGCTGGAATATGGTCCTACAAGCCCGTGAATGGTGTTCAGCTGCTCATGTGGCAAGGTTAACCAGAAAATTCTGTGGCCTTTCTCTATAACAGGCTGCTTATTTAATGCTCATTATTTCCAATTAAAGAGGCATAAAGGAAAGATATAAATTATAATTTAGGTGACAAATTATAAAATAAACTTAACAGGGACTTAATAAATTCAAGTACCAACTGGAGATTAAATAAATTCAGCAGATGTTATTCTCTAATACACACCATACTCCATTAAAAACAAAATGGAGAAATGAAGTCTAATGATGGCTTTTGAAATTATTGAATGACATATGCTAATCCTTTTTAATCCTAAACTTTCCTGCTAAGAAATTTGGTCGTTTTAATTAATATACACTGAGTAGGTCTCATTTGCTCAGAGCTGGTTAATGCACCAAAAGATGATGACTGGAAACATCCACTCCTCATCGTACTCTGTGTGCTGACCCTCTCCCAAGGGAACGGGGCAGCTGCAGGTGCTGAGCTTTGCAAGCTGCACCCTCCTAAGCTTCGGGACAAGTTTGGTAACTCCCACGGGCCACAGTTTTAGCCCAAGACAGCTTTAGATTGAACTAATTTATATCAAATTGCTGTTGGTGCACTTCCTCCTCCAGACTGAGAAACAGACTAGGATAAAATCTTTGGGGAATCTCCTTGTATCCTTTGGGTAAGTTTTCCATCTTCTATAAGCAGTTTGGGCAGGGAATGGAAGCAGTAACATATGTCTACGACAAAATTAACAAAATACTGACATTTCATGTGGTTTTCCATTGCCATTACAGAAGCAGCCTGGGCAAAGTTTGTGTAAATATTTGATTACTGAGCTGGACAAAATATGTCTCTCTTATTCCCTTAAAGCCAAGAAAAGGCCTTATATAAACTTAAAATTATGTATTCTGTGTCTTGATCATCCTATTAAACTGATCATTCCATTTGCCACTACATACTTGCAGCATTACATCATCACCATCATTAGTCAGAATTATTGAATGAGGAGACATCTGCTTGCCTTACTGATGATTGGTTTGCACTTTGGTAGAAAGATACCTTGCTAGGCTTTTTGTTTTTTAAGGGAGCAGGTTTTCATTATGTATTTTCAATATTTCTTTTCAATATTTCAGCCCCTGTTCTTAGCGTAAACTGATAGAAAACCTCTGAAATGCATGTAATTGAATGGAAAAATTGATTCAAAATCAGATTTTCTTAAAAATGTAACAATTTTTAAATTTATGAAAATTATGTTCTCTTGGAAATCCTGAAAAAAAAAAATATTTTTACAATGTCCAGTTTAAGCATTGCCTAAGAAGTCAGTTGTTTATGAATGCCCTTTCCTGTCTTTTCTGGTCCCGTATTCCTGTAGTGTCTCAGTTGGAGCAGCTGACCAGCATCCTAAGTATCATTAAATAATAAATCAGTAAGCAGTATTAACCTCATCATAGTCCAGGTCACACAATGCAACATTTCTGAGGATTCTTATTAACTCTTTTGGATTAGTAAACTGGAAATATACTTTGCCAATGAAAGGAAGGAAGAAGATGCAAGGAGAAAGATCTTTGTAGGTTCTGGTTCTCAGAGTGGAATAACTTCGTCCTGAGAAGGATTAGCACCATTCCCCTCTGCAGTGGTTGAGTTTCCTTTCACATGCTGATTTTATTTTACAATGTGTTTGGGTTTATTGTGTTGAACATACATTGAAAGATTATTTATTTTCCCTAATCTTATCTGATGACAGAAGGAGAGAAGCAGAGGGGAGTGACTTGTGCTGGACATTTCTGGGCAGCAGCTGACAGTGGCCACCCTCTGGTATTTGAACCTCTGTCCAGCCCCTGTGACCTCTTTTGGTGATTCTGGTAGGGTTTCCTTTCAGTAAAGGTGAGCAAAACAGAACTGGGAAAAGAAGGAAAAAAAAACCCCAAACCATTCTTCAACACAGGAATAACAGTTTAGGAGAAACACATTACCTGCCTATTTCCTGTACTTGCTACTAATTCAGGCTAAATACTTCTCCGGTTCGCCCCTTTTGTGCCATGAAAGGCATTCATTACTCTAAATGCAGTTTCAGGCTTTGTGTCAGCTTGTAATAGTGCAGTTTATCACCACAGCAAGAGCAAAAAAGCACAGAAAAATTAGGTTAATCAATACCACTGCAGTGTGTTTGACATTACATTCAGGAAAGGTTTAGCATGTCATTCCTAACTACGGGCCATAAACTGCCTGAGGTCTGCGTGTGCTCTTGATGTGAATGCTGGTTCTTCATGCAGATCGAGGGCAGAATATAGCCGTAAACTTTTGCTAATCACGCACCCCCTGCAGACCGCTAGCACCTTGGATCGTAAAAAATGCCACACCGCTGCTTCCAATATTCCTCCTCCTGAAAAAACTTGCAGTGCTTCTGAGCCTCTAATTGGCAGATGTAGGCAAAACCCCTAACCAAGTGTTCTGCTTAAAACCTGTGCCTAAAAGCAATATATATATATTTATATATATATATATATATTTAACATTTGAAAGTATTTGTTCAGTGTTTGGCGGACAGGTATTTGTTGTTAGGGGCTTGTGTTTGGGCTTTTATGAGCATATTGGTACCTTTACACCAGATCAAGGTGGGAAATGACAAACTGACACAGGAGAAAGTATTTTTGAGACACGTCATTAGCGAGGGATGGGATGTAGCACAATACGCTTACAACCACAGGGAACTTAGGGAGGAAAAAAGGCTTTTTTTTTGTACTGTAAAACCACTGAACTTCCAAAATGGTGCAGATTTCCATCTATGATAAAAAATTTTTGTGAATCATCTTATTTATGGAAATACCATACTCTTTTATACTGAATGGGAACATGAGCAAATGCTGGTGATGTCTGCGCTGATGCTCTGTGTGGTGACAATCACCAGGTTATGACACCTTTCTGTAACACGGAAAGTTTACTCCTGTGCCTTTCATCTCAATACTTCCCATAGTCTTGTGTGTCGTAATCACCTGTGAAGTAAGAAAATTCCATCTTTAACTTATTTGTTAAAAATATGAATTTGGTTGAAGTTTGCTCAGAGCAAGGGCAGAGCACCATGGTTTTTAGCATTGTACAAGGCATTGGTATAGTTTACAACATATTTTCTATCAGTTATTTAAATAAGATCTTGTTGAAGATGCGTCATCATTTCCTCTAAATCCGCAGTAAAATATTCCTTTCATTAAGAGATGCTGTATGCAGTTTATACAATTAATAGTCTGAGATAAAGTTCAAAGACTCAGGGATGAATATCACTCAAATTTACAGAAACCTGCATTCCAGATCTTTAGTAGACTGAAAGGGTCATTACTGAAATCAGTAGGGCTATACAGACTTGCTCCAACTCCAAATGTGGACTGGAATGTTTATCTTAAAGCTAATTTAAAAATCTTTCATCTTGAAATTGAGTAAGAAGTTCAAAAATATAGGCTTTCCTGCAAGAGTTTTGGTATGAGTGTGATTTCTACTTGAATGAGGCCAAAAGGGCTACTCTCAGCATAAATTAGAGATAAAACAGAAAGAGGAAAAAAGGACAATTAGAAAGATTACATTGGTCAGCTGATAAGGCTTGAGTACAAGTGAGATATGTTCATTGAATTAACCCTGAGCTTTATTATACTAAGAGTCAAGTTCTAATGTGCTATTAAAATTTCACAACCTAAGGTTTATTTCCGATGTCTTTTTCTACTTACATTTTTGGTATGCTAAAAAGCCTTTCCCTGCCTTTAGATGAATTTATATTATAGTCAGAGGGGACCATTATGACCATTGAATCTGAACTTTTTATAATGCCTGCCATGCGTTTTGAAGCAAAATAATACTATTTCCTCCATAATAATTTGTATTTATATGTCTGTTATTTTTTTGCACAGTATTTCTACTAAGCGAGATATGCGGATTTCACTGGGGACAGTGTCTCACCCTGAGATTTAAATTGATGTGTAGGGCAACTCATCCCTGCTATTCTTTTATTTCTGACTATTATTCAGAGATTAGGTAGCATTTTGTGGGATATGCTTTCCGAAGCCTTCCAGTGCTTATGTCTGAAATGCTAGACATTTGGTTCTTGAACTTGTAAATATTCATTCAGAAGCACATTTAAGTGCTTATAGATTTATTTGTAAAACTGGGTCTTAAAGAATAGCATTTTAAAATCAGTATTTTGAATCATTTTGTTTGATTTTGTTATTGACTACTATTATCATCATAATTTCTAATCATGGCAGAATATATATTTCTGAAAAGCTGGAGGGCAATACTCAGGCTTCCAGCTCTGGAACATACCCTCCTGGTAGCCAGTTCCTCGTATTGCTTTGCTATATTAGCATGTCATTTGACAGAGGAGGAAGGACAGAAGCAGGCTCCCTAGTCAGTTATTCATATATATTAAGATATTTCTCCTAAAGGAATCTGTGTTATTCACGCTTGCGGGCTCAAGTATAATATGCTCATTACAAATGCAAACTCAAGGAGGAGTCCAGCTGTGATTCTGGATGAAATTATCTAGAGGAATTTTGCAGTTGTAAGCCAAATGTCAAATTCAGTGAGAATCCAAGGGGATAGTAATATGATGAGGGTGGCAACAGAGGTCCCTTGGACCACAGAGCGATTCACCTAGTCTTGGGGCCCCTTCAAGTGCTGGCAGCAGTGCAGGGGATGCTTGTAGGCAGACCAGTGTCTCCGAGTACTTTATTCTGGCAGCTAATAATAAATCCACTGTGTATTTTATCAGCCCTGATATTCTCTGGATAATGGCCAAAGAGAAAAGCATTTATCTACCATGTGCATCTACTTAAATGCTGGAACAAATCTTCACTTTTATTAAACAAGTCACTCACTCATGGCCTTCATTTTTGCATAGCAAGTGGAAATGATTTTCTGGAGCATTTCTGTGCAATTATGCTCTTTCCTGGAAAAATCTACATTAGGAAGGAGATACTTTATTAATATCAAATGAAATGTTGTTAACCACCTAAAAGCCAAAACGGAATGAAATTTTGTTACTGTGCCTCTTTATAGACTTAGCATATGCCTCACCTCTTTTGTACACTGCATGTCATCCGAGTTCATTTAAATGAATTTTATACTGCCATATGATGTGGTGAAGTAAATAAAAGGAATGATAATCATCATGATTGGCTAAGTAGGAAGATTGGAAAATTGAGATTGGGCCCATTCGCTAGAATCCGGGGGGATTTTACAGTAATAATAATTTTACTGGGCTTTCAAGTGATTTATCACCTGGGAAAACCATGATAAAATTCAGAAGTGCTGTACTACTACATTATCAGACATTATTATGTGGGGAAAAAATGAAACCAAAAACTTTGGAACTCGATGTTGGGTTTGTGAAAAGCTGTTACCAGAGCTGTGTGGCACTTTGGCGTGCTGTACTGAGTGTATATTGATCATTCTGAAAAGTGTCATTTTTTGTTTGTAGAGATTCACGTGAAATTCAAGTTAGATTTCACATCTGCTCATGCCACTGGAACACTCCATGAATGACGTGGAACAATTCTCTATAGTTTATCAACAGACAATTGGAATGTTTCTTAATATTGTTTAATACCAGATTGTTTGATAAACAGGCAGGAAGACATGACTGCAGACAAGCATTTGGGTATAACTTCTGACATTATTGAAAACGTGTTTCAAGCTGTTTTAATTAGGTAGATGATAATTCTATGGCTAGAAACTGGAAGAACAACGTTTGGAAAGAATAGGCTAAAAACATAAAGGACTTTCTTATACCACAGCAAAATCTTCTAGCTGTTTAAAATAGATGCAAACAGCTCTGCTCTCCTCTGCTTGAGATATAAAGTAATAAAGCAATAAAGTTTATCTGAGTGTAGGTGATTATTTTTATCTAAAGTCGTTCTTTCTTCCTACTATTAGGATTAAATAATATTTTAGTTTGAGAAAACTAATTTAATGCCTAGTATTCCTGTAACATTGGGTACCTCTGCTTTGCCAACTGACTGCATCAGATACATCTAACAGATGCCCATTTGCAAATTTTTTACGTTAAGCATGTTCCTAGGGTATTTACCATTTACCAAGGTGGAGTTCCTCTGGGATGCTACTGAGAGCACAGAGCACCCCACGTGCGTTATGGGCAGAAGGTGCCATCCTTGGGAGGAGAGCACATTTTCTCTCAGGTCCAATTTGTTCTTTGTATATACAGAATCTTCTGTTTTAATGGCAAGACAATCTGAGATACAGAAACTTGTTTCACATCATCTACGAAGCACAGACAAACATTGTCTCTGTAGGATAAGCCACTGCTGCAAGCTTCATTGCTAGTAATGGTGCTAGAATCATACTGGTCCACAACACATGAACCCGTATCTTTCTGTCTGCATCATTCCAGTTGCTGAAGTAGATTAGCCCAATGACAACAACTAATAAGCTGATGTCCAAATTCTTTTTACTGGATGAAATACAATTGTTACAAAGACTACTGTAGGTGTGGACCTACCCTCAGTACTAGAGAGTAATAGATTCTGAAAGTAGGAAATGTCTAATGCTAAGGAAGCACTTTCAGCAAAAGGGTCCCAGATTGCAATGTCCTGTACATGTGTTTAGTACACCCCAAATTTAACACAATACTAAATCTTTTGTTGATAGATCTCTAATGTCTCTCATGATGTTTATTCTGGCTGTAGCATCATATGCTAGATCCATTCATGCCTCTCTGCATTTTTTCCATTAGCAGATGTCTTTACTGCATCCCCGTACAAAACATGTTCAGCAAACTATTTGAGTCGGCTAGCATCTGCTATTGTGTTATTAAAAGCATATTTTCCATCATTATTTGTCACAACACCTACAGGTAACCAAAACAAGTCAGCTGATTTTGTCTTGGGATATCTTGCACATAATTCTAACCTAACTGTAATATATCCAAGTAACCAGAATTAGTCTATACCCAACCCAATGGAGATTGCACATAGAAAAATAACAAATGTTAGAAGATGCCCTCAAAATCTTTGTTAATATATGGATGATATTATCAGTATTTCCTACTAGTCTATATATGAAATAATAGAACATCAGTGAAGGGGAAATATAAGAACTAAAAGAGAACAAGCAGAAAAATATCTTATTAAAAGCTCAAAACTTCCAGCAATATATTACAATTCCTGTTCCAGTTAGTGTTGACAGCATATGACATCACATAGTGTCCTGGTTTGGGCTGGGATGGAGTTAATTTTCTTTTCAGTACCTGGTGCAGCGCTGTGTTTTGGATTTAGTGTGAGAGCAATGTTGCTAACACACTGATGGTTTCAGTTGTTGCTAAGAAATGGCTCTGCTAAGTGAAGGACTTTCCAGCTTCTCCTGCCAGGTGAGGGCTGGGGGGACACGAGGAGCAGGGAGGGGGCACAGCTGGGACAGCTGACCCCAACTGGCCAGAGGGACATTCCATACCATAGAACTTCATACCCAGTATATCAGCTGGGGGCAGCTGGCCGGGACTGACCGATTGCTGCTGGGGGACCAGCTGGGCATCGTCAGTGAGGCGTGAGCAACTGCATTGAGCATCACCTGGGTTTGTCCCTTGCTTTTGGATTTATTGCTCTCCCCTTCTCCCTCCTTTTCATTATAATTCCTATTATTATTATTATTATTATTATTATTATTGGTTTTCCCCTCTGACTTTAATTTATTTTAATTATTGAATGGTTCTCATCTCAACTCTCGAGTTTTACATTCCTGTCCAATCTTCCCCCCCATCCCTTGGGGCAGGGGGCTAGTGAGGTGAGCAAGCAGCTGCATGGTACTTAGTTTCTGACTGGGCTCAAACCACAACACACAGGATGATTCTAATTGTGTTCTCAATTCTAAAGAGAGTACTAGAGTTTGTACTGGAATGAAGTTTGATCTCCTGTGAGGAAATTGAGGGCAGCCCAGTGGAGAAGGACTTGGGGGTACTGGTGAATGAAAAGCTGGACATGAGCCAGCAGTGTGCTCACAGCCCAGAAAGCCAACCGTACCCTGGGCTGCATCCGAAGACGGGTGGCCAGCAGGTGAGGGAGGGGATTCTGCCCCTCTGCTCCACTCTGGTGAGACCCACCTGGAGCGTTGGTTCTGCTCTGGTGTCCTCAGCACAGAAAGGACATGGACCTGTTGGAGTGGGTCCAGGGGAGGCCACCAAAGTGATGACAGAGCTGGAGCACCTCTCCTGTAAGGACAAGCTGAAAAAGTTGTGGTTGTCCAGCCTGGAGAAGGAAAGGCTCCAGGGAGACCTTATTGCAGCCTTTCAATATTTAAAGGGAGCTTACAAGAAAGATGGGGACAGACTTTTTAGCAGAACCTGTAGTGATAGGACAAAGGGTAATGGTTTTATACTACAAGAGGGTGGAATCAAACTGGTTACAAGGAAGAAATGTTTTACAGTGAGGGTGGTGAAACACTGGCACAGGTTACCCAGAGAGGTGGCAGATGACCCATCCCTGGAAACATTCAAGGTCAGGCTGGACGGGGCTCTCAGTGACCTGATCCAGTTGAAGATGTCCCTGTTATCACAGGGGATTGAACTAGATGGCCTTTAAAGGTTCTTTCCAACACAAACTATTCTATGATTCTATGAAATAAAAAAATGTGAAATAGCTGTTATTATGAAATATTCTGCCTGCTAAAGGGATGTGGCAATAGTCACAGTTTGAAAAAGACTGTGCTTTAGTCATCATTTGTTCTTAACTATCTTTTATTCTCTTTTTCTTCCTTAGGGGGTCAGAACCCACTGTGATTTCCTACTTGACCAGTATTGCATTAACTAGCATCTTCTCCAGAAGGTTTCTCTTTTATATTCATGCTGGTGCTCAGGCACTGACAGAACAGTTTATAAGCCCTAGCAGTGCTTTAACCGTGACACCTACTTAGCAATGATTCATGTCTATCTGGCTTCAGTCAAACATGAAGTGAGCTTACATCTGCTTGCAAAAGATTATGTAGATGTGCTGTTATAATACTGATGGTAACCCAGGTCAGCATAGAAGAAAAGAATTATTCAAAGCCCTAAAATAATCTACTATGATTTTTGAAAATCTTGAAAATAATGTTGTTGCCAGTGTCTCCAAATGATAAATCCAAAGGGGATCTCCTGGTAGGTGAGGATCTTTAGGTCATTGCCATTTTCAGGGAACATAAACTGTCCTGTGATCTTGATCGTAAGCCTGCACAGACTTTGTCATAGTACTTTCCATGAGAGCGTAATTCATTATCCATAATAAAGGCATCCTGACTGGAAGTCATTTGTTCCTCACTGACTATGAAAGCACATTACAGACCTAACTTAATCAAGCCTATCTTTTGGTAGCTAAAATGAGATGACACGACTCCCGCTTTTGCTGAGTTTCTCAAAACCTTTGTAAAAAAAAATAAATTCCTGATAAAGCTTGGTCTTTCTATATTCTTTTCTAATATAAGGACTTGAAAAGTGTCTAACGGTAAATGCTGCAGAACAATGACATTTGGATTCTTGTTTTCCCCCCAGAACGCTGTTGAAACATTCCCATGGGTTTCTACTTTAGCAGACTTAGGAGGGGACAGTAGGATTGTTATCTGTACTGAAATATCAGAGCAATAACGTAGTGCTGTCATGGACAGAGCCACTGGACATAAAATAAAACAGTTTCCAATGTGCTATGAATGGAACTGGTGTCTTCACCGTTTTACGCTGGCATCACACACCGTTACTGGTTCACCTGTATGCTACTGGTGCTGTGGATCATTGTTCTAACCTCCTGCTAAGTAGTAAGACATGTGATACGTGCATTTGTGAGTATAACTGCCGTGTCTATGGGGTACTATATCGAGATGTTTCACCCAAGGAACATGCTATCTTTCATGGGACACCTGTGATCAAATCCAGAGCTTTAAGAACAGTATAACAAAGTTTTAAAGTACTGCAATTGTATATATGGATATATAAATATGTATATATTTATAAGGTAATTAAACATCTCCATTTGATCACAGCTGTTCCATTTGGTGTGCAGATGTACTTGCATTTTGATCTGCAAAGCCTTGAGTTTGTGGAAACCTTGACTGGTGAAAATATGAAAAGCATATTTCAAGGTTTTATCTTCCCTTGCTTAAGAAATGCTATGAAACATGATGTGAGATGTGGAATGTTCCATCACGTTGTAAAACTAAGTGAAAACATTTGTCCTTCTGATCCCCTTGCATGTAAATGCTGTCAGGATAAAATGGCTGCTGAGAAAATGGAGCATAATTAGACCTGACTTATTCTAAATACCCGCGGTATAACTCAAACTGGGGAAGCTTAGTGTTTAAGAGGAGGCAATTAAGATAGCAGTCGTTTTGCTCAGCATTTCTCCTCAGCGTTTCTTTGTCAAGCAGTTTGGGTTCTTTACATTCAGTATAGATTCTATTTATAATATGACAGGAAAATGGGCATTCACTGGGGTACTGGTAGTTTAATGTGACTGCTACTGTAAGAGAAAGGTCTGCAATAATTCTGCTACTCCTCTGAAAAGAAATCTTTAAATCAACAGAGGTCTGAGACTCATTCTTTTTGTCTGAGTATGAATAACTAAGACAGTTCATTAGTTTTGGATTTCACTTACTGAACCATTGTAAACAAAAGGAGAAATGCATTCGTCAATACAAAAATGAATTTGAACAAAACGTTTCACTTTTTCCTAATGTAAATTGGAATTTTCAATTCGATTAACTTTTCTTTTTTATTTAGATTGTAGTCTGCTGTGGCAAGAAACTTTATATAGTGTCTAACATCTACCAGTGTCTGTTACGGAGGCTTCTCCCTGCTACTCCAGTAAAACCAGAAATCTCTACATACTGAAATATATATATAAAATATATTTATATACAAGTATATATATACATATTTACATATCTTCATGCCAGTTAGGATGAAACTGTCAAAATACTGAAAGTAATTTTTGGGTTTTTTTTCTCTATTTGATAGGTAACTCACCAGGCTGGTAAATTTTGAAATAAAAAAGTTAAAACTCCCCAAACAGCCTGTATGTGAATACAGGTCATTTCACTATATCTCAAAGTCTGAGGGGAAAAAATAGAATTAATTTTACTGCTGTACTGTGATTTTCAATTAATATCTGTAAGTTATTATGCAGTTATAGACTGTAATCACTAGTATTTTAGATACTCTGTTTAATTGTAGCTCTTTTATCTCAAATTATGCCTATTAATTTTAAGTCAAAAGGTGGGGCAACATGATGATTCTTATTAAAGTTCTGAATTTCATTAAAAATCTGGAAATCGAATCAATTGCAGACTATCTCCTCTGGAATAATACAGACACTTCATCTTCTGCATTTCAGCTACAGTAGGTTAGTTAATTCTGGAGCTGAACAGAATTTCACTACAGTGAGCACTTTGTGCAATTTTTCAGTTCCTGGGTTTGCCACATGTCTCAGTTTCCTTACTACAAGTTTTTTTTCATTTTCATCCGAACTTGTTAGTCAAGAGTCAGCTCAGTTCTAATTGAGAACATCATATTCTTTCGTGGGTGCCAGTGTAACGCGTGAGGCAGCAGGATCAGGCAGAGTAACCCGTTAGAACAGAAAGATTTTGAGACTTAACTGCGCAACATACGACGGTAATGACAGACATCTTTACCGAGTGTTGCTAAGCAAGATAAAAAACCTGCATGGAATATGAGCGATTCATTGGTCTGTTTCTGTAGTTGTGTCCTTTGGAATGACAAGCATTATGATGAAAGAAGCTTTCTGTCAGCTGTGATGACTAAATTCCCCTGTGTTGCTAAAAGAATATCCTGTAAGCGCTGCTATGCTGCCTACCGCGCCCTCCGCTCGGCTTTCTTGTGACTAAATACCATGCGACTACTGATGGGGCAGCGAGGCTACGGGTATATTCACTCTTAACCTTGTCAACTGGGACAAAATGCACAGAAAACAAGAAAGAGGAAATGGAAAAGTTAACCTTGCTCTGATTCCTCTGATTCCTTCCCTGACCAACTGGGAAAATATATCATTTTCTTCAGCGTGGCCCACTTGAAAAAAATACGCTTACAAAGGCTCTAGGTAGGGCATTTACACCAGTGCTGCCAAGGCAGTGAGACACATGGATAGAAACTAGTCACGTGTTAAGGAGAGGGCGGTGGTACAAAGCTAAGGAATATTAATTAGAAATAATGCAATGTGTCAAATTATATGTTGATAAAATCATGACCAATGCAAGGATTGTGGCTCCGTGGTATGGGTGCTGGGATAACCATCCTTGACTTTAGAAAGTCCAGCTTTACAATGCCTGCTTCAGTTGATAGAATGGATAGTTTCCTTTCCCTGCTGAGTGATTTATGATTCCTCCAGTACGTGTAAGAATCATGAAGATCCACTATAGCTCTCTGTCTAAACCTCTTTCTAGTCCAGATAGAGAAACTGAGTTGGAATCATTCTTCATCTGCTGGTAGATGTATCCCTCACAATGAAAGTGGGACAGATAATTCACAAAGAATGATCTATTGGCTGAAATCAGACCATCTTTCATATTCATGAAAGCTGATGTGAATTTAAAAAGATCTCTTCAGGGGTAATTTTTTTTCCAATGAATGGTCTTGAATTTTAGAGTTAATACTTCTTGCTTGTATACTTCTATCTTTGACAGTAAGTTAGCCTTTTGAGAGATTTGGTCAATTAACTGACACATAAGGGTGTTTTTTTTTTTTGTCTGATATTGGATGGGTTAGTTTTATTTTGAAGGCACAATTGCTTAGCCACAAAAATATTTTAAATCTTAAAAAAGGATAAATTTTGCTTTGGTCACATATTCAAATGATAATATATTTTAATGAATATTTATTAATAGAAATTTAAGAGTTGTTCAAACACATGAAACAATATTTCCAAATTTTCTGTTACAACTATATTTGTTTGGTAATGGATAGTTTCATGAAAAGATATGTGACTTAGTATATCAGTATATCAGACTATCCTTTTTGTCTCATGTTTTTCTTCTCTGTTGTGTGCCTTCTGTCTTCCTATACTTGGCTAAACATCTCATTCTTTTCCTGGTAGTAACTAAGCACCTCAGAACTTGTAAATGTCTTTAAATACGTATTGAAAGAAGAGAATATGTTTAATACACTGGAAATTTGGAAGTACTGAATGTAATTTATCTAATGTTTTCCTCACTTTGAATAGTGTATGTAATCTAAAAATAGGTATTGTATGTGAAAGTCTAAAAGCCAAAGGGTGATATTTGATTAAACCTAAGAAGGGCTGGGTGATCTCTTACTGAGATTTCAGGAGAGAGATGTGCTCAAAAGTAGGACACCACTGATTTCTTAAGGAAAAAAAAAACCCAAAACCAACAAGATTAAAGTAGTTGTTTTATCATGCACAGGGGATATATGGGTAATCTGACATTTCAATCACTGGAACAAATGAATGACATAAATGAATGATCAGTGAGTACAGCAAATACAGATAGTGCTATGCATTCATTCTAAAGCTATGCTGAGAAATATTTTTATAAGATAAATTTAAATTAGTTTTGTAAATCATGGGGTTTAATCCATCGAAAGACAAAATTATTTTTTTCTTTCTTCTTCTCAGCTATTGTTGATAAAATTAAGAGAAAACTGACTGTTTGCTTGAGAATCCTGTGCCTTGTCTGTCTCACCTCCTTCTGCATCCTTTTACATTGCATCCTGCTACGGCTCTTACCCTGCAATGCTTCGGCCAGACAAGGATCATGATGTGGCGGTGGGGGCACCCCAGCAGTATTTGGCAGGACTGGTAGGGGCACACAAGTATGAGAAAGACCATAGAATCGTAGAATCATTTACGTTAGAAAAGACTTTTAAGATCAAGTCCAACTGTAAACCCAGCACTGCCAAGCCCACCCCTGAACCGCGTCCCTGAGCGCCGCAGCTGCGTGTCTTTTAAACACCTCCAGGGATGGTGACTCCACCACCTCCCCGGGCAGCCTGTCAGTGCCTGACCACCCTTTTGGTGAAGAAATTTCCCCCCTACCCAATCTAAACATGCCCTGGCACAGCTGGAGGCTGTGTCCCCTTGTGCTGCCGCTTGTTCCCTGGGAGCGAAGACCGACCCCCCCTGCCCACAGCCCATGTCAGGCAGTTGTAGGGAGCGACCAGGCCCCCCCAGACCCCTCCTCTCCAGGCTGAGCCCCTCCAGATCCCCCTTGAGCCCCTCCCCCCAGCCTTGTGCCTCAGCCCCTGCCCCAGCCCCATTACCACTGAGAAACCAAAGAGCTCAAGATGAGATGCAGAAGACCTCAAAGATAAGAAACATTGCAGGAGTGGGGCACTGGGAGGACACACCGCAAACCAGCCGCTCATTTTATGACCCCTTCAGCAGTGGAGGATCTGGCAGGACGCATTGTTTTATAAAATCAATATACCTGTTCATGAAGTTTGTAATTGTGTTCCTGATATATTAACTTTGGCCACAGTTATTTGTTATTTCATGCTAAGATGAAATTAAGCTGAAGATGGTTTTTTGGTTCAGGTTTGGGTTCTTTATCTTAAACTTGCTGGGTGTTTGACAGGTGGTTCTGAAACTTTTTCATAAACATAAAGCACAATGTATGCAAACGAACCTAGACAGGGATTTGCTACATAGGCTGTGCTCTAAGGAATGCAAAATATGGATTCAAATCTCATCATTACAGAGAAAACTACTTATTTTCTGAACTTACAATAAACCTCTGGCAAAATCTAACTAGTAAAGTGTTTAAAATTTTCTTTGTCACTAGGCTTCCTTGCTCTACACAGAATAGTTTTAGGTTTCTGACACCAGCCTCACTTGCCGAGTTCAGTTTGAGATGAAGAGCAAGAGAAGTGAAACTTGAAGAATGTCTTAGCCCATCTCTGGAAGAGATGCTATCCAAATTAACTGAACTTTTAACATTTCAAAGTATCTAGTACCTGGGAGGCATTTTATTCAGAGCAAGTACAGACACGTTACACATAACTCCTGGAATATGAAGGAAAGGCTGCAGTCAATACTGTATTTAATAATCCAGTTTAGTAAAGAATAATCTGACAGTGCTTAGAAGCATGTTTAAAAATGCCAGTGAGCTGGATCTATAGTTATAAAATGTGAAATAAGTTTTCTGCAACTCTTTTCAGTTCTCTGCTAATCATCTCAGATGGGAATATCTGCTTTAATTATGATTTATTATAAATCATTTTACTTCTATAACAGCAGCTTGCCAAGTGAAAACAATACTTGTTGAATCAAATCTAGAGACTGCCCTTCAAAAGCATGAGAAAGACCTCTTAGAGCATGAGATGTTAGAATCAAATTTCAGGCTTTTTGATGTATATGCTTGTTTTTGAACAACTTCTTCCCAATTTATGTGGTTATGACAACATGTGTTGTTCACACAGCGGGAAGTCTGGGTAATGCTGATCTACAGGACTGCTTGGAGGATAGGTCTCTGCCTTTAGTGACAGATGAAGAACAGTTAATGGCAAATCAAAATGAAGGCATGACTGATTCAAGGAAAGATAAATTTCTATTAAACCTAGCAATTCATCAGCCAGAAATCACATCTGATGAAATGACAATATTTAGTTAATCACAATATAAGTATGAGACACTGAAATGCTGTGGCTGTGGAAAAATCCAATATGACCCTCACACCAGAGAATGTATTTCCAGGAGACACTGGCACAGTGCACCGAAGAGACTTCACACAGAACCTCATTTATAATGAGTCTGCTACACTGAAGAACTAAATGAAAACAGAGCTAGTACTTTCATTTAATAGACAGATTTATAAGGCCTACATTGGTAACCAAAAGGCTGGAAAATATGTCTTATTAGTGAAAACTGAAAGATAGAAAATTGAAGATTATGTGGAAAAAGTGTTTGCACTTTGCAAATACATCCGTTGGGTATGTGACAGAAAGAAAAAAAAAAAAAAAAAGAAAAAATGATTCCTCTAACTGAAAGATAATGCTGGCATAGGAAGAGATGGATATAAACTGATGATGGGTACAAAATATTCAGGCTGTAAACTAAAATAATAATTACAATGAGGGAAATAAGAATCTAGAAAGCAAAATGACCTCTTAGTTAATATTGTGAGGCAAGACCTTAACTTTAAGACAGAGTCTGGCTGATGTATGAAATCAGCTAAACCATGTGCGTATCCCCAACGCTGGGAGACAGGACTTGATGATCCAGGATCCCTCTTGTAATCCCATGTCGCTGGGTTTGAAGGCGTTTTCAGTCAAAGATATTGCTCTTGTAACCCACAAACAAGCCTGAGTACTTAGAAATGGAGAAATAAAACTGACAGCCTTAAGAATAAACATGGAAGACTCTTAATCCAAGATATGTCAGTGCTGTCATTAGAGACGCTGATGTATTGCGGCGTCTGTGTCTCTATGAGTGATGAGTGGTGTGCAATGTCAGTTCAAGACCTACATGACATTAGTGAAAAGAAATCTTTGGAACATAAATCCCTTGGCAGTGGTACAGGATATAATACCATTCCTGATTTTCATTAATTTCTGATTCAGGAAAGGCGGTGCTTTATTTTACTGCACAGTTTTACTGATTATTTCGAAGTACTAAACTTTCAGATTTCTGGTTTCTCAAAACAAATGAAAAATAATAACATGGGGCCAACACTGATGATGTTTTAGCTCAAGCCAGGAGGAAAACCCCAGTACTCTCTATGGAGGATAAGTTTTCTGGGCATATGGTATCGAATAAACCTATAACATAAATTGTAAGGTTTGATGGTGTAAGGCATAAATACCACTTCCAGTGGGATACAATGGGAGCTGTGCTGCAAGATCAGAAGAGAAGGCCTGGCAATATTCGAGGAGGTTACTACTGTGGGGGATTCCAAACGGTGTCATGGTCTGGATAACAACAGATAAACAGGGAAGAGCATGAGTGCAAAACTGTTGATATGAACAAACTAACTTACCCGCCTCTGAGTGAGAGAATTTAGCCAAAACTGATAATGCCACAAGGAGATCATCAACAGCGATGTTTGTTTTAGATGACCATCAGCCTGATTAAACAGCAACCAAAATACTCTCAAAAGCTGTTGGAATTATCAGGTAGTAGGGATTGGCACAGTTACACGTAAAGTTGAAGCACCTGCATCTCCAACAAGAGGTCTACATATAAGGGAACACCCCTGTTTTTTTTTTTCCTGGACTGAACTGAGCAGTTTTCCCCGGTAATATTTGCCATTTGTGTCTGTTAATAAGTATTTGTATGCAAGACACACTAATACAAGCAGGCAGACACCCCAGGACCTTGCCTTCAAGGTACTCTCTGTGCTTTGCCTTCCAGCACCTTCCACATATGTTGGACACCTTCCAAAAGTGTTAGAACTTTCCTGACCTGGAGCCTGAACATGTTTATTAAGTATCTTACCCAGGGCTTCCTAGCTCATCATCCCTTGGAAAGGGTCCCTACTCTTTTTTTCTGTAGAGGTTTTCATTTAGCAATCGTTAACCAACTTCCAGCCTTCTGAACAGTCTCCTCAGACCCACCAAGGTGGTCAGTGGAGTTTGCAAAGAGGCTTTCCCCATGCATCATAAGAAGAGTTTCTTACCAGCTCCTCCTCTGTAACTCCTCACAGGCTTCCAATCACTTGATGGATTCTCAGCTGAGCCACTTGATTGAAGCATGTTGTTTCATCCCAGGTATGCCGGCCTCTACTCAAGCCCCAAACAGCAGTTCAAAAGGTACAATAGATCCCTGCAGAATTAAATATATGTCCTTTTGGTGGTCCATGGGCACACAGCTGGAGGGGATCACAGGCCAGCATGCAATAGTTCATTTCAGAAGTTTTCTCTTATCTCCTTTGTGCACCACCAAAACCCATAGGTTTTTGTGCATTGCAAATCACTCCATAACAGATTTCAGAGCACCGAAAGATAGAACCACCACTGTTACATGCAATAGCAGAGTTGGAGAGTTTAAAACCACATTTTCAAACCCTCAGAAGAGTGGTCAGTCCTGACTGGAAACCAGTCCTCACTCAGCCTCACACAGAGCTCTTGAGGAGCTGGCTGCCAGATCCAGACAAGGAAAATAACTTCCCCAAGTTAAATTTCATTCTTTGTGATGAAAACTTGCATTAAAAATTGCATACCACCTGTGTTTTTAAGGAATCAGGAAGTATTCAAATGCATAGGCCTTCTGCCCAGAAGTCATGGAGAAATGAAGATGTCATGTTTCTGAGTGCGAGAAGCATCCAAAAAAATTCATTTAGTTTCTACTTGCTCCAGCCTATTGCACCTTGCCACTGACCTTTTTTATGTCTTCTGAGCTAGTAACACGTCAGTTAGTTACTTCATCCATCGTTATTAATTTTAATATTCTTCTTATTTTCTTCTCCCTGCTGACTTTAAATATATGATTCATAGTCAGATCAAGCCCTAATGGGTATTAGTTCCCTTAGCCATCTGGCCACAGCCTGGACAATACTGGAAGTTAAACCTGAGTTTTAACTTCTAGAAGAGCTAATTAAATCAGTGTTAGCAGCAGCCCATGTGGAAAGCGTCTGCCTCGTAATTCATTACCACCAGCCTGTCTCTAATTTGCCTGTGCGCATGGCACCCCTACATTAGTGTGAGAGAGGCAACAGATCATTTATATAAATTAAAATCAATAGGGGGCTGAATACTGAGCCCAGTGGAATATCCTCTGGGCAAGTGGAAATTTTAGAGACTAAGGACTTAATCTTAGCTGCTTGGCTTCTTTCATCAAGGTAAGATTTAAAAAGATTAATTATACTGTATGAAATATTAATACCTGGAAAGCTTGTGAGGCAAACTGAAGGCTTCTTCGGGTTTCAAAGTACAGTATCAACATGCTGAACTTTTTCAACTTTAAAAAGCTTTTTATTTGCAATTTCACTAAAAGGGATGTCTTTTCCTCTTTCCCTGAGCCACAATATTTTAGAAAAAAATAATTAATGTATTACTAAGAAGTATCACTTCTTATAGTTTTGAAATGTAATTCTTGGCCTAAAACCAGAAGAGAAAATATTTTTCAGTCTGTACTTTTATTACAATGTAACTGTCATTTCTTTATGTGTAAAGTTTGGGAAATTCATTCTATCCTTGACTCTAGTAGGAGCACTGGTTCTCAGGGCTATAACTTACAGTAGGTGAGAATCTGGCCCAAAGCCTTCGTGAATATATTTATGTAGAGAGAAAGAATGTGTGTGTATATATATGTATTTAGAAAGAGAGAGATACATATTTCTGACATCTGGAACGTATGCCCATCTGAAGGACTAAAAAATCCCTGTTATTGTAGTAGCTACTCAGAGCAGTTAATGAGATCTGGGTGCATTAAGTGACCTATTTAAAGTAATTCAGCAAGCAAATGGTGGAATCCCAAAGGCCCTTGCTGTCACCGTTAGACAGAAGACATTACTTCTCTCAATGGGTTAAAGTTGACAGGCAATAAAAAAAAAAAATAAAAAACTAAACAGTAAGCAGATAATAATTCATGCTAGAATCTATATTTGTTAGTTTCAAGATATATAAATTAGGCTCCCACAGAATTATATTATCGTTTAATTTGTTCTTTTCTGCCCTAACAACTTGTACTTTAGTCCTGTCTACAATTCTGCTTATTCTCACTTAACCTGGATTGTAAATATGTTGGTGCAGGGAATGTATGTTTACTGATACCGTGAAGCACGCTGCGTAGCTGTGCTATGGGGTGTATGTATGTAATGAGACAACCTGGCTCTTGCAAATCTAAATTGGAAACAGTGGGATCTGGGAGCCTTGATATTATATAATGAATTTTTTCCATGTATTGCTTTTATCAATAATAATAAAAAAAAGCACTTTCTGGAAAATAATTTTGTGATGTATCCAATAGGCAGTTGCTAACAGATATACCGGCTCATATAAAAGTGTTTTGTTCTGAATCGAGCACAACTCTTACTTTCGGCACTTTGTTTCTAAGATACCGTCATGAACAGGGATCATTTTCCTCAGGAGCTCATCTGTTCCTGCTGCTTATCCCTCACCTGAAGTCATAATCCTTTGTTTGTGGCTATAATCAGCTCTGCAGAAACTAATTGTGATGTCACAGGCAGAAGATTTAACTTCAGGGGCAGAACGAACAGCGGGAGCAGGTGACCTCTAAAACACGAGGCATCTCTTTGCATGCAAAGATTGCCCACATGAAAAATGGGAGAGAACCGTGCCTATCTTCGCTTAGAAGAAAATGTTTGTTCAGATTTATAAAAGGCATTAACTGGCTTGCAAGAGTTAATTTGAAGTGAATTTCCTTGTGATTATATCAAGGAGAGAGAATTTATTCAGTATCAGCTGAATTATTAAGTTTGGTTTCTAATTTCTCATTTGATTAAATGACAAATACAACTACCGATGCAATCAGCAACTTATCTACCTTTTCACATAAAGCTGGAATCGTGTAACAACTCATTTCCTCTCTAGCTGACATTTACTGTGAACTCAGTTATAAAATGGGTCAAATTTGTAAAGGTTTCTGCTTTTCTCCTTCCTGTAGCGAGCTGATCAGAGGGACTTGTATTTGATAGCTTTCTAAGGGAATGTTTGCATGAATTCACAACTTGTTATATGACAGCATTTAAAAAATCAGACTTGTGTTGTGGTTTTGTTTGGTTAGGTTTTTTTGTTGGTTTTTTTTTTTTAAATTTGTGGTTTAGTCAGAAGTTTGATAGTGCCCTATTGCTTGTAGTAATCGGATTTTTTTTCTTTAGTCCTTATCTGAGAAACTATAACTCTTAGGGCTGGCTTTGGAGCAGTAGGGACTGGTATAAATGTAAGCAGCATTTTGAAGTGTCATAGGGAAACTTATTGAGATCAATTCCCACTGAAAATCCCTATTTATGGCATGTTATTGTTGAGATTGGGACTACGGATGTGGTCCCATCCCCATGATGGATTCATCCACAGATGATGGGCCTGTGTTCCATCTGAAAGGAGTGCGCCAGCTAACATGGATTGGTGGTCCTGATACCAGTTTGTTGGGAGGTTGAGTAAAAACTGATGTTTATTTTAGATAGGATTCTGACTTTTTTCCCTCAATTGGTTCATGTTCAGTTGTAGAAAAAAAAATATCTGCTATAATGTATGTATTTTGATCCAGGTAAATCACACTCAGGGAATCACTTTTGGTTTGGGTGGTTGTTGTTTGTTTGGTTGGTTGGTTTTGTTTGGTTGGTTTTTTTTCACTTTAGGCTAAGGTTTTACTGTGAGGGCGGTGAGGCACTGGCAGAGGCTGCCCAGAGCAGCTGTGGGTGCCCCATCCCTGGCAGTGTCCCAGGCCAGGCTGGATGGGGCTGGGAGGAACCTGGGCTGGTGGGAGGTGTCCCTGCCCGTGGGGTGGGGTGGGAGCTAGATGGTTTTTAAGGCCACTTCCAACCCAACCCATTCCATGTTTCTATGACTTTTTCCTGAAGTTGGACTTTCTTTTCAGTATGAGATTCATTTATCCTAATCTTTGATTTCTGAACAGCTTCACATGCACTTTGATCAGAGCTGTGAACATAGATATCTGCTTTCTTTAAAATACAAAGAGGCTA
Organism: Falco punctatus; assembly: GCF_963210335.1. Classification (NCBI taxonomy): domain Eukaryota; kingdom Metazoa; phylum Chordata; class Aves; order Falconiformes; family Falconidae; genus Falco; species Falco punctatus. The sequence goes on from NC_137587.1 coordinate 4,288,430, forward strand.
TTGCCCAGTGCTGAGTGTTCATTGAACTGTAATCTTGTCACAAATTTTGTTCTTAGGGATGCTAGCCACCAACAGGTTACAATTTAAGGATGTTTTTGTACTGAAGGCAGCTCAGGTGGAAGCGTGGGTCTGCTCTGGGAGCTCAGATGAACCATTTGTGATCTGTGAAGTGCAGAATACAAGCCCTGTACTATTTTTTTTTTTAGGTCGGTGGCTGTAAAAGTGCCAACAAATAGTACTAATGAGCAAATCAGTAAGGGAGAGTTACAGCACACTCCTGTAACTGATTTTCAAATGGCATTTATCAGCTGAATGTGGAACTGTGCAATTTGTGTAGGCAATCATGATCACTGCTCCAACAAAGTATGTGTATAACTGACCAGAGGATTTTATACTAACAATTTTTTGGGGAAGAAAAAAAAAACCAACAAAAAAACCCAAAACCCAACAACCCCAAACAACAAAACAAAAAAACCAACCAACCAAAACCCCCAAAATTTATCTTCCCTGTAAGCATCTGCTGAATCTCTACATTTGGGTTAGCTCTGAATTAAGAATAATCTGCTTTTTTTTAAAAAAAAAAAAAAAGGAAAGTGGAAGGAAAAATTTTTGGTTTTAACAAAGTATAGGATTAAATTATGCAAAAACGTCATTCTATCATTACAGCATTTTTCCAGGTAGTACTAAAAAAACAGAAAGCACGAGAAAGCATAAGGCAATTAAGAGAACCTTTGTCTTTCACAGGTACTGTAAGTGGCAGATGGTATTAGAGTATTCTTGAAGAATGTAATAGACAGTTTAATAAAAACCTGTGTTCCTTAATGGCACATAAATTAACTACAGCCTTTCTACAGATTTAACATGCAAACATATCTCTTTTGACAGTCTTTTTAATTTCCACCCCTCTGTAATGATCCAGCATATTTTGCACACTGGTGGAGAGTAAAATTCTTCCAGTATTTCTCCTGACCTTTTACAAGTTCTAAAATTAACAGTAACAAAAATTTGTTTCCAATTTAATCTCACTAATTATGATTATTCCAGGGCAGAGCACTGTAGACATAATGCTCGTTGACATAATAGCGCAGATGAGCTGAATAAGAAAGCATCTAACAACGTTACTTGGAAAAAAGCTACATCTCTTTATGTCCTATTTTTATATGCAAAATAAAACAACACTGTAAGGATTTTAAAGTTTTTATCATTATGCACACAGTAAATGTTGTTATGGAAAATCTTATTGAACAAATTCCAGGCTGCAAGGAGAAAATAAAACCATAATTTAGTTCCCTAATCTACCACAGCTCGTGTATAACTTCATCTGAGTGGTGCCTTTACCTTACAGCAAGAAAAACACAGCTTCTCATATCTCTAAAAATGGCATCATTAAAATGTCTAAAAATTTCTACCACAGGAACAGTAAAAAAAATTGAATCCAAAGGAGGGAAAAAAGTTTATTTTTGATCAGCTTTAGACCTCAGTGCTTAACTATTTAAGATAAGAAAAAAAATCCCATCAATTAACACAAAGTTTCATCTTCTATGACATTTAAAGGGTTAGTAAAAATTGTTGGGAAAATTATTAGAAGATATCATATCAAATATTGTTTGTAGACTCCTTTATGTTATGAAGCAAACTGTGCCAGGGCTAAGGGGCAGCTGCAGAATGACCACTACTATATTATTATTATAATACGTTTCACGTTGTTTACTAGCTCATTGTAAGTTATCATGGATTGTTAAAACTAGGCTTCATTTGTGAGAGTAAATTAAGAAAATGTATTTTGTGACGCATTATCTTCTCTTGCATTTTAGTTGTTAAACTAATTCTCAGATTTAGGAAACTGCAGTAGGTTTCACAGCTGTTAAGAATGGTTCAGTGAGTTTCTTCTGTGTTAGGGATTGTATTAGGTACGTTCATACAAGCCTCTAACATGCTCTAAACATAGCTTTTTAAAGAGATCTTCTTGTTCAACTTTCTAAAATGTATTCGGGGATTCCCCCTTGGATTTATTTTGCTAATAAATGAGGCATTTGATACTTTCTTGTTCTTGTTAGAGGTGGTTAACCAAAAATGTTTTTTGTTTCATGCTTGTTATCTAGAGCAAAAGATCCACAATAAAATTAAGGTAATAGAAGTAAAATTTAAAAGAGGATTAAGGGCGGTTTGAGATTACAGAACAGCTGCTCACATCCATTCTGGAACTGGGAGGTCTGTAAATTCCCAGTAGCCTAATAATCTGGTTCTTGGAAAGATGATGGGAATTGCCTAACTGCTGGCATCCATCAGAGAGACATTCTTCTATTTCTCTAACATAAGGGACTTGATCTTCAATTTAGTAGTGAGCAGCACAACATACCCCTTCCAGTCTGTTGTAGTGTGTACAGCCAGTTGCAGTGAATTAGAAATGAACTGAAAACAATGTCATTTTTATTACATAAAGATGCTTTTTAATAATTTCCCAAATGATCTTATTTTCCCCCCTTTATGTAACTGCCCTAAAATAAAAAAACACTTTCCTTCTTAGTTGTGTTGCTACAGATGCACTTGATAAATTCATCTAGAGTAGAAAAAAACAGTGAAAAGAGTCCTCCGTGTGGGATAAGTGGAAGACCCAGGCACAACGTGCCCCATCTCCCTCGAGCTAACCCTTCCCCCGTGAATGCCCTCACTCAACATTCTTTACTTAACATCTCCATTCAGAATTTGGGGCTTTTCATCTCTTGTATGTCCAGCCAGCAGAACAGTCACCTTTATTCATTGATCTAAGTGTTTTACTACTTAATACCTTACATTTAGTCAGGTATGGAAAGACTCTATTGGTCCTAATGTCTAAATATATCGATGGATGTTGGGATTATAACCTCTGACAAACGCCGGGTTCTGTCTGGAAACCCCCAGTTCATTTTGTTCCTTCAGTTACAGTTTCTGTCAGAATATGAGACACAGCAGTCCGACAGAGGTGCAAACATTGAAAACTACTTTGACTAGGTTTTGTTTCAGTAAAGAAGTAATTTGCTTAAGACACTCACTTTTGCATACTTGCATGCTTTCATTTCCAAGATGACTGTCAATATGCACCTATCTCAGTGGTGTTAAAAAATGACCTTTTACTTTGGAATCCAGTGCTTAATCACAAAAAGATAATTGTTTTTCTTTGCTGTCAGTATCATAGTAGGCTATCTGAAGAAAAGGGCTACTTCTAGTTGTGGTTATTTCTAAATATGGTATGAATAACATCATACACCTACAAACAGGTTCCTTTCCCAACTGTGAAACGTTTTACTTATATTAGTTTCCTTCTTTAAATATGTTATGTTATGTGGGTGGCAGGGGTCTCCTGCTCGCACTGGTTCTGTATAAACCCAAACCTTACACGGAGTAGCATACCTTAAGAAATGCAGGAGGATCTTCCTAACTCATTAGCCTTTGGACATAACCTTTCAGAAGGCTGTATTCAGATCTAAATCCTATCACATTTTCAATAAAGCAGTTGGTGACTTGTGGACTAGATAGTATTATTAACAACTTTGTATTGGATGAGTTGTAAGCTAGTCCAATTATTAGCAACTTTATCATGAAGCAATTTAAGTTTCCGAAGTTTCTCACAAAGTTGTGAAACACAGAGCATGAGCCCAATGACTTGTCATCTGTTACATGGCAAAATCCTTGCCTGAATACCCTAATGTATGATTTTTTAAATTTAAGATACTTTGATTGGTGAACAATAAATGGCTCCAGTGTACACATTCATTTTTCTTCTTTGACAAATGAAATACAAAACAGGTCACACTAATTAATCAAACATTTTAGTGTACTGGATGGCGTGTGTCTTTTTTTTTTTTTAATGTTTTATTTCTCTCCTTTCTCAGTAACTCCTCTTGATGTTCACTGCTCTGGCAATATGACATGCAATTTACATTCTTTGTGTTACAAATCTGATTAGAAAATCATATTAGTCATCTTCTCTTAAAGGATAAGTACAGACAGCAAGACTGAAAGTCTGAAATCCCCATAAAATATGGTTCAAAAAGTTTGTGTTTGCCTTGATTAACTAAGGAGATTGGTGATACATATTGGATTACAGCCACATTTAATAAATAATTTGCATTAAATCAGTACAATCAAGAAGAGGAGGATCAGAGTCTATGGCATGTCTATTTATCCACCTAATAAAACTGTTCTTTTGATGAAGTTACTGAAATTTCAAAACCACTACCATGGTCTCTGTAGATTGTATTACACTGACCTAATACAGTGGCAACTGAGTCTGGGTCTTCCCGACAGGAAAAAAAGGAAACAGACACACACAGAGAAACGAGTACAAACGTACCATAAATATTAATCACTGTTACTCGTGTATCCGCCAGGGAGAAGCCCAATGAGACATACGACTGTGCACCACCTTGACAAATACAGGAAAGAGCTTTTAGGGAAGAATGGGACCAGCTTGCTCAGTCTAACTTTCTTTCTGACAGCCTTAAATTTGTGGAAACTCAGCCATCTGTTTTTCATACGTGTCTGGTTTCTCACACGCAGTTCAGCTTCTTTTGTGACAGTACTGCTAGCAAAAAGAAATATAAATCCCATGTCCTCAGCTTTTTGGTACGACAAAGCCCTCACAATATCTTATACCCTCCATCTTCCTTTCCTGCTAAAAGGAATGGTCCATTCAAAATAAAGACAAGACCATCGGGACGGATGCTTTGGCAATGTAGTTTGTCTTAAGACGGACTTCAAACACAGCTGCAGTCAGAAGGGCTGCACTTTCCCTGCTTGCTATTGTATCTTACCTAAATTTAATTCCCAGTAATCTGAGAGAAATCCACTAATGCTTTGCAATAAATTCAATTGTTAGTACACCATTAAACCTTACATTATTTTCTTAATATATGGCAACTGCAGGAAGTTTTATTCTAAATAACACAACTCTAATGCACTGTGAACATTGACAATTCGATGGTCCTAAAAGTTTCCCATTTCCAGAAAAATTTTTTATCTTTCTTTCTATAACTAGAACTTTAAAAACAACAAAACAACCCAACAAAACTCCCCCCAAAAACCAAAACACCCAGGCCAAGAAAGATTTATTACATAAATCTTTGTACATTTGTCATTACTTTAATCTGTGTAGATGTCTAAAATTATATATAAACTTCCAATTGCCAAATACTTTTTTTCCTATAACATATCATTTAAAACTGAGACCTTAGCATATGCTTAGTCCCGATCCATGTGCAATTATACTTTTCTGCTCTGTTTTTTCTGAAAGCCAATAATATATCTTTGAGCAGGATTCTCATGTTTCTTATAGTCCTCATCTCCCAACAGTCTTTACTTTCAAATTCTGCTCCTCAGAAGTGTTCCTATATTCTGTGGAAGTTGACCTATGTGTATATATATATTTTTTTTTCCCAGGCTCATATGTTAGTGGTGATGACATGTCTGAGGCACCAGACAAAGCTCTTGAGGGGATGGTGTAAATTCCTTTCAGGTTCCCCAGAACAGCGTGGTGGACTTCTAGCTGCAGTGCTGAGCAAGGTGATGCAGAATCCTAGCATACATAAAGATTTCCAGAGATATTTTTTGTGTCTCCAGTGCCACGTCTACTGTTTTGGCTAGATAGAAGCTAATCTGCCTCTCTGATGCTTTGCCAGCTGGGGATGAAATGAAATGAATTGCTTAGTCAGTTCGTAAGACATAAAGTAAGGAGGGCTAAACTTTCAGTAGGGATGCTTGTAAGGATTTAATACAGAAAATGCCAGTAGATGGTGCTCCAGGCTACTTAGCAAAAATTTGTCCTACGCAGCCAAGGTAAACCTGTCCTCCCCCCCAGGCGTGTGGGTGCTGCCCGCCCCAAGCCTGCAGCTCTTCACGGACCGGATTCCAGTTCAGACGCTGGAATCTGCTGCCCCGAATCTGTCGAACCACTTCGCTTTCTGGAGATGAATCTCAACTGCAAATCTTGGCACGTGAAAGTTCGGAACACCTTCATTTTCACCCAGGTCTGCACCTTAGTGTCTTAGGCAGATCTTGGTGATGTAAGGTTAGTTCTTCATTGACTCATCAGTTGTTAATCTCTTGTGCTACTTACTCGACTTCTGTGACAGTGGTATGTGGCCCTGTCACATTCCTCACCTCTGGAAAAGTCCATCTTGTGGAAAGGAAGATTAAGCATTCAGGTTTAAGAATAAAAGCAGGAGTTGGAAGGATAAGGAATAAAAGTTGCTGCTCTAATGAGGAAAAAAGTCACCAAAATCACGTCAGAGTTAGAAGTTCCTGGGCAGAAAAGTGTAAGCTGCTGTGATTATAATGAAATGGCTATGAGAAGAGGAGGGGGCAAAAAACCCCAACCCATCAGACAGGAACATAAAAAGAATAAACCCAAGGGTACACAGTTAGATTAAAGGTCCCTCTGTGCTGGCATGCTGTTTCTGACAGTTGCTAACACCAAATATTAAAGAAATGCACGTGCATGGTCCTGCTGCCCCAGCATCTTCTCTTCTTCAGCCATTTGCGGCTCAGAGACTTTTAAAGCCAGATATACTGTCAGGTGTTTCCTATCTTGGATCAGCAGATAGAGCAACTGTGAGGCAGGCTTGGAAGTAGAATCAATGTAAGCCTTGAGAAAACAGTATCCCACTCAACGGTTGTGTTTACTCACAGTAAAACACAAGATCTTCTGATCCGATTTCACTTAAGGGAGGTCTGGAGCTCATATTTCCGTGTGGTGGTTTGTGTCATCGTGACTGATCTCTGCCTGGCTGAATCCCTGAGCAGCGTGAGAGCTCATCACCTACAGCTACCTACCATTTGTTCTCTCTGTCTCCTCCTTGTCTCTCCCTCCTTCCCTCTCTGTGAATAGCTGATGACATCTGGATAGCAATCTTTATGGGGGTGGACATTTCAGCTGAAATAACTCACCCCTTTACCACCTACTCTTGTTTTTGTACGTCCTTTTATAAGCTTGGTATTCCTGAGCTGTATGTTATCCTCTGCGAGCACTGGAGGTTTTATAGGACAATCCTTATTGAGTCAATTTTTTTTTCGTCTGTATCAAGACGAGCCAGAGAAAAAGGCATTACCACCAAACTATAAATTATTGGAGGCACATGACATGCCTGGATTCAGTTTTTTCTTTTGGTTGGTTGGTTTTCTTTTTCATTTTACTTCTTTCTTTATCCTTTCGGGTAGGTACACATTTAATCCTGATATAAACTAGGAATCATTTCTGTGGGAGTGGTGGCATGGCCCTACCTTTGGTCACATACTTTGATAAAATCATTTGTTAAGGTAGGAATGTGAGTGTGGACAGTGTGAGTAAATAGGGGAACCGATGCTACCAGGAAAAGTTGTATATGCTTGTGCCCCGTGTGTCCTGGGGAGGGGGAGTGCATGTGTGACTGTGTGCACGCATCCCTGCGTGTGTGAGTAGAGCTTTGGGATTAGTAACAGAAGGCTGTTTGGGTATTTTTAGTAGTTTATTAACATTTTGTGAGCGTTCAGTATTGTCATTCATCTGCAGTGTTACTGACACATATCCAAAATGTCTGGCTTGCTGATTGCCGGTTTGTTCTGCATCGCCGATACGTTAACAAAGCCTTTTGATCCTGATTTGATTTTTGAGCAGTTTCTCCCTGTGACAACTCCCACTACTGTCATTCCAGTTTTGTCTCTGGTGGTTGATACTGGTTGATGAAGTTCAGGATTTGGGAAGTCTGTGGCTCTTGTCACTCAATACTAGTAGAAGTCATCTAGTTTCAAGTAATTTTTGAAAAATTTGTTATAGGGGCCGATACACTAGACTTCAGGAGCTATCAGCTGTGTTGAGGTGCTTGCAATCATAGGTGCTAGTTCCCCACTTCAGTTGGCAACTCAATGTATAGAAAGGCTGCAGGGAAAGCTCTGCTTACTTCTTTGATACGAGAAAACCACAAAATAGTATTTGGTAGATTACTAATTTCTAGTGTTCCTATATTAAAGGAAGGAATGTAGTACCTCAAGACTGTCCCAACCTGCCATAATGAAGTATATTTTCCACGTGCTACCAAATTAGGCTATGGCATGCATTACTGTTTAATGTCGAAGCCAGGATCTGTGCTATATCCGGCAAGTCAATATGCATATATACAGATAAAAAGGGTTATAATTAGAAAGTGCTGGAGAGCAAGATTTGCAAGGGAAATAAAAATCTCGTGAGCAGGACATGTCTTAACTCAGATCCGACGAAGATTTAACTCAGATCGGACGAAGATGTCACTGCGGAAGATGATCTGTCTTTTGCAAGGCCTTCACACTTTCTTATGAAGCATTTAGCATTTTCAGCTGTGGAGGAATGACCAAGCATACTACAGAAATAATAGTTTTGACTGGGAGTGGCAAGTCTGATTAAAAGAAAAATGAAGGAGAGGCTTAAATAAAGGGAGGAAGTAAACATGACTGAGACAAGATCCTATGTGAGCCCCTCTCATTTAAAGAAAAATGTTAAACAATTATTTCTCAAGTGATAAGGAGGACAATATCACTACACAATTCTTTTCATATGTGTTTCATTAAAAAAAATATAATCAGAATATAAACTTGTTAAAGTGTTCTTTAATCTCATTAAGGAAGGTACAGCAATGTGAAGTCCCCTTCAATAAAAGAAACATCAGCTAAGGGCATAAATAGGAATCCTTTCTTACTGCCTCCTGTTTATGTGTTATGGATGCTTGTTTGCTTGATGTTAATAGGTAGCACCTTGACTTTTATCTTCTGGTTGAAATGTGTGGTATAATTATTAACTAATTCACTTTTTTCTAAATGGATATGAATTGGGGGAACTATCCAGCTTGACTGTGGGAGATTTCAATTCTTTTTTTCTTTTTATCTCGTAATTCCACAAAGGAATAAGTTTTCCAAAGTTGGAAATACTTTTCCTTCCTATTGTAAAAAACCAAATCACTTACTTAAGACTCTGTCGTAGCATAGGAAGATATTGTGATGGTTCCACGCAAACATATATATTGTAAAATACACTGATTTTCTGCACCAGCTGAACCTCCTGTCACCCACCTTTTAAGAGTTTCTGGAAGCCCAGGTATCTGAGACGGCATCAGGAAGCTATGAATTAAGTCCTAAATTTCCAAGGAGCGTAGAATAAGCTTAGAAATCTACTTTACATGTAAGTTCCAAATTTTGGATTATATACATGTCTTAACCTGGAGCTGAATCTCACCCTTTGTTTGTGATAACCTTCAGCCTTCTAATTAAAGTATTATTTGAGCTATATATTTTCTGTAAAGTCTCTTAGTAACTTTATTACTTTGTGTATGTGTATGCTTTCATCTTTATTATATTGATTTTTCAAGTTCACACAAAAACATTTCTGAAACTTATCATTCTCTTGCTATGAAATGAAGAATATAATATTATAAAACAAGGGCAGCAGCACTTAAAAATTCCATGCTGACTTGAGTAAAACCACTGCAATACCTCCACAGCCATATATAACTGTATGATGTTATGAAGATGTGCAGTATGAAGCATGTTTATCCCTTTACTGACAGACTTTGTGTCTATATTGCCGCAAATTAATTTTGCTTTCAGAGAGGTGCCTTTAGGAGGCCCTCAGTTAGTTCTTAATAAAATTATTATATAGCAAAGAGGTTGCCAATCTCATTTTGTGTAAGAAATGACAGAAGGAAACAAAAGAAGAAGAAAAAAAAACAACTTTAAAATTCAGTATGATAAAGATATCAATACAAGGCGTTATATCCAAATACATCGGAATAGAAGATAACTGGAAAAAATTATTTCATTGGCTTATTGTGAAAAAGAAGTTGTAGGTACTTGGATAAGAACGTCCTTTCACAATGACATTCAGTCCTTCATGCCCTCAGAAGAACTTAGAAAAATAAATATGCTTAAGAGCCAACCTAAGGGCCCAGCTACGCTGGCGCAGTGCAGAGCAGCATTACAGGCGCCTGATGAAGATGTGGCCATAACACAGTGCAAAGCCACACAGAGATCACAGCTCAAATCCCAGAAGCATAATAGACACAAGTATATTATTTCCTTTTGCAGACCTCACTTACTTGAGAGATAGAGGTATCCCAGGACACCTCTATATGATTTAGACAGATTGTGAACTGAGTCTGGATAAGATGTTTAAGTGATTTTTTTATTATTATTATTTTTTTAGCATCTCAGTTTCTCCATCTGTTTAAATTGTGATAGTAATATTTATATATGACTCAAAAGTGATTGGGGGACCTAAATCACTGAACTGTAAAACACCTTAAGAAGTGTAGCTGAGACTGCTATATAATTACCTAGTAATTCCAAGGAAAATAGATTAACAATTGTAAGAAAAGTGAGAGAAACAAAGATGGGCATAAATAAGGAAATTGCTTTAATATTATTATAATAACTTTTTCAATAAATAATTTGAGAGCATCCATGTTTTGATAGTTGGGGAGCTCTCACTTCTACCTGAATTACAAATGGCAGTTGTAATGTTCAAGGTAATATTTAATCCATTTGGATGTCTCCTCCTGTTTCGATTTACTATCTCTATTTTCACGGTAGTTTGGATATTTGTGGTAATTACAATGTATCATAATTCAGCGTCTTCTGCATGGAAGTCTCAGCATTCCTGTGGGGAAGTGACTCCACACTTATGGGAAGAGGGTGCCTTGGTGAGCTCTGAAAGAGGACGGAAAGAGCACCGGTGACATGACATTTCAGGAGAGCTTTGTCACAGAAGGCGAGAAGACCCACTTGCAACTTACAACTGAGTGATGTCTTTGGGGCCTTGTTAATGTTCACTGTGCAAAAAGCCAAAGCAGACTGGAAAACCACACAGGCGTGCAGGGAACAGAGCACATGAAGTGACACCTGCGAGTGAATACTCACGTGGCTTCAGACTGGGGTGTGACTGAGACTGATCAACCAGCGGGAGAGGTGGCAATCCAGGACTGCTCAGGAACGTGGGATTTGTCAGGCACTGAGGCGTTATGTGTCGGCATCAATCAAGAAGACAAGGCACTGTCAGTGCTGAAGTTAGGTGTTCTGACATCACACAAAGATGTTAGGACTAGAAGAAACCAGTCAGGTCACGGAGCTCGGTCTCCCACAATCAGTAAAAATGTTTAGTTTGGGTAAGTCTAGAGAACTTTGAATTCCTGAAGCTCAGACACCTCACTTGAGACCCTCATGGCAGTGTGACTAGGTTTTTGTGTCTCTCTGCCACTGATGTTCAGCAAAGGGTTGCTTTTATTCTGAATAGTTTCCCCAACCTAGACAGGGGTTACCAGTGACTGCTACACTGATAAAAGGCATGAGTGTAGCCAGACTGCCTATCATAAGAGCTATTTTCCTGCAAGCCCATCTTCTAAGAGCTGTGATGGAACCTCTGACACTTGAGATATTTAAAACTGCACTGAACAAAATGCAAAGGAAGATATTGAAATGAGCAATGCTACGCAAATAGGCAAATGGAGCAGGTGACCTATTGCATCTTTTTAAGCTTCCCTGTCATTTGACAGCTTTTTTTTTTTTTAAAGAAAAACCTGTACCTCCAAGTTCTGATTGCAAGAAACATTGGATTGGAAAAGATCTCTTGAATTACTGAATCCAGTTTCCTGCTCTTGCAGAGAATGAAGTGAAATAAATCCCAGAAATTGTTCTTTACTGTAGGAAAAGTGTTAACACATCAGGGAAGATTGCTGTCAGACTTTTGCCCTGCCTGAAGGTAGCTGTATTTATAATAGAAGTACTTTTAGAAGAAAATTGTCAAACATATTTAATAAGTTTTAGATCTTGGAAAACTTCATAAAGACATATAAAACTTCTTATAGACTTTTGCAGGGTCGGTGTTCATTGGTACCTACTGCTACTATGCTGTATAGAGGGAGCAAAAATTTAGCTGGAAAAATGTAGATCATAGGTACCACTGAGCTCCTGCCATCCAAAGTTTATCCAAGGCTTTAGCAACCGTTATTTAGTAACTATAGGTAAATGGCTTTAGGTTTTCTTTCATACATAAAATATACTGATTGGCACTTCAAAACGGTAACAAGAACATTTAATTCTCTATGCTGGCTGAAGGTGACCTTACTAAGGAGACATTGGTACGTAAGTCTCAGACAAAGCATATCAGCAGAATATCACTATATTGGAAGCTCGTTCTCAAACCTGTTTGGCAAGACACCTTTACTAATCATAGAATCATTTGGGCTGGAAAAGACCTTAAAGACAATCAAGTCCAAACATTTCCCTAACACTGCTAGTCCCACCGCTAAACTGTGTCTTTTAAATATCTCCAGGACGGGGACTCAACCACATGTATCTTATGACCCATCTTATGGGGTAATTTGACCTCTGAAGAACCCTTCTACCTCAAGCAGATCAATGTTCTCACCCAGCTTGGTGTCATCTGCAAACTGGCTGAGGGTGCACTTGAGCCCCTCGCCCAGATCATCGATAGAGATGACAGAACTGGCCCCAGCACGGAGCCCTGGGGTCACTGCTAATCCAGCTGGATTTAACAACTCCACCATCACTTTGGGCTTGGCCACACAGCCACTTTTTCAATGCACCCCTTGCCTACCTCATAATCAACCTGGACCTCTTTTTCTCATTTCAGCCAAGCTTTTTTCTACTGAAACTGCTACAGACAGATAATTTGACCTATAAACTACAGGAACACATCTAGTCCATCAAACTGGAAGTCTTATTGATAATTTCTAACTGGTAATTTTCTTTGGTTTTGGTATCTAAAACATAGATGCTGAACTGTTTTATAGTTATGAAAGTGGTAAGGTCTGTCGTCACCCTGTGAACAGATGGGAGGGAAAGAACATGTATCTTATGAACCATCTTATGAGGTGTCACTAACAGAGCAGTCTGTCTTCCTCTCTCTTGAAGAAGCAGTGTAGCCCAGATTGATGTTTTACTGAATACCTGAAGGAAAATCATAAATCTTTGCTGACTTTCAAGGATTACCTCCTCTAAGCTCAAGAACCGTGCATTCCAACATGCCAGAAGTCAAGCAAAGGTGGCAGGACAAATACATGGATGATCAAGGAGCTCCTAACTAAACTCATACATCAAAAAAAAAAAAAAAAATATACACAAGACAGAGAAGCAGTGGCTAAGAAGGATTGTTGAGAGGCTGTCTGATTGTGCAGGAATGACATCAGGAAACTCAAAGCTCATCTGGAGTTGAACTTCATGAAATTCAACAGAAGAAAATGCAAAGTCCTGCACTTGGGGAGGATTAATCCCATGCCCCAGGATAGACTGGGGCCAACCGACTGGGAAGCAGCTTGACAGAGAGTGATCCAGGGCTCCTGGTGGACAAGAAGCTGGCCATGAGCCAGCGATATGCCCTTGAGGCAAAGGAGGTCAACAGCATCTTGGGGTGCTTTAGGAAAAGCATTCCCAGCAGGTCGAGGGAGGTATTTCTTCCCCTTCACTCAGCAGTGGTGAACTCCCGTCTGGAGTGCTGTTCCCCAGTACAGGAGAGACATGGATATACCAGAGCTTGTACATCAAAGGGCTTCAAGGGTCAGTGAGGAATGGAAATATCTGTCATACAAGGACAGGTTGAGAGAGTTGAGATTGTTCAGCCTGGAGAAATGAACCTCAGGGGATGATCTTACCAATGTCAATAATACTTGGAGAGAGGGAGGAACGTAAGATTGAGTCAGGCTCTTTTCAGTGGTGTCCAGTGGCAGGCTAAGAGGTGATAGTCACAGCATGAAATATAGGAAATTCCATTTAAGCATATGAAAAAAAAAAAAAAAATTAAGGGTGATTGAGCAGATTACCTGGTGGCATTATGAAGTCTCCATCCTTGGAGTTATTGAAAACCCAACTGGACATGGTCCTGAGCAACCTGCTGAAGCTGACATTACTTTGAGCAGGAGGGGCTGGACAAGACAATTTCCAGAGGTCCCTTGCACCTCAACTACTCCAGTTCTCTTATTCTGCAAAATCTAAAAAATCTTCTCAATATATAATTGGAAAATAATCCAACCTTTCATAGAAATATTAATCATAACTACATACAGGAGAGATGTTGCTACTGAGCTTGCTTGTCTTGAAAAAATGATTCTCTGTGTGTAGTTACATGTGTCCTTTCTACAGACAGTATAAAAACTGAAGAAGTGCAACATGCTGGGTTTGGTATCTCACGATATTTTTGCTTGAAAGCTATAATTAAACCTTACGCGCAAGTCTGCTGAACATAGATATGAAGACAGAAATCACTACAGTGGCCACGCTATCTTTTGCAGTGATAAGGGAATAGAAGATTGTTACATATTCTTTGGGCAACGTTCAAACCGGGAACCGCAGAGTATGTCCAGATCTTTTAGAGGCACAGCCTTGACTACACTTGACAAGTCATTGTGAACTTGCACTGCAAAATGCCTGCAATTCCTTCTGCTCTTCCATGTGGGAGAAGATGTCGAACTAGCATACAAACTGTTGCCAGCATGTGCACCACTTTGAGCTTGGTGCCTGCTATGATCTCCTGCTTTTCTTTGCGGAGTCTCTTAAGCCATAAGTAAGCAGCTTCACGAATCATTTCTGCCAGCCATCTGAAGGGAGTAGGACACAATAAAAATGCGGACAGACTGGACTCCTGACTTATAGGAATAAGGGAGGTTGGTGGGGGAGATGACATTAGGTACTATGTTGATAGTGAGGTAGCACAACCCAAATAGGGGAGAAAAGAGGATGAACAGCACATTTCCTGCTTCACCTCCAGTTAAGCTATCACATAAACCAGGACTGGGAATGATTATTGCCACCAGTATCCCCAGCTGTCATTGCCAGCTGTCTAGGACCTAAATAAATTGGGCATAAAGCAACATATCTGGAAAACATGCATGATTTAGTAAGTCTTGTTCTTTCCAAAATACTGTTCTGTGATCATGTTAGGTCTGTTATGCTGGTTGTTTTAAATGCAGATGTTGCTATGACTTCTTATTCTTCTCCACTTTAAAATAGAACAGCACTGTCTTTGAACTCAAGAGAATGAAGGGACAGAATTTAAACCTATACTGTCTGCTGTTTGCCCACAACAGCCAGTTAGGGGCCCCAACGGGTCTCAAACAAGAACCAAACATTTGCTACTGGTCTCTCTAGAAGCATACAAGGAGGTGGGTAAACCCCCAAATGTCATAACGGAGATCATTATACATATGCAATCTGCATCTTTCCTGTATCTTGCAGGATAAAGAATACTTCTTCCTACTTATTGGGGAAAAAAATAATGGGGTTCAGGCATTATTTCTTTGATTCATTCTGGATATTTTCCACAAGCAATCCTATTTTAATTCATGGCACTGCAGGCAAAACTGGAAAACCTTGTTTGGGTTCTGTTATTTTTCTTCCCAAGGCATCTGTGGAACAGTCCTTTTGCAGAAAAATAGCAGTAATATGAATACTATCATTAATGCAAAGTCAATATTTTGTTGATGTCTAAAGATAATGGCTATAAAAACAGTACTCCACATATGTTGCTTGCTTTCTTGCTTATAAGAGTTTTTATGTTCTAGCCTCATGTTCAAGCCAAAATGTTACCATCATGGTTTTGTTACCATCATACATTTGTGTATTCATGCTCAATGCACTAACACAAAGCAAGTTTTTTGCTTTTATTCTGGCAGCCACAGTATATGCCTGGTAATATCAGCCAGGTTCTCATCTGCTCCATATAATAATAATTAGATAATCTATATACATTGTTTTGACAAAATAAACCACCATTTATTCCAATTTCTAAAAAATTCAAATTAAGAGTAAATGCCAGATGCAGAACATTTAGGTTTGACTGTGACCTGAGACACAGAAGGAATCAAGAAATATTTTAGTCGAAGTCTGAGACTGTGACACTAAAAAAAAAAAAAAAAAAAGAGAAAATAGGTTAGCTTAATTGAACTGGCAGAGCCTGAAAGAGAATAAATAGAGTAACTTCAGACAGGTACTTGTCTCTCTTCTGATAAAAATAGATTATTCAGAAAATCTAGTTTGAAACACATTTACTGTTTCACTTGGTGAATATATAGGATGAATAAATATGCTTTGGGTCTTTCTTTTTTGTTACGGCTTCTCTTTATTCTGCTGTGGCCTTTTTTTCCTTATTTTTCTTTCACACTGTACTTATTATTGCTACTTCCACTAGAGCCAAAGGCAACAGACATTCATGCATTAGTTATTACACTTCTAAACCAAAAAGTCTCCTAAGCATACACATTTTGGCAGATTTTCTTGTACACTCAGCTCATCATTAGGGGATCATTTATGTCCTATGAATTTTGAATCTGTCCTGGGTGATTCTTTCAGCAGATTTGAGTCTGGGATGCAGCTAAATAGGATAGAATGATTATGAATCAAATGAAAAATTTTGAAGTGTTAAAATATATTGGGTTCTGAAACCTATTGAGTATTACCTAATTTATGGATTTAACACCTAGTTAGGTGTTAAATGGTATATATATAAAAAAAAGTTCTCAGCAATAATCTGGCTACTTTTTAGTACCTAATTATTGCCACACAGGAGACTAGGCTAAACAGTGAAGAAATACAATGCCTAATAGTTTTCGGAATTTTTTTTTTTTTTCAACCCACTTTTTCTTGCTACAGATAGTGACATTATTATTCTAACAAATATCATGCAGTACTTAAAAAGAACATAAAAAATATGGATATAGAAAAGAGGTATAAGGGGACAAGAAGCAGCTTTTTAATTCTTTATCCCTTAACTGGACCGTAGCTCAGAAGTGAGATCGTCATCTCTGAATCTTTTTCTTAAAAATGGATCAGAACGGAGAACACAAGCACTGAGAAATGCAGACATAAGGCAGGTTTTTAAAGACTCATTTTGAAACTTATTTTGGGTAAGGTGGTGCAGGTGGTGCTCACTGCATGTCTTTTTCATGGACTTTGTATCTTATACATAAAGCAAAAGAAGCAGATTTCTAGCCTGTTAACTGATTCTTCAAAACTTGATAAAAAAACCAAAAAACAAACAAACAAAAAAAAACATTCAGGAGAAGGATTCACCATAGATTTTGATGGGGCAAGGCTAAAGCAACATGGGAATTTTGGGTAGCAAAGCTGGTTCTGCTGGACACCCATTAGATGTGTCTTCCAGGCTGTTTCATTTGTGTGGGAAGTAATTCAGGGAGGGGAGGGAATGATCTTGTCCTATTGGTCCCTTGTTTTTTTTAAGTTCCCATTATCGTCTTTGTATTTATGCATTTTTTTTTACTCTGCCGTTCTTTATACAAAATAAAATAATAATAAAAATTACAGAGCGCGCCTCACAATTTTCTATCATTTTTTTTCAAGCAAATACAGAACAGTTTTATTTTCTTTTCATGCATTATTCTATCATTGTGAAGTAATCTTTGCTAAGAGGTGATTATAATGGTATTTTTAAGAAATTGCTTTAAAATTATGATTGATATTTTATGACCAACATAAATCAAACCAATATTATGTGAGGCTGACTTGTTGTTTTCTTTGCTTGATTGCTTAATTTGGATCCAAAGCACAATTTGCTAAAGGAGAGATGAGAAATGCAAAGTTGCTTGTACATACTGGAATCTGAAGAAAATGCAGAATGCAAAATTAAGCATGAAAAGAACAGATAAGAATGAAGCTAGTGAATTTGAATAAAGCCATTTCAAGACATGATGATTGCTGGCGTGTTCTAATTACTATATCAGGACATCAACAGAACCAGAATAATCAAATAATTCCCCTGATATTTATGCTCAATGCAAAGACACATATAAGTAACTTAGTGGCACCCCTTTATTTGTGTTACATCTTTATGGGTTGAATCTTGAGGCAGTTGGGACAGTTTTATTGAAAAAAATACCTAAACACTTATGTTCATCTTGAGTGATTCTTATTCAAGAACTTGATAGCCTGGGAGCTTTAAGGGGGTAAATAGGTATTCAAGGTGCTTAGAATAGAGGGTGCAAGAACCTCACCTATGGAATTTTGGTGCCTGATTTCTTTCTTAAATCTAACATTTCCTTGCCTAATAAGGGTCTGGTGTCAGCAGTGAAAGCAGACACAGTGCAGGAGAGTCTTGTGCAAGACCACACATCACCACCAATACCCCTTAATCTACCTTGCACCGATTCCAAGGCTGTGTTCTTTAAGCAGACAGCAAAAAACCCCTCTGAATTATGTCAGAATGGTTGGCAGCTGGCAGACAGGCATGGTCATTATTGCCTGGAAGCGCCAAATGAATTTTCGCCTCTGTCCTGTATCCCACACTGAGAAACTGAAAAATCAGTACATTCGGTCAGTGCATGTTTAATGCCCTTTCTTAAGTTATAACAGGTGAAAGGTTTACAAGCATATACCAGAACAAATATGCTTTGGGTTCAAAATTGAACATTCAGCATTTGGTTTGAAAAAGACCGGCTAAAAATTTGAACTGAGTAGGGTTTGGTTTTGTTTTTTGTGTTTTTTTTTTTTTTTTTTTTTTTTTTTTTTTTTTTTTTTCGTGCAGAGGTCTTAATTATTTAGCAAATCACTTGGGACAGGCTGTATTGTCATTTGTGATGGGGTCTCTGTGAATTTTCTGGATGAGCTATGAAGTCAGAAGCACACAGACAGAGATCTGAAGCTGCAGCTCTCTATCCAAGCATAAGAAAAAGAAACCGTGTTACGCATCCCTTTTCCTGGGCCATTGCATTAAAATGTAGTATGATACAATCATAGTTAGTGCCTGGCAGTTAAAGGCGTAGGTGGATGGGTTAAAAAAATCCTGGATTTGTCAACTTGGGTCTTAGCTGTGGGTAGAATCTAAAAATAATATTCCACAGTGCTGCTGTGATCCGTGATGATAGCTCAGCTATTGTTGCTAATTGTGAAAACTGTCTATGAAGCACCCAAGATAATTTGTTTAGAAGGATGGAATCCTCCTGAAGAAAGAATCAAAACCCTGCCTTGAGTGTAATTTTGGCTCACAACTTTGTTGTGTTTCCCCAGCTACTGGGCTTAATGTTAGTCTTCAGTACTGCAACTGAAAACAAAAGTTGTTTTTATTTTTAACTGCTTATCCCATGGTGGAAATGTTAATAAAACGCTGACCTGGAGAAAGGGCCCGGTTGTAGAAATGCTGAACTGCAGATCAGATGAAATCAATGGGACTGGGAATTCAGCGCTCTCGAACAAAAATCATAGGGGCAAAATTTTGACCCCTGTGAACATAAAACCTCAAGGGGCTTTAGTGAAACCAGGATTTCATGCTAAATCTCAGAAAGTTGGTACCCAAGATGAAAAGTGCCCAAACTAAGAGGCCCCTTTGGAAAACCAGCTTTTGAATGACATCCTAGAATTCACACAAGGAGTCATTGTCAGAACTGAGATGAACTCATGATTTCCTGGCTCTCACTGATTGAAATTGCTTCTTAGAACTGGCTAGCATAGCAATAAAAGCAAATTTTGTACTGCAATCATTTCTGATACTGTGTTCAACTTTATAAAATATGTTCCTTGGGGGTGAAATTAATGAGCAACACATAAAGCCTGCTTATTCACACTTTATGCAGCTGCACTTACGAGAGGATTGGGAAAGATGAAATCCAGCCTCAATACAAGGCCGTGATGTGATGTGGCCAAACTTCAGGGGGTTGTGGCTTTCATTTAACCTTATAGGCTGGAGTAATAGCTGCCGAATCTCGGCATGTTCTTCGTAAGGATTCCAGTGACTTGATCTGATGTTTTGCAGCTCTTTTCTAAGCTATTCTTAAGTGCTTTGCCATGCCTGGAAGCATTAGTTAGAAGAGTTAGAAGTAGAGAAGTTAGAAGCAGAATCAGACCTTCTTCCATGGTTTTCATACAGGAGGAATACATTCTTTCTTCTCGTAATTCCTTTATCAATAGTGTCTGTGTAGGATCTACTTAATTGCGCTTCTGTGAGGTTGGTGTCTTCAGGTAAGTTATGGGCAACCCACAGAAGAAGGCTTAAAAATTGTTTTCTCTAGCACTGTGTTATATGGATAATAATGAGCTTTCACACAGTGTTGTATCCTGTCATTCACAGCCCAGGCATTAACATATGTAAGATTTACCAGTGAAATGTGAACTGGGGAGAGTAAACCAGTATCAGGGAACAGTGACATACAGACGTGGCTGCCTGCCCTGGTTTTGTACTGCAAGTTCTGTGTTGCGCTTCCTATAGACAGGCAATAGCAAATTTTAGCAAAGAAAGGGGAGAGAAAAAAGCACACTGTAAGGATCTGTGTTGAGAAGGGGAGAGGAATTAAATGACACTTAATGTGTCTTTCTCTTCTCTGGTTTTGCCCTTTTGACTGTGCAGGCGAGGGGGTATATTGCATGGTAAAACATAATATCAGTGATTCTCAATTTATTTGAGATGATTTTATTAATTAATATTAATTTGGTTTGGATGCTGCCCTCTTTCTTATGAGAGACACACACAGTTCCAGGCTGTCACAACAGATACAAGTCTGTCCTCTGAGATCTAAACATTACCGACTTTGCTAAGTCAAAATTTCTTCTAAAAATCATCAGGATTTGGGCTGCAGCAAGACTGGAAATGAACTACGGAGTGTGGCTGTAAATTAGAAGAGCTGGATTTGGATCATGTACTCACTAAGGTACAGTAAGACTAGCAAAAATATTTTAAATTTCAAATTTGTTTTGGCAATCTGAAATGGAGTAGCCTCTTATTCACAAGCCAGACTTTGCTGTATTTTTAAGTAGTCTTTGCTGATGATACCTGGGGCAGGATTCCATTGTGGTAAGATGGCATTTACGGTGTATCTACCTGATATTTTGCCAGCTGATGGGAGTCCACTCTGCCCCTACCCGCCGTCAGCGGGAGGTCAGATAAGCAAGGGTAGCTCATCTCAAGACCAGGATAATATTTGTGTCAGCTCATCTCCAGCACTGCTACCTCACTTCAGCACCATAGTAATTACAGCAATTGCGTGACTTCAGTACAAGAGGAGTTTGGAGATGGAGAGTGGACTGAGATCATGTCAGTACACCAGCGTAGGCATGTCCAGTGGCATTAATTAGGGTAGGAGATCCTATCTTCTTAATAGAGTAGATGAAAATAAGGAAATTTTCTTCAAGGAGGAAGGTGGATGAAGAAGGATAAATGTATTAACACAGAAGAGGCTGAGATTCTCAAGCTTGTCAGAAGCAAGAGCTATACAGAATATTATGAAAAACTTCCTCAGAAAGAAGATAGGTTTAATGTATTGATCTTGAAGAGAATTACACTATACTTTCTTATCCTACCTGCAGACTTCTTAGGTGATCTCCTGAAAATACCAAATATAATTATAAACATCCCCTGTTATGAGTGCCGTTTGATTCCAAACAAAGACACTCTGATGAAGACAGGATTAGAAATATAGATCTAGAAAAATATTGGATTCACCTCAGTTATAGATCATACCTTTCAAAAACCGTGGTGGATTGTCTCACTTACTGTGTTTAACAGCAGGCTCTCACGGTAATATAGAAAAGAGGAACTATTTATGATGTCCCATGTTAACCACATTGCAAAATAATCACTTTTAAAAGAAATAGTGGACATATTTAGAAGAAAAGTATTCCTTCTGTAAAAGGTTCATCTAGAATTTCCTGTGTTTGCTTGCTCCTAAGACTAATTCTCTACCCCCTGCTTTTATACAAATGTTCACAAAATTTTTCAGTTGTTAGAACTGTTCTTGCAGTTGGTCTGTTCAGTTAAGCATGTGCCCTTCTCGCTTTGTCATCTTCTTCTCATCTATCATCTTATAATCTTCATGATTAATTTGTCTTGTCCATTTTGATGACTTATTTGTAGCAAATAAACATCTCCCCTAAAAAGCTGGGAATCTAAGGTGGCCTTCTAAAAATCACCAAGCCAAACCAGATCACCAGACCAAAAAAGATGAAATTCCTGAAAGCTTAGAAGAGAGCTGCTTGAGCAGATTGGTTAGACCTTTTCTTATTGCCAGCTTTAATAAAAATAAGGTGAAACATTTTTTCCTTCTTTTTTTGATGTTTGCTTTTTTATTGCACATTTATTTCATTTTTATTTGTCAGGCATCCTCTTTACACTTTACTTTTGTGGACCCTCATAGCATGTCATGCCATTGGTTTTGGAAGGTATATATCACACTCAGTCTTGAGGCCAGCAGGTGAAACAGAATGAAAATAATTTGCTATAATTCTTATATAGTTTTAGTGTATCTAAAAAGTTCTCTAAATGTTGGTGGGGTTTGGGTTTTTTTTTTTTTGTTTGGGCTTTTTTTTTTGCTTTTTGTTGTTGTGTTTGTTGTTGTTTTGGTAACTGTTATCCTATCAATACTTAATTTAATAAAAAATGAAATCGTTCATCTTAGGATATCAGATTTTCTTGCAGAGCTGAGCTCTGGCCAGAATAGGGTAAATTTGATGTGCTTGTTTAGATATTTACTTGTTTGAAATGGTGGCTTTTTTCTCTATTCTGAAGATATGAAAGGGATCAGATTCATTTGATTACTTCTGAACATAATTATGTTTTCTTCCTGGCAACACAAATATAGTAAACTAATATAAGAAGGCTCCAGGAGAATGTTTATACACTGCTTCCTACTGGAAACGAAATAAAGACCCCGCTGAACATTTAATGTCATGAGGTAATTTTGAACTCTTCCCTCTGTCTGCAAAACAGACTAAATTATGCCTTTCCAGTTTAAAAATATACAGTGCTTTGTAGCTTCTTCAGCATTTTCAAGCATTGCAAAGTTATTCTGCAAAATCTTGTATATCTTTAAATATATCAGCACTCCAAAGACGGTGAGATTTCTTAACCGCAAGCTGCAGAACATCGTGGTTTTCAAAACCTGGTGGTAAAGTATACCGAGATGCTTGTGTAATGGGCAGTGCTGAAGCTGCAGTGATATTAGGACAAGCTGAAAGCAAAAGCATGTCGGTAATCAAAGGTGACAGAAGAAAAGCTGGAAGAGCCTTGTAGAGCAGTTTGAACTTCAGCTAAATCTACTGGCCAAATTTCCATCGCTTCCCAGTATCCTGGTTTTGTCGCACTGTGTGGCAAAGAAGGACTAGTAGAGGACTGATTTAGGGCTGCTTTGTGTAGTTTTTGTTACAGCGGTAACGAATAGGGTTGTCGTGCAGATTCCAATCCTAGAGGACTCTGGCTGGCTCTGGAAATGGGCAAACCTCCCTCCAGGTGTTTAGCAGCTCAGAGCTCCAGCCCGTCCAGGCAAGTGGACTAAGGATCCTATGTGATACTACCCGGCAACCGCTTCTCTGAACCCTCTGCAGAAGCTACAGGACTTTGGTTAGTCTCTGTATCATCAAAGTTCACATGTTTATCCATATGTGACTCTGTTCCTTCCACATGGTATGGATGCTTAATGCTCACTGACGCCTGAGTTTAGAATGGATATCATACTTCAGTCTGGGTTTGATTAAATATGGAGAGATTATGGATCATTAAAGAAAAAAGAAAAAAATTCATTGCATTTGGCTCCTTCTGCCATTGAGAGGCCCCCGCTGCAAGTTACATATTGGTAAGAAAAGAGATAAATAAGTCATCCAAACAACTATCCTGCTACTAGACTGATTCTTTCTTACTTTGAAGGGACAATGTTTATTCAGTTTAATAGTACAAATTCCTCTACTGCCCATGTCTTCTACTTCAGTGGGAGTATGGTCTCAGAAAAGGGGAAAACACAGCAAAATAGGAGCAAGATTTTCCCTTTAATTATATTTTAGCTTAAGTAGAGTAGCTCAGGTGAGCAGACTCTACACTTATTCTTTTCCATCATTAGTATTGGATAAAGTACTTACCTTAATTGAAATGGAAAGATGGATCCTTAGTGTTTGTTGTTATTAAAATCTTTCAATTCATCATCACATTTATGAAATATTTTTTAGTAATTTCGTTTCTACAAAAGAGATTATGAAACATCAGAAGCTAAGCCAGGGAGAGAGTGCAATGGTGGAAATTTTTTTGAATATTTACAGCTATATTTTCAAGAACTGGATTTCCTTTTTAGTATGAGTGTCAGTGATTCATTTTTCTCTCTTATTTTCTGGTTTTCTTTCTAGAGAGCTTTGGAAGAAAGGTATGTACAAGTGGCATGGAAATATATATATATAAATATGTTATTCAGCTCACTGAAAAGAAGCAGTAGGAACTGCATATAGTCTTAGAACTAATTTCTTGTTTCTACGTGGGAAGGAAAACTTTTTCAGAGGTTACTATACAGTGTGACCCTTTGGTGTCTCACAAGTTTTCAATCAGATTTTGATTCTGAGCAGATCTTGAAGAATGCTTGAGACAAATTTTTTAGAAGCAGAGAAGTAGGCTGAGGTCTCACATGATCTCACATCCAGAGATTTCATTCATGGAAATGCATACACAGAATAGATTAAAAAGTGTTTGAGACTGGAAAACAAAGAACAATTTATCTAGTGGTATTGTAGTTTTAATTATTGAATGATTACATTGATTTTCTTGTCATCAACTGTGAAACAAACCATGTTTCTGAGTCAGCTCCTGCAGCAACACCCCATGCAAAATAACACATTTGTTGAGGTACGTATTTACAACAGAGTGTACTTACAGCACATTCTGATTCTATTAGACACATTTGGGAGTTGGCTACATATTATATTTTCTCCTGACAGTGAAGCTTGGCTAAGGATGATAAGTCAAGGTGTTGAAAAGAAGTAGAATATAAATGTTTTTTCCTTTCCTTCCCTGCTTTCCTGGAAAACAGAAGACTTCAACTCAAAATGTGGGGATCCAATCCTATTTTGTCTGACTGTAGGGTCTTCTGCCTTCTGAAAAGTCAAGACTTGACAGAGTGTAAATATGAAAAAGACAGAGATTTCAGGTTGTAAATTCTCCTTGAGAGGACTCCCAGGGTACACATTTCACAAGTGGGCCTTCATCACAGCTGAGACCTACAGCACCAACATTAGTCTGAACAGCTGCAAATACAATAGGTTATTATTTGTATTTGTAACATACCAGTAAAACCTGAGGGCTTCGGACCTAAAAAATCTGCATTTTTAACTTGCTGATTCCCATAATAATTCTATACAGCAAGACTGGCAATCCTTTTCTGCATATTCAATTTTGTGGGCGAGTATTCATCTGTTATTCTAGGTGCCTCTGCTGTGATTTCCACAGTAGTCTCTAGTTTCTGCAGAATTTTTGTCTTGCTTGGACAACCGTCATGTCACACCCCATCAGACTGTGTAATATGAATGCAGAAGAGTGTTTATAGGCACCTCTTCAAGGGTTGAAATCTTGGATGGTTGCTTTTGAGTAAGAATTTTGGCTGTTGTTAAGAAATGTCCTCATAGATGACTGTTGCCAGTCTAAATGACATCACTGTTAAACAAGTTTTTTCTGTTACACATTTGAATTTCCTGGGTTTAACCAAATACACGTTTATGCTACACGCTGCACAAAACCTTCACACTCCAGAACCTGCATTGTCATTTCAAAACATGAAAGTTCTTTACCCATATGGCTGCAAAATTAATCTTTGAATTATGTATCAAACACATTTCACACAGCATTAACATTTCTTTTTTTCTACATCCTTTTGCTAACGAAGTTTTCTCTGCAAGGTTTTGTTGTCTTTGCATAAACTAGAGGTGGTAGGGTGAATCTATAAAAGGAGTATGCCATTTAACACGGTAGTTTGTTTTATCCAAATAAATATTGATATCCTGTCTTATAAAAGTCCATTCATGATTGTCCGACATTATGAATGAATACACTAAATCCAGTATGTTTTTGAGTAAATAGAATCCATATGGTATTTAAAATATAAATTCCAAGAACTCTGGTGACTTTTTCTGATTAAATTGAGTATTTTTCATCACGATCAGGCTTAACAGAATAACCAATTGTTTTTTCCTTTTGTGTTTCTACCCTTCATATGCTTACACAAGGTAATCACAAACCCATGGCTGTTTGTTTAGATAACACAAGCCCGACTTTGGTTCTCTCCTAGTTCTTTTTGTTCTTTTGGTTTTTTGGTTGTTTTTTGTTTTTTTTTTTTTTTTTTTTTTTATAAGCCTGATTTTCCATCATCTTACTTATTCTTGTTGCTCTATTCCTGGTTTCCTCTGATTTTTTTCTGATGTTTTAGGATAGCTAAAAGTGAACAAAGCGTGAAAAATACAATTAACAGAAGTATATAGAAATGGACTATAAACCTTCAGAATATATAATCAGAAGGAGACAAAAATACCTCTTGCCAACATTCAGGATTCCAATGCATTGCAGAGAGTCATGTAAAAAAGTTAGCTTTCTGATTTACTGCATATATGTCCTTTACTGAGTGTAATAAAAGAATCTCCTTTAGTCATTAATGCTGTGCAGCCTAATACAGACCATGTACTGTCCTTGATCCATTGCTGAAAGGTCTGGCAGAAGATTAAAATGTTTCATGCAAATGTCAAGGTGCCTATGTCCCTGATGGCTTGCCCAGTGAGCAGTAGGATAAAATAGGGTAATTGTTGTTAGCCTTCTCTGAGCACAGTTGTTCTTAATAATGCCCCAAAATAAATCCTGCTCCTTTTCAACAAAATAGAAACTGTATAATAATAGAAAGCTGGAAAATTAAGTCTTCAGAGTTTCACTGGGTGAGGGCACACTTGTTTAAAGAAGTCTAGCTTCATTTTAAAGAGTTAACTCTGGTAAAGTGAGAGTCTGACCCATATGAGCAGATTTGTAACATATAAGCAAAAATTACCTTGAATACTGGGCGCTTGTTAAGAAATTGCTAAAAGGTGGCATTTGGGATTACATCCAATTTTTGAACTTAATTTATAAAGTATGTTAACTAAAGAAAGGTTGTTTGGACAGGTTGAGTAGGGAGGGATGAAATTTATTCTTTCATTGAAGGTCAGCTCTGGACAAGTATGTTTCTTACTCCTGCAAATAGTATTCAAGTGAGAAATAGGTAGCGTTTGCAATAGAAGTGCCAAGAATCAAATTTCAAGGTGGCTCACAGGAATTTACTTCTGAGATCACAGGCACAAAAGAAAATCAAGCATTTGTGCTCATCTGCAGAAATGTGATCCTAGAAGGAGTCAGCTTTGTCTCCAGAAATGAAGTTGCAACTAGAGAAGGCTGACATTAACTTGGGCTGGTCTACTAAATTTACATTAATTTTGCCCTGTATGGGTAATTGTGACTGAGAGTTGTAGAAATAATACAAGTTTTATAGGGAACAAGCTCCTGATATGTAGATGACAGCCCTTCCATATCAGGCATGTTTCATTTAAGAAACATGGGCACATCTTGCTCACTGTGGAACGTTAAAAAATGTACTGCTGAGGAAATGGGGACATCAGAGGAAGAGGGACCAGGCAATTGCATTAGCAGATTTGGTATAGGAAATGTAAGATATTATGTCTATTATGCAGAAATATTCACTCTATCGTCTCAGTTTCATTGTAGTGCAGACAACTATTCCAGCCATGGAACATGTCAAGTACAGAGTAACTATCTAAGCAGCACTTGTGGTTTCAGTGACACAACACGTATTTCCTATGTGATATTTCCTACCTCTTGTTTTTCACAGTTAATCTGTGTTAGAAAATTCCTGCCCTCTGCCCCAGGGAGAGATGCACTTCAGAAATTCCTTCATGAATAAGTACCTAGCTACCTAGTTCCAAATCCTGTCTGCAGCCGTGGACATTATTATATCTGTCAGAGAAAGGTGAAAAAAACTCATCTTATTAAATGGTTCTCAAGTGTTTTGTAGCATTTGAACTGCACACAAAAAATAGCTGCACTTCAGGAGTCCAAGCCTTCTTTTGATTTCCTAGGAGGGGCTAGAAGTCTGCAAAGACTTGGTATGTCCCCTGCCCATACATAACCATTTTGGGAACTGCTTTCCTAGACAGGAATCATGAATTATCTATCAGAAGCTCCTCCCTGAAGTTGTCTCTTAGTGATTACTCTACATACCAGGGCATGAGAGTGGCATTTTAAAAATATACCTCACCTTTAACATTATACTCACCTTTTGATGAAGGTGGATCAGGCCTGGCAGAAACCTCCAGACTCTCTGTCTCCCACTGCTGTTTCTTTTTGATTAAGAAACAAGGTTCCTGGTGAGAAACAAATGTGTAAAAAAAAAGTAGAAACTCTTGATTGAAATTACAGGCATGTATATATTCTCAACAATAACAGAAAAAAATAACGTTGCTTACTACACGACGTCACTCCAAATGCAAGATTTGTCTCAGCTTCTTTGCCCATGAACTCTGCACCTCCTCTCGTGAATATTGCCATTACTGAGTACCATAGCACTGAGTTCCTTGGGTGATTTATATACTATGTCAAATATACACTAATGTCTTGCTTAATTTCACTGGCAGGTTCTTTCTTCTGGCATTAAAATAAAAATCAAATAGGAAGAACTAGTTTATGCTTTTTTCACATTATCGGCAAGTCTGTGCTGATTAAGAATCCTGAGATGAACTTCAGTGGTGCCTCACGATGGCTGGAGAAACAGCCCAGCCTACACAATTTGAGTCATCCTGCAGGGAAATTTTTGTCAGTGGAATCAAGCTGATGTAAATCTTCTCTCATCATCATCTTCCTCTTTTTCTCCCTCTCACACATTTAAAATTTGATCTTTATCTCTTTTTGTTAATTCAGGCTATTGTTTTATGTGGAAAATAGGTACACATTTATTAAATTTTTCTAAATTTGAAGCTCAGACTATTTGGTGACATAGTGAAGTCTACCATTTATGCATTACACAGAGAAAAACTATGTTCTTTTGGGGTTTTGCCATCTTTCAATTAATCATGTCCTCTTTTCATCAGTTGTGGGAAAAGGGAAAAAAAAAATCAAAATGTCCATTTCTTTAAAAACTGTTTTTCATATTACTTGACTTATTTAGCTGCTTACTAAACCTGACCTGATATTTTTTCCCCCATTTGTTTTCATATAAGTGTTTTCCAGTGATTACTTTTTCTCTCAGTGTATCTTTGACCGCATTGTCCTTAACATGATGAAGCGCCCACTTCTTAGTCATCATCTTCTTCACCCGGGGCTCAAAAATGAGCGACCAACAGCCCGGCTCAAGTTTTTGTGTTTTCATCAGACCACATTCCTTCTGCTTGCAAATCTGTCAAGACTTCAGGTAATGGACTCATGACCTGCACATAAAGTAATATTCACACCTATATTAAAGTCTGGAAAACAAATGTGAACTGCCAGAGAGAGGCAATTGGATCATCATTGCTTTCATTCTCAGGTAGAAAATATCTTCTATTATTTGGCAACTGACAGTGAAATGAATGCTTACTGTGAAGTGTGGTTTATGTCTTATCAGAACTGTTAATTCAGTTTCAGGAGGGAAAAAAGAGTTTTTAATTGGGAGGGTAGAAAGTGAAAGCTCTAATGTATTTCTGTAACCTTTGGAACAACAGAGAAAACATTCAGGAATAGGTTACCCTCGGAGCAGAGCCCCATGGAAATAAATAATTGTTTGTTCACATACATTAATAAGGTTCAAAGAGACATTGATTTATTAAATGATGGGTCGTTAGCAGTGGAGGCAAAGGCTAAACAATCTTGCATGGGAAGAGTATTACTCTAAAAGATGACACTGTAGCTCTTGTTATCACTAGCATACATAAATCAATTTAAACTGAATTACTGAAAGTTTGACTGTATTTAAAATACGCAATTTTGTACATCCTTTTTAACTTTAATGTGTGCGTAGTTAATATAAGTTGGCATGGTTCCATTCTTTCCCACAGAACTCTGTTGATTTACCCTACCTTAAGAGCTTGCTCATTAACAGCAGTTATCCTTCATTTTTTATAATAATATTAATACATGCCTATTAAGAAGTTTTTATAAAGACAAATATTTAAAGAGTCATTGATACCTTGCTTCTCATGATACCTACGGAAATGTAGGCTGTCTGGATATAAATCCACTCTGAAAATTAGAGTAATTGTCCAAGCTGGAGAGAAATTGCAATCAGTAATAATGTCTTTTACCTGTCTAAAATTTGTAAAAAGCAATGAAATGTTATGCTAAGAAAACAATAATTTAGAAAATGTCGCCGAGTAGATTGATTATATCTTGAATATGCTCATTTGACTTCATATGATTTGCTTTCATAAAAATTGTGTTTACATTGGTTTTGTTTGTGCCTAGCTATGATCTACCTAGAAAGTAAATTAAGTCTCCTAGTAGGAGCATGAGTTATTTTGCAGAGGTGCCGCTTTCCATAAGGAAAATAAGCCCAATTGTTAAGAAATATTGTGGTGGGGGAAAAGAAGAGGAACAAAGAGGAACAAACCCCATGGGGGAAAGCCACCTTATGGTTTCATAGGTTTACTCCTACATATTTATATACCAATACATTCATGTTACATCAATTGATTATTCTGAAAACATGCCATATTATTTTATGGATGATGCGATTACTAGTTTTGAATTGAAGATACTAGCCCATAAGTACCATAGTAGCTAATTAAATTGAGTAGCAAAGAGGGAAGTAAAAAAAGAGATGTATCTGGAATTAGAGTTATAACATATGTAAGGAGGAATATAACATCAGTATACAGAAAGTGGAGTTTTGATAAAACACCTTCTGCAATGCAGTGTTATACTGTGATATCAATGTTTTTTTGCTACCATTTGAAAGGCAAAGGGGTTTAATGTCCTTCCTCCCTGTTCATGCATTAATGTAATAGTCTACTTCATGCTGAAAAACTTCATCTTGAGCAAATACATATATGTAAGTTATAAAGAGAATGGGTTTGAAGAATGGACAACCATTTTCTATTTAAATACTGGCTGCACACTTAATTGATCTAGTATGAAAAAGTGACTCATTTAGTGTACCCAAAAGATTTAAATAATACTGCATGAAGTACAATACATTCAAGTATGTTTAAAATACATATTGTAACAGTTGAGTGTACTTAAAATAGATCTTTAAGTCAGTGGGAACATTTAAAACTTTAAAGTGCAAAAGTATGTTGCCACTTTGCCAGCCACTCTACATCAGCAAACAGCGCAGCAGGAGGAATAGCAAATGAAAGAAGGGGGTGAGGAGGAGCCAGTGGCTGGTTACACGGTGCAGTCAAACCTCAAACAGCTATTACTCAAAGCATTAAAAATTTTCAGTCAGCTGCATTCTATCGTATTCAAACAAAAAATTAATTTTCATCAGGAATGCCATTAATTTAGGGAAGTGATAACACTAAAGGAGAGGCTGAGACATTATGTCGTGTTCCGGCTTCTACATCCCTCTTCCTCATGGCCAACCTGACAGACCATCTGACATCAGAGGGCTGAGGTTTTTTGTTTGTTTCTTTTCTTGTGCAAAACCTCATCAGGGTACTTCCCAGTTAGTGGAGCTCTACTGGGTCCCACTGCAGAGGTAATCAGCAGTGATCCATCACAGCTGTCACATCTGGCCTTGTACTGTACGGCTCAATATATTTCAGATGTTTTTCATGTATGACTTATACTTCAACATAAACATGCTTTGAATTTTATGAACCTAATAAATTTAATGAATTAACCCGGCCTATAAAAACATAACAAAAGCACAAATAAGTATTTAGGAAAAATTAGGTCACCTCATCTGTGAATGTAGTAATAGTCTATTTCCACTTCCATTACATTTATTGTACACTTTTAGCATGCTACCTACAGTATTTCTGAATGTCTCTTAGCCTGAATCTTGCTTAAACAAAGTCGCTAAAGATAGCATGAAAAGTGCCTTTGTTGTATTTTAGTTTTTCTTGGCTCTGTTAGGCACAGCATGAAAGCAAGAAGTATTTGGCCCTGTGTATCTAAGTTGTCATTTGGAAATTTCAAGTTTGGGTTTCTTTCCTGCATGCTGAGGTTTAATTTAAACCATGTCACCCACCTTGAGCAATGATGTCATATCCCTCTGTGATAGCTCTCTGAAGTTGCCAGTGAGTTAGTGCCATTCTCTCCTCTCATAAATGTTGAGCAAGTGCAATAAAGAAAAATCTAGCGCTTGTTCGTAGAGAAAACTTTGTAATTTATAGGACAAACGCCAGAGCCAACGTTTAATCCTCCATTAACGTAGAATAAAAAAGAATTAAAAAGGCTTCCAGAATTTAATTTGAGCTCAGTTTAGTTACATAATCATTATGGTTCTTCTGATTCAGGCTTTCACTTCCATTTCCAGGAAACTGCATTTCTTGCTCTACAATAGCAGGTATTGTGGTTCCTCATCTACTCGTGCCAACTTGCAAAGTTTTCATAGATGCGTGGTGGGAGAGAAGGCTTTCCATGTTATTTTATCCTTTACCCTTTTGAGAACTGGATTACTGTTCATAATGGACACTGCAGAAATGCGTTCTTCAGATGGCTGATCGACTGGCTTCCGGCACCCCTTCCTATTTAACAGATCTAACGAGGTATGTAAGCTTTGTTTGTCAAATGTGGTAGAAATTATAATTGGAACTCTCACTCAAAGGACCCATTAATACTGAAAACGAAAGAAAGTAAGAGATCCATCTGTACCTACTTGATACTTCATTCCGGTATCTACAGGAATCATTCTAATTTACCACCTGATACAGGTGATACGATGGAACGGAAGGGACAGAGTGCAGCCAACCTGTGGTGGCGGAATAGGGACTGGTGTCATTTAGAAGAGAACCTCAATTGGAAGATGGGGAAAACTAACGTCAACTTGACCAAATTATACTTTAGCTGTATGGTACATAGAATCAAGTTTTATGAGTCTTCCATTAGATACCATTTTGTTGTGTTAGCAGTCTCCATGAAGCCCTCTTAATTGGAAAAAAATGAGATTAAAGAGTTAAGGTTTGCAATATAAGTTACTTTTACGGCTGGTACAGAAAGAGGAACACATCCTAAGAAAAGAGGGAAGAACTGATTTCTGGGGAAATTTTTGGTGATATTGACTCTAAAGAGAGCCTACAATGTAGCAGGGATAAGACCAACACTGAGATGTGTAGAGGTAGGTGAAATACTGGCTTAAGCAGCCAAGGCCCATATTGTAGTGCTGGATTATGAATATGTTCAAAAACTGTTGCACCATCCAAAGTTTCGGATGTCTAGAGAATTTGAAAATATCTTGGGAAACCAAGTTTTCACAGACATCTTTTATGTCATCATGATTGTGTAAAATAACTCCACAACCTATGTCAAATACTGAATAAATACTTCTGCGATGTTATGCATTGGATAAATATTCTGGATTTGAGACCTAAGGGATGTTTGTTCTAACATGACAAACTGGTAACAAACTGGTAAGTAACGCTGATGAAATTTAGATTTATACATTTTATTTTCTCTATATACAAGACGGCTAAATCAATTATAGACCATTTTAGACAAGCCTGTCAACTCTAAAAATGTTTCTATAGCAGAAAATAAATACTGTGTGCTTTTTCTTAGCTTTTAAAAATCTTGCTTACAGGTACACCACTGAAGATTTTTCGATATTGCCTTTGTTTCTGATTGAAAAGCAATTGTTCTTTGTATAAATTATTTTGCCCTGTTCCTTCTTGAATGGAGATTTCTGCATGTGAACTTGACAGGTGCTAGAAATATTGTTTGTGCTTCTCACTTGAGAAGCATGCATTGCAGATGTGTTTTTGTTTGTTTCTTTTTGTTTTGTTTGTTTGTTTGTTTTTGCTTGTTGTGATATTGCATATCTTACTTACCTTGGAAAAAATAATTTGAAACATTTGGTTTAATTCCCACCTCTAACATTTTATTCCTAAGGAAAAGAAAAACAAAACCAACCCCCCCTCCAAGATTCTTTACATACCTTCCCTGGTCTGTGTAAGTAGCATCTTTTTCATCGATGCTTTTGATGGTTCTGTTCTGTTACTTTTCTTTGAACAACTGGGAACTCCTCTTCATTAAAACAGAATGTATCTTTCCCCATTCCAATTAAATCAAATCTTTTCCATAGAAGCAGCTCAGCAAGTGTAAGTATGATCTCTGCCTACACCTGTGTTAAACCATTTGCACTGGCCTGACTGTTCGGTGAAGACTGCAGCAGTGTAATTCTGCAGTCAAAAGTATAGCAACCTTTAGGTGTGTCACTCACGCTAATATAAAACTGTGTAGACTGTGTAAGATTAGTCCACTGTAAAATGTTCAGATGACTTCAGCGCGATAAAAGAAGAACCCATGAAGGAAGAGAGAAACCCAGTTTCTGAGAACAGGAGGGATGTACCTCAAGGCTGGGCAGGGAGGGATTTGTCCCTCCGTCGTCGTGCTGCGATGGGACTGGCAGTAAGTTACCCCTTGTTGCAGTCAGTGTGCTTTCCAGGAGCAGTACGACTGGTGGTTCGGTGCTGTCTGTGTGCCGGTGGGGCTTGTCTCACAGGGAGACTTGTAAATCCAATAGCTGACATGAGCTAAAAAGACAAATGAAACGGAGCTATCACAGGTACCAGGCGTTTGATAAGATTTGTCTGTGTCACAATGCCATGATGGGGACATCCTGTAAGTTTAACCCCACTGGGGAAAAAAACACTGAAGTTCCGCCCCGTGGGCTGACACAGAGCTCCTGCCTGCACTGTCAGACGGATATCTGTCGGCACCAGGCTGGTAACGTCATTTCCAGTCATTTGCAGAATCACAGACTGGCTGAGGCTGGAAGGAACCTCTGGAGAATGGCTTGTCCCAGCGCCTGTCCAGGCAGGGTCACCTAGAGCAGAACGCCCCGGGTGGTGTCCAGATAGCTTGGGACTGTCTCCAAGGATGGAGATGCCACAACTTCTCTGGGTTAAGCGGTGCCAGTCACCCTCACAATGGAAAAAGCGTTTCCTGATGTTCAGACAGAAACAAGACATTCCATGAGGGTTGTTTGTTTAATGTAGATCTCTTGTGCTCAGTGTCCTCTGAAACCCAAGTAATCTTCCTATGGCAATGATAATTTAGTATGAGTATATAAATATATATATAAATATAAAGGTATGTATATATATATAAACACACATACATACTGCATATACTCATAATATATATACACATATTGTCTATACTTGTATATATGTAGGTACACATAACTATATATATGTGTATGCATACATATGTACAGCTAGAGCCAATATGTGTACATATATTATGGGTATATACAGTATGTATACACACAAATTGTCTCTACATGTACATATGTATGTGCACATATATCCATATATATGTATGTGTACATATGTACAAATAGAGCCAATATGTGTATATATATTATGGGTATATACAGTATATATGCACACTTATTGTCTATATGCGTACATATGTATGTGCTCACATATCCATATATATGTATGTGCTCACATATCCATATATATGTGTATGTGTACATACGTACACATAGAGGCAATATGTGTATATATATATTATGGGTATATACAGTATGTATACACACAAATTGTCTATAAGTGTACATATGTATGTGCATATATATCCATATATATGTGTATGTGTACATATGTACCCATAAAGCCAATATGTGTATATATATTATGGGTATAATGTATATATGTGTATATATCTCCATATATGTGTGTATGTGTACACATGAGGGCTCCAGGTCTAGGTCCCTCAAGTGCCCGCAGGCAGGGCTGGCCACCCCTGACCGCAGCGGAGCTCTTGCAGCGCGATGCTTGGACTGTACCTGGTGTCTGAAGGCACCAGGACTGTTGGAACAGTTCTGAAAGGTATTTTAAGGCAGGAGAAGCCAAACTCGGCAATTTGTCAGTCCTCATTACTTACAGGGAATAGCCTCGGCACCTCCCCCAGATGCTGATTTAGCAGAAGCTGTTTTCTCAGTCCCAAGCCCCAGCCCAGGAGGTAGACAATCTGGAGACCAGTGTTCAAGATCAAAACCGTTCAGTGCATACACCCCCAGAGTATCTGGGGAGCATTGGCTTTGAAATCCGAGCTTTAGTGACTCTGTTGTTCATTAGATGAATTAGATGACTGTTCCCAAGTCTTTTTTTTTTTTTTTTTCTTCTTCTCCCGGTGATATACTACTATTTTTTATTTTTTTTGTGATGTTCTAATTAATGTTCACAAATGTTATCAAAATGGGAATAAATAAGAAGAAAATGCTTTTGCTATTAGATAGTAGCTTGCAGAAATAATAACATCAAGCTGCCAACTATGCTTTAATACACATCGTTATCTTCCATATTAATTTGTTTACATCCAAGTGCAGAATATCTGTAACTTAAGTAAGTTTCCTTTTCTCTGCTGGAAATCTTTTTTACTTCACCCTATAAATGGAAATGTTTTCACATCCTCCCTCAAATGTCGAAGGCGGCATGCATGGCAGGGTACTGACTCTGTGTAATGTATCTCCCAGGACAGAGCATCAGGCTCGACCTGGGAATACGTGTATGCCCACTGTGCTATGGAAGAAGAACAGAGGTCTTAGTAACAGTTTTCTTTAATTGGTGTTTTTGGGTCAGTGGCAATGCTGTTAGTGAGGCATAAAGCTTATCAACATTCTAAACAACATTTGTGAAAATGCAAAAATATTTACTTTCTGTGTTGGTAGCCAGTCTGTCATATTTTAAATTGTATTTCTGACAAACCAACAACAACAACAAAAAAAAGCCTGCTTCTCCTAATAGATCATTCATGTTTTAATAAAGAAGAGACTGTATAAATCGTGTATTGTGTCATAAAACATTAATACCAGCTGTAATGAAGCAGGTACATGTACATTCCACCTACGGAAAAAGAATAAGTGAAACACAACCTTTCGTGTCCTACTTAGTATCTATTAACACCTAAAATTATGTTAATTTTTTAAAGGAC
Organism: Falco punctatus; assembly: GCF_963210335.1. Classification (NCBI taxonomy): domain Eukaryota; kingdom Metazoa; phylum Chordata; class Aves; order Falconiformes; family Falconidae; genus Falco; species Falco punctatus. The sequence continues at coordinate 4,325,277 of NC_137587.1, forward strand.
TCACTGACTTTTAAAAAATTTATTTTTAAAGCATTTAAATACCATTAATAATAATAATAGTAATAATAATAATAATGGAACATTCTTTCACTATCTAGATAGCAGGAGGTCTTTGAGGAAAAAGAGATGTACCTGTCAGTGAAGGCAGCACCTGGCAGAATGAGGCACCTGTCGCAGACTGCACAGTAGTTGTCTTTGGCACTTCGTTTTCATGCTTTGTTTCACATTTCTGTCTTTTTTTTGTTTTCCTTATTTGTTTGCTTTTACTGTTTAAGTGAAAATACACACTAAGCTGTGGAATCTGCGTGTCAGGGATGGGACACACTGTATCAACACATCATCACAGGCAAGGAAATAACAATAACACATCTCATTGTGTAATCCAGAAAACAGAGCTGAAAGGAAACCTGTAGTGCTCTGCTCTTCTGTCTTCCTGCTGTGCAATCTCAAATCCCTTTTAATAGACTCCAAAATATCACTCAAGCAGGCGATGCAGGAGATTGAGATCTATTAAGCCAGGTAACACTTCATTTTCCACAAACCTCTACATGAGCAGAGGTCATTAGAGAGAGAGAAAAAAAAAAAAAAAAAAAAAAAGGTACTTTTAGTCATGTAGTTAACATTTGAACGTTAAATGAAAAATGCTGCCTCTTTCAGTCAGCACAGCTGACTTTGAAGTGCAGATTGATTTATTTATTTAGTTATTTATTTTTAAAGGGTATATCTATGACTAATATCCTGATGTACACAGAGTCCTTTAGTTTCACATAAGAAGCGATTAGCATGCTGCCCCAGCCATTATGGGATAAACTGTGTGACATGAACAGTGTTAGACATTAGAGGAACAGGCCAAGATGATGCCCATGAAGTTCAGCAAGGAGACATGCAGAGAAGAACCCCACATGTCTGCACAGGCAGACCGCCATCCTGCAGGCACAGTCCTAGGAGCCTAGGTGGACACGTTGGGGTGGCTCACCAGTGCATTCTTGCAGGGAATAAAGACCAATCATACCCCCTGGGCTGCATCAGCTGGAGCATAGCCTGCAAGCTGTGGGTTGTGTTTGCTCTCCTCAGCTTCCTCCTCCCCACTTCTCATCTTGCATTCTGAAGTTTGTCTAGTTGTGAGACCTCTGCACCAAAAAAGGTCAACAAACTGGAGAGAGCTTAGTGACAGGCCTCCAAGATGGTTGAAGAGCTGCAGCACACGACCTGAGAAGAGAAATATTTGACCAAATTTGTTTGGGTTGGATGAGAAAAGTCTAAAGAGTACAGGTAATAGTTGTAATTCTATAATGCTAAATAGCAGTCATCAGCTACTTGAAAGAGGAGTTACAGAATGCACGAAACCAGGCTCATTCTGCGTGTGTAATGAGAGGGCAAAGTACAGTGATCACAAGAAATACAGCTGGGCAGAAGGAAAAAGTCCTTCCCTTTGTCGGTGGTTAAACGTTGGGACAGGTTGCCTAGAGCAGCTGCAAGAAAGCCATTCCTGAAGACTTGAACGTTCAGCTGGGCAAGGCTTTATGGTGTCTGGGCTAAGCTAGTCTTGCTCTGAGAAAAGTTTGGAGCAGATGACTTCCAGTGGTCCCTTCCAAGCTAAATTTTTCTTTGATTCTGTGCTCAAGAGTTTAAAACTTTATTTCAGAAGACTCTTTTGGAGTTTTGTTTCAGTTTTTTTGGTTTTTGCAATGGTCAACATGATCCAGAATTGCCTTGCTTTTCCTTAAAAATACGAGCTCAGAAAAATTGGGATAAGTACAGAGCTCCTTTCAGAGTTTGATTTCAGAATATTTTTGTTTTAGCTAACATCTGATACTAGCAACCCCATCCTGCATTTCCACAATCACCCCAAATAATTCCAACACCAGAATTTTAGCTATGATCTCCTGCTTGATTAGAAAGGATAAACAGGAACTACTTAACAACACTGCTTTGCAGAAGGCACTAGGTAGCTTCTTTATATGTTTCCATAGATGCTTTTCATCAATTACCACCTAAGCATCTCACAAGCCTCCGCTGGATTGAAAATTCACTCATCACAAGAGCTGCTTTACACAAGAAGGCAAAAAAGAAAGGTAATTCTCTGTATTTCAGATTGCCATGTTCATAGGACTTGCTGCACTTCCCTGAACCCCTGTCCTCCCCTTTTCCCTTTACATCGCTTTTATGGCCCTGTGTCTTTTGTCTTTAAATGATCCAGGGTAGAATTCCACAGTTGTCTTAGCCATCAGTTACTGCATCTTGTGCATTAAATACTGAGTGACCACAGGCATCTGTTGTCTTCCTCTTACAGAACGTGAGATCACAAAGTAGAAATGAGACATTTTTTTAAGCAAAAATAATATTTATTTGAAATAGCTAGGAAAATGCAGAGAAAAAACCTGGGTAAGTCTACAAGCATCTCAGTCTCATGGTAATGTGAGCAGCCTGAACTTTCTGAGTCATATGTTAACAAACCTATCTGTTTTCCTCAGGTTGGGTTCAATTATTTTTAGAGCTTTAACAAGCTGTTCTTTGGTTTAACTCCATTAGCAGAGCAGCTGCTTCTTCTGGGTTATTCCTTCCCTCCTGAGGTCCTTAATCATACAGCTTCCATTTGAAATAAACCGATATGTAGTGATCCAAGCGTCCCAACAACTTGCAAAACATACAGTGTACATAAGTAGCTACTAGCAACTTCCAGTTTCTCTCACAGACAGACAGTAAGTGGCTGTCTCCTGGGACCAAGAAGGAACCAGGATAAAACAGCTGGTTTTCAGCATCCCCGTGCCCGGAGCTGCTCCAATTTGCACAGCACCTTCAGCCTGGGGCTGCGACAAGGTTCGTTAGCTGAAGGCTGCAGGCGAAAAATGCCGAGCCCAGTTCAGATAAGTTTCCAAACTTTTGAATTTTAATTGTCCTAACTGTGAATTGAAAAACTGCTGGGATATACACGTTGACTCTTAGGTTTAAATATTGAAGGGAGAAAACATGCCCTGTCAAAATGGATGAAAAATTACATCAGGAGTTAAGTTGATTAATATTTTTCATTATGCTCCTCTGTGAGGTGACAGTTATTGAACAAAAAACATGACATTTGCGTAAAATTAATTTTAAAGGACTTGACAATAAATAAAGGGGAAAAATAATTTAAAAAGCTAAATAGGTCTGAAAACATTCTGAGAATGTTAGTAGAAATTGTGTGTTCCTTACAATTCCTTGTGCCACCTCATGTTGGTTATAAAGACTTGTGAAGTTGGGATAGTTAACGCCGAGATGATCCAGACCACTTGTATGGTAAATTACTGGTCAAGAAAGCCAAGATGGAATGGCTCAGAGAGAGGTGGCTTGGGCTGCGGTCACTGCCAAGCAAATTAATTATTTTCCTAAAATGTTTTTCCCTAGGGTGACCCTTTATCTTCATTTTAAGCAATTTTTTTTCCCCACAATCTACAGTTTTTTTCACACTCAAACACATTTCTTTTATTCAAAATTATTCCTGACCTGTTTATTATAAAAACTAGTCATGTCTCCATATTGTGTATAATGTACATATGCTACACATGTTATTGTATATGATATAGATTTTCTATTATTATAGGATATTGTCTGTAATGTATTTCTTGTTAAAAATACACAAGAAGTCAATGATGTGAATTTGGCTCTCATTTTTAAACATGCATTAACATCATAACATTTTCATGAGTTGCATTAAGAAAAGGCATAAATAATAGTTTTTCTGACAAGCATTCTTTTTTGTCTCTTCATATTACTACTAAATCTGGTTTATTTCTCTCATTATGACAGTCTATAGTTCAAAGATATTTTTTTTGGTCTAAATTTATTTAAACTTCATATATTTAGGCTGCTCAGTTGCACACAGAGATCTAAGCTATGGCATTTGAAAAATAGTAACGCATTTAGTTCAACACTTTCTGTTCAGATCTGCCTTAGTCAATCCTAGCTTTCCCCCCTTTTCTCCTCATTTTAACTTATAAATAGCTTTGGACATATGCAAGGGGGTCTTGGCGTGGGAATATTTGTCTCTCAGAAAAGACCATACTAGACAACAATACAGTTTCATGCAAATTGACCTGAATAAAACGTTTATGGTATGAATAAATGCCTGTACTGCAACGGCCTTAGTGTTCCTTGCGCAGTTAAGCAGCTGGCAGTGGGGTTATACTGATTACTCATCCTGTGAGCTTCCTGCTGGAAAGAGGCAAAGGAAAATTATTTCTTTCTTGAACCAATGCAATCTTATCTTCTAGCTCATTCTGCTTTCCACATTTCTGGTCTTTTCTGTTCTGCTCTGTTTTGTTAAAATTCATTATTAACTTAAAGACCATTAATTCCATCAAAGTGTTCTCATTTTCTCAGTTTTCTTAGGAAAGTTTTCCTCTAAAATCTTGAAACATGTACTTGTACCCTCATGACAGAATTGAATAAATTATTTTTTTTTTCCAGTTTGAATGCGAACATTCTTATTTCATCAGGAAAAAGTAACAGGAGATTATGAGTAATAGAGTTATGAGTACTTACTTGTAATTCCATAGCAATTGAAATAGATGTGAACTTTCTGATTGTCATCTAATCAGTTGTCCAAGCTTACTTAAAAGAACTAGTTAATATTCTTCAATGGAGATTAATAACCCCCAACCAAAAAAAAAACCCTCAAAGCCCACAAACAAAGCCAATAAACAAACTAACAAACCCCACAAAAAAAAAAAAAAAAAAAAAAAAAAAAAAAAAAAGAAGTAGGAAATTTAAAAATTCCAGCAGAGAAGGAAGCACATGACTTGCTCACAGATAAAGTAAATTCTGTTTGTATGAAAGAAGATGTGTGACTAAAAGAACAGGATGAGAAAAAGAAAGAAAGAAACAGAGGCTGAGAAAGGGCTGGTTTGAACTACTATTTTTTTTTTTATCCTCCTGAATGCCTTTTTTGCATGCTTTTTATCAAGGTGAAGGAAGGTGTTTTGTATTAGGTGTTAATGGGTATAAATTGACCTTAGAAGCCTACTCATTGGACCAGAGAGAGGTGTGATGAAGTTCCTGTGCCAAAAAGCCTCTGCTTGTTTTATAGTTGGGGCAGCTGGCCTAAAGAAAATTGGTGTAACTTTTCTACATTGCTTTCATTTTCCTTTTTAGCTTTTCATTGCTGCAGTAAGCTCTATAAGCGACACATTTTTGATGTATTTTTATTTAAGAAGCAATTGCTTACTCTATCAGTGATGCTGTGAGAAATGAAGAGAGTCATAGAACACTTGGACCTTAATTTTCACTTATCCTCAGTCCCCTTGATTTGCTCTGGCTGTGTAAAGTGGCTTTAAAATTACGTTTACTATGTCTTAAAGGCTCCTAATCAGTATTGCTGCCAGAGAAAAGGGCCTTAGTGTAAATGAGAATCAGGCCTCCTGAAGAGTGTTTGCACAGCAGGTTGTCACTGAGGTTATTTAGCTGCAGCTGCTTCTGCAGCAGAGGCATATTTAGAAAATTCACTGTTAAATGAAATTCCGGCTTCCCATTTGCTTTGCACCTCCTAGGATGATCACAATCCCAAGTATAATGATGCACTACAAAGCCTGTGGACCTGTAAGAAATATAATGTGTCTAAGTAACCTCTTTATTTTTTTCTTTCCAGGAAGTGATCCTCTTACTGGGTAACAAGGCATCTATGTGTGTAAGAAAAAGTGCGGTGCTGGAATGCTTTTAAATAGCTCAACAGTGCGGATACTTAATGTCTGTTATAATGTTCTAGAAAGGTTTAATTTCTGCTCAGTACTAAAAGACAAGTGAAGTTAGAGATAGACTTCAATGAGGATTTTCATAGGTAATTGGAAAATTACAGTTTGGTGACAGGGGGGAAGAAGTTAAATCCACAACTGTTGCAATTTTATTTCAATATCTGTTGTCTTATTCTTATCTGTACAAGACAGATAGAAGAATTGGAAAACAAATAATATTTCTTTCCTGTTCTTCCAGTACAGGTTGCTGATTCTTCTGTGTGTGGTTGGAACCTGGATGGATTGTTCAGTCGGTTACAGCGGCAAACGCAGCACTGCCTACAAAAGGTGTATCTATAAAGGAACTACACTGTCCTTGGCAGAAGGATGCTTTGGGGGTGTATAACTCCTCTCACAGAGGATAATGTTCTGAATCTCATAGGTTTGTCTTCTGAAAAGCAAACAGCTCTTCTTGGGTAACTTTAACAGCCAGAGAACAATGTTTTATTCCAGTGGGAAAAATTTACTATTCTCTCCAGAAAAGCAATACATTCTCTACGGGGTGAGTGAACATAAACGTAGGAGAAGATCAGATTCATCCATGCTGTAACAAAGCAAAATTTGTATTTTGTACTCTCATTCAACATTCTATTACTAAAATATATTGATATTATATTTGCGGAATACATTTATGGACTTGATCCTGTTTCTTCAACACTTGTTTCCTTATGATCCATCTCATTTTTTGTTCCTATCTTTTATCTTATATCTTCCTATCCATCTCTTACTATCTACTGCTTATCAACCTTCGTCATTGGAGACAAGCTTTTACTTCACAGGAAGCTGTTGATGTCTAAATTTCAGGCTCTTTTGCGCTCTGTTTGTAGTGGGAAAGAGAAAACGTAGCTAATTGCTGTTAAAAAAAAAAAAAAATCCTCCTTTTCAGCTTTTCTGAAGCTTTAATCAGTTCAGAAACATCTGTGGAATAATTTGTCCTTGAAGAATGTTCATTGAGTCTTTTGGAGCTCCAGCCAACAGTCTGGCATGACGCAGTTTCACGTGAGTTTCCAGGCTGTTCCACGTACAGCCTGATCTCACATTAATGCAATCCTGCTGCATTAACCTCGGCGGCTCAAGTACCATCACAGCCCTGCAACTGCCATTTGGATAGACTGTATCTTAATTTCTGAACATTTGTGACAGATTTTCTTTTTTTTTTTTTCTCCTTATTCTTTCCATAAAGCAAACAAAGTAAACCTTATTCAAGTAGCTGCTTTACTGGAGTCAGAAGGATGAGCTATGTGGATCTAATATTCCATTTTTTTCTAAATAACTTTTCCCACTCTAGTATTACAATAAATCAATATATATAGGTGTGTATTTGAACTTTGAGCTCTAACTGTCCTGTTGCTAGTTCCTTATAGCTCCTGGTACCCTTTCGTGGTAAGCTCCAGCAGTTGTTCCGTTCAATCGCTGAAGTCAAATTTCTCAGGTTTTTATGCCTGTTTTCCCAGGCCAAAGCAATTGGTGTTTTGAAGTATTAGGAAGTCTGAGGAACTATGTTTTTACTGTTTATTGACTTGTGGGTTTATGCTTGCAAGTTTACAAGATCTGTTTCTACAAGTTAAGTTTTCTTTCTTCATTCTTTCTGTTTGCATTTCTTTAACAAACCTGAGGCTAGGCTGGGAGATCAAAACATCCCGTCCATCGTTCACCAAAAAAACAACCACCAAAACAAATCCCAACCTGCTTTTGATTTAAATGTTTAGTTTGACTAAAAATTCTGTCAATAGCAGGAGTATTATGAAATTAACTGAATTATATATGCAAAATGGATGAGTTACATCCTTGAGCATTTAGCAGTAAAACACAGGACCATTCTGCTCCAGCTGCTGGTTTATTCCCAACCCAGACCTGTAGCAACCATCGTTAAAAAAATCTAGTGGATGTTTTCTAACTCATCATAAGGGATATGGTTTACAAGTAGAAAGGAAATAAAACCAAACCAGAGCAAAAATAAAATAGCAGCAGTAAAGAATACTATGCATGTATTGAAACAGAAAAATATTATTTTAAAAATTTGTACATCGCTCCTATTTCTTCTTTTTGCTGCCTCCACACATTAGGAAGTTGTTCACTGAGACTTACCCAGCCGCTGTCTGTTGCTGGCTGGCACTTTGAATCAAAACCCACCAACTGGATGGCCGAATATTAAAGCAGCATTTCATCAGTGATTTCCATGGGAAAAATATTCCAACCTTAAATTTTTCAGAAGCTTTTGTAAAATCTTGAATAGCATTTAAGTTCCCCTGCGTAATTAAGGAATAGATGTACTTTCTGTACATATTGAAAATAGTTTCGTGAGAAAAAAAAGTTATTTTCAATTAGTATGTTTAATATAAGTACGTTGGATTTTTTATTGGTTTTTCAAATTAAATCTTTTATCACAGTCATAGCAAAATGATTATATAACTACTTTATTTAATGACACTGTTTTAGAGAAATATGAGAATTAAGTTAATTTCTAAGGTAAAACTTAATTTGGGTAAAAAGCGGAACAAAACCTGAAAAATATAATTTCAATAGAAAAAGAAGGTTATTTCTCAAGAAGAGTTATCCTGCTTTCATTAACTTCTGAAGCAAATCTCATTCATCACCTGATCTCTATTAATATGATTAGAATACTTGTAGTATTAAGTGCCTTAAGCACTTTGCAGGCTGGAATAAGTCTGACTTTTCTCTCAAACTGGGCTGGTTGAGAGCGTCGCCTTTGGTTCCGTGACTGACTGTGTGAAGTCCGTGTGACGCGACACACTGGGAGGATGCGTTTTGAAGGGCTGCGTCCAATGGTTGCTGCAATCCAAGCAGAATAAATACACTTCAAATTGTGGGTGTAGGGAACTGCTGGCATTTTTTTAATGAAGTCCAAGTATGTGAGGTTCCCTCTGCATGGGAATCACAGTCACGTTACAAGTTCTGCTGGGTAGCATGTCCTGGCTGGTACTAATAAGATCAATTTTAAGCATGGATACAGGCTTTGTTATTGCAGAGAAGAGAGGGTAAAAAAAACGTCAAATGCTATACTGCAATCTCATTTACATTTAGGACTAGTTTATTTATTTTTATTCTGTTCTGGGTAGGTGTAACAAATTTTGGAGAAATGCCTCAGAGTTCTGTTTCCAGAAGCTGCTATTTAATATTCAGGAGGTTGCTTAATGCCACTGCCTTCTCGTGGGTAGAGCTGTACCTTGCTGATACTTCATCTGTGCTGATGACAGCTTCCTCCAAAAAACTGAAAACCTAAAGAAGTGTGAATATGTGGAATCTGTGATTCTTCCACAGTGTCTGCCCCAGTAGAAAACTCTCTTACTTCCACAATTGGTGTAAAAATTAACAGATTTATAATATCTCTGCTTAGAATACTATGTAAGACACATTTCATTTCACCCTGAGAATGTAAAGTGGCTTGGAGAGATCAGGGAATTACACTGCAGGGTATGTAAAGCCTCTGCAGTGGCAAACTCCTCGCCTTGTTGGGGCATTATAGGCACATTGGAGCCTATTAAGAAGAATAACAGCTAACACTGAGTTTACTAGGACTGGTAGAAATTTATCTTTTGTCACGACTGGCTCTTTGTTTCTTTCACAGATTATCTGCTGTATGTTAAGAATGTACACCAAAGACTGAAAATGATGTATGGCTGCTTCCCAGGTAAGGCCAGAATTGCGATGCAGAAGTGTAAATGAAGCCGGTAAAAGAGCTGTCACAGAAGTACAAACAATGCACCCGAACAAAAAAGACGTTCTAATCCAGGCAAATTATTAAAGGATCCTCTTGAAATTCCACACTGCCAATAAAAGGATAATATAAAGAGTAATCCCAGCTTTCAGTTCCCTGATGTTAACTTTGAAAGTAATAAGTCTGAATAATCAAGTATACACGTAACGGTTACTCCAGCATAACTATATTCTCCCCAAAAACATTTAGAAATTTTTATATCAGACCATAAAACATCAGGGTCTTTTTTTTTTTTTTTTTTTTTTTAGGGTAAAATAAAATAAAGGACAACAAGAAATACTAAAGACTACATTGATGTTTTATAAATAGTTCCATATCCAAACTGAAATCTGGTATCATTTCATTTCAGAGATTTGACTAAAATCCAGTCTGAATAGAACCCTTTTTTCCATAACATTCTACCTTCCCTTTTACATAGAGGTGGGAAGTTCCTGTTAATTTCATATATAGTTCTGTGCATCTCTTTTTGTTTGGGGATTTTTTTTCCCATCTGGAAAGCCGATTCAAATATTCAGATATTCAAATTCAGTCTGAGTCCACTGGGCTAACTTCTTCTGTTCGCCTGTTTACTTTGATTAATAGGGATGCTTGAAGTTTCTCTGTCTTTTGGACCTGTATTTCTGTATTTTCAAAGCTCAAACTAGACAGCTGAAATCTTAGTTTTCTGAGAGAGCATCATAGCAAGAGTCAAGTAATTGTGGAGTCAGTCCTTAGCTGCCATTGCTTTGCCTCAGTTCCACATCTGTAATATACAACATTGTGGGTTTTGTTTGGTGAGTTTTTTTTTTTTTTCCCCTTAATCCTATCATTTGCGTATTTTTTTTCTTAAAATGGACGATATTACTGGAAAATTGGTATCTTACTATGTTTCTCTACCATGGCTTTCAGCTTTATCTGGGAGCCCAACACTGTGATACAGACACTTCAATGAGTGGCTGGTGATGGGCTATAACAGGAAAGTCTGATATTTCTGATGACTCTAGACAGGAATGAACGTTCTTCTCAAAATAATTAATTCTGAACCACATGTGGAATCTGTTGCTGAGCTCAGGCAAGCATTCAGTAGACGCTCTTACCCTCTTTTCTTGTTGATGAGGATGTGAGCAGACTGATATAGACATCAGAACATCTCCCCAGCTCAGGAGTTGCTGAGTCACATTGGCAGAAGCACAGCAAAGTGAGCCACCAGTGCAGGCTGTGTCTCTTCCTAACTGTGGGCATTTCCATCACCAGCAATGTCAGGTACCTCCAGCGGAAATAAATGTGTTTAAATAATATGTATATACAGTTAAAAGAATGTAAAATAAATTGCAGCTGGCTTGGAAAACTATCATCCAAGCTTCAGCTTTCAATGATTTAACTCGGCTCTGTCCATCCCCACTGCTGTGGCCTCTGCTAACAGACCTTTAAGTACAGTATTTCTGATAAAGACATAATACTCTGAAGTCGTGTGGGAATATTTGAATTATGTATCCGTGAAGGAGATTTTGTGAGAACCTCCACCACTGGGGTTTTGTTCTTAAGCCTCTGGGCATGAGTAATCGGAGAGTAATGAAGTGCATCTGTCCCCATTAGCATAGCCTGGTGCAGAGGACGTACTGCTAGCAAATTACCGGTTCGCAAAACCTCCATTTCTGCTTAAAAAAAAACCAAACAAAACCAACTCTGGAATGTTCCTTATATGACTGCAGTGTTGAAATACATCTCTATACCTATATCAGTGCCTGAAAAGCTGTTTGCTTTTGAGTTCAGAAGCATGAAGGGAGACAGCAGTGCCTCCCCTTCTGTTCCTCCTCTTCCTCCCTTTCCAAAGCAAAGCAGTTGGGTATGGGAATGAGGGGAAGGACAGAAAGGAGACAATTTTTTGGCTATGTTCCATTAATGTGCTTGAGTTCTCACCAAGAGTCTGCAGAAAAGAAATAAACTCTGTCCTTTCTGCAGCTAACAGTAAATCCATAGCCCTTGGGAACCTCTTGGCATTGCCCCCTGCACACGGCTGAGTCAAAAATGTCAGCCTGCCCTTAAAGAACCAGCAAACAAACTAAACCATATTTTTTAACAATTACTAAAAGACAAAGGGAATGTCCCTACCAGGAGTTCTGTGTTTTGTTATTCATTGAAAAGCAAGTACATTACCATCTGTGTATATCAAATGTTTATGTCTGGAAATCAGCACTGTTTCCAAAGACAGCAGTGAAATTCAATATTGCTGAGTTTTGGAGAGGCTGAGATTCTGCTCATCATTCAAGAGCCTTCCCCATTGCAAACCTGTTATAGGTTCTAGGACAGCTCAAAACCTTGGAAATGTAAAGTTCTGAAAAGCCAAGGAAGTGAAAGGTCACTTAGTGATAATATAAATAATGTAGCAACCAAGATATCTCGTTAGCTGAATATTTAAAAATTTCAGCCATTTGAAATAACTATATCTCTTGCATGTATAGCTTAACTGAAGATCAGGCCATATAAAAAAGATAAGAGATTTTGGAGAATCTGGATATATTTGGCATCATCTTTTCTGTAACAGGATCAGTAACCATAAGAAGTGAGGCAGCAGGGTTCCCTAAGGCATAGAGCTGTGCTCAAGTGCTTGAAATTGTTTAGCACAGATACATATCTTAAGTATCAGCGAGAAAACACCTCAGCCAACCTTCTGCTTTTTACTGTGTATTTTGTAATATAACATGAGATGCTCTGCAGCATTTAGAATGATAGTTTTCTCCAGTAGATTTCAAAGTAGTGCACCAAAAAAAAAAAAAAAAAAAAAAAAAGAAAAAGAAAAAGAAAAAAAAGAAAAAAAGGGTCATTTTCTTATTTTTCAGATGAGAAAGTGGAGACATGGAAGGTCAAATACTTTGCTGAGTATGAAAAGTCAAGACTTCACCTCAACATTTTATATATTTATTAACCAGTGAAGATATATGTGCCACTTCAGACCCAACCTCCACTTCCTTCTAGATTTAAAACACGGGTGAATGTTATATGAAGTTCTTGTGGTAAACAGTAGTTTAACCTTCCTGCTTACTCTCAGACTTTTGCTCTTATCTGAGTAATGTTTGAAAGGAAAAAACCAAAATATAGGAATGAATTGATCTGCTATTAGACATGCAGCTGAAAACACGAAGGGGATAAAAATTGATGAGAAAGCTGGTAGGTGAAGGCTGAGTAATTCTGACTCAGAGCCTGGAGTTCCCGTCTTATCAGAATAATTGTCTTGTTACCATATCACCAAACAGGATCGTCCGTTCTGCTTTGCTTCAGTGAGGACTTCTGAAATACAACAGGTATCTTAAATGCTTGTAGAAAGTTAGTTGAAATGGCTTTAAATGCCTGAAAAATTCTGTGCATAAAATCTGCAGCTATGCTTTTAATGGCTCATCCTGATCAGCTTAGCCACCAGAAGCAGGGCGTGGGAAGGATGCCATGGCCAACGCACGCACCGCTACCCACTTGGCTGCTACAGGTAAGTGCATTTTGATATATGCTCTTCCTTTAATGCTTAAATGAGGGAGAAAGTAAAAAGGCTGAAAACAATATGAACATATATTTTACCTTTCTTTTGTTCCTGTGCATTCTTTTCTATCCTCACTGAAAGTTTGCCCAAAGGCATAATACAATATAAACCCCCACATACTTCTAGTAAAATAGGATTTTTGAAGTTTCCGAGATCAAATCTTTGCTGTTAGCCATGATAGTAGTAACCTTTGTTCTCCCTGAAATGATCAAGTATTTATTTGATAATTCTTTTGATAGTTCTTTTTTTTTTTTATCCTTTTCCCCTCTCCACCCTGCTAGCAATACCACCATAAAGCTTACAGTACAATTACACACAAAGTTTATTTTTTTAGTTTAATACTTTCATTCTTTATGTTGGAGTTTAGTGGTAGTAGTGGTGGTTGGTTTTTGTTGGTGGTGTTGGGGTTTTGCATGCTTGGTTTTATTTTGTTTTGTGGTGGTGGTGTTGTGAGGTTTTTTTATGAAAAGGTCTGCCTTCTTTTTGTTTCTCTAAAGGGATTTTTTCACAAAGGTGCTCCCTAGGATTTCTTCTATAGCCAGATGTAAATTAACAGTTTATACAGTATTAAAACAAAAATTTCTCCAAGTATTGTAAGAGTAAAATTGATTTAATTTTAATTACTATCAATTCTAATAATTCCACAGCTGTATTGATCACACTCCAACCATTTATTACCTGCTCTTGTGCATTTTCTCTTAGTCTTTGTTAGCCGCATCAGATCAGGGAGTTACTTTTATTGCAGAACAACATAAGAACATAGCTGGAGACTGATTCGATGATATATAATGACTAGATTTCTAATGCATGGTGAAATGAAAGCATGGCTCGAGTCTCACTGGTATTGGAAGCAAACTGGAAGGCACGGAAAATTGCAACATGCAGGAGGGTTGATATGGGAACATTTTCTTCTTAGCCCAGAAAGTGAAAACATAAAATATTCAGTAGGGCAACAGTGTATGCATATATAAATTGATCCATACCCTCACATGTGAGGAAATCCAGTTGTCACATAGTGGAATTGGAGAGATTACTACATGAATACTACTGACAACAATGTTTTAACATTTGTTCTAACTCTGAAATATTTCTTATTATATGAAATTAAATTTCTGTTTTACCTCTTACATCATTCCAGTGAATAAAGCCAAATAACTTAGTAAAGGAGAGTTAACATGGCTTTAGATGACTGTGGATTTGTTCTTCAGTGAATGGCATAGAGGTTGGGATTATGATTACTATATAGAAGAACGAGAACTTTTCTCAATGTCAGTGTTCAGGTCCCATTTTTAGGATCTGACATTAGTAAACTCATTATGTGAAAAAGTTCTATGTGGTAATTTTAGGGAAATTGGGAGATCTTTTATAAAAGGTCTGTGAGGTTAAAGGGTTGACTTGAAAATAGGCTTTATATCACTGACATTCCAGTATTCCGTCTGAGTCCTTACCTCATCAGAACCAGTAGATGAAAATGAACTGATTTATTACAAGCAGCCATATTTCTACAGTATAAAATCTTGAAACTTGACAGAAATGCATGGGAGAGTGAAGAAATATTTGTGAACACACACCTGCATCTTTCACTTGTTTTTCTCAGAGTCAATAATTCTCTCAAAGTGGTGACATGGTTTTGGTAATTAATCATCAATACCGTTAGTTAATAAACAACAAACACATAGGCTAAAATTGGTTTATTTAGAAATTGTTCTGATTAACAATGTATTCAGAGTGATAAGGACAGGTTTCTAAACAAATCACCAATTAATTTGGAGTAAACCATTCCCACAGCACAGACACAGTCTTAACACGCCTGGTATTCTTATAATTATATTCCAGCAAGAAGAATCCAAGAGTTAAGGCGCTCTCATCCCTAAGAACTACCTATTGATCAGACACACTTCCTCTGCAAACCATGTAATACCACATAAAGGTCACCGTGGACAGCACAAATTGCTTTTATTGAACAGTATAGTGAAGAGGCATTTAAGACAAAAAAGCACCTTTATGTTATTTTGGCAGGCAGGTGATTATTTGTGACTGTATAGTTCATGGTTCTGAAGCCTGGAATTGTAACGCTCTGGCTTGCCCGAATACCTACAAATATTTACTTGGAGAGTTCAGTATCTCCCAAATGAACCCAGCTGAACAACCTGTTTACACAGAAAAATAAGGGATAAAAAGACAATGAAATGCATCTGCAACACAGTTTCTGAACACCCACACAGGTGACAGGAGTCACTCTTTAGGAGACAAATATACCTTAGACTGCATCAGGTACATTAAGCCCATTTTGTTTTTAATAACTGGTATATCCTGCTTCAAAACAAGAGATTTAACAAAACCAGTATTTATAGTCACAGGTGAGTGTACCATAAAAAATAAAATGCAAAGCAAACAGACATAAAAATCCCCAAACTTATTGGATTAATTAAGAAAATGACATGGTTTGATCCTTCTGAAGCTAATTTGAATTTTTTTCCATTTCTTCTTTTAGTAGAAAAGTTACGCAGCAAAATTGAAATTGTTCCCATATAATACTTAGATTGTACAGTAAAGATAACATTCTATTGAAAATCTCCCAAAAGCATTTACCAAATCTGAAAAGGGAGAAATGTGTAGTTTGGAAGGGAGCTAATGTTTCATGCCACGGTCCACCATCGCTACTGAGGCTGCTCCACCAGTCCAACACAGCTATTAATGAGGGGGAACGTATGGGGGGAGTCAGCGCCACCTTCTATCCCAGCTTCATTACTTTGATAACTGATGGGGGATAAGTCATCCAAAGAGGTTCCTGGGGGACATTCACTATCTGAAGATCAACATGTATGTGTTCAAGCACGCTAGAGGAAGGACTCCAATGTAAATGATCCTGACAAATTGATTAAAAAAAACAAACTAAAATAAAACCCCAAACAAACACCACGACAAAGAGCACCCTGCCATAAAGAGATGTGGAAGGTTTTTCCTTCTAATAGGCATAATTGGCTGAAAAAATCCTGGATGGGGAATTAAGAGCTTTGCAAGAGTTTTGTCAGACATTTGCAGAGATTCTGCAGGAAAGCAGAGACACTGGTCAGAAATCAGGGAAGCATAATATGTCAGAATCACAGAACAGTTTGGATTGGAAGGGACCTTAAAGGTCATCTCGTTCCAACCCCCTGCCACGGGCAGGGGCACCTTCTACTAGACCAGGTTGCTCAAAGCTTCTTCCAGCCTGCCCTTGAAAATTTAGGAACTTATGGGAACAGGTTAAGGGTTTCTATAAAAGGCAGCAAAGAGACCGAGGGCTATTTTGGAATGCCCTTCAGGCAAGTGTAAGCCTACTGCAAAGAAGAAACAGGTAATATGTTTTCTGTCTCCCTAAAGAATGCGTCAAAAAGCCTTAGTTGTAGCAGTAGGAATCTAGAGTAATTATTAAAATAAATATTTCAACTGTGAAAATTTAACCTATGGAGACTATAGAACATCCAGCTTTGGAAGTTGTTAAGGATAGGCTAGTACCGTGTTGAGAATGGCCAGTGGTACCACTGATGCATTCTTGGCCAGGACAGTTGACTTTTTCAATTTCTGTGGTATTCTGTGCTTTCCTTAGGGCTCAGTTCTGTTTGTCATAACTTTTCAAGGTTATATCTAAACATTGGCGACCCCCAATATTCATTGCTGCAGAATCTAATTTGAGACTAATTACAGGTTTCTTTACAGGAGAAGTTGAGGCAGCTTTGAGTTCATGTGCGGCAGTAGCCATTGCTATAACAAAATAGCAGGGGGGTATCAGTTTTAAACTTTCTAAAACCAAGTGGATGACCACCTGGGATCTAGAAGATATTTGTCTAACAATATGAAATGGCATATTCAGGTTCATCATGGGTTTTTTTATCCCTTTCTCATGTAGCACCTGTTGCTCTCTCAACAGGCTACTATATTAAATAGTATTATATATTAAATAGCAACTTCTCCAAGTCGAAAGTGAAAATATATATCTTTCAGTGAGGAAACTGCCGTGTTTTTTCAAGTTGTGAAAGCATAACACTAAATACTCAAAGAATATAAAATCCCCCCATATCATATTCATCCTCGAGACTGTGGAACACTTACAGTCCTCTGCAAGTAAGAGCCTGTCTAGACAGCAAATGGGGATAGAGCACAATATCTGTGGCCAGCGATGGCTACTGTGGCCTATGCCAAGAGCAGAGAGAGTGAAGGTGTGTAGAAATCCCCGCTAAGAAAGAAAATGAAGCAAAGGACAAACCCTTGAAGGGAAGAGGGGGCTGCAGGGAGATGATAAATGGCTGTGTGGCTGGTTAGGGAATGAAACAACAGTCCCAAATCACTCTGCTGGAAATCGCCTGACAAACCTGGCTAAGTAATTCTGCCATTCAAAACCAAAAGCAGCAAGTGAAGTGTGACTTTGCTTTGCTGTCTAGCATACACAGATATGAAATGTGGAGACACATGAAGATGTACCTTGTATTTTAACAGCTAATTGAACCTACAGTCCAAGCACAGACCTTCACCTCAAATACAAACTGAACTGGTTATTCTGATGTTGTTTTTAAGACTGTTGCATTTATAGATGGTAAACTTGGATGAGTTTTTTTTTTCATATTTACCCCCAGCCATAACTCTCCAAAGGTCAGTGGCGTTAGGATTTCAAAGAACTTTAACTCATACTGCAGTAATCAAACATCGCAGGTGGAAATCTGTACGCTCTGACCTACCTTCAGATAGAGTAGAATACTCTATTTTCATTCACATTCTTGAAGACATCTTGTTTTGGGCAAATATTTTTCTAAATTAGATCAAAATCAGGCCTGGTGTTAATAACTTTCACCGTTTTTTTCTTTTTTTTTTCTTTTTTTTACCCCCCTGTGATGGAGATCAAATAGAAGAAAAAAAAAAAAACCCAAAAAACAAACAAACAAAAAAACCCACAAACTAAAACCAAACACAAAATATTAAAGAACAAATCTCCACAGTCCAGAGTTCTTCCTTGTTTGGTCACTACCAACCTAGCAAATACTAGCGAAATCTACGTTCGTAAATATTCTTATTCTCCACTTTTCTAAAGCAGCCACAATATTTGAAACAGAAATAACGAACAAAAATACATATCAAAGCTTCTAATCAATACCACCTGAAACCTGAAAGTACGAAACCCGATTGTAGCTGTTCAACAAAAACAGGTTCTTTTCCAGCCAAGCTTGCCTTTTAAGAAGCAGCTAAAGGATAAATAGAGATATTAAATAATTGGATTTTAAATCATTCAGTTACTGAAAAATAAACTGAAGATCCTTGATAGGATTTTGGGTCTGGTATTGATTTCCCTATTTTTAGCAGCAGAAAATCAAATACTCTGATTCACTATGGTATGATTGCAAATTTTAAACTTCTGAGCAAATGTGGAAAAAAAATCACTGTAACACAAGAGTGTCTAAAAATCCAAATAAAAAATAAAATAATTTTTTTAAAAAGAACAATTTCTGTCACCAGAAGTCTGGAAAAAATACCACTTTGGGAAAGACTGAAAGAGTTACTTGAGTGGAGAGTTTAAGGAACACAAATCACCAACATTTTCATATATTTTTTGCCCACGGTTTCCACATCCAAATTCTTCACCTGCAATTCAGAGTAAATAACAAGGACAAAATTTCTGATAGTCAGAGTGTTAAATAAATGCTCGCAGAAAAAGTTGGCAGCTCCATTGTTTAGAAACTTTCAGCACTAAAATAAATCGTAGCAGCAGCCCAACGCTGGCCTCAAAGACCTTGTTTTTATTCTCCTTCGCACAAAGCCACCTTCTGTGCTTGCTGTGCCTGAATCCTCCTTCTAGCTAGAACACAGCAGAAAAAGAAAAACCTATTTCAAGACAACTTTTGATGTTTCAAAATTTGCTTTTATATTTCATTCAAACAAATGTCATGCCTATCATTCACTTGTAAAAAAAAAAAAAAGAAAAGCAGCTTGTGAGGTGGCAGTTCATGTAGTTTCATTACTAAAGGATACTAATCTAGGAAATATGAAATGTACTGTGGGATTCAGTTTGTCTGAGTTCAAAGACAAACTTTTGTCTCCATCCAAAGACAATCTTCATCTCCAAAGCGAGACGTGTGGGATTCGATGGAGATGCCCACACGTGGATGTGTAGTGCTGTTTGGAATACCTGCTGGTGACCCCCGGCTGTTGTTCCACAGTGACACAGGGCTCCCCTCGATCTTTTGTCACTTGCGCCAATTGTGTGTGGGTTTGGGGGTTTGGATGTTTTGGGGCACATCAAACACTATTATGCATGAATGTGGTGGCAATTAATCACATCCATAAAGAGGGAATCGTTTTGAAGTGAAGGTACTTACATTTAGGTGTTTGTATGGAACCAGGTCAGCAGCTTGCACTGTGGTCCATGGGGCGCAAGTCGGTGCAGCCAGGGATGCTCAGAACGCTCCTCAGCTCACTCCAAAGTAGTCTGTGCTGAACTGGTCTTTAGAGAGCACTGGTTACCTTTGAGCAGCTATCTAAATTCACATTTGAACCAGAAGAGATCAGGTCAATACAGTTAATGGAGTTGAAAGAGGAGTTCATCTTATCCTAAAGCAGGTGGCTATATACTTTAGACTCCACTGCCTGTGTTGGCTTCCATTTACTGGAATGGAAATCTACGATCCCATGTCAGAAGTAGATGGCTAACCCTGTAGACATCACATGTGGGTGGGAGGAATCCTACCTCTGCTTTTAAGTCTCAAATCAGGACAGCATTTTCATACTTACCAGTCTCTATAGAAATACTTGGATGCAGGTTCCTTCAGGTTGCAGACCAGATGGTACATCCGTGAACGTCTCCACGCACCGTAGCCTGTTTCTTAAGGAAAGTTTGAAACAAATAATACTCAGCCAAGGACTCTGTAGAGCCAAAGCCCGGCTTTTGATGAAAGTAACTTTTTGGTGAAAATCTTTTCCTCTATTAATATTACCCTGGTCTTCACATGTCCGAGGGGGCATTTTTACAGAAGATGTCTAATAAGTTTTCTTCCTTAATATTCCAAGAAAATGAAGAAGTTCTGAAAGAAGTTCCAAAGCTTTTCCTTCCAGAGATCAGGCCTAAAACCACTGAAGTTTCCAAACCTTCTAGCTGACTAAAATAGACTTTAGGCAAGAGTTTAAACTTTGGGTAATATCGACCACTATGTTGTTTCAATTTAAGAAAGAGTAATCGCTTTTTTTAATTAAGAAAAAAGAGTATCTTTATATAAAATAGTATATTAAGAGTCACAAACCCAGCATTTTCCCCAAATTAATGGACATGTACTTCTACAATCTTCTGTCATTATCCTTCCCATTTTTTTTTTTATCAATTCCCTGTTGCAGTTGGACATCTACAGTGACAATAAAGGTTAGATATACAAGGGATCTAATTACTCTGTTTTAACAATGGGTATATCTTATATGAATGACATTCTGGTTACTGGAATGAAACAAATGTATATATATCTGTACATACATATGTATAAGTAAGCAGAATGACAAATGTTTCTAAACACATTTCTCATTTAAAGAGTGGTATTCAAATCTTCTTGAAATATAATAGTTCAGAGGAAGGTTTCAAGAAAAAACACCCTATGACTCCTAGATATTAGTGACCATTTTCATAACATGTAATTTCACTATATGACTTACAGTTACAGCTAAAAGCCTAATACGGCCTAAGTACCTCTTAAAATATCCTGCTGATATAATTAATTTTAACTGGATACAATGGTTTTATATTGTTCTACAGAAGTTTGTATTTTTGGATGCATAAAAGATGAGTATTGGCAATATAATAAAGACCTGGGAAACTATGCATGTTTTAGATTGCAGACTAGTGTATAGTTTTAAGGAAAAACATATGCAAAACCATGTTGGAAATGCTACAAAAAAATGTCCCTTGAATCCTATTTTGCATACAGTGGGTCTCTAAAGGGAGATGTGTCTGGGGAAAGCTGCCTCCGAGCTACTGAAATTGGCTCTGAGAAGGCAACATATCACGATGAATAGGACAAAAGTGTTATTTGGCTATTTCTCAACAGAAGGTTTTCATTATTTTCTTACATCTTGAAGATGAACCACAGAACAGAGACCTGGAGAATAAATTCTTTCCCTACATGACACTTGTCATGCTCTAGGTAAGAAATATGAAGACTTTGTTACCTGCCTCTATATTGAAAATTATTTTGACTTTTAGTTTCACTAGAGCTGACTTAGCTGGATTTTTGGCCATAATATCATGAAAAATTAACATTTTTCAAAAATTTTATGTTATGGTATAAAGCAGGAGACCTCGACCGCTGGATTTATGAGATGGCTGCAAAATGTCTTGGATTGTAATGCTGTAGAAAATAATCTGGAATTATTAGTCATGCAAAATATATGACCTAATAACCTGTGTTTACAGAACTTCATAACTTGGTCTGTGAATCGATTTCTTTCTTTTTGAGAGCTAAATTTGGAAACTAACAGAATGGCCCTGTCCTGGTTAATGCAAATTCACGTGTAATCATTCACATTTCCCTCTTCTTCCATGGACCATCATTGAAGGAAGATCCTTCCATAGTTAAAAGTTGCCTGGGAGGCTTGTTGCAGTTACCCAGTCAAGGCTCCCTTTAGTCAAAGCATCTCCAGATTATGGCAACAGGAAGCAATTAATGAATATTGTAGAGAAATTTTGCCCTTTAAATTTTTTGAGTTTTTTTTTCCTTTTTTCAGAGTAAACCTCATGTTCTTTTTAAAAAGCCTTTAAAATTGGGTGATGACATTTTAGTCTCACTGCCTAATGTTCTTCCATCTGAGGTAAAAGGCTCCGGTGAAGTTCTCTGAACTCTTTCCCTGACCTTCTCTTTTGTAACACTCAGTTTTATCTAAATATGTTTTGGTTGCCTGAGACCAAGCTATCTGTAGAGACCCGGAATAAATGGATGGCACATGAGCACTTTGTAGGTGCTTCTTCAAGAGGAGAAAAGCATGTGTGATAGCGATAATGTTGTAGTGATAAATGTATTTAACAAAGACCATTGAAAATTGCTAGAACAAAAGTAACAATTTCATTAATACATGCCTTCCATCATGGAGTAATGTTTTACTGCCCTAGAACGTTAGAGAACCTGTAAATACATGCAAGAAAGCTGAGGCTGATTGATAGGAAGTCAGTAAAAATTTGTGAAGTAACAAAACAGTGCATTTTCTACACGGAAAATCTTCATGTGCACAGCTAAAGCACACATCCTTCACAAATATGCCCCAAAGAATGTTCAGCAATTTAAAATAAATTGATCATACTAATGCAATGTAACTCAAAATTCAACCAGCATCAGAATCTGTCAGGTTTTCACAAAGTCAAAAATCAAAGACATTTTCAATCAAACCAGTTAGTTAACTTTAAGCTTAAAACCTTTTCATGAATGACTGCTGTATTTATTGCTAGCTTAGTGTTCTTGCTCTCGTGCTGTATTATTAGCCAGGAATTAAAGAAATGGAATTTGCAGCCACTGAAATTATACTGAAAAATATGGTTTCTGCAGTTTTGACCTATCTTGATAGACTGAAGGGAGGGTGATGAAAACTGCAATCTTAATAAATCTCCTGCAGCTAAAGATTTAAAACTCACACTGTTTCAAATTAGTGAGGACAGCAATATTTATTTGCTGCTGAATTCTAGCCAGCATGACATTTCAGCAGGAAATACTTTATAAGACTTCAACTTATGACCACAGAAGTTGCAAACTAGTGCTTAAACCATGCACAAGTAGGAAGGTTTGTATGCTGAACAAAAAGACAAGTAAAATTGATTGCTGTCTCTGTCTTTGATCTTTCCAGAATCAGAAAGCTACACAGTTGGTTATTTGGGTTGCTTTTTTTTTTTTTTTTTTTTTTCTCTCTTAAATATTCTGCAGTTCCCAAAATAGACTACAAGCCAAGGAAGCCTAGAAAGGACAGGAAATAAAGACAGCACCACACACACGACTGTCCCTGCATCCTCGGGAGCAATGGAACAACATTACAGTCCATCAGACCCAGTGCTTTCCAGCAGGATGTCTGATTAAAACAACAACTAGAAATGTGTACATCTGGGTGACATCTTTCTTATTTGTTTTTTCTTTGCTTGTTTTCTTCTTTAAAGGGGGGTTGGAGGACTAGCTAGCTGAAGGAAACTGAGAGTAAAGCTCATCAACAGAGGAAGCAGTTACCAGCAGCAGCCTCAGCCACAGCGAAGGATACAAGCACATCACAGCTCTTGCTGCTAGATTTATTTCCAAAACCCAGGCTTTACTATGCTGAAGCAGCTTTGCAAACCCAGAATTATATTCAGTCTGCTCTCCCTTCATGTCCTGACATTTGGTTGCACAGTGAAGCTAATCTATGCTTTCCAAAGTGGTGATATAATTGACCCGCATAACTACCTGCCTACCTCAGTACTCCCAGCTGGTTTTGAAACCACTTTAAAAGGTGTGGTTCAGGTTCAGTGGACATCCTACTTGAGAGACCAGCACATTTTCTTTCTATACTGAGTAAGTTCTATAGCTAAAAAAGATGCTTTTGTTGCCGCAGACTCATGTTCATATAGACCTCACCACTGACAAAGTGAGAGTGTGACAAATAAATCCTCCAACGACTCCCACCACCCCACCACTGCCATGGATTTCAACAGTTTAATGAGAAATTAGCAGTTTCTTGGGGGAAAAAAAAAACCAAACAAACCACCAGCAACAAAGCTCATAAATGAATTTTCAGAGCCATGGGAAATACATTTTTTTATCAATGAAGAGCAGCACTGTCTGTTTTTTTGCCTAAAGTGTAACAGGTAGCTTGCAACCACCTTTTCATGTGGAACTACCTCATTTAGGTAGTTTGGGATTTGAAGAGGAACCTTCAATGAAAAAGAAGTATTAGTATTGCAATAGAAAATACTATTTCCTTTAAATAAATATGATCCACAAAATGAGGGGCAGAGGCACCCCAGAGGGATATCTGCAATCACTTGAAATTCTGTTAACAGGTGATGTCAGGCAACCTACAACAGTGTAAATACAGCTTATAGGAATAGAGATTAATCAGAAGTTTTCCAAAGCAATACTTTTTTACAGAAAAATAATCACAGAAATACGTCGAAAGCTGAACGCTTTGCTTGGGGCAATATTTTTAAAGATCTAAAACCAGAAACATTTCAACACTTTGTGGTTACAACACTTTCCTTTTCATGCAGATATTCTTTTGCTGTAATAAAAGGTGAAAAAATGTCAAAACAAAATATTTCAATAGGCTGAAAATAATGAAGGACCCAACCCCAAACAATCATGATTCCCTATTGTGAAACATTTCTACAGAAAGCTATGCTCTGTTCTTTTTGGGAAAAAAGGCATCAACAACAACAACAAAAAAATCATATGATTGAAGAAATGCAAAACCAGTTCAGACTTGCATTATAAATGAAAGAAATGTACAGGTTATTGTCATTTAGATGACACAAACTCTAAATTTTGCGTGCTGGCCATCTTCCAAAATGGATAATTACATTCTGCTTACCTGATATGCTCCTGCTGTTTTTCTTGTAAGATGTATCCTTTGTTACATCCTGTTCCAAAATATTGTTAATGATGCTGTCTTCACAACAACAGTATTTTTTCTTCTTTTAAAGCATTTAAACCCCCACTTTCTATAGAACGTCTTAAACAACAAACAATAACAGATAAGTTCTGACACCCTGAAATGACTAATTCTGCAGCAACAGATCTACCTGTCTCCTTTTAAGCCTTCAGCAATATGAAATAAACTTGGTAAAAAAATCCACAACACCTGTCAAGCTAGAAAACCCTGGTTTCAAATAACCATAAGACCAGCAAAAAGCAAAAATGCAATCTAGAGAATTCCTCTTAACCGACACAGCTAGTGTAAAGATTATGATCAAAGATTAAACTGGAAGTTTTTCCTACCACAAAGAGGAGGACTTTATTCTTGTGTAAGCTTTCTTTACCGAAGTCTCAAACATTTGAAATATCAATGGTACTATGTAATTATTTAAACAAATACAAATCCCCTGCCCATCTTGATTAATTTTCCCACCCAGTCCCGATCAGTATTTGTACTGGTTATTAGAAAAGCTCAAAGGTATAGGAGGAACCTTTTACATATATTAGTTTTGTTTAAAGTTTGGAATGCTAATTTTGGAACAGTTCCCTATAGTGCTACCTCAAAATACTATTCCATTTCTAAAGTTGTAGGTCCAACCAAGTTTCCTGTCCAGGGACCTCCGTCACTAGAAATTCTGTTGGACTGGGTTCCATCTTCACCTTCCAGGGGAAACATCCCACGCATGTTTGCTCAAGCATCTGTGCTGGTAGGCTTTAATACCTCTTCTGGAAGACATGAGACTTTTGTGCCGTTCCCATACTTTGCAGCTGCTGGAATTTCAGCTATTCATATTATCCAACAATTCAAATTCTAATAATTAAAGGAGTTATACTTTATTGCTAAGATTTAGAGTTTAAACTTAGGGATGGAGATTCTCTTGTTAATGGCAAATGGAACAGATCCTGGCCTGTGGGTTATTACAAAATAAACATGCAGAAATAAATAAACAGGCTGTTCTCCGGGAAGTGGGCAAAAGTCTTTTTGCAGGTAGTAGCGCTGAGTGGTGTTTGGGTTTTAAGGATGGAGAACTTGAGCAATATCTTTCCCCTTGCCTTGCCTTCCCTTTCTTTCCTTTCCCTCATTTCGGCAGCTGCGGTTGTCAGAGCTTACCAAATGAGCTATCTATTATAAAGGCAGAGATCTGACTGTTGTTTTTAATAAATGTGAAAACAAAAATGTTTACACGATGCCTAAATTTTGGCATATGCCCTCAGGAAAGGTATCTCCTTCCAGTAGGGATTTTAAATCTGGTATTTAATTTTCATTTTCGAGTCTATTTAGAGCAATGTGTTCTCCAAATCTTTGGCATGCCTGGCTTTCATATGATAATCAGACCTGCCATATGTTTAAGAGATTTGCTTCTCACTTAACTGCTTTAACTTGCAGGAATAATCAGCATGACTCAAAGCCAGATTCAATAGCTTGATGAAAAGAACACTCACGAAGCAACTGTCCATCAGTTTTTCATACTGTGACAGAATGGTTTTCATTTTTCTGCAATTATTTTAAGCAGTTGTTGTTGTGTGTTCACAGGATTCTTTTTTAAACTTCCCTTTGAGAACAAAGCGGAGTTAATTTCAGTGGATACCTATGGCACTTCTATATTTGCTTATTGCTTCGTGGGCACGATAAACAAGCCTCAGGTTTCCATAGGCTAAAATAGTAATTTAACACACTGCAAATCACAGGTACAGCCAAATTAGCAATAGTATAGCACCTGTCCCACGTCACCATGTTGTGGAACTTAGATGTGTGTCATAAATCCAAACCTAGGGCAGATATGTTTTGTTGAATGAAAGGCTTGACCAGGAGGTGCTTGGCAAACCAAATGTAACATCCTTGGGTTCCTGCTTGACTCTTGGTCCAAATTTAAGCAGTGGAAGAAAAAAAAAAAAAAAAAAAGACAAAATTTTGAACATGATTTATGTACATTAAGGCAGCTATTAAATGTCTTCATTAGGAAAGCCTAGGTAATCCATTTTAGGCTGGAAGGATATACGTTGCATGCCTGATGCAAAACTTACCGAATCTCTAAAATCAGTGCATTTGATTAAGCCCTAAATGAGCTTCACCTGCAGGTACATCTTAATATAAAATAAAAACTTATGGTTTTCTCTAAGAGGTAACTGAATTTCTTATTCTGTTTCCATTCAAATCGTAGGAAGGGAAGGCAATACAGATAACTAGCAAATATATTTCCATTAAAACTATAATTATATGTAAACATTGTTATTTCCATTGTGAAGTCTGAATATTGCGCATCAGCTGTGCTCATAAACTCTATTTAGTGTTTTCTAGCCATCTACCTGGAACTGAAACTGCCGTGTTTATTTATTGGCTGCACAAAAGTCTAGGGTATATGATACCTTTCCATTTTTATCATATTTAATCAATGGATATATTTGCACATATATATTGTATAATTTTTACTTTAAGAAGAAAAATGGTAATATTTTCATCTTACTAAGCACCTTATCACAAAATTATACTTATATTATAGATTTAATATTAAGATCAACATAGAAATATCAGAAAAATCTCAAGATAAGAACTGCTTAAGTTTTCTTGGAAAAAGAAGCTAAAAGTTGTATTAACACCCCCTATAACTTAACTGCAAAAAAAATACTTTGCTAACTATTTTTCTCCAGGGATCTGATACATTAATATCTGAATTGGGTTTTTTATGGATTTCAGTGATTAAGCATGACTTTCTTTTTTTGGATATATTTTAGCAAGTAAGTTTGCTTCTTCTTATATAAACGTCCTTCCAGCCTTCAAGGAGGCATAAGGTGGCATCAGCTGAATTATTTTCTATCCCTGCTATCTTCTAACAATTCTATCATGTCAGAAACCCAGTAGAGCTGGTTATATAGCATGTAAGCATATAGCACTTTATAGAGAGATACATAACATATACACAGCTCCGATTTGCTTATTTTGGTGCCCTTTTAAAACAGATTTTTAGAGCGCACAAGAAGAGCTCAGGGAACTAATTAATACAAGAGCTGATCACAGCCAACTGACTGAGCGAGAGTGATCAGAGCACAATTGCATTTAAATGTTAGATGCTATCAAGAAGTACAGTCACAGAAGAATTCAGGAAAGGAGGTACTGGCAAAACATGACAGGTCCTGATATCAACATGAAAGGTTGCCACGTCTTAGAGGTAACACAAATGTTACTTAAGGAAATGATGATATGTTTGCAGGAGAGGCAGTGTAAGCACCTCACACCTGCCTAGCCCAGTTTTTTTACACATCCCACTGAATCTGCCGGTGTTGGCCGCTTTGACAAGCACATGAGCCCTGCAATATGGTGTTGCCATGGCCAGTATCTGTCCTAATGGTTGTAGCTTTGGTTTACCTGGTTTAGCTCTAATAGTAATTTCTCTGGTGGACCGGATGTCTATGTCTAATTTGTTTTAATTTTTATCTTGGGATGCTGCAACTCTGTGTTTACACAGTACTAACAAACAGATTTTTCAGGTAGAATGAGATACTCACAACTCACACAATGTAGCATAGAGAAACGCAGACCTCATGTGATAGCACAGGCCTCAAGAGGTGCAGCCAAAGGATGCTGCAGTACTCTGCCTGCTTTATTATTCTTTGCATAGTGATCATTCTTTAATTAGACTTAAGATTTCCCTTATACTAATAAATTCATGGCTTTACTTATGCACAATTACACATAAGGAGTCCTCCATTTTTTGCACATAAACAGGATTATGAATGTAACGTTCATATACTTACAAGCTATTTTTAGATGTTCAGATAGATGCTAAATAATTTAGCACAGGGTCAGGGAGAAGGGTGGACTGTATCTAAGGTCTTTGTATTTTACAGCAAAGTCACTTTTCACTCAGCCATTATAATTCAGTCCCATTCTTAATGTCTATAAGATTTTCAGTTTTCTACAGTTGACACATTTTAGTTGTAAGAGAAGTAATACCTATTACTAAGAATATAAAATATTTTAATTTATTCATGATGAAACATGTTATCATCCCTATCATAGAAAATTCAGTCACCCTTGAATTTGATCCTATAGACAACATGACCAAAGCTTCAGGAAAAAAAATCTTATTGGTAATGCTAATTTTACCTTTTGCTTTGATCAAAACATCTGACATTGGAAAATCTAGTTATTTGCTATAAAAGGAGCACTTGTTTAATCATTTTTGATGGTCAAAATATTAGATAAATGTGAGAATACAGGAAAAATCCATTTTCATAAAAATGACATTAAAAAGTCCTTTTGCAGTTCTAGTTCCACATATCCACCTACAGCTTTACTTTAAAGCTACTTACAGCTATCCTACTCCATCAACACCTTAAAAATATGACCCTGATTTCCTACAAATAAAGAAGATATAATTAGAAGAGGCATGTATGTGAAAAATCAAGATTAATTCATGTCAGACTTTTTTTACGTGCTACTTTGCTTACATACATTTCTTCCCATTTATTTCTTAATCTCCACTCTTCGACAGATAAAAATAATCCCACTGTGTGCTATGTAAAATAATTTCCAGTCCTTTTTCCTGAGTGCCCTGGATTCAGCGGTTAAACCATGACACTGAGAGATCAAAGTAACAAAGTTTATTGCCAAAACAGGTTCAGTCTTTTTTTTAACTCCATATGAGATTGTACTTTGAAAAAAGGTGGTGATGAAAGAGGTAGAGAGACAGCTGGAATAGGTGAAGATATATAGGATCAGAACTACATTAAGTTTATTAAGTCCTGTGGAGCTCAAACTGGTTTAATGTTCCCTGGACTGAGCAAGCTGTTCAGAGACACCTCCCTGGAATGTCTGGGTCTCCTTACCTGGAGAAGTGAATCCAGGAACCAGGGAAGCTGTGGAGATGTGATGAGCAATTCCCCATTCCCCAGCTCAAGGCTGTAGTTTGTTCTTTTATGTGCATTGTGAACCCTGAGGACATTTCCTCTCTTTTTGAAAAGGCCAAAGGATCCTTTAGAATGATTCCCTGTGTTAAAGGAAAGTTCATTTCTTTATCTACTCAAAAGGCAGAATTAGTACTTAAGTGGCTCCTGCCATTTGAAGCACCTTTGCCTACCTCTGTGTCTCAACTTGTCCAAATTGGTGTGTCTAGGTTACGGCAGAGCCTGAGGCTACCACTAAGAAAACATCTTCAGGTGCTTGACTCTTTTTGCTGAACAGTTTGCTTGCCACAAAGAAAAGAAATTTAGTTATTACCTTTACTGTATCCTCAACGCTCTGGATACACTGGAAGCAGAGTCATGCTATAAACCTGACTTACTTCCAGTCTAATACCCTGGGTAGCAGGAAAAGTGCTGTCAGAGTTTGGGATCGGGTAAACTGGTCTGGGACAATGGTGCTTAGAAAAGTGACTTTCACCAAAGTCTATGTAATTATAGGTTTTGGTATTCTTCTCTCTCTAATTTTAGTGCCATAAAATTACAGTTTGACTTTTAAGGAGGAAGACACTAGTGGAAACACATCTGCATTATAGGATACAAAAGAAGTCTTCATCAGTTGTTTTTTGGGTTTTGTTTTGTTTGTTTGTTTTTAAATCTGGTTGATTCATTTTCTTCCAACATCATTCCCACAGTAATTAGTATAGAATTTCTGTACTATGGAATGTATTTAATATATTGGGAAATATAAATTAATCAACATCTGACAGCTCACTGTAACTCAGATTTAGCCCATTCTTTTATGTAGAAAATTGCATTTTAGACATTTAGAAAACTGAAAGGCATTACCATTTGTTTGCCATAAGAATACAGTAGTAGCATCATCTGGGTATTCAGTATAGTTATATGTGTTAGCATAATTACATGTTAGCATATTGCTTTTATGTATGTAATACCAAAATTCCATGTTAACATGTTTGAATACATCTGTTCCCACCACATGTGCTCAGGAGCTGCTGAGCTAGTTCAGATAAAATAGCCTTGACGTAACTTCTGCCTCTGAGACAGGTATTTCTGTGCACCCAATTAGTTCTCGGAGCTCGTATTAATTGCACATTGCATTGAGAGAATTGCTTTTTCCTTGAGAATGCAGATCAGAGTTTTCCCTCCTTTTGCCACCCCCAAACAAATACTCTGCTTTCTTACATGCAACAGATGTAAAATGCTCATTCCTGACCACCTAATACACTGCAGAGACCCACATCTAACAGCAAAGGCCACTGTTTCATTGCAGCCACTGATATATTTTTAAGCATAAGTGCTAGGTTCATACATTAGGGTCTTGTAGCGGTGGAGAGAGAGTTTCTGCACCGTATCGCCCCCCAATTTTCTAATATCCTCATTATTTTGTTTACAGCCTTTCGTTTTTTGCAGAGTCCTGAGTGCAGTTCATATAGTGCAATCTGGGCAGGAGTGCTTAGTAAGGCACTGACTGATGTAAAAAGAAAAATTACTCAATTCTTTTTGCACTCCAAAGGCACATCCACTCCACAGGCATACTTGTTGAGAAAAACCAGCACAAGGAAAAGGGTTAAAAGTCTTGTTAATGCTTCAGATCCTGTTTACCTTTTTATCAAACGGGAAGCCAAAGAATTAAATGAAAAAAAAATACCCCCCAAAAACCCCAACCAAAAAAATGTAGAAGAAAGAAAGAAAATAATAATGCCTTAAGCCTGCCTAAGTAGGATGAAATGGTGTAAATCAAGGACGCTGTCTGATTGGTGGCTGAACAATTATCAAGAGGTAGATAAAGTGCTGTCTGCCATACTCAGCTTTGTAAACTTGAACACTTTCATACCTACCGGCCCCCAAAGGTGTCTGCCAGATGTCTTGATTGAAAATGTACTGCACAGAAGAAAATTTAAAGGGCAAGTCAGTACATTAAAACCCTGAATTTATCTCTAGTGGTTTCATCACAAATGCTTGAACTGCTTAGTGTATTACAAAATGAAATTAAAATAAGAAAAATGTATTTTGAAAAGCAAAAGATAATTCTATAAGCCTTGCATAAAAATATGGCTTTTGCCCCACACACAATTTTAATCCACAAAGATAAATGTAGTTTAAGGCTGAATAAATAGGCAAGTGCTGTTTTAAGTAGATAACTTTATAAGCTTGCATACTGCAAAGTAATTACAGGACATAATACCCCATTGTACAAGATCAATATGCACTTGAGATCGGGGCAGGCTCTATTTCTGAAATGATATAGCTCACACTGATTTCTATCACATTTTCGGTATTGATCTGATGCAAAGATACTTCACAGCTTGTTGCTTGCGGAGGTCTGAAGGCTGCCTGCGCCTCCAGAGCAAAATTCAAGTCAGGGCTGTCTGCACACCCGCACGAGGTGCTGTTAGCAGGGCTTGGCCACGGGCTCTGCTGCAAACAAGCTGCGAGTTCATTTGGAATTAGCAGTCTAAGCTCCGCTTTAACAATTTCCAAGAAACTGGTTTTCACTAGAAGGGCTTCAATGCAAATGGTGAGCGCAAGAAGCACGTAGCTGCAGCACGTTACTTTCTCTTACGTGGTGTTTATCCTTTTATGTATGAAGAAGCTCTTTACAGTATTCCAAACAGAAAATGCTGGTGGGGAAATTCTGGCAATGATTCTCAATTGGCTTTACTCCAGCTAGATAGAGCTGGTATCAGCAATGGTTTAAATAAAAACAACTGAGTTAAGGGAACTATAACGAGTCATTGCAGCATTCTTTAGAACAAGGCAGCCAACACAAAAGGCCAATCCCATTTTTTCATCCTCTATTGGAATTAAAAACTCCAGAAAGACACCTACAATCTTTCATCTGCACACAGGTCCGAGACCTCTTACTTCTACCCAGGCCAAATCTCCTCTTGCTCCTTTCACACGGGAGGGACAGGCTGTTTGGCCAGTGGCACTGACAGTAGATCATTGGCAGGGGCTACAGGTTGGGCCCCAAAACTCCAGTTCCCCAAACTACTGCTAAGCTTCCCCACAGCATTTAGAGTGCACAGATTTCAATTATTTAAGCACCAGAAGTTAAAGCTTTCCTCAAGGTATGACGAGGGAAGGCAATACTAAATAACGGTGCTTAAACTGGATTGGGATTTTTAATGTGGACAGAAGTTGTGGCCCTTATTTATACTAATGATTTATAAGCAAATTTGTTACATAAGAGGAATAGAAGAGATTTATTTCTCTCTTCTCCCCGTGTATCTGCATTTCAAATGTTTAGGTGTTAATTTGAGAGAGAGGGGGGTTCAAATATTAATTTTTGTATTTGAGATCTTCTGATCAATCAAAACCATGAGGCATTAAGCTGTTTTGAGGTGGGTCATCCACCGTCCTTGTGAGGGACTCTGGAACTGTTGGGCCAAAGCCAGTGACTTGGGTGCTGGCTGCAGTTGTTGTGGAGTTGGAATAATTACAGAAGATGTTTCCTATAAAATATATTCATACGCCTCTCAGAGGAAACGAGTTGTGTGTGGGAAGCAGCAGGAGGAATGAGTACTAAAACCCAAGACAGAGAGGTAGGCTCTTATTTCTGGGCTCTGTGAATATTGAATTCTTTGACACAAAGCAGAACAGCTTCACAAGAAGAGATGGGAGTAAGAACCCTCCCCTCCACACCTTGTGGGAGGTGAGATGCGGGTTTCGGTGCCCTGGGCTCCCACATCCTCTGCAAGGTCTCTGATGCTCCAGTATGCACTGAAAGGATCACTGTAATAAATCCTCCTCCAGCTGCCTCTTACAGAAAGCGGTGACTCATCTTCCATTTGCAAAGTGAGGTGAGAGACACCTGGTACATCAAGGAGACCTGGTGAGCAGGGATGTTTCTCAGTAGCGCAGGGTTCACTGTGAATGCACTGCTGCTTTGGCTTTCTCTGCTGGCTGCTGTAGCACGTTCCCTCCTGAGGAAGCTGTTAGATATTTTTGGACCCTATTCTGAGCTGCCTAATTTTCTTCAGTCTGATGGGAAACCCTGATTAATTCAGTCCAAGAGTGTAGATTCTGTTATAAGGATCAGAGATCTCAGTCCCTTCTTGTACCTGAGGCTGTAGCTTTTACATATTTTTTTTAATTTCTATGTTTATTTTTCTACAAAGAGTAATGGAGGTTCTTAAACTTAAGAAAAAAATATGAAAGGGAAAATATGTTGTCTTTTTCTACAAAGAGTCACTGACTTCTATGAGGATACATAACCAGTACTTTTATTTTATAAATTACCTGAGGCTTTCTTGTGAAATTTCCAGAAATTCCCCTTTTTGGTCAGAATCAAAGTTGCAAAAGAACTCTTCCATCTAGAATCCTCAAAAATCAAAAGTGGTTTCAAAAAGGGGAAACTTTTTTTTTTTTTTTAATGTGGGGTTTTTGTTTGTTTTATAAGTCTTAGTAGCTTAAA
This sequence comes from Falco punctatus, assembly GCF_963210335.1. Lineage (NCBI taxonomy): Eukaryota > Metazoa > Chordata > Aves > Falconiformes > Falconidae > Falco > Falco punctatus. Next base: position 4,359,286 of record NC_137587.1, read on the forward strand.
CTATCATTTGGCTTGACTTCCAAGTAGATCTGATTTTACTTTGTCTATATAGGTTTGCCCATTCTGATGGGGAGATACACCTTTCCATGAAGGCATAGCTTCTTAGATTAGGTAGGTAAATCAATATCATTTAATTGACTTTAACATTATGCTGATCTGCAGACACTGAGGATCTGGCCCAAAGCTGAGCTGGTTCATTTTAATACCTAGATTTTTATTTATTTGTTTAATAATCTAAAACAGGCAAGTTATACTTTGTCCCAGTTCCTGGTTACGCAGTACAGCTGACACCCAGTGCTGCTAGCACTGCTTAATCACTAGATACTACAGACAGCAAAACAAAAGATTTGTAATTTACCCCCATGCCTCCCTGCATCTTAAATCCACAAGATTAAATGCTTAAATGTTCCTCGAATTTTTAAACTACTGTAGAGACTGCAACATTTACTCAGTTGAATCATTTAAGTGGCTTAAGGAGGTTAATGAAAATGCAAAAGAGCCTTACATTTGCTAAAGAGCAGCTGTAGGCTGATTTTCAAAAAATAAAAGCTACAAGATCTTAGATATTTCAAGGGAACATTGCAAAACTCCTTTACCTGATCTATTTCAGAGTAAAAGGAGAAAGCAACGGTCATCAGCCTGTTTTAGCAGCTTGGATTTCTTTATTAACCAAGATCTCACCATATGGTGGGGGCTTTTTTTCTGTGTCATAAGACACACAGCATTAAAATATAATGCACAGAGATGATTTAAGGAAATAGTGCACTTGCATAAGCAGAATTTTTGAGATCTAACTGGAAACCAAGAATGGTGTGACCACCACCCTGTTTTACAGAGGTAATTGAGGAGGGTTTTTACTTTTGCTCAGTTGTGAGAGATGGGGACCAACCTTTTTGCTGTAATCTCAGCTGTGCTGCTACTCTGAACTGACCTGGGAAAAATGTGAATTTGTGCCTTAAGCATACTTCTACAGTGAACTTCTTCAAGCAACCTCCTTGTTCTTCGATAAACCTGACTACAGGTACAAATTCCTAATTCCTTCATTATGCTTGAGAATGTTTCAGGTGTTTCTCAGAAACCAAGTATGAAACAAAGTTGTTGCCATGTCTTTCAACAAATGAGATTTGCCACTACAAGATGGGGTTAAATATGGTCTGTTTGTAGACTTAATGCTATGAGCCAGTGCAAAGATCAATTAGTAGACTTTCCATTTACTTGTAGTTATAAAATTGCTATCACACATGCACTACAAAAATGGAATAGAATTAATGATTTCTTAGATGCAAAAGAAATCAGCTATCAAGAAATAGTAAGAAAGCAGCATCTACATAAAGGGCTTTTTGATTGTGTAATTAGTTCAATATTAGCTGATGTAATCATAGGATGATAGATTACCTTCTGTTGCAAAAATACAGACATAACGCTTTCCGATTTTGTGCAATATGATCTTGGAATCTCCACACTGAGATATATTTCATCAGTTTTACAGATGAAGCAGCAATTCAAGAAAACAAGTTATTTCTTAATATTTCCTGGACAAAGTACTGCTAATGTTACTGCTTTTTCCAAAATTCACTGGATACAGATTGCATTCATTAAATTAAACATTTTACCGAGTCCTTTGGAGAACTGATGTATCTGTAGTCTGCTTTTTGGGGTAGGGATCTTCCAACTTGCTTACATGTTCTAACTAGACCAACTCAGTTTCTCCCTAACAACCTTCCCTCAGGTGAGGTTGCCTCCTTTTGGAAGCCTCATTAATTCTGTAGGCAGAAATTATGCAGGCAACCCAGGTGTAACTATTTTAAAAATACTTAAGCAAACATTTGCCATTTCAGGGTCAGTTTGCATTCTGGACAAATGCTCAGAACCGCTTTTATATATATATATATATATATATATATATACTTACTGATTTACCCAGACTCCCAATTACTTACCTGCTTGGCATCCAGCATCACGTCTCATAGCTCACCATTTGTGCGGATGTTGTATGTCATCACTCCACTCTAATAAACATCTGTGATCCCAGATTCTCTTAATTCTTAGCAACTGTGTAAACAAAAATGCAAGGATAATCTTGGAAGGAAAAAATAATAAAGAGGGGAATAAACCTTTTCACCTGTGAAACTTCAGTCTGTGCTGCTAGAAAGAAATAGGTTTAGCTTGGCTCCTATTCATTTCTTAACTTACATCCCAAAATTGTCATGCATAATTTGATCCAAATGGATTGCTTTAGTTTCAGTGGGGAAACACACAGCTTAGCTAGCAGAAAAGAGTGAATCACCTGTAAGTTATTGAGAAGTCAGACTCTCCCCCTGGGTCAAGGTTAGGGTAATTAGCTGGTCAGCCCAAACTGTGATTTGCCTGAGGAGAAACAAATGAATTTGGTTTCCACATTTTCAGCATGACCCTTGTTGCATTCTTTCTGAATCCAACAACCTCTTCCTTATACATGACTGAAAAATAATTTTCCCTGCTAAAATAGTAATACTCCTTTCAGAGACAGCGGTGGGTATCAGCAGTCTGCTCCATTCACGAACATCTCTAATTCCTTGCCACTCTGCTACAGTTTTCGCACTTTTTACCATTGACATTGCAGACGAAGTCAGCCATTACTAGATTATTCATACTTTTTCAGTTCCCCATAATTCTCTCAGCAAATACAGAAACACACGTTTCTTGCTGCAACACATTGCCCAGGGTTTTGTAATACAAGCACATTTATTTGTGATTCTTGTCCCTGTCTCAGCAATTTTTTCATATTGTATCTTTAAATGCTAGATATTTGTTGTAGCTTTATGCATGTGTAAAAATCCCCTGTTTAGCCATCACAGACCTCGAATAATTTAATTGCCTCCAGTAAAGGCCCAACAGAAGCTTCCAGCTGACCTCATTATTGTACCTTAGCCTGTGTCTGGGATGATGACACCAAAGGATTAAGTTCAGTCTAAGCAGTCTGTTCTACTTGGTGCACTGCCCTGCCAGAAAAGTTCCAATTAGTAGTATTTGTGTTTGTGATTCTGTAGTCAGAACCTTCATTGCATATACATATGTGCAGGTAGGTGCATACAGCTTTTAAAGTGTGAGGAAACAGGAAAATTTAAGATTACCTTAATCTTACCTGTTTTGAGCTGGAGCTTGGCCCAGGTACTTTACAGATCTTCTCCTCAACCTAAATTATTCTGTAATTTTCAGATAGTAACAGGTTCTGCTGACTGTTTCTGCCTTAAAAAAGCTTTCTTAAATCTTTGAATCGGGGGCAAGTATTTCTATGATGACTCGGCAATATCCCCCTCTATTCACTCCTTTCTATTGGCTACATGTCCATGCATTAAAAGTGGTAAAAAGGCTTCTCATACATTTAAGGTTAGTATTGCCATTAATGGGATAAAGTTCTGCTTGTGGTAGTTACTGTACACATACGCAGTCAGCCTATACCATTATGATACACAAATTCTAAGGATCTGTTTTGGAACTGGAGCCATCTAGGCTTTGGGCCACGGGCCACTGCTCCTGAGGACTAAGGAATGGACGGGTAATTTAAAGTAACATGTGGGTCTGACTGACAACAGCGGTGGACAGTGGAGAACAAAAGGTATTGAAGTGAAAGAATCAAGATCATGTTTTCAGTCAGAACTAAATTAGCACAGAACTTGGTCGATGCAGCTTTTTGCCTACATTTAGATGTGCAAAATCGAACTGATATCTGTCTAAGAAAGAGAACGTTTTAGGTTCCTACTTATTGGGTAGGACTTGTAGGGATTATGAGTCTATTATAGAAATTAGAAGAGTTTGAGAAACCCGGCATCCAGCAGGATTTGCTTTGCTCCATGATGAACCACACTGGTGGATTATTACTACCACCTCAACTCCCAGGCCTTATCCAATTGCACAGGGTCCAGGAGAGTAGCCATAAAAGCACTTGCAGGATTTAGTTTTATTAAAAAAAAAATATCCACAAACTGCATTTGTGCATGTGGGAAAATAACCTATTTTTGGGGAAAAGTTATTTAGGCCTTCTGTAGGGAAGGATTTCTGTTTTCCTATTAATCAGTCAATATCCTCAAGTCAAGTCTAACCTTTCCAGATCATGCCCTGTGGTTACCACTCAATTGGCTGTTTATTTGCACAGTTCACTTCATTAAGATATTATACCATGAGCTACCTTGAACTTTTACAAAGCGAGAGCCTTGTACATCAGCAAGTCTATGTCATTTTCAGCCCGCTATAGATGTATCTTGTTTCTGTTTGCTTTCTTTCAGTAAACAATCTGTCTTTTTTCCATTTCACATTTTCCTGCCAAAAATATATCACAGTTGCTCGAAGTAATGTCTAGGCAGAACCACAGGGTGAATTTCTTTGTTGCCCCTTGGGGGAAAACATGTGAACACTCAAATACATATAGTCATACTCTATCAGCTACAGCCTGTGGCTTAGCATCAGTCAGCATAGATTGCTTCAGGACAGATTTTCTGGGCTCCATTCTTATGCCGGTTTGTTACCAGTGATTTGCTGATGAAACAGTATTTTTCTGTCCCCATTTGTAATCTTTAAATCATTGACAAAAGGCCTGAAAAACTGCCCAACACATTTGGCTTTAAGTACTTTAACGCTGCCGCTAAGTTTAGAGGAAGCAATTCTCAGTTTGAAAGCAAATGAAGGAAAGCCAGTGTGCTTACATTGTGATTATCAAAGTAAATTCAATACACATTTAGATTCCATGCCAGCCCATTCAGAATCATTTCAGCTCATTGGCAAATTAGTATTAGACTACATTTAGACCTCATCAACAAGCCATTCAATTTAAGCTTCAGTACTTAGGTTTAGGATAGGATGCACTAGGACAACACAATCTTAGTGATATTTATGTACCACTGCAAGTACACCAGGCACTTCAGAGATCAGGATAAATATGCAATTTTATTCCTAAGGAAATTGGTATCACAGACAACTTATCTGATGTAAAGATATCTTCTGCTTTTACAACATCAAAAGGAAGAGTTTAAGATGTTTCCCTCAGCTTACCACAATGTTTTGAAACAAAGCAATGTTTTCCTGGTCAGCTGTGATGGCCGCATCAAGACAGTAACTGGGTTATCTGCTAGGGTAATGCGGCTGTCTTGCCTCACAAGATCATGACTGATACCACGATCAGCCTAATCAGATAGATGTAATTCTCTATGCTGTATTTCCCAGGGTTCTGTTAGGGCATTAAAGGTGGCAGAAACCAGGCATCACAGAGCAGTTATGTTCCAGTACACTAATGGAATTTGCATGGTCCAGCTCCATGAGCAGGGAGTGAGTGACAATGTGCCTCTCTGTAGCTACCAAGGGATAAAATATCATTTAACATATGTATGTGCTCTATACGTGCCACCTCAGTATACTATAGTCAGCTGGTATCCATCCCATGTCCAGACACGGGGTGCCTGTTGTAGGTTGGCCCCAGCTGGCAGCCCAGCAGCCACCTAGCTGCTCGCTCACTCCCTTCTCTCCAGGGGGAAGGGGGAGAAAATAGAAGGACCAGGAGTGTGGAAGCTCACAAGTCAAAATATAGACAGGGAAATCACTCACCAAGTGCAGTCGTGGGCAAAACAGACTTGGGTTGGGGAACTTAACTGAACTTCTTGCCAAGTAACATAACCATGTAATTACAGATTTGGGTATTGGGAAATAACCAACAAAAAAAGGACAGACATTTAAAAACTTACAGAAAACATACCCTTCCCTTGCTTTGCCAGCCTCAACTTCTCTCTGTAGCACCCTTCTCCCACTTCATCACCTTGAGACCTACACTCAATACAGCCACCTCAGCAGATTTGCTCTCCCCAAGGCATTTGATTCCCTACAATATTTAACATCTATTTAAATAGGTGTGCCAGGGCAGGGCTTCTGGGGGAGAGGTGGGTGGGATTCTGAGGGCTGATATGGCCCAGCTGGGCAGCCCTTTTCCCACTGTTGAGGGCATGAGGCAGGCTGTGATTTTGAGTAGGTTTGGATGCCTCGTTCTTTCCAAACTGACACAAGTCCTTTGCCTGAACAGCCACTATTTTACTACCTTGACAATACAGGTAAATATTTTAAAATCGCTGTGTGTTTTGCCTATGCCACACTTTCTAGAGGATAAAGTGTAGACCACAGGATGCTTTTAGGGCCACTGTGAGAGAAGATGGTAAAAGCAGTTGATAGGAACATATACATTTCTCTCTTGAGTTCTTTGGTGCCTCCTGGGATCAGAGTTGTCAGGTGCAAACTAATAAAAGAGTATAGCAAAAATTGTTCAGGTTTCACCATCCTTCCAATGGAATTTCACCCAAGAAGAAATAAAAGGATCCAGGGGATTATAGGTCAAGTAGCCTAGTTTCAATACTCATTAAGAAAGTGGAACAAATCAATTAGGCAATCAATTTATAAGCACCTGAAACATAGTAAGGTGATAGGAAATAACGTGGACTTACCAAACACAAGTTGAGTCAGTCTTTGTCTTTGAAAAGGGAACTGGCCTGGTGGATATAGGTATCTTGTGTATCTCTGTGTTAGCAAGAGTTTTGATACACTCCCATGCGATGCTGTCACAAACTAATGTGGAAAAAATGGTTCAATGGAGCAACAGCATGGGAAAGGAAAAAAATATTTAAAAAAATACTCTCAGAGACCTGTCAAGTATTATCCTGGAAGAAAAGATGAAGCAGGGTCCCATGCACTAGGGCATTCTGGGGGCAGGACAGCTGCAATGTAGTCAATGGCATGCAGATGTAGTCAATATTTTAATTAAGGAAATGAGCAAAGAAATGGTAGGTAAACACAAGAAAATTTTGCAGGACACCAAACTCAGAAGAGATGCAGGGGAACTGAAGGCCAGGACTAAAATGGTTTTTCAAATTCTTGTGATGGGTCTCATTGAAACACAGAAACATACTTTTCTATTCAATATTAGTGCAGCTCAGTCCTTGTACTGGCTAATCTGCTATAAGCTGCTATTTATAATCGGGATAAGCATAAATTTGAGGTGAAGCTGAAAGAATTGTACCAGTTTAGCATATAAAGAAGACCAAATAGAGGTAGTAGAGTAGTCTTGTAATATCTATGTCATATATAAGAAATGCAGTATCAGAATCAAGAGAAATTTAGATTAATACTGTATATAGTTGGAAAATGATACCACAAACTGGAACAAACATTGCATGGAATTTTCAGAATTTGTGTGAATAAACAGTTTGTTTTGAAGACTTTTTCTTTTATGCTGTTTTCATCAGAGCTCAGATAGTTCTCTTTAGTGATAGATTCAAGGACTAGATGTAGCAGATTCTCACTCGGAGTATGTTCTAGATAGTCTTTTCAGGTTCATGTTCAGCCCTACAGTTAAATTTAAAGAGAAAGTTAATTATTTTCCTGTGAGTTTACACCTTCAAAAATATAGCTTTATTTATTGATTAAAAAAAAAAAAAAAGTAAATTCTTTTCACTTAGAAGTGTTTTCTCTTTCAAAGGTGGGTGATCTGCAAAGGTTAAGCTTGCTTGTTTGTTCACTGACTGGAGACAGAGAAAACTGCATTACAAATAATATGAAAATTCATTGATGATTTACAATTTTCAGTTCCTTCCCTGTAATTATGTTCATTAATGGAGTACTGATTGTATGGTCTTTAATCTGAAAAGTGCAAAAATTTATATTTAAATCCATCCATATTCATTCCAGAATGAAAGCTTGTTTGAAAAGGTGAGTGTAAGAGACTAACAGACATATGTATGTATATTTACAACACACATTCTTACATTTACAAATCTGCTTGAGAGCTCTGCTGATGAGGGCTCTGGAAACTGTATGTAAATGCCTGTAGAAGGTTTCTTTAACAGGTTCCTTTCTATTTTTAATGAAAATCTGCCCTGGCATATACTTTTTTTTTAAGATCTAATATTTTTGAAAAAGGGTGAAACCCATCAAATTTCAAAAGTAAGTTGTAAGGATAACAACCGTAATTGGTCAGAGCCTGCGGTGGTTTCCTGTGACAGGGATGGATATGGAGGCATTCCTGGAGATGTCAATACAAAGGTTAACAAAACCTGCCAAGGAGCCAGATGCTGCTGTCAGAAAGAGATAAAAATGATCTTCGGTTTCATATCTGTTTGCTGTGGTTAACATCAGCAGTACACCATCACTGCTTCTCTCTAATTAATCTAGTGGGAAAAGCCTCATAAAATACATTTGTTCAAAGTAACATCTGTTTTGGATTTCTTGCTCTGTCCTCCCTTTAATTTCTCATAAATATCTTTTATTTCATTTTATTGTATTTGCCTAAGTTTACTGAGACAATAAAGATGTCAAGGATTTGTATTTGTTGAGTGAAGGCCATTTCCAGAGGACAGTCCCCTAATTATCTGCACCATGTGCTTTATTTGTCTTATAAAAACATATTCAGTGACAGTATGTTTCCTCAACATAAGAATCCCTTTCTGCTCTTGAGCTATCTAAGGAATATTTGTGAATTATGTGATTCCTGCTTTTCCATCGCTAATTGATAATACATTTGTTCAGAAATGAAATGTGTTCGTTATTTGACTACATTGCGGATCATTGAATAATATTAAGCAAAGAAATTATATGCAACATTTTTTCCTGTTGAACTGTTAATTGTAGCTAATTGTCTTATCTTACCTTATCTGACCTCCCATTTTGCCCACCACTCAATCCACATTTACTCATTTCTCTTGAATATGAACCACATAACCATTAAAAAACAAACAAACAAACAAACAAACAAAACCCACAAAAAATAGTTCCCAGATCACTGCAGGCTTTTACATTACTACTCCCAGGACTTTTTTAGTATGCCTGAATGGTTTGTTAAGGATGAGAAAACTCCTCCAAACTAGTCCCACTACCATTCCTGCCTCGTGTGTACCAGGAGCAGCCCCTCTGGACCGCAGTGCGCACCCCCCAGGGCACCCTTCCAACAATGCTGGATCAGGTGCTCCTTAGAATGGCTGGTAGGTTTTGGCTCTGTAAATGTACAGTGGTCCAGGAGAGATGTACAAGGTCTCCTGAGTTCATTGTATTCTTTTCTTTTCTTCAGCTGCAGCCAGAGTTTAATGATGTTTATAACCCGGGATGTCCAAACAGAACAAGTATCTGGGTGTGTAGCTAAAAGCATTTGACCATAAAAGTTTATTTTTAGAAAACAATAGGGTTAATGGACTGTCCCCTCAAAAATCTGACTTCAGCTCCTCATTTTTTTTTTTTCTAAACTGTTAAAAAGAGCTCAGTGACTTATGTCAGGTGTGTTTTGGTTGTGTAGCCTTCTTCCATATGGACTTTTGTCCAATGGGTAGGATGTGGTGAGTTTTCTTCCTCACTTCAGCACTCTTCTTGCATTGCACTTCATCTCTCCTGCATTGTGTGCTCCCCTGCCTAAGATGGGAATAATGCTTGCATTATTTTTACAATTATTTGTTTTTATTTGTAATATTATATCATACAGGGACTGTTCTATAAACTGCAAAATGTTTGGGTTTGCCATTGCTATTACATGTTCGTATTAGACTGGCACAATGCGATTCTGATTTGGTTTCTAGGTGCCACAAAAGAGATCAATTGTAAAACTTTTCATGAAGAAAAATATATTTCTCCCTTTCATTTAGTAGGAGAGGGAGAAGTTGCAGCTTTGAAGCATGTTCCAGTCATCATGAAACCTGTATTAAATTTTATGTACTGTTTGATTTAATCAGAATTAGTAAAATTCTCCTACTGCATAAACTATGCTTGTACAAGCAAAGCAGTATAAAACAGTATTTCTACCTCAGTCAGTGAGAAAGTCTCTTAAATTCATGTTTTATTTCACTTCTGAATTCAGTCTTAATATATTTAACAGCATACCCTGATCTAACTGTCTCTCAAGAAATAAAGGTATATTTTAGTCAAACTTCAACTGCTTTACCTTGAAACAATAATAAAGCACAATTAAATCAATGTCCTGTGGAAGCTGGGAGATTATTGCACTGCGGATCCCTCTTGTTCTTGCTGTCTAGGTTGTATAGATTAAGCTGTAACGAGAGAGCAAACTGCCTTTAATGTAGAAAATTCAGCTTTGAGCTGCCCTATGAGGCCCATGCAAGGAAGAGACACACTCCACTGCATGCTCATCTGGTAGCGAGGTAACATCTTCACCTAGGCATGCAGGACGTGTTCCTGTCCTGTAGGTTGTCCATCTGAAAAGTGGGACCAGTGGTACATTATAAAGTACAAATTTCTTCCATAGACCCTTGCATTTCAATAGATGTACATATATAACAAAGTATATTCTGATATTTTCAATTGGTGCACGGTCATCCTTAGGAGGGAATAGCTCAGATTATAACATGAACTCTGTAGCTTGGTATTTATGGTTGATTCTTGAGAATCTCTGCTTTCAATTTAAAATAGCGTTAAGAACTGTAGCAAAAGTCTGTGTCTCTGAGTTCAAAACTCTTTTTTGCGTTCAAAAAACTTGAACTCCCAAATTCTTTTTTTTTTTTTTTTGAGTTCTTTACTAATATCACAGCAACAAAAGTTACAATTCAGAGCAATCTTAACTCTGTGTGCCACTTTCACTTTTCTCCAGTAAGAAAGGAGTTCCTGATGCCAAAGCACAGGGAAGAAATAGTAATGTGTGTGTATTTTTTTCCCCTAAAAAGGAAGATTATATTTATTCCACTCTAAATGGACTATATTGTCTTGCACCAATGTCCTGTAGTTTTCCTATGTCTGTATCTTGACAGGAATATTTGAGAATCCTACTGATCACAACCGCTTGAAAAAGAGGAGGGATAACCTTTCCTTTCAGAAGAATTTCTGTCTCCAGTTCACTAGTGAGAGTGGCATGACAGTCTGCTCGGTTGCTTTCTCTCTGGTATGCAAACTGGTTTTCTCCCATTTTTTCCCCTTAGTACAGCCTCTGCCTTTCTTTGACAGAGCCTGGATTTTGAAGAACTTAGGACTCAGTCCCATTGCCTTTGTTCCGGTGTCAAGAAAGATTTCTTCACTCTCAGGTAAAAACGGTATAGGCATGATGGATTTGCTCAGCTTCCTCGAAGCATAAGCAAAGCAATGGCATACATTTCTTGGGGAGGATTCAGGAATTGTCATTAGCCTTCTACAAGAGTATCGCACCGAGCGTGAATAAAGATCAAATAACCAATTTTACCAAGTCAGGGAATCCTGGGATTTCATCAGCGGAACTTGAAAGAAGACACATAGAGAAGAATCAGTTTTTATAAACTAATACCTTCATTTGAGCTCCTTTCACCTATTGCATGGCTGTAAGATGGTAGGATAAAAAAGACTGATGAGAATATCTTTCGGAGCAGCCTGAAGACAACCCTATCTCTGTAATGTATTATATGATGTAAGTCTTGTAACTTGAGCCTTTTAAAGGTCTGGAAAATTAAGTTAATGCACTGAATCCTACTGCTTAAATTGTTCCTGTTATTTCAATTACCTGTATATTCAATTACTTACTGAATTTTATTTCAGTCAATCAGCTTTTGCTAGGAACTCTGTCACCACCATACTGGCTCCAAGCTTTTTTAGGCTCTGTACTGGTGGGATGCACGAGCTTGTTTTTATGAAGTCTCCTTCGTTCCAAGGGAACCTAATGCAACTCTTGTAGAATTTCAGAGAAACTGCAAGAAAAATCGCCAGGCTTGAATCCTGAAAGCTTTTGAGTCAGGCAACAAGCTGCCCGGCGAAATGAAAAACAGCTCCAGTAGCTCAGCCAGTAGAGGGAACTCTTACACAGTACAAAGTCAAGCCAGGCATACGTTGTAGTATATTAAGAATGTAAATATGCGTAAATGTGTACGTTACAAAAATCTTACAATAGTTTTTTGGCTTCTTTGTACGTGGCACATTAGCCTTTGTGGGTTTATCCAACTGCAATTTAACACAATGGAAGTATGACCATGCTGATTTCATTCCAAAAGTCATCTCACAAATGAACGTCTAGGGGGAAGAAGAGGGAACATCTGACTACTCTCTTCACTAAAACCTGCAATTTGTCTTTCAGAGTGGCAAACCACTTTTTTTTTGTTTTTTTGTTTTTTTTTTTAATTTCCTGGAACATTTGTTTTAGAGGATTTTTTGTTTTGTTTTAGAGATTTTGTTTTCAGAATGCAATTGTTTCACTCTGAAATTTTCAGTGCTGTGACCATGTGACTTAATTCAAGTATTTTGTTTCCTATGCTCAAAAAAATATTGCTGACTAAAGGGAGAAACAGGTGTCCTTACATTGGCCCCAAGGGCTGGAGTTACAGCCATGCTTAACATCTTCCTCATAGGAAGAGGCATCCACATTTCTGTAACTGGGTTTGGGCATTAAGTACTTTAAAACATGTTTTCAGCAAACACTAAAGGTTTGTCCCTGTCTCCCAGTTGTTGTGTTTTGTCTAGACCCACCATTTGATCACAGCTATCAAATGTTTATAATCTGATAGTTCATTTTCGGAGCCATGGGTAATCACCTGAGCGGTGACTGTTCTTCATCGTGTAGTCAACCCAGACACGACTTCAGGACTCCCCTATTAAGGGTTTGCAAGACCACTTAGATTTCACAGAATAAAAGGCCCTTTTCTGTTTGTATCTGATACTGGTGGCAGCCCTGAAGATAAGTATAATATTCTGCTTCTATCAAAAGCAGCTATTCAAGATCAACCCTTATAATTAGGCACATTGCCATCTATAACCCTACATCTCATTCCTGTCTGCCAAACCAAATACAGGCTTTACTTTTCTTTCGCATGGTACTTGTAAGATTTCTTCTTTTATGAGCTTTGCACCATTGTTGACCTTCTACAGAAGAAGCTTCTCATTCTTTTGATGGCCTTAACCAGGTATTTTTGTTGATTTTTAGTCTCATCTTTCCTATTTCTTCTTCTCCTGGCTTTGGCAGGCTCTCATTTTGTGGCTGGTAGACGTGGCCTCTCTTCTGATGGTTATGAATGAGTGTCAACCTTTTTTTGAATCATTTGTGGTATCCTCCTTCCAGCTATGGCAACAGAACAAGAGAGGTAAGCAGTAGATGGGATTCTGGTTCCTTGCTGTTGTAAATTCAGAGTAACTTTTCTGAGAACACATCATCCCGCATTCAGTGAACAGATATTTTGTCTTAGCACTTTCTCATTTCCTGAAGAAAAGCAGTATGTTTCCATACCAACTGGCTGTGATGGATGTTTTGACATGTAAATAAGTGATTTTTTTTTTTTTTTTTAATCCCTCTCATGTCACTCAATCACTAAGGCTGATAATTATCTTTTTCAATGTTTCCATGGAGTTCAGAAAGCTCTTTTCAGCAGAGAAAGCTGAACACACAGCAGTTGGGTCTCTGCTCTCTTACAATGTGTTTTGTGGGTTTGGAGGGTACTGGGTATTGAACCCTCCATCCTTCATTCCCTTTCTCTCACTTGGAATATTTTGTGACACATTTCCAGGACTTCAAGTGATAACACTCCAGGCCTTTTGCCCTCGCAGGGGAAGAGCCATCACATACCCCTCTGAGCCTGCTACCTGGAATCCCAGCAGAAACACCCCAGCTCCGGCAGAGCTGTGTCCCCTTGTGCCCAGTGCTACAGCCACCCTAAGCACCTCTTCCAAGCCGGCACTGCCTGCTAGCCTTCTCCATGTTGCTCTCTAGTTTCCAGACTTGAGCTATGCATCATTTAGGGGTGTCATATGGACATGTCAAGCCTCATCTCTGCTAGTCTGGGCATCCACATTGACACATACATCATTGTAATGTTCGTAAGAGTATGTTTAAACCACAACTTGAGTAAATTGAAGCAGAGATCACCATACTCAACTCTGCGTTGAGGGACAGAGGATAAAAGATGTCTAAACGTGATGTTTTCACACTGGTCAGGAAGATACACTCTTTTCACTTACATAAGGAAACAAAACAAAATAATGCTGAAGGCAGGCTGGCAAAGTCAGTTTTATCCTTCATGCGACAGGGTTCTTTGTGGTCCTTGCAGTAAATCTTTGGTAGCTTGTTAGAAAAACTAAAAAAAAAAAAAAAAGAAAAATTATATCACAGGTAGTACAGTGGGAAAGAGCTAGGAAATAATGGAAATCACCCCCTGCTCCCCCAGTAGCCCCTCTCTAGCCCCAGCAGATCAAAGTCTTTCTATTTCAGAACCAAAGCTTCTTTATATTAAATACCGAGAAAGTATGTTTAGATAACATTAAGGGACTGCCTTAAACCATAAAAGTCAGGAAATTCAGAATTAAGGCTGGCACTCAGATCTTAAATCACGCAGCGGGGAAAGGCAGGGGTGGGGACAGGGGGGCAGACCCCGGCACAGCTGCCTAAGCGGGGACGGAAAGCGGGACCCCTCTTGGCATCTTCTTGCCTGTGCCACCGGAAACCTATAGAGTGTGTGGTTTGAGGGGTTTATTAGTGTCCGTTATGCCACTGCTTGCCTTTTCTTCTGGCATATTGGCCAAATTAGTGTTTTGGCAGTTGCAGAAAGATTTCAGTGCAGGCTCATCAGAGATCAGCTATGCTGTCTGCAGCCATCCTATTGGGGGGGGGGGAGAAAAGGCAATGTAACTAGTCAGCTTGGTTTTCTTTTTCTTCTGAAATTCATGCTGCTCTTAGCCACATTGGTATCAAGTTATAGCTACCCGGTTCTGAAAGCTAGCTTTAAAACTTTTTTTTTTTTTTTTTTTTTTGGTTGAAATCCCAGTTATATCCTTATAGATTTTCCTATGCAACTTCAATAGGATTTGGGTTTTCTCATCTTAAATTTTTGAGCAGACCCTTGTTAAAAAACCCTGAATCTCTTCACCCTGAATGTGTGCTTCATTTCAGTCAAAACTGAAGTGATTCCTCTATGTAGACACATATAGCCTGTATAATCACAGTATGCATGGCTGGGATAATTCACAACAAAAGAAAAAAACAGTATAAATGCCATAAATGCCACAGCATTTATTCACTATGAACAAAAATTTACTTCTTTACAGCATTGTGAATGAAGTCATCAATTATAGTTTTAAATAGACATTAATGTGTGCTTGATAAGAAACAGTTCACCCATCTGTAAGACTAAAAGTGGCAACTCCGAAGAGCCTGTCACCGTTAGAACTTATTTTCCTTGTGTATTAATTTTTATTTAAGTTTTCAAAATTTTCCTGGTATGCTGGTATTCAATGATGGGTCTCAGAAACTGCAATTCCTCTTTATTTATTAAAATCAGAAAGAACACAGATGTTAATAACTTTAAACATTAAAACTTTCAAATATTGTTTCAACATATATGCGTATTACAAACTATCTACAAAAAAATGGCAATGAACCTTCCTCTTTGATAAAATTACTTTAAAATACTGAAATATAAAATGAAAATTAAACTGGAAGTTGTATTGCTTATGTTTCCATTTATTCTTCATGATCTGAACAGGAACATTAAGTGAAAGATAATGGGGGACATCACTTGGTCCATTGGTTTTTGGTTTGTGGGGACAGCAGCTGAGCATTGCTAGATGCAAAGAAATTTAGCCCCTGTCAGTGTTGCCTTCTTCAGGAAGACAAAGTGCTGAACAATCCCAGAAACGTTCATTTACGTTTTGAATCAAAATGTTTGTCATTGTATAAACACCATTTTTGTTTTTGATCTTCACGTTGCCCACAGTGAATTAACCAGTGGGATAGTCTTGGGAAGAAGTTAGGGTGTTTGGAAACTAATCAGACTATAATGACAAAAGAGTAGGGAAAGCGTGAGAATACATGGACAGGCGCTCTGGTGGAAGAGCAAACATACCCATGCAGGGTACAAATAGAGAACACGAGCCAGGCATGACGGTGTGGAAGGGGTGATATTTGTCCAGTAAGGCAATATCTGAGATAGATACATAAACATTTTCAATTTTTCAATCCAGATAAGAAACTGATGCTCACAATATTTTACAAATTGTGATTTTTAAAAGTTTTGATTGCTTTTCTGTGGATTTTTTTCATCAGATTTCAGACATTATAATTTGAATAAAAAAATAATAACTAGCCCGCATTTCAAAGGAAAAAATGTTTTAAACCTGAAGCAAATTACAAAATTACTTTTATTTCCACTTAAACACATAAAAATGAAATGTTTCTACAATTTCTAAATTTCTGTTTAATATATCTTTTGGTATTTTCTGCTCACTTAAAGAAGAGCTCTCCTTTTATATGGAATACAGATTTCCTTTCCCATGTGTAGCAGTGAAAGAAAAACACATGAGAACTTTCTGGCTAGTTCTGCACGGAAGGAAGATTAAGATGTTACCTCACACAAACCAGTAACCAATATCCCACGGATTCTTATCAACTTTTTTGTCCAGTTTCCCTTCCATCCAATCAAAACTTTTTTGTGTATAAAAACTTAATTATATAATAGAAGGTACAGGTTTGATGTTCTTTATAGGAATTAGTTCCTGTGAAGTTCTAAGCACTAAAAATATTTGAAAGACATCGTTATTTTTCACTGGAGCTCAGCCACATACAAGCTTATATCTTGATATACTATTGCACAGCTAGTACAAACATCAGCTCCAAATCTACTGAAAATTGGGAAAGGTTTTATGCAGGTGAAAGTTACATAAAAACTAACTATATTTATAGTAATGTTTTTAAAATTTCTATCCACCTGGGATTTTTTTATTAGAGGATACTGAAGTATTTGGTGAAATTAATTAAACTTCATGACATACAAGTTACATATGTAACATGCACATGTTATAAATGTAAAGAATAATAAGTGCACTGATATGATGTAAACAGGTGTCTTGGAAACTTATCTGAAGAGAGAGCTCTAGCAGCTGGTTAGGATACCTAAAGCAGACATGAGCTGTAAGGCCAATGTATTTTAGTAGCACGGCTGTTGACCTGTGGTTTTTAATTTGGTTTGTTGGTTCGGGGCGGGGGGGAGGGGGGGGAGGGGAGAGGGGTTAGTGGTTTTTTTTGTTTGTTTTGTTTGTGTTTTTTTTTTTTTTTAATTATTATTATTTTGTTTTATTATTACACTTGTAAATAGGCTAGCTCTGCTGCAGTTCTGCATGGTGCCAAGCAGACAAAGCATGTGTGAGTTTTTGGACCTATGAGTAGGTGCCACAGCTGAGCTAGAGCAGAACTCAGCTCCTGTTTGCGATTTCCTTTGGACATAAGTAATGGCACACATACAGAAGCAGGCGTACACTAGCACACATGGGTATACAAAACTCAACATATTAGCACTGGAATGAGATCAACTACTCCAAATGATGTCTGACTGACATTGTTTAATGCTAACATAGCAAACCCAGACACTATAGAGGAGGAACAAATACAAATCAAAGACATTTTTAACATAAACTGAAACCCCTCTCTCTACATGATTATTCTGATTAAAAGTCAAATTTAGTCCTATGTGAGAAAAAAGGAA
The DNA here is from genome assembly GCF_963210335.1 of Falco punctatus. Classification (NCBI taxonomy): domain Eukaryota; kingdom Metazoa; phylum Chordata; class Aves; order Falconiformes; family Falconidae; genus Falco; species Falco punctatus. Next base: position 4,376,715 of record NC_137587.1, read on the forward strand.
AATCAAAAATGGCCGTAAAGTTATCTTGATTACATCTCACTTAAATGTATATAGTTCATATTTATATTTTGGTGCCTGTCCAGGTGCTGCTGTTAGCCTTTTAGAATCCATAGCTAAGAGGTCTCCAGAGTAATTTTTTTTGCCTTTGTTTAAATAAGTCAGAGATATCCATCCTACATATGAGAAACCTGGCTGCTTAATTCCAGTTTCAGGCAATTCATACTGCACAAATGTTAAGTTCTTAAGATAAAGATTATTGTGGAAATGCTGACAAACCTTTTTCTGGCACTGCAAACAGGGATTCTATAATCAGAATTAGGTTAACTGCCTTTTATCCTTCCTTATTATGATTGGCTTCATCAAGTTAAAACAACAATAAAGTGAAGCTACCAACATACATGCAATTGATCTTCACTGCTTATAATGTAGTTAGTTCTTAATTCCCTTGCTAGGTCCTCTGGATCTGCTTAAATTTTGAAAGCAATTCAAAGAGATGCCTTAATTGTTACAATATGCATCTTAATGCATGTTGTAGGAATGTCAGCAGCAAACACCTACACGTTCCCCACTCTGTCCCTGCTCTCAGTGTCTGTGTTCTGTTTCTAGCTTTCACACACCCAAGCCTGCCATCTCAGCAGACCCACAAAGCAGGTTAATTATTCTTCTATTAGAACACACACATTCTAGACTTACCATTTGACTGATTTATGTGAAGCATACACTTTTCTCTTTTCTCTCTCTTTTTTTTTTTTTTTTTTTTGTCTTTATTTCCACTGTCTTGGTATATAAAATTGGCAACGTCTTTGCAATAAACGCTGTATCTTTTTTTTATTTTATTTCTTGATTATGGGTTTGATCCCATATGCTTTAGCAACACCCTTCTTCAGGCAAATTTGTAACAGAAACCAAGGATCAAGAGATTTAGTGAGCACATTACTAAACAAATCCGACTTGACTGAGAAATTCTGTCCAACACTCGGTAGCACCATACATAGCACAGTTCCATATGGTAGCAGTCAACATCTAGAAAGCCTCCTATTCTCTAGCTGGGTTTTGTTGGCTGCGCATCCAACCTGCAAATTAAAGACACGTCCACAATATCAACCTAGCTGTGTTTTCCTTGAAGTTAAGTCTTGAATGCTTGCAAATGCACCTCTTGTATGCAGCTGCTCTCTATTAATAGAGTAAGAAAAGATGTTTTTGTTATTCAGAGTGATACAGGACTCAGATACACTAGTACATGCAGTTACTGAAACAAAAGACAGAAGATAAAAAATACAAAATAGAAGGGTTTAGAGAAAACGTTTCTCAAATATTTAATCAGAATGAAAGAGGGGTAGAAAAATACAGTAATCTTGCACTTTTCATAACCTGCTCCCTCCTATGACTTATCAGGGCAGCTAAAACACATCAAGTGAGAAACCAGCCTGGTTACAAATCTAGACTTGAAAGTTAGGAAGCCAAAAGATACTACAGAAGGCTTTGTGTTTTCTTTTTTCTTTTTTTAAGAAATGGTCTCTTTTATTTTGAAAGTTATAAACACGATTATTCATTAGAAGTCTGTCACAAAGAATCATCACTTTTTGTTTGCACAGCTTGGTATAAGACCCTGGGAAACCAAACCCATATGATACTACAAAGCTAGAACAGAACTCAGCCAGACTAATTCAAGTTATATGCTTTTAGCTATGATGCTGAACTGAGCCAAAATGCTATCAGGTCCTTTAGAAATCTCATGCTAGTCTGTGAATTTTTAATAACAACCATTGCCATGTAAGCTCAAAACCCCTTCGAAAGAGTCTGACTTAGTGAGAAGCACTCTGGTGTTTATGGTGACAAATACAGAGTTTGCATACTGAAAACTAAAATAGCGCATAAATCTACGAACAAATAGCAACATTTTGAAGTATAAAAGGTGTTATTAAGATGCAAAGAAAAGAAACAACATAAAAGTGTAAGGGAAAAGGTTATAAAACTACATTAGGAACACAAAACCCAGAGTCAATATTATACCAAATGTTTTAAGGAGACATTTCCATTTATTTCAGAGCGTTTCCAATTAAAGTTTTACCGGGAAGAAAATCCTTGGCATTAATTAGTTCTTCTAAAGGAAAGATAATCTCCGATAATTAAAGGGTTAGAATTAATCCTTTTGAAAGACAGAACATCCACCTTGCTGACATTAAATTCCTCTTTTGAACACCTTTCAAAAAGAAAGAAATTATTTAACAGGAACATATTCTGCTGGAAATCATCAAATGAAGGAATTTTCAAATTTAATTCTATTTGCAATGATTGGAAATACATTATATCAGATTATCCTTAATGTTATCTACCATAACACGCAGTGTCATCAGGCTGTACTTATGGTCATGGCTATTGTAAAATTGCTGGGCTGGTGTGATGGCACTTAGGGATGTCAATGCTCCAGCATTTCTGTATTGGCAGTAAATAGAATTTCGTACAGGAGATACAATTTGTGTTTCAGACCAGTACCACAGGAGGTGAATGAAGTTTTTCAGTCAGCCTTTTCTTCTTCAGTTTTCAGCTTCCCCCCTCTCGCTACTGTGAATTTGCCTCGGTGTGTGATGTATAAAATGAAACAGAACTCGTGGAAAACTGAATTTGCCAGTTATACACTTAGAAGTTATTACATCTTACATAGTTCCACCATCGCACCGCAGTCTTCCAGCTCCCTTTCATAAGCTACCACACACATCAGCTCCTAAGTCGGCTGCTGTTTTCAGAGAAAAGATACAGAAATGTGGAAATCCAACTGCTACAAGCATGTGTGCTCTCTGGGAAAAAATAAGCATTCGAATAAGTGCATCGGAGCAGTAAGATGCCGTGGAATGAATTTGGAGGAGGAGGAGGAGCAGCCTCATGGCTGGACACCAGTTTTGTATTTTCCTTCCAGGTTTCCCCACATCAGTAACACAGCTAGCAGAGAGTGAGCAAACACACACAGCAGCCAACCCAGCTTAGTCAAAAACCTATAAGGAAAAACAACATTCAGGTTGGGAAGGCAGATATCGCTGAGGATGATCAAGCACCCCTCCCAGCCAGGAAATGGAAGCTTCTAGAAAAAAAAAAAAAAATTATCAAATTCTAATGGGATTGAAACACTAGATATGATAAATTTGAAGGCATACTGTCCCTAAAAAGATGGCAAAAGGCAGATATTTGAAATTTAGTGTAGACGAGGTTATCCCTCTATTTTGAGGAGGAACAGAGGTTTGGGGCAATTTGCTGGGGGTGGTGGTGTTCTGTTTGGTGGGGTTTTTTTGTTTTGCTTTATATTTTGGTTTTGTTTGGGGTTTTTATTGTCTTTTTTTTTTTAATCTTTTTCATCAACTCCAAATTCTAGCTACAACATGTCTAAATTAATCTAATTGGGTTGTGATAATGGACACAAATTCTTTTCAAGCCAAATAAAAGCTTAACTCGACCTTGGATCAGGAGCTACATTACACTTCCTATTACATTTATTATATTTGGATGAGATGTTGGTAATGAATCAGTCAGCAAGTGAACTCCACCCATCCCTCTGTTGGCATCTGACTTCAGAAGACATCCCATTGATTTAATTTGAATTTCTCACGGGACTATAGTGGCCCAGTCTGAATGTGCATCAGTTGGGAAGATAAAATCCTCATTCCTTGAACCCTCTTTACATACATTATATACTCATTATATAACCTTTCCTGCTTCTTCATTCAGCCACACCTCAAGCATACTACCTTGGTTCATGGGCAAATTCTAAACTCTGAATGGTCCCACTGGAACGTGCTTAAGTGTCTTGGGTGAACTGGACTCCTTTTCTTTGCCTTCTGAAAATTAATACAGCAAAGTATGCTTGAAAGCTTCTGAATTCTAGCCTCAAATAGCAGGGCTCTGGGTTTAAAACATGGTTTGCTGCTTCATCTTTCTTTTTGATTTCTGCATCCTCTCCTGGTAGACATTAATCTTCCACTCTTTAATATAAAATACTGAAGGAAGGAAGGGGCACCAATTAAGTCTCGGTTGATCTCGGTAAAGGCAGGCAATTTCTCCACTAATCGAATTAAGGATTGTGGAGGGCAGCCATTTCAATATAATCCAAATTTGCTTCTGTAATTAATAAAACATGTCTCTGATGCCAACCAGTCAAAATCATAATCTTAACTAATATTTGACCTTAAGGAAAGATTCTTATTTCTAATACATGGGCAAATGTATTTTCAGCAGAGTATATTCAGTGATATCAGCAACTCTGTGTTTGTTTGTTTGGTTTTTTTTTATGTGTAAGACAGTATTTTCTTAAAAAGAAAGAAGATTACACTAGATGGTAGTATAAACCCTCAGAAATGGATAACTTTCTGACAGAGAGAGACAGTAGATGTAATGCCTAAAGGGCACCACTGGATAAATAACGTAGCATTAAAAATGTGAATCTATCCTTGGATACAAACTTTACTTTGTGTTTGGATGCTGGCGCATATGAGGAAGCTGAAGGTATGGTTTTCTTTCATATGTTACAGCCATATCACAATGAAAATAAAAATCTTGTCCTTCTATTGTTGTTCTAAATTTCCTTTATATTTTGTTATAGGACTACGATTTTGGCAGAACATGTGCACCAGCACCCCTGTCCTCCTACACATTTTTAGTTGCCCATATGGAGGTGTCAGATATAGTCTAAAAGATAGCAAAGATATTAACATTCCCAGCTGTTACACTTGTGACCCCTTCACAAAAAAAGACAACACTTCTCCTTGTGTACTAGTGTGTTATTGGGAGACAAGGTGCAGAAAACTATGTTTGTGCAGCTTCTCAGGTGACACTTTTACCTGTGGGACAGCATCACCAGCAATGGTTAAGGAATGCAATAGTCTCCTAGACAGTCATCTGTCCTGTTTTCTTACCATTTTACCAGTTCTTTCAGTCTATTGCCTGAGATCTAGAGCATTTGCTATCAAACCTATAAAGAAGCATGACGGTTTTTATATGATGCCGTCATTTAAGAAGTAATTCTTTTCACTTTTAATGTCTGTTGACTCCAAGTCAACAAGATACTAAATTTTATGCTCAAGATTCTTAGTTTTAGTATGTTGACTTGATGATTTTGGGTTTAACACTTATTAACAAAGTCCACAACTTATTTTTATGAAAACATCGTAACATAGATTACATGATACACATTTAATTTGGCAGGCACCAGACTGGACTTAAAGTGATGGATGTTTGAGTAATGTTGCTCACATTATTTTAGAAATACCAATTCAAATTATATTGCGTTAAATGAAGAATATATATTTAAAAATAGGTACATGACCTTAAATGAAAACTCTACAGATTAGCACTAAATGTTGATAATTTAAATTCTCTTCATGAATATTTTATTAAATGACACAGACTCTGTAAGTTCACAGTATCCTTGCTTTCCAAAGGTCTCTAAAAATAAAAGACCTAATTCACTAAAATAATAGCTAGAGGTTTATGCTGGAATGATACTAAAAATGCCAAGGAATTCCATCGGTATTATATGGGAGTAAAGTCATAGTGATTTAAACCTGAAGAATTATAATGCCTATTAAACTTATTTCATAAGCAAAAGGTCTAAACATCTGAAGAAATAACTTAAATATAATACAAGACACACCCAGCCAGCCAGCCAAGCCATGACAGCTCACTTGGAAGCCTCTCCCTACAAAACACACAGCTCTCCTTTGGCCCGAAGAGGTGCAGGGTGACATTAGCACTGCAATTAATAAAGCTACAATGACCAGCATTTGCAGTATAAAAAAAGTTTGTGCAGGGAAAAGGAAAAAAATAATAATTCAGAAATGAAAACTAAGGGGGAGGGGGGAAGAAGCAAAAGACAAAAATCTACCCACAAAATACTGTTACTGGAAAACAGATGTTTAATTTCTTAGCCAGTGTAAATCAGTACAGCTTCCCTAGCATGAGCAGTGTTGCCAGTAAACCCAATAGTTGGGAATCTGGACTAATAAAGAAAAAAGGTTGTTATGGAAGAAATGAAAGGATTACAACAACAGAAGATTCAGAAACACTCTTTATTTTACTGCATACACACCTGTGCTTCTTAAATATATGTGTATGTATTTGAAACCAAATGTAAATTTTAGATGTATTTTTTAATTTTTTTAGCATGTGGATTATTTAACAACACATGGCCCAGGTGAAGAACTCAGTGTTCTTGAAAATGTGGAAAACGCTTGAAAAAGAACATACTATCTTCTCAGGAAAAGGCAAAGTGAAATAGAAGTGCTGTAATGAGTACTCACCTCTGCTCTGACAACATAAATAAATCAAAACTTGATCATATGTTGGCAGAAATGGCACTGCTGTATAATTTCCAACGGTTGCAAACTTGATCTGAATTCTGGACAGAAGACTACAGCATCCTTGCTATTCCAGCAGAATACACCTGTTAGATGTCTCAGTGTTCAACACGGATCTATGATAAGCATCAAAGACCAGGGAAGTGAGGAGAGCATGAAATAAAGGGTTTCCTACTGTGAAAAGTTTACCATTCTCATTGCATAGAAGACAATTGTGATAAAATAGGCAAGCAGCTATTATGTGATTAATAAAGATGTCATCAGATTAGTAATACTGGAAGCAATTTTTATTTCTTTCTAAGATGTAATACCCAGCAAATGCCTGTTTTCCCAGGTATATGCATACTCACATGCAACTTATGTATTAAATAACAAAGAATAAAGATAAAAGAAGCCTCCTGGGTGACTACTTATATTTCTTACCTGATCTGATCCCAGTTATTCCACTTATCCCAAAATCTCTCATTTAATTAGCAAGTGGTGTTCTTCATTTTCTGTTCTAATATACATGCAAACACATATGCACATCTTCTGGTATGTTTATCTTCAGTACAGTTGCTTCCCTACAACCACTGAGGTACCTCTGGCACGTCAGCTTTGTAGTGTCTGCGAGTTGGTGGTACCAGCAATAGCTACATTTATGAATATACATGTTTCTGCTCTCTGCATCTTCAGGATTTAAACATGCTTGCTAGGAAGCAGGGTTCTGAGGAAAGTAATAGTAGACCTTGCACAGGTTATATTCTGCTCTTATTATTCTTATACAAATTATTACTGTTATTATATTTATTGTTCCTTTCTTCTGTTCACTTCTGGCCTGAAAGAAAACTTCCTAGGTTTATCTGTCTTTTGTAATTGTAATAATCCCAGGAGTAAGACAGAAGCTGACAGCAACTTGCACCCAGCTGTTTGCTCTAAGCAACAAGCCTTACATGCTACATCACTCTTTCTGGCCCTTGGCTCTGGCACTTTAGGATCCACATTGACTCAGATACAAAGAAAGATGTGAAATATCCTCATTCAGACTAGTCTATAATCAAGAAATCAAATTCTCAGGAATCGAGAGATGGGGTTTGAAACCTTTCCCACTAAGGAAAAGTTAAAATCCAGACTCCTGTTTGCAGAATGAATATCTAATATGTTTTTATACAAAAGGTGTGAGAGTATAATTCTGATGCCCTGTATTGGTTTCACATTATTGGTCTCCAGAACACTTATAAGGATATTAAGCAAGTTGAGGTTAATCTGCCAGTGACAATAAACAACCCTGCTAAAGCAGAAGTTTTATTCCCAGACAGTATGTGTTGCTGGTACTCAGCCCTCAAGACTAGTGTACCTTTTAAATATAAGCATTGTATACAAATCTCTTGGTATTAAGAAATTAAATTTCACCAAAATCCCATTTTAGGAAACCAAAGGAGGAATCCTGAATATAATTTCTGCCCCCTGTTCCCTGTTCATCCAGTGGCCTGCCAGGTAGCTCCCGACAAGCCGTTTTGCCCTCTGCTACCCTTTGCCTTTGTCTCCACAGACAGTTTCAAAAAAGCAGGAATGATTCAGCGCTGTTGTTTGTGAAACATCCAGTTTAAATGATCCCTGACAGAGATGCTACTGCAATAAAATCCTTTGTTGCGTTTTCTTATTTTTGTGGTTGTTGCTGAGAACATGATGCTCCCACATTTGGTGAGGTACTGCCAAAGCCACATGCATCTGTTGGACAGTTGGGTAATAGTAGTCAGAAAGATCCATCAATCAAAAGAGTGGAGAAAAAAATATTTATACTGCAGATTTTCAGATTCTTTCCATTTTCATTTTGATTTTACATAAATGTGGTGTCCTGGTCTACTGGATGCTGTTTGATCACTTGGACTACAGTCAATACATTCTCATATATGGTTGAACTTTTCCCTGTTTGCCAAACGTATCACTACAGCCTCCTAGACCTTGTCCTTACACTAGACACAGCAACATGTCCTGAAAATGCCTGTCATGGCTGATGGGTGCAGTATACATCCAGCACAGTTTTTTAAAGTTATGTATTTATTATTTATTCTTTCTTACTTTTCCTATTTCGAAAGCCTTCTTTTAAAGCATATAGCTCAATGGAAACATGTCAAAATTGTGTCAGCAGTTACAAGAAATCGGGTGATGCAAAGCTGTGTTTTTAAATAAGATACAATAACAACATTATAAATACATTACACAAATCAGTGGTTCATCTGGATCTTGAATATATTTTTCTCTGTAGTTTTTATGCCTCTGAATGCAGTGGTGATGCTGCTTATATTTGTCATGCTTTTATTTTATCTAATATATCTGTTTATTATTACACCCCTAATTAATATAAGTAGACGTAATTATTTTTTTTCTAACTGATGCAAAAATCAGGAAGCAACAAATATTTTGTCTTAAGACAGTGGAAGTGTTCAGCTACAGCTATGAAGAAAGGGCACAACTAAGAAAAATGCTAGCAGTGGCTGTGAAAACATTGGTGAGCAAAGCTGAGATTCAGCTCTTTGTCAGTTCATTCAGTTTCTACTTTTACATGGCCAAAAATATCAAAGATCTAATGCAATCACTGAAAGCATAATACTCTCTTATGTCATATTCAAAGCACAGCTGGTTTTGCATTCATGCACCCATAGTCCAAGCTGCAAAACATTTCAAACATAGGGATAGAAGGTGATCCACTCCCCAATTAACTTGTGTTTTATGCATAAAAGGAGTGGTAAGGGGTTGATAAATACAAAACCTGTGATACAATATTGGCCAGATCAATATGCAGTTATGAATGAGTACATCAGCAAAGTGATACCGACATTTTTCATAAGCATCGTGGTGCAGAATTTTAAGGAGAGAGATGAAATATGGTAACAGCTAGCTGCTCTGAAAATATTGCTGAGAAACTCCTCCCATACCTGAGAGGCAGCGTAAAGTTTATTTGGAAATATAATAAATAGTGGTGCATCCATCTGAGGTGTGAGCTGACATTTTATTGTAAGTACGACAGCTGGGTGTTTCAAGGTTGTGAAGGTCCTTGAAAATGAAGGGAAGTGGGTTACGCTTGATTGTAAAGAGATGATGAAGTAGCTGATGGAAGATCTTGAAAAGGGAGGGCAAAAGCAATGAAGAAAACAGAGTGGATGAATGTAAGTGGGTCAGCACTTACAGTGGATGTCAAATCAGAGATAAAACATTGTATTAATTGAAAAGATAGCAGATTAGTATCTAGACAAGAGTTTTAGCTCTGTAATTTGGAAGAAACTGCAGCTTAAAGAAGTGCAAACGGAACTGGGCTCTTGAAGAGCCAGAGAGTGAAATCAAAGGCAAAAAATGGCATGTAACAGCACGCCGTTGTCATGGAAAAAGGGCGTTATATTAGCATTATTCTACTTTAGAGCCTCTGCCAGTACTGTTACCGTGAGATGACGTGATGGGAATTATTTTCATTTGACAGATGAGAAAGTTGTACTGAAACAATAAGCAATGAGCAGCTTATTTGACGGAGAATTCTGCTCCTGCATTACATTTTCCATAGAAAAAGGCCTTGGAAGAATAGGAGTAAGTGATGGAAATGGAGGGTAGGAGGCAAGAGGACATTTCCTTTGAAAGACTCGCCATGTTACGTAGGTGAAGAGTGACCAGGAAAGGACAGAGGCAAGAAATCAAAACCATGCAATTTTTCTGGAATATCTTGGTTAACGACACTGAAGACAGTTGACCAGTCAAGGAGTATGAAAGTGGTGTAATGGTACCAAACGTGACTAGGTTTCAAAACTGCAGGAAGAGTAGCCTGGTGTCAGGTAACAAGTGATTATACAGCTTTAGTACCTCCTAAATTCTATTGATGTTAGTGTTTTTAGTTAGTCAACCTGAATAAATTAGAACAAGGAAATATAGTTGTCATACGGGGTTTATAGGAGTCCTCATTAACAGGTTCCTTTTCATCACTTTTCCATTTCTAACTTCATTCCTCTTTCAGAGATGCTTATCTAAGACATGATAAATCCAGAATGCTCCTTCCTTTTTAATTTTTTTTTTAATTAAAATTTTATTTCTACTTTTAATATGTATTAGAAAATAGGGGGTTAAATATGGGTCTCCTGACTGCAGCAAAAGATTTTCTACAAGAAGTAGTTCAGGGTACAGCATGAAATTAATATTTCAAAATTGTAGAATAATATCAAAAAATCACACAAAAGAGATGGAAATTCCTTTGGGATTCCAGCTTTTTGGAGCAGTGGGTCTATAGCAGGCCCACTAATGACCTACCATTACCTGTTTCTCATAAGCCAACAAATGTTTCATCTATAGAAAAGGCTATGGATGACAGGCTTATAAAACTGGCAAATTGACTATTCAACAAGGCTATATGAAACATGAAAAAAAATAATAAATCAAAATAAATCATAGGAAATGACGCTCCTTTGGACAAGCAGACTCCTTAGAAAAATACACTGCTCTGGTTATATCAGATATTATTTGATGTGCAGGAGAACAAGCATCCAGAATCAGCCAGAGATTTTTAGAAACAAAACCCCAGAGCCTTAGCATACTGCTGAAATGCTAGAAATGCAGAGATACTTGCATAGTAGCAGATCCTAGGGGTTGAGGGTTTTTGGTTTGTTTTTTTTTGTTGTTTTTTTTTTTTAATTACCAGCTAAACAACAAGTCAAGGTACAGATTTCTGAAGGCTTTTATGTGTCTAAAATATATTTTCAGTGGAATTTGCAGTAGGACTGACAACCCTAGCTTCAATGACAGTCTGGCACTCCAGTGACTCAAGTACCTTTATTAATCTTTTTCAACAGGACTTCCATACTTTTAGTCATTTATCTTTGGAAATCTGGTCCAAGAAAATTTTCATTAGTTACAGATCTTGCAGCTGCTGTCTTTGTCATCTCAAAATCAAAATAGTGTTCATGCATCTTTCATTTCTGTATTTCAATACTATTTAAACATAACTGCAAGTCCAGAATACATATACTCATTTGTTATTTTAACACTTTTTGCCAGAAAACCTTTACTTTACACTGCTGCACCTGTTGCTTTTTCATTTCCAGGTAAAACTGAATGTGAGATGTTTAAATGTTTGAGTCCCAAATGCCTTGAAATCCATCAATCTCAGACATTGCACCAGTAAAGACTGCTGTTTTAATCTTGTCGTCCTTTAATTTTTGCTTTGGACCTGAAAAGTGCATTATAAAATGGCCAGTATTGACCGACTTTATGTGTTATTGTAGAACTTTAATTTTTTTTCCCAAAACCAGATTGTAAGATTACAGATTTCAACAGTTTTCCATGTATGTATTGATACATCTTTCAGCTGTCTGTCTAGCAATGACTTCTCCTCTGTGCCACTGGGAAGTGTAAATCATTGATGTTAAAAAGTGACTACAAATTCACTTCTCCAACAGCAGCTGCTCCCTTCTCAGCTAAAGTTCATTCCTGGCCGGGCTGTCATGTTAAACTCTGAAACAAAAACCACACTCCATGAGAAAAAAATGCTAAATTGACTAATTGTGGCTAAACACTTGCTGGGTGCCAACTCTATTAAACACTTTCTGTGACTCAGGCACTCTGTAGCTGAACAAAACCAAAATACACCAGCATAGATGTAACCTGTTCAAGTGGTGATTCCAGTGAGTTTCCAGAGAGCTGTTACAGTGAGAATATTGGGTGTAGCTAAAGGCTGAGCTCCACTGCCTGGTGGCAGGGTGGTATGTGTTATACTGGAGCCATAGAACATTTGCAAGAATGTAAAACTCTGCATAAATTAGAAGAAAGGACCTTAGGGAAGCTTCTAGGAAGAACATTAAAAAAAATAAAATAATTTGATTTTTTTAAGCTCCAAACTCAGTTTCAAGACATGCAAAGCAGCATGACAATTTCCTCCACGTTTCCAGTTTCTCTGATGCCTCTTACCCTTATCGTGCCAAACGCTTTGTCAGGTTTTGAAAGCACTCTCAGGAACAGTCATTTGCCTCCGCATGGAAGTCCCAGGTCCTTTGACCAGCCTGATACTCAATACAAATACAAGTATTTGACATTTCTGCACCTACTGATAACTGGAATTGCTACTCTAGAGTATATAGCTTTACCAAATCTCTCAATTTTTGCATTCTATATGTAAAAACAACTAGTTATATATATATATATATATTTATTTATATATATGAAATAAGATCTATATACGGTTTGTTTCCTTTTTGTCTGTTTTAGTTGCTTTGTACCAGGTAGTTTGGATTGAAATGGCTCAGAAATAGAAACAATGGCAGATGTCTTGTCAAACAGCTTTTTTTTTTTTTTTAAGACCATCATTTTTTAAGCACTGTTTACTAATAGACTATGGCAGCTGAACTAAACGGAAGATGATACCAAAGAAACAGTTCAGTGGCAAACTTCACTTAAAGGGAAATTGTAAAGGTGAATTATCCAAGGAGGAAAGCTCAGGGTTAAATACTATGGCTCAGTGCACTCCTTCCAATAGCAGTGCAACAATGCAGGTCATTAAATTTGGATACATTTATATCTATTTTTTCAGGCTTCATAGTTTTTGAAGACCTTTGGGACAGCGCTCTCACACTGTCATTAACCCTTTCTCTGCTTGTGCCCTTTCCTGCATTCTAAATAAGCCATAGAGAGATAATTACCGTCTTGATTAGAAGGTCAGATAAGAAAATATGTGTATAATAGTGGGACTAATGCTGGGTACAATTAAGCATACTGTAAACTGGCATCTCAGTTAAAATTTCTCAATTGTCCCTGTTAGCCAAAAATTACCCTCCTTAAATAGGCTTTTAAAAGGATAGTTTCCATAGTTACTTCATATTCCACTATTAAAATTCAACCCAAATGAATTCACTGCATGTATATGTATAAAAATACATCTAATATTTGTAAAATGTTAATTTCTGTGGCATTTTGAAGTCTGCGCAACTCCAGTCTTGAGTATAAGCATTTTGTGAATGTTTTTTCAGAATCAGACACAGATGACTTATAATTTTGTAGCAATAGGTTAGTCCAGCTCCACTGAAACAACTGTTTTAGCAACCAATTAAAAATAAAAGAAAATCATAATTACAGCCAAAGAAAATTCTGTAAAATTGATTGTTTAATCTTTCCTTCCCAAGAAGATCGATGCTATTTAAAATTTACATATTTGTTTTTAACTTTTTTAAATTTTTATTTGGTTTGGGGTTTGAGGTTTGGGATTTGGGGTTTGGGTCTAATCAAGGGGACCCTTCTGCAGCAGATAACTTCTTCGATGGTCAGAAAAAGAGATGGCCCATAGCACAGCTTTCAGGGATCAGCATTATTGGCAAAGGGAGAGGTGGTGGAAGAACGGAGGTATGTCTGATTGCTGGCGAACAGCAGTAGGCAGCAGGAATTCCTGTTTGCAGAACACGCTCTCATTCTAGCTTAGAAAAGAATTTTTTACAAATTCATTTTTCTCTTAAAATATATACTGAAGCTCTTGTTCTTTGAAAGAAAGATACTAACCCTGCTTTTCAAAAGTCTTGGCTAGAATATGTTCAGAATTAAGATAATAGCTACTTTGCAGGGCTCAGTTAAAAGAAATACTGCATTTTTATGAAGTTTATTCCCTATGTATATTTATGTGTACATACACAAACAAAGTGTTTAGTGCATCAGAAAAACCTGAGCTGGAAACAGTGCAGTCTGAAATTAAATCAATGCATGTTCATTTTGATCCCATGTGTTAAATCATGAATTGAATTCAGGATATTAGATCATTTTAACTCCTACAAAAGGAGGTAATATTTATATTTCACAAAGCTAAATCCGTCCATTATGAAAATGTTGTAAAGAAACTGAATCTATGTTCTCAGGTATATGGACATGACAATTATACCTATTTGGTATTATGAATAAAAGTATGACATTAAAGATCCAGTTCTCCTTTTAAACAGATATATTCATTGACTCTACACACTGCCAGAATAAAGCCTATTACCCCATGCTTGATATTGGTCTAATATTATTTTTAGTCTAGGGAGCAGAAGAACATGAGAAAGAACTGAAAGGTACTTAAAAGCAATGCCCCAGGCTTACGACCTATTTATTGCGTAACACTTTTTACATTTACATCTACACTTATTGTATAACACTTTAAAGGGGAAAGTGCACGTATTCCTCAATGAACCGATTATTAGCGGATCACTTTATTGCAAAAGAATAAATTTCTGTATTTATCTTAGCAAGAGTAATGGTATACTCAATATAAAATGAAGCTCACAACAAAAGGTGTGAGTACTCTTACAACAGCCAGGCATTTGAACACAACCTCTCTGCTGAACCTTCCTAATGTTTTCCTAATGAACATCCTAATGTAAGTTTGGGATTTTGCCTCATAGCATGAACATCTTGAGCAAAAGGGTAAACAAAACTGAAATCACAACAGAAATAAGAGGTTTTATGGAAAGGCGAAGGAGGACTAGAGGAGTGTGATAATGACACCAGCCCTGTTGAGCTGTGTGATGTCTAGAAAATCTGCCTTCATATTCTTCTATTAAAGGTGAGAAAATGTTTGCCATTAGATTAGAAGGACAATCAATAGGTGGGTCAGATTTTCACTGATCTTCCTTAAATTAGTAAGGCAAATGTGTACTAACATTTACGTGTACATACAAAGTCACAGATTTGTGTTCTAGAAATAAGTACCTGAGCAGGTTTTTGGGGGAGTATGCATGGCAAAGCACATCAGTGCATGTCTAATAAAGAAAACTTCATTTTTCAGGTGTAACTGACAAGCCACCAGTCAACTCCTTAAAACATCACATGTCTTTATTTTGCCACCTTCCTTGTCAGAAGTGCATTATCCTAAGGTAGATGTGTCATAAATACATACATAGGTACATCGTACATATATGCATACGTCTCTCTGTGTGTGTAATGATAGAATATTTTAGGAAACTATAAATATATAATGTATAGGTCAGTCTTTTAAATCACTGCTTTCATAACAGTAGGAAGAGCCAAAATCAAATACATCTGGCTAAATCTGTAAACAATTTAGTCGCCTGCAAGTTTTCAATGTTTTCAATTTACAGTAATCAGTAACAGTGCCTTCTTATTTAGCATGCATAAAAATAGTTTAGAAAGAGAAATTCAAAGTTAACAGTTACATTTACAAATGATAATAACTTGGAAGAATTTGTGAATACCAGTAAAAATGCAGCAATACATCAAATAAACCAGAACAGATGAGTATGATTGGCTAAAGCATTCCAAAATGAGACTGAGCCTAGAAAAAACTCAGCTCAGTAGCAAGTCTGGCATACGATGATATGAATAAGAGATAATACCTGATGATACAAGTACACGGGAAACAGAAATACTGGAACAGACCATGATGTGAATGTAAAAGAGATTGAAGACAAGTTTATAATGAGGTAGAGTTGCAGTGAAAAACCCCAATGCAATAAGACTGCTTCATTCAACAGAGTAAGGGAACCATTAAGTGAAGTGAGTGCACAAGGTGAAAGGGACAAATCCTTGTCCAAATAAATCCTGATGAAAAAGAAGCAACACCAAGGTAAATATAACCTGTGGCATTTGAATATAGCACCAGGATTTGCGCCATCCAGTCTTACATGCGTTGTTGAAGGATATATCCTTCTGAGGCATAATAAAGAAGGTGTGCTGTGTTGAAGAAAATGCATTTGACAAATACACGTTTCTGGATGGTCTCCATCCATCCGTGTTAGAGAGTATAGAAGGTACACAGTAAAAGTTCTTGAACATTAAATGTTGATGATAAGTGAAAGGAAAAAAAAACAATAACCAACCCACAAGGAGATTCAAAAGGTATTCTTTGGCATTGGATAAAGATTTTACCCAGCTAACAGCTTCCTTCAGTTTGTGCGGTCAGAATTTTTTCTTTGGCAATGAAAAAGCCCTCTCTGAATGTAAATGACATAACTGCATTGCTTCTGCAATAGGCACAGAATCTTCAGAGCTTGCGTTTTCGATTCCATTAAAAATGTTGAAATATTTCACTCTGAAAACATATTAATTTTCTTCCTCACCTCCCCCTTCTTCCCAAATGCATGAAAAATTCAAGAAGTTTGGAAGCAGTATTCTTGTGGCTGTGCAAAAACTTTTATTGGCAGCTTTTACATTTTCTCTTTAGCAAAAGTTGGGTTTTTTTTCAGTCTTAATGAACTCTGGATTTTTGACCCAGGCCATTATTTCTGCTAAAGAAACAAACCATCTGGACAACACTTCTGCGGGTTGCTTTGTATTTATTTAAATTAACAGTAGTGTATGTCATTTTCAACCATCACCAACTCTTTCCATTCAGGTGAATTCTCTGAAGTCTTTAAACTTTATGGCTTGAAGTATTAAAGCTATAGTGAGCACATTGAAACAATTACACTGAGGTAAAGGTGGTCATAAAAAGAAGGCTGTGTGCCCTCTGAAAAACATGCGAAAAGCAATCATGGAAACAGAAAAAGACAGGCCACAACTGAGGGGAACCAAAATCTGCAACCATATGCAATTGAAAGGGATATATTTTGGGAATACTTTGACTATTTTTCATTTAGGACGAGGATACTAACATAGAATTAAGATAGTCCAGAAAGTACTTCTGTCCTTTCGTTGGTATTTAACTGTGACACATTCTGAACTCTTTCCATACCTTAAGCCCAGGGATTTAGCATCCTCTATCATGTGCCAGTCCATGATACAGGCATGACCTCCATTACTGGCGTGCTACTTTAAGATAAACCACTTTTTTTTCAGACCTTCTCTTCTTGGTTTCTGCTTTTTATCTTTCTGCTTTCCTTTTCTTGCCTATTCAGAGGAAACAATAACAAACATTCTTGTATTCAATTATTGGAAGAAATATCCTTCTGCTGCACATAGCACCATCTCTAACATCATGATGGAAAAGACATTTTTCCACTACACTACCCTCTTATCTCAGGTATTTCACCTTCATCTCTACAAACATTTAAGAGAAACATGTGTCTTTCATGTCTCCTATACATTTACACACACACATAAAGTCTTTTTAATTGCACTGTATTAATAAAGATACAACAAACTGGAAATGGACGTAAGCCATAAGGCTTTACTGAAAGGCATGAGCATCTTTGTCAAATATTTGTATGACAAACCCCAAGTTCAGCCCTGCCAAAACCACGTCCAAAATTATTTTATATTATGTATATAGTTATAACTGGTCATGAAAACAGCAATTGATACTGATTATTAATTGTTGGGGTTTTTTCCTCACCATCCATAATGACATTTTTATACATACATTCATTTTATGTGCAGTATGGACATCATCAGTCTATGCCCACACTTTTGAATAAGAAGAGAGTTGGCTAGCTCCATCATCTTCCAGAAGTTGCTGGGTTGCTCTGGGTAGTTTGATGGCTAGATTGACAAGTTATAGCAGGGTTGCCTGAACTTCCCTTGCTGCTATATTATCTACTCCTCTGCTATGATAACGTGGAGGACTGGAACAGGAGTGGAGCCAGCCCCAGGTAGGAATTCCTCTAACTAACTTTTCTGTAGGCACAACTTCCTTTTGCTTTTCCTCCCCAATAAAGGAGATTGTTCTGAAGTTCTACATGTGCAATCAGAGGGATGACCAGTTAGGAAGACTTTTCATTTCTACATGTAGAGAATAGACTCGAGTGAGCAAAGAAAATCATGGCAAATAGCCGAGGAAAGTGAGGACATGGATCCTAAAATAGTAAGAATTTTCTCCAAATGTTATGGAAAAAATCCCAACACATTAATTATATTTATTGTTCTTTATGGAAACTTTGCTCCTTCTGTCCTCAATGAAGAATCAGAAATAAGGAGCAAAAATACCATGAATTCTTTATTCCGTTTTCTTTTAGGTTCTCTTTTAGGAGAGTGGTGTACCCCATCTATGGGAGTGGTTATTCTTAAAAGGGAGTAAGGGAGTATGATACCTACCAACTTTGCAACACGACAGGGTTAAACTCAAGACTTGTATAGATGAGCAGCAGCCAAATGAACACAGTGGGATTAGTTCCACAAACACAAAGTCTGAGTTTGGCTCCAAGAGACTGGTTTGTTTAGACGGGATACGGAAAATTCAAATTACTAGAGCCAGAATTTCACTCTTTCAATCTTTATGTTTATCTACTCCAAACCTCTGAACATTGAAAAGTTCACCTATCACTCATCAAATCATGTTTCCAAAATAGACAGAATTCAAATGCTGATTTGCTTTCACAGTTCAAATTATTTCCTAGTCTGGCTGATTCATTCCATGGCTATATTTCACCATCAAAGGCCATTGTAGAAAACAAACCTTACATTGCAGAGGCAACAAGTTTCTTTTAAAAAAATAGTACTTAGGTACAGAGAATCTTGAGTTTCCAAAGGCAAGGTTTCATTTAACACGTTGGCCTCTATTTCAGTTCTGCGTTTTTCTGGTGACTTGACAGTTTAACAGCTGTTGCCGAAAATTTCCATAAATCTGGGTTTTGAAAAAGGAAGATGAAAATACTCTACTTCCCTCCTCATTTCCAACAAAAACAAGGACATTGGAAACTATTTTTTCTCTACAGGAGGTGAAGTTAATCACAGAAAAAGAATAATTAAATACGTTGCACCATCTGCCTCACATCTTTTAGTGGCTTTCTCAGGAGTCTCCACACAAGAAGTAGGATTGATCCTTCTGTGATTTTTGCTAGAAAGGGGGTAGATTAGAAAGGCAAATTCAAGGCTATAAATTCCAGGTGCTGGAAAGTTTTTTAATTTGAGCTTGTAGTGGGGTATCTCAACTTCTCACCAGCATTCCAGTGTATGTTCATACCTTTCTATGTTTTTTGGGGGAGGCATCTACTAGCCGGATCAGATGGCACCACATGTAAGGAGGTTATTGTGAATGTCTGCTCTTGGTGCTCAGATCTCCCCTATGGCATAGGTTCAAACTATTAATTTCATACTGGGCACAGGCACCTAGAAATTAGGCATTGCACTGAGCACTGGAAGTGAATTTTTACATTTTGCCTTTTTTTCCTCAGTACCCCTATTTTATATTTAATAAATACAAATAAAGATTGTTAGCAGAAGTACTTTGTTGCATTGGTAATGAAAACTATTGCAATGTGTCCTGGCTTCAGCAGGGATAGAGTTAATTTTCTTCTTAGTAGCTGGTACAGTGCTATCTTTTGGATTTAGTATGAGAATAAAGTTGGTGACACACTGATGGTTTAGTTGTTTAGTGTTAGTAGTGTTTATTCTGAATCAAGGGCTTTTCAGTTCCCCGTGCTCTGCCCGTGAGCAGGGGCACAAGGAGCCGGGAGGGAGCACGGCCAGGGCAGCTGACCCCAACTGGCCAAAGGGATGTTCCATACCACAGAATGTCATGCCCAGTATATAAACTGGGAGGAGCTGGCCTGGAGGGGCCAATTGCTGCTCAGGAACTGGCTGGGCATTGGTCAGTGGGTGGCGAGCAATTGCATTGTGCGTCACTTGGTTTTTTTGAGTTTTATTCCCCTCTCTCTCTCTCCTTTTCATTACAATTGTTATTTTTATTATTAGTAGTAGTATTGTTATGAAAATATTCATATTCAAATTGAATTTATGAATATGCATTATTAATAAATAGAAATATTTATTTCAATTATTAAACTGTTCTTATCTCAACCCACGATTTATACCTTTTTTCCAATTCTTCTCCCATCCCACCCGGGGACGAGGTGAGTGAGTGCGCGGGTGACTATGGTACCTAGTTGCTGGCTGGGATTTAACCATGACACAATGTCTTCAGGATTACCAAATTTATATCACAAATTTCTATAAATAAATGAAACCACCACATGCAAAAAATTAATGTTTCTTGCTGTGTTTCTTCTTCAGACTAACATAGGTACTGCCAATATGCTCAAGGGTTTAAAGTTAAAAGGTGTCTGTGAACATGGAAACCAGCAGAAACACTAAGCCCCAAGGTAACAACAGTTTAAAAAGGTATCGCTGTATCATAATCTCACACCTGTGACTGTCATTTTCTGGTGTTTTTAATCACTTGATTTGACTTCAGTTGAGCTTGTCCTTGCACTGAGAATTTAATAATATAAATAAATAAATAAAACATTCTTGATGGCCAGACTGTTTTTTTGCTAGTTAACATCCTACTGTGCAATCCCATATGCAATCCACTTAAGACATTAGGACTTGGACAGAATTCCATGATCTGTCTTTCCTTTATAAAAATGTGTATTCTAATGATGGGAAGATTTCCTGTCCCACATGAATTCACATTATAAGCCTTCCTCCTGGGAAGACAGGATGCTGAATGATCCGCAGGCTGCAATGGATGAACTGCAAAAGATGAGGAAGGCATGTCAGTCCTTTAAGACTGCAGCCAGACTTAGAAAAAGCAGAATGAGACTTGGTCAGAAAGAGCAGTGTGAGACTTTGGACACTTCAGGTCTATAGGGAGAAGCCATCAGAGACTTAGCAAATATAAGCAAGTAAGTATGAGTAAGAAATACAAAACCTGATATACTCAAGTTAAGTTTCTAATCCTTAAAAATCCCTGAATCACCTTCAATTCTTAACTCAAATATATGCTTTAAAGTTCTGACTCCTTGTGAGCACAACTTAACAGTTTTACAGTATTTCTGACATTTGAAATAGTATCAAAATGAAAAGAAGTTATTCTGTGTATTATTTGTAACTCAAGCATTACTTTGCTACATGTTTTCTCTGACTTAAGCAAGGGTGAGGAAGTGCACTGGAGCTACTGCTTCACATACCTTGTGGCACTAACATATTGTACTACCTCAGAAATAAACACCAGGGTATTATCTGAATGTCTTCAGGTTTTGGTAGAGAGGCAGAACACGTATGGTGCTGCTTCCCTTATTGGTCAGGAAGGGACCTTCCACACAACTCAGGGTAAAGCTCTGAAGGTAGGTGAGAATCCTGGTCTCTACCCAAGCTTCTGAACTAATGAATGTTAAGAGAACAATATGCTTTTTTTATTAACTCAAAGTAGACATGGTATGAATTGGCTATAAAAGAGCATCAGACCAAACTGAGGATGATGAGCTGCCTTATGATCTCATGTATTTCTAAACTGAAAGAGGAATTAGTGAAGAGAAAGAAGAGCTGCCCAGGCATTATCAATCTAAATGTGTTATTTATCTTTCGCATATGTATATGCATGTTTTACATTCTACTAAAATAGGTCATGTCATAAAAGGCCTATTTTTAGTGAAAGAAAGGAAATAGATCTCAGGGTGATCGGTTCAGATGCAGAAACCATCACTGCTTTCTGGCTAAGAAGATTGAGCCACACCTACAGTGGGTTGATAATAAAGTTTCAAAAGAATCAAGACTTCATTTCTCTTTCTTCCCACTCTTCTCTGATAAAAACTTCTGATTAAGAGTTTGACCTAAGTTTTTTTACTCATGTATAAGAAATGTATATTTCTAGATAAACATTCAGTAGAAAATGCCACAAATTGGCTGCGGCACTAGCTCCTTGTATCAAACGCAATCATATACAGACATGGAAATCGAGCTTAAAAGCTTATACATCCTGAGCATTGTAACCTTTTGGTACTGTGGTGAGGCTGCCAGCAAGCTATAACCCAACACATCCCCTCAAGTGTCTGTCTTGTCCTTTCTTCATTGCTGGCTTCCATCAGCTGAAGCATTAAGTGCTTGCCCGAAATATTGCTGCAGTTATGTAAAGCTTTTTAGGAAGCATCGCTTCAGACAGATGTTTAACCTCCAAGCCCTGAAGGGATAGCTCTGCCAGTTGCCAGGCTCGTCAATTAATTTTACATTGACAATCATGCTAATGTAGTTTGACACAGAGGAGAGCTTTTGCAGCCAGCCAGCTACATCAGATAAATAAGGTAGATGAGTGCAGTTCACTGCAAAATTCATCTGAACACACAGCACATCACAGTGTACATCTCCTAAGTAGCACTGCTCAAATTTGTCTCAACTACCACCCCGGATTATCATCAGAACTATTGAAAATCACTTTTTTGCTCACCTGTGAACTGTTTTTTCCCCTTTCTTTTGTTGTCATAAGTTACCACAAATGTATACATGAAATGTGAGCGTTTAATATGGCTGAATACTTGGCTTACAACATAAACTGCCAAGTAAGATACGTACTGCTGAGATGTCCCTGAGATAGATCCTTTCAACTTGAGCCATCTCATTCAAATCATGTCAACAAACTGGAAGGACCTCAGAGAAAAGCAACAAAAAAGACTTTAAATAAGCTGAGTGTGTGCAAATTGGGTTAATAATAAGTGATGCGGATATGATGATTAACTAGAATTACCTAACAAGTAAAAGCAAACACAAAAGCAGTTGCAATATGAAAGAAAGAAAGTAGATACTAGATTAAAAGACTAGAAAGGGTCAGCTATGCCAGAGTCCAAAAAATATTTAACATTAAAGAGCAATCTGGCATCAACAGGTATTGCCTAATGAGTAGCTTTAAATGTGAATGTCCTTGTCTCTAAATTCCGTAAGTCTCATTACTGGGAATTAATATTATTAAGTTTGAAAGTGATTGAAAACTGCAGGGTCAAGACAACTGTTGGGGTTTTCCATTTTTCTGTTTTCTCTTCCCTCTTTCCTTTCAACCCTGAATTCATTCTAAGCAAAATTCTCACTTAAAAAAATTATTTGAGCATGCCTAAAGCTTTAATTTCCCTTAAGATATTAAGTAACTATGAGAGTGAGGAAATTAGAAATATTTTCCTTTCATAATCCTGCAGAAAAAAATCTGAAATTCTAAAACGGAATGTTGTGATGAATGTAAATGAGCCTAGTGTAAAACCTATGAATATGAATTCAAACATCAGTCCTTGGCACTTCCCATCAACAGGATACCTTTATGAGTTTGACTGTGAGCCTGATTATGTCCTGGTTTTTCACAGTCATGTAGTGCAGCTAAGGATGTAACCCCCTCTGTTTTTATATGTACATACTGTTTGTTAAGAAGAATAAAAAACCCAAACAAACAGAAAAAAAAAATATGACAGGATAGCATAAAGCCTGGGAAAGTATTTTAGGATTTGTATGTAAACAAGGTTTATTTTTTCTCTCTGGGCAGACTGTTGCAATCCTTAACCATGGAGAAAATCACTCCATAAGTGTCTTGAAACATATCTCTCATGCTGTAAAACAGAAAGACTTGATTATTGTTTTTTATTGTTTTCTGGCATGTAGGAAAGGCAGGATCACAGTGTAAGCAAGTGGCTCTTTAGGCAGAAAGTGGTTAACACTTGATGGTACAGTGTCTGATGCACATTGACAGTGATGGCAACAAGGAGCAGATAGTTCATTACGAAAAGAAGATACTGAAAACTAAACCATAGATGTCTCTAATGACAATATTTCCCTGGTTTTATCCAAAAATAGATTGTTTCTCCTTCATCTTATCTTAGCACACAGACTCTCAAGACAGAGACTACATTTGGCCTTTGGTAGCCTGTGGTCAACAATGTCAAGCAACTGAAAAACTGCAGAAGACATTTACAGCCTCCATAGATCTCAGCTGTAACAACGGCAGCTCCAGTTCTAAAGTTTAAATTACTCATAATCATGAACAATATCAAAGCCCCCATCTACAATACGTCCATGAACTGCAGGTTGGGGCCATTTATCTATCACAATGCAGTTCTGGTCTTTGTTTCAGCCATGCATATAATAATAAGAATAATTACTATTTTTTAAAAAAAATAAATGTTCCTTTTTGTTATTCTGAGTAATTATTTTTTTTATTACTATTATGCAGATTTGGCTGATTGAAAAGCTAGACAATATATCACAACTTGCTAGGCTGCTATCGGAGAAATTAGAGATAGAACTGAAATGATCCACAAGCTTTCTTGGAAGTCCAAATTTATTAATTAAGGTGTATTCACAAATTGTATTGAATTAAATAATTATTGGTCTGAGACTTGTTTGTAAACCATTCTGTGTAAATATTTCAGATTTGTACTATGTGTTAGGCAGTACTGCAGGTAAGGGGACTGGGAGCAAAAGAAGACAAATTCACAAACAAAAAAATTAAATATTAAAATTGTTTTCTTTTGAAAAGAAGCCATGACGTTTAGTGAAGAAGTAACAGTGGTGGTTGGAGAAAATCTAAAGTTTATCCACTATTTTAATAGCGAAGTCAGAGGGACAGCTGTGACTGTATAGCAGATCTTAAAAGACAGAGATCCCTGCTGTACAAGAGCAGCGGGAGGAGAGGGTTACTGATCAGCAGTGATAAGTGGGCATGGAGAAGCGATACAGTGCTATAGATTTTGGACAGAGTGTTTAGAAGAGGTAGGAGGATGGAAAAATGAAAATAATCTGGAAAAGAATAGATGGCTGGAGGTGAAGAAGCTGAAATGGGTTAGATATTACAACCTGTGCGTCTGGAAGAGAAAGCTGAATAGTTAGTCACTATGGGATATAATTAATTTGTTTATTGAACAGTTAGGTTTGAATATTATTGACTCCAATTATATACTATTCTTCCTGCTCCCTGAATTGCTTGCTTATATTCTTAAATAGTTGGGGAGAATGTGCTTTGATTTGCATATTCAAAGGGCAAAGTAAAATATACAGGCAGAATCTGCATTTTTGTTGATTAGTTGAGCAACTTGCAAGCACTTGTGGTGGAATGTATTATTCAAGAGTATTCTTCCTGGTAGAATGTGTTTGCCAATATAGTTTTGTAATCTGAACACATAAAAAGTTATATCCAGACAATTAAAGTAAATATGTTTGGAATACAAATGCACCATCGGGTGTTATTTTCTCACCACGACTCCCCCAGCTGTCCATTTGGGAGTCCATTTTAATATTCAGCCTTCTCTTGTGGCTCAGAAAAAAGGCAAGATATTCATAGTGCAAAGCCTCAGATAACCCATAGTATCTCCATGCGCTAAGCGGTAGCGAGCTCTGAGCAGCTCTCGAGAATTCTCTGTCCCTTGCAAATAAAGGCAGAATTTGTTGTAAACTTGTGGATTTCTGCCATCTTTTTCAGAGAAGCGAGGAACGAATTGATGAGAAGGAAGTAATAAAAATGAAATGTTTGTTAAAGAAGCTCAGTTCTCCTTTTGTGCTTCTGTTTTTAGGAGCAAGCTTTCTACCACAACTTAGAAACCAAACATTAGAATTCAAAACTTTCCCTCCTGGGGTCATTTCCCTACTCTTCTTTATTCTTCTCCTCACACTGGCAATGAATTCGCAACTCTCTGCCAGACGGATCTCTAAAACCCTCATCACTCTTAAAAAGAAATCCCGTGTTGGCAAGTCCTGACACTGGACAAACATGTCAACAAACACTGAGGGAGTGCTGCCTCCAAGCAGCAGAGCACACTAGGGCTGTGTTTACTCGAGCTTGCCACTACCAGGCTTCGTTAAGAGTGATGACATTTTTAAACACCATCTCTGCAGTAATATGTAACACAAATCAAATCTCGCAGCCACACAAAGCCCTTTGTTCTTGCTCAAGACTTGTACCAGCTTCTGAGGTTAAAGATATGAATACTTTTTCTGGCTGAAAGAAAATAAGTAAATAGAAAAGTTTTCCTTTGATACCAGTGGGTTTCGATTTAAACTACAAAACATGGCATTGTACATTCCTTCTCTGTGCCCATACAAAAAATATGAGGTTGATATACAGAAAGCACACAGACCAAGTATATATATAATTATAAAATACATATGTGACCACTAAAAAAAAATTAAATATTTCCCACTGTTAACCAAGAGCTTACTTTCTGAACTTCAGCCTGCCTTTGCCAAACAGAGAAACCCTCCTTTGACCTGTAAAGCCTTTTTCCACCGTCTTATTCAGCGGAAGCATTGATTCATGTTTGCTCTGTCATTTTACTGAAAGACATTCTTATATATGAAAATAGACATGAAGGTCCACAGTATTTCCATTTTAGCCACATAAACACCCAACATTGTGACAGCAAAATGCCTCATGTGTGCATCTATTTTGAGCAGCAAATTTCTAGACTCCACTAATTGTGCAGAGAGACACTTTACAGAGTGAACTGTATTGTAAGAGGATGGAGATGACTCACTTTCTCTCTGGAGAAGGGGCTGAGAGTCCAAACTAAGATCGATACCAAGGTGAAAATAATACAATTCTACAAATAATAGAGTAGAGCAGAACAGAACAGAACAGAACAGAACAGAACAGAAGAGGAGCAGAACAGAATAGAACAGAACAGAACAGAACAGAACACTTCGGTTGGAAGGGACCTACAATGATCATCCAGTCCAACTGCCTGACTAATTCAGGGCTGACCAAAAGTTAAAGCACATTGTTAAGGGCATCGTCCAAATGCCTCTTGAACATTGACAGGCTTGGGGCATCGACCACCCATCTGGGAAGTGTGTTCCAGTGTCTGACCACCCTCTCAATAAAGAAACACTTCCTAATGTCCAGTCTAAACCTCCCCTGGTGCAGCTCTGAACTGTTTCCCGTGTCCTATCACTGGGTACCAGGGAGAAGAGCTCAGCACCTGCCTCTGCACATCCCCTCCCCAGGAAGCTGCAGAGAGCAATAAGGTCACTCAGTCTCCTTTTCTCCCAACCACACAGATCCAAAGTCCTCAGCTGCTCCTCCTAGGACATTCCTTCCAGCCCTGCCACCAGCTTTATTGCCCTCCTCTGAACGCATTCAAGAACCTTCACATCCTTCTTAAACTGCACTCAGCACTGCACTCAGCACTCCAGGTGAGGCAGTGGGATGACCACCCCTTTGGCCCGGCTGGTCGTGCTGTATCTGACACCCCTGGCAGGGCGGGTTGCACCCTTGGCTGCCAGGGCACGCCGCGGGCTCCTGCTGAACTGGCTGCCCACCAGCACCCCGAGGTCCCTTTCTGCAGGGCTGCTTTCCAGCCACTCCTCTCCCAATTTACACTTGTGCCCAGCATAATAGAATATATGATATATGATATATAATAGAATATAGAATATATAGTGTATATATAGAATATAAAATGTCTATTATATGGTATATAATATATAAATTGCATATACTATATAATGTATTAATATATCATAATATATAACATTCTAAAATATATAATTAGGAAGAGTATGTAAAAGGAGGACCTTTTTTGTTTTTATGCTCACCTAGGTTTGTTGGCTTTTTTTGTCAGGGGGTTGGAAGGGAAGTTTCTTATAACATAATAATACATTATCTTCCCTGAACATCAAAGCAAGGACAGAACTCCACTG
Organism: Falco punctatus; assembly: GCF_963210335.1. Taxonomy (NCBI): domain Eukaryota; kingdom Metazoa; phylum Chordata; class Aves; order Falconiformes; family Falconidae; genus Falco; species Falco punctatus. The sequence goes on from NC_137587.1 coordinate 4,404,314, forward strand.
CAGCAAGGGCTCCAGTCCCAAGAAACACCCCATGAATTCAGGTGTACACCTACACTGTGTGCGCTTTTCAAGTATCTTCTACCTGTTGCTAAATTATCTCCAAGAAAACAATATGCAGGCTTTCATTTGCTAGCTTTGTGGGTAGAATCCTTAAGGAATGTAGAGGATTTTTTTTCTGAGTGGTTTTATTATTAGCAGTTCAAAAAAATGTTTTCAAGTGAGAGATTTAAAATAGCTGGAAAAGTTGGGAAAACACTTTTTAAATGTGAACTACAAAATTTATTACAAACCCAGAGAAAAAACAAGTACATTTACTATGTGGAAATGACATAGGCTGCTGTTTTCACATGTATGTGCCTCTGGATAACAGCCCTAATTCCTGTTTAGGCACCAAACCAGAACAAGCATGTTTTCAGTACTGAATATCTGCAAGGCAATTATACCAGAAATTACACTGAGATAAAAATCTCTTTAGCAAGCGTACATTACCTAGAAATAAAAATAGCAACCAATGGCATCTGGATTGGTAGGTACTGATTCCATTTGAAAATGTAAGGGCACATCGAAATTCCTTACTTTAGAATTCAGGTATGGCTCAACCAAATAACAGCACAAGCCTTTAACCTGACACATATACTTAAGTAAATAATTATTCAGAAAGGTATAAACTTACATGCTTCTTATTTTCAAAGGGATATAAGTATGTATTTTGTATGTTGTGTTACTGAATAATGACCAAAGTGCTTAAGCTAAGATACTTGTGATGGAAAATCTAGCGCCAGTTCATGGTTACATGAAGGAACAAATTCCCTATAGAAATTTTCTTTCCTAAAGCATGCAGATGGCTTGCTAACAGTAGGGAAAGATTTTCAAAACCAACACCTTACGTAATTTCGTAAACCATTTGGCTCTGGACAGTGTCAGTAGGGCCAATGTTTGCTTGTTGATGATGTTCACTGACGTGGAACACAGTTTATCAATTTTGGTGATTTTTGTATTATCCAGTATTTGCTATTGTTGTCCTTACTTTGTTAAGGTGGATTTATTTTTTTGTTGTGGTTTGTTTGTTTGTTTGTTTTTGGTTTGGTTTGGGTTTTGTTGTTTTTTGTTTTTGTTTTTTTTTTTTTTTTTTTTTTTGTGTAAATAAACAGGATTTGGTTTTGTGAAATTATCATCATTCATGTATGGGATTTTCTCCAGTTCTGCATTAGCAGTTCCTTGTTTTTTCCTGCTATACAAAATTGACAGTAGCCAAAATGTGCTGATTTCTAAAAATACACTGGAAAGAAACAGCAAGGGAAGGAAAAAAAATCTCCATATATTTAGGGACAGGGTAACACTACCACCAACAATGAAAACTTTATAGGGCTGCACTTTATTAACTCTGTCCATTTCCAGCTACTAATAATTAGCTCAGCACAAAATGATCGCTTACCATTCAGCAGAGAAGGCAGCATTTCTCCAGGAGGGACTTTGTTATTGGAGACTGTTTTTATAAATGCATAGTTTCCTTAATTCCAGTATAATGATCTTTCCTGACTTAGTTATTGTTGTTTTAAGTGGCTAAAATAAACACTCTTGTTCATGTACTTTCAAATGAAAACATGAGCGTTCATGGCTTTATATTACTGAAACTTTCCCTTATTGCCCCTAACCCCTCCCACACCCCACACCCCCCTTTTTTTTTTCAGACTACAGTCTCTAGGTATTTTGATAGTTTATTCTTTCTTCTCATGGTGAGGTGTTGTAGTAAAATGCTCCTTTGGCAGCTACCAAAATATGTCACACTGACTGTGACCTTTTCAAAAGGAAACACTCCGAGGAGCTTGGATTGTGGAAACAGTGCATTCTGTCCTGAAAAGGGGGACATTGTAGAAGAAGAAATGACAGGAAGGAATATATATTTTTTCTTCACCTATATTTATATATATATATATATATATAAAAATATTCTTGACCTTTATTTTGATACTTAGACGTGCCTCTTTAAGACTACTGTGCTGTACGCTCATATTGCTAAGACAAATTATTACTTTTTCAGTGTGTAATGTTGTTACGAGCAGATGTCTTAGAGACATTGGTTACTGTTTTGAACTCAATCATTTCCTATGTCAGCCCAACTCAGAGCAGAGCAGCTACTGGGGGGGGGGGGGGGGGGGGGGCGGGGCGCTGCAGGGGAATGGAGGTCCAGAGCAGTGTAAACACAGCATTGTCACCGGGTGAGGACAAGGTTTTACTTATATTCAGTGTTTGCTAAAATTTTCTGTCAAAAACACCCACAACATAACTAAGACAACATCATGATGGGAAAATTCTACGCAGCAAAGCTGTGTCCCAATTTTTGGTCACTCCAAGGTAGTGCTGCAGCTTAAATCTTGGCATAAAGATTTTGGATCAAATTTGTGTGGGGAAGCATTTTGTTAAATTAGAGAACGGTTTAATTTGAGGAAGCATTTCTGGCTTCTTTGCGGAAAAGATTCTGTATCATCTCTGAAGATCTGAAGTCACCACAAGATGGGAGGACGGAACAGACATCTGCAAAACCCAGCTAGTGCTTGGCTCTCCCAGATCACTGGTTACTTAGGGGAGACTTCCCTGCCCAGCAGCCTATTCTAAGTTCACTGCTAGAGCCTGGGAATTTCAAGATTCTTTCAGGCTAATTAACTTTGAATATATTGTGGCTGCGTGCAGGTTAGCAGTTAAGTATCCCATCAACAGCCTTCTAGGAAGATATGTGGGCTTAGCCTCTTGTTTCTGTCCTGTGGAGGGATATTTTTTCTGTAGCGGACTGCTGTCACTTGCATTTCCCCTTTCCTCTCACCTGTTTACATTCCACAATGAAGTGCTTTTTGTGGAAGCCGCATTTAACCTGGTGCTTGTGAGCAGATAATTACAGTTACATGAGTAGCTAGATAATCTGATTTAAATCCTAAAGTTTCAGCTCATGATAGTGTTTTTTTTAGAATTTGCAAAGATCTCCTTGATATTAAAACCAAACAAGAGTGGAGAAGGGGCCTATACCTATGCACATCTAAAAATTTATTATAATATAAAACTTTTCTTAAATTTTGTGCAGAGTCATGTTAGAATTACTTGGGAGCTAGATAAGCAAAGTGACACATGGGCTCATGAATATGCTTTGACTTAAAAAGAAAACTCCCCATAGTCTGGAAAAAATTGGATTGAAAACCAACACACAAAATTTCACTTTTTAATTTTAAAAAAAATAATCACTTTTTTTTCCCTGTGAAAATATCTCCGAAAACTGGATAAATATTTTTTCCAGTTTTCACGTTCCTTGATCAAATACCACTGACAGCAGCCACTCCCTTCGTATTAATATCACAGAAATGAAGCCTTCTCTTGATATATGCACTTTGTCAGAAAGTTTTTGATGAGAAAAATTTTCAATGCAGTTTGTTTGGCAACCAATTATGGTCACAACATGTTATGTAGGCATAACGATGGTAACAAAAGCACTTTGTTTCTGAAATCTAAAATTAATATATCTTCAAGCAATCAGTTAGAAAGCCATCAAGATATCATTTGGGTGTCCCTCAGTACTGGTTTGACCAAAGCTTTTTTCTTGTAATGTCTGGCATGTAGTTCATGATCACTCGATACTAGGTGCAAAACAGTTCCTAAAGAATCAGTAAAAGTTCTAGTATCCTTGAAAAATTTAAAGGTACTATTTCCAGCCAAACAACAACAAAGAGAACAAACAGTAGTACAGAATGCTAACGCAAAGAATCAGTTAACTATCAATACGTAATTAATCTTTATTCTTATTGTGTGTAATATACTCAGATTTTCAAAAAACTATCTTGAGTATGAGGTCTTTCCTTAGAGATCCTTAGTCAAGAAAGGTTCCAGTAGGTAATAGGAAAGATATTTGTGAATTAATTATTGCTTGAAAGGAAATAAAGTTTAGCATTACATAATGATGTTTTATGATGGAAGATTAGCAGTAAGATCTCAGAACCAGTTTAGTGCTCAGAGAGTTCAGAAGTGGTCCATACAAAAAGGTTAACAGATCATTGGGAAAGATGTGATCTAGGTCTATAAAAGCACAAGTGCTGTGGAGTTGAAAAGTTTATTCTTCATTTCACAGTAATAAAGAAATTAGTGTAGTCCCAGAAAAATTATGGGATAGCAGCTTAAATCAAACTAAAAGGAAATAGCTGCCTCCTGCCCGTCACCCTGAATCAAATATATAATACTCAATAATCACTGGATATTCTGAAAACTAGAAAGGCTTTAAGGATTGAGTGGACAGTCTTGATACTCTGTTTTTCTCCCCTAATAACACTTGCCAGAATCCTTCTGGTATGTCTGTTATAGTAAATACTCGACAACTGCCATATGCTGCCAAATGTCTTTCTTTTTGGTAGCGGCCAACATCACATGCTTTACAAATTTTGGTTCTTCTAGTTATCTATGTAAAATAAAATCCCTTGCTTTCTGCTCCCACTGTCAATGACTGTGACTATTCTTGTCATTTATTACACATTCCATCATCACCAAAAAGTGAATCCATCCAGATTCGCTTCCCTCAACTGTACAGCAAAATGCAGGTGTTCTGACTTGAAATGGAGTAGCTGCTCTATTTTAGGAGTGTCTATCTTTTGATAATTCATTTTTTATTTTTTTAACTGCTAAAGTATCAGGGGGGGCAAAGTGAGAAAATCTGCTGGAGGAAACCAAGATCTTCACATCAGTACACAAAAAAGAAGTGGGAATAGTATTTTCCCATGGTAAAGTAATAAATAGAGTATTTCCTACTTCATTTTGCCCCTACTTTTAGTTCACATAACTCTTACATTAGGAATAACCTTTTCCTTAAATATCTGGATTTTGTATACTCCTACCTTTGGCTTTTCACGTGTAGCTGCCATCACTATTTGTCTTATTACATTGACTTGCACAACTATCTTGATCCTAAAATTTGCATTCCTTTTGTTCATGGCTACTAATTCCTTCATCTCCCAGTGCAAAATCATATGCTGTTCTTAAGATGTTTTCTGTGAACTAGAAGTTGTGTTATGAGCCTCTGCCATGTTCTGTACTCATAACTCCTTGAAATTGAACTATTCCGCTGCGGTTCTTGTATCTTTGTCCCTGCACCAGGCATTGATTGAGGCTTTTTTTTAAATTTGTATTTGGCACAGCATATATGACTACTTACACGATGGTTTGCAGACTCTGATTTCAAACTCTATATGCCTTTCTTACCTGGAAGCCAAGCTTCCTATAGCTCAGCTAGAAAACCCTTCATTACTTTTTACAACTGACATGGCTAAAGCCAGACATCAAAGACAAAGGCATTGGGATGGGTTTGGAGATTTTGAACTGTTAGGACAGAGAGTTTAAAGGAAATTATTGAGTGTTATTATTGATATGTCAATGTACACTTTCCACTGAAATTAATAAGTTATATATATTTTTTTAAAAAATTATTTCCATGTTTGTATTTTGAGGCTGTTGATCAACTGTGACCTGGTCATAGTCTTACTTTCCATGTCTGTGTATCAATTTTGTGTCTCAGAAAGGGCTAATAAAAAAACCAAAAACATTTTAAGGTCTCTAAAAGCAAATTGTCAAACTTCCCAGTTACAACAAAGCAGGAAATTTTCGCTGATTCTTCTTATCCCATATCTGATGTGGAGTTGAAGACAGGACTTAGATGTGCTGGACTATTTATCCTATCCCTTTCAAGATGTTAAAATTCTTGAAGAGGCAAAAATGTGTCTTTCACAAGACCTCTAACTTTTTTTCTTCCAGGAAGAAAAAAAAAAAAGGGCGGGGGAGGGGAGCAGAAACCAACTTCTAAGACAATTTATTCTCACCAGCGCTGTCACAAATTCTAAGACAATTTATTCTCACCAGGGCTGTGAATAAGCTTGTGGGGCTTAGAGTTTTATTACTTACTTAAAAAGGTTGTACAGGACTCAGTAACACTGGTTTTATGAACTTCCTTAAATAGTATAATTATACTTTCTCAAATAACAGGCCCTGATATTTCTCCTATCTAACATCTCCTTAGCACGTTTGAGGACTGTGTCTACAACTGCTAAAAATTATTAAAAACTGCCTGTTTTAGACTAAAATGGAAACAATGGGCTGAGCTGCTTCCAGCCTGCCAAAATGAACAAAGTTTCATCATTTGTGAATGTAAAGTTGAGATTTCACCCCGTGCAAATGATTTAATTTAGCGTCAACTAGATTAAACCATAATGATGTACATGTAATATAAATGGACCTCTATTACCTTCAAAGAACAGTTTATGTCTCTGAAAAACATAAAATTAAAAGGTGGCAATCCTCTTGTTTCTGACTCAATCTTGCTTCTGAATATTCAAATGGCCATTATTAACTGTGGGCCACACAGCGTAGCTGGCTGGACTGCTAGCTACTCTCAGGGATGGAAAAGAGGGACTGTATAGATTTTACTACATCTGGTGCTTACAAAGGCAGATGAAATTGGGATGTCCGATACTGCCCTCAGGGTATTATTAAGAGATTCTAGATAACTAGTCACACAGAAACAAAGGTAACCGGAGTACATCATAAACAAAAAGTTTAATTTTCCTGCTATATTCTTCTGTGGCAGAGAGTCAAGTGAATAAAAAAACACATCATGGTATTTATGCTGTTCCTCCAGGCTGTTCTCATGCAGGTCTTCCAAAGAAAGTGTATCATTAATAGACTATAACTGTAAAACTACAACACTAGAGAGAAAAAAAAAAAAAAAAAAAAAAAGAAGAAAAGAAAAGAAAAAGAAAAAGAAATCCCAAACCATATGTAATCTGTTTCTTTGTAAAGAAAATAGAATATAAACCACATTACATGTAACAGACAGCATTTCATAATAAAAATGCCTCAACACATAATCTTACTCTTTTTCTTAACTAACAGAACCTGAAAAAAATTATCCAGAATATCTTGGGATGTAAACTGTGTTCGGGTTCTTCCTACTTTTATTTAAACTGCAAGGTACCTGAGATACTACTCTTCCAGTGATACAGTCTTTTGGTCCCCTAGTGTAAGAAAATAAAAAGTAGAGCAAAATATTATTATTTTTTTATCCAAAAAAACCTTTTTGCTTTTTTGAAGGGCTTAGATGTTTCTTGCATTCAAAACACAGTTCTCCATTCCCATTTGTCACTGTACAAAACAGCTTTGAGCAACCTAGTCTAGTGGAAGGTACCCCTTCCCACAGCAGTGAGGTTGGAACTAGGTGATCTTTAAGGTCCTTTCCAACCCAAACCATGCTATGAAACTATGATTCTGTGATATGAGAGATGGGAGAAATCTGAACTTTCTTCTGTCATCTGTTTCTCTTTCTTTCCTTTTTCCTGCTTTATTCCTCTTAACTTAGCTATTTCTTTACAATTTTTTTTCTCCCCAAGTATGGTCAATGTCTTTTGAACTACAATATCATTTTTTTTCTTACCATTTCCCTTGAATAGGAGTTGTCCTAGATTTGATGAACCACTTGAGCTACTTAATTGTTCAAAACTCAGTGATAAGTCAGTGCAAAATATTCTGCAAAGCCTTAAAAAAAAATCTTCTCTTCAGAGAATAATTCATTTAGCTTCAGGATGTTAACCCTTTATAGAAAACAGTCAAAAGTTCCCTGCATTGCCTCAGCAATGTTTTGTTCCTTCTTGAAAATTTGTCTTCTTTTAATGGAATTTACAATTGTATTAAACTGAAAATACCTTCCCCTTGTGCACAGAAAGAACATTAATATCCCAGACCCCCTCTTCCTCTGTCAGATTGGCCACAAACATTTCCTCCCTTACCTGACAAACACTGAATGAAGAGGAAGATAAGCACTGCTTGGAGAAGCATAATTTGTGTTAAACTGAGAAACAGTCACTCCTGTAATTAGTAAGTGGCTTCCAGTCCAACCATTTCTAAATTAATGATCTTATGGGAATGGGTGGAACGACTGGGCTTATTGGCAAATGAATTCAAATACAGAAAAATCATAAAATAATTTAGATTGGAAGTGACCTATGAAGGCCATCTATTCCAAAACCCCACTCAGAGCAGAACCAACTTTAAAGTTACATTAGGTGGGTCAGGTCTTTATCCAGTTGGGTTTTTACAAGGAGATTCTATGACTGCTCTTAGAAACCTTTCCCAACAACTACTCTCATTACGAAGATTCTTTTCCCCTATACTCAGGAAACCTATATCCTTGTAGGGTTGAGGAAGTTTAGGTTAAAGTGGTATAAAATGTTGAGCGAGGGGGAAAACGAAGGAGAAAGACTAACTGCTGAAGCAGGACTCCAATAGCATTAAATTTAAATGTATGAAAAAAAATCTGAATGATGTGAATAGTAAGAGTTACACATCTAGAAAGATTTTTCAGTTGCATTGGAAAACATATATAAAAGATAGATGACCAGAACTATTACCACTTAACTAGAAAGCAAATAAAACACAGAGAAATTGCACAATTTGGTCAATGTCATATAGAGAGGCTACAGCAGAACCTACATTTCTAGACTAACCATTCTGATATCTTGGGTTAAGCCTGTTTTGAAGTTTTAAAGAAAGGGAGTAAGATTGTACCATTCAATAATGGATCCATTCAGAGTGGGGATGTATCTTAGCCATGATATCTTTAGGCTTATTGGGGGGGGAAAAAATTGAAAAAGATTGGAAATGAGAGGAAAAAATCTCCATCTTGAAGGAGAAAATTTAAATTGCTTTCATTTCACTAGAGTAGTGGTGTGGGGAAAGGGAACAATCAATAGATATTTTCCATTTGTGTGTGATGTAATATTTTTCTCCAGCATAGTACCCTGACAGTTCAATGGATGTCAGTTACTGTCTTTCTTTTTTCTCATACTTTCTTGTAACGCAAAGAACCAAAATAGGAGTATTTTCTAGGAAAAACAAAGGTCAGGTTTGACCAGGTGCCCCAGAAGTCTTACTCCAATATATTGTCAGATGTAAGTTTCCACTTTGAATATGGGCTTGCGTTTAAAGCCATTCATCTCAAAATCTGAACTTGGACTGGATTTCTTTTTGGAATTTGGTGCTCTCTCCACAGCTTACAATCCTGGAAACCGCTAGACTAAACCCTACTTCTTTTTAATACATTCCTAGCCTGCAGCCTCATCTTCTGGTTCTGTAATTGATACAACGTCAGCTACCATTTAACCCACTTCCACTATATTAGTTTTCCTATAATCTCCTTGGTTTTTTTCAGAACTCACATTCACCATTTATGAAACATGACTTAAAATTTCCAGCAGTTCTTTACCTTTATCATCTAATTTTTATCACTGGATCACTGCTGAACCCAGGGGAGGAAGTTGTTACATGCAACCGAAACAGATACTGCCTCTGCATTTTCCAAGAACAATATTCCATAAATGAAAGTTCTGCCCTGCAAAGTAATGACTAAAAAAATCAAAACAACCCCAAAACAACTAAAAAATAACCCAAACCCCAACCATCATACAGGAAAAGTGTTTACAATTCAGAAGGGACCTGAACTATTGTATGGAGTTAACCTATGGGGAGCATAACTTTAGCAGCGTGTTTTGTTAATCAACACAGCGTGGTTACTTTCAGAATGAAGGAATTGTTATTATTGCCAACAAAGAATTTTCCTCCTCCAGGTTTATTCTGAACACTTAAAGTCACCTTAAGATGTATTCACCTGAATAAGATATGCACATGCATAAAATATGATTTCATTTTCTTTATATTGCTTAAAGGATTTCCCAGTGGCCAGGTAAATGAGTATATATATTTTGAAAATCATGTACAAGAGGTAGCCAAAAAACCTCTCTTTCCCTCACTTCTATTAGCTGGCTTCTTTAAGCAGTTTGCACGTGTCAATTAATTAAGACTCATACATAGTCTATGAGATTAGACAGTGTTATTAGTTCTGCTTTACACCAAGGATCTGACACACTAAAGGAAGGATAAAGACAGTACAAGGAAAGTAACTTTTTTGGTGACTAATACTACATTAAAACAAGGAATCACCTGAAATGACCACACCATTTCCTTTCTATTTTGACTTTATAATCAGCAACGAACCCATTCTACATCGTTCGCTAAGTTCTTTGTTCATATTTTCTTAAGAAAGAAAAGAAATACAACAGGCCTGAGTTACAGCCCTGACCAGCTGGAACCAGGGAAAGGGGAAGAAGGGAATGGCTGTGAGCTGTGACTATGAGCTGTGACCAAAAAAAATGTCACATTTACTGTTGGTGAAGTAGGAGAGGAAAAGAAATCAGTCCACATCTTCCTCATACCTTGTAAATCCATCCTGGCTCGAGCACACTGTGAGACCAGAAAGCTGGAAGGGAGCTGTTTGCCGGGGTTCATTGCTACTCAATACCTTCACTTTCCAAAGCAGGAAGAACCTGGAACACAAAGAATTTGAAAGGCTCTTGAATTTTAGGAACTTAGTATGCTGTTCTGATATTTCTGGCCCAAGTGTAATGACAACTCCAGTCATAATTTTTAAAATTCCCCCAACCCCTTCCCAATAGTATTCATAGATATCCACTATTCATGAATATACCCCTCCACAGGCAGGAGCCCCCCGCGTGCCCGGGTGGCCCAGGAGGCCAGCAGCGCCCTGGCTGGTGTCCCACACGGCGTGGCCAGCGGGGCCGGGGCAGTGCCCGTCCCCCTGCGCTCGGCACGGGTGAGGCCGCCCCTCGAGCCCTGGGCTCAGCTCTGGGCCCCTCACGGCCAGAGGGACACTGAGGGGCTGGAGCGTGTCCAGAGCCGGGCGGGGGCTGGGGGGGCTCAGCCTGGAGAGGAGGGGGCTGGGGGGGCCCGGTCGCTCCCTGCAGCTGCCTGACAGGGGCTGTGGGCAGGGGGGGTCGGTCTCTGCTCCCAGGGAACAAGCGACAGGACAAGGGGACACGGCCTCCAGCTGCTCATGGGGAGGTTTAGGTTGGATATCAGGAAAACCTTCATGGGAAGGGTGGTCAGGCACTGGGACAGGCTGCCCAGGGATAGGGTGGAATCACCATCCCTGGAGATATTTAAAAGACGTGTAGATGTGGTGCTCAGGGACATGGGTTCGGGGTGGCCTTGGCAGTGCTGGCATAGCATTTGGACTTGATGTTCTTAAGGTTCTTTTCCAACCTCAATGATTCTACAGTTCTATGATTCTATGATTATCAGTGCAAGGCGCTCAAGATGAAAGTACAACCAAGATACAGAATGGAAGCTGGATTACTTTGTCCAGATTTGCCACTCTGCTGCTCACAAGGAATTTTCCAATGTACTGAAGAGCCTTAGAAACCGAAATTCCATCAAGGCATGCAGTGGATCTTAGGCCATTTAAGGTTGTTGTTTTTTTTTAAAAAAATCTGTTCAAAACTCAAATATGCTTTGAAAGTTCTGATTGGAAAACTGAATCTAAAATTTTCCACAGATGTAGAATTTTAGTAACATACTATTCATCTGTCTATTACCCTGGAAATTCCATCTAGTGCCTGAAAATATATATATGCTTTTTTTTTCCTCTCCTTATTGCTTTTCAGATGTAAGAGTAAGCAGCTTTTAAAACATATTTCTTTGTTCTGAGTCCCCCAGAACTTTTTTAGACTTCAGCAGTTTCAGTTCAGGAAATACGGGATTAAGACTTTCTGGGGTTCTCCTGTCCCTTAATTTCTATGCTTCCTTCCCTCTCCAACCCTGTCTGCAGCTAATCTATAATAAAGGTTAATTTTGAAAAGCCAGCTCCATAATATTTACACAATGAAGTCAAACGCTGAATGAAACACACTTGTAAAAACAACAGCGGCCTTTTCCTTGTGCAATATAGGATGTGGTCAATCATTTGGCAATTCAGTTTTGGCACATCATGAACTATTTATTTGTTAAGTCCAGTTCTTGAAACTGCAAAAGCTCTGGGAGGTTTTTTCCTTTCTTTTCTTTTCTTTTCTTTTTTCTTTTTTTTTTTTTTTTTTTTGTTCCTTTCTATTCCCTCCACTGGAAACTATTAAATTTGCAGAGCCTGATGTTTGTTTCACACTGAAACATGCACTATTGTATCGATAAATATTTAATGATGTTGGAGTTCAGTGGATATAGCCTCATATGTTTCTTTTAAAAGGTGTTTTATAACCTGGTGAGTGCACTGTGGTCAATTGAGCAAGAAAAAAACAAACCCAGAACAAAAACTGTCCACTAAAAGATGACACAGGGTTCAGTTTCAGTTTGAAGAGGGTGTGGAGGAAACAAGGAACCATATATTTTTCTGAGTCTCTCAGTCTTGCCACTGCACAGACAATTCCATTTGGGATAAGCATCAGGGGCATTATATAGATCATAAAAGCATTTGAGCTAAGAAAGGCAAGTGCTAGAATAGATAAAGTACTAAAAAGGGGTTTTTGCAAACAGCACACATAAAAAAAAAAAAAAAAAGGAAAAGAAAAAGATAAAAAAAGAAAGTAAAATTCACTTTTCCTTGAACCTCTGCACCTTCTGTGATAGATTTGGTGTGACACATGCACACTTAGACTTTAAGATTGGTTTAAATGCTCATGCAAAATGATTTCAAGTCTTTCTGGACAAACATTTGTTGAAATGAAATTTTAAATATGATGTTAAATTATTTAAACAGAACTGCAAAACTGTTATCATGCACTTCACCTAATGTTGCACTTGAAACTACCTGAAATAAATTTGGCAGGAGAGAGCTAAACTATAGCAAAACAAAAGCAAAACCCCACTGATAGGCAATAAGAAAAATGTCACTATCGATATTATTTTAATTAGATTTGATTCATATTCTAAACATGTACAGCTCCACTAACTTTTTAAGCAGTCATGGAAGCTAAAATTTACCTTATCTAATTTTAAGTGTTAAACTTATAATGCCTGAGTAAACTATAATTTCTAACAAGAATGTTAAAGACTTCTTAACTGGTTCCCTTTTCTTCAATTCAGCTGCAAGTCATACTCAGGTGTAATTTGATGAATCTGAAAAGTTGTTCATGGTTCTTAAGAAATCTTGTATGGTTTAGTAGGCAAGCACAATCTTTACAAAGAATCAAGGCAAAACGCACAAACCCCCTTGTAATTCAGAAATGACATCGGAAATCGCTGTCAGACGTGATGAATAAGATCAGTGCATGACACATTGCAGACAAAGCTGCTTTCTTATTTATGGTTAAGACTGAGCAGCTATTAAGCTTACTTAATAACTTAGTTATAAACTAGCTGTTTTAAGACTAATTGAAGAATCTTTGATATTACCTCAGCCTCAGTGGGTTTGTTAGGCAAAACCCATACTGCTGTGCCTGAAAGGTGCTTGGTTCCACTTACACAGAAAGAATAAAATAGCAAAAGGTCAAATTAATGTGCTGCTTTCATGGAAAATGATACAGTTGAAAAATAAAGGCTAGATAAGAATAATGAAAAAGATGCTTAAAGCCATGGTGCCAGGATAAAAGGAAAACCAGTCAGCTTGTCATGCATCTTCTGAGATCATCTCTTTTACTTCATGGAGTTTTAACTGTAGGACAATGAAAATAGCCTGAAATCAAGTTTCTGCTACCCAATCAAAGACCACACTCGTGTATCAGTAACCAGGCATCACAAATATATATTACAAAAATGCACACATTCACAATTAGGACCAGTGTTCTCTCAGTAACCAGTATTGATTGAGCATACTGTGTTAAATATGGGGAAAACCTCATTCACAATCATGTCATGAGTTAATCAATCTGCTATATCTGAGTTCATACGTCTTTATAGATTTTTGTTAAACACTTTACAAAATTTAGGTGTTGAAAGCTGTAGATTACTTTAAAATGCATTGAGCTGGTTGCAGGCTACAAACAGCTTTGGGGTATTAAACTAAACTCCTGCTGGGCACTAGAAATACTGTCCAGAAAATGACCTCTAAATAAATGAAGTGGGGTTTCTGTGTCTATATTCATACTTTGCTCAAATCCTCAATTCACCATCACAGGCAAATAGCTGTTTTTTTCTCCCAGCATTAGTCAAGTGCAGACTTGAACTTGACAACCAAATGGAGTAATTTGCACTGATGATTAGTGTCTTTTTGTTTCCCTTTAGATCAAAAAAAAAAAAAAAAAAGAGAGAAAAAAAAGGGAAAAAATTATGGTTATCTGCAACTCTTACTTTATGTGTAATTACAAGGACTTCCTTATCAAATTTTTAGAATAATTGTGTTATATATTGAATTTTTATTGCAGAAATCTGCTTTATCTTGATATTACTAGCAAATAGTAGCTGGTTCCTGCAGCTTTGTCATAATACAGATGATCTTTCTGAACAGACACATGATTATTGCTTTCTCTCCCTTTTACTTTGCTGCCAAGAATGGAGTCAGGAACCCCTGTGACTGTGCAAAACTATACTGAAGAAGCCCAAACATGGTTGTTAAATGTCAGTCAACAGCTCGACACGCACTATAGAAATGAAGCTAGGGAGAAAAGTTCCCATTAGTATTTACAGACTGAAATTATTGAGTTAAACATCCACAGGTCAGAGGGAGGTTTAGAAATTCTGCTGTACATTCCACTGCTGTGAAAAGCACTTATATGCAATTTTCATATAGGAAAAGTACTACTTTCATGAGGGCTGAAAAGTGGGGCTTCTGTGAGTAAAGACCATTTTGTTTCCAGAATATGTTGCCTTATCACAGAAATTATATCATTTCAGTTTCTATTCAAAGCTATGGCTTTCAGTAACTTGACCCAAAGAAGACTGCTTGAATGTAAAAGACTTTTCCCTTTACTTTGCAATGGTTGCAATTTAAAATCAGATGAACTGAATTCAAGTTCTTTGTTTCCCACCAACTACAGCGAGGGAACGTTGTGTCTCACAGGAAGCCATCAGAGCCAGTACCTCACGCAACTGAACTCTACAACTTTTATGGTTTTCACAGAGAGATTTATCAAGTTTTTCTGGCTTGGGTTTTGGCTGAAAGCAAATGCTGTTATCTTCAATGTATTTCCAAAGGGAATGAAAATGTGAAATACTGTAAATTGTTCAAGGGAAATTCTACCCACAGGATTGCTAGAAACTTTAAACCAGAAGCCTGGGTTTGTTTTGGTAAGCATCGCACCGGCCCTCTGCACCTTGAAAGATCAACATGTTGCAATGAAGGATGTGTGTGTTTCCATGATAGCAAGAGAGAGAAAAAGAGATTGTCTTATACTTCTGCCTCACCAAGCAGATAAAGTACCTATTGCTATCTTTTGAGAAGGATACCCTGTAGACCAAAGGTTAAAAGAGTAAAACTTTGAAGCTCAGAGAGCAGATTAGTTCCAGTTCCATGTGCATGTAATTTTTCAGTTTTTTCTGATGTACGCATTAATTGTCTCTTTTGACTGTACCACAGTACTTTATTATTGTCATTAATTTGAGCCCTGCTTGTAATTATATATTTTTCCTTGCTATGTCTTTTAAAACATCGGTGAAAAGCAAAGAGGTGGAAAGAGCATTTACACTGGTGGTGGCAGGAAAACTGCATCGACTGGTGGCGTTGAAAAAAACTACATTTTGCATTTCAAGCAAAGACTAAGTTACATGGACATTTGCAATGCAATAGAAACATGAGGTAAGAAAAAAAATATGTAGTTGAGAACAGAAAGAAAATATGCAAATGATATGAAGGAAAGGACAGTGCCTCGACATACTGTGTTTGCAGTATTTATTCACACAGAGAGGAAAACCCATGACTGAGCATCGTATTTCACTCCTATCTGACCTAACGGTGTGGGATACAGCGATCCCACATTGGCAAGAGATCTGTTTTTTTCCTTCTGATGAGCAGGCCACATCAGTATCTTTCTTTACTCTCTAATTACATAGAAACTGGTCTGAAAATTTGCATTTGTACTCCAGCTAAGATTTCCACAATCCCCTTTCTCAAGCTAGCTTTCTCCTCCAGCTCTCTCCCAATCACTGAAAGTACAGCACACAGCTGCTACATTTTTCTGTCATCTCTCCAATGTCATATTTGTTTTGCAAAACTTGAGTTTGAACTTGAAGTCTTTTCCACAGAATTTGCCCTTGGATGCAGCTTGATCTAATTACCCTGGCTATTTTTTTTTGTTCCTATTTGTTTAGCTGTCATTTCCATAACCTAAAATGTTTATATTAAGAGATACATAAATCTCATAGGAAATGGCAGAAAATAATACAATTTACTAGACCGTACTATTACCAGAATTATCCCTGGAATATCCAGACTTTTAGTGGATGAGGTAACATTCTGCCAAACAATTTTGTCTTTTACCAAAATTGATTTGAAATCAAATGAGACATGAAGAGCTAAGAAGACCTCATTTAAAGTCATATCGTGATACCAGAGTAGGATTTCTTCTGCGCTTGCAGTTCCAACCTGCACCAGATACTGCATACGGATAAGGAAGAGAACATATCAGGGGGATGAGGGGAAGGAACAACTACGGGGAATAATCATTTCCAAAACCATGTGAGCAATCTGGGCTAGGTCATGCTTTAGTTACAATTAGAAGAAATCTCTCACTCTCACTTCTAAGAGACAGCGCCAGCTGGTTCTGCACATCAGCAATGGAAGAGATTTCTTCTTTAGTTTCTGTAATGCTGTTTTTCAGGGAGACAAAACACTGAAAAAGACCAGCATGAACAAAAGTTACCTTGTGAACTGGTACCTGCAAAGACACATTAATTCAGAAAATTTCAGGTCTCTGTTTGAAACTGTTCTCAGATTCTTGTCTTTCATTTAATTAGAAGCAGGGCTATTTTTGGGGGTGTGTGGTGTGTGTGGGGGGGTGTGACAGTGCAAAAAAGGAACTTGGTGTAAGTCAGTTGTACCTGTATGCACTCAGACTTTGATCCACCAGCTGACAGCATGCAAATTAGCAGTCATATCTGCTGGCAATCAATACAGTGATGAAAAATTTCTAGTCAAATGAGGCTTTTCGAAATACTTTGTGTCAAAGCAGCTTAGTATCATACGTTGTTGCATAAACTGCTTGTACTTGACAGAAATGATCCGCCTTAGCCTGATTATTCCCAATGATTGTCTTTAATATTGCATAGTTTTATTGATCCTTGTGTACAAGATTCTTAACATCTGTGAAAAAGCTACTTAGAGGTGAACAGCAGCCTGACTCTTTTCAGTGTTAGCTACAGTTGATGCCTCTGTGTCTGTGAAGGTCTCCATGATTTGGAGCATATGGTAGATCTTACATTACTTTGATGATGATAATGATGATCCCCAGCATCTGGAATCCCAGAACTCTCCCTCTGCTCTGGAACTATGCACCTGGAAAGTAAAGATCTTCAGATCTCATGCTGCATCCCTGTGTGACAGATGTTGCCATTGCTATGTTGTTTAGGGTTTTTTTGGAGGGTGAGGGCAAGGCAGGGGTAGGGTTGAAAAGAGTGAAAAATGGGCCCCTTCCTCAGGGTAGCTGAATAAATCTCAAATGGGCCATGGAGCTGCCTGTGTCTTCTTGATCTTATTAGAAAGAATGTGTGTGGGCAGGAAGAGATGAGACGGATTTCTTGTAACAGTGCTCTCTGGAGGATCACAAATCTGGTCATTTAAAAATGATTTATTTGGTTTTATTGCTCTTGTATTCTACCATTCCAATTTGTCTTTGCTCCTTTCGTATTATTCTTGACCCTTTGGTGAAACACCCCCATAAGTCCCGATAGTTCCCTTTAACAGTTCAAGCAAGCCTTCTTTATTAATTTAAGAATTCTGTTGCTTCTTTTTTATTGTTATTTTTAAGTGTTTATTTTCCTAGAACTCTTTCTCATACCCTTTCCCTTTCAGTTATTGATTTATAATTTCTCCAGAGATATCAGTAATGATGGAAGAAATTATGGTGTCACTTTGAAGAAGACTATTTTGCATTCTGTTGAGGATCTCAAAGCAGTTTCCTAACAAATGGTCTAAGCATTACAGCTCCCCTACGCGTCCAGGCAATATTGCTGTCTCCATTGTACAGATAAAGCAGAGGCAGAAAGTGACCTACCAGGGTAACACTACAAGCCAGAGAAAATATTTTTAATGTTAGCAAAGAAACCAGACAGATGGTCACAGAAGCTATCCAGGAGATCATACTCTTTTTATTTAAACTGCCACATCACTGTGGCAAAACATTTCAGCAGAAGCCAGTCATTTATTGATTTGCATCTGTCAGAAGGGAAGAAAGATAAAGAAGAGAGAAGAGAAGAGAAGAGAAGAGAAGAGAAGAGAAGAGAAGAGAAGAGAAGAGAAGAGAAGAGAAGAGAAGAGAAGAGAAGAGAAGAGAAGAGAAGAGGAGAGAACAGAAAAAGCAGATAGACATAGAAACAGAACAAAGTAGTAGAAAATCTTGACATTTCATTGTCAACCAAAAGAGGGATGGGGAGCAGATTCTCCGGCTATTTTATGCTTACCGTGATTTCTTTGATTTATGTTTTCTCATGGCTGGTAAGGAAGGTGGTGCTTTGTCATTGTCCAAAGCAGGCATATAAATTACACCTACAAACTGTTCATACATGTGGCAATGCCATCTCTGCAGAAGTGGGTTTACCATGGCAACAACAGGGTTTAGTCCTTGCCTCCCGTCAGCATCAGCAGGTGCAGCATCGCTGTCATGTGCTGTCACAGATGCTGGCTGGCACCTCAACCACCTTCTTTCCTCTGTCCACCCCCCATTTATATGAACAGTGAATCAATGTGCTACCTCAAGCTCTAAAGGACATAGATTAAACAAATCAGATGAAAATTATACAATAGCTATGATTTGTCCTTTGTATTAATCGCATTCCTTAAAACTTACTGCCCTTGTCGGATTTCCAGATCTTCCTGTGGACATCCTTCAGCATGTGCTCCATTGCTCTGCGTGACCTTAGCTCTGCTCAAAATATGAAGGTGTCAAGGAGGGATGGAAAAAATTGTGCTGTTGAGGAATAAGCCTAAGAGCTAGAAAGAAAAATGACAAAAATGTATGAAGGAAAAGGCCAATCCAGCAAGAAGACAGATATGAAGTATTATAAATATGTTCAGCCCACCACTTCCCTGGCCAGAAGAAGACACTGTCATGTCCTTTGATGCTAAAAGTTAATGCTTGCATTTGATTTAGGGCCAGGACTCTCTATTCATTTTAGGTAGGCACCAGCTGCCAAAGGACTCCCACTCCGTATATTTTACTTCTGGCTCAGAAATGCATTTTATTAGTCCATAAATTAAGCTTATGGAAGATCTTCTAGCTTCAAAATCACTGGGGGGGAAGGGTAGAAATTTTGAGCTTTTTTCTACTATGATTCAGAATACTGCTGCCACTTGTAGGGGGTAAAGAATGGGAAAAGCTGTACTTCTTCATACAATTTCAGTGGTACAGCTGCATTTTGTAAAGAAAGCAGCAGTCATTAGAAATATAAACAGTTTGAAGGAATTACCACATTCTGAGTTTGGGAGCTTTCTGTAGTTTCTACACTTCCCCTAAGATAAAAAAAGATATTCTTACTTAAGCCCTCAAAATCAGATCTTTAATTAAAAAAAAAAAAAATCAGAATGTTGTCTTTTTGTTCTTCTTTTTTTTTTAATTGATGTATTCATTTATTTTTATTAACCAGCTTTTTAA
Source organism: Falco punctatus (assembly GCF_963210335.1). Classification (NCBI taxonomy): domain Eukaryota; kingdom Metazoa; phylum Chordata; class Aves; order Falconiformes; family Falconidae; genus Falco; species Falco punctatus. Next base: position 4,423,915 of record NC_137587.1, read on the forward strand.
TGTTGTTACATTTAGAATACCTGTTTGCAAGCTTTTCTTCACAGCAGTTGGGGCTTGGAAGCAGGCCACTTTCAAAATGAAGGGTTTGACTACCATGTTGTAAAGCTGGGAATTTTATAGAGAAGCACCTGAAGACATGTAAATAATGTGACAAAGATTAGCCAGGAAACCTGAGATAGTTTAGGTATAAGCCTGCAGCCAGTTACCTAAGAAAAAAACATTAATGTAACTCCTGAAGATGCTGTGCTTTAGTTGTACAAGCGCTGTGCATATCTAGGCTACACATATCAAATAAGTAATTACTTTAGATCAACATGCTACATCATGCTGTAGTTTCAGATGCTTTGATTACAAGCTTTAGTGAATCATTTTTCATTTCGCATGTGGACAGCTAGCAGCACAGCATCCCTCTGCAGTTTGGGCATAGAGCCATTTGTAGCGCTGAGTCCTGGTTTCAGGATAGAGTTGTTTTGTCTTAGGAACTGGTGTAGTGCTGTGGTTTGGATTTAGTAGGAGGATAACGTTGATAGCACCCTGATGGTTTAGCTGTGGCTGAGCAGGGCTCACCCTCAGTCAAGGGCTTTTCAGTTCCCCGTGCTCTGCCCGTGAGCAGGGGCACAAGGAGCCGGGAGGGAGCACGGCCAGGGCAGCTGACCCCAACTGGCCAGGGGGACATTCCATACCATAGAGCATCATGCCCAGTATAGAAACTGGGGGAAGAAGACGGAAGGGGGGACGTTCAGAGTGGTGGCGTTGGTCTTCCCCAGTCCCCATCATATGTGCTGGAGCCCTGCTGCCCTGGGGATGGCTGAGCACCCCCTGCCACGGGCAGCGGGGAAGGAATGCATGGGCTGGCTTTGCTCGCACACGGCCTTTGCTTTCCCTGTGAAACTGTCCCTATCGTAACCCAGGAGATTTCTCCCTTTCACTCTTCTGATCCTCTCCGCATCCCACTGGTGGTGGGGGGGTGGGGGTGTGGGGCAGCAAGCGGCCGCCCGCGGCTGGGCTGGGTCGAGCCGCCCCGTCGCGCAGCACCGGGGATCCTGCGGCCCTGGGGGCCGAGGCCGAGCCGCAGGCGGCGTTTCGTGGCACTGCCATCTAGTGGTCAGTTCTCTGGCTCCGGCTCCCGAGGTCTGCTGCTGCGGTTTCCATCTGACTGCTACGAAACCTATCATTGCTCTTTGCTAACAGAGGAAAACAACCCAGGTAATTAAGTTGAGTTAGAACTGTGGTCTGACTCATTCCAGCTGACTTCCTTTACTAAATTACATTTTGACTACATTTCTGTAGAGTGTGTAATGTTGGTTCCAGTGGTTCCTCAAACCATATCCAATATAGTTTATGAAACAGATAACAAATAATAAAGGAAGCAGACACCAGTGGTAAAAGCAAAGCTTTGGGAGTCAGTGACTTTGGTTCTCTTCCTGCTGCGGTAAACAGCATGACCTTGAGTAAATCATATAAACTTTTTGATACTAGTTATCCCTTTCTAAAATTAGGCTTACTTTAGTTTAGGGGTGGGGTGGGTTCTGAGGTTTAATTAAAGAATGTCACGCTAAGCACTTTTAAAAATTGAAAATTAAAGAGCCTAGAGAAATATGGAGTATTGCTGTCCTTAGCGTTATCTGTTTGCTGGTGTGATGCATTTCCCATTTTATTGATGGTCCACAGTTGCACACCTCCCTCAGACACTACCCAGAATAAATCCTTCCAACATAGGGGGGAGGAACACCGAGTGTTTATGTTTTCCAGTTGTGAAAATTCTCCCATTCCAGTAAGGTCAGGACATTCATTTTCATAGTGCTCCCAGTTCCTGAGGGCAGTTTATGCTGTTAGTTCATTTTGCTTCTCTGTCAGAGACTTGTTCTCCCATGACTGCCAAACATTTGGAGCAGTCTTTTTTTGCCTTTTTCTCAGTCCAAAGAACTTCAGAACTACATAGATTTATCCCTTCGTATAAACAATTCTTTATTTATTTGCTTTTAGATTAGACAGATCAGCTGTGGCAGTGGCAGAACTAGGTATCATTAACCTAAACCTTGCATTTGTGACAGGTTGTCGGGTTTGATCATGCCATCAGAAACTGAGTGCTTTTGTTGACTCACGGATACAGGCTGGAAGATGTGCCCGCTCACAGCTCACACCAATGGCACAGAGAGGAGGTTGTCTCATGAGCACTGAAAAAGTAAAAGAATAACATCTCCATCTGAGAGGTAGGAATACAATCATCACAGCATTGCTATGCACAAGAAGGGCTTAGGAGAAGCACTCAACTCCAAAGTGCAGAGGTTGTGGCTTTGTGTTGCACCTGGGGAATAGGTAGGAATGAGAGAAGCACTTTCCTCAGTCTGAGTACACTTGCATTAACCATACCACTGTGATGTAGCTCCTGAAATGGGAAGAAACTAGCAGAGAAAGTTTAAGAGGTAAAACTGGCTCAGGAAAAAGGTTTATATACAAGGCTTATGTTAACCATAAAAAAACCAACCAAACAAACAACCAACCAAACCCAAAGAAGCAACCCTAAATTCCAATAGTTTGCAAATATTCTTATGCTACTTCATCACATATAACCAGCCATTTAAGCGTTTAAGAGACATTGGATCTGAAAACATGGTGGGAACCCTTCTTCTATGTAGGAGAACAAAGGCAATGGGTTAATTGCCATAGATGATATGCAGCTGTGGCTTTGCTTCGAAGGCAGCAGGTTGATTGACATGGATGATGTGGAGCTGTAGCTCATTCCTGCAAAGTGGTTAAATAGCTCTGAGGAGTATAGGAAGGGAGACTGGATGGAGGAGGGGGAGCCCGGAGAAGGGAGAGCTCAGATATAACAGAGACAAGGATCAGTGTGGTCTGGCCTCGGGAGGATGGGAAAAACAGCATGGACAGGAGAATCTGACCAATGGTAAAGTCTTTTTGCAGCTTGCTGGTTTTGTTTGTGCTGCGACTCTTCTAAACTATCTCTTTGTATATCCTGAACTGAAATAGAGGTGTTTTTTTTTTTTTTAAAGGTAGAGACTGATTGACCCAGTGATGATGATGGTATAACTTTATGTCATGCTAAGTTTTTCAAATGGTCACAGCTTTAGGTACTTACTACAGACATTAACATAGATCCAGAGATGAGTAATAATCCCTAAAATATAAGTGGATGCCACTTGGATTTTACATTACAGTGTAGAATCCAAATGTCCAAATCAAATAAGTGTAATCTGTATTTGGTGTCTCAGTGGGTAGAATTTAGATGCCTTAAAATGACAATGCAAATATCATACAGGCTAATAAAAAGCAGACAGAAGACAGAGAGGTGTTGATACCAGCCTTCATGTGTCTGGGGAGAGTTGTTGAATAAGAGAGCTCTAGAAAAGTTGAGATCTGTAAGAACCCACAAGCATTTTCTGGACAACAGATATTTACACACATACAACTCCAGGTGACAAAATCAGGTTGCTTTTTTTTCATTTCTGATCATCCAACATTTCTAAGCTAATGCATTCTTAAAAAAGGAAGAGGGTTGCAAAGAAGAAGGATTTCCTACAAGCTAGCATTAACTGTATTTTCCTGAAAAATAGGTGTCTCTTCTTCAAACTACTAAGAGCAATGGATCTTCCATCCATCAATGCAAGACATCGGCTTGAGAGCCACCACCACTTTTAAGTAAAAATATCCATATCAGCGTAGAACGTGACTCTTCTCAATCAACAGCTCAGGAAAGTCTTCTAAACTATGTCTTAAAGAACTTGGTAGAAGTTTCTCGAGCTTAGTCATAGGCAGCTAGACAGCAGTAACCTCTAAAGGGAAAGCATTTCCTTAACACAAGCTTTTTCAATCCTTGAAAGATATGAAAAATGACTGTTCTGTTTCAGTATGCTCTCATGTTATTTTGAGGTTTTTTCCATTCTGTGAGGTGTCCCCCTAAGTCATCCCCCACCCCACAACACTTTGTGATTGCAGAGTACGAATGAGCTGCAAGTGCTTGGATTTTGTGATTACTTCAACCTTCTCTGGATTAACAAGCTACCTGCGAATTTAGACACAGCTACTATCTCCTTTTCCTGAGCTGATAATTATTTTTTTTAAAAAGCTGACTATTTTCATGTACCCACCCGCATGCAAAAAGTGAATAATACTGATTTTTTCATGTTCTAAATCAGAGCAATAGTGTTGAAATGATGACAAATAAGATTGGAATCAACATTTCTTATGAATAAGAAATTTAGAAGTAGTTCAGAATTAATCATAGAAAAAGGCTAAATGCTTAGATCTTTGGGCTATGTAAAGTAGAGCAGCTATTAAGTTTCTCTTGGTTTTGAAAGGCATTTGTGTAAAAAAAAAAAAAAAAAAAAAAAAAAAAAATATATATATACATAATCTTCCCAAGGTAAAAAGACTCATTCAGTCCTTCGGGGCAAGATTTAAAGCCAGCATTTGTCTCTGTGATTCTCCGCTGGCTCTGTTCCTTACTGGCAGCATAGCTTCTCTTGAGCAGAGCTGCCACTGTGACTATTCAGTATTGTTTGACTTGAGCCGAATTAATTTCTGGCTAGAGTTTTTGGGTAGAAATTCAGAATTCCTGGAAGGCTTGGAGGCCAGCAACAATAGCAAGCATCACCTGATATGTTATGATGCCAGCTCCAAATTCCCACCACAAGCAGTTAGTTTCTAAGAATGCTAATGAGCAATTGGTGGAAATGAGCTCCTTTTCAGCTATAACAGCAAAAGAAATTTTTTTAAATGAACTGACATTATCTCAAACCATAATCATAAATTAGACATTTTAAATGCCTAGAGACCTGCCTAGACTTCTCTGTTTTATTTATACATTTTGTGGCCTGGTTGAGAGTGAAAAATCCTCCTGAGCATGCCATTGTATTGCTTAGATTTTCTGATCACAGCTTTTCATCCCTCTCAGACATGTCACAACCTTGAGGAATTATGGTCATTTAATCAGCATTGAGCATTTCCATGTTCAGCCTTCGAGCAGTGATACCAAAACTCCTATTCACAAGTGACAGCTGAATTCACTTACTCTATTGCCTTCTGTGTAGTGGTACTTTACAAATCAGTTAAAGTTCACCTTTCTCAATAAAGCTGAGTTTATCAGCCCAATGACCTTCTAGAGGCAGATTTTTTTTCTTGGCTTTTTTTTTAGTGTGTGTGTGTGTGTGTGTCAGTTTATAACAAATGATTCAATATCAGTATAAACCTGAAGATCCTAAGAGAATAACAAAGGATTAAACTTGGAGCTGAGATATAGTTTGCAGAAAAAATTTGCCTCTAGAATGTTTAAAGTAGACTATCTGTGATCAGCCTGCAGATACGCTGCACAACTTCAGAAGCTAGTTGGCTATCTGGTCGGTAGCAAAATAAGACATTTCCAAGAAAAGTTTCTGCCACGTTATGACCTTAACTGTGCTGGGAACCACTGAGGAACCAGCTACAATGCAAGGTTCAGTTCTTCTATACTATGTCCCATTGATGGTTTTCTTCTCCAAACTTCTTTATGGCTTAGTTCAATTAAATTACAAAAAGCAGTAGAAAAGTGCTCCTATTGCAGACAAATGGATACATCTACACTGCCGTGCAAAACCAGCCTTTCTGATGGGGGTGGACATCTGTCCACATTACACACATAATGAAGTATGTGTCTGGTTCCTGCAGAAAGATCTATGTGGTAGACCTACAAGAAGATGTTTGGTGGTTTTTTGGGTTTGGTTTTGTTTGTTTTTTTTCAGGTGCTATTATGCTTAGAGAATACTCCAGACCTTCCATCACACCAGGGGCTCTTCATATAACTTGATCATCTCCACCTACTTTTTTTTTCACTTTGGAATTATATGATCAACAGAGGCTCTGGCATTACCAGATCCAGAGACAAATAAGGTTAACTAGAACTTAAATTCTGACAAGGTTTGGACTACCTACATGGCAGTGGATATTTATAAATCTGAATCTCAGGAGTATCCCTGATTTTATAGGCATTGTATGATCCCAAAGCTCTCACAGAGATATGTGTAGGCAGCGTTTACATGTGTGAGGCAAGAGGAAAGGAGGGTATCCATTTCCAATAGCTATGCTGCAAAATCCATCCACTGCTGTTGTCTAATACATAAAAATCATCAGTTGTTAAACTAAGGTCCGCAATAGGCTGAAACATTCCTTGAGAAATTAAAGAAGGTGATGGCTGAGCTTGCAGAGCATAGGATTTTAATCAATGAGTTTTAGGAGAAATGTCATATTTAACAAATGGAAGCTAAAGAGAGATTCGGTGGAGTGTAGCATGAACTTCAGCTCAAATGGTTTAGAGGAAAGAGTTTGTGCAAGGAAATGTTTCATTATAAACTCTACAAATATTAAGTGTAAAGCTATGCTTTGAGTGACACTTTTGTGTGGGGTAAGAAATCTCTTATTTCTTGGTTTATGCTTTTTGCCACTCGGGGGAAAACAAAAAAGTTTTTGTGAACACAGGAAAAAAAGGCAAACTGGCTAGTCATTATTTGGAAAAGGAGGATTATTCATTTTTTCCTAACTTCTTCCAGTCCCAGAGATTTGCTTTATGGTACATCTGAAAAAGATGGGTGAGAAAAAAAAAAAAAAAGGACTCTTGCATCAGTTCTACCATTCATACTTGGCAAAGGGGAGAGGATTTACATGTATAACTCCTCATTAACATTAATGGGAGCTATGGGTGTAAATCCTGAGTTCATCAAAAGGTGTCATAAAAAATTCAGTGGAAATTATACAGGGAGTATGCACACATGCACTGACAATAATTTCATTTTAATAAGGTGTATTTACCAAGGCAGAGGTAGTTTGTTTTACACAGGTATAGGTAGCACTGTAAAGAAAACATGAGTGTGACTATAATTAAGACACTTGTCTGGGCTTCAGGCAAGTTGAGATCAGTCCCCACTGCCATAAAAAGGGGCCAATCTGATTTCATGTAATATCTCAGTGCCTCAGTCACGTAGCAATAGATATAATAAACTTCCCTTTCACTCACACTTCATCCTTCTTGACATTTGAGATTGTCAGCTCTTTGGGATTTGGATATGTTTTAGCACATGCAAAAGCCAATACATTTGCAGTCAAATGTAAAGTAATCTAAATTAGGTATAATGCATCAGTGCCATTTAGGAATTTCAAGTTGTTGAATGAACCTTGAGACTATGCTTATTGCTGTGTATCAATATTTCTTTTTTTTAAATATATTTTGGAATTTAATTTTACTGGAGTTTCTTCCAGAATTGCTGATTTATACATGCAGCATTTGCCTCACCAAACTGAACCAGTGGCTCATCATATCTTCAGAAATGGATTTCCTAGAACAGCTGTCCACCCGAGTTTCACAGGAAAGGAATATGACAGGTTCATAGGATAATTCAGGCTTGAAAGGATCTCACGAGGTCCCTAGGGAGATCCTTTCCTCAAAAGAAATCCAGCTGTGAGGCCAGACCAGAGCTCAGGGCTTCATCCTGTTGGGTCTTGAAAACTGCCAAGGCAGGAGCCTGCACAGCCACCGGGCAGGCTGTCCCACTGCCTGGCTGTCCTCACGGGGGCAGAGGTTCTTCTTGCATCTTGTCTGGACCTCTGTTGTCTCAGCTTATGTTGCCTCTCATCCTCCATCCCTGCACTGCTGTGAAGATTAACTCTGTCTTCTTTATAACTCTCAGTCCTTGTTAATCCAAGCCCAACACAAGTATTGGGGGGCTGCTAGGTTGTCCCGCCACAGCTGTCTCCTCCTGGCTAAATGAACCCTGGTCCCTCTGCCTATCCTCAGAGGTCAAGTGCTCCAGCACTTGACAATCCTGAGGTCTCCACTGAACATGCTCTCGTTCATCAAGGTCAATCTTTCTTCTTTCCCTTTGTTACTGCACTGAGAAAACTCCGCAAATATTGAGTACTGAAAGGTTTGACTTTTAATCATGGCCAGTCTGGCTGGAGAGCTAGAAACCAGTCAATTCATGGTCTCACTTTATTGAACTCCTCAGTACACTGAGGTCTCCTGAGCCACTTGACGTTTTTCGAATTGAAGCAGCACACCTGCAATTAGATGTGGCGTGCTTTGTCACGGAGATTTTGCTTCAATATTTTCTTGTATTGCTTTCTTCAGTGTAAAGGAAGCGTAAATCAAAATGAAAGGTGAGTTGTGCTTTTTGTGCATGACAACAGGAACTTCTAAATAGCTCGTGTGACAGACTTTCACATACTACTGTGCATAACTTACTGTAAATATAAAATCAGCAAATATTCTCAAAATATTATATTGGGCAAAAAAATTTGCCATTTTTTGCCATTTTTTACCATCTGACCCACTTATCTCAAATGCAAGACCTTGCGTTTATGTCTTCCCTCTGATCCAGGACAAAAATGTATGCACAGGTCAAACCAGAGCTGTGTATTCTGCACAGCGGTGACAGTTTTTGTCCATTGGAAGTTCTGTACAACGAAGGCTGACAGTAAGAACTGGATAACAGAATGTTGCTCTACCCAAGGTTTGTTTCATACCACCAGATTCAACAGGAAACAAGCAAAGAGTATATGTATAAAATCATGCCCAGAAACGTTGACACAGCATGTGGAAAACCAATAAGGAAACCTGAGTGCTTGTTACAACTGCCTTCTAGCTTTCTCCAAGCCACCGCTGAAATTTTCAAAACATCTGTACTTTTGGTTTGTATGAGAAGTGATAATTTTAAACCTCTTTGACAGAACTCAGGTCCTTTAAATATTTTTTTTCTTTGAGAACTGTAATAGAAAAGTGAGATTCTGCCACATTCTCAGTTTACAGAATAAAGTGCCAGCCTCATGGAACTCAGCAGAGAATAGCAGCCAGCAGGAAAATTGTCTTAGTGCTTCAAAGGCACCTACATCATTTAATGAGAGAAAAAATAATGAGCCAATAATAAGGCTACAGAAGCTTTCTGGGAGGGGTTGGGAATAGTGTCTCTTATTTAAAGCTTTATAGTTATGACTGAAATTACATTACAGTCTGATTTATAAAAACTAGGTGAAATCCACAGGCATGTTATTATGAGATTACATTGCCTTTACGTCTCAAGACCAAGTTACGTGATATAGCCATACAGAACATACCTTAAAATATCTTCAGTCCATGTGAAACAGACTGATACCAACAACGCTAGTGAGAAAAATCTGAAGTGTTAAGGATTTTATTGAAATCCTAAATTCCCAGAGACTTCATGTGTATTTGATCAGGGAAAGTATCAACAAAGCTAGAATTTAGTTTAGCTAAAAGTGGCAAAAAGGTACCGTTGTAACAATTATGTTACTATAGCTGTGCTTCTATATTGCCCTGTCAGACAGAGGATGACATGAAAACTTACACTTCCAAAAGGTCACTGGAGTATTTGCCCAGATCGCCTCTTGCATGTCAGCTTTAGCACTAAATCTGCCTTTCAGAGAGTCAGGATCAGTTGTGCCAGCTTGAAACAATACAAATTTTACATAAGCTATCATTTGCACCAGAGCTTCTGTAAATATCTGTTATTACAAAACTAAAACCATAAAATTCCTGAATCTAAAAGATTCATAAAAATCATACTTTTCCCCCCCAAATAATTCTTTTTAGATTCTCCTCAGTCATTACAGTAGACATAGAGCAATCAAATCGCTTTAAGCTTTTCTCTGCATTTGTATATATTAGTTTATATAAAGAAACATTTTATATAGGTGTGTGTAGCTGCAGAATATAGTTCAAAACCCCACATGGTTCTTAAAATGAAAAGATGACTTAGTCTACCAAACTTTACCCACCTTGATAGCATTCTCGGACACTAGTGCTTGCTTCTAGTTAATTGCTCCTTTCTGGGAAAGAGGGCATATCAGGGGGAAGAAAAAAGAAAGAAAAAAAAAAAAAAGCCAGACAAAGTGTCCTGATTTTGTGATGTCTGCCAGAAGGAATACTCCTAATGGACTGTTGAACTGGAACTTATATTCAACCTAGTTTGCCTTATTTTTTGTTCAATGACTGTCAGGCAGTTGAAAAATCATAAAGAAGTGTAAAGATCAGGATTTTCTCATTATGTAGATTTTTATTTATTCCAGCCAACATCCCTTTGGCAATAAGGTCAAATAAAACATTTTCATGTTTGTCTGCCTGCAAATCTTACCTACCCTATGTCTTCTTATCACTTCCTTCTTTTTCTGTGTCAAACTAATCTGAAGTCTGAATTCCTACTTAAAGTAACAGATAAACACAGATCACATTAGTTACTAGGCTATGTAGGTTTTTTCTTCTTTTGTAAGGTTATATCAGCATTTGTGGGGGAAACACAACACCCTGTCCTTTAGCAATGAATCACATATTTCCTTTTTTCCCCTCCTCTTCCTCATTCATATATTCCTTCCTAACCTCTCCCACTATCTCAAACACTCGATTCCGCTATTAATGAATGTCCCCAGGCCTAAATTAACTTTCCCTGACCTTGAAACCATTGGTGTGTTGATTTAAATATTATTTTTCCAAGAAACTTTTGCCTAAGTGCTGACTATTCTCTCGAAAAGAAATGTCTCACAAGGCAGCTCACTGAGGGATCATAATGCCACGGACCAAATGAAGGGCTTGGCGAAATTATATTGTTTCTGCTGAGTCTAATAGATTAACCTCTGACTTTTCCAATATTTAACAGTTAAAAGTGTTGGGATACACATGGCTTTTTGATTCTTTTAACAGTTGTTTCACACAAGTGCTTCTCTTTAGAGATTTTAGTTTCAATTATAAGATTCTGGAATTCAGTCCTCTTATTTCATCTGGTAACTATCACTTTCCAGAAGCAGTTAGGATTGTCATTAGACAAACCTTAAGCTAACTTTCCTTAACAGGATTTTATACGCATATTTTAACAGATTAATTTTGTCTGCCTTTCAAGAAAGTTAGACACACTTAATAATTTAGTCCATATTGATTGATCATTTACATTAATCCTGTTTTAAGTCCATATAGTACTGTGAAATATCAGGCTATTCAAAGTATCTCTTCAAATACCTTTGTCATGCTGAGATCTTTACTGCAAAGTCCTGTACCTTAGATCTACAGGAACTTGATAATCCGTTTCAAAACATAGTAAAACAATTTTTCTGTAGACCTAAACGGACAAAATTTTAGTATCTTTCCATAACAATATAATCTTAACTATCTTTCTAGTATTTTGCAAAACAATTTTTGACAGCCAGTAAATACCGGTAGTCAGCTGATTAATGAAAACATCTCCGCTGGCTCTGTGTCAAAACCTAACATGAATGCCTTTTAAATTACAGACACATTTTGAACTTTTCACTGACATGTTCTGAATTTTTCATTCATGCATGCTAATGAACAAAACCAAAACAGTTTATTTTTTTCAGCCTGTGGAAGTGTTAATCCATCACAGTATTTCTTCAGGCACAAGTAGCGTGCAGACAAGTACCATGCTGTCCACTAATAGAAGGATTGATAAGGGTGACTAGAGTGATGGCTTGATCAAATTACAAGTAATTTGTTAATTACAACATTGCTACCTAAAGCCAAAGGATCAAGGAACTTCTCCTGGAAGCTAATCTTGTGGTTGCTCAAATGAACTCTAGGGAAGGGTAACCACAAACATCTTTTGCATTCTGTAGGTATAAGACATAGATGGTGTAACCATCAGATATAAAGCAGCAAAGAGCTTTTGACATACATTTCAGTATAAGAAACCTATCCAAGACTTGGTATCATATTATTTTCTGATATCATGTGTGTTATTTTAACACAGAAGGCAAAGCTTGAGGTGATTAAATGCTGTCCCATCAGTGTAACATTGCATATTTGCTGAGGAATTTCTGTTGAAACATCAAGCACATTACAGAGAAAAAAAACTGTTATTTTGACTCCAGTACAATACGTTGCATGCTTCCTGAAAGCCAAGGTTGTAAATTATTTATAATAAATAAAGCAATTATTTAAAGTTCCATTACTGTAAAATAAAATCAAGATGTTTAGATGAGACTATCTCCTTATATACTACAGTCTATCTCCAGTCTGCTCACATTTTTTTCTTTCAGTACTTCAAGTATGTTAATTTTAAATATTCCAAACAGTTGTTGAGATTATAGTCAAAACAGTCTCATTGCTCCATCACAAGGCTGTTGTCACAGTTGATGTCTAATGTATGCCCCTTTTAATCAATAATGTTGCACAAGTTATATTTATTTAGGAGACATACAAAGTTATTTCTTGAGGTCATTTGATTAAGTGGAATGCTTTCAAATGACAACACAATTCTTTCTATAGCAGCAAATGCATTATTTTTGGATAAACCTTTTGGAAACCCAAGGAAATAACACTGCCCAAAATTACTGATATATGTAAACTTTCTTATTTCATACTTAACTGGTTTTCCAAAACCCCAATCCTATAGTAACATCTAATACACAATATAACACAACCTTTCAGGTTTCTTTACAAAAAGGTTAGCTCACTTAGATAAAAAGAAAAGGGAGGGGGGGGAGGGGGGAGAAAACTTTCAACGCCTCAGGTTAGGATACTTGGACTATAGATTAAAGTTTGAAATATATTAATATTTAATTTTCCTTTTTCCTTTAATTGCCCTTTTTCCTTCTAATGTAGAAACATTCCTTAAAAAAAAATTCTGGTTGACAGGAAAAATTTTATGCCCAGTCATTAATAGAATTAATGATGCTCTGTATAAATATTGGAAATCTCATGGCACTTTGTGTCGGACATGCACCATTTCTCCTATCCTGTACCACAGTTGAACATATCAGATGTTTGTTGCCCCTTAATCTTAAAGATGGAGGCCTTCCATCATGATATTTTTGTTTTATTTATGACTTACCCTTGTTGATGCAGCACAAGCTAACCTTTCACATTGGTTTAGCATGCCTGATGTTTCTGTTTACTACTGGGGCATAAGACGTAAGATACAGGAGGTACTATATATGTTAAATATGTGGGAACCGATGAATCTGTGTATCTGAACTGATATGTATGATGAATCTGGATAACAGTGTTGCTAGTACTGACTGCAGTACTCAGTCATGCAGGTAATGCTTACTGTAGATTGGAAAAAAGTTATTGATCTTTGTTTCCATCTTCCTTTTTTCTTTTTTTTTTTTTTTCATTCAGCGTGAAAATGCTATTTAGAGGTGCAGTTTCCATTTCTTTTCTTTGGAATGATCTTTAAAACTGAACAATATTAAAATAATCTGTTTCAGAGAAGGAACGCGTGCACAAGTAGGACAGTAAACCAAGAATTTCATCGCATATCTGGGTAGAGTTCTATAGCAAAATTGAAAAAAATCATACTTCCTCCGCTGTGTGTGTTAGCCCTCAGGGTCTCGGTTGTACGATGAGCAATATTTAACCTCGGGGAGCAGACCTATATTGTACACATATGTAATGCACTAGAAGTGAAACAGCAGAGCGACAACTCTAATACGTGCTGCAGGGCAACATCCTACAATGACAATGGAATTGCTCTGCGTCTGGAAATTCAGGGAAATCAAATAACTTACTGTTATGTGGCCGTGAAAATCTCATCATTTCTGTTGTTTTCCACTCTATCCCTTGCACTTATTTTATTAAAAATGATTTAAGTTCATCCTGGAGTAGCCACAAGCCATTTAGGCTCTAGACCCAGATAGAAAACTATTGACAGTTCAGCGCAGTACTCTTATAATGTAAAGCAGACTAGAATATGGCACTATTGCATTGCTGTGCATTCCTAGTGCTGTCCTTCCTCCTGTTTCTTCTTGCTTTCCTATATATTCTCTACCTTCATTTAAATGCTAATCTACTCTGGCAAGTGGGCTACATAGAAGAAACATAGTCAAAATGAAGGACAACTAACTTTCATGCAAGACTAGTACTTGGGCAATCTTTGTTAGAATGCAGATAATACACAGTCAGCTGGGGTTTTGGAAGGGATATTCCAAACAGAATTTAAGATTTCCTTTCGGAGTAGTTATTTTAAAACTCTGTGATTACAGGCACAGCACTGTAAAATGTATCACAGGAAAGAAACTTCTTTTGAAGCGTGCATTTAGGATTGATGATATTTCCTTTTTGTATTGTGACATTTTTCTGTCAGACCTATGCATGATGGCTTCTGCTCTAAAAGGATAATACCCTTTATATAAGATGAAAGACAATAGGGAGATAATGAAGAGAGAATCACAGAATCGTGGAATAGGTTGTGGTGGAAGGGACCTTTACAGGTCATCTAGTCCAACCCCTGCAATAAGCAGGGACATCTTCAACTACATGAGGTTGCCCTGTCCAACCTGAGCTTGAATGTCTCCAGGGATGGGGCATCTACCACCTCTCTGGGCAACCTCCGCTGGTGTTTCACCACACTCACTGCAAAAAAAATTCTTCCGTGTATCTAGTCTGAATCTGCTGTCTTTTAGTTTAAAACCATTCCCCCTTGTCCTGTCTCTACAGGCACTAGTAAAAAGTCTTCACCAATGGATGAGAGAGAAAGGGTGCAGAGTAACGTAGCAAAGTTCCTTTCAAACGCTGTTTTGTTTAGGCTGGGTTTACACTGTTGCGTTTGGTTTGAGTGGAGAGGGAGTCATGCCTTTCAATGTCCTGCAGCATGCATGAGAAAGCAGAACCAAATATTAACTTGCTCTAAAAGTTTTCAGCTGCAAGGTGGTGGATTCTTCTGGTTTTCCTTTACCTACCTTCGTACTAAATATCAAGCACTGGAGAAAAAAAAAAAAGTGCTTCTCTGTGTTGGCAAGCACAGTGCAGCAAGGGAGGGCTGTTCTGGGGTTCTGACTTCCTGGAAAACAGAAATGCAAAGTTCCAGATTTATTTCCAGGACCCCACATTATTAATAGGCTGCTAATGGGTTCCTGAATACTTAAGTATTCAGAAATAAAAATTCACTCTTTGATGCTCATTTGGAATATGATCACTTGATTCAATGTCAACCTATATGGCTGTTAATCTCTATGGACTAAATTCAACATAGCACATGTAGGTCAACAGACAAAACTTCCATTGAAATCAATAGCAGAAATAAATTACTCTGGTATAGCGTGTCAGTCTGCATTTGATTTGCTGATGCATGATTACACTGAACTGTTAGCTTCATTTACTTGTATTGATTGTTACTGTGAAATGCTTACTAATTGCACATCAGATTTTTAAAGGTGCCTAATGGCGTATTCTACACTAGTGTTAGAGCCCATACATTGACTGTCTGTAAACTACATTCTAGGGAGTTACACCTCTATGCCATGCCTGTTTTTTGTAATATTATGGGCTATATCATTAGCTCTATGGAAGCAGAGTTGAGAATCTCATCTGGAGGGATGGAGGAAAATCTAGCTCCATTTTCGGTGCTTGAATGCTACAGGCAAGATCAAAAAGCTTTTCTTTTCTTTTTTTTAGGAATGTGGGATGCAGGTCCAGACATGAACACAACAGTCCAAGCAGTTTGTGTCTCAGATCTGAGTTACGGAGAGGTTTGCCACTATGTCTAACACATCAATAGTTAACCTGTATTTACATGCTTAGGTCTTCAAGCAGAAATGAAAATAGTCAGACCCCTTAGATCCTGACCTAAGCCAGAACTCATTCTCCATCCCTGCCACCTTCTGGGGAGTGGGAGATACACGCTCTTGGGGCACTCGGGGAGGAAAACTTCCCTAGCAGGGCTCTGGTTACAGAACTGCTGTCAGCAGCATTCAGTGGCCATAGCTGTGAAGCTCCAAATTCAGTAACATTGATGTGAGTTGGGTTTACCCATGCAATTAAGAAAATCAGATGCAGCTCCACCCATCATCTAGAGCCCAGTCATGCCTAGAGGAAAGAATTGTCTGGTTAGGGTGAAACTGCTCAGACCTTCAGGAATTAGCCAAAATTGGGAAGTGGGTATTGTACAGGTTTGGGATTCTGTATTCTTTTTAGTGGCAACTTACATGTATTGCAATTTGATTCCAGTTTTAGGTATCCACATTTCTCTCTTGTTATTGCTATTTGTGTTTGAACTGAGACCATTCTTTACAAATGGAGGCAAAATGCACAGAAAGATTTAATTTATGTACCCAGCCTATGTGTGGATTTTCCCTTTGGAAAGTGTTTTTACTTAACTCAGTCTTTTCCCAAGCAATACTCCACTGAAGTGGAAGGAGGCTTGTGAGTGGTATGAGTAAGAATAAAACGACAATGAGAAAGAGCCAATAAAATCACTGGAAATTTATCTGACCAGTTTGAAATCTAGAAACAAGCTTGAACTTTAGCTGGTTCTTATTTTATTCAAATCACTTTGCTAATCCCTATAAAAATATAAATCATACATTTTAAGTATCTAGAGTTTTGTCTGCTTTGCTAATGTGCTCTATCTGGAGACTGTTAAATCATTCTGCAATAATATTGTCCTGGGTAACTTTGCGAGCAATGTGAGTTTAAAAGGGTCTGATGGTCAAGACTATCTGAAATGTGTCCAACAACCACAGAAATGAGATCTAATTGAGGCAAACACTGGAGTAATGTGTTAAATCTGCCAGGCTTCCCATTATAACACCAGGTAAAAAATCTCCCTTGGGCATTACTTGGCATAAGAGTTCTCAGGTCTGAGGGAAAGTAAAACATCCAAATACTCAGCATTTTTCTGAATCACAAAAATATACAGAAAATGTCACCTTTATTCTCTGCTTCTGCAAATTTGAAACAAGAGGTTCATTTATTAAAACTAAAATTTTGGTAGTAAATACTCATAGCTAACTGAATCGGAAGTGTTGAGGAAAGTCTGATATTTCACTTCAGACTTACGAAGGATTTGAGGGTACATCCTGTATGTTTACGACTGTATAACAAACCTCTCCAACAGCTTTTCTTTGCTGTCTGGGTCTCTTGCTATGGGGAGAGGAATCATTTCGGGAAGCAAATTGATCTGGCAGCCACGAGGACACTTTGCTGTGTGCTTTGGGTGTAGCTAACCGGTCCCGTCACCTTGCCTTGCTCTCTAGCTGGAATCACTGGATTGGGCTGGTCCTCTGGCCACGTCTTCAGGTGGAAAGTGGCCATGTCCTCTCCACCTCTCCAGTTTGCCAAACAGTGCAATAGGGTGGAAAAAAAATCCTTGTGGTCTGACCAGTATTGTTTTGAAAACCTTTAACTGCTTCTTGGGCTACGTTGGTACAGAAATGACTAATGCCACAACTGTCTATTGGGAAAGCACAGAGGGCAGTTTTATTGCACCTACTGCAGCAAGAAAAAGTATAAACCACAAATCAAGCTCAGGATTTGGAAACAGGTGAATTTTTTTTCTGCCAGAGTCCCAGACAGTCATAAAAGGAGGAAGGAGTGACCAGGCGACAAGCTCTATGCTCAGTCAGGAGTGATCTGGATTTCCAGCAGAAAACAGAGTAGTCTTCTTCCCCCCACCCTCTCTTGAAACTTCAGGAATACTTGGCTGCTTCTTGCCACTAATGTGGAACTGTGAACATTTGGTTCTGAGCCAGTTCTGGGGAAAGAATTGCTAAAAGAAAGCTTTCTCCTACGGTATTTCTCTGACATAGGCAGAAGTAGAAAATACTGTAAATTTTATGAGAAAAATTATTCTGTGGTGATTCATACCCCAAATGTGAAGGCCTGTGTATCGAAGAGAGCCTTTGTGTACTTAGCCACTGTATGAGAAGCTGGGGTTTGGTTCTCTGCCACCCCGATTTTGCATCTATCCTTTTGGATATGGAGTGAGGCGGCTGCCGAAGTGGGAAGTGCGCCAGCAATCCTCACCACCTGCCACAACAAGATGTTGTGACTCTGAGGAGCTCTACATCTTCTCTAATTTATATTCACAGACAAATTAGCCCTTTGCAATGTGGGAAATGGAGGAACCTACTTTTACGCAGGCTGAAAAAGAGGATCACTTCCCTGAATCTGAACTGTTCACAGTTGACTTGTTTCTATACAAATTTTATGCACCAGATGATGAACTTCAGGTAGTTAAAGGGAAGTATTACTAATATTAAATGCATTGCTAAGATCTCCTTTGAAACATGTTTTTCTAATCAGATTTCTGATTTTCTATGCTCAAACAAACTAATTTTGGAATTTCCAGGGAAAAGGATAGTGAAATTTGGAAAAGCAGAACAAAAAAACCTAGCAGAGGCTAAAGGATGAGAGATTCATGTTTATAACTAGGTGTGGGGGCAGTCAGAGAAACACCAATGATTTACAAAACCTATTCAAGTAAAAGAGAAAGATATAAAATATCCATGAAAATATTTAAGGAAAAAATCAGAAAAACACTGTCAGAGAGATGTGGCTATGAGAGTCACCAGGGAGAAGAAGTGGGAGCAAGAATGCCAATGGCCTTTAAGATAGAATTTGAATAGGCTTACAGGCTATGATTTTTCCAAGCAGCAGTGAAATATAGGAGGCCCTATATTTCTGGCTACCTTTTTTATAAAAACATACAATAATATAACAGTAAATATGAAGGAATTCTCATTATTTATTTGAGATATTAGTAGAAACTGAGAACCGCTCTCCACATGATAACGAGAAGTAGGATCTTCTAGAAGTAAAATGGCAAAAACCATCTCAAGCAAGACTGCCCTTCAGAGCAATTTATGGGGACAACATAGCTGCAGTAAGTTTACACATGGAAGAGTGGACAGCTTTGTCCTACTGGAGGCAACGGAGGAAGGGAGCTGCCCAGGGAAGGCACCAGTGGGTGCAGGATGAGCAGCCATTTCATCTTCACGTCAGCATCGCGCTGTCTGCAAGGGCTCTGCTGCTTTCCCCAGCACCGTGCAAAGCTGGGAACTCTTACATTGAGGACAGACCCTTACTATTCTGCCTGCTGGCAGTCAGCATGGATTGCATGTACTGCAAACACACATTTTGCACTGGTTTTGCTTTATGAAAGAGACAGAGGACATGCTCCGAGCTGCACTTGATGCAGCTAACTAATCTCAAACACCCAGCAGGGATGTTTGACGTAAACAGTTGCAAACAGAGCTGCCTGCACATTTTCAAATGGATTTTTATTTAGATGTATACATTTTACATGCCACTGAATATATTCACAAAAAACTACCAGTTTTCTTTTTTTCTCCTTTTGTCTTCCTCTATTTATCAATTCCTGCCCATATAGAGAAAAGCGGAGAAAAGAAAGGATTAGTGACAAAAATAACGTTAAAATAAAGAGAAGTTATCAAATCAAAAAGGAAATGTTTTCAAAATCACAGCAGATTAAGAGAAATATTTGGAAAACGTCACTGAGAGAACACTGACAACACTAAAGAATTTTTCTTTTTTATAATCTGGGTGTCTTTATAAGTTCTGAGCAAAGTTTAAAGCAAAAAACAGGCAGAAAAAATGTCCATCTTGTTACTAAAATATAAATGCCTATTTGAGTGCCTAAAACATTTCAGCTGATAGGCAAATCAAGCACTAATTTCCCAGGTAAGGTTATTATTGTCTTTCAGAAATACATCTCATTCTCTAACGTAACAAATATCCATATTGTTTTGAAATCCAACCAAAAGATGGAACACAGCAATGAAAGAAATGTAAGAGATTTGACTGCAAATAAGTATTTCCTAAGCTATCGTATTTCACAGTTAGAGGAGTAGCTCTTTTTTTCCTGGTTTTTTTTTCAATACAAACCTTTATGTGTAGACTTCTTGTTTCTATTTCCATGAATGTCTTTTATAAACACTTGTAGGACCAAATTCTGCTACTTTTCTTTCTGTTCCTTCCTTCTGTCCCCATCCTTCTATTTTTTTCCAATCAAAGAGACAGGACCAATTGTTAATGAAGGCAGAATTTGGGGCTTGCTTTGTACTTCTAAACACGTCTCTTTTCCCTGAGACCAGATCTAATGTATTCCCTTGTTGAATTTAGAACAAAGCCATGGAAACTGAGTGACTTACTTAAGTCTTAAAGAGTTGCCATCTCATTCAAGGCATGAACCTTGAGTTTAGTGTGTGCGCCACAGCTGCAAAATTCAGCCCTTATGAACCCACGCTACTCTGGAGTGGATAGTAGATCCTACACCATCTCCGTAAAAAAACCTGGTATGACAAACTTTTTGTCAATTTCTTTAACGTGTGTGAAAAAATATTATTGGTTTAGTAATGAAAATATTAAACCACAGTCATCCTTCACAATTCACTGGTCTGCTTTCAGTTGAATCCCCATAACCTTGGAAATCTGGAAAGCTGAAAATGTGTAAGAAAGCTCCTTTTATTTTAATTTTATACAAATTATCTGTTGCCCTACACATCTGTAAAATTTAAAATGAATGCAATTTGTACACTTTAAAAAAAAAGTTAGAATTGAGTGAAATGTACCATGGTTTTCAATTGCTTTCAATTACCATTAAACCTTTTTGAGAGCAATTTGCATAATGTTTCATAAACATGTAGGCAGATTAACCTTTTTAGTTAATTTATTCATTAGCAGTAAAAATTCAAAGCGCCTCTTATGAGAAAATAATGTCTTGCTGTTAAATTACAAGGAAACAAAGCAATTGGGACATAGTTGCCTCAGTTCTCCCTGTGTCAAAGCACAGAATAGTAGAGAAAAAAAAAGCTTTGCCTGTTAGCAGAGTGTTGATTAAATCGCCTGTTTGTGAACAATTAGCAGTATTACAAGAAGATTAGGTGAAGTATTAATTAGAGATGGGGTAGAAGAGTCCTGCCTGGAGCAGGTACCTGCAAATATGGGGGAACAAAGGATGAAAAAGTACGAGAAACAACACAGGGTTTGACTCTTTCCTGCCTTAAATCTCTTATATTCTGTGACAGGAAAATGTGGAAATTTTTTTGTCATTTTGTGGTCCCTTTGCATGTCTGTAACTGGCTGCTTGGGATAGAAAGGAATGGCCACATTCCTTTCTCCCCAGTGTGGTCTCCATCCTTCGTTTTACCTCTGAATGAATGAATTCTTCAAATGTTACATCATTGTCCACATGTAGGAATGAAAAAAGGGGTTGAAGTTTGTACACAGATGTAGTACTTCACTAGCCAGGTTCTTCAGTCATTTACTGCAACAGGTGATTAAACCCTTTGCAGGAGCTGAAAATGAATCATTTGGAGATTGGCCTTGAGGAACTGGTGGGTCTGTCACTTTGGGTAAGATTATGCAACATTTGGTGACACAGGCGAGAACAGCATGTAGAAGGCAGCCTCTTAGCTGATGAAGATAGAGCTTGAATGAGGAGTCCTACAATTTACACTAGTTTTGGACCTATCCTTACATCTCTTCATCAAGAAATAAAATGAAACCTTTCTGCACATGTATAAATGCAGGCTGATCTCAGCTGACACGTGCTCTGTCCTATGTAATAATGCTATCCATTGTCTTTGCAGCGTATCCAAAACAAATATACTGTTACAATGAGTGTCCCCATCTTTATCTTCTTTGCTCAGATATACAAGTGTGAATGTGTAGTTTGACACATCCACAACATTACACAACTCTGTTAAAGCTATCATAACTTCCAATCTTAAATTTCAGGACAACTGAGCTGATATTTTTTACACTTCCCTCTATCTTTATATGGCTTTACATCTGGAAGAGATATAATAATCAAGATTTCAAAGTTAAGGAAATTCCGCACACCCTTCTGGTGACTCAAATTAAGCAGATTATACAGATGACATGAGAACGCAGGAATCACAAAGTGCACAAGTACACAGAAGTATTAGATTACCTAACAGTAATTATTATTCATGGTTCTCTTGCACTGCTGTCATGTGCTGCTAATGGAATGTGGTTGACTTAACTGATGCAAGCCAACCACAAAAGCTGCAACAATCTCAAACCAGTGTCTGGAAAGAGCTCATAAAAATAAATAGATTCTCTAAAGAAATTTAAAACAGATTAAATGTTTAAGGATGACTCTTTAGCTTTTAAAATGTTTACCACTTGTCTAGTTGAGCTATCTTTTAAAAAGCTGTCCTCTCTTCCAATGAACAAACACAACAACAACAACAAAATATCACAAAATGAAACGACGTATTCATAATTCAGGGCTCTAAAAGTCTAGAGAAAGGCACAATGCTTTTTCTTAGAAAGGTCCTATGTGAACCCAACACTGTATTTGCTGGGCTTTTTTTTTTTTTTTTTTTTTTTTTTTAATGCTTTATTAACCACTGAAAGTGGCTTTGAAATAAAATTGTAGCACAAACGGAAAAATCCTGGACTCTGTCCATATTTATGGTCAAATAGGTATCTCACAGAAAACAAACAAACAAAAGAAAAAACAAACAGCCAAACAACTCTTGTCACAATTACTGGAGAGTAGATTCAAATCACAGATGAGTCTCAATTTAAAACCTCTTTAGTGTTGATGTTTTCTCACTCAGATCAATTTTGCTCCCTGTCAAGCCACTGTCTGAACTCCCATTAATGATTATCCAAAGGAGGGAAGACATTTTCCCAAGACGTATCTGTCTTCCCTGGGTTTTGTGTTCCACTACAAACCTATGCAGGTGGTTATATTGCCTTTCAAACAGAGGTGAGACTACCCTCCCCTTACGGCTGTGCATTGATTGCAGAGTAACGTGCAGGTGTAGCTCTTAGATGATAACTGGGGACTGCAGAAATGCCCACAGTGTGAACTGAGGTAGACCCCTACTGATTCCTTTATCAATAACATCTCATTAACAGGTTGCCCAGAGAGGCTGTGCAGTCTCCATCCCTGGAGGTTTTCAAGACATTACTACATGAAGCCCTGGCTTACCTGGTTAAATCTCCTAGCTGACCCCATTTGGACTAGGGACCTCCTGGGCCTTACTTTATGACTCCATGATGACGAGGCCCTTCCAAGAAGGGCAAGAGAGATTTGTGACCAGAAAACTAATCGGGCACTTGCAGCAGACAGAAGGAGCAGGGCTGTATCACCAGGTGTGAGCCCTCAGTCAAGCAACACTGGATATGATTTTGCTGAGTATGTGAGAGCTGCATGCTGGTTTAAAACAAAGAAACAAACAAACAAGACACTTTTCATTCCATATCCACCTAGCATTTTTATTTGGTGTGAGAATGATCATGTTGTTGGTGTTTACATATCATTAGTAGCAACCAAGTTAGGTTCTAATAGAAAGACAATTTTTCCTTTTTCTTGCTGGCATTTCAGATGCTTCTTTGCCTCCCTGCCTCTGATAATGATGTACAAGGCACTCAGCTCATGGACAAGAAGCAGGATGGGGGATTGGTCACAGAATAACTAACCACACCTGGTTAGACTTATGCTCCCTGGTCAGACTTATGCTCCCATACACGTTGCTAAAGCCTGTCCTGTGAGAATGATGCAGCCCCAGACAACACTAGAGAAGCATGCAATGTCAGGGATTGACACGGTTAAATAGAAACCCACCAGGAAAATGGGGGTTGTGTCTTTGATAGGTAACACATTCTAGGAATGACTATCAAAGACCTGCTCCATGACTAAGAATTAGCAATCAATGAGCCTAAAAATAGAAATAGTCTGCCATATACAAAAATCATTATGCTTACTATTCTGCAAGACTGGTAATGTAGGGTATGCTTTCTAAGAAAATACCAAGCCCTTCACATATACGACTACAAAGGTTGTCAGACACCCTCTCTAGACTAAATGGATGTTTCACTGGATGTTTCTGCCAGGTAATAGATCTGTATTCTTTCTATATCTGTATCAGACACATCATTCCCTACAAAGTGCTGTGAAGTAGCTGAAGCAATCACCTTAAACGTGATAGTAAATTTCAGTTATATGAACCCTGAATATTGAATGTAGGAATAAAGCCTACTTCAGGAATACTTTGCTTTGACTTTGATCAAGAAGTCAGGTTGTAAGATCATAAAATGTTGAAGTCAGCACCATACAGGGTCCTAATCCTCCTGACAGGATCCTGAGTGCTGCTGTATTCTCAAAACCCTCTAAGCAGCATTTAATACTGTAACTATGGCATTTGGGGTTTTTTATGGGAAAAGGATTGTAATTAAAAGGAAAGCAAAGCTCACAGCCATTAATAAAAGGGTTAAACACCATGCCAAATGGCAGCACATCGACTTAAAACACTGGGGGGAAAAAACAGAAACCTATTTTAATTTTGAAGCGCCTGCCCTGAACAATTGCATATCCACCTTGACAGGAAAAGCTTCTCTTAATGTCTCCTCTTGGAGTCGCTTCCATTATTCTCCATCCGTTAAGCATAAATCGTAGGAAATTAGACATATTTTAAGGGTCACAAGCTCATTTCCCTCTTACAGCATGGTATAAAGTGTTTAAATGTAATGTAAACTAGTGTCTATTTAATCCAATGGCACTTTATAAGCATTGTAATGCATTTGTTTATTTCAACATCCAATTCCAAATGTAGACTCCTCCTGTCCCCCAAGGAATACACAGACTTGACTGTATGTTTGCGAAGGAAATACCAGTGTTCTACCAAAGAGCTCTTAACAGAAACTACTGAGCAAACATGATGGAGATACAGCCAAAGGGATGACCCTGCTGTCATAGATGAAATTAGATGGTCAGTTATTTTCTAAACCAACTTTATTTTGTCAGAACACATTAACTTACCCAATTTCAGCAAATACTGTATTTTTAGTCAAAATAAGGTGATTGTATCTTGTGTGCCACAGAACAGCTTACAGTTAAGTGGTCTCTGCACTCACAGGCCATACAAAAGGTTAAGATTCAGTCTCCTCACTGTCTCAATAAACCCAGGACCTGGACAGAAATCTCTGTCTTGTCCTCCAAAGTGCTCTAACTTCATTATTCTGGATTGGCATTGTACCCATTGGATTTGCTCCATGATATATAAATAGATATTCATTATTAAATATTTATAAGGGAAAGTAATTAAAACTGTTTTCTATATCTTTGATGAGCTTTCCTGTCACTGGAACACAGAGCAATTATTAATCTTGCTGTCCTACAACTCATCTTCAACAAGAAGTAACGTGGAGTCTGGTCTGCATTGTAGCCTGGTGCTATAGGATGCTCACAGTTCAGGCCAGTAAAATCCCAACCAAGCACAGACAGGACTTCAGCCCAGACCTTCACCAAGTTTTGTAACTATTAGTTGGAGTATCAGCTTTTATGTGTCCAAGGGAAGGGCTGATGCAGGCACCTGTCTCACATCTGAGTGCAGAGCTGGGGGAGGCATTGAACTCTCTTTCGGTGGAGGGGGAGAAACCCTTGCTCATACGCTCACATTTCACAAAGTTGGCTACTGATAGGACTCTTATTTTTTGGTACCTAATTCTCTTTATAAGCAACGCAGACTCATTGCTATTTCAGCCTCACAAAGACTACTGGATAAAATGGCTTCTTGTCTTGACATGACTAACTGGTTAGCAATTAGTTTAGCTTTTGCAGTTGTTTCCGTTTTATTCTCAGTTGATTAGGTAGCTTTTGGAATATATATATATGTGTGTGTATACATATATCCTATACATAAATATATAGAGGCTTAAAATTTCCTGAATGTTTAGCAGATGTAATTATTCCCTTTGAAAATATCTTCTGTAATATACTATGTATTCTTTGTTAAATCTTTTACCTGTCTGATGAAGTTCTTATTTTTTATATATTATAGCTAGAAACATGAGCACATAGTTCAGGTGCCCACAGAGATGCTGCTTATAGTTGTTTATTCACACAGAGATATAGAACTAATGACAGAACAATCTAATGGTCTGCATCATTTCCTTTTGGATTATTTATGAATAATCTGCATTTTGGTCTACCAAGACTGGAACAAGGAAGCAGAAGCAAAAAGAAACACACCAATAACCCCGCACTGGAAAGTGTAGGATGGTGCTCTGGCATGCCGCAGCACGTGGCATGTTCGGGGAGTCTGTGTATTTCTGTATGTCCTACAAATTTCCTTCCTGTCCCACTTTCCTTCCTTTTTTTCCTTCCCCCTGTTCTTTCCACTTTTCTGACTCCCTGTCTCCCTCGCCTTCCCTCCACTGCACCCTTCCACCCCCCTTAAACCGCTGACTTGGTCAGGTACCTAACCCTCAGGTTTGCAGCGTGAGATCTGAAGAGTAAAACCACGAGTAGCCATTGAGCTTACGGAGCCAAAGGAGCGGAGGACACTCTGTGCCTAGCAGTAGATATCCTGGGACCTGAAGGTTTCAAACACTTCCAGATTTTGGTCTTGACAGAACTTGGATAGACCTCTCTTATCTGAAATTTCTGAATAATTTTGTATTTACAGGGTGCATTTCGATCATGGACACCTATGTTCCTATTATATGGTAATCGCTGTTTCATGGTGATGGTGTTTTATCTTGTTGTGTCTTCTCTGTGGGTAATTCTTGAGTTATTAACACATGCTGTAAAATAGTGTCTGTATGTGTGCACGCATGTGTGTATTTTGCTCTGGCTTTGTAATAGCTCTGAGTGAATTCACCTCTAAGGATTTCTAAAGTGATTTAACATTCCACTTCCTACAATAACAGCATATTTCCACAGGAACACTTAATTATTCTAAAGGTTTATTTGGTTTCATACTCTTTTTATCTGTCATGTAGCTATTTTATGCTTCTTCCACTTATATGAATTTAGACTGTTTGTTTTAAGTTTCTATAAACACAGAATAAAGAAATACTGAAAATAGCCATTAGCTTAGAGTGCTACATCAATTTAAAACTTGATTTAGATGTTACCATAAATGAAATAAATGGAAATCAGCACTAGGTGAAGCAGAAGAGGCTGAATATAGCAAAGTCACTGGAAGCTAAAAATCTACACAGCTGAAAAATTCAGGGTACAAAAACAAAATTAGGGCTGCTGAGGTCTCTGAGGGAAATGAGAAGGGGCTAATGTTTTATTCTTCCATTACTGGGTGAACATTTACATTATTATTAATAGGCCATGTCTCAAGCAGTTGGTTTTAAAATCTAATCCCTCAGGAAGAAAAAAAAAAAATCACGCTTTCTGTAATGGGAGTAAAAAGGAATAAGGGGAAAAAGGTGAGAACATAAGGATTTGGTTCTAAATGATGAAAGCATAATACTGAGGTTAATAAAAAATTCTTCGGCTATATATGAAAATTCTTCAGCTTTGTTTGAGACTGGAGCCATTTTTAACCATGACCTCATTATCATTAAGGATTGCAAGGCCCAGATTTTGCTTGAAGCATTAAAACCCAGTACAAAATGAACAATAAACAGTCACAGTATCTGTATTAAAGATCTATATTCCGGTGTTGAACTTGAGGACTGGAAGACAGATGAACAGGAGCTAAACTCCGTATTTTCCTTATACCATGTAAATATGATTTCTCATATTCAGCCCTCAGCAAAGCAGCTTGCATAAACCGCTTGTGCTGACCTTCATCTATTGTGGTGCTGGGTTTTTTCTCACCCTGACAAATTCCTCCGAAGTATCTATTTTTTATCTGTGCAAGGACAGTTATTAACTATAGCTCTTTGTGGCAGGATGAGTGGTAGGGTACTCCAAATACAAGGTGTGATTCTGGCCCACAGGTTTCTGGTATTTATTTTCTGAATTTCAAGCAGTCATCGGAGGACCTTCCAAGTGTTGTGAGTGCAGCAGACGAGCGGCCTGAACTCGTGTTTTACATCAACTTGCAACGACCACAACAATAAAAAAAAAAGAAGGGCTGAAGTCACTTTCAAGCACGAAAATCCCAAACTGATCCCAACAGAGGCAAGCCTGGTGACATCTGTAACACACGACTGAACATGAGGCACAGCTTGCCAGGCACTTTGTTGCCTTGAGACGGTGTTTTGTGAGTCACTCCACCAAAAGCAGGAGGGATACTTATAAAGCAAGTACTATATCTAAGTGGTTGAACTGCTTCCCAGCTCTGTAACATCTGAATACCTTTCACATAAACTGGGTCACAAAGGCTGCAGAAATTCATCTGCCCTTTGGCACTTCTCTTTTGAGTTACAGAAATGCTTCTTTGCATGAAGTGTTTTGATAGCTCAGGCGGGAGCAAGGTTGGTTTATATCATGCATACGCCTGTGTTTCAGGTGGAAGTCTTTTATCAAGGACAAAGATTTGGCAGTATTCCTGAAATGTAATGAAACGCCAGCTTTGTTCTGGAGCCTTTGGAAGTTTATTCCACAACCAATTCCACCGGGATGTACTTTATTAGCGTGTGTCAATGCTAAATACAGCCTATAAGCAAATTAAGCCCCTCTTGCACATTCACAGAACTAGGACAGAACACCGTGGTGCTGCCCAAAGAAGCAGTCCTCTCCCCGCTCTTATCCTTGGGTATTTCTCACCTCTTCTATTCATCAGCAAGAGCTTTCAGGTGGATACTTGGTCCCTCAGTAGGATCCAGGAGCTGGCATGGCTAAAAACTAATCTTTGAATCTTTACATTATCCCCTTTGGTCAGTTTAATTTCGAGCCATCTCAGATGTGGATTTCTGAAATAAGTGTGGGAAGAGGCCTAGACTGCCTGTCCGTCTTCACAGCTGTCGAGATTTATGCAGGCTTCAAGTGACTATATAACCACAGCTTAAATTAGGTTAGTTTTCACTGAGCCTCTGCTCCAGACAAGGGAGAATGCGTGGCTGCTGTGGTGATTTACCATCTGTAACAGGGTAACGTGGGATCCCTGAACTGCCTTCTGGAGGAACCTGAACGTAGATGCCTGAAGTTAATACTCCCCTTAATGTGAAAACTCACTTTATTTTCAACTCTCACATGTTTTAGTCAATGCTTTATGACTACTCTGGTGTAAAGCTAGTAGAATCTGGCCCAGTGTCCTATGAACTCATGCTGGCAGCTTGCGAAGGATGTAACCTGATTCTGACATTTCCCCTTCTACATTAGAGGGTTATCATCTATTTTTCTTTGCATAGGTCAGAAATGTCTAAAGATTCACCTTTCAGAATGAAAAGGACCCATGAATACCAATGCAACTGACTACACAACATCAGTGAAAACATTTCCACCTCAGTAAAGAACCAAATGGGAAAAGCTTGTCAAAAACACTGGCATGCACTGTGACTGAAAGTGCCCTGCAAAACCCTGTAAAATGGGAGTTCCGTACTACCGCTGACATTCACTCAAAGTGTATTGTATTGTCTGTTTTTTTCATTCTCTCCGTGGGGCAAGAAGGTGACATATTCCTGGTGTCGGAGTTCGCTTTTTGCATCTATGTGTTGTCACACCTGGGCTACGTACAAACGTGCAGCCTAGGAGAGCCTCTGGGCTCCCAGTCACCCTGCACCCCGACTGACACCGGGGCAAGGCTGGGACTTGTACTACACGCCCTTGTTTCTGCAGAAATGAAATCCAGGTGGGGGCACAGACAGGAGCTACAAAATGCTCCATCTGGAACCTGAGCAGGTATTTCAGCATGTGCTAAAGACACGCTCTCAGGTCACATTAAAACATGGTCCTTCCATAATTGATGCTATTTTTTCAATAGCTTCTCCAATTTGTACTTTTCCCAAAGCAAGACAGAAGTTGATATTAAATGTACCATTTTCTACCAGGAGATTTCAGCTATCAATATGCGGCATAAAGGCTCATAGGATAATCATGTCTTTTAACATTCAATAATTACACTTCTGCAATTCAATCAATTTGGGACTCAGTATAGACAGGTTGGATTGTTTCTATTAATTGCAAAAAAAGCACAGCCTTATTAAATACATTTTGAACATGTTCCTTTACTTCTAACCTTGCAAATCACACAAATGCACTACTACATCTGGGATATTGCTGGTAGGCTGCTAGTGTGTGCTGGCTTTAACACGGGAACAAATGGCAAAGCGGAATTTGCCCCTTTCCCCCCACTCAGACGTGCAGCCTTACACCAGTAACAATGCTCTCACCGGTTTCAGAAGCTCCGTTTTCCCCTTTCTGGGGGCTCTCCACAGAAAAGGAAGCGTGGCTTGTCCAGCCCTTCACATCAGGCCCGTGCAGAAGGCAGAGGATTTTTCAGGAAGTTACCGTTTGATGAATCTAAGGGGGAAGAGCCTTTGAAGTAGATGAGGCATGTTCCAGAGGATATCGTGTTGGCTGTGTGCCTGTTATCAAGGAATTGTACAGGATGCATATTCAAAAAGTTTCCTGAAGGGAAAAGCAGAATGTGTTGGGCTGTCTGGGCAGATTTGAGTCATTTACCTGGAGTCAGGGCAACATCTCAACCTTTATGAAAGACAGACATGGAAATGTAGATTTTTTTCTTCCCAAGGGGATAAAGGAAAGTTGGGCTGAGAGTTAAGACTAAATGTCAGAAGCTTCGACTGTCGTGTTAGCTGATAGAAAATAAGAGAAACCTATTTTAGAGGGGGAATGAGAAAAGGGTAGGGGGAAAAAAAAAAGACAAATATGTTAAAAGGAAAATGTTTGGAGGGCACATGTTCCTAACAAACTTTAATTTGGATAACCTTGTAGCAATATGCCTATTTAAAAAAGAAAGAAGAAAATGAATGCAACAGCCTTCTTTTTGACTAAATAAAGAAAAAAAAAAATGTGGATATTTATATAATGACTGATACAACAGAAACTATTACTCAAATGACAGACCAGTATGACAAGGCCAGATATAAAGACTTAAAGTATGCGGACTGGGGAGTTTTCCAGGGACTAAAATACAAAAGCAAGATGCATATTTATTTTATTGTGTGGCCATATGTTTCCATTAATGAAAAAGACCAGAGAAGGCTGCTGAAAGCCAAAGAGATAACAGGAAAAATGTTGGTAAGGTATCTTTGAGGGAAAATTAAAACAAAACTTTTGGAGCAGATGGAGACTTAGAGAAAACAATATGTTCCCTAATATATATCCTCAAACATTTTCACTGGAAAACAACTAACCACTTCTGTTAGAGCCTGGCATTACAAGGGTTTTGAAGCGGTTGGTTCTTCTGGATTTCAGACTCTCTCTGATGCTGGAATAGTTTATTTAGAACGGAAAATTTAGTGGAAAACAGAAGCAGCAAGTTCAGACCTATATTATGGAAAAAAAAAGAGACCGAAATGGAAATCGTCTTTTGTACAAATAACCTGGAAGAGAAAATAATAGAGTAGCAAGATATATGATTATAGTTACCACTAAATTGTATATTAATCAATGTTTCTGTCAATAAAAATTCCAAAATCAATGCAAGCATCTGAAAACTCATTTCTATATGATCTAACAGACAAGAAAGAAAGCTGTAACAAGTCAGCTTCTGTCAAGAGACACACTAATCATTCTGCTTATTCTGTTAATGAAATCAGCAATGGCCAAAGGATTGGAGATAGTAATTAAAAGCTAGGTAACTGCAAATGTGTAATTAACACAAATGTGTATCTAATTAAGCAAAGCCTATCATGTGATGCCAGACTCAACAGAGGATAGTAAAACCTGGGTTTGACAGCTGATGGGCCTGATGAGTTTTTCAGCATTTGATCTGCAGTGTAGGGTGGCAGCAGTGGATGAAGTGGTGGCTTGTCTTCTCCTCTCTGCTCCAGACACATTGTGGAGAACCTTCGGGGGGAGAAGTTTGGGTTTCTTCTGGGTACCAAGTCTGTGAAGCTGGGGCTGCCGTTTGGACTCGGGTAAGTGTGAGGTACGTGGTAAGCTTGCAGTGTGGGTGGAGGCTGGAAGAGGTATATTTGTTACCTTTGGGTTTAGATATCTGTGTGCATGTAGCTTCTTCTGAGCTGTGTACTCTCACCCCTCTCCACGGTAAACAGGGAGAAGTGACACTTCTTAGGGGTAGTGTATTTGTTTAAGGATATATAGAAGAATCGCATCTATAAGGGCATGAATCATACTGTACAAACACTTTATGGTTGGCTACAAAAAAAAAAAAAACAAAAACCAAAAAAAAAAACAGCTGAAGGAGGCTGGAGGAGGTGTGGGTGCTCACATCTGGGTGGATCAGCCCAGGCTGACAGCAGCAGGGGTCCTGCTTCTAGCAACAAATATATCCATCGCCATCTCTGAAAGGTGATGAGGCAAGATTTCTCGTGACCTAGGCAATATTGTGAGGCTTGCATCAGACAGAGCTAAACGTGGTCAACTGCAAAGCAGGTGAAACAAGAGGGACCATCTTGTGGAGACAAGGAAGGGAAGATTTATTTTCAGGTGTTTATTTAATCTGGCCCATTGAACTGCTGGGGTCTATGCTGTTGAAAGCGTTGCTTTCCTGTTTCTATACGTATATGCTTATGACTTCTGAAATACAGACTTTATTAAATATGAGACTGTTGATGCCTATTGGTATTTATGCTTCAAAAGTACAAAGTAAAATATGGGGTGTCAATTCATACAAAGTTTTTGATGAGTTAGAGTCTGGTCACACCAAAGCCACTCCTGTGCTGCCCTGGCTCCTAGGAAAGGCTCTGCATGTGCGTGAGGAGCTCACGGAGCCAAAGCTGCTGCTGAGGTATCTCTGCTCTGTCAAGCTTGACTCCAATAAGCTTCTCTGAAGACAGAATGGGATCCAGAAAATCTTGGTTCTTACTCTGAAAAAGACTTCCCATGTTTTCTTGGTGATTCTCATAAGAATCTAGGCACTACAGACAGTAAGAATTTCAGAAATGCCTTTCAGAGCTCCCTGATATTGTGAAAACAGTCTCCACAACCAGCTGCTCATGGCTCCAGCATTCAGCCCTTCACGCTGTTACAGATGGCAATAATATTTCTATTTGCTGGTTTTTCTACATAAACTGTAATTGTTCTGGGCATGAATGTGTATGTATTATGAACTGCTCTAAATACTGCAACATCGACAAAAGTAAGTAAATAACAATTACCTGTGCATATGGAGTTTTAAAGAGATACAACTGCACGCTAACCAACAGAGAACTTACTATTGAGTTTACGTGGTGAGGTTTTGGTAGCAAGGGAGCTGCAGGGGTGCCTTCTTGGCTTCTGTTAGAATTAAGTATGTATATATACTTATATATAATTCTTTTCAAATATATTCAGCTAGAAGGAAAGTGGTTGTAATTTTTTTTTCTGGGGGTTTTATGGAACCACACAAGAATTGAGGCAGGAAGGCACCTCTGGAGTGCGCCCAGTCCCACCATTCTGCTCAGAGCAGGTTGCTGGGGTTTCAATATCTTTAAGGATGTAAACACAGCCTCTCTGGGCAAGCCTTAAAAGAAGAAATTATTTTTTCTTGTGTACAAATTTAATTTTCTATATTTCAGTTTATTCCAATTGCCTCTTGTCCTGCTACTGGACATCACTGAGAAGAGCCTCACTCAGTCGTCTTTATGGTTTCCCACAAGATATTTACACACATATTTACAAGATGTGGGGGTTTTTAAGTTCACTTTTGTTGCAGAGCAATGAAAATATTTTTTGTCATTAGTAATTCTTTAATATTTCAACTATAAGCACATTTAAAAACTTTATGTACAAATTTTAACTTTTAAACATTCAAAATAATCTTTTAATCATTTTCTTCAAGCCTCTTACAAATTTAAAAAAATGCTTCTACCAATTATAACAAGCTTTTCTTAGATTAATAATATAGTTATCAAAAAGTTTCTAGCATAATACATCAAATGATGTTTTAATTTATCTAAATATCCACTAATTATTTGGCTAGTTCTTAGATCAGGATCTGTAGTAGAAGTTTATAGCTACCTCTGTGTGATTTTGGAGGTGAACTATAGGAGAGATGTGCATTTCTCCTGTTGCATGTGACTTACTCTAGGCATTTTCTAGAGGTTCCACTCATTGTATGTCTTGTCACTTCTTCTTTTCAAGGGGTTTTGTAGTATTTTTAATATTATAAGTATAGAGAGATCAAGCCTGGCTTCAGCGGTTAGGATACTTCATTAGCTGTATTTGTAGATGCAGCTCTACCAATTATAGAGGAATGCAACTCCCAGCTTTAGTTCTTTCTGTTTCTGAGCAATCATTAGTCACAATGAAAGTGTAATAATAAAAACTGCATGCTTAGTTTTGACATATTATACCATATTTGCAAAGAGCTGAATAAATCTATTGAAATTCATACATCATATTTTAAATCAATAGTACTAAAACTTGTAAGCCCATTTTTCAGCTCACAGGATGCTTATAAAATATTTTATTTTTAAGCATAGACATTATTATTCAAAACAAGAAGTATATTGGAATTCAGACTCTACATTCTGATATTAATTTATAAAGTATTGGACAGTCATAATTCAAACTGCTGCGAATAGTTCTGATTGCTTTCATAAATCATTTTATTAATTCTAGCTTGAGTATAAGCTAATAAACAGGTCCATACTATGCATTTTCTTGAAGCATAATTTTAAAGTTTATCTTAGGAAGGGGTTTTCAGCTTTCTGTGATTAATTCAATTTTTATAATCTTAAACAATGACTTTTTAGACAGAAAAGCTTCCCTTCATAATCTAAATTATCCTTTTTGGCACTATTTGTTTAGGATTCATCTATAAACCACTTTGAAATGTGGACACTTCTCAGATGGAAATGAGTTGGTTTTAGACAATACCCACAAGTAAAGCACAACAGCTTCAAGCAGGAAGCAAAAGTGAATAAAACTGCAATATAAAATTTAGTGTGAATATAGCTCTGCAGAATAAAAGTTATCATGGAAAAAAAAATTAATCCACAGGTTACAACAAAGCAATTCTGTTTTATTGCCTAACACCCACACCTGTACCCCCAAAAAGAAAGGATTTTTTTTTTTTTTCAAATGCTAGTGGAGCTACAAACTATACTTAAGAAGAATCAAGATGGCAAAGATCTTAATTTATACAATCTGAGCTTAGCAACCGTTCTGTTTGAGGCATGTGCAGGTTTGTACTTGCATAGTTCCATGCTTCCTGACAAGATTGCCACTGTCACCTTGAAAACAAAATCTGCTTTCAGTCAGCTTCAGAGCATCTTACCAGTTCCATGTCACCCATCCAGACCACCTTCATTATTGTTTTACACTGTAGCCCAGCCCTTCCAGTAAGCTACATCTCAATGTTTGACGAGTTCTTTGCATTAGAAATTAATTTGTGGTAATCGGCAGGAAATACACTTAGCAAACAAGGCATTAAGTTTCTGAAAGAAAGTGAACGTTTGGTAACTTAATAATCTTCCTGTATATGTATATTGTCCTAGTTTCAGCTGGGGTAGAGTTAATTTTCAGTAGCTGGTGCAGCGCTGTGTTTTGGGTTTGGTACGAGAACGATGCTGACAGCACCCTGATGGTTTAGCTGTTGCTGAGCAGGGCTCACCCTCAGTCAAGGGCTTTTCAGTTCCCCGTGCTCTGCCCGTGAGCAGGGGCACAAGGAGCTGGGAGGGGGCACGGCCAGGGCAGCTGACCCCAACTGGCCAGGGGGACATTCCATACCATGGTATATCATGCCCAGTATAGAAACTGGGGGAAGAAGACGAAAGGGGGGACGTTCAGAGTGGTGGCGTTGGTCTTCCCCAGTCCCCATCACATGTGCTGGAGCCCTGCTGCCCTGGGGATGGCTGAGCACCCCCTGCCACGGGCAGCGGGGAAGGAATGCATGGGCTGGCTTTGCTCGCACACGGCCTTTGCTTTCCCTGTGAAACTGTCCCTATCGTAACCCAGAAGCTTTCTCACTTTCATGGTTCTGATCTTCTGCCCCACCGCACTGTGGGGGGGAAGCGGGTGGCTAGGTGATGTTTAGTTGCCAGCTGGGGTTTGATCCCAGCCAATACTGCTATTTCAGTTCGAGCTGCAGGCATCCTTACTAAAGCAGTGGATCAGAGGTCAACTAAATCACCAGAAGCCTACCAGCTCAGCACTCGGGAGTGTTATACAGGCCAGGCTAGCAACAAGACCATATATTTGTTGTGCACATTGATAGAAAATGTTAAATTATGACAACGATGTAAAATAAATAACCGTGTATACGTAAGGCATTTTCAGTATCATTACTTCTATACAAATACCTCCAAAACACTCCTTCAGAAATAGTGCAGCAGATAGATCTGTTAGCATTTAATTACCAGTCAAGTTAAATTACTAACTTAAACTAGTAAGAGAGGAGAGGACCGATAGATGCATCTCTTGTAAAGTGAGACTGTGATCTAAACATGCTGCTGAAACAGTTCATATTGAATATATATAAGGGGAATATTCTACTTGTTCTGTGCTGTCTTATGGGTAAGAGAGAAAAACTGGCATTTTTATTTTTTGCAGTGGTCAAGGATTCAGCAGGTTCCAACATGAATGAAATGATAGTCATGGAGATGATTTTATTTTGTTTCACGAAGGTAGGCATAAAGGAAGAGGCAGGGTATAAATCAAAAATTTATTATTCTAACTTCTGCACTCCAGGCTTTATCACTGATGCTCTGTTTGTATGCTAGAACCTCCCTGCCACCACCACCCCCCAACAAACAAAGAACTTCCAACTTTTTTTCTCGTGACATTATAGAAGAAAAAAGTATTTCTGGGAAAAGTATATTCAGCGTACCAGTATTTTTTCAAATGGGGGAAGAAAAATTACAGCTTCAAAAACTTGCCAACTAACTCCAACTCTTAAGTGTGTTCTCTGGGAATGTGTTTGCTCTTCAGTCATCTCCATATTCTAGTTGCAGGTTGTATAGAAGTATCTAATTTAACCTTAAATTGGCCCTAATTTAGCTGCTTTTCACTTTAAAGAATAAATCCCAACATGTGAAGTGCAGAGCTGCAGCAGGATTGTCAGCTTTCCAAGGTACACGGTCTGGAGCTTTGGCCTGGACCCAGGCCAGTGACCAGGGTCAGGGAGTGAGCTACACTAAAATTTTAAACACTCACAAAATTTGACAGCTTGGCTCAGCAACGCTTCTAATTTCAATATTGAAATACTTCTGTGTTGCACGATGTTCGGGGCAAATACTAGGAGTGTTGCTTACCCTGGGATTTTGATTTGGGGTTTTCTTTTAGGTCACGGTAGTTTTTTGTGAAGTAGGGGTACCTTTTGGAAGAGGCATTTAGGATCTTTGGAGGCCACCTCCTATTTGGGGTCATATATCCTTTGTGAGAAAGGGAAGAAGTGGGAAACATGATAAAGAGAGACTCCGTATCCATGCTGTGTTCTGCAGTATTTCCATTTGTTCCTGTCCAGTGGCATGAAAATTGCATGTCAATCGCTTCTGCACCTCAGACATTTGAAAGTACTTTTATCACGTGCTTCTGTCATGAATATCTCAGAGCTACATGCAAATACACACATTCAAACAAATGAATAACAAACGTTACCCCATCAATCGTTTAGGTTGGAAAAGACCTATAAGATCATCAAGTCACAAGCTGTACTTCCGAGGTGTTCTAAAATACTTGACTCTCCAACCATTCTATTGAAAATGGTCAGTCTGCCAGTGCCTGTATGTATGATGTAGCCTCATAATCTAGGAATACTTTGTGTCCAATGGTTTTCTGTGTCAATTCCACTGCAAAGTACCTGAACCAATATTTTTCTTGAATGTAGTTCCTTTTTACGTCTTTCAGGTCTATGACTTTTCTTGGCTAAATTAAGTTAACCAACAGTATTTCTGGTTTGAAGAAAAAAGCTTATCATTCTTTAATGAAAGAGAATTGCTAGCTGCATTTTTTTATTATTATTTTTTTTTTTTTTTACTTTTTAACTGCCAAAACCCAATCCAAAACTGTGATTTATGGAGACAGCTTTGCTCTCTGGTTCTCTTTCAGGCTTGTCACTGTCTGAACAAGAATCCCTAAAGCAGTGAAACATTAGAAATCACTTATTTATTCAACCTTTTTAGAACAAAAGAGTTTTGTAAAGATCTCAGCAAACTAAACATTTCTAAACTTAACTTGTATGGTTTAACTAATTTAACTAACAGGTTAGTTTAGTTCACATTAAAGTTGGCTGACTGTTCTACCAGAAATGCTATCCAGTTATGGCCAGCCTAGAATGACTGCTTTTTTAATAGGAGCCATAAAGACCAGGCACCAAATACTTAGCTGCTTTTTTTTTTTTTTTTAAGAGGAGAACATATTTGCCTTGACTTATTAATTTATAATCCTCTTTTGCATGGCCAGAAGTACAGCCATTAATGTAACAGATCACTCTCAAAGTTAATAAATGCTGTCTTTAATGTACTTCTCTCTAGTGTGCAACTAGGCATACAATTAAAGAGCAGAGGCATACACTTGATGATGGAGCAATCCCTTTTTGACCCTAAAAATGACCTCGTGACCATTTGACAGGGAAGTGACAGCAAAGCCCTTTTTAGAGGGACACTGTAAAAGGTGTAAGACATGTACATTGACCTGTCACAATGTATCCAAATGAGCTGTCATTCACTTTTGAGGATATTGGTTTGTACTTTTCATCATCTTGTCATTACAAATAGTTGGGTTTATTTTAAAGCATGGCATTACTTATTGCGAAATTCCCAGCTGCTGCTCTTAGGTTTTTCTTGGTTTTTAATGTTCTGTTATGTCAACATCTACTATTTTACATTTTATCACCTATGCATAGAAACTGATTAAATTCCTGCAGATACCCTGGGAAACTTTGTTAGGAGTCCAAAATTGTTGAAGAAGATACAAACAACTGAAGGGGCCTTATTGTCACAACGCACAATACTTCTAGTGCATTGCTCACTGCAGTGTTGCCCAACAGCCGTATTTTGTCTTACTCTCAACTTAGATATACCACCATAGAGCTGTTCATTTCAGCAGAGCTGAACTGATTTACGTTGTCCAAAAATTTGGTCCAGAACTGTCTTACTGAATCTGTGCTTTGTAACAATTTCTTCTTTCTTCCAGTCCCCTGGATTATACGTATTGATTGCAATTAAAATTCATATGGGGCTTTGTAATATAATGTTGCAGAGCAAAATATTTTCAGTTTGCAATTAGAAGGACTACAGTTCTCCAGGAGAACAAACACACGCAAAGTGTTTTCCAGATATATCTGTCCTTGACCATGTTACAGAATTCCTCCTGGGCAAGTAATTTAATCATCCTTTGCCTCAGCTTTCTACCTGAAAAATGGGAATAGCAGCATTTTCCAAATGCTTTCTATCAATCTTGTCTGACTAAAATATTAGTTCTACTGTGCAGCAAAAGTAATTACATTTTTACTCCGTAACCATTTCCCAAACTCAACCAAAAGTCTTATAGAAATGAGCATAACGGAAAACTTTGGGCCAAATGTATGGATTTTTCTTACTTTTGACATTTTGGTGGGAAAAGTGTAGTAGCATTCGGCTCGCTTTTTGAAATCTTTTTCAAAAGATAATTAACGAACAATTAGAATTAGAAACTAGGGAACAATTATGACATTCACAGGGGAAGAGAATCTGCAGACAGAACTGTCTGAAGGCCTCTGAACTCGCCTGTGTAACACGGTGAGACACAGGTATCTGTCCTCTCACTTTACTGATTATATTCTCTTCTTTCAGAGAGAGAACAGTGAAGCGATAAATCTGCGTCTGTTCTTTATGCATAGACAGAAACGGGGCAGAATATGTGGGAATGATATGTTAACTCAAACATTAATCTGTCATGTTAATGGATCTATTGCTTTCCCTACCAGAGAAGGCCATACTTTAATATGCTACCTTGACCAGATTTTCTTCGTTTAACTCCTAATGTGCAGTATTTAAGGGTACCACTGCGAATACTAGTATCCAAGTAACAAAAGCTGTTTGTTCTGTATGCTATTTCTCGTCCATTTGATGTGCTGTGGTACATCAATCAGTAAGATTAAATAATGTTATTTTCATAAAATCTTGGATGCTTTAATATTAATCTTAGATTATTTTTCCAACTAGCTGTGTTTCACTGCATTTATTTCCTCTACAGGTTAATTCTAATTTCAGACCAACAGAGTTTTATTGACAGAAACTATTTGATCGGGGCATTTCTCATTCCACCAGATAATGTCTGTGCATAACTGAATTTATTCACTTTTCATTAATTATCCCTCAACTGCAAGGAAGAACACTGGAGACAAAAAGTTAAGTAAAAAACAAGTCACACACTAATATCCCTGTGTGGGTAACACAAATAGGCAAATTCTTAATTAATGTTTACTGCAGTCAGTAGTAGCCTTGACATCTGTGGAGTTGGGACCCAAATTCTCTTGTTTTCTGACCACCAGTTCTCCCACAGGGTTTCATTCCCCTGTTCATCCTAAGGGGGTGTGTGTGTGTGTGTATATATATATATATATATATATGAAAGCAAGGACTTGGACACTGCAAGGTTGGCTTCAGGATATTTTCCTTCCTCACAATAGTATTTAAACTTTTAAATTTGTTGAGCTGCAGAGCAATTCAGCCAGCAGGCAGCACTTAGCTGTGTTCAGAAATCACCTCAGTTGTCCACAGCCAGAATTACTGGGCATGCATAACGTCGACCGTGTTTTTCTACGTCACAAGTAACATTTGGAGTTTTCTCTCAATATGATCTACAGCTACAGGTAGGTATTATTTCTGAGTTCTCTTTCCCAAACAATTTTCAACAATTTTGCTCTACTTTCCTAAACTATGCTGTGGTATATTTATGAGACCTCTTGAGATAATCTAACCCAATTATATGCTGAAAGGACAAGAATCTGTAAATTTCAAGAACACATAATGAATAAATTATTACATAGAAAGACCAAAAGTATTTCAAAGGTGTTCACTATGTGTGATTAAGAAAAATGTGATATTAAAAAAAAAAAAAAAATCTTACTCTTGAGATTAGCTGACTACAATGAACCCTTTTTGATGACAATGCAGTTTACATATATGGTACACCTATGTCCAAGTGACTACTGACATATCCGTATCGGCTAGAGGTAACGACTTATGTTTCATTTAAAAAAAACAAACAAACAACAAAAAAAACACAAACAAACAAAACCCCCTCCTGAACAAGTCTATTGCATGACTACAAATTTGTCTTATTTTACTTGTTATTTCTTGCATGAAGTTGTTATGCTGTAGGAAAAGTTTTGATTTGCATTCAGATTCTTGAGCCAAGTTTATAGCAGACTGACTCAACATAATCCAGTTTGTGGGAACATTCCCTCATATATCACTGAAGTGCATCTCTGGAGTCAAATTTGTCAACTATTTTAACAGCAGGCAGCAAAGCTACACAGCAAATTAGAAAAAGAAGTCAAGAGAAAAGTCATGGGTGTGGTCTGAATATTTACGTTGGGAAAAGCTTTGTAATTGTAAGTTGAAAAGAGTAGAAAATTCCAATTAAACAGAATTTGTAAGAAGTAATCCAGCTGGAAAGTAAAAAGTATCTTGTGGTTTAGGCCTATTGCTAAAAATAAAACCAGAAAATAC
Organism: Falco punctatus; assembly: GCF_963210335.1. Taxonomy (NCBI): domain Eukaryota; kingdom Metazoa; phylum Chordata; class Aves; order Falconiformes; family Falconidae; genus Falco; species Falco punctatus. The sequence goes on from NC_137587.1 coordinate 4,465,118, forward strand.
TTTTTAACTGAATTATAAGGCCATTTTAAATAGAGAGTTAAAATGCTATCAGTACATGAAAATTACTTCTCCCTGCATCTTGAATTTTCAAGCTTGTAAGGTTTCCTTGCTGAAGGAGACCTTCCTAGCTCAAACCCTTCCTGTTTAGCCAACAGCCGAAAAAATCATACAAAACCTTGAAATGACGCAGATGTCTGTTAGAGGAATGGTTTCCTTCAAGCGAACAGCACTAATGCTTCTCGGGATACTGTCATGTGAAAACCTACACTCTGCAAAGGCTAGCCTTCTTATCTTTCCATGGGACATTGTTGTCCCACTGTAATGCAAAACAGCCTTAGCATCATGTTGAAAGCTGGCACGCTGAGGGGAGTTCATGAATACAACGTTGAAGATGTAGATACAATTGAATTTATCCAAGGTTCACAAAGCATTGATGTGATAGTCCAAGTCAATATATCACAGCACCTAACAAAGAACTGTTAGGTTAAAAGTGAAAAATTAGATTTCTGAAAGGGTTCCCTCACATAATAAATTAGTTGAGATATGAAATATCCCAAGAGTATATTCTTAGGTTCTATCCGTTGATAAAGATGCCTATGGAGATTTGATTGAGGGAGGGAAAAACAGTGTAATTTTCTCTTTTTACGTGAGAAGCGAAGCCAACAGGCCAAATTGAGGACTGTCTGGAAATGAAACATAAATGAAGAAGGCCAATGAAAACATAATTACAACAATTGGCCTAGAAATAACAACAGAATTTATGAAGATCAGCATGAGCAGGGTGGGCCAGGAAGAGCTCAAACTCCCATTTTAAGTTCTGCATAAGTGTGGGAATTGCAGAGAAGATTTCCTCACGTGAAGTCTCATTTAAACCAGCCAGAAAGAGGGGGTGGAATTCATGCACATCCCAAGAGTAATGGACCACAGTGTGTTTGAAATAACACATGATTGCTGATATCGAAAAAAAACAAAGCAAGAAAAACAAGTGTCCAGGTGCTTTCCCAGAATCAGACTTTTTACTGCAAGAATTTACATGTCAATAGGGCAAACATGAAAGGAAAATAGGGAATGGTGGCACTGGTGTTGAAAGGGAAGAAATACAAAATAATGCAAAAAATAAAGCAGTCTAAGTTTTCTCTCTTTCCCTGCCTTATGCAGTAAGGTATTACAGTGATGAGAAACAGAAATACTTTGAAAAGTAGATTTCACAATATGAAATTTGCCTATTGAAATTACAGGATACTGTACTTCAAACTGCATGTAATAACAAGCTGGTGATGTTTCTTCTCGCCAGTACTATGAGAAAGGACTATAATAAAGTGTATTACAAAAATATAAAAGTTTTGAATTATGTGTTTGAAAGTCTCTGGGGATAGCTTAAGGATGTTCATCTTTGGCACTCTGTAGCACAGAAAATCAAGTGAGCATGAAGTGCTTTGGGCTGAAATCAGTCCTCAGCAGTTCAAACCTTCCTCTTCTAGAATTTTGTTTAGGAATAGTGGGAACTAATTTCTTCTTGCCATTAGGAGAAGAAAAAAAAAAAAAAAAAGAAGAAGAAAAGATGAGGCTTCCTGAGTTGCCTGTAGACCAAGCAGCTGTCCTTTTCTACTTACTGTGGAAACTAGATGTCCTGAGGGCTCTGGCTAAAATTCAGAGGGAACCAACTGTCTTTCTCAAGGAAGCTGGGTCCTGCCTAACAAGCAGCACAGCTCCATGTATCACAGGAAGCCAAAGACTAGGACAGCTGATATGAAACCCACAGGTTTCCATAGATGTGCTGATGAAACTGTCAGTTTCTTGCCAACTTTTTCAGTTATAATGTGTATAAACATTTTCACAAAAAGAAAATATTTCCAAGCAAATCAGGCAAGGAATTTGGGGTTTAGCTTTTGAGGTAGTCACCAAAATTCAGTCTCTAGGGTGCCTACAAATCAACAATGAAATCTGGTATTTAATTATTAAACTGTCAACTCAGGTACTGGAGACTCCCTCCCTCTCTGCACTCGTACCAAATTTTATGCTGCTCCATTTTTTTTTGCTGCTCAGTGAGACTCTACCTGAACTTCTTTATTAGCTTGGTTATCTAGATTATGTGGGTGTTCTTTGAAAAAAGTTTCATAGAATCCATTTCAGTGGTCTTTTATACTTTATCCATTCTGTCGTCTTTTGCTTCGTCTGTGGAATTCCTAAACTTTATTTGATCTTAATATGAATGTGAAGAGATTTTGAGATAAGTTGTAAAATATAGTCACACGTAAATGTGATTTGTCTGACACCTACATATACTAGTAAGTGTATTTTAAAAATTATCAGAAAAGTGTTGACCAGCAATTGAAATAGGAGGGAATATCATATGATAAACAAACAAAATGGGCCAAGTTCAACTTGGATATAATTTCTTTTATGTTAGTGGCATTACATCAGGGATTTATTCCACTCAGTATACTCAGCAAACAGAACTTGGTACAGGGAAGGGGTTAGAAGGTAAGCAGGTACAAAACACCTAGAAAAGTCCCTAGAGTAAAGGTTTGTAAATTCACAGACAAATCAAACACTGCCACAGCTGCAGTGAGAAGAGAGGGCTGAGGGCTGGGCAGAAAGCAGAAGGTTCAATAGACATGCAGATAAATATACGTACACTGCTGCGATCCTCTGAGCCACACTACTACAAAAATGTTATGGTTTAGCTTTTGAATGAATACTTTGACACATCCAAATATTTAAGTAAGGTTAATTGAGGATGTGTTTTGCTTAAATCATATCATCAGGAGGCAGAAATAGTATTCTGGACACCTAAGTGACCCATAGCAACAAAAAAGCAATAACAAGTAGCCGGTTAGAAAAATCCAACAGTTAAAAAATGTTTCTGTAGTATCCTCACTATAACTTTCGGAGCAGTAGATGGCAATTTTTATGATTTTATTTGGTGATCACTGATTTCCTACCCACCCACGTTCTTCTTCAGGCACAGGAATAAACTGCAAAAACAATTCATTTAAAACAATGGATTCATGTCTGATCTGCACAGAAAGGAAAAAAAAATGTGGAAAGATGACCCAGTATTTCAAAAAGGCACAGACACTAAAAGCCAAATAAAAAGAATAATAAAAAACATTGTGTCTTTTATTTCAAAATATCACAGCTTTAATGATAGCTAATGATTCCTGGCTTCTGATTCTTTAATGCTTTAGTTTATGTTACTGAGAAAACAGTAACAGCTTGGTTAATCGTTAAGTAAATTGCACAACATATGAACTTATAAAGAATGTGAAAACATATGCATTGGATCACCAAATTCAATAACATCTCTTCAATTTAATACATGTTTAGGAGAAAGTATAAAAACAGTGTAAGCATACTATGATAACCCCCACAATGTGACTTCCTAGATTCTGGTAATGAGAAAAAAGAATAAAGGTATGTTTCAGAGAAAATATGTGGAATAAACAACTGAGAAACCAGTTTTTGGTAAAGAACCTCGGTTAGCAAGAGAGTGATTCAAAATCAGAAAATACCATTATGTGTGTGAGGACAGGTTATTTTATTTACTAAAATATAATCTATCGTTTGATGAACCGTATGCTGACCATCAACATGTTGTTGACTTAAATGCTCTATTCCTTCACAAAAGCCAAAGACAAGACTTTCCCCACAGCATTCAAAGTATCCTCTGTCAGGACTGTTTCTTGTGAGGGGAATTCAATCTCCATGCTGTAGTTAATCCTTGACCTGTCACCTACATCTGCCAAGGAAAGTGACACTTGTGTCAATTAGAGTGATGTGTGTTGTGACTTGGACACAGCTCTGCTGGGACCCGGATTGCAATCAGCAACAAATGACGTGGAAGGCTTTGAACAGATCAGATCAGATAGTCATGAAATTTTGGCCGTTAGACATGAGTTAGCCAAATTTGAACTAGTAACTGATAAGACAGTCACTCTATATTACCACTTCTGTTATTCTACTAACGATTTGCTGATCCTTCCAAGATATGTCAAGGGTCATGTGTCTTCAAAGACGTGCACCTGGGTACTTCAAATTGTTTCTATTGCATAGACAAGTTTTTTTCCAAATTGTTTCTATTGCACAGACAAGGTTTTTCATGCCATTGTAATCAATGCGCATTTTGCTTATAAACCCAGCTAAACTGAATAAAGAATCAAAACCAATCAGAAAAAATATGTAATTATAAAGGGCTATGTATTCTAAATGCATTAGATAATATCCTCCCCCCCCCCCCCCCCCCCCCCGCAATATTTTATTTGAATCTCTTTTCTGCTGTAATTCGGTATAATAGCATTAGGACCATGTGTACTGTTTTGGTCTTCGATACAGTTATCACTGATTTTAAGGTGAGTTATCTAGAATTAATCTCCAAGTACTGTATCTGCCATCAGAAGTTCTGTAGGCATTGTTAGTAGGCATAAAGTGTCTTTCAGTTTAGTTCAGGGCAGTCTGAGATAACAAACAATGTTACTGTTAAAAGTGAAGATTGAGATGCATCTTTATAAATAACACATGACTGGACATATGGGATCATTTTCACAAGAAAATGAATTCTTTATTTTAAAGAGTTAGAAACATAAGGAGCCATTTGAGAAGGATTTGCCAACAGAGCACTAAAACAACACTGTGGAGGGTCAGAAAATCTGGAAAATCATTTGAGAGGATAGGAAATATAGTGGAGTATTGTATATGAATAAGCCAGGAGGAGCAGTTCCAGAAATAACTTCTGCTCACCTGTAGGAAAGACTGGATTAAGCACAAGGCTAAACAGATTCCCACTCCAGCTCTGAAGGTAATTATACTTACAGAAAAATATACAATGTAAAGTATGAAAAATAAAAGCGTGTACATAAATCTGAAATAGAAATGTTTATTCATTTTTATTTGGTATAAGGATTTGAACCCATATCTAATAAAAGTACAACGGTCCTTTACAATACTCAGAAATATGTGAACTTTATGCTTTATTTTATTTACTTTATGCTTTAATTAATCTTGGGGACAGCGTATCACCAACTTCTCTTGGAAGGCATGAAAGACTGGAAGGAAAAGTTCCATATTAAGGATTGCCACTGCTCACCAGGGTTTTCTTTCCACCTATAAAAAAGGCCACAAATAAGATGATACCTGTGAAGCCGTGACCATTTCTAGACACATTTCCACTGCAATACACAATCTTCATCTTTGTGCAGGCAAGAGTGAAGGAATGCCCATGGCTTCAGCTCTTTAGGTCAGGAGAGAACCTGAGCTGGGCTGACTGGGTTCCACAAAGGTGAAAAGACTTGGTGGGTGGCATCATTATTGACCCAGGGACTCAGCCGGGCACACCCGGAAAAATCCACTAAATCCTTTCCTGAACAGAAAATAACAAGAATATTTCAAGACCAGTCATGCCATAAATATTTGTGGGAACCAAACATTCTTTTATTTAATGAACAGTGAAACTGAACGAATGAATGATCTTTTCAGTGGTAACCTGCTTTTAGCCCCAGTTCAGGAGTTGGTTACTTTAAACAAGATATTAAGATGTTCTTTAATGTAATGCTTATTTTATGTCACTTAAAGTCCGCTGAAACCTGTAGAATTATTCTTAACTTATATTGGCATAAAAAACTTTAAACGCGATCAAAATCTCAGATACTTGTCAGGTCTGGGCTTTTCCAGTTATGTTTCTTTGGTGTGTTTATGTCTGCTAACTAACGCTCTCTTATGCACTTATAACTTTATGTTTCATTTAAGGAATTTTGAACTTTGGTAAAAATGTAGAAAAGACATGCAACTACTGAATATTTAGTATAAAAATTGGCCACTCTGTCTAGAAAAGAAATTAAATCAGTCTTTATGTGATGTTCTAGATGCATTCAGCCAAGCAAAATTATCAGCTGATAATGCTTTGAGGATTTTTTACTAAAGGAAAGAAGAAAGCAAGTAGAATATTTTGGAATGGGCACTTCCTGGGAGAGTTAGGGTGGGTTTAATAACCTTCATGATTTTGCAACTTTGCTGACCACCAAAACACAACCAGTAATAAGGTTGTTACAACAGCAGCGCTATCAGCTTCTTCAATAGCTGCAGGAGATGGGCAGTGACAGCGTTGTTGTCAGGCTGCTGTCACTCTCTAAAACCCTTCTCGTTAGTTTAAGAGAGCCTGACAATGAGCAGCATGGCGTGAAAACCAAAATGTAGCAGCACCCTTGGGAAAGCAGACAGCAGAACTGAAGATCTGTATATCAGATACCTAGATACCATGTATAAACAAGTTGGATTTTTTTTCTCCTAGTGTTATATTAATAAATAGCAATCCAAAGAGAGGTACCCTCTGGGACCTTTTAGATTCTCAGATTATTTCTGGTGACTCTGGTGAGCTTAGGGGTCATGGGACATTGTCTGCTCCAGATGGAAAAAAAGTCTGAAATCCTTCATGTTGAGACTGTGGCATTTTTGAGAAAACAGCTCTAGGATTACCTGTTTAAAATGAGGTTGAACAATTTTAATTCAAGGAGTAATCCACCTCTCTTTTGTGGTTTTTTTCTTTCTTGGAAGTTGAATGAATCATTGCTATAAAACTATTGTCTGTGGGCACAGCACAACAGAATGAATTTCATTTATGCACTGTTTAATACACTTTTGTTCTGTATAACCGAGTGAAAAGTGATACTGAAGTTTATACTGCGTTCTGCTTTGAGGCATTTGAAACAGGCATGTCTGAGGGATGCAGTTTTAATGATACAGTACATTAGAATTCATTATTCTCTTAGAGATCTGTGTGCTCTGTAATGCATACACAGAAATGCATACATGGGTACAGCAGACACTATCAAAGGAAAGAAAAATCAATTACTTTGTTGCTAGTGCAAAAAACCAAACCCTTATCGCTATGCTTTGCATGGCCAACGGAGTGCTGAATTATTATCTTTTCTGTAGGCGCAAAAGACTAGATCTGCACAGAATACACGGCGACTCCAAAAAGCGGCAGTGTTTCTCTGCACCTGCTGCATCACAACTCCATAGTGGGATTAGACACAGTAAAATCAACGCCACATGAAGCACATGAAAATGCTGCATGGACTAGTGATGCTAAAAAGGTTGAGTGCTATTGATCCAGGGAATCTATGCCAGGTCTCAGTACAACCAGCGCCTACAAGTTTTTTCATAGGAGGCATAATTGCAGATATAAGAACGCTGTTTTGACATTGCAAATGCTTTGGAATGGCCTTCCTTTTATTTTATTTTTTTTTTGTTTGTTTACAAGAAATAGAAAATTGCTCTCCAATCAATTTCTCAGCCTATTGCAAATAGTTAACAATGCTCTCTAAAATAGGTCTCATTTTTGTAACTCAGATCTGAACCTGTCTGTTTCTAAACACCTCAAAATCAGATCAATAATAAAAAATAAATTTAGAAGAGCGGTGGCGTATCAGCTCTAAGCAGTTACGATTCATTTGTTTGTTGTACATTTTTAAACACCACTAGGTTAGTTATCCATGACAAGCAAATGAATTTCTTGGGTTGAGTGCACGTGTGTTATTCCTCCATAATGAGAAATAGAACACTGAATGCAAACGCATCTCAACACAGAATGGCTGCAAAACCCCGCGACTGCAGGTATCAGTCAGCCAATTCCGCCGAGGTAGCAAAGATTTAATTTTTAACTGAATATACATTAAAGGACTTTTTATAATAGGACATTATCAAGTGCTTGTATGTAATTGTACATACCTGCAGTTTTCTTTATTTTTAAAAGCTTTTAGACACTTTTGCTTTGTCAGTATGTTTTTTCTTCATGGGACAAATGGTGCTATTTCATTCTGAATTAATATATTCATTCATTCAAGAAAGCTTGACCTGCTGGAAATGTAACTTATCTTGCACGAGCCCCAGCTCACAGTCCCTCTAACTGTTGACACTGTTGTATTCTATGGGCCTGATTTAATGTTTATGTACCTTTGTAGTAAGAGCTAGAAGAATGTATATTCAACCAGAATGTATATTCAATCAGGAATAAAGGTCCCCTGGCATATAGAAAACCTCACCAAAGGAACAGCGAAGTTGGTATGATATAGAGAGAGATATGTAAAGCATATGTACCCCTGTGCAGTAGGCTGCAGTGGAGGTGTATGGGTTCCCCCCAGGCTTTCCATAGGCTAGGTGAGATACGTTGCATCAACTTTATGGTTAGCTCAGGGTGTTTCATCAGCCCAGTAATGGAATCTGCAGGGTAGGATACCTCCCTGAATCAAAACTCGTTTCCTAATAGAGCAGCAGTCTCAGGGAGGTCAGGTGGGGACAGTAGCAAGAAGGAAGGGTTTGGAGAAGGAGCCGGGAGTTCTGTCTGGATACCCGAGGCTGGCATGCCAAATGCAGGTCCTGTAGCTTGGTAAATAGCTTTCTTAACTTAGCCAGCATCACCAGCTGACCCGCTAAGCACTGAGTTTTCAGGGCGTCACTATGCAGCATAGAAATCAGAAATCAGTAGCTTTCTATTCTATTGTTATTTGAGAAGAAAAAAAAGGTAAACAAATTAATTATTTCTCTGCATCTATTCTGCTTGGCAACATTTAGCTAGTTTCAATTTTTTGACACTGACCAGTGTTGCTTAAGGGAGAACGAGCTCAGAAATTATTTAGGTAGCACCAAATTTTGGTGCATAACGCTGCTCATCATTTTTACTAGCACTAGGACAAGGAAAAAAATAGAAGGAAAAAAAAAATATAATTATGCATCATTCTGCTGCAGTTACGATTACTGACCTGCAAGCTGCAGATCAGCAGAGTGGTGAGCTGTCTGACCCAGATTATGTGAACGTTGACTACCGTGCCACCGTGGTAATAAAAAGCAGTTAATGTTGACCAATTTCATAAATGTCTCAAGCGCTCTCCATTGTTCATTCCTGAAATCCAACATACTTTTCTACTTAAAGTGAAAGTTAAAACTAACAGAGGTCTAATTAGATTCATGTATTAGGCAGTGATTTTTATGAGGTAATAAAATTGCCTGTCATTTTCTAAGGTTGAAGGATATATTGTCTTTAAATATTTTTGAAAATTGCTCTCTCCAGTTTTAAATGGGAGTCATTGGTGAGCAGTGGGATAATGAAGTGTGGGAAAAAGATGTAACTATGATTTAAATTGCTAAATTTTATGGAAAGATGCAAAGCAAAAGAGCTCATTTGATACCTGTGAAGGCATTTTTTATTTCCCTAAGCAAGTTAGGACTAAAGAATGTTTTTCAAGTGAGTTCTCTTTTGTTCCCAGAGATTTTTTTTTTTTTTTTATTTTAGCACCAGCTGTATCTAGCATACCTAGTACAAATATTTTATTAGTATTCTTTCCATTCACAAATACACATGATCTTAACATACAAGCATAACAGTCTTCCCGAATGTGTGGTCAGAATCAAATTATCTGGGCTTGGAGACCTTTTCTGTTACGGTAAGGGTCTATTCCTGGTCACACATAATGATGCTGTGACCTTAATTACAAAAAGTTATTAAAAACCAGTCCATGTTTTTTGATTTCTGGCCTAGGTGTTGTTCTTCTCAGTGTACCTGGAAAAAAAAATCTGGAGTAAGATAACTTTTAGCTAAATTAAGTAACAGTTGTTCTTCAGAATCTGCAGGGATTGTTTCTCTCCATGCTGTTGTTATATGAAGATGTTGCTGGAACCTGTTTCTTGGCTGTTCAGCTTGTACTGAATAATTGTATTAAACCCTCATTCCTTAAGATCTGACAATCACGCAGCCTCCGTGCCACCATGTGTTGCAAAGTTGCATGCAACATGGCTTTGATGTCAACGTCTTATATTTTCACATTTATTCTGGGAACAAAAATCTGATAGATTTGATTCAGTTTTCAGTAGTAGAAGTCAGGTGTGGACTTACTCTCTGGATTATCAGATGACTAGGTAAACTAATCTGACTGTCACCAAGAGATGTATACTTACATGATGGCTATTGACAGCAGCTACAAAGTGAAGAATGCTCTGGGGGTAAGACTGAAAACTGCACGAGGTAAACCTGGAACATATAAACCTGTTTCAATTGTCTGTTGCTACAAAGTATACTTTAATCCAGTAGATTCGGTGTGTGTTTGGAAAAATTAATTTAATCCCATTTACCACGAAGTCATGAAACCTTAATAACACACATTTGACTTCCTAGATATACATCCACAGATTTTTTGAGACAAACCCTGCTCTTTTCCATAAGAACATTTGTTCACGTAAATATACTTAAATGCATAAAAAATCCTGAAAGTTTAAATAACTTTTCTAAGGTCTGGATGGAGAATTAACCAGTCAATCATTAACGATTGTCAGCTATAAATGGAAAGTCACAGGGCTGAGCTTTTCTACCTAAAAAGCAAGATAGCAAACTTCTATCCTGTTTGTGACCTAAAGCAAGGGGACTGCAAATCCTATCGTTTGGCTTGCAAACTCATTTTCTTGCTGCTCCCTTAGCCCTCTTCCCTTTGAATACTTCGTTTGCGTAGCTACATTAAATGCTTCTTTTTGGACACATGATGGGAAGAGCGAGGTGACAACCTTTAGAAGGAGCAGGTCACAGGAGACCACGAGGTGCAAAATGCCAGCATTTCAAACAGCCTCGGGAATACTCATGGGAAAGCCTAATGTCGCTGAAGTAATTGATTGGATTTCTAAATATTGTGGCTTCATAGAAAACTTTGAAAACAGGAAATCTAAACCAAGGTTTATTTTTGGTAAAAGACATGTATTATCTTACTGTTCTCAGGCCAAACGGGTGCTGGAGAGGTGCAGGATTGCTGCATGTGGTATTATGAACTGGCTTGATGAGGGAAAAAAAAAAAAGTACCAGCTTGGAGAGAGGTTTCTTTCCCTCGGGAGCCTTTGACCGCTCTTGGGGACGGCAAGCACGCTGCTTCTCGACAAGGTGACTGTTACAGTGTAGTCTAGTTCTTTATAACTTAGTTCCCTCTAATAATTAAATATGTGCAAACTTCAGGAACTTTACTGAGTGCATGCATGTGTGAGAGGATTAAAAAAACAAGCAGCTAGAAAGAAAGGCTGATTTCAGAAACTGCATTGATTCAAAGTGACTTTCTCTTTATTTAAAAGGAAAATTGTTACATTGAAACTATTACATATTTGTCTAATAGCAAGCAGAATGAAAGTGCAAAGGTGACTTTGAAGTTCAGTTGAGAAATTATCTCCAGACCCTGGAAAACTATTGTAATACAGCTGCCTGATGCTGTATTCAAATTTCAGACAATAAGAAAATTGTAGCCATCTGCATACTGCTGTTTTGTGGGGGAGGCATGTGTGCACGTGTGTGTTGCAAAGGTGAAATTCTCATAGTTTTACTGGAGATTCACTTGACTTGAGGAAAATTCAGACTGATGTTGCTGCCTGGCATGCTCCCTACACCGCCAAGAGTCAATAAAGCATCTCCCTTACACAGGCCAGGTACTGTACCATCTCCTTCATCTGCATGAAATCCACTGGACTACCACAAGTTTCATTGATATGATTATGTCAGGGGGGTTTATGATAGCTATGGAAAACCTATGGAGGTTTTTGTTGTTGGTTTTTAAAAAGATATATATTAATGTGCCTCTTACGCTTAACTGAAAACAGCATGCATTAAATACTTGCACTGTGCTTCAAATCTGCCTCAGCTGGTACTAATAGCTCAGCTTGGAATTGTATGGCACTATACACATGGGTATTGCCGTGGGGTTTTGAATCCTTCTGCAGTAATTTCTTTACTTGCTTCTGAAATTACAATCACTGCCTAACTTAATATAAAGAGGATATTTTCTCACCTTTTGAATGCATTTTTACATTTCTTCTTTCGACTCAAATTGTACTTTCTGGAAAATTGAAAATCATATCACACTGGGAGTGAGTGAGGGACTATAATTCATGATTTACCAGCTTAATCTCCTGTATACAAAATCTTCTCAGTATAGATGATCTGTGGAGCATGCCAAGCCTCCAAGACAGAATTCACATAACAGGCAAGGCAACAATAAATTCCTATAGTAAAATTAACTGTGCTTGTGTAGGAAAACAAAATCATCATAAGCTCTCTCTGCAAAGAGAAGCAATATGCTTACTCCCTTCGGTGCTACAGGAATGAGACCTATATAATATGAAAGAACAGTTCTGAACTGAAAGAATGACCTGGAAGATTCAGTCTTTGTGAGTCTTTGATGAATGCCGTAAAACTTTCTGAGAAAGTACTTCTTTGCAGCTAGCAATGGCCTTTTTCCAGCATCAGCTATTATATGTTTTAGATGTGGATGCATAAACAGGTTACTGCAGGGCAGCCTGGCATGGGTAGAGCTTTCTCCACAGTCCCTATCCGGAATCATACCTCTGGTGCATAACATTCTACCAGAACATAGTAAATGCAATGAAATACCCATATTGCATTGTGTGAAGCCCCTCTTTTTGTCAGCTATGCTATTTCGTAGATTCTGTGGGACATTGCAGCGTTACTGGACAATAGACGATAGGTTGCTTTTGAATTATGCCTGCCTGAATGTTGTTCGTGTATCGGTAGGCTGATTCTGACAGCAGACGTTCTGTGTTTTCGAGAAATACCGCATTTTGTTTATGCACCACATCAGGCTCACCGACAAAGACTTAAGCTGCAACCTCAAAACCAACATTATAATAACAAGAGTGTTTTACACCAGATTGCACTCAGCCTCGGCAAGCACCTGATTCCCTTTAATGGCAATTGCTAGTAACGAGGCTGAGACAGCATGGGGTGAGCTCACGTTAGGAGATCTTTTATGCTGCTAGTTGCCAGAAAGTGCAGTTTGGTCAAGTGTCAAGTTCTAGAGAAATCATGCAAAATGCAATGCCTCTGCTTCTCTCTGCACCACTGTGTTCTGACTGAAACCCAGGATTTCCCACATAACAGGTAGGTCCAAGAGTAGCTGAGCTTAAGGAATGTCCTTTTCTGTGCCGTTCGTTTATTATATCTTTCTCCCATATGGCCACACGGATCTGGTACCTAACAATAACATTATTTAGTGAAACCTTTCCATCCCTGAGAGAGGCAGTGTCTCTTCCTTTACCTGGTTGCCTATTTTCTCTGGATTCAGAGGCACTCAACTTCTTTGTGATGTCTCTGCCAAGTGTCAGTAAGATATGGAACTGTTAGTGAAGGACAGACAGGTGGAAAGGTCGTGTAACTGGACACAGTGCATTTTCTGGAGAAACTGTTAAAAATAACCTCCAAAATGCTAACTGAAGCACCCAACTATAATTCTAACCAAAACCATCAGCTTACAAAAGGTCACAGACCATGGAGCACACAACAGAGTATCTGTCCTGCTTTGACTTTGATCTTCCAGTTTCAAATCTAATGTCAGTCAGGGTAACGATTCCCTATGGCAAATACTCCCGAGTGCTGAATATCTCCTGCTTTGGGGAAGATAAGCCACTGTGAGGCAATCTATAGTATTTATGAGTCTCTCCCCCACCTCAGCAACCATGTCTTTTAATTCTAGAAACAGATTTTTAGAATTTGGTATGTAATTCTGGAAATAGATGCACTGAGAGGTTCAGGCCTTTCTTTATATTTCTCTCAATAATGAAGTCTGTTGAAGCAGGTCCTGTGCCTTCATACCTCTTCTGTTGAAAATGATCACGTGCTATACATTGCAGATACTGTGGCTCACAAAAAAATCCATGTCAAAGAATATACAAAGAAAATACCTTCTTTTTTTTTTTTTCTTTTAAATCAGCTCTATTTATCAAATAGGTAATGTTCCAATTATGTTTTAAGAGTACGCCTGTTAAATAACTGCAGAACACAAGTTGTAGTGTGTGCCAAATCTCTACATATGGTGAAACTTTAAACAAATACTTAGTAGGATAATAACTCACAAAGGAGTTAAGTGTCTTGGTTGTACATTTTTTCCTTCTGCAAACTGTTAAACTTCTGGTGGTTTTTTTTCTTCACAAGGGCATGTCATTTTGCTAATGGATTTAACACCACCATTTGGTCCAATTTCCTCATGTCTGCTTCAATCAGCACACAAACCACTACATAGGAGGCAAAGCACAGAGATTCATCTCCTTCATTTCAGGGCCCTCAAGGAGGCAATCTGTTATTTCTTTTCCTTTGAAAAGCTGTATTTAGTGATGGGCAAAGAGATTGAGGAATAGCGTGCAGTGAGACCTTCCCTGGAGCAGAGCTGAGTCCAGAACCATTGAGATAAATGCAGTTTTCATACAAACTACAAAAAAAAAATACATTGGCTTTTCATATTTTTAGATTTTCATCACAGTTTTCTCTTTATCGTTATTTATTTTCTTCCTGCTTTGAACTTTCTTTACTTCTTTTCCTTAAATTATAAATTTAATTTTCACTCTCACAGTCTTTTGACTGTCTCCATCTGGCTTAATTGAGACCTGTTTCTGGGAGCTGGTTTTTTGAATGCAAGATGTACGTTGGGCTTTGTCAGTTTTCTTTTCTTGTGGAGTCCTCCTCTCAAAGCAGGTAAGTGAGCAGTGTAATGCTCCATATAACAAACCTGATTAGAACAAAGTAATCAAAGTTGATTACCTGGCAAGCCTCACCTTTTTATTATATATTGTTTCTGCCATGATCAGCTCAAGGCTTTATCACTACAAAAGCTGCTAGCATGTGAGAAAAGTCTAATGGTCCATCTAGTCTTTTAATACCTGAAATTTAAAAGGTATTTTCTCCTAATAGTGGAGCGCTACTTTATTATGTGCTATGGAAAAAAAAAAACAAACCCACAACAATGAACAACCAAACAAAACTCCACTGTAAAGTGATTGAAGTAAATAATTATTAAGGAAGATCAACTAATAACTGAAGTTGTTTGAGACAAGTTATTTTGCTATCAGAAGGCAGTGATTCCTCAAAGACACCTTTCTTTGCAGGAAATGCCGTGACTGTTCTGAAAGGTATGGTGGGTTTTGGTCTAAAGTTAACAGGAAAACATAAACCAGTTCAGAGGAGACAGTTTAGCCAGTAGCCTGGAAGGACATCACCCTTTTGAAATCTTTGTCTGACTTAGCAAGGACTTCATCTCAGTCCCCCGTACCAGAGGTGGATCTTTAATGCTCTTCAGGAGAGGATCTCTTTTGTCTCTCTTGAGATTTATCTGTGTATTAATAAGGGGAGAAATTTGTACTTAAGTCACCTCATGAGTGATTCTCTTTTCACTATTTTGGAAGACAATATTTCCTTCTGTTTCTAGAAGACTCTTCTCAGGGTGGAAATCTGTTTTCCTGCAAAAGAATCTACTATGTCACTATTCACTGCTTTCTGAGACATTTCCTATGTGTCTTCTACTATTAGAAGAGGTGTGTTAAATTTTTACTCTCTCCTGCTCTGCTCCATTAATACTAAAGGCTACAAGCACCTACATGGCCAATGCTATTCATTATTTTTATATAGTTTGTACTACTGAAAAAAGGGGGGTTTACATGGTTTTATTAGTGATACTCTCACCCTTTGGACTTTCACTTTCTATTGAATTTGAATTTTACTGGCTGTAATGCTTCTGGAAGGCAGCTTCCAGATATCTGTCTGTGAGTGATTGCAGCAGCCAAGTAGCGACAGGAGCGATGCTTTTCTATGTCTCCACCTGCAGAACAGAAAAAAAGATTATATATAGACTACTCTGGCCAATCTCAGCTTAATAGAGTACGAATACCAACCCTGTCTACTAAAATTATGATAACAAAAATGTGTTCTTTTTAGTTGTCAGAATACTTGAAAATGACTGACTAGGAAGAAATTGTTATCTTTTCATAAATAAGAGGGAAAGGTGCTAAAAGAGTAGACTGTTATTTGAATATGTTTCACTGACATGAATGCTTATTTAATATGATGAAAACCATTCATGTTTTTGTAATTCTTGATTTTATATTCAATTTTATGTCGTATACATGAATATTTTTGATGTAAAGCCCCCCCCCCTATTTTAAATGAAGGGGAAAAGAAGTTCAGCATTACATTAATTTTTATGTATCAAGCTGCTTCAGAAAACTATTTTGATTTATGAACATTGAATAGATGCAAATTTCATATTAAAAAGTTTGTTCAAAGGAATATTCACTGTTTTGATCATGTGAGATCGTGAGATCATATTAATCAAAGGAATACACAAGAAAATAGCACCTGATTTTTTTGTCTTTAATTAACTGTCCAGGTATCTGAAAGAACTTTAACAGCATTATGGTAAATATATCTGATATTTAATACATATCTGCAGGATGGTATCAGGATGGTATTTTATTAGTATAGTCCAATGTAAGCGAGTCATGCTTTGACCAGTTAGAGGATCTACTCTAAGCCGGGGGGGGTGGGGGGGTGGGGGGGTAGGGGGTGGGGTGGGCGGAAATCAGCTTGTAGAAACCTCTGAAGCTGATTTCAGACAGTGCCAAAAAGGACTCAGTTTTGCTTACTTTGTCCCAAGTACTGTCCCACCAAAGTAGGTCTATGAGGTGCATCCTCCCATGAATGTTCAGTAGCTAAGCTGCAATTATTTTATACCCTCCTGATGGACAGGGAAATGATCTGTGTCACTTTTCATTGTTACTCCTACCCTCTAACTTCTCTTAGTTCTTCAGGTTGTTACGCGTCAATGACAGTAATAGACAGAACTATTTACTAGATTTTAAAAACCGCACAGGTGTGACCTATGGCAAAGAAGGTCTCCAAGGGACCAGCAGTAGACTATTCACACATCATTTCTAAGTCAAGACAATCTTTGGTGGGCAAGATTGCTAACTTGAGGCTGTTGCATGGTCAATTTAAGCTGATTGATGAGTCCATTTCTGTTCATTCAAAATGGTTTGGACATCACAAAAGTACTTTGGCATCCTTAGGAAAGGTCAGGAGTTTAACAAATTGTAGCGTTATACTACTTTGTCACTGGTGGAGGTGACAAGACCTGGATTTATCAAGGCAGCTAAGAGGGCATTAGCCTCCTATGCTGCAGTCTAATTATGGTGTGTACAGTCTCAATCAGGTGACAGCAGCAGTGCATTTGGTATAATCACCCCATCCGTGTTGGTCTCTGTTTAGCTAATCGCCTAAGGGAGGTTAATTAATATTTGTGGCAATGTTTTTCTTGAAGTAGATCATAGATGCGAGACAGACTTCTTTCCACAAAATGTTTAAAGGCATTTAGAATTTTTTTTTCTGGTAAAATGGAGGGAAGAGTGCATTTTATTGGTCCCATGGGAAAGAGTTCTAACAGGCAATGTTAGAGAGTGAAGAAGTGAATAATACTGGGCGTGAATGCATTTAGGCTGAAAACTAGTAAGTTTTTAACCGCCTCTGTAGTAAGGTTCTGAACTGTTTTCTATTAGAATAATTATATAAAATAAGTAAACTATTTTCAGGATCAACCTTGATTCACATGAGAACTTGGAAGTGTCCTAAATGCATTATCCTGTGTGTGATCCTAACTGTGTGTATTCTTTGAGTGGGAGATTAGCCATCAGGAATTAGAATTGCCAACTAATATAACACTTTACTTCTGCAGTCATTGTTGGGTTTTCCTTTCCCTAATCACAAGAGTAATTTTACAGCAGCTTGGATGATCTTTTTCTACCTTTGATCAGAATAAGTTACTACATCATTCATAAATCTACTTCAAAACTTCATAAAAACAAGTTTGGACTACTGTTTGGCTCATGAATGATTTAAATATTGCTGGCGGCAACCCGCTGTTTGAACAGAGTATTGTCTCTCCCCAGTAATATGGTTTTGCTCCATGAGTAGATGACCTCCAAACAAGAAAATTCTATTTTATGTAGCAATATTTCTGAAATGAACATTTCTGGAAATATTTTACACATGAAAGTGAATAAAGGATTGCAAGTAGATGAAAAGTTTATTTAAGGAAATGCTGGTGAACAGGTTTTATGTAATACTTGTTAAAATCTAGACTTCAGCTACTGTCAGATGATAGCTTTTTGTGTAGCTGTTGATTAATCTCCTGTAATCTACTTCAGAACTTGTTGTTGTTGTTGTTGTTGCCTTTCCTTTGCAATGAAATGTAAGGATTGAAGTGTTATACCATACCTTTCTCTTCATTAGACTTGGAACCTGTTTGAGAGATGCACAAAATTTGAAGCAGCAAGAAAAGCAAGAGAGAAAAAAATATTTAAATATCAATAGCTCCGTGGGCCAAGGCAAAGGAGTCTCTTTCACCAGACGTGTATTTTTCCATATGCTTAAGCAGGTGAGTAACTAGAAATGTAACGGGAGCAATACCTATGTATCTGTGTTTTACAGACAGGTAAAGAACCCTCCAGAAAAAGGTCTGCCCTTCCCTCCTGCTCAGTCTTGTCTTTAAGCAGCTGGATCACTTGCTTGCATTGCTTCTTCCTCTTCTTGTAGGTAGGCCAAATGCCACAGGACATTGTTATGGACTGAGAAGTTGGTAAAAATAGACCGATATTAATGCCATTATGAAAGGGTGATATCCTTTTTTCTTCAAGGAAACTTTTTAATGAGCTTCCACACATATGCATATTCCATCCAGCAGTTTAATTTTTCTAGAAGTCGCAGTTGTCTATTCTCTTTATTTTTAACTTATACCTGTGTATCATTGCTTGCCCTCTGTGTATGTTGCAGAGAAACTAACCCTGTGGTTTTGCTTCAAGTATTTTACAAAATTTAAATCATAACAGGCACATAAAATATAAAATTGGAAGTCTTGAAAGCAATATTTAAAGCTACAGCCTTGCTCTTTTGGAGATGGAAATTCTATCTCCAAATTTCACCACCCATAAGGAGGAAAAGATTTAAAGGTTGGTCTTGCTCCAGATGGGTGACATGGAAACGTTCTGCAACCAGCAACTGCCACGCAGGAATTTACAGTCAGGTTGCAACACCCCCCTTGGAAAATTAAAAGCCAGATTTTAGCACAGGTTTTCATAGGTAGAACCGTGGCTTTTGATGACTGGATTTCTATTCATTGGCCTTGCCCTAGGAGGAGAAAAGTGGCCTGTTGTGACAGCTACTGGTAGGAAAGCCTGTAGCCTGGCTGGATGTATGGCTATGGCAGCGTATGGGGTGCAGGGATTCCTGCTGGCAGCAGGTAGGGGAGGTTAGCGCTTATCTCCCAGGAGTTTAATTAATATTTGGTTTGGTTTTCAGGTAAGGAAATCCTTTAACAGTTGATCACATATTTTACAAATATCCAGGAAAATAAAACCATCTAATTTGGCAACCACAATGAACGCGTAAATAAACTATGTGGCTGAGAAACAGGAAGGCCCCAAGAGCTTATTACTGAGCATGAATACTTCTACTTCAGATTCCTTTGGATCCAAATTGGTAGGAAACAGAAGGCTGATGTCATTTAATGGTGCTTGGTAGAAAATGAGCGGCAGGTCTCTGTGTTCAACATCAACGGCTGTCTTGACCTCCACATACAGAGCTGCAAGCAGTGCTGTTTGTACGGGGGCAGGAGATAGCACCTGAGCTGAAAAAGATGTTATAACTGTAAACACTAGATTTCAATTTTAGAGAAAAATCTTTCTGAAAAATAGAAGAACGGGGTATAGAAAACTTGCCTTGTCATTTTTGATGTCCATGAGTGAGAGGTTTTCAGTCTTCCTAAATAAAAATCTTTATTTCTAATGTTAGCTACATAAATTCAGATATCTAGTCTAAGCAAATAAATTATTCTTTCCTGTAGCAAATACTGTTCAAAGTTCTGTATCCAAAGGGGAATTAATCTAATTTTCTAAACAAGTCACAATTAACTAAAATGAGCTGCTCTTTGATGATTTTTTTTTTTTTTGGGGGGGGGGAGTGTTTCCATTCCCTATTTAGGGCACCTAGAGTTCTAGAAAAGAAACTAAACTTGCAATTAGCCAAAGTTAAGTGGGAGAAATAACACTACAAGGCTGTACAGCCCATATCTCTGAGTGAAACTTAATTTCCACTTCTCCCCTCCCCGAGTCTCTTTTGTTTTTGTTCTATTATTGTAGAAATATGAATAGGGTTTGTAAAGAAAGTGTAGATACATTATGAAAAATATAAAAAAAAAGACCAAGGGTGTATATCCTCGTAATAAAAATAGTTGGAGCTGCACAATTAGTCATTCTTCTAGAGGGACTTGTATACATGGGCTTGTCTAGCTAATCTAATGTAAGACCTCTATCTTCTTCACATCATAGCCTCAAGCAAAATGAGAAAGATAAATAGTCCAGACCAAGTGGTGCTTTAATTCTTCATAACAAGCTGTGTGTAATTTAAATCCTTGTTTCCTTCAGTAATTATATCAATAAGGACAAAAATCAGAGCTTGGAGTGGAATACATATTACCAAGTTGGTAACCTGCCATCTTCACATTCCCCTGTACAAAATAAAGTTGCGAGTCAACTATTCAGAAACAGGAGATATCATCCCAGAATAACTATCTGGAGATGGACCAACTATTATCTCATCAGAAGTTAATGCAACTATATTTAAAATTAAAAGCCAGAAACAACAACAGACGGAAGGAATGCAGTCAGCAGCAAAAAAAAAAGCATTGCTGTTTAACAGTAATTTTGATTCTGCACCTCTCCCCAGGGTCCTCTTCCATCTTACACTACATCAACCAGTTGGCTCACAGACTGCTCTGCACATGCTGGAGATAAGCTGCACATGCTGCTGCGTGTATTTGGCACGCGGTGGGTCACACTGCATGGCTGTTTGGATAGCTCAAAGTTAGGCTAAGGACTTTGTATCTCTCCCCCACTGTTTTGGGTTTCCCTTGACGTTAGGATGCCTTCAACACCCTTCATGCTCTTTAATTTCAGCCAGAACCTCTCCGGAATGTAGAGAGCTGAGAATAATTTTCTTTGAGTAATTTACTAAATTATGATAAAAGGAACAGTAACGTTATTATTTAGTCCTTGCAAATTTGATTGATATTAAATAAAAGGAAAAAATATGGTAGTTGTCCTTCTATTGTTTTTGAGGGAGAACAAGATTTTTAGGGAAGTGGTGCTAACTATTATCAAATCAACTTATAAGTGAAGGAAAAGCTGATTTTTGTCCCTACAGATCTCACTTTCCTCAAAGAACAACAGAACAAGAAAAGCATACTTTAATGTTTTCCAGCAATAGAGTATTATATGGCTGGGGGTAAAGGGAGGGAGAGAGATAAGGTTTTTTGCTTTCTAGAACACCTGAAGTTGAAATACTTTCAGCACTATATAGATATAGATGCATAAGGTATTATGTTGGATTGTTGGGGTTTTTTTTGAAAAAGCAAAACTTCAAACACAAACCAAATCCCTTTTAGACTTCTATGTAGTTTTGGAAGCAATGCTTATGTTGTAACATACCTTGACACCTTTGGCAAGTTTTTTCTATGTTTTTTCCAACACAAAGTATTCAAGATCAGAACTGTCTGAAATTGTGGCTAATTTAAAAGAATGCCAGGATTTGTGGAACGTATGTGAAAGCAAATAATCTCAGAAATTTTATTCCTCTCTTGAACCAGGAAATTACAGGAACAGCTTATGAAATTTTGTCTTTGACATTTATCTCGTTCCCTGCCTTACTTCTGACAGAAACTTGATTTGGAATGACACTTCCTCATTCTATTTATTCATAATTAGTCATCTCTGATGGAAAAAAGAAAGAAAATGCTGATTACACTAAGAGATTAGTTATGAAAAAAATGCATTCACTTATAACCCAAGAAAAGATACAATTAAGTGAAGCATATAATTCATTACTGTTTATCAGAGGCATTCAGAAGGCATGAGTACTATTTTCTCTTGAAACTCCAGAAAAATAAACTGTAGGCCTTGGTAACCAAGGCAAAAAGATGCCAGAAAGTAATAGGTAGAAGCCAATTGCCCGTTGAAAATGGACAGACTGACAAATACACTGTGAAGTATAAGTTTATTAAAAGGTGAAAAAAGAATAAAAAATAATGATCATGTGGGAAGGAGAATAACATGGAGGATATACCGACAGGGTTCAATCCACTGTCTGAATCTGTGCTATGGGTGGGGAGAACTGAAATCTCAGTACTGCTGACGGGTTCTGGCTCTTGGGTACTCTTCCTGCTCGCAGATTTAGTCCATGGAGTAACTATGGCTATGAGCAAGCTCAGGTGAGGACAAAAGCATTTTCAGTTCATCACAAGACTTCCAAATGTCTGTCTAAAGCGTGTCAGTGAAGACTGTAAATCCCAAATAAAAGAGGAACTCAGTTTGAAAATATTGGGTTAGGACTTTAATAAAAGATTAGCCCCACTATTAAAAAATGGATAAGTAATTAAAAGACTCAATGATGCATTGTTTCAACTGCCTTTTCCAGAATTCAAGTCTTGTACATACTAAATTCGTAATGCAGAGACTGGAACACACACCTATGTACTAACAAGGGATGTTAGATGGCCCCACTGCACAAGCTGGCACAGCCACCTCAAAACTCATTAGGGGAAACATGTGCTTAATTAGTATGGGAAAGTGTGTGGTCAAACCTCTTTCTACCCCTACTACAAAGCAACACCAAAATTAAAACCATGCGCGAATTTTAAAAGGAAATGCCCTGTTGTAGTCCGTACGCAGCACTAGTAAGGGGTTTGTGTCTTTTTTTGTTTTATTTCCAGGGATCACTTTAAATGTGCAGTGTGCTCTCATGTGTGGTTCTATACATTTGGCATGGATCTCACCTTGGTAATGATGAATTTTCCTGGCAGATGAATACTTGGTAAGATCAGATCATGGAATTAAGCTTTTTTTGGACCAGGGTTTGCATAGAATTGTATCAGCATGTGTGTACTGACCCCAGGTTGAAAGAATGTTTCATTTCAACAGTTTGAGTGGAAACTGGTCATTTCTGTTGTTTTCAGAGCAGTAGAGACACAAGAAAAGGGTTGGGGTTTTTTTTTATTATTTTGGTTTTGCTTTAAGGGAGCTTAAGAGATATCACAATACTTTTGCCAGAGAGAAAACTGAGAGGGGAAAAGTGCAAGCACAGTTTTAGCTTATAGGATGTTTAATAGAATTAAATAAAAATGCTGGTGATGCAGGGGGTTTTACCCTGGTCTCTTCCAGCATTTAGCTTTCTTGACTTTGCATGACAAAGCAATTCACAGTGAAAAGAATTTTGAAGATGCAAAACATGTTTTCTTAAGGCACACAATGGTGGCAAGAATAACCATTTCAGGCCTCTAAAAGAAAAATATATCAGCAAAGAGAAACAACTACACTGGAAAGAGATGGAGACCGAAGGTTTCAGTAGAGGATTAGGATGTGAGGTTGATCAGTAGTACCAAGACAGAGTTCTGTGAACTGCCTTGAATTCAGTATGAACTTGTTAGCATTCCTGCTTGTTCACCCTTGGTGTGGAGGCACTTAAAAAGAGAAATGTATAAAACTCACATTAATATGACCAAGTAGGTGGACTACATGTAATGAATAAATTAAATCAGCTGATTTAGTCTCTTTTTCCATTTACTTTGCAACATGGTATAAATGTCAATATTTATAAAAATACTTGATTCTCTGAACCAGTGGTGGCTGTGGTGTTTTTTAGTTGGGGGGGGGGGGACGGGACTGAAAAAAAGAATGCTGGAATTTTGGAATAAACTTGGCTTTCATGTGCATATGTATAATGCAAGTTTCAGAAGTGTATGATATGAAAGAAAAGAATATAGGTTATGCATTATCAACATACTATTGAACAAGAGACTTTTTAGCTCTTATGGCCATAACCTTGTAAATACCTTAAGACTTTCTCCTGCATGCTCCTTTCCTCACTTGGAGTAGCTGCAGCCCGCATAGGTGAGCTTGCATCCGGATAGCCAGCCGGATCCTCACTGCATGGCATGGCATAGGTGCATGAATGCATGAGAACTCTCTATATGTTCAAGCCTCAGTTAAAAAAAAAAAAATACAAAACACAATGACAGAAAAAAATCAAAACCAACCAAGCAAAAACCCACCTGTGGAATTTTCTTGTATTTTCTATCTGGTTGATTTTGTAACTTGCTGCATGCTGAATATCTTACCAGCTATCCTCAAAATTACAGAGATATGCAGATATAGTAAAAAAAATGTTGCAATGAATATACAAACGTATCATTCAGTGGCAAAACAGGGAATATAGCTAGTAACTTTTTCACCGCATCTGATGTTACTCTGGGTCTAGCAAAGAAGAAATGGTTGCAGACAAAACAACAAAAAACATTAATAATTCAAATAATTATTAAATTTTGTATTTTCTGTTTGCAAATGAAAATTAGTTTATCTACGGTGGTTTGCTCGGAGATATCTGCTCCTACAGCTTTCTATATGGAGAACATTTTCTTTTATTGTGCAGGCTGTTGGTTAGACAAAACCTTTCTTTTTTTCTGTTTTCAGAATAAGTCTTTACCTCCTGAACATTCAAAAGCTATTCCCATATTCAGAATATCTTACCATAAGGTAACACTTCCAGCAGTACAAGTAGTATCATCCTGCTGGGCTGCTCTAGGGGCTGAGCCTGCTGTTAGACTGAGGCAAAGCACCACTCACCCAGGGAGAACCATGACCAACAGTGACACTCTGGCTTCTGCCTAATTGAGGTCAGCTCACACCCTTGATACTTTGAAATGGAGCAATTCCAATTTAATCATTAAATACGAGCTGGATTAACCAAAGGGATAAAAGCAAGTTAAATTTATTTCAAAAAGTAATGATAATTGCTGCATTTTTATATGGGCAAATAGAGGTACCTCTATATGTAGGTAAGACCATTTCTTGTGTCTGTATCTGTTCGACAAAATGATTTCCACAGAAATAATGAGGAATCATAATGCTAATTTTAGACCCATTTTGCACTAATTTTACTTGCTTTAGTAGATTTATGATGTGGGTCCATCTGAGGGGAAAAAGGTTATCCTTTTTCACAGGCAATAAAAATGCCTTTCACTGGTTTTAGGTGACTGAGAAATGGAGGTTAGGAAAACGGGGACTAAAGCGTGACACTTCTGCACGGTAGCGTGTTTGTGGCACAACTGGCAATCCTGAAAATGTCTCCTTAGCAATAGAAATGAGGTAAACAAATTCCTGGCCACAGAATTGTAGTGCTGCCTGGTATTTTGCGCTTGACATGAGACTGATGTTTTTATTAAAGATTCCCTTTTGTATCCTGCAATAAGATGCATTTCTCCTTTCCTTTTATGTTCTTTGGGAAAGAAATAAAAGCTAAAAATTGGGATTTGTGAAGGTTGAAAACACCAGAAAGAATAAAAATCAGCCAGAGGTTAGTTACCCTGAGCTAAAAGTGTGCTGATTTTAAGTTTGTCTCATGACCTTCTAAGGAATAATCCTTGTACTTTCAGCCTTTCATGTTGGCACTTTTATCTGCCAGAATAATTAATAGCAAATCCTGTAATCAAAGCTCAGCTATTTCCCTCAGAAACAACACAAAGTATGTTATTCCCCTTCATAAAATGCCAGAAAATTGTATCACATCACCAAAAAGACTTACTAGTAGTTCTGTCATCTCGACAGACATTACAGAAAATTCTTTTTACAATAAACAAATTAAGTAAAATCAGATGCCCACTAAAGCATTAATAATGCTATAAAGTGTTATTAAATTTTGGAGTTTTTCCAACTCTGTATAATGAGAAGAGATTTGTTGCTCGTGGATTAACAGGATGGGCAATTAGTCTAGTGTAATTAATCCTTCCTATCCATCTGCCCCAAATCATAAAAGATTCTTGAGATCTATTATATTTCAGCAGATCTCTGCTTTTGTTCTTTTAAAGGCACGTTCTGGAGATTCAATGCTTGGGTTTTGCTCCCTCTCTACTGTCTTCCTTGTGCTGCTGGGGAAGCAGGAGCACAAGGTGTGGGAGTAACTGGGATTTTCTTAAGGTCGTAGCTGCTAGCTTGGTTGCCACTCTGGAGGCTGTGTCCCACCGTGTATCTCCTGACCCTTTCCTGAGTAACCCAAGAGCTGTTATCCTACTTCAAAGCATGTTACAGTCACAGTTGCTTCTGACCCTGTCACCTAGCTGGCTGACAGGTGAAAACCACTTGTGGCAGTGGTTCTTCAGGACATTAGCCAAATTCTTGGCCCAGCAGCAGAAAATAAAGCAATTGCAACAGTGTGACCACAGAACCGGTCTCCCATGTGAGTTATCACCACTCCCAGTGGCTCACTAGTTACGATGCATGTACTGTCAGTGTGATATTCCTGGCACTGGCCGCAGGCACTGGCCCAAAGGACTTTTTTGCAAGGGAGACACACTGCTGGATCCCTGCTAAGAACATTCTTATCACAATGGCATACAGGCTTGCAGGTGCAGCCAGACCACGGATGGGGCCATGTAAGCCCATCCGCCCTACTGAGTTTGTGAACTTCAGAAAAAGGTATACAATTTTCCCGTTGAACTTTACCATCAGTAGACTGCTTTAAAGTTGCTGAATTTACATGTGGAGTGTTTATTCCTCATATAACAATGCCCTGGAGCCTAGCATCACAGATAAATCTGCATTATGCCTCTAAGACCACTGTTGGAGAGCCTTACTGACCCAGAGCCACCCAAGGATGCGTCATCTGCTGACACCACCACAACAGCAGACGTAGGGGAGGCCAGGGCAGCCTGCCTTAGGGTTCCAAATTATTACTGGCACATTTTGAAACGCAGATATTCTGTCTGGCTACTAATTTATTTTCCCTATATAAGCTAGAAAAATTGATGAGTGGTTGTTTAGGAAGCTTCATCTATGAATTGTTTTAAGAAAAACCTCCAGGCTCTCACAAATGTGAAACTCCTTTAAGTCATCAAAAATTTAAATAAATAAATGATTTAGATTCCCAGTCCTAGTGTATGAGATGCTCTACAGACAATTTTACAAAATTAATTATTTAAATTCTCATAACAGGTAGATAACTTTCAGATAACTTTGTATGCTACATTTTCAGTACTCAGCTCAAAAAGAAACACTAGGAGGCAGCCCTACAGGCTACAAGCTCCTGATAAGATCCTTTCATTTACTAGCACTTCAATTATATCATCTTCTTTTAAAACAGACCTTTATAGTGCATAAATAAACAACAAATGCATTCCATTATTTTTCAGTCAAATTGTCTAGTTTTTGTGCTTCTAATGCCACAAAATATCTCTATAAATTATGTGTGCAAAGGTTATATTAAATTATATTTAAATAGGGTGCAGAAGCAGCTGCTGTTGAAAGGCAAAGTAGGAGACAAAAAAACCTTGAAAGCCGCACTACAGTTGTGCTAAACTTTTGCTCTTTTACAGAACAACTGGATTTGACTGCACTATGAATGTTTTCCTCTTGCAAAATATTGTTGTGACCAAAATGAAACTGCTATTAACAGAAAGACCTCTGTCACAAAATTTCATTTAAAAATACAAAGTATCCTAAATGACCAAAAAAGATCAATGAAAATACAGACATCTGAAATACTCTCAGAATATTCATTTCAATTCATTTCAAAATTACTGTTTATTTTTCTTGTATTTTAGCTATTTAACATCAGAATAAAGATAATAATAAGAAAACATAAATTTGGCACACCAGACAATCCTTGGAGTCTAAAAGATGAACTAAAGAAAGGAAAAAACACTGTGGAAAATAGAAACCAAGGAAACATGTCCTTGAATAAATACAAAATAACATAGACCTACATTACAAAGGTTAATAGCACAATAGCTCACAATTAATAACACATGTGACAGGGTAACATCAGGAAGAGTTTTGAAACAAGATTAAAAATGCAGTAATTAAAAGTTCTTTGGTGTTTTGTTTTAGTCTTCACAAAAATCAGTGTGATCAGATGCTCAACACAGACTGTCAACAAAGTGGTAGAAACATAAGACACAGTAGGACTTTACTAGAGTAAATAAAACATAAACGAGCTAAATGCATTAAGCTGTGGTTATGACTAGATTTGTTCTTCAAGTCTTATGGAACCAAAAACCCCCAAGACGTTACTGTCATTGGTGAATTCCACAGAGGCCCTTCCTGACTCTGTAATTACTCAATACCTCTATTAATAAAGTAAATTGCAACTAAAATTTGCATTGTAAGATTCAGGGACTGGAATCCAAAAAGCAATAAAATGATAAATGGGTCTAAAACACAGGAGAGGAAATTCAATGGAGATGGTTGCAAAGGGTTTACACTAAGGAAGAAACAATCAAATATCCCTATAAAAAAGGATATTTGAGAAACGGAATGCATTAATGGAGAAATATCGCTAGGCATTAGCAAAAAGTAAATGGGAGTTTGAGAAAAATGTATCAATGTAATGGTGCATCTGTAAAATTAAATACATAAAATGCAAATATTGTTCTGTCACAGAGGAGTGAAAGTATAGGAAGTCAGTCATCTACCACAAATAATTCTTTCCCTACTCAGACCAAGGGGCAACTCAGTTATAATATTGTTTCCAACATCAGGTTATTCGCGTGAAGCAAAAATATAAAATAATATTTATATATATATATAAAAAAACCAAACAGCTGGGGCTGTTCAGCCTGGAGAGGAGCAGCTGAGAGGGGATGTCACCCACGGCTGCAGGTATCCTAGGGCGGGTGCCCAGGGGACGGGGCCAGGCTCTTCCCAGCGGTGCCCAGCGGCGGGACGAGGGGCACCGGGCACAAACCGCCACACGGCCGGTTCCCTCTGAGCAGGAGGGAGAACGTGTGTCCCTGGCGGGTGGCGGGGCGCTGGGCCGGGCTGCCCAGAGCGGCTGGGGAGGCTCCTGCTGCGAGGCCATGGTGCAGCCTGCGGGGAGAGCCTGCGGGGGGGGATGGGGATGGGGGCTCAGGGGGCACTGACCGCCCCAACCAGTCTGGGATTCTGGGATTGTTACTATATTACATGTAATCTTGAGCGCTGGAATGAAGCTTTATTATTTTATCAAGCAAAGAATTCAGAACAGTGTTCTTGGCCAATAAATGTAAGCAGGAAGAAATTTTATTTATTTCCATGTCAGGAAGAAGAAATCAAATAACAGAATTATTGATTAGGAAGCAATATATTTTCTGGCATTCTAATGTGGAGAATAGGAAGCCATACAAGGCATTATCGTATTTGAAAAGCAGAGGAAAACACAAAGAGCTCTGAGAAAAAAGAACAAATACATATGGGTCCTTCTGAACAACCTACTAATCTTCTTTCCTCAAATGTTACCTTAAAGTCTTAAAGAAATGAAAGTTTATCTTTTCTGTTCCAGTCTGGTTATTTTCTGCCCCGTATCTCCCATCTGCTGAGACCAACTTGTAGGAATTTGCAGTACAGAACATTTAGTAACAACATGGACTCCACATGTGCAATGGAGAAGCACAAGGAGGGATTTTGCTTCCCTGACTCTTCCACGTCAAAGCTCTCTGGTATCCTTCCAGCTACCTGTCCTCCCTCATATGTATTGTCACTTTTGATAGTGTGTAGCAGGAGCTGGAAAAGGTAAATGCTGCCGAGAGTTGAGGTACCCTAATGTTTCATTCACTGTTACTGCCAGTGGAGTTTAAGGAATTACTTTTCCAGTGATAAATCTATTTTTTTTTCCTGGCCCTGCATCATTGGCATGATGGAAAAATGCACTTTAAGGGTACTTGCATTTCACTTCTCCACTTTCTGTCTCTCTTCCCAATATTCTGATGATGAAATTTGTTTTGGCTACTCCATGTTGTGGTTGCACTTAAACCGGCAGCTGGGCGGAATTGCTCCTGGTGAGGTGTCCCTCTCTTCACTGCTGCACTCCAGGCTTCCAGTGAGCTGTGATGTCTTACGAAACAACACGATCAAGTTCCCTGGCAACTTGTAAACTTCCAGGCCATGTGTAAAGGAATTGTGTTACTCAGACTGGTGATCCTAAGGCATTAGTATCCCATACGAAATGTGACAAGAATTTGAAAGACTTCAGTCAAACAACCCTTCGTGTCCTTCAGCATGTATAATAACTGTAACATGGAGAAAGCATTCATCTGTCTCAGGATTAGAAGAGGAATAGTGATGTGCTATTTAAAATTTTTATTTGTTACTTAGCCATTTATTTAATGTGTGACTTGGACATTGTTCTCGGATTCCTTCTACTCATATTTACCAGGAACCAATTTTATTGTAAAGATGAGTTTCATTTACTAAAATCTGACCAATAAGAAACTTCTGAGT
Organism: Falco punctatus; assembly: GCF_963210335.1. Lineage (NCBI taxonomy): Eukaryota > Metazoa > Chordata > Aves > Falconiformes > Falconidae > Falco > Falco punctatus. Next base: position 4,495,271 of record NC_137587.1, read on the forward strand.
CTAGATTTTTGGTTTATCTTAGCTTAATCTAAAAACAGGGGCATTCACAAAACTCTAGTTCCAAAATCTGAATATATCCAAAATTAGGGACCTTTGGGTCTATGGATTTGATTTAGGCCAATTCATAATTTTATCTATTATCAAAGTATCCAGAAATACCAGCTGTAACATACTGAACACTTACAATACAACTTTACAGTCCTTCTGATGTCAAGGCATCTCTTCTCCTTTTTCTATTATTTCTGTCTCCTGCTACTGCTCTGGAGGTGAAGCTCTTGACTATATCACACAGAGGCTCAAAATACATTTACCAAATATCTAGGTATCTAGGAATGACAGACATTATGCATGCATATTTTTTTCAGGAGCATCAGGTGAAGGGCCAGTGAGCTGTATCCAGGTATAAATATCTCATGTATCTTTGGATGTGTTCACATCTGAATCTAGTAAACACAACTGATCAAAGGCAGTTGGACCAAACAGGTGGCACTGGGAAAACTAATTTGCACAAGTTCAAAATCAGGATTGCTATTTTCTTCACATGTGAAGCTCAGTGTTATAAGTGCAATGCTAGCTGAACATAACTGTATCGCTTCTAAACCAGAGCTGCCATGCAGAGGTCAGTAATAAGAATTACCAGGCACTGAGCTGCAGTGGGATAGCTAAAATCTGCATCTAATATCAAAAGATATATATCTGTTATAATAACTCTTGCTGAACATGTCCTGCATCAAGTGACAGGATATTGAATCAGCACTCCATATAAAATGAGATATGACACATTGAAAAAAACCTTATTTGAAAGTAGAGAAAAAATGATATGGTTAAGATGGGATTTTCAAAAGCATGAAGTGTAGGTCTCCAGCTGCCCTGAAATCAGTATTAAAACATTCAGTGACTTCTGCAGAAGCAGATTAAGTACAATGCTGTTCACATTTGTAATTCCCACTCATAATTATTTTTTATATATCTGAGAATAAAGAAACATAATATGCTAATGGTTATTCAGTTACTCCAGGATTTTATTAGATTTCATTTACAAAGTATGTGAGTACATGCAGCTACAAGATGTTTGCTGCATCCAACCTATTTGCTTGGTGCTTGATAGCAGTGTAATTGAAATGGTGGCCAAATAGATAACTAAACCCTTTCAAATCACTGAGATGCCTTTTAACAAATTTCTGTTCTACTCAAAAAATGGATTTTTAATAAAATGCTTCTAGCTTTAAATTTGCTTTAAAATCCTTGAGGAGTAAATATTGCTGAATTACACAGCGACTTTCTAGGGAAGGCAAACAGACAGATATGCATAAGTATCCCTCCCTGACAAAACTATAATAACTTTTCAAGTACAAAAAACATTTAAAACAATGATTATAAGAAAGCTGCAAATAACGTACATAATTGAACACTACAGATGAGGCCACATAGATCTGTGTATTTTCAGCTGTGTTGCCTGAAGCATAGACAACTGTCAAAAAGGTGCTTATTGACATAGCTGGCAGGCTAGTGTTGATGATAGCTTCTGCAGTATTAATGTTCAAAATGTGTTAGTTAATTACATGGTATGGACATGAGTGTAGATACAGCTCCTGAGATTTTAGCTATCATTATGCTGAATGGCAATCTGAGATGTGATAGAGGTTGGGATATCATGTGAGGTGACAGGGAGGTACCACCAGAAGGATCAAAATACTTTTTGCGAAGGAAAAGGAGTGATGCAAGTGATGCCTTCTGCCTCCATGGCAACAGAGCTGATGTAAAAATGTATTGCACGTTCTATCCAAGATGCCTGTGTAATAAACTTACATTATATCAAGTTAATTAATCCCATGTGAGAATAATTTATTGTATCATATGAGAGGCAGAAATGAATTAGCAGGAGGACAAACTGTTGTACTGCCAGCTTATGCCTGTGGAATATGGGTCACAAAACCAATCACATCCTGGGCAGAGAAAATTACGATCATAAATAATAATCCATTCAATGCCCCTCACCTAGGAAATATGAAAGTCTCAGAGAATGTCAATAAACTAATTGAGTTTGAACAAAAACAGGGTGAAATTTCAACAGAAAACTGTGGATAGAATTAGACAGGATCTAATTATAAGGTTTTAATGGAAATATGAAACTGATTAACTACATTGTAGCAAATATTAAACACAAAGTATCAACTATAATTGTCTTCTGAAACTTTTTACTTATTGGAAAGTTAGAAAGCAAACAAGGAGAAATCTAACGAAAAGAATAAAAGAATGACAGAAATTAGAAGATAACAAGATAATTATTCTATCTGATTATACTGACATCATACCTAAACTACTATTCTGCCTCTACAGAATATATAGGATAAGGCTTTTTTTCTCAGATTTAATTTTGGGACACCTCAGGGGATACCTCTCTGCAAAGGTAAAAATCACACAGAAAATGAGGACTGCACAAGTCAATCTAAAAGTCAATCGAAAGGCAAGGCATTGCGACCAGCTCAACATGCCGTTTGGTCAATACCCTGCAACGTAACATGCTCCTGCTGAGGAGCTATCCAGAGCTGTGTCATCTGCAGGAGCCTCTCACAAGGTGTCTGCAAAGAGTCTACTGCTGCTGCAATTTAATGTCAAAGGATCTGAGGGTCTGTTCTGTAGTTCTCCATCATGACACAGGAAAACAGTTCCTCCTGACAGAACCATTGACATGACTTTATTTTATCTCAGTCCTAATTTTCACAGAATCCCAGACTGGTTGGGGCGGGCAGTGCCCCCCGAGCCCCCATCCCCATCCCCCCCTCCCCCCCCCCGCAGGCTCTCCCCGCAGGCTGCACCATGGCCCCGCAGAAGGAGCCTCCCCAGCCGCTCTGGGCAGCCCGGCGCAGCGCCCCGCCACCCGCCAGGGACACACGTTCTCCCTCCTGCTCAGAGGCAACCGGCCGTGTGGCGGTTTGTGCCCGGTGCCCCTCGTCCCGTCGCTGGGCACCGCTGGGAAGAGCCTGGCCCCGTCCCCTGGGCACCCGCCCTGGGATACCTGCAGCCATGGGTGACATCCCCTCTCAGCTGCTCCTCTCCAGGCTGAACAGCCCCCGCCCGCTCAGCCCTTCCTCCCCGGGGAGATGCTCCAGCCCCTCACCACCTTCGCAGCCTCCCTGGCCCCTCCCCAGCAGCTCCCTGTCCCTCTGGAACTGGGGAGCCCAGCACTGGGCCCAGCGCTCCAGATGCGCCTCCCCAGGGCAGAGCAGAGGGGGAGGGACCCCCTCCACCTGCTGGCCACGCGCCTCCTCGTGCCCCCCGGGGTCCCACTGGCCCCTTGGCCACCCGGGCACACGGCTGGCCCATGGGCAACTGGTTGCCCCCCAGCACTGGCAGCCCCTCCCCCACAGAGCTGTCCCCCCCCAGGGCAGGGCCCGGCACCGGCCCTGGCTGAGCTCCATGGGGTCCCCCTGCCCAGCCCCCCAGCCCCGGGGTCCCGCCGAACGGCAGCGCAGCCTCTGGGGTGTCAAAGTTCTGCAGGTATCAAGGTCCATTAGAACATTTTTAATACCTCAGTATTTCCCCATAGAGTTTTTTCCAAACGTGGTAGCACACTAAACAAACTTTCCACTCATATAAATCCACTACATCTATATCAAAAATATGGATTTTTTTCTTTTTACAGTTAAATATAATATATAGAAATTTGAAAAAAATAAATATAGGCTCACGCTCAATTGATTTAATTGATCTTAATCTCATCAATATAAATTTGGCATGTAATCATACCAATTTAACTTGTTCTCACAGATTGCTTTAATTAATCAAAATATATATCCATAAAAAATTGAAAATGGGAAGACGAAGGGCATCTGTGTTCAACTGGAACAACATCGAATGATTTGACATTTAGTATCTTATTTTGGCATTAATACTGAACAAAGTATTTCAGGATTGTACTCTCTTGTTATTGTACTGAAGTTATAAGGCAAGAAAGATTTGACCCCATGTATTATTTTTGCAAAATTAGGCAATATTTGTTGAAACAAAAGATGCTATTAGGAGTAGTAATGGTTGTATCATCCCAACATTTCAGATTGAATTATAATAACATTCTTTTATCTGAAAGATTACTTTTAAAGTCTTGTTCAAAAGTTCTGTCAAGTTGTTTACCATTGTACAGCTGTTGTGTTTCGTTGATGTATGAGGTAATTCTTGTTTGTCAGTTTGGTAAGCATTTTGAGGAAAAAAGGTGTTGAATAAAGATACTACTGATCTACTTATTTTGAAAGGGCATGTAATACAGCTTCATAAAGTCATATAAATTTGAGGTGAATAGCTATTAGGTCATCCAGTTTAGTTCAGCCACAAATAACTCAAATGAGTTTTGCATTGTTTCTATTGGGTCCTCTGGGAACTTTTTCTGCAGACATAAATTTCAATTATAGAAATTGTATCCTGACAGTGAGCTAAATTTTCCTTCACTCAATTTCATCTTACTCCCTGCTCTTATGTTCTTGGGTCTAACCAAGGTTCTTAATGTCCTTTTGTAAAAAAAACAAATCCTTAATTATATTTTTTTCTTTTTTATTCCAGAAAGACAAAGGTAAGACTTGAGTTTTTCTTAGTAAGGATGAAAAATGAATAGAGAAGGGGAGATAACCAATGCACCAAAGACCTCAGCAACTGTTTTGGAAAGAGGGAATAAATCGTCATGAAACGCTAAGCAAACAGAGTGCAGGTAGGCAACGCTGTAACTGAGGGATTAGTTAAATTTTGTTGAGTCAGTGACAGCAATCTGAAAGGCAAATATACCTCTTCTACCTAATTGTCCTTCATCTGCGTGTCACTGATTACTAGACTTTGATCTGTACTTTCAGAAGCCAGCTATGAAGAAGTCAGAATATGAGAAACAAGAAGTTTTAGCAGTTTTTAGTATTTCCAACCAGTGTTTAGAAAGGCTACTTACACCTAAAGTAATTTTCCATGCATAACAATTTATCCTGATTTTCTAGTGAATCATCTCATCCTTTCTTATCTGTCTAGTTCATCAGCCCTTACTGTTTACTAGTTTAAAATTGTGAATTTCTTTCTGTCACGGTAACAGTACAGCTCTGATTTCACGGAAGAGTTAGAGGTGTATATAAGGGCTCCAGGGCTTTGTTGGTCAGGCACGGCATTATGGCTGCTATTCAAAACCCCAAGTGCTTTTCCAGGTGAGATGGTTTATCAACAGAGTTTAATTATTATTGAAACGTATTGTAGGAGGGTCCACAACATATTGTCTTACTGTAAAAAATCTTAGATTTCACTGGTTTTTTTCAACTTCTGTACAGCATTACAAGCATTAATTTTTATTCCTGTCCCCATTACCTAGATCTCCTCGGGCTCTTCTGCTTGAAGATTGTGCTTTTATGCTGAATACTTAAGCTTTGTCTTCTTTCTCTGTAAGTGTATTATGCAGCATTTTTTGAGGGTGAGTTAAGTATCTTAGTTCAGTTAAGATAACCCCCTGAGGTCAATGGTCATATTTTCAAAAGAGCTTGGGTCTCATACCGGCATCAACATTAACTGTCTAGATTTCTCAGCGTAGTCATGGACCCAAAGTTTACAATTATCTTCTAAGTGGAACTTGAGGTTTTTTGATAATCATGCCTTAACCATCATTTTTAAATCACTTTGCTCTATACACTAACTGTTCCAGAGTGTATTTTCTCTGGATTTTTGACTTGATATGTATGTGCAGCACCACAAAATTTGTGGTTTATTCCCTTTTTCAAATATGAAATTAGTATACTAAATAAATCTGACTCCAAACCAATTCTTTTGTCATTCCTCTTAACTTTATGCATTACCACTTACTCTCTACTTTGGTTATGGTGGTGTGGCTCACATTCAATCCAAGGCTATAGCAGTTCTATCTAGTTGGCTACGAGCCCTGTTTAACTTCAGTCCATCTAATGCCAACTGCTACTACAGTTTCCTAAATATCCCATTCTTTTCTGAACGCTCAGCATGTCTTAAATTAGTATTTATACCAATCACCCAAAAGGAAGCATTGAGAGCTGGCAGAGACAAAACCCATCTCAGGATGCACCTGCTCCTAATGACGTTATTTTTTATCAAATAAAGGAATTTGATAAGACTGGATCCAGATCCTGACATATTTCATTTGATTCACATAATTATTTGCACAATGTTTCTTTTTAAAAATCAGTTATGGCTAATTATAATTTAGGAAGCAGAGGCAGTTGCTTCTAGGTTTAAAGAAATAAAGCACTTGCCTGCTAAATTTCAGTAACTGCTCACTGTGAACTTTGTGTTGATCTGTCAATATATTGTTCCAGTGGCTTTTCCTGAAGCCATAGCAAAGGGATTTTATGTAGCAGAGCAACAAAAAAATCTAAACAGCCCTGATGGAGTTTCAGTAGTGAAAGAGCTTGGGTTCAGATAGTTCAGCTTCAGTGAAGCCAAATCTTTGCCGTGATGTTACACTGCACCAAAGCCCAGCAACTTTGTGACCTAAGTGTCACTAAGTAGTTACAAGGAATGTCAATCGCTTTCCTGAACTGGAATAAAAATGTTCAGCGGTCACACAAAGGAGATTTGTGTCCTGCTAATTCTTCTCTGAGACACAGTGGCCAAAGCCGTTGTGCTGGGGAACACACCAGGAAGAAACCCATGTTTACAGACCCAGATTCTTCAGGACTGTGTTTGGCCAGGGCAGATTCTCCAAGTCACTGTAACTGGGGGAGAGAAATTCAGTGTAATTTGTCACGGTTCACCTGCTTCATTCAAAGTCTTTTCACTTCCAAAAGAGTTTTTCAAATGAGAAAAATAATTATCCTAGCATCTTGTATAACAGTGTGGTGCAGTATTTATCAAGCTGTACTTCAGCTCAGATGATTTCAGTTCCCATTTCATAACATGGCCATCTAAGAATTGCTATTTACTTGAGTTTAAGCCTTGATCCGTATCTGTCTACAGTTTCCTTACCTACAAATAGATTTTGTGTTACTTGAGCTGGGAAGCCAAAGAAGGTAAGAAAATGAAGAAAGCCATGCTACTCCCTTGGATACTTTTGGTAGGAGAACCTAGGATGCTGTATAGCTTTCTAAATGCAGATGAGATAGGACCGTATGCATTGCTGCAGACAGGATCTTCAAAGGACTGAAATATCAGCTGTCACACTATAATAGGCTCACGGCTCTCTATAAAAAGTCACAGAGTTCAAACCACAGAGAATGTGGATATTGTGCCCATATTCTGTTTATTAGATGGGGGGGTAGGTTTAAAATCATCATAAAAGTAGCATTTTCCCACTATTTACAGCTTCTCCCTCATTTGCTGCACATGAATCCAAACAAGCTCTCAAAACTGTGAATTGCTCGCAAGAAGCAGAAAGCATCTGACAAATTAATTCTATATTTATTTGACCTTGGAAGTAACTCTAGCCATTTAAGTGGCTTAAACTTCAGGGCAGTGGTAATATGCCTTGACTGGTTATAGCTGTGGAGGGTTAACTTACAAATGCAGTAAATTGTATCAATCCTTCATTGTGATGTTAAATAATACAGCAGACAAGAATCAATACATATCAATATATTATAATGCATTTTTACAGTGAAATCATTTATTTTTCTTCTAACGGCGACAATTTCATTTTGGCAAGACAGCCAAGAATCTGCAGAAGAATATGCACAGAGGATAACCAGTCAAGGCAATGACACTTTATTATTCTCCTCCTTCATCTAACCTAGTGTATCTGAATGCAAGATTTGTCTGTATCATTTAGCATTGCTCAAAGCCCTGGAAATTGTGTGTAGTGACTTTGAACAGAGATACCCTCTAGTGGTTACATTTTCAATACAAAATGGATATCATTTGCTCCTCAGAATGGAGTATTTACTTAAGAACTAAAAAGATGAAAAGAGCATTCTCTCTCTTTCCCTTTGCTTCTGTATCAGCAAAGGGAAATAACCTTGGGTTTCTCTGATCTCTGACAAGTTAATTGCATTGCTTCTTTTATCACTTCAAGTACAACACTAGGAGGCTTCATAGTCTCGTGGCCTTGTTCTGGACAGATATGGCAAAATTCAGTCTCCTGAAATAGATGTACAATCACCTTTTGGCCTATTTTCAGTGAAAATATTTTTCTCTTCATTTCCTTCAATGTCAATAATGAGTGGATTGGACATAAATTATTGCAGAAATGTTTTCTACAGTTGGAGCAAAGGTCTCACATTCAGGGCAATGGATTTTGCTCCCAGGTCTGTCACCGATTGTCACCTTTGACTAGACATTTAAACATTGCATGCTGCAGTTTGAAGTAAGTGTAATAATGATTGCTTCACTCACGGCATTTTGCCAAACATTAATTATGTATTTGTTAAACCTGTTAAGCTTGAGCAGAAAGAAGTACAGATCCACACCGCTGCCTGTACTGTCTGTTCAGAAATGAGGCTTTATGAAGAAAAATAGCCAGGGGTCTTTTTCAGGATGCGCATATTCTTACCTTGACTGACAGAAATTATTTCAGCATTCAGCAATGCCTAAGAGAGAGGAAAAAAGTAGCAGCAATCTTCTACCTTCAACATATTAAAACATTTATCATAGCAAAAATGAATACACACAGGTCATCGGAGTGGCCAATGCACCCCAATCCTCAGTGCCCTGCAGGTACTGTAAGGTACTTTGATTAAAATAATTTTTCACTTACTTCAGTGTGCTACAGGTATTGTACACATATTCACTTAAAGTCTACATGTAACAGTTGTTTACATTTGGTATCTTGTCTGTGTGTGAAAATAAAGTGAAAACTCCTAATTTATAATTTTGGATGATCCAGAGTTATTGTCAGGCAGGCATCAGTTATCTGTCTATTCATAAAGTTTGAGAGGAAGAAATAAAAATGGGGGGAATGGAAGGAGGGAATTTTTTTGTGGTTGAAATGGAACCAAAAATATCAGTCAGACCTCTTTGTACAAGGCAGCAAATAACAAAAATATGATGATTCAGCCTCTTGTCTGGGAAAGTAACCTAGAGCAGGCTATAGATTAGGTATAGATTAGGTAATTAAAAAAAAAAACAAAAACAACACACACACACACACAAAAACCCAAATCCAACCAACCATGAAACTATGCTTATTTTAAAAGTAGACTAACTATTTTTGGAATAATTGTTTCTGAAATTTCATCTCGGCCTTCCTATTGATAGGTGCATATGTTTATTTAAACAGTACCTTCATGCATCCTGCATGCACTATATGTACCTGTTTATTGTCAAGTGAGTATAGCTACCTACCAAACAGACCTGTGCCTCTGGATGTGACTCCTGTCACACGTGAAGGATAAGGCTTCCCGTCAAGGAAGATGTTATATGTCACCCACATAAGTGGACCACAATAGAGATATCTAGTACCTGAGGGAAATAGCCATGCTAGAGACGATTTATTATCACCCAAGCAATGTGCAGTTACCCACAGATTCCGACAAAGTCCAAGGCACATGATCCACGTGGCAGAAATTTGTACAGAGCCCACCATCATCGTATGCCAACTCATTGGAAGTAATGAACTGGAAAGACAAAGAGACACCAGTGGTGGATGAAGCAGCTGCCAACTCCAGCAATATGAGAAAATCTCTCTTCCTCCCTACAGTATTATGCCTTGGCTGTGGAAAAACTGAAAGGTGGGAAAACCTGTCCCAGGAGTTCCAGCAACTCAAAGAGGATATGTGTTCCCCCCATCTGTAGGGACCACTATCTCAGCTACGAACAGTGTCTTTTTGCTCAAGAGAGAGGATGTAGAAAGTACACACCATGGGATGTGGAGGTGGGGAGTGAGTGACTGACTTAGTTGCCAGCTGGGGTTAAATCACAACAGTGAGGGGTCAGAAGGGATTAATATTAATATGAAGTTTAGTGTTTCTTTGATATGTGCTATTATGGATTTAAAAAAATGTAGTCCTTTAAACAGATAAGCTCAATTCCACTTTGAAATCTCTTCTACTACTCTGCACCCAAATAGTTCACAGACACAAGATTTCAGAAAAAAGGCGGCGGCTAACCATGGTGAAGCTCTGTGCTTCTTTAGCTCACATTAAAAAAAAAAAACAACCCCAAAAAACTGCAGAAGATCACTACATGTATGTATGTGTGTATACACACATATATATGAAGTCTACAAAAAAGTCTATCAGGAGAGGTAACTTTGCATTAGCAAATAAGAAAGGCTGAGTATGAGTTGGCATATTGAGTTTTGCATTTGTGCTTTACAAAACTATCTTCCTTGCACTTCTAACTGATGTTAATACTGCTTTAATATGTACAAACAAGCAAGTGGCCATACTTTTAAGACTGGCCCATTAGGGCAGACTGACTACTTTTTTTGCTTCAGCCATAGGAGGTAGAAAACTGTAGGGGGTAAACAAACATATCATTTTCAGTCCACAAGGTGGTAAACTCCATGAGAGATCTGAGCATGGTACAAGTTTCAGCCGCAGCAGGTAAATCTGTTTGATGTCAGTAATTATATTGCCCTGGACAGCAGAAAGTACTCTTCGTTGTTTTACAGTTGTCTGAAGGGTATTCTGCAAATTTCTGTGTTCTGTATATCTTCACCTTTTTACAGTCTTCCATTTCATTTGTCAAGTCCATCATGTTCCTTAGGAACTTCAGTCAGGGTGAAAACTACTTCCATTACAGCAGACCTGCCCTAGGTAAAATACTCCATTACAAAAGCTACTTTGCATTAATACTGCAATAAAGTGAGATTGTTTTTCATATTTTTATGAAATGTTGGAGCTGACCTCTGTTTTATGAGGCACTGTGGAAGGTAGAGAAGGATCAGAGATTGCCATCCTATGTCAACTCCCTGAGCATTAAACCAACTGGCATAAGCCAGCATCAGCCCAGAAGCCGATGAGTACGTTGCTAAGCCTACACCAATAAGGTCTCCTGAGAAGGTACAGAGCTGGCATGTAGCTTACAGTCTTTCAACATGTGAATCAAGCCTTTTTTGCAATGGCTTAAAAGCCTCCAAACAGGTAAATCTAACTATTAAAATACTTTTCCAAGAGGAAAATATGGATCTGAGACTCCAGGCAGAGGTTCAGGCTGTAGCTCCTGCTGCAAAGACTGGTTCTGGGGTATTTCTGTAGAAGCCCTCACTTTGCTTTGGCAACCTTTTCTCAGCCCCATTCTATCTGTGGGTCTCAGATATTTCCCCCTCCTAATCCAATCCTATTCTTTTTGTCTGGGAAAATGTCAGCTCCACCTTCAGTTAGTTTTAGGTTTAGGATTAGGGCTTGGGTTAAAAGAGAGAAAGCCAAGAGCTCCAGCTGGAGTGAGGGGCATGAAAGGGGCTTCCAAACATTTCACCTTGCAGCCAACCCCCTGCTTTGGCATTCACTTTCCAGCTTTGATCCAGCTGGAGGCTTTCCTCCAGCTTGAGGCTTCCTATTGCTTTCAACCATAATCCTACTTCTAACTGAACCCTAACCCTAGAGATAAGGGTACAGCACTTTCTGTTGGCTGTCTCAGGCTTTCCCCACTTTGTACATTGGGTGAGGGTGAATGGAGAGGACAGATGGTGCTGTGACTTGGTGACAGATATCTCTCCCCACGCACCACGAGGGAATCCAAAGTCCAGCATCCAGCATCCTGTTTAGCACTTGGATGTTTGACTGAGTCTTTATATGTTTTTTACTTTTATATATATAATATCTATAATTAATATACATATATATACTTATATGACCATTATATATGTTACAGGAATGCAGGAACCTGGGGGCCTTGTGAATTCACTCCTTGATGAGACCATACGATTCATTTCAGATAGGCCACCTGAATTACCTTCTTGTAACCACTGTTGGCATCCCTGACATTGAAAACCACAGTCAAGATACAGAAGTGTGGCTTTCGAGTCAAATACTCCCAGTTTCATTATATACTCCCAGGTACCCACTTACTAACTAGTTCTTTAATATATATATTAAGACCTTAACTCTGTCGGGTATTATTTTGAGCTATATTTCTTCTTCCTTTTTTTTTTTTTTTAATATAAAAGCACATTTCTCTTTTATCATAATTATTCAAAATTTCTGACAAAATTATTGCTTGCAAAAAGTTAATATGTTCTTATACCAGCTTTTAATATATGATTCATTTAACAATTGTGATACTAAAACTGACTGGGTAGTTTAGTATTGCTATTGCATGGAAAACATATTCACTCATTTTATTACTGAGACGTGCCTGGAAAAAAAAAAACCAACAGTTTACAAGAGTGTAATTAATTGCACACTTTAAAGGTCAACATTAATAAAAATCAGCATGTAAATTATTAAGCTCGTAGAGAAAATAATTGGTGATATTTCCAGGTGTTGTTAAAATCAAATACACTAAACTGCAAGAATAATGCATTTTATCTGAAAGGTACAGCAGATTCCTATCCCTCATGACCAGGAAAAGACCTTCAGGACTTAATGTGGCTACCTCATAATTTGAATTATGAGGTGATAAAGAAAAGTTACTTCATAAATTTTAGACATTGTAGTTGCTCTCCATGTATCCTTCAATGTTTCATCAAAATAATCCATTTTTTCCAGGGTTATTATGAAACTTCTTTTATTCCCAGAAAGAATTATGAGTTTTGGGAAACTTTTCAGTTCTTTCCATTTCTCTTTTTTTCCACTTGTCATCATGCAAGTGTAGCTAGAAGACATTAATATGGTAATAGTACAGGAAATGGCAGAAACATCGTTAGTACCTAACTTGTCTATTAAGAAGGAAGTCAGAATTGCTAATTATTTCCAATCAATATCTTTGTTAAAATTAATCTCCTCATTTTCCTACTGTCTTGAAATTTTTAGGTCTACGCACCCAATCTTTCTCCCTTTCTTTTATTCTGTAATGGAAATAAACTGTTGGCTGTATATGGATGATTTCATTTATTGTTGATTCAGAGTAAGAATCTTGTACACTCAATCTGTGAGTAGTCCCAGAAGTCAAAATATGAGGAGTTTAAGTATAACAAAGATTTCCAAAGAAACATAATCCCAAAATACATTGGCCCTGATTCTTATTTACATAAAGGCCCCTTTACACATTCTGGCAGCAGAAAGGAACCCTATAGAGTATTTAAATAAAATTTATGCCCACTCTAAGACTTTTTGTGCTGCCAGAACTGTGTAAATGAAAATCAGGTCCATTACATCGGAGGCTTGTTGTTGAGTTTGTTGGGGTTTTTTTCTTTCAACTGTTGCACTGTATATATCAAAAAGCATTTCTTTGTATCTTTGTAACTCCCACGCTATCCTGCCCAAAGACATTAATCAATGCCAACAACACAAATCTAGGGTTTGAAAGGAAAATAATTTTTGGAGTTAGAATAGGGAAGAAAAGTCAGAATTACTCTGTCTAAAGTATAATAAAAGATAGGTGCATTTCATGAAATGCAATCAATTAAAAACGCCTTGTTCAATTTTTCATTTAGTATTCTGAGAAGCTGTGATGGGCTATGTTAAATATCAGCAGGATTGGTTTTGGAGCGGGTTGCAAAAGGGATCGACTGAAAGATGGCTGGCGGAGAACCAAACCTGCGACCATTCTTAACTGCAGAGCAGTTATAGGTGTTTCACCATGAAAAATGAAAAATGGAATGAGTCATGTTAAGTATCACGTGCAGGATGAGTGTTCATTTCTCTTGAAGAAAACGTGTTATGGAGGCAAATTTTTAAGGACTGTTTTAGCTTTGCTCCAATAGGACACTCTTGAAACTATGTTGAAGAGGGTTGTCCAGTTAGTTGCTTTCAAACCTTAGTACCCCTGGTGTTTACAGTTAATTGCAAACAAATTACGACATTTCTGTCTGATTACAGCCCGGTTTTTGAGTAAGCCACACATAGCCCACGTTCAAGGGTTTGTATTGTTTCCCTGAGAGTCTTTTATCTAGACCTTTTACCTACAATTCTAATCTTGGCCTTGCCCCATTTAAAATTTGTTTTTCCTTACTTTTATGCCAAGATTCCAATGGATTCCAGCCTTTCTCTCTGCAGTAAAACCCTCTTGTTTCCATTCCAGTAGAACCTGGAGCCATAAAAAACAGAAGACAGCCTACATCTTTAAGGAGAAATGTTTTGGATTGATTTTTGGTGTGTTTTTTTTCTTTTTTTTCTGAATTAATCTGTCACCAAATGCAGTAGGCTCTGACACTGTGTTGTCCTGAAATTTCCATTATTGTTTGAATGCTGTAGGAGCTGAGTCTTCAGTGCTCCTTGGCAGTGTGCTCAGACTTTGGGATTACTTCAGCCAACTCCCCAAGCATTGGCAGTAAAGCGGTGGGTCCTGTTGGTAACCTTGATTTGTACCTCTGTTGGAAAAAGCTCAAAATCCTGAGTCTGCCCTCTCTCCCTTTTTTTTATCTACTCTTTCTGCCTTAACTTTTGCTTTCCCGCTTCTCCTGAAACTGTGTGGATGCACTACAGAGCTAACAAACTGTTCTGGCAAGGACTGTTTTCAGACATAAACATGCCCATAAACATCAGCCAAGTTTGGGCAAAAGGGAGAGTTGTCTCCAGCCACTGAAGTGGACAACACAGGTTCCTGGATTCAGGTACAATGAAAGTGAGTACCGAGGCTTTTTGAAGTGTTGGTGGCTTGTGTTCATCTGTTTGACCAGCCAAGATGCAGTAAATCTTACGATTCTTAATCCAACTATCCTACTTGGGTTTTCCTCTGACATTGTTATTAGAGGTCTCACAGCACTGAGTGAAAAATAGGTGCTGCCGATTATCAGGAAAAGAATGTGGAAACTTTGCTTCTTAATACAAATGATTTTTATCTCCACAGACACAGACTCACAGAGAAAATATGCTGAAATGTCTTGGAGGAAAGCCAAACGGCAGTGTGAGGTCAAAGAAAATGATTAATAGTCAGACCAAGAGCAAAATATTCAGACACAGTTATAAAAAAGAAGTAGCTTTATATGTACATGTAAATCAGAAATACATAAAATATGGAATCCTCTTTCTTTATTATATGAGATTATCCTATGCTTTGCTTGATTTGAGGGGTTTTTTTCTCTGTCTTCCTTTGATCATTTGTACAAAATATTTCTTTAGTCTGCTTCACTTCTAAATATTTCTTTAATTTGCTTGAACTTTATTCCATTTTAATCACCAACTTGTTTCAAACCCACACTACTTACAAGGTGTTTGACCTGTTACAGCTGCCACAAATGAGTGAACAGTTTTCAGATGTTGGATAGAGTTCACAGGTCACATCCACCACTGCAATTCTCCCGTTATCTGACAGAACAGATGAAGCCCTAGGACCGAGTGGCTGAGCAGCCTGGGTTCCCATGCTGCTTTAACATCTTTTGCAAAGTTTCTGAAACACTGACATGTTTTAGATAAGCTAGTGCTACTCTTACTATACCTTTTTCTAGACGAAAAATGTCCTGATAGACTTCCCTATGCTTTTGTTATTTTGGAAACGATTCAGCAAAACATGTCAAGCTTATTAAATATTACATAAGTAGGGTCTGTGTACATAAGAATTTTGACTGATGGGTGGAGATAGGCTTTTTACTATTGATTAGATCAAAAATTATCCCGGCACTTAACTCTTTTTTTCAGTGCATTTCAGAATGCTTTCCCAATAATCCTGTATTATTTTCACTTGTGCATGGGCAAAACCAAGGCACACATAAGATAATTCATTGCTCTCTCAGTCCCTTGAGAGCTTCTGAAACCTGCTCATTGGCACACTGTAGTGCTGAGCACATCTCAGAGCAGAAGTGAGAGACACAGCCACAGAGACAACTAATAGATTCAGCCAGACTAAGGAGCACGAAGAAACAGTGAGACTATCGATTAACACCGTGTGTGGTTTTCACTGACAGTGGCAGCCTGAGCTTTGAAGTTTCTTGTAAGCATCATAGTGCAAAATAGTTTCAAGTATGCTGTAAGTGGGAGCACGCTGAAGTCATTTTGTGCATCTTTATACAGAATACTTTCTAAATATGAAGAAAAGATGAAAGCACCTAAATGCAGTGTAAGGAGGTGACACTGCAGGTGGACTCAGTCACCCAGGTGGATGGTTGCAACCCAGCAATTCCTGCGTCTGCAGATTCTCTCCTGGCTTTGAATCCATCAGGCCACATTGCAGAACTCTCCCCTGACATTCACACAAGAAACCAGAAATCACCAGCAGAGCTACCAGAGCAACGTTTAGGTGATTAAGGATCGCTTCTGTTTCACTGACGTAATAGATGCCACAGTTAATACAGCGAGCTATGGAAGCCTGGAAATATCAGCAGAGTGAGAATCAGAGTACTGAAGACCGGGTACAAGCCTAAAGCAGCCTGCTTATTCTTCAGAATTACTTATCAACAGTAATTTTCCAGAGAGATATTAAAAAATAGAGCTTAAACAAAGATACATTGTACTGTATCTACTGCATAACTACAGGACTGTGAGCACTATATAAAGCAACCAAGCAAACAAAGCCCACCAAACCCAAACAAAATCTGCTTCAGAGGCACAAAGTAATCGGTGTAACAGCTTCTACCTTTGCAGAAGGAAACGTGCTTTCTTAGCATGATCGGTGAACTCGGCTGAATTCATCCCACAGTTCTGGCAGGTTACCTTGTTCACAGTGTGTTTGTTCTGATACTAAAACTGAACTGTCATCGCTTTATGGCAACTTTCCTTGAAAGCACACATAGGTTACAGTACGGCAAAAATTCTTCCTTGCCATTGGAGGACAATAAAGACAGTATAAAATACTTGAGAACACAAGACTTTACAAGTCAATGTAAAATAATAAGGATCTTATCTGAACTAAACAGAAGCAGAGAGGCTACATAGCAGTTTAGACCCTATGTTCCTCACTATTTTGGCAACAACATCTGGCTAGCTCTCTGCAAGCCAGTCCTGCACACACAGGTAGCAGTTGCAGAAGGGAGGGCCTGGGAATTCATGCAGGCAAGGCAGGAGGGGTATGGAGAGGGACTTCTGCGTGCAGGATCAGGATTGCTAACCTGGTTCACTGCACCAAGCTGCTGAAACTCTGATGGATTCGTAGCCCTTTCAGCATGCTTTTGGAGACCTGATTGCTCATTAACTCCTACTACAAATGCACCATTTTACTGGGGCAAAGATCTTTTGTGATATTGAGCAGAACCAGAAATCAGATCCCTTATGACAATGTTTATATATTTCCTACAAGGCTCATTTCCCCTTGTAAAATGCACATCTCATTTTCCTTGATGAATGACATCACAGACCTTCATAAACATCTTTCTTTTTCTATAGTCCAGGTGTAGTTGTTCACCTGAGTCAATATATCTAACACAATTAATTGAAATAAATCTATAAATCTTGAACAGCTGCAGCTTTTAGGGAAAAAAAATGTTTTATGGACACAGATCTATTGTCACCCCCCACACAGTCACATTTTCACCTGCACACATAAACACACAGACACTCATCATGTACGACTCTGTAGCCATTCTCAGTAGTGTTCATTCCACTTTAAACCACCTGTCAAAACAGCCATTTAATTAGGTTAAGCTGTCTGGCTTTGTGAAAAGGTTTTACTGTACTCTGTTGTCCTTGCTATAAAATTAATAGTTTGACCAACTTCTGAGGGGACAGGTTTTTGCACTTGTGAAAGTCAAATTAAAGCCACCTTTGCCAAACAGGATGAAAAAAAAGATCTTGGTGTCTGAAACTTTGAAAGCAACACTTCATTTATTATAATCTTTTTCTAGTGCCAAATACAAATTATGTACAGAAACAGAACTGCAGCTGCAAGGAAGCCAAGACTGTAACATGTAGCACACATCACCCTTGCACTTGGTGGAGCAGTTGCAAGATGATGAAGCCATCAAAGGACTTGCACTTTACTCCCCACAACCTATTTGTTCTCCAAGTCACTGAGGAAGGGGGAGAGTCTCCTCGCTCTACTGTGATCTCTCTTACACTTGAGCAAGTCTCATTCCTGTGGCCATCGAGGTAACTGTGCTGCCCTCGTGAACCACAAGCACCCTGAATATCAGCTTAGCTGACAGTTGACAATACTCCGGTGATACTCATCTGTCAGAATAGCCTTTACTTTGTCAAGTGACAGCACTCAAACAAAGATGTCTAAGGAAAAGGGAGAGTTGTTGGGCTGTGGTTACATCCTGGTAGCTCCTGCTTGCAGAGGTAGGGTTATTTCAGTGGGAGCAAAAATGTGCAGATTCCCACATCGTTGCTTCTACCTTGATCTGCCTGATTTCATTCAGTCTTGTGAGGTTTTAAAATATAATTGGAGAAAAGCTTCCATTTATTATGGTAGTTAATACTGATGTCACTTGCTAATACTCTTATTACAGCACTATGCTGAAGGTCTATTTAGTATGTGGGCCAGGTTCTGTAAACTTATTAAAAAATTACCATGATCCCTGAGGCTCTTGCAATCTAATTAAGACACAGTTATGAAAGAGGTGGTCAAGTAAAGCTTACCTGACAATGCATACGCAGGTTTTAAAATTTTATTTTAGCTTTGTACTAACTGGTTACTTATATGCATTGACCAGTAAGATTTTGGCCAATTTATTTTTATAGTAACTGTGTAGTACAACATTTATTTATCTGAATGATAGCACCTCCAACATTAAAAAAAAAAAAAGGAAATAAGGAAAGATTATAATTAACAATAATAATTTTTCTTCTGCTAGTTATCTATGGGTTGGTTTTTTTTCCTTTTTCTTGAAAAAATCCTATAACTGTTTGACTGCTCACAGCAAGTGGGCCATTTGGGATATGAATTGAATAGGTTTTATCAACAACAAATTTCAAACATACAGTGCTCTCAAATACTCAAGTCTGCACACAGAAAAACTGTCCTAAAGGGTACCTATCCTACAGCTACAATAATCTATATCTCAGGTCAGGCTCCAAATCTACCTGAAAAGCTTGATATAAAAGCTTGAAGTGTAACCTCTACTTCAAGTTAAATATTGTCCATCTTCAGCAGAGCTGTGATCTAAACTATTTCTGGTCAAACACCTCCTGATTCTCTGGATGCACTTTCACAGAGATCCTTCATTTTTATTCTTCACTGTAAGCCAGTCTCAATCAGCAGTTTGCAATCTACCTGCCAAAGTCAACAGAAACTGGGTTTGAACAAGCCAATAAGCCAGCTACATTTTAGTCCTCCTTTTTAAGAACTAAAATGCAACATTTTTTATTTCTGCTAGCTTTTCCCCCAAGCTTCCTTCTCTTTCTTTTTTTTTCTCTGTTATTGCTGTTTTCTATAAATTTGTATGAGATAAGTAAAGTATGTATTTATTTTCCAGGCTTATATTACTCTTCCATGTGTGGCTTCCTTAAAGCCTTTCTGGCTCTACGCTGTTGCTCTAGCTGAGCAGAAGCTGCGGTTTACCAAGAATGCTCTCTGGAATGTGCAATCAGTAGTAACTGCAGTTTCTATATAGCTACTAGTTCTTTTTCCAATAACCAGAAAATGGCATGCAAAAAAAATCTTCTTTATTTTACACATAATTCTATTTAGCTAGTATTAATTTTCTGGATTCAGATGGAGCTTTACTGCACCAAGTCGATGTCTGTGCTTTTAGGCCTTGACTTACTCATTTTATTTGATGTAGAATGGCTGAACCCCTTCTGTTTTGCAGAGTGTTATTATTTGTAGACTGCTATGCTAGGATCTCTCACTGGGGTTTTTTTGTGCATTCTAAGATGTCAATTTTATTCAGTTTGATACAATACCTAATAGTGAGTTGCAGAAAAAAAAAACAACCTTACACTCTCCTCCATGGTCCTAAGCATATACTACGGCAGTTTATCTTTCTGTCAGGTCTCCCGATCATGCAGCTACAGGGCAAGTTGGTTTAGTGAGTTGATTCGATAGAAAGACAAGTATGAAAAATATTCTGGTACTTCTGTGGAGCGACAAACCCTCAATGGCTTTTATTCCTGTAAGTCTTTCTAAAATTTCATAACGATCTGTATACCTTTTGTGTCAAGGAGATTTCCTGCAGACTTCCTGCAGACTTCCTGCAGATTTCCTGCAGCATCATTTCCTGACAGCACAGTGAAAGTGCCAACTGCAGCTGTCCTTGACCTGACCTGCCAGCATGATGTACACTGAGCATACTGGCCGCAGTGGGGATGCCCTTCAGCTGGCCACACTTTCTGCCTTCCTCTTTAGTATCCATGTGTGCAGCACCCAAGATTTCAGTCCAAGACCCTAAAGTTGCTAACCTGGATTCCCCAAGCAGAGAGCTTTTGGACTTCCATTCTCATGACACCTCCCTCTTTTTTTTTTTTTTTTTTCACTCTTGGAAATCAGAAAACACCTAATCTTCCATTTTTCTGCTGCTGTTTTGCTGCACTCATTTCAAAATAAGGAACATATTTCTAATTTTGTCTTACATAAGAGCTTTAGTAAGTTCATCTTGCTTTTAGATAAATGTTGGATTTTGGTTAGATTCCCTTCATAAACTGAGAAGTATGTAGGAAAGAATAAACAAGATATGGATTTGTTAGGATGCTTTTTCTCAATATACTCACTTTATTCTCAGCAGCTCAACTCATTACACAGAGAAAGTGACCAAGAGCCCATGTCCCAAGGGCATTTTCTGTTCTGGATTCTGATAGAGACAATGCACTACTTGCCTAAAATGGTGCATGAATATAAGATAACAATTAGATTTAATATAGCTGAATTTATGAGAACAAGCAATCTAGCCTGTGCCTGATCTACAGACTGAAACTCAATTTCCTTGCATCCCCTCTTCACTTGCTCAAACAATCAGCTCAGTGGTGCATAACCTCTTTCATTTTGTAAAAATTCTGTGCTGGGTGGTATGATGACTCAATATCTTATTCTTTCTATTTTCTTATATCCTGGCAGCTGTTGAACTACTGCTGCTAAAGTTTTAATTTTGCACTGACTCATGGTGTGATTATTAATGCTTGTTCTTCATCAAGAGTGTAATGGATGTGAACAGTAATTGCATAGAGTTAAAAGGGGTTAATCGGGCATGCAAGCTTCTCTGCAGGTCATTCACTTGGCTGTAAAATTCGGTAACAGTGCAAAAAAAGCATCTTTTCAGTAAAAATACGATGTCTCTATATAACATACAAAGCACACTGACATCATTTTGACAGGTAGAGTACTATGTTAAGCTATTATTAATGCCATGCAGATTTTTTTATAAATATCTGCAAAGTTCTTAATCCATTTTGTTTGTGGTCCTTTTTACCACAGTCAAAGACAGAAAGAAAAAAAAAGTTTTATTTCAGAGCATATGGTGCATATTTTATAATTCAGTGAAAGCAATCCGAAAAAAAAAAAACTATGTGTCTGCGTGTGCATTGAAAAAAAGATGGGGGAAGAAGGGGAGAGAGAGTTGCTGTGAATTTGTTTGATTATCTGCAGATTCTTTTCTCTATCACTTTTAATTCACCACTTTTTCAGTTTATAGCTTTGCAGGAAAATAATGATCAGTGTCCAAAAATCATAAGGCACTGAACAAGTACTAGGCACAATTCTTTATCTATTTACATATATACCTGTAGCTGCTGCTACCTGAAAAGTTTGCATGGGCACACAGCCTATAAAGGCTTTGTGTCTTGATAACACTCAAGTACTGGGGCTGATACTGATAGTAAAGAGGTAGATGACAACAATCCTCCTCCCAGTGCAAAAAGCATCACGCTGCAAAAGCAGCTGATATTAATGGACCTTCTATGGCACCTCTGTGAGGGAACTAGCCTGCAATGAGAGTGGAAGACTTAGATTCTGACCGACGTTATATGCTAAAATAAAGTTCCATTTTCTGTGTCTCTTGGAAAAAAGGATGTATTATCTACTGATGCTTAAGGGTTGGAGTGACCTTAAAGGATGATAATACTTCCACTTTTCCATTGTACATGATGTCTATTTTATTAAGTTTATAAAAAATGCTATCTATGTTTCTTTGGGAAGGAGGGATGGGACTGATTCCTATATACACACAGGTAAGCAGCTGAGTCCTGTTTATGTATTCTTGGTAATTTTTCCCACCTGACAGGAAACCAGATGAAAAAAGTACAGATAATAACCACAATAGCTGCATATAAAATGTGACTCAAGCCAATGGATGTACACAGGAGACAGAACTGCACCTTCTATGCATGTTAAGAAGGCTTATAATATAGTTACAAGAGGTCTGTCTTTGCTAATGAATTCTGTAATGGTGTAACTTAGCTACCCATTGCAAACTTCTACTGTTTGATGCCCTTCAGAGGGACAAAACAAGTTGATGATCCTGTTTTTATCACATTTTCAACCATGTGTTCTCATAAAAGTGCCCATCTCTGTTTTGATAAAAAACATCTACAGAACAAATTTGAACTAGAATATTCACACTGACAATGTATTGTTGATGCACATTTCTTTAATATAAACAAAGCTTTAGTAACAGGACATTTAGTTCCATCCAAGGTAAAGTCAGTCAATATGCTTTGCATAAATTAATTTATTTTGAAACAAAAAATGCTGGTCATGTTAACATTACCCACTCATATGCTGTATGTATTTTTTGCTTGAGTAAATCATGGAATCATGACTTGCTAGCCTTTGTTCTCATAGAGGGACTTCAACTTACCAGATGTCTGCTGGAAATGAAACATAGGGGAGAAGAAACAGCCTGGGAGGTTCCTGGAGTGCGTGGAAGAGACCTTCGTGGCACAGCGGGTGAGGGAGACAGCCAGGGGAGATGCCCCACTGGACCTGCTGCTCACAGGCAGGGAAGGGCTGGTAGGCAATGTGGTCAGAGAATGCCTTGGATATAGCAGTCATGAGATGGTAGCTTTTTGATTGTTGGAGAAGTAAGGAGGGAGGAATCAGCAGAACCACTGCCTTGGACTTCCAAAGGGCTGACTTTGACCTGCTTAGGAGCCTGGCTGACAGAGTCCCTTGGGAGCAGTCCTGAAGGGCCAAGGCATTCCAGGAAGGCTGGATGTCCTTCAAGAAGGAAGTTTAAAGACGCAGGAGCAGGCTGTCCCTACGTGCTGAAAGACAAGCCAGTGGGGAGACTGGCGTAGCTGAGCAGAGAGCTTTGGCTGGAACTCAGGGGAAAAGGAGAGTTTACCACCTTTGGCAGAAGGGGCAGGTGACTCAGGAGGATGTCATGAGGTTACAGAGGCGGAAAATTTGAAAGGCAAAAGCCCAGCTAGAACCCAGGCTGGCAATTGCTGTAACAGATAAAAAACATTTTTACAAATATACTAGAAACAAAGGAAGGTCCAAGGATAATCTCCACCCTTTATTGGATGTGTGGAGCAACATTGCCATAAAGGATGAGGGAAAGACTGAGGTGTTACCCGAGGTGTACTTGGTGCTCTGAGCTGGAACAGAGGGACAGGGAGCAGAATTATGTCCCCACAGCCTGTGAGGAAATGGTTAGTGACCTGCTGCTCCACTTAGGCATGAACAAGTCTATGGGGCCAGATGGATCCACCCGAGGGCACTGAGGGAGCTGGTGATGGAGCTCACCAAGCCACTCTCCATCATTTGTCAGCAGCTCTGGCTAACTGGGGAGGGCCCAGCTGGCTGGAGGTTGGCAAACATGACACCCGTCTACAAGCAGGGCAGCTGGGCATGAGCCCCCCGCGTGCCCGGGTGGCCCAGGAGGCCAGCAGCGCCCTGGCTGGTGTCCCACACGGCGTGGCCAGCGGGGCCAGGGCAGTGCCCGTCCCCCTGCGCTCGGCACGGGTGAGGCCGCCCCTCGAGCCCTGGGCTCAGCTCTGGGCCCCTCACGGCCAGAGGGACACTGAGGGGCTGGAGCGTGTCCAGAGCCGGGCGGGGGCTGGGGGGGCTCAGCCTGGAGAGGAGGGGGCTGGGGGGGCCCGGTCGCTCCCTGCAGCTGCCTGACAGGGGCTGTGGGCAGGGGGGGTCGGTCTCTGCTCCCAGGGAACAAGCGACAGGGCGAGGGGAAATGGTGTCAAGGTGCGCCAGGGCGGGTTTAGATTGGGTAGGGGGGAAATTTCTTCATGGGAAGGGTGGTCAGGCACTGGGACAGGCTGCCCAGGGAGATGGTAGAGTCACTATCTCTGAAGTTCAGGCTGTTGTCTGGAAAAAAACACGGAAAAAGTGTGCCAAAGAATGGAAACAGCCACTGAAGCCATAAAGAGAGGAGCAGGACTGGGCGAAGGCCGAGCAGTTTCTCCTTTCCGAGGCCCTTGATCCCTACTCTCATGTGTGATATCACTGCCTCGCTCACACACTCCGTCCCAAGGGGAACAAAGCCCAAAGACAAAAACATATCTGTCTGCTAAGGGGGAGTGCACATCCACATTGTAACACAACCATGTTGTGTCTAAACCAAAAAAAAAAAAACAAAACCCAAAGCTTGCCTATATTGTCGGTCTTTGCTCCCAGGTAACAAGTGACAGGACAAGAGAAAATAGCATCAAGTTGTACCAGCGGAGGTTTAGGTTGGATATTAGGAATGATTTATTCACAGAAAGGGTGGTCAGGCACTGGGACAGGCTGCCCAGGGATGGAGTGGAGTTACCATCCCTGGAAGTGTTTAAAAAACACATAGATGCGATGCTTAGTGACATGGTTTAGGGATGGGCTTGGCAGTGCTGGGGTAACAGTTGGACTTGGTGATCTTAAAGGTCTTTTCCAACCTAAACAATTCAATGATTCTAAGAATTAAACAATAAGGCGTTGAAAGAAGCCCTTCTTACTTCACTATATGTTAGGTTTTATGTATTTGGTATTATAGGATTTAGTATATGCATCAGCAGGGAGACACAACTCCTAACGACAGCCACTGTTATTTTAAACACTTCCTTTACCACTGTCATTTTACACACTTTATTTGCAGTAGAATCTGACCAGTGGTAAAGCCTTTTTGCAGCTTACTGGTTTGGTAGTGCTGTGACAATTGGTGCCCTGTGTGAGGTGAACTGATTTGGACTCAAACTGCAACAGAAGCTCAGCTTCTGCTGTGGGTGAAAAACTTCCAACTAATTTATACTTTTTTGTCTGGTACTGTGAGCAAAGTAAAAGACTCTAAGAATCTTTCCTTGAAGTAAAGTTTGGTTATAAAGGAAATAATTACATAGTGCTGTTTTTTAATGCTCAGGTGGTAGTGACACAGAGAAAATCTAATTTGTACTGAAGTCTGTGATATGCTGGATCTCCTCTGGTGACTTGAAATCAAGTATTTAAAATGTTTGTCCTATGTAACCAGAAAAATTGTAACAAAAATCATTATTCAGTAAATTGGTCCTAGAGGTTAAGATGGGATTAAGGCATTTGGAACACTAAATCTTAAAGAATGTTTTTATTTTTCAGGTGCCCAGTGCCAATTCAGAAGAAATTTTGAAACATGCCAAAATACATAGAGAAAACACATTTTTCTTTTTGGATATATTTATCTGTAGACAGAATGACTGTGTCATGCCAAGCATTCAGAGGGGCCTCCCAAGGTGTCCAGAACAGGACAGTACAGAGAAGTCTGCCCTGACATGCTGTGACAAATCTCTCTCTTTGGAGAGTACTAAGGTAAGAAGAAAAGCTCCTGTTCCCTTAAAATCTCTTCTTCATCTGTATGTGATTTTTTTTTTTTTTTTGGTTTTTAAATTATGGACTCCCAGTGGGTTTACATAGTCCACCTGGCAGCGTATGTAGTGATGCTGACCTTGGCTGTTTACACAGGTACACAGTGAAACTTGTCTTAAGTCCTACCCTGGAGAACCAGAAGATGTACTGCTTTGCAGAGGTGGTGTTTGGGTAAAGGTCAGATAAAACCCTACTAGAAACCTTGGGGACCCTTTAAGTAGATCCTTAAGAGAGTGAACTGTTTATTGGACATGGGATTCTTTGAGAAACTTTCATTGCTTTTCATAAAAGTCAGGGTTTCAGTGATGTGAACTTTCATTTGTGGCAAAACAGACCTCTTCAAGTGGTTATTCTATCTCCAGAGAGTGTCTTGAGCTAGTAACTCCTTAATGGTACAGGATGGGGGGAGCATAGCATGGGTAGGTTCAAGCACAAGTTTATTTTCAAGTTTCAAAAAGGCAGAGGGTCTGAATAAAAGTAAAATTAAAGCTCTTCTCACCAGCACAAGAGCAGGAGTATAAGAGAATAATACGACAATTTCTGGAGTTTTTGTGTCCCAATATGCAGATATAATTGAGCATCAGCAGTAGAATGTTGCCATTGATGCATAAAGGTTCACCTCATGCTGTTTCTAGACTTCTGGTTGCAAAGTGTCTCAGGTGGCAATGCATCTGTGTATATCCTCCTGTAACACAGGAATCCATCCTAGTAATGCATCCTAATAATATTTCTCGCCTGGACTTAAAAGTGAGCATCTTGCTTTGGACTTATGTGATCCTTATTTCCAGGCTCCAGTAGAGTTGCAAAGCTCTTCAGAGCTAGGGACAACAACTCAATGTGACATTTAAGCAAACTCCGTACCATGCTCGCTTGTACCCTGAGCGGCCAGAGAATAGCCTTTATGCCATTTGTACATTCTGAGTCACTTTTGTCTGCCTTTGAAACCAGTGTCCATAAAATGAAAGATTAATGAGATGAACTGCAGCCATCCCTCACACAAATAGCATTCATCCCCTCATCACTCTCCCTCTACAGAAATGACATTTAGCCTGCTTCACACAATGCTGTCTGATATTACAGATCGTGCAGGGTCACTTCCACCAGCCTCCCTACGCTAAAACTCATGTGCCTGCACAAAACTAATCTTTCCTGGTAACTTATTAAAACACAATCTTCAACAAACCTCAACAGGTCAGCAAAATAACTACCCTAAGCAGACTAGGTTTCCAAAAATATTTCCTGACTTTTTAACTCCTCCTTATATTTTTTTTTTTCTGAAAAATGATAGAAAATATAATTTCTATATTTGGCATAAAAGGAGGTTTTGCAGAAGAAAGGGAAAGAAGGAAGCAAGGAAGGAAAAAGGGAGGGAAGGAGGGAAAATGATGGGCAAAAAGGAGAAAAAGAGGAAGGAAAGGAGGCAACAGGAAGTTTCTAACTTGCATCTGCACGTGAAGTGCATTTTGTAAAGTATGGGAAACTGGATCCTACGTACCCATGAACTTGTGTATTATGTGATTTATGTTAAAGAAGACGTTTCATCCAACTATATATTCTCATACATTGTTTATTTTGGTTATGAAGGAAACTACAAATCTGCAACTCATAACTCATGTAGCTCCTTTTTCCTTAATTAACTATTTAACTAAAAACCATCTGGTAACCTGCCATATGCAATCAGCTCATTCTTCAGATTTTCATTGCAAATTCATTGTCGTTACAATATCCAAAAGACCCTTGTTATAGGGGGAAAGGAAATTAATCCATGTCCCATTGTTTCTTGCTCATAAAACTAAATCCTGTGCTTTTTCCTCCCTCCTCCGGGAATTTCTGTGGTGCAAGACAGAGCATGCATTAAAGCAGAGATGTTTTAATGGGTCATTAGCTTTCTTACTGGAGGCTTCAGCAAAGGAAATATTTTGCTGTGGTCATTGGTGAACAAAATATATTAAGGTATATGGCACAGATGGTCTTATATCCAAGTTATTCTGTGCCTCTACAAAATCCAATGTGGAGAAGCCTAAACTGAGAAGCTAGAAAGGGACTGATCTAAGGGGCCTGGTATTTAGAGCTTTTGCCTTGCTTAAGGACAGCAGTAAGCTCGGGTTCCATCCTTAATTCAGACCATGAAAGTGACTTATGTTCCCTTCTGGTTACCAGGTGTTATTCTATGGTAACTGCCCTCTGTTTCTTGTGGGTGATCTCTCTCTTTCTCCCTGTTCTTTGACAACAGTGCAACTAAAAATAGCTTGTCCTAATGAATAGCTTGCAATATTCCAGAACAGTTATCCTTATACAACAGTAAAGCCATATCTCATCTACCACTACCTATATGACCCTCATCATCAGTACCATCGCACTGAGTCATTGTTATCCTCTGACAGAGGTAGGGATATATTGTATTTAGCATACCAGACATGGGGCTAGCTGGTGTAAGTTGACTGAAAGTATTTAAGAAGGAATCAAAACCATCTTGAATGAATTTTTGGAGAATTAATTATCAAGGATGTTCTTGGCAGATGATAATCCAGCTAAAACAAAGAGAATGAAAATAATCCCATTTATTCATTTGTTTCTAAAGAGAATTTTTAGCTATTTTGTACACTGAATGCAGGGACTGAACACTACAGCTCTTGGTAAGTCTGAAGAGCTCTGTCTTCCACCCATACATTCCTTTGCCCTGTTTAAAGGAATCTGGTTGACAATACTGAATCAAATAAAAATCCACAGATAACCATTTTAGGCAAAATAGACAAATAAGAGAAGGGAGGAAGGGAGACTATAATAAACAGAAAAATAAGCTAAATGTAAGAGTATTTAGACTGGAAAACTTATTTCTCTGTCTGCATGTGCATGGGGTAGACAATGAAGTAAATGTAAAGAAGGGACAGTAGTAAGAAAACCTGTATTGTAAAATTTGTAAGTCAGGAGACCGGGTATTCGAGTAGAGCAAAAGTAATGATCAGGCTCTGGGTGGGGCAGTTCTACCATTACAGACTCTCATTTCTCTCTCGTCTCAGCTCCTGTTATAAAACTCACTGAAATGGATTCTGGAAATTGTAAAGCTGATTGCTGAATTGGTTTGGGGAAGATGAATACTGTTGTTATTGCTGCTTACTCTTGCTTTCCCAATACTCTGTCTTGCTCACTCACTGAGTCTGTATTTGGAAGGCAAGAAAAACATTTCTCAACTAGCATGAGATTGTATTTTTTTTACTAGCATTTGACATTTCCATGGCCTGTGATCACAGTGGAATTTTCTCCATAAACTGATATCATCTCCACATGACTAAACCAGAAAGGAAAATCAGGCTCAGGAAGAAAACAAGCTAAACATACCTGACCACAGCCTTGTATCAGGAAGGGAGGTGACCTGAGACTGCCAAGCAAGGGGAGCAGGTGGAAAAGGAAAAGATTCCCAACTGGAGTATAAATTACTTTGTTCATGTTCTTTTAAATAGTTTGTGTGACCTCTAGTGGCCTTTACTGCCTTCTGTGTCCCTGTGCCTTCAATTTGTGGAAGTCACCTGGACCTACTGCTGCAACAGCATATTTACAGGGATGTTAGCTACTGCTAGGTTTCTGCTGGGGAGGTGCAAGTCAGCCAGGGGTTAGAGACAGATATGTCCATGCTTTTTCCTTAAGTAAACACAGGGGGAATAAAAAAAATTAATCGAAATGAACATAGCAACTTTCCCTTCCCCCCAAAAAAATCTCTCCCAAGACAATCACAGAATGATCGAGGTTGGCCTAGTCCAGCCCCTTGCTCAAAGCAGGGTCACCTAGGGCAGGCTGCTCAGGTCGGTGTCCAGCTGGGTTTGGAACATCTCAAAGAATGGAGATTCCACAGCCTTTCTGGGCAATCTGTCCCACTCTTCAGTCACCCTCAGGAAAAAAAAACAAACCCAAAACAACTATTTTTTAATGTTTAAATGGAATATTTTCTACTTCAGTTTATGCCAATTGCTTCTTGTTCTCTTACTGGATTCCATTGACAAGACCTCAATGCATTGTTTTTTAAAAAAAGAATGTGAAGAACATATGATACACACAGTAGAGACAGATTAAAATAAAAGATTTTAAAACTCCATACAGACATATTTTTGCAGGGTGGATTTTTTCTCTTACTCCAGCAATTTCCAGGGCCTCTGAGCTGTAGCACGCTCCACACAGTCCTCACTGTGTTTGTTTGACTTGGCTGTGTATTTGCTTCCTACTGCTCTCAGTTGCCTCCTCCTCTCTGCTCTCGCTGGATGCTCCCGGCTTGCCCTTTTGATCCTGCCCTGCTGACCCCTCACTTGCTCTGTGGCATCCCTCATTTCCACAGGCACTTCTGCTCTTAAAAAGCCATAAACTCACCCTCCACCTTCAAAAAGGATTCAGAATTTTGCAGCAAGAAGTCAAACAAGCGAACTGCTTCCCTACTGTTCAGTCCTGTTTTTTTAATGGAACTTAATATAAATAATGTACTGAAAGAGAAGCACAAATAAAACCGATACCTTCCATCACTGCTGTTTGCTGACTGTTAGGTATAGTTGGTAAACATTATTGTGAGTTTTCCAGTATGCTTGTGTGCTTAGATTAAGAGGGCAATTTTTCCAAAACTCCCGGCGAAAAAGATGTATTAATCCAATTCAGAACAGGGTTGGTTGTTTTTTTTTTACAGGGTTAGTATTGCATTATGCTGCAAATAGGTGATAGTGGGAGTACTTGTATAGTAAAGCATACACAGACAGACGATGCAGTGAAGGTGTATATCATTCGCTGCTTCTCCTAGAATAATTTCATGTTATAAATTAAATGTTAATAGGTCTAGCTTTGTAGCTCTTTACACTGCATGTCACTGTCTTACACCTATTTTACAAAGAATCCAAAGACAATAATAAAGACCATTATACATTATCACATCAAAACGTTCTCATACACACTAATCCTAGGTTTTATACTACAGTGAGAGTTTGAGTGACTTAGCTAAACCAACACAGGAAATATGTAAGAGAAACAGGATGATATTTCAGCATATATATGTATTTATTTATTTATTACTTTTTATGTTGTTTTAACCACAGGGCCTGCCCCTACTAATGAAAAAATGAAAGATTTAATCCCCCAGTGTATATCACTGTGTCACCAACCTTGATTGACTTTAAATAGTGAGGAGGATGGTGAGAGTAAGATCACATTAAAACACCATCAGAAAAGCTTGAGTGAATTTGATTTTCCCATATGTATGAGAAGGACATTTCCTGCACCCAACAGCATACCTGAAAGTAGGAAACGTTTTGCAATTACAGAAAAGTTATACCAAAACAAGCAAAGACATGAAAAAAGCACCCAACATTTATCCTAATCATCAAATTATATTTCAAGCCACCAGCTGTTGAGCTAACTTGGACATTTCTCAACCTCAGGGGATATTTGTTTTGACCCTTTTGGCTTTTTGATTTAATAATTTTGCAGTGTGATTGAATTCTAATATTCAGGTGTCTGGGAAGAGATGGCTGGTGCTGAGCTGGTATCACTAAGGCTAAGCAGATGGGATACATCGTGTCTGGGATGAAGCAGCTGATATTTCTTGTTAGGGATGTTTGCACTGTGTTGCAATTAAACACACACAAATATACATACCTAGTTTTTGTGTTTTCTGGTATGGGTGGGTTTTTTTTCCTAAAGAAAAAGCTGACTTCTCACCTGTTTGTGAGAGATAAGCTACTGTTAACATACACTTTTTATCTCTGCTCAGCAATAAAGATGGTTTATAAATGATATCTCTGCCATAAGGTAAGCAAAGATAATAGACCTGATTTGTACGCAGCATATGGGCCCTTGTATCCAATTTATTTCCTTTTTTATTTCATAGGATTTGCCTAAGTCCTGTGTTCTGTTTGTTTAGAGTTTAATCCAAAAATGAATCTTAATGACATCTCTTCATATTTTGCATTGCCCCTATTATTAACAAAGTATAATTCAGACATCTGCTAAACTTTCCCCCAATGTAATCTTAAGAAAGACAAAACTAACACAGCTCTAAACAATAATTGTGATAATCTGTACTGTGGAACTTTAGCATCTGCATTTAATGGAAATGTGTTATTAATGAAAATATGCAGTTTAAAACCAGCTTCTGAAATTTACTCACTTATCTGGGGGAGGAACATTTTTTGTTGCTATACAAGCATTAAGCATGCATTTTGGATCATGCTGTTTTTTTAAAAAAATGTATTCTTTGATACAGAAGAATAAAGTTAAATCAGTATAGTTCAAAGAAAGCTACAAAATAGCTTAGTGGGTCTACTTTCTGCCTAATGGCTGCGAGATTTCATAGAATCATAAAAACATAGAACGGTTTGGGTTGGAAGGGACCTTAAAGACCATCTACTTCCACCCCCCACCACAGGCAGGGACACCTCCCACCAGCCCAGGTTGCCTCCAGCCCCGTCCAGCCCGGCCTGGGACACTGCCAGGGATGGGGCACCCACAGCTGCTCTGGGCAGCCTCTGCCAGTGCCTCGCCGCCCTCACAGGGAAGAATTTCTTCCTAATGTCTAATCTAAGTCTGCCCTCTTTCAAATTAAAACCATTCCCCCTTGTCCTATCACTCCATGCCCTTGTAAGAAGCCCCTCTCCACCTTTCCTGTCGGCCCCTTTAGGTACTGGAAGGCTGCTGTAAGGTCTC
This sequence comes from Falco punctatus, assembly GCF_963210335.1. Taxonomy (NCBI): domain Eukaryota; kingdom Metazoa; phylum Chordata; class Aves; order Falconiformes; family Falconidae; genus Falco; species Falco punctatus. The sequence continues at coordinate 4,527,545 of NC_137587.1, forward strand.
CCTGGACCCCTCTCTTAGGAGAGGCACTCCAGCCCTCTGAGCATCTTTGTGGCCTCCTTTGGACTTGAACGGGTCCATTTCCTTCTTATGTTGGGGGCCCCAGGGCTGGAGGCAGCACTGCCGGGGGGTCTCATGAGAGTTGAGTAGAGGAGCAGGATCACTTCCTCAAGCTGCTGATCACTGTTTTTTTGATGCAGCCCAGGATCTGGTTGGCTTTCTGGCCTGCAAGTGCACATTGCAAACCTGCCAATATCCAAAACTGTGGTTCCAAAATCTTCACCAAGCTGTTTCTAGCCCTGGAATATCAAAACTCTCTCAGGAAGGAGTCTGACCACTGTATTTTTGGAAGTCAGATCACAATCTCCTGTGAGATGGCTGTACTTTAAAGACTTAGTTCTTCCTTAGTTTCTGTATCAAAGGACTTTGGCACGTGGGTTGCCATTTGCAAATCAATTCTGTGTTGGATTTAATTTAAGTTTTAGTTCTAACATGACCACCAAAAACTCAGTAATAGCTCTTATGTGCTACTGCATCCATAACTACCACAACAGTTTAAGATGCTGCAGTCATGGCCCATGTGGATATGAGATATAAATTGCGTCTCTAATGGAAGTTAAAATGGTGGTAACAGATGATGTGTCCACTTGAATCCTATCTTGGATGAAATAAGAATGAGTAAGCTTAAACTATTTTCGAGATTATTCTGATTAAACTAGCTTCCCTTTGAAATGGACAAAATAAATTCATACAATCTAGAAGAATAGCTCATAAAAAATAAGTGGGTTTTTTTCATTATGAAATCTTAGTTTCACTGAAATCCATTAAGACTTAACACAAAATTTCTTTGTATGAAATTCTTGTTGACTTCCAAGGGATGGGGATTTCACCCCAACTTTTTACAGTGCCAGAGTTTGCCAAAGAAAATTTACATTATCTTCCCTTTTCTTCAGTGCAAAATAAGCCAACCACCTGCTTTCACACCTCCTATTTGGAAGTGCTCCAGAAACTGAAGCCTGAATGCAGACTATGATTTATAGTTCTTGCCATAAATAAGACAACACATCCCCAAAACTGTGCTTTTCCCCCTTCAGATCGGTAGAGCTTGAATAAGAACACCATCTACCAGGCCCATAGAAAAATCAGAAAGATCTTGCTTAGATACAGAGGGTGTCTTTTGACACGTTGCCTAAGGGGCAGGTTTTGCCCTTTTATTTCTAAATGCCAGGTGACTAAATGCAATAAAAGCCAGAGTTGGGTTCTGGAGGAAAAAAGGTATTTCCTCAGAATCTTGTAAATTTTCCTTGATCCTGCTTCCAGAAAGGAGAGACTGAACAAGAGAGTGTCATCTCCCATGTTCACTGCTAACGAGTGTTATGAAGAAGCCATGTTTCATTAACTCATTTAAAAAAGATACAGCTGAAGATGCACAGGGTGCCCATGTCCCATCTGGGCTTTGTCTCCACAGACAACAGTACCACTGTGGTATACATTTCCTATAGGTAGCTTACAGAAGAGGACAATGAAGCTTTACTAAAAGTGTAGTTAGCAATATTATCTGATTTTATGAGGTTCAAATTCCCTCAGATGTCAAGAGGCAGTGTTCTGGCTGAGTTCTCAATATTCAGATGAGACCTAAAACTAAATTCTCACATTACTTACAATCTTTTAAAGTGTCTTGACAGTCAGGTATCTGTGCAAGGACATTAATGTAAAAAAAAAATTAATGAAAATTCCTCTTGTTGTTAGATGTATGTTGTAGGAGCTGTAAATCTTATTAAACTCACTGCATTCCACACATCTTGAAAGTACAAAGTGGAAAAGGAGAATTTGAGGCTAGCAGAATAATCAGTTTAATTTCAATTAATTTGAATAGTGTCAGCAAACAAATCAGATTTGTAAGCACTTGAGGAAAATACGATGATGAATATTGGCCAACTTTGACCATCAAGTAAAAACAGTAACAAGGCAATCTAATTTCTGTCTATGATATTGTACCAGTCGATACAGATGGTGAAGCAGTAGAAGTCATGGAGTTTGTTTTCTTTGAAGCTTTTCTCTCACATGGCATTTTCATTAACAAATTAGGGAAATAAAATAGAATCATTGTAAAGGAGAGGCCAAACTGGTTCCACGCTCAGAGTTATCAACTCACAGCACAAAGAGGGGTGAAGCGGCAGAACGGGAACTTGGGTGAATGTAGTGGTGTTTCATATTCATGACATGACGACAAGAAGATAGTTTAGAGCATTCAGAACATGTGAGTTCAGAAATTTCTTAGAAACCATGGAACTTTTTTGAACTAAGCATCAAATTGAGTTTTTAGAATAAAGAGATAAAATGAATAATAATAAATAGTCAACCCATACAATATTGATTTATGAGTGCTACAGGGAGTCAGAAATTAAATTTCTGGAATGTAGTAAGAACCTAATAATTTTAGAGGGTGCTTCACAGAAATGAATACAAATCTGACTTCCATGCTGGAATACAAAGTTTAAAATAAATAGAACTGATATTGAATATCTTATACAGGGGAAAGTCAGTTTAATTTCTGACAATGAAATTTTGGGTCTCGCAGAGTTACCAGAGGTCTTTCAAGGGCCACTTAACGCATGGAGAAAGCATGCGGGCAGGATGTTATCCCAAGCTGAACAGGAATCAACAGTGTAATGCTGTGTTGTGAAAAGGAAGATGCCAAACTGGAGCAGCAGCTGTAAAAGTGATGTAATTCTGATTTCCTTAGCACTGGTAGCATCCCAAGTTTTGTTGTGATGCACTTGAAACAACAAGCAAACTGGGCAGACAGATTCATCAGGAAAGAAAAGAAGAGAAAGAAAATATTTTGGAAGCATGAACAATGATGAATTATAAAGAAACTGACCTTGCTTAGCCAAGAAAGATATGGCAGGGGTTAGAAAAACTAGCAGTTCTTAAAATAAAAATAGTCAGGTAGAAACAAATTACCATTATTTCATTCTCCATGTCCAGGGCTAGTAGTATAAGTAATAATGGATTGACGTTTCAGCAAGGGTTTAGACAAGGTGTTGGGAAACTTTAACTGAACTCCAGATGCAATTCCCTGGGACATAGTATTTACCACTAAATATAAAGCACTGAAAGGACATCTACGTGGAATGCCATGAGGTAGAAGAGAGGGAAGGATTATAGGGCTTAGAACATCCTTCCCAGACTAATTTTCTATGATTCAAGAATCATATCCACACATTTCAAGTTCTGTTTTGGGAATTTTAATCCAAGCATCTAATCTCAATAGTTGTACAATATTTAAGTTATGCCTCTAATTATAGCATTTCCAACAAAAATGTTGTTTCTCATCAGAAAGCACTGATCCAATGCTTGCTGGGAATTGCTACGGTATTCCTCAAAGACTAGTTCAGGCAAGATTTATCCCAGGCCATTATAATTTCAAAGTGCTGATTAATGTCATGCCCAGTCTCTGTTAAGAACTGGTAATGAATGGCAGGCATTTTTTCCATCTATAACCTTGAATTAAGTATGTTTTTTCAGTTTACAGGTTGGTATCACATTTAAGGCTTTGTATGTAGAGGCATTTTACATTGGAATGTGCACATTCAGTAATCAAATGGGGAAGAGAGCACCATACCACTAAAAAGAGTTCAAGAGATGTTAACAGGCAATTCTAGAACAGGGAACTTTGCATTTCCAAAGAATAAAACCCCTAGTCTATAATCTAATAGGAAAAATGCCATAACTATTACCAGATCATTACAGGTGAGCAAGCTTTGGGAAGAGGAAATTAGTGGGAGCTTCTTGCAGGTACACTGCCTGAAATTATGGCTCTTCTTCCATGATAAGCATTCCAGCAAGCCAGAGGTGGCTGAGGACCAGGATCCACTCACTGACACAAATACTGGGAAGTCAGAGAAGTTATGGGGTGAGGATCAGCCCTGCTGAATGAGACCACTGGCACCACAAGATTTTATGTATCAAAACATAAACTCTTTCTATGGTAGAAAGCCTTGTCTTCGTGTGCCATTGCAGGCATAAAATAAAACAGAAATGCCTCATGGAAAATGGTGTCTATACAGAGAGGTACTTTAAAGATGAGAGGCCTTGTCTGAGGTAAACTTGTAGACTGCTAGACACGTGCTGTACTTTCACAGCTAGCACGTTACAGTTCTCATTTAAGATCAAGAACATTCCTGAGGTGCTCAAGAAATGACTCTTCTCCATCCTAGCAGGCAGGTTGAAGTACGGACTGCTGCAGCTTCTGTGACCAGACCTCAAAAGCTGAAAAAAATATTTGCCTCCAGGAAAGTCCCGCTAAGTTCCTCTCTCAGATGGTCAAACAGCCGTTCTGAATGGTCTTCATCATCATTATGAGTGCACTTATGGATCAGGCTAAATGGAGAAAAATACTCTGCTTCTAATAATGACAAGAAATTTTGCTATCTAATATCTTAAAGCAAGTGCTTTGTCCTTTCAGATAACAACTGAAAAGACAACTTTTAGGATCTTTTAAATAATTTCAAAATGATGATATTTTTCTCCTATTACCCAGGAATAAATTGTTTAACAGACATTTTCATCAAAGTGCTTAAGGCTAGACTGAAAACATACCCAACCAAAAAGATTCCAAAGGCAGCATTAACTCACTCTCTGCCTACTACGAGGTGTTTCACGAATCTATGTGGTTCATCAGTTTATACACCCACACAGAAAGAAAAAACATAAATCTTCAGATCTCAATCAGTATTTTTTTGTGAAGCAGCACTAGACTGAAGGAGGAACTTCATATATTCAGAGTGTTATGTGGTAATTTAAAATCCACATTACATTTGATGCAACAAAGTATGATCAAAGGCCAAAGGAGCTGGAAGAAGTGGTACAGCCAGAAGAGTTGCAAGAATTCTTTTGAAGTGGAGGACTTAGTGCTACCTTTAATCCCTGAAAACTACTTTAAGATGCAAAATTCTTGGGAGGGGAAACCTTTGAGGAAATGAACAGGTTAACAAATCTACTTACAATGTCAGGAAATGACACAGCCAGGCTGTACCACAAACTGTACACATGAATACTTTGAAAGACTGTTACAGATGTCAAGAGGTTATAAACATGGTTTGTAGGAAAGAAGGGATTCCAACCCCTTCTTCTGTGAGATATACTCACCAACAATGAAAGGAAACTGGTTCAAGAACATGAGTCTGCTCTGGGAGTTAGGTCTTTCTACAAAGGCAGAACCACATTTTGCAAAATCAATAGAAAAATGTTTTTGATAAAATAGCAGGCTTTGATGAAGAACCTATCAGAGAAAGCTACAGCCAGTAATATTGGGTCAGAGAGGTTCGAGCATTGTATTTAAGGACTGAGGAAAAATTAGGTACCCCTTGAGACACTGTAAGAACATTTTTAAAATGCATTTTCAGTATAACTTTACAAAGGCTGAGCACAATGACAAAATTTCATTTATTTCCTTTTGTTCAGAGTGAATAATTTCCTGAAAACTTTGAATGGATTCAGCCATCTCAACCAAACTTCCGTTGGGTTTGATCAGTTTATATTACTAAATTCCACTCAAACTGTGCAAATCTTTACTCACTGTAAACAATTTGGGAGAACAAGATAGTGCCTCCTGGACTGCCCAGCGCAGAATTTACATTTCAGGAACCAACCAAACAAAAGATGCAAGGACTCCATTATTTTGCCCATGATTATCTTGGTGGCAACCATTTACAGAAGCAGCTGCAAAGAATACACAGAACAGGTTAGAGCTGGCTTTGAAAAACTAGATCCAGGTTATTTGAAGAACACCTGACACATTCACAGTTAATCACTTGGGCCATCAGCCTCAGGCAGAATGCCTTCCTAGTCCCTAAGGGAAAGCCACAGTGAACTGGATAATTGAAAGGCAAAAATCAGTGACAAGAAAATTCTTTCGAATGGCAGAACCATGGTGAGGAGTGTGAATTTTGAAGGCACCACATAGGAAGCTATTCTTCTTTCTCATTTTTTATAGGACTTTATTACAATGATATTTTTTGCAAAAATAAATGTGGATTTCACTTTACATCACTGTAGGCACCAATGAAGCTGTGAAAATAGGATACTGACCTAAGGTCAGAATCAAAATATGTTGTTGTGGGTTGATTTGTTATGGTTTTTTTTAAAAAAAAAACCACAACCTTTCTTTGACATTTCTGCAGATTGGTGTAAATTAAAAGTTTCAGCACCCTATCTTCATTTAAGTTGCATCAAAGTACTGACATTTATCTACATCCTTTGAGACCAGAATTTACTTTTTCTCCCCATGTCTAGGCTTTTCTTCAGTGGAATGATTTCTGATTAACAAGGAGATCAATATTGTGTCCTCTTCTGGAAGATACTTTTTTTTATAAGTCTTTTGATTTTATCACCAGTGGCACAACAGATTATCTTGGTGTTTTGCCATTTTTTAAATCAGAATCAAGCAAAGTGTAACTAACATAATATTCCTTTTTTCTAAATTTAAAATTACCTGTGCAAAAAGGTTTGAAAATCTGTCTGATTACAAAATATTCCATAGCAAAATAAAAATAAGAATCAGGCAGAATGTATGTTTTTAAAATTTTCATTATTTTTATAGTTAATTTGGATATTTGATGGCTTGATTCATAGATTTTGTAATCCGTAAACTTGGTAATATTTCATTGAATCATTTCATTCCACATCAAGATGTTCCAAGACTCCTGATGCAGTGCAGCAGATATAAACTGCAATTTTGTTCCTTAGAAGATATGTGAAATTTAAAAAATTTAACATAACATAATTTAACAAAACATTTGTCTGTGTTTCTCTAGAAGTGCTGTTGTTAGTTTGAAGTTTAAATAAATTTAAAACCACAACTGTAAGCATAAGCTGAAGTACAGAAAATGGTCTTGCATTCAATACAGTATTATGCAATATAGTATAATAAAGAGGCTTTCAGCAAAGCCTCAAATCAAACCTTCTGCTGAGAGGCCCCTCAAAGAACGGGTTAACTAAAACCTACATTTAAATCTTACCATTTGGGACAGATCTGTTTTGCTTAACTTACGCCAAGGTATAGGCTATGATGCTTCTTTGCAAAGACATTTTTTTAAATGCAAAGAGGTTTTCATAGATACATTCCATGTTTTAACAGAACAGGGTGATGCACAGGGTGAATTACATCTTGTGATGCGATATCCTCCTTTTATTCTTCTTATCCTTTCTGGTTTAAAAATTTTCAGACTTCATCCCTAAGTGAGGCTTATGCAGTCACCTCAGTTTTTTTCTAATATGTGGCACTGCTGTTAACTCTAAATGATTTTTTTTTTATTATTTTCTTGCTTTCTTATCATAGCAATATCCTGCTGTTCCCTATTCAGCTGGTCTAGTGTAATTCCTTAGATGATTTTTTTTGCTACATCATCATGTTTGGTTTGCTTTATTCAGAAAACAAACATTTTTTGTCCTGCACCTGCCTGTCACATTGTCAGTATCACACTTTTCTGGGTCATTTTGTTGTTTGGGTTGTTTGGATTTTTTTTTTATTTGTTGGTTGTATAAAAGGTCTCAAAGTCAGCCAGATGCTAAAAAATGTGTGAAAATTGGTGACTGGGTAGATTGCAAAGGCTCTGTTCTCAGGGAAAGGTAGATAGAGCTCAGCCAGCTGGGCAACACACAGCCCTGCGCTGGCTTATCACTGCTCTCAGTCACCTACAGCATCTTTGCCCTGTTACCCAGCTAGTTCCATCTCTAAATGGTGGTAGGCAATACGGAAAGAGCTGAAAGTGCCGTGCAAGCACAACAGAAGTATTGTACTAGTGGTGGGCCCTGAACTGAAAGAAGGGGCACAGTGAAAATGGTGGAAATGGATGTGAAAAAGAAGGGGAGAGAAGAATGAAGAAGGATCTAGCACATATAAATAAATTCATAGTGCGTCAGCTTCATGACTTGCTCATGCAACAGTTTTATTGTGGAGGGAGGATCCTGGCTGGGAACTTGTACTTTTCAGCAGCTTGCAGTACATTTTGGGGAAGAATTCTGTGTTATGTTCACTTACAGATTCTACAGAATTAGAATTAATTAAAAGAAGCCACAAAGAACAAGGAGGAAGAGGAAAGAATAGAAGTATGAAGAGAAACAAATACAGACATGTAATACTTCTCTATATTTGGAATACCACATCTTCCACATATAAACTGTGTGAACACTAAGCAGAAGGGAAATTACAGAAGTATCAAAAGGAAAATGTTGCTAACAAACAGACTTTTTCTTTAAGAGAAGCAAACCAGTTAAAATAGCTAACATTTAGATGCAGTAGCATGGCTAAGAAATACTCTAAACTAAGCAAAGCTTTAGAAAACAAATTGTAAAAAATCCTTACCAGATAAATTGATAAAATGATCTAATGCTGTTTATAGTCATATTTGGATGGATGGGAAGGGCACAGCGGTATGACTAGAATATATTCTGCTAGTTAAAAACTGCATTCTCCAAGCTTAAAAAAACCCATTCTTGTATCATCTGGGCCAGAAAAAAACAAGTCACATTCAAGAATAAAAAAGAAAAAGCATATGGAGAACATCCAGCTGAGCAATGATCAGAGGAAAAACAGCATATTCAGGAGGGTTTTTCTGCGATGTTAAAAGTCAGTTTTGAGAACAACTTCATATTGTTTCATTTGATCATTGGAGGAATGAAAACAACACTGGTAGGCTTTGCTATCAAATTATATTGGCGGGTTTTTACTTTTGCTTCAAAAATTCAACATACGGAATTTTAGAGCTGAATTAGAAATACGCCTTCAGTTATGTTAGCTGTTTGAAAATTCAACAGAAAATAGTTATTATGAAGTTTTATTCATTTCAGCACTATCTGTTCAGTGATGTCTTATTTAACAGCAGAAAGTCTGTAAGTACCAATAATGAAATAATAATATAGGAAATGCTTTCTTTTGAGACTATGTGTTTTTCTCCTTTATAAGAGGACAGTTGCTTTTAACCACCTGACAACCCTTAATTAGATTAAAACAAAGTCTATTATCCCACTATAAATTTACAAATATAGCAAGTCGGCACACTTGATTCTGTAACAGAGACAAGATATAATTAGATGTCCACCAAACAAGAAAAAGATAAGGGAAAGATTGCCTTTTGAAAAGATGAAGTCTTGTCATTAAGGAAGTCCTTGATTTAAGTAATGGGAACCAGGCTGTATCATTTAAGGTAAACCTACTAAAGCATCTCATTTAAATATGATGTAACTTCCTGTAATATCTGTTTCATATTGCATTTGACTTTCAGCTGGATTGCTGATCCTTGTGCCTTTACATGAGTGAAGTGGCGTATAAAATGCGACCACATGAAACTATGCTTCTAAAAGAAGCATGAGTGATCTTGAATAACTGCCTGCTTAAGAATAAGCAATGATTCACTAAATTTTTCACTTAGAGGGCAATATCTCAATACAAGACTTAATTAATCAATTACTTTATATGTTGGTAAAGTTAGATACAGAAATTGTTCGGGGGGGGGGGGGGGGGGGGGAAAGCCAGACCATGAGCATAAGACTTTAGGAAAGTCTTATGAGAAATGTAATCTCATTAGAGAAGCCAACCATCATACCAGGAAGGATAGTGTCTTCTAAAGTGGAACTGACAGCTTGTAAAGATTTCTCAGAAACCGATTTTCCCTATCTAAGTTAAGGTTGCTGAATCACTGCAGGAACTATTACCTACTTTGGCACGTGTTTCTGCGGTACATTCTCTTTCAGAAGACTTTATTTAGACTAAATCATAAACCTTAAATTGTAGAGACGTAGTAGCAGAAAACTAAACCTCCATTTTTTTCAAACCACATTTTTAATTATATCTTTAAACACTTTAGGCCACTTTATAGGTATTTCTACAACTAAGATAACGCTTTTTATTCTTAAATAGATTGTTTCCTGTAATAGTCCAGATACTAGTCTCTAAACTAGGTTAGAGAGGATATACAGGGACTATATTACAGCATTTTGAACACGTGTATTATCTGTCCCGGCCTGTAGTTCAGCAATACAGTATTTCCTCTGCTAGCAATAGACCACAGGATCTGCGCTGAGTTTATGAGGCCTCAGGACTGTGGCTTGTCAAGGCTGCTTCATCTGACCTTGTCTCAATCTGCCTGGAACTTCACTTTGACCTGGATTAGCTGTAACAGTATTTTTCTTTCATAACCTGCTGGCCATTTAAGATTATATTAAGACCAATTAAGGTTGGTTTTAATATGGCTTATCTTCTTATGGCGGCATAACCATAGTTTTACGTATAGTTGTAATAAGTAGTCGTTCTGTATAGAGGGAGATATTTGTGACTCTAATGTAGAAGCAACGTAGAGAACTGCAGTCCTGGTATGTTAGTGGAGGCTTTGGGAAGTCACAGGATGCAGCAGAGAGCACAGGCATGAGACAAGAGATGGTCACAGGCTGGCACTGGAAAGCCCGTGGCTATGAATGACTCATCAATGGTTAGTTACAGAAATGCAGACCTAGACAAAACTGGTTTCGGTGGTCTCAAAAGTGCACCATATTTAGTAAATTTGGGAGTAATGTGGACTTGCAGACCAATGAAGAAAAAGCAAAGTGTAAAAGACAATTAGCAAGCAAGCAAAAATACCCCAGCAGATCCTAAAGTGAAGAAGAAACAACCAGTGCTGACATCATAGTCTTCCCAGTGAAGGAGCTGGGCTGCCAGTGATTCACCATACGCTGCTCTAACAGATGGTAGGATCCTGAGGGTCAGTTTTCAACACCAGAAAAAAGATTACCAGCTAGGAAATGTGTGATATCAATTCTAACCAGATTATTAATGAGGGGGTTTTTTGGCCTTGGTTTGTTTCAAGATTTTGTTATGGTGATAGCCTTTTCTTTATGTTCCTTATTTTCTTCTTTTTCAGTTAGAGTTAGATGTTGGCTAACTCTTTAATTAGACTGTTAAGATTTCAGTTACACTAATAATAATATCTCCTGGCTTTACATAAAGTTGTTTCCTTTTTACCCATAATGATTTTAAGCAGAACTGTGGATATTATGATGATATAAATCCATTGTTGTTTGTATATCTTTATTTAAATCCTGTGGTGTCCTTATATTAGGTTAGAGAAAACTCTTTGTTGAAATGATAAAACAGATTCTTATCTCCCACCAAGATGCGTCATGGTGAATCTATTGTTTTTCAGCAGAGGTCATATAGCTGCATACAGTGAAATAATAACAACGCCTATCTTTTACATAGTGCTTATCCCAAGTAGGTCAGTAAAGGATGTACCATTTGTCCCATTATAAGCAAGAATCCGCAGGCGTGCAGGCTCAGGATCATTAGCATTTTGGTGTCCGAATTTCTATTCTCTATGGACTAGATGACACTGAAGATTAGAAATTTATATGTGGACCTACGGAAGAAACCATAACTGACCTAGATGGCCTTCCACATAATTTATTCTAATCTGACAGCGGATTTAGCATGTTTTTTGGCTAATGATATGCTTCAGGATTCAGTCTAGAACTTGCTGAAGCTGTTAGAATAATTCCCTCTGAAGAAGTCTGTAATGGGATTCACAGACCATTCCAGCCCTTTAAAACTCTGATGCAGTCCACAATTTTTTAATATCTTTTAAAGAAAGAGATGTCTTCAAGTACTCTTAGAGGATGTGGCTCTCCTATTAAAAATACAAAAATATATTTTTATATAATAGGTAAAAGCTGGAGCCTTTACCATCAACTGTGAATACACCATAAGTTCTAAAAGCTTTGGCTTTTGTCAGCGTACTTTATGGTCCTAACATTTTTTTCAAGAATGTAGTGCATGCAGTTAGTGAACAGAAACAAGAGAACATGGAGTTAAACTCAGAAACCAGGTTTAAGTCCCCTCTATGCTCATAAACACTCTGCAGGTGGGATCCACAGCAGGGATCTGTTTGCTGATATACATGCATTAGACTGAATGTTGGAGATACACGCAGCAGGGAGCGTGACACGGAGGAGAGGTGACAGACGTGGTGACGGTCCCTCACCCTGTTGCAATCCCCTTCCTCCACAGCCCCTGCGGAGGGCTCTGCATTAGCTGTGCAGGTGGAGCTGCCTGGCAAACGGCTCTTGGGTCGCCATCAGAGGGCTCAAAGGATCAGTCCTATCTTGCCTCTTCCCTCTTGCCCGGCTGCCCTGAGAAAAAAAATGCACATGGGAAAATATGGCAGATACTCCCCACGATCTGCTCCAGCCAGGGTAGTCAAGCAGGAAAAACAGAAGGAAAAAACCTGCGGGCAAATCCAAGAGAGCATAAAGACCTGCCAGGGTCAATTAATACACCAGGGAACTGGTGTTTAGCATAGCTAAAAGACCTTCCTGAAGTGGATAGCTTCTGAAATACAATTTTAAAATAGTTATGAGAAATATCGTGTGAATAAAATTTTGAAGGCCATAATGTTCATTAGAAAATACAACTGTATTTTACAGCAAGCAGTAAATTTCTAACATGAAGAAATTAATGTTATTTCAGGCATGTAATACTCTGTACTCAACAGAGTAATGCTGTTAGTGTTTTACTCATGAATTTTCTATTATTTGCTACGGTTATTTCACTCTCATTCTTCATCAGCTGTCAAAAGCTATATCCATATGAGTACCTGTCACCTTCTAGAATCAATGCAGAGAAGGCATTCATCTGACAGGGCATTTCTCTACAATTTCAAATGAAGATCAGCCTTTGAAACAGATAAATCCTGTCTCCTGATCAAACTCTTTTTCTGGATTATTTGGGCTTGCAGAAAGTTATCTCTAAACAATTTATCTCTTCTAACAAGGTAGAGAAATGTTTGCTGTGAAATTGTTGTGCTTTAAATGACAAGTGTGCAGCTTTCCAAATTCACTGCAACTTAGCAGACACCGGTATCTTTGGGGATAAAATGTATAAAGTAATTGGAGTTATTCAAATTTAAAAAAATGAATAGCTGCCAAATGTATATAACCAATATTTTTTCTCAACCCAGGAAAGAAAAATATCAACACTACTAATTCAGGCACTCGAAATAAGCAGTAACCCTAATCAAATCCCACAAATAGAAAACATGGCTCAGGTAAGGAAGATTTGTTTCTTTATATTTACCACATATATACAATATATTATATCTATATACCCTAAACCTGAATGGATTTTTTATGTTTTGGCCCATGTTTATTTAAAAGACATTTTGCACTGGCACAATTTCTGTCTTTCAAATTCCTATTTCTTTCTCCACCCCTGCCCCAAACATTGCTTCAGCTTTGAAGTTCAGAGAAGTGTGTTACAGAAACTTCAGAAACTAGAAGGAACTCCTTTACTTGTGTAATTTGTTTTACTAGCAGGGATGATCTCTAACTGGAAAACAATGATGTTTGCTAACAAATTTTAGGATAATACACACTCTATGCTTTTGCATTTCTGAATATGAGAGGTATATCCAGCAATATGTATGTAATATTATGGATTAAAAACAAAACTCAAACCCCCATAGTAAAATATATTATAAATTGCAAAGGCAGGTATTTAAAAGAGGGAAATACCACGTTCACTGCTCTGCAATTGAATACTGCTTTGCTTCCATCTTGAGTAATGAGTAAACCAGGAGTCCTATCAAAAAGAGTATGTAAACTATCAACTGAAAATTACAATAAAACATAGAGGTTCTGAATGTTCAGAACCACAATACGAGCATGGAGAGGAGTCATTTTAACTACAGAGTTGATGTATTTGGCTGAAGGAGAGTAGCTGGGGGTACTACATGGCTCGGAGCCTGGTTAGCACAAGGGAACAGTGTATACTCGGTGAGGGAGCCCATTCTTAGATCGTTCCACAGGTGCCTTGACTTTCTTTTGAGAAATGGGTGGAGACATGCCTCTCACCCTTTCCTCCTCACCTCAGGAGAAATAATACATATAGTACAATTTATGACCTCAGGAAGGGATGGATAGGTTTATTGATCTAAAAGGAAATAATCTTTTTACACCAAAGTTGTTTGAGAGAAAGGCAGTAGAGGTGATGGGAGCCATTACGGACTTGACTTCTAGGCTACCGCGTGTCCAGGCACACAGTCATGGTCCGAGCCCTGCAGCTCCTGCTCCTAGTCCTTGAATTTGACATGTGACTGTTCATGCCTTTTAATTACAGAGTCAGGATACCTAAGCTGTGTATGAACAACAGAAGCAAGCCGTGAGCTTTTCATATTTCAAGTCATCAGCCAGATGCAAGTGGAAGGGGCAGGCGACAAAGGACAAGGTGCTGCTGCATCACTGCTGGGAAGGCTTCTGCTGCGTGCAAATCTCCTTGCATGTCTGCTGCAAACAGAGACCCTCTAAAATGAAACCCTGGAAGAATATTTCATAGCAGATTTCTAAGTCTTCCTGTAATAGCACGGTCGCTGTGTGGCTCATCTCAGCAAGATCTTTTTGGAACAGTTAGATAAATGAATTGAGGAGGGCGGATGGCAATGAGCGCTGCCCATTTGGGCTGCTACACAGAAATGCATCCTCTTGTGTATGAGATGGGACCACATTTTGGGCATCCCACAAAAATCCCATGTAACAAAGGGTCCTTCATGAAGCAGAAGGTGAAGAGTGAGTTAAAAGGCTGCTCACATAAGAATGAAAAACCTCAAACACAGGGAAAGGAAAATAGGCCACAGAGAAGAAAATTACTTAGAAAAAGTCAACTGTAATGCTAATGATATAGAAACATCTGGATTTTTCCTTTCTTGTTCATACTAGGCTTTAGTTACATACTTTTTTTTCCCACATTCTGCCCTGTCTGGAGTTTATTTAATAACCACACAGAACAGTCCTGCTATAAACTAACTCCTCATATGTCCTTTGTGCATTGAAAGGTGTATTTCAGAAGGTGCCTAGTATCCACTTCCAGGAGCTATGCTAATCTTCTCTGTATTATTCACGTTTGAGTGCACAGCTTGCCAAAGCACATACACTATAGAAAAGATGCTCTCACCAATACTGGTAATACAGTTCTTAAAATAAAAAGGTCATGCTATACCACACCTTTGCTGTCTTTCACAAGCTTAAGTGAAACTGAAATGATGCATAAATCTGGAGCAAAAAATCAGTATAGGACTCAACCTGGACCAATCCATACTTATACATACCACTATACGTAGCTTATCTATATCTCTATCTATATGCTTATATATATATCTATCTATATGCTTATGTGTATGTTTGACTATCTAAATATAGATACATTAAAAATGTATAAATACAGTGTGCTTGTGCACATGCTCGTGTGTGTGTAAAAATGTTGAGAAACAAGTAGTGCGGTAGACAGGTACAGAGCAAATTACTACTACGGCAGCCCAAAAATGCAGGCAGTCAGAAAACAGCTGTTTTTCTTGTTTTAATGTTAAATTTAAACAGTTATAAAGGACATTATCATGTGAGGCAGCAAGAAGAGATCTGTCTTCCAAGCCACTCATGCTAGAGAAGGTTGATGTGGCATAGAAGAAACGATGCAAATGCAGAGGAAATTGTGAGATTGGTGCCTCTGGATTTTTCATAGTCTGGGTATAACCTGAATTCATGTCACAGCAGAAGATCTTTACTTCATGACAAATGGTTCACTGTATTGCCAGTATTTCTGTAGCTTAGCTTTGCTGGGTAATCTTCATCACAGTTTGTAGGTATAACAAGTTTGTAGAAGCTTTTTCCTTGCATTGTGATAAATAAGCAATATTACTTAGTTTCAAATGTTTGGAAAAGAATTAATTGCACAAGGGATAAAGGAGAAAAGTATTAGACATCTAAACTGAAAGTAGGAGTGTCCAGTCTGACCACTAACACAATGATCACATCTGCAGGGGTTTGGAATGTAACCTTACATTCCTTACAAATATTTGCACTGATAAAAGGAGGGTCATCAAAAACGTGACCTTCCAATCTTGCCTTGTGACACACTCCTTGAACATCGTGATGTACCTGGAACTCCAGAACTTACAGTGAATGGAACTTAAAGGCTTTACAACATAAAATAAAACTCAGGTCCTTCCCTGCTTTTATAGGCATGTACTGTGCATTTTGTTGCAGACCTCCAAGAGGATTCACCTTAGCGAAGGTACCTTAGCAGGGTCCTGCACAAACCAAAGGTCCAATATAATGCTGCAGAGCACCTGTAATTTGCTGCACCTCTCATAAAATGATCCAGATCTTCATCTGCCAGCTTCTGCAGTCAGCGAAGAGAAATGCCATGACTCCAGTTATTTTCCTTCTGTTCTGGACACCCTGGTTTTTGACAGAGATCGCTGTATTCCCCCTTGAATTACTACAGAAGGGAATCTGATGTACCTCAGTAAGGAAGAAGAAACCTTTTTCCCCTCTTCATTGTGCAGCTACTAGTAATGATCTGTAAAACTGAACCTCCAAACATGAGGTTCCTATGACCACAAACCTGAGTTTATCCAGTCTTCACAGCTCAACTTCCTAGCATGACTACTGTAACAAAATGTTAAAAAAAAATACTGAATTCAACTTAAAATTGATAGCAAAAATTTTTAAGATAATTTCTTTCTTAATTCAGTATTCTTAAATTTTGTCTTCTGCTAAAAAGAAGACATAGTCTTGCCATTGCTATAATTGTAGAAGAAAGTAATTTAAATGCAGTCTACTTTAAGTTTGCTCAATTTTCCACTTGTACATAATGTTGAATTGTAAAAAGGAAAGCCAAAACCAAAGCGGAAATGTATAGAAATACAGTTAACTACAAATTTTTCATGAAAGTAAGTATCATACTTAAAGTAACCTATCCCTCAAACTTTTCATAGATGACAAAGTAAATCAGTGCATGGACAGCCTTACAAATAAACATCATGACCAAATAGATTGGAGAATAATATGAATGTGATGCGGCTCCCTTTAATCAGGGGAAAAAAATAAAAAGAAAATACTGATTTCAAAACTAACCTGCAATGCAGATGTAAGTGAAAAGTTGACTAAACTCATTGCTTCTGAATAGGAAATAGAATATATGCTCGCTAGGGACCTTTAATAAGAAAAGCTTCAATACTTTTATAAGATCTTATTTAATTGCTTAAAGTACTCAACTGTGTATTATTAGTATAACTACAATAATTGGGAATGTCTCTCCTTTCTCGATTCCCATTTGTTTATTTTTCTAAGTCATATAAGCCTGATAAGTCATATGTGCTTTTTGTCACCTAGAAGTAGTGTCTAATACTGGTGAGAAAGGTTTTCTTGAAAATGACAGAGTTAATGTGCATGCCTTGCTACTGCAATCCTCGCTTACAAAGCCATGCTAACACCCTGCTTGAATAAACGAAATTACACACACTAACATATACTGCAGTACTTCGCACCGACTCTCAGATTTTCTTAACATGGTTCTTTAATGGGGAAAATGTCTTAACATTCAGGTTGTGAGTCAGAGAGCAATGAATTACCTATTGGTTCCTGAACTGGGAATGCACAAACCAGCCTGGGAAGGTATAGGAGGTCAAGCTTACAGCACTGGCATTTAAATCATTTGACTTTCAAGTCAAACCAAAGTTCGACATTCAACTGAGTGTGCTACAAATCTGGAAGGACTTACCTAAACAGAAATGCAAGGCTATTCTAGTTTAACAGTTGTCTTCTTTCATTCTTTTATTTTGTTTGTTTGGGTTTTCTTTTTTTTTTGTTTTTTACCACAGCTAAAGCACTGAGAAAGTAGGGTTCACTTTCTGCAAATACTCATTTAATCTCATTTTCTTGTTTCTATTAATTGAAAGGAATTGCAGTAATTTCTGAGGATTTAAATGTTTTGGAATATTGTACAAGTGTTAGAAGTGTGTCTCATCTGAGGAGTCAGAAAATTGTAAAGGAAATTTAAAATCATGTCACAAATGTATATGTATAAAGCATGTGTATGTGTCCTTTTTCATGTCCATAAAATGTCAGTAAAGGGGAGTATCTCTGCATTCTGTCCATCATTATTCCTACATTTCATCTTCACGGAACAAAATCTGCCTTTTTTTCATCAAGCAGTTTCAAAGTATGAAAATTACAGCATTCCATCTTTAGACACATTGTTCCAGACCTCATCACAAAGAATTTTATCTATGTGATCACCTGCCCAAATGCTATCGGAGTAGAAATATTGATTTCACTCCAGAAATACACCATTTTAACAGAATGTTTCTGGCAATTGTGCTTTTTAAGAATGGTTGTGCTCAGCTTGGCACACTGACTGATCCTCATCACGGAGCCTTCTCACTTTTGCACAGAGCATGTTAAAGGTGTAAACACACACATGCATTTGAGTTGGATTTTCTGTAATAGTTTACACAAGGTCATCATTCTTCAAGGCTTTCTACATTCAGAAAACGAGGATAGGGTCATCAGTATGACTTTCGTTCCTCTTTTGTTACTTCCTCCTGTATATGAATCCTGTCTATACAGAGGAAGATAGATAACAGACCCAGTGCACAGAGTCAAGATTCTTCTTATTCTATACAAGATGTCCCCACCAAAGTGTACTATACTATAAACCCTTCTATTCATGCATGCATTTTTGCAGTCACATCTGTTAGCAATAATACAGAGTTCTAAGCAGAAGATGTGCGTGTTTACGTGTACAAGAACGTTCCTGCTGTGCTCAGCCCCCCATTTGTGGCTTTACATTGGACAATGTTGCTCAGTACGTATTTCTGTCTCACCTCATTTTCTGTGAAGTCTGTTTCACTGCTCCCCTAGCTTTTCAAAAGAGATACCATAGGCTTCCTGCCTTAGTCAGCTGATGTATTTAATTTGGGGATACATAGTGCGACATATTATACGTGTCATACTGAATGTTTTTCACAATCCTTCTGAAATATATATTATTCCTATAAATACTCCAATTTATATTTGAAATCAGTGTGGCCAGGATTTTACCATCAGAGTGTACTGATTTGTTTTAGGAATGCAAATTATTGTTAAACAATTCACCAGGTCTCTACTCTGTGACAGAAGTACTTTAGCGATCTCTAGTTTGAGCCTTCACTCTCAGTGGCACTTCAAGTAGAATTAAAACATTTGTTTTGTACTTCAATGACCAAATGTAGTTTCTCCACGTGGCACCATAACACTTCTTTAGATAGAAGAGCTCTTTTTAAAGTGAAATAAAGAAAAATATTGACTGAACAATAAAGAAATATAGCCCTCCGTGTACTTGCTTTGGGAATTCCTTGTAGCTAAACCCTCCATACACAACCCCAGGAATTTAGATGCACATATACATGTGTGTGAACAGCTCCAGATAACTGAGCTTACCCCTACAAAAAGTAAATATAAAGATTGATCTCTATTATGATAAATCATTTTGAGGTTACTAAAATATTATCTGATGAAGTAGTCAGCGTTTGTCAAATTTTTTGTGACAGAGAGAAAACAAAATTGTCGATTGAAAATGATGATGCCATTATTTTTGCCAGAAATACATAAATGGTTGCAAGTGTTTATCATTCACTTTACCTCTACTGTCCACCCTCCT
The DNA here is from genome assembly GCF_963210335.1 of Falco punctatus. Taxonomy (NCBI): domain Eukaryota; kingdom Metazoa; phylum Chordata; class Aves; order Falconiformes; family Falconidae; genus Falco; species Falco punctatus. The sequence continues at coordinate 4,547,070 of NC_137587.1, forward strand.
GCGGTGAGACAAGAAGTTCAGTTACTCAGAATAAACATCAAGTTCAGGGAGGCACATTAAGGTGGTGGTGGTGGGGCGCTAGATGTGGATGTGTTGCACAGCGTTTCTCAGTAATTTTACTTGACATTTGGGGTTAAGACAGAGAACAAAATAATTTCTAGAGGAATTGTGACACTCAGCAATATCACATTTCAAAGTTTTGAAGTGACACAGCTTGTAACATCCAGTACTTCAGGTTATGGCAAAGCCAAAAATTAGTTCTTGTATAGGTAACTAGAAGAGGGGTGACTTTCATTTCTAAGTGGCTAAAGCATATCTTTATATATACTGTATATATTACCATATATGTTAGGTATAAGATATACAAAAATTTATTAAGGCCTATGTCTGAATGTTGTGCATTCTGAAAATTCAAGAACAATTTTGAAGGGAGAATTGTGGAAAAAAATCACATTTCATTTCAAGGAAACAGATTAAATAGATAGTAATAGGTAAAAGGCAGGTTTAAGATTGTCAAGGATGAATGTCAAATGCATTTATCAAATGACTATGCACATAATGGGTCACAGCTTCCACATATATATTTGTTACAGACATGTGTAGCTGCTTAAATGTACCTATTAATTGCAAACACTGGAATACAATCTGTTCCTGTTTTACAGTGCTTTCCTACACGCATATCAGAATGGGATAATCTTATAAAGACAAGATTAAATCTGAGAAATTGAAGTAACAAATGCTTTAACTCTTTGAGAGACAGAAGATGAAAATATTTGTCTTTTAGAACCTGAAGAGACGGTGGACATAAAGTAGAACATTTGAAAATATTTCCAGGAATGAAAGTACAGAAGATTGATATTTTTGCTTTTCTGTTTCCCCTTTGAGATATTCACATCCTTATTTTAATTAACTTGTTCATATAAATACAGCAGGATTGTTGTATTTTTTTAAATAACTCTTTACTGAATATGTCAACAAGATAATATATAGTGTATAGTGAGGTTTTGAAGTTAACAATGCGTGCAACATGGCAGATTGCAGAAAACAGATAATGCAGACTTCAAACCATCTATTTTTCCATGTTAAAGATAGAAAGTATACCAAACACAGAACAGAATCAAGTGTGCATGTCTCAGTTAAAATCAATTTTGTGAAAGATCATCTTCAGATGTTTGGGACCGAGTGATGATAATAATTTGTTTAGTAGCTTATCTGTTTCTGAGAGGGTCAGAATTCAGCTCTCACGAGGCACATTTCCACAGAGCCCCAGTACAATAAAAGCTTGCCAAATCTCTTTTGTGCTAGTTTTCCAGATGGACTACTAGCCAGTGTCCTTTTAAAGAGCAAGACATTCTCTGCTGTACAAACATTTAATGTCAAATGCTTCAATATTGCCTGCAGTATCATCTGGGATAAAAAGCACCCTGTTCGGAAGAGTTCAGGGAAGGAGTGATCATCAGCTTCCTAGGATTATCTCTGTGTTTAGACGAGAGCATCAGGCATGATCTGATGAGGCTCAGAGCCAGTAACTTTTGGTTTTGGCACTCATTTCTGTTTTGTTTTTCCACTGAGCTGGAAAGGTAAGTCATAAGTAAAACCATTATTCTCATGTTTTAAAGAAAAACCTTTAATATCTCCATGTTAATTTTAAGGTGAAGAAGTACTATAAATGGAGAATTCAATGGGGATTAACCACTTCACTGTCAAAAGCTGAACTTTCACTTAAATGTCATTAATAAAGTGCCTTATGTAGACCCTTAAAACCATAACAACAATACAATATGCATAAAGTTCTTTTGCTTGCAAAATTAAAATCAATATATTTCTCAGAGGGAGAAATTTTCTCTCATGAAAAGAGAAAATGACTGAGAGAAAAAAATAGTTGAACTACTCTAGTAGCAAATAGCATATGCCACTTTGTTTTTCTGTTTTACGTGACATTCATTGTAGTCCTTTATTGGTTTACAGGGAAAACTGCTAATATCTTTTCAGTCCCAAGTAACCCAATCCCTAAAAAATTCTTATGAAGAAATTCAATAACAATATCTCCAATAAGAACCCATTAACACAAAGTCCATGCATTCGTCAGATGTTTCTGCCAGCAAGCTACATGCAAGGAACACTTGTTACAGTGACAGAATCAGTGAAAATGAGGACCTATTTGTAAATAAATAAGTCTTCAGAAGGAACCCAAGCATCGGGCACAGCAGTGTTGTGATACTGCTTTAACATAATTTCACTTAAACTATGGTTTTATTCCACTCACCAATCTTTTCTGCTACTGTATACAGCTATTAGCAGCATACAAAGGAAGATGGGTAAGATCTTGTCTGTAAACCACTCGTTTGTCCCCATGTCCAAAGAACCTGTCCAAATCAGCACCTCAGAGTGAGTATTTTGGATGAGTTGTATATGCACAAATTTGGGACTTCTGCTCTGTAGCCTTTAGTCAGTATATGTGGTCATATATTTGTACTAAGTGAAGATGACCCTATTTTACAAAGCCCAAGGAAAAAGCTGCTAATCTTGAACTTTACAGCACCAAAAGATCATTGCCCAATTTTAACTCTGACTCTTTCCAAATACTTCACCTAGCAAAAATTGTCTATTATGTGCTTCTCTAGATGTGAGCTGAAATGAAGTCTCAGCTGTTTGTGTGACTGGCACTTTGAAAAGTCCCAAACTCTGTTGTAGGCTGAAATACATTAACTGTATTTTTTAAAGAAAAAAAAAAAAACAAACTGAATTGGGAGAAACACCCTTCAAATGAAACATAAGACCTTTCAGTTGATTACAACTGTGAATATTTTTTAGCTAACACTCCCAGGTCTGTCCATAAATTTTGGTATAAGTGGCTTGCTACTTTTTTTTTAGAAGTGGATTTATAGAAAAGAAACTTTGTCAGTATCCCATACCAATATATATATTCTTTTTCATACTGATAAGAAGCTTAAACTATGCTATCTTTAATATCATTTTGATTTTTGATCTAGGTAAGCGAGTAATAGTCCACAGATAGATATATATACATTTCATCATCTGAGATCAAAATGCTTTGTGAATGCCTTCTGTTTTCACCCTATTAGGACAGCAACCACACTTGTCATTGGTTTGGGTTTGTGGATCATTCACCTGCAGTACGGCTGAACTCCCTGAATACGTCTTTTGCTACAAATAAGGCGCCTAGCTCATCTTGAAACTATGGTATCCTGAGGCCTGGAACAGAAGATGTTCATCAAGGAGGACAAAGATTCCTCCAGCATCAGTCATTGATGTATGAAATTCTAGTAAGCGCGTACTTTCAAAGGATGCCTTTTGAAATCAAACGTAAAGCTAGTTATTTCAGTGAAATTAAATACTACATCCACACCCAACGGGAATCTCTGGCTCTACTTAATTTCAAACAAACTCCAGCATGCAATGGAAGCGTGCAGAGGCACAACTATTTGCTGCTTGTCTTGTGGGCTTTGGCACGTAAAACATATGAAACAAACAAAACAAAAGTATCAACCTTCTCATCATAATCTTCAGTAAATAGGTCACAGAAAAAAACACTTTGCATAGACGTTTCTACCTAGAATTACACCATTTGAAATCATATGGCAGCCTTTTATTCAGCAACATTTCAGTGACTTTACTATTACAGTAGCCACACAGGTTGCCTAAAATACCTGTTATAGCTGAAGAAAATAGCAAACATACAGAATATAGAGTGGAATTTCAAAATGTGATTATAAAAGGTGTTAGGGGGAGGATGCCGTTCCTTATACAATGATTGTACTTTGCCTTCAGTCATAATTAGATTCATTTTGCCATTGCAGAAAATGAGTGCTATCATGCGATTTGAATTTCAGAAACTGCACACTCATAGACTGCTGGGATTCAAGAATGGGTTGAGCGAAATGAGCAAAGGAAAGGATTAAAACTCTCTCTCCCAACATAAGCAGCCTCATAAAGTGAAAAGTCTAAGCATTCCACAGTGAAAGTGCTTCAGCCTTTACTTCCAATCCATTGTAACAACTTCTTCTCGTCCCTAGCTGGTCACTGTAAAAAGTTTTCTCTTTGGTTCCCTACTCCCTCAGGAAAGTTTTCTCTCTCTCTTTTTTCTCTCTCCTTCTTTTCTCTTTGCTGTGAACTTTTGCTTGCGTTAAAAAATAAACAAACTGAAAGAAAGGAAGGATTAGATTCTACCACTGAGCTGGCAAGAAATCCGGAGTGCTTGGCAGTCACAGAGTCAACGGAGTGGCTGGAATGTTACGTGATTTTGAGAGCAGCATCAAGGTTTTAATACAAGCATGATGTTTCGCATAGTGCACGTAAATCTCAAGGACTCAGAAAGTATTCCAGCTACGGAATTTGAGGGAATAAAAAAAGCAAATTCTAAGCCCACCTACTGCTTAGAAAGCACTGATAGTTGTAGAAAATTTTTGAAAGCTTAAGATAAAAGAAGGGTAATTCAGAAGGACAGTGTGTACCTGTGTTCTCAAAATTCCTCAGCTAATCAAACGCTTAACTAATGTCTGTCTCTTTATACTTGAAGGAGGGGGGTGGGTGTGAGGTGGTGTCGGGGAACAACCCCCCAAAAAAGCAACCAGGATTTACACGTAATTTTCCCTGCTGAACATATTTCAGTTCTTAACAGGCCTGGAGGCCTTTCCAATAATAAATAAATATTTTAAAGGTCTTTCTTATTTATTTTCTCTGTTTTCTTTTTTTCCCTACCTCTCCATACTAAACATAACTCAGAGCCCTAAATCAAACAGGGCTTGAACTATAAAAGCCAACAGCAACCTTTCTATTGGCATCATATTTTGCATCACATCTTCAGCAATTTACACTTTTTGATTCCAAATTCTACATGAATACTGCAGAGCTGGGAGCACTCAGAATTCCCCTCATTCAAGCTTTACCTGAACATGCTGTGTCAACAAATGCCGCTCTATTAAAGAGAGGTACAGCTTAATGACAGCTATCTGTTACATACTGATAACCTTCATCTCCCACTGAGAAGGGTCAGAGAATGCCTAAAGCTTCTTAATCATAATGAAAACCAGGAACTGTTTCTATCATAAAAGTGTATAGTATTGGGGGATGCTGTCAGAGTAGCACTGGCAAATAGGAATCAAGGTCACTTTGAGATTGACATTGAGCTGTCTACCTTTCCTATTCCAAGTATATTGGGAGAAAACTAACCAAAGGAGAAAGTAGCCTTTTTGGTAGCACTCAGGACTCCAGCTTTCAGCTGGAGGTAGGAAACGCAGAACTGACAAAGGGGAATGGAAGTATTTCCAATTGTTTGAAGCTCAACAGCAACTGCCGGGTTCAGGTCAGAAGGGTTGTACCTATTTTATCTGAGTCTCTTTTGTCCGTTCCTAGTGACCCTGTTTTAATATGCACTTATTTTCCTGTACTACAGGACACCTAGAAACTTAACATCCCTCAGACAGCTTCGACAGCAAAGTGGTTAATGCTTGAAGAATGAGTCATTCTTTCCTTTGCCATGACATTGGGTTCTTATTGTACAACCCTGTACAGTACTTAGCAATATTTTTTAAAGATTTAAAAAGCAAAGAGTTACAAAACCATTTGCAATTAACTTGAAATAGAAAAGATAGCACTTTTTTTAAATCCCATTATATAGTACACCGTATAAATTACAGAGTATTCAAATGCATAAATGCATCTGTGTAACATTTATCAAATGTAATTTTTTCATTGTTGTTTGGGGGGTTACTTTTTCCAGAGTTTTTCCTCTTTGTCCTAGACACCCCCATCTCCTCTCACTATCACGTATGACAGTGCTCCAGGTCTGAGACATTGCTGTTGCAGTATCGCATGTTGTTGGGGATGTGGCAGTCTGTGTAGTTAATGCCCCCGTTTGGGGTATAAATGGGCTGCAGTCTGAAATCTCCTTTAAGGAGCTGATCATTATTTAAGGAGACAATCTGGAAGCTGGTTTCCGTCATCTCCAGGATGGAGTTGTCCTTCTTGGTCCCTGCCTCACAGTAGTCATCTTTCCGACGGCCCCGGTTGTATTTCCACTTCTGGGAGGTGTAACGCCCTTTTTTGTGCATGTGCCAGCAAAAAATGCTGAGGAGGACCACGAGGACAAATATCACTGCACCCCCAATCAACCCTGCCAGCAGAAATGGGGAGCCCAGGTTCTGAGAAGTCGTCTGCTCGTGGCTGGAGGGGATGTTGCTGCCGTTGCTCAAAAAGGAAGCCTTGGTTGTAGCTTCTGAGCAGACAGTGTCTTCTGCAGTTCGGTAATTGTTATAAGTATCCAGTGGAACCAAACAAATCCGATAGGTGGATTTGGGCTCCAGATTTACCAAGCTTAAGTGTTGCTTCTCACCACTAACTATTCGTTCCTGCACAATTCCTCCTACCAGACTATGGCCCATTTTAACCCATGTGAGTTTATACGCCATCACGGTAAAAAGAGACATCCAGTTAACTTGGATGCAAGTGTCATTCACAAAATGGATGGAGAGTTGAATCCGTTCGGATACAGGAGGTGTCACCCTTTCTCTGTCCTCCCTGTCAGGCACAGTGGGGAGTGTGGCTATGGTGGGAGTGAGAGGATTATATTTGCTACTTGGGGGAGGAACTGATGAGGTGGGAACTAATGTAGTTGGCATGGCTGCGTCAGGGACGGGGGTGATGACAAGTGGCAGACCAGGGGTGGTGGTGGGGCATGACAACATATTCATATTGAGCTCCCTGACTGCCATACCTCGGACCTGCTCTGGTCCCTGGCACATAAAACCCCGTACATTGATGGAAGCGGGAATAAATTTGAGCCATTCAGTGACCCACTTAATACTACAGTCACACAACCAGGGATTATTCCTTACAGTGAGTTGCCTCAGGTTGTGGAGATTATCAAATACCCCCTTTACCAACATCCGAAGTTGATTGTTAGAAATATCGAGACGTTCCAGCTTGTGGAGGTTTGAAAAGGCTGTGAGTGGTATATGGGTTATCTGGTTGTCCTGCAAGTAGAGCCTTAGCAGATGTGTACCTGGAAGATCAGGAGGAGGGTAGGTCAGTGAATTCCGTACTATTGAGAATTCCTTGAGCTTGGAAAGGTGGCTGAAGGTACCTTCAGCTATGCCTTTATTAGTAAGGAGATTGCCATCCACTATCAGACGCTCCAGACTTGTAAGATTCTGGAAGGCCAGATCTGAAATGACAGCAATTCGGTTTTCATCTACTCGAAGTTCTTGTAAGTCCACCGGAAGGCCTACTGGTACGCTACTTAAGTGATTCTTGGACAAGAACAGAAGCTTGAGGCTGATGGCTTCCTGGAATGCCCCATCCTCAACGCCAACAGTGGAAATGGAGTTGTCATCAAGGTGTAGCTCTTCCAGCTTCAGAAGCTGAGCGAGGGCAGCCCGAGAAATGGTCTGAATGTTGTTTTCCTGCAGGTGGAGAACCCTGACATTCTTGGGCAGGTTCATGGGGAATTCATCCAATTGGTTGCCGTATAGGTAGACTGTGTGCACAGACTGGACATTGTGCAACTCTGCAGGAAATCCAGCATTATTAATTTGGTTATTATGGAGGTAGAGGACGGTTACACCCTCCGGTATCCCAAGAGGCACTGAGGTCAAGCTTCGCTCATTACAGTAGACAAAGTTTCGATCACAGCGGCACACTTTTGGGCAGGCCAGGGTTTTGGAGACCTGCACGTAGAGCCCCAGGGAAAAGATAAGCCATGATTTCATGAGGACAGCCCAATCTGTGGGCCACATTCTAGTCCAAGAACCCATTTCTAATTTAAAGAAATAAAGTACCAAAGTGTTAACGAACTGATAACAATAATAAAGCACAGGTAGCAAAATCTCAGGTCATTAAAATTAGCTTCTATTTTTTTTGTCCAGTGTTCATGCCAGAGCTAAAGTCCTGGAGGCTATGTATAAAATAATCCTTTTACAATTGGCCTACCTCCTACTTGTGATAAGAAAGCCACAGTCTTATTAGCCAGGGTTACAAAGTTTGTGGCCCTCCTCCATGTGTGCTGAAAGAAACAACAGGCATGTCTCTGCAGGTGAGCAACAGGTTAATTTAAAGCTACCAAAAGTTGTCTGTGTATGAGTTGCTTGGAGGGTTAATATTTCCTTTCACTGAAGTCTGTTGGTGTTAAACTCGGCTTTCTGAAGTCACCAAAGTCCTCATATCAGCTATCTGCCAGATCTGGCTTGCCTGTAAAAGAAAAGAGAAAAGAAAAAGATGAATAGCGTGAAATGTTTAATAGGGAAGATCAAGCCCATTGGAAGGCTATTCTAAGGCTGTGCTCTTTGTGGCTTTCTGGGGAAAAAAATAGTCTTGAAATAGATTTGATGCAAAGTCATTGCAGTGATTGAAAGACTTCCAGTGACTTCAGTGAAGGCTAGATCTATCACTTGTGTTTGCATATTGTACTTCCAGTCTTTGTACTCTCACAGTGTTTCAAATCCTAAAAATAAAACATTTTACAAACCTAAAACTAAACCATTTAACTGGAAATTTTTGCTCAGGTATTCTTTTCTTTTGCAGAACCACTGACTTCAATGAATGCTATTCACTGATGCCTGACAGAGTAGGCTCTGGGCTGTACTATTTAATCACACTCCATGTTTTCTTCATTTCCTACCAGACTCTGGAATGTTCTGCTTCTATTTCTGTAATGCCATTATGTATATTCTCCAACTTAATGCACACTACCAGATTATTGCACCTTACTACAGTGAATTAGCTACTTATGAGGAGAGTCTTTTAAATAAGTATGGTAATCCGCAAACACAAGATAACCTGCTGTAAGGCATGTATTTGCTAAAACTATCATCCTGATACTGTTTCTGATGTGAACTGTGCTGTCAACAGACTTCAGAATTAGCTTTCCACTAAATGAAACAGGCTCACATCTGCTAAGTTAGTGTTTTAGCATATCAGCTCAAACTACAGCAGCTTTGCAGGAAAGCACTTTCTTTGAAACCATAAAGGTTAGATACTTCTTTTAATTCTGCTACACAGTTGTCTGTGAATGGCTACATAAACAAGTTTGTTAGCTTTAGCATAGATGAGCTCTTTAAGGTATATTTTCAGCTTGCAAGTGTAATTTTTAACTTTTACATTCCCAGCTACTATTTATTATTCAGATCTATAACCACACAACTCTCTAAAGCATGCAGTGAAAGATACTGTACTGTATGATGATGTCTTGTTGTATGTTGTTTCCATTGACTGAAAACAAACGCTGCATTTTTCGTACTTGAACCTACTGAAGGATATAAACCCTGCCAAGTACCAAGCATGTGTAGATCTGTGTCTTGAATAGCAGTTACATAAGCACAGTATTTTTCCAGATTTTGTTTGCCCAAATCAAAACTCATTGGCTGGGATTTCAGCAAAATGCAATTTCAGTGAACAGAAATCACGTTTAAAAATCTTTTCCCCTTTATTTAAGCAGTTTAAGCACCATCCAGGTAATTCAGAAATAAATGTAATTCAGGAATACGTGAAAGCTTGTTCTTCTGCCACAGCTGTGCAGTTCATGACACGTCCCAAATGCTGCTTTTGGGAAGCCTATGGACTGACAGTGTAGAAAGTCTCTTCAGGACTCAAAACTGTTGTAACCCTGCAACCTTGCACTTGCAGATTACTATACTTATTTGGAGCACCATCGAATATCAGCCTCAAGGCTAGAATGGTTGGAGATAAATGTGAGAGCCTGAAACGTCCTGTAGCTTATCATTATAAATTCAAATGGTAAATGTACATATACTGTAATGTAGCCTATAATGTGTGTTGTCCTTTTCTGGAAACAGTACAATTAGCCACCCTGCTGTTTAAGGTTTTCTCTCTCGCAGGCATATTTCAGTCAAGAGTGGGTTCTTTTCAATTATGTAAGATGACGTGATACTGTAGAGAAAGTCTAACAGGATTACGTTCTAACATGAGCCTAACTGTGACAGTTTATCCGCCTTTAATATGGCCTGGCTCCTATCTGCATCGTACTGCTCTGATCCATCGTGACACTGGGTTTTTAAAATAAGAAAGGATGTGCAGAGCCTCCTCTGAGGTGCTCGGGACCGCACAGAGTAATAACAGTGATTCTCCCACTCCCTTTCCATCATCAGAGACAGACGGCCTGTACCTCCTCACAGGGTCAGTATCTTGCACTGAGCTCTCTTTTGATTGTAAGTCCGATTGCTGACGAGGTTTTATTTGGCTCCTGGGTATGATAGACAGCCCAGCTGAGGACATGCAGCTACAGGCAGCTGCAGCTCCTGGTTTGCTGGGAATCTCCTAAGGAGGGAATGCCGTATTAAAACTGATTTATGCACGCACCTTCTTCTAGGACTTTGCCCAGAGCACCTCTCACCTAAGTAAATGTGGCATATGAATAAAAGATTTCAGTAATGATTCTAGCATATTGGGTCAAACACGCAGCATTTCTCATTAGATATTACCAGTAAAAGAGCTTTGACTGGACAGTCACTTAAGCATATCAGCACTTTGGAAACTGGCACGCTGGAGTTTTTCTCTTTATTCTTACATGGGTTTTGCCCTTAGAAATCTATTAAAACTTTCCTACTGCTTTCTCCCTTTATAATGGTGAGAAATGGAGTCTTTTTATTAATGGCAGTATCCTAATTTCCAGCTATCTGTCCTTAATAAACCAGTGCTATAAAACTCAGCGCAGAAGATAAGCATTGGTAACTACTGTTGATTGTATTAAGCAAGAGCACAAGGACAAATCAAATTAGATATTTATGACTTCAGGATTGACTGCAGTGTAATCTAAGGAAGGAACGAGGAAGCAAAGATACAACTGAATATGTTTAAATAATATGTTTGGGAAAAGCTTTACCTCAGTAGTCTTTTAAAACTGTTTATTAATACCTCATAGTAGTGGTCATAGTTGCAGTATTTTTCAGCAAATCTCACTGCTTTTCCTAGCAGTTCACCCACTGCTCATAGTGCCACGTAACACAAATTTCAGCAAATCACTAATGCAAAAGTGAGTTGTGTCCCTGTATTAGAAATCTCTACCCCAAAGACTTTAAAAGGATTGAAGAGCTGAACAACCTGCTTGATTTGAAAAAGAAACTCTGTGATGGAAAATCTTCCTCTGCGAGTTCCAGAAGGCTGGAAAAGCTGAAACAGTTTGTTCTTTAGCAAATTGCCAAAATGAAAGGCAGGTAGAGTAATTGAGCTTTCTCCCCATTCCTGCCATGTTGGCTTCCTTAAAGCAAGTTCTCTGTTTCCAACATTTTTACAAGAACTGAACGGAGTCTCTCTGCAAATGAACTGATCACTTGCAGAAGTAGAATTTTGGAAGTGGAGGAATTAAGGGTATTCCTTAGCTCCATCATTGTAAATCTTGGGGAATTGACTCATAAACTACAGATGGCAGTGCCTCTGCATGTTGTGAATCCAGCCAGTTCTAAATACCAGTCTAGGAAGAGAAGGACAAGGGTGAGGGAACCTGCCACAACTAATTTAAAATTAAAGAAATCAACAAGTAAAAGCGTCAATAATAACACGTCTTCCCATCACCACCTTGTTAATTTCTGTTTCTATTTTTTTGCCCTGTACACTTGATTTCTATTATTTCTCACTATATCCTCCTTGGAGCACAAGCAATGTCTTCCAAGTGTCTAGGATATTTCCTGTCTTAGTGCAGCCAGGATATTAAATCCCATTAGGATTTAAGGAATGATATAATAAAGTTAGAGAAAAGCACATTGAAACAGATGAGAACATATGCACACGTTTTAGGTGGCCATGTCTGAAAATTTGGCTCAGTGGCCTGAGTTCCTGACATCAATGGAAATATTCCCTTTCATATCTTAAGAGGAGTTTCTGATCAACATATTTATTTCACTGTCTTTTTTCAAGCCTGTCTTATTTAAATTCTCTTTTGGCATGACTGATGCTAGCTGGAGAAGGACAATTCTGGCGTGGTGTACTGGATAAAAATTTCAAATTTGTTTTTGTTCAACACTGAAACTTAACAGCTCCTTTAAGATATTTTGATTAAAGATATTTAAAGGCTGAAACACCTGGCTGCAAGTCGGGAAGGTGAAGGTTTTATTAGTGTCCCTTTCACTGGTCAGAATCATCCACACAACTTCAAGCTTCAGTCACCCTGCTGTGCATAGCCACGAAATAATTTCGCTTCATTAAACAAACATGTTTCAATAATTCATATATTACTGCAAATGCTACTCAATCATAAATTTGTGGTATCTAGGGAAAAAAAAAAAACAACCAACAACCCACTAGCAGCCTGCTTATGGAACCCTTTCCCCCCTCACTGACCACCATTGCCTCCGTGGCTGTGTCTATGGTGTCTCTTCCCGACATGCAGTGCCAGGCGAGGTCCCTGTGGCTGCCTGGGAACCTATTGATGTCCAGGAGAGATAACAGAGATTATAGGGAGGAGGTAGCATATAGAGCACAGCCTGCGTATGGATACTTACAGCCCTATAAGCACAGGAGTTTTGTGGTGCTCCTGAAGCCAGGTTATCCGTCTTCATTAGTCTTCCCATGTTTTGTATTAAGGCTATTAAATTTTCAGAGGGAATCAAATTAACAATGCCTGGCTAACCTTTCCTTCAAGGAATCCTGAAAATAATCAAAAATAGGTCCTAGGAATCCACGGTTTTGGATGGGTTTTTTTCTGATATTCTAACCATCCAGCACCACTTTTCCTAGCAGTTCATCCATTGCTCATGGTGCCATGCAACATAAACTGAAAGGCAAGAAAAACCAAAACCAAATGGTCATATCCACTCTTTTTTGCAACTACCAGTCAGTGATTTTCATTTAGCACAAAACCATTTGGTGTAAATTTTCTTGGCTTTACTGCAGACCAAGGTCATAATCAAGTCATAATCTTACTCTACATAATTATAATATACAGTTAAGTACACGGCTATTACATCTGGAATTGAATGACAACCAGAAAATAAATCTGATTCCATTCCTCTGAAACCTAGTACAGAGTTCCTAGTGCTTAAAGAAAAAAGCCCCTGTATTTCTATCATCCGGTAACAAAAAATAATTATGGACTAATACCTGACAAATCCCTTTTTTTCATATAAGTAGAGCTAACATCTACACATGAATGAATATTTTGGCTTTTTTTTAGCTGATTAGAGCCTTAGGTGATGGTTTACTGCTTATGGTTCTCTGTGAGTTATGCGAGTTTGAACTTTGTGTTCAAAATTTAGTATGAGGCTATAATCTCTGCATCAAAGGCACAAAAAAAATGACCCAGAGGAACCAAAATGCTTTTAGAGGAAGCCCTTCTGTGTGCTTGCTGCTGTGGCTGCTCCATAGTTACGGGTGTGTATTATGTAAGAAGAAGAGGTAAAAGGAAGAAAATGAGGTGAGGAGGAAAAGAAGAAACCATCCTTGTTGCCGCCTTCTAAAGTGAATATTGATGTCAGGAGAATGATCGGTAGCTAGTCCTGGAAGGAAACCATAAAGTGTCTCTGTACACTGTTACAGACACTATGAAGTCTATATGGACAGCTTTTGACAGAGACAGACCTTACTGCCTTTGCAATACTGTTAGCAAAATGATTCAGCAAATGTACACAAATGAGTTCTTCCCTCATGTTCTTTTCTGCTCTGATGAGGACACCTGGTTTTGCCTCTCGGTTTGCACTTATAATTATTCTCAACAGCTCAGATCAAGCAGCCTGCTGAAGGCAAGTGAAATGGGTTTGGATCTGCCTTGGTGGAGGCAGAAGAAAGTTTAGAGAGTGGTACATCTTGCAGCAACGGGTCTAAAGACGTCATTCGCCATCCTTCCCCCCTTGCTCTTCCTTAACCTTCCGCTCCTCCAAGCCTTTTATCTTTTTCCAGCTACATTCCTGCAACTTAAGAAGCAGACACATTTCCCTGAAGGTTGCAAGCTTCAGGAAATCCCTTTCTAAAAGGCACGATATTAGAATGAACAAAAGCTTTGTCTCTGGAAATTTGGGTGGTGTACAGGTTCTTGTCAGCCACCGGGAATCTGGGCAGCCCAATCCCTGAGCGCCAGGAGGGGGAGCCAGGACCGCAGGAAATCTTGAATAAACAAATAAACGAATAAATCTGGGACTCGTTTTCTTCCCACTTTGTCCATGCCCACACAACATGCACACACTTCTCTTTCCTCACAGATGTCTGGGGTCACCAGTGACTGCTGGCTTGTTTGACAGCATCTCTGTTACATGCCTGACAACCCGTTTGAGCAGTGCAGCACTTTGTTTCTGGGAAAAGTAATATTTCTACATGGTAATAATGAGCATTGAATTTTATGTACTTCATGGTTCAAGACACTTTTTATTTGTGAGTTACTACAGAGTGCAATTATTGCATAGGTATGAGAAGGCATGCAAGAGGAGGAGGAAAGGGAGTTAGCAAAGGGAAAAAAGGTTTGTGAGGGATACAGCTCAGGTACAACAGATTTGTCTCCTTTTACTGATTACTAGGAACCAGTGACAGGTCAAAAGAGAGAACAAACTGCAAGACAATCACTGGGGTGACCACTTCCCTCTGGGAAGCAGGGCTGAAATAGCTGCAAGAACAACAGCATTAATGCCTCCGGTGGAACCATGAATTCAAGGCTGCTTTCATCCCTCTGGGCACTGTCCTGTGCCAAGCATCCTGCTCAGCTTCTCAGCCTTGTCCCTAAGTGGGCACTGAAATGCCAAGGTTCAGCTGCGGAGAGTACAGCCTGTCTGGACTAAGGTATCTTCATTCCTGCCTTTGCTCAACAGTTACTTATTTATGACACAAGGAAGTTATTCTCAAAATTTGATGTTGCATAACTTCATCAAGACCATATCACCTGTGATAAGTAATAAACCTCTAAACCTAGAAACATCTGTGTTTCCAGTCCATGACAAAAAACCTCATGCCTGTTCATGCACACAGCTGCCCTATAGGTCAATACAATTTTTGTCATAGTCGATATATGTCAGGAAATATGACTGGTTTTAGTAATAAAAAACAGAAATGAAAGGCTATAGAACATCTAATGGAAAACATCAAAGAAATAGCGCATATCCTACTGCAGGCTGCATTAGTGGTCACTGTTGTGCCATTCATCCAAATTTATCTTTTTGGTTGTTATACCACCCAGCCCAATCTGAACCCCTGTCTGCATGGATTATTCTTGCATAGACCTTTGTTATTGATCATTTCAGCTTCTGGCAGACCCGGAAGGAGAGTTCTAGAAATGGAAAACTGCCTCTAAGGACTTTCTGCCTGTGGAGTCCTGAATTCTAATGTAGGAATCATCAAAACGTGCTATTTCAGCTAATGGTAGCTGTCAGAGTAAAAGGTAATGAGGACACACATTTAAAAAACAGAATCTTTAATTGCCTCTGCACAAGCAGGTAGGACTCCCTCACAGAACACAAGGGAGAAGGAAACATGCAGAATTCCAGGTTTTCCACCAACATGAGCTTCTGAGTTGTATAGGACTTCAAGGCAGCCCAAAGTCATTGATAGCCCAAGCATCTGTTTATAAAGAAATATCCCTGCTTTCATTACAAAATCGCTGATTGTTGAAAATTTACTCCAGATGGTGACCATCATGATAGTTTCACTCCAGCGGGCAAAGAGGAACAGATGATCACCTCCAGGACTCATATTAAATGGAGTATTGCACCTACTAGCAAAGGGCTATTGGTGTCTTTATTAACCTTCCCCCAAGGCCTAGTCTAATTCCTCACCAGTCTAATGCTGCGCTGTTCAAAACTTAACAAATCTGTCAAAAAGTGAGAACGATCTATTTAGTATGGTAGTGAATTAATTACCTAGTCTTTCATCCCCAAAGAACTGATCTCATCTCTTAGGTGAAATAGTTTTGATGGATCTCATCTAGGGCTCAATAAACTCAGCAATGTACTATGTGATGATGTAAAGCTGGATTGAGAAAGTTGGAAATGGCAGATGAAAAGAATTTTACATGAGGAGCTATCTGGAACGTTTCAACAAAATGCATTTTCATTAAAATATACAATTTAACTGAAGCCAAAACCTTTCATGGAGATTTGTCAGTTTTGATTATGTTTTCAATAGGACATGTGCCTGAGGTCCAACGCTTTCTCATCGTTTATGACCAGAGGCAGAGAGAGAAAAAAGGATAAAAGAAGAGTGAAAAATTGACCTTTTTACCCAAAAAGGTAAGTTTTGACACAATTTCATGTCATGACAGCATTCATAAAATAGTGTTTACATTCCACATTTCAAAACCATGAAAGCTGTTGTGGAATTATCTGCCTCTGGACAGCTGCACTTAACATAGGAAAATGGAAAAAAAAAAAATATATTCTTTGTTTGCTTTCTTGACCCTCTCCCAGAGGGCTTACAGCTTTCTGTGACAAAAACTGGACACGTCTGTTTGAGAAAAAACTAATAACACTAAACAAATTTAAAATAATTCCCCTTTTGGAACACAAATGTTCTGTACTTTGTTTAGCATAATGCATTTTGTACTAAGAAAAAATGAAGACAACCTGCTGTTTCTTTGCAAGCAAATTGGTCCCTACCTATAAATTATTCTACACTGTGAAGCAAACAGTTTGCTTTTATCTAGAGATATGTGGGCAGCCTGGCAAAACGTCTGTGGATAATTTGAAAAAGCTGCTTTTAGTGACCTAAGTGACTAAACATTGCTTCTGTGGAGACAACATCTTGACACATTTTAAATGTGTTGCATGGCGCTACATCATTGATGAGATTCTGCATGGTGTCACTTTACCTTGTGGGGTATCATTCATTTGGGGTCTTAGGCAAATGAGTGTGGGCTGCCATGTTCTTATCTTCCCTATTTGTAGCATATGGTCCAGGGAGAAAATATGGCACTAGCTGCCCCTCAACCTCTCAGGCACCTTGATACAAGTAAAGCTGAAAGTGTCATCATACGTTCATCTTTCCAACAAAGCCAGATGGAGATCTCTCCTTCCCCTTTTAATACTACTTAGCATGCTGCTCCTTCACAGTACTAAGAACTACTCCATAAACACTGCTAAGGAGCTATCAAGAAAGATTAATAAAGTTGTTTGCACTCTAACTGCTTCAGAGAATCTGTCCTGTATGGTGTAGTCACTTATGGGGCCACTGAACAAAAGATGTTCTGCAGCTAGAGAGCAAATCTTGCATATATGACACAGCCCCTGTAACAGGCAAACAAGGTTATCAATCAATTGTTTTTAAAAACCACTGCCATTCAGATAGCCAGTTGCCAGAAAAGGGGAAAGATATTAAAATGATGGATGAAGAACATACAGTTAAGCCTGTGAAACCCCTATTCTGCTAAATAGTTGAATTATTTATTCACTGTACAATATCTCAGCATCAATAGCGCCTGACAAGGGTCTAGGGATCTGGATTTGTTATCTTTTCCCAGTGATCCAATTACACTTTCCTGTATGCACAGGTGGAGAAAGTGCAATATTCTCACTACTCCAGGAATGACACTAGAGCACCTCATACAGGAAACACCTTGTGTTCCCACACATCATCAGAATACAAAAAAATACTTATTCTACAGTAATATAAAACACTAAAGAGTTAGCAGTACCTATTTTATAACAGTACAAAAACATCCAGCATGCGGTAGCATTCTCTCAAGATCCACTGTTTACCCGGACACCAGTAAAAGCAGTGATTTCCCTTAAAGAGAGAAAAGAAGCACCAGAGGCTGTGGGTGAGCACATTTTGCCAAGGATATGGACCATTTATGGATTATTTTTTTCCTCAGTTACTTTTGCTTGTTTTTTCCATTTATTTTTTGCTTGTTTTCATTCAGGATTCAGGTAACTCTCTACGATAATAACTGTTTTCAGTGAGAAAGTCCTGTCGTCCCTTTTCAACATTGATGCCCAAGCACACATCCTAAGAACGTACACATCTGAAGAATAAAAGTATTGAGGAAAATTTGACAGGTGGTGGGATTAAAGAAGGTGTTTGGTTCAATGGGGATGTGAATCGCCCAGTCCTGATTGTGACAGCACACTTCTTTGGCACTTTGGCTCTGGTTTGGTTCTCCTTTGGTGAAAAGGTACAATACTACATTTCCCCAGCAGTCATTCAGATTTCTTGTTTAACTTCAAAGTTCTTTGAGAAGGGGAGGCTGCATGGGACTGCAAATAAATAAACACAGGACAGCTTCAGTTTTAGGTACAAGCAGAAATAAGAATAAGTTAGAAATAGTAAATAGACATTTCTAACGCAATGATTCTCAACCCTGGAATTAAAACCGCAAGATCATGAGAGGTCTTAAGGGATCACAGAGTAATAAACAAAGGCAGTGTCAGCCAGCAAGAGCACTGCGCCTGCAGGATGAAGGAGCACAGATTACATGTTTAAACACTGGCTGCAACAGTTTACATCAACCAAGTAACTACTAGCTGCCTTTAATTTCTGGCAGCAGCTCAGTTCCCTGGGGAAGAAAAGACCTAGCAGAAGAAGAAACCGTGTTTACAACTGCAGCTATGATTAAAGTCACTTCTCGGTCTTCCTCCTGCTCTAGTCTTTCCTTGAAGGAGCAGTGATGCTGCCAACACAGGGGGTGCACAAAGACAAAGCAGAGCCAAGTGGACATCATATTTCCAGAAGCTGGAAACGTGCAGTTCCAGCCAGTTTTTCTTCTGCCCCATGCTGATGGCTGAAGGAAAGAATATTCTGTGTGAATGGTTTCACGTGCCATACAGCACTGCAAGTCTTCTGACCATGAACAGAGGAAAGAGGGATACAGGAATGGTAATAAGTCTAATTTTCTCCACAATGCACAGGGAAAGAACCTGCCACCTATGTTGTTTATGAAGCAGAATAAACCCCTAGTATTATGTCGTAAAGTTTCTATCATTGTATTTTCTCAATAACTGCTCTAAAACTTTTTTTTTTTTTTTAAAAAGAGCTTATTTCAATTAGGAAGTTCAAAGCCTTCACACTGAATGAATCCTGACGAAGATAGAAGAGAGCACAGAAAGTAATTCAGCTTTGTTTTTCTGCTTCCCCCCTTTGCCTTTGAGGTCTGTGTGTGGTTGCATCAGTGAGATCAAAATTGCCAGCAGGCCCACGGACGATACCTACCAGCAGTAGGGCAGAAACCATAGTCCTCTACCATTAACACTTCACAGTGGGTGTTCTTTAGCTCTGTGCAGACAGCCAACAAGACTTGCACACCACTTAAACTCTCCTAATAGCTTTTAAGTGGGTCCTAAGAGGTGCAGAAGCCTGGAGTTGGCCTTCAGCCCAAAAGCAAATTCCATCTGATGTGTGCCAAAGCATTTCAGGCAACGGATTCCTTATCAATATGTGTCCTTGTGCTACTTTTCAGCACAGTTGTTATTGCAAGGCATCACAGCAGTATCCTTATCAGCATTTTGTGCTTATACAAAACTAGACATCTTGAATGAGTTCAGGAAGGCAGAGAGGCAGTGCACAATAAAACCTGAGAGAGGGCCAGAGGGAGAAATATAAAAAAAAAGTGAGATAGAGTTTTCAGCTATTCTACAGGCAGCAGAATACGCCTGCTCAAAAATGCAATTATTGTTTTCTTCTGTTTGCAGAGCACTCTATCTATTCAGGTCACTGCAGGAATCAAATGAGAAGACACTCTTTTATGTTTTCTGTGTAGACCTCTGGGTACTTTAAATGGACCTCATAGGAAGATCTGCTGAGGGATCTGGGGGCTTGCTGATGGGTTTTTTGCTTGAACTAAAAACTGAGCTAGGTCCCTAATACCAGTATCTTTGTAAGCATGGGAAATCTGGGATCCTGACCTATGTCTACACCAAAATTTTAGATACTAGAGGCACAGGTTCTTTACTTACACTTTTACTAATAAGTCATATATTTGTTTTAACCCACTGATGTAGAGTATAAAGTTAGTGTTACCTTTACATCCAATCTGTGGTATTTTCAGCAATTTTACCTCTGCTAGTCTGCTGTGGCCTCTACATGATCCTTTTGTATTGGGGAATATAAAATTAGGGAACTAAAAAGCAAATCAGCTTTTATAGCCAGGGAAATATTTCTATTGCATACACGCGTAACAGCAGGCATAGGCTTGCACCTTCCTGTTTCATTCATATTGCATACATGCTTGCAGATGTGGAAGAATACCTATGGAGCAAATGAGGAAAAAAACCTCAAAATCTTCTGCTTTATGGTTAGAAGAATGGCAGCAGGGCAGGAAGCAGCCTGGGAAAAGGATTCTGAGAATGGGAGAAGCTGCAGATGTTGCTTTGGTTACACAAAGGAAATGTTCTTATAGAACAAAGCCCTCTTTACAGCACCTCTGTCTTTGGGGTACTGTGTCTGCGTTGTCTTCTGCGGGACATACAGCCTAGACAACAGAAGTGGCACTGAGATTGGAATAAATACGAAGGGGGGGAAGTCACCTGAGCCTTCACACACACACACACACACATGCTCGCATGCGCACGCACACACCCACACACACACCCTTCAGTTTGGATTTGGCAGGAATTTGTTAGACATTTGACTCCAGATATACCTAGACATCTCTGACCCTTTATAGTCAACAGCTGACCTTCATTCAAAAAGTGGTGTGAAATAATAAAGGACAAAAAATTAAACAGTTGCAGTTATGCCAGAGGACAACAGACTATTCAAATCTCCTAAGAGCTTGAATGAGCTCAGCCCACAGCAGTGGAGTTTGTTTACTGTATAATATTATTTTAGAAATCCTTTCCTTGCTAGTTCAATCAAAATGAACTGCATTTCCTAATACCATACATCCTGAGAGATACTGCCACATGCTCTATCCAAACACAGGCTTAAACTAACCCACCCTGGCAGCAATTATCTTCAAGGCTTTTGAGCCTTTTGGGAGATACTGCCCTCCTCTGTTGCAGTGAAGCAGAAAACCATCTCGCATGCAAGACAGAGAGAGACAGAAGAAATCTGTTTCCACATTGACTGCAAGTATTTTAAGCATTAAACCTCCTCCAAAAAAAAAAAAAAAAAATGTACTCAAATCTTCTCTGTAGGGCTTATATGAAGGAGGAAGACTTGCCAAAGGAAGTGTTCATTATTATTACTAATAACCAACCACTTCTGAAGTACAGATAAGGACTGACTTAGCACTGAATGTTTAAACACATTCACTGTGGCTGTTCTGGTCACTCTCTGAGTTCACTTCCTACAAATCATTGAGCTGCACTATAATGAAAGAAAATATAGGGTGATTTGCATAGGTACCTGTACCAAATTTATTAAATTCACAGGCACCAGTCTTCACCTGGGAAGCTCCTGACTACCACTGCCTGACAACAAGCATGGTATCAGGAATATTCCTGTATGAAAATCATATTTTTAATACTAAAAGGAACTGAGATTCATTAAGTTAGAAAGATATCTTTTTAAAACAGATGATACAAAGTACTCTTTTACACAGCAGACAGCAAAGTGGAATTTGCTGCCACAGGTGTCTGTAGAACAGACAGTTTCACCAGGTTCGAAAAAGGATTCCACAATTTCATGGTTTCTAAACAGGTTCCCTTAAAGAAAAGAGGAAGGGATGTTCATGCTAATATGGCTAGTTCCACCATTTGGGGCACTGCTGGGGTGTGCAGGGGGGAAACAGATAGCAAAAAGCAACTGCAACAATTTCTTGTCTTTGTTGGGGACAAAACACTGAGCTAGATGGAATGTCGGTCTGCCTGAGTTAGGAATTTCTTATGTTTTAGTGAGTCACATTTTATGGTCAGAACTAGGGACTGAGCACCGCAGTGGAAATGTAGCATGCATGGACCTGTCCATTACACTTGCAGAGTATTTGAATCAGAAATTAAATACAGTGCCATCCTGTAATCTATCTGATAGCCTAAAAGCCCTTGACAGCTCAAGTTCTGCATTTTGAAACTCTGGATGGTTGCTAATGACCACAAATATAATATTAAACCTAAACCAACCATTTAATGTCATCTCATTGTTATTTACTCCTGAGCATTCCAGATGTGGCAGAAAGAAAAAGGGAGACTTCACTGTTCTATTCTGCTTTTGAGGCCATGAGTCTTTAAAGCAAGTGCAAAAATAAAATGGTAAAATGATAATGCAGAAATTTTCTTCCAGGGCTGCAGTAAGTTCTAGCTCCCTAAATAGCAATGTCCTGCTTTAGCTTTAGAGGACTGGAAACTTTATAGAGTGAAGCAGTGACCACATAAGGAACTGAAACATATCATCATGTTTTGGACTCTTCTCTTCAATGACCTCTGAACCTTGCCTGTAGAGAAAAACCCAAGCCACAATGTCTGTATATAGAATTGCACTGCCTTGAAACTCAGACTGTTTTGAGACTAGGGTTTTGGTTTGAACACATCTGTAATTTTTATTTCTCTAAGCTTTGCAGAAACATCATTAAATACTTTTTTTCAATTCCATTTGTATTCTTTATATTATATAGATGGGATCTTTCTTCTCAGTCTCCTGCCCAAACTTTGTTGAAAAAGGTCATTAGACCAGCTGCTACATAAAGTCTATATAAAGTCTGTGAACTTGCTAGGTTATATTTTTTCCTTTTTGACTGCTGGGAAGATTGTTAAACAAAGTCCTTTGTAAGAAGGTCTTGCTCACTAGCTCACTTCACCTCCTTTGTGATAAGATACTCTGACAGATCCTCATCTTCCACTAACCTATAGATTCCATAATTTTGGTTGTGCTTCAATGTAAAGAGAACTTAGCAAAAATCTTAGCTCTTCCTAAACTTGATACTTTTCACAAACAATACTTCAGAATAAATATAGTGATTTAAAAAAAATAAACCAAAAACAAAAAACAAACACCAAAAGCAGAGGATATCCACGCTTTTACTTCTTCTGATCCCTCACTCAATTTCATCCCATCAACACCAGTAATACCTCAGCACCCATGCAGATAGATCCCTCTCTGCTTTTTGTAGATGAACGATTCAAAAACTTCTACTCTTCTCTGCCATTGTTAACATAAGTAATAACAATCACATTTTTAAAAGTTTGTTTTCTAAGAAATAAATATTTTTCTGCTGTTTGAAAGTAATAAAGTAAATAAAATAAATTCCAGAGATGGTGTTTTGACAGCTATGGTCCTGATAGTAAATGCTTGGTAAGAGCAAGCAAGGCTTGCTTATTTATTCCTTCTCTAAAACATGCAGTTACAGATTTGTGATAAGAAATGAGAATTTCCTTTCCATGCTGTATTTGCAGTCTCTCTCTGAGAGGGTCAGCTCAGCTTTTGCAGCAGCTGCAGCAAGACATAACAAACACGATCTGACAGTGTTAACACAGCCACGAAGGATCAAACATTGCTTTATTGCTACAGGATAATTATATCCTGCGATCTGTTGGGCACAGTCATACTTGTCACTGCATACATTATTATTCACCTTCTGATTGTCCTTTCTAATCCAGACTAGGTCGGTAGTGTCCAGCCATCGGTCATTAGAATGGGTGATGAGTATGGCGAAAAATGAGGTGGTAGCTTGAGGCTATTCCTTAGGAGAAGTAGAGTCTGAAATGGTGTGAAGACGAGGCAGTTGCATGCATGATAGTCCTATTTCTCTTTCCTGACTCCAAACCTTTGATTAATTACTGAGCAAGGAGCAGTCAGGCAGACTTCTAAAGGGGGTATTTGGAGAAGTCAGTGTCATTCCACTGATAGAAAATAAGTCTTCAGGATCTCTTCTTTGTAGACATTCCTTTTTCTCTGACAAGATCTTTGGGTGAAAACTACCTTACAGTTGGAAGCAGTCAGTGAAGACAGGACTGAAAATGAGACCATCCTCCTAATGCATAGCAAATAGCATACCCCTGCACCCAGAGAAGCTCTACATGGAGTTGTCTAAGTGCTGAAATAATATTTTTTCCTAAGAAATGCTGTAGTGGCCTGGACAGTGGTTAACATTCAGATCTGCAAGCACTATTCACATCCCTATAAATCACAGAGGTTTGCATCTCAGGGAAGAAAAGCTCAAGTTCTTCTGGACCCACAGGTTCCAGGAGAAGGAGCCATAAAAAAAATGCCAACTGTCTTAAGATTCACAACAAAATCAGAAGTGGCAAGGTTGCATGTCAGAACCTATAATCAGGCATAACACCAGTGGATGTGTTTCTTAAACTCAGTGTGAGCATTAAGTAAATATGACTGATTAATCCAATTATCCCACCTGGCTTCCCACTTGAATATTTATGACAAGTCTATCTCTCCCAAGCATAACAGAAGGTAAAATGAAGCCAAGCACCTAAAAACAGCATTCTCCATCAAGCTGCATGGGTAGCCTGTCCCAGGTATCTCATTACAAAGATGATGAAAACGAACAAGATAAAGTGTCCTCCGCAGGCCTGTGTTCACCAGGCAAAGACACAGGGTTTGTGGCAGTATCACCGGCTTCCCTGAGCCAGTGCCATGCTAGGAATGAAGGAAATTTTCCTTTTCTGATACTTTTTTTTTTTTTTAAACTTGTCAGGTTTTGGATTTCCATCCTCAAAATAAAGAGTCAAAAGGCCAGGCCTCATATGTTCACACACTGGCTTTGTGAAGGTATTTTTTTTGGTTATATAATATACAGTTAATTATATTTACCCCAGCGCTCACTTACCCGTGTCAGCCTGGGGTTTGAGAGCTCTGCCCTGGAACGCAGCTCTGCCCCTGCTTGTGAGCAGATGGCTGCCAGCAGGAGACAGGCTAATTCCCGGGTTCGTGGGCCTGGGGCTGACCTCCTGGGTCATGGAGTCCAGAGCCCCGCTATGGCAGGCATCCCTGCCACTGGAAGGTAACACGTTAGCCGGGAGCTGATGCAGGGTTTGCTCTTCCTGCCGAGAATCCTTTCGTGGCCCTTCCTGTTTTTTCCTGGGAGATAAGGCCTCGCGCTTCAGCTGCTTTTGTTCCCAGGGTTAGCTAACCATCGCTTGCAAAATCGAGGCATGACAAGCATTATTAGCCTTCTCCTGGAATTCAAAGCTTTTTTAGTTTTTGGGTTGGATTGAGAAACTGAGAGACAGCGGCTGTGTGTGCTGGGTTCGGCTGTGGATGGGCACGGGGCCGCGGTAAACACGGGAACTGCGGGAACCCTTCGGTCTCCTCAGGGGAAACCGCCCCAGCACAGCCAGCACCGAACGCAGCTCAGGCTTTTCCAAAATATGGAGGAGAAGACCCAGTATATGGGCTATAAGGGAGTGAGACCGAGGGCTTTAGGATCTTACACAAGTGTACTCGGTTGGGAGGTTATCCCGAGCTTTCCTCACGAGGCCTTCTTGCACCCTTGGAGCAGCCCAGAACAAGGACAACCCAGCGTGTCTTAAGCCTCCCTTGGCCTTTGGGATTGGCGTTGCGACGCTAAACAAGGCAATGCCAGGTCTTCCTCGGAGTTAAATAAAGTTGCTTAAGGGTTACAAAGTGAGACGGGAGCACAAGTAAAATTAAAAGTTACAAGTTCCTGTCTCCTAGTCTGCATTCAATCAATGAAACCACATGTTCTCTCTGCTTAGACATCCAGCTTTGAAGACGTGGCCTTTAATGGCCTGAGGTTTGACTGTTCCAGCTTTGTTATTTTGGTTTGTTTTTCCCCTTCAGCCTTTACTACCGACCTCAGACAGAGCCATTCAATGCAAGTACAGGGAAGAAGACTGGTGTAACAGTGGGGAACTCGATTTAATGAAAGCACTTGCAGAAATTCTTTTGTTTATTGAAAGCATGTAAATGGACAGTATGATTTACAAGGTTACAAGGAAACAAGTACACAGCTTCCCCTGATCCTGTGGTTAGGACAGCTTGGAAACTATTGTGCTGTGTGACAGAACAGCACAAACATACAATGCTGAAAGCCACAGCAACTATTCAAATCCATTTTTGTTTTAAGTACCAACTATTAAAGTGACCATGCTGGTTTTACCTTGTTCTCTCTGACAGTGGGTGACAAAAGTCCTTTTAAATGCTGAAAAGTTGCAAGTCTGCTTTTTCTGAACTACAGAGGGAATTTGTCTTTGTGGGTTTTGAATGGCACTGCGGAGCCCAAGCTGAAAAGAATAGTTGCACATACTGTGTCAACCATGCACAGCAGAAAGCAAATATAAAACTGGAATAGGGAGACCCACATGAATTGCAGTGCCTAAATTTTATGGTACCCAGGTGTTAACAGAGCCTGAATGAGACATGGTAGAACTCACGGCAGTTATTTTATTTCATGAGCAAAAAATATACCTCATGTTGGTAATGCTCCAGGTAGGCAGATTACCCCAATCTTTTGATTCAACAATATTACATGGACAACTACATGCCAAAATTAAATAATCTTTGTGGGTTTTTCACCACTTCTTGCACTTCTATTGACATAGGATTGAATGAACCATCTTAGTCTTCAAATTGAGACAAAAAATTGCCATAGCTAACTGAAAATATCACCTCTTATTCTGTTCCTAGAGTGCTCTTGACTCAAATATGATTTTCTAAAATATATCAGTAATTTTGGAATTATACAATAAAATATTCTGCAAATTACAGCAATGAGGTGGCCTATTATTGAAAGTTTCATTATTTGCAGTTGGTCACATTAGTCATACAGAGAGCTTCTGGTTTCATGTTCAATGCTCCTAATTCCCGTGATTGATTTTCTGCTGGAAATGTTCATAGAGAGATATGTAAGATGAGCTCAACACAACAGCTTAGAATTCACTTTTCAAAGTCTTCTCAAAACTCATGTAAATGTGCCCAAACATCAAGAAAAAAGGTATGCAAATGCATCCCTCCAGTTTTCAGGAATTTCTACTTCCAGGGCCAAATTCTCCATTGATGAAAACAAGCCATTTTATCATGATGGTCCAGCAGAGAACATACTGCACAATATTTTGATATTTTGAACCAGAGTCTGACTAAAAGATTACACAAACATTTTAAGAAATGAGTAAAAAGGAGCTGCGTAATTCTTAGCACCTTACAGAAGTTTTTTTGCAGGTTTGCTTCTAAATGTATCTAAGATTTTTGGAAAAATATTTGTCTTTAAAAACTGATGTCACAATTTGGTAATGCAATTTGACACTGTGAATGCTCTTCCTTTCTTAAAAATACCAACCAACCAACTAAATAGAACATAATTTCTGACCTTCTTTCCAATGCTGTATGCTAATACGTTAGAATGACATCTAGTTCTGTATGCTTTCTCAACAAAAGTAGCGGAGAATAAAGTAGATAAGTTAGTAGAGAATAAAACAGACTTTGCTGTGAGTGATAGTTATTTTATTGCTAAATTTTAAATATTCAAGTTGGATAATACTTTACTTCTCATTTCTTTCATATTTTTGAAGGGGAGATAGGTTTATTTGCACTAGGCTGCAAGACTATGTGCTTTATTTGAAGAGAAGCCAGAAATTATTAAAATTGGTAAAAGAAGTGGTTGACAATAAAAGCACAATTTTGAGAAACTAGTACAAAATCACAGTCATGGATTCCTTTCCCATGCATGAAGCTTCATGGCTCTGATTCCATCCTACTGCCTTTGAAGTCAATGGAAAATTTCCCATTAGTTTCAGTTGGCCCATTGTTTTATTTTCAGAAGTACTTTTTAAAGTTTGCCATTTCCAAGTTCCCATGATTTAACCTTGGGTGTGATCTTGAAAGAATTTTTATGCACATGAATAGGCAGAGTTACTGAAGTCAATGAGCCTGGAGGGCTGGACCCATCATCACCACTTATAGTGCTACATTCTGTTAACTGCATGGAATGCCAATCACAGGACTTGATTTCTCCATCCCACTTTATAATTCAAGATATAGAGCTCTGCAGCTTATGCAATAGCTATATTGCTAACAACGGCAGCTCACTAGAAAAACACAGTTAATACTTTGTGGAATGACAAGGACATAAAACTGTGAGAGTACTTTCAGTACATTAGGAGAAAAAGCAAAAAGGCAATTTTCTCCAAGTTTCTTGGGACTGTTCTGAATGACATTAAGTGTAATAGGCTGGAGAGCAATATTTTGAAGAAAGTATCTGAAACTTTGTTTTACATAAAGTCAGTTGATTCAGGCACGCAATTATTGCTGCACCAAGGGATTTTTTAAAGATGTGAATAACAAACAAGATAATGGGCTCCATCAGTTTCATAAGATATTTAAGCATCTAATTCACTTTTCAAAATGAAAATTTATCCCAAAGTTTCATCTGGTGATGCAATGCACCGTTGTGCACCGCGTAAAATCTACCAGCCATGGTTTGATTTGATTTGAAGTAAAGATAAAAACACCACTGCGTGTTACGGCAGCTTTGCTAAAGATCACCAGCCAAAACTTTAACTTATTCCAGGCATTGCTCTTTTTTACTCTTATCCTCCCATCTTTCTACAAAATCAACACTATTTTGTTTGTTGTCAGTTAAATTTTCTAAAGTGTTTTTTCTTCATCTTCCCTGCTACTCTCTCCTGCCCTGTCTTAACAAAGATACCATTGGTACCAGTGAAAGGCTGAGAAAGAACCCAGCCAGAACCACGTACTGGATATTCCTTCCTCTATTCTGTAAAAACAAACTATGTTCACACACATACCCCCACACCCACACACACCTGTATTTCCACCATTTCTTTCCCTTTCTCTCTCTGGGTCATTTGTTCCACATTCTCTCCTCCCCGTCTCCCCATCCCCGAGGTGGAGCACAATCCGCTCCCCAAGGTTTCTCTAGATTTCAGCAAGGGTGGACTGGCTTCTGACTGCTGGTCTCTCCCTCTCATGATTTACATGAATTAAATGGTATCTGGATTTTTGAAAGGACTGAATTTGGTTGGAAACTGAATAATACTTTCATTCTCAATTGTTCAAAACAGGATTTCTAAGGGTTTTTTTTTCTCCCTCTTTAATATCAAATTAATTGAGTATCCAGCTCCAATGAAGTTCCCCTTAGATCTGCAAACTGCACTTTTTGTTTCCTTTAGTGTGGTGATATTTTTCTAAAATGGGATCAATGAAAAGAGCATAGAAAATAAATCCATTTTTCTTGCAAGAGGCCTTCTGTGCTAAATGAATGGATTTAAGGATGTCCAGGCTCTGCCCATAGGAGATAATAAGAACATTTAACGCTTACAGCAAATGTACTTTTCTGCTAAATGACTTTTCATTTCTCAAGTATAGTAGAAACATTAAGTAATGAAGCTCCAGTCCAATATAAAAACAGCAAATGGATAATTAAGAAAACAATGAACATTAGAGAACCTATAAAAACCCAGACATGCAGCTAGGCCAGTTCATTAAGTTCAGTCTAACTTGATTTCAGCTGTAACTATAATAATAACCAGCAGACACCCCCCTGCCGAGAGCTGAATGTGCAAAGAATCTCTTGACCTACTGATTTTAATAAAACACTTAGTTTCAAATGCTTCCTTTTAATTAAATGTCTGGGTTTGGGGATGCTAGGTACCTAAGGAGGAGTGCTGGATACCCGGAAAGTAGGCACTGCATAACTGAATATGTTTGCTTACACTAAGATGAACAAAGAAATTACTAAAATTACTATTAAATTTTGTTAAGTGATAATTTATTGTGAAAAGATTGCAGAAGGGAAGTTCAGGAATCAGGAATGAAAAAAGGTCAAGGACTGACTGAAAAAGTACAGAAAGAGTATATAATGAAACATCTCCTATAGTTAAGTATAAAATATCTACAGGTTGACCACTCAACAATAATTGGGACCAATGCAAAAACATGTAAACCAGAGAAAATTAATTGTACATCAATAAGGCCTCTAGCCAGAATAGAAAAATTCTGGATATAAACAACGTGAACTTGTGATAAGAGTCTTGCATTGCCTAGTATGTTACTGCCTCCAGGGTTCAAAGAGATTAAATAATTTTCTTGACTGCACGATATTCATTTCGGGGCTTTGATGGTCTCCTGTAGAGATATCTGTCCACCTGCCTTGATGAATAATTTAAGAGTTTGGGACATTTTGCTCTATTAGCTGCTGGGCAACACTTGCAAAGGAGAGCGGGAGTGGATGCACCTTGCCCTCTCTCCCTGGCACTGTTCTCCCGTGTTCCTAGCAGCAGCACAGTCTCCCAAGCGCACAGTTGGTATGGATGAAAAAACATGTTTTGATTTAAATCAATTGATAGGTTTGGGTTTAAAAGCAAGATGTTCTCTCACTTCCCAATTTGTTTTCCTACCTAGTGTGGGTAGTGTTCCATTTCCTGTGCTCAAATGGGCTCTTTTAATAAATTCGTTGTTAAGAGGTTGCTCTTACTTGTGAATCCTATGCTATTCCTGCTGCCAAACTTGTTTTGACTTTTCATCTTAAACTAGGCTTTATAATGTATTTTCTGGCCTTTAGCATATGACAGTAGACAAAGCAAAATGATTGCAAGGCTCCTTTCAATATTATTCTACCAATACTAAGGATACTGGTGCAGAATCAGTATTCTCCTCACATCTCTACTGAACGTACCAGGCATACAATGATGCTACAAAGGGTTTGCAAATCCCTGGTTCTCAGACGATCTATGCGCAGATGATCTCTGCTCTGTGATAATGCCTGCTCTGTTGCTTTAAGGTAGCTCTGGTAGTTGCAAAATGCAGAGGCGCTTCATATTGCCCTAAACCCTTCTGGCTGGTAGCAGCCTCTGCACAGCCATTTGCCATCTGAGAGCAATTGGAAGCAGATGCCAAGCGGTTGCCTCTGGTAAACGGTTGGCTCTGGCCCATCTGACCCTCAGGGTAACCTAATTTTTGTGGCCAGGCTAGTGATGGAATTGTCAGCTGGGAATAAGCAGTACTGCTTATTCTTCTGCTTTGTTCTGCCAGAGCAAAGCTGGATTGCAAGACAAGTCCTGGCCATTTCTCTACAGGCTAAGCAATATATGCATCAAAAAACTTTGAAGTATTTTGTGTTTTGCATATGAAGAACTGCTCAAAGGATGCTATATAGGTGTCTAGAAATTAATCTTGATGACCATGCAGACTGTTTCCCCGCAGACAATGAGGAGGGAGCTTTCTTTTCCCCCACTTTTTGTCCCCACAAGAAGAGGTGATAGGACTAGAGATGGGAGTACCTGGGCTCTGGTTCATGTGAGTCGCCTAGGAGGGACAAAGGACTACCGACAGCTTCTTCTTAGCCCAGGAATCTTGCTAAGTGACACTTACTCTCACCTCTTGGTCACTAGGATTCTTTAGCCGTTCTGTTGTTAGAGCCGTGCAAGAGCTCCTATCTTATTTGTTTCACTGACAGCGCCAGCAGAAAAGGATGAGGCCATATGTCTCATGGGGAGGGTTTATGGGGAGGGCTCACATATGTTTCCAATCCCAGTGATGCAGTGTTCAGCACACCTGCCTCTTCTTGGACAAATGGGGAGGAAAGGATGGATGTATGTGAAGACTCTGGCCTTCATCCCCACCCCAACTACTGTGGCTGCTGTCAAAAAGGAAGGGTGTCCTTAGAACATTCCCAGCAGCTTCTGATAGACTGGAAGAGGTGTAGTCTGTACTTTGAGAATACTGATTACAGACTTACAAGCAAGAGAACAGAAATGTCGTTTAACTCCTTGCATTACAAGCAAATCAGAAATTGAATTGCTTGGGACAAAGCCATGGGGTTCTCTCTTGGCTAATGTCTGCTGTAAATAAGACAGCTGTGAAAGTTTCTGAAAGAAGAGCTCACAGTAATCCTTTGTAAAGGAATCGTTAACCAGCCTAAATATAGAATTTGCAATTAGCTCCCACCATAATTACTGAGTAAAACCCAGATGGGAATAACAGACATGAAAAATAAAATTCTCTAATTCCATTTAACAAAAAGTTAGGGGCAACTAATAGTAGGACTATGTTCCATAAGCACCTGTTTGAATATTTTAATACAGTTCCCCGTTTTCAATCATATAATCATAACAATGTTAACATCTGAGTGTTTTTTAAGTGCCAAATTATTATTCCTACTGTTTAGAGACTGTGATAATACAAAGAAAATAAGATTTAAATCTCAGGAAGGACTGTCAGAAATTAATGACACTTAGAGGTATGGCAGTCAGGCTTTGAGCGAGATCAGGAACATTTTCCAATGAAGTACTGTTAGCAGTCCATGCATCACAGCAACACTTGATTTGCCTGCCTTTTTACATTTAAATGCATGTTGCAAACATGAGCAGGTCACCAAAATTTTCTGTAGGCTAGATAAATACTGTAGACAAATGAGCTGAAGCAGAAAACCGAGGAACTGTATTTTGGAGATTCTGCGCAACCACAGGTAGCGAGATTTCTAATGGGATTTTAGATGCTTAGTACTAGACTAGTACTTAATTTTAAGTAGTGCATACTTTCTGGTGGAAAATTCCTAATCAACGACATTGAAAAGCTTTTTAATGTATTGCTTATCATTAGATTTTTAATTGTCAACTGAATTTTGAGACTATTCAGCCATGGCTGATATTTTCATTGTTCATACAAACCAGTATCTTCCTGCTGCTGACCTGGGACCAGATGACTCTGAGGGCTGATTCCAACCAGTCTCACACTTTTCCTCACAGGGAACACATGATCGGCTACCACACCTCCTCTTGGCCAGGCTCCCACTGCCTACCCTGGATCTCTGGAGCCAGGAAGGGAGAAAAGCTGGATCTGGATGTACACAGACATGGATTCAGTCTTCCTTCTGGGCATATATTCTGGCAACAAGGTGCCATAGCCATGTTCACAGAGCCAAGTCCAGGTCTCAGAGTTACCAATGACAGACAAACTAACTTTAACTAACAACTCTGGAAAAAAACCCAAATATTTTATTAAGGCTGCAGTGACACGCCTTGGAAAATCTCAAGAGTCTATTTGTCATTACTATTAAGGAAGAAAACTTATTTTAAAACTATAAAATTCAACGTAGTGCTCATTTTCACAGATTTTTTGGAGGGAGAAATAGAAAATAATCAGGATTTAGAGCTAGGACGGTGCAGTTTTGCCCCAAAGCAGTAGGGGTCAAATGCAATTAGCCCTAGCTTCCACATCAAAGTCATACAGATCTATAAGAGTTTCTGCATGACCTGCTCCTAGGGTCAGCCTATAGCAGTTTAGATTGGAAATACTGTCCTGAAAAGAACACAGATTGTAGACATGGTATTCAATTAATAGAATTATGATGAATTATTTGGTTGAAAACCTTGAAAGTAGAATACAGGATTCCCCCAAATGTTGGTAAATCAATCTCAGCTGGACCCAACAGTTGTTGCCAGCCGATCGCCATTCTGTAAGCAGATGCCAACACAGTTATCACTGGGCAAGTGTGCGCAGCAAAAGCCACAGTCGCCACTGGCAATAACTGGGCCCTTGCAAAGGCAAAAAAAAAGAGCAAATAACCATGGAGATGAAATTATTCACTTAATCATTGAAAGGTTCCCATGGGTTGAGGGACAGAGTGAGACAATATGTGTTTGTGAAAGGAGGGTAAAAGCATAATTTTTGCTTCTGTAGTGCCCGTGCAGTATTTCTTCTATGAATAGTTAGAGACTTTTATTGTTCAAGGCTTTCAGTCCGATAACCAGCACTACAATAATTAATCATTGAAAATGGTGAAAATAAATCTTTTCTACTCCCTAAAATGACAAGACAGGTAAATACAGAACGATGTATAGGCATCTTAGTATATTTTCTAATCTGTATTAAAGAGAAGCCATTTAAATGAGTTTGTTATCCTTCTTAATAGGGTATCAAATAAAAATTAATCGCACTTATATCACCCTTCACCAAAAAAAATGAAGGAAAAGATTTCTCTGAGCTGTGCACAGATTTACATATGATCTCCATTAACACTAAAGGCAGCTTTTAGTAGGCTAAATCCCCAAGCCCTGCAGCACATACCTACTCTGTATAATTTAGGGAAGAACTGGAAAGATGATGGAGTAAGACCTAACAAACATGAAAAAAAAAATATCAGCAGAAACCAAACAGTAACTGGAATTGCAATAGGGACAGCAAAAACACTGCAGAAGTTTGTAGTTTGCAAAGGAATGGGGTTCTTTGATTCCAACAGGGTTCTGAAAATGTAAAAATAGAGCTGGTGTGAAAAGGAGTGACAGAAGTCCAAGCAGCTTAGGAAGCTCGGTAGCCTATCATCACCTCCAGAAATAGTGGCATATGCCTCCATGATGGTGCAGAATGGAAGATACGGTATTATTTTCCAGTGATACTTTCCACCTGCATACTGTGTTTTGTTAGTGGGTAATTGGCTTCTTGGAAAGAAATTTATCTGTCCTTGTTTCAGCAAAGGGAACATGGAAGAAGATATATATGAACAACTCTGTGCTTTGCCAAGCAAACAAAAGTCACAATAATATTTCAAGCCAGATGAGCTCTTGTTATCGCTGGCTCTATATTAAATACAATTTTGCAGCGTAAAAGTTCATTCTTTCAGTTTTCCCCTGTCTCTTCACACTGTACGTGCACTGAAAGAAAATGAGACACATTCAGGGGCAAATACGTCAGTCTTGGCGATCTAAGTCATTGTATCCTGTAACAACTTCTGTTCTCTTATCCCACATCTTGAAAGTTAAATCCCATACCAAATCAGACCCCCTACACGAAAGTAGAATTTGTTGTAAACAGAAAGCAGGATTTAATGGAATTATGCCAACAATCTTTTTGGGCCAAACTCTGCATAACAGAATTTCTACTAGGGACTTGGGTGACAGGAGCAAAAAATCTAATGAACTTTTTTTACCATGTTATCACCTTTGAATTTAACTAGAGCCAAAAAAAATGTCAGAATGTATCATTTCCATGCTATGGGGGGGCTGCAAAAATATAGCTTTTAAGCGAAAACAGCTATTTGAAAGGCAGAAAAGAAGGTGAATTTAAAGCACTCTGCCCAGTGGTGTGAGAAAGTACTTTTTACACCACGAAGAGCTGAGCTGCAGAACAGGTACGCAGGGCAAAGACAAAATGAATGAAAGATTTCATTCACTGTGTGCTCTAGAAAAAGGCCAGCTTCTCAAGGAGTTGAACAGGACGAATCAAATTCAAGTATTAACCTAACATGCAAGAGACCATTCTCTGAGGTGTGATTAGTGTTGTGATTCTAGGTTAAGAAACTCAGATTTGGTCAGTATTTGTGTGGTAGATTATCCGTGTTGCCTGATTCCAACAAATGTGCAAGACCTTTCTAAAGTCATTCGAGGCAGTGACCACAGCATGGTTTTCACTACACTTTCAGCTGTAGTGAAGTTCAGAAATGCATCCATAATTTGTAAATTGACACTGCAAACACTTTTGCCCTCTTGCAGACTAGGCAGCCTTGGCTTACTCAGCATCGATTCTAGTTGTCTTCTTACTTTGCATTCAGTCATATCTATAGTGAGGTGCATTTCTTTATGAACCAAGAATCAGCAGAGTATAAATGGCTATGAAAAATGACAAAAGACCATGTTTCACAGTAATAGACGTAGCCTAAAAGTTGCATAGAATTAAACAGAGCTGTGATTTAGGATTGATATTGTCACCAAAACAAAAGAAAACTCCACTGGAACCGCCTGAGAGTGCTTCTCCCTCTTTCTCATTAAACTCTGCTATTACTGAAATTAATACATAGGCGTAGACAGACTTTATCAGGAATTTCTGAAGGATGACATTTTAAATATGTAGGATCTAATTCTTCTTTCATTTAAAAATGAAAAGTAAAAAACTATCAGCATTAATGCAATCATTTTGAAAAAGTGATGCGAGTTCTAAAGAAAATCTCAAGTCTGTGTTCTGAAATTTGTCTGCAAAAAATACAGTGCATGTATGTATATGTGTATATCTTCCCATGAAGTTTTTTCCCTTCCTTCTAAATCTGATACAGGTTTACCCAGGGAAATGGTATCCAAGGGGTTAAAGACATAATATTAATGCTGTACTACACTGATGTCAGCAATTTATGACAGGATGGTGGGTGCTAGTGCCAGAAGCTATGGCACAGGAGAGAATGTTATTTTAACAGCATGATTCTCTATGAAAGCCTGTCATCTTCTGTTCTTGAACCTTTGCTAATGTACTAAGGCGACATGCCCAGAGAGAAAAGGAATGTTTTTCAGCTGTTATGTGGTGGCTATTAATATAGTTACCGCTATACAATGACTGCTGCTACTACTTGCCATCATTTTAAATTGACAAAGACATAGGAATCTCGTGGGATACCATTGTTTCTAAAGGGCCACATCCTTCATTCCTTATTCAGATGAAACTCCTAATAACTAAGCTCAGGAGAAACTCTCCTTTTAGAATGTTAAGCCCTTGAGACCAGCCAGGTACAAATACCATGCTGTGTCAGGCCACATTCACTGTGACTGACAGGGCATAATGCAACACACAAGTCTGAATTTTTCTGCATTGCTGCTCTCATACTCCTTTGATATTTTTCTAATATGCCTGACAATACCAGAGCCAGATCCAGCACATGCTCAGCAGCGGGAAGGCAGAGATGAAATTCTGAACATCATGACTGATTTACCATTCTGTCTGACTAATAGCCCTCATAACCTACAGTAGATGAACAAAAAGTTTAGCACTTGTTTAACTCTTTCCCAGAATTTCCTTTCTTTCTGCTATCACGTTCCCAAATCACTCACCTGTATTCCAAAGATTTCCTTCTTTTTCAAGGCTGAATAAAAGGCAATGAGAAACGCTCTGTCTAGTAAAGAGATTTTTTTGATGTTTGGCATATGACGTGGTTTTCTTTTGGCTAAGAAGTTCTTGTAACATCATGGCTAAGGGACCGTAGAGCTAATTCTTCAGGGACCGATGGACAGTTGCACAGTTATCCACAGTGTACACACGTGTCCTTCTAGGCAAATCATCAACAATGCCTGTTCTTGAAAAGAAAATTCTGTCTACCCCATTCATCATGAAAGAAATCTGCGTCATCAAGATGAGCAGATGCACCTTGATCATCCCAGTCACCAGAGCCAGTTAGGTCACCTGAGCCAACATGGCACTTCCAGGCACTAGGTTGCTCGGAGAATCAGCTCAGTGATCTGGGAGAGCCAGAAAATTCTGTGGGATCAGCGGAACTTATACAAAAAAAATCTACAGAGAAATATTTACATCTCTGTATTTGAATTTCCTCCATGTCTGTAAAAAGAAAATACTTCTTTAATGTTAAATCGAAGTAGCTGTTCATGCCTTTTATACCAAAATTAAAATGTAACATGTGTGTATGCATTACTGTTCATATTTGAATTAGTGCTACAATAGCTGTAAAACTGGTTGTTGTTCATACCTACTCATACATAATTCCTGCTCAGAAAGTTTACCACCTACCTTTCATGTACTTTGTTGCCTTCACTCACCCTGATCTATTTTTCTACCAAAAATACATGAAGCAAAATCTGAAAATTCACTGGAAAATGCAGAAGGGTAGCATTATTTCCCTTATACATAAAAGACACAAAGAGAAGGGGGGGTGGGGGGTGGGGAGAAAAAGAAACAAATCCAAAACTGTGTCCCTGACTGCATCACTGCTGGAAATGAAAACTGGAGAGACTTTAGACATGTTGAAAAAGATCTCAGCAGAGGAAGCAACTAATCACAGAAACAGGTGATCTACTGGTCTAAGCGCAGAACTGCAATCTGTATGAGCACATGCTGTAGAACTAGAGGAGGCATCCTGGGTCAGTGAATCCAATTCCCTGCTATCATAAGTAATCATGTCATATAATCCCATTCATCTCATTTGAGCTCCATCTTAAAACCCTTTTTATGAATTTGCAGAATAAATGCATTCATAGCTAGTTTATATTCATTTGTTCTTGTGTAACCTTGTCCTTTAGCAAAAATAGCTCATCCTCCTCCCGCCCCCGTTTATTTATAGAAAGCAATCATACTTTTTCTCAGCTATTATTTTGCTAGACTACATCCAGCTCTTTCAGTCCCCTCATGTAAAATAGCTTCTTCGTTCCTCTAATTATTGAAGCAGCTGGTCTGTGTACCTGCTCCAGTTCAAACATCTTTTTTTTACTACTCTCCATAATGTTCCAAATAGTTTTACCTGTTCCTGCTATTAACCATCAAGTTTTCATTACCATTAGAAATACTTCATACATATGAGATGTTTTCCTTTTCTCGTTCTCTCTGCCCTTCTTCCTCTTCTTTCCTTTCTCTCTCTGTCATGGCCAAGTCACATAAATGTTTTGTGATTGACTGATACCTCCAAGTCTCCCCATCTTTTCTTAGCATGCAAGTTAGACTTTTTGTTAATTGCAATATAAATGTATTAATACCTAATATTTTTGTTTGGTTTGCTTAATTTCCCCATAAATATGTTATTTCTTTGGGTTTTTTCTGTGTCTGTTTCTGTGTGTTTTTTTCAGATTTTTCATATATTATTTCAGTAGTTTAATGTGAATTTATCTCAAATTTCTGTCATCGGTTGATTTTATTCCTAATAAACTGAATTCCTAAATGGAAATGCTAATAATTTTCAGCTCCAAAGATAAGGCTAGAGGAATTCTGATAATGATATCTCTGGAGACAAATTGCTACTTTTTTTAGCTCTCCACCCTTTAGTTGTTTTACACTTAGAAAACTAATTGTTTCTAAGTCTTGTAAGTCTTCAAGTGTCTTCCTCAGGCTAAGTAATTTCACCATATCAGATGTTCTTTTGAAGTCCTGATAGAAAAGGTGCACTATAATTTTCTTCTAGAAAACCAGCTATCTTGTTAAACGCAGCCATCAGACTAGCCTAGGATGACTCCTCCCTCTATCTTTGGCTAATGCAAGTTGCATTCCATTGCATTTTTAGCAGATATTTATGCTCTCAAATATTTGTCTCAAAATGTGTTTTAAATCTGACAAAGGCAAAGAACCACTGGCCACACCAACAAAGACAATCACTTCTTTTCCTCTCCTTTCTTTCCGTATGTTCTCCAGTAATGAAGGATGTTTCAGGAGTTACTTTTCAAATCCTCCAGATTTCCAGGATGAAGTTTATGTGTCCTTAACTCTTGTTGCATCCTCAGGGGAAGCAACATCAGTTTTCAAGTACAAATTTCTATTAGCCTTTCTGCCTTTGCATTTCTCAGTGTCACCTTCACTGAAAACTCAGTGAGAGTTCTAACCCTGATACTGAGACTACTTGAACTTCCTTGGAAGGAGTTATAAAAACTCTCTTCCTCTCTTTCCCTACATAAGGATAACAAAATATGTGTCACTCAAAGCAGGATTAGGAGGTTCAATTTGCTTATATTTATGTGCTGCTTTAGAAACAAAAAGCACTATCTATGGCATCATCGCATCCCCAGTCAAAACCCTGTGTCCGAACGCTGACCGCCTTGGGTCTCTCGCAAGTTCTGCTGGAGCAACTCTCATTAGGTTTTCTAGGAGTGCACCTGGATTAAACCATTATAGCCTATCTTTTTGCTGTTGTGCTATGATAGTAAATTATTATACTGTTACTATTGTTATAGACTAATCCTACAGTGGCAAAAATTGCTACCAGTTTTATTACAATAGCTTCATCATTTGTGAAAGCAAATGAGAAACAGAAAATGCTACATAAGCTGAAAATTCTAATAAGTCATGTATGCAGTGTAGATAATATTTATGTGCAGGTGAGTGTATATATATGCATGAAAAATCTTTATAAAATATAGCTCAGTAATGTAGACTAGTAGCTTAGATAAATGCACTTTAATCGTTACTAAACCTGGTAAGTAGATGCCGAAAAGGCTACACAGTATTAGTCAGAATGAGAGGATTAGTGCTAAAAATATATGAAAAAGAAGACAGAATAACTCTTAAAACAATGTGGTAAGCGGCAAGATCCTGACTAGAAAAAAGAATTGTTTCGTCTGGAAAATATATGCTATACATCACAAAAGAGAGAAGAAGGGCAAGCCAGACCAGTCAAAAGCAGTGGCCATTACCAGATGCTTCAGAAAGTCCTGAAGACTAAAACACTAAAGACATCCTAAATTCTAATTGTTCACATATTTGTTAACAAGTTCCTAAGCCTCTACCTAGCTCCTAAGTGATTAACAGCTGTCTTGTTCACTCCCTTACAAGGGCACATAGCCTCACATCCATAAAATACTCTTCTTTTGTAACTTAAGAATGTCTCATTATCCATATAACTAGCTGAGAGTTGTCCTGACCATAACTTTTGGACTTTATGGATACCCTGTGGCACTGAGTTCAGCAGGACAGCTCCTAAATATAGAGAATATAATCACTTTAGCAAGCATTTGTCTATCTTTATAGTATTCTTTATACAGACCCTTGATCTGATGTAATGATAAAGACACTTTGGAATATTGTATTTCTCCCTGTCTACCTAATACCTTTTGTATTACAATACCAGCTCCTTTTGGGCATCTCCCTTCTGAGCTAAATACTTACATTTTGTGTAGCATCTCCTCACAATATTAACAAATTTTGATGTGAAAAAAATGCATGTTTCCTTTGGGGAAAAAAAAAAAAAAAAACCACAACCACACCAAACACAGGAAACTTTCTCTTGCTGTTGACTTCAATTTTGAAGATACCGAGATGTCTAGACTTTTATGTGCCATTTCATACCAAGATCATCTTTCCCTGCATCATCTTTAAGGTTTTTACAGACAGTAGATGATTCACCAATACAGCTGTGAACAAACTTTCTGAGATCAGTCAGATTTTTTAACCAGATAGGACCAAAGGTTAAATGACTTGACTAAGGAAGGTCAGTGAGGCAGTAGCAGAGCCAGAAGGAATAAGACCCAGGAGTGAAATTTCATCTTTTTGAAGGCAGCATAGATTTCCCAACATTTTCTGCAGAGCCAGGATTTCACTTCAGTTTCTGTAGTATGCCTCTCCCTCCTCCAATCATTAAAACACAATTGCACTAAGTGGCTCTTCAGTTCCTAAACTTTCAAAGGCCATTTTGTCGGTGGTGCTGGTGATAGTTTTTGCCCACTCATGTACTTGATTTCACATGATTTCACAAAAGTGCTCATCATGCATTATTTCAGTAATATAAGCTTAGGCAAGTAGCATGATTTAAAATTTACTGACACTATAATCCCTTTAAATAGTTCCAGCATAGCATTAACTTATTATAGGGAATGAAAATGACAGTGTAATACCAAAATTGAATCAAGTAAACTATAAATAAAATTTCTGTAGAAAGGCAGATCTCATTTCAGGCTATTTGCACCGAAGAACATGATGATAATGTACAACATTTGTGTACTTGATCTAGAAAAGCTTGAACAATTTTTGTTTATTTGTATGCAACTCGTACTAATAAACAGTGATAACTGATTCTGCCCTAAATCTTTGGAAACTCTGAAACAAAGTAAATTAAATAAAGCTATTGTACTTTTGATCAGTCTGGAGAAACTCAAATAGTCCAGCAGATTTAAATCTTCCTTCTTTTGATAGCAACAAAGATGGTCAAGTCTTTGGTTAAAAAAACAATTTTTCTTTCTTTCTTGTTTATTATTACTATACTTGATAAGCTCGTCACAAAAATTTGCAAGAACCAAATCGCTTTTAATGGTTTTGCATTAAAAATTAGTGGAAGCTTAGCTCAGATATCTTCAATACTTCCTTAATAATCCTAATAATTTTCTGATGACCACAACTCTCCAGAATTTTGCTGAAAATGCTTGAGAAATATTTGAAATGGAAGAAATGATTCTTCGAATTAATACTTATATTTTTAACCGATACAGATGGCCATATTTTCCAGTGCAGTTTTACCAGTGACATTCAATCTGGACAGCTACAGTTCTCACATTACTGAGATAATGTTATTGCTATTAATAATCCCAAAGAACCTCTGAGTTTGAAGGCATTGCACATAGTTGCAGATGGCTGCATAAAGGTCATTATTTTTATAGCTATAACATTAAAAATACTGGAAACTCCACGCACATGGCTTTGTTCTGCTGTGTGTTTACCTTCAAAAAGACAGAAATGAATGTGACGGGAAGAATACTTGCAGGAAACGTAACACTACATAAACGACACTCTAGTGCAAACTAAGCTTATGGCAATATAAATATTGATGTTATTAATGCCACCTAAAGTATCCAAGTAAGAAATATACCTCCTATCTTGTGTGCAACATAGCAGTTTATGTCAGCAAGGCATTACTTCTGTTGCCATAAGTTTTCTTTTAAAATGATTTATTGCACTGAAAGCCATCAGGAAGGAAAAAGAGCTTGAGGAGATGCACAACGGGAGTAAGAGAGGTCCGGGAAAAGGAAGGAGAACCGGATGCATGCAGAGTTCAATAACATAAATGATCATAGTATCTTTCCAGAGGTTTCTACATGATTTCAGCTGTTGGCTGCAACATGTACTTCCCTTATGTGAGTGTGCTTTCCTGAAATGAACTTGAATTCAGACATTTGTAAGGGTTTAGCAAATTGGGCCTATGGATAGAAGATCTGGAATATATACATTACAGATCTCATGAATAGGCGCCTGGACAAAAACTCAGCCAGCGTTCAAGAGACTTGCTGTTATCTCGGCGCCATGTGTTCCCAGTATCTTCTCAGTAACTCACCCACAG
Organism: Falco punctatus; assembly: GCF_963210335.1. Classification (NCBI taxonomy): domain Eukaryota; kingdom Metazoa; phylum Chordata; class Aves; order Falconiformes; family Falconidae; genus Falco; species Falco punctatus. Next base: position 4,589,560 of record NC_137587.1, read on the forward strand.
CTCTTTTTTTTTTTTTTCTTTTTTTTTTTTTGATTGAAGGCAACAGTGTCGTAGTCAGTTCATTCTTTGTCAAAGGAGAAGATATGACTCCTACGGTAAAATTCAACTTCAACCCTGGTCATTCCCTTCTGCTGTTCCAAATGACCAAAGTCCTTCAATTAATTTATCTTAAGCGACGAGAAAGTTTCCTTATGCCAGCTGTACCAGTCCCATCACCTCGCAGGCATCTTTTCAACACCAATACATCAGTGCTCGTCAAAGCTAATTTTATTTGTGCCTAGAAATGAGGCTTCCATAACTTCTTGGAGACTGTGTAATATTTTTTGCTCTTAGAAAAACGACCTGGTGAGCTGCTTATTTGAGACAAAGGCAAAGAGGCTAAAGAAGGTGTTCCAGCTAGTGAGACAAGTATCATGATTTTCAGTTTCTCAAGGAATACTCAGTGTCTCTCACTGGGTTTTAGCTGATTATCTGGAGATACGTTTAAGAAAGGCGATTTATTAGGGTCTGTGAAGAATTCAAGCCTGAACGTTACAGGTCTATATGGCAAAATACACATATAAGTATTAGCACCTGGTTTTACAAACTTCCTTTAGATCATTTAAGTTCAAAGTTATTTTTACATGGCTTTGCTGAAAGACACTAACGTGCAGTACTCTGGTCTGAATTATACCCAGAACTTGTCTGTATTAGCTTAGATTCCAGGTGTCTGTACAATAAATTTTTGCCTGGCTTTGGGGTGCATGGTTGTCTCAGTACCCCTATTCCATCGGTGCACTGAACAGGAAGAAAAGTAATCTATCCCTTTCCTGGAGGCTTGTAGGACTTTACAGCAGAGTTAAAACTATCGATCAGATCACAAGTTAATCATTTAGATGTGGCCTTTCGTTGGATGAATTAAAAGTTTTAGCAACTACCCAATGATGTGCTTGAATGAAGCCCTCATTAGCCATATGGGATATGGAAAGGGTGGTCAGAAGTTACCCCACTCCTTTGATGTCTGTACAAGTTATTTCTATTGATTTTGCTGAAGACCAAAACACCATCTAGGTCTTTGACTCCAGGAACTTCAGTCACTTACATCAAACACAGACTTTCAGCTATTTCGGTGCTATTAGCCCCACAAATACCTAAAAATGGACTATATCCAAATGAATCAATTCCATACAACAAGGGGCTGGTATTAATTGTCAGGGGTTTATGCAGATCAAAATAGTATTTAGAGCCATGAATAAGTAAACCTACATCACTTTAGATAGCCTGTTTCACCAAATCAAAATGTTTTATGTGAAATCTATTTAAATATTTCTAAAATTTTCAGCCAATTCTAAGCATATCAAATAAAAAATTCATAATTTCATGTTAAATTTAAGAGGAATAGTTTCATCATTAACATCTGACATTCTCTTTAATTCTTTGCTACTCTGGAAAGCTAATCTAGAGATCAAATCCTCTAGCTGACAGTTTGCTCCTTGGTTCAAATCCTAAACTAGCATAACTCATCTAATGATGAGATAATTTAAGCCAAAAAAATCACATCAGTACAGACGAATTGAGGGGCAGACCTGCATGTTCAGATTACAGAGTATATATTCTAGCATTGTCAGATACACTAAATATCAAATCAGTAACTGGATGCCATACTTCCAGCCCACTGAAATCACACCCACTACAATATTAGAGTATTTTCTCTCCAGGCAACACTTGAGAAGGAAAACTTCAGATGTATATGAGAAAATTCTAGGATAAACATCGTATTGTGAAAATTATTCCAATAAACATTATTTATTTGGGAAACTAGTTTGGGAAATTTTAGCAAACAGAGAAGTGGTGCAACACAAGCAAACCAAGATGTTGGAAACATGCACAAAAGATTTCCTTTGAAATAAATTTTAATTCCTCCCATGTCTCTAGAAGGAAACTGCTTTTGACAGACTATATTTTGCCACTATTTCATTTAATAATTCATATCAACATTTACCAAGGGAGATTGGTCTTTGCTTTAAATCTCGTTGTATGCCAGCCAACTTGCTACCTGTTCTTATGACTTATTGCTGTTGTTTTGTGGACTTTGCAGGGGGTACTGCTACAATTAAACAAAAAACCTCAGCATGAGAAAATCTCATCTGCAGAAAGGGCTTTTATTTCCAACTGTCTCAGATTTATATTTTAGGTCATACTGTATCTTAAAATTAAATCTTCCTTACTCAAAAACCTAAAAATATAATGGGTGACGCTTCTTGATATCAAATGGAGGTAGCCGCAAGCCATTTCTGTGCATTTACATATATGCAGATACCCTGCAAAATGGTTAATGCATTCAAAACCTATTGATTTTAACTGGAATTAAAAGTGTGCATAATTTTGCAGAACTTGGCCTCTGCTGTGGAAAGAGGACTTCTTCCCAAATATTTTTTTTTCTGATCAAGCTAGAAAACAGAAGGAGCCAATGGCATATTTAGCATGAAATAGAGACCTGCATTTCACAGGAATAATACCTTAGTCGCATTTGGGGCAGGGGGGGAAGGTAGGGGAGAAATCAAAGAAACTTCTTTTGTTTTTACATGGAAAGACTGCAAAATGAGTACAACTGCATCAGTCTTAAGCTGGGGCTGGGCTGGGGTGGGGGGACCAGTCATATATTGTTAAATTTGAGTAATGTGGAGTCAGTTCTTAAGAACAATACTCTACATGCATTGAAATACTCATGAGAAAATATTCCTGACGTACATTGCTACAACGGAGAGCAAAGCCCTTAGAAACCAACTATGGTTGTCTATAGCTCACTATAAAAAGTGAGATATACATAAGCTGTAGCAGTAATAGTCATTTTGTTAAAGTATTCTTCTGATTTTTTCTGTATTTTCTGGACAACCTTATAGTGTCCTTCCCCTGTTTACTCCAAGTTCAGTCTGCATATGAAAAAATCAGATATATTGAAGTTACAGCTTCATTAGGAATTATCTGAGTATAGTAACATTTTTAATGCCAGCACTTGAGCTGGAAGTAGACAATTGTTTTTCTGGATTTATTTTTATTACTCTCCCAGGCCCCACACGCTCAAAAGGCAGAATGGCCACATACTAGGCACATGTATGAGTTTCCTCTACAGGATGGCATGCTAATCATCAAAATAAATCACGAACCTTGGCTCAAACAGTGTCATAATTTTGCTGTTTATGGAATGGCAATTTTTTTCACAGTTTATATTAAAAAGCCACGGATTATTTTTCATTTCCCTATTACTTTGTATTTTTAATGAAAAACTAACACACTTTAAAAACAGGAATTCTTGGACGTTCCCTTTGGACTACATGTTCCGCTTTAGATTCTGTTTTCAAAAGCGTTGCGGAATTTTGCACTTCCTTTTTAAACCCTGCTACGGCTATGGGTGGTGTACAAATAGCCAGCTCTTTGTAGTTACCCATTGGATTTGTCAGTGCACTGATATCTATGCATTGATTCACAAGCCATCAGCACCCTCTACTTTACTTTAGCGTTTCACACAATTCTGCACATGCACGACATTTCTGATTATTTGCAGCCCTGTAATATGTGTGGCAGTGAGACTGTCAGCTGGGCTGATGTAAGGATGCTCATCTTCTTTCTGCTTTATCCTATGGATGAAGATTTGAAACAAGGAGTAAGTCTATTCATTTGCAGTTATGTACATGTAATATAATTCCAGATTTCAGAAAAACAAACCTGGATTTACACTGGAGAAAATCTGTGGCGAAAGTGTGACCAGCCACACGCTAGTTCTTGCCATTTCAGGTCTTGTAATTCCTTTTCCCTTATTGGTAGTGGTGTGTCATGAGATTTAAATCATGAAAAATTGTCAGAAAGATCGTCCTCTATTTCAGGCCAATAATACGAGATGTGAAGTTATGATTTTATCTAGAGCATTGCAATGCATATAAAGGAAAGAAATAAGGTTCCCCGTGTGACTGTCAGCAATTATAGAGCTCATGTACATATTTATAATGAGGAGAATCTTCCTACTGGAAATTGTCTGAAAAGCAAGCAATACACTGGCCTGATGAATTCAATATCTATAATTACCTGGGAGAAAGGAACTAGAGTGAAGGAAGGGGAGATTTTCTTGTCAGATCAGTTCTAGTCTCATTTCCACACAGTCTAAAATGAGAGCTTTGTACCTATATCTATTAGTGAGCCTGTAGACTCATTCCCAAAGTAGCTCTCTCAGATAAGAGATGTTAAAGTAGATAGAATCATAGGACCATGAAAGTACAACCCTTTAATCTTGGCGGGAAGACCTAGGTTTCAATATATCTAGGGTATTAAGCACTGGAGGTTAAGACAGTAGTCAGAGAGAGAGCACAAGGGTGGGAGAGAGATGCTGTATATTACATTTCTAAAAGAACAATCCTTTGGGAGTCACTTTTGCAACTGTTATTTGCAGTTGGAACATGCAGCACAATTGATGCCGTTTTGCTAATTGCTGATCTAGATCGTTTATATGTATCAAGTCAGTGGAGTTATAAATATGATCAGTGCACTCATCAATAATTGTGGGTACAAACCACTGGCTGAATTTCGTGTTCAGAAGGGAATTTAAAGCTTTGCAGTTCTGATTGACCAGGTCTCATGTCACATATTAATAATTCTTTGCATGAAATAAAGTCATTTGGCTTTATCAAACACCGCAGCATTTTTTTGTAACTACAACCTTCACTAAAGTTTTACAGATTGGTGTTAGGCTACTTCAGCCATGAGCAGAATATAGATAAAATAGAACAGACTAGAATGTGGCTCATTGTTATTCAGATTGTTTTATATCTAGTAGCAAAACACTATAGTAGTTTCTATAAAGGAAACAACGCCTAACAAAATGGATACATTTATTCTTAGACATTAACTGCCTCTGGGGTGCTACTGAAATTTGTACTAGAATAAGGTCGCTAAACCATGTGTTAAAAGGCATCACCAACTACCAGCTAGCAAAGCTCCACACACTTTGCTGCCCATCTCTGTTTGGACACAACAGTGTAGAGTCTCAGAGTAGATTCTGGAGGTATTCACCCACAAAGCAGCAGTACTTGATCACTTCCAGTAACGTTGAAGTATTTTCCTCATACTGTTCTTATCTTTCCTAGGCATCCAACAACAGAATATGCCCAACTATAGACTTAACTGAAATAAAAAAACAGCAAATTGATAAAAGCCGCCTGTCACTACTCCCCCCATTCCTGAGCAGAGAGTGCCCGTAGCAAGAGAAATTCTTTAATTCACCAAAACCGATCAGTTTGAAATGTAATGCAAGTGCAAAAGTCTACAGTTGCATTGACAAAACAATTACGTCTGTAGTCCTCCAGCAAAAGGAGGTGAAGATCAGGCGGGTCAGTTTTTTTAGAGCCATACTATGTGCCCACGACGGTCACATGTATGTGAAAATCAAGCTTCTTTAGATATAGCACTGGTGGAATGCATGAAAAATGTCATGGAAAATATGTCAGTCGCAAGGGGTGTAGCATTTGCTGTGAGATGGATATAAGAACCACAACCGCAGTATAAATAGATGCCTCAGTAAATTACATAAGCATGTCAACATATGAATCTGAAACTCCAAACTCTGCGGCAAGTAAGTAGAGCAGCACTGTAAACCACACCTTAGAAAGTCATATGCCCAGGCATTTCCTTAAATAACCAGTTAAATCAAGGAAAAAATAAAGAATATTTACTTTGGGTAAGAGGTTTGAAGAGCTGGGTCCCCTATTGATGCAGAGGCAGCTAGGGCACAAACAGCAGAGTGTCAGCTCCCGGACCACAATCCCTTCCCCTTATTGCCGGGGAAGGAAGGCTGGCCTACAGTCAGGGCTCTGACAAGGAGCTCAACAGAGAAGTTTTCTGTTTTACACTGTGGATATTCAGCTGCTGTAAACTGGTCCAGCCCTGATTTACGCGAGCGCTACACATCTAATACCGAGCAGCTTTCTGAATCTGCTTCTGCATCAGCGCTCCTTTGATCATACCCTGCTGTTAACTCTTCCTTCTATCTTTTGTTTGCATTGCCTCTTTTTATGTTAGCGAAAATAGTGCAGAGTGTGTTTCTGATAATGTGCTTTTTACAGTGACTTAGGCTCAGTTCTGCTTTGTGAGAGCAGTGGAAGAAGAGCATGTGGAGGTGAAAGAAAGGTTCATCCTCCTTACCCAAGAAATCTTTTCACTTCTGACAGGGACTGGAAAAATGAGGCGCTCTTAATAGTGGTGGGTTTACCAGACTCCACCTTTCATTTTATGTAGATCACTATAGCCTGTGTCCGGATTTCAAATAGAAACAGAAAGATTTTGCAGTCAGCAGGAGAAACCTTCTGTCATTCTGTCCTCTCTCAAGCTTTAAAAATGTTGCACTGTTTTATTATTTAAAAATGTTGCACTATTTTATTATTTGTCTTAGACTGTCGGGAGAGATGGGTCAGAAGCTGTAACGTTGTTCCTGCTCTCAAGAAAGAAATGCTGGCTAGTGAGAAATAATGCACGGTATTTTATTTTTCACTTGTGCTTTGTTTCTTTGAAAAGTCTAATAAAAGACTTGCAAATCTGACAAAACACGAGTTTTCTCCATCTCCCTAAAAACACATACTTAAAAAACATGTTTGGCTGCATTTTAGTGCTCGTGGAAAGGGAAGACAGATACCACTGAGCGAAGCATCGCACGCGAGTTCCCCCGAGCAGTTCTGCCAATGCAGTTCAGTTCCACACCTGTCCTGGAACCATTCACAGAGCTAATCTATGCAGTAGTTATTCCCGTGTGGGCAACTATCCATGAGAGACTTGACTGAGACCAGCCAAATTCATCTGACTTGTGTTTTATTACTCACAGGAAGCTTGATCTGAAAGAATGAGGGGCCAACATGTTAACTCGTACAGTGCCATCTTTCCGCTGAGGTTTTTCTTCTCTTTTACAGTTACGGTAACCGAATTCTAGTCCGATCCTTTACTAGATTTTCTGCAAGATTACAAGTAAGTAGTTACACATTGTCTCAAATATTACTACTACCAGAACACTTGTGGAGATTCTTGAAATCCCCCCCAAAACTGCACATAGTATAACCTTCTCCATAAACTATCTCCTTCTTTCATAATAAGCACCCAGACCTGGGGTGTAATTATGTTATTATGTTATTAGTTATGAACCACCAATGACTGTGGGCATTTGGTTTGCCTGGGGGAGTGATGCCAGCCCCCCCACACATACACACCCCAGGGGTTTTCTGCAGCTGCTGCCGGTTCAGCCCCCAGCGTGCAGCAGCTCTGTCCCCTGGCTGTTTTTAGGATCCAGTGTTGAATTCTGCCTTGGCTTCAACTGCAAGGGGAAAGAGCATGCTGCAAGCCCAGACCACAACGCAGAGCTTGATCGATGTTTGACCTAAGCAGTGATTTAATCAACTGGACAGCATGAAAGTGCTGATGACGCAGAAGCAACATCACAATTCTGTATGTTGCAGTGCACGATGATCATTTCCTTCAGTGTGTTTCTCATAAGCAAGAACAATAAAGACCCACTTCAGTGCCACTTGCCCCCAAGTCTTCCCCTAATTCAGTCTTTTTTTGTCACATAATGCATCTCTAATCTCTTTCAGATAAGAGGTATAAAGGCAAGAGAAAACTAAATGACATAAAAGCTGCCACGATCTATTTTATGTATTTTAAATAACAAATAACATTCATGATTCCCCTTTGATTTATCTATGTAAAGCAGACTTTCTGTGTATATACCCGTGCCTGAGAGGAAAATTTAAGACTAGTTACTCACTAATTGCTTTATCCATCCCATCTTTACTCTGTATCCGTTTTTTCTTACCGTTAACACGCACAGTTTCTAAGGCACCAAAAATGAGGACATGGAATAACATCAAGAGGGAATACACCGAACCGGACTCACCAAACCAGTCAGGGTTCTGTTCCAGAGCTAACACACTCAGACAGCATGAACTCTGTCTGACAGTTCCCCTGTGCTATGGCCACCACAGAAAGAACAGGGGAAACCTGAGGGATCCTTCCCTCCCCTCCCAGCTCCTCCTAGATTACGCGTTGCCCCCCCTCTCCTGCTCAGGGCAGCCGGCAGTCTCAGATGAATAACAGCTTAGGTGGTTAAAACCCTGATCGTTAGGAAACTCCGATTTCCTGCTGCACAGAAAGTTGTTTATCTCTGCACTTCATTTAGTCTGGACAATTTGGATTACTCACTTTCGTCCTGTTTCCCGCCCCCCCCCCCCCCCCCCCCCCCCAGTTATTTCCTAGTCACTTTCCCTTTCCTGCTTTTATCTTCCCTCTGCACAATACTGCAATACTTGACCTGCAAAAATAACATGGGAAATATTGAAATGAAAATAAAAGCTTCCATCAGCATTATTGCTTATCTCAGTTTTGATAGCATCTTTAGGATACTCTGTGTCCTCAATGCACCTGACAGACCTAACAGAATGAACTCCAGCTAAAAAAAGAGATCTTTCTTAGCGAACGAGCTAACTAAAAATCCTGATTCGGTCTGTGCTGATGCACGTATTTTAAAAAAAGAGAGGGAGAGAAGCAGGAGAGAAGTACGCTGCTACCAAAATATAAATACATGTCAGTAAAAGTACCCCAGATGGTGGAAGGGAGCGCAGATTTCATGGCAAGGCTACAGGTCTTTGCAGTATTTCCACTCGTGATAAGGAGATATTCTTTTAGCATAGCGCTGAAGGAGTTAAAAAGGATGCCTTTCTGTCAAACAGGGTTATCATTCAACACAAGACAATATCTGGGCTATACTGAAACAGCCTTTCCCAAGATCACCAAATATTTCTTCACGAGACCTAAGTAGATTGTGGACTGATACCAGTGTTATCTGAAATGTAAAGGTGTTTATTCTTGGAGCGCTTAAAGAGGCTCATCTTTCTGCAGCTGGTCGGCTAAAGTGTGTGATGTCTTCTCTCGGTCAGCACATGCATAACCAGACAATCAGTCGGCAGCCTGTAAAATATGATTGCCTAGGAGATATTGATGGCCTAAGGGAAGTTCTGAATATCAGAGGTTCATAATTAGAATACCTATGCATTTGATCCAATAGAGCTTCCATCAATGTCACAGAGATGAGTGGTTATGGATTTCCGAGTCATCTCTGCTCATACAGACAGATTTATGCACTTTCAACTTTGGACAAATGAAGGGCAAAGAATTAAAGACAAACCCTTCTACCCAGAGAGCTCCTTAGCCTTAGAGGGGTTCTGAAATTTATAGTCGCCTCTCCCGGTGCTCAGGATCAAGCTCCACGGCTGGTAACTCATGACCTATTTATGCTCATGCCATCCATCCACTTTCAGTCATTCTGTCCTCTTATCTGTAAATCCACAGTCACACCATGTAGGATGTGTGGATCTGCTGATAAGAAATTTTTGCAGGAAAGAGAATCTGGGCAGATCAACAGTTCTGTTGCCAGAGCTGCTGGCAGCAACTCATTTGTTCCAGATTTATAAAGATCCACTGTGCTGATCTGATGACAGATCTGAGTGTTTGACTTCTGTGATAATAGACTATCTAGCTGAAACCTGTATTTGGTACCAAATATTAAGTTAAATAGATACTGGTAAGATTATCCAGTGTGGGACAGAAAACAACCACCTTATTAGCATTGAGATTATCACAGTTCCTGGGCTGTGGGTTTGGGTTTCCCTCCGTTTTGCTTTGGGGTTTGTTTTCATTTGGTTTGTTGGCTCCCCCCACCCCGGCCCCCTTTATTTAATTATAAATCACTGCATTTCACCAGAATTACACATAACTAAAAACTAAGGCATGTATGGGGATGCTTATCATTACAAAGACACACTACCACATGAATAAAAAAAGATTTTGATAGGACACAACACGGATAAAGCAATTAGAGTAACCTTACTGTCAGATGCTCTGCCACAGAGGCTTAGGCACCTCTGGGCAATCACAGGGGACTTGGCTCTATCTGTGGCGTTCAAAACACACATTTTAAAAAAACCAGAGGTGTCCACTATGCTTCTTTCTTGCCTAAGTATTTCCAAAGCTGTAACGATAGGCACTTCTTTCTCCGAGTAAAGACTGTTATTCTGTTGCACAACTGCTAAAGAATAACGTGCTGAAATTAATTTTGTCAAAGAGCGAAAGTAATTTCTCAAATTGAAAAAGAAAAAAGAGATTTCTACTGGCAAAATGCATTTTACAATTTACTGCTGAACGGCTGCAAGAAGCAGCTCTTCCCCGAGCAGCATGGCACAGGGCCAGGATGAGCTATTTCAAAAATCACCGTTGGGCATATACCAATTTGCTACATGGGATTTAGCAATACGGTGGGGAATGACTCTGTGTGTCCCTGCGTTTGTGTTTGTGTCCTGCTAAACTTTAGCAGTCTCAAACTGTACACTCATCTTCAGTTTGAGGAAATTTGTTGTTAGAGTGCTGAATTTGTTTTAAAGGACAAATTTATCAGCCTGGACAATAACACTTTTTAGTTTACTTATTTTGTGCTGGAAAATAATTTTCTGCAGACAGCTCAAAGGCTAAAATGTCTCAGACAAAATCTTTGAAAACATTTAAATCACGAACGAAAATTTTATGAGTGTACTAGAGAGTTAACTGTGAGCTCTTGGTTGGCCTTATGTATTTTACACCTCCAGATTCTTTTGTCCAATGAATAATATGGAGGCTTCCCATAATGGATTAGTACAACATGATGCAATATGTATATAGAGCATTAACATACCAAATTGGAGTCCTCCAACCACCTGATCCAGGTTCATACCAATGCGGGTATCAAAGTGATTTCTTTTTTGTACATATTTATAACAAATGATGACATAAACAGCAGCACCTCAACTGATACAGCTCAAGGATTAATGTTTCATCTAGGAGCATTTGCAACAAACTCCAAAGCTAAGTGGTTAAAGATAAGAGTAAGGTTAAACCTAGATCCACCAAGGAAGTGGCCTGTGAAACCAGCCCAGCAAGGTTGCGAAATGGGGTACCTTTAGCTGGATGCAAATCTCTCAATGACACAAGAAGCACCACCTAGGAAAAACTTCCTAGATCACACATGAAATTATAAGGTACTGCTAACAAATATCCCTTCATGTGGAGACACCTCACACGGTTTCAGCTAGCATTTCAGGCATGCAACAGGCTCCCACAACCACCCCACTTACCAACATCATAATCCATCACATGATCTGCGCACCCAATGCCTAGTCCATAGAGTTTATAGACGTATACCTATGTAGGCTGTGTCTGTGACAAACACATCGACTACTACAATCCTAATATAGGTGCAATTCTAGCAATTTAAATGGCTCATACCTACATAGCTTGTTTGCCCATACACACATGAAGGAGCTACTAATGAAAGCACATATACATTAGGATAACCAGGGACACACTGCTGGGGTTGTATCATCTTCAATTACAGCTAAATGACATCACTTTGGGGTATTCAAATTATTACTCAGATGAGTAATCTCTAATCACAGGAAGAGTGTCTGTGAAATTAATTTGCCAGTGCAAGAGAGAAGGATCGAGTCTGGAATCAAATGCACTCATTTAAAAAGCAGGTTTTCGGCTATGAAGTTCTATTTCATAAGCACAGGTTAAGTTTGCTTCAGACTCCTTCCAGCAGCCTTGGGAAAAATACCTCTTGGGAGCACGTTGTGGTTCTTACCCAGTATAGAAACTTCCAACACACTGCAGGAAGAAACAGAAGTTTTTCTCCTTGTTTAATTTCATTTGCTGTTCAGCAACACTAATTTTGAATGACAATTAATGATGTATGCTTTGAAGGGTCTGAGGGGGACCTCTATGATTTTAGATGAAGTCACAGCCACTTATACATGTAACACATACACAAATTATATATATGTATGCATATAAAACCTGCATTTCTTCTTCAGAGCTGTATATTATATCTTGTTTTGTCAGTAAGATATTGACATAAAATAATACGTCTTTTTTGTTACATGCATTTCCAGTGATATTGCCAATGTCATACCCATTTTAAAGCAGTCCTAATACTGCAATTTTTTTCTCTGCAGGAAAAGAATGCAGGAAATCTCAAGAGAAAGGAATATTTGTGACTCTGAACCTACAAGCCTGTGGTTGCTGATGCCGTGGCTGAAGTTTGACCGTGGTTTGCTCCTCTCCAACCCGTGTGAAGCTCGAGGACTGTGCCTGAGTATCACCGAAGGCTCCCAGCAGTGCCAGGGCACACTGTGGGAACACTGGCTCCTAACCCTTCCCCACAGGATGCCTCTTGGCTACCTTGTATGGAATAGCTCAGCAAGGTGTGAGCCACCCGTGCAGCTACGTGGTGCAGGACTGGGAAGTACTCTGCTCTTCAGATAATTTTCCCTGTTGGGTTTGATGAAGGAATGACAAAAGCTGCCAGCATGAACTGGGACTGACACTGCCACACACTGATCTCAGTTCTTAGAAGGTGCTGATGAGGCTTTTCATTCAGAGTTCTGACCTTTTCTGCTCTCAGTGGCTCAGGTAGTACTTTGGCACAGTTTACAGTACCTACTAGGAGACAAGTGCCCAGCATCAGCCAGCCAGACCTTGCTGAAGACAGAAATGCATGACAGTGAACAGCCAAGGAATCAGAGGGATGGAATGCCAAAATATTTTGCCTGCAATTCTCCCTCAAGATGCCTGATATTAGGCAAATGTTGACAATTTTGTCTGAATAAAGATTGTGGAGTAGTTTTGGATTAATTCACTCATAGCTAGCATGTTTTCACAAAGGAACTGGTTTGATGTATATAGGAATTTGTATTTTTAAGATAATTAGATTAGTCATGACAACTTGGCCATGATAAAGAACTCTGACCAAAGAGCAGAACTTGTGCCCCTTCCTCCTAGCATCTTCACTGGGATATATTCACCAACAAATGATGATAAGAAGAACTAAACAACTTCTCTGTATTCGGTGTGTCGAGGTACATCCCTGCCAGGGCTGGGATTTGTCAAACCAGACTGCAGACCATTACAGTAATCTGCAGATTATTTCCCAAACTACCTTTCAAAATGATTCTTTTTCTTCAGAATTATTTGACCGCAGCCTTTAATCCATAACTGTTGCAGGAAATTACACTGATAATTTACTCTGTGAATAGGTAGCTGGTGATTAAGTGTTATGAAAGTGGCCCATTGACTTGAAGGCCAAGGCAGAATATTATCCGTGACCTTTAATATTCCGCTTTGCGAGGGGCAGATCCTACAAAATACTGGCCTGCGCCTGGTGGAAGCAAGTCACCCCTCACCTGGGGCCGGAGCAAAACCATCCCTTGGCAGATCCATGCCCAGCCAGGAGCGCATCCCGCATGCCAGCAGCTTCCCCAGCGTTGCCTGCAGGGACTGAAGGACGGGTTTCAATGACAGTGCACCTCTGACCGAGCAACACTTCACCGTGCCATATGCTTTTCTAAATACATCCCCGCATTAGGCTAGAAAAGGTTTTTTTTATAACAAATTAATAAATAAAGCCATTACAGATTTAAGTAAAATATACAGGAGATGGCTTCTAGGTAGACCTGATAGCTAGCACAAGAGTTCTTTTTAGAAAGGATATTTTACAGGCCTTTTTATGCATCATTAAGTTTTCAGGAATGCTGAATAGGGTGTGATGGATTTGTTCTAGGTTGTTGCTAGTATTTAATTTTGATTCAGTTCAAAGGGCCATGTCAGAAGAAGTAATGGAAGAGGTGAAAAAAGCGTGTTAGCTGGGTAAATCACCAATAAAAATAACAAAACAAAAACAAAAACAAAACAAAACAAAAAAAAAAAAAAAAAGGAAGGCATAAGAAGGTCCCAACACCTTTCACCAGTGGCTGAAAATACCAGATTAAACTGCACTATTCCTGGGACATATTGTTTGATGTGACTAGAATATAATCTGTTAAACAGAGAAGAGTTTTTTATTTCAGACGTTTCTTTCCTGAGTATTACCTATGGATTAAGGTTTAGGTTTGTTTTAAATGAATAAAACATGCCTCTCAAGAAACATATTTTAATTATGATTTTCTGTGGTTGTTTGTCTTTAAAAGTAGTCAATTATTTGAAAGGTGTAGGTTACACATAGCTGTAGGGGAACTAAAGCTCATATCTTCAGTGTATGTTAAATTAGCCTTCTTTACAATAATAACTATGTATTATTCTTTTTTATACATATAAAACAAAAAAAAATACAAATATTTGTTTTACCAAAAGAAAAGAAAAAGCAATTTTTATACCTCTGGGGCAAGTTCCAGCTCTTTTGGTTTCTTGAGGAAATAAATAAAAAGCGTTGGCAGAAAGTCTCCTAAAAAGACTGCCCAAGGGGGAAGGAAGGAAACACCTAAAACCATCATATTACCAAGCGCTGAGGTAATCAACTACAATCTGGGAAATGTCAAACAATGCTAGTCACCTACCCAAAGATATTGCTGATCAAGACCTCAGCTGCCATCTACAATCACTAACTAAAACATGGAATATAGCTGTGGATATAAACAGGAGACAAATTAGTATTGGGAAGCTGGGTTTAATAATCCCCTAAAAGAGACCATCTGTCTATAAAGACCCCCTTTTCCTTGATCTCTGACATGTATTCCTAATATAGACACAGCTGGATTTGGGGTTGGGTTGGTTTTTTTTTTTACATTTTTTTAAACACCCTGCTACTATAAAGTCTACTTATGGTATATCTGGTCTGAGTGTTTGTCTCAAGTTTCAGTTATTATGTAAGCACTCAGGGGCAATAAAATTTCACATCGGGTCAGCCTGCTTCAGAGTGAGTATTAAACCACCAGAGAACATAAATGTGATTCCTTTATTACTGGTGTCCAATACCACTGGACACTTGTTAATTTTCGGATTTTTGCAAATGTTCATTGCATTGTCACTGGACTGGCTGGGATAGATTTAGAGTTCTTTTCAGGTTCTGGATTCATGTTTGGAACTGGAGTTTGGTTTTCTTGTTTTCCTGTTTAAAACACTAGGAAATCTCATTGCCCGTAATGGATGTGACGTTGATAACCTGACAAGCTAGGTGATTCACAGGTATAAAAGACCAAAACAATTTAAAGCCTGTGTTTCCAATCGACTACGGTGAAGAAAAAGGAGAAAAAAAAAGCCCACCATTGACTATACACTTCTCACAGATAGAGGTCACTAATGGACTGGATTTGAATCTGCCTGCTAAAAAGCTGGAAGTTACATTGAAAGTAATCTAGTGAAAAATGAACTCATTTTGAGATTAAAGAGGTAGCAGAAATGATTAAGAAATAAAGCTCTCACCTTCCTGGAAACAATATTATCTTAAGTGTGCCGCCTTTCTAGTCCTTTAAATAGAAAGTGCAGTACAGGTAAAGCCTGATAGTGATGCTTGTTTGAACTCCTTTTTGCTTTCCTGACTTGGTAAAACTGTGTCTCCTTCTGTTCTGCGGGAAGGGTAGGGAAGTCAGCCCTGATAACATCCTACATTTTAGATACTGCTATTTTAAGCTGCGAAAGGCAAGTACATTCTTGATTCTCTAAGGAAACCATAGCCAATGTAATGCAGATTCCAACTGGGAGGGTGTAGGGTTGCGCAAAGGAGATACGTCTACATCCTAAATCAAACTATCCAGCAGGCCAGGATATAAATGTGACTTGTAACAGTGGCTCAAATTAGATCCAGACTCTCAAAGCCAAACACAGATAACATCACCTTATACAAAATACCGGGTGTATGTGTATGCGAGGAGCGACTCTTTTAAGACTGCTGGGTGTCTTCCAGCACCGCTTCTTGCTACAGCCTTGGACTTTGGAAAGCACTGGTCCGGTCACAGGTAGTTTTACAGACACTGTATTTACACAGTGCTCCGACTTTCTTCACCTACAGTACTCCAGGCCTGCACTCTCTTACTTTTAACTGCCTCGCTACCGTATCAGGGTAGAAAACAACCATGCAAATAGCAAACCTCCGACAAGCAGTAATGCTGCTTGCAATCTCTCCTGTCATGCAATTTTCAGGAAGATCGACACTAACATTTTAATATCACTTTTGTCACTTAGGAGTGGTGACTTTCAAATAACATCTGTTGTATCTTTTTCATTATGCAAAGATCCTGTCTCAGTGATAACATTGCATACATTGACTCTTGAAATGAAGAAAGGAAAGAAAGGTGGATAGAGGTATAGGTACGGTGGCTATCAAGTGTTCTGAAAAAATGCCAGGATGGATTTTTCTCCTTCCAAAAATACATATAGCTAAACCCAATTCATTAACTTCCTCTAAAACTACAAATATATAAAGGTGCTCTTGGAGAAAGACCACGCCGGTGAACGAAGCAAGGAATTAAGCCCACTGAAGTTTGTGGTTAGGTTTTTTTGGTGGTGGTTTGTGGGTTGTTTTTTTTTTCTCTGGTTGGTTGGGGTTTTTAAACCCGAGCAGCAACCAGTCTCAGTCTCTAAACTGGTTTAATTTCCTTGCAAGCACCATAAAGTTAGATGCATTAAATACACCTCTCTTTAACACACCCCCTGCCTTTCTCTCTCTGTGTGTGTGTGTGTGTGTGTGCGCGCGAGAGAGAGCTCTGACTTGCTCTAGGATCTTTTCCTGCTCCTCATACAAGGAACCTCTCCCTTTCTATCTAGCCGAGCTCTGCATCACAAGAGGCAGCATCTGAACAAATCTAATCAGTACCTTCCACACACAGAACGGGAATTTACACGGATTTGTGCCTTGGATTTATTAGCTTATTGTAATCCTTACAACAGATTTCCTCCATTAAAATTAATTAAAAGCTCCTGCTGACTGATTCCCACTCCAAAAAGAAGGTGGAGAGCCTTACTCTCTCACTTTGCAGCAGATTTCTGTGTATGTTTTGGGGTTCCACTACATGCTCCACAGAGGGCTTTTCAGCTGTTTGACTTCTTTTCGCTATCTGGTATTTTTTTGTCGTCACCACCACCACCACTGCACCACCACCACCACCCCCAGCACCCCGCAGGATCTGTTATCATCCTGCCAGCCATCACCGACTAATTCACCAGGTCTCTAAGGGTCTCCTTAGTCCGCCGAAGCCCTGATTCAGCTCCCTTAACCTCCCCCGTCCGTCCCCCCCCCCAGCCCCGCTCCGGTGGCTGCCGCTGGGGATTTGATGGATCCTGCCGCCGGGCGCAGCTCCCCGCTCTCCCGGTGGATCCCTGAGCTCCCAGCTAAGGCGGCTGCCTCTCCCCCAGCGAGTCTCACCTTTCCAGGTCCCATTTCTCCAACCCACCTCCCGCCCGGGGCCGAGCGGTGCTGACACCGGCTCCCTGCCGGTCCCTGCAGCAGGGGCAGCTGCCGGAGCGCTTCGGCAGGGGGCGGGGGTGGGGGGGGTGGGGGGGGTAGGGCTGGGGGCCGGGCTCGGCACCTTCCCGGGATGTGACCGGGGATCCGGGACCACGGTGCCAGCCGGGGGTCCCGCTGCTGACCCCCGCACCCGGGGACCCTGCGAGCGCTTGCTGCCGGCCATTCATAAATGTGTGTATGTGCGGGTCTGTGTGTGCGTGCCCGCGTGTGCCCGTGCCCGGCGCCGCGCACTCGCAGCCACGGGGCTCTAACGATGCGGAGGCGAGATTCCTGACACCCCACCTGACCCACGGCTCCTTAACTTCGCCTTCCCGGGGCCGGCAAAGAGCTCCGCGGCTTTAAATCGCCCGGGGCTGGAACTAGCAGGAAGGAGGAAAGTAAAATAATAATAAAAAAATAATTTAAAAAAATAGAAAAATGAAATCCCAACTGTACCTGGCGGTGTCTGGGAATCCCTCGCCGGCACCGATCATAATCCCCCTCCGCGCCTCTGGCCCCCCGCACCAAAACTTTTCCGCCGCCGCTCCTCGGGGGTGGCCGCCGCCCTCCGTGCCGCGCAGCGCCGCTCCCGGCCGGCCCCGCTCCCCGCCGGCCGCCGCTGCGGAGCGACCCCCGCGCCTCCCGCGCCTTCCTCCGCCCTTAGGAGGCAGCGGCATCGTCCTCCCCCCGGCTCCGCCACCGCCGCCGCCGGCGCGCAGCCCGCGGCTCTGGCATCCCCAACGCACTTTCTCTCCTCGGTTCGCTCACTCTTCCCCCCGCCGGTCCTCCTTCTCCGGTATTAAAAAAAAAAAAAAAAAAAAAAAAAAAAGTTAAAAAAAAAACCAAAACAAAACAAAAACGGGAAGGGACCGCGGGTACGCCTGGTCTTGGGGGTTCTTGCTTTCTTTTTTTCTCTCTTTCTGTCCTCTGGAAATGATGAAAGGATCACATGAGGAGCAGGCGCGGAGACCCAGGACCCCTGGAAGTCGGAGAAGGCATCGGACACGTATCTGTGAGTATGTGTGTGAGTCTGTGTCTGGCTCTCTCCAAGTCCTGCGCCTGCCTCCAGCCGGGATTGCAGGCTGGTCTTAGCAGTAATGATGCCTCAGATCTGACTATTCCCTGCTAATGTAAGTCGTGCCTTTTTTTCCTCCCTGCCTGACACCCCAGGGAGATGTTTACAGTAATGAATTCAGTTGATAGCCATCTCTCTCTCTCTCCTGGAGTCCCTCCCACATTTCTAGTTTAAAGAATGCTTGGAAGGCAGGGCTGCAACCTAAAGCTTTCCAAGAGGCAGTCAGGGTAGGTTTTCTCTTTTTCTCTTTCCTTTTTTTTCTTTTTTTTTTTCTTCCCGCTTTTAACCCGTTGCTTGCTGAAGGCAGCTTAGCTCCCTCCCTCCCTTTGGACTCGCCCTCCCCTCCTCCTCCTCCTCGCAGCGAGGGGAAGCAAGCGGGCGGTGCTGCGCGCGGGTTACGCAGCCCGCGGACACCCCACCCCCCCCGCCTCGCCGCGGCTGCCCGGCCCCGCTGGCCGGCTCGCTCCCGGGCTCTGGCGGGGAGGATCCGAGGAGCTGGAAAACTCCCCGAGCTGCGGTCCTAGCAGGGAGATGCCCTCGCCGGCAGTAATTACAGCCGTGTTCTCCACCAACATGGCGATATTTCATGTGCAGCCGCCGCCAAGCCCGCCTCACCCCCTCCCCCCGCGAACTTTTAGGTAGGCAATAGCAGTACTCAATACATATAACACAGAATAAAAGAAAGTCCAACCCTCAGGGACCAGACGGACCTCCTTTAGTATTCCGTCTGATTTCCATCATCAGGCAGAAAGACTTTATAAACCGCTGGAGAAACCGCCTCTTGCCCTAAAGCGCTAACACCCACACCCCCACACCCCCCGCCCCCCCTCCGGCGCTCAGCCAGTGCGTGTGCGCGTTCATGTGTGCGCGTTCATGTGTGTGCGCGCATCCCGGGCTGCCTGCGCTTTTTTCGGGGTAACCCTTCCCCTGCCGCCCCGTTCCCCGCTAAGCCGCTGCCCTGCCCTGCCAAGCCCACGCAAAGGCAGGACTATTTTAACACCGAGAAGCACCCGGGCGATAGGATACAGCCCTCCAAGGTAGGACGGGGGTTGTGCGCGAGGAGAATTTGCCTCGAAACTCCTCCATTAGTACAGAAAACGCACAATGCGGCGTTTGCTGCGAGTTACTTTAAGAGAGGGGCTGGGGAGGGGTGGGGAGAGGAGAGCTGATCAATGCCATGTGTCGAGGAAACAGAAAAAGCAACCGAAATGCCTCGGGGGTTGCTTCTCCCTCACCCCCGGCTGCTCGCTAGCTTGCATTTTCAGCTCAAAAGCTGAATCACTCGCCATTGTCTCCGCACCTCCTTCGCTGGGGGGTGGGGTGGGTGGGGGGGCTAAATTATTCACGACTTCAAAGGTTTAACAAGCCGTACCGACCAGCCCGGCTCCTGGCCCCCCCCGCACCCTGCCCTCCAAGGGGGCTTAGGACCCCCCCACCTCACCCCGCTCCTTAACAGCCAGCCCCGAGCCGCCCTGCCCGGAGAAGAGGCTGCGCCCTCACCTACGCGGGTGCGCTGAGTGCTGGGGATGCGCGGAACGGGGAGCGCAGGTACCCCGGCATTTCTCAGGGGACTCGGCGAGGGGGAAGGAGTTGAGGACGAGCCCGCTCCCCTCCCGACACCTCTGCCTCGGGGTCCGGGGTACGCCCCCGGGATGGAGGTGGGGGGGTCCTAACCCCCCGGCGGGGCTCAGCCGGCCGGGAAGGAGCGGGTCTGGCACGGGTCAGCCCGCGGGGAGAGCCTGTACCCCCGGCTCGGAGGGAGGGCTGCTCGCTGCTCCCAGGGATGAAAGCATCAGGAGCCCCGCAGGGTCTAGAGGCAAATGAACGACGTTGATCAAAGGCTGTTCTGGGTCTTTTTTGACTTTTTAGGACCTGTCTTTATTTATTTTTTTTTAAGGCTCTGCATACTTTTCAAAGCTCTTATTTGAGGATGATTTATATCCCTTTCCCGAAGCTGATAGACGAGCGGTGCATTTTTTCGTGGAAAAAAAAAAATAGCCCCCCTTATAAATCTTTCTCGTCCTCTGTCCATCCGTCCCTTCTTTCTCCACGTTCCCCGATATTAGCAACCTGTCGCCGACACACAGAGCTTTGTCGATCCCAGCCAGGCATTTCTGCTCCCTGTGCCCCCAAATCACGGGGGATACTACAAGCTCCTGCTGCCTTGCCCCACGGCCCCAGAGGGGCTAGGGGGGGGGTCACGCCCGGCCCCCTCCTGCCCTTGGCCCCTCACCCAGCCCACGCTTCACATCAGAGACACTCGAGACACACTTCGGTCAAATCAAGAGGGTGTCAAGCCAAGGAGATGACTCGACCAGCCGTTACCTGCTCCTGCGGAGGTGGGTCCTCCTCGCTTGGTCACCCAAAGCCCACCGGGTCCGGCAGGTTGAAAGGGACTAAAGTGACCGAAGCGCTGTGCTCCGGCATGGTATGATTTTAGGGATCACTGCCAAGGTCTCTGCTTTCCATAGCTGCCAACGGACACCATCACGCAAGGTTTCTCTCAAGGAAAGGAGGAAGGAAATTGTCTTGCCAAGCTGCTCGTCCAGCCGGTCACTTGACCCCGTCCCCCACCGATGACACGGAGGAACACCCCGGGAAAGCGGTTAAACGCCTCGGAATTCCCTTGTCTTCCTCTCCCAGCGGTGGCTGGGGCGCAGCGCGGCGGAGCGCCCTCACGGCCGCGCCGGCCCCGCTCCCCGCCGGCTGCCCGAGCGGCTCCGCTGCGCAGCGAGGGGGACCGGTCCCAGCCGCGGGGCTGCGGCGCGCCCAGCCTCGGGCATAGTCTTCCTTAAACTTTGCCTAGCGAGCGAGTCAGCGGCTTAACCCTTTGCAGCCCTTGCTCTCGCCCGGCCGCCGAGCCCGCAGCCCTGGGGATGCGCTGGTGCGAGGGGCAGCGCAGCCGGCTGCTCGCCCGGCGGCTTTCAGTTACGTGCCATTCGCTAGTCTTGATTTCATTTCATTATTATTTTTTTTTTTTCAGTTGAAATAAATCACAACCGCCAACTGGGGAGCAGTTGGAGAGCTGAACACTGCTCTCTGGTTAGGGGCCGGAGGAAAAAAAAAAAAAAAAAAAAAAAAAAAAAAAAAAAAAAGAGTCCTCTCGGCAAAGCAGCTTTCTTGGGGACTCACCTGTGGTCCCTACTTTGTCACCGAGTCTGGTATGGAAACTGTCACACTCATGGCACGGATCCCTCGCACACACATACACAGAGCTTCTACACCTTCCTCAGCGTGGTGTGGCTGAAAGTACAGCTCCGCATGAGCTATTTCACTCAGACCTCCGGATTCAGCACGTTTACAGGTTATTAATAACAGCAGAGAAAGGAGCAAGCGAGAAAGAAACATATTTCCATGGAAAAAAAAATAGAAAAAAAAAAAACAACAAACCAACCAGAAAGCCTTTTTCACACATGCACTTTGTAGTCAAAGGAAATATTTACCACCAGCAAACTCCAGCATGTCAGAACATGTTTCCTTCGAAGCAGAAGAGAGCTTAAAAATGAGAGAAAAAGCATGTGCAATTCAAAGATGAAATGAAGTGCATGAAAGCTTTCCAAACTCAGCACCACCAGCCTGGAGCCTGATGTCAAGACAACGCCGGAGCGCTGCAACACAAAGATGTGGAAGGGGAAAGAAGGAAACTAGCAAACTCCATTGTTTTTTGTGGTTGGTGTTTTTTTTTTCTTTTTTTTTTTTTAATATTCTTTTTTATATATTTTCAGGAAATTATGATGTTTGCCACCCTTCCCTGCACACCCCCCCCACACACCCCGAATAAAAACAAAATAAGGGGGACAAACACATACGACCACCTCTAAGTGCAGCTGAACACTGAGAGCCTGGAGGTGGGCTGGGCTGCCGGGACCTCCTTGCAGCGCCCCGGGGGTCACCCCGCGGGGAGGACACGGAGGCAATGGCCCCTGCGGGCCAAGGGGACTCTGGCCTCGTGAGCTGTGTAAGGTAAGGCTGGTCGAGGAAGGAGAAGAACCCTACAATAAGCCAACGAGCAGGGGAAAAAAAAATAAACAAAAAACCCCAAACCAAACCTCCTCCCACCCACATTTTTAGGTTTGGAATTTAAGAAGAGGCAAATAGACCTATTTGAAAGAATACCCGCCTCCCCCCCCCCCCAAAAAAAAAAAGAAAAAAAGCCAAACAAAAAACCCCCCTTTAGATATTGCATATAGCCTCATCCCGTTTGTAACGTTGGGGGGCAGAAGCGGGGAGGTGGGCGCAGCCGCCGGGCTGAGGCCGGCGGGCAGGCGGGCGCGCAGCGGGGCTCCGCGGGCGCGGAGCGGGGCGGGCTGCAGCGCCGGCGGCGCGGCGCAGGGGGCAGCAGAGCCCAGCGCTGGGCGACCGGGACACCCCCCCCACCCCACCCCCGATGGCTCGGTCTGCTCACAACAGCTTCCCCCCCACCCGCGATATAAGTGTGTGTGTGTGAGCAAACCGCCCGGCGTGGGGAAAGGCAGCCGAAAAGGCGGTACAGCGAGGGTGCTCCCGCATGGGCTGGGGGCACGCAGGGTGGCCAGCCCGCGGTGGTGGTCCTCCGAGCCGCAACGCCACCTCACTTATTTGAAACAGAATGTGAAATGGGGTAACATTAAGGAAGATTATAAAAATCAGAGTCTTTTCCATAAATTCCTTTTTTTTTTCTTTTTTCTTTTTTTTTTTTTACCCCCAGCTGTATCGTTAAAGTGATTTCTGCAGCTGCAGGGGAGCCGGGAAAAGGCACTGGAAGTGATTCTGTAATGGGGTGGGGGGTGGGGGGGGCTGGTTGGTCTGAAACGTACTGAGTGATGCCCGGGTCTTGTCAATCATGTCAAATTGGGGGTCAGGCCTTAAATTCGTGCAGCTGATAGAAGGGAGGGGGGGGGCTAGCAATCACAAGGTGAATTCTTCATCAAATTTGGGAAAATCAGCTGCTTTAAAAAAAAAGGCTTTGAGGAAGGGAAGGGAAGAAAAAAAGGAAGGGAAAGGGGCATTTAGAATAGCAGACAAATGAGTTATGAAGATATTGTTATATTGTACTGAATTCTAGACAAGATGAAGTTATGAATGTGTTTCTCTTCACTGCAATGAAACAAGTGAAGCACTTGAGCTAGAACTACATTAGACCAGGGAACACCAACACCCCATGTCTCTTTTCTCTGGGCTCTCACTTCTGTGGCAAGCTGAAAAGCAAATTACCATACTGGTTCTGAAACAGCCTTTGGCAGAGTTTGTGATATGACTCAAATGGTAAATTTCTACTATTTTGGAAAGTAGGGATTGGATTTGATTTCCAAATAGAATTAACAATAAAACTTAAGTATGCCATTAGACTGTCCTTGTTTGTGGTGTTTCTCATCGGTGCTTTCTTGTCTCCCCCTTTCCCTTCACCCACTGTCGCGGGCTGGGCTTTGACCTGTCTGTGTTGGGTGTCAGCCTGTGACAGTACCACAGTGCCTTGGGCTGCTGCACTTCATAGCCTTGACCTGGCCGAGGCTCTCCCCTCCTTACTGCAAGGATTTCTGCATTTATCTTTTGACAGTGTCATGATAAACTGCTTCTATGGATTGCCTTTGGTCATCCTTCACCGCCTTATCCCAGGAGACACAGGAATCCCAGAGCCTTATAGATTTTTGGGTTGTTTTTTTCGTCTTTAAGACTGAGGAGGATGTTCCAAGTTTTTCTGTTTGCAGCCTGTTTGTCAAGTTGATTTCCAATAAAATCAGGAAATAAGCTGGTCGAAATCTGTTGAAAATTTTTTTTTTTCCTCCCTTCCCTTCTGAAAACCGGAGAGACTCCTGTCAAATTTTGTATAAATCAAAATAGATCTACCCAGACGCCATCCGATAGACATGTTGGAAACAGATAAATAGGTAAGACAGGAGGACTGGACTGTAACATTTTATTATATCTGAAACAATAAGTAGTCTATTTTTCTGACCACATTTTGTGACCAAAGTAAACAATGACAAATTGCATCACATATCACGCTATCTTATTTTAAGCAAAAAGTCTATAGGGAAGACGAAATTCTATGTATAAATTGCTGGTTGCTCACCTTAATTTTCACACTGAAAACAGCTGCACAAATATAGATTAATCCAGCTAATTATTTGCATCTGATGAAATTTAGGTAATTGAAATGGCTAAATCATCATGGACATAAGCAACCAGCATCATTAAACATTGTTATACATTGGTTCTTTGTTTTTTTTAATGTATGCAAAATGCAAGGGAAAAATAGAATAACCAGAAAAGCAACTGGCTGAAATCAACACACACGGGGGGTGGGGTGGGGGTGGGTAAAAAAAGTTCATTTATGATTGACCTAACTACTTACCAAGGTGTAAGTAGAAGGCATAAGGAAAACCTTGTGAATAGCATACAAATGGCCCACGTGAGTTTTCTCTTTAACATGTTCTAAGCAAAATCATTAAGGTCTTTTTCATTGCCATAGGCAGCTTTTAAAATAAAGGAAATTTTTCCATCTCTGGTTCTGTTACTGGACGTTTATGTTTCTGGAAAACAACTCCACATGCTTCTACCAGACATACTCTAGCTGCACCATGTAGAACCAAAACACCAGCCCAGTGCAAGCTGCGCAGCATTCATTAAGTTGCCCCTTTTGCATTCATCGCTCTTCTTTTATTCCAAGTGGAGAAGGCTAGAAGGCAGACTATCAATCTACTCTAGAAAAAGCATCACTTTCTGATCACAAGGCCATCTGCCCTATCTCCCGAGGGACTTCAAGAGCTCACTCATTCTAATTTTCTACTGATTAAAAAAACAGATTCATTTGTACTTTCTTATCCACAGGTTCAGCAAGCTAAAATCATTCTTCCACTTTTGTCTCTGTCGAGTCCCTTTCTGTAACTTCTTGTATTTTCAAGGGGATTGTTGCAATTACGGAAGAGCACCTCTGGATGTTCTAAGCAGAACCAGTTTTCTTTCAGCTCAATAAACAGGAATGGACAGATTTTAGAGTTTTGAGCTTTATAAAAGTTGTACAGGAGAAAACTGTTTTAAAACAATTAGCCTGGTCAAAGTGTCTTAATATTATGTAAAGAAAGAGAGCCTAAAAAAAATTGCTACAGCTTACCATGCAGCCCCCAGGGCTCACAGCACGGGTCTTACGGCTTTATAGCTGCCTGATTTCCATGCAGCACTTTAGGCAAGGCTAGCAAACTTCATTCTACAATGTTTTAAAGAACCCTGAGCTCTGGCTGACAACCGTTGTTAACTCTTTTTCAATTCCGGTATAAACTAATTACGTGTAATAAGATACAAAGGAGAATGTAGATTTTCTATTGAAATTTATTGATTTTTGCTTTTTCTGGATTAATCCCTTGATTATGATAAAGAGGTAATGACATTTTGCAAAGCCTTTCCTAATCCTTCCTGCTTATATATTTTAGAAAATATTGTCGTAAAATGGATAGGTGAAAAGGAAAATTGGTTTCAATTACCTAAAGGAGGAGGTATAAAGCCATTACACTGACCATCAAGGTCAAGAATTAGAGGCTACGTGATTGCACCTCCAAACTCAGAAATAAATGAGCAATAGTCTTTGCATGCTGCTGTGCCAGAAGGTTCCTATCCAGGGGCTATTACTAGAGGGCAGAAAAGCATGTCACCCTGGTACAGACTGATTACCTGAAAGGAAAGGGGGGAAAAAAAAAGGCCCGGGCAGAATGACTCGGCAGATGGTATCTGTTTTGAATCCTGATAAATTGGCAGTAAGCTTTCAGGTCTTTGAGAGGATTCTGAGGCAGTGAAAATATCTTGTGAAACCATTTGTCTTGCTTTTCAGCAGTGTAAAGCACCCACGTCACAGATTTGTGGACTGAGGGGGATAAGAAGGTTGTCACAGCAGTCAACAACTCTTCATCAGTTTCGGAACGCAGGGCACCAGCTTAATTCTTTGCAGCGCTAAACTTTTTCTTAATATCTAGTAACAGGGAGCTCTTTTCAGTAACCTCTTTATGAACAGGAAGGCATTGCCTTTTAGACGTAGGGAAGATGTTGTTAGAAGGAACAAGGATCTCTAATGAGAACCACTGAAGCAGGGAAAGGTTCAGCACCCATGCAGGTAACCATGGCCTGCTGGCAGGGGGACAGAAGGGATGTGCTTTAATGAGGGGTGTGTGCTATGTGGAAGCAGAGATGGGCTGCTCCAAAGGTATGAGGCTACTTACTACACCGATGCTATGAAGAATATTTAGTCGCCAGTACCAGCAGATTTTTTTCTTGAGTTCATTTCCACGCTACAACAGAACTGGGAAAGACCCTGAATTTCTTTCCCCAAAGGGATACTGAAGGAACCTGCAGGTGAGAAAACCCATCTACGGAATTGCACCAGGATTGCAAATATAGGGTGAGTTTAATTCAGCTAAAGGGTCCTTGTTAGGAAATTCCATTCCTCTTCGTTTTCCCCTTTGCAGTCTTCGCAGTTCTCAAGATCTCGAACAGTCCCTGGGGAACGACCTACATCGGCTTTGCACGTACGATATTCAGCCTGGGAGAGAGCGCTGACCATTTTTTATAAAGAAAAGAGCTGTATGTAAAAGTAATAGTACATGGGAAGTTTTTCTGAATCATATATATATATATAACTTAATTATCTTGCAGAATTAATAATTAAGTAATTGTGGTGTGCTTCTCCTTTGCTTTTGACTCAAACAGACCCTGCCTCAATTCACACTGAGTTTTCTCGTCGATTAATTCTGCTTACTTGGTGGTGATAAATTTCACTTGAGACAAACCATGGGCTTATTTCGCTAAACACACCACACATACAATGGCCTAGGTGGAGCAGTTACAAAGAAGAGTCAGGAATATACCCCCAGGACAGATTGAACTTTTTACTTGCATCATAAAATGATCTTCCTTTCAGTGCCTCAGGCAAAAAGAACGGGAAGAAGTTAAGCTGTTCTTTTCGTAGGGTTCGAGAAGGCGGTGAAATCCTCCCTGAAGAGAATGAAGCAGCTTGGGTGTGTGTTGGTTTATTGGTGACTTTTAGTGAGTGCAAATAAAATGAGTTAGGGGAGAGGAGAGTTTTCAGCATTTGACTTATTCATTGTATTTTTGAAGCCTGTGCATGGCTGTCAGCATGCGTTGAGCAGAGGGACAGTTTTCTGCAAGCTCAGAGACAAGCTGGGTTTTTGCTATGGGAACATCTCTGGAGCTTGTTTCATGCATTTGCTGAACACAATTTGTTTCAACCACCACTAAAAAAAATAGGCTAATTTGATACTTCCATTGTCACCATCCTTGGGTTTCTCTGGTCTCTGACTCGTTGCTGGCTATTAAATATTGTTATGGCCAGTCTTGACATTCTCATGATTACTGGTTTATTACTGGAGTTTGTCTTGAAAAAAAAATATTAAATGATATTAAATTTAATCAGTAAAAATATTTTTTAAAATACAATTTATACTGTTTATTGCATGAGCAAGGCTGCTGCCCAAGGGAGGATGGGCTGGAAGCAGAGGGTGGCCCCAGGCAGAGGCAGTGCCCCCAGCCAGCCCTGTAGCAGGGAGGTGGGTGGGCAGAGCAGGGTGATGGGGGCAGGGTGCCTTAATAATCCCACACACAGCAGGGTGGAGAGTCAGGCTCAGCGTTCACCCAGGACCAGAGACAGGACTGGAAAGAAGGCTGACATGTATGCCCAGGATGCACACAGAAGGCAGGACCGGAGGACTGCACGCCTGCAGCAGCCACCAGAGCAGCACTGGCTGCCAGCCCCACGCCGCCACGGAGCCCCTGCACCGCAGCAGAGGGTGTGTGGAGCATCCCAGCTGGGGGTGTACCCCGTCATGGCCTGGGGGTGCCCACAGGGCTCTGACTTTTATGATCTTCACCACCAGCAACTGCATACATGACTTACTGAAACCACATAATAGTTCATCAATACGTAACATCAACTCTCTGAAGGGCCTTTTCATAAGCTTAGAAATCAACTTCAGCTCTTTTCTCAGAGAATAGATGATTTTACCAATCCATAGTGGATAGTCTATTACATTAAATATTTGAAAGATGTGATATTTCATCTAGTTGTGAGAAAGCTTTTAAGCTCATTGATAATAGTGTCAGTGCTTCACTTTTCTTAGTCTTGTTGCTGTACGTGAGACTGGACAGGCTCACCGAGCAGAGGCACTATTACAATTTTCAATAATTGTGTTATGATTTTCCTTATAATTGACGATCATTTGACAGAGCTAACTTCTAGAGTTGGGCGATTGCTTGAGACACTCAGGCTTTTGCAGTCACCTAAACTAAGGTGCTTTAAGCAGTTACTGCTCAGAGCTCTTTGCTGAGCTCCAGCAGGTACTCTGGCACATCAGTTATTACTGAGGTGTATTCTTGAACCTCTGCAGCTGACAGCAAAAGATGTACTAGTGCTGACCAGTGTCGATTTTCCACTTCTTTTTTTATGCTAAGCTGTAAAGTGGTAGCTATCAGGAGTTGCTGCCAACCTAAAGAAGCTCTTCCTGTGGAGGGAAAATGAGGAAAGAGCTGGGTGGACAACTGGGGGAGGTAACAACTGTAACCAGCCTTGTCTGATCCCCCACTGCAAACTCTAATTTAAAGGGAGGGCAGGGGTGGGGGTGGGGAGAAGTCTCTAACTTTCAAGAATGCAAGTCCTCAAACTGGAAAAAAGTCAAAAAAAGCTAACAAACCCATCAGCCAACCAACACAAAGTAAGTGAATAAGATAATTACTGGAAAAAAAGAAAATCTTCATCAATACTGATTTAGACTTCCACGTCATGTTGTAGCTTACCATCGTGACTGGCACTAGAAACGCAGGTT
Source organism: Falco punctatus (assembly GCF_963210335.1). Lineage (NCBI taxonomy): Eukaryota > Metazoa > Chordata > Aves > Falconiformes > Falconidae > Falco > Falco punctatus. Next base: position 4,618,751 of record NC_137587.1, read on the forward strand.
TTGAATCTCAGGATTTTCAATTATGTGACTGAGAAAGGATTAGAGTGAGCAGTGCTGGTTTTCTCTCCCTTCTTGTTACTGCTAAGGTTGCATTTACTTGTTTTGGGTTGTTTGTTTTGCCTTTATGTTGTTGTTGGTTTTGTTTGGTTTTCTTTTTTTTTTTTTTTTCCCCCTCCATATTCTAAACTGGCCAGAGAGCTGAGTGATGCTCATGCCGTGTGATAGCTGAGCTAAGGAGCGCGTTGCAGTCCCTGCGCACTCTTCATTGCCCGTGTCCTCAGGACCTGGTCCACTGTCACTTACCTTATGCTCTCATAGAACTGATTTAACTTAGCTGGGTTTATTCCAGATTGGTGGGGGATAATATTACAAAACTTATTATCTCCTAGCAAACCTGTCTTTGGAGACATAGGAGTAGGTCCTTTGGGAATACCCTTTCTGTAGTTGTACTGAAAGAGAGGGCACGGAATCGCTTCCTATGGACTTGGTTACTATTACAAATCTGAAGTTCTATAATTCTGAGAGATAAATGGACAAAAGGCGTCTCCTGCTTTTGCAGGGCAAACTCTATTGAGTCAGCCGGCTCAGATCACACTGACTGCACAACATTAGATGCCCTGAATCAAATAATTGGTACAGCCACGCCAACGCCCTGCTATTTCTGGCCATGCCTGTGTTTGACACTTTGGAGAAATGGGCAAAAAATTTCCATAAACCACCTGGCCGATTGTTCAAGTTACATGTCTTGATTATAAAAGTTATGGATGAAGAAGCAGAAGTCAGAGAAACTGATGATTTTTTTCTAGCTGAGTGCTCACACAGACACCTTGTATTTTTAACAGCACATGAAGAAGCTGCCTTTTGTTTCTCACTATTTTTCTAAATGCTCATATTTTATGAAGCTTGCGCATACTAATTCACGGGCGTACAGGACTGGACTATTAAGACTCATTAAATGCATTGATTTGTCTTTCTTCTTTCTGTTTCTTATCAGTCATTAATGATGTACAATGACTTGTCTCCATTTTTTTCATCTGTTTTCATCTATATTCCTCATATTTTATCTTGAACAAAGAGTAGTCTTGTGCCATGAAGGCTCATCAAAGTCGTAATTACATTTCATTCATCTGCATTGAACTGTCTGTCACCTGTTAGCATTTTGAATGCTCTATATGTCTTTCTGCACTTGTCTGCATTCTTCCTCATTATTTACTCTTCCTCGACCATCCATTACTGATTGCTAACTGCTTTCTGCTTTCTGCATTTAATTTCTTTAATTACCAGCTGTGTTTGCAACCTTCTAGCAGTTTCAAGCCAGAAATATTGGTAATGCTTTTTTCCACATTTAGTAAGTGTTTATACTCTTAAACCTAATGTTTATCTACAAGACCAACGTGCCAGAGCAAGGCAGGATAAATCTTGGGACTGGGGATCTGTTATACCCCACAGATGTCTACACACTTTTTCCTAGCCTATCTTTTATGCTCTGGACACCATCCTTGACATAGCCTAAAACTCATAAGCACTCCGGATTCTTTGTTGTAAGTAATTTCTTTTGTGATGTAATATTGCCTGCTGGTAATGACTAGACTGGTGGCCAGCAGGAGGTAAGGACTCTTACTGATGGCTTGTATTCCTTCTTCCTTTTATAATGCATCATGTTTTCTTTTTATTTAATTAAAATACTGCCTTCATTTTTAATTCTCATGTAACTGCCTATGCTTGCCTTTGAGATCTTTTTCCTCCTGCGTACCTGTTTCATCCTTCATGACATCTTATTTTAAAAGAGCACATGCTATCAGCAAATCTGCCTTTTCACATGCATGCAATACCTCGCAAAGTCCCAAAAGGTGATTTACAACTTGGATGAAGAACCCAAAGGCCTGCTTTTAAAGAAATAAATTTCAAAACCATAAATTATGGGCTGTACAGGTATTTTATTCCTTACCCGTAAAATGGATAAATGAGCTTTGTTTCCTTCACAGGGAAATCCTTCTCATGAGTAGGTGAAGGTTATCGGGTAGAAGATTCCTGTAGCAGGATAAAATGGTGGATATGCTACAGCTCAGCTCCTTAGCTGCTGTGCATTGTTATAACTTCAGTGGATCCAATGAAACTAAGGTGGTTTGTATAGAAGGAAAACGTGAATGTGCATGGGTTTGTTTATTTGTTTTTGCTTTCAACAGAGATTCAGGCAGCTCTAGCTGTAGTATCGTTACATGCTGGTTTCAAAGGCCTAGGGACTTTATTTGAGTTCAGGTGACCAAAGTGTATATAGTGCTTAGTAATTCTTTAGACTAGAAATAGTAACAGGCCACAAGAAATCTGCCGAGGCTCAGTTTACTTTCATATCTCTCTCTAATCAATTTTTCAAATACTTTCACCAAAACAAAAATTTCTGACAGCCTGTGCAGTGTTACAGAGTGTTAAAAAGAGCAGAAGTCATCACAAAAGTGAAAAGTACATCACCATCCTTCTGAACTTTTCATATACTGTTTTAATTTCGATTAATTTTGTAAACACCAGAAATACTTTATATCTTTTATATATTCTGTAATGAAATTAAGCAAAAAAGTCTTTAAGAGGTGTCATATTTTTAAAGTAGCAATGTAATCATCTAAGGGGTCGGTCTATGAAGCATTGCTAAAGTGTGCCTAATTTTACCTAAAAATGTTTGTATTAAGCTAGTAGGTTTCAACTGAGAAAGAACATACTGCTTAAAAAGATAACCAAGCTCTCGATAATCTGTCATGATGGTTAATTATCTTCAATGCTAATTACACATTTGAGTTTGTCTGCCTTGAATTTTCAGCCATTGGTTGCTGCTACAGATTATGCATCATTTTCTTCATGCAACTAATTAAAAATGATCAAATGACACAGGAACCTTCTCTTTGAAAGGAAAATGGATTTTTCTCCTTAACCCTCTTAAGTAATGAAATATTTCTTTTTTTCTTTTCGCTGTTTTGCTGGGTCTTACTGGTTGGTTACCAGTTCCTTGTCATCTGCAGCATCCCCCACCCACACCTCCCAGCTGACTTTTGTCTCATTTCCTGTCCAAAACATCCGAACGCATCACCTGTTACCAATACTGCCATTCACCCACAAGAAACAATCAAGAACTAGGTACTTGTCCAAGACTCCTGGCAGCTCTCCATGTTTGAAAGATGGAGGAATTCTGTTTCTAGCCTATTTCCTGATCTTCATCAGCATAAAGCATGACATGGCTCTGCAGAAACTTCTGAACCTCCGCTGGGAACAGCTGGTCACACAATGGGGATGGAACAGGTCTGTGGTATTGCCTAGGCAGCCGGTGGAAAACACATTTCCAGCTGCAGCAGCCAGAAGGATCTCCATTCTGGCCCTCAGGGCACAGGCAGGGCCATGTTTGACTTCCCATGCCCTCTGCTTCTCTGCCGCCCTGTTGCAAAATCTGTCAGTTTTTTGTCCAGCCATTTCACAGCTTGCTTGTTCCTGCCGTTTAATTTGCCTTGCTAAATACTATAGCACATTCAAGCCTTTCCACCGACTCTGCTGCCATTTAATCACCTTTGCTAGCTTTCACCTCCTTTCTGCCAATGGATTAGCTCCTCCACTGCTGCCACTTGCTAATTGAGGTTGCTATTTCATTCATCTGTGCTGAGGTATGCTGTGGATTAACTGTTTCTTACTATTAGTTCTTAACTTTGACTCATTTATTGCTGCAAATGACATAACTTCTGCTGCTTTTCTCTTCTTGTACTCCTGTTCTTTCCTTCTCCCCCCACCCTTTCATTTCTTATCTTCCCTTTTTCTTACCACAGAATCTCAAGCCCTAAATCACTATGCATAACGTAATAAGCACGAGTGACTGTGCTGTTATAACTTACAAAAGAAAATGAAGAAGAGTCAGGGAAAATGCCACAGTTAATCTCTGCTGCTGTATTTTATACAGCCATTTTTGCCCCTGCAGGACAGGTACCACCAAATGCTCGCAGCTTCCAACTTTGCCCCAGCTTGCCCTCAGTCAAAGGCAATATGAAGTGGAAGATGAAATGGCCACAGCCCATAGACATGCATCTCTTCTGGAAATTACTTTTTCTTTTTTCTTTTTCCTCCCCACAAACTATATCTTCTCCTAAAATTTTCTCCTCCTGTTTTACCACCAGTGCTTTCTGGTATCAAAACACAGTACATGGCACACCAGAGACCACCATAGCCTTCATTTGCAGTTCTGCTTAGCAATGGCGGCTGAAAGCAAAACCTCTGTGCCAGTGGGTACAGCTGACAACATCATTTAGAGCTACTGTCTGCTCAGCTGGTTATTGCTACAGCCTCTCCACCTAACAACAAGTGCTCAAATTCAGTGTATTTTGGCTCTCCTACACCTGCCGCACTACTGCCAGGGGAGTTTATTTAAGGAACCAGCCTGAGACCACTGTAAAGTAAAAAGATATTGAGCGAGAGGCAGAATCTGGCTATATTCGGGACCTTGTGGCACAATTTCTGATCGAGAGTCTCCTGCCCTGTGGAGTTGCCACCTAGTTTTCTTCCTGAACCAAACTGAAGAGAGAGAATTTCTGACTGGAACATGTTTTAGGCCACATATCCCAAGTCCTTCCCCACCTTCCAATAACAAAAGCTCTGTGGTGTGACTGAAACTGAATAGATACCTTCTGGCCACCCGCCAGAGCATGAAAACATTTTGGGAAAAGGAAGGATGTGACCCGTTTTGCATTTTGGGAACTCAGTGGCCATATTTTGGCCATGTGTTGAGGGAGGATTAAGGGGGGTGTGTGTGTGTGTGTGTGTGTGGCTTCTGCAATAAGACAGCCCTTGCTGTCTTGGTCCAAATAGTTCATCCAATTTATATTGAATTTTCTGCACATCTGTGACCTGTCTCCTCATCAGTTCCTCCCTCTGGGGTGAAAGAGTGGCAAGGTGGCTGGTGGCACCATGCTTGATTTGAAAGCTGTTAGCAAAATGAATCCCCTACAGAAAAAGATGCAGGGAACAATCTATAACTTACACTGTTTGTGCAACCTTCAATGGAAGTGTGAGAGGAAGGCTGAAGGGAAAATCAAAGATATGAAAGATAAAAAGCATGAGGTGGGGTGGAGGAAAGTTTGGAGGCAATGAATATCTGAAAGCTGTTTCATATCATGTAGATTTGGTGTATCATTATCAGCAGCCTGCCTTTTGTTTGGGGTGGTTTTTGGGGGTGGGGAGGGGGTTGTACTTCTCAAACCATGAAACAACAGGACAAACCAGTCGCTTTTCAGAGTTAAATGCAAATTAACACAATATTTTCTGAAAATTATTTTTTCGTTCTTTCTAGCATAGGCAGTGATCTTCATCCATACGAATGTATAGTGTACAAATGCATATATACACAAAGAAATATATTTGTATAGCCAGGGATCTGCCTAGACTGGAACAATGTTTAAGCTAAATTCAACATTTATACAACTTGTCTCTCCATATTTCCCCGGCGTGTTTAGATTAAGTAAGCCTGCAGCTTTCTAATTGTCATGATTTAACCCCAGCTGGCAATGAAGCAAAACCAGCACACTAATAAAAGACCAGACCCTCTCCCTTTCCGCCCTGCGCAGCCTGTTCACGTGGGAGATGCTTTTGGAGCCCTAAGAAGAGGAAAGATCGCTTCCTAGCGTGTGTCCTACTTCAGCTGGATGCGACGGCGTGCCCTTTCCCATTGCTTACCTGGTGTTTGCGCTCTGTGAAGCCATCCCCTCCCCATGGGACTGTCTCCCACTCCAGTCAGTGGGAATTGTCTGGTTCCACGTCAGCCCGTTACCAGTCCCGACTCCAGCCGGAGAGCGATGGAAGAGCAATGCCCTTCTGGAGCCGATGGGAATCACAGAGCATCCACTCTGGATGCCTTGCTTAGTGGTGAATCGCTGAATGCTGGGTGGGGAAGGAGTCTTGGCATTGCTGGGATGGAAAATCCCCCTCTCCTATCTTCTCAGGAGGCAATGATTAGCCAAAGGTAAACCCTCCCGGACTCCAGTCTTCCAAAAGAACCCATACAAGTCACCACGGCTAGCAGTAAATGCCTTGCTATGTTGAAATCTCAAAAACTTTGCATTTTCTTGCGGGCTTTAAAGTTTTGAGTCATAAAAATGACGTCAGCCTGATTGCCTGCTTGCTTTTCCTCTGTGTTTTGTTCCTAACTTAAGAGCAGTAGTTATTTTCACAGCAGTTGACGATATCATCTCTTAAAAGCTGGAAAACCTCATAAATGATGTCGCAAAGGTTCAATATTCTCTCAGGGATGGCCAAGCCTGTGCTGTTGCCCCCCGTTGTGGGTTTCTGTAAAGGAGGCAGGCGTTGCTCTCACTGTTTTAATCCCCAGTTTGAGGTATACCTGTTACAAAGTCGATGACAGGTGTTCTGCATCCTCCACCTCTCAGAAAACAGCTTGCATTGATAGAAACTGTATTAGTCTTTAGATCTCATAAAAAGCCATCTCATGCGGGTGACGACAGCATGCCGATATTTTTGGCACAGGTAAGAGAAACCTTGAATTATGAACAAGTTACCGCTGGAATCTCAGCAGATCCAGTAATTAATTGTGTTCCTACGGGAAGTTTGTGCACATTTCTGGAGGTTTGTAGCAATATATAGGTTTGGTATTGTTTTTCATAGGTATGCTTGACTTGCAGCTGAAGAGTAAATAGAATTTGCAAAACTGTAAAATATATAATACGGGCAAAGAGAAGAATATCATTATGTGACTGGATATGTCTTTACACAGTGTAGAATAATGCATTGCTCCAGATAAAGTTTTCTAGCCTGTTGGGTGAATAAGATGCATTTCTTACAGAATTCCAATAGTATGTTCATAGTATTATGGGGAAAATTGGCTAATTACTACTAAGGCCATTTAAATGAGTTTCCCGTGTATATTTACCTGGGAGACTCATGCTGCTTGATAGGAGTTTTCAGCAATTTTTGTCTAACCTCCTAAATAATGTCCCCTGTAATTCTAATGGAAAAGAAATAGGCTGGAAAGCCATAAGCAAGGCTTTAATTTAATTTGCTTGTTTAACTAAAGCTAAACAAAATTTCAAGATAGTTCACACTTAAAAAAGCAAATTGCAACAAACCTAAAGAGGTACATTTAATGGAAATTCAGTGAGCCAGGGCCAGGGATCTGAGACCAGAGATCGCAAAGATTGGTGAAATATGTTTCTGATGGACAGAGGTAGGAAGAAGTACATGACCAGTACGTGCAGCTCGGCTGGCACAAACGCCTTTGACATAGTCATTCCAAAATGTGCTGTGACTCGAATACTTTGTTTTCCTTGGTGGGAAATTGGCATGAACCTGAAGAGGAAATGCAGAATTTATACAGAATGATGTGTAATAGCTCCAGTAGTACCTTGCACAAGTGCTAGAGAGGTATATGGGCATTCAGGACAAAATCCTTTGCGAGACAACTTGACAGCCAGGACATCTCTTCCAGGGGCTTCCTTCCTGCTGTTCCTACAGCACTGCTTTAGCACATTGCCGACAGTAGGGTCAACTCGCTGCCAGTTGAGGTTGCTCAGGGCTTTATCTTATCAGATATTGAAAACTTCCAAGGATGGAGACTGTACAACCTATCTGGGCAACCTAGTTCATCTTTACTGCTTTCATGGGCAGAAAGTTTCACTATGTGAAATGCTCTTCCTTTGGTTTATGCTTCTTGTCCCTCATCCTCCCGCCACACATCACTGTGAAGAGGCTGGCTGTGTCATCTCAACACCCTCCATATAGGTGCTAGGTTACCCTGAGGCTACCTTTGCCTCCAGGCTGAACAAGCCCTGGTCCCTCAACCTCTCTTCAGGGCAAGGCATCCACCCCCCAGTCCTGTTGGTGCGCCCTGCAGAACTGACTCCTCTTTACCAATGCCTTTACTAGACAGAGTGGGACAAAACTGGACAGTCTTGTAGTGGACTGATGAGTGGTGTGTAAATGAGAATAAACACCTCTCCTGACCAACGGCGCTCCCCTCCTGCCCCTGCAGCTCAGGATGCAGCTGGCCCTTGCTGCTGCAGGTGACGCTGGTGGCTCACCCTCAGCTTGGTGCCCACTGAGACCCCCAGGACCTTTACAGCAGGGCTGCGCCCAGCCCACCCGCTCCCAGCCGGTGACGCTGCACCAAGCTCTGCTTCCCACTGGCAGGACTTCACGTTTGTCTTTGCTGTGTTCTTTAAGGCTCCTGTTGGCCCCATTCTTTCAGCAGGTCTGTGTCCCTCCACCCTCAACTGTATTGTCTGTTCCCGCTCCTTCTTGGTGTCACCTGCAAACTTGAAGAAAGAGCGCCTCATCACCTCCTTCAGGTTATTGTTAGAGATGCTAAACAGGACGGATATGTATGCAATGTTTGTGTTTCCAGAAAGTCAAGTAGTTCATCAGGTCTTTCTGCTTCTGAGACTCACAAAGTCTCACTCCTAACTGTTCTCAACTGACCAGCTGAAGAGATTTGAGCTAAGGGTAAATTGTATTATAGCACCAGAGAAAGTCTTTATTTCACTCAAAATGTTGTCTGAATGAAGACTGAGAGATTGTGTGGTTCATAATATTGGGCAGGCTTTCAACAAAGGGATTTCAAGAAAATCTCTGGTTCAGCAAATGCATAAAAGCAAGTCTTTTGATTTTCATAGCTGTACAGTGTGGCGCTGGCAGAGTTAGCTTGGTGTATAATTATAATTTCTAAGAACGGATTCTATTAAAATTGGAAAAAAAAGGTCTTTGTGAGGAAATATGGGCTTTAAAATGTGAGTGCTGCATTCTATGGATTGTCATTATTTTGAAGCCTTAAAATAAATAAATGTTCCCAGAAACAAACACAGGCTATTCAGATGCCAAATTCTTTTGTTTTCATAAGTGTCCCTTTGAATGCATCGAATCCAGCATTTAGCACTTGGCATCTAATTAATTTGTTATCACGGAGGAAGTCACGGAGTGATACAATTCCCCGTTCTCATAAGTACCAGAATCTGTTTTTAAAACTGTGGAGGCAGAGCACTAATAATAACAGGTTTCTCAGCTTAAATACTATTTCCCTTCCAGCTCCACATCATACCTTAAAGAAACCCTCCCCCAAGCTCAGAAAAAAAAAACCACCAAAACGCAAATCCCCCCACAACCCTCCTTAATACAATGTAACCCTCAGGATTTTTTCAATTGTTAAAGTAAATCAGATTGTTTTATTCTGCTTTGGGAAATCTTGTTCTTGGTACATTTTTAAGTTAATGGGGAAGATGAACCAAGAGTTTGCATATTTTCTGTAACTAGACTTCCAAGAGACCAATTAATTTTAACTGGAATGATGGAGGGACATTTCTGTTATTCACCTTTTCAAAGTGTAGAACAGGCCTTGCTTTTACTAAGTAGGCTCATCAAATTTACATCACCATTTAATTAAATGTTTGTAGCAATAATTGACCTCAGGAGTAAGTAATCTGGTAATAAATAGATTCCACTGTTTCTAAATAGTTTTTTTACTGACTCTGAGACACTATTCATAGTGTGGTAGCTTTGCCACAAACCTCATCAGCAATTTACTGAAATGCATATTCCATTGTAAAAATGACAGTGAATCAGAATGAAGTTTAACATCAGAGATTTCAGCCCATGATCCAAAACAGAAAATAACATCTATTTCTCTGAAACATTTTTTTTTCCCCCAGGGACAGATCAAAACCGAGATTAAAAAACCCACCCAGAAAAACAATCCAAACCCTGATTTATTATCTTCATGTTTTCCTATTTTTTTGACCTGCTGAAATAATTGTCTAAAGAATTTTGTACATACCTCAATTTGAGTTGAATAATGTTTCAACTATAGAGGCAGGAGCTTTTACTTACTTTTGATGAAATACAATGATAACCTCGAGAAACCAAAATGGACATACATTTAATGTCCTCCCTCTTCCAAACTATCGATTTATTACTCCTCTTTTGTTTAAAACCTATGAGCTGGGTTCAGAGGTGATGCATAAAATGTGTAATTTAGAGTCCTTTATGCTCAGTTAGACACCTTAAGACCTACTTACACTCACTTACTAGAGTGTAAGTCAGTGAAATGGAGTGTAAATTGATGTGATTTACATGTGGAGGACCTGGAAGAGGGAGAAGGTATTACCTATAGGAGGGAACAGACTCTTTATGAGCACTTTCTAATACTTGGCTGGTTTTCTTGCTACACCTCTGTACCCCTGAGTAAACACGTTTGCATTTGCCTGCTTCGGCTCCTGTGCATTCAGCGAGACTTTCGACTTTCCGGGCCAAAGTCACTGATGATATGTAAAAAGGGTGATAGAAGTTGTGCGCCCAGCAGTGAGCATGAGGTTCATAACCAAGTAAAGGCTCTGGTTCACATTGCACTTTATGCGTGGGTTTTTTGCACATTTAGCTGCAAACCCAGCAGTTTTGTAGCTGCTCGCAATGACTGAAGATTTTTCTCCTCCAAGGCGCTTGCTCTGCCTCCTATCAGGAAGATTTTTACATCCAGTGCATGCTGCATGTTGTGCCCTGGTGCCTGGCTTGACAAGCTGGCAGGTAAGAGGTAAGCTCCGTCATGTTTTCTGTGGAATAAGAACATGCACCTGGCAGCTACCACATTGCTGTAATTTCACACTCTTACCCTGCGGTACGTTGCTCATTTGCCAAGTGAGCTATGTAAAGCCTTGTCAGCTCCCGGAACTGCACCACTTGAAGCGTGTCTGTTGAAGCACTACCAGTACAGAGGCAATTCCTGCAGGATAAAAGGCCATAAATCTATTAATCCCAACTTCTACTGCCTTAAAAAACTCTGCTAATAATACACCAATTTAACAGGTAAAAAAAAAAATTATCCTGACCCAAACGCTTACCCTAACATCATGGTTATACACGAGCACCACAAGTTTAGAGTGATGCTGAAACATAATGAACATATGTGAGGAGAAAAGAGAAGGAAGACTATCTTAACTATCCTAGTTAAGACTCTGGGAAGACTTTGGCCTGGACTTCTCCAGAAAGTTTTACAGCATATGTCAGATAAAGTGTGAAAAACAAAACAGGAAAATCTATCCAGCTTCTGCTCTGCTGGCAAAACCAGGCACAATTGTTCTGGCCAAAAAATGTTTCAGCAAGTGGAGTTCATTTTGCTAAAGAACTAACACTGGCTTCTCTTTATTTCTTTTCTTGCTCTTTTTTTTTTTTTTTTTTTTTAATGATACATTTTTATAGAAAGCTTTTACCAACTCATTGCAGTGATCTAGTTATCTGTTTTAGTATGCAAGATGACAAAGGCATTCATATAGGTATGGTTTATATATAATTTTTCTGCTAAGTGTATTAGTTGGATATACAGGTACAGTTAACCTATGTACAGGAAGAGTTAAGCCTTCATATGATCTCTAATTTTCCTGGGCAGTTTCTTTTTATTTTTATTTTTTTAAATTTTTCCCACAGTAAACCGTAACCAGGTAGCTAAATCACAACAACCAAACCCTGCTCTGGAATTAAATTGGTATTTCAGTTTCCACTCAAATCTTGATTTCTACTGAGAAGATTTTCCAGTGCAGCCAAAAGCTTTTTCTGTGTAGGACTGAATCCACCTAATGCTTTCTGGAACTGCAGTCAAAACCAGGCGAGTCACTTTTTCTTATGTATCAGAGTGATCCTATGTCCCAATATCAATTCAACCCACTTTCTATACCACTAGCTTTGTCCTGATTAGAGTTTTTGAGGGTGCTGTTTAGTTCTTCTAAGCAAATAAAATAAAACGTGTTCACCTTTCTATTTTTTTACTACTTCTCTGACTTGAACTCTTAGAATCACCCTTGAATTTAGGCATACGTTTCTCCCAGATCATAATTTTGATTCTAAAATTATGTATATTAGTGTCAATAACAAAGGCATGAAACCATCAAAGATTTTTGCCTAATTGGTGGTCACACCATCTGTTTTCAGCTCATTGTTAAGCTGTACCTCAGGAAAATTAATACTTCATCCTACCTGTTTGTACTTCAAAATAGTAAACATTGTATTTTAAAACAACTGTTTTCAAAGCAAACCTAAAACCCGGACAAAATACAGCGCTAATTCTGAGATGACAAATAGAGAGTTTGGGAGATCTTGTAAATTCACTGAGAATAGGTATTTATCATGTTGCTCTCTGTTAAAAAAGAAAGATGAAAGTATGAGGAGCTAAATTTAGAAAGAAGAGAAAATTTGCCTGCTAGCTTACACAGAATATCCCTAAAGAGGATAACAGACATGAGGCCACTTGGAGGAACCTGATGTTCATGTGAGCAAATCTTTATTTCAAGGGAAATTGACTCAGCAAAGCAAAAAGTTGCAGCAAATGTCAGTGAGACAATTTTCTGTGAACCAACAAGGCATCATTAGGACGAGTTTGCACGTCTAAATGCCGCTTAGGAAGCAGCCCATGGTGCCCACAGGACCTCTTTGCCCTGCTGTGAGCAGCAGGAGCGCTGGGGACAGGGGACACCGGGGACACGGCCGGGTAGCCCTGGCTGACCTGGGAGCTCCCTATAGCACAGTCACATGCGTGGAAGTGTTGATTTACCAGCATCGCCCTGACATTTGAAAAGTCTGACTATGTCTGCGGTCTCATGCACAGATGTTTTGGAATTAACTAAAGGGAATATAATTATCTATGATATTTATGTGTCTCCAGTTACTGTACTATTTTGGTGTCAGCTGTAACGCTAGAAAAATGGCACTGGCCCAAGGAGATACTTTGCTTGCCATGGTTCTGCTGAGTGTACAAGGAGAAGCTTTTATATTTCCTTGTCTTTCTGCATTTTTGCTTTTTATAGGATACTTAGGGACACCACATTGTGCCCCTAAGATGCATGATTAACATGGCAAAAGACAGCAAATAAATCAGGATGATGGAGTTTTTGAATACAGTCACTGGAGATATAAATTCACCTTGGCACAGACTGAGATAGGAGTTCAGAAAGTGGATTCAGACTGTGAACTCTCGTAAGATGAAGCCCAAAAGATACTTCATAAATAATTTAGCAGCTAAATTCAGTCAGTTTTCTTTTTCTTTCTCCCGTTTCGTTTAATCAATTTTCTTGGGAAATTCTGGGCTGAAATTACGTCTGAATTGTAGGGATTTTTTTTCTCTTTTCTCTTTGGCAGACTTTGAGCAGTTAAATTTGAGGATACCAGAATTCATCATACAAAATTAAAAGTTATTTGCCATCACCTCCACCCCCCTACACTTTCACTAAACATCGTCAACTTTTTTTCCACCAAACTCATCGCCATTTATATCAGGCATGGGAAGAAATGTAAACCTGCATAACTGCCTTTGAGCAGCTACCAGTGCTACCTAATTTAAAGACAACAAGGTTTTGAGTGTATTAATTAATTTTCTGCTTTGTAGAAGCCTTAATAGCCTTTGCGCGAGTAAATGAGGCATTTTCTTCAAACATTACCTTTATATCTAAGCAGTTCCTGCTCGTATCCAAGCAGTTGCATATAGGTGTAAAACATGCAACATTAGCCAAATTTGTTTGCTTGTTCAAGCCAGGATTCTTTTTTAAAAAGGGAATACATCGCTATTTGTAGCTGTTTATTGTGTAGCTGCTTGTTGACTGTGATCCTGACTGACCTGGGAACAGTTTTTAAAAGCTGTATTGCCTTAAGACACCGGTAGTGTGCTGGTGGGGTTTTCAAACCTCTCCAAGGTAGTCCTGCACATTTAGGAGTTGAAATATTTCACAAAATCTGACCCACAGGGCTTATACATTGACATAATACCAACCTTTCACCTGTGCCCTTCTGTTTTGAAGGGCAGCCTGGTGTGCAAAATTTTTGTTCATGAGATGCATATTTTGGGGGTGAAGAAAAACGTAGTTTCAATAGTTCACAAAGCCACGCTAAAGTCAAGGACCCACATTCTGCTGTGACTGAATGATTGTATCCTCAGTGAAGTAGAAAGAGGTGCTCCAGATTGTCAGAAGTGTGAAATGAGAACAGGATCTTTCCCTAACATGCATCACTGTGAATTTTAACACCATACATATGTCTAAAATCCAAAGAAATTCGTATCTATATTTGGCTTTGGAAGCATATGACATTTGAGTGAGCAGTTTTCTCAACCAAGAAGAATTAAAAATAGCAGATAAAGGTATCTTATGCAGAGCAAAATCAGATACAAATGGCATATGAATCAGTGAAGAACTTGGGCTATGACCTCTTTCATTGATTCATGAATAGTTTATGTCCTCTCAATCTTTATATTAAGCACTGTTAGTCCTGATTTTATGATGCTACCTGCATTGAAAACAGCACATTCCCTAATCACTGACAGGGCCCTGTTGGGTCAGGTTTTTGCTACTGTGTTCCTCAAACAAATTTGCGTTTAATGTTATAGAATGAGAAAAAGCAACCCATGGCAGTAGTATTAATGTTACACCTCACCACCTGTATTTCAGCTTCAGCTGCAAAGTTAGCTATTGGTATCGTTAGGAAACATCACAGCAAGAAAGGAAGATAAGTCTTTCTAATGTCTTATCTAGTTGATTGGGAGTGATCAACTGTCCCACACTGAGGGAGAGCTCGGGAACATTTTGTAGGGTAGAAATACTCATTAGGATCTGTAATGGAAAGCAGGAAGAGCCTGTGTTTTAAATGAAGTGAAACAGTCAATTGGTCCATCACATCCTGAGCTTCCTCCTCTCCATCTTTTCACTTTGTTAAGATTTTGATGGTTATATTTCTGGCTTGGGCTTATACCACTTATGATCTTGCTGAAACTTCATTTTTGTACCTGATACTTCAAACAACAAAGGAAAACCATGCACTGTTAAGAAAAGCACAGTTCCTAGCCAAAGTCCCAGGCGGCTCTCCAGCTCTTTTTCCTTTTGCCTGTAATATCTGCTTGAAAGATGTGACATGGTTCTCGGGAAAGATCCATTTTCTATATGCATTAGCAAACAGCTTAAAAACTCAATGAAGCATTTTTCACTTGGGCACACAGAAGAGGAATTTCTCCTTGTTTGGAGTGCTCCATCTGCAATTAAACAGAATGAAAAGAAGCAATCGAGCTCCATCAAAGCACTTTTCACAAAAGATCCATGCGTGTACGGAACCACAGGCAAACCCCTCCACTTAGGTCAGTCACCTGATCCTTGTGGGGGCACTGGTTCCACAACAAGCGGAAGGTAGTACCGGTTGGACCTTTTCCTAGTGAGGAGTAGCTGATCTTTGGCTGGCCCCTCTGCTGGATGAAGCTGGGTAGGATCCTGAGCAGCTCAGTCTTTGAGAGCTTACTCTAACTTAGATACTTGCCCTGCTTTGAGTGGGTATTGGACTAATGGCCTCTGGATGTCCTTTATACCCCCATTACTGCACAGTTCCAAGATGGTGTTTTGGTTTTCTTTGGTCCAGGTTGTGGGGCTTAAGACTGAAGTTTTAACCTCTTTCTACAGAGGAAAAATTCTTACTAAGGGGGGGGGGGGGGGGGGGGGCGGGGCGGGGGGCGGGGGTAAGAAAGAAGAACTTCCTTAAGCTAACCCAGTAACTTGCACCCTCAGGAATAACTGAGTCAGTCAGTAAAAAGAGTAGGTGACACCAATCTTCAAAACATAAAAAAGGTACATTATATTTCACCATTAAAACTCACCTCCTTATTCTTGGAATTTGGCTTAAAGACAATTATTAAAGACAGTTAGTGGGCTAGCCGAGTAAACCAGATCTCAAGGCACTGTTCATAGCCTCAGGAATCAGAGTGCAGCCTGCCTGCTGCTGTAGCCTGGATCCCAGAAGGCAGGCTCTGCCCTGACACCACTGCACAGAAATCATGAGTTCAGTATGTTCTTACAGTTTTCAGTGTGTATCCTGGGCATCCTAGTGACAGGTGACTTCTTTCATTCCTTCCTCGACTGGTCAGATAGACCTAAATGGGGTGGAGTGAATGACAGTGGTGACATCTTTCCTTGTTTGTCTGCTTTGGATAATCATTAGTGCAGAGTTTAGCTTTACTTGGATCTGAACTCTGATTATCACCTCTTGGTATGTCATAAGCTGCCTCAGAAAGATGGCAGGATAAGCATAAAGCTCACCTACCAGGGACACAAGCAGAAGACAGCTAGCACAAGGCATATGCTGTCTCTGTTTGGGATGGAGCTAATAAGACATAACCCAGAAAGGGAAGAAAAAAACCCAAAGGAGATATTACACGGTTGCAGCAATGATTTTTCCAGTTCTATTTTAAAGACCAAACTGCATTAGTCATTTCATCAGTGTTTGCATCTGGGAAAAATGGAGAAATAGAGTATGAGTTCCAGGAAGAAGTTAGAAATGCATTTCATAGAATCATAGAATGGTTTGGGTTGGAAGGGACCTTAAAGATTATCTAGTTCCTGTGCCTCACCACCCTCACAGTAGAGAATTTCTTCCTAATATCTAAACTAAATCTATCCTTTTTGACTTTAAGATGGTTACCCCTTGTCTTATCATTTCAGGCCCTACTCAAAAGTCTCTTTACAGCTTTCTTATCAGCCCCCTGTAGGTTGCTATAAGGTCTCCCCGGAGCCTTCTCTTCTCCAGGCAGAACCACCCCAGCTCTCCCAGCCTGGCTGCACAGGAGAGGTGCTTCAGCCCTCTGAGCATCTTTGTGGCCTCCAACAGGTCCATGTCCCTCATTTATAAATGCATTCACTAGAATTATTCTACAAAGAACTTGTAAGTGAATGTTGAAGACTTGAAAGATTTGTAAAACTCCTGAAAGGTTAATCTCTGTGCCCAGTACATTTCTGATGTTATTTCTCCCTTCTGAGCACATTAGCTTTATAATCTGGTTAAATAAACTGTGACTATGAATCCAAATTTTTATGTTGCTGGTGAGTCTTTGAGCAATGCTTAGCATCACTCCATGTGGTAATTACGAGCAGAGCAACATCAGTTTCTGAGTTTAAGGACAAATAAAAAGGGGATCAGTTGCAAGATATCTCAACAACAGACAGATGGAAACAGTGATTCCAGTCTCCGTTCCCTTCACAGACAATGCTCTGCTCTCACATCAAGTTCTTGTGATGATGAGTAAGTACTGAAAGGATGAAATCAGCTCAGAATTTCAGCGTAGCAAAAGCTGTATCTCAATCTTTGCTCTGAACTTCTGATCCCATAGAGATAATGCTCTTAGTACTGCTGAACTCCTAAACTCTAATATCAAGAGGTTCATGCCTGCACTGCCTTCTCAAGAGAAAACTTTTTATTTCATACTCATGAGTAAACAGGCAGGGTCTGAATATTACTTTTAAACAAAGTTTAGGCATCGGTCACTCTTCTTATCTGCTTATCTCTGGCTATGTCCTGAAGGCCTGAAGGGAACAAAATTGCTTAAGTGCCTTTGAGGATACCGCTATTAGACACTAATGTTGCTGCTTTTGGCACAACGACATAGATAAAGTGAGGTAGCAAATACCACTTATCAGGGACTTCAGCAGAAAGAGATGCTTATATGCAACACATTCATATAAATAATTTCACTACCTTGCTTGTGTTTCTCTGTCTGTTAAATAGCTCTGGTTACTCTGATCTATCAGAAAGGGTCTTCTAGGGATCACCCTCGTGAACTGTGCTAGCATGAATTCAGCATTAGCTTAGATATTTAGCAACCAATAACACTGTAAATTAATAATTGTGATTGCAAAGATGCAGTGCATTATGGCTCACAAAAAGTACAGCAGAGAGAGTTTTTACAGTTATTTAAAAGTATGACTTCTGGAAGCTATCTGCTTTTTCACTAGTGTTCAATCTCTACAGGGACATGGGCTTCCTAGGAAAATCCCTGTTGCTCAGAGAGAGGATCATGTAATCTCATGCTGCAAATATCCTCCCTTCTCTAAGCCAAGAAATTTTGACCCACTTACAATTCAGGTCAGTTGTTTTACCAGGCAGCTGGTTGTGTGCAGTTGTCTGTCTTCCCTTTAATTTGCCTTAAAGTTCTCTCCCTTGGGATAAATCATTAATGGACTAGTGGACAGAACCTCTTCGGTTTCAACACCAGTGGCCAGAGATCTCAGCTAAATTTGGTGGGAAGAAAGGATTAACTTGCCTGAAATAAACTGTAGCAGAAAAGTGGTGGGACAGCAGGATAAGGTTCCAGGCACTCTGCGGCATTATTATATTCTAGTGGATTGTTGACTTTGATGACAGCAAGGGCAAGATCAGAGCTTTCAAACCTTCTGAAGGAAAATTATCTTAGGTCATATAATCTTAACAGAACTTTTAGGAAATGTCTGTTCACTCATCTCAACTTGGGTTTGCTCTTTTATCCTTGAATTTTGTTGCAAGGCTTAAAAAAAAAATTAATGTATTGGGACCTTTTAAATGAAGGCTGGGGGGGCAGAGCCCCTGCAGTGTTCTGTAGGTGTGCCCCTGGCACAGGCAGCCTGAGGCTTCGGTACCCTGGGCCCGTGGAACAGAAAGAAGTTCTGCTGGTGACTAATGAGAATTCGTGACTGATTTTTAGCCTGAATATCAAAGCTGTAAGTACAGTCTTAGGCTGTTAGTAGCTTGGTAAATTAAGGTACCTCAGCTTCCTTTTTATAGTTCTTTTTTGCATAGCCTTTCTAACAATTTGTGGGCATGTAATCTTCTGGGTGCTGCACATCATGCAGCAATGTGAAATAAGTTCAGTGAAACAGAAAGCGTGAACCACGACACCCTGGTGCTCCAGCCACCCCAGCTTCCCCTTTCCAACACCCAGATTTACAGCCTTCCTTGACAGAAGTATTTTCCTCCTAAGAAAAATGAAATTATTCATCTCAGATTTCCTTTCAGGGTGAGGTTTCTAAAGAGCATCACATTGTTTTTTACATAACTAGGACTCTGGGAGTGGCTTCCCTCTGTGCTCTTTGATACCGGGGTGCTGGCTTTGCTGTGCTACCTTTTAATTTGAAGTGATTTTGGTGAGAAGAGATTCAGGTCTGTCGTGCCGGAGATTTGCATGAACGACTCTTCGTCCCATATGCAAGGCTGTGGTTTAACTTTTTGATGGGAAAGTAGACCTCATGGTGTCTGACCTATTTATCACTTTTTTGTTCCGTTTTTTGAGATAAGAGTGTCATATAGATGAATCGCAGACAGCAGAGTATGTGTGTTTGGTTACCGTGTCACTTTTGGTAAATCAAATAGAAAAATCTGTTGTAATCAGCTAGCCTTTAACTCAATAACACTTCTGATAAATTGCTTGTATACAGTATGTTATCAAATCCAAACATTAAAGACTTCAGTTTAACACTGCGGGAATGAATCATGCAAACACAAAAGGCCAAATTTACAATTCTTTATCTGGAGTAAAGAAAAAACTCAATCGTATTGCTTTCAAGACCTGCCCTAACGACTGAATAAATAATTTTGGATCTGGCCTAAGGAAGTTGAAGATATGCTTGAAGCATAACATTATACCAGCATTTCCAATTCCTTTACCAGTGAGCTTTAGCACTCTGTGGATTATTGTTCTGTGGTTTATTGCACAGTCCCATTAGGAAAGACCTCCTTATGTGTGGGATTGTGGTTTTTTTTCTCCCTTCTTTTTGTGATTTATTCCCATTTCTTGCACCTTTTCAGCTTCCCCCCACCCCCCACCCTATGCTGGAGCTACCACGCTCCAACATATGTGAGTGACAACAGGTTTGACAGCCTCTGGGGTGGTGAAAGCTCTGGCGGGAGCAAGCCTCCCCGGCATGCTCGGCAGGTTAGGAGAGGGAGCGTCGTGGATGGCAGTGCCATCTACTCTTGTCAGCCAAAAGTGTAAAGTGATTGCAGCCAAGCCTTCCCTCACAACAAAAGGAGGGAAGGCTGAAGAAACCTTTCACGAGATAGCAAGTTGAAAGATTATAATGCTTTCCAATTTATAAAACAGGGCTGTCTTCACAGCACTTTGCAAACACGCCTGCTTCTCATTTCTGTCACTTTCACACTGTAAAGAGGCCTTACAGTGGCTGTAAATATAATTTATTTGAATTTTATAGTCTTTTATGCTGGTGGAGCAGTGTGCTGAGGCTTCAGCGTAAATATGAATTAAAAGCCAGCTTGTGCCATTAAGACCTTCATTGGCCCAATTTAGTCATTCCCACCCTTCAAAACGAGATCATGGAGGCAAAACAGCTTTACAAGGGAACCCGGCCTGTGCAAGGGAAATATCTACAGCAGCCTCCCCAGGACTCGAGCACCCCTCTCTTCAGCAGCCGTGTGTGCGTGCGTGTGTGTGTGTGCGCGCGTGTGTGTACACCTACCTCCTTGCTGTACCCTTAGGTGGCAATGACAAAGACCCACTCCAAGGAGATGCTAGTAAAGCAGGTGTATCTGGCCCATTCGTTGGAAGAAAAGGTGGGTGGCTGCTGGCGGTAGCGTGGTGGCAGGCAGGAGGAAGCAGCTATCATCTCAAGGTCAGCACCTCAGCAGCAGGAATCTGCCAACAATTTCATTTATGCTAATATGTTAAAACAAAAATACAATCTGTCCCATTTCAGTTTGCATTAAAATGTGCTCTGCTTTCCCAGCTGCAAAGGTAATAATCATAATCACCATTGGCAGATGAGCAGCGTGGAGTGGAGTGAGCATTTACCGTGTTTGTCATCCCCATTATATCACGTCACCAAACGTGACTAAACATCCTGAGGCTGAGAGAAAAAGATAGCGCAGCTCCACTCCTGTCGCACACCCTCTGAACAGCCAGGTAAAACATGACTTTCACCAGCTCCTTTTGATACAGGCAAAAATAATTGTAGCCTATTTAAATCTGGTAGGTGAAAGACTCCATGTTAAATGACATTTTCTAGGTCAGAATCAGCATCTTTAATGGAGCACAATTCTGGAGTGCCGGAGCCATGCCTCCTGCTCCTCCTGCTCCTCCTGCTCCTCCTGCTAATGGTATCTCACAGACCCCAACAGTGGTGATGGATGTGCTGTGGAATTTGCTTTGCAAAACAAATATTTAACTTTCCACAGATCATCGAAGACCTGATAAAACTTTTAAGTGTCACCTAACCGATTTCCTTTTCTTTTTAATCGAGAAATCTTTTTATTCTTTTCATCTAAATGCATGGTTCAAATAAAATTGGAAAGGTCACTTCTGGTTATTTTCAAATATTGTTCATGCAAGTAGGCTTCACAAAGTCTGAGTGTTCAGGATGTGACTCTGAAGGAAAAAATCCCAATAAAAGCATCAGCTATTTAAAAATATTAATTACATTTGCAATTAGTCACAAGGCCAGTGCTTCCTTTTTTGCTTTCGGGTGTGGAGGGGCAGATGGCCAGGCAGGGGGGCGATGCTTGGGCAGCCTGGGGGATGCTCCTCCGCGCACAGGCTCATGGTGCAGATTCCACGGTGGGGAAAGGCAGAGCAGGAGCCAAGCAAGCACTTCAGAGAGCAAGATAGCAAAGCAGATAGTTTGTTCCCAGCAAGGACATGGGAATGCTGGCACGAGCTAATAATTCATCCAGCTCCAATCTCCAAAATGGGAGATTGAAGAGCACAGAAGGCATTCAGCATGTGACAGGAGAGGGTTGGGGCTTTTTTACCATTTATTATTTACAGTAACTTCTGAGAATTGAAGGCTTTCCTATGTTTGGGCACAAAATCAAAGACAGCACAGATGCTGAAAAATATATCCAAGTACAAAGTTGATAGGAAATGCCAGACTGAAAGTGCCAGTGTGATGGACGGATTCTGCACAGGGCATTTTACGCAGCTGTTCTTCAGCAATTTTCAATAATGTAACTAAATATATTACCTACATCATTGGTTGTTCATATTCATTTAGATCACTCTGTCTATAGCAAGATTCCAATTTGACAATTTTTTTTTTTTTTTTGTAGGTTAAGATCTAACAGATTTAAATGTGAAATATCTCATGTCAAACTCTATTCCTCCTTCACTCCTTCCTAGAAAACAAAGGAGGCCTTTACAAATGTTATATTTAATCTTGTCAAGTCCTGATATTAACAAAAAAAAAAAAACCAAAAACAAACAATCAAGGGACTGAGTATGAAATGGAAAACGTCATTGTGTTACTATATATGTTGGTGGAGTGCCCAGAGATTCAACATTGAATTAATTCCTGATCTGCTTATTGTAAAATGGGATACAGTAAAACCAGAGAAGGTGCCTTGAAAGGAGAGAAGGCTGATTAAAGAAACAAATGGCTTCTATATTAAGGACATACTACTAGATTAGGATTACACAAGACAGAAAAGACACAAATAAGGAGGAAATTACAGAGATCTAAAGCAACACTATTTGCCTGGGGAAGGTATGTTTATATGCAATGACTATTCACTGCTTCTCTGAATACGGGAAGCAATGGTAATCAAATTAAATTTTCATATAGTAAGTTCAAACCGAACAAAATGTTTTGTGGGTCTTTTTTTCCTACACAAAAAATTATTAATCTGTGCAACTTGTTGCTACAGTGTGTTGCCAATGCCAAAAATTTACATAAATTTAAAAACTCTTTAAGCAGACTCAGAGAAGATTAATCTATCAAAGGCTAATAAACATAAGATACAACCTGTTACTCAGGAAGACCTTGAACTTCAGATCAGAGGAAGCTGTTTGATTATACTAAGAAAACACGTCTTTAATAAAATTTGCCATGTTTCTATACTGTTCTGTAGATGACTTGGCTCTTCATGCACCTTCCTTGGTCAGCACTAAAGACAAGAAACAGGACTATGTGTACATTTTGTTCTACCAAGCTAAGTTACTCTTTCTCCGGAGAACAAAAAAATCTGAACAAACATCCAAAATTTAGCAGAACTAAATATTTAAATTGTCAGAAAAATGTTTGCCAGATTGCTGTGACTTACAGTTAAAAGAAAATAGTAAAAAGGCAAACTGTCTATTTACGAGACAGAAAATCTTTTTGTCCTCCTACACCTATTCATATCTACTTGCAGTCATTACAGGTAAGAAGATATAGCTGGTAAGGAAACTTAAACATATAATTACATTAAAGATACAGCTAGCAAAGTAGCAAAACAGGCAGAATCAGATAATACAAAAGTGAGGCTTATTTTATATTGGGCTATGCTTAAAATGAAATTTTGTTATTATTTTTGGACCAGCTCCATTGAAAAGATTAAAGACTCCCTTCTTATTGTTTTTGTGTTTTACCTTGGGATTATTTTGTTATCCTGCTTGCCTCAGTCAGTTGGCCTAACTTTCACAATCTAGTCACAGAAAAGGGCAATTTAGAAGATGTATATTTTAACAAAACAAAATAAGTGAATTTTTATTATGCTCTGCTCTGCAATGAAATGATCTCTTCTGCTCTTGCTTTGCAGCTAATTATACAACCTCCTCCAAATTCTCAGTAAGCATAAATCTGCCTTTCCTGGTGATTGATACTGAACTACCCTGATTCATAAAAACAGGGCACACCTAATCCTAATGGCATGTACCAAAAGAAATTGAATAAGAAAACAAAATGAAAAAGAACAGACCTTCAAAATGTGAGGAACCAAACTAACTTTATTGCCCCTAAACAGTATGTTCTAATTGTGCAAATTTGGTTTCACATCATTATATCTTAAAAGTCTTAGCTACTATTTATCAGATTGATGCTGCTATTACCACTTTTAATTCAAAGAATCCTGACGTTGCATAGGAAGAATTTTTGTTAAACTAACTGAAGCTAAACTAGCTGGAAAAGGCAGACAAGCTTTCAGAGAGAAATTGTTCTTTTGCCCTGAAAAAGAAGCCTTTTCCTTTCCTGTCTCAGAAAACGGACTACTTTTTTCAGCTATCATTCATTTCGATGACAAATCTTTCCTCTTCCTACAAAATCTGAATTTCTCCTAGCCTTAGGCAAGCATGTCTGTGACAATGCTGTGGAGATAAAGAGATCCTGAAGGACCAGCAGACTGAAAGGTGACTAAGAAGAGGTTGGAGTCTCGTAGTTTGTTTAGGGATAGCTATTCTTCTGTTACCGGTAGGACAGACAATGATGATCTCGCAGGGCCAGGGCTGGATCTGCTTGCTCTGAACAGCTGGGAGAGCAAAGGTGAAGCATGTGCTCTTTAGTGTAATTCTGCGTGTTAGAAAAACCCAGGCTGCCATGGGAGTGATGCATCACCTCCGTTCATCAGATTGTTCCTCCTGTGGTACAGATTATGTCTGAGTCTGTCTGAGTTTGCTCAGTGTTTGAGATAAGGAAAGACTTTGAATCTTTCTAAAATCCCTTAAGAAACCAGACACCTGGACTGCAAACAGATGACATAAGCAGCGGTGGTCAATAATTTAGAAGTTTATCTCTCTTTTGTACAATTCAGTGGGTGTTTAAACATTGATTTTCTTGAAATCAGGATCAGGCTCCTGGGTTCTACATTAATTTTTAACTAATGTACCAGAAGAACTGCTGCATTAAATTGCTGCTACTGTATTATTTGTCACCACCCCGGCACTGCTTTTTGCTGTTGTGGAGGTCTCAGTCCAGCAGCCCCTCATCCTCCAAGCTCCTTGCAATCAATAGCGCTGCCTTCAGCCCCCCCTAAAACAACCACAGCAACTGTCAGCTTGGACCCCACACAGGGCTGAAGGATATGGAAGCTCACGTGATCATTACTTACCTGTAAGACTAAAATTAGGGCTGAGAAATACTCCTTTAAAGCGGAATTGCTGTAGTTTCCGGTTACCTAGGGCTTTGGATGAGAAAGTCCTTTTGCTTCATGGGCGCTCTGGGGACTCCCAGGTGTCTCACAAACCCTCACCGAGGTCCAGGTCTGAAGTTCCTCTCCCTGTAGTTTTCGGCTTTGTGGACAGCTGTTGAACTAGAGTGCATTAATGGGATGTTCAGTTTGCCTTGGTTTTCCTTCCATTAAGGGAAACATAGACGTTCAGTAAATTTGCCAGTCTGCTGTGCATTACTGGCGTTACTGGCCTAGCTTAGGCAGCCTGAAGTTTGGTGAGGTGCTTTCCCTGCAGGAGCAATTAGAACTTGACAATATTTTATTTGTTCTTGTCACTTGCAGGCTTGTTTTAAATATAATATGGCAACAACAGATGTGACAGGCTGAGTTTTATTACATCAAGCTCATTTAGCATCATGCTGTCAGGTGACGTCACATTTTTCAGAGAAAACCACCAAATACATTTATGGTTCAGTATGGTAAATTACAACACCATTAGTAAGACAGAAAACCCTACAAAAATTATGGTCCTCCATATTTTCAATTAATTCTAGAATGTCTCTGCAATATATGAATGGATGGAGAAATACTAACCAATATATGTAGAAAAGATATAGATGAGTTTTTACATTTCATTTAAAAATAAAGCTGCTTGTGTACATCCTGTTGCATGTTCTTATAGCTGGAAATGGACAGCGGACTTTGCACATGAAAGGAAACACTGTTGCACATCAGCAGGGAAGCTGTAAGACTGCTTTGATCCTTTGAGCTCAATGAAAATAATGTCGGTGATTTCAATGGGCTTTTCAGTTAGAGTTTGGGGATAGGTACCTATGTCACCGGGGACGTATATTTCAACTGTAATAGTAGGCAAAAATTTTTACAGCAAAATAAATCATCCTTAAGGCATAACTATTTTGCTTTCACTTACCAACTAAAACTTGCTCAGTTTTGTTCAGGAAGCTTTCACACTGCTTTACTCTCATTGCAGTAAGATAAAAATAAAATGTATTTAAAGCTTTTTTAGCCTCCTTGCATAATTTTACAAATGAGTTTGGTGGTTCATGAATGGTTTCAATTAAGTAAAAATATGTCTCATTTGTATAAATCAATAACTTGAGATAATCATGTTTAGAAGTTCAAATTAACAGAATGAACAGAGGAAAATGCCTCTTCTAATCTTGATATTGATTTAGGTTGAACACATTTTGACATTTGATTTTGTGACTGGTTGAAGTTCAAATTACAACCATGGAGGCATATTTGTTTCAGGTTTAAATTTCTTTTTGTGTTAATGTAACTGTCAAGTCATGAAAAAAGGTCAGATCATACAAATGGCAGTTTTAAACATAAAAATATTTTGTAGGGCACTGAAATTTCTTTTGTCTTAACTTCAAAGAAGAATGGGTTATTTCAAATTTGCGAAGTCACTAGCAACCAGTTTTGTATCTGATTTGCTTCGTTTGTAAAGGCAGGCTGGAGCAAGCAATTTCCTGCTTATGTTCTCAGTAAACAGACCCTCACATTTCACAGACCATCAGATATTAGGTTCTAAAAGCTAATTTGAAATACCTGATGAAGGAAGAGTTTTTCTTCTAGTTGTCTGTTTCATCCCATAACCTTTCTAAATGCTTTGACAACGAGCAGGCTTCAGTGTAAATTTTGTGTATATTCAGAATGGATCTCTCGAAAAAGTTAAGAAATAGTTCAGGACAAAGAAATCTTGAGGGGATCATATTCTGTGAAAATGCATGATTTTGTCAAAACTGCATTTCTTATGATGTATGATTTGCAAAGTTTAATTTTATGGCGGGAAAAATCATCACAACGTTAAAAAAATCTAATTTGACCATTTTAATAATAAGGGTGTTTAAATTATTTTTATCTTTTTATTATTATTTATTTTACCACATGTGTTTGACTTTCTGTTGTGTTTTACCCCACTCTGTAAATCGCACCACTTTGAGTTTCAATCAGCCACAGTAATTTTCCCTCCCCTGTGTCACCCTTGCTAAAACTTCCCTTCCCGGGTGCTTTGGAGCCTGGGTGGGTTGTTACGTGTTGGAAATTCTTCAACAAAACAGAACTTCTAGCTCCTGCACGGGTCTGAGAGCTGCCTCCTGTGTAAACAAGTTTCCTAAAATCTTTTTGCTGTCCTGTGCAGATTTGGTGTCAAAGGGCGATAACTGCGCACGGACCCACTTGCCAAGCCCCGGTGCTCGGTGCGCCTGAGGTAGCGGTGAGCAGATCGATGGAGGACATCACTGCCACACGGCTCGGGCACCTCAGCACAGACTTGGGCCACTTCCACAGTGATGGCCTGGGCCTCTGCATTGTTTTTAATGGAGAACATGAAGTCTGCCTGCTTCTGTGTTAGGAAAGGAACAAAGAGATGTTCTCTGTCCAGGAGGATGCTCAGGGCTGGAGATCAAGGGCAGCCAAGTGCCCCTGTGCCACTGGGACCCCAACCTGAGGAGGAGTGGGTGACATTTCTGAAGTGCTCCTGACCACTGCATGTCCCTGTCCGTCGCCCTTACCTAGTGATTGCTGAGGTGGGGGACAGCCAGCAGCTCCAGCCCCCACGGCCACCCCGGTGTGCTGCCCTGAGGGCTCTGGCTCTCCCACTGCAATCTGCAGGGAGCCCGCCTGCTCAGCGCCGATGCTTCTGTGCCAGATTTTTTTCTTTTTAGTCAGACCTCAGTCCTTTGTAGGTTCTGGCCTTTTGTAAAAATCAAGCTGCAGCTGCAGCCATTTAGGGCAGGGTTATTGAAAACGAAGTTGTTGAACAAAGATCATCTCCTGTTTAGATATCACAATGCACTATTTTTCAGTGGTATTATTTGCTGAATTTTAATTACATGGCAAATCTTAAGGGAAAAAATATATTTTGCTGCCTCCATTTTCAAAATTGCGTGTATTTGTAGTTTCAGTTAGTTTCACTGCTCATATACTGTGGTTTACATTGCATGTTCTTCGTTGTTACTACATTTATATAGATCACATAGGCACTTTGGTTTTTGGTTTTGTTTTGTTTTCCACAGAGGTATATACTTTCTTCCTTTAAGGAACAAATACATATTTCACAGAGGCACACAGCTCGCTGTTTTGACTGTTGTTGTGTATTTCTGACAATATATTCAGGCTTGGCTGAAGTTTTGATGCAACTGGCCGCCACCATCAGAGAGAGTATTTCAGAACTAGCGCTTGAAATGTATTTACTTTTTCCAGGCCGGTTGAATAATGAAAACATGTTTAATTATTTCCAGCCTCCTGAATGGTGTACAGTATAATTAACTATGATGTCTATTTCCTGGCTAATTAGAAAAAACTGTAGCACCAAGTTAATTGGACACAATAGTACCTCTGCAGAGCAATAAAACAAGTTTATCACTTCCTGTGATTGTCAGAGAAGTGGTATGTATACAGCGTGTAAAACAAAATTAGGAAAGCTCTGAAGAGGATCTTCCCAGCAAGATGAATTCCTAACTGTCGGTTCAATTCCACTGTCACACATGCTCAGGATTTTATGACACAGCTCCCTGACATTTGCTGTTTGTCCTAAAAGCTGAGCTTCTGGACTCATACAAATTCTCATGAATTTCAGCTTTCCTGGGAGGGGAAAAGCATCTTTAAGACAAGTCGGGGAATGGATTCTGTCATGTACTAAATGGTAGAAGAGAAACTAGGCAAAGAACAAAAAAAATGGAGCGTACATCAATGATATCATAGTGTTTGTCTGAAGGATTTAAAACTGGTTTCATCATACGGGTGAAGTCAGCCTCCGGCTCCTGGGGTTTGACTGTCTGAGATTAGAAAGAGCTGCTCTCCCCAGTCCCGTTGCATCGGCGTCTGAGAAAGCCTGGGTAGCATTCCCTGGCTCCTTCAACCCTTTAGTAATCCCACTGGGAAACACAGGAGAGAGGTGGAGAGGAGAGGGAAGAGGGGAGGGAAAAGGGCAGGGGAAAGGAAAAAGAAGGGAACGTAATTTTGCCTGAATCCACCTAATGAAGCATTACATTTACATTTCTTTCAAAGCACAGCCTAAATCTTTCTCTCTTCTTCTGTGAAGTATTTCAGGGTTGACTTCTGAGACACAGCACACAGCAGAGTCAGGGAAATTTATTTTTGCCTTTCTTTACTTCAGAACCAACCAAGAGACTAGTCGTGACCCTCCTGGGTAGTGGCGGGTGTCTCTGCCTCTGCTCCTCCTCTGGACCAGGAGGCTCAGGGCAGCAGCATCTTTCTCAGAGCTCGATGGCCAGGGACGTGGTGTCACGTGGTTGCCTCTCCTGAGGCGGATAATATGATACAACATTAAGATCTCTCCTTTAAACGGCACAATCATTGTATTCGTTTCTTTGATTACAAACACGGGTTAAGGTCAGTACTTTCTCATCCAACCTGGGCTACAAATGGAGTGTTAGGAGTGGAAAGCACGCCAAACCCAAAACATAGCTGAAAAGTTCTCTGAAGTCTTAGCAACTCTGATAATATTTGAAAAGTTATCTTAAATCTTAGGAACTCTCATATTACTAGTGATCTTTACAGTACAATCATGAGGAACTGTCTCCACGTTCCATGCCTCCTTCCAGGCAGCCCCAAACCCGTGACAATGATGGTGCTGGGAAAAATTAGCAGTGGCCTGATCTGTGGTGGGATCTCTTTATGCCTAAGTGCAGATCCATAACTACAGTTAAACTCTAACCTGAGACTGCTCATATGCACTCAGACATGAAATGGGACTGCGAGCTCCTGAACCCTTGGCAACACCACCAGCCCCATTGATGCTATCACCAGTTACGCTGTACCCACTGGGAATTAATTGTCCAAAACACCAAGTCTAGAAAAAGCCACTGTGAATGCAGTTGTTCCCTGTAAATGGAGAGCGATTAAAAGCATTATGAAAGAGATATTTTCCCCACGCATCCCATTGAATCTGCACTTGTATATATCAAATACAAAATGTTATGACATTTTCAGACTTTTCCTTCAAATGGCTCACAGCTAACAGAAGGAGACACTTAATTCTGCTAGCTTTGATACACAGCTGTTCAAATAAATTAAGCATTAGGGAGATGACCTGCAGGACTATTTGCACTTGGGCTTTTCTTTCTTAAAGGACTAAGTCTGTGTTTTCCTTTTAATTTCTCTAAGAAGAGTTGTAGACCTTGTGTCCTCAACACAGAGAAGATGGACAAGCACTTTCTCTTAAGAGGAAACAGACACAGAACTGAGTTGTCTGGGCTTTTTGATGTGGTTTTTTTTTGCCTTTCCAAATCATTCCCTGCCCACTGCAGTAAGAGGCAGCAATACCTTACAGTGACAGGGCCCTGAGGGTACTAATAGGCTTTAATGACCCTGACCCCACTCACCTGGGACACCCACCCCTGCCACGGTCCCATTTAAGCTCAGCTTTGGGAGTTTGCTCTTTCCCTGAGGTGACCTGTTACTGGCAGTTGGTCCTGCCTGGAGCCCTTGTATGGGTATGTTGTACTGTTTCCAGTTTTTTGTCACCAGCTGAGCGCTGTGCTTGCTGTGCTGGTGGCTCTGTTGAACCCTGCTAGCAGCACTGGGGCTGCTCGCTGTGTTGGGCTCCTGTCCCCTCCGCTCCCTGCTGCCGAGGGGTGGCTGGCTCCTTGCAGTAGCCTGGTTTGCAGTGCATGTATGCCATTTGATCTCCAGCCAGTGCTCTGGAAGACAGTGAGAACCTTGATGCCTTTGCTGTTACATTCCCTTTGGACCCTTGTTTAATGCATCACTTTTGCCTTGAGCATAAAAGAAAGAATTACTTTTCTTAAGTAATTAAGGAGTATGTGATAACTTAAAATGCAGTGGCCTAATTCTCAAAGGCAATGAGCAAAAGCTGTTTCTGCTGATGTCAGAGGCAGATATGGTGTTTGGCACTTCTGCAGCTCAACCCCCTACATGTTAAGGTCCTGGTCCAAGCCTTGGATAAGTTTTAATAACTCCAATTTTTCTGGTTGCTCTGCAGAATGTTTTGCACCTTTTGGAGGTAACTAATGCACAGAGTAATTGGTCTGCGCTCTTAACCTGTTCCTGTAATGGGGGCAAGGAATAGATGATTAAGAGAGAGAAAGGATATAAGCTAGCCAGGGGAGGAATGTTTTTGTGGGAGCTGCAGGACAGGCTGCCTTTGTTCCTTTTCGTGCCTTCACATCAGTGAAAAGGGGGCAGAGTGAATATGTATGTGTTGGAACAAGCTAACCTTGTCTGTTTAAGTTCTATTGTGTCTGAACCTCTACTAGTATTAAAAGAGAATTTGAAGCAGCCACTGGAATTTTGCATCTCTAATGCATATAGAGCTAGGGGATGGATTTAAGTCCTTTGCATTTTCCTGTGCCATGTAAAGATTGATTTATCTGCTTGATGCACTCTGTTGAAGTGAAATAAGTTATGCTAGTACAACAAAGCAGAGGCAAACATTTGAGGCTTACTCATTAGCCCAGATTTAAAAACACTAACATAGACTAGTTTTAATTTTAACAAAACCTATTTTGCATGTAGAAGAAGTAATAGCTCAGGTTTTGATAGTTCACAGTGAAATGTTTGTTCAGACTGGCACTGGACCTGAGGAAACTGTCTCCTCCGGCTTGCCACCTGACACGATCCCTGCTAGCGATGCTGCAAGGAGCCCTCTTTTGCATGTTGTCGTCATCCTCAGGCCAGGTTTTAGCTACGACTGTGAAACAAATAAAGGCGGGGGGAACAACTCACAACAGAATTTCTCTCTGCACAGAGCCTCAGTTACATTTCCCTTCTTAGAGACGGTGAGATTTATGCTTGCAGGACCCTTAGTATGAACACGTATATGTGACATAAGCAATGCTTTTCAGGGAAGGTTAAATAAAGGCAGGGTACTCTTATGGCT
Source organism: Falco punctatus (assembly GCF_963210335.1). Lineage (NCBI taxonomy): Eukaryota > Metazoa > Chordata > Aves > Falconiformes > Falconidae > Falco > Falco punctatus. The sequence goes on from NC_137587.1 coordinate 4,650,297, forward strand.
TACTTTGTTGTTGTTGGAAAATATACTTGTCTGCTGTGTTGGGAAGCATTCCAGTGACCTGCAACCACATTGGGCCACAGAGCAATGCCAGTATGTAAAATACTTATTAAAAAAAAAGAACAGTTTATGCCACCATCTCCCTGGCTAAGCTTGGATACCTTTCTCACCTGGCAGTTACAAGTAAGGAAAAGGGGACTTTGAGCTACCTCATTGACAGCCTCTCTCATGTCACTGTTAGGTTTTATGGATGTAAAACAGAAACAGGGGCAGCTCACAGCTCCTTGATTTTTAGCAAGGTATGGCTGGTTGGTGCACACACATGGCTGAAGACTAATTTAATTCTTATTCACCCTTCACTTCTCCATTTACGTTGTGCGTCGCTCTCTCCTTCATTCATCTGTGCTTAGTTCTTCTTCCTCCTTTTTAAAATGTTCTTTTGTTGCAGAAACAAAGATTAATTAAACTGATATTAACACTGCAAGCACAATGCTATTGTGCAAAGTAGGATAGATTTCTAATAAAACAGTAAACAGATAACCAGAAGAAAAAGCTGTGCGAACAGTTATATAAAGGACAGGTAAAAGTTGAGCAGTTGCCAGAAAATTTACACTTCTGGTATGTTCTTGTCTGAGTTTCAGGAAGTATTTAAAGAACAAAGACTTGATTTGATAAGTTTAAAAATGTGCATATAATGGAATTGTCTGGAGATACCTGTCACGTACTGTTGTTACTGAAGTCATGCTCATTAACAGAAACTTTTCAAGTGTTAGTATGTATTGATTAGTGACAGGATGAGAAGGATCACCAGCTGCTGTGACATGCATACTGACAGACACTTCTCTGCCCGCTGCGAAGGTACAAGTTAAACTAAGATACTGAAAGTGAAGATTCTTAAAGAGTAATAAAAGTCATGATTGCTGTACCTCCTCTTTGCATGGCAATTGCCTTGAGTTTTAAAACCTTGGACTTACAGATCTCTTGAGCAATGTGCTGGGGAGGTAGGCAGCAGGACAAGACTTCTGAACAGCCAAGACACTAACTGGGCGGGGGGATGGACATGGGAGAAGACGATAGATAGGTATGATAGGTAGTCAATAAGAAAACCAGAAGAAAGTCATTTGTTTGATTCTGTCCCTGTCCCTTTCTCATCTTCGCTTCCAGACTGAATTCTCAGACTTTTCCATGTTCATTCAATCTTTTCCCTTTGAAATGCTGATAGGGGTGTGAGACACTGATGACTTTCTTTACATTTATTGACCATTAAGGTGAGCTAGTCTGGCTGAAACTCTGAAATGGTAGATTCAAGTTCTTGCCAGCCTACAGACATTCAGATCAGCATTGTCCAACCTCCTAAGAGAACAAACTGTTTGGGGGAATGGTAGATTGTCTCTTGCTGCTTTCAAGTCTAGTGAGTGTTTTTCTGAAACCATACTTCAGTTGACACAGAGCATTTGGCTCTCTGCCAATGATGGCTAACGAACAGTTCTTAGATTATAGCACACAGACAACCTAACACCTCTGGCTTTAAAATCTGTTGTCAAGAGCCTGTGACTTGTAGGTCAACTGCCAGTCCTTACTAGAATGTTCAGTAGACTATGATTTCACCTTTGTAGTTTTTTCTCTCACTATGTACATTGGATTGCTACATGCTTTAAATTATTTTCTTACTTGTTGAATTTATCATTTCACAGAACTGACAAAACCATTCTTGGGATTTACTATTGGGTTTAGAGTCCTTTTCACCTTGATAACTTGTCTGGCATAATTGTGATGGAAGAAGATTGAGGGGTTTTGCCCTTTTCTTTCTCTTCAGTTTTGTTTATGGGTTAGATTTTTTTTCTTGCATTACAGTAACATCTACAAGCTAGTAAATAGCAAGCATACTTCCTTGAGCTTACTGGCTCAATTATTGCCCTAAAAGACAACAATTTTTTTGTATTTATATATTATTAGCATGCTTTTTTTTCACCACTGAGTGGGGTAGTGCATTTATACAAATGCTGGATGGCTTCCTAGTTTTATTTTTCTGTATATACAGAAATAACTGAGAGATGTGTGTAGGGTTTTCCAGATGGCAATGATCAGATCATGTGAAATCAGTTGTGAGGACCATATCAGCAAGTTAAGTGAGATGCTTTTTCTAGCAATGGTATCAGTATGCTGAGTAGAAATGAGCTTCAGCTCTACTGGTAGTAAAGAGTATTTGTTCTTGGGAAGGGCTACAAGAACTGCAGAGACATCCATAACTCTCTATATACAGCAGTATATCAGGTGCAGGCTTGAGGTCTGGTAAGAGGCTGGAGATACAGTGCACTGGAAATTCTGGGAATGTTACGTCCTACAGTTGACCTTGTCTGTTTAGACTTTCAGTTTTCTACTAATTGCAGTTATTAAGACCTTAGACAAAAGAGCAGGCTAGAAGAAGGTGGCACTTAAAGCTTCTGTGGATTCTTTCTTTTCTCTTGACCATTATGTTCTACAGCTGGGGTGTAGGATGCCATTTCTCTAGCAACAAGGGATGTCTTTAAAAAAAACAAAACAAAAACAAAAAAAAAAGAGAAAAAATCAAACCAAAACAACTGTGTAGAATTTCTGATCCTCTCTATGTATTTATATCTTAAGATTTCACTTTCACATAAAATCTCAAACTAGCTGTCCACCCACTCTGCTGGGGAGTGATGTGTGTCAAATGAAGCATCTCCAAGCCCCAGAAGAAAATGCTATCTTTGTAAGCTTCTCTGCAAGACGTCCTCCTGATAGGATAGTCCCCTTTCACCCCCTCACTTAGGCTGCAGCAGTTTTCCCACCCAGTCTGCTCCTTTTCATGTTTTATTTTCTCAGGGCTTTCCCATTTCCATCCTTAACCTATGCACACTTTTTCCAGATGTATGGCAAACATTGCCTTTTCAGAACACAGTTCTAAAAACAAAAACATTCCAGGGGCTAATTTATCTCAGAACATTGATGTCTTTGTGTGAGCAGATACCAGATGAGTTCAGAAGCTTGGGGGAGGCCTCTCCTTCCAGCTTTTTTGGTAATATGAGTCAAACCCTTGTGTACTCAGCATGAAGAGGAAACCTGCTTCCTCTGGCCCCGGATGGGGCAGAAAAAAAAATGCAGCTGAGCTGATATTAGTCCTTATAATGTTTTAGTTGTTGATGTTGAGATTTTGTGATTTTATGATTTGGTAGAGCCATTCTGTAATGATTACAAGGTGTGTAATGCTTTGAATTCCTCTTAGCAAAATGCTTGAAGCTGATTTCAGTGACAGATTGCAAATTTGAAGTCAGAATTGGGTTCTGTGATTTGACCTTTCTTCTCTGATGGGGTGACCTGACCCCTATAAGAAAGTGAAGTGGTACCTATTGAGGCTGCAGGGGATCATGGCCCAGCTTTATGGAGGTACAAGGCTTTTTAATAAGCTGCTATTTTAGCTACTAGTAGAGGAGACTGGGAAAATTAAAGCACTGAGATGAATGTATGAGTTACATCTAGGCAGTAGCATGAAGTTTGTTTCTAAGAACATGAGTTCCTTAAACACCAGTGAGATGAGATGACCAGAAGTGAAGGGATGCCTTGAGATAAAGCTCCTAATAAAAACTCCTCTGTGTAGGGAATTTCTTCTGAAACTCCCAGCATGCTGGAGAAAGTGTAGCCTTCAAATTAATGTAATGAATCTTCAGTTATTTAGTGTTTTGCTATATGTAGAGATGCTTCTGAAAGGCATTTCAGTTAGCTTTTGCTTTTGAGGCTGTTGACTTCCCTTGAAAGCTAATCCAAGCCCTCATTTTGTTTAAACAACTCGTATGTTTTCAGATCATTACTTAGAGCTTTATGGAAAGAGTCTGAAATGGCTTTTGGCTGTGTTAACTGGTAATTATGCATTCCAGGAAATATCTAATGGCTCAAACCAAACCCAGCTGCAGCAGAAGACATGTTCATGATCTTAAACATCTTGGAAAGATGCATGCTGCAATAATGCGTCATGACAGCTAAAAACAAGGTCCTTTCCAGTCTTTGTCATTACTCAGCAAGATAGAGACTTAGCACTACTTGAATCATGTCAAGAATTATTTGTGTGTAATTTAGTTCACAACTGACACAAACGTTTATTGAATACACTCTTCCTACGTGTGATCCATCCTAGCAGAGCCTGAAAGCAAATGTACAGAACGTTTCCTTTCAAGCAAGCTTTTCTAAATGTAGATGAAAAGTGTCAGTTTCCAAGAAATGCTTTAGTAATAACAGGACAAACATATTAGGTAGCACAAGCTTCTGCATAGTTTTTGATCCCAGACTTTATATTGTGATAAAATGGAGCTGACTTTCCCTGCCCATTCATTCCTTGATCACAGCTCTGAGATTGACAGTCAAGTGGAGCCTTGTGTAGGTAGATGGATCGGGTGAAATCCAGGCAAAATACAGTATTTTCCCACCGAGTGCTTTGCTGCAAGCTGCCAGCCATTCATGAGACTAATTATCTTCAGTCTCAATCAGCTTGGATCAGGAAAGAAGTATTAATTGGGATCATCATATCTTCCTATGTCATGCACAAACTAGTACCACTTGTTCATTTTAATTTAACTTTTATTACCTAAACATTTTTCCTATGTGCATATGAAATCAGATGCAACATTTTCTTTGATTATACACTTACATTTATTTTGTTACACCTTCTTTGGATCTTCAGTTTGAACCTGAGACCTAGCTCTTCAGAGTTTTTGGGCGACTGTTCATACCGTAGAGGCATTACATGCAGGAGATTCTTCAAGAGCTTGGCAAGAAGCGTGAGTGATATTTGATTAGATGGATAGATTAGGTTAAACTACTCAAGTTTGTCTTGTCAATTGTAAACATTGTTTCATTCCCTCTCCACAGATAAGGGATGGATTTATATACTGTATACCATCAGATCAATATGCATTAAAGGCAGTCACTTAAAGGAAAAAAAGTAAGAAAGATGTTGTGTAATTGGCTCACTAAGGACTACAAATGAAATTATGGCAGGTTGTGGTTTCAGTAGTGTAAATTATCCACCGCCTTATTGATTATTAAGCATAAATGGAAGGGTAGTCTAATGTCATTACAGAATCACTTGCGAGATTTAAACTTCCTTTTCCAGAAGACTGATTTTTTTCTGACATCTATTTAAGACATGTTCAGTGCTTGTTCTTTAAAAAAATCCCCACCACTGGAGTTCCTTCAGAAGCAGGCTTCACTTCAGGTTGCTTTCATCCCTAGTCATGTTTATCATGTCCTGCCTGTGTAACTAAACATTTTTTTCCCCCCTCACTTAATTGGTCTATTCACTGTCTTTTTAAAGGGCTAAAGTGTAATTTCTTGGTCTAATATTCTTAAAACTGTTTCTTGAATGAAGTTTCCATTTTTGCCAATGTTTTCAAAGCCCAAAAGAAATCCATTGTGAGTTCCTGTGATCACCAAGGCCAACCAAAACCCAAACATTCATTCTTATTTTAGCTACTTTTAGAGAAATGTGGTTAATCAGGTATAAGAAGCATCACTTTTGGGAGGAATTCATAGGAATGTGCTAGAATGTCATGCAGATTAACCTGTGGGTTGATAAAAACACAGGTGCTAGATTTCACCTTCAGATGCGTGTGCACCTGAGAAGCAGATGGGATGCTGATTCACCAAAACTTCTTGTCAGAGTCTTATAGCTTATAGTTTTTACAGTTTGTTTGTAGCCATTAAGGATCATCCTTTCTGGTTGCACTTCTCTGAGCTGAGAAGGAGGAGGGATGCAATCATGATTCAGAGTGAGCAGGCAGGACCATCTGAGCGTTGTTTCTAACAGCTTTTGCTGCGCTGTTGCTGTCCTTACCCATCACCCTTACGTAAGATAATAGCAAAGCTGACACTGACCTTTCAGCATGAAAAACATAAACCAAACAAATGCTGTTGGAGAATCTTTTGGGTCCTGGACTATCAGACTGTAACTACAGTTTGGCATTGATCCTTTCCGTGTCTCTGCTTGCTGTAATTTCATTCATCATAAGCAAGGTTGAAGTTGTTGGGTAATAGAATAGGATATCTCCGCAGCTATCAGCAGGCAGTAGACTGTCTTCTGGGAAAGAAGTCAACTGCATTACCTTCTGACTGGTTTTCAGCCTGCCTGGCAGGTTTATTGCATAGCACCCTTGACTTCAGACACCAGATCTTGCATCCTCAACCAGTCTGGTGCATGAATGTCTGGAAGCTGGTCTTACCATGCTGATTCAGCCAGCTGGGGATGGAGTGTCTGTATGGCTGTACGAACCTGGAATCCAGCTCCCACAGCTGCTGAGATTAGATCAGCCTGAAGGACAGGACTGGGGAAGTGGAGTCTGCATGTGCAATGAGCGCCCCGTCAAAGCGGGTTGGATCATTTTTATTTTTCTGATGTTGCAAACCTAGAAGTGCTAGGGAATATTACATTGCTATCAGAAAAATATACATTCTTCACTACAGATACCATTAAGCACAGTGTCCTCTAAGGCTTGAATTATTTTATCTAATATACCAATTTAATTTTAAATTGACTGCTTGGATAAGAAATTAAAGATTATGTGTTTTCTTTACCTGTACTAATGAATATATTTTCACACTAAGGATGATTGATTTTAAACCTGGTCTGCTCCATTAACCTGTGCAGCACATAGCATTAATCCCAAACTTTTTCAGTACTTGATTTTACAATTGAAAAATAAAAGTGTTTGTCTTGCAGGAGAATATTATTGGTGAGTTAATAAATATTTCAGATGCTGAGCCAAAACTCCATCTGGAAGTATCTGAGCACTAATGTCTGTGATTTATTTATATATATTTTTTAGTGGTTTTGGCATTTTTTTGGCAAGAACAGAAGTGATAATAGAATTGAGAGCACTGTAGCCAGATTGCTCCTGGGGGAGGGGAGAAGTGCTTTGGTTTCTATGTTGTTGCTGCTGTTGTGAATCTGCTGACGTCCCTGGAATCTCATGGGGGTTGTTTTGAGTTTGAGGGATACAATTAAGATTAAAATCTCGTTCATCATCACAGCATAGTCCTAGAGGCAGTCCCTAGGCCAAACAGGCCCAAGGGATGTTTCATCCAAATTGTGCTTTTATGCCAGGAGAGGTAGAGAATAACTGGCTGGACAATAAATGTTTTGTAACAATTAAAACTGTTTATCACTCCTGGAAGTGGCTTGGCATAAAGACAGGTGGATATCACTGTCACCATAATACTTACACTGACCAAGGGGGGGACATTCTGGGTGTCTAATAGGATATCCATCTCCCATGGTGACCAGGACTGAGTCCTGATTAAGAAGCTGGGACCCAGATCAGCATTTTTTCAGTGCTGTTGGACAAGCCATGTCTCTCATTGTTCCTTAATACTTTCTTATTTCTTGAGTTTGCCAAGAAGTAAGTAATTCTTACTTGTCAGTCTTGGGGGAAGTGATGGATTTAATTTTAGGACTTGTCAGTAAAACAGCAATTTCCGGTTTTCCACTAGGAAATACTGTTTTTCATTGAGTACAGCTTTCTCTGAGAATGTCTAAAACTTTTATCAACTGTTCTTACAGACAAAAGTCTAGGTGGAAACAATCAGCTGATGAACAGAGGATCTGCACACCTTTGGCCGTGTGAGAGATCTGCAGGAAAAGCAGCTCTAGATCACAAATGGAGTCAAAACCATTCATTGCTAAAAAGCGAACATCAGACTGGGCATATGAACAAAGCTGTAGTTTGGAAGGCACAAGGGTAAACTGTAAGGATTTGGCTTCCAGACCTAAGTACTTCTGAGCTCGTTGCTTGAGTGACTGCTAGCCCAACTGAAGAGAGCTAAGAAAAGAGTTTAGGAGATAACCTACAAAACCGGAATGAAACAACAATGTTTTACATCACAGAAGATGAAGAGAAATACGCCAACAGTTTTTTAAGACATAAAAGGTTGCTGAGGAGGAGGGTGTAATCTGTTATTTGTTTACATGGTGGGTGGAGCAAGAAGCAATGGGTTTAAACTGCACAAAGAAATTCCCCCTGAGATCTCTTTTAGCCCTGTTTGTTGTCTATGATGATATAATACTATAAATATTCTAAGCTACATCAAATGCAATTGCAAATGGAGTCCTCCTTTCAGATAAATGTGAGAAATCAAGGAAGCTGATAAAAAAAACAACCAACCCCAACAACCAAACAAAAACAACAAACAACCCACCCCAAACATAACACATCACCACTAAAACAGCAACATGAAAATCTCCTGGGGAGTTGAAACTATGTGGTCCTGGAGCTTTGAAAGGTGGTGTTTTGAGTAGGGAGGTGAATACATTTGTGGGAGAAATTAGGGGACTCAAACAGATTCAGAGAAGCAAAAAATCAGGGCTGTCCAGAGATGAACTCTCAGGAAGTGGGTGAAGGCTTCTGAGCTGAGATCCAGCTCAGACTTGCAGAAGTGGTGAAGCTACTGGTGATTTGCTTTATGTTCTCATAGGGAAAATTCCCTCCTTAATAAGTAAGGAAGAGAAATCAACAATAAAATCCTAATTCTTCTGATACAATCCTTACTAATTTATAAAATATAAAAAATGTGCATGATATGCTTTATTTATAATTACTCTGGTCAATAGTGAGTATAAAATTATTAATAAAATATTCAGAAATTATTTTAGTCCCACTCAGAATGGGGAGAAATTTCCTAATGAAAAGCACTTCTGGGCATGTGTTTTATTTGTTGTGCTTTTTATTGACGTACCATAACTAACTAGGTATGGCACAGAACTACTGACTGTACTCGGTATTTTGATATATCAAGTGAAGGTGTGGGAATAATATCTGGATCAAAGCCTTTTTAGAGCCTTTTACTACACAAAAATGTCACGGGCTTGCAGCAGTTAATATGATTTTTGGGTTACTAAGAGACTTCGAGAAAAAGACGTTTCTTTCCAATAAGGCAAAGACTGATAAACTACATATAATAACTAAAAATCTGATAAACATGCTTAACTTCTGTGCAAGGGTAGGTCTGGTCCACATTGCAGTTTGTGTTTCAAATGCCCCCAAAGACCAAGTCCTGAATCTTTATTTTTGCTAAGTGCTAGTGATCATACTGATCCTAAATTAAAGGATCTTTTTCTCTCTTGTCCTCTTTCTACTTCAGGATTATACATAAATCATAACGTAGATGTAGTTCACTGTATAAATTGTAGGAGATGTGTTATATCAGGTTACTTCTGTGTTTGAGAAGAATATTCATATATATTCTGATAAACATGAGTAATCAAATCTCATGCTTCAGGGCACTGCTTGATCACTTTCTATCACAAAAAAGCCATTGTAGCACAGCTTCCTGGAAAGCATTGTACAACAGACTTGATTTCATCTCCCTGATAAATGCTTCATTCAGTAGAATAATGGATGAGAAAGCATGTGTTTGTAAACAAATGAACTTTATTCAATATAAAAGACTACAACCCTCAGCAGAAATACCGGGTCCCTGGCAGTCTAAGACACAGACAGGGTTATTAACGTTATTTGGGATGTTCTTAGAGATAAGGGAATCTATGCAATTAAAGTCAGCGAGAAGTCTGATGGTCCTACTTCCAGTTGAAGCTACTATTCAGTTAATTTCACTAGGCAAATAAGCACACTAACAAAAAGAGGAATATTTCCAACTGATAACCCTCACCATTAAATCCTGAAGAAATATATGAATATTGACAGTGAGGTGTTTCCTACTTGGAATTCATAACTGGGAGCAGAGTGGTGACCTACAGGATATAGACTGAGGAGCTGTGGGTGAGAAAATCACAAATGGATAAGTTATTGCTCTGTAGAATATACCATTTGTCAGAGCATGTCACCCGTGTTTAGAATTATCCTTTTTATGATGACTATAAAATGATTTTGGTTATGATACTGCTTACCTTTTTATGTAGTATTAATTTATTTTTTGTATAAAATTAGCCCTAAACTAGCAAGTCTGCAAGAAGTCCTACAATACTGGATTATTAAGACTTTTTATAACAATTTCCTTCACATTGCATGTCTTTCCTAGCAAGCATTAGGAAAGATCATGACCTGTCTCTGCAAAGTTGTCAGAATGAGTTCTATAAATTATTTTTTTTAGGGATTTAAGAATTGTTTTAGTGGAAATATCAATCCTGGAGATGTCTCCTGCCATGGATAATGGTGGAAATCAGAAGTTTAATGTACTCCCTCCGACTTCTACTCTCACAATCCACCTAACTGCAATACTTCATCAGGGTAAGGTATTTCCTTCTGACCCCTTTTTATGCTTTGGAACACTTACCTACAGAAACCAAACTACAAGGCTGGTCAGTGTCTGTAAAACTTGATGTTAATATTAGTACATGTGTAATTCCTTTCAATAATGCACCCCAGTAATGTTTGGGGACAGTGAATTCCACAGTTCAATTATATATTATACTCATGATGATGTCTGTGGTTGAGGCTCGTTTATAGTTTTACTGTTTAAAATTTGCTCACAAATGGCACTGTGAAGGAAATATATTTTGTGGTACGGCACCAACGAGGAAAAAACATAAAGTAGAAGAGACCGTAGGCAATTACAAACAAATGCAGCACCATCCCCAGCTCCTTGTCTCAGTTAGGTTTCAATATATTTTGCTTCTCAAAGATGTTGAGACTGAGAAGAGATTTCTTTTAAGGCTCTGACAATGACTGAAAGATCCTGTTATAAGCCTGAGTACTGAAGAAAGGTCTTGGGGCTTAGGGAAAGACAGATCTATCTTCATAAATACTGGATGTATATCTCCTAATCATGTGGGAAATCATAGGTTATTTTGTCCAGATGTTGCTAGTCATATCACGTTTAAAAGTAGTCCTGCACAGGTTCTTATTCAGAGCAGCTCTGCTGGTCTCGTATCACTCTGATGCTGCAGCTAGGCTTGTTTGGCAATGGAGTTCTCCAGCTAGTTAATTCCTACCGAATGGTAGGACTTTGTCCTCAGATGTCACTGCTGATGTCCATTGATTAATTTTACTGTAGAGCAAGACTATTCCTTGATGGTGACTGTAGAGGAATGAAGGCAGGTTAATTAACACCGATAATATACAGCTGTGGGCTGGCTTCAGGGGCGGGGGGGTTGGCTGGTGTGGATAAGGGGTAGCTGTGGCTGGTTCTGGTAAGCGGTTGGGTGGTCAAGGAAGAGAGAGCAGCCAAGGCAGAGAGGGGAGGAGAGGAAGAAGCAGAGAGAAGAGAGAGTGCATGCCCTGGATGAGGTGAGACGAGGAGAAGGCAGCAGAGGGACTGTATGAAGAGTATGTTGGTATGTGGTGGTAAAAGACCTTGTTGTAGCTGGCTAGTTTGGAGAGTGCTGCAGCAGGTGACCAAGTGAGCTGGGGCTTTTTCTTGAGTATGTGGTTGGTTTTAATTGTATAGGTTTAGACTTTACATCTCAGTGCCTCCTGGAGGAATAGCTTGGCTGGGCTCCTGTTTCAGGGCTCGTGAAGTTCCCCCTCCACCTTGGTGGCCTTACCAAATGGCTACCCTCACCTGGTGCAGATAAACAGGGTCTCCCCCCCTCTGCTCCCAGTGAACCCCATGTTGTTGCCCAGACACACATGGATGGGTGAGAGTCACTGGCCACTGTTGATGCAACGATGGTGCAAATTGCACAGCCAGCATTTGTTTGGTGTGTGCCCTGCGTGAGTAGTAGGAGGAACTGGGAGAGCCTGACGTGTCTTGCCACCAGTCAGAAAATCTTTCCTATATCAGAAATGGCAATTTAAGTGAGTTGAGGTCTGATCATGTCTTCCCTGCTGATTGCAAAACCAGATTATTCATTGCCTCTATCCTTTCTGGCTTTATGTGGCTTCAGATCAAGTGCTAGCAAAGGGCTATACTGTTCTCCAGCCACTGCATGACAAAACTAGATGATTCAGGCTCTGAATTGTGAAGCTGTGGTTACCTTGATAACACTGTTCATTGGAAGCTCCATTCATTATAACATTGTCAGCCTTTCCAGATTTTTCCTTCCCCCAAAATTTAAAAGCATCTTTTCTTTCAGCCTCTTTGAAAGACTGATTTATTATCTGCTGCTCATGTTGAGATTTATACTTCAATTACTACAAGAAATACACTCCTATGGTTAATATTGTGAAGTATTAGACTAGTTTCATAGATGTTTAAAGCTAATAGCTACCTGTTAGTCATGTAAATATGATCAACACTGATCATATTTACTTATAGTTAATTATAACTTATCTTAAAAAAGCTAGCTTGCTGCCATAAATAAAGTACGTTATTTCTATTTTCAGTGTGTATCTTCAACTTTCACTAACTCCTCTGTTTTTATCTGATTAGTCATTTAGTATTTTTTTAAGGTCCTTAAACACTGTAATAAGACACCTGCTGTTTGATAAAATAAAGAGATGGACCTCTGTATGCATTCCTTCACTATATATATTTTTTTAACCTCTTCTGTATGTTTTCCTCAATGTCCTGTATAAATAGTAGATCTTGTTGTAGTTTAATATTAATCTTACCAATTCCTTACTTGGGAGAGAATATTCAGTCCTACTTGCTACTCCTCTACTTACATTTTCTAGGATTTAATTACACCTTGTTCCAGTGGCATTATGATGAGTTGAGAACCGTCTACATCCTTTACTTGTCTAGACAGCTGGGTGGAAAGCAGAAGAATCATGCCATAAGGAATTCAGTCATGTACAGTGCTTGAGCAGATTGGGACCCAGAATCTGACTGTGCTTATGAATGTTGCTGTAATATAAATAATACTTAGTAAGTCTTACCTTGCTCCCAAATCTGCAATCCTGCAAAAAAGTAAAATGTTTTTGTCTGGCAATATTCCACTTGATGAGCCCTTTCTGTATTTCTCAATGATCTTTTCAATAGGTAAAAAAAAAAAAATAAAATCATGATTTCTCAGGCTTTATTTCTCTAAACAGCTATTTTGCCTTTGTTTCCAGTCCCAAACAGGCACTATGTATTGAAGTTATGGGTCACGGTTTCTAGGGTGTGGCGGTTGTTTTTCTTTTACTAGTGATTTTTTTACATGAGGGAGAAATTAAGAGAAAAAAAATAAACCCTGCTTATTTGTATTAAGCAATTGAACAGCACAAACTATGTTACAGAAATTTCCCTGGAGCTAGAGGTATTTCAGGAGGTATGTAAAAGTGTTTAAGATTCAGGTAGGTGTCTGTCTCTCTTCTTCAAAGATGTTAAAAGAAACAGGCTGACTAACCAGTAGGTGTAGCTTAGTCACAAAATCCTACGTGTAGTAATCATAACTCTAGACTCTTATTCCACTGTCTATTTTCATTAGTGCAATCAACTCCCCTGCACAACAGGATTTAGAGGCAAACTATATTTTGTAAAGAATTTTCAAAATAAATATGTTCTTTTCACTGAAGTGTCAAAGTTGAAGAGTTTATAATACCATGATGATCCTTAAAAATACAATGTGAAATAATCCAAAAAGGTGGTATCTTTTTTGCATATGGAGCTCCTACCTCAATTAAAATTAAGAATCTGATTTGACTTTCTTCCCTTCCTCTGAAAATACTCTTTGAGATTTGAGACCAAAGTAGTCTGGGTGAAAATTAATTTCCTGATGGAATTGTCATGAAAAGTTTTACTTTGGCTTTCCAGCACTGAGATGTCTCCAAAAGTAATATTCTTTACTAGAGATCTATTTGAGTTTAAGTTTTATACAATTAGCAACCCTTTTTCTGTGATAATGTGTTATACACAAAGATGTTCAGGCCCAAAGAAGGGGTTGTGTGTCCCAGAACATATCCAAAAGATGTTGCAGAAGGACTCGGTTCTACAGACTCCCAAGCATGAGTAGCTCCATAGAGCTGTGTGACAGGATGCATTCCTGACAAGCAACAGAGGATTTTATATGTAATTCAAGAATAATCTTATTTTAAATCAATATTTAAACTCTAGCCTCAAAAATTCAAAATGAGTGAAGCATTTGTATGCTCTTACATGTTTGAGTAATGAGATTAAAATTCATTTTACAGATTGGGTAAATGAAGCGCACAAGTATCAGGTATGTGATTTAGAAAATGTTAAGTCTACTAAACTCTAAATCAAATTTGAGTTAGGCTTCATCATGATCTTAGTGGGCACACTCAATAATGTTATAAGTTGTTCAAACTTATGGAAAAAAAGGTCTATGCCACAGCTAGAGATAGATATTTTTAATTTTTTTTTTCTTGAGGGAACAAACCAACTATCATTTTCTTCCCAGATGGGCCTTCCTGAACTGCATTTTATTTTGGTGTGTCTGTATCAGAGTTCAGATCAATCAAATGGGTTTTGGCTCTCAAAATATGAAATAGAATCAGCATCATAAAAGATTTTGGCTGTCACATACACAGCCCTAGTTAGTATATGCTTGATTGAATTTAAGTACCAAAAAGGCTGGGAAACACACATAAACCCCAATAGCTGTACCAATGTGAAACAGCCCCAGTTCAACAAATACTAGAAAACTGGAATTACCACAGATGTAACCAATGTTGACCCACAACTGTTCTGAAGATATCTAAAGCTGTCTGGCTTTAAAAAGAAGTCAAGCGTAATTTAACTAGGAAAACCCAATGCTGAGTTGCTAATCACTCCACTTATTTGAGGATGTGCAGCTCTTGGGAACCTTTAGGAGTTCCCATCAGGGACTAAGACTGATAATAGCCCATGAAATAGCTCACGGGATTCCTAATGGGATGTGGGGTACTTTGCCTGATGAAATTCAGTCTATGCCCTTTATGACTGGTTATCATATCATGCAGTAGTGGTTAAGTGCCTAGCATGCAGGAGATTAATTACTGCCTTTCAATTAAATACATTCCCAGTGAGTGGACACAGTTTTTACCCAGAGTAATGGGGGTTACAACTGGTAAGTTGTTGGGGGTTTTTTAGACCCTGGGAACTTAGGAAACCAAGAATGAAAGGGACATCGTGGCTCATTAAACCAATCCCTTACTTTGTTAGACCATCTGTATCTTGATTGGTGTTTTTTTTAAAAAAAAAATCAAATCCCATATTAAATCTGGGTTTTTGTGCTCAGCTAAAGAGATGTTGTTATAGAAGAACAGTTGAATAGTGAGAACATGATGCAGGTGGCTTTTTGACCATTAGAAATCTAGTCACATAATAAATTTGTTCAGTGTATAAACCGCTGACTTCTCTGAGCTTAATCTTTTACTTGAATAACTCTTAATCCTCCATAGCGCTTAACTCATTTGCTCTATTTATACATGGCAAAAATAGCTTCTGCAAAAGTGTTTTTTTGGTGGACTATGAAAGTAAAACTCTTTAATATTCTATATTTTTTCATTCTTTCAATACTCTCAGACTTTTAGTTTTTCTGAAAACTGGTGATAAAACATATCTTGTATTCTAGATGAGATCTTAGTGTCTTCAGTTTATTGGAAATATTACTTGATATTCGCTAAACTTATTTTTTTTTTAGGTATCAACACAGGTCTTGCAGTCAGTCTCTAATTTGCTCTGTTTTTCTTAAGACTTTTATCTGCTGCAATTTCAATGCTAAGAACTTTCAGGTTTAGTGTAGACAAGTCTTGATCTGGTCCTGAAGTAAGATTCACTGCATGACCATGTGTTGCATTCTGTGGAAATGCATCAAATTAAGTTTTACTGCAATTCCCAAGGTCATCCAGTCCTGTTGTGTGTCATTCTGATGTTTATTTAGCAAAAATATTTACCTGCTACTGAATATTGGGAGTATATGCATATGACAACTTCTACAACAGAGAACTTTTTAATAGCCGAGGTTGGTGATTGGTGATCCTTTTTCATATATGTAATCCTGTGGGTGGTTTCATTATAAATCTATCCATGAGGCTATTTCAATATCATAACAAATGTATTTATCTAGAATGAATGCAGGGATCATTATATATAGTGAAGCATATCTATAACCATATGAGTGGATTTATATACACACATATGCTGTATATATAGTTGTTTTTCAATTCTTACATTCCCAACTATAAGCTCCCTCTTGTCATTTTATGGATTAGATTACATCTTGGGTAATGCATTTTGCATGTAGCTGTGCCCTTCAGTCTATAGTACATTTTTAGGAGTTGTGTCATAAGTTATTTGACTGTTTTTCACACTACGTTTTGACGGATGAACTGAAGAACACAAAGGTAGCCTTGCCACATAATAAAATAGTTAACAATGGATTTTAGATGTAAATATACATAGGGATAATAATGCTATGTTGATTGCTATGATGATTTCTTTTGCTGAATATGAGGAAAGGATGTCAGCTCTAACATGTTTAATGGCTTTCTCACTGAAGTAGAAAATAAACTTTAATCCTAGTTTGTGAAGAGAATGCCAAAACACATGTAATGATAAACAACGTAGTGGTTATAATAAAGGGAATAGGTCAGTGATACGGGCTTGATCTACTGGTGACCTGGATGCAGAAAAACATGATGCAATTGCAAATGTAGGATCCTTCTTATAGGAACAAAATACTTAGCTTACATGTTCAGAATGGGAGGGATCTTTTATGGGAAGTAACAAGGTTCAGGTCTGTGTAGAATGGAAAATACTTGTATTACAGTATAATTTCCTATAGCTTACATGGCATCTGTGTGATATCATCCCTGAATGCATGAGGATAAATCAGAAGGTTATTAGAAAAACCTGACAAGAATGGTAAAACATTGGCCTTGAAACTTCATCTCCTCAAAGATATTCTGGGTAATAAATAGGAGGGGATATTTCTTACTCTCCAGCTTTCTGATGGAGACCTTTTTTCCAAAGCTGATGGAATAGACCAGAAATGGATGATTTGTTAAGATCCAGCTTAGAAGACTGAAAACAGAAGTTTCATGCTCCTGCATGCTGGCATGGATTGAGACAGGACCTACAGTAAGCTTGCTATTACTTGATCATTAAGAGGGCAGAAAATACCAAAAGTCAGTCAATTTAATCTGGAAATAATGTTAATATATGAAGAAAAAGCTTATTACAGAACTGATTTATATATATATAGGAGTATTGCATAGTGTAGCAGAAACAAAAGATCATCCAAAAATAGTATTGTTTTTTAGTTAAGGAACAAAACAACCATATTTAAACAACGTATTAGGCATATGTATGTGTAACAGTATCTTGGCAGGTAAAAGGAAGCTCTCTGCTCCCAGAAACTCAGGTGGAAGGTGATTGAACCATGAGGTCTCATCCCCCCTAAAACGGGGAATAGGTTGATCACATCAAGAATGTGGAAAAGCAAGCTGGAAAGTGGCACCTAGCCAGAGACTGTAAAGGAAATCCTTGTAACCAATCAGCTGAACATGTGCCTAAGGCCAAAAGGCAAAGAAAATCTGTAGATGTTCAAAGTCTTTACAGAGGGGGGAAAAAATCGATATTTTTTTGGTAGGAAAAGAAAAACATGCCGCTTGCTAATCACCATAGTAAACAGGGAGTTAAGGCTTGGAATTTTCCTTTTTCCTTAGATCTCTATGGCTACTGTGTTCAAAATAAGATTCAATTTAGATTTCACAAACAACCTCTTGCTGCCTAGTGAAGTGTTTGATATATTTTAAAATAATTCACTTATCTGAAGTCTAATATGAACTTTGTACCTCCGTATCAGATTGATATTTATAGAAAATTTTACACTGTGTGCTGACTAGGCCTCTTTCAGCATTCACGTGATGTAGTCATCTACACTTGTGAAAAGCAGAACGCCAAAATGTTGGTTCATTTTACATCCATATCACAGTCATCATTTCTATGGATGGCTGCTTACGATTCAAGGCAAGTAAGAACTGGGACATGCAAAAGCCTTTTTGTCCTGCTGATCCGAATAAGTTTATTCCTTCAGGGCTACAGAAATGTTCAAGAAGTTAAGTGTTCGCTCAGAACAGAAGTTCTGTAGGCTGCGTGGGGGCAGAAAGTACCAAGGAATGTTTCATATCAAATTTACACCCAACAGAGTGGGGATGAGTAATTGTTAGGTGAGAAGTTGCTGTAACTTTGTGTTAGCAGTTCTGAGTTCAGCTACAACACATCAATGGAGAGCTGACTAAGTGACTCAGAAAACTGGTAATGGCTTATACAATCATTTCTAGGTCAACAGTTCGTGTATATTGAACATTATTGTTGTAAGTCATCACTAGCTGATGACTCTTCTGTGGTCTCTGAATTAATTGTTACACTGTATTTCTTTTAGTGGACAGACCACTTAAAAGGACTGCTATGGCAGGCCTGGTTTGGCATAGCTGCTCATTACTGCAGCAGAAACTAAGACCTGAACATGTATGGAAGATATAACTGCCCTGTCTGCCCTAGAAATAGCTCTTTTGTAGCAGAAATGAGATGTGTGCAGTGTAGCACAGAAAAGGTAGTACTGAGAAGTATAAAACCAGCTGAGAGCACTGACCCATCTAGCCTGATACGCTCTGCAAGAAACCTAAATTCACAGTTTTCCCTGAACTGACCTTGGTATCTTGCATAAGTGAAAGCCAGACAGACATTCAGAACCAGAACCACCCTTGTAAGATGCTTTCTCCTTTCTGTTGGCTAGTGGAGGACTGAAGGCTCTTTATTTTGAGTACATTATTAAAATGCTTGAGGCTGAATGACACAAATCAGGTCTGTCTGAATCTGAAGAATCACGTTGCTTCCTCTAGCTGTTTATTGCCAAATGAAATTTCGTCCAGTGCTTTTTCACTTTCTAAGAACAGTGTGCTTCATTTCTAGTTGGAATTTGCCTGACTTCAGCTTGCAGTCATTAGTTACCATCACCTTTACCTGAGAGTTCAGACAGGTCTTTAATTATCAAGTATCGCCTTGCTGTGAAAATTACTGTGCATCATAGGTAGGTTAATTGAATGGTTGTAAATGTTGGTGATCCATCAATGAAGAATTATGTTGTGCTTGAATTAGAACTGGACTATAACAGTGACTTCGGAATGCTGAAATCTTTCTTAATACTTTGAAATTATCTAGTAACTTCAGAAGAACTAGTTGTCTAAGGAAACTGGGTTGTCTGTGGATACATAAATAATAGCAAATCACTGATACTGAACTTTTTATACTGCAGTCCCCATTTCTGTTGCCGTGTCCGAAAATAATTGTTAGTGTTATTGTGCAAAAATTAGGTATTTGATAATTTTAAGATGGGTTTTATTAATGTTGAAAAAAACAAAAAAATATTTGTTTTACAGGCTTTTTTGTTTTCTGAATTGTTGTCCGTTACTGTAAAACTTAAAAGTCATGGTGTTGGATTAAAGAGAAACAGTTCAAACTAGTGATATGGCCAGGCCTTTTCCCAGTATTCCAATAAAGTAGCTTTTACAAAAGATTATACTGCTTTTATTTAAAAAAATATTTGTCATTTGTACGTACTGTACATTGCTGAAAAAGCAAACAAGAGCAAGACAGGCATTTTTGATGTTATTAGAAGCAGAAGTCCTAAAGGAGGGATTTTCTGTGGTTCATAATTCATATTTTCAGATTCAATATTGTTTATTAGCTCGGGAGTGGCAGGGAACTGATAGCTTTGGGCATCTGTGTACTTCAAACATCTGGACCTCCTGAGGACCACCCACTTCTACTTAGACATTATGCCTGAACTAGGCACTTCAAAAATTGTGTTCCTGGCTCTTTATTTACACTTTGAATTTCCATGAAAAGGCTTAAATTAATTGGGTAAGACTTTTCTCTTGCATTCAGATTGGGTCTATATGCATCTTCTGCCCACAAAGCAGTGTCAGCCCAATATTCTCTGAAGGCTAAATTCATTCTTCCCTTAAGTATTAATTATACAGGTGTTAAAGCCCCAATGTGACTAACGAATTTGAGCAGGTGGAAAGGGGGGAAAAAAAAGCATTTGGAAAAATAAGAAAGCTCAAGAAATAAGTCCACAGTTTAGCTTGTGATAGAAAAAATGGAAAGAATCATGGAAAATAAATGCAGTGTAAACCTGTCCCCCATATTCTTACAGCTGTGGAAGATCTGCATTTATTTCCTTAATGCCATCCTGAATTGTTAGAGATTGGGGATAGTTTTAAATAATGCGTTTTTATGTTACACCATGCAGAATGATGTGAAGACACCGTTGAAGAGGGAAAATTTTTTTACTATTAATCTTCAAGAAATTATGGTTTTGAACTATCTCAACAGTGTTATTGTATGTCTATGATAACAGATGCTTAGATGATCTTAGAAGCAAAAGCTGGGGTTTGCACACATGTGGAGGCATGTTCGCTGTCAATATGTGTGTGTGCATTTTAATACTGATTAGAAACTTCAGTGTTTATTGAAGTCTTGGAAAATGAAATGGTTTTCTTTAAGGAATAGAGTTCACATAAGTAATAGTATTTATCTGAATCAATGGTGCTAAAGTAATGGGAAAATCTCATTTTCACCCTTTGGGGTACTTCTGACACCGGTTTATCTGTTACAGACATATAGCCTAGAGAAAAGGACAAAGACTGTCAGTTTGGCAAAACCCCTCAAGCAATCTAACCAGGTCTAAATTGAAGTTCTGATGGCACTAGGAAGTGCCAGCGTAAGACAGGCATCACTGGACTCTCACTCCATACTTTACCATGAGTGGTTAAGAAGTTCATGAGCATCTGGTAGAGGGATGAAATTGCTGATGCTGTAATTACCTTTTGGTGCTAGTTAAATGAACTGGGATTATTATTTTTTTTTTTTTTGGCTTTGAAAGCAATGGCCTTTGGGCAGTAATATGTTAGAATCGCATCTAAATGCAGGAAACTAAGCAGAACCAGAGTTTGTAATTCCTCTGTCTCAGCACATGTTTAAATGTATATGCTTTACTAAATAAGGATGTCTTTGCTAATTTGAGGTGTAATGAAGAATACAAATTTTAACGAATGGTGTGGGGTGTGTTTTTTTCCTCCTCCCCAAATGTATTATTCAAAACACTGTATTTTTCATTGTTCACCAAGCTGTACAGCAATCAAAAACTATAAACATCTTCCTGCTAGAATGATACATTTATATGCAGAATATTTAAAGCTTTGTTGTTTTTTTTTTCCCAGTCTAAGTCTCAATGCATAGAGATTTGGTAACTTTTCTTCACGAACTATTGCATATTCTAGTAGAAGTGACTTTGACACATGGGTTTTCCCTCTCAGTTCTGTCCCATTAAGATTAGTTTTCCAGACTTTAAAGCGGGAAGTGGGGTAGACTGTAAATTCATATACATAGGCTTAACAGCTATAATAGTTCCTGCAGGAGCTAGACCTTTAGCCTAAGTCTGTAGGTGTCTAAAACACATAGAATGTTATATCTCAATTTTCTTATTACATACCTTAGTCAACCAATACATGTGGGTGTTCACAGTGTAAGATTCTTGTTGGTACAATATTTAATAGATCACACTTGGAGGTGTTTATTATTACTGTTGCCATATTTAGAATTACACGAAGGGAGCATAATTTCTTCCTTGCAGCTCTGCCTCATCAGATGTCTTTTGTTAGACCAGTTACTAGAATTGGAAGCATCAGACAACTTTGGGTGCATATAAACTTATTTGGCTATAATCTAATCTTAGACCATCAATTCAACAAGTTTCCCTCCTGACTCAAACTCCAGGGCCACACTCCACAGGAGAAGTCCCTCTGTCACTGTTTGGCTGCCGTGAACCCCACATATCTGAAAACACACCTGTTATCCTCTGGTGTAAAAGGCAGCACAGAGGTTGCAATGGAAACATCTCTCCGGGGGGGGGGGGGGGGGGGGGGGGAAGTGTGAATATTTAGAATACATGGAAGATAGATTATTTTTTTTCCCTGAATGTTTTGCACACACATGCTAAAGTGTGTTTATAGCAGCCAAAATTCTCAGACCTAATTTACACTCAGCTTGAAAACAACTAATAAATGATCAGACAGGAAGCTCTACCCTGCTGCCACAAGAATGTGTTGCTCACATGTCTTCATTTAGAGAGCTCTTTTTTTGCCTAGAGGCAACAAAGTAGGTTTCACACTGTTATTAGTATACAGTGAGATTTAAATAGTCCACTTCGCCCTTTTCTATGTATCATTTAGTTTAGCTGTGAGCAGTGCTGAGGTCTTTGGTAGAGTGGGGAGACCCTCAAAATTTACTACGCTTCTGAAACAACACAGTGGAATAGGTAACTGACAGCTGCTATATATACAGTGCTTAAATGTAGGCACGAAGTGCCACTTACTTGCTTTGTTTTTTCACTTTTGTGAAGGCAGCAAAATTATTTCAACCTGAAAAAAACCCAACCCATTTGTATATATATACACAAACACCACCTAAACCTCTCTGACTTGCAAAGCTAAGTTGGACTTGCCATTTTGACTTCTTTATGATTCACTTGGTCTTTTTGAGGTTTAGTGTGCGCTTCAGTTAGTAGCACTGGAACACTTCCCATGAAATTGCCCAGTTCATATTAGCTCTTCCTCTTCCAGATGAAAGGTTATTTTTTCCCCACCTTTTAGTCCTCAAGAATCCAAAATTTTATGTCATTTTACTGAAAATTTTGATATTTAGTGGAGTCTTACAACATATATTTTTTTAATATCTTCATAAAAAGCAGTTTTGAGTTAAGGAGAAGGGAAGGAGGAGCCTGTCCTTCAGAAAAAACAGGCTCTTCAGACGAGCGGCAGATCGTACCAAGGGCATGTTCAGTTTGGCTTGTTTCCTGGGTATGAGATGGAACAAGCCATGTTGCTTCAGGCAGATGAAAGCTGGGAAGGAGATGGGGGTTGTTCTGACCCCAGTTTCTGCTTGTCAAAAATGTGTGATTTGTTCTCTATTTAAATATATTATAAAGAGCAGAGGGGGGGCGGGTGAAAAACGGAGGAAGAAAGCCAAAACAAATCAACCATTTTTCTGGCAGGTTAACCACCAAGTCTCATTATGAGAATGCAAGGTTGGTATCATACTATAATAGTCACTGCAGAATGAAAATGTGCCTTTTGCTGAGAGTGTCCGATTTGTTTTAAAGGACCTGTGCCCAAAGAGACACTCCAGAAAATAGTGTAATACTGCAATCTTAAGGCTAAAAAAATATTTTAACAGAAACTTCATTCTTCAGCGTTAACAAACTTTTAACACTACTCTAAGGAGCGGGCTGTAAAAAAATAAAATGTGATATGCATATCTCATTTTGATCTCCTTTCTAATTTAATTTATAAAACCAGTGTTCAGACCTACCATGGGATGGGCTGCACTTCTTTCTGAGAGAGTTCTGAGAGATTGCAAGCTTCAGGGTCAGACCCCCAGGTGTATTAGATTGCCACTGTCCTCTCTATTCATATTCAGTAGCCCTTATTAAATGAGATGCATCAATCTCTGCCGGTATCTGAACTACAACTCTTACAAGTTATTGGGGAAGAAAGTTATTTGTTCTGAATATAGCTCCCCCCTGGGAGATATAGAGGTTAGTGTTTAATAATCCTTATGTATTTAGGGTTCAAGTTTGCAGTCTTTGCTTGAACAAAACTTCTGCTGAAGTCACTAGCATTATCTTGCAACTTAAGAAATAAAATAGTTGTTAAATTTAACATCTATTTCTTGAAAACCTGTACAAATTGTCAAGCTAACAGCATGAACAAACCCTTTTATCCTAGGAGAAATCTCGTTCTCCCCAGAAATCTCAGGGTTACAGGTCATCTTTGTCTCTTGTTAATTTATGGTCTGTATCTTATCCTCTGTATATATTAAGCGATCCAGGTGAAGTCATTAGGAAGTAAGGATATTAGAAATGTTTGACTAAAGCTAAGAGTTTGTAATTGTATTGCTTCCTGTTAGAGGTGTGAATGACAACTTTGCTCAAACTCAAGCATTGTTGGGAAATGTTGGTAGCTGAGCATATCCATCTTTAGTTCCAGCATGTTCTGCTGTATAATGCTTTGTTCTGTATCTACCTGCAACTTGAAGAGAAAGGGCAGGAATTTGGTGGAAAGATACAGTAAATGGTTAAATATTGGCAGTCAGAAAAGTAAAAACAGGTGAATAATTTTCAGATAAAGTAGTTCTACTGGACATTTCCTAATCTCTGCAAGAGATAACTAGTGAATTCAGTTACCTCATGATACTGAAAATCAGTTCAAACTTCAGATCTGAAGCTCAGCCTGAACCTAAAGCTTCCAGACACTTGGGAAAATAACAGACTGGATGTGTTCATATATTATTTGGAGATCCTCCTGTTTAATAAAGAGACTTAAGCACAATATTGTAGTAAAATGAATAAGTACAATGGATCTAAACAAGTATGTGGATTTGAGTATTAGTTTTATAAGATGATATAACAATAGTGATGCATTAAACTGTACAAAGAAAAAAAAATCTAAATTCCTAGGAAAAAAAGATCTTTATAAAAATTTTTGATTGAAATTAACCAAAATTTTAGACAAATTTAGATCAAAATATCGTTTTAATAATCTGTAGGAAGGATCTTATATCTGAATTTGAGATCAGATTGTGGAGCAGTGACATTACTTAAATCATCCATTAATTTATGGAATTCAAGTTCTCTAGAAATTGAGGAAGTGCCTAGGTAGGATTAATCTTTCAAAAAATTAACGCACTGGATTTTTTGGATCAATGCAAACATGGCAGGCTATTTTACCCCATTTTAAGTCTATTTTATCTATGCTATATGCACCAGCTAATAACAACATACTGTTGTCTCTCCTTATGTGTCTAGGGGACATGAGCCATCACAGCTTGTGTACTAGAGCCAGGAGGAGACCTCTTATCTGATGGAAAGAGGAGTTTCAGGTTGCATGGTAAAAGCACGCAACAGTCAGAAGTCATGCTGCCCAATCTTATTGCTCCTCCACCTACTAGCTGGATATCATGGAACAATTTATTTAACTCCAGAATTAAAATGAACTCAGCTGGCTGAATATACATACTAGAAGCTGTTGTACCCTAGGTGTGATTGCTATTGTCAGTGGTTCTCAAGGGGAGATGTGTGCCTTGGTGAGGAGGAGATAATAAGGACATAAGCACTGCCTGAGCAAGGAGCAGAGGGGAGGCTAGAGAGCTCAGGCCCAGTCCAGAACTAGGTCAGCCAGAGCGGTGGGATGTCTGGAGTGGCAAAGAAGGTGGCTGGGGTAGGAATGAGGAGAAAGACGACAGTGTTCACCCTGGAGAATGAGCTGGGGGTGGAACTGGATGCAGTGTTGTGCATATTTATTTTCTCCACTAAAAAGTGTTCAAAACATTTAGGGATGGCTGTGCTATACTCTGTGTGTGTTTGTATATATGTATATATATATATATATATATCTGAGAGGAACACGGGGAAATATATTAGTTATCTCACATAGGATGGAAGTGACCTGCTGCGTTGCTTGCACCCTTTGTGTCTGTGTCAGTACAGTGCACTGTGCCTAGATAGGCTTCTTTAGCCTACCTGAAGAAAAGTGGTTCTACTCTTCTGTAGACACTATGGAAGAAGCTGTCAGTGATGGGATCAAGATCTTTTCCCCTCTGTTAAAGAAGAAAGTAGTACTTACGATCTGATTATTTCCATGTGAAGGTCCATCACAGTGACTGGAGGTTGATACCTAGAATATGTTTTTGTCAAACAGCTAAATACTTGACCTAGAATATTGATTTGTATGGTTGTGATGGTATGAATTTTTTACTATTGACTAAATACATTATAATATGGTTGCATCACTAAACACATAAAGAAGTCCTAGTAAACTAATGAAAAAGGAAGTGCACAGACCATTTTCTTCTTGTGACACACATCATCTATAATAAAACAGGTTTCAATGGTTAAACTGATGTAGGTTATTTCAGAATTGGAAGATCAATGAAATTCTTGACTAGCATGTCATGCAGGGGTATATATGCCATTCTATGTCTGAAAGTCTGTTGTTAAAATGAATATCAAAGTACTAAACTTTCGAGGTGGCTCAAAAACCTAATAAATTTATTGAGTCTCAGTATGATCTTTCCTTAGCTAAGAAAGTATTTTAATTAATAGTAAATTTCATTTTCTCACAGACATTGTCACTGGGTGTGCTAGACTAAGTCAATAGACTTGAGTTTTGTTTTCAAAGTGAATCCAATGAGTCCTTTCTCACATATTGAAAGCCAATACACAGAGGTAGACCTTGAACTGTGACGTTCCTGACTAAACATAATAAACCAGTACTTCATTACTGTAGACAGAAAAGCAACATTCAAGGACCAAGTGCTCTCATTGCATGTTTCAGATGAAAGGCTTGGAATATCTTATGTATCAGAGGCTGGGACACAGCTATTTGTAGACATCTGGTACTTTGCCCACAGGGGTAACACCTGAGCCAGCCACATCCTGCTTCTATGGTTCAGTTCTTTGCTGGTCACAGAACAGCGAAAGAACACGAAAAACTAGATTTGGAAGGAGAATAGAGAGTCAGCTGCAGATGACAATGTTGTAAAGAGCTGTCTTAGCGACAGGAATTTATCAAAAGAACAAAGAACTCTCGACATCACCAGCTGCATCAGAGCAGACAGTCTTTGGCATCAAAGTCTTTGCAAAACACTGTTTACAGTCAGTGTGCACTGCGGTGGGGAAACCGAGGGGAAGGAAGAGGAGTCTACTCAACTGGTATAGTCACCACAACTAAATCTGCTCCCAGGTTGTACTTTCATCTCATGTACCTCAGTCACGCTCTGGTCCAGGCAAGGGAAAAATGGATTATAAAATCAAAAGACAAGATGTCTTCTGGTGACTAAATATTTTTCTCTTGGCTTTTCGAATAGAGGAAGATTTCCCAAAAGTTGTAACCCTTGTGTTTCAGGCTGTGTGCTACTGCCACTGCTTTTCTGATCTAGAAGAAAAGGAGCTGATGCAGAAAGAACTGAAAGGATGTTTTGGGGAATAAAACCAAATACAGTTGAGACTTGGAGGACTCTGAGAAGAGTATTTAGCACTTTCACACAAAACTGTTTGAACATAACAACCAACTACATTGTTGAGAAGGGGAAGAAGCTAACACATTCTATGCTATATATTTTTAGTTAGAACAGTAGGGTTTTGAGAGGGTGGGAAATACTAGAGGCATTTTTGTAGTACCACTAATGAGTATTTCATTGTTACTTGGCTTCCATTGCATTCCCTTGTATCTCTTATTTTGGAGCCTAAGTGTCAAGCTAGGCTAGACACTGTAACGATTTCTCAAAGGGATTAGGGGAGTTCCTCTCCAGCTTCTCAGCTGCACTTCCAGCTGATTGTCATGCTAACCAGCCCTATATGGTACACCGTTTTTGTAACTGTGTTGCTGCTATACAGCCAGGCACTAGTCCTCAAAATACACTTGGGGCTGCCTCCCCTGCCCTGGATGTCCTGTGTGACCTAGTGCTGGCTCAGGGTGTCACTTCACACGGCGAACTGTAGGGCAGACACCTTTGCTATGTTCTATCTGCTCCTTAGATCAAGGTTGCAGATGTCTGTACTAGCACCACTGAGCATAACTAGTTCTCTGTCCCAAAGTACTTAAAACACTGGAGAAAGGGAGAACAAAAATTATTGAATGAGTAGCGTATGCAACTGGGAGAAAAACCACCTGGTTAACAATATTTAAAACAATGCCAAAATTCCTGGTAACCAAAATCAGGACCTGAAGCTTGTTTTGTATGTTTCCACTGGTGATTAATTAAAGTGGCATGTGTATATCTGCAAAGCAGATTTCTGTTGGATGCAGTGAGTGTCCATGACTGCTTCTTGAGTGAGATATTGTAATGCAGGCATCAAACTGTTAAAATGTTTAATGATGCATGAGAGAATTTGTGGTTGTGAACGAGTTAAAAAGTCAAGAAATGTTAAGGACACTTTATTATTAACTAGATTAAAATTTCAGCTTTCTTGTATATGAACATGCACAATCATTTAATATTGGCAGATATCTAATGGCTTGCTGGTGCTACATTGGTGAAATTAATTTTTTTGGCTGAGAGGAGAAAATTCTTCAAAATCTGAAAGCAATGGAAGCCAAAACAAAGAGTGAGTGTACAGGGTATTGTACAGATAGTACTATAAAGAAAAACAGTAGTCTTCTGATTTTGACTTTACAGATACTTGATTTAATTAATAAATTATGGGGGTTTTTATTTGGCTAAACTTTGAAATGCAGGTTCAATTGGAATCCTATGTTACAGAAAGGGTAGCCATGCACACAGGGCAACTATGGGCCTGTTTACATGAAAACATTCAGAAAAACTTCACAGAGCAAAGTGAATCTACATAAGTATCTTTTACTTGCATTCAGAAATCAAAAGATCTCTGTAGAACTAAATAACACTTTTGATCCTGAATGATAACCAATGCAAGGACTATTACAGGTTTTAACTTATGCACATAGTTTTGGGGGCTTGCATTAACTTTCCTAATCATTACAGTGTCAACAAACTAAAAAACTGTTAAAGAGTTTACTTTTTGGGTGTTAGATAATGGCCTGAAAATTCTACAAAGTTAGCAAATGACTGAAATTGTTATAATGCAGGTTGCAGTCTTCTTTTATGGCATTAAAACTCACAAAATGAACTTAATTTTCCCATGCCAATTTTTCTCACTAGGCCCAATTAGTCTATTCCCAAGGGAGGAAAACCCCTCACCATTCCATTATGTCTTTGAGTTAGGATTGGAACTGGGGACTATGGGATAAAGAATAAAGGAATTGAGATTTACAGTTGTTATAGACTTTATAAGCCTTTTTCCTATATTGCATTCTCTAGGTTGTCCAAAAGATTTCTTTGGTTTTAGACTGTAGTATGTGAAGTGTAGCTAATGCCAAAGATGCCTAAGGAACCATTGTGTTCTGTTTCCTCTTCTCCCAGATGTATCTTCTTTTTGAATTGTTTCTTCATTCTCTAGAAGATCACTTATTCCCTCTTTCTGAAGTGCTTTGGGTTTTTTTTACTCAAAGTGGTGTTCCTATTGCGGGAAAACAATGCAAAAAGCAAAATGCTTAATACTATTGTTTCTTGAATTCCAGATCCCATTAGGAAAATGCAGAAAATACAGACAGTAACAGGGCATACAAGGCTTTCCTAAACCACAGCTATGGAAAGGATTTCATGCTTTTTGAACAATTATATGCTAATCCTAATTCTAATCCGATAATGCTTCTGTATAGCCAAACAGCTAACCTACTTCAGACATGGTTAATCAAGCGGGATCAACTTCTCATTTCAGGAAAGGTTTATAGAATAAAGAAAGTAGAAGGGAATTTTGATTATATGCAATTTTTGTAATCTGTTTTTTTATCTGCCTTATATATCTTTCTGCCTATTTTCCAATACTTTTGGAGAATCACTAAAATAGATGGTTGAAAAAGAAAAAAAAAATCGTAAGTTAATTGTATTCATGTTTTAGGATCTAAGAAAACTGCCTGCAGAGATGAGGAAGGATAGGTAACTTTCATTCGTGGACAGTGGGTTTTGATTACCTGCCCCACTCCCTGCTGCACCCCCTGCCCCCCCCCTTCCCCCCCCATGCATATGGACAATTTTAGACTCAGAGCACTAGATAACAGAGCAAAAAGATGGGTGATGTGATTTAGTATGGCAAATTCTTGTGTTGGTTGCTTCTCCTTGAAATGCTAAAAGATTTTTACTCAGTCTTCACAGAGGAGAAGCTCAGCTGTGCTTGAGTCAAGATTTTTTTCTGTGCTTTAGACTATGTTCTATATTCATAAACCCTGGAGTTAAACTGATGGTAAGAGTGCTAAAGAAATATCTTATACTATTCCTAAACTGCGTTTTAATGAGTATCTCAATGAAAAATCTACTGGTCTCAAGGTTATTCTGTGACCTGGGTTCAGGATGAAGTAGTGAGTACACCAAGGCAAAATATACTACTTCTCCACCCCCCACCCCCCGATATGAAGGGGTCTTTCAAACTCTTTTACATTGATATGAGTTTTGCATAGATGCCAATGTCAGGACAATGAGCTGATCTTGTTTCCTCTGAGGAAGGCTTTGATGGCAGCCCCAAAGTGAGTGGCACCAGTGGGTGTCTGTGGTTGGTACTAGTCAGTGTGGGTAAGCAGACCTGGGCTCTGTGAGCACAGGAAGCTTCTGTGATGAGTGGTGTTTCTCAGGGGTCAGTACTGGGACCAGTGCTGTCCAACTTCTTTGTCAGGGACATGGACACTAGGATTGAGGGCACCCTCAGCGTGTTTGCCGATGACACCAAGCTGACTGGTGTGGTAGACATGCTGGAGGGAAGAGATGCCATCCAGAGGGACCTGGAGAGGCATGAGAAGTGGGCCCATGTG
This sequence comes from Falco punctatus, assembly GCF_963210335.1. NCBI lineage: Eukaryota > Metazoa > Chordata > Aves > Falconiformes > Falconidae > Falco > Falco punctatus. The sequence continues at coordinate 4,680,572 of NC_137587.1, forward strand.
AACCTCATGAAGTCCAACAAGGCCAAGCGTGAGGTCCTCCACCTGTGTTGGGGCAATTCCAAGCATGAATACAGGCTGGGCAGAGAATGGATTGAGAGCAGTCCTGAGGAGAAAGGCTTTGAGGTCTTGGTGGATAAGAAGTTCATCTGGCCTGGCAATGTGTGCTTGCAACCCAGAAAGCCAACTGAATCCTGGGCTGCATCGAAAGAAGCGTGGCCAGCAGGTAGAGGGAGGTGATTCTCCTCCTCTGCTCTCATGAGGCCCCACCTGGAGTACTGTGTTCATCGATGAAGGCCTCAGAGTAGGAGGGACATAGACCTGTTGGAGCGAGTCCAGAAGAGGCCATGAACATGCTCAGAGGGCTGGAGCACCTCTCCTGTGCAGCCAGGCTGGGAGAGTTGGGGTTGTTCTGCCTCGAGAAGAGAAAGAGCAATGGCTTTAAATTGAAGGACGGTAGTTTTACATCGGATATTAAGAAGAAATTCTTCCCTGTGAGGGCGGTGAGGCACTGGCACAGTTGCCCAGAGCAGCTGTGGGTGCCCCATCCCTGGCAGTGTCCCAGGCCGGGCTGGACGGGGCTGGGGGCAACCTGGGGTGGTGGGAGGGGTCCCTGCCCGTGGCGGGGGGTGGAAGTAGATGGTCTTGAAGGTCCCTTCCAACTCAAAGTATTCTATGATTCTACGCTCATTCAAATAAAAATATATATATAAAAAAATCATAGTTTTACATTGATTTCAGTATTTTTTCCTGCAGACTGTTAGTTATTGCTGATATGCAGGGAGTGGCAACAACTCAATGATTAATTTTTGGCTTTCGTTAGTATGTTGGGAGGTGTACTAGAATCAAAGAATTCCTTGAAGCAGCAGCCTATGCTGACCAAAAGGAGCCTGTACTGTTTCGCCACCTTGCTGCACTAGGCCCAGGTGGGAAGGAATGCCACGTTCAGAGACTGTGGAAGGCAGCGAGGCTGCATGAGGGCCTGGCCGTGGCTGGCTGCTGAGCCCTCACCCGGCACTCTCACTGCCGCTCCATCAGGGGGTGCGTGTGGGTGCCTGTCTGTCTGTCTGTGTGTAAATACAATCAGAGACTTGTAGGCCAAGATAAAGATAGCGGAGATCACTTTCCAGTTAGGATCATGGGCAAAACAGAGTTGACTTGGGGAAATTAAATTAACTTTATAACCAATCAAATCAGAGTGAGGCAACGAACAATCTAAAAACATTTTCCTTTTTCCGGGGCTCAACCGCACTGCTGACTTCCCGCCCTTTCTTCCTTCAGTGGCACAGGGGGACGTTCCCGCCGGGCCGCCCCCGCCGCCCCTTCCCGCGCAGGGCCGGGGCTCCTCACAGCGCCCGGCCCCGGCCCGCCCCGGGCCTCCCGCGGGCGCAGCCCCTCAGCCCGGCCAGCCCCGGCGTGAGCCTCCGGGAGGCTTCAGCCCCGCCAGCGGCCCTGCCCCGACCCGGGCTCCTCTCCCCGCGGGGCGCGGCTCGGAGCCGCTCCGGCGTGGTGTCCCCCACAGGGGCACAGCTTCCTTCAGGGCACGGGACATCTATGGCATTACTTTTCATTATTTAAATGATGTGTAATGATTTCCAAGTAAAACGTGTGGGTTTGGGGTACATACCTTGTTTCAGAAAATAATTAGGCTAAATATAATAGAACAAAAGCTATACTTTTTTCTTAAGGCGGTATTATTACTATAATGCATTATATATTTACTGGCTGGATAAAGAACACATCATAACAAGACATCTAATATCCAACATCATTTAATACCAAGCACCATGTCAGAAATCAGCTAGGAAAGCGAGGGATCACTAGGATGGATTTTAGCTGGAATACCCTGTACTCATGCAAATAACCAGAACTCCTGATCCAGTAGTTCAGGCAGAAATCCTCAGGAGCTCTCAAGCATTAAGATTCCTTTTAAGGTTTTTAAGAGAAAGTTTCTGAACATGTGTAGGCGGCTTACATCATGAAAAAGGTGTTTTCCACAGGTACATCATCTGATATCCAAGCTCACCAGAGTTGAAGAGGATTGTAAATAAAGTGATGTGAAATATTTTGGCCAAAACATTGACTTTTTTTTTCTCTCTTTATTTTTTTTTTTCCCTCCCAGAAAATGTAATCAGCAACTCTGAAACATATTGTGAACTTCAGTCTGCTTCACCATGCTGTGTATTTAGGGGAACCTGGAAAATCTAAAATATTTAATTTTATTACTTTATAATGAAATATTTTGCTTTCTAGAGTTACAAAGAAATAATAATAATAAAAAATCCCTATAGCTTTATCTTGTAAACCCATAGCTGTTATTTGGACTGTTGTAAACAGTCCAAACAAGTAGTGTTTTGGTTTCACCACCTAATAATCCTTTCTTCCCCCCTCCTCTTTAGAACTGCCCCCAGAGCAAAGGCAGTTGTTGCAGCTATTCCAACTGTACTTGTAGGAGTTGAAAACATTCCTGTGAAGTCTGGCTGTAATCAAAGCATGATCAAACGAGGTGTTAGGGGAGGGGGCCAGAATCCATTGTCTGCCACTTAGATAAGGATAATTGCTATTTCAGGTTTATTTGAGGGCAGTCCTTTATTACCTGATGCTTGGTCTGGGCTTGCATGTTTTGTGGACTTGAAGGAGACGGAGCCAGGAGAGGAGCAATCTTTACTTTCTCAAGGCTATAGAAGCTGCAAAACTCAGACTAGCTATTAGCTCTGAGCGGGAGCTACACCTTTGCTGACAGAAAAGCAGCAGCACAAGTCACCGAGGTGACGGTTTATTAATTCTTTCCTGCCTTCACTGAGTTTACATAGGAAAGATAATGGTCTCTCAAGTCAGAGTTTTCTAAGATAAGAGTAACTGATATTTCATATGCTGAAACCTGTATAACTTTCTGTACATGCTGCAAATTACTGTTTGAGCTGCAGCTAAGGACCAGTCACCTATTAACCTGCTGCTAGTTATACAGGCTCCGGATTGATTGATGACAAGGTTTTGCTGTGTTTAAGGGGGGAAAAAAAGAAGAAAAAAGAAAAAAAGTGGGAGACTACCATTCTTTATTAGTTCTGAAGAGCCACAGGGACACAAAACAAATCTTACAGCTATGCTAAAAAAAGCTGAAACTTGCCTGTAATACAGATTTCAGGCATATTTTGCTGGGGGTTATGAACAATTGTAATCACTAATTAACTGAGCTATGGAGATAAAAAGCTGTTTTGTCAACACAGGGAGTTTCAACTGAGGAGTGGGGAAAACTTAGGGTGGGTCATAACATGAAGCTCTGAAAAAAAATTTTTGCTGCTGTGGGATACATTTCTACTTGTCTATACTTGCAAAATGCTTGTAGCATAGACATCTGATAAATCACCACAAAAGACAATGATAAGAGGGAATGTTTGTGTGCACACACTGAAGAGCAGAGCTGCGAATGTGGCATTGTAAGTTAGTATTTATACTTTTTGAATGAGTAACAAAGTGAAAGAGTTTATAGGGAAGGGAGGGGAGAATTATTGACTTAGCTTTTGCTTAGCGGTAATTCATGGTATTATAATATTATTTACTTTCTTTATAATGTTTATCGTATTTTTCATGGACAGTGAAGTATTTTCCTGACTCTGAAATTACAGTGTACTGTGTCTTTGCAAACTGATTGGGGACTGCAAGAATTATGTTAGTTTTACAGTTAAAACTTCAGTTTTATGCTGTGTAATAGTTTCAAAGAAAGAAAATAATTAAGCTGAGTTTCAAGAGAAAGGGTAGGGTTAGACTAGAATTATGCATAATTTTGCTTCCACATCATTTTTTCTCACTATATTTACAGAGTCTCAAAATAAATGTGATAGGCAAGGAACCAAAAGGGGAGGGTGTAAATATTTCCATACGAGTTGTTAGGTTGTGAGAGGGTAGGCTGACATAATTTATGAGCTGAGATAGTGAGACAAGATGTAATTTACATCACTTTATTCTCCTTTAAACTTATTTACACATCAGATTTGAGCTTGGACCAAGGACTAATTTGTCAGGTAAAATCTGTTCTTCAGCCTTCTATCCCAACACTGTCATTCATAATTTTGTTTTTGTTGTTTCTTTTCTGATTTGAGCCTTTGTAGGCTGTTATGGTATAAACTTGCCTCTTATGTAATTCAAGTTCTTAATATGGCCTAGATACATAGCAGAAATGTGAGAACATAATGTTACTTACTGGAAAGAGCAGTGATGGTCTGATTTATATTCTATATCACCGCCTAGGAAGAAAAAGTTCAGTTAAAGTAATAAATACTCTACAGCGTGACATTTCAGTAACCCCAAATTACACACAAGGGTTGTGGGTGAACCTGTAATAGAACATTGTGGGGGGGTGGGAGGGAATAGCTAGATGTCAGTTTAATATCAGCCACACGGTTTTGCAGTATATAGGAGAGGCATTATCCTTTCCACCTATCTGCATATTTCACTTTTCTTTTGTAACTTCTCTGATTATAGAGATGCTTAAAGACTTGCACATTCCATCTTTCCATGTCTGGAAATACATTCGTGATGACTGATTTGTTTGAAAAATATCAAATGTTTTTCTAAATAAAGTTGATCATAAATGCTTTTGGATTTGGTTTCATTTGAGATGTGTTGATCCCATTGGCTTATAGGAAATATTTATTAGAAAAATAAGTTCATAAGCTTTATGATTTGAGATATTAGGGATGGGCAAATTGGTGTGGGGGAAGTGGAAGAATCAGTTGTTGGATCAATACGCTGCAGATAATTACACTTTTCTCATTGTAAATTTAGATAATTACATACATGTGAGAATAACAAGATTTCATTTCTCATCCAGTGTTTTAGCTTCTGGTAGGACGCGAGGTCTAGTTGGTACCTTTTATGAAGCTATGGGTAGGTATTCATTAAGATGAGTGGTTAAGAATAGACGCAGCCTGGACTCTGATCCAAAGCCTTGTAAAATAAATTTCAGTTTCTGAAATCGTATTGAATTCAGTGGACCTTGGATTAGGCTTACTAGTACTGAAGCTTTAGGAAATGTTATACACATGGTTTCAAAACATCTTCATGAAGCTGCAATTCACTTTCTTGACTTCCAGGTTCTACTTCTGTCTTGGAAAGCGCTGATATATCCTCAGCTGTACAGTCTCTAGTCATGGTTGCAGGGACACACGCAAGGGGTTATCCTACTCTGCCCTCACAGTGTTTTGGGATAGTGTCAGCTCAAATTTTATTATTATAGACTTCCTGGAACTTATTATTACGGACTGTTCATGCCGCTGTGTTATGGACAGTATCAAGCTTCAAAGGAACCGAGGATGTCACTTTATCTGTCACTTGATTTGCTTTATTTTAGAGATAATAAACACACTTCTTGCCAATTTATATATGGGACTTAGCCCACCTTCAAACAGAAACAGATAAAATCAGATTAGAAATTACTATTGTCAAGTCTTTAATAAGCCTCAGATTTTTTGACTTTTCTATTTTACATCAACCATATGTATGTGAAATATCACACCTGTCATTTGTTTTTCTCCTTCTATGGTAATTTCTGATAAATGGTACTATATGCATTGCTTGCACTGAATCTGTGTAAAAAATATGCTGGAAAAAAGCACAAATAGGCATGCATCTCCCTTTAGAATAGCAAAGATGATCATTATCGGCCTGTCACTTCTCTTTTTCATGATGTACTGCTTCAGCAGAGGCTAGGGGAAGAGACTGTGGGAAAGTCCAGCCCCAGCTGTGTTTGGTCCCGGTGCAGGACCCATGCCACCCACTGTCCATGGGGTGATCCCCTCCTGCCCTGCAGCTCCTTCTCCAGCTCAGAGGCAGGAGGCTGCCCTGGGAGGCATCCAGCTCCCCGTCACCAGCTCTGCTCCCACCACATCCCTGGAATGAGGTGACACTCTTCTGGCAGTACGTCCCTGCTGTTTCTCTGTAATAACTTTTCCAGAAGTGAAAAAGAATGGAAAGGTACCCAGGATTGCTAAGCAAAACAGTGCTGCTTATTTTAACAGAGTTCTATAAATATTTTATTAAATCTGCGTTCTCTATTACGCTGTGAATCCTGAGAAGGCAGGTCCTACAGGAGTGAGTTTATTAGGAGCCAGAGCTATGCCCCTCTAAACTGAAGACATACAGAGCAAAAAAATGTTTTCCACTGCTCTTATTTCTGAGTAATAAAGTAATATGGGCACGTTTTCCTTTCATTTGGATTTCTCTGTGTTTGGAGTGTTTTTGATTCCCAGTGATCAGTTTTGAGACTGTCTTACTCTGCATCGTTTTCTATGCAGATTTTACTTAGCTCTGCCAGACTTGTATCAGATTAGGGAACAGAAATTTTGGAGGGTGCCAGCCTAGAGGATGGCAGAAGCAGAAGAGCTCTTGCATACTTAAACTGCCTAAATGACTTATGAGATCTGCACCAAAGCATTTGCTAGGAAAGTCTTTAGGCACCTGGAGGATTTACCCTACCTCACTTCAGGCATTAAGGAACAAGTGTGGATTTTTGTTTCTTAATATCCCATTGAAGTGGAGATGAGCTGTCCTGAAGATGCAGTCAGCTTGCTGAAGACCTGAAGTCTTTTTAGACTTGCTTTTTAGAAGTGTCTGACTCCTGCTGTTTGTTCACTGGGCAAGCCCAGGGTGGCTAGGCTCCTGGTTAAGCTCCTGAGGTTGTATAGGGATGAATTTGGGTTTACGTGTGCTACTGTGTAAGTTAAGAACGCAGTCGCCCTGTCAGAGCTGGATCTCACCGTGCTAAGGCAGTCTCAGAGCAGGTCTCAGGCTTATCCTTATGCAGGCATCTCCTGACAGGTTTGGCTGGTTTCGGCACATAAGTGTTAATAAATAGCACAGCGCCTAGATCCAGACTGTGCATCCAGAGTTGTGTAATTTTGGCTATCATAAGGAACCCAAAGCAAGGAAAAGGACCATATTTCAAATAGTCTCTTCTCCTCAGCTTTTCTCGCTGCTTCCCACCCTGCTCAGTAAGGTGGCTATTGTTAATTCCAGTTTAATGCATCAAAATACCATCTTTCTTCAAGTAAATTCATAAACACGTGATCTCTCTTTGTAGATACCTAAATAAGCTTTGTAAATTCAAACAGTTTGGAAGCTGAAAGTTAGGAATATCCACAGGAGACTCTTCCTCAATCTGGGATGAAGTCACCTTTGCGACATCAGAGAAGGGTTACAAAAAAGCGTGGCTCTGAACCAGTGTGTCTGTATATACCCATTAGATCACATTTCCCCTCCTGTTCCACAATGGATTTTTAGCAAAGTAAAGAACCTGTGCCTCAGGGGCATCTGCAATGCACTTTTTGTTTAGACAGTGGAAGTGGAACTAGCTGCTACAATCGTCCCCAAAGTTTATTTCTGATGATGCCTTGAAGAACTAAATGGTTTATTTGCAGATACATATGAACATCCACAATAAAGAAAAAAAAGGAAAAAACAAACCAAACCAAACAACCAAACAAAAACCCAAAAAACCCAACCCAACCAACAAAACAGCCAATAATAAAGGCCAGAAAATTAGTTCTGAAAATTGTCTTTGGTTTAGGGCAAGTAGCAGCTCTTTTAGCTCATTTTTAAAGACAAAATTTTATCTTTTTTGTTACCCACTCACTCAGTTTGTTCAGCTTCTTTAGCTAGGAAGACATTATTAGAAGGCAAACAGAGAATTCCTTCAGTTCAGAAGGCTTATCCATACCTTACTGAACTATGAACTTACTGAGCTATACTGAAACGTACAGTACTATAAATGCCCTCATTGTACGTTGGACATAAATATTGTCTATAAATACTGGCTCCTGAATAATATACTTTCTTAAAAAGGTTCAAAGGCATACTGTATTTTAAACTGTAGTAATACCAATGTCGCTTGAGTTACAAACATCTGTTCAGAACATTTCTTTAGTCAGCACTGCTCCTTTTACAAGCAAAAATCTGAAGAAAATGTCAAGCTATAGCCATTACATCAGTTAAAGACTTTTCACACCTCTGTAAGGTACAAGTTTATACAAGCTTTCACGAATCAATAAACTTTAAATGAAAGCCTGCCACCATTTTGTGCACAGAAGCATTTCCAAACTTTGCTCACTGACAGGTAAAAAGAAAATAAATGTCCCTGGCTAAGAATGGGTCTTTTAATTGTGCGTATAAATAAAGTATTTTTTCAATCTCCTCTTGGCTAGATTCCATCTCGCTAAGAAAGTAATATCATAGGTAATGCTATCAGAAAGCTGGTGTTAGAAGACATCAAAAGTTTTGCTATCAGCAGAGTAATGTTCTTTTCAAAACATCCCTGGAGCAAAGTCTTATGAAGTCTATGGAATTCAAACCTTTACAGCGAACACATAAGGTTGGCCACTGTCTTCGATTTCTCTGGCAGAACCACAGGATAATTTTGGAGGACCCTGCAACAGCACCTCTGTTATCATAGAGGCACCTATGAGTCATGGCATGAGCTTACTTGCAGCAGGAATCAAAGGAATAAAAGGGACCTTATTTGTTATAAGTAACGTTCACATCCCTGGTGTAGTTGTGTGCCTTTCAGAAATGACAGGTGGATCGAGAAGGCTGATGATGCATGTTAAACAGCATTACAAGGGACATGTGTATATCTACTGTATGTATATATGTGTTTACATTGATAATTTCTTCTTTGGTGTCATTCTCAGGAACTACCACTGTAATATCTAAACACATATTATGGATGCTTTTTGCTTCTTCATATGGCTTAACCTGTTTCCTATATCTGTATTTTGCTTTCTTTGGGCGGTAAATTCAATAAAGATTTTTTTATTTACTTCAAAGGAAAGACCTCAGGAGAGATGTGGTTTACCCTTCTTAGTGTGTTCAGGAGCTTTCACTAGGCCAACTAAAGTTTAAACGAGAAGCTAAACTACTTCTAACTAAATCTGTGAGGCATTTGTGATTAATTTCTTTTTTTTCCTTAAGGTGATGCTCTTGTATGTGATTTTTAAATTATTATTTTTATTATTATGAAGCTAACAAAGGCCACCATACATCTTGTTGGGGATAGATGCCATCTTTTTGTATCATACAGGAACTTCCTAAATTTATGTTCTGACGTCATATACGGTGAAGCCAAGTTTAGCCAAACTGTGTGATTAACTGAATTGCCTTTCAAAGCAAAAAGGATTGACTGAACCCTGCTGTTCACCTGAAATGGCCTGAGACTCGTTTCACCATATAGTTAGTAGTTTGTGCAATCACAACAGGCCTGTGCCAGTCCTCAAAACCAAAGCTCATTCCGTTGTTTTTGGTTTTTTGTTTTTTTTTGTGTTTTTTTTTTTTTTTTTAATGCCTGTGCAGGTCTGTTATTGTAGAGGTTGAAATTCAAAGGTGAAAGCATGATAAAATTTAGCTTTGTCTTGACTAGAGTGTGGGTATAATGCTCTCTGTGAACCAAAAGGGAACTTGCTTAAATAAGATGGTTAAATAAGTGTTTGCTGTTATATGCCAATAGATTAGTATCTGGGAAAAGCAATGGTAAGGGTCAGTTAACAGCGTTATTGTTCAAACTACATGATGGGCTGTAGATTTAGACAAGTGCTACCTGGTTCACAACTATCAGATCAAGACAGCTGCCATGTCTTCATTTTAGGGCATGGACTATAGATGACACCTATTCCACAAATAGTCTTTCATTGCTTCCCTTGAAGATTCATTGCAGAGTGTGTGTGATGTAAGGTTGTTTGTAATTGCTGCTTGCTTTTTTTTGTGTTTTTTTTCATCTTCACGTTGCTTTATTAGGTCTCAGGTTTCAAAAATGGAGCTACATCCTATTCTAAAATTCTTATAACTAACTACAAGATGTTTGAGTCCTGCTTTTTTTTTTTTTTTTTTCTTGTTTGTGCTTTCTAAAAGCTTTCTCTGGTATTCAGCTGAACATTTGTTTTATTCATTTATGAATGGCGGAGTTTTTGTTAAGACTTTTCTATTTTACAAAACTAATAACTTTATGTGGTTTTTACAGCATTTTCAGTGGTTAAGTAGAGTACAACACTGACTTCTCAGCAGTAAAATAAATCCTCTAGTTTATACAACACATTTTGTGCACAGGGTGTTTATGAAAAAGTTCATAGAGAGGGTCAAATTCAAGGACACAATTCCAGGAATGGACAAGTTTCTTTGTAGTATTTCTTCATAATTTAGCTCTTTGTAAGTATTGCAGACAGAAAATGAGGTACAAGTTGAACACTGTTCTGCATTGCTGTCATTTCCATTTTCATGTTGCTTTTGGCATATATATTATTGTGAAAGACTATGTGGGAAGATATATCCATTAAGACAGCATTTTTGAGGGACTTGATGAAAAAACATAGGTGCTTTGTTTATTTTTGTAAATATTTGGATCAGCAACATGAGAACATACTTTTGGATTTGATCCATGCAAATTAGTCAAATGATAGTTCATACATCTCTATTTGAAAAGCAACATTAAAACCCACTATAAAAAGTTTTATTTTTTAAAATTATTTAGGGATCTGATTGCATCAAGAAGATTAAAATTCTCATCTCTATATTCAGCATGTTAGCAGGCTGCCCTACTTTGAGCCAGAAGTTCACACTGTGGTAGCTGAAATGATATGGTTCCTGTCATGTTTGATATATTGCCATTTCTTTACATAGACAGGGCCTGAGAGCTTTATTAAAAGGACAGATTTATTAAAAGAACTAGATTTCAGTTCCTTCTGTGCTTCTAGAGAAGGTGGAAGGCACCAGGGAAGAGTTACTCTAGCCAGGCTTCTATCACTGGCTTTGTCTGAGCTATTCCAAAACTTTTTTTTCAATAAATCTTAAAAAAAAAAAAAAAAAAAACAAACCCAAAACAAACCAATCAACCCACCCACCCACACCCCACACCCCCACACCCCGACAAACACAGCAACAAAACCCACCAAAACCCCCTCTCTGCTATTTTTACCAGTGCTAATGTTCCCCCTGGCTGGTTTAGGGTAAGCAATTTTAGCAACGTGCCTGCAGGAATCTTTTGGCTGCACATCTTACTATCTTCTAGGAGTAGAAATGAAAGTTTCTACAGAGGCAAAAAGGATAATCTTTTAATATATTTTCTGAAAGACACACCTCCAGAAAACTTCTTTCCAGCTTGCTGAAGAAACATTAAACTTCACATAAACACAGGTTATTAAACTAAAACATGCATTGTTTTCATGCTGATAGTGCTGATAATGGAAATTAGGTTTAACTAGGGCACCTACTAACTTTGTTGCCCAAGTAGATCTTCTATAAACTCGAAGCTATTTGTTTAAGGACTGCTTACTTGATTTTATGCTTTCCTATTACCAGTTTAATTTTCAAATGCCATCTTTACTCAGAGCTAGAAATACCGAATGTACTATCGCAATTGATCGTTCTCTGCATTGATCCCGAACACAAAGTGACTGTACAACTGCAGACATGGACTAGAGGAGGTCACTGTGCACAGCAGTGGTGGGGAGATGGAAACAAACAAACAAAAAAAGCCCAGCATAGCCCTTGGCCTTTTTCCTATGGGGTTTGATTTCAAATTGTAAAATTTCCTTCAAAGCATGTATTTCCAGATTTTGGAGTATTTGGGTTTTTTTTTTTAGTAAGTTCTGGAGTCCTGTTCAGAATACTTGCTGAATCAAGTTTAGATCAACTTGCATATACTTTTTTGCTTGTGAATGATTTCTTTTATCCAAACAGACATCTGTATTTTCAAGCATTATTTAATTGGAATATTTCACAGGTGGTGAAACATTTGTCTCCTACCAAAACCGAGTTCTCATCAACTGAAAGCATTTTTTTCAGTATAGGAAAAGTTATTTTACTGATCAGAAAGTGTTTGTTTTCTGCGATTGTGCCTGTCAACCAAACTTTTTTCTCCCCCGCTAACCTTATTCTCATATTGGAGCAAATCTCCCATTTCAGGTACTGATGGTGAAATATTTTTCCTAGAAGCAGAATGATTACTCCTTTAATACTAGAAGAACCTTCCCTGAAAAAGCAACACTAAGATTCTACAAGTCAGTTCTAGGGGTTCTAAATTATTTTTCCTCATCTTTCCTGTCCTTTTTTCCTATACCATCTCATAAAGACTCTTCATGTGACATTTGTACTGTAACTTTATAGATTAAGAAAAACTGTAAAAACATTTTCAAAACTCTTTAAAGGCTTGGGGTTTTTAAACAGATTTTTATAGAATATGTCATTGTACAGGACACCTGATTGGTATTTATGGTTTAATGAATGTATAATTAATTTGCTACTAGAAAGAAATTCACGGATCCCAAATATCTGCAGATATATTGTTTATTCTTTACTATAATGTCATAGTAGTAGTATGTGATATTATGTGGTCCCTTATTGTAAGTCTATGTAATATATCTTTGCTTAGTCTAAAAAACAAAATAAGCCAATGGAGCACTCTTTATGATCTTGCTGTTACTTGCCATTCGACATAGAGACAATGAAAAGCATCATTTTGGAAAATTTGTAGGTTCTTAATGCAATTAATCAAAATGGGATATTTCTGGGTTTTTTCCCTCGTTGCTGAAGCTCAAGTTCACAAAATGGACGCTACTTTGTGGGTGAGATCTACCTAAGAAGTAGAGCTACAACTCTGGCTGCAGATCCAGAATAAGATCTTTTTCTTTTCTTCCCCCCACCCCCCCCACCCCCCAGTACTGGCTATAACAAGTGCATGTAGAACTTTCACTGTTTAAATGGTGCTTTAGCTATTTCTTCATCAGCATCTAATATCTTCATAGGAGATATTTATTACAGTATTTTTTTTCTTTTTTTCTTTTTCAGACACTCATCCTTGAGTTCTGCCAATTGTTGTTCTGTACGACTATAATCAACACTGATCAGTCACTGGTGTGACTTTCCTCTTTGTAATATGCTATAGCATGTGGTTGATGTTTCAGCATGATTACCAACTTCCAGAAAGCTATTTTGCCTCTATTTGCAATAATTAATGAAAACCACATATGTAGACCTATCATTTTTTATTGAACACCAAATGAATGTGAAGTACAATTTCTGAAATATATGGCATGCATTGTGGAGACTGACAGGATTATAAATAAAATTATTCATATATTTGCAGTATTTACTTATCTTTAACCTTTTGGAGTCTCCTATCATCTTTTCTTTTTGAAATGATACCCTGAGAGATACTCCTAGGGTAAAAATATAAAAAAGATTATGAAAGCCAATGTGCTCCATTGTAGGTAAATCTCATTATAATGAAGACTTCTCCTGACAAAATCATTGCTTTTAATCAAGATTCTCTCAGGCTTGGATATGATTCTGCTTGTCCCAGAAAGGAAACGCCTTTAAGTTCGTTTTATTTGTGACTGGTCTTTTCTAAGAGCACTTTGAGGCTAGCTCAGGTCTCAAGCCATTTATCAGAAGGACACTGGATTTTTCAACACATCAGATGTGCAGCGGGGCTGTCTGAAACATAGATGTTCTGTGATGAACATCTCCAGAGTTTCCATAGAGGCTTCCCAGCATTGGAAAGAATTCAAAACTTGTGTTAGATTAAACACAAAAATGATGGCTCATTTCAAACTTGTCTGAATTTAGTGGCAACTGTTCTTTAGAGTAATGTGCAAATATCTTAATTTTAATTGATTTTCTTCTGGTTTTGAAACCTGTGGTAAAGAACCAAATGGAGTTAAAATCAGAACACATATAACCTGACCAGTGCTTAAAGAAATTAGGCAAGTGATCACATTAAAGGCAAAAAGTCACTTGTGCTCTCTTGAAACATCAGTCTTTTATCTGTGTATGTTTTATCCCTACCTGAATATTTTTGAGCAACCCTCAGTTCAATGAAATAAAAAATAGCAAAATTGTCTTTCTGCAGGTAGTTTGTATAGCAGTCTAATAGGAGCTGAACAATGAGCTAGAATTGATGGTATGGCGAAGGAATGATACAGGAGTTTGCCGTCTTATAAAATAGTACTAGCCAATCCTTATGACATCTGGGGCACAGGCGGAGGATGACTCTGATCGGTCCAAAATGTGGGATTTCTGTGGAGAAACTAGCCCCCTTTTGTCTTTGTGTCTTCAGCACAGATCATTCCTTTTTCCCAACCAGAACAGCACTGCTTTAAATTTGTTCTGTACTGAGGAGAAAGAGCCCTTTCACTCCAAAGAACAGAGAAATGAGTCATTTATTCATTTACGGTTTTCTAATTTGAAATGATGATGTTTTTGAAGTATGTAAACAAGGGTAGAGGGGGGAAAAAGCAGGAGGACTGATTCAAATGAAGCAGAAACGTAAGGTCCTTGTTTGATGGCTTGAATGAGTGCTTTCTTGGCTAAGAGCCCTTCTAACAAAGATCAGAATGAAAACTGGGCAGGGTAGGCAGCATTGCAACCTCTGCTACAGCAAAACAGTGGTTTTGAAAAGCATGTATCTACCTGTTTTTTTCTGATTAATCTTAATGGCTTGAGTAGAAGCTAAGTACAATAGCATGCAGTCAAGAGGGCCATGTATGCGATTTTACTTCTTACTGGCAAAGAGGTCCAAAATCTCTAGAACAGTTTGAGAAGTTATTAAGAGCTTTGTTTGTGTGTGTGTATACATATACAAAACCTCACATTTTTGTACATATAAAAACATTTTATACATATAAAATTTTATACATATAAAATTTTATACATATGAAAACTAATTTTTTTTCAGTCATTGGTTCTAAAGTTTGAGTGTAATAAATATACACAGAAAATGTGCTATCATTGACATTTGCTGCAAAGTCAAATATTCAGAGCATGATACATGGCATCAGTGTCATGATGATGTGTAATATGAGGTACCCCCGAAATTAATGACTGACTTGGTAGGTTTCTACTAGGGCCAATGTTACTACAAAGACACGTGTTATAAATGCTGATAATACCTGTAAAAATTAAGCAGGTAAATAGCATACCTTCTGAAATAACAGCACGGTAAAAATTCAAAGAAATTGTCTTATAGGGAACTCCTGTGGTGGAGAATGCCTCTGGGGACTGGAAGCTTGAGGACAAGTCATGCATAAACTAAAGCAGCTTATGGGTAGCAAAAGGAATTTCTGGGACTTTGGACACAGTGCAATAGTAATGGCAAATTACAACACTTCCTGACCTGAGTCAGTTGCACCACATAACGTGTGAGAAAGGAGCTCTCCCTGTTTCTTCCCCACCTATATTTTGTCAAGTTTTTTTAGGGAGAGAAATATACAGTGACAAGGAGGGGAATACTTACGTCTTTCAGGGGCTTGTGATCTAATTTAGTATTCAGGACTATTTGTTGATAGATAGAAGCAATGAATCTTTCACATCAGTTAGTTACCCAAACACCTTTCTTCCCATAGTTCGCTGCATCTGTTGCATCATTCTGTTTACTTAGCTAGTGGGTAAAACTTCACACCTGATTTTAAGTTGGTGAGTGAGATGCTGCCTAAGAATTACATCACCACTTGGCCAGGCAGAGTTTAGGGGGCTATGCCTTTTATCTAGGCACCTTGGTTGACGTGTCTGTGGATCAGAGGGGCACAGGGAGTAGTTATGGCGATACAATCCCCTGAGAAAGGCATCTCAGGAGCATTTTGGTGGCATGATTTAGTGATTCCCCCACCCCTTGGGTATATTATCCTACAAGCTATATAGAAAGCTTACAGATTACTAAATATACAATAATACAGCTTCAGCATTCCCCTTCTGAGTGAACGCTCATTCCGACCATCACTGCCTGCAGAAGAGAAGGTGCAAGAAAGCCCTGTTTTGACAGAAGGTCTTTCATCCACAAGGGTGATAACTTTGGAGGGATTACTATGTGAGGAAGCCACTCCACTTGGGGACTACATCAGGGCTTACGTGGAGCCATGCACAGCTGGGCAGTATGTGGGTGCAGGTCTGGCTTTGTGGTCATTATCTATGATCAAATGACAACAGTAAGAAGCAAGACCAGAAAAAATATACTGAGGTCATATCATCCAGTTTACCCAAGTGGTAAAGGTTACTTTTTCAGGTCAAGTTTTATTCCCTTTTGATTCAAACCCCTTTTTTATTTGGTAAGAACAGGAGGAGGGAAGAGTTGTGTCCTAGCTTAGGGGGGTTTATAACCATTCCTGGGAACTATGATGCATATACTAAGACCGTAATCTACCACATACTCTACAGTGAAGCAGGCAGTACTTGAAAGTTGAAAAATATATACGTACGTGTATTTAAGTTATTAAGAAATGTTAGAATATTTTTGAACTTCAATTTTTTAGGAAAATTCTAGGGATGATGTAACTTTCAAGAAAAAATTCAGGCAGGCCATGAGTAGAACTTGTGTGTTACTGTTGTTGCTGTCAGGAAGCGGTTAAGACATTAAAATATTTTAAAGCCAGTATTTCAACTCTCTATATTTTATTGTACATTAAGTGAAATTTGGTTGTCATTTAAGCCTTGTCCCAGGTGAGATGATAACACTTCAGGTTAGAAATAGGCAGGAGCCGAAACCAAGGCAGAAATTGCAGAAGAGTTGGGAAGCAGTATTACTCATGGGGAATGGATGACATCATCATGGCTAATCAGTGAAGATATTTTTGCCAGTTACTCAAAATATTAATATCTCCTGAATAAGATGGTTCTGATGCGATATGAATCCTCAGCCACCCTTCATAGGGTGTCAATGTCTGAAGAGGTGCTGTGCTAATGGAGAATGCCAAGTGCCGTCTCTCGAAGCAAATTCAGATATAGGACCCCTCCTTACAGTAGGCTAGAGAAGCAGTCACTAAAGACTGTATCTAGAAGAAAGGACTTTTATTATAACTTTTTATTAAGAAATCTCATGGGAGCTGTTTATTTGCTTCCCCTCTGAGCCATCCAGCTGTTCCTTCCATTTGTGGTCTTAGGGCTAATTACATAATGTCCCTAATTTATACTCACTGGTAAATCAGATCAGAGCATTACCTGGAGGGCAAGCTCTAATTAGAGGAATTTCAGAACAAATTGTCTAAAGAGCTTGTTTAGTGTGATTAAATGCAAGTGATGGGCCTCTCTCTCTCTTCCAGCTTCCCCCCCGCCTCCCCCCCCCCACCTCTTTTTTTAAAAACATGAATATTTACCTTACACAAAAACGTTGCAGATTAAAAAAAAGAAACCCAGCAATGACAGTTTTAATTAAAGAGATAGAAAACGAATGGCAGTGCTACCCAAGAGAGCACACTGAATTCCCTATTTGTGGATATATGCAGATGAATGCTGTATTTTCTTACTACTGTTTTAATATCTCAGAAATAACAAAATCGACAGTAATTGGCTTACATCATGGATGAATGGAAAAGAGATCCATGTGAATCCCTGATTCATGTTGTGTCTACCGCATGTTGTCTACGAACAGAGGAAAACAAAGAAGAAAAATATGCAGACATTTGCCCTATATAGCCTTGGAAAACATATGGTTTCATCTTTATAATAACACATATTGGTGGAGACGCTATCAAAGTCCTTGCAGAGCAGTAGGAATGACTAAGTAGAAATGACCCTCTGTACTTTGGCTGGGGAAGAATGAAAAGTTCTTCAGTTTATATCACCAAGAGTTAAAGAACCTGGGACTGGGAGGATCCCCATCTCCTGCAAACTGTCTCCAATAGCTGCCTGGAATTCAAGAGGAGAGCAATGGGCAGCAAAGAAAAGCCTGAAGTTTAACAAAAGATGTGACTCTTCTGTTTGGCTGGTGGCGAGTATTCTGGTTGGAGACCTTGGAATCAGATTCATCCACCAAGACACATTAAGAGAGGAAAAGAAGTGAATGGGGATTTAGGAAATGAATACTGACATTTTAATACTCTGTCTTGTGTTGTGCTTATGGAAATGTAAATGATCTGTTTTACAAGAGTATGAAGAGGGTGATTTATTACCATGTTCTGCCCTAGTCCTGATCCCTTTGAATTCCTACTGTACCATGTGAATTTGAGGTTGTCTGACATTCTGTAATTAAATTTCTTGTCCTGGGTTGACCTTGAATATGTTGACTCCATTATCCCACAGCAGCTAATGTAATGTCGTATCAACCTTCTTCCTGAAGCGACATTGCGCTTGTCTGAAAGGACATCGTGTAAACTTTTTACCTGAAGAAGATACCTTGAACTCCCTTTATTTACCACCTCCTTGCAGAAAAATAGCAAGAATTTGGAGGCAGTACTCCAATGGTTATTTCAATATGCACCCACTTCTTGGGCACGTTAAGGTAATGTAGTAATTATCAGCTGAAATAATAGCTCCCCTTCCCCACCTCTTGATTAAAGACAAAAAGAAACAAATCATGTGAGCAGTGTATGAAGGCTGCTGGATGGGCTTTGAGACATTTTGGTTTGCTCTCAGACTGATCTTTCCAGCGTTTAGGAACAAGTACCTTCCTAGCCTGCCTAGCTAAGCATCTCTGCTGAGAAAATATTAACCAGCTGGAAATGGTGTACAGATTCTTAAGGGAAAATCCCCCATTACAGAGCAGCAAATGCTGCTAGAAGTAAGTGACTGCCAAGTCTTCTGTAATAAAAGCAGTAGTTTGTAACACAGGCAAAGTGAAATAAAGGAAAACAAAATCCTTATGGGCTACAAGTTAGTATACAGTGTCAATTTCCCAGAAGGCTTAAAAAAATTAACAGGAGAAAAATAATTTAAACTCTTTTTTTTCCCTTCTTTTTTTTTTTTAGAAGAAAAAACCTGTTTGTATTTTTCCTTTTATAAGATAGGTTCATTCATCCAGGTCTTTGGCTGTAGCATTGGTAGGCATATCCTGACTAATATTATTTTAACTGGTAAAGTTTGTTCCCAAGAGCTCCTGTGCATATATATAGGTGCTATGAAATGCCCTCAAACCTTTTTTCTTGAACTTTGAAAGAGCTGAAATTTAATAACATACAATCTACTCTTATCTTTAATAATAACTATCCATGAAACCCTATATCTCAGCTGTTTAGCTGCTTGGACTACAAATACGCAGTTTCTTCCATTTTCAGAATGTATGGGCCCATCTCCCGTGTGGAGGAACCACATATAGCAGCTGTCTTAGGTGTGTAGTGTGCAGCAAGAAACAGTTATTATAACTAATTTTTTTTCACACTTCCTTCATGGTGTGCTCCCCTTATGGCTGGCCAGCTCTGCGGTTTCTAAACATGGTCTGTGATAGTTTCTGAGAGGCTACGATCGACCTTGATACAGGGAACTATAGCATTAGGTGGAACTTGGAGGGAGCAGAAGATATGCAGGAGAAACCTCTCCTCAAATTTTATACTTTCAATAGTTTTTGGAGTTCAGTGAAGGATTAGCCAGCATGTCATGAAACTCAGCTCGCTATCAGAGCATCGTGTTGCTACTAGTGAGCCTTTTCTGCCGTGTCTGAAATTACTTAGAAAAACAAATGTAATTTGGAGCGCTATGAAAATAAAATAATCTTATTTGTTGAAAGGCTCATTCAGCTTGCCTCAGTTATGTGATTACCTGCAGTAACGTGAAAGAAAGTGGTGATAAAATGTCAGATTGCAGGATACTGGTGTGGGAGTGGGGACAGAGATGGCAACAGCCCGTGGGAAAAGGTTTATCTCCTTACTTCCATCCTTCAGAAGCAGTGGTGGTGCTTTCAACAGCTCTGTGCCAGAGGGAGGTAGGTGCCCGGGTGCCTGGGAGGCACAGCCTGGTCCCTTGCAGCATGACCCATGGCCGAAGGGTGGGGGAAGGTCAGCCGTTGCCTATATAGTAGAGATGCACCTACTTTTGTACGTACGAGGTAGAGGTTTCTATCACAGTACACCACTAGGTATGTAGCTTGGAGGATCCTGCCTTCAAGATTAGATTTGTGAAGCACACTCAGAGAGAGGTCCTATGTGTTTTGATTTAGGTATATGCATTCTACATGTGCACTTGCTGCTCACCCGTGCGAGGCCAGCAGAATGGAGATTTGTGGCTCGTTCAGGTTCAGAAGTCCTGTGGGCAGCTAACAGAGAGGCAGCAGAGGGTTTGATGAAGGGTGGCCACTAGTATTTTAGCCTGAGCACAACAAGCTGCCAAGAGCATCTAATGTGAGTGCCCTACCCCTACATTCCGTGAGTAATCACATAACTAACTATATGAACACACAAGTGTGTTCCCTTTGGCTTGAGAATAATGAGAAAGAGCTAAGGATCTTACCATGTGGTCAGCTTTAAATTAAGAACTAATAAAATATTTCTCTGGAGCAATTGGAAGAGCTTGGATGCTCTCTGAAGACCACAAAGACTTGTATTTTGTACTCCTGGTGTGATGGTGAATATGTCCTTTAATCTACCTAAGCCTGAATTTTTCTTACCCAGAGATAATAGTGCCTTTCTCTTCAACATTTATTTCTCTTATCTGTAAGTTTCTGGTAAAGGAACTGGCTGTTTATTGGTACTTGTGCAGAATCTAATGTATTAAGGCCCAAATTCTGGTTCATGCTCTAGGCAGTACTGTAATATAGGTAATAATAATACTGCTATACTTTTAAGGAGCATAATATGTATAAAGAGACTGCTTGGAGTGAAGTAGATGACAGAATTACAGTGAACGGAGATTTAAGACTGACACCATGGAGGGAAGTTTTACAGACGTTTTAAAGTGATGTTGTGAAGCAATAATTTTAAAGATAAAAATAGCAGTTATGCTGCACACTTTCATTTACATTACGTGTCGATTAGCTATTATCAGAAATTTTTCTCTGAAAAAGGCCTTTCTAAAACAGACATATGAGGCAACAGTGTTCAATGGAATAATGCTACATGTAAGTTTCTAAAATTCATTTAAGATCCCTAATTCAGAATCGTTCATAGTAGTTGTGATGTTCATAGTTGGAATAAATGCCAACAATTGCCAAATAAATGACAGTTTGAAAGCAGAGGTCTCACACACTAGTCAAAATTGGGTAAAACTTCTTATTTGACTGCTTCATCCATTAGCCAATTCAACGCACACAGTCAATAGCTAAAGCCTGGCTTCACACGCCAGAGATTCTTAGCAAGGAAGAATGGCAGGAAGAAATTTTTAACTTTATAACTGATACACATTTTGTCTGCTAACTGCTCTGTTAGGACGAGTGAAGTTTAAATTGCTTGATTGAAAATTTATTTTATTTGCTCAACCTTGAAGTTAAAACTGTGCTCTTCCAGTCAACTGTGCTGACTCTCTGTGCCTGTGAAATGGACAGAGTTAATAGACCATAAAATAGACTAACTTTTCACTGGCATCCTATCAATATTTTGCCATCTGAAAAGATCAGGGAAATCAGAATTATGTGGTTTTGTTTCTCCTTGGAATAAGATGTTATAAAAATTAAAACTTTATATCTGACAGGAAGTGGTAGCATTTGGTTGGTTGTAGGGTTTGGATTTGGGTTTTTTGGTGGTTTTGTTTTGGTTTTGGTTTTATTTTAAAACGAAAAATGGTTTACTTTCAAAGGAGAAATATTACCAGAGTTTCTAATTGACAAAAGTTTTCAAAGGCGGCTGAGGAGTTTGCCTGCAGAAACACATTCCCAGATGGATACCCCAATATTTAAAGTACCCCTAACCATCAAGTTTGTTGAAAATATTTCTCCCTAAATTGTATACTGTATTGAATAGAGATTTAAGGTTCTAGTGCTCCATAGTATACACTTTAGGTGAATGTTCTAATGAATGATTGTACCTGAATGAGTTGGCTCTTCACTGTTGATGGTGGCTCAAAGCTCCAACCATTGTGACACACAATATACCGTCCCCTTTCTTTCAGCTGCTCTATGAATCCCCTAAGAGTTTTTACGTAAGAAAGAAGGTGTCTTACAGAGTGTCAAACCTGGCAAACTGGAGGCCAGATAGCAAGAATTCATAAGTTAAATCCCTGGCTGTATTCTGGGAGGGAATCTTCAGGGAACATCAGTTTTCCAAACAGCAATTTCAGAATATGTCTTTAATATGCTTGTTGGAGAAAACAAATCTGATTATCTTAAAAGTAACTGTCTGTTTACATTCAACTGTCAAACAATAAACACAGCTGATGGCCTTTCTGTTTTATCAAATACAACTACAGTTATTGTGCACACTCAGCTTTTTCCCTATGCACATAATAATAAAGACTCTTTACAAGTTACTAGGTTCTAACAAGGCTCTTTTGGTGATTTTCCAATCTGCTTTCAGAGAGATGATATAATGAAAATCCTAGTCAAACTACTATCATAGGAATGCCAAACCACAGAATAACTTAGGCTGGGAGGGACCTACAAAGGTCTCTAATTCAAGCCTTGTTGAAAGGAGTAAGGCTAACTTCAAAGTTAGATCAGACTGGTCTGGGTCTTACTGAGTTTTGAATATATTCAGGGTTGGAGAGTCTGCATTGTTTCTGGGCAATCTTTTCCACTGCATATCCATGCTTGTTGTGATTTTTCCTTTCCCATGTACATGATAAGAATTTCCCTTGTTTCAACACACAACTTGCAGCCAGAAAAGTCTGTCTTGGTCTTCCCTACAATTCCCCTCTAGCTAGTTAAAGGCTGCAGTTAGATCCCCCTTAACTGAGCAAGCTTCACTCCCTCACACTCATGGTTCATACCCTCATATATCATGGATGATACACTCATATGTCATGGATCATACCCTCATATCCCTGTCAGGCTTACTCCAGTTGGTCAGTACTGGGGGTCCCAAAACTAAGCAAAGAGAACATGACCCCAGAAGTGTCTCAGAGAGGGGAATACTCCCTTTGGGCTTCTAGTAACGCACTACCTTATGGAGGACATCTCTTAGCACTCTTACTTGTCTTTTCCTCTTTGTGGCACTGGAGCCACCCGCAATCAGGCATGGCTTAACAGAAACCTCTGAGCAACACCTTCCCTGCTTCACCAGGTGCTTTGCCAGATGCCTCTGCAGGATCTCCAAGTCACCTTTCATAAGTAAAAGGAAGCTACAGTCCTCCATCTTCCACTATCTCCATGCCTGTTTGCCGCCCACTCAAGCACAGCCTCTGGCTCTCCTGGGCGCTTCTTCATCTGTCATTTCTGTGTCTCTGCTAGAGCTCGTCTCCCAAAGATGAGGCCACAGCCACCAGCCCTGGCCTTGGAGAGGAGCTCAGCCACCCCCTAGAGCCTGAGGCCTTGGGAGCTCCTTCAGGACCATGAGGGGTGATCGCTGTAGCCTGGGCCTGGGATTGTGCTCCCTGGCACACCTCCATCACCCCCCTGGGGCAGCCGCCCTCATCCAGCGCCCCTGGGCTCAACAGCCACCCTCAGCCTACCTGTTGTTTTCCATGGGGCTGTGGAGATGAAGGCAGATTAAATTTGTCCTAATTTTGAGATTTGCCTGCACCCGGGGACTGAATAGAAGGAGTAATAAAATAGGAGGAGAAAAAAAAAAGGACTTCATCTAGTTGAAAGGAAGAGTTCATCTAGCTGAAAACAAAGCTCCCACTCGCTTCAGTGGAGGAGGACATATCCCTGTTATTTACAAAGAATCCCTTCTCTGGTGAGCACCTGGGATCTGAAATAGTCTCTAGCCTCTGACATACAAAGTAGTTTATATTAATTCAAAATTTTATGAAATTAATATAGTAAAAACAAATCAAACATTTTTTTTTCCACCCTGAGCAAAATGTGCCTTTAATAACTGGATGGCAAATATTTTATATGCAAGTCTTATTCTACTAAATATAAATGGTAAATTTATTAGGTTGGCTATTGAACATAACTTTAATAACAATTGATTATTAAAGACATTTTCATTTCACTATCATTAAGTATTCAGAGTTCTTACACACCCCTGTTAATTGTTCTGGAATATAATTAATCAACTTAAATTAAGTTGCTCCGTGATCAATAATGATGTGCCACATGAGGGTCAGGAAAAGTTCATGAAATAGGGAAGGCAAAATGATTGTGAATGTATTTGGGAGAGACAAGGAGAAAGACGTTTTACAAAGCACGGGAACGACCACCTCAGGCCTTTTCTTAGTATCTTTCTCTAATGGAACATAAAGGATTTGTGGGTATACCATTTTCTAAAACTAAAAGACAAAATGTCATGAATCATGCTGTACCTGTTGACCTTCTTGCCATGGGAGGATCTGTAGAAATGTGGTTTAGTGAGGTTCAGATAAAGATTAGATTCACATTTAGTAAGAATGTAAAAGAAGGTAGGAGTAACATCTGAAGCTTTTCTAGCTCAAAAGATGGCTACAAAGGCTATTTATTAATGACTCTGGTGATAAGCCATCTGAAGCTTTTCTAGCTCATAAGATGGCTACAAAGGCTATTTATTAATTACTCTGGTGATAAGCCAAACACACTCATGATAAGAAAAGAAACCACAACTATTGTGATGGATAATAAACCATTAGTCATGGCCTGCTTGACCTTTGTTTTAAGGATCATCCCTTCTTGAATGAAAGGTGATGCACTGGTCTTGTCAGGTAAGGGCAACTTTTGTGATACTTCTCTTGCTGCTCGCCTAAACCAACCCAGACTGTGATGTCTGTAGACTTCTCCCCTGGGAGCAGAAAGGTAACAAGACAGCTTGTGAGTTTATATTGTGGCACGCACGTATCAGCTGCTTGTTCTTCCTGCAGTCATATCGTGGAAACTGCAGCCAGTGGGAAAGCCCAGATTTCCTTTCTATGGAAAACGGTGCAGGAACAGAGGTGATCTCAGAGCTGATCTCATCCCAGGATCATGCTGGGACATGATCTACGGATGGACCCAAACCCTGGAGCTCAGAAGCACCCCTGGGTCCCCTAGGCAAACACAGCCTTGCCTAAAGCTGTATGCAGCAACCGATGCTCTGCTTTGAAAGGTGTTCTGAGAATAAAATTACAGAGCTGCAGTCTCAGGGTTTTTGGCTGAGGCTATTAAAACCCTCAAAATGCCTTGATCCCTTTTGTGCCTTTTTTTGAAATGTATTTTGACTTGGTAGAACCTGCTTTTGCAGCCCTCTGTGTTCATGCATGACCAGGTCTAACCTTTCAAGAATTTAGCAATCACCTTTTCTATACCCGTATCTGCCCCAAATGTCAATGCATTAGTAATTTACAGTTATTTTCTAGACTGTTGTAGTAAAACCATTAGAAAAGAACAAAAAAAACCAAACAAAAGCCCTACAAATTCTCACGACAGGAGAATATTTTATGTCTTACAAAAACTTAATGTGACACTAAAATAAAAATATTGCATTATAGAAATAAATGGTAGCAGATAAAGCATCATCAGTTTGGAAGAAGCCAGACCTACCAAATCACTGAGTATCCATCCACCTCCCTCCTTTCCTCCTGGTGCGTCGCAGCCGTGAGACAAGCCACTGGTTGAACGACAGCTGCTTCATAGCCAGATGCTATTTTCTAGGAGACTTTGGAACACTGAATCCTGTTTCAAGAAGCAAAATTCCAGTGAACCTGTATCTGTGACGTTCTTCTTTTTGAACCTGGCAAGTGCGTGCATGCGTGTGTGTGTGCATGCAGCAATACTCTGACAAATTTGAAACATTTAAATGTATGATTTTGATATAGGCACTTTGTTAGAAAGTGTATTCCAAAACCAGTGAACCCTTAAGGAATGTTAATTAATAGAAATGAATGCATTAATAAGGAAGGAGGATTTCATTCCACAAGGTCCTTGTTCAGACTGGACAATCCAAGGAAATTAGATCTGATCGAAGAGATTTCATCTTTATTTCTGCTGTGGTGTTTGAAGTTTGCTAGATATTTCACTGAGTTGTTTTTACACCTGCGTTTGCTAACCCTCTTTCATGAACGTTTCTTAAGTGCCAACAATGAGAACAAAGGAAACAATAGAAAGTGGTATTAATTTTTTAAGGTTAATGGTGTGCCTAAGAGTAACTTTAATTAGGTGGATCTGTAAAGTACGTATTGATTTTTCAAAATAAAAGTTATTGGAACAGTTTTAACTTTCATTATCATCATCAAAAAAAAGTTGTTCCTTCATCAAAACTGTTTTGAGCTTCAAGCTTGACTGAACTTCCAAGACTCAGAGAAAAATTCTGCCAGATTTCATCTGAATCCTTCTCTGGCATATAAAACTTGGATGAGGTTTTGATACTTCTGGAGCATATTGAGAAAATAGGTCCAACCTTCAGATTTGTAAGAAACTGCCTTGTGTGCTTTTTCAAGGATTTTCTTTCTTAATCTTCCACTGACTTTATATGACCTTGAACAATTTAAATCACTTTAAGTTTTTTTATATTTAAATTTGCTATATACTAAATTATCAAGGAACAATATAATAAATTATCAGGGATGTTATGGGCTTAAGTAATTATTTGTTTTTATTTGTTTTAATTTTTAAGCCATAGCAGAGCGAGTGTTGCAACTTTACTGCTGTAACAATTTCACAGTGAGAAATAGAGGTACAACCGTATCTCTTTAGATACTCTTTCCTATTTTAAAATCAGTTCACATGAATCAAGCTTATGCCTCCTTTATTTTCTCGAAGTGCTCATTCTCTGAAGCACTTTGTGCGAGTCCGTTTAGCCGGATAGACTGTTTGTGAAACCTGCAGTTAACATTTATACAAAATGAGCATTCATTCTGGCAGTGTTAGCACAGGCAGCCAGTCAGAGACTGGTAGTAATTTTGTGCAAATTAATTGACCAATCGCATCTAACAGTTTAAATAGCAAATATAACGTGGGATAGAGTTTAACAAGTTTGAATAGTGCTTTTGTTTGCTGCACTTAGGCTCCCACAGAAAGCTGCTATTCAGGGTAAGTGAGAGGACTGGCTGAGGGCTAATCCACATTTTCTACAGACAAGAGGTTTTCATGACCAAGCCATCAAAATTAAGGAATAATCATTAATTGGATAATTTTTAATAAGTAGCTAATAAAGATATTAGTAATGGTCAGAAGTCTCTCATGAGCAGAAAAATTAGATCATTGCAGAATGATTCACTGTGAATTATTCACACAGCTGTAGAAATGATTCAGACTGACAGATTGATGGGGAGAACATGCCCATAAAAACAGGATATTCCCCTCTCTTTGTTATCCTTTGTGTGTGACACATTCTATGGCTTCGACTGAGATTCTACAAGTACGTGCAAAGCAATGAACCCTAGCCAGCAGAATGATCTCTGATTTTCCTGCATGCACAAAATTAAAGGGTATGACCCAACAGGAGCAACTGGCTGAAGAAAGAAATGGAAATTACATTCTCAGTTAACAGTCAAGTTATCGACTGAAATGCATGTGATGTACTCTTTGGCTTCAGTTTTATAAGAGAGGTGTGTAAACATTCAGAGTCAGTTGACTTTTTTTTTTTTTTTTTTTTTTCTTCTTCTGGTCAAGTAAACCATTTCTTCATAATAAACAAACAAACAGGCATAGGACATAGCTCATCTCTTTTTATTGTGATCCAGAGCAAACTTCCAATGGCTAAATTAGTGTGGTGAAATATGCTGTGAAATTTCAGTGACAGGAGTATAGTATTTTTCTGAAATAAGATGTTTTGGAAATGACATCTCCCTGCTTCTCCATGTAAGACTAATAATATTTCTGTACTTTTCAGATACATTTTTTCTGTTGAAGTCACAGTAATAGTGATCTCAGTCAATGTTAACCTGATGAATTTATGAACAGTCCCTTTTAATTTTTAGCATGAAGAACTTTTCTTTATCTAAAGATAGCTTCTGTACTGTCAGTTTAACAGCGTAGTGACTGCAAAACATTTACAATAAATGAAACATAGTCTTCAAAAAGACGGAAAATAAGTCTGCCATTCTTACTTGACTATGTAGCTGCTCCTTTTACAACACCACAGCTGGTACTCTTTGATTAAGTAACGCCTATCAAGTGGATTACTGTAAACAGAAATTTTATAGTGCTTGTATTTGGGTAGAAGAAGCTAGATTTGTAGACACACGTGCACTGTGTTTCAGCTGCACAATGGAATGAAGGTTTTACGCAAAAAAGCAGCATAATATATATAACTTTTGGATATTTGTTTGTACTTTTCTGAAGCCATTCCAGTAAGGTTTGATACTGAACATGAAATCAAGATATTTTGCCTTATTTTTGGGATTTTATGGTGTACTAGGTACTGTCCGGAAAAAAAACCAAACCACAAACCAACAACCAAAAACAAAACCAAAAAAAAGAAAAGAAAAGTCCGGTCTCATTCCTCAAAGAACTGTCATGGTATGTTCTAACTTTTGGGGTGGATTATTAACTCAGATAATTTAACTTACATAGAAGTCCTGAAGGGCGTTTACTTCTTTTGTAGACAGGAATGAAGAAATAAGACCTATCTTAAAGATGTTGTGGTCTGTTACCACAGATCTAAGAATCCTTGGGCCATGGAATAGAGGATTTTATATGATATAAAATCATATGCATGGACCTCAAGATGCTCTAAGGAATGTAGGTGGCAAGCATTACTTAATTTAGAATTTCTTTGTAATTGTCCAGGTCCAATAGTCATTTACAAATCTTGTTTAATTGCTAATGAGTCTTGAGATGCATAGGTATCTTTGTTAATAGTGTCCCTATACAGCTTGATCCAGTAAGTATTTACACATACAGAAAGTTAATTTAAAATTCACTGCCCATAAATAAGAGTGGGAGGAGATAGCCAAGATCTTTTTGATAAGATATGCATGATTGGAGAAGTTATGTGGGAAGTTCTAAACTTGGGTTCCCTTCCCACACTTAAAAAGCTCAAACCCATATATTCCGCTCATTTTTTTTTTCTAGAATGGTTTTCAAAAGTTTTCTGAACACACTTTCCAATTCCCTTGTCCAAGCTAGTTCATTGCATGGCAAGGAATACATGAATCACAGGGCCAGAATACAAAAAAGGAAAAAAAATAAAGGAAAAAAAGAAAAGGGAAAAGAAAAAAAAAGAAGGAAAAACCCCTCAAACTTGACTCTATATTAGAGTGAAAGGTAATTGCTTCTGGATTTTTCAGTACAGTAGCATCCATAAACATCACTGAGCACCAGAAAGAGAATCCAGAGTCATGTTCTCTGTGGTCTCTCTCAGGAATCTCATTTGCATTTCCTGGAAAATTCAGTGGCGAATGAGATAAAAACTCAGAAGTCTTTTGACAAAATGAAAACTTAGTCTTGAGAAAAAGAGGGATTCGCTTTCCTTGCAGTGCCTGGGAGAGCTGCACACACACTGAATAATGTAACAGGCGGTGTGGGTGGGTGTGCATGTGCAGGCAGAACATCCCAGTGCCACTGCTGGTTCACAACCAGAATTCATTCCCAGACATGTCTTTTCCACACAACCGTTTTAACACATTCCTCCTAACCTGAACATGTTGAGCACAAAGGAACTTCAAGCATCATGCTGTTTATCCTTGACCTTTCCTGTTGGGTTCAGGGAGGTACACGTCTTCTACTTTCTCTTGGAAAATTCAAATTAAAAGAGAAGGGAGAGATTTAAATGTGTGAAATTTTAATAGAGTTTCCCACTGTAGCAATTGTACATTATGTCATCTTGGATAAATTTTGACTGAATTAGCTTTTGCAGAATGCCCACCAGACCTGCTTTCACAGGCTGTTTTGCCATCTGCACTATTAAAACATCCCCATTAAGTGCGCCTGGGGTCTAATCTTTTGCAACTGATTACAAATTGTCCATAACACGCAGCCTGAAATAGAATTGCAGGAATTAATTTTTTAAAAATGAAACTTGCAAATTCATTACACCGGAAGCAAAAGGATCTATCTAATTATACTAATTTTAACCTGGAACGGATGAAGGTTGTCACAGGCACTGATAATAAAGATGAGATACTCATAAAGTACAATCTCATGGTTTTCAGGGAAGTTTTAATGTGTTTGTGTTGCAAGTCTGACAGAAGCTCTTGCATTTCTCTGGAAGTCCAGTTGGAAAATCCGACTCCATGTGAGTCACTGCCCTCTCACTGCAGTTAAATGATACACACTCATAGAGTGAAAAACCAATTAATAGAAGAATTGCTTTGTAAACCAGATATCTGTTCTCCTAGATATCTGGGAGGCAGAAAGTTTTGCTCTTTTCCTGTATCCCCCTTTAACAATGATGTTTTTATAAAATATTATTCTTCATTTTTGTCTCTGAAAAAGGAAAAAAAAGATGAGAAGACAGAGTCTAGAAGATACTACCTGGAAACTGGATGTATAGGTTCAGATCTTGCTCTCTAATGATCACCTTGTCCTTGTTCAGACAAGTCAGGTATCTCCTGCCCTGGAGTTCAGTTTCCTCCTCGGTTATCCTTACCGATCTCACGGAAGGTATGGTTCCTGTATTAAGACAGAGGGTGATAAA
This sequence comes from Falco punctatus, assembly GCF_963210335.1. Classification (NCBI taxonomy): domain Eukaryota; kingdom Metazoa; phylum Chordata; class Aves; order Falconiformes; family Falconidae; genus Falco; species Falco punctatus. The sequence continues at coordinate 4,710,871 of NC_137587.1, forward strand.
TAGTCACACACAGCTAACTCAAGGTCAGCTTTGAATCAGCTGGAAGTCAGTAAAGTCAGAGGGTTTCTAGCATGCATGTCTAATGTTCTGCCATTAATGGTGTGTGTCCTGTTTGGAGGTCTCTCCAGCAACAACAACAAAAAAAATCACTCTGGATTCTGCTTAGAATTTGGGTTCCTAAAATAAGATTTTTTAGCCTGGTTCCATATCTATTTAGAAGCAAGATACGGGTGGAGAAGGCAAAGAAGTAAAAGTCAGGAATAGTTCAAGCATTTTTAAATATCAGAGTTGTGTAAAACCACAAAGGGTGTTGTAAGCCTTGGTTTGAACTGGTATTTAAGCACAACTCAAGCCAAATGATTCCAGGCTCATTTTGCCAAAACTGAAACCTGAAGTTTTATGAATGCCCTTTAGTTTGAACTCTGGTCCTGTCGCCTTGAGGTTTCCTCTGCGATGCAATTTACGTCATGAGAGTGGACCAAGCCCCGGCAGCGTGGGAGCCCTAGCCACTGCAAAGAAAATGGGCATATGTTGTCAGGGTCTGACAACGGGTTTAAAAACTATAATGCTTCACTGGAATTCAAACATTCAATAGGATGCCTACAAATTATGATTTTGGATGCAGAAAATATTCATTTTGAAAGTTACTGATTCCATTTCTAGTACGCTGAAAAATTGGCATTTTCTAATGACAGCCCTAGGATCTACCCTGTAGAGCTGTATGATGCATGCAGTCTTCTTCTGCACTTTTCTCCCCTCTGTGTCCATCTTTGTAACTGGAAATGTCTCAAAAGCTAAATATTCGAACATTTCCTCAAAAAATATAGGGAAAACACTCTATTCAGATTTTTAAGGTAAAAAGTCCAATACTAAAGCTGTTCTTAAAAGACTAAAGAGAAAGCAGGTCCTTCTCACAACACTGAACCAGCATCCTTGCATTCCTCTGAAGAATCCAGCTGGATTTCTCTGGCTATCAGCATTCCTTGGAGTTTTTATTCCTCTGTTGTCCTCCAGCTGGGAAGTTTTGACTGCCACATCAGGGCTCAGAGTCTCGACTCTTGGCTCAGGACTTCAGACTACCTTTTCTTTTATGACTGCTCACCTAAGAGGAGTGATGAGGAAGGCCTGGCAGACAGATCAGCATGCCTTCATCCAACCCCTAACTGGCCATCCCCACTCTGTAGCGGATGAAGAGCGCATTGATCAGCATGTGCCTTCTCACCTGCTGTGCACAAAGGCGTTGTGGTGGCGTATTTCCTCTTTCTCTTGGACCTTGCACACCACACCTATCAAGAAGAAAGATGGGTTAGGCAGCTCAAAAGGCAAAAGAAGATGTTTCAGCAGCAGGGGAATGACTCAACAGGGAAATGACACAGGGAGAAGGCAATGTTTATCTCTGCCCAATGCAGACAGCTAACTGCTCACTCACTTGGAAGCACTAGGTGTGGTGGTTCCTAATTCTCCCTCTCTCTGTGATCTTGTATCCAGCCTAAAGAGCAGCTCATAACGACGTCACCAGATAAGGCAATCCATTGGAAAAGTCCATATGAATATCCACATCCTATAGCTCCCTTTCCTTCAGCAAGGGCTGAATACCAGGGAGGGAGCTTAATCCTAAACTTGAAATAACTGGGCTGTGACTTGTTTGCGATGACTTAAGCCGAGAGAGAAAGAATCCAGTTCAGGCTTGAGCGAGGCAGAGTGTTTTTTCAGAAATACCCATCAGTTCTGATTCAGTCACATCGTATTATGGTCCTCAAGGCAAAAACCTCATATATATTCCAAACCAGACCAGCAGCGAGAGCACAAGGGAAAGAGGATTCTGGAGTCTGGGGCAAGGCCAGGGTGTGAGCAATGCTCAGGATAACTGGTCCCTGGATTCCCTAATATCAGCTCTTTTGGAGCCTCTCTGGGGATGGTTTGCTTGTACTAGGGTCGATATTCAGACTGTCAATAGAGGAAAGCTATAAAGAAGCAGAGGAAACCAAGCGAGTGGATGCCCCAGCGCCCTGATTCATACTTTAAAAATTCCACGGCGACCTCGGTAAATCCAGCAGCAGCAGCAGGAGGGATTTTCCGTGGGTTCTCTGAAGAGCAGGGAAATAATGTCCTCTTTTGCAGCTATTGCCTGGACATGCCTCGGAGCTGGGCCTTTCCCAGGGCTGCTGAAAGCCTTCTAATCCTGGCTTCCACCTGCTCCGGCACATCACACTGCGCAGCTCGGCAAGACTCTATCTTTAGCCTCTCAGCGGTGGGACATTTTAGGCAGCAGAGGATTAAGCAGGCCAGCACAGATTTAAGTGCAGCCTGCAACGAGCCACAAATGTATTATCCGCATAAGCTGTCAGTATTGGCAAGAACATAAAGCATGAGTGTTGCTTTGCACGAGTTCTGGTTAATGTGTTCCTGTTAAGGCATGAAGGAAGAGGTTTTTCTCTGGCTAAATAATAACGATATTCGTCGCAATAAAACCTCGTTACCCCATGTCTGTATAATTTAGCATTTGTTTAAGTAAGGGGAACTGAGCCTTATAAAGAGACATGAAGAAAAAGAAAATAATTACTTGGCTGAAGAAAATGTGCCACACCAAACATCACTACTATAATGTCAGTGACATATATGTGACACATCTAGCTGGCTAAATCAAAATATGGGCATGGGGAACTTTTAATACTGATCTGGGTGCCAGATTTTACAGTGTTAAAGCATTGTCCCTAAAATTACAGTGTTTTACTTCATTAGATGTTGTATAATTTCTTCATTGTGGAGTCATAGCCAGGAACACGATTTTATTCCATTTGTTTTTTCTATAAAGACTTGAAGGGGTGTTGGGATTTAGAAATTATTTACAAGGATCCTCGAGAGCAGGTGGCTGAAATTGGAAAGACTTGTGACTGGGACTGGGTGCTCTGCTCCTAGGCGAGCATCTTTGCTTTTGTGAGGACGAGGTTCCTCGTGTAAGATTCTCTCCTCTTTGGAAACGTTCTTCTTCTTCTTTTGGAACTGAGCTGTGTCCTCGCTCTGAACTTGGGTTTGGCAGAGTATTTCCCTGTAGCTGGGATCACTGCCAGAAGAGCATGAAGACATGGGGTGGGACAAGGGAAAGAACGGGCTAGCCTGAGGGAGAGGTTAGCAGCCTGTGGCCAAGGGTTACAGAAACTCAAAGTATAAAACCTTCACTGAAGTATATTTTTGTTAAAAAATGAACAATTATTTAGGGGACAATTCTTCTGACCCAGCACATTTCCCTCTGAGCGTTCAGGTAGAGATGTGCTGGGCTGGACTCCTGATTTGTGCACGTAGCAAAACTCCACCGATGGTAACTGGGGCCTTACATATTTATAGTGGTATAGATCATATTCTAATTCAAACTCATTATTTCCTCTTTTTTCTTCAGACTCGCAGGGTGAAAATCAATTCTTTGTGGTGAGATTTTTACTGCATTTTCTTCAGTTAAGTTTCAGAATTTTTTGATTGTCTTTTTTTATATTATTCTTTTTTTCTTTTCTTTGCAAAGTTCAAAGAAAATCCATGTATCTGGTGTGGAACTACCAGGTAAAAGAAGAAAAAAAAATGTATGTTCTGAAAAAATGTCACCTTTCTGTGTGAACCCACAACTCAAAGCCAGGCTGATTTTAAACTAGTATTTTGTAATGAGGAGGCAGCTTTTCCTGGTCTGAACAGGGGTGGCGTTGAAATAATATATGCACACCTATTTAAAAATCATAATTTGTTAATATGAAGTACAGGGCTAGCTGTGTTTCTTTAGGCAGCTATGAAAAAGTCACTTATCTTTAATGGGCACAAAAGACTTGGAAATGAGGAAAACACTCAAAAGTTTTGTTTGTTTGTTTGTTTGTTTGTTTGCCCCTCAAATAACTAACCCTTTGAGGAACGAGTCTTCAATTTCTATTTAACTTGCATTTAGCTACTTTATGCTGGTAAATAATAAATCCTTTTATCTGCTGCTTCCATTCCCCATAGAGAATAGTCCATTTATGAAGAAAACGATTGTTCTTGTTGCAGGGATAGATGAGTTAAATTATGAAGCCTGAGTTACCCAGAAAGACAGACTTGATTGGCTAAAGGTCCTTTTTGCCTGAAAATCTCTAAATTTTAAGTTAGTTGTTTCACTGTCCCCAGTCTTTTCAAAGTAATCTTGACTTTGAAGAGCAGTTTACCAATTTGCATGAAGTAGATGAACATCAGCCGTGTAATTACATATGCGCGTGTCCCCTAGCTACACGTAAATGGTCATGATGCTGGTAAGCATGAATATTTAATATTTATATATTATTTATATAAACCTTGCCTTTGGACCAGCCCAGCCTGTACGCAGGCATGGCATCGGCTGTGCCTGGAAGAGCAGAAAGAGCAGGAAAATAGGGCGTGACACCAACTGTTTGGCTTCTACATGCAAATGTTGTTGTCCTGCCCTTATGAGTCATTCTGTGCATGGTTCAGACTTCGTAAGAATTTTAATTGTTGCTTGAAGCAGTGGGTTTTCTCTAGTGAGACCTTCAGGGCAAGTAATCCAGAGTAATCCAGATGCTGTGCAGAGCTGCCCTATCTCCTCGTGTTGCTCAGCTCTGCCCACACCCTGTGCTGGAAGACTTGTCAGAATTGTCTGATTTATTAGTTGCTGCGAGTGCTGGTGTGACAGAGCAGCTCTTCCTCCTCAGAGAATGCAAATGTTGTCCTTCTATAACCGGCAGACATTATTTAGGGAAGTACAGGGGGCTTTGGAGATATGGAATATATTTAGCAAGACATAGTTTATTAATTTGCATAAAGTTTTCTCATGTCGTAAGTACTGCCTTACTGACTCAATCTCTTAAATTAAAGACTAGATATCCATGTGAATGTTGTTGGCATGGTAATAACTTTCTTAATTTATGATGACCTTGGTCAAGTCACAGATATACCACATGCCTCGGTATTAACATTCTTCACAGCCCTATAAACACTCAAATTCCCTTTTCTAATGCTAAGACTCCCACCTAGCTCCTCATCAGGCTCTTTGTATGAGTATCACACTTGAGCTAAAGCAGAGGACCCATGCTGATTATATTAACTTCATCATCATCTCCCTGCTGTACCTCTTAAGTATATGGAGAGAGAGTGTCAGTCTTTATTAAAGGGAACTGGGACTCTTCTTTCTAGTTCTCTACCTTTCTTGTTCTAACATACCTTGTCAACTTTCTTTATAAATGCATACAGTTTCTGCATATGATTTGAAAAGTGAACCCCACATTCCCCTTTCAGATCCATTCATCCATCAATCTATCCCTTTAAACTGACGTTACTAATTTGATTATCAAACAAAAGTGCAACAAAATGCACCTAATTCTTTGATCATATTTACAAAAGCTTCAGTAAGACAACTGCTGATGGTCTATATTACGGAGAAACTAGAGCTGGCTAGCCACCAAAACCTTTCTCAGAATAAAGTTTTTAAAAACTTGGGGAAAAATTAATTATGAGAATGGTGGCTGTTACCTACAAATAGACCGTAAAATGGTTTTCCAAACTGCTAGTGCCCCATTAAAGCAGTAAAGAGCCGTGTGCAGACAGTTTTGGATGAAGAATTTGGTCATAACTCTTGAAACCTCAGAAGAAAGCAGAATAATTTGTACATTAGCCTCTAGCCTTCTGGAAGCAAATGTGGAAAGAGTTAGATTGGAACTTCAAAACATCTTGTGTGTGTGGTGTTGAAAATTTTGTGCGCAGAAGGAAAAACATCTTAAAAATACAGTGAAATAGAAAAGGGGGGCTGGTTTTTTTTTGTTGTTTTCTTTTTGTTTATTTTAATACAGGATATTTTTCATACCTATTCAGTTTTAAAATTGCTCACAGAAATTTTAAGGTCACTGAACAAAGACTATATGCAAGTACACTAAATATTATCGCTAGACAGATAAAAACAAATAGATGATGACTTCTGAATTTGTGGCTCACATAAAATTGCTCATTTCCTGAGAGCTAAATGGAAGAGAAATATATCCGAAATTATGCACTTTTTTTCAATATTTCAGGTGAATTATTGTCTTTTACGTTTATATGAATACATACATGCAGTTTCACACACACACACACACACACACACACATATATATATATCTGTGGTGTATCTATCTGAGTACATATACCTGAAATGAGAACATAAAATTTCAAAATTAACCTAGGAGAAAAATTCTCAGTGTCTGAAAATTCCCATCGATGTTAATGGAGTTGTATTTCGACATATCAGTGGAGAACCTAGTCTGCATAAATCATGAAGGCAAACTTCCAGGAATATTGCTGCATTCAAGAAGACACTTAATCACATATTCAATTTACACCAAGGTTAATCTGAAAAAGGTACTGAACTGGAACCCGTCAGAATGTACATTCAGTGTCCAAATTTATGGTTGCAAAACAACGTATAAGCAAAAGTTAATCTTTATTGTTTTCCTAAATTGCTGAATTTGGAATTTAAACATTTTGTCAGCAAAAGCTGAAGTTCAGAGAAGAGCAGTCTAGAATAAATAGCAGGACGTGTCATGTGGTGATGTTCTCACTGAGTAATGGAGCACAAAGCACAAATCCCTCAGGTTTACATCCACATACCACAATTAACATAGACATGACATCAGGACATTAAATAAAAGCTCTGATACAGTCCATGCTGAGTTTCCAACAGGTTCAGGACTTATCCTGAAAACATGTAATAGAAATTCCTCTTAGGATTAATACGAGTGTGCCTTTTAAAAAATGACTCCGTATTTATATCCTCTGCATGTCTACACCTCCCTCTAAATAGCAAAATACGTGGCTTTCTTACAGACTGTCAAAAATATATGTGATGGAAAAAAGTCTTTGCTTTAATAAAGTGCATTTTGAATTATATTGGAAAGAAATAGCAACACATCACATAAAATATTTTATTCAAAGCTCATATAGAATGCAATGGAGTCACAAACATATTACGATCCTCACTATGTGCTGGGACTGCACATTTTTAAACATTTCTGCTTTAAACTGAAGCATTTCAGAGTGGGAACATTCATAGAACAAACACAAAAAATAATCAAGATTTTAATCCATTAAAAAAAAAATCCATAAATCTGAGATATTTGAAACACATTTTCAATTAGTCATCAGTATTCCCTGCAAGAAATGATCTGACAGAAAAGGAATGACTAGCCTGCTTTTTTTTGCCTTTTTTTTTTTCTCTCTTTTTTCTTCTTTTATTCCTGGACGCTGCCTGAAATCTTGATTTCAAGTTCTCTCACTGACTAAAGTGACACCTCTGTAGCTCAGAAAGGGACTGAGTAATTCCAGTCACTTTAACCGAGTGCAAATTCCATATGTTTCGGCTACAGTTAATTTAGCGAGATGGACACTCTAAACTTGTAATTCAGGTTCAAGGTGAATTGTCTATTACATTAGGCTGACTGCAAGAGGAATTTAGGCTTACTAAGGTCCCAATTTAAGTGTCTTTTTCAGGTACTCAAAGCAAGGCTTCATAAATCTCAACAAAATGCTACCAACTGACAAGAGCGAAGGGGTACGTGCTGTCTTATACTTTATATTTCAGTGATATGGCAGAAGCACAAATGAACTCTGAACTCTGGTCTGTTGCAGCTTGTATGAAAGGTCTTTTGATACTGAAATACCTTGCTTTTAGCTGACGTTATTTGTCATTCACAACTTCACTCGTACCTTCTGATGATCTTAGGGAGTTTATTTTTTTATTAGCAAAACCTTTGGCACTCTCCTTCAAATCTTTAAACAAGTAGCAATAGCTTACATACATTAAAACCATGTAGAGTTATCCACCCTATGAGAAAAAAAATATCATTTTAACATATTAAAACAAACAAATAAGTACTTGTTTGACAAAACCACCCCGAAACCTTGCTGGAAACTAACACATGATATGACAAGCGGTTTGTTTTTCATACCAGCCTCTTTTTTGCTATTGTATATTCAGGCTCTGGCATTTGATATTAAATTGCACATGGTCTAAACCACACAGCTCCGTGGGCTACAGCGCTCTGCCCCTGCTTTGCCCAGCCTGAAGTAAACATCATGCATGTGGTACTCATTTCACATAAATTTCAGTTTCTGATCGGTGGTTACTGTCACTCGTTCAAGATAACAAACACAAAATTATGGGAGAGCAATGTGGTGCAAAGCAGCCTGGAAGTTATCCACAGAGCACGTCTTTTATATCGCGAGTTGTAATCCAGCTCACAAGAATGCCTTTCATGTACGAAGAAAGAGGTTATTATCCTATCAGTATACAATCTGTTAATAACAAACATCAGGGGAGAGCAATTCATTTGCCCTGACAGCTTTGTTGAACAGGCTTAGAAACTCCATCTGAATAGTGAAATACATTAAGGAAAAGATGTTATTTATGGCAGAAGACAGGAAAGGGAGCTTTCCTCCTGGAATTTAGGAAACTGCTGCCAGCCAAAACATAGCAACATTTCCAAAATATGTTTGCAAGATTAATGAAAGACAGACCTTCTTATTTTCACCTCCGATTTAAAGGTGAAGGCCATGCCACATGGTGACACATTTTTCAAGGAACAGTATTGAAAAGCTATCAGTTTTACTCATAAAAAAAACACAGGCAGACCTGAGCTCCTATGAAAACCTGGTCATTTTATTGGTCTGACCTCTGATTTTGGTTTATTTCCGTATTGTTAACCTGCATGATTAATGTTCTTCAGGTTGCACTTCTGCACGCTCTGGTCCTTTCTGGCCTCTTTCAAGAAAAATAGAATAGGAGATGGAAGCAACTGGCTCCTGCCTACCTGGGCCTAGAGGCACAGTCTCCTGATGTAAGCAACCTCCAGGCTTACTGTATGTGATTGCTGTATTCAATATCGTATTTGTATTTGATATTATATTTTTAATATATAATACATAGAAACACACATATACTCCTATACTGAAGCATATTTTTGTTGTTGAACATCCTTCTCTCTGATTGTGACAACAGCATTGCCAACACTAACACTTCAGAGCTAATAAAACAAGAAATAAAGATGAAAGAGAAAAAAAAAAAAAAGGATTAAAAACAATTATGCTGATCATTATTTTGTGGTACCTTAAGTGGTTGGAGATGTATCTGAACAATTCAGAAATTCAGATTTTCTAATTGCACGTGTTTTATGCAGTGGGATTTGGGATACACGGTCGATTTGCAATAGATTCTTGTTGGCTGTAACAAAAAAATTCTGAAAGAGTTCAGCAAAGGATGCTGAAAAGTTCAGCAAAGGACGCTCCTTTGATCAGCAGAAGGAGGGTCTCCTTATTTTAAGAGCTTACTTCATAAATCGCAGAGCTGGAAACACAGCTAGAGAATTCATTCCTTCCTCAACCTCCCCGTGAGTACTAAATCTGAGAGCAAACCCCAGGTTTCCTCCCAGTCCAGCACGTTAATTACTACACCTCCGAGGTGTAGCGCCCGCATCTCCGGGACACTGGTACCCGCTACGGGTGCCGTGCAACAGCCAGTGGGTGCCACGGTGCTGCTGGGGGAGGCAGGAGCCTGGCCAGTCGTGGGGCCACCGGGCCCCGGCAGAAAATATGCCGCTCAGAAAATACATGCATCAAAGGCGGTGAGCATCATCCAGACTGCAGCAAGCCAGGTGAGCACTTCGCACAGTAGCTCGCCAATCCCTCTGTTGAGTCTGACTTTCCTTGCTTCCCTGTTACGTTCCTGCCCAAGCCTCCCATAATTTTTTGGAATGAACCTTTGCATTTGTATTGAGAATATGTACCTCCCACCTGCAGTTTTACAAGTGTGAAATAATAACATCTGCAACCAACCTTTGGTGAAAAAGGGCCTAACAATTTTTTCGCTATTATGTTGTAAAATACATTTATAGTTCCTGCCCTCATTATTTGTGTTTTAAACTCCTATGCTATATTTTCAAAGAAATAAAGTGAGAGATTTAAAAAAAAAATATTAAAAAATCCCATATGTAACAGTTTAGTTTTCCATTTATGAAGTAAAAGTTACTGTCCTTAATAGAAAAGAAAATTCAGCAATTCAATTAAAGTATTATTGATCTGTTATGGTCATTACACAGTGAAAAGATTGGCTGTGAGCTATCTTCATTATAATTATTTATTCACATCTCACATTTAGGTTTTGTGTTTTGTTTTGTTTTTAATGAACTCGTCAGGTGATGAAAAGGTTGTGAACTTGCAGGCTGAAGACCACTATTTATGGAAAAAAGACAGATAAAAGCAGAAAACCAGCATTTTCATTCTGTAAGAAGAAACATTTTCTGTAGGGATTCAACATTTCCTCTCTGTGGGACTAACAAGGGAAAACCATGTGGGGTAATTCAGTGAAAAAATCCAACAAACTGTATCATCAGTTGTTTTTTTTTTTTTTTTTTAAAGAGCACAGACACCAGAAAACATTATTATTAAGTTAATTACTATTGGGTCTGGAATTCCGACTCATCAATCAAATGCCAAACTTCCCCACTCTGTATTGGGTTAGGATGCGTCAGCCTGCTCAGATAAGAGCTGGAAATCCTTGGTAAAGAAAGCGTTATCTGCAAAGTGATGGCCAGCGAGCTATGTACTAAATCACACAGGCTCAGCTGGCTGGGAAAATCCATTTTGCATCTGTTGCCATCTGATAGATGGGGGGGGGGAGTGGATGAATGATTCAAAGATGAATGTTTTTATATTCCAATGGTATTTTTTGTTATCAGTCTTGTACCTTCAGGATTAACAGTTCATTAATATTAGACTCATGGATGCCTTATGGTCCAAATTTCTATCAAATCTCCCACACAAGCTGAAGTGAAATCCACATGTGCATTCAAAAATTCACATTTTCATTACCAACTAGTGACTAAAAGACAGTTATCCAAATCACATATGCATGAAGATCAAAGACGTCAGGGTCGGAGGATCAAAAAAGCTTTGCCCACAGGTGAATTTTTAAGTTCAAGTGATTTCTTATGAAAATAGCATGGCTTATTAGAGGGCTCGGGTAATTAGGAAGAAGAAGGAATTGCATTCTCCCAATGCAAGAAACCATACATCACCACAAGTCCACACACAAATGTATTTTCATTCTCACTTCAGTTTAAATGATTTTACGTGGCCTTTCTTCACAAGCGTGATCTTTCTGTAAGAGTGAGGATGTACTGAATCCTCTGATTCAAATGAAGAAAGAGAATATTGAGAAAAGGCAAATGGTTTCGTGAGTTCACGCAGAAACAGGTGAGTGTTCAGTGCAATCCCTCACTAGCACAAAGTCAAATGCACTTCTAAAGGAAATCCCTTTTTTCTCTGGCTTACTGAGATTATAATTCCACCGTTAAACTGGATGTGATTGCAGCCTTTGCTTACGGCAGCATTTTTTTCTGCTGCTGACTGGACTGGGGAGTTTGGCCACATAACACACTGCCATGCTTAGAGGCTCTGGCTTTGTGTTGGCCAAATCCCCCTTTAAATGTTGCATAGTAGATTGGAAGTCCAGAGTGTTTGACATTTTCTGAACAAAAATGCCTGTAGAAGTTGGAAAATCCATTTGGCAAGTCACTGGACGTAGTGACTTTGGATCAGAAAGACTTGTATTAGTGGCATTTAATTAAAAAGGATGCACAGGGCATATGAAGCGGGACAGTCATTCAGACAGCTGCTAGGCTTTCCCCATGTTGTGGCTACTCGTGGTGTATTTATGTTCTCTGTGTGCTCCAGAAAGACAAGGCAATCTTCACACCACCATTGCAAGACAGAAAAAAGTTATTGTCTGTGGTATAAAGTTGAGGAATCAGAGACTGAGAAATTAAGATTTACTCAGAAGCCTCACCAGTGACTCAAGCATAAAGTTGGATGAAGAAACAGTTCTGAACCATTATGATGCTTCATCACATTTTCTGTCTGGAAATTTGTCTTTGTTCATGGTCAGAAAAAAAATACCTGTGGAAAGAAATATTCAGAATAGATGCTTTTTCCAGATAGCTATGGACAGTCAGGAGAGGCAGGCAGCTATATGCACACACGTGTACGGACATACTGCCCCACACCCACCATATTAAACTGGTCTGGAATGTTCTAACCGTGTCTTGCCTTTTCGCTAACTGCTTTCATCTGAGAAGACCCTAAAGAGCCCTATAAAGTGTCAGATGTATAGAGCTCTGCCGAAAGCCACCCAGCTTCCTATATACCTGCTTGCTAGTGGGGAAGGGAGGAAGTTATGCCAAAGGCAGAAGTGTAAAAATCCTTGTGTTTAAAAATTGTATGAGCTTCTTCCAGAGAGTCCCTACTAGCTTTGAAAGGGAAAACTAGGTTTTCTTTTCTCCCAACACTTCACAAGGAAGATGATCTCTTTCACCTTAGTAAGACTGAATCAATGCAGAGAAAAGTAGCTTGAACCTGCTTCATAAGCCATCAGGAAATACCAGCAGTCAAGGCTTTTTTCTTTTTTTTTTTTTCTTCCCCCCCCCTTTTGTTCTTCTCATTAAGTTCTTGTGGTCTTATTCAATGTTTCTCTGGTACTGTGCTGAGACCTGTGCTGTCTCTATGAGCTGAGAATACCGGTGATATCAGCTGTCCCTTAACGCATGTTCATGGGCATTAGATTTTGTTTCCAACCAGATTAAAGATTGAGAAAGAACTGCAAATACTCACATGGGTTTCTAGCTAGTCTCTATGACTTCCTAGGAAGTTACAGAGAGAGCAGAGAGGGGAAAAATTACTAAACATATATCCTAAATAGCAAAAGAGCTTTAACAGATATTGTCATTCTGATGGAGAATACGTAAAAAAAAATGCCTAGCATGCATTGAAATATTTTCCAACAAATACATTTGAAAACTACAGAAATAAACACTTTTAGTTTGTATATTGGAATTGTTTCTTCAGAAATAATGTTAAGCTACTCATTATGTTAGTCAAAATAATTTTTGTTCATCAGTATCATGTCCTGAATTGGTTACAGCTGTTTGAAAGGTTTTACTCCAGCGATGGGCTTTTTATTATTTCTATGGTGCCGATGGTAAACTCTATGTTCAAGACCTTTACCTTTTGGAATGAGGAAGTAGTAAAGATTATTTTTCTAAGTGAAAATATCCTATGTTGCCTAAAGCATCTTTTCATCTTTCAGGAACTTTGGTTAGAGCTCATGGTGAGCCAGTCCTTTTTAAACAACAGACCATCTTTAAAAGCCCTGAATACTTGCTGGTTTGCTTTTATTTCACAGTTTCAATATAACAAACAATATTTTTGGATTTCTGTCCATCACAGCTCTTGTCCGTGGATAGTTGTTAGACTGGCTTGACACTTTTGTACTAGAAACAAATGACCCAACCAAGAGGATATAACAACTCTGGATCACTCAAACATTTCCAAGAAGTCAAATCAGGATTCCATTTTAAAGTGAAAAAGAGATGTGTTTTTAACTAGGATTGTAAGTCTTAGAAAATACTGTGATGAAGACAGTTCTCCTAAGACCCTGGCACCAGAGAGCTGAATGAAGAAAACTCACCAGCTAAGTTAAACATGTCTGGATTTTAATATAACCTTTTGTGAGATGCACATAGCTATGAAATAGTCAGTGAGGCAGGGCTGTATTTTCCTATCTACATACACTTATGTTGCTGCCTGTAGGGGTTTGTGAGCCAGACTTGATTCAGAATGTTACAAATAGTATGCACTGTATTCGCTAATATATATATATATATATAAAATCACTTTTGTTCTTATTTTCATTTATATTTTTCCCTTATAATAAAATAAATCTTTCAAACTGAAATGTATCAAACTCTGGGATTCAGGTTTATTTAGTTGGCTGGTTGTCATTGGTTTTGGTTTTTGTGTGCTCGCAACTATTACATTTTAGAAGAACAAACAGATGCAAGATATCTCACAAAGGAGTTTTTATCACATTATATTTCCAGTTCAGTTCCCAAACTAGATAGCTGAGTAATGAATACATAGCCAACAAAACACTAAACTTCCAAATATGTCAGGGTTCAGCAGAAAATGCCAGTGTATTGATATCTTTAAGATGTTATGATGCTAAATCCCCTCAGAGGTGTCTTAATCTAGGGTTTTCCAAAGAGCCTGGGGGTACAGGGAACAGTTGCCTGTTTTCTTTATTTTCTCCTAGCTATACCTGGCTTAGCTTCAGAAGACCTTATTTTTCCCTTTAGAAGTCCCATGACCATAAATGTTATGTCAAAGGGTTTTGTTTTGGCTTTTTTTTAATCTTACAATTACTAGCTACAAATTCAAAACATCTTCAAATGAAATCACTTTTGGATTCCTGATTTGTGGGAAGTGGTCAAACGGTTTGTAAGATACCAGCACACTAAAACATATCAGCTGTTAATGCACTGACATTAAAGTTATTACTTTAATGCTGCTAAGATTAAAGTTAATAAATATTTCATATTTATTTATATTTATGATAATCATGCCCCATTTTGATTATTACTACTACTACTGCTACTACTATTAACAATAGGGTTTAAATGTGTCTGAAGAAAGTCTAGGCTACTTCTGTAACAGATTATACAAATGTGAAAGTGGAGAGAAATCTTAATTTTTACCAAGCCCCATAAACCCCTGTAAAACAGAGTTTAAAGTATTTACGTATTTTGTGGCAGCACTGAGGAAGGCAGGCGTAGGATAGTGCTCAGCCTCCCTTGCCCGTGCGCTCCATCGGGGACCCACACACATTTCTGTGAGAGCAGAGGCTCTTTCTTTGATTCTAAAATCACACCACTAATGCATCAGATAAATATTATCAAGAAGATTACACCTTTTATATATTTTTATCATTGCTTCCAGAAACACCAACAGCTCCCTCCAGGCACTGTACGATAGAAAATTATGCATAATACCTACCCTGAGGAATCTGCTATATATAATAGCTATCTATTTCTAATGTAGGTGTGGGTTGACTTTTTTTTTTTTTTTTTTTCTTTTGGTTTGGGCAATATGTTTTGCCTCCACAGTTAATAAAACTCCTAAGGATAGATAAAAGTGACATTTAATTTTCTTGGCTTGGCTACCACACTGTTGTGGCTACATACGCGTGCACTCATCTATGGTGCTCACACCCACCCTTCCACTCCCCCACGTACACACCAAGCTAATCACAGTGTTTTTAAAATAAGATAACTCCTTACTGCCTAACCACAATGGCAACCCTGCCAGCTCATTTGGTTTGCCGTGAATAAAATACATGAAACACCCCACTAGTGAATCTTTTGGTTAAAATGAGCATTATTTAAACCCACGGTATTTAAGCTTCTGGTAGTTGATCTGTGTTATCATGATTCCGTGACGGTGGTAACAGAGTTCAGAGTTCACGATAAGCCACAACCATGAAGCACTGCAGACCAAATGTGCCGATCTGCTCTGCTGTGTTGCCTCATCCCATCTGAAAACCCTGTATTTGTGTGTTGAAGACATAAAAAAGAAAACTTTGGCTTTCAGACTGGCTGAAGATATTTTAAACACTCATCATGCTGGGAATCTCATTAATCGTCAAGGCATTCGGATATCAATTTCATAAATGTACATATATCACCTAGGCACCGAAGATTTTCATCTCACACCTTCTCCACTCAGGGAATCAAATAAATCAAACAATTGTCTTAATTATTTTATTTATTTTCTTCTTTTATATATTTATTTCCTTCCTGCAGGGCTAGCTCTTTTGCTTTAAAATTGGGAATCAGAGTATATGAGCTAAAGCCAGCTCCCACAGTTGGAGTGCTTTTAAGACTTGGAACAAGTCAAGATGTATGTTTTCTTATTTATGAGAGAGTAAAGAATGGCAGACGAAGGAAGGATGGGATAAAGAGGAACTGCACTTTTGTAATTACAATGTGTGTAGCTGCGAACCGGGAGCTCTTTGCAGAGATTGTGTGACACTGGCCTTTCCCACACAACAGGAAAAGATAACATTTTAGCAGTGTTTAGCGATGCTGAAATGCTTTGCACTAAACGCAACAAAGTTACCCTTTGGTGCGCACTCCTTAATGGAATGTGCCTCTAATTACCTTCTCCAATAACCTATTTTCAATAATGACATTTGGGTATAATCTTCCAGAGCTTTCTTTACTAATATTGACAAAGGTATGGCTATAATTTAGGGGCACCCATGGGCACATTTCCACTTCTGTAGTGTGCTAAAAGGTGATTGCAAAGGTGTTGCAAACTCAAGGAATCAAAAATAAGAAAATACAGTTTTAATTCCACCTGTTTAGCCACATCCATTCTGCACAGTTTGGGATTTTGTGACCCTACACCACCTCAGTCACTGCCAAGGACAAATGGTGACCTGTAATGAGTAATATTTTTTTTCTTTATATTTAAATATATTTAAATAATATTAAATAATGGAATTATTGCACCACTCCAGATGGTGCCTTACCAGAGCAGAGCAGACGGGGAGAGTCACCCCCTTCAAGATGCTGGCCACACTTCTGGTTTATGCAGCCCGTGATGCAATTGTGTGGCTATATTTCAACTTTTCCAGTCACTGGGAACTTTTCCGGGCTGCCATGACTTTTCTGATATGATGGACAGTGGCTTAGTCGCTTCATCTGCCAGTTCCTTCGGGATCTGCAGATGCATCTCCTCAGGTCCCATGGACTTGTGCACCTTCAGGTTCCTTAGATGGTCCTGAAGCTGATCTTCTCCTACAGTGGGCAGTTCATTCTGCCAGTCCCAGCCTTTGGATTCTGTATTTAACTTTTTTGGTAGCCCTATGAGGTATGGAAAAGGAACTATTAAAATCACAGAATGGGTTTAGATTTTTAGGTATGGGAATGGAAATAAAATTCATCTTAGATAGTTAATTTTTAACTCTTGGAGGAGGTTTTGATTTCTTTCTTTTCCTGCCTTCTTAATTTATTTCACCTTGGGTTTGGGGCAAAAATGTTTGTGTCCTTGGGAAAGAGACTATTTGTTAGTGTGGTTAAGTTATGACAGTTCTTGTTCAGAAAGTTAAAGGTTATTGACCTGGTGTAATATTTGCCAGCCTTTGACTCCTTTTGTTTCCTGATGGCTACTTCAGGATATTTTCAGGAGTCTAAAGCAAGTCACTTTAAGACTTGCTTTTAACTCACAGTGACAGTATATCTCTTTCAAGTGAAATTGAAATAGCTAAAAGCAGGATAGTACCAGGAAAAAAAAAAAAAATGAAGCCCTGTCATGATTAGTACTAAGACTTTTAAAGCTGCAATAATATCATCCACATTACCTCTGATGTGGAAGGTGGAAGCAGTTATACTGGTATGGTGTATGCTGGACCAGTACAGTTTAATTCCCCTTTGCAAGGAATTTCAGCCCCCTGAGATATTAATTACATGTCAAGTCTTCCTGGAATAATCTGCTATAAGAAATCTTTCTTTTTCCCACACAGTTATCCTTCTTGTGAATTAAAAGTAGCATTTAGAAGCAAGATTACACTGCATAAAATGAACAGCTTTCTGTTTGATATGTTATTATTGGTGTTTAACAATGTTTAATATTAATATTTTGCTACCTAAAGATTTGGCCAATGCCAACTATAAAATGCATATAAGAGAGCAGAAAGCAACACATTTTCAGTGTCTGAAAAACTTGCTTTCTAATTTAAAAATAAATAGCTTTGATTTGTGTAACAGATTTTAAATGGAACACTTTTCAAAAAGTGTGTGGCAAATACATGTTTATCAAAGTTTGACAGTAATAAGAATCTGGACGGGGAAAAAAGGAGGAGGAAAAGAAGCAAAACCTTTATTTCACTGTGAACTCCTGACAGCTTATTTTGATAGACCTGATGAGCTCGGAGAAAGAGACTAAAAGGGATGTAAAAAACGGAGGGGGGGAGGGGGGGCATCCATCCCCACACCCTTGAGGAGAGACAAGAGGGAGCATCTATCAGAAGATCACCCTTGCTGCCTGGGCAGCACATGAGTAAACGCAGCAGCAGCCACAAAACTCGTGGGAAAGAAACCAAAACCTGCTGGAAATCCTGGCACCCGCCAGCGCCAGAGCCGCCCGTGGGTCCAGAGCTTGGGCACGGGGCTTGGGGAGCAAGAGGCTCAGGGCACCACACCGAGCGAGGGGAAATCACGGCTACAGGGAAAAGGCAAATGCATTCAAAGCAATTGCTGTGATCCTTCGGTTCCTAGGATTCCTCTTATTTCTAACCCAGAGAAACAAAAAAAAAGAAAAAAAAAAGCTACAGGAAAAATTTTGGGCCACCTATGCAGTTGTATTACAGTGCTAGCTCTTTAAAATTTATCGTATAATTATTTTTGCAAGGTATTTTATTATGGTGTCGTAGCATTTATCCCTTATGAAGCCCAGCTATTGTCACTATTTAATATTCTGGTTTTAAAACAGGCATTCATGTCAAATATTCTAGAAAACCTCAGTAAGGAATCCTCTGTTTTCTGAACTAAGACTTAGTTCTTTCAAAAAAAATCTTATGCATGATAAACAAAAGGAAACACAGATAAGGATTTAAGGTATATAATACCAATCAAATTCTTCAGTCATGTTTTTCAGCAGAATATTTAGATAGAACACAAAAATGTAGTTTCCTTACAAAAGGGTTTCCTACCATCGTTAAAAAAACAGTGACTTTCCAGCAAGGTTTTTAGTACGTGATTTCACCAATTTGCTGAGGAGGGTAAGCCTTATGCTGTACAGATAAAATCTCTGACAGCAATAATCTTTCATGCATAAAATCTAATGGCTGGAGTCAGAGCTTTAGCATAGTTAAGGTCTCAAATAATCTATCTAAAACCTGGAATTTCCTGGATTTAACTAATGAAACTTCTTATTCATGGCAAAGGAATTGTGTCCACTTGTGAACTTGGCCCCAGGTATGGAAACAGGGCCTTTTCAGTTTAGTTTTATTGTATTAATTCTCCCTGTAATACACTGTTATATTAACATCCATGTAGCTGTCTAAGTTGCTATTTACCTGGTTGCACAGTAAATGACAAGTATTCTTCAGCTTTTTGAATAAGCTTTCCAGCACCCAGACATATTGTCTGCGGATACGTCTGTAATGATCACGCAGGTGTAAAGCACTAAATGCATCTGCTGACACTCCTTCCTAAGTGTACCATTATCTGATTTACCTTTAAGAGTTTATTTTGGAAATTACGCATATTGCATAACAAATAGGACAGTGTATTTCGATTTTGAATTGAGAACAATTTTACAAATAATGTTTCTGATTTTTTTAAGTTTCATTTTTTGGATGACTTTCTGTCTACATTGTCTGAAGCTAAATACCCCAAAACAAGGAAATGGGTGTTTTATTTTTAGCAGTTTCTCTTGCCATAGTGAACAACCCGGCACATTTCTTTGCAGAGTTTAAGAAAATTACTTTATGTTCTGTCTCTCCAAACCATAACAATAGACTATCAGAACAATAAATGACTGACTGCAGTTCTGTTCTTAAAGGGATATGTTGCCTCCAACCTTAAAAATGAAATAAAGCAGAAGAAAATGAAAAAAATAATAGAAGGGTCATTAACAGTAACTGCAGCTCCGCTGTCAGCCTCAACACCAGCCAGATTCTCTTCCTAAAACGGCTGAGAACAGCCTAAAATGAAGCCCTAATCCAACAGAGGACCTTTGCTAGTACACCAGCAAAAATGTTCTCTCAGAATAGCAATGACCATTCGGGAAGTGAGATCCCAAAGAAATGTGAACATTGGTGTATGTTCGCATACGTGTATATGCACAAAGCCCTGAAAAAACCCAGCACCCAACCCATTGATCCTTCCATGCACAGCTAAACTTGCAAAAGCCCCGATTTTGATATGGATATGTCAACAACATTGGACTTGCTTTGATACATCCTTCTCCTGTCAGCAGGCTCAACTCTGGTGAGGATGTGCACCTCTGTAGCGGATGGCTGCAGAGATAAAAGGTTTCTAGAACAGGTAAAACTATAATGAAGATGCTTAAAAAATAATGGTTCCATCACTGTATGAATGAAAATATATTTCCTTTCCAGTTCACTTATCTCTCGTCTGACTTCTGCTTAAAACATAGTACTCTGAGCAGGAAAGAGTTAAGAGCTGACCACATTTAAGGGTTTTGTAGACATTTGACTTTATGCTTCAAACACCTTCATGATAATGCCTATGCTATGACACACACGGTTACACCCACATTATGACATTGCATAAGAATGTTACAGGATTTAAAAAAAAAAAATTTCTCAATCTCACATTGAATAGGCATTTACACAATAGAAATATAGAGTTCTATGCAAACGTCTTCTACCCACCTACACAAAAATTTGAATTAAAATGGGTGAAGATCCAGACAGGCTATTTGCAAAATATCAAGCTCAGGAGATACACACAGATCAAGCACTTCTCTTAAACTAGGCATCCAACAGAGACAACAACAAGTGATAAAAAAATTCTAATAAGCTTCCAAAACACAACCTGCAGTTATCAAAAGTGACATTACCTGTACAGTAATTAACATACTTAATGTATTCAGGGCAGTTCAAGATCTGCAAATAGGACTAATGTCTAACTAAACTTGGAACCCCAGAGGCAAAATGAAATAATCAGAGGCTAAGAAAAAATAATAGCTGTACACAAAAATGTTAAAAACCTCCTAGATAATATGCATGACATTCTAGTAAGAGATTAGAGTTCAATGTTCTCACTGTTTTCTCCAGACAGTGCTAATTTGTTTCCAATTAGCAGAAAATGTACTGCAACTGACTTAACAGACTAAAGTGGTCACAGGAATATTGTCGCTGCTTGTGATCTTGCCACAGAAATCTGTTCTCCCTTGTGCTACCTTGTTCTGAAAAATTATACCCACTCAGTTTTCTGCTTGCCACGTACTCTTTTTTTTTTTCTTTTTTTTTTTTTTTTAATAGGATATCATTTGTGAGAACACACATTAATTTAGACATCTCCTCAACCACATTAGATGCCACTACAGACGAGAGGATTTGTAGCTGCGCTGGTGGAAATAATAATGGAGTAATTGAAACCGATCATAATACTGTACTTAAGCCACTTGCAACAATCTGCCAGGATCTTGCATTGGAATTATATACTGAGCAAAGATTAATGGACTTCTGTTCTCAATGTGTTCTGGGTTTGTTGTTTTGTTGGGTTTGGTTTTTTTTTTTTCCAGGCAGTTGTTAATGCCTTAATCTTTAATAGGAAAATGTTTTTTGCACTGTTGTAGGAGTAGGTAATTGTTTCCTTATGAGTCTAATCTTTCTGATGCCTTTGCAGCAGCGTGTGAGTCACCCCCGGCGCTGCAGGGGAAGCAGCAGCAGAAGGTGGGAAGCACACGGGTTCTAAAGGACAACGGTGGACCTTCGAGGTGACACCATTGCTCGTCTTTCCAAATAAAAGTTGGAAAATTCTTCTAATTCTTTCCCTCCCCTTCTTGCTAAGGTGTAGTTAAAAGATCAGGAAGTTGAAGTTAATGTCTTAAAAGAGAAACCAATTTAAGAAACAACAATTAAGAGAAAAATAGCAAATTTCTACTCAGAAGATCCCCTGTGAGTGCAACTCCCCAACCTTTCAGCTGCACAAGACATCCCTTCAGTAAGGCAGGGATGCACCTAACGAGTGGCACATGGAAAAACTCACTTCAAAGCCAAGAACCTAGTCTGACTGGGCAGGAGATTCATTGTCACTTCAACAAACTGTGAAATCAGCTAGGTAACGTAAGGGCCAAGAGTCAGGTACTGGAAAATGAAGGGCTGCACACAGAATAATTAGAAAGTTGAGAGACATGAGCGTTTAAGGAGAGGAGCAAAGACTAAATGTATTGCCAAGTCATGCTAAATGGCAGGTAAAGTTATTTTCCATTGTTTGGCAAACTGGTACAGACATAAGACAGTGATTCTCCGATAAGAAATTCTAAGTTTGCCATTGACCAAGGGTGGGTCATGTTATAGGCAGATCACATCAATCTCTGTAGCTCAGATTCTTCAGATGTAAATTAGGATTACAATGTTGTCTCTCTCATCTTTAATTTTTAAAATAAAATACATTATCTAACAAACATGACACATTAAGTCATCCTGAGTATTTCTTAATTGTTTCCCTCTCTCACTATCTGGGATTCCATGCAAAGAAAGAATATATTGAAAACTTAGATGAAGATATCAGTGAATTTTTAAATTTGTTACCTTAGTCATCAAGTAAAGGCTATATAATATTATGTTTTGGTTAAAAGACTGTTTCCTTAATTTTTGTCACTGGGTGGTGAGATTAGTTTTTAGTTTTTCATAGCCCCAGCTTTTGTCACTTCTTGCATAGCTGTTACTGCAGTGTTGCCCTACATTGCTATTAAGGATCTCATGAAACGGACAAGGAACTCCTAGCTTCTGTTAAGGCTTGGACTGAGCTGCTTGAGAAAGTCACTTGACATTCTTATGCCTTGCTTTTCTCAAATTTAAAACAAATTTGTTAAGGATAATCATCCTATTTAATGACTCAGATCTCTAACTCCTAAATAGCAGCTGCCTTCAAAGTTTTGCTTTTTATAAATCATCACCTCTCATTGAAAATGTATTTAGTCACAACCTTTCTCATCACTTCTAGTTAGCATATTACCATCAGAGAATAGTGTATACTTTTCCTAGACACACATAAATAATATATGTTACTTTTCAACTTGAAGTGCTTGCAGTTATAAAGCCAAATATATAAAAACAATTTATGTTAGCAGCCAGCACTAGTTTACATTTTTACAGTTGTTTAGAGGACTGACAAAAACATAATATCTGAAAATCAAAGTCTTCTTATCAGATCGTGTGCTCATTTGGTTTGGTTTTGCTCCTTCATTTTGCAACTCTTGCTACTGCCATGCACAGCAGGAAACTCAGCTGAAGTCAAAAGACTGAGCAAATAAACAAAGCAGCTGCTTTGGAATACTTCAGACAGGGCCAAGTCCTGAGTTACAGGGCAAGCCGGTGAAAATCAGGAAAGTGAAAGATTAAATCAGTATAGAAATATTTTATATCTGTCCTGCCCGAAGGAGCATTTCATTCAGGTTTTAATTTCTTCAGTGATTTTTACAAAAATGAAGGAAGAGTGATGGAGGGAGATTGCTAGCTGAGGACTGAGTCTAGTCCTGGTTCTGAGCACACACGTGTGGTTTCTATTTGATTCAGAAGGGGCCTGAGGCCAGAGTTTGGCCCTGAGTGATTTGTGACAGATGGTGAATAACAAATAAACTCTCTAAGCGGAGATCAAGGGCTTTGGGTAAGCATCTCGGATTCTTGCCTGGGAAGATGCGAGAGCTTTGTTATAACTTGTATTTCAGCAACCTTTACCTGTCATTAAACCTTACATAAACACAGAAAGGATGAGGATGGGAGGAATTTATTAAAGAAATGTAGGCACAGATGCTCAAAGGTTGTTGCTTCTGACTGCTGATCATTGTCACCTTCTGTAACCAGGCACGTAATCTGGCCTGACATATGGACGCAGTGGAAGAGGGGCACAGATGACAGTTTATGCATGATACCAGCCTCACCGACCTGGCCGTCAACACAAAACCTTTTGCCGAGAAAACCCTTCACCATGCCACCACCTTAGTACCATATTGTCCATCGATGGTTGTATGGTGCCAGGATGCTTCAGCGTGCCTCCGTGAGAGGAGTTTACTGTAAAATAAATGTGTCTTGGAGAAGAGAACCTCTTCAGACTAATAGGTGCAGTATCTAGATGTGGGTCTGCCTTCGGGCAGAGGCTGCTAACGCCCGGTGCAGAGGGTTTATTTTAACGAAAAAAAGTGTTTGTTGTAGGCATGGACTGGCAAGAGGTACACAGGTTTGTGAAGACATGCTGTTTACTGCAAGTTTTATGCAAACGTGAACTGGCATCCTAGCTAATATTCTACTGGACTGTGCCATTTGACTAAAACGTCACTTATTCAGAAAAAGCATAGTATGGCACTCTGCAAAGCGATGCTCTCCTGTTAACTCCAAGAAAAGTAGCGCTCCATTGATGCTACCAGTTTCATCCTGTATCCGCAGTATTAGTTTTGACACTGACTGCATGCAGGTGGATTATAATGCAAAATATTGATCCGGAGGATTTTTCCCCCCCTTCAGCTTTATCTTA
Source organism: Falco punctatus (assembly GCF_963210335.1). NCBI lineage: Eukaryota > Metazoa > Chordata > Aves > Falconiformes > Falconidae > Falco > Falco punctatus. Next base: position 4,734,987 of record NC_137587.1, read on the forward strand.
GCTTCTAGCCTTGATCTTAAAAGTTAAGATGGATGTTCAGTCTTATTATCTAGCAGAAAGGGTAAAAAATCAATTTTGTCTCCTGGTGCTTCATTCCCTCGTCTTCCAGTGCTCGAGCAGTGGGGTTGTAACAACCGTCAGCATAAAATCATTTATTAGCTGATGTTATGACAACTTCTGGCAGATGAATATATTACTATATGTACGTTGATGCTCCTGAAATCAACTTTGTGATTAAAGACACGAAAAGAGTATGGCAACCAATCAACTGTTTTTAATGGAGTAAAAATTTCATGAAGCACTGCATTGCAGAAGGTGAGTAGTAAGATCTAGCTGAGAAAAACCTGTGTGAGCCATGCATTTTCCAAGACTGATGATGACAGATGATAGTTACTCATTATAGTTTATGGATTTCAAGGGTGACCCAAGCAGATAAAAAAGGACAGTTTCAAAAATTTTGGCTTTCTGCTTTCCAGAAGGCAATGAAATCAAACAAAGGAAGGATTCTCATCTTTACTAACCCTGTGCTACATTACCAGAAAAGCTCTGATTCATCTTTAGCTTGAATGTTAGATGTAGGTAATTTGCTATTAAGATGCGTTGATGAGTTCTTTATAACTTCGTTGTAGGATTTCCTTATTTCACGGGATGCCCGGGGACCGGTAAGTACAAACCTGCCTTCCCACCCTGCTTCCAGGACAACATCCAGCCACAGCTGAGGATTTGTGCCACTATCCCCTGGTCTTTCCTAACCTTTTAAACCTCGTTAATCCTTTCCTGCCATGTCCTCTATAATTCAATTTGTTAAATGCAGGCCTCATTCAGCCCTTCATTAGCCCAGTAAATCTTTCTACGTTTGATTATTTTACACAGATGTAATGTAGATCAGAATCTAAGCAAAATCTTCACTTCTGAAAGCAACATTGAGCTGTTAGCTTTTCCTCATCATATCGGTGCTTCTGTGCTCATACATAACGATTTCTTGTACCATATTGCCTACACAATATAGATAAAAATATGTAACAGAACAAGTTACATGACATGAATTTACACTGGCAGTATTTATGCAATTAATTTATTCCTTTAAAAAGATATCACGCAGGCTGCTGACTTACCAAAAAGCTGAGACCAGGTAAAGTTTATAAAATGCGTGTTATTCTGATCTCCCTTAAAACAATATAGTAAGGGGTAATTCTGTTGAAATGTGCAAAATTTTATACCTCCTTCAACATGCTGAATGGCACTGTAAATGACTGCATATAATGAAATCATCAGAGGATTAGTGTTTTACATATTTTATAAGATGGTATTAAAATGCTGTTAAGACACCACCTATCTTTCTTAACCTTCAAACAGAATCCAATCTACTTCTGACAGTTTCAATATTCCTATTAAAAATGGAACCAAAAATCATAAGATTGGATTAAACATTGTGGGAAAGGAAATAAATGCTATACATTTACTTTTATGCTTCTTTCCTTCCCCTTCGATTTCTGGTTTCAAAGCATTCAAGGTTATGAAAGGAAAGAATTGGAAAAGTTCTTTGGTTTTGTTTTTTTTTTTTTTAAACAGCTGATATATTTGGGAAAAATGATAGCAAAGGCATTAACAGTAGCAATAAATAATTAAAACAGCCAATGCTAGAATATAATGGCCTGACACCATGAGTTGAAAATTATGAAGAGTTAAGTGTCTCGATACATTGCTATGCTTTTTTTTTTTTTTTCTTTCTGTTGTTTCATTTGTACAATTCAGCTTGTAATTATGGAGATTTGAATTTAATTTTCTGCTTATAATCAATATATATTTAAGTTCTTTGAAAGCATTTAGGCGGTTTATACTTAGAGATGTATGACCATGCATTATTAAATATAATGTTCAAAACCAGAACTTTCAGATATTTATACATCTGCATAAAATGTTATAATACAGGCTTATTTTTTTACCTTCTAAGGATTTTATATAAAATCCTACAATTCTAAAGAGTGTATATTTTCTATCTAGAAAGCAAATATATTACTGCAGTGTTTTTTAAGTGGTTTCAGTCAAGAGAATCTTCCTGTTAATTTTTGCAGAAGAGTAATGAATAATGATTTCTGCTATATTTTTCATTAATTAATAGAAACCTATATCATAAATATAAATCTCTGATAAAATCTTTGTTATATCAGAATAAGATAATTTTGTATTGAGTTGTTTAAGTTTTAAAGCAATTTATCTTGATTTCTGTCAAGGTATCCTGATTAGCACATACTCTAACAATAAATATTTGAGATCAAGTAGACATGTGAACTCTTTGTGTAATTGCTTGCACATCCCAAACCAACTGGCCATTCATTTCTGTACTCCAAGATTTGAAATTAATCCATTTTTCTTGAAGAAATAAAAAGCAGAAGCTTTTTTTTTCTTTTTTCTTTTCTTTTTTTTTTTTTTTTTTACAGCATGGAGTAGATTACTGCTGTGTACAGAACTAAATGTAATAAACACACTCGTATTATTCATGTTTACACCTGTGGCAACACACCTATGAAAATTATTCAGATGTGAGCTGTAAATACAAAAAGTGGCACTGAAGACAATTGAAACCCCTATCAAAGGTAATGCTATGCCTGGGAAAATAATAATTTTGCTGAAAACAGCACCAAGTAATAAAATGGTAAGGTGTAATTCTTTATTTCCCTCTATACTGTTGCCATGTTGTCTTTGATTTTTTTAAAGGATAAAGCACACACCAGCACACACGGGCTATACTTGGAATGGCTGGGATATTTAGACACCTTTAGGGTTGTTATGTGCAGGTACCATGCTGATGAACCTGATTTTCTGGCGGTATTGACATCCTTTCTGTTCTCGTCTGGCTGATTTTTCCCAATGCCTCTCATCTATGAACAATGGATGGTAAATTTAATTATTTTTTCTACCTCTATCTGTTTGAAGGAATGAACAGAAAACTCAGACTGTAATAGAAGACTTCACTGGTGTGGCCCAGTGAGAACATGTCCCGGTGTCTTACCTATACATGTAATTAAATCCAGGTGTTTAGCAGAGTAATGTTACCCCAGCCAGTAACTTGCATATATGCTCAGATTTAGCTGGGTATCATGCAGTTCTCCCATAGCAGCAGATGGCACAGCAGAAAGAATTCTGTTGCAAAAAGATCACGCAATTGAGAAATGAATTTGGTTTCCAACCAAGTAAACTTGATATTCATAAATTCCAAGGAAAGAGAATAAGTGTTATTCTGATAACTGTAAGATAAGTAACTGTAGTAATGGGTTACAATTCATCCCCCACATCCACTCATCTAAATATTAATGCACAAAGGAAATGCGGTACATTTGTACTAGCAACAACCCTTCTGGATTTAAGTTTGTGAAGTTACTTGTCTTCAGTCAAACTGTAAATTATATGTGTCTGATAAGAAAAAAATAAAAATAAAAATTCTGGAAGACCAAATAGAAATTCAGTATAAAATGAATTGTATCATATTCATATAATTGTGTGTGTTTAGAGAGGTGGGTTTCTGAAGAGTGGAATTTAGGGTGGGATTTACAAGCCGCACTGAGCTGCTGAAGTCACAGCAAACCAAAAATTCAGAAAGTGGAACATACTATTTTTTATATGTTTCTGTGTGGACTGTGTGCCACACATATTTCTGGAATAGTATTTTTGGATCTGGAAGCATATTTTTCTTCCCCTTAGAAAAGCAATGCTTGTCTTAAAAAGATTGCTTTGCCTGAACTGTTCTTTAGAGCTTATATTTTTATATTACCTATATGAAATTCAGACCCAATACATAGGGTGATATGTATATTATTTAGATCTGACCAATTTAAAAATTTCCCTTGAAAGGGAAGGCCTGGACTGACCTGCACTTTAGCAACGTTACCTTAATCTACATTTCTGCCACCTCCAGAGATAAACATTGGTTTTTTAGGATTTTGCAATTTATCAATTTACTTCAAATCATGTGCGAGAAAACCAAACATCTATTTGTAAAAAAAAAAAAAAAATAAAAAAATCATGAAAACAATCTTATGATATTATAAATTGTAAATAACTATTTTGATCAGAACAGTCTGAGGAATATTAGCCTTTTTTACATGCCGAGAGCCAAAGCTCCGCTTTCAAACAGCACGTAGGCAATTAGCTGAAAAGGATCTGCTGCCAAGGGCTGAACTCTGAGAAGCTGCACATTCCCCAGGTCTCCTCACCTGCTGCGGAGCTGCACCACCTGAAACCCAAAGCATTCCTAAATTCCTGAAAACACCTGCCTGTATGTTACCTTTTCAGCTTGTGTCTGAGCAGCTTCATTTCTACAACAGCCTTGTGATGCGGGAACAAAAATAAAGACCTTAGTTAAAACTGACAACTTACGTAAGTGTCACACGTAGAGTAAAATGTTTCTCAGCAATGTTATTGTCAAGGATACTGCCGGGCATGTCTACGTGTGCTCAAACCACTGCTCTTTTTGCTGTTGTTTGGAGTGAACAGCACAGCCGCTTACTCTCCACCTCCTGGTGACCATCCTGGCGTTGAGGTACAGAAGCTGAAAGCTTCACTTTTAAACACAAGAAAAGGACTACACACGATCAAAAGAATCACTCTCCATAGCTATTACAGCTTTGGCTAGCAATCTAAATGGAGGGGAAAGCGAAAAAGAAGAGAGTGAAACAATCAGGGAATTAATTTAGTGACAGCTCCCCCCTAGACTTTTCTGTGTGTCCCTAAAAAATAGTTAACTATTCTGTGTTGCACGTGTAACATAACTTCAACAGAAACATTAATTTATTTTAGAAGAAAATAAAGGATTAAAAAAAAAAAGCAACCAACAATCTATATATCCTAGTTTGGCTTTTCACCTCCACAAATTAATTAATTAAATATTTTAAAATATATATATTTAATTTAAATTTAAATTAATTTAATATTAATTAAATCATTTTTTTTTCAAAAGTGTACAATTACATGGACCGTTCCCTACAGGATAACCCTATTGAAAGGAGGAGTGGATGTGCATGTATATACAAACAAACTGCCCACTTGCTGGGTCGCCCATGCATTTGAGGTTTACTAGATTTCTGGCTATGGGAAGCATAAGCATATATGCTTATTAATATAATTAATACAGAGAAAAACTTTAACAGCCAAAAATGTCGCAGTTCTTGGCTTATCTTTTAGCTTAGTTAAAAAGTACCAGAATGATTCATAAAATACCACCTACTTCTGGCTCTCCTGCCAACCTTCTAAAGGATTTGGGACAAATCCTTTCCCCGTGTATAGTTATTCTGTGGTTTTGGTGCGGTCTGATAATGGAGTTTGTGATTGAGCACGGAGGCTGCCATAGAGCTAGATGTTCCTACACCACAGGGATCAACTTCTCAAAGTGACTTATACTTCTTTTCCTCTCTTAAGGAGAGTGACAAAGGATAAGGCCATCTGCAGAGATGTCATGTAGCTTTATAGTAGTTCCAGGGATCCTCGCTGTAGATCCAGGGAAGGGAAAAGGGTAGCAGTACTGCTGAGGTTTGTTTTTTGAGTATGAATTGATTAAAAATGTGATCCAACATGGTAGAAATAGATACTGAAATAAAACTTTTGCTTTTCGTTCCAATTACTTCTCATTTATTCCCCATTCAGCTTGACTCATGTGTTTTACAGGAGAAAAATCCCAATATTTTCAACTGAAAATGGTGTTAAAATCTTGTTTATAGAAAGCATAAATCATGTAATGGCGTTTAAAATAGGCAACTACATGAACTGGTTAATAAAACCAATTAAAAATCAAAACACAGCATTCATTCTCCACCTTAGTTTAAATGCAGGGTAAATCATGTGTTGTGTCTTCCCTCAGGGTACTGATGCTTCTCCTCAGAATTGCAGGGGACTCATAAAATCTCTTTTTTCTCTTTCATTTTTGTGCTCTTTTTCTGGGTGTCCTTTTCAGATTTTCCAGGGAAATGAAGCATGTGCCTGAAATTGGGCCTCTGTGGACTATCAACGAGCGCCTGCAACTCAGCACAGGTGGGCTTCCAACCACATCAACAGCAAAAATGCCTCACAGGGGTCCTTGGTGTGTACCACAGGGGTTCTTGGTGTGTACCACAGGTCACTGCAAAGGAAATACCCTTCGGCTCAGCTGTGAACGTCACTCAGCAGATATCTTTGCACAATTAAGTCTTTTGAACTCCACTGAATTTGCTTCATCTATACAGTCCGGTCTACTTCAAGCCTCTCAGTTTCTCATCAATACCACGATATAAAACATACAGCAAAATACTTCAAAATTCTACGTCAACACATGCTACTTTGGATTAAATTAACTTGAAATGCCATAGATGTATCTATAAACACCGATCAAAATATCCACAAATATTTTTATCAGAAGTTAATCAGAGTAATCCCATATGAGTCCTTGATTTTTCATTTTTTTTGCTTGAGAAGAAATGCTGAGTTTTTAGTAAATATAAAATAATAGTTAAGAAAACCCAACCAACCAACAACAGCAAACTTGGTGAGGTTTGGAATGAGGGACAGAACCCATATGTCACTAGAAGTTAGGGATTTCTGCGCATCTGTGCGTGTGTAACCATGTGTCTACAAAAATAAGAAAAAATATTTCTATCTGTTGTTGTCCATTTACTTTAGGCTTATTTCTGAAGCTTTTTCACAGTCCAAAATTTTAAAGCATGTATATTGCAAAAAAAAAAAAAAAAAAAAAAAAAATATGACTTTGATTATAAAAACATTTTTTATTATATCAAAACATCAAAATTTGATTTGCAAAATATCATTTTGAAAATATGTAACAGTTGATCAAAACATTATGATTCACTATGAAGTTGGATGGAATTCTACCTGTCTGGACAAAACCCATGTATTTTTGCCTACTGTTTCTCTAGAATGTTGTTCTGAATTATATAATCATATCACATTGTACATTGTATAGCATAATCTCCCGTACCTAAATCATACCCTCATGATCTAAGGCAGAGCACCAGGTATATGCAGGAACTCTTTTACCAAAACATCATTTTCCCCAAATAAATGCTCCGTTACCCATACCATCCCTGGTTTGTTGTTTTGGTTTTGTTTTTTTTTTTCCCTTTTTACCATCTGTTGGTTGCATTACTAATGTATGATGCCATCCTAATGCTATTTTTTAACATCAGTTTATGATTGTCAATGCCATCTTCAATGCTGTATCGTTACTTTAAAGATATACCAATGCTAGAGACAGCACTCACGTGAGTGGTACTAGTTGCATCCTTATACGTTTTCAGGGTCAAGTGTGTTTAACAAGTGTTCTGTTGTTAATCACCAGTAATAAGAAATGGATTTTTTTAAAAAAAGAGTAAAATAAGGAAACAGCAGTGTGCCTGTTCTGCGGCTGTTTCTCATTCTTTTTCTGATGGGCATAGCAAGGGTTTAGGTTGCAATCCGTAACAATGCAGTGTTTTCCCATTCAAGGTGACTGCAAATTCAATTATTCCTGGCAGCACAAATTATTCACCTCTCTAGTTTTCCTTCTGACACTGAAATCGGTTGCACAAGAAAATGTGTCTAGCAGCCTTGAAATGGAAACAGACAAATTGTTAAGAAAGGTAGCAAGGCATCGAAGCGCTCCTGCCGCATCTTGCTGACAGATGGGAGCTGTAACACCAGTTACCAGCGCTTGCAACCCTGCTGCAGTTAAAGAAAAGGAAGCATTCATGAAGCCATTCGGTTCTGATTCCTCAAACAGGAGGCTGTTTACATCATGTCAGCAAATGATTACCCTCTGCTGCTGCTGTTGCCCTACCTATGGGAAGAGGTGAAGAGGTTATGTTTTGAAACCTCATGGAGATGTTGATTAAGGAAACAAAGGAAGCTGGTTCTTAACACCCAACCCCCTCCAGAAAATAGGAAGCAGGCATCATCGCACTCCCATCTCTGACATGAGAAATGGGTTCTTCTTGGAGAGAACAAGGAATTTGAAGCACAAACTGCTTACATATAGCAAGGGAGAGCCAAAGGATCTAAGCACTTTCCCTTCCAACTACGTAATGTCTTTAGGTCTCTTCTGTGGTTTTAGCTCCTTACTCAGCTCTGATCCAAGAGCTGACCTGGGGTGGCGTGGATCCCAGATTTCCTTGGCTTCTTCTTAAGGCTTCCTTAACTGTGCCTAAGAAAACAGAGCTAGATAACATGTGTGGAAGACTGCAAATGCGTAACTTTGTAAATGAGTCCATATTGGATCATCATTGGAAAAAAATGAGGATCCTTAAAGTGAAAAAGATTAAGAACTACTGTTTCAGACATTGAATCCCTACCAAGCCTAAGACAAAATGTGCTCAGGACTGCAAGGCATCATCCAGTCTTCGCAGAGCCTTTGTCAAGAACAAGACACAGTTTAACAGCTCATGAATTTCAGAGATTTGGAGCTAAAGTCTTTGGTTCTCAAAGAAGACACATGAAATGATTCTACTGTTAAAGGTAGAGCTTGGCTTATTTAAGAATGGCAGGTGTAACTGTGCATAAAATTATTGTGGGGATTCCCATGCTTTATTTTAGTCCCAGCTGTCTCCAAGACTTTTTTTGCTTGAATGTGTGCACTTCACCAACTCTTGAAGAACTTACTTTTCTCTGTCAGAGATTTAGTCTAATACCTGGACTTAGATAATTGTTTGGAAAATTATTTCATGTGCTTGCAAAATAGGAAATAGCACATTTAGTTTAAGCAGGGTCAATATGTCTTCTTTGCCTCCTGTTCTAAACTGCTATGAAAACAACTCAAACCTTCCACCTGTGTGATGGCTCAGTTTCATTTTCCTCAAGCTTTTGAAGTCTAGTAGACCTTTAGTGCCTTTTCTGTCTTGGAAGATCAATTCTGTTTTAAAAATGTATAATTACTATTCAAAAAGACTCATGCACTCTTACTGTAGGGTAATTTACATTTTCGGATTCCAGGACTAGTGCTCAGTAAGTGGATGTTATATTATGTAGATTATTTTCTCCCTTCTCATCCATATTTATCTGTAGTACACCAGAGACTTCATGCTGTCTCAAAGTGGCAAACTTCTACCAAGTACATTGCATCGGACTTCTTTTAGTTCAGCCATGCACATTTTAATTGAGACTGCTTTCAGTTTTTATCCTGTGCTTTACGAAGTGTGGCTGCCTGTCCTTCTTAATCTGTGCCAGTTGTACATACCTAACTGCTATACCCTGAGTACTGCCCCGAAGTCTGTTACCTCTCTGTGCACTTGAGTTGATCCTAGAACATAAAGTCGCTCCCAGCACTGAAATTCTCTTATCCTTAGTTGTGTCCTACAGGAGAATTTGGGGTTCTGTATTGCTTCTGTTCCCAGACACAGTCTCTAAAAGGGCTAACCTGCACACGGAAGTTCAATGTAATAAATACATTAAAATTTATCTCTGTGAATATCAGAGTACAGCCTCCCTGAATGTTTATATTTATAAAAATGTCTCAGTTATATATTCAAAGAACATGAGCAGCCACATCTTATCCATGTGGTCAATCCAATATTTGCATTTTGATTTGGAAAAAGATGAAATTATATCTAATATTTTACTCTTTATTATGACAAATTCATGTTATAATGAAAAAAGTAAACATCACTTTCAAGTTTTTTGGGGCATCAGTGCATGTAATTACTGTGTCTGCACATGACACAAGTTCTCTAGATGTTTCTGCAATGTTTTTAATCAGAAGGCTGCAAACAGAAAGTACTGTGTACCTGTGAGGAAGGTCTCATATTGATGAAACAGAGCTGAGTCTAGAAAAGACACAGTAGAGAAGACTGTACAGAAATGCAGGAAGACAGCAAGACTTTCATACTTAGCTGATGCACCCCAGGTGGAAAATAGAGACGGAGAGATAAAGGAGAGATAAGTGCCTGGTATGGCACATAGTTCTGTTTTGCCTATATGGCTGAGCAACTTCCTCACATCACAACTGGAGTCACCCCTGGTAATTTTGGAGGTAAGGAAAAATGGACAGGGTCTTTATCTAATAATTATACTCTCAGAAAATTAAACAATCAGACTCAGAACCTCAAAATTTTTAGGAGACACTAAGGTGAGAGTCAGAACGGAATACTTCATTTCAAAGGCATAACTTTAAAATTATGTGAATCAAGAATATTAGCAAAAATATTCAGTGCATTGATGAATTAGCTGCCTGATATAGAAATCTTTCATCCTTCAGATTTGTTTGTTGTTTTTTTTTTTTTTTATTTGACAGAACATATTAAAACCAAATAATGTGTAAAAAATCTGAACCTCATAAGAGTCCATCTGAAATACCCACAGTCCTTCAAACATGATTGCAGACATGGTACACAGAGCAGAACAGGCAAGTTAAACACGAAACTGTCTGCTTTTACAGCAACACTCTCACCCTTGTTAGCCACAAAGATTTTGAACAACTGGGAATTGTGTACAGACAGTAGGCTTGGCATTAATACAGCACAACACTACTTTTCTTATTTCTAACCACTGTTTTCACGTTATTCATTTGGCAGTTCTCCTAAACTTTGCTCTGTTTCTGATTCTAAGCCTCAGGTGCATGGTAACTTAATGCTAAGACTGTAACTTCTTCATAGGACTCTGCTAAGTTTTATGATCCTAGGTTAGGTAATTCACACCACTGCTGATGATGTTATGAATGGCTAGCATAAAATGAACACATGATTAACTTTAACTAAGTCACAGGCATTGACAATAAAAAGAAAATTGTAATTTGCACTGCGTAAGCCTAGATAGTTAAAGCAGACCCTATTGAAAACAGGGCTGTTTTGAGCGTATTTGAAATTTTTAGCTTTTGCCAGGTAAGTAAAGACACACAACTAAGTGCCTTTAGGTAAATCAACAAGTACAAATACATGATCTGTAGGGATATGAGTAGACAGGTGGTGGGACTGTTTCCAAATCAGAACTTCAGCACTATCTATGGGGCAACAACTATATGCCAATGTGGGGCAGGTTAATGTATTCTTTTAACAGGAATATAGTAAAGTGCTACATCTGGAACCAGTATACCACCTGAATTAAGTCTGGGGTTAGGTAGTTTTGGATTTCTGACAACATTTTTCTTTCATCCTTAAGCTGGATTTTCAACCTCCTCAAAGGAGTATGATCAAACCTAGGATCATTTCTGAGTTCTTAAAACCCTTCTAGAAGCCATTTCTAAAGTCATTGATGCTACACAGCGTATCACAGAGAACTGCAGATTATTCCGTACCAGCACCTGGAGACCTGCTTCCTTACAACTGAGAAGTTAAGAGGTGGAATTGGTTCATAAACTACTTCAGCATCTACAGAAACCTGTAGTATTCTCCTGAGTCAGAATGACAGACCCCTTTCTATAGTGTGTGTGTGTGTGTGGGGGGGAAGTAATGATTTAAGCAAAAAAGTACAATTTGCAGTACCAATATAGGTAAGTAACTATGTCAATACATCCATAAAAGAACAAAGGGGAAAGCAACATTTTAGTAATGAGGTAAGCTGGAAAACCATTATTAAGGAGAATTTGTTAATATATGGAGAATGTTCCTGTATCTTGTATCAGGACTGAAATCAATTAGCGTTATGGTAAGAGAAGCATGAGAATGAGATAAAGAAAAGACCTGCAAGGGATTTCAAGAGATGATCTAGCTTATTAATTCTCCCAGGCCATAACTGTAACAGCTTTCCCTTTCCTGAAAAAAAAAAAAAAAAAAAAAAAAAAAAAAAAAAGCAATAACTAGGAGTACTGCAGATCAAAGATCAAAGCAGAGTTGTTACTGGCTACTTGCAAGGAGCAAGATGAAAAAAGAAAAAGGGATATGGTGGTGAACATCTTCAGGAGCTGGTTCTGGGCCCTTGCCTGAACATAGCCAAAACTGGCAGCATGCCAAAGTGGCTCAAAATGTTAAGCTAAAAATGATATAGTAAAGAAAAAAAATAATAGTACTTTGCTATTAAAAATATTAAAATGTTAACAATTAAAATTAATTTATAAAATAGGCACTGTATAATATTATTTTTCATTTATTAAAATATGTAGCATTTGTATATAGATTAAAATTATTACTATCATATATGATGTCATTTACCCTGTATTATACTATATCTTATAGCAATATTAGTATATTGATTTTAAATGTTTCTGTTAAAATTACAAAAAATATCTCACTGTCTGAAGATACTGAAATCTACAATGTGTTCCTTAAAAAAACCTAATCAGCCAGGAAAATTCACAACATGTTGTTTAATTTGTCTGAATTTATTAATGGGTGAGAAGCACATGCCCTTATTTCTCTCTTCCCACCTCCTCAATCTTTTCGCTCACACCTAGCTCCCTTGTCTCTCAAAATGATGCTGCTACACTTAGGGCAAACCCTTCGTACTCTGATGCTCCTGCCATTTGGAACAACATTCCTGTAATACATTGCCTCATTAAGTCATAAAATAATCTGAAAATCTCTCTTCTTTTAAGGTCTGTGAGTTTTAGCTTTTTTTTCTTTCTATTGACCTTTGAACACCGTATTAATCCAGTCTATGAGTGCTTATGTCAAGACATATGGATCCCAACACCAGATTTTGCATTGGCTTAGCGTATGTCTCTAAACCTCAGGTAACCTCTTTGGAAAGCAGAGAAAAAAAAAAAAAAAAAAAGTGGATAAAATGTACCCTTTACAGATTTCAGCCCATCGAATTGCTTTCATTTATCCATCATGCACAGAGGCATTCTAACAGAAATGAAGGTAAGTCAGGAACCTGTTGATTTGAAAGATGTCACCTGAACTAAACTGGAATGATGTTGTGTTATCATCAGAATCAGTGACTGTTTGAGAATATCTTCAGCTCATGCTTCCAAGCCAATTCATTATCAGAATTTATGGCTTGATTCTCAAAGTAGTGCAGTCTCGCAGATGAGCAGATATCTCAGCTACCTGTGATTTACTTTTTTTTTACATATTTGAGTTATTTTTATTCAATCCATCAGGCACATAAAGCAAATCACAAGTTGGAAATTTTCTGGATTGTGGCATTATGTAAGAACATAATTCAGAAATACTACTTTTCTGATATCTGTTTTTCATTGGTATTAATATGTTCTGTAAGACCAGTGCATAACACACCGCTAAAGGACCACTTCACTGAAACACACAGCTGTCGCAGACACAAATATATAATTTGGCTATTTCATATTTTATGAAATATGTTTTATCCCAAATTTAAAAGAAAAAAAAGAAGGAAAAAACCTTGATACTCAAGCTATCACTTGGCCATTTTAATGGGTTAATAACTTATTAGGTTATTTGCATAGCAAATTGTTTTGCATATATACTTGCACGTATTCCTTGCTTGGTTATCAAATTCCCTTTGGTACTTACGGACATGAATACTGGTTTCAATTAATTAAGAAAATCTGTTTGTCACTCATTGTCTACATTTCTTCTTACACAGTAACTTTGATTTTGTAGCTGGGGCACTAGACTGTGAACTTTCTGATTGTGGGACTGAACTTGGTGCATTTTTCTTTTAAAGTGTAAAGCAAAGTAATATGACGTTCTTAACAATCTTCCTTTATAGCGGTTTCCAGGGTTTGGAGGAAATGGGTTACCGGTGGTGTTAACTGTATTGAACAGCTCATTGAGGCGAAGAAATACATTTTTTCTTTCTGACATTGCAAAAGTAACTGAAAAGAAAAGCTCTTGTTCAGTGGCATTTAACCATACTGTCTTCCACCAGTCATGCAACAAATACATGATTTTTTTTTTTTTTCCCAAAAGGAATCAACAAGATAATGCTACTGGACGACCCAACATTTAATGCTGTGTTCCATTCCTGGATCCATCAGTGACTTACTGCTCAGCCCTGTAGACTAGTTCGTTTAGCCAATGTACAATTTGATATATTGAGGCACTTAGAGTTTTGATAACATAATTTGCTTAAATGTTTATGCAACATGGTGTGTTTTGATGTTATAAAATACATAAGAACATATTGTACTTAATGGTAGGGCAAGCAGCAGAATGTTAAGAAAGCTGTTTTGAATATTACTTTGCCAACTGTTAAAACTTTCATTTTCACCTCTTTTTTTTTCCTTCTTTTTTTTTCTTTTAAATTTGGGATAAAACATATTTCATAAAATATGAAATAGCCAAATTATATATTTGTGTCTGCGACAGCTGTGTGTTTCAGTGAAGTGGTCCTTTAGCGGTGTGTTATGCACTGGTCTTACAGAACATATTAATACCAATGAAAAACAGATATCAGAAAAGTAGTATTTCTGAATTATGTTCTTACATAATGCCACAATCCAGAAAATTTCCAACTTGTGATTTGCTTTATGTGCCTGATGGATTGAATAAAAATAACTCAAATATGTAAAAATATGCATATGCTTATTTTGTTCAGCATCAGAATCTCTATCCTTATAACATTGTTAAAATTCTTGTTTGATATTCAGCCTTTTGTATGAAGGATAACTATCTCTAACTATTCAATTTAAGGGATGATAACTGAAAAGTGTTTCTGAAACTGACTTTGTATAACATTCAGTAATGAGCAAGCTGTTACCATAGCTATTATTTTTAAAAAATTGAATTAGATCATTGTAAGAGTATTAGTTTAAAAATAAAAAACAAATGAATGTTGACTTACATTTGATCTACTATGAGCATCAAGATATTATGTAAATGAGAAAAAGTGAAGCAGACCCTGGTTTTCCCAAGGAAAAGAGCACACGCTTGGTACTATGCTGGGTTTACTCCTGTAACCCAACAGAAATGATAGTAAGGAAGAAATTCAGAACACAAGCTTTTGTTTTCTCTGCAAGATAGAGGGGTAAGGGAGCAGGACAACGAAGCCAAAGCCATATGAGGGTGATTTTAGCAGAGAAAATGTGTGTCTAAATCTGAGCTTTGGTGATGTTCTGGTAATTTGGATCCCAGTGGTTTGATCAGGATTCATTTCTAATCACCTCTGTCTTTTGGTCCACAATGTAAACAGCAACTGAGATGAAGATTTGGGGCAATTCCTAAACTATACAAAGTATTTATACAATTTTCCTGTTGATGGTAAAAACCTAATGGTAAGACCCTATTGATCTATTTGTTTTAGGGATAACTGATTTTCAAATTTCTGAGCATGGAAAATCTTTGAGCACATTTACAAGCAAGGAAAAGAACACAATTCAGACAAAGTTTTCAAGTTCAACCATTTTGATCTTTATCAAAAAACAATCATATTCGAAACATAACTTTTTATTATTTTTTTTCAGTAAAATATTTTCTGAACAACATTTATTGCTTAGTAAGGTGAACATATTTATCACATCACTCTGTTTATAAGTAAATTTGTGTCAATAAAGTCTCTATAAATGTCAGCAATTCAGTCATCAGCTTCAGTTTAAGATTACAGTTCCTAGTGTTGATGTTCAAATCTCAACAACTACATTATAAAAAAATCCTCCCTTACATGCCAGATGAGTCAGGAGAGACTGTTTTAGAAT
This sequence comes from Falco punctatus, assembly GCF_963210335.1. Taxonomy (NCBI): domain Eukaryota; kingdom Metazoa; phylum Chordata; class Aves; order Falconiformes; family Falconidae; genus Falco; species Falco punctatus. Next base: position 4,750,492 of record NC_137587.1, read on the forward strand.
ATTGATATAGCAGGTGTTTCTATTTAGTATCAGTACTCATACAGTCCTTTGAATAGTCAGGGACTTTAATGGCCTTCTATAGCATCTGCAAATAAATATTTCAAATAACATGGTTGCATTGTTTAGAAGTTAATCATCAGGTAATATTAGTGATCATATGGAATAGCATCTGTTAGCATCAATCACCATAATTTTAAGCACTTCAAAGGCTCATGAAGTATTGGAAATCCTTCAGAACAAAGTAGTTCTTGTTAATTTTTCTAATAAGCAAAATCTAAAAAAAAGACCAAGAAGCCCATGTAGCATTGTTTATTTTACATCTAATTTATATATACATATATATATATGACTGGTGTGAAGATCACAGAGAAAGTAGTAATACTTAACTGTTGAGGAATACTGAAGATGAAGATGCAAAATCATGTTATTCAATAGGCAGAAGAAAGATTTTGTTACATGTCAGTGTCTCTTAAACTATACATCTCAGGGTGATTGCAAATGTGCCTGGTTATCTGCCGTGTATATGCTCTTGGCAACAGACTTTGCATCAACTATTAATACTAAACTGTAGATGATCCTACTTATTATGCATATTTGAACATTTTATAGGTTGCTTTGTTTTGTATTTGTCGTATATTAGGTCAGTGTGAGCAGATTTCATGGAACAAGGGATTGGACCTACATGAGGGAACATAGGAAGTCTTCAGATGTGTAACAGAGAACTTTAATTTTTTTTTTTTTGCCAGTGGCCTTCAGGTAGAAAAGCTTCATGTGGATTCAGGAAGCTTTCTGCCTGTGCGGTAAGACAACCTTCAGAAACAGGCCAACGTATCTCGATACAACAAAGCCTGCAATGAAGGCACGCCTGCCTTGACCACTGGCTTTGTGGGGAGTGGTGCAAATCTCTGTGTAAGCGAACCAGATATTTATGAGGCGTCACAACGTTCCTTCCAAAGTACACACAGCGCGATGTCACTGAATCGACCCCAAGTTCTGTTCGTAGAGGTTACAGAAGTGCTGCCCGAACGCATGGGGCAGGGAGCGCAGGGCCGAGCAGAGCTACACCAAGTCTCAGAGGAAATATCAGATGGAGAGATTATAACTCTGTGCAGTGGAGTTTGGCCAGGACACTGAAATTAACACATTCAGCTCTTCTCAAAAGAATTATGAAATCTTGAAAAAATGTGAGCAGTTGGGATACGTTTCCTATCTCGTCCAAAAATAACGTACTTCTAGCACTGGGAAGCTCCCTGAAACCATAATGGAAAATATATAGGCCATTATCTTTGAAGGTACCAGAGACACCTAGTAGTAGCATGACTTAAATGATGTTGGTCCTCATTTATACATGTGTGAAAGAGAAGAAAATGAGACCTTAGGTTTCCTTGCTTTCCTCCTTGGGAGGGGGCAACAGCCCCATGAAATCCTAGCTCATTTGTGAGGCATTTCCAGACCAAAGTAAAAGGTGTGCCAAATGTTGCAATTCACATGTGGTCTGAGCTCAGAGGCCCCAAGACTATTTCATTTACAAGGATATAAAGTTTACTGTTACTTGAATCACGATCACACAGGGGAAGACCTGGTTCTCTATTCCCCATGTCCTGAATCTCCTTGATACTGTCTTAAGTATATTCCGGTCGCATTTCTTCCAACCACACTCTGTGACATGGATTTTTGATAGTTCATGTCTAATTGGAACTACAATGCCAATGCAAACATGTAACATTACGCACAACTTTTTGGAGATGTTTAAAAAGACTCTGTAGTTCAGTTTATATTAATTATAAATTAGGCTGAAAGCTATAGTATACTATAAAACCAGACATGCATAAACACCTTCTGGTAATGCTCTGAATGAAGTAACCAATTTGCCTTTACAGATTAAACGTAAGGGAAGACTTAACCGGAGTAATCTTTTGTTGCTTCAGGCGGGGATTTTTTTCACATTTTTAAGGTCTTTGTATGTAAAACATGTTAATGCTGGGGATATCTGAAGTATTGAGGGAATCAATCCCAATGAAAAATAGTGTTAGCTGGATATTTAAATTTCTAAAAACCACTTTGACATCTCAGCAAAAAACAGTCCATGTACATTTAGTTGATGATGTAGGCTGAAAAACTACTCAATTTTTTTAATTATTATGATTTGGTGTAATAGCCATTCCTGAAACTGAAATTGAATTAGTATCTTGAATGAACTTAAAAATACGTATTTTTTTCACATCCTTACAAAATTAAAAACCTCTTTATATTATGTTAGGGCATTTTAAACAAATCAGAGCAAGGGGAACGATGACCTGAACTTAAGACTGTGGTTTCATCATCTGTAAATCTACTGAATAATCCAACAGAACATATTTGATCCAGATCAGACAATTACATTCCTGTCAAATTAGCCAGAGTACACATTACGGAGTTTCAAACCTGGCATTATGCCAGCTGTAGAAGGACAGATGATACATGACTTGGCAGAAAGCCTACTCATTCAAAATTAATTCATCACAATTTTTTTATCATATTTAAACCAACAGAGTAAATTATAGCTGGTTAATATTTTGGATCAACTGGCCAGAACATTTCTGAATCCAAATTCTAAGTGTTTAAAAACCGGATTGGTCAGCACACAAAAGCAGCAACAAAAAAATTAGGATGTTTTCCGTGGCCAACCCCACCTCCACCATCAGGAAGAGGTGGCATGAGAAGTCAAGTGGTCACAGAAAGCGCATTCAGTGCCACCATCAAGCTCGGAGGTCTCAAAAGCAATATACCTCACCTTTTCAGAAAGGTTTAATAATGCCATCTCTTGCCATCTGCTCTTCAGGGTGAAATATTTTTCAGTCTTTTCTTTTGCTGCTTTTCTACTTTGTATTAGAAACATAAACCCACAAGACAGACAATTAGGGCAAATATGTGGCACACCGGTGCTTCCCTTCTTGTACAAGGAATGCTTGAATATTTAGGAAGAAGGGAAACATCTTTTTTCAGAAAGGAGTGATTGACAGGTTCTTTTTCTTTTTCTTTTTTTTTTTTTCCTTTCTTTCTTTTTTTTTCCCTATAGGCTACTTAGCACATTCTAATAAGATCTGGGAGATGCGTGTATGAGAGGTTCCAGGATATAATTTGATTTACAGTACTAGTGGCTCATAGTTTTGCTTCTCAAACCCTGACTGATCTGAATCATGAATTTTCACAGAATGTCCTCTCCTCTCCATGTACGGAATACAGCTCTCCCGAGTCCCTGGTCAGCGTTCAAACACCAGACCACCCTATTGTCTACGGAGTCCAACGTGAGCTCTGACTGGGGCAATCTACACGAGAACTCGGTTTGGCCTGGCAGACCATTTGAACAAACAGCAAAATTTTAATCTGTACTTTCTTGGAGGCCATGGGAGGCCAGATCACACATTTAGTTTGAGGCCCTATCTTGTCCAAAGAGATTGCCTGCTTTGGGAGGGACAGCTCTGGCCCAAAACAGGCAGCACAATCAGAGGACTACAGTAAGCCTCCCCATGATTCTTCCTACAGTCCCAGCTGAGAGCCTGGACCAGTGTGTTACAATTAGAAATGATTGGTCAAACATTCTCAGGCAGATTAAAAAAATAAATACATAAAGTTGCTATCAGATACTGTAAAACTCAGTTTAAAAAGATTTTAATTTCCTTGTATGTGAAATGCCCATTAAAGCAGTATGTAGTTTGAGACCATGTTTAACATATTGAATTATTTTATTCCTTGAGCCTTGCCTCAGAGGAAAAAGGAAAAAAAGCCCAACAACCAACAGCTTTTGTTTTGTAACTTTGTACACCCTGCAGTTCCTTCTTCCTTTTTCCAGTTGCTTTAAGCTATTATTTTTTCAAACGCAAATATTCATAAGAATTGCTGTAAATTCTTTCCACTCCAACAATTTCTCTGTACATCACTAGTGTAACAAAGCAGCAGTCACAGCAGCAGCACCCGATTTCTCATGAGAGAAAGTTTGTTTCTGTGCTCGCTTGCTTGATGTACTCTATATTTCACTAAATCAAAAATAAGATCTAATATTAAATACAACTGACACTTACTATATTTTTTGTGGTTGTTATTGGTTTATTTCTGAATTAAATCGCAAGTTAAATGTTTAAAACAAAAGAGTATCTGTTTACCCTGCGCTTGGCCAGCCAGCACACAGATTGGTTTTGGTCTCCACTGGCTACGATTTTAAACTAACCTGATCAAAGAAACAAGATTACAATGATTCAAATAAGAGCATAATAGTCCTCTTTGGTTCATTTATTTCCAGTTCTCAAGTGGTTCGGTATGATTATCTGAGAAGCACATTAAATATATATATATTTCATACGGATTTTAGGAGATGAAAATGACTTTTATTTGAATGAGAACTTGCTCTTTGGTTCTGGAATTACACAGTTTCAGAAGAGCGTCTCTCTCTATACGAGTGCGTTGGGCTTACTCATTTCTGTATGTCCTGTGTATAAGCCTGAATAAGTGCATGTGACAAAATGATAAAGCCATGAGAACTCTTGGCAACTGTTCAAGGGTCTCCCTCAATCTTCTCTCAGCATTCCTCATTTTTAGTAGCAGTGTTTCAGACGCTGCAGTTCAAAGTGATACCAAACAACTTTGTTAAGGTTTGTCATATCAATTCTATTATGCAATTCTTCTAGCTTCAAAGAGAGGGTGGACTAACCTATGCATTGCCACAGCAATGATGGTTTCATTATTGCTCTTCTCATTTAAGCTTATTATAATGAAATGCCAAACCTTGAACATGGTGTTCAAATGTACATTCTCACTCTACAGAGCTCTTTTTAGTTTTACCTTCTCTGCCTTGAAAAGGTTCTGTTTCAAGAAATGTCAGTCTCAGAGTGCCCACGTTGCAGTTAGTAGAGATTCGCTTCTGGGGTGGGGTCGGGACTAAACCAAAAATAATTAGAAAATCTTACTAATTTGATTCCTTTGTTACAACAAATAAAAGTACAATTTTGGTTTTGTTCATTTTAAACACAGCTGGTTGAGATCACGCAACGTTATATTAATTAGAACACAATTCCCCCAGACCTGCTGTTATTGCAACAATTCATTAAACAGTCCAGGTGTAAAATATGAGGGTTTTGATTGCTCATGGGATTGGTAAGAGCATATGGAGTTTTTCACCTCTAAGTTGTTGGTGTGAATCCAGCCTAGGCCAATAGTCAGCCACTCTTGAGTTGTTACTCTCTAATGACTCTTCTGCAGCTCAGGGAATATGCCTAGGTAGTTGCAGTCTCATTCCCAAGTGTCTAACTCACAGAATTTCTGAACATTACCTTGACATTTCCAGCTAATGGGATGAACAGTAAAAACAAAAATATAGACTGATGTCTTTTCAGTGGTCCACTTTTGACACATATTGCGAAACTTGTAGACATGACGTTCTAAACTCGCTCTTTCAGTAGCAGAATATGAAAGGGATTATTTTCTAACGCTTTTACTCTACTGCCTTCAGCAAGCTACTTTCAGAAATAAAGCATATTACACGTCCCCATTATTCTAGCTAGCTCTCTGCTTGAAGGCAGGAAAAAATATTTCAAGACATAAGACCGCACATAAAGAAAGGCCCAGTTTCTGTTTGTCATCAAGACTGTTATATTTTCTTTTTCCTGGTAAGGATGTCTTTTATTGTGAGGAGCAGGGTAAGTCATGGTAGTGAATTGCCTCGTCTTGCAACGGCCTGGGAGGGTCTAGTTTTTAGCGCATGTAAATGGGGGCTGATGAAGCGATGATACCTAACTGAAAGAAGTCTGGGGGCAATACAGACATAAATGATTAACAGCAGGTGAGGCCAAGCCCAAACTAATTTATTTTATGAAAAATATTTACACCTCTCTGGAGAAACCTTGAAAGTGTTTTGTTGTTGGTTTTTTTTTCACCTCTAGTCTGCAGGTCTATTTTTTTAATTTTTCTAAGTCACCAGGCAAATTCTGCGGTTAAGAGTTCTGCTGCCATCTGATTGGGATTGGGCCGTCCTCGCTGCTTTGATGTAACAGAAGTTTCTGTGTAGCAGGTGGTCCTTCCTGCTGTTTATAGTGCAGCCTAGGGAGGTCTGTCAGATCTAACAGCTCTTCTTTATCTGCGTGGAATTTGGGTAAATCACAATGGAACAGATGGAAAAATATTCATGTACCACCACAGTCCCACCTCTTAGTAGCAGCTTGTAAAATTCCACAAACACACCCGACACTCCAAAAGAGAGAAAAAAGTCCGATGGGTATGTTTCTGAACTGCTGGAGGATATTCACTTTGTTTATATAAAACCCTAAGCCTGGGAATTAGGAAAAGAGAACAAAAGTAACAACCAATTTAAATTACCATAACTGTTCTGTACATATATCTTAAAGTTACATCCCAGATTTCTGCAAGAAAACATTGGGAAATTGGAAATTATTCCCCAATCACCCGTGCTAATTCAAAATACATTCCCTTCCCTTCTTTTTCTTTTTTCTTTTTTCTTTCTTTTCCCTTTTCTCCTCTTACCTTGTCTCCCTAAAATTTGACATACTTCTCTAATTTTGTAAGAAAACTACTTATTGAACCCAAATGTTGCTACGATTCTTGCCTAAGAGAGCTTTCTTTAATGAGCAGCTTGACAAAATTTGCAAAAATCTTCCACATCCAAGGTTTTAAAAAGTGCTTTCACGTCTTAAAAGACACTAAGAATTACAGAGGTATAACAAGTAGAATACTTCAAAATCATGGCTTAAAAATCATGACCAAGAATTCACTTCAGGGGAAAATCTCTAAGCAAATTAACTACTTCAGAACAAACACCGTTGATGCTGATGGTTCAGACTGTCAAAACAAACATTTTCCTTCTGCACACCGGAACAGCGGTTTGTTTGAAAACAGTAACATTCCTAGCAGGCAAGGTCCTGGATTTCCACTGACACCTGCCTGTTTTCGGGATGACCGGCAGGGAAGTGCCTGCTTTCACCGACAGGGCACTGCCGCTGCGGCGGGGCCGAGCCAGGGGCCGGGGGCGCTCAGCAGCGACCCCCGCCCGCAGCACGGGCCGCACCGGGGGAATCAGCCGCAGCTGGTGCCGCTGCCGCGGCGGCGGGGCCGGGGGAGCTACGGCCGGCTCGGAAACCGCCTTCCCCGCCCCGCGGGGCGCAGGGCCGGGCCGGGGCTGCGGGCGGTCCCCGCCGGGCCGCCCCCGCCGCCCCTTCCCGCGCAGGGCCGGGGCTCCTCACAGCGCCCGGCCCCGGGGCCCGCGGGCCGGGGCCCGCACAGCCGCCCCCCCTCGCTCCGCCCGCCGTGGCCGGCGCACGGGCACTTGTCCCCTCCTCAGAGCCGCCCCCCGCGGCTGCCCCCGCGGCTGCCGGGCTGGGCCGTGGCCAGCGCTGGCCCCGGCTGGGAGCCGCTGGCCTGGGCTGCTGGGGCACGGGGCAGCTCCGGGCACCGCCACGCACGGCACACCCTGACCCCCCGACAGCACCGGGCCCCCAGAGCCAGCACAGCCACCGGTGTGCGCCCACCGACAGCCTGTGCTCCTGCCAGTCTGATTTCTTTCCATTTGTTCCAGACTATTTTCTGCTCCCATTGGCTTATAAAATGAAAATGAAAACTCTCAGAAAGCTACACCTGGCCATTTATCAATAGCAAAAATTTTACCGGCTAAAACTCACGAGGATACTAAATCTATAATTCTGTCTTTCCAACTGTATGATAACTGTAGATGGGGAAGATGGTTCAGTCCTACAGTTATTTAATTAAGCCAACAATTGCCCTGCTTCCTTTCATTTTGAATTTTTCTTGTTTGTTTTTGCCTTCCCTTGGTTTTAGTGCAGGGGGTGAATGACAGCTGCCTGTCTCGTGGGGGGTGTGTGGCCGCGTGCTGTGCGATAGATGTGCGCAGGGGGGTTGATACCCAGTGGTGTATCGATGTATTTGTGCATTAATGTCTGGCTAAAAGAGTTCTGTTCCCCTTTCAGTCCACGCAGGCCTGTGAAGCAAAGAACGTCGCTCTGCCCGGCTGCTTTGCTGGACAAGTTAGTGTGGTTTTGGAGCTGAATTCAGTCCACTTGTAAAAGCAGAGGACATAATTAAACTAATCAGGTGGACTTATTTACCTGCGACAGACACTACATCAACCCAGCTTTGCACAGTGTATTTTATTATAATGGATGGAGATTATACTACGTATCACGAAGCTCCATTATGCAGAGGACTCTTCTGTTACTGTTACGTGTTTCTTGTATCTCCTTCTTTCTAACATTTCTTTGAAAAAAAAGGAAGATTTTATTTATTTTATTAATCAATTAACAGGACTAAATTTCATTATATGAATAGACAGAACTAACGCAGCGAGATCTTGATGTCTCATTTAAGCCTCTTGACAACATCATACTATGAAAAATAACATCACGATGATAGGAATTTAGCTTATATGCAAAGCAAGGACAACAGTTAATCCTGGTTTTTACATATACAGAAAAATTTTCATCGGATAGAGGGATTCTAGAACGGAAGCTTATTTCATTTACTGGTACCACTGGAAAATAAAATCCTTTGTCGGCTACTTACAATGCAAAGTCCTTACTGGAAAGTAAACCCTTCCCTTCAGGCATTTTCTCCCTCACTGAACTGTTTCCATTAATTAAAGGTAGCACAGAAAAAGAAGCTCTGTGTTGTCTAAGTAAAGATAAAAAAAAAAAAAATAATTAAAAAAGACTGACTGTAGAAAGAGGCAGAAAAACGGAAGTGTCTTCGCAATTTCCACTTCTTTTGAAAGTTACTTATGTTTCCTTTTTATACTGCTCGCTTCTGCCAAGAAGAATCGAAATGAATAAAGGGGTGCCCCATCAAGCATCCTGTGTGTCAGCGTATACTGTAAATTTCGGAGCTATATGCCAGTGAAAACACACACTTCAAAGAAAAGCAGGATTGATCAGCAATTGTGGACTGAAATAACAGCTCTTCATTTCCAGCTAAAAAACACAGCTGCTAAGTGCTGATGCAGCTTTGTATTTGATGTGAACTTCAATGTAACATTTTCTGACATATTTAAGAATAGTACGTGAGGCTTTGGCAACCAAATAATAACTTCCAAAGGCAGTTAATATTTTAATTTGAGATTACCAGTCTGTGCTATCTTGCCCGGTAATAATTATGTTCCTTTCCCTGCAGAGCCCCGTGTATGCAAGATCATGGGATCATTGTTATAAGAGGCAGTACCACCCAACAGTTTGAAAAAAAACCCTACTAATAAGGTGTTTGGGTCACCGTGGAAATCTGAGGAAATTACTTAATTGTTTTGTCCCTGATTCAGGGGAAAATTTAAGTATACTTTCAGTGTTTAACTTGTGCTGAAGGCCTGCTGATTTCTGGGAGTTATACATTCATGTTTAGATTGCCGTCTTGAACAAGGTTATTTCCCTATAGCAAATCACTCTATTATAGTATTTCCATCTTTATAGTGGTTATGCTTGGTTTTGTTCTATCAACACAATCTGAAATATAATTACCGTTTCTAAGGTGGTTTGACATCTTGGGGCAAATTTTAAAATACAATTTTAATATACAATTCGAAAGCTACATTATAATTTTACAGAGAAAAGAAGCTGACTAGTCTGTGTTCATGCTGCAAAAATGATTTTTCTGATTTGCATAAGCATTTGCATCGCATTGGGCAGAGGCAAATTCTGTTAGAAGTTCTCAAAATTTAACACATTTACGTGAATATGACTTGTTCTATTACACAGAAAACTATACTTCATGTGAACCGATTATCTACCTCTATGCACCAAAAATCAACATTTTTGACCTTGTGACATTTTTAGCTATCTTGCACAGCTGGAACAGATTGAGTGCTGAAAGACTTTTTGAGCGAGACAGATAGAAAGAGTTTTAAAAGGAGAACAAACAGATGTGTTTATCTCTTACGCATCCTATTCCGTTGTATATAACTTCTTAAACATATTCCACCTCTGAACCTTGTTTTGAATGTCTGTCTGAAAAAATAAAAAAGTCAATTAGAATTGCAGCTACAGCTGAAGTAAACAGTCATTAGGCATGTACTGCCACTGTCTGTGCATCCAACTTGAAAATACTGTTGTGTCTGCACTTCAGCATTTCAGTGTGATGCCTAATGACTTTTTTTCCCCAGTTTCAGGGCCTCTAAAATATTGCTGAAAGCTGAAATCTTTCCTTTGCTTGAACTGCTAATTAGTTTTGTGTATATGGGATTTATGAAGTACTGGGTGTTTAAATCATATCTCAGATTAGATCTGCCTGGAAGTGCTCTACATTACAAAATAGATAAATAAAAGCAGCATTGTAACAAATACAAGGTTTGTGACTTATATCCCTGCAGATCTTATGTACAGAAATAATCTGTAGATCTTTTTACCCAAGAATTGTTGATTTCACCAGTCCTCTTGTTTTAATTGTATTTCCTTTGATTAAATCTTTTATCCAGCCTTGAATGGAATCACAGTTGTGGCCAAGAAGTAATGAAAACAACACACAATACCAGGGCTCCCCATCTCCCTGGCTCTTTTGCTGACAGAGAAAGGTTTGTACAAATCTTGCACAGCTTCTGTCACCTGACAGCCGAGTTCATTGCCTAAACAAGGGAGACAAAAATATCAACTTAACAATAAAGCTTATATTTTCATCTTCCATAGGTTTTGTAGACATTGTCTTATTAGGAATCCAGTCCGTCAGGAAAAACAAAGTCTATGCAAAGAAATTTTTATTGGCTCTGTGTTATGTTACCGTACTTTTATTAGATGGTGACATTCCAAAGACAGCACCTGCTGCGTGGATTTGGGCTGTTAGCCAGAAAAGAAATAAAAAAGAAATGTGGTTTAAATCTGAGTGGCAATGGGCTAGCATTACTGTAACAAATACCCACATGCTTGAACAGTTGGAAAGTTAGAGTGAATCACAGTTATAAGCATTGGGGATAAATATATGTATAAGTGGCACTGTTATCAGCATAGCTTTCAGAGCAACAAAGATATAAAATGTCTCTTCTACATCTGTTCTCCTTTCCCCTGCGAATGTGACTATTGAGTGATATTTTCTACCCAATATGTATGAAAAGAATGAACTTTTTCTTTCCTTGATCTGTGGATTTGTTAGCACACTCTGTGGCCCATTCTACTGCCAAAGCAACAGAATCTCTAATGAGAAAAAAAAAAATCAAATTCTATTTTTCCTTATATCCCTGTAAATCTGGAATAGCTCTAGATTTACTGCTGTCTGAATGTGGCTGAAGGCAGAATTATGTCTAGAAATATTTGTGGGTTTCCAGGACTGCTCAAAGAATAACTGTTCTCCATGTGTTAAAATTCATTCCCCAAAGCCAAAGGAGCTTGCGAATCCAAAGCAAATGTACTCTTCAGACATGATATAAAAGATCATTTCTCATTTGTGAGTTTTGCATTTGATATGCTGGAAGGGAGATCTGGATATATGATCACATCTGAAAAGCAAGCAATAAAATAAATAAGCTCAAGAAAACAAGCAGATACTAAACTGGAAGACTGTAAGCCTTTTTTAGACTACAAATCTGGATGTAAAATTTTCTTGCTGAATTTATGTTGCTTGTTGATGTCCCTCCCCAGCTCCCTGTGATACAGGGCAGATGTCATAGAATTCATTTTCATTGATCACAGACAAGTTATTTTAGGAGGGACGTAAGACTGATCTGGTCCCTCACGCAAAGAGGGAGCTTCTGCTTCAGGCACTAATGTCTAGCAACAAGATTGTCATTGAAAAAGCCAGTAAGTAATGTTCTGTCAGCTTCTGGCATTCATCACTTTCTCAGAAGAGCAGTATTTTGGCCTTTGAAACATCTGTCTGTTTAAGTTCATGGGTGTTGATTTTATGGGATTAGTCCAGATGACCATAACTTGATGTGAGGCAAGTGCAAGTAATTCCTCAGACTTTTAATGGGAGATGGGTAAGATACAGATCAGTTGTTCTCTGTGTGATAGTCAAACTCCTCTGACAGATATAGGATGAAAGCAAAAATTTCATAGTTTGAGTAATGGTACTTAACGGAAGCCTATTGTTATTATTGCTGCATTTTATTTAGCAGCTGCTTCAGTGTCTTGGGAACTTTATAAATATTCAAGAACATGCCTACACTGAGAAACCTCTTAACAATTGGAACTCATGGAGAGGTCCTTGGCTTTGTTCAGAAGGTGTGGTTAAACCTTCATAAGAAATGTTATGAGGCTGGAGGTAGAGTGAAGGCATAAACTTCTGTAATGCTGAATAGAAAAATCATATGCAACTTGATGTCATTAAATTGTGACCAGTTTTGCAACCAGTGGAGAACTATGTTTGCCGGGGACACTGTTCCAAACTGTGAGTGCTGTGGCAGTGTATGTAAAGGAAAAGCTAATTAAGGTTTTTCTGATCTCCCTTTTGGGTCCTGCTAGTGTAAAATCATAATAATGTTAGAGCAAAAGAGAGCTTTTCAGTAAAACTGGACCTCATCTCTTCTGCTGATTACCTTGCTTTACATACAGCCCTGTCTGCCCTCCTTAAACTGTTGTGCAATGTTTTGCATATGCTATTCCATCTTCTTGTTATGTGGTTCGAAAAGAGGGTGAAATAAGTGGAAGTACTATTCTCCATATGTTTGACATTATTATTTAAACACCTTAGCGTCAGTCCGAAAGGATTGCTTTGGAAACTGGATCAGATATGGGAGGTCTGAAGTTCCAAAATTTTTTCTTGAAAAGGCATGGCTGATAAGTCCTTCAGTCAGTACTGTTGATTCAGTTATTGAAGGCAACTAACTAAGATGTCTTTTATGCTCATGAGCTCTTCATCTGCATAATATAGTGGATATTAATGTTGCTTCATTACTAGGGAAAAAAGACATATTCAGATTTTTAAAGGTCAATACCATATAACATTTTAAAATGTTCTCTTGGTAACCTCTCTTTCTGTTTATTTCCGTTCATGGATGTCTGTAAGTCACAGATTTCTTTTGAGAGCATCCTTCTTAAAATGTTCCAAGGTTTTGGGGAGGAGAAATGGATGTCTTCTTTTTCCTTTACTTAAATACTTCATGTTTTGGAGAATTGGCTGTCTCTTTGCTCTGTGAATGGACTGTACAACCCAATACAGAATGGAGATTTTTGTCTATTATTGGACCTTTTCATTTTTCTCACCCATATTAATTAATAATAAGAGTGATGACGACCTTCCTGACTGACAGCTGAGTAGCTTATTTCACTACAGTCTTTTCACACAAGGTGCCCACGCAGAACAACGTCTGATGAGCATCTTGCAGAATGTACGTGGGCATGTTACCAATCAGTTATGAGCAAGCCTAAACCAATTCAGAAGATGCTGCACTTCCGTGAACCCTGGGCAGTCGTTTGTGTCCAGGCACAACATACATAAATCTCTTCTCTGTGTGTAGGTGGGTATGATTTCACAAGCATCAAGACTGAAGAACTTGACCCCCCAGATTTTCCAGCTGGAATCTGATAAACTGTCTGAGATTGATATATGCCTGGATCTCCTGGGGCTTCTAGATTAGACTTTCCTGGAAGATTTCCAGTAGCTTCCAGGAAGTGTAGCCTTGTGGATGATGCAGTGGGTCAGTACTTGGCATTCCTTGTGCTCACCTGAACTTTCTGTATCTCAGTTTATCCTACTGGAAGAGAGGGTTATTGATCAGTGGTTTCCCACCTAGTATAGAAAGATTAGGTTTGTTCTAGTTTTACCTAACTCTGTGAGCACATAAAATAAGAGTGCTCGTTATTTATATAATCCTTGAATATTGTGATTTCATGTTGGGATGACACTACAGTATACAGTGGTTTCAGTTCTTCACAATCAAGGCAAGTGATGGTTACTTTAAAAATATAGGAAAGAAGATTTAGAGGAATAGGAGAGCTGTGGCAAGAGTAACTGTCCTTATCTTTGTTTAGCAAATTAGATCCGACCTCCAATTCTTTCTTGTTAAAGCTTAGTATTTATGGGGTAGGGTGTGTGTGTGTGGGGGGTGGGTGTTGTTTTGTTTTGTTTAATTTCTTTCGAGGTGGGTTATTCCTACTGTTATTTAACACATCGGTATTTTTAATAGGTTTGTTAAAAATGCTGACAGATACTGCATTAATAATGTAAAGACATGTAATACTGCAAAAAAACCCTCTGCTGAGCCACTGCTGATACGGCCTTTATTTTTGAAGTAGCCCTGTTTGGATCAATTCGCTTGTTAACAACAGCACTTTGCTCCCACCGCTTAGTGTTACCTGCTGCATTTTCCTTGCCTGGCAGGGGAATTGGAACTAAATGATCATTAAACATGCCTTCCGACCCAAACCAGTCTGTGATTCTAAGACTAATACATGCAGTTTTCCTTTCGCCTCCATTTCCTTCCCAGACTGGGATGTTCTTTTTGACCCCTCTACACAGAGGTATTTACATTGCTACAGGTCACATAACCTGAAGCCCTTCGATTCAGTCACCCTTTTTACCGCTGTTGCAAATAAGAAACAACATGTTCACTAATTTGGCAAAAGAGGCTGTGTCACCAGTAGCTCACAAGCTTGTGCTTCTTTAAAAGGGAATACATTCACTGTAAACACAGATTTTTTTTGTTTGACACATTCCCGGTCTTTAAGCAGTTTCTTGCTACAGATTGTTAACCTCAGCAGCAATGCATATTTATATGGAGATTGGAAGAAAATTAACGCTTAGAAACATTGCATTCATCGTTCTCTTTGCATTTTGAATGTTGTCTTTTGTTCTGGTCTTAAAAACAAATTCTTCATGGCAGTGTTAAGTGGTGGTGTAGATCTCAGAGTACCATTTTGCAAGTCATTTAGAGAGTGCTGATGGGTTAATTGTCATGAAAATGCTGAGAAGTTGTAAAGGAGGTCACAGAGGCACGGGCTGCTCTGACTTCTAGGAAGAATATGCTTTCAGGACAGAAGGTGCAGTCCTTGTTCTAAGTAAGCTCACAGCGACTCAAACTTCTGTAGAGAAATCACGAAAGGATGGTGTTTAAAGAACACACAGGATCGGTAAAAGTTAATTTCCACGATTCCAAGAAGAAGCACTGGGACAGCAAAACTGAGTCCCAGGAGGAGCAGAGAGAAATCTTGTCAGCACCGTAAGAGGAAGGTTCTATCAATGTGTAAGCTCTTACGAATTAATTCTTCCACAGCAGTGTTCAAAATGAACTAAACCTCATGCCAGGGCTTGAGGGCTCTGAAAACGTGAGACTTTGAAGTGTCTTCGAAGGTAAGACTCTCATCTTCCTTCAAGGAATGTAGCTTTAAAATCCGAATTACTTATATGCGCAGCTTTGGGTGTGAGCAGGGAGTGGAGGGCTGCTTTTTTCTTGTCTAAAATTGTATTTAACTCCCTGTCTGTGGAGAGTGTAGGAAGCCTGTTTTCTTCATGAAGCACTACAGTCACAGCATTTTTAGAAACTGCATGGGAATTAATATCACAGATTCAACCTTGTTCTGTGTGTTATCTCCTGTCCCCCTAAAGTAACCTTTTTCTTCTATGAAAAAGGTTTTAAAATGCAAGATTTAAGAGAGTATTTATTTCTTAAATAGTGTTTTTCTTAAATAGATATTTCTCTTTCCTACTTGAATTACAAGATTATATTTAGCACGAAATGCTGGATGTTGGTCCTAACACTTATTCATTTGCTGTGGTGTAGATCGGGAATAATTCAATTAATATTAATGAAAATATAGCACTATCAATAAGAAAAAGGCAGCTTACAAAAGCAGCTACTAATGTCACCCAGTTTCTCTGACGTCCCACACACACCTGCTTTGTAAGGAATATTCAGGAGGGAGAACATCTTCCAACACCCATTATCCTTCCCTGTTCATCTCCACTGATCTGTCACATAACACATTTTCCACCCTTGAAGGCATATGGTGGGTATTAGTGATAATAGCTGCAGCATGTTGATCCTGGCCCCACACAGCCTTGTTTGACACACTGGATTGTTGAATGACATTTACCTTGACAAAAAGAGTTGCATGTGCCTTTTCCTTTTCTGCTTTTAAACACATCTAACACTTTCCTAAATACAAGTAAGGAATAGGGTTTCTGTTTGGTTTGTAACCGATTTTCATGCTATTGAAGAATGAGATGAATACTGTCTGTGAGATAAATGGACAAAGCTGGGCAAGTGTCACCGAAACAACAGACTGGATTGCTTTTCTGCTAGCAAAATATCTGCAAAGGGACTGTGATTTCATCTGGTCTTTTTATATTTTATAAGTCCATAATTATTATTCAAAGGCATCCGCTGTGCTGTTGAATAAGATTTTGGGCACACTGACTTACAATTCAGCATACTATTTCTATGCAGAATGTAAGCACAGAGCAGTACAAAAATTAGGATAAATTGCAGCGCGTGAATTGGGCAGCAGGGCAATCGAATACGTGTAAATGGGAGAACATGATGTTTCACATCGGTATCGACTTTCCTTCCAGCTCAGACTGATCTCTTTCTGGCCTTGACACATACTCTAGGCTAGAAAAGGGACACACAGTCAGCAGCAGTCACAGGATATAACAATTGTTTATCTAAGATTCTGTCAGGGATTTCTGTTCTGTTTTGTTTTCTATTTATTTAATCTATTTCTATGGGAGTCAAATAATTGATCAATTTCTGTGACCATAAAAAAATACACAAGAGTATTAGGGTTAAATTGCTATAGTGACTATATACATATATATACATATATGATGTTTTGGAGTAAATTGACTTGTGCTGAAAAGGTTCTTCAATAACGAGGACTAACAGTGATCAGAATGAGAAAATTTAGCTTGAGTTATACGACAGAGGTCTGTCTCTCTGGAATTACTATAGAATTATTTCCTTCAATATATTGATGAATAGTTTTGTCAGTCTGGTTCTAAATTGCATAAGCTATGGAGTTTTTAACCTTTTCTGTGGTCTCTAGGAAGTTATTTGCACTGTTTTATCATTGGAAAATATTGATATCCTTTAGTTCAGTTTGTTTTCTCACTTCTAGTCTTCTACTCATTTTTGCCAAGTTAAGCAAATATGGACAGAACTTTTGGACAGACCATAGCTCTCAAATTTCTTGGGGCCTTATAGTGCTAACTTTCATACTGCTGTATCTTTCTTTTCTTAAAAAAAACCCCATAGTCCTATTCATTAAATTTTTCTTGCCAAGTTGCAAAAGAGCTTTGAAAAATGAATGTCAGTTTCCATTAATAGCATTTATTACTTAGAGTTCTCATTTTTTCATCTCAGTATTGAACCTTTGTCAAAGTAAAAAAAAAAATGGAATAAAACCCCCTAGACTGATTTTCTACCCCTGCTTATGCAAACAGCATTATCTCACACAATAAATTCCATTGACTTCGGGCATTTCTGATTGCAAACCCTAGGTCAGGTACAGTCCTTGGACTGTATATTGGAATGGTACTTACAGATATCACCTAAACATTACTTGGGAATGTATGTATACATGCGGGCAGAGCTTCAGGTTTGTACCTTTTGCACTGTTGCTGGTAGGACATGCCCTGTATTGCCGTTCTCAAGAGTTACGGGGTCTCACTGCTCCTGAAATGCAGAGCCAAGAGGTACCTTCAGATGACACAATACCCTATCGATGTCTGCAGGTGTTCCTCAGCGCTCTAGTGTTGCTTCTACTCAGTGGAGAGAGTTCATATGAAACCACCTACAACTAAGGCAGTGAGTTACGTATACACAGAGCGTATCTGAATTTGGACAAAAAAAATTGCCCATTTTTAAAAATAATAGTGGGCATTTCTGATTTTTTTAAATACTTCCTCATTCTTTCACTTGTGTGAGTATGGAAACAGTCTTTTCTATAAAGTCTTGTATATCAAATTGTGATAGTTTATTATCTAATCTTCTATTAGTTCAACCAAAGTAAGTAGGGCCAAATCATGAAAAAATATCACTTGAATTAGAATATACTAACAAGTAATAATAATGTAACTTCAACATAGCTGGTCTGCTTTCTGTTTGATGGATAATAGTCATCAGCGCTGGCAATTTTTGCAGTAAAGGGCAGTTTTGTGAGGGTTCAGTGAAACTTTCCAGAGTTTGACTGAGAGATCTTAACCACGTAACTCAGTTAAACTTGTGTTTTCTCAGTTGCAACTTTCTAGGCTTTTGTTTGCCCTCTTCCTTTGAAGGCCATTTACCTTTTCCCTCTTCCCTGCCACACAACAAAGGCATCTTTGCAGTGGAACATTTACGGTTTAGAGGCAGATATTCCCAGGATGTAATTCTGCCAGGACAACTGCCTTGATACCTGGTGTGGTTTAACCCCAGCTTGCAAGAGAGCGCCACGCAGCTCACTGCCCCACCCCAGTGGGATGGGGTTGAATGAAGGACAATTTAGTAAGTAAATCAAAAGCCACATCACAAGCAAAGAAAGCCAAGGAATTCCTTCCCCGCTGCCCGTGGCAGGGGGTGCTCAGCCATCCCCAGGGCAGCAGGGCTCCAGCACATGTGATGGGGACTGGGGAAGACCAACGCCATCGCCCCCAGCATCCCCCTTCCCTCTCCTCCCCCCGCTGTATGTGCTGAGCGTGAGGCCACAGGGTGTGGGACACCCCTGGGCTCAGCGGGGGCGGCTGTCCCGGCTGTGCCCCCTCCCAGCTCCTGGTGCCCCCCAGCCTGCTCGCCGGGGGGGGGGAGGGGGGAGGGGCAGAGCAGCCCCTGGCGCTGTGTCACCCTGCTCAGCAGGCACCGCAGCACCCCGGGGACAGCGCTGGTCACAAATCCAACACGTGGCCCCATGCTGGCTACTATGACAAAAATTAACTCTATCCCAGCCAAAATCAGCACAGCATGTAATAAATTAATTAGATAATCGTATAATTATAATAAGTACAGAACTTGTGCAAAATGGAATACATCATTGAAATTAGTATTTCTTGGAAAGGAAAGGGTAAAATTTTAATTTCATAACCTTACCTTGTCAGCATTACTAATTAGACCTTGCCTTTTAATAATCTTCTACTAAAACAACTGCTGAGAGGCCAGGCAGATATATTTTTTAATCAGTAAGCATCTATGTGTTGAACACAAACAGTAAAAAAATCCTTTCCTTCCTCTCCCTGGGTAAAAAAAAAAAAAGTATATCCCATTTACTCTATCGTCTTTTTTTTTTTTTTAATTTTTTTTTTTAGTTTTTCATTTTTCTTCTTTTTCTGGCTGACAGGAAGAAATTAATTAAGACTGAATTAATATGACCCACAAGTTAATTTGAGAGTGGTGGGTGTAGGTTTCTATTTTAAGTCCCATTTTCCATATCACAGGAGCTAACTCCGAAAACCCTTGCATGGCCTCTCATTATTCAACATTCCCATTTGAACTAGTCAGTTTTGCCTGGGGAAGAGTTTCAGTTTTGGCCCATGCCCCACAAGGTATTCCAAATAGTTGCTTTGCCCAAAATTTTTATTAGATATGACATAACCAAGGGTGTTTTCTGATAGTGAAGCAACCTATTATTTAGGATCACTCAGTAGGTTCATTACTATCACTGCTTTAAGGATATGAGTCTTGACTGTTGGGAAGGATTTTTAATCATCTGATATATATTTTTATGATGTTTATCATTAAAATGATCAGAAGGAAAAAATTATATGAGACCTACTTAAAGGAATTTTGATTTGAATCTGAGGGATCATTTCTTTAATCAGCATTAATTTCCGAGAGTGATTTTCTGTAGTTTATCATGAGCAGTAGATAGATGACCAAGTTTGAATCTTCTAATTGTTATAAATGCCAGAGATGAAAAAAACGAATAATGTAAGTTTCTGAAGGTTTTCTCTGCCTTTTTTTTTTTTTTTTTTCCTTTATCTGTACTGCCAACATTTTTAAGCTGACTGCCAGCATTGGGCTTTTCCAAATAATGTTCTGGTTCCATAGATGCTGACAATTGGATCAAAAACTCTCTATCCCCTGAGTGACAAACTAGTTATATATTAGTTATCTTTCCTAAAGTCACCGACACTACTTCAGGCGTACGAGAACTAGCAGGCTGGATGGTAGTTGTGGCAGCACGGGCGCAGTCGGGCTGTGAAATCTCTCTGAGAAAATGAATGGATATGAAGGTGTTCGGTCAATGGTGATATCTATACTGCTGAGGTTATTGCTGTCTACAGTGGCTGCCATGTAATCATGCCATGGCTCACACAGTCTGGCCTCAACTTCTTGTTTGTTTTTTTTCTGGGGGTTAGGTTCATGTTCCTCTTGGTCTCGTCCAAAAGCAGCAATACGTTAATTTGGAAAGAGACTTCCCTTAGAGTTATTATTAACAAGGAACAGAATTTATATCTGTTAGCCCATTCAGATGAAAAAATTACATTTGCCATTACAGATGTGAATTTTCTCTACAGAAAGGACCTGATGTTTGAAGGCTACTAGGGTAATATTCTGTGCTCACATTATCAACGTTTGAGAGCAGCTTTTTGAAAGGCCCAATTACCCAAAAAAGGAAACTTTAAGAAAATCTCACCTTAGTTATGAGGTGTTGATAAGCTCCCACAGGTCCTGAAGGCAGGTGGTATCTATACACACCTTGGTCTGAGGTATCTAGTCCTCACAGAACAAGCCCGTGGCTGTACATTTCCTTTTTCATTTAGAAGATAATGTTATGTTAACCCAGCCCTAGCTGCTTCAGAACCACTGACAATCAGATATCAGAGAAAATAATAATTCACATTATTTTAAATGTATGGATTTGAGCCCAGGCTTTACAGACTCAGTCAAGATCCATGATGTTCAGGGATTCCAGTCCTTACTGCCTTGTTGTAAGACTGGATAATGCCAGTCACTGGGAGATGTTTCGTCACTTCCCAGATGGTTCCACAAAGCCACAAAGCTAGTGGCAATATGCCCTCTGTATCTCATATGGCTCTAATAATACATCAGGTTCTGCAAGAGTATCCTGGTTTGAGGGCTGTCACTTCCCTAGGTACAGAGCAGCTTCATATCCATCAGGTACCTACAAATCACCCTTAACATGAATGTGAAACTAAGAACTGAAGTCTAGCTATTAGGAATTATGAAATACAGAGAAATGCATAAGAGTTTAATAAAATCATGGTTACAATCTATTTTTGCTTTAGATTTTAATCTAAAGGATCTGAGCTGCGTGTTACTAAAATTAGGAAGCTACACTGAAATAAGGCAAAAATGTTTTTTGTGGGCATGGAAACTGCCACAGCAACGTTCAGAAATGTTGTATAAGGCTGTTTGTAATGTAAAGAAAAAGCTGATACTATGGCTCAAAGTCTGTTCCCAATAAACTTTAGTGTGAAGTAGTATGACATGTGGATGGATCCACAGGTTTCAAAATGAAGTACCTAGTCTGGAAATAACTTTACGCTTTTGGTTTGGTGCTTTAAGATTTAATATTATTCAGAAAGGAGCCACTACTATTTTCAAATAACAGGGAAAAAAAAGAGCAATTCTCAAGGGTCCTATACATTTTTTGTTTAAATTAATTGCATAATAAACTGCATGATTTTTGTCAGGAAATTGTGAATCTTTCTATACCATTAGAATGATAGCAACCCCAAAACTATATAGGTAGCATGCATGCATGCTTGTGAGTAGCACTAATAAGAAGTTACATGTGAATGATCCACTCTGGTGTCTTGCATTTTTATATGCATGTGTTAGAATTTTTGCTGAAATTCTTTTGCAATTAGATTTGTTGTCAATAGATAAGAAAGTCCATAAAAGATTCAGGATTAAACTAATTCACTAAAAGCTAGGCATTTGTTTTTTGTCTTTGCAGTAAATAAAATGCCTAATTTTACACAAGAAGCATTCAAAAAAAATCAAAAGAACTACTCATGTGGTTCAGACCTTAAGTCTTAGCTTGGCCATATTAATTTTAGAATGTAACAGACCAAATCTAGCTTTCTTTATTCATGTTAACTGGCAACAAGCGTTGATAAGACTTTATATAAATACTGACTCAAGGCTTCAATATTTTTAAATTTCAGTATTGTTATTTAAAGTTACATATATTTTTCTTTTTCATAAACACTTGCAGGGACTTATTGGTAACCTTTAATAGGGAAAATAAAAAGAATCTGTAATCATGAAAACGTGTTTCTATTAAATTGCTGTGTATTCAAAGGTATTCAGAAAAATCCTACCCTTTTAAGCCCTTCGTATAGATACAGTCTGACAGACAGGTAGACAGATGGACAAATAGAATTGGCACATAGGTATCACAGTTTATTTTCCTAGTGAATAAGTCGATTACACTGGGAAAGCTGGCTATACAAACACAGAGGCTGGAAGAAAACAGATGGTATGCATTCCAATGCCTGGTGGCTGTTTGGGCATTAAACATTTGTCTGAACCAAGTCCCTGTAAGTAAAGAATCTGTATATTTTAATATCTTCAATTAAATGAAGACCGAGAGAGTGGGAAAATAGTGAAAGGACAAATAATTTTACAGCCTGTAACGTCATTTAAAAGACTTCAGTGTTCTTTGTGCATTAAACCCAGTAAAGTGTCATGGGAAAGTCTTTGATTAACAGGAGGACTGCATAAAAGAAATTCTAATTACTTAAGAGTAGAACTAGGGGAAGGTAAAACTCTCGAGCAGCTATGCAAAATCTGTTCCAAAATGGTTTATTCTTCCATGAAGATATTTTGCAGCAGTCATTTTTACGAAGCTCCCTCCCATTCCTGTTGACTCGATAGAAACATTAGCATGCAGGTCCGCTGGCAGATGGATGGTGGAGTGTAAGCTCTTAAGTTTTATATTACTGCTATCCTAATAGCAGAATCAATGACATTATACAAACCTGGCTCACACCCATCACCTGCAATTACAATGAGTTGCTGTTCATTGCATACGTGGGTGTTGGTTTTAAGTCACCGAGGATTAAGAAAGAGAGAAAAATATACTACAGTCCAAAGTCATGAAGGGGAAAGTGTGTGAGAGTCACATACACTGTATATTTATTTACTTATGATGAGCCCCAGCCATGAGCCATCAGCGTACAGTTTCTCTTACAATCACCCTCATTGGCTATTCATGAACAGGTCATGAATAGCAGGATTATATCACTTTGTTTTTGCTTCCTTAATAGGAGCTATTAAAGAGTCACTTTTCAGATTGGTATTATTAACTGTTTGTTAAGCTATATTTTACGAATAGTGCTTTCCTTATTCAGAAGAGGAGAACAGCACAGGGAACTGGAAATGGTTTGAGAAGTAATATGAACATCAAATTATTTGTAAGAGAGGAAGTAATTGGTATACATTGGCAAATGTAGTTTGAATAAAGGAGCTGGAAACCGGCCTATTGCAGGAAACGGAGCGGTTTAGATGGTTATTCTGAACAGATCTGCACCTCTAGTATACAAATTGCCTATACTGCTTTTCAGGTCAGTAAATTTTAAGGCCCAAAAAGGGCTTTTACATTTTAACCTAATGCCTAACAGACTATGGGACAAAAAATTTCACCGAGTGATCCAGCGTGAAAACCCTTAAGTTCGTAATGTTTTAAAAGAGGCAACCAGATGTACCCAAACTTCATTGTCAGTGTTGAAACCATCTCATCTCACAGCACCAAAGATTTACTGCATCCCTAGGTAAGATGTTCCAAAGTTTCAACGTGTTCCTCATTAAATGTGCATATAGCATGTTCCTAATCTGAATTTGTGTAGCACTTTTGTGTCATCACTTTTGGGGAGTATTGTAGTTAACTGAGGACTAAGAACAAGTGGAAAAACTTAAAATAAGACAGGGCAACAAATCCTTCGCTATGGTAAACATCAGATCATTTCTTGCCAATAGATAACAAATTGTGGATTTTCTTGCCCTCACTTGTTCAAGAATTGAACTTCAGACCCTCTTTTTCAGGTACGTGTAGTCTGAGTGGTATTAGGGAAAATCAAATATTTGACTTACTAAGCTGTTAAGGGTTCCAAATGTTGGCAACTCACATACAAAAGATGTATTAGTAATGTTGATGAATTTGTGCCAAGATGATTATGCTAGAAATAATCAGAAATGTTTTCAAAGGTCTTTAAACTCACAATCATCTATTTTTAATTCCATGTGATCTTTCTGTGTACAAGAGCTGCAAATGTCAATTCAAAAAGAGAAAATCTAATTTTTTTTTTACAGTACAATTTCATGGCATATTATTATTATTATTATTATTATTATTATTATTATTATTATTATTATTATTATTATTCAGCTAGCCACACTACATTCATAACGTTCCTTTGCTCTTAAAATCTAAAATTTTTCACTACTGGGAAAAAAAGGGAATAAGAGGTACAGGAAACCCAAGAAATCTTTAGTGGGGAGTGAAAGACATTTGTAGACATTAAATAAATGGTTAATAACTAATGTAATACTTCTTTTAATTAAGAAAACAACATTAGAGTTGAAATAAACATTACATCAATCAACCATTCTCAAGATTACATTCCAAGAAATTCTCAGCGAATAAAAAGTATGGCTGTATATCTGTCCCAAAAGGCCGAAGGGCAAAAGGAAGCATGCTAGGATTTGACTAGATGTATTTATTTTCATGGCAGTTAACAGCGATTATGACAAGAAACCTCAACTATTCAGCTGCTCAGCTATTTTAATTTTACATAATATCATGTTGGTTCAAGCACTGAAAATAATAGAGGTTCACTTAAAGTTAAGAGCTCAAAACTCTTTTGTCTTCTTTATTAACATGAATTTGAAATATTGACAGCTAAGGCATATTCATTAGAGGTCATAAGATCCTAGGATAACTCAGGCTGGAAGGCAGCTCAGGAGGTCTCTAGTCCAAGCCCTTGCTCGAAGCAGTTGACACGAAACCAGTGCTTGTATCTAGTCTGATCTTGAGGACTTCCAATGAGGACTGCCTAACTGCCTCTTCCAATACTTGAGTGTCCTCAGGACGAAAAAAATTGTCCTTACATCTAGTTTGAACCCCTGTTCTTTCAATGTAGGCCTGTCTTCCCCATACCATGGGGAAGAGTCTGGCTCCATCTTCTCCATACCCACCACGTAAGTGTTAAAGCGCCCCCGAAGCCACTTCTCTGCAGACTGAACATGCCCTAAACCCTCGGCTGCAGGACAAGTGCTCCAGCCGCCCCAGCCACCCTGGCAGCCTCTGCTGAACTTGCATGAGTTTATTGACATCTTTCTCGTAATAAGGGACTTAGAACTGGGTACATCATTCCTGATGTAGTCCTTATCCTCAGAACTGACAGGCAGAGAGGAGCACA
Source organism: Falco punctatus (assembly GCF_963210335.1). Lineage (NCBI taxonomy): Eukaryota > Metazoa > Chordata > Aves > Falconiformes > Falconidae > Falco > Falco punctatus. The sequence goes on from NC_137587.1 coordinate 4,775,761, forward strand.
GGTTGTCAAAAATGTGTGACGATGTAATTTTGTCTTTTGGAGGGGGAAAAATCTCTGGATTTACAAACAACAGGGCATTAAACCTTTGTAAGCAAACATCTTTGTGATATTGTGGAGTGAATGTGTTTGAAAGACTGTTCCAAGCATGTGCAGTCAGGTGGACTGCTAGGACTGTCCACAGGAGACACTGACCAAACCCTCAAGAATAAGGATGGACATTTCTTCTCCAAAAGATGCCATTGCAGAAAAAAGCATCAGTGAGAATGATGACTTTTCCAATCCAGCCTAGGTTTGTAACCTAAGCAAGGTTGCAAACAGGATGATTTGCACAGCATGATAAATAGAAAAATGATATAAAACACAGAATTCAAAATCCACCCATTCTTCTTTAAAACAGTGGTGACAAAGGTACAGATTTCTTTTCTTAACCTTGGTTGTTTTTCATTTCCTGATCTTCTCAGAAGGCAGCACAGTGGATGTGAAAATATCTTGCTAGCTTACAGAGGCATATGCGTATGTGGCCATACAAACCTATGTTATGCCCCTGATGTTGTGAATACCACAATTCTTCCTTATATTTGCAATATTATTGGCATGGTGACAAATAATGCCGTATTTTTGTGTAAAAAAGGAAAATGGCAGGGAGGAAACAACAGCTCCTAAGATGGAGTAGTATACTAGTGCAAAGAGGCTGTTATCTCTTTCTATCAAAACACACTTTTAAATCTGCATATTAAGAAAAAAAATGTAAAATTTCAACACTCAATATCTTTAACTCTTTGAAGCATCCAAGACAATGCATTTTTCCCCGGTAGGTTTTTTCCAGGCTCATATACAGATTTCTATTGCCCACAGAAGTTGCAGCAAAGGCAGAGTAGCACAGCAATTGTTTCAAGAAAATGGAAACTGTGCCGGGGGTATTCATTCCGGGATTTGCTTGTGCAGTTTTCCATTAGCATCTGCAGTTTGCGTTTGTCAAATTGCTTAAGTTATATGATATCTCTAAGAGACAACTGGTTAGTAATTTCTCTGTGTTCTCCCATCAGAAGCACAATAGAAAGCCTATATATAGGAAACTAAAAAAGGGCTCATCCAACCAGGTGGAACCAGCAACTCAGAATTGTACTTGCACAGCTAGAAGTCCAGAGATGCATATAAACAGTAGCTAACAGGCCTTTTTTTTTTTTTTTAAATATCTATATATCTTCTTATATATATATAATCCCACCTCAAATTTTAACTTGTACCTCCACCTGTGAATACTAGGGGTTTTGTTTGTTTTTTTTTTTAATTTTAACAAAGTCACCATACTCACACAAACAGGAAACTCCTACGCTCTCAACTGTAGATCCAAAGACATCTATCACTGCTTACAAATAAAGGACACAATTTTTTCGTTACAGATTTGATTGGAAGCATAAATTCTGAATTTTTTTCATGATGCTTAAGAAGAAACAATGCAGCTCAAGTTTCCTTGTTCTCATTAATTATACCTGTGCTATGTGTCAGTCACTGTCAAATTTTCTTCTTTGAAAAGGGTTTCAAGCCCTGTGGCATGCATGAAAATGTACCTGTCTGTACAGCCAATCTCTCTCTGCTCCTTGTAAACGGATACCTCTGTTTTATTAGCCTTGGTGCAATATTTTTTTTTTTTTTTTGGTGAAGTTATGCTTCCCCTACTTCGTCTAATGAATAGACTCATTGTTGAAAATTTAGTTGTTAAACTTTTATTAATCTTGGCTGTCTGCAGAGATGCAGAAACATGTTGGCTAGTCAGAAGGGAGGCTCCTTTTCATGTGGCATTACAATACAGATAGTTTTCATGGGTTTCTGTTTGGGTGCCAGACTCGGAACAGACCCATCCCAACCATTTACGTGTGACTTGGGGCTCTACGGGTACATGCCTGGGAGGCTGAATGCTGAGCAAGTTTAATGTGATCTCAAGGGAAAAAAAGGGGGAAGTTATTTAAAAGAACTAGTGTGTAAGTATAGCAACAGGGTTTTCTACTGACTAAAAGGGCTAATTGTCGATTAGAAAAATGGATGTGAGAATCAAGGTCACCTGAAGCAATAAGGTCCAATATTTGCAGTTCTGGAGGGGAGAGAACAAATAAGAGAAATGTGAAGAAAGTGAATATTTTATGAGAGCTGTGAGAATTTTTGGGGAAAAAACCCACCACACACCAAAAAAAAAACCCAAACTAAACCACCCTGTAATTATATTTATCTAGTGTTATTCAATTTCACCTGCTAAAACAAACAAACAAAAATGCATAACTTGTGGATGGGAAAGGGTATTTTTAATGTGATAATTTTGTTTCAATTTTACAAAATCTTTTGTTTTCTCTCTTTTTGCTCACTGTTCTCATCCTTAAAATAAATCTACTGTTCATGATATTAGCTTGCATTATATGAATACCATGCACTCAGCAGGATAGGATCCTGAACTCCATCCTTTCAGCCATGGAGTACAGCCATGCCTCCGTGGGACATGGGAACTTTTTAGCGGCGCACAGCAGCTTGACACAGTAGTCAAGGGCAAGCAAGGCTGGATTGAGCTGAGCATCTCTGGAACGGTTCTGAGAGCATTCATTTACAGGGCATGTGAGATGCCCCCACTTCCCTTCACATTTAAGAAGTTTCTTCCAGGAAATCGCATATAAATCTTGCCTTTCTTCAGTGCTATTTTGTCACTTTTTCCCGCGCACCTTGTCCCTCCCCAGACTCGGATTATACTTCTGGTTAGTTTTAAGCTACTGGTGATGGGAAAAATATTTCTCCAACTATTTGATAGGAATAAACAGGGCAGTTGAGGACAGCAGATTTTGAAGGTGATGTTTGCTTTTTCTCAGGTGAGTCTTAGAGCAGATCACTTTGACCAGCCATTAAGTCAATTTGTTTTGTAATACTGAAAAGCTACTGATTTGACATTTCATTCTGAGCTTGTTTGCACTGCAGTAAAGGGGAGAAGTTGCAGAAAAATCAGTCCAGTAGTTGTGCGAATGATAATCTTACTCTAGAGCTTATTTTGTATATCACTGCATCGTTAAGATACAGTGATAGTCCATCCTGAAGTATAACCCAAACACCGCTAGAAGAGTAGAAGAGTTGAGAATGAAAGGCTTAAAATTGCTGCGCACGGTATGTTCTACTTGTGTGTAACCATGTCAGTGTAAATTCACCATTGTCCCTTTCCCTTTGCAACGTGAGATGCATTCTGACTCTGCTGGTGTTACCGGGTGTGGGGAGTGCTGGCACAAAGGGGGTGTGGGTAGGCAGTAAAGAGGCAAACGGCAGTGATATGTGTGTGCAGTGGAGGCTAAATGTGTTGCACAGCTGTTGTTTTGCTCTGTAAGGTATGAGTAATCCTTAGAGGGTGAGACCTAGGAAATACAACAGCCATGGTCTGAATGGCCTGGTGCCACCAGAGCAATTTCCTTCAAATGCTGATTCTATTCAGCGTTAACCAATAGCATATGAATCATCAGGCCAAATTCATTTCAGATGTACAATTCTCTTCATTCTATATATTTGATCACTGGCTGGGATTAGGTGAAACATGTAGAATGGTGGTATACACTTCTCAAAAAAAAACCCAACCCTGCACTGTGGCCGTGGCTGCGGAGGATGGATGTAAATCTTCAAGAGCAAAGAGCAGCACTGGAAATTGTGTGGTTGTGACTTTGAGTTGATACTACTAAAAAAAAATATAATAAAATTCCACCATGAAGAGGAATAGTTTAGGTATTAGTTAGCAGAACCGTGGCAAAATGATACATACACCCTATTAAGAACAGTCACATGAAAATAAAATCACTACTATTTTAATGGTGGTCCTTACCGTATCATGTTTTCCAAGAGACTGTCCTGAAATGGTACTTTTGTATCTAACACTCACTAGTGAAGCTTGTCCTCTTTTTATCCTGTAGCAGTGAAATCAGGTGATTACTTTGCAATCCCTCTGCGAGTGCTTTAGAAGGCCTTAATCTCATTCTAGAGGTAATAGACTAAGGAATATATTGAGTACACTGGGTAATTAACTGGAAATGAAGTAATTAAACAAACAGAATAAGTGGCACTTCTTGCAGGCAGAATTTGAAAAGGAATAGTAGCATGAATGATCATAAAGAACTGTTTCAGAAGCATGGGCAGCAGCAGAGAGAGAGGATTAAGGCTGTGGTGAGGGGGTAAAGCACAGCAACCCTGTGGAATCACATCAGCTTTTTCTGGGTTCTGAAGAACATCTTTCCCATGTGTATGTTCCAGTTCTGCATGCAAACAATTTTACTAACATAATGAAAATTCAATCAACTCTGTGTGGAGGTAACTAAATTTTACTCATATATAACCCATCTGTTAAAATGGAAGTTTGTATATACATCCTCCACAGCAACTGGGTAAGTTTCCAAGGCTGTCAACTGGCTTTTAAAATATCTTGAGATCTTAAGGCTAGAAGCTTGCGTTTTATATTTGAGCACTATACGCTGTTCTGCTGGCCATCTAAAAGAACAAGAAAGCCAAACCGCATCCAAGGTCATAGCATAAACAAACATAGGATGTATGAAAGTGTCTAATTTGAGGAGCAGAGGTTGTCTGTACAAATCTGTCGATGTATAACAGGAATTGGAAATGTAGGAACTGAAGCTGAGTGACTATCAGAGTATCAAGATACATACATTAAGTTGCATAGGCTTTATTCCTCTTGACAGGAGAATTGTTACTCTGCCAAATCTTCTCTTTTTCTTCAGGCCAGCTGGGGGCAAACAATAGGGCCAAGTAGCCAGATCCCTGTGAAACAGCGCTCCTGAGATTCCCAGTACCCACTTCAGAAGCTACGCAAGGACAGGACAAAGACTTTTCTGGTTGTGTTTCTATTATAGCCAGACACACTTTACATTGGGGCCCTCATAGTTTCCAGACTTGTGACCTTCCAGAACGTTCCACAGCCCCTTGCATCTTCCCAATCTCATTTTTCTTTCTAAAAGGACCAATGAAAGGATGACGTGTATCTACGTTTCTACCCACACCAACGTTTCTACCCACACCATGTGAACTTGAACTGCTGGTGTATCACAGAACACATCTGTCTTACAGAATAGATCTTACCAAGTGAGGCTGTTTTCACCCTTTCTGGTGGCTTCTCTGAAGGAGGGAAAATCAGGAGAGAGGACATGAAGATATAGACGGTCATAAGACTGGAAGTGCTAAGAGAAGCTTCATGTAGTACACACATCACCAATTCACTGGAGTGAGCATCAGGACTTTATGTACTACAACATGGGAATTTAATTCTCTCCATCAGAGACCAGACTTTGCATATCTCTAAAGCTATCAAGCTGACTACAAGTTCCACATGTTTCAGATTGTAAATAATGATGGTTATCACTAAACTAGAGTTGGACTTAAAAATAGGCCCTGCTTCCTATAAAATCCAGACTTTGTAAACAATTACAGCAATATATAATTATATAGAATAATTAAAATTAAGATTGTAATCTCTTCTTTCCTACCCATACTTTCCTTCTGTACTTGTTTTTTCAACAACCCTTCTAACAAAGAGGAATTCTTTGAGAAAGATTTCTGGTGGATATGAATGACAGTAATTCTATTTGCTAAGGTTGACTAATATAATGGCCTGTATTTTAAAATTAACTTTGATGAATACTTCTGTCTACAGATGTTAATCCCTTCTTAAGAGATTAATGCAACCCTTATTGAAAATCTCTAGGCAGGGATGGATTTGATTCCTAAATAAATTAAAGCTAAATCTAAATAGAATTAACACATGATTTGAATATGAACGTTTGGTAAATTACTCCTACCACACCAGCAAGGTATTTTCTGTCTTGATATGGTTCAGGGACTAAAATACTTTCTGTATTGCTTCTTGATTCTTCATTTATATTGTTGCCTGTTTGCTGGTGTGAAATTCTATTAAGGATCAAAATACCAGGCAATATTTTTAAAAAGAAGGGGTGAGGACACAACACCAGATTTACAAAGGTACTTGGGTTGCCATGTATACACATATGTTGTTAGCAGCATTTGTAAAATATGTGAGTAGCTTTTTCTTTTTTTTAAATCACTGGTGTTCAGGGCACAGCACAGGAACATGTGTTTGAAGGAGCTGGCTATTTGAAACTTTTTATGTTCAAATCCTTTTGTGAAGCTGGATGATGCTTCATAGAATTACAGCCAACAAAAGCATAGTGCACTTTTTAATCCCTTGTCAGTTCTTGAAGTGTCACTAGAAAATATGACACAGGTATATACCATACTAAGTTTTCTAAAAGGGCCTGATTTATTTTTTTGCAGGGAGAGTAGCTGAAGCATTTATGGATACACACGCTATGTGAGATGCAAGTTGATCACATTTTAGGGTGTCACCTGATCTTTACGAAGTAAACCTCCTTGCTAAGTGCACTAGAGCAGAACTGATTGGGTCCGCTACAGTAATTTGTGCTTTTCTCCAGGAGATACTAAACTTCATGGACTTTCAATAGGTTCCAGTAAGGAAAAATCCTCTCTGGACATAAATTGCAGACTTGGCAGCTGAGATAAGTTGAACACGGTTCCTGCTGGCTCAGTCAAAATAATATTCCTCTGGTAGAATTTTAAGTATCCCACATGAACTGTGTTCAAAGTTTAATTCTCACTGAAGCTGAGGGAATTTCCCTCCACTTATGAATTCAACCATAAGACAGCTTCACCCTTTCAAAACCACAGGTACGCACTGCTGTTTTGGAAGAGCAAATATGATTGTAGTAAGAACTGTCACAATTTTCATTAATTTTTTTTTTTTTTTTTACCTCAAGATCTTTACTAAAAATAAATAAATAAATAAAATCTATAACTGTTGACACTGGAAAGTGATTATTTTTTTCCCCTCTCTTTTCCTTATATTGCTTTAGGAAGGTATATCTTTTCTTCTTCTTTATGCTTTTGCCTTAACCTTTCAGAAGAGACTCTGAAAGTAGAAAAGAGTGAAAGTCAACGTGTGAGAAATAAATATTCCAATGCATGTGAGACTAATTCACATTAAATTTTTAAAATAAAAGAAATCTCTTCCCTTCTTCAAAACCTGTGAAAGTAATTATCACTCTCTTATTTTATTGGTCTAGAAAGACCAATATTTCTATTATTTCTATAGAAATAGAATTGCAGTTGCAGAATTTGGGCATTTCAGGTTTTTTCTTTTTCAGGTTTAAAATCGCATTTTAAAAGAAAAGGGCTTTAACAGCATTACTGTTTTAAACTATTGGCATACCTTAATAATGTCAAGATAAGCTACTTGATGCATATCTTGTTAGTTCCAGTTATGCATATAAGTGAAGGTTTACACAGAATTATTTTCTTCTTTTAATCCGATGTGTTATTGGTCAGACAAATCTGTGGTCAGCAGGGGAAACTGGCAGGAGGATTTTTTTTTTTAATCCAAGGTTTGTGTTTCTGCTTTCAACCTGTTCCTCCTACTACTACAAAAAAGAATGCTCCACTGCTCAAAAGTCAGAAGGCACAATATTAATCCCTGTGAAAAAAATCTCAGCTGAAGATCTTCTTAGAAGGTTTAACTTTAACTTCAGCATCTGAGGAGCATATAATGAATGGCTGGTGACCTATTTTTTGCTCTTTAAATCTTTATGAATTGTGCCCTAAATCTCAAAGTCATCTACAACATGCTTTCTAAAAGAGTTTAAAAATACAGAAATGGGATGAGGGCAAGACTGTAGTGTCACATCATTCAAAAGGAAAATATTGTATTATACAAATTTCTGGGATAATAGCAATACCTTTTCTTGGCTTTGAAATAAAGGCCCCACTGAACATTTACTGTTCAAATGTCAAATGAGGAATTTCTGAAATCCCACAAGTTTCATCTCCACATTTTTATTTCATAGTCTGACGAAAAGCCATATAGAAATGGAAAAGGTTTCACAGCTGATACAGAGATCTTTTAACCCCAGACATAGTGACAGCCTATGAAAAGTAACCCAGCGTCCCCAGTGTATCCTGCACAGGGAAAGCAAGGTAAGACAACAGAATATGTGGAAAGTAGGACTCTGTTTTAATAATTTTCTGACTGAATTGCAACAATGTGTTTAACAGATTGAGATAAGCTTTCCCCATGCTTATCTTCACTTTCGGGATCACATCAATTAGCTAAACCCAACTGTGACAAACAACCAAGTGTCATTACATGTAAGTAAAGTAAGAAAATGAAAGATTGCCTTTATTTTACAACTCTCTTAAGCTCTCCAGCCCTGTGCATCAAAGTGTACGTACCCACCCTGTCCTTCAAAACACAAATGCAATGGGATTTAAGCAACTACTTCCCAGTGAGCAGAGTTTTGCAGCATACAGACACACATCAAATACTTCTCTGAAAGAGAACACTTATGTAGCAGTGTCACATCAGCCAGATAGCTGTTGTAAAGTTTTAAGGGGATAAGAAAAATTACAGCTAAATTAGATTGGGGGGGGGGGGGGGGGGGGGGGAAGAAAAGGTGTTAAATACATTATAAAACAACAGTAGGGTTCTTTTAATCCATTTTAAGGAAATTGGTTAATTTAGCACTTGAATGCAGATATGCCTTCTCCATACGCCAAGAAATGTCAAATTAGTGTAGTATAATTATTCTGACACTATTCAAGTATTATTCTGTGCAATCTAAACACAGTCTTATGTTTTCCGCGAGATAATGTGGTAGACAGATTAGAAAAAATAATCTTCCTGGCAATGAAATAATCCATCGTAATAGGTACTGTATTATTATAACAAGTTATTTATGTCTTATGTGTATTTAAAAGTAAAACAAAAACCAACATTAGTAAAGAATGCAAGACTGACAATTCAAAATGATGAATTGTCTCCTGTCCATCTAGATCAAGTAGAAACTGAGGTATAATGGTGATAGCAGTTTTTAGTGCTTTCTATGTTCCTCCGTACCATTCCTCAGGTGTTCCAACATTATAGACGTACTGTAACTTTGAGACCTCTGTAAGGAGCCAAAAGCACAAAAAGAAGTTAGTTTTCTAAAGGTTATTGAGTCCTTTCTACTGAGATTAACTGCACTGACAATGCAACCAATATGTGTTGTAATGGGAAAGACTGCAACATAGGAAATTGGCATCTTCATCAACACATTACACCTCAAGTAGACTTCACAGGACCAAATAGTTCATAGATTCTCCAGATTTTCCTACCATATAGCTTTCTTAAACATAACAGGTGTGAGATGGGGTGCTGGCTAACTCTTTAGTTATGCATTTCTCCCTAAAAACATGACTGCACACTGTGATAGAAGGCATGTTTGTACCTCCCAATAAAGTGTCAACGTCAGAGGAAAAAAATATGAGCTTTTCATGTTGTTTTGTCTTATCTGAATACTATCAAGGAAGCTGGTCATTAGGAGACCTTCTAATATCTCTCCCTATGTTGATTTTGAGACTTCCATATATTTAGGGGAAAAAGCCCAACCCAACCCAACCAAAACAGTTTTATGTTGTCCTACTGGATGGAGTCTGAAAATCAAGCGTACGATTGTGCACATACTCCTTAATACCTCCACCAGTTCATGTAGATCATGAATCAAAGCCAAGATGTTGGTCATGTTTGAATCCCAGGAATTAAAGGTACTAGATAAATATAAAGCTTGACGATGATGATACCATCTTTGTTCATATCAAAACAGTGATGGACAGGTTGCTAATGCATTATGATTTCTTATTTGATGGATGTGCTGTTCTGCAAGTTGGTCGTTCAACATTAAACTTTAATAGAAAGAGACATCTTACTGCTGTGCCTTACTTTTAAAAGGATTACCATAGCTGTCTATACTCAGCACTTAAATTGAACTGAAAGAAGTGCCATATCCATCCATCATTGCCAAATGATAGATTTTCATCAGTTCTTAACAAAATTGAATTGCTTGGACAGTCTGCTGAGATAAATTTAATGCTCTTTGGGAAAAAAAGTATTCTTGGCCTTGGCAGCTGAATATCAACCATGCAAGAAGTGTTCATAGAGCAGCAATTTACTGCACAGTGAAACCTCTAAATCTAATGGTATTGTTCTTTTCCTACATTTTTTTAGTTGCTTTTCTTTTCAGATTTATAATTCCTAAGAAGATACTATTTTCCCATCATTTTAAATATGATGTGATTTTTTGTAAAATCTACCTTAAAAGAAGGTAAGAAAAGGAAACTATCTTAGCTCTGTTGTTTACAAATAGGTGTTTATTCCTGCATCTGAAGTCGATCATGGAACGAATACCAGAGAATAAGTAGAATTTGTGATATTAGAATTGGACAAAAAGTGGACAGGAAAGCAAACAATGCTATGTATGTTTCCTTCCCACTGTCTTCCTCTGGCATGAATGGAATATATTCAAACAAACACATGCCCATACACATAAACCCAAACTTGAACCAGTTCCAAGACCTGAAATCAAGCACTGGATTTTCATTTAATTGTTAAAATAAACTGTTACTCCATCTGCTTCTGGATTTAAAATAATAACTGGACCTAGTAGTAATTAAATATCCCACTTACATTTAAGAAGGTTATTCCAAAGGACTCCTGTCCTGACATGGCAGAGATGTAATGTGTGGCATACCCTGTAAGGAACACGATCTGTTCTTTGGGACCTCCAGAATAGTTCTCCAAGCTAAAATAATCCCATCATTCCACTGTTTTACAGCAGGAATTACCTCAGTGCCCAGACTTCAGATAATAGAGAAGAGGGTATCCAGCATACAGTGGCATAAAGGAAGAATTCTTCCAGTGAATTTCATTAATTAGCTAAAAATGTGAAAGAGCACAAAAACAGGACAAGGTCTTACGCTAAACATACAAACATTAGGTGCTCCATTGGAGCAGAACTAGGAAGGCAATTTTCAAGAAAGTATGGCAAAGAAGTAAATTGTATTAGTTTTTGGTGGCAAAAAGCCAGTGTTATTTTTCTACTGTGCTTTCAAAAAAACTAAACCTAAAAGCAAAATTCAGTATTTTTAGAATATTGATGTAACATATTATTATGGCTGGCTGTAAACCACAGGATCTTTTTATATGTGCAAATACTTTTGGAAACATTAAAAAAGTGTTAACAGATCAAGTTAATGTTCAAGCAAGAGGAGACAAGTCTCCTTAAATTACCAGAATTTATGCTAACAAACTGTATTTTATTAGGTGTTATCAGTGAGATTTAGCTGATAGATATGCAGAACTTAAAGACCTACACAATACTACGATGTTGTTAATTTTAAATCTGACTGAGTTGGCTTTTTTTTCATTATTTTTAAAACACTTTTTTTTTAATTCCTTGTTCTTTTCTGGGGTACACATTCCTCATGTTGTGCCATATCCCACATTAAGGTCCTGGATAGTGTAGAGGCTTACAACAGAAGAGTAATTTATTAATATAAGCTAGATATATAAAAGACAATTCAATGAAGAATAGATTCTGAAAATGAGTTTGAGTTATCAGAAAATGTCCTACTTTATTATTTCTTATATATTTTCTGATATCGCAAACTCATTTTCCGAACTCATTTTTCATTGAGCTATCTGTCTTTTCTATGAGCTTTAGCCACAAAAATCTTCCAAGCATGCGTATTTCTCGGTAAGTTTGTTTGCTAGTATAAATTTCTGCATTAAAGGCAGTTATGTTTCTGCTGAAGCTTGTTTGGATTAAGACCTATTCCTAGTAAAGTTTGAGTGTAACTCATTGAACGTAAGTGAAAAAATAGCGCTTCTACTAAGGTACCAAAAAATACCTGGATCATCCAGAAAAAATATTAATACAAGTGAATGAAATTATTTTATTGCTGTTAAGTGCAATCATAAAGCATATAAATTCTGTGTAGTTTAATCAGTTCGGAAAACCATCTTTGCTCAGCAGATTCTCCACTACCACCATTATTTGAACTTAAATTAAAAATATTAGTTGTTCCAGCACTACACTGGCTAGGCTACGTGTACCATGACCACGTCAAATGCACATAGTCAAATACACCTCCTGATACCGATATCTTTTGACACAAACCCCCATGTGCAACTGAATGTTGGCAGACGTTACTGTAAGGATAAAACATAATTGAACAACAAATTTAAGCGATAGCAGGCAGTTAGATTTATACGAGACTTTTCCTGAAGTAAAAAATGCCTGTGACGTCATTTGTTAGGGATCTTATTTATCATGTCAACACACTTGATGCAGACATGCAACACTTCAGTGTACTCGGGTACATGACAGGGAAAAAATTAGAAATATGACATAGCTCGTCAATTGACATTTGTAGTAAATGTTTCCAGAATGTTTTTAATTTTACATCCAACTGTATAGGAAATGGATGGGAATCGCTAATTATTACATATGTAAACATCTCAGTAATTGTGTTTCAGAGTGTTTTTTTCTCAATTTTCTCTCCTCATCTGTTTGCAAAATCAATTTAAATCTTCAAATTATACATATATTTATAATTATATATAAAAATGGTAATATATAGGTTTCAATACTTCTATTTTAATCAAGCAGCTGCAAAGAATCAGCAGTTTACTCTTTGTTTATGATTATGCAAGCGTTTATAACACACTGATTATGAGATACATCACCTAAAGAGCAAACCAACCTTCTAAGTAATGCATTTGTAAGCATCCCCAAAAGCAAGCCAGCGTGCATACAAACTGTAAGTCATGAGTGACGAGGGACTCGGCAATAACACACTGCTGTAAACAGCTGACAGTTTATGAACACAGTGGCACAGGAACCAGTTATATATAGAGTATATTACGGCAGCATCTTTCAGTATGTGAAGCTGAATATGCAGAGTTGAGTTCATGAATGAATGACCTACAACAACGGAGCAGAATGCCCTCAAAAATGCTCTGTGCAAGAAAAGGAAATATGAGGAATCATTTCAGCATAGTTTTTCACAGAGCTACTTAAAATTTGGTATTTCTGTCCCAGGAGATATTTCTGCTATTTTAATTCAGAATTCTGAAGAAAAGATTTACAGTTTTTAATATTCACCAGTGAGCCTGTATAATAATGTACTACAAAAAATGAAACAAAAATCCATTCTGAAATACTGAAACACCAGAATTTGTATTTTAAATGTTACATATTTTTGTGAAGTTTAGAAGTTCATCCCAGTTCTCTGCTTTCTTCAAGTCAGATTTTCCCTTTGGACTCACTGATATAATACTTCTTGAGAATGCGAAGATAGTAGTATCAAACTTTTTTTTTTTTTTATTTCCTCAAATATATACTTTCAAAATAAAATTTAGATCTTTATGCAGAATTTTTTTGCAAAAAAATTGCAGAAAATTTGCAATTTTCTGATTTTTCTGGTAAAAATAGAAAAAAAGTAGGTGATGAGTTACAGTACAGTTATAGCTATTAGAAAAACAGGTGAAAACAACTTAAATCTTTGATATTGACTTCAATAGGTGGAATCTGAAGTAGTTATAAGAGAAGCAATTGACACTACAAAAAGCAATACATGCCTGCTGTGTTTGGGAATAAAGACAAAACTTCAAAGACTAAATGATATAAAATTAACAGTTTGCTGTAATCCGGTTTTAGTGCTATTATAAATAGCTTTTTAAAACCATTTCTTTCCAATGTTGTATTTCCTATTGCTTGCTTTGGTAATTATATCATGCTTTTAAAAGGACATGATTCATAGTGCAGCTTAGAAAACTACTCCCCGCCCTCCCCTTCATTAGTTATCAAGCTTTTATACTGTTTCATAGTTTTTAGTAGACCAGTTAGCACCGTCAAGAAATGTCTGTCCACAGCACTATGGAACAAAAGTAATAGCACACTGCAAGTTGTTAAATACTCTTTTTCCATCACAGGCTAGAAATGCTACATTATATTTTACAGATATCCTGGTTCTGGCTGAAGAAGTTCTGGCTTTGTGTTGCTTGGCGTCACATCAGACAATCCCTTATAATACTTTCAAGGGCATTTCCCTTCATTTACATTTTTTATCTGGACAGAGGAGACAAGAATTAATGATCCAGGAGAACACCGGATACATGCCACAAACTTGCATGTAAGGCTGTAGGAGTGGAGTATAATTCAGAAAAAACAACATTTTTGTTTAAACTAATCATCTATTCTTCATTTGAAGGGGGAATTATAATCTTCCTTCTCTTGTGACTTTACTGAGTACATAAACAAAGAACTTTTTTGTCCAGCAAAAAAGAACAAATTGGATGATATCATTCAATATGGATAAAACCAGTGTGAGACACAGCACACAGACAAGCATTAAACACCTCTTACACAACACACCTAATATGCTTAAAAGTTCAATGCTAAAAAGGGAATATTAGTTACAAAGCAATTAGAGATATAAAGGCATGAAATACACCATCATTATTTATAGTAGAGATAATAACTTACATTTACTGCTTTTTTTTTTCTCCTGCTGCTTCAAGCATAAAAACCAATGTACATCTGAAACAGAAATGCACAAAGAATGCTACACATTTATACATATACACACCAATTTAACTTTTTTATTTTAGAGGCAGCATTTTTAAGTTTAATAAAAACAAGAAGACAAAACATCCACCTGTGACATCAAACAATAACTGACACTCAAAATTAGGTGACATCAACAGAAATTTTCCCCATGAATTCCACTGGGTATTATACTACAAACCTAATCATTGTCGTTGGCTGTTTAAACAGAAATCACGTGGGTTTCTTCCTAAGCGTGACTTATCTAAGTATCTTTAATGAGCTCATATCTTAAATATCTAAGGAAGTGGTAGTATTTGCAGAAGGCATATAGCAGAGGATTTTCAACACAAATGAGAAAATTTGCCTTTAAGGGTTGTTTTGAGGATGCCAATGTTGCATTAAAACACCTTAGCTCAATCTTTTGTGTGAATCAGTGTGTCTCAAGCAGTGAGAACTGCAGCAAGTTTCAGAATTACTTTAAATAAATGCGTAACCTCCGAAGACTTAGCAGTTACCGGTATGTCTTTACAGTGTGAAATCCACTGAGTGTGTAACACCTATGTGCTTTTACAATCCAAAGAAAATAAGCATGAATGCTTATAAATAAATTGCACAAATGTTTTTATTGAGAGAACAGACAATTTCATGCAGAGTTTCACTGGAAGTTCAGCAGGGCTGTATTGTCATTAACCTGCCTTTTCTCAATGGCTCAGAGAGCCCTAAAAGTATATCAGACGCAACAGAGAAACACCAGGAAGCTGCCAGTGGAATATATAGAATTAAAGTACAGGTCACTTTCCTAGGCAGTCTGTGCATGCTAGGTATCGTATCTTTATTTTTTATAAACAAACTTATGTCTGGGCCAGATGAGAAGGCAGGTAATAGTGTACATAATCATACTTTCCAGATAAGAATAAAGATGGTAATTGGTGCCAGACTAAAAATTTGTATGAGGAGGATCCATTGGTTCCAGCAAGGATTTGCTGGAAAAAACCAATTATTTAAATCCTATGTACAGAGACATATATATGACCATCATCCCTTCCCCCCCCCCCCCCCCCCCCCCCCCCCCGTTTATCTTATTGGTTTTAGTTTTAACCATAGACCTCTTTAGACATTGTGCCTACACTGTACAAATAAAATAATACTTAAAATTCCTCCCCCACGCCATATGCATATACTTACATTTCCTTTGAGACTGACAGCCTTAGTAGATTTTGCACCTGTCTTCTACACTCTGAAAGATAAACCGATTTACAAAGCTTGCATACTCTCTTGGAAGAGAACTCATAGAAATTTATGCCATGGTTTAACTTTTCTGTGTATTCCACCACGTGAAGTGGTTTGCCGGAGCAAGTGAAGCTGTCTGAAAACAGGCCACTCTGGAACTGCATTTTGTTGCATCTGAGGGGAATCCCACCTTTTCTGTACTTCACTTTCTGGCTTTTGATATGGTGATATTAAAGGCATCAATTATACCACAGGTTAACTGAAACAACCTTCCCAATCAAAATGATGCAGGATTTCATTTCAGCTCTAACCAACAACTCTCAACAAGGTCTTTCTGTGTGAGGGACTGTTTAAAGCAAAAAAAATAATGAGCAAATCCTCAGAACTCCATGTTGTTTATATGTGTTGCTTTAGACGTTTATTGAGTAAGGATCAAAGGCAGGATGATCATATTCTTAACAGCAAACAAAAACCTTTCCAAAAAGAAGAGGGGAAAACACAAAACCTGGTGTCTAATAATTTCTGGGTACCGTGAAAGGAGAAAGAAAGAGAATTTGAGGGGACATCAAGCGGAACATCCCCTGCAGTGCCACCGTGCTCTATAAAAATGCCAGTAGCATTCCAATGCTGCCCACAGGTAGTACCTACAAAAATCCCAGTGATCGCATGTCTCTGGCATGCGCCCAGCCAAAACTTCCTCCTCCCAGTGCTGTGATCAGCTCCTGCTGGAGACGTAGGTGAGACAGGAGAGGTACTTTATCATATTACAGGGTGTTCATAAGACTGAATCAAATAATGACACTTCCAACAAAGGGAGAAATGTAATGGTTTTCTCTTTATCGAATGTGACTGGAGGACAGATTTATAAAAGCATTTGTATGTTAAAGGGCTCAGAAAAATAGGTATTTCAAGAACAGCTAAGCAGACAATATTCTGTCTGCAATTCCATTTTTTAATGTCTTTCATTTTCTATTTGCACACCCTTCAGAATTGCCCGGAAAATAGAAAACGGCAACCTTAAGAATATAATGTAAATCTGTGCCTGTGATTTTGACTCTGTCTGAAGTATTTCAAGGAGTGTGAGCAGACCAGAGTGTAATAACCGCATGCAATGCTCCTTGCATTAACACTGCAATGAGGTCATCTTCTTCAGAGCAGTTGCCTATGGCTCCCATTGAAACTTGTGGCAAATTTCATTGTGCTTTTCCTGGAGGGACCCTTAATGACTTCTTTGAGCCGCGTGGTACTTGGTGCAAGTCAAGATGAGACAGTGGGTGGGCTTTTTTGGCCAGAAAAGTCCTGATTGTATCTGTCTTGTTTGTGCTGTAGGTAGCTGTTACTTGCTTCTTTGGCTAGTTTTCTCTAAGACAAATGTGCCCAAGAGAGGAGTAGTCGTAAGAAGTCGGGATGAAAATCCAGCAGGCCAGTTTATCTCAGGACTAAGAACTGTTCCTGCTCTTCTGTAGTTTAGTAATATAGACATAGCCTGTTAGTTTTAATTGTCTTCCCTTGCCATTCCCACCCACTTAAACTGGAAACGCAGATGGAAAAGCAGTCAGCGTATAAAATTATTTGCATCTTATTTGCCTATTGTTAAATGATAAAGCAAAGCAGCATGTAGAAATTCCTCTGGAAGAAGGAAAAAAAGAGCCTGAAATGGAAGAGTGGATCCAGTGAAACAACTATTTCTTAGCCTGACAATTTCCATATGGCTCCCCAAAAACATCACAATTGTGAAATGATATGAGTACTTGACCTCCTTGTTGTTGACAGCTGAAGGGAGGGGAAAAGAGGAAGAAAAGAAGATAGAAACAGCAGCTCCTCTGAGCCTCTCAGCATCTGTCCACATCTCCTGTTTGCAAAAATGCTGTGACTTAGCTTTTGGAAGGCAGACGTCACAGCGGTGTGTTCATTGGGAGGGTGCAATCTGAAGAACAGATCGGTTAGGTTATGTAGTGTCCTCTGAAATTATAAAGATATGAGGACAAGTACAAGGAAGAAAAAAATAAGCTGCAGAACATTACAGGGAAGTTAGAATATATGAAATAAAAATACTGAGAATCCTCCAGGTGCGTCTACTGCCATTCAAGTTCAAATGGGTAATGAAAATACATTCTTTATCTGGAACCTGGTGCAATTTCCTGTGCCCTCGTCCTATGATGTCCGCTGCTTTATGACCCAAAAGAGTGAAAGATTTGCAGACTATGGAGAAGTTCAAGCAGGTCTTTGTCAGGACCCATGTCAGACACAGATTTACAGCGCAGCTTAAGTGCCCATGTATTAGTCAGTGAGAAACTGACTGTAATGTCCGCTCTGCTTCCTCCTCCATACGTGGTCTAGTCTAACAATTCTTTTGTTTCCTTTGCTAACACTTATGATCATATAATTGTGGTATGTCTTTGAACATAACCTGAAGTTTAATTGGTTCAGTTACTGAAGAGAAAAAGTTCATAGCAAAAAATGGATAGTGAAGAATGAAAGATACTTTTTTTGGACTGGATGTCTAAACTTGTCCTTAAAAGATACTGGGATATCCTCTTCGGATTTATAATCAGAACACTAGAAAAATCCAAGATTAATATTTCTCTTAAATGAAAGTTGAATATGGGCTAAAAAGACTTGATGCATCTTTGATGCATCTGTGATTGACATCAGACAATCTCATGATAATCTTTGGTACTATGTGTAATGCCCTGGTTTGGGCTGGGATGGAGTTAACTTTCTTTTCAGTACCTGGTGCAGCGCTGTGTTTTGGATTTAGTGTGAGAGCAATGTTGCTAACACACTGATGGTTTTAGCTGTTGCTAAGAAATGGCTCTGCCAAGTGAAGGAC
Source organism: Falco punctatus (assembly GCF_963210335.1). Classification (NCBI taxonomy): domain Eukaryota; kingdom Metazoa; phylum Chordata; class Aves; order Falconiformes; family Falconidae; genus Falco; species Falco punctatus. The sequence goes on from NC_137587.1 coordinate 4,794,301, forward strand.
TTTCCAGCTTCTCAGGCCCTGCCAGGAGAGGGCTGGGGGGGGGGTGGGCACAAGGAGCAGGGAGGGGGCACAGCTGGGACAGCTGACCCAAACTGGCCAAAGGGACATTCCATACCATAGAATGTCATGCTCTGTATAGAAACTGGAGAGGGGAGGGTTGGCCAGGACCCGGTCACTGCTGGGGAACTGGCTGGGCATCGGTCAGTGGGTGGTGAGCAACTGCCTTGTGCATCACTTGTTGGGGTTTTCTCCCTTTTGGATTTTATTCCTCTCTCCCTCTCTCTCCTTCTCATTATAATTGTTATTGTTATTTTTATATTTAATGTTATTTTATTTCAGTTATTAAATTGCTCTTATCTTGACCCCCAAGTTTTAGCTTTTTCCCAGTTCTCTCCATCCCACCAGGGGAAGGGGCCAGTGAGTGAGTGGCTGCATGGTTCTTAGTTGCCAGCTGGGGTTAAACCACAACAGTAAGAACTCCTAAACTGTTGTGTCCAGCCTCAATGCCAGCATCTCAGGAAGAATGCTCAAAACTTGAAAATAGGGCCATAAAAGTTCAACATTCATTACATCATTAAAATATTCATTACAACAAATAAATTTTGTAGTTTATCTTTTAGGCAAGATGACCTTTAAAGGTCTGCTCCAACTGAAACTTTTCTATGTTTGTGTGATTCTATGATAAAATATTAATTGACGGCTTGATATGTACTTCAGAACAAATGTATGTCTGTGTAAATATAGACACCACAAACACAAATTTGGTAACTGTTCATCAGCTGAGGTGACAAGAGCATTGCAGACCAGAAAAGCTGGGAATTGAATCTCTTAATATCTTTAAAGAATTTTATACATCAAATATATAGTATAAGAAGATACAGAACATTGTATCAAAGCTATTAAGCTTCAAATATTTTGCTTAAAAATGTGCTAGACCGTTATTAAATGTTTAAAACACGTTTGGATACTTCTACACGAGAGACAGTATTTGTAGCAAGCAGGAAAGGAACAGGGGATAATCCCAGGGCATGCTTTATGCAGAAGGACAGACTAAACATTGGCCTGAAATGCTACTGCCTTCTGGCTTTCAAATCCGTGAGTCATCAATCTGAGATTCTTTTTAATTGACTCAGTTCATTGCAAGGGAGAACTTGGGGGTTTAGTCTGTACCATCTGAACACTGACACAGTGTAGAAGCTATCAATAATGTTCATAGTTTACAGACTTTGCTACTGGGTTTCCGAGCCTTGATTTGATAATCTCTGAGTTGCCATGGATTCAGAGGATAAACATCCAGGTTTTTCAATATACAAACTAAAGCTATGAAAACCACATGACACTGCTTGTAATACACAGAAACAAAATTAATTTTCTTTCAGTTGGACAAGGAGTATCAGAGTCATATGATCCCAGAAATCTAAGGTGTGGGGAGATGGAATAGGAAACAAGAAGGGGATTTCCGTGGTTTACCTATCTTCACCCATTGTTAGTAACAATCTATTTTTCTGATTAAAATTCCATACAGAGTGTATAAATTGCTGGAATGTCAAACTTTAAATCACTGTCTGAAGCAGCTAAAGATTCCAGTGCTTAGACTGTAATTTCTGAAATGGTTGTTTAATGTCTTTGGAGCAGAAACTAAGGAGGGTATGTTTAGACTGATGTGTATAATTTTTCTTATCCACACATGGCTAAGTCTGCTAAGTGTTTTCTTTTTCCTTGAAATATCCCAGTGAAAGGATGATCTCTAGCATTTCGCAGGCAACAACAGTACTCTGTGAAATGTCTTATTTAGCAGAGGGAGGTCAGGACAGGGAGTTACATATTTTTTAGTAGCTTATCATGAGTGTACTTCATTGCTTTTCAGGGACTATTTCTTGAAATGCCAAAGCAGGTGTCTTAAAATGCCTCATATTTTGTGCAGTAACCCTTACTCATAAAACCCCTGCTATGCATGTTAAAACTTAATAGCTGGAATATATCATATTAACACACCAAGAGCTATATTGAAGTAACATTATGAAACTGAGACTTATACCCAGAAAATGTCAGGGAATTTAGCGTAAGTGATTTCACTTCAGCTTTACATCTTTTTGCACTGTGTCTGAGTGACATGAGAGTGTGAAATCATTTTGTGATGTTGAATATTTGAAGGCTGAGACTACAGTGTAAACAAATACAGGCAAAGAAAGCGTACGTATCACAAACTGATTGCTAACTAGAAGGACTGCAGTGAAATTAAAACCATATCCTTCTCTCAAAGCTATACTTACCTTTATGGATGAACATAAACCAAATGAGTTAAAGGGTTAAGGCTGCCAGGAGCAGGGAACACCTAGCATAGTTATCCACACTGTCGATAGTTTCCAGTGATCAAGAAAGTACAGTTGCCTAGAAAAAGGGGCTTACTTATTTTCTTGACATTAGTTTTGTTCAAAGTTTCTATACTTTGGACAAAATTATTAAAAGGAGCCCAGTCCTTAATTGTTGGGTCTGTTTGTGCTTGGGGGGGGGGGGGGGGGGGGGGGGGGTAGGGAGGGAGGGGTTATCACTGATTATAAGAACAGTTATAAGAACAATTTAAACAAATGCAGTTATAGTGCTTTGATTCACTAAAGGTAATTAGTGAGACACATGATTACAGCTGTAGAATGTTTTCCATGGAACTCCTTATTTCTGCCTCATCCTTCCTAATGTTTGACCCGGGCAGAATAAATTCCACAGAAATCTATATGCTGCTGTGGTACAGTCCATTTGTGGGTTATTCAATGAAGATATATGCATCCAAGCTGTGCAAGTCTTAAGTAATGCTATGGTGATCACTTATATATGTTAGAAAGGTAGGCAGTAGTGAGATGTAGTAATGGTCTGTTCTGACCTGGGTCAGTGGTAGGGGAAGGCACAAACAAGAATAGCTGGATACGTAACAGCCAAATAAATCATAGGCTCAGTGTCAGGCAATGTTTCATAATTATGAAGTTCAAGGAGTTTCAAGTAGCCTCCCTAGAAGAGCAGTAGAAACTTCATCTGTTGAGTAATATTTAAACAGATTAGTCAAAGCTTTACAGAACGGTTAGTTGAACAGCTACCAGTGATACGGGCAAACAAAGTCTTTGATTCTTTCATTATTCTTAGTCTTAGTGAACATTCTTTAGAGGCTATTTCTATATTTTAACTCTCAGTAAAAATCTCATTCCTGATTATTTAAATAAGAAAGGTGTTGGGGTCTGCAGCGGGTCTGCAGACAAGTTAGTTGACTTGAAAGACTTAGTTGTGTACCTTTAAGACGGCCATAAATTGTCAGGTATGTGAACAGGATGGGAAGAACCAGAACTTAGAACCACAGCATGCGAGCACCTACAGCAACAGCAAATAGCAAGAAGAAGAAGACATAAACCTATCAAGGGCTGACCCATGTACTGTCTAAGATATATAAATAATTTGTATAAAAAATAAAGGCCATGCAGACATAGTGTTTTTTCAGTCCGCCTCGACCTGCGTCACCACAGAAAGGTACAAGGCACAGGAAACTATGCAAGACTTTTATGGTTTTTGCTAAGTTTAGCTTTGCCCAACTTCTTCGTCTTTTGACTAATCAGCTGAGATATACCCACTTGCATTGTCACAACTACAGTTTCATATCCTTTCAAATATACATTTACATTGGACGTTTCTTTTTAATAATCCACCAGGGTTTTTTTTTTAACTCATTTCCCATCACCTTCAGTCACCAGCACTTCCGACCTTGATGAGAGGTGCTCTACAAATGCATCGAGTCTTTCACAATCCCCACAGCTTTCAGTATCCCATCTCCCTTTCTACAAGAATAAATGTGAAGTCAAGGAAAGGAAGAGGGCAATACAAAGACTAGGAAGAGACTGGGTGCCTGGCATTAATGCAGCTGTGCAATAGATGCAGATAATATGCTGTATTTTGGACTAGCCTTTTTTCTTTCTCCAAACTGTTCGCCCAATATTCTTTTAAAGTGAGTCCAGTTAAACTCATTAACTGAATCAGGATCTGCTTCTAGGAATGTTCAGCACCATGTTTCAGCACCATGTGAATTTTTATGACTAAATTATTGCCCCTGCTGGAAATAGTGGAGGTTTTTACAGTGGAAATAGTGACAGGCAGACCCTTAGCCATTGTAATGTTAGTAGTGAGACTGATCAAATGCACAGGCATTACTGGAGTTCCTGAGAGAATTACAATTACATGATATATATACTTTCCTGATTAAAACCTGCCATCCATGTTTTAATGAGGAAGCCTGGGAGCACATAAATCCTTTTGCCAACAGGCCTATAAATAGTCTAGATTATTGGGACCAATTTTGCCATTCACAGCTGAAGATGCCTCAAGTATTAACATAAGATGGGTCTTCAGACAAAAGCAATACTCTAAGAAAGGGTAAATGGAACGAGCGCTGTGCTGGGGCCAGGACCAAAAGGAAAAATCAATCAAAGTTTAAATAAGAAATCATCAAAATGGTGAGAAGCTGTTTCTCTTTCCTCTATTCTCTGTCCAAAACGAGGCCTCCAAGAACCTCAAAAGAAAGCCTGTGCCTGTCAGAAAAATACCAACCTAATGATGCAGAATAAAGAAGCTTGGATAATCTGTTACCACCCTAATGATGCAGAATAAAGAAGCTTGTATAATCTGTAATTAATACATATAATTTTTCAAAATTTATAATTATTATCCACAATTGGCCTGACTTCTGAGAAGTCCACAAGTTATCTGAATCCATGTAACCGGGCACATTTTTGTAGGAGATCCCAAAAGACTCAGAAATATTTCTGGTTCACAGTAGAAACTACAGAATTTTGTTAAAATGTTACAGAAGTTTAAAGAGATGGTAAAATGCAAACAAATACGAAACACTGCATTAATCTTTACTCACATATAGGAAAACTGAGTTACATGTTATAGAAATAACAGGTAGGTTATTTCTATAGATGTCAGAGAAAGCCAAACACAGAAGATAGGAATCCTTAGTTCTCCAGTCGCCCTCTCATATATAGACCTAATCTGGGTTAAAATCTCCCAACTAATGCCACTTTTTCCTTTGACTTAGACAGTGAGGGTAATTGGAACTGGGGAGAGCTGCCTGTGCTGGGATCCAGCAAGGCCCTTGCATAGCATTCCCATCTCCTGACGTGGGCAGTTCTGCTTTTCAGCCAGTACTTCTGCTCAGTAGATACCTTCTGTCAAGCCAGATAGGGAAATTTGCTTTGCACTTTTCAAGGTCCTGAGAACACCCGTAGAACTTGACTGGCCTGGCCAGCCCACTGGGAGCCTTCTCCATGCACCCTCTGCCCTGGATCTGGATCTCCATGTCAGCTCAGGCCTGGGCACCCATGGTGGTCTGGGCAATGTCATGGGTCAACCTGCATCCAGCCCTGCTGCTGCTGCTCTGCTGCTCTAGAGTTACTTGCAGGTTTTCCTGGATGGCCTCTGGACCTACGCGCTAGGTGCATTCTCCCAGCTACATTGTGGTCACCTTTGGCTCCTGTCTTGTCTTGCCTTGTGGAACAGCCCCCCTCTTGCTCCTCTGTGACAGCAGTTTTCACTTTCTTTCCTCCTCCCCTCTTTTTCTTCTTGTTCGTATCATGGCTGCTCCAGCTACAGCGGAGCACTTACTTTTTCCTTGCTTTTAAGTTGTGTAGTCTTCAGACTACGGTTCAATGGGAGGCCAAAGGGCTGCTAATAATACTTGAAGTCTGGAGTTCAGAAGTCAAGTGTTTTTAGACTGCCATCTGGGTTCCAGAGAGAAAGAAAGTTCAAGAAATCCTACCTTCAACTTCGCAGGTCAGCCTGCAATGTTATAATAATAGTACTACTTATGTTTAACCTAAGCTTCTTCAATTGAGGCATATAACTGACTTCATTTCTCTAGAGAGGTTCACATTTGAAGGTGATTTGCTTAAAGTTATAGATCAACAGAACTGAAAATGCAGCTGTTATGCTCAGTCCAGCCCACATTTTGTAACCCCCCAGTCTGGGCTCAGGCTTCCAGCTATGTCCCGGTGTTCAGTCAGGACATCTAGCTTGAAATCTTTGTCTTTCCTGAACAGTCTTTATCTGTACTTGGTAGAAAGAAGATCTTTCAGAGGGCAAAAACCCCATATTATTCAGTAGAACCAGGCAAGGAAGGGGTAAACTGAAATAGGTCATCTTTCTGCTGGGAGGTCTCAACAGCAAGATGACTTTTTTCCCCCAGATTCTCTCAAAGGGTCGAATTTTAAACTAGTTGTAATAATTTTTGAGATTTATTATTTTAAAGATCTCAAAACAGTGGTTAATTTCAGTTAAAGTCCTCATGAAGGAAGCATTTATTGAAATCAAACATGGTGCTCAGCACTTATGCCCAACAATGAAAGAGATGGATCAACTGGTCAATTGAATGATAGATCCTTCTATGTATCTATAGACAGATCTTTCTATCTCCCCCACCCCCTGAAGTCTTGAGTCATCGAATAATTGAATTATTTTGGTTGAAAAAGACCTTTAAGGTCATCCAGTCCATCTGTAAACTTAATGCTGTCAAATCCACCACAAAACCATGTCCATAAGCACCACATTTAACACATCTTTTAAATACCTCCAGGGATGGTGACTCTACCACCTCCATGGGCAGCCTGTTCCAGTGCTCAATAACCTCTTTGGTGAAAAAATTGCTCCTAATATCCAACCTGAACCTCCCCTGGTGCAACCTGGGGCCGTTTCCCCTTGCCCTGTCGCTTGTTCCCTGGGAGCAGAGACCGACCCCCCCTGCCCACAGCCCCTGTCAGGCAGCTGCAGGGAGCGACCGGGCCACCCCAGCCCCCTCCTCTTCAGGCTGAGCCCCCCCAGCTCCCCCCTGAGCCCCCCCCCAGCCCCTGCCTGGCTCTGGACACGCTCCAGCCCCTCAGTGTCCCTCTGCAATTATTAATAAGAATCATACGGGTTTTGTGTTACTACAGATCCTCTTCTGCTAAAAATGTGAATTCAGAGGAAACATAAAATAAAAAACAAGTTCCTTGAAGTAAATTAATTTCCAGCTTTTGAATGTCAAAGTTGGAAAGAGAGAAGGAGAGAACAGGGGAAGGATGGCAGTAGGGTTCTGTTCATTATTTTAATGTTCACAAGATAATGAGCTTGAAATCTTCCTTTATAGATATAAGACCTGCTTGACACGCTGTTATTATAAAAAATTCTGTAGCTGAAGAGACTAGTACCTAGGGAAATTTACATATGTAAATTAGCATAGGGTGAACATGTCATTGCTGGAGTTTTCTGCTTTCATTGATAGCTATTCAGTGTAACAGTATTATCTGTGTACAAATTAACACAATTTTCTGTGCAGTTCTCAGTTTATCCAGGTTTATTAATTTAATAACTAATCACTCTGAGTCCCATGGTATTTTGGTTATATGGAGCTGGCTGGTTCCCATAAACTATCAAGCCCATAATTTTAATTTGAAGTAGAGTTCCTATTTAACATATCTGAGGAGTAAATTAAATGTCAGGTTTATATTTGCTGTTTGGGGAGGATTATATAGCTGTGATATATAAAGCAGTTTCCAAAAATTTAGCACAGAAATTAGATTAATTGAAGTTGGTTTGAATTTCATTTTATTACCTGTTTCCTCAATACATAAATCAGTTTCACAATGGTATTATGCAGTCATGTTTTGTGTTAGTGATCACAAGTATTTATGTGTAAGTTGTTCTTTGGTTTGGTTATTTTTAATTTTTTTTAAATTATTTTTAGTGGCTGATATAGGAATGGCAGTTCCTCTGCAATTTTACCAGAATTTAAACGAAAAGGCAGTATACATAAGGTAAGTGGCCAGTCTCAGGTAGAAAGCTGGAAATTCTCTCTTTTCCAAGCTATCAGTAAGTCCTGTCTTGCTATGTGTGTTTCTCCATTCTTCCACAGAGTGAACCATTCTCAGTCAGGGATTTTCTCATCCTTGAAAACATCCTTGAGGACATACGAGAAACCACACTGATAAACATCTTGTGGCGTAAGACCATGGACCATAGGTTTGGTAACTGTGGTATGAATTTTGGGGTCTGACTTGCAAAAAGACAGGAGAAGTTGTTCATTGGGCCAAGTGGTCTCTGAATGAAGAGGGAAGCAGTAACAGGGGTGAGATTTGAGGAGTCATGCTTTAACAGTTGTTTCAGGAGCCAAACACATTTTGAACAACCGATTCTAATATTCTAATGAATTTATCTCGCTGGTCATCAACCCCCGCCTCTACTCTGTGCTCATAAGCAAAATGACCGTTGTGCTATATGAACTTTACATTCAGGGAAGAATAAGAAGTATCCCGCAGTGACCTATACAAAGCAAATGTGTGTATACTGAAGCAATAGGGACATTCTCAAAGGATTTGCGGCATTGCTGTATGCCACATGCAATTCCCTCTAAAATGAACTTTCTTAGGGTATAATTTCTTCCTGAGAACAATGAATTCAGTGTGCATGCAGGGCAGATTCAAATCATCACCCAATGAATTGCATGAAATTGCCAGCTGAATATATAGCAGTTGTTACCACATGTGAATATATATTGCTAAATGCTTCTGTGGTCAAGGTCCCTCAGTTTCACAATGTTTTTGTAGGAGAATATTATAGTAATGATACAAAAAAATATGATAAAGTTGAGTTAACTCCTGCCCTCTCATTGAAAGGAAAAGCAAAGTTTTGAAAATGAGATAACTGGTCTTAAACAGCTAGGGATGAGGTTCACATGGAAGAAGACAACTTCCTTCCAGATCCCATGGCACTGAAAGACTACATTAGTTTCACATTGAAGCCATTTGAGTCAATTGCATTTCCAGACTTTAACATCTCCTGGAATTGCCTTGTCATTGTGGCAACCAAGAGAAAATGGGATAGGAAAAGGGAGGAAATTGCAAAGCTGAGGGGAAATTAGATCAACTTTGCTTGTCAGAACTGTAACTCGTTGCACACTGGATCAATTACCAACATTATCTGAGGTTGCTTCTCAACAGCTTAAGCCAGATTTTTTAGAGGTGAAGCAGGAGTTGGAAACCAGGGCTGATCCAACCCCCAGACTACCAAGTCTTTATTTCTCTCTGTTCTTCAGTGAGTACTGTATTAAAAAAAAAAAAAAAAAAATCTTTCAAGAAGGGAACTGAAAGAATTATGCCTTGGGATAGATAATAATCAGGGGATCAGCTCACAGCTCTGAGACGTGAGAGATATGTTCAATAGAAAATACCACTTTTGAGTATCAGTCTTTCTTACATCTGGTTCAATGTTCTATCAGCCTGACTACTGGCTATAAAAAAATTCTTTCTGCCTGAGATTTTTGAGTCAATCAGAGAATGCCTGTCATATATGTCTTCAAAGCTAAGCTTCCTGGAAGTGCCCAGTAAACCTAAATATATCTTTATTGAAAAAGTCTTTTCCCAAATACCTTATAAGTACGGTGCTAAATTGCTTAGGCTTATCAAGACTTAGGTAGTTTAAGCATAGTAATCATTAGAAATGTAGACTCCTAGGAAGGAATCTCATAAGGTTATGTGACAATTAAGCAGGGGATTGCAAGCATTACTTTTATCTAAATAAGGACTTAATTGCTTAAAAAGGTGGTTAGACCACTTTGTCCATCTAATCTTTTCCTGTAGGTGCACTGACATCAATAAGACAGTTACACAACAGTTACTCGGTATAACTATCCTTAATTTCAGTAAATGTGTAGTGAAGGGATTTAGCTGTTTTCTTCTATTGGAAGAATAATCACAAGCATTATTGTGATATCTTCAAATGCAATATCTACTTTAAAAATATTTTGAAAACAACTGGAGATGGCTTTTTTAGGTTTTTGGATTGATTTCTGCTCTTTTGTTATTCTGCATGAACTGCTCTGTCAAGCAAGTAATACTTTGTGTTTTTCTCTAATTTAAGTGGTGTTCCAAGTCTTTCCTATATACATTTTCTAATAAACATATTGCAAGAGTAGTATTTTCCAAAAAAATTTACATGCATGATTCAAAATAGAATTTACTGCTCTTATACTTCCTAACTTTTTCAATTTAGTTCACAGACTTTCTTGAGAGCAACTTGTAGTTATTTTAATGATTAAGAGAATGGATTCTAGTACTTCTATGAATATTGATGAAAAGAACCAAATAGTCCCTTTGGAAGGGCATACACTATTATTTCATTAGACATGAAAAAACCACCATGTGGTTTATACATCTCATGCAAATTAGCTAACAAAGATTGGATTTCAGATATTTATAATCATTAAATGTAATGTAAATAAACTCAAAGTAGTTCGATAATCACAACCAAAAATGGCTATGAAATTTCTGTCTCATTCTTTAATGAGAAAAGTCACAAATCTCCTTAGATAAATGATACCTTGCATATTATTTATTGCTGTTCTATGACATATTTTTGTTTGGGAACAGACATGTCAAGCAAGATGGTGCTTTTTTGGTGTTTCTGATATAGGTGAAATCATCTTCAGTCTAAGTTGACATTGGCTAGTTTTAATGAAAGCTTGTGTTTTTCTTTATAACTGTTTCTATTGTGTGATTGCCAAGGGTCTAGCAATGGGTTCATTCTGCTTCCTGTAGAACTATGTCAGCCCAGATTAAGAACACCAGTAAGATTAGATTTAGATATTCCCTTCTCAATTGCCATCCTGTTGTTCTCCAGTGAGCAGGGTCAAAACTGATGCTGAAAAAATGATGGGAAAGTTTAAACATCTTTTCAGGAAGCACTTAGGGCAGCATACCGTATGGACAGATTTTCACTGGACATCATATAAATAGCCTCCTGCAATCAGAATTATACTCTTGGCCATTAGTTCTATTACAGGAAAAAAAATAATACAATGGCATTAGATGTCAGAGAAAGTATATGACATATCACAGCTGAGAATTTTTAATCTGATGAAATAGCTGCCCAAATAGATGGGAGGAAAATTATGTACCTGCTATTCATTTTCAAACAGAAAATAATGTTCTTGGTGGCACCAGTTGTATGTTAACTTGCCATCCTGCCACTATGAATATTTGCTTAAGCAGATTTTAATAGTGGCTAAAGAAGATTTCAGATGTTTTTATTCAAGTGGAGTCCAGATAGTATAGAGAATGAGAAGGGGGAAAAAAAAAAAAAAAAAAAAAAAAAAGGTAAATATACTGTCATGTAGGAATTAAAAGTAACAATTAAAAGTACTTAGTAGAAATAAAGGTTTGGAGTCATTCAACTTCAGAGACCTATCACTGCAAGATTCTATTTGGCTTTGCTTGAGTCTTCACCAAATTTAGATTTACTTCTTTTTGGGCTTATTTCACAGCATTCTTTGAGTTACTGCATTCTATAGTTCTTGTCATCTAACCAGCAGGCTATTGAGGCTCAGGTCCTCCCATTAACAAAGTAAGAGATCCCTTTATCTTAAAATAAATAAATGAGTAACATAAAAAAAGAAAGAAAACAGGAAAACTGTTATTAAGGAAACAGAAGCACTAGAAGAACTGACACAGCTGGACTGGCTGGATTAATTGGGAATTAAACCCACAAATTCCCTTTTCCATTCTGAGTTTTCTGAAGTAATTTAAAGTGTATGTTGTTCTGCTATATCCCATTTTGAAAGTCACTGGATTTCAGTGACAGTTGGAATAATAGTATTCTGCTTGCTTCATTTGTATTTAAATTTATTGACCAATCCTCTAATATGATAATATACTAGGTTCAAAAGGACTATTCATATATATCTATGTATTTAACAGGTTTTGACTCCAGCATTGAATTCCTTCTTCCATTGAAGTACTAGTTAAATGTCTATCAATTTTCAAGAAGTGAGGATTTCACTCTTAGCCATATTGTTGATATCTTTTCCTTCTGTATTTGCTGTACACCTTTTTTTTCATATCTCTTGCAGCCAGTGTGGCACTTCCTAAAACCACTTACGAACAAAAAGTGTGGAGACATTGCAAACATGTAAAAATAAGAAAGAAAAAGCAATAAAAATTACTGAAGTTTTAAATATTTGCAAGGACGACTCTTCAATTGAGAGTGAAGAGAATAGAAAACCAAAAAGTTTCTAATGAACCTTTAAACCCTCTTTAGAGATTAAAAAAAAAAAAAAAAAAAAAAAAAAGGTAATAATAATAACAGATGAGCAGTTAAAGGATATTAAACATCGCCCAAAAAGCTTAACCATAAAAGATTAAAGCAGCAGTTACTCAAGTTGCCTGAGATAATTTCTTGCATGTACTAATAGCATCACTCCCACTAATGTATTAGCCTTGAGACCTGGCACATGCCGATAAGGTTCAAGACTGAGCTCTTCTCAGGTTTAGGTTTTCTCCCAGCCTATTCCGCCCCCCCATTCCCTGTCATGTGCAGCTGTTTTGAAGAATTTTGTTATCAGCTCCTCAGTGAGGAGACAAACACATAGTATTTTGGATATTTAAATTCCTCCCAGTTCTAATCATGTCACCCTGTCAGGAAAGAAGGCAGAAATAATAATAATAATAATAAAGTTACAACTCCAGATTGTAAGCCAATGTCACCACTAACTTGTTTTATCTGATTTTTGTTGGTTTTCTCCCTCTCCAGGTCCCCCTCTGCCCCCCGATTACAGATTGCTTATACTGAAGATGAAATAAAGTCACGGCTTGAATATCTCTGTATCTCTCTGGGTGCTCACCCAACAGGTACATACAGATCAGCACTTCTCCTTCCTTGTTGTCTTAATAATAATGGTAATAATAATTACATTAATCCACAGAGTGAGGCACATGATGTTAGCTTTTGATGGGTGATACCCTCCATGTGATCATCCAGAGACCTCACTAACTTATTTCCATTAGCATGTCAAGCATAAATTTGAAATATTGCCGTGGCAGAGACAGGGAAAATGCAAAATGAAAGTTTTCTTTCTTAGGTGGGATTAGATTGAGATGATAATGAAGCTGCCAAAGTAATCTGAATGCTGTAGCCAGAAGAGGGGATGCCCTTCCTGGCTGACTGATTTTCTATTGGTGACCTGTCATAATTTATAAAACATAATCCAGAGAGCAATGTGAACAAAAGAACGTCTGGAGAGGCCAATAAAGATAAGAGAACCCAGGAAGACCTCTGCTAAGTATGAATACTGTCATGGGGCCGTTCAACGCCATGGGGTTTTGGATCCCTCTCAAATTCTTTTGTAAGTTTTAACCAAGTCTGATATATTTGGGGAAGAAACAGGGGACTAATGAAGTTGTACTAGAACAGCAATGGTTTAGGATTGTTAGTTATTTCTGGGAATGCCACAATTTCTGCACAATCATAGAGCAACTACAAATATTTTCTGCAAAAATAAGAATGTACACGAGAGTCTGGTTTAGATTTTTGTGGGGTTTTTTTGTTGGTTTTTTTTTCCCTGTTTCTCACATGTGCATTAGCATTATTCTGTTTGGGGAATTTTGTGGTTTTAAGGGGAGGTGGATTAAGTACAGTGAGGTGGTCCTACCTTTTTTTGTCAGGTGCACATATGATAGAACTTAATTACCCTGAGAGAAGACCCTCCTTCAGAAATGTTTGGTCATGTTAATGAATTGCCTGTTTTTTAAACGGGTAGCAAAAACACTGTGTGTGTGTGTGTGTGTGTGTGTGTGTGTGTAAACCCAAACAAAAATGGGTTGTTTCTTAGATCCACAGTAAATTTTCTCCAATGTTAGAATTTTTTTTTGTGGTGTCAGCTGAAATCAGTGAGGCTGAAAGCCAATTTCCCTTGTGCTCAGCTACAGTATCACTAACCTGGCCAGCTCAAGTTACACATATTGTCCTCATCTGACTCATATTTTCTGTTGATATACATACTTGGGTTTTATCTGCTTGCCAGAGAAATACATTACCTTTTAGATAACAAATAATCGATAATATGACTGGTCCATTTCTTTCTGAGAGGAATCAGCTTGTGGGAGGAGAGAAGGGGAGGGTTTTGTTATTATCTTTTGCTTCTGTTAATTTTATATATTCCAGAACTTCTGCTCTGCAAAGGGATTATAGTATATTGAAAAAATCTGCAAACCTTGTGTTCCTGAGATTTATTCTATGGTCTTATGTCTGATTGACTGTGCATGTATGGTCAAATTCATATCATTTAAACCAGCAAAATGTTGTAAGATGAGATAATGTACAATGGGTCTTAGGGCTAGAAAAATATTAAAACCATAACTTACATTAACTGGCAAGAATCTGCCCAGGAAAAAATCTTGAGCCAAGGAATGAAAACCTTTTGCTTCACAGAACCTAATGTCTTGTCTTTTTTTTTCTTTCTTTTTTTCTTTTTTTTAAATATTTTTGCATTTATATAAATGAAGATCTCTAATGACCTTTAGAAATATGGCATAAATAATTCTCAATCTGGACGTACAAACGCTAGTAATGAATATGTACATATTATACACATATCAGAGAAGCTGTCATCTAGCACCCGCCAAATTTAGAATAAAATGGTGGTGTTCTATACCTTAGTCTGATATTAATAGACTGTGGCATCTTAGAGAAATCCCTTCATTATTTGTTCTTCGTTTCCATAGCAAACCTTTGTCTATGGTCTCTAATTAGAGAGGATTTCTGGGCCCAGGGATGGCCAATTACTTCCTTTGTACAGGATCTAGCAAACCTGAAGGTGTAAGACAAAAAATAACCAAGACTGGTTATACTTTTGAAAAGTATCTCAGTCCTAAGAAGATGTACATTTTGGCCTTGCTCAGGCATGCATACATTAGGTATATGTTTTATCTTGAGCATTTTCAAAAGTTTATGAGAAAGCTATTTTTGCTTTTGCAGTTTTCCTCTGCAGCACGCTTTACAGAAAAATAAATAGCCAACTTCATTTTAGAGTTTTTTGAATGCTGCCAGACAATGAGAACATAGGTGTGTACTGTACGTTAATTAATTGTTTTCTAGATGTCTTATCTGGTTATTTGAAAAATCCTATAGTAAGGGCTTGACACTTGGAAACTGAGTCATCTAAGAAACAGTAACAGGATAAAAAGTCTCAAGTTCTATAAAAGCATATAGGAAAAAAATCAATTTGGTCCTATATAAGGTTAGTCCTCCAACCATCAACTTTCAACTGGTTATATTTTGTGTCCTGGAGGGATTTTGGGTTATTTGTGTGATCATGTGGAAATTTCTAAAAACAATCTTTCATAGGAAAGCCTACAAAACATCCACTAAGGTCAACTTGAATCTACTGTACCAAATAAAATAAAAGCTAACCTTTCTCTTTGTATTCCTCAGCTTTTCTTAGAAATTCAAGCTCACAGTGACACAGCAGGAGCTGACATTAAAACCAGCAGTATTAAAAGCAATCCAAGTAGTTTAGAGAAGATGTATATCTTAAATATGTATTTGGAAGACAGGTGAAAGCCAGGCCAAAGACTTCCTTCCAGGAGGAAGAGCTCAAAGGCAGCCTTTGTCACTGACTGTCGTAGAAAAGAAGTGGGGAATTTAATATAATTTTTTTTCAAAACTGTCATTCTAATTTGAATTATATTTTACAATGCCTTCCCCCCCCACCCCAGACAAAGAAAGTGACAAATGGGATGTAATGCTTCTTTTCATAGGATTTTAGAAATCTTTGCACAAGAGGAACTACAGACTCATTATCTTTCCAAGTCACCCTTGATTCTTCTTTGCATACAAATATATATAGGAGATAAACTGATTGCATCCTTCTTCTTTGTGTTTTCCATTCAATTCAACCACAATGAGCAGCAAAGGCTTCAAAATGCTCTGTCATAAGGCAATTCTGAATTTAGAAAGACTTTCTGGCTTTTCCACAGCTTTATTTTGAGGACCAGTATGAAGAAAAAGAGGGTGGTAACACAAGAACACCGGCCAATTCAGTGATAATGTTCCCTCTTCACATTAACATCTTTCCCATGTTGCCAAGGTAAGGATTTACCAGAGAATTTTTACTTGGTCATTTATCGTTTCTATGAAGCAAGACAGTTGAGTGACGACATTATTTAGATGTGTGACAAGATGGCATGTGGTATTACCAGTGTCTTGTTAACACAGAAGTAGTCCATGGTGTCTTGGAATTTCTTCCACAAGTCTGTGTGGTATACTGAGTAAGAGAAGATGAAGAAAAAAGGAAACAGTACGTTTCATTTGGCTCCAGAAAGGCAAGTTTGTAATCAGAACAAAATAATTCCTTAAATACATGGAGAGAAAGAGAAAAGCACTCATTTTCAATAAGACTGAAGACAAAGTCATGTTGGAAATAGTAGACAAAGCTTCATATTAATTTTACTGGCAGTATAAACTAATCTGTCTATTCATACACAGTTACCTACATAGCATGTATATATGCATGCATGAACATGCATGCACTTATTGCCCCTTTATTTCTATGTCCCTTTTAGAATAGACTAGCACTGAAGAAATTTGCTCTATGAAATGTTAAGGGTGCTAGAAATAACCACTACAGGCTATTTGCTGTGTCATCTCAGTACTGCCAAATAGTCCTTGTCCTCTGTTCTTCATGATTTAACTTAATTTACTACTCAATACTAAGCCTTCAAGTCTCACCTCTGTACTGATTAAAGGTGCCTATTTCAGCACACATTTCCGTTTCCCAAAAAATCTTTACAGCTGAAAATTTTCCTCTTTGCATTTTAAATTTTTGAGTGACTATTTGATCAACTCATTTGTACTTTTAAAATTTTTTCTAGAAATCCTGCTGTATGATGGCCCCATTTTGCTGGATGTGCTGTGCAGGGTGTTCCTAGTTGCAAAAAGCAAAGCAAGTCTGAATTACAAGATATTTTCCCTCTATAAGCTTTGATCAGCAAATCTGTTAAGTTCTCTCTGTTTATCTTAAGAGCTCAGAAAGGAACATGTGCTTCTCGTTTGCAATAACATAGAGTAGTAAAAAGATGCTCATTTCTACAATGAAAAGGCAAAAATAACAAGCATTCAAAACTGGGGCACTGAAAATTCAAATCAGGGTAAGAGGTTTTCTGAATCACAGGGAGGAAAAGTTGCAACAGAGGATTTAGAATTGGATCCATTGATTAAACACAAGGCAAACAGGATTCTGCTGCTTAAGAAATGTTGACTCGTTAATCTCTCTTGCTCTGAGAATGCTGAGGAGGCTGAGGAAAGCCCAGGTGTGCTTTAATTCCTAGCCTCCTCAGGGAAATGCTCTCAATGTGTTTATTAAGCTGTGTGGATAACAGCATTTAATAAACTGTTTTCAAACATTAAAGATGTTTGCTTATCTGAGAGTGAAAGGGGGAGAGACAAGTAGTCCCTGTCCTCCTTTTGGTGACCTTATGGAAGGAAATTATTAGTGGCCAGGGCTGGAACAGGGACATGGCTGAGCTGAGCTGCTGCTCCCCAAACCCAGGCTGGGGTGCACGGGATCCAGTTAGCGCACTCTCATGCAGGGCTGAAATGTTGTTGCAATAGTTAGGCACAAATTTGATTTCACAGTGAGTGCAGGAAGGTGTAAGCTGACTATGTATGTCTTCTTACTGCAAACAGGTGCCCCTTTCACTTGCAGCCTTTGGTGTCTGAGCTGGGATTTCAAATAAGATGCTGCTTATGCTTTCTGGTTTTGTTGTGCACTGTTCATGCGAGGTAGTTGGCATCAGCAGCTGAGGCATCCATGTATTTCCCACAAAGTAACAAACAGTTGTTTATTAATAACAGCTTCTAGCTGACACCATCTGGACTGACATCAGACCAGAGCCACAAAGGTGGTTACCTGTCCTACAGTGACATTTTCAAATGATTCAGGATAAAGAAGCACTCAGGACAGGAAGGTTCAAAAATTGTTAGATATTGTGCAGTAAGTAAATACTAACATAACACTATTCATTTATGGTAATGACATTAATATGGGGATTCCACACTTGAGCTGAGTTTTAGTCTTACATGTGAACTAAATTTGCCACTGGGATAAGTTGTCACAGCTGCACTGGGATCACTGGAGCTTTAGAAGTCGACAGCAAAAGTGAATCCACTTCTTTTCGTTGGTGACTTTGCTCTTAGGTCATAACATATGCTTTCTAAAACCAGTAACATATGGCACTTTAAGCATGTTAATGGCTACAGTTTTGGTGGAGTTCCCGTGCCGACAATTGGCTAATTAGTCACCCAGCTGCATATGGACATGCAGACACCACAGGCACGTCAGGACTAGCTAAGCTGTGCAGATCTGCATGCCCTAGTATTTCCATTAAAGTTCCCATGATGTCCATCTACCCAAATTTCTGAGATAGGAGATTCAAGTAAAAGAGGGAAGCTTATTTGCACAGCTGAAGGTATTTGCTTTGCCTGGGGAAACAACTCTTCTGTTTGTCCCCTGAGCTCTAAGGAAAAGTGTTCTATACAGTTTAAAACACTTTCAGGAGGAGAACCATATATATATATTTTTTTTATTGCCCCTTCATTTCACACATTGTATCAGACTGTCTGATTTAAACAAGTTGCATTCCTGCATCTTTCACAATTTATTTATTTATATATTGTAAGTGCTGTCTCAAATGGATTTCCATGCAGGACAGCTAGTATTTGATGTGAATATGATTTGACAGGTTGAAATAAATACTGAAAAGATTGTAAGCCCAAATTGACCATATGTTATGCTTCACATATTGGATTGCATACCCAACCCTCATACGGGAGTGTGCCATGGGCAAGTATTAATTCTGCTGCTGCTGTGGTGAGGACAGCTCCGGAGAAATGCAAAAAAGTTCCTTATTTATATTTTTTCTGCAAATCAAAAAATATCTTGCTCATAACTTAGAAGAAATTCTGTAAAAGCAGTAGTAGGTATAATATAATTCATTAGTCCTCTTCTTTTTATTTATTTATTATGTATCATGTAGTCAATTCATTATGACCCAAAATATTGCCATGCCGTTTAATTAATATACAAATTGGAGCTCTGCATTCTTTTTGTACTCGCAGTAAATGCAAACCCGATTGTTAGTTGAGCACCATACAGAAGACATTCTCAGAAATCCATCAAAGCCTCAGGCTACCCTCCAGAAGTTTGATTGTACTGGTTACTTCTAAACGGAAGATTATGCCCTTTTGACAAAAGAATTACAGTCACTGACAATAAATATTGTCTCCTGCTTTCTTGAAAATGCTGTTACTGTGTATCTTCTTGATGTCTGAGTATTTATGAAGAATTATACATTCATCTGTCATTTATTGATTGTGATACATGACTTTCTCATGTCCAATGTATCTGTCTTATCTGACTTCAGCTATTTAAAAGTGAAGTGCTTTGTCTAAATTAATAGAATGAAATGGGCATTCTCAGCTGCAGATTCATTCTAGTTAAGATAGACAACAGTTGCAGTGACTAAATAATTTTTAGCTTATGTATTGGTCTATGGCCTCTAGTTCTATGCTTAGTAACTTTAAATCCAGTTGAATTAATACGAAGGGTTCCTCATAGCTGTTGTGGGTTAGCCCTGGCAGGCAGCTAACCCCCACGCAGCATCTTGCTCACTCCCCCTGGTGGGATGGGGCAGAGAATCAGAAGGGTAAAAGAAAACTTGTGAGTTAAGATAGGGACAGTTCGATAGGTAAAGCAAAATTGCACATGCAAGCAAAGAGAAATAAGGGATTTGTTAACTACTTGCCACGGGCAGGCAGGTGTGCAGCCATCTCCAGCACAGAAGGGTAATCGTCACAGTAAAACATCACACGTAATGATGGCTTGGGAAGACAAATGCCATAACTCCAAACATGCCCCCCCCCCCCCCCCCCCCCCCCCTCCTCCTTCTTCCCTGCACCTTTTACTGCTGAGCACAATGTCATACGGTGTGGGACACCCCTGGGGTCAGTGGGGCCGGCTGTCCCGCCTGTGCCCCCTCCAAGCTCCTGGTGTCCCGTCACCCCCCCGCTCACTGGTGAAGCAGAAAGGCCTTGGCGCTGTGTAAGCCCTGCTCAGCAAAACATTCCTGTGTTATCAACACTGTCTTCATCACAAAACAGCCCTATACTAGCTACTATAAAGAAAATTAACTCTATCCCATACAAAAACTATGATAAGGAAAGGTGTCCTGGCATTGCAAAGGTAATAAGAGGATAGCTAAACTGTCTCTTCAGAAAGCAACATTCAGAGACAGATTTCAGAGCTATTAATTGTAAACCATGGCAAGAAAGTGTGAATAGGTTTCAGGTGGGCACCATTCAGGTGACAGTGCAGCACCATTTGTGTTCCTGCTGACATCTCACGTAACAGAAGAGTCACATGGTCATGGTGTCTCATGAAAAAACAGACCACAGAACCACAGAATATCTCAAGCTGGAAGGAAACCATGAAGATCAAGTCCAATGCTCTTCTCATTGCAGGACTACCTAAAACTAACCCATATGACTACGAGCATCATCCAGACACTCCGTATCTGACAGGCTTGGTGCCAGCCCATTCTTGTGAGTGTCCATCCTCTCAGCGAAGAAGTTTTTCCTTATGTTTAACCTGAGCTTCCCCTGATGCAGCTTCATTCCGTTTCTTTGGGTCCTATTGCTGGTCACCAAAGAGAGGACGTCAGCACCTGCCTCCCCGCTGCCCCCCTTGAAGAGGTTGCAGAGTGCCCTGAGGTCACCCCTCAGCCTTCTCTTCTCCCAGCTGAACAAACCAACTGACCAAGCTGCTCCTCTTAAGTCTTGCCCTTGAGATCTTTCACCATCTTGGTCTTACTCCTCTGGACACACTCTTGACAGTTTGATGTCCTGATACTGAGGTGCCCAAAGCTGCACACAGTACTTGAGGCCACATCCCTGCAATGCAAGCTGGGGCAAACACCTCCCTTGACCAGCTAGCTGTGCTGTGCTTGATGCTTGATAATGAGGAATAATAAGGATGCACAGCAATAAGATGCACAAAAATAAGTACAAGGCTCGATGCCTTATACTTTTTCTCTCTCCTCTACTAAGAGAAACCAATATGGATGGAAGAAGGCAACAGTGCTTCCTAGTGATTGAGATTGTGCATCCTCCCTTATTAATAGTAAAGTAGAAGGGATTCTCAGTTGATCAGTTATGGTCTGATTCACGCTTTTTCAAGGGTCGTGGCACAAAATTGTGCATTTTTTTCAGCATTACTTACTTTAATACTTCCCACAGTTTGCCCTACATGAAAGTGGCACCTTGTGTAGCTGCACAAGTTGCACACAATAAATTAGAAGACTTGGAAGAGCTGTTTGAAAAAGCTTTATTTTATCTTATCTTATTTTATTTTATTTTATTTTATTTTAGTTTAGTTTAGTTTAGTTCATTTTAACTTTTGTGTTTATATCATGGTAAAATGAATGTACTGGTCTTTGCTTTAGTTTTATTCTCCCACATAAACCACTGAAACATTTTTCTTTGGGAGGTTAACAGGGTACTAATGAAACCAAAAATAAACACTATATAGAAACAAAAAGAGAAAGCAAAATAAAACCCAGCTTTTCATGACCTAAAATATTGTCCGTATAAAATAAATCTAAGATACCAACTCATTAACTTGAACAGCAGTTTTCACTTAGTTGTACTTATCTATAGGGCCAGTCCACTCTGGCTATACATAATGACCATTCTTCATTCACCTCCTCTCACTGATGCTCCCTGACTCAGACACTGCCCAACGAACTGCTTCTGCCTGGCATCTGTTCGTCTATGAGTCGAAAGTCCCTTTGTGGTGGTGTAATCATGTCCAGAAAATGTCTCTCACAGAAGCCGCAGCTATCATTTGTTAACAAATCATTTCTTTTCCTAGCAAGCTCTACAGAAAAAAACACTACACACACACACACCACACCCCCCTGCCCCCCCAGGAAATAGCTGGCAGAAACATTCAGTACATTAAAGTACTGTCGTTTCCCCCCGTCCCCTGCAATCTCCCTCAATAACATATCTAAGGTCACACAGCTATATCATTAAATGCTTGTGAAGCAACTGTTATTGATAACCAACCGGTTTATAGCTGCTTCTTATCTTCTTTCTTTTCTTTTTTTTTTCTTTTTTTTTTTTTCTTTTTTTGTAAAGAAGTGGATGGAGAACTTCACTGCTAGGACTATGTTACGGTAGAAGGTGACCGAAACAGAAAACAAAGAATAATGAAACATTTCTAGTCTATCTAATTCCTATAACATAGAATCATGGGAATTAACATCTTTTTTCTTGGTCTTTTTTTTAGAGTTGCGCAGCTAAAATAACACTAAAAACCACGTTTTGTCTTCTATTGGCAAAGCTGTTGTCCAAGTTCTGCAGCAATATCATTAGTGTCAGTGGAGAAAGAGTGTCCAAGTTCCTCTGAATTCTTTTTGCACCTGGAAAAGGAATGTTCTCTTGTAACAAGATACCACCCTGCAGCCTTGAATTTCCCAGGGAATTGCAGGTATTTGTCCTGCCATGTTCCAGTATTTATACAAATGTGATACATTTTGTTTTGCTGGCACATCAATATCTCTAGCAGTCGTGCAAGAATCTTTTTCAGATAAATGTACTTCCCTTCCTTATGCAGAGCTCTTGTCTATTACTGGTCAGGGTGAAGACTGGCGGCTTTGAGGTGGTTCTTCTCAGTGTTGGAAACATGAGTTCTCATCTTTTAGATTCCTACTCCCTCTTTCGCTGACCACTTGACTTATTAATGGTGATTTACTGGTTTTAGCTGGGGTAGAGTGAATTTCCTTCGCAGCAGCCGGCATGGGGCCACGTGTTGGATTTGTGACCAGCGCTGTCCCCGGGGTGCTGCGGTGCCTGCTGAGCAGGGTGACACAGCGCCAGGGGCTGCTCTGCCCCTCCCCCCTCCCCCCCGGCGAGCAGGCTGGGGGGCACCAGGAGCTGGGAGGGGGCACAGCCGGGACAGCCGCCCCCGCTGAGCCCAGGGGTGTCCCACACCCTGTGGCCTCACGCTCAGCACATACAGCGGGGGGAGGAGAGGGAAGGGGGATGCTGGGGGCGATGGCGTTGGTCTTCCCCAGTCCCCATCACATGTGCTGGAGCCCTGCTGCCCTGGGGATGGCTGAGCACCCCCTGCCACGGGCAGCGGGGAAGGAATTCCGGGTCTGGCTTTGCTCGCACACGGCCTTTGCTTTCGCTGTGAAACTGTCCTGATCTTAACTGGAGGGAGAGTGAGAAAGTGTCTGTGAGGGGCTTAGCTGCTGGCCGGGGCTAAACCACAAGAGTGATCTTGTGTTACATCTTTTTTGTAGTACAGATTTATCCTATATCCCTTATGGTCATTGTATTCTAAATTTGTAATGCAGATCCTTTTTGTTTTTACTACATATGTGTCGTTAAACCACATTCTCCCACTATTTCAGTAAGAACGCATGCTCTTTTCAAGGCTTTTTAAAATTAACTAGAATTTTCTTGCCAAGCCTGTTTCTGTTCTGAATTTATTCTCTCCTTCCAAGGTTTCTTCTCCAATATTAGATATTTTTTTAATAGGAATTTTACCATTCATAACTTTATTCAAATTATGTGTAATGAAAGATCTTTCCCAATTAAAATGTCAAAAGAACAGAAGAACTCCCTTGACTTTCAGTTACTGAGACAGTTAATGTCGTTAAGCTGAATGCTCTTCTCCACATTTCATTGCTCTTTCAAACACTCTATTGTTATATTTGGTTGAGAATTTTCTAGGTACTTAAGGAACTTTATGTGGAACCAAACCAAACACGCAACAACAAAAATGTATCTGCTGGATAAAACAAAGTCTTCACTGGCCAGATTTCCAGCTTTGGTTTCTTTCAACTTTACAGGCAGTTTTATTGTACAAGGAATGTTTCTCCCTGACATTAACTACATTGATGTCTTTTTCATTATGTTTATTTTAATTTATTTTTGTAGTATTTATGGAAAAATTGACTAATAACACCTAGATGCTCCAGGTACAGCACAGACAGAGAGAAATCCCACTTTTTTTTTTACAATTGTTCTGGATTGTATTTCTTTTTTTTTTTTTTTTTAAAAAAAAAAAAGAATTAATGCTACCTTGTATGGATAAGACAAAGCAACTCACTCTGGATATGCTGACGCTGATCTACTTTCAAAGACACTGGTGAGCTTTTGTTAATAAATATTTATAAAGAGAATTGGACTTCTTAGAAGTCAAGACTTTTTAGACCTGCAAGCTATTATTATGCCATTCGCATACAATCCCGTATCTGATTATAATAGGATGTAACCACCTGCCATGAAATTTCCAAGGGTGAGAGATCTAATAATGAGTGAAAAAATATCATATTTCCCCACTTCACAGCTGTTCAAATCCCTAAAGACCTTACTTTCCCCCCGTCTATTGTAATCCAGTTTTCACCTGATTTTTTCCAATCCCAAGAAAAAAAGGCCAGGTGGTAGATAGATCCCCAAAGATACTTTGAGTTCTGTCATGTAATTAGAGATGTTTTTAACACATGTTTTAAAAGATTATTTACAACAGCGTAGAGCACAATGTAAGTGTTTATCACTTACAACTGCAGAGGCTAATCAAGTTTTAGGGCTTCTTTCAGAAAGTTACATAACTTCACCCATCTAAGATACCAAAATAAATTTGAAATGGAGCCTGTTTTTCCATGCAGAAACAAAAGCAGATTATTAAAAGGCCATAATGATTCTAATTCATACACATAGTGCTGAACAGATATGTGTTTTGAATTGGTTTTAATCAATCCCTCTTTTTGCTAAGTCTTCTAAAAGTCTTTTTCAGGTTTTTAAAATCTTTTTCCTTTATTGATTGTGACCGCTCTAGGTGATATGAAAGAAGCTGATGGCTGGAAAAATGGAAGTTCATATTCATTTTCCTTTCTATGCCTCTGTATGATGGCTACAAGGACTCAGTACTGAGTATTAAATCTTCAAATATTGTCAAGTATGCAAGGGATTAAGTTAGAACAAACATCTTCCACAGCAAGTAAAATGGTGATGGATGCCAGTGTCAGTCTATCTACAGGCAGTTAACAAACAGAGCTTAGAACATGGATTTTAGATAAATAAAAATTTTATATCAGCACATGAGATCAGAATACTGAATCTATTCCATTGCATAAGAGTGACCTTTCCAGTGGCTGAATGTATCTTTGAAGTTCAATTCACTACAATGTCAGGATGAGGATAAAAGTGGAGTTTTGATAACACTGAAGAAGTTAGGAAGAAGCTGTCATAGTGCCTGTATTGGATTCAGAAATGATTAAAAGTTTTCTGAACTCTGTGCTATCATCATCATCATCATTACCATCATCATCAGTTGCTACTTGAAAGGACCAATTAACTGATCCTTCACACAACAAAGTGGCAGCAGCATTAAAGTGGGGGTTTTGTCCAGTTTGAAGGGACTTGCAGAAGACAGCTGTGGCCTTTTGCAGCTTGTCCTATGACTTTCTTTTAAATTCTACTTTCCTTAGCCTCATCCCACAACTCTGTTGTACCTCCTATCAATGGGGCCTTTATATAATTTTGTTGTGGGTCCTACGAATCAGTTCTTCCCTGTCTGCACCTCTCATGCATTCCAGATTCCAACAAGTAGCTAAAGGATACCAACAGGATATATCAATCAGTTTCTGCATTAGCTTATTTATGTTTGCATGTTCAGCCTTCTGGAATCCTTGAGTTTAGTTGGCTATTAAAGTATCACATTAATTCCTGGCAGTTACTGACACAGATATGGAAGATTCGTGCTGTTCAGAATGGCCAGTGGAATTTCATAGCATGAAAAATCAGAGCAGGCTTTTGATGAATGCAAGAACAGCTTGGACTTCTTTTCACCTGTATTATGGATGACTTTTTGTTAACTTTGCTAACCCAGTTAAAAATTTTTATGATTCATATGTTTATTACTGTTCAGCTGTCTTTGCCAGCTTTATGAGTATTTAAGAAAACTCTAATCAGTTTTAAATCTCTAGAACTGATTATACTGGACATGGGACAAAAAATGTTTCAGTTCTTGTATATCTCAATTTGATTGTTAAGAAACAGTACATTGTAGTTGTATGAATTAGATGCATTGTAATATTAAACTCCATAGTTGTCTGGATACATTTCTGTGTATGAATAGATGTATAACCAGATTTATCAAGGCATGAACCAGATTTATCAAGGCATGAACCAGATTTATCAAGGCGTGAATCAAGACATAATTGGAAAGGGAATTCTGAGGGTAATGATAATAAGCACATCGTTTCCTGGAAAAAAAATGACTTTTTTATTATTATTATTACTGCAAACATGGTCTTAAAAATATGTGTACAGCACAACATCCTTGTCTCTAAAGTGAAGAGACATGGATTTGACAGGTGGACCACTCGGTGGGTAAGGAATTGACTGAATGGTTGCTCTCAGAGAATTGGGATCAACGGCTCAACGTTCAAGTGGAGACTAGTGATGAGTGGCGTTCCTCAGGGGTCTGTACTAGGACCAGCACTGCTCAGCTTCTTTGTTGGTGACATGGAGAGTGGCATTGCCTGCACCCTCAGCAAGTTTTCTGATGACACCAAGCTGAGTCCTACGGTTGACACGCTGGAGAGAAAGGGATGCCATCCAGAGACAACTTGACAGGCTGAAGAGATGAGCCCCTGAAAACCTTATGAAGTTCAACAAGGCCAAGGCCAAGTGCATGGTCGGGGAAATCCCAAGTACAAATACAGGCTGGGTGGAGAATGGATTGAGAGCAGCCCTGAGAAGAAGGACTTGGGAGTGCTGGTGGATGAGAAGCTCAACAATGTGTGCTTGCAACCCAGAAAGCCAACCAAACCCTGGTCTGCATTAAAAGAAGTGTGGCCAGCAGGTCGAGGTTGGTGATTCTGCCTCTCTAGTCTCATGAGAGACTCCCCCTCCCCCTCAGTACTGCATTCAGCTTTGGGCCCCCCAACATAAGAAGAACATGGACTTGTTGGAGTGAGTCCAGAGGAGGCCACAAAGATGCTCAGAGGGCCAGAGCACCTCTCCTGTGCAGCCAGGCTGGGAGAGCTGGGGTGGTTCTGCCTGGGGAAGAGACAGTTCTGGGGAGACCTTAGAGTGGCTTATAAGAAAGATGGAGACAGACTTTTTAGTAGGGCCTGTAGCAACAGGACAAGGGGGAATGATTTTAAACTAAAAGAGGGCAGATTTAGATTAGACATTAGGAAGAAATTCTTCCCTGTGAGGGCGGTGAGGCACTGGCACAGTTGCCCAGAGCAGCTGTGGGTGCCCCATCCCTGGCAGTGTCCCGGGCCGGGCTGGACGGGGCTGGGGGCAACCTGGGCTGGTGGGAGGTGTCCCTGCCCGTGGCGGGGGCTGGGAACTGGATGGTCTTTAAGGTCCCTTCCAACCCAAACCATTCCATGATTCTATGGATTTGAAATTTGAAAAATACTTTCAACAACACTTGCTATTTAGCTCTTGATAAAATTCATATAAAATGAGGAAGATGAAAAAGTTAGTCATAAATACTGAAGAATGGTAGATGAAAATAAAACAGACAAAAAAGATACAAAAGATGGAAAATATCAACAAGCAATATTAAATTGACACAGTTTTGAAACAGTGTTCACTTTTAAAAACAAACATCTCTGATTTTCATGCCTGAGAACTACGTCAATGTTTATTTTTCGAAGAACTGTTTCTCTTTTGAAGTGTAAACTTTTCAGTTGGTGTTTTGGTTAGGTGGAGGTTTTTTGATTGTTTGGGGTTTTTTTATTATTATTGTTTGTGCGTTTGTTTTTTCCTGGGATATCCAAGAAGGCCTGTAGTTGATTTTAAAAAAAGACTTTAAATGTTGTGCTTTGTTTTGGGAGGTCAGGTCTTGAAAAGCAGATTGTGGCAGGTCATTTTGGCATGGATCTGCTCAGTGGAGCACTGCCTGTGTTGGGACTAGCAGCACTGGGGCTGGAGCCTTGTTGCTGAACTTGACAGCTCTGACGAATGTATTGAGCTACTGGGCTACTTGCGCGTGCTAGTGGAATAGGTAGATACATCAACACAAGAGTCTCTTAACAAGAACTAGATGAAGAACTTGGAAATATGAATCTGTAAAATGTTAAAATCACTGAACAATTATGTCAGTTAATAACACCTATCAATGCTAAAAATAGGAAAATGATGATCTATTCATGACCTAGGTAAGTAAACTCTGTATAATAGAATCCGCTGAGCCGAAGAGGTCAGAGGACAAAGAACTTTTTATCTGCTACAAGTCTATAAAAAGCTGGAAAGGAGCATGATTATTTCCCACATGACTAAATAAAGAAAGCCTTGAGCCATTAAGGCTGTTCAGATTCATAATATTTTCATTAACAGTGGGGAATTTGCTTCATTAGAATTCTCAACTCAATTCAAAAAGTGCAGTTTAGAACCATTTCTTTCATGCGTATGTCACATGCTGACTTCAAAGGGAAAGAAACAAAGAGACCCAGACATGCAATACTCTTTAAAAGTTGTGCATTTCTCTTTGCCGTCTCCTCTGGCCACAGATACTTCAAGACATGGTTCTATTCATTCTTACATTTGTTGGTATCTGATGGACCATTATTCATCTGTGATGTCACTTAGTGAGGGCAGTATGGAACATGGCATTTTAAGCGTATAGATATTAAAGGCTGAAAACAGTACACATCCTACAGGGCCTAGCCCTGCACATTATGAGGTTTTTCAGGCCTTTGGGCCATTCTGGAAGGATACAAAAGCCTTATAGTAGCCGTTCCCTGTAAGGTTCCTGAGAATGAACCCCTGAGCCAGGTAAATGTCCAGAGTTCAAGAGATTAATTAGCAGTGATGACTTAGAGGTGGATCAGACAGTAAGTACTCTGCAGGAGTTAATTAGGTACAGCCTGGCTTAGGTAAACTCATCAGCTTCAAGGAGAGGGGAGTTCCCCTTGAGAGCCACTGAACTGCCATGGCCATAAGCTAATTCAGCATTTTTAGGCAAGTTCCACAGCTGAGGCTAGTTACACTCAGAGCTTCCAAACCCAGAGTCCTTAAAAACTGACATGAACTCAGGTCTGCTGAGTAGGAGCCCAAAATGAGGGATGAGAAAGAGAACAACGTGAAAACAGAGTGGTGGGTTTGGTTCCTGTTGCTCTTTGTTTACAGATGAAAAAGCTTCGTAATGGGATGGTGGCCAGAAAGCACAGTGGTTTGAGTTGTTTTGGTTGAATTTGAAAACAAATAGCTCTTGAAAAGCTGAAACTACAGAGGGATTTAGGATTTCTTCTGTACTTACTCAGGTGCGTGTTTAGTCTATCCTCTGAAAGGGCAGTCTAAACTGGGTGTAAGAATCTATTTAGGGCTGTAAAAATCTAAAGCGTTTGGATAGGTGTATCAAAACAAAATCACACAAAATACCCAAGTGAGACCAAGAAAAAGGTAAACTAATAAATGAGGCTGTAAAAAGATATAAATTAGAAATACTGTGATGTCTCTCATCCAGAGAAGCTGATAAATAAGATATCCAGCATAGTTTAAAAGGAAGAATATGCCTGTGTTAAGAATATTTACAAGGAGGGAGGCGTGTTTAATTATGAAGCAGCTGTCTAAAAGAGGAAACTTAGGAGATTTCAGTTTGATTAAACAGTATTTTTGACAACATGTTTCTGTTTTCAAACCTTCTCATATTTTTCCCCTTTCTACACTTCCAACGGGTGTGTGCAAGTTTTAGGATTAGTATTATTTTTATTATTATTATTGAAATGTTTCTTTATAGACAGTGGCTCTGCCTGGGCCTGTTTTTTCTGTTAATGGTGATAAACTCTTTTTAGTAACAGTTTCTGAAAGAGCTGAGACATCGCTTTTATTACATACACACCCAAAAGAAAGAAGGACTTCTCAGAGCACAGTAAGTACCTAGTCAATCTATACATGTGCATTTCCAGCAGTAGTCAGGCAGCTATTCAATCCCGTATAGAAGCACTGCACTGGAATAAGATTTCCCATTCAAGAATTTCCATCAGTGTTAAGGCTGACCGACGTTACTGCATCACCAGTTTCAAGGCTGATTTTTGACAGAGCTAGTATCTGTATCTTAAAAAAGGAGCAAAAAAAAAAAAAAACCATAAAAGAAGATAGTATCTTTGAAACACAGGAAACCAAATCAATGGTATGGATTTCCTGGTTTTTACCAACTGTGTTGAAGAATGATTGTTAATAGGCTGTATAGGTGGCTGCACCTTTTTATAATATTGCTTTGCTTAAAAAGCAGTGAATATCAAACATGGTCTGAAATCAAATAAAAACTCAAAATGCTAGCTTCCAGGGGATCAGAGTAGCAGTTTGAATTCTAGGTTTTTAAGAAGAAAAAAAGGTAAGGGAACCATAGGTTTGGGCTTGTTTTGTGTTGTTTTGAGGTTGGGTTTTTGTGGTGGTGGTGGTATTTTTTTGTGGTTATTTTATTTTTAAATCAGATCACCAGCCTGCTAATCTGAACTCTTGTGGACTTTTGAGCACTCAGCCTACCCGTGAATAATGGAGTGTTACAGAGTAATTTCAAATCAAACTAAAGTAGCATTACTGCAGGCTTCAATGAAAGTATACCTTTATAAAGGCAAGTCTTAATAAAGACATTTTAAAAACTGGGAAGACAATCAAGATCCTGGAACACATTAATTTTCCCTAGCGGAAATGTCTGGTTTCTTGATTGAGGTAAGATGTACTTTACTGGTGCTCATTGATTATATTGTAGTTGTGATCTTCACATTCTGAGCTTGCTTGCTGCTCCCAGAGCTACAGCTCAGCGAGGGGAAGGAGCTGTACTGACTGACAGACCTTACTCTTTGCAGAAAATGGAATAAAAATGACCGGTAATTACCAGTTTGCCTTGACATATTTTAAGCAATTACCCAAGCATTGAAATGTCATTCAAAATAACAATATTTGCTGGTTTAACAGGTCTATAGTTTTACAAGGTGATCAATTTCTATGGAACTGGATGTCAGAAACTAAAATAGAAAAGCCTTAGGCATTGCCAGCTCTTTCTTGATTTTTTGCCCCCACTTAATTTAGTGATGTTAGGTGGCATCTATGTGACCTCTCTCTTTAGTCTTTTTTGTTTCATCTTCCTCCAAATTTAGCAGTTACCTGAAAGCAGCCATGAGGACTTTGCTTACAGAGCTGGATTTACCAGAAAAGGCTTCTAGGGTTTTCCATCTCCTTGTCCTCTAGATCCCATTAAAGAGGAGCTGCACAGCATCTGTCCCTCAGATCTCCTCAAAATGTATCTGAAGCTGTATCCACCCTTTGATTTCAAGGCTGTTAGGAATTTTATCATAAGAAATCAGACAAATAGAGACTGAGTTTCTTGTCTTTTGACAAAGCTTTACAACTCTGTGGTGCTTTACATTTAAGGTGTGGGAGAAGACAAAGGAAAGCCCAAACCATGAGAAATCTGACCTGTTGCACTAAACAGGAGGTGGGGGCATGGGGGTTGAGGTGGACAATTCTTTGCTGACCCCCACAGGCAATTAGTGTACGGTAGTCAGTCATGCAACGTCATTATTGCTCTCTGCTAGATAATATTGCTGCCTTCCCAACAAGCCCCCCCCCCCCCCCATGTGTTCCAATGACCTAATTAACGACTATATTTCTGTCTTATCCTATTCCACAAATGGTATTAGAAAGTAGGTAAGGCCAGAAATCTTCAAACTGACTTTCACAATCAACTGGTCTGTGACCAATTCTTCTTCGGGCCCCTTTACTTTGTGTTTATCACCGCAGTGTGTCTGACAAGCAGCTTGCTATGCTGAGACGTTTCCGTAGATAAGTTTGACACAGGTCACCAAAGGACTTGTTCAGAAGCTGGAACTGAAATTCTTTAATCTCTGGGGCAGTGTTGAGTGGGGTGGTGGGGAAGGGGGCTCAGCCACTCTTTTCTTTTTATTTCCATTCGTCAGGATGGAGTTCAGACACCCTCCTCTCCAGGATCTCTTTTAAACGTTGCTGTGCAAAAATTGGTGAATTTTAAGTTGGTTTTATTTTTATGTATTGTAGTCCCAGTTTTTTGATTTTATACAGTGAACTGGCACATTATTTATTTTCAGCTGCAGAATGCTTAAGCTTTTAGTGTTTGTTTTAATGGGACATCATGGCATTTTACAATGAATGTAAATATCTGCATTTCATATAATTTATTTATACACAAGCAGTATAGAAAATACAAAATATTTTTTGTCATTAAAGTACCTCTACCCATATATATATTTCTTTTCCTGTTTGCAGATCTATCTTTTTAATGCTGAAACTGTTCTTCTTCCCCAATTTCCCTCTTTTTTACACCTCAGGAAGTACTCTAGTTAAGATCAGTTTATGCTAGTGAAGCACAAATCTCAAAAGGTTCAAATCAGATCAATCATGCTTTTTTTTTGTGCTTACACAAGTATCAGCTGTTCCGAAATGCAATGGTCTGGCAATTTCAGAAGTAAAAAGTTTTCTGATGAGATTTTTTAGTATTTCTGACTCTATTTCCAGCCAAAAATGTTGCAGATTCTCACTTTTTTCTTAATTTTTACTTCCAGTCCCTAGTAGACCACACTCCAACATTTTAGAAATTCTAAAAATGGAGTCAACACAAAATTGTTTACAAATGAAATGAAAGCTCTCTTCCAAATGGAACTAACTGCTCTAAGTTGTTGGTTGTTTTTTTTTCCCTGTGGTAAAATTTTTCCAGGGAGCATTTTGGTTCCAGTTCTGCTTTATTTATTTCCTATCCTGTTGGCTTTACAATCAGTTTGGTCTTATAAACACACCCTGCCAGAGTTCGCCAGTCTTTATTAGAACAAAAAATTACTATTTTTTTAAAGCAATATGTAAGTAACTATTTATTAACGATTAAAAATTAGGAATTAGGGGAAAACCAAAACATACTACTTAAAATTTGTAATCTGTTTTTTGGTTTTTGGTTGGTTGGTTTGGTTGGTTTTTGTTTGGGTTTTTTTATTAAACCCATATATTTACACATATGCTTTCTAAAAAGCAAAAATTTAACTACAGCAAACTAAAATATTTAGATTTACTGTCTACACATGAAGCAAGAAGACGGCTTTATTTGGTCTCATACAGAATGTTTTCTGCAAATGTGGTTGCTCTGAAAAATTCTGAGATCTTATTCTCTAGACACGAAAGAGGTTTCATCTCAGATCAGCGTGTGGTTAAAAGACTTGCATAGCCTGTTTCATTGACTTCTTTCACCATTGGCCATGACTTCAATCATTTGCAGGAGCTTAAATTTCACAGGTGTGCTTGTGTGTGCGTGTGTGTTTGTTTTTCAGTCGATATAAACCAGCAACAGACACTCTTGCTGCCTGATTAGCCTTCTGCCACCTCAGCAGATTCTTGCCCTGCTGTGGGGGCAGGCTGAAGGGCTGAGCGAGAAGCACAAGGCAGGGAGAAGGACTGCTGCCACTTGCTGAAGTAGCTCTTCCCAGGCAACCTCCAAACTCGGCTTATACTCAGAGATGCCCAACCTGAAGTTGCTCACGCCAAGAGCTGCAGCATCACCCTTGCCCCAGCCATCAAATTGCATATGTTTCTGTCAAAGGTCCCACAAAACCCTGCCACTTGTGAAAAGCCACGAACACCAGCAAACTCCTCACTTTCCTTTTTGGTGTGCTGCTTTGCTGAGTGCGGAATTCACCTAAATATGTGCGGCAAAGCTGAAAGGAAAAGGCATATGTAGCGATAACGTCTCGGTGCTGCTTCCTTTAGAAGATGCCGCATGCAAGTGTTAGAAATTTTCTTGGCACTTACACCCAAAGACATGTGTCTGACCGATATGTTAGCAGGCACGAGGCCACTTGGCAGATGGATGTGAGCATACTTAGCCAACAAATATGTTCATCAACTTTATATGTTGAAGGCATAATATTCACCTGGGGAATTCAAAACGGATCTCTGGCCACAAGAGTTTCCACACTCATGGTAAAGCTAGCAGATACATAACTCGAGGGGGCAATGATTTAAGATATAAAATTTCAGATTTATTCTGAGTCATAGTGATAGTCTTACTAACTAATTTGACTTAGAAAATGGTCTTTTAAAATGGAGCCTTTGAGGTATTTATTGCTATTCCTAGCGCTGAAAATTCCTTACATTTTCTAATAAAAAATCACAAGCAGCATCATTCTGGTTGTACTCTGGTCACAGATAAATTTTATAGTTAGTTTAGATAAATATTCAACAATAGGAAAAAAAAAATCAGATTAACAGACTCCGAACAAAAATGGACAAAATTGCCTCCTCTGTAATGATGTGGTAATTAATGCCTCATTTAGCTCAATTTTTGTTCATTAACACCAACAGTCTTCAAAGTAAATGATAGGATGTTCACTGACTTTAAAAAGTTTCAGCTAAGTGCAGAGTGATTATCCCATCTAGATTTTGCTTTTCATTTTGCCACGCCGTACAGATCCATTTAAGAAATTATGAAGCAATATATATATTAGTATTTGCTCCTAAACTGAAAAAAACCCCACCCTATAAGTTAGTGAAGTGTTAAGGAAGCAGCACCCAATTTTTTCAATTGCAGGCTGGAAAATTTAGTAAATATAATTATTCCATCTGACTGACCATTATTAAGCTATCTGATTTGTTATATACTCCCTCTCATCATTACAGCTCACTAGAAAGATGAAATACGTCCTCTGGACAACTGAGATCCCAGGCACAAAGATGCCTTACTGTTTCTAAAATTTAAACGTTATGGTGAAGATAGATTTTTAAGTCGTTGCCATTTTCTGATGGAGAAGTTATGTTGTGAATAACGGTGAACTTTCCTCAGCTCTATGTGCAGTGAATCAGATTCACTCTCGGTGAAGGTTAATGAAAAGGCTTCAAGGCTTTGGCTGCTCCTATGGGCCCCCTAGGCCTGTGTTGGTATAAATCAATGCTAAAAAGGGAAATGCATTTTTATCTCCTTGCTCTGTGTACATGATTCCTGTCAAGGCTGACACAACGCACACCTCTTTTTAGATAAGCCCTTCCCTTGTTTGGAATCATGTTTTCAGTTCCTTTGTTGAAATAACACTGAACAGTAATTAAAATGATCTTTCGTATTTCCATGTAATTCCTTGAAAATGGTTTTTTACTAAAACTGTAATTGTACTGTTTGACCTTACGCTGTGCTGTCTCTGGGAAAGCTCTCCACTGTCCCTACTACAGATTTACTTTGTGTTGTTTCTTGTTAGTAGATATGCTCTTCCTTTTTTTTTGCCACTCTTTATATTACCACTGTGTGCCTAACTATTTCATTTCAATAGCCTCACTTTCTATTTACGGTGTTGCTTTCTTCATGGCAGGAATGTAGTATACATTATTCCATGTTTCTCTTCACACCTTTTGGTAGCTCATCCTTTTAATATCATCTATTAATGAGATGTAATAATTTGCTTTTTGTTTGCATTTACTTTTTATATGCTCTCTTCAGCGGGAGCTGTAAGTGAAGAATATCATTCAGTGCAGATCCAATACGGGTCAAAGGTATTCATTAAATAAATTCATTCAATAAATTCATTCAATAAGCGCTTTCCATGAGAGGCGATAATTGAGCCTGACAGAAATAACACTTCATCCTTACGCACTGACTTCAGTTTGGACAACTTAACATTACTTATAAAATTCTATAATATGGGATTAAAGCACTGTGTTAGGTAATGTTATTGTTATTTTTGCTGGTCAAGAAAATGAGTATAAAATCTAAAGGGCTAGATTATTAAATAGGTTATGGTATCGTCTCTAGTTCATTACATGAGCACACTCTTACTCACATAGAGTGTTCAGGTGCCTGTTTTCCACTGATTTGAAGATGTCCCTGCATGTATTACCTTAAGAAAGTGATTAATTCCCTATAGACAGACGTTCTTTTACTCTGGCAAGTGTTTCACATTGCACATAAAAAAAGTCAGAATCGTTTGATGCTTGTGTACAACTACGTTTGGTAATAACTTCACAGAATTAAAAGTTTGTTCACTATGATTGACAAGGCTGTGACTTACTGTTTACATTCCCTTTTTCCTAGGGTATTTCTATGTTTATTTATATATTTGCCTTTGGAAAGATTGTGTCATCTTGAATGAAAATGACAAATGCAACAACTGAGCAGATGTACTGAGAGTTTAGCAGACAGGCATACATTTTCATAGATGAAGTGATCCATATCCATTTCATTATAGGAAGGAAGTTGTCTGGAAAAAATGAAGAACGAAAAGAGAACAAGACCCACTAATATTAGAAAACTTTTATAATACTTTGCGATGAGTTGAAGAGCTGCAATTAGTTATTAAAAAAGAAACACCTTTGAATCTGACAGTTCATGGTTTCAGGTATTGAAATTACTGTCACCAGGTGAATTTGGCTAAATCATAATTAATTGTATCATAAAATTAAGAGAGACCAGGATTTTATGCTAAAGTCTGAACATGCTAATACATATTTTTCTGTCTTAAATAGGTGCAACAATAACTGTTAAAAATGTAAATATTTTAGCATTCACTTTGTCTTTTGAATACCAAACCCAGTGGTCTCTGGGCAGTTTCTGGAGTAGGTACACAAGGTCAGTAGGTCACAGTAGCACTCATTTACCAAGTGCCAGATCTTGGGAAAGTGGGAATATGACCTGGTGGTAGCAAGTTAGGGAACTTAGCTCTTCTGCACTACGTATGGGAAGTAAGTCACCACAGCCAGCGGAGCGAGCGAGGCTCTGTAGAAGGCAACTGGTGTGGCAAAGTTATACAGGGCTTTGCTGGGGATCACTGAACCAGCTCTGAAGAAGCTGGGTTGGGTGTTTTGTTTTTTTTTAACACAGTGAAATGATGTGCCACTGAAAGATAATCATTTGGATCTGGGAAGCAGTACAAACATGCCAGTTAATTAGCTCTGCTCTCAGTTTACACAGCTGCACTGCTCCAGGTTGAATATGCTGCTGTGCTGCACGGTGTAGGCATGCCCTTGGGACTCTCCTACGAAGATCTCTAACCCTGATTTCCTCTTTGAAGATAGCCACCTAGGCACTCCTGCAAGGCCAGGCAGTTATCAGTCCTTTCAAAAGCCAGCTGGAGCAGGTGGAGGCTGGAAACCCCCACTTCTGCACACAGATCAATAGTCACCATCATATTAAAAAGAAAACTGGGAGAATTTAATTTCACTACCTACCCTGCTCATATGAAGACATATTACACGGGCAAACTTCAGCAATATGAACTGTAACTGCAGACTAATTGCTCATAGTGGCCCCTTGCTTCCCACCACTGAAATTCTTCCGCTATGCCATTCCTGCCCGCACAGGTCTCCCAGCAGACTTCCACCTTCCTCCAGGTGAGGAGGTCAATACCTCCTGCTCAGGCAGGAGGTAAAATTGCAGATAGGAATGGCAGAAGGCACAGTCATTCTGTTTCCATCTTTTCTCCAGGATGTTAAACAAAACTAATCCTTTTCAAAATTTTGTTGACTATAAACTGTATCGTAGTGTATCGAGTGGTATTCAACTGAAGTAGCCTTGCAGATGCCCAGACAAGCTACTCACATGAGACCCATGAAGCACTTCAAGGTCCTGCTGCGGCCAAATCTTTATTGAACACTTTGCAGTATAAAAAAAAGAATGGAGAGAAAATCACCATAATAATAAACCAGAAAGATAACCAAAGATCCCTACCCTGGTTTGGGCTGGAATAGAGTTAATTTCCTTCTAGCAGCTGGTGCAGCGCTGTGTTTTGGGTTTGGTACGAGAACGATGCTGACAGCACCCTGACGGTTTAGCTGTGGCTGAGCAGGGCTCACCCTCAGTCAAGGGCTTTTCAGTTCCCCGTGCTCTGCCCGTGAGCAGGGGCACAAGGAGCCGGGAGGGAGCACGGCCAGGGCAGCTGACCCCAACTGGCCAGGGGGACACTCCCAGTGTCACGCCCAGTATAGAAACTGGGGGGAGCTGGCTGGGAGTGGCCAATCACTGCTGGGGAACTGGCTGGGCATTGGTCAGCTGGGGGTGAGCAACTGCCTTGGGCATCACTTGGGTTAAAACCCTTGGTTTTTATCCCATTCTCTCCCTCTCCTCTTCATTACAGTTATTATTGTTGTTGCTATTATTATTTTCTTTATTTCAGTTATTAAACTGTTCTTAGCTCAACCCATGGGGTTTACATTTTTTCCAGTTCACCCCCCCCCCCCATCCCACTGAGATGGGGACTGGAGTGAGTGAGCAGCTGTGTGGTACTTAGTTGCTGCCTGGGATTAAACCATGACACAAACTTTTTTTTTTTTTTTTTTTTTTTTTTAATTTCTGAAGGATTTTTATGTGCTGTGTGGCAGGCTGTATACAAAACTTAATGGGACAACAGAGAATATTTTTAAGAGGTGGCAGACTGTGATTTTTTCAGTGAATTCCTCGTAACTTTCCTTTTGCTGAGATAAAACAAAATGGTAAGTAAGAAAGGGACTTAATAAGATAATTGCACATTTGCTGTGATGTTTACATAGTTTGGTGGGAGAGACACAAGAGGCAAAAGAAGGGGAACTATAGGGCTTTTGTTTTTTGTTTTGTCTTGCAATGGGGAAGAAAGAATATCTAAAGGGTTTTTTTTTTTTCTGTAACTTTTAAAAAACACTGCACTGCAGATCTCAACCCTCGTATATATCTGAAAAAGTTTTAACATGAGTGTGTTGATGGATTCTAGCAATATTAACATTCCCACAGAGTGAAAGGATGCTTATAAACACTCTATAGCCATGAAGTAGCCATTAACCTGCAAGTTCTCCAGCCCTTACTTTCCTGTTCTGGTAATTTATTTCATCTCTAAATTACATTTTATTTACAATTCTTCATTTATTCTGTTCTTTTGGAGATGGTCTGGAACAAGGTATTTCTCCATTGAATAATTCATCCAGTGAATTTTTCCATTCTTGTGAATTATCTGGTAATAAATGTTTATTTTTCCAATTTAATTATTTTTGTATTATTTATAAGGATCTTCAATAAACAGTTATGAATGTTTGAAAGGAGCTACAGGGTCATATGTTCTTTTGGGTCTCTCTGCTTGCTTAGTTCTGGAAGAGTATCTTTGCTCCAGCAGTGTTTCCAGAGATGAAGTGCTACTCTCCTTTGACAATAACATGGTAAGGAAATTTTCATATTAATATTAATTTCACCAGTGATTTAATTCCTTTGGTACTACACAGCCAAAGATGGATGTAATACTTCAGTAATGCCCAGAGAACATCTTACTATCTTTTTGCCTTTCCTGTACAGAAGGTCCCATTGAGATAAACCAAAGCAGTAATGTGAACAGATGGGTAGAAAAAAATCATATTCAATGTGAAAGCCCATTTTGACTTTTTCAAGTCCTCTAGAATGTAGAAATACAAATATCTAGGAATCCAAGTGAATGGGAAAAAAAATCCCTTTAAATAATTAGCAAGTAAGGAAAAGTTCCTTCCCCTTCCCCTTCCCCTTCCCCTTCCCCTTCCCCTTCCCCTTCCCCTTCCCCTTCCCCTTCCCCTTCCCCTTCCCCTTCCCCTTCCCCTTCCCCTTCCCCTTCCCCTTCCCCTTCCCCTTCCCCGTTGTTTTTTTTTTTCCTGTTCTTTTCTTTTCTTCTCTTCTTTTCTATTCATTTCAAATGGCAGGTGAAAGGACATATTTTATCCTTCTTGCAATGGTTCCAGAGATTGTTTCTTGTCCACACACTGATTTAGTTGAAAATGTAATTTATTGATTTATCAGCTTAGACTTCCTTTCCCAAAAATAGAGATTTCTTTTAGTTAAGAGTTTATTCTCTGTCAAGACTATTTATTTACATAATACTGAATTCAAAAAGATTTATCTGACAGCAGAATCAGTAGCATCATCTTCTTTAATTTGGTAGACAGAAAAAAGTGTTCTTTTTAACAGTTAAATATTTGCCAGTCACTTAGGATAAAAATCTTAAATTTGCTTTCAAGTTTCAGGAAAAATGGAACCTGAACTTCTGGAATTTAAAATACTGTTTACTAATTCAATAGCTATCTGTTCATCTGGAAGATGTGTGTTTCTTGATTCTGAATGAAAGTGCCATACGGTTTGTCCAAGGATAAACTACAGTACCAAAATTCACGTACTGGAAAAGCTGTTAACGCTGGTTAACTGGTCTAGCTTTGCAGACCCAAGAGGATCACTTCTCAGCATCAAGGAGCCCAGTCTAAGCTATTTTATATGGAGTAGTAATTAAACAAGAACATAGAATTCCCCTGATGTAAAACATACTGGGATCTCAGCCTCTAAACATAGCAAGTTTCCTAAAACGCCTGGCTAAGGACTAGTGTTGACAGTGTGGTTTTCTTGCCGCTGTCCCTTTTCCGTGCCAAGTAAACACGCTTATTTATGGCAACGTTCTGAACTGAACAGTACTTGCTTATTTTGTGCATGCAAGTATTTTCATTTTACAGTGATAGAAAAGAAGGTAACGATGCTGGAGCTAGTACAAATCAGCACAACCCCATTCCTTCAGCGGTTTTGTTGGCACTAGTGGTGGGTTAACTCTGGGCAGCTGCCAGACCCTCACGCAGCCATTCTGCCACACACCCCCCTCAGCGGGACTGGGGGAGACAAACGAGATGGAAAAGCTTGTGGTTGAGAGAAAGGCAGCGATATCACTTACCAGTTACTGTCACGGGCAAAAAAGGCTCAAGCTGGGAAAAATTAATTTAATTTATGGCCCATTAAAAATAGAGTAAGATGGTGAGAAACGAGACCAAACTAAGACCACCTTGCCCCCAGGCCTGCTTCTTCGCAGGCTTAGATTCACTCCTCCACATGTGACTCTTCTACCTATTCCCCCAGGTGGCAGGGGGGGTAGGAATGGTGGCTTGCAGTCAGTGTTACACAGTCTGCGGCTCCTTTGTCCCAATATTTTTTTCCTTAATCTAACATGAGTCCTTTCCATGGAGTATAGTCCCTCAAGAACAGATTGCTCCTGCATGGGGTCCTCTCCATGGGCCGCAGCTCCTGTCAGAGAGCCTGCTTCTGTTGGGGGCTTTCCACCGGCTGCGTAGGGACAACCTGTGTCACTATGGGCTCCTCCATGGGCTAAAGGGGAACCTCTGCTCCAGCACTTGGAGCACCTCCTGCCCTCCTCCTTCTCTGATCTGGGTGTCTGCAGAGGCCTTTCTCTCATGTTTTTTGTCACTTCTGTCTCTCACAACTGCTGCAGAGTGTTTTCTACCCTTTCTTAATTCCATTTTCAGAGAGGAACCACCAGCTCAGCTGACTGTTTAGCTGTGCCCTGTAGTGGGTCCACAGGAGCCAGCTGGCACCAGCTGTGTCAGCACAGGGCAGCCCCTGGCCCCTTCTCACAGGGGCCATCCCTGCAGCCCCCGCTACCAACACCTTGGCACGTCAACCAACTACAGAGCCATCCCGGAGAACATCAGCTGGCAGTTTTGACCAGGATTTATTTTCCTCAAAGAGTATCTTCTTGCCGTCCCATTAAGTGTTGTAATTCCATTGATTTAGGTAGGTAAGGCTTAATTTTTACTGGCACTAATGAGAAAATAAGAATCCAACTCCAAATTGCCACTTCCTTCCCTAGGCTTCCCTTAATTTTTTTCTATTACTTTTTAATTGCAAATTCCCTGTTACTTCCACATCTTGGACAGCAGAAAGCTAGGTAGGCACTGGCAGTAGAACAAGAAAATGCTCTGAGTACCTGATTCATTGGCTGTAAAAATAAAGAACATGGCGTGGAGACAAAAGCTCTTTGGAGCTTGTGACTGCGAAGCGCTCTAGCACTGACTGCAGGTTGCAAATACATTTCACATGATGGAGGGTCGTCATTAATTTCAACTGAGCATCCAAACCTGTAGGTACTTGTTCCAGAGCAAGGTACCAAAATCAGTAAACTCCTGTTAGTCTCTAAAATCAAGTAGGCTGTTCTGGTTTCAGTTTTGTCATCAGGATTGGTTTTGAGACAGGCTTGTTAACCTTGGACAGAAAACGACAGGGCCCAGTTCTTCCTCCTAGTTATCCAGCTCATCAATGAAGGTATTGCATCGCTGCTGCTGCTGCCACAGCTGTTACGCTTTTAGAATAAGATTTGAATTTTAGACACTTGTCTGTTGTGTGCCCCTAATCAGAAAAGCCTACCATAAAGTGTGTATTTTGGTTTTATATAAGTTCAGCTAATGAGCCTAGACTTAAGTATGCACTTCAGTGCTTTGATGAAAAGGAAAGGAGAATGCTTGTCCCTGGCATTTTTTGATCAATACAAGTGGTCATAGTTTGGGATTTCTTTTTTTTCAATTGCAGGTAAATAGCAACAGTAAGGTCTTCAGGGGAAAATCTGGTCTCATTTATTTTTATGTTTTTTACACTTAATTTTCTCTGACTTTCTTTTGTTACCCCAGATTTATCCCGATGTAGTAGAAAGCAGCAGTTAGCTCTTACCAATTGAGACAGAAATAAAAGCAAATGCAATTTAGTTGCCAGTTTGAAAAGTCCTTGCCAGATATTCATTGAAAAGAAGAGTTATTTTTTTTTCCTTTTTCTAGACAAGAGAGGAGATATTAGCGGGGAGTGTGATATAGCTGTTTGTAAAGCCAAACATACCTGCAACGGGGGATTAACGTTCTTTTTCTTCCAGAAACAGACCCACTTATATTTTCTTGGAGCTCTGTAGGTGCTCTTAGATAGTTTAAAAAACCTTGAAGAAAGATAAATGAAACTACCATTTCTGTGAGAAGGTCTTGAATTTTTAGCAGAATTTTAAAAAATATGTTTGAAGTCTCCAAATCCTCTTCGGTATTACAGATAAAGAAGTTAAACCCTTAATGGGAGAAGGGATTCTGACAAAGGCTGGTAACTAAAATTAAATCAGCCAGTATCAAGACATTTACTTGACAAAAAGGCAGGAAGAACAGGGTAATTATTTTTCAGTTTTTAATAGTCTATTATTTGTGGTTTTGTGATGATGTTTGTTAACGATAATTGCCTTTCCTTGTACTGTTTATTTTTAATGAGCCCCTCAAAATGGAGCATAAATACTGTAAAATCACAACAGTAATTATTTTGATCTACTTATAAAGGCGTATTAAAAAAATAAACAGGACACTGGTGAGTTTAAGGCTTAAATGAAGTTTGATAAATGATTCATGACACTATTTAATATTACAAAACTGGGGCACAGACAGGTTTAACTTCTATAAGAATGATCCAAAGCGGTATCTCCAGACCAGGGCCCAGCTTTCTAAACATTTCTATTTCCACTTGGGTTGATATTTGAAAGCCATAGTCCGTACAGTGGGATGTAGCACTCAGAAGCTACACAACCAACCTTGGAGCCAACTTTTTAATCCGTATTACGGCATGGGTTTAAGTGACATGAAAAAGGATCAGGTAGACCATATAGGGATCTACTGATGCAGCTGTGTTGCTTCGGGAACAGACCATTTGGTACGTATTCCAGGATGCTCTGAGCTTAACCAAAGGGTGTAAAGAAGCCCAGAAATGAAGGTTCTTGAGTGTCTGAACCAGCACTGAGGGGGAAGGAGGGCTCAGCTAGTATAAAGACAAGGGAATTGCCGGAAAGAAGTGTCAGCGTAGGTTTATGCTGTGGAATTAATCAGTAGGAGGGAATGCTTCCAGGCACCGCATCACTGTGGGTTATCA
The DNA here is from genome assembly GCF_963210335.1 of Falco punctatus. Lineage (NCBI taxonomy): Eukaryota > Metazoa > Chordata > Aves > Falconiformes > Falconidae > Falco > Falco punctatus. Next base: position 4,837,877 of record NC_137587.1, read on the forward strand.
GGATAGCTGTAAGGATGTTTTGCATATCACTCTCCCAAACAGTGTCCAGCTACAAATCAGGATTTGCGACAAGGGAGTGAGCACTGCTAGTAGGCAAAACACGTTCAGGCACCCTGTACTGATGGCTAGGAAGGTTTGATAGCACAGATGTGCAATGTGGCTTCTGGCTGGTCTCAAGGCCAAGGAACGGTCTCAGGCATGCTGCATCTACCAGTACACAGTAAGCCACAGATTGCTTTAAAACAATTACATAATGACACACTAAATTCCATATATAAAAGGGATTTAGGCAATTTCTCTGATTTTCTTTAAAGTTACTGAATCCATGGAATTGAGATCCTTGGATCTGGGACCAGTTTCAAGTCACTATGCCTTTCACCACTTTCTTTCACCACTACCTTCACTGTGAGATTAACATCCTACTTCACAGAGACATAGGCCAAATTTTGTAAATGTTATTTCTTTAAAGCAAGATTTATATGAACAATATATCTGTATTTAGTACAGATATAAGTCTGTATATATTTGTGTACATCACCAGATATTAAAAATATATATTTTTTAATATGTAAATACATAATTGCAAAGGCACGTGAAATTAGTGTCAAGAAGTTAAACATCAGTTCCTGGATCTCCTCTAAAATCTGGTTTGAACCAACTGTACCATGGAAGTCAGAGAGGAATACTTTTGTTCCATTAATTCTGAAACTAATAGCTGTAACATGCTAGTAACCTCGGTACTTTTCATCTTCAGTGAAGGGGTTTTAATTGCTCTGTACTAAGGACCCACCATTTCTGTCTCTCACATCTTACCCTCAGTGTTTCTTTCTGTGATACAGTGGAGAAAGGTCGAGAGCTCTCTCTCATCGTAACGATACGCTGTGGGGAAGGGAAATGATCTGTTCCCAGGTCTGAACGTTGGGTAATCATTTTACATGCTCAAGAATCATGAAATCCTTTTTCAGATGGTTGCAACTCTTGAACAACTGCTAACATCCTTTCTTTTGCTTGTTGGGGGGGAAAAAAAAAGATCAGAGTCAGGCTTCATTTTCACAGGCAGGTAAGCAACTATAAGAATTAATTAGTGCTTCAAGAGGTCCATCTTATTTCTTGGCTTTCCCTTTCAGCTGCCCCTTGACCCTTTCAGTAGTATGAACTGCTTTCCAGTCTCATCACATCCCACATCACTGTCCTAGTAGTATCTTTCCTAATAGAATATGCAATAGTTATGGCATATATAAATGATAAATCAAGAAATAGAGGTCTAGATATGTTAAGTGATTTATTTAAAACCACCTAGAGGGACAGTGACTGAGCTAGAGCCAGACACAGTATTGTAGCTAACACAAGGCAAAAGATTTGCTTTCTGCCATCGTACCTTTTTCTCACTCTCATTGCCCCTCTTTCTCTTCTATGTTGTAGCTTTATTTTCTCCCAGAATTATATATGTGTAAAGTAAGACATTCCTCTCCTCCCTCTAAGCACAGGCTCCAGTCTGTTTGGGGGAGGAATTACGAGATTTATTTTGTAAAGCTTTCTCCCAGCAGACTTTTGTTTGTTATAAACTGAACAAATGATAATAACAACAATAAATAGCAGTAAGAATGACTTTATTTACATTACCATTAGTGTGGAAGAAAGTAGTAATTTACCAGCACTTTGTAAGCATAAATAATACTTGTACGTGACTTTTAGTTAAAGCTGCTGTAGTCGGTTGGAATGGCAGGGGGAATCGCAAAGAAGCTGAAGCAAATTGGGTTGCAGCTAGATCCCTCCATAGGTGGGCTTTGTTAGTTTTTGGTATGGAGTCGGATGATTGCTGGTGTGACAAGAGGGAGCTGAAGCACCCAGCCTAGCTACTCAAAGGGCACTGTGGGCAGCTGACACTGCTGCTGCCCGTTCTGCCTTTGCATGCATTATGGTTTACTGATTATGGTGCAGTCAACAACTGCCTCCTGCCAGCTGCTGCATTGCTGTCCGTACCTTTTTTTTGGTGGAGAAACTTATTACAGCATCTCAATCCATATACTTCAGCATTGTGCTGTGAGCTCTACAGATACACAGACACATACTACGTTGCAACAACAAGATTTCCTTCTTAATCTTAGGTCATTTGAATCCAATTTGGGACTCCTAATTAATTTCAGCCCTTCAGGGCATCTATTTGCATCTATTCCAGACCTGTACTGACACATACATGACGTGATCCAGGTCTCGTGTCGATCTCCTGCACCATTCAGCCTCATATTTAAAAAGCAAGCAACCCCCCCCCCCACACACACACACACCTTTTAACATTTTTCCTAACAGCAAAGAATTAATAAACCTTATAACAGAAAGGCAGGTGTTTGGGGATAAATAAACCATAACACAACAGAATAAAATAATCTCTGAAGACAGCGCTGGGCATCAAGGTCTGTCAGGTCCTTTCTAAACCCCATTTCTGAAAAGGTTGGTATGAGTCCTTAAATACAGACTTTCAGCACAGAGTTGTTTGCTTCCAAATTGGAGAAAGTTTACATGAAAGTCTCACACGGTGAGAAAAGAGGTAGCAAAGACAGCAAAGTGAAAAGCTAGGAGACCGTACGGGTAAGCCAACAGCCTGCTCCATCAAAAAGTTGTTAGCAACTATTCAAGCAAGACTTGGGAAAGTCTACGCACTCTTTCATGGTCTTTCCTGTTATTATTCATTAAGTGTGAATGCTTGTACATATGCTTATGCATGTGTGAAATTACTGCTCACAGAAAGAATTCAATTTGCTATGATGGAGCGTAAAATCCTACACCTATTTCAGATACAGTATGGGAGAGGTGAAACAAGAGAAAGTTCCCCATACGTTGCCTCAGTAAGATGTTCCCATCCTACCATCGGCTCTGGGATGGGGTATCTGTACAGTTCTCATACTCTTTCTGCTCACTGTTACTAAACAGGATTTTAAAAGAAGGTAGAACAATTAGCCAAAGAAATTTTGATGGGATTTTGGATGTAACATTCTCAGATCGTTTAGGATCTATAAAAAGAGGATGCGATTTTTAGCTTTTGAATTAATCATTTACAACTGTGCTATTTCACATAAAATTTCTATAACGATCATGTTTTTCTTCACACTGCTTCTCTAGTTAGACTTGTTTGTTTGTTCGTTTGCTTTTTTTTTTTTTGGTCCATAATATCCCTATCAGCAGCTAGTGAGGTGTACCTCCCTATGATTCCTGCAAACAAGTCCGTTGGCAGTGGAGGCACGAGTTTTTCTCTTCTTGAACAGAAACTTATACCATATTTTCATGTCTTTGTCTCTTCCTTTTCTTCAGACTGGTGCTGAAAAAATGTTTGTAATGAATAATGAATAATGGATAAGTTTGCAATACTGGAACTCACTGTGGTTAATCCTTAATAAATGGTGCATCCCGAGTTTAGCTACAAAGACAGTACAGTCCAAAACCAGATCAGGTGCTGCCATCAAATGAAAGTACTGTAAGTAATGAGATAATAAAGAGAAAGAAGAATCAGGTTGGTTGGTTGTATGTTTTGTTTTGGTTTGTTTTTCATTATCTCAAAATGATTTTAGAGCTGGTATTATGGATAAATTAGTTGGAAAGTACAATGAGGGTTAATCCAAGAAGCCCTTCCACACAACTTTGCAGATACGGAGGAAGGATAACATCCTTGTTCTGTTTGCATAGCAGCATAGGATGGTCACATGTAACCTTCACCATCTGTTCCAGATGATCCAATGAAGTGAATCATTTATAAACAAAACAGACAAATGAGCTTTATAATTAAAGGTAGAAAATACAGAAAAGGATAATAGTTATTTGGGCTAATTAAAAAACTATTTATTAATATTGAAGTCTGTGCATTGTATAGTTTTAGAATACTTGGAGTTCTGCTGTTATTATTGTTTTTCATTTTATGGTCATCAAACTATGTAAGGTTTCAGAAGGATTTGAAAACTAGGCTATTCATACATTAAAATAAATGACAGGTCATTAACCTGCATTCAGAATTAAAAGTAAGCAATACGTGAAAGTCAGGGAAAGAGTAAGTACACCATTTTGCAGGCAGAGTAATCTCTGAAGCCATGTGTCTTAGATGATCTCATGTCTGTAGTATCTAAACAAAATGATGGAGCTGAGGCACAAAGAGGATAAATAAATATTTAAGTTCATGTACAGACTCCAAAGTGGCAAGAAGTTGAAGTATGGGTTAAGTCTAGCACCTGGACCTTGAGTTATTTTACCTCTCCAAGAGACAGGCACTGCTGACAGAGTGTCTCTAAATGCACAGTAGAAAATGAAAGCAGAAGATCTGACTTCTAATTGACTGTTCTAACCTCTGTCCAAGGAAAATTCCCCTGCAGTAGAAATGAATATTCAGGCCTTCATTTTAGCAATCTTACAGTTAAAGAAGAAAAATCTAGATGGTGAGTATTATGGAATAAAGGTGTATATGGAGTAAGGTGATAAACGTTTCAGAGCTATTCATCAGGAAAGTTTAATCAATTTAAATTGTGTGTTTTTTTCCTACAGGACAGTCAGCACAGCGGGAAAAGCTCAGCTGAGCATCAAAGCGTTCCTAAGCAAAAAAGCGCCCCCCCCATGATGACACTGATCTAAAAATGCCTCATCTATGCTGAAGTTCTGTTTATCGTGAAAATTTCAAAATCTGGATCAAAACAGATGTATTCTCTGTAGTCACTAATACTGGCAATTACATCTAGTTGCTTATGAGTGCATCTTGCACAATTTGCAATTACTGTACAAACTAGAGAACTATCCAGGGAGTTTCTATTGTGTGCAGGAAGCTCAGCAATCCTGGTTTCCAAAAACAGTAGCTGACTGAGCTTTCATGTGCCCCACTTCTGTAATTTTATATATAAATCAAATTTTATTATTGCTTTCCTTCTCAACACCTTTCTTTTTAATCTACTTCTTTTTGTATAAATGACAAGAGCATTCTCTTCTGAGACAGAGACTAAGGCTGTGATTTCAGTAGGGATGAGGGTAAGCTTGTTCAATCAATGAGACCTGTTCCTTAATATCTCCCATTTCATCACAGACTCAGCGATTGACCCAAGCACCTATAGCAAGTTCCGAGCTTCCCCAGAGTTTGGGATTGCCATGGTTTAAACCCAGCCGGCAGTTAAGTACCACGCAGCTGCCCTCCTCCTCGGTGGGATGGGGAGGAGAACTGGGAAAAATGTAAACCTCATGGGATATAAGAACAGTTTAATAACTGAAATAAAGAAAATAACAACAACTGTAATGAAGAGGAGAGGAAGAGATGGGGGATAAAACCCAAGGGTAAACCCAAGTGATGCCCAAGGCAGTTGCTTGCTCCCTGCTGACTGATGCCCAGCCGGTCCCCCAGCAGCGATCGGTGGCCTCTGGCCAGCTCCCCCCAGTTTAATAGATATTGGGTGTGACACTTTATGGTATGGAATATCCCCCTGGCCAGTTGGGGTCAGCTGCCCTGGCCGTGCTCCCTCCCGGCTCCTTGTGCCCCTGCTCATGGGCAGAGCACGGGGAACTGAAAAGCCCTTGACTGAGGGTGAGCCCTGCTCAGCCACAGCTAAACCGTCAGGGTGCTGTCAGCATCGTTCTCGTACCAAACCCAAAACACAGCGCTGCACCAGCTACTAAGAAGAAAATTAACTCTATTCCAGCCCAAACCAGGGTAGGGATCTTTGGTTATCTTTCTGGTTTATTATTATGGTTATTTTCTCTCCATTCTTTTTTTATACTGTAAAGTAGCAGAAGTTTATATGCTACTTCAGTTTTTACCCCATGTGTTTTCACCAGTACATTTTCTTCCATTCTTATGACACCTAAAGAGGCCAGGTACATCTACCGTTCCTACAGGATGCAGGAGACCCCCTTTCCATCAAATCTCTGACTGAAAGCACTTAAGCTTACTGCTTAAATCCACCTGGCTTATCAGCCAGACATATCAGAACTGAACCCTTACTTCTCTAATTTTTGGTGAGTCTTGATTTTCTAAACTTTCATGAGGGGCAAAAGTGATAGAATGGATTGTAACATTAAGCAACATATTTTAAAATGTGTCTTAAAGAGAGTGAATGCCGGCTCTTCTCCATCTAGTACAGGAAAGTTCCAGACCCAAAGGCTGAACACTGGAAGTTTCCTGTCTCCACGTTTTTAACCTTTCTTTCCCCCATATGTCTTGGTTACCACAACTTCTGCTAGTGCTGCTAAGCACTAGTTTCAAGAAAAAAAATGGAGACAGCTGTAGACTTAATGGTTCATTGAGATCTTCAAAGACTTTGTTTTTATGGAGATCTCTCTTCAGTTTCTGTTTAGATCTTCCCTGCCTGGCACTGACATCATTCCCAACATTGTATTCTTCCATCTTTTATTCAGGTGTCTTTTAAGTAAAGCTACTCTGTTTTCCTTTGTGATCTGTTGCTGATTTCCACATCTCTGTGCACCTAAAAGAGTTTCAAAATGATTACATGCAAACTATAATTGAGCTGAATATTACTGTAAGTCATTTCAGTTGAGACTGATTATGTTTGTACAAGAAAAGGAAAAAAGTGATTTCAAAAACAGGCACATATTTCATCAGAAGAAAAGCTGCCTTTTATGTTGTTTGACAAACTCACATCTTGGCATTTTAACACTCTTCTATGTTCTGAATAGGCTATTGAGTATAAATCATTTTTATTATAGCATGCACTGTTCTTGATAATAAACGTTTAAACACTATTTATTGTGTTACCCATACAGAACTTGTACCTTTTGGATAACAGCAACAGTTTCTCTCACAAGAAGTAATGATTTTAATAAAAGACTATGGAAAATGTTGATACTCCGTGAAAGCCTAACAGTACCCACTGATTGATGCTTTTCCCACCCAGACCAGTTTGTTATATACAGCTGCCTAATTCTGTCCTTTCTCTGGAAAGGTCTAATTATTTCCTCCCAGCAGTTGTAACGTAATTGTTGTTGTATGACCAGCAAATAGCTACACAAGCAATCAGACACAGAGTACAAAAAGGTAAAGTGAACACCACCAAACCCTTTAATTCTCCAACACTCAAACACCAAAGTAATTTTCCCATGATTAATAGAATCTATAGAGATCAGTTAGTCTCTGTCAGTTGGGGTTTGGAGGCCTCATACAACAACTTTAGCTCCCCAACACTTTGTACAGGTTTGACACCCCAATAGTACTGGAGTGATACAAAAGAGAACAGAACTCTCTTAAACCCATCCACCTGTGGAGTATGGGACAAGCACTAAAATGGTGCAGATGGGCTGGGAGTGGAGGGATTCACCATTGTCACACAATTAAGTTTCTAAGAGGTCTTTTTAAACCCCTAATTTAAAATACAAATCCCATGGGAGAGGTTTCATGCCTCTCCCTCTCGAAGACTTCAGGCTACAAGTTCCCTTTTTTGGATAGACTTACCTCCTGACAGATAGCAGTGGTCATCTTACTCTACTTGTCGCAGCACTCTCCAATCTAACCTCCTGCAACAAGGTCTTTTACCACCTCTCACCAGCATACTCTTCATACAATCCCTCTGCTGCCTTCTCCTCATCTCACCTCATCCAGGGTGTGTGTTCTCTCTCATCTTACTTCTTCCTCTTTCCCTTGGCTACTCCCTCTTCCTTGTCTGCCCAACCCCTTACCAGAACCAGCCACAGCTGCACTTCATCTACATCAGCCAACCCACTGCCCCTGAAACCAGTCCACAGTTGTATATTATCAATGCTAATTAACCCAGCTTCATTCCTCTACTTCTACTCATTTGTGGAATAGCTTAGAAAATGCTGATACAACTTAACTTCAAGACTATGATTAAATAGGTCTTAGGAAGCAAATAAGTCTACCTATTGCCTTAACATGGAATTGTCCTTCCTGCTGCCTATTGGTGCATTAGGATAGTAAGTGCTATCTGCAATGATAAGTGTCGCTTAAGCTTTCTTTTGAATCTTGTTTTGAGTTGGGAGTGAGATACTTGAGAGACAGTGTGGAGGAAGTGCATACTGATTATACTGTGGTCATAAAAAAAATAAAGCTACAAATTTTGACTTCAAAGGCTTTTAGCTCAAGACCCTTCATGACATTCACATTCCATAATCTCAAAAAATCATAAACTGTATAAAAATAAAGTGTCTTAACTATGGGCAGTTTACCTCAGCAGCTTCAGAGAACTATTTTTTCTTAACACACACAGATAGAAAAGTCATTAATTAAATTTCTCCCACAATTTCAACTCCTTTTTCTTCACACCAGCAGCCCTCTCAACTCTGAGTAACAAAGCTGACCTTTCTTCCATTATTCAGCACCACTCTTTTTGTATCTCTTATCATCTGATGTGTTTCAGTTATACATCGTATTAACTTGATATTTGCAGGTAGGTGACCAACTTTTGCAGAGGTGTCTGTCTGTCCTGAGCTGCAGTCAGATTTTATTAGTGTTTTTTCAGTCTTCTCTGAAAGAGCTGTGTAACACTTGTTAGCATCCTATCTAAAGTCTGTAAGACTGAGGAGTCCAAAGGTACTCTGGTCCTCCAGTCTGACCTGCTACAGTACTTGGGCCAATCATTTTCACCGTGACTTCAGGAAAATGGTAATTTGTAATTTTATAGAAGATTTAAGCTATAATTTAAACATTTATGGTGACTTTTTATTGGTAAAATCCACAAAGCTTGCTTCTGGGTATTGTAAACCCAAAGCATTAAATAATTAATCATTAGTAATCATTACTATGAATAGCACATGGGATTTACAACTATTGAACTAAGTTATGCATACAGGACGTAAACTGATCGAAAAAAGCTTGGTCAATGTATCCAGGCTGTGGTCCTTCAAGGTTTTTATGTGAACAGGAAAATATCATATGTCACCTGAAAAAGCAAACATATGAATTATTTCTATCGATATGAAAACAGAAGTTTTCCTTACCTAATTGCAGTGTTCCTAGAACCTATTCCACCATGTATGAAGAACTTAGTTTGGGAACGGAATACGTCAGTGAACCCATTTCTCACTACTTGATTTGGCTCCAGGTTGAGTCACACAGGTATCAACACGTAAACTAAAATTTCTGCTGCCGTGCTAGTTAAGCAAGACCTAATGAATAAAGTCAAAACCACTTAGGCAGCCATTCAGCTTATCCTAAACCAGACACCTATGATACGGTCAGCAGAAAAAGTCGATTAGGCTGCACTGATGGTACTGGCCAGCTCTTGATTAGCCACAGTGGCAGGTCCATCACCTCACTTACATGTAGCCACTGACCTGTAGGTACCTAATCTTGGATGCCTGCACAAAATTTACCCTGTCTGAGTGCAGTCCTTCTTCTTCTCGTGCAGCAAAAAACATTAAAAAACTGTAATGCTGTTAGGAATCTTCTTGTTATGAAACCTAGGAAACAAGAGGGATCACCGAGAGTGTACAGTAATCAATACAGGTAATGAAAATACATAAGAAAGCATTCAGCATCATGAATCTCCATCAGAGATATATCTGCCTTTGAATGCAAAATAAGCCACCACAGATATGGAGAAAGATATCTTTAAGGCAATACCTTTCTATCATTGTTATCTTAGCAGATAAAGAAAATATATGAGAAGCAGAGATACTTCCTACAGCATAGATACTTTTTTATTACCCATTCTCAAGTTTTTGTTCTGCAGTACATACAAAAGCGCAGTACCTAAAAGTGAGTCCCATAGTGCAGTATCAGTAATTTTAAAGAATTCAGCAATCCATGTAAGTTTTATGTGGATTTAGGCTGTGATGCATTCCTTTACTTTAAAAAGTAATAAATTTAGGCCAGCTATAAAGTAAACCCAAGGCAAGCCTATTTAACTTCCTGAATATTCCTTAAGAATGAGGAAAAAAGAGTGTTCCAAGCAAATATAGTGCCTCAATTTCAAATTTATAAGCCAATTTTCCAAAACAGATTTTTTATTTGAATATTTTATATGAGCACATTCAGTGTATGAATTTTTAGTACTCGAGTGAAATGGATAAACATCTTCATGAGTATATGGCTACTGACCCCACAATAAAGTATCAAACATTCAAAACAGCTGAGTAAAAGCTGTGTACCCCAGGTTTCCTAAGCTGTTCTTAAAGAAAAAGTCATGTTTGAGTTTAGCAGTACAGAAACGAGGATGTCAGCAGAACCACGTGCCTCACATTTTAATAACTTTAGATGTTGTTTAAATCTTCCTTCAGCCTTTCCCAGGGTTTAGCCAGAAACATCACCACACACAGCAAAAACGGAAACAAGGCACTATTGTCAACTCAGCCATCACAGTGTGTCTTTTATTTTTGTGTTGGCAGACCTTCAATCCTTGCCACGTTGCGAGCATAACTCCCCATTACATCATCTTGTTGGACCTGACCAGAGAAAGAAAAGCAACGCAGCACGAGCAAACTTATTTCCCAAATCAGTTTTGAAAACTTAATTATGAATTAGCAATAAGATAGTCTGTTCATACTGGGGACACTTAGAGGAAATTTAAAGAGAAAGAATGGGTGAGCCCTGTGCATTAAAGCAATTACTGAGTGATGATTTCAAGCTAAATTAAAATCAGACTGAAGCAAAACACTTCCTGTTACTTGGTATCAGTTAAACATGTAGGACCCTTTTTAACCATCACATACCTCAACTCCCCACTTCTTATTCTTAGTCATTGCTTTAGGAGAGACCAACAGAACGTGATATTTGTGGTATAACATCTGAGCTAATCCTTGGGTTCAGTTGCTTCTATGTAGGCATCCTGCGGGCAAAGGAATTGTGCAATGACAACAGAGAGCTGTAGGATGAAATCTCTAAAGAAGATCCCTAAGACGTATAAAGTGGAATGTTCGGAAGCACCTGGGGTTCTTCTGTGGGTGTCTGAAGTTAGATGAGGAAAATCCCACCTGAATTCCTAATGGAAAAGTTTCTGGTGATTTCCGTCAGCTACATAACGACATCTGATGGCAATCTTGCACTAATGTGGGAGGCAAAGAAGGTGTAAAGACACAGCAGTCTTAAGATGAACAGAAGAGACAGCAGCTAGCCTGGTCCAGTGATGCTAAAATAACATAAATATGTGGACAGGAACTTAAAAATAGTGTCCTATCAGGTGTATCTATATACCCCATGTAGCAGAAGATTAGTAGACCTCAGATATTTACTGGTTCCTGTTATTCCAAGGGAGTGAAGATGCTGATTTTTTTTGTTGTTTGTTTTTGTTTGTTTGTTTGTTTTGTGGGTTTTTTTTTGGGGTGGGGCGAAGGGAGTTTGTTTGTGTTGTGGTTTTATTCTCTCAGAAGTTGCAGCTGAAATAATTAAATTTCCTGCAGGTTATTTTGTCCTTATATGTTAATTAGAACTAGTAGCTACTAGATAATATTTTCTGACACTTTTGTGTTCTTACAATTTCCACTTTGAATTAGCTGTTAAAAATTTTTAAGAATTTGAAATAATCATCTAAAAATTGAGACTCTTAGTCTGAGAAACAACTTTCTTAATAATGTGGTATATCAGAGTGAATGTGATCTTGCACTGTTTGGGAAGTTTATACAGGATTCTGTGGCTGGTTAAAGAAAGAAATAAATTGAAGCAAAAGTAATAAGAAAATAAACAGAACAAACCCCCACAGCCTTATATACACGTGTAAAGTGATGCACTGCTCAGTCACTGAAGAGAATCATCAGCTGTTCCCTGCGGTGGTAAGAAAAGACTTGACAGCTGTGAACCAATTATGGCCCCTGGAACCTTCACCAGGCTCTAATCAAGAAAAGTGTTTGTTATTGTCTTCAGACATCGCAAAGCAAACAAGATGACCAAACGCCTTGGAGGCAAGGAGGAAATTTCTTAAACCTCAGAACTGTCTTTGGGCGTGTTTGTATTCCCTTCAGAAGATGGAGAATTTTCTGAAATAATAGAATTAAGTGCATTCCCCAAAGAGATCCCCTTAAGAAAGAATTCTGACAGAAAGGTTTCAGCTCCCTATCTTTGTGTTACTGAGCTATTAATTCTTTTCTCCGTGGAAGACTTCCATCACGCCCCATTTTACCCATCTGAGCCTACCCCACCCCTTCCAAATTCCAAAGTGAAACCGTACCCAGAGCCAGAAATATTTGTAGCACTTGTCCAGAATACTTAAAATTATGCAGGAAAAGGCTCTCATTGATCAAACCTGACTAGTTCACTGCTCCAAATGTTTGCAGTGAGCTTCGTTTAAAACTTGGATTAACCAGCTGCTGCATTTGGCTCCAAAGATCCTATCCAAGGAGGGCGAGATGAGGGAGTCAGTGCGAGCATGGGAAGCTACAAAGGGCTGGGAGCTTTGAATTCAGTGCACTTGAAGAAGGAAAGAGCCTTAAATCATGCTGCAGGTGTTATTTTCACTTGGTAGAACGTTGAAACATAACTAGGAGAAAGTGACTAAACCACAGTACTGAGCCCAGCTCCCTGTGTGCAAGCTCACATCAGATTTGGTTCACGAGAAGCCTTTAAACTTTCTCTCTGTGGACACGGCGTGTTTGATACTTACACAACCCAAGTTTATCACTCCAGGGTAGTAAACGAAGTGTATCTTAGCCTGCAGGGTTAAATAATTTTTGGCGCAATTAAGCAAAGCAGAGATGCTATGAGAGAAGATAAACAAATTTCATTTGCAATAAACTAAAATGAACCATCAGAGATACCCAGTTCTTTGTGGGAAATGTGGATAATTTCTTTAAAAGGAGATTGCACCCTTTCTTGATTTAAGCTGAAAACAGAAGTGTATGAGATTGGGCTAGCTTTCTTACAAATATTTCACATGGATATGTTCATTTCTCTGCCTGTCTCCCCTTTCTATGTTTCAGATCAGTCAAACTAAAAAAATAAAAAGCAAAATCTAGACAGAACAGTTGAGTCTAATCTGATTTTGACATAGAACCACAAATTGTCCCCAGATTCATTCCACTCTGGACCTGGCATTCATTCAAAGATGAGAAAAAACTCAGTAATCCTCTTGATGAATCTGGGCTCTGGGCAGAAGATTCAATAATAAAACTCAAGGCCAAATTATGGTGGTTCTTGAACTTGTAACAGAAGATCTACACATTCTAGAGGTCAAACACCCTCAATACCTTAGGGTATTTCCCATGTGTCCTTTGAAATGGTTTATCTTACTTGCTGTTTGTATTGGGTAATTTCTTTAGACAGAATTTAAATATTTTTATTTATTTAAACAGAAATTTGAACAAAAGAATCATGGATTCGTGTAGGTTTAGCAGGTTCTAGATCTCCTGAACTACTTTCCTATTATAAAAGCTTGGCACATGCACGGGGCAATGGTGTCAAAACTTACGCTCCTGTACAATGATGGGGAAGGTGGTCTGACACGAAGCACTACTAGGGAAGTGGACCTAAGCTGGGGATGCCAGAACTAGAGCCGAGATAATCCAGAGGACATGAGACTTTAGTCAAGTGAGGTTTGTGGCATGCCCTGAGGCACTGGCCCCCCACTTATAAAGACTAGGAATCTGGCAAAACACTCCACCATCCAGTGCCTGGTTTTCATTTACCATGGAGGAGGAGGAATGCAGGGAAAACAAAGAATAAAATAATGCCATATATCTAAGTGTCCCACTGGGAATGGAAATGTCCAGAGAAAACCTGAATCTGGGCATCAGAAGATCCCTGAAATTTGTAAAAGTTGGGTTCATATCTCACTCCTATTTTAAGTATTGCTAGATATCCAGTTTTAAAGGTGGTATTAACTGGTGTTATTTAAGTAAGAAAAAATGTGATTTGCAAGGATTTAGAAGGTAGGATGCTCATCTGGTTTCTGTGTTACTCTATGAGAGACAAAACGTGTTTGAAAAGGATGGAGTGCACATCCGCCAAGGATCGATACCTGGTTCCAAAGAGACCAAGGATGTGAATTCTATGAAATTTGCTGTCAGTTCATGAAGATCATGGCATCTAGCTTGTTTTCTTGTTCCATAGCATCCACAGGAGTAATTTTTGCACCTTTCTAGAAAGCCTATAGACTTTCCTAGCCATAATTCAATATAAGATAATATTTCATTTAAACTGCATTAGAAGGAAACACATGTGGATATGTAGGTCTAGAAAAACATGAAGTATGAATGCAGGCATGCTCTTTGGATACGGCACATAGATGATTGGAGAGGGGACATGGTTTTCTGAACTTGTGTTTGTGTGTTTCTTAGTCTTGAAATTTCACCTCAGGAGGCTCAGTGGAATGATGATTTATGCCTTTATAAGTGTGTGATGAACAGGAAATTCCACCCTTTGTACCCCTTTAATACCTTGAATCAATTATGAAATACTTCGGTTTTGCTCTGACAATATTTTCATGGTACTTTTCATGTTTACCTCTACTACAGCTTATCTGATAAGTTCCTTTGACCAGTACTTACGTTGACAGGAACTCTGAGGATGACAGAACAGTGAGGAAAACAATCAACTCATTGTACTCAGACACAAGTAGAAATTATTGTAGATGTTTCAGCTTTTTAGTTTTCTCTCTTCAGGTCTGTTTGTAACATTTTCTTGGTTTTGAGTATGTCATTGTGGACAGAAGATAATTTCATTTGGTTCAGAATAACACAATTTAAAAATGAAATAGTCCATATGTACAAAATGTATGCATACTGCACAAAGGGAAAATAATAAACAAGTAAATGCTAACCAATCTCAGCAATGCATATAAGATGGGATGCTGGTTTCTAATGGTTTCAGTTTTACAATCCATTTGAAGTGTATCTCCAAAGTGCTGATGTTAAGAGGCACGGATGGATTGTTCAGGAGAAATTACTGCTCTTGTGCAATTTAAAACATACCTTATTCAAAACAAAAAAGCAAATATCCTTCATATTTCAATAGTCTTTTTTCTTCTTCTTTTTGTCCTGGATCTGCAGCTTTTAGTTAAAACAACAATGACAAATAATTTTAGTTGTGCTTAACCTGTTTTTTTCCCTAAAATCGAGTTACAAGTTTGAAAATATTTTTCTTTTCTGATGCATTTTTCCCATTCAGTAAGTATTAACATTTTTCCTCCCTAACACAGACGAAAGCTGGCATGATGACTGTTTTCTTTTAACAGTTATAATAATTACATTTTTTCTAGCATCTTAGCAAATCAGTGTTATTTGTTCAAACTCATCCATTGAATATTATAATTTATTTTTGATTTGTGCCTATGACAAAAAACACTCTCTGCTGAGAGGTAGGTACCTGTTGTACCCTGCTTGATAAAATACAAAAGAAAAAGGTAGAGCATCCCCAACAGGTTGATGAAACCAACATCAAAGAATTTCCGAAGGCCGAAGTTTGTTAAATGATGTGATATACAGGATTGATGGTTTAATCTTGATTTTGTCTCTTCCTTCAAAACAGTGGAGGGAAAAAGCTTGTTTAGAAATAATATTATTAATTTATTATTCATAGGATCCTGTGTGAACATCCTTGTGCAAGACATCTTGACATATTCTGTTGATTGACGTATTTTGTATTTAGTATTTATTCGTTGTGCTAGGGTAGGGTTGTACACGCATCCTAAGTGAAGCCCTATGAACTAGCGAGGCACACATGAGAAGTGCAGATTTACATTATGAGACTATTAAGCAGCCACATCAACCTAGAATGTTTTCAGCATACTGCTGGGTACAGGAAGGAGAACAACTCTCTGCTCTTCTCCATTATTCTCTATTAGTTATTCTCTATAACAGGTCTGCCTGCAGTAACATTTACTGCATTCTCCGTTTCAGAAGCCAAAAATGACTGTGCAAAATTATTTTATATCTGAAATCCTCCAAATACTTTCCCTTAATTTTCTTTTGTTTCATATTTTTACCACATGCAGCAGGTAAAAATCAGAACTTTTTGCTAATGTCCTTTTCATAAAATTTTCAAATTGCCCTAGAAGAACATGTCACTTGTTTGATCTGCATTTAAGGACAAAACTAAAGAAAAGAGTAATAAATCTGTAAGGAGTTTGATTTCATACCTTAAAAGAGAAAGATTAAAGTTGTTTACCACATTTTTTAGGCATCATTTTGTCCTGGTCAGGTAACATAAAACTCCCAGAAGAAAAAGTTGTGGGGTTTTTGTTTTGTTTCATTTGGTTTTGTTCAGTTTCAAAATAATTATGAATTCTTAAAGTTGCGTTCAACAGCCCGATTCCCGTTCTCCCTATTCAACATATTCAGCACTTAATCCCTCTAAAAGACACAACCGAACCAGGACCTGAAGTTGGAAGGAGCCTTATTCCAGCTGGATAGGTTATGATTTGGATGGTATGATGGACACCAGGAAGAAGCAATCAATTCTTTTCTGCTTAGCTCTCTCCAGAACAGAGAAGAGCTTCTGGAGGGATGGAGGAGAGAGGAGATATTGACAAGCTAGTAAGTGTGGTAGGGTGTGTGTAGCTAATATAAATTATTAGTGGCATAAAACTGCCACAGATGATTTGCCCTATTTTCTAAGCCAAGGGCAAGGAGGAAGCGATTTTCTCTGATATTAAGAATACCAAGATGTGAATTTATATGGCATTGCCTTCTGGCAGTGATTTCTGCCAATAGTAAATTTGTGCTCCGAGTATTACTATTACTCTGATTCAGCACTCAGATAATAGAAGAACGTGATCAGTGACAAGTGCTATTGTGAATTAAGTGCGAGTGATCCTTCTGTCCTTTTGGAGTTCCACTTTGTTCTTTTTATGAATTTAGGAAGGTTATTACTTTCAAAGTAGAATAAATAAATCAGAACCTGCTGTGACTAGAAGTACCCTCCTGGGAAGTGAGTGTCTAGTAAACTTCATATTATCTTCTTTCCATGGACATCTATTCAGTGACACAAGACTCATTCCAGTAAGTTGAGTTATCTAAAGGAACACAGTCTAAACTGGTCACCCAGTCTCTCTCTAGCCAAGGAATAACACTATCAGAATGTGCTTTACCTGACTGTGTACGTATAATAGGAGAAGTTCCCTGTGGGAGAGGTCATTGACTGGCTCTGAAACAGAAGCAGTTTCAAACTGGTAAGAAAATATTGATCGAGTCAAACTGAACTTTCTATTTTCAATAGTAGTAGTAGTTGAGTAGTGGCAGCAACAGCAATAGACTTAATATAAAGAAAATAAGGATAATAGCAGACATAATAGTAATTGCAGCTAAATGTACTAGTAGTAGTCACAGTAATAGCATTACCAGTCAGGAAAGTTATAGTAAAAGTATACTAATATAATAATAATAACATCAACAGCAATATTACTACTACTACTACTACCAGTAGTTTTGACTGTTGCATAAAGCTGAAGTTTCAGGTTTAAAGCATAATTCTTAAGGAAAATATGACCACATCTCATTTCACAAGGAACTACAGTAGCAACCAAGTAGAATACCGCTTTCTCAGTCACTAGAAGGAGTTATTCTTGTTAGAGGAACACAAAGAAAGTTTTTCTTTAAGAGAAGCAGGGTCTGTTCCCATACTTACAGGTTTGTCAGTCTGTTACAGTAAAACAAATAAAAGGCAAGAAAAAAACACTTTAAATATTTTTCTTAAATTCAATACCTTTTTTTTCCCCAATTCAGACACAGGTTGTTAATTAAAGCTTCATTTATTAAAGTAAAACAGATTCCAGAATGAAAAGATATGTTGCAGCAATGAAAACATAAATGGTAACAGACGCAAACTAACATGTGTTTAACATTCTGAACAACTTTCCCTCTTTTAAGCTGAGCTTCCCAGCTCTGCAGTGGCACCTGCCTTCCCAGCCACGCCTGGTACCCGTTCAGGTCAGGTACCACAGTGGTTCTGCCCAGTGGCCACTGGAGGTTCGTACTGGGGCACCGCCATACCTGCCAGCCTTGAAGGAAAGTGGTGGGAGAGCTGACAGCGTGTTGCAGGTCTCAGGCTGCGTGGTGGGGAATAGCTGGACTTTGGCCATTCCCCAAAAAAATCAAACCCAAACCCCAGAAATGTAGTATAGAAATGTCAGGAATGTTGTTCTGCAGTTGGGCTTGAGTTTCACATAAACAGAAACACACACTCTTCCAGTGAGAGATTGATTTTTTATTTTTTTATAAGGATTTTTAGCTTGAGAAGATGTTTAGACAGAAGGCTGTTCCGTGAAACCTGGTCAGTTTTATAGTGAAGGAAAAAGCACAAGATGTGACACTGTTCTGTGTTGGAGGACTTTCTGGATATCTTTATATTTTCCTTTAAGAAAACGGTGCTTATGATTATAATGGACCTCAGCTAAAGTTTAAGCTACGTGAAAATACATGAATGTGAGTGCTAATGAGGATACAGGTATGGTCCTCTTAGCGAATTGTTTTCCTATTCTTTTCCTCCACCCATGTAGCTCTATAGCAGCCAGCAGCCCTATTATCAGAGCTAATTGCAAACCAGAATTATTAGCTTATACTAGATCCATTTTTAAATGCTGTCTTGTTTTAAATCCTTATGAGAAATAGAAATCTGATTATTTTTTTAAATATGACATTAAACATAATCTGTGCCTTTTAATGCATGCTTTAATTGTAGCAGTAAACCTTTTGAAATTAGTGTTACCTACCATTTAGGTCCTGTAGACTGAGAAAAAGAGGTGAAAACAAAGATGTTTATAAGTTTTGAAAGGTACACATCTCTAGAAGCTATGCAGTTTCATCCAAGTAACTATCAAAAGCTAAGAAGGGTTAGATATTTATTTTGATGGCTGCTTCATAGATAAACCCCAAGATTCTGCAGAAAGGAGAAATAATAAATTAGAAGTGTTTAGTAGAACCTGCAAAGACTTCTCACCATCAGAAAATCAATATTCTTCAGGGACAGATATACTATAAGTCTGTCCCATTAACACTCACATCTAGAGTGTGTGTGCAGAAGACCTGTAATTCAACATACCCTGAATGTTATCTGAAGTTGTCACATGCACACCAGTAGTTGTCTTTATTAAGAGTTAATATCATTTTGGACATGTGGCATTTCATTATCTGACACATGCTGTATCAAACATGACTTATTACTGAGTCAATACCTAAATTCACTAATAATATACAAAATTAAGCTAAAAATTAAAGTGAAATGGGCTTACAAGACATATTTCTTTGTGAGGTTTTGGTATAACCTGACAATCAAGAGAAGAGTGTCAAAAAGGCCTGTAGTTGAGATTTAACTTATTCAAACAGGATTCATGGCATGATGCCCTTTAACAAATACATGGGTTCCACTTGGCTCTTTATTTCTGCGGTCCTAAATCACTATTCTCTTTTAGCCATTACAAATTTAAGTCACACAGAAGCATGTATTTTAACATAAGTAACCTGGCCGCATTTGTTAATTTGTATTTTACTTTACTAACGTTCTGGCTGTATCTATCACAGCATACAGAATTAGTGTCCTGTTTTGCTGTCATGAAATTTTGCTTGATATAGCAAACGTTCAAAGCCTAGTGTTTCAGATGTAGGTGATCTGGTGTGAAAAATGGAAGAAAAGTGACAACTGGTTTCATGTTAAAAAGCACACATATTACATGGCAGTAGCTAGGACCCAAAATGTAAGAGGTTAAGCTCTGAACATAATTCTGCACACACTCACACATACATTCCCACGTAACCACAGACAAGCTATAAATAAAAATATCTCAAATTACTAAGAAATAGAAGACCCATTCATGGAGCACTCGATCGTCCCACACTGTGTTCCATAGTATGGAGGAATGGTTGTTTCACATCACAAAGCCATCAGGTGTTTCCAGACAAATGAAAAATAAAAGCCATGTTTGCAGGGGGAGGCAGGTTGTCAAAGTTTGAATGTACCTATTGAATCTCCGTAATTGCCACTTAGTGTTTGATTTAATGAAAGCCACCGAATAAAGGCAACTATTCCCTTTGTCACGGCTCATGCTCCCATTGGTACTATACCCTTCTCTGTCTTCCAAAGTCAAAGGCACAATCCTCGCCTCCCTCGGAGCACCGCTTCCTTTCCTTCCCCAGTATTCATCCTCAGCCAGGTGTGATTCCCACTGTGTTCGAAATGCTCCCAGTTCCCGGCTCCGCAGCTAACCAGCTGGCTGGGGCTGGGCCGTGGGTTTACCGAAAAGACACAGCCACCGATGCACTCAGAACGGCGCGTCTGCCTGGGTGTTCCAGCAGAAATATTTATCCTTCAATACTGAGGTTTTGTCATTCAAGCTTCTGCAGACAGACCGTTTGTTTAGCATAGAAGAGATTGTTTACAAATTGCTATTTTTGTCTTTTCTGAATAGCTAAAAGAAATTCTCCCAAACTTTCTGTGTCACTATAGGGATGGGAGGGTGCTGTTTTCATCACACTCGACTCAAATTGTTTAAGTCCATCTGACAACAGCATTGGTAAGAATCAAGAGGATAGACATGGCAAGAGAACTATTTATTCAGACATTCATTTGTTTTACCGTTAACTACTCCTGAGTGTCTCCTTGTTAAAGTTTCTTGAGGGACAAGGGGCATCCTTTATTATTTCAAGGGATAGTTATTTTAGAATTTAGAATCCTCTTAACTCAGCTAATTTCTATCTTGAATGTTATATTAAATTTCAAAGCAAACATTCCTAAAAAAAATGAGATATGGAAATGGGATTGGAAACAGGTTTGCTGAAACACCGTGAGAAAGACCTTTATATCTTTGCTTTCTCAGGAATTAAATTGAAAAATAATATGACACTTAATTACAGTTCCTGCGCTTTTGAAAGTCCTTGACTGAATTTAGGATTTAAATTAGGGTTAATTACAAAGGTGGGGTACAAACAAGGATACAAAAGTCTCCGTTGCTTTATTCTTGTTGAGAAACTTGTTGAGGAGTAAATTTTGGAAGAGGTGGTGAAATAGGCAAGGAGGCAAAATTTAGCAAATGGTATGTGTAGGCATCTCTCTCAGTAGATGTTTAGGATGATGACGGCATGCACTATTCTTCCTTCACCAGCACACCCAGATCTCTGGCTATGACATTCAGAGTACTAAAATTCTACCTACAGTTTCCCTTAGTTTCCAGAGTGTGATTGAATCCTTTCCTTAGAAACAAGTCGTTTGGCTCCCCGTGATACAGAAAACTTGCCAAACGGGGAAGAGTTGATGGGCATAGCAATTTCATTATAAAGGCCTTGCAATGAGCAGAATTTTTTTTTTTTTTTTTTCTGGGAAAAAGATATTTCTCTTTTAAAATAAAGTGTCCAAAGGAGAGCTGTGCTAGGCACTTTACACATGGAGACAAGTCTCTGGGCTTCTAAATGAATAATTATGTCTAAAAATGCGGTAACGCTCCAAAGTCAGATGGGTGCTTTTGTGAGGGCAAAATCAAAACCAACCCAAAACTGAACACCTAGCAAACTTATTTTGAACAAATAGAAATACTACACAGCAAAAAACTTGCACTGACCTTTTAGGTGCCTACAAGACACAAATTAATCTGTAACATGAATTTTGGATTTTCATACTTGAAACATCTTTCCTGTACAAGCATAATAAAACTTATCCATCTATCTTTGTTTTGTATCTCCCAAATTCGATTTGGGAAAAAAAGGACAACAATGTCCGGTGAAATGGAAGTGGATTTTTATAATTGTTTCTGAGCTGTTGAATTTCTCCCGTCTGCTCCTTCGTTCTCTTTCTGGCGTCCACCTGGTTGAAACCCAGTATTTGGTAGAGCCTGGTCCTGCCAATCTGTTTATTTACAATTAGAAGAACAAGCTATAGGCTTGGAAGAAACCTGACAGAAGAGGTAGGTAGTTCTAGACTGATTTGAACCACTTGGTTGCTTCCGAACCCTCTGTGTAGATTCAGGTAGAGTGCTCTGGCTGTGCCACTGAGCAAACACCATCTGTGTTAGAAAGCATGCCAAAAGCATCCATGTAGAGTCTGCCTGCTGGCAAGGACTTCCAGCACTGCATATCCTGGTAAACTACATCTATTGCAAGCTATTATTATTATTATTATTATTATTATTATTATTATTATTATTTTCTTCTCAGGGGAAATGAGGAATGCCCAAGCAAAGTAAGATTATTTTGCTGAAAAATCACAGGCATCCAAAAATAAGAGGTTCCAACTGCTCCTCCTAATTCTCTAGACATCTTGAAGCAGCACTGTCTTTCCAATCTTCCAGGACATCCAACAGCAAGAACGTGCCATGTACAACTCAATAATTTATACCCACAGTCCATAAAACAGCCATGAAATGCAGTGGGCATCCCAATGCACCTTTCGTACACAAACCTTTCTAGCCAAATGGCTTAACAGTGACCCAATTATTATTTTGCAGTTTATACTGAGCAGAATAAAAGAAGAAACAAGAGTTCTGCTGGTTGGAGTTTTACCAGCAATACACAGTTCTCTCTTCTTCCCAGGACCACCATTACGTGCATGTATTTCTGCTTTTACTAATTGTTACAATTAAATAAATACACTAAAAATCATAATCTTCCTTTTCATAATTATTCATGCTTATTGTTCCTGTTTGTAATTACACTGGAGGCCAGACAGGATTTTTTTTTATGATGTGTGAAACAAGTACTGGGTTTTGGGGTTTGGTTGTTTGGGGTTTTTTTGGCTTGTTTTTTGGTTTTTTTTTTTTTTTTTTAATATATGTTAGAATGCATTCTGGAACTGCCTGTTGAAGGGAGGGAGGATGTGGAAGGATGTGCAGTATAGCATGCTTATATTAAAAAATCTCCCATCCTGGAACGAATATCAAGACTCACAACTTCTGGGGCAGCAAACCTGAATTGTATGTATATTCAGGCGTGTTTCTTACTTCTTTTTTAAGTTTTTTTTTTTTTTTACATCTCTGATGTTTTAGGAAATTTATTTGTCTGTAGGTACAACAGACACTTTAGCAAACTTTTCATGTGCTTGGACAAAAGAGATGAAAGGCTTGTGGTCATACCTGAAGCTTTTATTCTTCTTCCTTTTTCCATTTTCCTAACCTAAAAAGTGCATAATTCTAAATTGAAAGTCAATGTTAGCAATTTGTGTGAAGAAAACCAAACAACTTTACAGATGCCTATTTTTAAAAGCAGGGAAATTCTTTAGGGTTTTTTTGGTTTTTACAGAGGTAATTAAGAAACACATTTCTGTATGTGCCTACATGCTATGACAACCTAATTGAGTGGTTGGAAGGCTAACGAAGGCGGGGTGGGAGGGAAATCCAGGTGAGCAATTCAAAAGAACAGCTCGTTTCACTAGTGGGCTGCTAGAAACCAAAGCAAATAGACATTGGGGGAAGGGGAAGTGGGAGGTGTAGAATGAAAGCTTAAAAATCTTACAGAAGAATAAGAAAGGATGAAGGCTGCGTTTTAATAGAGGTTGTAGACTTAACATTAAGCCTTTTAAATGTTAATGTTCATTAGCATCTGAAAAGGACTACCAGAAGAAGAAGAGAGTAGAATAGATCAAGATTCTTATTTAGGTAGGTGGAACAGGGGAATACCCATTTTCTTGAGAAATATGAGTTTCCTAGGGTAGGCAAGTAGAGGAAAGCTCTGACAGATTGGGCAGAATCCTTGATTTGAAGATCACAGCTGCAATCCAACTGAATTATTCTACAGTCATCTCTCTTTTTTGTCTCAGTAAGAGATATTTGAACTTTACAGTGGTAAAATAGACACTGTATTAAATTCGTAAGAGCAAAGGGATTAGAACAGTATGTGTGTGTTTAGAGTATAAAACCCTTCAGAAAAGAAACTTCATATAGTTTTCTTCTCTATCGCCTATTCTGGCATTATTAACTTTACATATACTTTGTGAAAAATGCCATACCAACCAAAATCTTTCACTTTTTTAATGGTGTGCTGACAGACCTGACAGTGCCCCATAACATTACAATGTCTATTTCTGTAGCAGGGATATGGAGGGAAGATGGTAGATTGTTATAAAGTAAGCTGCTTAAAGCTTTATTAGCCTTTATGTAACACTCAACACTGCACAACAGGTGAAAGATAACTTGTCCAGAAAGGTTTAATGCTAAAAAGAAAATGAGGATAAAGGTAAAAAAAAAACCAAAAAAAAAAACCAACAAAAAAAAAGAAGATATTTCTAGGAGATTGCATTACCTTATGAAACCTGAACCTCTTTTTCCTTATTATAAGAAATGTTATGAAAGTGGAAAAAATGGTTTTATTTATGCCTTCCCTAAAAACTGATGAAAATTTCTTCACAAATGAACACTCAGAAGTAGAATTCTGATGTATAATTTGAATATAAATACATATATGGGAAACTATATGTGTTATATATATTCATATATATTGTTTATATATGTGTGTTTAATTTTATTTTATTTTTCAGTTCTGCAAAGACTCCACTCATCTCTTGTCATGGAATTTGGACTAAATTCAAAGAATAAGCAAGACAAATCATATAACTTTACTAGTAAATAAACTTCTTCGCAAAATGGACGTTGTTATTTCAGGCACAGAAAGCGCTCCTGAAGGCAACATTTTAATTTTCTCATTTTAAAGAAAAAAAGAATATGGTGGGGTTTTTGGATACAGTGAATTTATCTAAAAAGCACTTTTCAGTATGGAGGCTACTAGCACACAAGAAATGCCAAAGTAAATATAGCTAAAGCTTTGCTCACGTGAAGATGAATCTCATTTTCTATAATCACATCTGTTCTGTGACTTTTTGCTTTGCCATTAGCTTTAGACATTTCATATTTTGCTACATTATCTCAACATTCACTATTAGCAGTACTCGTTCTTAAAAAAAAAAAAGGCAAAAAAAAAAAGTCAAAATCAAGCTTAGCTCTAAATTGCAAATGTTTGTGCCCTCTTAGAAAATGAAAATAAAATGCAACCATGCTATATGGCTGTACGAGCTGTCAAGGCTTGGCTTTAAGTGCTTTGGGACCAAGAAGTGTAAATGTAAAGGGGAGTTCAGGCTGGGTGTGGGAGGGTAGACGGTGCTGGCTGCGATGGCAGTTGTCTGCAGTGACAATATTATCCAGAGGAGATGTATGACCCAGCTTCTTCTCCAATGGGGGATTTGATGTGTTCCAGCAAGCAGCTGGGCAATGTTTGCAGCGTTTTTAAAGCCTGTATTGACTCAAAATCATTTTGGTCACATAAAAAAAAGGAAACACCTTGGGACTGATCAACCAAAGCCCTAAAATGCAACCTGTGCTCCCCCATCCCCGCTCTGTGCCAAGGGGCAGCTGGAGCCAACAAGAGGTTTGTGCTGGAGGGTTTTTTTGGAACTATCACACAGGCATTTCTACTATAGGCATCCAGAACGGAGAGCCAATATAGATTAATAAATGTTTATGTTTTAGAAGTGTTTTCTCTAAAGAAAACACATTTTTCATTCCTCCTCCAGGTACCCATTTTTATCCGGTTACTGGGAGAATGTCTGCCTCATTCAGGTCCAGGTGATTTTAAATTATTCTGCTTTCATAGTGGAGTATATCATACTTCTTTTTCCTCTTGGTAACTTTTGGGCAAAGACTTTTAGTAGATTTCCAGAGACACCGTTTGGACTGCCTAAACCAGCTTGATCCGAGGGGTGTTCCAGCAGCCTCGCCCCGACCCGCTGCTGCCCAGCCACCTTCCTGAGCCACAGATCGGACACAGCCCTGTCTTCAGGCGCAGGCTGAGCCCTTGTGGCATCGTTAGTCCAGGCACAAAATTGCTTCCAGCTATTTCATGCCCACAGCCCTTTGAGATGAAATTCCTCCCACTCCCCAGGAGGCTCACAAATAATAACACTGACCTCTTAAAAAGTCCATTTGTGTGGAGATGCCAAGCTGCTTTCTGCAGTATGGTTCCCCCAAACCCAGGCAAACCAAGGCACACGCGAATGCCACAGCTTCTGCACCACAGCCTGCAGTTCGTGCAGCAAACGGCCTCACCAGTTTATCCTGAGCAAGGGCTCAGGAGCATCAGGTGATGCACTGCGATGTTGTCTTTGGATATATTATTATTTGTTGACAGAATGAAATTTGCTTTACTGGCTTACACCAGTAGCCAGTTCACTCTTTTCCACTGCACTGCTTTGTCCCAGCCTTGGTGTGTATTCCTTGACTCTCAGGTGCACAAGGAGTGCAGTAAAATTTCCAGCATTATACACCATAAAATGATCAGAGAAAATTTTGTGAAGGATTACTTGTTCAGCATAAGAATAAGAAGCACAAGAATAAGATCTCCCATCACATCTTTTTTTTTTTTTTTTTTTTTTTTTTTTTTTTTTTGTGATGCACTCTTTCCAATCTAAATAACTTGCAGTAGTAAATATAATAAATTTTATGAAGAGCAGGTCTTGAATGCAGCTCTAAGGTAAGGAATGCCTGTAATGGACAGCTGGGTAATTTTTCTGTGTATATGACACAGGAGAGAGTAAATGCCTATAAAAATTCCTTCCCCAAACCAAACTAAATTTCTCAGTCATAATAATAAAGCCAGCCACACAGATTGATGCTTCACTGGTTGCCTTTTAATTCTCTGTTCATTATTTCAAACAACAAAACCTTTCAAAGATTCTCTATTTTATTTTTTTTCTTCCTGATAAAACCAGTGCAAAACTGATCTGAAATTGACCTTTTAAAATTTTGGATGTCTCAGTTACACTGGGTAGTTTTCAAAAAGTCGTTTTCTCACTAGAGTTTGCTCTTCCTGCATCTCTCTATCCCCATTTCTCCTGGGGTTTCCGTAGCAGTGACACAATCCGCTCCGCCTGAGAACCTGGCCGAGGCGTGAGACAGAGCTTTGCCCTTTAGCTTGCTGTACAAACATGTAAGAACATGCAATCTGCAGTTCGCTCTGTCATAATTAAATGTGTCCATTTTATAAACAAAGTATAAGAAAGACATTGTGCTGTGATGAGAGTTTTCTAAGCATGACTTTGAGATCGCTGTACTCATAAATGGCAAAACCATGAGTGAATTACACTGTCCCAGTAGGGCATTAACACAGTTATACCACCCCACACTACAAGCAATCTGAATGTGCCATGTATATTACAGGAAAGAAAGTGAGCGATTTTATAAATGTGTTTTAAAGAAGTTTTTTAAAAAAATAATATTATGGAAACCATGTCTTTATCCCCCACCTGTGAAGCCAGGTGCTTTATTTATTACAAGAAACTGAAAGAGGTATATATTATACTAATAACACTTTAAAATGTCTAAAGTGTCTTAAAAAGCTCTTTCTGTGTATTTGGAGCCCAAACTTGTGAAATACCAGAATTATATGCAGGCACAATGTCCCCATCAGGAAAAAATATTACAGCTTCCCACAGCATAAAGAAATTGTTTTCGAGATTAATGATTTATAACAGTCTGGGCAATAAAATCTAAAAATGATTCAGGATTGGTGCCATCTTTTCTGTCCTTTCAGAGACATGTTGGAGTGCCATATTTCCTAAATAAAAGGAAAATCCTTTCTGGACCAGCAGTAGTGCGTATGTTGTAACGTGTACTAATAAATTGTGATGAAGCTTTTGTGAGTTTTTCTGTGAGATAATTTAGCATGTGTGCCTTTTACAAGAGATAAACTGACCATTTTGTGCTGCACACTTGTGGTCAGTTCCTGCGGTCTTTACACTCACGTAGTCTTCTCTCATGTCTTTGCGCTACATACTATTATTTGACTTTTTTCTTCATTAATTTTGACACCAGAAGCATATACTTCCCAGTGCAGCTGATGGTCTTTATTCATAGCCTCCAGCTCTGTGATGATGATGTCAATGAACCCATGTTCAAGATTTGCACCGAGCGTGCCCCTGGGATGGGGAGATCAGCTGGCTCCGCATCCTTTCGGTGCCTTCCAGGTGGTGGTACCAAGTGCCTCTGGGTAGGGTGTGTGCTGGTACACGCACCACGCAGTGAGGAATGAACTGCATGGTAAATATTTGACAGTCCTGAAAGACTTTGTATTGAATCCTGTCATTTTATGCTAGAGAAGACAGTGACTGACTTCATCCTTTGAAACAATTACCATAACATGTCTTGGGTTTGCAGCTACACAGTATAGTAGTAACAACGATTGTAGGGTACACATCTACATTTGCTTATAGGGAGATGTCTCTTTCATTTTAGACATTTTTTTCTGGTTTTGCCTTCCAGAGGGTGCTTCAGTTCTTGCTGCCCTCAGTGTGGCAGGGGGATTCAGGCAGCAGCCTGCTGAGGTAGCCGAATTCTTCCATTATTTTAGTGTACGTTAAGGCCTCCACATCTCTTTGAGCAGGAAGAGGGCTGGAACAGACCTTTGCTCTTACGCTAATGGTAAGACTTCACCACTTGGCAGTTTGATTGAAACACAAATGTGCTGAACGTATACAAGAATGCTTACCAGCAACTTGCTGTTACCAGTAATGTCCAGAGTACAGATTACGAGGTTTGGAACGGCACAGAGCATCTACCATCTAGGTAAAGTTGAATAAATATCTTTTTATCTTTCTTTGTCCCTAAAAGCATTATGGAATTCTACCTGTGTGCAAGCACAGTGAGAGAGCATAGCTTTGCTTACTGAAATCTGGATCATTAGCAACCTGTCAAGCTTTCCACACTGAAGATCCTCTACACCATACCACTGTAAGATAAGCAAATGATCTTCTCAGGCTTGTGTGTACAGCCAAATTCTTAGGGGCCTCAAGAGGTCTTCAGAGCTGATGGGCTGAGAAGTTCTGGTCAGGTCATATGTGATCATATAAAAATTTTCATTCCATCCCTCAAAACTTTCTTGCATGTATTCATCTGCAGAAATCTTATCAAGCGGAATGTAATTTATCGTTTATGCTGAATTGACCCGCAGGAAGGTTTTCTGAGTAGCTTCTAGCTCCACTAGCAAGTCCATTGCTTTTTTTTTGTTTGTTTATTTGTTTTTTAAAGATTTTTCCAGGAAACAGAGGGAAGCAAGCTGGTCCAGCATTTATCACAGCATGGCTGGTGACATTTTGCTTGGAGAGGTCAATAATGCTGGCAAACATGAACTCCCAGGTCATTATCTCCTTATTTAATCTCCTCTTGGGGTGGTGACGGCTATAAATTGGTAATAATAATATCAGACCTCATTGCCTTGATTAGCAATAACTCTGTAACCCCATAAAGACACTGCAAATAGCTGCTGGTTTGCTAGCTGGCTCCTAAGTAAAGCAATGGAATTTTATCAAAAGTTTAATAACAGTTAACATACAGACAACTTAGCAAAGCATGGAAATATCTACATTAGTGCTACACTATTTCATGTTTGCTTTTGACAGGACCTGGTCATCTTCACCAGAGATGCACAATGCTACTGATTTTAGGGAACAGATTGGTTTTGAATGTTGTAGAAATGTGTGACCTTTTTCTGGATCTGCAGCCTGATGAAACTACCTCTTCTACAGCCCATTTATCATTTTTGACTTGAAGGGTTTGTTTGTTTCCTTTTTGGCTGCAAGATAAGCAGCTTTCCCCTTCACCATTTTTTTTCTTTTATCCAAACCTTTTGTAATAAATGCATAAGAATTAATAGAGATTTTATAGCCTCTTTATTAAATTAATTTTGATGATGGTGTTTGGCAAAGGTAAAAAACCCTTGTGAGACACTTCATAAACACTTGTGAGTTTTTCTACTCCAGTTCAACATCTTTTGATTTGATTTTTTAACCAAACTATGAAAGGATTGAACTTGGTATTCAGTTAATGCTTACACTTGGGCATTTTTAAGTAATTCAAGATTTAGTGCTTTAAAGAGCTTGAGTAACTGCAACATATGATCATGGGAGCCATTTATACCCGACATTTCACTGGACTCTGACCATGCTGGTTATTTGCATGGTTTTCTTCTCCTTAAAATTCTTGCCCAGGTACGTATTAAGGTCTCTTAGTGTCATAAGTCTTTGTCATTTCAAAAGTTGAAAGTAAGCAAGATCTAGTGGTCCAAACTGAAGTACTCTTTGATGTCATGTCTATGTCATGGTCCGTTCATTGGTACTAATGATGGAGTGACAACTACATAAGAAGCCTGTTCATCATACCACCAAGCCAGCCTTGGAGTCCATTGGGAAAGCAAATCCAACCCACAGGGAATACCTTGTGATCAAGGTCTGCTCAAGACAGCTTAGTTTCTCACTGTCACACAGTGTAAATAGAGTTGACTCCAAATTCTTTCAAGATGAGCTTTACCAAGAGGGCCAATTTTGTGAGAGGCTGTTATGTCAGTATTGGAGCAGACAATCTGCAAGTCCAGAGGTGCTATGAGTTCTTCAGTTCCTGCCTCAGCATCAAGAAGTTTTCAGACGTTCCTTGTTTTGGTGTGAAGAAGGATGCAGGCTCCCACATACACACGTCTGGGGTGAGCTATGTTCCATGTCCGTTGCCATTCACTCTTTGCCATATGACTTGCAACAGCCAAGGAAAATATGAATATAACGCAGCATAAAACTGCTGAAAAGCACACAGGTTGAACTGCCTACTCGTCCTGGTCCCCCATCCCTCCTGCTCAGCAGGGGTATTATCTGTGCTATGATTTAATAAAAAATTACAACAGAAGTCCGCTTGAATGTGTCTGATAACCACAGTACATATGGGTCTAATAGCAAAACTCCCTTCCTCTCCAACTACATGCATCTTGGTTGTTGTTTTGTTTTTTTTTTTTAAAAAAAAAGCCAGTCACTTGAGAGCTGGAAATAAAATAAATTATAATAAACTTCAGCGTTCTGGTACTAATGCATCTTGTCTCTAGCTTCATTGGCTTGTGTCAGGCTGTGGCTAGTTACGTAGCTTGCTGTGCTTCCCACCCGGTCCAACAGCATCGCAATGAAATACCCAAACCACTGCCTAAAACTTCTGATTGTGACGGTACTTCTTGGATGACAGTGATGAATATGTGGGGTATGCAGGGAATTGTAGCTTTTAAAGGGTCTCAGGCAGACACATTTCATTTTCCCCATCAAAGCCTGCTTCTACCAATAGAAGGACCTGCCTCCAGAACCGGTTTGTTGTGAGTCTGGAGGTTAAAGGTGGAGCAGGAAAAAATACCCAGCATGTGTTTAACTGTTAAATTTATATATTAAACATTTCTGCTCATGCAATACCTTGATTATAGAAATGGTGGCAAATAAATGATATAAGCAACCAGACCAGAGAGGCAAAATTTCTGTGTGACCAAAGGGTAGATCAGGTGTCTTACAGGTAAATCTCCATTACCACTATTAAAACTTCATTTCCTTTACAGTAATGCATGTTCTGTCCTGACAATGCAGGTGTAAAGGCTCCCAGGTGACACGGCTGATGTGGTATGCTCCGTAAAGGAGACTAAAAAAAATGCACAAGGCCAGCTTACTTCCCAGGTTGTGAGCAGCTTGGGAACTGAGTGTAGGAACAGCAGAGAGGGACAACAGGAGGAGCTGGGACAATCCTATTAAAAAAGCAGGATTTGTTTCTATACATGAGAGGAGCAGGACAGGAAGCCAAATACAGCTTTGTCCCCTCCTAACCATCACCCAAGCACCTGATAATGACTGTAGTGAGGCTGGGTAGGTGTGAGGCTGGATTTTTGGCTTGGAATTAGAATTTAAACCCAAATTGAGGAGTCTAAATCAAGCCAAGTGCTTTGAATTCACACCTGAAAATCTTTTGCTTCTGTTTGTTTTGTTTTTTCCTTTCCCCAATAAAAAGCTTTCACCACCAACATGAAAACCAGCTCTGTACTCAATTTAGTATATTCTTTTCTCTCTCTCTCCATCCAGGATGGAGGAGGAGCAGGAAGACACCAGCACACATGGTATGGAGGATGAAAGCAATTATAATTCACGAAGTAGGAGGAAGAAAATTATGGGGAAATTATGTATAGCAGTTCATTGGTAATGACATTGCATAGATTATAAAAGAATCACTGAAAATATATATGTAAATTACCTAAATTTTCTATTGGAGTTTCCCTCTGTTCTCTATATTGTAAAACTTAGTGAAATTTTGTGAATTAAGGACAATAAGTATAAAAGTCAATTTATTTTATTTTAAATGATTCATGATGCATGGCAGATGCATAAATGTATGGTTTGTGTGTACAATTCTTCTGCAAAATATACATATAATGATGAGCTAGTTAATGTACTTCTGAAAAGGAATCCATTTTGGAAACAGTACAGTTTGAAATGATGAAGATAAAGCTAAATAATTGCACCTGGATTAAAATTTCTTTCTTTTTTTTTTCTTTCTCCTGAGAGAGACCCTATTCTATTAAACTTCTGTATAAGTGGAAAGATAATTAAGCTATTCATGTACTTACTGGCTATGGCTTGGAAAATGTGTAATTTCACAATGTTTTGTATACACAGAGTAATTTACTACTGTATACTTAGATATTGCAGTTTAGATAAATTCCAGTAAAGCAATTTATTTAACCTCCTGATTAAGACAAGTCTAGAGAATGGGATTTTCCCTTTTTCTATATTTATTTTATTTTCCATACCAATATTAGTTCAGCTGTTTCACAGAAAACATGTCATTTACAGAAAATCTTTTGGTGTACCTGGAAGAGATGAAAGAAAGGAGCAAAAGATCAGATTTTCGATTATAATCTGAGCTTCAGAAATGATGGTTATAAAGGATGTCCAGATAAAAACCTTTTGAACTCTGAGTTTGATTCAGTTACACTGATATAAATCAGGAGCAACCCTCTCTAAAACAAAGGCAGTTATTTAAGAAGAAAACGCACGAGTTCTGAGCAGAAACTTGAGATTTTGTTGTTCTTTTCATTTTTCATCAAACTGCTGAACATTTTCACTTTTTGTCATCCAGCTCTTTCATTTGTTTTTTTATTGGGTTTTGTTTAGTTCTGTATTCCTACTTTACTTTATGTATGCAGCTACTGTGTTAGACGGGCAAAGATTTTATTTAAACTTAATCAGACGTGGATTTCTGAGTGACACCTGCATCAGCTGCTGTTGACAGACTATAATTTCTTACGTCTTTCTCACTTGCTGTGTTCCGCTTCCTGTGAAACATTACACTAATACACACCAAGTTAATTTCCCCACTGGTATGAAAATAACGTCAGAGTCAATCTTCTACCTGTCTTGGCAATTCATTACTTTTTTGTATCGGCTGGGCATCTCTATGTCTTGGAACAGGAGTTTGCATCTGCCTATCGAGACACGAGATTGGGTAGGCACCACCACATGCAGATGCAGCTGTTGCACATGGGTTCCTCTTCCCATTCTTCCCTTCCCGTATTTCTCCCCTGTTCATCACCAGGGGTGACAGTCTGACCATCAGAAGAGAGGAACAGCTCTTGCAAAAGCTCACGGACTTCTCTGAGGAAGGTATTTTATTCCCTACGCAGTTTTTCCTCTTCCAGGCTGTCTCTGTTCGCACAACAGAATTTCCACAGCCTTGGTGCTCCCCGTTGGAAACTGGAAGGAAGCAGGCTCTGATCATGGGCTGCCACACCAAAACAGCCATGGAGGTTTCCCCGCCTGCCTTCTGAACTTGCGTTGGGAAGGTTTGGGTGGGCTACAGCACTGGACACCTTTGGCCTGCCTGGCACTATTGCTTGTTCACAACAAACCCCCCAGGAAGGTATTTTGAGATCACAATTCTTCGTAAACTCTATGAGTGTTCCTGAAGCTATTCTTTTCTCATTTCAGCTGAAAATAGAAAAAAACTTGGATGAAATAACAAATACTGCATGATTTCCTCTGATTCTGTTTCTTCACTCTATCAACGTTTTCTGGGACCAGGTTAGAGTTTTCTTTAAAGATTCTCCCCAGCACATCCTGGTCTTGTTCCTAAGTTTTGCAACTCAGAATGTTCCTGACATGCTGTGGGTTCAGTTCCTGTCATTTTGGAATTAAATGGATTTTTTTTTTTTTTTCGTTTAAACAGTCATGTCACATTTAAATGGTCAGATGATTAAAATCCTTATTAGACAATTTACTGTTTAGTTATCACCCCAGAGAGTCAGATTTTATCAATAGGTTGTCGCGCATGATAGCTGTCTCTCAGTTCAGAGTTTTATATAGCAAAAGAGAATTTGAACTACCACAGTGTTACATGCAAGAATTTCTCCAGGCATTTCCTTGAGGTTTTATCTCAGTGTGGAGGCAAATGTAGCAGGGCTGGCAATTGCATCGCAGTTACAAAACATTCACAAGACAGATATAGGTAGTGGCACAGAATTTTCAATATCAAACACAGTGAACAACCTGCAATACAGCCACAGTCCACCAATATTCATGCTAATAAATCATCAAAGGTGGATTCCACCCCTTTTTAAAGGGAACTTCAGAAGGGACATCTTGCACTTTTTCTGCATCTGATTTTTGTTGTGAGGTACAGAATACAGCCAAACTTCATGGAGAGGAAGAAAGATGAAGACGATCTAAAAACTGTAATGGACTAATTAAAAGGGAGGCTTAGAAGCGGCAACAGTGACAAAATGTAGTGAAAATCCGAATCAGGTCTCCTGCCTGTGAGATCAGCAAGTTGTGTGCCTAGAATCCGAAGTCTGCCAGAATCCAAGAGAAATGTGTATGTTATCAGGTGTAGAGACAGATCTTTACCCAGGACAAGTCAAACAGCCTTTTGCAGAGATAATGGAGGGACCTGATTTCTCACGCTGTGTAACTGAACTGCACATGTCTTGTGTAACCAACATGCTGCTGTTCTCCGCCACCGAATGGCTGTATGGTAAAGGGCACGTCAGGCATGGCCATCGGGTATGAAGGCATATGGCAGAGCCTTTAGAAAGGGATGGCCAGGAGCAGGATGTCAGAAACATCCAGGTAACATAAGTAAAGCCTCATGGTCTGAGGCAAACATGAATAAATGCATGGCATAGAGCTGGCATCGCTTTTCCAGCACTTAACAGGGAAAAAATGAAGCTTTGTTCAAGCATATAGATTAGAGATGTCCTACTCATCAGTCAAGTCACCTGAGATCCTGAGCATCTGTAAGAATTAGCATGGGCATGTTATGATTTTGATTCAGACAAAGGCTGAAAAGATTCTAGAAAAATAACCAGACTGAATTTGCAATACTGGGAGATGAATGAGAGTTAAAAGCTATAAAACTGCAACTGGTGAAATACCAGTAAAAAAATGGAAAGCTTGGAAAGCGCACTGCAATCAGCATCTAACCATGAGGTATGATCTCGTGTGATTTTCTCCATCAAGCAATAAACGTAGCAGAGACAAGCCACAGACTGACAAAAGGTTTCTCTTCTCAGCCTGGCACCTCATGAACATGGAGCTGTCAACACACCTTGGAGTAAAAAATGCCTTTTTGTACTAACTGCAGACCACCTGCAGTACGTGTCTTTGAACAGCAAGCGCAAAGCCTGGGGATAAACAGATTTCAGGGCCGTGAACTGCTAGAGACATTTATTGTTGCTCCTGACAAAACTGCTCATAACAGGAGCGGTGGAGGCTGAACATCTCTTCCTCTCTCCATATGCAATACTGCATCACTCCTCCTGAGACAATAGTGTCCTATAATTTTTGGGACACGTGAAGGAAAGCTATTTGCATTCTTACCAGAGGGAAGGGCACTATTTCTATTGTAAAGAGAAAAGAGGAGGTGAGGATAAATGCCGCCTTGCAGGTCTCAGGGCAGTATTCTTCAGTATTCCTCCAGGTTTCTACCAAGTTATACTTCACTAAATCAAATAGGGCGTTACAATTCACAGTATGGAATATCTGGAAAAAGGCGACATTGTGCTTAGTCTGCCTTAGAAATGCACTCTGGAATGATGTCACTAATATTCCAAGGTTCAAATTTTCAGCTGACTTCAATTGCCTAATATAATTTCCTTCCCATTTCCTTTAGAAGGGAGTCCAATAGTTCTAAACTACTCCATCGTGTTCTCTTAAGACACAATGTGCAGTGAAAGTGCATCAAGATACTCACTGAAGTTTAATGAAGTTTCTTAACTATGAAGCAGCATGTCTCCCTAGAACTAGAATATGCATTGGTGTCCGTATTTTTTAAAGTAATTTCCACCTCTTTATCTCTCCGTGATGTAGAACCACCATCTATCGGAGGCATAATGGTGTCATGTTATATGAGCTCAGACACTCTAAACATCCTCTCTGTGGTTTTAACCTGAAGATAACAGAAGCAATTGAAGTATTCTGCTCCTGAATTTGATTCCCCTGTTGACCCCTGAGACCAAATTTGTTGAATTTAAGACTGTTGATTAAGTCAGTCACAAAGCAACAGTTCTTGAAACTGGTGGATTGTGTCCCCTGACATCTGTTCTTTTAAGATAACATCTTCCTGTTGGCAGGGCTCACAAGGAAGTCTCCAGTGGTTCATGGTCATGCTCATGATGCAGCTGTTTTACTAGTTTTCTGAAATATGTATCAAAATTCAAAGGGAATTTGAAAGCAGGAGAGAAAGTCAGAAGTGTAGGAAATTGTCCTTCAAGTCAGCCTTTTAACTCCAGATTAAATAGAAAGGTTTTGAAGGGGAACACTAGCAAACCTTCTTGGATTTAATCATGGCAAAAAAAGACACCATGCTTTTTTCTTTCCTCCTTGCTCTCCTGTTAACTGAACCCTGGAAGTTCTTGGTACTCAGGTATGTTCCTTTTACTAAAATCTCTATTCTCTCTTACATGCCCAATGATTCATAAAGCAAAAGACTGTAGAAAAGAACAGTTAACACATACTAACAGCTTGAGAAGGATCAGACTTAAGCAGACTTTAAACCAGCAAAGCCAGTCTAACAAGTTACTAGGTATTTTTCAACAGCTTTGCAAAGTGAGCGGAATGGCTCTGTCATCTTATCAACTTTAACCATCAAGTTCACCATTTATTAAAATTGCATTTTAGTAATAATCCATTTTTTACAACATTTTAAAAAAAATAAATTTATGTATATAATTAATTAATTTATTATTTAAAGTGTTTAAAAAAACTTATAAAAATTTTACATTTAAAAACCCAAAGATATTTACATTAATTTTGCCATTCTGGAAAATACTAAATATTTGGCCACAGAAGGCATTTACCCAAAATTCACCATTCCCAGCTACTAAAAGGTGATTCTTGGGGTCTTGGCAAATCTTTAGAGTCCTCTATATTTTCTAATATTCTAATATAATACCACATTCCATGACTGTGGTATATGACCATGGCCATTCCAATCCCTTGAGAAGGATTTTCAGTTGAACTAGTTCATTTAGATTCAACTTAGCGATAGGAAAGCATAATGTATGACCCATTGATTAAGGAGATTAAAAAAAATGCAAATGAATCCAAAAGAGAGCTTTGCTAACAAAATCTTCAGCAATGTGTTCAAGAAAAAGGAAGAAAAGAAGAATGCCTGAACCTTCATTTGTAGCTACATGGCTCTTTCTCCTACACTGTCTCAATTTTTTTTACCCCTCTTCCAGTATTGGAAACTCTAAGCCTAATATATTTTTCTGTAAGTTCCATATGTTATGTCTATTTTGCCCCTAAATTGCCTTTTTGTTTTGAAAAACTTACCTCCACAGTTCTGTCTTCTGACAACTGTAAGTAAACTGTGGTAGATCACAGATAGTTAAATTCGGATACCAAATGATAAACAGAGTTTAATGACCTCATTCAGCTTCTTAGCTTATTTATTTTTTTTTTTCCTGCTTTCTCTTCAGTACAGTGGATAGTGTCCTGCTTTATGTTTGTGACAGCTATAGGGACGGAAGGCAGGCAAGGAATATATACACTGCTCATTCTTGATCTAAAAGGAGGTTTGTAAATGGCTCAGAAATGAGTAACTTTGTCTTTTCGGTGAAAGGAATCATCTCATACGTAACTTAATGTGCCTAGTAAGTTCGGCTCTGCGCTGCCTAGATAGCCACCCTTCCGACTGGTGTGTAGCTGTTCATGACATAATCCTCCAATATAAAATATGACATATTTGAGAGGATTTGGGAACAGAACGTATTTCCAGAATTTACTTCTGATGATTTGAATATCCCGTAGACACTTTTTCAATACTTACCAACTTATGGAGGGAGCACATGAACCTGACTCCTAACCCTTTCTATATATTGCTCGGTGAAAAGCAAACGTAACAAGCGACAGCTCAAACCTCAACCCCTCCCAGCCTCCATTTCCAGTCTAACGTTCACAGATTCTTTAAAGGGCTTCTAACTACTGAAGTCACTGCTGAGTCCTACCTGGGACCCTCCCCCTGCCCCCCCAGCAGCCACATTCCCTTCCTTGCACCCTCCTGTGCGGCGCCTTACCTGACGCCGCAGGGAAAACGTGGCCCTGGGTGCCACAAGGAGCAGTAGGACAGGGCTGCCGTCAGCTTGCGTCTCCCATAGCCCCTCCTGTAATCTTACATAGTGTCTAGCAGCAGGTGTACTCCATACAGCCTCAGGGATTTTGTTTGAAGAGTTTTGCAAAGGGCCTTTCACTATGTTGTGTTTGAAAGAGTTTTTGCTCCTGTATAATGGAGGCTGTTTGTTGTCAACAGAGAGAAAAAAAGGAATTCTAGGCTGTATCCCTGTGTGTTAGCAAAACAAACTGTCCGAGCCCACTCCTTAGATTTTTTGGCCAACTGGAAGGACCTGGCTATGCCACACAATTAAGCTCTTACCCGTCAAAGCAGCCGCCTGTTCCACATTTGCTCAGCAGGAGCAGTTGCAGATTTGGGTGGAAAATCCAGACGTGCCCAAAACTCATCTGGAATGTTTCTAGCTGGGGCAGAGAGGTGACATGTACTGAGTTAACTTACCGATTTAATGACAAAAATGACACTGCTTCGCCAGCAGGACATGTTTAAACCACAAGTATAAACCGTGTGTGTGATTATCTGGCTCTAAGGGAGCGAGTGAAGTGGAATTCTGATCACAGCCTACCTTTTCAAGCATAGATTTTTGGCTTAAGTTGATGGGGAATCTGGTCATGATTTGAGTTGTGTTTATTTATATTTGAGCAAGGGGTAAGTGACAGAGACAGAGAAAGGACGGGTTTTGATTTCTGTGGTTTTTTAGTGTAGTGGTGGATTCATTATGACTTATCTGGTTGCAGTCTTAGAGATGCAATCAAATGCATTTACCATGAGTATAAAAGCCAGATAATGCAGTATGTTATCTGCTGACTACAGAAGGTTTTATTGCTAGAGAGCACATGACTTTTGGAGGACAAGACATCGTGCATTTGCTTCTAGTTCCTAATCTTTCAGCAATGCATTTTTCTCACATATATCAGTGATAGAAGGCTTGTATAGTACAACAAACAAGAAGCTAAAAGCTTACAAAATGTGTGAGGGATTTTTTAACATATGAATATTAGCAGTACCACATTTTCTGCCTTCATTAAAAACAATGTAAGAAATCTGTACATAACATATTACATACGTCCCTCCCCATGCCTACAGAGAGCCCAGCTGAGATTCCTTAGGTATCTAGAACACAATCGAGAGACAAAAATCTTTCTAGTTATCATCGATGAAAAAACATTTGGTAGGTCTCAGGATTTCATAGTTATTTAAACATCATGATCAATGGGATGTGTTGCTAAAAGAACCCTTCAGTGGGTTCAGCATCTGTTTCCCTTTTTGAATGGAGTAAATAGGTTGAAATAGTTCTTTTGTGGTTTGTTATTTCTTTAGTCTCAACTAGATATTTTTTTCTTGTTTTTCTTTGTCTGAAGATGAGTAATTTCTGTGAACAATACTATCCTCTACCCACACATTGTCATTCAAAAAAAAAGAAATATTTACAAAAATATCTTAAATCTACATTATTTCCCATTATGCTTTCAACTATACAGGAAAGATCTTTTTTACTTTAATATGTGTCAGAAGGTGTAATAACCTTCCTATTTGTACCATCCAGAGGTTTCAGGTATACTGCAAATCTCTATTTAAGACCTGCAGCAGGATTTATCCAACAGTAATAGTGTTAGTGTGGTTCAGAACCCAACAGAACATCTAACAATGCCTTTCACAGGGGTTAATGTGTCACTAATGACACAGGATTTAGTTATGTCCATCACATCTTTGATCCTTTAGCAATAAGGGTCATCATCTTAAAGATCTCCTACTGGTTTATGAAACCTTTCAAGGACTTCTGCTTGCTCCCTGTGCTGGAGAAGGCTGTAAGTTCAGAAGGAAAAATTTGTTTAATATCTCTGTGATGGGTTGACCTTGGTCAGCAGCCAAACACCCACCCTACCTCTTGATCCCTCCCCTCTCCCATGGGGTGGGGAGAAAACAGAAGGAAGGCCAGGATGCTTATGGATAGAGATAATGGCAGTTTCATAGGGAAAGCAAAAGCTGTGCATGCTAGCAAATAATAAATAAATAAAAAAAAAAAAAAAAAGAAAAAGAAAAAAGCAAAAAAAAAAGAGGAATTTGTTCACTGCTTCCCGTTGGCAGGCAGATGTCCAACCGCTTCCCAGAGAGCACACCTGACAGTTTAATGGGAAGACAAACGCCACAACCAAGCATGTCCCCGCGCTTTCCCTGAGCTTTTCTTGCTGAGCACAACATCATACGGTATGAAATATCCCTTTGTCCAGTTTGGGTCAACTGTCCCTTCCCAACCTCCTGCCCACCCCAACACATTCGATTGCAAATAGAGTTCCTCTGTCAGTTTATGGAAAGGCCACTACAGTTCTCAGTTTGCTGGGTTTAGAAGAGATATTTAACAATTAAGCAACATTTATTCATGAATTATTTTATTCCAGTTGATTGTGTGGTTTTCTCTAATTTTATTCTCTTTTCCCATTTACCTCCACCCCCACACTCCTTCCTTCCTCTGGCTTCTTTTCAAGTCCTGAATAATTTCACGGAGGCTCTGATGGAGAGAGATGCTCTCTGCATTCATCTGGTGGGCTCTGTTTGAAGGAGGGCTGCAAAGCATGTACCTGGCATGTGCGGAACGATCCCTGCACTTGTGTGAGTGGGAGCTGGAGCTCTATTCCTGTCTCTGTTCCGAAACTCAGCAAAGCTTGTAGAATATTGCACATTAATGAGCACGCTAACAGGAGTCAAAGCAGAGATCAGTATTTACTGGAGCACAGCCCTGGAATTCTCCTTTCCCAGCAGATACCATGCAATCATAGGGCAAAAGTCTACCCCAGATTATTTTTTAGAGGTGAGAGGTCACATAAATATATTGTTGTATTTTCTAATACTTGTATTAAGAAGTACAGAACCTTAGGGTGGCATGTAAAGAGGATTAACCCTTAGCTACTGTTGATTTTAGATTTTATTTCTTATTAACAAACTCGGTTGGGTTTAATGTACCTCTCACTTTAGATTTGTAAGGGACACAGGTTAAAAGATCAATTTACAGCAAAGCATCATCTGCTGTTTGAAGGGCAGGTGCTCGGCTGTTAAGAACTATTACTTACACAGCCGGGCAGCGGCTACTGAACCACACTCCTTGGAATCTTCTGCATGTGAACACCAAGTGGACATTTAAAGAATTATTCATTGGCTCTTGTACTTGGGATTGTATAATCTTGCATTGATAAAACGTGGCTTTTTTCACCTTTTTGTCTAAAAGCCCAAGCACAGATCTACCATTTTCTTTTGGCAGATGAAAGAGAGCACTAAATGTTTAAGGAGCTGGACACAGAAACATGCAGAATTACCGCTAGTTCCCATAAATATTGCAAACTTCAGCACCACCATATATTGGCCTATGACACAGGTTCTGTTATTTTTTTTCCCAGTGGGAATTAAATTCCTAAAGAAAAACAAAACAAAGCAAAACAAAACAAAAAAGCAACTCCTAAAAAAAACCCCAAAAACCCAAACAACAACAACAACCCCCACCAAATCCCAAGCAAAAACCAAACAAACCTTTGGAACTTGTAAAATTAGGCATAGCAGTAATGAAAACTGAAAAGTCCAGGCAAACTCTGGCATGCCTCACAAATGAGATTGCCTGTGCAGTCTTTAATACGATTTTTATAAGCACATTCCATGCAGAATTGTATGGTGAGCTTTAAAACTGGGAAAGCTTCCCCTCACAGTGCACAGAGGAGATGATGCTTTGGTTTGTCCTTAGTGATCAGAATGGATGGTGCCTTTATTCTGCATGACACTTCATCACATTCATCATACAGGATTATTTATTTTCTACAGTACATAAGTATTTTGGAGAAATGACTTTCTCTTTACAGTACTCTCTTTATTCAGAGGAGTTGAGGGGCAGACCAATTTGACATCCTGTTTCATGTATGTGGGTTGTGAATTTGACTTTTTTTGAGTATGCATTAGAACCAGCTATGTTCAAAAGATAGATCATCTCAGCTTCATTTGTATGAGTGAGGAACACGTGAAACCCAGAAACAACATACAGTCAGGGACCCTCCCTAAAAAGCTTTGGTTTTAGAAATGGATCATTTGCCCAGCCTGACAAAGAAATGCCTTTGTAGAAACAGGAATTCCTTTGCTCTTTTCAAATCTTTTCTCTCCTTCACTGGTCCCTATATACTCTTTTCCAGATCTGTAAGAAGCGAGATCCAAGTCCTATAGCAGCGGTCTGCTTTACTGAACAACCTGGATCATTTCTTAAATCTGCTATACACAGAAATATTTGCAAACGTTAACTACTTAGTCCATTCTGCCTCTCAAGCAACCTTCATCCATTATTTTCCCCTCTTATTAATATCATACCATAACTATACAAGCCTGGCAGTGTGTGGCCGTCTCCCCTCCCCAGCCCTTTTTTGTCATTGATCCTTCTTTGCTAGTCCCTTAGAGTAACTGATACACTGGATTGATTGGTTCTGGCAAGGCTTGCAAGGAAAAGTAGTATCTCTTACTAAAACATCTGCATATAATTGGAAAAAGCAGGCAAACTTTCAAGAATACAAGCCCTCCTTGAAGTCTGGAATAAGAGTAGCAAAATTCAGGTTATGTATAGATCAAGAGCACTTATGTCAATTTATTGGATGAGCTGAGAGGAAAATGTAGCTGGCGGTTGTAGAGCAATGGAAGCAGAGATGAGGGAAAGCTCGGGTCACTGTGGGACAGGCGGATATTTAACATTGCCGGGTTGCTCTTGGCACAGCAGCCTCTTACTCCATTCTCCGTGAAGAAGGTCACTGGGTGTTGATGGCATAGCGTGGCTGCCTATGGGTTGGAACTGGTTTAACCCCTGCACTGATACTCCTGGTACTTTAAAGGGAAATCCTAACTTTACATCTATTAACGATATGGGTGTTTGATATTATTCTAGAAATTATGCCATTTTCACTAATCTCTGCGTAGGTCATCACTGTATAATAACAACCAGTTTTGAAACATGTCTGAGATTTTTCCCAACTCATAAAGCAGAAAAGTCCAAATTAATTTAAACAATGGGACATTAAACATGGCTTATGTCTTAAATCTTTTCAAATCCAATGCTATATCTGATCGACCAGATTCTGTTCTCTGTAACATATGTGCAGGGCCAAAATAACTCAGATGACATCACCAAAGTATTCTGAATTCATAGTAGAAGCTCACGGCAGCATCTCTCTCTTTTCCATATAGGTCATGGTGGTGCTGCC
Organism: Falco punctatus; assembly: GCF_963210335.1. Taxonomy (NCBI): domain Eukaryota; kingdom Metazoa; phylum Chordata; class Aves; order Falconiformes; family Falconidae; genus Falco; species Falco punctatus. The sequence continues at coordinate 4,881,333 of NC_137587.1, forward strand.
ATTCTGACTGGGCTCAGACCTTGGTTCACACTCCTGGCTTTCTGCAAGAGCTCTGCAATTTAGGGTTCTCCATCAAACTGTCTAATGTCCAAAACATTGTTACTTCTTGATTTCTCCTTTCTTGGCTGTCACAATTTTTTCTTTACAAATGAGGTTTTGAGATGTTTGCCTCTGAATTCTCTGAATAAATCCTAATTTCTTCAGACCATGACATTAGATGTCCAAATTTGAAAGCCTGCTGCCAAGTTGGAATGACTAAAAGTTACAGCCAGCTACTGGCTTTCTAATTGTTTTGTCATTTCTTTGTCACTGCCATTATTATTTATATTATTATTTACTCCAATTTATGTTACAAAAGACAGTATTAATTATTATCTGTGTTTCTCTCCAGTAACTCAGTGAGTCATTTGATGCATCGAGGCTGAACAGACTACAAGAGGTAACTGTTTGCTTTCATTAAAGCTTTCCCAATGATCTGGTACGATGGATTTCAGCCACCGAACTGAAAACCTGAAGAGCAGCACATACCCTGTACTTTCTTCTAGGCACAGAAACACAAAACAACGGCTAACACATCAAAAAGCACAGAACAACTTTCGTGCCCTGGTAGCGTTACAGATTTCTGAAGCAACATGCCATCCATCCAAACATTCCTTTTATAGCTTTTCGTGAGTTCAGTGTAGGTTTTGTGTCGTTTTGCAAAGAACAAGTGTGGGCAGGTGCTGTGCACTTTTCTCTTCATGGCCCTGCAGATGCTTTGAAGCTTTCCTTTCATGGAACCTCACAACAGCACGCTGTAGTGCTGTGAACACCTGGCAATTAATTAAAGCCATGAGGTTCTGTTCTTGACATGAACCACTCTCGTACTCAGCCCCACAGAACTGAAAGCCCACATGTTGGATTATTGCATCTCTTCCAGGGACAGTTCAGTGCCATCGCCGTTGTTCAGCCAGGCTGATGTTTGCCCCTCCCTGAATGATGGGAAAATTCATCCTCACCTGAAGGTCTCTCACCGTTGCCTATTCACCCTTGAAGGCCGTGAACCTTGGCTAGAGGTCTCTTGCTTCAGTTTCCAGGCAGATTTCAGGCTTTTTACTAGCAGGTATAACTCAAATTCTTCACATTCCGTTCTGTATCACTGACAGCTAAAGTCTTTAACTTACAGTTAGTGATGAATCAAACAATAATTTCACATAGGAAAGGGCACCGGTTATCTTAATACCTTATTCCATGACAGTAATGTTTCACCTAATGCACTGTGATGGCACAATCACCATTACACACCTTGCTAAAACATTAATTGAACTTGCTTTTGTGATTAATATATATGAATTATTAGATCAGTTTAAGGAAAAGAGCTGAACATTCTAAAAAAGCATATACAGCAGAATAATACTAATTTTATATTTTACTAATCTGTGCACTTTGCAGTGTGCACACATAAAAATGAATGATCTTTTCCCAAAGAAATATTTAAGGCAAGAACAGTTGTGACATATCCTACATAGTGATTTTTTCAAAAATAATAAGCTCCGTCATTCTTTGCACTGTATTAGTAATGCAAATTAAATTATGCTTTACAAAATATTTATGTTCCATTACACTGGAAATTGTACAGTTTGTTGATATTATTGTGTTTGTTTCCTTACCTACTAATACACAGGATTAAGTAATTTCCTTTGTTTATTTCTGCCATTAGTGAGTTAGCAACACTGTCTCATACTGCTGTAAGAGACAAAAACCTTAGTGTACAGGTCTGATACTCTTTCAAACAAAGCTGCTGGACACAGTGTAAACGTTTGTTTGCTTTGTTTGTTGGCTTCAAAGAATGATGGAAATCCAGCTAGCCATCTCCTAATTGCAGTGTGAAGAGATTTTGGTACACAATATTATGCAAAAAAAAATATATTTACAATATTTCATAGGGAAAATAATTCCCCACCCCCCACCCCCAATTACTGCCATTATCAGAAAGCTAATCAGGGAGTCTTATTCTTCCAAAATGTCTCAATGTGGAAATCTAGGAAGAATTGAATAAAATAATTTTTAAAAAGCTTAAGTGCTCACCTACTCGACTGTGTTTCTTTTAATTTATGGCTAACTGAAAGGCAGAACTACCCCCCCAAAAACAAGTTGCTGAGCACCCTCAAGTTCCTAGCAACTTTGTCATCAGATGGATTTACTCAGCCTCAGTTGGGATCACTGCCGAGCGCTGTGGAGTATCCCGAGCCCACTGATCACCAGTTCACAGGTGACCAACGTGAAATTTAATTGTACCAGAAACCATGTTTTCTCCAGCCACTCTGTTTCTAAACTGAACTGTGTGCCATCAGGCAATGATGAGAGCAGAGGGATTGATCTCTCCTGCCATGATAAGCCTATTTTTGTCTTCAACCACACCTTTGTCGTGGAGGAGACACTCTAAGCTGTCTGCTGCTTGTTTGGCCATGTATACCCCGAAGAAGCTTCTCCCAGCAGCTTCCAGGAGCAACCTGGGTGTGCTCGGGTAAAACTCATGAAAATGTTTCATAATAATCTTTGGCACAAACAAATCTTTTAATGGGACAAGTGACCCGTTCCTACCCCCACAGCTTTTAATAGCTGGTCCTCTCCACAAACAAGGTGCTGGGGTAAATTGGCACGTGCTGACCTGAACTGGGGGACAACGGCTGCAATCTGTCTGCAAAAATCCTGGTAGGCTGTACAGAGGCTCCAGTGGCAATCACGGAAAGAAAGGGGAGTTAAACAAGAGCCACTAGATCTTGTGCTTCTTTCCTCCCCCCATGCTCTGTTTGTTTAACCAGCAGGGTAGCACCAGGTGGATGCTGGCATTGGTGTACAGGGCTTTCATGGAGATTGATGTTCACAGCAACAGCTGAGTTCATTTACAATGCCCTTCTCTGAAAGCCTCACTGAATGGATTCCTAAAGACAGCAATTTACTGTCTGAATTTTCCTCTTTTATTATATTCCACCACCAAAATAACTATTCTTATCTGATGACTTAAGTACCCTTGCTCAAAGGTGCTTATACACTTTCAAACTCCGTTAGTCAGAAAAAGGAGAGAAGGAAGAATTATGACTGAGCTGTCTTTGAATAATTGCCATGGTCTTGCTGTCCTGTAACTACTGGAAAGTGTTGCATTCTCTTACTGTTACTGGGAGGGGTGAACAGCAAAGTTCTTGAAAACTTGAAAGAAAAGAGTACAGCTTTTGGTGAGATCAATCTACCATGTATTCTCTACCATATCCTTTCCTATTTAATGAGTGCGAGTCCAGCAACCTGAGGAGCAACGCTGGATGCTGTTTACGTCACTGAAGAATTAAAAAGTTGCAACACTTCATAGAAACTCAATATTTGCTTGCGCTGAGATAGCATGGGCTAGCCAGACTTTAGAATGATTTTTGACCTTCAGTCCCGGCTGTGAGGTGAGCACATATTCCTTCGTTCAGTTTGCAGATGGATAAAACCGACAGAGCTGAACAGTTTATTGTTTGCAACAGTCAAGCTTCAAATGCTTAAACTGTGAAAAAATCCCACACCGAACAAACCCAGACCCCAACAAAAAACATTCTATAAACTACAAACCCTTATTACTGACAATTTACACCTTTGATGAGATGGGTGGTGGGTTAGATGCTAGAGTAGGGGATCAGAAATGTGTTCTTATACTCTTAAAACAGCATCTGGAAATAAGGATAATTGACATGGACCGGCTTCTGGATCTCCAAGGGTCTCGTAAGCAACTAAACAGATATTCACTAAGGAACCAAACCAAAGTTTGTTGAAAGTATTGAGAGTTTTCCCACTAACATTACATTTGGGATCAGGTTTTTGAAAAGCTCTCTCAATTTAATAGCAATCCTACCGCCCCATCCAATATTTAAGTTACAAAGCACTTCCTAAGAGTTTGTACATAGTACCTTCAGTCACCAGAAGGTTTCATCTTGTCCACATTTTTGTTTCAAGTTTCTGTCTTTTAATTTCACTCGTTTAAATATTAAGAAATTAAAAATCTAGAGAGGGGAAAGGAGTTCTAGGAAAAATAGGCAGCATGCTGCTGTTTAAACCTTATGAAGCTTCACCCTATAGCCGAGACTGGCCAAATATGGTGCATATTAGGCCATTTTTTTGCCTGTATTCCAGGAGAGAGATGCTCATTATAGTTTTTTTTCCAGCTAGAAATTGCAGTGAATTGTTGTGAGTAACTTTTAGAAGTACCAAGAATCTGGGTGAATTTCCCAACAAAAGTGATCTAAAAATCTCCATTGTAGGTGGATCTGCAGCTTAATAGCACTTTTTTTTTTTTTTTTTTTCAATGTGAAGAAAAAGGTACAGAAAAAGTGCGAGACATCTCTGTATCCAAGGATGATCCCGTTAAAAAGGGAATCTTCAAAGTCTAATGATCTTCTATTGTCAGCACTGTACTCTGTGTGAGCCTCTATTTTACTGCCACCTCCAGGTTTTAGCTTCCTATGAAAGTGAAAATATGAAGAGGAAGGATCTCTTTCCACTGTATAATTTCCCTGGCTTTCCTTTCAGGGTAACTTGTGTGTTGATTTTATTTTTTTTTTATTTTTTTTTTTTACATTCAAGACCTTGGCTTCCTTTTTCTCCTCCTTGACCCAAGCTGAGACATGGATATTAATAACAGAAGGAAATTTGCTTTGCTTTTGCTGGTGCATATATAGAAGAGGTCAGCCTTATAAGCAAACAGTCCATCCACTTTAACTGGTGTCAATGCCCTCCTCCTCCAGAAAAATAAAAAATCTAACCCTAAAATTACAAAAGACAGAAGTAACTCGTCTCACGTCATAAGCACTAGGCAAATATAAGAGAAGGGCAGAGTATTTAGCAGCTTCAAAAAAATCCTCTCTTCTAATCCTGGTAGCACAGATGCATATCCTAAATAGTCAGAAAATCAAATATTGTTCCTGTTAATGTTTTGTTAAGCAATGTTGACAACAATACACATTTGGCCAACTCAGAAATAGAGCATGCCTTGTCCTTTGAATTGTGGATGATTTGCACTATGATAAGAATGACAACAATTAGAGAATTTGCCTGCATCTGCCAACAGAACAGATGGCTTTATAGTTGGAGGACAATGGAGAAAAAAGAAAAGAAATGTACAAATGAAATCCAAAATAACAAAGAAATCTTAACTAGATGCTGGTACACAGGGTAGTAAAGAACTTGATTTGAAAATATTGCAGTAACAGGGGAAGGAAGGAGACTGAAATGGATTTGAGATGCTTTCTGAGGAATGTATGGGAAGTGGATGACCATGCTTCCAGCACATTAAATCACATATATTCCTTAGCCCTCTGCTGGATTCCACTGCTCAGGGTTATATTGGTGTAGTTCAGTCAGTGCTAATGCCTGTGCTGAAGTTAAGGTTTTGATCATGACAGGCATATGAAGATGCCCAAAATGTGGAAAGTTTACTTGCAGAAACAGATCTTAGAGAGTAAATACTGCCACAGTTGTCAAAAAGATGATTGAAATAGTTACTACAGTCATGGTTTCGAACAGCTGAAAAAGCTAAATACACAAGCATAGTTCCATTTCTTCTATCCTTATACTTCAGTGGCTAGCTACTCAGATAGTCAATGGCAGAGAGCATATGCATAGTTTTCCAAGAGCAGAAACCGGTTTTCTACCACATCTCTGATAGATGCTTTACCACAAGAATATACCCTTGCTCAATCCATTTTAGAATCTAGGAAGCAAGCAGATTTCTGGGTGTATATGAAGAGCAAGACACAGGGAAGTATATGATACAGTATTAAGCAGCATGGAAGACAGATGCCATAGCACATCAGTAATTGAAATGATGTCTTTATTTATGTATTTATTATTTTATTATTGTAAAAGCACTGGAACAAAAAGAAATTTCAGGAAAAAGATGTTATTGATAGAATGAAATAGATCTGCAGAAGTCCACAGTGACCTCTTGCCCCATACAACCGTCAGCACAGAAAAAAAAGAGCACAAATGTCCTATTTGAAAATGAAATTAATTGAATGTAGCAGCATAGCCAAATAGAACTGGGACTTGGCTTCAACGGTAAACAAAAGACAATAGGAAAGGTGACTATCAGCTAAGAGATAACATGAAAGAAAACTGTGCTAAGAGAAAAGAAGGGATTCTTAATGATCCAGTAAGGAAAGAGCTGATAAAATGCATCTCTGATTGACAGCAATTCCCTGTGGTTCAAGGTACACAGCAAGTGAGAGGGGGACAAACCATGTGTTAATACAGCCAAGTTGTTCAACCTAAGGGATTGTCCTTTCAGGACAAAATCATAGCTAGTGAAATTTGGGACAAGTGTTACTTGATCAGTATCTTCTGAATCCCTTATCCATTGTAGCATCAAACCCATATTTGGCCCAGTGATGCAGTTTGAGTCCAAATCAGTTTGCCTCACACGGGGCACCAATTGTTGCAACACAAACAAACTAGCAAGATGCAACAAGGCTTCACCCTCAGTCAAACTCTACTGTCCATGCAGTTTCTCCATCCTCCAGACCACACTCCTCCTTGTCTCAGTCTCATCCAGGTCTCACTTCATCCAAACTCCTCCTCTCTCCCACCCTCCTCAGAGCTATTTAACCACCTTGCCGTAGGATCGCAGCTGCACATCTTCAAAGCAAGGCCACAGCTGCATATTATCCATGTAAATCAACCCACTGTCTTCATTCCTCTACAGCCCAAAGTATTTTACCTTTATTAGTATTTATTTTAGGCAATATTTGTCCTTTTGCTGGCAACCTGTAAGTCTTGCCACCTGTAAGAACTTATAAATCCAGTTTATTCTCTTGGACTGCATTCATTAAGGTCTGACCACTTCATGTGTGCACACTATCTCATGGAAGCATAGAATCAAAGAAGGGTTTGGGCTGGTAGAGACCTTCAAGACCATCCAGTTCCCACCCCCCACCACAGGCAGGGACACCTTCCACCAGCCCAGGTTGCCCCCAGCCCCGTCCAGCCTGGCCTGGGACACTGCCAGGGATGGGGCACCCACAGCTGCTCTGGGCAGCCTCTGCCTGTGCCTCGCCACCCTCACAGTAAAGAATTCCTTCCTAGATATATATAAACCTACCCTCTTTCAGCTTAAAGCCATTCCCCCTTGTCCTATCACTACAAGCCCTACTAGAAAGTATGTCCCCATCTTTCTTATAAGCCATCTTTCAGTATGGAAAGGGGGAAATTAATCTCATCTGACTTCACCCTTCCAGCCTTTTCCATATGACAGCAAAGGATTTTTACTGAAGAGGGAGGATTTAACACTGATGATTGCTTCCTGTGAATTCCTCCATGAAGTGTTTTTTCCTATTTAGCTACATATTCAGATGTAAATGAATCATACTTTGTGGCACCAGACCCCCTCACAGAAGCTAAAAATAAATACACATTTTCCAGACAGAAGTCCTGGGACTTAATGGTACAGATTTTATTTGCTTAATTTTCCATTTCTTATTGTTATTCCTTATTTTTGTCTCTCTCTGTATCTTTCTTTTTTAGTTAATGAATTTTATTTTATACTGGAAAATGTATCTTTGAGAAATTTTAAACGGAAGAAATGGGTCTCGCAATTTGTTTTGAACATTTTGATTCTTTTTGCGGACATTTCTGTCTCCAATCGGATGAGAGCTGCAATAGCTTACCCTTATTTCTACAGAAGCTCTATTCCTTGCTTTTATGACTGTCATCTTCAAAGTAGACAATTTCATCATATATTCTTCAAGAAATTGCCAGTAAGGAGAAAAGACAAGAGAGAGAAATTGTCTAAACTAGCTGTTGTATTACTGAATGAATGCATTGGTTCTGTTTAATGTTAAACTGTTCGTGAGTGACTACAGTGGTTACAAAAAATACATTGAAAGCCATAAAGGGGTGGTCAGCGAAGAGGTGAAGTCACAGTCGTCTGTCCCAAAGCCAAAGGGAAGAAGTGAGATGAACTTGGGAAGGGATCAAAGAGCTGAGAACCATGACCTTCCACATCTCAGGTTTATAATACGGCAGGGTGAGCTCTGATGGGGCTTGTAACTTGTTCTTTAAAACCAAGTTAGGGATGGTTAAATGCTTACAGCAGCCAATGAAATCCATGCATATCTCTTTCACTAACTGGAAGTGTGCTCTATACAGGAGGCATCAGATGCTCCACAGTTAGGTATGAATTACGGGGTCTCTGAACTTAGGCAACCAACAGGGGATGTGAATTGCTACAAATCAAAAACCCTAAAACCTCAGCAACAGCAACTTTCCTATCCAGTGAAAACTGTCGTTCAGTGGGGCTGATAGTCCTCTAATTATATATATAAAAAAATAATAAATATATATTTTTCTCTGTGATAAAGCACAGCTATTGAAAAACACTCTGCCTAGTAAGAGCCCATTCAGACATACGTGCATCCCTGTTCCCTTAATATTCCCCTTTAATTCATATCTCGCAAAAAGACGTTATCATAACTGATGTTTTAAATCTGAAATCTCCGTGTTCAGCCATCTGAATTACTACATAAAATTTATCACTGGAAATAGAAGAACATTATCATATTGATGTGAGGTGAAAAGTTCTACAGTTAGAAGGTATTTCCAGCATTTCTTTGGTTTCACACTGTGCTCTTTTTTTACATTTAAAAGAACAAAAAGACTGAACTCATTCTGAAGAGATGCAAGTAGAAGTGTTTATATAACAATCTGGAGACTGTGAACATGTTTAGTCACATTCTGATCCCCATTACATATGTGTAATACTGCAGAATGTCAATTAAGTTGAATTAGGAGCAGAATCTGTCTCAGACATTTTTTTTTAAAGTGTTGTTTTCAGAGATCAAATAAACAGTACAGTTATACAGTTTGAATTAAATGTCTCTTTCCAATAGGTAAGGTGAATAAAATCATTACTGTATCTTTAATATATCATAGATGTTCAGATCCTACAGCTCATATACCATGAGTATAATGGAAACTTGAACATAGTCTACCTACAAATTCCATCCACCTTTGTTGCCATAAAAATAGTGGGTACCCTGTATGCTTACTACTGGCCGCATGACATCCCCAAAGGCCCATGTAACATATTTACACATACATTCACTGTCAGAGCACCAAAGGGGTGATGTGCTTACCCAGTGAGTAGCAGCACCAGTACACTTCAGCCCAAACTGAAAGATAACACCCCTTACCCATTTTTTTGCCTTTCATCCCTGATAAATCCAAAAGCTATCAAGAAGCTGCTGCAACTCACTACAATTATTTTTCCTTTAGTTTTGATTTAGCATTGTGTATATATATATATATATATATACATGTAAAGAGAGACTGTATTTTTTGTGTACTGAATATATGTTTGCATATGTTACCCATTTCTAACTCGTTATCTCTCTCCCTGAATCTATACACATACTGGCATGTGTATGTAATAGCAATCACATATTATGTTTCCATTCTTTTTTTCTGGGGGGTTGTACAAACATCAGAATAATTAAAAGTCTGATTTTGATGACTGAAAAGAATCTGATATCTGAAAATACACTCACCTGAAAAATATGTCTATTAACAAACTACTGGAGGTTAACTGTCCACTGGAGTCTCAAGAATACACCTTTATTTTCTTTAAGGAAAATCTCTCTCTCTTAAAGGTCAAGTGTTAAATGGCTAATGGCATTGATTTATAGCTAATAGTCACTTCATTTCTGTTATGGGAACTCTGAGGACAGGCTTGGTCTCCAGGCTGTGATAAAATGTAGGTTAAGTATGCCATTTATTATTTGCCCCTTTGTGATTAATTGATCATTTGGAATGTTGATTACTTAACCATCCAAAATATTAATCAGCAGCCAGCCAATCAATAGCCCTAAATTGGTTTAATACCAGTGACCAGGTGGCCACTGAAAGGAATAAATCTGTTCAATTAAAGAGCTGACTTTAGATTTCGCTGTCAAATACTTGCTGTTAACCTCGCCTCGCTACTTGCTGCTGAAAACTCAGCACCGATCTGGCATTCCACCAAAACCAGCCCTCTGAAGTGCCGGATTCAGGACTTTTGCTCAGCAAATGCCTGCACTGCTTCAAAATCCAAGGGAAATTCCGCATGGCCCAGGCAATGGTTTGTAACGCCCTCACAAGATCTGCTCTATGCAAATAATTGCACCTGTAGCTCCCTGGGAGCCGGCTGATCGATGTGATAATTCAAAGTCAGGCTGCAATGGTAGCCCCGCTCACTGCTGCTCTGTAAGGAAATCCATTAACGCACAATTAAGTGTCCAAAGAGATTCCGTCTATATCATCTTTATGATCCTTGATGAAAGAAATCCCCTGCTCCAAACTGGTGTGCTTCCTTTTCACTTTGCTAGTGAATACTGGGAAAAATATCCTCTTATTCTAGGCTCAGCGTAACTGGGAACACAGTTTTGCCCAGCTGGCTCTGTAGACTGCAGATTTAGTGGTGCTTAGTGATCAATGAATTGCTGCTGCAGCAATTGTGTTCTCATATCTATTGCAAAATAGCACCCAACCGCTGTGTGCCTTAGTTTACCCAATAAGAAAGTATTTTTATCTTGATGTTACTGATGCAGTTTTTTGTAATGGTATTTTCCGGAGTTAAGAAACACGTCCTGAACTTGCCTAATTATTGATCAACACAGTAGAATTAATGATAATATGTTGTGTGCTTTAGCTCCTTGGAGCATCCTGTGTGTATTAAACTACAATATTTTACTGCATGACCTAGTCACCTTCAGGAAGAGGTAAAGACTCTTAAGAAAGGAACGCATGAGCAGTCAGGCTGCAATCTGCTGCTACTTTAATTTTCACTTTAATTTTCCAGATGAAAAATAAAAATGACAGAAGATAGTCTAAAACAACCATATCACCAGTCTGTCCTGATCAGCCCAGGGCTACAAGAAAAAGCCTAGTAATGGAGAGATGACGTCGCTGGGTGACGCAGCAACCATCTGCAACCCTAACCTGGAGGAGTTAGATCATTTCGATCAAATCCAGTCATGTAACAGTTAATAACAATCCATGGGGAAAGCTCGACTAGCACTTGTTTCTACTCTTCGAGCACAAATTATGCGCTGTTACTCATCTACTGTCATCAGCAACCAAGTTTCCTACTGAGTTTTAAAACCTTCACTTATATTTTAAGTACCACATGGTTGGCTACTGGATTGTATGAAATCAAATATTATGGTCCTCATGGCGAAATGCTAACAGAATCAGTTTTTTGACATTCCCACTCAAGCTATCTGGCAATTAAGGTCCACATTAATTTATTTTCTAGATGTCCTCAGTTATAGAAATTTCCACAATTAAGCAGTTCATCAGCATTTCTTTGTGTCCACTTTGCTCGGTTTGTGAGAAAAGCTGGAAGAAAAGCTGGGAAAAATAACCCTCTTTCAGGGGCAGGGCAAGTTCACAACAGCACACTCATTAAATATATCTTTCTTAAGTATTTGTAGAGATAACTTGGCCATTCATCTCCTTAAGTAAACTCTGATACATTTGTTAGCATATCCTAATGAGTGTGAATTAGACAAAAGATAGAAAAGAATTCTAAATGTTAAGTAATGTCTATGGAGTCTTAGGAAACAAAATTTCAGTACATGGTAAAACTGCAGGTAGAGCAACTCTGCTATGATAATTCGAAGCAAGCCACTCACGAACGGAAAGGATGCTTCTCAGGTCACTCCAAAGCAAAGGAGAATATTCTGTTTCTCTTAAGGGCTGACATTGAAGGTAATATATTATTTATGGTAGTATGTTATATTACCTGTCCAACTACCTTTAGTTTTTCCATTTGGAGTGCTGTATTTATGCAGACATCCTGTTCAGTTACTCACATTAATTTTGTTATACCTCTTTAACTTTTTTTGTATTTAAGATGTGCTATGTTTATGGCCATGTGGAAAGGTGCAGGAGAGTGGAGTGTTAAAAAGAACAACTAAACTGATTATTGTTCACACTAAGTATGAACTATAGCTAAGTATCAATGAATGAAATCTTAGACCTAAAGAAATCCATAGAAAACCTAGGTTGAATAAGCTTTGGACATTATTTCTCCCAAAAATATGGTTAATATTATGGACAGAAACAAAGATATGCAAATATTATTTTTGTCAGAACTGATGGAAAGCTTAGTACTTATGAACAGTTTTTGAAGTGCCCGTTTGACCCTGCACAGTTCTTAAATAATTTCTGTAATTAGCTTGATTTCCATGCAGTTATTAATGATTTGTAAGGATTTAAAAAAGTAGGCAGTAAAAAGATCATCTATTACTTAAAAAAATAATGTCTTGACAATTTTCTATTTATTTTTTTAATATTACCATGTTTATTTTCATCAATAGGGAAAACAAGCAAAAATACAAAGAAAGGAACAACCACCAGGTCCTAATTATGATTATTGTGTGGTCATTCATTTTTTCCCCTACAGTATTAAAACAGCAAGGGTAATCGATGATGAAAAGAACTAATGGTATAGACACAAACAATAATATTGCATGAGTGCCAACACTCACTTTTGGTTTTGATTAGATTGTGACCAGCTGCCCACCTTGGTGTGGGAGACATGCAGGACTTCACTGCAGCAGCAGGGAAACCTGTGACCTGATGTGGAAAGCAATCGCCTTCCCACTTTCATGAAATTCATGATCAAGTGATTAAATCCATGTTTGGGCACACAGGACTCACTTTCCTTTTCATTGATTTGTGTACACTCTCAGACAAGTTGCTTTCCTCACTATGTCATTGTGAACTATATAAATTTTCATGTAAAACAGGAAAAAAAAACCAACCCCCTCTTCTCAAAACAAACAACCCCCCTGCCAAGCACCACAGGATGACTCCTGTCTGTGAGACTGATAATGGAAAAAGGAACATTAACGTTTATGGGAAGCATATTGCTTCCCAAGTCATATCTCAACTCATCTTCAGCATTCCCAAGAAATAGAGCTTCATACCTAAGAAAAGAAAGAAAGAACCTATGACGCACATACCTAAGGAAGAATCTATGATGCAGTATTATGAGAAAAATACAAGAGAGATCCTTGTGGTTGCTTATCGGTATTCAGTTGCCCTAAAAATGGCTATAAATGAAAAAGCCATAATTAATTAATGAACGTCCTGTGCTTAAAACCAAACTTCTTGAAGGCTTGTTGTAAGAGGCATGCTGTAGTCCGAGCATCGGCTTGTTCCTGGAGCAAACCAATAATTTTAATAGCTGACAGTACTGGGCAAGAAAAATAAGTAGATTTAGTGTTAGTACCCTCTGTATTCTTCAGTATAATGCTGTTTCTTCAGAGATCAATGCTTCATGTTTCAAAACTTTTCAGATCAGTTGTTTCAAGATTGATACATGGATAGTCCTGATTTGGCTTCAGAGGATCATTGTCTCCTTTCTAGAGCACAGCACATGAGTTTTTGGAAAATGCAGGGTTTAACTTCTGACAAGTTGGAGATCCCAAGTAATTCTCATGAGTAGTCTGTGTTTGTATTAGGAAGAAAGAAACTGTCTTTACTTGATGTTTTTTGGACTGGTCCCACCCCCCCACCCCCCCCCCACCCCCCTTTTCCTCTATACCACAGGAATATGAAGGCTCAGTCTGAAACTTATCAGGTTTTACAAGATTTTTGCGGAGAAATTTTGTTTGGAGTCAAAACTTAGTTTATGGACAAAATGCATAAGCACAAAACTGGAGTTTCTAATTGAACTTTAAAAATACCTATGTACTATGACACTCTCGCAGGAAAGCTGAATGTTAAGGATATAGGAAAGCTGAGGTTCAAGCCCCTCCTGTTCTTAACTCACAGTGGATTTGAACCAGAATGTCTCACATCAGAAGCTGGTATCTTTACATCTTGTCTTTTCTGAGGCATCATTTTCATACAGTCCTTATTTTTCTCTCGGAGCATAAATAGAAAATATTTTGGCAATATTTCCTTTTTTCACATATGCATCTTTAGTAGCTGTGAAAACAATAAGGGTTTTTTCCCCTTCAGTTTAGACTTTCCGAGTTATCCTTGCATCTGTGTCATTCAATCTCTGTTATTTAAAACAATCAAACAACAGAATAATCTGGCCTAGGATTTCTTGTAATTTGTGTCCATGACGAACCAATGTTCCAAGGTGGCTTCAGAGTTCTGTTGACTACATGGGTTGAGATCCCCACCACAGACATTCCAGATTCAAAGCTAGCATTAAGCCTCTGTGAAGGACAGGTACCACCAACCCTGCTCCCCATTTTCTGCCAGTCTTTTGGTCATGTTGAACTGTGGACTCCAGGGTGGAGAATACCCAGACTCACTGGGGTCTAATTTCGTTAGAGATCGGTATTAATAATAAGCAAATATAAAACATCATTAACAACATGCAGTGTAGTGACATTGTATCTGTTTATGCCCATCAGGTCCATGATACATCATTTCCAAGCAAAAAAACTGTGTGAAATAGTAAGTACTGCTTTTGGTTTTAGTGGAAAACTGTGGAAAATATTGGCTGCATTGACGTCAATTATTAGGAAACAAAAATAAAAGTTTTTATGGTTTTCAACTGTTTCTGCACTACATGTTGGCTGACTAAAATGATAATGTCTGGGAGCAGCTACAGAAAGGCACAGAGACTCATTTGGTATAGCTCTGTTATTATGCAGCAAATGAGAATGTGATGTGAATGTACTTTGAGATTAAATGGTGATATGGTCAGTTGCTGGAACATAGGCAGGCATGACACTGATTCCATAGAGAATCATAAAAAAGATCATTTTCATAAAATGAAATAGGATCTAAACCAAGACTTTTACTCACTATTATCCTTTTCAAATTTAGGAGAGCAAGTAAGTGCTGCAACAGCTCAGGATTCTGAAATGCAGCACTCGGTGGTGCGCAGATGGCCTTCTGTCTGCTGCAGACACTAACATGCCCCTGTAGACAACTCCGAATGGTTCTCCAGCTACAGGCTCATATGTCCCACATGATATATCAGCTCTTCAGGAATCCACGCAGACTTCATACCTCTCCTGGTTCTCTCAGATAAATGATGGCCAGATGTCACTGTCATAAACCCACCAATGGTATCCAATACTAAAGAATTCTGCGCTCCTATGTGTATCTTCAAATCCCAGGAATTTCCCAGCCAGTGGAAATTTTCTAGGGATAATGAAAGCAATCATTGGCATTTGAAATAAATTGTTGTTAAAACAGGTTTTAATATACATTTTTATATTTAAAACATATTCAGAAAAATGAATGTGAAGTGGATGCAATATGAGAGCAGCCAGATACCGATGACACCGCAATGATCAATACGTCACAGAGCTTAAGGACCATTTATTGAATACTCTCAATAACAACAATAACCAAAATGATGATTATTAAACTTTTATTCTTTTATTCCCTTTGTAAAATAAGTCCTTGGCCTTGACCATATAATAATATAATATAATATGTCCCTGACCATGCATTTAGCAGGTTGGAATAGAAAAATAAACAAGGTCAGTCAGGTGAGAGACACAGATGAATGGGATACAGAGCTTCAATCTCTTCTTGGCCTACTCAGAGTAAATGATATGGCATGTGAGAAATCCAAGAGGTCTTACTAGCAAAAGTGTCATTGAGCTGTTGAGCATCTGATGCTGAAAAACACTGCAGAAAAGTTAAACGTATAAACCAGAGAGGTAATTACTTAACAGCAATACAAAGGCTACTCCCAAGACAACAGGTAGCTAAAAAAAGCAGGAAAGAGGATATTCATATTGAACTGAAGCGCAGCAGAAAGAAGCCTGCAAAATGGGAGGTATAGTTCCTGGTCACCTGGTGTGAGGATCTGACCTACAAAGCTGTTAATTGATAGAGTGATCAGGTAGACAGCTAAAGTTTTAATTGCTCTGATGCCACACATGCTTTGTGAAAAAATTCCTGGCTTGACAGACGGACTATATTTTTGTGTCATTTGATCTTAAGGGATCATGTCTAAACTTCTAGCTGAGGACCTTCTAAAGCTCTACAATTTTCAGTTTCTAGAGGAAAATATGTAGGCACATTCAACAGAAGCTATGGGAGGCACACCAAATAGTGATGACCCACTGTGCTAAATGACAGGCAGAAGAGATTACTTACCTGCTGCTACCACTCGGTAACAACAAGAACCCTCCGTTCATGCAGAAGTGTTAGAGCATCAGAATGAAATACACTGTAAAGGCACCAAACGTTCAGCCAGTCCAGGGATCACCCACACAGAAATTATGGTGAGCAAGCAAGGAAAGCGAGCAAGTGATCAATAATCTAGACTAACATCTAAGGTACCAATACACAAATAATCAGAAAGTACAAATCAAAATAGTAATAAACCCAACTGGTACAGATCACTGAACAGAGTAAGTTAATGTTACCAGATTGCTTCACTAGAGAGGCATGTGCAAAACTGAAGTAAACCCTGTGAGTAATGAACTCATGCTTAAATCCGAAAATGAACAACTGTGTAATCAATGTGACAACAACGAGCCAACAATGAGTCAACAGGAGTGAATCTTTCCGTTCCAGTGTGCCAAATAGCAGGAGATTTAGAAAAAGATAGTTTTTGTTAAACTAATACTATATAATATTGTCTATATCTATTTTTATATTAATTTGCTACTTCCTCTAAAAGCAATTAGGAGCTGCCATTCCTTACCCTGGGAGGTGAGAAAGGAATGTCTGAGTTGCAGCAATTTCCCACCGTGTTATAACCTGGGATTCAGCAGCACACTGCTCTCCCTTGGTGTTTCTCTGTGATTTTTTGGCAAGCCACTTAATCCTTCAAACCCAAGGTAAAGTAAGAATAATACAACTTTTACGATCTGTTTGTAGTTCAAAGATAACAGGTCTGTCCTACGTACTGGCATGAAGATATTTAAGGCTGAATGTTCTGAAGAAGAACTAGCATGCAACCACGGTACCTGACACCTATGGTAAAAGGTCAAAAATGCCATTTATGAGGGGAAATATGCTGATATTTGGTAACACAGAAGGGCAGCCTTGGAACATATTTGCATGTTTTGTGCATGTTTAATTTGTTAAACCATGTTAACATTGGTGTTAAATGGGGAATTGTACCTTTGAGTAGAGATAGGTTTGCAGTTTTGAACATGTATAGAAATCTAGGCTGGCTCTGCCAGAATGTTCCTGGGGTGAGGGGTTTCCTTAATCCAAGGCAATGGCTTTTAGTATTATGTTAAAATGTTCAAGCCCAAAATAAGATGTTAAGAAACCTAGTGCAAGAGCCTCCTGGGAGCGGGGACATATGAAACAATTCAGTCTTTTGTGAGCTGAGCAATTGCTCAGTTCATCACGTGATACACTCTTTTCCAAGAGCTGAAATAACAAAACCTGGGCTGATCCGTGGGAGTTATTTACACTGGTTTTTGCTGGTGGGCACAGCTAGAGGGAGAGGCCAGGGCAGCGAGGAGCAGCTAACAAACCCAAGTCACAGCCCCATAGCACCTCAACTTCATTCCAACCTTAGTACCAGCAAGACTTAAACACGAGTGAAGGAAGGCTATTGCAAGAGGAGGAACACGACCAACTGGCCTTGCAGTGGCTTCCTGGAGATGGAGATTATAAATCGGTTTAGTTTTGTTGTGGAAATCAGGTGTTCTTCTCTAGTAGGCTTTCTGGTTAGAGCGTTTTTTTTTCTCTCTTAATATTGTTTAACAAACCACTTGGATCCTACCTGAGACATAGGTAAAGGAGCTCACTGGAAGCCTCAATTTTAATACCATTTCCCCAAGTTCAGAGAATTTTGCCAGAACTTTGAGCCAGGTTTTTTTACAGTGACCTTTAATTTCAGCCCAGCCCTTGCTGCCGCCTCTAGAGTCAGACAAGAACAAAGGCTTGGACAGAACAGCAACATACCACTGGCTTAGCAAAAATCATACTATTGAATGCCAAAATGCGCATAACAACATCTGCATTTCCTTGGTCATGCCCCACCTTGCCGATTCTGATGTGTCTTCACTTCCCCCACGCTGCCGTAGCACCTGAAGTGCATCTGGTGGAAAAGTCCCCGTGGAAATAACTGGGGAGGTCAGGCTGACCCTGGGAGCCTGGGTATATATGTACCACTGCTGGGTGTATATATACACCACTGCTGGGTAGAGATATATCTATATATCTATATGCCACTGCTGGGTGTAGCCAGCAGCCTGAGGAGAGGCAGGGCAAGCAAACCTCCTGCAAAGGGGTTCAGGGTGACATTGACTTTCCTCTGAACTGCTTTATTCCTGAGCAGTTAACAATATTGCAGCTCCATCTCTACAGTGGCTTTTCAATGAGTGAAATAAACAACTCAGGAGCACTGAAAATCAAATTTGCATCCTTTGATAAGTGCTAAGAAAAAAGCACTAGAATTTATTGGTGGTCTGGTGAAAAGCCTTCCTTTCCATCCCCGATACAGAGTAGAGACACAAAGTTAAGAAAAGCTGACTAGGAAAATGATTTCACAAGGAGGAAAATAGCTGTCGGCAACATAAAATATCTTTTCTTGTCTACAGATTCACTGCTTCCATTCTCTTCGGGGGCAATATAAAAGAAATTGAGAGCACCGTCTACTAGAAAAGGAGGAGTCCGGCGAACTGCCACACTGCCTGATGTATTTTCCTTCTCACCTCAGGACTGTCTACTACATAATTGGCAATAAATTGTTATTACTTCCCACTATGGCAAATCCCTTTGTGGCTTTTATATAGTTTGGATAGACTACGGCTCAGACAGAGAGGGAATAAAAAAAAATACAAGCGGAGTGCCTAAGTGCTATCAATAAGAAAAGAATATTAGAGACGATAATGTAAGGCCTGAAAAGGGGGTTTGTACTTCCCGTAGGCTGTGCAACAGAAACTCTGCTGGTGTGCCACACCTTGGGCCAGGTCAGCACGGAGAATATAGCTTTCTCTTTCTAACAGCACACGTGATTAAAAAAAGTATTTGCATCCCACCTGTTTGCAGATGTGTTGCTATCCTAGTGTAAGCAGGCTGTGTGAGCTGCTAGAAGTAAACAATAGGAAAATTATATCACCTAAGGCTTTACTTGCTCTGTCTTGTTGGTTCTCACCTGCCTTTCTCCTTCTTTCTCCACTTCTTTTACTCTTGACTGTCTTTATGTGTAACTGAATCTCTTAATACTCTGAAAGCATATTTTAAAATAAAGTTTTCCTGTCTTTTTTTCCTAAACAACTGGACTTCCTGCTGGATTCCTGAGTCTATCCCAGATTCCAGAGATACTTACAGAAGCTATATTGAAGTAAAAGATACACTGAAATAAACAATAAACATACCCTCTCTGGTAATACTTCATGATTCTCTTTGCTGTCTTTTATGTTGCTTAAAATTGTGATATTTGCTTGAGAGATTGAGAGGGATGAAATAGAGACTTGAACAATTTGTAGCTTGACTTGAAATTATTAATGGAGCCAGGCCACAGGTAATGAGAGGAGATTCCATGACCATTGACATAAAGCCTCATATTCAAGAAAAAAAAAAAAAAAAAACAGTGGAGAAAAAAACTGATGGGAATGCAATCAGGCATCTAGACCCATCACAGTTACAAAGATTTTTATTTT
This sequence comes from Falco punctatus, assembly GCF_963210335.1. Taxonomy (NCBI): domain Eukaryota; kingdom Metazoa; phylum Chordata; class Aves; order Falconiformes; family Falconidae; genus Falco; species Falco punctatus. The sequence continues at coordinate 4,900,937 of NC_137587.1, forward strand.
TGCCTGGCCTTTCTGTCGCAGCCATTGCTATTGCACTCCACCAAATAACCTCCCAAATCTTTTTTTGCAATGATTGACAGAGATCCCTCAGACAACTCCACAGGGGAACCAGACACTGGTTAACTTTGCAAAGTAAAGGGGACACTGCACAATTTGCTTATACATAAGCCTTTTGTAAGAGCTGGAGAAGACTTTAGGGTCTGAACCTGATTCTCCAAATCAGGTCTAGTTTTGTCCTGTGAGCACTTGTGCTGTCTTCTATTGAAGGCTTGATGCTGAAAAACTATAGTCTGAGTACAAGATTCTTATTTGTTCACACCAGTGCTGTCAGTAATTCATTCATCTTTTCATCCTTACCAGGCTTCTAACACACCAAAGTAAAACCTTCCCTTTCCACATATTCACCGCTAGGCCAGAGAGACGGAAAGAGAAGAGAATGTTGTCAGAAAGACAAGCGTGGAACAAATCAGAGGTGTGCTCGGAGAAAGAAGACTGCACTGAAGGTAGAATCTAATCCAAAGGAGTGCTGACATCTGCAAAAGAGCCAGAACAATTTTTCCAAAGCCAGACCTGAGGGTCTCACCATCTTATATAAAATGAAAACTGTCTCACTCCCTGGAAGTCCAGATTCAGGACAACACAAGGATTGCTTCAGACCTTTTAGAAATATAAAGGAGAAGATCACTCTCCATCTGTAAAGTGTGATTAAAATACTATGTTATTTAACATTGGACCAGATCCTAAGGTTTTTTCTTTCAGTTTTTCATTAATTAGGAAAAAGTAATGTTAAACTCAAAGCATGGGACATCTTTTTCAAATAATTTTGTTCACATTATCTTTGCTGTTGAAACAGAACTTGTACTGTGTTAACATGTTTGTTTTCCGTTTTCTGCTTGAAATTACCACAGCCTGATGAAAAGTGAATAATGTAAACCGAGCTTCAAAAAGTAAAAAGAAAAAAGAAAAAACCCACCCTCAAACCTTGGATTAAAAGCTGTGTTTACGCACCTGTGTTCGTTTTCTGTCAGCTTGATGAACAGCGAAAACTGATTCAAAACTGAGTGAGCAGTTACTCGTCTTTCCTCAGCAACATGTGCATATTCCCACTGGATGCCTACAAACACACACCTTGCTGAGGTCTTTATCATGTCTTCTTAATTCCTCAATTAAGAATAAAGTAGTTTATGCACTAGAATACTGAAACAAGCTTTCTTGATTGCTTTTGTTTATTTGCTTATTATTTCTTTCCTGGAGAGATTCCCTGGATAGAGTCCAACTAATTTAGAAAAACAAACAAACAACAAAAAAGTTAGACCAATTACATTTTCATTTGTCGTAATGAGGGGTATGTATATGTACTGAAATACTCTCATGGCAGAAAAGACAGTGACTTTAAGAGCAATAAATTCCTTCTATACATGGTACATCTCATTTTGCACTTGCTTGCATGATAGAAAGAAGGGATTTTTCTGGGTTTTAGATTTAATCAATGACAAAAGCCTATATTGTGAAATAGATGGTAAGACATGGCTACTGTGACAACAGTAGCTAAGTATATTTAGTGTTTGACCATCCTTTCTAGTCCCGTTAGCCACGTAATAAAATTCCTAGAAATCTCATTACAGAAACATCAACTTCATTACATCAGAAGGTAAATATTTTTTTTTATTATTAAATGCTGATATTTTTATCTGGCTGAACAGAGCCCTATTTTACAAATGCCCCCATCATCATTTTGTAAACAACTTGTGGCAGGAGATACGTACTATTCAGAATGCCATAAAGATTGGCTCTGCAGCTTATGAAATAATGAGATACAAATAGTTTTTAAAAAGGCATAACAAGAAAAGTCCATGCAACGTTAATAAGAGACAATAAGGATTATGGGGTGTGGGAGGTTGGAGGAGACCAAAGTGCCTCTAGGAGGTAGTCAGCACTGATGCCTCTTTATTTCAATAGACAGTGAATTGGTCCAATATACAATGCCCAGTTATATCTTTGAACGAGATCATAAAGCAAGTTGTTTGGAGACTGCTGTTTTTTAATTATATTTGTAACACTAAAAGAAACCAGAAATTACAAGCTAACCATTCCTTAGCTTATTTTATTTTTTTATTTTATTTTACTTTTCTCTCAACTTGTTGGAAAAGGAGAAAAAATATTTTCTGATCCAGCGAAAGCTGTCACACGCTAAAGTGGGTTTTTTATTCCTTTTTAATAAGTTGAATCACATTTCAAAATGCAAGACTAGAAAAATAGAAAATATTCTCTCCAACAGCTTGAAATGTTTGCAGGTTTTTCTTTTTTCTCAGTTACAATCATTACTAGAATTCATAAAACAAGGAACTTGAAAGGACTTTGACAGGTCATCTAGCTTCTGTCTGTAAATTTGGTGAATTCTAAATGAACATGAGTCAATCTAAAATCCACTCCTTCAGTGAAAAATGTTTTTTTTTTTCTGAAAAAAAATCACTCATTTCTGTCATGTGGCCTAAAGTTAGGATAAAATCAACATATTTCCCCAAAAAAGTTTCTGGTTTAGGCAAGAGTCCTAAAATAACGACAGTATAAAATATGCATTATTAGAGATGAGAGTTTTTAGTCTTTTCATTCTGTAGGCCATCTCCTCTAGTATAGTGATTAAATAAAATCTTAGAGAAAACTTACCCAACAAAGAAAAATAGATGTGGTAGGATCCTGAATTATTTCTGTAAGTCAAGGCTATGTGGCATCTAGAATAGGGAAGTTAATACTTGTCTTCAGCAAACAGCCTATGTGATATTTATGATGTATCACAAATTCCTGCTCACTATGCCCCTTTGTTCTCAAGTGTTGTAGAGAAGAATTTGCAGGATTTCTGGAATCAAAGGACTGAATCCTAGCTTTCATTATTTAACTTTTTTTTTTTCTTTTCTTAATTTCATCTTTCCCTGCTGTATTTTAATTTTTATTCCGATTCACCGCGGAGATCTCACCAAGCTCCTATGCACCAGCTATCCGCCCAGTGTCTAATCACCAGCCCTTCGAGTGAGATAGAAATACTGATTTCATGATAGTCTGAAAACAGAAGTAAACCACTTCACAGTTCTGCTTTGAACGTATCCACTTCCTAGTTACTACTACAAGCTTTCATTGATTTATAGCACTCTGTTAGGGGCTGGCTGGCTGGTTTTTGAATGCTCATTTTCTAATGAATACTATTTATTTGATGTGCCTAAGCCAACATTGTCTTTTCCTACAAAACTTAATCGTTCAGTGTATGTGAACACAAAACTCTGCAGGACTGTTTCAGATGTCTATGCTAAATGAGCTTGGGCTGATGATAGGAAGGGTCATGCAGACTGGTACAGGTCAAAAATCTTACCACTGAAATAGCTGTTCTAATTAGAATAAAATATCATCTTTGCTGTTTAAAGCAAAAAACTTCAAAGTGTGAAATACATCAGTAAAGCGTTTGAGTTCTCACTAGAAAAGCTGCAGTAAAGATGGCTCTACCTTAAAAATTTGTGAAGGCTGTTTCTACATATGTGCGCTTTCCTTTCGTGAGGGACAGTTTGATGCTCCTGGACCATGTGGCTGTCCCACTGAGGGTCTGAGAACAACTTATCAAGTCCAGTATGAATGTCCTTGCAAAGCAGCAATGGCTGCAGGGTGGAGAGTTAGCTGTGTCTGAAAACTTCAGACAGCGTTGTTTGCAGTCCGGGTACTAACACTAACTCAAACTGCCGTTTGAAGTTTGTTATCAGCTTGAAAATCTAATTCTCATGGAATGACAGTCCGTAGAATAATAGAGATGATAGGCAAACCTGAACCTATAGACTGAATTTTAAAAGGATAAATTGTTCTGCCTTCTCATTCTTGATGGTACAGAGGACAAGGGGATGAACAACACAGAGACTGAGCATAAATGCTTATAGAAAAAATGGAGAGAGATTCAAAACAGTGACTTACTTTTGCGCCTATGTAGATGTGTTTACGTACACCTTCTTTAATATTGTAGCTTTATACAGCCCATACATATGTGCTGTAATAACATTTATATCAATTTATGTTTATACAAAGCAAGAGCTCTTAATCTGTAAAAAAACAGTCATATGAAAAAAATATGACTTTAAATATGTATTTGCAGGACTGAATTTCTAAGTGTTTTTGTATTTTTGTACACCAGGTAGAATTCTCAGCCTTATGCTGTTGTAGCATTAAAGTATGCTGTTTATACTATATATGTTTTCTGACATTTCCTCAGTCTGTGCTTTTCCAACACCCTTGCACATGATCCATATGTTTAAACCTCACAAAGACCTCATTTTTTTTTTTGACTAAGATACAAGATACTATTTTTTTCTGATTCATGTATAAGAAACGTACCGCCAGATTGATCTTCTGAACAGCCACACATGGAAAAGCATTCTTGCTCTCAATATTTTACAGGCATTTGATTTTTACAGTACTGTACACCCATTATAAAATGATTGCATATGTGCATACTGAAGGGAGGGGGGGAATTCTTCTTACTTTCTTTTTTTTTTCTTTTTGCTTTTCTTTCTGTCCCAGATGACAAGGAGGTGATCCGGCCCCTCTGCTCCACTCTCGTCAGATCCCCCCACAGTGCTGCCTCCAGCTCTGGGTCCCCAACATAAGAAGGACATGGACCTGTTAGAGTGGGTCCAGAGGAGGCCACAAAGATGCTCAGGGGGCTGGAGTACCTCTCCTGTGCAGACAGGCTGGGAGAGCTGGGGTTGCTCAACCTGGGTAAGAGGCGACTCCGGGGAGACCTTACAGCAGCTCCCAGTACCTAAAGAGGCCGACAAGAAAGCTGGGGAGGGGCTTCTTACAAGGGCATGGAGTGATAGGACAAGGGGGAATGGCTTTAGGCTGAAAGAGGGTAGGTTTAGATTAGATAATTGGAAGAAATTCTTCCCTGTGAGGGTGGCGAGGCACTGGCAGAGGCTGCCCAGAGCAGCTGTGGGTGCCCCATCCCTGGCAGTGTCCCAGGCCAGGCTGGATGGGGCTGGGGGCAACCTGGGCTGGTGGGAGGTGTCTTTAAGGTACCTTCCAACCCAAACCATTCCATGATTCTATGATTCCATGAATCAGAGCCCTGCAGGCACAATTGAACTCAGTTCCCCAAGGTGCCTTTTTGGTAAGTAACAGCATATGTAAGACCAGACATCTGACAGAAAAGTTTTGGTCAATACTAAGTGCTAATTATGAAGAATTTTATTTGAACCAATCATTAGAATCCAGACTTCCACAAGATACTTCCAAACACAATGACAAAACATTTTCAGTGGCTTTTTGCTACATGACATTCTTCTGCTTTTCACACTTAACTGCCCTTGCTGTATCATCTGTAGTAAAAAGAAAGGATGGGGTGCTTAAGGGAAAGCACCATCTTTTTGTCCTTGTGGAAGTACATCGTTAGCTATGCGCCAGTTTCAGTATTCCGATGTGAAATGTGGAAAAATGTGATAGGATTCATTTACTCTGCATTTGAACTGACATGATTTATCTGAGTTAGCAATATCTCTCAGGCTATTCAGTTGGTGTTTCCTATGACAAAAGCATTTATTTTTAAAATTTAGCAAAGGCACAGATTTTTCTTTCAGGATGGATTTTCTCTAGTCCTGATTCTACTTCTGTTTTAAAGGTCAAAGTAATACTAATGAAACATATACGCAGGTGTGCACTTCTGGAATGGCATTGGGGAGTAGGAAGGATTTAGCCTGTGAATGGGCTTCGGTGTGGTTTTGGATGACACAAGGCAGAGCAGAGCTGTGAACTCCCCTCTGCTCCTGCAGCAAGTAAGGTACTTCAGGAGATGTGTGGATTTATAAGATTTGGTGGGTTGCAATTCTATTTCATTGTCTGTGCTTACCGAGCTTCTTTTGGAAGCTTACAGATTATTCTTATCATGTATTTTATGTGTTATATATATTGTTTGTACATATATTAATTATATAAAGAACACTCTTAACAGATTATTCTGATTACCACAGCCTAAAAATACTTTGGTATGTATTTTCTGAAAGAGTCATTAACAGCACTGGTTATTAACTAGATTTTATGAAAGTCATAAATAATGGTTCCTCTGGTTTTGGTGGGAAGCACGTAAGGGTCCTTGTTATCACATCATTATCGAAAAATCTCTACATATTTTATGAAATTCAAATCCATACTGTATTTTCATGCATAGATTTTGAGCCATGTAACCCACTTGACAGCAGCTATGATCATCTACTGGGAAACCCCCAAAGTCTGGAGGAGCTTTTCCATTTTTTATCAGCACATTCTAATAGTCAAAATGTGGCCAAATCATGGAGGTTTTCAATTTGTTTTCACATAAATCTTCCGTATCATATATGTGGAACTGTGGTAATTTTTACATGACGGATGAACTGTATCTCTATATAGACACAAACATATGGATATAGGTATTCTAAAAATGCAGTGATAAAAACAGGGGCCACTTCTGTCTTTGCTCACATCTTTCTCAGTGAGACACTCCAATGGATAAAGTAGGTAAGATTTCAATAGCTTTCTCCTCTCTTCCGTGCTTTGGACCACAAGAAAATGCTGCCTCTGAAATAAATTTACCTCTGACATTATGTTGAATGCAGTTATTTTCTTTAATGAGACAACTCCTGCTTGGAATGAAAACTATAAATATATCACCCAGTTTGACCAGAGGCAAAATCAGACAAAATCAGCCAGGTTCTATTAAAAACAGGATCATCCAAATTCTTTTTGTAGTCAGTAAAGAAGTTCCCACTGGTTTCCATAACTGTATGCCTAGGGCTTAAAATTCAACACAAATATCAGAGGGGGGGAATGTTGCAATTCTTTCTCTCTCTCTCTCTCTCTCTTTTTTTTTTTTTAATACTATACATTATAATATTTTGTATTCCTTGGCAACTTCGTTCTGTTCCTTTGTCACATAGGAATGAAATTTTCAAAAGGCCCCAGTCTTTGTCTAATGCAGTTTCTGCTGAAGTCTGTGACAGCCTTGCCAGTAACCTCAATGGCAACAGGTAAGTAGTAGGGATTTAAGAAATCCATCCCCCCACCCCCCCACAAATGTTAATTTATTTCTAAAAGAAAGATTGACTTATTATTTTGCTATTACTACTATTTTGCTATTAGTTTTAACTTCTAAATCAAAGCTCTGCCTTTTGCTTTAGTAGCTTATTTATTTTTCTATTGTTTATAAACAATATAGGTTTGGTATTTATAACAAAAAACATGCTGATTAAAAAATACATTGATCAATAACTGACCATCAGTAGAACAAGCATTAGGCTGAATTGTAACTGTTGGCTGTATTCAGGAGACTTCTGCCATTGACTCCTTTTCTTCATAAAACTTTGCTGCTTTGACAAGTAAACATTTTTCATTTTTTCCCATTTTCCTAGACTTTTGTGCATTCCCATACCAAATAGTCTCGCAGCCTTACTATTTCACAATACCCCACTGTAGAACTCAATGTTTTTTATGCTGACACTCCTTTCAAATGAAGCAAGAGTGATATAAACAAATGCTTAGCCTGCAGCAAAGCTCGACTGTTAGGGAGTAATGTGAACTGCTGAAGAATCTGGCTTCAAAACAAATTAGGGGGGTTTTGTTGTTGTTCTGTAGTACTGCCAGAAAGCACTTTGCCGAAGGGTCAAATCTGGGAAATAATGGCAGTTAGCAATTCTGCAGAGTACCTGCTTTGTAACTCGGTTCCTTTCAGTGCAATGCACCGAAGCCCATGAGAATTGGAGAGATGCTGCAGCCAGCTGAGGGCTTGCAATCTTTTTCCACACAAAAATGCAAGGGAGCCACCACAATGTACTTTCCTACTGCACCTGAGTGACCACACGGTACTCCTACAGCGCTGGAACCACTCATTCAGTGTTTCTGCGCCAGGAAGAGAAGAGGAAGGAGTGACAGAAAACACCTTATTTCATATATGCTCTGAAGAGAAGCTCTAGAATTGAGTGAACATGCCATTTGCTAAATTTGCCTTTCTTCTGCTTCTTTCTGTGGCTGTATATCAGAAAGAAAAATGGCCTTTCTCTTCTTTTTAGTTGCGTTACAGATAAACACAGGTAGCTAATTTGGGCTGGTTTTTTACATAAAAAGCAGAAGTAGACAGTTGCCTGGGTCAAACATCCCTATTTTCCACAGTGAAATTCTCTTTGGGAAAATTCAGCATGGTCAGAGTTTTTTTAACTTATTTTTTTAAAGCATTATCCTGATTTTGCTTGGACTTACTCCTCCATCCTTGATGAAAAGTTTAGTAATAATACAACCTAAAAGTCTAGGGTTTTTAAAAAATACATATGCAGTAATCACGTTAAGTATATACTAGCTACTGCTGGTTCAAAGCTTAAGAGCGCTTTGTGATGGCTCAAGTGCTGTGTAAGTCCACCCAGTAGGAAGCAAGCTTCCTACAGTTCCTCTTTGCTGTTATTAATCACTGAGAAGTAACACCTGGTGCAGGTAAAACAACTGTTCTTTACTGCTTGGGTATTCAGCAGGTCTCTCTCTCTGTGGGATCATACGACACTTAATCATTCACCTCCATCCAAAAGTACATTTATATACTTTTAAATTCAATTCTGTATACAGAAAAATAATAAGTAATATTCTAATATTCCAAAATCCAAGTTCTACAACACTCTGAGTCATCTCCTTATGTCTCTTAGTGAGCTGATTTGATTAAAATTAAGGGTCCTCAACTAACTTCGGTCAATTCCAAACCCCTTCTGGTTTCTGACTGCTGATTCGGGCAGACCAGGGGATGAGGCCGTTCCAGGGAGCTTCAGGCCATACTCAGTTCACCATTCAAAGAACCGTGAGAAGGAAATGAACAATGAGGGGTGAAGCCACATCCCGAAACCATTTCTTCAAGCAGAGTCCAATACATCAGCGACAGTCAGTGTGTTCTCCATGTAAACTCTCTGAGAAGCCAGAAGATGCTGCCAACACGCTGAAGACCTTTTCTTTCTTGCCATCTGCATGTCCAGCAGCATCTTTCCCCGTACACTTATGCATGCTAGTAGTGACTCTTAGGCACACGTCTGTATCTTTATGTGGCTTCGTTATGGTATTTAGACATTGAAATACACAGCTGTATGTCCTATGGCCAATTTTTGTATATTTTTTTGTTAAACTAAGATGAGTCATCCTTTCCACTTCCAATTATATCTGAAAACGTGACTCAGGGAACTCAAGGTAAAAAGATAAAGTAAAAATACTCTAAAAGATTCAATTAATTTTCATCACTAATGAATGCATTGAAATTTGGAAGTGATTATTCCATAGAGATAAGTATAAAAATAAATATCCGGAGAGAGACCACAATAACCAAATAATTGATTAATTCATTAATCATTTCTCATACATTTAATTAATCAGATAGAAGTATCATAGAACAAAACAGAGACTTTGTATAAGTGGAGTTGGAATTTTAGTTATTAAATAATAGCCAGCTGTTCTTTTGATAGATAAGCTCTTTGCTCTAAATACAGACGTGTTCTTTTTCTCTGTTTTGATAAACCAACAAGATAATTCAGGTATAAATACTTGCCTATTTTTAGAGATGACTTTAATTGATTTTCAACTTTTACTTTTTATGACTTGTTTTCATGAGAAATATGTGAGCTTTGGGATATATTATTAGAGTGTAATAATCAATAATTACTTGCAAAGAACATGCTTTCAAATGCTAAGTTAGCTAAATTTCTTTCTATAAACAACTTTACAAGTATCTACGTGTTCCAAGAAGGCACTGAATCAGCTTCCTTTGGCTCATACCTATCAGCCAGATGCATACCTAGAAGACTTGTTTGGTTTCTTTCTCTTCCTTGATCATCCTTGCCTTACCTTGCCTTGCCTTGCCTTGCCTTCTGTGAACTCAGCTCCTGATTCCTTACTAGCCATTGTAATACCGCTTCATAAGTAACTTAGAATTTCCTACTTACAAGTAAGATACTTCTACTATTCAGTATGTCCATCACTAGTCTATGAACTTACGAAGAATTTTTCCCTTTTCACTTTGCAGAGTCTCATATATTGGAACTAGATACCAGTGGTCACACTAGTGAAATGCTTAACAGCTCTGCAAAGGGAACAGTTCAATGACTTCTGTCTCTATTCCTTGGTCCTTGTCCATGAACTTAGAGACAGCAATACACAACCCTCACAGGATCAAATCCACCTTCTACCAAAGTCAGAAGTGGACTGAGCTCAAGCAGTTACACAAGACATCATGGCTAGAGGACTATGGCAATGATTTGACCATTTCCTTGCTCCTGGAAGGGCTCCTTCAGGCAGGACCTCGTTCCCTTATCTCTTTCGAAGTTGTTTTCTGGAATTCTTCTGCTTCTACATCTGGGTGCAGTACACTCATAGTTGCTTAGCATTCAGTTGCGCATGCCAGATGCATTTTCTTTGATTTGAAAGGAGGAGTTCAATACATACACTTCTAGCAGTGCAGTACATAGGGATGAGCAAACTTATGTGAAATTAAGCCCTAGATTAAAAAAAACCCACCAAAAACAAAAAATAAAAACAAAAAACCAACAACAAAGGAACAAACAAGCAACAAATTCAACTGTACAGCAGGTGAATGCTTTACTTACCTGAGGATGGAGGACCGGGTGAGCCGCCCTTGTCACTAGGATAGACCTGCAGGGAACAGGCAGTGGGAAGGTGCTCCAAGGGGAGCCCTGGGAGAACCAGCTCCTGCTGCAGGGGAAGCAGCATGCACTGAGGTGGCAACCAGCTGTGGCTGCTGCTCACACACCTCAAAACTTGCCTGAGCTGCAGCGATCAGTTTTGAGGACTCTCTTTAAGCAAATGTCATAGCAGTGACACAGGTATTTTCTGATCCCTCACCACCTGCCTCTTGGGCAACCTTCCTTTTGCCTGCTTAGCTGCCTGCAGGGTCCAGGCTGGTCTCCACGCTTTCTAAACGTGATGTGGGTTACATTTTCCCCTTGTTAGCAAAACAACTCCTCTGTAAATCTCCACTTTTCCTCTGTGAGCCAGTTCTACATATTGCATCGGTCTGAATGGTAAATCCTAGGTACAAAAAATTCTATGTTCTATAACCTGTTTCATACAGTTAGGTGCTATTTGATTCTTTGCCATTCAGATTCATTATGCTGGAAACAGTTTTTATTACCAGTCTTGTCTCCACGGAAGATCGTGCTTTCTTCTGCCACCACTATTTCCTCTCCCTCCTGCTGCTCGTTCCCTCTCTCTAACTCAGGAATCTCACACACAAAAGCCTTTACTGTGGCAGAGAACTATTCCCATTAGCAGAGTTCCACAAGCTGTTGCACTGAGATTTGTATTTCTTTTCAGATCCATACTGAGAAAATATGTTAAGATTTTGAATTATTCATTGAAGTGACTGGTCTTACAAGGATCACCCTAAACAGTCTGCTTTATTTCCTGTTGTTGACAGCAGCTAGGTCATACAAAAGCTTTTGAGCTTGAAGAGAAGGCCATGGGAATCCATACTAGTGTGTAAGTATATAGTATAGGACAGCCCTTAAATTAAAATAACAAAACCTAGGGAAGGGTATGGGCAGGGTAGTCCCTTTGTGAGGGATCACAGAAGCTGTTACTGAGCTCAGGCTGGGTTCCATTCTGGAGCTTCATACATGTCAGTGTAATCTCTATATTGTTTTATTTTTATTAAGTCCAAGATAACGAAAAAGAACTCTAAATAAAAGAACATGCCTACACCATGAAGTAGAACTAGAAAGAAGCAGAGACCTTTTAAGAATAATGAAAAACAGTTTAAATTATTGTTCACAGTTCACACATACAATCTCCTTTTTTCACAAATATTTTCCTAGGGCTACAGCATACATAACGCTCAGAGAATTCTATTAAGAATACAAATAATTTTCAAAGATCCATCCTGTATCCTGTAATTCAGTTTTGCCCATTTGTGAGGTCCATAGCTGGCATTACTGTTTGGGGATTGATTGTTCTGGGTTTTTTTTTCCAGATTTGAAAAATCTACAAAAAAGTTTATTTCAGTGAAAAAAAAAAAAAAAACCAAAAAACAACCAACCAATTTATTTGAGTTACTCTTTTTTACTTAAAATATTTTAATCTAAACATGAAAATGCCATGGAGCATGGAATTCTGTTTCATTCTCCATTTGCAATGAAATTAAAACATACAGAACATTTTAAATGCTGTAAACAATACTCCCATTGCCTCCCTTTTCCTAACGAGCAATTATCTTCATTTTGAGTTTCAGTATCGTCTGCCGTTCCTGTTCTTATGTCCGTTTCTCAGCTTGTGGACACATATGGGAAATATTTCTCACTTGTGCCTGGCAAAGTCAAGCTTTATCGTTTATATCCTTAGACTTCATTAGAAGTGTGAGTTTGAGACATCAATAAATAAAAAGTAAAATTCCCATCATGGGGACATTTTGGAATACTAATTGCTTTGAGATTCTGAAAAGCTCCAAAGTCAGGGGTAGAACCGGACCAGAGAATTTATCTCTGGTCTGAAACAAATTATTTATTTCAGAAAGGAAAAGCTAACAGGTAGGAGGGTTGTTACAAAACTTGGTATTTCTGGTTCCACCGCGTATCAGAAATACTTTTGTAATGCACTTTATTTATGTAACTAGTTTTAATTTACAACTCCAAGTGTGCTTCACATTATCATTGTTGCCTTCTCTTCTATTTTTATCCTCCTGATACATAAGTGCTGATAGTTTGGAAAAAAAGAAAACAAAATCAGTGAACAAATATAAATCAAAGAACAGAGTATAAATCTCCAGCATAAGAACACAGAGAGATTTGCTTATATTCTGCCTGAAAGGGGACAAGCCAGCAACAGTATCTGAGAGTGATCTACAGAGTAGCATCTTTAATACCAACTTCAGGGAACTTTTCTTATATTTATGGCAAAAATACCCACCCGCCAACAGAACTAATTTTAAAGTCTGGGAGTGAGACTTACAGCAATGCTGAAATACTCAATAGAAATTGCAAACAGGCTGTTGTCCGCAGAATTGTTGGTTGGAACATCGTTTAACATCTGTGCTTGCTATACTGTTACCCTTTTCTGAACCTTTGCTCCTGAGGCTTATTGGAGATTTGGATGCTTCAAAAATTACTTAGTGTTTCCTACCTGGATGCCCAAGAACCTCTAGAAGATTCTTAAATTAATAAAGGTGTTGTTTCAGGGAAAGGCTGCAGGTAAATACTGAGAGAGGAGAGCTGAGGAAGCAAATAAAAACTAAATATTGAGGCGTGAGTCATAGTTAACTACAGTGTGGAAAAGCAAAGTCCACTGGTTAGTGCTAATGTTGCCTTATCTGCTTTGAGAAGAAAAACAAAAATGTAAAATGCAGCTCATCATCCATGACCTAATTACAACTGTCTGGAATAATTTGTATTTAGAGTAGAGGCCACAGGGCCACAGTGAATTTACTTAAATAAACACACAGTCGGTCACCCAACATGTGCTCAGCTCTGTTTGCTATGGGATGTGGCATTCTTCTATTACGCCTGTTTGTAAAATGAGTTAAATTTAGCTTGAAATTGCATGAGAGAAGCCTGGCTCAGAGAAATTTTGCAAGTGTTCAGACAACAAGGTGGTGGTGGAATGTTCTGCAGCTCGGTGTGCAAAACGGTTTGGATCAGCACAGCTTTACCACAGCTACGGGGAGAAGGTGGAGATTCCTCAGCAAACAAAAAGCTTTTAACTTTATTGACCTTAGCGCTGTCTTACCGCTCTGAACGCTCATGTGCACGACGAAATGGAACTGCATTATCTCATTCCTTAAACATTCTTCGTATGTTCTTCCTCTTTTCGTGCTGCCGGGGTAAGGTGTTTGTAAGGCATGTTTGACAGGGATTGGGACAGGTCCTGCTGGCGTTCTCTGTTCAGGTGTGAGTGATGGCAAGGCACTAACAGCACATCTGGTATCCCACATATAGCAGAACTGGTGAGAGGTGCGTTCTTCAAACCCAGAAATTCTGGACAAATGAATATACTGCACCTACTGAATAAACTAGCAGAGCTGATGTCAGTGCAAGCAGGATGTTTGGCACTTCTGGAAATTTTGAAAAATAGTAGAGAAGGGTGGGCTGCTCCATAGATATTTACCAGTGTATGTAAGAATTCTATACCAGATACCACCATTCTGTTAGTGACAGACTGGAGAATGACTTGAGTGATCCACTCACACTAAAACAAAAAAAGCAGAGCTTTCTGAAAACTTTATTTTATTGGCAAAACAAATAAATTTATTAAACAAAGAACATATATTTTTTAATCAGCCTGTTGTCTATTTTTCACAGTCTTTCAAGTAACTTAAAAATGAATAAATGAATATCACTTCACTGTTGGAGGGTATTTTACTCTTGAAAACGAATTTTAGATCTATATTTTAATGAAATAGTGTTTTTAAATACAATCCTAAAATAGATAATTTTTTAAAAAGTCAAACGAAACTTTAACCTTTAGGTATGTATACGTAAAAGCGTAGCACACCAAGAAAATATTAGTATACTTAGTGCAAATACCTTAATCAATTCCCTCAGATCACTTCAGGGAAATCTTCCAGAATACCAAGTCTGTGGTAAAAGAAATTTCTTCTGCCTGAAATTTCAAAATGTTAAAAAGAATGGAAATGACCACAAATATTTAAGAAGTGACACTGCCTCCTACTTTCTGTGTTTGAGAATGAAAAATAACCATTGCTTTAACGTGACTATAACCCAAACGAAAGGGATTAATATGCTGTATTTTGCTTGTTCCATTATTTATCTTGCCTGTCACTGTAGCTTCTGTTCTTTGACATTTCCCTCCTTATTTTTAAGTTTAGGAGTTTTAGATCCTTTCAGATAACCTTTCAAGTAGCTGTGCAGATGTGTTAAAATCTTCAGACTTCTTAAGGTTTTGAACTCCCAGTCCAAGTCTAGACAAAGTGCTTGGACATGCGTCTTAGCGCCTCGACACAGGCCTTTTCCCTGCCTCATTCCAGCGGGCGGCCTGCATAGCTGCGCTGGCCAGGCGCCGAAACCTTCCGCTCTAGGGAAACTGCAGCTGAATTTTAACAGAGGACAGATCAAAGAATGCAGTAGCGAAGTATTTGAAAACATATATGGCTACAGTATGGCAGCAAAGGGCAAACTATCGTGGCCTGACTCGTGGCCTGACTGTGGACTAGTCAGTTCTGATAGTGGTTTTTTGATATTAAAATCAGTAATGAAGAGAAAGGCAGATAATTAATTGAGATATAGTTGTTCAGGTAGTCCATTTTCTACGCTGGTCCTTACAGCTGTAAAGGACACCACCTTAGACTTCTCTCTTAAACATTGATTGTAAAAGTAATTACGTGAGAACAGTCTGAGGATAAATATTGATAATCAATGGTATGGTAGAAACAATAAAGCTGGAAAAGCTAGATTTTTTTTTTCTATTTTCTTGTTCCTCCATTTTCTCCTCTTTTCTAGACAACACTCTTCAAGGAAACGTGTTGTGAATAAACATTTATCACATTTAAATAAGATTTCCCAATAACAATGGAGTTTTATTTAAAGACTACCTGTGAAGAAACGGCTTTAGCATTTCAAAAATAGACCATGTTAGAGAAAGAAAATGAAGCACTTGCTGTCTGATTTCCAGTAAGAACTGTTACAATTTTTGTCTGTAAATGAACTTCCATCTTTGTTCTATTAATTTGATCGTATGTTTTCATAGATTTCTTTATATCCTGATTCGCCACAAAATGGACAGTCCACAAAGTTTCTTATATGCTTATTCACTGACATCTAGAAAAGCATTTCTGACATGTTGCCTCGGAAATCATACTGACTTCTTAACCTAAAATTCAGGCACAAATGCGTTGATAGAATCTCTTGCAGTAACACATCTTCTCAGATATGAATATGTCTTAGTCTATGTGTCATTTTTCCAGGTGACTTTAGTGAGCAAAGTCTTGACATGTTTACACATCATGAAGTATAAAAAAAATATTCTGTTCTAAATCAAATATTTTTAAATTTTTTTTCAATATTACTATGAGTTGAACTTTACAGAAAATTCTCATACAAGAATGGCTGAAACAATTTGATTATATAGGTAAATAAATAGTGTTTGAAACAATCCATCTTGTATTTTATTAATTAAGAAACCTAGGCTAGATCTTTGCTTGCACAGTTTTCAGGATAAATAATATTTTGCAACATATTGACTAATTCAAAATTCTGACCAGTGGTAGGGTTATAGATTTTATTTCATCTTGAACTGCATAACTCATTCTCATGCATTAGATCACAACGGATGGGAAAGCTGGACTTTAGGTGGCTGTGAGCCAACTGAACTGAATCCAGAGCAAAGTGCTAAGCTTTGACATGTTACCCTTGAAGAGAATGGTTGAAATAAAATTAAAATTCTTCTGCTGGAGTTGAACATTTTACACTACTTGGGAGCTAATTACTATGGGCATGTCAGACATGCAGATAGAACTCTTTTCCAGACCACTTGTTTTAAACTGTTGAGTATGGATTTCAAAAATTAATAAGAAACCTTCATACAGAGCAGTTTCCTAGCTTTCTTCGCTTTTAAGAAACACACAATAGAAAACAATAAGGCTGTGAAAAGTCATCTTTCTGTTTGTTTCTGACAGTCTTTAGTCAAGTAAATATGCAAGTATGACAAAAATGTGCATTTACATTATCTCCCTACTGATAATACTGTTGCTTGTACAATAGGTCATGTATGTCTGTCCATATCTTCACATCATTTCTAATCAGGCATAATTATTTATAATCAGGCATATTTATTTTCTGGCTTTTTTATAAATACAGTTTCAATACATAGCTTATGACCAGACCTTCCAAATACTGTAACTATATGTATAATAAAAAACACACACTATAAAGCTCAGTTGGCAAAAGTTTAGGCTTTACATTACACAACTCAGTTACTACAGTGTAAGGTTGGAGCTATACTGCATCAAATCTGTAATCAAATCCTAGTCTATTTAAACTGTCACTCTTCCTTCCAGCTGTAGCTACTACTCCTGTGTCAACCACAGAAGTTGAGTAAACCACACTGCATTAAGGAGAACTTTGCAAAAGGAAGGAAGGAAAAGGAATCATAAGTAAGACATCTGAATTACATTGCATATCATCCATGACAAAAATGAGAATATGTGATGCATAAGTTAGGTTTTGAAAATAAATTTGTGGTTATTTTGAATGAGAAACATTCAAATATTTTTTACATTATAATACCACCTTGATACAATAAATCAGCAAGTAACTTCTGGACATAGAAAAAAGAGATAACACATTTTTTTCTACTTCCACAATTCCTTTCTAGGCTTACCAGTCGCTATGCAGTATCCTTCTAAACAGAAGAAATATTAGAAACAGAATTCTTAGGAGTCTGCCGCTAACATCCAATGATTAGGATGTCACTTTGGCAATAACACGTTTCAAATGCCACCTCAAGCTCAACAACCCAGCACACTGGCTTTCTTTCTATAACATACTATAGAGTCGTGCTGAACTTTATCATTGGGCGGACAATCTGGATGATAGGTACATAGTTAAAAACAGCTGCTCCTGTTTGATCAGATTGTAAATTGCCGATATTTTGCTTACTCTTTCCGTGAAATAGCAAATGCAAATTCTCTGCAATGCGTGGAGGAAGAGGGAAACACCAACCTTTCCATGTACTCAGTCATCAAATACATGGTTTTCATCCTTCTCTTCTGGCATCCTCAGTGTGTTCAGACATTCAGAGAAGCTGGAATAGACACTGTGAGTCTGAACAGCAATTTACATCATTCGATAGCAACATGGGAACAAAGAATTGAGGAGAACCCCCGACCACAACACTAGTAAGGGAGTTTGTCTCACCCAGTTTTAAATGTCTATAATGTGGGTGTTTATGAACAAACATATTTTCTGTACTCCACTCCCTGCACTATCTTAAAGCAAAATAGTTGTAACAACAGCTGTATTTTATTAAAACATTAATTCAAAAGTTTCTAATGTGGGGTACCTGTACCTTGCAGTGAATAAAAGAGGATGTCATTATGAAAATAAACACAATAAAAATAAATTTAATTAATACTTAATGCTATGACTTTCTAAAGTTCTTATGTTAGCTGTCTCCTTCATGATCTGTCTGGTCCTTTAGCCAGTTTTGCTGTGCTTGCTGCAGCATATACTTGAGATAATAGAATGAAATGCAGGCAAAGCAGTTTTAGGATTCTGCTTGTTGATGATTGTATCAGAAAGAAAATTTTAACAGGCAAAACTACATTTGTTTGCTTTCTTCACAAGTCCCTTTTTTCTTTATATAATTACCTGAATTATAAAGAAGGTTGTGTACACAGTGATGCTACAACTAGAAAAATATAATGAAATGAAAATTTTAGAGACTTAATTCTTATAATAACTGAGCAAAAAAAGAGAGATTTTATTAAACCAGGGGAAAAGTCATGCTTATCAGCATGATTTCTGATATGAAGATTAAAATAAGAGAAAGAACAGATCACAGAAGCACCTGTAAGTAATTTGAACAGGTGTATTTTCCAAACTTTATGCATCGTATCTCTGCTCGCATCAAGTTCGGTAGTACTTCAGCAACTTTAAATTTCATATCTGACTTTGAAATTCTTTCTCCCTGAGGGAAGATATCATTAGAAAAGTTTGAAAGTGTTTAATGCACAGCTGTACAATACCTGGTTTGTAAAGCTGCTTTTCAACTCATAATTTCTGTAATCTCCTTCCACCAGTCTGTCTCTAAAGCCTGGTGTATAAGCACATGCTTCAGAGTAACAGTAAACTATATATTACTTGTATTTGACTCATTTCCTCTACAGATTACATTTATTGTAATTATCTGTAAAGCATCTTTATGACTTTTACAGAAAAGATTGCATAAAATAGTTGTCTTTGCTAACAGGGGACAGGACTTGGTGACCCAAGGGGTCTCTAACAGTCATACATCCATATAATGGCATTGGAATGCTTTTTCTCTTAACAGAGTGAGCACCACATGAGATCTATGTTTTACAATAACTTACACATCTGACAAATTGTGCCATTACTCAGTCATCTTCCATTACTTCACTGCCCTAGTGAGCCGCCTATGTATATCCAGTCCCTAACTTCATGCACTGGCCGTATTGAACTGGTGTCATATTGGAGATCATGAAGATTCTCAAGAAATGGGTGGAGTTTATCTGTGGCATACCAGGAGTGGCTCTCAGAGATCACACCTTGGCTAAGATCAAAGGCTTGTCTTAATGATAATGAAAAATTGACTCATCAAAGCTTTGTTTAATCTTTATAGTTGCAAAAATATAAACTCATTTAATGTTACCAGGGTGGAAGGGGAGGGCGTGTGCATGGAAGGAATGAGGGAAGAGGAGAGGGGAGGGGAAGAGGGAGAAGAGGAAAAGGGAGATAGGATTCAGAGAATATCTCTTTAGATGGAAAGAAGAAAAGAAGACAGAAAGTCATCTTAGTATAGTGTCTGAAGTGTTTACAGATATTTTCTTGCCAATATGCATCTGCTAGCATCATACATTAGAAAGAGAGAAGACTGTAGTGCAATGGCTTCATTTAAAGGCTCAGACTAAGAATATCGATCTGCTCCACTTGAGAGACATCACCGAAGTGAAGCACCTAGAAAGTCTGAGTAGCAGAAGCAGCCAACTTCCCTCACCCTGGTACCCGTATATCAAAACTGTTACAGAATTGAGAGATACACATTGCGTTCCTCGGAGAGGCATGAGTGGTGTACTATGGAGGAGACTGGAGACGGTGGTTCTGCAGGGATTCTGAGATTCCAGGGCTGGCTGCTGGCTGCATTTCAGAAACGCTACCAAAGCCTGTCATCAGCAATCTTGTTGACTCCCCACACCCAGGAATGTAGGTCTAGAAGAGTTTGCATTTGAATTGCTTATGAACTCCATGTGACTGGAGAGCCAGTAGCTGGCCTCCACTTCAAGTAGTCAGCCCTCCAAGTGGGAGTTTCAATCAGAAAACAAAGCAGGGGAAAGCATGCATAAAATCTAAGCCTCTTCCATGGTTTAGAAAGCAGGATCACATTCCATTCTGTACTAAGGACTGGATGCAATAACCCACCCGTCCACCCACTTCAACCTGGTGATTTTATTTCTTCTTGTGAGTTTCTTCAACTTAAAGTATAGGCATGCCTTTGTAATAGATACTGGGTAGCCTAAATTAAGATAATAATGAATAAAACTGACATTCAGCATTGTACTATTACTGGTGATTTAACTACAGACATATATGGCACAAAGCTGGGGCAAACTTACAAGAAGAGATGGTCAGTTGACTTCTATCTGCACTCTACTAAACAGTAGAAAACTACAAGAGCACATTGCACTGTGTACTCAAGTGACTAATGTGAAAACACCATATTAAACAAGTTTAATCAAAACGAGGCAGTGCAGGAACAGCAAAGGGATACACAAAGTGTGTGATGCAAAGTGCAATAGTTTCAAGAAACTGTTGTCCTGTAAGTGAGTCTGTTACCCAGTGCACAGCACCAATTCACCACCTAATCGAGGGATTCCTAATTTCTTCATTCTAGTTTGTGTGAAGTAGGGAGCTAGGTGGTGACCCCAACTGCCTAGCTCCCTGATTGTCAAAACGTTCCAATTTACACAGTTTAGCATACAACGACTTTAGCCTTCACTGGTTACAAGTTACCCAACCTCTTCATTAGATAGTACTCTGATTTCCATTTGTTCTCTTGCCTCTCACATTAATTAGTTTGCAGGCTCAGTCTCAACTTCTGGGTCTGGGGGATTTCTTGAGTCTATGGTCAGTGGGTTGATGGTGAACAAGTTGGTGGTCACAATCTCCCCCTGCCACAATTATCTTTTCCCTGGTTTTGCTGAGCTCATTGCTTGTGATGAGCTTCCTAACAGCTCATCCGTCTCGTGAAGGTGCTTAGTTTGTGAAGTTCCTTTTCTGAACAAAAGGATTTGCTGGTGTTTGCTTAGCAGGACAAAGTGCTTTACTTGAATTAACCCTTAACAACTCATTTGCTCCAACTGACTCAAACCACCAACAACACATTCAATTCCATCAACCACCCCAATATCTAAACTATATTTAACAGAGCAAGCTCTGACAACCAGTAGCCAGTTTATCTCCTTTTCTCATGTAGAGTCCAGCTTAACTATCAGGATTGGTAGGAACATAATCCTGCCTGATCTAGACAATAGTGGAGCATGAGGGTCATTCTAAACCCAGGTGAATACGTTGTCATATTTTTAGCATGCAACTACTAAGAAGGTAATGTCAATACTTCGTAAGTCTTTAATAGAGGAACAGATATATTAACATTAAAAGCTTGAAGGAGAAGGAGGGAACTTGGTGTTTCTGAGGCTGTTGATTCTCAAAGTTAACAACACAATGGGAGCTGGTCTACACCAGATTTTTCTCAAGCTGGTGGAATAAAGGGTGTTTGCCCATGCTTTAAATGGCCAAACCACAGGATAGAGTGGAGGCAACTTTCCTCCACTTTGTAATACATGCTCCTTGATGTATAACACCAAACAAATATTGGATAAAACCTTTAATCATGTTGTATATCTTCCACTAATTCAAGGAGTGTTCTTTAGCTGAGAGTTGCCAAGCTGCTTTCAAAATTCTAGAGTGAAAAAGTTTCAATCCATGGTACATTGAGCCATGTCTTAATAAAGTAATCAGCAGGACAGGTTTTTATTTTGCTTGATGCACTAACTTTCCTGTTTTCATTTTCTTTAGAGTAGGCTGAGTAGCGATGATACAGTGTGTATGCGGAATATAAAAATCCACACTGAAAAGGACAAGTAGGTACTGAGGAGATTGCATTTAATACCAACAGACACAGGAAGACAAAATACCTAACAGCAATGTCATAGTATTAATTAATAGTAGTGGTCCGGGCAGGCTGTTGGTTGGAGCTACCATTACCTTGGAAAAGAACAGACTCTATAAATGGGTCTGAGTGCTACAAACCCTTTCCACCACTTGATGCCACTTAGAGGGTGTATTATGCCTAAGTAAACAAAATGAGTGATAACGCTCCTGTCTCTACTGACCTACATAACAAAATGTACACTTGCAGCGTTCCAATCAATAACTTTGCTAACCCAGCTGGCTCTCCCATTCTCAATCAATGAGATCCCAGATGAAGTGCTCATTCCCCATTTCCTTGGTCTGAATGAATATGGATTTGCTCATGAACTTAACATACTTTTTTGCTCTAAGGGCAGAGTAAAGAAAAAGGTGTTTCTTAACTTAGCAGATTGGTGACAAAGTGTTAAAGGACCTAGCCCTTTCCCAGTGAGGCCAACAGAAACTTTTCTTTTTTAATTAACAAGCTATCAGGCATTTGTCTGAGATAAAGGCTGAAGTTACAGATTCCTCATATGCGCCTGCAATGTGAAGGCCTCAAATTTCAGAGCACTAGTGATTTGCTTTAATCTGTAACAAAGTTAGGGCACCTCTGGAAAGTATAGAAAAGGTTAGATCTACCATCTGTGGTGTCAAGGAAGGAAAAATAGGTATTAACAAGCTCTCAGCAAAGATGTATGCTGATGGCAACCTTCCCATGTTCTTTACTGAGCTACTAAAATTTTTTTTTTTCCCCTCTTAAGAGTTTTGAGCTTTAAAACAATCAGGCAGGCAATTTCAAAAGTCAATACATTTTTGCAAGAGTCAGTTAACAGTCAGCATTAGACACCCAAATACACATTTAAGGATTTGAATATGCCTGACCTGGTTTTCAGAAATGCTGAACATCAACACCTCTCAGTGCCATCAGTGTTAGTAAACAGCTGAAAATAAATAAATAATCAAATAAATAAATATCCATGTTGTGGTTTAACCCTGGCTGGCGATTAAGCACCACGCAGCCATTCGCTCACTCCCCTCTGCAGCAGAATGAGGGGAAGAGAACTGGAAGGGTGAAAGTGAGAAAACTCATTGTTTGAGATCAGAATAGTTTAATAGTTGAAATATGATAATACTAATAATAATGATGATGATGATAATAATAATAATAGAAATTTTAATTAAAAGAAAAATAATGGAGAAATAAACCTAGGAAAAACAAGTGGTGCAAAAGAAGCCAATGGCTCACCACTAACTGGCCAATGCCCAGCCAAACCCTGAGCAGCAGCCCCCAGCCAAATTTCCCCCTACTTTTATTCCTGAGCATGAGAACACAGGGTGTGGGACACCCCTGGGCTCAGCGGGGGCGACTGTCCCGGCTGTGCCCCCTCCCAGCTCCTGGTGCCCCCCAGCCTGCTCGCCGGTGGGGAGGGGGGAGGGGCAGAGCAGCCCCTGGCGCTGTGTCACCCTGCTCAGCAGGCACCGCAGCACCCCGGGGACAGCGCTGGTCACAAATCCAACACGTGGCCCCATGCTGGCTACTACGACAAAAATTAACTCTATCCCAGCCAAACCCAGCACAACCCAAAGCCCCAAATTCCCCCTCAAACCCACCCAAGTGATGTATTAAGTGCTTATACAAAGCACTGTGTCCTCAATAAACACTCTCCTGAAAGAAGAGAAGGTTTTCTTTTATTTATACATTTATGTACTCTTTAAGAGTCCGGTACACTTAAGGAAGTGGTGGAATGTTTCTTTGCTCAGTGAGGTGCTAGCTAACTAAATGTAGACAAAATCACAAAAGGAACACTGGGTCCATGCACTGATAATACACCAAGAAACTTAAACGTTAATTGTCACATCGAGAGACTGAGTACCTAAACATTTAACTTAATATTGCACTAGCACACAGCCAGAACCTCAAAAACTGTTCACAATTTGGTATTACATACTTTGCCATGAAAATTACACCAGCAACAACCACTTTTAATTAGGCTTTCTCTAATGCATGGACAGAAATTGGATTTTGGCTGTGTTCATCAGTCTTGAAAACAAGAAATCCTTAAATGTAGTCAGAAAGCCGTTAGAAAGACATAACAGAACTTGAATCAATTTGATAATATTCCACTGTGGGTTGTTCTTGCCATCCACTTTAAGCAATAATAAGGTCAGCATGATTCTACTGCTCATCAGGTTGCCTTACCCTGGACAGGATTTTTATAAAGGCTTTGGGCTATCCTGTCCAAAAAACTAAGGAGACTTTTAAAAAGTTTTGGACTTACAAACAAGTACAGAGGTCAGAAGACATTCACAGGTCACAGAGCTATTGAACATACTTAAGTGTGAAGACTAAAAGGAAACACCCCAGTCCAAGTGGCCACATGGATTTATGAGAAGTCATTAAACAGATGTAAAGTTTTCCCTGACACTGTTTTTTCAAACTATATCCCAAATCCTATTCAGTCAAAAAATATTGGAATTATCTGCAAAATGGTAGTTATGTGAGCATGGGGAATGATTTCTATTTTTATTAAGTTTCAAAAAGTTCTTTGTTTTACATGATCTAAATTTCAGGCCTCAACTTAATAGTATCCATTAACACTCTTACAAATTACCAAATTAATAGTTGCAGACTCCAGAGAATCATCTCCTCTATTTGAAAGGCAAAATGCTTTTTTTCTGATGCTCAAATAATATTGTAATTTTAACTTGTTCCATCAAAGGGACAAAGGGACAAATATAGGTAAAGAAAAATAACTAGTAATTAGATGGTGTGGAAAAGGATGAATTTTAATTTTATATATTTATATTTTATATATATAGCTTGTGTGCTTTGTAAACAGTGCTGAAAGCTTGTGAGCGGGATTAACGTAGTCAACTCTCTGTGCAAGAATGGGTTTCCAAAGTGAAGATAGTCATCCGCATATAGGTCACAGCACAAAAAAGATTGCTTTTTCTTTGGCAAGACGTTTCTAGCACAGCCACTTGATGATAAGGACAATACTCCCCAGGAGCACTTGCTTTCAACTCCAGAAGAAAAAGGCTAGATATGTCTATGCTAGCCACTGAAATCCAACAAACTGATCAAACTGCCTGCAGCATATTCGGGTCAGCCAGCAGCACGAATGTGTGAAAAACCTTAAGACAGGAGTAAGTAAGATGGAGCAAAAGGATTGAAGCTTCAGTGATGTCTGAAGCTCAAGAAGAGGAAAGTTAGGGAAGGAAAGACTTTGTTACACACTTTCCCTATCTCAAGTGTGTGGCTGCAGACGTAAGCCACGTAGTTATTCTGGTTTCGTGTTTAACCAAAGGGAGGGTGGGTGTACTCCTACCCCATTGCCGTTAGATGCTACTGGGCTTATTCCAAGTGCACGGTGAAGAAAGTGATGTCACACTACAGTGTTTGCCTGTGTGGTCAGTGACCTGCTTTAGAGGGAGCTCAAGAAGTTTATAAGAGGGCACACATATTGCCTATGGTGCTAGAGGATGACCTCGGTGATCAATATCTACGTTACAGCACTTCATGGAGCAGCTAATATTCAACATAAGAGGTTTTATATGTGATTTAACACACCATGAGAGCCTCTTTGAGATTTTGAAGTAAAAACTTCACAAATAATTTAAGTATTTTATCATTTTCCTGACCTTTTAACTATTAGTCCAATCATCTAGTCGGGTAATTTTAAAAACTAAACTGGACTTTTAATCTGGGTCAGCTCTTTGAAGCCACAATCTGTTTTGTTGTGATTGTCTGTGTTCACAGCGTTTCTCTGATCCATCCTTATTATCTGCCATCTCAGCAGCTGAATAAGCATTTCACAAGTCTAGGTAACTGTTTCATATCAGACAATTATTTTTCCTGACTGCTCATTTCAGTCAAGTAATCATTGTAGAATTTGTTAATGATAGTCTCCTATCTTTTCATAGAAAGAACACAGGGCAGAGCAAATCTGAAATGTGTAAATATGAGATAGGCAGCTTTTAAACGTAAGATGAGATTTGTCCAAAAGAATCAAGGAAACCACAAAGCCACAATCAACGTCATGAAAAAGGTACAAATTAATGTTAAGCTCTATAATTACTTTACAATTTAGAGGCCTCATATATATGCAGATAATATGCCTTTGTAATGTGGTTGAAGTGATATTTCTGAAAACAGATGCTTTTTCCTGCCATCTGTGATAAGCCTGTTTGTACCCCAGCCGTCTTGTTTAGAAGCCAGAATAAATAAAACAAAAATGTCTCCTGAAAAACACTGGTAAAATAATGTCAATTCATTAATTTTCATACCACGTTATTGTCCCATGTCTATACATAGCACATTTTCCTCTCTTTTCTTTCTAACAATGAGCTTATGATAATTTTATTTTATTAGCAATTAAAAAATAGTATTTCTAGACCTTCCTAGAGGGACTACTTAACAGACTGGGGAGCCCCTCAGCTAAGAGCTGTGAGAACTTTGTGGACACTTTCTGGCCATGTGAACCCAGCCAAACCTGTGGCCAAGGAAACCTTGAGAAGCCAATACCTTGGGGGGGGGCTGTTCACCATCGCTATTATATTAATGGCCAAGAATTGGCTGCTGGGGGGGACAAAGGCAAGGCTTTCAAATTTGTGCTCTCTGTTTCAGGTGTTGGCCAGAAGGACTTACTGAAGATGTTAGCATATGCTCTAAATTTTGGTCTTAAGAATCAGAATTTTCTCATTTGTTATAACAACGTGTACCACAAAGTATTTTTTTCAGGCTATTGATGCATACACAAGTGCCCTGATTTGATACTTACAAATAGGTAACAGTATAACATTCAGCAGAGTCACCAGCTGATTATCACTCTCTCTCTCACTCTCTCTCACTCACTCTCTCTCTCTCCATCTCTATATATCTTGATCCCTAACATCTGTATCTTTCACTCACAGCTGCACTGACTCTATATATTGAGTGGGTTTGACAAATATTGGCTGATAATTCACTTTGTTAAACCAGATTTCATAATCTGGATAGAAAATTTAACAAGCTTTGATGTGCAATGGATCACTGTAGGTGGATGTGCCAGCTATGTTTTGTCCTGCAATACTATTTTTTTTTTCCTTCTGCATCCTTTACTTTTTCACAATGATATCTTATTTGAAATGAGGACAAAAGAAGCAATAAAAAGAGATAACAATAAACTTGTGCCTCAACTAGCGATAAACAGACATTTCAGAGAGAATAAAAGAGAATTTGCACATGAGTTTAATGGTTCAGAAAACTGCGACTAAATATCAAGTTTATTTCTGTCCTTTCAAGTTCTGTCTGCAGACTGCTGTGAATGACACTATAACATGTTCTGATTTAGTGGTTATTTTATGGCTACGACACTACAGTGTCCCTAAGTCTTTTTATGACTAGGAAACCACTGTGTCTCTAAGTCTGTTCACCTTTTTATAGAGAGAAATAATTGCTCTAAAACAAGATGGTAAGAAGGCTATCAGAGCTCCAAAATGTAGAGGCTGGAAAGTATTTCATTGCTTTCAAAACTGCTAACATCTTCCCGTTGAACTTTACAAAAACTGAAAAAAAGGAACTATGCAATCCAGTAGGACTTTAAAAATATTGGTTTGTCATTAATATTTGTAAAACATTTTAGAACACTATTACCGAATGGTAACATTAAGTCTCTTACCATTTATATGTAGTTTAGATGTTTTTTTTTTACCTTCACTTGCATTTAGTTTGGACTCTGAAACATACATTCAGTTCAATTTCTCAGGGGTGGTTTAACTCTACAGGAAGACAGATAGTACAATTAAAAATTATTTTCTTTGAGAAACCTATAAAACTAAAGTCTTCAGTGTGTGTGTTTATGGCATATCATAAAGTTGTTCTTGTGCAAGCTTTGAAAGTAATATCATATGTAAATAGTAAAGACTGAGAAGAAAAAAAAAAAAAAAGCCTGGCACTTTCACATATAAATTCTAAATTAAGGTTTTCTCAATAAAAACAGATTAAATCCAGAAAGCTTAAATACAGATTGCCAGCATAACAACCACTGTGTACTCTGCCAGGGGTTGTACCAGTTGCAGAAACAAACAAAAAAACTTGAAAGCTTTTGTGTATGAGAAAGTGCTTTGGGACAATATAGTGTCATTGTTACACAGCAAACACTAAATACAAACTTTTGCAGTGTCATTTTCAGAAGCTTGCAAACCAAACGTGGAGAACAGAACTAAGCAAGTGCTTATAACAAGTACATTATTTTGTAGTTTTTACAGATCTATGATAAGTGATGTTGTAAATGATTACCTACTTTGATTAAAGGACACTGAAGACTATCTGGCTTTTTGCATAACGCAGAATCTGAAACATTTAATATTAATATAATTAGGGTACCAAGACTGACTGATTTATTTACCAGTCCTCCTAAAGTCAGCAAGATGGAATAGCCAGCAGAAAGAATAGCCATTCTATTTTAACAACACAAAAACACAGCCTTATCTGGACAGATGAATAAAGCTACTTTTGTCAAAACTTGTCTATAAGTACTCCAATACAGTATGGTACCCTTATCATAACCAAGGCAGAAAAAAATATTTAATTTTTAGGTTCAAAAATCTTTACAGTATGCTCTAAATTATATTAGCTTAATCTGTTCTTTTCTAAATAGAAGTACTGACATGAACAGTTAGGAACCCCAGTATAAAAAGCAGGAAAATCTTTAGTTTTGCTTGTATTCTATCCCACTATGGAAAGCCTGATTTATCGCTTCGGAGTGCCTCAGTGTCAGATCAGCACACATGGATCCATCCCAGCGATGATAACTCTGTAAGTATGTTTGAGTGTTTGTATGTGGGACTGCATGTGCATATTCCTGTGTGCATATACAGGGATATTCACATATGTATATATATTTACACACACATACCTACCTATGCTGAATTGGATTAGTTACAAGAGACAGAAAATTTAGTCTTCAATTTTTAAAATCTTTCAACATTTTTTAAGTTGTGGCACTGAAATTTTCCAAACAACAATTATTGGGGTTTTTGGCAAGAAGCAGGGAACGTAAGTCAAAGTTTGTTACTATTAAATACCTTCAGCTCCCTCTTTTCTTATACATTATTGTTTACTGTTTGTAATGCTGCAATGATCTTAAATTGTCAGTGACCAAGGATGAAATAGCAAAAATTGCAGTTTTCAGTTCTTCTTGCTTATGTCATCCACTTGTAAGGGTGGAGTGACAGTAAGAGAAAAACAAAATAACAGTCTGTTTTGGGTGGATATGTTTTAAGGAAACAACGATGACATGAGAAAAAATGTAGCAAGCTTGGAATTTTATTAAATAGGATCCAGCTGAGATTATTGGACAGAGTGCAAGAAAGCAAGGTCAAAGACAGAAAATAATTGATTTATGATCAAAAGTTGATTCTATTTTTCTAGATATAAATGAGACATTTTATAGGTTACATGCTTGTGTGTGCAGGCGTTTTTTAGATAGAGCAGATATAGAATATAAATTTTAAGGTATTTCCTCTTTATCTCACCCAATTTGGCTGGGTCTGAAATAATATTGATGTAAATATTGCAAGAAAAATGTTCTCCTACAATATAGAATGCTGTCAGAATGGAGAAACATTATAAAGTTTTCAGAAAATATGAATTCTATTTCCAGCTTGAACTGATTACTGAATCAAAGCAATTCAGAAAAGTATACCATCATAGGTATTGCCATAAACAAGGTCCCATGAAAGCTGGTGGGTCCCCAGGTACTTTAGTGGAGCTACATTGCTACATTGACAGTCACAGAAATTTAACTGCTATAGCGTATGCATACAAGTAGTCAGAGAGACAGCATATGAAGAACATATTAATAGTTACTGTGTTTACAGTAGATTGAAACAGGGTAGATTTTCCTTTACCAAAATAAGGATGACGGAGTTGCTTACCAATATTGAAAAAAAAACACAGGAGAAGCCAGGGAAATTCTTCTTTTGAGTAGGAAGAAGGACCTGGCTCATTCTGTGTTTGCTTCTACTGTAGCTGTTCGGTAGGCAAAGACCTACATAGGGAAGGATCTTCACAGAGAGTCCTGGAGAACAGGTCCACCAGCTGACACCATCTGAAGATGCAGAACTGTAATCCTACCTCCCTTGTTCAAGCATTTTGGGCACACACACATATTCATGAAAGTTAATATATTTTAAAAGTAGAAAACTTGAATTTAACACAATAACTAGAATCATTACTTAAGCCCTCTGTAAGAAAAAGAAGTTGACAAATCCTGATGGGAAAATAAATAAAAAGACATGATTGTAATTCTATAATTTTAGTTCTCCCCAGCTGTCTCCTACAGCTATCTACATATCCATTCATTCATTATTAAACACACATTAATAGCTAGGACATTCTTTCTAACAAGAACTAAAATATGAAATACTAAGCCTGTGCTTTTTCCCCCTAGTGTTGACGTCAGGTTTTATGTGCAATGTATTGCAGAAGGATGGAAGAGTGACCTGGATCAAGTTTGAAATTCCAAACTCTGTGACTTCTTAAGTTACCTGCTGGAGTCTGTGCACAGAAACACGTGATTGTGTCTATGCTCGTGTGTTCACATCTGTATTTTTGTGCATACACTGGTTTCAGTTTGCTAAGCCTTTAGTCTGACCCATATAATAAGCAAGTTCCAGCCTAATTGCATGTGTAAGCATAATGACCAAGGCAGTTAAATTCACAATTTCAGCTGATTTTATTATTTTGGGAATAACACTTCTCTAACACGGCTGAACAGCATCTGACTGGAACAGCATCTGACTGGTGTAACGTGGGCACACATCTCTGCAGACATTTTTGTAGGCAAGCCCTAGAATCTCAATTCTCCTATTGTTGCCTAAGGCTAACAACATCACCCTCATGCAAAGGTAAGTTGGTATATTTTTTCCACGTGTGCCTCATACAAACTTCGGAGTTTTTTTACTCACAAAGAAGTTACTTGACCTTTACAACTATATTATGCACTTGCCGGGACTTTGGAGGTTCCACTTCATAACTCCAGAGAGTTTTATGAGGTCCCAGTTTTTCAGATGAAATTTCCTTTTATGTCATTTAATTCCATGCCATTTCTACTGTTGTGTGGTTCTTCCTATATATAGTTCCTTTACAGTGTAATAACCTACAGGTGTTAGCAGCTAGTATGGTCCTTGAAAGTCCATTTAGTAATCTCATCAAACTCATTAATACCACTTGGTGATTGTTATTCAATTACCTTGTCTCAAATTACTTAGATGCTTAACATATACTGATATGGACTCAGTCCTCTGATATGCTAAGAGCTTAAAACCCTCCTTTTTTTTCTTTTTTTTTAGATTTTAAGTGTCATTCATAGGTGGTGGGTTAGCCTTACCTGACAGCCGAATGCTCACCCAACCACTCACACACTCCCCCTCCCCAAAAGGACATGGGGAGAAAAGAGGATAAGAAAGCTGGAGGGTCAAGATAGAGTCAGAGAGTTTGCTTACAATTTACTGCCACAGGCAAAACAGACTCAACTGAGGGAAAATGAATTTAATTTATTGCTGATTTGGGTAGTGAGAAGCAAGAAGAAAAATATTAAACCAATACCTTTCTTCCCACTCTTTCCAGGTTCTCCCCTTCACACTGCTCCCACCACTCTGAGCAGCTCTGTTGGAGGCGGGGGGGGGGGGATGATGTGTTACAGCCAGTACACAGCAGTTTCTCTCTGCTGCTTCTTCCTCCTCAGACTTTTTCCTTGCTCCAGTGTGGCTCTCTATGGGCCACAGTTGCTTCAGGAATATCCAACTGCTCCAGCACGAGTCCACCCCAGGCTGCAGTAGGTATCTACTCCACCATGGAGCATCTCATTCTCTGGCCTTGATATTTCCTCTAGTGCTTGTCTATCATTTCGTTCCCTCCTCCTCTCTCTGTGCAGTGTTTTCTACCCTTTCTTGAATATGTTTTCCCAGAGGTGCCACCAGCACGGCTGGTGGATTCAGCTGTCTCCTGTGGTGGGCTGATGGTGGAGCTGGCTGGAATGGGCAGTGCCTGGCACAGGCAGGTACTTACCTCTTCCCATAGAGGTGATCCCTGCAGCCCCATCCCCTCTTCTCTCACCTGCCCACTACCAAAACCTTGCCACCTATGCCCAATATATTAGTTTCAAGCTTTCAGAAATATAGTTTCAATAATAAGGGTATAACATTGTATTAAATTTATTTAAGCTATTTGCTTCTTTTGGGACATTTTTTCATATCAGATAGTGAGGTCGGGGATGAAAAACAGAGGAGTTGTTTCAGTATTTTTCCAAACCATTCTTTCTAATCGATAAATTTTAGGGTCCACAGGGGACTAAAAGTCATCTGGTCTGAGGTCCTATATAATGCAGACCATAGAGTTTCAGCCATTGTAATTTATTCTGTTTTGATCGTGATGAATGGCGTTTGACTAAAATGTATGAATTAGCTGTGCTTAGAAGCTGTGAAAAAAACCCTGTGGAACTCAACAGTCATAGCCACCGTCTTCAGTTTGAGGTACGTGTAAGGAACGACCAAGCTCCTTTACAGAATCACATCACTGAAACTCGTCATTGACCAACACCCAGGCGCTGTAAGATGTTTGATGGAGCTTCATGCAGAATGCTTGCATTGTCTATTTAATTAATTGAAAAGAAAAATATTCACAGAAATATAAAGAGCAAAAGCCAACAAACACAACCAGGAAAACTTTTGCAGCATGACTGACTGACAAACAGATGAGGAAAGTTTTGCATGATGTGTGAAAGGGAATAAAGAAACTAACTTAGCTTTTTTCTTCATAGAAAATTTTCCATGTGTTCTTTGTAAGTAAACACTGATGCATGGAAGAAATACCAGATTCTTTTATGCATTTCTCTTTTTGATATAAGTAAACAACTTCTGGACAAAAAAATAATGACTTGGGGGAAAAAAAATCCCCTGTTTTCCATGCAGCTATGTAGTCTTAATTTATAGACTTTTTAAAAATGTAGAGAGTCTAATGCTTTTATGTTTGTGAAAATTCATTATACTCCGGTCTTTATGTCATTAGTACCATCTATTTCGTTTCTACACAATACATTCTATGACCCAAACATGACCTGTTTCAGTAAAACAAAGACTAGTTTTCTATCGATATCTTTGACAGAAACCTTCTAGTTCAGCACATAAATAGAAAAGTAACATTGCTACTTGAGCAAACTGGTGCAAGGGAGCTGTGTGGACTTACCAAAGCTCTGTTAACGTATTGGCAATGTCTATAAGTCAGTCTCACTGGCAATGTTCAATTTACCTGCAACAAACCTTGGGGTATGAGCCTACCAGCCTGTGGTCAGGAACCTGAAGAGATCTCACAGCAAGAACAAGCACGCAATGCCTGACATCAGCTTTTATATAGAAATTTCCCTCCTAATGATCTCAGGTGTCGAGGCTGGCTGGTGAATACTCAGGAGCAGAGCCAAGTATGTCTGGAGGGCAGGTCTGGATGGGGTGGTCAGCAGCACCTCAAGTTCAGTAGTTGGGTCACTGTTAGTAAAGGGGGTATTTGCATAAACGGATTCCCAAGTATTTTGTTCCAATCTACCGTGCCATAGTTTCTGAGGATACTAGAAACAGTTTGTCTCACTCTTCCGTGGTGGGAGCGGCTCAACAGATGGGCAATCAAACACGGCTTAACTGCAGGTTAAAAAGGCAAAAGTCAATAAAGACAAATGCACACAAAGGGCAAAGTTGTTAGCAGAAATTTATTGATGTCCTTCAGTGTCTTGCCCAAGCCTTATTCTTTATTGCTCTGCTTCTGTCCTGATGGGAAGGAATCACTCAAGCTCACATAGAGCAAATAAACCAAGCAGCTCCCACCCAAATCTCGCTGCTTCCCTCAAATCAACAGCTGCTTTTCGGAACAGGTTGCTTTTGTCAAGTGAGGCTGTGGTTTAATTCCGGAGGCTTGCCTGAGAGTGAAGAAAGCCCAGCCAAAGCCGCCAGCAGTGGGATCCAGCAGCCCAGACAGAGTTAAGCCTCTGGAATTGTTACCCACAAGCCCAGACAAGGGAAATAAGTGTGAACTTGCACCACTTTAATGCAAACTGCTGAGAGGGACACCTGCTCCCTTACTGCTGCTGTTTAGTATTACTCTGAGTAATGATACCAAAGAGCTAACTGCTAAGGCAAAAGGGAAAGGAAACAAGAAAATAGAGGGGATTAATGAGATTTGGGGATGGAAAAATACAGGTTTCTTGTCACAAGTAGTAAGCAGTCAAAAAAATGTGTACATAGAAACACAGCAACTACAGGAATCACTCTGGCAAGCCAGTGTATTACGTCGGATTAGAAGAGCTTTTTTCCTGCAGGCTGTGGTAATTTATACGATTCAGTTTTGATTTTGATTAAAATGAAGGGGAGAGACTGTATTTTAATGACAATAAAACATACAGGCTGAGGGATTGCTACTGGGAATTTGCAGTCAGAGGAGAGGAGTAGCGCTCTGTTCAAACACAAGGTCTAGCCACTGATATGTAAGGGTCTTTAATTCTCCTTGTATCTTGATAGTAAAGCAAAAATCAAGAGGCAATTTCAAAGAACCTAAATGTACTCAAACCTCAATGACTTTAAATGTGATTTTCATGTCAACAGCCTTGGTGTCTTTTGAAAATCTTCACCTAGAAGACTAGTGGAAGTTGGAATGGCCTTAGGGCTTCACTTACTCATTCTTCGGTGCTTTTGTCCCTTGTGTTGTTTTTTTGTAAATAGAATTCTTTTATTTCACATGTGTTGGCAGGGGGAGTGATAGGAGGGGGAGGAAGAAGAACCTTTTCCACTAGATTTATGCAAAGAAACAGGGTCAATACTATAAGCAGGAGAAAAGTTTTAAAGGAGATTTACAGTACTGGAATTCCAGAAATATTTAAATAAAAAGTAAATCAACTTCTTTTCCACTGTACACATTGCAGATGTTAATGACTCACAATTTTAAAATTAATGCATTGTTTAATCTAAATCAGTTCACCCACATATTTTAAAAAGAAGATTCTCCCTTCCTCTGTAATTTCCAGTGACTACTCCTTATTTGGCTGGATTTATTGACAATAATATAATGAGTAGATGCAGATCATTATGGAGACATTATGGAATGATGATTTTATTGACAGTTTGGAATAAGTCAATTTATGTATTTATTTATTTATTCTCTGGTCAAAATTTAATTTTCAGATTTGTTTAGCAGTCTGCTTTAAGATTCTTTTCTCCCCAGTGACCATGATGTCTCTGGGAATAATTTTACTGTGTTGTCTTAATTGTTAAAGATTGTGATAATTTGTATCCTACCAGCGCATAACATGAGAAATTCTGGGGATGTCTCCCACCTCCCTTTACGTATGCATATCTGATTTTTTGGAAGTGTTTGTTTTAATAGAACAATATGGTTTTCTGTCTCTGGGTGGTAAGATCCTTATGCAAATATGTGCTAAATGACTTTTTTTATTTTAATATATTAACACATGCATATGCACATGATTATTGAGGTACCCAAACATATAATTTTTTTCTTGTTGAAGGTTGCTGAGGGAGAGGTGCCAATGAATCAAAGAAATACACATTCTCTGTGTTTAATGAAGCTACAGACTTTCAAGAATTCTGGTCTTTTAAATAATCAGAGAATTGAAAATAGAAAACTGAACAAAAATTACCAGGTTCTCTGGAGTTAGGAAGGGAAACCAATATATTTGATGCATAATTTAAATAAGAACTCAGAAGGCTTTCTTATTGAATCTGTTAATTTGTTTTTTGTTGTTGTTGATGTTATTTCTTTCTTTATTTCATTTTGACCCTCTTGAAGATATGGGTGGGACACACTTTGATCTTATTTATATAGATGTAAATCCAAAGCAACTGAATTAGTACAGTTTTTTGAAATTAGAACTAAACTTTTTTCTTTCTCCTTTTTTTTGTTTTGTTTTGTTCGGGGTTTTTTTGGGGGTTTTTTTTTTTTTTTTGGTCGTGGTGGTGGTTGTTTTTTTCTTTTCCTTCCCAAATAGATGAAATTTATTGAAATCCAAAGTTCCGGTGGAGCATTTCTTGGAAAATTATTTATCAGATCCAAGATGATGATGTATCATGTCTTTGTGTACCCCTCAGAATATTAGGATAGTTAGATCATTCAGGTATTGGGAAACCCAGATCTTGGTCCCTCATTTCCCTAATACAAATAATGAGTTTAATATGGGTCTCATCTCATGAGACCTCATATCAAGTCCTTAAATGCACAACGTTACGTCCTTTGTTCCAGTGACTTCAATCCTGGAAAAAATAGATCTTGGCCAGCGAGTTAAGTCTTGGAAAAATTAAATCCAGACTAAAATTGTTAGATGAGGGAAAACATTTTCCACCATGGTGCACTGAGGTTTTCAAAGGGAAAGGAAGGGAAGGCGAAAGGGAAGAAGAAAGGATCTAAAGATGTTATTTAATTTTTTTATAGACTAGCAAAGTTTCTACAGCTAGAGAACAAAAAGTTATAAATAAAAGAAGTGAACATTTATTTAGATGTATTACACTTGTTAACAAAGTGTAGCATCGATCATTAGAAGACAGGTGGATTAAAAAGAGCTTTAAAAAAAATTATGTGAAAATTCTTCGTCTCCTAAAGGGAACAGAAGGAGAGGACAGGCCTATGTGGGCACAAAGAATCTATCTTAATGTCTTCCTTCCATTTTCTAAACCCTGGAAACAACCTTTGATTGTGAGGAGGAGTAAGGATAAATAAAAAAAAGCCTGTTTCTACTTTGGTTTTGAAATGAAATGTCGACTTCAGCACTTCACATTTCCTTATAGGTTTGGATCTCATTGTCAGCATCGTTAGATATTCTGTACATCTTTCCCATAGCTTGCCCTTACCCTCACCTCTTCCAGAATCAGCTATAACCCCTTTCATGGCACTACCAATGGGGTTCTGCCAAGTTCCTACATCCAAACCCCTTTCAGACAGAATTTCCTGGTGTATGGGATCTGTCAAACAGATTAGTGAAGAGAGGCAGAGCGGGTACATTTGGGAAAGATAAGTCTTTGAAAAGACACAGCAACTGTGAGTGTGTTCAGTTTTTTGGCCAAGATGCTCGACTTTTCAAAGCCTGAGAAAAGCTTCCTTGAGAGAGATGAATTTTACATGAGCTACTATATATTACTGTATTTGCTTCTTTCACAGAGTGCCATTGTTTTAGCTCATTAATACAGTTTTGGATGGGTGATTTAATCACTCATAAGCAGGGGAGATTTGGTTTCCTCTTTCTTAGATATGGCTCATTAATGGCTCATTTCTTAAAAGTGTTTTCCAACTTTAATTTAGCCACAGTCCCTAGTATATCCAAACAGTGGTTAGATACAACACATTCTTCCTAATCATTGCTCAGCTTATGTCAGGAGGAAAGGATAGGAAAGATATTGGCCCCAGCTGTCTACTGTTCTAGCATTAGGTATAATTTGCTAAATCAGCTTGGAGTAAATACTCCAGTATCCAGCAAATTTTGATTAATATGTAACAGGCCAAACTAAGCACAGGATACATGTGCATGCAGCTGAAGTAGATCAGCAAACAATTCTGGCTGCTGAAGCTCTTCTGCAAAGTATGTTGAATAAATAAGTTTTCTACTTTATCATTCTTTTTCCATTTATTGGATTTTTCATTTGTAGAAGGGTCCAAAAATATCAATTTCTCATGCATATCAGATTGAAGATTCAGTTACAGAATATTTTATATTTTTTTCTGGACTATTTATTTTTGTGAATGCCTATTTGAATCTTATTGTAGCATTTTCCCTAGTGATTAATTAATGTTCCTATATTTTGGCAAATCAAAAGAATGAAGTTTTCACTCAGTGTTTCCCCAGTCTTGATTTTATGACTCCTATCTCTGATGCTTAGAAGGAAGGCAATTCACTTTGTAAAAGAGTTGGGTGATGAGTGGTATATTTTCTACTTTTTGTAACAATAAGAGCCTTAAAAGCAATGTGCTGAGACTTCAGAAGAAAAGGAATTCATGACAGAAACTGGATAGAAGAAACTACATGGAACAGAACTCTACAAATAATGGGTAAATGTTTAAGTTGCTACCACCTCTTACCCTGCTATTAAATCTTTAGGTGTTTTATTTTAATATTGCTCTGGAAGTAAGAACTTGAACCTAAATCTTTCCCCTGGGTAACTGGTCGAAGAGCCAAGGTAATGAATAATTCATGCATATTCTTTTCTTCCCTCTAGCTTAAATACTTGGTCATTTCATGAAAACATAATTAAATACATCAGGAGAAAATGAAAATTCCCTATTCTGTGAAATTATATCACATTTGATATTACCCCATGGAAGCAAAGTCAAATCCTCTCAGACAGAACAAATTTTCACTCCCTGGGACAAGCAATCATTGAAAAAAGTGGATAGGAGAATTCCATTGCCTTTGGCACTTAACCTGCAAACAGGTGGATGTCCGTGTCCGGTCTGGAGGGTAAGAGCCTTCTTATAGCAACAAATAAGCAACCAGAGCATTCAAAGAAGTGCATCTTCTTCTGAAATTATTCTTTTGACTTTCTTTGGCAACCCAGTACATTAGTAGGTTAGATTTCCTGTCTCCAGTTCACAGATGCTTAATTCCTTCTAGGCATGAATCTAAAAAGCAAGCATCTCACTCAAGTACACAGATGCTAGGAATTAAAGAGACCAGAGACTGGGTGCTGCAGTAACCAGCCTTGCAATACTTTGTTCTTTTCTGAACCTACTTCTCAGATTCTCTGTGACTTCATTCAGAGAGAATAGTTCTTCCCTATTTTTTTGCAATAAATATCTGCAAGTTGTCCTGATGTAACCTCCTAGGGTACATAAAAGCATCTTATTCCAAGATGTATCAGATCTACTCAGGACAACATTAAGGCAGAAGAGAATCTTGCCGCCTTCCACAGGGAACTTATTTGTTTTTATATTCCAAAGGCATATAGCACATACTCAGTTTATCTATTTCTAGAAAACTAATAAGGAACACAAAATAGAGAGGTGAATTCCCTTCAGTGGAACATTAGGCATCAAGAATTCTTCAAATAAGAAGATAAATTATCAATCTGGTATGTACTTTCTAAAGAAAGAATTACCTGTTTCTCTATACATTTCTTTAGGTGATTAATTACAGTCCACTAGTAAAAATACTCATGGTTTATGCAGTGTTACTGTTATTGCTATTGCTGTTATCTCACCCTTCAATTGTGAACCAGGATCTTATTGTCCTATTTTCATTTTCTGGTTTAGGATTGAGACTTCTTTTTGTTCTCTTTAATATCTCACATACATTATCAGAAATTCACTTGTTCCTAGCCTATGAAGCAATGAGGATTGCCAAATTTGGCACAGAATGTTTCAGTCTCTAAGAATAGGAAGTCTTCTAAGAGGAAACTGCCTCTTTTTCTCATGCACATGTTCATTCACAAATATATATGTAACTGGAAACAAAAAGGACATTCAAAGAATGTTTAAGGTGGCTACAGAAAACAATGAATGAAAGGAAATGCTAGTCAAGGGTGAAAGGTACCATATGTCCTCAAAAGCCTTGGCACGATGGGGAACCACCTAAATAGCTTTTTTAATGCACCCTGTCGTGCCTAGCTATTGATGGACATATGGTACATTTCACCCTGAAATGTGAATTTCCTGAAACAGCTGTAATGCTCTTTTAATGTTTTGTTTTGTGGTGTTTTTGGGGTTTTTTTTGTTTGTTTGTTTGGGTTTTTTTCTGGATAATGACACATTTGCAGCATACATTATTTAACCATTCTTCCCTGACCCTTTAGGGGGCCCGTGTACTTTATCAATATATAGAAAACAGAATATCAGCAGATCATTTATCTGGCGGCTGCATAACTATGTCTTATTCATTGACATATTACGCACAGGCTTAAATTTGTTGGCAACTGTGCACCATGAGGAGTCCAACAAGATATTCAAGATTGCTGCCGTCTTGTAAGATCACAAACAGGCTCAAGACAGGCACAGAATGGAGTTAAGCATGAGAGTAGCTTTTTGCTTTCATAGTGTTATGGTTCATTTCCTTCCTTGCTTTTATTTTAGCAAGATAAATGGGGAAAATTGCATGGGCATACATGGACAAATCAAGATGGACCCAAGTGAAAACATGTAAGATAATGAGATAATATGATATTGGTATACATATATTACTCTTCCTGTGGTTCTAAATCCTCTGTGTAGCTCCTCCTGTAACACATCACCCTTTATACATGCCACAGCATCATTCATTTCTTATTTCACTGCTGACTGGTAAATTGTGATTTCTTAAATATTATGATCAGCTACTGGCAGTGTGAGAGCTAACTTATAAATGATTGGGCAAATGGATCACAGGAAAGAAATGACATTAGCTGCAAGATTATCACTTTCTTGTTATTAAAAAAAACCCACAACAAATGTATGAATTTTCAGAATAAAAAACTTTTAAAAATAATTGTTTTGTCTAAATAAAACTGATTTTCTCATACCAGAAACATTTTTTTATAATTTCTTTATCATCCTTTAGGGGAATTACTGATTGATGAAAAACTTTAGGTTAAAATTTTAAAGATGTTGGGTTTTGTTATTACTGCACTTTTCTTTGTTATGACCTCCTTTCTGTGAAGGGGACAGAGTATTTTACAGGTCATGAGTCTCCTCATCACTTCTGGAGACTAATGCTCTGCACAAATAGAATTTTTGTGTGATAAACCAGAGCAATCAGGCATCTGGTGATTCAGATATTGGTACTATTGCTTAACATGATTTTTGTCTTCTCTTTCCTGAAACTTTAGATCACATATTCAATCACAACAGCTAAAAATAAGCAAGCAAAAGAAATAAATAAGTTTCCCTAACATATATTTTATAGAAGTAGCACCTACTTCATTATGTAATCACTGATTCATGTACTGCATGCTAGATTCTCCTGTTAAAGAGTGCTCACGTGAAGAACTGAACTGTTCCTATATTAAAATAACTGGTACCAGAAACGCTGTGTTCCATAAAAAGTGCTTTTAAATTTGCTATTTCAAAGAGTCATGAATAATGAGAGTGTAGCTGGTTTGTTGCATTTCTTTTCCTGCGAGGATTATATTCTGGATTTTGTGTATGTCATGTCCCCCCAGTCATACTCAATGTGCCGGTCTGAAAACTGATGTTGTTGTTTTCCCAAGCTTATATAATATAACTCTGGCTGTCATAGGTCCTACTCACATAAATGTTAATTTCTTACTCAGATTACTTCTACCCACCCAAATTTCAAATCAATCATATCCTGGCAGATGCTGCATCAGTTCTTTCCCAGCCCTCTACTTTCACATCAAATTTGCAAAGCAGATCACCCCACACCTCTGCTCATTTAATTACTTTCCTCTTCTGTCCTCCTGCTTCTTCTGGTATGCTACACCATCTTCTTGATGGCTGAGGAGTGAAGTTGCAAGGTCCTCTGACCTTTTCAGGAGGAAGCACTGCACTGAGGAGGAATAAGTAATGGAGAGAGTAAAATAAAGCAGTTTTCCTGCAGCAGAACCGACTTGGTGCTTTTCTCCCACAGAAAGGCAAATGGGGCAGCCAAATGGTTGAATGAGTTTCCCTTCCTCTCCCAAGTAAGACCAGAACTGAGAATGCTGGAATATATTGTATTTGTGTCGTAAGACACAGTCCTAACAAAATACACTTGCTGAATCTCAGCCAAGCGCAGAAAATGCAAGTTGTACTCCTCCGGGGAGATGTGTTGTCAACACCTTTAGTAGAAACTGGAGAATCACCAGGTTAAAGATTCTGATGACAACAAAGTGATTAGATTTCTTTCTAACAGGCTGGACCTTAATTATAAAATATTTGTATATCTCTCATGGTTTTAGAAAGCAAAGAACTAGAAATCTAATTAAAAAAAAGCTCATGCTATTTAAAAGGTCTGATTTTCAGGTGCCTTTTTCAGTGTTTTATAACACTTACGATTGAAAATACCACAATATTGATATGCTAGTTAGCACTAATACAAAACCACCCTATGATTACCAAACAAAACTCACAAGTAAATGTCATTCTGTATAATTTTTTTTCTTTGAAGTATTTAATGTTCTTCATGCTGGCACAGGAGAATACTCCTAACACGAGAAGATGGAGAGCTACTTTCTCTGGTTTGGATGTAGAAACCTCATCGTTATAGAGAGGTCTAAATCTCACAGTATTACCCCCTGAGTCTCATTAGTAACTTAAATTTATACGTATATCTTAACAGAAATGGGCTTGTTCATTATCAAACGCAACAAATGCTGGAAAATATGCTTCAAGCTGAGGTGGTTTAATTTTCAGCATCTTTTGAATGGCTTGGGTTTTATTGTCTGTTCCATATTCTGTACATCAAATCTATAATCAATATAAAAACCTGGTAACAAAATTAAATTCCATTTGTCTTCACTTGTCCACAATTTGCCAACTTTCCAGCCCAGCACTTCCTAATTGCAAAGTCAAACACCACCTGTCACAAGTAAAAGTATTGATGGAAATGAAAACTCCTGAAACCTAAAAGTAAAGCAAGTGGTGAAGTGAAAGATTTATGAACACGTGAGAATTTTTGAGGTTCTCAATGTTAGAAAGTAGCTCCACCCAGACTTCCCATTGTACTCCAGATAGCTAACCTAAGACCTCAGTTGCTACCCACAGCCCGCAGATTAAATTGCAAATTACACTGATTTAAATTACACCTATCCACAAAATCTTTTTCAGTTTTACAGTTTTACATCATATGTAAATATCAGCCTTGGAAAATATTATCACATTACGAGGGATGCTGTAGAGCATAAATGAGACTTCTTTTGTACAGAGGAAAAATTAGGATTTACAGTAAATAGTAGTTGTCTAATAGAAGTATTACTCACAGGTTCACAGAGGTCTCACAGGGTGCTGATGTTATGGATCCTGAAGTTTTAGACAGCAACAATTACTAGATAAAATATTCACAGTTATGAAAAGAGAGAACACAAATACAAACCTGCACCTAATTAGATGGAAAAGGTGTCCTCTAGTTGCCAGAAATCCCCCTTGTAGGAAAAGATTGCTTGTTCCTTTGTAAATAGAAAGACAATGGAAAGCAGCATTACTGTCATGTAACCCAAATCCCACTAACGGACTACAACTAATGGACTACTATAGGCCTACAACTCATCCTGTGTAAGTAACATTGGGCAGAAAACGTAACTCTGCAAAGGCACACACCTAGATTCACAGACTTTCTTTTCTTGAAATTTCCCCATAAGCTCCATGTATTTTATAAATTCATTTTTGTAGACAATTTTCCACTTCAAAATGGGATATGAACTCCATGCGAACATGGATCTTGATGTTCTAGATCACTACTTATAAGCAAATAACGTTCTCTGATATTGGCTTATGTAAAACCCAGTGAGCTATACGGTTGTTGCCGACTCTTGGTCTAGAAAAAAAACATGTCTAAAATGTACGTGAGACCAGATGCAGCTCAGAAATATTTATGCATTCTTTGCTGGCAAGAATATGGTTATTCTTCCGAAAATAACTGAAAAATTTTAATTTATTTTTTTTGTCCTCATTTTGTTGTTGAAAACTGAAAATCTTTAATTAGCTATTTATTTACTTGGAAATGCACATATATGTACACCTACTATAAAAATGTTGTCAAAACACCAAAATTGGAGAAAAAACAGGAAGGTCTACACAGGAAAAAAGGGCATCCACAAATTACTACTGCCATCTATTGGTAATAACTTGGAACTACAAGTTGTTAGAATTTGCATAACAGGTAAAGTAATTAAACATTGAAGTCATGACATCCTACCAGTAGAAAGACTTAAAAAGGAAATAGGATATTACCAAAATACCTTGCA
This sequence comes from Falco punctatus, assembly GCF_963210335.1. NCBI lineage: Eukaryota > Metazoa > Chordata > Aves > Falconiformes > Falconidae > Falco > Falco punctatus. Next base: position 4,944,754 of record NC_137587.1, read on the forward strand.
AGACATCAGTTCTGACGAATATATTCAGTGGGAGATGGGGGTCTGTTTGGAGGTGCTGTCTGTTTTTGAGAGTTGAGTATAGTTCGTGTTTTTCAAGGAATTACCTTTAAAAAGGGCCTGGAGCTAACAAGAACTCCTCATGCCAAATAGTACCTTTTGCCCTGTCCAATAAAGGACTCGGGTATCTAGAAGCTCTTCAGAGTAACATGAAAATTCCGTCCTTTAGAGCCCAGCCCAGCCCAGTGTTCCAGTAACCTGGCTTGAGCGCACGGGCACAGGTGATCGGCTTCTGACTAGAATCCAGAGGAGAGGCACCTCCGAGCATCAAGCCACTTAAATTTAATAGTTAGCTGCCTAAATACACCTGCCTTGTATTTGAAATCTGTCCAGGCCTGATGCACCCAGGTCAGTGCTACAGAGGAAGAGCTTCCAACTCAACTGGGATCTACAGCTCGATGGCCTCTCTTCTTGGCCCGGACACTACTAGAGTGAGAAAGGCCACCTCTGTGTGACAGCCCAAATCCCGTACTCGCACCGAGAGCGGGAAGATCAGGTTCATCTCCTGGTCTGGCTGGGCTTGCACTCCCAGCTTCCCTCCCAGGAGACTGTTTTTCCCACTATATTTTATTCTGAGAGCAAGATGGGAATGTTCAACTCCTGCTCTCACTAAAGGCGAAAGACAATTAAATCAACATTGGGGAGCTCAGGAGAAGCCATGACTAGGACAGTTAGGCATTTGGCTACCAGATGAGATCCGTGTTTGCAGGTTTTCTTTCCAAGAGTCCTTCTGCCTTTTGCAAGAATCAGCCTCACCATCAAGGTGGCTTACAGTGAATGCCCAGGTCTTCTCCATCCTGGGCAAGTGCTCTGCCCAGCAGTGTGTTCAACGCCACGAGTAACAATACTGAGCACCGACGTATGTTAGAAGTAAGCAGAGTCTGTGACTGCAGGTCCCTGCATAAGAAGATGTCATCAATGCATGTGAGGTGTCGGTGACAGAACAACCCAGCTCAGGACACTCAGGAATTAGAGACCTAATTCTCACAAATGCCTAAATGCTTTCTTGGTAACAGACTTTAACCCCTGAGTAACTATTCTGAAGGTGTTCCCTGTGCTGCAATTTTCAAACATATGAGCACCCAGTGTTATTAATTCTTCTCTTTAGGAAGTAATACAGAATTCAGAGCAACTGAATGGTGAAAAAAATAATAATTTTTAATGATCAGTGACATTGCATTCTGATTATCCTTTTACAATTTTATGCCTGATTTTCTGTTAGACATCCCATTATAAAATCTAAATGTTTTTTAAAGCAGAAATGCCTGCTTTGGAACCAGCCACCACAAGCAATGGCTGGTTGATTAAAACAATGGATTAATGCTCTGTTTCAAAACAAACAAAAAAATGAGTAATGCTTCATATCAATGAAACAGACCCGTTCAGACAGAAGTTATCCACATATTGTCTATATCTTCTTAAATAAACAGAAGACACTTCTTTTTGTAAGAGTTACAGAAAAAAGGTTTTGCCTGCTTTTTAGCCTGTGAGGAGGAATTACAATACTTGTTTGCTGGTGTGAACAGTGGACATTGTCTTTACTCACATACTCCACTTCTTCATGCTCCTAGTTTCTCAAAATCAAGGTCCCTACTCTATGCCCAACCCATTTTCTCTCCTCCCACAGATGTTTCTTTCCAATTCTCAAAGAAGGATCAGATGCAATGTCACACCTTCACCACGTACTCCATCAACACTTGTGGTGGACATATTAATTTTCCAGATTACAGCCACACCATACCAACATCGTATTCCTCTCCTGACCTTCCTTCCACCTCTGTAGCCAATGTAGATCCCAGTCAGACTGGTGATTAAATAAATCTGCTTCCACAAAGGTGAGAACAAGACAACTCTATTCTCAATGGATATGGAAAATTACATAGTGAAAACAGAACAGTTGGTTTAGGGGCAATTTTCCCAAATAGTAAACTGTGTCGTGAGACAGAGTAAGCTGCATAGCCTCTGGAATGAACAGCATCAGGGACAATTTTCCCCCAAAACCTGTGTTGTGAGACAGCAAGCTCCACAGCCATAGAGTTTATGCCTGTCCCCCAGCTGTTACCCTTCGGTGGGATATGAAGCATTTCTGGGTTTAGGGAGGTAGGTAGTGGCTACAGGGTTGCACTGTAATAATCCCTCTGTCTCACTCTTGTGAGAAGTTTATTCACCTGCTGGGATAAACTGCTGTTGAAATGGATTTGCTCCCCAACAAGAGCACTTTAGGGGTGAAAAAAGGGAAAACGTCAGATGTGCAAAACCAGGCAGAGCACTGCAATCCTTGGGAGGCTGCTCTCTGCAGAAGCTGCTCTGCCACTTACACCGATTTTGCCATCAAAATCCCATCATGCTGTTGCCCTAGGCAACTTCTTGCTTTGCCTAAGGACATCCCCAGTGCCTAACAGCACACAAGCCAGATTTCAAACTGGCACTGTTCCCATTCCTGACATCTCTGTTGCATCCCAGCATTAGCATCACTTTGAAATTGTTCAGAAATCACTAGCAGGAAACATGGTAGTGACTGGGTCTCTTCTTGCCTAAAAATACAAGCTGCAAAAGGTATTCTTTCCTAGTCATTTAGGAAAACTGGGTTTCATTCTGTTTGGTTGATTCATGTTAACTGACTCTGACCTAAACTGCTTACTGTAATCAAGGCGTAGCAGGAGATGAGAGTGATAGCCTTTATAGTTTTTCACATGAAAATGTTTTCAATTAAGCAGTATTTACCTTAGGAAAATGTCAAAGATTTCCTCCTGCCCTTTGTGTTACTATTGTTTGGCAAAGGCAGTTTTTGCTAGACTGTACAATGTATATTTAGTTGGCTATATTTGTGCAATGTAACAAGTCAGAAATGTTATGTCTATGGTAATGAAAGAATTTTTTTTTCACTAGAGAGAAAAATGTAGAAAGAGTTTGAAGCACATTGTCTTTCTCTTTTTTTTTTAACCTGTGGTTTTCTCTTGCACCTACTCCTAAAGCAATTAAGTACTTCACTGTGCTTCAGAGAGGCAGCTACAATCTCTATCATGCAAATTTTCCAAGCAGTTGTTTAAGAGCAACATTTTTTTGTGCTTGTCAGACTGAAGGGCAGAGAAAATGAGCATTTTTCCTATTCTATGGGTGGTATTGAAAGGGGCGGGGAATTCACCCAACCATTAAAATCTTAGGCGATTCCAACTGAGTCATATTTGTCCTCCCCCCTCTGCCCCCCCCCCCCCCCCCCGCCCCCTTTTTTTTTTAATCTAGAACTTCTCCATTCAAGGTCTCTACCTATGACCATGGTTGCTGTAGTCATGCTTAAAAACACAAGAACATTTGTATTCTCCTGCAATGCAGAAGCTGGTCTATGTCACTGTTTCTGAACTATAAAGGGATTGAACAAAATCTTCTCACTTTGTGTTTCCCATCTTTCACTGATAACTCAGAGACGGTACTGTTACAATTGTGTTGTAACTTGAGGTAACTTCACAGAGCTGTGGCAGGGTGATGACCTTCAAAATAGAAGTGTTTACCCTGAAAAGACTTTATTCTTGGAGAATTACTAAAAGGAAAAGTTGGGTGGGTTATATTTTATTTTTTTTTTTTGTCCCCCAGAAATTATGGCAAAACCTTATTGTTGTCACTGAAATGAAGACTGGTACCATCCTTGTGAGATAAATCGATACTGGTGTTTTCCTTTTTTTTTGGAATACAGGATGTATTCTTCGTTCCCTGTTAAACTGAATTGTCGGATAAGAATTCCACAGTCAGTGCTTTAGTTAGTAATTTTGACTCTCCTGTTTTGAACTTGATCTTTTTTTTTTTTTGGCAAAAATTTGGCCTGGGAGTTGAGTTTCTCACTTCTGAAAGGAGATGGCCAAATCACACGGCAATTAGTCTAATTAGTGCATGTCCAACGACAATACCATACAAGAAGTTGCTTGAAAACTCACATTTAAAGGAAATAGAGTGGGTTTATTCCCTTATTTTTAATTTTTCTCCTCAGATATTTTAAATCAAGATAGCCCACTTGCTAGAATTGATTATTTTTAATGCAGTATGAAGTATTAGCAACTCATTTTCAACAAGAAATTGAATGGAAGGTGAGAGGAAGGATGAGACAGCAGTTCTGTCCTCACTTACTTGGTTATGGCAAAATTCCCAGAGCCCGTTCCATACAGGTACTTATTGTGTACAGCCTACTGAGTACAAGCAGGAAACTACAACTTAAGAAAAATGAGTGTCAGGAGATTAGAAACAAAACTAAAGCTCCTCTTGGAAGGAAGATAAATCAAAAGAGCACTTTGATTTCTTCTATTTAAAAATAAAATAAAAATGACAATCAACAAAATATGGCAATAACGGTTGATATGCTGAATAAGCAAGTAGAGAGCTACAGGTCCCAGGTGCATTCTCTGCTTATCTTCATTCTCAATTTATTGTACCACATGATGCACTGCAAAAAAGGTGACCAAATTCATTTTTTGAATATATGCCAAGCTACATAGCAATATGAATTCATTTTCTAGCTGCCAATTTACCTCATTCCTGAGCTGCAACACCCTTGTATTATTTTGGTTTCCCTACCCTCTTTGAGGCAGAGACCGTTAATCTTTTATTCCCATTTATGCAGCTATTTCTTGAGGTAGACATGTGAGGTAGGCAAAGTGAGGATCCCAGCTACTAGACCCATATTAATTTGTTTCTTGACCAAATACATCATTCCAAAGACAAGATCGCTACAATAACTCCTTGCAGCATATCTTTGTTTTCTGTAAAAGCCACACCAGAACACAGCCGTGTAAATTATGTCTGGGTACTTTCCCAAGCGTACCAGAGATTAATCCATTATAGCGGTGAGAGGATCACAGAGAAATGAGTTATTAAAGTATTTTTTGAAGACGAGTGAAATTCAGCAATTTGGTAAAGTATGTCACAGTGGAAGTGTATTGCATAGTCCACGCACGGTAAATACACAGTGAGCAGAAAGGAAATACTTCTTCTTCGTTGTAACACTATATTATGCGTGAATGGAGCTGAGTTATGGAAAGCCTGGTAATAAGTATTGGTACCTGGAGGTGGAGTAGAAAGCAGAAGTAGCTGAGACACAGGAAGCTGAATTAATTCAAGAATATTTGTACTTAGATGGGGAACAGATGTAACTGCCAATACATAAATAGCTCAGGTACTCTTTCATTTCTGTATTAAGGTCACAGCCTACGTAAAATTTGCTTATACTTGCATGAAAATTGAGAAATAATAGTAGATTATTTAATTATTTTTTTCCTCAGAATCAGTGTGTCGTCTTCTTTCTACCTTCCTCTCCTCTTCCTCCCAATTCAGTTCTTCATTCATCAGTACAGTGGAAATCATCAAACTATGAATGTGAATCAAATATAAACTGATTATTTGCACCTCTAATGACATCATGGCATTCATTTTTAATCCAAAAAATTCAAGAGTCCAGAAACTTAAAATAAGGACCAATAATAGGCTGTTTTCTTCCAAGTTTATTCACAATTTGTTGCAATTAACTCTGGTCCTGACCTTTAAATATTGATCAGTGGGCATAGGCTTTGGTCCTTGTTATTTCTTTGAAAGAGCCCTTTAGAAAATATGAAAGCAAAACCCATATTCTCCCCCCACCCGGCTGAGGGGGCAGCGGCTGTGGGGGCACCCACCACCCCGCCAGGGCAGCCCCCCCCCCCCCACTGATTCAGGCTGGCATATGCCTATACGTTTTGTGCTGGCTGAGTTATAGAGACTGATGTTTTGGAAATGTGGTACCAAAATTTCCTCAGCTTCCTTGCCATTTTGACAGCCCGCCATACCATGCTTTCCGAGACACAATTTATGTGGCAATCGATCCATACACGGCCCCAAATTTCCGTGACACCATGCGAGCATCCAGGGAAACTTAAAACGGGATACATCCTGGCTGTGTCTCTCCTAACGTACTGAGAGAGCAGTTTATCTACCTTGCTGAATGCTGAAACAGAGACTATTTTCTATTAGACTTTCAAGACTTGTGGTGCTAGCGAGTGATGAATAATGAAAGAATCTTTCCTTCAGTAATGGCTTTATATAACAAAATCGCTTGATAAAGCAAGGAATTTCAGAAGGTGAGGGGAGCTCTTAGATTTAAAACTAAAGCTCCAGACATGAATATCTCAAGTACATAAATGCTTCATTGCTCTGACGGGGGAAAATGGCTAGCAATTCGCTGTCTTGGTAGGATTCCATATTGAAAGAACATTGCATAAGCAGAAAGAGCCATTTGGAGTAAGTATACGCATTGTTATCGCAGAATAAAAGTTCTAACGAGGCGGTTGCTGGAGTGTTAATAACAAAGATGAAAAGCTGGTGATTCTTTCAACCATGCAAATCACTGAAAGTTTCACATCTGCATGAAAGTCAGAGCACTGTCCGAGAGCAACCTAATTCAGAATTTTTTATCGACTTGGGACTGCACCAAATTTCTAGATTGTAAATAATGCTTCAATTATGTTTTCAACATCAAAAAAATCTTAATACTCTTGGAAAATCGCCTTTGATGTGTTTTTCTCTGTTCTTTTCCCCTCTACGTCATTCTATAGAGAAAAGAAAAAGTGTTTTGACTGAAATTCTACAGAACTTCCAGAAGGAAAGTTTTAGCCTTGGAGCAAACCCTGATGAATGATTCAAATACAAACCTAATCTGATACCTGCATTTGAATTGCTAATAATAACAAAATTTGCTGCTCATGCTGCCACTGCTGCTGCTCACTCCTGCTAAGCCAGATGTCTGTTACCCAACCTTCCGCATGCAAATAAAATTGCTATCTTTTAGAAAGTCTTCCTCATCTTGGACTGCAGTGGTTTTAAACATCCAGAGCAAAACTCACATCTGGGATAAGCTTTGTTGAAGACAATAGGTTATATGAGAGGAATGACTTTGACATGCAACATGAAGAATGATTTTATCTTGATGTGTTTTAACATGATCAGACCTAATTCTACAGTTAGCTTGTGTTTTCTCTTTGGTTAAGCCACTTTTGAGTAGTTAAAAATGTAACGCCAAAGGTGGTGTGAGTCAATATGTCACTTTTGAGCCCATCTTTTTTTTTTTCTCCCCTCCATTTATGTTCTTACGCTCAGAACTGGAATCCTTCTCACAAATAGCATTGTACTGCATTGCTGTAAACTGCCTGCCTCTTGTGTCTGTTTGTCTACCTTGGATTTCTCTGAGAGTGTCTGTCATTATGTTACATATGGGTTGTTAGTTTGAAAAATAAAGATTATACAATTTTTACTGCTGAATGGAACACACATAAGGTATTACAGCGATAATAAAAGAATATAATTTCAGTTGTAAGTATTTTCTCCAGAGATCTGACAGAACATTAAAAACTTTAGTTTTATTAAGCCAGGAAAATGCTTTTCATTATGATATTATTTTACTTGATAATGGACAAACTACAGCTCTGTGGAATTAAGGTACTCACTCAACACTTAACAGTGCATTGGTAGCATAGTCAAGAATAAATTCTTTGTCCCATTTTAGTTACTGCAAAATGAAACAGAACAAAGCAAAATCATCTTAATTTTTAAGGGATTAGGATTTCACAGCAAATTTTAAGACTTACTTGTCTGCCTTCATTTATTTCAAACTGTCGATTAGTTGTACTAGCCATGACACAGTGGGATATCTGATATTGGCAGACTTTAAACGTAGCTGTATTTTAAAAAAGGTGAACAAATCCCCACGTTGAAAGAAGGTGTGATACACAGTGTCTTCTGACAGTAATGGGAGATTGTGTGATTCTGAAAGTCTCCTTGGAGACTGAAGTTTTGCTATGGCTGTTAGTGGGTTACACCTACACACTTTTGATACACCCAACACCTTCTAATGTCATTACTTGGATGGCCAACAAAATGGTATGAATTCCTGCTTTTTACCTAAAGATAGGTCTCCTGTCTCTCCGTGGGTCATAGGTACATTCCCAGTACAAGGATCAGATAGATGATGATGATGGTAATTTTTCCCAGTGAAGGAAATGGAGTAAACACAATATAGCATTTTTAGTCCTTCCTCCCTCCACAGTGTTGACAAAGATGGGTAAAGTAAGGTTAGAGCTGACATATGATTTAAATCTACCTAATAGAAAAAGTAGTCCCATAGTTTACTCTCCTTCAGAAATAAAATTGATAGGTGCTTTGCTTTGATTTAGAGTCATGTTTTCCAGCTTGGGGAATGTCCTGCCTCACTGCAGTGATTCTCAAGGTGTGGCTGGTATGCGTAGTGGAAAAGGGCTTGGCTACTGCAACGGACTAGACTCTGAAAAGTCTGAACAACATTTGGATATTTATTTCAGCATGTAGATAGTACTTCTATCGGTGAATTTACTACAAGGGGAACAGCTCAAGGGGAACAGATGAATCAGAAAACCTCAGAGCTGAAGGTTCCCTTTTGTGCTTGTCAACCAAATGTCCTGATGTGAGTTGTTGAGTCTACTGAAGATGACATCAACACAAAATTTAAATGATACATGGTATTGTCACTCACAAGAACTCTAGGACAACATAACCTCTCCACAGTGCAGCAAGCCTCTCGAAAAACATTTTTACCTGTTGTTTTCTCATGAACACTGCTATCAAAAATGAAAATAATATCAGATGTTTCTAGGGTTGCATAGCTGTAGCTTTGCTGGAAGTGCCAAAAGACTTAAATACTTTACTATTTGAGTAATCAGTTCTAGGTGAAGTCTTACCCTACTCACATACTTCCTGGCCATTAAAAAACAGCATTTCATGGGGCACAGGTTTATGTCTTTGATACTTTGAATCTCACTCAATCATAAATTGACATCCAGGTTGACAGGCCATATGTGATTTTTCTTCTTTTCACAAAGAATATTTTACAGTCATTAGTACAAATTTACCCAGCTCAGCTCAGGTTGCATCTCTTTTTTCAGGGAATGACTATTTTATTCACTCAGAGGCAATTTTAACATCTCTTATATCAAGGTGTAGATAATATCTGGCATTCATGGGTCTGATGCTAGTTTTCTAAACACAGGAATGTTGTCAATGTTTAGGGAACAGAGGCATTGGAAGGGTCTTGTCCTGTATTTTAGAATAGTGCATCGTGGAACACCCTACTAAAGCTGATTTTGATTAAGGTAGGGTCTGAAAGATGGTTTGAATCCACATTCATCTGTATTAGCAGAAGTACAAGAACCTATACAAAGCTGCTACTTTGCGATGTCTGAAGTACGCAACCATCATAAGCTTCTGTGTGTGCCAACACGCATCAGTAAGGCATACTGAGAAGTGAGGAATAAGGTGTCATAGTCTTGTGCTTCCTTTATGTACAACACAGAATCATAGAATCATGGAAACATTTAGGCTGGAAAAGACCTTTAGAGATCACCCAGTCCAACCATTACCCCAGCACTGCCAAGCCCGCCACTAAACCGTGTCCCTAAGCACCACGCCTGCATGTTTTTCAAACACTTCCAAGGGTGGTGATTGCACCGCATCCCTGGGCAGCCTGTCGCAGTGCCTGACCACCCTTCCCATGAAGAAATTGTTCCTTATACCCAACCTAAACCTCCCCTGGTGCAGCTTGAGGCTGTTCCCTCTTGTTCTATTGCTTATTATCTGGGAGAAGAGACCAACACCCACTTCACTTCGATCTGTCAGGCAGCTGTAGGGAGCGACCAGGCCCCCCCAGCCCCTTCCTCTCCAGGCTGAGCCCCCCCAGCTTCCTCCTGAGCCCCCCCAGCCCCTGCCCGGCTCTGGACACGCTCCAGCCCCTCAGTGTCCCTCTTGTAGAGAGAATAAAACAAGCGTGCCTTTCTGCAGTGCCCAAGATTGACTCATCACTTATCAAAGAACACATCCTGCAATACAAGCAATAGAATATCAAAGAAGAGCTAAACCACCTTAAAATTCTTTACGTTTCTGTTATCAAGCAGACATAGTTAGAAATAAAAATCTATCACAATAATGGCTTTTATAAGCTCACTCAGTTGAATTGAGGTTACAGTTCACATTCAAGACATTGATAGAACAGTCTAAATTTATCTACTGAGCCACTTCAAAAAGTAACTTGAAAGTGCTGGAATCAAGTGCTGCCGTGGCTCATCGCTTCTGGGGAGACCGTGTCCCAGTGCAATGAAATAAATGCAAAAACTCCTGCTGACTTTGTTAGGGTTTGGATCGGTCACTAAAGAAAGAAGACTAACCAACCTAAATTTCTGGTTTGTAGTAAGCCTTATAAAACATTAAGTAAAAAAAAAAAAAAATAAATAAAAAAAAAATTATCCTAATTTTGATTAGACAATTTTGTGTCAATTATTTCTAATTAAGAGGAATTACTCTTTCCCAAATTAATAGCTTTTTGTTTACACGTCTATGAACTTAAACAGAATTAATTATCAACCTGGGCACTCATTCAGAAACAGAGGTCAGGTTCCATCTCAAATTGCTTGTTACATTTTATCTTTTTCCCATAATTTAATTAGGAATGGGTCAGCTTTGAAAAAGCTTAGACTACATTCACAACCTAAACACTGGATACTTCTCTACATTATCTGTCCATCTTCATTTCTGAAAATTGGCTTAATCATGAGATACATGCTACTTTACCACTTGTAACGGGTTTAGGAGAAAACTACTTTCCCTATAACTTTTCAGGTGCAAAACAAGAGAGACTGAGCTGCACAAACAATATCAGAAATACTCATAGTAACTGGCGATGTCAGACTTTTTTTGTTTGCCTCCTGAGTTTCTGCTAAAGGGATCAGTTACGAAAAAAAACCAGTGTAAATAGCTATTTCTTTTAAAAAATATTTACTGTAGTAAATATGCAAGCTCTATTACCAACTTTTTCTGAAGGGTTTCTTTCCATGGAACTGCGTCTCATGATCTATGTTTTGTAAATCCTGGGTCCAGAGCCATCGCATCCTTATGTACCCATGTAAAGTATAGGTGGAGAACAAAGCTCAATGTCACATTGTCATCCATGAGATAGCAGATAAATTTTCTCAGGAACACTTTGCTTTTTTCAGGTTAAATCTGGAGATGACTGGCAAGTTAAGGATCACAATGTATGTGTTCTGGATGTACATAGATCATGCAGCTGAGCCGCAGGTACACAGCAAGTACACCTGAAAGCTATCCTGCACTTTTAGAGTGACTTTATGTTGCACGCACTGTGAAATCAGATGTGCCAGAGCTGTTCTGCCCAAGTCCTTGCAGTCTCCAGCAGGCTTGTAAAGCTGCACTGTGCAAATGTAGAACCCCTCCGTTTTGCAAATATGACACAGACATGTGGTTACATAGGAACTCTCCAGAAAAATTTTCCGAAAATCCAGTAGTTGAACTTAAAACTTTTGACTGCTGTTACAGTCAATAATTGTAGGACTGCTAAGGACAGAACTGAATTATTTTTCTTAGGAATGCTGTGTGCATACAGAAACTTTGGGCTTAAATGCTTGTCTGGAGAATGACTTTTTTTTCTTCCAGTTTATGAAAATACCATGTAAGCTTAACCTACGAGATTTTTGTACTTGGTGTTTTCCATAATGAAAGTATACTGGTGCAATTCTGCTGATGCACTTCTGTTCTGAAATTTAGCACACTGTTCTTTTCCAGTATGCTTCAAATATGAAGCAAAATTTGTCATTTAAGACGTATGATGTGGTATTTTTCCAATATAAACCAGGGATTAGGGTGAGGTATTCAAACTTATTTTCAGTTATGAGACAAATGGGTTTTGAATCTAGTTCCTTGGGTTGCTTCACTAAGCCGTTCTTCCATTTACCCCCTTTCAGTAGGAACAAATATTTCTCTAAAATAAGCCCTTTCTGTTAAATGTCCATGGCAGTCTGCTTGGCAGCTGTAGACACAATTTGGGTCACCGTGTTGGAGTTTGAGAGTATATGTATATATTCTGTGCCACCTCTGACATTATTATGTCATGAATTGAATGCACAAGTGAATAGATGATGATGGTGATTTATTCTGATAAAAGAGACAGAATGACCTGAAGGTAATACTTTACACTAAGGACACAATATATAATTAAGAACATTTATGAGCTTAAGACCTTTTCCTACACTGCTTTCTGTATTTTCTCAAAACTTTACCCTTAATGACCTTTCTCCTAATTGAAAAAATGGAAAGTCCCCATAGATGTTGGTTAAACTAACTCACCAGTGCAGAAGATATACAGACAGCATATAACAGAGAACGGAATTACTGTGCAATAGTCTCAGCTTGTATAAATCAGTGTTGCTATGATGATTTACACCATCAGAGAAGTCGGACCATGATTTTTATTTCTATAACAGAATACCAAAATGTAAGAAGTACAACTCAAAAAGCCAAATTCTTGTTCAGAATTTTATAAAGCTTACATACAGCATGGTATAGCTAATGGGGGCCATAAACCCATTTGCAAAAAAAGCAAAACTGGTCAAGAAAGTTGTTAAAGCTGGTAAAGCTAAGAACACATTGTCTCAATACAGTGTTTTCATAAACCCCAGTAATTGTCACTATCTTTTCAACTTTCTGTGTAATAATGGCAAATATAATTTCACCCAGCTAAAAACAGAACTATTGAAGAAATAGGTGTTACACTAGGTATTGAATCATTTGAGGGTAGTTTTTGGTTTCAGAATAATTCAAGAGAGTACCTCGCTCCATTCTGGTATCACCATTGAGGCAAGATGTTCTGAGTCCAAAAGCGGTTTAACGAGCCTTCTGACACAGGGTCAAGCCAAACAGAAGGCATGCTGCAGTCAGGACAATCTGGAGATGGAGCATGTCAAACTTCATTAAAGGCCCATAGCAACTTGGACTGTAAAGTGCTGTTCGGATAAACACTTATTTTTCTTTATTCTTCCCTTCTCCACAGAAATTCTATATTTATAACTAGAACTACTTGGTCTTTAATCAACGTAAAATTAATCTGATTCTGCCAGATCATACTGGTAGCATTGTCAAAACTATTGTTGATCTTGCACAGGTTTATGGGAGAATCACACACCAGGGGCCACTTACACTCATGTATTATTTGGATTCTGGCTACACCAGTTCTGGTTGTCTTTCAATGTTTTTGACAGTAGATTAAGGGTGGTTAAAATTTATCTGGGAAGAATCACAAAACTCATATCACTTGGCACAATGAGACCCCCAAGAAGAAATATCTGCAATTTTGTACCAAACCCAAATTCTTTCTTAATTTCAGCCATAGACTGAACCATGTTTAGTCATTGACATTACCTGGGCTAGTGACATGACAGGGGGGATTGGACTAGATGATCTTTAAAAGGTCCCTTCCAAGCCAAACATTTCTGTGATTCTATAGGTTGAGAAGATCAAGGATGGGAAGACCCACACCTGAGATTCTTTGAGATTTCAGGATAGATGTAGTTGTATGACTCTTATTTCTGCTCTCACCAATAATAGTATTTATTTCCTTGCCCACATCAAGTTTGAGCTGCTGTTAATAACTTGGTAATCAGATCTCTGATGTTTTGAGATTTTGCCGGTTCTTTCCCAGATGTAAACTCCCCTAGTGCTAGCCTAGGGTCTAGTAAGAAAAAAGCTGTTCAGAGTAAAATGAAAATGAAACTGTTGTTTTATTGAAAGTGAATAATTAGAAGAAAACCTAAAGGCATCAAGAGCTTCCATTCCCTTTCTATTACCAAAAGAATGAGATTATATTTAATTCATCAGGCTGGAATACCCTTTTAAGTTTGGGAAAGATACAGATACAATGCATATTTCTTTCTTTGGCCTTTTACAACTTATCACTGAACTTTGGTGAACTTCTCTGGGGTGAAAGGACTGCACAAAGTTCATTTAGGGCCTCATTTGATGAAAGGCAGAAGATTGTGATCAAGAGCATATGGGAATGGAGCTGGAGGAGAGGTTGACATTTTTATGGAATAATGATGATTAGTAAAACTGGGCTTTTCAAAATTCTCTATGAACAGCAGCTAAGACTTCTTGGTGTTCACAGATTTATAATCTATGGACAGAAAAAGAGCAGAAACTTTCATTGCTAAAGTATCTCATTTCAAGAAAACTTTACCATATAGTTGAAAAATCTGCACATCCTGAGAGCAGAAGTGAAAGAGTTTTCTCAGTCATTTTCATTCTTACGCTGTTCCCTGAAGAACCTGAAGGCTCAAGAAGTCAAATATTAGAAGAACTAGAAACTACAATAGCAAAAGAATATCAATAATTTATTCAGACAACACAAGAAGAAACCCCACAGTTGACAAGATAGTGGAGGAACCAAGCTCCTGCGCATTTTTCTTTCATCGTATTTCTTACAGTGTATTTCTGTGACTTACACTTGTTGTAACAGAATCAGAAATACACAAAGAATTCCATCAAACCCTGAAGCTAAGAGCACTGACAATCCATTTGAAAAGGCTTTCCCAAAAGCTACACAAAGCAATTTCCAGACTGAAGAAACTAGGTAAGGCTCTAAATAGTGTAGCCCATCTCTGAAATGTTTTTATCAAATGTACAGTTTAAAGGGGGATAAAAACCCTGTCAGCCTGCGACTGAAGGAAATTAAACACGTGTCCACATTAGCGAGACACACAAGAAGAGGACAGCGTGTGGAACCGGTGCTGAGAACTCCACATCTCTAAAAATATTTTCTTTTGATGTGGAGGAGATTACTTCAGATTTCTTCTTGTTTAGTCCCCCAAACGAAATGCCCATTTGTAGCAGGAATGCAATACATGCACGCCCAGGGCACATCTTCTAGGAATCCAGTTCTTTGAGTCTGGGATCATTCCATTATGTGAACCAATGACAAGTAAGTGGGGAGAACTGTGAGATTCACTTTTAAAAAGTGCACCCCATGAGGACATTAATGTAGACACACTGTATGTCTCTTGAAATCTACCTATACAAACATATGGTTGCACCCACTGAAAGGTAGGAAAGCTGAAAAAGAGGAACATGAGAGATAACTGAGAGGAAAGGTGGCAATAAAGCTGAGGTGGCTAGCAAGAAAGGAAAACAAATCACAGAAATAGTCTGGAATCTAATGGGATCATGATAGGGTGATTGTATATCAGAAACTATTAAAATGTTTTATTTTTTAAATCAATTAAAAAGTGCAAATATTTATACAGGTCTATAAATATATGTAATCCCTTCATGGTCAGACAAATACTTTGACTCAGATTCCTACACTGTATTGCCCAGGAAGGGCTGCCTCTTTGGGTACCTCCTTCGTGTACTTTCTTTTCTCTCACTCCTTTCTACAGGGTATCTGATATACAATCACTATATCATGTTCCCGTTAGATTCTGGACTATATTTTTTGTGATTTCTTTGAGATCCAGCTGTTTCTTTTGATTCAGAGTGATTCAGCAGCTGAATCTGAAATGTTCTCCAATCAATCCATATGTGTTATTATACTGTTAAAAACCCTGCCTAGAAAAAAAGAAAGAAATGGGGAAAAAAAAGAAAAAAAAAAAAAAAAAGAAAGTGATACTGGGAGAATTGCAGGGGTGGTGGTGTTAGGGTTTTTTAGTTTTTGTTGGTTTTTTTTTTCTTTTTTTGGGGGGGGGGGGGGGGTTTGTTAGTGACATTTTAAGACAGTTGTTTGTAACACGTTCTAAGAATAAAGTTTTCAGTATCGAGGTTTATCACTATTCCACCCAGTTCTCAGGAGAATGCGCTGGCATTGTTTATAACGAGCAGCATCAGCATTTCTGAGTTTATGACA
Organism: Falco punctatus; assembly: GCF_963210335.1. Lineage (NCBI taxonomy): Eukaryota > Metazoa > Chordata > Aves > Falconiformes > Falconidae > Falco > Falco punctatus. The sequence continues at coordinate 4,960,535 of NC_137587.1, forward strand.
AAATGCCACATAAGCCTCTCCCTTCCTTCCGCTTTGTTCTTATCCCGCTTCCAAAGAATAATCTTACAGGAGGACCTTTGAGACTGGATCACTGTTCAGCATCTAAAACATAAGGCAGAGCAATGAAGATAATGAATGTATATCTGGACAGCATAGGCCAGTTCAAAAGGTCTCAATTCTTTATGCAGGCTTCCCACACATTGTCATACAGCGTTATGTAGCTATCTCATTACTGATTTGGTCTGCCTTCTTCATTATCACCGTAGTGCCACCATCTCAGATGTATTATTTAATACTACTGCTTATCAGCTTTCAACAAAACTTGCCATAATTTAGGCTCCCTTCATGGTTTTTCCATTCCTGCATTTTACATAGGGACAATTGTAATAAAACAATAGTTTGAGGACACCTTGATTTCTGCTTCCCTTAAATCATGAAGACAGAGAATATCCAAAGTAGAGGGTTATAACCTTTTCCACACCTTCTGTGTCTCCCTCAGACACACCAAAAATGCCTCCTAGGACACAGTTTGTGGAAAGCCAGCCACTCCACACACCTTTGGGGCTCTGAACAGAAGGAGTTTGATGTAGTAATTAATTACATTGAAACTGGGTCAGGAAAATCATCCCTGATGTTGGAGAAAATTCCTACAGGATCTTTAACAACAACATGTTGAGGATATATAGACATCTTCAGACATTCAGAATAGCATTATTTGTCCATTCCCTAAGCCAACATCTTTTTATTCTTATTAATCTTTAGGACATAACACAGAAAACAATTCTGGGCAAACAATTTCTCCTCTTCCAGTGTTAAGAAAATCAGTTACATTAAGATAACATATCTTTTAAAATGTAATGAAGGAAGTATTAGTGAATGAAAAAAAAAAGATTTAAAATTTTAAAAGTTGCAGTTCTATTCCAAGGTCTCATAACTATTTTTAATGCAATATATTGGATGGATTTCTCTATGAACCAAATTATTTTACAGTAACTCGCATAGGAGTTCTGACATTTTGTCTTCAATTTGTAATGCTGAGGCACATCTGAGAAGGGACATTGAATGATACCATCTAGGTGAGAGTTCAGCCATGCAACATGATGACTTTGGTCATTTCCTTTGAACATTACATCCTTATTTACAAGGAAATATCAGCCTTTCCAAAATATCTCTTTCACTTTCCTCTCATACTAAATTCTTCCAGCAACACTCTGTAGTGCTGATATTGACACCTGGCAGGAGGAAGAAGATGAAACATTCTGACAAAACTCTGTATTTCTGCTAGTGATATTAAAGAACCAAAGTGTGCTTTCATTTGCATGGTTACTTTTCTTTGGCAAAAGTAACATTATGGAGGGTCACTGAAAAGATGGTTTTTTTGGAAGCCTGGAGTCTGGAGTAGTGTTTACTGTGTCTGAATTAGGTACCTGAGAGTTCTTTATTTAGCTGTGTCCCTTGTATTTAACGTCTTTTCCTTCCCAGTACACTCACTAGTTAGGAAAGTGCTGTTGTCTACATCTTAGAAGCAAGAAGCAAAGGCACGGGAAGGGTGTGGCCACAAAAGATTTAGGTGCCCTAGTTGTGATTTATCAGTGTCCAATTTCTTTATAGCTATATATGAATATAACCCTCTGGCTTGGCTTCCTGTACATTGAATGGATAGACGAAACGGTGGAAAATGTAGAAGTCAGGGTGCTAAAAGTTGACAAATGCAAACCAGCACGTAGGAACTCTGGGAGAAGGTATATGGGAGAAGATATATCCTCCATTCCCATCTGCCCTAAATATTTCCCTTTCAAGACAGCTCTAATGTGTCTTGGAACTCAGAGACAGAAGAAATAGCAGAAGTACCTCTTTCTGGAGTGCTTCTACAGCACTCTAAGCCTAGGATATTCTTTTTCCTGCATTTGGATTTGTTAACTTCTCTCACGGACAGGAAGGTCACGTTCCTAAATCTACACCTCTTAGTTCCTCTCCCAGTGTCGACTGCCTGAGAGTTTTGTGACACAACTGTAAGGGACCAGTGTCCCTTGTGATCTACTTGTAGATGCCAAAAATAGTAACTGTCATTCCCAAATTCTGTTGTCCTGATACACCTACATTAATTAGAAATGGACTTAAATTTGTAACTTTGTTTCCTAAGACTAGGTGATCTAAGTACAGAACCGTCCTTTCTTTCCACTGTTAAAAAAAAAGATAAAATAAAAAGAAAGTATATATTAAACCCTAAAGAATAAAATTCCTTGAAGCCTGGTTTATTACAAAGATCTTATAATATATGTTTCCCTACAAACACTTCTTTCTCCTTCCTGGTTGCTGCCTTTCCTATCCTCCTTCTCATACTGAATCTTGACACTTGAGGTTTTGTGCTTTAGAGTGATGACAACTGCACTGGACAACACAATCAATCCTCTACTCCTTATCATTTCTGGAAGCTGAACTAAGTGAACAGACAGAAAATATGGATAACTGAGTGGAGTCATAGGAAAACAGAATGAAATCAGCTTCAGTACAAAGGTTGTAATAATACACTGCTGATGCCCTCCCTCTGTGCCATTGCAGTCCATCCTTGTCACTGTCTTATCAGACAGGAGTTAATGCCTATCACACCCCCTGCATGACTACAGTTTTAAGCCACCTTCCTGGTCCCAATCTTTCATCTCTCTGATATTATGAAACTGTGTTCACTTTATCTTAGTATTAAAAGTCATGCTGTGCATGGGAGTCAACGCTGGTGCATTTCTATATGTCAGAAGAGTGGAGTAGGAAAATGGCTCTGCCATTGAGTCACTGCTTGAGTGTGGCATTGGCATTTGCACTCCTTTGCCTTAATGTGCTTATCTGGTCAGCGACTAATGGATGTAAAACTGCTACATAAGTGGAAAGTAGCATTATTTATTGTCTGTAACTTGGGGACAACAGATGTGTGTAAAGCATTTACATACTTTAGGTCAGAAGTTGCTGTGTATGTAGAAAGAGTTATAGAGACTTCCTACATAGTACCACTTTAAGGACCTCAAAGTTCAAGAGCATAGATTTCTTAAGACTTTCTGTAGGCATACAGGGTAAGTAAAAGAAAAGCAGTTAATTATAAATAGGTAGCTTTTTAAAAAAAAATGACACAATGGATCACTGCTGTTGTATTAACACTTTTGATGTATTAATGATGTATATGAGTGAATAGTAACTTCCTTAAGATTGATATGCAAACTACAAATCTTCCTTCTTTGGAATCTCAAACTGACCGTTAAATTTTTATCAAACCTTAAAAAGAAAGAAGGACTAGGGTGTGTAGCTCCTTAAATAAAAGAGCATTAAAAATACAAGGAAATACATATACAGAAACGGGATCAGTAAATTGAAGAAATATATAGAAATAAATGTTGTGGAATAGAATATCTATGGGAAATTAATTTCAAATCTTCATTTACAATTTATGCAAATAATTTGCATAAACTTGCTTTCTGACACGTATATGTATTTATAGAGTTTTTTCTTTGAAACTCAGGGTCAGATGAAACATTTATGGAATGATTTATAATAAGTTTTGGGGAATGACTTGTTCTGAGACAATGTGTAGGCAGAAAAGAAAAGCAGAAATATAGAAATAGATTATTTGCTTCTATTAATTTTCCCAAATTTAGTCTTAGATTATTGTAACTGCCATAACGATATTTAACTAGACAGGCAGTAACTTCTCATGGCATAAGAATACAAACTAATAGTTTATGTTTCACTGTCTTCCAGTCAGACTTGAAGAAACTTTCAGGAATGTCTCTCTCACAAAAAAAAACCCCAAACCCTCTGTTTTTCTAAGTGTGATTTACCATCTGTTCTCAGATAGAGCTAAAGAGCTATATTATTTCCATATATTTAACAGCCTGACCTTTTCAGATTAATGTCAGAGGTATTGGCATAAATTTTTGACAGCATAGTGAAGAAAAGATATCAGCACTCCAGAGGCAATGCTGTGTATACATGTTCTCCAGTACCATGCACAATCAAACGTCTGCGGAATGTATAGAAGAAAATGGAATTTTCCCCAATTTATCCTAAAGAAACACAGCCAGTCTGGCTTTTGCTTTTTAAACAGAATGCTGTGAGGATCTTAAAAGACAAGAATGTAATAGAAACTGCATCAAAGTGAAACAGATCTTTTTTGTGATCTTTAAAAATTGAAGGCAAAAAAAAAATAAAATTGCCTTGCACTGTCAAAAGGCCACAAAATCATTCTAGATTTAGTTGTAAAACAATTCAAATGTAAAAATTTAAATCTTTAATAAAGAGGAAAATCCTAACAACAACATGTACTCTTTGCTATCCATTGCATTGTAAAGAAGGAAAGTTAATTACTTTTTTTTTTTCTTTCAATAGCAGGAAAGGCTTAATTTCATCTATCCTGAAAATGTGCCCAGACTACAAGTATTTGAAAGCAAGGGAACACCTGCAAGTCAAGCAAGAATGAAACAGAGACTGCCAAAAGCTGTAATTTTCCTTACTTGGTTCTTTGCTGTGAAATGCATCAGGGCTATTATCAGATCATTCACTGACATCAAAAAGAGGTATTCACAGATCCCTCTGTCAGAGGCATGGTTCTTAATCCTGAATCTACTGTGGCCAAGAGGAAGATCCTTATTGACTTCAGTGGCAAATTATTTGAGGGCTAAAAATGTTATTAAACTCAGTACAGTTACATCAATGCATTCAAGCAAAGAATTTAAAACTTATTTATATATAAAAGCACAATGATGTAAACTTTAATGTATTTGCACTGGCCTATTCTATTTCATGGCAAGTTCAAGCACCACATTCCAGGAAAAAAACCCACCCAACCACCAAAGCAACAACTGTGCCCTTTAAACCTATTACTACTGTCGGGATTTTTTAATTTTTTTTATTATTTTTTTTATAATAGAAAAAAAACCCAACTGGTTTGCAAGTTAAGTTTCTGCTTCTTTCTTTTTTTCATTGCATCCATTCAGAAATGATTACATTCAGTGTGACAATATACATTTCATACACTTTCCAACGGAAAATGTAGGTGAAAACCATGGGCTTCAATGACTTCTGCTGATTTGGATGAAGAACCAGCCTTTGATCAATCTGCCTCTGTTTTATCGATGCTGAAAATACTCTGGCCAGGTTTAATTACGTTGACTTGTTAGGCATGTAGTTAAAACAATGTAAGTGTAACGTTTCTATCTGTCTCTGTAGTTAGATAAACTAAACTCAATGAAATAATTTTTCTGCTATTGTTCTGTATAGTCACAATTTATGCTGCACAGGGCTCAGTTTTCAACCTGCCTAACACTGCACGTGGAACACAAGCATGTGGTATATTGCTGCCAGGAGTTTTCAGCAGGACAGTCATGATTGCCTGTGAACTTTTCAGTAAATTCTCTAAATTTAACACTTAAACATGTTATGGACCTTCATCTCTTTCTTACTTTGTACTTTGCGAGGTTGAAGGAACATATATCCTTATCTTAGATTTCATATATAGCGCAATAAATCAGCAATATATTTTCTTAGTAAATATGGCTGAAATTTGGAGAAGTCAAGGTAATTGTACAAACTAGGCTAAAAAGAAGAAATTAAGGGGATAACCAGAAAGTCACTTTAGCCTGGAAAACCTGATCTTACTAGATGTCTTCTTCAGTTAATGCAAAGAAAAATGTTCTGTAAGGGATATTCAGACTATCCGAGTCCATATTGTGAAACATCTTGTGAAGCAGCCTCTCTATTGCTGTTGACACAGAAAGGAATGACCATCATAGAGCTACAGCTGACCTTCCTAAAGGCTTAAATACTCTCCACACTGATTTGCCTGGATGTTACCCTGGAAATCTGAAGCCAATGTCCATAAAAACCATTCTGAAAATCAGGACTTGTGTATTCTACATAAGTTATTTATTTATGTCTAGAAAGAAAATAACTTTAAACTAAGGCAACCCATGACAGGCAAGGGAGGTGACAGCTTTGGCCAGGTATCTGTGCTTTACCGTTGTCTGAAGTGTGACTAATCCTGACTCTTCCATCACCAAAGCTACACCGATACATCTTGTTTCTTTGAAAACTGAAAATCACTGAAAAAAAGGAAGAGTTGACTGCAGGTATTTTATGCTGTATTTTATTTCTCAGAGCAGTTAGTGCTCGAGAAAAACCTCATCTTTCGTGAATCTTACTTGGAGTGGTCTCTTCAAGGATAAGTAGTGTCTTCATTGGGATTCTAGTAGCACAGGAGATTTATGTATTTATTTATTTACTCTGACCAAAATTACATTTTGTTCTTGTTGTTGTTGTTATGATTTTTCTTGGTCTACTGAAAGCTTCTCTAATGGAAGAAAAGTTATGTCTGTCAGGAGATCTTCCGGCAGTGACAGTGTCATTATTTTTTTGTCCATTAGGGTTGACAGTGATGATTTCTTCCCTGTAACATAGCATTTTTCCCCCTTTTTCTTTGCCTGACTGTATGCTGACATGGAAACAGACTTCTCTGAAAAATAGGCACTGTTGTGTGTTGCTGTGGGTTTCACTCCTGACCACCACCCCAAGGAGGGGGAGGGGCAAAGGTCCCCCTGTGCATTTCAGCAAGTCCCTGCGCAGCAGTGGTCGCACCTTCGCGAGGCAGTTTTGGATCCTTCTCAATTGCATTATGGGCATTTTCCTAAGCTAAGAGGGGTTTTATTCTGTCCAATTAAAACTTTCTCATAACTGTTGAGGATAGTGCTCAGAAATAATGTATCTAACTGTTCAGGTTGAACTTCATTTTTATAACGAATAGGTTAACATCAGCGTTACAAAGGGTGTAAAAACAGTATGAGGACTGCATGCATACAAATGCAATCCCTTTGTTGAGGAATTTGGTGATTACTGTGCCAGTAAGAGTGTCTTAGTCTCCTACAATCCACACTTCGCATCCTTAGAGTGCCTAGGTCCGACCGCACAGTTCCCTACCGCTCCTGCCGTGGGAGTTGTGACACTGAGAAGCCACATGTGGGAGATGCGGTGGTTGGAGACACCCTTTGAGATGCTCTTTATTTGAAACCCACCTGTCTTGTTCTGTGTGTTTGGTATAGACCCATTGAGTTTTGAAGAGGCAAGCAAGGAATCTTTGTAATCTGTCTGCTATTACACTTCAGGTTTGTGCTTCTTCCGATGAAGCTGTGGTTGTGCTATGAAGATTACATCTGTGCTGAATTCACCAGGCCCCTGAGAAGAGTTTACAGAATGAATGAAGGTGATAAATTCCTTAGATCTGAGAAGCGGTTTCTCAGGCTATCAGCTCTGCGCGTCATCAGAATGATATGAAAATCACACAAATCCTTTTCTCTTGTGATAACCCGATCTATCTTGTGCCACTTCCTGAAGTACACATGTACCTAGATAATTCTGTGATCCACAGACCACTGGAAGAATTTTAGCTGCACAGAGCTGCTGGTTGCTGCAAAATCAATCACCAAGAGTTATGATCTACCTTAACAACTAGTGATGTTTTCAGAATTGTCATCAAATTCCCTCTTCCATCTGACCAGAATGGACGATGGTAGGAGAAGAAACATTATTTGGAAAGAGTTACCTACTGTCCTTCAGGGGCATGCACGGGTTTGTCAAGGACTTACTGCTTTCTGCAGGAGAGTTTTCTAGTTTGGACAAAAGTATTATGATACATCCCTGACTGGGTTCGTGATGTCCCTCAGAAGTTTACCAGTTCAGAAGTATATCAATCACCATTCTAATGTATAGACAAGACTTGCTGGCCTAAAGCCTTGCCTGTTAGGGTCATCCTTTGTTCAAATACATTAGTAGTGTTGACATCTGAGATTTTTCACAGTATTTGTGTCCAGTGTTTGAGGTATATTATATACAGACATATATATATATATATATATATATATATATATATATTTGGATCCAATTACAGTTTTGCAGACCAAGGCAGCAAGTAGCAGGTTGTGAGGGCTTGGTGAGACAGGTAATATTTGAAGGATATTTTTCTTCTCCCTTCTCTAGGCAGGTTTGAGCCATGACACAAGCTGGCATAAGCTCTTCTCCCATGAGAGTCGAATGCTGTGCCTTATATCTTCAGGTGGTATAAATAGCATAGGTCGATAGAGTAGTGCCAATTTACATACATTTCTACATGGAATTTGGCTAAATGACAACTCTTAAGGATATGATAACATTCTGCAAGTATTTGAAGGCCATAAACACTAAGCAGGGGGAGAAATGATTTAGGGTGGCATAAGGAGACATAATTAGGAGCAATGGGAGGAAATTAAGGGAGGGAGAAATTAGGCTGAATATCAGAAACAATTTTCTGACAGTGAGATGTATTAGACTGTGGAAAATAAGTCTCCCAATGGACATTCCATTGCTCAAGATGTTTAGACTGGACAAAGTACTAATATATGTACAACAGGGACTAATTTTGCAACGTCTGGTGCATAGACTAGAAACCAGAGACCTTTAATGGGGTAAAAAGAATTCTGCATTAAGAAAAACAAACAAATAAATCCTTTTTTATCACTTTCACCAAATGCCTGCATATGTCTGTATCTTTTACATATGTGCATTTATACATGCATACATATGTATATACATTTTCCTTTTTTTCTGAAATTTGAAAAGTGTTTTGTTTTGTATTGTTTTTTTATGTTATCTAATTTCCTTCAAAAAAGCTTAACTTCAGTTTAGTGATAATAGCAAATTTCTTCTCTGCTAGCTGTTAAATTCAAAAGTGCTACATTTGCTAGTATTTAATTATTTTATTTCAAACTCAGGTTCACATACTTTGTTAACCCAAGGGAAAAAAAATCATCTACTTAAATTATTTTGTTAAAGAAAAGTTTAATTCTCCTGTCTGCTACAAAATGAGATGGTCTTCTGGAATTTCACAAATATTTTTGTGGAAGTTGACTTTGGTATATTTCTTATTCTGAAAATAGCTGGAAAAAAGTTCTGAAATCATTAAAATGCCCTATTTTAATAAATTTTCAAATGAATGCTTAAGATATGATATTGTTCTTCTTGTATCTAGTTCTTTATTTACTGGAAGAAACGTTTCCAAGCTAAACATTTATAAGACTGATTACAGAAACACATTTCAAAAACTGCTTTTTGAAAACTCTTTACCTTTAAAGATTTTTATACAAATCTAGGATGAATACTGGGATATTTATTATTTTACTTTAGACTGATTTCAGCTAAGTAAATAGAATAAGCTCTTAGAGTATCTTCTTTCCTTTTTTTTTAATTGAGTTACATGTGATTCCATGAAATGCAAATGTGAAATACACTCTGTAAGCCCAGACAGTGCATTTGGTTGCTGAGTATCTAGAAGGCAAACTACAAAACAAAAATATGTAAACCAGCCATGTCTAACAAAGAAATATGTGAGATGTCATTAAGTCAACAGGTCCAGGGCCACAGAGATACTCAGCTTGTTTTACTGAGCGCTGCACTGATGCAAGTGACAGAAAAGAGGTTTCAGGGATTGAGCTCAGAAAGGAGAAATGAAATTACCTGAGTCAGAAAGGTGTGAAGCTACAAAAAGATGTTGGAAATATTTTGGTAAGAAATTGTTCTTTTTTACTGAGGAACACATATAACCAACCCCTAGCACTTCAGAAGCTGACAATCACCTGTGTTTTATTACGTGCCTGCTTTCACATCTATTTCCTTGGCAAATCCTGCTACACAGAGTCATATGTGTAAATAGCTTAAATGAATTGATTTTGATCCATTTTTCAGCATTCTTCCAGACTGAGAGTAGATCTCTATAGGTGACATCTCTGTAGCTGACATGCTAATTCAGGAAATACAGAGAACATACAAACTTTTTAGCTACTTGTCTACTCCCGCTGTAGTTGTTCTGCATAGTAAAACATACAGGGACAATGACATCACTGCTGGATGCCCTTTCTCTAAGACCATTCTGGACAACAATTTCAGTATCATCGAGTCTTATTAGCAGAACATTAGTTCACCATGAGTTGTGTGAGAATTTCAATGCCTGAATGAGCACCTCTCAAAATAATAAAAAATAATAATCTGTTGCTATTTTGAATTACAAGAGAGTAAGCAGCCTCAACATGCTAAAGCAGCAGTATAGGTAATATCACAGTTTATGGTATAAAAAGATCAGTCCACACATTGTCACAGTCCTAATTTCACCAAAATCCACCATTACTAAAGGTGAAATTATCTGGATAACTCTAGGAAATGTGCACTTGGAAATTGCTGTAGATACCAGTCTAAACTCTAGAGCTTCAGATACAGCGACTAGCTAACTTCCAAAGGAAATGAAATTGACCTTTAATGCTTTTCAACTGCATGTTGATAACACTGTGGAGAGTTTAGTTCTCTGTGTTTTTTGCCTGAGTGACTTGAAATGTTTGAGTTGTCATTACTAAGCAGCAGTAGTAACAAAAAATGCTATGCCTCAAGTATTGTAACATAAAGAATCTGATTTTATACCATTGGAATGATAGACATTCTTGGTTATGTTAGCATTAGCTCTCAAGTGATGACAACTTCAAGTTTGTATCTTGTAATCTTTATTTAGATAAGTCAAGTAAGTATATTGAGAAAAGAGAGGATCATACCCATATCTTTATTTTATTATTTCAACACCACTTAGGGTTGAAAGCTCTGTGATTTTTTTTATAGTATAATTACTTTCCTAGGTAGAAACACTATTTATTTACCTTCAGAGGACACTCAGTATACAGTGGATGAAAAATACTGGCTTTAATTAAAACCCAGCTAGAGAAACATGCCTTTTACTAGTGTGCCACATCATAAATCATTGAGTCTTACAGGTGTTAAAGTTTTCTGCAGGTTTTATGATTTCAGAAATAAATTTGTTGGTTTAGTCTCTTCAGTGCTTATTATCTGCCAACGAGAGTAAAAAAAAATATATATTATTTAGATAATAAATATATTATTTAAAAGATGAAGAGTGTGATACAGATAGCATTTCAACCAGCTGTGCAGTCCTTTCTGATATGGCTAAAACTGGTTTTCACTGACCAGGTGACCTGTTTTCAATTCCCTGCACTGGGAATTTTATGGTAAAAAGACCATAGTTCTTTGAAGATATCTCAAGATCTGTCATGCAGGATCTGTTATACAGGTTGTTTACAAAGATACTTCTCAGAGTTTGTCTCTTGAGTGTTTTATTTCTTTCCCTTCTTTTGCTGGCATTACCTCAGGAAATTAAAATAATTTTTAAAAAGTCTATTTTAAAATAGTCTATTTTAAAACAGCAAAGGATGCTTTTAAATAGAATATGGTTTTTGCTTCTTCCCATGCTAGTTTTTAATTTTCTATTTTAAGAAAATTGGTACTTATTTACTAATTAAAACACTTTAAAGCAAATTAAAATCATATAACATTTTTCAGTTATCCTTTGATTTGTTTCCTCCGAGTATATAACCTGAAACTTTTTACAGGCTTATGACAAAAGGTTTGAAGGCCAGCTGGTAAACAGCAGAGCTTCACTGTGTCCAGAACCCACTGATATATTTCCATAATGTCATATTAACATGGTTGGTGTGATGCAAGCTGATTAACCAAAAATAACTTTGGGATTATCTTTGGTCCAGAGCAGTTTGATGTCTTTTTTTTTTCTTTTTTCCTTTTTTTTTTTTTTTTTTTTTTTTTCTTTTTAATTTCTTTTCTGATCTTGTTCAGACCTCCTAGAATTCAGGAGCTCTATTTCCAGAACAGATCATGTTACTGGAGAACACTTTCTGGTGACAATACATAATGCCTTGAAAGCCTGGAAGATTGCCTTACCCTTGATATCTGTAGCCTGAAAGATTTCTTTACCCTTGATAAGTGTAGGGTGATGAAGTCCTTGGGTCTGGCATGGACTTTCAGTCTTCATCGAGGAGCCTCAGTAGCCATGTGTGCCATCACTACAGCAAGGACTGGTGTGTGCTGTTGGGTTTTCTTTCTAGAGTTGGACCTCCTGGGTCTGTGGTCAGACTCCAAAATGTGCTCAGTGTAAAGATGTAGTGCACAACATTTCTTCACCTTGAAAAACCACATTCTTAACTTAGATGTGCTTGCCTGAGATCATTTTAATTTAACGCGGCAGTAAACCCAGCAATTTTAATTGCTACAGCCGAGCTATGGTCTCTCTTTGAACCTAAACTGGCGGAGCAAGTAAGCTGCTTTGCAGGCATCCATCACACTGAGTGCGGTTGATTTTGCTGCACAGAGGCATTGCAAGTGTTGGAGAGTTTCAAGGGTTTAGCCCAGTCAAAAATTCGAGATAACTTGTCTGACTGCGACATCAGGCTGAGTTTATTTTCTTGGATTAGTGAAGCTGAGTTAGAAAAACACTCTTTTTGTTTCCTACAGACATGCCTTTTCTCTGTTTTCCTAAGTGGAGCTATTTTCAAAGGTTGATAGAGTTCAGAAAAAAGTTTGAATGTGCAAACAACAAAAACTTTTTTTTTAAAAAAAAAAAAAAAAAAAGAAAAAAGAAACCAACAGTGAAAAATAAAACCCTGCAGCTGCTGCAGTGCAGGATGTTATGAATCTAATGAGCCTGAATGGGTTAGCTCTTGACAAGCGGCAGTCTATCATGCAGTCTTTCAGGCACACCTGGTCACCGACATTTTAGCAGGACCTGAGCTGTGCTTCGGTGACAGCAAATGGTTTGTCTTAATAAACAAATGACAATGAAAGTCTCTGGATTTTCCTTTTTGTTTGTTTTCAAACTTCTTGTAAGGAGGCTCTGAAGAATGAAAAATATTATAAATGCCGTGATCAGCTGGGCTTCTTAGAAAATATACAAGAAACGTGGTAATTATTAAGTTAGTAGTTAAATTATTTGCATGCTAGAAAGGTTCAAGGCTTTGGAATGTTTTTATGTTGGGATAGCATATGTAGAAAAAGTGCTGTATAAAGGTACTGTGAATGTTATGGTTTGAAACATAACACAGCACACAAGAACTAAAGACTTCATATATACTTTGCCATGGATAAAGCCAGTTATATTACTTAATCTCTTATTTCATTTCTACTATAGTGGTATTAAGGTGCTGTGAATTCTTGAGGTGTCAGAATTTTCTGCAGAACTTATCCCTGCAGGCAAAATTGCTATCCAGCATTTTGGACTTTGTTTCTTTTTTATGTACAGTTTTTGTTGGGTGATTCTTTTTTTTTTTTCCTTTTTCTGGTGTTTTTTGGTGTGTGTGTGGTTTTCTTTCTTCTACTCTTTGACGCTTAATCTGAGAAAAACATGAACCCAGTGTGATGGAGTGTCATCATCCTGGATTTCCAGACAGGCTGTAAGAATAGTTTTTTAAAAGGCATGACTTTCCAAGATTGTGTCACTCAAGATGCCACAAACTTTGTGACAGTATACTCACAGAATCTGGCAGGTTTCCAATGCATTATTAGAATTTAACATTTTAAAGAGAGAAATAACCATTCTGCAGCAGCACGACATCTGACACTATACATTTTCCTTGTCTGCTGGGAGATTCCTGTGGATGTTTGGGTGGATATTTTTATGTTATTTTATTTGCTTTTACATACGGTTGTGCTGTTGACAAGGTGGTGGCAGTTACAAATGCTGTAGTAACCCACTGCGTTCTCCCTGGGGAAGACAAGAAATATCTATTTGAAGAGCACACACTCCTGAAACAATCAAATATCTCCCTCTGTGACTTGATGTGGTTGGACCTGCCACCTCATGGTGGGGTTCCTTCCCCTGAGGGCACACACAGCCCTGGGAGATGCTACCATCATCTCAGTGGAGGTGGTTAATGAGGGGTAGCAGCCTGCCTCGTGCCTGCCTGAATTCATGTACAGCACTAAGCCTAGAGCTGGCTAACACATCCAGCTTACACTGCACCTCAAAATTACAGGTGGCATTGACCTATGTACCCCTACAATGGTTTCTCCTTTTTGCCCTTTCAAAATAATGCCTTTACTGCAGAGACCTAAGGTTTTCAACTCTCTTCTCATAGATATTCCCTTATGTATCTTCCTTCTGGAGATAGCTAGGACTTAGAGTATCAATTATTAAACTTAATATTATTTTTTTTTCCTCTGGAGCTCTTGATGGGTTCTGTACCTTCTAGAAATCAACAACTGAAAACCAGTAGCATTTTTTTTTTCCCAAGGATTCTCCTTCAAAGACAAAGGCAGATACTTTAATATTGTTCTCTCTCTCTTCTGCTGAACTGGAATAAACTTGGTGGCAAGGAGTGAGGAAGGCAAGAGAGTTAATTTAATAAACATCTGTTTATTTCTGGGTTAGTATGACTTGTTAGTTTATGGCTTATTAATATTAATTACGTATGGATTTGGAATAACTCCATATACCATAACTAATGGAGCTGAATTATTATTAAAGAGAAATCTTAAATGCTTTCATCCCATCTAATTTGTAGAATTAATAATTTTTAACTCTTCATAGACATGACAGCTCGGGTTCATTACACCTAAATGTACCACTTTCCTAACACATAAAATGTATACAATATCTGCCTTGTGCCACTTCTTTAGGCAGAGGATTGACACCAGAGCTCTTGATGGTCCTTTTGTTCATCTAAGATCTTTATTGCCGCTCTAGAGCTGCCTGCCTTTTTCCATGTACATTTCCAAAGTAACATGCCATAAATCTAAGTATGTCACTCTGCTGTATATGTATCCTTTTTATTCCTCTTATTATCAACCTTTTATATATGTGCACAGAGCAGTAAAGGGCTGCAAAACATATGTGCATTCACTTGGATGGTCCAAGGGTCTGGAGTTTCTTCTGCTCTTGCCATGAACGATGGTACCTTTTGGAAACTCTTCTCTGTTGATTTTCCTGTAGCAGCCCCAGGTGGCTCTATAGCCATACGTCTGGAACAGAGGGCATTTTGCTTTCGGTTTTAGGCTGAAAACTTGAAACCTTGTGGGTTTTTTTAGGTGCGCTTAAATTGAACTTCTTGAGGGTTTGTCCAGGATTAGTCAAATTTAGTCTCAGAGGTATAAAACTAAAAAAATTAAAAAAAAAAAAAAAAAAAAAAAAGTCACGTGAACTGAATGTGTTCGATGCTGTATCTTTTTTGTCTTCAAAGGAAAAAGATAACACATATTATTGTAGAAAAAAATAACCTCATTAGGAATTCATAAAAAATGGTCTTTCATATGTAAAATGATGTGGTTTCCTGTGATGGAAGGATACTAAATTCAAATCTAGGAATGCTTTAACAGTCTTCAGTTCCAATTTTCTTATATTTACTATAATCAGAAGAGATGAACATAGTAAAAGCTGTATTCTTCAGTATTCAAACTTGTCTTATGTTTTTTTGGAAACTGAAGCTTGAAGGATGGAAGTCTAAAAATTTGTAAACTTCTCTGTTTAGAAAGCTGCAAACAAATGGATTAGTAATTAATTTGATACATTTCTTTATTAGACAGAAAATATATTTATTATTAATATTATTACTGTTGGTTTTGGAGGACCATATGGCCTTTTTTAGCTTCCTTCTCTGCAGATCTGTGCTCTTTTTCTTTATGTTTATCAACATGAATGACATTGACCACAAAAGAGTGAAAACAGAACACTGGAACTCGAGAAGTCCTCAGCCTCCAAAGTGTGGCTCTTATTTTTATATGAATATTCATTTTTTATAATTCTACTGTGCTCAATTATTTCATATGACAAGCAATAGAGGATGGCGATGGCTGCTAAGAAAAAAAATAACTAATTGATTTAGTGACAGCTGACAAGACAGGTAGTATTGAAGGCAAAGCTTTGATTTCAGGAGCTTAAACACAAGGAACTAATATTCCATCTTTCAAGAAACAAATATTCTTCCTTTATGATTCGTTTTCTTTAACATAAATAAATAAATCTATTTTGATTTCTCATTATACTGTATAATTTGAAGTTTTAAGTGGAACATACACAATACGGAAGTACTTTGGGCTGAGTGAATTTTATATTGATATTATTTTCAATAAAGCTATCGAAGTTTAATATTAAGACCATTTGAAGTGATTTAGACATGCATCCTTAATTTTTAATAGAATCAAATTTTTAAATTGGGTGCAACCAAAAGCTTCCAGAGGACTACAGGTTGATTTCAGGTTTGAAACATGTATGTACATTTTCATACCTCCTATTGAGCCTTCAAAATAAATAATCTTATTTTCCCTATAGGGCTTTGACTTCTGAGGCCTTCTTTTCCTCTTGATCTGCAGCAGTCTTTGATGCTCTTTACAGGTTACATAGTCCTTGGAGTGAATATCTTGTAAAAGTATGATTCTGTTTGCTTCATCTCACAGTGAAGAGATACCATAAAATCCCAGCAGTTTCTAGGATATATCAGCTGCTTGTAAATGAAAAATACAGTATATTAGAAATACCAGTTCATCTTTCTATTTCATTTGAATAGGATGTCACTTGTCAATTTATGGTATAGTGTCTTTGAAACCAGTCAAAAAACCCCAAAGCAACAAACCAGCCCTAAAACTTGAAAGATACTGTGCAAATTCCATGTACATTTAAAGAAGTACAGAAGTACATTAAAGAATATACATTTAAAGAAGAAATATTTGAAATGTTTTGATTTTTCTCTAGGTGTCTATTAGACTGTATAAATCAAGGAATTATACCTATGTAGAGCTGTGGAACCAAATTTATGTATTTCCTTTATAATAAAGACAAGACGCATCAGAAATCTTAACATTCCTTAGGTAAAGTCAACTATTGAAGGACTCTGCAAGTCTCTCATCATTTTATACAAAATGTTTCAAGTCTTCTAATTAGTCTCCCATTCCCAGTAAATGTAAATCCACTACCCTGTGCCATTTACTCTGATTTCTTCCATAATCACCGAGGGTAGATGGTGACAGTCATAGGAGCACAGGCTTTGCCAGCCCCAGGCTGTAATGGGATTCATCTTCACACCAGTAACTCCAGTGAGACTACTTAGGTTATTAGAATTTGTGCTCCAGCACCACTGAGTTATGAAACTGGTGGAAAAGTACTGGTGCGGATGTGCACACAGATCTCTCTTACCTCCGTGGTGTTATTTCTTTCTTTATTTGTTGTATTACTGTCCAGCAGGTAGTGTTCTGGTGTAGCAGAGGTTTCCATTATATCAAATTCTGCACAAAGGCAGCAAGTGATCACCTCCTGAACAGGGGGGATCAGAAGGAACAAACAGGAGAATATTAGAAAGCAGAATGGCTTTGGTTAGCGTGAAATGTACTGCCCTCCATGCACCAGCTCATCAATTTTGTTTAAAGCATCACAACAGCAAAAGTTCTAAAGAGATTTGGAGGAGAAGTAGCCTTTTCAGAGCATTTGCAGCATGAGACAGAGCTCAAGATCTGTTCTGTTGCTAAGTGTCCTGCTTTGACCTAGAAGTATCCTGGATAATCCAGTAAATCTTTTTTATCTTTAACTTTCTTTTAATGTTCTTTTATATTTTTTATTGTGCTAAATGACTTTCTAACAGAATACTGATTAGGATTCTTGCACAATTTAATTAACAGCAATAAAATAAAATTGCCACAATTAATATATTTGCATCATTTAATTCAATCCGCCACCTATTTGGAAATGTACAAAGACGTCCTTTCTTTGTTGGTTTTTTTTTTTTCTTCTTTTTTCCCAAACTTCTAGAAGAACACATTTAAAATTGTACCCAGAAAAGATGGAGAGAAAAACAAAAGCCCAAATGCCCAGTGAGCCCTGTAGGTCACGGAGCGGTATCTTTATTGACATATTCATATACTGAGACTTTATTTGCCAGCCTTAATTCATTTACAAGGAAATAAAATCTGAAATTTCAGTAGTTTCTTGTAGATGAGGTCTGTTTGTTCAAGAACGCTATTACTCTATTGCTGAAGCTATGCATTTGCTTAATGAAGGATAAGAAATTTAAACCAGACATACAACAACATTCTTCCCTCTTTTATCAAGGTGGGTGTCTGTGGCTCTTTGAACTTTGAGATTTCAAAAATAACAATACTAGTACGGCAGTTGTAACATGCAGCTCCTTGTGAGGTTTTTGGTTCTGATTGCTGTAAAGTTATCAAGAAAAAGAGCAGTTAAAAGGCAGTTTAAAAAGCAAACAAAACTCTAACGTTAGAATACCTGCTATTTATTATCTCCCTTGTATGCACAGACATCGAACCCTGCTTCTTGCTGTGTGGAAACATAAATATTAGCCTGTAGGGTCTTTAAATTGCTGATGAAGCAGATGCTGCGTTGTATCCTCCCAGCAGTATATCACATCACATGAGCAGAATTTCATTAGCAGTTGATAACAATTTGACATTTTTGATCGGCTTTGGGTTCTGAGCCTCCGTGAGTGAAGGAGATAGGGGTGATCTAACACCCATACAATTAGAAACATGCAGTCCTTTTGCTCAGCCTCAGCTCTTGCATTAAACTGGAACCAAATGTGATTTAAACTTACCTTGGAAGCTGTTGGTTATTTTGAAAGAATCTGTTTCAGGATTTTTTAGGGCAGCAGCTCAATTTGTGCATAGAAGTAGAAAGCCCATGAAAAATCATAATTATCAGGGATGTGTGTTCCAATTTTTAAGACACTGAAGGGGTTGATGCACATCCAAGGCAGATCAGAATGCTTCCTAACTTTATTACTAGCATGAAAATAGATTTTATTACCCGTGTCCACTCTTGGGCAAAGATTACTGGGAAAGTTAGATAAAATCCTTACTTCAACTTCAGGAATCTATTTCCAATAAAGACTAATTTCAGCAGCCATAATCTATGGTCCAAGAAACATTGAAATAAGAAGAAATGAAATCACTAGCCCTTGAGAAAAGTTTGTTCCTTCATATAACCAATTACAGGTTAGCTTTTTTATTAATTTCCCCAAGTTCTGCTGTTCAACATTTTATAATAATTTCATTGTTGGATTGACAATCACTGGTTTAGATTAAAAAAGTAAAGAAGAACACAGGATTTTGTATTACTAGCCACTTCATAACATTTTGCACTGTGATGTATTTCACATGTGAAGACAGTGACAATGATTTCGTCTTTCTGATAGGTAACATACTCACCTGAAAATACTGCAAAAACCTTCTGAAATGATACTTTCTGTTTGGCTAAGTATTCTATTGCATGACAATTTTCTTAAACACCAGTAAATTTTTGCAGGCAAAATCTTTTATTATTTGCCCAAATATTAATTAGCAGACAGTTAACCAACTGGCAGTGACATAATTAATGATGGTTTATTTTTAAGAATTAAGATAATTCAGACAATTCAATTTGACTTTTCTTTAACATTAGAATAATTCATCTTTTTAGGAGAAATAAAGGTTTATGAGAAAATACAGTATGTTTGTTCTAGTTTCTTAATCAAAACTGTATTTTATTTTCTCTTAAAGCAACAGAGCAGGGTGTTGCAAACCCCCTTGTCCTAACAATTCAAGCATCTAATTTGTATATGCATATTTTTTCCTTCAAATTGTTTCTATTTCCCTCACAACAAACTCTCGGAATAAAGCTATTTTGTGAGAGTGACCCTAGGCCTTTGGATCCCTGACCAACCTGGATGGGAAATATCTATATTTTATACGTTGGAGACTATATATAGAATTTTTTTATCCACCGTTCAGTGGATAAGGAATTGGCTGGATGGTTTCATCCAGAGGATAATGTTCAACAGCTCAATATCCGGATGGTGTCCCTCAGGGGACTGTATTGGGACCAGCACTGTTTAATGTCTTCATCAATGACATGGACAATGGGATCGAGGGCACCCTCTGCAGTTTGCAGATGACACCAAGCTGAGTGATGTGGTTGACACAGGTGAGGGATGCGATGTCATCCATAGGGACCTGGACAAGCTGAAGAAATGGCCCATCTAAACCTCATGAGGTTTGACAAAGCAAAGTGCAAGGTCCTGCAACTAGGTTGGGGCAATGTCCACTACCAATACAGGCTGGGGAATGAAGGGATTGAGAGCAGCCCTGCCAAGAAGAACTTGGGGGTGCTGGTGGATGAAAATCTGAGCATGAGCCTACTATGAAAGTCAGCTGTATGTAGCCTGGGCTGCATCAAAGGAAGCATCACCAGCAGGTTCAGGGAGGTGATTCTGCCCCTCTACTCTGCTCTTGTGAGACTCTCCCCTGCAGTGCTCCATTCAGCTCTGGGGTCCTCACATAAGAAGGCCATGGACCTGTTGCAGTGAGTCCAGTGGAGGCCATAAAGATGCTCAGAGGGCTGGAGAACCTCTCCTGTACGGACAAGCTGGGAGAGTTGGGGTTGTTCAACCTGGAGAAGAGATGGCTCTGGGGAGACCTTACGGCAACCTTTCAATACTTAAAGGGGGCCTGTAAGAAAGATGGGGACAGACTTCAGTAGGGCCTGTAGCAACAGCACAAGGGGGAATGGTTTTATACTAAAAGAGGGTCGATTCAGACTAGATACAAGGAATAACTTTTTTACAGTGAAGGTGGTGGGACACTGGCACAGGTTGCCCAGAGAGGTGGCAGATGCCCCATCCCTGGCCACATCCAAAGTCAGGCTGGACGGGGCTTTGAGCAGCCTGTGTAGTTGAAGACGTCCCTGCTCATGGCAGGGGTTTGGACTGGATGACCTTCAGAGGTCCCTTCCAACCCAAACTGTTCTATGATTCTATGATGCTAGTAGTTGTGTTGTTTCAGAGAGATGTTACCATATGAAATGAAACAGATGTTAAGCTATTAAAAAAACCCAAACAAACCAACCCAACAAACAAACAAATAATAAAAAGAAAAGGAAAAGGAAAAGAAAAAGGAAGAAAAAAAGTCTTCTATTCTCCTTTGTAGTTTGCATAACAGAAGATATAGATTTAATGATGCTAAACCTACTATTAAGAAAGAGTGCTCTCAAGCGGAGAAAGTTTACTCTAGAGATCAATGTAGTCTCCTGAAATTTGGCGAGAATCTGCTATACCTCTTCAGTGTCAGACCCATGAGAGAACTAAATTAATGTAAAGGTATTAATATAGTAGTGCTTTAGTACCCAAAAAATCACAAAACAGGCAGAGCTCAAATGTTCCTAGAAAAGTACTGGAGAGAAATAATAGAACAGAAAAAAATTTCTTTGGTTTTATGATTTAAACAAAATATTCTAAAACTTCGGTTTCATCATTGATATGCAGTAGGAAAGAGTTTAGACAAACTTTATGTGTCTGCCTGTTAGGTTAATGGCCATAGTGCACATGGACATTCCCTGACGCGATGTAGAGTACTGACAATGTGATTCTTTTCACAACTGTTTCAACACACAAGACAACCAATTAGGTAGTTACATCTGTCAATGAAGTTATGTAGAGCTACTTTTATTACCGAACTTTCATGGCTCCAAAGGATTCTAGATTTCATCTCAGCATCTCTTTTTTTTTTCACAGCTGGGAAGGATAATAATCTCTGTGTAACAGAATGTAGCTGCAGATCTGAAAAATTAAATTATAGCATTATTCCATTGTATCTGAGGAGAGCTTTTCTCATCCATGGAGAGTGCTCTGTGTCACAGAAACAGATTCAGAGGAAAAGCTAGAAACTGAATCCAAATACATTGAGTTCAGTACTTTTAAATATGAGGTCATCTTTCTCCTATTGGAAGATACTTGACTTTTTAATTTAAATTACTTTAGTTGCACAGAGTAACACAGATATCCCATTTCTGGGAAAGATCTAGATTTGAAAATTTTATCTGAGAGTTTAATGAATTTGGAGAAAGCTTTATTAATTTGAAGTAGAAAGCACTAAAGATACCACAGTGGTCAAAGCAATTTCATGATCTGCTGACTTACAAACATTATATCTTACCTAAATATGGTCCTGTTTTTTTCTGACATCCACAAAACTTACCTCAGATCTTGATGTTACAAACATTTACACACTTCTTTAGTTTCACATTAATAAAAAATCCCTAATTTCAGTGCTCCAAAAGTTAACTCTAATTATGATTAAATGTAAACATGAATTCACATTTGCAGAATGAGATATCACAAGATAGTGCCTGTTACTAAGAAACAAGGAGTTTTGTTTTCAAAAATGGGCAGCCTAATAATATCAGTCAGACAATCACACTCCTTTAACGTGTTATCTGTGTACATCAATTTAGATGTAAAATAATCGTAAATTAGTGCAGAGCAAAGCCACATGAAAACATCTAACAGATAGATCTGCAGTTTTGTGATGCGCAGGAACAGGGTGAAATTGAAAATGAAACAAACAAAAATAAGATTTCAAATTTAGTGTTAATCGATAATATATCAGGACTTTATATTGATAAGATTTGGGGCCAGATCCACAAATGTAAAACTGTTTTGCAATAACTTTCTACACTCCACTGGCTCATAATTGGCAAATCCATTGTGATGCCTGCATTCTCTCTTCAAATGAGCTATGTCATTGTAGATATTTCAGTCCACATTCTCTCTGCTGCTGCAAATTAGCATTGAATCATCTGGGTGATATTATTTATATAAACTGAAGATCTGACATTAACTTTTAGCTTCTGAACTGAGCATAAATTTAACAAAATATTTGTTGTGCAGATGAACAGGAAAGATAAAAAGGGAACATTGCCTTGCTTCTAGTGTTACACTGTGTTGCTACAGTGCAAAATTTAAAATAGATATTTTTTTCATTTAAAGTTCAACTTCAATAAATAAATTGCAAAGAAAAATAAAAATCCCAAGGCTCTCAGTTACTACTCTCCTGCATGTGTTTTACAATAAATAACATGAAAGCTTATTGAAGAGCTACAGACATACCTTTTTATAATATATGGGTGACAATGTAATAGTATAATCTTAATTGTGTTTGGGGGGTTTTGTTTTGTTTTGTTGTTGTTGTTGGTTGTTTTTTTAGGAATTTGTGGGGTTTGGTGTTGGTTTTTTTTTTGTTCCCCTAAATCTCAGTCTGGACCAAGACAACCAAATGGCAAGTTATTTTCTTTAGCTGTAGTAGCCCTTTCTTGTAGATAGCACATATGAAACTGTAGGGTGATCTTGTAGGTTTTCATTGCACTGTTGTCTTGGTGCCAGGTACATGTACTCAGTAATGTACAACTCTTCCTTCTTTTCCCTTTTCTTTTGCAGTTTGGAGAAAAGCAAGAAGTAGTAACAAGGATTAATTTAAACAGGGAACTCTAATACTCCATGTCACACATTTCTGACAACTTCTAGGTGCACTGGAATTATCAAAGCCAAAGATCAGCCTTTACTTAGTAATTCTTGACCAGTTCTGTTCCCTGATATTTCCTGGTCAGACGGGATGCTCAGAGTGTTTGCACACAAGGACCTGTAGTTCAGGTTGCCCAGAAGAGCGTGATCCAGCTCTGCTCATGTTGATGTTGTCTCCATTGTCATGTCCTTCAGGTTCAAATGAATGACTGGATTTATGTCAAAAAATTGAGATCCACACTCACTTATTGGACTTTTGTTTAGTTCATCAAACATTGGAGACATCCAGAAAACAAAAAGAAAAAAAAAAAAAACCAAACAAGCAAACTTGATTCTGATAAGATTTATTAAAAAAAAAAAAGGGGGGGGGGAATGATTTGTTACAGAAAGAACAGTAGCACACAGCTGTGCAACTAAGAAATTAACATGGGCTACTACAAGTCTTATTATTAATAGTACTTATTACGGAAATGCCTAAAGGCCAATGAAGAATGGAACTACATTACACTGGGCAACAGAAGATAAATTCCTTTCATACAATATTCATCACAAATTAACAAGAAGTACACAGCATGTGGGATGTTCTTAGTAGCACCAAGATAAAACAATGGCAGACAGAATGAAGTTCTCTGCTGTTTGTTTGGTTTGAGGGGGCTGGGGGTTTGGAGTTTGTTGGTTTTGTGGGTTTTTTTGAGATGTACTTGCTACCCAAAGCTAACATTCATGGAAAGAGGAGGGGAGGTGAAGAGGAGGGCTGTGTATATGGAATACACAAAAAGGAAGTCCAATGGAGTAAAAAAGAAATTAGAAGGCTGTAGACGGAGAGGAGGAGAGGTTGTAGGAGCAGCTCCAAGCCCTGGTTAGAGGGTGGCTGCAGACCTGCAGGGACAGGGAGTTCCCTGCCTGCCCAGCCAACCCTGAGCTGCTCCTCAGGCAGCAGCTCTCCACCGGCGCTCGGACCGGCTGTGCCAGCCTCTGCGGCAGCAAAACATTGCGCTGAATGGAAGTGTCAGGTGTGCAATGCGATATCACAGGCATATGTGTGGCTTTTGAAAGAACCATGTTGCCCGAGTCATTTATTCCTTTAGTTTACTATGTTGGGTAGGCATTTTCAATTTTATTTTCCTTGACTTTTTTATGCACTGATGCTATTTTGCCATAGACCTAGACTATCTAACTAGATTATCATGCTGCCAAACTGAATACATCATTTATTCCTTCTCTAGTTTACTATCTCAGGTAGGCATTTTCAAGATTTTTTTTCTTTGACTTTTCATATTTTGCCGTAAAACTAGAATATCTAAGCTGGTTTATATATATATTTATATTGTTGAAGCAATGATAAGAGAAGAGAAATTGCTTGCTTATGGCACCAAAGATTTCTCTTTTTTCAGAAAAATGCCCTGTCTCTTGTACTTCTGAGGTTTTGAGTAGAATGTCTTGTAATATTTTGGATGCAAAAAGACCAAAAAAACACCACCAACCAAAATCCACTTTTGTTTAGCTCCAGGACATGATCAGGTACCCTTTCTTTAAGTCTAGTCTCCTTTCTTTTCCTGCCTAATTACTAGTACAAAAGTATGTTTTCATTTGTGTTTCTTATTTTAGGTAACACTAGAAGTGAAATCAAATTGAAAATTCAATTAAATAATCCCAGAAGTAAAATCGTCAAATCAGGCTTTAAGTTCATAAAGTCTGGGATAATTCAGGAAATCTTGGATAGAGGTTTTATGCAATACTGACTGCTTTCAAGGTTCAGGTTTTTTCCTCTTTTTAGAAAGAGGAATGCAAAATTATTGTATCACGGTACAAGATTTAAAACTTGTACTGCATATTATGTACTGCATACATACAATGTTTGCTCTAATAAATACAAATTAGAAGTAGCCTCTTTGTAGTAAATGTAATGAATCACCTGAAAAGCATCACAACTGACATGTCTTAGAGTCATTATGTGTAATTGGCTAATGGTGCATTTATTCTTGTGCTATTGGCTCACCCTCAGGGATAATTCCAGTAAGTTTTGAGTCTCCAGAAGGATTTCTCTGTAGAGGTAAATTATTATTTTTTAAAGAATGCTAACTAATTACATTTATTTGAATTAATTTCTAAAGCCATCAGTCTGTCTTGAGGTCTTACTGCATTTTCAAGAAGCGATGAATTTGATGTTCTCTGATGCCTTGAATTTCCCCCTTGAGCCAAGAAAGGTGATGAGAAAAGGAAATGAAGCCCCAAAATCCAGAGTTCATGAAACATGCAGTATTAAAAACATATGTGGTGTGTACAAAGAGGATCTCAGCCAGTGCCTTCTGGTTGTGCATGACTATAAATAACTAAAATTCTTGTTCTCAGGGAAAAGAATCAACTTAATATACTCAGAGCATACAAGACTTCTCTGTAAGTGTGGGAGATAGCAGATACTGGGATTCTATTGCCTGACATATAGTCATTCTCAGAAAAAGAGTACAGGAGCACTATAAAACTGTAACCTTTTAATGCCATTGTAACAAGTTGAGCAGGTCAATACAAACTCCAAAGGATTTTTTTCCCTCACTCTCCAAATATCTCCCTATTTATGGATTTACAGATGTACCTTTGAATATATTTTCTTCGTTGCTTATCCAAAATTTCTGCATTTTCTACAAAGAATTCATCTAATGGGGAAACTGGTAATTTATGAACTCATGTTTACTGGGCAATGGACAAAGAAATTAAACAAAAAAAAAAGCCTTAAACACCTTTTTGTTTCTAAAACAAAATAGATCTCTACCTTCCAACAACATTTCACAAAAGTTGGTGCTTCAGAATTAATCTGCATTTAGTTTCAAAGTAATTATTAATAAGATAGAGGAAAAAGATTTTTAGATGAAATATTTAGAAAACCAAATATCTTTAGGATCATGACATTAAGCTTCAGAATTACTCGTTTCTGTTAATTAGTTTCCTTCAGTTGCTTGTTTCAGAGTGTTTTACTGGCAATGTGTGATTTTAATTAATGCATGAGGCTTTCCTGTAGATTTCCTTTGTAAGAAAGAAGCAAACATGGTAACAAGTGGGCCACACGTTCCAGACTGATTTGAGGACCTCTTTACTTTGAAAGTTATTTTCCTTCCTCTTCATAAAAGATTCATCTTGTAATTAAATGAGCATGAAAAGAAAAGAATTGAATAAAAAAAGGCTGCTGTAATTTTATTGCCACAAAACTGATAGTCAGTAAAATACAAGGTTTATTCTAAAAAGCCTATTGCTTTCTATTCAGTTCCACTAAGTGCCCACCTTGTCCCTGTTGCCTCTCTCTAGGCAGTTGGAACAGCATGATGTAAGAGCGTGAGCTATGGGAACGTCACTTGACCTCGGTGGAGTTGGTAGAGCTTTTGTTTCTGGATTTTTGGGTGAGGGTTGGAATGTAACGAGCAGCTGGAGGAACATAAACAAAAAAGGTAAAATTGCATTTTCAATTTTCTTGAATGAAAAGACAAGTAAACAAGGAATTAATATGGACAAAAAAACTTCCAGCATGGGTTACAAAGATGTATCAAAGCCTTTACTTTTTGAAAGGAGGAAAAGAAAGTTCCTATGTGACACAGAAAATAAGGCTAATGAGAACAGGACTGGAATCAGGTTTTTTTAGAGGAATTGTTCTTTGGACTTTAACAAGGTAAAGAGTGTGATTATTAGAAACTATGTGAAAGTGGCAAGATGTTAAATGGAACAAAAAAATGCTTATTAATTTGTTCAACTCCTCTTTGATACTGAGTGCATAAAACAATACTTGCAAAGGATGGGTTTGGAAACTTTATTAGCATATAGAGAACTAAGCTGGCAAAATATCAGCGTATAAAGCAGCTTGTAGTTCTTAACTTCTAACAACCTACCTTGGTAATGGTGCTTGATGACTGCAGGGCTGGATAAATAAGTAGTTATTCATAATACTGTTGAGCCAGGTGGTCTCTTGAGAGATTTGTGCTAGCAGAGAATGTGCCCCCCAAATTTAGTTTTGCTCTTGTTGATGCATGGAATTAATACATTGCTGAAATCTCTCTCTGTGACTCCCACAGTGCTGGCCTTTTCATAGCCTTTTTTTCAGCAGGCTGAAAATTTGATACTCTATGGTGACAACTGGGATTTTTAAAGACTGGGAGGAGCTGCTGTCTGCTTCTTTAAATCCAGTGGTACTTGGACACATGCCTTTCTTAGGCTCCTGTTCAGTTCCCCTTGCTGTGCAATGAAATTCTGTGTTGGGATTCCTTATGTCACCTAATATAGGAAGGACAGATTTATGGTAAACTAATATATCAGCTGGACTAGGCTGAGGGCAGTTAATGGAACTGCAGTTTAATTGTTGTAGTCAGCTCACATGCCACTCGTTCAGGTGCCACTGGGACAAGCTCAAAGAGCTGTGGATTTTGTGTAACTTTGCCTTAAGACAGTGTGTCTTCTCTGTTTATTGTTATTTTGAATAATTCATGTATGTTTTTGAATAATACTACATATGATATCATATGGATGGATTCAGAGCTGTTTTGAAGCAGATTCCAGAAATTAAAAGTGCAGCGAGGAAGCAACTGATACACTACACCTTGGTTGGGATAAAAACCATCAGACACCATTAAGTAACTCTAGCCCAAAATTAATGAAAATCTCTAGTTCTTGGATAAATTTTAATTTTCAAAAGAAGTCCAAAAGAAATACATTTCACCAGTTTCCTTGGTTTTGGTTGGGGTTTTTTTGGTTGTGTGGTTGGTGGTTTGGTTTTTTTTCCTCCCTCCATCTCTATTGATAGAATTTTCTGACTTTTTCCTATATTGGACAGAAAAGCCTTGCCTGTTGAAAGATCAGATAATCGTAGTCTATAAAACATTTCTACATAAATTAGGAAAAGCATTTGAACCTTTATTGGTATATTAAGAGCAGCAAAAGTATCCCAAGCTAATTACTGCTGCAATACCTCATATATCTTTGGATTTTTGTTCACCTTAGTGGTGCAGAATTGTGGAGGTGAATTCCTATTATGATACCCTACAACTTGCCTCTGCAAATGGAGAAAAATAATTGAAAACCATGCAATATAAAATCCTTGTTCATGTAGACTATCTATCTGTCATATCTAGGAACTAAGGAAATCATCAATGAAAGCAACCTTCAACAAATGTGATAGAGAAGATTTACATACTTGAAACACCTCTTCTGGCCTTTCTCTATTGTCTCCCTTGCACAGACTAGAGCAATATTAATACAATTTATTTTAAATTACTAACTAACCCTGACTTTTTCTATTTCCAATATATTTCCCTGTACTAGCAAATACCAAACAAAACATTAGAAGCCCCTGATTCACTCATTTGTAGGTGATCTATGATGCAATTTATAAGTCTTTACAATTTTTTTTTCTCAGTAAGCACTGTAAACAACTCAGTTTTTTTAACACACTTCACAGATAATATATTCAGGTTTGATTTATTTTGTGAAAGTTTTACAGAAGCAAAACATACCGAAGTAGTACAGGAAAAAGTAGGAATTTATACAAGAATGACCAAATCATCACTTTTTTCACACCTCTCTAATTTCTTGTTTTAATAAAGAAGTGAAATTACCACAGAATTGGTTGTTTCAACTTGTATTGCTCTTTTCAGTTCAGTTCACTGGATTTTCTACTTTTAAGTTATCCTGTAGCCATAAGGACAAAAATCCTATTGCAGTATTTGCTGTTTATCCAAAACCAGACCTTGTGCCAGACCTTTCTGTCTTGGGTTGCCTTTCCTTCAATTTCCAATAGAATCCAGGTGAAACTTGGATGCTTCTATCTGCTGAACATGTAACTGCTTCACAACAGAAGACTGCCAGAAAATGATGACTCAAAATATATCTTAAGCCAAAATTGCAGTTTTTATACACTTGTTGTCAATATTTTCCCCATGTTCCTTCCTTGATCAAATAAGGGCTGTGGTTCTCCGGTTCTGATTTTAAGGAGAGGCTGGATATTGTATTTGGGTATGTCTTGGATTGCTGCAGAGTATTTAGAATTCTTATTGTTTTATTCTTCTTAAAGTCTAGTCCAAAGGTAACAGGATTACTTCAGAAATTAAGAAAATTTAAGCATGTGTTTGAATTGAAGAAATTAATGTTATTAACATCAGAAAATTAAATTAGAGAAAGGTCTTCTTCCCTCTGGTAGGGTGTGAGAAGCAACTGACTGGACGAGTGGTATTTCCATTCTTAGTGTGACAGACAACTGATAATAAGAGCTGTGAATAAGAGCTCAGAAAGATGTTAAGTTATAATACTATGAGATAATAAATACCTTTTGGGATTTTACCCTACATTTAATTTGTCTACTAAACAAAAGCCCTCTGCCATAGTGAAGAGAACTCTGAAACTTCTCAGCAAGTCAGTGCATTCTCAATGGGGAGAGAAAACTCTAAAGAGTGACTCTTAAACAGTGAATTATTCCAGCAAGCTATATCTAAATCAGATCAATTCCTGATTTGTTTCTAGATTTCTGTAGGTCTATCAGATGTAGAAGTAATAGAAGGAACCAAAGAAACTTGAGAGGGGAAGGGGAAGGGAATGGGAAGAGATTATAAACTCGCAATCAGACCCGGAATAACTGAGAGATAATAAGCATTGGAACCTTAAAAATGCTTATTTTTTTTTCATTCCTGTTCTTATTTGTGCTGAAATCAGTGATATCAGATGCTTGACTGAGGCATCTCTCTATTCTGTTGTTTTATTCTCTTCTGTTCTGAACTTGTAATCAGTGTACGGACTGAGATTTTTCTTATCCTTTCCTTCAAATATCATCTTCAGGTTTCCCGCGTCCAAAGGTGCCGCATCATTCCCCTAAGCAAAGAAAGAAGCAGAAGGCGTTTGTAAGAGGACAGCTTATGAGTTCCCAGGGAATTGCTGGGCGTCATAATATTATCAAGGAATTAGTGTAAGTTCGCTTTGGCACCCAATCGGCTGCTTTTTACTTTGAGAGCTGGCTTCATGCTAGCCTTAGGGGACCACCAATGTCGGGGCTGTGCTACAGCACAGCTTTTCTTGCCTTTCTGTACAGTGTCCTGTGTTAATCGGTCTGGCACATCTGGTACCTTTCAAAAGCAGAAGCGAAAAGGCAATTCTATACAGTGAAACGTGTGAGAAAGAAATTCAGAAGCACCATCCTTCTTCACAGACGGAGAAAATGACTAGAGAGCCGTTAGTTTCTCTCATCATTGGGAGCATACAATGGCTTCGTTTCACCAGGGCTAATTGATTTTCTCAGCTGGTGCATGAAAAGCTAAAGATGAGATGAAATTTGAAAGGACCCATGTCTGGCTCCTAAAGCTGCTGGTATCTGAGTGGATAAGGGGAAGTCTTTGGAACTGGAGGTACTAATACATCCAAGAATAACTTCAGGTCACTGGGATGTTTAAGATAGTTATTGATCCATCCATGCTGCGAGTAATTAGAAGAAACCATATACTTTCTCTTATAAGAATCTCACGTCTCTCTCCTATGTTTACTTTCAGTTGTGATACTGAGGGGGTGAATAGATTTATGACATATGTGACATAATTGTCTACGAAATGCAACCTCTTACTGAATAATCATGTTTTGTTATTCATTAAGGCAAACCAGATTATATAGCAGATAAATCTTCTATAGCTGATCCATCATCGAGGGTTTGTCTGGAAAAGAAGAAAAGACCTTTCCACTGTGGAAGGGATTAATCAAGTGCCATTGTAAAAGTAATTTTTTTCATAGCACTTAATCTTGTTCAGCATATCAGATTTCTCCATGGGTGGTCAATCTTCCTTACCACTGATAAACAAATCAGTGTGATACACACATGCAGACTGCTGGGCTTTAAGTATGTACCCCAATCTCTTACTGAATACTAAAAGAGTGTTTTTGATTGCCTTTATTTACTTAAAATCAATTCTTTCTAGATCCAAGTGGTATCACCTTTCTATTTGACATATACATAATGGGAATAAAGATCTTTTACCTGTTGATTTATCAGAAAGGAAGGGCACATCTCCAGCTGCTGCAATGTCTCCAGCTCGTAGCTATGCCATGGCTTTGCATGAAGAAGATGTTTTATCTGCTCCACTTGACTCTCTAGTAAATCACTCATACTTAACTTTACCCTTTCCCCCCTGTTAAATCATTAGTATGTTCCAACATGAAATATTTTGTATGCTGAACCTTATTTTCATAACCATTTAAGGTATTATTTAATGCAAACACCTAAGTCAAATAAGTTGTCACTGGCTGCTTATTGAAACCAAGCATAATGGTAACTGGTTATTTATGGTGACAGTACAATTTGAAAGACTGGTTAAGAAGCCTTTTATCTGAAATACACTACTATACTAGTATCAAAAACTGTCCCAGCACCATAGGTTAATTTTTGAAGGCAGTGAGAGAGCTCACTATGATGTGATATTTGGATTTTGGTATTTTGAGATGGTAGAGATACAAGCTGTCCTGTGATTCTAGGAGCGGCTTAGAGTACAAACTGCTTAAAATCCTAAAACTGTAATAGATAAAGTAAATGAGATCTGAAAAATATCCACATTTTGACATATGACAAATTGCTATGAAAAGATAAATTAAAGGAAGGATAACAACATTTAGGCAACGGTTTATAAACATCCAGTAACCAAAATGTACCGGTTATTTTGTCATAGAAATGTAACATGAATTGGCAATACATGCTGATCTATACAGATGTTTTGCCTATGAGTGGCAGGAATTCAGATACTCCTTTATTAACCACCTTTTTTCTTTTTTTTCCCCATATTTTTGGCAAATGTTACTCAAGCTCTCCTATGAGACTTTCCATGGCTGGCTTCTCTTTGGCAAAAGAATCATATGTAGTTTGATTCCTGACATGGTAGGTGAACATGTCAGGAATTTTGAGCATAATATTAAAGTTTATCCTGGATTACACCTCCCAGGACCCAGCCTGCATGTGTGTGAGATTAGCTGTGTGCCATTTGGGCAGTCAACAGGTGCAGTACTAAAGGGTGTTCCAGATTAAATTGAAGACAGTAATTGTAATACTTGTTACAATTTACAATAAAAACTGCTTGAGGGAATTTGAGCTGGCACCTTTGTAATAAGGAATCCTGGATTCAGTTGGTGGTTCCCCAAGTTCACCTGACTCGCATTAGGTTTGATTTGATGCCTAGTAAGGACCAGTAACGCATTGACACATCATGTCAGGGACCACAAAAAATTTATATCCTGTTGCTATGGGAGATGAGGTGAAAGTCTCAGAAACTTGTTTAGATAAAGGGAAGAGGATAGAGGGAGGAATCTTGTTGTCAGGGATAAAGTTTTTGTATTGGCAAATAACTGAAACCATTTCTTCTTTCTCTGAGAGAGAGTGGCAGCGAGAGAGGCTGGGAAAACATCTGTATGCAAAACAGCCGTGAAGTAACATTATTTTTAACAAGGTTGAATTGGGTGGGAACGGTGAATCTGACATTGCAATCATTTCAATACTATAAGGCTTGGAATAATAAATGACTGACTTCCTCTTCTCAACAAAGCCATGCTTTTCTCTCACGCTTCACTTCCTTTCAGCTAATAAACTCTAATGAAATACCAGTGCTTTTATATTTCTGTGTTGTACAGATGTCCTTTCTCACTTTGACTCCTTTTGTGGCTAATTTGTCTCTCTGATTATATGATTATAGGAACATTACACTTGCACTTGTTTCATCACTTTCATTTCTTTCTCTCTGTCTGTGATGAGAACTTTTTTTTTTTTTTTTTAATTGACACCTAAGAAAAGATATCACAGAGAAAGTACAGAAGAGGGTTAGAGGGTTTTCGACATCTCAATTAAAATGTCAGGCAGACAAGTTAATCACAAGCACACAAAATGAAAGACTATTGACCCTTTGAGGCCTAATAAATATTTTTACAGTTTTGATTCCTTCCTTCCTCCCTCCATCTCCTGAATACACTGTAGTCAGAGGTATTTCCTTGAAAGCAGATGATGGCTTTCTAACGAGACAGTTTCTTTCTTTTAGCCTAATCCATGTACACCAAGTAGATAATGGAGGATAAAGCCTGCTGAAAGAAAAATCCATTACCATCATTTTAAAACATGGAGAGGGAAAAGATGACCTATAATAGATACTTTTCATCATTAGATTCAATACTACCAGCACTGGCAGTCTTGCAGCTGCAGCTAACTGGGCAGCTGAGCTGGGCGACACATAATCTCGAATGCATGCACGCGTCTGTGTAGAAATGTGAATGTTGATACTCAAAGGAGTTTCGTTGGGACATATAAACTGAGCAACATCTGTGTAACTGAGACAGGCCTTTTCAACATTATAAATCTGAAATAGACTGCTTTGTGAGTGATCTTGGTGCAAGTTATGTATATTCTATACACGTAAGGCTAAAGGTCTGAGGGTATTATGGAAGTGACACTGATAGAGGCAGATGGAAACCAATGCAGAGATAGTTGGATCTAAATATAAGTTGGTTACACGTGGAGAATATTCATTTGAAGTCATTATTACTTACTGAAATGATGTACGATGTAAGATTTCTCAGCCTTCTGGGAGCAAAAAAAAGATATCAAGAACACTTGCGTAATCCTAATAAAGATTACAAACTGTCCAAACTGATTGTTGTGCTGCATTTTCTTTTTGTATTTTTTATGATATGAAAAAGAAAATGTTACATGACACTATGACATACTTTTAAGTTGCTTATGCTATTTTTTCCTTGACTGGCTAAAAATCCTGGTTTCCAATCAGTGGTACCTGCATTAGCCTACTGTGCTACTAGGACATAGACAAAAATCTTCATTTTCTTTCTCAGCACTACAACTGCTCAGATTTGGCTCAATTTCATTTGCTTAAACTTAAAGAAAGACAAAGTCTGCTACATTGAAAGAGCAATTCCAGGGCAACCATAATCTGAGGACACTCTTATTCTTTCCTGTATTACATCAACAGGTTTATTTCACAGTATCCTGTGGATGACCTGTGTGTGTCTGGCAATTCATGAAGATGCTGGAAACCTCAAGTCTGGGGTCCCATAGACTCTATTGGCTGTGCTCCAGCTGTGTTAGAAGCTGCGCTCGCAGATTTGCAATGTGAAGGAACTGTGATTTTAAAGTCATCAATGGGTCTATCATAAAAAAAAAAAAAAAAAGTGTAATAGGTAGTAATCCTGTGGCAATTTCCCACTGCAATGGCATAAATGTCTTAGAATCTCATGTAATGAGGTCATTATAAAGAGTTTTCAGAGAAAAAAAAAATAAATAAATCATTTTGTGTACCAGTACTGCCATTTGGCATACATGGCAAAGTAGGGAGTAAAGGAGAGTCTTCAGAAACTTTCTATGACATGTATTTTCTAAGCTGGTGATTAGCTTTCTTGAATCTCTTACTATGCGTAAGAGCATAGAATATGCTGATGCTGAAGCTAAAAACATAGAAACAGTGTCGTGGTTTAACACAGTCAGCAACTAAGTACCACACAGCTGCTCACTCCTCTGCAAACCCCCAAGTGGGATGGGGAGAAGAACTGGGAAAAAGGTGAAACTTGTGGGTTGGCATCAGAAAAAAATTAATAATGAAAATAAAATTTAATAAATAATAATATTAATAGTAACAACAACAAGAATCATGAAAAGGAGAGAGAAAGAGAGAGGAATAATACCCAAAAGGGGAAAAAAAAACCCAGGTGATGCACAAGGCAGTTGCTCACCCCTCGTTGACCGATGCCCAGCTGGTCCCCCAGCAGCAATCGTCTGCTTCCAGCCAGCTCCCCCCAGTTTCTATACTGGGCGTGACACTCTATGGTATGGAGTGTCCCCCTGGCCAGCTGGGGTCAGCTGCCCTGGCCGTGCCCCCTCCCAGCTCCTTGTGCCCCTGCTCACGGGCAGAGCACGGGGAACTGAAAAGCCCTTGACTGAGGGTGAGCCCTGCTCAGCCACAGCTAAACCGTCAGGGTGCTGTCAGCATCGTTCTCGTACCAAACCCAAAACACAGCGCTGCACCAGCTGCTAGGAAGGAAATTAACTCTATTCCAGCCCAAACCAGGACAAACAGG
The DNA here is from genome assembly GCF_963210335.1 of Falco punctatus. NCBI lineage: Eukaryota > Metazoa > Chordata > Aves > Falconiformes > Falconidae > Falco > Falco punctatus. The sequence goes on from NC_137587.1 coordinate 4,995,793, forward strand.
AAGCTTTACCTAGCTTCCAAAGGGAGTCAAATTCCTCCAACACGCCATCTTCAAGTTTGTACATGCTATAAGACATGTAAAAAGTACTTTTCAGCTTGTTGAAACTGACTGGTCAGCGGAATGATGAATCTTCACCAAATTCAAACCACCTCGTTTTCATGAAAGGGAGAGAGGTATTATTGAACTCGTACACCAGTAGCTCACATGTAGACATCTGTATCACAGATATCCAGTCACGCTAACCTCTCTTTATAACCACAGATAGTATGGAGACAAGTTGACAGATTAGGGGATTCCAGCCGTACGAATTACTTTCCAAAAGTACAAAACTCTTTTATGGATTATAGGATCTGTCTTGATGCTTCACTCAAATATTAAAATTGTGTTTGCCTGTAATTCTGGATTTTACATATTATTGCTTCACCAGTGACCTGGGAATTCCAAACATCTTCAGTTGTTCTTTCACAGTTTAAATGTTTGCTAATTCAGGTGGACTGGGAAGTCAAATAAAACAGCTTCATTCCCAGTTCCAAATGCATACATTCCCTACACACCATGTGTTTAATAGCATCCAAACTGAGTTCAAGACAGTAAAGATTCTCATATTTACCATTTATTAGGGAAGAAAGGGAACCACATCCGTTCTGGTGTGCATTCATGCAAGAAATGAAAAGTTAGACCCTCAAACACCATACATGAATTTGGATTCATCTAAGGGAATCTAATGTGATATAATTTATACGCTGAGGAAGACTGCAGCAAGAAAAACAAACAGCATGAGAGCAGAAAGAGAACTAATCCCCACTGCTGTAATTAAGAGAGCAATGTATTACAATCATAAACATCTCTTTAAATAGTTATGTCAGGTCATTAAGAGAGCACCTGAGTTTGTTACAACATGTCCTCAAAAAGCAGATGGGATCCTGTCAGTTTGGCGATAACCCAACGAAATCTGCTGGTAGGTGTTATTGTAGCCTCCATGTTATTACTGTCAGTTTGCCTTCAGCTAGGAAGGCAGCATGAGACAGATGGTAATTAATTCTGGACAGGTCAAAAGGAATTAATGTGAAAAGAAGAGACAAGTGGTCTGGACATCAGGGCTCCTGGTTTAAGTTTCTCAATGCCTCCTTTGTAGGAGGGAAAAGTCAATGAATACGTTTATACCTCTGTTTAGCCGTACATAAACTCTGTGATACAACCCACCTTATAGCTCTATACATTCACAGTAGCAATAAGTACAGATACACTGATAGTCTAGTTTATTAAAGATAATGCTTTGAAATCTTTGAAATGTAAAAAATATATTTCTGAGCATATTTAATACTACTTGCATGCGCAGTTTTTTTGTTTTTGTTTTTTTGTTTTTTTTTTTTTTTTTTTGTGAAACATCTTAGAGTGTTTCCTTTGCATCTATTTCAGTTGTAAATCTTATCTAAACTTCTTCCTAAAGCCTACTATTTTCCACATCTCTTTATTAAAATATTTCTTGTTTCACTATAACAACCACTGGGACACCGGGAATAGGACCAGACATGTCAGCTATGAACCTTATGTGTTAGTATCTTGTGAATAGAATACAAAGAAACTTCTTTTCCCCACTTTCTTGCTGATGTCTAGCTGACCCACATGTTTCTCTATTACGTGGAACAAGACACTAGTTACTTTTAAATAGAAAGATAGTTTTCTATACAACTACATACGAGCTGTTACTGATTTTGTACTTAAGGCAGAAAAATACAGAAGCACGGCTTCCAGATGGATCATCTAAACTAATTTGAAACTTTTTTTTATTAATGTAACTGTTGACATAGTAAGAATAAACATAGAATCATAGAATCATAGAAGGGTTTGGGTTGGAAGGGACCTTCACAGGTCATCTTATTCCACCCCTCTGCAATGGGCAGGGACACCTTCCACCAGCCCAGGTTGCCCCCAGCCCCGTCCAGCCTGGCCTGGGACACTGCCAGGGATGGGGCACCCACAGCTGCTCTCGGCAACTGTGCCAGTTTCTTGCAACCATCATAGTAAATAATTTGTTTCTGATATCTAATCTAAACCTACTCTCTTTCAGTTTAAAGCCATTCCCCCTTGTCCTATCACTCCATGCCCTTGTAAGAAGCCCCTCTCCGGCTTTCCTGTCGGTCCCTTTAGGTACTGGGAGCTGCTGTAAGGTCTCCCTGGAGCCGTCTCTTCCCCAGGCTGAACAACCCCAGCTCTCCCAGCCTGTCTGCACAGGAGAGGTGCTCCAGCCCTCTGAGTCTCTTCATGGCCTCCTCTGGACTCACTCCAACAGGTCCATGTCCTTCTTATGTTGGGACCCCCAGATGTAAATGCAGCACTGCAAGGCGGGGTTCTCATGATAGCAATGTAGAAGGGGAGAATCACCTCCCTGATCCTGCTGGTGATGCTTCTTTTGATGCAGCCCAAGATTCAGTTGGCTTTCTGGGCTGCAAGTGCACATTGCTGGTTCCTGTTGAGCTTCTTGCCCACCGACACCCCAAAGTGTTTCTCCTCAGAGCTGCTCTCAATCTGTTCTTTGCTCAGTCTGTATTTGTGTTTAGGATTGCCCCAACCCATGTGCAGGACCTTGCACTTGGCCTTGTTGAACTTGATGAGTTTCACACAGACCCACCTCTCACGCCTGTCCAGGTCCCTCTAGATGGCATCCCCTCCCTCCAGCGTACCGGCCGTACCACAGAGCTTGGCACCATTGGCGAACTTGCTGAGTGTGCACTTTATCCCAGGGTCCATGTCACCAACAAAGATAGTACACAGCACTAGTCCCAGTACTGATCCTTGAGGGGCACCACCTGTCACTGGTCTCCATGTGGACACAAAAAATAACCACCCAAATTGCCATGCTAATTCTCAGTTCTTTATTAAATCACCTTTGTTGCAGTGAAATGCATTCTTGGATTTCAGCAGAAAAGCAAGTTAGAGATATATCTTCAAAATTGCCCTTTTTAGAATGATTTTATCCTCATGAAGATGTGAGCTAGTGCATTTATTGGCAAGAGAAATCATGGAAGTCTTAGAAAACAGAACCTGAAAACAAGACCCGAAGAGAACTAAAAAGCTGCTCTTACACACCTCCTTGCTAAATAGAGGTCCAATTGGTACATGTCATTAAAAGAAGGCAAAAGGTATTTGTGCACCAGTCCAATCTACAGACTACAAGGTTGTCACTCTCTTAGTCCCTTGGAGTATGGTGGTGAATCATTTCTTGCAACTTTCCCCTTTTTATAGAGAACCCTTCAGTCGGCATTCAAAAACTTATATCCTGCTACCCTAAAACAATTTAGTAAGCCTCACAGGCAACTCGCTGTGTGCTAATGGGTCTTCTTTAAAACATCAAGTGTTTTTTAGCAGATTTTCTATCCTGTACCACTGTGGGTTTTTTCTTATTGTTGGTTGGTTGGTTTTCTTTGCTTTTCTGTTTTTCCTCCAAATAAACCACCAGCAAATTCTATTAATTCAATGGCTAGCTCAAAAAATGCCTCAGACTGTATAAATATGCTATTGCATGTCAGACTGTCTTTGCCACAAATAAACTATGCAGGCAAAGAATGTGGGGAAAATAATGATAATAAAAAATATAATTACCAAGCATTAGGAAAAAAATAGAAATAAAGTAAAATCATGGAACATTTTTTCAAAGAAAGACATCTTTAATTATCTTCATGTTAACAATGTGTTAACTGCATATCTAAGAAATCAAATTTAATTTCTTAGAATGAAGAAACCTACCTTTGAAAATTTTTTTTAAAAAATGAAAAAAATCCCTGTTCGGCTTGAAGTCTTACATTTTTTACAATAAAAAGTTAACTAAATGTTAAAAGAAAAAATTAATCTACAAAGAGTTGTAGTGAATCTGAAATTTTACTTGGAAGAATTTGGCATATAATCTTCAGCAAATCCATGAATCACCACACATAAAAAGCCAACCTACTTCAAACCACTGGGAAAACATGAATCAATTCCACCATGTTCTGTCATTAATCACAAGCAAGTTTGTCCTAGTGTGTATTATCTGAAACTAGCCTTTTGATAAGAAAAGTTAAAAAATGTACTGGCTCTTTTTAAACAGAGCAGTAGAAAACAGAGCTATAAAGGGTGTAATCAAACTGTTACTCATAAAAGGCAGCTGATACTTTCTCTACTTGAACACATTTTGGATGGAGTATTAAGCATAAATTTTTTGACAGCTATGGTGATGTCTGTCTATCTGAACTTTTAAAACTGTCATGTCTAAAATCTGAGGTGAATATCTCAAATAATTACATGCTAACTTTTTTTTGTTTCTTTTTTGCTTGTGGACTCAGTTATGAAACAGAGAAGACTAAAAAAATATGAGCAAACCTGAAAAATTGTTCAGAAATGTCAGAGAAAAAGCTCTGTGGAGAGCTTTTTTTCTTTGAAATCTGAAATTTAAAAAAACAAAATTTTGAAATTTGACAGTTGCTGTAAAAGACTGACAAATTATAAAGTTGGAAGGTTGCTCAAGAAGAAATTGGATCTGTTGTACCCAAAGAACAAATGTAATACACATAAAACAAAATTGATAGTCTTAAATATCTCAACTAAGAAATTCCACAGCATCCTTAGGAAAATTATATTGGTGTTTTTCAATCCTTTTTATTTAAAAAGTAGGGGGGGGTTGTTTTCTTTCCTTTTTCATTTTTTTCTGGTCTTGCTCATTCTCAACAGTGGACCTTGAAATGTCTGACAACAAAATGATGAAAAAAAGAAACCTATAGATTAAAGTCCTCTATGTCTTTTCAATAATTTACAATGAATGATCATGCCATTGCGATTATGGTTACCTTTTTCCTGATGCCATATAGAAGCAGAGCTCCTACAAGCAACTGCAAGAAAGGAAGGAGAAAAAAAATTAGTGTTCCTGGGAAATAAGCAGATTAGAAATAAAAAAGGTTTAAGTTTTCAAAACAGATCTGGAAAAATCAAGGACTTTTTCTTACAAAAGAAAAAAAATTTGGTTTTGTTGTAGTGTACAGATATATTTTGCATAGACACATGTATGCGTACATATATATTTTTGTAGGGAGTGATATTTTCTTCTAAGATCATGATTCATTCTTTTCAATCAAAGCTCTTCACTTCTCTCTTCTGTTCTTAATGATCTTTCATAATAAAAGAGTTTAGTGAAGCAGGTTTGACAGCTTCAGTTACAAGTTCTATTATACCTATTTTTATGATTTTTACTTGAATATGAATCTTATCTTTATAAAACTGATTGAAGATTGCTACAACTCTTAAAGACAGGAAAATATTTTTGCTCAAACACTGACCAAGCCTCATCCTTTCTAATCCTAAAAGAACTCTTGAAATATAACTGTAAAACCTTCATGAGGCCCAAGCACTTTTGCTCTTTCACTACTAGGGCTGATGCACGAACGTGACACTGATTCAGTTATCAGCTGATGTGGCAATATCTGCTATTCCAGCTTTCTAGCTCCTGCTACCTTTGTTGACACTCCTTAATCCTGGCCTCAATCATTCCATTATTCCACTCATTGTGCTCTTTTGATCAGAAAACAGTAATCACAGCAAATTGTCTGCTAGCTTTACAGTACTGACAACTATCGAAAAGATACGAACAGGGCCATCAAATTACTACGGTTTATAATTTGCACTATGACCTAAACTGTGAAAAGGGACATTGAAGGGTTTTCACTTAATTTGGGAAGCTTATCTTATCTAAATCTATCGAGCTGGGCTGTCTCTGTGGGAGAGGAAAAAGTGTATCCTCAACGTGTTATTCACAATGTCAATTTTTACTGAAGGACAGGCAACATGTAATTCTTACATGATTCATATGTTCAGTCAAAAACTACAGGGAAATTTTCAATTTTCCTTGATCTGCTCTCATGTTTGTTGTGAAGACTATAAACTACTTTGTCTGCACTGGGATTTTATTTCAAGATAACTAACTCAAGAATATAAATTTTTAAATGTCATGGCAAGGCTTTTGATTGTATGAAGTACAAGAAAGTAAGCGTTGCAAATGGTTCCAACAAGAAGGCAATTTTCAGAGTGTGGTCTTTGGCAAACCAGTAGTCCATAAAGCCACGGAAAGGGTTCTGCAGATAGATCATGGAGTTATACTGCATAGCAAAATATACAACATTTTCAATTACAGTTACACACTAAAACTTGGCTTGAAACTTTGATTTGACACTCACCCATGAAACGATAAGATAAAACAATGGTCTCATCTGGCATGGCAATTTCTAGTAAGAGTCTTTTTTGGTGAACATATGCATATGATGGATAAGCTATAAGAGAACTGGATGTCCCAATTTTATTGTCCTATTAGTTACTATAGGACTAGACAGATTAGATCTAAAAATAATGCTACTGCTTATTTAGACAAATAAAAGCCTAATATGAAACTAGTAAGAAAAAAAGGAAAGCAAGCTAGAGAAGAGAAAATCAGATCAGTGTAGACAAGAATGCAATTTCAAAGTTTAATTAATTTTGACATTCTTTTTTTGAAGTCACACAGGCGATATGACCAAATACATGATTGTTAACAGCAGACATGCCGACTATCTTTGATACAAATTCTCAGGGTTACCCAGACTACAAAACTGCGAATCTCAGCAGAGCTGTGCATTTAGGGCATAGAAATGAGCCCTTCTTCTCTTGGGACACGAACCCTTGGCACTATAACAAGAAAGACAAAAGCTTGATGGGTTGATCTGTGACAACTGTGAGACAACAGTGATCATATTTGGCAGTTTGAAGTGGGAACATTTGAGTTATTTCAACTGTTAGCAGTATTTCAAACAAATTACAACAGGCTGCTTTGGATAAACAAAGTAAATTGCTCACAAAAGCAGGAAGAGCAGGATCATGTCTCTTTCTCTTCCCACACCTTACGCTGCTCTTAAAAACCTTGTATTCCTTTCCCATCTCTTCACAAAGTGAGATGATTAAAAAAAAAAAAAAAAGAAAAAAGAAAAAAAAACCATAATCACTAGTCTATAGGTATCCTTTTCAGACAACAATCTGAACCTTCCTCTCCTTTTCCATGTTACCAAGGAATACTACATAATATTAGCTGTTGACTGTTCAGTCAGCCTTTAAAGTAGCATCAGCCAATTTATACTTGCTCCTTTGAGGTTTGATCAAAGAGCAAAATTATGCTATTTCCCAGAATTGCTAAGTTTCAGAACGCTTAAGTACATTCAGCAGCATAAAAGTAGATGTTAGATATATTAAGACATGATAAAGTCATCTGAAATCACACTATAGACTTAGTTTCTCATTTACTATCCACATATACTTGAGTAATTGCATTTCACAAGCTGTGTATACATCTAAAACTAAATCAAGTTTAGACATTGTAAGGAATTTCTGTTAAATTACTCAATAACACAGTAGCACATGGAAACTTCAGGTCAATTATTATAGGACCTTATAAGGACTCTGTCCAGTGAATATTTTCCTCACAATGCAAATAAATAGAATTATTCTTCATCCATGTGTAATATCTGTAGAGATATTAAAAGACCTGTTTGAGACCAAACAATGTGCGTGTGATATAGACAGGCAGATTCAGTCATGTGATTTAAGATTATCTGCCTTTTCACAAGGTGGACAGAGAAATCATATTTATGGTATGGAGACAAGGAAAAGGGAAGATGTAGGTTAGACTGTGCCTACAGACTAAATTGTAGCTCAGCTGAGTGAATCTTGCTTATATATTTATAAAGCACAGAGTGGGGTAAAATTGGGGGTATTTTGGGTACCAATCTTGAATGTGTCTTTACAGTATTAACTAGTCTGATATTTTATTGTTAAACTATCTGTGCTCTTAACCAGGAATTATTCAGAGCTCTCGATTTATGTTTTCCATTTACATACACTGAATGCAGTCAAATTCAGTTAATAGGTTAAGTCGTTAAAACATTCAAATACATATAATATTGCTTGTGCAGCAGTGATGGAAGGATAAAAGGAGTCAAACCACCTCAGCACTTCTCAGATGTAATCATCCCACCAAAGCTATAGACAGTTCTATGAGGATTCCCGTCTGGAGGAGAGAAGCCAACAGAGTTTGTAAATAGCAACAAAGGAAGCCATCAAAGTTCATGACGTTGAATCATATTTCACCAACAAAAGATGCCATGCTTTGTGATCAGTCTCCACTTTTTGAGCTGAACTGCATTTACAATCCAAAAGCATGACAGAACCACAGGATTAACCTGCTCCCACCCCCAATCAACAATCAAATCTATAAATTTTCCAAGCTACAGAATACTTATTAAGCGAATGTGGGCTCAATTATATCAGAAGAATTTCCTTATGGTGGAGTCTATTAGATTGTGGAATAGTTTCTCAAGGGAAATTGTGGAATCCTAATAACTAGAGATAGTTTGAACTGTGGGGAAGGAAACTTTCACTGGTTAATAAGGCTGGAAAAGAAGTTTAAGTACAGCTTTTGGACTCTATATGTAGCAAGGAGGGGGAGATTCTATGCCCTGCTGCTGTGACAAATTGCCGTTCAAGCTTCAGAATTCATTGGGTAAAAAGTGAGTAAACTGGGTAAACATCAGTAAAGGCAGATGTAAATATTTTATAGTGCGTGTTTGTTTGACATAAATATTTCACAGTGGGTAGCCAGAGACAGACACAAAAATGAAAGTTTATTTTAGGTAAAACACTGAGGGTGCAAAATCTCCTGAAGTAGAATAACAATAATGATCTTTAACTGACAATCCTACTCCGTTTAACAAAACATCCAGTGTTCTTCTCTTTCTCCTTCTCCCCCTTTCCCCCTCCTTTATATTCCCTGGATATTTAATGCCTTACATAGTGGCCTGGTGAGCATATGTTCTTGGTTAGGGACCATTGTTTATGAAATTGTTACAGGTTTCAGATTTCTATGTGGCAAGCAGAACACCCAGGCCCCTGGCTGGCAGCAATTGGAGCCATTCAGAGGTATGTAAACATTAGAGTGAGGAATTTATGAGTCTACAGTTCAGCTGCATGGAACATTTCTCAACTTGGATTTTTTGTTTTTTTCTTTTTCTCTTCTGTGTGTGCGAATAGATTGCTTGACTTCAAACACAGCTGAGCAGTACCTGGGTGCAGATAGAAAGGAAAAACATCTGGAAATAATAACTGCTTGTCCATTAGTCTAATGCCTGTAGTAAGGGCTAAAAGTATGTTCATGTTTCAGTTGAGAAAGTTGTTCTAAATGAATCACCCAGATGATCTTGGCCTAAGAAATAACTAGGATAAAAGGTGGAAGGACTTATCATTAGGGAACTGCAGTAGGGCATTCCAGTTAGTGACTGCATATGTAAAAACAAAAGAAAATTAATATTCCTGATCAGTGAAAAATCCTCTGGAAATTAAGGCTGGCAATTGGAATTATGTAAACAATTAAAAAGTTACACACAGAGGAAACATCCTCCCTTTGCCGTGCAGTGTTATCCTCTAGTATTGCAGAAGAATGTGGGGAATTTTCCCATGATAATAAAGTCATTGTCATTAATTTCTGAAAAATGTCTTCCTTTGGATGGTGGGGAAAAAATGCACGTAATCAAAGTTCCTTTCAGCCTCCCCTATCACTTCCCCCTCCTTGCACACACTGTACATTTTAAGCTTATCTAAGTGGTTTAATGAGACAGAAAATAGGACTAGCTTTTGTGAACATGCATAAGTATGAGCTAGTGGATAGCTGTTTTGTCATCATCACTGAGAGAAAAATAATTCTCAGAGCTGCACACAGCCAATGGTGATTGCAGAGAATGATGCAGTCAGCCTCATCATTCCATGCCTTAGTGATAATAAGAAGATACAAATTACAAAAAGGTTCAATCACTGATTTCAGTGACTTTAGTCTCTATATAAAATATGCAACAGTAATTTGAGTTATGTGTGTTTGGACCCTTAGAATCTAGTTCTAACATTCAGGCATAGCTCTGGGTTAAAACAGGTATTCATTGCACCTAAAAGATCTCAGCAGAGTTTTCATCTGGAACGCTCTTATATGCTATTTTATTTGGTGTACTTATTGCTGTCATTCTTTACATTCTACACTTTCCTGTAGACCCAATCCTTTCCTGTTCTTCAACTTGTTTCCTGAAATGTATACTGAGAAATGGAGAGGGAAAAACCCCATTGTCTGTACTTAACATGTACACCTTAAAGTCACTGGATAGTCAGTCCAAGGTGTTGTCATATGTTGCATGTGCAATGTGCATGAAAAAGTCAAAACATGGGGCTATTTATTTCCTTAATATCCCAGTGCAGACCAGTGACTAAAATGCATAACAAAACTTCACAGTGGAAACAGTTATTTTAGTGCATGAAAAGTATACAAGACATACATTTGCTTTAGTGTAAAAATTGATCCAAAGTTTTAAATTCTAAATTCTGAACAAGGAAAGAATTAGGGTTTTTTTCAAAGTGTAACTTTTTCTGAGAGCAACAATTTTAGAATAGTCTAAAATAATTCCCAAATAATTTACAGATGATCGTTGGGCAATATTTGATTTACAATGCTAACAAATAGAATGTTGCTTATGAGGATTTATTCTGGCCATATTCAAACCAAACCTGAATAGAAAAAGCAAAGAAGAAAATACACACTGTCAGAGTAGATTTGCAATTCTGACAAAAAATTATAAGCAGCTACTTCCATGTGTGATGGTACTTGACAATATCCATTAAATGTCTGTTTGCCAGTAGTAGGTCAGCTGGAAATTTGCACTGTGACAACAGAGATTCATCTGATGCTGAATTTGCAAATCTGACTAAAATTCTCTGTTCATTCCTAATGCAAGTTTTTGTGATTTTTTTTTTTAAGCATCTGTATTTGCTTCTATGACGTTTTCTCAGCAGAAAAACTGGGAAAGTGTCACCCTCCATTAATTCAATCCACTATAGACCTGTCTAAGTACTGCAGTGATATGGTGAAAGGTCTGTCTATGTGTTTCCATTCCATCTAAGACTGCAGCATGATAATTTGCTCTAGGCTAAAATTTTGCATCGGATTTAAGATGCAGTTTTCTTTTTCTTCAAGTTTCGAAAAGCCCTTAGTTTCTGTTGACATTTTCCTTTCTCTGTTCTTTCCCCTAAAAAACCAACCAACCAACCAAAAAATAGCAAACCAAAAAAAAACAGAACTAAAAAGTAAATGACTCCAGATGTTGGCAGGGCAGTTTGCATCCAAAAAGCCCTTTCTGTTTTGTTTTGTTTATTTTTCTATTGGGTTTTGTCTTGTGGAAATCGTGGAGGCATATGAGCTACACGGATTAAATTCTATTTATACTTTAACTTCCATATTAACTATAACTTTAACAAGAGAGAAGTCTATGCAAGAGAACCTGAGAAAAAAGACACACCTTAGCTCAATGTACAGCAGTACCATACATAGAATTCAGGCAATGCTTCCCGATCTGTGGCTGGAGAGCCATTTGGAATGTCTGTATTTTAGCCCCTGAATGTCAACAAGAAAGGTATATCTAAGTACAAAATAATGCTCTGTTTTCTAGGCCATTCTCAAGAACTGTTCACATACTATTAACATTTTCTGGTCCTGAACAATTAATTAAAGTATTCAAAGTTTCACAGACTACTTATTCTTTTGAAATTCTTTTGTGAGTTTCTTTTGACATAATCTCCTATTTATTTATCCACGTACAGACTGAGAAGTGTGTAAAACGCAACACACACAAAATAAAATTGGTACTTTGGCTTCTGTTCTGCACCAGGGCTGTTCAATCTCTTGGACTCTGCACCTGTGAAAATATTCCTGGTTCAGCAGTTTTTCATCCAAGCACAATGGAATTTTACGACAAATACAAGAGGGCACAGTATCAGTTGCATCAGTAGGAACTCAACAGAGAAGTTTCATTCCACTCAGTTTCCTATACTGCCTGCCTTACTGTAGTATACCGAAATACTCCATAAATGTATTAAAGAACGTGAATAGTGATGTGTACAAAACATATACATAACAGAGAGGTGCTACTAATATTTCTGAAAGCAAACTCTCTAAAAAAATTCCATGCAATTAGAAACAAATGCAGTAATCAATTTCTGTGTGTTTGCTCATTTATTTGGGGCTGCAGAAGGAGGAATTTCTTTGTTATTCATAGGATGATGGAAGGAAGATAATCAAAGTATGTCAAAGAATGTCTATGATTCACTAATTTCTATTCATTCAAATAGCAATATTATTAATAGGATAATCAATAATTCATTCCCTTTACAGGAGACTTTTTGTTGTTCAGGAAAACTTTATCCTCAGTCAATCAGCCTTAGCTTTGCCTGAGTTAATGTGTTGGGTTCTGTGTTCTTCTGGGGCATGTGTATCTGAGGAAATGATAAATTGATATGCTATTTAATTTTTATGTTTCTCATTCCCTCCAAACTAAGCCTAACAGTACATCATACTCAAATAACCTGCTTGGCATTGCATATCCCTGAAAAGAGAAAATGTTCTTTATCTCTATTAAATAAGGAGAAATTATGTAATTATCAAAATTCCTAAATGGAAATCAGATTTGAAATAGCATTTCTTCATAACTACAGACTGATGTGCGCTTATGTGTATCTTTATAAGCCCCCAAGGTATAAGTATCGTAAGTTTATTACCTGTCTTTATGAATAGCTACGAGAACAAAGTACTATTAACTTCCCTCTTCTCAAGAACTTTAACCTAATGGACCAGAAAAGTACCTGACCTAGAGTGCTATTTATTGGGCATATCCTTTCTGAGGCAGCTCCTGAGCTCCTGAGGCCAAACCAAAAGATCCTTGTTGAGTTTTCATTTGCCCCTTAGGCAGGCAGAACTTTCATTTACTTTAATGGGAGTTTTGCTTAATCTGATTCCCTGACGCTTATGTGATGCAGAGGAGTAGATTGCAGAGGAGGTGTTAGTAATGGCCTTTAGAGCTTTCAGGAGGCCAAGAGACAGCGATGTTATCTCAAGGAGAGCTTTTGTGCAGGAGTAATTTTATTTAGTGCTCTGTCTGCAAGCGTGTTATCTCTCTCAGCACGCGCAGAGGAGAAACTCCTCAATATGGTCTGTATTTTCCTCCCTTCTGCTGTGTCATGTGCATGTGTGTGCCCACTGTGTGTTTCGGCTCATGATAGAAAACAAAGTGATATTGTTGTCAGATGACTCGAAGTGCCTTGCCACAGCAGTATCCTCTATGCTGGGCTGTACAATTAGGCTGCCAGCTTTCAGTGGGGACCTTTTCTTGTGCAGTCCCATAACGCTGACCAGGCATTCAGCTTGCAATTCGGTGGTAAGTAATATTCAAAGCTATTCAATGATTACAGTCCTTCTTGCCCCCAAGCACTAATTATAAAGTCAAATGGAAGGACAAACATATTCCTCTGACAAATGATGGTATAGAAAATGCAGTATAGTTCCAGAAAGGCACAATTAACAAACTGTTATTCATTGCTTCTGAAAAAAGACAGACAAATCTACAATGGCTTTCTAAGTTACTGAATGACCTATTGAATTTCTAACATATCCTGTTAAGTCTTCAAAAGGAATTAATATTGTGCATGCCAGTGTACTCACCATGATTTCAGGTGCTTGATTCTTTTATGATAACCACCTGAACCCTGTGGCAATTTATGCATTTGACAGTTAACATACAGCCCAATCAGTGTCTCTGTCTAACAAAATGTATTTGGTTTTAATGAAATCTTTCTTGAAAACGCAACTTCCACCCCCAAATCTCCACCCAAAGCTCAACAAAGAAATCTATCCCTCAATAAAACATGGAGAGAGAACGAAGTTTAAATGCTTCTCCACTCCTCCCCAGTTATCTGATTTCCCTACCTAACACTTAGCTTGAAATTACTTGGGTTTTTTCAACCCAAACTTTGATATGATGGCAAAGAAAATAATTGAAGTGGTGGAAGAGGCATAGTATTTTATTAGCACTGTTTAGTATAACTAAAACTCAAAATGGGAATGCAGAAGAACACTTGAAGGTAATTTCTGAAATCTCTGTTGTTTTATTCAATGGTAAAGTAAATAAAGCCACATTGTTCCTTCTGCTACAGATGAGAAGTTTCATGATCTTTTCCCATGTCTAATATGTATGGTTCTGTGACGTTAGGCTGCATATAGTTCTTGGACATCAATACACACCAATACACACGCCTTGCCACACCATTCTCCTGGGTTAAAGGGAGAGTGGAAGACAAAGAAGCTGTAAATTATGGGTGAAATCTTGAACTTCAAACTTCCCGGCTTTTCCCATCTTGTGTCCTAAACCTCAGAATGTTTTAAATTTACTGTTCTGACTTTTATGGCAAGTGATAGACAGCCAGTGCTGTGCTTCTAAATGTGACTAATTTTGTCAAGTGAGTTCTGGTGACAATGCCAACCCTTGCAGGCTTCATTTTTGAAGCTCATGGAGTCAAGACAGCCCTGACATAAGATTATTGCTTTCCAGTGTAGACTTCAGGTTTAAGTATATATGTTATCATAACAGATGAGGGAAACATTTCAGCAGTCTGATTTCTTTTGCCTTCTACCACACAGCTTCTCAAACAGAGCACTGTATAATCAAAATCTAGAGGAGGATAGAATTGCATTGTAAAGAGAATATACTTGGACCTCAACTCCTCTGTGACAAAAAATCAATGCATTTTGATATTTTTCACATATAACGTTACTGAATCAAAACCTGTGAAACTTTATTTTTAAGTTATCTTCATTGTGTATTAAATGAAATTATGTATATAAAATTGAAGACTGGCCATATACAACAGAAGTTACTGAAAACCTCAACACTTTGTCCCAATTGCTTTCAGTAATCATGGCATTATTACATATTCAAAGTGTGGTGCAATGGCAGAATGTTGTCAGAGGCTGAAGGTTTTGACTCAGATTCCAATTTATAGGAAATGCCAGACTTCATAATATTTTGAACTAGGTAGAAATAACAGTGCATGCTGACAGGGATTTAAAAAGTTTCTAAGGTATTCTAACACTTTATAAACTGATTTACAAAGTACACAGTTGGGAAAATTCAAAACATCTAGGTAATAAGTCATTAAAAATTAAGTAAGAAACTCAAGAAATTGCTTTTGTGTAGGTATTTTTCAGGCTTTGTACAAACACAGCTGCATCTGACACCATAAACAAATGCCAACAAAGTGCTACGCATTTGGATTTCATTTGTCATGCCAGAGAAGACTTTCAAGGACAACACAGCAGAATTTATGCTAATAAAGCATCACAAATTTAGAACTGAATGAAATTTTAAAAAGTAAATGATCCAGTAGCCTTGTAAAATCATTTCAATTTCAGAAATGGGAACTTGGGCTACAAAATCAGAAACGTGCACTAACAATGGGCAGACTTTTTCATCACATGTAGAAATTTGATCACTATGCTGATGTTGGGTCAGAATCTGAAATAATTCTGCTGATTTACCTATTGCCTAGCTTTGTACAAGTGGAAATTCACATATTAGTAGTAAAGAAACAATCTTCATTTTATAGCAGAGCAACTAGAACATATCTGTGACCACATAGAATGTGTGATTCCCATGAAGATCAAAATAATCTAATTTTTACTGAGTATTATTCAGTCATAATTTATGTTTTATAGGAGAAAAAAAATCAAAAGGAAACAAGATCTGGTACAGGCATATATATGAGCTGAATATTACAGAGCTATCAAGTAATATTAACCAGCTTGATAAAAGAAGAATTACCAAATAAACAAAGGAAAAATAAACCCTTTCTTTATTCCCCTCACAAGCAAAAACTACCTAGAACTTTGTGAATATGATCTTCTTTGTGGACCGGAGAGGAAAACAGCTGACATTTAAGACAAGTAAAGTTTACAAATGTGGATGCTAATTGTTGCTATAAAGAGGAAATTACAAAAATGTAGACGTTTCCTCTATTGATCTTTATATATGGTATTTGTAAAGATCCATGTGTGGGTGTCAGTGGAGATGTGTATATGTGTCTGCTCAGTCACCAGACAGAAGCTGCCTTTTCAGATGCTCTGTCCTACAGTTACCATCTCTATCTGTGTTCTCAGAGCATTTTTCTTTTGTCATGCTATAAACACGTATCTGCTTGTCAGCTTGGATAGTAGATCCAAGTAAATTAGGGGCAGTTTACATCAACATTTAACTACAGCTCCTTTATAAAAAGAACTGAGAACAGATTCACATCTTTTAACAGCAATGTTTCACATTGCCATAGGAATATTGCACTTTTAAGTATAAGTCAGTAAATACCTATTATTTGTAAGACATTAGCAGTTACCTGCAAATAATATATATGTGCTGTAACTTAGTTATTCTTGTCTTCATAGTCATATGTACCCAAAAGAAGTATAATTTGTTATACATTTTCATTTAAAGGTGGTGGGAGTGGGGCAAGGGGAGGGATTGAACACTTCTTTTCCTCCAAGTTCTAGTAGCATCCATGGAAATAAAGTAATTTATCTCTGACAGAGGATTCCCCACTTAATATAACTCTATTTCCTTAAGGTTGAGTTATAGGTCAGTGGATGAAGTGGGTGTTTGATTTTAGTCTCTAGAATTTAGAAGATGCTCCGCTGTGTTTTAGAAGTTGGCATTACATAGAACTATTCACATTTCCAGAAGTTCCAAGAATTTTTCAACAAAGGATTTTGCTAGCATATGCTATGTATTTTCATGTCAATATATAATGTGTTTCATGTCTATATGTCTTCCTCTCAATGATAGATAACCAGGACTAATGAGTTAAAATTTTGAAAAATCAGTATGTGTAATGAACAAGAGCTTTAAAAAAAACAAAACAAAACAAAACACAAAAAAGCCCAAACCCACCCTTCTGAAAAAGAATTTGTTTTCATTGTAAACAATATATTCTTCTAAAAAGAATTTATAAGAACCTTTTATGTTTAGGACAGAGCAGCAGAAGTACCCCAAGCAGTAGTCCACCATTATGGAAAGAGTAACAAGTTACGACATAAAATCTTTCTCCTTAATCCTATTTTCTTTAAAAATGCTGAGGTTTCTTTACATCTGTCCTTGTTGTCTTCAAACCACCTTCATGAATACTAAGAAACTGATATCTTTTTGCACTTTTTTATACAAGAACCTTAGTAAATACCTGTGAAGGGCTGTGGTAAAGTTCAGGCATGAGAGGAGGCTTCGCTTGGCGTCATAAGTTACCTGGATTGGTTTTGAACAAATGGTTCAGGCAGATTTTGCCAGCTGTCGTGTTTGAATCCTGTCCTCTTCAGCTTATACTTCAGAGTTTTCTTCTTAGTGTTCTAACCTCTTCATTGTGGGCTAGGAAATCATCCTCATCATTGTTCAGTCACTTTTCTTTGGACAAAAGAGAATCAGGCAAGTGTATATAGATTAGCTAAAGGGATGGAGATTGGTTCTAGTGAGCACAGAAAGCCTGTACAACCCCTCTAGAAGACCTCCAGTGAGGTTCTGGAGCTGGCCATGTATCAAATCATTTAACTGCTAAAATTAACCTTGAATTTAACAAAATGTAGACCACTTGCTGCATCACACTGATTTAATGATAGTTCTAAAAGAATTGAGGATTATTTTATTATTGAAAAGACTAAAGACCACATTCAAATGGAATTTATTGATATTTTTAAACTCTTATGTAGTATGATAGTGAAGGAGGCAACTGCATACTTGTAAAAGCTTCTTCAGAGCTCAGCACAGGAGCAGGGATTTTATCTGCTTTGACATCTTTATTAATTTGACAGCTGCCTTTATTTTTTAAAAAGGAGACAGTCTAGCCTCTGTAAGTTAAAGCTGTATCTTGGGTACAAGCTGAACAGAATATGATCTTATCATAATTCTAATAGAATGACAAACTCGAACTTTTGTAGTATACTGACACACCCCATAAATTTATCTATTTCAATGGCTACTGAAGGCTGTTCTTCAAAATATAAATTGATAAAATAAATGACAAGCAAATCATATTTCCTTTACTAAATAAAATTAGCAACCTTAAATTACACATTTTTGGGTACATTAGGCTTTTGATTTGGGTTTTGTGTTTCTTCATCCCAGACGTTGGTCAGGAGGTGATCAGGTTATCACAATTTTTGATTAAATAGCAATATACAGCATGGCAATTAGTATCTCACCATAAAAATGTTGGTATTGTGAACAGCCAAAAGGGACTAGGTCAGTTTGGTTTATTTTCCATCTGCACACCCACGCAAAAAAAAAAAAAAAAAAAAAAAAAAAAAGGAAGGTAAAATGAAGATGAAAAGTTACACTTTGTTATACATTAGGATAATCCACACATGAGGACAGCAGGGAACCCAACAGGCCTTCTGTGGCTATGAATACAAGTTCTTGTTTATGTCAAGAATTTGGCACTCTAAATGAAGGCTTGTAACAAAACCATGGTAGAATTCAGTGTTTAATAATTGCAGCAAGTATATACCCAGGCCTCATCAAATATACTTTCTCCTACAGATTTGGTCCAGATGAAATGGAAAGGTTTTGGAATTTTCTGTGATTCCTGGACTACTGAAATACTGATTAAAGCTATTTTTCTATGTGGCTTTCCAGGCTTCTGAAAGCCTGGAAAAGGGTGTAGCATTTCCTCAGTAAATGTACATTAAACCCATGTTTTCTGGAAGTGTATTGTAACTTGCAAACACAAGGCAAAACATAGCCATATAGTATTTTCCGTGAAATACCAAACAGAAAAATGGAAATCCTATCAACAGTCAAGGAGCCTCAAAATGTTTAGAGGTTTGATTTGGAATAGCATTTTTTTCTGGAAGCTATTTTAGAAGGCTGGCATTATAAAAGTAGGACATGGAAAAATGTATTCAGTCATTCAGTTTCCTTTTGTCGATGCAAGATTGCTGCCTGTGTCTGTTTCTTTAGGGATGGGGGATGGGGATGGGTTTAGCCACAGTAGTTTGAATTTCTTGGTGCTGAAAAACTACACTTGAGTTCCAGATCAGACTTCTCTTTTTATAGTATTTCCATACCACTTTACATCTAGGCTTTCAGAGTTTTATTTGTTGATGGAAGTGCAGATGTAGCAATGAGCACAGAAAAGAAGAGATAAAGATAGAATCCAGCACTTCTCAAAGATCCAGAAAACAGTCTGAGATTTTTCTGAGTCTAATAAAAGGCCAACACCTTCCATACTTTACATATTCTCAAAATAAGTAATTAACAAACTTGTTATGAATAATTTCAAAGGTCTCCTGTGAAACAGATGTACCATGTCAGATTTGTTTTTGTGTCTTTAGGCAAGGTTCAGTTTCACTGATAAAAATTCATAGTCTTTTTGTCTTTTCATCTTCTTAGATGAAGCACTTTGGTATTAATTTAACCTGATTGATTATGGTGAAAGGAAATTATTTACAAAAATATCTCTATTTTGTATTCAGTTGTGCGTGGTTACCAATAGCTCTATGGGCAATAAAAAAAAATAATAATGCTTATATTCAAGTTTGTAAATAGAGCTTCCATTTCAAATCAGACTCAGAAAAAGTGATGTGCTAAAGATGGATACTGTCCTCAAGTCACAATTATTTCATTGCAGATGGATCCCGACACTGCAAAGAACTGTATTAATCTATTAATCACTACAAAATCATGTCATGAGGCCTGAAGTCATGAAACCAGGTTAGCTTATGTAGGTTTCTGATGACTTTAAAGAGATTTTCCTGTGTGCTTCTTATAACCTCAAGAACAATGCTGGAAAGCTTCAAAATCAGATGTCAACATGCAAATAGTCAGAAATAGAAATGATAAAATAAAATCTTATATTCTGTGGAAAGACCTGAACTAGGAAAGTACCCACATGTCACTCAAGTAGACTGAGATTGAGACATGCAGACAGTGAGGGGTAAAACTAAGGAAATACGATCACTTACAGCAGGACTAACAACTAGAATATCTTGATTAAATAAAAAAAAATTAAACATTTAAAAAAGGATTGAGAAGATACCAGAGCCATGACTGTCTTTGTGGGACACCTGCATAACAATTGTCAATGTTTTTTCAGAGACCTCATGGCAGAAACCTAGGTATTGCAGGACTTCCCAGAGGAATTTGGAGGTGATTAGCAAAGTGAATGAATACATGAATTAAAAATGCAAGAATATATGATGTCCTTCCTAATAGGTCAGACCAGCAGCCCATCCAGCCCAGTGCCCTGTCACCAGCACTGGCAGCAGGAGATGATTATGGAGAGAACACAGATCTAGCTGCTTTCTGCAGTCCAACCTCCACCAACACCCACAGCTGTTGTTGAAGGGTACACTATTGTTTACACCTTATAGTGAGTTAGCATCAAATACTTTTTGAATCTACTGACTGCCTCTATCTACAACTTCCTAGGGCAGCAAGCTCTGGAAGTTTACTGCCTGCTGTTTTAAGAACGATCATCTTTCATCTGCTTGAAAATTACCTCCTCCTAGTTTGAAGAACCCTTAGTTCTAACATTGGCGTTTGGTAAATCACAGCTTCATATTTGCTTTCAAGATTTTGTAAAGCTATGTAATATCCACATTCAGCACTCTTCACCCCAAAAGAGATTAGTATCAGCCACAGATGTGCAGATTCATTGCCCATTTCTTCCCCAGGTCTCTAAAGATAATGAATAAGGCTGGTCCCAGCACCTACCTTGTGGTACCTCAATGCATCCCCTTCCCCATCCTGAAAAGCAACTGTTAAATCCTATCCTATCCTTTCTATCCTTTAACCAGCTCCCAGAGCACAGAGGAAACTTTTCACTACCCCTATAATAATTTAGTTTCTCTAACAGTCTTTGGTAAGGTCAAAGGCTTTTGAAAATCCAGGTACATTGAGTCAACTTTATCTTATTTATACCCATGCTTATTGTCATTCTTATAGAACTGCAGCAGATCAGTGAGCAAGAATTTCCCTTGACAGAAGATACACTGACTCTTTCCAAACAGACTGTGTTTATCAATCTGTTCAAAGATCTCATTTTTGTATTACAGACTCAACCACCTTACTGCGGGTGGAAGTCAGACTCATTGCTCTTGTCATTCCCATGGTCCTAGCTAGATCCCTTTCCACAGACAGGAGTCACCTTGACAATCTTCCTGTCCTGTACGTGCAGTGGCCTCATAATGACAGGTTACGCACCGTGATGAACTATCATCTGGTCCTGCTGATTTATGAACATCTCATTTATCTTTTTTGTCTCATATAACCTGTAATTTTTTTTAGAAGTGATTCAGTTCCTTTGACCTATATGCTACAAAAGGGCTTCAGATGGGAGAATCTGTCCAAAGCTTCAGCAGTAAAGACCAAATCAAAGAATTCCTCATGCTTATCTGCTATAACCTTATCATACCCAAGCATTCTTTCATAATTTTATTACCATGTGTTCTCATCAACTCCCTATCAGACCTGCTTTTGATGTGCTTAGAGAAAGTTTTACTATCAGTCTGAGCACACTTTGCCAGGTGCTCTTCAAATTCTTTTTGAGTTTTCTTAATTTCCTGCTTATGTATGATCTCCATATTTATTGGCTCTGCTCTTCCCCAGTTTTGGTGTGTTTTTCATTTCTTAGATACTGACCTTTCCTCTATGATAGCCTCCTTAGCTTGTATTCTGAGCTACTGATCTAACACAGGATTTTAAGGTCTTTTAGCCATTTTGCTATATTTTCAACGTGGCATTCATTATACTTGGAGTTCCACTGTAACCTTTTTTTAGGTAGAGTACAAGATGCTTTTAGGCTTCTTGGGGTTTGCTTGGTTATTTTTGGGTTTGTGTTTTTTTTTTATTTTATTTTTCTTTTGTGTGTGTGTGCGCATGCAGGGTTTTCTTTCCCGTTTGTTTTGTAAGATCTTCTTTTCTGGAAATTGGAAACTCACATTCTGGATTTGTTTGACCTGTTTCTTGCTTTTAAACACTCTTTTGGCAAGGTCACTACTACAGATCATATGTCCCAATAATAACTCTTGAAATGGGTCCTCGTGCACTGCTTAAGTTGAAATTCTAAGAATCTTTTCCTGTGGTTCTTAAGACATTTTTGCTATAGAAACAAGCCATCCATCACAGACAAAAAATTAAATTTACATCTCATCCCATTCAAGCACTTCTCAGATTTCTAGATAGGTAATCAGAATCACATTTAGTACTTCTCCCAGATTTGGAACTTCTTGAGTATCACTCAGCATTTACTGATCACTACCATTGTTTTGATAAGGAGATAGTTCCGTGCAAATTCTACATTTTTTATTAATAACATAAGATTTCCACCCAAAAGGAATAATGCTTTTCCTTTTTTATCATAACACTTCAATGTTGTTTAAGCTTCATATTACCCTCTACACAGCACCACTCCTCCTCTGTTACATCCTAGCCTAGCATTCCTATGAAGCTGGAAGCCTGGCAATGCAGCATCCCGTGACCTACTCTCCTTCCACCAAGTCTCAGAGGTACCTGGTGTGTCAGGGTTGTTGTTTTGATTCCAAGCATTGTAATAATTCCTTATCTTATTTTCCAGGCTTCCCAGCATAGGTAAGGAAGTACTAGTGAGTTTTGCCCATTTCACTGATCAATGTTGTGTATTCTATATATAACTTATTATGCTCATATTGTTAATTTCCTTCCTCTCTTTTGAGGGGCACACTTAGCTTTGGCTTTGATATCACTTTTGCAGACTGTCAGCCTGAAGTTGCTGCTCTTGTGCAACAGCTGGCTTTCTTTTAACTTCTGATTTAAATAATCCATTAGGAGCTTCTTATTTTGGTTTAGCTTTTTACCGTTATGAGTAAGGTGCAACTGGTTTCTTTCT
Source organism: Falco punctatus (assembly GCF_963210335.1). Taxonomy (NCBI): domain Eukaryota; kingdom Metazoa; phylum Chordata; class Aves; order Falconiformes; family Falconidae; genus Falco; species Falco punctatus. Next base: position 5,018,602 of record NC_137587.1, read on the forward strand.
GCTCAGGTTCCTTCTGTCCAAGAAGTTCTACAGTTCCTAACATTTCTAAACCTCTACTGTTTATTCAATCCTCTTGTTGACTCCTCCACATATCAAAACCTTAGACTTCCAGAGCTCAATAAGAGCTCTCTAGCTGAAAAAATAAGCATGGAAAGAGAATGAAAACAGTTGGGGTTAAAAGTGGGTAAAGCAAAAGATCGTAATTTTAAGAAAAGTGGAAGTTTCTTGAGGCATTGAATTCTCATAGTGACCTTCAATGCAGCAAGCATGAGTCAGAGAAATATCCGTGACAAGCTGATGTTATACCTAGCATGCAGACCTAACTAGATTATTATAAACCCAGGAGTTTTAAGAATATCCAGAATGAGTACAATGGTTATCTATCTTTTCAATAGACAATTCTTCTTTTTTTCTTTCTTTTTCTTTCTTTTTTTTTTTTTTTTTCCTTTCAGAAAGCATTCCTTTGAAGCCCATATTTGCAGTCTTTGTTTAGCAATGCCCTTAATTCCCAAACTGTGCAATGTGGAAAACATGCTTCTGAAAATGTAAAAAAAAAAATATTCTTCCAAATTCCTGTCTTTTACAATCATCAGTACATTCTTTTCCCCAACCCTTAAGGTACGTAGTTTTATGGAACAGGATTACTTCAAACCATTCACTGTTTCAAAACTCACTTTTAAAAGCAGTATTAAGTAGCAGGTTAGAAAACAACAGATGAAAACCATAAAGAGTTCTCGTTTGTTCTGTGGAAAGATAAAAAGGCAGCCGACTTCTCAATATTGCATGGGCGAAGGTAGGAAGGGGAGAAAAAAATGTATTTTTAAACTTGGGAATGATTTCACTTGATTGACATATAAAATACAGTCTAAGTTCCAAAGAACTTAATGGGCTACAAGTAAAAGTAGGAATTGAATTAATTTCTGTGTTCTGTCACATCTCTAGTAAAAATCATATGTTCCTTCTTATATAAGCAGGGAGCTGAAGAAAGCACTTGTCTAAGGAAGATGGAAAAAAATTGGTCCGGCTATTTTACTGGTGTTATTATGATTATTTGTAACTAGAAAGAAAATTCATCATCAATCTGTCTGCATATCAAAGTAGACGTAGCAGTTGGTCTTGAGACAGACAATATATATATTACAGGTCTTTAACCTCTCCCCCCCCCCAAAAAAAAACAAAACAACAAACCCCAAAAAAACCCTGGGTCAATGCACTTGCGTTTTTTGAATTACCATTGCTTGCAAATTTGTAAGTTTCTTCTCTTTGAAGACAAAACCCATTTCTTTTAGTGTACTATGATTTTTATCTTTTACAGGACCACACAATTTGCTAACTATTCTGTAGGTCTACATTCACCCTTGATCCTCTTTGTACTTCAGTCTTTTGAACCATCTTTCTCCTACTTACCACAGGGGAAATATTAGATTTCTAAGAAGTAAAATAGAATATGTTTTAATGCTAGATGACTTCTTAAGATTATTAGTATGTTCTCTTTAATAATACAATCAATAGAGCTTTGACCGCAATCAGTTTAGTTCTGTTCAGCAAAGCAAGCATCACTGCTTCCCTCAAAAATATTCAAGTAAAAGGTTCTGTTTGGAACAAAGCCCTGCAACATAAAAGCAAAATTTTAAGAGTCAACATTTGCAATTTTCAGTGAAAGCAGTGAGTTCTGCATACTTGGATACATCACCAGGTGCCAGCAGGTATGTTCATTACATCTATCCAAATTACATGTGTCAGATTTATAGTGATGGAGGTCAAGCTTTAAAATTTATTAATAGGAAGATGATGGTATTTTATTTTTATTACAAAGGCCAAACTGAACTTGAAATTTTATATGAAGATTGAACTGTTCAGAAAGTTTTCTGCTGCTTTCAAGACAGTATCACAGTCGAATACATATCAGACTAAAAGCCAATACAGTCTTATGTAAAGAAGAGATTATTTAAATGCTTTGGTTTGCTGGCTGGTCTTGAGAATGCTGAAAAGAGTAAGCTTAATGGGCTGTATGTTATAGTTTTATGCTGGTGACTATAAATGATGTCCCAGACGAGATCTTCAGTCACTGATACCAAGCTTTTACTTTTGTTGGCAGCTTTGGACTTGCTGTCCAGATGGGGAAAACTGCCATGCTAACTATATCCATTCACTCTCAGGCATTTTTGAACTTAACTGATTTTTTGTCAACTGAAACAGTATGGATGCAGTAAGAGTTACTGTGGTTTTCTTCAGAATTATAAATATGGCTTATCTTAGGGTAATGCTCATTACACTACAATGTTGCCATCCTGGACTGTGCTAACAGGAGCACTCAAAAGTCTTAGTAAGACCCATCAGCCCAGCTGAGACAGGAGTTGTAAAAAATACATATAGGCATGCTTTCCCGAACCACAGGTGAGGAGTCTGGAGAGAAGCTGCATTTACATTATGAAAGCTACATATAATGGAATTACCTATTTGGAAAATGCTGGGATCCAAAATCAAGACAGTGGCATTTAGGGAAAGATATTGGCATTTCATTGTGTGTTTTAAAGCTGAGTTTTACACGACAACACAAGACGCCTCACAACCTCGCTCCACTGGGATATCCCCTTTAGAAACACTGAGATCTGGCAGTACTGAAGAAGGTGCTACCTCCTCCCAGACATCCAGGTGGGTGAGAAAGAACACAGATGGGGTATGTGCAGTCACCCACTGATGCAACTCCCATTTGAGATTCTCAGTGTTTTCAGCCTGCTTCCATCCCAGACAGCAGGGCTGCTGAGAACGCATAATTACTCCCATGATAATGACCCAGGTTCTGCTACCCTTATTCAGGCTGACCAGTGTTTTACCGTGAGTAATATAAATGAATGTTATGTAACAGTGTAATTCAGAGCCAACAAAACACAGATTTTAGCTTTCTTACTATTGTTCATCTCATATTCACACAACTTAGTTACCACTTCTGACAGGTTACAAGCTGACTGGGATCAATGTGACTGCATGTCACTCAGGTGTAAAAACAACAGATCAAAGTCTGGTATTATTATTATAATTTATTATTATTATTATGATGCCTAATTTCAGTCAAAAGCCCACTTGCTATTGCAGAAACTCCAATAAGCCCAGCACTGAGTGCTTCCAGCCAATAAAGGCAAAGAAGATTTCATTTCATGGTGTCCTCATTTTTGCAGGGTGGTGTGTCCAAATTCTTCAATATGTTTATTCAGATGCTGTTTCCTTGGAAACAGCAGCCCACATACTTCACACGGTTCAATGTCTGTTCTACTAATTGAGAAAAAGAAAATGCAAACAAGTATTACTTAATGATTCATTAATATTTAATATGTATCTATATATAAAATTACTGAAGTAGTTTTTTTCTTACTTCTATCGCAAAATCTTCATGTTGAGGAACCATTTAAAAGGCAAGGATTAAAGAAGTGATATAATCACAAATCAGGCCAGCTAGGTTTGTTTGTAGAAAATGTATCTGTGAAATCAATATTGCAAGATTCAAATTTACTGCTGAGATTCTCAAGATGGTTTAACATTGAGTGAATCTGTGGGAGTTCAGGGAAGATGAAATGAAGACAAGTTTCAGAGCTTATAATATTTTTTTTCTCCTATTAGAGAATTTTTGTCCCAGATTAATGCTTGTATTTGATTTAACCATTAGTCAACATACAGGGTGCCTTAGATGTTGGTTTATGTTACAAATTATGTACAACTACTAGGAGCGCCAAACTACCCCGTACATTTCATCTTTTATTGTCAAATAAACATCAGCTATGCTGTTGGATATACAAGTGTTTCTTTTCTCCTGCACAAGAATTTTTAAAAAGAATATGAACACTAAAAAAACGCTCTACTCATTCATTCTCCCATGTTTCTATCATGGTAAGAAGATTCAACAGTTTCTTTCTCACTGGCCTGCTACAGAAAAATTTCTATCAATTTATATATCTTTCTAATTGAAAGAACAAGGTCTTAATCTGTAGCATTTTAATTTTCCTGGTCATAAGTAATAGATTTGGGAATAGGGAGAAAAAAAGAGGTAACGATTGTAGAGGAAAGCATTGGGAACAAATGGAATCCCTGACAGTGGGAAGATGAATAGGAGATATCTGGAATCCTTGCAGTGGGAAGACAGGGGAAAGAGGGAAAAATTATGGTGCCAGACGGGGCTCAGGGCTTTAGGAATGGGCTTGTCTTCTTATTACTTTAGGGTCATTCTCCTTTGCCTGTTTGGTTTGGGTCATGTTGCCATCGCCCCCCATCCACTCACCCCCCTTTTTTTTTATTTTTTCCAAAATTTAATGATTTTCAAGAACAAAAAATGTGTAAGGCTTCTTTCCTCAAACTGGTTCCTCAGGCAGCAAAGCTCCAGTATAAAGACAATGCCACAGCTCATGATTAGAAGTCTGAATCCAGATATGGGGGAGCAATCCTAGATCCCGTGCATAATGTATCTGGACTATGGGAACAAAATGTAGATTTGCTTTATAAGTCTGAGTACTTGCTCAGTAGGCATGATTTTTTAGTATAATATCAACATTTTTCCTAGCATTGATAGAGCCCTTCTCTTATTATCTGTCTTATTCCCTTATTATCTATCTTATCATCCGTCTTATTCTACCTGCCTTGAAAACTCCCTATAGTTTTCGGAGTAGAACTGTATGACTTTACCAAAAGTAGCCTAGTAAAAAAACACTTGAGTCAATCAAAACATCCTCTGCCAGATCCTAGAGTTGAAACACAGAAAGACAGCACAGATCTATTCACAGTGTTTATATAAAAGCTATTTCTTTCTTCATCTTTTTTTTTTTTTTTCCCAGAAAAAAAAAAAGGCTATTTTTTATCTTTCCTCTAATAGTAGAAGGTGTTAATCCAGCAATAAACCAGACTCCCAGGATCCATGTTGTAAATTTTAGAAATTTGGTGACAGCTAAAGGAAGAGGGTTGGAATAGAAATAAAAGTAACTCACCCCGGTAATAATGGAATATGGAGCCTTTTATTACCTGTCACAGGTCACTGTTCTGCTTTCAGTCCAGTATAGTAGTGACCCCAGACTCTTACTTTCTGACAGCTGTTTAATGATCTATTTAAAATGAGTTGTTAACCTCACTGCATTTTCCAGTTCCCAAGTATATGAATATACACTTTGATATCATTTGGCATCATTTTGACAACTCTTACCTGAGAAGCCAAGAAACGAATGTGACATAACTTGACCTAAGAATGTGTCTTCCAGATTAGGGCTGCAGTAAATAGGTAGAGAAGCTTGAATTAGGGAACCCTGTATTGATTTTGTTTAGTGATGACTTTACTCTCTAGAACTCTTGATATAAAATTTCACACCAACTTTAATTTAATTTAAAAGTCATTTCAGGAAATTGATTTTTTCTTAGTGATTTCATTTTATTGTTTGGGAAGAAGGAAGGCTGGGGATGGGAGATATTGTTTGTTATCCTTTCAAACAGATTATTTTCCCTGGTGCGCCATCAGGCAGCCAGATGATACCTATTTTGTCAGAGTGAAAATTAATTAGTAGCCAGAAGCAAAAAGGTGAATATTTTTGCAACTTCACCCCTCAAAACTGAAAATGAATTCTTAAGCACTAATTTTGCCTAAAACACTCCAGAGAGCGGTGCAATTATTAACAATTAATTACGCCTTTAATTGTATAATTGTACATGTGTTAATGATGCAAATCTAGAATGATTCCAGACATAGTCAAACTTAAAGCTGTATAACTGGAGCAGAAACAATATTAAAAAAAAAAAAAAAAAAAAAAAGTGTTGCAGCAATGTAAGGGGCAGATTTCCAAGCAGTATGTAAAGTAGGTAAAATCTTGCCCATTTGCTGGCAGTGAGGATCCTTCAGTAGTTTTTCTTCTTTTGGAAGTGCCTGTGTGTAATGTTCAATGCAAAAATTCCTGTTAGTACAGTTAAATCTAGGCTTCTGTTGAGAAACGGCTCTTCCATTACAAACCTGGAAAGGATGCACTTCTTATCAGACAGCTGTGTGCTGTTAGGTTGCATTGTCCAGATATATATGGGGAAAAGAGAAGACTCAACCACACAGGGATATTTTATTTGCTTTCTGCTGAGAAAAAAATGTAGACAGGCCAAATTCTGAAATATCCTGAACACCTGCAACTCACACAGAAATAAACAACACTTTAGTTGTACAAGGCTTAAATTACTTAAAATAAATATGCAACAAGAGAGGAATTATTTGACTCTGTAAATCTCTATATATTTAACATCATGGAGGACTCTACATCTAGGATATTGGAGACTCCAGCCAAGGGCCATGAAGCTGACTGAGGACCTGAAGCAGCTTTCACATGAGGCAAGGCTGAAAGAGCTGGGATTGTTCAGCTTTTAACAAGAGAATTAGGTTTTGAACCATTTTTTTTTTGCTGCAGGGGTGGTCAAACACTGAAACAAGTCAGCCAGACAGGCTATCGAATATCCTTGGAGATATTCAAAATTCAGCTGGGCAGGGCCCTGAACAATGTTCTGTAGCTGACCCTGCTTTGAGTAGGCGTGGAGGTTGACCAGACAGTCTCCAGAGATCCCTTCCAACCTCAGTCGTTTTGTGGTTCTGTGAATTTTTGTGTGGTAGCTCTAACGACCAAGCTAGTACACCAAAGCAATAAGAGAAGGAAAAGGAAAGTATTATCTTTTTTCCAGCAGTAGTAGATGCAATTATTCTGTAGAGATTGATGTTCTGTGAATTAGTTAGTCTTGCTCTAGCCTTGCCTCGTGTGGCAAAACACCTAATTTGACCATACTGAGGTCTGAGTTTGGGAAGTAGCTCAGTCCTGTTCCAAAGGAGGTATTTGTTCATAAAAACAGAAATAGTTCTTCAGACACCTGGATAATTTCTGGCAAAAACTAGACACCCATAGGTTTAGAGTTAGCATGTGCACATGTGAGAGAAAGTTCAGAATCCTGCTAAATCCTGCCCCTCTGCTTCTAAAGCATAAGCACTCAAATTCTGTCTAGGTGGTACTTTCTCAGTTCTTTTAGGAATCTAATCTTAAGTTGCTTGAACCTAGGTTATTTTCAATACCTTGACTGTTCAGTGTCCCTCACCTACGTACTCACTGCTTTCACGGGTAGCCTAACAGAAAGGCTTTGCATCTGTTTTTTCTGTTCTGCTAAATGCGTAGTTCCTACACAGAAGTAAAAGGCAAGTTCTAGCTCCCATTATCCTGCTGAAGCCCATAAGTGAAAGCTCATAATCTTGCCCTAACTATAGTACACACATGTGTGACATCAAAACTGTGCCTGAATGTATGCATATATACATGTGCACAGTCGGAATTTAAAATAGCTATAGTAGTTACAGGCTGAAAAAAATTTTGTGTAGGTGTGTGCATGCAAATGTAATTTCCTAGTCACATTTGATAGCAGGTTTATATGCCCAGAAAAAAATTTAAAAGGGGAAAAAATCCCCAAAGCCCTCATTTGTTTACCAAACTTTGTAAAATGCCAGGCTCTTTTAATGGTTACTGCATGCCAGACTGAGACAGAAATGTCAGCTAGCCAGCAGAAATGGAAAACAAGATTATACTATTTCCTCATAGCCCTGCCAAGGTCTGATGCTGCAGGAATGCTTTTACATTTTATGAACATTGGCTCTGCAATTGTTAAGTGTGACAACCCTTTAGTTGTGTGTTCTAACTTAAATGCAAAAATTCTCATTGTTCCCTTTCCATCTCCTGTCCTTTTTCAGTTCTGCTCTCACATCTGAACAATCTGAGCTGGCACATGAAGAGTAACCTGTTAATGCTCTGTCCAGCATTTTGCTTTGGGTTTTTAATTTGTTTGCTTCTGAGAGAGAAAAAAAAATGCAAAATATATTTGTAGAAACATTGCTCAGAAAGAAAAAGATTACATGAACAAAAGGAAAGGGGAAGAAATCTCCCAATGCTGCCACTTGTGGCCTAACGGAAATTGTCTTTAGGTTGCAGAATTTCTGTCTGAAGTTGCCAGCTGGAATTTTCTGAAGAGAAATGAAAGCTGTGGTAAGCTGGCCAGACACAAAAGAGAGAGACACATTGATTTGCCCTTTGGAAACAAAATAAACAAACAGAAGGGAGATCACTTCAGTATTTTGCCCTTCAAAAGAGAAAAAGAGGATATGAATGTTTCAATAAAATGATATGGCTGTCACAAATGTAATGTCATCAACCTCTTTCAGTAACAGGATCGTGAAAAGTACTGGAGCAGGGAAAGGAGAAAAGGGAATAGTAGAAATAAGCAATGCCTCTACTACAAAATATTTTGATCTGTGACCAGTGGCAGTATGTTCTCAAAAATGGTGGTGTTTTTTTGATTTTTTTCTTTTTTCTTTTCTGCTGCCTCTGAATATTCAGAAACTTGCATGACACCCAGATGGCAAGCTCAGACTGCTGAGGTAGCTGGAAAAAAGACCAGTGCTAAGCTTATAGAAATGGTGCCGTTTCAATTTAGTTTCAGATTCTGTCAATCCATGTGTAAGAAGCTGAAGGAAATAAAAGCGCCTGTTATTAGACTATCTAAACAGCTCAAAGAAAGGCAGATGTGAATGGTATGATAGTGTCCAGCCTAATGCAGGTGAAGAGCTGATGACACTAAACAGATCCTCCAGGTCTGCTAATAGTCCTATATACCTCATCTCTTATTTAGCTCCTCCTCTTCATACTTATTTTGCTGTGGCAGACTTACAAAAACACTTTGAATCCAGGGTTTGTAATTTGAAAGCTAATTTTCATCCTTTGTAAGGGTTTAAAGGTGTGTTGTTCAAATATTCAGATCATGCTAATGAGTGTGTTTTGCCAGTCTGTGTATCCAACAGAAGCAATGAACATTACTACTGACATTCATTCATTTATTTTGATGTAATCTGAAGTGTCTGACTCTAGCTCCAGGCCTTTTTAGAGTAATTAAAATGTGCAATCATGAACATGGAAATTCACACAAAATATAGAGACAGTCAAAGCTGTCCAGTTAAAACAAAACTGACTTCTTCTGCCTAGTGATACTTCCCATCTGTACAACTCTGTACAACTCACTGTTGAAATACCTCCCTAATTCCTTTGGGAAATTAAGAAAAGTATCCAACTGATTTCACAAGGCTTTGAATTGGACTCCACATGTGTGTGTAAAAATGACTTTTATATGTCCTGCAATATAATATAGACATGCTGGGATGAATCAAACCAAGAGAAGAACCAAAAACAGTAGTTACAATATGCACTATCAAAGCCCCTTAATTTTAAACTAGGATGTTTTTTTCATTTGAAACACTTTGAGTGGTGGTAGCTGCACTTGTGTTACGCAGAGATGTTGATTTACACAACTGTGTCCCAAGATTTTAGAACTTTATATATTAAAACAATATTGTTGTTCAGAAGATTAGCAATTATAGCTGTGTGATGCATCTTCCTAAATTAAAATTAACTGTCAAATTTTTCAAAAGTTGCTCTTTTGCAGGAACCTGTGTGTGGTGGGGGTGTTGAAAAGATTGCTTTTGTAAACACAAAGGTCTTGATTCAATTGTGCATTTGTTATCATGTAAGTGGCATCTCAGACGCCTCAAGATCTATAAAACATTCATGTGAATTGACTGAGATGAGGGAAACCTGTTGGCAACCCAAGGCTTTCCCTGGTGACATCCAGAGTTAAGACTGGATAATCCTCAAGTTATCTGCAATAAAGCTTGGCAATTGGATGTCCAGGAAACTGAATCAAGTCCAAAATATGAGTGGAGAGTTTATCTTTGATGAATTGACACTAGTAACTTCAGTGTGACTTGGACTTTTCTCTGATCTGAGACCAAAGTTACCATGCTGAGCTAGTATCGATTTTATTATGCACTCTCCTACCTCAGAAAAGGGTAGAAACATTAAAACTGTTTGCTGGGAATGGCTAACATCCAGATTATGTTTGGGACAGGGCTATCTGCCTTGGGCCAAAACTTTGACAGGGAACAGTTTGATGATTCATCAGTACAATCAGCTGACTTCCAGTGTTTGATTTTACGCCCTGACTCTTCTCAGTTCTCTCACAGGGGTGTTGACCATGTGTTCAGACCTCTGCCAGGGCACTGCTGTCACGGTTTAACCCCAGCCAGCACTAAGTAGCACACAGCTGCTCCCTCACTCCCTTCCCCACCTCTGTGGGATGAGGAGGAGAATCGGGAAAAGGGTAAAACCTATGGGTTGAGATGAGAAAAATTCAATGATTTTTTTAAAATATAACAATAATAATAATTGTAATGAAAAGGAGAGAAAGGGAGACAATAAAATCCAAAAGGAAAAAAACCCAGGTGATGTACAACACAGTTGCTCACACTCTGCTGACCGATGCCCAGCCAGTCCCCCAGCACTGACTGGCTCCCAGCCAGCTGCCCCCAGTTTATATACTGGGTGTGACGTTCTATGGTATGGAACGTCCCTTTGGCCAGTTGGGTTCAGCTGTCCCAGCTGTGTCCCCTCCCAGCTTCTGTGCCCCTCCAGCCCTTTCTCTGGCAGGGCCTGAGAAGCTGAGAAGTCCTTGACTTAGTATAAGCACTGCTTGGCAACAACTTAAAACATCGGTGTGTTATCAACATAATTATACTAATCCAAAACACAGCACTGTACCAGCTACTAGGAAGAAAATTGACTCTACCCCAGACCAAACCAGGAGAACTACAATTGTCAGCAGCTCTCTGTGGGCCTCCATGGGGACTGCCCTCAGGAGCCTGGCAGTGGGGGTCCTGGGGCAGCACCAGCCCCAGCCCTCGGGTACCTCCCTGGGGATGGAAATGGTGCGTGGCCAGGATGGGCTGTGGGCTCATGGGTGGACTTGGTGTGGCAGGGCCCATGGGTGGGCTCGGACTGACAGGGCCCATGGGTGGGCTTGGCGTGGCAGGGCTGTGGGGAGCTGGAGGCCAGCCCTGCTGTGCGCTGCTGCAGCAGAGGCTGATGGCCTGGGGACCTGACATGGAGTCCTGGGCTTTAGGCAGGGTGAGGAAGCCCCAGGAGAGGTCAGGCAGGAGCAGCCAGGCCTGTCAGAGCCCTGAGAGCAGCCTTCTCATCTTTATGGGCTTAGGCTCTAATGGAGGCTCACAGGGAGGCTACTGACTTCACAGGAGCAGTACCATCTCTTAGTAGTGGGGGATTGCTGAGCAGCTCCTGATAAGGACTAATAAGTTTACCTAGGGCAAACGGCAGTGCATAAAGTCTTTAATGTAAATAGGTCTGTTAGAGGCCTCTGCAAGGGTATTGTGTGAGCAGTGAAATGGTGGAGAGCAAGAAAGTTGAGAACTCAGCTGAGGTGACCTCATGGTGGAGGCCTGAGCAGAGGCCAGGCAGTCCTGGAGGTGAGTGCTGAGGTGAAGGCAGAGCCCTTTTAACACCCCCAGTCCCCACACAGCCCCGTCTTTATACAGTCAGCACTAATTTCCTGTCATTATCAGAGCTAAAAATATTTGATATACTGATATTAAAAGGAACATCCCACCACCACACCAGAAACCCACTTGCTTTCAGGGCTAACACTGATAAATTTACTGTGAAACACAGAGAGCAATGCGAGGAGCAGGACGCTGCCTGGTTTCCAAAGGCCTGGCTAATGGGGAAGCGTGCCCCATCTTGCTTTTTTACTTTAAACACCCAGCTGTACAGAGGCAGAAATTTAAAATTAAAAATAACCTTTCAGCTGATTCTTTGCATAATTGCTATCTTGTTTTGTTAATACTGTGGCTGAATTATAACTTGCTGAAGCCCTGGAGATTTGCGTGCTGGTTTATCAGCCTGAATTTGCATTGACATGCTTTTCAGTCAAGTGAGTAACTAAATCCTGTGGCCTTGAGTGAGCCTGGCAGTATTTGCATAGGAAATCAGAGGGAGATTAGGCAGAATGACTCTATGCTGTCTCCAGAAATAGATTCCATGATGAAAATTTGGTGTACCTCAAAATACTACTGAATTTCATTGACTGGCTGTGGCTGACATAGCAGCAACGCTTTGAAAAAAGCTGTACAATAAAACCAGGATCAAGACAGCCAAACCTCTGCTGCGGTACCAGGCAGCCTTCCACTGTGGGTGTCGGAAGTGCCCATGTCTCGCTTGGCCTCACCCATCAGCATGGACAGACTAAAGCAGTCATTTCAACTGAAAAGTTGTTTATCATTTCCCATTCACACTCCAGTGAAATTACAACTTTACATTATTGTGGAAAAGAACTGTACACAGAGTAAACTTCTCAGTTAACCCAAGTTGTGATTTGTTTTTTCAACTTCCCCCCCCCCCCCCCCCCCTCAAAAAGGACCAGTTAGTTTTATAGAAGTTTCATCCTGGTTATCACAAAGGCTGATGATGCCAAAATACCCTGTTAGATCTTTTCTCTTGTTTATTATGAAAGATTGGGAAAAACCTTCCAGCTATGGCTGTATTTATTAATCTCATTGTTAATAATCTTCTGAATGAGGCTTGTCATCACCAGACAGAAATGGACATGTTCCATACAGTTTCAGCCAGTATTAGATGCTTCAAAAGAGCCTGTAAGAAGCCTCATAAACAAGAGCTACTGAATTAGTTCCCCTTAAGGTAAGTATCTGGTGACAGTTTTAGGCTCTTTTCCCCTCATGCTCCAATCCATCAGGTTTTATTGAATCCCTAATTTTGCTTAATGTAACTGAGGATATTTTGAAGTCTGAGCATCAGTTAAGTAAGTTATATCCATAAATCTCAGACTCCACAATGAATAGGAGTATTGTCCTCAGAGGCCTTAAGTGCTTTTACAAGAATATTTCTACTTGAGTATAAGTTCTGATTAAACCAACTCTTCATGTTGCTTGAGCTTCTGAGAGCTTCTCTCACTTGACAGCAGAGTAGGAGCAGATGGGTTTCATTAGATGGCCCAAACCTTTATCTTTTAATCACCTGCCTCACCCAATCTGAGGGGGGGAAAGGGCAGACATATGAGAAAACTCCTCCTTTCTACTTCTCTTTCTTGCCAGTTCTCTGCAAGGCATCTGCTAAGACTTCATTCATCACTGTGAAAGCTGCGAATGGATAGCTGTGTAATACCCCAAGGTCCTGTCTGCTGTGGTGGTGTAGTGCCTAACCTCTCCCCTGTAAAAGGAAAGGCTACATGTACTTTTGTCAACCTGTCAGCAAGCACTTCTCTCTCAATACTGTTTGCTCAACCCTCACCCCCCATCCTGACAATGTCAGCTTTCTGAAAATGTTTCATTTTGGAGAAAGCCCCAGATGTAGTTCTCATGAGCATGTATTCTTTATTTCATTCCTCAGTGCGCAGCCATATGTGAAATATACATTTGTGTGCATGTGTGTACATATCTGTCTCAAAACCTATCGGTTATTGTGTCCTTTGAGTATAAAGAATATCAGTGTTGGCCACTGAATTTAAATTTTTGACTGCAGTTTTAAGTGAGTCTGCAATAAAACCACAACCTTCCTTCTCTGTTTTTGCTTCAATGAAAAGTAGTCCACAGAATCCTCCAGAAATAAGGAATAATATTCTCCTTGGGCTGCTGAGGAGTGACAAGATAATTATTCCCAGAAAAGTCTTCCTATATTCTACTATTATTTCTTGCTGAATGCTAATTCAAGATACTCATAACATACTGACATTTAACATTAATCAGAGTTTTCCAGGCAAAAAACACCAGACCAATTGCTGATTAAAATAGGTGTTTGGAAGTTTCTTTGATTTCAGGCCAAATATGTTATAGCCCCCTTACTTTTTAGCCAGTTTTTATCCAGACAAACTTCTGTTTGAGTTAAGCTTTTTTTTATTATTATTCTGTCCAAACCAGCAGTGTTTTCACCAGAATTTAGATGAAATTTTACAAACTGCTAATATTCCCATAAAGAATTCTATAAATAATTAACAATTTATATATATAACAATCAATTTAATAAGACCAAATAGTAATTTGAATATAAATAGCATTTAAGAATAAGTAATGAATCTAAACAGCACTTAAGCATTGCTCAGATGTCAATACAACAATAGCTGTATTGGCTGTAAGGACTGTATTCAACTTTCACCAAAGTTACATAGAGAAACAAGTGTTCTTTCTTTCAAGAGATTTTAAATAAAAAATGGTAAGGAGATACCCAAAATATAGGCCCAAATGCTTTTTAATTTCATGGAAATGTGTACTGAAATCCTGAATCAAAGTTTCTGTGTTGTACTGACTTGTTCCAGAATTAGTCAGTGTCACTAAGTCTGGAGAAAAGAGGATTTAAATTCATAATGTGAACTTGAATCAACTTCTTTTTTTGCCCCTTGCAATACTAAGCATATCTTTCAAGGGAACAAAGCAGCATGAATGTCTGACAAAATAATGCTTAATAGCAAAGGGACACATGCAATAACTGATTCATACCATGAAAAGGATACTTGCCTTCAAGATACAGTTTATTCCTCAAGCTATCAATGAGCCATTTTATTGTGACATAGCTGCCAGAGCAGCTCAGCTTCACTATCTCTTTGCAGGCATGCTCACAAGATGACTTGTTTATACCCCACAGGTGTTTCTGGTGGTGTATATTAATACATAGAGGAGATTCAAAGCTTGGCTGAGAGTTCATAGCCTACAGTGGCTGTGTTACCTTAACTGCAGGCAAAGAGGGAAAGAACCATAAGGCCAAAGTGAAAAGTGAAGGAATGTAATGAGAAAGTGTTTCAGAACTTCTATAAAATTAAATTGAGCAGATTTTTTTAAAAGTATTGTGATTAGATTTCTTACATAGCCATTGGAAAGAATAAGGAGCTTGATATTAGCTAGGTGAAGCTGTAACACTGCTTCATAAGCATTTAATTTCTGTTTAGCAAGACAGCTATTGCATGTTAAATAAATACTGACAGATTATTTAAAAACCAAAAATAATAGTTATGTATGGGCTATCTGGCAAATTCCCTATGAAGCAAAAAATCATTAAATATCTTCTTTTAGGCTCTTAGCTTAGTATCACCACCTAACTAAAGGAACTTAAAGCTTTATATTTAGTAAGACAGGCTTTGCAAATACAAGCCAGCCTATTGCTAGAATTCCTAATAACATTTTTATTGGTACACAGTCATGCATATTAAGCAAATCATATTTGTCATTAATTTCAATATACTGAAAAGGAAACATATATAGCCTACATTTTTAGTTCTGTCTTACATGTGATAGTGATATTCATGTGATAAATTGCTCTATTCATGTTGCCTGGACCACTTCAAATTCCCTTGACCACATGGTCTCCTTTTTGGGATTGATTCAGCAAAATGTCTTCAAAACATCTTGGTAAGAATCTCAATTTTTTCTCTTTCCCATCTCATAAAGTTTTAGATAAAAGTGAATTCTTTTGTTTTAAACTCAGACTAATTCTCTATTTGCCCACAGAACCTATTTTGCTGGCTTTGAAAAAAGTTGGGATAAAAGCTTAGGAAGGTTCTCCTCTGAACCAAAGAAATACCTAGTTAGAGTTGGATGAACTGAATGTAAATCCTTTATCTCTCTAGTTCAGCATGTATCCTGCCCTTGTTAGCTAATGAGTTCATTTAAAGAAGTATTATTCATTGACTGTATGGACCAAGTTTACTGGGGAAAATTTAGGAAGTCAGAGCTGTGGATGCAACTGCATAAGGGTTGTCAGAACACACAATTAATCTTCACCTGTTATGACCCTCTCAGGTGCTTGCATATTGTTCTCTAGTTACCCATCTAGAAAATGCAAGGGTGAAGTTTCCCAGGTAAAGCAGCAAACTAGCAAAATGTTCTCAGGCAAAGCAGAGTCACTGCATATGCTTTCCTCATTACCCTCCCTCAGAGGGTATTGAACTTTGAAATTGATTTAAAACTCTTTTATGGTTCTATTGAAAACAACCCCCATGTGCTCCCAGTTCTGTCCTCAGAGCACTTGTGTCTCTGTAATGATTTTGTTTTTATAAGAATTGGATTTTCAAGATATGGTGCAAGACGAATAATTTGATATAAGCCATGGGGTTTGCTTCTGAGTGTCCTGTGCTCCCTGTTCAAATAGCTATTGCTGATCAAGACTGCTGATGAAAAGGATAGTGAAGTTGCTGGGAAAAAAATTGAACTGCAAGGTTGAACTGGTGACCAAAATGATGAATTTTGTCCGTTTTTGGGGTTTCAAGCAGTTTAGCAGTATTTTGAATGAAGAAGGGGGAAAATAATCTTTCTTAGTGGACTAAGAAAGGGATTCAAAAAGACCTGTCTTGTTTCCTACAGCTCCTGCCAAGTTGTTAGGCAGCTGAGGACAGGTGATTTTAATAATTTGGCCTTAGTTTCTCACTCTAAAACAGACCTGTTGATTCTAGTAATTCTGCAGCAATTCATAATCAGCTAAAGTAAAAAAATACTTTGATTTTTATTATGAATTTAGTAACAATTTTCCATTTGTCTTTAAGGTTCATGTTTATTATAATATCTCCAACTAAAAATGGAAGGAAAATATCTTTTGGCAAAATTTCGCTTTGTACAATATCTGTCTTCACTTGTTCTTCATAGAAGGCATAGCAAATGTGATCTAAATTTACATGAACATGAAATCCTTAAGAGGCTGTATAGGAAAAGAATAGTGTTAGCTATTTCAGCTTCTGATGGGTACTACTGACAAACAGACAAGAAGATAAGCTAAATGATCCTCATGCAGGGGAAAGTAAGCCTGTCAGGAACTCTTTTTGTGGCTTTCTAGTCTTCTTACTGATAAGTGGAAGTATGACAGCATCCATCCTACAGGACAGGTAAAGACAGCCACCACCAGAGACGTAACAGGACCACAGTGGACCTGCACCTTTCCAAAAAACTCAGGCAGACAGAAGGCCGTATGTTTATCTTTTGTATGAGACATTAGACTTGTACATACTCAAAATTGTCTTCCTGATAATGGAATGACTGGGGTGTACCCAGACTCTGGGCTACTTTCCCAAAGGCCAGATTTTCTCACCCTGAATCCTACCTGCAAGTTTCTAACTTACCTTTCACTCAGTGGGATGGCTCGCAAAGAATGCTGCACTCTGGATTTGAGCTGTAGTGACAGAATCCAGCTTTTGCTCACACACATCTGTAGGGTTGTATGCAAACAGGATTTTCACTGTTTCCATATAGTTCTCATCTCTGACAAACAGGTTTTGTACTTTGCAGATAACCTGACTTCTGTGTTTTTCCAGTGCACTACGAAATACATAGTAAGTGCAAATGAAAGCTGCTGCCTCTTTCGCATCCTCTCCAATTCAAAGCAAACCCAGCAGTGTTGAAAATGACAGTACATATGCTATGACTGAATTTTCAACAGCCTGTGCTTATTTCTATATAATTGATACCTGCTTAAGATAGAAGCTTGCAAGTATTCTTTATGAGACATAGAAACAGATAAAGAGCTAGTGTAAGAAACAGAAAGCAGATAATGCCTGTAAGAGAAACCATGTCTGCTCGGGGGGAAGCATTAAGTGTGTCCCACATGGATTAAGACAGATCTTTACTGCCTTTTATCCATATAACTGATCTGGACAGTAGGATCAAGTTTAAGTGGTTACATTTGCTGATGCTGATTGGAGAGTAGCAAACACAGTTAGCTGCCAGAGATACTCAGGAGGTAGAAAAGTACGTTAGCTCTGGGCTACAGACTGACATACTGTATTTACTTGTTTCAAGCAGCCTGATTCTGAACTCACTCTGGTTTTACTTTGATACAATGCCACTGACTTATTAGAATTACTTCTAAGTTACCTTCATGTTTCTCTAATACTGACAGGAAAGGCTTGTAAGTTTAGCAAGAATTTACATTTTTGTGGAAGAAAGGGAGAAAGACAAACAGACCTTTAAATAAAAAAATAAACAATCTAGTTTACAGTTTGGTGAAGTTGAGGAATACCTTAACTGAGACTAAGAATCTTGGACTCAAATGAACTGTAAAATGCAAAAGTGGATGTGCTGCCGTGCTTGTGTTTCCCCATTTCCCCCATATCTCTCCAGTCACAGGATCAGTAAGTCTCAGGAGAATAGTAGTTCAAGATAGTATCAGGTGCCCCTTGATAAATTATAACAGTATGAGCTCTACATATATATGTGGCATCTTATAGTTAGGTAAGGAGAGCAAGATAGAACAGAAAAAGTAGTAGAACTGGCTGCTTTGGTGACCCTTGACACTGACTTAATTCCTCCACACTGGAAGAGAGATTTCCAAATCTGTTATACCACTGGAGTTCCATTTTAAAAATTAATTGCAGTAGGGTCTTCTATTGCATGAAAATAAGACATTAATTTCTGGGGAGTGGTGGGGATGCCAGCTAACTTATAAATAGCTTATAGAATGGTAGTTACATCAAATTTTAATTCAGCTCAAAGTAGGTATGGTTCCTACTAGAGTCTGTGTTATAATAGTGGAAATTTTGATTAATTGAGATTTTCTGGGTGTCATGGATCAGAAAAGTTTTTAAGAGATCTGGAAAAGAGATAATATTTCTACTTAGTACTGGGAGATAAATTACTTCCCTAATCTTCCATGAAAAAAATGAAGGACATTACCAGAATACTATTAATTCAGGCTATGATAAACCATATACTTAGATACATTTCATCGTTCTTCTATAGACCAGCAGAGGATAAGAGTTATCATCATAAATGTAGGATGACACTCCTTGGATTTGCCTAAGAATTGCAGCTATAACTGACAAAATATCAAGAAAGCTTTCCTCAAAAAAAATTCAAAAAAAAACCCCTTAAGAATCTACCTTTTACTTTGATGTGTGAAGGTTAGACAATCTAAAATAGCAGTTTGGTATTTCTACCATTTGTGATGGATGACTGTGAAGTCTGTAACCATACTTCAGTTCCTGAAGAATTTAGTGTCTACTGTTATGCTGCAGTTTTTGAATGAAGGAATGAAAAATATTAAAGTAATTACTGTATATGAACACAGATTTGGCTCAAAGAAGAGTGACGTTATATTCAGTACTCCCAAATGATGATATGACCTGTTCTTCCTGTTGGTCAGTTTGTTCTTTTTACTCATAATTTCCCAGAAAACCTGAGAATTGAGGCTTAACAAGCTGATAGCTAACTAGTTGTATTGAATGAGAACTTTTTCAAAAGTATTCTTACCTGTTCTGTAAACTTTCTCTACTATTTTAAACTAGTCTTCTTTTTTCATCAAAGTGATTATTTAGTGTTTTGTCCACAAAGTTTATTTTCTGGTTTTGTTGTTGTTGTTTGAAATTGTTAATTTCTCTAGCAATTTTTGAGGTTCATTACATTTTTAAGAATATATGAGAATATTTGTCTTAGACCTGGATACTATATCCCTTAAGTGTGAGAAATCAAAACAAATTAATCAATATTCTTGCTTGGTTCACTTGATAAATATGATACTGAGATTTGTGTTCGTGGTCTTCTCCATATCCCAGATGTGTGTCACTACCATGAAACTATTACTTATTCTAGTGGGCAATGCAGGGCATTGCTTTATTAAAATACAATTTCTTGGTTCAATGGTCAAGCTGCAAGGCCTGAAAATACACAATCTCTTTAAACATAACTACATGCATTGCTTTATTTTTACTCTTCCACACTGTTTTCTGGTCAAAAATGTCATGAAGCATTTTACTAGTTGTTTTTCTTAAATTTATTTATTTTCCATGTTAAAACTACAGAGAGTGTGTTCTATTGCATTATAAACCTCATGCCCCGCCCACCCACACACCACACACACCCTCCCCCCACCGAAAAAATATAAAATCAAAACAAAGAAACCCCCACCTAGTACAAGAACTGGTCTAAAAAATTCCAAGTATGTGTTTAGATAATATAGCAAATTCATCACTTTCATATCAAAATCTGATATTTCTTTAATAAAAATAAGCCATGTGGAAAGTACTTTTCTCAGTAAAATGTTTTCCTAACTTTATAAATATGCTTGGTTTTATAAGCATAGTAATAGATTGCTGTTAATTTTCTTGTGCCTGTTTGAGCAATGACATTCAGGTGTCTTACTAGCCTTTAAACGCTTTGTTCTGTCCAGCTTTAAATTTGTGAGGCCCTAAGGGAAATTTGCCGTGTTGATTGCTCTAGCAGTAAACTGGTTATATTCCACTGAGAGGTGTAGTGGAAGTATATATAATTGTCCTAGGCTTGATTCCAGAGTCTCTGTAGGAAACATCCTTCTCATAAGTAGGCATGGATAACTTACATGCAATAATGCTGTCACTGCAGCCTTCTCAGACCTCTTGTATTACAGTAATAACTTTGTGTTCATATAAAAAAAAAATATTCACATAGGTACCTAATCAGAATTGTGCTTTTAAAGTTTTTTAAATAAACACATTTTAAATTTGAAGCCAAATCTTTCAGTCTACAGTTCACTATATTGATGGGTAACTTGAAAAACAGCAGGGTTTTTTTCTGGAAGCGATGCTGCATTTTGGAAATTGATTTAGAATTAGGTGACTTTTTAGAATTTTTCTGTACTATTAAAATCATTGAAATTATGGAAAAAAATAAATGTTTTGTTACTTTCTTGATTTGGAACTAAAAATAATTGTTATTTCCACTAAAGAGGAAAACGTCTCTTTCTTTTCTAAGATATTCCTGCGTATCTTTTTTGGGAACATCATTTTCTCTTGTAAGGACTAATGCATTCCTTGGTTATCTGATTCACAGATACCAAAAGACAAGACAAGACAAGGGAGGACGTTTCTCTGAATAAAAGAAATGGTGAGTTATATACATAACATTTACATAAGTACATGACAAGAGGAAATGGGCTAAAGGTGGCATAGCAAATCTGTCAAGGGGAGATCGTTTACCATGTTCTGATAACTAATTTACAGCAGTCCTAACAGTGAATGTGAATTGTAAACAGGTGAGGACATTCCCACTGCCAGCTGCAATGAGAACACCGTAGAAAAGGGGTGTCATGCCACATCTCTTCCAAATTCTGTCACTCTTTTGAACTGTAGCCTTATGCAGACAATGAATCATTTCCTTCTGTGCTTCCTTAGAGGGTTATTTTTCCCCTTGATTGCTGTTTTATTTACAGTAGCAGCGTAACAGCTCTAATTTTTGTATTTGCACTTTTTTTCCTAACTGAAAGAGGAGCGAAAATCTTTCACTTCTTTTTTTCCTCTAAGAGATGTAGAAATAATTTACACACACAGAGCAGTTTGGCCTCCAAAAAGGAATGGAGAACAGTACAAAACATTGTAGCAGGCCATGGATTATGCCATATACCAGCACCCCTTTGGAGGTTACCACTGCATTTTTGCACTTGAAAATTCTGATTAATTTTCATAGTTGGTTATGAAAACTGTCACTCAGTATTAGCACTACTTTTGCATTTGTTGCCTTTAGGAATACTATACCCCACTAGAGCAGGAAAGTATGTTTCAGAATATAAGTATCCTGCTATTTATACCAGGAAAACATAAAATAGTGGAATGAATATGAGAAGCAGTTAAAAACTGGTAAGAAATCAAAAGTTATTTGCCTGTATTCTTCCCAAGAGAGCAGAAAAAAGGGTGAATTTCAGAACCAAGTCTAAGAATTCCTATCCTACATTAAGTAGTGATGCTTTCAGAGACTGTGTAAATATACACAAATTTATAATGTAAATCCAAATTTAAAATTGTAGTGTTAACTCTCTGTCGTAAAGTCAGTAAGGACTTCAGAATTTTACCCAAGGAAATCTGAGAAGAATGTCTTAGATATAAGAAAATATTTGTTGAAACACTAAAAGATTGTATACTATTATATGTATCTTGTGCAAAAGCACTGTACCTATCATTGAATCAATGCTCATTTTCACCTGAAGTATACTGGCTTGAGTCAGTTCCGCTTTCAGGGAAAAATATCTTCCTTAGTTTTTCCGAAAATCTTTATTTGACAAATTAAACATTTCCAGCTTCCATTGTTCATTTGTTATGCTCCTTTTCTTTGAAAGATTCTTTAAGCTTTTTACTTCAGTGTGTTTTGTTCTTCAATGCTTCTAATTCTCAAAAATAACAAGTACTTCGCAGAATATTTAGTAAATGTTTAGTACAAGAAAGCATAGTAAATAGGCATTTAGAAGGACAGGCTTGAGAGACAAGGAAAGAAGAGAAGGAAAAGGAAAAATAAATGAGATTAGTATATCTCCTTTGAGGAAGAGTTGGTAACATTGCAGTCTTACGTTAGCAGGCTTAATGCTTTTTTGCTTTCAGTGTAGTGTTGTTTCAAAGAGTCTCCTTTGGCCAAAGTAGAGCAGTAATTTCCAGCAAAACCATGCAGGACATCCTGAAGCAAAGCAAAGCGAAACAGAATGAAACAAAACAAACAAAAATAAATACAATAAAATAAAACAAAACATCATTTTGTAAAACATAACCTTACAGCGCTCTAATAATAAATGTTTTGGAGACTGTACAAACATTCAAATTACTGGATATACAGATACAACTACACTAATACAGTTTCAAAACTAAAACTCATTTACTTTTATATTTTGTCTTGATGAGAATTGCTTTAATAGCTGTTTTCAAACTTAACTGATTCTTTTGGCTGTATCTTATTCCATATGATGTTCCATTATTTTACATTTTTCCTTATCTTGGGTTAAATTATCCAAGGCAGAATCCATCAAGAATTCTGTGTTTAAAGGCTGGCAGAGAATATATACACACATGCATATACATATGACTCTGGAGGCTTAAACACCTTCTTGCCCTCTCCCAGACTAATACACTCTGACCTGTCTCTGTGATTTTATAGTCTGTGTCGCCAGAGGAAAAAAAAAAAAAAAAAAAAGGAAAGAAAAAAGAAAATAAAAGAAAGAAAGTCTAGAACTGCATTAGAAATCAGTTTGTTATCTAGCACACTCAATTTTCAAAAAGTATTATGTTTTCATAAGGTCAGAAGATATTTAGCTGTTATACTGGATTCTTTTCTTGCCATGTTGCAATTGCTAGTCAAATTGGCACGTTGCATTTGGCCAGAGAAATGCTTTTTGGCAACAAGGCTGTGTTGAACAATGCACTTTAACAAAAATACACAATTATGTGTGTTGGACCCACAGAGGGTAAAGGACAAGCTTCTCTTTGCATCTCAATAGCTCATTTGCACTGATTGGGCTTGCCTACAGCACAGGTAGGTACCATTGACCTCATTTCTGAAGTGATTTCTGAAGAAAATACACTTGTGGATTGGGATCAGGTCTGTGATTTTACTTAGCTTTCCAATAGATTTTAAAGGGAGTTCTGAGTCATATATTCTAGTGTATTCAATAGCCACAGCTGGCTTCAAAAGATCACAATTTCCACTTATTTGTATAATAGTAGCTATAGTTTCAAAAGTACACAGTCCTGAACAGCTACTATAAGAGTTCTTTTGAAAATCTTCACATGAGTTACATGAAATTTGAAAATACCCAGGCTCTCTGTGCTTTGGTTGTTTGCCACTTGTGACTGCAAGGGAGCATACATTGCTTACCTAAGTTGCAAAAGTTTTGTTTAGAAGTATTTGGAAAGTGGTTTTGGACTTAATGGTTAGATGATGCTATAAATACCAAGTATTATTTTTCTGGCCAAGAAGAAGCAGACACGAGCATGCAGAATCCATTAGATGAGTATGAATTTCCCTTACACTTCATTAGAACATTAAGCATATTTAGACATACAAAGCAACAGAATGGACCATATCACATAACTGTAGAATAAAGAATCTATTTTTTCAAACAAAATTCATAACAGAAGCATGTTCATCTTCCAAAGCAAGCTGACACAATTCCTTTTTTAGATCCACTAGTGAATTTGACTTTTTCAAAAGTCTTTAAAGAGTCTTGTATTGTACTCACAGTAGGATCCTTGCTATGAGATATAGCTTTGCTTTTCCCTCACTTAAATTTGAAACAAAATGTAAAAAAAAAAAATAAAAAAAAAAATTCAAATGCTTGTCTTATGGAAAAGGAAGGAAAACTTTAAACATATATTTATAATTGAGAACTGTTACAGAGTTTTCAAGATTTTATTCAGACGGGTAACAGAGTGATAAAGAGAAAGAGCTAAAAAGGCTTTTTAAATGAGTTACAAAAGGACTTAAACATCTACATGTGATTTTTTTTTTTTTTTTTTGGGGGGGGAAGGGTTTAGATCACATTTACAATACAAAATGCTTTCAAAAGAAACAGAAAGAAAAAAATTCCTTAGATGTTTTATTACCCATCCAGTATTGAGCCTTATTTTTCAAAACACTGTGAACATCATATTGTTGTTAGGTAGCACTGAAAAGAAAATATCAAAGTTTTGTAAGTGCTAAAAGTAAGAAGGCAGGGGTTGCTGTAAATAAAAAAGCTGCCATAAATCAAACCTGGTATATACATGTGAGATCTATATGTGATAATGTTCAACAAAGTTGTATGGCGTTTTAATTCCTGAATATGGCAGTGGGGATTTAGGACTGGGGTAAGTCTATAAATTCAAGCAACAAATTTATAAACTCCTTTGCGCTACAGTAGCTCCTATATGCTACTGTCAGAGTTTGGAAAGAGAACATTCATAGAAGTAGAAGAAACTGAACAAGTTGTCCAAGGTGAATAAAAATCGGGGCAAAAAAAAAAAATACCAAGCTTTAGTAATTGAGCAGACAATGAGGTGTGTGCATAGGAGTTCAGAGCCCAGAATTTTCCAAGTGTGGAAAAGCAGACATGGCTGCTTTTAGCCCAGAGAATCATGATGTTATTAGATAATCTACCCCAGCCTCAGCTTAACACTCATTCTAGCTGTACATAATACAGTACAGTACTGAAGTTTGGTCCTCCGTAGATACAGGGTCTTTGGTTTTTAAATATTTGGACCATTGCTAAGCCTGAAAGTATCAATAGACATACTGGTGTTTCAGTATCAGATGTACTGATATGGAATAGAGCTAGAGGTTAGTCAATTAATGCATTGATGTGGTCATCCTCCTTTGTGGGACTGGTATCTTGGAAAGAACTTTCTGAATTCAGTGATCTGCTCTCTGGACATGTACTTTATATAGCAGCATTATAGCACTAAAAGCAGATAAATAATTATTAACTTTTAGGCAACATATGAGTTTTATTGCTGTTCTATCCTTGAGTGCCTGAGTTTCCTTGTTGAGCAACTTAGTATCTGGTATAGTCAGTGACAGTTGGTAAATATGGAAGTGAAAGTTTTCCATTGTATGTCTAGATATCCTCAGATCATCAGAACACGGAAAACTAGAAAACCGGTTTGATGACATTTTCAGCCTATTCTTCTAGTAATATTTCCAGGTGAAGGAGAATGGATAGCCAAATTTCAGGAAGCTTCCCTGAACCCCACTATGAATGCCCACCACTAGACATAATAATAATCACTAGATGTAAACACTCATATTCAACATGCCATCAACCCAACCCCCCTGTGAAGTGAGATAGTTCATCACAGTTACATTAGACAGAGCATCAAATAATAAGAAAAAATTATTAATGAGGTAAAAAAAAAAAAAAAAAAGATCTTCAAACCATGAACAAATCAGTGATGTCATGAATCTAGTGGTAGAATAAGGGTTTTTCTTATATCCCTGTTGTTCTGTACAGAGACAAAAGCAACATGTGACAATATTTCAAAGGAATTATTTCCATTTTCTGTGGGGGTGTGATCTGCATTGTAAACTGCAGAAGAAAGGATTCTTTGGACTCAATACAGGCAAAACTGAGTAGCCTTTGTTTTACAGAAGGTCAAATCAGATGATCCATGTTTAATTTCTGATGTGACATTCATACATACACATTGATATGCATATGTTTGTCATTTGTGAACATCAGGGCAACAAATAGTACAAAGTATACTGAAATGGAACCTAATGAATCAGCCTTAAATAACATTAACTTTCCTAAATTCCCCTATCAGTTGGGATCTGGTACTTCCCTTTGAGAAGGTTCAAAGCCCAGCTGCAGAATGTGACCTTTCAGCTTTGCATCTAACCAGGAGTCAGGAAGGTGGGTGGAAGAATGGTCAGTCAAAGTTCAGACAAAAAGAGCTACAGACCTTGTTCCACCAGTTGTCCACAATATTATATAAATGCTCCGATTCTTTTTATCATTATATAATTGATCCTCTCAATTAATTCACACAGTATTCGTTACTAATTTTTAAAGTCACATGCATCAGTCAAATAACTAACTTTTGAAGATAACCCTAGAAACAAGTTTACTACTTTTTTTATTATTAATAATAGTAATAATGATAATAGTGTTTACATTGTCTCATTTTGTACCCTTAAGAAGACTTTTTCCTCAATACAATATAGTTCAAGTAAATATTCTGAATTTTTCCACACAAAGAAAATAGAATAAACACCTTAAAACACTGAAGTGTTGACAGTACAAAAAAAAAAAAAAAAAAGAAAAAAAAAAGTTTGACTTCACTTGAAAAAAAGACATTTTTCCTTTTAATAGTGTTAAATGGATTTTTTCCCACCCCAGAGGTTTTGTTTTGTTGGAGATTGTTATTTCTTTTTTTCTGCAAAGATTTTAAGTGTCTTAGCTCTTAATTCCATATACAGAAAAGGCTAAAATTTCCCAAATGATTGAATTCCATTTTCTAAACTGCTTAGTTTCAATTATGAACCACAGGACTTAACATGATTAAAAGGTCAACTCCCATGTATTATGCTAGAAACACAGAATATTCCCATGTTATAATATCTATTTCTTTGCAGGGTCTCAGTCAACCTTTAAATTTATGCTGGTTTTATCCATTTAAAAGTCTTTATAGGAGGAATCTGTATTTTTGGAGGGGGTTTGGGTTTTTTTGTTTGTTTGTTTTTTCTTGAACCACAATCTGCTGGAATTTGGGGGATAATCCTATTCACAGAAAAGGTGAATTTTTCTACAGAATCTCTAAAATTATCAGCATGGGGTCATTACTCAGTGTGCTAAAGAACACCTCATACAAGCATTCTGTGAACAGAGGAGCAAAATACAGGTATTCTTACATACATATGCAATATGTGATTTGCCTGACATTTACTACAAATCAGGCTGCTCTAGGACCCTAGAGGAGTGAGTGTAGGTGTATGTGCTCATATTTGTGTTTGCAGGCTGCCCTGTAAAAAGCCTTGAAAAATTTTGGCATTCTATATCATAAACAAGCAAACAGCCAAAAAGAGGTTATTCCTTTCTAAACAAAGGTGAAAGGCAAACCCCAGAGGGGGTCCCCAAGGAAAAGGGAAACCTGAGGAGAGAAATAACATGAATTGTGTGAGCTCAAAGGCAAGGAATTATTGAAAAGCCACTATTGCTGTTTAAGCAATGGCATGTTGAGGCTCCAAAAGGAATCTGAGAAGTCAGAATTAGCCTGGAGAATAACAGCCACATCTCAGTGGTGGGTGCTACGCAGAGGGTCTGCACAGAGATATGTGTCAAGAAATTCTGATACTGAAAAGCTCTGAATTCTGACCCAATCAAATGCCTAAAGCGCCTGGGGATATGGTGGCTGGGACATCTGACAGCACTCTGGTGAAAGGCCAAGGGGGGCATTAGGCCAGATGCCATCACAGCCAAGTTCACCACCTAAGGAGACAGAAATCCTTCCTTGCCTGTCATCAGAGAGCTGCATCTGTTTCTCTAAATGTAATACAAGACCTTATGTGCGTAGCAGGAACCTCTGGCTCAGAAGCTGAACGTAGCAAGAGGGAGTTGGGGAGAATGAGCTGTCCCCAAGGAGCAAGCCCAGCCGTATGGGCACAAAGACAGCAGTGTGATTGACAGGATCTGTTCCATCTGGAGAGAGGATTCAGCTGAGGGTGCTTTTCAGTTGTTTTAATGTTCTTTGTTCCTAAATCTTTTTATGTTTGTCTTCAGTCACGTCAGCACAAAGTATTTTCTTTTGATCTGATTTATACCCTAGCCAGGGTATGCTTAACTCTAAACAGTCAAGAAAGCAGATGAACAAGCATGGCTGATTCCTTTCCCATCTCATTTAGCAGACGTATTCTTGCTTTCAAACACTGTTTAACTGAAAAAAGCCTCTCAAAATACAGTTAAAAAAAAATATTTTCTCATTCCTTTCTAGGGCAGGAAGTGAAATTAAGGTAGGTTCACCTTTCGTTCCTTTGATGATCCCATCTGTGTTTCTCAAACCACGGATGTAAGGCTGCCTTGCTTATGTATAGGAATGATCAGTATGAATCATCGCCCCTATCTCAGAGAACGATTAATCACTAATCATTCTCCCCAGATTGAAGCTATGAAGCTGTTCCTAGCTTTCTTGAGACTATCTACAGAGAAGATACTCAGCAGCAGTCCATGATGATGATGACTCGCCTCCTCATTACTCAAACTCTTCGCTTCCCCCATGAAAGCATTCTTTCCTGCAAACCCAGTGGTTCTATTTTTATTAGATCAAATATAACTAGATTTGTCTCAGAGTAGGAAGGCTGGTTTTCAAATCAAGGTCTTGACTAGTATGTTCAAAATTGCCAGAGAAAAGAGAAACACATGCCCAGAACCTAGTTAACCTGTAGCCACACCTTATATTTTGTAGCATTTCATATTGTTCTGTGCTATTAGCTGGACAGCCAAACTCTGGGGTGACTCAATAATCATTTATTTACATCAAATATTCTAAAATTTAAAATTTCAAAGTTAAATTTCCCACTATCTTAGCTTGTTTTCTATTGCTATAGATGTATTTATCATTGGAGGGACAGATGCATCTTTAAAATGTCTAAAAGTGATTCGATGTCTGTCACTTGAATCCTGTGTAACCTGAAAAAGTATAGGTAGTATAGGCTAATTATATACATGCCATTGAGCCTCAACAGGTAAAAATGCATATTGAACCACAAAGATATGTAAAAATCAAGCAAATAACAAAAGTTTAATAACAGGTCTTTCAAAATTATTTCCCCCCCTTTCTACATCTGTTAAAACATCTTACAAATGCTTCTCCAGTTTGCAGAAATTCAAGCTTTCTGTATATAAACATCCTACATTTAAAACAATTTCTTAAGTACTTTATATTTTTCCATAATTCAACTATTTAATGGAGTTATAGTTTTTCACATTGAACCAAATAGTATTTTAGCTTTTTATATTTTCTGGATACATATTTCAATGTAACATTACTTTTATTACTTAATCTACTAGAAACAAATTAAGAACAGGATCCTAACTAAGGTGATTTAGTTAGATTGTCTCCTTAACCTCTCTTTCCCTAGCTCCAAAACAGGCACACTGTTATATTAAAATCTTTATAAAGCTTTTGAAAGCCCTAAATGGAAGAGATATACAGATGCATGTCTTTAGCAAGGCATTGTAACTAAAATTCAGCTGATTTTCGTCTTGAAATAACTACTAGTAACAATTGATCTTTGAGTGCATGTTTGTATCTGATTTCTTTCTTTCCCCTTCATTCCCCCATAAACAGAATCCTATGCATCCCATTGTCCCTCCTATTGCCTTAACTAGATCATAACTGTCTTGGGACCAGGAAAAATGTAGTGTTCATATGCCACAGATGAAACATTAAGTGGTGGAAAACATTTTATTCTTCCTAGGCACTGGGTATATGCTCATACTGTCATTGCATCTTTTTATTGCAGCTAAACAACTACCAAACAACCCTGACAACATTTATTAGATCATATCCTGGTACAAGAGGTCAGACTGTTTCCAGGCAGACCCCAAGTTGTTGTAATATGTGATAAATATGTGTAATATGGGAAAAAAGTCAAAAAGTCAGATCACGGCTGCATTTTATCAGCATACTACCTGCACAACAAAAACTCCTAACACTCATCTGGTGCTTTGCTTGACATGAATCTGGTAAACATCACGCAACTCTGTCTATAGAAACCAGAAATGCTTTGATCATCAGCAGTGATTTAAAAAGCTTTCAAAATATCTGTGTGCAAGAGAGAATACATAATTTTACTGACAAAGCTGCTTACTTCTACACTGATGTTTGCCAGATCCTGCATTGTTTAACTGTGTGTCATACCAGAACAACCAAATAATTCTGTCAATGTGTAGGGATCCACAAGCATACAAGCATGTATAAGATTACAGTGGTGATGAGAACTTCCCACTTAAAGTGATAAAGAGTAAGCAGACTCTACCACTGTAACTAGTATGAGTGGCTTGGTTACCTGGGTACTAGAAGTTTCAGATAAAAGATATCTTTGTCACCACTGAAACCAAGTGGGTTTCAGTGAGAGCAGCTGGTAGCACAGAGAATATGCCTTGCAACAGACACAAGCGTTAATGTCTTGTTATATTATACTTCCTTTTAAAAAAAAATAATTAAATCTAACCACTCCTAAATCAAATTGTATTGGAGTAAGGTTGACAGTGTCTGAAAAAATTCTTATATCCCAAAACATGATGTCTTTTATATTCATGTATAATACTCCATTTTAGTATGTTACATCCTCATGTAGTTTTGTGCAAGAACTTTTAATTTTACTGCAGTTTTAGTACAGAGCATTCAATATTCAAGATGCTCAAAGAAAATTGATTTGGGAGTGATGAGTGTTTAAAGGCTGTAGTAAAAATATTTTCCTCTATGTTTATAAATCATCTTAAATTAGGTTGATTTTATTTGGCTATAGAACATATAAATTACAAGAACATCAATGTACTGGACTGGAAATCAGGTACAATTTACAATCATTGCATGTGAATAAAAAGCTCTCAGCTAGTTAATAGAAATTCTAGAAATTTCAACATTCAAAATTTTAAAAAGGAGCTGTGTACTTTGTTCGTCTTCTTTCAACTACTGGCAGCTGCATTTAAGGACATTCTTTTCTCTTGGTAATGTTATTTCATCTTGATGTGTTAAAGGATTTTACTTAGAAAGGTAAATAATTAGCTTATGAGCAGGCCACGTTGTGTCACTTTGAACAATGCTGTGAATTTCACAGTAAGTTGTGGTTGTGGTAACATTGATCGCTTTTGTGTCATTTAAATTAACATATGGATGTGCAAACAGACACAGGTCTTCTTTCCCAATCTCCTATTTTTTTCAGTCATTTATTTTTTATTTATTATCTGTGTGCTGAATCTAAAGAAAAAAAATAAATAATACGGATGAATTATGTAATAGTACTTTGGTAAAGACTGCAGGAACATAAAAGGATGCTATAAAGAAGAAAGAGATTAATTATACTTCATCGTCAAGGAAGACAGAACAAGAAATAATTGCCTCAAGCTTCAGTGGGAAAAATGTAGGCTAAATATTAGGACAAAAGATTTACTGCTGAAAGAATAGTTAAACAATAGAATAAGCTGTCAAGGAAAGTTTTGTAACTGCCATAATTGGGATTATTAATGGCTAGAACAGATGCCCAACTAGCAAAGATAGGTTACCGATAACAGCATCCAGTTCTGCCATGATGTAGATGCATCTTAGTGTCTAACAGATAGATAGTGCAGCTGATATATTGGCCCTCACTGTGTGAAGCAGATCTCTTCTATCCAAGAGGTTTCTGAACGTGTGAAATTTCAACCATAAAAACTATGTACCTGCATAAATGAATGAATCAGCTAAAGGTGTGGTAGCCCAAGCTCCTGACAGTGTTGTCTTAATATCAAGGTTTTTTATAAAGTAAATCACATTTATACCTGTACCATTCTTCTGAGATGTTCTTTCTATTGTAATAGTGCTAGTATCATGCTTGTTGTGAAAACTTCGAAGAGTTAAGTACATAGTTCTGTAGCTATTAAACATAACACAAAATCTCTCTAAAAAGTGTATGGACGCAGCCCAAATAGTTCTGTTTCAGTTGGATGCACTGCAAAATATTTCTAGTCTTTTTATTTATAGTAGAACAGATGCTGATAGCATTTTTGAAGTGTTTTGGGGTTTTTTTCCCTATTTTTACAAAGTCTTTGGAAACAGAACCAGGAATTTGGTGGTTAAAACCCTAGGAATTCATCTTTTCCAAGCTAGTTAGTATTTTATATTCTATATGTCCTGCAGAATAATATGAAGGAGTAAATTAATGGTACTGAATTTATTAGAAAATTGTTTTCAAGCACAGAACACCAATTGTAATATCAAATCACCAATTACATGTTCAAATCATTGTCAATAATGTCACTTAATTGCATGCTGGGGTATTAAATTCAATCCAAATGGTAAAATGTACATTTGAGATTGATTAGTTTATTACATAAATGCATTAGCTGGTTACTTAAAATTGATTAGCAAGGTTTCAGTTCAGTGCAGGAAATTGATACGTTAATCCCAGCACTTCTCTCTTTATTCTCCAATTAAATAAAATACACTACATGCATTGCAACTGGGGAAAAAAAAATGCATTGGTCTTATTCAGAAATTCTATCCATAAATCACAAGAGGCCAAAGATGGGATTCTTCATGAGGAAATGTTTGGCTCTTCGGCTTATAGTACACAAGCACGCTGGGAACTTGTAACAGAAAGCTGGTCATTTGTAGCCCTGCTTTTTTACCAGGAGTGACATCCAAAGAACCTAAGTAGAACTGTGAGGTTTAAGTGCCTACCTTAAAAAATATGATCTTGATAAAAAGCAGTGTTTGGTATGCATTTACTCTGGAAATGTTGAATGCCACAGGCTGTGTATTTTAAGCTCCCAAGGTGTTCATTGATGCTTATTTCAGCACGCATGGATGTGCCTCTGATTTGGCAGGCTGAGCAAATTGCAAATTAAGTAATGGTTCAGGCTGGGCAAGGTAGAGAAACCAGGCACAGCTTCTGTGGAGATTCTGTAATATGGGGGCTCTTAATATACACTCTTAGCATTGGGCTCTCTGTAAAGTAATAACGGTATCTGGTATTTCCCCTTAAAACCTGGGGGTGCTGGTCAACAGGCAGCTGAACAGGAGTCAGCAGTGTGCCCGGGTGGCCAAGAAGGCCTGTGGCCAGCGGGGCCGGGGCAGTGCCCGTCCCCCTGCGCTCGGCACGGGTGAGGCCGCCCCTCGAGCCCTGGGCTCAGCTCTGGGCCCCTCACGGCCAGAGGGACACTGAGGGGCTGGAGCGTGTCCAGAGCCGGGCGGGGGCTGGGGGGGCTCAGCCTGGAGAGGAGGGGGCTGGGGGGGCCCGGTCGCTCCCTGCAGCTGCCTGACAGGGGCTGTGGGCAGGGGGGGTCGGTCTCTGCTCCCAGGGAACAAGCGACAGGGCGAGGGGAAATGGCGTCAAGGTGCGCCAGGGCGGGTTTAGATTGGGTAGGGGGGAAATTTCTTCATGGGAAGGGTGGTCAGGCACTGGGACAGGCTGCCCAGGGATGCGGTGGAGTCACCATCCCTGGAGGTGTTTAACAGACAGTGTAGACGTGGTGCTCAGAGACATGGTTTAGTGGTGGGCTTGGCAGTGCTGGGGTAATGGTTGGACCTGATGATCTTAAAGATCTCTTCTAACCTAAATGATTCTATGATTCTGTGAGAACCTCATACATAGTAGCCAATTTCTTTGATGCACAGCTGCTGGTAGTACATTAAAATTCGAAGTGCCTTGAATAAATGCTTGCAAATCCAAAGGCAGGCACTGGGTCAGTTGCCATTTGAACTGGTTGTTTTTCTGTTTTGTTTGGTTGGTTTTTTTTTTAAGATTTAGAAAGTCAGACAAAAAGACCTAGTCAAGTGTTTGTTCTTCCTTTTGAAGAACTGATTTGAAAAACATCCCTCAGAAATAATCCTTTAAGGTCTTAAACAATTGGTCCAATTTCCTTTATCTACGAATATTCCAGAAAATGAGTCTGTTGCCTGGAATATTTTAGGAAATATATCTTTGGAATTAACGCTGCAGAGTAATAAAAGAAAATAAAATTGGATTAATTTGGGTCATTGCCAGCTCAGGTATTTATCAACAACCTGGTCCCAGTAGTCCTACTCATTTAACAAAGACCAAAAGATAGTACCATATATCTTACTCTGCCGTGATAGTTGCTTTAATATTAAATGCCTGTAGTTAATACTTCATAATTTTTCAACTTGAAAAGAACAATGCATGCATCCAATCCAGGATATACCTTTTTTTAATGGTGAAAAATAATTAAATCAAATCATGGCAAACAAAAAACAAATCAACAAAAAATGAGACAAAATTAGTTTAATAAATTACTTACAAACCATTTAACACCAGCAGCTCAAAGTTTATTAATATTTGCAGAATCAGAGGAAACAAAGTATAGCAAACTAAATCATGTGGATTTGTTGACTATTTTTAGTGGAAAAAGATTTGAGAGAACTTGGTAAGTATTCTCATGTGAATGCATGGGGAATGGTGAGCTTCTGTCTTTTATTTTATTTTTAAATGAAAAGAAACCAGATAGCTCTGATGGAAGGTTTAAATGTTTAAAATCACCAATTTTATCTGTATAGCTGTAAGACATATTCTTATTGATTTACTCCACCTTTCAAAAATCTGAATTTTCCTTAGGTTCCTTTTGTAGAGTTTTGCTGTTTAAAGACATATAAAGATGTGTGAAAAGGCAATTTATTTCTATATCATTATGTTGTTCTACTAAATTATTCAAAATGAAGTATCGTGCTTTTTATTTGGTGTAAAGCATCTGCTCAGTTCCTCAAGGAGGTATCACTGTCTGTTCATCACTGCATATTCAGCTCTTCTGACTGTACATCTACTGAGTTTCAACAGATTACAGTAGTGAATCACAAAATTAGCACAAGGCAAGACTTTCTGGAACTTTAAAACATAGAATTTTATGGGCATTAAGAGCCTTTTCAAATGTGGAAATATTGTTATTAAAATTAATCAATGACTTTTTCACAAAAGACTAAAATAAAGGCTTTGGTAGTTAATAGAGTTGGTTTAATATTTATTGCTATTTCTTTACTAAGTTAACCACTTTTAATTTGTAGGAGCATAATTGATGAACTAGATGATTCAAACTGGCCTAGAATTTTTTTTATTATCTGTAAGTGTTTGTAAGGTAATTCAAATTAATAATTTCTATTCCATGGACTGAAAAATTTGTCATCTTGAGTCTTCATTATAAATCCAGACCTTGTTAGACTGCATTCATAGTCATCACCCTGAACACTAGTAACTGCTTATCCTGCAATATACACAGAAGAGTGCTATCTATGATGCCTCATGAGTATAAAGGAGCCAAGATCCCTTTCAGACTCAGTTTTGCTTTTTCTATCTTCTATCCATACGGGTACTACACTACACAACTTAGCATATTCTCTAAATTTTATGAGATCACATTTGACTGAGCAGAGAAAACTATTATATGAGGATCATGCTTTTGGGTAGGATAGCAGCAATTATTGTGCATATATATACAGTCATCATTTGTTCAGAATGAACTTTTGTAGAACTTGTTATTTGTATTATAATTAATTTATACTTCAGAACTCAGTTATTTGAATAACCCAGATGTTGCCTGATACTTGTGAGTGGTAAATAATGTAGCGTAATGATCATAGTTGACACTAGCTTGGCACTACTATACAGAAACTTGTATGCATAAATACAAATATAAAAACATACATGTGTTTTATATGTTTAAAGAAATATATATGCGGTTTAGGATATTTTTTTGTTGTTTTAAAGTGCTGGTTATTTTCTTCTTGGTTTTAACACATTAGGTACGTTTTTTACTTCTTAGCTAGTCAAGTGTGTTAGGAAAATGTGGCTTTTAGGTTGTGTATAACGCGATGATTAAAATCTTACATTGAGTTGATCAACATGTTATGAAGAACTTTTCTAGGCTCATTGATGGCAATGTGTGACATGAGGTGAATCCACTTTATCCTTCATTTTCACCATGCCATCTATGAATTCCCTCTGAAAATCTTCCACAAACTGGACTGACTGCTTTTGTTTTTACTTGAGCAAGATTCAATATTTTTTTCTCTTCTAATTATTTTTGTCTTTCATGAGCATATGTTTAATTTATAAAGCCGTAGTAAAAGTATTACCAAAAAACGCTTAATTCAATCCTAATGGAGTTTCATAGTGCTGCAGCTATGCTGCTTTCCAGACATACCCCAACTGATTTAGGTCAAAGACAAATAGTTCTGATATCTTTATGCTGCATGATGCTGGATTATTTTGATCATATAACCTGGTCTCCCACACAGCATAACGCAAAGGAGCTAGTTTAAAAGTATCTTTTAGATAATTTCGTTGTTGTTTTAATTCCTGGAAAGCCATTCCAATGCTTCATTTTCTTCAGTGTGGGGGGAAAAAGATGAGCTAACAGCTCAGCCTTAATTTTCATATGCTGAACATTAGGTTCCTCAACAATATATAAAATTAAGTATCTCAATATGCAATCTATAATTAAATCCTTTATTCCATCAAAATACATTTAAATCCAAAGTCCTCAAGGAAATGTCTTAATTCATATGAACATCACCATTTTATTGATATTCTATAATTAAACACATTCTCTTCTTTGAACCCTCTCTGATTTGTCAATATTCTTTTCAGTCATGAGCACCAAACCAAGACCCATGTTATACTAGGAACTCCACAATGTGATCTACATTGCAGATACAATGTATCTACAAATGATACAAGAATAAGTATAATCATCCCACTTCTACTCAAAAATCCATTATTAATATCTGAGGATCACATGGGCCTTTTGACCCTACTGGGTCATATTGACTATACTGGCAACTTTCATTCTGCTGGTGGCTAGCTGTGAAATGTAAGTCCTTCTAGATTTTTCTAAGATGGTATCACTGATGTCACTGAGACACTTAATTGAACCCCATGTCATACAGGCAGCCCTATGAATACCTGGTTGTCTCACTTGGACATTTTAAGTATGGGTACATTATGCTTTTCCTGTTTGACTGGATCTTTCAAAATCTTCCAAATTTAACTGAAAATCATCATTACAGCCAAATTCTTCTTGGATAGAAGTTATAAAGACATGCTTATCCAAGATCAGTACATCTTTTACTGTAAGGCTATAAAAAAATCAATACTTATCATAGGGTTATGAATACATCTTCTCAAATACAGAATAACTCAAAAAATATTTCATTCTTAGGACTGATAATAGTTTTATTATTTCCAACTGGTATGTGACCAAACCAATCATAGGAATCCTTTGTTTGTTATGTGATTTTAAAACTAATTTTTAAATTACCTTAACTCTGCTGATCACATATTGAATCACAGAAAGGCTGATGTTTGCAGGGGCCACCTGGGACCACCTAGTTCAACTTCTCAAAGCAGGGTCAGCTACAGCAGGTTGCTCATGGTTATGTTAAGTCAAGTTTTAAATATCTCACAGAGAGAAACTCCAAAAACTCTCAAGGTAATTGGTTCCAGTGTTTGACTACTCTCACAGTAAAACAAAACAAAAAAAGAAAAAAAAAAATAGAAGAAAAAAAAAAAAGTGGAATTTCCTTCATGTCCATCTGTGCTCCGATGCCTGTTTTTCATGTCATTGGATGACAGTGAGAAGAGTCTGGCTCTGTAGTCTCACTCTACCCCGTGTCAATTGTAAATACATAACTTTCCAGGTATTTTATTACTTACCTACAGTCTCTAGCATCCAGTCTATGCATGTCTTTATTAACTGTTGTCAGCTCTCCTTGCCTTCTGTTACTCTGCGTGTGTTTTTATCTGTGTGTTATAAATACATATAGTGTAGTCTTTGCTACATTACCAACTAATTTCTAAAATCTAGAGGTTTTATTATAATTTCTTTTCTTTGTTTCTCCATTTCAAAAAAATAAAACCCCTCTATGTGCAGCAAGGCGTTCTTTGTGTGTGTGTCTTTATGTGTTTTGTCAATAATGAGACTGGGGCTTCTTCAGCACCTAAGCAAAACATGCTTGTGCTCCAATCAATCCTTCCCATTTGGTATTTAAAACATTTCTCAAAAATGATTTTTTTCCCCTATTGCTTTTAGTTTCCAAATTTAGCTCTTCTAAACCATGTAAGTGCAAACATTTCTACCTTCATTCTGGTGTCCTACGAGATGGTATTTTTTGCTCTTCATCAATCAATACCATTTGGTTAGCTTTTGAAATTGATATAAATATACCCGGTTAGACTTAAGAACATTTGTCCTGACCTTGGTCTTGTTAGGAATTTTAACTCTTTTTGAAAGGTAAGGATCAAATTTTTCTGAAAGGATCAACAGGGACATGAAAGTGCTCCCCAAATACTTCTGGTAAGGTAGAACTTTAAGCATCTGTAAATCACCGTGACCTCCTGGTTTTTGGGTTTTGTTGGTGGTGGTAGTGGGCTTTTTTCCCTAAGGATAGGGTCAATGTAAAGTTTTCACTTTCAATCTTGCATCAAGAAATGTGATTCAAAATTTTATCCAGATCTGATTTGAATACCTTTGCCCATTAAATATTTATATACTTCTGGAGATTTCAGTGATGACTAGTATTTTTCTTGGTGAGAGAATACATAAGGTTGTTTTGAGTGGACGCTTTGAAATATCCTAATGGATGTATCATGCCTTCATTTTAAGTATGAACATGAAGAAGGAAAGAATTAAGAAATTCTACCTGATGTGCTGTGTGGCTGATGTGAGCGTGCAAAGGTTGGTATTTGTAAAGTTTGTTTAAGATATGATATGCCATATGAATGGTATCTCGATGAGAACCTGCTATGAGGTTCTTGGGATTTGAAATAAAAGGCAATTGGAAGGCAATGAGATGGGTCCTCTTTGAGTTTAAAGTAGCATAATATTCCTTGTGTATCTAAGACATAATGAAATGTAAGGAAAAGAGAAAGAGGAGACAGGAAAAGAAGGTGCAATGTTTACGAGGTCATATGCACATCTGAGACAAAATGCATGAGCTTTTAGAAGAATTAATAAGGGGCTGGATGTTATCAGCTAGGTCTTATCATCCAAGGTTTAGTGAGTTTGACTGACATTCTGAATCCAATCGAAATAAACCTTCACCTTTCAAAATCAGTATCACAAATAGTATCACACTTCATTTTTGGTATAGCTGATAATACTATCAAGGAAAGACCAATGACAATTATAATAAAAGAACTTGAACTTGTTCTGTACCACCTAGATCTTGTCTGAAGCACATTGTGAGTGGCTCCAAATACTGGTGGAAAACTTTCCTTTACTCTGATTTGGCTTTACCTGTTTTACTGTGTGATAATCTCAATTAGCAGTTTAGTGTGTTTCACAATCACCATATTCAGTTTGGAAAAGGAGAGGAAAGGAGAGGAGCAATTCTAGGAGGTGAATGGAGAGGATGACTGGAAGTTTATAACAGAATGCAAAAATTGAAAGCTAAACCACAGTAGCCTTAAATCAGGGAAAAAGAAGGCTTGCATAAAGGACCCTATAGAGTATATCAATTTTAGTGCCTTAGTTTAGGTAAATAAATGAGAGTTCTTTCTAAGTTGTGGAAGATGTGGATATTTTAAATAAACACATGACTTTAATGCTGTTAAAGAGAAGGAGAGGCAGTTTGCCAAGAAAATTAAAAGCTTGAACTACTTACTGTACAAAAGCAATGTGGGTTTTAATTCCTTCGCATTTGAACTGAGATATACGTTGTCCCTTGTAACTCACACTATACCTGTTGAAGGCATCTTTTATCTGGCTGCTTTTTAAAATGCTATGTGGTCTTGGACAACCTCTAATTGTACCTTTACAGGACAAGAAAGCATTATAGATGGCCAAAGAAAACTAAAACCCAAGTTTATTTTAATCTACGAAAAAAAATTTTTGCTGTTATTCAAGCTGAATAGTCCCTTATGCTGAAGTTAATCTCACTGGAATCCTGGGAAGAAATCTTGCCTGCTTTGAAATCAGTGATAAAACTCTGCTGGATTTTAATGCAAGCTGAATTCCATGAGCATAAGCTACATGGAGCAAAGGGAAAAAAGGTTTAAAAGCATAATGAATAATGTTTGTTTCATAGGTGAAGTGAGATTCTGATTGGTAGTTTTCAAGTCTGCTCAATCATTTTGCCTTTATTTTTTTATTATTATTTTTCATTAATACCCTTGCATTTTTATAAAGATAATATCTTAAGGATTCTCAGTTGCATGCTCAAAATGTTATTGATAAAGGAAAAATCAGATGCCTGTTTCCACTAAACCTTCAACTTTGAACATTTGTCAAGACGCATCTCCAATATAACCCTAACATCTTTTCTTACTGTTTTCTGTGCAAAGAACAGAGGGACAAATAAGATGAGGAATTCTAAATTTGTGGTGAAGACCTACACTTTCTCTGAAAGAAGCATGCTTTCTAGACACTTCCACAGCAGATGAAATTATCTTCCAAAGACAACGTTTGCAAAGTTGGTCAAAAAGTGAAGGAGAAATCTTACCTTTTTTTTTTTTTTTTACTTTTTTTTTTACCTTCTTTTAATTAGAAAATGCTCCACAGAACACATCCTAGATTGTGAATTACATCCAGATGATTGCAACTTCTTGCCAGGAAGGAAATTTTTTAGGGAAAACAGTGACAGTTGAACTCTGTCTTTATGTGGCTGTTCACACATGGTAAAATAACATGGCTCACCCTGTCTCCATTATGAAATTGAACATGGTTTACCACAATAGAGTCAAGTTTTGCAAATTAGACCAATGAACTTTTGTCTGTATTCTTAACAAATACTGAGGTATCATTAGAACAAAGTAGATGTGGAATGTTGTTTATACAAGGAGGTTTCTCCAAATTTGAGCTGCTCATGAAGGAAAACAGGCTGTGCCAACACAACTTCTTCAAAACAATGAATTTAACTGTTATTTCAGAAACCCTAAACAGTAAGACACAGGAACATGGTTGAGACAGAACTGGTTTGTCTGAAAAATTAAATGTTGCAGAACGAATCGTTTGTCTTTGCTTCTGCAGGTTAGCTGTACATATGTATTTGAACAAGGCATTTTTCACTAAAGCTTGCTGGACTCAAATATAGAGGCAAGATTGCAGATAACCAACATGAAGAATCAGTAATTTTCAAAACACCAAAAAAAATGTAGAGAAAAAAATAAACAAAGAACAGTGTTAAAGGTAGGGAGAGCAATGCGATATTTATAGTTAGTACTGGTTTAAGACTAGAATAATGTCCTCTTTTCATGTAAGGAATTAAACCACACAGTTTACTGTTCTGTAAATGTCCAGTGTGCTATTTTCCACTAAAACATTTAACTTGAACTGCAG
This sequence comes from Falco punctatus, assembly GCF_963210335.1. Classification (NCBI taxonomy): domain Eukaryota; kingdom Metazoa; phylum Chordata; class Aves; order Falconiformes; family Falconidae; genus Falco; species Falco punctatus. Next base: position 5,059,725 of record NC_137587.1, read on the forward strand.
TTATGTAGGTCAGATTATGTCCCAGAATTCATTTAGCTCTAGTCCTCTTTACTGAATCAGCAGATAATTGTGCTATCGGAGGCAGTAAGTTTCTGTCTCCAGAGGAATAAAAGTAAAGCAGAGTATTTAATAAAAGACAAATATAGTGACATCCAGATTTGAGACCATGATAGTAAGCAAGAACTTCAGACACAGAATGTAGAAACGTGTCAGGCTTATCAGTACGGACAACAAAATATATAAAATTAGTTGATTACTAGTGTCATATATTCTGGACTCCATTAACTTCTTTCTTGAATCTCCTCATGTGTACTGAAATTTAAATTGTTGTTCAATAGTGTAACATGTTAATTGTAAAGTCAAGAATCACTAACTATGATGATGTATGTGTAGACACAATGTCATGGTATCCCAAGCTAAATCATGAAAAGCTTGGCTTCTAATACTGTATGTGTGTATTACAGTAGATATGTTTTGTACTTCAATACTTTAATATTTACATGAGATAAGCCTATTGGGTAAGTTCTAAATAACAATTTTTAAGTTCACAGTTCATTCTAGAGATAATAAATATAAATAAATCAGTACAAAATCATCATTTCAAGCAGTAATCTGAGAATGAAGCCAACTAAGATTCTGTATGCTTAACAGTAGAAATTTTCAGTAGCCTAAATCACAGAACTATACGTTCATTCCTATAGAGATAAGAAATATCTGATAACACACTGCCCAAAGGATTTCTAAGAGTAACAGGATAGACTTATCTATAGTCAGGGTTCCTTTCATCTCCGAAATGGTTTAAGAAATAGGCTACTGGATAATGCATCTGAGCAATCCATTGAAAGCAAACAGCAAAGTAACGAACACAAACATACAAACGCCACAGTCTAGTAGCTTAGTCATGACTAACTATAGATGAGTTGTGACACTGCTATGACTATAGCATGGAATTCTCCATGAGAAATCTTTGTTCATTTAAAAACACCATAACATGATAAAAAGCTAACAATGTGATACCTCTACAGAAACATGTATTTGCCTGGGTAGGGAAAATCTATTTACTATTTTTGATATTAGCAAGTCAGATGCTATCTTAACCATGCTTTCCATACATTCACAGGAAGAGAGATTCAGTTATATGTTTCCAATTACATAAACTCTGTCTTTCAGAAATATGGATGCCTGCATTTTAATAAATGCCATAATAACAGGGGTATCCATTCTGCATTGATATGGTCAGTATATGTAAGCTTTTGCTGAGCTTTTCTTTCATCTTTATTGATGTTTTAGCATGTCAGAAATAAGATAAAAAATAGCCTCTAGCTAAAGGAATTTCTGTTCTTTTCCACCATAGCATCACTTCAGATCAATTTTAGCTTTTCTCCATATCAGCCTCATTAGACAGAATCAGTTTCTGTGTTCAGACTCCTGGAAACAGAACATTTAATGACCCGAGTGAGCCAAAAGGTATTACATACATTTGTACTAGGGAACCAGGTGGTGCTAAGGAGCACTATGATGAGCTAGAGGAAATAATCTTGAAATATAATACAGGTTTTTTCCAAGCCTCTGTTAAATGGCTATCATCTTGCACCACATAAAGTATGTTTTCCTGAGGTAAAGTCAATGAACTCAGTGGAGCAGGATGAAGTCCATTTCTCACTGTCTTTCCACTTTGCCTTAGCTTCTTCCCCTTCAGTTGAAAGGAAAATCCCACCCCCACCCCCAGCCCACAAATACAGTAAAAATTAATGCAATGTAGTTCTATAGAAATGACTATATGAATCCATAAATTCTGAATCTAATAGAAAAATTGATTTTATTCTCACTTCCCCCCCCCCTCCCATTTTGTAACACTATAAAAGGAATTTTCTTTTTCTTTGTTTGTTTAAATGCTGTAAAATAATTTCCAGAGCTTCTGCAAAAGAGGGGTATTGGTAAGGGGTAGGGTGGGAGCAGAACAACAAGCAGTACAGCAAAACTTGGAAACTTTCCACTTTTTATCAACTCTCTATTATGCATTCAAAGATAAATGGGTATTGGTCAGTGAGTGACCTATCTTCCATTCCTGTTCTGATGTTACCACAAGGGACTGTGGAGCATATTTCTTTTGTTCATTGTTTTTTTTTTGTTTGTTTGTTTTGTTGGGGTTTTTTTTGTTTTTTCCCCCTAATGAAGCTTCTCTGCAGGAATTAAGAAGACAACAGACTATCTGGGAGCTAAATGACCTTTACAAGCTTTTAAGATAAACCTTTGAGAAACAGATGAAAATATATAAAAAAATAAGAAACTCAAGCAAAAACATTTCCCAGATGATTAAAAAAATGAACATAGTTACCACATTGATAGTGTTATGAGAAAGAGCATCTAGATCATAAAGAAGACAGATGGGCTTGAAACATGGAATAAGAAACAGATGGAGATAAAGATTTGCACATGTAAGTGAAGGAAACTTTTCTTTCTTTAATGTTTCGTCAGAACAAGGGTCTCCATTAACAAATCTTTTACGGGGTGAGAGGACTCGGAGATTTTTTTTAAAAAAAATAAAAGGCGGCGAGAAAGATAATGTCCAGCTTTGAACTGATGGTGTCTTTTAGTGACAGAAACCCCAGCATCTTAAAAGTTAATATCCTTCTGATGACTGTTTCTTATAATTAGCAAATTTAGAGAGGGGAGCTGATAGTCTTAGATATTGAAACCTTTTAGTCAGATTCTGAAGAAAGGGGTTGCAAAGTCGGTGTGAGTATCTACTGACTTTTGCTCTGAGTTTTTATCAACCCTGACAGGAAATTAAGTCCTAAAACAATGAGTGGGGATTTGGGTTTTCATGGTCCAGACACTCTCTTGGGAAATTGTCAAATAGTTCCTATTATGCAGGTAATATTTAAGATCCAATCACCTCTTTATGTTTCTCTTCTAAATATTGGCACTGAGCTGTCTGACATCAGAACTATTATCATAGTAGCCCTTGGAAGGGCTAAAGATGCAGATACACTTAAGGAAGTGGACATCTGTTTACAGCAGCTATCTCAGATGACAGTTTGTTTCCTGACTCGAGCACGTCTTTCCACAGGCATCAGCCTCCCTCCCGATTTTACAGATCTTTGCTGCTTTTTGCTTACCAGCCCACATTGAATGTTGTAACCATTTCTGATAGGTAAATCAGGACTTTTTTTAAGAGCTGGCTTTTTTTTCTTCTCTTCTTCCCTCCTCCTTTCTTTATTTCTTTTGGCTTAATCACATTATGAGATCAGAATATGCAGGAGATTGCCAGGGTGCTCTTTTCTGAAAGTTGGCTTTCTGTCCCTAGGGAAGCTTTCAGCATGTCTACATACAGGCGTGGACCCTGCCAGATGACATTAGCTGGCAGTCACAGCCATACACCCTGTCCCACATCAAAGACTAACAGATTCTATCATTAGGTTGGAAATTTAAGTAGCTCTCCTAATATCTCAGCAAAATGCTACAATGTGTGTTTTACTCGACTCTGTAATGCAAAGACAAAAAGCGAGATGACTAAGATAGCATTTGTTCTGTGCATCTGAGGTGTTCAAAACCAGAGGGCTAATACTAAGGCATACATTCTGCTTTTGGGTCTCTGCAATATTTATCTCTGGAACTCTTAAGTGTTGTCTGGACTTTTAGTCTGCACTTATGTCATGGTTTAACCCCAGCCAGCAACTAAGTACCACACAGCTGCTCATTCATTCCCCCCCACTCTGCTGGTGGGATGGGGAAGAGCATTGGAAAAAGGTAAAACCCATGGCCTGAGATAAGAACAGTTTAATAACTGAAATAAAGTAAAATATAATAATCCTAATCCTAATTGTAATGAAAAGGGAGACAACAAAATGAGAAATAAAGCTCACGGAAAAATAAGCAAAACAAAACCCAGCAAGTGATGCATAATGCAGTTGCTCACCACCCGCTGACGGGTGCCCAGCCAGACCCTGAGCACCAATGCACAGCCACCCCCAGCTGACTTCTCATTTCTACACTGAGCATGACATTCTGTGCTATGGAATGTCCCTTTGGCCAATTGGGGTCAGCTGTCCTGGCTGTGTCCCCTCCCAGCTTCTTGTGCCCCTCCAGCCTTCTCACTGGCAGGGCCTGAGAAGCTGAAAAGTCCTTGACTTAGTATAAAAACTACCTAGCAACAACTGAAAACGTCAGGGAGTTACCAATGCTATTCTCATCCTAAATCCAACACACAGCACTACATCAGCTACTAAGAAGAAGAATAACCCTATCACTGCCACCAGGACAACTTATTTCCAACTCCCTTCAGAAATTTTCTTCAAATCAGGAAATGTAGGCAACATAACAAAGGAATAATGATAGACCCTCGGATATCTGTCATCATTTCCAGGGATGGATTTAAAGTTTAGGACAGATTTTTCAATTGTAAGAAGTCAGTGATGAGTGCAGTTTTGGGATGCTGATAAACAGGAAAGCATATCACCTTCTCAAACAGTTGAGTAAAAATGAAGATAGTAGCATAAAACTCATTTTTCAGTCAAAAGGAGAAATAAAGGGAAATATTCATTCACTTTACCCATGTGCTAGCTGTGAACAGTAGTTATCTGGAATGGCAAATAACATACTGGTTCATCAATAGGAAATGAAGGATAGGTGCTGGTGCCCCAAACCTGCAACAGGCACTTATGTGATAAAGCTAGGATGCTCGATCTGTCCCTCTGGGTTCCCCTGGCAGGCAAGGAAAGCTCCTCACCTCCCCAATCCTCCTGAGCGTGGAAGCAGGGTCTTGTTATGTGTTGTATGGTCAAAACTGCAGGTTTGGTTTATTTGCCCTGATTCTGGAAGCTTAACCCCAAACCAGGACCTTGCCAGCAGCCTCATCATTTGCCTGCAGCCCTAGAAGTTTCTAAGACTTTTATTCCCTTTTTTTTAAATATTAACAATATGGAGGGTAGGATAAATAAAACACACCCTGCCACCATGCACTAAAAGCATGATTTATCTGTCTATCGTGTCTGTAGCTTTGCGCAGTTCTCTTAGTTCTTCTACAAGGGTTTGAACTCATCCAGCATGGCAAGCTGAAGCTCCATTTACTCCAGTCTTCAACTGCAGGTTATGTTTCATACTTCTGAATAAAACCCAAAGAAATATGAAAAAGGCATAATAGCAAATTAGTATGAATAGTACCTTTTCCAGTGGGAATTAACAATCCCACTGTCACAGATTAAGCAATAGAAAGGAATCACTGGACCCAGCCTTGAATTGGCTGCCACTTCTGGGATAAGTTATAACTCATGTTTCAAATTAGAAACAGAGAACATAACATTCAATTGCTCATAAAAGAATTATGTTACTGATGTTATGACATAATTAATAAAACTGGAATTTTAGCATGATCTCTGTGACTGTGACACTTTCTTTATCACAAAAATTGTCAGTTACAATTAGCACAATGGGATTAATATAGTGGATTCTCTTGAATTAGATATGTTCTTCAAAAAAATCTGGAAACAACTTCAGAAATTTTTGGCAGCCTCTTAGGAACTCATGAAGTTAATGACAAGGAAAGGTCAGCTAAGAGAGAGAAGTCAACTAAGTACCTACTTTCAGGAGAAGAAACTTTGTTGTGACTCATTATGACAAAGACCAGTCAAACAGACATCACAAAACAGCCAGTGGTACGTATTCAGACACGGATCCCAACATTGCCAAAATGCTGCTGATTTGAATGCAATCAGTTCCTCAGAGCCAGAGCAGCCAGAGTTCAAGCTACAAGCTGTATGTTCAGGTGATTTCAGCTTTACAGTTAGAAGCTCAGTTTTCCTGCTTTTTCTTTGCATACTTCAACTAAAAGTAACTGGAAGCTTTTGTATCCTAGCTTTGCCTGTTTTATAACAGGATGTGTTTCTCTTACTTTTCACCAATGTGACACTGACACAAAAACAAAAGGGACAAAAGGAACTCAGAATGAGTGATGCCATCTCAGTAAGCTGGGGCTGTGAATTTAAGAGTTAATCTTGCAAGTGAAGCTAGAATTTGATATTCTAATCTATATCTAATCTTTCTAAGATTCCCAAAAATACTCAAATGAAAAGGTTAACATACAATTTTTTTCCCAGTAAATTCTTATTAATTATCTGCTATCAGCCAGCTGAGCTCCACATTAATCAAACATTACCAAAGAAGCGGCAGTGACTAATCACACCTTGGAACTGACATCAACTAACTCAGCTGGGTATGAGAAATGGTTAATTGCTCCAAATACTTCTAGGCACGGAAAAGCCTCTGAAAGTCTTTTCCAGAGGGGAACTCACAGAAAGTGCTATCATAAATACCCTTAATCATTCTCTGAAATGTACTAGCTTTCTTTCTGTTGGCTATATCTGTAGCTAAGGTAGATGTGGGTGTCAGCTCTCTGACACATCTATTATTCCCAAATACTGAGAGTATGAAATAACTCAATAGCAGTAACATAACAGTGGTTAATGTCATATGCTGGGTGAAATACATGCCTTGTTGTTGTGGAGATACTTCAGACAGAGAAGAACAGGTTAAAAAAAAAACCCACAAAACAAAACAAACTAAAATGCAGGGTTTTATAAACACTCAGAGCCACTCTGCTACTCCTTATGTGGAATTTCATGTACTACAAGATTTTATTATGCAATGAAACAAACACAGGACCATGTTCTACAAAACATAGTAAAAAAAATCCTGTATTTTAAGCTTCTGAGGTTTCCAGATAGTTGCCTACTTCCAAATAGGCTTCTGAAAATGTAAATTGTTTTGGAAACTATTAATATATTATATTCCTATTTTACATAAGAATTTCTATAAAAAAAAGAAATTATTATGTATGCTTGTGGTAGCAAGAATAAATGGACTATTCTAGTTAACAAAATCTCAGAGATTAGACACTTCTGATTGGGTCAACATACCTATTATTGAGGTCATCAAAGGGGATTTTCCTGGTCTATTTTGTTCCATTCATTGAAATGGAACATTACAAAAACTTTTCATTGACTTAATTTTTTCCTTGAAATAAATTTTATTCTAGAAATTAAGACACCTTATGCCCTGTTTTTGAATTAAAATTTTAAAAGCTTAAATATTTTGGTTATGAGAAGTGTAGTCCAGGATGTCAGCATCATTGCAGCTTTATGACCTAATTTCAATAAATTCAGCAATTTGCTTAAATAGGAAAAAGGGCAGAACAGTAATAATGAATATAGCTTGATCCACAAAAAGTGTAGATAAGATTATCTTTCATGAAATAGAGTTGATCTTTTTGAATTGCTGAGTTTCCAGATCCAGACCTACCTAGTCTACAAACAGCACACAGAGCAATCAGGCTCCTAAGCCCACATCTAGTCCAGATAGTGCATCTGTCAGACGCCTGAAGGCACGATGGCCTCTGGCTGCTGCTTCAGAATGTGCAGGATTCCAGGGGCATATCTGTCACCTCCAAAACCACATGTTGGGCACACCATACCAAACAAAGCAGACATACATGCAGGTGTTTAAGCAACAGATTCCCTTTCAAGATGACAGGATTTCACCAGCCCTCACCTGGAATTTATATTAAGTTTCACAAAACGTACAGGGGTACCCAGTGCTGTCATTGTAGCTTCTGAAGTGTATGATTTTGCAAGTCATCATAATTAAATATATAATCTTGCCATTTTTATCTTCAATATTACATGTATGTTACTGGCTGACATGACTAAACTAAGCACGGCTATGGAAATACATTTTTGAATGTGACATTTCACTTGTGAATGATGATAGAGAAATAAAAAAACCCCAAAAAACCAAAACAAAACCAAATATGAACATTAGTAAGAAGATCAATATAATCCTTATATAAATGACTTGAGCCCATCTTTTCAAACTGCAGACACAATTCTCCATAATCAAGTTATGCAGACAAAAGCATTTGTGAGAACAAATTGCATCACATTAGTTTTATGGTAATCTGACGTGCAAAAGTCTTTGATTTTAAAGGTAGTTTAAGAATGCTCAAAAGGCAAGCTTTTGTATTATATTTGCATAGGGATTTGGGGATTAGATTTATTACAATAATATTGACAGTTTTAGTTGTTTGTATGCTCAGCTACATTTGGAGATATCTAAATAAACATTTGTTGCGTGGAAGATACCTGATGATGATGGTGATTAGTGTGTGTTACGGCTATAAAACATTTTCAATCCTCAGCCATAAAGGCCTTGCAAAGGTACTTTGTCATTGTGTTGCAACTCTTAAGGATCAGAAGGGAAAACATAAACTGATATATATATACGTATGTACCTACTCAAGAGACTGTTACTGGCATAGAAAAACCATTTCCCCTAAAAGATGAATGTGTTATTTCATCTTCAGTGTAGCTTCCTTGCTACAACTTTTTGGATAGAAACTTTCTGGATTCAAAGCAAATCTTTGCATAGGGAACTGCATGCCTGCTAATCTTGAGGGGACTCATGTTCAAAGGAGAGAACAATAATCTACATTCAAAATAAAAGCTTATCCTAAAAAATCACATAGAAGAGAGTCTTGATTTTTTCCTAAATTTCCCTGTAATACTAAATATCTCTGAATGATGAGAAGATCAAATTATCAAAAGATAAGATAAAAAAGAGGATCAATGAATAGGGACACAGATACATATACGCTGAAGGAAATGTGGATGAGGTGTTTGTCTTCCCAAAGAAATTACTCAAGGGAGGGGAAAAAGTGTAGTTTCTAAAAACAGACAATTGAAAAGGGTAAATGTGTTAGAATTTATTATTTTCTTTTTCACCCTTCTTTTCCTACTTAGGAGTTTTTGCAGACCCCAAGGAAAATGAAATCCTCAGCTCCCACATGCTACTGTGAAAACATAGCTGTATACTAGTAAACACTGCAGGGGTTTTTGCTGGACTTATTCCAGCAGATAGCTCTAAGCACATCTGAGTGTAACCATTTGTACTCTTTTAAATTTTTTTCTTTACATGGGTAAGTTAGCATGGTAACATGCAAATAGAAGAGCAAGCAAAATCAAACTCTGATTTCAGCTGAAGTTTCAAAATCAAAGGAATAAAATCCAGCTAATGCAAATTGCCACTATATCAGTTAATTTTCTTACCAAGGCAGCAAAACAGCTGGATATTTCTTCTGAAAAATAATCATCCACCATGTCATCTGGGGGAGTGGAAGACTTTCAGAACAGAATTCATGCCATTTTGAAAGAGCACATCCTAGTTCCTGAAAAATAAACAAAAGAAAAGCCTTCAACAATCAAAATCTCAATTCTCTTCCTTCAGAAAAAGACTGTTAATTTTCTAATACATAATGATGCAATTCCAGTTCTCATCCTGGTTTTTAAAATTCAACAACATAAAAAAGAAATTACATTTGAATATATGTTTATAGTTGGGTCAAGGGAAAAAGGATGGATGTTGTCTTTACAATAGACACCTCCCCCAATAAAAGACAAAACATAGCAAGGGCAAGTAATGACAGAATCAGGCAAACAGAATGTTCTTGAAAGAAAAGGATACGGGTTTGGATGTTACTATTATGAAGTATTTATTAATAAATGAAATAAGCAATACCTACCATTTTTAGTTATGAAAATTGTTTTATTTTCGAACACTGGGATGCTGTGGTTAAAGTGGTCACCGTATTTTAGATGAAGAATGTTGACTTGGTAACATGTAGTAATTCAATTCCTTTCAACTATTTTTATATGCAGAAAATTCAGACTTATTTTGAGATTACCTTCAGATAAAAAGCCTCATAAGCTACCTTTGCTCCGCCTACATTGCTAATTGTAGCTGAAATCAAAGCCATAAATACATGACAGCAGAAGGCCTGGTTCTCTAACATTTTATTAAGTTTGTTCTTTGGGAATCAGCTTTAGATTGGTGGGACAATTGTTCATTAATTTATTTGCCCAAAGTACAGCTTAAAAAACATTGCAGAAATGATGTGTGACTCTCAAAGACCATCTAGGGCTGAAGGAAATTCTTTCAAGAGTCCTGTACTTAGGGGATTGTTACATGTTTGAGTTTTATAAGAGTAAAGTCAATCTAAGCATAAACAGATTCAAAATACTTAATAACTAGTCACAGAATCATAGAATCACAGAGTATTTTGGGTTGGAAGGGATTTTAAAGTCCATCTAGTTCCCCCCTACTGCCATGGGGCCAACCTTCCACAGCCCAGGTTGCCCCCAGCCCCGTCCAGCCTGGCCTGGGACACTGCCAGGGATGGGGCACCCACCGCTGCTCTGGGCAGCCTCTGCCAGTGCCTCGCCACCCTCACAGGGAAGAATTTCTTTGTAATATCTAAGAGTCAAGGCGTTTTCAGCATTTGGAGGCATCATTGACAATATTTCCTCATTCCTGTCCCAAGCTGAGAGACTGAGAATCCTTTAGACTGCTATACATGAAAGAATTTTCATCAATACTTGTGCAAAGAAAATGACAAGTAAGCCACTGAGAGATCTAACAATAGATGATGTCACATATTTATCATTTACAGTTACTATATTTATTCTGATTCCAGGAGTTAGACAGATTTCTGTTAATTACAAAGAACGTTATTGGAGCTTGACTATTTTCTTTATCTGTATAATCTGAACATAGAATAAAAAAATAGAAGAGGGAACTACTTGTTACTCTGAAACTAACTCAGAAGGTTTTACTGTGTGAAAAAGTCATGAAAACTGGTTTAGGGTGAGGTTATGTGTTTGTTTTTTTTTTCTTTCCAAACGAATTCATTATTCTGTCAGATACAGACTTAGCCTTTAAGGAATTACTTCATAAACTTAATTAAATACATTAATCCTTTAAAAGACAAATTAATGTTCTAAGTGATTGGTACAGCCAAGAGACTTGAACAATAAATTCTGCTAAGCAGGTGTATTCCATCTTTTTTTTTTTTCCCCTTCTCTCTTTGTCCCTTTTTAATTATCTTGCTTTGATTCATGTTTTCTGTATCATTTAAAATACAGGAAATGTTGATAAATTGGAAAAAACTAGCTTTGATTATAGTTTCTGGGATTAAATAAAAAAGAGCCATTTTGGGGGGGACAACTGTAATGATTTGACATATTTGAAATATTAGTTGCTTCATTTAGTAAACTTTTTTTTATTACAAAATGGAATAGAGACTGGAAAAGTCAGAATATTTTCATTTTAGAGGATGTGTTTGAAAAATCTCAACTGGGATTCAGTTTTATTCTAACTTTAAAAAGAGAGAATGAGAGAGAGAGGAAGAGACAGAGGAGGAGGGAGGGAGAGAGGAAGGAAGGAAGCAACAGAGGAAAATAAGGAAAGCTAAAGAAAGCAAGCAAAACAAAGCAAGAAATCAGGAAAGCAAGCAAACAAGCAAGAAAAGAGAGAGATATGTAAAAACTATATGACAAATCTATGGCAATCAGGAAGAATAATTTGGGAAAGGAATTACGCACACTTCTACGGCATCACAAGAAATTAGGATTTCAGTAGGGCTGAATGGTCAGATGAAGTATTTTTAGGTTCTAAGTAACCTTTGCAGTGATGCCAACCTTAACCAAATTGTTTGAATTTTTCAAGAACATCAAATTCAGTCAGCTAAATACTAAAAATGTTATATAAAAATCCACACACTGAAAAGATTTTGAAGTATTGTCTTCTTCCTTTGGGCAAGTAAATCAACAGTTGCTGTTGGCTGCAACAGCATACTTCGTTATCTATTTAGCCTGACGAGCCGTCTGAGATTACTGAAATTTCATTATTCTCTGTGACATTCAGCTTTTCAGCTTTCCATTTTCATGGATTTAAGCCTAATTTTTCAGCTAATAAGTAGAGGGTGATGTGAATATCTTTATCAGCTACAGTGTTTTAGAAATAATTTGTATTAGCAGGTTATCTGGTATGCTGTTGTCCTACTCAAAAGTGGCACAATTCTGGAGAAAACAGGGTGGTTTTGTTGGGAATAGATCATTATCCACATAAATGAATCTCTGTCACTTCAAGCCACTTAGTAAGAGAAAATCAGATTGCAAACTGTTTGTTTTTTTTTAAAATTTCATGTTAAATTTCTAAAATTTATCATTTGATGTTTTAGAAAGTTTTAAAGATGTGAGAAGAACGACTAACATTTTTTTTCATTTTTAGTTCATTTCCATACTTGAACATTAAAAAACAAGCAAGGGAAGAAAAGGAAGAACTTTAAAACAGTGATATTAGCAATACCAAATAGATAAAAAGTTGTTACATTTTTCTCTCTGGGTAGATCCTTCAGGATGTCTTTTTCAAACTTCTTTCTGAAACCATGAAGAATACAAACTAGCATTTAAAAGCAAAATAAAAGAGTCTAAAGGCTTCTCAGATTCTTTGTGTCTACCTGGAACATGTCTCACTTCTCATTTAGCAAATACCAGTAGAAAGAAAAATGGAAGCTGATGTAACTCATTTTTTAGATCCTGGACCAGTGCTCAGACTAGTTGTTTGAGAAGCTGATTCAGATTCTGAGATTTCTGTGATCGTAGTGACATCTCCTTGAAGCAGCCTAAAGGACAGGCTGTGGGGAATCTCCCCCTCCTTTTGAAGGTATCACAGTATTTAAGATTCATACAACCAAAGTAGGAATAAGAGGAAATATAATTTTGTAACTGATAAATCTGCCTCACAGAAAATGGTAGGTATGAAACACCGTTTTGTATACCTATTTATGACTACTTTTATGCAGAAAAATACATATGCATATGTTCATTTACAAGTTCATACTTCTACAGCTTTTAGATGGAGAGAGGCTAATAAGAAAATTTAAAAAAAATAATAATTTATCCTTGAAAGTGTTGTATTAGTTATAAGATACTTCCATTTTCCATGAAGGTAGAGATTGAAGGAAGTTTGCATTTGTCCCTCAGCCTCCATCAATAAACACAGTTGTACAAATGCTTTAACAACTTAATAATTGCCAGGGTATATTAACGGGTGGATAGTGTTTTGATTTATGATTTGGAGGCCCCTTCTCTGTTCTGGCCTTCAGGAAGATTGAGGTGTCTCCCATGTTCCCTCAGTGAGTCGATGACTGCTTATTCATTCCCTTGATTAGAAGGCTGCCCTGAAGCTGAACACAAGAGGCTGCTATAAGAAATGCAAGACCCATATGCTTTGTTTTGCTTTCTGGATTTAGTGCTAAACATTAAAAGGAATTGGAGATTGATTTTTGTGCAGGGAGCAGTGCCAGATAAAACAAGCAAGTGAACGGCCTTCTTCATAGAAACAAGCTCTGTTAGTATGAGATGCCAGAGACGCAGCTGAGGTTTAACATTGCTGCTATTGACCTGCTGGGAGGGTTGCTTTGTTTTGTTTTTGTTTTTTTTTTTAATGTCTTATCAGCTGATGAGTTGACACCTGAGATCTCTTTTTATTTTAGCTCCCAGAGTAGCCATTTTGGTAATGGAAATGATTATGGTGAATTACCTTTATGCAACTAATGATCATATTCCCTTTTTCAAACACTGAGGGAGGAATACTCAACCATCCAACCGTATTTGGCTCCTGCAGCACCATTGCTAAAGGGACACATGCACGCACAGGTGGGTGAGAGAATTAACTTGTTAATACAGTAACAATGTCATATTCCTTTCTTCCTGTTCCTTCCTGGTCTCACAACCTGATGATGTAGAGGTACATCACAAATGGATTTCTCTCAGCTTGCCTCCTCCCTCCGCTCCTGTTGCGGGATGCCTTTTTTGTCTGGCAGAGCCAGAAAGTGGTTTCAGTAGCAACTGACAAATTGGCCAATAATGTGGGTAGTAAATGCATTTCTCTACACTGCAATTTACATGTCAAGTTTGAAAAGACTCTTCTCCTGTGCACCGGGACTTAGAAGAACATCAAATAACACTTGCTAATGGAATCTCTGCTCAAATGAAGCCAAAATTGATAGATCGATAAGCAAAACTATTGTCTTCTAGATACTAGTTTGAAGAGGATGTTTATAGTTTTTGAACCTGAACAAATGAATTGTTCTTTATAATAAAGGACTGGACCTTTACCAAAAATTCTTTAGCATGGTACATTCAGGACAGCTTATTCTGCTGAAGTAACTAGGATACGTGGAGATTTAGTGACAGAGTGGCTTTGAGAAAGAATTACAAGCTTCCAAAATTGCTTGCAAAATAAGGACAGATGCTAACCAGCTAAAAAGATTATTTTTTAATTTTTTTTTACAAGTGAGAAAAAAAGAGCTAATGAAAGGCAATTTATGTAATGACAGTGCTTTAAGGAAAAGAAAAGCAGGACTGACTTCCACTGAGCTTTCAAAAGTGAGCCTGTGTAATTTGTAAATTGCCAGTGTGCAGGTACAAATCAGGACTGTGTTCCCTATGTAGCTACATAAACGCAGAGATCCTAATTGGGTCTTGGAGTTTACATGGTCAGTAGTAAAAATCTGCATATAACTCATTCAGATGTCTCTCTTCGATGGTTCTCCAGCAAGACATAGTGCATTCTGAAGTAATTTTCCCCATATTTATTCTTTTACTTACAGATATGGCAGTGTTTCAATGAGCAGTTGACCTTTTTCTTTGAACACTCCACATTCAACGAGAAGGCTTTCTCAGACTCTTTCTGACTTCCTCAGATCTTCCAGCTCAAACAGCCTTTTTTTTTCTTCTTTTTTTTTTCTTCATGTATAAATGCATTGACAGTTGTTACAGAAGGAAAGATGGCATTTAATATAAAATTTTAGGAGATTATTTCAAATATACTAAGGCCTGCTTTCTTCCTTCTTGGACTGGAAGCACAGCATTTCTTACAAAATAATGGATCTAAAAGGAACTCATCCATTATATCAGGTGTATAAAGTAATTCTAGAAATAAGGACTTCAAATTAATATTTTACAGAAATTATTCTAGCAGAATAACATTTCCATATCTGACTACTACAGTACTTCCCCTTTCACAAAGAGATTTATAGAATTAAAGATTTTCTATGTACGGGGAAATCAACCAACACAAATTATGACTGTCTGCTATGAAGGCTATTAGATTCTTCACTGAAGTTAATGCCTCTCTTCGTTTAGACAGAAAGATCCATAAGTTTTGATCATGCTTTCTTTAATTCACTGCAATGATTCTGGCCTAATGTTTGCGTTAGTTAAAATGTTCCTGGATCAATTAGGAACAGAACTCCTGACTAACAAGTTTTTGAGCAATAGTTCGATCATAGCATAGAAAGGACTGAATGAGCATGTGTTAATTTTAAAGTTTTGGTATTTGTACTCATCATTGTTCCCATGGTATGTGGGCATCTTCTTTACAAAGTAGACTGGAAACACTGTATTGCAAGGGTATATCACAGGAATGCTCAATGTATTTCTTTTGTTTCTAGAAAGCACTACCTTCAATGAAAGAACACATTCTTTGAAGCATCCCTCCAGTCTTTCAGTTTCTTTTAACTTCTCAGAGGAGAGATGTTTCAGGGAATGTAAGACACAAGCCAAAGACAGATTAAAAATCGGATGCTGGACCCCAGTTGTGGGTGTACACGTGGTGCACAGAAAGTAAGGATTATGCAAGGAAATGGGATGGATAGCAGGAATAGGGAAGTAGAAGAAAGTATAGTTTTGGGAGAGTTTTAGAAGGTAAAAAGCCATTTATGTGCTGGGACTTAGTGCTCATATTAGTGACATCTTCTAATAAAACTACAAATGGAAATTCTACTTTCAGACCACTGCTTCTGATAACTTTGAAATAAAGACACATCAGCATTTTGTAGAATGCACAATAAGTTGTTCAATTCATTGTTCGAAAATTCTAGGCTGAGTTCTGCTCTGCAATGATTTAATTCATGTGTTTTACAGCATAAGCATTTGTAAATCAGGTCTTTTCCCTCATGAACTTAGAGCAGTTTATCTGGATCTGCTTTCTAGCTAAGCAGGGCCATGTCTGACTTTCTGGAGTGCTTTGTTTTTTTCTGCACTGGAAACATATCTCCTAAATATTTCAGTACTTTTTTTAAAGTCTTTTCCTATTACAAAAAAACCTATGAACCATGTTGCAGGCAAAGAAGTTATCGCTATTCCTTTCAAGAAAATAAACTTCCAAATTCATGAGATATTGCTGATAAGTCTGCTTATTAGTTCATTGAGCTCTTGGCCTCTAAATTAGAAATAGAACAGGGCTGACAATCAGAAGCAATTGGTGATTGAGTTTCAGCACTAATAATCTTCCCTCCCCCCCGCCCCACCTTAGCAAAGGAAAAGATTTTCAGTCCTTTTCCACTTATACAAAAATAACTCTAAAAAAGCACCAAACCCCAAAGAATGTATCAAAACTGTTTACTGGTGTTGTCAGAAAGACTTCAGCCATGAACACTCTTTTCCTGACTCCACAGAAAATTTAAGATAAAACTAAGTTGCATGAATTGATGCCAAAACAGCACAGAGTAACTGCTCAGAGACAAATTTTATCTTTAAGCAGCAAAGGTATTTATTTCATGCAATGCTGGGGAGCTAGCCGATTCGCACCGAACAAACTACCTCCCAAGTTTTCAGTGAAAAGTTAGGTGATTTATACAGTTTTCACGAGAGGTTACAACATCTTCACATACTTATTCATTTGATTTTGACACCCAATCATTCCATTCATAATAGGTGGGATCTAGGTGGAATAGACCTTTCAGTTTTCTTTACTCAACGATTTCCTGACTCATGGTCTCCTTATCTCCTTCAGGTGCCCAAGTTATCTTTTCTAATTATTCAGAGTACATTTCTTTCTCAAACAGCATCACCCAGATTCATTGTACCAAACTCATCCTGACTAATCTTTTTTTCTTTTTTTTTTCTTTTTTTTTCTTTTTTTTCTTTTTTTTTTTTTTTAAGACCTTGTTCTGTTTCAGAATTGAGCAGTACCAGATATTTGGTTTTTTGCCTCTATTCATCAATAACCGGAAGGGACTTTGTTCCCAACACTGATTTAACATCCTTCATGCTCATTAAATACAAGAACTCTGTATTCAGGAACTCATCATTATCTTCATCACTAGTAAATGCAAGCTGCTAAAAAAATGGCACGAGATTATTTTGCTACCTTTTCAAACCCATCTTCGAGAAAACTCCACCTCAGGACACTTCTTGTTGATTCTTTCAAAGGAAATCAACATGTGTCTTCATATCTTTGTTTAAACAGCTGCCGATAACAAGATAAAGGTCTGATAAGGAGAGGGGAAAAGGAAATATGAGTCAAAGCCTTTGACCCTTAGGATGCTGCTTCAAATTCAGCCTCGGATAGTACTGACTGAAAGTCATTATCTCCTAATGACCGTTCAGCTTATGTAAACTTGGTTGTATGCATCTCAGTCTGAATTCCTGGTAAGGAACACCCACAGTAGAATTAAGCCCCAAATGCATCTTCTACAAAGGTCAAATGCATAACAAATCATGGAGATAAAAATCCACTGTCAACCATAAAACCACGTTTTTCACCAATGATTTGGAACAATGCTGAAGAAAATAGGGTAAAACTGCAAAGGAAGGATAACACGTGGCCTGTTGTAAAACGGGATGTAGCAAAAATAGCACTGTGGTAATTCAGTGTCTAGATTGTCAGTGCAGTATCTTACATTAATATTATTCAGATTTTTTTTTGTATATGAAAGAATCGATGAGTTTTTTAACTCGGCTTCTTTTCTCTTCTATCTGTGTAAGACAAATCACTCTCTAAGTATGATAAACCAGTGACTGTTTTTTTCAAATGTATTACTAAATACTGTTCAAAATAATAATCTAGCTTTCTAGAGAAATTTTTTAAACTATTTTATTCCTGTACAGCAAAACACAGCTTTTCTTATGAAGTTAACGTGGGTCATCACTCCCACTAAACTTGGAGTAGCCCCCTTTTAACAATCACTTCATCGTGGTCTTCAAACATGTGATGACAAACAAATATGAAATTCCAGATGGCTATATCTTAAAAAAATCAAGCCGTTCAATCAAGATGAGAGGGACTGATTCCACAGTACTTTTCGCCTTCAGCTATTAACTGTACACCTGAACTGGAGAGCTCAAATAACTATTGGGCTGTCTGAGGAAATTAGAAGGTAACGGCTATAGATGGGAATAGGTGATGTAATGTTTTCTTCTGCAATTACGTGTTTATTGTCCTATTTGCATCCAAAAGCTCTGCTAAACAGCAGGGAAGAAATCCA
The DNA here is from genome assembly GCF_963210335.1 of Falco punctatus. Classification (NCBI taxonomy): domain Eukaryota; kingdom Metazoa; phylum Chordata; class Aves; order Falconiformes; family Falconidae; genus Falco; species Falco punctatus. The sequence continues at coordinate 5,077,891 of NC_137587.1, forward strand.
CAAGCTTATTCATGCTAAATCTCACAATTGTTCTCCAAATCCAAAGTGCAGATCCTAATCCTGCACTTTCAAAACTTTACAAAGTAAGTACCATCTCTGTCTTTGATGATCACCAGTGAAAGCTACTGCATGGTTTCCTGAGTGTTCTTTTGTTTCTTTTCTTTTGTTCCTTAATGATTATTCACAACTCTTGTCAAGGTACATCTTCACTTAGCTACTATGTTATTTTCTGGGAAGAGGGAGACAGGAGAAATGCCCCCCACCCCCCCTTATTTTTCTTTCCTCTTTTTTTTTTTTTTTTTTTTTTCTTTTTACTCCCCCACCCCTTTTCTTTTTTTTTTTTCCCCTGGGCTTCTTGAATATATAGTGTTATATAGAGCATAATATCCTGAGAAATAACTCCCAGTCTTAAGAAATAGAGTTTTATAAGAAACAAGGGAGATGAGGAGAGCATTATATGGCTGTTGGAATTACAGCCTAGCCTGTTAAAAGCAAAGTGATGTTCTTGAACTCATAACTAAAACGACTTTACAGTCTTTTAGCACCTTTCCTTCTGGAACTTTAGTCATTCCACACATCCACTAGCAGGGTCTATTAAGTCCATTGTACGCAGGTAAATGGAAATACACAATGGACTCTTTTTTTCTTTCTTTTATTTTTTTTTTTCTTTTTTTTTTTTTCTTTTTCTTTCTTTCAGATTGATTGATGAATCAATGTGGGCTCCAAGAACAGCTCTGAAATCCTGATTGAAACCTTTATTCTAATTATTATATGGCGCTATTTCCCACCTGCAGTCAAAGTTCAAGACTTTCAAAAGTGTTATCTTTGTGCATCATAAAGTTAATTCAATCAAAGCTGATGATGCTCACTACTGCCAAGACTTAGCTCATCTATTACACTGGGGACTTTTCAAGTGTTTCATCGATATTCCATTATGTTTCTTGTTCTTCTAAATACTTGCGTGTTGCTTGGCCTTCTTTCTTCCCTACCTTCCTTCTCCATCCTATGGAAATAACTGTTTATCTGTATGACAGATTTTTCCTGTAGGATGCCATAAGCTGTCTCCTTAAGCAGCTGAGCTATGGATAATGTAGCTAAAGAAACCCAATGATTGCATTTTCTAGGTTCAGAGGTAGCTCAGGGGTCTTAGCAACCCAGGAGGAGAGAGAGATGAGCTAACAGTGTTGTCCCTAGATTTCTGCTTGGTATTGCTACAAATGCTGCTGAGTTCAGGAATGCAGGATTTCTGCTGAATGACAGGAAAGAATGCACAGGAGTCAGTAGAGAGAGGTGCTGGCTAAGCAGTTAGTACTTCAGAAACACAAACCAAAAGGATTCATGATTTGAAATTAGTTGGTCAAGGCCAGTGGGAGTTCGTCACCAGAATTTCTTTCAGGGATTAATACCAGGCATACCGGGGATGAATATCAGCTAGGTTTCTGTGTCCTTGCACTATTTTTTTCCCCAAAAAAAGTTTATTTTGCAAAACAAACAAATGCTCACAGCTATTTCAAAAAGTTCATGGGACAAAAAGCTGTTTGATGATGATGATCAGTAGGAAAATGACATCTGACACATTGAAGAAAGGAGGAAAAAGCTGTATTTGGAAGGGTAAAAAGTTCATGCTCTTGAAGAATTCCAAGTTCCTGGTTTCCATTACATTTTTATTATTTTAATTTTTGACTGTAGCTGGACCGCTCATAACCTTCCCAGTTTGAAAGCTGAAGGAAAAGTTTCTAGCTGCAGTCAGACAGGAAACCCTTCTTCCCCAAGTTCAAGAATGCCTCATAAAAATATCAGGTCACAGATTAAAACAGAATGACTTGAAAATTCAAAAATAACAAGTCTTCGTTCAGTATGTCTGCTATTAAAAATAACTTTTAGCTTGCTTAAGATGGAAAGGAGACACACCAAGATAATATTATTCCTGTTCTCAAGTTCTCACTCTTTCTCTTTTTGAACTAAAGTGGAAAATTGACTTTTAAGTATTTATTAAAGACAACCAAAGCATGTCTAATGGACCTTTGTGGCTAGCCATACTAACTTGTAATGATTTCTATATATGAATGATTGAAAGTCCAAAGATTAATTCACAATTTAATTCTAATTGGTGACATTTTTTATATTTCTCTTTTTGTCATGTTATATTAGTATACCCCCTTACAAATTCTAGATGCCATCTCAAAGCTTCAGCCAAATCTGCAGCTAAGCTGCATTTGAACAAGGTTTACAAGAAGACTTGGAGATCACTGGGGCTGTGCATGTGGTTGAACACAGACCACAACTTTTACAGAAACAAGAAACATACTTTTCATGCAAAAATGCCACCCCAAAACAAACAAGTTCAGATTTTTAACAGAAAAAAATTCTCTATTAGAGCTGGTGAGTTGGTAACACTAGAAAATATATTTCCAATATATAATCTCACTTTCTGTTTACAGATTGTCCATTTTCACAAATATGTCCGTGGCTCAAGGACCGATGTTTTCTGTATTCCACCTTTAAAATTGTAATAGTTACGATTCAGTTATCTGAGCACTGTAACTTGCCCTCGAAGCCTCACGCCCTATTTTTTAAATTCCTGATTCAAATGAGATAACCTTCCTGCCTGAAACCAAATTCTATTCTATTACAAGAAAATATTTCATGGAACCTTTATTTTCTGGGATAGATTATTGTTGTTCTTGTAGTCTATGAATAAGTGCATAGCAGATGCAGCTCCAGTGGAATCTGAGCACTGAGACAGCCACCTCTGTCTTCATTCCTGCACATGTCAAAGATGCAGGGTGGTCCCTCAAACCTTGATATCTAAGTATCATGATAGTCTCCCAATGTGCTGCTAGTACTTCATCCCTAAGTATGGGACTTGGCAGCAGAGCATTCTGTCACTCAACTTCTTTTGCCTCAAAAAGTAGGACTTTTTTGTCCTTCTACTATTAATTTTCAGTACCGTTACACCACTGATGAAACTACTCTCTATCCAGTGCAACTCCATGACACCTCTGAAAGATCATCAAGAAATTATGAATCTGCAATTAGAATCTGAGAGTGCTACAACACTTTACGGAAACCTTCTGGACTCCATCACGCCTGGTGTAGGAGTGTAGCTTTGTTCATCTGACAACTAATAATTTCAAATAATTAGATAGGACTGAAAACACATCTGGTTGAAACCTCTTGTGTGTGTGTTACAAACACAGGTATATACGACTCTTCAAATCAGATTTTCCTGGGGTGTTACCAACCATAATAATTCCAGAAGGTACAATAAGTTAAACCACATTCCCTTGACTGTTCTAATCTTGAAATATAAAGACCTGGAGCAGAAAAATGAAGCAGAATCAGACATCAGTAGTTAAGTGAGTAAAAAGACTACCTCTTTCATGTTAAAGTCTGGGTCCCTATAACTTAGTACTTTGAGCAGAGAGAATGTTAAATGGGTAGGAGTGACCGGACCCATGCAACGCCATAGAAGATCACAGAGGACTGTGACACTCTGGCAAAATTGTACATATGTAAGCTTCACTCTGTTTCACCCTTCAGTAGCTATTCTAATCATTGTGAGACTCGAGTCCTTGCATTTTCATTTGATACGATTTCTTCTTCTAAGAATTCCCATTTTTCATATACTGGAAAAATAAATATTTCAGATAATCAACAGAAATTCCAGTTCTCTTTTAGGGCAAAGAACTGCTTAATATACGGCTTTCAAATGGTTAAGGGAGGGAAACAGAATTTAGGTTGATTCATTTTAGATGTGAATAATATGTACAGTGACAAGGACACATTAAGTAGGAGACAGTTCTTGCAAATGTATCACTCCAAAGAGAAGACTCAGAGGCTTAAAGTTGGGCTGCTCTTCAATTGCTTTGCTAAGCCACAGCCACAAATCACAGCATGCATAGTTGCAACCTCTTCACCTTTACATACTGACAGGTTCATGACAGCTTCCTTTTTACAGAGTTTACCACCTTTTCTACCCTCCAGAAAAAAAAAGAAAAAAAAAAAAAAAAAAAAAAAAAAGAGTATAATGGGTAAGAGAGAAAAATGATACTGAAATATGAGAAACTTCGCTTGGACAAGACTATGGGCTACACTGAATTTTCACAGTGGAGAAGCACATATGGCTTTCACAGGAAAGTGAATTTCTCATTTTGTTTAACCAGTGCTTGATCTATGTGCCTTCTTCCATACATAAATGTACTTTTGTCAAACAGGGCTGCCTTCAGTAGGACCTGACTTATTTTCACCTTACAGAAGGGGAAAAATGTTTTTTATATGCAGATCATCCTAGCACAGGCCAATTAAAATAACTGAGACTGTCTCCGCAGCTCTGTAGAATCATAGAATATCTCAGGTTGAAAGGGACCGATAAGGATCATCAGTTCCAACTCCCTGGTCCTTAGTTTTACCTAAAACTAAAGCAGACAACTAAGACCATTGTCCAGACACTCCTTGAACTCTGACAGGCCTGGTGTTGTGACCACTTCCCTGGGGAGCCTGTTCCAGTGACCGACCACCCTTGTCCTAATGCCCAACCTGAACTTCTCCTTCATGCCATTTCCACATGTCCTATCACTGGTCACCAGAGACAAGAGACAAGCACCACCACCACCCCCCCACCCCACCCCCCTTGAGGAGGTTGCAGAGTGCCCTGAGGTCACCCCTCAGCCTTCTCGTCTCCCAGCTGAACAAACCAATGACCTCAGCTGCTCCTCATGCATCCTTCCCTTGAGACCTTTCACCAACTTGGTCACCTTCCTCTTGGACTCTGACAGTCTGATGTCCTCCCTGCGCTGGGGTGCCCAAAGCTACACACCGTACTCGAGGTGGGACAGTCGCCCCCCGACCGGCTCGCTGTGCCACACCTGATGCACCCCAGGGCACTCCGGCCCTTTCGGCTGCCAGGGCACACTGTTGACTCCTATTCAACTTGCCATCAACCCAACCCCCCATCCCTTTCCACAGGGCTGCTCTCCAGCCTCCCGCCCCCCAGTCTGTATGTCTAACCACAATTACCCCATCCAAGGTGGAGAACCCAGCATTGCTCTTGGTAAATTTCATACAGTGGGTGACTGCCCAGCTCTCTTGTCTATCCAGATCTGCCTGTAAACCTCTCTACCTTCAAGAGAGTCCACAGTTCCTCCTAATTTAGTATCATCAATCAATAGTTTATTTCTAGTTCTACTCTATTAGAGCCCTCCCAGCTCCTTGTTATGAGATATATTATTTGCAATTGCAGTCCACCTGCTCATAAAATGTTAAAAAACAAAAACAAAAAAAAAGGAAAAAAACAAAAGATGCACTGAAGTTCTCTATGGACTCATCTCACATGTTCCTCCATCTCTTGCTATGAGAGGTAGATGATGAGGTGGACAATTAATGAGGATTTAGTGAAATTATACTTCCATCGCTAGAACTAAGTTTCCTCACATTTTCTGCATAATAGGTTTTCATATTCTGTTAACGTGCTGAATCATTCATTGCCTTACAATTTGATTTCAGCAAGAGAACACAGAATGGTTGCTCCCCACTATTTATGAGCATGAATAAACAAGCTTGGCAAGGTGGCGTGAGGCAGGAACACAAACCTTACATCACAGGCTATGTTATCTTCTGCCTTAACTTGGCCACAGCTTTCCTTTCAGCACAGCTATGCTTCCTACCATGTGACTCCCTCTCTTTGGCCTGTAAATCACACTGTGTCTCTGTATGGAACTTCTATAACCTCTGCACTGCACAGGGTCTTCTGTAGTACAAAGCAGAGTTCAGGATCTGGCCCTTAAAGCTCTGTGCTTCCATTTCCCTTACCTGTAAATTAGATCCAAAGTAGGTGGTTGCTGTGAATCTGAATTTGTTAAGTATTTCCAGTGTGCTTTAAATCTGGCAAAGTTTTTATACTGTCATTTATTTAGTATCCTTGCCAGCCACCAGCGTGCTGTTTTCCAGTAGCCATGCCTTTATGCTCCGTGTAGACACACACGGTAGAAAAAGAAGCCAGTGCTTCACCCGCTTCCGAACACCTTGCTGGAGAAATCAGCAATAAGATCACTGTAATGAACCTTCTTTCTCCACCCTCCATTTCTCTGCCAGTGAGCATTTAAGATTTACTTGGGAGAAGAATGATATTTGTCCTTCATACCCTAGAACATGCTAATTTATTTTTTGTAAATCAAATAACTCACCTTTTACCCTTGAACATTCCCTGGTCCTGACCCAGATAATCTTGCAAAACAGTCCAGTCAACCATGTTCTCCTTCTCGTTGCATAGGGTGGTAGTGGGAGAATAGAAAAACCTTCTGTCACTGAATCCTTTCCACCCACAGGCAAAAAATCTTCACCCAATTAACTAACACCAGGTGCACACTTGAATGCATCTGAGGTATGTGGAATACGTCTTGGCTCGGTTCCTAGCTTGGCAGACAGGCATGAAACCTGCCCCTGATTAGCCTATTCCGCTGGAACTGCAGTGAAGGGTGTCTCCCCTCTCAAGACAAAATCTTGGTGTTTCTGTGTAAATAATAAGTGTCTTGACCATGCAAGACCCAGAGTACACCGTGCATTAAAAGGACTATCCTTTTTATGAACCAATTTGTCAAGATGGACAAGTGGCAGCAGTTCACTGCAAAATAAAAGCCATTAGAAGTGCCTGACCAGCACTTTGTGCAAATGCTGTATGTGCAGAGCACCCCAGTCCCTCTCCATGGTGGGGTTCCTACCTTTCTGGGTACAATGATACGTAAAACCCTCTGGTTGAAGCCAGGTTTGCCTTCTCCCACTTATAGCTTTGCTTCGCCACCTGTAGCTAGCAGAGAAAATATTTTTAAATGTCTGTGGCCAAAATCAGTCCAGGCGCATATACATTTCAACCTCTGAATACAAGTGGTGTGGCTTTTAGGGAGCCTGAACCTCCATCAGTTCCATTTTTGACTTAGAGGATTTCAAAACACCAAGCATCCCTGAAAATCAGATGGTATAATTTGTAAACTTAGCCTGAGTACAAAGAAACTGAGACATCCAGTATTTGCAAAAGACTTTAAATATTTTCCCTGGAATGTTCTTGTTCTTTGTTAATATTCCATAAACGAGGTGAAAGCTGACAAAATTTGTGAGGTCCTTGCCTGATTTGTGTGATGGTCAAATTCTTTTATGTTGGTTTATTTTCTTGTAGCAAAGCAGCTTAACCTATAACTGCTGCAACAAGCCATATTCAAGGCTTTGCAGTTACTACATATGACTAACACACTTACATAGCTAAAATCTTGTAACCCAGGGATTCTGCCTAATATTGGTAATACGCACTTTTTTATTCTTCTAAGGCACTTACAGAGTGTAGCTAATCAATACATAAACTAGACAAAAAATCAGGGTTTTAAGTGATAAAATGATCACAGCTGTGAAGTTGCACTAAGTTGTCCTATTCTGTGGATACAAAATTATTATGTTATGATTAAGTTATTCTTGGAACTATTTTCTCTGCTACTTTATGATACCTTGGAACATCTAGGCCAAAACACAAGCCAAAATCTTTATTCTTGGATTTGGCCACTTGACAGGGATATGAATCTATACTTGAAGGTAACTTGAGCCTGGCCTTCCTACAGGTCTACCACCTCTCTTAAATCATCAGCTTCCCCTTTTTTCTAACTAGAAGGTATTGAGGACTATGTTTTAAAGTCTGAGAGACTTAAATTCACATTTAACGGTCTTTAAAAGAATGTTTTTTTCCAGACAAATTGTGTCTGATACAACCCAGTGTACTCTGCTGTCTGAAATTAAGTACAAAGCACATTGCGTGCATATCCGTCCCACTGCAGAGTCTCCTAAAGAGCTGGGATTCAAATCCTGGTCTGTAGAACAACAGAAGAGCACAGGATCTCAGGTCACAGATTCATTCAGCCTAGAACACCACTAACCACTGAAGCTAGGTGTGTGGCCTCAGGAAAGATATTAGAAATAGGGTGATTATAGAGTAACCCTTCCCTGGCATAAGCTTCCACTCTGCAGAGATCATAATTTCAGAGAGTTGCTGTATAGGAAAGATGCAATGGGATCATCCTATTTAATATAGCCAAGACTGGGTCTCTTTCCATTAATTTATCTTTTTTTTTTTTTTTTTTTTTTTTTTTTTTTTTTTTTTTAATAATACAAAAAATCCACAATATTCTTACAAAGAGTTCCACAGTTTAGTTACCTATTTATGTGAAAAAACCCTCTTCCTTTGTTTTACCTTACATTTGCTGACAAACTAGGCCAGTTTGTGTTCCCTGCACTTTTCCTATTGTGAGATAATGATTTCCCTTGTTTATCTTCTCCACACCTTCCTCTTTTTATGTCTCTATCACATCCTTCTTCATCTTCTTCTATTCCAGGGTGATAAATCTGAACCAGTTCAGTCTTTCCTTTTCTTTAGTGTTGCCCTGGAACTGTGTGTTCACTGTGTCTTTGTTAATTCTTCTGCAGCAGTTTTGAGATGCAGTGGAATTTGGCTTATGTTCCTTAGAAATGAGTTAACAATTCTTCACAAAATAAAATGTTAAATTTTGTATCCAAACATATAATGTCATATTTACTAAGCTTTTTGTTTATCAGCTAGAATGTTTCCACGCATTAAGAGATTTCCACCTATTGTCTGCCTAGGACAGACATGAAGAGACGTTCTTGCTCAGCCATAGAATAACTACAATTTTTTAATGTCACCACAGTGTTCACCAAGACTGAGACTTTTTAAGGGACATACTCCCTATTACTTAGTATTTGAAAGTGTAAATATTCCTTTTAGTTCTTATCTATCTTCCCTACCATAATCCCATATTGGAATTTGTCCCGATATTACCAAGTGCTTCTGGCCTACAATCAATATTTGAATCGGCACTGGTCATTTCTGAAAATCTTCACTAGTGTCAGACTTTCTAATATGTGTCTTCTTATTTTGTCTTTAAGAAAAATGAATTGTTATGGGTAACTAGTTGTAACCCAGGCGTAGAGGTTAGGAAAATCCAGAGAAAATATTTTCTCTGAGGTTTGGTTGGCATAATTATCATCTTAATCTCAACAACCTGCAGTTTTCTAGTTTTTCTCTGTGCAGTGACACAGCCTGAGAGCCATTAACACAGCTAAGGGCCACAAGCAAGTCCAGAGAATGAATGTTCTCATTCAGTTTATGTTCCAGGGCAACATGAGCTATATCCCTAAATGACTATTTAAGAATTTTACACCAGGATTAGTTATCCAGGAGCTGGAGAATACATCACAAAATAAAATTATTTTTTCAGCGAGCCACCCTGTAGTGATTTTTGGTGGTGGAGGAAGTGATCGTACAGATCAGACAAATGCCAAGTGAAAAGCAGTAATTAAATTTTTGGCCGCATGCTTACTGGTACACATCGTCTTATTTCAGTAAACCCAGGCTAGTTTATACTAAAAGCCATTAGGAATTCAAATGGACACCAAACTCTTCCACCTCCCCCTACAACAACATCCATATGGCTTTCTACATATTGTTGCAAACTCACATCACTGAGGAATTCCATGCAGTGCTTTTATCCTCTCACCTAACAAATCATCTGTAAAGCTAAGTACCCTTCACATGTTATTTGTATTAAGAGGTCATCTACTGTTTTCACAGACAGCTATTTGTTATTGGCATGTTTAGGTTCTGCATATAAATAGCGCAGATTTATAATCAAATATTTTTTTGCGAAGTCAAAACATTTAGAGGAACTGGATGAAAAAGTGACTGGAGGCAAGTCTTTGCCATCTACTTTCCCACTTTTCCATGGCCTCTTCTTAATGGTAGCAGGCCATCTATAGATTTCTAGGAATTAAGTACACATCTACCCTGCCCGCAGGGCAGATAAATCAGAGTTTATGCAGTGTTGTTTGAAGATTTTTTTATATGCTTATTAGCAGAGGTAGAGGAAACTGAGCGGGAGGGAAGGGATAAAAGCCTGCTGACTCTGCAGGTTCCATCCTGCAAGTTCAGGCAGTTTGCATGACCCGCCCACCCCCCTCCACCACTGTATGTCAAAGGTGACGTCTTTGCAATAGTTAAGAGTACCTTTTTTCTGTGCCTTGTGAAAAACGTTCGGGCAGATGAATGAGTGAACCAGTCAGGGAAAAGATAATTCTAGATTTGTCTCTTAAAATGAACAATTGGAGATGTTTTTGTAAGACTGTAAAAACAGGACAGGCATGTACCAATACTTCCCCCAGTGCTACATCAGATGCCAGCAACCTGGGATTCAAGGATTCTCAGAGCAAGATGCATTTCTATTTTCAATTCAGTTGCTCTCCTTTGAGCTCTGTCACTTTGACCAATGACATTTAGAACCCCTAAACACTCTTTTCTCCATAACCTCCTAAGGCATGATGCTCCGCTTTTAACCACATGTATGAAGGAGTATCTCCTTTGGCTAACTTCTAATCAGGATTCAGGAAACACATGTAAGCAGATCAAAGAGTAGATTTATCACCTAAAGCCCAAACCCTTGAGTATTAAAATGCTTATCTTCTTCAGAATGCCAAAGGAAGCAAATTCTGACATGGCCTTCAGAGCGTGGGCTACCATTGTACGCTGTTCATTTTCAAATCCATGGCAGTGCTAACAATTATTTCAATGAAAGATTAGTCACCTTTTAATTTCACCCTATTACCTCTAATGCTTCTTTGTTCTTTTTCACTATGTAAACTCTGCATCAAAGCAAAGATATTAAACCTGTTCAGCAGCTTGCTTTGATTTTACTTCCCTGGATAAGAGGCTGACATACATAAACCTTGTCATTAAAGGGCACAGAAAATGAGGAAATCTAGAAAGGCTTCACATATAGATTTGGAGCCATTTCACGTAACAGCAATCCACTTGCAAGGCTGAGTGCTTCTTCCTTAGCTTATGTGACATACCTCTTCTTTTGTGAAGCCATTGAAGATAGCACAACAAGAGTGCTTATAAAAACCTACTGTACTATTGCTTTACGTAACTCAACAGCTACAAGCAGTAAGTGGGGTGGAAGGTCCAGGGCCAAGAGGGAATTCAGTGCTTTCTGACGAGCGCAGAGCTGACAGAATAGGTATGCTCTGGGAATCTGGAGGCCAGGGAGGATGTTCTGCACAGCCGGTGGTGCGAGAGTGCAGGGCTCTGAGCAGATTCTTTTAGATATTCTGCACATGGGGGGTGGGGGGGGGTGGGGGTGGGTTTAACCTGTAATACAGGCATTGCTTATTTTAAATGATTTTAATCTGCATGGCATTTTGATTTAGCAGAGATTCAGGAATAAGTCTGAATCACAGTGCAAGTAGAAATTGCACTTAGTGGAGCGCAGCAATTGCAGTATTCGGTTCAATCACAATACAAGCAAGAATTTTCTTACTGAGCTCTTAATGCCCTCACCATCATGACACCAGATGTCCCCAGTCACTACGAAGCATACATGGATTAAAACCAGATCAAGCCCTTTGCTCTCCTCAAAGGTCTTTTTGTTGCTCAGTTTGGATTCTCTAAGTGACATACTTTTTGCATTATGTTGATTTTCTAAGGGATGAACAGCTACCAAACAGCTGATCTAACCATTCACACAGAGCAAAGGCTCCCCTCTGCACCCCTTTGCCATGAGTTCAGTGTCCTTTACAACAGCCATGGTCAGTCACTCCTCATTCCTCCCCAAACTTCATAAGCACATCACCCTTGGCCATCTCTTCTGAGCCTTCCATTGCAAGGTCTCATTCATCAGTTACAGGTGACCATATCAGGGAAGGATAAAGAAAAAAGGAAGAGGTTTACCGAGCAAAGAATACAGAAACGAAACAAAAAAGTGTTCAATTCTACCAGGTAAATACAATCAAAGGCTAGTGAACCAGAATATAATATAAGTGAGGATGAAGAAAAGGTCAGAAGAGGTGCAACAGTTGTTCATGCCTTTACGTAGGTGTGGATGAATGAAATATGCAAAAGGCTTTGGATGGTTTGGTTTATCTGTCAGCTTTATATCCCTGTGAGAAAATAACTTATTTCTGAGAGTCCCACTCCACTGCTAGATCCTGACAAGTTAATAAGAAATCTCTGTTATCCTCATACAGCTCAATAAATTCAAAATCATCAGAATTTTTTGCTCAGTTTAAAATAAACCTTTTCTAAAGCTTTAACTAATGTCTCAGACTTACAGAAATGTGCTGATATTCTTGTGAGAATAGAAGGGAATGAATGTAAAGAGGTTTCTTGGGATAAGGTGGGCATGAGGGGCTATTGTTATATGCAGACTGATTTCCCCATTTCAGCTCAACAGCATTTTGAAATCTTTGCCATTTGCCCAGCAGCTGTGTTATCTCATAAACACAACAATTTTCACTCAGGGATGTCAGCCTCAACAAAACTATAACAAACAATTTAAAGACAAAGTTTGATTAGCTGCATAAAAGGAACTGCACAATTTGCCCATCTACTCTAACAAACCTTTATCTTTTGTAAGCCCCAGACAATTGCTTATGCCCAGTGATTGCCTACTGTTTAACAACAAAAAGGAAGTATCATGATTGCCAGTCTTTTCAGCGTGAAGTCCTGCACTTAAGACACTTTAAGTAATTGGACAAAATTACAGTATAAAACTTGTCTGGATATACGACTGATTCACACAATATTATCATTGATACACCAGGTGCATTATAGCCTAGCAGTCCTTGGTTCTTGTTTTGTTTTGCATTTATCCCTCCTTCTCCCTCTTCTCCACGTGGTTAAGTTCTATATCATTTGAAAAAATTAATTTAGAAATGGCAGCATGTCAAAGCAGTTCTAAATAAACAATGCTTCAATTTAATGTAAATGTTTAGGCTGAGGGGCAAGACAGACAGCCTGGTTTAGCAGCCAAGACATTGGTGGGGTAGTTACAAGAGACTGATTCCATGTTTAGCTTTCTTGTTTCTCTTTTCAAAGTTCTATAATACACTTCCTTATAATGCCTATTTACACTATAAAATGAACAGGATGGCAATCTCCTAGATTTGTGCATGTTTAGTGTCTAGTATGATGGAATTCTGAACTCAGAGCCTTGATGTGTTATCATAATGAAAATAATAAAGCTAAGAAATTTACTTAGCAACTTGTGGATCATTTGCCTACTTTGAATGCTTACTTTACTTTTGAAAAACAAAGAAAAAAAAGTTTTAATCACATCTTTTGTCTTATTATGAAAAGAATCAATCTCTGCACTGTGTAAAAAGCTCTCAAAATAGCTTTTACCATCCATGGACCTTAAATGTCACAGAATACAGCTTTCTCAACACAATATCACATCACATATCCACCCATCTCCCTAAAAACTTTTATCCATCCTGAACTCACTCAGAAACACCCAAAACAAGTCCATGCCTTTGCAAAACTCTGATAACTCACAATCCAGATGAGTTATAAGGGAAGAAATATTTCATGGTCACCATACAGAGAAAGACAAATCTACCCAAAAGTGAACTATTGGGAATTTAAAAAGCTTTTAAGCAACATTACCGTTACCAATACTTCAAGCAAGAATTTCCTGGATCTTATTTTAGTGTAACTAGTCTGTATTTAAGTAAAATATCAATGAGAGCAGCCTAAGCATTTAAATATTATTGTGTAGTAAAATATTTCAATAGTAAATTTTTCATAGCTCATTAAAATATATACGACATTTTCCCTCTTCTTTCTTAGTGGTTATGTTTGATGATATCTGATGTGAGAAGCAGACTTGCAAAGTCTTTTCTAAGTAGGAAAAAAGTATACATTTAGAAGTTATTAAATAATCCCTAAAGTATAGGAATCCTTGTCAAAGTACTTTATCTAAACCTTCTGTCTTCATTAACCCACAAAGCTTAAAAGCGGCATATGATTAATAATTAACAAAATGGGTAAGTCAGTTAAGCACTGTGCTGCCCTATTTGTTTCTTATTGAAGAACACGACCCAAGTTCTGTAAAATTATCCATTTTTCTTTAACATTCAGAAAAAAGTGCAAAATCAAATAATTTTCAAGTAACTCTTATCCAATGGATTATTCCTGCACAGCAGTCTATTTTCCTATTCACAGTGAATGGATGGACAGCTCAGTCACATGGAACTGTTTCTATTTTGGCTGATTGGCTAAAACTTTCTTAATCACAAGCAAAATACAGTTAAAAAAAAAAAAAAAAAAAAAAAAAAAAAGCAACAACATATGTTTTTTCTACTGTCACAAGGTTATCCATTTCCCAATACATTTTATGAACAAAAATCAACTCAGACATACGTCCAGAAAGAGTCACTGCAGAAAGGTAAACAAAGTTGAAGAGAGAACACCAAACTTCTTGGAATTTAAATGAAAGCTGCTTTCACTGCATTCAGTCAGCAAGATACTGATTTATGAAGTGTTCCCACATTTTGTTATCATTGTCGATTACCAATCTGTCGGATTAACACTGAGTTTGTTGAGACTTCCATAGGGGCTGTGCACCCTCATTGGGAAGCAATTACCAAATAGCAAGCCTGATCAAACCTTGTTACATGTATTAAAAATACTAAGGTGGGATGAAGCCCACCATCAGTCATGCAAAGGTGTTAGAAGACATCTATCCAGATAACCTTTCTATCAAATAATATCATTTGGGCATCTATCCAAATCACCCATCCAAAAACAAAACCAAGGGCCTTTGTGTTCACAGCCATTTATTGATATAGGATGATAAATAAAAACCTGGACCTTATTTGGAAACAATATCCATAATGTCTATGGGATAAAGGAAGAAATGCATGGAAAGAGAAACACTCCTCTGATGTCTTGGAACAGAAATCCAATCTATCCAGGTGATACTTGGGTCAGCTATGGCCACTTGATTTTCAATTTGTGTAAGAGTTCTTGAATTAATAAAATGAAATATTAAAAAAAAAAAAAAAAAGAAAGAGAGAGACAGAGAAAAAGAAAAAAAGAAAAGATAAACCAGCAGGTAATTAAGTTCTTAAAGAGGCCATTCTGGGCCTTGCACTGTGGTCCCCCTTGCACTTTATCAGGTTAGATAAAGGTTGTTCACTGCCACTCTGCAAGCATATGCTATAAATTGCTTCATTCCTTGTTTGAAGTACAAACAATTTACTCAACAGTCACAGCAGTAGGAAGTGATATTATTCCAGAATAATATCCTACTCTCCCCCAATAAAAAATACTGAGATGATCCTGAAGGAACTGAAATTTACTATTTTCCTTTTTCAGGATATAGTTATGCTCTCTTAATTTTATTTAGCTTATTCAATTTTCTGAAGGTCTAACTCCAACTTAATAAAAGTTAATAGATTCTTTTAATTAACTTTTCTCTATACTGATTCAGGCCCTAAATCTCATTCCCATAACTCATGTCTTTCAGCTTTAACTCATGCCCTTTTTGGAATTCCAAAAGGAATTCCCTGCAACAAAATTTTCCACATCTCTAGCAGAATTTCTATCCTGATACTGTGGATAGATACTGTGCAGTCCCTTTTTATTTTCCACAGATTTCAGGCCCTTTTAAAGATATGGAAGCTCATTCCTAATTCAGCCAACTAACTCCATCTAGGACTTTTGACATATCTAGGAAGGAAACTTTCAAATACACAAACAGGAACCAGGCACCTACGTTCCCTTGACAGTTAACAGGGACCGGGCACCTGTGCTTTATAAAATCTCTCCCCAGTCAATCACGTCTGACAATTATTCATCAACTTTTCCTACCGTTGTACTGAAAACAATGTGAGCTGTCACTTTCAAGACTGTTCCTGTACACAAGAGAGGCCAAATCCATATCGATCAAAGTGACATGTTTGTAGTGCAAAATAAACTGAAACATCTATATAATTTATGGCTTGTTATGTTTGGTGATAAACAGATGCTTTAATTAAGTTGGAGTTTCAGAGCCTTTTAAACCTACTGCCTGAATTTTATTGCCTATAAATAAAGAGGCCTTTGGAAAGAGTAATAGATAAGCATGAGTATTGATTTTGGTTACAGATGTGGACTGAAGTCCCAGCAGTTATGGGAAATAACATACTGCTTGCCTCTTTAAACTTGAGTTACCTGCAGAAAACAGCCTGTTATGTTCGGTTCCAGGGAACAGACGTGTTGAAAACTTCCAACAGCACGTTTTGGCAGGGGAGGAAGTTAAGTAACTGCAAAGATATGGGGTTTCCAAACAGCATCTGGAAACAGCGGTAACCTTTAACCTTGTCATCATCTATGGGTGTCCCAGGCCCTGTTTATTAGACGTTTTGGTAATTAGATTCTGAAATATAAAAGTACAAATTGCAGGTGATATCACAGGGCAGATGCTGAAATAGATGAGCCCCTCAGTTCCTTTCACAAAGAAAAGCTTTGGAATTCATAGTGCACTTATATTGGCACTTCCAAATATTTCTGCAGGGAATACGAAGTTTGCTTGTGCCTAATTTTGCCTCCTTTTAGATGGATGAAAGTAGAGGTACTATATGCTTATGGGTAGCAATAATGTCCCTTAGACACATAGCTTTTGGGGCAGCTAATCAATATAAGCTTATTCTATACTCCAGGGAGAAAATCAAGCAACTACAGTGAGGATTTCATACTATATATGTATACATGTATACCAAAAGAAATTAATGAATTGCTGTTAGGATGCACCCATGTATCTCTACTGACTCACTCGGACTAGAAGCTTAATTCCTAAAATTTATTACCTAAAATTTGTTTAAGCAGATTGTAACAAACAAAAAAAAAAACCTTTTTAACTCTTACAGTGATTTACTAGCATAGCTGGACAAAGAATCCTAAATTTGGGTTTACCTTATGGTCTCTGGCCCATCCCTTCATAAAGTCTCTAGTCATGGTATTATTTTAAACAGTTTTCTAGGTTTCAGGGAATGCATCTTTTTGGTATAATTTGCACAAGTCTTAGATTAATATAATGCTTAAGATGAGAGAAAGCTATAAGGATAGAGGATTCGTGATCAGTTATTTCAGGGACGTTAATTATTTGTCAGTCTCATAAAAATATCAGACCTTACATCGTTTTAAGTGAGCAGTTGTGTTCACTTTGGGCTGTTGGAGAAGTCTAGCTTTCAGATTTTTGTTCCTATTCTGGTCTGGAACTTAACATTAAAAGGGAAACTACTAAACTGTCTTCAAGCTGAAAAAAATTTACCAAGTATCATCATAAAAAAACAAGCTTGAAACCCCTAAAATTTACTATGCCTTTCCTTTAAAAGGTGTAGTTTACGGCATCTCTCAAGCTAACTAGCTCTGATACAAACAAGGTAGAAGTGGTGGTAGGTAAGGCTGAGCAGAGAGAGCAAACATTAAAGGAAACAGTTCAGTACAGAAGGCAGAGCTAATGGATCTATCTGGGATCTGTTTACTGGCTTCCTACTTGCAGACTTTGCTATCAAGATGTAACACCACCAGCTCAGACACAGGTTATGGGGTTACTATCCACTAACTGGTGACGGGTTTTTGACGAATATTCCCCCCCTCTGTTCTTTTAGATGATGGACAAGAATACTCCTTCCCAGAGCATCTTCAGATATAACTGTTGTAAAATTTTGAACTGTTTATGTCCACTTTTGAAATGTCAATATTTTAAAATATTAATGTACCAAATGTTACTTAATTCATCTCAGTTTTGATACAGCAATTTTTTCTGAGACCGTAGAGCTAAGCAACTCCTTTAAGTCTACTGCCTAACCTGAACATGTTCATCAAAGCTGAGAGCAAAAAGAACTTTAGTTTATTAACTCTGGCTTGTCATACAAAATACTCCAACATTCATCATGCTTTTAGGTAATTTTGTTATTGCTTTCCAGGTATCGATTACGTAGGTGAACATCTCTCACAATGGTGACAACCCAAGTAAAAAATAATATTAAGTTGGATGTGATAGTTCAATAAAAATTCTGCTCAGTGCAGACAGTTGTGGGTTGTAGGGAAGACCAAAAAGAAGGAGTACTAAAGATTAGAGAAAGATTGTGAAAGTCTTGATGGTTGGTGTATTTTAATTCAGTTATATAAATATATGGCAGGTCCTTACGTTAAAAAGGCACATATTTAATTTTTATCATATGTTAAAAAAAAGGGAAGAGCAGAAGGATTTTTGAGGACATGATAGGAAAAGCATGTGAAATGCAACTTTTCAATGATCCACAGAAATGTTAAATTCTGGTTATTAAAAAAAAGGAAATAACTAAGAGAGAGAGAGAGAAAGAATCTGTGAAGAGCCCAAAGAATATCAATAATATTATGTGAAAAAAAATTTGTTAGCACATTTTCTATTCTTTAAATTGCAAAACCATGGACATTTAAATTAAAAGTAAAAGGAAACACATTAAAACCCAAACCAAACCAAAATAGAAATGATTTTCAAAAAAGGAATAAGTAACCTGTGGAATTCATTTCCACTTGATATTCTACTACCATGGAATTGATACCATTAAAATACATAAGAATCCATAACATCCAGTTTACAAGGAATAATGTTCCATATGTCACATTAAAGGCATCTTGACAATAAAAGAATGGATACTCAACTAGGATGAAATTCACCTCTTAAAATTCAAAGAAGTCAAGCAAAATATAATAATTTGCCTGAACCGAAGATACGCCAGCTGGAAGAACAAAGCTATTACTTAAACTAGGAATATGCCCTGAAATATTTCTGTTAGAGCAGCTAATTTAGAGCTGAGTTGATAGCAGCTCTTCAGCAGCACAGCTCTGCAGGTCCGCCAAGAGATCTGAACAGTTCAAACACTCTCACTGCAGAGGTCAATGAAAAAGGAACATTTCTTAAGGTGGGAAGTGTGAACTGTCTATTGTTTGCTTTACTTTTAGAACTACCTTGATGTCAGGGTTTAACCCCGGTTGGCAAATCAACCACACGCAGCCGCTCGCTCACTCCTCCTCCCCAGTGGGATGGGAGAGAGAATCAGAAGGGTAAATACGAGAAAACTTGAGGGCTGAGATAAAGACAGTTTCACAGGGAAAGCAAAGGCCATGTGCGAGCAAAGCCAGCCCATGCATTCCTTCCCCGCTGCCCGTGGCAGGGGGTGCTCAGCCATCCCCAGGGCAGCAGGGCTCCAGCACATGTGATGGGGACTGGGGAAGACCAACGCCATCGCCCCGAGCATCCCCCTTCCCTCTCCTCCCCCCGCTGTATGTGCTGAGCGTGAGGCCACAGGGTGTGGGACACCCCTGGGCTCAGCGGGGGCGGCTGTCCCGGCTGTGCCCCCTCCCAGCTCCTGGTGCCCCCCAGCCTGCTCGCGGGGGGGGGAGGGGGGAGGGGCAGAGCAGCCCCTGGCGCTGTGTCACCCTGCTCAGCAGGCACCGCAGCACCCCGGGGACAGCGCTGGTCACAAATCCAACACGTGGCCCCATGCTGGCTACTATGACAAAAATTAACTCTATCCCAGCCAAACCCAGCACAATCCAAAACAGCGTGCAGAACAGATGGGAGCTGAGCCAAAGATTCTACTATGACACAAGTCACCGTGTTAAAAAAGCGTGGATCTATTTGTCTGGCAGAAAGTTCCAGATTTATTTCAATGTCAAGGACTTTTCTCCAAGAGTGCTATGTGATCCGGGGAAGTACTGACTGTTGAAATTCCCTCTTCCATTCTGTTTTCTCTTTTTTCTGTATTTTTTTTTTAAATACTACAGGCCGAAGGCTGAAAAAATGCAGACGATGTTTTTGACAAGGGTGACATCTTAATTAGGCTGAAGAGTTATGCTAGTTATCACAAAAGATTTTAGACCTCCTGTACACGATAGCCAGCATGTTTGTTTACACAGATATGTGTTCCTCTTTCAGCACTGAACCCTTCAGCCTGACTGGGAGAAAGCAAAGAATCTCCATGTTGCCTGAATCCATTTAGCTTAACTATAGAGGTAAAGTGCTACATTTCCAATCTTTAAGTATAGTATTCTGGCTTGAGAAAACAGTCTACAGAGTTGCCTATGATCAAACAAAGCAC
Source organism: Falco punctatus (assembly GCF_963210335.1). Lineage (NCBI taxonomy): Eukaryota > Metazoa > Chordata > Aves > Falconiformes > Falconidae > Falco > Falco punctatus. The sequence goes on from NC_137587.1 coordinate 5,097,853, forward strand.
CAAAAACTTTGTGTTGCTTGGTTGGTTTGGGTTTTTTGTTTTGTTTTGTTTTTTTTTCTAAGGACTGTCATGCAACTAATTGCCACATAGGATGCAATTATTGAAGAGGAAGCGAGTTCAACATATATGTATCTTCTCCATGGTTTACTTAGCTAATTACCTCTTAGTAGAAAACAGACAGATATTACTGTGAAGAAACCAGCAGTGCTTTTTTCTGACTTTGTAGTGCACTTCATGTCTTTGCACTTCATGTAATTATTAACAGCCGTGTTCAAACCTGAAACATCTTACCAGTAACATCTCACTAACTTCCATCTACTTTGGGTGTAAATAAATAAGGTGAAGAGCAGAAGAGAAATTCTTAATTCTTAGTTGCATGGTATGTTAAGAAAAAATAGAAGAGTTTGGATTAATTATATATTTCACAGTGAGTTACCTACCGTTCACACTATTTCTTGTATAATACAGCAGGAACATCCTTTCCGCTTATTATATTGTCCTCTTAGTAGATACTATAGCTACCTAACAGAACCCTTGCAGAAAGTTTAACTCTGTAAAGGAGACATGGAGTCAGTTTTAACATCTCCAAGGTAGTTTTCATGATCCATTCTCATTTGATCCAAAAAGGTTAGCACAGCTGACAGTATAAAATAATTTTACAGGCACTAAAGCTGTCAAAAGAAAGAGCAAATATTCATTCTCTAACATATTTTGGTTTATTATCCTTGTTGTTTTCTTAGATGAGGATGATTATGATAGCTGTTATTTGCTGATTTAAAAAGATGAGATGATATAGGATAAGTTAAGAAATGTTTTATACTGGATGTGGCAAAAAGTCTAATATTTTCTAAGACAAGTTGTTCCCACAGTACACCTGGTAGATTTTAGTATCATAGACAAATGACAAATTTAAAACAAAGATGCCTCTTAAGAACTAAAACGCAGGGGAACGAGCATGCTGAGCTTCCACTGACCTACCACATATCCACAAGCATGACAAATTTGTTCTAAGTGGAGAACTGTGTGTTATTAAAAGTTTGTGATGCTTTGAGTTTGATCATTTCTTTCTCCTATCTGTAATAGCAATCAGTCATTCAGGAGCAAAAGCTGCTCAATGGTATGAAATTATGTTTAAATGTCCAGGTTTTGTGCATATTACTGTTACTTACCACATTATGCATGAAAAAAGATCTTACCAACTGTATAGTCAAAGCTGTTAGCTTGTAGTTAGATTGAACCTCTTAAATGTCAGACCTGGTGAGTCAGTTAAGTTGTATGAATTGTTCAAAGGATTTAAAAATGCAGTCAAGCAATTACTGTGCACTGTTTGTATTAACAATATCAGTTCAAATACGCACATCTATTCCAAACATATATCTGCTCTGTGTATATAGTACATATCTGTATCAAGATAGAAAAGAACAGGGCGAATAACTTCAATGTGATAGTCCTCAGCTTTACAGCTGTTTGGAAATCACAGCTCATGTTGGATTAAACAGCAGCAAAAAATGTAGAAGATAAATGTTGCCTTCTGAAATTTTTATTTTGTATTCTTATACAGAATATTAATTATATAGATATATAAAAAGTGTGACTGTACTTCAGTTTAGTCTTTTAATTCTTTAGAATTCATCATTAGTGGATGATTGGATATGTAGGAAGTGTTCATTCTTCCTTTAGAAAAACTATACTATGGACTATAAAGAAAAGGCTAGAAAAAACAACAAAAGAGCATTAGAAGAAAAAAATGAAGCAAGTATTGTGGCTTTGCAGAAACGATGGGAATTTCACATTCCATAACAGTTTTTAAAATCTCCAAATGCTCTTGCGAAAGGGAAAGTACTTTAAAGCACTGTTGAAACTGAATCATGATTCTCATTTGTCAGCAATTAGTGCAAATAAATCAAAGGAAATTCAACAAAAAGACAGCCTGTATTATAAACACACACATACAGAGGTTTGTTAAATATACAACAGGCACAGGCTGCTTTCTGGTGCGCTTCCTTTGCTCTGTCTATCCATGCTGGATAATGAGGAAATCCAGTATTCAAAATCCAAATTGCACAGTAGGGCGTTTGAAAGCAAGACCTAGACTGTAATTTGAAATGCCATGCTTAATGACATTCCTTCTCGTAGGTGAGAGTGCTATAATACAGAAAAATGGATTTTTTCTGTATCTCACAGAACAATAATCTTAGGCTTAGAAAAAAACCCTAAAGCATTTTATTTTTTAATTACTGATTCAGAGTCAAAAAATACAACCTGCTTTAAATCATAACACGATCTCCATATCAGAATGCCCAGTCATTCGTACCAAAGATAAATTCAGCATGATCTTGTGGGAAAGTGGTAAAAAATTAACACAGTTATTTGAAGTATTTAAACAGGGTAAATGTAGAAGGATCAGTGTCTTGTAATATGCAGCTCCTGTGACACGGTTTACCTAGAACAGAAGGAGCATACAGGTCCTGCATTGCACATCTGCCCCTGTAAGATCTCTAACCAGCACCCCACTGTAGACATCTGAGTGGCTGGATGCAAGCGCATTGCCAAAGAGGGGGAAAAGAGTAAGAAAGAATGTAAAAACATCATGATGAGAGTCAAATCAAATCCAATGAAGGTCTGTAATCTTTATGCCGTGGCTTCTTGAACATAAAAGCCAAATAAAGGGACTGCTGTATTGGAGAAGGAGAGGTTCTGCTCTAAAGGGGAGTCAAATATTTGCAAGAAATACAAACAGTGTCTGAATTTGCTTGAACTTCAAGCTAAAAACCTGAAGAGTCAAATCCAAATTGAATTTAGCTATTTGTTCTACCAAGGCCAACGTTCTTTCCTTCCGGTTTGGAGCTTTATTTTGAGTCAAAGAAAGTCTAATTTCATTAAAAGGAAACTCGTTACCCCCCTTTCAAAGGCACCAAAAGCAGTTTGCGTTTTCATACTAAAATTGAGAATGTTTAGCATGGTTTAGCTAATTAATTTGATGGAATGTATTGATTACAATGGGGTTTTCCTTTGAGGGTTAGAGTAGACTGTTCAGTGAAACTCAGGACACAGGTATTAAACGGAGCAGACAGAAGACTAGAGCTGCTGAGCTGCACACTTTACTTTGCTTATCCTACACTTAAACCAACAGCAATTTATGTATTTCTCAGTGGGAAGTGTTTTCAAAAGAGGGAAAAGGGAAACTGGAGTGGAGGTGCAGAGTGGGAGGAGCGCTACCTTCTCCTCCTTGGTCTGGCAGCCAACCGCAGCTGTGCCAGCTTGCTCCTATAGCGTGCCACAGTTTGGTACTTTATTGTAAAAGCAGCAAATAGCCCTGGGCACATGAACTGTGCTGTAAGCTGGAGGAATAAAGAAGTTCTTCAAAGGAAATGATGCAATTTTTTTTTCCCGAAATGGCGTGAGCTGTTCACATGCATCATTCGACAGATTACTGTGCAAACTCCAGTAAACAACACGTGAATAAGCTTGAAATAACCAAAAGGCACAAAGAAATTAAGTTTCTACTCTTCTTGGTGTTGGATCCCACTGGTGTAGATGAAACAGAGATACATTTTTAGCTACATATAATAACAACATTTCTATATATAAGCAAAGACAGGGAAAATGTGTAAGGTGGTGTTAAATGAAGGGAGCATTATCTTTATATTGGGGGAAAATAAAATTAATCAAAAGTCACTCTAAAATAGTATCTTTGAGGTAATAGTTAACTTGAGGCATCTGAGATGCATAAGTGTACATCGATGTTAGATTATTTTTTTTCCTGTCATAAACGTTTTCCAGAATTGTATATTCAGTGATATAGCCATTTTATATTTTCCCTTGTTTAAGAATTGTGTAAGAGCTGGCCCATTTAACAGGCAAAACCATCTCCCAAAGTCATCTTCTTGCATGGTCTATCCACTCTAACTTTAGAAATCACATCTCTGCATAAGTATATTATAGCAAAGCTCAAGGGAAAGATTCAAGCTGTGACTCCCTTATTATAAATGAAATCTGATGATCAGATAAAGGGTTTAGATCTCTGAAATTAGCTTCACCACTTGATTAAGCAAGCTCAGGTTTGATTACAACTTTATTGTTCATTATACAGACTATCTTTTTTTCTTCTACAGGATCTTAGGGAAAAAAAAATAATAAATTCTTAAAGATGTCCTGTGCAGAGCATTATGTTGCATTTAAGTTCTTTAATGTCTGGAGAAACAATCTGTTAGATAATATTTAGGTGAAAAGATAATGGATAAAATATAGAAAAAAAATATATGAGTTGCTAGTTATGCATTTTATATGTTGAGGAAATTGGATGGCTACACATGTAGAGTGGACAAATAAAGGTTAGGAAAAGTATGTTATCTACTTTACAAAAAATGACAAATTAAGGATGTAAAACCAGCCACAGTGGATTAGAGATCTATACAGCCCAGCATTCTGTTTCTGACAACCATCAAAAGTGACAATTAGGAAAGAGAAAAAGGAGAGGGCATGAAAACAATGATTTTCACAAGACTTTTCTGTTTCCAGTGACCCAGGGCTCATAACAGATTTTTCTTCCATTGAGTTGTCCAGTCTTATCTTCAATTTAAATAGCCTTTTACTGTCTACAATGTTCTAGAATGAATTCCACCATTTAACTACTCTTTGCATGACAGGCCCCTTTCCTTTTACTTTCTTTTGACACGCTCTCCGCTAGCTTCATTTAACGACTCACTATAGATGACCACGGATAGTTCTTTCACACTTCTGCACATGCACCAAGTCAAGGCAGAGATGTTAGTGAGTTGAGGTTTTTTGGTCAAGCATACAGTTAAATAAAAGTCAACATACTTCAGAGGAGTTACAGACCAGATTCAGCTCCAGCAATGATTGAGCAATAGATAACTTCTCAAGTTACCTAATCATGCTCTTCCTTGTCTTGTTAGCTCTAAAAATTGTCATTGGCAACTCAACAAATCATAGCAAATGAAGCATCAGAACTTTTAAAAGTGATGAGTGTAAACACACTGATGAAGAAGATTCAAAGACACTTTGCCAATTTTTATTGAGAAACTAAAATAACCTGATAAATATTTAGTGAATAACTTGCAGTAGAAATCTCTTGTCATGATTTTCCTCGTGAAGTTTTATGCATCTTGTAGCTTTGCTTGGGTAGGAAGCATCATTAAAGCATTTGAAAGTATTCTAACGAGGTGTATGTACTCAGGGGAACACATGCATGTACACATTTGTTGGTACATACAGGCTAATACTGGCCCCTGTTGGACAGTCAAAACTATTCCAAAATTGTCTTGGTGTCCTATTTGTGTCAGTTCAATATACTACTGCAATCAACCTGTAGATACCGTGTGTTGTTGGACTATTTCTAACCATTATTCATTTCTTTGAGTTTCCATGTGTTCTAAACATGTAGCATATGGTGCAACAATAGCATACAGTTATTTTTCTACTCCAGCAAGAGAAGGTGTGGGTGCCTCCATAAATAACCCATTGAGTAAGAAAAGCTAGAAAAGGAAGATCACTGTTTCTTTGAGTTTAATTTATCTTGTTAATTCTATTCATCCAGAAAAATCTAATTGAAGTTTTTGATAATTAATTAAAGTGAAGACTTAGGCTTGCTTCTAGTTAGATCTAGAGCATAATATCAAACTTCCTTTAGTAACCCTTAGAATTTCAGGTTTTCATTTGGGCACTGCAGTAGAACAAGAAAAGATGCGGTCACCCCAGCTGTGCTGAAGATACGTAAGTCAAAACTACTGGCGCAATCGTTAAAAAAAAAAGTTTTAACATCAGTGAGATCTAAATGCAATTAATTTTTTTTATATATTGCAAAATTTTAGTACTTTGGCCATTCATCTATTACTTGCTTCCCTCTCCGTAACTATAACACAATCTTTTAAATAAATATACAGTCACTATTAATATTTCAACACAAATATTACACATTTTTTGTTGTCTTAATATTTTGAGGTTTTTGATGTGGCCATATATTATTTGAAAGTCTGTAACAGATTAGCCATTTAGAAAACTTGATTAGTTTTTTTTTTATAGATTTCAAATAAATCTTAGTTTGAGACTACTTTGAGAGCTGTTTTGAATCTCATTCCAGTGTACCTTGTACAGACAGCTGGAGTGCCTACATACAGTCAGGATTGCCAAATGGCAAGGGGGGAGCCAGATTCCATACTCATGTTAGTCATTGAATATAACCACGATTTCTTCCTATTTCCACAAAATGTAACTAGGAAGTGAATGAAAGATATACAGCCCAGTGTAGGAAGGTAGAGAGTATTGATAAAGGTCAGCAGCAAGTGCCAGTGAGCTGATCCAAGAGGAAAACAGAGACAAGTAATGTCAGCTTGCACCATTCCTTCTCAGGTCTGAGTCTCCTAAGCAATGCCGCAGTGTATACCTATGTCACCATACAAATAGCTACATAACCTGAACGTACATATTAAGCATCAAGTACACCCAAACCCAGAAGAAGTAGTATTTTTAGGTAAGCAGGCCTAATCCAAATCTCCAGATGCTGATCACCATCTGCTCAGAGGTGTTTGGATACAACAGGTCACACTGATATTATCAAAACTCAGAACTCTACATAGTTCTACATATTGCAGCACTTCTTTTCTGTCTTTAAAACCATTGAAATCCTTTCTCATCCTTAATATCCATTTATTATTTATATATATAAATAGTTGGCCTCTGCTAGCATAAAATTACCAGGCCAAACTCTTAATCAGAGTAGTTTCAGATAAATACGTGCTTCAAAAGAAGGATTCCTTAAGTGTGCATAGGTGGGGGTGGGGGGAGTAAAAACAAAGAGAAGGAAAACAGCCCATGTAATGTGTCAAATTGTCCCAACTGTGTGTTGTTAGAAGAAGAATTATGTTAAAAAACATTCTTTTCGAACAACATATCTTCTGTTTGTTCTATACGTAAGACAAAGGACTTGGTTCTGCTGCCTTGACCACCAGTGTGGCTCTGCTCTGAAGCAGATGAGATTACTGCGATTATAACCCACGGCAGAATGAGGCTTATCTTCTTTATTTAAACATTCATTTAAAGAACAAGTTCTAGATTGATGAATACATTACATGAACTACAACTGGACCTGTCAAAGGAGGAACTTGCTTTACATTGGATATGAAACATTCTGCAGCTGAATCATTTGGTCTCATAAGAGAAATACCAGGTCCCTCCACGAACAGATGACAGAGTGTGCTGAGCCTTCACTGTCCAGAAAGACAATACATAAAAGGAATCCTTGCTCTTTCCTCTTGGATGGCTCTCTGCTCGTGTCTGTAGTACGGTTTGATATTTTTCTTCTGCAAATCAGTCACTAAATCTTCCAAAAGGCCTGCATTGTTCTCCCCCAGCGGAATGTGCTGAAGGAAGCAATGTGAGCAGTGCACTCTCAACCCTCTCAGTTTCCTGCTGCCCCCAGCTGCCTTGCACATTGTCAGGATATGTAAATAACGCAGACAAAGCAGGCATTACAAACCCCTCTCTTCCCTGCTACATGATGAATACGTTTTAGAAACGGTACCTTGTCCTTTGCTGAACAATCTGTCACTTGTGTCCTCCTCTTAAGCCTCAAGCTGTACAGATGAGGGGACAAATAAGAATAATGCGATAAATCATACCAGGATGCTACAAGGGCTCCGAGCACCCTGTTAGGTTATATTTGTGCTCGATGAAGGAAAAGGAGCTCACTTCCCTTATGTGCAGGAAAGAAGAAATGACGGACTGTGGCGGATTTCCATGCTCCCCCCACCTATGATAATTTTTGCCATTCTGTAATACAACTGCTTTGAAGCTGTAAATGAACACTCATTGTTTCTCCAGTTCATTCACATAATCCTAATCCAGCTGTCATAACCATCACCAGGAGAAGAATAAAGTCTTTCCTTGATGATATTAACTAGTTTAGCGAGTCCTCTGTGGCTTTTTTGAAAACAGGAATACAGACTTCTTGGACACCAGATGCATATTTGAATAAATCAGCCTAGATAGTATGGATTTATAACAGCCAAATCAAGATCAGGAGCTAACCTATACTTTCATGAACTCCTGATTCTCATTTAGGCTAAAATGAATTCTACTCACCTGCACTATGGGTTTTACCATTCCCTCCTCAATCTATCAAAAAATTGTGACAGCACTCGACTCTATGAGCTGGCTGTCCATTCTAAAAGGTTATCCTGCTTTTTATGATCCATCACAGAGACAAGCAAAGTCTTTGTAACAAGGAGAAACATTTATAATAGACTGCAATGAAACTGGAGTCCAGCGTAAATGGCAAAACAGGGTACAGAATGCAGCCAAACAGAAATCTTTTGATTATATAGGTGCCAGTGCAGGTATAGCACAAAAATTTTTAATAGGAATTTACCACAGTAATATGGAAAAATGTCATGACAGGAACACCTTTATAAATAGACTGAATTCGCTAATTATATAAATGCACAGAATCGATTTCGGCTATGTTACTTTGCCAGCCTGCAAAACCTTCATCTGTATATACCAGGCAAAGGAGATGGTGACACAGAACATCCAGAATATAGAGAAAATACATTGTCTGCTCTGGGATGTTTAGGCCACATTTACAAAACAGAGTTTAAACCATAGACTTGGGTTCCCTGAGTGTTTCTGAAGCAGCTGTTAAAACAATAGATAAATACACTTGCCTCAAATGAATGTACCGGCGAGTGCTTTATACTGTTGTCTCAACAGGGCAGATATGTAGGGTTCTGGTGTTTACTGCCTCAGAAAAGGAACAGAGCAAAGCCACCATCTAGATCAGCCAGCAGTGGCTTTGCAAAGAAACAGCCTCAGCATGCAGCCTCCCTCTTGCACCAGGAGAAAAATTTAAAGATAACTTTTGCTAATTTTGAGGGGGTGGTGGTGGGATTTTTTTATGTGGATTTTTTTTTTTTTTTTTTTGTAGGAGGATCAGCAAGCTCCTCTCCACCCTGTTGCACCATGCAGTTTTTAGCACAAACAGGAAGCTTTTCCACAAGATTTTACCCTTTTTATTTCTATTAAAAAATGAAAGAGTTGTGACTACAGGTGCATCTTGATGTTGTATATCCTATAACCAAATAAATATGCAATACACATATACAAATGTAATCTCAATATTATACCAGTCTCACAGATAATTAGATGCTATCCTCTTCTTTATTCTTGATGTGTTTTCCCCTCAAAATTTGTCCAAAGTGAATACAGAATCTTGTTTACTATCGAGATGTCTAAACATCAACCTTTCTGTTAGCACGTTACAGCATTGTTTCTCAAACTTGCATCAACTGCCAACAAAATAAATATGTTTTTTATATAGTATTCTGTTACTTGTAAGGAGAAGAAAAAAAAAAAAAAAAAAGCATTTTAAAACACATATACTGGTCTTGTCCTGTAGACAACAAGTGCGGCCACATCAAAGGCCCATGTAACAGTACTCTGTGGCAATTTGGGTTGGGAATATTTAGGGAAGAGTATGTACCAGAAAGGACATATCTATGCTTGATGCATTTATTCCTCAATATATTGTTCTACTGTCCACTAACTTGCTCTATGGACTTCCTAAAACAGAAGTCATACCATTATATTTAGAAATGCTTCATGATTTTTTTTTTCTTCTATGACTTTGTCAGCCATTTTTTTCCAAACTTTTATTATCTTTTGGTTTAACTTCATATTGGTAAGTTATTCATTTTTTTGTTTCAGGCTTGCTTTTTTGATGCTTCTTACTTTATATGCTACAAGACAGCAAACGATCATTCTCTTCTCTTTACCTTTACCTTCATGCTATATAAACTGAACCTGAAGGATGAAACCACACACTGTGTAACACAGAGCCTTGGAAGTTTCATCCATAAAATATTGCTCATGGTCACATTGATGCAATCCCAATGAGCAGATTGATTTAACTTGATCCTACAATGTATTTTAGCACAGTTTGGCCTCTTACTCAGAGCTTCACAGCAGCATCGGATCTTTTCGTCTACTGCCAAAGATCATATTTTCCCATCCATCTTGGCTCAGAGAAACTTGGCAGAAAATGCAGAAAGTAGTGAGCTATTACAGTTTTCAGGAAATTTAGGAAGATTTGAACACTTTCTATTGTGTCAAACCTCATCATTAAAATAGCAAAAATAAATCCAACCTGCAAGGAAGGAGGTGTGTTAAGGGCTAACGCTGAAACCTGGGAGTAACTCGATAACTACGGGATCTTGCTCACACACATACACAAACAAAAGAGTAACTACTTAAATAACTCAGAATTACTTGACATTGCTTAATTCTGGTTTGGCAGGTTTGGTAGTGAACGTAATTGTCTCTGTAACTATGGCATTCTTCAAAGCATTACAAATTTTGAACGATTTAGGTGCAACAACTACTCAGTCTAAGAAAGCCATAACAGAGGCAGTTAACAGAGGTGGAAGGGAATTCAAATATAAAATAGCAATCTGTTTCTTTAAAAAACTAATAACAATAATAAAACCAATGAGGAAACGGTGGCATGTCCATTCCTTGTGGAAGTACAGATTCCATTTCCAGGGAAAAGCAAATGAAAATGTAAGACAACAGCCTCTTCTAAGCAAACATGTAACTCAAAGCTAACGTCGTATTCTAGAAATCTTTATAAACTATATCCTATTTAAATCTTCCAGATTTAAAATCTCTTAATAATGTATTAAGTTTTCTAAAAGTAAAAACTAGAAAGTCAATGCCATTTTACAATTTACATAAAGCAAACGAGGTTTAGCTTGAAGAAAAGCAGATCTACGTTAAAAGACTTGGTATGGTCTGAAATAGTTAAGGCTAACTTTTTCTTTTTCTATCCATTCTCATACTGGTTATAAAATTACTTCCAGCTCTCTGCATTATTGCCTGTAAAATCTTGTGAAAAAATCTTTTCATGCTGATTCTTATCATTCTCACCTTTTGCAAAAAGGATGAATCACAATGTTGGGATTTAATTCAAAAGCACTCTCAGAATCTCACCTTAACAAAAGGGAACTTGCTCGTTTATCAATTGCTACTTTCACCTACTGGATGCTTTTTCAGAAGTTGTATCTACTTTCAAAGAAAATACATTAATGTTAAATTCAATATAGAAAGTCAAAATGACCATCTGCATTGACAGAAAACTCTTATGGAGCCAGCAGGTAACAAGATCAAAGTGCACATTAAATTCAGCTGGAAGGCTGCATCGGGTTAGTTAATGGTCATCTGTGACAATTGTTTGACTTCGGTAGATTGCTCAAGACTTCTAACAGAGCCTCTGAAAAGCAACATGACGTGGGAGGTTGTTAAATCACAAATGTGGTCGCTTTCTGTAAGGGACTGTATTGCAGCAGCACAGTACTCTACATCTTCACGATGCTACCATCCAAATTTAATGCCTAGCACTAAACTTCACCTTTAATTCAGATGGTATAAGATTTGTTGTCTCTACCAGTCTCTGTTTCAAGTGTCAGGCAGCCTTTTATGAAGGTTATGATACCTCTCTGCCTAATCAGGCAAACCACCTGCCAGTATTTCTGCAATCTCTGTGCAGGTTGCCTTAAGAAGTGAGCAGGGCTAGGAGCGTGTCGGTGCTTGGCTGCTGCCATGCTCACCCTTTCAAGAACAGCATAACAGCAGCTCTAAGTTGGTTATACCAGGCACGATCAAATAAATTATTCGTTTAGCAGGTATTGTTGGGACAATATGCATTTCAGATAGTCTGTAATGATACGATTTTTCTAAAGGAATGACTTATGATCTGCTGGCAAAATCCATCAAGATCTATTCAGGGAGCTCTGGGAAGAGTTATTTTTAGTATATCAATGTACCCATGTCTGATTAAGACTCGTAAAGCTGTTGTGACTAATTCATGTCTCAAATCATATTCTGCACAGGAGTGACATGACCCAACTTTCAAACAAGTTTGCTTTGATTTGAGGATAGGAGAAGGAGTAAGAAATTAATTGAAAAGCTAAGGTACTTGATCCCTTTTTTACCGAGTAGAAAGTGGAGGTGGCTATCTTCATTTTCCTTTGTCCTAGACAATCTCATTAAAACTGGGGAGCTGAGTTCTGGAAAGTTGGAAGGATTTCATTGAAAAGGTTAAGAGCAATTGGATATGATAGGATTTGCGCCTCTTTGGAAATGCTTATTGAAAACCTATTAAATCCGTGTAAGGTTGTCTATCTGGGCTGAACTGGGAACTCCTTTTATCACTGCCCTTAATCTTTCAAAGGCTGGCTGAGTGACTATGATTTAAAGAGACACAGCACTGGTTTGAACCCTTCATTTCTTTCGCACTAGATGATGAGAAACAGAAATGGACCAGAGTGTCAATCATAATAGTGTTTTCTTCTATTGCTTTATTACCTGAATTTTTCAAATAATTGTAATTTAATGAAAGCATTGTTGTGGGGGATTTTTTCCCCTAGGTTGCCTTCTGTTATTTTCCCTTTTAGTAACTTGGTGGTTGCTGAGGGGTTTTGTTAATCTACCGATTTGAATTCACCTCCCTCTTAAATAGAAATGCACTTTCATCTGTAGGGACAGATGTGGGAGTTTACACACAGCGGCCGTGGGTTTTGCAGGCCTAGCCACTGCCCTTTGTTCAGAAATGATGTAGGTGAAGCAGCAGAGGTAATTAACGGCAGTAGAGGCATGAGGCGAGCCTTAAGGAGCAGCTGAACAGCTAGGCTGAGGGAATTTTCCTTAGTGGCAGATAGAGAAAAGGGAGGGACCCAGCGCTGGCCGGCAGTAGGCAAAGCAGCAAAATGCAGCAGGAGCAGAAAGAGCAGAACAGCTAAAAGGCAGGTAGAGAAGTCTGGGCAACAGGGCTACAGCAAGGAAAACCAAGAGTTTGAGTATGAAACTCAGAGTAAAGCATTGGTATCTAAAGTCTTAGACACTGTTCCTATTATTTCAATGGGTTTATTCCTTCTTATTTGTATGTTTTATTCTGTGAAAGGATTTCAAAGAAAACCTTTAGGAGCATCTATTTCTTACTCCAACATAAGTAATTTTTAAGTGCAGAAATTTTAGCTGTAATTTTTGCCACTGTCACCATTTTACTGCATTTGTTCACGTTTTACACAAAGCTTTGACTTCTGGAATTCTTACAGGCTTTTTGATATATTGATATTTTTGTAAAGAATTTGCCTTAATATCTGACTGTCACACATTCAAGCCAACAAATGTTCTACCATGCTTTTCTTTATATTTTTAAAACAAATTTTAATAGAGTTTTGCTTGTGTTGTGCAAATGTCAGGTTCATGGCTCCAAGTCCTTGACAACTATATAAAATTATCTGCCTAAATAAAGTAGAAGAAAGCTAGCAGGGTAGAAGTGTGAACTGCAGAGTCATTTCAGATGACAGACCCTTCTCTTGTAAGGTTTCCTCTACACATCACTACAGTCTCAGCTTCTATCATAAGATTTATTTTTTTTTTTTAATGTATTTAAACTTGTTTAATTATTTCCTCTGTTGTTTCACATCTGCTCAGTGAAGAACACTCACTAAAGGTCTGAAATATGGTATTTATCATATCAGGGTACAGCAACAGCTGACTTTGCTGAAATAAAGAACTTCAGACCTTTCAGCTCATTTATGCCCCATAGTATGCTGTAGGTGTAGCATTATGTTAAGAGAGCTGTAATGTTCAAGCAGTGCACTGCTATTTCTGGATAGCATTATTGGTGCTATGCCTGCCTCTTCAGAGCTATCTCAAGGATATTTATCCAGTGACAAAGCCACCCTAACTACATGTAAATTATTAACAGTTACATGAGTAGTACTATAGCATCACATTTCATTTAAGTAGGCATGTATTGTGAAATTTGCACTAGAAATAATTCTGTTCACCTGTCTCCCGTCACTAGAGACTGACCACATCTATCACGCTGTTGCTATTCCCACGCCAGCTCATGGTAGTGTTACGCTGGCTCCAGCTCATGCCGGTAAACTCCTGAAAGCCCCATGCACTACCATCGGGGGGAAATTAAAAGAAAGGTTAATGCCATTTTTTATAGTTGACTAGTTCTTTAAAAAGACCAAAGGGAAGGTAGCCTCTGAAGCCTGAAGTATTTATTAGTCTGAGGACCATCAGGGAGTACCAAATACACCTGCCAAAGCAGAGCTTATCATCTTGTGAGGAGGAATTACAAGTGCTTGTTACAGGAGCAGCAAGATCAGCAATACTGCTCTCAAGTTAGCATTGATGGAAGAAAGCCGGTAGCAGAAAACTACATACAGAAGTGAGTAAAATGTGAAATTGAACTGTGGCATAATTTCCAAGCTCAGGACTAACCTTTACAGATTTTTTTTTTTTTTTTCCCTCCAAAAATGTGTTACAGAAGAAGGGAAACACATTTAGTAAACTTTGTGTGTGTGTGTGCACAGTATAGGAGAATAAATTACCTGTGGTTTGTATCACATATCACACAGGGTTTTTACAGATCATGATAAATATATTTACCTCAGTGAAAATTCTTAATTGATAGCTATACATATTCAGCAGCACCATATTGGTGGAGCAGGAAAATATTTACAGAGTATTAGCCACTAATCACCATTCTTCATATGGAAGGATTATTTTGTTTGCTGGTCATGAATTCATTTTGCATCACATGCTTGAACCTTGGCTTTTCCAAAACTAGTCAAACAAAGTAAAATTGGAAATCACAGGTTACAGTGATGACATTGCCTGGTTTGGGGGTTGCATTTCCAGATTGGGAGGGTGCACTTTAATTTTATTAGATAACTGAGTAGTGAGTTGAGCCAGTAACTACAGATGTCAGGATACCATTTCCTTATGTCCCAAGCACTTTCTGTCCTGAACAGTCTACAATATTGAAGAAGTTGTGATTGGGAGATGAAGGAGTTACCAATAAGAAAATGAGAACAGATAATTAAAGTAAGTCACCAAAGTTTAATGAACTAGAGCAACACAGTGAATTTAAGTCTTCTGCATAGGGCCACAACCAAATTGCCATGGAAATCAATAGAGATTTTGACCGACCACTGCTGTGTGATGAGATTGGCCAGGTCTGAGCCAGCAGTCACTAAGCATGAAGGATGCCCTGCTGTACTATCAATGTTCTGCAAACTGCATCAATAAAACCCCCAAAATAATTAGCATAAATCTTGCCAATATTAGATTGCTGCACATTATAAAATAAGAGAAAAAGGAGTCTTGTACTATGACTTTACTAAGTTGTGTGTATATACACATTCTATTGGTGATTGCATAAAGTTCATTGATTTGTTTGTGCTTTGGATATTTGCTTCTGTAATAAACCGGTGTTTTATGAATTGACCTAATATATGCAAGGAATATTGGTTGGTGTATAGATCTAAACTCAGAGAAATATAGTCTCTGTGGACATATGAACCATACTATTTTGACATTTAATAAATTGGATTAGAGGGTACCTGTATTTGGGCAATAATTTCATTTGTAAGCTGTATTTCTAAACACATGTGTAACCCACTAAACTTTTGTGGCTGATGATCTGTAAGATCCTTTGATGTGTATGGTATTATGAATTCTGTTTACTGAAAACTGTAAAGATAACTACCAGGCAACTGTGTAGGTGGGTTGACTGTTTATCTGATAAATTACAACTACAGAAGGCTGTATCTGTTTTTCTTTACATCCTTCCACTCAGATATAGAGTAGGTTATGGGAGATCTATACAGTAAGTACCCCTTAAATGTATCTCCTAACTGCTTAAAACATCTATTATTCAATTTATGGACTTGCCAAGACCTTGGGGTCCCCACCCACACATAATTTGTCCGCCGGTCCAAATGCTGCATTTAAATTCAGGCTTTTTTCCTTGCCTGAGCTACGCTGTAGGTACCTTGTGTTTTACCTTGCTGCCCTTGTCCTACTGCTTCGTGAGTGTGGATGTGCCCAGTGCCTGCTGACAGCCCAGCTGTCACTGGACCTGTCCTGCCCGTTTTGCTCAGGTACGGTGGGACTGCTCCCTTGTGCTCACCCCTCTGCTGCCTTGCTGTTGTTAATTCCTGGGCTGCTTTCTCTTGCAGAGCAGTGTGCTCTTGCCAGTTTTGATACTTTTCTATGGTATAATTAAACAAGGCTCTTTCCAGGGTAGTGATATTGTAAAACAAAGTGCACCCACAAACTCTTTGCACATGCAAGCACAAGTTTGTTCTGACTTCAGATCTCAAAGCTTTGTAAGACAGGAAAATGTCTTCTTTTTTTTTTTTTTTCCCCTTTTTCTACACAGCTTTTAACTCCACTTCAAAATGGGCCTTTCTGCACTCTGAGTATTACATTGAACTGTACTGAAGTAACCTGCAAGTGGTGTTTGTTATACTTCTTTGATCTTACTACGTGGGAGCATTTCTGGTTTGAATTACATTAAAATATATATATATATACATACCAGTACTTCCTCTGTATTAGGAGAGCTAGTTTCCTTTTAAGAGTAAGTAGAAGATTTTAAGGAAGCCTTTAACTAAGCCTAATGTCCAAACTGTACTGTTGTGGGAATAGGGAACATATTGCACTGCTGCCTGGCAGAGAGGGGGAAAAAAAATAAAATCCATGACTGGCTCCCTTAATTTCATTATTATTAAATTATGCTTTCCAAATGAATATTGAAGTGCAACTAACTTGCTCTAAGGCACATTTACTGACCGAACCACAAACAGTGAAGCTGATCAGCAGCCGAGTGCCTCAGATGAGAAAGAGGCCAAGGGTTTTTTTGGAAAGCAAAAGCAGTACCAGACCTGTCAATGCACTGGGCGTGCCTGTCCTGCTTGGTTTCTTCTGGAATGATGAATAGAGGTGCATTGACAGTAGTGCAGTACCCCAGAACAAAGTTATCTTGCTAATGGGTTAGTGGCAGAAAGATGAGGTGTGAAGCTGGATTTAAAATAAAAATACTGGAGTTTAAGAACAAGGCAGAGATAACAGTTTCTTAGCTAACTTAACACCTCAGAGTCATAGGGGTCAGTTTGTCATCTATGGGAACTAGGAAGATATGGTTAAATCTTGTTTGTACTTCTTTCTTCCTTTTGTTAAACTTTGTCTGGTGACTGTGTCTGCCTGATTTTAGCCTGTAAATCATCTAGGGCAAGGAACTAGAGCCAGTAAGGGTAATCTTGCCACATATCGTCTTGCAAGCTTGTTCAGTTTCCATCACACTGTAAATACAAGATAGGGAACATAGTTAAAACTTTCAAATTCCTAGATAATAGTTTTCTATGTGGATGCTACCTGTTTGTCTTCACTTGTGCAGTTCAGCAAGGCTTAGATTTCAAGTTATATGGCTTGCCCATGATTTCTGTTTAAAATGAACCAACAACAAATTTATTGATAAGGCTGGCTCTTGTGCAGATCTCCAAAGCGGGAAAACAGCAGTAACACTGTCAACAACCTCACCCTGCCTTGCCCTTGTAGGGTCTGGCCGAGTGATGAGATACAGCACACTCAGTGATTTGCCCCATTAGTGCCTTTAAGGAGGTGAATTTGTTTACACTTGTTCCTGTATGATAGAAATTAGTGATCCTGTAACTTTTTTGCCCTCGAGAAGTAGATGGTTTCCTTAGCAAAGGGTGATCTGAGGCAGTGAAGGAAATACAGAAACACTTGCAATCGTAAATGTTAAGGTTAATATAGGACAGTTAGACAATTTAAATATTAGGGACAGATACAGGCCTGACTTGAAAGGGACAAGCTGAGTGATGAGAGGGTGGGCAGGCTGTGAAGCTTTATGATTGCAAGAAAACTGCTTGTATAGCCACATGCAGGCATTAAGATGGGCATGCATGCCATGTGGTGCTGT
Source organism: Falco punctatus (assembly GCF_963210335.1). Classification (NCBI taxonomy): domain Eukaryota; kingdom Metazoa; phylum Chordata; class Aves; order Falconiformes; family Falconidae; genus Falco; species Falco punctatus. The sequence continues at coordinate 5,115,674 of NC_137587.1, forward strand.
TGGCAGGAAGGGTCTGAACCTTTGTCTTTTCTCCTACGATAAATTTCATGCCACTATGAAGCCATTTTTACTCCTTTATTCCTACCCATATCAACTCAGCTGAGTGCCTAACCCACTCCGGCAGGGTGCCCCTGGGGCATTTCCCCTCATCCCATCTGTAGACTTCAACAAGACCGTGCCCTGCCTCCCATGTGAGAGCCTTGCCGGAGTTTTAGTTGTCCTGACCAAAGAGGAACATTCTTCAGCCATAAAGGCGTGCACGGTAGGGCAGTTTAATGTGTTTAGCAAATAATTCTCACTCTTCTGTAAAAATGTTACCGCATGTAATGGAAGAAATACCAGCCCAGGAGCAGGGTGTGTTGAGGTGACGTGCGGAATTAGACTCTATAACTCGAAAGTTATAAAGTAGGTATGTTTATTGCGCGCAGATGCACGGGGGATCGCTCCTCCACAAGCGTGCATACCCAAAGTGAGGAACCATCTCACATTTATACATTAAAACAAATGAATATTCAATTAACGCCTATACATATTCGTTACCTAAACCCTGCTTCGTATGTTAATTAGCTTATCAGTCCGTTTCCTGGAATGTGGTGGTCTTGCAGGTTTGTAGGTGATTCATGTTCTTGTGACCATCCGATCTTCTTCAGCAAGGAAAGGTGATTCATGTCCTTGTGACCATCCGATCTTCTCCAGCAAGGAGACTTAGCACTCCCTCCCTCTAGATAGCATTTGAATGTCTCTCATCTTTTCTCATTCTCTTTTAAACAGCCCCTTTGTTAGAGAAAGAAGGGCAGGCGTCTCCCCGTCTTCCCTTTGTTAGAGGAAGGCGTCTCCTCAAAAACTGTAGTTGTCTCCTCAGAGCTGTGTGCCTATGTGACCAGACACCCCACCCATGACTAGTCACCATACCCACATTCCTGAGTAGACATATACAATCACAATCGATGTCCATTGTCCCCATTTCACACTATTTCTCCATATCAGAGGGAAAAACAGTAGGCTGCAGGAAATGGTGAGAAAGGAGAGCACAGCCAATGTTCTGCTATTTACTTGGTACTCTGTCCAGTTACAAGAAGTTTTACTTTTGGCATTTTGGTTTATCTAACTGCTATAGTAATTAGATATTTGTATGTTGATCCCTTGTAATGTCTATATGTCATCTTCATGAAATGATAATAATGATAAAATGATAAAAAATGCTGATAAGCACCCAGAAATGATTTCTAGTGTATTATGCTATGATGAGAAGATATTCTGCAACAGACCGTAGCTTTAGCAGGGAGTGGATGTTACTGCATTGTCTGTAGTCACACTTTTGGGAGAGATGTCTGACAGCAGAAACTCTTCTTTTAAGGCTTATGAACAACTGCGGTAGACTTCCCCCCCCCCCCCCCCCCCCCGCCAGATAATTAGATAGTTATGTGATTTTACTTGGACTATGAAGTGGGCTTTTTTTCCACTTCTAGAGTTTTCCTACTACAAAGTGCTGATAAGAGGTAGGGCCTTGCACCGGCTTACTGCACTGACACGAGGTTTTCTAGTAATAACTGGTGGCTAGTTATAACCCTTCAGACTTCACTCAATTCCTGCTAAGGAAGGGTTAAACATTGCATGAAAAAAGGCAGGAAACCAGCTGCTGGAATGTATCCCTCAGATTACTTGGGAGCTGGTTCAGGCTCTCCATGCTGTTTCCGCAGCACATGCTCCACAACAGCAACAGCAAGTGGGCAGAGCCAGGCTGCCAGCACTGGACCTGCCCCAGGCCAGAGGGAGCACTGATTTTCACCAGCAATTTGAAGTGGTAAGCTGAGAAACCATGCATTTATTATGTTAGAACTTTCGCCCAAGCATATTATAGTGTAGGTCAGGCTTATCTTCTAAGAACTGCAACACTGTGGTACTGTAGAGCTGCATCAGTTCAATGCAGAACTTGCGTGAAAATAAGTGGATTTTTCTATACAGTGTGCATCCTGTTAGTGGAAGCATATTCACAAAGACTCTAACAACTACGAACAGGATTTCTTAAGTCCTGTATAGTGCTTGTGCTTAACTTTTTGATTATGGGCAGAAAAAAACAATTGTAAAATAGAGTATTTTTACAAGACTAATGTATTCACCCCTGACATACTGCAGAATTCTTTATTGAAATGCTAAAGCTCTTTAACATTTGCTCTGTTTTCTCTTGGGACAATTAGTTAGATAATGTTTTAAATAATTTTAAATTATTAATGAAATACCTAATGAAGTAGATCAGTACAAAGATTTTCAAAACCCTCGTTTTTGAGAACATCTGAAACATTTTGCTACTAACTCTATCCTAAAGTCAACATACGGATAAACCATACAAGAGAGGCCAGTTATGAAACACGGTTCAGTAGGTTTTTTCACTAGACAGGGATCCACTTCTCTGTCCTTTCCACCTGCTGAGAAAAGACTCACAAAGATGATCAAGAACATATAGGCGTGGTTGGATTTCTGTTCTTATACCTAAAGATAATGCTTCGACACTGTTTGAAGTAGTGAAAGAAGGTGTCTGCTCTCTCTGCAGCAACAGGATTAAATTACTTCAGTTATCAAACTGCCTTTTTTCCAAATTTAAACTTACTCTATTTAAGCCCATAATACTTAAAGTTACTGTTCAAGAAACTGCCATGTAAAAGAAAATCTCTTTCGGTGCCCTCTGCTAAGCGACTCTGGTCTGACGGCCATGGGTGTACATTAAACCATACCAATTATGTTCAGAAATCATCCACATAGCCGCAGCAGCTAGACACAACTTTCAGACATTTGTTTTAATTTGCATACCTTATGTGAATGTAGAAACGTTGTGAGTGACAGGACACTGACAATAAAACTAAGCAGGGACAAAGTGTTTTGCCACCACCACAGCATGGTCAGCTGCAAGTGGAAAATATGATTTCCTGAACAAGAATATCTGTCACTGTTGTCCTAGCAGACTCTAAAAGGCAACAGCTACTCTTGATGACACTGACACAGGTTATGCTTATGCAGCAAGTTTGTGGTGTTTGCTGTAATTATTGTAAAACATTTGACTGGGTCATGAAACCAGACAATGTCAATTAGTGCTCTGCCTGCAATTCCAGGGGATTAAGCGCTGAGGTGGAGTGCTCAAGAGATGTAAGGGATGCATTATTGCATTACAGAACTGTGAAATGTATAAACCAAATGGCAATTTCAGTGTATGAGGTGTCTCGCTACACTTTTCTCAAGGTCCTACAGTAAACTGTACACCTTGAAGTGCCGTAAAAATAGCAAACAAATGTAAACACCAAAAATGCAAGTATATATGTATAGGTGACTCGGCGTATATAATTATATGCTTATAAACCATACCATTTCATCAGCAAATATAAATTGCTCTTAATTTAGGCAGCTAACGATACTTCTGCTTATTCGAACATGGGTTAACGGACAGAATACTCAAGCATTGACTAAGATATTTCTGAAGCATTAAACAGGAGCATCCAAGTGTCCGTGCACGTAGATGTTATCACACCTTCTCATAGTTAAAGCTACTAGCACTTGAGACTTTCTTCTCTATCTTTTTAGAAAAGGCAAGCTGAGCTCTTTCTTCCTTCTGGAAACTTATGAAAATGCCAGATAAGTACTTCCAAGCAAAATCTAGAGCTTTTGCTTGCTCTTTCTGTAATTTCTCAGATGCTTTTGACATGATTGCTTTTGAAGCACTGCTGAAGGAAAAGTCTGGCTGCAGTTGCAGCCTCTACCATGATGCAAATTTGTTGCACAATAGGTCAGGAAACACCTTATGGAAACACTTCAGCATCAGCAACGCTGCCACTATGAAGATCTCAAGCATTTTATACACTAATACTAAGCTTCACAATCCCCTTCTGGAATATTCATATTCTGCCAGATCTGTTTGTGATAGGTGCAATAAATTTGTTTTTATTATTTTTTTTTTTAATCAACCTGCACAGCAAGGCATTGGAAAGTCAGCAGTAGAAGCAAGCAGTGCTAAGGCATGTGTTCCAGTTCCTAGATACTTTCTATAGCAATCAGCAGGAGTTATGGTCTCACTCTGGCTAATTGGAAGCTGAGCAGAAAATGTTTGCTGCTGCATGCAACTTAATAACGAATGGGTGGAACAAGTTACACATAAATTGCTTCTGATATTTAATTGCTGTAGCATAGCAGGGAAGATGTACAGACTGGTATTTCTTTTAAAGAGAGAAAAGGTTGGGTAACATAATATTGTAAACTGGATGGGTTGTTGTGTGGTGGTGGTGTTTGGGTTTTTGTTGTGGTTTGTTTTTTTTTTTTTTTTTCAAAAAAAATGAAGCATGCATGAACATCTCTGCTTAAGTACCAGCACATGCTGTCTCAATTGCATCAGCTTTGCTAGAGGAAGCCTTTGCAACCACCCTACAGCTGTATGGAGATACAAGTAAACATGCTCACCTGAAAAGATATAATAAATGAAGTGTGAATATTTTTCAGAATGCCTTAGGTTCCCTGCACTCCCACTTACCTCACCTCTGTACTTCATCTCCCATCAATGCCACCTCAGAAAAATGTATCCTTCCCCCAAACAGATGTTATACTACTTTGAGCTTCATATAAGCAAAAAAAAAAATTCTCCAAATTATACAAAAAAACCCTGATAAACTTACTATCTAATCATTCACAGATGTAAAACATTATTGATAACATTGAAAGTTATGTTTCATGTAAAGACCTTGTATATCCTTGGGCAGAAATTTCATACCAAAACCTAGATCAGAAAGCTATAGCCAAAGTATGGCCTCCATAGGAGGGCATGCCATATGTTTCCCTAACTAATTTAAGATCCTGCTTAACAGAATGGCTATTGTCTAAGATGACTCTGGGAAAGAAAAGTCTTTCAGGGAAAACAGAAGCATGCTTGTTTAATGGCTGTGTACAGCAGAAGTGTTTAAAAATGGTTTGTTTCCATGCTAAATTATTATTTTCAGTGTGAGTACAGCAGACAATTTTGGTGAAGAGAAACTCTGCTTACGTGCAAAGTGTAGATAAAGGTGAAGCTCACAATGCAACGGAAAACATGAACCTGTGTCTTCTCTTGCAGTCAGTTATTTGGTGCCTTGGTTTACACTGTCAGTAGGTTCATACAACTTTTAAAGTTGAAAATCTTTTTTTATCTTTGGAAGTTTAAATATGAGATTTAATTATCTAAAAGGAATTAATTAATTACTTTTCAGTTTCATGTTAGACATGGAATAACATTTCCCCTGCAGAATCTTTCACAGACATTCCCACGATTTTTATCATATCACTTTTTTTCTAAGTACAGACACACCCCCACAGTTCCCCTCTCTTCAGCAAAATAACTTTCTTGGCAAGTCTTGCCACATCTAGAATAAAAGAAAGACACCAGTTTCTACCCATCATTTTTACCCACAACTATATTCTCTTTCTCATATAATTAATATATTATATTAATATAATAACTATATTAAGGGTTTAAACCCCCTTAAACGATGGAGCTTGACAGCAGGAAAGCTTGCACTGCTGCAGCTACTGCTGCCCATTTCGGATAGCTGTTTTCCCATTTCATTGCACTACTATTCTGTATTTTGAAAGTCATGAAGAACTGAGATCTTTATTGTAAAATCATGGTAATTCTCACAAAATCATTGAGGCAAGTTTGAAGTTTCTGCAACTGTTATGTCCTGTGTGCTTTTCAGACTGGATCAGCAGCTCACTAAATTAATTCTCGCGCAAAGTACAGGGACCTAAGAAACGGATCCTAGTCATGTATTTTACTGTATTGAATTATTACGAATGCTGAATGCATAAAAACTTAACCAAGAACAACGCTTCTTTTTATAGCTTCTCCCTTTATCCCTTTTCTCAATATATCTGAATCTATTTCTGGCAGCTCTAACGAGCTTTCAGATTCTTTATGAATTCCAGCCAAGGGGTTAGGATTTAATACATGCTGGACTTAAAGATGTTCCTCCCTTTGGAAGAGCAGAAGGCCTAAAATGAGATCGAGCATCTGAAGCTGTTAAAAGAAGGAAAATTGGCTGAAGTAAAGAAGCTGTGGTGAGAAAGCCTCCTGTTCTAGGGAGTTGTGTAGTGTTTTGCATTGCACTCTTGCCAGCAAGGTGGGGAATAGGTGCAGGTTACAGGAATACCTGTTCTCTCAAGCTGTTGCACCATTTGGAGTTTCCATAAGAACTATGGCTGGAACAGGGTGAATCTTTTGTAATTAAACCCTCAGCTGGAGCTTAGTTTTGGGATTTTATCACAATTCTGAATTTCACAGGTAACTGTCACAGATATTGTGGCACGCTTGGGGCTGAATTTTAACATTGTTCAAAGTGTAAAAAGCAACCAGAACCTTCTGTGAGAGCTGTAAAAAGCGGGAGTGAGACAGCTGAAGCGCTTTATTTGTCTTATGTATAAGAAGACTGAGATATGATTGTATTGTAGTTTATAACTAAATTTTTTGTACTTATTTATTGAAATACCACATGCTAAAATACCAAATTCTAAAGGGATATTTAACCCGGAAACAAAAAACATGGACTTTATTAATGGCTTGAAAATTAGTTAGAAGATTGTAAGGCCCTGCATAATTGAAAAGGGAAGTAAGGGAGATTTTAGACATTTTTTTTTTTTTTAATGTGATTAAGTCTTAATTTAGCTGCTGGTTTTGAAATTTTTTTTTTTTACCCCCAAAGGGACAAGTAAACAAAATCCAGAATGATACATGTAGCTTGCAGACAATTAGGTCCTTCTGTCAATAGTGTTGAGTGAGACAGAAAAGTTGCTTAAGCTGTGATGTATAAGTAGTAAATTATGGAAGCTGGCAAATAACTGAGTAGTTAAAAAGTCAATAAGAATAGTTTGGGGACTCTGGATTAGGTCTGCAATTGAAAAACTGTTTAAATGACCATGAAGTCATATAAAAAGACAGATTGATTATCTGGGAACAATCATTTTGTGTGAGAAATTGGATAATGGGAATCTGAATTTACATGGGTGAAGAGAACTGGAAAGACTCCCAGGACAGAAAGAGCCTCTTCTAAATTGTTCCACAACAACTTCTTTTAATCCATGTATGAGGTTTTTAAACTCTCACACTTCAGGAAAGCAGAAAAAAAAGTTGGGTTATCTTTGTGGTATGTAAGATGCTTTTTATTTTCTGGTGGCTTGAGGCCATGCAATTCAGTTGGGGAGTATCTAAATGGAGTTAAAATTCCATGCTGTTATTGATGGATATTTGTATCTTGTGTTTAGTTTTGTCACTGTTTTGGTTTGGGATTTTTTAAAGTACTTTTCTGGCAGGCAACAATTCCACTGCTTTCTAACCGTTGCCTGAACTTTTATATTCCTGTTTTATGGATAGGGTAATCAAGATCATTTAAGATAGAAGTAGGCTGTCAGTAAAAATGTAAGGGAGGGGGGGAAATAAAATTAATGATCGGGGCTTATGACTTGTGTGACTTAAATTGAATTTAAGTTCTATCATATTATGTGAAAAGCTTTCTTAATTTTCTAAGTATTCCTCTATTTTGGCTAGGTTTGTGCAGCTTTTTCACATTCACTTATGCATGCTGAAATGGCTATAGATGTGAGCACGTAATGTAATTAGATTAATTCAAATAAGTTTTGTGATAAAAGTTCCTTTTTATTACTGGAAGGTGTGCCACATGTATGACAAGCAAACTTCAAATTTCTGTATTAGCTAGCATTGAAGTATGCATTCAAACATCTATGTTTTGGAGGTGTTTGAAATGAAAGTATTAGCTAATCTAATGCAACCTGAACTAATCTCCATAGCTCTGCATGTCTTTTCCCTTTCTGATCTTGGTTCTTGATTCCAAACACTCCTAACTTCTAATTCGCTGTCACTAGTTAAAAAGGAAATTTCTGTTTGTTTTAGTAAGCCAATTGAATCTGAACCGAGGATTTTAAAGTTCATATGACGTATGGTAAAAAACAGCTCCAGGTTTTGGGTTCATACTCTGTCCAGGTTCTGAGTACATATTAAATTTGGGCACATGTTGTCCTGTGCATCCATATGAAGAAAAATGAAGAAAATCCTTGATGTAATCAGAAAGGAGATGCAGGATACTCCTGTGGTGTGGATAACCGAGGAATTAGAATTGCAAGAATTGACACCTCAGAACACGTGTCCCACAGTATAGTTTTATCTGTTGTCTAATAGCATGTATATTGATAATTATTGGTTTAAATTCTGTCTATATTCATTAACTAGAGACAAAACAGAGGTATTTGCTTAATGCACCCAATCAATTTAGATGCAAAAATCCACTTGCAAGAGTGATTCAGGCCCCCAAAGCTAAATGCTATGAAGAAGCTAGAAGCCATCAACTATTGCTATGCTCATACTGCAGTGATATACCATATCCTATAGATCCAAACTGAACTCTGGTCTTAGTTTGTAAACTTTTGGAAGGGGAGGGAGTGCAGAGCAGAGTCTCTGGTTCTGACTTGTAGTCCCAGAACTGAATCTATATTTTGCAGTAAAGCTAATAGATCCAACTGGAGCCAGTCTCTGGACCACTCTAGTGAAGTACCAAACATTGTGTAAAACGTGCAAACCACCAAGTCAAGGAATCACAGCTCTTCTGTGGTCTCTCCTAAAGGGTGCATTCTTGCCCGCATAATGGCTTTGGAAAAGTTGACTGAAAAATCCACTGCAAGTTCCCAGTGTTTTCCCCACTGAAAACAAAGTTGTAATGGGAGTCGCTGGGGTGACATGAGGGGGTGATTTCAGCCTGTTCTCATATAGATAAGCATTTTTGCACCTTGTATGACCTTGATTGTCTGACAGCTGAACAGATACCGCAGCAAGTTTCTGCTCATTTGAAACAATTCTGTACAGATGTTTTCATAGGATAAGAAAGCTGATCAGAAGGCACTTGAAATCCAGGAAAAGATAAATATAATATATGAAATAAGCAAGTGCAACTGACACTGCTTGGACTTTTAATTGATGTCTTGTGCTGTCAGCAATGCTGAACATTTAAATGTTTTGCTCTAGATGGAAAGTGGAAACCTTAACCCCTGGAAAGCGTAGTCATGGGAATTGCTGCACAGGTTTTCTCACAGTAATTTTTGTTTCAAAACAAAATTTAAAATTAGTGGAGTAATTCAAAATAAATACCATCCAGCCAAGAGATTTTAATCTGAACCTTTCTTTAAGTTCAGGCAAGCCAAGATGGTGTTTGTAAAAGATTTTGTGATTTCTAGTCTGGTCTCTGAAGGAAATGAGAACATGGTTTGTCATCTCCTGCTCTGTACCTGTCCATCAACTCCCACCTCTGTATGACAATGTTTAAATCTATTGGCTAAAGGGACTACTTGGAGAGAGGTAGAAGGGCTTCAAATACTTATTTAACAGAAATTACTGTGAAAATAATATATAAAAAAATCTATGGCAAAGACAGACTGCCTTGATTTGCTTTGTGATTTAATTTTATTTGTCTTGATAAAATAGTTCAGAACTTCAACTGGGAAACATCACCTGGAATGTTCTAAGTATGGAATAAGCTTCAAGTAGGTCTTGTGTTCGATCAGGTACCAATACAACCTAAGTGCGAGAGACCAGACTTCAACAATTCTACTGTTTATGATTCTGTTTATTGTATTTCTGGTTACTACAAAGGTAGGAAATGCCTTCCTATGACTGCACGTTCATTTTCATTCAACTTTTCTTGTCTGCTGTTGGGAATGTGAGATGACATCTTCCCTTGTACAGCCATACAGACTGACTGGGCTTTATGAAGTCCTTTCCTCTGTACTCAGTATTGTATCCTAGTCCTCAAAGTTTGCTTCACTATTTGCTTGAGCCATTTCCTGCCCTTTCTTTCTCTGAGTGCTAATTAAATATGCTATCCATGAAAAATCTTGGATACACACTGCTGTTTCAAATGTCTCCTTCACTCTTCTGCGCTGTCACAAACTGGAACCATAACTTTGGAAACAGTTGGTTTTTTCTGGAGCATTCAGTTTACTCCAATCTTTATTTCAGATTGAAAACTTTCCAGAACACAACCCATCTTCTTTTTGTACATTCTCAAGCACACAAGGCTCTCAGAAAATAACAAATACTAATATTAAACACAAATATACAAGAAGGGCTTTAAATTTAGTACATAAGATTGCTTGAATCTTAATGACATAAATTTGGTTCTTTACATGGCTATTGTCTTTGAGCTTTAATATATGCAACAATACACGTTATGGCTTCAAGAAAAATATTGTGTGCGTATATAATACATATATATATATAAAAATGTGTTCACTAGGAAAATAGAACATAAGTATACAGAAATCCCATGTGTCGTTAAGTTCCAAAATTAACAGTACAAACAAAAGCTGCATGGATAGAGATCTGTTTACTGAAGGGAAATGAAAAAAAATAAATAAAATCACATCTCGATCAGAGGGCCAAACTCTCTGTAGATAAACCGGCACTTATTTTCTTCGCTAACTTGGCTTGGAGGTTTCAGGTTTAGCTCTGGACCGCTCTCCATTTCTTGTATTGCTGTAGATTTTAGGTCTGGTGGCTGTAAGGAATGAGGGAGAAAAATTAGATACAAGACCACTCATGCCTTTTTTTCTTTTGTGAGGTCTAACGCTAGAAAAATTGTAACTACTCCAGTGATTGCATCACAGGTTGTTTTTTTGTTAGGGGGGTGGCAGTGGTAGTGGAGAATGATGGGGGGGGGGGGGGGGGGGGGAGTTATACACACTGAATTTTGCCATTTTCTCATCCACCAGATCTCCAAGAACTCCCGGAGCCCAGTCAGCCAGCAGCAGCACTAGCTGAGTCAGACTGAGCACAACATTGCAGAAACAAACAACCCCCCAGCCTGGTCTGCTCAACAAAAGCACTCTGACCGCTGTTGTGCAGGCAATGCAGGTGTCCAAAAGATCAGCCATTTTGCATTTTTATGGAATCAGTTAACAAAACCAGTTCAAAGCACTTTTCAAACATGAAAATTAAGCCCATTCTGCATCACAAGAAGCTTTCTTAGGGAAACTGAGGCAAGGGAGCCTAAACACAGTTTCTCAATATTCAGGTTTTCATGCCATGTAAGGGAAATAGTTTCTTTCTGTGTCTTCATTTTACTGCAAGATTGTTTTGTTGTCTGTTCCCAGTTATAAGTTATGCTTATAATCCTGTGGGATTCAGACCTCAGGTTTCACCAGCTCTTCCTATGTCTTACTTTTTCATATAAGAAGCGCCGCTGAATTCCTCTTGCCATTCTAGTCAGCAGAGTGTTATCACTGGTTTATGTGAGGTTGAGGGATGTGATGTTTTTTTCTCTTTCTGTACCTGTCAATGTACGCAACTCAGAAATTTAAATAACAAAGCTTATTACACAATCAAGACAAGTACAAATGATTTAAAATCACGTTTAAAGCAAATCTTTACTACTAAATTGTGATGTGTAATACAAAAATATTTAGAACTGTTTTCATAACTTTGTCAGGTGTATTTTTCTCAGTTCTGTTAAGAATAGAAATAGCAAAAAGATCATTTGAACCTTGGAAGATGGGCTGAGATTCTGGCGCTGTTGTCATCAAACCCCATTGAAGGAAATGGCACCTTTCTTAAATTCAGATGATGATGTTATTAATTTTTTTTTTCCAAACTGAAGTGAAGAAGGAAATAAGTGTTTGCCTATAAGAACAACAACAACTAAAAAGCCTTTTGCTTGAAAATTTCTAATCAGTTATGAAAACTGGTTTTGTGGGACATATAAATGTTTATGTATATTATTCTGCATGTGATTTGTTTGGTAAATTCTCTTTGGCATTCAAACATCTTAGTGTACTTTGAAGAAAACATGGAAGTTTTTTGTGTAAGTGGGAAATGATGAAACCTAATTGAGACCAGTGGTATAAATATCAGATGAAAAACTTTGAGTTAAAAAGGCTACTTCAGACATTTAATTGCATGTCCATCACTAGTTACAGGCATTGCAATCATGAAATGAACAGTACTTTATTGCATCTATTGTTTTAGGCTTTAAGAAAAAAAAAAAAACAACAAACCAAACAAACTATAAAAATAATTAGAATTTCCTGGTCACGAGGCTTATTTCCTAATCCATTGTCTACAGCCAGCCAGGAAATCACTTGACATCAGTCACTGGGAAGGCCACAAGTAATTGTGCCAGCTTTATCACTTCCTGAGCTAACGCTTGTAGGAAGCGGACATGAAAACAATAACGTTTTCAGTTAGGGTTCATTTACCATTTAAAAATAGAAAACTAACGAGAGTTTAACACTTGACTGTTACCTCAGGCTTGAAATCAACCATGTGAAGGGACAACTGGCAGCCAGAGCTATTGACCTGTACTACTTTCTTTAGAGCTTTAGTAAACAACTAACCACCCCTAAGTACCAACTTTGACAGCTTCTCTTGTTCCCAGCTATGTATTCCAATGTATTGGTAAAAAATTCATTACTAAGATTTGTGACAAAGGAAACACTGTCAGATTACAGGATCAAATATAATCCAAATATAATTAAATAGCTGTACTCATAAATAGCACTTTTCCATGTATGAAAAAAAAAAATAAGACCTACTTTGATCTTTTCCAGAATTCAATAGAGCTGTACTATAGATTCAATACATTTTTTTAATTATTGTTATTACTAGCAGCAACATTTGAAAGTCAACATAAGTTATGAAGAGATATGACTGAATCTGGAACTTTAAAATAACCAATAAACTTTTAGAAGCAAAGCAGTTACTACTATTGCCCTTTCCAGGTGAAAATTCTGGGTGTCTATCTAAAACTGGATTAGAGCAAAGAATAAACTCCTAAGTGAAGGACACTTATTTGATATGGAATCACTCACTGAAGATTGCTCTTTGTTTTATCCATGGGGTTTTTTTACATTTAAAATGTACATATACATATGTTTATATTTTGAGTGATTTGTGGTACTGACAGGAATGTAGGAACTTTCTGAAGCTGTTCCTTGACAGATTCAGAAGAAAGAAGCAATCTACTGTATGCATCAGGAAGTATGCACTGACAGTTTATGAAGCAGAAATTTTATGCAGTGCAAAGTGTATTGTATTTGCTTTATTTTTATAGGTATAAATAAATATAGCGTGAAGTAACACCCACATATTTTTTTGAATTAATATTTGAAGTGTGAAGTTAAGCATTTGAAATTCATTAGAAAGTACAAGAATCAGGCCACCTTGATGATTTGTTTTTGTGGTCTAACTTCAATGAAAAAAAAATTATCATTGCCAACATTTTCTGTTTTATTTCTGCAGACTTTTGTTTCTCTCGTGTACATCCTTTTGCAAGACAGTCTTTTATTGCAAAGATGTGGATGTGTCTCTTGACACTTGGGTTGAATTTGTATCAGTTCTAGACATTAACAACAGGAATTTGCAACACTTTGGGGCAATGAATAGCCAGGCACATTAGTCTGCATGTATATAATTATAATTTTTAAAAAAGACACGAAGAATTAAAATACTTGAACTTAGCATTTAACGTGGCACTGAATGTTCCATGTCAGTTATCTTATTAGCTCTTAACCAAGTGTCTAATATCTCTCAATGATTAAAGGATGATAAATTTATGTAACTGTTATTTTCCAATAGGAAAAAATGGCCCCAGATAGAGCCTGGCTGCTCCTGTCTGTGCCACACAGAATTAGCGTCAGCTTCTCACCGGCTCTGAGGGTCTGCAAATAGTGTTGCTAAATTCGCACTTTGAAAACACTCAACCCTCTGAAAAACAGATCTTATATTTGGTCTGGAATAAGAAGCTTTCACTTCCATCTTGTTCAGCAAGAATCACAGTATCTTCCTCTGTAGGTTAACAATGTTGACACTGATTAGCATGGAGAGGACAAAAGAAATGTAATGTGTTTGGTTCTGTTGTTGAGGGGTTTATTTTAATTCCTCTGAAAAGACTTCTCAGTTTCTGTAATTCCATTCTAGAGGAACAGTGTAATAATGAAAACTGGTCTATAAGTCCATTCTAGGCTAAGGAATTAAAGCAAATTTAAGTGTTTTTAATTTAAATCCTGAAAAAGTAATGCTTCTACTTGGAATTAAGACAGGTTGTTCATCAGATGCAATGTGGCTGTTGCTGTGCAAGTTTGCAAACTTTCAGATTTTTGCTTTGAGAAACTAGCTCTTTTGATACCTATGACTCAAAAGCTTGGGAAATGTTCAGTATATCTACATGAAAATTAGATTAAAACTACTGCCATCTTGTTTGAAAGGTACAGCTGAGGGTTTTCTATAGTTTTAATAATTACATTTTAATACGGAGCATATGTACAAGTGATCTATACCAGTGTTTAAAATTCTCTGTGCTCTTGTTTTCTGTTTTACCTTTGTGATAGTTACACCAACTAACTGAGGAAAAAGACATTGGTATTATTATGACTTGCTTCTGTTAGTACAGTTTTAGCTCCAGATAGAATGAATTTACAAATAGTAAAGATCTTTGCATCATTTTTGTCAATCCTCCTATGTAATTAATAAAACTGGAAAAAAGTGCCCTTTTTTTTTTAAGTTCTCTAGAAGAAAAAAAAAACCAAACAGGCTAACGATGAAAGAAGGATGATGGAATCAGTGTGGTGATGAAGGAGCTGCTGATACTGGAAAAAACACAGAAATGGTCATTCTTCTTTTCCAAGAAGGCAGCAGGGAGGGGAGTGCACAGGGGAGGGAAGGATACCATGTCTTTCAATTCTTCCTAATCACCTTCTTGACCCAGAACTCCTTCTTCTGTTCTCTTATTTCAGGTCAAGGCCCCTAATTAGCTGTTAAGCATGCTGTGTTGGCTTTACAAAGCTGGTTGGAAGGGTAAGAGTAAGAGCCTAGGAAATAGAGACCTTTTCAATTTGGTCTAAGGTGAGTCTAATGCAGTAAGTCTTTAAACTGCAAGCTTCTTCCACTCCAGATCAAAGCAAATTATTGTGTAGTGTTCAATATCTCTTTCAACTCTCACTCAAAATGCAAACATATACTACTATACTTTATATACAACATACCTGGAGAAGCATATCTGATCCCTTGCTTTTAGTGAGTAGCAACTTAGCCCATGTTAATGTCACAAAGTATTGTGCAGGGCTCCTCCTTTGTAGAGGAAAGTATTTTACACAGCGAGTAAAGGAGGAAAGGATTATGGTTTGTGATAATTATCACCATTCTCAGGATGCTCTTAAATGCATATTAAACATTTGTACAGGAACATAAGTTTTGAAAATACAGCAGTATAAAATAGTCTTCCTGACACATTAAAGAAAATTATAAAGGAATACCACTGTTCCTTGATAATCTGACAGAAATCATTTCAATCTAACACTGGAGAACAAAAGCTGAAAGCAAATGTTGCAGCCATAGGGGTTCTGCCACATACATTAAAAGTAAGCTTCAATGCAAGGGAAAGTAATTTTTCATACTTGTGTAAAATTTTGGCTGTCTTTTATTGCACAGAATTTCTGAGTTGAAGGTGAAGAGAAAAATCTTCCAGGTTAATGTTGCAGGCTGTCTGCTGGTGCTCAGAGTACGTCTTGCTGACCGTATTAATGTGATTCACCTAAACTAGAAGACAGAATGTGGCTGAACTTTAAAATGATACAACACAATAAAAAGGTAAGATTTTATGTCCATTGCATTTTTTCTACAACACTTGGAATCACTGATATGCTTTTAAAAATTGGGGCAAAAGGAATTAGTTTAGTAATATAGATTAAAGCTTGTGAAAAATACATTGAAGTGAGTACACTGCTTAGCCTGTTTTCAGAGCGTGACCAGCTCATGGACCTGCATGTTTTTTATTTGTATTAATCTTCTCTTTGTCTCTGGGCTCTCAACCTCAGGTACAAGCTCTAGGAAAGAAGTTCCGTGCTTGATCATCAAGGCCACCACATTACACTATGAACAGTGATAATATTTTTGTGAAATGTAAACCACCAGAACCTTGTGCATCTTTTGTTAACTCATTTAACATGTTAAGACCACCTGACACAGTTCAACAGCTGAAGGCACTCAGAACGTCAGTCCTCTTGCTTCCTTCCAGGTAAGACCTCTTAAGTTCTCCAATTCATTGTTTTCCATTATTTTCCTTTCTGAACAAATAGTATTCTTGTTTTTGTGGCTGTCTAATCATCACCAGCCATGCTTCCAAGCTACTGAAAATGTGTGTATGTGTACACTTTACATTGGCCAGAGTTCTGAAAATATTCATAATTTCTGTGGAACTTAATTATCACATTATAGATGGACTTTTTCACAAACCCCAGACAATTAAAAGTAACAATGAAGCCACCCAGCAACTCTGGATTTCTTCCTTAATATCTATCTTGGGGATGCAGACAATGAATGATAGAATAAACTTCTGCAAACTAGTTTAAAATATTTTTTTATAAAAACCTGTCACCAAGGCTGCAGTCTTTATATTTGTTGTTCCATTAAACCTCACTGCACTTAAATGAAATAAAAACCTGGCATACCTTGGGTTCAAACATTTGATACCTTCCAACTAATCATGTGCTTCTTCATTCCTCACATGGGTTCATCAAGAACCAAACCCTTCCTTCAACTCCCTACCTCACTTCTCAGCTTCGTCAGAAGCTAATTGGGATGATCACAACAGGAAATGGCATGAATCTCCAAAGTGACCTTTCTCCTTTTTCTTTTATGAGGGGTTTCAGCTTTCTATCAGATCAATTAGTTAATTGGTCATCATTCCCCTAAACACATCTCACTTACAAAAAAGCCCTCACCTTAAATAAACAGTCACACTCCTTCCTTTCAGGTTGAAGGCTGGAAGCTCATTATAATTGGGTTCTGCTGCTGTTTCTTTGAGCACTCTTATCTGCTGATCAAGCTACACGTAATGCAATCTTCTTCCGCATGAACGAGAATGTTATCAAAATAAACCTTTTTTTGCTGCCCCTCTCCTTCTGTTTTCCTTGCAATAATGCTAAATGAAATAGTAGACTATTAGTAGGCTATTAGTAGACTATTAGACTAATAGTAGAGAATAGTAGAATAGAGCAAGATCGAAAGGGAATTTTATATTCACATGGTATTTTAACTTAAATGTTGTTATTGAATCCTGCATTCAATTACATTGCAGTTGTACTGTTAATGATCCCCTATATAAATATACAATATCATACTAGCAGGGAAGTATAAGGTGGTTATAAAGAGGTCACACTGTTTAAAAAACAGATATGATGTAGCTGAGAGCCTTTTAGAACTGTTCTCCAACCTACTTTTCCCTGCTCTTCCAGATACATTTTGACTTAATCCTCTCCTTTATTACCCTATTTTTTGGTTAGTCAAGATTCCTAGCAACAAAGTAATCTGAAAGAAAATAAGGACTAAATAACTAAATATCCCATGGTTTATGGAGTATTACTGCAGCTGTAATATATGTACTTTATTTAAAGAGGCAGCACACATTTTCATATACTGTTAAATAATTTTTTTTCTTTTTCTGTGTGCATGCTCTTAGGTCTGTTATGCAGGACCAGTCCATAAATTGTGAAAATGACTTTTTCCTAAACATGAACAGGGCAAACACATGAGATTTTTGTGAAACACAAGCATTGCACAAGAGAGTGCCATTTCATGACAATGGGATTGCTCCCAGAAGTCTTCCAGATTTGAAGCTGACCTTTGAGACTGAAAGATAATAGACACCTTAAGAACAGCTGCTCTGATGGGCAAAAAAAGCTCCTGCAAAAAGTATCTGAAAGCTATGACCAACTTTACAAATGAATTTGTTTATTGTAGTGGTCTGCTTTAAAATTAATATCAAGTTTAACGTCTCAGAGTAAGAGACATATGAAATACAAAATGAGGCATTTCCAATGCTTAGGAACTCATTCCCAAGCTCTTTAATAGTAATGATTGAAAATATGTATCCAGAATCTTTTTCATTCATCACTGAAAAAGATCTCTGTCCAAAATCAAATGTGGCAGCTGTTTAGGAGTACATGGCAACACTAAACAAATGTTTAGACAAGGGAATGAAAAATATTATATGAAAAATTATACTTCAGTAAGATTTATTTACAGAAAGCAATGTAGGAAGAATTGTTTTAAATGTTTAACATGTTTTCTAGACATAAGCTTTGGCTCCTGAAAGATACCAGCATTCCAGTGATTACTAATATGATGGACTTAAATGTTTTGCTATATTAATGTTAATAAAGTTGCATCCTTATCAATACCATACAGAGAATTTTTCCTGAACTAAATATATCCTATATATAAGGATTGTTTATAAAGATTCTACACCAATGATTAATGTTTTTCACTATGTTTAGTAAATCAGGTGTGTCATTGTGGTCAAGTGCTCTTTCACCATTAATTTAGGGTACAGAGGGTAAGCAAAAGTTGTAGTGGTCTGCAGCTGTATCAGCAATTATATATGTGGGCATCACAAACAATACCTTTGGAATATCAAAACCCATAGATTTAGAGAAAGAATTGGAACACAATGCTGATTGTTATGATATTTGCGGTTGTATCTCCCAAGGAATGAAAAAAGAAAAGTGTGTGTGTATGGGAAGTTGCTGAATGTTGTGCTTTAGTGTAAAAATATGTGTACTAAGGATCAGGAAGGAACAGTGCTGCTGTTTTTGAACTGAGAAGGTATTTTAGAAATAGGCAGTGTTTGTAGGAGAAGGGTGTCTGTTGTGGGCTAATGACACCTTTATTTTGATGTAGCTAGGTCTAGATTTCTTGAACAATTCAAGACGTGTACTTAATTGCCAATAAAGTATACAGAGTGTTAAGACATCCATACTGTATTGCAAAAAAGGCTGCGAGAGAATGAAAATGTGTTTAAGTAAAGCCTAAAGCAGTGCAGGATGAAGGTTTTAATATAATCAAGTGAGAATTAGAAACCCCGGGGAAGGAATTTGTATGAGTAAACCTCAACACAGCACTACCCTCTTCGTGTTTAGCTATATATGGCTTTCTTTTACTTTTGACAAAGTGAGATGATAAGAACAAAGTCAGGACACAGGTGTCAAAAGTCATTTTTGACATAAGCAAACACAAGTAAATGGTAAGTAGATATTTATGCAGTGGACTCAGACAATAACAAATCATGTATGTAAGATTTTAAGCATTCTAATTGTGTGGTGATATATGATATGATGTTCAAGCAGCCAGAGAAAAGCATTAGGGAGGAGGTGGGACAGAAAGCAAAAGGATGGTTCTAGTAACGTATGTGACAAGTAATAGTCAGTCTTGGCTAACCTCTTCCCTGAGACTGGAAGGACACTCCTGGTGGATCTAGGGGCTTTAGTTCACTGATGCTTGCTGGTGAACATCATATGTTAAGGTATGGAGGATAGCTAAACAGATAACACTGTTACAAAACTTTTGCATATACAACACTAGTTAAGAACCACATTTAACAAAGGGAACCTAACTAAAAACTTCCCACTAATCGTAATTGGAATATAACATCGGTCTGTTTATAAGCATAGAGGCAAGACCCCATCTCTGGGGGAGGGAGATGGATTGACCTTAGTCATGGGGTGGATTACAGTGATGCACTCTCCCCTTTCTCCGGGCTGTTCTATGACCCCAGGAGCTGCTGACTAGTCCTTGGTGCCTTCAGCAATGAGTCAGGCAGTTAAGCAGCCCTTGACTGTACCAGTAACTGTTACTTTGCTCAGGCACAGAAGAGCACTGTCCGTACTGGAGCTCTCGTTGACTGATCAAAGCAAGGAATGAGAATGGACACAACCTGCTGTTCCCCGACAGCCCTGGAAAGCTGCTACCTGGACTGCAGCCTGCGTTGTAACCTGAGTGGAATGGTACCATTGCTCTTGGCATTTTTGAAAAATTATGAACTCAGGTTGCAGCCAGGATGGAATTTACTAACTAAATGGTGACTAAAGCCGATCATCTCACAGCCTTAGAAACAGCAGCCCTCAAGCGAGACCTTTGTGAGCTCTCCTGGGCTGCAGCAGGCACGTGAGCAGCATCTCCCCCTGAGCAGGACACCGCTCCGAGCTCCAAACCACCAAGTCTGCGATACCAGGGGACTGTTGTGGAAAGCTGTGCTGATACGCCAGCTCCTCAAGGCTCAACCCGTCACCCTTTGAGGAATGCAAAAGGCATTAGACAAAGGCATTCACTGAACTCAAGGGGAACTTCTAACAGGTATAACTTTTTCATAAAACGCATTGCAAGCTTGAAGTAATCTAGGTTATTTTTGTCATTTAAAACAAATTGTACTGGTTTGCTGCTAAAATCCTATACATAAAATCTTGAATTGTGAGCAAACCCTTTCTCCCCTTTAGACATAAACCATTGTCCAAGTGTGAACTAGGAATAGACAGCTGCACCTAAACTCTGTGAGTTTAGAAACAAGGGCATCTACTCTAAACCTCATGACTTGACAGAATAGTCTCCTTTATTCTACACCCCACTCTATATCCCTCCCATTAGGCATAAACCATTGACCAAGTCTGAGACTAAGATTGGATCTGGCTGCACCTAAACTCTATTTGAGTACAGAAAGCAAGGGGGGTCCACATTAAATCTTGTGACTCAATGTGTAGATCACCTTTACCCTCTTATGCCCTTGACCTTTATAAACTATGCCCACCTCTATTCTGACTTGATTTCTACTTGATTTGTCTCTGTGCATTTACCCCATGTAATCAGTAATAGAGTGAACCTTGCCATCACATCTTGTGCAGTCACATTATTAAACCTGTTTCATTCAAACCCTTTTGGTGGTGATCTTTAAGTGATCTGACCTAAACCACTCCTTTTGCAACACAGCAGCTTGTTAAAAATGAAAGAAAGAGCTTCTAAATCACTTTTGAAAAGAGATTAAGGAAGGGTCAGATTCTGCAAGCATTAGTCCTGCTGATGAGCACTTAACAGCTGTAAGTTCTATTGTCATGTTGGCCTTAAATAGGATTTCTTGGATGGGTTATGCCTAGTCTATTATACTCTGCCCTAACTGAAGCTTTTTTTTTTTTTTTTTTTTTTTTAACAAAGAATGATCTCTTAGGTCTAAGAACAGTGTTTCCCCTAGTAAGAAGAAAGACAGAATTGCAGATTAGTTCGATAATCAAGAAAACCATGGAAGTTTCCTCAGTGACCTGAATAGACTTTTTCCTCTATGGCACTTTAGGAAAGTCTACCTTATTTTAAATAAGTTTATGTTTGGTATAATACTGAGCTGAATGTTAACATTGTGGATTTTGAATCTGATCTACTTCATAGCATTTGGGTATTTTGGGATGTGGCGATTTGGCTGAAATCCAAATCTGCCCTACAAAGATTTTTATTTTGCCACCTCAAATGCCAGAGCTGTTTCTTTTTTGCTGTTGCTTACTTTGGGGCAGAAGCCCAGGAATGTTTGGCAGGCTAGGGCTCTAAAGAGGGACTGGCCACCCGAAGTTCTGACAAAGTGAGCACAGGTGGTACCGTCTGCAGTTTACAGTAAGGGCAGCATGGTTTTCAGAAAGGAAGAAAAAGTGTCAGGAAGATAATTTTCAGAGGTGGAAACAATTTTAAGAACAATTTTAACCACAGGTTCAAGAACTAGCTGTGATCTCAACAGCTGTTCAGCTGAATCAAATCACCTCAAACTCTAATAAATACCTTGCAAACAGTAACAAGTAAGTAACATTTTTGGTGGGTGCCCATTTGGAATACTCACATATCAACAACCAAAAGATTTTGTGAAGTGCCTGCACTCTAAATACATTTGCCTAGCTAACCTATCACCTTGTTGAGGTGCTGGATGATTGCTTTATAGCAGGTGTGGATGTTTACTTTCCTCTAAGAAATGGTCAGTAACAGACCCGGTAACAGGCCTTTTAAAACTCAAATACGATATAAAATACTGTCCCAAATGTACAATATAAAATGAAGTACTTGGAGATGCAAACTGCTGCAAACAGCTTCTCTAAGAAGTTGGATGACTTGGTCTAACAGTTCTAATTTCCTGTAGGCTTGCCTAAATAAATGAAGAAAAAAATGCTAAAACTCAGTTATTACAGAAAAAAGATCACAGGATCTCCTTGCAGTTTCAAACCCAAAGCGTCTAAATTTATACTTCTGGAGTCAGAATTCCTTGCAGAAATAAATGTGTTGTACTGGGCGAGTCATTCATTGACCAATAGATAAGAAAACCTTACCACCTCAGAAAAATGCTTTTTAATGAGAAATGTATACAAACCCAGCTATGTCTTATTGACCTATCATTTGCTATCCACCAGGGTTGATTTGGACACTTATTGGTTTGGTATAAAGAAAAAAGATGTTTTTCTTGTTTCTAGCTCTAAAATTTGTGAATAACTTTTCCTGAAAGGCTCAGCAATTATTTCAAGAAACTGAAGAAATGTATTTAAGTGTGCAAGTACTTGATCTTGTTTCCAGCAGTGATATTTTCTGATCTTCAGTAGTAAACATAACACAAATATTAGCATCCAGACAATTTTTGTAGTTTTTCATAACTAACAGAAGTGCAGTCCTCTCTAATTGTAATTGGAAACTGAGACAAATTGATAATGTTTTAGCCATAAGTTTGATTAAGCTTGGCTCTTAGTTCTGTGTCTTTAACTACCAGCCTATTTTTTCTCTAATAGAGCAGTAAAATCCAGTACTTGAACGTAAAGGTAATGCTGCAGGAGAAAAGAAATTTTCAAAATCACAAAGATAAATGCACAGAATTAGATGATGAAGAGTAATGTCAGGTTCACTGTGTCACTTTAACTTCCCAAAAGCATTGATAGAAAGAATTAAGTCTTTAGTGGGTTTGTGGTGTTCATGGTGAATGGTTGGATGCTCTTGGGTAAATCATGTTTTTAAAAGGTATGATGTTCTAAGAAAGCTGTCTATAAGCTTTTCATTCTTGCATTAAACTGAGTCCTAAACCTACTGATTGCAAAACCCAAATATATCCAAGAGGGGTGGAAATTAGAACATTTTTTCAGTTCATCGTGCAAATATATCAATATTATACATTGTGCACATATATACACACATAGTTTATTTATATGATGTATCAATAAGCTTTTTTTTTTTTTTTTTTCCAATGAAAAATGCTGCAATCAATGTTTGGGGAGGAAAGTGTAATCAAACTGCAGAACCACAAAGTCTTCTGAGAAAACCTGTTGCCTTATGGTGATGTGGTGATATTATTTACATCTTATAAACACAGTCACTGATTTGTAGCTCCTGTCAGGGATCCTTAGTGTTATCTTGCTGCTCATCCTGTCATACATGAATGCCTACCTTTGAACCCTGCTTCTGGGTGGTTGAGCCCCCTCCTGGAATTTATGCTGTTTGTTTTGAACCTTTCATGGAAGAGAAAAAGGCTGACATATACTCAGTCAAGCATAATATGAAGACCTAAGCTGAAAGCAAGCTGGTTTCACTTATGCCTTTTTCCCCCAATACGATGGTAAAACCATCACATCTTCTGTTCCATTGTCTATAGCATTGGTGCATGTGTACTGACATCCACCAATTTTAAAAGCATAGCTCTTTATTTGATGCAATTGATTTTCCATCTCAACAGACTATATTGAGCTGCCATTTGACCAGTGTCTAAGTAAAAGAGTGAGCAGGTGAAGGGAAGTATAGAAACAACAATATTGATCAGCTAAAGAGAGACAGAACATTTTTAAGAGCATAAAAACATAAACATCCTTTCCATCAGTGACTGCATAATTTATGAACATCATCCTGTCAGACCAGGCACTGTTTGCATCTGGTTTTCTGTCAGATTCACCCGAAATCTGTCTCATATTATATTTGACTGTGACAACAGTAGTACTGCATAAAGTTCACCACTGCATAAAACTCACACACAGACACAAAAAGTTATCACTGGGCAAGTACAAGGTTCAGTTGTACCTGTGCTTGACTAGTTTCTCTGTTTGTTTTTTTTTTTTTTTTTAACTGTCTTCTCACAACATTTTTTTTTTTATGGCTTTAGGCTTTGTAAATATTTTTTTTAGCAAATTAAGGTGTTTCACCAAATGATTTTCACAAGGTTAACTTGTTTTAATGCAGCCTTCAACCTTTGTCACATGACAGTTCAGTAAAAAGTGCCCCAGGTTTCAAGCAGCCTGGTTTTCAAACTTTATATTTGTGACTTACTCAGGTCTGTCTTTGTGAGTATCTACTTTGTTCTAGGGATTGCTATAAATCAAAGCAGTCCCATCCGGCTGGCTTATCTCAGCAACTCTGAATTTCAAAAATCAGTAAAATAGGTCATCCACTACGCTGAGGCACCAGTGAGCTCAATTCACACCAGTATCTTCTGGGATGAAATTCTAGTCCAGGATCCACGCTCTGCCCAGTTCTTAGTTTTCCAGAGTAGACTTGGTAACTCCTGGTGGATAGTTTAGTCCTGTGAGACCTGGGAAAGTGAAAGAGAACTGTATTGTCAGCTACTGCAGAAGCATCAGAAGATCTCATGGCACGGGGAGTGGGGTATTGGTGTACTATAGTTTAGTCAGAGAATCCTCTTGAAAATCACAGAAGCTGTCAGTTCAGATGGAGCAATATGCAGGTTAGGGGTTTCCTGGCCTAGAATATGTGTCTATATCACTTTGGTTTTATACATTTTTGTTGGAACCATTAGTGTTTCTCCTCTGACATCTTGCATTGTGGTCATAGACTTGAGATGGATCTGCTTCCATCTTTTCCTTCGGTGAGCATGCTAAAAAGATCAAAATTACTTTGAATATCAAAACTAGTTTTTTGGGGCATACAAAGAAGGAACTTTTTAAAGAGGATATGCAGTAATATTGTGTCCAGCAGATATTTAGAAAAAAAAAATAATTTGAAAACCATGATGCCCTGTGTCCTTTTCTACAGGGTCATATGTTTACGATGCATCACTGGGTTTCTTTATTGCAATAGGATCTACCGTTGTGGGTTGACGTGACCCAACATCTCCTGGAGTGGAGAAAGCAGTGCTGTATTGCTCACCACCTTTGGGTCCAAGCAAGAAGTCTCTGCTGCAAAAGGTGCATTGCTGGAGGAGGTTCCAGAGCAAAAGAAAGACCTTTATATTTCCCAAAAAATGTTTTGCCTTATCTGGCCTGTGCTAAAAGTTGATTGATCACACTCCATTCAACAAGAACTTTGCACACTTTAGAATTATTTTATATGGAACTATAATTATAATTTGTGATTAATTCTACCTAGACTGGAAAGCTGCATGATCTTCTACCAAAAGTTGTTTAAAGTAACTGCATCACATGCATTTATAGTGTGATTTGACAAATGTGAAGGCTGAGGGTGGAAAAAAGGGGTAGGAAGAAGAAATGTAGGCTAAGAACTCTCTGCTGTTTGAAGGGTATCTGAAGAGACTGCATGGGAGTAATGAGAACCATTTCTTTTCTGAGAGACAATCCTGATGAGCACTAAATACATTCAAATCCAGTTATCTGCAGATATCTTGGCAAGGGCTGATTTTTTCTATCCTACTAAAAGCAGTAACACATTTGTATTCAGTATACAGGCGATCCTCAGATCATCCTTGCAACGTACAGGGGGAAAGAAAGAGAGGAAATTTTGAGAAATTATACATGTAATTTTTCTCCATATTCCTTTTTCTACGCAAAAGATGTAAAAGAGGGGAAAGGTGCAGTTTCTTAATTTTCAATGAGTGTCTGAAAAAAATTAAACTATTCTAGCTGTGACACTACAATTTTCTAATTTGCACAATTTGACCTTTGGGAACCCTAGAGCTGAAAAAGCATGAACTGTAATTGATGCTGTTCTGTCACTCCACCACACTGACTGCTGTGGTGTTTTAAGCGGGCAAGCATATCTATGCTATTTCTGACTTTTGTTTTGCCAAGACAACCTCCTGACCACATAAAAATAACTCATTCTAACATTTGTTAGCAAATCTCCTTCAAAATATTGCTGAAACCCTTATAGTGTACATTTAAGCTGTCTTAGAATTTCTCTACTTGTTCCAAAAGTTGCAGCATATCCTCTTATTTTAGTTTAATTTTGCTTTCAGGAAGGACACTGTTTATCTGAATGCTTTGAACACCAGGGTGTTCAATTACTCAAAGTTGGATGTATCTGGTAAATTCATGAGAAACTATTCTGTGGCTTGCTTCTAAACAGTGAAAAACACTCCTACCATGGGAGACAATTCAGCTGTAAGGCTTGTGTACCTAAAAATAGTAAAAAGGAAATTCTCATATACTGTAAATATTCGTTTATTGAAATGATCTTTAAAAAAATCTGGAATAGGTGCACTATGATTAATTATTCTATGTCATAAAGGACTACTCCTTGAATCTTCTGTAAGGTCATTATCAGTTTAATCAGTTTGCATTGCTAAAGACCTCAAAAGACCTTACTTTGTAGAATAATTTTGGAAAATAAAAATGAAAACATATGATCTATTCTAAAATAAGTCTATGTGGATGTAATTTTTTTTTTCTTCTCACTGTGAATTACAAATATATCCCATACTGCTGCAACATTTTAATAACAATGTTATCATTTTGCCTAGACAAGAAAAACCCAGAGATTTATGCTAATGACAGCAATTATGTATGAAATAAGCATATGTCAACAATATGTAGTCTTTGGTTTCACTGGGATACATGTGAGGAAAACAGTGGGTTTACTATGAACTTATAGTGATGTACTCATCAGAAGTTTGACTACATTTTTCAAAGCTGTTCAGCATATGTGTTTATTTTCCCAGCCTTCTTGAGAAAATTCTGTCCATGGCAAATTATGGTTAAGAATAATTCACTAGGATAATACACTTACCAGGTCTCATAAATGATTGGTCCTACTGAGTATTTAAAGATTGAGGTTTCTGTCTGGGCCAGTGCATGAGGGACCTTCAGAACAGTTGTAACTTGGCTTGAGAGCCAAGACAGAGATAAGGCTGTAACCGAATTACCTCGTCATCATACTAGGACATGCAAGTTGGATCTTCTCCATCGGTATAATTCTTGCAACCATTGCCAGCTCCAAGTGACATGGTAAGTATGGAGAAAATCACAGGACTGATAAATTAGCCCCTGCTCTCTGTTCTACTTCCCCTCCCCCCCCCACCCCCCCCCACCCCCCAGTCTGCATTTTTCTGGAAACCTAATTTTCTCTCCCACCATACAGTTATTATCACATGGCCAAAATACACATAGCTGCTCTAACATGAGGAGTTCATTTTAGTGTTTTCACAGAAGAAGGTATGCTTGTTAGATCAAATATTCACATATCTGAATGACTGAAGGTGTAACAAAGAGGGACCAATATGGTTGTAGACAAGTTTCATGTGTTAGAGGTGGTAGGATTTGTTCTGGCCCCAAAAGTTAAACAATACTGCTTGCAGGTCATCACAGGGAGAAATATACATTTATGGGTAGCCTACAAACACAGAGATGTACTTCTTAGCCTAGTTAATATGACAGTTGCAGCCAGCAGATGTTTCAGGTGAACTATGGCAGGACATGGCTGATTTACTATCAAAAGAATTATTTACTGCTGTAAGTACCTTTCTTTTCTGAGCAGAATATACAAGCATTTAAGGTAAGAGTTTCCAAAGGTTGCTGCCCCATAGGCCATATAGGAAAAAGCATGTGAAATTAACCTTAAATTCACTCGTAACAAGTTATATATATTTTTTTTTTACCTTGCAGAAAATGTATAAAATCTTCCACAACTCAACAGTGACTGCGTATCTGTTTCTCCCCTCACCTTCACAGTTCAGTTTTTAGCCATAGTTAAAATGGCTACAATGTTAACGTTTTTCTATCCAGTTTTTAAAACTAAAATACAGCCACAAAAGTTTTGTGAAAAAAGAAAAGAAACTGTTTCTTAACCTATAATCGATTTAATTTTCTGAAGAATAATATCTCAAGGTAGAGCATGACAATAATAATGAATATTTTCTCACGTTGCTGCTGCTCTGTGCTCATTAGTCTTCAATGTCTTTTAAACTATAAATATTTTTAAATAGAGTGCTTACAAGAAGGACAAGTCTTCATCAAGTACCTACACTGTTTTCAGGTAGGAAGGGCCAATTTATGTGGTTTGTTTAATTTTCTTCATGGGAAAGCCTTATCTGTTCATTGTATCTGTCTTCACCACTTAAATTATTTTCTCTTACTGTCTTAAGGGTACTTATCTTCACTAATCTACAGAACTAAAGTTAACATCCGTGTTTCATATGTGCAGAACCAAAATGGAGATAATAATTGGCTTCCCAAGCTCACACAGACTTTGGGCAGAATTGCCCAAGTCCAAGACTAATCCTATATTCACCATAAGTGTTCTGATCTTTGTCAAAGCATTGAACCTAGGGGAGCTCATAGCCGGACAGTATGTCAAAGGGCAAAGAACAGCATGTCCAGGCTGGACAAGGCGAGGCTGATAAATTCTGTATTACCAACATCTGAAATATTTAAGACTATTCTTCAGTTACACCATGAGTTTGAAATCAGTACAATGAGGAATGTATGTTGTAGCTCCCACTGGATCAAACTACTTTTGTAAGCTTCATGAAATTTTAGCTGTTGAAATCTGTGTAAAGACCTAGATTGTATGGAATAATTTGGGAGCCTGCAGTAATCCAACCTTGGGAGTACAGAGGAACAGATAAAGAAGATAAAGGGCTGTGACCTATTGATCAGAGTGGCATTACAATGGTTTCAGTTTTTATAACATAGATGTCATGAAAGAAATATTAAAATTCAAAAGAACGTGATGCTTCTAGAGTTCCATTTTATTAACCCAAAAGAAACAGTCTTATAAAAAAACTATTGCTTTTCCTCTGAGAAGAAGGAAAAATCTCAGTTTAGCCACAAAAAGTATGCAAAACTCACAATCATGTAAGAAAGGGGCTTAAAGAAAACACAGCCATAGCAAATATCCACTACTTTCATACTGCTCATCCGCCAGAGCTTCTGACAAGGCTGACAAAAGCAGTTTTAAACCCTCAGAGACACTTTTTCTTTAAATACGTGTATGACGCTGTATCCATGGACCAAGCAACTAATCAGGGTGGCAGATAGTTGTTATTTTGATGACTTCCCTTTAAATATTTTTATATTGGATAAGGAAAAGTCTCAGCTGTAACTGAGAATGATTAAATCACAGTTCTATACCTGGTGTTACGTCATGACTGGACCACTGGGGTGAAGGAATGACAAGAAGATCACAGGCAATCCCAAAGATGCAAATAATCCAAAAGCCACAAAAGTGAAAAGCTTGAAAATAGACTTTTCTGCTACCCCTTCCACTGCCTACCCTTGTCCTTTTTTCCCCGGTCACCTTGCACTACTAAATAAAGAGCTCCGTCTGAACGGGTTCCTTCTTAAACAAATCTGTAAAACCCTTTGCACAAACCTGCATACTTCATTTTCCCTTCCCTTACAGTCCACACCTTAATTATGCAGAGAAGCATGCAAGATGGAAAAGTATATCTTGGAATTATTCTTGAATAAAAAAAATATATCTGGAAAAGAAAGTTCCTTAAGCAATTTCTGTGTTTTACTTAGAGACCTCTCATCTTACTTTTTCTCACACAGACAATTTTTTTACTACAAACCCAGTAAGACAAAGATAAACTGGATTCCACTATGGTTCTTTCATCATTAACAAAACAATAATTTGCATTCTAACTGCAAGTACTTTATTATTCATGACCAATCAGAAGGAACACTAACAATTTTCAAAACCTCAATTAAATTTCAAAGCTCATGATGTGAAGGGAATGGGGGGTGTGTGGGTGTAACCCCCTTGATTTTTCCCTAAAATACATGAGCAAATTTGATAGCACAGACAGAAAGAACCCCCACTGGGGCATTTTATGAAGCATTTTTCCTGATTCTTTTGTGCTGTCAGTCTCTGGATTAGAGAAATAACCTTACTGCCCTCTACCAGAAACACATAGCAGATCAAAGCTTAATTAAAAGTTAACTTTTAATGGCAACTTCAAGAAATGCAATTGCAAGCTGTATAGTCTTAGTAGGCATGATTTCTTATCAGATATTCCTCACGATTTGCAACATACATCACATGTAGATTGGAATATATGCATCTATAAACATTTCTTTGTCTTTGAAGGGACAAATGTCTAACCCAGTTTCTCTCTGGGATTTCCATTGACTGATGTGATACCTTTAGCAGGGGCAAAACTGGTCAACCTGAAAGATCCCTGCTGAACTCAGTCAACAGGCTGAACATGACCTTGGCAGCTGTTTCTGCTTTCAAGGTCACTACAAACCTTATAAACTGTTTTCCTTTCCATCCCTCATAGGATTAAACAGCAATATGGTCAAAAATAACTAACTTAAATATAAGTCTCAAGAGAAAGTCAAAAAACAATAAATACATCCAACGGGGAGATATAAGGTACAGAAAAAGGTCCATTCAGGGTCATATCCAAGGTCTGTGGCTCCTATTCTGCTGCAGTTTGCTACACCTCTTGCTGAAGGCAGGCTGTTACACTGCACAGTTCAAACCTCTGCACCACTACCCACTGCCTTTCTTTTTGGCAGAACATGCTTCTTATAGGATTAAATGGATCAGATAGGGAAGAAGGCATTATGTCTTTAATGTTCTGAACTGGAGATGTTCAGCCTCCAGCCTAGGCACTATGAATTAAGACAGTGAGAAAGAAAGGATTTCTTTCTTTCTTCCATTACAAGATTACAAACCCCAGCCTGAGCGTGGTGGGAACATGGATAGCGATAAAGAAATGTGTTTTCTTACCAGTCACTGAGGGCACACTAGAGGCTGAGAGCAAAAAATAGAAACTGTGACTCAAGTATATGTTTGTCCCTACCTAGGGTTAAGTGAATTGGGAATTATTTTGTTATGTAGCAGTGATTGGCAAAGAATCTCTGGGAACAGGTGAAGCAAAATGTGCCACACTTTCACTTTCCTCACAGCCGTTTAGTCTCCTGTACCCAGGAGGGGAAAAGAGTCCTGGCAGGTAGTAGGCTGAAATTCAGGACTACGGCACAGCAGGGAAATTCCCAAGTGGTAATTTATGAAAGATTTCTGATTACTTTCACCATGTGTACAGTTCTAGTAGAGTCAAGCTGCTGAGGGAACCTTTTCCAAGGACCTACTTTTGTTTTCAAAACAGCATATGTGTTCATGGAAGTAAACACGGACACACTGACTGTTCAGTGTATTACATGACTTAAATACATCCGAGCATACCTCTGCCAACTGTTCTCCCATACTTTCAGCAGGTAGGATCCAGAGCACGTTGCAGAATGCATGGGCATGTGGATATTCTTTGGGTATTCCTCTTCTCTCCTCGTCCAGTCCCCTTACGGAGAAATAAACAGAAGTGTTAAAAACTGTACAAAATACCTGTTCTCTTCAAATTGCTAGATTAGTTTTGAAGACTCAGATGTTTCCTTCTTCCTGATGGGATGGAAGTGTTGACTTTACAGTTGCTTTGACCTGCCAGAATGGCCCTAAGCAGTCATAGGAAGGCTAAGAATCTGAACCAGAAAGTTTGGAATGGCTTCAGAAAATCATCCCAAATTTCCTATGCTATACCAGCTCATGTTGCCAAAGGACTAACATCCGCTGCTTTGGTGCTGTGCAGCGCAGCTGTGTGACTATTCAAAAGTACATTTGAAAACTGCAATATCAGCAGGCTTCATTTGCATGCAGTTCTGGATTCTCAAATAGGTCTAATTTAGCAAATACCCCACAGGAATAGGAAACACTATGAACATATTGAGATAATTGAGAAAATTCAGGGGAAAAATGCAGAGAGTTATTATGTACACTAATCATTATTTCTCTCACTTATTTGTTTCGCCAGTTGTTTTTTTTTTTTTTTTTTTTTTTAACTGTTCCTTTTTCCTTCTTATATTTTTCCCTCTACTCTGTTAACCTATGACACAATGGCTTATGAGATACAATTAAAAAAGAACTTGTCAAATTTATTTTAATATAAGAACTATGTGTTGGTATTGTATTTTTGGTGGCATTTGCAATTACACATTATGATAAAGCCTTTAAGGATTATGAATCTTCCTATTTTAAAATTATTGTCATACGCTGTTAGGAAGATTTTTTCCCTCTATAGAGGATACTGTATAGCACATTAGGTGTGTAAAAAGGATTTTATGCCTCTGCCTGAAACATTGGGTTAGGTATTTATTTATTCATTTATTCATCAGTTCATTCTATTTCAGTAATACTTTAGGAGCCCAATCAGGGGAACTATTGTGCTAGGCACTGAACAAATGAAATCCAAAAAGTCCTTGATCCAGAATATTTACAATGAATGATGCAACTGTAGAATTAAATATTCTCTTTCTATTCAGTGTCTAAACAGACAATTAACCTTTTCTCAGCATGGTAATTCTTGAGGCTTGCCTCAGGTCAGTGAAGTAACAGTGAAGGAAAAGATGAAGTGCAACAATAAGCTCAGCTTGTAAATTGACAGAATTCTTTTTGCAGTTGCTTCTAAATGTTCCACAGTTACAATGAAAGAAATCTAGTCCCTACACAGTCACCCAGCACTTGATTGTATGCTCAACTCAACATTCCATGTTAAGCAATAAAGAGCTCAAAAACGTCAGTTCTGGCAGGTGATACCTGTGAAGATGGCTGCCAGCAAAGTGGTCGTGAAATACTGCCGTCACTCATACTCGAAGTAATACCCACTCCTCTGTGGAAAAAGCAGTTGCTCTACATACTTGCATATAAAGATACTCTTTAGGTTCTCTTTGCGCCCTATTTATAGTCAGAATTGATCTGATTAGCTGTCTTCTCGCTTCCTGGGTGCACCCAGTTTCCCCCTTCTGTTAGTTGGCACTGCCACCCAAAGCAGCTCTGCACCCTCCCTGAGGGAGAGCCTGAGGGTTCATGTCACAGGGTTGTCCACGTAACCGACTTCTTCAGCCCTCTGTTTGCGTATCATTCTTGGAGAGATTGATGTGGAGACAGAAGGAGGCACTATTGCATGTGAACGAAATTCCCTAAATTTCATAAGCCCCTAGAAAACCCTGGAATAATTATAGTAGTACCACTGTTGAAGTGATTTACATTTCGAACCAAAGAAAACCACCAACAGGTCTTCTCCTAGATTCAATAAAAAAATTACTTCCTCATTTTTGCATAGCTATACCACAACACTCAACATACCCATGTCTTTTGCCTCCATGGTTCCCCTGCCTTTGCATGTTATTTTTCTCTAATAATATTGTCCTTCACCAGCCCTTCAAGTCATGTTTTTTCCAAGACATTAACTAAAAACTACCGTTCTACATTTTAATAGATGATTCTACAGCATGCAAAAATGGGCAACAGGTTAGCAACACAGAAATAATCAGTTAAGGGCTGGAAGGGGAGAAGAGATAGCAAACAAACCACGTTTGTCCTGGTCAGCAGAAAACCTTTTGCTCTCTTATGGGTCTTTCTTTTAAAGCCTTACTCTCCAATATTCACATACAATACAGAAAGCAGAGAAAAGTAGATAAAAGACACTCATTCATGCATAAAACACAAAGAAAAAAAGCATTGCTGAGTACATGAGGTACTTTTCTGTGCTTTTGGGTTTTTTTGGGGAGGTTTTTTGAGTTGTTGCATCTTGTTTTCTGTTTGTTTTTTTGTTGGTTTGGGGGGGGGGGGTTGTTTGGTTTCTTTCTTTTTTTTTTTTTTTTTTTCTTTTTCTGGCTGAAGGCTGTTGCCTGGGTCCATTTCCAAAGAACTAAACATATAATTATATAACGTGTAATTACTCAGCTTTCCAATTATATACAGCAGGGTCAGAAATTCCCTGCATTTGAATGACAGGATTAATGAAATGGGTCTCAACACCTGGTCCTTGCTTGAGGAAAATAAATTTATTGAATGAAATCCAAGGGTAAAAAAAAATTGCATTAGTGTTTTGTATTCTCTTTTTTGCCAACAGTTTTGCTTTCTTAATTAAATGAGTACAATGCAGTAGAATTAAGCTGGAAGTCTCAGAAGTCCTGAGTCTCTTGATCCTTCTAAGAATAGGTCAGATACTTAAGGCAGCAAAGAATTAGAATTACTTTCCTAATTCTCCCAAGCCACCAATACAGCTGCAGCCTGGCATATCCCATTATAGAAGTCTATTACAGGGTATATCCAAAAGAGAAAAACAGATAGCCTGTTCCCCCCAAAAGACTATATATATTTTCTAAACAGATGTATTCCCCTTATTAGCATCTACACTTTTTTCGCCAAATACTAAGCAGGTCTCCATCAGGGATCCTAGAACAAAAGCCAGGTCTTTTAGATTCCTTTATCAAAAGGTCCTGGTGTAAATTTTAAGACCACTGGCATTAATAGAATTCTTAAGTAGTCTCAGTATGATCATGTTTTCACCAAAGATCTTTTCAAACTTTAGTCAACGAGGTTCCATAAATTTTTATGAGGTTAAAAAAAAATTAAAGTATCCATCCATTGCTTAGAAAACACTGTGACATTTTCGTACGGAGTGGAGCAGCCAGTCATCATTCTATTCATGTGGAATGCCATCCACAGCTATTTGATTCATTGCCAGCTTGCATCAGAAAGAAATGCATCACCTAAAGGCAAAAACCCCTTTGCCCTTTTGTTGAGCAGTAATATGAGTCAGCACGGTCTTTGAACCAGCAAACATTTGTCATATATCCCACAAACTCAAAGCCAAGTCTTGGAGATGGGGCAAAAAGACGGTTCCAGGTTTTCTGAAGATTTTAGCCTTTTTTATGCTGAATCCTTCAGAGTGTAACGTTAAAGCCTGGCAAGTGTAGTGAAATTTGCCATTGTTAGCAAAGTCCTCAAGGTTGCTCTACGTATAAAGATGATCAGAATGAAACTCAGAACACAAAGGAAGGAAACACATAATGCAGCCAAAAAATTTAGCAGGCATAAGTCTAGCTGATATCTACCCTTTGAAATTTGTTTGCCTACCTGCACCCTTGAGTTGGGTGATTCCATGTGAAACTATAGTTTTCACAAAGATTTAGATTTGTAGGCTTTGTCTTTCATGCTTTACTTAAAAAAAAAAAAAATAATAATTGTGAAAGGAAGATTTTTGTAAACTGACTTGCTACAGTTACATGAATTCTACCAAATGGGTGGTTTATTTGCCTAGTTTTTTCTTTCAGTCTGGATCTTTGTTATCACCAGCTCAGAAACAATTATCATAATACAAATATGGGAAATACAGTTCTACTCATGGGAAAAAAATTAAATAAAGTAAGCTTCAAATATGGCACGTGTAGGCAAATAGCTACAGTAACAGACTACTGAGATGGCTAACCGAGCTGCACTGATTTGTAACAGCTGAAATCTAGTGCAGTACACTCAGTCTAGTGATACCATGAGTCACTGCCCATGAGGGTTATTCATTTGACCCTTCACACTTTTGAGGTGTATGAATTATTATTAGCAACATCTGTTCCTGAAAGCGTGTCACTTAGCCCTAAACCCCTAAGCCAGTAACTGAGCCCCACAGGACACTGAGCAATTTAATCTCAAGGCCCTTGTTTTATTAAAGCTTCTTTCCAATAGTCCATTGCTGTCTTTAGCAGCCTCCCCTAGTGTAGGTTTCTTAATGAAATTTACCTTTTCCAAGTTATTTCAGTTCCAATCTTCCTTCCCTGTAATTTTCAGGTCTGTCTTATGTACCTGTAGTGATTAGTCTTTTTTTTACCCATCACTCCACATCTCACATCATTGGCACTTAGAACTATTAAACCACTTGTCCCTCCCAAATGTCTGTTTTCCATGAAAGAAAGAGACCACCTCAAGTTTAACTCATTAATATTGTTAATACATTTTCATGTTTTCATTCCCATCATATCATTCATGTTACTTAAGCTAATACTACTTGAAGTACAATTCTGGCTGGAATATGGACATGTTTCAACCTAGTTCATCTGCACCTGGTTGAATACGTGTTAGGATGTTTTCTGCTCTTATTTAACCGATGAAGGGCAGTAACACAGGCAGCTCCTGCCCCCAGTATGCTGCTTTGAGGCACTTACTCCTCTCAGTCACATAAGCACATCTTATTTTTAATGTATTTCATATACTTAGATTAAAAAGAACTTACATGTAGTCATGTTCCAGGCTGATATCAGTTTCTTCTTTCTGTGGTCATAGTTACATTAAGATTGTTATACTAGTTTAGATCATCCCAGCTTTTTGTCTGCTGCAAAGTTTGATATTCAGGCCATATCAACTTTTACAGGATTTAAAATCAACCTTAGAATTCCTGTTTTCATCCCTTTTCAGGTTAAATAATCCTGGCCGTATATTGAGCAGAATGCTAGAGCTATTTAGAAACTCCTCGTCCATCTGATTCACTCCTCCCACAATACATTCTTCTTCTGCTTTCCTTTATGCATTTTCCATCTTTAAAAAAGATGTTTGTTACATCAATACTCACTCTAAACTCTAAGGAGTTTGCCTCAGATTTTGGAAATAAACTCACAAACATGTTCTAATTGCCACATACCTGGCATTACATTCAGCAAGTGATCCAAAACCTTTTGTAAGACACATCAAGAAATCACAGATACTT
Source organism: Falco punctatus (assembly GCF_963210335.1). Classification (NCBI taxonomy): domain Eukaryota; kingdom Metazoa; phylum Chordata; class Aves; order Falconiformes; family Falconidae; genus Falco; species Falco punctatus. The sequence goes on from NC_137587.1 coordinate 5,152,240, forward strand.
TGATCATACCTTGAAAACGTAATAAAAAAGTGATTAAGGATTGAAAATGATGCATTTTCAGTGCTTTCAATATAATACTGGAATATAATATACAAACTGAAGGAGAATTTGTGAACTGGGTGGGGGGGTTAGAAACAGGTGAGAATTTAAAAATACTCACACAATACATACCCAAACCATAGGAGGAAATATGGAATCATTTAATGCTGTTACAGCAACTTCCTCAAACCAACGTTTTCCTAGGAATAGTCATGTAGAGTCTTTATGCTTTTGCAGTCCAGAAAAAGAAAAGATAAAACCTGAGATCTAGTAAGATTTTGGAAAGTTATAAGCTGTTCATGTGTTGGATGCTATTGTAGTCAGAGCTAGGCATGTCTGAAAATAACCATATTTATCTCGACTTTTGGACAAATCTGCTAAGCTCACTTGTTTCACTAATCTCTTAGAGCTAGTATACATCTAAATGGGTCTGTCAGAAGGAGAACAGCTTTTCTGAACTCTTCAGGAGGGCTGTAAGACTTTTAAGCCATTTATTCAAAATTTATCTTAAAAAGGTAGTCACATTACTTTTTTCAAACTCATGTTCCCATTAAAAGTTTTGAGGGAAGATATGTAAAAGAGAAAGAATTACTAAAAAAAAAAAAAAAAATATCTTCCTAACTACATTTATATAACAGTACACAGCAAAGACCTGTCAAATTGAGAAACAATTGCTTTCACTGAAAAGAAAATTAAAAAAAAAAAAAAAAAAAGGAAAAATCTGCCAAAGAACACATGATGGACCCAATGTCTTCTAACATATTTAAAAATGCTAACATCTCAAGCCATGATAAATCTTACAAAACCCTCTACTGCTGTGAAGTGGCTGCTTTTATGTAAAGACCCAGAAAGACTCTACAGAGACCAAATATCAGCTCCAGTTTTATCATGCTCTGAACTACAGAGAACAAACTGCAGAGGAGTACCCTTAAGATTACTGGGACTCAGGTTTCTTCAGAATGTAGCACTAGCAAATTCATAGAATTTTTAACCAAAATATCTAATTTCTTCAATGTAAAGAATCTGCTTCACGAGGCTTCAGTGGGGATGCACTTATTTATCTCTATGACTTCAACCGCAACTTCTGAATCCAGAGGTAGATGTCTCTTCTTTTTCTCTGTATTTTTTGCACTGAGCTAAATTGAGAATACTGGCTCAGGTCCCTGTAGATCAAATTAAAAAGAAAATATAATATCTCCACTTTTTTTATGAACGTTCATACCTTTGATGATTTAATGGAGACTCATCCTCCTCTCCCCTCTTCAGCAAACAATGGTGTGATAATCACCTAATAGCCATCTTCAGTCACGGAGTTGTAATTACAGAAACAACCTAATAATACCCCGTAGCTTGCTATTTTTTAGCATCAATATAAGGTATCTTTCCAGATGACTATAGAATAGCTCTAGGCAGTAGTGTTTCAGTTTCAAAACTAGGTTGTGGAAGAAAACTAACATAAAGAAAAAAGTATGATCACCTTTTACTTCTGGGAAATAAAGAAACATTTAGAAGAGTGGGAAAAGTTTTTTTTTCTCCATTTTACTTGAAAGAAGAAACTGTTTTATGATCAACTCTTACTTTTTAAAGATGAGGCAGAGAGGAGGGAAGAAAATCAGTTTCCCTTTGGAAGATATTTAAATAGGTTCATCATGGTCTGTCCACAGCTGCCATTTCAAAACAAATCTGAAGTACCTTATAATTTCATTTTCTTTCCATCTAACATTCATCTCCTTCCAAACTCAGTATGAAACTGATTATAATTCTAACAGGACTTTATCATCAAAAGACACTGGCTAACGTTTAGAAATTCCTAGTCAGTGAAGGTATCTGGCCTCGTATTACCAAGATGCTTCAACCAGAGATTTGATTCTGGTCACTGTTTTCAAAAAGATTCCAGTATAACTTCAGCCTTGTAGTACTGGCTGTGTAAATCATAGCAGAACTCAGGCCGGTTGGGAGCTGTGTTTAAGAACTCTGCTCAGACACTGCTCTCCTGCAAGCACGGGTCAAAGTTTCTACTTGGCATCAAACGTTCCCAGCTAGTGTTGTTTAAGAAAGAGAGAAATGGAATATTCACAGTCCCTCTCCTCCTTGTAAAATAATTCTGAACTTGTTACACATTTAGTGGGAACATCTGGATCCATGGATAAAAGAACACAGCTGTCTTATATGATTTATGATTCCATTTTCCTGTCTTTACCCGGGGCCAATTTCAGGGTTTTTTTTTTTTTTTTTACTCTCACCCCCCCACCTTTAACTCGTATAACTTTGTCATTTTTAAAGTATTTTAAGATGGTTCTCACTTTCTGACTATCCCAATAAATCCACCTTGAATTCCTTATGCTTGTTACTGCAGTATCTGTTCAACTAACAGATATATTAGTCTTTGAACAGACACATTCCAACCAGGGCTACTTTTAAATAAAAATAACAAAAGAATGATGCTTGAAATTGAATATAAATTTCACTTTTTCATTTTATGCTTTTGCACTTTAATATATTTAATGTTTCTGTTAATTCAGCTGAGTAATGTCAAAAAGAAAAAAACTGCTGTTTTTATCTTATCAGAACCTATGTCTCCTAATGATTCATAATTACAGTTAGATTTGATGATCTTAAGGGTCTTTTCCAACCTAAATGATTCTAACATAATATGTAGGTAAATAATACAAAAAGTTACATCTATTACTATTTTTCCTTTCTTCTTTATAGAAACACAAACTAGTTGCCTTCAGATTGGAAATAATGTACCATGGGTTCTTTAGCATGTTACTAGCAGATGTAGGAAAAATAATTCAGAGTGCAATTTTCTGATATTTTTTGTCTGGGCTCAGGTACATTAAAATTTGTTCATAACACAATTTGTTCATAACACAATTTTAGTTCTGCCTGTGCGATTTTAACAATACAGCATCCCTGTTGGAGTGAAGCACAGGCTGGAATATAGCTTCTTTATACGAGGACATTACAAAGCACATGAAAATCAATAGAATGCTGTTTACATTAGAAATTACATCAGTGTAACTATATAGTACCTGTATAATACTGAGACAAAAAATGATGTCTGATCTTAAGATCAGACATTGATAATAGGGTAAAGATGGTTTAAATAGCTCCAAGTCTTTGAGCCCTGGGTTTAAATCTAGGCTGTTCTTGAAAGTATTATAACAGCCTCCTCTGAGCTACTCAGCATCAAGAGACCTGCACAGAATCACTCCCTGTGAGGACAGCAGCACTTTTAAATTCACCAATACATTATTTGTAATATGCATAAGGAGAAATATGTTATGCCCAGAATTATTTTTTGCTTGCATTATTTTGTAGGAATGGAATAACTGATTTAAGTAAATTAGACCATTCTTGATGTGTAACTGGGGGAAAATTGAATCCAGAAGTGTTTGCTTCAAGATCTGGAAAAGCTTGGTTAACTTTTAAAGGCATGCAGTTGTGAATATATCTATAGGCATTGCTTGGGTTTTACTATAAGTATTTAGCTGTAAATCATTATGCCAGTACATCAGAATACCACAGATCCTATGGATTAATGTAAAAAAAAAAAATCCAACCAAAGAGAAATTGCAAACAATTCTAAAAGTACTCCAGTAAATGTTATTTTGATGGTGCAAAGTCTTGTGCTAAACTTTTTCAAAAGCTGATTCAAATTTAAATAATTTCATTTAATACCTACCTGTTAACATTTAAGTGACCAAATCTTAATTAGGGCAGCAAAAAATCTGTACTCAGGTTAATATAAACTAAACTCCTTGATTTAAAACTGAAAAGTTCAGGGCTGGGAAAGCTGGATCTAAAGTTCTCATCTTGTAGGACTGGCCAAACCGCTACATGAAAAAAAAAAACAAAAAACCCCAAAAAAACAACTTTAAAAATTTGCTTCATTCTGCCTCCACACTTTTTTTAGTGAAAATTCGAAATTTTTTATTATATTTTTTTTAACAAGCAACTCTAGTATTTTTATCAAATGACTGAAAAAAAATATCTTGTGGCCAAAGTGGAGATAGATAAAGGAAGGCAGTAATATGAAGGTAGATTAGATCTTATTTCCCTTAAGAAATGAGAGGTTCCTAAGAAAGGTCCCTGTATATCCAACATCTTTGGAGATACAAACAAACATGCCATGATCATTTGCATATTTTGTACAAGACGGGGGTAAGCTTGATTGTAAACCATGGTTCAGTTTTTTTCTGCATCTTCAAGACAGAGGTAAATGAAGTTTGTTTCACTGCATAACTAATTGCTTTGATCCAGAAAAGTCCAGAAACAGTATACACTTACCTATATGCACACAGACATCTAGTATAAAGCTGAGTATCACTAAGAAGTCCCCTTTTTGGTAAAAACCTGAATCCGAAAAACTGTGCTCAAATGTAATTTTGAGAAAATTACTGGATGTAAACTGAAGTCAACTGTCTCCAGTAAGTCAGTAATGCTGAACTGCTTTGTTCAAACTGCAAACATGACCTATGCTTGTGGTACTTAATTTCTGTCTTCTTAAAGGGATATATGCTACATTATACCATCTTCAAATTACAGTTCTACGGTTCGAAACACAGTGAACAGGTTTCCAAGCAATTAGGGGTAAGAAAAGAACTAACACTAATGAAACCTGATATGCTTTTAAAAGGTAATATTTGCTTTCACTGACCTTCTGCACAGATCAGCGGGAATAGCACTTTAAGGAACTGATTGCAGCTCAGAACATTACCCAGAGGAAATGGCACAAATACTCCAAAGCAGTTACTGGAAAAGCTGAAATAGCATGTCACTCCTTTCAAATCATATAAAACATTTAGCTTATAATGTTGTAGCAGCATTTTTTTAGACCAACACCTTTTCAAACTATATCAAATTCCTCCTCCCCCTTTTTAAAAAGTAGGAAGGCCTTAATCTCCTTTTAAAGGGTTCTTCACACATGTTTTGAGTCAGATAATTTACTGATGTAAAGAGCAGCAGCTACAGCATTAGAGGTTCTGTTAAAAGAAATTGCCTATGTATATGGAGTTTCTTTAACAAGACTGATCATCACATAAATAAAAGGAGACAGATCGACACTAGCTGACTTTCAAAAATTACTTAATATAGTGCCACATATTATATTATGAATACAGATGAAAAAGATCTGCAAGGTAGGTAAGATTGAGCTTTACCTGAGATGGCAGTAGTGACACACAAAAAAATCTAAGCAATTTCTTCACAATAAAATGGTTTGTTCAAGTTCAGCCTTAGTCCTGCTCAGTTCACTAGTACAGATATTGCAAGAGTTCATGAGGAAACTGGTTGTCTCATTTGAGTAGCTTAGTTTGAGCAGATAAGTCAACAAACAGTAGATGCTGTGAATTTCTTAATTTAAATTTACACAGTAAAGTGCATTAAAATCCATTTTGTCTGAATAATTTCAATATATCAGACAATGGCTCCAGATGGCTCCATGTAACTATTATAGTGCACATAATTATTTACTGCTTCCTCAATCTTTCCTTAATTTTATCAGCTGTTATTTTAACTTAAACTGCCAGGTCACTGGTAAGAATACTGAATAGTGTCAAGCTACTATAACCTACTATTACTGCTTCTATTACAGCAGTGTTAAAACAGCTCTACTCAATTTTGATTCTTCTATAGTATCTATGTTTTAAGATTGGTCAGCTGGACAGCAAAAATTCTATGGAATATTTGCTTTATCCTTGCAGATAAAGCTGTTCACATGATATGACATCAAATGCATGTCTAAGTATACCTTTCCCATTAAAACAGGAAAAAAAATCATACTTTTATAATAGAATGATTTACGTTTATTTAGCAAGATGTATTTAAAAATTGTACAGTGACTAATGGTAATTATGTCTCTCATTTCAGAATTATTTATTGGTAGAAACCTGTGTGAGTTTGGCGTTTCTCTAATCAGCCTGTAATTGTTTAGGTCATATCTTGACTGTCCATTTGGAATACTATGATAACAAGTCTTTGTTTAGATTTCTAGAGTGTCCTTGGTATTTGAAAACACATTGATAATTATCATCAATGGACTAGACATTTAGTCAGCTATCTGTTAATGAAGATCAACAGTCTACTCAGCTGCTAATGGACTGTGAAGTAGTTAATCACTTATGTAAGCATATATTTTTTTATTCTTTCAAAATAAAGACGAGAGAGATTTATTAAAAGTTAGAATTTTCATTTTTACTAGGGATGTTTTATGTTTTTCATCTGCTACTGGCCAACACTGTTACCAATTTTTTTTCACCTAATATATTTTAAAATGTCCTTTTTCTTGGGCCTTGAGCATGTATTTTATCCCAATAGCCTTGTTTAATTTTCAGAATTTTATTTGCATCATAGTATGTGAAGTGTTACTGATTACCTATTATATCCATTTATAAACTACTGCTTATTTTAATAGCTGGTTTTGTTTTCCCTTTGAAATTTCATGTAAATTTAGTCATTATGATGAAAAGCCTACTAAGCAGAAAGATATCAGAAGATCATTTTATATTGCACACGGTGCAGAACAGAAAACTCTCCCTCTGCAAGGAAACTTCTGTAAATGTTGTCTTTATGATGAAAGAAAAAGCTTCTAATCTTCTAATCTGGCAAAATCCAAAACCTAAAGACACTGCCATACATTTACGAAGAGGTAAAAATACTCATATACTTTTCAACTTTATGTCTTTAATAACCATAAAATCTGCAAAAAACATTACAGTTTTTTATAAGTACTACTATTAGGAAAATGACTTTTTCGTACTAGAGGTGAATCCTGTTTCTAGTAAGTCAGTGATTAAACTTCCAGGATTCCACCCAAACCATAGGAATTAAAAATTTAAACACAAAAATTACAAATTTCTCATGGGAATTTTTTACTTCATAAGAACTGGAAAAAATCAGCTTTCTTATTTTCATGGTAGATGAGAGGAAAATGTATTTGTCTGCTTTTTTTTTTTTTTTTTTTTTTTTTTCTTCTATTGCTGTCTTTATGTGGAGCAACACTTTCTTTTTGAACTTTCTAAAGTGGTGGGTACTCAGTTCAGGACAACATGGTTAATTTTTAATGCAATCCTTACATCCTTTGTCTGACTGCTATGATCTTCCATCTCTCCACCTAAAAACTCTTAGCCTCTTGAAATGCGAAAGCTAACTTAATGATCTTAGAAGTCAGCAAACAGTAAACTGTATTTTTTTTCCCCAACAAAGTGATTGGGTTGGCTTTATTCACAAAGACCTAAAAGTGTACCTTGCAATGAGAACCTGTAAAGAGCTCTTCTGGAGTTCAAATGGGAAAGTTTATTCTCAACAGCCTACATAATTGTTTACTTCTCTGCTGAGATTATAAATAAATACTTAACAAACTTTTTCATCTGTGTAACAGAGATTACAAAACTGCTATCAAATTTTAGGTTTTTTAACGAGTCTTCACCAGAAATTAAGCATTCAGTCTGGCGATGCTTAGGGTATAGTACCACCTCACTTTTATGTTGTGCCTCCTTTTTCCTGACTTCTTGCAATGTCAGGTGGAATTGTGTCTTTGCTTGTGGGGTTTAAATGGCAGGCTTGGAGTCAGCATGATAATTCAAATCTTGATCGACAAATCAAAGATCCCCTTTTAAAAACCAGTAATTCTGCCTAACAAAGATTCTGCACTTTAACACTGAAAAAAACCCCCAAGTTGTCCCAAGCAACCTGTCAATTTACCAGCTTGTGTTTTTGAGTATATGCAGCCTGAGAGTTCAGCATAATTAATTGCTGAAACAGATCACAGGGGTGTACGTTCCTGTACTGGTTAACATTATCAATGGCCTGCTATTTTTTATAATGTCAATCTATTTCCTTTTTTTCTTGAACTGATTGGCAGAAAGACCCAACTGTTATAAACAGTGTTGAGTTTGATGCCTTTACCATTGCTTAAGGGGGAGAAGTCAAAATACAGATGGAAAAATCAAGTGGTGTAATGGTGTTTCCGTCATAATTAAGTTTTACGCAGACAAGACGGTTTGTCCATAATAAGCAACAGCCTGTTTAGACATTTAGCAAATAGCCAAATACGCTCTGTAAGGTGTGATTTAAAGAAAGATTTATTTTTGCTTACAACACTTGTGGAAACTAGATTTGAGTTTATGTTTAGTTGAACAGAAAGAAGAGAACACATGGTTTTCTTCCCCACAAAATCAATTAAGTTGTAGATTACCTAGAAAGAGATACATTAAAGCCAGGGGCATATATGGGAAGAAGTATGGGAATGACGGAATTTCCTCTGCTTGTACAGAGGAGTAATGTGCAAACTGGTTCAGATAACCTAAAACTCTATTTTCCTCTTTGTACTACGGAGTCTGTCACTATTCACTACCCAAAAAGCTTCATCAAAAGGTAAATCAACATTTTATGAGGTTACGATACACTTAGTTAATAATTAAATTATTTTTAATGCTTTCTTCTTCACAACTTCTCTACTTAGCTCTGATGGGAATGGGAAGTAATAAAATGCAGACAGAAATATTACAAATATTGTGGAGGCTCTGTCAGAAGGGGCCAGTAATCCTAGTAACAACTACAGACCAGCAGGATACTTGCCATATTCTCCAAGGCTCTGTTTATACACAAGAGTTGTACTGTTATGACTATATCAAAAGACTTATGTAGTGCAATCCCTTAAGTGTGTCTATGATTGCTGGCATAATGGTATGAAATTGCTTTCACTACTACAGTTTATTTATTCTTCTCCAGGAACTAGAACTGATATAACTAAGCACATAATTGTACCTATCTCAGTTTAAAGGAAAAAAAAAATAATCTGAGCCAACTGCGTTTTACCAGTTAAAAAAAAGAAAAAAAAAAAAATGTTTAGACCAGGCTTCAGCTTCCAACTGCAACAATTTTCATGTGGAATTTCCTTTCAGAAATCAGTACTTTATTTCTGCTCAGACCAGCAACTCTAGTACACAGTAGACAGTGTGATTATTTTTATTTTTTTTTAAACTGTTCAGACTGCTGTTTTTATAGCTTAGCTGTGCATGAAAGGGAGCATTTCTAACTCCCTCAAGCTACCAAAACAGGATACGATTCTTATTCTCTTTCCTACTGTTACTATAGCAGAGAAGCCCTTTAACAGGGAGCTGCTGGGAAGAAGAGTCCTCAAAAACATTGTAGAACGCTGAAGCTGACCCACTCTTCTTGTTTCCACCACAGAGGACAAATACTCTGCTCAGATGGATAAACAAGAAAGTGAAGTCTTTGCAGAAAACCTGTATGAATATTGTTTCACAAAGACATGGATGTAGCTTACTACCGCGGAAATGGCTTCCTTCAGACTATCACTTATTCAAATAACAAGCATATATGTTTTATGTGATTCTGACTTGTGATGTTGATCAGATTAAGCACTCAAGAAACACTGGGGCATATTTTGCAGCTTTTTACAGCAGGATTGGCCTGCCCTATTGCTATCGTACCTCTGCCTTAGATCCTTTAGGTGATCCCTATTACCAGGCAGCAAAGGTGCAAAGAACGTGTCGGGGGGGGGGGCAGGGAAGTGAGCTGATGAATTCCTTTACACACGTTAGGTGTGTGTTCAATTTGGGTGTACACCGAAGTGTAAATGACTGTCTTGTGATCAGAAATATATTTATGTTTCTGTGAATAGTTTAATGTGTTTATACTGAAACAGATACATGTGTTATGTCTGTTGTGGGGGAAAGGTATGAGGGTGTGTTATGAAGTGTTTATAGACATATCTAACAGGAATGTTGAGATAATATATTTTGATTGAACTATTCATTCTCAAAACTAAGCTATTTTACTAGAAGTGTTTTACTTAAGTGTTCAAAAAATCTTTTGGGTACATATTTCTTTGATTACTTTTGCTGACACAGAGACAGAATGAAAGAGAAAACCTGAAAACATTGTTTGGGTTTTTTTCCCCTCTTAAAACATCTGTTTTGACACTTTTTTCCTTTTCCAGTATTTTTTTTTTTTTTTTTTTTAAGTTTCAGGATTGTTTTGGTTTAGTTCCCAGGCAGAATAAAAACAAATGTCATACACTGCGAGTTTTCATGCACTGAATCATTATTCTCCAGACAGTTACAGCTATGGTGTGAGTGTGTGTCATGTGTGTAAATAAAGCACAAAGGGAATGAGACATTACTTTAAATGCCTTCACCTATGCAAAGTCTAAATAAAAAATAAAAAAAAAATATGAACAAACACCCATTGTAAAAACTGAGAAACTGGATGAGGACACCCACATTTGACATGAAAAGGAGAAAGATACAAACAGCCCCAAGCCTCCAGGTGCAGGGAATCAAACCAACATTGCCTTGCATTTCAGCCACATCTTTTATTGCATATAAAGTGTAGAAGACATCTCTCTCTAACACTTTGCAGCAAGTGGCTGGTCATTACTAACTCTTCTGGTATTCATTGTAGGGCGATAACAATCATGATGACCTAAGTTGGTTTTACATGTGGGATTATTTATTGTTCTGAAAGGCCTGGACATGGGATTCAGGACTATGCAGTAGCATCAGCAGTATTATATTCTGTGCCAAAGGGGTTTTGTTGTAACTCAATCGCAGAACTGTGCTCTGGCTGTTACTTTGCATGGTAGAAGAGCTTTTGGTAGGGTACCAAGGGAGTTTGGGGTTCAAGGTTTTATTTCAACCTCTGAGACTGGCAGAGGCACCAAGCCAGGAACTGTGGCCACTGTTTCTGGCAACTGTCTCTGTTGCCTGAGAAAAATCCAGCCCTGGTACTATTTTTGGAAAGAACACAGAGCAGTTACAGAAACTGTGGAGTTTATATCAACTGTCATTTGAATTACCCAGGGATGTCTCAGGTACTTCAAATGTCATTATCCACTTGACCTTGGCTACCACTTCAGAAGCGTGTGGGCCTTCCCTAGGTCTTGAGTCACATATACCAGCCCACAGGGACAACTTAGTTACCCTAGCACCTATGAAAAGTCAGGGAATACCTGTGCTCGTGTAAACTGAACAGGGTTTCCAATGTTCATGTCACTCAGCGATAATTTTAAAGGTTGAATCTTCTGGTCATTAACCACCTAGAAAGCACTGTTCTGTAATGCATTAAGAGAATTAGCAGCTATAGTTGGAAGTTTGCAAACTATGAAGTAAAAGTCTCTTTATAATAGCAAATCTTAAAATATTTGAAAAGTAACTGAAACTCATATCTCCTTTGATTTTTTCTAATACTGCTCTCAAAGTAGCTTTATAAGGCAGAGCAGAGAAGCATTGGGAATTGTCCTTATGGGTTCCTTCCAACTTAAGATATTCTATGGTTCTATGAAGCATCTATATGTGATAGGTTTAACATAACAAGATGCTCAGTTGTAAAGGGAGGACAAGAATTTTCTTTTTATTCTGCAGTTTAACTGCAACTTGGGTGTGTGTGATTACACCAACTTCGAGGCATAGAACCTCAGATGAAAGGATTTGGTGCAAATATCAATTAATTTTCATGAGGCAGGCTTCTGCCTGAGGCTTTTTGTTAATAAAAGACACCAAATCACTTCTGTGCTCCCACTACGTTTTGGTTTTTTTTCTTTTTCTGTCTTAAAGGCTCAAAAAGGACAACATATCACAAAACAGCTATAAACCCTGCTATGAAGTAGCACAATGTTGGCATGGTGACATAACCCTGAACCATTTTCTCTAGTTTAGACCCTGCATAGACAACTGCAACATGCATTTTCCCATGGTGTGACTGCTAAAAGAAGAATGACATGTTGAAAGAATACACAAAGAAACAAAGTTTTGGATAGAGAAGAGGAATGAATCCTATTTATATCTCACTTCATTGCTGTGGCAAGAGTAAATGAGTTTTAACAGAGGCATAATTACAACTTACATATTCTTCTGGGATCTTTGTGGTACGGTTTCTGAAGGGCCAGTACAGTACTCTAAAATCTTGAGGTTTGATCCTAACCAACAGCCTGGAAACAAGCATTCCAAATGCTTGAAGTCATGAACAGGATCAGTGCCCAATTGACACTTGAGTTTCTAAGTGAAGCCTCTTTGTTTTACTATTGTGAAAGGGATCATGCTTGCTCTTCCATATAGAATATAAGATTTTTGGCACACACAAACTGAGAATTTCACATCCACATAATGGCTTCAGTAGTCATGTCCGGATCCTGCTGCACTGTGAATGGAAAACCACAGAACTGCATTTTAATACAGGTTATTTATTTATGAAAGCATTCTGCAATCCATGACACAATCAAAGTTCTAGTTAGTGCTAAAAAAGCCCAGCAGAGAAAAAGGAAGTACATTTTCCATAGTCACAATCCAATGTACTTTATAGAATGATTATGCAAGTAATACCGTGTTTTACAGTATTCTCAAGAGAATTGTATCACAGGACAATTTGCATGACTAGAATGAAAACTTTTGAGGAAGTAAAAGATTTTCACTACTGAAACTCTACAGCCAATCTGCTTCAAATAAGACACAGCGACATCTCTTTTGCTTATTAAATCCTTTTATAAAAGGCTCAATAGGGCAACCAATGCTAATTATTGATGATAACTGGCACATAGTTAAATAAGGAAACATTTTCAATGCGCACAGTCAGAAGCAGTCTGTTTTAGCACTGTAACAAATGCAGTTCAGAAACCCTTGCGGGCTTGTGAAGAGTTTTATTTTTTCTTTTCCGGAGTACAAGCACAGTGGCAGTAGTTCATTAACTCAAGCAAAAAATAAACTTTGCCTTTCAGACTCACAGAGATGATGATCTGCCTTTGCCTACCAGGAGCTCATTCCCAGGCATACTTTTTTCTCTCTGGTAGCTAGGTGCACAGAGCAATTAAAGGTTGCTAAGTAGTACAGGAATTCCCTCTAAACCAAATATGTCTGTACTGACATTGGCACGGGTATATTTGAGAGGACTGGGTAAGGAAAGAATGGAAATATGACAGTTCCACAGAGCAACTGCAAGAAGTTTTGTGACAGAACTTTCAGAAAATACAAATAGAATGTCATGGAGAAGATTTCTGAAAATTAATTCTAGTTTAGGTCTTCACTCTGGTGAAGTTGAAGAACCTTCATAACTGGTGAAAGTACATGCAACAAAACTGGAAAATTTTACTAGGGAATGTAGTTGAGTTGATGGCAGTCAATGAACTGAGTTGCACTAGCATCTGCTTTTAATTTTAAGCTCTATCATTACAGATAGATAGGTGATGTGTCTCTAGTATCTTCTACACAAAAACTCAAAAGCAAAAACTCTAAGGAGAGGTTAAGTGGTTTCTGTAACATGAAAACAAACAAAGGTATCATATCCAAGTGAACCAAACCATGGATTTCCAATTAAATTGTTTATTTGTTATCAAAGCCAAAACCAATCCCTTCTTTATAAATAAAGCAGACTTTAGCTGATATATTACCCTTTGAATTTATATACCAGATGGACTTGCTTTCATTACCTTATCATCTGCTTCCCCTTCCAGCCTATGTTTTGTCACACTTGCCTGTGTTTTATGCTTGCAATTAGGCTTGGACCCTATGGGTGGATATATATTAAAGAATCTGGGCACAGCAATTGGTTTTTGGCAAAAACTTTCAGGATTCATAATTGTAATCTGTCCAAGGCAAATGTTCATTATTATTTGATTCCAGCAATCCAGAGAACCCATACTAGTAGATGCTTTTAGTGCTGCGTTGCAGAAAGACCAGGGAGGAGAGGAATGCTTTCCTGAGCTGTCAGAGGATGGATGGCTGGAACATTGTGGTATCACCGGGTTCTTGCCCGTTCCAGGCCTGACAGCACTGACATCTAACCACCACATCCTAACAGTTCCCATGAGTTGAAGACGAGCAAATATTGGTAGCAAATCCTTTTTTCTAGGGTTCAACGCTAAGGAGAAAAGCTGAAACAATTATGTTACAATATTAAAATATAACTATGCATTATAGATATATAGAAATGTTTATATGTAGATTCCTAATTAACTCCATACTTTCTGCTTTCATCCAGAAATAGAATTTGTGCAGAAGAAATACCCCTACTATGAGTGGAAGTTTGAACATGCTGGAAATATTTTAATGTATTATTGAATTATCTTTATACCAGAAAGATCAGACTAATGCTCTGAAATTGTGGAAATCTAGTGTGAGTTTCTAATTCTGTAGTTAAATATCCATTGCATAGAATCACAGAATACATCTGAAGAGTTTGCTTATGTATTATGAAACTGAGTCTAAGGACATGGGACTGTTGGGAACCTGTGTTTGTTTATACAATAAGAAATATACAAAGTTACATTGTGAAGGACTTTCTTCTTAAAACAATAAACAAAGTCTTCTAACTCTGTAAATAAGGCATAGATCAACATCTTAATAGGAACAGTAGGAAACTTACGCCTATTAATAGCCTAAAAATATTACTGATATATTGTAAGGGTATATTTTGAATTATCAACACAAACTTCTTACTGCCATTTCATCTGTTAACCACTGATGCAAACAAAATGCTAGATGAATCACTGGCAACATACCTGTGTGATGTGTCAGTGGATTTAACTCCATGGGCATCAGCTAAGTCAGACTGATTTACCTCAACTGCAAATTTGCCCTATGCATAGTTCACATTTCAGACGCTGTTTTGCTTATCAAATATGAAAAGAAACATTTGACTTTTTAAGAAAAAATTACATGGAAACACCAGCTAGCTTCATGCGCGCAATAAAAAGTATTTAGGTAATCAGCAAAGGAGCAATTATTCTAAAGGAGTAAATAAAAAATGCAGTCTATTTTCTGGAATGTCGTTAAATTCTTGACCTTTAGCATTGGCTGCATAATCCTCATTACACTATGCTGTTAAATACTGTATTCCTCCACTCATTTTGAGGCATCTGGAGATGCCTTTGCATGGGTGAAAAAAGTTACAAAGAAAACAGCATATACTTGTAATTCACACAGAAAAGCCCACAGTATTTAGCTGTGTATGTCAATCTCTCTTCATTCTAATGAGATGTTTTACGCAAGTATCCATTCTCTCTATTTCCCAGTATGACATACAAGCCAACCACAAAATTGGCACCTATCAAATATAACCAACAAGTACAAGTTTCCTTACAACTGGCTTTGAGTACTTTCACAATGCCAGCCATGAATTTGGAATAACACCAGCAAAACACCACGGGTGCCTTAAACCACTTAAGTGAAAAATATGTTATCCATTAAAATGACTTGTGATTATTCATACTACATCTAAAAAATACTGTTTTGTTCCTAGGGATGAAGTTTACTGACATCCAGATAACACACTATACAAGGTTCAAGCAAACGAGGGGATACTAAGCAGACATTTGATCAAGAATGTTGAATACTGTAATTCTGTACATTTCTAAACTCATATCATAAATGGTCCCTGCTAATAAAATGAGGAAGATATTGTCTGCTTACCCTCTATAGTCTAAGAAAGCGTTTAAGCTGAAGTTAAAGACTAAGGGATTTAAAAATTTTATCTCCCAGTGAATTTCAGGGCTTTGTAACACCTTTGTCCATCTGTGAATAACACGTTCTGTAAAAAAGAGAAAAGAAAGAAAACACCATGAAAGTCAACCCAAAAGCATGTATACAACTCCAAATATAGTTAATTTATGCACATTTTAAGTATTGTAATTAACTAAAACTCAAAGCCACGTGACACTTTTAAATGCTTGTTTTATAGTAAATGACTTAATATCGAGTATCAAAATAATTTTGGTAATTCAAAAAAATCCTTATCAATTGAAAATATTTTGAAGAAATAATTACATAGTGCTGAGCATTATATATTTCAGTATCCAATAAAACAAACCTGTATAAATTAGCTGTGCTGACTCTCCTTGCAGGAAATGTAAAGTATCAACCAAAACTAAGAAAGTTCTCTCAGGAGATGATGTCCTTATTTTTAAACTGCTCCTACTGTTAAGTCACTATTCAAGTTCAAGTGAAGCAACTAATGAGGCCACTAGACAATGAAAAGTCTTGGGTCATCAGCAGCCAGATTTTATTTAATTGCTTCGTTCCAGTCAGCTAACGGGAGGACAGATGGTAGCTGATACATAATTTCTGCAGAGTATTATATGAGTTAGTCACTTAAAAGGGATTTCAAAAATCTTGTATTTCTGGAAAACATAAGAGTCGCATACAATACAACAAAACTGGTGCCACTGTACAGAAGTTAGCAGTACCTTCTCTTTTCCTCCAGGGCATTGCTTTACTAACAGAAACAGAGTTGTGGCAAAAGCCGTAAATATAATCTCTTAGGTGTAAACTTGAAGAAGTAACCGAATTAAATCAATTTGATATTTATTCAGCCTTGATGTGCTCATAGCATCATTTGTTATGTGACCTCTAAGCCAACTTAATCCATTTCATTCTAATGCTTTTCTCCCGTCTCTCCTGTTTCCATACATCTTCATTACCAGCACTCCAGTTCAAGCTGCTTCTGAAGGGTTAAGCAGGAGATATTTATTAAATGTGAACTCAAACAAACGTTAGCACAGAGCAGCTACTGGAAGTATAGAGATAAAAGGCCATTTGCTGGCTTAATTAAAATTAATCAGAAGTAATGGACTGTCTAGAGAAGGAATAATATAAACACATAACACTAATCCCACAAACTGAAATTATACAATAATTTGAGACTCCAAGTCTCATTGATTTAATGCAGTATTTAATGTTTGAGGAAGGTTTAGAAGAGATCAAAATAAGTTCTCTTACATGATAAAATTCATAACTCTGTTTCAAAGTCCCACTGTAATGTTTTAAAACAATTCATAATCAGAGTTTCCTTCTGACATTTATATCAGTTAGAAAGGCTTTTAAAATGTGATCTTAATAGGCTATTAATAGTAGGGCAAGATTAAGGGGTTTGTTCTACCCTTCAGGAGTACATGTAGCCGCTGCTAAAATGAATGGAAAGTATCTATTCATATTGATCACTGTAGGACTTGTTCTTTGAGGTTCACAGCCATCCTTCCATACACCATTTGGGAAAAACTAGCTGCCTAAGAAAGACTGACAATTCTTACCTGCTCAAATCCTTTTTTCTATTCTTTCTTATAACTATCTGGTTTTCATTTTCTGGCTGTCCTGGAACCTAAGGTGCTAAGCTCCAAAGCGTGCTACTCCAGCAGATATGCTCCAGAGCAGAGGATTGCACCAAGGGACTGTGAGGAGCTTTCTGTGAACGAGCAAAACTGATAAGTGAGAGCAGAGAGAGGGTGCCCCAGCCCGACACCCCCAGAGTGGGAAGTGTTGAGAACCTGGCAAACAGCAGCTCTGACGCAGCCTAGATGGGACCGGGAGTGAAGGTGGCTGAATCCAGGCACTTACAAAAGCAACCCCCCAGGGGCACGAGCGACCAGGATTTTGGTGCAGACGGGGTGCAGGGCAGGCACCGTCCCCCTGATGGCTCAAAGACATGAGCTCTGGTAGTGGTCATTGCTCACCCAGAAGAAACCTACCTATGGTTTCCACTTGGCCAAAAGCCAGTGTCAGATGACACATGGTGACCCAGATGGACCTTCCATGTACACATGAAACTGCTCAGGTCATGGCTGCAGGGAGTGCCGGAGCCTGTCACTGCTGCTGGAGGGTGGCAGAGACAACACCTGTGGGAGGTGTCACCAGGTGGATGATGATCTGCTTAGCCTGGTGGCAGAGCTGAAAGGGGATGGTAAGGACTATCAGGCAGTGTGAGAAGGAGATAGACTGGTGGAGCCACTCTACCATCAGTGAGACAAATGCACTACATGGACATGTCACAAGATGCAGAGGCTCCCCTACCTACTCACCACCAGGCAGGTGGAGGGCTCTGAAGTGACAGGGAGGAATGGAAACAGGTCCCTGTTCCGGGCAGCAGGTGAATCACCTCCCAGCCTACTTCACCTTCCCAGGTACCCCTATAGTTGTGTGGCTTGGGAACCTGAGGGCCAGGAAAATGGTGATGTGGATGAAAGCCTGTCCAGCTTGGACGAGCTGCCCAGGGAGAGTTGGTCAACCCCACACACCGCAACCAGCTCTGCTAAGACAAAAAGGAGAGGTGGCTGTCATCGGCGACCGCACTCTGGAAGAAATGGAGCGCCTGATATGCCAGCTGGACCCAGTCCATACAGAAGCCTCCTGCCTCCCTGGGGCTGGGTCAGGAATGCTGCTAGAAAACTCCCTTGTCTGGTACAGCCCTCTGATTATTACCCATTACGGGTTTTCCAAGCGGGCAATGATGAAGCCCAAACAGCAAGAGGCCTGAGGACTATTTTGGGAAAAAAAACCAAACCAAAACATGTCTTTGGTAGAATATTGCTGTCCTACTCTATCTTGTCTTGTTGAGATATTTGGTCTTGTGTGCTGAGTACAGTGTGCTTAAAGTTACTGTCAACAAGAAAGGTTTAGTTGTACACACACTCAGTTCTTAGCCTTTTAAATTAGTATACTTCAGAAAATTAATCCAAATTAACTAGGTTACTTTTACCGTGTTATATGTCTGTGTAAACTCCTTGGTTCAGAATCAAAATAGTCTTAATTCATTTTATCTTAATTTACCTCAGAAATAGATTATGTTAAATCAGATTTAGGTCACTTTAATTTAAAAAGAGTGTATTCAAATAATTGTTTATGTGGTTTAACTAATGCAATTTAAATTCACAATTTTCAACCACTTGAATTAATTTTTTGCTTGTGTCCTAATGTAGGCAGACCTTTCTTCTTCTCCCAAGGCTGTTGTTTAAAAAGCTCCTGGTGTCTTTCATACCCCTATAGGATTGGGCAGAGGTCATTGGATTTCTGCCAGGCTATTTTATAAGCCTATCTGTTTCCGTTTGCTCCCTCCTATCCTGCAATAAATAATTGAAATAAGTACAAGATCTCTCTTCCTTCTGGATTATTTCTATTTCTTTATGAAGATTCACTGTTACATGGACATTTGAAAGGAACAGTTAGAGCCCTTAGGATATCACAGGCAAGCAGAAGTTGTCATATTCCTGTTATTTAAGAGTTTGAGCCTATACAAGACTATCCAGAAGAAAAATCATTGCTGATACTGTAACTTTGCCCTTGATGCTCTTAATGAAATTCTAATAAAACAACCTGCTGACAGCAGTCATGCTAATTTGGTGTACTGTATTTTCTTCATAAACACAGGTCAGCTCATTGGTGTACGGGCAAAACCATGCCCTTTTAACACAGAACATTGGCAGGGACCTCCCAGATCATCGAGTTCACCCATGGTACCATAGGCATTAAAGTTGGATGAGAAGTTTGTCTCCACTATTCCTAGTGGGAGGCAGTTACAGAAATTCAGCGCTCTGAAAGACAGATCTCTTCTAATATCCTGCCTAAAGATATTGATGAACAGATAATGTGCCTTTTGTGGACTATATATCTCTTTATCCCAAGATAATTCATGGAGAATCGTCCCTGGTCAACTTACCTTTTACTGCACTAAGCCAGGATCATAAACTTTCCTTAAGTGAGATTACGATCACAACAGCCATTCTAAACATGTTCCAGTTTTAATTCATCTTTCTTTTTCCAGTCATTCAGAAAATGAAGATTTTTAATTGGATATTTCAAAAACATTGTTACTGCCTTATCTTTACTGATACACAGCATTTGACTAGCTCTAGGATCAGGGTGTCCCCTTTTTATACATTTCTATGGGCACAAACCTGTTCATAAAAGAAATTTAAACTAGTTTCATCTTGCATTCAGTAGGCCTGTAATGGCTTGGTGCTCAATCCAGACAAAAGCAGAAAAGAAATTAAGAAACTTCTTTATTTGCTAACTGCATAGTTAGTCATCACAGTCTGACCCCGAGTATTTCTTAAATTCAGGTAAGGCACAAAACAATCTCCAAATATTCGTATTGTTCTGAGAAGCAAGATATAAGACAGAAGGTTAGTCTAGCAATGAAACAAAGAAATAGGATTAAGTTAGATCCCTTTTTCTTATGTATTTTTGGCACTGATACACAAATGGGAAAGTCTGGAAAAACAATACAGTGATTTATCCAAAGAAGAGTTATGAAGAGAATGCACATTAGCTACTTTTGAAAAAAGTATTTATCCTATTAAAAACTTGCTATATAATAAAACAGCACTAAGTTTACATTACTAGCCCATATTGAAAACAGTCACCCGCAATGTCCTGTAATTATTATTTTAAAGAAACACTGCAAAAGCTGTGAGGTCTAAAATGCTACATAAATGTAGTTGCAAACTCCATTTAAACCTTTTATATACATACAAACAGAATTAATATTTGCTGAAGAATAATTCTTATGTTCTTGCTTGGGAGAAAAATACTACAAATAAAATAAAATAAATATATAAAATAAAAAACAAAGGTCACAGCCTTACACTGTTATTCAGCCCTGCTTTAATAAAGAAGCTTAGCTTAACCTCCACAAGAAACACAGTATATAAAACCTGTGTAACGTACTTCCTAAGAATGAATAAGAATTCATAAGGCACACAAGCTCAGGCCAACACAGGAAAGTCAAATTATGCAATTAGAAGAGGAAATCCTTTCTTTGGTAAACATTCCCATCATACCAGTTCAGGCCCTGGTAACAACAAAACTCTACAGCAGAACATCTTTTGTCACATGCGTCAAATCCTGTATAGCATGATACTACGATTATTTTGGTTCAAACTGGAAATGAGTGTCAGATCAGGAAAAAAAAGCCAAACCAAAACCAAGAAAAAAATTATCTGTGCTTTATTCACTTACCTCCATCCAAATTCAGCCACTCTGGTTTCATTCTGAGTTAGGTATGATGAAAAATTGCCCATTCTTTGATTTGCATTTGTAATAAATAAAAGGAATCTCAGGAAATTATCTGATTTAAAATTATTTATGTTGGTTGGTGTCTACATTGGACTGAATAGTCAGTAAGATTTCCTCTCTTGGGTTTATAGGTAAACCTAGAAGAATTAATCATCTTCAGGTAAAGGACTTTAATTTTTCTGGATAGGACTTGTAACACTGGAGTCTTTGTCTATAATAGAGTCATCCCATGCTACCACTGTCCTAAGAATAAAAATAGCCTAAGTTTAATCAAAGTCTACATGACTTCTGTATCTCAAAGGATTTGTTATGCAAATTAACTTTAAGTTCTTGTTAACTGATAAAACACAAAATATGTAAATAAGGGAGAAAAACTGACAGGGTTTTGGTGGGGTTTTTTTTCTTCTTTCTATTTGTTTTTGTTTTTTTGTTTCCTTTGGCTAAGTCAAAGCAAGTCTATTCATTTTAGAGCACCTTCTCATTCTTTCAGTCTTCATCCCTCTGCCTTTAGTTTTCCCAAAAACACTGTGGTTAAAATGGAAACATTAGAGTACCCAAAAGATAAGCAAGACTCATGATTAGAATTTAATAATAGTAATGATAAAATTTCCATGACAAAGGTGGCGATGCCTTGAACGGGTTCTTGAACAATGTTCTGAATCATTCAGTTACAGCACATGTTGAACTGCTTTTCTCCTCAGTAGAAAGAAATATAAGCCTACTCCTGAACATCCCAGGATGCCACCAGTCTAGTAGCCTTTGCATTGCCTAACCATGTTATAAAACTATGAGAAATTTGTTACTCAGTTTTAGGTTTTTAACCATTCTTCTGTCCACTAATAAGAAAACTTTCCCTTCTCCTCTGAAACACAACACACACTTTTCTCTTGTCTACACCTTCTTGCTCTTAATTAGGTATTATTAAACTCTGCACATTTCCTACCAGTCTTCATAAAATAATCCTATTTAGTGTTACTGCTATATGATATGTTCGGAAATTCATATTTTCAGAAAGGTTTCGTTTTTCTTCAAAGACCACTTAAACTTCCTAATTTATAGTATACACTAGGTATGATGCCTCAATGTCTCTTCAGAAAAGTAGTTTTCCCTATAAAGATGGCAGTTTTATACTGGAACAATCATAATAAAAACATTTCAATGCCTCAAGAATGTAAGCTATGCATTTTTCTGTGTGTGGTTGGCATTCTTGCTAAAGTGGCAGCTCCTTCCTTAGCCAGGTTTTCCTGGAAGAAGAGAGAATAGCTGTGAGGAATAATGTGATGTAGAGGATAAAAAAGAGATATAGACTTTCAGCACCTTTGAGAGCCAGAAACCTACAGCAAACTTGCACCCAGAGAAGTTGTCTCAGGAGAGACATTTAATGAAAATGCACTGTAATTGTAAGAACAAGAATTGTTCAGCAAAGCTTTATTGCATCTTTCTGCTATTTTTGGGCTGTCTCCTCTTTTACCTAGAAGACTGCATATGGGAAACTCTATGCATCTTTCAGAAAGCAAACAGCTAAAGTGAATAACCAAGAAAAAGAGAAAAATTCTCTCCAGTAATATAATTTGCAAGTCCAGACAGAAACCATCCAAACCAATAGGATTAATGCTTGAAATAATTGTGAAGAGCAAGGACATCAGTTCATACACAAACAATGCAAGAATTACACCAAGGGAAAATTGACTAATGCTCTTTCACCCCTCCTATTACAGTAACATACCTCCTGCCCTCATTTCTCAGCATTTCTCACTTTCAGATTCTCTTTTAATGTTGAAGTCTGTTTCCCATTTTCCACCATTCTTTTCCTTTCTCAGGCTTTGCACAAATTTGTAAACCCTCTTCTAAATAAATAAATAAATAAAACTAAAAAACCAAACAAACTAAAACTCAAAAACTTTTTAGCATCTATGTTATTTTAAAAAGTACCACTGAGTAAGGAAAGAGTGGAGAAAAGCAATACTGAAAGGGAAAGTAGGGCTGAATATTGTACAGAAGCTTCCCAAGAACTCACTATTTCCCCTTACGCTGCATCTTCTTTGCCATATGTTCCACAGTCTAAGTTTAGCTGAAGTAATCCCAATAATAATGCTGCTAACTGGTGCTAAGAATAAGTAAAATTTGTGGAAAATGCAGTGTGGTGCTACAGACATGTCAGGGAAGAGCAGCTCATATATATTTTCTAAAACAATACACTATTCAAATAAGTAATAGAGAAAGAAAGAATACTCTCCCAGAGAATGGACATACTCTCTGTCTCCAGCTGGATGTAGCTAGAACTATTATGGAGATTAATATCTGAGTTTAAGCATCTGGATTATTCTGGGCACAAAAAAGTACTCTGCAAAACTGTAACTAATTTATTTATATCTATGCTGGACTTGCAAATTGTACCCTGGAGAGAAAAGATGAGCACTTTCGAAATTTGTTGGTTGTAATTTTAAATTTTTTAGCTAATAAATCTGAGAAAGAGTATGTCTACTTTTTACAAACTACTGGGAACTTATGAAGAAGCAGTCTTGCTATAAACTGAAAAGATGAAGTAACATCAGCATTTAAATGCTAAACTATGGCTCACCTGATTTGACATAACAGTAAAAACTGTTAAGGGATTAAGGGTGTATTTTAACAAGAATAGAATAAAATTTGTACTAGTAATTTCAGACAACATTTTAGCAAAGATATACTGAAGAAAAAATTACATTTGGATCTCTGACATTAAAAAAAATCTTAAAGGAATTACACGTGAAATTAGCTTAATGAGACTGATTTTTTATTGTTTCTTTTTTTTCCTCCGTTTTGTTTTGGGTTTTGGTTTGTTTTGTTTTTCTTTGGGGTTTGGTTTGGTTTTGTGTTTGTTTTGTTTTGTTTTTCCAGCTATTGTAGCTACATATTACTTTACAGGCTTCTTTCTGTTTTTAGGTAGAAAATCCTATCTCAAGGCATTCAATCACTTGAAGAAGGGCAAAAATATTGGTTTTAGTGGGATATAGCTCATGGAGATATGGTCATATGGTAGACTAACCAAGATATTAAAATACAGATTATCTCATGTTTCTGTGCCCAACAGAAAGCAGCCAGCCAGGCTCAGATTCTCTGCCATGTTAAGAATGAAGAAGTACCAGTAAAATCTAATGTAATTCTTTGATTAAAGTGTAGATGAATTCCTCCTTTTTTCCTTACTAAATTGTTTCAGACAGTCTATGTTCTCACCTTTCTGCCCTCTTCTGAAAACGGAGAACAGCAACTTCATCCAGATTTACTTTTGTCTGTTCTATCCAGTTTATCTACTGGTCCGATACATGGTATGACACAATTATGAGAGTTCAGCTAATTGTTTACTACCAATAATAAACATATTTCCCTTCTCCACTTTCTTTTTCTAAATTTTACCAAGCAGGTGACAAAATCTGCAACTTCAGATGATTTATTTTTTTTAATATAAATTTCTTACAAAATTATTTGTGGACTCCAGAACTGTTCAGTAGTGACTACTGCAAGCCAATACTTTATGTAATGAAATGAATTCCAAATTTGTATAGAGGTTATAAATAAAGTGTGAATTGATACACAAATTACTTTGTGAGACATTCAAATTATGAATGCTTATTAGACTGTAATATTTCTGACTCACAACATGCCAGCTGCTAAAATTCATTTTACAAATTTATGTGATGTTTTTAAGGGTATTTATTATCATTTTTGGTAAAGATACAGCTGGCCAAGTGCATGTAAAAGAAAGTGAAATAA
This sequence comes from Falco punctatus, assembly GCF_963210335.1. Classification (NCBI taxonomy): domain Eukaryota; kingdom Metazoa; phylum Chordata; class Aves; order Falconiformes; family Falconidae; genus Falco; species Falco punctatus. The sequence goes on from NC_137587.1 coordinate 5,176,836, forward strand.
AGTTGTTTCTTATTTCAGCTACATCAAGAAAAATTGTAAAATTTCAAGCTAAATAACCCTATTCTTACAAAAAGATAAGTTCATATGTGTTACAGTGTGTTATTTCTAAACGTGGATGGTAACAGAACAGGAAACATTAATGAAGAGTCAGAAATGAAAATTCTCTCCAAAACCAGATATATTTCAGGGTATTTTTCCCTAGCATGTATTTTTTCCTTCTTTTTATATTGTGTCTCCACTTTATCTTGTTCAGTTTCGGCATTAGAACATCACTGCCACAAAGGATGCCTTACTGTTTTTTGTAATAAAACTTCCCCAGTCATACTGGGACTTTTACAGTGGACTGTAAGACTGAATTTAGAGAAGCATGTGTAGGGGGAGTGGGTAAGAGAGATGCAGCCCTCCCGTTGCCCGTGGAGCACACAATGAGATGTGCACTCCGTGCCATACAGCAGAGAGAAGTCGCTGTGCCACCCCTCCTCTTCGAGCACTGTGGATGCACCTTACCTTGGGTCTACAGTAGAATTCCCACTGATATTAATTACAGTATGATAAAGGCTACCGTGAGAGGACAAGATATGTCATTATGTGTCTAAGGATGGGTACTGTGTGATTCTGAGTTTGGTTTGTGAAGTACACAGACCAAGTTAGCGCTTAGAGTGTCCAGCCCACCCTTACAGCTTTTGCATGCATATGTTTCCTTTCACAGATATGATAAGTATGCTGACATTTCACGATCTGTACAAGATGAAGAGGGGGAGAGGGTGGCACCATAATGTCACAAATCAATAGACTCCTTGAGCACATGCCAAATTTTAAAAATGTGAAGAACCTCAGTACCACTGATTCAGCATATGTATTTCTTCATTGTGATAACACTCATTTCTCTGCTCATGAGCAGAGGTTCATGGTCACACATTTCTAACAGCAGAAAGCTTCTGGTGCTTTCAATTGACATAGTCAGTGCCTCAAAAAGTCTGGCACAGTTTTGTAAAAGTTGCTTGTCCAAAAATCAGAAGCATATATCAGGATAGTAGCAGGAGGCAAGCCTAGTTTTTGTCAGTCCAATATCTAATCTCAGTCTCTACTGACTACAAGGTGCCTCAGGAATGAAAGTAACAAAATCTGCTACTGAAAACCTTGAACCAACATCTCCTTATCTGAAATTCTTTCATATATTTCAGTTAAGGCTAAGAAAGTTTGGACATAGAAAAATGATATCTTCTTAGGGAGGATGAGAACAGATTCATGCTCTATCTAGGTTTGTATAGCAAGGTCTTCAAGAAGATTAAAAAAGTCAGTTTATGCACCAAAAATGGATTGGGTTTTCTAGATGCTTATCACCAAGTTCCAGAATCACATCTTGCTGATCCAAATTAGCTACATGAGGTGGGTTTACACTTCTTCCGCCTATACAGATGCATCCTAGTTTCCTTCTCACACAGATTTTTGTGTGTGGCTTAGAGACAGAACACCTGTGAATAACACTGCTCTCGGGGGGATAAATACCAAAAGACAATAATATTTTCAGCAGACTGAGGACTATATGGAAAGTAATACGGTGGGAGCTGAAGATTCAGAATGTTTTTTCATGTTTTGACAAAAAGGAGGAGGAAAAGAAAAGTATTCAAAAGCCAGCATCTGGAACCTGTTATGAGGTTATTCACAGTTAAGTGAAATGCAATTAACAGAACAATATGACATCTGTTGACAGGTGAAGTGAATTTAATTTTAAAGGAAGTTAAAAACAAATATGAAGATCACTGTTGAGCAGAGTCTTGGCAGGTAACTAAAAAAAAAAAACAGTGTTGATGGGATATTAACCTAAGAGAAAAGTGCTCACAAAGGTATGAAAAGAGAGCAATCGGATCCTAAAACAGCAATTTATTTTCTGCCACAGTATATAGATGCTTGCCTGGAGGTTACTACCAAAGGCACGGGCATTACACTATAAACAAAAAGCACAAAGGGAGATTTCTCTAGGATTTATTGGGTGTTAACCCAAGTAGGCTGATGGGATGTGGAAGAGGCAAGTGTATCTGCAGCAGACATGGGAGGTACAGTGGGATCCTGTTCACTGCTCTATTGAATAGTCACTTGCATTAGTTTCTGTGGCAAGGGAAAGCTTCCGCAAAGTACCTGCTTTAAAGGTGTTGAGCTTGGAGTGTATTAACTAGAAGCAGACACAGCAAAGAGCATACTGATTTGGACACCAGTCCCCAGATTCACTCCATAGAGAGAGAAAGCAACCTGGTGATGAACTAATTTGCTAGCAGAAAGGAATATAACCTAGGAAAGAACATAATTCTTGACTCCCAGCCTCCTACAGCTGTTACTAAGCTGACACTGCTGATTTACTCCTCTCTCAGGCCCAGTCCTGAAGTCACAGCGCAGCTATATATTTCTGATTGATGCTGCACTGAGGCCTCGGTCCTAGTGGAGATTACACATTTCTGATACTCCATTAATGCATTTACAGCAAAACAAGAAAGGACTGCAGCTTTGAAAACTATTAAAACATGCACTCCTTGACATTGACCAATATATTCAGGCTTGATATAATTTCTTGCAGTACCGAGCAGTGGATTGATGCATGCTGATAAGACCTGGAATGACCTCAGAGAACCTGTGAGCTGTAGACGTAGGTGACAGAAAATAATAATAAAAAAAAATCTCAACTACAAAGAAAAAAAATGCATCAAAGTAAACCAAGTTTCAATAAAGATAGACTGTAGAGAAAGAACCAGTATGGTTAAATTTACACCTACAAGTGCATTTAGACAGGATTGCTTAGCTGACCTAATGCCTAGCTGCTGCCAGAAGACTCTCCTACCTGCAGAACCACCCCAGCTCCTGGCCACCAATTCCCACCAGCTCAAGCACTCCTCTGGCTTCTCACTGAGCGGACACAACTCACTAATTTTGCAGAGAATTAAAAAAGCATGAAATGTTAATATTTTCTGACAGTTGAATCGGCCTGCCTGAGGTCAGATGAGTGCCAGATCCAGGACTGCCCACCCAAGGTTGGGAAAGGACAGTGGGCAAAGCTGTGTGAAGGAAAACGACCAAGACTTCTTCTCTCAGTGGTGGGAGTCAAACAACTATATCAGCTTAGCAATATCAGCTTCATAGGTTTTTATAGCCAGACCCTAATACTCTACTGAATTTCCAGGAAGATATGCTTACATCAAAGTACTTCCATTTTTAAATCAGCAATCTAATTATTGTTGGATTTTGGTTCATAGAATTTCCGTTATAGCAGAAAGGTTATTTGATACGCACAGATTCCTTCCTTAGTGCCACTAGGAACACTGGCATTAAGGCTCCAATCAGTTCATTCAGAAATATTGGTAACATGCACAAAATCAGTAGTTGCCTAATATTTTAAACCCAGTTACAGTGTTCTCTTATGCTCCAGCTTCTCACCCCACTACACTTACTTTTCATTCAACTTTTGCTGTCATATCATGACCCAATATCTACAGTTATTGCATGGTTGTAAAAAAAACAACATCCAAAACCAAAACAGCAAAACAACCAAAACTTAGAAAAGCAAGATTTAAAAATATTTGCAATTACCTGGAATAATTTGAATAAGGAATTGGACACAAAAAGAGACATGTGGCCTTCCAAGTCACCTGTGTTCCTACAGAACAGCACCAGTTTGTGATAGAGCTATCCTTTCTATACTTGGTGTACACAGTAGTAAGGTTAGATGTATATTAATTAGTTTGGCTTTTCTCACCAGTCTATGCCTACGTTAGAATCTGTATTTTTTAATTTAGTTTTGTATTATTTGCTGCTTTACTTTCAAACCTGGAGATGAAGTCTGAAACAGTAGCTACAGTTGTAATAGCAGAGAAAAGAAATAGTGGGATTGTGAGAATTAAGGATTATTTTATTGCAAGACTTCCATCTGAAGGCACACGTGTGTCATATGCAGTGGTAAGAGTCTTAAAAGCTACCACTGCGCTTGGTTCCTCAGGCTGAGGTTCTCTTTGTTCAGGTAGCCTTGCATTGAGCCTCATAGATCCACGTGCTGTTTGCACAGTCATTGACTGCAATGTACTTGACCAAAGAACTATGTGAGGAAAAACAAAAATTTAAGCTGCTTGCAGTGATACATGTTTCAGAACTTTCTAGTCTTTTCAGTAGATTCTTTCTGTTGCTAAGTCTCAATCCTCCGAGTCTTTCCAGCTTAGATCATCACTGATAGACAGCAATGCATTTTATAGTCTTAGAAATAAATTTTATAAGTAATTCCTCAAATATTGGCCTTAAATAAATACAAGTATTGTCTTAAATGAAGGAGTTTTGGTTGAATTTATTAGTTTGGAAAGTTCTAACATTGCTAGTGCATGAAAGATATTGTAGGGTTTTTTACTTAAGAATTCAATATAAAAAACAAACTGATGCACCTTTTTTTATCGACATGTCAGAGAAAAGAATTCTTGACTATGTGCATAATCTTGACACTGTTTAAAAATAAAGTTGTTAATTAAAGTTGGTATTCAGAACTTCCTGCCGGCAGCTGTTGAGCGGTGATTTCACTTGTGATACTGACAGTTTGAGGGTCTGAATCTGAGAGATGGAAAATCAGTTTGCATCCGCCTGTATGCAGACTTGTAGGGTAGGGTTTGTTAGAAATGTGTACACATCCCAATTAATTTTAAAATAAAGGCTTCAAAGTTTTACACTGAGAAGAAAATTACTCATGGGCTTGCAGGATAAGAACTACAAACCCTGATGTAATCCCAGATGAATTTAGCAAAATTCTTTCCATAGTTTTAGATGTGCTTTGGATAGGCACCAAAATCAGCTGAAATAGGTGACAATGCAAAGACCCTTCTACAAATATTTCAGCATATAAATTATTCACCTAAGAATCTGCCTTCTTTTTTCTTCCAACTTTCCACAGATATTTGTGCAGCCAGGCTCTACTGGCATGTATTATCAAATACTTAAAAGAAATAACTTTCAAATTAGCTTGCTTAAGCGTCCAGGTTGAATATCCTAAGATATAGTACAATTTAGTGTTTACTGTAGAGAAGCAATATGCAGTACCATACATGGCAAACAACATATCTGATGCTAAAAATCTGATTTTCTGCTTTTAAAGACAAACCTTTATCAAACAGCCATCATCCCCTGCCTGTCCCCTCCTACGATTTCCTCATCCTTCAAAATACCACAGATTCTCCTACAAAAATTTATACCCAGTTAATATTTCCTATGAATCTGACACTGTCTCCTTGTGGTCAACATAAGACAAACTGCCAGCAGGTCAGCACGTTACCTGTGTGTGTATACACATCCCTTGCCAAGTCAAAGGACTACACAGTCTGCTGTCCTGTGGGATGGGGCCAGCACTTACAAACCCAAGTCTGCTCCTTGACCTAATTCAAAGAAATAAATATTAATCATTTAGGTGTGGACGAAAGAATAGTACCTTTGATTGTTCTCTTCTGTCCCCTACAAAGGCTGCTGTCCTGGTTTAACCTCAGCCAGCAACTAAGCACCATACAGCTGATCACTCACTCCCCTCCCTGGCGGGACAGGGGAAAGAACCAGGAGGGTGAGAAAATTCGTGGGTTGAGATAAAGACAGTTTAATAACTAAAGCAAAAGCTGCATGTGGAAGCAAAGCAAAACAAAGAATTCCTTCCCCACTCCCCATGGCAGGCAGGTGCTCAGCCATCCCCAGGGCGGCAGGGCTCCAGCATGGGTAATAAGGACTTAGGAAGACAAAATGCCATCACTCCAGACGGTTCCCCTTTCACCTTCTTCCCCCAGCTTTATATGCTGAGCATGATATCGCATGGTATGGGATATTCCTTGGGTGAGTTGGGGCTGGCTGTCCCGGCTGTGCCCCCTCCCAGCTCCTGGTGCCCCCCAGCCTGCTCGCCGGTGGGGAGGGGGGAGGGGCAGGGCAGCCCCTGGTGCTGTGTCACCCTGCTCAGCAGGCACCGCAGCACCCCGGGGACCAGCGCTGGTCACAAATCCTAAACAGAGCCCCATAGTAGCTACTGTAAAGAAAATTAACTCTATCCCAGCCAAAACCAGCACAGCTGCACAAGTCACAGTGCTTGTATATTTATTCTGCCTGAGGAATGTAAGCCAAGCAGCAAACTAAAGCACACATTTCTTCTTACATCCCACATAGACACATGCCAGGATGTGAATTGCTTTCAGTGCAAAGCTGTGAAGCCACACGTTTTAAAACACTCACCTGAGTTTTAGAAATATACAATTCACACCTGCCCTTGGGGGGGCGTGTGAAGTCAGTGTTCTTCCTGAAGGGGCTGCAGCTACATCTTGTCTATTTGAAGTTCCCCACGTCCTGGCAACGTCAGGACAAGGTAGTGGATTGGGCCACTCCAAGTGGCTCACACACTGTAGGGTATTGCCTAGTTGTGCTAAACCATCGTTGCTGCATGTCCAAATGCTGAACCTGGGGTGTGCTCAAGTGCACAGTCAAAATACAGTGGGGGCCCATATAGCCTGATTTCTAAGGGATAAAATCACAGTATCACTTTGAGACAGAATATTTTAAGAAATGGAAATGGAAGCAAAAAAACGCTAATGATTTTCTTACATGTGCTCTTCTTTTACATAGGGAGCTTCAAATAGACTCCAGTGCTCTAGAGTTTAGTATCAGCATTGTAGTGTCAGGATAGTGCTTTTTGTAAAAAAAAAAAAAAAAAACACAAAACCAAAAAAAACAACAAACAAACAAAAAATCCACCACCACCAATCTCTTTACAGAATTACTTTTTCCTTCAACTGCAAACAAGAGCAGATCAGTCCCTAAATATACATATTGTAGATAATTATTCAGTTGTGCATGAAAACACTAATTAACATTTTGTAACTTAGGTCCCGGACTTTCAAAACACTTCACCTTCCAGTGAACTCATCCTTCATGGCTAAAACTATGCTGCAATCTAGCACACCTTTGCATCTTTGACAAGTTATTTGTCTCTAAATGTCACCTGAGTCTGATACATACATGAACTTTGGGCTCGTATTGCTTATGAAAGTTTACAGAGGCTTGTTCATCAGAGCTTGCACCCTGACCCACAGCTGACTACAGCATTAATTCCCATTACTTTTTCACAAAAGTTCATACTTAACATTATGTGGATTGAATGAAACGTTTCCATTAAAAGTATTTGAAAATATATGTTTGACAGGACCCACTGCTCCTGTCTTACTGCATCATATCAATCAAGAGAAGAGCAAAGGTCTCAAAGAATATATCCTGTGTATTTTTAAAGTACTTTGGAAGGTGTTATTTTATTTTGTTGGCACAGTACATCTCTATTGATTGAAGGCTGTCTGTCTTTCTGCCTCCAATTATGTCTTGTTTGTGGTCTGAGAGATGGGAACAGCAGGATCTCTAATTGCTGTTACTCTGGTGAAGAAAAAAAAAAAAAGAAAAGTCTCACCTTCCTTCTCTGATCAAGGGAAAATGGTCTAATTAACAAATACATTAATTAAGGAAATGCCTGGTCTTTCCAGGACTGATTGTGCTTTATCACATGCGTTAGAGCAATGGAGTGAAGTTTCATACAGTTTATAGCTGGGACGTAGTATTAGACCAGCTAGCTCTGAATAACTGTATTTGTTAAGTTTCACAATATATGTAGGTCAAAGTTGGACTGAAATATGTTTTTCCTCAGCATTTGAAGTAGTCCCAGGTTAAAATCAGAGAGCAGGAGAGACTGGGTAAGTGAGAAAACCTTGCAGTGTTGAAGAAGTGATTAATTGCGATAGGCTTACATAGCTTAAGCAAGTGAACCATGAGATACTTTGAAGCAGTGGATGAAAAGGTGCTCGTCAATATGCCTGGGAGAAGGGGCGACAGGTACTAGGGGAAAATGAAGGGAACTGCTCCTGAATGATCTCAGATCTGCCAGTTGACATGACCTTGACCAAAGAGCACCCTCAGAACACCACTGGCTGCTGGTTTCTTTCTAGCATCTGCCCACATCTGGCCTCTGCTACTGGACAAACTATGCAGACCGAGGTAAGTGACAGCCAGGTATCCTTTCATTTTGATCTGGAGAACACTCCCGGAGTCCAAAAGCAACCTTATAACTTACTACACGTTAATAGCAAGAATTGAAAACATTTATAAACCACACCAGTCTCCAAGCAGACCTTGACAAAGAAGAGAGTAAACAGCAGATTTCAGTAGAAGTGGGGAAGCTTATACAGGAGGTAATACTGAAACAAAGAACCTGGTCCAGAATTAAAATAATTAGAAAACCACTCTAGTTATATAAATTATCCTGATGTATAACAGTCCAAGTACAATAGCCATCTGAGTCACCTTTTATTATTTTCACTTCAACAGACATTGTTGTCTGTTTTTGTACATATTTTTTTACGTAGATATTTACAAATTTAAAATGTAAACAAAAAAGATCATTTTTTCCTTAAAGAGTACTTGTACATCTACTTCTCAAGAGGAAACCTTTTCTAAGGAACTAGAAAATTGATACTTAAGAAACAATGGGGAAAAAATAAACACATGCAGGATGGGGATGAGGTGGAGCAACCTTTTTACATGATTAATTTATCTCTCCCTTTTGATTTTTTTGTTGTTTTGTGTTTTGTGTTTGGTGTTTTTTTAAATGTCATCTGCTAGGCAGGGACAGCTCCTGTTATCCCCATTAACATCAAATTAAGTAACTAAAAATAGGACTTCTGCATTGAGAAAGTGATGTCATATTTGGAAGTGCTGCTTTTGTTGACAGTTTCTGGGAGAGGCAGTATTCAGGGTGAGTGGTAGGTAGTGGTTTGGAACCAGATCAAATGAGCAAGCTTTCCATTTAAGCCTGTGAACACTCTTGTTCTAGTTTATCTTTTACTCTAATCTCAGCATGCAAGTAGCTCCTTCAAAAGCACTAAAGGGCTACCCCTTCGCACCCTGTAGAGATCATCTCTACAAGGTAACTGGCCCTTCCAGGTCTGGATTCTGTTTGCTTCTCTTAACATAGCTCTAATTATTCCATTATTATGCCTAAAGGTGAAACACAGGCAACTTTGGTGAGTAATTTCTACAGTTTACAATTCATCACCTGGGTGCTGTTTCAGTAACACATTTTTAAACAACTGGAAGTCAAGATTCCACAAGGAATCCTCAGACACTTAATTATTTCTTCAATTATTTTTACCAGAATATGCGTAGGAAGAAATCAGAAGCAAAACAAAACAAGACCCAATGGTAGTAAGCTGAAGTGTCATTAAAACTGCTAATTCCATATATTTAAATTTAGAAATGCCAGGGAACAAATTCCCTCAGAAGTTTGACAGTCTTCTCAGCTTATAATAAAGTAACTCCCTTCCAGTTTTAGTCTGTCTTAGTCTTTCATTCCCACTGTCCCCCTCAAATAATGCAGGGAACAGAGACCCATGCTCCACACAGCATCCAGAGCAGGTGTCAAATCAGTTGAACAAGACCACAGTTTTTCAAGACCAGGTAGTGTGTGAGGTATTAAAACAGATTTATATATTTATTTTTTTAAAATCATGATTTTACATAGCGCTGTTTACTATAGGAAGACAGTCTTATCAGAGCAATGCAGCACTACAAAACTTTGCCAGAGGAGCCCTCTTTGCACTAATTATTTATTATTTTTATATATATAAATATATGTATACACACAGGCCCCTATATATTTGAGTGTGTTTGTGTGTGTATTCTACATGAATACCATTCTTTCAAAGGCACCATTTTTATACCGTGAAGCCACTTAAAGCTGCTGACATCCCTTTTAAGTGCTTATTGCCAGAGGTCCAGCATCTCATTAGTGGCTTCTGAGAGCGCCTAATCCAGGCACCCCTGCTGCCCACCGCTGTATTGAGCAACACATTCTAGGAGCCAGGAGCGCTTCCAAGAGTCTGGTTTATTTGGGGGAGTGCCAATGCCCTTAATTCTAACAACTCATCTGAGTTGGGTGGGAGTCCAGCACTATTCTGGACTAATTAACAATGCCTTTGAGAAAGCCCAGTGACTTTCTTTGCAGATGATGAAAAGTTTTTCAGGTAATGTCGGGGGAAAGGGGGGTTAATTTGGCAGAGAAGCTGATTTTTGGCCCATTATTTTGTGCTATTTTAAAGAGTTGAAGCACCTGGTCATAATTAAATACATAGATTTTTCCACTAGGCTGACAGTATAGATTACACCAATGTTACTTGATAGCTCAAGTGATCTGAATGAAATCATCATAAGCAGTCAGGAGTACCAATATGAACTTTTACCACAGACACAACAAAAATAAAGAAGAGTATTTTTCTAGTAGCAAGCAAATCACCAGGAGACTGGAGACAGCATTTTTACTTCATAGTCTCCATTTGGCTTCCAAAACCAAATAAATAAAAATTTGTGTGAAATGAAGCTGTGTTTTCCACTACAAAGCCCTCCATTTTATAAGGAAACAAAAGAACAAAAGAACAAAATATTTCAGCAGAATTATTCAGCCGAATTATCTTCGTTCCCTCTCCTTCACTTCTGAACGTTGAAAATTTAAAGTGAGTTTTCAAAACCAGTATCACTATAAGCCATTCTAAGAGTGACAGCTGCGTTGTTCTTGCACGTTCAGGTGAAAAAGATAGACAAGTTAATTGCCTTTTAAGTTGCAAGCTTTTTTTGGTACTGGATCTCATTACTATTTGCTTACATGATTGAGTTTTTCCTCAAGTTTTGAGGCGCTATACCTCATAATATAAACAAATTTATTCAACATTAACTGTCTGCCAAGACATTTTTCTTAAGGCTCCAACAGTTAACCATAAAGAGGGATCCTGACTTTTTATTAACGGCTCATACCATCAAGCTGTCCATTGTGACATAGTTTAAAACAAAGTTTATTTTTGAGCTTGATCTAGTTTTTAAAAGCAACAAGACTGATGACACCTGACCTCTATTACTATCTCTGCTTCATGCTAGTTTGTAACTTCAGACACATACACTTTTCTTGTCATGTGCAACGGGCAACTGCAGAAATTAAGGGGAATATTCACACTATGCAAAGACAAGTTATAAATTGATCTCTCCAGGGCTATAGTCTCTGCTTCCTTCTGACTCAGTTTTGTAATCTGTAAAATGTGCAAATGGTATTTATCTAACAGCAGGGTTTGAATTATTGCTACCTTAGAGTTATGGGACTTAGGGAAAAGCACTACAGAAGTACAATATATCACATTTTCCCTCAATTCTGAGTGAGACAAGCAGCATGACTTGAGATAACTATTTTTATGAAACAAGTTAAAGGTTAACAAATAATTATTTATACCGTTGCCTTTATGTATCTGCCTTTTAATGGGTTTTACAGTCTGGTTGAAGAATACTGGGGACCAAACAACCAACTCATTTTGCACTGAACTAAAATAATCTGTGGTTTATGCAAAGCGAAAAAAACCTAACAAACAAGGATTTCAGACCTATTACAGAAGCTTTATGTTATTCTAAATGAAAAAAAAAAAAAATGTTTCAGGTGGAATGAAACATTTTCCTCAACTGAAAATGAAGTGTTTTGTTTAATGCCAGGTTAGTTAATGCTTTTTTTAGCCTCCTTTTTAATTTCAGTCACACTTGAAATGAAAAGTACAGCTGTGTAAAAATAGTTTAAATGCTTCATTTAAAAACTGTCAAAACAATATTTCTACATCTCCATTTCTTTGCCTTTTTTCCTAACTGGTAATATTCACAAAATGCCACTTAAATAATGTTTTTCCCTATCCATATTATTTTTAGCAAAGGTACTACACACTAATAAGGATTATTTTGCTCAGTCCAGCAGCACAAATAACAGTGTAAATCTAAACAGAGGCAATATTGGTTCAGACTATCCTACATTTGTCATCTCTTCAATTCTAGAGAAAACAGTCAAGTCTTACCCTGCACTTTATATTCCATATTTCTGAATGCATGCAACACGTTTTCCATGGTCTGTCAGCTACCATGGAAATCACTTTAAGTTCAGAGCCATTGTTCAGCACTTTTTCTTGCCCACTAGTTATATTGAGTAGGTCAAGACTGATCTGACAGCATGAGCAGCAGTCCTCCCTCAAATGCAAGGATGATCCTGTGTTTGCTCAAAGCAGCTTCAGTCCTTTGGAGGGGCTGCAATTGGTGGATTAGAAAAAAAAACAGGAATGGCAGGTTTGTGATTTTTCTACACATGCCATAGTCTGCCTATCAACCCAGAGTCATTACGTTTCTCAGTGTATTTGGCCAAGCTTTAAAGCTTTCTGCATGTCATGTGTTTTCAAAGCAATGGGTGTAGTACTTGCCTGTGAGTAGTGCATCTTGCAGCAGTATTTTCAGCACTGTGAAGCTATATGAAGATAGGCAGCATAATTAAAAAGTAGAAGTATCATTGTATCATGGGTGAGGCAGGGAGGAAAGACTTCACAAACCAAAATGAGCATTACACAAAGGGTGAAAAAAATGTACTGTCAGGAGTCTTGGAGGGAAGACCCCATTCTAAAGGCAGTCTTTTATGTTTAAATTCCTCAGGATGAAAAGATCAAATGATTGCTACGCTAACAGTTTATACTGCTTCAGGAATACAGTAATTGCACACTAAGAGACATCTTTTTTGCAAATACATTTAAGCGGAGGTGTCCATTCTCCCTCTTAAGAGAGAGGGTCATGCTAATCATAATCTCATAATAGATTTAGCATCACAAACGTTATCATGAACCTGATCAGCCATAGTGCACTCAGAAATTTGGTGGGAGACACCTACAAATTCAAAGTAAACCTAGGAGAGAATTCTTCTGTATGCCTTGTTTCTTGATACATTTTTTAGAACAGGATATTGATCACTGGCTACATCTAACATTTTCAGTCTGCTCCTGGTGGGTCATGCTAGGGTAAAAACAACCGGTACGGAGGATCTGATGTCTGCATGATGTATATTCCCAAGGTTTTACTGTGTACTAGCTGGTCCCAAAGGAGTGAATGCACATTAGTGGTTGGCATGTATTAGGTGCCCTCCCTGAATCCATCTTCCAGTTTAGTTTTACTTTAAGGAATCCTGTGGGATTTCTTTGGGACCATGGCAGGGAGCAAACCAAAGCACAGTGAGCAGATTGATTTAAGAATGCACTCCTGATCAGAACTAAAATCTTGACATAGACATGCTCAATTAGAGGCAGGACGCTACACCAGATTGTCCATCAGTCTGGTCCACTAAGGTGTTTTTTCATAGCAGTCCTTGTCAGAAGTAACAGGAACTATTTTTACCACTTCATTTTCAGAACTAACACTTGCTTTACAGTGAGATAGGCTTATTTTATTTTTACTGATATGAAAAAAGGGCAGCTCATGCTTCTGCAAGATGACATTTCAGTTTGTAGATTTAAAAGACACAATGGAAAATATTCCCATTTGGAGAAACCTTTTTTAACTGCATGAGCTAGAAATATAGTTTCTGGAATATTTTTGTTACTTTTGGGTGGTTTTTTTTCTTTAAATCATGGTGGTGAAGAAAGTTTGTTTGAACATTTCCAAACAGCTATCAGATAATGAAAAACACTTATAAATTACACATAGAAACCCACATTTGTATACTCTTACATTTTTATGAAGAAGTATTTCATATAGAAAAAAAAAAAAAAAAAGTAGAAACGACCACAATTGCTAGATCCATAGAACATACACTGACTACAAACTCTAGCCTAGGGACAATGCAATTTCTATCCAATAATTTAATTTTTCATTTTTAAAGCAGAAATTCCTACTTTTTATTGCTATCTTATACTCCTGGAAAAGCCAATAAATTATCTAGAAGTAATATTTTTAAAAAATAAATAAATAAAACCTCCAAATTGTGTCTGCATTGCTTGACACACTAAATTTCTGTTCTTTCCTCCTCCTCTTTGTTGTCTCCAGAGTACTACCACTTTTTATTTGGGCATAATTACTGGAATCTTGAACCACAGATACATCTTAAGAACCTAAGACAAGAAGACTGCAGATGGTGCATGTCTTAATATTTTAACTTTTTTCAGGATCTCTGAACTGCTTGAAAATATCTATACATTGAATTTTTCAGAAAGGAACTTTTTTTTTTTTTTTTCTTCAGATGAGTACACCAGGCAACAAAGGAGTAAATATATTTGTTCTGGTTTTAAGTAGACATATTCTGGTTTTAAGTAGACATATTGCCACATTTTAAGTGAGATACTTATTCAAGCAAATTCAAAGACAGCTGTTACCCATCTGAGTGACAGATAACTATCCAAATTACCTACTAGTCCATATTCCTAACTTCATAAGCATCTAAAGTCATAGAATGTCTCTTTATTTATCAGGACATTTCCTTGGGCATTTAAACATATCTCTCCTTGTGTACTACAAGCTGTGAAAGATTCAAAAATCCTAGAGACAAAGATCTAGATGATCAGTTCTTGTCCCTTGCAGTGAGTATAAAAGCCAGCAGGACAGAAACAGACTCCTATTTACCACCTCTCTCCCCTGTCCCACAGCTCCTACATTTCTAGTGGGAGGGATTTATTCCAACAAAATTGTATGGAAAATGCCCTTACATAAGACCCTGTATGTTTTGGTAATTGGCTTATTTTTCTTTGGTTTGGGGATATGAATAATAATTCTTAACTGAGCAAAATTTATTGCTCTATTTTTTTTTTAGGAGAGTGCTCTAACTACCAGTTCTGTGAAGAATCTCTAACTAAGTTTACCTATGGATGACTATTAGCGAGAATTTTGGGTGAATTGGATAAATAAGGGGAGGGAAATGCAGGATTCAAGTAACTAGTTTCTTTAGTCAGACTGTACATAGAAACAGATGCTTCTTTGCCTCTAGATTGGACACTTTGAATTGTGAACTTGGCCTGAAAAGATTCAAAAGTGAATATTTCTTTGGTTCAGAATGCATTACACAGAATATTTGAAGCTTATCTTGCATTTCTCGACACTGAAGAAATACCAGCTAATGCTAGTGTTAATAATACTTTTCTAGAAGCCACAGTCAGCGCTTGTATAGTGTCATTTCATTTATTTCCTATAAAAGCAGCTAAATACTCATCATCTAAGCCATTTCAAATTGCATTGGCAATACAAAATACATTATAAGGAACAATCATACTCTGATGGGGATGGATTACATAGTTTATTGGGTCTATTCAATCTATAACTTCTATGATGGCTTCTTGAGTGACTTATGCTACACTAATCTGCTACTCCATAGTAGAAATGGATTTAGAGCAAATCTTTCTCCACAGGTGGCATTTCCCAGTAATGAATTCTGCCATTCAATTATATAATCAGAGTAATTTCTTCATGTTAAAAAAAGACCCCTTCTTGAGTGACACATAAATTATCACTGGATTAAATTAGTGTTACTGCCAGGGCTTTGAGATTTCTCCAATTGACAGACAGCACAGTACTGGTAGCTATGATGAGAAAACATGTCATCTCAGAGATTTTTTAACTTTATTTTTCCGTCTCTTCACACTGGCTTCTTTCTGCTTGCTTTCACGATAATGTGTGCCTTAGGTATCTTTCAAGTTATTACACCCAGAGCTACCACAGGAGACTTTCAGTAGCATTGACTTCTGGATAGAAATGCTCGTCTTTGCTGAGGAATGATCAGTGAAGTCAAATAGGAGGAAAGACAAAAGGGGAAAGGAGAAAAAAAAAAAAAAAAAAAAAAAAAAAAAGAAAATATTTTGACACTAATAAAACACTTGGTTTACAAATGGTAATAAACTTTGGCTGAGTATAACTGTCAGTTTGATTTACCCTTCTTCATCAAAGCTAGCACAACATTAAAGAATTTACAAAATCAGAACTCTGCTGAGTGCAAAGGGATATCATATTTTGCATACAAAGGCAGTGGTAAGAATACTAAAAAGTATTAATTTGTTAGCATTAGGCTTAGTCCCATGGTAAGAGCTCACATAAAACAAACACAAGTTGTGTATGCCTTGCAGAATCATCACTGCTGAATTCCTAAATACTTTGTGCCTGATATGCCAACCTTTCAATAATCCAGTTAAAAAAAAAAAAAAAAAAAATCAATGAAAAGCAGAATCCTTTACTTTCTTAAGTACAGGTGAAGGGAAGGAACACAAAAACAACAGAAGTGACAATAACTAGTTGCAAAAAAACCAAACAACAGAGAGGCAAGTTGTAAAGGACCCAGAGAGCCATTTCACTATTTTCTAAAGCAACTGTAAAGCATGCCTGCATTTAGATGTTACAGGTTACCACAGATTTAACTACAGCAAACTGAAAGTCTCTAGGTCATCTGTATAAAGTTAAGAAACTTTGTTGATGTTCCTCCAGAAAGCATCCTAAGCTGTACTAATACTCTTGGCAGAGTTGCACGCTGGTGCTACAGTTCACTACCTATTATCAGTCCTGTGCACACTTTAGGGTGACCCTGCCAAAGCAAGGCGCACCTGTAACACACATCTCATCAGAGTAACACCACCACTGTGCAGACAAATGCTCCTTCTCTGTTACCTGCGGCACAGTACACACTCCTCAGTTTTGATCTGAAGAAGAAAAATGCAGCAAGGAAGTCTTTCCTTGTGACATTTCCATCAGGGCTTTCACTTTTAGTAGGTTTATAGGGAGTGGGCAGCCGAGTCTTCTGCACATCTGTGCATTAAACAAAAACATCACAGTCTGCCCCACTGATCTTCATTACAGCCACTTAAAACCATTAGCTATGCATTCAATTACGCAGTGGAGAAAACCAAATATCTGAAATGTTGCTCTTCTGTTCTTGGCCCCATAACATTTTACCAAGTTAATTTAGCAAGTCAGTATCTGTTAGGACCCTTTGGAAAATTTTTGACTGAAACAAAGGACTATTCTTTGAGTCCAAATGTTTCCTTTAAGAACATCTTGCACTTGACAACCTTTTTCAGAATCTAAATCATGTTCCTCATCCCTAGAGTCAACTCATCAGGCTAGCTGTTTGTGACACCTTTGACCCTAATTCTGGGACATATTCAATAGGGAACTGCCTAGGGACTGGGACATAATGCTTCACAGATCCTCCGTGATCCAAACTTTTACCCTTCAGAACACAGCCCTACAAGAACTGGAGTACCATTGTAGGAAAGCAATCAGCTTTGATTCATACCTTTTCTTTAGTAACACCAGTGACTACTGCATAGAAAGAAACTTCACAGCAGGCAGTTAAGAAATACTTTAGTTATACAGAAAATTGCTTCTCAGATTTAGGCAGACTGTCCCTGATAATGAAAGAGGAGGATAGTAAATATAAACTATGGAGAGTTACAATTCAACTATCTCTATTAAAAAGTTAGAAGACATTTAAAAAAAAAAAAACCAAAAGTAAGGCATTGAACAGGACAGAGAGATCACCACTGTTATTTTCCAGTAAGTACTGGATAAATACCAGGTCACCAAGGGTTAACAAATTTCTATGAGTAAAAGCAACCAAGAATACATACACTCACAGGGATCAGACTCAGAGGGTATCATTTTTTGCAGCCTTAACTATTGAAAACGATGTAAATAAAAGGTTATGTGCTACCTTTTACAGATATAAGGTAAAGGGAAAACTTTAGTGTAGAATTATCTTGTTAACATAGTTAACCAAATTACTTTTAAAAAACAATTTACTGTTTACTCAAAGCTGTTTAGTAAAAATTTTTGCGCAGCTTTTATACACATTTCATTTTGACATGTAAAAATGTAAAATTTAGGTAGATAGACTGTTAGTAGTTACTACCCATGTATGATTGAGCATATAAAACATATGACATTTTTAATATTCCTTCAGTATCTAAACCATGAATAACATTATCATTTATATATGAATACCGTTGTTTGTAAAGCTGAGTATTGGTAGGAGAATAAGGTGGTACTCAAACTTTTTAATGCGTAAAATAAATTTTGTAGAAAACCAATGAACATAGCAGAATGAAACAGCCATTGAGAGCAGGATTTACTGTTCATGAACTCTGGCTCCCATTGAGTTTATTAAACTATTCTAAAAACCTGTGCAAATTCAGAGTCTTTCTTTGTGATGAAAAAAAGTATTTGTGTGTGTAAAACCTTTATTTCCTTTCAAGTTTCTAGTTTCACATGGCATCCATTTGCCTTTTTTTTTTTTTTTTTTGGCCTTTTTTTTTCTCCCCAGCGAGCACCATTCACCTGAGGATGAGCAAACAGATTACTTCTCAAATAATTCTGTAAGATTTTATTATCTTACAGTTTGGATAAAAGTTTTCATTAGAATCCAAGCAGTCTGACACATTCACCCAGACCTTTGAAATATCTCCTGCCATTTGCTTGCCACAGTGGACAACAACATTGAAGTGGTGTTTCACTTTTAATTTCTCTTTTTCTTACCTATTTGTATATACTCTAAATAAACATCCAAACATCAAAATTATGTGATCACTTGCCAAACGACTCAATAAAATACATAAACAGTGTCAAATAGCTACTTATCTCTTCTGACTATGTGCTAGCTCTGTCACTCTACTTTTCTCATCACACAAGTAATTGAAGTTCACATCACTTTGTGATGTGTCTGGACCTTTGGACTGCCAGACTCGAAGAAGGAAAATAAAATTGTCAGTTTGGGGTGGAAATATCTTCATTTAAATAAGAAAAAGTTTTGGGGAGAGTGTTATTTTTTTTGTTGTTGGGGCTTGGGTTTTTTTGCTTGGTATTTGTTTGTGTTTTGGTTTTTTGTGGTTTTGGTTTTTGGTTTTTTTTTTTTTTACATCTTGTTATTTTAAACAGAATATGTCAGAGAAGGGACTGCATAACACCACTACAGGCCAGCTTTTCTTATAATGAAAGTATTTCTAGTTAGTTTTGAAGTATGCCAGCAGCATTAATTCAGGATTCTGCATTACATATGATGCAAAGAAGTCTTGCACTAAGTAATTTCTCAAACTGTTGGTAGTCTTCTGATACCTGAATAAGATACAGGTGAAGACTGAAAAAACCTGTACAAAAATGGGGATGAAATGTACACACCAGAACTAAAATAATGATAAAATTACCAAAAGGAATTATTTTTCATTCTTTCCCTCTCAAAATTAGCATAGAATGTGGGCTTTATGGACTTGGAGCTTCCTACTACATGAAATAGCAACTACTCAGTAGGGTAAATCACTACAGTAAATATGAAGAAAAAAAGAGAACAGAAATAAAAACATGACGTTAGCAGTTGAGGAAATGGCAAAATGGCAAGATAAGTAAAACAGAAATAACACAACTTTTTTTATTTCTCCTCTCCCCCCACCCCTCCCCCCGCTTTAAATACACCCAAGACCAGTGGTTTAAGAAGCCCAGTTCTAGCCATAACCCTGCTGCTTTTCTAATGTAAATTTAATTATAAACCTAGGCCAGCATTTTGTGATACTATTGGCCTAGTTCACAGTTTATACTTTTAAGGTTTGTCTGGAACCAGCAGAATTTATTTCTGTAGATTTGGGGTTGTGATCAGAGTTGAGTATAGCTGGTGGTTTAATGCTGAGGCTGGATCCTGCACAGTGGCCTGTACTAAGTTTTTATATTCAAAATAGCCACTTGGAATAAAAAGTAGGACTGGGAGGAAAGATTATGTAAGAAGAAATGTGAAGCTGGGTTGCAAATATGATTCAAATTTGAGTCAGAAAAGAACACTAAGAGATGACTGAATTACAGATAATGCTTCTGTTCAGAAGATTTTCCTTGTCTGGAAGTCAACGCTGGACTAGTTTCAGTGGCATAGCCAGGACTTTGCCAGCATTAGGATTCTTTTCAGAATAAGCTGATGAGATAGTTGTATGGGGGGGTGAAGACTGGGCCTGGCTGAGCTAAAAGACATTGTTTTAAATCCTCATTAAAAGATGCCATTGGGCTAAGGCAGTGGACAGAACTCATAGGGAAATCTGTCAGGCTAGGCTAAGGTCTGGATGGGACCATTGGGCTGGCATACCTTAACTAACTCTTGAGTTTTGCAGATGTTATATAACTAGTCATCATCTGATTTAGGAGGGGTCACTTGGCTTATTAAGAAATTCCAAATTAAGTTCAGGGAAGATTTAATATAAACCTCTTAAATTAGGGTAAATTCTTATTACACCTTCCTTGATTTATAATCCATATTTTTAGTGAAAATAAGTATGATGATCACATACTTAGTGGTTTCCCTATATTTCATGCTTTTCTTATTGCAGTTCCAACTTATTTTCAAAGAATATTATTTTAAATTGACTTTTTAATACATGCTATGAATTACTGATAGGATACTTTTCCAGTAAAAGAAAAAAATTAATTTACCTCTAAAAAAAATTTAAGAAGAAAATAACAGTGGCAAAAATAAAGTCCTGGAACCCTGGACCACAACTCCACATGTAAGTTTCAGCAATTGCATTTCCTTCCTATCTGTTCTGTAACAATAATTCTGATGCCATAGTCCTTTTGTTCTCTCAGCTGAGTTCATTTCCCACCAGTGTAAACTAATTAACATGAATTATTAGTTTTCTTCTTTTTACACATTAACAGAATGACGTCATAGTCCCCCTCACATGAATTAAATATGTTGTTCTCCAGCATTAAACACTTTTTCAGACTTATTTTCCTTGAACTTTACCGAATGCATATGATGTAGCTATTCTGGATACACTTGAGGAGCCCTTACTTCTTTTCAGCCACACTTACTCATGCCTGTAGTGCCAAAGATGTTGTCTACCTTAAAAAGATTAGCAGTCACATGTGGGCATGTATATTGCATCTCGCTGATACAGTAGACTCAGGAATGTTTTATATTATGTTTGCAGATTTTTACAGCTTTGCAGCTAGGACTGTATATATTTTCCATAAATACTGGGGGGAAAAAAGCAATAACCTTGATGTTTGAAAGAAGCAGTGCACAAAACAATGAGCAGATGGAAGACTTGAATTGGTTTTTTTCCTCTTAAACTGACACAGGTGACTTTTCAAATCTTCTTGACACTGAATCTAAACCCTTTCTCTGATAACTGGCATTACTCTTAGCCTTTAATTTTGCTCCTTTAATAAAAATACCATTACACTGGGAATGTTTATTGCTTTATATTTTCATTGTTCTTTTTGTGAATTTGTGCATATAAATTACTGACTGAAAGAAAACTCTGTTCACCTTGTCTGCTTCTGCCTCTCACCCACCAGCCCCCATTTTCCCTCCATTTAAAAGCTCAATTTTGCTTCTAGTGAAATCCAGGATATTACACCTATCTTTTTTTCATAGAAAAGCATCATGACTGCAGCGAACCATCCCATCTAATAGTTCTTTCTATTGACTATTATGTGACTGGCTGCAAATATCTTCATTAAAATAAATACTAATTCCATCTTTGGTAATATAGCCAAGATAAGAGAACTGTCTATGCCCGCCTTCATTCTATTTCTACTTTTTAACCTAAAGATTCAACACTAGGCTCTACATGAACACACTGTCCTGCTAACTCCATCTATAAATTGTTTGTCTGTTGTAATTGGGAACCAGGTCATCCCAGATACTGTCTGCGATACAATGAGGCAGTGGAAGTTAGGATTTGAACTTTAGTTGCCCATTTCCCCTCTTCAGTGTTTGGTTTTTACTCTTTCTGTAGAAACTAAGCATTGAAATGGCAATAAACAAATGTCTTAAGACCGGAAACCTCATATGAATTTGGCAGCACTCAACACAGAAGAAAGTGTTGCAGGGGGAAGACATACCTAACTTCCAAATTGAAAGTGAAGTTAGAACTTTCCACAGATCTCCTGTTCTGTTCTTTTCAGGATATTGCATGCCAAAGAACAACTAATCAGCTCACTGATATCTCAAAACAAAGTATTAATAAAAGGTTATTCCCTGAAAGCATGTCTTCCTAATTTTCCAAGGACTTTTCTCTCCATCTTGGCAATTACTTTTATCTTAAAGAGAAAAAAGAAGAGTATTCAGTTCTCTATGAAGATCTAGTTTCTTTAATTTCATTTTATTAATTCCACTGCTTGCTAACTCATTTTCTGTTATGCCTAGGAGAACTGCATCATCCCCCTGTGAATCATCCAGGGAGGATCTTCAAGCCTTTTTCACAGAAAGGCACAGAAGATCCTACCCAAAGCAGTAAGAAATGTAAGCATTATGATTGCAAACAGTTCCACAGCCTTTGATTCAAGCTCAGGCACAATACTTCTTCTGGCAAGTCCCTCTGAATAGTTCAGATCCCCAGGGCAGTTTGTGTTTTTACAGCCTCTTTTTACTTCCAGTTATTACACAAGTACATTAAGCCATTCTTCCTTCTGGATTCCATACAGAATACTTAAAACCTTATAACAACAAGTAATTAAAAATAGTCTTAAGATCTCATTTATCATTCGCTTCCAAACTAATAAGTAGGCAACTGAATCTGAAATTCTTGCACTTTTGATCCAGAGACAGAAGAGCACGTTATTAAATGCCTCTCTCCAGTGGAAACAGTTTTCCACACCTAACTCCTTAATTAATGTCTGTAACTGCATTGGAACAAAGTTTCTCTTGCAAGGATGTGTAAACAGCTGCACTTGTTTAATTTTTGTGAGACTTGCCTATGGCTTAAATGTTAGCTATACATACGGTCCTCCTTTAATGTTTATACTCTTGGACTGGCTTGAGAGAAAAAAAGCAAGCCTCAGGCTAAAAGATGTATCACAATTACAAGTTAATTTAATTCATTATTAAAAAAATACATAAAATAAAAAATTTCCACTTCTTATTTCTCCAACTGCCTCATTTACATTCATGGCCTTTGAAATTTGTTATTCTGGAAATGGTAGGGTTTGGGGTTTTCTGAGTTTTTTGGTTGGTTGGTTGGTTGGGTTTTTTTGTTTGTTTGTTTTTAATGAAAAGTGCTATATTGTAAGCATATAAAGGCAGATATTCATAGGAGTAAGTAGATTTCTACATTATGTAAATACAGCCACCTCCATTGCCTTCACTGAATGTCTCTTAATCCACATACTGTGATCTGGCTAAAATTTGTTCGATGTATAAACAATGCTGATAGACATATAAATTGCAGTCTATTTGAATAAGCCTTACACTAGTTATTCTTCTGATAAGTGTAGTTTATATACTCAGACTCCCTTACAGTGGCATTCCTGTATATCATGAATCAGACTCAACTATATGTTTCAAAAATAATACTGCTCCTATGGAAAGTGTTATTTAAGAATTAAGAACTGGAGTGAAAAACAAGAAACATTTCCCCCCCCCCCCCCCCCTTTTTTTTTTCTTCTCCTTTTCTTTTTTAAGAGGCAATGAGGCGATAATACAGATATGCTAAAGATGATAAATGTGAAATTTTGGGAATGGCTGCATCATGAGTTCTGTGTTTCATGTGGAAATGCAAGGCTTCCTCTCTTCAATCAGTAGCAAAATTCCCCATTACCTCAGTGGCATAGTATCAGGTCTGTCAAAGACCACAATCCTCCTGCATTATATGACAGTTCAGAGAACATTTCACGGGTCGTAAATCATCCTCAACACTTCTGTGAGAAACAGCTATGTTAACAAGTCTCCTCTCCAACATCTAGACAGCAGGAGGCCCCTGCAAACCCTCATCAACAGCCAAGGAGTACACCCACATTGTGGAAGTGGAGAGAGCATCTGAAAGAGAAGCTGAGGCATGGATCACTAACACAACTGGTAAGGAGGAATGAAAAATAATAATTTTTTTTAAAAAAAAAAAAGTTAAGTACTTCCTACAGACTAGAATAGCATTGCTATTATTCCATAGCCTCACTGACACACCAGAATGGTAGATAACCACAGTATTTATAGAGAAGAAATACAGCACCACACAAATTGAGAGATTTTTTTTTTTCTTTCCCTGCAGAGGTCTTTACTGACTTAGATAGAAAAGGTAATGCTCTACTGCAGCTTAGATGTATTTCAACCTTTGTAAATCTACTGCCACCCACAGCACTTCGCTTCAGGAATTACTTCAGATCAGTGTGGACATGAACAGCAAGCAGCCCAGAAAACTAGCTTACAAATAAAATGAAGTACACCACACAAAACACAGCACACCAGGGCATGTGGAGGTGAAAAAACTTAGCCTTTATCTTTATCACCACATTAAATTACATTCAGAAGCTAGAGCATGTGCCTGTGTCAGGAAGTGTAAGAGGTGAATATTCAGCGTATAAAGAAGCCTGGAAACCGTTAAAGCTAGCATGGCTCGCTTTGCCCCAGTGACTCCAGGCATGTAGGGCAGCCCCCTGAGCACAACCAGGCCAGCAGTACACAGGCAGCCAGGCCAGGGCCAGCACTGGCCACCCCCTCACAGGCAAAAGGCCTGCGGCCCACCATCATCAGCCACCCCACCCCACCTCCCTGCTGAGGACAGCACCATCCCACCTCCCCAGCATCACCAGTCAGCCATGACACTTACCTGCTGCCCTAGCTCACACCCCCTCTCCTTCCCCAGGGTCAAACCTGGGTGCCTGCTCTTAATTTTCCTCACAAAGTGGGGCCACCTGCTGTGCCGGGGCCTTAAAGGTGTTCCCACTGAGCAGAGTGGCCTGGGGGATGGTGTGAACAACTAAACCATTAAAAAAGGAGGAGCTTTCTGAAGGGGATTATAATGAGCAATAATTGCTGTGGAAAACTTCAGGCTGAATGGTTGTTTGCTCAAGTAATGATATCCTAAAAGCTGAATAATCTCTTCCATCCGCGCTCCTGTGGGATCCTGGATACCGAAGCCACCACAGCTTTTTCTAAAACATGAGGAAATAGAGAGGAATAAAAACCCAACAGATTGCTTTTCAGTGCAAAAACAAAATCCCTGAGGGAAATTATTAAAATAATAATAATAATAAAAAAAAAATCAGAACCTTTATGAAACAAACCATTTCAGGAAGAAATCCTTCTGAAGACAGTAACACTGAATAAAGAGCTTTTTATTCTTTGACTCCTGATCAAGATAATGGATCCTGAATTATTATTTTTGTTCCTGTTGAAGAAAATAGAGGCTTAAAGTAAAAATTGTCTTTTCATAAAGTGGGTAAGCACCTCTTTTCAAAATATTTTCTAGATGAAAAGTAAAAGTAAGGTTGACAACGGCTATAGGAAAGGAGATTTTATTATGCTCATTTGCAGAGAAAGAAATGATGCACAAAGAAATAAAACTCCCATCTTAAAGTTACAAAGGAAGTTTATGTTAAGGAACAAATTAATAGAAATCACTTGAGTTATAGCAGAAAGTCTTTTTTTCTTTGCAATAAATGATATGTCCAGGAAAAAGAGTAAAAGTAACTCTGTCACATGCACCCACTTGAATTTCTTATCACTTTCCCTAGATGCTGTAACAAGATAAAATTTTCCAAAAAAATATATTTCAAGTTTTCTGATGTTTCTACACTTCTATGTATTTTATTTAGCTAAGTTATGACTAAAAAAGGGCTATAAGTGTTTCCAAGGAACACACACTACTCCAAAAATAGAGGCATGGTTTACTCACAAAGATGAAAAAATTTCCTTTCCATTTTTCAGTATTTTGATGGGTTTTGCTTCAGAAAAATTCAAGATTTGCAGGAATAGCTCAACCTGCAGACAACTGCCTGTGCTTCAGTGTCTTGTGAGTTTCACAGAAGCCCTTGAAAGGCAAATTAGAAGATTAGTGATGCCCATTTTGGTGTGTGAACAAGCTAATTTACAGCAGTATGTTCTCCAGCTCACTGAATTTCATAGCTAGAGGTCTATGATGGGTGTCCATCAATAACTGAAGCTCTATACAGAAAAACCCTCCAGCTTTTGACTTACCCCTAATTTATTTACTCAAAATTTTGTTTAGTAATCAACCGCAAATTAAAGGTTTCCCAACATCTCTCAGGTTTTGTTAGTGAGAAATGCAATAAGAGACCTTGTTCTGGTTTTGGCAATTTTATTCACTCTTCCAGACAAAGGCACAAAGAAAAGTGATACAACTAAAAGAAAAATAATGTATTGAAATTTTGTGAACAACAAAAAAGTGATCTTCACTTTCAGTACATTTGAAGGACTAAGCTTATCATTATTAATTTCAGATTATTAAAGCATCCTTTCATTTTTTTTGATGTTGTACGATACAATAGCTGGTACTATTCATACTGCAATAGAGAGTGCTTTCCATAACTGACTACAAGTAACATATGAGGGGGTTTTGTAACTGGAAATTTTCCATAAATAAAAGATATGGCCAAATTAGCCATCTGCATTATTCATATTATTAAAAATTACCTGAGTTTTCCCATAATATTTTAACAATACTGAACAGTAAAAATCACATAAATAAAATAAAAATGCTATTACTATTTCTTGAGTGAAATACCTCTAATTTTAGAAATAATTTTATTTTCCTAAGCTTTCACTATAATCAAGTTATTTACTAGCATGATTTTTTTTTGCCCTTCACCAACTAAAAGGGCAAAGCTGACAGGCTTGTGACAAGATCATTAGTTTATTGTTTCTTCAGCTATGATAAACTCTAAGTGGAGAAATTACACTAATCTGAGAACTCAGTTTTCCTCAGCCAACAGTTATAATTCCAAAATGATTTGGTATTGACACATCTGGAGTTTGACAGTCATTCAGGGTTTATTTAACAGATGAAGCAAAATGATTGTTTGACTATCAGCATTCAAAAATTACTAAAAGAAGTAGTAGCCCTTTGTTTTTGCAGCAGGTTGCTCACTGTTTTGTTATTTGTCACTTATTTTTATGACTGAATCTGTTCTTTAATTGCTGATGACATGGATAGCTAAAAATGAAACAAAACCCAATATGATACCATTCATTAATTCTGCATTTCTCAGGTAGTGTGGACTAAACAAAGATAACAAATAAGCACAATGTCCTGTCATATCAGTTGCTTGTCAAATGTCTGTATCATCCTTTGCCTGTTTATCCTATGCCAAAGTATCTAGAGTTTAGTTTTGGTGCTGTGAGCTAGTGGGACATAGAAGTGTCCAAAAGGTTTTTGTGCACTTCAATATTACCTTTCATATGGTTGAAATTTTACATATGCACAAGCAAATTGTTAAACAATGGCATTAGGAATTAAAATATTGCATTCAGAGGTAATCCCAGGAACATTAAATTTAAAATCTATAGGAAGAAAGTTAAACCCTTCCTAATTACCAAATCCACCATGCCCACTCAGCAACCTTTGAGGAAATCCAATAACCTTCATAAACACTGTGTTCTAGCAACCCGAGTTTCTTTGTTTTGCTGGAAGAAATGTGCTAAGCTCATGGAAAATTACCTGAGTAGTCATCTTTTCAGAACAGAAGGAGAAAATGTAATAATAACAAGGGCTTCCTGTCCCCTCTTCAATATATTTAAATTTTAAGGCATTAAAGCTATTTAGAAACAACCACAACAACAAAACATTTCAGCAATGTATGCTTAACTAAATGTATATTTGACTGAACACATGTAATGTATGGATGGGTTTATAAGCTCTAAAAATGCAGGAAGTAGCCATCTGGTAATAGAAAATTTGCTTTT
This sequence comes from Falco punctatus, assembly GCF_963210335.1. Taxonomy (NCBI): domain Eukaryota; kingdom Metazoa; phylum Chordata; class Aves; order Falconiformes; family Falconidae; genus Falco; species Falco punctatus. The sequence continues at coordinate 5,204,350 of NC_137587.1, forward strand.
CCTAGACCGATGTCATTGAACTGTGCCAAAACATGGATATAGTTGAACCCTAACACTGCAGGTCTGATTCAGGGTTCTGCTGAACTGAGCTGCTGGTCTGAAGGAAACAGGATAGATGCAATCAGATAACATCCAGCTTTGCATGGGCTTTCTTTCTCCTTGGGGATATAAGCAATCCTTTTGCTCACATTCTGTAGTAGAAACCCAAAGAAGTAAAGCAATCTCACTGAGGAAGCTGGCAAGTCAGATGAATTTAATAAATTGAATTGGTTTATAGCAGGATAGTAGCACCTTTTCCAGAGGGTCTTTCCAAGGACAAACAAAGCAATTCACATTTGGCTCAATAACATTCGCTTACATAGCAGCAAAGAATAATTACCCTATTGAAGGAATGAGAGGTGAAATTCAATAGCTTAAGTTATTTTGTGGGTCAGATAAAATGATCATGGTAGTTCTTTTTGACCTTAAAATCTACGGATCTGTGCTTTAAGTTGTAGAGGTCCCTCTAGATTTTTTATGTATGGACTTTTATACATTTAACTTTTAAGTTGAACACTGTTTGGAAAGATTAGAACCTTTTGTTTGTTTGTTTGTTTTCCTTCCTAGTAAAGACATGGTAGGATGCAGATTTTTATTTTACCCCCACCTTTTTAAAATCTCCAATTTCATTTCAGACAGTGTCAAAAATTTCTTTATCCCCTCAGAGTAATGATGATTTTAAAAGGCTTCTGCCACCTTTGATTGAATTGTTTTTCAGTAGATTTAAGAGTCACATCTAATGAATACAAGTATGTATCATTCATTGATCTTTGAACTACATACTGTATGGCAAAAAGTAATGAATACCAGGCACTAAATAGTATTTCAAAGGTTCACATCAGATTAGTATGATAACAAAGAAATCCTGAATTATGCAGTTTGATTGCTTACAAAATTGGATGAAAGGAACGATATTAATTTCTGTGACAATACTTTAAGGGCTAATCATATGTGGTGAAGAGCTGGCTGTTGTATTCTTTAACTCCTGTGAAAATACTTAGTGTCTAGCAATTTCTGTGAATAGCAAAGGAAAGACCAGGAACAATGGCCAGATTGTGTTTATTTTTATGGATTATTTTTTCAAGTCAAACTGTCTGCTGTATTCCAAAAGAACATAATTTGCTAGAAATACTTCCACAAATAAAAGTATCAAACGCAAAGAGAGTGTCACCCAGTGGTCAGGACATAGCTTATTTTTTATGTTTCAACCAACAAAATCTTACCCTGGAAATGCCATTCTTCTTTTGGCTGGGGTGTAGTATGTCCTGTTTCAATGAAAGGACTCGTCTCTACTTCACCATAGCCTTTGGTTTTTTCATGCTCAATAGTTTTGCCATTGATTCTGATACCATTTATTTCTGTGAGCAAGGTAGTTTTGAGCAAGCAATACGAGCTCTTGATCATAAGGTAATTAGTTCCTTAGAGGACACATCTGAAGAAAAGGTTACATATAAAGAAAACTCCAAGTTTTTCTCTATTCAAATTTCACATTTTGTTATCCTTAGCTAAAATAAGATTTTTGGAATTTAAGAAAGAGAAATCAAAAGATTCAGTGGCTTACAATGCTGATGTGACTTCAGTTTATCAGTTTCCTACATAGCTGGTGTTCCAAACCTCCTCTACCTTACCAAAGACTACTAATCTATACATACGAAATCTTCACCAAAATCTTGCGATTCTTTCAGTGAAAATTGCTGATGCAGCTTTCAACATCGAATCCAGGTGGATCTTTTGCCTTAAGTTGCTTATCAGCTCTGGGTGAAGATAAACTGACAGTTCTCGACTGTATTCCAAATTAACTTTTATATAACCAAATATGTTCTTTCACCACTCACTGCAAAATAATTATGGAGCAACTGAACAGAGACACCCATAAATCATTCTCCATCAATAACTGATGAAAACAGCTCACCTGTAGGTGAAATACAAGAGTCAAACCCAGCAAGTTTATCAGAAGAACAGGGTCAAAGAACAATAAAAAAAAGAAAATAGCTTTTGGTGGTGGTGGTTTAGTTTGGTTTGGTTTTATTTATTTGGGCTGTGCTAAATATGGTAACAACTGTAACTTCTGACATTATAGTAATAACTATTACCTTTCAAAATTATCATAATAACTCATATTATGTATCAAACCCAGCAACCAAAATATTTGGTGGAATGCCTGACTCCACAAGAAGTGATGTCAAGGGAAGGTTTATACTTCTTTTTAAATGCAGCTAGGATTTATCCCAATCAATAGTAGCTGTACATTACATTTCTTTTAGTGAAAACACTGTAGCAGCTATAGTGTTGCCTTCTTCACTACAATGAAATGGTCATGGATTTTTGCCTCATCTTGCCTTTAGGTCAAAATCATTCTTATTTCATCACCATGACAACAAATATTACAGACCAAAACTAATAGTATTAAAAAGGCTTCTCTAAAATCTCCTGTGAGTTATGCTGAATCAGAAAAAAAATTGAACTAGAAATAATTATTTCCAGTAAAAATTTAAAAGTATTTACCTAAAGTTTGCACACATCCTCAAATTTCATACATGCTTTAGAATGTTTAAAGTTTTTGCTGTGGATTGTACAAATAGTAAAACAATAGTGCAGTCAAGAAACAGTCTGGTGGATTGTTTGAATTGAATGGTGAATTCCATTTATTTGAAAAAAAAATATACCAATATTAAGTAGCTAATTATTTTGGATCACACTCCATTGTTGATTAGCTTGATAACCAGTAAGCTTAGCAGTTCCTATTAGTCAAAATATGTCAGATATCTCAAATGAAATAAAATCAAATAAAATAACCACAAAAATACAAATTCAATTGAAATTGCAGTGAAAAATATATGAAAGCTGAAGATACTTAATATCCAGTTATTTCAGGTATAAGTAAGAGACCTGCAAATAGGGTAGAAGGGAAGAGAATTATTTGAAGTTGTGTTCAGATTTGGCTTAAAAAGCTGTAAAAATATTTATCACAATAGCTACATTTCATCTTTATCAGAAGAGCTCTGCACCATTACAACTGGCTTATGAAAGCAAATTCAGTCTTTGTAGAACAGCAAGAAACCATCTACATAGTGCTTTTCTGCTAAAACCTTCTGTCCCATGAGGGCAACAAATTACCTTCTTACCTTGTTAAATATGATAAGCAGCATAATTTTTCAACAATTATAAATGACTGCAAATGCCTGTTAAATCCTTATTCAGCTCTGCTTCAGGAGATATACTGTATCCTTACAGCAGAGCTGTCTGACTTTGAGGCTAATACTCTGCGGCCAGCTCTAGATTAGATCTGTTCCCCCTTCCCTTCCCTTCCCTTTCCTCACAAACCACTGTGCCAATCAAAGTAACAAGGACATTTATTTCAAGTATCTTCCTTTGTGGATTCACCTTTTCAAATTGTGCTATTTTATCATCCACTAACATAATTTATAAGCATTTGGGAGAAACTAGTCTGCATTTGTTTTTGAACTTTGGATCTCCTTTAGTACAGAAAATGGGGAGCAATTTTCTTTCACATGTTATGATCAAAGGTGATGACCAATATTATAGTCTTTTTTTGCCCTGTGTATGTTTCTGAGAGGAACCTGGCTGCCATTTGACTACATTATTTTGTCTGTTTGAGTAGAAACTTATTCTGGAGACCATTTCACTGAAATTAACAGCAAAACTAAACACAGCAGATACTTGAAAATACTGTACAACTCAAGCAGATGAGGAGCTGAAGAAAGAAATGACACGCAATTAAAGCTGCAAAACACATTTAGCCTGATTTCAGTGAGCTGAGGTACTTAAAATTCTTGAATGAAGGTCATGGGATTTTAACATGCATAAGAAGTTTGTTGTGTTCATCACAGCCTACTAGAAAATGAGTTTACCAGTTAATTCCAGCATAAGGTGGCCACTTAGCAGAACAGTCTCTCTTCTATTTTTTTCTCTTTTTTGCAGAACGAAACCCAAGTTTTCTGGAAACTAGGTCTTAAGAAATACATCACATTTTTTAAAATTAAGAAGTTGTATTCAAATGTAATACGCTCAAGGAAAAAAATGCACCATTTTTTTAGCACTACTGATGTCATTAATCTTGTTATTGAAATGACATTTTGAACGTGAATTTTTGATCATACTATAGAATTTCCATTTCAGAGGTCTTTGTCCTCTTGGTTTTCAGAGTTTGTGGAAAAAAATGTTAGAGGGTAGAATGGTATTTTCTGAGATAGCTTTTCCTGGAACATGTCTTAATAAAGTTCAGATTCCTGGCCAAATAACAGAACCAGTCACAGTGTTTCTTGCCTAGCTGGGTAGTAAGTGATAATAAACTTTGTAAAATTAAAATTAAAATAAATACAAATTAAATATGATCAGGATGGATTGCATCAAATATGTACTGCACTCTTTTGAGAATCTGAGTTCAAGCAAAGTTCAGTGGCTTACTGCTTCAGTGAAGAAAAACATGGGCATAGAATCAAGCTTGCATTAGCAGAAACCTATCAGAGGTATCTTCTGGCTTCTGAACTAATGTGGTTTAATAGATGTACCATACTAAAAACACGGGCAGTGCATATAAGTTCTACATTTTGCTGACTGCATTCAACTCCTCCACAGTAATTTAAGACATTTGAAGATAATTCTGAGAAGAAAGTTTTTTAGGCCAGAAAGCGTTCCAGAATGAAGACAAAAAAAATCTTTTGTGAATGGTAAAAATAGTAGCTTCAGGTTCATGTAATTAAAATCCACATTGTGTGCTAAGGTCAACTGACTATGTCTATTTTAAGTATGTTTTAGAAAATGTTTAAAGAAAACTCAAAGTAGTTCAGACTAGTATATTAAATGTTGTTTGGGGGGGTGTCTTTTTTTAGATCCATTTTTTTTGGTTATTACCATCTTCATCATATATCCAGAGAACAAGTACTAATTAATAATGAATAAATAAGTTTTATAAACTGGTTTTACCTTGTTTTGGAGAATTAACCTTCAATGTCTCAAGTTTGTAACAGTGAAAAGACCTGTTCTGGGCCTCAGGAAGATCTAAGAACCACCTTCAATTCTGTGACAGATGTTATTGCAAATATTTCAGTGACAGGCTACCATGTGTTTATTTGGTACTGACAATCATAATTAGTTACTCTCTCCCCTTGTGTCCCAGAAAACATAAAAAAACCCCCTTTCAGCAGATTTTGAAAGTACCACAAAGCTTGTTCTAACTTACACTTCTGTAACATTTAAAACAAGCTCTGCTTCATTTCATCACCAGTTATGACTGATGAATCCAAATTCCCTGCTGTAGCTTTGGGGGGAGGAATCAAAATGTTATCTGAATGGTGTAGAATTGCCCTTCACTGAAGCAGGCAATCATCTTCTATGCTAATTAACAAACATTCCTCTCATCTAGGGCTGCCAGAGGGATTTTGTTTAGAGGAAAAAAAACACCAAAACAATTTATTGCATTCTCTTCATCCTCCCTTCTGGCTGCCAATTCCTCTTCTCAGACATGTCTAGCAGTCCCTGATTCACTTTCTTTTCATTGTTCCGTGACTATATTGATGATGGCTTATAAGTGAAGCCTTTGAGATGAAGGTTAGTCACAGTTTCTATCCCTCTTCAGTGTGTTAGAAAGCCTACTCACAAGATGAAGTCAAGCAGATAAGAAGTGGTAGGAAGAAGGTGAATGGAATCTGTTGGTGAAAAAAATAAAAAAATAAAATCAGTGAGTAACAGGGAATGGCAGTTGACTGAGGTGAGAAAGAGATCAGGACCTTAAGGAACCTGGAAGGAAAAAGAGATTGTGGTCTGATACAGTAAAGCAAGTGGGAGGAATCTGTTGAACTTTTATCATGACTCCTGGCAAAACCTCCAATGCCAAATCTATTCCAGACAATATAAAAAAGGTTCAAATTTCCACATAATGTAAACACAGTTACATAGCCATGAAAAACGATTTAATGCATTTTTCTTAAACCATTTATCTGTCTGTTATATGCATGCTTATACCATATGAACACATGCATGTATTTAACACTTGAGACCTATTGTTGTTCTTTTTAGTACAATTTTTCTTTAAAGGTGACACCTGGCAGTCTTTTATATGCATAATATTCTAGTGTTCTAATCGTGTAAGGTCAGATTGAATTCTGTCCAAATGACTAGAATGAGTTAAATTCAGGAAATAATTTTGGGAGGAAAAAAAGAAAGGAAGAAAGAGAGAAATATAATGTTGACACTTTTACCTGAAAGCTTATTTCACATTTTTCATTCAAAATCTTGCTTTTGTTTCAAAGTCAATCTAATTCTTAGAAAGATAAAAAAATAAAATAGATAGTCCAAAAATTTTGTGTTTTCTTTTTTTTTATTGTTTTAGTTTTGAAAAATAAAATGAAGAGCAAAATGTGCTGTGAGCAGAGGAATAAATTAAGTTTTATTTTCTAAGAATTATGTCTCCCAACACAATTTCCTGTTAAAATAACTTCAACAGTCTACTTGACATTTTCTTTGCCTTCAACTATTCTACAGGAATTTATCTGGGGTTTTGTATTTTTTTCATCACAGCTCCATCAACCCTTCCAACAGCACCCAAATTTACCTTCTGCATCATCAAATTGTCATCTGTGAAATAGGTAGGACATATTTTTGTTGGTTTTGAGGATCTAGCATTCCCAGCAGGACTCCTGAACTCAGACTGTTTTGTTTTGGGTTTTTTGTTGTTGTTTTTGTTTGGTTTTTTTTTTTTGTTTGTTTTGTTTTTTTTTTTTTTCGTTTTCCTAAAATAATAGACTCCACCTTACCTACCCATTGAAAAAAAATTCATATATACTGAAAAGGAACAGAATATCCATGAGACTGGAACCTTCCTGTACCTTTTGTTAAGGACTGGATAAAAGTTTCAAAAGTTATTAATGTGGGACTGACAGATGCAAAATCAGACTCTGGAATGAGCAAACCCACCTATTTAACAATTTCATGTGATCTCTTCTCTACAAATGCAATATTTTGCTAAAAAATAGGAATCTTTATATTTCTAAAACTTGTATTCCTGCAAGAAGAAAATGCAAGTACTTAAAAACTACATTTGGAACAAAACTGTTTGTTTCCAGAGGAGATAGATGTTTGAATATTGCTTGATATGAAATTTTTGCATTTCAGAAAAAATATTTATACATCTATGGGGGAAAAAATAATGAAATGTTTGCAAAAGAACATACATGGCTTTTGGTTTCATTCACATTTTCTTTCCTCAGGGGAGAGAATCACTGAGAGTATATGAAAAAAAAATAATTGTAAGGACCTTCAATTTAAACTGGCTTATTCTTCATTTTCTCTTGCGGGCTGGGTCAATATATTTATGCTTGAAAACTGTGTTCTACTGTTTGGGGTCAGGTTATTCTTTTTGTGGTAAAACCATCTGGCCATCCATCATTATGTCAGCCCTTTGCTTTACTCAGCTGGTGACTATTTTCTTGCCTTGTTCAGGAGAGTGAGTTGACCCATTCTAATATGGTTTCAAGGGAATCCATCAGCTGTTTTCTCTGTTGTGTTATTAATAGGGTTTATATGAGTTTTTTTACTGAAGACCTGCATCTTCACCTACTATATAGCTGGACATTCCTTGGCTTTGATGCCAAGGAGTGAATTTAGCTGCATTTTTACTATCCATTACTTTACCATGCATTACTTTACTATCTATTCATAATCTTCTAAGACAGACAGACACGGACTTAAATGTTCTCATAATGGAAGATTCTGCTTATAAAGAGGAAGATTTTTTATTATTTTCATATGTTGAGATCAGTGTCAATTCTACTCATGGCTTCAGCTAAAGTAGACCATCCCTGTGTGTTAATTTACTATTTTTACTTGCTTTAACTTAATACAAAAAGATTTCCAGCAGTCATAAATTTGCTACAATTACAGAAGTGCCTCATTAGAGATCATCCCCACTGCTATGGGGAAATGTTATCACAAATGCATTCAGCAATTTTTACCTTTTCAAAATTATTATTTGAGTAAGAATACTTCTACCTGCACATAACCTGGGCTGATTCAGTATTAAACACATTTGTGCTGTCACCCTTTTCTATCTTTCTATCTACTCTCAGTTCATCATATGAATGAAAAAAGATTGAGGTCTTGTAATTATAGTTCACCAAAAAGCCAGCATTTTCAGTCTGGAGGGATGAAAATTCCCTTTTGTTTTGATTCATGTGGTATTTCCTATCTTGGAGTTTGGTTTCAAGCTCTCAACTTTAAACAAACTCAAAAGTAACCTGAAATTCCATGCAAATCATCAAGTTTTGCCTCTAAAAAAATAAAACTTTTAAGCTTGCTGTTTTTCTTTGGGTGAGAGGATTTATAGTATTATGGCATAAACTGCTCATGTTAACTTCATTGTTGATGCTGAAATGGAAATTTCTACCTAACTTGATCTCAAGCAAGGGAAGTAGAAACAGGGTGGGAAATTAACTTTAGACAAGAACTTGCGTCTGTATTTCACTAAAGCTTTACATAATGCCTCACACCACATGACTAAATTTAAATACCTCAAACTTGGAAAGAATATAATTTCATCCCAGCCCAGCATTTTGTAATTCTAACTTATTTTAAAACCAGATTGTGCATCGGGTACTAATGAAAATGGATACTGAAACATAGTATGTATTGCATGTTTTGGCATTTATTTTCCAAAGACTTTCACACTGTTTTACTGGAAGTAAAATTGAAATTTTGCATATGAAGAGAACAAATGAGTTTTCCAGCAGTGAAAAAGCTGGGAAGGGTGGAAGAGAAAGTTTTCTGTCACTGAAAGTGGAGGAAAGCATAGTGACCTGGATTGTGTAATTATGTGGCATGCGATCCTCAGTGCATACCAAACTACCTTTTAATAAGAAAACATGAGCCTCTACTAGTTGCCCCTTATCACTGTCATTTCACAGTTGAGTTTTTGGTTGTATGTGCCTAGTGATATAATTGACGATTATTCCATTCAAAGGCTGCTGCAAAGACAATTATCCTTGTTTCTTGTTTTAACTCTGTCACACCTTGTTTCCTCTGTCTGTCTTGGCTGCTATTTTGCTACCAGACCAAATACAGACTATTTCTCTTTATTTTCCAAACCCCTTAATGATCAGTTCTCAGCCTTGTTATCATCTCCCATTCAGTATTAGGTTGTTTGCTTCTGTGAGTTTCTATTAGTATTCCAACATCATCATGTAGTAAAGATTTTCAGCCTCTATTTCTGAACTTTTAGTCTTGATGGTCCTTTCCAGATGAGATGATCTTGTAAAATAGGCATCAAGCCATGTCATTACCCATTGAGTCCCTCCGGAAAACTGCTCCAGGAGCTGGTGGGCTAAGACAATGATCTGTCAGGATGACTAGTATTATTCACTTGTGCCATGACTCAGTAGCCACCTTAGTGGCACAATTTGGCAAACAAATTTAATGGATCAAGATTTTCTTTTTCATGTTGTATTTTGTACAACAGCTAATTCAGTGTAACCGTTTAAGTCCATATTGGGGCTATCATGATACAGATATATGAATATAAAATAGTCACTTTAGAATCAATTAGCCAGTGGTTATCCAGTCAATATTAAAGCTGCTAAATCTCTAGCCACTAATTTGCAAACTTTAAGATGCTTAAGTGGCAGTAGTTTATCTTAGTGAATTTCAGCTTTAAGGTCCAACAGCCTCCAATTTTTGTTCTAAGCCAGCACGATTTTATTTTTTTTTTTTTTTATAGTTGCAGGACATAATGGCAAACACCAACTGTTCTTAAAGTATGAATCAAACATTTTACCTTGTGTAATGTCAACAGCCTCTTTAAAAAGTATCTCGTGAAAGAAAAAAATATCATTTGTTTTGTATCTTTATTGAATTCCCTTGGGCCAATGTACATGAGACGTTTACTTACTATTTCTCTTAACTCATTTTACAATGCTTATAGCTACAGTTTGAAGCTTCTGCACTGTGACAAGAAGTATAACTTCAAGTTTAGCTTCCAAACAAAATGAAGAATTTTTACATTCTGATTACATTCTGGATTCTGGTGTAAATTTCATTTACATGAATTGGGATATCTGAAAAATACTGAAAACCTCTCTGTTACTATCCACCATTCCATAAGGAATAATTCTGGTAAATCAACACTCTTAAAAATCTCTTGGGTTCATCAGATGCTACGAAAAATATTTGATTTCATAGCCATCAGCTTTGTGTAGCAACATGTTCACCTTTCCTACCCAACTGGAATATATTAGGCACTGCAACCGATTCAAACCATGGACTATTGCTTAATGCATTGGAATGAGATTGATTATTTCTTCTTCTGAGTTTGTCACTAACTTTGTATCTGCCTGAACAATTCACTTAACTTCTTGGTATCTCTATTGCCATTGAAAAAAAAAAAAAAAAGGTATTTCACAGAAAATAATGGGAATTTAAGAAATTTAAAAATCATGGGAATTTAAGAAATTTAACAGAAAATAAATTTAAATCAAGGCAAAAATCTTAACTATTATGCCATGAAACTGTTTGCTCTTTCTCTCTCTCTTCCTTCAAAAGATATCATACATTCCTAGAAAATAAATATTAATACCATAAGATGTTGTCAACTCTCAGTTCTGGAATACCTAAACACAAATTAAGGACAAGGACAATCTGAGGAGCTGACCCACTGAATTAAAGGGGAAATTGAGCCTGTGTCTTTTGTGTCTTGAATGGACTTTCAGACAGAAAAAGGGCTTATTCCTCCAGTTGGTATGTGAATCGTGCTTTTGCTTGTCCCTGTCTGTCTTTATAAGACTTTAAAAACATAATGTCTCAAAAATGCCAATACACATTCTTGAGTAAATGTCAAAATGAACTGTTTTGACATTTCTGTAACATAAATATTTTGATTCAGCCAAAAGTAATTGCAAATTCAATCCAAACTTATGACTAGCCTTACTGAAACTGCTGATTTGCCAGAGGTAGGTTGCTCAGTTCCACTTCTGATTCTTAAGTTCTTGACAGCTTTTTTGAAATGTGTTTTAGAGACCTGAATGAAGCCCCTAGTTATATGGAAACTTTTATTATTGTTAGTCTCATAATTAGTTAATGAAGTTTTCTTTTTAGTTCTAGATGTCTAGACATAAAGATGTCCCTTTGTTAAATGCCTCAAGAATTCACAATCTGTGGAGTGTATAGGTCTTACAGAGATATATTCATTACTGAAGAGTTTATACTGGGTTTGGGTGGGGTTTTTTTGTATAATAATTTTTTAAGTGCATCTGGATAAGTTTTTTTAAAAAGATCTCTGTTTCCAGTTTTATTGTGTTTCATTTGAATTAGACTAGTATGTATCTATATGAATAGGTATGTCTTTATGTATTATGCATAAGACTTATGAAACTATACATAATGCATAAGAACAAGCGCATTAAGTCCCATTCGGCCCTTACTGTAGAAAACTTGTGTTTGAACCATATTGTTAAAGTTTGCTTTCTTTTGCATTGGAAACAGACACCACTTCATAGGGTATTTTTCATAATGACATCTCAAAGGAGCTTTGGGGCAATTCTGCAACTGTTCCTCTGATGATGTGTAACACTTAATTCTGCTTTTGCAAGAGGCTGTAATGGATACCAAAGGATTAATCACCTGTCTAAGAATCTACCATATACTCATTGCCATATATCATGGATTAAGATTGCATGAAGACAATGTGTTCTATCCCTCAGAAGCTGTGTCACTCGATAAGAGAAAGCAAGTTAACTGATGGTATTAACCCTTATTTTAATCAAAAAATAAAATGGGGGTGGGGGGGAAGGTGGTTAAAATTCTCCTAAATGACTTTAGTATCTTTGAAAAACAAATTACACAAATGTGGAAGCTTTAGTGGGATGAATGATGAACAGTGGCATATGAAATAGTTGCATTATTATTTTATGTTGCCTGCCATCATCTTAATTCTCAATACCATTCATAAGTTTCATTAACTGAGTATGTGAAAGAAATGGAAATAAAATGCACAACAGCTCTGCAATTCAGTGATGGACCCTGGAAAATGTTACAGTTCAGTATTCAAAACTTAAGAAAGAATGCTAATATGTTGTACAGTATGAAAGCTTTGAGACTGAAAACTATAAACTAGGGACAGACATGTAAACTGCCCAGCCAGTTAGGTAGAGAAATCGGATAGAAGTAACCAAGCAGCCCAGCAATACACACTGAGAAAATGGTCATTTTTCATCATTATGCCTCTATCAATATCACTAGATATTTCTAGTTCTGTATATATACACAGTTGCTTTACTAAAGGAAGTATACATATATATATACACACATACAAATGCTAAATCAGAATTACTTCAGAGATTTGTTATTTGCAGTCAAGATCATGCTGTGAACTTGATATCATAAATCATCATATCCCTGTGGGTTTTCCATTAAATGAAAAGAAGATTCATCCAGATAAAAGTATCAGCCTACATGGAATCCCAGCAAAAACAGGCCTGTGGCCCTGACCATGGGCCATCTAAAATGCATTCAGATCTCTTTACTCTATTTGGTGATTTTGGATCAGTCTTAGATAGTTGTATGTATGTTTAAGTGCAATAATAGGAAACAAATGGCATATGGTACGTTAGGGGACACTGTAAGGTCAAGTAAAACATCAGACAAAGTTTTACAGAACTTGAAACTGAATTATTTCAATCACTTTCATCTATCAGCTGTAATGGGGAAAAAAGTAAATATGTCTCTTCAGCATGTTGCAATCCAAGTTAGGCAGTTTAAGGCCAGAACAACTCAGTCTGGAGATAAAAATGTAGGCAGACTGAAAGTGGTCAAACACACAGGAGAAATATGCAATGATGCTTTTAAAAGACAGAAAGACAGAAAAAATACATATAAGAAACACTTTTCTGGAAGCTTATTCATTTTCTGAGCAAGCTTTTTATTTTAACTGAGATACATATTTTTGTGTGGGTTTTTTTTTCCAAAAAATATAAACTTATACATTTCTGTAAAAAATACTAGAATATAAGAATTAGTTAAGACAGATAACAAGACAAAGAATGATAATACAGTAAAAAAAAAAAAAAAAAAAAAAAAGGAAAATAAGACAAAATCACCTGCCTTCTGAACAGTTTGTACTAGACTAAAAAGGCTGCAGCTCTGCATGGGTCTGATTACCACAAAATGCTATGTGCCTTTTGCTTGGCACAGGAGGTTTGATGGTATTTATGTCTGTCTGGTCTCTTGATTTTTGTTACCAGCATTTTAGATTTTAGTGCAATGTTCATCTAATCTGCTGTTTTGTTTTTAAGAGTATCTGGGAATAGCAGAGAAAATGACCATGTTAACTATGTAGACATAATTAAATGGCTACAGAAATCATATTCCCAGTGTCATGCAAACACACTGCATTTTTAAAAAACACAGCACTCTTGTGCTTTCCACATCAATGAAAAAATAGGATTGTGTGATCTTTCCTTTCTCCACCATGTGCCAAAGAGAATGTCTAACTTATAATAAGAATTTCCCTCCTCATTTTAACCACCATTGTAAATAGATTTCAGATTTCAGTTGCAGAGATCAGTAGATGGGGATGTCCTCAATTTCTTCCTATACAAAGTGGGATCATCCTGTCATATGTTCTTTCTTTCTTAGCTGTTGAGCTTCTGGATTTCATGCAACCACCTGAGATACTTACGGAACTTTAATTTCCAAGACCTGGGCAGCCTGCCTACCTTTTCACACACTTAATAAAACCAGACAGAAAGAATTACAGACTTAAAAGGGAAAAGGGAAAAAAATGCTTATGGAAAATGTAACAGAAGGTTGTTATTCTAAAGAGCGTTCACATTTGTTTCCAATATGAACCTTGAGTATAGCATGGAAAAATGAAATAGTATTTTTCTTTGAGGGCTGCACCAACACAAAAATGAATAGAAAGTGCGATTCAGGACTGCAGAGAGTAGCCAGCATACAACAATTTCAATATGGGTAATTTCTAAGCAATTGCTTCTCTCTACTTGGTTTTATTTTCTTGGAGTAAAATAATTGCCTCAGCATTATTATTATTATTATTATTATTATTATTGAATATTTTTTTTCATCCCAGTGTAAAAGATAAGGCCACTTCCATTTTATAAACTGCCAGGTTTAAAATGTTATCCAAAGGGCTGGAGTATTCAGTAATGACAGGAGATAAATGCAGAATATGACTTTAGCTCAGGAAGGAACAGAACTCTGTGAAATAAGTCTTCCAAAGAACTTGGAATTGTCTTACTTTTATTTGTTTATTTTCACACAGACGTGTATGAGTAAGGCACAATAACATGTGGAACAATTGCAAAGTAGCAGCCAAACCCATCCCTGTCAAAAATTATGATATGACAACTTTTACTAGTTCAGTACTTAACATGCAGTGACTTTTGCTTTCTCTTGCATTTCTCACCCTCTTTGACATACTGCACATCAAAGTGGTTAATCCCTTGCTCATTAACTTGATGCTACACTGCTGCAATTTGCAACACCGCCCCCCCTCCTCCCCCTTTCCCTGAAGTTTGGCATTTGTTTCTCAAGACTTCCTTGGAAATACTTAAATTGTGTTCAATACTCGTGATGAGTGAAAGGAGCAGTGTCTAAGCCTCACATGGTATTACTGAGAAATTAGACATAAAGATAAGGATTTCTTTAGCAAGCAATGTGACTAGACAGCAACCCAGATGCCTTGTGTCCAAGGAACTCTAATATTGTGAAACAAATAGAAATATAGATTGTTTAACTGCATTTCACAAGTCAAAAATGAGCTTTTTGATCTTGTTTTCTCTTGTTCTCAACTCACTACTGTATAGAATTGTTGCATTCATCCATTTATTTATTTATTTTATAACACTCAAAAGGGAATTTCAAGGTGACTGCTCCTAGTTAAATTCAGCTTCATAGGGTTTTCTAGCAAAATAAATTTGGACTTTTTTGCATGTTCCTGATGTTGACCACTAAGAAGACACATCCAGTTCTACCGAAGATAAAAGATAAGTCTTCAGCACAAAGCAAATTGTCCTTGTTGGAAGGACTGTTGTGTATGGGTCTATGGTAATGGCATCACTTGGGTCATTATGATACACATGAAATATCAAAGATGAAACATCAAAAGACTGTCACTGAACTTCTGAATATTTCAGACCTCTTACCAATCTGCAAAATTGTTTGTCTAGAAAGGTGAAAGGCTGCTCCTCCACTTCAATAGTAATTTGGCTACCTATGGAATCTAAAACCATAGTGGAAGAAAGGCTTTAAGGGAGAGAAAGATCCTTTAAAAATACTGATACAGGTGGAAAAAGTGCACAGTCTTTGTGATGAAATGTCCTTTCAGCAAGATACTGGTCATTAGAGCTCATCCACTTTTTCTAACTGTATCAGTTTGTCCACCAAAAATTAAAATTGCCTTTTTCTGCAAATCTTAACTCTCTTCTCCTTAAAACCATCACAACTGTATTAACACCACGAAGGCAAAACTACAAACACATGACTGTAATTTCTCCTTATTAGGCAAATTCATTGAAGATACCCCTTCCAATTGATAGTAATGAAAGATAGTCCAGATCATTTAGTATTTGAGCAAGTCAGAACAAGATTTCTCCCTGTCATAATACAGAACTGGAAATGTGTTTGCAGAAGCATTGGCTAATAATCATGAGAGCTTAGTAAACCATTTTTACTAAACACTTAAATTTCTCCTCTTTTTCTGTTTTTGCTAATAACATACAATGATTTTTTCAAATATATTTGCTATTTAAACTATTTTGAAGATTTGTTTATGAAAGTAACAGTTTGTCTGTAGCTTGTCTGCAAGCATTTTATGGAAACGCTTTTGATTATATACCATTTTATTTAAGTATTTCCATTTTTATATCTACTGTCTGCACATTTATCCATTTCTCATCTTTCTAAGTATACATATTTTTGCTATCCTTAGTCCTCTATGTATTGCTTTTGCCAGGATGATATTCAGCATTTCTCCCACTCTTTAATCAGACGCAGGTGTTTTGTATATATCAGCCATTTATTATGCTTCAGAACTTACCCAGACTTAGAGGTTTAATAACCTTAGATTTCTCTCTTTAGTATGAAATAATCAGAGAAAGTGTATTCTCGGTGAAAGATGGTATGCTTGTTTAGCAATGAAAATAAATTATTAGCAAAAATGTGTCTGTGACCATGTACGTGTGATCAGGTTGGCATTACTTCAGGGATCTTTGCTGCGTACTCTATTATGCAACATAGGAATAATTACCTAAGTACGTATTGCCCTGTGGTAGGAATGTGGACAGCTTCTTTGGATCCTCTAAGGGACAGGAATATTGGGTTTATAGCTACCAGCCTGCTCTTTCTCAGCAGCTTATGTAAAATGTGCTTGACTTTTGTTAGGGGTTACTGACCGCTGGTCAATCCAGTTGTGTGTTCTGGGTGAACAAAAGGATAAGCAACAGCTGCAGAGAGAAGAGATTAGACTTGCTTTATGAAGAAATACTTATGTCACCCGTACATAGGTTCTTAATTTTGTTACCTATCTAATATGTCTAGTTATAAAAAATTCAGAGAGATAGACTATTAGACTATTCATCCTTCTCTTTCAAAGATCCTAGTACTTTGAAACTAGAACTTCTGGAATGTGTTATGAAGAGGTACCTCATTTTGTCTCAATTAACTATATAAGAATCAAGCCCCTGATCGGAACCAAAAGTTTGATGCTAAAAACTAAACAATATAAACAGTGCTGTCAGCAGCTTTGCAATGAAAACTGTGTAATACCTTCATCCATGTTAGAACATTACAGATGATCCCCTAATCCTTTTCATTTACCATCAAAAAAAAGCTGAGATCTCACCACATATTAGATAGGTAGTTAACATCAAGCAAAATCCTGGAGAACAGTGTTTGTACTTTTACTGCATGTTAGCAAGTTGAGATAAGCCTACTGGAAGCTTCTTTATATCAGCCTACTAATTAATCTGTGAGTGGCTTGTGTCATTTTTCTTCATTATTTCTTTCTTTAACCTTTTGTTAGATAAACATTTTTTTCTTTTTAGATACATACTTTCTTCTTGGTTATAAAACTGTGAGGAAATACTTGTTCATTGTAATGCAGGCTGAGTCATTATACCACTGACAGACTACACCAAAGTGAGCATATTTGTAACAAGTATGTGTATCCTGATGTGAACAATCAAGAGTGTGAATAAGAGATCTGTTTTCTGCAAATAATTTGCAGTGTTTATTGAATTTATGCTGTTTCTAGTGAAACCTTTACACTAGAATATTCGTGGGAAATGAATAAAAAAAAAATTACACAGTCCCAGTAAAAGTGAATTTATTTTAAACATAGAGTGTGGATTTTGCTTTGCTTAGCCAGTAGTAACTAAGCTCCTGCCACACACACACACACACTCCCCCCACACACCCCTGCTTTCAATGTTGGTAAAGTTGGCAGAATTTAGTTTTAAATCAGTGATGGCCAATGAGAGGTAGAATTTGCTTCTGTGTCATTAAAGTAAATGGTAATTTTGCCTTTATATGCAGTAGGAACAGGACCATGTTAATCATATTTTGCTTTAAACTTTTTTTTTTCATATTCACAACAGTTTACAACTACAAGAAACAATATTTTCTTTAAAATGACAATGCTTAAAACAAAATGTATTGCTGCCCTCTCTTTCAGTCTGAATTTAAGCTTCAAGCAGGCATTTCTTTCCATTTTTCTCTTTCAAGAAGAAAGCTTGTTGGAAACACAGGGCCAATGACAGGCTCTTGAAAGTAAGCCAGTGAGTTATGATGACAAGAACCATTCTAAAGTGCTTTAATGGTGGATCATCCAAGGGAAAAAAGAAAGATTAGGACCTTACGTCTCTAGTGGGTACTTCAATTCACATCTGACCTACTGGATGCTGGTAAATGTAGGTTATCATTGTTTAGAATGTTGGCCAAGCCCTCTCCAAACAATTGAGGTACTATTAGTGGGATATGATGTTATAAGCCGGAAATGATTCTATGAATACCTGCTTTTTGAGGAGGTGAAAGGTTTACTCCTTTGTGTGTTGTCTTTTTTATCTTTTCTTTTTAAGCAGCTTTAAAGCTGGATGACATAATTATTGCCCCAACGGTATTGCACTGAGAGAAGCCAGCTGACAAATGTTGCAGAAAGATTGCAAAGTTGCAGTTTGAAACATAATCTCAAACATTTAAACACTTAAATAAATAAATAAAGTAGCCAGTTGAATGTCAGCAGCTTAAAGCCTTGGCAGAAGAATAATGAAATGATCATCTGAGGAGATGTGTGGGTAATAGTTATATAAATCTTTGTATTGTATCTCTCCCTCCGTCTGCCTAAATCAGGATCCTCCTCCATTCTTTTGCTTCTACACTGCTATTTAGCATTGATCTTAGCTCCTGTGCACAAGGCCTGAAGGACCATTGCTCCAAGAGTGGGATTCAGCAAAAAGAAAAGAGGAAAGATTTCCTTGTTCTCTTCATTGTACTGCTTAGTGTGGCTTAGCTGCAAGTGGTTGTCTAAACACCTTGAAGAAGGACACAGCAGTAGCATCTCCTGTTATACTGTCTTCAAGACTTTCTAATGGCATATTGACTATGTAAATTAGGCTTCTCCAAAGATGATACCTCCTTTTAAACATCAGTTCCACCTAATATAGCTGACATTAATATTTTACATTTAGATTACAGCATAGACAGCTTGATAAATTAATCTCCAAGCCATGCACAAAAATTAGTTCACCCATGACTGCAATCACTCGGTCTCAGAAGTACCCACTGCAACTAACTGAACTGCCAAAGACCTTTGACAGCCTTTTGGTAGTAGTCCGTGGTGACAGCCCATCATACTTGGACTAGGAACAGTCAATACCCACAACCTAGTCACAGCAGAGTTAAATACAATGGGTAGACTATACATATAAATTATAAAATACAATTTTATAATAATATTTTATTTTAAAAACCTATAAAAATAATTAATAATAATAAAAACCCAGAAGAATTCTAAAGCCCGCTAAAGTTATTTGTGTCACATTGAGACCTGATCTGTTCAGTAGCTGCAACACAGCTCTCCACAAACAATTAAAGGAAACTCCAGGAAGCCTGTGCACTGATCCCTTAAGCAAAGCAGTTTCTAGGACAAAAACTTTCCTATGACTTTCCATCCCTTGAAATGATGCCACCACTGAATGCATGCCAAGTTGTTAGTGAAACTGGTGTGTAGCAGACTTAGTGTACATTGGAAACATGTGTATTATGTCAGCCAACCTGGTTCTGATTGGGCTTTTGTCCAAAAAGGATATCTGTTTTGATTCCCTTTATCAGAATACAATAGACTGGAAAATAGTTTATGGGAAGATGGAGTAAGCGAGTGTCTGGATCTAAAATTCACAGTTGTCCAGCTACTTCTCTTCTGCACTGAACAAAAATCCCAAGTATGGAAAAAGTTTGGATTCAGAGTCATCCATTGAGATTGGGAGTATGTTACCTTGCCATGTCTTTAGTGGATGGCAATACAGAATGTCACTGGGACACAGTGGTGGTCTGGGTGGTGCTTTCCACATACGTTTTCCAATTCAGTTAAACACTTAAAATCTAAACACTTTGGTAAACTTTGTTCCCCCCTCTCATCCAAATCAAGAGATTTTAGCTGACATTACTGTTTTAACCTAAAAACTGGGGATTTTGAATATTTGACTCTAAAGATTCTTTTAAAAAGTGGCTAAAATATATTTCGTAGAAAACAGAAACTTTTTCCAAAACAGTTAACAAAATCGATCATGACTTCAGTTCTATACACTGAGATAGTTCTGGCAGATAATTTCAGCAGAAGGACTTTAGCCCTTTAATGAAGCTGGATGTGTTCTTGTGGATTGTGCAAGCTGGACTGGGTTTTCCAGAAGACTGTCAAGACAGCGAGTCATCTTCAAGTATAGAGTCATGAAACTGTTTTAAGAAGAGAGTAGTTACATATTAAAGTTACATGTGTTATGAATTTAAAGAATATACACTGTCAGGAACCAAAAATGTTGGGTTTCTTTATTTATTCTGGGACAAAAATACTTCCAGCATGCCCTAATCACCAACTTTTTCACCCATAAGATGAAGGTGACCTTCAAGATATAAATTCTTCATACAGAAGCTCTAAACCCATCACTGACAGCTGGGAGACTCTGAGCTTTAAGTGACTGAATTTAGAGATGTGCTCAATCTCCCTACACGCTGCTGTTCAGTAGATTAGTGAATCACTGTATTTTTCTAGTGACTAGTGAATCACTAGTCTTTCTGCTAGTACTGTTTACTCTGCCAGGCTCCAGCTATGGCAGCATTATTTAAATGCCACTCCTAAGCTACCAGTACACACAGCAAGCTTTCCCCTGTAAAAGTCTTAAAATGCCACAGCAATTCCATCTTTATCTAGGCTGGCCCAAATCAAGTGGCCATGTGACTGGCAATGCTCTTCAGGGACCAAAGGAGTGTTGGTCCATCTAAGGAATCAAAGACTTAAAGAATGTTTATAAGAAAATGAGAATATTCTTGGCAGCTAAGTCTGTGGAAATGCAATCCCACTATTCCAGACAGCCATGGTATGGGGATTCAGTCCAAGCCACTATATCAGAGGTGTGCATTAGAGGTATGTGCTATGTACCCTGTACAGTAGCTATGAAATGCAGCTCCTGCTTTGAGCTTACTCAGACAAAAACACCCTGGAGGCCATTAATAATGTGTAGCACTTGTTAACTCCTACATCCAACACAGCCTTTCTGGACTGGAGCATGGTGCTGTTAGCCTTTTCCCCTTTGTGTCTCTTACTGAAACCCCCTGTTGCAGCATTCATACGAAATTGGTTAATGAGTGGCTGTCACTCTAAAAAAAGTTTACTCTATGAAGTAATGTTCAAGCTAAATAACAGCTATACTTCTGTAGATACACTCCATTCTCAAAGAAACAGATCTGTCAAATAATGTACTCCAAAGTGAAAACTAGTCTAGGAAGCATATTTTCTATATTACTCCTTTTGTGTAGTCTTTTTTTTTTTTCATGAATAAATGAGCAAAATATATATATTTTATGTGTGTGTATAAACATATTTATTTATATATATATCTGTCTATCAAAGTTCTCATATGCATTCCTTGCTGTGTGCCAGATACTATAAAATCCCACTTCTCCTTGGAGGGAGAGCTGACTGCAGGGCGAGTGTGCAGAGACTGGCAGTGTTTTATGAAACCTGGGAAATGTAGGTTTAATAATGATAGACGTATCAACATCCAAAGTTTTCTGGCCAGACATTTAATCTTTCATGACCTGGAGATACTTACTACTCTTTAAAAAGATCCCTCGCTGACTATTAACAGATGCATTGTATTCAGACATATTTATTTACCTAGTGCTATAGAAGTGAATGACACTGTAAATAAATCAACAGTGCAAATAAGCTATATTAAATATTGAAAAAGAGGGAGAAAAGACAGAAAAAATCTCTCTTACATGAAAAGATCTTCCAATGAAAAATACTTCTTACAGTTGTTTGTATTCACATCATAGCTGTGTTCCCTTTTCCACAATAGTCTGGCGTGGGACTGAGCCAGTGACATCATTGTCTTATTATGGGCACTGATTCTGAGCTGAAGTTTGTCATCCTGTCAGCAGCAAGTGTGACCATTTGCAGGGCAAGGACATGTCAGGACACCTGGGACACATTTGTATATACAGCCTTTTCCTGCTGTCTGTCTGCCTGCCGCTTAAACTGAATCCCACCCACATTCCACTTAAAAGTCCACAGTGGGAGAAGGACATGGGGGTGGGGAGAAGAGGGAAAATTGTTGTTAAGAGAGTACAATGGCTGGAATGTATAAATTGGGTGTGGGGTGTGTGTGGGGTGTATTAATGTCTGTCCTCTGAAAAGGGTGGCTTCTTAGAGGAGCAGGAGAAAATAGCAGTCAAAGACAGACAGGAGAAATTGCTTAAGAGGAGTTAAAACATGATTTATGGAGCAGTCCTGATTTTACTTACGATTCTTAATCATTTTACATTTTAATAATTAAAATATTGTAAATATTTTATCTCTTCTTTATCTCTACACTGTTATCTCTTTGCATACATAGACCAGAAAACAGTTAAAACTATGTTTCCAGCATAAGTCATGTATTTTCTTTCTCACTGTATTTAACTAAATAAATTCAGTTCAACTGCTCAGGGAAAGTAGGCATATTAACTGTCTTTCCTTGTTTTGGAATAATTTGTACATATGCACTGTACATTTCATTCTTTGTACGTATGTAAAAGTTGTAACGTAGTATTTGACTTTCAGTTTTCATGAACTGTCAGAAGCTTAGATTGATCTCTCTTTAAAAGTATTGCCAGTGGCACCATCCTTTCAAAACCATGCAGTGGAATATCAGCTTCAGGATTCACAATACCAGTTCAGCATTACTCATACCAATTCAGCATTGCAAATTCCTTCGGTTTCAGGGTCTTCCTTTAAGTCCTCTGTTCTAAACTGACCCTTTAATATGTGAACTCTAGTACCTCTAAGGCAGGAAAAAAATACGTTGTTGCTAGAGAATGGGATATCACAAATTGGTGTATGTCAATCTGGTAGTAAAGAGGGCAGAAAAAGAAACAGTGACCTTGCGTGTGAGTGTGACATAAATAATGTAGCGATGTTTAGGAATTGAGAACATTAGAGCAAAATTTGCAGTAATTCTTTTTATTTATGAATAAGCCACTCATGTAAAATCTACACCCTGCGGAGTAACTGTAGGTGCCTAATTGACTGCCTGTAAGCAAACCATTACAACTCTATTACTCCATCAGCTGCAGGGAGGACACAGTGGGAAAAAACAACTTGTAAGTAAAGTTTTCACACCCCTACCTCGTGGTGAACTCCTCAGCTGCTTTTCACATTCTAAATCCAGAACGTGTCTCTTCTCACAAACTCCCTATCTGTGTAGTGCTGGCATACACAGCATGCTCTGCTATGGCAATTGTGCCAGATAATTAGAAACAAATTTAGCCCTGGTATAAGCATGCACACAGTTCACAACAAAACCACTGCCTTTATTAAGAAAAAGTCACAGAAAGAAAGAAGTTCTGTGACACTTATATAAGTGTGAATGTGTCATCATACAGCAGCAACAGATCTCCAGCTCTTCTCATCTTCTCTTTGGCGCTCTCTAGAAGTAGCCTAAGAGTGATGACTGGAACAGAAGGTGGAAAAAATTGGAAAGCAATGGGGTGGGAGTGATTAAATATATTATTTTAAAGGTGTATTTTTATTGGCAATGGATATTTTGGGGGTAGAAAATCATGCCTATTATTTTTTGAAGAAATATGGGGGAAAAAAAAGCATAGATAAAATCCTCTTAGAAGAGTCACTGTATTCATTAACATCAAACTTTATACTG
This sequence comes from Falco punctatus, assembly GCF_963210335.1. Taxonomy (NCBI): domain Eukaryota; kingdom Metazoa; phylum Chordata; class Aves; order Falconiformes; family Falconidae; genus Falco; species Falco punctatus. The sequence goes on from NC_137587.1 coordinate 5,227,827, forward strand.
CTTCCTTCAGCTTTCCTCAGCCTAGTTACTGACTTAGTTTCAGGCTACAGAAATGTATAATACACAGCAGAAAAGAAAAACAGAAATTAGTTCACTCCCATCTTCTAATCTGCTGGATATCTAAAAAATCTTTAAAGTCAAGTCAATATAAAGACCACTGATAATGTATGCAGAAAGAGCAGTGCGCTGAGAGGAATGTCACCCTGTGATCCCAGCAGTACTCAGAGACCCAGAGGATCACAGTGGAGATGCTCAGGAAATGCAGTGAGAGCAGAGTTTTCTGAAAACTTTTGGAAACTTTGTTCTTTTGTTTGGATAAGATGTATCAAGAGAAAGGCCAGTTGGAATTCAGAAATGCAAAACTAAAAGCGAATATGAATACGTATTTATACATATGTATATAAGTCTCTATATGTAATTTCTTAACAGTTAAGCACTGTCTTAAAAACTCCTGGAAAATACACAACCAGCCTCACTTTGAGCTTAAGGAAGTTTAAATAAGTTCTTGTTTTATCAGAAGGAGCCCATCTACCCCACCCATCTCTGTAGATTAACTAATTATTACCCATAATCCACTAATTTCACCAGTCACCAATAGACATGCAAAGAAGTACATTTTAAAAAGGGTCAGGGTTGATCCTTGTGCTTATGACATGTCATGTCTTATTAAAAACAGTTAACAAGGAGGACAGAACTGCTAGTCAGCAGCATTTCATAATCTTCATGCTTCTGCATACTTAGTGTTCAGCTCCCTTACGATGGAGGCAGAAAATCACAAGTGATTACTGCTTGTGGGAACTCATTAAACTGGGATAACTCAATTGCTTGCAATCACATATGCTCACCCTTATTTGTCTCAGCATCTGCTGTATTCTGTGTGCCGGACACCATCCCTATGAGCCAAGGGATCATCTGAGAAGACTGAGGTATTTGAGATCTGAATACGAGAGTTCAACATGGCAAACAATTCAAGATAACTCTAATTGCACTTAATGACATTGCATGTCTTAGGCTTAGTCTTCTAAAGCAGACAAAGGAAAATCAGGAGGGGAAAGAAAAAGAAATCAAAAAATGGATTGAGACTTTACATGTTGAATGAAGATGTTCAGGTTTATCTAGAAGTAATTACACTGAGGAAACCTGGCAGTGGAGAGAATTAGTCATTTCTTTTCCTGGGAAAGAGGTTTACAGTTATGTCTACCTCTTTTTTATTACCCAGGTATCCATCTTGTTAACCTTTAAGAATTTACCCTTTGTGCTTATAGCCTTTTTAAAAGTTAAAAAGATATTCGTAAGAGTCTCTGGAATATGTCAGACCATTCTTAAGCCATGGGGAAAGCAAGAAATGCTTCTATATTTTTCCATAAACTATTTTCTTTCCTATAGGTTTCCTTCTTGTCAATACATTTTCATGATACATCTCAGAACCATATAATTCTACAGTTTACCTGTTTAGACAGTGACAACCACTAAGAAAATTAGTACAGCCCCTGAAAGAAAAACAAACAACAAAAACCCCAAACCACTAACCATAAAAAAACCAAAACCACCACCACCAACAACAACAAAAATGAAAAAAAAAAAACCACCAAAACAAAAACAAAAAAACAGCAGGAAGATTTACAGAAACATCTCAAAATTAGAGAGGCATAACTGTTAGAGCTCAAGATCTAGAAAAAGTATGGGGCTTTGCCCCTGCTTTTTTCTGAATATCTTACTATTTTGGGCAAAATCTAGGCTTATTTAAAATTTTTATCAGCTTCCAGAACACAAAGTAAAAAAGAAAAATTCTCAAATCAGACTTTTTATTGCTTCTCTGTTACACCTGAATGCTAGTTAGATGCTCAAAAAGTAAAACTACCAAAACTCTTACACAGAGGCAATGTCCAAAACAATCCAAGTGAGATCCAAACCAGCACTTAGGCACCCAACATACAATTCTAGTGTAATTTAAACATATCCAGAAAGAAGGTCTAAAAACCTCCATGTACTCAGTTAACATGAGAGTCCATAGACATCTAAGTTTTCTAACTTAGTGTGTCACTGCACTCATCCAAATGTGTCACCCTCTCAGCTGAATGAAATATCTAAATGCACATCCTCCCCACTCAGTCCATCTGGGATGCAAAACAGTGTATCCTTGCGCTAAGTGCGCCCAGCGGCTGGGTTCGGTAGGTGTGCTCTGAGCACACTTCATGCATAATGACAGCACCAACTTCAGCACATTGCATAGCTCCCACAGCCACTTTCATTCAAAAATAGGTCAGGAGAAGGCGGCAAGTACTTTCATAGCAAGACTGTTATGCAAAATGTGTTTAGTAATATCACCTCCTCCTCCTCCCCCTTATCGCTAGCTAGCTTCTGAAAGAGAAGCAGGAGACAGTTGTCTTTGCTGACACTTCATATGACTTTCATAGAGAAGTGCAGGCGAAGCGTTTTGATTGCAAATCTCAGTTCCACAGAACCTAATTTGGACTGTGGATAAGTGCCTACATTCAACAGAAAGGCAAAATTTTAGATGCTTCCCTCTCTTTGACATTTTCAAATGCGTAGCTTAGATATACACCATCCAAACATATTGGCTGATATGAATCATGTTTGAGGGCTGTATTGGAAAGTTTAGATGTCCCACATTGCACCATGAATTTCACTACTTGGACTTGCATCTAATTTTGAGGCATTGAGTCAGTGAGCAGTCCTTCAGTACTTCTGTTTTCAGATTTGGACCCTTAACCAGATTTTTCAAAGTTCAAGCTAAAGCCTATTGAACCTTGCCCCATGGATCTGTGAGTGTCCAGTGCCTTTCTCTTCTGAATATCTAAGTGAAGGGCATTAGATCCTAGTGCTGTCAAATGGAGACCAAATAACTTGAAAACTGATTTCCCACAGTTATTCCAAAGAACTCCTGGTCAGTGCCCAGAAATTAAAGGACATTGGTAGCCCCAGAAGAAGTTCTGTTTAGGAGATGAAATGTAAAAATAGAGGATCAGTCCTCTTCTACTCTGAACTCTGTAAGCCCTGCCTGCCTCTACCACCTTCCACAGGAACAGGAAAGTTAAGCAGTGCAAATACTCAGTTTTGGTCATTTTAGTCACAAAAGTGACAATGAAGTTGACATCTCTGAGCCAGACTTCTGTTTCAAAAAGCTACCTGTAAATGAAGCAAGAGATGCAGTGACAAGACAAAGACAATAGTAATTTTATTTATACAGACACTCCAGAAAAAAAACAGTTACATGTAACAGGAAGAACTAAAATACTTAGTTAACATCATTTTTCCTGATATTCAAGTCAGTGTCTGATTTCTCTCACCTTACAACCCTACAGGCTTGCAGTCATGTTGCAACTGCTATTACAGTCTAGCAGGGACACTGACAGCCACACAGAGGTCCAAATCTGTGCTCTTTGGAATACTGTTTTTGAAATGCAGGCAGTTGTAGTGTTGAGAAGGTTTTGGAAAGGGGTGAATGAATTTAACTTCACCAGGAAATGTAGATTCTTCCATCTTTCTCTCTCAGATTTTCCCTGTGAATTATCTGTCAGATAATTACCACAGCCGGAATTACCGGGCTATGAAGACACAGGTTCTAGTCCACTCCACTCATTCTACACAGCTCCCTTTCAAGTACTACATGCTATTTTCCCATTTTAAGTCCTCTTCAGAAATGAGCTATTCAAGTTTTCTGAATCAAAACCCTTAATAAATATTGATTCATAGCACCCATAGGTCCGTTTTGTTAGCTTTGTGTTAAGTAAGGGTGCTGCATCAGAGAGGTGGGATAAACAGCCTTATAGTCACTGAGTTAGAAATTAAATCCAACATGAACTTTCCTGCTATGACCATCGGACTACACTTTCTCTCTCCCAAAGCTGGTCTGCTTTTTTCAAGATCTATTCCCATAATGCTCAAGGGGACAGGCTTAACTGCTTTATATTTAATGAAAAGCCTATGTGGTCAGTGGGTATTAACTTGTATTCAAATGTTTGTCAAGGTCCCTGCTAAAGGCTCATTGACATTGTCAAAGATATAACAAACATGCTGATCTGTATTTTGTTGGGGTTTTTTGGTTTTACATTTCTACATCTGTTCCTGCTCCTCAAAATAGCAAGCAGCGCTCCCTGGAGATCTTTTTTTTTAGGTATCACAGTGTGGGTGCATGCATATCATGTAAGTGCTGATAAACGAGGGAGGCCAGGTATATTTTAATAACTTTCGATGTGGAAGGTATTTGTGCACCACTCTTACACACAGTCAGTCACTGTGTATCTTGGCAAAGCAAGATCCATTTCTGAGGAAGGAGAAGTATTTCCATTCTTAATAAGTCATTCCAAGTTTCCTGTGATGTTATAAATAATCGGGCAAGCAGCCGGCTTTATTCTCCCTAATTTGATATGGCAGACTTGGAGAGCAGAAAAGTTCAGTCTCAACATAAGCTCTAGAGTTGGACTTTGACCAAGATCTCCCCCTTCCCACTCCTAATGAGATAAAGTTTATCATAAAACATGCTTACCAAGGCAGCTGAGACAGGGCCCAGGCTTCACATCTATTTCCTAGGAGCCCCCTGCTCATAGTCAGTCCTGCGTGCTGCGTGCATGAGGTCAGAGCGTGCTGGGTTTGCTTTGGGGAGCTGGCAGCTAGGCTGACAGTCTTAGCTAATGCACTTGTCATTTAGGAAAATAAAAAGGAGCTTGCAAAACACAGCTTAAATTAGTTTGTGAGTAATTAGAAAAGGAAATATAAAGTCACACTGTTTTATATGTATGTCGGGAAGGCAGTGAAGTGATGCATTGAGTACCTGAGTTACTGGCAAAGGTCAAGCACCCTCATGACAGGTAAGATCTTTTCAAAACTTTGGGGAGGTACAGTGATCTTCACAGAACTTTCAAGAGCTGCATAGCGCAAAGACATGAGGAAGTTGCAGAGGATATTTGTATGCAGGAGAGAAGGTCAAATGAAAGGACACGTTCCTTCATAATTGTAAGAGTGACAAGAGGAACTTATGATTATATTAGGAACCTGAAAAAACGATATTTTTTTTTAAGTCTGCCTCAGCAAATGATGCTTTGCAACATTTTGGGAAAGTCATTCAAGCTGTTTCTAATTGTCATTCAATTGTAAAAGAAGTTAAATAAATAACTCTCTACCTACGTCTTGGAAACTCAGGAAAATTAATTAGATAAAGTTATTGAGATCACTTATAGGTGCTCTATAATACTACTGCAGGCCAAATCAGTGCATCAGTGTTCATTACTTTCAAATACAAGGGAAAGGGTTTTTTTTTGTTGTTCAAATGCCTCAGGTTATATTTTCAGATCAGCTTCATTTCCAGAATGCAACCCAGATGTATGGTTATGGATTTTAAAATAAAATTATTGCTTAAAGGTAAAACATGATAATAAAAAAATTAACTTGTTCTGATGAGTCATAACATAAAGTAATTTCCCTGTAAAAACAAGACTAAAACCTTGCTTTGCTCCCTTAACCCAGTTAATATTCTTTCAGAAGGTGTAACATATCCAACTTGGATCTATTATGCTTCCTAAAACACTCTACATTAAAAAAAAAAAAAAAAAAAGGGAATTAAGGATATTTTCCTAGAGAGGTCTACTCCAAATTTTAAATCCTGTGTTAAGAAAATTAAGAAACTATTAGCTGAGTTATGCTTTCTTGTAATTTGTATGAATTCTTGAGAAAGACTACCCAAGCACCTCTTCTGGTCCCCTCTCTCTTTTTCTCTCTCTGTCTTTCTATTAATCGGAGTCAAAAGAGTTCTCTCAAAGACTGGAAAGGGCTTCCTGGGTAGTGAGGCAATGTTCCCAGGTAGAAAGGAGGCTGGAAAAATGCAGAGAGACCTAACAGTGTGTCTGGGTGCTGAGGCAACCCTATTGCCTAGAGCACAACAGTTTCTGGTTCTGCAGCAGCAGCTCTGAGCAACACCACCTGGCTGCTTTCTGGAAACTGTAGGCCTGAATCTGATTATCACAAAGGTTGCTTCACACCACTCAGGTGATGGAAAGGAGTCTTAAAGTGAGTATAAATCATATTTATACCTACTACAAGGCCTCTTTATATGACTAAGTCAGTGGAAAGTTGCTTTGGTGTAAGTGCACTTTAGGCCCTCATACTTTTAATTTGGCATAAAAAAGGAAAGAAAAAAGAGAAACCCCTTTCAATGTCCCAAGTTAAGGTTGGATAATAGCCATACTGTAACATAAGCTAGGATTTCAAAGGTGTCTCAGGAAACAGGTCTCCAGCTTCCATTCACTTTTCAAGGAGGCCGAGTGACTCACTTCCTTAGACCTGGGTGAAATCCTACCCGGAACGATTACTCTGTCTGCGGACCACTAGATTGTTTTCTAATGACTGGCTGCAGTCTGACAGTTCCACTATCACAAAGCATCTATTTTGGGTCAAGCAACAGAGCTCTTTGTTTTCAGCATTGTAAGTCTTACCTCACAGTACACATGCCCAAGCTGTAGCTGGCAAGGGTATTGGGTTTGCCTATGGCATCACTGCAGTGCCACCTCAGAGAAGCTAATCGGGATGAGGTCTGGCCAGTGCTTGAATGCTTACATGGCAGGTTCCCAAGAAAAACACCAGGTGTTAGTCATTCTGTAGCTCTCACTACTCCCTTTAAGTCAACAGTGAACCATTGCCCCAGAATTTCAAAAACAGCCAGCAGCAGAATTAGCCTGTGACCAGCTGGTGACTGCAGGGTCAAGTGTTTTTGATCCACACTTATCAACGTGGTTTGTTTTCCTGAAATGCCAAGGGTGCTTGCAAAACTTAGGTCCTATTCTGTTAGAAGTACACAGATATACATGAAGAGACTGCCTGTGCTTCCACTCTGAGTAAACAGGCTGAGGAAGTTAGAAGAAGACAAGTCAGGAAAGAAAATTATAGCAAAGAAATGTGGAGTTGGAAAAGTTTCTGTGGTGATTAAGAATCTAGTGTAAGCCAGCTAGTCTAACCTAAGCGAGCTAACTCCCTCCTACAGTCAGTGGAGAGAGACAGGTGCCTGCAGAAGATGGTCACTCTCTTCCAGACATTATAGAAACAGTAAGGATTATTCATCCCCTGGAGTTCTTTTTCTGTCCATTGACAAAAGAGGTGTCTTAAAGGACAAATTTATGTTTAACAACTCCAGTATCCTTGGACTTAGAGCTTTATTTAACTGCAATATCATCAAATTTGTAAGTACTCTAAACACAGAGTAAACCAAATTGTTTACCAGCTGATATAATGGTGTATACCTTTAAATATCTTATTGATTCATGATACAGCAAGTAAATGGTGAGATTCATATATACAGACAGACACACACATGCATATGCATACGTATTATACATTCAATCAATATCTGAAACTGTCACCTATGTAAAACAACTGAAGGTCCTTTCTGGAAAGCAGAAAGCCAAAAGTACAAGGTGATTAATGATGATGGATTTTATTGATCTTATTAGCAAGCAAATCCTCAAACAACTATTCTTTGCTCTATGGAGGTAAAACTCCCAGCACACTGAGCATCTAAGTATTTGTTAATTTATGATGTGTTAAGCAAGATCACTGAATGCATTGGATTTCTTCCTCTCAAAAAGTAATATTAGAAAATATCTCAAGACTTAGCCCCTGCAGGAGTTTTGCAATAATAAATGTCAAACTCTTGGCATAGCCAGACTGATTTGGAACATCTAAACTGCAATTTACCCACTCGATTTTAAATCATTAGTGTGAAACCAGCCCATGATGGTACTAAACTGCAGCTGTTTTCCACACTGACTGTACAATGTCAACTATCTACATCTTTATTTATCGATCATGGTGCTGATTTGGATTTCATACAGCCTTGGCAAACTACAAACCTCTAATATGTAAGACATCCAACACAGATACCCAGGGAAGATGGGTAACTTTTGGACTCTCAAGATGCAAATATGCAAATGTAACCACATATGCATTAAGCATCTGATCTAAGCTACCTGCTCTGGGTCTTTCTATATGAAAAAGAGAGACAGGCTCCTCAAGAAGGTGATTAATTTCTCTTAGGTTAGTCAGGATGTTAAAAAAGAAGAGTCAGAGTCTGGAGTTATTCAGTGACTATAAATACAGTCTCAGTAAATAGCTTATACCTTTAGATGGCTAAATTTAGGAAAGATTAATCTTACTTCTAATGACTACTAATGACCAGTAAATATCAGTCAAATCAAGACTAATGATTTTGTACCTTAAAACAGAACAGGAGACAAAAGTCTACAGTAGAAGCTGACCTTTCATATGTAAAATAACAGAATCATAGAACAGTTTGGGTTGGAAGGGACCTTTAAAGGCCATCTAGTCCAAACACCCCTGCCATGAGCAGGGACATCTTCAACTGGCTCAGGTTTCTCAGAGCCCTGTCCAGTCTGACCTTGGATGTTGTCAGTGATGGAGCATCTGCCACCTCTCTGGGCAACGTGTGTGTGTGTGTGTGTGGGGGGGGGGTGAGTGTGTATATTTATATATCTTCCTCTACCTTGGAATATATATAAAAGTATATAAAAGATTAAGGAGTTTGCACAAGGGGTGTCCCTTCAATTCACTCATGCTTAAGTAATAATAGAAGGATAGTTTCCACTCATTTTTTTCTGTGTGAATGTCACTGCCTTTTAAATTTAGAAACCCCCACACTTATTTGGGGCCAAGCAGTTGTTTTCTGGAGGTTCTTAATCTAAAGGATTTTATTATTTCTAAATGTCTTTTTTTTTTTAACGATTCCAGAAAATATGTTGAGCATAATGTTAAAATACATAATCTTAACTTAAATGACAAATCGGTCTTCAAGACAGCATGAGCAATTGGAATTTTAAGACTTTTGTTGGCAGTATATTCCTGTACCAAATGTCCCAATACAAAAGTCTATTACTTTGAGATTAACTGATCATCTCATTCTTTATGTTGTTGAAATGTAAATTACTAGCCACCCCAAGCATGAACCTTGATTCTATTTCTGTGGCCATAAACTACCAGAGCATTGACAATGCACTACAAAGGCAATCTGATCAGTAATTCCTACCCTCTGCTGCCTTGCCAGTAATATGTGGTACCAAATTTGGCAACTCGAAAAAGGACTCCATCTGAAAGAGGGACTAGAATGTGTCTCAGTGGTTTTTAATCTGCCGGATGAGTAGTCTGAACTCCTGAACTTTTCTGAATTGTATCAGGAGATACAAATAAAATCCATAAATGAAACCCATGGGTGAGTTGGACCACTGCTCTGGCAGAGCTCTGCTTTGTGGGACTTTGTGCTGTTCTTTTAATATTTGTTTTTTAAAGCTCTTATACCATTAAAAAACAACTAAACCCAAAACAAATAAACAAACAAAAAATCCCTGTCTTAAGGAGCGTACCTAATTACAATACTTGGAGAAGGAACCATACCCTTAATTTTTTAAAGTTAGAGGCTTTGGCTCATGATTTGAGATCAAGTTGCATCTCTGTTAAGAACACAAACCAGAAGACACTTTTAAAAGTCCCCAGACATAATGTAGACAGCACAGCACTCCTAACCAACAGCCAGGCACGTGGCTCCAGCCGGCAGGTCTAATGAACAAGATTAGTACCTGTTTTATGAATTTAAATTTGAAGTAAAAAAATAGTGTTTCATTTTCTCAGCAACCTCAATCTAATTATTACCAGCAGGTTCAGTTGGCAAATTGCAGTATTTTTCCTCCTTTCATTTGTAACTGAAAGACTTCAGCCTCTTATTTATTTTCCTTCTTCTCTAATGCTGTTGTACTTCCATGCCAGCTAGTTCTATTTTCTTTTTCCCCCTTTTTTACAAGGTTTCATTTTCCAGTAAAATAAATATATAATGTATGTATTGCTGTTAAAGCTCACACTTTCGCATTTGTTTCTCCCCATTGTTAGCAATCCAAAGTAGCCACACGCTCACAGCATGTCCTGTCTGGCAGGAACACCCGTTGCTTAATTTCCTACCACCACCCTCACAATCCTGGCAGGCTCTGGCCAGTCAGATGCATTTGTTTTCCCTAATTGCTTGATGGCATTTTCAGAAAGCCTTTTCATTGAGAAATGAGTGATCATGGGAGACTTCCCCAGACATAAGAAAGACTGATAGTCAGCAAGCTGAAGGAGGTCAAAGAGTGATGTTGCAAGGCTGTAACAAACTTGAAGGCATTTTATGATTATTAACTGTTGTTTAAACATCCTATTAATCTGATATTTTTCTCCATGAATTCTCAAAGATACTGTTGCTCTCCAAAGTGAGATCTGCAAGCTCGAAAGACATTCAGCTGTCAGTAGCTTCAGGGATCACTGACTTAATGAGGGAATAAAGACCAGAAGAGTAAGTCTGCACACTCGTTATTTGAAAGTTATGATTGCTAAGAGATGGAAAATAGAACACTTTTTGGAATCCAATAATTCCAATAATGCAATAAAGCATTACCTACTAAAAACTTACTGAAGAAAAGTGTCTCCAGGGAAATCTGAAGTATTTCATAGAATCATAGAATCGTTTAGGTTGGAAATGTCCTTTAAGACCATTGAGTCCAACAGTTAACCCAGGACTGCCAACTGCACCACGTCCCTGGGCAGCCTGTTCCCACACATACCAAAGCTACCAGTGAAGAAATTTTTCCTAATACCCAATCTAAACCTCCCCTAGTGCAACTTGAGACCGTTTCCTCTTGTTCTGTGGTTTGTAACCTGGGTGAATAGACACGGCCACCAGTTCCCTCAGCCACTTCTTATTAGACCTGTTCTTTAGGTCTTTCCCCAGCCCCTGTCCAGCTCTGGACACTCTCCAGCCCCTCAGTGTCCCTCTGGCCGTGAGGGGCCCAGAGCTGAGCCCAGGGCTCGAGGGGCGGCCTCACCCGTGCCGAGCGCAGGGGGACAATTTCCTCCCACCTCATATCTTCCCTTTCCACTTTCAATAGGAATATTTATGGGGAAAGGGATTCAATTAGTATTACCACAGAGACAGCTATCAGTCCTTTTTCTAGGAATACTCTTTATAATGTCTGCATACAATTCAACGACTGAATACCTTAAAATGGGGTGGTCTGAGTGTTGATTCAGGAAAAGACACCAGACACCTTCACCTTCAGTTTTAACAGCTCATACAACGAGGCTGGCGATTGACAAACATTTAGTGCTGTAGATTCAGTTTTGTTTTGGTACAGATTCTTTCATTTTGATGCAAGGCTTAATCTGTCTGTCACATAGTTGTTTTGTAAGGGAAGATTTGCACAGCGTAGAGAATTTTTGGGTTTTTTTTCTGAAGATGGACACTAAAGAAGAGAGGATCAAACCCATCCACTCCAGTGGTGAGATTGTTAGCTGATTTTATCCTCTCTTGAACAAAGTTATCCCCCTCCTGGATAAATGCAGTACTCCAGGGATGCCAAAAGGAAATTAATTGATATTCCAGAGTCACCATCTTGTTCTGTATATTGCTCTCTACTTGCCAGTGGATACCTAATCTATGAATAAACTTTCTCCTTTTTTTGCTGGCAGCCCTTTGTGCTTTGATGAGCAGGGCAGAATGAGAGCTGAACAGTTACTTTTGCATCCCATACATTTTTGCCCCACACCTTAACCTTTGCCAATTAATGATAACTATATATTTCTAGGCAAGAAAAGAGGTAAGGGAACAGCAAATCACTGCTACTGTCTCTGCACAGTAATATCCTACAAGCAGCATCTAACCTTTAGTCTTCAGTTCTCTCTCATGATTCATGAGTGTTCCTGTTATGCTTTCCTAGTTACAATTCTGTCAGTCATACATGAAGCATGCAATGTACCCTCTGTCTATAACAGAAAAAAAATTAGGCCAGTCATAAATGTAAAGCATCTGATTTGATAAGAATAGGCTTAGCATGAAATGACATAACTACAGTCAGAATATCTAGCTACAGAAACAAAGCTTGCTTACAAAATCCGTAGGTGAGAATTTAAATGTCTTCTTAAAAAGTGAATAATAAAACTAAGGAAAAGAACAGCAACAAAACGCACACTTACATGTTCCATTATTTATGCCCTAATCCAGTTTATGACATTGCCTTGAGGAAACAAAACATTATTTCATACATTTTCTTCATTTCACTTGAAGCCTTCAGAATTTTTTAGCTTTTACTTGTGTTTTGAGTCCTTTGTGATTTCAAAAGGCATAGACAGAAGAAACTAGATTTTAGTTCTGTTTTTAGCATCAAAGAAACTTAATGTCAGCAAAGGAAAAAGGTGAAAATGGCACTATATCTATGTGGCAAAACTCCAGGCACAGGCGTTCTCCAAGCAATGGTACAGTCACCGAAACACTTCATTGTGAGGTCAGTGATGAATGTTCTGGGGTTTTTGACAGTGTTTCCCTGAAATTATTTTCCATGGTATACTTTTGTATTGATAATCTTGCTTCAAAAACTTTTCCCAACCTACCTGGAAATAAATAAATAAATAGTAATAAATCAAAATCATAAAAAATGTTAATGCTGGTTTGGCAGAGTGACTGTCCATGTGTAACCAAGCAAATCAGTTTTTGCGTATTAACATGATTACAGTAATGGTCACAACAGTTTCAGCTGCTGTTGCACTTCACCCTTTAGAGATACCCAGTGGGAGGTCAGTTTGGCTGTGAAAAGTTCAGGATGGAAAAGGGAAGACATATATAAAAGGAGAGGAAGAACGAGCCTTTCAATCAGCTTCAGGAATTTGCATTACTTCTTCTTTCCCTCAGAAAAAATAAGTTTTCTCTTTATATAATATACTCTTTAAATAGTATATTTATTTAATAGCCGTAGGGCAGACAGCTGCTATTAAAATATGCATGTTGTTTATAAATGCTTTCTCATTTCATCAACGCATTTGTCTAAACTTCATTACAAAGTGAATTGAATTAAAACTCATGCTCAGTTATTGTACGTGGGTACAGGCAAAGACTGACCTAGAAGTATGGTGAAATTAAACATATGAAAATCTGCTTCTATTACAGCTTTTTCATTTATGTCTAAAATCTTACTTGCTTCACTTTGGTATTTTCTATTACATGACTGTATTAAGGCAGCATTTTCCTCTCTGGGCTAGCCTACACCATTTGATCTCCAGCCTTGAGCCTCAAACAGTTTAAACTATCCTCTCCCACCTCTTCATTTGATGTCACCTAATGCAAACTTTGGGACAGTTACCCAAACTGGCTACAAAATATTTGTATGGTAACAAATAGACATCTGAAAGTCTTATATTTTGGGTTTTATTGCTGAACTTGAAATTACTTCAAATTTTGCTCTTCACAAATGTTCACACAGAGTCATCTGGTACAGAGTCATGGCTAGAGCTTAAATAATGAGAGAGTAAGTGTGGCCAAGCACCAGTGAGTCTATTTTTATGGACAGTCATCTTTTTAAACATAGGGATGCCTAATCTGAATTACAGCTCTTCCACTACAATACCTATGCTGCTAATAAAATTGTGTGCAGTGGCAGCATTGCTTTATGGTGTGCCTGTTCTCCCTGTCCATCAAATGTGACACAAGTAGAATAATGTGAGTTTATTAATTCTAACTGCGGTACTGAGGAACGTGAAGTAGTTCTCTGGGTATGATGGTAAATACTTCAGTCATCTTTCAGCCATTGGTTATTTGAAATGATATTGGAAAACTATATAGACTTTTGGTTTCAGCCAGAGCTCAAGATACAAAATCTCTTTCAATGTTATCTGTCAAGTTCCTTGCTCAGCCTCTCATTATCACATAAAAATTCATTATTGAAGTGAACAAGACAAAAACATTAAACAAAACATAATAAAAGGAGATGTTTGATGAAAACTGATTGCATCTTCAGTCAATTTTGTTTACTGTTTAGCTCCCAAATACACTTTCTAGTACTCTTTTCTATGTATTTTGATTTAATTTCTTGGCTACATTCATATTTTATAGATATGGTTTGTGACAGGGTGAGATTAGGGGGTTTGTTTACAAATGCTTGAGTTTTTTATTGAAACTTCACATTTTCTTATTTTTGCTAGGATGCCAAAAGGATCTGAGGTCTGGACAACTATAAATAAGAATTTATTATTACGATGATTACTAAAAATATTGTGTTAAGCCCCTTGGGTCATGGTTACAATATAAAATTTCAGTACAAAGAAAACCAGTCTTTTATACTGCTGTCACTACAATGGAACAGATATGAACAAACCTTTTTGTATACAGGAACAGTAATAATACTCTGCACTTAAACAACTTTTCCAATCTGATTATCTCAAAGCACATTACTGCCATAGACTGAACAATTTAGAGAAGTTCAAGTCTCTAGCAGGATTAGGAGTAGAACCTACAATCAATTTTTTGCTTAACCCCCTAAAATAAGTTGTGAGAAAAGTAAGGGGGGTTGATGTTTATTTCATGGTTTAGTTACTTTTCACTTTCTCTGCTGTTTTATAGTAAAAAAAAAAAAAAAGTTTCCTTCCACCCGGACAAAAAAACAGGAAATCTTGGTAAAAAAAACATAAAGAATATAATTATGAATAACCACAAGAGAGACTGAAGTTATTTTTGGAAGGAGATAGTGTATATTTTGTCAAATGGATAAAAAGAACCCCAACATTGACTGAGTTTTCTCATTAGGTTTACCTAACATATGCAATTATTATGATTGGTAACACATGGTATTCACAAATCAATTCAGTCTTAAAAATGTGTTTTTCCAGTGGGTGGCTATTTTTTGTGCATGTGTGAAGGATTTTATTCTTAACTGTATTCAAAAGTCTGTCTATGGTACAGCTGGGTTTTCCCTATTGTTCTCAAGAACCATATCCCCAGCTCAAGTAAATTTGTATTGCTCCACTGACTTTACTAGAGCCGTGCCAAATTACTCCAGCTGGGTGCCTGGACCCTTATAGTGGAAGGAAACCATTGTCATTGCAAATCTGTAGTCTCAAAATTGAGGAAGATTTCATATTCACTGTGTTTCCAGATTAAGAACCACAGACATTGTTATGAAGACTTTCTCACCTGGGAAAGATATTCTATAATAAGTCTGTCTGATGATTCAACCTTTAATAGTCATTCTAGAATTATCTGTGTTGCATAGTTTATTATTAAGAAATAAGAATGTTTTCTTGGTTTAACTCAGTACATTTACAGGATAGGTGCCAAAACCTTTGGCCACGTTCAACACACTTGAATCACTGCAATTCATTTCTGAATTCACTCAAGACCAATGGAGTTTTCTATCGTTACAATATGAAAACAAATCTAGCACTGGAGAACAAAGCTGTATATTTGACAATTGGAATGGTAGTTATTTAGTACAAATTATCTAGCTCAAGTCAAATTCATGTTTAATTGTCATGGATGCTTTGAAGCATAACATGAACAGGAGCACTGACTTTTCTGATCTATACCTCAAGGACTGGTGCTCAAACTAGTAGGATCTTATATAAAAAACAGATATTATTATGAAATATATGTGTAGGAAGCCTGTTCTTATGATCATATGTAGGATATGTCTGAATATTCCTAGCAGACTTGGCCCACTGTATTTCTGCAGAACAATGAGTCAGGTGTGGTTGCAAAGAAGTTGCTGTAAGCTGGAGTGAGCTACTTCTGTAAAACTGATCTCAGACACAGGTTTATTCCATAGAAAGCATGAAGATACTTTCTGTATGTATTCGGTCTGGCTGAAGTGGAATTAATTTTCCCCACCGCAGCCCTCGCAGTGCTGGGTTGTGTATCGGTGGCTGGAAAGGTGCTGGTACCGCACCAGCGCTTCGGCTACTGCTGAGCAGCGCTGGCACAGCACCGCGGCTGCCCCTCCGACACTGCCCATCACCAGCAGGCTCGGGTGGGGGGGAGCAAGCTCTTGGGAAGGGGCACAGCCAGGACAGCTCACCTAAAGTGACCAAAGGGGTATTCCATACCACTGCTCAGAGAAAGGGGGAGGAAGCGGGGAATTCATTATTTATGACATTTGACTTCTGGAGCAACTGCTACATGTACTAAAGCCCTGCTTCCTGGGAAGCAGCCGGACATCGCCTGCTGATGGGAAGTAGGGAATAACATCTTTTGTTCTCCTTTGCTTCCACATGCAATCTTTGCTTTTGCTTTATTAAACTGCTTTTATCTTGACCCACAAGTTTTTTTCATCTTATTTTCTCCCCCCACCCCCATCCTGCTAAGGAGGGGAGTGATAAAGCAGCTGTGGGGACCTGGTGACCAGACAAGATCAAACCACCACAATCCTTTCTGGCACCCAACGTGGGGCACGAGACAAAGGCAGTTTTGTGTTATGTGCTATAGCTACAGCAGTTATTAAGTGGCAAGATCCTGTGCAGGTCATGGAGTTTGTTGGCTGCACTGTTTATTTTGCTGAGCTTGGGAACATGTTAATACAAATTAACTGGGAGTTAGGCTTACTCATGTTTCTTGCAGAGTTAAAGTATAACTATTAGGCTCTAGAAGGAAAGCACAATGCTAAGAAAATCCCAACTCCCTAACTTTTTTAAGCAGGATGTATGTCAGTAGATCCTCTCACTTTTCAATCTGCCGTCTCTAACAGTCTAAGTTTTCTTCCTCACTGCTTCACTGCAGATACCTTGACTTCTATCATTTTATTCCTCTCAGCTTCTTTGCATGTAAAATAAAATGGATGTTCACCTCCAGTTCACCCTAATGTTTGTCTTTGTTCATTGTGTTAATATGCCTAATGGCTAGCAGCAGTCAGGCTGAGATACATCTGGTAAACTTGTGCATATTTCCATCAGCTCAGAGAACGTAACAACCATGAAAGAAGTCCATTTAATTGAAGTATGAATAGAAATTAATGGACTTTTTTAAGCTTAAGTGTAAAAGTGTAGAGCCTTTTCCTTTTTCACTTCCACTTTTTTGACCTGGGGATTGCTGAGACCAGCAGAAGGAAGGAAGTTTGTAAAAATATATTTTATTAGTATATAAAAGCATATAAAAGGACTAGTAAAGAATCAAAATGCATTGTCTGAACTAGTCAGCCTATCTCTTAGCCTATATACATCTTTTTGTTCAGATAATACTTCAGGAAAATGGGGTTTTAACCCTACATGTCAAGCTGACCTGACACGATTTTAATTCCTCCAGGGCTTTCCCTCAGAATAATAATTGTAGGATCATTACACCTAAATCATAGGATCACTTATGTCAGAAGAGCCTTCAGGACATCTCTAGTCTAATGTCCTGCTCAGAGCAGGGTCAGCTAAAAGGCCAGAGAGAGGGCTTTGTCCAGTCACGTTTTGAAAACTTCTGAGGAAGGAGATCAGACAAACCTTCCTGGGCAACCTGCTCCAGAGCCTAATAGTCGTCAAGGTGAAACAGACTTTTCTTTACTGTTAAAGGAACTGAATCCATTAGATATTAAGACTTGGAGGATTCCTTCTCCACAGTTTGTTTGCTGCTGTTCCCACTTGGAGGTCTATCCAGTAGCAAGGCTGAGCATGTTTCCACAACACACACACATCCACAAGCACACAAACACAGAAAAAAACACACAGAATGGACATACAGCCAGCTCTAAGACCAGCACACACACATGCAGAGCCGTCACCTGAGAGAGTGCTTATGAACAGAGATTCATGAGAAGACAGGACAGATTGTGGTGACCATGCACAGGGATTGACCAGACAAGGTTACTCATCAACAGCCTCTTTACATATGGTCATCCCTTCCTTTCCCTCCACTTTTCATTTATCCCACTCTTCCTTCCTGATCCACCTTGATCCTTCCATTTTCCTGCTCGTGGCCCTTCCTGTAAACATCCAATATGTTCTCCACAATCCCATAACCCCTCTCAATTATTCCATAAGAAACTTGTCATTTCTCATGAAAGCCATGGTTACCTTGTTTCCCCTCTTTTTGCCGGTAATAAAGTCCTGTATGAACCTGCTCAAGGCTTTCAGTAGTTCCTTCAGTGGCTTGAGAGCTCTGGGCCTTGCTGTTGTCTTTGATACCTACTGTTCCTTAGGATCTGTGTCTGCATGTTTAATACATTCCTTGTCAGCCACTAGTCCCAAACTAAATGTCCTTGTCTTCCACATACCCTTACATTTCTATCCAGGCACAAGCTCTTCTATTTGAATTTATGCTGTGTTGCGCACTCCTGCCTCACACCATTGTCTATCTCCACCTTCTTGATACACTTATAGATACTGAGGGTCTTCTTTTAGGTCCTGCCAAAGCCAGCTTCTGCTCCCAGCTGAGCCCTAGACCCTCAGCCTCTTCTCCCAGGCAGGGAAAGCCCTCTGGTGTCTGACCATCTCGGTGGCCTGTGCTGCATTTCCTGAAGTTTGTCAATGATTTTCTTGTATCTGGGGGATCCAAAAATGTGCACAGTCATCTCAACATGATGTGACAAGTGCTGAGTCGATGGGGTTAATCCCTTCTCTGTCAGCTGGCTGTGCTGTTGGCCAAGGATGTTGTTGGCCATCTTTGCTGCCAGAGCACACTGCTGGCTCACATTCAGTTCACTGTTTACCAAAAGAACCTGCCCATCTTTTTTAGCCAAGCTGCTTCCCCAGCCAGTCAAGCCTCTGTCTGTATACATTGTTCTCCCTTCCCATGGGCAGGGGTTTTGCCTTTGTCCTTGTTGCATTTCATAAAGATCCCCCTCAGCTCATTTCTTGGATTAATGTAGATCCCCCTGGATGACAACTTTTTATTCACGTGTTACCAACTGGCCCCCAGTCATGGTCTCCTGATCTTACAACTGGGATGTACTAGTTGCAGCCAATAAAAAAGGACGGTAATGTGCTTTTTACAGAAACACTGCTTTTTGAAATCACTGTATCATCCTCTTTCTTTCTAGTTTTCAAGTAGCAAATACATATCATGGTGAGTTAGCTGACAAGATGAGGGCTCCTGGGCTCCTTCATTGCCCAGGATAAGGACTTCTATGGTTGAAAAAAAACAACCAACAACAAAATGAAAAAAACCCGAGTTAATTAGTCTAGAAATGCTGTTCTCTAACCATGTGTACTGTATATTTTTCCTGTTGTTTCTTTTCTACTTGAAATTTTATGAAGGTTATTTTTCTGGAGTTTCTTTCTAAAAGGGGGGCTAAAACTTGGCCATCAAGGTTACTATTCCATATCAGCTTTCTAAAAATACCATGGTTGGGAAATCAATGGCTAATTATATTCCATTATATCAAGAGTATCCTGTTAATTGCTAATCTATTAAAGCTTTTACTGCAAGGTAAAATCCAGAAGTATATAAGAGACAGTAGATAAATTTCCAGGGTAACAATCAGTAATTTTTAAGAATTATTAAGTAGCTAGATGTGTGAACATGCAACTTAGCTATTCTCAAACAATAATTCTGATCTTCAGTTCTTATATGGTCCAAACGAACGGTGACTTCAGGCAAAACTTGAAAATATAATGCTTAGAACATTTTGATTTGATGAAAAATACCAAACAGAAAACATGCTTAAAAGTACTATGTAGGTTGGCGTGGAAACCAGGGCTATTAATCGTAAGGAACTGAGGATCAGACAGCACAAGCGTCAACTTCTAAAATATACAAGTGTAGTATAAGCTTAAAATTATGTTTTTAAAAAATTATATAAAAATACTGCATATGCAACAAACATGCCTCTAGAGACATTATTATATATGATGAGAAGGAAATTAAGTGTCTTTGGCCAATTATATCTCTTGGGACTATAGTAATTGATTCATCTCATCTGTGTTGATGTCTTCAGGAATTTAGCCAGCTAAGTCCTTTTGAGGTAATCCTTTAAAGATAATGGGTTTGGCTAACTAATAGTTTTGGCTAAATGAGAGAATAATCATAAAGTGGATATCCCTGGTATATTGCTGCTAAGTCTCTAAGATACAGAAGATTTAATGAGTGGGTAGTAAGAGTTACTCTTGGCTTTCTATTGGTGTTGCATAATCTGTTAGCTAACTCAGTGTCATCTCAGGAACTTGAGGTTTAAGGAATTTGATAGGTATACTGAAGGCCAAATTCTCTTCTTCCCATGCAGTTAATCAACTGACAAAGAATATAAAAGCCAAATGGTGTCTGGATTAAAGAGTGCATGGACAACTTCTGTCTGCATCCCAGGAGTAAGACTATGGTCTAGTTCTGCACTGAAAGGTGCACGCTATATAACACAGCGCTGTCCCAGCA
The DNA here is from genome assembly GCF_963210335.1 of Falco punctatus. Taxonomy (NCBI): domain Eukaryota; kingdom Metazoa; phylum Chordata; class Aves; order Falconiformes; family Falconidae; genus Falco; species Falco punctatus. The sequence continues at coordinate 5,247,982 of NC_137587.1, forward strand.
GGGCTTTCTCGGTGTGTAGGGCTTTCCACTGAGAGAGTAATCTTTCATAATATCTTACTATAAGCCAAGGTTAATCATGGTTAAATGGAGTAGTTGTCCAGAATCACTTCTACAGACCTCACAGGCTGTCACTCTAAGCTGAAGAGGGCATCTTATCCCTTCTTTTGGCCTCCTCAGCCTCATTCCTCATTCCTATTCCTTCTCTTCTGGTGACTCCAATGTGACGGTGATACCCCCGGGTACTGCGGGTTTAATCAGATTCAAAATCCAAGTTTTTCAAGAGTGGCAGTGCAACACATACAAGGATAGAATCAGGGAAAAAGATGGCATTACTATAGTAGTGCTGGATTATAATTGTACACCAACTCTACCTGAATTCAACAAGAATCTTTTACTGAATTATATGTTTGTGACATAAGGTGGTTTGGGGGTTTGGGGTTTTGGTTTTGGTTTGTTTTCTTTTTAAAATCCTAAATAGGTGTTGTCTGCAGATTTGATCTAGCTGTTTTTTAAAGATGTACAGCCTGTAATTATTCCCCGCCCCCCCCCAGCAACGGTGAAGATGAATGCTAGATCCATCAAGTTTGTATAGGAACAATGTGAAATCTCATCTGAATCTTCAGAGATCAGGTGAACTTGAAAGCTTTTAGTCACAAGTCTCCTGTGATCAAGCAGCAGGTTCTATAGGAAACTGGATTTTTAAAAAAAGGGAAAATGGAGGCATTTAAAAGAGAAATTTCATTATTTCTTCAATTTTTTGTGTGTGTGTGACTTGATGTGCAGTCAGCACTAAATTACTTCATCTTGTTTCTTAGTTTCCCCATCTGTAAAGCTGAGAACAAGTCTCCCTAAATATCTCTTTGCACATGTGTGTGTATAAAGATTTATTGGCTTATAAATAAATAACTCTTTGAAGCATTTACACTGCATAGATACTATGCATTACTTTTTTTCTTGTTTTTGCAAAGAACATGCTTGCCTTTGCAGCTATGTGCCATGATTTTCTGTGTCAGGCAGAAACACTATGTGCTTTCCTTTTGACATCCTGTATCAGCACAGCAAATTGTTTCATTAAGCACCACTTGTTCAGTAAGTGTAACCAAATTAAAGCTGAAAAAGATGAATCATATATGAGGGCAGAGATCAAGGAGCTGTTTATTTTACAAATGTCACTAATAGGCATATTTTTTTCTTTAAATCAAGGAAATATTTGACTCATATCAATGGAAGCATCAGTATAATAAAAGGGCATCTGTACTTTCCAAGGTTTTGTGTATATAATTGATTTTCAAAAGAAATTTAATCGCTATTTCATTCATTACTTCTGCACTACAATATTTCTTAAGTGTCAATGGCTTGCAACTGTAATTTTCAGGGGTATGATTCATAAATGTGAGTTCTTTTAAAGGCAAAAAGAACAGTCAAGGAACTGCTTATCTGTGGTTCAAGAAAACTTGGTAGAACTGTTTTAAATTATCTAGCAAGGTTTATAGTCTAAGCAAAAGACTTCAAACTAAATATGAAAAGGCATAAGATAACCCACTAAGTGCTATCTCTTTTATATATTTATTTGAACTCACAAAATATTTAATATCATAATTACTATGTGAATTCATACGTACATTATGTGGAAGCTCTGTGAGAACTGCATCCATAATGACTCTAAATGGCCATGTGTATGTATTTATAGCCCATGCTTATCTTGGTTGATGTAGCAGAGTGAGTGAACTTAATGGCTAGTGAATCATCTGCTTTGGAATTCATTCTGGCCACTTTAGCATACCTTTCAGTGTATGGATATGTTGTATGTTAGACTTACATTAGATACATATCAGAGGAAGGTGGAAGAAAGAGGAGTTGGTATTTTTCTTTAAGTATTACACCTTGTTTAGGCTTGCAGCACCAGTGGTTATTTATCTTGCAATTGAATATATATTTGGCTTATCTTCCCCTAAGCTTTTTCCACATTAATGCAGGTAGGAATTCACTTCTAAATGTATCAAATTGACAAAATTCTTGGAACATCTTAGAGAATGTTTATTATTTTGCTCTTTACTTTATAAAAGGGCACAGTAGGCACCTCTTTAATGCCATTCCCTGTGTTTATAGTAACATAAAGCTCTCTGAAATATTCCCCTTGTAGAAAGGTGCTTCTTCTGGATGCACTTTGTCTAGGTGCACACAGTGACTCAACTGTAGAGCAGGTGTTTTTGATGCAAATCACACTCAGCTGGTTGGTCACACAATTGCCTGTTGTAGTGCATCTCCCTTGGAGTGCATCTTAGACTCCAAATGATTTAGATAGTAAGGGACATCTTGCTGTACCTGAGGTTCAACCCCTTTCTCAAAGCAGGAACAACCTGAAAGCAGGTTTGCCTTTAGAGTTAGATCATGGTCCATCCACACCTTAGCATCTAGATTCCCTTCCAAAGGAAACTACGGCACATGGATGCACATGTAATATGCACAAGTGAGCTAATGCTACACAAGCATGCAGGCATTGAAAGTACAAGGAACAGTGTTGAACTCACCAGCTTATAGCATAGATTATTTTTTTGTGCTGTCATTGAACCTCAATTATGTATCACACAGCAGATTATGATACATAATAAATGCAATGACAGTTGCTCAGCAAAGTTTGTGCTTCGAGATATCAGTGTGAAGAAACATAAGGGACAGCTTGTCACTAATTTTAGAGAATTTTTTGCACCAGAGTGGAAATCCCTATCCAATCCATTCCTAAATTATAACAATACAAATGGATGAGCTGAAAGAGAAAAGAAAAAGCAATGTAGTGGGAAGAAAAAACTAGATGAGAAAATTTGGGAGGATGACTAGTGCAACCAATTCTAAGATGTGCCCTTTCTTCCATTCCACTTCCTCTGTGCTATTGGAGGGTTAATATCTGTGTGCAGCTCCAATGAACAAAAATTAATTGTAATTAGCCACAAGGGTAGCTGCACTCATAAATGAAAGAAGGCACATGGATTCTGATTTATTAAAAACAAAACCAAACCAAAACAAAACAAACCTGACATCTTTAAAGAATGATATATTAAAATAAAATACGAAACGCTCTCACTGATCTTTTATGCCCATCACTTTAAGAAAGAAATGTTGAAATATACATACTGCAGAAATAAAATTCTGTTAATTTCTGAAGAGCTCTATGCCTAAAAACCAGAGCTGATATTGAAAATTCTGAGTATGATGGTTTGGAAGTAACAAAGTTTACCTGTAAACTTAAAATCAGGAAAAAAGATCTTTGGGGTATATCTCTACCCAAGTCCTTCCAGCTTACAGCAGGGTAAAAAATGACTAAGGCAATAAAGCTGCTTATAAGGAAACATAATTTCTTTCCTGACTGTTAATCCTCCCTTTCTGCTACCCCAGGATGAAACCAGCCTTAAGCACTGTTCTTGTAAGGTATAATTTCATAATTTTGCCAATGGAAAACCTGTAGTTTTGGGGAAGGAAGCAAATGATATCTGCAAAAGGTCTTGTTTCTAAGCAGATGTCAGTCCTAAAAGAAAAGTGAAATGGAGAAAATCTGTGAGGCAGGGGCAGGAAGGTGTTACCGAGTTCAAAGGTTTTTTTCAAGTTTTTCACTACAGCTAGGTTTCAGAGGCCATCAGAGCCTACCCTGAAAGTCTCTGAGGTCTGCAGAAGTGATTCGCCACAGCACTAACCTCTGCTGCTCAGTTTATTGAAAGTGAAGACCTCTGTTAAAATACAAAAAAAAAAGGGGGGGGGGGGGGGGGGGGGGCGGGAGTGGGGGGAGAGGGAAAAAAAAAAGAAAGAAAAGAACAGTAATGAGGAAGATCCAGCCCCTCAGGAAAGCAGAGTGAACAGGAAGGCAAAAGGGGATCTGTTATACCGTTCAGGCAGCTGCACAGGCTGCTGAACCCTGGCCCGACGCTGGCGCGCGGCGGAAACCTGCCATGCACATTTCCTGCTCGCATTGTTCCACCACTCCCCAGGCAGCTGCTGTGCCACCGGAGTCAGGAAAAGCCTCGCCCAGCTCATTGTTTTGGACGTGATGACAATAAATATTAATGATGTAAAATCAGAATTCTCCATGCCAGGGCCATCGGTCAGTCCCATGGACTTTACTATGGCCAAGAATTTGTGCTGATCTTTGACTTCCATCTTACAGCTTTAACCTTTAACATCCCAGAGAATTTTTTGTATTATATTTATGTATTATATTATATTATGCAATACAATACGTCGTAATATAAAACATTGTTATTAATCTAATAGGACAAACAAAATCCAGGAAACCGTAGCATAGAAACACAAAAACTAAGCAGAAGGATAATTTATTTCTTTGACAGAAGTTTTCAAAGAAAACTAAGCATTCTCCCTGAAAATCCAGTGTCACTGGAGAGTTTTAAAACACTTTAGTTCCTTTTTGTCTCAGTAGATTATGTAGAAATTTTATTAAAGTTTAAGGATTAAAGTTTGTAGACATTTTCCTGAAAAGGCAATTTAGCTCCTACTCAAGACCTGACGCACCTTCTGTTGAATTAAAGGCAAACATTCCCACTGATCTTAAAGAAGTTGAATTGAATTGTGGCTTTATTTGAATGAAGAGACAAAAGAGGTTACTGGGATCTTGCATCCATGCTCATTTTTGAGCAAACCCAAAATTCAGACTTATGATCCCTAGTTTTCACAGAATCACAGAGTAGTTCAGGTTGGAAAGGACCTCTGGATCATCTAGTCCAACTGCCTTGCTTAAGTCCAGCTTATTTTAAAGATCAGATACTTATCCCTTGATGTACACAATGACAGTTGAAAAAGTTCTTTTGAGATATGGTATGTAGAAGTACCCTTTAAAAACTGATGCTATCTAAAAATTTTACCTGCAATGTACACTATACATCTCTTTATTAACATGATTTTCTCGTGCATCCCCTAGGATAAAATCACTATTTAAATTTATTCATTTTTATACATATATAAAATCACATCTCCTCCCAGAAAAAGAAAAAAAAAAGTATAGTTATCAATTACAACTAATGAGAGTGTTTTTCTGAAGCTATAAGAATCAGAAAATATTTTAAATACCTTGCATGTAAGTATCAGTTTGTAATGTCTTAGTGACAGACATCGCAAAAAGCTTGTCACACTGTATGAAACTATTTCTTGGCCAGAAAGAAAATCATCCAAAGATTTTCTTTCCTTTATTCATCATTTTTGAGACTTCTGTCATTATGAGGTTTATATTATTCTTGTCCATTTGGCAGACTGTCAGGAAGGAGACGATACTATTAATAGCAAGAGCTACAACAAAAGATCAAAAGGGAACGAGTCCTTTAATAGACTGAGACTGCTATGTTTATAATTAGTTCAAAATATTTCAGAAGGCGAACTCATACCACTGAAGCACTGGATATTAGGTCTTTGAAAGGAATGTGGAAATCACCAAAGGAAGGAGAAAGTGTTGAAAAGGGGTGCTGGAAACAGAATGTTTCTTCTGAAATAGTGAACATCAGGTTATCAAAGTACACAGTATAAGATTTTATAAACATGAACTGTCAAGGATTCAAGCATCTGTACCCATTTACTGCTGTAAAGCATTAGAATTTATGCTTTGTAGGCACTGCAGTATGTAAGGAAAACAGCAGTCAGCAAAAGACATCCAAAAGAGAAAATTGAAAGGAGCAATATTTTCTGGTTTTTTGGTAGCTAAAATAAAGAGCAATCCATGAGTAAAAGATATCTGCAGATCTTCTGGACACTTCCTTCAAATATTAAATGCAATAAGAAGTGAAGGGTATATCTTGGGAGTTTTTGTTTTTCATTCAGCATTATCAGAAACTGCCAATCCACAGAAGAACAGAATTAACTAAAGACTTCATGATAGGCACCACTCTTTTAAGTCTTTCAGCATTTCCTGATGGGCTGGGCACCATAAAATGTCTAGCTTCTTTCCAGAATTTACTTGTTTGTTTGTTTGTTTGTTTTTTTTTTTTTTTTAAAATCTTTCCTCAAAAAGCAGTGACTTGGATTTGCCTTACAGCTGGAAATTGCAAGACAGTCAGGCTGAAAAAAGCACATTATGCTTAGAGCAATTATCTAGTGACTACAACCCTGTGGATGAGTTAGATATCTTTATGACTTACTCTATGCAGGAGGTCAGCCAAAATAATAATTCTGGTCCTTTTGTTATTAAGATCTACTGTTCTACTTTGTCTCTTTTGCCCTTTTATTGCTTTAAAATGAACTTGAAGCCTGATCTTAGAATCCCCATTTCCAAATGTTTCATAGTTACTGACCTGGAACTGACTCAGACTGCCTTCTAAAGGTGAAAGGCTCTACATGGTGTGCTGGTTTTAACCGTGGGCCTCACTGGTACAGCAGGGAAGCTCTAGCTCATTAGATCTTGGAACAGTATGTAGAAGCAACTGGAAGTGCTACAAAAGTTTACTTTCATTAGCTTTTGATATAATCTTCATTATACTTGCTCCCTGGAATTGGTGTTCAGTTCCTTAAAACCCCAGTGGCTTCATAACATTTAATTGTTATCTCTTCGTTTTATTCTGGCCTCTCCTCATGGCACGGGAAGCCAGTGCAGCAGCATCTTTCCATTCAGCCGTCTGCACTAGAACTGTTCTAAGTCGGACAAAGGGGCTAAATATTTTTTTCCTGCTCAGCTGCTGTGGAAAAAAATATAGGTTTGACATTCGACGTAATGGGGCACGTAATTGAATCCTAGGCCACCCTCTTTAGACCACTTCAGCAGAAATTGTGACCTCTAGAACAGCTGGGACCTGAGAAAATTCTTTACACCGTGCTGTTAGGGTACTGAGATTTTTCAGCTGAATTGGAGGCAAGGCCACAGTGAATGTAACAACTTTACCTAACATTCACATGGGCAAAAGTAAAAAGAGAAACTTGAATTACACACAACACAGTTTCAGTTAGTCTGAGTTCATGCAAAGTTGAAAAGCAGTGCTTTAGTTAGGCTTGTAAATTCCTAATGACTGAAACTGCCAAGATCCATCAGACAATGTTGTTATTTCATTATAGAGGTTCTTGCTTCAGATATATCCAGCTGCACTACGGTCATTCAGAATCCACAGCTTTCTGGTGTAAAACTAGCGTAGGACTGCATGCATACCCAGTATCATTTGTATTTTAGTTATTTTTTGTAAACCAGCGCGTGAGTTTGTGGTAACGGCTGATTTGGCTTTAAAAACAATTGCAGATTGTCTCGAGTTGATCCTTCTCTTTTAACTCTCCTCTCTCTTTGCCAGTACCATGAGCCCCTCTGTCGCCCAACTGGACCTTTAACCTCTGATTTAAAAACAAGAGTGGGGATTTCCTCTAAGGCAGCTGTCAACAGCTACATGTAAATCAGCCTGCCAGATTCGATGCCATTCCGGGAATACTTGAGCAGGCAGCTTTCCCTCCGAGGCAGATAAGGCATCTTCTTAGCAATGTGACTGAAGGACAAAAGGACAAGGCAAATGCGATAACTCCAAATGTAATCCACCATCAGTCTAAAACCTTTTAATAGTTGGAAGCTGCTAGTTTTCCTGGGGCAGTTTTGTCTCTTTTTCTAGTTGGCAATATCTGTTGATAAGGCAGACAGCTTTGCTATCATGATTTCAAACTAACCAAGAAACTTGTAATAAAAGGGAATGTTAAAATAGTTTGTTGGGTGTATTCGATTATGTGTGACCGTGGTTAGTGCATCATGATGTGTGTCCATTTTTTCTATCCCTGGAAGCAAGAAGAAGCAAATATTCCTTTCAGATGGATCACTGATTAACGTTCGTGGCTTTCAGCATTCACTGGCTTCAGGAGTTGTTTATTGAAAATATGTAGCTGAGACTCAAAGCCAACAACATTCCCCTAGGGTGCCCATTAGGCAGAAGGGCAGCACAGTTGTAAACAATCTATTTTGTAAAGTCAAAGAATTTGATAGAAAAAAACATCGAAGTAATATTTGGCAAATATCTCATATTTCACAATGTGTAGCTTGCAGGGAGAGAGAGAAAAGGGGACGACAAAAATTTAAAAATAGTTACTTAAGGGAAAAAATATCTCTCTAATAATAATTGAATAATTTTTTTTTTACAAAGTAAACACCTCATAAAAGCCCCTCTGTGCCAGTTGATGTGAGTGGGTTCCATAGGTTTGGATGGAGAACTAGCTACCAGGAAACAACAGGCCAAAGAGAAAAAAAGCGTGTACGGGGGACATAGTGTAAGAGATCTTCCTGATGAGTGATAAAACTCTGGACACGATTTTTTGTGCTGAACCCACAAGAACTGGTGAAGTCAGGACATGAAGAACCCGATGCATCCGTACAAGGTCACAGATGGGCACCCGCTGTGGCTCTGTGCGGTATGGCCAGTGGCTGCTGTACACAGATGAAGACTACAAGACTGATTACGTGCCTGGTGAACATCCAGGCACCCAAGGGCCTCTCCTAACACCTCCCTAGACGCCCCTGGCACATCACAGCCAGCCTCACCGCTTTAGGGGACCCCCCCACTGGGGATGGCCCTGCTGGGACTGCCCTCCCTGCTGCTTCTTCAGTCTGGTAGCTGTGGAGGAGCATGAGAGACTGCAAGTCAACTATGTAAGCATGCTGTGTTACCTGCTGTTAAGAGTAACAGCTTGATTCTATTATTAATATCAGCTTAATGAATAAAAGGTGTTCTAAGAAATATTGGCTGTGATCTGTGCTTCCTTTCCCTCCCAATCCCCTATTAGACAGGGGAATTTACAATCGATACGTGCTCAAAAGAAATACAGTGAGGAAGAAATGCAGCAATATTAGGGCATTTACAGGTGCTACAGGGTCCAATATCCAAATTGTGGGTCTGTAAAAATTAGGCAAGCAAAGATATTTGGAGAAGCAGATATGGATAGATGGCTGTACTTTATTTTTAAGAGCAATAGGCTCCCTGAAACGGGTATATTTCTTTCTTAAAATGTATAGCTGTAACCTGACACACGATCACATCTTTCACCTTCATCCTTTCTATATCATTGCTTTTGAAAATTCTGAGAGCAGAGAGCTTGGCTTTGTAAGTGTTTGCACAGACTATATCTAGATCCACAATGTAAAATAAGGCTGAATAATAAATTTAGAAAATAATACCACCTGATCAAAATAGATGAAATCTGGACATTTTAAACAGGAATGCGTGGACAGCCAGTCTCCATTTTGCATTCACTTTAAAGGCTTGAAATGGAATTTTATAGAATCCATGTTTCTTCTGTTTGTTCTATCACTCTTTGTCATATGTAGAGCTCATCAAAGAATGTTAAATACTCATTGATTAAGGAGAATAATTTGTGGTAAACATCTGTAGCTTTAGAAACACCTCTTTCTAAGAAACATAATTATATCATAGAGATATAACTTGGTTGTCTCTCTGTTTTTAAATACCTCAGCAACCAATTCTGATTTGGTGAAACACTTTTGTTTTATTTGTAGTATGACTGATTTGTTGTTGTTCCTCCATATTATGTTGCATTTAAGCAGAAGAATAATGCATGATATTTGTAAGAAACTTTACACATCTTTAAATTTATAATAATGTGTTAGCAAACTTTCAACACCTATAGTAATAATTGTTTTATTGGTTAGAGCTAAGTAAAATTAACATGAATCCACCTGCTTTACCTTAGCATTATTATTTGCTAAAATGTGCATGCAGCTTCCCTTTTACTTTCATGTTCTGTCTTCAAAGCTGTCTAACTAACTTTATTTCCTCTGTCCTCAAATAATAATAAACAAACAAAAACAACAAAACAACAAAACAACAAAAAAACCACCCACCTCTGGATGCAGTCAACTGAAAATGTTCTGTAAATTAATTGTCAAATTTATTAAACCCTCAGATAATGAGTTGAAGTTCAATTTTGGAATGAAATCCAACATCAGCGTAGTTTCTTATAGTTCGAAGTTTCAGTGCAAATTCCTGATACCTCAAAATTTAATGTACTGCATGTTATTAGTGTTCCGTCAATGTTGCATCTGAAATTTAGATACAGCTCTTAGAGTATTCATATTTAACCCGACTTCAGATTTTCACTCCAACAATGTGAATTAAAAAAGCAGCCTGTAGGGAATTCTCATGAGGAAAAGAACCAGCCAGCCAGTACTGGTGGTGAAGTCACTCAAGAAATACCACAAATTGGCGCAAGGAGGGACATAAGACTTTTATGTCCGAAATGTGTGCCAAATACGGTGTAGACTTGGTCTCAAACCACAATTTTCATCCCGGACCTGAGACTATGTTTTTGCAATCACGATGTGCAGATCTCAGTGCTACCGGGTAATCCTAGGCTCCCTCTGCTCCACCAGCCCAAAGGGCCAAGGCACAGGTTCAGACACTGGCACATATGTCTTGCTGTTTGTTCGCCTGCTCTTTTGCATGGTTTTTTGGTTCGTGCCAACTAGCACAATCCCAGGAAAATGCCTGGGCACCAGGAACTGTTCTCATAGAAAGTACAGATGAGGCAAGAGAAGCCCAGGAGGCTGCTATCTGTGACAAACACTTTCTAGAAGTGCCAAAAAACAAGCCCTGGAGCATTTTATCTGCTACCATAGACATTGCCCATGTGATACAAATTTGTTCCAGAACATCAGGGCATTTCCAGCAAATGCGTTTCTAAGAGCGCGTTGAACAGAGTTTATGCCAGATTGCTGATTTTATGTCAATTTTCTAACAGCTGAGAGAGGACACTCAGTACCTAATCCCATACAGGCTGCAAGAGAAAAATATCCTTTGAAAATGTTTGAAACGCAATCAACAGAGCCAGTTTGCACCAGTTAATATTCTGCCACATAAAAAGATCACTTCTTATCCAGTACCAAATATCGTAAAACCAGGGGGTTGTTTCCTTTTGTTTTATTTTGTAAACTTATAGCCTGAAAACTTTTTCTAAGTGAGTATTTCGCGTGTATAAATTCTGGGGTTCTTTTGGTTTCTTCCAGTCCTATTTTCCAGTTATATTATTAAATCATTTCAGTCAGCTGCAAAAATGTACACAACAGCAACCGCACTTGCAGTCCAAAGCAGAATTTTCCAGCAGGAAAGATGGATGAACTGTGGTAGTTATAATGCACTATACATTGTACAGTTAAAAAAAAAATAAATAAAAAAATGTGGTAAACCAGGGCACTAGGAACATTTTTATAAACTGATTTCTTCTAAAAATATAAGGCTATTCTAAGTGCATCAGTATTCAGAAAAACACTCCATGTCTTATATAGATGGATTTTCTATTTTTTTTCTCATTCCAATTTATCCTCAGATAAATAACCATGCATGAAGGTAGGATTCTTGAGGAGAGACTTCCCACCACTTCAAGCCACAGTCACTAATGTATTTATTCCCTAAATATATGTTTTATTAGAACATTCAAATAATAAACTAGAAACGAAACACTTTCTTTCAGCTGAGAAAAGCCTGCACTATTAAGCAAGAGAGACTGAACTCGAGATTTAGTGGCAAATTTCCCTCCTGTCCATCTGCATCTTCAAAATAAGCAGCCTTTCACCAAACTTGGAAACTTATCTGGGGTTAAGGCAGAAGGTTTCTTGAGGAAGAAAATACCAAGTAGGTGGGTTTTCATCTGATGACTTACCCAAGTGTTCAAGCTGATTCTTAAATAGACCGCTTACAGCTTACAATATACTTTCAAGGTAGCAATATGAAAAATAACTATGGGAAACATCACATCTTTTGAGTGATTCTCGTTTCATGAATTCATGAGTTCCAAGGCTATGACTAATAGCCAAATGTGAAAAGAATTCTTAGGTGACCGTGGCTGATAACTTTATGTTTAGAAGCTGGCAATGCTTCTCCTCAGTCTACTGATAAATAAGTTGAAATGTCAAAGAGAAAATGTACATCAGATTTATTATCATATTTATTATTTCAGAATATATTGATTCAGCTTTCAATATGTCTTTATCTAAACCAAAGTATTTTTGTTAGATTAAAACACATACTGCAACAATACTAATATATTAAATACAATATTCATGCCATGAAATTAACTTCATAAAAGATGACACAAGACACATGGGAATAATTAGAGGCTTTTATATGGGAAGAAATCACCACAGAAACTTCATTGTAAGGTGCAGTGAAGATGAGAAGTACTTGCCAAAACATTTGATCCTGTGAATGGTAGTTGGACAAACGTATGTGCCAATTTCTACAAGAATCTGTTTATTTCTGCTGCTGCTCCTGAATCAGTGGAGTAAGCATCTCAGGCCTCATCTCTGGTGCTTGTTGACACAAGTGTCAGTGTTCCGTGAAAAGGTACTGCTGATGTGAAATGTTTGTCTTTTCCTACTTTATTTTGACATTTCTACCAATCTGGTTTGTGCTTCATAATGCAATTAAAAATCTGAAATAACTATAAGAGATACATGACTGAGTGGCAACCACAACAAATTACTCTCCTTGCTTCATGTATTCTGAATATGCTTGCTTCCACCAGCTGGTAAAGAAAGCTGTGGTTAATTTACCCATCATTTACACCCTGTTCCAATGCACACTGAGGTCAGGTGAAAGACAAAAAAGATGATTTCTATTCTACCAACACAGTTAAGCTAACAGAAGACCCAATGTATTTACTGTTTTTATTCTTTCTTGAAGTACAAGCTCCTTGAATCAGGTGATTGTTTGGGAAAGATCAGTTTTAATGTTTTTAAAAAAATAATAAATCCCTCCATCCATGTAAAAGAAATAAAGGCTAGAATATTAGACAGATTAATGAAGGAAAGCCTAAGAACATTAATTTTAAACCAGCCTTTTGGGATTAGAAATTTTTGAACACTTGAAGTTGTAATTACCAAATGTATATATTTCATAAAACTGAATCCACACTTTTTGCCCCTTCTCAATTTCAATCAAATTTGTAGAGTCTGAGTCATTGTTATTTAAAGACTGATTTACTCGGTGACAACTGACTCAGTATTTCCTTTCCAATCAGCCGACTCAAACAGTTTTCTGTCTCGAAGACATTTAGCTTAATAATAATTAATAGTTCGTGAAGTGCAATGTTAAAGTAAACCTCCACTTCTAAATAAACACTAAGCGAGCTACCTTAGTAACAGATGTTAGAATGCTGCAGGTTTTTTGGCTCAGTGGAAACCATTGTTTCAGCACATAGAGTTTGTTTGAATTAAAAAAGATGCATTGCAATGATCTGTGAAAACCACTGTTGGTAGCCAAGTACCAAATATAATGGGAACTAGCAGGCATGTTGTTGGTGATTTAGCAGATCCGAAGGAGGATGACCAAAACCCCTCAAACAGAAAATTAAGGGATGTCTTACCTGGTTATTTTGGTAAGCATTGAAGACTTTTTATGCAAGCTTGATTCATTCAAGCATATAAACAGAGTCATTTACATTAACTGGCCAGCTTAGGACACCCAGGTATCCTCTGAGAGTAGAGCTGACAGTAACTGGTTGCCAGTAATATCAGGCTGGGAGGGCCAGCTGACCCAGAGGATCTCCACCTCTGCATTCCTGCAGGAGCTTTCCTGAGAGCTCACAGCTGCAAATTCTTCTACTACAGTGCGATGTGGTTTTCCTCCACAGAAGAGAATACCAGGCAATACATGTGTCCATGAATGGCAAAACCAATTTCACATCCTATTTCTTTTCTTTAAAATGTATCAAATTCCTGTTGATGTGTCTTCACAGAAGCCATCTGAATTATGGTATGGATCAATTTGGTTTACTAATTGTTCACTTCTAGGAAACCCACTAGAAGTTCATAATTTAAAAAGAATTATGAACTGTTAAATGATTGGTAGCTGTACTCAGGAAAAATGCAATTAGAGGCGTCATTAAAATTGTACAAGTCGAGGATACCCGCATCATATTTTTCCTGATGCTAAACATTGCTGTTCTACTGCAGATTAACTTGGCCAAATGGAATATAAATCACTTCACTGACTTATGTGTACTAACTTCAAACAAGTGGCTGTGGGGGAGGGGAGGACAGTGCTTCAGCTGTAATAAGCAATGTTTTATGTATTATTAAAATCAATAAAACCATATAGAAAAGCCAAAAAATACAAATCTCAAGTGGTGTCAAAGTTTAAAGTAGTATTTATGGATTAATATAAACATGGTGTTTATGTTTATCTTATTAAAGAATTCATTATTGTGAAATAGTGACACTCCATTACTGTTTTTTCCCTGTGTCCACTTACCATTGTAAGTTTTGCAGAGGCATTAAATTGTTAGAAACATTTCTATTGAGCTTTGCTAGAGAATTCCTAAGAAGTAAATTGGGTTAAGGAGCTCCAATTTTTAATTTGTGGTTCGTTGGTTGTTGTTTCGTTCCCCCCCCGCCCCCCTTGTTATCTTTAGCTATGTCTAACTTAAGTCTGTCATTTCTACCATCTACTTGATAACTTTTGAGTTAAGAATAACTATCTCCCAGTTAATTTCCATGGGAAAACTTCACCTTTGACAAACAACACCCTATCTTCATACTGCTATTAAAGCACTTTGATCAGGATTAATAGGCAGGTGTTGTTTTATCATCTCTGTTGGAACTTTTCTACTACTTTAACCACATAAAGTAACAACATTTTCTTTTAAATAGGAATTTGAATTGCGGTACTGCTGAAAGGTATGCTTTAATGATGTTGTTCTTCATATTCACTTTTCATTTGCAATAGAAGTTTACAAATCTACAATTACATACAATTGATTTATGAAATTATATTTAAGTGCAACCCTAATCACTCTATGTTAAGAGCTAATGTAAATTATTGTGAGGCTCAACCTGAAATAATCACGCATACCCCACACTTCTGAAATACATAGACAAAATGAAAATGCCTGAGGGGAAATTAAAATATTTAAAAGTAAAAACAACAAAACCACTTTTTAGAACAAAAGTAGAAATATTTTATTTAGAAAATTTTGAAATGAGACAATTTTAAAGTTTTTTTAATAGTTTAAATATTTATTTGAAAACAAAAAATATGATTAATTGAATGCAAATTCACAATTACATTTTCTACCTACAAAACACCTTTTGGTGAAAACCATTTTTATTTGAAAAAAAAAACACTTCTATCTACTAGTGACTGACTTTGTCATTTTCTGCTCTGTATTGATATGTTGTATTTTATAACCGATATTGTAAGTAAACAAGACAATGAACCTAAATTATGTAGCATACTTTCCATTTGGACACACTGGACCATTATTAGTTCATGTTTCTTGTGAATTCTGACCTTGTTGGAAAATATTAGAGGTGCTGTTGTCTCGGCGAGTGATGGAGGATTCAAACTTACTAGTAACACAGAGATAATACTTTTCCATCTTTATGTATCCAGGCAGCCTATGCTGACTTTGGCCCAGATAGTGATGCCCTGATAAGATTTTGAGAGAAGCAGTAAAACAGGTCAGAGCAGAGATAAAATGTGCATAATTACTAGTATGTTTGTTCAGTGGTAAAGAGTGGCTTCTACAGTTAATTAAGTAGAAATATATTTACCACATTTAAATGTTTGCTGTTCCCAATCTCTACACTCTTAGTGGAGTCACTGTAATATTAGTAGGACTTGGTAACTTGGATTGCTTAGTTTCTTCTGGTTTAATTTAATTTCATTCAATGGTGTCTTGTCATTGCATACTTTTCCCTCTGGATTTATTATGTTAGTAATTAATTATCTCTTTAAAAAATCCTGCAAATCTATACAGTTGTAAATATGACAAATGTGTCTTAACTGTGTTACTGATTTAATGTTCGTAACATCATAGTAATAAGAAATCATAGAAACACAACTACATAACATCCCCTTAAATATACAGCTGTGCTCTCAATACCTGTTGTTTGAAGAAAAAAAAATTAATGGATTTTAATGGGCTGACAAGCCATTAAAACTCGAGTGCATTTTGACCATTTTTTTCCTGGAAACTTTGTGGTCAGAGTTGTTAAAAACTAATAGATTTGATTAGGGATGGGCAAAACTAGCTGCTGTGATAAAATAACACAAAGAGCCACTGAAAACTAAAATGTGATAAAATAACACAAAGAGCCACTGAAAACTAAAATACAACATGACAAATCTGAAGAGCTACCTAATGGACAGATGTTGCTGTTGTTTGGGCTGATGCCTTGTAG
Source organism: Falco punctatus (assembly GCF_963210335.1). Taxonomy (NCBI): domain Eukaryota; kingdom Metazoa; phylum Chordata; class Aves; order Falconiformes; family Falconidae; genus Falco; species Falco punctatus. The sequence goes on from NC_137587.1 coordinate 5,264,126, forward strand.
ATGTATTTCGCATCTGGCATGCAACTGTATTTCCACCTTGCTTGTTTTTGAAATGTAAAAACAGGCATTGAATAATGATTAGGGTAGAGATGTGTGTGTGCTTGGCAAAGATTTCTACAACTGAAATATCTGGCCTGTAAAATGCAGATCTGCTTTGTATAGACAAGATGAATTTATTCCAATAAATTTTGGTTATTTGTAATCAGGAGCCACATGCTCAAAAGAGGGCTAGATTTCTTTCAATGTTCCTTAAACAAAGTTGGAATAATACTTCCTTATCAAATAAGACCATCCCTTCTGCACTAAACATATTTTGCATAATTATCTTTTATTGGTGAAACACAGATTCATATGTTCTGAGATTACATGACTTAACTGAATCACCAGACCTGTCACCATTTCCCAGAATAACCTATACATGTCTGCCTCTGCTGTATGTTTAAGAAAAGGTAGCTTCATATGCTAAATCTACTAGCTAACGCCTACCTTTTAAGACTGCATAAGAGATTTATTTTCCCTATTCATTTTTTTATGCACACTTCTATATGCACTTATTTTTGTAAGTTCTAAAGACACCAGCCTAATCTATTTTTGTACGATAACAAGGTAAAAAAAAAAAAAAAAAAAAAAAAAAAAAGATGCTTTATTTTGAAGAAGTTAAGAGATCCAGATGATGCCTTCATACTTTGAAGACAGACAGTGCTTCCTTCTAGGTTTAAGGAAAAGACATGCTTGATGGTCATGGGAACCAACAAGAACATTCTGAAATTTCACTACATCAGGAGATACCACACCAGATAATGACCCAGGGAAAGAAGCTGAGCAGATGAAATGTTTTATTTTTTGACGGTGAGTTAGTCAACCAAATTTCCCAAAGTAATCACATCTACTATACAAGTATAAATTACCAGGGAATAAGATGAAACCCAAGTATAACCACAGCCTGAAGCCTTGACCACAGAGGCTTCGCTGTGAATACTACAAAGCTAAGGGGAGAGAAAAATTATTTTTTCTAAGATTCTTACTATTTAAAAGCTGAGAGAACACAGAAAGGATGATTCTGTTGTCTCCTCTGTGTTCTTACTGATGTTTTCTTAAAATTGTGTGTAAACAAATAAATATTCTTTCATCTAATTGTTGTACCTCAAAAATCAGTAACACAGTGAAAATAATTATTCTGCCTAGCACGCTTCAAAGTCCTTTTTCCCCTCCACTTTCTTCGTCACCTTTAAAGCATTCAGTTACCATCTCATTCAATATGAGTAGCATTGTTGTTGTGATTCCACTGTTTTCAAAAATGTGTGAAATCACATAAGGGACAAAAAATAATGTCTGCGCACATGTCATTTCAGTTAATAAACCTTCAGTGGAAAGGCTGGGTGAGGGAGACTTATTTTTTCCATTTTTCCTCTGGATGCCTGTACTAATGATGGACAGAACTTCACAGAGTTAATTCTGCTTGTAGAAACCTGTAAACTGAGTCAGGATTCTGCTCTTCCGGCTAATCTTATTTACTCCCCACCCCGCACCTAAAACACTGGTAATGCATCTGTCAGCCATAAGAAGACCTTTGCGCAGTTTATATGTATAATTGTTTAGGTTTGTATTTTGGGATTTAAACATACAGTGAGATATCACATCAGTGAGACTATAATGGTGAGAAGAACTCAGGCTGTTTCTCCAAGGACTTCAGGACAGCAGAAAGAAATCATAATCATTATTCTTGCTTGAAGATTGGCTACACCTGGGCCTTCTGTGGTACTCTGCTCCTTTGCCTGACCTCATGAAAACCCACCTGTGACAGCAGGACTAAAGCAAAGCAGCACTGATGACCACACTGTAATGAGTACCTTGTACTGCAGCAGAGGCTGACCAGAGCATTTCTCTCTCCAGGTACAGCAAAAGGAGTGGACAGAAGCAAGAGGTAAGTACTGGTGTGCAGGAGGATCTAATGAAGTCTGTCTCTCAAGCTAGCTGAAGTAATTTGTTCCTGGAAGAGCAAATCTGCCGCTGCTCCTGTGTCAGTAAAAAAAGTCCATCAGTACCTGGAGGGGACTCCAGAAAAAAACTCTTTTTACCTCCGAGGCAGTGTGCCTGACCCATAACTTTGCCATCCTGTGCTGCTGTCTGCTCTCTCTGTGCTGATATTGACCTTGACTCTAAGCTTATGCACCCTGAAGCAGTATGGACAAGACTCAGTCTTATTCTTTTATTGCAGATATACTAACTCTTAAACTCTTATCTTCCCTCAGGATTTTTGATGACATCCCATTTGTAGGTGCAACTAAGGATTGTATTAAGGGCAGCAACATGAAAGGCACTGATGGAGGGGTGGGGAGAATTATGAAGATATTTTTTAACCAGATATATTAATTCCAGTTGAATATGTTGGTTCATTAATATCTTAAGTTCGTTTAACAATCCTCAGTTCTGAGATAAAACCAGACCTAAATTACAAGTTCATTCATGATGTACTTTACATTTAGTTTTCCTAGTAATTAAAACAATCATTTTTAAACTTCCTGTTTTCTGTTTCTTTTTTTTTTTTTTTTTTTTTTTTTTGGGGAATCACTTTCTGTGGAAGAACTTTAACTTCTGTTTGTGCTAATCAAGCTGGACCAAAGCAGAAGAACCAGGTGAAAAACAGAAACCAAACCCCTTCCTTCATTTCTTACAGTAACTTTAGAGAAAACCAGGAAGGTGGAGATTCTAGTAAATAGTCTTAGGAAAATAGCAAAGTTCTATTACAAACCTGCATGATACCAAGATTCTGAGATCTTAATTTCTAGAAGAAAAACTTGGATCTTTAGTTCATCAAGCAATATCTACAGTTTCAAAAAGCAGGATGTGTCTGTCAATCAGTGTGTGTGTCAGTGCTCTTAGAATTCTTAAATGTTTCTGGCCAGGAATTCTTTAGAAAAAGTTCAAAATTAATAAAAAAAAGATTGTGCTAATTCACTAAGGTCAGGCAGCTATCCCTTGGAAAGAACAGCACTTGGTGTTAAAAAGCAGATAAACAGTTAATATATTAAAAGCCACTTAATAGATTGTTCAGAGGTTTCAAACAGTAAAAAAACTGTCTGCATCTAGCCTGTAACTGGGATGACACTAAACAACCCTCCAGTCATCTAGAGACTTTGGCAATATCCTGAAGCATGTCTGCATGGCACCAGAATACTGTGTTGTCCACTCACTACCAAGCCTTTAATTGCCAAAAGAAATAGTGAAGCCATAGTAGAATTATGCTTCTATAATTAATGGAAGCTATTTCCATATAAATACACACCTAAAATATCTTAATGTTTTCCACATGATGATCAATGTTATGGTTTGTAATACAGAATTTGTCATGTAAAGAAAAGTTGGTATCAAATTAAGAAACATACGTAAAGCAAAATGGAAGATAAAACATATGCAAACAGATACTCAACCCCTTCCTCAGAATATAAACAACAAAATCCAAACAGACCCCAGCAGCATTCAAGAGTAAGGCGGTGGAATGCTTTCCAGGTGCTGCACCATTTGAAAGCCACTGTCGATATTAAATAGTAACAACTCCTGGCTGGAGTAACTTGCCAGTTTCTGGGCATACAAATGTGAAATTTGGATAAATGACAATATATAGTACTGTGCTAAGAAAGCCAAAGTAAACATCAGTTCAACAACGCCCCCAGAAAAAGGAGCAATAAATCTGTTTAAAACAAAGGACAAAAAAGTAAAAAGCTGGATGACAAGAGACAGGAGGGAATATGTGAGTAATAGCACCAAAGAGACAGAAACAGCTGCTGTAAGAAACGATAATAAAACACTTTATCAACTCAAAAAGATTCGAAGTGGAAAATTTATATTAGCTAAAGGATGTATTAGTAAAAAGCACAGAAAGACTACTAAGAGTTTACTGTGTCATCCATCTGTGTATTTGATTTTCTAAGCTTCCTCTTCTTTTTTATTTGAAGTTTCTTGTCTTCACTTTCAAAGCTGTGTTCAAAGCCAAACCTCCTCTTGTTTTTGACTTTTCATCTGTAGAGTAAATGACTCTGATATTTCCACAGTCTGTCTCTCTTGCATACACATGAGACAATTGGGGAAAAAAAAAATCCAAAACCTTTCTGCCCAGTCCTATCCTTTGCTCAAATATGGAGGAGCTCTGTGTAAGTGCTGTAACAAAAATAAATATCTCTTTTCCTTCCTTATTGCCCAGGGTGAGATCAAGCTATATGAACAATATTCTTGACAGACACTATATTATTGTTTCTTAAAGACCTCTGATGATGTGGTATTAACAACGTGCATGTGTAATCAATTTAATGTTTCATTTAATTTACTAATGTGTAGCACAGGTAGAGAATGAACTGTTAATTTTTGTTTACTCTATGTCCTTGAAAATTTTTATTAACTGCTCTTCTTGAAACAAATGAAAAAAAATAATTCAGTCTTTCAATATTGATTGAATATTGAAATGGCAGGTTAGCTAAGCTTCTGTTTCTGGTTGTGCCTCTGTATTAACTCAAGTTGGTGTATACATTTCTTGCAATGTAGTGCCTGGCAGTGGACATTATGGCAATGTTGAACTATGTGGGGTTTACTCCTACCTTTCTTCTTATTCAGGATTTCCCCCCCTATTCTCCTTTTTGTATATTCCAGTGTGAAGTCTACCTGCTTCATAACAGCAAGGACTATGTTGATTCTTCTTCAGTTCATAATCTAACAAATGGAAAAGCTTCTTCCTTTGTTTTATAGTTGGCTATTCCTCCCAAACCACTGTCTTGAATTTTATTTTTTTTCCCAACCATTTCAGTATATATAGATTGAATTCTAATCCCATTCTTTGTTGCTCTTACATTGCCTCACAGTTTCTTGTCTGCAGAGGCAAGAAACCTGGTTTCTATTTTGTCATTTAATTCTTCATTGAAAACAGTGAATACAACTGGACCCAGAACTGATCTCACAGCACCCCTATACACAACCACACTGGGACAAAACAGCTTTTTACCCCTGCCATGTCTGTCTTGTTGATTTAGTTGGAGAGTTACAATATAGGCACCGTACGGCTTGTCAACAATAAACTAATGTATTTAGATGGGTTTTTCTACACAGTAAGGCTCAAAATAAGAGCTCAGGGAAAAAAGACAAAAAACCTACCCAACAGTCTGCTTAATAAGATAGAAGGCTGATAATAAAGAAGGAGAATTACAGAATTTCAGTTCTGAATTCAAACATTAAATTAGAGAAAACAAACAACAAAAAAACAGATGTGTGAAGCAAGTGAATTCTGACACGTTGACAACAACATGGGTGCCAATTGGAATGTAATGAAAAAAGTAAAATGTGAAAGTTGGAAAGTTAATATTAACCAGTTTAAGTAAAATCTATGTGTCAAAATAAGAACTTCAGGCCCTTCACCTTTCTTGCGCAAATACTAATTCCACCTTGTTGCATATTTTTGAAAGCTACAAATTTTACCAAATATATGTAGGCAGATGTCTAAATGGCTGTGAAAAGAGATACCCCCTAGAAAAGAGGTATTAAAAGAAATGAATTAATAACAGCTGCTGAGATACGTCCGAGAGTTTTGCAATTCTTCTCTTTACCATTATTCAGAATAAGAGATGGAAATATTTAGACTGTGTGTTAAGAATAAATTTATAGGATCTGTTATAACAGCTGTAACTTTGGGCAGCTGGAGGAAGGAGTAAAATTGCCATTTTAAAGTTGTCTTTATTGTAATTCGGTTGCGTGTGTCAATAATACTATTACCAAGTTATCATTGATACTATATAGGTATGTTATCTACACATAGGTACAAACATACACAGAGGAATTTTGTTGGGAGCAGAGGAAAACTGGAGAAGGACAAAAGAAGAAGCAAGTCTGAATTGTTCCCTTCCTAGCTGGTCTTGCCAAGGGGCTGCATTTGTTCCTGCCATGAGCTTACAGCTCAAGAGAACGCCACGCTCTTTAACTCCTTGTGTCTCTTAAGTGAATACGTGACATTCCTCATTATAAGCACATGCCATCAGAGAAGAGTAGGACCTAAGACTGACAGTGAAAGGGATGATAAGAACTGTTTGACCTTCTCCTTCCAATAAATTTATAGCATTTTAAAAATGTTGGCTCATCCTTGGTGTGTTCAGCTCATTGAAATACACCCTTCATAGCGTGTTAGAAAGTTGAACCCAACTCTTCCCATTCTCTCTTGGCACTGTGCTGAAATGAGATCAGCATTTTTGTTGAGCATCTGCTGCTGCGATTACCTCTGCTTTGCTTAATAAGATCTCTTAATCGTAGTATTTTGGTTTTTTCAAGGTTCCTTATCAACAATAGGTTTTCATTCATTCACCAGCTTCAAAATACTTTCGTGGTCCATCCCTAGCACCTGGCCAGTTTGCTTTCTGTGGCTGTGCCTGGATTGCATTGCAGCTAGCTTCACCATCCAGCTGGAGTTAAATTAGTCATTGATGTAGCAGTGCAAATATGGCATTGCACGACTGGCAGGTTACTTCTGCAGCACGATGTTTTGAAGAGATTCAGCTTGCTTAAAAGTTTTCTTAAGAGTTTTCAGCATTATTCCTGATACCCTGCTGCTTAGAAGTCTCTGGGTCCTAACACCCGGTGTATTGATGCTGTTATTAATTTGCCACCTTCACAGTAGGATTTGATTATATTCTCCATACAATTTATAGAACTGCCTGTGAGCAAGATGCACTTCATTTTTCCTTTCCTGTGGTTTCCCAAAGGTGTATGCTATGTATGGAAACTGGTAAGTATTGGTTGGCGGGGGTTTTTTTTTGGGGGGTGGTGGTGGTTTTTTTTCTAAAACTGTTATGTCTTGTGGTCTGGACTTTCTTAATTTAATCATGTGTACTTTCTCTGAACACTGGTTTGAGCATTTCTCTGCACATTTCAACCATATTTGCTGTTTAATGACATTTCTTTGGAGCTAGATCTGTCTCTCAACAATCTCTCTTGAAGGCTTTAATCACGTGTCCCGCAAATGAGCCTGGCTCTAGTTAGCAAGTCTTTTATGATTCCAGTGCTGCATGCAGATGCCAGAGTTCTCAGCTGTGTAATGTTAGTATTGGTTTTGGATGTAAAAACATGTTATCATACTCCAGTTTCATTCATTTGTAGGTCATAATCCCCAGGCACCTTTATCTGCTGTTTCAGTGTTTCAGGCAGTGTTCTTAGTTACAGCATCTCACTCGGCTACTTATTCTTTTCCCCACTCAATGAGCTGTTTAAGGAATTTCATTTCATTTTCCTTTATCTTTACTTTTTAATGGTCACTTTTCCACACTGGATCAGTTTCTGCTTCACACTGCCAGGTTCCTATTTGGAAATGCAGTAGTCACGGTTTGTGTTCATGCTGACCATTATGTTTTCAGTCATGCTTTGCACGTGATTTTGGCTTTCACAGCCATAAACCAAACATTCAAGTTTCCCCAGACCTATCCTGTTTTTTGAGGCAGATTGTGGTTTCTCTATGTCCGTTTGACCTAGCAGGTCGGGAAACTCCTACCCAGAATACTGGACATTCAGAAGTCCTGCACTTGTAGCTGTCTGGTAAAAGCTGCAGGCTATGTACACTGTGCTGGAGGTAAATTCACACAGTAAATTCAGTATTCTTCATACTGTGTGTATTCTCTGGGTGCTTTCTGACACGTCCTGGATGTAGCAAATGTGCTTCTCCTGCCCACCTCCTTTCAATTAAAATTGTTTCAAATATTCTCCTCAATTATTCCATGTATCCTCCTCAATTATTCTGTGCATACTGAGCAAACCCTATGTAAAACAGAAGTGTTGGTACTGAATAACTCTATGGTAAATGCACACTTACTGATGTCTTGTAAAAAAAAAGTATCCTTTATTAAGACAAGTATTTGCAAAGGTATTACACTGAAACTGCATTCCAAACGCTTTTTGTTTTGCAACCTTTTCCAAAGTCCGTCCTTGTGCGAACTGGGTTTTCCCCATGGTGTGATGCATGTTATTGCTTGAGAGTCAGGAGGAGATCTTAGTTTTACTGGAGCATGTTTAAACCAGTTGTATGTCAAGCAGCTGCACCATATAAGCATAGATCTATTAAAATTCTTTTTAATCAGCAAACTGCATACAGATATATGTGTGCTAGTGGTTCAGAGAGCTTGTCAGTAATTTCAATCTGAGCAAAAAGAGAGCAAGGGAAACTAAAAAGCAGAACCTTGCAGTTGGCTGAGATCTATGAAATGAATTCCTTTTCAGGAAGTGTCAATCAAGTATTTAAAACACCCTGGCTCCTTAGGCACATCATCTTATTAAGTTTATTTGTAAGATGATGTTAGCTTTGAAGTGGCCCTTGTTATTCAAGGTGTTCCTGGCGCCTCTGGCTGTTTCTGCCAGGTCTGTCCCTTCACAGCCTGCCTCGGCACTCTAATACAAGTTAATCAATGAAATGCAAGATCTCCCAGGAACAAATGCCTAGGCAAGAAAACAATCTCTTGTTTTGGTTTGCCGTTACAAACTGTTGTACCCTACAATCAGTCCCCCACTGGGTGGTAGAAGCTTGGTTAAAATAAATTTCTCTAAGGTGTGAGTGTGATGCCCAGCAGAACACACAGCCATACTTTGAACTGCTGAGCTGCAGATAAGAGCTTCGCTGGGAGAAAATACATGTCTCAGCTTAGCCTGATTTCAAGATAGCAGCTCGGACATGCAGGATTAGATTTAAAGGGGAATTTTGCTCCAATTCTGGGCCCTGCTTAAATGGTTAGGTGGGAGGTAGGTATAAAACAGTTTTGTTCAAGGTCACTAGACTCGGTAGTTTTATTTTTTTCTTAAAACATCTGCAGCAATCACTCGGGTTCACTTTAATAGAAAGCATAAGTTTCCTCCAGACAGCATAATACCCAAGGATAAAAAAAAAGAAACAAAGAAAGAAAATAAATACTTTCCTTGGAACAGATGTTGTATTTTTTGTTTGTTTGTTTTATAGGACGGAATTCATACAAATACAAACAAAATTATTAGCGCTGAAGTCATCTCAGGCATTTGCTTTGACATACGCTTGTTTGCTGTATACGTTATGAAAGGATCTCATGACTGGATTTCAGGTAAGAATTTGGACTTGGCCCATGGGTTGCTTATCTTTAAGTACAGTTGTGCCAGCAATGTGAGCTCTGAGAAGAATATCAAGAAGAAAGAGAAAGATAGATTTGTTTTCGTCTTGGTAGAGTTTCATTTCATTGCAATGAGAAATTGCAGTTATATAAAACCTTTCATGTCTAAGAAACTTTTTTCTGGTTGACAAACTGTATGCATGTATGAATCATTTCACAGAACCAGAACTATTTTCACCCAACACTGAAATGAAATCAACATGGCAGGTGCTTCAACAGTATGGCACAATAATTTTGGAAAGAATGAAAGAGAGTGTTAAAATAAAGCTTTTCAAGGAGTGTGATCAGCCATTGAAATTAGAACAGGGAGATGCTTGACCTGTTTTTAGTTAAAGCTTTCCTTGTGAAGAAAGTCACACAGAAATAAACCAAATAATTTTGCTGAAAAGCATTCAATCTATATATTTTAAATCTTCCATCTTATCAGTCAAGCTGGTTCCTTTGGCACCTAAGACTAAAAGAGGTAACACATATAAAGAGGTAAAATTTATAAGCAGATAAAAACAAATGATTGTGAAGCACCCTGTCAGCTATTTGAAATGAGAAAGTTGCCAACAGCATTTTAAGAAGAGATACATCTCCTCAGGATTCCTGCATATAGTTCTCGTGGTCAAATACTATGGCATAAATTCTTGACAGCTTGATCAAAATAGATTGTACTTGGCATTTTCCATATCCGAAGCAAAAGAAATACCACGAGCAAGCCTTTTGGTTTGTCGTGCTTTTCATCATGGTGTTTATTAAGGAAGCAGAACGTTTTCCTTTGAGCCATGACTGGGACTCTCCTGCCCCCGGGGTCTATGTGCTGCACACAGGGCCACCAGTGGCCAGGCTCCCGCTGGAGCTGGTGACCCCAGCATGGAATCCTCTCAGGGGCTCAGCCCTGCTCCACGTTCATTAGCCATGTGTCTGCTACCGAGTGGATAAACAAACATATGCCGAGCAACCAATGGAGAAAATCTCTTTTGCAAACATTAATTTTCATGACACACTTGAGAGTTAAGCAAGTTTTTATTATACAGATTTCACATGCAGACAGCACCTGAGACATGAAGGTGAAATTAGGCTGCAAACAGAGCACTTGCCACTGAGAATGAAATCTAGGAATACTGTTGACTTACAATTCCCTGTTGTAGCTAGCAGGCAAATTTCTTTCTTAAAACTACTTAACACTGGGGTAACTTGATTTAAAAGTTTTCAGGACAATTCTATACCAATGAAAGCTACTAAAATGCTACCTTGTTAATTCCATTAAGCTTTAACTGCAGCAGATATCAAGCATAGGTCAGTTTAAAGGATCTTTATTTCTTTTAAATAATGTGTAGTATTATAATTGTGCATACCACAGCTCAATTAATAATAAATAACCCTTATGCTTAAAAGTCACGCTAATGATTTATGGAAGTACAAATTCTGCAAAGTAGAGAGTGAAGTGCTGCTCTGAAAAGTATGCTGAAAATGGGATCTTGATATTATTTTGGTTGAAGAAAAACATTTGCAGTATTTGCTCACCACCACCCCCATCCCCCTACCCGCCCCGCCCCACCCCCCCCATCCCCCTACCCGCCCCGCCCCGCCCCCCCCCCCCCCCCCCCCGTAGGTGCTTTGGGTTTTTTTTTTAGTAGCAGAAGAAAACAACAACAAAAGGTACCATTACTGGCAACTTCAGTCTTACTATTAAAAACTACCTGCCTGAAAATAGACCAGAAAGAGATTATATGGTCTGGTAACCCGAAGATGCCAATTGTTAATACATAATATCAAGAGAGATGATGCAATAATAGTTTCTGCTTTGCAATCAGATTAAATGTATTTGTGTTGTGTTTCAAACCCAGCTTCAGTTTTCATTGCTGAAACAGGAATGAGAATTGCAGCAGCTGTTTGAACTGCAAATCTAAAGAAAAAACTTTCATAGTTGACTACACAGCCAGCCAGATGTACGAGATGGGCTTCTTAGCAGTGTGGGGGAAAGTGAGTTTAGGCTCCAGGTGGAACACAGACAAGGGTCTGCAATTACAGTGGGACCAAGGTGCTTCAACTACAGAAGAGACAGGATCAACTGCTTGTAACATTGTAGCTGGATCTGCTAACATCTAGGATTGAGACAAGAGTATCCATAATATTTCTCAGATAGTGGGGACTGATCCCTCAGTCTGAAATCTTTGTTGACAATGAAAAGACTAATCAGAAGCAAAACTGTTGAGAAGCTATTACGAATGCACTTTGGCACTTTGAGGAGAAGCCTAACAAAGGGCTTCCTAGAAAAAGGTCATTATACATCAGTGTTTATATTTATTTAAATATATATTTATATGTATTTATTAAACATAAAGACTCAAGTGACCACTTTCCAAGGACAATTAAAGACTTTTTAATTCTTTTTTTTCTCTTAGGGTTGGGAAAAATCCTGTCCTTTTTATTCAATTCCCCTATGGTTTAGTGGCGACTCTTTTGCTACCATAACAGTATTTAGACAAAATGCTCTGCTCTTCCCTGGTCATTTATTTAGTTAAATCAATGTAATGTGTGACTCATGTTTTGACTGCACCTAACTGTGAAGTGTAAGTGTGCTGAAAACCATAGGTCTTGGTACTAGTTTGAGACATAAATGAAGTGGAATGAAAACAAAAGGAAATGACCCTCTCCCAGGTTCTGGGATTGGTCTTTACTGAGGCCCTGCATGCTTTCCAACTCTTTAGAACTTCATCCCAACGAGAAGAATGCAGTGCAACTGAAGACAGTCCAGCTGACCTATACCATACAGCAGATACTTGCCTTGCCTGAAAAGTGGGGAGCAAACGGAGGCTTGGCATAGCTGGTGTTAGAGTAGCCTCTTCTGTGACATTACTCCCCAATAGCTTTGGTTTATCTAGAGCATGTTCTTTAAATACAAGCAAACAAAGTCTCCTGGGACATGATGCGAGTCAGCCACACACAGCCTTTTCCAGGGACTGAAAAAGTCACCAAAACCTGTGATTTTATAAACCCAACCGTATTCTGTTAGATCTCCTGCTCACATTCACGTAAGTAGAATTCTGGGGTTTACACGAGCCCGTTAATTTTAAACAGTTGATCCATGCTTTTGATTCTCTTTCTTTAAAATTCGCAGGCAACCAGGCTGACGGTAACAGCGACAGAAACCACTGGTTTGTTAGGTATAATGCAGACAGGGGCAATGTAGGTTACTCATGGAGTGACACCAGCGTACTTCAGTTCTGTCCTCTGTTGTTTCAGGTACGTTTCACTGAAGGCCTCATAAAACTTCCCAAAACAGGCTGTCAGCAGACAGTTACACTTAACTCTGCAAACAAAATAGACACGTTAAAATCATGCTTAAGAAGATGCTGCATGATGGTAACTAGTATTTAATTCTGCACCTTTTTTTTCCCCCCCTTTTTAAACGATATGCAAAAATATAACTCAATTTTAAGTTTCTCTAAGGATTCAAATGTATATTAGAATTGCACATAACTGAGTTCTCCTGCTGGGTCTTGCCAAATCTTCCTGGAAGCAAACCCACTGATATCTAGCCAGCCAGTGCACGGTACTCTGGGCTGAGACATTACCCAGACTACTACTCAAGCCCAGAAAAAGAAATATTACATGAACAGTACCAGCACCTCTCAGGGATATGGAAAGAGCAAAGCCTTGCTGGCACTTACAGAAAGCTTGTGATTGGATTGCTTATTTCCAGGGGTAGTGTAAAATTTGGGCAGACATCATCCTACATGAAAACAAAGTTATTTCCTCCTTTGCAAGTGCCCTCATACTCAGACACTTCATTGTATGGGGTGATAACAGAAACCAACAAACTCCCTGAGATCAGGATTGTCCTGGCCACACACTGAAGAAGACTTTTTCTTATTTCACAGTTACAGCCACTTCTGAAACAAAGTGTAACAGTGTGGTGGCATAGGATAACATGCATCAAGTTTAAAAAGGACTTAAGCAAAAAAAAAACCAAAACCAAAAAAACTTAACCAACTGAAACTTCAGGCCATTCTAGCAATTAATCAATCTGCCTGCTAAGAAAAATGCTGTTAAGTATTTGTCCAACTCTCTTCACAGCCAGTCTGTCTTCATGACCCATGCACATTCATGCATTTGAGTTTTCACTCATCAAGATGCTCACAGCAATAGTGATCCACTACCACCGAAGTCAATGGAAAAAGGCTTTCACCGATTTCCATTGGATAAGGCCCAAACCACACACTTTAAGTTTTACACTCTACTCTTACACGTCAAGTGTTAAATACTTGCACATGGGAGTGGTTGCACCCAGACTGATTATATTAAGTCTGCATGGCACATTGCTGAAAACAGGACTACAAACATCTTAGAGCTCTGTTAGAAATGCCAGGAAACAGAAGGAATATGATGCAATTCATAAGACACCATCATCATTTAACAATACAGAAATATCAGAATGCCAGATACAGTTTTTGCAGTTCCTGAAAACTTGTAATCACCTTGTACAGTAAAAAATAAAACAAAAATAATTACTTTTATCAAAACAAAAAATATGCCTCTGTTTTTCTTTACCATGAGAAGGGAAAGAAAATGAACTTGTCAAATAAATTATATGCTATGAATCACTTGCTGATGATTAAACTAAGCCTTTTATAAAACACATTGTTCTATATGAAAAAATGGGGTTTTTTTCCTGTTTCTTCCCAGCTGCACGAAGGTCTTCCATTCAAAATTTCACTTTATTCTGCTAATTAATTACACAGGCTTTGTAGCTCTAACTTTAAAATGTTATTAGAAAGAGAACATGCTTTTGAATCAATATCAATCACATTGTTTTATTCTCTCAAGGGAAAAGAGGATGCTCAAAGGAAATTAATCCTATGTCTACACTAACTTCTTTCCATATAGAATGTGCTCCTGACCTTTGGGAAGTCTGCAGCATGGCTCATGTATATTTACTAGTCTTTCTATAACAAATTTTCAAAATAACTTCTGGGGGGGTTTTTTTGAGTGTTTTGTTTCAAGAAAGGTGGAGTGCAGAGCGATGTCCTTGCAGTCACAGGATTGATATGGTAAATTTGCAGTTCTTTGTCCCTGGCACAGAATTCTAGGTTACCCAAATTGATCCCAGCAAAATAAGGTGGGACAGGGTGGAGTTCTCTAGAATGTGATAAAGACCAAAGGGCAAACACTGTGATAAAGGGTAATGACCAACCCTTACGTTTCTGCCTCACTCTGTCCTCTCCATATTGCTGCCAACAAGAAAAAAAGAAGCTCAACAGGAAATCAGTTCGTAAACATGAGATTTCAGTATATCAAATAGAGAGGTTTCAAAGTGCACCAGTTGAGATTTCATCCTATATAGACCTCTGTATTGCTAATTTCCAAAATGTGATGTTTGTTATAATACTATTTTTCCAAAGACCACAAAAATCACTAAATCATATGAATTTTTTTCATTTTTCACTTTTCAGATATGGATCCTACCCTTGGGTCAGGGGAAAAGCAAGAAAAAATAGTCTGAATTTTAGCCAGCATGTCCACATACTGATTGTATTGATAAGCTGACATCATATTCTACTTTATCTACTATATCCTATTAAAATTATGTAGCAGACCTGCTAGACTGATTCATTGCAGCTGTTATAAAAAAAGATTTTTGGAAAATACTACAACACATACATTTCAAAATAAATATTGTTAGCCTTATGAAGAACTGCCTTGGAAAGGTGAAACAATTTGCCCCATATAAACAGTAAATCTCTGAGCAGTAAAATGACAGAGTCCAAGCCCAGTCCCAAAGTTCTGCCTCTCGCCCCAGTATTCCACAGGGAAACTTGCTGCTTCCAATTTTACTTTTGTTTTCGCTTTGGGTTTGGTTTTTTTCCTTTATTTCCACTACTAAATGTTATTTTCTATAGACCAAAAAACGTTCGATGGCAAGAAAAACAGTGTATCTCAAAGCAAAGCTTATCAAATTATTATAAAAATACTCTACATCATAGTACAGGAGTATTCTTTTGAACTTTTGAACTTCAGATTCTTCAAAGCATGGCTGCCCTGAATCTATCAAAGCAATGTGCACCACTGCTGTGGAGAGGATCTTATTCTTGATGCAGTTTATTTGGTATCTTTTTAAGAGAAGAAAGTCAGTCTTGTCTTACAGCAATCTTTGAAGCTCATTCTAATTAGAAGGACCTCTTCCATTATTTTACTGGTTTTATTCCCTCCATTCTTTTTTTATGGCTAAAACTATTCCAAGAAAATGGTCTTAGCAGTTGGCTGCTTAGCACTTCATCTGTGCCTGCTGCTTATTTTTCCCTTGAAGTCACATTCCTGTTTTAAAGGCACTGAGCTTGTCCCTGTAGCCATCGGTCCTTACGCAATAAAGCCATGCACCCCAGACACCAGATGCAATTAGATTGTCAATCAAGCAAGCAGGGGCAATGCCAGAAGTGGAACAATCATCTCTTCAGGCTCAATAACACAAGTCTTAATGCTTTAAGTCAAAAACTAGTATGAACAGTAAGTTTTTCCCTTGCTCCCATATCTTATAGCAACATCTATACTAATATTAATGTGGACACTAACACTGATATTAACGGTAACAACAGTATCATACAAATTCAGGTTAATTGTCAGTATATCTTGGAGATTCCTGATGTAGGTATCAGCCATCTTCTGTTTTCCCTGTTTCTTTAGGACATTCTTGTGTCCTTCAGAAAGCACCCAGAGGCAGCAGTGCAGCAGCAGCCCGCCTGCCCCAGTGCCCAAGGTTTAATACTGGCTGCTCAGCACCAGGGAGTTGGAGATGGCTGCAGACAGCTTGTGGGAGAACACGCCGAGAGCGCAGCTCCACACATTTCCTTCTCTGTCAAATACACCAGCACTAAAAAGCAAATTTATACAATAAATTAGGACTTAAAGTTATTATAGCTAATCCATTATGGAAACAAATCAAAACCGTTTAGTTTGTCTTAGATGTGTTCTGTGCTGCCAGGGGGACCCACTTGTGCCTTTAATTCACCAAACTACAGGTGTTTCACTTCTGCCCATATTAATATGGTCATTGGAAGGCTGTGGAAACTCAGTTTTGTGCTTGCTAGATACTCAGATGTGCTAATTTTGTTATATGAAATTTATTTATTTATATTGTTATTCACTTTGTGGTTGTTCCCATTCTTCAAGCTCTAGTCGTGCTACTCTGTTTCTTTCCCTTTACTTCCCATCAAACTGCAAATATGAATCCTAGAACTTCCTGGGCTGACATAATTTCCTTGTATTTTCCTGTGAGATATCTGGAGGTCAAGCACAAGCAGATCTGGGCTGAAGAGAGGGTCTTTGAAAAAGACTGGTGATATGAGCGCATATTTTATGTCAGTCACCAGAATCCCCACTGATGTTTGAAGCACCACCTTTGTGTTCAGAAAACACATTGCCTGATGAATAAATATTCAGAGAAAATATCACTACAGGTATGCCTTTTCCAGGGTTTTCTCCAGATATCAACCTCTGACAAAACAAACAAACAAACAAAAAAAAAAAAACAAAAAAAAACCCACACACAAACCAAAACACTAACCTAGAAGGAAATTTGCTCTAAAACTGTATCCATGCCTCAGGTAAGCAATAACATTGACGATCTTGACCAAAACATCTCTCTTGAAAGATTGTTCAAAATATTCTGCCCTTCCATATTTAACTCTTTCTTATAGTCAATACAAATGATAAATATTTCATTTGTTTTCCATTTTGTTGGTAGCTGGCCTTATTGTCAGTGTAGGTCAATGCAAAAAAAAAAAAAAAAAAAAAAAAAAAAAAAAAAAGCAATTGCAAAAAGATTTCCCTAAGCCCATCCAGCTCTCTCCCACTCTACCTCCAACCCCAAATTGATGCTCTCTTTTTTTGGAGCACGACCTGAGAAGCAGTGTTCCTTTCAGCTCTGTTCTGCATTCTCTTCACAGCCTTTTCACCTGCTGAAGACCTTCTTCAAAGCCGTTCTGTGCTGTATTGTACATCCAGTGGAGGCACAACATGGAAAAAGCCACGTACTTGAGTTAAATTACACAAAAATATCTTTTGTATTTTCTTATGCGTTTGCGTACTTACTTACCATGCTTCCTTTTGAACGAGATGCAGAGAGCAAGATTGTAATGATCTGGTCTGACACAGATTCAATTCACTAAAATTTCAAGGGCAGTTTTTCAATCTTAGATATCAGTTCCTTTCTGCTCTTCATGCACCTTTTAATAAAAGTTTTTCTATATTGTGTCCTTATGCTCAACGCAGTACTTTTCAAACTTCTGTAATAGAAGTTTTTAATCAACTTGTCGTGATTGATTTAATGGGAACATTTACTTGTAGTACTACACATGGTTCAAAAATCAAAGATAGCTTACAGACATCTGCTCTGTTCAGTATCGGAGATATATTCAATCTATAGATCATAGAAGAAGCCCTTGTACAGCACACAGCTAGTACCTCACAGCCAGCTTGAAAAATTATACAGCTGACCACTGCTCTGTCTCATTTACATATCCAGTAATTTGGACTCATTTAGCTTAAGTACTTTGCTGAACTGTAGTATTAAAATATCCCTACATCTCAACTTTATTAATTTCCAAACTTCAAGAATTCCAGAATTCTCTAAAGTGTCTAAGCAATGCATGTATCTCAGTGATGCATGTTAAAAACAAAACATCTGTATTGAATTCACTTTCTATGCTCCACACAGGTTTCTTATAAGAAATTGGCCTGAATCCAGCATATTTAAAAGTTTTTCTGCATTTGTGGGAAGACAACTGAGGCCAACAGTTCTGCTATTGCCACAGTGAAACTCTTCACCAGAGAGACGTTTTTCATCTGAACAGAAAACAGTGTTTTCTCCTGGACACATTGAAGACTACATATTGAATCTTTATTATTGTGCATAAACTAGGAACTAAGATATGTCATTGAGTGCATTGCTTTCCAGATAAATGCAATGCTGAGTTTTGGCTGTATAAAGACATCATGACTGGATACCCCACTCCCCTACTGCCCCCCGCCTCATATGCTGTCAGAAACAAAATGGTTCAGAAATCATTTTCCCCTGAGGGATTAGATTCTTGCATTAATTTTGCCACTGGCATAAATTCTCTCAGATTCAGAGGTATGTTCACTCTTTATTTCCAATATATTCAGAACACCTATAGCTTTCAGCAAGACACAAAAGCTAAATGAACTAGAAAGAATGGGAAGAAATTCTTTTGACTGTGTACTGTGAAACAAACAGTCATTGTTATAAAGACAGAAAATGTATGGTGGAGACAAAACAGGCAGTGAAGCCAGACCACCAGCTTTATACAATATTAGGAAAAAAAAAAAAAAAAAAAAAAAAAGTGTTTTATATGTTTTCATCATGCTAGCCATGATGTGAGTTTAGGGAAAGCTTTCACTGTGTTTCTTGACAGCCAAAATAATTTGAAAATAGCGCGATATGCTGGAATGCCAGGGCAGTGATGACATCCCCATGTTTAAAAGCAGCCCAAATGAACATCCCCACTTTCTGTTGCAATGAATTGTGTCTCGGTATGTTCAATATTATCAAATCTCCTTATGAGAATGTGTTGGAGTTTATAGTCTTGTTCTTTGATTTTCTCTTCATGTTTAGCTCACTTCAATTTTCTTTTGAGATTAAATGACATTGTGGCAGGATGTGGTCAAATGATAAGGTCAGAAAAAAAAGAGGTTGTGTTTGAGCACTGAGCAGTAAATCATTTGAAATTAGAACAAAGGCTGGTAGAACGTTCTCACTATCTTGTGAGATAAAGAATGAAGCCTGGTTATAAATAATTAATGCAAAGTAGAAGTTGAGACCTGTAATACCAGGAAGGTGCCACCTTAAATATATCTTTGGGCTTGTCAGATATAAGATATAAACAATTCAGCAAGTACTTGATCTGCTTGTATAATTACAATGATTACATATGCTGATAGGGTAATTGAATTTGCTAATGACAATTAGCCATTTGCACATACAATTATCTAATTAATGTGCACATTTTCAAATGAAAAATTGTGTCCTTCACAGGTTTTAAAAATTGTTTCCTGTATTGTGGAAATTGGGATTAGTGATAGTGGTGTGGTTTGCTTTGCTACCACACACTGATCAACAGTTTTGTGATCCAGAGTCTTTAATTGGATAAGCACCCTTTTCCACAAGTGCATAGCCCATGGACCTGGCTACAAAGAACATCGGTGTACAGCATGTTCTCCTGCAATGCTGTTGGTTAATTACTCCTAAGATGAACATTATTCATACTCAGATAACGGGATGGAGGAGAACATTCCAACTGCTCTTGCTGTGCTTCCACTCATGGTGATCTATTAACATTTTTCTGAATATCTACTTGATTTTGATCGGTTTAAACTCTGAAAATTCCCTGGTACAACACAGTTCAGGCAGGAGGCATTCTGCATCCAACAACACCACTGTGCCTTGCAATAGAGACAGCAGTAACGATGCATACCAGCTGTCCTGCAAAACTCCTTACCAGCCCCTTCAAGTCTGTCATTTTTTTTTCCATCTAGCTGATCACAAGATATCAGTCAAAAAACCAGAAAATTCATTAATGCAAACAGTTCCAAGGAACACAGAAGTTAGCAGAACTGTCAGTAGGTCAAATAACGACATTAGGTGAGATCATTGAATTTCAGTACCACATTTTCTATTGCAAACAATACTAATCACTTAAATACAGAGATCCCCAAACACTTTTCCAAAGCAGTAAAAATCATAAAATCATATCATATAAGACAGAAGCTTTCACTGTGATCATATCTGGCCTCCCAGATAATACATTACAGAAGATTTGACCAAGCTATTCTTATCAATTCCTAATGAAGCAGCAGAGACAAAACTGACTTCTTTCCTATTGCTCAGTAAGTCAGTGGCACATTTGCAAATGCAGCTCAGACTCTGGGCTTCCAGCACCATTCTTAGGCAAAGAACAAGTCCTTATGTGATAAGATAAATAAGAAATAAAAAGTATCGGACAAAAGATTTTGAGACCAAACTTTATTTCCAGGAATCTGTAGCTGTATTAACTCCAGCGATGAAAGCTACTTTTGGTGAAAAAAAAAAACAAACACAAACAAACAACCCCACACCAAAACACCACCACCACCACAAAAACAAACAAACAAACCAAAAACAAAACCACCAACAAAATAAATAATAAAAAAACAACCACAAGCAAACGAAACCAAAAGGAGGGAGCAAGAGAAAAGAAAAAAATGGCCATCGAGGAAAAGCAGCAATGTGATCTCTACACAAACTTCCCGCCCTGGGTGGAAAGGTGATCGAACATTAGAACAAGTTGCCCAAAGAGCTTGTGAGGTCTGCATGGTTGGAGATACTTAAAACCCAACAAGACACGATCCTAAGCAGCCTGCTGTAGCTGATCCTGCTTTGAGCAGGAGGTTGGACTAGATAACCTCCAGCAGCCCCTTCCCATCTCAGCTACTATGATTCTGCTACAAATGTTAAGCCACTGAAGGCACTGAGCAACAGATTTGGTGTGTTTCGAAGTTATCAGGAGAAAAAATCACCATCATTTCAGGGTGAATACATGCATCTTACTCAAAGAGGTGTCCTGAAATGAGTTATTCTTTCCCTCCCAAACCTGTTAATGACACAAGAGGCATAAAAGGCCACCAAGTTGTGTGGAATAATTTGCTTTAATACTGGGGATTCCTACTCTTGAATCTATGAAAACTCCACATTTTACTGCAACTTTAGATGTCTTGCCACTGTTTGTCTACCGTTGCATCCTGGTACATGGCATGTTCATCACTGTTGAATAAGGCTCTGTTGTCATTACTTAGTGAAAATAGCAGCTTAATCTGCAAATTATACACATAACTAATCATAAAAGGTCATCATATACAAGCGCTTATGATATAACGGATAATTCTTAGCTCAGTAGCCAGATAGTTCAAAATGTGTTTGATTTCTGTGCATGTGAAGGGCGGGAAAAATGGTCACAGAGACACAGGACAAGAACTTTAGTTTCTCTTTTTGTATCTGCCGTAACGTTTCTGCAGGTTAATGTAAACAAATCTATGTTACATACAGATCAGTAGTAATCTGAGATTATTAACATTGTCCTGTTTCAGAAAGGTGCTGGAGAACTTATGTTTGTAATGTACCCAAGAGCCTTAAAGGTAAAATGAACACATTGTATTGTTCTGGCGTCACAGTAGAGAAAGACATAAGGAAATTTTATTATTAGGGTTGTTATTTCACACTACTTGCAAATTTAAGTTGAATTCTGCCAACAGTTGTCCTTCCCTCTGTTCTCAGAAAAGACGCCAGGGAGGGCTCAAACTCGGTTCAGAAAACTGATGGGTATTCTGCCCCCACACACGACGCCAGGGATGACGGCACGCCCTCAGGTTTTGATACTTTATGGGTTTATTCTCTTGCTGGAGTAAATTCACACTTACTTCTCACCTCTCTGGAGCTCGTGCTGTTATCACATTGTGATAAAACACGGGGCAACCAAAATACAAAGTCTTATTCTATTGTGAAGCGAATGTTTCATTTTAAATATGCAGTTGAATTTTCACTGGATTCACTAGAAAGCGATTAGGAAAGGACAAAAGAAGGATTTTACACAAACAGCTCTGCCTGCAGGGGTTAGAAGTGACCTAAGCATATTGCATCAGCCCAGTAATTAGATGTGCGCATAATTCAGCAGCTTTTCTTCAAATCCCTTACCTAGATCATGCAGAGAATGGTTGTGAACATGGGTATCACATCTTGCAGGTGAACATCCTATTCACTACAAGGTAATGAGGCCTTGAACCCAAAGCATTCCTTTGGAACCTGATGTATGAACAAGGGCATGCTAGAGTTTCCTCAGTTTTTGTGAGTTTCTGCTATTTGTCTTGCAGAAAATGTATACACTCTAAAGTTATATCATATAGATTATTAGGTTTACAGGCTGATTTAAGGCTTTGAGCTCCTTTAGTTCTTGCTTTCTGGAATGTATTCTTGAAATTATAGCTCCCTAACACCAGAAACAATCTCATTTCACTGACAAAACTTTTATATATATATTTATATTCCCCCAGTTACAAACTATGGTTTGTGTTAAAAGATAATCAAGAAACATAATCTGGTTTTGTTACTGTAGTTATGGAACACATACTACATATGATAGGCCAAACTGAGAAACCTTTATTTATAAATGTGTTCTATTTTACTTGGAAAATGCCTCAAAAATGCTAGGGGGCTAAAAAAATTCTTTATACAGAGCAAGGCATCAGTTGGGTCTGTCAGCGGCTACCTGCAGCATTCCTGTTCTCATAAAGAGCAAACACCCCA
Source organism: Falco punctatus (assembly GCF_963210335.1). Lineage (NCBI taxonomy): Eukaryota > Metazoa > Chordata > Aves > Falconiformes > Falconidae > Falco > Falco punctatus. Next base: position 5,286,623 of record NC_137587.1, read on the forward strand.
AACCTTAGAAGACATGACAGCACCCCAGGTGCAGCTTCCTTTGCCAAATTACTCCGTTCAAATTGACAAACTACTTTAGGAAAGGATAGTAATTATCTTTAGAAACACTGCAACATGGGAGAAGCTTGATTTAATTTAATCAGTAGCACTGTAATTTAAGTTATGATGCATGCTTTAATTATTTAAAGCACAAACGCTCTTCTCAGAAAACTTTCATTAGGGATCCAGCCATTGGGAAAACCTCGTCATAGATGAGTTTTCTTGCCACAGTCACTGTGAATATTAGGGTGCTTTTTTTTTTCCCTGAGAATTTTAACTAATTCTGTTTTGCTAGTGATTAAGTCCAGCTATGTTAGGATTGTATGACTGATAGAATAATCATATACTTATAGCTAATTACGCATTAAATTTACAAATTCATACAATTATATCATTACAGTTTTTGCCACTACTTTTGGCCTAGTTCCTGATATTTACTCTATTATTCCTTCCTGTCCCAATCACAGAATTTCATATTAATACAGGGCTCCTATTTGCGAGACTGATTAAATCAGTTAATCATTTATCCCCACCGCCTGAAAAAAAAGGCACATTGCATAAATGGTTCATGTAAAACAATAAGAATAAAACTACCGCTAAAGAATATTGCTAAAAGCATGATTTTTGAAGTCATTCCTAAAACCAGGCGATTAGATAAGTAGGCTAACGGCAGCGCTAGATTAGTGATCATTACAGTGCTTCGCATTTACATAACACTCCTAAATATTTCATAATATATACATGACTAAATTAAACCTCAAATGCTTCCAAGAGACAAAGGCATAAATTATGCTCACCATGGAACTGTATGTTCTAAGACAGAGAAATGTTAAATCACCGAGTGAAGCTAATGTTTGAAATGATGGGGGGAAGGGGGAATCATGCCAATCATGCTCTTGAGCCTTAATCAAACTAGTAGCACTGCTAGAACAATACTCAAAAGATACAAATTAACAGCCAGGGTTGCACAAAATCAACCAGAAACATCTATTCATGGGACTATCTTTAATTTTAGGTCATCCTACGCCTGGTAAACAAACTCCCCTCTTGCCTCCCCGCAATGCAAATTATTACGAAAATAACCAGGCCTGAAGAAGAGTCCGTGCTTCAGATCCACTCAGCTGTGAATTTACAGAATCACTTTCCTGCTTTGGGGTTTCTTTGCTGTTGATTTTTAGTGAGTATCTGGAGTAGTTTTCATGTTAAAAGATATATTGCCATTATGGTTAACAAGGACCCTAAGCTATGCTGTGTTATATGAAAACAGTCTTGAGTTCTGATAAAATATATCAACTCAGAACATGAGCTACACTGCTAATCTCTGTGCACATCTGCAGCTTACGATACGGGTACATCTGTTTTTTACAGCAATAGGCCATAGTTTCATACACTTCAAGAAGATTTGAGCCCTCTTCACACGCTGTTGCTCCTTTGAGCAGAGAAGGTATCATCTTAATTACAACTACCTTCTCCTTCATCCCCACCCCTCCCAGAACCAAACAGATGGCAAAAATTGAGGTGGAATATTTTAGCACCAGTAGCTTTTTAACATATGAGTGATCCTATGGTTTTAGTTTAAAATTCCTCGTTAAAACTAGTGGACTGTCAGCTGTCCGGAATGCCTGGGTTTTAACAAGCTAATACAGCTTTAACAAGTGTATTTGGAAAAGTTTAGAGATCAACGCATGCAAAGCATCTTTGCTGCTCACTATTTGATCTCCTCTGCAGTCATTGAACATGACGTTTCTTCCTCAAGGCAATCAGTAAGACAATATTTAAAAGTCATTTCAAGATGCTGTCCCTTTGACTTGTTTCCGTTTGGATTTCACAGACAATCTCAGACACGATTCATATTCCATATAGGCTGATTATACTCAGGGAAAATTGTACCTATTGTAAGAAGCAGTCATAGTAAATAAACTTAATCTGGATCACAGACAATTTAATGTCCTTGCCTGATGTTAAGCCCCAGTGCTGGAATGACACTGCCTTGTATGTCTCATGAGATGTAAGGAATAAACTTCTAGCTACTAGCTTTATAGAAAAGGATACAACACCTCTACACGTAAGGCTTCAATAGTGGGGAGCTTGGAGGGGTTAGCTCAGGTGCCCCAGGTTACTGTCATCTTCAGAACTACCTTCCCTCTTTCAAAGCCTCCTATGGTTTGCACGTATGGAGCATTTGGTACAGTATTGCCAGAAAAAAAGGTTCTCCATTCGCAGCCGAGTAAGCAAAATGATCCGTTTCTATAAAAAGTGCAAGTCTCTTTGGATGAAAGACAGGTTTTAAGTATCCTCTTCAATTCTGTTTCTGAGTGCGGGATAAAGAGGGGACATTTTGATATTCCTCCTAGCACTTTTGTGCAATCAAACCCTCCTGCACTGCTTATTCTATCATCACCTTCTAATGACTGGAGATGTATAATCAGACCTCGTAAATGAGGCATGCCACTGCATCATCATCTATAATGAAAAGTATTCTTCCTTACAGCAAAGCAGGGTGCATCTGGCTTCTGTGGTTTAGCAGTAGCATCAATCCAGCCAGTTGTACATTCAGCCCTTGATGATGTACATTCCTGTCAAGCTACATTTCTTTTAAATCTGGGGCAAATGATGACTAAACTGAACTCCATACATCTACAAATCATTTCAAAAGGTGTAGAATGTTACGTTGGCCAGAGGAAGTGTCATCTGCAATGGGAGGCTGCGAAGTAAAGTTTATTTAGTGAGTGCATGATGATCGCACCGGCCAGGATATTACAATGTTGGCAGCAATTAGTAATTATGATACATAAGATTCAAAAGTAAAAGCAATTTGAACTGCACAGAGGAGGATAAAACCAGTTCATAAACAAACAGCTTTCCTAAAAATATTCTCATGTGAATGATGGCATGGCTTTTGTTGTCCTCTCATCCAAATACATCATTTTTGTTTTCATGAAGGACATTAAAAGTCACAGATTAATTAGTGGGTGCTAAAAATAAGAGCAGAGAGACCAGGATACAAAGAATGCATTTACATTCCTGAAGACAATTAGCCAAATGTTTTGGTTTAAAGCTGTCATCTAGAAATGTGAATCATTGCTAAAATCCTAGTAGTTCGGGGTTTTTTTTTACCTCTCTCTCCAAATATGCAAAAGTTATGTGTAATCAGATTCTCAAATGGTATATTTCTATGTCGTGTCACAAACAGAAGATTAGCTCTTAACATTTTATCAAAACTTTTCTCACTTTGGGTTCATGTCACACTAGTAGGGGATGATATCATCGGCTGTACTTTCTGCAGTCTAACAATTTGTGGCACATTGGATCTGCAAACATTTTGGGGACAGGCTTATAAAGGTGCCTACAGTCACCCCAGATGAGCTCATCCTTAAGTCCAAACTCATAACACTGGTGACATGAGCACACATGTTAACACAGGTTTCCGTCACCTCCAAGGAATGTCAGGAGGAAACTCAGGTCTGTGCTACCTGTAGTCCAAAGAGTTCAGCAGGTGATGTGCAGTGCAAATGAAAGCAGAACTCAGTGCCTTGCCCATATATACAACTGCAGAGTCCAGCACAGTAAAGCCCTACCACACTTAAGGTCATGTTGGGCAGAATCTGTGGGCCAGCTGAATTCCAGAACCAAGCTGTCACCTCCAGCTGAACCAAAGCTCTGCAAGCCTCCAGGAAGCATTATGCAGAGCTATTGCACAGAAAGCTGAAATAAGACTCAGTGGATGCAGATTGACCCTGTGTTATTTCAGCTTTTCTACCTCTTACCTTAGAAGCATGGTGCTCAAACGCATATACTTCTGATAGAGGAGTACTATATCAGAAGACTGAGGTGACCAGCACCTGTAGTTTTTACTGTCTTTTCCCCTAAAAAAGCTTGTGATCTTCATTCCTGCCTCATTGTCTCTAAAATACTAGGCATTTACATTTTCTCCGTTGTGGTTTTGTTCTTTCCCACCTTTGCAGCTTGGTGTCTTATTCTCACTTTTCCTGTCTGGTCGGAACATTTCTGATTCTTTAACATTGCATCTATTGCATTCATCCCCTCTCCCAGCTTCTCCTCCTTGCATTTATGAAATGAGTTTTCTGTGTTTATATGACAAAGTTCTTTGGATTTATAACCTCAAGTACAGTGAGGCAATACAGGAGAAGTTAAAAGACTGAAATGATACATAAATGACCCTGGAGGTTAACAATTTTAATGTCTGTAACGACCTGCCAGTTATATACTCTGTGCAGGCAATATGTGTAAGGAAGTATGTGAAGTATGTGAAAGGCTAAAAAGCTTTTCACAAAAGCCTGAAATAATAAAAAACTTATTTTACACATAGCTAAGATAATTTGAAACTCATCTTCTAGAAGAAAAAAAAAAAACAAAACCCAACAGTCAAAACACGCCCAGCAAAATTCAAATGGTTAACCTCTTTCCCCCAGATGTATACTGAAACCTTTGACTTTGTGTAGAAATGGCTTGGGAACCTATAGATAGTCACCCCCTGCATCTTATGTCACAGGATACGAGCATCCGACCAGGTGGCAGCAACTTCATCACCTGCCTGAACTCCAGCACCAGAGCACAGCTGGCTCTGCCCCAGGCAGGTGCAGGAGAGCAAAGTGTTTAATGTTTGTAATTTGCAGGCAAAACAGAGGCTCTAAAGGCTGTGCAAGGTCATAACAAACCTAATGTGAACCGATTTTAATTGAAAGTAAATAAATAATGTTGTTTATTTTCCCTGTGACTATTATTTTTAGTACCATGACATCTGGTCGGTTTCAAGCTCTTTGGACTCAACACCCAAGCCCTGACTCCTGTACACACTTGTGAGAGATACCACCAAGTGAAAGTTAAAATGAATAAATGAAAATTCACCAAATTAACAGCTCTGCAAAGCAACTTTCTCAAGGAAGGGGCTTATTATTGTATTACATTAACCAGTAATTTTTAATGAAACAAAATTTCAAATATAACTCAAATTATCTGTGTTTTTATTTACCTTTACATGGGTCATTTTCAGCTTATAAAACTACCTAAAATCCTTTAATCTGAAAACATTAGGCCATTTGAAAAAGGTTTAATTTTGCAAGAAGTTAAATGGAAGTAATACTTCAACATCTTATCCACTTTTTCTTATGTTTCAACCCACTTTTACAGAAGTCTTTTGAATGTATAAGACTGAATGTGCAACAGCTATTTTACTTCACATATAGGCTTACATCTAAATTATAACAAAAAAAATCTGTTATGTAGAATAAACTCCTATTATCAATCTCCCTATTGCCCAAAGAAAATACAAACATTGCATTATGCTGAACATATTCAGTCTGGTGTCAGTGGAACTGGGCTGGCAATATCACCTGCCAGCTCAGCAACAATTTATAAATTGCCAGAAAGAAAGTTTTGAAGCCTTTTGGAAAATGCTTTAAAAGTGCACATAATTTCAGTGAGTTGTTACGGGATTTACATTCTAAAAGTTCTCTTTCATCACAGATTATTTATCCATATTCTGAGAAGGTGTAGGAACCATGCAGTACCAGGTATATCACCTCAATTAGAATTGTCTTCAGTAGTTAAGCTTCATTCATTTTGAGATCCAAATGAAATACACATATCAAGAATAAAAAAAAAAATAATTAATAGAATCTGGGTTAGTGTTAATAAAAATAATGGCATTACACCAATGTATGTACCTTTAAATTTTATTCCTTTTGTGCTTCCAGTCATGCTTTCCTTTAATAACTTAAATGAGCAGAGATACAAATCTGCTGTGGTAAGCCTCACCAAGGTCTGTGCTTTGAGAGCCAGTACGCCAGAGCTCAAGTCCTAATTCACTTATTTTCTGTTTCCCCAAGTGCTATTTTTTACACAATTTCACATTCTTATAGCAGATTCTGGTACTATAAGCTATCAAATAAGACAGTTTCTGCATGGTGACAGTTAGGCCTTCTAGCCCGAGAAACAAAGAGGCATGGAGACCTAATGAAGTGTCTTGCTCTCTAATGAAGTGCCCTTTTGTCCACATGAAATGGTACAACATGGATGTAACTGGAGATTTGGATGTATCTTAGGTTTGCCAGTTAGAGGCTTAGAAACTAAACCTAAAAGCCCCCACCCATATTTTTCTTTCTTTGTTTGCTTCTTAATATAATTTAAATGAAATTGAGACATAAAACATATTATGCTTGCAGTGTTGGGGAGGGCACAGACAGTAGGGACACCAAGGGTCCAATAAAGATGCAGAAGAGAGGGCTCAGGGCAGACACATAATTTAATACTGGTTCCATTGTACATACTATTTCTAAACCGAGCAGTCAAAATAGCTGTAAATTAAATTATTGGGAGAGGAAAAAGGTTGTATAAGGATGAAAGAACTCTAGAAAACAAATACTGAAGAAATTGACACGTTCTGCAGACCTTTATTGAGTGGTTCTTTGTGAATATCAAGGTAAAAATATAATGTTTTTCAAGTCACTATTTTTGTTCATGTAGTGTGTCAGCTTCCTCCTTCTCTTTCCTTAATTTTCTTCTGTTTGTATACAACAGTGCTAAATCACCAATTTAAATGTGAGAGAATTCCAGACCACCCTCAAACCTGATTAAATGTATGATTCACCACAGCGCATTTTCTTAATGCACTTATACACAGTCAATTGTCTTCACTTACAATGCACCATTATATGATCTCAAAGGTCTTTTTCAACTTAAATGATTCTATGATTATCACATTAAACTTAGCAAGGAACATATGCTCTGTTTGCTCTTTGGATAAAGTGTGCAACACTGGCTTTGGTATGTTTTACCCCACATATCTATCTACCATGTTAGAATTTACCAAGCATAAAGTAGGCAATAAAGCAAGAAAAAAATGTATTTTTTTCTGATAGCCTTAGCTCTTGGAGGAACTGTGTGTAGACTGAATCCTATCATGTCAGTATGGAACTCCAGCATTATTTCAAATAAATCCATAAAACAACACTTGGATTTCTAATATAATTCAGAGAATCAACAAATATGGAGACTTTAAACTCCAGATCACCTGACTCAAATCCCACCTAGGCTGCTGGTGAGTCTAACAGCCCACATGTGCACCGTGAAGGTCATCTTTGCCCAGTCACAGGTAGATGTGGGACTCACTGCGTTGTCACATACACTGTGCTATAAAGGGGAAAATAAAACCTCCACTGTGAAAGCTAAGGTGTAAGTATGTGGGAAGCGAGCTAGTATTTAGTCCTCAGATGATTTCTGGAGGCTGCTACAAAGTTATACCACTGACGAATGAGTTTTCTCTTACTTCAGAAGAAAAAAAGCTTAGGAAAACCCATACCCAAGTTCATCTTTCCAGTATTTTCCCCTCCTACTAAATGCCTTAAAGCATAAGCCTATCCAAAATTAGTTCAACCAGTATTACTAAATAGTGTCTTTAAGTGGATTATAAAAATGCCAGACAAGTTGTATGCAAATAAATTCTAATGTCTACTTAAAAATTAATAAATAATAGAAAACCAGGCACCTACCTGCTACCACACTATGCTTAGATTTCAGTAAGCAAACAGTTGACTGTCATTAGAATCAAGGAGCTGCATAGCCACTAAATGTATGCAATTATTTGGCAATTCATTAGCACATATTAATGCAGTTAGAAGTGATTAATTCAACAGGTGTAGTCATTTTGTAGAGGTACAGCCTTTGAAAGCTTGACCTGCAGGCAGTGACACAGCAGACCTGATGAGCTGTATGTCCAGGGGAAAGGAGACCACTTGCGAACAGCCCAAGGGCATATGCCACACTGCAAGATTAAAAAAATTTCCAGAAAATAGTCAAATTAATCAGCAAAATCTTCTCTAAATTTCTGTGAGGCAAACACCCATTGATGGACTATTCCTTGTTTTGCTTTTAAGTAAATGCCAAATGTAAATATAATTGTATATTAGCTAGATCTCACGGGGGCAGTGAAAAGGCGAGGCAGAAGTTTGACCCAGTAACCAAAACCATGCTCCCTTGTGTCACTGTGTGCCTCGTGTAGATCGGAGCTGTGTGTCCAGGTCAGTTTACCTACAGGGTGAATGCATTAAAAATTAAGGTGTTCTTTTAACAAAATTATGCATTAATTAATTTTTTAAAATAATATATTTTGTTTAAAAAATAATTTAAAAATAGTACAAAGAATTGTGACAAAAATGCTTGAAAAGTCAACGAAGAAATAGTAGGGACAACAGAGACAATCATAGAAAATACTGGACATCTGTTCCGAGAGGAAAGGCTAACAAGCAAACCTTCCAGGTACGAAACACTGAGGGAGAAAGGATCAGAAACAAATAAATTTTAAAAAGCCTTGTAGTCTTTGATTTGTGTTGCACTGAAATTTGACCCATTGTCCCAAGACATCTCCCATCATGATGTACCTCAGCCATAAATCTGAGCTGCGTGTCCAAACAGGATAAAGTACACTGGGAATATAAATGTAAATGTTTGTTTCTTCCCAGGACTGGCATGCTTAGGTGGGCTTTGTGCACAAAGTATTTCAGGATTCTTCAGCTTTCTGAAATAAATAATGAGTTATTTTCTGTTTTATGCAAATAAGACTACTTTGTGGTTTCTCATCAATGCTTCAGAACAGGAAAGAACAAAACCAATCCAAATCTAAAATTTAGACAATTTGTATTGTAAACGTATTAGCCATTTTTAATGGGAAATACAAACTACACTGTCTTTATGCTCAAAAAAATGTCTTTAAAACAGTGTTCAAAACTGTAGAGAAAGTTATTTGTAGATACAAACTTCTATTTGCAAAATGAGTTGAAAATTAAACAATTGATTGTTCTCTTAAAATTTGATAATAAGATTTTTTCTTTTTTTCTTTTAAAATGTTTTTATTACAATGGAGAGTTACTTCAGCATGTTTCATTGCATAAAAGATCAGAAACCTTCTGAAAACAAATAGATGAGCTTTCTAAATGGCAGAGTTTGGCCAATTTGTACCTGGGGGTACTAATTATTTGGAGAAAAAAAACAAAAACCCAGCCTTGAAAAGATATTTTTGTCTCATTCCTGTCACTCTGAAGCGCTTTGTAATCTGAGTGGTTATTAATGTCTCATGTTAATCTTGGATGAATTAGGGAGCCAGGATCTTTCAGGCTGAAGTCAATTATGTATAAAAAGAGTCCATTATTTACAGCATCATTATGCCTCCAGTTCATCTATTACACAAATATATTCCTATCATCTGGAAATTACTCATCCTTATTAAGTAACATTTTGGGTAAATGAAAAGAAATGTGACTGAGGTGAATCACATCCCACTCAGCAGAATTAGATGGGAGTCCAGTTTGTTTCTGTTCTCCTGCTTTTGACGCTTTTTGAGAGGACACAATTTTCCATAATAGTAGTAGTGGCAAAATTGCTATATATGCATGACAGAAGTAATTTCAAACATTTGCTTTCATCTTGCAAAAGAAGAGGTTGTGTCCCCAAGAGCCTTATGAACCTGTTCTGTGATGTTAGTATGACTCTTCACAGCAAAATTTTAAAGCAGCAGCCTAAAATTGTTTTGCATGGTTTGGACAGCTATTCTGTTTATGTTTCCCCCCCTGCTTGAGCTGTGAAATAACAGGACATTGATCAAAACAGCATCATACAACTCACAAAAAGTTCCTGGCAAAATATCTTTATTTTAATACTCAGTATAATAAAGACAGGACTGCTGAGGAATTGCCTTCACCAAGCCTTCAACTTTCTTTCATTTTCCTAATGGAATTTTATGTTTCAATTTCTTAAATTTTAGTTTTATCACCTAACAACTGCAACTTCAATTCTCTGCGTTTATATGAAGTTACAGTGTGGAAATATGGTAAAAAAGCAGGAAGCAGACTTGTGCATGTTTTTAGACACTGATCATCTTGGAGGGGGTTGGGGAAAAACAAATTAGCAAATTATTTTCTTTGGTAATTCTTAACCTTAACATGGGTTTATCAAGCATCAGAATAACCTCTGCCAGGTCAAATGAGAAATCTGTTCTGGACAAAAGACAATCACACCCCTCAAAAGACTGGACAAATTTCACATATACTTTAGCATACAGTATTCACTGATGAAAATAAAATACGGCTTGTGTTTGTTCTTTGCTTTCTGTCTCAATTTTTTTTGCTCTGTTTAGTTTACTGAGTAGCTTCTTTGTACCCATGGCCAGACTCAGAGATTTCCCCAGCCTCGTATTCTTTGCTGCAGCCAATTCGGCGAAGTTGCAGTGTCTCCTCTGCTGTCTTCAATTCTGTGCCCCAAAAATAAAAACATAAAGATCTGCATTGGTCTGGCTTCAAGTAGAGCATGAGGGATAGACAATAAGTAAACAACCATTACAAATATAGAGACTTATCTTCTGGAGTCAGACCATCCCAGCATTCAAAACTCTTGCTCCGTTCTTGATCTAACTGTCCCTTAAAATATAAAAATTTATGAAATATGTTTTGTCTTAAGAATCTAATCTAGCTTCTTCTGAAAGGTTCATGATCTTTGTAAATTTTGTAGATTTATGATTTATCATGGTACAGTGCCAGCATTGTCTATCATTTATGGAAAAAAAAAATCCAGGATTCATCACTGCCACTTTTGATGGGCAGCTCCTTGCGCATAATGCCAGTCTTCGCTCTTTAAATAGAAAGAGTTAATTTCAGGGAACAAGAGGAATTATATTACAGGGTCTAAAGCCTGTATTTAATTTATGGTGAATTGTTCATGCAGAGAAATGGATTTTACAATGAAGTGAGAGATTCCAAACCTTTCAGCTGTTTAATAAACCATATAAATAGATGAGATGGGTTGGGATTGAACTTCTCAGCCCACCTGCCTTCTTGCACATATGGCTGAAATACTCTTGAGTAACAGAGAATAAAATAACCTCTTTCATATTCCCATAAACTAGGACACTCCTGTACAGGAATGATAGACAGGCCGATCAGCCAGGCAAATGAACACTGGTGGTGGCTGGGTATTTCAGGATACATGTCTTTGGTGCAAGTAAACTTTCCAGTTCAAGTAAAAAAATATCTGAAAGATGGGACATACAATCCACAATTTCATATTTATGGAATTTTATTCCTGATCCTGACCATAACTTTGTACGTTCCTGCTCCAGTATTTAACCTATATTTGGTTTTCCATGAATGAGAAAAAGATACCACGCTGACAAGTTTAGGAATGAAAAATGTGACTGCAATCATTGCAGCAAATGTTCCCACCATGTCAATGTGCTTCTCCTCTCCTCAACCCCCAAAAGCATGGTTTGTAAGATGAGAAAACAAAGTTTGGCCTTAGCCATTTCAGTTTCCAGCCTTTTTGCTGTGTGGGGAATGCAATTGCTTCAACTAGCAGCTGATTATAGTAAATCTTGTCCATTAGTAAACAGCCTTATTAAACCAAACACTCCTGAAGATGAAAGTGTAAACTCAGGTCCCCAAACTGTCATTTGAAAGGATTTATTAATTAATTTTCATACTTTTCTGGGCTGTTAAATTCTCTCCACAACCTTTTTAACTTTTTCTTTTACAGTATTAATCTTAAAAAATCAGACTCGCTAGAGAGTTTTGCAATGTAACAGGGTTTTTCTTTTGTTTTCCTAATTTTGTTCCTCTTGCCCAGGATTATTTACTCTAAACATTTTCAAGCTATCTGGGATTTTCAGCAGTATGACACTATTTGGAACTATCCTAGGTGATTGCCTACTGTGAACACTAAATATCAAAATTGTTACTATGGAATTATTGTCAGCAAGTATTCATGTTGGTTTTTTGCTAGCAGTACACTTGATGTTTTCGGATTTCTTCCACTCTCAAGCTAGGGAGTTAATATTGAGCATAAACTTGAAAAGGGAATTGCTGAAATCAGGGAGACTGTTGATATGGTAGTCACTGCTCTGTGTCCTTTCGATGGTCTTATAATGAAGCAGAAAATGGCCAGTTTCCAACAAGAAAAAATACTTCAGTTTGTACATTCAGAATGTGCTTAATTTTGTAAAGCACAGCAAATACTCAAGGAAAACGGCTTAAGTACATGTGAACATTAAAGCCTTTGGACTCTTCCCTTTGTCTCTTGCCATAGCACTGGCTGACCCGCACGAGGAGCTCAGACTGGGGCCAGCCCACCTGAGGAAAGAGCATGAGAATGTTTTGACTTTCATTCTCTCTCTCCTGCTCCCCCTTTTTTGTTACTGATTATACAAAACAGCATAAAAGGTCAGTCCTCCCTGGCACAATTACTCAGCTCTTTTGATACTGTTTTTCTCCTACCACCAATTAAAGAAAATCACAGGACCTTATAAAGATGTCAAAAATATGTAGCTCCCGTTGGCGGTTCTAGTACTTAGTATTACTTTTCATAAATAAGAGAACAGACTACTGCAAAAAAAAGAGGAAAAGTTGACTCAGTAACTAATAAGTCTTCTAGTTATATTATAAATTTCTATTGAGTCTAAAATATACACAATCTAATGTTTTTACAAATAAATAGATGATGTTAAAGTTAGGTGAATGCATCATTGCCGCTACCTGGGATGTAACACCACAAGAATGAGTTGGTGCTTCTGGTCTTCCCTGGCTCAGCTCAGAATGTATTACCAAATAGTTACTTTCTCCTTGAATAGCTGAAGTATCTTGACTTAAGACCATGAGGCAAACTCTTTATCTTATAAAGAGTTAAGTCTAATGTGATTGATATTTCTTCTTCCTGTGAAGGGTGTGGTCAATTCTCATTTTACCACAAATAAACCAGTTTGTAAACATAGAATGTGTTATGTATTCAATCGCAGATATCATCAGGTTCCCCAAATGAAAACTAGTTTCAACATCTATCCTAGAACATCATATTCAGGTTCATCTCAACTTCACCATGTAAGAAACTGAAATACTCCGCAATTAACCAGTTCATCACAACCTTCACTGTAAATGTCCCATCTGAAACCAAAGACAATGAACGTCTCTTAAATGTGCAATCCATACCACCCAGTGGAATAGGTGACTGAATAGCACTGTCCTTTCAGGGAACTATACAAAAGACTCACTGCCAACTAGAAGTGCCATTATTCTCCACTGAAACCACTGCAGATTAGAAAGCACTTGATAAAACTCTGCATAATGATTGTTAATCTTTACATGTTTGTCACATCACTTCCCTGAGAAAGAAAGATCTGATCCTGACTGACTTTGAATGCCCAGATAACGAGGAGTATATTGGGAACGTACTTGTTTGAAAAAATGGTTTAATTTGAGGTTGTTATTTCATCAGCTTGTGTTTTGGCATCAGAAGGATGTTCAGAGATGTGGTTTGTTGGGGTTTTCCTCTGGTTTGTTTAGTGTTTTTTTTTTCCCATTTAATCTTCCTCTACAGGGCAATAATTTTAATCCTTGATATGTGACATTTTAGAAGATTTAGTTCAAAAGATATAGATGTTCTTTGAGCTAAAGTCTCTCAAAGGCATTGGGCACCAAGATTCATTTATTCTGAAGAGAAAAAAATAACAAAAGCATAGTTTTGCTTTGTTGAGAAGGTGAAGAAACTCAGTTTGGAAGCTATTTAATTTTTGGCTAACAAGCAGCATGGTGAGTCCTTATGTTGGCTGGCTGTATGCCTTCCCTGTTCTTCTGTCCACAGGAATGGTGAGTGGAAACAGAATAATCACAGAATAAGAAAAAAAAAAATCAGAAAACTAACTGATGACTATCCAAGTTGCCAATAAAAGTAAAGTGGGTAAGGCTCATGAAATACTGAAGGTACTTTAAAAAAAGGAAAGATAATAAATTAAAAATGGACCCTACTTAATAACACAGTAGTCGTTTCCTTTGGCTGCTTTTTGAGACAGGGATACGAAATATGATTATGTTATAGTAGTAGTATATGTTGCCTGCACCATGATTCCTCAGGGATGTAGAGTAATTAAAAGTTGAAGTTCCGTAAATTGAAGGCTTGATTATATTTATTTGGGTTAGATGTTCTTTTACTCGGTTAAAGTACTCAAATAAAGTATCTACCTAAGCCACTGCCTTGGTGGAACTATTTAAATGTAAAAAAAAACATTAAAAAAAAGTTTTACATATTTCCATATGAAATTCACAATTATCAAACTAAGAATGAGCAGTAATCTCTGACTGAAACACAGTTCAGGTAGGATTTTATACTCTTTTAAATTTGCCATCTGGGTCACAGGAAACTCCCAGCACAAGCAACAAGGTGCAATGCAGAAGCAACCTTCAGGTAAGCAAGAATCAGTCAAAATTTATTATCTTGAAATAATAAAAAGTAGCTAAGCAAAAACTATCTAAGTTCTTGCATATGAGTCCAGCTCCTCACAGGTAAAAAGGAGGCAAAGTGTTTAAAAAAAAAAAAAAAAAAATTGCTTAGAATGGAGTGAATGTACTATTTTATATAAGTCGGTTCTCTTAAAACCGTTCTCCATTCTTCAGCAATAGATTTGTAGCTTTTAAGCCTTTCATAATCAGCTGAATGAAAACTGTTCCTCTCATCAGGCTCCAGCCTTCCAACACTAAAGATGTTTTTAAAGAGGCTCCAAATTTGTTTGATAAGAACTTCCACTCACAGTGCAAGATCATCCTTTCTATTCAAAGCTCCGATAACATACTAAACTAAGCACCACATAAGAGACATTGAGCACCTCCATCTCCTATTAACTTCAATCAGAAAGGAGGGCATTCATCAAACCAGTAGATCCAAGAAAATGTTCCTGCATAAAAGAAAAATGAATTTTCCAGCTCATTTAGTTCCAGGGGTATCACAATAGCTTTTCCTCCCATGGCTTGATTCCTAGTCAAATTATGCAGTGATTATTCTATTTTGGTTTCTGCATTGAATATGCAGTTTAATTGCTCAAAAAGAAACACTTTGCTATTGAATGTAGAAAAAAGAAAGAAGGGAGAATAATTTTTGGCTGAGTCTATCTTGCTGCTGTGAAGCTGTAGCCTATCATTTTCAATGTCCAGATTAGAAAAAAAAATAATCTGGTTCCTGCCTTGGTTGCCATCAGGAGACAATAAATGCATTTAAGAAATAAAACTTTTGCTTTTACTCCTTTGAGTAAATGCTTTCTGTCCGTAACATCTCAACTCTCTAGCAGTACTACGGTGTTACTAGAATGACATTTGTAGCCAGGGTGACTCAATCAGGTTAGTATACCATGTGTCCTGTGAATGGAAGGGTGGCAAAGCCCTGGACTAAACGACCATCCATCATTCCTGGCTAGCAAACAGAAATATTTCTATTTGTATGTGCCTAAAAGAATAAAACACAAGCAAAAGTTTAAATCAAGAGCCTTTAATAATACCCAAAGCAGGCTGCTGTGAGAGTGCCAGCTGAGTACTCGGGATGCCTTTAAACTGGATTCTACAAAATTTTGCTCATTGTGTTCAGAAATGGAGGAAACCATGGCCATGAATAGGTTTTCATACTTAATTCATCAACTGTGACCAAGAATGTAATTGTTTTATTATTGATTTTAACAGAATGAAGTAGAACACACCTTACTAAAACTTCCCAGGCTTTTACACTGGTCGATACAACACTGTATTTTCAATTATCCATAATATTAATTAAAAAGCACCAATGTCCTTTTTACTGTCTTACAGTAACTGCAAATAGCACTAGTGCTCACAGGGGTGATGATGTTGTATTTCAAGCTATTGCTTTGAAGTACCCTAGTACTTTTATATTTCAAGAGCAATAAACCCCTTCGTTTTATTTGGCACTTTATTTGACATTCTCAAGTTGACTCCAGTTTAAATTAAGACACTCAGATCTTCAACTAATCAACTGCTGCAGGTTAATGGAAGCCAACAGGGTTATAATATAAACCACATGGAGACGGTCTCTTTTCACTTAAAGTATGACTGACTACCCCGTGCTCCACTTCCTCCACTTGATCTTCATTGCATGTTGAGATAAATTCAAAGCTAATCCAATTTAATTTACTCCTCAATTACAAAACCTGGCTGGGGTTAACACAAAGCTGCCCAGAGAACTGTCTATTTTTAATCTGACTGTCCTTTCCATAAGTGCTATATTCTTTAGAACCTCAGAAGTGCTGGCTTCTAGGCCAACAATTCCCAAAGCCTTAGGGCAAAGTCCATTGTCAGACTTCAAACTATGTAATTTACTTTCACTGCCTGTTACAAAAAAGTACATGGATGTTCTGTAGTTGCATATACTAGTCGGGCAGCACAGTTTGGAAGCACTTTTTGAGGCTTAGAATTGTATATAGAAAATTACTGTCTTTTCAGCTGGTCCATGATACCTCTTCCAGAAGAAAAAGCTTCACAGAAAAGCAAGAGAACCAGGAAAGGAAACACTTATAAATCAAGCTGAAGGTAAAGAAATAATATGGAGAGAAAGTAAAAAGCATAAAAGATGATTAAAGTGTTACAGAACATGTCAAACTCAAAGGTAAAGTAGACGGTACATTAAAGACTTTAGGAAGCATACATGAATATGTCCTCTCACAAACTATTAAAACTGCAGTGTCCAATTCTGCATTTCTGAATTATGTATTTCTTTAACCACATGACTTGTTAAGTTATGCTAGAAGCCTGTTTAGTTTTAAAAATCTTTATACTTCTGGGTACATTTACCCTGTTTTTTCATGCCTCCAAATGAAGAGAAATAGTAATTCTGTAAAACTTTTTAGGATATTTTGTTCTGCAATCATCATTAACAACAAAAAAGAAGTTCTACAAAAATACATGAAAAAAAATTTCTCCAGATTTATGCTGGAGGAAACAACTAATTTGAAGTGTTGTGATTCTTAACAAGCAGCTTTATATTCTATTTCATTAAAGTAGATGCAACTGAGATTGGGGTTTTACCATTTGCCTCTTAATTGGAGTGAAAGTTGCACATACTGAGAAAGCTAAATTAATGTCAGAAACATGGTGTCAGGGCAGCTCTTAATGCACTGTTTTGAATGTTGTGGGGTTAATCTTAAACAAATAAGAGATAAAACCAACACAAAAATACATTCACTTTTTTTCTGACACACACAAAGGAAGAAAATATGTTTTGACTTCAAATCAGACATCTATTTTCCAGTTTTCACTTGCTCCAAGCTCTGGTTAACTATAGAGGTATGAAAACGTAAAAATCACCTATGGTATTAAGGTAGTTAAATTACCTTTCTTACTGTGAATAGTATTTGAGAAGTAGAGATTCTGAATTAATATTTTATTACTGTGAAGCAATTTTATAAATATATATTCAAGACAGAGTCGTTATTGACTTTATGGTTAACAGTAAGTGACCTTCATTTTTGCCATCATTCTTGAAGGAAAAGAAAGCTTTTAGAGATATTAGTGATGGAGGAAACATAGCAACTGTTTCTAGTACAAAGTTAAAATGAAGTAAAAAAAAGAACGTCCTCTTCATTTTCAGAAGTCCTCTGACTGATAGAAGCTTGGTCTATGAGGACTGCGTAGTGATGGTTTTGAAGTTATGTATGATAAATAGTGATATGTGCCCAACACTGACATCTGTGCACAAGTGACCAGTTAGGGATGGATGTTGAAGTCAGGACTATGCTGGGTAAATCAAACACAGATGGTGGCAACACAAACTTCCGTACAGACAATCCGTATGAGGAGGAATGAGGGCTGTCTGGGGTTTCCTAGAAACTAAGATGATTGTACAGTTACTTGTGTGCAGCGTGTTCCCTGATGCCTGAAAGCACCAGACATGCTGTACAAGTGCATCACAGCTGCTCTGTGCCTGTGCCATAAAACCACTCTCTTCACAACACACTGAATTTATCAGTTATGTGCTGTACCAGGGTCGCACACATGCACAAAAAACCTACCTGATACTTCCCCAGCTGTCAGGCATGCTGCACAGACACATGGTAGCTATGCAGATTAGGATTATTAATCACTGCTTCCAAGAACTAGTATCTTCTCTATATGTAACATGCTGTTAACCTACTCAGACTATCAGAAACTGGTCAGGGTTTCCAGGTTCTGGCATGATTGCTTTTTTGGATTTCCAAGTAATTGTCAGCAGTCTTCATTAATTTCCTGGACTGCCTTTTTAAATGGAAAAATGATCAGGAAAGAGGTTGAGAATAGCTCAGGAATCATCTTCCCAAGGTTAGAATGAAAGATCAGACAAGTGAAATAATTTTTTTCTTTATTTTTTTGCTAAGTCATTGCGACATCAAAAAAATGGACTGCTCGTGGTTGTAGAGAGTTGTATCCCCTGTGAAATAAACTGTCACCCAAGTGTCTTACATTATCCCCAAGCAGATTTTATTCATGATGAATCTGGCCTAAAATCGGAAGGCTGGGGGGGTGGGGAAGTTAAATGTATCTTCTTTCAGTTCACTGATGTGATGCCTGCCTATTCTTAGCAGTAGCTACTTCAGCATATTTAAAGTTGTTCAAATAACAATCGACATAGATTTAGGTTTGTTCAGGCAAATGTCTTTCTAGGACTTTTATTTATGAATTTCAGTTAGATGTGATAAAAATAAAGGGGCTTTTGAATATCTCTTAGGCACCAAAGTGCTGAAAAACAGCAACTATCAGAAAAATTAGACGTTTTAAATTGCTGATGTGTTCAACTCTCAAAGTAAATAGATACTTCAGACTTCTGATTGTGTCCTTCCAGGTGGGTATCCTTACAAGCATTGTCAATCCCATTGGAGAAGACCAGGTCTCTCCAGGCTTGCCCAATTCAGCTATGATCTTTTTAATTAAAATAAAATACTTGCAATCTGTTGTATGGGTGGCCCATGCAAATTAGATGATTCTGTAGTTGATAAAACAAAGCGCCTGACAGTCTTTTAATAAAAATATTAAATGTAAACTCTTTATAAGATAATGGCCAATAGACTCTGTGATATATTTAATAGGCATAATCACAGTGTAAATTTTCATTTTGTTATACTTGAAGAAAATGTTCTTTCTCCCTTAAGTGATGAGAGAGGGTGTATTATTTTGTTTTTTTGTTTTTGTTTTTGGGTTTTTTTTTTTATGGCCTGCAGATTAATGTTTCTGTGGCATGAAGATCATCATTAAACAATCTCATTATCTCTGAATGAAAAAGTAATGGTGCAGAAGCAGCAAATTTCTGCATACAGATGGTATATTAGCTTATATCCATTATAATGGTAATCGTTGGACTTATTTTATATAAGCTTTGATGCTGAACTTCCAAATACTGAATTATTTTTCCTTTCCTGTACTCAATACCCTTGGATTTCCTGCCAAAATTCCTCAGAGTTGACACAGAGATGTCAGGGTCTTATAGAAACTGTATCAGAAATAAAGACCTCTCAGAAAGAGAGCTCTGTAACTGACATAATCTGTAATGCTTCCAGGCTTCAGCATTCCTTGCTAACATTAATCAACAACACGTCGGAAGCCCCAGAACTACATATTGTCATTGTTCCTGTCCTGAAACAAAAAATCAGAAGTACAGAGGTTCAGTGAAGCACAGGGCTCCAAATGGATTTTATCCTATAATGAGCATTATGTAGCAATGGCAAACTTCAAAATTATTAACGAAAAACATGAAAATTCAGAATTTGGCGGCCATTCTCCTCTCCTTTAAGATCTTCATTTGATATTGCCAGTGGGAATTCTAGCACTAAACCCAATGATTTCTATTGGGGTGAGCATTGTTTTGATTAATAGTGTTGACTTTTTTTTTTTTCATTAACAATCAAAGGCTTGTTAGCTCCATGAAAATGTGTGAGTTAATAAATCAAATACAATGAGGAAAATCTTTTCCCCCTACACATAGAACCTTCTGGACAGGGAAGTCAGCCAACTGCTTTCCATCTCCTTTGCTCTGGACTTCATAGGGAAGTCTTTGCATTTCAGTTCCAAGAGGGTGATAGGAGTGGAGAAGTCACAAAAAAAAAAAATATGGTAAAATGTTCAAAACAAAATTTAATACCATCTTATCCAATGCACAACACAGCTCCCCTCCAAACAGCACCAAGAATCAAGCACTGGCTCTTCTGCAGCATGAAATAACCCAGTAGTTGAACAACATGCCTACTTGTGCAATAAGAAAACTACCGGCAGCTGTGTTGAGTTGGAAACTCCTCCGCAATTACAAAAGGAGCCTTGGGTAGCATATTCAGCTTTAGCTGTAGACCCCATAGACACCTAAAGTTAGGTGAAATGCATCACAGACTTAGTATTTTTGATACAACACTACATAGACATTAATTAATGCAGGAAATAAATAGTAACAAGAATGCATTAATACTTCTTGTATGAAAGCAAAGTTTCAGAACTGAAAGCATGTGCTCAGAAGAGTGTAAGAAGCCTTGAAAATCCTCAAATGACAAATAAATAATGACCTGCTAACAAGGTCTTCTGTATACATAAGAAATAATGATGACTCTTGCAGTTGGAAAGGACTGCTGCCTTAGGAAAAAACCCACAACATATACATGATGAAGTAATCAGTCATCTAACATAATTAGCAATTAAAACAAAAACACATGAAAACTAAAATTAAATATTTTTTCCTTCTTAATCAATTTAATAAAAGGCACCATTTACCCCTGGGGAAGGAGATATCAAAGTTGTTGCCCCAATCTGAATTCTGAAAATTCATTTTGAACCACAGGTAGGATTACTTTGCTTTTTCCTTTTCCTTTTTAATAAATGAAGAAGATGACAAGGACTTAAGCAGAGATTCCTTACAAGTGAAGTCAGAAGCAACCTCATCCAATTCTAATTAGGTCTGGTGTTGTGGGGTTTTTTTGAGTTTTTGAAATCTGTCTTAAACTTTTCTGAGATTCTCTAGCAAGAAATACCAACACGATGTATATCTTAGCTTCCACTGGATATGCTTTTTTTGGAAAGCCTAAGGAAAAACAAAAACTTGTTCAGCAGCAGAACGCACAAGGACTCTTGGAGCCAATTTTTTTTTTTATTTCCCAACCCCCCCATCCTCCAGGAATCCATGAAATTGAACTAACTTATGAGCAGACTCCTCTTACATCAGTTACAAAGTTTTTTAATACAAAGGTACGATATAAAACATTTTTTTTTAAATATATGTAATAACTGTATTTGTCACCAATAGTCTACTTACAGCCCCAAGACCTTAAACTTTGACAAGCATCATTTTGAGATTCTGAAATGTTTCTGTTTCTTGAGGTTACATTTATGGGTTTTATAATTACTGATAATTTTCTATTGCTACAAAATGGTCACATAAGATAAACAAAATGTTCATCACTGTAAGTGGTGGAGGCCATTCAAGTAGTATGTTGCAGTGTTACTGCTAAAATAGTTTGATAGTCTTTCCAAACTAGTTGCTTTTGGAAAGAACAGCTGCTTCATCTATACATGCTGGTCTGCAAGAACTTTGTCATGCCCATCAAACCTCTGGAGAAAGTGTCTGGACTGATTTTGTAATAGCAGGGGTAGTATATTAGGGTTCCTTCATGACAGATGGGTGAGAGACTGGTTCTACATGAGTAAACACTGACATTTCTCATGTAAGAAGAAAATTTATACAAGTTCTGCATATCACCACTATATATGTAAGTGGCAGACAGAACACCTAAAGTGGAAATGGTTACATTTTCTGTGTGAATTGAAGGCATTCAATTTACAGTGGATAACAAATTTGCATTCCACATGAATAATGGGTATTCCACCCTCTTAACAACAGGGGACAGTTTCAGTTGCATGCGAAGGCTCACTGAATGCATTGTGGCAATTAAAACAGATGGTTTAGGGATGGAAGGAAGTTACAGCTTTTTTTTTTTTTTTTTCTGCTTTTATTTTTTGGGGTTTTTTTTGGTTGGTTTTTTTTTTTTTTCAGAAAATGCAATATTCCTTTTATAATGTTTTTTTTTTTTTCCCCAGCTTTTGGAACCAAGGTGGGAAAAATAGAAAGATAAAGTCCATCATGTAAAAACACAGAAAAGCCTTTTACATGATTCCTGTTACTGTTTTCAAGATTTATGGTTCTAAATATAAGCTGGCTAATATTTTCCTTCTCAAATGGTAACTCCACAGCCTGCTTGGCATGGATACAATTATTCACAGCTGTATGCAAGATGTTGTTAAATGCAGAACAGCATCTCTAGGTGCCTCCTGCATACTGTCAACAAACAATATTCAGCTGATCCTTCTCTCTAAACAATTCCTCTAAATGACAAAAACCTGTTCAGAGATATTCAGATATTGCAGAAGAAACAACGTATCAAACTGGTGCCATTTTTACCAGAAATAAGGTGCTTCTATGTTCTAAGTCTCTTTGGTTCAATATTCCACTCTATCTTGTTCTTCAGATAGATTCAGGTGAGTGTAACCTAGACAGATTATGTATACTGCGATGTTTTTAATCATCCAGTTGCCTAGATTAAAAATAATATTTGGTTATTCAGCCAATTCCTGCCATGCTATTTCCTCTATCACCACTGGAAGATAATTCACAAAGGTCTCTTTCTACATGAACCCCTTGTAGAAAAATCCATGTTGTCCTCTAGATCTAAGGTTTTGTTTTATAAAAGAGAAATAAAAAATAAATAAATAAAAATTGAAAACTTAAATTAACTTGTATAGGTGTTTTGTTATGTTTAGTGGTCACTCCAGGTGTGTATTTCAACACTACTACTATCCCAATGTCTGTATCCTATTCAAATCTATTTTAGACTGAAGAATTAATTTAGAGGAACATCATAACTAGAATATTTTTCTAGTTCAGGACTCTGAATCCTCTGAAATTTTGTGTATCTAATCATTTCAAATCGGTATGTAGAAGTTATTTTTCCTCCTCTAAGGATATGGTAGGTTGATGAGGAAAATGAGGATTTTGAGATGTTATATGTGCTATTACATAAGACAGTATTTCTATGAATTACTGCACTAAAGCACTGACCTTAATGGAAGCTTAACCCAAGTAAACTTGGTATTGAATGAATTTCCTTCCAAACTGCAGGGCACCAGTTAAAAAAAATCCACAAAGCAATAACAAAACAAAACAAACCAACCAAACAAACAAAAAAACAACAACCAAGCCGTCTTGTCAGAAATCAATCCAAGGAGGTATGTGTAGCCTGTGGTGTGGGGTTTTTTTCTAAAGAACGACGCACACTCGTTGATGCCAACAAAAAAGGCAATAGTAAGTATCTCTTGTAAGAGCAAGCCTGTTGTTAGAATTAATGTTTTCTGTGGGTTTTGAGGAAATTCTTTATCAGGCAGAGAGCAGGGTAGGAAAGATGATTATTGGCAAACACCATAAAAGTCTAAAAACCATCATCTTTTGATTTGAGAGCTCAGAAGAAAATGTATTAAAAATGCTGAAAAGCTCTTTCTTTGAAGACAAAACTTGAACTGAAATACTATGAATTTCTAAATTCTGAAAAATTCTGAAAAACTATTAATTTCAGTGGTAAGATTTGTAACTACCTTTTTTGAAAGCAACCTTTTAAAGTCATACTTAAATGAAATTGTATTCCTGACTTTCTCAGTCCAAAACAGATGACTTCTTTGCAGTTGGTAGACTTTTTTTCTATATACTCTGAATATTTTTGGGTGGTGCATTTGCAGGTGTTAACACTGAAACTCTGGATTCTGTCTAGAAGTTGGGCTAACTTAGTAAATGCGGTTAATGTCATGAAATGAGGTATTTCATCTAGAAGTCACAAGGTTTAGCAGGATGCTTCCTTCTATAGCAATGGGTTATAACTATTCCCCAGACAACTGCTCATTTATACGCAAAGACGAGGTAACTGCTTCAAAAATATTATCTTGTCCTGAGGAAAAATGGTGAAACGACAGCAGTTTAGTTGAAGGGAGGAATTTCTGGTAAACATGGAGATATTTGGCCTCCAAGTTGCCTCAAGACATCCGTGAGGCCAAAAAAAAAGTTTGCTTTCAGAAGCTCAAGCTGTCACCATGCGTCAGCATGAAGCAACTTGTATTGTATTCAGTGAAGCATTTAAATGAAACAGTTAATTTCCTAAAAAGTATTTCTTAGGATTCAATATCTGTCATTGCACAACAGATCTGCTGTGACTGTAGCTGTGCCGGCATTGCTCTAACACACACATTGACACTGAAGATGTTTGACCGTTGGAGCATGGCCACTTTCACACGGCTATCTGAAGAGCTAAAACACTAGCTGTGGAGCTGGCAACTCATACTAATTTAAAATAGCTCTAATTTAAGTGACAACATATTAATCTGTGCCTTTGGACCCAGTTTTTAGAATGCCTGCGCTGTCAGCTAATTTCACAGGATCCCAGAATCCCAGACTGGTCATGGTTGGAGGGGACAGCGACCCCCGGCAAGCCCGCAGCCCCATCCCCCCCCGCAGGCTCTCCCCGCAGGCTGCACCATGGCCCCGCAGCAGGAGCCTCCCCAGCCGCTCTGGGCAGCCCGGCGCAGCGCCCCGCCACCCGCCAGGGACACACGTTCTCCCTCCTGCTCAGAGGGAACCGGCCGTGTGGCGGTTTGTGCCCGGTGCCCCTCGTCCCGTCGCTGGGCACCGCTGGGAAGAGCCTGGCCCCGTCCCCTGGGCACCCGCCCGGGGATACCTGCAGCCGTGGGTGACATCCCCTCTCAGCTGCTCCTCTCCAGGCTGAACAGCCCCCGCCCGCTCAGCCCTTCCTCCCCGGGGAGATGCTCCAGCCCCTCCCCACCTTCGCAGCCCCCCCGGCCCCTCCCCAGCAGCTCCCTGTCCCTCTGGAACTGGGGAGCCCAGCACTGGGCCCAGCGCTCCAGATGTGCCTCCCCAGGGCAGAGCAGAGGGGGAGGGACCCCCCCCTCCACCTGCTGGCCACGCGCCTCCTCGTGCCCCCCGGGGTCCCACTGGCCCCTTGGCCACCCGGGCACACGGCTGGCCCGTGGGCAACCGGCTGCCCCCCAGCACTGGCAGCCCCTCCCCCACAGAGCTGTCCCCCCCAGGGCAGGGCCCGGCACCGGCCCTGGCTGAGCTCCATGGGGTCCCCCTGCCCAGACCCCCAGCCCCGGGGTCCCGCTGAACAGCAGCGCAGCCGCTGGGCTACCGGCCGCTCCCCCCATCCTGTACATTTCAGAAGAATCCATCTCATAACTAGGCATCAGAATTAAAAACTGTTTTTAAAATGGTCACAGCTGAGAAAATTAGATTGGTATTTATACTTCAGTAATATTTCACTAAGTATACTGCATGTGCAAAAAAATCTTATCACAAATTTAAGAGTTTCTGAAAATTAGATATTTGAATCTGTTAAAATTTTTTAGATGATTGTGCAAATATAATTATCTCTTCACCACTCATTTTGAGTCCAATAGTTCTACATTTTATACCACAATATATAACACAGTTCATTCCTCACTAACTCCTCTAGTCTCGTGCTGGTCAGCACCTGCTTGCTAACTTATTATTATCCCCATTGCTAGACTTTCAATAAAAAAAGTGTTTGGAATTCATTGGCTTTTTTGGGGTTTTGTTTTAAGTATTTATTTTTTTATTATTTTTTCTTTTTAAGAAAAAAGAAATAACAGAGTATTTCTCAGTCAAGCACAAGAATATAAACATATAAGTGAATTTTATTTCTATTGCCATAAAAAAAAGATTTTAAATATGAAGCACCATTCTACAGATGGTGAAAGTCAGAACACAAATCACCGCAGCTGCGTGAAATGTTGTTCTCCACTTCTGTGGACTACACCTTCTTGAGTATATGCCAATTTAATAATACTACATTATTTTAAAGTCATTTAGCAGTCTCTAAAGAAGTGGGTACTATATATTATCCCTTTTAATACAATTTCTTTACTGGATACAGCTGGAGACTAAATTATTGTTCTACAATGGATGAATAGAATGGAAAATACCTTACAACATTTTTTTCCCTTAGTCTGTTACTGTAGAGGCAAAACGAAGCCTGAACTACCTGGTACATTTTTGATAGAAAATGAAGAGAACCAGAACAAAACCATGGCCCTCCCAGATTAAAAAAAAAAAAAAAAAGAAAAAGAAAAGAAAAGAAAAAAAAAGGAAAATTTTATTAAAATATCTACTAAAACAAGCAAAGCAGATCCAAAGGCCACTGAATTTGAAGGTAACTGTACAGGATATTAGTTTCATGTAATCTGTGTGAAGAAAAGAAAAGGTGAAACAAAAATATTTTCCATCACTAATTAAATATAAAACAACTCCAACATGTATAGCTCACAGTATTGCGGGAATGTAAAGTACAGTTTAGTAATTTTTTAACATATTCAGCAGAGCCACTCATATAAGAAAGACTTTCCAAAGTGGCTTCACAGAGCCTGTGTTGGCAAACTTTTATTTACAATAGTTGTTGAATAGTTTTTAGAGAGATTATTCATCCACCACAAATCCAAGATTGTAGTTATGGCCTGCAACAACTGCTGTACTTTGTAAACCAGCCAGAGTCAGATTTATTTGCACTTGTGGGTTGGTTACATGTGTTTCCACACATTTTGTATAAAGCAGTCCTATGACATAGATTTCACATTTTCCCCCAACGTGCAAATATGGTATACATCCAACCTCGGTGTTTTTAGATTAGGAAAGCTACCAATACCTTGAGAACAAAAATAGCATCTCTATAAAACTGCACACAATAAAGCTTTCTCCTCTGTAACAGTCTGCAGTGAAGTCAATTCTCATCTGTGCAGATTCATAAGAGTTTTAAAAAGTACGATATATGGAAAGTTAAGACAAAGTGCACTTCCAAAGTAAGAGCACTCAAGTATGTACTCAAGGTATGTGAGTCCCATCGCAATTGT
The DNA here is from genome assembly GCF_963210335.1 of Falco punctatus. NCBI lineage: Eukaryota > Metazoa > Chordata > Aves > Falconiformes > Falconidae > Falco > Falco punctatus. The sequence goes on from NC_137587.1 coordinate 5,313,421, forward strand.
GAGTTAATGTGTCGTCTTTCATTTTTATGTACTCTGCCACTGGTAGAAAATATAACATGGTGTATGCCTTGTTGAATATAATGAAACATTACTTCTTTACACACTAAATCATGTTTGAGTTTTTTACATAAAGAGACATGCCATCAGAGGCCGTGCATACATTGTCATTTAATGCACCAATAATGGTGAAATCACATTATTCCAATAACACACCTCATCCAAGGTTTTCAGAGCAGGTTCAGTATTATAATAAAAACAGTTAGCAACAGGAGGGTAGTAGATTGGTATGGGAATCATAACAAGGAATTGGTCCTTAAAACCAGCTAAGACAGAAGTTAGAGTAAATAAACAGGAGTGATAAAACTGTGATTTAGTGAAAATACTACTTTAACAAACCTGAAATATGCAATGAAACTATACGGATTGTCAAAACATTTTTTGGTAGACAAGTTTCCTAGCTGCAGTTTCAGCTTTTACAATGTAAACGCATTTTGATCTTAACCATGGTGTTGTTTCAAAGATTTACTTTCAGTCCTAAAATAGTCACCTTTTTGTCTAACTTTTATATAAAGGGAATTTTGAACTAGATTTTCCTACAGAATAGAAATTTAAATTTTGAACTAGGTTTTCCTACAGAATGGAAATTTAAATTTTGAACTAGGTTTTCCTACAGAATGGAAATTTAAATTTTGAACTAGGTTTTCCTACAGAATAGAAATTTAAATTCTAGTTGCTGTTGCTACCAGGATCACTATTATTTATTCTGCAGTAAAATCTGAAACTTGGTACAGTCTGAGACATCTAGTAAGCTCATCCTGAAAAGGTACAGTACAACTAAAAAATGCAGATCTGCTGCCGTTAAACATTTAATATCGAAACATAAACATGAGCCTCCAATTATATGCACTTATCCTGCCAGTGATCAGGTCTGGAATTTTTTTTTTTACTGTGACACTTTCTCAAGTATGACGATGATAGCAGATTTTCAGTTTTACTCGAGATGGGCTATCATTCTTGAGCCCACACTTTGGGTTCTGCCATCAGGAGTTACATCTCAGTGCAACGGCATGGCAGCTTTAACAAAGCAGAATAGCTGCATGTGGCCGAGTGTCTGAAACAGAAAACCAAATGAAAACCCTGGAGTCAGCACCTCACTGATTCACAGGGATATTTGTGCCACCCCCACCCCACACCCCCACCCCCATCCAGTGTTGAACAACATCCATGTGCCCAGTCTGGGAAAAACTTGAGACTTCAGAGAGTTCAGCAGCAGGGAACTGATGGCTGAACTACCATAGAGCCCTAGCAGCCTCCTGGGATCCAACAGGTAACGTTTTCTGGGACATTTAAAAGCCACAAATGTGTGGTTTAAGACTATCAAGCGCTTCCCTAAAGATTCATTACGCATGTATAGTTAACCACGCAGGAAAGCACTGGAGTGCTGTGACTCCCGTAATTCCCTCGGTTTTGTGCGGGAGCAGCCCTTGCTCCCCTCAGCCTGGGTTGTCACCGCTCTCCTGCTACTTCATGTCACCAGCCAGATCTGCTCAGACAAGGCACCAAGGAGGCTGAAGCTGAATCCAAACTCACAGGCCAGCTGAGGGAATAAATCTCCTAAATGAATGAACGTTTGCCAATATCTGACTTACACAAATCTACGCTGGATCTTTGAAGTCCTTTAGAATTAGTGTCCTGTGGGAGACAAGGCACATTTGCAAGTCCATTTGGTTTTGGTGTGGAAATATACAAATATCAGTGCATCAATTAGGTCAGGAAAAGGCACAGTTTGTAGACTAATCTGATGACAAAAATAAGCACTTTTTAATTTTAATCTGCAGACTCAGACTACCCAATGATAAAATATAATGCTTATCTAACCAGCACAGTGAGCCTGATGCTCATGTATCTGTCCAAAAATAGGAACACATGCCATTGACAGTTTATCTCAGTATCAGTTTGTAAGAACATTCAAATTAATAGCTAATGAAGAAATGCATGACCTACCCAGAGAGCTTTACTACACAAGATGGTTTTAAATAGAGAGAGAATTATGGCATTGCCCACTTGGGGATAACAAATTCAAAGAGGGGACACGGCTTGCAAGTAGGTGGATCGAGGAAAATGAAAACATAATAAACACTAAACATTAAAATATTTACACTTTGCATTTTACTGGAAGCTTAGACAAACCTCGCTCTGAGCTACAAGGGTAAAAGCCTTATTCAGATATATTTTTCATGAGCTTTTGAGATCTCTGTCATTTGATTACAGCTGAGCAGACACAGAAAAGAAATTGTCGGTGTCATACATTTCATTGGGATGTTTGAGATAAGATTTTTTTAAAAATATAATCTACTAAAAATTACTTTGCTACGTTTTTTATCCAAACCTCTTACTCAGTTGTTCTTGTTATATCTAATAACAGGCCAGAATGAATAGAGAAAATCCAGCACGTCAGAAAGAACTCTTGCAGCCCTTATTATATATTTGTGAGTTAATGAACTATTTCAGAAAGGAGGAAAATATTATACTGGTTAAATATTTAAGAGTCCCCTCTTAACTGACAGATTAAATGAATCATCTAAGTCCTCAGTGACTGAACATCTGCAATATTACTTTTGTTGCTGAAATCTGTTGCTCAAGCACAGTTAAACTCCCTCATGTTGTGGATTGGATTTAATGGTTCTTCACAAGATATCTCTGAGGTTCAGAACTGATGGTAGAACCAGGGCTTGCTAACTGAGGAAGAAGATTTAATTAAACATGGAACTGTTCTGAAGAAGTAACCAAACAATTCCGTCACTGTTTCAGAAAAGAATAAAAATTACACTGAAAAATAAATTTCTCACAAAACAGAATTTTCAGCTTATTACCAGATCTTTTCTAGTCTTCTTTTCCTCCAGAAACTTTCAGTTTAATAGGATAGTGTTTGCAAGACCAAAGGCACACGTTTTTACAACTTGTATACTGAAACTATCTAACAATAAAACAGTATTCAACAATCTCATGGCTTAGCTACAGAAACATTTATCTTCCATCTGACTGCACATGGAAATAATACAAAGTTTAGAAAAGAATCCAGACTTCCATAAATTTAGTATATAAAGATATCATTATGATTATGGATATACATAAAAAATGTTTAGAATAATAAACTATATTGATCAACTCAGTGACAAAGGTATCTGAAATAGCACACTATCCTCCTTTCCTTTCTGAGTACAAATAAGAAACACATTTGTGGATTGGATGACAAGATTTATTCATCTTCATTCCAGATTGTAATCCCTTATTCTGTGTTAGCCACTTCCGTTACTGTATCTTTTGTGATGTAATGCAGATGAACTTCCAATATACTTTGCAGTGACAAATATAATGATGAACCAGGTATCTAAGAAGTGATGTGCTCAAATTCTGACTGTATAGACAGTATTTATAGAAACTACATGATTAAGTGTATGTATCCAGAATGTAGCATTCTGGATTAACATATTTAACCTTGGTGTTACCAGCAGTAATTTTCCAAAACCTCACTATGCTAAGGGAGACAAGTTTGGCTACATTTCATGGAACATAAGACTACAAGTTGAAGAGTCTTTGAAAGCTGTTTCTAGACTACAATGCATTCACTGAATACTAGAAGGTCTAGTTTAATTTATTCAGCTCTCTAGAGTGGTTGAAATTGCTTTAAAGGCACAATATCTTACACATTGGCTAATTATTGCATTGGAAAGTAATCACTGAACTGATTACATATATATATATATGCATTTTAAATTATATACACACACCCACCTACCTATCTTCACCATTTGTAACCTGCACACTGTTGTTCTAGTGTAGAACTTTGGTGAATTTTAAATTACTGGGCATCACGACCCTCAAAATAAAAGCAATTATAAAAAAAAAAAAAGGGGGGGGGGGGGGGGGGGCTGGCAACAAGCAAAAAAACCCTCACCCTAGTAAAATTAGCCAAATAAAGCTTCAGGTGTAGAACATTTTCTCAGACTACTTCTCCAAAGTAGAACACCCTACATTGCCAGCAGGTCTCAGGAGCTTGCCTTCCTCTAGTGATCACAGCCAGAGGATTCCTCCTGTACACAGGCTCACAGTGATATACGCTATGTTGTGGAGCTTCCAAACACTGTTTAAGTTTGATCATGTAATTCTTCACTGGAGATTAAATCATATTTCTAAGTACAGGTGAAGAAAATACCCCTTGTTATGAGTGGTGTTCCTAGACCAAAATAAAGCAAAGAAATGGAAATTACAACTTATTTAGTATTGGGTCATCCCACTCCATTGACCTCTGAAGACCTAATCTACAAATCCAAGAGCAGCATTGTTCATGTGTTACCTGACTATTCAGTAGTCTCCATGAACCAGGCTGTTCATCAGAGAGATGATGTTAAATATTTCAGTTATTTCTCAACTATATTCCCAAACACTATGAGTTTATTGGAAATATATTATCCGTTCTAACACTTTAACTGAGGTTTTGAAATTGTTATGTGAAAACTTTGTATTCTTTTTGTTTACTTATTTTTACTCTTAAAAGAAAAATGTTTTCAGAGAAAAAAGTTGATAAATTTAATCTTAAACTACGTAACCAGAAGTAAACAGAAGTAAAATCAAATTCTGCTGTTAAAATCTTGGGATTTTTTAGGTAATATTATCACTTTTAATGCTTTGAATTTATAGCAGTTGTCAAGTTGCTGCAGCTCACACATTTTTCTACATTTTAATTCTGCACATATGTATACCTGTCAATTTTCTAGAACATTTCCTCTCTTCTGTTGCTACTTACGCAATGTTATTGTAAAAACAGTGTAGGAAAGCGATGGGACCACAGCAGTGCAGTAAACAGGCTGTCACTGGTAGTGACACTGAAATGATACAAAAGAGGAACTTTTAAGGAGGATTCTGAGTGGGTTTTTTCCCCAGTATGGATGATATGACATGGGTGAAAGGGTGAACAGGAGAATGAAACCAAGAAAACATCCAGTCTAGCAACAAAAAGCCCAGGCCATTCACCCTCCATGTGCGACGGCTTTCAACTCTGCTTTGGTGATCAAGCTTCCAACATGTTTCACCAAACGGGGTTATCACACATCTGATAGATCAGTAATTTCTGTGCTCAACAAGTTTTTGCAGTGAGGCTGTTCCTGAATATAAAGAATATATAAGTACTAGCACTTCTACAGACTTGGTGTTCTCTGCAAGAGGTATGTAATTCCAAGTACACCTGACTTTTTCCTTCTTTTATTCCACAGATTATAGCATTTCTACACAAATAATTTATTATCATGTATATGAGCTTCTGTGACTAATGTTTGAGCAAATCTTCATTACACATTGGTAGGTTATCTGACCAAAAGGTAACCTCATTAAACTCACAGAACCTTGTGACAATCAGAAAAAAAAAGAAAAAAAAAAGAAAAAATAAAAAAAAAGGTAAGCGCAGGAATCACTGAAATGGAGAAGGCTGAATCAGCTACTCAAAGATGGTCATCAAAGGAGACCAACAACGTCCCTAGTGTAAAACTCACCAAGATGCATCAATGAGAGAAACTTGAGCCAGATGGCCATGTGAACCAAAGGTGGATTATTGCCTAAATGTATACAGGATATATTATAAGATCCAGGAGGAAGAGAATTTTAGGGCTGTATAGAACTTACAGGATGTTTAGGGGTAGGACTGAGGGCGGGGTGGGAGGGGCGTCGAGGTGGATCAGGGAGGAACAAGTGTGGGAAAACAGAGGGAAAAGGGGATAAAGAAGGGCCAGTGGCATGTAAGCATCTCTGACTGATCCCTGGGCCTGATCACCGCAATCTGTCCTACTTTATTAAACTCTATTACTGATGATTTTCTACCTGAATGTCCTCTCTGCTCAGTGTGAGTATTTAGTGATGTGCTAGGGTATCAGCATCAGATCTCTTTCCACCTTTCCTTCATTTCTTGTTCTGCTAATGTTGGTTTTACAGTAAGGAAAATCAAGCCTAGTGCACAACAAAGCAGATAATAGTAATTTAAATGGTTGATAAATAGTATCCAATAATACATGTGTACAGACACTTAACTGCTAATCAATGTGCAAGACCATTAGCACGTTGCAGTGCCAGAAACAGGACCACCCAATGGGAAATTTGAGCAGGTTCCAATAAGAAATATTTAGTACTATTGGAAAATCACTGAAAAAAATATGATCAGCACCTGATACACTGTAAAGAACCGGCCCCAAAAGAAGACACACTTGGGACTCCCGATTAGCCACGTGGAGAATTTTCCCTTTCCCTCCTTCCTTCTGTCTTTCTATCTCCCTCTCTCCTCTCATCTTTGTTTTGTTCTTCCACAAACTTATCTTCACTCTTAGAGTTGCGGTATGCCACCAGCCATACAGATTCTCCTCATATATCTTTGTGAATATGAGCTTGTCTCAATATCCCTTGTGCAAAAAGCGGCCTGCATGCCAGCTGCCAGAGTGGCACTGTCATAATGAGGGGCGTGAAAGTCTGTGGACCAGCAGCTGGAGGAAACCAAAGTCTAAGAAACCAGCTACAGAAGACACCAGTGTTGTTTATGCATGTATACCGCACGTATTTGATTTACTCTTAATCCTGACCAGCTTGAGATAAAGAGCAGGACCGGGCCATCTGTGCCATGCTTTACATGAGTGATGTTTGTGCTCGTCTTCGTCTGGCTGGACCCGTGTGGCTGGCTGTAAGTCCTGTGCGTGTGTGCACCCAAGCGCATCTGTGCAAACCTGGGGGTCAGTGTGCACGTTTGGAGAGGAGCCTTTCAGTATTGCTGCTGGGTGGACCTGGAGACACAGAACTGAAGCAGCTTCCCACCTATGGGACTGAGGAGGCATCGGGGGGTCTTAGAGTCCACCAAAGTCAGTGAGAGCAGATGGGAGGGAAAAATTATTGTGTCCTGAAGTGTACTGGATCCAGCAATTTCTAACAGAATTTATATGTTTTAAAAATCATTGTTGTCTCCGTCATCCAGTTCCAATTTTCTTTGCCTATAAAATCCATAGTATGAAGTCTGGATAAATTATTAAAACAAACTTCCTTGGCATACGACAGATTAACAGTGTCATTGCCACAGTAAATGAAGCAAAAGACAAGTGACATAGAGTTCTGGTGTTAAAGGTATGATTGAAATGAATTTTGCATACTCCAGTAAGTTGATGAACTGATTACTTGGGTTTTAACCATGCATAGCTAAAACAATTTTTTGTTCAATTTCAACTTTCCAAGCCATTCGGCTCTCTTAATTTGCATAAACAGGCAAGAATACTGTACACATATGCTTCGTATGCTTCCCAAGCAAATCACTTTCAATTTCTCTTTCTTGGAAAGACTGTAAACCTGAGTGGAAATTATTGAGAATTATATAGCTGAGCTGGAATTAGTGAGACTCAAGTGATTTAGTCTGTAAAGGTGATTCAGGAGAGCTGAGCAGCTGCACAGGATGTTCAGTTTGGACCCGTGCAACACAAGCTCCATCATGAAACACTAAAAAACTGACCTGGTAGCATTCCTGACTTTACAGCTGTAATACTGTAACCGAATGAAAGCCTAATTGGAAGAAAACCTATTTAAAAGTCGAAGAGCAATGAAATCCAACAGTAATTTGAATAAAAATTCCTTTGAACAGTATGTTTTTCCCCCCTCTGAGGTGGCTTCTGTACAAGACAAAGCATCACACAGCCTGTCACAGGCCTGATACCGATACACGTTAGAGGCTTCAGTGCCTAAGTAATAGGCTCTGCTTTTTGGAGATGAAGCACAAGGCTCTTTTGTTTTTAAATAGGTGATTATAACAGGCAACAAAGTTCTACATCTTTCAGTCTTCAAGTTAGCAGAAGGCTAATTATATTTTATAATTAGACATTATTATATCTGATAGTTAATATAACTCTGTCTCCAAAATAATCAAATGATAATGAATCCAGTAAGAAAGCAGAAAGAACAAAACAACATGGGGTGTAGAACAATAGTTTCATGTGTAATAATAATCATAAAGATCTTCCTCTGGCCATAGTTTCTACACAAGCTAAACTAATTCCAGTCATCCTTTTAAAAAGTAATTAGAAGATTGAACAACATGTTATAGGTGCTAGTGCTAAATTGGTTAGAGCCTGGAAAATACATCACAACTGGCACGCTCCATTTGTCTCAGTTTCTATGCCTCAGATATTTGAAGTCCAGCTTCTTCTCAATGATTACAAGGATCCTTTGCTCACTGTCACTGCTGTACACCAGACTTACGCTGCTATGGGATGAACCCCAAATTTAGTTTTGGGTAAAATCAACTTTTTGTTGTTTACATTAATCTTCTCCCTGAAAGCTCATCATTCTTTCCTGCAAGATCTGTGCTATTTCTTGATCTCCGACCTGATACAGAATATAGCAAGATAAGCATCACTAATATTTCGGCAGTAAACAACTGAAGCAGGAAAAGCTGTCACTCAGAAAAAAAGTACCCTGACCCTTCTGAAGTCTCAAGACATTCAGGTGGGACCAAAGCTTGGTTCAGTTGCTGTTTCAAAAGCTCCCTAGCACGGTGCAATGAAGAAGTGACCTCTCCAAGACTGACACGATAGATGATGTCAGGAACTAGTGAAAATTTGACAATGGCAATTTATACCTTTTTTTTCTAGCTAGATTTTAACATGGAAGGACATAAATGAGCAACAGTGACTACAGATACACAGGAAGCTTATCCTGTTTATGAATTTCAAAAAGTTTCTTGATGCAATCAGTATCCACCCATCAGAGGCTCCAGCTCAGAATAGGAAACTGAAGGAGTCTGTGTTGACATTACAGAGTATTGGTTTTAGCTTTCATGCATTCTATTTTAGTCAAAAGGAAAATAGATATTTTTTTCCCCACATGCCTATTTGGTAGCTTGAAACTGTTTGTTCTTGAACAAGTTTTCATATGCAACATGCTAATCGCAGTGTACTGCCAAACTACTACTCCTAAGTTTGACTGCAATTTCCCCTGTTCTCTCCAGTGCTGTTTCACCCCAGAACCTTGGATAGCATTATTTTTCCTTTGTAACTTAACAGGCTGGAAAAACAGGACAGACTACGCAATGATTTACACATGGCTGTATAAAAATTTTTAACATTTATGTATCCCTCTAGTACTTCAGAATGCTTTACTAATATTATTTAACTGCTTTTCCACTCTCCTTAAAAAAATATATATCACATGTAGAATGTTTGGGACATTTTAACAAAGAAAATACTTTTTCTCCTTTTGTCTAAAGAAATTATACAATATTTCAAAATCATTTTAGTACCTCATGCTAGGCACTTATGAAAAGTTGTTTTAATAATGAGGTCTTAATAGAAAAAGGAACAGTCCCTTGATCTCAGGTGAACTGGAGATTTTTAACTGTGCAAATCTTCAAGCAAAAGCCAAAGCTTCACAATCCCCAAACCTAAGCTAGCTGTGAACACTGTAGATCATAAATCTTCAACAGCGTTTGTTATAAAAGTTGTCTGGGAAATCAGTTTAAATTTTGAGCAGTAGGAAAGTACTTCACCTCCTCTCTAGATATGCCATGCTCACTATAGGAAAGGATAATTTATAAAGAAAATTATCCCAAGAAAGATACACTTCAGCTATAAACAAAAGTATAGCCCTCTCTGGCTGGTAGTACTCTTTGTGTCCTAGGCTCATCCACAAAAGTTCAAGTAAGATTTGCTTGCTATGGCAACAACACACAAAGAAACCACCATCCAGTAGTGTCTTCAGGAAATACCTTTGCTCTTCTGTTCAAATTTTTATTATAGGCAAGTTTCACACTTTTATAGGACTTTTAGCAATTAGATTCTTACACCAGGCATCTGGAGAACTTTCTGCATACTGATAGGAATCAAAATATGGGAAGAACTGACAGACTGAGCAAAATAATCCCAGCTTTGTCAATGCTGGAGATATCATTAACATCAGTGGTTCCTGATTTTCTGGTTTGTGTTTGGTTGTTTATATCTGGAAACACCATTTCTTCTTTTGCTGCTGTCTTCTGATATTCCCTTGTTCCTTATTGATTTTAATTTCCTTCCACAGTCCTCCTTACCAGTTACCTTGCCTTACAGGAGAAAATACCACCCTTAAAATGTTTGGAAATAAAAAGGATGAGATTTAGTTAACAGAAGAAAGAAAGAAAAAAATGTTTCTATATCCCACTGATTAAAGTCTTTCTTTTAAGAGGAGAAGTGCTTTAATAAAAATTATGGGAGAGGAACAAAATATGTTAAAATTCTCAGATTACTACCTGAAGTATCTTTTAGATCAATACATATTATAATAACTTTTATTTCACATCTTTCTGTTTGAAGCAGTAGATGTAGTTCCCTGATTTTCCTCCATTATAGTGTGACCAATAAATATAAACCTAGTTATCAGCCTCAATTAAAAAAAAAACAAGCAACCACAAACAAAACCCAATAATAACAACAACAACAACCAAACAACCAAAAAGCCTTATTCAAAAATAGGAAAAAAATAGACAGGAAAAAATATTAATGGGAGTGAATATTTAGATTTTCAAGGCAAAGAAACAAGAGGAAAAGAGATATGAATGTACTATTTGTGACCTTGCCTAGATTAAATAAAAGGAAAATAATTTCAAAGTTAAACTGTGCTGAAGATAATTAATACAGAAATAAGTCTATCAAAAAAGAGCTTTTGCAATAAAACTACCAACTGGATTATGAAAATTCCGGGTAATTTGACTGAATAGGGAAAATGTGCATTAAAATACATGTACTGTTATTTCTTCCCATTAAAGGAAAGAATGCTATGTTAAGGTAAGCAGAATTTACAAAGATTTGACATAGCCGGGAGGAATACTGCATTCTTCCTAAAGTTTTTCCAGAGATTTTTTAGGACAAAATGATTCCTAATTTTTTAGGACAAAACGGGGTGTGGGTGATACTTTAGAATTTGGGGGAACCAGTAAGGGACAGTAAAATAGTCATCATATGTTGGTCCTGTTTAAATCAACTTAGTGAATTAAAAGATTTTGCTGCAAATTGGTATAATCCTGATTCTGAGGCATAAGGAAGCATCTACTTACTACTCAGGAAAGTGGCAATTTCCCAGCTTTATTCTTCTCAGGAAATGCATTACCCTATTTTTTAAATACACTGGGGTTTTATTTACATATATTTATTACATTAAAAAAAAAAAAAATCCTAGGCTGTAAATCAAACGCTTGAAAATTAGAAAATGTCAAATATGTACACATATTTCTCCAGCTTCAGCATCCACTTTACAGACTGGACAAAGGGCAGGCCCAGGAAAAATCAGGGCACATGCTTCTGAAACTAGTATGTACCATGATGGTATGCAGGGAGATGAGAACTACTGTTATATTATGAATCTACTTATTCCTGTGATTTCATTCCTTGAGTTTTAGATGTTATAAGCATTTTCACGTAATATATTTATACAATATTTAAGTACTATTTGCAGAGAAGTAATGTATAAAACAATAGTTACAAAACAGGTTTTCTTCTTAAAAAAACTCTCATTAAATCAGGGTTTTATCTCTGAAGCTTTACTGGTTTCTGGTGGGAAGACTGAGATCTCCAACTGTACCAGTAAGGACAGAGCTTGCAGGTGTTTAGTTTGTGTATTGTCACAGTTTTCCCTCCTGCTCAAAGAATTACCAGTGTTTCCACAGAACACTTTACTGTCCCTTTCATGGCGGTGTAAACCAAACCCTTTTAATATTGATGCTGGGTTTAGTTTTGCCTCTTATCAAAATGTTATCTAATTTGTAGGTAACAGGAGAAAAAAAAAAAAAAAAACAAACTTCTACATTTTTAATTTAGGCTACCAAATCAGAAGTAGTAATGCTGAATGAATGACTAGATGTGAAACTAGCAGAGCATTTGTGATTCATTTTGATGAAATATCTGTTTAATGCATATGAAGACCATGACATCTAAATAATATGAAAGTGGTTTTATAAATGTCATTCCTACACTTTCCTGTTAGCAAGTTTCATATACTAAAACCCATAGATTATTTTTGTTGACCAGATTATAAAGAAGATATATACATCTATGGCAGTAAATGTAACAAAAATCATGTAATGGTAGGTATTTAAAGCTTTTTAGGAGTCTTTTTTCAAAATACCACTTTTTAAAATGCTTTACACAGCTTAGTCTAGAAAGTCTAATTTCTAACACAGATAGGCTTTAAACTCTAAAAGTCTAAACTCAAAAATAGCATAATTCCTATTAATTCTAACTTCAAGGATTTCTCAATATATTTCTTCTTGTATAACCCTAGATCTCATCCTGCAATTGAGTGGTGAGTTCATTTCCTCTGGCTTCCTTGGTGAGGCTGCTAAGAAAGGTACTAATTAACACCTTCCCAAAGTTCATCAAACAGCCACCACAGTTAAGCTGTTTATTGACAGCTTCACATACCTTCAGGAGATGCGAGTCTGATGTTACCGTTTATAGATCAGAAACCCGTGACTGCTTTAGTGAGCACACAAATACCATATCCATATTTCCCGAGGTGTAAGATATACCATGTCATTTGGAGGGGTTCTGGGACAGGAGGGCAATGCTTGCTGGAAGGTGAACGCTTTCTACGCCTTCTATGTTTTGCAGCAATGACACTGTTGTGAGCAAGATGAATGGTACAATGTGAGCAAGGACATAGTGGTATTTGTGGGTGTATCAGGTGGTTTTGCACATTGACAGAATGAGCAAGAAGACTATTACAGATAACAGGGAATAGCTAGTGACATTTTATTTATGCAGGCGTTGACAGTGATGGGTGCATTGTTTTGGAAGAATTTCACTACTGAGGCAGATATTCTGGCTGTTTCCAGGGCTGTTGCACTGTGTTCATGGATGAAATATGCCCTAACCAGAGCTTCTTTGAAAAACTAAACACCTAAATCTGCTTGATCTGGGGGGTTAAATGCACTTGCAAGAGCTCCTAACACATTTGAATTTCACCATAGAAACAAGCCCCAAACTAAAAGAAACAAAGCCAAAACCCCAAATCACTAAGTTATATCTTTTTCTTTGCACAAGAACCTGCCTGTATAACAGCTCTATGCTGCATAAAATTTTACTGCTTCACAGGCAGTTTATCTTGTAGCTTTATTCAGCTTCCTCAGATTGCCGAAACTGAGACTGCATGTTGGAATTTATTGCCCTGCTATCGTAGATTATTGATATGTATGGTATGCTTGAACTAGAGCAGCCTGCCTGATGTATGAATATTACAACAAAAAAGTCCCACTTGAACCCTTTTGTCCTTTTTGTTACTGCCCACCTTTCCGTCCATCCAGGGGCTTATCCTGGGATTCTCTGTGCAGGGTGTTTTAGGTGTCATTGGTTTCAACTGCAAAGAAATACTTCCATCATATGGGAGAGGAAAGCACTTGTGGAAGGCGTTACAGAGGTGCCTGCATTTCAGTGATTTAGCTGCTGTCTTCACTGCAAGGTAAAAGCCTAAACTAAAGCAGAAGCCGTGACTTGCCCCACATTACAGTCTGGCAAAATAATGTCTTGAAACTACTCCAGACCTTCATCACAAATGTATATGAGTGATAAATGGTGGTAGACTGGATTTTACCACGCCAGGTAAGGGGCATCATTTAATTGCAAGAAAAAATATACCCGTAAAACCTGAAATATACACAAGAAAATGAATCCTCTGCGTGTGCGTGTCCATGTATGTATATTATTTTTCATGCAATTGAAAATACTTAAAGATATCTTTCTTAGAAAATTTCAGTATGGAAGTTATGCCAGGACTGTATGTCATATAGAAATGCTATAAAGCCTGAACTAGTGGTTTTAGAAATGTGGATGTGTTGTGACAGCCAAATTCTCAGCTGTGATGGAAAACTCTAAATTGTTAGAACTCCATGTCTTGGAAGCATAAGAAGGAGATGTGTTTTATTATGAGCAATGCAGGAAAAAAATATTACTTATTGGGTACCTAGAGTATACTAAAAATTAATGCTTGAACATTAAATTATGCATTGGAAAAGGAAAATAAAGGGGGATGCCAAATAAGTCTTCCATGTCCTTAATCCAAACCACTAACGGGATCTGTCACACTTCCCAGCAAACTACGCTCTGTCTTGATTGCACTTTGTAGAGACATCTCCCAAGGGATAAGAAGGATTCAACTATCTGTCTCATGAACCAAAATGCCAGGCTTCATTTCATTGCTGATAATTTGTCTATAAGTAAGGAACAAGACAGTACTGCTTGGGTAGGAAATGGAAAAAAAAATAGTAGAAGAAATGGAGAGTAAAGAGTACTTGAAAGGTATGAAACATAAGAAATTCTTCTACATGATGTATGAAGTCATGAGTGGATGAGGAAAACTATTCTGTAGATTTTATACGTACTTCAATCTTCAGTACTGTAGGTTCATGTATAAATAGTCAAGAGCTAGCCAAAATGCAAGAACCAAACACCTCCTTGACCACCACACCATTTCTGTTTAATGGCAAAGCATAGCCTAAAGAAAGACTTACAGCAACACTTTGAAAGTAAGGCACAGACAGCCCTTAAATCTGCATTTCTTCAGCATCTGCCTTTGCTTGACCACCTTGAGAAGTAGGGAATAAGTTCATGAAAAATGGCAGATTTTAATTCACTGAAAACAAGAACAGTTGTGGTACTTGGCATCATTTACAGTCGTGATCACAACTCACACCTGTGTTGCTCTATAACCGGTTTGCATTCTTTACTGCCAGGTGAATGGACTTTCAAGACCAGGGCAACAAAATACACTAAAAGAATTTCCAACCTAACAGTTATGAGTGAGCACTTAGATCTTCAACTCACAGGCATTTTGAAAATATTATTTCTTATGAAATGAGATGTAGCACTGGGGGTGGTTTTATTGCTGACAAGCCTTGTAAATATCTAAATTTCAGAAAACCTTGGGTAATCTGCTGTGGGGAAATAAAGGATTCAACTTGTAGGTAGTTTTGTATTTCTGGTCTGAGGTCAGAAAGAATGTCTGTTTAACATCTCAAGGCTTGATCAATTCTATGTTAAGAGAAATGTGGTAACAAGGTGTTGGGATATGGGAAGTAGTGTGACTACAGCTTGAAAGATGTAGGAAGCATCACTTGACATCCCAGCACTTGTGAATTAAGTCCAGGTGTTACATGGTTTGCTGTACATCGCTTCAAAGCCTTAAAGGTAACTAATAAAAGGCCTTCATTTGGTTTACCATTATTAAAATTGTGATGTATCCATTGATTCAGCTGAACTTTGGAATACCCGATTTAAGAGTGCTGGATTATATTCCTAAATCAAACTTGTTTAGGTTATGGATTTTGCGTCCTGAGTATTAGAAATTACACATGCAAAGGATTTAAGACGTAGTTGAATGCTTCACTTTTCCTTTCCTTTTTTTGCTGCCTGAATGGGAACAAACACCAATGCTGTAAAAGACAAACAAGACTTCTGACACCTATGATTTGGGATTGTATAATGACCAGTGTCTGAAATTCTGTCCTATGATCAACAATTCAATGTTTCTATTGAATGGAAACAACAGGTCTTACTTTAAAGGCTTGAATATTATAGTTTTGCCTATCAACCTAGTGCAAATCAAACTTTAAAAACAAAAAAAAAAAAAAAAAAAAAAAAGGAAAGAATTATGTTGTGAGGCAGGAAAACCACCTAGAAAATCCAGTTTATGGCTGGATGTTTCATTAAGTAGATCAGTATTCTGGAGATTCTGAAATGATGGAAGAGCAGGAGTTTTATGGAAATTAATCCAACAATTGTTCCAAACACCATCGTTGTCATGATAGAAGGTGCAAAATCGGCTGTGGCAAGGCTGCAAATGAAACAGCCAGGAAGGCAAGAATAGAGGGCGTAGAAAAGTGGTGGAATGAGGTGGTTGGTGAAATTGCAAACTGCAATTCCCATTTGAAATAAAGGAAAGCTCCCTTTGAGAGAGCAGTGACAGCTGCCTCAATGACTTGCTGGAGAACTGCTGGAGTTTGAGGTGACAGTTTTGGCAAGTACTCTGGGCTCTAGTCACTTCAGACAGGGCTAGCGTTATGAAAATCATGTTTATAATGGGTGCAGAAGTAAAATGTGAGGCTGTAAGAATATCACCTGCCCACAGATGCGGTCAGCCATCACTCAGGTTGTCACTGGACAATATTGTTGTTAGAGCTGCAATAACAGCACATTGTACTGCTAGTAAGCATCTCACCGTATGTCCATACGATGGCTGGCATAAATATTGAGACCGTTCCTGCAGTACTGCCTTTATGGGGTGCCTGATACAGGATGGACAGGGACCTGTTGGAGCAGGTCCAGAGGACGCCACAAAAATGATGACAGAGCTGGAGCACCTCTCCTGTGAGGACAGGCTGAGAGAGTTGGGGCTGTTCAGCCTGAAGAAGAGAAGGCTCCAGGGAGACCTTATTGCAGCCTTTCTATCTATAAAAGGTGTTTACAAGAGAGACGTGTTTTTAAGGCCTATACTGACAGGATAAGGCATAATGGTTTTAACATAAAGAAAGTTGGTTCAGGCTAGATATAAGGAAGACAATTTTTACAGTGAGGGTGGTGGGACACTGGCAGAGGTTGCCCAGACAGGTGGCAGATGCCCCGTCCCTGGCCACATCCAAGGTCAGGCTGGACGGGGCACTGAGCAACCTGAGCCAGTTGAAGACGTCCCTGCTCATGGCAGGGGATTGGACTAGATGGCCTTTAAAGGTCCCTTGCAACCCAAACTGTTCGATGATTCTGTGATTTAGTCCATAATTTACTAGATAATATTAAATAAGAATCAAAAGGAATGAAGACGACGTAGTAGTGCCCCACACTGGCAACATGGGCCCAGGCTTCCTCAATCTTTTTTTTTACTTCTAAAAGGAAGAAAGCTTACAGACAGGTTTATACAGGGTTAATGGCATGCACGAGACAGATATCTGTGACAGGCAGCAGAAAAGTAGTTCAATAATCTTTGTGATTAGATAACAAGAAGAGATTAACTGGAAGTTTGCACTAACAGGTAAGTATAGCCCAATAAATTGAATTTAAAAAAAAAAGGAAAAAGGAAAAAGGAAAAAGGAAAAAGGAGGGAATTGATGATCAATTAATTGAAAAACTCAGAAATTACATCATTACTAAAAGAAAATACAAGTTACTGAATGGAACTTCAGCTGCCTTAATGGTCTGTGTAGCCAGCTAAAACAAAATATGATTACATTATCTTGAGGAAAGTAAGGACAGTGGCATTTTAGAATAAAAGGAAATATCTTTGGCAAGAAAAAATAAAAGGAAAAATAAAATCTAGAAAAACTCCCTCCCTCTGAAAAATTTACAATTCTTAAATATTAATATAACTATTAACTGAACAATAATTTCTTTATAGTCACAATTTGTTAAGTAATGCTTTTCACTTAACTGTTTATTTTTAGTGGTAGTAGTTTTCCATTAGAAAGCAGTATTGCTTGCAGTATTTATTTTTTTTTATTCATCATTATTATTCATAATGACTGTACTCTCTGTATTCTACTAGCAACAAGTCTCAACCAAAATCAGAGTCAGGAACCCTAGGTTCATAGGATCTGGATACTCATAAAATGCTTGCTTCATACACTGTGGAATTCAGAGTCTAAATGTTAAGGAGATGAGTGTGTAATATTCCTAACTCAAAGGTCATATCCTTGAAATGAAGATAAGCAGGTTCTTGAAGGTCATATATAAAAAAAAAATATTGCATAGCTGATGATTTACTTACTTCTAGATCCTAATTCATTGCCTTAAACTTAAGAACATCCTCCTCTTAAAGACTAGAACAGTAAATATATAAACATATATAAATATATATGGTTTATATATAATTAAAATATCCTTTATAAATCCACTTTTAGATGGTTCCTGATGAGAACCTGCTGCCACACTGTCCAATTGTACTTCAGATATCATTATAAATAATTTATTCCGACTGCACGATTAAGTATATTTGCCATCTTTCCTTAGACTCAGCTTAGTAATTCTTGCTTTGTTTTGTTCCCAAATGAGAATTTATTTAAAATTTCTCTTTTCTTCCCCTTTTAAACAAAATCTGAAAAAGGATGTTCTTATTTCTCTAAGGTTCCTATCCTTAAGTTAAAATCAAATTTTGGTTACAATTTGTAGAGAAAAAAATGTACAACGATTTAAATTTGTTTTCTGGTATTTGCTGTTAATATGAAAGGAAGATCTGTACCTTTTAACAGTATCAGAACTGCATAGGCTTGCACATTAAAAGTACCAAGAAGTATTTTCTTTTCAATCCGCAGAATACGGGAACAGGCAGTTTTATTCAGTAAACCTCTCAAGTTCTATTTCATTCAATTAATTTTCCAATTCCTGTTTCCATGAGAACCATTTTCTGTACATTCTTAGCTCCAGAAATAATTATTGGACTCTTCAAATCTACAATGCAGATTACTTCTTTAAAAATAAAGCAAATGAGAGCATTCTGATTGCGTATTTTCAGTTCCTTGGTATGACACTTAACCACAGAGCCAATAATGTAATAAACCAGGTAGTACATCTGGGAGTGTTTTCTAGTCTTTCTCCAAAGAGCTGCTGGATCCATTCGATGTAGCAGGATAAAATATAAATGAAGTCATTTATGAACTGCTGTAACTCAAACCCCGTTCCAGGCCAGTGCTGAAAATGAGACCTAGTCTCATGTTTTCCTCAGATTAGAGGAAATAAATGAAATTGCTTTCTAGCACATAAGCAAAATATTACTAAATTAAAAAAAATTAAAAATGAAGCTTTTTGTAATGGTTATATTAATATAAAAAAGCATCCTGAATGTCTTTCCTTTGAAATGGCTTATGGTTTACAGTAACTACATAAAAGTGCAAATTGTTCTCTCTCTGAGAAACCAGCCTGAACTTAGATTAGATACATTGCGAATGCTACAGAGTATGGGTAACTAATTTTGTTCAGAAGGATTTTCATTGAGGTGCAGAAGAAGAAAAACAGGTAATTGGACCTTGTTTTTAACCATACACCAACAAATAGAAATTCAGAATCATGACATGATTTTTAGTTAGATCCTAATGTCAGGATACATCCAAGCAAAGCCCTCCTTTCAAGGTGGAAGAGAATGGCTCTCAGATTCAGGAATAATCTTGTCACTCAGAGCTATATTTAAGAATGATATTTAATACAGTAGTTCTCATTTTAATTTGTATTGATAATACTATCTGCTTCTTGAAAAAAAATCAGAGTACTGAAAGACCAAATCACTCAATTTTCTTTTTTTTTTTTTTTAACATTGACCTTAGATGTGCAGGTAGTCTCTGACATTGCACAGTCTATTTACTATTAACATGAAAGCATAAAACGCTGGCTGTTATAAATTTTTCATTATCATCAAAAAGAGTAAGGCTTGCACTTCACTGGGAGAGGGATATAATCCTCTGCTGTGAAAGCCTTCTTACAGGCAGGATGGGAATGGAGCCCTTGAATAATGGAATTCTGGTCCAGTTTTGGTTGGACCTTGGGAAATTGTCCAGTCCGCTACCTGTTCAGAGCAGGGCTACCTACTCAGTTGACTATTCATTTGAAGTTTGACTAGGTGGCATAGGGCCTTTGCAAGTAAAGTTACAAAGACCTCCAAACATGGAGACTTCACAGCCTCTCTGAGCAACCTGTTCCAGTGCTGTTTACCGCTCTCATGGGGAAAAAAATGTTTCCTTTCATCTAATCTGAGTTTCCTCTATTGCATCAAGGATAGTCTTTTCTTTACCCTCCAGTTAGTCAGGTGAAGACAGGCATTAGATCCCCACTTAATGTCCTCTTCTTCAGCATGAGGAAACACAGCTTATATATCAGGTGCTCTGGTCCCCTTAACAACTTGACGGTCTTCCACTGACTTGTTGCAGCCTGTCAATGTCTTATTCACACCGACAACCCTAAAATTTTATGCAATACTCCACATTTGGTCTCTAAGTGCCAAAGAAAGAGAAACAATCACTCCTCTTGATCTACTTACTGGCTGTACTCTTGAGGTTAGCCTGCACTGGTGCAAGGGTGCATTGCTGATCCATGCATGGCTTTGTCCACTAGAACTGCTATGTCTTTTATGCAAAGGTATTTTCCTGTCTGCCAGGCCCAAGCCTGTACTGTTGCATGGAGTTACTCTGACTCTGGTGCAATGGTGCATTCGTTTTTGCTGAGCTCTATGGATTTTCTGTTAGGCCATTTCTCTCTGATGTGTCCTGAATGGCATTTTAATGTCCCTCATGAACTTGCTGAGGATGCAGTCGATGCCACTGTCCAGGCTGCTAATGGTGATTTTAAATAGTGTTGGTGCCACCATTGGCCCCATGAAAAATGTCCTTGTAACTGGCCACATGTCCAGATTTGAACCCTTAACCCCTATCCTTTGAGCCTGATGGTCCAGATATTTTCCCCCCTCAACTTATAGTCTAACCATCGACACCACATTGCTCCAGTTTGGGCACATCTGTCTCAACTTGTAATCTTTCAAATTTATTATTTTATCCGTGACAACTAACACAGGAGGAAGTTTGGGGTTTTTTTTTATCTGAAAAGAGTATTTGGTAAGTCACGAGGTGAATTGGAATATGTCCTTACTGTAATGCAGTCCTATGAACGTAGGAAACAAAAAAGGCAGAACTGCTTAGAATGTGATAGTACTGTTTCTTCTTCTATTTCTTTCTCTGTCTATCCATTTGGCTTTCAAAAGAAAATACATGAGGCATACTTAAAGCAAACGGGCACCATGATTAATAAGGACATCACAGTGAAACACATAAAACTGCCCTGTCTCCTTCATCTGTTCTTTTGGTGCAGTGATTAACCTTTGAGTTTATGAGTATTTTTGCACTTGCCTCAGATAAAATATTTTATGACTTCTTACCTCCCAGGCAACTTGGATTAAACTTATCAGGTCCAGGAAGATAGTGGCCTATAATGACTGTTCCCTCGGAAATCATATCTACCTCCTTACCACATTATCAGAACATTCTTTGCACAAAACAGATGGAAACATCAAGACAAGAGACAAGGAAACTTGTTAAGGTCACATTCCACCTTCCTATACATCATTCATGCTTAATTGATTCCCAACCCCTCCTAGAAAAAGATTGCCATACATTATGAGAGCTGAGAATATGAAAAGATCATTTTCTTTTCCCCATTAATTCCCATTTGGAAAGGCTTCTGCCTTTGCTAAAGTTGCTTTGGCAGCCTGCTTGCTAATGACTGATCACTGCCTCTCAACACAGAAATGGGGCAGAAGCAAGTAGATTTATCATTTGGCAAAAGTATCCCTTTCTGACACAGCATTTCAGGTATTCTGCTTTCAGTGTCGGAGGCGGGGGGGTGGGGGGAGGGGAAGGAGAAACCAAAGAGATTCAAAAGAAGCCACAAGACAGATCCTTGGAGACTGTGCAGGTGAGTAGTTTAAGACAGGATCTTTTTATGTACTTAGACACTGGCTCATCCCGGTTTGAGGAAAACAACTTAGTTTCCCCCATCAGACCTACCTGACATCTCCTTCTGCACTGTATAAAGAGGGAGTCAACCATTTTGATGCATGTCCCCTAAACAGGGTGGATGAATAATTGGATATCAAACCTGAACCTGTTATAGACCTCCTAATCATTTAGGGACACTGAAGTAACATAGTGAGGGGGGGAGCAAGCTACGAACATTGTTACCAAACATATCTCTGTCTTTCCTGAATATCCTTCCTGCTGTTAATTTAGACAAATGCAATGTTCAGGAGTTGCTCTCTGTAAAACTGCTAATAGAGCGATAAAGGAATAGCCGTATCAGGGTGAAATGCTACATTTAGTCTGCACACAGGATTAAAGAGAGATCTTCAAGGAACTTAAAGTCTAAGACTCCTCTGGCTGCAGCATTTAAGAAAAAAAAAATATTAAGCCAAAAATAGCAGGTAGCATCACAGGCAGAGAATATTTTATTTGGAATCCATGCCATTATAGTAAAATTGCCTGTATGCAATTCTTGGAGACAGAAAACTGGTTTCTGGAAGTGAACTGCTCACTCCACTGCTACTCTGCTCAAGCTACACGAAAAGAAATGGATAGACAGTTCTTCTGGTTCTATGGTGCTTCAGTTCACATAAAACACAGAAGAGATCTAAAAAGAACTGAAAGTGTTAGTGGCCTTTAAAATGTTGTCAGGTTCTATTCAGTTGAAGTCATGAGTATTCTGAATAAATTAAAAAAACATATCTTCCCAGATATTAATAGCTTTGTATCTCAATTTACCACTAAGTATGTTTTGAATTGCTGGCCCTCAAACTATCAGTCACTTCAAACCGTCCTCCTGTTTTCAACTCATATGTTAAAAGATTGCATAAGATATATAAATGCATAAGAATATACCAAAGATCCTCTCAGATCACACTCAGGGATCACTCCCTACGTTATGCATTTCCTCTTTTAGAGTCGAAACCAGCTGTCTCTTGGTGGGGTCATTTGGAAGTGGATAAAGTGGAGGCAAAAATCTATTTTTCTGTGATGGTTACTAACACCTGCTTCATTTCCTTGGGCACTCGCAGGACCTTTTCATGTGCACTGAAAAGAAGGGGAGAGGAGAGGGAGGAAAAGCAGAGGCTTTGTTTGCCCTATCCGTTTCAGAGAGCAGCCCCATGTATCAGTCTGCTGTAGAGAGAAGTATCATCTCTGCACTGCTGTTGCTGGCAGAAATATAAAGTATAAGCTGTAAAAAGCCTTCTTTTATTTTCCCTAGAGCACAGTCATTTAGATGTAAACTCTTACAGCTCCATTGCAAGACACTTTTCGTGCAGAGGAACTGTCAGGTCAGGAGAGTAGAAAAAAAAATGAAGCAGATGAGTTTGCTTTGCAGTTTCCCAGTGGGAGAGCTCTGCTGAAATGCTAGTCCAGCCCTACTGGTTTCTGCATCAACAGATGGCAGACAACATTCGCCGTGTTTGCGTCCCATTTGGTAAATCACAGGTCACATCTGGTCTGGCCTCTGTTCCTTCCAAACAGATGGGAGTACACGTTCATTATCGACTGCAGCAAGGAGATGGGGGGTGGGGGTGTGGTGTGTGTGTGAAGGCAGGGAGGAGTGTATGCCAGGTGGGGGGAGGAAGGCGAGAGGGAGTTAGAAATGGAAAAGGCAAAACCAAACAAGGTTTAAAATAGGAGAGAAGAGCTTAAAATGACCACTACCAACAGAACAATACCATTGGTGATAACTAAATATGTCAAAGCAGCAATGTATAGATAAATGGCTATTAAAAATTATGTCAGGAGGTAATGCACAGTTGTGAATATTTGCTTAGAGAATACGATGGGAGTGCATAGGTTAAATGTGGTCTCCTACCCAAAGTTATTATATGGGAAAATAAAAAGCCTGTTTTCAGTCCTAATTTCTTTCCACACAAGGTACAAGCTAAAAACCAGAAATGTTCTCAGTGGCTGTCAATCAGAAGCCTTGTTTTAGACAGGGAAAACAAAACTAAAATGTCTTTTTGTAATTAATTCACTTGCCATCTCATAAATAAGTATACCAAATCTTTACTGACATTTTTCAACTTTCTACTAGAAAGTGGGAGGATATTTCTGAATTTATATGTATTATCTTAATTGGTTTATGAAAGCGTGTGAATTTTTCATATTTTATTGATACTTGAAGCATTCATAACTACATGCAAAATTAAAGATTTTTAATGATTCAAATAGATACTTTACTGGGTTTAGTTAGAATCTGAGTTTTAAATTTTAAAAAATTAAAAATCCAATTCCAAAATTCTGATATATTCTACTGCCAAAAAGTGTAAATCATCTAAAGCTTGAACATGAATTTGCTATCATAGCCTCAAAAGCACACGGCACAAACCTTTTTAAATATAGCTAACTCTTCTTGTCAGTAGGGGAATGCACACATGTAGCACAGACTTTGTAAATTTACACACAAAACGCAAGCACTGTTGATCCTTAGGCTACGTGCAAACATATTTCACACTTGCCAAACACTACCATACTAAAATAAATGTACTCTTTGGGGCGTTAAGAAGCAAGGTAGGCTTGAATGTCTTGGCACAAAACAGTGTCCTTCAGAGCTCTCTAACTGGAGGTATGTATGAAGAGCCCTGCATCTTCCTGGAATGCTACAAGTTTAATTTAGGTCATTTCATTTGAACAGACTATTTTGACTCTGGCCTTTTGGCGATTTACACATTTCTACAGTCTTCAGGTGTATTTTGACAAGTGGCATTAATTAGTATTACCCAGCACAACCAACACTACTGCTAATAATAGAACCATTTTGAAAATAAACCCTTCAACAATTTTCCCATTTGGCCATTCAGATAGTTCTGTTTTTCTTCAGTTCAAATAAAGCATGATTTAGGGTGGCTTTATAAAGGATAAGACCATTAGCAGTGTTGAAAGGGCTAGAAGCCATTCAAACTAGAGTAGGCTGAAAGAGAACAGGTATGCAAGCTGATTTTTTTTTTTTTTTTTCTCACTTTCCTTTTCTTGCAAGTCAATGTGAAAGTCAGCATGGACGTTTGTACCTTAGCACCGATGATCTTAGCACCAATTCCAAAGAACGAAAATCTTCTTCTAAGCATGTGAATGCATCATATTTAACACGTATTAGCTCTATCACCCTAATATTCTAATATTTCCCGACTCTGGGATATGTACAAGAACAGGAGGTTTATTTTTGTTGTCAGAGTGGTTTTTAAGAGCAAGCGTTTTTGTATGCTTATACAAAATCAGAAGTAAGTTTCATTACTTTTGGAGCTCGGGTCTCAGGTTTTGGCCAGATACAATGATTTCAGTGTACCTGTGAGGGTACAAAGCCTCAAGTCATTTCTATCCCAAAGTCAAGGCACATACAAAGGTCACGGTTTGTTTAGTAAGTGAAAAGGATAATGCCCGTAGATCAAGAGTGTTGCTGAGCCTGCCTACCTGACAGAAGTTTAGTAGTAATCCCAGTTATGAAGATTTTATTTAAATATTACCATTAATCTTTAAAAAATATATCCTTTTTCTCCAACCTTTTGCCAGATGTTCAATATAGGAATAAGTAAGGCCTACCTTTTCATAACTGGGCCATGTTTAGAAAGCGTTGTGGGTTTCAGAGAAATTATTTTGTTACTTTTTCTGTACACGGATTGAAGAATATAGAGAAAAATTTCAGGGAAGGTTGAGCTGTCTCCTCCTGGTTTTAATTGAACTGGCAAATTTTCATCAACACTGATCACAGAGATAGTTCAAAGTAGGTGTTAAGAAAAAAAAAAAAAACACAACCAAACAACCACTGCATATAAAATAAATCTGGGAATGAGAAATGCAGTGTAAATGCAAAGGGACTGGTAGAACAAAGGAGCTGCGTAAGTGAGACAAAATCAAAAATTCTGAAAGTGTGGTAAGAAAAAGACCATAACACGTATGCGAGTCAAGAGAGCTTTTAAAAAAGTGTTGTGATGTGCTGTGAGCAAACCAAAGGCAGACCATGTTACACCAGAGGAGTTATAGTATAGTTCTGTTTCCTTCAGCTTATGAAGTGGCCAGACGCACCATCCGTACTGGTGTATACAACCTGAGTAATAGTGGGGATAGCATGGGGACTACATTTTGGACTTAAACATGATATATAATTCAGAGCGTAGAAGATGGGGCAACCTTAAATTTCATTATAAGCCAACACCATAGTGTACTATTAAGGCTTCTTGGCAGTTCCCACGATGTGTTCTTGAACCTTAAATGCTTGCTGATACTGGAAGCCAGAGAATATGGTCAACTATGGTAAAGTGGAGGTAAGCAGAGGCAAAGACAAGACACACAAATTTAGAGCTGTAATTTAAACTGTTCACTTGTGAGCCACTCTTATTAGCTGTGACTTTGTTAGTCACAGATAAACTTCCGAAGATTTAATACTATTGATTTCAAGCTCACTAAGGAAAACTCTCATGGTTGTAAAAATAAAATGAGTTTCTTCATGAAAACAAAAGCTCATAGCTGCACGCTACAGAGCGGGATGCTGCAGAAACATTATCCTGTAAAGCCTTCAATTCCTCTGTGGTGGTTTACCTTGCTCTAGTCTTAGACTTAGCAAGAACTGTGCCTTAGTTTACTCCTCATCCATAATATTAAATAACCCTCAGCTTTCTTCTGAACTAATTCAGACCTTTCTCTTCACATGGAAACAGTCTCAGGAGGAACAAGGGAGAGCTCAACGTTCTAATGAAAGAAGGAAAGACAGAAGACAAAGAAACAAAAGGAAAAACATAAAGAAAGAAAAGTAGGTATGTCACAGACCTCACAGAGCCTGTCTTTGCGTCTCAGAAAGTCCACCAATGTTGTTCAAGTGGTCCTTATTCTTTCCAAAATTGTGTACATGGAACACTTCTGGATTTCCCAGCCTTAACATGTATCCCAACAGTATCATGAACCTATATTGTGATGAGACCTGACTATACACCCAAACACACACCTAACTCCTCCATTGCCCTCCCCTCCACTGAGTCCTGTGTTTCTACATGAATTAAAACCAGATTACAAGCTAGTAGAAAGTCACAAAGGTTCACATCCATCACCAGGATCGACACTAGGGAGACCGGGAAAGACAGAGGTACGCACCTGCTTATTAATCTGGATAGAGTCTATGGAATGATAGTTAATGTATACCATCTAACTGGCCTCCGTATATCCCCTATGTAGCAGCTGTTGAGAAGCTCATGAAGGCTACCTAGCACCTACCTTTTAGGCTGCTTGTGGAATGAATGCACAGATTCTCATGTAGAAGCAGAATTTCAGAATATGAACATGAATAATGAAAATTGCCACGATAGAAGTACAAATCACATCCCACAACTCATTTCAGAGTGCTTCAGCTCCTGCTTTCTGCATAGGCTGATTAATTCTGAGCTGCGGCTGGGCCCTTTTAGAAGACAACCTTCTTTTTAAAAAAAAAAATAAATAAATTACAGAAGCAGAAAATACAAGGGGCAAACAAGCAAACAAACAAAAAAAATTACTCTTTTCCTGAGACATAAGAAGTTTTCCTCCCACATTTAAGAGAACCTACTAACCTTAAGGTGAAAAAAATACATACCTATACCAAACCTTAGAGGGATTTGCCCAGCATTGTAAAAGGGTAAATATATATCACCTGACAGCATTCAGAATGAGAAGCAAAGATTCTTAGTTCTGCTGGTGGTGCTCCTTAGGAATATTGTAATGTACTGGTTAGGACACAGGTATTTAGCTGACCTTTTCTAAATGGAATCATTGCTTTTAAATTGTTCCATAAATCCTTATTACCAAGAGCCAGAGGAACATCTAATTTATCCCATGTTTAAAAGCTTTTTTTTTTAAATGCAGAAGAATCCCAATTTTTCTCTTTCTTGCTCTAATAAAGAAAAAAAACAAAACAAAACATAATGAAAAATTTGAAGGTCTCCACAGCTGCAGGTGTGTTACGATGCAAAAAAACAGAGACATGGAAAGAACTAACCTTACATATCTCAGACTTGAGGTGCCGTTAATCCAAATTTGCATTATTTAATTCCTGGAAATGTCAATTTGCAAACAATTTAATTATGTTTTCTTTTTTCCTCATAAAAAAACCAATAGTACTCCAGGTACTCTTTATACCTTCTACACTGCAGACAAATGGGTAATATTGTATTTCCTCTGGAATGTTCCAACTGTTTAAAACCTTCCCATAAACTATGTCTGCTTTTAAAAACAATTTATCATATCTTTTTTAAAAAAATTGACTGTTTACCACTGCCTTAACCAGATGTTACTCTTTTCTCCATCCCTATAATCTCAAATATTTTTTTTTCTTTCCTAAAGTTTATTCCTACTGATACAGGAGATAGCATAAGTGATAAACCCTTCAATTTTCATTCTGTTGTGAGATTTATCATACCAGTGTCTGAATAATGTGTCCCTCTTGCGTGCTGATGATAGAAAGCAAAATGATCCAAACATACTGCAGGCATGTCCTACTTGTACATGACATTTATCCTGTGACATTCTAATTTGTCAGTTAACAGGGGTCCCTGTTCTTGAGAGGTGACAAATCTGTTATCCATTAAAAGCTGAAATGAATAAATTCTGTTAAAATATGTGTCTGTTGTTTCTAAAATAATTGGGGGAAAACAGACTCAAAATGAAGGTCAACAGCTCTAACACTGGCAGTTGTGGTATTGTCACAGATGTTTGGACTTGGAAAAAACAGTTCCTTACTGCTTACCATATACTACATTAAATGTATCACACAAATATGAAAAGAAACATTCAGAAGGACTTTGAGTACTGAAAATATTAGTTTGATCTTTAGACTAAGTATTGCATAAATACCTAGGGACTATATACTCTACTTCCCAGCTGTCACTTCCATGTGCCATTTAAACATAATTAGTGACATGTTTATAACTAATAGCTTTGATTACAAATCAGTGGGTGCCATTTTCTGAATAAAGGTGGTTTGGGTGGGTTTTTTTTTTTTTATGTTCTTTCTAAACTAAGACTTAGATGTAGGCTTACATTCTTGTATTTGTAACTGGATTTAGAAACAGGGAGTTGACAGCTGTAGATTATTTTTGAACTACAGCGTAAGCAAGTCTATGTGATAAAGAATACAATATTTTAGGAACACCAGAACTGGAAAGTGCAATAATTAAGACTGGTTATAACATTTATAATATATAACATTATAATATTCTGCTTCCCTTGTGTATACACAGCAGAACACATTTTCTGATTCAAAGTGCCAAAGGCTTCCTCTATGCACAGTATACAAAACATTTCCCTGCTTCAAAGCCATTTATTTTTTTTTTCTTATTCACCAGTTTTTGGTATAAGGCCTTATGTCTCACTATTCAACCCTCTACGCTTTGCTGCCCTCTTAATTTCCTTCTCAAGCTTTCTATAGGGCTATAGTTTCTTTTATAGAACCTTACAGTTCCTCAGTGATTCTTTTTCTTTATGCATTTATTATGCGTGTAAAACAATTGAGAAAATTTTTTTTTTTTTTCTGAAAAAGAATTTGATGCACAGAGACACTGTAGTCAGCAAGTGTCTGGGTAGATATGTTTAGATACTCGTTGCCTGTGCACTTAATTTACAACATACAAAATGTTCAGAGCGCAATGTCTTTCATCTGTGGCACCAACAGCTTTTCACTGCAGCAAATCATACCTCCAAGAGCTCTACTGCAGAAATGAGGAATCCAATTCTGGGATAAAACACTAGGAAAATGACCCATTTCAGCAATCTATACCAATCAAAGAAATGGAAAGCAGCTTTCCAAGATGCTTTTCAATTGCTCAGATTAGAGGTGTTAATTGTTTGCTCCTAATTTCATTTTCCTGAAATCAGTTCTTCCTTAATTTCCCCCAGTTTTTAATGTTTGTAATGAATGAGTTAGTAAACCGATAGACAACAGTTTCTTTTACTACACAAGCCTTATTAATCTCCAGAACAGGATTATCTTTTGCACTAAATGAGTCAAGGCACATGTATAAAAGTATTAGATGACTAGGTAGTTATAGAAATGAAAGGTATATTACAATTAAAATATCTGGGCATAAAGTGATCTGATTTAAAATGGTTTAGGAAAACATACATTTGGTATCCTTGCAGGTTTCCTTTTGGGACAGGATTTCAGACAGCACAAAGATAAATTCATTACTAGATCTTATATTATATGGTCAGTAAAGATGGATAGCATCTGAGGTAGAAAATATGGATATGTGATAAAACAAGGACTACAGGTTAATGGGTTTTCTGATTGCAGGCCACGTTAGGCAACCTTGGTAACCAAGAATTTGATTTACCACTAGAATGTGTGGGCTCTACAGGGTAGGGTGAAAATTCCTGTCATGGAGCTGGTGTATGGAATAGGTTTACTTTAGTGGGCATGGTAACTGGCTGGAAATAATTTAAGTGGAGATTAAAGACAATTGTCCAGAGGAAAAAAAGTAGATTAAAATGTGTTTATTAATGGTCTATGCAAAACCAAAAGATAGGAAGAAGACTGCAAATGAACGGCTCATGATGACCCTACAGACAATAGGACTCATCAGGCCAGCAGTAACATTAAAGTTAGGTTTAGGTTCCAGGTGACATATGCTAAAACCCCATCTTCATTGAGGGACCTTGTTTATGGATTATTAATGGACTATTTTTATTTATTTATTTATTTATGTACTACTGCTATTCTGGTTAAATGCATTTAATTATGGATCAGGTAGGGGGTTCTGGCAAACGATCAAGAGCAAGGGACAAAACAGGCTGGTTAATTGGTAGATCATATTTTGTCACCACATTGTGTAAGCAATTATGTAGGTTTATTTTTAACGTAGTTTGCTTTCAGGGCTGTGAGAACTTAAAACCCCACTCATTTGTCTGGTCTTTCCACTGCAGTACTTTTTTCTAGACTGTTCTGAAGTGATTGTTACGGTGCTGTCTTGAATGGTTCAAGGGACTGGGAATGCCTTTGGAGACAGAGCCACAGGTTCCTAGGTTTCATAATCAAAGGAAGAAAAACAACCCTAACCCTCATTTCTGTACCTATCCATCTGATTTTAGTTAATATTTTCCTTTGATAAATTCAACCTCATCTTGCACTCCCAGAATATCTACTCTTGTGCTGACTAGAACAACTCCTGCTTCACACTGCGAGATACAACTCAAATCATTATTCTCTCCACTAAGCTCCGTGTTAACTACAGCGTTTCTTTGCTTCCTATAGCCATCTCCTTAATATCCTGACAGGTTTATATGAAGTCTTTTCCCTGTATTAATTGCTTAAGAAATGGTATAGTTTTGTCTCTATATTTTTGCCAGTTCTAAGAATAACAACAATATTTATTTGAAGTTTAAATCTTAATATATATATCAGTCAGGACAGGTCTCCCACATTGAAATGAATATTTTACTTCTGACACTGAAAATTTTTCAATTAATTAGAAAATCTGTCCTGGGAAAAAAACTCAGTTCATTAATGTAAGGAGATACAGTAAGGACAAAACACATCTGCATATATATATACTGGCCATATATACTAGTTTATGAATTAGAAACAGTCAGCTGTCTTTCATTTACAGAAATGTTTCAAATCTGTACCAGTTTAGTATATAAGCTTCGTATCAATTTAGTTATATCATTACTTGACTGTTTGTCTCATTAGAGAGTGTAGTTAGTGGGTTGGTCAAGACTATAGCAGACAGACACCATGTCTCATGATGAATTTATCAAAGCCTCAGTCTTCATGGATCCCATCGAGTGATTTTAGATCATGAATTTGAAGTCACTTCATCTTAGAAGCTGGACATGAACCCACTAAGTACTGTTTTAACTAGAGATTATGGCTTTTAAGACGACTGCCTGTTTTATTAAAATGCAAATCTCATATACACTTCAATGATAGAAGTTCATGCATTTCTGCATGTTAAATTACCATGTAAGATTGAAGAAAAAACAAGAGGAGGTAAGATCAAACAGTCAATAAAGCACAGTTTTGCAACAAATCGTAGAATCATACAACAGTTTGGGTTGGAAGGGACCTTTAAAGATCATCTTGTCCAATCCCCTGCAAAGAAGAGTGACATCTTCAACAAGATCAGGTCATTCAGAGCCCCGTCCAGCCTGGCCTTGAATGTTGCCAGGGATGGGACATCTGCCACCTCTCTGGGCAACCTACATCAGTGTCCCACCACCCTCATCGTACAAATTTCCTTCCTTAAAGCTAGTCTGAATCTACCCTCTTTGCAGGTAATATTAAATTAAAATATATATTTATATATAAAAATTAAAATATATGCAGGTGATAGTAAAAATTTATGTTTACTAAACACTTAACTTACCTAGAATCCTAGAATACCTAGAATCTAATGATAGGGCAACATCCAACAGCGTATCTTCTTGTGAAAGACTTTTCTGTTAATAGCTCAGTCAATGAATTGGTGGCATCAATAAATTACATAACTCTTCTGACATAAACCTTTTGAGAAGGCCTAATACAGAATTCAACAAAGAAACAAATTCAAAGAAATTTTATAGCCATAAGTAAAAGGTCAAATACTGACTCTTCCTCAGTTACTTCACCTAGTTAAAAGAAATCCTCCAAACCTCTGTTTTACCCCAGAAAAAGTATAGGGATCCTGATTAATACTTTTAAGATGTTTTATTATATATAAATAATAAATACTATCATTCATTCCATTTGTCCTCTCAATCATCATTATATAATTTTCTCCCCCTGAAGGAGAATTTATACCTTTTCAGCTTTTATGAAAAATTATGTTTAAGGCTCAACAGTAGGTCCTTCCCAAATTGATCATAAGGTTGGAATGTTACCGCACAGCGCTCAAGTCATGAACTTCTTTGTTTATGGTACCACTAAAAGATGGGTCTTTCTCTCCTCCCACAGCTAATTTATAATTTAACAGGACTGTGTCCCTTTCTGTTCATTATCTTGCATATCATCTTTAGGTCAGTACTTTTGGCTTGCTTGGATTCCATTTTCTGTTTGGGATGCCACAGACAGCTGTAAGTGCTCCAGGTAATGATATACTTAACCCAGGTTTACATTGCCACATGTTTCCTCATTTAAATCATCCCTTAATTGTAAGTAATACCAAAACTAGTGGTATCACCTCCAGGAGGCCACTGTCCATACCACCACACCTCTTAAGTATATATGTTAATTCTGCTTAACACTCCTCCTTTCCAGCAAGTCTATAGCCTGTCCTAGTTCAGAGATCTCTATTCAAACAGGTTTTAATGAATACAAAGTTCCAAATTGTATTAAGTTCATTCGCAAAACACCCTTTGACAACACTAGTGAGCAGTGATCAAGTACATGCACAATTTCATAACAAACGTTTATGCAAGTACATGTATCTTATTTACAAGTATTTATAAATATTTATTTATCAATAGCATAAAAGAGTGTATAAGAACATGTGCAAAATAAAAACACATAAAATGAAATTGTATTCCTTTAGATGGCAACTAGCCACAGCTGTGCAGATATGGCAGCTTATATATGATGAAGTAGGTAGACAATAGATTAATAATTTAGGAATAAAATTAGTGAGTTAACTATAAAACTGCACTGATATCATTACCTTATGATCCAGGGAAGAACCAGATTCCCTTTTAGGATGATGTCTTCAGCAGTGTGTCAGTCTGGGTGAGATTCCATGTAGGTGTCCACGACGTGAGCTAGGCATCTCAGGGCCCCTTACAGCCCGGGAACATCTAGGCAATACAGTGAATAGCATTAGAAGTGCCTCGGCTTATTTTCAAACAGCCATCCAGTACCAATTAACTGAACAGCTCTCCAGGCTCCACTGGCTGCATTGATTGTAAGAGGAACCTAGACACCTGCAATCTCCTCTAGACATCTATGCTGAGATGCCTTCACCTGCAACCGATTTCCTTCCTTTGTGTAAATGAAAGTCCTACATAACGTTCATGTCTGACCAAGTGTTTATGACTGAAGAAATTCTGATCCTCTAACTAATCACTATTATAATTAGGAAAAAAATCATTCTTTTTACTCCTTACTTAAAAAAAATAATAATTAACATCTATACTATTACACCTGTTTGCACATCCAGTAGGACTTGAACTGGAAAAAACAGAATCATTCTTGTTGTGTTTGGTGGAAGTCCAAAACCTGTATTACTTTTGGAACAAGAACCAGGAAGAATATTGAAAGAAAGAAAAAAAAAAGAAAAAAAAAAGAAATTTAATAAGAAAATGCAGGAAGGAAAGAAACAAGCAAGAAATGAAGGAAGAAAGGGAAGTAGGAAAATAAATACCTGGGAAGGGTTTCTATAAAAGAAGATGGAAAATACGTATTTTGAGAGTTGCTCAGAGAAAGCCACTCTGAGTAACAGATTTCCTACTTCTCTCTAGATTTATTCTCACAATCAGTTCCTGGAAAACTTTTATATGGTAAAGGATAATACACCTGCACTTTTGCATATATATCTGAGTAAGCCGCAGAGAGGTCTGAACATCTTCTAAAGCAGAGCTTTGAGGACAGACCACCATATTTTTATGGATAATTCTGGTTGGAAGGGACCTCAGGAGCTCTCTAGTCCAACCTACTGCTCAAAACAGGCCAGACCAAGTTCCCCAGGGCTTTGTCCAGTTGGGTCTTGAAAACGTCCAAGGATGGAGACTGCATAAGACCTTTGGGTAACCTGCTCCACTACTTGGCTGTCCCCATGGTGGGAAACACTTTTCCTCATACTGAGTCAGAACTTCTTTTGTTTACCTTTACTCCTTTTGTTACTCACCCTCCAGCCATACACCACCTGGTGAAAAGCCTGGTTCTACCTTGTTGATAACCTCCATATAGATGCTAGGTCCCCTCCAAAACCATGTCTTCTCTAGGCTGAACAACCCTGGAGCCCCTCTACCTTCCCTCACGGGGTAAGTGCTCCAACCCCACAGTCCTGGTAGCCTCCAATGAACTTTCTTCAGTCTGCCAGCTTCCTTCTTGTACTGAAGGAGCCCAAACTGGACTCAGTGGTCTCATGAATGCCGAGTGCAGTGGGATAATGACTTCCTTCAATCTACTGACCACGCTCCTGTTCACACAGCCCAGGATGCTGCTGGCTACCAGGGGGTACTGTAGCCTCGTGCTTCCCACCGTGACCCCTAGGTCCTTTTCAGCAGAGCTGGTCACCAGCCACATCACTCCCAACCAGTAAACTGAGGATTTATCCCAGCAAAGACACAGTTTTTCCTTCCCATGTACAAGACTGCATTTTCCCTTGCAGAATTACACAAGGTCCCTGTTAGTCCCGTGCCACCGACCTGCCTAGGTCCCCCTGGATGGCAGTCCTGCCCTTGAGTGTATGGAGTCATTCTGACCCTTTCCACTGCTTCTCCTACCGACTCCCCCAGTTTGGTGTGATCTGCACACCTGATGAGAGCACACACCTTCACCTCCTACAGGTCATTGATAAAGACGTTAAAATATGCTATGATGAAGACACGGCAAACGCACCGGTGCCACCCTGGCCCTTCTCCAGTTAAGTTCCCACTTCACAAAAGCCCCTCTTCTCTGCTAAGACGAGAGAATAGCAAGCAGAGAAGACAACCTGACTTCTACAAGTTTTATGAGTGAGAGAAATACTGTGCAGTCTCCCTCTGCCTTTATAAGCTTTCCTTGTGATGTCAAGAAGGGCTTTCTCAGAGCAGAGACTCAAACATGCTGCTGCAAGGGTTTATTTCTTTGCTCTTTACCCACTCTGGCTAGCAGGGCCAGAAGCTCCTGCCTCTCCCTGTCACATACTGTCCTCATATCATCCTCCAATTATAGCGCATCTGTTATCACACTTACAGGAAAATCCAGATTCTACATGATCTCTGATATTTGTCCTTACTTTATATCCTGTCTGTGCTCTCTTTTCCTTGCCAACACATAACTAATATTCCCTTTTATACTTAACTTCTCGCTTCCTGGTGTTCTTTCACCTTAGCCACACTGACCTTCACTTTGAAATCCTTTGAGGCACGTGAAGCAGGGTATTTCCAGCAGTGAAGCAGCAGCTTCTTTGAAAAGGACCTCCCCATGACTTATAAAGCTGGGGGGGAGAAATAATTAAACAATTTGTAAGTTTATTGGTGTTGAGAAGGCCATACAAATAAGCCACAGCTGCTGAGGAACTCATTCCATCTCCTTTAAAATGCTTACACAATAGCCCATTTTAGAAAAATCACGATCACGTTTCTAGCTGTGTAGCTTATCTCAGGTGTCTTTAAAACCAAGTGTTGCTTATGTTTTAGATGTTTTTTTCCTCTCTCTCTTTTTTTTTTTTCTTTTTTTTTTTTTTTTTCTCCTATGGATAAAACTTTCCAGGACAGCAGCCTGGGCTTTCAGCCGGTCTGTGTTTGGAAGGGAGCACATTGCAACTGATCCTGTTGTACCTATTAAGGCGACTAATTAGAGACTTTTGGTGTCCAAGGGTGTTAATCTGGCACCTTTCACTGGGGGTACAGTTGGCTGAGAAAATATATGTGTGTGGGAACAACAGAAGTATTAAAGTTTTCTGGGAAGCTTTGGCACCTCCTTGATATAGTTGTAAAGAAGCAGTATATGGGAAACTACTTGAAAATTAGATGGAGTAAAAAGCTCGTGTAAACTGTGTTTCAGAAAACCATTTCATCCTGTACAGCAGAACCACTGGCTGCCAGGTTTCGGGGTGCTGCTGCTGCTGTTTGTCCAGTTTTCTTCTCAGAAAAGCCTCTTGCTAGAATCAACATCAAACCAAAAGCATTCCTTTTAAGAAGCAAAATCTACCCAGGTTTACACTTCAGCTGCCTCTTTTAAATGTGTGTTACAGTTGTTTTAAACCTAAATCATTTCACTTTTGTCCCTGTGGGCCTTTGTATCCTTTCCTTATTATCTTCCCACACCCTACCACAATCCCTTCTATTGTAAGTCTGCCCACAGCACCACAGGCTTTGTCCTGATCATGCTGATAATATGCAAGCTTCCCTGTTGCTAATTCTGATTTCAATTAAGTGATACAGAAGGAGACTCCGGGGTCTCAGGCAAAGGTCTCCTAAGAGCAGTCTTTAGCACACAGACTACATCCCACCGAGGTATTTTATTATTTTAGCAATGGGCTCTTCTAGACCTGGTTGCTTTGCATCTTTGTCTTTTCCTCTCCCCTCCTGAAATTTCTGACAGTTCAATGAGAGGCCAGGTTAAAAAAAAAAAAAAAAAAAAGTTAGAAAGTTCAGCAGTTCGTACAACGATCAAATTCTGTGACTATATTAGAAGCAGAGCAATCAAGTTAATATTATGACCATTAATGACATTCACATAAATATAGTTAAGAAAAATCATTCTTATATTAAGACATATAAAATGATCAGAGGAAGAATTGGAATATAATGTTTTTTTAACCCAACTCGTAGCATCAGAGAAAGGGCCAGAGATGGGAAGCTTCAACTTAAAGTAACTTTGTCTCCCAGGAGTTGCCATGGACAAGACAAACACAATTACAAGTTACACAAGTTACACAACCATCCCTAGAGGATCGGGTACGGTGATCACTGATTTAGCATATGGCATGTTTATGTCAAGTGTTTATAACTTGCAGTTTTTCAAAAGCTTAATGGTAATAAACTTCATTATCTCCATTGTTCAGACAATAAACTGACACTTGGAATATGCAACAACCCAGAATAACAAAAAGTTGAGAACACCACCGTTCTCAAATCTTAATTACAGCTCTTGTTCATGGTCTCAGTCTGTCTTCCCTTTGTGTTACCTACATGTTCTGCAGAACTCACGTACTTAACTACAATACAGAGAACAAACAAAGTCTGCCATTTTTGGAAGCTCTTTGCTAGGAATTTCTAGTCCGGTTGGCTTAATTTTCAAACTATTTAACTGTCATTAAAGAAAAACCTGGTAAGAATCACATACCTGAGTCAAATATCTGTTTGTGAATCAAGTGACTCATCTGTACAGTAATTCTGCAGTGCTGCTTTGCCATTTGATTGTAAAAGCTAACACACACTTTTAACACAGAGCTGGAAAAGGAACAATTTCTTTCTCCTGTTTATAGGCAAAATGGGATTTGTGTCATGTACCTCAAGACAATTTTCTTCCACATTTTTCTGGAAGTACAATTTAATAAATATTTATTAATACTTTTAACACTTCCTATGGGAGAATGCTAATCATAGCTAAATCAAGTCTTTCCTCCCACCACCTGCTGAAAGTGGAAAAAAAAAAGTGAAGCAAAATGGAACTTTCTAATTGCTGATGGAGGGTAGTTTTTTCATTACAATCAATAAGGGAGGTTTCAAATCACACTTCCTTAAAATGTAAGAACATTTCTTTCATTTCCCTTTTCCCTCCACATTTTTGTTGTACTCCTTTCTTTTTTTTACCTCACGTTCATCTAAATTCTTTGGACCTTAGGTGTATGGACTGATAAGGCTGAAACAGATTGCAGCACACTGATGGACTATGCATCTTTGCCTTGATGTTTTGAAAGATGCAGTAGTAATAGATGCTTAAATGTGGCAGTGCCTTGGGTTTTCCTGAGGAGCTTAAAATCAACTTTCTGTATTGATAAACTCCCAATTTAGCGTTGTGTATGACTGACTGTATTTTGTTTCCCTTTTTCCAAAGTTACTAATGTTGTAAAAAATCATGAGGTTCATTTGTGCATATATAATTTTCAGACATAACTGCAGTTTTGAGAATCTGCTGCCTGTACTCACTGGTAATGACATTATCTTTAAAATAATTTTCTAACAATGTATCATCTTTTGTCCCCACTCTGTCTTCTAGGTCCTTTCCTTGAATAATGTTAGAACATAAGTCAGGAATTTTCAAGATTTTGAAAATATTTGTAGAAATACAGCCAGTTAAAAAAAACAAAACCAACAACCCACAAAGAAACCCACCGAACAAACAAACAAAAAAACCCAACAAAAAACCAAACCCCAAACCGAAACCAAAAAAACAACACACTAAAAAAAAAAAAAAAAAAAAAAAAAGAGAGAGAGAGAGAGAGAAAATAAAACTACCCTTCTCTACTACTTTGTGGATTAAGAATTCCATTATGTATTGTTAAGAGAACATCAGAACTGGATAAGAGGAAAGAGGAGATATCAAACTAGGTTTTATGTTGTTTACACAAAGTATGGTATTGCAGCTGGTAAATTAAATAGGTTTCTACTTCTATTTCCATCAAAGAAAAAACAATCTCTGGACTGCAGTTGTGCAGGATCAGGACCAGAAAAACATAGACAAGCAGGACTGATAAACCATGGAGCCAAATGATAAATTGTATTTACTCTGCACGTGTGACCATCTCCCCTGCACTCTGCCCACTGGTCTGTCTCCCTTAGGGCTCTTTTTGATGTTACAAGCCACGAGTTACTTCAAATACATTCCAGCTTGCTCTTCTAAAGCATGATCTTTTTTTCCCCCAGAATTATCCTAAACCAAAACTCAGGGCAAAAAATAAGTCACAGGTTTTGACTAAAGACGGGTTTAAGGATCAATATTTTATCATTGGTTCGTGACGACAGCTGTGGATGAATATGTACAAAGCATGCAGTTCTGGATGTTTAATAAGAATTAAACTAATCATGATTTAAACATATAATTCATGTGAAACACCAGTTTTTAGGAATTCAGAAATTTGCCAAAGTATTATTTAAGGTTAAAAGAGTGAACAGAACACATGAAATAAAGTGTTTTGACCAAGCAGAATGAAATTTTTTTGTTAGCTGGTGGAGTGGTAAAGCTGAAAACTATGCGATAATCAACACATTTTGCTTTTTCGTTGTTTTGATTAAAAAAATATGCTTCAGTTTGTTTTCCTTGCTGTGGCTCACAGACAAAAATCTTAACTAGTCATGCTTCTATTTTCGTAATTCTGTGAAAGTACTTAGAGGAGCTTGACATTAGCTGAGAATGGAGATTTCCAGCTTTCAGATCAGTATAGGCACTTGCATTTGGGATTGTGAACTTCTACAGTAATCAAATAGCCAGAAAGCCAGGAACTTTTGAGCCTCTGGAAAGAGAATCAGAATCAGAGACCTCTTGTTTCTTTGTGGTTTAGTTTGCTTATCTGTTACAAACTCCAGATAAACATTGCAAAGTTTCACAGCATATTATATCAACTATAAAAGAGTGTATTTTCAT
The DNA here is from genome assembly GCF_963210335.1 of Falco punctatus. Taxonomy (NCBI): domain Eukaryota; kingdom Metazoa; phylum Chordata; class Aves; order Falconiformes; family Falconidae; genus Falco; species Falco punctatus. The sequence continues at coordinate 5,353,173 of NC_137587.1, forward strand.
GCCAAACATTGACAGGTGTTCTTTCAGAGCAACTTTGTGTGTAGACCTCATGAATGCTTATCAAGAAACATTCACGTCATAAAATATGAATGTTGTCATTTATCGCTAGCTTTATTTATAACACTGTAAACCAGTGTTAATGTAAATTTCTAATATACTTTCATACTGAATAAAACCTGTATGTTGCAAACCTGGTTTGTTCCACAGTGGTTTTAGCTGGTGTAGCTACCTAAGCAGCTTTTTAGCTAAGAAATAGAAAATGTGAACTTCATGTCTGCTGGTTTGGGGATGAGCAGAAACACCTCTGGATCTTCTGTCTCTCTCAGCAAAAATATACAACACTATGTAATATTCTTTCCACCAAAAATTTCAGGAATGCAGAATGTTTTACATAGGTGAGTATAGTTAGATTTCATAGCAGTATTTGATTCTCAGTGGTGCCACTACAGTAAGTTTATGCCTGTACATTATGTCTGAACACAGCAGAGTGCTTTGAACATGTCTGTTTTGAAATCTATGCTTTGTTTGCTCCCAGTTTTGTTCTGCTCTCTAAAATGTATCCTCCTTGTACCAGGGGGTGAATGACTCCCCAGAAATAGTAATTTCTAGCAATAGCTAATCCAAGATGACCTGAAAATTAAATTCTAATCCTCTGATTTCAAACCTCATCAGTTTAAAGCTGGGGCAGTATATCACTCTCCATCCATGACTTTGATGTTCAGATTCCTTCTCAAATTCCTTTCAGGCATTCTCTGCACATACACATACAAGTTTCTTTGTTTTCACACCACAGTTCAACAGAAGCTCATTCTGTGTAATGTTAAAGAGAACTTCAGCAGCCCAAATTCCTAACTAAGCTGTGAAGGATAAACAACTGTGCAGCATTTTCCGGAGATTTGGTCAGCTGTACAGGAAAAATGGGGGGGAAGGCAATACGCTTCCTCCGACTCTATAGTAGTTGTCTTATATTTAATTATATTTGAATTTGAATTAGAAAAATAAAGATATATATGAAAAATAGTGTTCATATAATAAAAAGTAGGTGCACAAATCTCATGAACCAGTTTTTCTCTTTTCCAAGTTCCATCAAATGAGAACCCAGAAAAAGTCACTGTTTTGTACTATGGTAGCATTTTACTGTTTAATGAAGAGATGCCATTAAGTCATTTCACATAAGAAAGCAAGATGCTTCCAGACAAGGATACTTTCCGACTTTTGCAGTTCACTTTGGTGAATGAACTAGACTCCTCTTTCTTGACATTGCACTGATATAAGAGCACTTGACCACATTTATTAGTTAAGGTGGCATTAAGGACCTAGTGAATTTTTGCTTCTAAAGTGTGACTGTGGTTTATCATCTAAGACGTGGTGGACTGAGGTGGTGGGAAAGCATAGAATTGAAGTAGCAGGTTCGTGCCACAAAATATTTTTTGCAAAGAGCGATGCTCAGATCTAGAAACAAAGGAGAATTAAATATGCCATTAACGTGCTTCGTCAGTGAGAATGCTATCAGATAGGTTTACAGTCTTGACAGAGAGACATGCGTGACTGGAAATGTAGAAAATCCACCAACACATATACACAAAACTTACAAAGAGTACACAAATATTATATACAAAGTATGCAAAGGTTTACAAGCATTAAAAAATTCAATGTTCTTCATAACCTGCATTTCATTGTCCTCACAGGTCCTTTTCACAATAAGAAAGTATCATCTAATGACGATGAGTTACTATATGCAGAATTACTATGTGTAACGAAGGCTTTGTTTTTCACAGAAAACTACATCTTCTATATCTTCCTGAACAGTTATTTTTGAAATTCAGAACTATGCATTAAATGCGCTGAATGCCCTCTGTGTTCTTGCACAGAGACAAAGGACTATTCCTGCAGCAAACCAAGGCTTCTGCTCCTAGAGGGCAAAACAAAGCCTAAAGCAAGAAACCAACTCATGTATTAACTTCTGCACTCTTTTATCTTTCCTATATCTTCCTCATGATGTTAATTCCTCTCTATTTTTTTTTTTTTTTTTTTCCGACTTAGTAGTATCTTTCCTCCAAAGAACAGTCCTCACTGATCTGGTGGGGTCCAATTAAAGAGTTTAGAGAAAGCAAGCAGGACTTGTAATAAATTAGTAAATCTGTTTTATTACTAAATATATAGGATTAACCTTCTCACACACTTTCTACCAATCCCCACCAGCACCACCAGAAATAAATGTTTGAATGACAGACTGCTCTATAAAATCCTGCAACTAACTTACAATCTCTAACACCAACTGTAAATTCAAAGTGTGAAATGGGATTATTTCATTCCCAGTGAATTAGTGTCTGTGTTAATAGAGTTCTAAATATATAATCATATAAATGCCAGAAAGAAAAATCTTAAACAGGCTTTCACTATGAAGTTATTTTCAATGTAGACCTGGGAAACCAGCCAGGTCCATTCACCTTCGGGAGTAATGCTTCAGATTTCTCCATGGTTGGACTTTGTCTAATATTCCATGCAGAAAAACAGGCGGGTCATGGGTTTTATCAAGCTTTGTCAGATCTCTAAAGCATCGTTACTTCCTCCTTTTTTTCCTGTCTTGGTCTGGTGTTTTTCTATAGTATAGTACAGATGCCAAACAGAAGGTCTTCAGGGGGTATTTAGTTTGGACCAGAGCCAGCCTCTCAAACTTGTTAGGACAACATCTCATCGAGAGTGATGCAGTTCTCTACAGGTAGGGAAAACAAGCTTCGGCATTCTTGGTTTCTTGAACTTGAGCCAGACCTGCCTGTGAGTATCGTGCTCAGCAGAGTGGAGTTTTATTTAAAAGCACACTTCAGAAAATCACAGACCTTGATCAGTGTGGGTTTTCTGGTGCTACGGAGAGCTTGAAACCACTGTTGTCTCTTGAAAGTCTATCCAAGCCCGTAAGTGTCAGCCTATGCGAGGCAGTTAGTTGAGCTTTCGAGCTGATTGAGGTGCCAATGTATATTAAACTCTGAAATGCCGTGTTCCGAGGTTGTTAAGCATCTGATTTCAGCCCTGAAGTGCACCACAGTTCAGACAAAGCTGATATTTTCTCTACTCTTTCCTCTTTTTTGTTACACATTATCTCACATATATATATATCTACATGAACTTACTCATCTATATTTATAAATTTAAATCAACATTAGAAGGTCTATAGAAAGGAAATTCTAAATTATTAACTACTAATTACTTGATTACAAGTAGCAGGGGAGGAATACAGATTTTATATATATATGTCTTAGAGAAAATGAAAATAAATTTGTAAACAGCTATCTAAATTAATATCTGATTTTTATTTCTGAATTAGTCATTTTTAACTTAATTATATTATATATAGATGAATATATATTATATAAATCTTTTTGAGGCAAATAGTTTATTGAACATTAAGCAAGTGAGGCATGTGACATAGCTGTTAGGGCGAAAAAAAAAGCAACTAGTGGAAGAGCAAGCCAAATGACACAGACTTCTAATTCAAAGCTAGTGCTGGAAAACTAGTTCACAGAATTTCCTAGCTGAATTTTGTCAAAATTTTGTATACACAGGATTCAGCTCTGCTTCTAATTATGGTCACTTTCTATCTGAAAATTTAAACACATTTATTGATGGCAGTAAAAAACAGTAATGAGAAAAAAATTTAAAAATACTACGAGGTTTACAAGAAGGAAATTCTGAATTGCAAACTACTAAGTACTTGATTATAAGTATTTGAGGAGCCAACCAGATTCTAAGCCTTTACTTTTCCAAAACTATACAACATACATTTTTACACAATAAAAATTAATTATCACACAATCTGAATATAGAAAATGTTTACACATAGTTCTAGATGACTTTGGTTTGAATGGAATGTTAATTCATTCCTAAGTGTGTCGCTAAATCAGGTCCAAGCTGAACTTTAGAGACTAAATAAACAGAATTAAAAGCTCATGAAGAAGCTATAGGTGAATATTTAGAAATAGTCCATGTATATTTTTTGAAAAGTAAACATTCAAAAAAAAGCCATTCCATCAGTTCATGAACAGAGAACCAGTCACAGCTAATTAAGTAATTATGTCCCTAAGACATACAGAGCTGAAATAAAGTATATTTTTCTGTTTTCAGATGATCTTATTTCACAAGTAGAAAAATTCCAACTGCCTATGTGCAAATATATGCATATACTGACAGGATTAGGTATTCAGATCATCGTTACAATTTGTTCTGAAGTTTTCTTCAGAACTGTACTAATGTAGCTCTTAAAATTATATTTAGTGTTTGCATTGTAAAACAGTAATGTGAAATAGAGCTATTAAAGTTATCGTTCCACATCCACAGATGGGATCAGTATTCTAGGAAGATTCCCATAGTCCGTTGCTGTTCCTGACTAAGGGTCTGTCACAGCCCCCTTTGCATTTCAGTTTCTTGTCCAATGCTTCCCTCAAAAAAATCCTAGCAAATAATTTGATTTAAAAGTTCCTAACTGAAGAAAATTTTCTTGGTAGACATATTGAAAATTTTACGATGGAGAGGATTAAAGAACAAGTGCACTGATGGCCAAGCCTGCCAGATGATTCGATTTTCAAGACATAAATCTTTGGATAGATGCATTCTTACTGGCTTTAGTTCTAGTTCTACATGTTGATTTGTGTAAAATGTTCAGAGCTTTTTTTTCTTTTTCTTTTGATCTTGAATTGCAAATCGAGTATCTCCCAGGTTTTTTGATCTCTTGCAGATAATCACTCACAGCTATCTAGGGCAAAATTATATGATTAAGAATACAATGCTAAACCTAGGGTTATTCCTTTATAGTAAATTCAGAAAACTTGTCACATCTAGATGTAGTTGCTATCATAAAAAATAGCTCTAAAACACTGCTGAGCAATTAAGTGGTATAAGTGCCTATTTCTCTCCCGTAACTGAAAAGGGAGTCTAGTATGCATAGCCCAGGTACTGAGATCAACATTATATAATCTCAAATTAGGTGACATAAATTAGGCTAAATTCTTTACTTGGTTTCGAAATCAAGGAGACTTTTGTCAGTTGAAGCATGTTTTGGATAAATACCCCTTTTACCAACACAGTCCTACGATATCTGGATTCCATTGTTCCAATTTTTAATTTAACATATGAAGTACGCTGTTTCCAGTAAAATCAAAATTAGCATATATAATAAGTATTTAATGAGAAAATATTGAATGCTCTTTATCAAATACAGTTTTTCAATTTATAATCCTCCTACAAAAATGGTATCATCATTACAGATTTTATTTTTATTATTAATTTTTTTTTTTTAGAAATTAAGAGGGAAAATTGCTTTCCAGTGATGGAAAGACTAGCAGTCTTCACCATTCTAGCAGACATGACTAAACAGAAATTAAGAAGCAATACTGACCAAGTAATTACGTTTTTGCAGGTGAATATCTGGGTCTCAATCTCTCCTAGCAAGCATGTAGTTTTGATGAAGATTTAATTTAGACTACATTTCTCAATGGAATAATCTTTAATTATTCTGAATTCTACTATTAATCAAAACATTCAATGTCAGCATTCATGGTTTTTTAATACCTTTTCTGATTCAGTCTGCTCCGTATACTTTGTGTGGTACTCTTCTGCATTTCCAGTTTCCACTAGCTGTTTCTACAACTCACATACAACAAGTGACAACTGAAAAAAATTACCTTATGTCCTAAAGAACAGGGAGTTTGTCAGAGCTGTACTTTCCGTGTACAGTAGCACTTTGGAGCTTCCTTATATTATGTAGCGTATTAAATAAAAAAAATAAACAAGGTAGGAATTCAAAATATATGAAAGCTTGCGGTAAGGAAGATACTCTAAGATTTCCCAACAGTTTCGACCTCAGGAGTTTTCAAATGTCTCAGTGTCTCTCTAATCCCAGCCTCTGAGTCTTTACCTATTTGTCTAGCATTAGTCAAACCTTATGTTTTACATTTAGTTACAAAAAGAAACTATAAGACATAATGTAATTAAAATATCAAGGTTTTATTGTGTGCACGGGAGAAAAAGGTTCTTTATGCTTTATATGTTCTGTAGGGATTAGCTTTTTCATGGAGAAATGTAAGTAGACTCCAAGGTTTCAATTAAAATTTCTTCTTACACATTTTTTTACAAAGTACATCAACTACGAGGAATTTTATTGGCATGGAATTCTGGAAATATGTGTCTTAAAACTGGTGGGATAGGACAAGCCTTATGAACAACAATTCTGTCACAATGAGCCATGATAGAAGTAACAACTTTCTCCCAAAAACATCTGCACTCACACATGATCCCTCTTTCTGTGTTTTTTTCCTGAAGGTCTTCAGTGGTGGAAAATGGTTGGTCTCATTTCACATCATATGTACACTGTTTTCCTGAACAGAAGCAGAAAGAAGTGACATTGGAAAGTTAACACCAGATTAAATGGTTAATAATAAAGGTTGAGTCTGTGTTCCACCGTACATCTTCATTCAGTGACAAATGTCTAGGGTTCAGATCAAGATCTTTCCCGCGTTATTTCACTGTACTGAGTTATGTCATGGTGTGTTGTGGAGATTTTAGAAGCAAAACCATAATATCCTATGTCCAAAACCAAACAGCCCTGTTAAGATGAGAAAACTGTATGGTTGACTATAGTTCCTCATAACTGTCCTCAATGAGGAATAAAACCATGTAAAATTTAATTACTTAAAATTCTACTTCTGTTATGTTCTGGCAAGCTAGGCTGGAGTGAGATCTCAAAGACAAAAGTCACTGCTTATCTGGTAAACTCTTATTTAGATAAAAGGCTAAATCATTTCTTACCCTGTCCATATATCGTCTGACAATGTATCAGACTGATACCTTTAAATTATTATCTCTCATCAAAATTTCAAAGCAAAAAGGATCATTTATTTTGAGATGTTTAGGACTGTCTGTAGTGATATACTGATTGAGGTTTTCAGAAACATAATTATATTCATGGAAATTCAAAGATCCATCAGATTTCGGAGGCCAGATCAAGCTGAATAAACTGAAAAACTGCTGGGGCGAAAAAACAGAAATGAGGATAGATATATAAATTAACAGTTCACTCTGAACCCGCATGACCATGATCAATTACTGCAATATTAGATCACTTTCAGTGGCTTCTCTGGCTCTGAAGACCTGCCTTACCTGTGTAGCTATTCCTTAATTGCTTTCAAGAAATACTTTAAAGGCTGCGATATTCCCTTTAGAGATAAGGAAAGAAAACCAAGGATAAATTGACATCAAAATTATACTATATGGCCCAAGGGAAACCCATTACATTGTAAACAAATCAATTCCATTTGTTTTCTTTTCCACTGATGTATTTTTAATGGAGGTGTCCTGCATCGTTGCAGGTATTAAGTGATGGAGAGCATTTGCTGCTACATTTAGCTATGAAAGAAATCAGATGGCTCAAATGCAACCAGTTAGTCATCAGGCTGAGTGGCAGAGGACACAGGCACAAGGCATGGGAGTAGACAGTAAAAAAGAAATCATAAATGCCTTTGCATGTGCTCTGTCATTTACTTTGATCACAGTCCCCTCCAGTGAGTTTAAGAGGCTTGACAATGGTTGAGATATAACATCATGCTGAAGGGTTGCACTAATAGCAAACTAAAAAAATATAGATGTGAAAGGGTAAAGAATACAAATAGGGAGGTAGAGAGCTGTGGAGGAAGGGAAGGCGTTCCTCCTCAGGCAGTGCATAATACAGAGAACAAAGGCTGAAGAGGGCATGGAAATAACAGGAAAAAGGGAAGAAAACACCAGGATGCTGACAAAGTAACACACAATATGTGGAGAATATCGTGGATCAGAAAAAAATAAACCTGAGTCCTAAATTGATGTTACACTATTGGTTTGCCTTTCATACCAAAAACCTGAAGGGACCAAAACCTTACCTGGAATAAATAAGCGATGGTTGACTTTGATGCAGTTATCCCCAGTTAACACTAGCAGAGATTGTGATGCCAAGGTTTTGGAAGAAAATTAAGGATTTGACAATAACTAAACAAGGACATAGCTAATTTAGATTTTCTCACTGCAGTCATCATTTGAAAAAAGTGACACCTATGCATTGTCTATAACTTTGTATGTGAATAAATACTCAGTGGTTCCAGTTTTAAAAAGACAAAAAAACTAATTCCTGACAGGAGAGGGCAGGAGGCATAGCCCTCAAGGGCAGACTTCATGAAAGATACTGATTGTAGTAACTTCTGACCGAGATGTAAATGTGGAAATCACTGAAGACATACCTTGCCTTCTGTCTCTCACATTAATTTGTACTCTGCTAGTTATCTGAAATGAGTATAAAAGGGCAGTATCCTCTCACTCCCCGAAACTGGTGCTGTTGCTCCAGAGTGAAGGAGAAATTCTAACTGGAGCTGCTCTGTAATTTCTCATGCATCAAACCAGAGCAACATCACCATAAACAGCATTATTTATTACACTACACTGTGCACCAAAGTCTGTCACAGAACACAGAAGTAAAAAAGACCAGCTATTGAGACTGAAGGAACAACCTATAAGGTGGATTTCATGTTTTGTTCAGCCTAGTTTTCAGGTTTTTTCAAGCTATGGTGCTTCCTTCCTTGATGGGAAAGCCATTTTTCAATCCAGTAAGTCTCATGAGGACACTGGGTGGTTGGGTTTTTTTGCCGAGCATGTTAGTACAGTAAGGTTCAAGCTTACAGTGTGTTGCCTCATCACAACTCTTCATGTGCATAGCTGTACTCGGAGCACAAATGGCCACATAGATAGAAACTATTGCACTGCAAATTCAGTGCAGTTCACTCCTTAACAGCTCTCCCACATACAAACCATAAAGTCAAAAGTTTCTACTACCTAACTATTGTCCAGAAAAGTTATTGGTGTGAAAGCTCTTCCTATTTGGAAAACACTGAAATATATTATCAGAGCTCTTCCTAACCTGTTTTCCCAGACTGCCTTTTATAAACATGTTTATTCTGCTTAACAGTAAGTCATCAGCCTTTTAATCAAAGATGGAAGAAACCCATAACATCTCCAAACTGGTGGCCAGGTATTTTAGGGTAAGTTTACTTGAAAGAAATGCCCAAATAATAATAATAAAAAAAACAAACCCCAAAAGGTTTCGCTTATATCTCTGTAAAACCTTACTCCTTCATGTAAATAATAAGCTCATTTGTGAAGTTCACTTTCTTGTTACCATTTACACCTTTTTATTGAGACTTCTAAATATATAGGATGTCTTGACGTCTTGGTGTCTGCACTTTTTGTGCTTTTCAAACATCAATTTTAACTGAGGAAAAAAACATGAATACTGATGAAATTGTAGCAATTAGCAAATTGTGAAATCTTGAATCCCATTCTTGTTTCAAGATTTGCTGACCAGCTGTTTTAAACTTTCAATTGTTTACCTGAGTAACTGCGAACCTTCAGAAGGTTTTCTGGACTATAATTTGGAAGTGATGGATGCAGAGTGTAAAGCATCTGAATCTATTCCAAAGCATTGTGTTTAAACTGACTGTTTTCCAAACGTAGGTGTTTTGATCACACACTGGTGAGGATATACAAGGCAATAAATGTATCTTCCATCTGCTGCTACCACCTGCCTACCCAAAAACCATAGAATTGTATACCTGTTTCCCCCTGGGTAATAATAAAAGTTAAAGTTCTCATGGAATAAAAAGTATTCACAAATGTGGATCCTTTAACCATTTAGATTTTTCAAGGCAGGGTCCTAGACTGACTAAATTAATGATAAGGAAAACATGCTTTTTATGACCTTATTTGACAATAAAACCTGAATAATATGCTCTCATATAAAATCAAATCTTATCTTATTTAACTGCAGCTTGCCCTACCCTAAGTAAGTTTTTATGCTTATACAAAGAGGAGCTATTCAGGCTATTTTCACGATGAGGACTACCAAGCAGTAGAGCAGGTTGCTCAGGGTGGTGGTGCAGTTTTAGTCTTTGGAGGTTTCCAAAACCTGGCCGGACAAAGCCCTGAGTGACCTGGTCTGACCTCACAGCTGACCTTGCTTTGGGCAGGAAGGTGAGCTAGGGACCTCCTGAGTTCCCTTCCAACCTGAATTGTTCATCAGCACTGAACCTGTGAATTGTCCATAACACGTTGAACACGTTGGCTGGAACAGCTCAGGATTTAGTTCAAATCACCTGGTCCTTTTTTAACCAAGTGAAAGTTAAATCACTCACATCCTACGTGATTGAAAGTGAGTTCAAGATTCAGAACAAAACAGAAACAAACCCCAAAAATATGGCTAGACATACACTTGCTGCATTAGATCATAAGACCAAAAATATGTCTGTGTTGTCTAAATTTTAACTTTCTTCAGCAACCATAAATTATAATTGGAAAAGATCAAGAAAATTCTGAGTCCCAATTCCAAAATTCATACCAAAATAGTATCCGAGGAAAGCCTTGAGTCACTGTTTTTTGTTCTTGAATTTTATTAATTCACCCTCTGCTCATTAATTCCTTCCACTTTTTAATTAAGATCCATCCCCAGAGGAGTTTTCTCCAGTGAAGGGTAGAGATGCATTTGGAGGAAACATTTCTCATTGTACTGTGAATAATGAAAAGATTTAAATAGCCAGGTCTGACATGATAATATTTTAATCTGACCTAAAATCACATAAGAACACAGCACACAAAGTCCATTCCTCTCTTATGTCCGCTCTTTTATCAGAAGTGCATGGGGAGAAAAAAAAATCCAATAGAATGTTCAGAAATCTTCTCATATATAGTAGGACTTTCTTTTAATGTGTCTCAGAAGATTAACTGAACAATTCACAGATGTTTAATTACCTGAACAACTTGCCTTCCTTCTTCTCTTCCATTTGATTAATATTAACTATTTCAGTGTCTCACTTATCCTAAACCCCTATATCATCCCACAGTCAAATGTCCAGTGCTCCAAAACAGGAAACAGGCTAATAAAAATGTTCAGCCAACAAAACTTCCAGACATGAAATCATTTGCTGAAAGTGATGAATAATTTTCTTCATGCTGAATGTAACTTTCATTCTTACTACATTCAAAATTTATGTACATAAATTAGTCTCAATGGGAGGTAATTATTTTTTCCCAATTGTTCTTTTTCATTAGATGGAAAAAATATAGTTGACAATGAAGGACTGCCCCCCACCTCTAGTCAGTAAATCATTTGTATACACAGTGTATTTGAACATATTTATTCCAAATAATGTTTCAATGATTCATAAATAGCTTCTATCTTGGATCACCTAACAACAAAAACAAGGAAACTTTATCAAGGATGTGTTTCATAACCAGGTCAAGACTTACTTTTTCAACAAGTGTGTCTGTCTCCTCCACAGATTTTTTCCTTCCTATTTCATCCTTGCAACCTTGTATTTAATACCCAAATATTTCAATACAACACAGTTATTTGGATGACTAGCTTCCATATCCCTCCCAAAGATAAGTTTTTAAAAGCAGCTCCTCTGAGAATTAAGAGTTAGATTCAATCTATAAAGACACATATTGCATATTTTTGAAAATCAGTGATTGAACTGTACAGCTGAGTTAATGTGCCTCATATTGCCACAAACTCTTTATTCTTAAGCCTGAGGAGCACTACAGAGTGCTGTCAGTTATATGTCTTTATCTGAGTAATGTAGAGGTCAGTTAATAAAGGATAGGAATGTTTGGGTAAACCGCTTTACGTATTTCAAACCCTTTGATCTCCCTAGGGAGAGGGCAAAGATCTGTGTAATATTCCAAAACTGAAGGTGAATGGTGAAGCAGAGGACAATGACAGCACACAGGGGTGTAGGAGGGAAAGTGGTCTTAAGTACTTATGGGTACTGATAAAGTGGCAGTTTATCTAGCCAGGGCATGAAAACATTATTTCTGCTGTCTTGCAATTGCAGAATTTTAGGTTGCGAGGAAGAAATTTAGATGTACATGTATGTAAAATTTTTGTCCTTCTTTTTGCTACTTATTTTTTTTATATAAGGAAAAACACTTTTTTTTTTTTTTTTTCTTGTTCAAAACAGTTTTTTAAAAAGACAGTAAGATCAACAAGGAACATAGAAGTAACAACATAGGACTATACAGGTTTAGCCATACTTTATGGACATTTCCCATGATGCCAGCTTCAGTCTGTCTTTCCTTCTTTTCATAACCCTCTTTAGTCTCCAAGAACATAACCAAGCTGTACTGTTTTAGCACCCCTTGTCTTATCCACATAATTCAATAATATTCAACTAATTAGCTTGTACTTACCCTTTGAATTCAACCACTGAACAACTTTTATGGCCTTACTTTGTTCCCTAAAAGTTTTCTGTGGTTTTTTTGACATTCGCAGAGAGAACTGGAGACAGGATGTCTAGAGAAAGAACCAAATTTAGTAAGTCAGCCTAAGTCTTGATGCTGAAACTTAGCTTTGAAATTGCTGCAGAGTCCAAATGGTTGGTCCTGGTTCATTGCTACCTTTAAAAAAAAAAAACAACCACCATACTTTAACAACGTTCTAGTGTAATTGTTCGCTTCTTCCTTATCACAAAGAAAATCAGTGGGCATCATGCTGAAATATTATCCTGAAGCAGTTTGAATTGAAATATTCCCGTGGTGTGCAATCAGATGTTTCTATAAATATGTAGAACTACAAAAATCAAGAAATGACACCATACCAATTAAAATTCAGCACATGCTAAATCTGTTCCCCCCTCTGAAGTTTACATGGTTCAGAGTGTTTCTACAGCAGACGTAGTACTAGATGATTAATACATCAACCTCACAGTATGAGAGTTGGTTTAGTTATGAAATACATGAAAATTATACAAATGTTTCTGCATTAACCTCTTCATTTAACATTTCTCCATATGGCAGATGAGCCACAAAATCTGGTGCAAAGTTTCTGAATTATTGATATATTCCATTCCACAAATGGAATTTGTAGCAGGTGTGTTTGAAAGTCAAGGAAACATGAGGAAAGCAAGTTAAACCTATACTGTACATACAATATAACACCAGTTTCCAGCACTTATTCTGGAGTAAAGTTCATAAACATCTAGTCAGTCAGTGGTCAATGAAATCACAGAAACAACCCTAAACTAAACTTTAAAAAGGAAAGCTTGTGAACAACGAATATTGCAAAAAACATAGCAGTTAATGCGCTCTTTTTAGAGAAGTCCAAGTGGAGAAAAGAACACCAGGAGGACTTGATTAATACAGCTTTTACAATTTTTTAGAAAACATTGAAAGATCTCCTCTATACTAGAAAAAATCTTACCAAACCAGACAAGTCTAAAGTTCTCTTCTTTGTTTAATACTGTTCTCAAAATTATGTTGCGATAGGCCAGGTTGGACAGGGCTTTGAGCAACCTGACCTAGTGGAAGGTGTCCCTGCCTATGGCAGGGGGTGGGAACCTGGTGATCCTTGAGGTCACTTCCAACCCAAACCTTTCTATGATACTATATGATTCTATGATTGTGATAACTTTACCTTCACAGAACAAAATATGAATCTTCCTAGTATTAAAAACACAAAACATATGGAAACAGCTATCATAAGGCTATTTAAGCTCTCATCTTGTTGACATCACACACCAAGGTCAACCTTAGCAGTTTTTAGATGAGGTATTCACAGACCCAAGTTACGTTCCTGCTCTGATCTGTCCTCTTGAGCAAACTTTTTTTCTGATTATTCATGTAGTCTTCCAAAACTAGCCAAGCCTAGAGCTCCCAGCTGGATATCTGAAGTGTGCAGCACTTATCGTTGCAGCACCCAAAGATAGGCTTGAGTGAGAAAGCGAGTCAGCACTTGTAGCTTCATTATCACTCCAGAACGGTTTGCCATCTTCAAATCTAGCTTCACACGAAGAAAAATAGTTATACGCATTAATCTCACATATGAGTTGTGATTGCCAATACGTGCTTTTAGAGTGAAATGTAAGATTCAACATGGGAAGAAGCTTCATGCTGAAGCAATTCTTTTTTTCGGTATTGCAGTCGGAGTCAGCTTTGCGTGAGGAGGCAAGCCGACTGTGCGGCAGTCGGTCCCGAAAAAAAGTAGACATCTGCGCCTGTCAATCTGTATATGAGAGTCAAAAAGCAGCACAACCGAGTTGTGAAAACAGGGGACCAAGTTAAGATAAAACTTTGTTTTCATTACGCCCAACCTCCTGCTACCCACTAGTGTCCTAGCTGACCTCTGATAGCTGCACTGATGAAGCTTTCCCAGCCTCCCTCAGGAGTTTAGCCATTTGCCCCGTACAGTTCAAAATCTTTTCTTAATGTCTAGCCTAAACATTTCCTTCCTTAGCCTCAGGTCACTGATCCTTGTCCTACATCTTCTGAGACTGTGAATAATTCCCTGCTTTCAATTTCCACTGCTGTATTGAAGGCATGAGACTGAGAACAAAAAAGACAGAAAAAAAGGGGAAAAAAAGTCTCCCTAGCTGAAAAAATCCCTCAGCTCTCCCACAGACTGGGGAGTTACAACAGGATTATCAAGGGGTTTAACCTTCCAGTTTTATCAGGAGGTTATAAAGAAACTCGACCTATTGTATAGTACTCTTAAAGTAGTGCTACCCTGGATTAAACAAAAATAATCAATACACTGGACCTGTCAAGCACTGACAAGGAGCCTTTTCCTTTCTTTTGTTCTTTCCGCTTACTGGAGGGGAGCCAGCCAGCCCAATATACTGTAGCCTGAAAGAGGTTTTAATGAAATTTTTTTTGCAATGTAAGCTTGAACACTGCTGTTAAGGCTAAAAAAAGAGGATAAAGTACTCTGTCATAAATTTATGTGCGGCAATTAAAATGTATTTCCACTTTGTATAAACAGATGACAAACTGCTTGTTTGAAAAAATAACACAGGGACGAATTGAACTATAGAGTTTAAAGAATTAACTATTTGCATTAGGATGCCAAGGGCTATGGAAATCTGAGTCAGATCACAGAGGTAATGAACCGTTAGGCATACTTCATTATTCATAAACTGGACATGCAGTTGGGCAAATACTGTAAAGCATACATCACTAGTACCTGACTGATTGCTACCCCCTCAAAAAAGAAAAAAAAAAGAAAAAACAAAAAAAAAAAACCCAAAACCACAAAAACCTAACAACAACCAAAATATCAGGCACAAAGGATTACAGTTAATGAATATTGGTTATTTATTCAGCATCTTACTTGAAATGTTTCATCTATTGCAAAAATTTACCAAGTATTTGAGGCAACGAAGAAAGCAACCAGCCTCAAACTGAAAATAAATCCCAAATCTACTGAGAAGCATGTAAGAAGAAATTCTGTATATATTTTAGACACATCTCCTCATTTATTTGGTCCTTCATAGACAGTTGTGGTTCTAGTGCTCATGAGATATAGCTTTAGTCCATCGCATGCAGCAACAGGTTATCATCATAGAGTTATTTTAACAAAAAAAAAAAAAAATTATGAAGAGTTTAGGGGTTTTATCTTCAGTGTATTCTGGGGTTGTGGTACAAATACATCATTGTGGCAAAAATATATGTTGTGCTGTTGTAGTTTATTATGGCAGGCAGCTGGTACAGCTGAATAGGGCATGACACATCAAAACTTGAATTTTCATGAAGTGCAGAGGCACTTAACTTCATGCCCAATGTTTAAGCTGGCATGCTAGAGACATAATCTTCCTTAATGAGGATCCTTTGTACAGGATCCAACTCAGGGATTTCAGCTAGAATTTCCTCACCCATCTGCATCAAGATCCATGGCACAGTTTACTTCAGGCTTTTCCTAAACTTGTCAAAGTGTTGATATGATCAGATCCCACAAAATTAATTTGGTTTTGGTGATTAGGTAGTTGTTTAAAACTCTTGACCTATGATTCTCTAGTTTCAATAATTTTATTGGACAATGTTCACTATTTAAAAAAAAAAAAAAAACCTAAACAACAACAATCCAACACACAAAAAACCAAACCTCCAGGAAACTTGAAGTTTGAATGAAGAGCAGTTCACACTGAACAATCACAAATCATTTTGAGCCTATGTAGTATACTGTGTCCTGTACTAAAACTTTGACAGGGTTAGATGTGTAACCATTTAAGTGAAACAGGAAAAACTAAACAGCAAGCACATCAGAGGAAACATCTTTTGTCCTCGCTGGGAAAAAAAAAAAAAAAAAAAAAAAAAAAAAAAAGAATTGAGATTTTGAAACCACTGCCTCAATATTGGATAACATTCTATTTTTCAGAACATCTAGGTTCCTCAGTTCAATAGATTTGATAGGCTTTCATGACACTTGACAGCTTACCAGGGAGGAGTTGTACTTAACAGGTCTGGTTTGGGTCTTATATAAGAAGTTTCCCATTTAAATATGAAAGCTATCCACCTCCATATACATCAGACACCAAAGAGAAAAACAACTTCATTTCTTTCTAAGATGAACACAGTAAATTAACCATATTGAAACTCCTTTTTGATGGATTCTCAGTTAAGCTATGAGTAGGATAGACACTATAGTGCACAAATTAAGCCTGTACTTTAATGGCTTTCTCTTTCCTCTAGATATACAGAGATAGCTTTAGTTCCAGTTTGGAGAGACAGAACATTTGGAAAAAAAACCACAGTTTATACTGAGCATATGGGAACACATTCTGCATCCAGCTTTTCTCATGCACCTCTGCCTCAAACCAATAACGGGTATGAGACAGATGGATGTAGTTCACTGTTTTCACCAGTGACAAAGGATGGAAGCAACATTACTTGAAAATCAACCTTCTTCTGATGCCTGAAAAGCAAAGGGGAGGAAACCTTACAGTGCCATGTGATGGGAAAGCCTGATCACAAGTGAAGTGTTCTCAGACTTTCCTTC
The DNA here is from genome assembly GCF_963210335.1 of Falco punctatus. Lineage (NCBI taxonomy): Eukaryota > Metazoa > Chordata > Aves > Falconiformes > Falconidae > Falco > Falco punctatus. The sequence goes on from NC_137587.1 coordinate 5,370,010, forward strand.
CCCCCCGCTGTTGTACCCAGCCTGTAATAGCTGACCGCAATGACATCATCAGTATGGAAACTGATGAAGCAGCTAACATAACATTGCCTAAACCAGCATAAACTTTGATGGATGCTCCAAAGGATGTTTTACATTTGCTAGCCTGAGATCTGTTTTATTACACTGACAAGGGTGACCTTTAAAATAACGTATTTGCTATTAAAAAAAAAAAAAAAAAGGGGGGGGGGGGGGGGGGGAGAGAGACACACTTTATAACCTGAATTTATAGCCTATAAAATCATTTCCCAGCTAGAAGCCTGATTACAATCAAAATAACCCACAAAAATGAAACAGTTTACCTGTGATCAATTTAATGTGGTAGTAAAATCCTAATTATGGGCAAAAACACATTCAAGGTTTGTGGTGTTGTCTATAAAATCTGCATGGAAAGTAACTTTCAATGTAGTGTAGCATGTATGGGAAAGCTAAAAGATTATTTTTAAAACCAGGATTTTTGCTGATAAAATATAGAACTTGTGGGGTATGATCAGAAAGCTGAGAAGTTATTTATGGGACAGTAAGCACATATGCAGTAGTTGGATTCTTCCTTACTAAACATGATAAAACAGACCATTGTGCAGAGTAATAGGGAGTCAATGTTTTTAGCCACTACACCTTCCAATATGTTGACAAGTTCAATTTGGGGAGTATATTTCTTTTGTGTTGGGTGTTTTTTCACTGATTTTTAAACGTAAAATATTTCTAAATCAGGACACCTACAAGTCTGTGTCAACACAACTTTGTTCTTTTGATAACATCTAGACTAAACTAAAAGCTTAAAGAGGTAACTGAGTCAGAGAGCCCTCTGTTTAAAGTAGGATTTTATGAATAAATTTGAAGAAAAATGTGTATTGATTCTTATGTTAGAGTTTTTTAAGACTTTGGGGTTTCAGCTATCTTTTTCTGCTATTTCCCCTTCCTTTCAGATGTCTACTGTTTTGGAGTACAGCCATGACTTCTATAAGAAAGCTTAGATCTGAGATGCAACTAGTGGAATCTCAGTCAAGATGTCATGCAAGAACGTGGCCATAGAGGCTTGTTACAATAGGAGCTAGGCTAAACTGCACAATCAAATACTCTTGCTTGGAATGCCATTTCATCCCACATTAGAAAGCAAAAACATCTGTAGTCCCACCTTAGAATGCAGAAATAGACATACGACTTTAAAGAGAAGAGAACTTTGTAGGAGGAACTGTATTTACATTTATGGAAGATACATAAATGCTTATAAAAGCACAATACCTGAGCTGGAGGAGAACTGAAATAGTGCTACAGGGGAAGAGTAGCAGATTAGGGAGATAAATCTACTCTCCCCCCTTCATCATAATTATGAGCCCTTCCTATATTTTCTGTATCTTTTCTATGTTATTCCCAGAACCCAGCACTGAGCTGTCTTATTTCCTAATTGTTCTTGAATTATATTTCTGGATGATGTTTCATTTTATCTTTAACTTTTATTCAAATATTTCCTCCCACTGTTGCCTCTCTAGTCTGTCCGCACCCGTATTAGCTCATTAACAACTGAGGAAGCTTCTGGTAGTATTAATTTCATAACAGCACAATGCAGAAAGTGAAACACAACTCCCGTGGTGTTGTAAATTAAACTGTATTATCTGTTTCAGATTCTACTTGGTTTTGAGACAGCGTCTCTCAAGATCTATGTGGTGCCTGTCACTGAATGATGGAAATAGTTGTCATTGCCGCTTGAGTTTCTTGCAGCAGTTCCAACCTTTCCGTTTTATGAGATATTCCTCTCTCTCTGTAACACATCATTTTCGCCCCTCTGTGCTGGTATAACTTGTTAAAATGATAACTGTCATTTACTCTGTAAGGACAAATAAATCTAATTTGGCTTGCTTGGCTTGCTGATATGTCCTTTTCTTTTTTTCCTCCTCACATCATTATAGAATGTATTCAGTACACATTAGCATAAATACATAAGAATTGGTCATCCCTGTGTAGTGAATTCTTTTCTATGGGTACTGGAGCCCCAAAATAAAGATCCTCCAACACTGTTCATGCAGCAGAGCTGAGCGAAACTAAGTTCTAATTTTGGCATTTCCATACGCTTAGAGGAATAAGTACAGTGAAACTGTGATGCCTTTGACAGTCCAGCCATGGATTCACAGCCTTCCCACTCCACACAAGCAGCCTCATCAGAGATGCTGCTGTTTTGGGAGAAGGAGGGGTGTGATGGGTCAGGAAGGATGCTGCTGTCAATCCAGAGAACTGGGGGAAGAGTGAGGTCAACATGCTGGTTCTGAGACTCACCACTTCTCCCTCTTCTTTCCAGTTGCGTAGTATAACACCAGCACACTGGTTCCTGTTTGCCAGGCTGGGAGCAGGCACAGCAAGAGGCACTTGATGATGTCCGTGATGCTCACTGCCTGGAGATGTGTTTCTTCCCATAGCATCTGGGGTCCACAAACCAGGTCCACAGCCAGAAGTTGAAGCAGGTTTGCCTGAATAGCTAGGCATTTATGATATCTAGATTATTGAAGCAAGAAAACAAAATGGGTGTTGAGTTTGTGCAAGGGAAGAGAAATTGCAGACAAAAGAAGATGCACAGTTATGGGGTGGACTCTTAAAACCCAAAGCCCCCAACCCCCTCTGCTGTTTTGAAAGTCTTACTTCCCTTCTATTTATTCTGAATCATGTAACCAAAACTGCACACTGAATAAATCACAGATAAATGGTGATTATTCATGAGGAATCAGCTGAGAGGCAAGTGAATTTTCTAAAGGTAGTGTGGTATGTGTCCATATGTGTGTCAAAGAGAAATAGAAAACATACTCACTGTTTAGTCAGATCAAACTCTGCTTTGCTTTAAGCAGTATTTTGATATTAACAAACCCCTTGTTTTTAAGGATTATATTCTGCCAGTCGATTAATATATTGTGCATCCCCTGGGGATTATAGGCATAGATTTTACAACAAGGTCTCAACTTCACTGGAGACTCTCCTAATTTATTAAGGCATGAATGAAATAAACCATGTTTTGTACAGAGGTTCCCAGCTGCATTATTAAATTAATTTCCATTATTCATGTTAGGCAATTGTACTTCTTTAAAACAGAAGGAATAAGAAAGAAAAAACCCCAAACTTAACTTCAAATAACCAAGTAAAAATCTCTACTGTTGTTGACTATTGACAAAAATTTAGTGACGGAGATTTATCTTTACTGTGCCTTTCAAACAACTTGTTTTCATTCTTCATGTTGCTTCCATTTGCCAACCACAATTGCCAAATGCTTCGGTAATGAATAAGTCCTAAATGAGAATAATCTAACCCAAAAATCTGATCAGATGCTAAACTCCTGGGTTTTGTGCTTTTCATACTGCAAGTGTCCATCTAGAGGCAGGCAGTGCTCTCGGTGACCATACCCATACAGGAGGGACCTGGACAGCTGTCAGTCATGTCAGATCCACTCAGGCCCCTTTTTAGTGCAACACACCTTTGCAGCCAACTCAGTAAACTGTACAGGGCACTTAGATGTGCCACAGGTGTGTGACTCTTCACGGAAAAAATAGCTTGAAAACTGAGGAACCCAGCTGGAAATATGACATCATGGCTTATTTGGGATATTTTCAGCCAAATAAACATGTTTCTTTCCCTACCATGTGACTGTGTGTGTCTCCACAGTTTTTGCTTGTCATCAGCCAACATCCTGAATTTCTGTGTGATGTGGTACCCGTATCCCAGCTAGCTGATATTTCCCAGATTGCCCAACACAGAATCTGCTTCTTTTCACACATGCCATGGAAATGTCGTTTTTCTAGTTTAGTTCCCATGTTTTTTGGTTTCCATGTCCTTCTGCTCCTTCAATGTGCAAGTTACCTTCTCACCTAGACTCCCACAACCCCTGTTGATGGATTTCATGGAGTGCTACTGAAAGCAATAATATAATCCAGTGGATAAAGGAACAAGAAACAACTTCAGGCTGGTCTCAGCTATGCATGGAGACAAAAAGGAAAATACGCTGAATTCCAAGGCATTCATATCTATCATTCCTGGGGCCAGGTTTCCAAAGAACAAGGAACCTAATACATTTCAAAGCGATTGCCCACCAGTGTGGCTGCCCACTGTGCTTCCTACACCCCCGTGCAATTCAAACACAAAATGGTCTTTAAGGTTGTTTGCTGTTACTCTTCTATAATATTTTTATTATGAATTACAGCACTGTGTAGCAGCCCTGAGCAAGATCCTGGATTAGCACTTTATTAGACAAATTAATTACGAGTAATAGTAACAAAGAGGAGAGGGGTGAAATAGTAATGTGTACCTTGGGGAGGACTGTCTTGACTTCATTTTGATCATGCAGGTGGAATTTATGAAGTGAATGGGGTATCATTTTGTGAAGTCAGCTGAAAAACAGTTAATCTTTTTTTTTTTTTTTTTCACTTTGAAGGTGCATTTAAGTCGAAAAAGGCATGTTCTCACTTGAAGGAAACTCCCCTGCACTTGACATTCAAGGGGAGAAAAGAGCTTAATCACCAAGAAAGTATGGCTTTAAAGAATTCAGTTATGTATGCATTATTCACAGAAACATAGTGATTTCATAAGGAACCAGACAATTAAGGGAATTCAACAAAAACTCAATAGGGGCCCTTAGCAGAGGCAATGATTGGATTTCTAAAAAGGTTCTGAGTCACAACTTCCTCAGCTGGTTTCTTCATGGGAAAGAAAGGGAGAGGGAGAGGGGGAGTGAGAGGGAGAGGCTGGGAAGGGAAGGGCAGGCAAGAAATTTAGATAGGGAAGGAGGGAGGAAGGGAGGGAGGGAGGGAGGGAGGAAGGATTAAGAAAAAAATTATAGCAAAATTTCCTTACTGAAAGGCCTACATTATGGAAACAAAAATATTTGTCTTAATATGAGACCAATTGTGATACTTAGCACCTTTAGTTACACAGGGGAACAAACTAGAAAATCTATACATTTCATAAATTTAAATGATTGATTAGCTGCTTGGAAACAATTCAAATGTCAAAAAGAACACAACACAAAAAAACCCCCTCACCTTTTCACATTTGTGTGATGGTCATCTTTATAAAGCAGTAGACATCAGAAAGAAACTCATTCCATAATCCTTTTATTTCTTCATCCCCTGACCATGAAGATAATGCTATGTGATTGAAGTTTACTTGAAGATTGATGAATTATGACTGGGAATGTGAGGGTTGAGGGTTTGGCAAAATAATTTTTGGACTTTTCAGGGTGTTGTTCACCTGTATACTTTGAATTTTAAGAATTGCAGTGTAACAGTCCTCTCGTCCCTGGAGGTAACTCTAAAGTAATCGGGACTGCTGCGTGTGACCCAATGTTGTTAACACCAGCTACACCAGCTAGCAGGGATGGAGCCCTGCTATAAAGACCAGATCACAAGAGGTACCAACGAGATAGAAGAATCAAAGTGACTAGTATGGGGGAGGGAAAAAGTTGAGCAAAATCTGCAACAAGGAAAAAAACACTGGGGGGGTGGGGGGGTGGGGAGGTGGAAGGGGGGGGCGGGGAAGGAGACAAAAGATGCAGATACCTTTAGGCAGGTACTCTGGAATATTCATTTCCTTTCATACCAGCAGTATAGCACAGCCTATGTAATACCCAATATGTGGGTGTTTGTTTTGTTGTGGGGGTTTTTTTGTTTCTTTGTTTGGTTTGTGGGTTTTTTGTTTGTTTGTTTGTTTTTACTTCTAAAAGGCTAATTTAAACAATCTGTTACTGTTTTTGAGGTATCTTATTCTGATGGACAGACCGAGGTACTCCATGTGGACTCCAGGATAATGTTGGGGGCTTTTTTAGGATAATCTGCCCATTACCTAACTGTGCATGACTTTATTGTTCTTTTGACAGAATAGGTACTCTTAACTCAGTAACCCACTAGGAAACCTTTTGACTTTATTGCATTAGGTGGTTAACACTGAAGGTAGAAACAATTTTAGTTTTGGTTATGCGGTACTGATCAAGATTAATGAGTCACTAGATGGATTATGTTTCTGCTTTTGAGTATTGACTGGCTGTCAGATCTGCTGTTGAAGGGTTTTACTCTCCTATCAACATCATTTTGCCTAATGGCATCCCTGTAAGGGGGAAAATTGAGGCAGTTACCAGGGTACCTCAAAAGGCACCTCTAAATCCTCAGCTAGTGTAAACCATGAGATGCAGGTCTCTTCAGTGTCACATGTTATTAATGAAAAATATTTTAAGTTGCCATTTCATATTTCCATCTCACAGCCATGGGAGCCTCCTTTTTTTTTTTTTTACAGAGAGACACCACCACCGTCAAATTCCTGAGCCTCGTAAGCCAAGTATAATTGATGGAAAGTCATTGAGCTGTGCTCAGTGGTGGCAGTGGGATATGCAGAAGGAAGAGAGAAGCATTGCCATGCAGCCAAGGGAAATGTGTTCCCCTGCCCCCCATCCTTTTCTTTAACCAAAGCCTAATCCACCCTTATTGTGGAATCAACTACGTTGTAGGCATGCTGGTTATGACACCTCACGTGCAGACATCCATAATATGCGATGCCAAGTACCTTCACAGGCACAAATGAAAGGACCAGGCATAGTAGCTCTTCCAAACTGAGGAATTTGTGTATCTCTCTACGTGTGCATGTGTTTCATAACTTTTGCCAAGTGGTCATCATTAGTAATCACAACTGCTTGCTGCCATTCATCCAGGCTCAGAAAAATCATCCCACATCATGTTTTCTCCATCACTTCGTGACATCATGCTGGCATGTGAAACTCTGGCCAGCCACTGGGTTTGGTGCCCAGGTGTATGTCAGTACTTTGTAAATTTACAGAGGTGAGGCAGTTAAACTGTTTAGCTGAGGAACTGCTGGGTTAAGAGACACTGAAGCAAAGAACTCACCATAAACTAATTGTATAATTATTTTCACAAAGACCTGGCTGGCTTAACAGCCCAGTCTGAGTTCTGTACTGCCACAGAAATAATGCTCTCAGCATCCCAAAGAGTTTGTTTAGTGGCAGCTTGCATATCTCTGATCAAATTGCTGTCTCCAACTGTCATAATTCCAAACATTCCTGCCCCATAACACTAAACAAAAAATATGACACTACAGGGTCAAAAAAACCCAATTAACACTATTCCCTGCTTAGTGTTAGGTATGTCAACATAAAGGCAAAAGGCAGAGAAGTGAACAGAATGGATGCTATGTTCAGCACGGTTATTCTGAACGTTCAGAAAATGAACATCACAGCACTGACAATGTAGTTAATGTTACACATTTTGCCTGTGGCTGAACTTAGCTGTATAAAATTAATATGTAATGTTTCAGGCCTGCTTCACTTATTAGAGCTGTATTAGTAGCATGTTTTAGTAATTCAGTTTAACATTTCCATTTCTCTCTGAGTCCAGGATATTTCATGTAGGTTGGTGAACAAACTGGTCATCCAGATCAACCAAATAGATTTATAGGACCAACCACAAGAGTATGATGCTGACAGATAAACAGCACAATACTCTGAATGTGTGGGAAGGTTCAAATGTTGTATCTCCCTATAGGAAAGCATACCTAGCTCTCTCCTGGGAAACATATAGCTTTATATCATATTTTTCACTAAAATCTCTCTAAGACATGCCTATGAAAATATTGTCAAGAAGTTAAAAGGTAAAAACACCTGAACTTTCTACATGTTTTTTAATAAAATTATGAAAAGCTAAAAGCATTGAGGAGGTTTTGTTCAGTGTTCTTTCACAATGAATTTAATGTAGGTTTTGATATAACAAGTCTTATTACTGTTATGCAATGGCAAGTAAGGGCACCTTACCAAAAAACTACTATAAGAAAAATACCCATGGTACTATGTCTTGCAAGGGAACATCTTGTGGCAAACAGGACCAGCAGTATCTCCCACAAGCAGGACTTGGTGTCCTTTTGAAGTACATACTTACATCTCCTTCCAGACAAGGTGAATAGTTCACTTTCAGTAATTCTTAAGAACCACAGAGATGAAAAGACAAAAATAACAATAAAAAATAAATATATCTGAGAGTTCCAGACAAACCTGGAACAGTCACCAAATTGGGCATCAGCGCTCTGAATGAACATCTACATGGAGCCAGTTTTAAGTGCCAAGCAGTAAAGATGGCTCCGCATACTATTGTTCAGTTCATTTCCTCTAATTAGATTGGTAGTGCAGAATCTGTCTGAACTATTGGATTATTACTTGTATAATATTACTTATCTGTAACTTCTAAGCAACTGCCTACATGAAAGAACAAAAGCTGAATTTATAAGGGCAATGGAGGGGAAAAATGTTCTAAAGCTGTGAAGACAAGATGTCAAACACATAATGCATAGAAGTTAAAGTGACAGGTATTGATACATAGGCAGTATCACCCAGGCAGTATAGCTATTCACTCAAACACGTGCAAAGTTTACCTAAGCAGAATAAGTGAAATCTGAAATTAATTTATGGCTGCAATATTAAGAAAACTAAGATAAATATTGCATTCCCCTAATCACCATAGTAGCTGTTTTCTACAACTGCTCCTTTATTATGTTCACCTTTCTTGAAAGTAAGTGACCAGAACTGTGTGCAGTATTACGAGCAAGATCTTAATCAGTGCCTTGTAAAATGAAATTAGTTTTAACCTGGTTCTGCTTAAAAAAACATTATTTAATTTCTTCCTGATTTTCATGATCCTTTTTTAGTACATAAGCACAGTAGCAGTAGCCAATCAGTTACTTGGTAGGTCCTCAGTTTAAAAAAATATTTCTTTTTGTCCTTAATTTTATGTTTTGTGTAATCTCATTGAATCTCCACTACTTCAGTTGCCAATGGCAAACAGAATAGTTTTCAATCTTTCTTTCCATTGATAATATCTCCCTGTGTAGTCATTTACAAATTCCATGCATGTATAGGTAATCCTTTTCTGTACTTTGCTGGTCTCCTGTATTTCTGAAGGATTTGTCTCCATTCCAGTGATTGACCTCTCCATATGACTGGTTGTTGTCTTTCTGTAGCCAAGTTCTTAACCACTTTGTAAATCCTGCATTAATCTTCGTCACCTCCAAATCTGTAGTAATTTTTAAAGGGACAAAACATCTACAATTTTACTTAAGTCTAAGTAGACTAAACCTTTTGCATTGCAATTTAAAATAAAAAAAAAAAATTAAAAAAAAGGTTCTAACATTCTTTAGTAAAACCTTTTAAAAAATTACCCATTTCCCATGGCCTGTATAACCTTAATTATTATTTTTGCAATACCTCAAGATTTTTCATATTATTGAAATGAACAACTATATAGTTTAAACTGAGTTTGGTTACCTTAATGAGCAGAAATATTGAATTTGCTATTTGCCCAGTCAAAAGGTAATATTGTTAATGCAATCATTAAAATTACAGATTCATTAAAAACCATGAAGCTCTCCTAAATCTTAATTTCTCTAAGTACTATCCCCAAACCTGCACAGTCATTCGGGGGGGGGGGGGGGGTTATACAGGTATACCAGATCATACTCTGAGTATATTTGTGACCATTTTTTGTTTCAGCATAAATAAAAAGTCCATAAGATCTACTGTGAAGTTGCTTTCCAATTTGCTTATAGAAGTATCTTTTTTCTGTTCAGCAATTTTTTTTAGCCACAGCTCCTCAGTTACTATAGGCCTCCCTTAGTTGCTATGGTTTTCTGATTGTCCACCTTAAAATCTTTTTTATCATTAACCAATCCAGATTTTTCTCCTCTCCTAAATGATCTATTTACCTTGGGCTCTGGACCAAGTATAGGAGAAATTTCATTATTTATTTTATTATATTTCAGTTGCCTGCTTTTTCTACCTCCAGGTTGTTCTCATAAGTCTGATTTTTTTCCCTCCTCGGTGTTTTTGGATACAAAGTGTTTGTTTCCTGCATGCTTTTTACAAGTACCCATAAACCATTAATTTTACAGCCAGTTTCATCTTTTCTTTTCCCCTCAATCACATCCCAAATCCCACCTGAAATGCATTATTGTCTTTAATTGAATTTTCTGTCCCTGAATCTTCACATCTAGGTGCTCTAATATATTTTACTTTATATAAATAATTTGCTTCACGTCAATGTATTCTATCAGGATGTCTATTCCATGTTTACTTTACACCGAGATCATCATGCCCTGCATCAAATTGTTATTTCTCTTATTAATAATCCTTTCTATAAGGGAAAGATTGGTACTAAACCATGTCTATAATCTGCTATGCAAACAGATTGCTAGGGCACAGTTGGTTTACTGTTTACTTTTAAAACCCAGGAGCTAAAGAAAAAGTCTTTCCTTCTGATAGTCCTTCAGATATGGTCAGAGACTGAAATTAGTCCTGCACTTTTGAGCTGAAATGATTTTCTCATCCTTCCAAATCACACCTCACAAAAAGTCTCCACAAAATGCCATAGGAATATTATTATCAGGATGGGTAGGTATGGATGCAGTTGCACTGATGACACAGGACTATTACAGCTTTGCTATGGCCGAGAGCTTGAGATCAATGCACATGGGGCTGAGCATGGTGAGCTGTGGCAAACAAAATGCAAATAAGAACTGGGTGAAAGTAGCAATGACGCAAGGGTACCACCTGAAACTGCTGGAAAGACATATCGAAGTATTGTTGTGCATGGATCTGACAGCCCATTCCAACATGAGGCTGATAAGATGCTCAGCAGCAGAGATCAGAGGAGCATCACTGTGCTGATGCCCAACCTGGTGTAAAACCAACATGCCCAGAGTGGAAGCATCATGTGTTGGGGCCAAGCCACTGCTGAAAAGCCTGACATTGACACAGGTCAGGGGAAATATTACTTTCCCCAGGCTCAACTACACCCTCACTGGGTGGTGAAAAGTGCAGTCTCAGCAGATAGTATGTGTGCATGCACTTGAAATTGTGGGTGAGTGAGAAGTTTTCCTAACGTAGTCCATCCCTTGCTTCATTAACTTAGTAAATTGAGCTTGGCTGTATCGTTGTGGGGCATTCCTTTTCTGTGTGACAACTGCCAGTGAAACCACAGTGACTCCCAACCACTTCAGTCTGTACATTTTAAAACACTGCCTGATAGCTCTTTGGTCTATTAAAGCTGATACCAATAGGTTCACAAAACAAACTCATGCAGGGTGTTACATACTATTGATTTGCATAGTTGTCATGCATACAAATTAAATTTAGAACATCATAAGGCATCCTTTCCCTTGCAATTAGATAAAGAATTCATTCTAAGTAACGTATTATTCATACTTCTCCATAGGACATTATTTGCCCTTACAATACTATTCTTTCAAAAAGAATGAAAATTGTTTTTCAAAAGCAAGGAGCTGCTATTTGGCACATTTTGAGTCATAACTTGATAAAATTGAAAAAAAAAATACTCTGTCATGCAGCTACTTAAAGAAGATCAACTGGTAAATAGCTGGTTTAGTAGATGATTTTTCAGATTTAGAAGAACAAAGTTCTGTGTTTGTCAGAAACAGTATGCCTCAAATTGCACTGATAAGTGTTCAGGTAAACATCCCCTCAGTCACAGCCTTACACACCGTCCTGAAGGATCCTGTAATCTTCCCTTCTCACAAACTTGTTTCTCTCATCTTGTGGTATATTGAACTTCTATTTGAATGTAGTAATTGTTCCTTGCCACAGACACATTTGTAGGTGTACTGTTTTGGCTGGGATAAAATCAGTTTCCTTCGCAGCAGCCGGCATGGGGCCACGTGTTGGATTTGTGACCAGCGCTGTCCCCGGGGTGCTGCGGTGCCTGCTGAGCAGGGTGACACAGCGCCAGGGGCTGCTCTGCCCCTCCCCCCTCCCCACCGGCGAGCGGGCTGGGGGGCACCAGGAGCTGGGAGGGGGCACAGCCGGGACAGCCGCCCCCACTGAGCCCAGGGGTGTCCCACACCCTGTGGCCTCACGCTCAGCACATACAGCGGGGGGAGGAGAGGGAAGGGGGATGCTGGGGGCGATGGCGTTGGTCTTCCCCAGTCCCCATCACATGTGCTGGAGCCCTGCTGCCCTGGGGATGGCTGAGCACCCCCTGCCACGGGCAGCGGGGAAGGAATGCATGGGCTGGCTTTGCTTGCACATGGCCTTTGCTTTACCCATTAAACTGTCCTTATCTCAACCCATGAGTTTTCTCACTTTTACTCTTCTGATTTTCTCTCCCATCCCACTTGAGGGGAGTGAGCGAGTGGTTGTATGGGGCTTAGTTGCCAGCTGGGTTAAACCATGAGGGTAAGGTGTCTGTTTTGCTCAAACAATTATTAATGTATAACACAGAAACAATCATTTTCTGATTTACTCATAAGTTACCTATAAAATTTGGAAATAAAACCTGCTTCTCCAAAAATATGCCAAGGAAATAGCATTTTGAAGAGATTCTAGTCCATTTCCTGGTGAGCAAATATTACCACATAGCATCCACTCTCACAGAGTAAGATATTTTTCAGAAGAAACACAGAGTAAAGAAATAAGGCAGTAATCCTCAAACCAGTAGTCAAATAATAGACTATTCAATATGCCATACAACTCCTAATGTATTCCTAGATTGCCCAGGGGAATTAGCAGGAAATTGTTCAGGTAAATCACATTGCTCGGAGCTATATTATTATACTATTCAATGAGTGAGTGAAAGTAACTAATGTATCCGATCACTTGGAAGTGTATGGACACTTGCCTAGGGACAGGGCAGCCTTCTTGCTCTGTTAAATGTTTATGAGTATAAAATGGAACAGCTGCAGGAAGACTGACTGTAAAAGGTACTCTGTCTTAAAATGGACACTGCACAGACATGTTTATGCCTCAGTGAGATTGGAAGGAACTGAGGCATGAAGTGCCACTTCAGAGGCATGCTCTAAATCCATCAGAGAGAAGATTTCTTCCGGATCTTCACATATTCCGTCAACTGTCCTACCTACCATGTCATAGGTCATACTAGGACAGGTCTTTTTCCCTAATGCTTTTGTGAATGGCAAATAAACTCTCCATGAATCTGCCTCTAAAGTCACGTTCATTCCAGAAAATAAATTTAAAATACTTTTAAATTTAAAAAACCCCAAAACATTTCCACAACATTTTCCATCATCATTACTACTACTATTACTACTGCTGCTGTTGCTGCTGCTACTGCTGTTGTTTCGATTGAACATTTTCATGCTTACAAAAACCTTTTTTCCCTAGTAAATAGTTAATTTTCTGAAATAATATTTCTTTATATTATCAAAAGTATATTCACCTTTTAGGTCTAACTAAATTGCCTTTAATACAGCACAAAGCACCTAAACCATCAGTATGGGACTTCAAAAAATTTCAGTGGCTGAGATCTAGTCCCTCCTAGTTGGGTAGGTGCAAAGAGGAAAGGCAGACAAGCCTAGGGATGCTCAAACGGCCTGTCTGCATTAAAGGAACGGAATCAAGTGTCATTGCTATGTACCTTGTTAATTTGTGCCAACTTTTAGCTACATATGCCACCCGTGGGGGGAGAAAAAATAAACCAGTTGCAGATCTGTTTCAGACATAAACCTGGCGTGTTTCAGAGTGACCTTAAAGTGACCGCAAATACTGTACTACTTTAGGTAAAGTATGGATGGCTTCACTGCCTAAGAGCTCTGAAAGCCTGTCAAAAGCTGGTGACAGCCCAGCAATGACCTTTCTGCCTTCCAGAGACCCTGGAAGACATATATAGCTTGTTCTGCGAGGAAGATAAGTACAGAAGGGCTACTGTAAAAACATCTGAGCTAGAGTATGTCAGTGCAGTGGACTCTCAGCAGGTCTGATGACACACCACCATACTGGGTGGTGTGGTTGACATGCTGGAGGGAAGAGATACCATCCAGGGGGACCTGGACAGGCTTGAGAGGTGGACCTATGTAAACTACATGAAGTTCAACAAGGCCAAGCACAAGATTCTGCACATGGTCAGGGCAATCCCAAGCACAAATACAGGCTGGGCAGAAAATGGATTGAGAGCAGTCCTGAGGAGAAGGACTTGGGAATGCTCATTGACAAGAAGATCAACACAACCCAGGAATGTACGCTTGCAGCTCAGAAAGTCAATGGAATCCTGGGCTGCATCAAAAGAAGCATCACCAGCAGCATCAAGGAGGTGATTCTCCCCCTGTACTCAGCTCTCATGAAACCCCACCTGGAGTGCTGCATTCAGCTCTGGGGCCCCCAATATAAGAAGGACATGGACCTGTTGCAGTGAGTCCAGAGGAGGCCACAAAGATGCTCAGGGGGCTGGAGCACCTCTCCTGTGCAGACAGGCTGGGAGAGCTGGGGTTGTCCAGCCTGGGGAAGAGACAGCTCCGGGGAGACCTTACAGCAGCTCCCAGTACCTAAAGGGGCCAACAGGAAAGCTGGGGAGGGGCTTCTTACAAGGGCATGGAGTGATAGGACAAGGGGGCATGGCTTTAAACTGAAAGAGGGTAGCTTTAGATTAGACATTAGGAAGAAATGCTTCACTGTGGGGATGGTGAGGCACTGGCACAGGTTGCCCAGAGCAGCTGTGGGTGCCCCATCCCTGGCAGTGTCCCAGGCCAGGCTGGACGGGGCTGGGGGCAACCTGGGATGGTGGGAGGGGTCCCTGCCCATGGCAGAGGGGTGGAACTAGGTGATCTTGTAGGTTCCTTCAAACCCAGAGCATTCTATGATTCTATGATTCAGATTGCTGCTCCACTGAATTACTAGCACGACACTAATGAGCCATAAGAAGCACATGGCTCATTAGAAGATAGTGTGCATTAAAACATGGGTAGAAAATCAACTGTTTCAGAAAAATTCAGATTGGTCCAGAATGCTTTTCTTTTTCTTCTTTCAAGCTTTTTTTTTTCTTCTCTTAGGCAGAAGGTTTTTTGGGTTTTGTTTTTTTTTTTTCTCTCTCTTTTTTTTTTTTCTCATTTCCTCTCTAAAAGCAGATTGTATTGGACAGTGTAGGACCTACAAATCACACACATTTGTACCTTCCCTACCTACCTACTCTTCCTTAGTGCTTTGAAAGATGCACATACATAATGAAAAGCTTTCTATGATGTATGGAGAGATCTACATGGGACATTCACATGTTTTGCAGACCAAGATGAAAATCCAGAGGCAGCTGCCGGGTTAGTACTACAGCTGAGTGTTCTGGCAATGGCTGTGCTTAGAAATCATCTGTTTGGGAACTCTGCAACGCATGCTACAAGACTGTAAGAAACTTTGTTCCTTTTTAGGTCACATTTAATGTTTATGAGACTTGGTTTTTTTCTCTACTTTGGTAGAGAAAAACTTGGTGAAGACTGCTGGTTTACCTCAGTTCCTACATTTAACCTTGCTTCCAACGCAGGATGAGCTGCCACAGTTTCATCACTACAAAAAACATTAGGTTTGTAGATGGTTTCTCACTTTTCCTTTGTTCAGTTCTTTCCAAGTGGCATGTGGCTGTGCTAGCTAGTAACTCATCACACATTAATGCTGAGGACACAAACGCAAACCCAACCTTCTGACAGGAAATACAGGTACACTCAGGAGGAGCTGCAGTTGCCGTAGCTGCAGATCTTAATTATCTTTGTTCCTTTTAGCTACTGTTTTTGATGAAAAAAAAAAAAAGGATTACGGTAAGTGTTGTGTTCCTACCTGTTCAATATAATCTATACCGTCTTTCCAATGGGATCTTCCACAACTATTATCAAGACCCAGGTTAGCACATTATCTCTGCACAGCATTATTAACGTGTTTAACTATATCTGATGTAATAAAAATCCAAATGACAAAACTCCAAATAATGTCTTATAATAAAAGATAATTGCAGTCCACTGTCAGCCTATGTGAAGCTCAGGATACCCTCAAGCTATTCCTTATTCCCAGCTATAGCCCAAGAACTATAAACATACATTCATTCTGAGACCATTTTTGTTCCTCTGTTATTTTCCATTAAAGCTAATGATTTGTCATAATTGACAAATACGTGTTCCTAACAGCTACCTAAGCAATCTGTGCTTATTCTTGAACTAAGGTAAAAAGCTCTTTACCACTGCTATCGGTGAGCTCAAAATAAAACATAGATGGCATGAAATGTATTCAAACACTTTCATTAACTCTGTGTCCTCCATAGTTCTACTATGGAAAATAGTAACACTGATGAAAAACGTTAGTTTCCAAAGTGATCTTTTTAGTACAGAAATAAATATATATATATATATTTAAGCACAAATCATTTTCTTGAAAGTGTCCAGGCTGAATTTCCCATCTCTCTTCTTTCCTGTTTATCCTTCCTTCCTTCCTTCCTCCCTTCCTTCCTCCTTCCCTTCCTTCCTTCCTTCCTTTGCTTCCTTCCTTCCTCCCTCCCTTCCTTCCTTCCCTCCCTCCCTTCCTCCCTCCCTCCCTCCCTTCCTCCCTTCCTTCCTTCCTTCCTTTCCTTCCTTTCCTTCCTTCCTTTCCTTCCTTTCCTTCCTTCCTTCCTTTCCTTCCTTCCTTTCCTTCCTTCCTTCCTTTCCTTCCTTTCCTTCCTTCCTTTCCTTCCTTCCTTTCCTTCCTTCCTTTCCTTCCTTCCTTTCCTTCCTTTCCTTCCTTCCTTTCCTTCCTTTCCTTCCTTCCTTTCCTTCCTTCCTTTCCTTCCTTTCCTTCCTTCCTCTCTTTTTCAGTTTCCATGTATTCTTACTACCATGTTTATTGCTGTTAGCTGGCAAGAAGTATCTAACCCCTCCCCATCCCCTCAAAAAATCTAAATAGCATGTACCGGTTTTAAAGGGATTTCTCTAAGACAGTCCTCTGAGAAATCTTTATGCCCTAGAAATGCTCACTAGAAAATTCTCTTCTGAAACAATAATCTTGTACTTGAGTGCCATGCTGTGGATTGCATGTCACACTGAAGTCTTAGTCCCTGTTTATAACCAAATAAATGAATGCTTGGATATATAAATTAAATATACACACTATTGATTTATTTGGTTTTTGATTATTATTATTATTTATTTATTTTATGTAAGACTAGTAGGGTATAAGTACCAGAGTTTCAGTTGAGTTCGAAGTCTGAGCTAGTGCCATTGTCTTTCTTATGATTTAAATCTCTGAAAAAATAAGCCCCAGAACTAGTTGAATTGTTCACCCTTATTTTGTATTCAACAAAGACTGTTAAGCCTCTCTGCAGGATGACCCATTCATCTATCCTCACAGTCTGGCACTGGATAGCATAAAACATCTCTAAAAGTGTCCATGTGTTTTCACCGACTATAGCGGGGCCATAGGCTAGGCATGTAACTATTACAGTTCCAAAATTTTATCAGATTAATCTTCCTTTTTGCTGTTTTCTTTTTAACTGTTCCTACATTACCAACTACATGTGTGATGGCAATGACAAAAAGGTTTAAAATTTTGTTGTGCAATGCAGTGTCTTAATGCAACAGTGCTAATACACAGCGACTGGTAATCCAGCCTGTTACGTGAATAGCTGTAGAATGGTTTTGGGTGGTTACAGAGATGCCATTTTTCACTCCAGATTTGGCTGCATTCCTGTGATGAGAAATTCTGCTATGTAGAAAGTATGGTGTTGTATTTAAATGCAACCTGAAATGTATCAACAGCACAACCACTAAGACTGACATAGGTTTTCTCCTAGAATACAAATTCCAGCTCTAACTGCATTACAGCTTTATTAATTTCACAATGTTTCCAGCATGGGTTTACTAGCATGGTTTTGCAAGTCATTAATTGTGCATTCCGCCACTCTAACTTTAATGACATTGTAATTTATTCCCAGACTGGTAGAGAAATGAACTGTAAAGTACAGTTTTCATTAAATGGCCTGGAAAAAAAAGTAATAAACACACAAATAAATACTTACTAATAAATGGATTATTCACAACCGTTTCAAAACACTGGGAATATCTCTTGAGACACAAACAAAAGAAAAAGATATGAGTGGAATTGAGAAGTCCAAAATGACATCAAAGGCAAAATAAACCATCGTGAATCTTACCAAACATTTCCATCAATTTATTTCTGTTTTACTTTAAAGCTACATTACCACTGGAAAACTGATTTTCCGTTTATTTTGAACTATGTCCTCATAGTACTTCCTGGGCTTATACCTACAAAAAGATTCTTGAAAATCTCTCATGGATGCGTCTAGATTTTTTCCCTTCCTCACAACCACTGAAATATTAAATAACAATAATAATGGCAATTTGCTTTCTGAGTGTAGAATCTGAGTGTCATTTAATAACAGCATTCAAAGGCAACAGAAGACTTACAGTATAGAAGCAAATTTTTGATGGGACATGAAATGACCCAGGAAGACCTAGTAAGGTATAATAAGATCTAGTAAGAATGAAAACAAAAATCTATCAAAAAACCCAAAGCAAACCCTCCTGGCTACAATGAAGATAAACTAGAGCTGAACTGGGACAAATAAATTTACATTTAACTGGACAAATAAACACAGCCAAGCATATACGTACCACCATTTAACGCAATGGAAAGGGTAGAAAAACCAAAGGGCTTAAAACTTAAAAGGTCTTTAATGCTTAAGGGAGTTAAAATTAAAGTTTTACTTCAGAATTTCACCTTGAATAATGTTTTATTAATTACTCTATTTTATTTATTTATAGTCCCTCCCTCTCCTCCTTCCATCTTTACTTTCTCCCATCCTTCCTTTATTCTTTTCCTCTTTCCTTTGATATGGCAGTCATCTGGAAATAGGTCATCTGGGTTTTTAAGGTGTTTCTTCCTAACATTAGTTCGTATCTGAATGAAAACAAGTCGGGTGATGTTATCATCATTGTGGGGTCTAAGCAACTTTAATGTAACCCAAGTGACTACATGTGTCAACAGAGTAAATTTCCCAGAGAGATTGTACCAAGGTAATTTTGTGGCTATTACCTTCTCTGGATCCATTTAGTTCTCCACATAAAGCAGAACTCCAAACACTTTCAGAGACAACAAAATACAAGCTTCAGACTTTTAAATGAGAAAGTGTACTTTGCTCAGTGAAAAAATTGGTGGAAAGACATAAAGAGTCCATGATATTTGGTTTCTCTCGATGACAGGCAGTTCATTTATATCCTCTACATATACACTTTTTTTAAAAAAAGATTTTCCCTAAAGTCTGCAATTTGCATGAATCTCTAGCATCCTGGAATCTTCTAAATGTCTGGATTTAGCCTGAAGTTGGCATTAGGCCATATTGGGTCTCTAGGCCACTCTCATTACACATTTACAGGGCTACGTTAATATTGCCTGATCTCTCTATCCCCTTAGATTCATAAGTCACATGTAACCCAGATGGGTGTTCCTAGATGCTCTAAACTCAGAAACATAAAAGAGAATGATAGAATCATACAAGCACTGAGGTTGGAAAAGACTTTTTGTAGAGGAATTAAGGCGGTGGGTTGATTGACATGGATGATGTGCAGCTGTAGCTCGTTCCTGCTAAGTAGTTAAATAGCTTTGAGGATAGGGGGAAAGCAGGTCAGGTGGAGCAGGATGGTTTGGCCTGTGGAGGAGGGAGAAACAGCATGGTCAGTAGAATCTGACCAATGGTAAGAGCCCTGTTGTAGCAACTTTTAAGGTCATTGAATCCAATTATTAAGCCAGCACTGCCAAGCCCACTGCTACACCATGTTGCTAAGTGCCATATCTAAGCATCTTTTAAATACCTCTAGGAATGGCAACTTGACCATTCCCCTAGAAGTCTGTTACAATGCTTGGCTATCCTTTTGGTGAAGAAATCTTTCCTAATACCAAATCTAAACCCGCCCTGGCGCACCTTGACGCCATTTCGCCTCGCCCTGTCGCTTGTTCCCTGGGAGCAGAGACCGACCCCCCCTGCCCACAGCCCCTGTCAGGCAGCTGCAGGGAGCGACCGGGCCCCCCCAGCCCCCTCCTCTCCAGGCTGAGCCCCCCCAGCCCCCGCCCAGCTCTGGACACGCTCCAGCCCCTCAGTGTCCCTCTGGCCGTGAGGGGCCCAGAGCTGAGCCCAGGGCTCGAGGGGCGGCCTCACCCGTGCCGAGTGCAGGGGGACGGGCACTGCCCTGGCCCCGCTGGCCACGCCGTGTGGGACACCAGCCAGGGCGCTGCTGGCCTCCTGGGCCACCCGGGCATGCGGGGGGCTCATGCCTAGCACCCTTTGACCAGCACCCCTGCTCTTACAACAGAATATTTCAAAATATTTGAAAACAGATTCAAGAGCATCTTTCTGGCCAAAGGCTTCTTAATGACAGAACTTTGACACCATTGTAACTCTTCACAAGAGGCTTATTTGTCACTGCCTTGAGATAAAAAGTGGAAGGGACTTTTATTCCTTCTGAAGTGAAGTCTGAAATCTGTGTATCAAATCCATCAACTTATATGACACATTTGTCCCTTCACCTTTATTCCCACTTCTAGTGCCTGAGATTCATTTTTGTAAACGTCCTTCCCAAGCCCTCCTGTCTAGCAATGCCAACATATTGTAAATTTTTCTCTTGATCCAATATTTTATATCATATATTATATCTTCACTTCTATTTTCTTTGTTCTTTTTCTGAGTATATCCGAATTGACGCACTTGACACTGGTTTGAAACATTTGATCTTACCTTTGAATAAACATTGTAGTTCCTCTTTATCATTTTGGGATCCTTCACAGAAACCTTAAATTTTGCTGACATTTGAGCATCTATTCAGCAATTGAGTTGCTTGTGTCATTTGAGTGACTTATTCACACATCTCTACATCCCTCTGTGTTAGCTATTCAAGCTATTCAACAAAATTCTCCAGGAGGTTTCTGCCCGCCACCCCCCCCCACCCCCCCCTTTTTTTTTTCTTTTTTTTTTTTCTCGGGGTGGGGGGAGTTGATCATTCTCTCTAGTGGAACACTGGTTTTCACTCATTTCTCTAAACCCCTGAATTCTTTCTTGTGAGGCTCTATCTCATAATTCTTTTACTATTTTCCTGAGATTACCCTTTTCCCACGGCTTTCTTTTTTCTTACTGTGACACTGATTCAACTTTACATTTCCCTATTCATATATTTTGGTATCACCAGTATTATCAACATCACTGTTACTGACACTTCATTTTAGCTATTAATATATTTTTTCTTCAACATCTTTTGAAGGTCTAGAAATGCTTGTGATTTAATTTAGGAGGCACCTACTTCTCACTGGAAAGCAATTTAAAAGAGTTTGCAAAAAGAATTCATTACAAATAAAATACAATATTATTTACATTATTTTCCTTGTTTTGTGCAGTCACCAGCAGCTGTTCTCGTGAATAGAGCTATTAGGAATTTAGAAGTGTTAGAAGACAAAATAATGAAGACATTTGAATGGAAAGATATTTTTAAATCATCCTAGATCACAAAGCACAAAAAATAGACAAACATCCCAAACTTAAAAAGCTTTCTAACTATTATAAATATGTTATTATTAACATTGATTATTAAGACATCCAAGCCCTTAGTTAAATTTTTAGAATTTTGGTAAAGAATTAATTACTAAAAGGAATTCTATGTTCAAAGAGTTGTCTAGTAATACAGTAAAAAGAGTTTTTGAAGGGGCTATTTTCTTACCTCTTATTAATTCGATTGCAGCTGGCCCCTTCTTTTGTGCTATCCAAGCTCTAATGTTTTTCCTATGAATTCTATGTTTATACAGAGGACTTTATTTCTGTTTTCAGGAATATTTTCTCATTTGTGAGAGGAAAATGGGACATATCTAAGAATTTTCTCATGATTCACAGCACATCATCATTCTTTCCTTGTTTTATAGTAACTACCTGTGCTTCCAGAAAGTAAGCCATTACCAGGCATTTCAGAATTAAAAGATCATTTATTTTCTAAGTTATTGCCAAAATGCCTTTCAATTGTCAGGTTTTGTCTTCATAAAAAGCTTTCAGGTTTACTGAAAAATTAAGATTTCACAGCATTCATTGAAGTGCTTTTGAGAAGGACAATATCCTGAAGATATAAATCCAATTATTTAGTTTCTGTGAAATTAGCATAGTTAAAGTTGTTTTGATTCCTGAGGGGAGCCTTTTCTACATTTCTGAAAAAGGAAGGAGAGCATGATACAGTAAAACTTAGAATAAAGTCAGAGGGAGGGAGATGTCAGACACCTGTATTCTGGGAAAGTTGTAGCCATAGCCAAAACCCGCAATAGCCTCAATTCTTAATAAGGTTCAGAACTAAATTTCAGGCCCTAAATTTGGGAAACTTTCTTATCCAGATTGAAGCAGATGGATTTTTTTTTCTTTTTCACTTTTTAAAATTATTCAGAATTTATGATTCAAATTTGAATTTAACTGCTTTTTCATTTTTATTTCCTTGCAACAAATTTATCAAGGAATCGGATAGCAAGTAGATAATATATTATTCCAATGGAAAATTTTCTAAGAATTAGGGAAAACTTAAGACCAGAACAGATATATCAAACAAAATATTCTGATGTTAAAAAAATGGTCATTAAGCTGTCTAAGATTCAAACATATCCAGACTAAACCATTTGTTTTTCATAGATTTTTTTCATTCAGTAGTATCTTGAAGGCCAGATATTGGGATCCTGTTGAAAGGCCTGTGACAGAAAAGACTTTGAAAGGAAAATTTACTAAAAAACTAATGCCAAGCTAAACTGATCTCTGACCCATTTTTAGCAAATAACAAAATTCAATACATCTAAACTACAGAAAAGACTAACAATATCGAAAATGAATAACCTTCTGCATTTTAGCCATATAAAGGAGAATACATGAAACTTTTTTACATAAATGCAGTACAAAACCCTTCAATTCAGCTGGAAGGCAAGAACTTAATACATTTTGAAGGAAAATAATTAAATGTAAGAGCTGAAAAGAGGTGATACACTTAATTTATAGATTAGACATATAGAATGGGATTAATTTTAAATAAATTAATATACCTGCAATACAAATTTCAATGTCTAATCTAGTCTTTCTTGTTACTTTTTAAATTTAATGGAATGAAATACGTCTTTCAAGGATTCATTTGATCAACCCTATCTGACATATCTTTTTTAAGATGAGGTACATTGTGCCTAGAAACAATTCTACTTAATGTGGTAGCTGATTATGATCATTGTATGAGATAGTACACCTGACTATTGTTCAAATAGCCTAAGGAATGGGTCATTACTGTACTAATCTGTGTGTGAGAATATTCATATTCTTCACGATAAATCCTGTGAAGTCTCATATAGACATATATGGTGACTAAATATTTCAAATATTTAAAAGTTTTAAACTAGGCTACAGTCATTGCTGAAACTGTGTGGGGAATATTGTATTGGTTATCACCAAACTTCTGGATAAAAGCCAAAAAACTATTTGTTATAGGTCTTTAACAAAAAATTTAGATTTGGATCTGAATTCCATCAGAACTGAGGGATTTTGCAGGAACAGATTTTGGTTTAACTATAACCTTATGCTTTTTACAGGATAATAGGGACTAACTATCCAAGCACTGAAATGGATCATCTTTGGTTACTATTTTCTGGGCTGTAAAAGGGAAAAACAAGCAAGAAAGAAATGTAGTTGTGTGCAGTCTCTGACCCATTCAAGAAGTTTTAGATTAAAGTCATTTCATGAGTTTGTTTTGCTTTGTTTTTCAGAAGTTAAACCTGTGGCAGAACAATGGTTCTGCTTTATCCTAGAAACCACTTACATTTTAATTATTATGAGTACATTTTTACTATCGTGATACATTGTAAGGTTTTTCTTTGTGTGCTGAAGCTCAGATCTTTCTTTCCTACCAGTTTATAAAGCCATTAGTTCTTCAACCGCTGCTTTTGCGTTTAGTCTATCTATGAAAAAGGTATGTAACAATTGAAAAGAGCATGGTGGATACAGCTGTGTAAATGAGCAACCTGCACATTACATGTTAGAACAAAAGTTACTGCCTCCACGAGGCAAATTTAAACAAAAGTGTGATCAAATCCAGTCATCAGAGGAAAGCAGAAAAATCCTCAACTGATCTAAAGGTATTTAAATTCCAGATTTACAGGTAAATCCATTAAACAAAGATCAGCACGGACCCAAGCTTCTCCAAAAAATACCTCAAATTACTCTTCTATTCATAAACATATCTATTTTAGCTCGGTTAAGTATAATCTGCATTTTTTACAGCAGTTAGCTATTTTTTTAAAGGGGAAAATATTCTGCATTACAGTTTGGGCGCCTGCTGAATCGTAGGGATGGATACAACTTGTTAACAATGCAAAGGTTCTCAAACAAATTCAGTGCTCTACTTAGAAAATTTAATGGCAATGTTTAAATCAGAATCTACCTCAAAATGCCTATAGAAGAAGCAGGAATTGTAATTCAGTGTTTTATCACAGATAAAATAGCAATATAGAAATTAATAATAACCCAGGATAGAAATTCCTTTGTTACAGTGTCCATTGCCCTAGTTCTTCAAGCAATCCATACCACGTTCTAGTTTTTGCAAACTCATCAAGATCAAGTTTAAGTCAGCTTCCCTATTAGAAGAGTGTTTCAAAATCTCACTTGTCTGATAGCTCAAAACTTTTAATCACTTTCCACTCTGAACTGATTCATGTGCAGGTTTTTTGCGATGTCTTTTTGCTGACGGAGATGCCTACAAAACAAATTACCAAATTATTACACATATTTCTGACTGTGCAGTATTTTCATGTCCAGCTCGTGCCCTTTGCATCGTTTACAGCCAGATGCTACCGTAGCAGGCTATCCCTGTTTCTGAGAGAACACAAGCATAATATTCATGTGGCCATTTTGTAGTAATAGTTGAATCTTGCTGCGGAAAATGCTGCCAGCATAGGAGACAATGATTCAAACAGTGGCTATTGAGATTATTGACTTTTTTTACCATATGATTGCCATATTCAGGGGGAAAAAATGAGAAAACCATTATCTTTCTGCAGTTCACTTGTATGGGTAGTTCACTAATCATGTATAACAAATTATTATTGGCTGTGTGATGTCCAATTTTGTGAAGTTAATTGATACAGTATTATACTTTCCTTTGTAGTGCTGTTTTGCTTTTTTCCTTTATCTCAAAGCATGCTTTTTTTGAAATTGAGTTCTTGCAACTCCAAAATGCCTTACTCATGAAATAATTTTGCAAATTAATAAATCATTCAGTGGTAATTGCTCTCTTTATAATAGGTTTTCTTCAAAATAGACAGTTGAAACTTATTTCAAAATATTGACTGTGAGTCCCAGAACATATTAAAGTTTAAATTATTCTGAAAGTTCTGTGTCTTATACTTAATGAGGATAGAACTGGTTTATTACTAGGGTAACAAACTAATGACCTGATAACTTGATCTTCCTTAGAGAAAGGGTGTCTAAAAGGTTAATCAATCGAATGTATGTTTTGTTAGAGTGCAGGTTAGCAACTTGAGGAAAATATGATGAGTTTCACAAACCACTATTTGCTTTGGCTTCCTAAATGACCCAGAACTGCAGGCAATAAGAAACATAGTTACTTGCCTTGTGCTACCTACGGTTTTGTAACACCAGTGCCAGAAAAAAATTCGAGCTCTTCAGAACCACCAATTCTCATCGTCAAACCTCAGCCAATATGTAATGAGTTATTTAGAAGAGGGAGTGTCTGGAGGGCAAATTTCATGCCAATCTGAAAGTTAGGTTGCAGATTATTAAAAGCAGGATTTTGTTGCTGCTGTGGTTGCAACACTGCCTTTCCAGCTGCATACTAGTTTGTCACCTTCAAACCTTTCTTAACATCGTGGAAGGGAACAAAGTGGAGACCACTCCAGCTAATCCCAAAGTATGAAGTGAGGCATATGTTCAAGTGGCCATATCAAATCAGACAACCTTTCTGGAGTCAAGGAGAAAGAAATGCAAGTTAGATACTCCTCTTGAGGGGATAAAGAGCCATGTTCTCTGAGGACTGGTGGAAAAACAGAATGAAAAGTATAAATGCTTTAACTCTGAGTGGAGTTTAGTTTTAACAGCTTTGAAACACTAAAATCTTGTGTCACTACAAAAGTGAAATATGACAAAAGTTTTCTCACTGGGCATGCAGGCCAATGTTAAAAATGTCAGCTCTCAAAGGTCACCTGAAGGTAAGCTGTCAACACTATACTGGTTTCTTTTTTTGTTGTTGTTGAAGAGGAGGACAGAATAAACAAAATCCAAATTTTCAGTGACACAGAGGACAAATGACATAGGAAACAAAATGTTCTAAACGGAAATAATTTGCATAGACACAGCACAAAGGTTAAAGAAAACATTAATTTATGTAAGTGAAACCTTTCAATAACAAGGCACATGCTTCTACCCTTGAACCTAAAGAAAATATTATAGAATTATTATCATTGAAAGGAGGAACAGACAGTGAAAATTAGTTCTTATTAATTGCAATAGGAGAGAGATCTACCCATGTCCAGTGTACTGTAGTAGAACTATCTCTAATATACATTAGGAACATCTAAAGCAAATGTAAATTCAGTGTCATAAGGAAAGATTGACACAGACACATGGGAAAGATAGACAAGTCTTTCTTCAGTCAGTCCCATAGTGATTCCACTAGACTGTAACCACTCAACAATAAATGAAGTGAAAATGTGCCCCTGGATTTTTACTGGTGATATCCAATATAAAAATAAAATAGCAAGCAGGTGTAGTTTATGTGTAATTCAGTTGCAAATAAATAATATTTTTGTGACAGAATGTACCATGGGAACCTAACATTATCTTATTGTGAAATATTTTAAGTGCTTATAAAATCAAATAGCTTGATTAGAGTAACAGAGATGTATCATGCAGTGCTAGTTCCACTAAAACAGGCATGGGCAAAGTCTTGCACTGGCTAAAAACTTCCAATGGACTTGGAATCAACTTTTATTACAGTTTAAAAAATTTTAAAAATGATCATGAGGAATACTTATGAAGTAAGGTTAGTGATCTCTGCTAAGGTTATTCACTTTAAATTTCCAGAAAAGCTCATTTAGGCATATGTTCTATTTTAAAACATAAGAACGTTTCCCTGAATTAGCTCATGTCTTTGCTCTTCATTTATTTTGGCTAAGACCAGTTCAGTGCATGGTTCTTCTAAAGCTACATTAACACTTCAAAGAAGAACAGGTGAAAGATTCATCTGTTACAAATACCCAAGTTAATAAAACTGGCTGATTTATAAATTGATTGTTAGTTTTGAAAAAGTTCTTAATGCCATGTGCACCTTCACAGGAACTGACTGGTATCTTACTCCACACTTCAGTTTCTGAGAGTAGGAGTAGCAAATTACATGAAACATAGCTGTGAGTATGATGCTAAATGTTTACCTTTTAAAAGTGTTGTTGGGTTTAGTTTGTTTTGTTTTGTTTTGTTTTTTTCCTGGTGTTTTGTTGTTTGGTTGTTGTTTTTTTTTTAATATTCTAATTATACCTGGATACTTATACCACTGTTGAAAACCTTCTTGTTTCTTCTAGTTAATAAATTTCTCACCAGATTTAATAGTGTCATGTTACTCTTGATCTGTAACAGTAAACCTGCACATGACAACAATGAATTGCTGTCAGATGGCAAAACTGCTTCACACTTTCAAATAAATATAATTGTTACTAGCATTTGGAAAACATTGAAGACACACGTATTTCCAGAAATTAATTAAAAATTGACATTTTTTAATTTATTTTTATTTAACAGATATTTTCCAGCCATAAATAATGTAATATAAAGAAACAGGGAAGTGAGTTCTCCATGGATACTTGTATGAATACTACTGAAATACCTCATCTATGTTTTTCCCTTCTGTTCTTTACTTCAATAGGCAAATATATCTAATTTTATTCGTACCTATGTTTTGATATTTTGTATATATATTTCTTTCTTTGACTTACTTCCCTGAAATCCCCATGTTACTGTGACGTTCTAGCTATGCCATATAAAAGGGGATTTTTCTCATACCTTTCTGGTCATCTTTCCTGAACAGCAGTTCATCATTGCTGAAGAATCCAAGGTAATTATTCAACATATATCTGAGCTATAGAAACTTCAGTTACACACAAAACCCATAGTATGCTACCAAATAAAAAGCCTCCTCTGTAGCATAAAACCCTTTTCCATGATTTTTTGCTAGAATGCAAAATGCTCAGAAGAGATAAAGCTAACAAATCCCTCAGCTTCAGAAAACATGACTTTAGGTTATGGCTTGCAAACGTGAACTATAGTTTTCTTACGCTGTCTTCTTATAAACATATCCACCCCAATACCATTAGGTACGCAAAGGAAAATATGGCATAGAAGGGGGTCCTATGTTGTCCTTCTGTTTTTAATTGGTGTTTAACAAAGTAAAATTATGTTATTTTGCATTTAAGTGCAGTTAACTCAAGGATCAGTTTTATGTGAAACCACAGCAAACCAGCAGAAACAGTGTAAGAGGTTCTGGCTCAAAAAGCAATTCTCTGTGGTGTTACATACTGCAGGTGCCACTACCACAGCTCATAAACTGGGCAGCTGTCATCCTTACCGAAGAAGAACCAAACAGAAAAAGAAAAGAGAAGAAGGCTGAATAAAATGGACAGAAATCAAAATTCCATTTATATGCAAGACTTTATTTTAATCGACCCTGGTTAAATATAATTGTTCATACAGATATATAGGTGTGTAACAGTTGTATCTCCTGGCCACGTCAAGGGCTGAAAGGGTCTGTGGAGTCACTGCATCTCATTTACAGCAGGGTCCTTCAGTTCGTGCATGAACTGTTTAGGCATCTATTTCCTCCAAGGTATTAGAAATCACTGTGGAAAGGAATATGAATTGTTATTCTTACTTTATGATGGTCTTTGCAAATTAAATCTATTCTAAAAGAATGTTTACATATTTCTGCCTATGTTCTTTCTGCTGTAAAACCATCTTCTTACTGACCCTGAGTTTACGAATACATTCATGTCTGGTATGAGAGAACTATTTTGCTACCTCTCTTTTTCTTTTTGTCTCTCTTTTTTCCCACTGGCACATTTATTTAGCACTTAGTACACTGGACTCTCATAGAAGTATATAGAATTCCAAAGGAAAATAAATCCATTAAGGTCAGCATTCTTACAACTGTAATAAGCAGCTGATAAATATCTGCAGTTCTTGTTATATCCCATAGTGCTATCAGTACAAACTTATATGGATCATAATTTAGAAGAACTTTCCCCCCATTCTTCATAGTTTTGCAGTAAATTAAATAAAAGGAAAAAAATAAAAAACACAGCAGTATTTACATCTGCTCTTATCAGCATTTTCTTTATTAGTGACCTGGTCGCTTACAGAAATGACAAATACTCATGTGAAAAAAAATCAACTCATAAAGAATATTTTCATGCCAAGAATCAGTATGCAATATGTAATCATAACACCGCTTATATGCCTCTATATATAATAATACTTTCCATAGGGGTGGGAAAACAATCTTACAAAATACCCTTGGGATTTGATTTTTGCAAATGAAACACAAATGGTCTCAATGGTGCCTCTCAGTATAGTTCTAACTGAAAGGCTAATTAGTTAGTATTTTAGAGATGCTTTCAAGATGTTTTGATTTTTGCTAACTTTGTCAAATGCTCTTTCTGCAAAGCAGCCTGATTGCACTTCCAGCTAAGGTTGATATTAGAAGTTCCCTTCAAAATATTTTCGACAGCTATCGTAAAGCAGAAATCTTCCATGTTCATACGTTTTTCTTGCTGATTTATCACTATATTTAATCACTGATTAATCTGAAGGTTAGCCACCTACAATGGTGACCAAGTGGGTTACCTGTGAGAGTTTTCATTCAGAAGTTTGTGTCCAGTAACAAGAAAGTGTCTGTTTCAAAGCTAAAAAGTCATGACATGAGTAACTGTTCTGACACCCCTCATGATTTCTGGATACCAAGATCTTACTATCTGCAGCCTCTGGCTTTATGTGGTTTTGTGTACCTGGTACAACTCGTTCCTTTCTTTCTGCTCACCTAGATTCTTTATCTGATCGTTGTGCTTCGAAATACAGGGGTTTATTTTCTACAAGCAGTCCAGTCAGAAAAGCTAGGACTGAAGAGACATAAACCTAGTCACTGATCCTGCATTTTACTTAATTTGGGGAGGGATGCTTGATTGTTCATCTGTTTCACAGATTCACTGAATAATTTAGCTTGGAAGTGACATTAAAATCTAACTGATCCTCGTTTAGCTTTCTCTGCTTTGGCCTGAAGCTAGCCAGCTGTCTCAGCCTGTCCTCATAGGTTATACACTCCAGATCCCTGATCATCCTGGTGGCTGTCCACTGGACTCATTCCTGTCTGTTAATGCCTGTCTTGTACTGTAGGATCCAAAAAGTGGACACAATACTCCAGATGTGGTCTCACAACCATTGAATAGAGAGGAATAATAATTTCCCTCAACCTGGGGACTGACCTCTTGCTACTGTGGCCCCCTATGTGGTTCACTTTCATCCCCACAAGGGTCTATTGCTGACTCATATTCAACTTCTTGTCAACCAGGACATTATGCCTATTATGCAAAGCTGCTTTCCTGCCAGTCTGCCTCTAGCTTCTACTACTGTGTGGAGTTCTCTGTGTTTGTTGAACTTCATAAGTTTTTTGTTTTCTCAATCCGTCTCTCCAGTCTGCTGAGCTCCCTCTGACTGGCAGCCCTCCACAGCATATCGACTATTGCCTCCCAATTAGGTGTCACCTGTGAATTTGCTGAAATTGCACTCTGTTTTGACATCCAGTTTAATAATGAAGATATGAAACAGCATTAACCTTTGAGGAAATGTAATTCATAAGTGACTGCCAGACACACTCTGAACTTTTGATCACTACTCTTTGACCCTGCGCTCATTTTAATATCGAAAAGGGAAACTTTCTTCAGTCTCAGAGAAATACTGAAAACCTCCTTTAGCTTTGCTTTTTAACATTCATATTTTCCAAAGAATCCATTTGCAGGAGAAGATATACTAGATTTACTCCATTTATATATAATACAAATACTGGACAGGGAACTTTCACAAAGAGTAGGCAAGTCCTACTGATTAATTAATCAGGGTTTGCTCAAACCCTCCATCCTTGGGTGGATTCTGCTTTATACAATGAAGCAAAGCATTCTAGATACTTCTAGTTTCTATTATTAATATTAAGTCCTGAACAAAATCAACTTAGCTGCAGTTCCCTCCTTCCTTGAGAACATTCTCTCAGGAAAAAAAAAAAAAAAAAAAAAAAAGAAGCAAAGCTCTGACTTTAATTGTGTTTGTGAAGGAACAGCCTGTTTCACTGCTGATCTCTTTCATGTAGGTGATGTTTCAGCTGAATCAGTTCACCTAATTAAAGAAAATCTAGGGAGATCCCTAGAAGCCTATGTTAAAAGAGGTCAGACTGCTTGAATGGACACAGAGGAATGAGTAGGAAAAAAAGACTTCCAAACTGGAAGTCTTTATCTATCTCAGTCATGATCTCTGACAACAGAAGACTTGGGAGGAAAATACAAGAACTCTGCAGTAGGGGTAATCTATCCTATCTGTGTTTTCCCTTGGTATGTAATAGCTAGAAATAAGTCTACAGTTCAAGGCATGAGGTTCAATTTCTCATCTTACTACATTCTTGAACTCAAAAACTTTGGTGGTGGTGAGAGTTCAGTTCTGCAGTGCAGCTACACAGTATGTGAAACATAATTTGTTTCTCTGTGAGTATTTGAACTTTCTCTTTTTAGCTGAATGCTCCTTTCTATGCCTGAAGGAAGTATACACTTCGGCAGAACATGTTCTCTGGATTGCTCATTTACATATCTTAATCAAAACCTTCTTATTTCTTTCTAGATGAGTATTCTAATATTTTTTTTCTCTTCATTCACAGAAAGTGTTTCTTAAGAGCTTACATTTTTCTGAACTGTTCACACCCTATTTTCATGGGATGCAGGAGCCAGACTCAGTGAATATTCCAGGTGAGATTTTAACTATCAATTTTTTTAAGATAACTATAAAATGTTGGGGATTATTCTTTATCATATTCCCTATGTAATTTAATACCCTGTTGAAGGAGCCTTTTCCTGTTACAGTAATATAAAGCCTGTTTTCTTTGTGGTTTGAAGCAAAACCCTTTATTTTTTATAACTGTCACCTAGTAATGGAGAAAATGCAAGTTCCTAGTGACTAAAATATGCAGCTGATGACAGATTCCTGAATCTTGATCTGGATAAGAAATTGAGTCACTCAAAAGCAGTGCTGCTACTGACAACGAATCGAAACTGAATACCAAAACTCAAGAAAACAGTACCTGGAAATGTGCTAGTAAATATTCTATAAGCATACAACGCTTATTAAATACTCTATGTTAGTGGTGTATTTTTTCCTTCACTTAGACAATGTCCAGCAGGAGAAGATCCTTTTTAGCCTAAGTCTGGAAAATCTTTTAGCTTTCCTCCTTTCTAAGTTCAACATGAGGAAAAGTAAGAGAGACAAACTGGAACATGCATGCCTCAGATAAACATCACACAGGTTAGGAAAGGACTAGGAGTAATTTAAGCAGGTTTCTTGCAATGTTACACTTCCGAGCACATAGTCCCTTATGTTTCAAGGATAATTTCCTTAGGGAGCCTGGCTTTAGTTTTAGACCAGTTTAACTGTTTTCTTTACTAATTGCAAGAGGACAAGCAGAACACTTTCTACCCTGTGCTTGTTTTTGTGCTTGAGGATCTGGGCTCTTTGCTGCGTCACAGCACCCATTCACT
The DNA here is from genome assembly GCF_963210335.1 of Falco punctatus. Lineage (NCBI taxonomy): Eukaryota > Metazoa > Chordata > Aves > Falconiformes > Falconidae > Falco > Falco punctatus. Next base: position 5,402,687 of record NC_137587.1, read on the forward strand.
TGGATTATTGCAAAGGTAAAAATTACTGCTAATAAAATGGTTTTATTTTACCCAGGCAATAATTAAATTTAAGTAGAATATTAGCCTATCATTGCATAATTTATGGGGTTTTTTTCCCCTTTTAAATCAAAGATGGATCTAAATTATATATTTGAATTTAAACTCCTCAACCTCTAAAATGCCATGTATCTTTATGAGCTAGCAGGAATACTCTTTTTATCTGCAATTTTCCTAGTGATTTACAGGAAAATCTTTAACTTTTAGGCCTATTTCACACATCTGAAGTAGTTCTAACCCCATTCAGTGTTGCACAAACACATTAGTCCCTTTCAGTATCCGTTTGCCATGTTTGCTTTTACTCTCTCTCTCTCTCTCTTTTTTTTTTTTTTTTTTTTTTTTTTTTTTTTTTTTTTTTTTAAAGCAGTGGATCTACTGCTTTAACTTTGGCCACATTCTGTTTAGTTTTTGAGGGGTTTTGCCATTATAATCAAATTGATTAAAATTGTGCTGCCTCTGTTTTTTTTCTTTTTCTTCCTGTATAAAAGCATGCAAAATCAGACCTTACATAGTGAAGTATCATAGGGTACAGAATAAACAGTGGAACAGAGAAAAGCAAATACTTATCTCTTCATAAAAAATCAAAAAAGGCTAACAGTGGAATTAAGATGCAATATGATTCATGAAATGACAAACCCCTGAGATATAAAAAAACCCCAAAGTGTAAGAGAATTCATAAAAATGTATTTTTATTATTTATCTAGTACATATTTATTATATCAATTAATTTTATGATTTTGTAGCTTTGTTTATTTTGATAAAACTGAAGAGTAAAAAAAGAACCAATTTAAGCTTTTATAGAACACAATATGGTCTCTAAGTTTCTCAAAGATTTTTTTTTTTTAATGAAATGACCAAAAATTGTTTTTTCTGCTTCTCAGTAAGGCTGTTAGCAAGTACTAGCAAGAAAGCCTTTATATCTTAATATTGGTCTCAGCCACTCTGAGAGCTTAGATCATAGACTGAATAGGTCTTTGGTCTAACATGGTATGGTTATTCTTATGATCAGTGATGAAATATCGCAGGTTATAAACAGGCTTGGACACAAAATCTTTGTACGGTTTCTCAGTAAGTAGTTTTTCAGACCTCAACTGTAGCAAATTAAGTTTCTTATTTTTTGGTAATGTTTTTTTCCACTTTAATTGAAATGTTTTGTCTATAGCTTGTTTTTTTTTTTAAAAAAAAAAATCTAGGTTTTTTTCCCCTTAATCCAATAAAGCTAAATTATTAATGACTTTACTTTTCTGACTCCATTTCAGAGGATGAATAAGAAAGATAATGTCCAAGCAAATTAACTACAGTCAGCTAAATTTCAAAAGCTTGCAGAACTCTCCTTCAGCAGCTGCTGGGCAGGAGCCCCCCGTGTGCCCGGGTGGCCCAGGAGGCCAGCAGCGCCCTGGCTGGTGTCCCACACGGCGTGGCCAGCGGGGCCGGGGCAGTGCCCGTCCCCCTGCGCTCGGCACGGGTGAGGCCGCCCCTCGAGCCCTGGGCTCAGCTCTGGGCCCCTCACGGCCAGAGGGACACTGAGGGGCTGGAGCGTGTCCAGAGCCGGGCGGGGGCTGGGGGGGCTCAGCCTGGAGAGGAGGGGGCTGGGGGGGCCCGGTCGCTCCCTGCAGCTGCCTGACAGGGGCTGTGGGCAGGGGGGGTCGGTCTCTGCTCCCAGGGAACAAGCGACAGGGCGAGGGGAAATGGCGTCAAGGTGCGCCAGGGCGGGTTTAGATTGGGTAGGGGGGAAATTTCTTCATGGGAAGGGTGGTCAGGCACTGGGACAGGCTGCCCGGGGAGGTGGTAGAGTCACTATCTGTGAGGTTCAGGCTGTTGTCTGGAAAAAACAACAGTGTGCTGAAGAATGGAAAGAGCCATTGAAGCCATAAAGAGAGGAGCAGGACTGGGCGAAGGCCGAGCAGTTTCTCCTTTCCGAGGCCCTTGATCCCTACTCTCATGTGCGATATCACTGCCTCGCTCACACACTCCTTCTCAAGGGGATCAAAGCCCAGAGATAAAAAACTATCTATTGGCTAAGGGGGAGCGCACATCCAGTGTTGTATCACATCCATGTTGTGTCTAAACTGAAAAAAAAAAAAGGCTTGCCTTTCAAAGTTATCCATTTGAAAAGCCTATGTGACTGTGAGGGTATAAAATCTTAACTCAGGAAGTGCTCCATGGACTCTGTCTCAGCTGGCCTGAGATCCCTTATCATCGTCACATAGCGCTTCTCCTCTGAGCAGGTCGTATGTCTACTTACTTTGTTTGCTTACCATAATGTGTCGACCAACTTTGTAGTCTATTTCTTTACTTAGGTGTTGTTTATTATAATACTATGAAGGGTCATCAACATATGATCTCTACCTCCATTGTATCAACAGGGGTAGTGATTTGCTTCTGAGTTTTGATTTATGGTGTTTCATTAAAGTAATAGTAGTAATCACAGGGTGAGTCCAAATGTTTGGTTGCACCACTAGGGTCTATAACCTAGCCAGTGAAGTGGATTGCCTGTTCTGGGTAGCAGGTGGGAAGTCTGTCATGTCATGAAACCATCCCTAGAGGTGATTAAAAATGTGTAGATGTGGCACTTTGGGACGTGGCTTAGGGGTAGACTTGGCAGTGCTGGGTTAATGGTTGGACTTGAGGATCTCAAAGGTCTTCTCCAACATAAATTATTCTAATATTTTATGATTCTATGAATTCTATTAAACAATTAAGACAAAACTCTCTGATTCCCATCAAGATACTGTTGAGTATCCAGACAAAGCCTGTACCAGTAATACCAGAAAGGGAAAATTGGAAAGTATTGATAAGTGGTATAGTCAGAGCTTAACTGACAGTGGTCATTCTCATATTTAGATATCTACTAAAATACCTACATAGACTTTATTAAATTGATGCTTCACTTATTTTCCCAGATGCTTAGTGTTGCAGCACTGATGTTCTAACACTTGGCCTGCAGCAGGAATGATGTTGTTTCTTTTTTACAGGACTTGTACTTTTCTCAAGGACATTTCTGTTCTACCAAAATGCAAAGTACCATGGTCACTTTGTTTCCTAAGAGCACTTACACGAATTAGAATTAGAGTTGTGGCAGTTTGTCACTCAGTAAATGGGTGTAAATGAACCACTTGGCTCATACTGACAGCTACTAAAAAGGCAAATCCACCATGAGGCCTGTGATAACTTTAGTACCTATCTAAATTCATGTTTAATGTAATGATCTGCTGATTTATTTATTTTATTCAACTTAGGCAATGGAGAGGTATTTATGGAGGTAGTTTCATGTACAGTGACTGAGAGGTGTGGAATTGAAAGTCTGTTGTTTGTCTATGTGGAATGATTAGCATGAATAGTTATGTTTCACCTGACTAAGTTTTCTACACAGCAATAGAAAGATTAGTCCTGAGAGACAGGCAGTACCTCTACAGCCTATAAAATGCTTTAACTAGAATTCTTCCCCAAACATTTAAACGTACAGAGATTTTGATAGTGTTGATCACTTTCTCTGGCTAAGTTTGAGCCAACAGGAACGAACAACCTCGATATGAAAGGCACCTGCCTTCTATCTTACTCAGCCGCTTTCAGGGGAAGATTTTTTTTTTTTTGCCCCTGTTCCTTTGAACAACAACATTCCAGTCAAAATTACAATTGTGAAAATGCCAGTGGTCACAGTGTGCAGTTTCCTCTGACTTCTCTTCTGAAAATTAGACTAGCTCAAAATCTCTGCAGACAACTTGTAGAGTAGCTTTGCCTTTGCCACGGTGAACATCTAAGAAATGGCCATACAATTATTTAATTTGAATGACACCATTTTCTTTATATATGTCAGTTTTCTAAAAGTTAGAGATGGTTCCCTGAAAACAGAAGCAGAATGTCTATCCAAGTCGGTTAATTGTTGGATGCTTTCAGGGAAGAGAACTGTTCAAGCATCTCCCATCCTGGATTTCTCAGTCTGTGTCCATCACAGCAAAATAGGGTAAATCCTTACAGGAATCTCACTCATTCAATGCGAAGTCTATTAATAGCTAACTCTGAGTGGCAAAAGATGTGTTATCTGAAATAGAACAGGTTTTACTTTCAAGATGGAATCTTTTGTAGCAGTAAAAGAAAGGTGTGTCAGTGTATAAAGGAATTAAGATAGTTTCTAAAAAGTCACCTTCTCAATCTTTATCCCAGGAAATGAAGCACATGGTTTCAAAGAACAAAACAAAAGTTTAAAAAGAGCGAGAGGAAAAGGGAAAGGAGTAGGTGTTCTTTCACTTTCTAGGAAGGAATGAACTCAGGCAAACTTCCATGAACCATGTATGAATGGAAGCTAAGCCAGTGCTGTGGAAGTGATCCATTTCTGCCCTACCAAGTAGCTTGTGTGACTGGAAATATTCCTTCTTTTCCTGTAGTAAAGCCATAGTTAGGTTATTCTGTGCAAAACTTAATACCCCATTCAGGTACATAACATAGCTGTACTGTCCTAGACAAACAACATGAAGTAGTAAACTTTATCCCTTGGTAAATAACTATATGTAGTCCTTCCTTATGCATTATTTAACATTGATAAGGTCACTGTGACCATCATACTCCCTTTGTCATCAATTGTGCCTGTGTGTATGCTACTTTATTTAGAGGGGAAGATGCAATACTAGCTACAAATTAATGCCCAGTGTCAAAAAAAAAAACAAAACCCCAAACCAAAAAAAAAAAAACCAAAAAAACAAACAAACAAAAAAACCCCACCACCAAAAAAAATCCCCGACAACCCAAAACTGTTGGTTGAAACCCACTTAGCTCATACTGTGAAACTGCTAAGCTTGCATAAACTCTGATGAACATATATTTATTTTTTTTTTTTTTTACATATAAAAATGACAAAATGTGGACAGGCACACATTAGATATTTTTTTTTTTTTTTATGGTCCCTGGGGCCATGAATGCTTACTATGTAATTATAGCAAATGCAGGTATAGTCCAACATTGCCTGGGAACCAATGCAAAAAGGCAAAGTAAGCAAACTGTTAAGAACAGTTATTAAAACAACTCCAAGTGAAAAATACAGGAGGAAGAAACCTCTGCTATAAAGAATATAGTCTTCCATACCAATGATTGGTCACAAACCCCTTTTCTATTCTTGAAGCATATTGAAACTGTTTACCTCAGGATCCAGAAGAACAGTGGAAAGAATGGTATAATTCCAGAGGAAAGATTATTTTTATTAGATTGTTAATATTTAAATTAAGCTATCAATAAATCCTTAGTTCCATGTTAAAGATGGGCTCTCTTTGCTGATGACAAGATTCTGAGTATAAACCAATTTCAGGGTAAAGTGCTTGGAACTGGTAATTAGCATAAACTTTTCAGGAAGTTTACTCTCCCCCACAAAAATCAAAGAAAATATGATGACCTTTAAAATACCTCCATTACACAATTTTAACTCCCTTCCTGATATTTATGGGCAATATTGATGTATGATGGAATAATGTACACATCTCAGGAAGAAAATTAAGCTGCAAACTGGGAAAAGATTTCAGACTGTAACACTCAACCCTGTACTAGTTCTCTAAATTGGGTGTTTAGCACAAGGATCTAAAACCTTTTTAAGAATGTTCCCAAAAGATTTATCAAATTATTTGTTTGTCAATACAGAAATTATATTGTAGGTGGTATTTTCAGCCTGTAATGAGTCTTTAGATGTTTGATTTTTGTTAACTCTGATGGCATAATGAAAGAAGAGCTAAATTATGTAGATCATGTTTTTCTGTTACATTTCTGTTTCTAACACTATGCTTCAGAACCTCCAAAACTAACTGATAGGGAAAATAAGGCTTTCCCTCTCTGCCCTCCTTTCCCCCACCCCATGGCTTCTTAGGGGAAAATAACAAGAAAAAAATTGCCTTTTGGAGCATTAATTTTTTCTACAGCTAAAACCAAGAGAAGCTGTGTTAATTATCCCAGTGGAATTACACTTCTCCTCTTCTTTATTAGGAGTGCTTTGCTTATTTAGCTTTAAATGAGATTACTAGGAAGGCAATAAGGAACAAATTTTACCCAGTTCAAGTTGTCAAGAAAAATAGCTGTGTTTTCATTTTGTGATTTACCTTCCTCTATATCATAGAATGTAGTTACTTCCAAGGACCTTTTGGGAACTTGTAGGTATGAAGAGCAAGGAAGATGTTTTTAATGCCTTCTAGATTTTGCTATAAAACTGGATTTTTCCCATAAAGAATGAAGAAAGTCCCTGTTGACTTCAGGGAGGAAATTCCCAATGAACCTGAATGGGAAACCCTGGCAGCTCTGTATTTCCATGTGTTCTTGGTGCACCATTTATGAATGTAATTACTGAAATAGTACACTGAGTTGGGGAAGTTACCTGTGTAAAGTCGCAATCAGTGGCACATACATGTTCGGCTCAGACCCAAACACTTTAAAACATGTTATGAACATAAACAGCAGGCAAAACTGCCTGGCACTATCCCTTGTGCTTCAAAGTAAGAGTTCACCTTTTTCTGGGTCAGGTGGCAGTAAGCTTCATCCTACTGCTTGAATACTGTTTAAACATTTAAACACAATAATGGTGGGTTTGTTTTTCCTTCTTTCTGTGGTTTATTCATGAGAACCAAATAGTAGGGGCAAGGTGATAGGGTAGATAAACCATTCTTCTCCCTCCACATTCCTAGAAATCATTTTCAGCAGGTTTTTTGTGTTGTATTTTGGTGTTTGTTTGTTTGTTTGTTTGTTTGTTTGTTTGTTTGTTTGTTTGTTTGTTTTCAGGGATCAGTTACCACTTCAGTCAAACGTCTACCGAACACTTAGCACAGCTATATCTGTCCAATGCCTTTTCTTTTTCAAAAGATGTACAAAAAAGTTGGATTTTTTAACTGTAGTAAGGCTCTTAGAAAAATAAGCTCTCTAAAGTGTTGAACTGAAACCTCAGAAATTAATACTGAGGTATTTGATGGAAAATTTGGATTTAGGTGGCAATCCAGAGTTCCATTTATCGGCAATATTGCGGTGCTATTACATATCTGTACTTATCTCAGAGACAATTTTCATTATCTCCAAAAGAGTTACTTAAATACCTTGTGTCTGTTCACACAAAGGGCAGCCAGTGATCATTACAATTAAGCCTGTTCCAGTAACGTGCAGATACTTATGGCAAAGCTCATATAAAAATGCACAGTAAAAGACTGGATGAATATATTCAATTGCACTGGACTCTAAAGACTTAGTGGGAATTCATCTCTTTCTCTTTGTGCCAAAGAGCTACTAAAAGTCCTGGATACTGCTGTTACTTATCTGCAAGCTGTTCTGGTAGCTTCCAAATGCTTGTGTTTCCCAGGTATGTTTCTAATGTACAAAATAATGAAGTCCAAAGAAAGTGCTACCTTTTCAAGCATCAGGTTTGAAATAACCAGGAACTCTCTGCTCAATACGTTACATCCCCGTTCCTATATCTACAAGCGATATGGCTATGTAGCTGTAGTTTCCACTACACACTGTTTTTTCACAGAAAGACTCATTTGTGAGCCTTGAAAAATATTGATGTGCACTCCCCTATCTTCATAATTGAGCACCTCAAATTACCATACTTTGGACTGTATCTTTCCAGTTCTCGGTTTTGTAGTTATTGTTCTCTTCTTTCTCTGTAGGCTTTTACAAAGCCACAGAATCAAGTCCCTTTTGCATGTGTAGCAAGTAGCTTTGCGTGGCACTCAAAACTAAAGCCAGTAAAAGAAAACCAACAAATTCTTCTTTGTGAAATTAATGTAAATATTTTTTTTAATTTGAATTTGATTGAAATGAGTTTATAGCGATGTGTCTATTTTGGGTTTTCAACTCAATTTCAAAATGATTCTGAAATCTGAAACTAAACCCTTTATAAACTTTCTGCTTTTGCATGGTGTTGCTTCCTGTCTGAAAACAGAAAGATCCTGTGAAACCGTTAAATGTTTCATGACTGGAAAACTAGAAGATAAGTATTCCTAAAAGGTTGCTTGTCATCAAAACTGTATTGTTAGTACATTTTTAAGTTTATTCACAAATCTCTGCGACATATCCAAGTTCTGAACTTTTGAACCATGAAACTACTTGTATTTTTTTATTGTTTTGAGCTGCACTATCATCATTTTGATGGTGTTTATTAGGAACAATCACATAAGGGAAAACATGCCTCAGGCAGTAAATCTAAGGATAGCGGTGTTGCCAGTGAACAAATAATTTTCATCTGACCAACTTTTTCGTTGCTATGTGAATTTAGTATAGTATTCATTATAAATAAAAGTCCAGTTTTCTCAAATGCTTTGCTACATTGGGCAAAATTTATGGCTTAGATTAATCTCTCTAGCCAATTTATTATTTCCATATCTCATCTATTAGCACAGTAGCTGCCCAGGAAAAAACTGCCCCAAATCCATTTCATGTGGCAAACTAAGCAAAAAGATAAAGAATAGCAAACGAACAATCTGATGCTCAGTTTTTTCAGCTGTGGTATAGTACATAAAAAGGAGACCTTTAGATAGTGATCATCAAATAAAATGTCAACCTTTCAAGAAAACCTACTGTAATTAACAGTTATAGGTAAAACATTGAAATGTTATAGCCCACAAAAGAACTTCAGTAACAGGTATAAATCCAAATGATATGACCAGCGTTCTTAAGTAATATAAGGTGCTCAGGAAGACCATCTTCAGTCAGGGCTGGTTTTCCTCTTAGGAATAAAAGATAAATGACTGGGAGTGTTTCCTGAATACATCAAACCAGTTCTCCACCTCTACTGAATAATTTTAAAGAATGGGAAATTACTGAGGATGTCATCAATCATTCAAATTTTTGTCTAAAACTTAAACTAGACACAAGCCAATTAGTTCAGTCAGCAAAAAAAATCTTTATTTCAATATTGTTAGCCATTGAAATAGCATTTCTAATATTACAGAAAAATCAGAATGTAAACTTGTAAACATGTAACCTTTTTCCAATTTAAAAGACTATATTTTGCTGATTAATAATAGATAATTTTCATCTATGTATAATATTCAGGCAAGACAATCCCTTTTTCCTTTACTCAGCACAAATTTGGAGTCACTTTCTCAGTTTTCTTTACTTTAAGCCAACCTGTCTTAAGATTTCCCCAAAACTGGTCACAGGCTTTCATCCTATATTGAAAGTGCTACATCTAAAAAACAGTTAGCTACACCTAACCTAAACCATGTAACTCTATAATTACCAGCCAGTTACCATTAAAATGTCAACCAAAACACTCAACAGCTGGATCTCGTTACACACTAACATTGCCCATCTAAAAGTCAAGTATTTTGCTTCAAGCAGCTTGCTGAACTCCCTAATAACAGAGGTATGGACAGATAACATCTCACAACTTCGGTGTTTATGTCTCTGCAGTGATTATAAAGGAAAGTAAATAAGCAAAAGAGCTTAGATGAGATGTTTAACTTTTGGTAGTTACTGTTAGGTAAGATGAATACTTTTTCCATTATGCATTATTTTCCCAGAAATTTCTTTCTAAGAAACTTATTACATTGAATCTGACTTTGTACTATGTATGTACACAGGGAATTTGCACATTCATTTAAAAAACTAATTTGCCTTTCCATATAGTTTTCTGCCTGCTTACAATAAAATATAAATTACTTCACAAAATAATACAAAATGATTAAAAAGTTGCTGGAGTAGCTATTGCCAATGAAGTTATACCTGCTTCAAATATCAAACCATAGTTATTTTTCATTCTTTAAAAAAAAAAATAATTTGGAAACATATTAGCCATTTCATAATAAGTTGAGCAGCGTGGTAAAAACTTCAGAGCCATACAGGCTAATGCCTAAATTAAGAGTTGCATAGCTCTCTCAGTGTGGTACTAATTAGTGCTGCCTAAGGAATCATCCACATACACCTGTTGTAATTTTGCCTGATGGTACACTGCCTGGCAAGCATTACAGCTCTTTCAGAACTACTTGAATGATGTCTTTCCTGCATTTGCAGTACAGAAGTGCCTACAGGCACATGTAGAATTTCAAAAAACAAGGAATCTGGACTGAATGTATGAGAGGGGTGAGTTCAGAAGCCTTCAAAAGGACTGAAAAAATTCATTCCTCAGTTTCTGCTCTCAAAGACTCTGCAGCCTTGCTATGCTGTTCTGTCGCTTGGCGATCTTTGTGTATGGAAAACACTGTTTACATTTAAGTCATTATTATCCCTTCCAGAGTCTTTCCCAGGCAAAGGTACTGCAACACTTCAGATGCCCTCAGGGATCTTCGACTCTAATTATTTACATGAGTGAGATTTTAAGATGCTAAGAAAGATTTTACATGTCTAAAGGAAGTATATTGTAAAGGTTTTAAATGCAATACCCAGTGACTTCAAAAGAATTCCCACCAAGTGAGACTTGGCAATGCTAACTCAATCAAGAAAAACTGGAGAAAGCTGGAATTTTAACTTTAACTCTGGGTGCTCTTGCTTTTGTCTGTTTCCCTTGGATCTTTAGTTTTATTTGTGTCCTGTGATTTAGGATTTCATCTATATATTTCTAGACGCCAGTAATGAAAAGCATTTAGATGTGACATCTCATCAACATGTCCAATGAAACATTATTAAATTCTGCGTATTTAAAATATGCAGGTTAAGAGACTTATGTGCTTTCAAATATTTGAATACGAATAGATAAAAATATACTTTTTAAGCTTAAGCCCAACTGTTAGACAATGAAATTATTTTCCCATATTAAACTACTGTTCCACCTGTTCTTTCTGTACAAAATATTGCATTTTGGCTATTGACTAGTTATAAAAAATATACTTCTGGAACTTGCCTGAGAAACTAATGTTGTTTATTAAGCTTCTTTATGGTGGGATAACTGTGGGATAAACCATAAACAATTTGACTAAACTATATTTTGTTTTAACAGGTGAAAAGATGAACTCTAAAGGCAATCTCAAGAACAAGTTGAGTCCACTCCAAAATCATTAAAGTCACTAAGGTCCCTGGAATGAGGACTATATGTATGAATTCAACTCAACCAAGTGTACTTGCTCTAACTCAGAGCTGGTTGCAAAGCAAAATGGAGCTCCTCAAGCGGTCAAAACCTGACCTAAATATGTAAGTAACAATGTATTCGGACTATATGTATTTGCAAAATTCCAAGAAAATAACTAAAGCTGATTGAACACCTTATTAACTAAAAATTTTTCAGGGTTCAAAACCAAAACATTTTTCCAAAGTAGATGTATTCCAAACCCATCCTCCCAGATCTTAACCTCTAGTTCAGTCTACTATTCTGGAAAACAGAAAACCCATAAAAACAAAACCAAAAAAACCCCAACCAAACAACAACAAAGAAAAGAGCTATTCAAAGCCCAGTGAATCTATCTTTGATGTTAACTGTCTTAAATTCCACTGCAGAGAAAATGTGTGCTTCGGAGTCATCAAGATAACTATCCAGAAATGTCAAAAGTAAAGAATAGATGTTTGAGAACAGGAAATCCCCACTTATGTTGAACCAGTACATGAATGTATAAAAATATTGTTAGGACTCTTTAAAGTCCACGAAGGATTATGGTACTTCCTCTGTAATGTCATTCTGGGAATTTCCTAGATAAACATGGGAAAAAAATTTAATGATTAAATCACAGTCCTGAGAGATCTAACATGACTTTCTGTAATATGCTGTGTAAGAAATACATAGGTGCTTCAGTTTGCTCATGTTAAAATAATATGCATTATTAATTCTTATTCTCAGGGCAGTATTATAAAGGTGACTTTACGATCTTGTCATGCCATGTATCATAATTATTACTTTACCAAATAACTGCATTAAATATAACAGGGACAAAACAATTAATTTTTATTTGTGTTCAGAACCTTCTTATTATCTCTTCCAAACACTGTTCCAGAAAGAATCTCTATACCTGAGCAGACTAAGACTCCCTGGAACAGGGTTGGTAGTGGATATTCAGACAAAACTTTTCAAAGATCTGTGGCACCTGTTGAATCATTTTCTTTATCCTTACCTATTTATTCATGAAATTACAGACAAGAGGACAATTTGCCAGCAAGGAACAGTCTTTGTGTTCTTCCTCGCCCTCCACCGCCCACTGTAAAAATTACTGTTTGGGGTTTTTTAATGTAATTTTACTCTCTTAATTTGTTCGAGGTGTTATGTTAAATACTTCACATTCTGTTCCTTTACACTGGACAGAATTATTCCACAACAAACCCGGTGGGGACAGACCTCCCTTCGTCACTACATTTAAATCTCTTTTGCTTAAGTAACAAGAGAAAGAAAAGAGGACTCTGACAATAGAGGGTAACCACCACCGTATTTAGTGGGATGTTCCCAAAGACATCAAAGCTGGGGGCAGGTGAAAGGCTGAAGAGTCTCATTCCTTTCCTGTGACTGCATAACACTGATAATCATAGCCACACACTGCTGGGGAATATTACATACAGGCTTCTGTCATTCACAGATAACAAGTTTTCAAGTTTTATTTTGTCCTGGAATCATGATGAAGCATATTTTATTTTATCTCATTTTTCTTAGTACTGTACTTAAGTCACTTACCTTTTCCTTAAAAGAGATTCTATACCTCCAACACACTGACAATGCCTCTGAATCTGTATTTTCAGTAAGTTTTAATCACTTTTTGATTTCTGAACAAAAATATTTATTCTTTTTAATTTATTGTATTCTATTTGTTTGTCTTTTTTATAGCTATTATCCATATTAAATCAGAGGACAGAGGACAATAGGCAGTTTTAATACTGCCCAGGTTAATACATCTCTGAGTCATGTAATGAAATAACAGCCATGTGGAGCATCTCAATGAACATCATGGTAATATCCACCCCTCTACAAGGTTTTCTAATTCTGGTCCTCATCCTCTGAAGTGAACTTTTTAGGTCCTACAGTGACAACAGCATAATGATGGTTTCTACTTCTATTGAGTACTGTTTAGGAACTAAGCTCAAAAAAATTTAAAGTAAGGATGACGTACTTATTTTTCATTGAATAAAAATCATTAAATACCTTTAAAGGTGATGCTAATTCTCTGACCATGGCACAATGAAATGCCATTCCATAAAGATAATACAGCTTAATCTGATAAAAAGGTTTAGATAACAGGCTCTTCAACTCACAGTTCAAGTTCTATAGTCTTACTACTATACAACCAAACCTAGCCTTTCAGTCCATAAACTGGCTAGGGTTTTGTAATGCAGATGAAGTTTTACAGACTTAGTAGAACCCTTCTCAAGCAAATGCAAACAGTTTCTCATTCCTTGTTTTCTCTTCCCAGGAAGAGCTCCAGTGAAGAAAATTACAGATTTCTTATAGGCTTTTAGAACATGAGGTAGGTGAAAGTGGGATTCACTTAATTTATTTTTTGCTATCTAAAAGTGAGATACATATTCTGACTTTAATAATATAACCTTCCCCTGCAATCAGTGGAAGCCAATAGGCTTTTCCATGGGCTTATCTATATTAACCTAAGAAAGAAGTCTGTGAAAGTCCTTGAGTTTCCTCTTGTAAAGCCATGCCAAAATCTTAGCTCAAATATGCTTGAAGAATAAATAGATACTTCTGTCCCATCCTTATTCATCTTTAATTAGTTTAAGTAACCTCTGGTGCTTATTTATGTTTCTGAATAAGAAATACTACCTTCTTTAGGCAGTAATTAAAAAAAAAATGTTTACATGGTGCACATAGATACAGTTTAACTACTAATATTTTCCCAATATGGTGCTCTCTCTTCACTCACGGTAAAATATGCATTAAAATTCATGTACTTCAATAGAAATGAACAAGAAAATATCTTTGTTCCTTTCTTCTGAAAACTGCTTTTAATAAAATGTGACTTTTTCATTATTTTTATTTATGATCATTTTAGAACAAGCATTTTAGGCCACATTCAAAACAAGTTATTCCAGAGGGGCAGATCTCATACTTGACTAAACCTTCCTTATGACAACAACACTGAATGCTACCTACAGATTTTCATTAGTGGGTCAAACCACATTAATGAGGTCACTGTCTTTTCTGCATTTAAAACAGAAATAGCTCCATTGAGAAGAGAATTAATTTGGCTAAGGCTAGCCTATTCAGTGACAGAAAAGAAAACGTGGTTTCTCTGAATCTCGTTCCAGATCTTTAAACTAGGTTGTTTCTAATCTAGTGATTTAAAATCAGAAGGAGCATGTAGGACATCCATGAATGCTGTTAGATTGTATCTCTTACTTGTTACATATTTCTTTATAAAATAGTTCTTATTTTTGTTGAAAATAGTTCTTTTGTTGAAATTTGTCCACAATACATAAATAAATGACCAACATGAAAAGAGTATGAACAACATTTTATAGATATTTATTTCAAAGTATTTTCTATTTATATATATCACTATTTTTATGTGAATAAAGTTTTCCACATTTGACCAGCTTCAAGAAAACTTTCAAGAGGGCAATGATGCTTTTGTTGTGCAATAATATCTGAGATTTGAAAATGTATTTTGTTATAGATCAAAATTAACCCTAAACATTTCCCTAAGTGAAATCATTATGCATGAGTATTCCTGAGTGTACAAGAAGTTCATGTTCAAAGAGGAAAGAGACCCAAATCATATCAGGAACTGTCACTCCAGACCTCCCCAAATCACGTAGAGCTCGCATTTGGACTAATACTGTACAGTCATGTCCAGGTATTGAACCTAGTAGTAAACAATCAGCGGGGGCAGGGGGTGTGTGGGGGGGGTGGGGGCGCAAAAAACCCACCAAAAGACATTTTACTGGGAAATCTACACCCGGTAGTATATATTCATTAAGACAAGATAAAGATCCCACATTTCACAATTTTGCTCTAACAAATATTTCATTTCTGGAGGATCTGACATACCTAAATATCTACTTTCCAATACCAGCGACACATTGGAAAGAAACTAGGCTGTCTTTTATATCCAACTCATCCACCCCAACGCAGTACAAATGCAGAAATAAATCTGTATCACCCAAGACTGGTGGGATTTCTACATCATTCACAAATACAGCATTTTATCTAAAAAATCAGATGCAGATCAGATATATTGGATCTATTAACCTTAAAACCTTATGCAGTAAATGCATGACTCCAAATCTCCTTGTCAAAGGTACAGATAATATTCCCTTAAGTATAAGCCATTTCACCTTGCTCTCTGTTCTCTTTTTTTTTCCTACATTTCTTTGAGTTCCTTTCATTTCTTAGTATCTTCCTGATGAAAAGCTGCAAATTCACCAGATATGAATATGGTATTTGAAGAAAAACATGGGCACTCATTACAGGATTTCTCCAGGTTATGCTACCATGACATATTTCCTATCGTTAAGGAGTGACCTTGATTTTTCAAGGCTTAAAGCCAATCTGGTGTGAAATGTGCTTTGCTGAATAGATTATGATTATTTTTTTTTTGTCACAAATGACAGAAAAGGTACTTTACCTCTTCATTCAAAAGCAAGTAGCTTTTGCTTTCACAATGATTGTTTTTGCTCTGCTTTTCTTTATTGATTTTACAGCCTGTAGCTCAAGATTGTTTTCATAGATGGCAGCTGGTGGAGCCTAAGCTGATACTTTCCATGTGTCAGTTCTCTCCACAGCGCTCTCTTTGTTTCTCAAATCCATTCGGTTTGTCAGTTACATCATTTTATGTTCTTTCACAACTGGGTTCTCCTGTGTTCCCGGTGAGTTTACTACCAAAAGCAGACAGATAGATGGTTTGCAAGGGTTATTGTAAGTAAATAAAACTCTTGTGAGTCTCCAGGAGACAGGTTAGGGCTAGAAGAGTTCTGCCAGGTGCAAGATGCTTCTCATCTGCAAGATGATTCTCAGCAGAATACATTGAGGATATGTGTAGATAAGCAGAACACAGGCAGTTTAGTCAACCTCCCACTGTTGCTTGTTAAGAGGGACAGTGAAACTGTCAAGCCAGAATTAGTATCTTGGAATCTGTTAAAACTTCTGATCAAGAAATCACAGTAAGAATAAAATTTTCAGTAATCAGCGTTTTCCAGGCCTCCATTCTAGCTGCTGGCATATTCCACCTACTTATATGATACAACTGAGGAAGATCAGTCTGCAATTTCCCTAATATCTAATTCTGAATTAATAAAGAGATATTTACACTATGCAGAGTCCTCAAACGAGAGGAGGATGCAGCAGAATCCTTCTGAATTCCTCCTGGGTTCCTATAGAGGTAGGTCTATTTTTCATGAATAGAACAGTTTCCATGTGAACCAGAGGAAGTCTTAAAATCTATAGGAAGGAAAAAGATAAGGAACGGTTACTTACTTTCTCTGAAAAAAAGCTTTAAGTTATGCTAATAATTGCTATAATAATCACTGTTGCTTTATCTAAGAGCGTCAGGCATTTCGGACCATAAAATTTGTCCTGGTCTTAATCTTTTTAACTAAATAGGTGACTGAATAGGCCTTTTTCCCTATTTTTGTACCCGTGCAAGTGCTGTATTGCTAGCAGGCTAGGATCAATAGGAATCCAAACAATCCAGGAATGAAAAATTAGATTCTGGGTCTAAAACTCACTGTCAATACTCACCAAGAAGATGCTGTTAAAACACCAGCACCAGAATTAATTAAAGGCCTAATTTACAGGAAGTTTTAATGTTACTAATTTACACACACAGTCATACATCTAATAAAAGATGATAATGCCAAATTGAAGATTGATGGATTTGGGAAATTGGTATCAAACAACAGACTAAAAGTCTCAGCTTAGTTGCCAAGTATCTCTTGAGGAGGAGAACATTTTAATCTTCAAATTCTTTCAGTGCGTGACACTTTAAGTGCATGTCCTCCCAAGCTTTTTTAGGTATGTCCTAGTTTTTACATAACTGAGCAGCTAAACAGACAGGTCTGCCCAAAGGCAATCTCAAAATTAGATATTTCTGTGCCTAAATCTGTTGAGGGCTCTGTTCATCAAGCATTCTTTATCCATATATAATCTTGCAGCATCAAATTTTTCATGAATGGAGATTACTTTCCATTAAACAGTGTCCATGGTAACAATTTATTACAGAAATAACTAATTCTTAGAATTTACTGAAGGATTGGAAATCCTGATTCACCTTTCTGAGGGCAATCAGAGTCTTATCTCCTTCACATAGTGCTCTAACCATCAGTATCTGGTGGCTAAAATACCATACACAGCTGTCTCATGCATGCATGATTGTTTTTCCACTTCCTACTCAGGTGTAATTACAGTTTCATAATCTATTCCCCAAACTGAGAGGAATCAGGTTATAAATACTCTTACTCAAAGTCACTTCAGTGGCTAAGGGAGACAGAGTTTACTCCTTATGTTGCACAGGTCCCTAGGAGGAAAAATACGTGTATACCTTTTGTAGCCTTGAGATACCAGAACAGAGGAGAGCAGAAATAAGTCATTGGTGTAAATTAGTATTCATCTTTCACCCTAGCTGCAGCTGTTCAGTAATGCCTGTCTGCCAGTAGAAGCAGACAACTGTGGTGGCTTGGCTCCAGCCACAGGCAAACACCCACCCTGCCTCTCACTCCTTCGCCTCTCCTGTGGGATTGGGAGGAAACAGAAGGAAAGACAGAAGACTCATAAATTGAGATAATGACAGTTTAATAGGAAAAGCAAAAGCTGTGTGTGCACGAGAAGGCAAAAGAAGAGGTCATTCACTGCTTCCCATTGGCAGGCAGATGCCCAGCCACCTCCTGAGAAGCAGGGCCTCAGCATACGTATCGGTTGCTTGGGAAGACAAATGCAGTAACCATGAACATCCCTCCTTCCTTCTCTTTTTCCTGAAATTTTATTGCTGAGCGTAAAGGCATATGGTATGGGAAGTCCCTTTGGCCACTTTGGGTTGGCGGTCCCTTCTGTGCGCTTCCTAACACCTTGCCCACCCCCAGCTTACACCCTGGAGGGCTGAGGGTACAGTGGAGAGGGAAGGGGAGAAAGCTTTGATGTCGTGCAAGCACTGCTCAGCAACAGCCAAAGCACTGGAGTGTTGCAAGCACTGTTTCAGCCACAAATGCAAAACACAGTACCAAACAGGCTGCTATGAAGAAAATTAACTTCATTCCAGTCAGACCAGTACAAGAATGTTGGATCATTCTGAGGCACAAAGTTCAGTCATATACAAACATCGGTACCTACCAAAAAATTCTGGATGCTGCTTTGGAGACTTATAATAGGCACAGAAGAGAATATATTTTCTGTTCTTAAGACCTTCTTTTTCTCTATCTGAAATAGTTTCTTGATTCATAAAATAGAACATAATTGCAAAATAATTTCCATTACAATTTAACATAATCATGACTGTTAAGTTTCTCTTTTGGGTTTGTTTTTTTTTTCTGGGGGGGAGGGGTGTGCGTGTTTGAGGTGTGTTTTTTTTTAAACTCAGGATCTTTTTAATCACTAGTTTTGGTGCACAAAGCTATCGATCTCCTAAAACCCGAGAAATAATTCACTGTGTTCCTATTCTTTCACTTCCCATGTCAAGTTTTTCTATTTCTCCTTTCTGTTTCTTGGTTTCAAGCTCAGGGAATTTTAGTGATTTAATTTTACTGTTGCATGTACTAGGCAATTGCATCTCATGAGTACCAACCTGTTAATGACAAGATATAGATGACTTTGATAATCCTGCTCCCACTGTGAGTGTACTTCACCTCATGTTTGTTCATAGCCTTTCATTCTATTCTTTTACAAAATGTATCGCTCAACCTCCAAAGAAAGGAACTAGAGGACAGACACTAAACCAGGACAGAAACAAAACCATGAGAAGTTTTGACCTTGATTAACTCATCAGGCAATGTTGCTCACGACCACCAGCCGATCACCAATCCATGGATGAAACTCCTAGTAACTGAGCCACCACAACAAAATGATTCCTGGAAAAATGAGAAGAGAGCCTATTAAAACAGTAGTTTAGTAGCACTAACATTAAGAACAAGGCATTTAAATGAAGTGATAAGTTAAAACAGTCCCTCAATTCCAAAGTAAACTACAGGCCACAGCTGCCCAACATATTAATTTACTAGAAAGAAACAATTAGACATCTATACCTGTAAGCAATAACATTGCATAAAATAGATGCATACGTTCCAGATAAAAGAATTTAGGAAGAACAGACTGAGGAATTCAAACTAATGAAGTAAATTATCAGTTTCATGATACTAGCCCAGGGGGTGCCCAAAAGGTAGTATAGTAAGAATTCCATTTCTGCTATGGGAACACATAGATAGGAAGCACTACATGCAAGCTAGAAAATACTGAAGGGCTCTTGCAACTGTATCCAGGAAATTAAGACAATGATATTTGCCTGTAAGTAATTCAATTGCAGTAAAAATGTCAAGCAGATTTTTCTAGTATAACCCCTCTACACACACACACACATTAGCAATATTCATTTATTTAAAAAATGCCCACAAAAATTACATTGCAAGTGTTGAACATGCACTGCAAAAATGAAAACAAAAAAAGGAGTATTTTTGTTCTCATTCTAAAGGGAAGTTTTAATTACAGTATAGAAAACCTGAAAAATGGAAAGATTTTAAACTAAAGAGCACCAGGGCTCAATGTGGGAATTTTCTTAATCATATGAAAACAAAGAGCTATGAAGCACCTGAGCTGAGGCATATGTCTGCAACGTATGCAAGTCCATTCTATGAAAGAGTTCCCTGAAGATCAATGGGGCTTTTTGGAAAGTGTTACCTCTTGCCTTAAGAACTGCTGACATCTCATAGGTAATAATAAGGAAGAGTGGACAGGAGGTGTAGGAAAAGATTCTAAAGTAATTCTGTTTATGTGTCTAGTTATTTTTTTTCTGCAATTCTAAGAACTATTTTTTTTTTCTTATAAAGAATGCTTACTTTCTCAATTATTTTTATTTTCGTAACAAAGAGTTATTTTTAGAGAATTTGTTCTGTCTTCAGATTAATTTCACACCTAAAGTTTTATAGCCTCACTCTTTCCAGTCTATACTGGTATTATATTTCAGTAATTCTGTTCACTGGAATGGTCAGGTGCATAGAACTAGCATTTGGATCGTGTTCAAAAGGATGGTCTAAAGGAGCCTTTTCCAAAGCTTTTGCCATGATTTTGTTGCCATCAATACCCCCTGTATGTGATCATGAAGAACAGGCTAGGTATATGGAAACACGAGACAACAAAAAAATACACGATTGTGTAACCAACAATTGCAGTATGATGCAGACACTCTAGAAGCTGGAAGAAAATTTCCAGTTTTCTGTTAAACTGGTAGGTTCTAATGTTGTGTAGTTAACCACATGGCTCTAAAAAGAGTTCTAGAATTTATTTATTTCATATACTGTTTCCAAACAGTTCTAGGGGCAAAATAACAAGAATAAACTCTGGTTTGTGCTTCTTTAACAAGCTTTCAGCTGTGAGTTGGAGGCAAGGTTAAACAGTGGTGTTCCAATACCTCAGCGTTTCAGCGGTGGAAAGCGAAGGCCGAGTGGGTATAACTGAGTCAATGGGAGACCACAGTTCGAGTCTCACCAGCTTCACACATTGTGTTGATGAAAGCTGGTATTTCGTACAGTTTCCTTACAAGGTGAGTAGAAAAGCCATTCCCCATGTGTAAGCAAGGGATAGAGGTGATGTTTTCCCAGATCTTATAAGGTTTAGCACCAGCCCTCAAACTTCACATGCCTCCTGGGAGCCCTCAGACTTCCTATGTATCTCCAAGTAAGTATTTGCCTTTGCTTCTGCTGTCACTATGAGGATTTTAACTTCAAATGTTTGTGCTTATTTACTTGCTTAGATATGTTGCCAACTTTTTTTTAAGAATTAAGTAACTAAGAACTGTGGACTATTACAGGTGTTTTCTTAGAAAAATGAAGCACAATTTGAAAGAAAAGGAAGTTTTCTAACCTGATGACTTGAATAATCTTTGAGGTGTGGGATATTTAACTAGGATGCTACCACTTCTCAAAGAATCCCATGAATCTTTTCTGATTAAAAGTGCTGGGACAGTAAATGCAGTTGTCTCTTTCATTTGTTTTCATAATTCCTTTCACCTCAAAGTGCTTCACAAGCTGGGATTACTTCCCTCATCACAGAATAGGGACCTTCCAGTTTAAAAAACACAGCTTTTTAAAACAGAACAGTAATTTCAGAGATAAACAGAACCTGAAAATGGCTCCTATTTAGGACAGAAGGGATTTTTAGGAATTTTTTTTCAACACATAAAGGGTCTGCTTTTGTAAAATCAATGCAGGCATGAAAAACGTGGTCAGTCTCAGTGTTTTTCAAATATTTCCTGTAATCTAGAAAACAATGACAGATATGATGTATATAGTTGCCATTTATTATTTTGTTGGATTTGTAGTATGATATGAACTTTGCTTTATTTCTACATGAGCTGTATTACTCTTTTATATGGATTACAGTGCTGCAAAATGACCATCCAAGAGAACAAATAAAACTATCTGAGCTCAAGAGTTCTGCAGGTTTCAGGGATTTTCACCTCCTTCAACTGCATATAAGGCAAGCAGTATCTCCTTCAAGTTCTGGCTATCAGGGAAGGGATAGTGTGTAAGAAAGGTAATACATCTGCTGTAAACATTCCCTAAAGCTGTCACATTAAGACAAAATAAATTCTAAGCCTACCATTAAACCCAAGCTTTCAAGAAGATATTTAACTGCTCTGTAGTAGGTCAGCAAATAGAAGGTAAGCTGCTCATGGGATAGAAGAATGGGACTGAAACAACTCCTTATCCACAGAGAGAGCACAAAAAGCGATATGTGCTGCCACCACCAGTGAGGATCACCATTTGGTGTTTCCTTGCACCCTTACTGACCAGCACGTGGCCTTTAATGACTGCTGTTGCACTCACATTCCTCTCTTATGAGTAAGGGGTGAAGAAAAATAAATGAAGCCACTAGCAGGGGAGGGGTTTATTTGTTGCAGTTCTTATATATATATATATATTTAACAACTACTGACATGTTTAGTGTAAACAACAGCTCCAAAACTATTGTGAAATTTTAATGAACATAGATGAACTTGCATTTGACAGGCCCTTAATCATGCCATCTTAGCTACTTGAAATAAAAAGAATAAAGAACATCGTTAAAAATATAACAGCTTGAGACCAGAATCCCTACTTCCTACTCCTGATAACTTGTGGTTGTTTAGGGAGTCATATCAAAAAGAAATTAAGTTTCCCCAAGACCTCTCTCTCTTCCTGTTCTCCATTCTTTAAAATATTCAGGTGTCTTTTAAATAAACTTTTGCTTCTAACTAGTTAGGTTTACAATGTTTATTAGGGAGAGGGTTACATTAGCACTGCCTAAGTTTTACCATAAAGATTCACATAGACTTTCATCCTAATTGCTTTTTCCCTGTTCCCTTTGTTTCATATATATTAATACACAACCTTCTCCAGACAAATATCTAATACTATGAATTCTGGAAATTACCTGCTGTGTAAAACTGATTTAGTGCTCAGGGTATATCTAAGTGAAGAATTGGGTTCCTGTCTAGAAAAGACTATCCGGGTTTTTTTGTATGTCAATTCCCCATATTATGTACTTACAGAAAGTTCTACCACCATGTACTCCACTGCAGTTCCCATGGAAACTCTGTTGCATTTCTGTGCGTGTCTGTTTTGGCTTCTGATTTGATGCAGGAACAGCTGGTGGTCATCCTGCAAGCTAAATTAAATAGAGTTCATTGATTTTACTGCCCTCATAGTCTCTTTCTCTCTCAAATGTTGACCTCCTCCTCATGTACTGGTTAAGAAGCACATCATACTGAAGGACATCTGTGTATCCCATATTTATCCACTTATGTCAGATAACAAGATACACAACAATATATTAAATCGTTGGTGGCACAAAGTGGAAATAAACTGACCATTGAAGTGCCATTATGTGAGGGACCAACTGGTACGTAAGCAAAGATGTGGACTTTGCATATGTCCAAATATAGGTATTTCGGTTTGGGTACAATATGAACTTCAACCAACTCTCACATAAAATTTATTTTGGTTCAAATAATATGATGAATATTTTTTTCAGTTGCTATGAGCAAAACAGTCTTGATTTAAGGAATATAATTTAATTTCAGTTATTGTCAATTAAAAAAAAATGTAGTTATGGCCTCAGGTATTAAAAAAACAAAGACAAAAAACTGGCTAGAAAAAAAAATATCTTCCTCCTTGTTTCACAGGTTTTATCCCAGCCTAACACCTCTCCTTCCCCATTCCTAGTCTCACCTTCCCTTGCTTTTGCAGCACATCACCGTAGTCCCTGCCACACCCTTTAGGGGATGCTGATGGCCGGTGCAAGAGGTCAAAGTCAGTGCACAGCTATTTCTTTCTGCTGCTCTTTGCTTCTTGGTCTTTTTCTCCATGGCTCCTCTCTTCTTAATTATTCCCTGTGCTCCCATGTGGATTATTCATGGGCTGCTGTCCCCTTCAGGTTGTCCCTGCCCCAGCATAGGTCTCAGTCCTTCTTGGGGTGCCCCTACCCCTGTTCCTTCACAGGCTGCATTCCCTTTAGGGCTGTCCCTGCCCCACCATGGGTTCCTCCAGAGTCCCCAGTCCCTCAGAGGTGTCCCTGCTCCAGTGTGGGTCACCCATGGGTTGCAGTACCTCCTCTGGCACAGAGCACCTCCTTCCAAGGGTGCATTTCCAGCATATCTTCAGCAATATCCCCTTCCACATGCCTCTTCCATTTCATTTCCCCAGACAAGCTTTTCAAATATCTCCTCACATGTCCTCTTTTTGTGTCCTCCTATGTCTTCTTCTGTTTCCCCCTCAGTGTGGTCTCATGTACATCTTGCTCCCGTGCCTACCACATATTCTTAAACATATCTGAGCCACAGCACCATGTACTCCCCTGACTGGTTGATGTTTTGGTGTCAGGTGGATAAACCTGTGTCACTGGCTCTCCCTTGATTTCTAAATTTACTCCTGGTAACAGTGTTGTCACTGTGCAGAGACTCTTAGAAATAAGAAACCCATTTGGCAAAGCAGCTGAAGACCTTGGGATTTACAAACCAACAAAAGTCTGGGTATGTCTAATTCATAACCATGCCAGATTAAATTACACTCACATGGTGAATCAACCTTCATTTTTTTAGATATATGGTCAATGTTGATTCCAGATACCTTCGATAATTTCCTGTGATGCCTCTAAAACAACATCTTGCAGTAACTACTCTCTGCTCAGCCTGTGCCGTCACCTTCTTCCCCTCTCAACTCGGTGGTAAAGCCATGAAGCAGATAGAGCAGGCTGCAAAGATCATGGATCCTTACTTGGAAACACTTATGAGTTCATTTATTTATGAGCCAGACATTGTGTCTGTGATTTCTGACACATATCTATGCACATGGATTGGCACCAAGTGTAATGTGATAAGAAATGCCTGCAATAACCTGGTGGAGCTGAAAAATAAATGCTGTGCAGCGTTGGTTTGGCAAGGGGGGGATTTTGCACATCTTCTCCCACGCTACAAGCAATGGAAATTTTTCTTTATGTAAAATTATATCAATTTTCATTTACTAATCCTCCACTGACTTTCTAGCAATCACCCAAATAATGGTTACAGTAACTTTCCCCCCTTTTTTTCTTGTTCTAATTATGTTATATTGAATCCCACTGTTAAACATTTAATGCATAATTCAGCACACCTGTCTCTCTCTCTCCCACCACCCCCTCCTTTCCTCCAGATCAACACCTAAGCAAGAAATCTGTGGGAATAAGGAGAACTAGGCAAGTTTGTTAGGTATGTAATAACTTCTTTTCTCTACAGGCATCATGATCCTCAAGAGGAATGAACTCATGACCTTGTTCTCTACTTATTAAAGGTACATCTTTATTACTGGCTGTAATATCAGATAATAAAATGAGGATATAAATTCTTAACACAGAGAGATAATATCAGGTCTTATATTCACAGAAGACTAGATAAAGTTGAGGGTGACATTAGTTATGCACACTGGAGTAGGTCTGAAGATCTTTTACAACAAAAAAAGTGTACTTATACTCCCTTCTCACTTGCAGGTAGCTGAGCTTTCTTTACACATGTACTGCTGCAGCTGGAAATTACTGGTGGCTTTTTACGTGTATACCCACACTTCATTGGCTACTGTGTCTGACTCCTTGGAAAATTCAGGAAAATGTATCACTAAAATCATAACTTTATTGTAGTAATTATTTCCTGGTGGTTGAATAGCTTTTTACAAAGGTATTTTTATTAAGTTTGAGAATAAAATCAGAAAAGATGCTTTTCTCCTCTCCAAATTTTACTTGGTGCCTAAAAATCTATTAGGATTACATTGAAGTCAAATATTATTATTTTTTTTTTTTTTTTAAATAGATACACATGTAAAACAAAGCTTATTTTTTCCTTTGTTGCTGAGGATGGTTTATTCTTTTAGGCTAATCTTTCTCTTCTACAGGGCAATTTTCAAAACAATTCGACCCTGTTGGGTACAACACTTACGTTTATTCTATTTCTTGATGACAACTAGACAAGAAAACAGGCCACAGACATGCTAATTACATAGACCATTGTAACCCTGAAGATTAATATCCTGTATTAATATTATTTGCATTTAAAAAGGTGAGATATTTTTTTATGAAAATGATTCTCCTGTAGATACCTCTGTGATGTATTGGACTCCTTGGATTATAAGTTTTTTGAAGTAGAAGTAGTTTTAGAAGTAGAGACCAATAGCAGAGGTAAGGTTTCTGTTCTGAATTCTCTACTTTGAAGCTTTCACTTATTAAACCAGAGAATTTATATGCCTATCCTGGTATCAGTGATCAGTGGAGAGATAAAAGACAACATCCACAGGCTTTGAAAATTCTGACTAGGTAATGTTTAAATGCATATATGTGAAAATGGTGGCAAATTACTTGTATGCATATGTAGATGACTGTATGCTTTTGTGAAATCAAGAATTAACTATGTCAGTATAAAAAACACAAAAGCCTTAAACCTATTATAGTCATTGCTTCTTTCTATATTGCTATCTACAGCCATAGGAACCACATCTGCTTTCCATTCTGCCGTAAATTTTCCAGGACTATTTTTCTTCTATTTCAGTGTTTTAATTTTCTTTTCATTATTTTCCAAAATAATTTCCAAGAAACAAAATGTAGTATGAAAGGAAAATTTCAGATTTATTGTTACATGTGGTGAAAAGACTGTACCACTCACAAAATATTTAGGATCCTGTACTACAATCCTCAGCGCGGATGAATAATTGAGCCATAGAAAAGCTGCTGAATTTCAGCTTTTCTCCATAATGGTAGATCTCTTCATTAGAATGCTTAAAAGACAACTACTGAAGCTAGAGATCCAGCAGTGTACTTGCGCAAATCATAAACAAAAAAGGGCTAGGTGTCCAAATCACTGAAGTTCTCAAACACAGCGCTGTGGTTTAGACTGTCTCAGTACAGTTTCAGAACTGTATCTTTTTAGGATAAGCTAGATTATATGGTTAGATCAATCGCATGCCCTTTTCCAAACAGATTTCCATGCTGATTTTCATAGTTACCAGATGCCCATCTTTTAGATGCACAGATCTGTTACCAGCTGCTAGGTGGCTGGTAAGCAGTTACTAACCACCCACAGATAAACTGGAGATGAGCACTTGATTTATTTGAAATATTGGGCTTCCTGCACCTGTGCAGAGAAATGCTACACCACAGCCATTCTGAGCCTGACATTAAAAACTTGGCATATACAGTTGTTGGGTATTTTTTTAATGTTTGACAGTGTCCTAGTTCTCATATTTAAAATCTGACAAATCTAGTTGAGTGAGAGGACCCTCCAGAAAGGAGAGACTCTTCCGTGGAGTGTGGTCTTACTCAGTTTACTCAAACCCCATCCATAAAATATTACATATATATACACAGATTCTGTCATTTTCAAATGTGCTAAGCTGAAATTCAGTGTCTGCTTGCAGATTTGGCCTTATTCTTACTACACTTTTTTTTTTTTTTTTCCTGGCATAATTTCCCTTTAACAACTTTGTCTCCCAAAAGAGTCCATACCTCTCAACATCATTTCATACTCTGTAAAGGTTAGTGCTTTTACAGTGCCTCACCCTTAGCCATTCACAAGAACAGCTCAAAAGCATGGCTTGGATCACCAGCTATTTTCCTGCTCTCGCAGTGTTGTCAGTGTGGGATTCAGCTGTGTCACCGTGATCTTGCTCGCTAAGTATCTGACAGAGGCTTTGTGTCTTTCTTTAATAGCTGCATCTTTACATCTTGCTCTCACTTTGCTCTATGTGAATATTTCTTCAGACATCTATAATCTGCAGCTGTATAAACTACATGTGGGATGAGCAGCAGACTTTAGAAACACTATACCACACTATTCTATGAATACTGCCATTGTGCTCTGGAAATGTCACAGCCTAAGATTGATAGATGTTGTGTATTTATCTTTCCCAGTTGAAGAAACAGTCTTGTATGGTAATAGCTGATTTTGCATCTGTTAGAGAGCATGGAAACAGAAAAAAAGGATTTATCCCTGTGCTAAAGGAAAGGTTAAGAAAAACAAACAAAAGGCAAGAAAACTCTTAAACAATAAACATATTTACTGTGAATGTCTTATCAGCACTTTGGGTGTTTGTGAATACTGGGTAAATGAAATATATTTTTTGCTGAGTAGGTACGTGATAATTTGTTCTATCTTTTAATCAAGATCATGGTCTATTGATAAAATACAATGTTTAGCAATTGAAAAACCTGACTGGGATCAGCTAGTCACACTTTAGAGTAAATTTAAATTCAGATTATAAATTGCAGTGGCAGATAATTGCTAGGGATATGAAGAGATGTACATAGGATGAGGAGACAGAATGTTCTTTTTCTCTCTGAAAAGACATTTCACTCTTAAAAAAAAAAAAAAAAGAAAAAAAAAAGCTTCTTTATACACTACTTAGAATTTAGTCAAGTATTTTATGAATGCTGTAATGTGATCCACAGACATGAACTTTCATGTACTTGTGGAATCATTAGCGTCAAGTGATCCCACCAAGATTTACAGCTTTCAGACCAAGTTTGAAGTAATACTTCCCTTTGCAAGATCTGTTCCTTTCCATTCAACTCCAGGAACCCAGGCTATTGCAGATACACAATGCCTGCTCCCTAAGATGACATAAATCTCTGTAGTTCAACTGAAATCAGTACATCCACAATAGTACAATCAGTGCTTTACAATGCATTAATTGAAATCTCTACTCCAAACTTGAGAGACTAGACAACAGCACTAGAGAAAGTAGTTACTTGGGAGTTGGTAATGTGGTAAGGGAAGTAAGAGAGGCAGCCTGAAAATGTTGAATTTCAGGCAGGATGTGAAAGAAAAGCACAGGAGATTTTTATATGTAGAACACAAATCTCTTTTACAGTGAAAGACAGGAGACCAGAACCCCAATGCAAGAAAGAGACAGTGGGAATAAACAGAAACACAGGAGGCACAGGAATGAATGGAGAAGCATTAGGAAATGAGATAAAATACTTTAAATAATGGTATGGTTTTCATCAGTCATAATCTCGAAGTGTTGTGATGTGTTTGCATGTTTTCTTTTTATTTTTTGCAGACATTATGTGGAAATATCCTTAAGCCATCCTATAAATATTCATTAAGAGAGGTTTTGAATCAGATATTGTCTTTTGAAGTTGTACGGAAATGACAGGGTTTTGTTGCCTGAATTAATCTCTTTCCCTATGTATGCTGATATATCACTTTTATTTCCAAGGTTTTCTGTCTTCCTGGATTAAATAGAACTCCATATGGAAATCTGACCAGGAGCTAACTCCTTTTTATACCTTGGAGCTTTATGTTTTGGCCAAAATTTCCTTTTAAACAGCCTGATAAGATTTAATTCCGGATCTGCAGCTTTTTGTATTCCCAAATCGAGTTATGTTTTATGGTTAATCAGACACTCATTTCCATACTTCACCCAATTACCTAATACAATTCTGTCAAATCAATATCCTTGTAGCAGCTTTACCGGTGCTAAGCTGTAGGGTAGATCTAGCCAGAGCAATCTTGCTGTGGCCTTTACTGTAGGCATTGGAATCTGTAACAGCCACAAGTTGCCTCAATGTGATCTCATGGTCTTTCTGGCAAGATTCCCACCATATCCCTATATAAGGAACCCTCTGTATGCAAACAAAAAGACACTTTTTTCACACATCTGAATTAACATGTCATCCATTGCCTTGAAAGAAAATTGTATAATCACATTAAAAAAAAAGTTAAATAGGATGAGCAGGATCATGTTAATTGCTGGTATTGCGATTACACCAAACTTTTGACAGACATCCTTGGTACTGCAAAAGCACAGTCAAAAAAATGATCCCTCCACTAAAGCACGAGAAACTCCCCTAGACAACTTCCCCTGAAAGCGTTTAGAGCAATTGGTGACAACAGCTTGTGTAGCAAATAGAAGTTTTAGGGGAAAATAGATTTACAGATTGAATTTTGGGGTGAAACAGAAAAAAAGAAAAGAAATAATACATTTCTAAGAGAAAAAAAAAACAACAAACCAAAAAAAACCACCTGAAACAATACTCCCAGCAAAACGTTTAAGCATTGTTCAGAGTTAGCATTTACTGTGAGCGTCAGTTCATCTGAGCTCCTAGTTGGACAATCAAAACTTCACGTTACATTTTCAGTTTTTATGTAACCACTGTCTGTGCAGGAGATGCTGGAATTGATGATTTTGGAGAGACCTGTAAGATACATATATTAATAAATAACGCTTCCCCTTCCCCCAACAATTTACTATGTTAAGCTCTACTCACTCCTTGTAAGAGTCTGAAGCACTTTACATGCTATTAATTTTTTTCAGAAATCTTCACCAAGACTTTTTATTTCTTCAGTACTGCAAAGGTATGCAGCAAAAAGAGAGTTGGGCTTGTAGCTAAAAAGTAGTCATTATTCACCATAAAAGCATAGCTGAAATACAAAACCAGGTCTCTTGTAAGACATTTGCATCTTAAGGAAATTGCGTCAATTGGTAGAAATATCACCCATCTTACATTTTCTTTATAAAACTGAGAAAAGCAATTTTTTCTTTATTACTCCAAATTGTCTGCAGGAGCTGTCTATCTACCTTGGACTTTACAGAAACACCCCACAGAAAATGGAAGTGTGGGAATGGAAATGCAGTGCAAGTGCAAGCAGACTAGGTCATTGCAGTGAAGTGAAGAAGGGAAAAGGGCAGGGTATTTCTGTCATAACCTAGGTGCCTGGAGCTCTTTTAGAGTTAAATGCCTTTGTAGCATTCATTATACATATGTCTGTTCTACTGTCACTACCCACTCATGTCTTCAAACTGTAGGTGTCTACATTTAGTTAACAATTGTAAAATGCGTGCGGCACACACACACGGTCCTGACAATTCAGGCTGCTAAAATACATCTACATCTCATCATGAAACAGCTCCCACTCCCCAGATGTCTAACTCCCCCTTTCATGTAAGACCTTACTTTGAGTTTATATCTAGACTCGTACTAAGTTATCTTTTTTTCTGAAAGCAAGTCTGGTAAATCAGCCAAAGCCACTCTTAGTGACCGGCCACTAAGGGCACCCTATGAAAAGTCTTTCATCCTTATTGTGGTCTACGTGGTTTGAGAAATACAGGAGGTACTGTGAAAGCAGATATTCTTTTTTTTTGTGATCGGAGAATTCTAGCTGGTTTTCCGGGTCTCTTGCATCCCTGTTGGACTGTGTTTGGTTTTTCTCTTCTCTCCTTTATGCCCCTTTCTTTCTCTTCTACACCAAAATTCCATCCAGTTTGATGCCCAGGGAAATCTACCTAGTAACAAAAACATGTTTACACCTCTTCACAAAAATAACGTTAAGATTTGAAGCTAATTATATATCGGGAAAATAATGATCTTTTCCCTGTGCAGATGCATGTACAGAAGCAACTGTTTTCTTCTTTCTTATCTGTGTTCTAAAACAGTGGTACCTGTAGAAGAAATGGTCTCTCTGAGTCCAAGGCTTTGCCCTTATTTTTCACAAAATGCTACTAATCATTATGCAAAAGTCCAAGTGCTCTGATAGTGCCTTGTGGGTGTATGGGTGCATAGATATACTGATGAACTTTCTGGTATTTGGTGTAAAGGCCTTTAGTCTTTCTTACTGAGTGCACACTACAGTTTGATATTCAAAATAACTGCCTTGGGATACTTTGATATATCCAAGGATATATGAAGAGGTATCTAATTTGATACACATTAATATAACTTGAGATGACCAATTCACTGTGTTATCCCCAGTTGCTCTAGCACTGCAGAAAAATTCTTTCAGTGAGCCACACTTCTAGAGGTATTATTGTATTTTTTTTTAAAGAAAGGGGTTTATTTTTCTTATCCTTAAGTCAAAATTGTTCAACTTAATTTCATAGATAAATTCTGTAACTACTTCAGTGGTTGATGATCATCTCCTACCATTAGATCTAGGGTATGCATTGTCAGAACAGGGAGGAAGAATCTATAGACCCTTTGCCTGCAAACAAATACGTAGCAGTGTGTAGGGAAGAAAAACAAAGTACTGACAGGACAAGGGGCAATGATTTTAAACTGGAAGAGGGTAGATTTACATTGGACATTAGAAAGAAATTTTTCACAGTGAGAATAGTCAGGTGCTGGATCAGGTTGCCCAGAGCAGGTGTGGAATCCCCATCACTGGACGTGTTCAAGGCAAGGTTGGACAGGACTTTTAGCAACCAGATCTAGTGAAAGGTGTCCCTTCCCATGGCACAGGGGTTAGACTAGATGATCTTTAAAGGTCCCTTACAACCCAGTTCTGTGATTCTATAGTCAAACATTTGCTCTATCATCTTATAGAAGAGCTGCAAAAAAAAAAAAAAAAAAAAAAAAATTCCAGTGGCATCTCTGCAGTTCCCTCATGTCCAGAACTGAAAGAAAAGACTGTTTTCCCTTTGCCTCACCAACACACCTGCTCAGGGACCGCTCAACAATGGGCCTCAGGGCTAGCATGAGATTTTGTCTTTTTTATTTGTCTCTTTTCTAGAAAGAAGTAATAACGGATTTTTTTTTTATTGATTAGTGGCAATGCCTAGCCTGGCACTGTGAAAAGCCAGACATATTAAAGTCTTCTCTTCTTTTTACCCGTTACATGTCTGTGCATACTGAATCGCTGAAGAATTTTAATTCCAATAAGGTTATTCCTCTTTGAAGAGGTTTTCTTCCTGTCTTCCTTGATCCATGAAATTTTCTCTGGGTTCCTTTCATTATTCATCATCTTTTTCCACAATTTCAGCAAGTTAATTGCAAAAGAAAGCAAAAATCTTAGAAACAGCAGCAGGAAGGAGTTCCAGTCAGCAAATACACCTCATAAGCCCCCGTTTTCTCTTCAAATTCTCTTTGTACTTCTTTAATGTGTCATTCCTATGATTTTTTCATTGCAGGCACTGCTTCTTGCAGGTCATTCAACTGTCCTGTAGCTGATTTCTAAATGCAGTAATGAAAATATCTACAGGATACTAATTTTTGTTGTAGAAAGGTTGCACTGTGTATGCATAGCACATCATCACCTTGATCAGGTACACAGCTGTGTAGATGGCTTTTTGCCATTTGGAGTCCAGCTAGGCTACAGTGTTGGTAACTCTAGGTATGAAGCCAGATGTAGAGATTTTATTTTCTTTACTGGGGAGATTATATTTATTATTTTCTTTTCATACTTGAGAGAACTGCCTAATTTCCATTAGCAAAACTTGTTGTATTTTCCCCTTCAAAAAATAGCTCATTTGTAAGTGCAAGCACAATGTCAATGAAAAAGAAAGGTATATCATTAATTCAACTTAAAGAAAAAAACAACCAACCCACCAACTTAAAGAAGGTAGTGACTAAAGGTGGGCTATGATCAAAACTCCAAATTGATATACGTTTTAATTTTTGAGACATGGATCCAAGATTTACTGAGACTTAACACCAGTCTCTAGAAGTTCTATCTGAATATATGTTTGCTGGTATCATTTACACCTAAATAGTAATAATAAGGAAAACTCTGAATCTGCCCAATGGCTCTGCAATGCATGCTGGAATTTTATTAGTTGCAGTG
Source organism: Falco punctatus (assembly GCF_963210335.1). Taxonomy (NCBI): domain Eukaryota; kingdom Metazoa; phylum Chordata; class Aves; order Falconiformes; family Falconidae; genus Falco; species Falco punctatus. Next base: position 5,435,824 of record NC_137587.1, read on the forward strand.
AGTTAATGTACACTGTACATTAAGTACACAAGATTAATGCTGGATAATTGCTATCAATGAGAATAGGTTTATCATTTCATTGGGCAAATTATGAAGGACACACTTGGAGCTTGTTGGATTTTCTTAGGAATGCTTTGGAGGTAGAAAGCAAGTAGTTAAACCTCATTATTTCTTGTTTAATATACCTTTTAAACAGAAAAAGTTTCCCTCCGTTCCTGTTCAATAGGTTTCATGCCAAAGCCAGTTGCTTGTCCAAAGCATTCACACAACATCTTTGGTCATCAAAACATTCTAGATGATAAATTAGGCTGGGAGTATTTTCTGGTTTCGTGGCTGCAATAAAAATGTTGCAGAAAATGACAAATATATGTGGGATACAGGTTGCAAAAGGGTAGTGGATATTTCTTTTCAAATCAGTCCCTCCAGCAAAAAGGGATTGCTTGGGTGAAAAACTGCATATTTCTGAATATTTCAACAGGATTTTTCTCACACTTAAGCTCTGTTTCAGCAATTTACTCATGTAGTTCTTAGAGAGGGGAAGCAATAAAGGCTTTGAAAGGTATTTACTAAATATTCCTCTGCAACAAGAATGATTTATGGCTTCTTCACACATCATTTTTCAGAGGCAGCTGTGTCAGCTGAAGACGTTACCATCTCACCCACTGCCAGCTGCTTGTTATTGCCTCCTGCCAGAGGTTACTATGCCCTCAGGTCTGCCTGGGCTCTGCTGCTCTTGTTTTTCCCTGTCCCACTGCAGACAGAGTAAGACAGCAGCAGGTCACTATTTAGGCTGCCCATTGTAGCCCATCTGGCAGGCTTTTAGTCTGGAAAATACTGTGCAATGCAACTAGAAGGAAATCACTGGCCCTAGTCTGTGAGGGGGTGCTTCAAGGTACTAATCAGTTGTGATGCGCAAATGAAACCTGTTCACATAAGACCTTAGGGGTTGCTTTGAGCCCGATTGTTCTATGAGCACCTCATCCTGCGATGCAATGAAGCAGAAAAAGCTGTTGGTGAGGTTAGGTTGATAAATACAGTTGATAAATATAATGTATAAAGAAATACTGCTGATGGCTTTAAGAAAAAAAATACTAGCATTGTACTGAGTGAATTATGTCAATTTTTCTGAGAATAACCTGAAAATAAAGCAGGATTTTCAACGATTGAAAATTTCTGTAAATAACTATGTACATTTTTCAAACTTTACTGTTGCAGGTAGTATGCAAGTGGGTGTGTGCATGTGAATGAATACGTGCTGTGCTTGCGAGTCAGTTGCCATAATTCTATGAAATAATGTTAAACTTTATCTGCACTTAGAATGGAAAAGCTCAATGACAGCAAATGTAAAAATGTGTTCAATAATATAGTTTAAAATAATGAAGCACATTCTTACTGATAGAAAAATAGACTTTATTTTTTTTGTAAGAAAGGTACTTATTTTGCCTCCTTTTCATTTACACGTAGCTTTCTGAACTATCCATGTTTATTTAGAAATTCATACACTGTCTTTTCTTTAAGAGATAAAAATGGACTAACTGAGCTAGGGAACATTAAGGCTTGATTAACTCGAATTATTTAATTAATATTGATAGAGATATTCCATTAATTTGGAATGTGAAACTGAAAATTAATCTACATAATTTTCACATGACAGTAAAAACCTTTGCAAGCATTCTGAGTAATGCAATTAGAATTCAAACTGATTCTGATAAATGGAAAAATGATCCAAAATCAACCAAAAGAACTTCAGTGAAGAGAAGTGCAAAAAAATACACCTGGGAAAATCAGATTAATAAATACAAACCAGAGGATAACTAGGGGGTGTGTTCCAGACAAAGATGCAGATATTACAGTGAAGAAGGGTCAAGCACAGAACACCAGTGTAGGTGGGACAAGCATCTTTCTGGAATGGATTAGGAGGATAAAGGACATTTTAAAAAAAAAAAAAAAATCATCCTGCTCTACTTAGTAGTGTGGAGGCCTCAGTTAGAGCATTGCAGCTCTGTATGGCAGAGGCTATTCTGAAATATTCCACCATGAGCACACAGAATATCATGTAGGGTTTCTAAACTAACCTGTTTTTCTAATTTCTCATTTAAGAGAGATTCTCTCTTTTGAATTCCACTGTACAGGAAGGATAGGTGAATTAGCATCCTGGTTTATTTATCTTAAATTTTGCCATTAAGCAAGCCTGGGAAACAAATATGAATAGCTAAAATGATTGCTTAATCTCCATAATAAAAGGCTGAAGAAAAGCACGAAAACTTTTTTCAAATCTTTAAGAGACTATTATATAAAAGGAATAATTTTCTGTACTCTCTGCCCAATAAGATAAGAAAATAATTATGGGGTTTTTTTGCAAAAATAAGAAAAAAAAAATAATAAAAAAAGGATACAGAGAACCTTTTACCTAAAAGGACTAACTAGGGAAGTTGAAGAATTTCCTTTATGGTTTCAAGTGCATATTGAAAAGTACCTACCTTAGGCCATCCTAAACCACTTTTGAATCGGAGGTAGACTAGATGATCTTTTGAATTTCTTCATAGCCTTCTATTTCTTTCTTTCTTTCTTTTTTTTTTTTTAATTCATGAATTTTATAATGATACAAAAGAGTAAGAGATACGCATATTTTAAAGATTCCTGTAGGGCCACAAAGATTACCAAAATTTTAATAAGTTTATATGACTACAACTTCAGAATTGCCTAGGGTTTATTTTAGATCATTACAGACAGAACTACTCTTTAGCCTCAGAAACAAAAAAATTATAAGTGAGGCTCTCAAATGGAACTTTTAGAGATTTTTGCCTTGAGTGGTGCCTGGAAGAGCAAAGAAAATGAAATGAAAAGGAAGGATAGGCAAACTCTTTAGGAATTCAAACAGAAAGGTGACAGAATTCTAACACAGCTGAAGTCTATGTGTGTTATACAAACCTTAGAAAATGGATTAATAGAATGTAAGCATCTGTTAAATAAATCCAGTAGTAATTCCAACAAAATGCCAACACAATGTATGTATTTTATGAAAGGCATGATATATGATTTATGTACTATAATATAATGCTCTGAAACAATAACACAAACCATACAGTGTCAGGGGGAAAAAAAAAAAAAAAAAAAAAAAGCCTTCCATGCTTGCTATAAACAAGCCTTTGACCCAGTGGTAATGGTAATACTAATCCAGATGCTGCTGCAAGATGAATACTGTTAAACTAATTCCTTTCAGAGTTTTTGCTTTGCTCAGACAAAGTGTGTGGGTCTCTAGCTATTTGTCACAACAAGGTGTAAGTAGTAAAGGAAATATTTGTCATCCAGTACTTTTAAAAAAAACTGAATTCAAGTCTTATGGCAAAAGAGTTAATAGAGTGAGTTTACCAGGAAGTAAGAGTATAATAACAAAATTATGAGGGATCTTTCCAGTGGTGTTTTTCCCAGCTGCTTTTCTCCCTTTACTACTCCCCACCATGTAATGGACACAGTATTACTAGAGGCTTTATTTATTCTCAGAGTTATTAGGCCCCAATTATTGTTTGCATGGTTGTACCTATGGCTTCATACAACTCCCGCAAAGTGCTGATTTTCCTTTTCCCTTGCAGAATTGCTGTTTGTTTTTTGTTGCTTTGCAGCAAAACCTCACACAGGCATATCTAAATCAAGAGTAAGATTTTACGAAGCAAAAAGCTTACAAAGCCAGAGAAGGGCAGAACACAAAACTTGTAGAAAGAGGCCTTGAGGAGAAAATTCTGTGCAAGGCTCTAATCCAGAGAAGTTTTCTTTCTGCAGAATCCCCATCCCACTCTGCCGTTCAGCTGCAGGTGTGTACCATGTGAGCTGGTAGAAAACATGCTAGTGAAGGGCTTGGTGATGGACACTTATTTATAATTCATTCATCACAAGGTGCACTAGCACTTCAGTTCTCAATAGCATTAAAAACAATGGTTATAATCTAAATGTTTGACAGCATTTCTTTTATAAACAAATTTTAAAACTCACCTATAAATATTACCTGCGATTGTCATTTAGCAGAGAGATGCAAAGTTTTTGTCTTCCAGACAAAAGAGTGGACTTAACTAAATTATAAGTTAATATAAAGTAGTCATTTATATTAACCTAAGTTAATATAAACTGAACTGAACCCGTCTGCTGGAGCTTCTCATGCGCCATTGGCAGCAATGCCAAAAACAAGATGTGCTCCTATGGGTAAAGCATCCCAGATCAGCTGGAAGCTCTTAGACTTGATACAACTGGATTTTTCTTTTTGGAAAGAAGCAAAATTTAAGGTTCTTTGGCATGAGCTGTATTTTGTGGAAAGGATTACATGTTCTTTTTTTTAATTTATTTTATTTTAGTCTTCTGCGTTTTGAGAATGTTGGCTCCAGTTACTGAAAAACTGGTTAGGTCTAATTGTGTTTTGTATTTAGAAAAGCAAATAGAAAACCTGAAGCAAGATCATTAGTGATATTTAAAATATTGCATACTATATAACTTCTTTTGCAGTTTTTTCCAGAATCCTTTTACCTCTTACGATAGATTAGCTGCCGTGTTTCCCTGAACAGGTAGCAAGCACACTGGCTAATCAGTCAGAGTATCTATAGGTGTTGAATTAAATTTTTTAGGTGTAGTCCACTTCTAGAAAGACCCTTTTTTACCAGGCGCTTGTTTAATTTCAAAGACTAGGACCTCATCTCTTCTTACCATAATGATACCTAGATAAGAAATTATTTTGACATTTGCCATTCTCTTCTCAGTTCCTTTTTTCAAGGAAAAAAGAATAGTGTCAGGTATTAGTTTTACTTTTTCAAAGAAAATATCAGAAATGTTGGTGTTGTGGGTTTTTTTATTATTATTATTTTGTATAGCTTAACAGACCAGAACCACAGCAGCAATCCTAGTCAACAAAACACCTGTCAACTGCTTATAAGAATTAGTTGTATTCAGATAAAATTCTGTCTTTTGTGCCTCTTGGAACTTTATATTGATATTACAAAACTAAGCTTGTCACTCAGTTTGAAAGCCTTTCTTCTTTTTTTTTTTTTTTTTCCTAGTGAGGACTTAATTTCAATCAATGCAACTATATAAAACTTATGCAATTTCAGAAGCTAATTCATTATCCTTTGATGACTGAAAATCCCAAATGAGATTTTTAGGGGGCTGGGGGAAGTCTGTAAATGATAATTATTTTATTTATTTATGAAAGGCATCCAATTTCAGGATAGATTCTGGTAACATATGGGAGATTACTACTGAAATACAGTTTCTAGATGAAAAATAGGAAAATTAACATAAACAGAGCAACTTATCACAAACTGTAAATGAGAGGAATGTCTTACAAGCATCCCACACTCTTTCACAAATTGACTTGCAATATTTATTGATCCATAATTACTGTGAGCTACATTTAAATCAAAAAGCATCAGCTGGCTCTCCTTGCATGTTTGCCTGTGATCGCAGAGGTTATTGCACCTCTCTGCATTGTTTCTTTGCCCTTTCCTTCACCTCTTCCCTATGGCCAAATATTAGAGTTTTCATGATGGCATTTTGAAATTTCAGCTTTCCAGAAATAGGTTTATTACTACCTGTAATTTTAATACAATCACAATTTATTACTTAAAACTGATGTGTTTGATAATTAGGATTGTTATGAATAAAAACAGTGGAAGCTGGCACCTGTGTCAGCAGCATGAAGTAGATGAGTACATAAACATCTACAAAGGCTTATGTCTTTGTATACAGTAATAACACTATAATACTATTTCCGATAAATAATATAAATAATATTTAAAATCTTTATTAACAGATTTTTGTGGAATGAGTTTGCACTGATCTCTGTCTGGTTCCTCAGAGTCAGAATTCTGAAATCTATATAGAATTATAAAAAAATCAGGACCAAAATTTGCATGCAATGATAGTCATAGCAAAAAAGACTATAGATACCATAGATTAAGCCACTGAATCTGGGCGTACTTGATAGCTCCAGAGCCCACTCTTCTCCACTGGAGCTTGCCAACATGAGGTGGAAAAGCTACACTGCTGGCTGCTGACCGCTCCATGTGTGTCCTGTGGTTAAAACACTTGGGCTTGTTAGTCCATCGTCATTCAAAAGAGAGAAATCCATGTGGAAAACAGCTTAAATAAGCTACTTTCTCCAAATACTGAATTTCAGAAGGAACAATGAAGGGGGTATAGACTTTGGGGGAAAGTCAGCATAAACAACCTCCATAGCTAATAAAATACCATAGGACATAAAACTTTGCTTCCAACCAGTATTTGTATTATTAAAGACAGGGGAGAGGATTTTTACTGCGTTATTCTCTGACTAAATGTGGTGTACCATGCTTTTCATGGTGCACCATGCTACCAGCGAATTCCATGTTGTCTTTGTGCATTTGACACCAGTACGAAGGAAAACTCTGCCCCTCCATTTGTTATAGCAGTTATCTTACCAAGGGAAATAAAATGACCCTTAAGGGAAGTCAATACAGAAAGTGTGAAGCATCTGCGTACAGTATGTTTGTCTTATTCTTCATCTCAGAGTCCCATTAGATCCGTAGACAGCATCTTGAAAACATCCGTTTCAGTTCCTTAAAGGGAAAGTGTAAGCAATGAATCAATAGTATTCTGAATAACAGAAAGGCTGCATTTTATAGCACGTTAGAGCATTTCACAGCATGGAAGATGATTAACAGCATGTTAGGTAATGATGTAAGTGCCATAAATTAGTTTACATTCGGCAGTGTAAATAGTCAGCAGAACTGATGTCTGAACAAGGAAACCAAGATTGGAAATGAGTATTTGGATCAAATCCAGCGTGCTTTCCAATTATTTGTTTCTGTTTTGTTTTGATGAGTAAGCCCAGAATTAATTTTTGCATACATATATAATATATATACTGCATAAATATATTATTTGTGTATATATGTGTGTATGTATATAAAAACATGTCTTCTAATGCAGGTCTGTCAGTGTCCCTGAAAATTTCCTCTCCTTTTCTGCAGATGAATAATATTTATAATTATTTTTACAATTTTCCAAGTACAATCCTTGAAAACTAATTTTGATTAAATTCAACCAGGTTTTGCTTCATAATTTGAAAAATTAGAAAAGAAAAATCTAAGATATATATTTTTTTCTCTGCTAACATATGTTCACACGTAACATTGAATGAAGTCAAAAGATCAGAAAAAAAATCTTTAAATACTGCATGATTAAGCTACTGATCATACTGAAACTAAGGGTTCTAATAAGGATTAGATATTGCAAGGGATAATGAGAACATTCACAGAAAAATAGCATAAATAGCATATAGTAAAAAACTGAAAAAATATGTATTCTCACCGTTCTGTTCATAATTAAACACTATTCAATAGATGTTAAGGAGGAAATTTCTGTAATTGTTCATGCTGAGGTTTCCAGAATGTCTTTTTCAGATGAGTAAGTGGAGAACTGTTAGAGACTCCATCCGAAGCTAGATGTATTTCTGGTGCGAAACACTGGTGTTACATCGCTTTTCAGACTCAGACTTTTAAATCTACATCTCAAAGGGTGGCAGGTTTTTATGTAAGGACAGTGTACATCAAGAACAGTCTAGCAGGCATATAAATATGGTACCACTGTGCAATGGCAACCAACGTGCAACTGGGGAAAACTTCTCATTATGACACACTTAATTGCTTCTCAGTTTGTTAGTCTACAGATTCTTTTGGTTAGGGCATGTTTTGCAAGAGTATGAATGAGGGTCACAAGCCTTTTTCAGTCTTGCTCACAAGAACTTACTGGAAAGGAATGGGTTTTGTCTGGGCAATTCTCAGACACACCAATATGAAAAGTCTCCAACTAACGTGTGTGTCTCTATGGCCCAGAATTTAATGCTAAACCAGTAAATTCCAGATTTGAATAGGGAAACATTTATGAAGGACAGTTATTCCATTGTGACTATGTTCATATAAACCTACAATTTGCCCCACTCAAATGACTGAATGTTCTAACCTGTTGAACTGATCTGCCTCCAGAAATATGTAAATTAATTCCAGTTCTTTCAAACCCTTATCCTAACACTGGAACTGTGAATTCTTCTACACATAGCAAGACCATAAAATATTGATTATAAGCAACATAAAATATTTCAGTGATAACTGAAACAGGTTATAACTATCTGCAAGAACCAAAGATAACCTCAGGTATAAGTATTATCAGTTTCACGACATTTTTTTCTCAACTTGCTGGAATTATTTTTTTTTTTTTTTTTAATATAGATGTCTTCATTGAAATATGTGATTTAGAAAAAAACAAACTATAGTGCTATTTCATATACATATAGAATCACAGAGTCCTAGAAGGGTTTGGTTTAGAAAAGAACCTTCACAATCATCTTATTCCACCCCCCACCATGGGCAGGGACCCCTCCCACCAGCCCAGGTTGCTCCCAGCCCCGTCCAGCCTGGCCTGGGACACTGCCAGGGATGGGGCACCCACAGCTGCTCTGGGCAACTGTGCCAGTGCCTCGCCACCCTCACAGGGAAGAATTTCTTCCTAATAGCTAGTCTAAATCTACTTTCTTTCAGTTTAAAGCCATGCCCCCTTGTCCTATCACTCCATGCCCTTGTAAGAAGCCCCTCTCCAGCTTTCCTGTCGGCCCCTTTAGGTACTGGGAGCTGCTGTAAGGTCTCCCTGGAGCCGTCTCTTCCCGAGGCTGAACCACTCCAGCTTTCCCAGCCTGTCTGCACAGGAGAGGTACTCCAGCTCCCTGAGCATCTTCATGGCCTCCTCTGAACTCCAACAGGTCTATGTCCTTCCTATGCTGGGAACCCCAAAGCCAGACGCAGCAGTCCATGGGGGGGTGTCTCACAATAGCAGAGCAGAGAGGGAGAATCACCCCCTCACCCTGCTGGCCACGCTGCTTTTGGTGCAACCCAAGCTACAGATGACTTTCTGGGCTGCAAGTGCACATTCCCAGGACATGATGAGCTTCTCATCAACAAACACCCCCATGTTTTCTCCTCAGGGTGGCCCTCAATCTGTTCCTCGCCCAGCCTGTATTTATGCTTGGGACTGCAGCAGCTTTATCTGTAATGTTTTCTAAGAAAAAAAATAAAAATAAAAATTGAGGCAATACTATTCTCCTTAGCATACATTTCCAATCTATCTTTCAAACACACAAAATATTCACAGATTGCATTAAATTTCACCGGAGATGTAGGAATAGATTAAGCAAAGGTCATTCAATAAAAGATGACATTCATACTAATAGAACAAGAGAACCGTGACAGCAGGAGACAACCAGCATTACAATGAAAACAACTCAAATGCACAGAAAAAAACATATATTCATGTGGTGGAAGCCCAACTGGTACATGAGTACAGGGGTTGAATAGGTCAGCAGTGACCAAAATTACTTTGAAAAATAGAAGCCTGTCCACATATACAAACCTGGAAACTGTCACATAGCTGTAGTACTTCTGCCAAAGCTGAACTATCTGCATAATCCGGGAATAAAACCCATGTGCAAACTGGCTAAAGAAAGCAGTTATTCCTGTTTTCAGCTCCAGTCATCGTCACACTGGAAGTGGTTTAGAACCACGTTTCGGCCCTTTTACTGAGAATCCATCACTAAGTCCATCCAGAGATTTTATTTTCTCAGCTGCTGTGCAGCAGCAGGAAGAGAAGGAGATTTTTCAAGAACATAAAAGTCCCAAGAATGGTTATGTAAACAGATTAAAATAATCTTGAAATTCACTTGGATGCAAATAAGACACCAAGCATTCAGAGTAACAGGAGAAATCCAATAATATGTTTTTAACAAACTCAGTAGGTGACTCATTATACACTGTTCCATAGCAATATTTCCAATTGCTATTATTTTTCATGTGTTTTAATCAAGGAGTAAATTTATCTTTTTTCCTCACTCACTTCCATCTCTGTTCTACTGTGTTCTTTTTCTATTATCTATTGTATAAATTAGGGCTTGCTCCCCCCCTTTCTCTCTCTTTTTTTTCCTTTTTTTCTTTTTTTTTTTTTTTTTCTTCTTCTAGTCAGAGAATTCGGTAACATTTTATTAGTGCTTGTTGAATTAAACTGTGTGTTCTTGTCCTTCTGGTAGAATAGAAAGAGGTCATCCTTGAAAAAAGAGAAGAAATGAATTAAGCTAAACACTCAGACCATTATTTCCTAATAGCCTGTTGCAGTGTCATAAATGGGAAGCTTTGACTATAAGAGTGGAAGACAAGAAATTAATAAAACCTAAGACTCAGTGTTCTGCCTTGCATATAATTTTACAATCGTTAAGAGAAAATAAACGGCATAAAGCTTAGACCTGGGAAAAACAACAGTTGAGAAGTAGAATGTTTTTCAGATTTCCTTGAAACAATATTGGACGTTTTGGGATGATCGCTCTCCACTTATATCAAAAGCCTTCTTCAGTTACAAGAAGGAACATGGCTGGTAAAATCATTCCTTCTAAATGAGTTTGCATAACCCCCATGACAGATTACATCCCTTAATTTTAAGTCTTTATTCCCTGTAATCAGGAAATGTCATGACATAAAATTTCCTTTTATATACTTTTTACTTTCTTCTTATTTTGATATCATAAATACATGATAAAACAGTATTACAAAGACACCAAATGCTAATGCCAAAACATCTGGGGGATAGTTCACCTTTTTACCATAAACTGCCACAGAATGCCTGTTCTCCTGCTGGCTTTAGAAGACTATTTTTATGAGTGTTTTATGATGTTTCTGTTTATACAGTATTTTTACAACTGTTGCAAATAGACACAAATACCATAAATTACAGGAAAAATCATCCCCAGCTCCCTCCAGGCTTAATATGAAACAGTGACAAAGAGGGGAAGTGTGCAAGTGCCACTAAAGATCCTTTGATGAATTCCATATGTAGATTCAAGTTCAGATCCCAATTCATTAGAAAAATATGAACCTCCATGCCCCTTCTTCATGTCTTATTTAAGAAAAAAACCAAAAGTGTACTCATGAACATATCCTCAGTAATTAATTTGATCATAATTTTCTTGGGAGACTTTGATACTACCAGAATTTCATGATATATGGGGATTTAAGAAAATTCTCATTTCTTTGGTCCACAATACTAGAAATACTAGAAAATTCTACTTGAGAGTATAATGATTTATGATGGAGAAATGAACAGCATTCTTGAGGAAAAGAGAGGCCTAGACTATATGAGCATTTCATACTCACTAACTGTAGTTCATACATTTAAATCTGTGTAAATGTTTATATATAAACAAAGATTCATATATTAATGAAAACATAACTAGAGAATAATCAGCGAGTGTTGTGAATTAGATTGTACAGAGGGAAAGAGAGGACAACACATCAAAGGACACTGAAATGCTGACCTCGGGTGAGCACTGCCCAGAAACTGCTCAGAAAGCAAGAAGAGAGGCCTTTGCAGGAGGAGAATTCAATATTTCAAGTAATTCAATCTCCGTTCCTTTAAGATGAATAATCACTCACTGTTCATACAAATGGCCTAACAAAGCACATTTTTACAGCATGTTTGTAGCATGATTTATTTTTTTTTTTCCAAAGTTACTAGCACAAAGATCCTAGCAAAAATTAGCACCATTCTCCTCCTCATGTTCTTCAATTACTTTTACAGTGTGACTGACAAAACAGCTCTCTGGAAATGCACGTTTTTAATTATAAGATGCAAACCCTTGTTGCTATCAAGCTGAGCTGAAGAGCCCAGCTGTGATCCGTAGGGCAATTCCAAATCAGAAAGTGCATCTTATTTCAGTTACTCCAATTTAATGAACACAACATTCTTTAAAATATATTTTTCTGTGGCACATTTTCTGCACCAAAGATTCAGTATCTACTAGCACTAAGGCAGTACTACATTCTGCCTTAGTATAATTTGTCCAAAAATTATTCAGTCTCAAGTCCTACCTCCAGAAATAGTTTTTAACACTTAAATCTGAAGCATCTTATGCACATCCATCCTGTATCTTTACTAGCCATTAGAATTAGATCACTGCAGCTGTGGGTAAGGAATTAAACATGAAATTATATTCATCTTGTCTACCTAGTAATCTTATAAGTTTCGATATAATGAGCTCTACTAATGTCCCAAGAGAAGTGTGTGATCAAACAGATGAGATTGTCCACACTAGAAATCTGGGTTTAAGGAGTGTTACAGAACAGGATATGAATTTAAAAGTCACTGACTAGCACAGCCATAACTATATCAAAGAGCACTCATCATTCATTCTCATTCATCTCAAAGCAGTGAGCTTTAATGCATTTGTCAGCGCACCCTTTCTTCCCACCAGCTGCAACGTTCATTTCTTTGATCTTTAACCATGGAAGATCTAATTTTACAAAATAGATACCCAGGTTCAGTTCAGCAGTTTACTAGAAAATGAAGCCATAAACCTGCAGATAATTAAGAGAAAGTTGACTAACACCAAGCCTACCAATACATTATGTGTATGTGTACTTGATCATCATATCCAAGACTTCTGTAAGTGAAGCCAGTGGGAAAGTGCCCTTCTCTGCTTGTTGAGGATGTATTTTATTAACTTTGGAGCATTTCTGGGGTTTGACCTCTTTCAGTTACTGGCCTTCTACAGGCATCTCTAATTTGTTTCATTGTGACAACATAAGGCCCCTAGAAGACCACCTATGCTAAATTCTCCATTGCTGTTTTATGGTCAGAGAAGCTGACCTAAGTATTTCTATAGTTTGTGCATAGAGGATGCTTTCAGATAAAACATGCTCAGCCCTCACAGAGAAGGTGTCTCCCATCACTCAAAACTTTAAAATTCTGACCAAGAAAATTAATAATTCAGAAAAGTCACAACAAACTGCTCATTCAAAACATTGAAGGCAGTGGCAAAGAATGAAAAATATTTGAGATTTAACAACAAAAAGTAATATTTATTTTTCTCAAACCATTATATATTAGACCAAGCGTATTTCTAGAATAAAAGGAATTAAGTTTTATAATGCATTAAAAATGCAAGGAAGAAGACGGATGGATTAACTATGAATGCAGAACTTTTCCCACAGGTTCTAAAGGCTTGAAACCCTCATGCTTTATAACTGAGTAACTTGAAAGGATATTTTATTAATGAAGCTTTCACATCACGACTATCAAGCTCAGGCTTCCACAACGTGGTAGCTGTTGCCACGTGGCTATTTGGTGGTTTGCTGGCCTAGGATTGCTTGATTCAAGCAAGTTTAGGTTACTGCCACCTCATAATGACGTGACAGTTTGCAATTTCAGTGAATGGGTCTGAAATGTAATTGGCAGCAGACTGTGCTGTCTTCTCTTTTGAACTACCTATTCATGTCTGAGGGTCATTTACAAGGCACTGTATGACAGCCTGGTATTTTTAAAGCCTATGCTAAATACTGGCATTGCAGAAAGTGGACTGGGAAATCCGGGATAAGATTTTAATGCCTTTATTTAGAAATGAACAGATAACTACTCTAGAAGTCATTTAAAGAATAACTGAAATCACCGAACACTTCTCACTAGTCTGGACAGACATAAAATAATAATAATTCTAAAAAAATCAAAACAAAACAAACCAGCCAAACAAAAATCAACCCCAAACCCACTCCAATAACAACAACAAAAAAAAAAACCCAACCCAGAAACAAAAGCACTCATTTAACTAACTTCCTTGAATGTAAGATAACTTATATATTACATAGCTTACATAGGCTGTTACTAGCAGAATTCTTGCATCCACAACTGCTGTAAATAATAGATCAGATTTGCTTTACCCCAGTATATCCAGTATATTCCCATCAGTTTTTTCTTCTGAAAATGAGAAACACTTCTTGCACTGCAAATGTCTTTAATACTTCAACATACATTAAGGTCCATTACTCACATTCCTGACTATACACACCAGATAAACCAGTGTCTGATTCTAAATTATATAGGAAAGGCAAGGAAAGTAGGTAGAAAAAAAAATGATAATAATTTCTCTATAAAACAATGAAGTAAAGTCTGCACACTAATTTGTTTATAGAAACCAAGGCTATGCCTAGAGACAAATTTCAGTTTGCTTCTTTTTTCATTGCACAGTTGTGTTTTTGCTTTATCACTGTATGAATTACCATTATAAACTATAATATATTTGCTGCTTGCCTATGGCTATCCAGAGGGCTCTGCTAATGGAAGGCTGAACAGCATTAGGACCACATTAGAATTGGCATGTTTTATTTAAGGACCTCATTGGTAACATACTATCATATTTCCCTTTGCAATTTGCTTACCCTAAACGTCAAAACATTTCCTTCTTTTCCAAAAGTGCACCTGTTAGGAGAGCCTATGGATGAGGCGGAATGGGCCCTGGTAGTAATGTTACACTTCCATTGGCAACCCATGGATAGCTTCTGCAGCTTCTTGTTACATGGTCCAATTTATTTTTTTGGTCTCAAAAGTTTCAAGATGTCAACGATGTACGACTACATGAGTAGTTACTAGGCAAAGTATTCTGAAGCCAACAGGCTTCCTTGTTTCTCTTCATTTCAACAGCTGATGCGATGCAAATGAGAAAGATACAATTTAGTATTCTATAAATGATCTTTATAAATTTTATAAATATTTTATAAATTAATAGCAGTGCATGTAATTTACTGTGCATCCTGGTTTGCAATGTTAAAATATTAGATTATTTCTGCATGGTCCATGAATTACTACAGTTCAATTAGTATACACTGAGAAAAATCTGTGCAAAAAAATAAACCATTGCTTGGAAGAAAAAGCAAGCTCACCCTTTAGCGCACAACACTTCAAGGTAGTGAGATGTTTAGAAGAAATACAATTGCATGAATGCCCAAGCATTAACCACACACAAGTCCCAGATGGATGGTAAATACTTATAAATATTTATAAATATAAATAAGAAAACATAACTTCTTATGTGGTCACTTGAGACTGAGCTATGCAACTGGAGGAAATAATACATACTCTGAAATTGAATTATTTTTTTTTTTTTGAGTCATAACTACCTTTGGTTGAGCTCAGAGCCACTGTATGAACTGCACTCTGACACAATTACTGGGATTAAACATTTATCCTCCAGCAGACACTGTAATTCAAGTGTATATAGGCCTGAATGCTCTACCACTATATCAGAGTGGACTTCATCCATTTTGACAATATAGCTGAATTTGGTTCTAGGAATTTTTAATCTGACAGTTTATGAAAGTTTGTTATGACAAACCAATTCTTTAAATTTTAATGTTTGTTGGCAAAAGGTTGGATATCTACCTGTTGTCAGAAACTTTAATAATGAGTTAATACTGGTCTTGATGCAGAGTGACTTCTACAGGAAAAAATAAATATATATTGCCCAAACAGCAAGATAACTATGATCTCATTGGAGAGAGATACACTGTAACGTGGACTGAGATCAATGGCATGATGCAGAGGAATGTCAGAAAGTATTTCTTAATTAGGGACTATTGACTACTTGAAATTTGCTGAAACTTCCTCTTGCTTACATAATTTAAAATTGGATTATACAAATCTCTAGGAACTATATGATTTGGAACAACCCAGAATCTATATTCTTTGGAACAATCCAGTATATGTTGAATGGAAAAAGGAGGTCTTGATCAAACAATTTTATAGCTATATCATATAAAAACATCATATAATTTTGCCAGAAATTAAAAAAAAAACCAAACCAACAAACAATAACAACAAAAAAACAAAATCAAAACCAAACTCTTCAGACTAGAGAATCTTCACAGACTTAAATGTATTCAAATATATATATATTTTAGGAATAACTCGTCTGCAACACTTCCAAATAAAAAAAGAAATAAATTTTAATTGATTATGGATCTTATTTCTGAGCTTTTATCTTTCATAATTCCTTTCCCATCAAACACATTAGAAAAGCAGTGAAACTGAAAAATTTATTATATGAAGATCTATGATCTTTGAAGATTATTCTGTGTTTCTTATGGGAATAAGCAAATGGAAAAGATAGAGCTGCCACCATCGTTAAGTCTAGAGGAAGACCCACAGAATCCCCAGCCACGAGATTCAAATATTATTGAGAAATGTAAAGGATCAAAATTTCTATTAATTTTTATTTCTTTGTAGAAAGAAGACCTGCCTAAATCCCACCTACTAGCCAAGACAGCACCTACACATCTTAATTTCCTATCTTGCTTTTAAGTTGAACGCGCATCCCCATCACTTGCCCACATATCACACTGCATTTGAAAGAGAAAGGAAACACATAATCCAGAGCCATAGTCCTTAATTAATGATGTGCTCCATATTCACAGGCATCACTTGGATTTACATTCATACAACAAGTAGCGCATTAGGACATGGATGGTATTTCATCAGTGCTCTGACTTAATGGAACAGGCATTCAGAGTGACTGAAAGGAAGGGAAAATTTGAGACTGCCCAGAAACATCTAAAAAGATGTCCAAAAGAATTGCAAACCAATACAAATTTGTTTTTACATTCTGTAAACTAAATCTTGTGTGTATTAATAGCAGTGCATGTAGTTTGCTGTGCATCCTGGTTTGCAATGTTAAAGTACAGGATTGTTTTTACATTCCAGAAGCTGACTGTATGGTCCATGAATTACCACAATTCAATTAGTATACACTGAGAAAAAACCTCTGTGCAAAAAACCAAACCGTTGCTTGGAAGAAAAAACAAGCTCATGCTTTAACATACAACACTTCAAGGAAGTGAGATGTTTAGAAGGAATACAATTGCAGGAATGCCCAAGTATTAACCACACGCAAGTCCCAGATGGACAGTAAAGCAGACACACTTTAGATCCACCCATGACTTAACCCTGCCTGACAGTCAGGACTGGAGGTGAGTTTGTGAATAACATCAAAAGCAAAGTTTCAGATTAAGAATATCTAATTAAAACACTTACATGCTGTATGAATGTAAAACTCCTAGACAGACAAATTACATAGTATGCAAGGGAGTCAGATGTATGTGGCGATCTTTTAAAGGGAATCTCTCCTTTTCTGGCACAATTTTGTTAGGAAAAAATGCACAGATGTTAATTGCACATTCAAAGAAACTAATTTTTTGCACTTAAGATTAAACAGATACAAACAATGGAAATATAAATAAAAGAAACCGTGATTCTTTTTTTGCTAAAACATCTCACCTTCATTTTTTTGCCTCAGCTTCCCAACTATCACTAATGTGAAACTTTAGTATGCGGTGGAAGTCCAGCACCCTCAGATTATTATCAGCCTGAAATGATCTTCTACTGGAATATGCTGCTATAGTACGCCTTTAAAATCAATAGCTGCCAGCAAGAATTTGTTGCGCATTAAGTTAATGATCTACCAGTGTAAGCTGTACAGTATAAACCAGGGTGTTCTATCAAAGACAAAACTGAACCCTTGCTACAAATATAAAGAGAAGAGTCACTCACCTCTATAAAGCAAGGACACTTATTCAATTGGCAGAGGGTATAGATTTCTTTCCTCATCCCAAACTATGCTATAATGATAATATATTGTCTTTACAACTATGTCGGTTTTAATCCACCACAAAAACGATAATATACCATCTGAATGAAGAGATTAGTGTACAACCTGAGGCCACAGAGAAGATGGAGTATTTCAACCAGTTATCTGCTTGGTATTCAACTGTTGCCACATAAATCAGAGAAATAATAAGCTGGGTAATGCGGGCACTGGGATTTTACAGCAAAGAATGCTACAGGTGCAAGCAAGGATGACTTTTTTTCCAGTTTATGAGGCAAGAACAAAGCTAATATGGAATCTCACCAGGGTAAAGGTATACATTTATATACCTTTCTAAATGCATAAAATATATGTGCTTACAATACTGTTATATGGATATGAGGACTGGATGATATGCAGCAGAGGTACCCTTCAACTTGACAACTTGAAACAGAAATCCCTTATCGGAAGTGATATGGCAGTCAGCTTTGCTGGCTGCACTTCTGAGGAGCTCGTCGGCCAGATAAATATGTCATGGGCCAATATGAGTACCTACACGGCTCCTATACAGTGAACTTCAGATTAAAAAAGAGGGAATGTTGTTAGAAAAGCAGCCCAAGGAACACAGCACCAGGTTACCTGTGTGTCGAGGCTTCCTCAAAGACAAACAGCACAGCCTCAGATAGGAGAGTGGGAGAGACATACATCAAGCAACGACAAGCATCAGCAACCCAGGAGCAGGTCACCTGCTGAGTGACACTGGGAGTTTGCAAGTCTGCCTCACCTGAAGGGCAGAGATCTCCATTTACATGTTCTGGCATCTTTGACCACAGTGGACTCAAAGTAGAAGGGGTCAATCATTTCAAAAGTGATTAGAGTTTAGAACACTACAGGCATGGGCAAAAGTTAAGAGGAGTGGAACTAAACCAAGCAAAGCACAACATCTTAACAATTAATATTGTAAAACTAGACAAGTCTCCAACAGTGAGTGACAATCCCACTTCCTCAGTTCTTTTCATTTAGACTGGTATCTGAAAATTCAGCAGAAGTGTCCAGAAATTTTCTGGTTTTCTTTTTATAAAATACAGATATATGAAACAAATTTTTTTAAGGTGTATAATTTTCAGCTACGGTTTGTCAGATAGAAATCAAAATTAAATATTTAATCAAGCCTGAAATAATCAGTGATGGTTTTCCTCTGTTCTTTAGCTTTACTTTTTCATGACTGTACCTGAGAATTTGATTTTAGATTTAGTATATTCTTACAATTTGGAAGAGAAGAAAATTAAAGCATTTTTCAAAATGAAGACTAAAAAAGATTTTATACAGTGCTATTATCAAGAATAATTTCTACAGACAATTTCAATTTTAAAGGTTTTCTCAAGTAGCTCATAAGAGTATTTAAAATTCAAGTTGTGCTGCTCATAATTATACAGTATACTTTTTTCCTAATAGAATGCAAATAGTTTAGACTCCATTTTTTCTTTTGAGATACTTCACATTTCTTCACAAATTGCTTCCAGCAGCTTTTTTTCTCAGATAGCTACAACTACTGAATATTTCCTTTACTTTTTGACATGTAATTTTATTGACAGAAATATTGACAATTATTAAAAGACGAAAGAAATATGCACTAAAAAAAAATTGAGTCTATGTGCTTGCTCAGTAATAGGCAAGATTATTTGCCCTGTTTGAGGATCTCTTTCTTCTCTTGGTCTGTGCTTTAAAGAACCAGTAGAAAGCACCTTTGTAGGTTTGCTTAAAGAAGAATGGCTTACTCCAACAATATGCTGTGTAGAGATATACATACATGGGCATATAAGAATAAAATAAAGGCAATGCAGTGTAAAGTTTCATGAACAGATTTCCTTTGAAACTGCAAGTCAAACCATAAATGCACAGATGTTTCAAGGTTTACATCTGAAAATCTCGAAAGATAAATGATTTATATATTTTCATTTTATAACCCTCTTTATGATGGGAACAGAGTGAGGTGAATTGTTCTGTAAGTAATAAGTTATGAGATGTTGAAACATATGTTGAAAAGCTCGGTGTCTTGAATTCCAAACTCAGTTGTTCTGGCTTATTCTTTACAGCTGGACACACGAAACTTCTGTTTAATATATTTTGCATTATCAAATATTATTATTAATCCCTTAAGAAGATGTTCAGAAACAAAACCTTACACAACTTTTCTACAAAGACAGAAACAAAGCTGCATGATCTTTCTTAGCTGTATTTCAAGGAAACTTGATGACATAAGGAAATATTAAGTGTTAGTGGTGAGCAAGAACTGGTTAAGAAGCTATTTCACAAAAATATGTAGAAGCCTGGACACATCCAAAATCTTCAGAACTTTAGAATTTTCACATGAATAGACTTTACATTATACATGGTGTCAAGACAGGTGGTCACAGTGACAAAAGAGTTTCCAGTAGTATTAGAACATTTTAATTTACTGGCAGACCAATAAGTTGGCATAAGATAAAAAAAAAAAATAACAAACTTGGGTCATTAGTTTGAAGTAAAAACAAGAATAAATTATATAACCTGTTTCATTAGAAAGACCAGCTGTTTCTGCCTTCTATTTCTGAACATGAATGTTTCCTTTCCTGTATTTTTTTTCTTTCTCTAGTAATTTCTCCCTTTTTCTTTTCTTTGCCCTATCAAAGCCAAACTCCCACACTGCTTGGGTAATGAACATTTTTCCCCGGAAACCAAGAATAGGTCTTTGCAAATAGTTTTTTATATCTGTTGTGGTTTAACCCCAGCCAGCAGCTCAGCCCCACACAGCCGCTCACTCACTCCCCGCCGATGGGACAGGAGAGAGAATCTGAAGAGTAAAAGTGAGAAAACTCATGGGTTGAGATAAAGACAGTTTAATGGGTAAAGCAAAAGCCATGCATGTAAACAAAGGAAAACCAGGAATTCCTTCCATCCCAGGGCAGCAGAGCTCCAGCAGCCTGAAGGGGACTGAGGAAGAGAAACACCATCACTCTGAATGTACCCCCTTCCTTCTTCTTTCCCCAGTTTCTATACCGAGCATGACACTCTATGGTATGGAATGTCCCTTTGGCCAGCTGGGGTTGGCTGCCCTGGCTGTGTGCCCTCCTGGCTTCTTGTGCCTCTCCAACCTTTGGTGGCAGGGCCTGAGAAGCTGAAAACTCCTTCACTTAGTATAAACACTGCTCAACAACAACTAAAACATCAGTGTGTCATCAACATTATTCTCATACTAAATCCAAAACACAGTGCTGCAGCAGCTACCAAGAAGAAAACTAACTCTATCCCAGCCAAAACCAGGACAATATCTTTAATGTTTTGTGTTAATCTGACAAATATATTGTTCATAAATTCATGGGGAAAATTATTTCTTTTATCCAATTGATTAATACATGTATAATTTCCCCAATTTTAAGCAGACAAAAAATACAGATGCAACAGTATAACCACTCTGTTAAAAATGTGCCAGGGTAGCCATTAGGAAAATCCCAAGACCAGTCATGTCTGGTTAAGACTTGACAATCTGTATCAAGCAAACCCTGCCAGCTAACTGCAGTAAGGAGCACTCCTAGAGATGGATGTGGTGCCCACCAAAACTAAGCAAAGCACCATAAACCCACACTAGTTTCACCTGCAGTAGTTTCACCTGACTTAGAGGCATTTTGCTGTACCATTTATCTCCTCCTTGGAAACCAAACTGTATTTTGCAAAGCCTGCCAGCAAATGACACAGTCCTTCACCATCTAAAACTGACCACGTCACTTCTTCATGAGTAGAGGTCCCTGTTCTCCAAGTACACCCAGGCAGTTGCATTTGCTTCCCACAGAGGCAACGATACGGAGGCAAAGTTTAGGAACAGGACAAGTAAAGCGTGGCTGTGCTGTTCCCTGTTTGGCTATAGTGCAGTATCTGCTCCTAGGTTTCACTCCACAGTCTGAGGAGATGTGGTCCTTTAGAAGGACTTCACCCTTTTAAAGAAGAAGGAAATTAATGAGAGATCTCAGGAATATAAAATGCGGGTGGTTCACAGACATCTTTCCATAAGTGAATGACAAACCAAGTGCTGTACATCGGTTTTGTGGGGTTGGTACAGAAACGGGACAAAGGCAGGAGCAAAGGGTGGTGGGCAATGCTGGCAGCACAGAGTGCCTTGGAACTTGAATTTGATGTGCTGGGGATAGAGATTCAGTGAAAAAATATAAGGATGAGAGTGATGTGATCAGAGTAACCAACAAGGAAGATAATCTGACTGCAGCATCCCTTTAGGTTCTTGAAGAAAAGCGACTATAACATGAAAGAAGTAGCTCTGGGGAAGAAAGAATATTCTGGAGATTCTGAGGGACAAGGAACAACAGATGTCAATAGGGCCTTTAAAAACTGGTCAAGAAAAATATGAAAGGTGAGGTGGGCAGAAAAATCCCTATGCTGTAGACAGGAACAATTATAAGAAAATTGTGATTAACTGTTTCTCACACGTAAAAGTGGTTTTTGGAATCAGATTCCGTGTGACACTTATAAATATGCTAAGCTAAAAATAAATAGAAAGCTCCACAAAAGAAAAAGGAATTAAGTGATACACTTGAACAGAAATTCTCAAGATTATGGGTTATTATATTCCTCTTAGTGGTGAAATAGCATAGTTGGATTCACAGCAATTTCTAATGCTAATTCCTCAGTTAGTCACAACATTTAAGCAAAACGGGGGGGGAAAGCATTAGTGGACTCAATGTCACAAAATGTAAAAGAAAATGGATTTTTTTTTTCCTTGAACAAAATGCTTGCAACAATTTACCAGTGTATAAATTTAGATTGTATGTCTTTGTGGGAGAGAGACTTTTTTATTTTGTACACTTCATATCAAGTGCTGCTGAAGTGCTGTGTGTATTGACAGTGCTTTATAACTAAAATAATGTTCGTAAGGCCATCATTTACAATCCAAAATGCATTTTAAAGTTATTACAGATACAGTGACTTGATAGCTCTCCTCATTGTCAATCTACATTAATTATACTTTTTGGTTAGCGAAAGGCTAAGGAAGGTATATGGTGGATAGTGCCGTTACGTTACAACAGGGGAACCACACCGGAGACAGTGAAGAAAGCGCGTGGAACACACACGGGTCAAGGCCCTATACTCAAAGTGTTTCAAGAAACACATCTTAAACCTACTTCAGAAGGTGGTGAGTTATATTTTTCTAATAAATGTTTCCTTTGTTCATGGAAAGACCAGTTAGATATTTTTATAAGTACTATCTTGCATGTTGCACAGTGTACAGTTTAAAAGCAACTTGCCATTTGTGGCAAACTTAGTTTCGATTTTAATTTTACTTCATTTGTGCTGTTCTTAGCAGTCTGGATGTTCTTACCCAGAACTAAAGTAAGTAGCTCCTACCACAGCAGGACAAAATCATTTATAAATAAATAATTTTACAAGTAAATATCACTCTTTTTAAATCTCACTCTATTTGAGATAATGAAAACTGTTTTAGTCCAAACAAGAAATTTCTGTGTGTGACAAATCATGGTCCTAAACCTGCTCTGGTGAAGAGGTCCAAAATCTGAAAAATTTAATGAACTGAAGTTCAGAGGAATAATCCATTTGTGTCAACAAAAACATCTTATTTAAAGTTTTTTATTCTAATTAGCTGGTACTTTGGAGCGAATGTCATGTTGAATTAGTTAAATGCACTTCATTTTAAAAACATCACAGCAATATGTTTTGACTTCTGATTGCTTCCAATCTGTTTTGTAATTGTAAAACACAGTATTGTCTTTACTCTCACAAAGACAGAAAAGACAGAAGAAATTCTCACTTCTACGAATCTCTCACTATTCAGGGCACACAGAATTCCATGAAAGAACAAGGTGTGTGAAAGCAGATTATTCCCAGCATGTAAGCCCAGGACATTGTGAACTTAGAAGAAGGTATTCCATCCTCACCTACTCAACATCAAACTACGCACTTTGGAAGTTAAACAATGCTGAAACATCCTTGTGGCCAATGGGAAATAATTTAAAACAGCTTCTTGCATTTTCTCATACTGAAAACAACAGAAGCTCCCTGATTGACATCTCTGAAAGCATTAAGTGGAAAAGGAGAGATGTTATTGATTTTTTTCCTAAGCAGTCAACTATTTGTGTGCGGGCGTGCATGCATGTGTGCATGCGTATGTGCCAAATTCAAGACAGTAGATTTAAAAGGGAAGAAAAAGCCTCCAAATCTACAGACCTTTTAACCAGTAAGGGCATTTTCATTCAAGCTCTGCACCCTCCTTTTTCTAATCCATCGCAAATCCATGACAACTTCCTTGATTTGGATTTTCATTTTGGTTTGTTTCACTTAATTAAGGCAGAGCTCCCAATTTAATAGCCAAGGGTGAGAAAGTTTTTGTTTAAAAAGGGCTTAAGAAGGATTTTGTTTAAAAAAAAGAAGCTAATTTGAGGATGCTTCACAGGATACATGCGAAGCTTCAGCTGCTCCCTCTTGCCAACCTAGAGTCTGTCATACCATCTCATTGCCTACTGTTATCACGATAACACAAAAACTGTGGCTCGTACCTGATGGATCTAACAAGTCAAGAAGTAGTTTAACTGCATAACAATACCATTTCAGTCCCACTAATGCACCTGGAAGTGTAAAAGGAGCTAGGAAAATGAATCTTAATGAATACATAATATTGTCCCAGAATCACAGACTGAATGAGGTTGAAAGTGGCCTCTGGAGGTCATCTAGTCCAGTCTCCCTGCTCCAAGGCCACCGTTTTGGTTCTACTGTGCTGGCAACTAAGGCCCACACAGCCACTCGCTTACTCCCCGCCAGTGGGATGGGGAGCGAATTGAAAGAGTAAAAGTGAGAAAACTTATGGGTTGAGATAAAGACAGCTTAGTAAGTAAAGCAAAAGCCATGTGCACAAGCAAAACAAAATAAATACTTCATTACCTGCCACTGGCAGGCAGGTGTTTAGCCACCTCTAGGAAACGGGATTTCATCAGTGGTTGCTTGGGAAGAGAAATGCCATAACTCAAATATTCCCCCTTTCCTCCTCCTTTCCCCCAGCTTTTCTCACTGAGCATGACGTCGTACGTTACGGAATATCCTTTGGGTCAGCTTGGGTCAGCTGCCCAGCTGTGCTCTCCCTCAGGTTGAGAACTCAAGAATGGGAAATGCCATCTGGGGAAGAACAACCCCAGCCAACTGGCCAGAAAAAAAAAAACTTGATAGAGGAGGAATCGGGGTCCTGGTGGTCAAATAGCTGACCATGAGCCAGCAATGGGCCTTTACAATGGAGGCTAAAAGCATCCCAGGCTGTATTAAAAGCATTGCTAGCAGATTGAGACAAATCATCTCTCTCTACTCAGCATTGGTGAGTGGTGAATATCTGAAATAATCTGTCCAGTTCTGGACTCCCTAGGACAAGATAGAGGCTGACATATTGGAGGAAGTCCCTCAGAGAGCCCTGAAGATAATTAAGGGATTGGAGCATCTCTCATACAAAAAAAGGTTGTGTGAGAGAGATTTTTTCAGTCTAGAGAACAGAAGGCTCATGATGGATCTTATCCATGTGAATAAATATCAGATGAAGGCCAGGGGTGAACAAAGACAAGCCCAGGTTTCTCAGTGGTGCCCAGACAAAGAACAAGAGGCAACGGGTACAAGCTGAAATACAGGAAATTGCATTTAGACATAAGATTATTTTTTTTTTTTTTAATGGTATAATCAAGCAATCAAATAGATTGCCCAGACAGGTTATAGTTGCCATTCTTAGAGATAACCAGAACTCTACTGGATGCGGTCCTAAGCAATCTCCTCTGAGTGGCAGGCTGGACTAGGCAATCTCCAGAGGTCCCTTCTAATCTCAAATAATATGTTACTTGATGCAATAACTCTGTGTAATGCATACTCATATTCCTACCTTATAATAAAATTAAGTTACACCCCCCCTTCTGTTGAATCTTCCTGATCTTATCTTTAATGACTGCACCACAGAAACCCCCAGAGACACAGAAACCCAGCAAAGATGCAGAGCATACCATGATTTATAAGACATGTTAAGGAGTATGACATCCATAAACAGACCATAAAGTGATTATTTCATTCAGAAAAAAAAAATAATTAGGAATTAGATTTGTCTGTTGAAATATAGACAACTTTTTAAAACAACTAACTAAACATCTTTAAAGCTCAGAATAATTTGGTTCTGATTCATTTAGAGCTGGAATGTAAGTATACTGATTTTTATTTTTTTCTTAAATGTTTCACACTTTCCTAATAAAAAGCCTTAATGACATTTAAATAAACATCCTCCAGCTCAACAATTTCTGCACATTTCACAAGAATTTGATGATCTGCAATTGTCAAGTCACTTAGGATTTTGCATTTTGTTCCCTTTATTTTGTCAAGAGTACATATTTTCAAAACCTCAGTCTTCATGGACCACTTCATATCTATGAAAATTTTGTTTCTTCATAACATGATGACAGGAAACTAAACCACAGATTTTAGGACCAAAATGGGGTAACACTCAAAGACAGCAGTACCTGCAGAAAGATCCATGTGGGAATTCTGTACTCAGAACAATCTTGGAGTAAAGACTATTCTATGCTAGTAGAGCTGTACTGGTAGGTCCAGAAGTGGATCTATCCATGTGAGTGGGAAATAGACACCATAGCTGGCTGCCCAAAGGCTGTCTTTAATAAAAGCCATGATTCCCTCACCTGTATAATTGCTATATTCACCTGAGTGCACGAGCTCCAACAGCGCTCACCTGCCTTTCAAGAAACTTGTATTCAGAAAGGAAAGATGTAACAGGTGCTGAGAAGAATGCAGGACAATGAACAAAGCATCAGTACTAACCTCATTTAAATACTTGACCTCTGCACTTAATTATGGTGCTGTGCACGATCAGGGCATTATATAAACAGGGTCATCCAAAAACACTAGGCAGTCATCTCAAATCTGCGACTGCTCTAAGATCTCCTAGAACCTAGCCTGATGAGTCAACCGTAGAGACTATGTTCATTCTAGAATGTCTTCAAATTTAATCCAAAACAGCAAGAAAAATTAACAGATCTTTAGATCCATGCAAGTAAGGAATCCTGTACAATTTCTGAGCCCTTCCTAGGCTCAACCCTGAAAGTATGCCTATTTCAGCAAGGTTGCCGTTTAATGTGATGAAATAAAAATATCCATGTTATCTGTTTTATGTTTTCCACTTCTTAATTGCAACAGATGCCTTCCCCAGAGAAAATGAATAGGACAATCTAATTTATTTGCTCTTTATCAAGCACCGTGTTTCAGTTGTTCCCTCTTAAACTAATGAGAAAAAGTTTTTTCCTAACTTGACTAATTCAATAATTTTGAATCGTCAGTTTCTTTACAGAGATGCAGGAGATTGCAGATTGCCTTAATTCTGCTGAGATAATGGAAAAGGTCTATCATAAGTGGAGCACATCCTGAAAGAAATCATCAGCTCAAAATAAGATACAGAGGAATGTCTCTCATAAATCGTTGTAATTATAATCTCAATTAATTCTTTGCTCATTTGCTCTCTTTCTTCTCAAGGGTGAAAGGAGAGGACTAGACTGGACAGAAGGGGCTTGTTGAAAGGGTTCATCCTTTGTATGTCTTCTAAGCCATAACATCACCCTAAAGAAACAATTTCCGTTTAGAGTGAATGTTTGTGTATTTTCCGACACCCCCTCACCTTTGATCAGCAAGGCACTAATGGACCTCAGAGCATTCTCTGTTCACCGACACTGTTATTTTTGCATTAAGACTCGTCTTATGATCGATGAGTTTGACATAAGCAGAACAGCCTCTGGCCCAGAGAGAATGGAGTTACTAAGAGCCAACGGAGGGCATGGCTGATCAAACGCTCCCCTGCCGAAACAGAAACGTGGGGAAGGATTTCAGCAACTTGTTTGTTGAGGATTATGGATGGCATGTGCTCGAGGATTTGGGATTAGGTGAACCGGGGAAACACAGCAGCTCCTGTTAGGGTTATTGGCAGGGTTTCTTATTCTATCCTTTGCCTTCCCTTACCTTCTGGCAGCCTAGTTAGAGGGCAAGACAGCACCACCAGAATACACCCTGCTATTTTGTTCAACCTGATTACATTTGACTGGCTGTTCAAGTGCACCGAAAAAATATTTGTCTGAAGTAAATGTGTCTTACTTATTTCTCATCCAGAATGTCCTATCTTAGTCACATTGTCATGACCCATTCACTGTTTTCAGTAGTTCCCCAGATTTTTAGCCTATATGACACTTATGATAGTTTTCAGCTTTTTTTTTTTGTTGTTTGTTTGTTTTTTTTGTTTGTTTGTTTTGTTGTTTTGTTTTTCTTTTTTTGGTTGGTTGGCTGGGGTCCCCTAGTTAGTGATCATGGCGATTAGCTCAGGGGAGTTGTGTGCCTTGAGGGAGCCGTGGTAGGAGCCAGGGGGACAAAACTAAGCACGCATCATATAAAAAGGGAGATTTGGTAAGCAGACCACAAAGATACAAAACAGTACATGTGTTCAGAGAGGGGCTGTAACCCCCATGCTGTACCCTCATGAGAACATATCTTAGAATCCAAAGGGAATCAAGATGAATACCCATAAATGGGACTTAATAAAATAATGTCTGTTGTACTAAATAAATATGCTAAATGAAGAATGGCTGTAGCATCCATAATACCACATTGCTTCGGCTGTGTTTCGCAATCGCCGTGTATGGTCTGTAAGTGCCCTGGCTGGAGGCAAACTTCTTCAGAAGCACCCAGCAGTCGGACTAACAGCTCTTGTTTCGTCTGTCAGTTCAGTGACTGGGATTGATCTACATAGGTGCTAAGGAGCACGCTCTTGGATGGCATTTCCACTCTCCAGAAGTTTAGGTTGGAGAAATCTGGTCATTGACTCTTTCTCCATGTTAGAACCAGCTGCTAAATTCAGACTCAGACAAAGGCAACCTTCCTTCTAGTCGTTCCACAGAATACAGCTGTACAAATATGGAGATTTGTATACAGAGATATTTTTCAGGCTCATCTCAGAGCAAAATTTTGTTTCAAACCTGCCTTCATCTGCAGGAGTCTTTGGGATCTCCTTTTACACAGTTAATCTGCCCTGGCCATAATCTTCCAGTCTGATGAGGAACATCATTAAAATTCTAATACTTTTTCTCCATCTGGTATTGCCTGAAGGGAGAACTACTTTCCTTCAGAGAAAAATATTTATTGTTTGGGCATTTTTTTCCTTAAGACTGGACTGGATTGAGTCCAGAGGCCTTTAGTTGTGGAAATTCAGCTTTAGTCTTACACGCAAAAATAATTTTGGCTAGTATTTTATTGTCATTGATATTTACTTCTATGGTAGCAAAGCCAAAGGCTGAAACTGTGCTTCTTTCTACTTGGAACCAAGTATAAAGATATAAACACACATTTAATCATAATCCCACCAACAGCCTACAGACTTCTTGCATGTGAACAGATGTCTTCCATAAAACATTTCTCTCTAAATTGTTTGGGCAAGTAATGATGTCCTCACTGTCTTTAATGCCCAAAAGTTTTATTCAGGTAAATGCACTAATTTTTAGTGCTTACCAAGAAAACCTTGATCAAACTTAATTCCCAAAAGTACTATTCTATACATTAGCAATTGGAACAGAAGATTCCAATTGGTAACACATATTTAGAAGTTAAACATTGTTCACATTAATAAATAAAACATATGTGTAGTACGTGTTTCCTTAGCTCTTCCTATTTCAAAGTATAGGCAAATTATCCACAGCATTTTTTTTTTTTTTTCTTACTTATGAGAAGGACAAGAAACTCTGGAAGAAAACTAGTATCAATATTTTGTTGCTTGAGGAAAAAAAGAGAGCAAGCTACCCATTACTAGAATCTTCTGTTGATTCAAAATGCAAGTAAGGAAAGTGATTTCAATCTACATTGGAAACAACTCAGATTTCATGCTGTTATTACTCTAAAAAAAAAGAAAAAAAAAAAAAGACTAAACTGTTGTCAAGCAGAAAAAAATAGGAAGCCTTCCTCCACTCTCATTTTTTTTCATTTTGAAAACATGGAATGTGGATAAATGTGTTTGCTGTGTTTATCAGTAGGTGATTTTTTTCAGGGGTGGTCAAAGTCTTTTCCATAAACCAAAAAACAGACCAAGCAATCAAAGGAGACAGGTATATACTGTCGAAGAGTTACTCATCTCGATCATGTGAAGGTAAGACAACTTCCCCAGTGACTGTGCCTCTATGTTTTTGATTATAAAATGGATTCTAATGGAATACGCATCTGCTTTTTAGTCTTCTAAGTGAAAGCAACACCACCTTTAGTATTTCAGATATCATAAGAAAATATCTCATTGTAATAACCAGATTTATCACATATATTTGAAATTTGGGTAAAAATGACTGCTACGTAACTAGGCAATAAAAAAGGAGGTCGAACAGGAAGAGGGAAAAGTTCAGAAGTCTTCATTTGGAAAAGAGGCATGTTGAAAGCAAAATGTGACACTACCTAAATACTAGAAGTAAAAAGAATCCTTCACCTATCGAAAAGGTCACACTCTGATCTGATAGAA
This sequence comes from Falco punctatus, assembly GCF_963210335.1. Classification (NCBI taxonomy): domain Eukaryota; kingdom Metazoa; phylum Chordata; class Aves; order Falconiformes; family Falconidae; genus Falco; species Falco punctatus. The sequence continues at coordinate 5,465,859 of NC_137587.1, forward strand.
ATGTTATCCTTGGTGGCAGAGCCAACTGAAAAAAAACCACCTAAGAAAATGCATTGTTCCATAAATATCTAGTTTACAAAATCCTTTCCCAATTCTAACTCTTTAAAATTTTTATCTTACTTTCCTAGGGAAATTTAACATCTCAAAATATGAAAGTGACAGAAGTGTAACACAGTTGTTCATAAGCTTTTTTTTTTTTTTTTTTTTTTTTTTTAAGGGTACAAAAATTCCTCGGCTTTATTTGAAAGGGTTTTTCCTCTGCAACAATAAAAATATGACTGCTCTAATTGATAACTTTCAGTTTGATCTGAACCACAAAATGTGAATGTAGTTGTTTAAATGTGGGGAAAGTTTTTATCCAAATAGGGGTTTGAACACAGAGATAAGGTATATCCTTTGCTTCAAAGAATGTCTTAAACGTGTGGGGTGACATGAGGGACAAAGAAATGCTTTAATGTGGACTGCTGCTGAGAGGGGGACAAAAAGGTCAATATTTGAAGAGAGGGGAGAGCACATGGGGTGAAACAGGTGACTATAAGTTCATTTTATTAATCCAAATGAGCAGAGTAAGACTTATGGAGGAGTCAGTCATCTCCAGATCACATGGGACTAAAACTTCCATACTTTTCACAATTCCTCCAAAAGGTGAGGAAAAAAAAAAAAAGTACCACTGAAGAAAAAAATAATTACTATGAACAGTAATCAAGCACAAATGTAGCTTTTGGGCATATTCTGTCAATGTGAGAATCTGTTTTCATAATTGATTTTATTTTTAAGTGGGTCAAGAAGGACTATTTCTTCTTCCCTTAAAAATAATGCTGTTTGACTTTAAAAAAGACAATTGGATTAAATGAAATCTGAACTCCATTACAAAAGTTAATGCAAATACCAGTGAACTTCTGCTCCTACAGAAGACTGAAGAACAATCATAGGCTGCTCAAAAACCCAATAATTTATATTCTGAAACACCTTAATGACAAATGAAAAAAAATCCATCTCATACCTCTGTTGGCAACAACTTAATTTCCAATACTTGGCTCTCTCTTATTTCCCTGCAACCTCTGTATTATTGTCAGGAGTCATCAGTCCCAGGGGATTAAGTGTCTCTCCTTGTAAATGGAATAATCTGTTTTCAGTAGAATTGAAGACATCTGATTATAATTTGCCAAATAAAACTCTCAACTGCAGCTAGGCAACCATCAAATTTTGGTCCAATATCTACCTAAATTCTTAAGTTACAATTCTAAATGAGCATAGCTTTTTATATTTTTTTCCAGCAGAAGGAATAAAAGAAGGAGAGATGAACATTGGCATTAGCTTTACCTGTTGCTTTCTTTATACAAACAGATTTGAGAAGAAAAAGTTTTTTGTGCAGGATGAGCCTGAAGTGAAAGTTTAGACACATGGAAAATATTCACAGAGCTAGTGAAATGGCAGAGGAAAATCAAAGTGCAACAGCTGCAAAATTACACAAATGAGTGGATGGAGAAAGAGAATTAACAGGCTGCTCCGACAGAGAGTGGAAACCATTCAAGCTCCTTGCTGAGCCTTATGTAAACCCTTCCAGGCTGACCGCTTTCTTCAAGTAATTTCCTGCTGCCACAGAAACTTGATTAAAGAGACTGAAACACAAATACGTAGCAATGCCTTGTGGCCCTCCCCTACGAGGGAGCCCCCAGCGGAAGGTAACTGGGAAAGTGTGGAGCAGATCGATGCTGAAGCCTGACTTCATGCTGGAATTTGCCAAGAGTGTGCTGACCACTCCACCGCAGTGTTCCGTAACCACAGCGTCTCTCTTTAATCTAGATGATTTAATTTCATGTCAAGTTTTACTTTCCTGCAAAACTAAAAAGCAAGGCTATTTTCTAACTCGGGAGCTACAAATGTATGCCAGCTAAGAACGTTCTTATCATGCGCTGCACAGTGTCTTGAATCTTAAATGCAAAATATAAAATTCAAATTCTGATTCCATCTGTTGCCTGGAATGGTCCTATTATCATCTGAAACCCTACCACTTGAGCAGGAAAAGGAATATGATTTTTTAAACAGAAGAATTATTGAGTCATTCACCAAAATGGCTCCTTTTTGATTGGAATCACAATGAAAAAAAAAATCTCACTTCTTTTTAAGGGAGCATCTCCCTATACATAACAACCCCATCATGCCTTATGAACATTAAAATTTACAACAGCAACTTCCCTTTTCAAGCTACTAACTCTAATCACCTAATTTTTCAGATGATAAATCTAGAAACTAGGCAGATTCCGAATCACAAGAATATCGAATATCCACTGGCATGTTTGTGCTGCCTCGAATTTAAGACAGGTAGCTCCAGTGTAAATTTAAGAGAGAGGATGGGAAGATTTATCCCAGACAAAGCCAGGCAGAACAGCCTTCTGCAGAGAAAACTGTTCTTCTAGGTCAGTCCTGTCTGCCAAGGCCTGGCAGATCTGGCCTGGTTAGGTCTGCATACAAACTATGTTTTTTATATATATATATACACTTACACATTGATATGTATAAGGTACACAAAATCTAAATTTATCAAGTTTGTACCCTACCAAATAACTTTACACTGCAGAATATACTATTATACAATACCATGATCTGACATAACCAAACAACAATCTTGCAATTAAGGTTGGTAAAATAAACTTCAACAGTAAAAAAATTGGAAATAAAAAATGAAAGAACTTAGAATTTAAGGCAGACTTTTTTTTTCTTTTTTTTCTGCTTTAATACAAGAGCAGGCTGAACTGCTTTGATCAACTATTGTCTTGTTTGATTGTTTAATGACAAAAGTGAAGAATCAGCAGCCTTACATGATCTAGCATATTCTCTTGTTTTCTGAATTTTCCCTGTAGTGCCCATAAAATAAAAAATGAGCATGGACTTAGTCTTGATTTTGAGAACAGCTGATTCTGAAGAATGCAGGGTTAATTTTCCTCCAATATCTTCTAGCTAACCAAGACTAATAAAACAGAGTTTCAGAGGTTTATTGCATGACAGAAGAAATACTTCACTTGGAAAAGGTTAAAAGTACATTTCTGGATGTACACAATGAGAAACTGGAGAGACATAAACTTTCATCATAAATCTAAGGTCAGTCTCAGATTGGGGGGTAGAGGAGGAAGGAAATATTCAATTTTTAAATAGGAAACCAAAAAGTCTGTTCTCCTGGTATGTAGAAGTTAGAAGATACAGGGATATCTGGGGACCCCAAATCTATCTTCTCAAACTAATCACTGACGAGCCAGTAATTTTTGCCTAAGTCAGACTGAAGCCCATAGAAGGCTGGCACTTGTCCATCCTCCTAGATACACTGAAGAATCCAAACCGTTATAAGCAAATTGACCTGAGCAGAGAATCAGCCCCGACCAGTCCCCGATTCTCTCAACCAGGACACAGCAGCACCAGCAAAAACATTTCCTGGTCCAAGCTGGACTTCCCACATCACAAAATAATAGAACACCCCCGTTCAAGCAGGAAATAACATGGCTTGCCTTGCTGAAAGGCACTACGCACATGCACACACACCACAAAAAAGCGGAGAGATGCAGGAAGACGCAGTCAGAATTAGAGGAAACCTTTCCAGCTGCAAATTAGGGGAAGATGAAATACCACATAGCAGCTGTTCCACAGGAAAACAAGGGATCAATTCCAGGCTTACTATGGCTTTGACAAGAAGAAGATATCTAGGTACATCTAAAATCTTGAGTACTGAAATCAGGTATGGTTTTACTGTGGATGTCGTGTTTGCTAAAAATTGGTACTCAACTAAATTGTATGTACCTGCTAGACAGTTTGCTACTGATTAAATGCTCTGAAATAGTAATTCGGTGGTGGCTGTTTGCCACCCAGCTGCCTCTCCCCAAATTAGGGATTCAAGAATGGAAAAAAGATCATCTCGAGACACCCACGTAACTCTTATTTACATCAAAAGAAGTGATGTAAATACACTTCTAAGTAGCTTAGACCCTGTGGTATACGTAACACTGCATGCAAATCTTACCAGATGCACTGACATGTACCTCAGAAGCACAAGATGCCTAAGGTAAAACCTTGACCAAAGATGCAGTATCACTTTGAATGCACTTTGCTGCTAGAAATGTGTGGGAAAACAGTGATTACCATCAATATCTTAATCACAGGCTAGTTGATTCACAAAATAAAGCTTTTGATGGATTTTGGTTGAACATATTATGCCACACTACAAAATCTAGGGTGAGTCTAGAAGGACTAAAGCAGGCCAAGAACAAAGGGGCTGCAAATTTCCATTTAGACTCATTGATGCAATCATATTTCAGGCCAAGGGAAATGTAAGCACAGGACTGAGCATGTTTGTGAGTGGAGTGTATCTGACATATAACAGGAATCATGTCTGGCTAGTGGAAAGTTTGTTTGCTAAAGTCATTACCACCTCTTTCTTTTATTCTTATATCTAAGCTTTCTGCCATTCTTCCTCTTAAACCTGGAACACATGCCTTAACTCAGCATGCTCTTTTCTCTTTTAAATCCCTCCTATCAGATGCAATTAACTATATTGCACATATTTTAGTGATAAAAAACAATGGAAAATTAAAGTCCCAGACACGTGAAAATCGAATATTAACTTTCTGCACTGATCCTTCAATAAGTCTTTTTAATACTATGAAGTGATACCCACAGTATTAACAATACAGCCTCTGCCATGGATTTTATGTAAGAGTGAAGACAACAATGAGTTGGAAACAAAATAAAAAATGCAAATGTACATTTTCTCCGAGTGTCTCTGTACTTCAGGCTAATTGCATTTTATATGGACAAAAATAATTTTTATTTCCTAACCTGGATAATTTTTAGAGATGGGTTTTGTGGCCATTTACAGTCTTTCAATCAGAGCCCCATTTTTGGTACAAAAGCTTCAATTAAAAAAAAAAAAAATTATTGATGCTGCAGAAAACATTGCTTAATGCAGATGAACTGCATTAAGGCAGCATATCAAAAAGGAAACCTCCCTGTGCAGGTGGGTGATTTCAGAGTCTGGTTCTTCTACCTGTAAATTGCTCTTCTAGCTCCACGTCTCAGTACAGGTGAGAACCAGCCAGAACACCACATACTCAGCTAAACTGGTTGACATCTCCTAGTGGGAGTAAGCTCTTCAGAAAACTTCCATTAAAGTCCTTCCTAGTAGATTGCCAAATAGCAAATACTTGATTAGGAGTAGTAATACCTTGCTTCATAACAGCCCATTTGTTCCTACGAGCCGTTTCTGTTGTAGCACTAAGTTAACAGGCAATTAATTTTGTTGAGAAAAGGTCTAGTCAGCTTTCATATTGAAGGATATGCAAATAGACTTCCCCACAAACCTTGGTTGCAAATGGCTTCTGCCTTATTAGTTACAATAATGTGATTGCATCTTTTGTCTGGAATTGCCACCATACCTGAAGCACCGTGTTTTTGGAAGATTGATTTCCTCTATGTTAGAAGAATAAAAAAGCTCCAAGTCCCCCATTAATTATGGTACTTGGATAAAAAGCAGGGGGAAATCCACAACCAAATATACAACAAGTAATAACAAAAAACTTACATGTTCAGATTTTAGGAACATTGCGAACTGAATGGTGCAGTATAAGATGTTACTCAGTGTTACTTAACTCCTTTCTACAGTGAAGTAATTATTACACAGCTGACCCTCTGTCCTCTGAAATTCCCTCTGCAAATGGCTTTTGTGCAATGATCCAAGTGAGCCCTCAGAGAAAGAAAAAAACCCAAGCAATTTAATACCATGTCTTGATCTGCCAATTGATGTTATCAACGGCAAGAAGCCTAACAAACACCTTTCAGTCAAATGAACTAGGACCAACTTAGCTGACATTTTCTGAGAAATACTGATGGTGACTCTCTTAGGCCCTTATTTTTTTCTGTGGAGGGTGTAAGTTCCTGAATCTTAAATGGAAGCCGGGGTTTATTATAGGTAGAAGAAAATACTGGCATTTAGATGCATGAAGATAGGAAGGTTTCAAACATCAGCTGAAATCAATGAAACTGAAGTGTTAAGTGTTCCTTATCTGGAGTCTAGCCTCCCACAGGACTTGTTCTCTAAATTATTACTAAATATTTAAACAGATTGATAAATACTAATATTTTTATAATGAGACTAAAGAGAGTTGTTTTTTAACAAAAATGCTAAAATTGGTTTTTATAGAAGAAAAATCAGGGGTTTAGAGTGGTGTTTCATATATTATGAAGTAACCTCAGAAATTAAGCAGTGTGATAGCTACTGTTGAAGGTGTAAGCATTAATGTAATAATTGTCCAAGAAGGTAAAATCTGAATGATATGACAAGCTGTCACGGAGAAAAGAATGATAGCAGCTATTTTTCTTCTTAGAAGTCAGTAAATGGAAACAAATCCCTATTTCTCAGTGCCTCAGCAAAACTTTACAGAATTTGTTGTCAAATCTTACATCAACATTATGTTGCTTTGTCCATAGTGTTCATTTGATCAAGAAAGCTCTGTAACGATGTCTTTTATTTACTTGTCAATTAATAACAGTTTTGATCACAGATTTGTATCTCAAATATTTAAAATATTTATGTCTGTGGTGCCAATGTTGAATCTATACCTTTCCTTTAAATTTAAAAGGTAGTTTGCCAGTGGGTAAAATACATGTGAAAATGTCACAGGTATCTCTGCTTTCAGGAACGTTAAAGGATGCAGTCAAATGCACTTAAAAAAATCTCACAATGTTGACCGTGAGTTATCTAGAGCTTTAGTTGTGTAAGCCAGAGTGAGCTATCTTGTAAACGAGCAAATGTAATGGTAGCAGTTGTAAATTATGAAATATTCTGGCCCTAACTAAAGGACTTACTGACTAGAAATCAAATGCATTCAGATTTTTTTTAAATAAATCACTCTAGGCTCATTTTAGGGTTATTGTTTGATATCAACAATTAAATATTTGCCAAAGACTGACCTACCAGATTGTTTTCTTCTTGGTTCCACATTCCTTCCATTTTCTGTGTGCCCATTTATGTTTTTTAGAATCAGTCTGTTAGGAAGATGTTGGGCCAGATACCTCTCTGAGAGTAATGCAGTATGCTACCAATTAAGTTAACAGAACTTAGCACACCTGAAAATGCTCTTGATTAATTCATCCAGCCTGAAGAATGCCACTAGTTCCAACAGAAGAGAGGCAACAGCAACAAAAAGGCAGAAGAGTGGAAATTATAAGAACATAGATGTTGTTTTTAACAGTAGCTGGGTAGCTTTTAGCAGTAGTTTCTGACTTCTGGTTAGGAAGGGAGAAGGAATCTGGTAAAAATAAGTGAAAAAAGGATGGGGAAAATAAAATACAACCTGGAAGCCTAATCAGCACAGACTCAAGACAAACTATTCACCTAGAGTTGATTCTAGAGAATAAAGTATCCTCCTAAAATTTTCTTGCATATTTCAATAGCAGGGACATTGATAAAACCAGCAATGGCCAGCAAACATATTGACCAAAATTAGTTCCGTTCCTATCACCACAACATCAACCACTCTTCTGACAAAAATTAGTGGCAAAACCCAAAACAGCTATCATTCTAACTTTCCTTTATGTATTGAGGTACTATTTAATTAAGAATTCTTTATAATCTGTGTCTTTTCTGTTATATTTAAATCACTGACTCCAAAATATACCATAATTATCATTTATATGGACTTGAAGAGTTTCAAAGAAGCATTTAATTACAGCTGAAAGTGTGGAAAGAAAACTACACATCAGCTCTAACCACCAGAGTGTTTACAGTGGCTTTTCAGTTGCAAAAGGGATAGATTTTCCTGCTCCCCACCCACCCCCCCCCACCCCCCGCAGAAAAACTACACTTAGCAGCAGAAGCACTTAAGCCTTAGTGGATCTATTGAGTGCCACAGAATATACTTTCTACGCCTGATTATGGCATGTTTTAGAAGTTACTCTAATGGGTAGTGATGTTACTTTGGGCATTGCTGTCAACTTCTATCGCAGAGTGCATCTACCACAGGCAGCACAGGAAAAACTAGGTAAAGGAAAACAGGGCAGGTGCTGCGTCAGTAATGCACTGCCACGCTCGCTTCTGGGGCCAGGGATGACTGAGGAATATTAAAGAGGGTATCTAGTCTTTCGGAGCAATAAGAGGAAGATTGGAAATTTATAATGTAGCACATTCTGCTTAGCTTGAAATATGGAATGAACTGTGCCATGGTGCATATACTTACGTATTCTGTTTTATCAATGTGCCATTAGAAGAAAAAAATAAACCCATTAAACCCAGACCTTTAACAGGTTTCTAATATTGCAGAAAGAGAGGAACACAGCAAAAATATTTGTCTATTACTGTTGAAATTTTTATTGGAGGTAGATTGAGTAGGGGATCTAGATCCAGCTCATGAAAAAGATAGAGAAAGTTACCACTGATTTTTATCATATTTAGGTTAGGTTATAAACAGGTTTGCATTTTGGGAAAGACATAAAAGCAAAAGTAGAGTTAGTGTTTAAGCTGTGCTTGATATTACCAGACCTATTCTTTAGAGATTTCAACATCAAATCAGTTTAGGACCATATCATCATCTCCTCTCAATCCTGGACATTTTGTTCATTTTTTTAGGTCAAAATAGAAAAGCACTGCTCACAGAGCTTGTGCATTCCTGAGCATCTCTGGTTCCCAGGCTGTTCCTCAGTGAACCAGACCCAAATGAGCCTAGTGACAAGCGAATCCAGAAAAAGCCACGGAACTGCAAAGCACTCGGTCATGTCACCGGTTTTAAGCTGACTGCTCTTAGATTAAATTGCCTTTGTTGTGTGGAGGAGATGTTCCACCCATACAAAGGAAAAATTACAACTTTAAGTTACGATGAAAGCATTTACATACACAGAACAGGTTATTCTACCTTTACCCAGTGTTTTGTCATCCAGAGGCATACAAAAATAGGACTAAGTGGCTAACCTGCTTCTTGATCCAGACTGGCAGAGATGGCTAAGGCTGTGTGTGTGGGCTGGAGCGCACTGTGACCCCTGGTACCAAGGCTTTTGTCACCAGTGCATCGCTGTGCTCTGCAGCCCCGTGTTCAGCCCACTGTCCCGCCTGCCCCTGTGCTCTCCTTACCCCTGTCTCTCCAGCTCAGCGCAGGGCCGGGTGCTTCTCCGTCACAGGCTGAGGACGAAGGGCAGCAGCGGGAAGGGGCCACCTCAGAACTTCCTCCTGGTTTCTGAGCTGCGCAGGCTATTCCTTCCCTTCTTCCACCACCTCCCCCTCCCTGCTCAGGCTTCACCCCAGGAGTCCCCAGGTGGAGAGACTGCTATAATACTCATATCATGGGGCTATGAGAGGAACTAACAACTGTTTCATGATTCCTGGTCCCAAACCCATTGTTACACGAGCAGCATAACCCCATCCGTAGGGTACACCAGCAGGCAACAACACTAATGTAAATTCTTACAAATTTATCCACTGTGTGGTCTCTCTGAAGAAGCACAATCAGAATATTTACAGCCAGTCTTGGCATTTGTATCAAGAACTAAAAAAGCAGAAACAGCTTGTGACTTGATTCTCCAAAACATCTATTTATTTATTTATTGTTTGTTTGTTTGCTTTGTTTTATTTTTAGCCATGGAAAAAAAACAAGTTCATGGAATGCAATGTGAGAGGCTACCTCATCTAAACTCAGTCATGACTTCTAAGAATAGAAACACTGCCAGTACTGCCTTATATATGCCATGCACATATATATATACACATATATGCATACATGTATGTGCCATACAAGCTAAATTATAAGTGTTCCTGGTTAGATTGTGGCAGTGTGAAGGATTTATACTCTTCTCCTCTCATTCATTACATATTTAGAATCAGAAAATAACATGAATTTTTCAAATTGTTCTGAAAATTCTTACGTAAAACCATGTTTTATAAATATATATATAAAATAAATTAATATTAATTAACTGTATCCAAATTTCAAATAACAATGGAGAATAATACGATGATCTGAAATATTTGTAATACAAACAGAGAGTTTCCATCCGTGAAAAATTACTGCTTCGTTCATATTCATCTTGTCCATTCATCTAATTTTGACAGTGAGATCTCTCAGTGGCATTGAGCATAGCACCCCTCACTTTGCTGTGAAATTAAGTATCCACTCAACACCAAATTGCTTGGCTTTTATTCGACCGTGTTCACTCTTAATGCTTTTAAAATCCATTAGCTTTCATGCATCTTATCTCACATTGACAATGTTGTTGTACAGAATGAACAGTTACCATTAAGTCAACTGGAAAATAAAACAAAACATAAAAGTTAGCTGTGAAAACAGGAGACTTTATATGTATTGTTCCGAAAATGCCTGCTACAAATGCTTAGTGCAAAACCATGTAAAAATGTAGGAACATCAACACATTTCCTGGGCTCAAATAATAAACATTCGTATCAGGGTGCTGTGGGTTCCTCAGAATTACTTTTTCTTTTTTTTTTTTTTTTTCAGAGAATTTAAGGAAGAGAATGATGTCTTGTATAATTGATTAGGTATTAACATTAGCTGAAGATGACATGAGGGGATATTGATAATGCATATGATTTATTATAGCCATATACGCTGCATAATGCTACACCAACTAAGCAATTATTACGGGCTGTACTAACTCTCCATTGAAACTAATCTCATCCTCATTATATGGGAGTTTATTCATCTCACAAAATATCAACCAGACTCATCTATTCCATACAATATAAACAAGATGTGCATATTTTATTAGAAATTACATCATAGCAGAGAAGAAATTTGTGAATTACCCCTACAATATTAGTCTCTGGTTTGGGAGATGGACAGAGACTTTTGTCACATCTTAAAGAAGGTAAAAATGTGTTTTGACTTCAAAAAAATTAGTAACTATTCCTTCTCAGAAGCCTTTATAGTCAATAGAATTTTGAAGATGCTACAACAACGAACACAAAAACAACCAACACAAAAACAACCAACACCAAAACACCCAAACCAAACCAACCAAACAAAACCAAATAAAACCCAAAACACCCAAACCAAACCAACCAACCAAACAAAAACAATTAAAATCCAAAACACCCAAACCAAACCAACCAACCAAACAAAGAAACAACAACAACAAACCAAAACAACAAAAAACACCCAAACAAACCAAACCAAAACTCCAAATCTTTAAGTATAACTTTAAGGTATGCTTCTAAGTTCCTTGGATTTTGAATAGACCTGTCGCCAAAATAAAGCTTCGGTGCGGTACAGGCTGACTTCATGGACACTCAAACACAGACCAGACTCCTTGGTTTACCAGAAACTGTAACAATTTCAACCAAAGGCGTAATCTGAACCCTTCAGCATTTTGAAACCTTTGAGGAACTTCATATCTGAATCATAATTCTCTTATCTTGGACTGATCTTTAACTTTTAAGGTTTATCCTAAGAAATATTTTCAGAATCATAAATTCTAAGAAAGAAATCATTTAAGATATTATCTCCATGAGATGATATAAGAAAAGCTGTTACATTTACTGTGTTGAAGGACCTAAGCTCATGGTCTACTGTTGCTATGACACACCTAACGGCTGCTATATTGCAATCTTGTTTCTTACCAATAATTGTTAGGATTTCAGAATCTCCATCAGCATAAATTAGCTGAATTTGGTTTATGGCTCTTGACTCCAAATCCCATGTCTTCCAGCAATAAAGGTATAGATTTATATATACATATATATATATATATATACACACACACATATATATGTACACATACATATACATACACACACACACACACACACATATATATATATTTACATATCATTCTTTGTGAAAGAACAGAGTCTCCCTAAAAAAAAGATGCATGGTGTAGCAAGAAAGTGATAGAGATCCGGGCAACAAGATTGAAGCCCTTGTTGTGGGATGGTTGTGCTGATTGAAAAGATGCAGGAGGAACAGCTCGATGTCCTGGTATAGGTTTACATTATAGAAGAGTAAGGCAGGAAAGAATATGTGTATAAAACTTTGAAAATAGGAAAGCAGTGCAGATCATCAGCACCAAGTCTGGGTCGTAGACTGGATTGGGGCAACACACATACATAAACCCCAGACAGTGTCACTTCTTTTGCTGCTAGTGGGAGACCAGTCTGTCCCCACCGCTCCTGACAGTGCCTTGCTGCTGCCACTGCTGTGGACCAAATCTCTAGAAAGAGTGCAGACATAGTACTAACCTTGTACTCGTCGGTTAAATTTAGAAGCATTTACATATGTCTGTTCTCTCCAAGAGTAGGAAAAAGGAACTTTGCCTAGTGGGCACAGCTAATGCTACACATGTTATTGCGACACGCTGGAGCAGCAAGATGTCAATACTTAATGAGGGAAAAAAATGAAACTGGATTAAAAGTATTATGGAAGAACAAGCAAGAAATAAGCAAAAAGGGCAAAGGGTCTGGTATTTTGGGGGTTTGGTGTTTTTTTCTTCTCCTTCGTTTAATTTATTACAAAAAAAAAAATAATAAAATAGAACCCCTGTGTATACAACAGACCTAGTCTTTTAAATGGGCAGCGTTATGTTTATTTCAAGACCTGGTGTCAACTAACAAATGCATAGCTTACTGCCAAGAGAAAGCAACAGCCTTCACAACATCACTATATTCTATACTGTTTATCAACAATATCCTTGCTAAAGAAATTTTGTGTTAGATATTTTTCAAGGTTTGTTGCTTTCTTTACACACACACACATACTTTGTAAAATAACACGCATAGGGGAAAAAAAAACACACAAGTATAACCTCACACAGTGCATGCAAATCCGCTACAAGTCCAGAAAAACCCTAACTGAAATTATTTCAAAGTTTCTACTGTTGAAATAATAGTAATGTTAGTGGCAACAAAAATAATAAAAGGAATAATAATTTTACACAGCTCAGCCATAAAATCAATCAGGTTTTTCACTCTCATCCATCACCTCTGCTCCTTACAATCCCTGTTGTAGCTTTCCATGTGGAAGTGAGGAATTATTGATTGAGCAGTTTGTTTGCATAACAAGGCTGAGTGGCAGTCGCACAACAGGTTGATAATAATAGAAAAAGACTGTTAAGTTCCCAGAAATCAAGTTCAAACTGAGCCAAGGGCTGGTTAACAGAAAGTGGTACTTTTGATAATTTGCTTTTTAGCATAGATCCTATTCATTTATTTTTAAAATATAAATATCAAGACTTAATATGTTTTTTTCTAAATAAAAATAAGTTCCTCCTGTGAGGGAAAAGATTCCCCTGACGTCAACTCTGGGTCTGCTGAATCATTAAGATAGTGCTCTCACACCCCAACAGTCATACTAGGTAACGTGAGTTTGGGGCGCAAAGTTACAGAGTGTTTCCGTAGAGCTGAAGGCAGGTAACTTTGTGCCTCTGGGCAGTTTAAGAGACTTTGCTTATAGAAGAAAACAAAGACAGACAGATAAACCATTTTATTTAGCATTGGCTAGCGCTACTGGCTGTATTTCTAAAAGGTCATCCCTAGTACGCAGGTATTGAGGAAGGGAGATGCGCCTGAGCTGCAGTTCATTCTGCCTGTGCTGAACAGGGCTGGGCACTGCTGGACAGGAACATCGGTGAATGCTCACTACACTGTTCCCTGACGACGTGCTGCTTCAGGCAAATTTGGCACTAGGCACCGAGTTTATGATTTGCGAAAATAACCTTATTACTTCCTGTATAACTAAGCATAAGTAAGGTTTTCTGCGGAGCTGCACACTAAGAGAGAGTTTTGGAAAATTCCAGAAGAAAAGACTACGTGTAAGTATAGAGAATCAAAGTCAAATCATCCCAAACTTCAGCTTTCTTTATCCACCACAAGACATTTGCATTGATGTAATCTACTACTGGCTCCTTCTTGCAATAACTGGAACAAATCTCCTGCAGATAAAATCCTTGTATATATGAAGCTGCTTTCATAGCATTTTTTGTGATTGATAAGTTTTCCCAAGTCATCTTTTTTACCTTAACTTCCAGCCTTTTCACTGAGCATCTGTTAGCTAAAATGAAGCCTATAATAAACATTTATGTCCCTCTTTATGCTGATTGTTGTTTACACCTATGTGGCAAGGCTGTAGGAATCTATCGAATATTTATGTAGCAAGAAATTGCACCTCCAGCCTATTAAACATTGAGTGGAGCAGCTGGGATTCTCTAAATGCATTCAGGCCACTAGCTGCATCCATTATTTATCTACATTACTAGCTGCATTGGCAAAGATTGTTCACTCTTTCTCCTCTAACACCTGACGGCAGCTGAAAGGGAGCACATCCTTTTTAACCCCCTCAACATCCCCATCCCTCCTGAATTACATTCTGGTTTGCATTCTCATTATGATGAAGTAGCGATTTGAGAAAGTCAAAAGCCACTGCACTCTTTTTAAAAGAAAGATGTTATTATGGAGCCTACTGGCTCCTCTTAATAATTATTTACGTTACAGAAGCACCAGTCAGGGACACTTTTGTGAAGTAAACTGTTGTGTACTTTAGTAATTCTGACCATTGTATGAAGCAGGCCTGGTCCCAAGAAAGTCATAATCTAATTTAACACAGAAGTTAGAAGTGTGGCATCAGAGAGGAGGAGGAAAAGGAAAAAAAAACAACAAAAAAAACACAGATCTGTTGGTTACATGGATTTACTTCAGACATAACTTATGAATCCATTGACTGGCAGTTGTATTGAAATTATTAAAATTAAGAATGTTATTTTTTGCCTTTTAAAAAATCCTATCTATACAAAAGTATTTAAACTAGGTGGTTCCCCCCCCCCCCCCCCCCCCCGCCTGCACATAACTTTCATTCTGTCAGGGCTATTCCCAGTGCTGAGGGAAATTACTCAGCATTGAAAAGGTAAGAAGAGGGGAAAGAGTGGATGGTTTCAAGTCCATAAAACTAGCTGTGAGATGAAGAGGAGACTTCAAAGTCACCTACAGCTCCTTGATTCTGGGAGCATTTTCCAGCTACATTGTTGGCAACAGAAAATCTGAAATACAGCTTCTGCTTCCTAGGGAGAAATAAAATCAGGAAACCAGATTACAGACTCATATCATTGCAGCCCAGTATACTCTTTTAGGGCATGAAGATGACTGGAGATCAAAGGCAAGGACATTAGAAATCTCTGCTAGTAAACTCTTGTTGTATACATGTATAGCAAACTATAATAATCCATAACATATTTTTCATGGTATTTCACATCAGTGTTTAAGATACCTGCTTGCTGTTTTGCCCAACTGAACAAATCAATGCTGTTCTCTTCAATGTAAGTTATGAGATTTTGTCAGATGATTCTTCTCCTCAAATGATAGGTACTGGGTTTTGTAGCACTAGTGCTAGGCTGGCAACATGTTACCTCCCACAAAGCTTCTATGCATATTTCTGTAATGTAAGGTAGACCTTATTAGAATATGTATATTGGACAATACTTCTAATATAGTGAAAATATCCTTGTTTGCATTACCTTGTCCTAGTTTTGTATCAAAAGTTTTGTAACTGGAGCAGTTACCTTTTAACAAACTAATGTTACTCCCCTGCAAACCTTACATATAAGCAAAACAGTCTCCAAAACTGAAATCTAGAAGTTTAAAAGTTTATATATCTCAAAGATGAGCAATGAGGAAGCATATGCATCAGTCTGTGCTAAGGCTTAATCTGTGTTAGCACAAAGCCAGTTGTAAGGCTCTGGCACTGTTCTATCTGTTTCAGCAGCGCTTATAGCTGGGTTATTAGTATAGGGTGCTGCACTGATGGCTTCATTTGGTGTTCCCCATAACACAAGGTGAGCTGCTGGCCGATAAGTGCCATTGGTCTTTCTTCCAGAGATTCCATGATCTTTTTACAGACATGAATTAACCATTTGAAACCCCAGCTATATACTTCACTAAGCTAATCTTGCTGCTGTGGACCTTCACTGAAACACTTATCACAACATACTCAGTTCTTTGGGTCAAGAAAGATGAAAGTAGTACACTACAGTGTTGCACATGCGTCGAAAAATCTCAGTGTCTCAGGGAAGGAGGCACAGCAGCACCCACTTCACACACACATACACACAAACGATAAAAGAAAAACAAGTTTGGTCAGGGTTAGAGAATATGTCAGTGACAGAAACAGAAGGAGAAAATAGGCTCGGGAGCATATTCCATCATCCTGCTTTACCCATCAACTCATTCTTCAGTTATGGGACCCACACTTACTGGGCATGAATCATATTGTCATTGCTATTACTCAGTATTGCCTAGAATAGCAGTTGTTTCTACTTGGGTACTATTTTCTACCTCTTATTTTTCCTTATAAAATCAATGATAGGTGTTTAGACTTTTTTTTTTTTTTTTAAATTAATGCCACCAGTTAAAAATTTAAGAAGCATTTCTGTTATCACGAAACATGCAGTTTCTAGAATAGATAGTTTGAGATCATGTGTTCATACTTACGAAAAAAAAATCCGTAATTTGATTAGATACTGTACATTATTATGGGCATTTAGTAAAAATTTATGATTGGCTGCAGTAGGATAGTACCAGCTCTTGCTCTTAAGCAAAGTCAAAAGAACATCACGAATCATGGGCAAGAGAAGTGTCTATTCGGCAAATATCTCTGGAACTTTAAATTTATTTTAATTTGGGACCAAAGCAGATCTTTAATAATAAGTGTGATCTAATTAAAATACCAAACACTTTACCTTAGAATTTTCTCTTTTGATAAGCTCCTTGCATCAGAGAATAGCTCATAGTTTCCAACTGATTACTTCACAGTCACTTGTATACTCATAATCTAAAACATCCAAAAAAAAAAAAAAAATCACTTCATTGCATCAGAAGGAGTGATACAAAAATGTCACCTGCACTGGAAAAAATCTTGACAGGAGTTTGGCCACTCTCGGGAACAGAGCTAAGATTCTGCTGTAGCAGTCAGGCATCACTGGTCATGAGTTGAAAACTAAATCTAATTATTAGTGGCCATACAAAACCAGTGATTCTTCTCATCTTAGTGAAACCTCAATTTTCATTCATTTTATAGCAAAACACATCCAGAAGGAGGTCCAAGGTGTTATCTATCCTATTCCTTTTCCTCAGTTATGTGTGTGCCATTTCTCACAGATACACATTCTAAGTAGAATGTCATGTTTTACTCCACATGGGATGTTATTCAGACGTGTTTATGCACTGCTTGCTTCTAAAGATCTGAGATTACAAACACATAGTACAAAGAAGGGTAATGAACTGTTCTATAATCCAACACTGTATAATCCAACGACAAGACAGTAGAATGCTACTTTTAGTTTCCATTCAAGCTGAATCAACACTTTCTTCACCTGCTCACAACAGTTCCTGACAAAGTCAACGTCCACTTCACAT
Organism: Falco punctatus; assembly: GCF_963210335.1. NCBI lineage: Eukaryota > Metazoa > Chordata > Aves > Falconiformes > Falconidae > Falco > Falco punctatus. The sequence continues at coordinate 5,483,245 of NC_137587.1, forward strand.
GGACATATACATATGCATATGTATATAGATGTACTCCAGACTTAGGTTAATTTATCTGATATAAGGTGCAAAGGAAGTATTGCATGAAATTAGGGGGATGAATTTATCTAAGATCAGTCTATCAGTTGTTATATCTAGAAATTATATTATTAGAAATCATATTAAATTTAGTCCTTTTTTCTTTCATTCTTACTAATTTCAGAAGCAGGTTCTAGAACATTACAAACTTATTTCTTTCTCATGTAAAATTCATCAGTAGAGGTTTGATTTCCACTGTGTTTGTTTTTTTTACTTTTTTCTTTCATTGCATCTATTATCTAATCATAGCTAAAAATCCATCAATTTTAGGTGACATTCCATTTTCCTAGTGAGACTTGTTAATGAAACAGCTTTCATTATACAGTGATTCTTCGCCTTTAATTTATTTATGGAATTCTAGGAAATGTACTTGCCCTAATTCAATTCACACTTCATCAGTTCAGTTCAGCTTAACAAGTGATTCTCTGTGTCTAGAATCCAGTTTCTGTTCTCTGCTGCTCTTAGTTTCTTATGTGATTCTTATGAAAGCTCAATAAAAAAGCATCTGCTACTTCTCCATGAAGGTTTAACATTCATGCTTCATTGCTTTTGTTCTGTATGTCTAGTTACATATGCTATGTTGTTTATGGTATGTTGTGTATATATTTGGTTTAGTCCTGATCATACTAAAGGAGGAATAGATTCTTATGATAACATATTCTAGGAAGACATTTTAAAGAGGCATGTCAAGTTCTGCATAAATGACATCACATTAGAAAAAGTTTTTCAAATTACAATACTAAAGCAAATAATTGATTTTTCTGAGGCAATGCAAACAGCAGACAAATAAAACATATCTTTGCTAATGGACGTCCTCAAGGACTTTTTAAAAGTCTTAAGACTTCCAAGCAGTGCAAATAACAAAGAATAATAACAACTAATAACTCATCTCCACAAAGTTAATAGAAGAAAACTCTCCCTAGTTTTGATGAAATCGGGATTTTGCCAGATGTCTAGCTTCTGAATTCTGTATGAAGCACCTCCCAAAGCTAGCCAGCATATCACAAGATCATACTGACAGAGAGAAAGTTCGTATTATGTATAGCTCACTTTTGTTTGCAGAAATTAACTGATCATGAAGGAATAGTCTTCTCAATATAACTCTTCAGCTTTTAGGATGACATAACGATAAGACAGATTTGGTGGACCCAGGCTTTCTTCTAGGTATACCAGCATCAACTTCTGCTATGTATAGAGCATTTTTTCAACCCATAGTGATTACGGGAATTTTTAACTGAATAAACACAAATAAGAACTTTAAAGGGCTCAGAAGACAAAATACTCAAGAAAGAGTTAATATCCTTAAGTGCAAACAGCTTTTCAGTGCCCTGTGTTATCTTGGGGGAAACTTCATGACATAATCAGCATGGACTACTTCACAACATGGATTATATTTTTTTAATAACAAAGCCATCTTGTTCTTATCCTGTTCATCAGCCCAGATACTCTAAGAATAGAAATGAGTAAATTTAAAGACAGTTCCAACAGACATCTAGCGGCCGAGTTTTCTTATCAACTGACATGAACAAAGGACTACAAGATCCAGGATTAACAATAAAAAGATATAACACTTTGAGCGCCCAGAAAGTGTGAGAGCGAAAAGAGCTGCTGAACAAAATATGTAAGTGGGTGAATACAAAGTGATGAACTTCTTTTTTAGAAGGTATAAAATAGGTCATTGTTCATTTTCATCTGTATTGAACTCACTTAAATTGATCTTGGAGGATATCTGCTGTGTTTTTAGAACTTTGAATATTGAAAATGATTAAAGGAAGTCACTGATGGTACAAACAGAACCATACCGCCTCCAACCAGATGCAATAACAGCTTCCTCCATTTCCCACCGGGCTTTTGGCTAATGCATCTCCAGTCTTCACCTGGAAGTCTTTCAAAGGGTGTCAGGTCATCACAATCAAGTAAGAAAGAATGCCAAGTACAAAATGCCTGGTATACTGTTTTCTAACAAAATAAATGGATTATGTCACAGATAAAAAACCTCTAAATTGCACTACATTAAATAAAGATTTGTTTTTATAGACACTTCTTGGTTTAGTACTTTATGCAAGGAGGCATAAACCTAATTATTTTTCTAGATGGCAATATATAAAACTACTCTTTAAAAGCAATGAGGTAGAAAGGTGCACGAAGAAACACTTACTCCACCTGTGTTTGTGCCAGATAGGAAAACATCATTAATGGGCTGATTTCTTCATCATCCATTAACACAATTTAATAAGTATGGGCTGAGCCTAGCAGGTAAATATTTCCGTAATCTGTCAGAAAGGGTAACAATATCAGAAGCCAGGAATTTAGATGCCTGCACCATTTCCAGGTTAGAAGAGCATTCACTCTCCAGTTTCAGTTACTTCTTGAGATACAATTGAGGGAGTTTCAAGCCTTTAACTAACATGTTTAATCACATTTCCAGAGGAGCTCCAGCCTGTTATCCATTTGTAAACAAGCTTGTTACTCTCTGGAGCGATCATTTGGTGAAAAATTTATTAATGTCATTATACTAAAAAGCTTGTTGGACATAACGGGACAGAAGCGTTGTTTGCTGTGTGCTAGTGTAGCTCATCAAATACAATGTTTGCCAACACCAATAATGGCCGTAGGCCTTCCACTCATCTGGCAGCGTGAGGTCTTAGGATTTGCCTGAGCTTGTCTTGGCTTGAGATGGTTAGCTTTTAGCTTTTGTAAATATACATCGCCACTGCACAACAAACAATAGCCCCTGAAGTTAACTGGGGATGCTGACAGCTCACTGTGGCACCCTATCAACTCTGTGCTCCAGGAATGCTGGTTCTGTTAGCCTAAGGATCCAGAGGGATTTTAGAAAAGGCACAGGTATTGGCAAATTTTCTTTCATAACTGTTTTTAAAGTACAATTATTAAGGAGATTTGTCTGTATTAACTTGAGCTAGTATTATTGCAACTAGATTGGTAATAGCTCTTTGTTGTGTTTTAAATACATTATTAGGATGAGAAATTATTTGCTCTCTATATAAGGGGTACTATATTTTTGCTTATAACAAGAGTATTCTGGGTGTATACATTGGATGCATATATACTAAGAGACTTCAACTCATTATTTAATACCAGTTGAATGTTTGTGCACCAATACAACCCTCCAGCATGTGGCACTTCTAAGAAATCATGTACCTTAAGTGGTATGCATGCTGAAAAGTTTGGTAAGGCATTTTTCAGCATAGCAATGTTCTTCATTAGAAGTCTGCAATTACTGTAAAGCAAACAAGTTAATAGAGAATGTAAGTTTCAGAATGTTTTTAATAGAACAAAGCAGAGAGAGGTCATAATTATTTGAGGAGCAAATTATAATATTTTCAGCTTTTTTTTAACCACATCAAGATGTGATTTCTTTTATTATGAAGTATACTAACTTCTCCTCAATCTTCTTGCCTTAGATTCAGAGCAACCACCTCTCAGAATTTTATCATGATTACTGCATGGTTCCATAAAACCCTAACCGCTGAAATTATTTTTCATTAATATTGTAGCATTACCAATTTCAGGCTCTTTTCTGCGTACACGGGATTTAAAAAGTGTTTAGGGAGGAAATGAAGAATGTTTTATGTTCTGCATAGGCTTGTACACAGAAAGCTGCAAGCACATGAGTTTGTTCCAAGCAGAGCCCAGCTCAACGTTTGCTGAAGCCTCTGAATCTGGACTTGACAGCAACCTTGTTCACAGCTGCCCTGAAACCACATAGACAAACCCAAATTGCCCATGTATCTTACAAACACCTACCTATTTATCTTTAATGTCCTTAAGTAGAGAAATTCTCTCTTCCAGATTTTAAACGTGGGAAAGTAAGTACCACAAAGAAATGGGTTTGGCCACTGTAATATAACGCCTGTTACAGAGGTCTGACCTAAGAGGTACTCCATAAGCCTTCCTTTCTGTGAGTATTCAAAAAGAAAATTAGGATAGAAGTCATATTATTATTTTCATTCTTTATTCATGTTTTGATATTGCCCAGAACTCAATTAAAATCAGGCCCCATTATATGGAGCACAATCAAAACCATATATCAGAGGAAATTTTATGCTATATGAATGAAAAAGTCTTTAATTGTGCTTTCCAGCACTGCGTATACAGTCTTGCAATCATTTCTGCTGAGATTATTTTTATTCATAAGTGGTCAGGCCAGTAATATTTTTAAAATGAAAGGTTTTATTATGGAAGAATAAATGTCATTCTCCTGCTTATAAAAAAGCAGCAGAGAAAACCAGGTCAGGCAATGCCAGTTCTGAGAATTGTCATTTTAGCTTTGATTACTTTGATTATCTGTAATCAAAAAAACAGCTTCAATTATCTGTAATCAGAGCTGTTAAAAATGTTTGCAATAAAGTCTTAAGCTCCACTGGACCTGGGAACATTTTAACACTTTATAAAAATCACACATGCCCTCTGTCTTGGTGACTTTCGGAACATGATGACACAAATGATGCAGTATCCTAATCAACATTATGTAGAGTATGCATTACTTAATTTAATATTTTTTTTAATTTTTAATTCACTGACATAAGCTTCTCCTTCTTGATAAATCTGCCCAGTCCCCCTGATAAATCACTTCTTTTTCACAGACATTCCTGATTTTCCCTCCAGCACCTTTATGCTATTCGCTCTTAGGCTTCCTCCGTGTTCTTTATTCTGTCTCTGCTCACATCGACAGAGAAATAAGTTCAAATCAACCTTCTACTTCACCTGATGCAATTTCCCTTTTCTTCTTTGTTTGGCTTTCCTCATATATGTGGGAGGTTTGATGAAATCCAGAGTGAAGATCTTATTTGGTAAAGATTTTAAACCAAGGGTCACCACACTGGAGTTATTTTCAAGAGATCAGAACAAAGTTTTAAAATGCTAAAATATACAAATTTGCAATACATAAGAAGGAACTGCTATAATCAGACAAGTCTTTCATGTGCTGCCCATATGCTTGTACGCATCTGGAGGACATTCATCTCTTGGGGCTGTTTTACGAGTGAAAGAGGAGGATTTCAAAGGCTCAAAATGAAATGTGATGGAGTACATGGTTCATGTTATATGACCAAAGAGACACTGAACACCTCCCATCTCTTCTGTCACTAGCATAGCTGCACCCAGTTCCACCTTGTGTAATATTCCAGTTGAATACTACTGGAGACGAAAGACAATACTCATGACAGCCCAATGAAAAACAAGAAATAGGAGTGTCTTAGAACATCTCTTTTTCATGTTTATGGTTGCAATGAATCAGATAAAACTTCCTTTAGAAAGGAAAGCAAAAGGAAGGAGAAGAAAACTAAATAAAAAGATCTTTCTTTTTCTTAAGGAATAAAAATTTTGTTCATCAAATGGTAGATTCACTGTAGATTCCTGAGCTAATTATTTTTTTATTTTTTTATTTTTTTTTTTAGCTTTAAGTATAGGCTTACACGGCATAGGAACAAATACATTAAAAACACATTAATCAGGGAGTTCTTGGTGTAGTAATCCTAAAAATCATCATTGGAAATCCATACTCCTTTGCACTGGGAGCGATCATATATTCCTCCCGAGCGATCATATATTCCTCCCATGCTCTCAAATATTTCCAGTGTAGTTCATTCTTATTTTCATTCTTATGATCCCCAGTTTAAGGTATCTAAAATTAGTTATGTGCAGCATGATTTCTACATCAGCCATTAACAATGCTCATTATTTAATCCATCTCTCAAATTGTATTTAGTAGAGGCTTAAAGCAATAGTTGCAACTGTCACCAGGGTGCCCATTTATTACATATTTCCCATGCAGAGAGAAGTCTGTTTAATCACCACAATTTTTCTCTATCATTTCAATTTGCATAAGGGCTGGGCAAGTGAGCAGGATGAAAAATCGAAACCAGCTAATGTTATTGATTAGGAAGATCTGACCCCCAAACTAAGCTTCATTAATTATTCTGGCTTCCACTTTAGAAAGCAGAAATTTGAAAGTTTTAATGATGTTACTTCATTGCATGAAGCATCTGTATCATTTATGATGTCTATATCATTACAGACTCGTTAACTGCATGCAGTCTTTAATGTGACAGGTACTGTGTCATAAGCTTATACATGATGATGCAATCTGGGAGTAAATACAATCCTGAAAGTGTCTAAGTTTAGTGTTGTTAAAACTGTACAGTGATGTTTGCAATTCTAATCCAAAGCAAGAAGAAAACTGACTAAGGACTCTGCTTTAGCATTTAGGTCTCTTGCAAACCAATTTTCAGAATAGCCCACAAATCCTACTGATTTCATCTGTGAGAAGTAGGCACTTAGGGTACTAAACCCTAGCTTCCAGGGGATTTTCTACACCAGACAAATATGCAAATGTGCTAGACAATGATGTTTGATGCAACATTTGAAATAAAAGACATTTTAATTTTTTACCTGACACAAAAAGAATAATGAATATGTGACTCAAGTGCACACTCACAACTGAGAAAATTGAAGGGGGAAAAAAAGGAAAGAGCCAAACCACATAAGTATCTCCTTTTACTTTAAATATGTATTAATTCTCCAGCATATACATTCAACATTAATTATAGAGTGTGAGGAACACTGCTAAATTACTTTGGAGGTAACAGTATAGCCAAATCCAAGATTCCATAGAAAGTTTTATTTTCCACCATCTAAAAGTGCATTCAGTGTAAACTGCTTATCTTCTGTTATTTTACTTATCGGATGTTTAGGAAATAACTGGCTCTTAAGGAGCCTTACATCCTGTTGTTGAAATGTCAAACAGTCCCCAAACAGGTTTTTGGCTTTGAACACAAACTTTTCTGTATTTCTTTCTGGTGTATGCTAACTCCAGCACTTTCACTGCAATTGCCATGATATTATGTGGGATGATTATATGTTCATTCTTTTCAGAAAACTGTGCGCTTGTCCATGCAAAACATGGTTGTGTAGGATTTTTTTATATCAGACAAGAAACATGAAAGAGAGATGCATGGCAGGCTAAATAGGGGCATTTAGCTCTCAGAAACAAACATAAAATATTGATAGCCTTTATAGGAAATGCATGTGATTTTGCCAACTAAGAGGAGACAGAAAACGGCACTTAGGCACAGATTGTGCTCCCACAGTCCATGCACACATATAAGAAGCCTAACATCAGTCATTCTGCTTCTACCGCAAATGTTGTTTTTCCCATGTGCATTATCCCAGTGGATTTCACTGTTTGCTAACTATCACTCAAGAGACCAGCACTGTTGTGTAGAAAACTCAGGAGGTAAGTACCTTTACCACCTCAAGCTTCAAATATTTTAGCAGGTAAATAACTATGATTAAATACTACTGAGCCACTCACCAGATTAACTCAAATAACAATCCATATTTCAGACTATCTAAAAGCATATCAGGGTCTCTGCTCTTCAAATAAGATGAGCAGTCCTTTGAGCTACCATTTTATCGACCATTTTAATTGTAGCATTTACCAAACTGAGGTTAAAATCATCAACAGTATGAAGGTAATAAAATCAAGTCAGAGACATATGGAATAGCAGTAGTTCTTTTGAGCTGTTGCAAATATTTTCCAGCCCTGACTAATTATATACTCATTCAACCAACAGTGCAAATTAGTTGTTCATTGTTAAACCTCATTTCTTGTAATGCATATAAAATAACAAATGATAGCTTAATAGATCTTTTGAACTCAGGTACTGTGTTTGCAAAATGACGTTTTAGTGCTGACGTCATGTGAAGGTGTCACAGAAAAACAAATCCTTTTGTTTCCTTCCTAGATTTTTTTCCAATGACTAGTGCTGTCACCTTAGGGCAGATTTTTTTTTAAAAAACTGTAGTGCTTACTTATTTTTCTTAGACATTTTGATTCAAATAAAATGATTTTTTTCTTACATCTTGGGCTAAAATCAAGAATTTTAAGAATCCTTTTGAAATATCATTTTTTCCTTGAATGAATTTCAACAAATTCTCAGATGGCCCTAGAAAAGGGTCTTGATATTCCTATGGCAGTGCCCCCAGCAAGAAGCTGATTTCAACAGGAATTAGTGACAGAAAATACAAAATTTAACCAGACCTATGAATGTCCTACTGTTAGAAGGCTTAAAGGGAATGAAGTTCTCTCCTGCCTTGAAGGGAGAGAGGCCAGCTGCATCTATTCTTACTTATGAGACTTAACAACACCTGGAATTCCACAGCCTGCGGTCTTCTTCAGTAGGAATTTGTGCATGTCCTGCACGTGTGAATGATAGATGGTTACTGGTAATACAAGCAGGAAAGCCCTGGAACATATGCTGTGGAGCGAAGGTATCTCTCTGACCAGCTGTGAATTCCAGTTTGACTGTGAAACCTAAATTCAATGAGACAGGTTGAAAAGCTCTGTGCCCAAACGCAACAGCTCTGTCCTCAGGAGCAGGAGCATTGGCTAATCGCATGTTTTGCTCTGGTTTTCTCCTTGGAGAACTAGAACTTACCACAGGCTGAGCCCAAGAGAGAGGAATTCATACTGACCCTAACTGCATTGCTCACATCAACAGAGATGTTTCCAGGTTTAACTGCGAAGTCACTTCCAGTGTAACAGGTCTGGCTGGACGCTAGTCCAGACAAGCACCAACCTGATCTCAGACAGGAGCAGGTAGCCTAGTGGTGGCCAAGCTGATAACCCCCTCAGCCACCGAAAACACAACTTCCCACTGAAACAATGTCTGGTGTTTTAGATTTACCTAGACTGGAGCAGACATGGCCCAGTTTCCCATACCATTATAACATGATTTTTTGTGACTAATACTTAATACCTGAGCAAGCCAGATACTTTGTGATTGGTCTTCAGAGATAACCAACACCTTCAAGCTCTGATCCCATTTTAGTTCATTAATGCTATGCAAACATACACATAGTTATCCTACCCCTTTTGATCGTGCCCTCCTTTTTCGTCCTTTATCTTCTGAATAACAGGGATCTCTATGGTCAAGAGTTTCTTAATGGCTATGTGTGAGGAAAAAAACACCTGTAGAAGTTACTAAGGAGATTTTAAACACCCGAGTGAGCAGTACAGCCCAAAGTGAGGGCTTGAACCATAGATCTTGTTTAGTTTTTTGAAAAACAGATCTTTCACTGTAAAAAACAGTGTAAAATACAATAGCCGTATTGGCAGCTGGCAAAGAAGTTGTGTGTTTTATCAAGTCCTGTGTGGAAACCCAGTGAAGTAACACTTAATATTTATATTACAGAACTTTTGCTTCTCCTTCCAGAAGAAAATTTAGTAATATTACATTATGTATTTTTTTCCTATTGGAATATTTTAATTTTAGGAAAACAACATTTAGAACAAGAAGCAAAATTTCCAGGAAAACGGCAAGACATATCTGTGAGCATGTGTGTGTGTTTCTAACTTCAACTGCATAAATGACATCACTTTGAAAAATAAAGTTACAGATTCCTCGTACAAAACACAGAACAGTTAAAGACCATAGTATACAGAAGTTAAACTTCAATTTAACTGTAGCATACATAACATGAAGTCTTAATTCTTTTCTCTTTAAAGAAGAATTACGGGACTTCAGCAGTTACTGGTTGTGGTCCTGCTATACTGGGTTTTTCTCTCCTTACGTGATGGATAAGTAAATATGACTTCTCATTCTACCCTCCAACGGACAGTTATCTACATCTTACCACCTACAGACAGAACAGCCGATACCCAGCTCGCAGGAGACATGGCTAGGGGTTCAGATGGAGAGTCTGGAGGGTAAGGGATTTGCTGGAGCTGTCGCTGCAGACTTGCGGGGCTGGCAGAGCTCTGGAGGGATGAGTGGAACAGCCAGAGTTATTATATCCAGCACTGACAGATATGTGTGGGGTCTCAAGCACAGGAAAAGCAGACTGTAGTGTAACGGGAAAGTGAGGTGAATTTGAGCAGAGCCAGTTGCTCACGAATATCCTCGATTAAGTACTTCAGAAACATCCGATTAACACATTTTATAAAATAGAGGGGGAAATGCTTTAAGCACATCCGTTGAACTCAGTGTACAGTAAGGTTTGCTCACAGGCTTGAGCCTTAGAAGTCAGAGTTCTTTGAAAGCTTAGAGAACGTCTTTGTTTTCTTTATGTTTCCTCTGCCAAGAGTCAACAAAAGCTCAGCTGAAAAGAAGCAGCCAAAATGTCATTCTCTGTGTGACTAAGAGAGGTGAGGAGATTTGCACTTTGAATAGTAATAAGCTACAGACTCTATTCCTAATTGAAGGCTTCATTCCCTCCCAAGATGGATTTTTTTTTCTCATTAAGCACCAAAGGATCCTGCACCTTTATAGTAGGACGTTTCAGAAGATAGAAATCAGTCAGGATAAAGGGTATATAAGATGTATATAAATTTTCTCCCAAAGAGCTTTCCAAGTCATCTAAATTTTTCCTGTTTAGTCTGTTTCCTGACGAATCTGAGACCATATTATTCCCTATGCATTAGCAGTGCTGTTGATTAAAGCAACAGGATTATTGATAACAACATTCAACATCAGCAGGATTTGCAAATTCCAAAATTCCAGTTAGACCAGCTTCCTAACCATGTCAATTAGATTCACAGGCCAAATTTGTATCGGATGTCTTCAATACAGTTTATCTCAGGTAGTATTTGCTCAGATGTTAGATAGCGGTGTCAAATTTTGATTTGGTCTGCAATAGTTTAGTTCCAGGTTCATTCAGCTCCTGAAATCCATCCTGGTCTCTCCCCTGCTAAACAATGATGGAAAAGGTCATGCAAGGTATAACTTTATTTACTTTGATGGATGGATATCTGGGATATGCTTTAGCTCACAGTTTAACCAAGACCAACATTCTGTTTTAACACAGTAGTAGTTGTAATAAATTAAATTCATGCTATATGCAGTCCTGTTGAAAAGTTTACAGAAGGGATATTACCTCCTTATAAAAGCCAACAATGATCAAAATCAGTGACAACAAAGAATAGCATTACACTTAAAGAGGTAGTTGAGAGAAATGATAAGTCAGATCCCTAGGTATATCTTTAATTCATAAACTCTACAGTAAGCTCCACTGTGCAAAATACCTACTCAAGGCACCTTCTTGTCCTGGTCATCATTAACCCCATCACCCCAGGGGAGCTGGATGAAGGCCTCTCATTCATTGACCTTAACATACTGTAGGGACCTGATAAACCAACGGAGGACTGACCTGTCAAGAGGGGTTTGTCAAAAAAAAAATCATCTTCTTCCTGCCATGGCAATAGAAGGGTTGGTCTGCTTCAGTACTTCCACAAAGTGAACTGGATAGTCTCAGTTTGCATCTGCTGTGGTTTCGTCTTCTGTGGCAGGATGCAGTTTGAGACCAAAACATATAAATTTACATGTCTGAATGCCAGTTTTTCCATATGCTGTAGGTATCTTGGGTCACATTGTTATCAATAGATACCTACTCAGTATAGTAAATGGAGCCTAAACAGCAATGGGGTTGCCCTGAAGATAGCAATTGGATTACTGACTAAATCATCCTCACAGATGACATATGCTTCTTTGGATCTGTTGGTTTGTTCAGTGCCTCTGTGTCCTGATTTGAACACAGACAAGCAAACAAACTAAAGGCCCAATCCTTCTTTAAGGGCATACTGCAACCACCCTTGAGTATCTACAAGGACTTGGAGAAGGAAATCACGGACAAAATAAAATATTGTTAAAAGGAATGAAATATCAACCTTGTACAGACGGTGCTTCTGCCTGATTTTCCTGCCTGAAAACAGCCAAAATACTGTCCACACGAATCATACAATTGGGTATTCCAGCCTAACCATTGCCTTCATAAAGCAAAGTTGCCACTGATGCTTCTATACATTTATTTAAACAGTGGGTTCATGCTAGCCTTTAGTTCCGTTCATTTTACATTTTCCATCCACATAATACTGCTACTTATGGCTACACTGATTGCATGTTTTATCATTCAAATACTTAAATTTGACCTCTCCACTATTTTTAGGAGTTTCCTCCAAAGATTAGATACAGGCACAAAGTCAGGTTTCTCCGGACTAATTTGAAAATATACTTCCACAGATTCTTCCTTGTCTCTTTTGTAGCGTTTATTTCAGTTATACGGCTGGTTATACTGGGATTTCTATGACAAAATTCAAATGGACAGAAAACAGAGCTGAACTCCAGTTGCTGCCACTGATTTAATTTCTGTTCCAATCTGCTTTTGAAGGAGAAAAGTACATGAGAATGCAGGCACTACTGTACATAGTTTATAATTTTCAGGCACATAATTTCGGCATTGCAGTCCCTCTTAGGCATACTAATGAAAGCCCAAAGGGATACACTGTTGGGAGCTGAAAATAAAAGAAAGCATTTGCTAAATAACAAGCAAGCCTTTCTTACAGTTGGGTGCAGTGAAATGCCACTGGAATTACTTCATCCATTAATGGATAGGTTTTGTTTCCTTCCTAAAGAGAGACTGATCCATGTGAAGATTTCTAAAAGGGCTTCAGACTTGCCTCTAAATTTTATGCCCACATTAATTGTCTTCGTATTTGACTATTCAATTTGTGAATGTGACTGATTGTGGTCATACTGGTCACACAATGGTGAGACTGCATTTACGCTACTGCAGAACAAGAACCAGTTAAAGGCAAAGGCAACTCAAATCATGTAAGAACAACTGTAAGACCATTTATAGATCAGTTTGTGCGTATTTTCTTTGCCTTAGGGCAAATTTTCTTGGAGAATCAGTTCAACCACTGCACTTGCAAATAGGTAAATCTGGAGCTGTAAACTGCTGGTATGGAATGCCCTGTACAGGACTCTTGTTTATGATACCCCCTTGCATACCTTTGAGCAGTGCCTTTGGGTTTTGCCATGCACCACTTCAGCACAAAGCCAAGAGCCCACACGTTCCTAACGTTCACTAAACAAAACTTCTTAAGAGCTGTATGGGTGACCGAGCAGAAGAACATCTCTAATTGAGAGCACTAGTGGCCCTGTGTTCAAATTTAACTTCAGCTTTCCTATAACAGGGCCAAATGAAGTAGTTCTTTGCCATACTTGAGTATAAAATATTTCCCAACTAACCAAATTCCAATAAAGTCAATCAATAGAGCCTAATTTTGCATGTGTGTACTGCACTAAATCAGAACTGGCCACTCCCATCACTGGCTCTATACCAAGGAAGCCCAGTCAGGACTGGGCACAGAACTACAAAGCATCTGTTCCCAGTTACAGATCTCTTCCTGCTTCGATGTATTACCTGGGACCGCCAGATCCTACAGCGTAGATAACTGAACCACTAACACTGAAGCATCTGAGCACACAGCTCAGACTGCATTTCAGGTGATGTCAGGCTACGGTGAGGCAGACGCATCAAACCATACCATCAGCAATCTAACAAATGTCTAACGAACCTCTGGCTCTTTTAAGTCCTTGTTTGATCCCGTGCTTGTACTAACAAAGAAGATGCAAACATGCTGTTCTCATTCCTTCCCTTTTGTACACTTTGTAACATGGTGTTGTTACTGTGTAAACACCAGACACTCTCGCATCTGCTGGACTTCCTTCCCAGTCCCAGACTGGGGGAGGGAAGAGAGATTCAAACACTGGAGTTATTTAAAGCTTAAAGCTGAAGAAGAGTCTCTGGAGATTCTGGTTTCAATTAGAGACAAAATAAAAGTAGCAGCGAAAAAAAATCTCTTCCCTGATGTGGAGACTGCAGAACCAGTGCAGTGTGGCATGATCAGCGTGCTGGTACTACGTGCTTTACCAGTGTCCAGGCTCCTTGCGCTGACCCAGCCCATCAGAACTAAAATAACACCTACTCAAGTCTGCCTGAAACATTTAGACATTCCTGGACAGAATCAGTAAGATGTAAGTGCCATATCACATATTACACCAGATCACATCTTCTGCTCTTCAGAATAAAACCAGTCAGACGTACTTCTGATTGAAATGTTTGATCTTTACTTCATGGAAGATCACGCCACTTTCCACGGTACAGGGAAACTGCTTGGGGCTTCTGGAAGTTCCTACTACACCTTGAAAAGAATGTCGTTCTGGACTAGCACCATCATACTTCAGAGACTCAGAGCTACTCATGGTTTCTCTGTGGTGCTAGGATGGTCCCTGTAACTGCATCGTTGCCTGAATAAAAAGTAATTTATCCTCCCCACAGCCAGAAGGGTTGGCTAGTAGTATTACCAAATCCCCCATCTGTCATGCTGAGCTTCATGTACCATGATAAATGCTCTGAGTATTGCCTGGGTATTTTCTTTTGCCCATGAAGACTTACTCTTTGCTATTTTTATAGGCTATTTATCATTTTCCTTAATATGAAATAAAAATAATCCAGTTGAACGTACCCATGTTTGATGTTTTGGGGTAAATGATAATCCCCTGTAACCAACAGTCAATAGGGAAGAAACAAGGCAGATCTGATATCAGATGTGCTGTCAAAAGGAAGCGATATTTGGTAATGCCGTGTTAAGTCAAGACTATAAAAATGCCCTAGAAGGAACTGTGCAAATGAATTCAGATAAATTATGTTTTCACCTTTGTGCCATTTTTGTTTTCTGAAATAAATATGGAGAGATTATGATTTGCCTAAATTTATTTATTTGAAACAAGGTCTCCCGTAATTTCTGTAGATTATTATTGCTATATATATTTAATTATGACTGCCTTGCAAGTATTCAAAAATTATAATAAACCCCCAACAGTTACACTTCACATTTGGTCAGCTGTGCACATCTGTCTCTGGACTATGTGGAAACAAACTCACTGTTTGGTTTAGCAATTCTGTTCTAATGTGTGCAATATGTATTGTTTGAATGAATTTGTTTGAATGAATACCAGTGACTTTTCAGAAGATACAAACACACCCAGATGTGTATCAGTTTCAAAGAAAAATTTGGTTTAGATTTGAAAAAATATTTGGTCTATTTTTAAGAATATCAACATATTCCAACATACTTTTCCCAGTAATGCTAAAGACTTACATCATGTGTTGCCACCGAAACTAAAGATACTTTCTCTGTCTATGTGTGTACGGGTTTGTGGGTTGTCTTTGCATCCTAATCAAATTTCAGCTTGAGACTATACATCCTTTAATTTTCCACTGGTTTTGCAAGGTATTTTTTTTTGACACTCCAGTTTTTACTGGCTAAAGATGTTTGCTGATGAAAAAAAAATATTTATGAACTGCTTTGAAAAGTTTCACGAGCAAATAGTTATAAACACAATGTGCTTTTATTAAGTCTGAGAGAATATCTTCCTCACCAGATGATGTCTGAAAACACTCAGTCAAAAACCACAATAAGCAGTTAATTTTAAAATCAGGGTTTTTTTTTCCAAATCAGCTTTTAGGTTAAAATACAATAAAACAAAATAACCCCCAATTTTACATGTCAGTTACTGTTTTGCCATGAATTCCTTCATATTGACAAAACTCACAGCAGGCAGATCAAGGACTGTTGGATAGTAACTGAAGCAAAACAAGTCTATCAGTGAATGAAATGACAAAACAGTAGCTAACATTTACTAAATTCAAACTTAATTCTGCAACCATCTTTATCTTGTTTAAAGCAAATTAAACAGTTATCTAGGATTTTGACAACAGTAAATTAGAACAGGTTCCAAACTAATAGGATACCTATTTCGTAAACTAGACATCAAATACTTCTCTGCTTGCAAAATAAATAAATCCCACTCTTTTCAAATACCTTTGCAGTAACTCCGGATTTATAAAGATCATTTCTTAAGACTGTGGCTCACTATTCCCCCTGTTGTACATCCTAATCAGCTTTGCATTATTTAATGAGTTAATATTTACAATCTTTTCTTTCAAAGTAAAGAGGAAGAAGTGATGGTGGGATGGCTCACAGGCAGCTAGACATAAAACACACCCATCAATTTGGAAATACTAATACAAAAACACAATATGCACATTACATACCTTTGGATACCACTGTGTTCTAGCTTCTTTGTCTTTTAAATATAATTCTTGAGAGTGACCCTGCATTGCTACTCCTTAGGAGTGTAGCTGGGATTAGTATAATATGATTCACCAGGATGCCCAGGGGAAAAACATTTGCTTTGATATCAAAGACTAGCTTTCTGCAGCATTGTTGCAGGAAGTCTGCTGTGCTGGACTTATCCCTTTCCAGGCAACTTATCTCCTGGTAATATCCTGAAAGGGCTGCTACATTACATGCCAATTGTGTATATAAAGTTTTAGAGGCAACTTGTCTGCAGACTGCCAACCTGTCCATCAGGGCTACGAGGCACAGGGCCCAGAAGCAGCCCAGGTTCAGGAACAGTTTGCTTAAGAACAAGCACAGGCTCTGTTCTGGTTCTGCTTGGGGAGGTCAGAAACACATCTCCCATCTGAAAGGGCAACACGGAGAAGGATGTTGGGAAACAGCAGGGCCAAATTAATTTCTTTGTTTGTACAAACCCAGTGTTGATTGTTTTTGTTAGGATATGAATGTGCTCATGTAAGACCTTTATTCTATATTTCTTAAGAAAAGGACAAACATTCCCCATTGAAATATCTCGTGTCAAAAGGGCTCAAAGGCTCTAATAGAATGTTAGAGAATGAGTCTTAAGGGCTTTTAAATCAGCCTGTGAAAGAATGTAATTTCTTACCTATATGTTGATGTAAGCCTTCTTTCATAGGGTTTACAGTTAAGATATTTTCTGGGGAACCCTACTGTTGTCCAAAAATCATCCTACAGGTTTGGTAAGCTCTAGTCAAGTCGAGTCACACATTGCATGTGCCCACTCTATTCATAGCGTGCCACTCCCATGCTGTGCAGATGAATACTATTCCCAGTCTTAGGGATGCATCACTAACTGTCTTGCCCTGATCTTACATTGCAAGGAGTCTGGAGTAGGTTCTGCAGGACGGCACAGCACAACAGTGCTTTTTTTCCTCAACAAGCCTTAAGTCAATCTAGTATTGTGATAAAGCGCAGCTTTTCTTTGAGGAATGGAGAAGAAAATGAAACAAAAGTGTAGAAGAAGGAGAAGAGGAAAACTCATGCTTTCTCTGGCAATTTCCTGTGACTGCAAACTCCTCCTTGGTTTAGATGTTCCGCACACAGGACTGTGCTGCTGGCCATGTCTGTGTGTATGCAAACACATATGTATGAGCCAAGCTGCCCTGCTTTGCTGGGCTCCTTCAGCTTCCTCATATGGATGGATAGGCTTTCTGTGATCATTTCTGTATTTAGATGCATCCCAACCTATTACTCATATTCTGGCCAGCTGCAGGGTTCACCCATGTTACTGACTAACAGGCTGTTGAAACCTGCAAGAATGACTACGGGTGACGTACCAAAGCAACAGCTCTAATCGCTGCTGGACTGAGTGGCTGCTGCTGCCACCCTCTCGTGCTCTGAAGGACTGTGAAGAAGATTTAGCAAGACAGAAGGGAGCCATGTAAAGGGAGAGAAACATTGCAGCACCTGACTACATACAGCTCAAGCCCGGAGGCAGCTGGGCTTGCTGCAAATGATTACAAACTGCAAAAGATGAATGCACATTTTCCACCGGGGAAGGACTAATGTAAGAATGTGCGGCAGTTATTTTACTCTCTCCCTGTCCCTTCTGAAGGATGGTGTTGCAATGCCCTGGTCGAGATGTGTTACAGACCCCTCACTCTGTGGATGGGATGGGAGGTTTTAATGCCACCCACAGAGTTTTTTTCAGCAGGAAAGGCTCATGCATTTTTCTGTAACTCTGTGGTAACTGCTATGTTGTCCAACATGGAAGATATCACCCTCCTGTGAAGGGAAACTTCTCACAAGAACTCTGCATCTGTCATGTCCTGACTAGCTAGCAAAATATCCTTTATTTTGAAGAGAAAAGGAAGGATTCTTCTATAAACATGCAAAGGACTATATCTCTATATGATGTGGAGATATTTGGATACACAGATCTGATGGACTTTAGGAAAATGACCGTGTTTTTGCAGGAGGGAGAGGTAACAATATAAGCTTGTGGTTCAATTACACCTCTTCTAAATGAAAAAAATAATTGAATAATTTTGTATCTGATCTCTGAACCATCAGCTTTCTCAATAGGAGAAATTCTTTTAAAAGCCAATAAAGCAACAAAGCCAAGTACTTGTGGTTTTGGAAGGAGAAGGTAAACTTTCTGCTTAGCTGGTGACACTGGCCTCCCCTGGCCTTGGTCACATCCAAATCTTCAAATACACATTTCAGAGGTGATAGATCACATTAAGATCCAAAGGCTTGGCTTTATCTCATAGATTTCCAGCCTAGCACTGATGTTGAAGCCTATCAGCTCCAAACACATAGAGCCAACATTCTGATCAGTCAGTATCTCATATCTGTGAGATACTTCAGCAGCCCACTAGAAAAGTTTCAGGTTATTTAGGTTCCAGAAGCTCCAGAAGTTCATATTAAGAAGCTTACGTACATTGTGAAATTATTCAAGATGAAAGAATAGAGCTCTTACTCTGACTATATGTAACAAAGTTATCTCTAGTACTAATCTTTTGCAGCAGATTATATTCTACTTTATGGGCTACTGTAATAAGAAGCCCATCCCCCACCTAAGCAGGTGGTGAAATGAAGTCACGAGTACAAAAGAGGCTTTGTAAAGCAGTGAGAAGAAAAGGGAGAAAAAAAAAGAAATCTCTTTTTTTTTGCCATGGTACAATAACATCTTTCACTTCAGGATCTCAAAGCACGTTAGAAGCACTGTAATTAAACTTCCCATCTCTCCATGTAGCATAAAAGATTTTTAATTCCTTTTAACAAGAGAAGAGAGAAAGAAAGAAGGTGAGCAGGAGATAAACCAGTGTTTGCTCATTGAATGCATAACAAGAAGAAAAATATGCACAGTTGAATAATTGTTTTTATTTTAACTGTTCATAAGGAGCAATCTTTCTCCTTCCCACCATAATTATGGGGTAGACACCCACCAAAGTATGAAAAGCTGTAGAGTTCAGGATCACCTATAGCATGGCAAGTTAATTCCATAAATGCTTCCTTCCCCACATCTTCCAGCACTATACAGAAGGTCTTAAATTCTCTTTTCATCCACTGTTGTCTCCTGATTTAGTGCTTCAATTTACTTTCCTTGACATACATACACTCTCTCAAGTGTGTGTTGATTACTTTTTTGTTATGATTGTGTGAACCAATCTCAGCAGAGAGAGGAGAAAAAAAGAGCGAGAGGCAAGATGTGTTGTATCAATTGAAGAGTAAGGAATTTAATGTGAGATACTCTTCATACCAGGCAAAATGTAATCAGTGAACTAGATGAAAAGAATTTGAGAAATGACAGCACTTCATATGGTTATAAAATTACTTGAAATTAAAGCATGAACTGAAATTATTGTGTTGTCTTAAAGAACAGTTTGTCCTTTCCTCTCCACTATTATCTCAATAGTCTACTAGAAATTTGCTCATCAGGGAACATTTTCATGTCAGAACACTGTATTTTCAGTCGATTGGTTGGTTCTTTACCAGGGCAGAGGGCTAGCTGCGTTTCAGGCTGGAAGAGACATCTTCAGCCAAAAGA
Organism: Falco punctatus; assembly: GCF_963210335.1. NCBI lineage: Eukaryota > Metazoa > Chordata > Aves > Falconiformes > Falconidae > Falco > Falco punctatus. Next base: position 5,502,846 of record NC_137587.1, read on the forward strand.
AGCGTCTCTCCATTTATGCTAGGGAAGACAGAAATGACAAGGTCTCTCTTTGTGTGCCACAAGTTCAATGATTGTCAGCAGGGTCAGGAAGTATTATCTCTCACCAAGCAGCACACACAGAAGTACAGCTGAAAATTATCCTACTGTCTTTCAAGAGGAGTTTGTGGATACTATTTCTTTTTTTACCTCTTCTCCTAAAACATACTAAGTCCTATGTGACTGGTTCTGGTGGTTTGCATTCTTCTACACGTGTGTGTGTATGTGTGCATCTGTATTAGCCATTTAATCTGCAAGACCCAAGGAGAGGAACTGGTACCTGTGCTATAAGTTTGTACGACAATGGGCACAAGAGGAAGTCAGTGGAGTTCTCCTACTCCTATAGAGCAAAAAAACATTATTTTGAACTAATGAGAACAACTGTCTAAAATTATCTTAATTCACTTCAACATCTTAAAACTTCCTCAGAAACATGATTATCTGTAGCTGTTGTACACTGGCCCTTATCTTTGATGCAATACCAATCTTATCCCTCATCAATAACAGAAGGTTCTCAACACCTTAAAAAGAAACAGCTCTCCTGGGCACATGACTCTTCTTAGGCAATATATTGTGATTGTCTTTTCTGTGAAATGACCCAGAAAATCTAAAAGTTACCAACATATTGTATGTTCTATAACTGCCTCGTCATTATCTCCAGAACTGCCCCCCCCCCCCCCCTATTCTGAGACAGCAGGTATATTAAATATTTAGGAACTGTTGGTTGGGTTTTTCTTCTATTCTGATTGGTATCAATACATTTTGTAGGTGATGATTACATAAAAGGAATTTATTCAGGTAACATCAGCAGCAGTAGCTGTGACTCATTAGGGATGGGCAGTGGCCTGGAACTCCCTCCCAGCTCTCCTGCAATGAAGGGAGCTAGGAGCTGGTCCAGCTTCTATTTCAGAGCACTTCCATGAAGTTCACACAACATTGCTGACACACACCAACAGCTTCTGATTGCTCTTTTTCACTTGTTCCCTTTTGCAGCTGGATTATCCAACACTTAATCTGAAACATGATCCCCTCAGAACCTATCAAGGCGAACTGCTACATAGAGACATTTAGATGACATCAGGGCACAAGGACATATATGTATTTAAATTCAACAGGGTTCCATTTTTAGTACATGAAAGTCATGGGATTTACGGTGCAATTCTTTTCAAGGATTGTATTTCATTTATGTAAAAATAAGCATTGTTTAGTATACGTTCTCTCTATTACTGCTTTTGGGGCACAACCATTAGAGTGAGTCACGACTGCATTTTTATAATTCATCTATGACGTGAAATAGATGGACTTGCAATGACCACTGAAAGACTGAGTGCCGTAACCAGCTTCACAACAGCTCCTGCAGGTCTCAGGGCATCTGAATGCACAGACCTGCTGGTTATGGTTTCTTCTGCATTGAAGTCAATACAGTACATCCTCTGCAAAGGCTGAGAGACAAACAGCAGCTTTTACTCATTGAGCAAAAGAACAGGATCAGCTTTGTGAATGCCCATTTCTCCTCAGAAAATGTTTCCCTCCAAATCTGTTTAATAATTCCAGAGCTTGCTCCTCCTCTCACTGCTGTCGGGATAAGCCATGAGTCACCAGTTAAATCTGTAGGGCTATAGCAGAACCAGAATGGTTCCCCAGCTCCTCCTTCAGTTCTCATGTTGATAGGTTTGTCACTGGTGTGTGCAACTACCAAGTTCAACGAATTTGCTCCCCATTTCCATTCCCGTAACTGAGATCCCCATCTTGCCTTTGGGGTGATGTGTCAAAATATAACTAAAACAACATATCTCCCCTAGCTCACAGAGATATCCTTGTGGGTAGGCAAGATGAAGTTGCTGTACTGCAAAGCTATTTTGTTTCTGTGTCTCTTTTTTTCTTTTCTCTCTCTCTCTTTTTTTTTTTTTTTTTTTTTTTTTTTTTTTGGGGGGGGTGGGGTGGGGGTGGGCGGGGGCAGGGTGGATTCCTCATTTGTAACCCAGTCATCTGCTCTACACCCTGGCATTTTCTCTGCAAATATAGACAAAACCTAGCATGTCAGTAATAGAGAAATGCTCATTTGCATGAAGAATGACAGCTTTATCAAGTTCTTAAAAGCCCTATCTGATCCATTCAAGTACAGTCTCTGCATCTGAAGTAGCATCCAGCTGCCTGGAGAAAGGCAGGCCTGAAACTGTCAAATCACTTACTGCAGTAAAAATAGGTGAAGAAGAAAACTAAATACAGTTGCTTACTAAATATAGCTGAGTCTAAATGCAGCTGGGATGTGGATGAAGGACAAAAGTGTATAAAGGAATGGGAGCAACTCTATCACCTCCCATTGAGAATGCAATTAACAGAGAGTTGTGGCACAAAACCTAAAAACCCCACAGATGGTTTTAACTTGCCTCCAGTGTGACACAACCTGAAAAAAATCCCTTCTGTCTGGATTCTACATTACTGCTTTTGTTCTTTAAATAGATCGATCTCCGTTCTGAACATAATTACATATAGAAACAACAACTAAGATGATGCTGAAAGCTCAAGGTTATTTTATTTGTTGGGGGAGTTTTACTCTAAGTTGGACAACAGTAGACAGCTTTACACCTTTCTGTGCCTCACATTCCTTCAAGATGCAAATACTGAGACATATATATGTTCCAGCTCTGCTATATTCATAAATAACCTGAATGTAGGAGATCCTTGATCTGACAGAGGTCACTACACAATCTTACTTTGGTTAACGTTGAATTTCAAGATTATAGATAGAGTGCTGTGAAAAGTACATGTGGGTTTTGTAACATATAGAAAATGCGCAAGCAGGATGTTCACAAATGAGCTGTTGTTTTCTCCCCCAGTTTGCTGTTAGCAGTAGTGAATACAGGACTGCTCAAGCTCTAGGTCAGACTCTGCAGATAGACTAATTTCACAAAAAATATCAAAGCTGTGTTATTTTGTACTTACTAAAAATGTAAACAAAGCAAAACCATAGGACACAGAAATCTCACTTACATTTTTCAGAAGATGTTATTTACCTAAATTACTTTTGGCTTTTTTAAAGGTCACTCTGCTAGGTTTATAAAAAAGTTATTATTTCAGGAAACAATAGTTTCCATAGGTCCGTATTCTGCTGCATTCTTTTTGCCCCCTATAGCATAGTAAGAGGCAGAAGGAAGAACAAATATTTTCTGAAACTAAGTGAAACAAGCAGTAGTAAGTTGACCTCTCCGGCAGGCTACAGATCAAAATGTAGAATTTGTGTGTTACCGAATGAGTACGAACAGAAATGCAGGTGACTAATTTAATTGTGTAAACTCAGTGGAATAGGTAATAGAGAACCAAAAGCATAAAAGCAAAGAGATACATACGTGGAACATACATATACATCTGTGCATGTATGGAAAGAAACATGTCAACATGCGCAAGTATATATGTATGTCTGTGTATTCATAAAGAAAGAGCAAGAGAAAGGGAAGAAGTGATGTATGTCCCACGACACATGAAACCCTAACTGGTTGGCTGTGAGTCATACAGCCAGTACTGGCAGCAGAGAGTCAGGTAGGCTCCTGCAGCAGAAAGATGTCTATTTTATGTTCTGTGCAGGATTTGGTTCGGAAGAGCTGTGGCATGCTGGGCAGTAGCAAGCAGAGACTCTGGACCACCCCCTGGAATTTCACTCAGATGCCCTTACCCTGATTTCTTGTTAAGCCTTGCAGATCATACCAGGAAAAGGGGGAAAAGATGAGACTGGAAAACAGGGAAAGCTAGTGATTTTCTGTGTTACATGCTTGTTTTCCACATAGGAATGAGTATTTCAATTGAGTGAGAAACAGACCTTTGTAGTCTATCAAAAGAAATGCAGTATGTCGTTATTGATGCAGAAGACCTGTCACCTCTTGGGGGAGTTATCCGTAACATTATTTGTGGACATAGTTCAATCAATAAATACATGAATGGTTACAGTCTTGTTAGTCATGTTATACTGCTACACAGTGTTCTCCCAGACAGTCCTTCTACCTCTGCAGGCCATGATAGATTGGTCTGTCACCTTTCCTAGTCCGCATTGCAGCGATCTTACCTCCTACCTTCATCCTTCCTCTCCGCCCCCCTCCACCTGCCCCCAGCCATTTCTATTTGGCTTTCATGGAAGTCATTCATTGTATCAGCAGCTCCCCTTTAATCAGAGCACTGCTTCCATGTGACCTAGCTGCTTAAATGACTGAGGGTCCATTAAGTGAATTATTTCAAGCTCTTGCCCCTTTCACAAGCCTGCCCCTAAAGCAACACAGAAAGTAATAAATTTGAAGTGCCTCTCAGTATGGTGAGGGAAGTAGACTGCACTTTATAACTAGCAATTAGCCTTAGGGCTTCAGGTATTTTTCTTTTCTCACCACAAATAAACTTGCTTACTTTGGAGAAAAAAAAATTAAAAAATAAAAATCACAGGTCTTGTCCAGAGTTCAGTGCCTGGCACTATTAGCTTGTCTTCATATTCTATCTCCTGGCTCATAGCATCTTAATATATGGTGATATTCTGTAACATTTTCTATTGACTCCGTGATCAGACGTTCTGGGAAGTTATGATCCAGCAAGAACAAATATCAGCCAGATTCAATGCCATTGCCACAGACCTGCTGGCTCCTTCTACCTGATGAGCTTCACATCACTTCCGAAACGCAGGGGAGCATAGGACAAAGATACACAAGGTGCAATTTGAGAACCAAATTACTCTACAATCTTAATAAATAAGAGGATTTGTGTGTTGCGGCTATGCAGCATAGTGACGACAGTCATAACACCACCCAGAAGTACGTGGAAGAAAATCCTTTTGAGCTGTATCATGTCATACAGTTAAGCAGTTTGGTCTCAAGCAGTAGAATGCAGAAAGGATCACAGACCAGTTTCTTGTCGATTTAGTATAGCATGCTGTGTGCAAAATTTAGGTTACTTTACTGGCTTCTTTCTCAGCATTCTAATTTGTCACATTTTTTTTTCCTTTTTACAAGAATTTATTTTGTAATTTTCATTATCCATCTCACCAAGCTTCTATCAGCCTTCTTCCTTCCCCTTGCCCAACCTTTTTTCTTTCTTTTTTCTTCTCTGGGACTATGCAGATGGGAGGAAATCTTTTCTCTCTCCTTTGGCTACATCTTGTAGTACTTTGTTCTTCTCTGTTTCTTTTTCTAGCTCAATTCATATGCTTTTGTGATACACCTTTTGTCAGCCTCACACGTACTGTTGCTATTGCTTGTTCCTGATCATCTTTTTATATGTCATCAAGTACACCATGTGCTTTTGGATGAACATCTGCAGTTACTAGACAGTTTCTCATCTGAAAATGCAGGGTGTTACCAGCACTGATACAATTAAACTGAGAGTTATGTTTATGGACTGTGATTAGGTCTTTTTCCAGAGACAGAGAGTATAAGGACAAGAGGAACCATGGCCTTGTACATTTTTCTGAAAGGACAGGTGAGGGTTTCTTAGCAATGCTCAGCCTAGTGTAGACCAGGCATAATATGCTACAGCCTTTTAATTTTGTTGTCATCAGAGCAGAAGCTCTCCATATAAACGAGCCAGAGAGGAGCTTGATTTGGCATCATGGTTAATATTTTGTTACTCGAGAAAGGTGAATAGAAATGTGACCGTTAATTTAGGGGGCATTCTTCCCTGTTGCCAGTGTTTTACTTCAAGAAATATTGCTCAGTCTCAAATAAAATTGTTGTTAAGGAATATACAAATGCTTCTCTCTACTCACACTGAAAGTCAGTAGCCATGGTGACTTATATTTATAAATGGGACTACTATTTATTGGCAGACTGTGATTTTACTGTTTTCCTTTACCACTGAGTGGGTAGTGGGATTTAGTAATTGGTAAATGCCTCTTAGTTGAGAGTTGTAGATTGTTTTAAACAAAATAAAGATAGAAATATGTAGCAGTCTGCAAAGACCAGTCCAAAAGTGCTCAGCACCAAATTAATTTCAGGTTTCAGAGGCAGTGTTCTCCCACTGAAAAAAATTAGCACATCAGCTGTGGTACAACTGAAAGAGATGAGCAGAGCAAAACATATGCAAAAATGTTGGAGGCTGGAGCTGCTGTTCACCAACAACACAGGAGAATTCAAGGAGATCAGTGCTGCCATTATGACTTGCAGTACATGCGAGAATAGTTCCTATTAATTGTGTATGTAGGTATATACCTGAAACATGTGAATCACTGCTTTGACTGCCTCAAGTAACTATGCACAATGACAAAGTTCTTGCATTTGTATGACAGTGAAGCCCATGGACATCATGTAGTTTTTTTCTCTCTGAAAATTTAACAACTGAAAAGAATCACGACAGTGGTAACTCTGGGGCGACTTTTCAGAAAAGTGTTGTACAATCTTTTGTGAGCTGTCACTTAAAATATTGCTGAACCAGCTTCCCTATCTTCTGCCATACCAGGGGTTCATTTAAACTGGGGAAATTCTTAATGAATACCTGCTGCATATGTCACAACAACCATCGATTTCATCCTAGATTGCATCCCTCAAAAATACCAGACAAGGCTGAGCAATTAGGGAGCCTTCGGCTGTGTGACGAAGGAATTGTGCTGGGAGGAAAGAGGCAACGGAGGGCTCAAAGAATTGCACTGAAGGGATGATTCACTTTGGTTTTGAGTTGTTATTTGCCATCCCTCTTTGAGGCTAGCAGTGACAGCAGGGCACACAAGTAGTTGTTCGGCAATGTTATGTTATATTTTTAAGTTACATTGATCAGCCGGACAGCTGATCTGCAGCAAACTTTTCTATGTTCTCCCTAGTTGACAGTATTTATGATTTAACCTGATCCAGCCCACGGGTCTGCAGAAAGTTTTCTTTCATTGCTCTCTGGATGGAAGTTCTACTTTTCTGATGCTTTCAGCCCTGAGAGAGTTCCCAGGTGGCTTTAAAGCTTTTACATCTCCCTGTCATTAATTGTAATTGATTAGCTTTCTTCTTCTGACACATTCCTGATCGGCTCCAGCACATCTTTCTTTCTCTCGTGCAAAGACTTTTTCCCCCCCTTATCTCTGTTAGAAATCACAAGTGGCAGGTGTGGGAGTAAAGAGTTCCCTCAATGAATTCTCAAGCTTTTTCTATTACTACCTGAAGTTCCTGGCCTTTCAGAAAGCTCTGCTTTCTATGCCTGTCTTTTCATCTCCTTTTTTTCACCAATCTGCTCCTTAGGACCCCAATATGGTTCTATTATTTGCACTAGAATTGATAAACACTTCTAGTATTTGTCATCACCTTCTCCCAGCCCTCTCTTCACTATCTCCCTTTGCTTTCTGCACTCACAGTGTTCACAAGCCTGCCCTGTTTCAGGGCAATGGTTCGGTAATATTGCAGTCACCCAAGGTATCATCAAAAACTCAGCCTTGTAGTTTTCACTTCATGTTTAAGTGGACATTTCTGTGTTCTACTACTGAAAAATCCAGTTTCTAAATATCGTAATGATAAAGGACCTGGCTTCTACTCAAATTGGAGTCATTACTTTTTGCCTACTCAAAATTACTCATTTGAATTCCCAGCGGATAAAGCAAATCCCCATCCCTTGTTCTGAACAGTGGGCTTAGCAATCCACCTATATAAAACAGCTACTCACTTAGAACACTACTGAAAATCTGGAACACTTTATTGCTGCTGTATTTGCCTCAGTAATGGCTAATTTCAGAACCAGCAGAGACCATAATTCATAGGGAAATGAACTGTTGCTCATAGTCTGCACACTAAAAACCAGTTACCTCGCAATTGTCTCCCCTCTGCTGCTTTTATTCAGGAAAGCGTCCCAGTGGGGCTGCACACAAAAGAAGTGTTCCTCAGGTACAGAAGGGAGACCAGAGTCAGACCTTTCATTAGGCAATAAAGTGGATATACCTGGTATAATTTCTCAAGATGAGGAGTTCTAGACAGATGTCAATAGTAAAAATAATAACACTGTTGACAATCTAGCTGTTCGTGCTAGCGATATGCTCAAGTAGTGAATGCAAATTAATACCAGCATTTGAATTAACAATGACAAAGTCACAAAGGAGATTTCCTTGTTCTATGCTTCTTTTAATTTTAAATGCCATTGAAGAGATGCAGAAAGGGCTTTGTTAGAGGAGAAAAAGCTTAAAGCGTACAAAGCAGGTACGAAGAGCTGTGATCGTCATAGGATTTTTTGTTTGTTAGCTCTAAAGTTACTCAAGCAAAACACTGGAGTCAAAGACAGTTTTGCCTTGTGACTGCACTTCAGGGTCCCAAGCCTGCTTAGATCCCCAGCACGCTGCGTACACAGGACATTCTCTGAGAGCTCTCACTGACTGTGCCTTGCTCTATGGCAAGCCTTTCATCATTCATAGAGTTGTCCTGATTAAGCATCTTGCCTAAGTTAGAATAACAGATCCTAGATTTTTAACCCCAGAAACCCACGTGAGCAGTGTGAGTCTGAGGAAGCTAGACACCAGATAGCCCCAAAGGCCAGAACTTCCTTGCTCTTACCAGGAGGCTGCTGGACCAAATACATTCAGGCAATGCTAACATATGCAGAACGAATTGTATTCATGGATAATTTTGCTTGTTATGAGTGTTACAAACAACTAAGCTTAGCTACAAGAAAATTGCTTTTTGAGAGTTAAAGGACAGCAAAGGTAGATACTATTCACAAACATCAGATGGTCATATTGGGAAAAGCCCCTCACTTGAGTGTGTTTCTGATTCATGCCAGATCCTTGCTCTCTAAACTGTAATGGAAATTAAGATCTTAATGTCTACTGTCACTCTGCATATGTTTTCTCTCATCTGATGTACTTTTTAATAAGATATCCTCAGCCTTGTCCCTTTTGAAAGAAGGAGGGGAATATCCTCCCCCCCCTCCCCCCCCCGGACCTTTATCTTTGTTAACACGACCTTACATTGTGCCCCTGAATAACGTAAGATTTGTTTTGTTGTGCCCTGCAGGGCTCCTGTGTCCCCAGAATCCTAGGGCAATGGCAGTGCCGAGCTGGCACACTATAGCAGAAATGTCATTTTTTAATTATGTGGTTCTGAGGGGAATCTATTATCTACTGCTGAGATGCTGAAATCAGACGATTTATCTCCAAGGCAGCTCTGACTACAATCTAGAATATATATCTCTTGTCACTGCAGGAAACAGAACGAAAGGATGTTTTTATTTCTGGTGCCTTATGTTTATAAATTTATTCTTTTAAGCTTTGCAAGCAGATTGGGGGGGGTATGGTGCTGAGGGGCAGGGCAGAGAGGAGTCACATAGTCATGCTTCTCCAGGTTCCCTTAATCTCTCTAGTAGATTGCCCAAGGTCAGAAGGGATCTAGCTGCCCTTCAGTCAGACGCATCCTCAAGAGCTCATGTGCCAACAGTAACTAGCTCAGGTATTAGTCATTACTCTGAGGTTTCCAGGCATCTAAGTGCTGAAAGCACAAGTGAACAGCATCGACAAATTGGCCAGGCAACCCGTTTACCTTAATTAACATAAAATACTAACCTCTGCTTGACATTTCAGGCTAGATGCGTACAACAACTTGAAAGCATCTTTATTTCTTACAGAGTAGGTATTTTCATTTAAATGTAAACGAATGTACCTACCAGCTTATTCACAATGACTCTGAATTATTTCTCTTTCCTCCCTAAGGTATCAAAGCAAATGAAAGAGTTTAGTACATGTTCTTTTTTTTACCTGCAAAATTCATTACACAAGTCACTCCACGAAGCAGGATCAGAGCTGCCAGCCATTCATATCTATCAACAAACGGGTACATTCCAACTGTTTTTAAAACAGTCTCGCTCAGGCATATTTTAAATTAATATGTGTTTTCTGTATCTTATAAAACTTCACAAAAAAGTTGCAGGGAAGGACAGAGGGAAAGAAATATCAGACTATCCTGTCAAAACTTTAATTCTTGCATTGCCCTCTAGTGCACACATGACAACATGACACCTTTTTTTTTTTTTTTTTTTGGTTGTGGTTTTTTTAAAACTTGTCATGCTGTAAATTACTAAAATGAAACCTTTAATGTCATTTGATGGTTTGCTGCATCTAATTTTTACAGAAACATTACAAACAGTTTGTTTGAAATACATGACTAAATTCTTGCCTTCCCCAATCCCTTCTGGCAAATCTAGGAAATATCAGTTTGCTTTGTGTTGGCAGAAATGCAGGCCACGTCATTTCAAAGCAAAATAAGTATCATTCAGAACAATCCAGACCCAAAACCATCAGTCCTTCAAAACCACCTGAAGTATGTCACGTATAAGTTAAAGACTGCCTAAATTCTTTGCTGTATGAGGACAATGAAAAGTCTTCAGGAGTACGTCATTCATCTGCATACACTTACTTCTAAAAGTCAGCTGCTTCCCCCACATACAGAAAAAAAACAGCGTACAGGAGAATGCAGGGACATGTAGAATAGTTGAAGTGGGCATGAAATTTACATATCAAGATGAAAGCTACTGTAAAACATTGTAGAGACAAGCATCTGAGAGGCTACGGATTTGAACAAGGCCCTTGTTATTAAATGCTTCGCTGTAAGAATCCCTAAGTTTTTGGCCAGCCATTTGCTGCTTTATAAATAAACCTAGGGACATACTCATTACATTTAGTGGAAGTAAATTAAGTATGAATTTCCTCTGGCATCACATAAATTTACACAGAAAAAGCAGCTCTATTTGTAGTAACAGTCTCAGTAAAAGGAAACATTTTGCAAAATAGTTAAGGGGGAAAAAACCCACAAACTAGCCACCCATATGAGGAATATTTTAGAAATGTATTTGAACTTTGTACCTGCAAAATATGCTACTGTTACATACTGTACTACAGTATAAACAATGTTTTTGCATTTGAGAGGTCTGATGATCTTATACCACCCCCTCAATGATCTTATATCACCACCTCTTCTCCTTTGTCCTTAAAAACATAACATTTGTAGTTTTTATGTTCTGGTCCACAAGATACCATTAAGTAATTTGTCAGCCGTCTACAAAGAACGCGGGGTGAAATTACAGCAGCTCCCTTTGTCAGGATTTCATGGCTTTTGCTTTCAAAGCCAAAGTTACACAATAAAAGCTATAAGATCTGTCATCATTTTTTCAGATGAGGAGCTGCAGCTTACACTCTTGAATAAGCAAGGCAGTCTTGTGCTCGAGCAGCTATGCTGTTCTGCCATGCAGCTCTACAATGCACGTGAGTACATACAGGAGCTGGCGTTGCATCCGTACAAGCAAGAACACTTGCAGGAGATCAAGAGCCTGGGTAGAATCAAGATTTGAATAGCAGAGGTAAAGAATGGGATGCTATGAAGATACATGGCTCTAACTCTATTGCATAAGTGGGGAAGCATGCATGTAAGCAGTTTTGCTACTACCAAAGTAGAGAAAAAAATTATATGCCATTTTAATAATTCCAAACTATATTCTTGCAGTACTGCACAACACTCTGCAATACTGACAATCTTACTTCTATATCTGTGCAATACTCTTTATTAAAGACAACTTCTGGATAATGTTTGACAAGTGATTTTGTTCTTACTTTTCCATGTAAACCAGTGATCCAGATGTCCCTGGGTTTACCTCAGTCTTTGGTATGAAGCTGTCCCTGGAGAAATAGCAGTTTCTACCTTACCAGTTTTATCTGTCAAGATCCTGATGTACTTGTTCCTAATGCTCTGAGAGTCTTTTCTGGACTCCATATGCAAATAATTTAAAAACAATGATAGCAAGAGTAGCACAGTAATAGTTCATAATAATCATACAATAGTAATAGTTCATTTTTAATTTAGACCTTGAAAATATGCTAGCATACAGCTGTTAGTGGTTCATAGAAAATAATGGAGGTTTTGATCCTTTCTTGTTTATAGCTCTGGAGCAACCCTAGCAAGAATCCAGAACAGAAAAAAAGTCAGATTATCCTGCCTGCCAGGCACAGCCCTTGAAACATTGCTGCCTAGCCTATGGTTTTCATTCCACAAAACTTTTCACGAATCACCTGAAAGCACAAAATTGTCATCAAGCCAACATGGGACAGGCAAGGCCTTTTCTTTTTATATAAAAAAAACCCCAAATGACTGACCTGTGAACAATCTTTCTGTTTGGCTATCACAGAATGACTGCCTCAGGTTGACAGATAAATAACTTGTTTTAAAATCCCACATTCTTTGTGCTTGCAAACTCACACTCACAAAACCAGACTCTAATCAGACTAGATTGCCACCAGACATGTGCCCCACATTTTTCATTGTCATTCTTAAGCCTGCCTCTCATCTCAGGAAAGAGAGGGAAAGATGGAGAGGCACTGTGGTTAGAAAACGGGCATAACCATAGAGCTGCTCTTTGTGTGAAAGGGATGCTTACTTTCATATCCCATTTATGTGGTTTCACTTCATATTTCTGTGCGACATACCAGTAGCAGAAAAGATGTCACTGATTCAAGATCTAGCTGCTGTTCTCATTATCTTGTGCAGCAATTTTTCCTCTCTGCTAGAAAGGCCAGTACATTGCACCATCACTGGAGAAAATCTGGTCTTTATCTTTTTTCTGGATAATTACAGAACCTCAGTCTTCCTAATGCAGACCATCCACACCTTGAAGCTCTACTAAATTCCCACACCTTGTAGCTCTACTAAATTCCTTTAAAACAGAAAGAGCTTATATCTTTGAAGTGCAAACTCAGCACAGCTAGGAAAACCGATGAAAAGTTCTTTAAGCAGCTGATTAATATACAAAATGTCATAGCTCAATGATCTGAAGTCAAGACATTTTTGTCTTCAGAACATCCTGAATGTTTTGAGGTCTTAACGTGACTGTAAATATATTCACATCTAAGGTCTCACAAAGTTCTTGTGGATTTTGGTTACTTTTCCTTGTATACTTTCGTATACTTTTCTCCCCTTTTTGGTTTAGGGTTTGGGTTTCTTTTGTGTGTGTGTGTAATCTACTACTATCGTATTTTTCGTCCACTGCTCTTCAAAATTTAAGGTTTCTTTCCTATCCATCCCAAACTGGAGCAAAGAATTTTAATACTGGGGTTTTTTTCTGTGAATCAAAAAGCCAACATTAATCATTCAAACAGATTAAGGGAAACTTTGCCTGTTTAATTCAAGCACTTAATTGTTACTCCTACCCACATTAGACTTCTCACCAGCCCATCCAGAAAAGAAAAGTACTTTCAGTGGTAAGCCAGATCATCCTCTGCTGAAGTGATTTTAAGGGGAGCATCAAGTTCCCTTAGCTACTCCTTAATTTCTTTCCCTATTAACATTTTCTCTCCCTGTTGAATTTCAGCCTGGGATATTCATAGACTCTAACTTAGATGTGAAACCTTTATCTGTGAGAAGTTCAGAGGCTATAACTTTATGACCTGTCATTTTTTTTTCCCCTAAAATCTTTACTCTTAAATTTTCCTACCATGGAAGTAAAATGTTGGCCTAACAATCAAGATAATGAAAATAATAATAAAATATATTTTTTTTTTTTTAGAATAATTGTGTTTCCCCTCTAAAACATCATTTTCCCTCCATCAGTGTTCCCACTGATGCTTTGGGTTTTATATATTTATTTATTATTTTTACTTTGAGAAATAAACTCTTGGCAAACTATTTTTGCTGATGTGCCTTTCACCAGTGTCAAAGTGTACTTCCTATAGCACATTCTGGGAAAGTAGCTTAAATATGGTTTTCATTATTCTTTTCTTTTAAACCACTGAACTTAGTTTGAAAACTAAGTCTATAGGAAAGATCAGTGGCTAAAGGACTAAAACCATTCACCCATTCCTACCGCTCCGCCATCAGAAATAAACACGCTGACCTTTAGCTAAGGATATGAAATAAAAACTTTGTGGTCTTTATCAGTTTAGAATATATAACCAACAGTTATCTGTAAGCACCTGTCACACCTCAGCCCCTTTCCTACAAGGACCCTACAACAAAGAATTTCTTCCAGCTCTGGGAAAGCTCTCAAATTAAATGTCACTGCTCCACCTGATGATGCCGATCAGCAGTCGTGATTCATGGATCACATTAAGACCACCAAATTTTTCAGAAATGTTACTTTAAAAGTAGCAAAAATACTGAAAAGGAAGGCACGATGCTTTTCATTTATGTCTGCATCAGTGTGTACGATCATTAAGGGATGCTCTGATGAAGTGATGTCATTTGGTTGCCCATTCCGAGACCATAAGCCCACATCAGATGATTCTCATGCAAAGCAGGACTAGAGTTAGCCCTTGAACTATGTGCAATGTGATGTCATATGGCAGCTATTAATGTGTCACTGCATGTAATGCTGCTTGGGAAGTTTAATCCTCCCAGTAAACCCAGAAATGCACCAATCATCCCCACCTTGATAAATTTCACCCTAAAATTTCCCTAACTGGCTCTACTCAGAAATTATTCAGACAGCAGGTACCTCTAGGTACTAATAGATTTATGAGAGAATGAAAAGATTTACATCACTAATGCAATGTGAGCAACTAGAAGAAGGAAAAGAACCCTACCAAAAAACCTCAACAAACAGAACGAATGTGATATAATTTGTCCATGGCTCAGTGCTCTGCCTCTTCTTCACTAATGCTGCTCTGTACCAAATGTGCAGTCAAGTCAGTAGTAAATGGCACAGCAGAGAGAAGGAAAATGTAAACTGAAAGCTTTACTGCAGTGATTGATTCTAGCTTTGCTAACCGAAATCAAAAGGGCTTGGTATGAGATTGACTTTAGGCTAGGATTTCCTTTTTATCCTGCTAAATAAATACCCATCTTGCAATGCATCAAAGATCCTTGAAATGCTCAGTTGAACTCATGTTACAAAATAAGTTCCTGGTGAGATCAGGCTTGACAAAAGCTAATGAAAAGATAAAGACGGTGAGAAATGTAGATACAGTGCACAGCAGGTCATACAACAAAAAAAAGTAGATGGTACAGACATCAGATTTTGCTTTTATCTTCTAAGTGTTGATATCTGATTCTAAGATAGCGAGGAGAAAGGCTAGCCATACATGAATTATTATTCCCAAAAAAGGGCTGCTTGTTGTGTTTACAGTGAGAGTTAGGTCCTCACAAACATCGGGATGAGCCATATGGCATTGTACTAGCTGAAAATCCGATCCTAATCTAACCCTAGGTGTTTATGCATCAGACTCCATGGATATAAAGGAAGATATATTAAAAAAAGAAAAAAAAAACAAAAAAAAACCACCACCAAAAAACCCAAAATCCCCCAAAACAACACAACAAACCAACCAAACCAAAACACACACAAATACAAAATCTCAGAAACAAACACATATCAGTCAAGGTCTGTGAAGTTGTTCATGATTTGCACTAGAGCAAGGAAGAGAGGAAATTGTCACATAGCCTCTGATTACCATGTACTTTTTCTTCCATGTATGACTCCAGTCCCAATTTTACTCCTAGTCTTGGACAAACTCACCTTCTCAAGTGAGCTATTTCATCTGTCAAACTCCTACACACTGTCAGTGACATCTAATTATTCCAATCTTGCAAGGATGATGGCAAAACAAAAGAGAGCATGGGTCATGCAGAAAAGGATTTAATTGAGTTTGAGATCTTCTTTCATTCTATTTCTGTCAGTCTAAGAACCTGACAATTACACACTCATTAGTCTATAGAGGATCATAGAGGTAGCATATAGTCCTGACAGCATGCCCCTGACAGGTCAGAATTTGAGAGTGGAATGTTGTATTACCTTCTTGACGCTAAAAGAGATCAACGTTTTCTTTTTTCTTTTTTCCCTCTTTTTTCCTTTTTTTTTCTTTTTCTTTTCTCTCCCTGAGCTGTTTTCATACATAAGCAAGGCAGAGAATATTTCAAAGATTACATCATGGGGAGAAAACTCTGGTCCAGTTGCCTTAAGAAGCCAAGTTCCTCAGGTTCCCTAGAAAGTTAAAAATCATGTCAGGGTTACCGTTCACCTCTACAGGGCACAGCAGAAACTGGCATACGTTGTAGAAAAAACTGAAGACTTCCTACCTGAGATAGCACAAGAAAACAGATCCTGATAAAATAATAAGCACCTATATGTATTTATTTACCCAAGCTCTTCCTCTAGACAATTTCTAAAACAACTTCCAAGTGACATAAAAATAAATATGAATGCATTTTATGAGCACATTAGTACGAAAATTAAGCTTAAATGTTTCCTCCACTCCACAGAGAGGCAAGGGCTTCTCTCCACTGGGAGGAAATTGCTGCAGAAGGTTGTTTTGCAAATGACAACACAAACCCCAGGTGTCTAATGCCTTCCCAGCTTCAGCCTTCACTAAGATTATCAACAGCAATGAAACTGTTAACGTAACTGAAGGTAGACACAAATAGTTAGAAACTGAGGTTAAAATAGAGGCAACATTGTTCTAACTCATGGTAACTATGCTCCTGTATGCTATTAATTGCTTAAAAGTATTTAGTATGATTCCTAGCCATAGCACCTACATTTAAAAATATTGGAAATTAGGAGCTTAAGTAGTATAGACCAGTTGGCTTTTCGGAATACCGGAACAAATACATGAGATTATTTCTAGTAAGTTAATAAAGATAGGAAATTAATAACAGTTGTGTGAATTTGTCGGGAATACATTGTGGCAATCAAAATCCTTTACATAATGTCTTATCCCATTGTAAATACAAAGGAAAAAATAGTCAGCATACACTTGGGTTTCAGTAATCCTCTGCCATTGCTTCACATAGAACTTCCAAAAGTAGGCTGAGAAAACTGTTTAAATAGAGGTACTGGGTAGATCCCACATGTGCTGGAAAACCACTGTCATGTAGGAGCTTCCATTTATTAAGGAACATCAAACTAGAAGAGGGATCAAATAAAGCCCTCGATATGTCTGCTCTGAGCTTGGTACAACTTAATGTTGTCTTTAAAGACTTGAATGATTGAATAGATTGTCCTATGACTACATTTACAGGCAATGCACAAGTCAAGCGGAAGGTAAGGAACTTGAGAAACAGGCTTTTCATTTCAAATAATCTTGAGAAACTACAGAAGAAAAAAGACTGTATACACTAACCAGAACAAACAGCAAGCTAGTTCTTTAAAAGATCACTGGTAAGAACGTTACCATTATATTCTTCTTCCTTTTTTTTTCTTGAATTACTGCTTTCTTCTCATCCAGAGGAGTTCCTGTCGTTCCAAATCCTATCCTCACAGAAGGTGGGCCAGGCTGTGGGGAGCTGGGGTCCATCCCTGTGGAGGCATCGCTGGGGCTGATCACTTCAAAAACAAGGACATCTGTGATTTACAGCAGACTTTTCCACTTCCTCAGGTGATAAGCGTAGAGGAATTACAGAGGAATGAAGGTGGGTTAATTAACATTGATATTATACAGCTGTGGGCTGGCTTCAGGGGCGGTGGGTTGATTGACATGGTCCATGTGCAGCTGTACCTTGCTCCCACTAAGGAGTTAAATAGCTCTGAGGAGGGTGGGTTGAAGCAGTGTGGTCTTGTCTCTGGAGGAAGAAGAGCACTGGATGAAGAGAGAGGTGGAAGGAGCAGAGGGAGGAGAGAGAATGCCCTGGATGTAGGAGAGACAAGGAGAGGGCCTGGGAGAAATAGAGAGAAGAAGGGGGCACAGATGAGGAGAGGCTGGTTGGAAGAGGAGCCCAGAGAAGGGAGAATCCAGATGCAGCAGAGGCAAGAAGCAGGGTGGACTGGCCTGAAGAGGATGGAGAAACAGCATGGACAGGAGATGAACAGTTGAAACCTTGTGGGGGGTTGGTGGCTGTGCTGGGACAAGGTGTGCTAACTATTTAGTATATGATGGTAAAAGCCTTGCTGCAGCTGAATAGTTTTGCAGTGCTGTGACAACAAGTTGCTGTTATAGTCCCTAATCTTTGTGCTTATTGGTGGTTTCCCAGGATGTCCCTGGATCCTAGGTACCCTGGTGGCACTTCAAAAGGACCAGCAGTGTTTTCCAAGGCTGTTTCCGGTTCCCAGGCTGGCCAGCCTTCCTCTGTTGCTATTTCTCAGCAGACCCTTTCTTCTGTTTGATAACTTTCCCCTTCCAGCCCAGCTGCCATTATGGCTGCTCACAGCCAGAGGCCACTGGGCTGCTTGTGGTCAGTCAGGCCTGGTGGTGCCCTCAGGCCCCTGGCACAGGGGGTAGCTGGGCTGGAGGGAATGTGAGCCAGCCTGGCACAGCTCTTGGAGCACCCCCCTCTCCTTTGCGGGGGTGGGGGGGAGGGAAACACCTGCATGTCAGGTATGAGTCTCCCCATGTGCATCATCTCAGGCAGAAATGTCTCCTGGTCCATGCACAGGCAAAAAGGCTCAGCCGTGCTTGTCCCTGCAGAGGAATTTAATGGTGTGAGCAGCATGGTGCTGCAGAGCACACCATCTTCCTGAGAGGGAAGGGCCAGGACCATTCAGATCCATCCCCTCCTGTGACAGAGCTCCTTGTGAGGAACCACTAGATGCCTCATCCTCTGCTTTTAGCAGATTTTTGTGGTAAAGTAGCCCAGATAATCTTATCTGGCACCCTGTCCAGTTGCATCTTAAAAACCTCCAGCAGCAGGGAGACCAATGGGCTTCTACTTTCCTGGATCCTCTTTGGAGTCCTTCTTTTAAGTGGATAGGGCATATGCCCTTTTCCAGCCACCAGGGATATCCCTGCATGTCCGTGACTTCTCAAAGGTTGTAGAAATAGCATTAGGAACTTGGGAAAGAAATACTGACATGAAAAGGGAAAGCCTAGGAGAGAAAGAGGAGAATCAGCATACAGCAAATAAGAAGGGTGAAGGACCAGCCCATCCCAGGAGCAGTGGAGACCAGCGTTCCCTTGCCTGAAGGATGGCTGCCTGCATGGCAGGGACAGGGCAGGTGTTCACATTGGGGGTTGATGAGCAGAATAATGTTCATATTAATGGAGTGTTAGTCCTAACAATCCACTGTGTAATTAACATGTAAATGGTTGCTCTCCATGCTTACACAGTGTATATTCTTCCCACAGAACCCATCTGTGCACAGATGCTCAGGCAAAAGCCATTCACTAGAGGAAAATTCACAGTTCCAGCCCTGCCCATGTGTCCCTGCATGTCACATGCTGAGATGCTCCTTTAGTGCCATTCCATATAAAAAAAGAAGTTTGGAGGCTTCCAATTATTCTGAGCCAAACTGCAGTACTAATTCAGGGAAAGAACCCCAGACTCATGGCTGAAGCACATCAGGGACAACCTGGACCTACAGAGGTTTGACCTCTCCATTGCAGGGAGATGGCATCAAGGGCAGGTTGTTGGGCAAGCCTAACCCTGCGTTCAGTGGTAGGTTTCTTTTGTCCCTTCCTGCCATTCCTGCCTGGCATCTGCCTCAGATGATCCATGTTGTGCACCTCTCTGCAGTTTGTGGTTCTGGAAAAATCTGTGAGAGAGACTCCAAACACCACCTGTAATCTAGCATGATAGAACAGGCTGACTGCTCTCACCTTCACACAGAGCAAGTTAAAGATGCAGGGATGAGCATCAAACAGTACGTCTCCCACAGCCTGCCTGGGAAATCCATAGGCACAGGTTATGGGATACTACAGGAGCACCATTTTCATACCTGTGCAGGCACTTGCTCAGGTCGATGGTGGCACTCTTACTGTATTTGTCCAGCAGCAAGAGCTACAGCTGCACGCCAACAGAGGCAGACCCTGTACTCGTGGTCACCCTGGTAGGTCACTGCCATTACAGGTCTTGCTCCAGCTCTGTAGCTAAGCCAGATGCAGATTAACCTCGTTAGCATGCGGTACTGCATCCAGCAGCTAGATGATGTTCAGAGGACTTTTCAGGATCATATTTCTATGTCTTTTTCTCCAATGCTTTCCAAGAGTCTATCTGAAGTGCTATTATCTTCTTTTTTTTTTTTTTCCACCCACCGGCCCTTTTCTGCTGCTGGCTCTTTATCCCACCAAATTAATCTCTAAAGTGTCATTGCCTGTTTGTTCTCATTGCTCTTTTCTATAACTGTTTTTTTTTTTTTTTTTCATCTCCAGATGGAGATGCATGCTTCAAATGACTAATGATTTTATTTTCTTCTCACAGACACTTTTTTCCTCCACC
The DNA here is from genome assembly GCF_963210335.1 of Falco punctatus. Classification (NCBI taxonomy): domain Eukaryota; kingdom Metazoa; phylum Chordata; class Aves; order Falconiformes; family Falconidae; genus Falco; species Falco punctatus. Next base: position 5,522,939 of record NC_137587.1, read on the forward strand.
TGAAATATGTAACTGTATGTAAACATCACAGATACCCTACTGTTTCATATTTTGCCTAAAACCGTCTCTCCTTATTTTAAGCCCCTGTTCTTGTATATAAAGTCTTATATGTAACGTTGTAGATACCTCTTTAAACAAGGGTCGTTTCAGTTTTATTTTTAAAACTCTTTGCCAGGGGTACGCATTTGCTAAAAGCTGAAACTATAAAACCTGGCAGATGAATAAATTATTTGGCTGAGAACATGAATAACTGAGTATAGCAGAAGGGGTAAGCAAAGGTATGCTGCAATTCCTTGTACTGGAAGCAAGGGTGAAGGACAGTTAAAGACTGTTGGACTTCAAGACACCAGCTGCCTATTGTTTTATGCCTTTTTTTACCCTTCTTCTGAACTAGGCTTGTCTGTGTCTTTGAATCTTCACTGAATTGCTATAAAAACTCCCACCCTGACAAAAAGGAAATTGCTCAGAACTGTATCATCCGCAGCACAAAAACGTTTTCAAGCTCCATTTGCATATTTCACAGCAACCTATTTATACCACAGATTGCTTCTTACTGTTTAAAATGTGTCCCGAAGAATTTGGGGTTTTTACATGTTTAATAGCAGCTTTGGATTTTTTCACAAGGTGCTTATTTCAAATTAATCTCCACATAGTTCTTGGACAGCAAATCTTTCACCACTGGATAGTTTTGGTTAGTACATAGATGTAGTCACAATTTCTAGAAGTGACTTTTCGTTATTATTTTTCATCAAAATAACAAAAAGTTATTTCTTTTTGTCAATATTCACTTCTTCTTATGTTGTTTATGTAAATGTTCCCTACCAGTTAACTGCCTAGTAATAGTAATGGAAACAAAACATAAAAAAAAAATCCAACCACCATAATTTCTTTTAAGCATCTAAGCAGATATTTATGGAAATATTTTGCAGTAATCCCTAGCCTGTGACAACTGAGTCTATGAAATATGAAAGATGAGTAATTATTTTATTTCTAAATACTAATTTTACCCATCCCCATACTGAACTCAGAATTACTAATTAAATACAAGTATTTTTTTGCTGCCTTGCTACATTTTGTACAAAAGTTTATACTGGTTCAGCAGTTAATCAGAAGAACATGGAAGGTTCAAGGTGAATTATGGAAGTATGATTATTAGAATCCACTTTAAATTGAAGTATGTCTTTACCATTTCGAGGAGAATATTAAATGCTTTATTTACAAGTGTCATGCAGGTACTGTATATGCATCAACTGGCATAAATAATACAGGAGAAAAATCAGAAACAAATCCTTATAAATTTTTTTATTATTGGTTGTATAACTTATTTGTAGAAATTAATGAGATTTGGGGTTTTGTCCTTTTTCTAATTACACTCCAATATTCTGTAGGGAGACATCAGATTCCACTCCTGATTTGACCTCTAGAGAAGAAGTATTTTATAAAAATATAAGTTGTTCAGCTAATTTAATTCCTATCAACTCCCTTTATGAGGGTTTTTTTGCTGATCTTATCTGATCATTAAGAATGGCAGTCTGTTTTTCACTTTGATTTGTATTTATACAGAGATCAGCAGATTTATTATTTTTCAGTTAGAAGAGAGTTTGTTATACAAATGCCTCCACACTGTAAAATGAAAACAAAGTAATACTTGCTATAAGAAGTCAATTCATCTGATTTGCCTCTGTATTCAAAGTCACATGTAGAATTAGGAGGTGTTTTTTTACGATCACTTTGTCCAGAATTATGGGATGGGTAGTCTATTGAATGGAGCAGTATGCACTATGTAGAGCAAACAGCAGACTTCAGTCAAGCCACGTTTACGGAATCAAGAATCATTTTCCTTCTCTGGCTTGCACCCAGTAGGATGAGACCTGATACCAAAATGTCTTGGACTTGCCTTCCCAGCAAGGAAACTAAAGCATACACCTTGGAGAGGCAAAAGATTGTATTATTGTGTACCTTATCTGAATAACTATGGAGCCAGGACCCTAGAACACATAACAGCAAACAGCAGCCAGATAAGGAAGAATTCAGCTTATACAGGATTTACCCCCGTAAGTTGATACTCATGTTCACAATTATTTATTTATTTATAATTAACGCAACATGATTAGACACAATACAGATGTTTCCTTCTTGAGGAAATGAGCTACTTTATCAAGTAAATTACACTTATTTTTACTATACCATGGCAAACACTTTCCCAAGTTTCATAGCCCTAGTCCATAATCACTAGTCCCTCTACCTGAGCCAACCAACCTGTAATTACAAATTCTGTGGCACAAAGCTGATTTATTCTGATTCAGCCCCATAAGAAGTAGGGGTATGTGTATATGGATATTTACATTCTGTCTGTAGTTTATTGTAGCTGTATTGCTTGCTTCATAGGCTTGAAATAGGATTTTTTCTCTCTCAATTAAAACGTGGAGTTTTGAGGAAATATCAGTTTAGCAAATTTTACCCAGGTTCTTATTTTGCTGTGGTTCACAGTTGTATAAAAAGCTGAGACTTTCCCTTGAAATTCTTCCCAGTGGCAAGTTAAATCAGACTTTTAACATCTTCCTTCAATATTGTCATTTCATACTTGAAGAAGCATTCTAACACTATATGATCTATTATTTGCTTTCTTCTCAGCAGAAGAATAATCTCAAAATAAATAAATAAAAAAAATTAAGAAAATACCGGCTATGTTTTCCTATTTGTTCTCTAAATCTTCTTTAAAACTGCAACCAAAAATTCACATATCTTTTTTGGATCAATCTTAAGAGCCAAAGATCAAGTTACTTATCTGCAAAGCTGGATTTAGAACATTTTTGGGGTTTGCTTAATTAGTATCGTGGTCTGGTGGCATTGACATTTTCCTAGTTCCAAGACTGTCCCCTCATCACCCCAACCCCAAGTTTCCACCACAAAATACTCTGTACAGTCAAACATTAAATGCTGTCATTTAAATTAAGGAATCTCTGATCATAGATCCAGAAGCAATTACTGACATATTGAAATATTGGCTAAAGTGAGGACTGTGGTTTTTTTTTAGGAAAGACAGATTTAATATCTGCTGGGCTTCCATTCATACACCTTACAATGATTTGAAGCCTCCAAATCATTGCTGAAGTTCAGTCAGTTTTTCAGATTTACAGCCTAAAGGCACATCTCTTTCACTTTTCATTATTCCATATTACAATAGTAATGGTTTCATCAAGCTGTAGATATACGAAGATATAGAATTTGTCTTATGTGTAGCACAGGGAGAAATGGGAAGCTTGTTTAACAGAAGCAAAAGCTTTGGCCAGCACTACTTCACACAAAAAGGAGCAAATACTGTTCCACACCACACCATGCCACTGTTTTCTCTTCACTGACAATTATATTCTCACCTCATGTGGGGAAACCAGTCTTAATGCACCAGTTAAGTTCATTAATGTTCCCCTCCTTGCTCTACCAAGGTCCCTGCCTCTTGAATTAGTCTCCCAAGGAGGTCTCAATCCTCAGGTGACTACTCAGCTATATAGTTAGAAGAGCTTCAGATACACCTGGATACCAGAGGCAGGATTTAACCCCTTAGCAAGCATTCCTTGACCAAGTTTTTTACATCTTACACAGATCTGGAAACAAAAAAAAATATAAATAACTCTCTCTGCATCACATGTCACTTACCATAAAGACATATTCCACAATAAGAATAAAAAGGAAGAAGAATCATAGTTTTTCTTACCCCAGTTATTACAAACCCCTGGGCTGTTCACAATGGAACCAAAGTCCACTTCTTTTTACTATGCTCTTAGGCACTTATTTCAAAATACCATTTAGTAGTTTGTTTTCTAAACTAACATTAAGAGGGTCTATGGAGATATCATCCAAAACCTAGACTCCAAATGTGTAAAGCTATAGCCTAACCTTGGGGGGACCTACCTAGGCAAGGTCATTCTTACTTCATTGAAGTTATCTGTAAAAATCAAGCCAAAAAATATCTTGCTGTGAATTCTTCCTTCCACTGAAAAGTAAAAGGAGCCTTGGATTTGAATTCCAGAATGTCCAGATTTAAAAAGAGTAGAAACATAGGGCCTTAGTTAGGGACTGGGATTCTTTGACTATAAACATTAAGAGATTTGAGGTTTTCTGTAACACTTAAGAAAGAAATAATGTTTCATGGTGCTAATATTGCATAGAGAAGTTCACCAGCACGAGTTTGGTACTCTTATGTCCTAATCTAAACTGAAATAATGAGTTCTACTTAAAAGATGCTTTCCTCACCAGTATTATCTTGGTGTCTGAAAATGTTTTATTTACACAAGCACCACCACCCCCCAAAATACAAACAACTGAAGAGAATATAAAATAGTAACATATAAATTCACAATATTCATATGATAAGTAATTGATTGTGACTTGCTGCTTATCCCTTATGATAATTGTTTAGATAGTTGCACAGTTCAACATCAATTTAGAAAATATTGCAATTCCACAGAATTGAAAAAATTTTCAGTGTCTATTACGTATTGCATGCTAAACATTCTCCATGTCATAAAATACAGAAGGCTCCTAATAAAGTATTTGGGGCATTCTGAAGTTTAATTTTCTTTATTAGGTACCTGAAGGATTCACTTAGATCCTTTTATTGCTGTAATTTGCACAGCTGGAGATCAGTAAAGCATTATAAAATATTTTCTGTCATTCTAAACTGGCATAACATATTCTGAGAACAAGTATTAATTATACAGAAGGTATATCAGAAGAATTTATTAAGAAATTTTCTCTTTTCTTGAGTCTTTCAGGTATTTAAGGGGGGCAGGGGGAAGATGTGTTAGAATGCACTTGGAGATTTTAGGACTTCACCCCTATATTTTTGTGAAGCAGTGAAGACAGGAGAACTCATGGGATTAAAATTCAGGAAATCTAGGATGTACTTCTGACCTGTTCAGGTTCTTTCTTCATAAAATGGGTATAATATTCCATACATCATTTACAAGGAGTATTAATTAGACTAATTATTAGTGTTTATGAGTACTTCAAAATCTTTGCATTAATGACACTATACAGTAATTTATGTAGTGCATTCTGATTAATCTATCATTCCAATATAGATTTTCAGAACTGACTTATACATGTGCACTTTCTTAAACCAGCAAGTGGACATGAACAATAGGGATCTGCACCCTCAGAACTTCTTTAAAAATTACTTTGTGTACTTACCTGATAGCTACACAAATATTGTGACCGACACAGGCAGCTAGGAACAGATTTCTCTGTACTACTACTACAGCCGTATGGTTCCTCTCCTTTCCTAGGACAAAGTTAATTCCCTTTTCAAAGTCAAAATTATTTTCCACTTGTCAGTAATATTCAATTCTTCCTGTATATTGTTTTAAAAACCTAATCCTTGTAAAATACATAATGTATAACATTAACAAGCTACATTTTCATTCAGATTATATAGCCATGCAAAAAGACAAAAATGATTACTTAATATTTTCTCCCTCCATTTTCCCTTCCATCATCTAATTTCACAGCCCTAGAGCCTTCCAAATCACAGCCTTCAAGAGCTGTGCACATTAGAAACAAGTGCTTTAAGTGAAAGAAAGGGAAGAGCTTTGGCTAAATGCCTATATTTACTGAATGGAAAGAGATGGTATAGCCATTAACTATATAAGCAAGGAAGAAGCTAAAGGGAATTTCATGACAAAGGTGTATCTTGATCACAGTGCCACACAAAGTTATGGTCTGGTGGTGCTGTTATTCCACCTACAAACTGAAAAATCATTCCAGTAAAATCTGACCAGTATCCCCTCCCTCCTTCTATTTGGTTTTCACATCTTCAAATGATGCACCTGTCAAACAACTAAAAATGCAACATCAATTAAAGATATGCTTTGCCCATTGAGCTGAGAGGAACTGAGAGGCAAACCATGATTCATTACATGTGAAGCGAATCATATCAGTGTTCATGTGAACTACTGCACTTTTATTGCGTAGGAATGCATGGAAAAAAGTGGAGATTAATTCTTTTTTTTGTTTTAGCTAATAACCTGCTTTTACTCACAAACATATTTAACAAAGGAACCTAAAAGGCAAGGATGTCTGTTGTATAATCATGACTATTCAAATATTTCTCTTTGGGAATTCCTTTATATCCCTGGAAGATTATCACTGTATTATGTATTTGCTCATAATTATCCATGTGAATATTTTTTAATATTCAGTACTGGTTTTCCCATTAAAAGAAAATCTCTGCCAAGTTGCACGGCACCAATAAATGGCTTTAGAGATGAAGTCCAGGTTGCTTCTCTCAAACTTTCTGAGAAAATTTAAAAACAACTCTCTTCATAACACCTGTTATTTAGGAGTGTAGTTGCACTGAGTTACGGGTTTTTCTGACTGAGGATCTTCCCTTAGCAAGCTCCTGATATAAAACACTACTCCTTTCTTTGCAGCTTCTAAGAGATAAAAAATTGCTAAATATCAGAAATTAAATTGTTAGATTTGACATGATTCCAGTATTATTAAAGAATGGAAAGACCTAGAGGGAGTGGGACCAGAGAAGATGGAAAAAGGACAGGGGTTGGTCCTAATCAAAGGACAAGCTTGTCTATAAGAATGGAGCATAAGGAACCAGGTGCATCTTCAAAGCAACTGTCTGGAAGAGTGAGGCTAAAAGAAGAGAAAGATTTTGAAAAGTTGAAACGGTGGAAAAAGAGAAAGCAGAAAAGATCATGATTGCAGGCTATGGGAATAAAAAAATGAGCTGAATTTAGACTGAGACACGCAGGTAAACTGCAGTTATGAAAAGTGACATCTGATCAGTAAGGAGAGCCTGGTTTTCTGCGCTCATACAAAGGGGTATGTAACAGGTTCCACAGGAAAAGAGATGCCTCCTGTGCTGTACAAGAGCAAGTTATACATTTGCTGGGCAACAGATTAAAAATAGAAGACTCAAGGTCCAATATCTAAAAGAGGGCTCCTATTTGTCCTGGAACAGAAATAAATAAACCACCATCTCAGTTTGCCACATGAAAGTCCTTTCTGCTACAGTTTTTGGAAGGTGCATTGCAAGGTCAGTGCAATCAGTATTCTCTCAAATGTACCATCAATGTTTATTTTTAATTTGGGACTGGTGAATAAAGCTTTAATAGGATTTTAATGGCATGTTGGATACACTTCAGTGTCCAAAGATGTGGCTTCATATCCAGGAGTGTCATTATCTGGATTAATTATCAATAGCGGGCAGATATCATTAGGGAGATGTGAAAATGAGAGAGGTAGTAAATGAAATTTACTGGGCAGAGATGCTGAGAAATAAATAAATAAAAACATCTGAGAAGTCACCAATGGATACTTCAAAACCATTTTCAGTTTGATATTTTGCATTACAGCTGCTGCTTCTTCCGCTGCTCCAGAATCTGTGGTGGCTGAAATGTTCCCATTGCCAGCTAGTGTAAGTTAAACTCCTTCTTCATCGTTGGAGCTGTACCACCATACTTTATATACAAAGTTCATGACCAAATTTGCTTTTTAATGTGGGTAAAGGATTTATTTGAAACCTGAAGAAGATTGCATTAGCTTTACCAACAAACATTTTATAATGTAATAAATGATCCTTGCTGGTAAGTTTTTAACAAGTGACAGTTAATGCTTTAGTGTCTTATGTAAAGACATGCCTGATAAAACACACAGTAAATATGTTCTAAGTTGGGTGATACAATGTATCGTAAAGGTGACCTAAAAAATTCTAAAGGGTAGTTGCATGATGTATATTATATGCAACTCAATGTTATGTCTGCACTTGAAAAATCATGCTTTAAGGTATTCTGTCTAATCAACATAGTAAACATGACTATGTTTAAAGAGAAAAAAAATATTTTTTTCAAGACTTTCAGATAAACTTTCATTTGTGAAAACATTGATTAAATAGTTGAAATTTAACAATATTTATCAATACAGGCAAATACATTTTTAAGACAGAAATTAAGCAAGCTATCAGCCCCCATAAGAGTAGGAGATCCGTCTTGGGAAACAAAGATATCAGAAAGGACTTAGGATTTATCTAGGTACTTGACATTGTATGAGCTTTCAGTGCACGGCTGTAATAAAGAAAATTAAACACACCACCTGTCTGCACCCACATGAACACATATGCAAAGCTAACAAGACAATATTAAGTGGAAATAGAAAATTGTTACTGTATTTACCCTCTTAAACATACAATCTCTGCTCTCAAAGTCTGTTTTTTGTGTTCAGAACAGAAGAAACACAGTATTTGCAGGCCCTGTTTCTGCTTATTCTGCTGCCTGGCTGGAAAAAACATTCAAGAACTACTTGTGACACAAAGTGGTAGAAGTTTCATTGGTGGGTCTCTGCATAGTGAAATAATTATTTGAGAGAAAAATATCTTCTCCTTCTGCAATGTGTATCTTACTTCAGAAGGAATACGATAAATTGCTCCCTAAATGCACAGGAGAAGTTCAGTGCTGCAGATCACAAAAGGTATGCCAAGGAAATTAAATGTCTGCCCAACGAGCAACTTGCTCAGAGTTTGAGGAACCTTCCCAAGAACACATCAGTCAGCACTTTGCTGCCAGCTTTCCACAACTTTTCAGTTTTGTTTTGCTTTTGTTAATACAAGGCTATTGAAAGTACTTAAGTCTGACTAGACAGTCAGGTAGCGAGGATGATGCAGAATTAAACTGTTCTTGCCTCGGTGCAGTAAAGGTGAATAGATGCGCTAGATAAGCCAGAAGCACTTCCAAGTTGAAATGAAACAACAATTTATGGTTATACAGCCCTTTCCACTCAAGAACCTTAAAATGACTATATTAGTACTAGGCTAAATCCAAAGCAAGAACTTATTTCCAGGTCCAGATTAGCTAATCATGCCTTACACACCCACTACAGGATCTCAGATACTAAAAACTGTCAAAAACACCAAAATCACAGAACAGAACACAAACAGCTGGTTTAATCTTTTTTTCTAAAAGTGGTTCCTATCTTTGTAATAATCTAAAACAGCCTAGTGGATCTGCAAGCTCTTACGATGTTGTGTGTTTGAGATCTGTTCGACTTTTTTACTAACAAAACTTCCTAAGAATTTGGCCCATTTAGTGTTTAACAAAAGACAAGAAAAAAGGACTATAAATAAGCTCTGCAACTTATTTCCCCTTTACTGAGAGATGAAGATAGATGACCTCCCAAGGTTTCTATATAAATGCTGATTTTATCCAGCAGCAGGCCCTTGACCTTGGTGAGGCTGACAATTACTCTGATCAAATGGATGAAAAAGGCTGACAGACAAAAAGGGATTTCATCCAGAAGAGATCAATAGGTCATCAAAAATGAGACATCAAAATGAACTATGCTAAGGAAGTTTTGAATTTAAATGAAAAGGAAATATGGAGCTAGGAATGAAAAATTCAGATAAGAAACTTTCCCCTTCTGTTTGTCCACTTATGTATGAGATTTTAGGATCCTGCCTCTCCAGCTTACTTCACATTTAGTTATAAATAAAATTATTTTATCAAATAAATATAACGTTAACAGTAATTGTATACATCCATGAATGTTGTTTTTTGGAAACGTAATCCAATTCTTTTTACTTATACTGCTTCTTCAATTTACTTCTTTGGAAATAAACGATTTATTTATAGAGTTTTTTAGTATCTGGTTCCCAGTATGTTTTTATATACTTATGCACTATTTGTGCTGTGGACACTCGAGAGAAATTGGTGAACTAAAAATCACCCTGAAAACTTTGCAAAACAACTCTAGAAATACTGTACTTAAGTCTAGATTTCATTGAAACATTTTTAAGCAACTTATATGTTGGCGTTATATTAGCCAGTGTCCCCTTAAATTATACTATTGACCTGTTAGTTGCACCATCCCATATGAAGTGTTTTTCACTTAAAATCACTGATGGATGATGATTAAGAGAAGCAAAATCAAGCAGCATTTCAGCTCATCAGAATCACCATGTCTACAACATCCCTGAGCCTACCACAGAGTAGACTCGAGAATATTCTAGGACAAGCAGGGTCACTTCATCCCTTCTAAAACCACTTCTTACTGCTAATTGCATTTATCAAACCATATCTATGCTGAGAGTCTAAAGGAGGAGTCATTATACAATTTTACAAAAAGCACAGTGACTGTGAGAGCCTATATAGCTGGAAAGCAGTCAGGTTGGTGAGCACATTGTGCTTGGTGCTCCTCCTGCAGCCTCCCATCAAATGCAATTAGACTTAGTCATAGTACGCTTTCTGACCAGATCTCCCAGCTTCAGCAAATCCGTTTAACAGTATAGAATGCATTTGCATTGGCTGTACGCTGCAAACAGAAGAGGCAGCAAGCTGCCCACATCTGTACTTGGCTGTGGGGTTAGAGTTAGACTTTATTCTAGGCAGCCTAGAAAATATTAATCCCCTCATATCTTATTGATATTTCAGTGGCCATAAAAATGTCTGTTGTATTTTGCTAAATATCCTCGTGCACATTTTCTAATGGCGTAGCTGGCCCTGGGTATGTGCGTGGGACAGAAGCTCATGAAGCAGCCAACAGCTTTTGATGATTGAAAGAGAAAAAGTAATTCTAAGGACTTAAAGAAACTGATAGAAACATGGCTGAATATATGCTGAACTCAAAACACATATAATACATTAAAGGGGAAGTGAAAAGTTCTTCAGTTTCTCCTTCTTCATATGGATCTTAAAGCTCAATCCAGGGAAGAACACGTGTGTTGAAAGATACTTTGAAATAGTAGGACGAAGGTAAGAATACCACTTTGCAAGCAGCTTAGTGGTTTGCTGCTAATTAGCAAGGGGTGTGGAATCACAGAGGGGTAAACATACACATGCACCCACCGGACACAGCTTCACCTGTGCACTCCTTGCTTGCTTTATCCAGATGCTTGTGAAGACACGTTGACTGTTCTCTGCTGTTGCTACCCACACGTAAGAATTACAGAGCTGAAGCGTGAGTCACTGATAGCAATTACAGCTCTTCTGACTTCATTGGATTTCTACCTCTCAAGCGTCTTTTGTGTCATAAAGTCCATTGTGTCTCTGATTTGCAGGTTTCAGCTCTTCAGCCTCTGTGTAACTTTTGGACTGAGTAAGTGAGGCATAAGTGAGTTTTATGAATTAAATAAAGCCACACTCCGATTGTATAAAGTCCTACTCCAGCTAATAATTTGGGGTCAAACCACAGGCTTTGAATTTGCAGTCTGGATTTCTTCCATTCCTCCTCTTTCTCAAATGTTTGTGAAATAAATGACAGGGGTCTTCAGCCCTGAGAAACAACCCATTAACCAAAATTCACCAAAGGTGGTGTAAAACACATACAACCAACTGAAAAGTTATGGCCCGTGCTCGCACCAGACATGTCCCAAATGTTTCACACATGCTATCCTTCCATATTTCTCTTTTCACCAAGTCATTTTCAAAGCACAATTTACATCAAACACCGACATATTTTAATCATTCCTTCTTTGTTCCAGCAGCAAATTTTTGATGTACATTAAACAGAGTTCCAAAAACAGCAGGCAATTTTTATTATCCATGGACAGTCTGAATCTATAGCTAATTCATTACTAGCTCTCGTGCTCATTACTGATCCAGAAGGCTACCTGACACAGCTTCATCTAGCAATGTGATATGCTTTGAGAAAAGAATTATACAGAAATTTCCCCAGCTTTCTTTCTACGTGGGATTTTGCCTTTTTGATTTATAATATTCCTGTCCAAGGTATTGTGGGACTGATGCTCACTTGCCTTAGTAAAAGGCTGTTTGAAAGACTATAAAGTTAATTTATTGAAATGTAATTAGCACCACTATTAATTTTTGCCGTGCTTAGTGTCACCAGTTTTAATGCCACAAATTCCATTTACAATGAACAGAACAACATTGTGAGACATTAATATTCATTTATCCAGTCTTCTCTCCCACAGTAAATCACACTGTAAGGCTCTGCATGCTGAAAGAGTGAGCAAGAGAGCAAAGATTATTTAAAATATATATGTCCTTGATCTTATTCAGCTCATTTACTTTGGCAAAGCCTGCCAATTTTCAAGGCTTGGATAGTTGGAGTGTGCTTAAACAGAGAATGAATGCAGTGGGTACCGCAGAGATTCAGGCATGCCTTTCCAATTAGTGTCTCCGAGCCTAACGGGAAGGATTGCTCTGTTAATGCAGGTATTCCCTATTGACCTTCCCAAGCATCTCTAACTATTCCTATTAGTCCGTGGAAGTTTATCCCAGTGGAAATGGTGGAAATACTCTACCAGCTGAAACTTTTAGACTAGTGGTTATGTAGTGTGTTGGTGATAATTTAACAATAAGATATCCTGTAAAACTCCATAGATTATTTGTGTGCAAAGTCTAACTTACTTGAATTTTTTATTCTTTCATAGTATCCAAAAACCAACAGAAAGATCTTTTTCATAATTTTCTGAATTTCTCAAGGAAGAAATAAATCTATTTTCCAGAGTACATCTGTTTTACTTCAGGAATGGATCTATTTCTAGAATAAAAAAAAATCATCTTCATTTTACAGGGCAGAACTAAGGTACAGGGAGCCTAATATCCAGATCTAAAGAAGCTTTTAGATGCTTATTTTCTATTTGTTAATTACAGCATATTAAGCAACATAAGTACTGCATAAATAAGCAGAGTTAAAAATCTCCCTCTGCGGGTCACAACAGCAAATGGGAAGTGTGAGTGGGCAGCATTCTAATTGAATATAATTCTAATACACTGAGGAAACATCACCTAGTCCTCAAAACTTGAAATCCCAGCCAGGCACCCCCAGCACTTCACTGCCATAAGTTGCACGAAGAATGAGGCTGTGCATTCTCTACCTGAGGAACAACTGAGGAGTCTGCAAATGTTGTATGACTATGCAGGTAGACTATCTCTGAGCAGGTGTTTTAAAGATTCTAATTCTGTAATTAGGCCCCAAAGCTTACGAAAGGTTTTCCCTAGACCTAAGTTTAAGGAATATCTCAAGATCACACAGAAAAGCTAGATCACAGGCTCGCACATTTTAAACTGCAAAACATCCTATCTCTAGTTTAATGGGAAAAAGAAAAGACACATAGGAGACAACTGCTCTGCGAATTGGATATCTCGGATACCGCACCTGGGGGAAGTACGCTCCTTGGTAATGCAGATACTACACAGAAAGAAGCAACAAAGAGACAGTGATTGTAGAAACTTTAGTAACAATCTGTAGCATGCTCTTCCCCCGTGCATTTCTGGCTTCAGTCATTTTCTCCCCCGTGATCTGATTGCCACCATTTCAAAGAACCATCTCCCTTCCTGCTTCTGACATCCTGAATTACATTCCTCTTTCCCTGCCTCACTAACACTTCATCCGTTTTCTGAATTTCTGCTATGAAATCTTTTCTCCACTGCATTTTTACCCCCGCTGCTTCTCTCTTTTTTTCTGTTCTTGTTGTTCTTTTTTATTTCATTCACTACCTGCACAGCAACCACTAGCTGCAAAAGCATTATTACAGAGCATAAAGATGGTGTTTCTTCAGGTTTTTCACTGGCTTCCACATGAATGCGTACAGAGCTACATTTAATCATTTACCTGTACTTGAAAACAACGCTGACAAATCAACATCTGTGGAGGGAAAAGAAGAAAAAAGCCTTGGGAGATGTTTGTGCTGAGACCACAACTCTTAAGCATATTTTTTTCCCACTTTTAAATATGTACATAAGTATCCACATGTACATATGGATATTGAAAAGTCAAAGCTGTCATGATTAACTTGCTGTGTAATTTGACTTGCCCGATATGTGAATCATTAAAATATGTTGAACACAGATGTCACAGCTGCTTCATTAAAAAAAAATAAAAATAAATTCCAGGAACTTCTATGAAAAAAATAATGTTATAACTAAAATATTAAAAAAGTATACCCTTCCAGATGACTACTATTGATAAAATAAAATAATAGAAATTGGACTAACTGTATGTAGAATTCTCCATTTAAGTATTATTTCAGTCTTACCTAAGTCCAAGCATATTTGAATGCACCTGGAAAACAGTGCCTGAAAATTATCTTTTTTTGCAGCTAGTATATTATAGTTAAAATGAGAGGTGAAGGGTGGTTTTGGGGATATACACTGCTTAAAAGCTGTCCTATCAACATATCTCAATATGTGCTCAAACTAAGTTTGAGCTGCCTTGTTTTTTTCACTGGTACATTAAACTCTGAGTGCAGGGTTGCAGTGGGGATTTGCATAGCTATGCAAACACTCATAAGATCAGAATAATCTTTTGGAGAAAATGGAAACAATGTTAATATGAGTCAGACTTTCAAACATTTTCCATCAAACTATTTGAAAATGTAACCCAATTATTAAAGATTACTGATGCATAGTCTCTTAGGACAAGGTCTGATCCTGTGCAGTTCCTTGGTTTGATAAATGGAGAACATTTGGGTTTATACAGACTGCACTACCTCATAGCATGCTTCCTTATGTTTTGAATGATACATTTTATTTTTGCAGCACAGTATGTAAGTGATGCTTTCACAAATGAGATATTTAGATTTTAAAAATACAGTTTTATCAGGAGACATGCCAGTGAAAGAAGAGCAACAATAGGTATTGAGCTGTAGGGAAACACAAGACTTCAGATGTGGATATTCAGAAAAATATCAATAGTCAGTGACAAGTGTATATTAAAGATAAAAATATCTATTTCAGGATACATAAGAATACAATAGAAAATTTGGGGGACCGGAATAGCTCATTTACCTAGTTAACGAATGGTCCCAGACAGTGATGTTTTTCATCAATACACCAAAACTGGTTACCAGATACAGTATAGGAGCTTATTTTCTGCACTGTCAGCCCTGATCTTTCCCAGTTGAGTGCTTCGCAACTGAGAGACGTAGTAATAGACCAGCTGAATTGCTGACATGCAAGAATTTCCTTCCCTTTTAGCAAGTTAAGTCATTTTAGTCCACAAAACTACCAGCCTGAAGAGCAATCAGCTGACACAAGACTATGTACCGACAATACACATATAAGTTTCAGGTCATTATACCTAGTGTGTGCGTCTTATGACTCAACGTGAAAATCTCAGAAGCAAAGGAGACTAACAATAGTTGTACTAAACTTATTAGTATTGTCTTGGTTATGCAAATATACTTTAGGTTCCAATTTTAACAGAAAAACTCATTCTGAGCTATTCTTTCAGGCATCTCTCCTCTCTGTGTGCACAATGAAATTGCAGGCCTAATTTTACTTAACATTTCCATCATGGGCATATCCCATATAGCAGAAAGTGTGCAGGGTATTCACTCGTCCCCAAACACTGAAGACAGATGAAGTAAAGCATTCAAGTTTTTATGGTATTTACCTTCAGATCATATTAAACCAGGTACAGTTATCATTACTTTTTTTTAACTTCCAGGTTACACTTGGAGTAAGTGTATTTTGAAGAGATGGATTAGCTAACACAGAAATACACAAGACCTCGTTCTCTTTCTGGTTTGAATGACTCAAGCTCCGGTCACCTCTTTTGGTGGGTGGCAGTTCTGATAACAGGACACTGAAACGCTTTTATCACAACACTGGGGAAAGTTCTGATTCCTATACTGTTGAATTGGTTTGTGAATATAGATAATAAGATCATATTTAGATCATATTAAAATGGTAAATGTCAATATATGCCAGCCATCGACGTCGAGCTACCACAATTCATTCCTTACCTGTAAAAAGCAAATGAAGTATAGCAATCTTGGAAGCTATAAAAGTGTGCAAAATATTCAAACTTTAGTATCAAAATAGTATTATTGCAAATTAAAAATCAGGAAGTTTCCCTCATACAGCTTTACCTAATGCTTTCAGTTATCCTGCGTATGTGAAATGGTTCTATTGTCCAGGAGCAGCACAGCACAGGCAAAGGAAATCAGTGGGCATAAAAGTCAGTTTGTGACCAAATTCAATTTGTCAGAGTTAGGATTGCTGAATGTTTTGAATGGAGGTGTTCTACAATCATTTTATCCAAGCTAAGATTAAGTAAGCCCTGAGAAGTTGTGGAAAACATCAAATAATCCAACCTCTTCCAGGCTGGTTTTGTTGGGTGGTATTTTGGGGGATTGTTTTGGGTTTTTTTCAGTAAAAAAAAAAAAAAAAAAGACCCACCAACTAACCAAAAAACCCCAATATTGTGATTAAATTATATGTTCTGATTGTTATAGAGTTAGGGAATGTGCCTTATGAGCTAAAGACCCGTCACGCTAAGTATTGTGCCTAGATAGTCCCTGCTCTCAAGTGTGCACCACTGATGTGCAAAACAAGCAACAACAGATGCAGCCAGGCAACAGAGCTCAAAGATGAGTCAAGGCTGATCAGCCTCATCAGCAGACGTTTCAGTTTACCTACACCCTAGCAACTATCAGTTTGGACACAGCAGTGAGTAGACTTCTAGTCATATCATACTAAAGACGTGGCTTTGGGACTGTCATTTTCTGTGGGCTACCGCATTTGCTATGCTAAATACATGGTTAGGAGGTCTGAGCCTGTCAGAAAATAACAAAACAGCAGCTTCCCTTGGACCACTTACATAGGCTGTGTTTACCTGTGAAGCTGAGAGAGAGAAGATCATGTGTAATGGCTTTCCAAACTGAAAAGGCCAACAGAAAGTTGTAAATTGAAAGGTCATTCCTGGTGGGACACAAGGGCTGAGAGAAGGTTAGACACCCCTAATTAAAATATCTTGTTGCCTCCAGATTATTTGGGATTTATGTGCTTCAATCAAATACTCAGAATTTGCTTTGACTTTTTGTAAAATAAAATACATTAAAAAAAAGACGACATGGAGTATTTTATGTGAAGAACAGCGAGAATGGGAACTGTTATGTCAGCTTGGATAAAGATGTATAAGACATGAATCTAGACGCAGATGCAGGCACAAAAAACTGAGTCTGAATGGAAATGCCATTCTAATCTGCAATAATAGTTTGGAACATTAAGCTAGTTTTTTTTCTGAGGTTTGCTTCTTTCTCTGAATATTTAGAATTAGCTGCTGTTGGAGGTAAGACACAGGTTTATAGAGCCTTCTGTTTTGACATGCTTTATGCTGAAATAGGACAAATCAACAGATACTCTTGAAAATCCTGGTCAGCTTGCACAAGATGAGGCCCTAGACTTGCATTAATATATGATCAGTGTCACTCCATGAAAGTCAATGGACCATATTTTTTCCCTCCATTACAGTAGTACAGCTCCATTACCTATAGAAATCATTAATCAAACAGCAACGCTGAACTCTGTGATGTTGGGCAGGATATAAATTTGACAAGAATTTGGCCTCCTGGCCATTTTCTCCCCTGATTTGCTGCTGGCAGGAAATCCCTTGGGGTTTTTTGCCTCAAAGCTTTAGTCAAGTACGTTGATATTAATTGCACTGCACAACAAAGCTAGGTACTAAAATACAACTATGAGCATAAAGATAAATCAACATATCAATAAATATTTAGCAACTTGGCCATCTGACTGAGTTCTCATAACACTTTGAACCTCCTCAACCTTTTTACTCTCCCAATTTCTTATCTGTAAAATGGAAAAAAATAAGGCAACCTTCTCTACTAAGAAGAATTAAAGTAAATATTATTAATATTAAAGCACTTCAAAGCCTCTGATGTAGGTGCAAGTTATATCTTCATTCCAACAAAATTGGTATTTTTTTATTTATTTGGGATCTCTCACAAAGTGAGGGCAGAGGGAAGAAAACTGCTTCCTCCTTTCCATTGCTCATAAATGACCCTTAGAAAATCAGGGCAACAAGTTTTAGAAACATTGAATAATAAAAAAGATTACAAACTGGAGCACATCTAGGTAAAGCAGCCAGATTTCCAATCACTAGAAAATAAGTGATTAATTTGAGAAGAGCGGGAAAAATATCAGTACTTAAACTCATGAAAGAAATCTTGATATATTTTCATCAATTGAGATGAGAATATTTCCCAGCTCCTTGGTTAATTGAGTACATGAATGGCTTGAAATACCCCAATATTTATAAAACTTTGTGGGTGCTAGACTGTCTAACCATTAAATCACAGCAAAAGTCTGAAACAGCAGGATAACACCTTTAAATGTATTCCATTCTGGTTTTCTCTACAGATCTCCAGTCTATACATGAAGAAAAGTCTTCCCTTCTGTTCATACTTCTTTTCAAGTTTTGAGAGTAAACGAGCTGATTGATTTTAATTAGGTCATGCCTGTCCGTTAGACCTCCCTGTGTCTGAGACCTGTCTGGGAACCAGCTCTTAAAACCCCAGGTTTTTTCCTGGCTGAGAGTGACTCAGCTAAGGTGGTACTGCTAAAATACTAGGAAACCTATGGTGCTGTCAGATTGAGGTTTACATGAAGTAATCTTAACCACAACAGTAGTTACTATTAAATGGTGTGTAGGTGAGAGCCCCCAAATTATAGCCACGAACATCTGGCAAAAGATAGACCTTTTAAATCCATTTTTGACTTGGCAGAAAAGTACAGTATGGCCATGAGAGCACGGCTCATCCTTATGAAGTGAGAAACAGCCACATATCAAGACATCACTTTCCCTGTGTCAGTTTTCTGTCCAGACCTCAGCCCGTGGAAATCACAGGAAGACAGAAGTCATCCCACTGGTACCTCTAGTCAAGAATTATTGCGAGCCAGTTTCATACCATGATTGTAGTGTCATTCTGAATCTGTGACACCTCCAGACTGATACAATCTATAATGTTGACAGTACAGCACTTACTATTGCTAATAATTTCCCCATAATCATAAGTAGAGAAGCAATCAATACATACTAAAATTACAGCACTTATTCAGTCTTGTAACATGAACTCCACATAAGTTAAACACAGCTACCTTTGAATTTTTATTCATGCCATTTTTATTTCTTCTTTGCTGCTGACACAATTTAAAGAGATTTAAAAATAGTAAGAAGGAGCAACCTTGTGATGGTCTCAGTGATTATGTAGAAGGACAGGAACACAGGATGTTGGAAGCTACCTGGCACTTGTTTGTATCAGTTACACCAACAAATTGATGTAGAGGTGCATTAGGTACTGTATATTGCTGAAGCACTAGTAATTATTCAAGCAGATTTACTGAGGTTTAAGGGCAGTGTAATAATAGCGTCTGTATATTTTATATGCAGCCATTGTTACACCTCATTAAACGGGCTAGTAAATGATCCATTGCTATTTAATTAATATGCAATGAATGTGATATTAAATATAACATGCAAATTAAAACTCAATTTGAGTCGCTTAATTTTGAAGTGTGATGGAAAACTTCTTTGGACCTGAATGGCTTGTGTCTGTTTCTTTTACTTGGCTCCCTTCTGCTGTTTGCATGATGTTGGGCAGATTCTAGAAAGACAAAAGGGGCAAGTTTTATGACAAGAAATTTCAGCACAGCAAATTAAAAACAGCCACACTCTTGGCATTAAGCGACGGTCAGACATTTGGCTAAATCCCAAACATCCTAATATTTCAGAGTGTTCGTACTCATTATTCAAGTTCATCTCTAATTCAGAAAGCACAAACAAGAGAAATATATGATCGAATGTGACAGAACGTTGGAAATAAAATATTTAAATGCATGCGTCCTGGTCATTATCTTTTGTTTTCTCAGGTGACTCAAAATCTGAGCCAAAAATATTTAAATTAGACCTTAGATAATATTAAAAAGGAAACCAGTCATACAGTCTTCCAACAAAAACCTGTTTAGCACTAAATATTGGATCTACTTCTTTTCATAACAAAATCATTTAAAAAAAATAACAAAAGCAGAAGTAGTAATACTAGTGGATGCTATCACATTATTATAATAAATGTAGGCAAAAGAAAGCAACAGAAATCATAAGGTCCATTCACTGTTAAACATACTTAACATTTGGGAATTAAGTAAGAGAATGGATTAGACTCTTTCTAAACTTAGCTGGACCTATTTAGCTGTTTAATACACCCCAAAACAACTGTATATTAAATCTCCTAAATCACATTGATAGGAGATTAATTTGTGGAGAGATTGCATGTGAGCTGAGATCTCTCACAGCATTTTAATGCAGATTTCATCACACAATTAAGTCCTTTAGCCTGTTCTGTAGATAGCTCATTGGTTTCTTGCAGGTGTTTCTTTGGTGGAAATCTACACAGTCCCACAAGAATCTATCAATGCCAGAGATAACAGAAGATGAAGGTCCTAGTCTTGGCCCTTTCTTGATAGTGTTACCTAATCCAAAATTATTAGCTAGAATTCAGCTGCTGATACTGTAGGTCCTAGTTCTTATTCCCAAGTAGTAGAACTTTTCAGTCAGAAAAAGAAGCAACCTAGTTTTACTCAGTTTTAGTAAGTTCTACTATTTTAGCATAGAATATTTTAGCAATAACTGAGCTATTGGAATACAATGCCTTATGCTGAGTTTAATTTGGATTCAAATACCTATGTCTTTTGTAAAGTGTATGATGGCAGCAAGGCAAAAGCTTAGTTACATAGTTGTGGTGGAGTTTTCTGATATAACCTGCAAAAACCACAGCACTGCTAAGCAGAAGTCTTCTACCTTGCACTCTGACTAATGATCTTACTGCAGAATGGCAGTCATGAAAAAGGGAATCTGAAGGCAATTTTTTTTCTATAATAGATCATTAGATTTTCTAAAAAATCTTGTGTTAGCAAGCAAACTTGCCAGACAAACCTGAAACATCTGTTTTAGAAGGAAACAGCTGCCTTCCAGAGTTAAAATATAACCATTAAATTCAATTCACCAGAGCTAAAGAATATAATTTTAAAACCCATTCACTCTGAATTTGTTCCTCAAACAATAAAGTCTTCAAAAATTTTTGTCTAAACTGTTAAATAGAAGCAGCGTTTACTTCTACAATGCAATTTTTTTCTCTCATCTTCACTTTGGCATCTGACCTTAATCAACTTCAATATCTAAATAATTTGCAATTGTGCTACAGCTTGTTAGCATATCAGTTCCTAGACAGACTTGATTGTGGACTTTCTTTCAAATAAGAGAAGAAACTTTCTGAGAACTATTAAGCTCTTCTCAGGGCTCTGCTGTCACATGATAAAGAAAACGTTGAACTTATTATTTGCTCTGATAGACACACAACCTCTGAGCACCACCACCACCATCCCCTGCCCATAATTCTCTGTTTATGGAGTGTGATAGCTTATGATCTGTGTAGATCCCTGGAGTAAGAAGAAAAAAAACAAAGCACTAAATTGCTGGTGGAACAAATATTTTAGAAAAATTAACGGTAATATTTTCTATACAAAATAAAGCTTGTTCAATATTTGAAAGACAGGAATGATTATCATCATTTCACAGAGGACGAAGTTGAGCCACGGAAAGTTTTATGATGGAAGTCAAACAGCAAGTCATTAAATGGTTTCAAGCTCCCCTATAGGTTAAGCTCCTGTTATAAACATTGGATCACACTGCATAACCTATTAGACACTTTTCAAGTTTCCTTTGAGCCTGTACAAAACAACATAAGCAGCTTGGCACTAGAAGCAGTACCTGGCACCAGAAGCAGTTTCCATCCCATGTCAAGGTTGGTGGGTGCCCAGCAGCCAGACATGAAGCATAGCCAGCTGGGAAGCAATGCTAGTTGCAGCAAGGGATCAGACGCCTAGGGCTCTGCACCACAGTGGCAAGACAAGCTTTGACTGACCCTAGCTGGAGATCCGTCTGTCATTTCTGCATCAGTAATATTCAGCAAAATGTTGTTTCTCCAGTAATATTCTGATTTACATTCACTTCTGACAGTAACGGGATAACATGTTTAGTTTATTATTAAAACCACTGTTCTAAATTACAGATTAAACTTTTTTGGTAGTCCTTTTGTGACATAAATTTACAAATTTTTGCTTTGTTAACCACCTCTGGATTATTTGCAGCACTGTATTTCTGGCTTCACTGCCATTCAGCCATTCCATGTCTCCCTTTGCCACATGCTATAAGAGCTTCCCATGTTCCCTCATTCCTCTACACAACATCTGCTTAATATGAGGATGACTCAAGAGAAAAGTGAAAGCCGTTCAAGAAAAAGTAAAATAAAAGAAAACCTAAATAAATCAATAAATCATTCCTTTCCTAGGATATGGCAACTGTCTTCAAATTCTTAGAGGTTCATCAGGATTTTCCATCAGCAGATAATGTTTACCCATTTGTTGAATAAAGCCTTTACACCTTCACTAACTCAAATCTGGTATGGTTCAAGAAAACTTGCTGTTACATGAAGAACCCATTCTAATTCATTCTAGCTGCTTAATCCAATTATACTCCTGAATAATAGAAATTGGAGAAATTGAATAATAGAAATTGGAGAGATTCACAAACTGCCCTTGTAGACTTCACTAGAAAGGTGGAGGTAAAAAAAAAAAAAAAAAGAAAGAAATTTAATCTGTTCAGTTCCTTGTATACAAAGAATAATTAACCCAACTGTAATAATTTTCCACCTTCTAGACTGCTGTAAGTTTTAGCTAATCAATATGCTGCATGCTGGAATGACTTAAAATATGCAATTCCATTGTTGATGCTTCGTAGGATGTAAAAAGTAACAAGCAGTGGTGCAAGAACAAGGAGAGAGCTGTAGTACATCCCAGCAGTTTTTTTCAGAACCGTTAGTTACCAAAGTTACAGTCACAGTCCTCACTCAGCAGCTGACCTGTGGCTGCTTGTCAGCATCCAAAGAATCAGGAGTATCAAATATTCAGACATCTCAAGCTTTAAATAAAAACCAGAATATATAAAATCAGAGCTTTAAAAGTACTTGCCAACCTGCCAAGAGCATCCATTTAAATAAAAGCAAAACACCAGAAAAACAGCATATGGAAATCAGCAATGTCGTGTGACCCAGACTCAGCCTCTCCCTAAATTGGTTTATGTCCCCTTTCCATGTCCTGGTCCCCACCTGATCCCTGCACACACAGACTGCTTCTATCCCAAGGCACATGAGGACTACATCTTCCAGGTGCCACTTGGCTGTCTGATGCTTGCTGAACCATGGCACGTTTCTCCCCTACTCCTCCCTTTCCTCACATGTCCCAAGCATGTCCCCTATGCAGATGGGCAAAGGGAATCCCTGTTAGCTGTTTTATATTGGTGCTTTTCAGATGGAAGAGTCAGATATTTGGAAAACAGTCCTACAAGAAATATTTCCAAACCATATTTTTGATGAATCTCCTTAGTTATCATTATTTGCAACAGCATTGAAAACTCATTGAAGCCCATCTATTAAAATTTTCATGTCACTGTAGCTAGATGTTTCTAAAGTAATGATTTTTAGTATATTTATTTTTATTATTATGTTATATAATATATATATTATTATATAAAAAAGAAATTAGAAGTTTCTAAAGTAATGAAAAAAATAATAATGAAAAGCAGATCCTATTGGTTTTGTATGAATGATTGATTCTTCTCCCTCTGTCCTTAAAGCACAAAGAATATCTGGTCTTCCAGGAAAAAAAAAAAAAAAAAAAAAAAAGGTATTACTTCTACTCCCCTTCTCCCTGCAAGACTTCTCTTCTTCCACCTTCCTTCTTTCCTCTGTCTCCACAGAGAGCTCGCAATACTCACGTCAGCTACCACTAAAGTATTTTGCAATGCACAGAACAAAATCACAATCGTCTCTTGACTTTCATCTTGAGCTAAAGGAAAATGAAAAAATACAGTGCAGCAGAGTCGGAAAAAGTGATTGAGATGCAGCTTGTAAAGTTGATGACAGATCATTTTTCAGAATGCAAATGAATTATTTAAATAGAAGTGTCTAATTGTTTCATTGCCCTTCACTATCAGAGGCCATTAACTGCCTCTCAGAGTTAGCACAATGTGGCTGAATGAAACCAAGAGCATTTTTGTTGTATTTAATACTCACCTTGCACAATTTAAATGATGACACCCAGTACAGGACAGTGGAAACTCAAATCTACACAATACTTCCAAGTAAATAACAGAAGAAAAGCCCTGGAACTCCAGTTTTGTTTGCCTTTTATCTTTCAACGCAATCACTTTAGTATTTCTGTTCTCTTTTACAAAAATCTCCCAATGTTTGAGCGATTTTACTCGTTGAGATTTTTATCTTCTCTTCGTCTCTGGAACATTCCAGTCGGGGCTTCAAATCTTTGGCTCTGTATGGTATATAAGCTACCAGCAAAAAATATATGGATGTTTACCTATGATTGAACCCCTCTGTGTTGTCCCTGAACTAGAATTACTATAACATTTCAAAAAGATAAGGAAGACTTAAGGACTTGAAATATCTGAAATTAAGAAAAGCCTTGCAGAAGGCTATCCTAACAAATTCAACTTTGGTTATATTTTATATATGGACTAAATGCAATTCTGAGGGCAGTCAGCAGGCATAATAATATTTTACATTTGTATTTTTTTTTAGTATATTAGTTAGTACCAAGATCTTGTGCCACAGAAGTAACTCACATGTTTATACAATCAGGAAAAAATAACAAAAGATGAGCCACCTACTCTTACAGAAAAAAAGAAATTTATGCAAGCTCTTATTTCAGGAGTTACATTTTCCATTAAACAGGCTATTTAAGGTACTTATGAAAGTATAATTCCATAAATTAATGGAAACACACTAACAAAGAACTGTATAAATTAATACAGTGTCCTGAGCCATAGAGGGATATTAAAGGTTATAAATCTAGACCAAGTCTGAAACATAATAGTGATTTCCAAAGGTAGTTAAATACGGAATGGAACATATGTTTTGATTGATGACACAGCCATAAAGTGAACGTTGCATGTCTGTTACTGATACCAAAAGTAATGTTGATCCGAAGTCAACCTGCTCCAGCATGGCCTCATGCACAGCCACGGGTGCTTCAGGGTGTACCTGCTGCAGTGTGGACTGACCCACAGCCACAGTTACTTCCTGGTGCACCTTCTCCAGCATGGATGCATCCTTGGGCCACAATCCCTTCAAGGCGTACCTGCTGCGGCACAGACATAGCCACGGCCACAGACACTTCAAGACGATTTTGCCCCATCCCTGGCAGCGTTCAAGGCCAGGTTGGATGGAGCTTTGAGCAACCTGGTCTAGTGGAAGGTGCCCCTGCCCATGGCAGGGTATTGAAACAAGATGGTCTTGAAGATCCCTTCCAACCCAACCCATTCCATGATTCTATGGGATGTACCTGCTCTGACATGGACTTACCCATGGTCACAAACGTTTTGGGGGTCCAGTTCCCACGTGGTCTCACCCACAGGTCACACAGTCCCATCAACTCAAGTTCACACTGGCGTTGCAGCCCATCCAGCGCAGCAGTGCAGACACAGCAGCAATGCCCTGGTCACCCACCAGCCCTAGCGCATCACCATGGCTCTTATCAAGGTGTTCCCAGGCATGGCACAGCAAGATAATGAGCAGTGCAGCGGTACGGCAAGCAGCAAAAGGCAGCCACTAATGGGCACTAAACTCTAACATACAGCAAGGCAAGCAAGCCTCGTGGCAAGCACAGAAACCTGTCTATTAATAGCTAAATGGCAGCTATATATTTGATCTAGATCATTCTAATCAAATCTGTCGTTTTCTGAAACCCTTCAATCCCGTGTTGGGTGCCAAAAAGGACTGTCCTGATTTAACCCCAGCTGGCAACGAAACCCCATACATCTGCTCACTCACCCTCCCCCCTGGTGGGATGGGAAACAGAATCAGAAGAGTAAAAGTGAGAAAATTTGTGGTTTGAGAAAAAGGCGGTTTAGTAAGTAAAGCAAAAGCCAGCCCATGCATTCCTTCCCCACTGCCCATGGCAGGGGGTGCTCAGCCATCCCCAGGGCAGCAGGGCTCCAGCACATGTGATGGGGACTGGGGAAGACCAACGCCATCGCCCCGAGCATCCCCCTTCCCTCTCCTCCCCCCGCTGTATGTGCTGAGCGTGAGGCCACAGGGTGTGGGACACCCCTGGGCTCAGCGGGGGCGGCTGTCCCGGCTGTGCCCCCTCCCAGCTCCTGGTGCCCCCCAGCCTGCTCGCCGGGGGGGAGGGGGGAGGGGCAGAGCAGCCCCTGGCGCTGTGTCACCCTGCTCAGCAGGCACCGCAGCACCCCGGGGACCAGTGCTGTCCTTAGCACAAATCCAAACCACAGACTCACATTAGCTACTATGAAGAAAATTCGCTGTATTCCAGCCAGAACCGGCACAAATATATACACACTTAGAACCAATCTCTGTCCTGCTTCTCAGAGAGGCTTGAAAAAAAGGCTAATGTTTTTTTCATGCTGACACATGAAACAACAAATTTAATTTTTAACCATTTCATTTCAAATTATTTGATCATACTATCACATATGGAATTGTCTATCTTAACTGACACTTGCAGATACTGATGACCATTTTGGACATGCAAGTCTGTTTACTCAGCTCAGCTTCCACATTTTGTGCGTGCAGTTCAAGCATCAATGAAAAATAAATTAACTTTAATGTTGAGTTGTTCCGCCTTTATCAAACAGCGGTATGGCTGGTGTCTAGAAAGGTCTGTCATACCAATACCTTGTGAGACTCTGGGATTAATTGCTCCTCTCTGTGCACTAGTACCTCTGTCTGCAAAAGGCAGGGATGACTTTCATGTTTGGAAGGTAATTTAAAAGCTATGGATGAGGAACCATGCAGAAGTTCAATAAGAATAAAAAATAACCTTCAGAATTTCCACTGACTCATGGTTTTACTTAATCTACAGAATGATAATATACAAGATACATGAGGACAGTATATTTGCATTCTGCTTTTGCCAAGTCAATATCAACATCATCAACACAATATCAAAGCTGCATTACTTAGAGGACTCTCACATTAAATGCTCTGGTAAAGAACAGTCAGTTCTGGAAATAAGTCGAGGAACTCTTCACTGAAATATTTGCCTTTTCAGGGTTTTATTTAGTTTAACTTGAATAGGTCAATGTAACTGAAAATCATTGTCATTGCTGCAGAAAAATACTATGTCATGGTCCATAGAAATTCGTCAAAACCGTCATACCATCAATTTCATATGACTAACTATATGATTGAACAGGACTTGTCCTCTCAGTCTTATTAGGTTGTCTCTGCTCTATACTGTACCTGCTTACTGGAAAAAAGGATCCTTTTTCTGAATTGTGGCACAACAGAGAGCAATTTCACTGGGACTGCTTTAAATTCTCCCTCTTTTATGAAGGGATATATTTTATTTTCACTTTTCTAAACATGACTTTTTCAGACAACTGTGTAAACAGATGATGTTTTTTGTTTGCTTGTATTTTTTTTAAATTAGAAATTTCAGCTAGCTGGCTAAAGTCCAGAGAGATTTGCAGCTGTACCTACAGGGATGTGTTTATAAACCCCCGAAGCTTTAAGGCCAGCAATATAGTGACATCAATAATTAAAGAACAGCAAGAGTTAAAATTAGCTTCATTAATTTTGTTCTAAAGTTTAACCTTATCTCTGTGATTCCATTTTGTTTAGCCAGAGGTAAATGACCATTGTTTAAAAAGGGACTTGCCAATCAGTGTTCCTTAGTTAATGAGGAGAAATCTCTTTCTTTGGCTTTTTTTGTTGTGGGTTTTTTTTTGTTTGTTTTTTTGTTTTTTGGTTTTTTTTTGGGGGGGGGGGGTGGTGGTGGTTGGGTTTTTTTGGTGGTGGTGGTGGTTTTGGGGGGGTTGTTTTTTAATCCTGTATTAATGCACACATAAGCCTATAAAGCACCCAGCTTAAAACATCAGAGGCATTTGAGTTCATAACTTTCACAGTTTCAGATGATTTCTCATTGACATTGTAAGGCTTTCTAGAGCACACAGACCCACGTCACCCCAGCAATTCTAGCATAGCTTCAATGAGAAGCCTTTTGTAATGATTCTGGTCTGTGGTTTCTGTGTAGGAGCTGGGCTGTCTCCTTAGCACTGAGTGAAACGTAAGAAAAAAAGTTAAGAGCTTTGTGTAGTGCAGAAGAGCAAGATAAACAACTTCCAGGTGAAAGCAGAAAGAAGCAAATTGCCCAGATAAAGAAAAAGTGACTATCACAAATGGTTGTTTCCAAATAAATTGATTATTTTTTCTGGCTACTTCACATAAAACAATATTAAGAATAATAAATGTGGTGGGAAATAAGTCTCCATTTTGCCCTCACCATAAGATTCAGAGAACAGCCCTATGGCAGCAGCTTGTGATATCTTTCCTATCACCACAGGGAAAACATGAATCTACTCATAATATGTGTATTTGTGGCATCATGAACTGCCACAACATAAATAGGTTATCTTGAACCTGAATCCTGGCAAAAAAATAATAGAAGAAATAAAACCTGTTACTGGAGTGCTGAAAGTTGCAGAAAGGAGCATGAGGAAGAGTGTCTTTACTACAGTAGTATTTATGAACCCCTACTGAGCTCAGCTCTACAGCATTGCACAGAGAGCACCCCGCATAATTCCCATCCAGTCTTTGTAATTAAGACAGACAAAAAATATGAAGTGGGTGTTATGATGACATTTTACAGGTGGGAGCTGAAACACAGAGCCAGCACGATCTGCCCAGTGAAATCTGGAAGTCAAGCAAGAGCTGAACTGGCATCTGCAGACACCTGAGCAAGCGCCTTGGTTCCAGCTCCATTTGCACCATCTAAAAGTAGGACACATTTATCAGTATGTGCCATACTCACACACAGCCAGAGAGAACTTTGCTGGTATGGAGGAGAAAACAATTCTGTAATCAATCAGCACCTTTCACTCGAGTTAGCACAGTGAATAGATTATCCCAGTGATAAACCAGCACTGGCCAGACTTTCTGAATTCCTAAATGATTTGGAGTGCTTAGTTTCTTTCTTAATGGTGCTGCGAGCATCAGGAAGCTGCTCTGAGCGCTGCCTCAAGACCAATAGCCATGGGATTTACAGCTGTGAGTCAGCGACTGCTTTTAAGCCTCAATGACTCAAAACACAGAAGAGGAAAGCTCAGTGAGGTAGGTTTCCTTGACCTTACCTAGTGCTAGAGGCATCTGGAATTCTTCTTAAGGGAGAAACGGGGAGGATGAAAGTGCTGTGCCTTCAGTGTGGACCTGAAGGACAGATCCCAGCTCAAAAGCCAGGATGAGTGTTGTGTTACTCAGACAGGAACTCTGTTGGTCTTTTTTAATATAGATCAACACCCTGCAGCTGGCAGCCTTGGGGGAGAACTGGTCTACAAGAGGCCACCACCAAGCTTGAATAGGACAGTAGTTGTTCAGGTAACATGCAGTAAGAGTTGACTCCATCCTTCTGTCACAGCCTGGCTTATTACAGCTGGAACTGCCACTCTCCATTTTTGAGATGAAAAGGTGAAACTGAAGAATGCCTCCTTCTCTTCCACCTGAGAGCAGCCTAGTGCTTCTGTTTGCTCTTGGTGGCGGTACACCAACAATGCCCAAGTTCCCAAAGTGCAACTCATTCCCTCTAGTTCCTTCAGACTAATGTAAGATGGAGATTCCTTTTCCACTTCGTTGGTTTTTTTTTTCCTTTTTTCTTTTTCTTTCCTTTTAGACTACAGTCAACAGCAGCTTACAAGGAGTTTCATATTTGTCATTTTTTCAAAGGAGATAACATCAGACTATGTATAAACATGTAATTATTCTTCAGTACTAAGGAAGGGAACTCTGAATACATTCCTTAAAAATAATAAATATTTCCAATAAATGTAAGTAGTATAACCTGGAGAGCTGAAGGAGAAAAGAGGTAACTTTAGAGCTTCCTATTGTTTAGTAAGATCAATAACCTGATTTCCCGAGAAAGCATCCCTGTTGGAGAGCAGGTACCTCAAGTATCTGTCAGTTAATGACGAGATTTTTTATGTGGGCCCAGGTATCATACGCTTTACCAAAGCATGCCAATTCTGTTAAAACACTTTTAAGTTTTAATGCTAAAGTAGCTGTTTTACCACGTGGATAGTGCACATCCTTGAAGACACAGCCCCAAATTACTGTGATATAAGCATAGCCAGACTCTTTACAGACAGTTCACACTCTCAGGCCATCAGCTTAACCCTGCTGAGACAGGTTGTCAGGGGTGAACAAAACATCTCATCGCACAGTGGAGAAGCTGCCAACCTGGGCTTTCTTAGGTTACAGCAGTTCAATGATATGGGGATCACTGGTTTTATGACTGTGATAGACATGCTGAGAGACCAGGACTCAGTACACCTTGTGCTACACCCTGGCTAATGCGTGCTGGAGTTAAGCCCTGTGGAGTTAGGCACTAATTAAGTCAAAGGAGAAAGGGACCATGGCCATATTCAACCTAATGTGGAACAATTTGAGTTTGTGAATGACACTCATTTCTCTCTGTGGCAATGATATGCAGAAAAGGATCCCTCAAAACAATTGGCAGAGCTTGGTGGGAGCTGTAAGGTGATGTACGTGTGTGACTGAGTCCAGGGACTGATACTCCTTGGGGTAAGGTCACCAAAACCTAGAGCCTATAATGTCAGATTACTGTATGGCTTTGCCTCTGGCAAGAGACCACTTTAACTTGTTAACACAGTAGAAATGTTCCTCCCCAAACACACCTGGAAGTTATAGATAGATATGCCTGCACAATGAAGGAGGAGTATAAAAAAAAAAAAAAAAAAAATGGATAAAGGCAAGAGATAGCACCCCATCAGCCTCACAGGTAGATCAGTGAAAGAACTGGGCTTGGGAATGTTAGCAGGCTGCAGTAATCATACCTCTTGCTGATATTTTATTCAGTTTTCCCAAGTTGATGTTTTATTGTATTTCCTCAATAACACTCTGTTTATTTTTTAAGCCTTTTAACTCATAGCTTATGAGCAGAGAAACATTGCTCACCAAGAACACCTGCAGTAAATAATCTGATCACTCTGGGTTCTGCAAGGTCTTGAGCCAATATAAATTTTCCATTAGATACTCTTAGAAATTAAAACCTGTTCTTTTTATGGTCATATGGTGCCTGGAAGAAATTTTATATATGTAAATTAGCATCAAAAAGTGCTGAAAACAACATACTTGAATGCATAAAAGTAAGAGATGATGATTGATGGTCACATTTGGCTAGGATAAATTTTTTCTTCATAATTATATTTCACATTTTTCTTTCATAACTGACCTTTCTTCAAGCTTCCAAGTCTTTTTCAAGGTGTCATTAATAAAAGCGGGAGTCATTCAAGTCAGGTCTTTTTGATGCCAGGTCTGGAAAGTAGCCTAAGGAGCAAGTTAACATTTTCCTACCGAAGGGACTTCACAACAGAGCTCCCATTTCAGGAAAGAGAAGCGGCCCAGCCTTCACAAACAAGTAGTGCCTTTCAGCAGCAAACTGGTACCATCAAACTCTAATCTTTGCAAAGGGGAAAAAGAGATGTTTTGATTCTATGCACAACTCAACTGCATGGGCTCAAGCACTTTGTGTCTGTATCAGTGGCTAAGGGCTGTGCAGGGTTCTGCTCACCTGGAGCAGGACATTTGTCTCATCCTAAACTGAAAAAAGCTGACGAGGGAGACAAGTGTGAAAAACAATTAATTTGGGAAATGGATGCAAAGAAACATACCTTGGAAAATATTGGTACAGTAACAGAGGCACATTTGAGTAACTACAGACTGTTGAAGGTTCTGCTATTGTGTCCATCCAGTTTCCAAACTGATTAGGCCTCCTTTAATTACATTCTGTGTTTTCCAGTTCATTGCCACCTTACATGACTCATTTCCAGTGCAGAAAATGTGGCCATTTCCCAGCAAATTGCAACAGGCTTCCTAAGTCATCCATTGCAAGAGCCCTTGCTAATTTACATCCAGCACATCCAAACACCATAAACACTGCCCTGGATATTATCTGGTCAGTAACAAACACAAACATGCTGAGCAATACCTTCACCTACTCTGTTGATATTAGAATTCATTTCCCCAGAGAGGGAGTATTGGTCTGTAAGCAGGGGTTAACCTCTATCCTTTATAAAAAAGTTTTACTAGATTATTTCCTTCCATTTAAGCAGTTTGCCAAAGATACACTTTACTTCCCTTACCTTTGCCTTGCTTTCCACCAACTTGAAATATATCAAAGTAGAGATGATTGATTGGAAGATGATGGGACTCCTTATTTTTTTCCTCTATAGGAAAATGCTCATTCATTGAAACAGAAACATTTTATAATCAGAAAACAGGTTGAAAAATAATCAGAAAGGGACTTCAGAGATGACACAGAATTGTTCTCTCAGTGGTTGACTCAAGGTCAGCTCTCTCCTATGGCCACAAACGTGTCTTTATAACCTCATTTGCCCTAGAGACTAATGATTAGTTGCTGAACATCTGAGGCAACAGCCTTAAGCACTTAGACTGAAAGACAGTTTGGCCTGGTCAATGCTTAATCTCTTTATGAAGTAAACCTGTTTCCACAGCATACCCTTCTTCAACCTGATTTAAGGATACTGCTGGAGAAAATCCAGACCAAATCCCTTCCTTAGAGCTTGCAGAACAGAATTTGAATTTTGATGCCTCTCTGGAGCATCCTGGGTAATGGTTTCATTAATCTTAGTCTTTGTTATTGTGGACTCCCCATTTTGTTGATTTTCTTTTTTTTTTTTAAACTGGATGGATTTTCAGAAGATACTGTTTTGATTTAAGCTTTACTTAGAAGAAATAAAAAAAAACCCATACTGCTCTTTTCTAAGTAGTTGTTTGGGGTTTTTTTTAACTCCTGTATGTGAAAAGAAGCTTTTTCTAGTTGTTATTCTGGATTCTGCACCTGAGATGCTTCTACCTGTTTTGTACTTTTGATACCTTTAATGTCTTTATATATCCTTTGGGTTTTTAACAGGAAGCGTGAGCAGCAATAACATCCTTCGTCACCATTAGTGATAGCCACCAAGATGAAACCCTCGTCTTGGTACTAAATTTACCACATCTAACTCAGGCGTGTTTAAGCCTACTGAAAAATTAGTAGATTTTAAGAAATGTATGCAGCCTGGTCAGTACTAACCCTATCATTTTCACATCAGAATGTACTTTTGTTTCCTAAACTGGTTTTCATTTTAAAAAAAATCATTAAACCATATATTCCATACCTAAAAATTCAGATGAATCACCAGTTTTAAGGGGCTTTTTAGGCAAAAAAATTATTGGGTTTGATGTGGTCTAGGGTGGATTTTTTGGACAGTCTGCATAAAACAACAGCCTATATATCTCATCTATTAATGTACTTCCTACATACCATGTAGATAGATGCATGAGAATACCTCATTGAGTCCCTAATCTGGTATATCCAACAGCTGAAATTTAAATGAAAACACTTAATCCATTAGTATTTCCCACCCCCCACCCCAAAACACAAAGTCAAATCTTATTACACTTTTTCTTTCTTCTCACCGTTCTTCTTTAAAAGTTTAGGGCAGGCTAGTAATTCTGATTCTGGATTGTTGAACTCGTGTGTAAAAGGAGAGGATGTTGAGTTTGGCATAGTAGTTATCCAGGTCACATATAGCTCTGAAGATTATATAACTGAAGAAACTCTATGCTAGTTTTGGTGGTTTGTTTGAAACCCCCTGATCCCATGGTTTTACTCGGTTTGGAATTCCCATTAGTACAGAAGGCATCTCAAGCTCTCTAATAATGAATCTAAGGAAAAGGAGAAAGTATGAATGTGACATGTTTTGTAAGGGATGGGCAAAATAAATGAACATATTTTTTTTCCTTCAGCCACTAGCCCACAGGGTTACTGACATGGTAATTTGCATTGTTACCCGTGATGCCTTTCTGCTCTTTATAAAGCATTTCCTTTTGAAATTTCCATGACCTATGTAAGCATACCATTTTGTCCCTGTAGCTAGCTCTTTGTTGGAAGTATTCGATTCACTGTGAAATTCCAGCAATTACTATTTCACTCTTATCTAGCTGAGCATGGAAGCACTTTCAGGGCCCATTTTTAATTGTGTCGTTGACTGTATTAGTTTTGATGATATCTCAAGACTGCTTATCTGTAACGACTTATTAAATGGCAACTTCAACTAACCCTTCTTTGTTCTGTGTTATGTATCTTTGATGTCCAACTAACTCTTATGGGTGAAAGCAGACGAGTTAAAGCAGAGATACTTGCAGAAGATAAAGGATGTGGGACGATACCTATTGTTTTGGATGCTTGACCTAAGGGAGAAACTCTGATTCTCCACATGGATTAGCAAAGGAACATGATTTAGAAGGGGATCTAGTAGGAAAAGGGATAAAGTCACAGCAAAAAGCTCTTAGGTTTTCCACCAGCTAGATGGAGTTAGTTTCCTCAGCTCAGATGTTTCATCTCCAAAATATCAAAGAAAATGTTACAAATACAAATGAGTGCTGGGGAAAGTACCTACTGCCTGGATTTGAAAGCTCCATCATCCATAGTATGAACATTTGGCAAGGCCAGGCTATTTGCAATTTACCGGAGTGCCTCTCAGACAATGTGTTTATTGGTGGTATTCCATGCTGCAAATCTTAACTCGGTATATTGGAACGTATCCTGAAATTTTTGCATTGGCTGGACATTTATTTATTTATTTATTTGCAGTTTAAGTGAATGTACTATTCTTCATTGATCTAACATAGCAAAAAGTAAAGAAATCAAAATATCTCTTGAACAATAGCATGGACCAAGACATCTTTCATGTTTGGAAAAGAGGTCCTAGTGAAAGCTTAATGCAAGAGTTATTTATGGATTGTGGGGAATGTTTGAGCCTTTCACCTTCTTACTGTTAGCGGGAATCTGATGTAAATTGGACCTTGAACTGTAGTTTCGTGTCACAGAATCACAGAAAAGTTGAGGTTGGAAGGGACTGGAGGTCAAGTGGACCAACAGCCCCAACTCAAACAGTGTCACCTAAACCAAGTTACACAGGACCACGTCCACATGGGTTTTTAATATTTTCAAGGATGGAAACTCCACAACCTTTCTGGGCAACCTGTGAAAGTGCTCTGTCACCCTCACAATAAAAAAACTGTTTCCTGGTGTTCAGAGGGGACCTCCAGTGTTTCAGTTTGTGCCCAATGCCCCTTGTCCTGCCACTGTGCACCACTGAAAAGAGCCTGACTCCCTTTTTACACCTTCCCTTCAGGTATTTGTAGAAGTCAATAAGATCACAGAACATCAAAATATTTACACTTTCTCTTAACAATCTCTAGACTCAAAATCATGCCAGGAAATAGAATAGTCTAAAGGCATTCATGAACATTTTGCATTATATCAACTTCAGGAAGATTTGATGGCATTTCATTCTTAGAGTTGGTTTTCTTAATTTACTTTTGTGCTTGAAGTGCAACAGGTCTGTCTGCACAAGGCCTCTGTGTTAGCTGTTGGCAATAAAGGAAAGATTCCATTAATCTTGTTTTTAAGCTTTTCTTAGAAAACAGAATGGGTTTGGGTGTTTTTATTCTTCAGTGATTTTGCTGGTTTAGATTGAGTTTTTGGTTTGCTTTGCAGAGGTTGCGCCTAATAAGTGGATTTGTTACTGAAGTGCAGTTACTGAGTAGCAGTAATACAAGAGAGTTTTCAGATTCATCTCCAGGTAACCTGTGTGGCAAGCAAAGTATAAAATCTGACCATGAGGCAAAATATCTCAGAATACTATAGTGAATTTCATTCTTACTAGTTCAAAGTAAATGTACAGTTCCAGTTAGAATGGAACCGAAGGGAGCTTGGTTTGTTTGCTTGCTTGCTTGGTTTGTTTACATATGTGTACACGAAGGTTATCCATGAAGGTTTAGCAATACAGCTTTGTGGAATTCTGCATCTCCATGTGAGCTAGCTGTTTGAATTCTGTGTACAGGCAGTAGAGAAAAACTCAGGCAGGATAGAAATGATCCATTTTACCTATCTACTTCAGCATGGAATAATTCCTATTCTGAAAGAGCCCTTTTTTCCTCATTTATACATAAAGTGAATCTAGACAGCTTGCTCAAATGTAGACATCTCAAACTACACATTTACATTTAAACCTGAAATGTCTAAAAATAATTGGGCAAGGTACCACAGAAAAGAGTAACTGCCATGTGAATAGAGTTTGTATTAGGATTAGTTCAGCAGTAATGTAGGTGACAGTGGTAGACATATAAAGGTCATACATATCAACATCTAGTCAGATAAATGCTACTGAGTTATCGCATTGGGCCCAATTCAATTTTCCAGTCTAATTCTTATATAAAAAAATATTTGTATGATTATGTAATGAATGTGTATATATAAAGTAAGAAATTCAGTCACACTTGTATAGCTAAGAAAAGAATTTAAAGTATAGATATTACATATGCAGAGAGCTGGCAAAAATACTGCATCCCTCTTCAAAATAACACAAAAGCATGTTCTTCTCTACATTGTTTCTCTATAGAGAATGAAAACAAATATTACATGTGACTGAGATGCAATGAGAATCCACAGCTCGGTCTCACTGTGTTTTGAAGAATTGAAAGATGGGTTTATTTGCTGTTTTCCATTCTATTTCATTCCACCAAAATATTCGCATAGAATAGAAAGCAAAGTTAAAGCAGTGGTGGTACCACATGGAACAGCCCCAGGGTCCTGGTAGAAAACAAGTTGAACATGAGTCAATGACATGCGTTGGAGTGATTAAGGCTAAATCACAAAGGGCTTTTTCCGTGGCACACAGAGCAAGGACAATAGGATACTGTTGGCATGTTGCAACATGGAAAATTTCATCTGAACATCGGGAAAAGTAATTTTTACCTTGAGGTTGATGAAGTATACTGCAGCTTCCCAAAAAGGTGGTGATATCTCAATCTTTGGAGCAGATTTGGCTGGACAAGACTCGCAGGAATCCAGTATAACTACAAAAACAACCTTGCTTTGAGTAGGAGGTTGAATTAGATGACCTCTTGAATTTTCTTTCTGCTCCATATTTTTCATAATTATATAACATCAAATTTGAACTCTGACTCCTAAAAAAGTACAGATAAAGTAACAGTGTATGTAAAAACAATGTGATGATGGGCAGCAAAGATAATTAAGATAATTACCATATTCACAGTCCTACTTGGCAAAACACAAAACTGTTTGCTGCAAATTGTCGAACCCAATGTACCTAAGAATAAGTCACTTTGAAAATCTATCACATATTTCTATCAGAGACATCTTCTCTCTTTCTCCCTCAGTATGTAGCAAAATTCAATCCAGTTGCTTTTGACAGCAACCTTTAAGGTGGTGATACTTTGGAGGAATTATCTTTGAAATAATAATTTTGTTCTCCACATATCTTGGCTTCAAGCATTTGTCATCATTTACTAAAGGAGCTGAAGTGTTACCAAAGGATGGGGACCACAAGAGGATGAATGAATGTTAAATTTGCTCTGGGTCTGTTCTTATTCCATTGTATACAGAACTGTAGATCTTTTTTGGTCTCCATAGCTATATTCAACATTTATCCATTAATATAGGAACAACTCAATTAGTGGCTCTGTAGGGATCAGAGCATAACCCTACTATCCACAATTTAATAGCTACCATACATCATCAAGATATAATTCCCAGGCTGAGTAGGATGTAAATGGCAGTAACCCACAGATTCATTTTTAAAAAACTTTAAATCTTTGTGGCTTAATACTCTTCCTCAGGCCCACTTACATTGTGCATCCTGCAATTTTTCCTTTAATTCACACCTGGCATCCTGCAGATTAATATTGCCGACTGTTCTGTGGTTGTATTATTTGATTTCTTGATACATCATTAACATGAAAGGGAATTATTTGCCAACTAGAAGTTGTTTGCATTATCAGAGCCTCATTATCCCAGAAAAGTAATGGTTTGAGACTTAGAATACTCTGTGCTTTGTGCTCTCAGTGGTCTTCAACAGCATTACTTGCTCTTTTTTATGCCTATTGCAGAGAAGGATGCTGGCAGCTCACTGACATTCAAGATCAAATAAAGTTCTTATTTAATCCCTTCAACCTCAATCTGGAATACAGAATTTACTATTTTTTTCCCCCTCATTCCTAAGTACTGTTGGAATATGCTCCATTATGTACTGTAAATAGAGGAATTTCTATACTCATTCATTAGCCTAGACTAGCAGCTGCAACCCTGGTTATCCTGATAAAGGCTTTACGTGAAATGTAACAATCAGCTCATATGCAACTGAGGGATAGGGGAGTGAAAGACTCACCCCATACATCCTAACTAAGGTCTATTCAATGCATCAGGTACAGATCCGGGCTGAACAAGAAGGAGGAACGACAGTTAAACTCTGAACTTTTGTTTGAGCTTCTTGCTCACCTTGCAACTGATGATTTAAACACCAGTGGTTTAGAGACCTAAAATTCATGAAGGGAGATGTCAAAGCATTAATAGGCAAGTGCAGATGTATTGCATACATCTCTATCAGACCCTAAAACCTGCTTTTGACAAAAGACTTTTCAAACGGGAGGGGAAGCTTGCTAAGCAAACAGGAGAGATGCCGACAGACTTTAAATCTTGATTTTAAATGTCACAGTCTTCAGTATATCCTGGGTCCACAACTCTTCAATGTTTCCATTAATGACAGGAATGAGAGAACTGAGAGTACACTTATTAAATTTGCAGATGATATGAAGCTGTGAAGGACCGAAAGTACATTGGAACGTGATTTGGAATTCAAAGTAACCTTGCAAAATGATCTGAAATAGCAAAGATTAGTTTAAGAAGAATGACAGAGTTCTGGATTTACTAGATATATCTAACTGCACAAGGTAAGATGGAAACAAATGGCAAGGAAGGAATTAAATAGAAAAGTGTTCTGAAGACAATAATTAGCAAGCACTAAACATGAGTCGATGAGCTCACACTCAGGCAACAAAAAAGAAAACAACCCTCTCGGACTATGTACAGAGCAATATTGCATGTGGGACACATGAAATACTTGTGCTGTGCTATTGCTCTTGCCACTCAATGCTGCTGAAGAGCTTAGCTCAAATTCTGCAGTCAGTCTGGGTCTCTGAATTAGAAGAAAAAAAAAAAAAAAATAACTGGAGTGTCCCCTTCTCCTGGTTACCGTAGGAATCAGGAAATGTTCAAAGACCATGACATATGAAGTGTGACACATGAGGAGTGAACAAACTGAATAAGAAAAAATAATATTGAAGATATGACAGAAGTTTTAAAAAGTCAAAAGGTTGCTGTAAAAGCAGAGACATAACTTCTCATGTACACTCTGGATAGGGTAACAAGTATCAGGGAAGGTAGGTACTATCTTTTCTCTAAGAGAATCCCAGGATAGTACAGGACAGATACTAAGCATAGACATTTACCAGAAGAAGCTAAAAAAATCTCCATTGTTGGAGGCTTTCAATAAAAAAAAAAATAACTGCCTAGAATGGCTTAAATGTGGCTGAACCATGTTATTATCCAAGTCCAGAACTGAGCTTTCATTGTGAGGTTTGGAAATGGATACGGATTCTGATTTCTCCATCAAATTCCTTTGGCTAGACCTCAATAATAAGAGTGACTTTTGTTCTTTTCTTCCCATATAGTTTTGCTTTTAATTTATGCTTCTGCACTGTTAAGATTGGCTTGGACTAGAACCATAAGTATTAATAAAGCCCAGGAAAAGCAGATTTCTTGGTATTTGCAGGTGACTTTCATGTAATATTCAACTTGACCAGAGTGGGAGGTGTTGGAAAGTTTAATAATAAGCCCATCCTTCATTTTTCAATTGATTTTTTTTTCCTCATCTCAGTAGATTTTAATAAGCCCTAGATAAACATGTGATTGAACTGTTCAGGTCCAATTTATGAAGCTTACTCATCCTCAGTGATCAAGGTAATAGGGTTTTTTTATTTCTGTTTTATTTAGACTGTGCTTACAATTCCTTAGCCATGCCCTAAGCACATTAGAAGGGTAATGGGAAGTTTATATAAATACAATTATTAGTAGTATTATTAGTAAAAAGCTCTTTTTACCACAGGGTTTTAAAAATCTTCTGCTAATAACCATAACCACATCAAGCACAGTTCATTTTCTGGCAAATAGTATCCTGAAGGTAGAAAACGAAAAAGGCAGAGATCTCCCAAATTCAGGAAGGCTGCCAATTAAGACCCACTTGAAAACAAAAGGCAGCATCATGAAAGCCACCTGGTCTCTCCAGACTAGGTGAGCTGCTTCAAATCCCACCAATTAGAGAATCACAGCATCATGGAATGTTTATGATACAATGTTATTGAATTTTCAAAATCTTTGCAAGAATATCAAATTCTATATTGTAAGTATGGATGCAAAACTGGGCAAGTTTTTCATACAATACTAGCCAGCTGCATACCTTACTGTCTTGCCTCCAATTCTTTAAGTCAGAATACCGTGTGGAACCTTCTTTTAGTACGTAATTCTCTATTCCCTGTTGGAGCAAGTACCCATATGTCCATTTATCTCATTTTTAAGACTCTGAATTCTACCTTAACATCCATTGCTCTGCCTTTTCCACCTGGTTTGATTAGTTATGTAAGTTTCCCACTAAAAGGGTCACACAATTAGTCCTCCTGATAGGCACAAAGTAAACTGCAAATTCTGCAATACTAAATCTGCTAGATATTAACACTTCATGGGATGTAACAATATTTCTATCTTTTTTTCTTACTTAAATTTGAGTTATAACACATTCTCCGGAAAACAATGCGCAGCCAGTTTAAAATCAGGTCCATTCGAATTGCTGTAAGCCAAGATTTTTGTAGGCAGAAATCCCTCTCTGAATTCACAGCTTTATCCACAGTTTTCATTCTTAGTGTCCTTTCATTATGTCTAAGACTTCTCTCTACAGGAAAGGTCTGTGACTTGGTATGTTGCTGTTAAATGTGCAATGAATACTGAATGCTTGGAAATCGTGTTTTGTAAATACTTAATAATAATTATATGCTACCAACACTGCCACCAAATGGGTTCCAAAATATACCCTAAAGGTGTTGCTATGAATGATGTGAGTTATCACAGTACACCTAAAGCATGGTATGCAAACTGAGGCTTGAAAAATCATGGAACAAGTGCAGACATACCCTGCAAGGCAAAAGAAAACAGTGGAAATGGAAAGCATAGGAAGTCAGGCATGAAATCTTAGCCTCATTGAAGAAAATTGCAAAACTACAATTAATTTCAGGGGGGACCAGGCTTATACTCCAAGCACAGATGGAAAAAAGAATGCTTTCCTGTTCCCTAAAGCTATTTATGTAGGTGATGCCATTTGTGCACAGTGCCAACTAATTTTTCCTTATTAAAACTAATGATCCATAATTGCTTTTGGAGTGGCAGACCATAATATGGATGTAGTGAGCAAATCTGAAAACAACTGGTTCAGCTTTGTGTCCAAATTTCTCAGATAATACTTACCTGGACTTTATAAGGCTAGAAATACTGCAAGCCATTAAGAGTTGATTATTTTATATTTTTTTTTAGTTATGTATGTTTGGATAGTTTATTTAATACCTCAAGGAGTTACTTCTGACTGCGTCTATGCAGCAAGATTAGAGAGCTCTTCCAGTCTCCAGGAGCCAGGTATGTTCCATCAAAGTGTTCTAATTCCCTGTTGAAGTGACACC
This sequence comes from Falco punctatus, assembly GCF_963210335.1. Lineage (NCBI taxonomy): Eukaryota > Metazoa > Chordata > Aves > Falconiformes > Falconidae > Falco > Falco punctatus. The sequence goes on from NC_137587.1 coordinate 5,564,463, forward strand.
CCTGCCCACGGTGGGCTCCATCTGTTGCATGATGGAGACCAGGCACGTGGGTCAGGAAAGAGCTATTGCACCTCCTGGCCAGCTCCCAATCTGGATTATCAAGACACATAATAAAGCTGAAATAGGACCACTCAGCCTGAAATTACACAGAATACGATGAGAGATTTCCTGCTATTTGTTTGAGATTTTCCTCGAGCCAGATATGCCAGAATTTTTCTAGCATGTCTCAGAGCTATATCAAAAGGAGGTGAAGAATATAAAAAGCAAATTACATCCAAATTACGAATATTTGCTTTTCCCCCAAAATCGTAATGTATTTTGAGGCCAGTGTCCTATTTCCAACAGAGAAGTTACTGTCTGGTTCAGTTTTTGCCATTACTATCTTATTTGGCATATCAACTGGAAAATCATCCTTTGAGTTAACAAAAAATAATAATAATGCAACACTAATAATAATTATAGTAATAACGGTAGCAGTCCTAATCTTCCAATCTGTTTAAATTAGCTTGACTAGGGCTTATGGACAACTAAGGGAGGTAAAATATGCATCTTTTATCTTCTTTAATTATAGTACTTTCATACATGCAATACATATTTAGTGTTGTGATTATTTAATCAAGATGCACAAATGTAATTTTCCTACGAGAAAAGACCCGCAGAGCACCAAACTGTTCTCTGAGTACCTTTGTTCTCAGTTTCACAATTGTTCTGAATTCAGAACACAGAAAACAAGCGTTTGTTACATTTTAAGAGATAATTGCTACCAAATAATTTATGGCTGCAAAATGCTACACATAGCAGAGAGACTACAGCTACTTATAACCTAGTAAATTAAAATTAAACCTTCTGTGTGCTGAGTATCTTGCATAAGATTAATTGGATAATATCAGGCTGCTCACATTATAAAGATCAAATGCAAGGAGAAAAGACATAAACATTGCGTATGTATCAATGTAACGTCAACTCAGCAGTTGCTGATTATTTATTGGGCATGTAAACAGATGTGCCTAATCCTGTTGTGAGAGCTGCTCAGGAAGACAGAGAAAAAAGAAAATTCCCACTCTGCATAGCTGAGAAGAAGATAAAAGCTATATCCTATAAAATGCTGATTAGCCTTGACTCCATTTGACTTCAATGACTACTCAGCACCAGGCAGGCAAGAACGTGGACACAAAAAAATTATACTGCCAATTTCCCCACCCTTTTTCTATAAAATGTGTTGTACTACCACAACTCAGAACATGAAGTGGCATCAATTTCTTTAATTAAAAAGGGGAAAAAAAAGGCTTCCTTTTATCTCAGGGCCACATTCTTATTGCAGGCTTGCTTGTAAGTTCTGCTTTCTACCATAGTCAAAAGGGTTAATCATCAGCAATTTGGAAAAATTTATATATTTGTAGATGGTCAGTGTAAATTTGTTGTTGATAACAATTTCTTGTTATCAAGCCATTTAGAAATTTATGGCACCATAAATCTGAACCCGCTTGGGTCCTCCAGCAGTCTCCTTTCAAAAGGAGTAAAGACAGTTATTGAAAATAAAAATGATAGGAACTACCAAATTCAACAGCTACATTCTGCTGTCAAGTACACTCTTGTATAGTATTGTCCTGAAAGGTAATATTAATATAATTATACCTAAAGGTAGTCTGTAGAAGATGTAACCCAAACTTTTAAAGTCCAATTTAAGGCACTCAAAAAAGTTTTGACTTCATTAGTGACCGCTTTAGCCTTGCCTAAGCACCTACAACAGCAGACCTTGCAGTAAGCCTGCCAGAGTGCAAGCCTGTGGTATCTTCACTAGCATCCCACCTTTGTGCATTGACTTTGAGGAAATGACTTTAAACATTATGGATGTCCTAAGTAGTCTCATTAAGACAAAGGACTATTCCCATTGGCAAGATTTTTCCTATAACTACACACCACCATAAACTTGGAGTAAATTCTTCCAATAACGACTTAGTGGATCTATCCTAGTTTATCTTAAGTTGAAATGTGCCTCTTGGTCTTTGGTGTCAGGGTTCAACTGAATTAGAAAAGACCAAGGAGTGTAATGTTCCATTAGAGATATGTGAAAAATTAATAAGTGCAACGTGATTAATAAATGCAAGCCTCTGGTAATTATTATTCCACAACAGCAACATTCACATCACCTCAAATGTCAGCATGCAAAATACATTCGAGGGATACTTTGTTCAGCTAGGAATAACAGCATTTAAGGAATGATATGCTTTTAAGAAACAAAAAGTAGCATTTTCTGAAAAAATAATGGGGAAAAAATAGCATTAAAACCTTTTACAAGGTACAAAAATGAAAATGTGGTTTGTTTCTAACAGATGAGAACCTGTTATATCAATATGACTGATTTAATTAAAAATTAAAAAAGACATTTTAGCCATTAGTTATTATTTTATTTTAAGGAGTAATTTTTTTTCCATTTTGACAAGAGTGAGTATTTTCTGTTGAGATAGGTTATGTCTTCATAAACAACACAAATTCTTAGATTTCTTACAGCTATGGTCAGCCTACAATTTTAACATAACTGAATAGCCTTGTGTAACAATCACCAAATGATACATTGCTACGTAACCACTCATTTATGAACAGGCTTCTTTTAATTAACACATTAACAATCCAGTACATGCTCTGTAAAATTCTGTAATTACTTGGCACAATTTCCTTCCTTTTCCTGCAAGTTTTACAAGACAGTTATTTTCATCTTGTTCAGAAGTTCTGTGTTGCCTCACTGGAAATGCTCTTCAAAGCCCATATCTTAGAGTAAGTAAGAGGAACTAACTAAGGACAGGTATAACTGAAATATTGATCATTAATCCTCCCTGGTTGACTCCAGTACATGGAAATTTTGATATATATATGGCATTAGTTATTATTTATTTGCATTATATGCAATCAAGCATTTGAAATATTTAATCTTGGAAGAAAAAAAAAAAAAGAGAAGTTGAATTATATATTATATATAGTGTTCTTTATAAGAAATTAGTCCTAGCAATGTATTTATGGTACTCCTGGAAACTCTGCCTATTGCTTGAGCAAGCATATAATTTTTCTCTGCCTGGGAACTCAAGGTTTCATTGGACTTCTTAAAGTGTTGTCTGAATGACACAAATTTTAATTTGAGGTAAGTATATTCTGCTTCCAAAGAGTTTCATCCTTAGCACCGTGTCGATTTAAACTGAGAAAGAATGCTGTGCTAATGACTAAATATGCCAAGTTTAACGCTAAAAGTAAATATTAGGTCCTAATGTCTCTGTTTAAACAAAGTGGGCAAAAGGGGATCTTCACATCAGCTCTCCTTCGGTTATATGGCATATTTAAAGTGTCGAAGGAATAGGAGCTCAGAGAAAGACTTTCCAATGAACTGTTGATCTAAAAGATTTCTGAACAGTAAATGACCCGAGCATGACTCCTCAGCAGCTCAGGACCAACCGAAGGCTTCATGGCATTGCAGTTTAGACCAACCACTTCTCATGTCTGTTAGTACCACAGCCCCACTTTCCCCTCTCCCTGAGGAGGGATTCTTGAACCATCCTATTCGGAGTAAGATGGGTTCAAGCTTTTGGTCAAGGAAATGTCAGAGGCATGTGCCCAGAGCTTGAGGGAAGAATCAGGCTCAGCTGGGTTTAGATTACCATGAACTGAATCCTAAAAAATGTTGGAGGACAGGGGATACATGTTGACAAAGCAGATCACCTCTGGAAAAGACACGAATTCTCCTAACTCACAGTAATTATTATTGTAGTAATAATGGTCAAAAAATATCAGGAAAAGAGCAAGAGACAGCTGATCCTAGATATAATGGAAACTCAGCCCTTCGCTCTCAAAGATTCTGGCCAAAATGTCTTTTTTTCTTTTTATCAGCAGCTGTTCCACACACACCTCCAGGCTTTTTAGCTTTTCCTTCCCCGCCCCAACCCCTGTTACTACTGTTCATCTCATTTGTCCTTGAATGTCTTGGTGCTATCCAGGAAATTAGAACACTTCTTAAAGACTGGTTTTCTGCAGAGCTCCATGTGCAATTCTGCATGTGCTAGAAACCTGCATAAAGGATTAGAAGACACCAAAACCCACCGGGTTATTTCCCAAAGTCAGCCTAGACAGTGTAGGTTTTTCAGTGGAACGTATGGATTGATGTTGATGACACCCCATCTACAATCCCTTAGAACTTGAAGGAGGCAAAAGCTGTAGCATTGTGAAATTAAACAAACCTGAATTAAACTGAAATCTATTTCACAGTAATCACTGCTCTTAGGTCCAACGGGAATGTGTTTTTCTTTAAATCCTATTTTACCAGGGAGTGTGAAAAGAAGCTAAATCTCCATTCTGATTGCTTTACTCATTCAACATTTCATTCATTAATTTTAATTACTGCCTTTTTAAGTAGTTTATGATGTTCTGGCCATAAGCCAGGTTCCTTTGCTCAGTCAGCAGGTTGCCAATATGACACTGGTTTCTTTTCCCTATGGCACAATACAGAGAAGCTGCTATTTGGTTAATCTACCAATTCCTTTTTAACAGTCATACTTTTATGACTGGAATTTACAAGCCATTCAGAACCTTTCATTTCCATTTTTTATTAGCTATGTCCAACCCACCCTGCAATCCTGTGGCCCGCCTTCAGAGGCAGAAGATAGGAGTGTGTAGGAAGCTTGGGGTGATACTGTGTCTTGGTGCCCAATGAGATCAGGCGGTTGCTGTGCCCATAGATAAATCTAAATGCTTTGGATCACCAATGAATTTCTCAAGGGAGACAGCACATTTATCAACTGAACCACAAGCCTTTAATAGAGTTAAGTTTCTATGTTTATTTTGCTGAGGTATCTAATGCAACTCCATGCCTATAGCAGCAGCTAACCCAAAATTCAGATTTTTAACAGTAAGAGAAATCAGTTAATTCTAGTGGATGGGGTGGGAGCTTCTGTCATCATTCTGTTATTAAAAAATATATATACACCAAAAACTCCCATCTCACAGAACTTTTAGGAAGCTGCTTTCAATTAAACCTGATTAGCTGTAAGTCTTACTTTTGTATTTCTGGTTCTCTGTAGGGTATATTCTGTAAATAAATACCAACTCAATGGAAGCATGAAAGAGTGAAAGTAATTTCACCTGGAAAAAACAAGTGTGTTCCCTAATAGAGGCAGAAACCTAAAAGGCAGATGAAAAGATGAAAAATTACTTCAAAATTACTAAAAGTAGAAAGAGCACAACAATTAAAAGACTGTAGTATGGAAGTCTATTAAAAGTAATTCAACATCTAATTGTATAGCTTTTTTTATAACTACTGTAAACCAAATTTGAGTAAGATAATAACATCTAAGCCAGTTCTTGATACCACAAATAAAGTGCTCAGATATTATCAGTTCTTGGTAAAAAGAGGCAATTAGATTACTTTTTTAACAACAAGGCTGGAGAACAAACGGAAAAGAGGATTTCTGAACTTCTACGTAAAGACACGTGAAAACTTAGGATGCATCATATTTGAGAGCTTTTCCTGTGCAAAAATGGTGGTGGTCAATCTTTCAAGGGGTTCTGAGGGTACAGTTAAGCAGTTAAAAAAACCTGGAAGAATAATCATGTGTGGCTGATGCCTGAACTGAATGGAAACACAACTCAGTTTCTCTCAGGTGTTTTTTGGGAATTATGCTAGATAACTATGGACATCTGTAATGTGGATATCTTCATCCTAGTTCTTTTCAAGGATTTTCTTATAGTCAATAGGGAGTAAGAAGCACCTTAAGGATATATTTTTCTTATGAAAGGTAGAAGTAGGTCATTAAGAGGCAATTGCCTCTTCAAAAAAATTCTCTATAAAATTAATCAAAACAGCTAAAATCAGATTTAAACATCTACATTGTAAAACATAAAGGCTATTCACTCTTCTGAAGTGATACTGCTTTTTAACCTAAGAAAATTTAAAATAAACTTTCCTCTCCAGTGGTGATTCAAACTTCCAAAGGCTTGTTGCCGATAGCTACAGGGCAGTAATTCTGCCGCTGCCATCAGCTGCACGCTCCCATGTACTCCTGGACCTGGATTCAGTTTGCAAACGTGGTTAGCTGTCTCTCAACTGTAAACTCATGAGATTTCTCTATTTCTTATTTCTGTTCAGTTATTATGGGAATTGGGATGCTAAGGAAAACATCTCTTCAAATCTGTTTACTGTCCTAACCACAAAACAGGTGGGTTCTTCTCAATGCAAATTAATCCTTGGAGGGAAGAGGGAGGAGGATGGAAAGGTGAGTCATGGCAATCAAATAGGTGGGTTTGGTTATATTTACAGATTTCTGATTTTATAGTCCATTTTGCTAGTCCAAATAAGAGTTAAAGCAACAAAAAGGTTGTTGAGAATTCAACATTACAATGTAGCTTCTAAGAAGCCGTAATGCAGTAAAAGGCTGGAATGAACCCACTAGATCGGTAAGGCCTCTCATCTGTCTTGATCAGAGATGTCTCCTTTCTTCTCAGAGCAAGAACACAACCCATACAGGGTTTGGCTCTGCCATTTTAAGCCAGCAAAGTCTCCTTTTTTTGGCTGGGAGAATGACCAGCTAGAAAATTAAGGCCAGCTAGAAACCTGACAGAACAGCTGACGGGACAAACTTCACACAAGAGTCTGTCACCATAGGGATGGAAACTGTTGTGAAAATGAGAAGCTGTGAAAAGTTTATCCCAACTTTTCTAATTTTTGCTAAACACGAAGGTGTTGCAGTGCTTTAAAGTAAAAAGGACCTAACAAATGGACCTTCTAGTAGTCAAACTGGATGGAGAGTTTGGTAGGAACTGAGAAGATCTGCACAATCGATGTAATCTGAATTTAAGCTGAAAACGGTGTTTCAGTAATGGAGCTATATTTTGCACACACTTAGCAATTGTCAGTAATGGAAACATTCGCTAACTCTGTATAAAGGTAAGTAATTATTACAAATAATACATGACAAACCTTTTAATGAATGCTTTCTACATTACAAGGATGATTATGTGAGCCAGGTAACGTGTGCAGCAGGTAGGCCAAAGAAAATTGATCAAGGGAAATATTAAGACAAAATATATTCAAAGAGATAAAAAACCTGCCTTTATGAACATTATATTAACTACCTTACAAGTGCATCACAGCAAAGCTGTTACAAATTTTTTCCAGATCAACTTCCTGATTGCATAGGTAAACAGAACTTAAATTGACTACAGATATGATGGAGTAGAATTGAACTTATTTATATATGCTCTACAAAACCCAGGTGTCTAGCTGTCAGTCTTTTCACTATTAAACCTGTACATATTATCATTTTTTAAAGTAGTCTTCTCTATAGACAATTATTGTATATTCTCTTCTTAAATTATTTCATTGTGAATAAACAAACACCAAGCATGTGAGGTCATTTTTCATTTTGTCTTGCTAACGTGCAAGTTCATTGTCCTTCTGATGTGTTCCAGGTATGGGGTTTCTAGCTGTATAGAAAAAATCAGTGTATACCTGATTATAAATTCTTGCAAGTGTGAGATTTTAATTTCCACAATTTTCTTCTGCTTGTGTTTTTATTAGCTATGGAAAGAAAATAAGTATTTGATCTACAACAGTGCTGCTAAAAGAAGGTGTATATATTTTTATATATATAAACCCAAGGTCATGTAAAGGCCTGAGTTAATTTGTAATAATGAACTTAAATATTTTGCTTCCAGAATTTATCCTGACCTTTTCCCAATGGATTTATATGAGAGCAAATAATACAAATCATCATCCACTACATCTGTGTGACAAGATGTAGATAAAGCTACAGAAAATGAACAAGATAACTGATAAGTACATAGAGAGGCTTTGTACAAAACGTGTCAAATAATAAATTGGTTTTTTTTTTTAGTGAAAAATGAAAGCAGATCTTGCCATTTCAAATGGAAAAGTGAACTTTCATTTAAACTACTAGATGGCATTATCTCAATGTACATATTCACAGAAAGATGGGGGGGGGGGGGGGGTGTAGATAGATACCTATACACAACAATGTATTCATGTCAGTAGGTGTTAAAATCTCTACCAAATTTTAACTGTTTTAACAGCTGCAGTACATTGTACCTGAAGACTGTGCATTTATGAGCTAGCTTTTCAAATATCTCCTGTCTCAACACAGTTATTTTGTAGTACAAATTTTGCCACTGTCTTTAAAAGAATGAATGGCCTCTGGAGTCATCCCCGCTCCAAGAACCCACCACTCAATACCGAACAGCGGCGGTTAGGGCTGCTGTTATTTCTGACTGTACTTCTGTATTTCCATCCCACTCTCTTATTTCTGTCCCACAAGAAACAAACTGGCTTTGTGGCTGCAGCAGAGAACCAGACCTGATCAAAACCAAGAGAGGTCTGAACATTTCCAAAGTACACCATCTCAGGGGAAAAGCACTACGCAGACAAAATGCCAAGTTTATTCCCTGTCAGTCAAAACCAAAATTATTCTACATGAGTCATTTCAATTTGTCACAACATCTCTCAAACTCTGTTTCGCTTCTGCTGGCATCATGAATTCATGTTGGCTCCAGAGCAATGTCAAGTCAGCTCTTCACTGCTGCTGGGCCAGTAGTACATCACTGGGAGATCAGATGCACACCTTCACTGCTGCAAGGGCAGCGTGATCCTGCTCTGCATGTCCACCCGCATAAATTGCAGGATCTGATGACAGGCAGCCAAAACTAGAGACTTCAACCTACTTGTCTGTTTAACCCTCACATTATCATTTTTTTCCCCAAAGTTCTTATCATCTATCTCCAGGCAAATCTCCTCACTCTTGAAGCAATTTTGGAGGGTTCACTATGCCTGGTCATTATTATGAATTGATCAATCCACAGTCATGAACCATAGTTCAGAAAGGGGCAGAAATACAGACAGGAACTCCTCCTGCCCAGCTGCAAGGGGACCACAGCTTCGTTCAGGGGCACAGAGATGGGGAGCACACTGCCCAGGCGATCGTCACAGCTCTCCTCAGAGCCCACAGAAACTGTCCAACTATTTATAATCAACTCAAAAGTGCTAAGAGCTAGTGGAGGTCAGCGTTTCACAGAGAAGGGGACATACCTTTGGGTTGGAAGGCTCGGTTGTAGGCTTAATGTGTCAGAGGACCCCAAGAGGATGCACGATAGAATACTGAAAATCCTCGATGGCAGGAAGCCCCTTACAGCGCCGTAACTCTAAGTACATATCAATGTTTCAAAACCCATGGTGGTCATTTTGATCAGTTAACATATATATTCTGTGGATTCACTGGAAGAAAGATACCCGTATGACCAGAACTGTCATTATCCCAAAGGACAGCTAACCTATTTTATATGAATTTAATATGTAGATGGTATTTCCTATAAATACATAGTTCAAAAATATAACAGATTAAAGCCTGCATATTTCATGCTCCAGGTAACACCAGCAAATATCATTACCCTGTATTACTAGGAAGAAATACATGAACAGCCACCCTTGTCAGACAAAAAAGCAATCCTCAGCGTCTACCTGTGCAGCAAAATCTCGATACATCAGTACTATATGCCAGAACACAATGTATAACTTAATATAAAATACATTATATTGCTTTACAACTTGCAGAAGAACTTGTTTTTTGTTTTCCCTATACTTAATATAAAACACATATTTTGGAAATTTATTTTGCAGCATTTTAATTTTTTATCTTAAAAATTCTAGTACTTGGAAATGTTCTTATCCCAGATTTTCCATTCCGCACACAGCCTCATTGAGTGGGACCTATAGCTCCATGCAGGCTTTACATCAGCATGGAGACCTAACTACTAATAAATCCATTGTATATCCCTGCTCATTCTGTTGAAAATCTGACTGTAAACAGGTCACTGCCATCTGAAATTGATTTTTTTTATATAGAGATGAATCATCAGACCACTTCTGTCAGTAATTATTGGTATGTGGATTGTTCACATACAAATCACCACAAGCCTCTAATCATCAAATTTTGTTCTGCCATCAGCAGTGCTCTGAACCACACTGACATATTTGTTCCTGGAGTTTAAAGGTGGAATTACCTGAGGGTAGCTTTCAGCGTTAAAGGTCAGAAAATATAAGTTTCAAATGCAATGTTAATTTTTTTTTTTTTTTCTTTAAAATTGCCTAGCAACAACTTAATATTTTTGCATCTTCAGAAATTCCTGCTGGTAAATGTATTCATTGAAATGGTCATGAGTATACTAAAAATCATATTTAATAATAATTATTAATAATCTCACACCAGAGTTGTGAGAATGCATCTGAAAGAAAATTTAATACCACAAAGAAACTCAGAAGAGTTGCTGGATTATTGCCCAGCTCTAGCTGAGATGTACCTGGGACATGTCGGTTTTGAAGAGCCAGACACATCAAGCCAGTAACAGCAACAATTACATCATCCATCTCCTTTCAAGCATCAGGCTGCTTTAATATAGTAACCAACAGTTTTTATTCTAGGGTGAAATAGTCAACCTATGAGTTTTGCTGTAGATATACAGCTGCAATAGCAACTCCACATGAATTTTATTAAGTCTGGTATTTTTTCTGTCACTTTCTGGAGTTGTAGATTTATACCCATCTTTGTATTCAGGCCCATTTAAAAGTGAAATATCATTTAAAAACAAATACTAGAAAAAACACTTTATTCCTGAAATATGCAATTAATATATGAACCAGCATACTCTGGTCTGGCAAGGGTAGAAAAATTCCAAGAGTCTCTCAACAGCTAAAAATTAAATAAATGTTAAATAGTCTCTCCTTACTGTTTATGCCCCTGAGTGGGCTTGCTTTCCAAAAATGTTTAATACTTAAAATGTTATGAAAGTGAGGAGAAATGTTTTCCTGATTTATATCCTTTGCTATCAGTTTAATTAAAATGGTGCTTTTCTTTTTATATCATTATTCAAATATAAAGCCGTTTTGGGTGAAGTTTGTGGTTGCTAGCAGGACGTGTTGGTCTAAAATGTGTTTCTGTCCTTCAATGTGAACTGATTTGCTCATAAAACCCGAAAACAAAACAGAAAGGCAAATAATAGAGGAACTGTAAAATGAGATAATCTAATCCATGAATAAGGCATATGTTTTCTTTTCAGATAGATATTTAAAACCCATTATGTATTTTTTATCTTAACTTTTTAAGGTAGGACAGTATCTTTTGACATCTGTGATATATTGTAAGATTAAAACTTTGTTCACCAAATAATAATCATAACCAAAAAATATTCAATCGCAACCTAAAGAATGACTACTAATCTGGGTTAATTTGTTAAAATTTTGCAACCTTACTCAAAGAAAAATTTCAAACCCCAACATGTTTACTTTCAAAATGTTCAGAACATGACGACTCAATTATATAACTATGAAATTGTATTTGAGACTTAATCTAGGTCAGTTTAACTTAAAAATGGGGGAATAAAGACAGAAAATTATTTGTGAACCTAAGTTTGAGGGCTTTTGAACATTGATGTTGTTAAGAAAAGAGAACTTTTTATTTCATATTATTCAATTCCCTCAATGTTTTTATTAAGTCATTGATTTGCCTCTATCTAAATTTTTTTGGTCAGCTGAACTACTCCTAAACTGTAAACCCAAATTCTGACTCTGCTGCACAGAGTTTCACTGCAAACCTACCCAGTCACAACAGATACATTAGGGTGATGTTCTCTGCATTTAAAAAAAAAAAAAAAATAATGTTAATTGGCTTATTGTACTGCTTTGGTGAAAGGAATTGTCCTCTTTGATCTGCAGCATAATGAGATTTATTTTGAACATCAAAGCAATCTACAAAAACTGAACAAGGAGATGAGCAGCTACATATTTTCATGTCCTCTGAGGAGCAAGGTAGGAATCAGCAATGCAAATGCCATAGGATGAAGGGACAGCCTGGGAAAAAAATGAATCCTTGAAGAAAGTAGCTGAACTTTGTATTCTGTCACATTGCACTGAAAGACCTTGAATCACATTTTTTTCTTCTAAGCTGCAATAAATCTGATGGAAATCCATTGCCTGCCCTGGAGTTGCTCTGAATTCATGTTGGTGAACACTGGGTCAGAATCTAGTCCCTGATCTTAGGGTTTTTTTCTGGCTATATGCTAGACAGTTTCAAACAGCTACGACGGCATCTATGTAACTGACTCTTAATGCTCTTGCCATACCTATCCCAAAAGCACCCAGTATTAGGAAATAAACTTTTGAGTCTTTCACTGCCTTCAGCCACCCCCCACAGCTCTCTACACGTCATTGCCACTGGCTCTTTAAACCCCTCTGTACAAGGCTTCTACCCTGACATCCTTAAGGCAGAGCCATTTCAATCCAAGCGTTGGAAGAGGCTTATAGAAATAAATATAAAATTTATAAGAAATGCTGAACCAAATGATATTTCAGCAGCAGCGTTGTTTGACATTAGGGTTAAACAGGGCAAATTCATGGCATTTATTCCATCTGCCTGGAAAAGACACTCTAGGAAAGGAATAACTGAAAGACACAGCAATCCCTTCTTCCAACACTGGAGAGATTTATTTTCTTCGAACACAGAGGAAACAGGGCGACTGTTTTACATATCAAAATTTGGAGGGTTCAGGATATGTTTCAAATTTATACAGTTATGACACAGTCTTCAGTTTCAAACAAAATAGCGTAATACAGCACTATTTCAGCTAACAATTTCTAAAGGGAAGAATGCTTCTTTTAGATTCAGATGTTCAAATTAACACTACTTAAACTAATTCATGTGCCCTTAATTGAATCTTTTTTGCATGGCAAACAGAGAAAAGCATTATGTAGCACAGCAGAGCTGACAAATTTGCAGATAGGCTTGTCACAAGGGCATGATGTTCACATAGAAATATCCTGTGTTTTCTTCCTCTTAAGTATTACTTTTCAATGGATCCTCTTGTGATTTCTAAAAAGCATCAAGTACTCAATTCCCACAGATAGATAATGCTGAGTGTGCAGCACTTGTGCAAATCAGGCTATTCATATGGATCCCTAAAAATAAAATGCTGCATGGTGGAAATGCTTTGGCTTTGTTTTTTGGGAGGGGAAGCGATTTGATTTTTTAATCTCTCTAAAACACCATAGCAAAATGCCTTTGAGGTAGAAATGGATCAAAACCTTATGACAAAGGTCACTCAGAAAAGTTAATAAGTTAATAGAAGTGTGTCACTTTTGAATAATTCCCAGGGCGGAGGGTGGGGGTGGGGGGAGTAGGCAGCAGGAGGAATAAGATACCTGGCATGTAAATATATCATACCAAGAATCATTTGAAAAAATCCATGTTAATGTTTTTAGAAAAAGAATTGTCTAACATCCATACTGATATGGCTCTTTTCCAGTTTATATTATAAATTTTTAAACATCAACATCAAAATTCATTACTTCTGCTCTACTGAAAGAAACCATTTGAATTATTTAATTTTTTAAACACTTTTCTTTCAAAGGAAATATCAGTGTTCCTCCCCTCCCCTTTTCCCTTCCCTTTCCTTTTCAGGAAGAAGAAAACAAATCAGGTCAGTACATTTCCATAGAAAGAGGAAATCTGGTTTCCTCCCAGGTCTGTTACGAATGACATAAATTTTAAAATCAAAATTAAATAACATGCAAACAATGTAGAAGGGCTACGAAACTTGTCCTTTTGACAGCATTTTGTAAAAATACATAAGCGGGGGTTCTTAAGAGGGCACAATCTGAGTATGCTTGTTTATCTTCTCATACTTGATTTATCATTAACTCTCATTAACATAGACACCTTGTCAAAATTTATTTACTAAGTTGAAAACATCTTGTATAATTAAACATGTTAAATCATTTATATAGTAAAAGTGACATTCAGCACTAAGAAAACTGGAATGTAGGCAGCTTGCAAGACTAGCTTATCTTGAACAGATAAATATATATAAATATATAGGATTCATTTCAGTTCAGGAGCACTCTCTTTGAAAGCAATAGTAGTGTAACCCTATTTATTTTCAAAGGTGGGGGTTAAGAACAGCCATGAATTGTGTTTACCCTGGTGGAACTACTTATACAGACTCACCTAAATATCTTACTTAATCAAGAACTTAACACCAGCTCCAAAACTCAATGCAAGTTTCAACTGGAATTATAGATGGATATGCCAAAATTCATACATGGAATTAATCCTTATTTTTAAGATCATTTTAATTAATGTTATGCATTCATTAATTTAAGGATGGTTAGAGGTTAATCTAAAAACTGGTACTATAGGCCAGCCAACAGATGTTATACCCAGAATTAGTGGCTGGAATGACTGTTTTGAGTTGCCGTATGTTAACCTCTGGCTCTAGCAATCCCCCGCTCCCCCCACCCCCTTCATAACCCAGCAGTGTAATGCTTGATGTGATGGAGAAGCCATCATTGTATGTCTTGATAAAACCCCTACTTCTCTGCAGGTCCATAATGATACTATCCTAATTATCTTGACTAATATCTAATTAAACTTGACGGCTTAATGAGGCTGCCGTCTTTCAGACTGTTGCCTCTTATGTTTGAACTTCAAAAGGCATGTATCAATGAAAAAGTTAGGTGGAGGAAAACAAAGATTATTCCTTTATAGTTGATAGTTGAAATACGCAGACTATTTGCTTTCTGTCCTGGCTCCTGCAGCTGAGTCATACGCGATGCCAGAGAATTACCTCAAAAAAATCCCTCCCTTGCAAATGTTCGCATCATAGCGACCATTAAAGGGAACAGAAACTTTGCCACGAAGAAATTAATATAATAAAAATTCGTGAAAATCTCGTGTCTTGAGGAAGACACCTAAAATGAGAAGATCTTCTGACTCACTGAGACTGTCAAGGAATTTCTTGGAGAGAGTTACGATTTAGGCTGGTGTTACAGTGGGTAGCCATCATCTGTGAAGCCCAAAGATTCACACATGGATTTTTGATAGCTGCGAAAAGAAGAGTTGTTTGCATATATGATTTCTGCGCTAGATCCTGATAATCCTTCTGAAGACATTTCTAGCAACAACAGTTCTTGTTTTGTTTAAAGTACCCTCACCACTGTTCTTCTAAATGACAGTCTGTTTTCATGTCTGCAGCTGCTTGGGGATAGTTAGAAAAAATTAGAGTGACAAATTGATATATCTTCAGTAAGTATAATATCCTTTGCATAGAGGGACAATGTTATCTTTGCAACATAAGTTTTATGTGAAGACATGGAAACTCTGAGTTTACCCAAAAATATTCTGTAAGCTAGGCTTTGTGTTGAGTCTCAGAAAAGGAATCTACATCAATATATCAGCATTGAAATATTAATTAAAATGTCAAGGAAACAACTTATTCTTTAAAGGAAAGTGTAGTAAAGCAATGGTATAATCAGCTTCTGTTCATTGTTTGCAGGTGAAAGAGCAGGTAATATGACAGATTTCAGAAAAAAAACAACATCTGATTTTTTTTGCAGTGGGAACTCTGTAGAAGACTGATCTATCATATTTTTAATAGGAACTGTATTTATTTAAAATATAGTATTCATTTTAAATTAAGTGCCTATGCATAATAGTAGATCATGTTTACATTCTAAATCTCAGAGCAATATATTCCTGATCTAGCAGGGAAATTCACTTCCATGAAGGTTGCACACAGAAGAACAGTTTCTATTGGATTCACATGGTCCTGAATCAGGCCACCAGTTCGTACAGTGTACTAATTTAATACCACCATCCCAGCCACGGCATGGGGAGCTAGTAAGAGTGGACTTCTAAGTATCAGCTTAGAGACAGAAAGGCAAAACAAAAATACATCCAAATGAAATACTGAAAGAATTTCGGTTAAAAAAAATAAGAGTAGATATAAATATATACATAAGCAAACACTCATTTTTCCTTCAAAAATTTGAATACTTTTCTCAGTTAAAATCAGTTTGCATGTGAAACATGAGAAATTTCAAACTGTGCCTGTGTTCACTATTAGAATTTTCACTCTATCAGGTATTTTACTCATTTGTTCATCCATTCATATATCCTCCCCTAATGTTTCTTCTAACAATCACCTGGAAAAATTAGCAACAGGATTTCACAGCTCTCCTGGGTCTGGGTGGGATGGAGTTAATTTGATGCATAGCTGCCTGTCTGGTGCTGCGTTGTGGATTTGTGACTAAAAGCGCTGACCACGCACCAGCATTTGGGCTCCTGCTGAGCAGCGCTTGCACAGCATCAAGGTTTCCTCTTATTCCCACTCCATCCAGTGAGAAGACTAGGGATGAGCAAGAAACTGGGAGAGGACACAACCTTGAGAGCTGACCCAGATCAGTCCAAGGGATATTCCATGCCATAGAACCTCACGCTCAGTAATAAAAACCAAGTGGAGGGGGGTTTCGGGGAGGTAGACCTTGCCTGCAGACTGGCTGGGTATCGGTCTACTTGTGGGAGGTGGTGAGTGATTGGCTTTGCATCACTTGGGTTTTCCGTTTGGGGTTGGGGATTTTTCTCCTTTTTCCTTCAGTTATTGAACTGCCTTCACCTCAGCTCACAGATTTTCTCACTTTTGCTTTTCCTGTTCTCTCCCGCACTCTGCTGATATGAGGGAGGGGAGGTAAGTGAGCAACTCTGCAGTGCTTAGCCACTGAGGTCAACCCAGCACAACAGGCAATATTTCTAAATACTCTTATAGATTTTTAGGATAGTTTAATCAACTTGCTTAACCTCCATGTAGAAGCAAAAGGAGAATGAAATCCTCATTCAGGGTCTGAGTCATTATCCACTAAATCCATGACAAAAATCCCACTGACTTCTGATCAAACACTTCCAAAGAAGGAAACCTAGCCTTGGAGGAAATATTTCGTCCTTTTTCTCACTAAAGGAATGACTAGAAGGAAGTATCTAAAAGTCAGCTGTTTTCCCTTGGATAGCTTTCTAGGCTACAGCCCCTGAGAAGCCAGAAGCCTGGAGGCCCAAAGGACAGTTTCTCCTGTCCCAAAACAAATGTCACTTAAAGGAGTCTTAAAAGCCACATTAAACTGATACCTAGCTTTTCAGCTGCCAACGCCATCAGAGACATTCTAGCTGAAAATTTGCATGCATTAAGGTATTAAACAGAATTCAAGAAGTGAGGCCCTCTTTCAGTTCTTGTTGAATGCAATGGTAGCTCCACAGTCTACCCAGGCATTGGCATTCGAGGTGCTGGGTTCAACGCGAGGGTAAGGGAAACTGCAAGGAGAGTCAAGCACATCCCTATATCTATGCATATTGTATGTATTTTGCACTTCTCCCAGCTCACATACTTCTGCTCACCTCAGGTGGTGAGGGTCCACGCAGTGCATGTCAGGACCCACACACCATCACGTCCCAGCCACCCCATCCTGGTCCCCTCCCATCCCCCCCCACCCTCCCACCCCATCCCAGGGCTCCGTGTCAGCCCAGGTCTGGCCGGAGCTGTGGCACGGCCCCATGTGGGACCACCGTTGGTGCCAGATTAGAACCCAAGGTAAGTAGGTGCAAATCTGGAACGAGTGGGTTTGGGCTATTTCAACCTCAGTGCAAAAGTGAGCCTGGGCAAGCAAAGCGACAAGACAACTCAGCAGACAGAAAAAGGAGGACTAGGAGTTAGTAGATGTTTTGGCAAATCTGCACAGTTGAGAAAAGGAAAAGCAATTGAGAATTAAATGCATGTTGAAAGGAAGGGAGGAAAAGCACATTATTTACTTATGTGATTAACTGTGCCCTTGCTAATCACTGGGAGTTCTGTGAAACATCCCAAAAAACATTCCCAAATAAAGTAACATACTTGCAAAGGATTTAGAATCATATAAAATAAGATGCTCTTGGTATTTCTCTTTCTCTCATTATTAATACTAATTACAAATGTCATATCAAACCTCCCAAGGGATATTTTTCCCCCCTCATGCGGAATGAATACTGCATCCCATTAGAAATGTATCTCCACTCAGTATGTCAAAACGGACATTTCAGATGTTTTCTAGCTGCCAAGATAAAGATGTCCTCATAAGTGTGGGCAAATGTCTGGGAATTACATTTGTCAGAGAGCTGCTGTAATAGAAACACAAGCATAATTGAGACATTTAAGCTGCCCCAGTGCAAGAAATCCTCTCTGTACATCTGCGCTTCCCGGAACCTTGAACACCAGGGGCTTCACTTTAATTTGCCTAATACCATGTTCCTGTCAGTAATGATGTCTAAGAACTATCCCGTTAATCTTTCCAATGCCAATTTCACAGAGAGTGGTCATCACAACTCTATTAAATTTCTCCAGGTAAATTCACTTTGCAGGAACAGTCGACGTGGAAGAGATGTTACAATAAGCAAGAACCGCACACCACCAAGAAAATTCTGGGACAAGTGCCACCGCATCTCCCCTACAGCTGCTGTCCTCTGTCACGCAGGCGCGGCTGAGTGAACCGAAGGACCCAAGTGATGGCTCTGCACTCTTTCTTGGGCAAAGTCACACTGAAGCCGGTCATGCTATGTGTCGATGGTTTTCAGACCTGGTGGGATTCAGTGGCCAACAGAATCAGCTCTGGTACTGAAAACAGACCCTCAGGAATCCAAGGAGTCCGATGTGGTTATCCTGAAGAGGCAGGACTACCTTCCAGATGTGCAGAGGTTACATTTGTTTTTAGCAATGGTCATGCAATTCCAAGAAGGAACAAATAATTTCCCTGTTGCTGGCAGCTGACTTGCTTGTGGTGTTGTAAAACATCAGCTAGAGGCAACAAAACTATACAGAAATATTCTAGTTTCATAGAAATAAAAAAGCCCTACTCCTTGCTCTGATAGGCATCGTATAGAGAGTATAAAGCTTTCTAGCCATGAAGTGGAAGCAGTGTTCAGAAAAGCTTGAAAATTTTGATAAAAGAATGTTTTCCACCTATCCTTTCTCGGTCTTCAAAGTGTGGATGCTTCACGCACATCTCTTTTTCTAAATAAATAAATTGAAAAATATCCTATTCCTAATAATTATTTCTGGACAACTGAAATAGCTTTTTCATTTTATCTTCTGCCACTCCTTCAAACCATTCCTCCTTATTGCACTTGAAGGATCTACCAGTGGTGCCATGCAAGAACCAGAATTCAGAAACTGGATGTTTCAGAACTGCCCTTTTCATTACATATTATTTTCTCTTTAAACAGGCACTGGGGCTTCTAGTGTGCAGCAGAAGGACAGGAGCAGTCTGTAACATCTCAAAATACGTAATTTAATAACATATGCAATTTAATAACACCATAATGGTGTTTAAAAAAAAATGTGTTGGCCTCTAATACAGTTTGGAAGGTTGTCTGTTATATAAAGTGTGCAATTTCAGGTAATGTCTCACTTTCTCATAGCAAAATTAACACAGTCAATTTTGTTTTACTGGGCATAGAGCTTATAGGAGGGAGAGGAATTATTTTCACTTCTTTAAGAACTGAAAAATGTCATTAATTTTCACAATTTTATTTTCAATTTTTTTGTGAGGGGATTGAAAACAAAATGAAACTTTAATTGAAAATGAAGTTTTTAGCATTAAGCTAAAAGGTAAACATTGAAAACTATAGACAGGCTCAAGGCAGAAGTAATCAGACTACAATCTTTGACAGTGAGCAAACCCTGTAATTCAAAACTTCAGGAAAGAAACAAATACTAAAAAGAAGGTTTGGATTTCTGTATGTTGTTGTCACTGCTGGAAGTTGCTCAAAGTGCTGGGGAGATTGCAGACAGTTCCCCCATCAGAACTGAAGCAGCGTTTTGACAACAGCCACAATTACCAGAGAAAACCCACAGGTTCAAAACCTAAAAATCCTGCAGCCACTTGCCATTGTGAAGGAAAACTACATTTTTTGCAACAGAGAAATAAGCGCCCTGCTTTCTGTCTAACCACTGGAGTCCAGCAGCAAACATGGTTCCTACCTGACACATGTCCTGCTATCATTTGGGCACTGACTGCAAATGCAGTGGATTTAACAGAACGACTCATTCACATCCTTTGGGACCTTATAATAACAAATTGTTATTATTATTTTCTCCTTATTTTTTTTTTTCTAAAGCAAAGATGTAAATTTCTATTTTCCTGGTCAGCGTCCAATTTTTTTCATTAAAATCTCCCCTGCAATAACATTGCATGCAATACTTCTATTCATTTTTGCACTGAACTGTGCCATATTGCTGTGTCCCACTAAAGCACTGTTATTTTCTACCCACAGGGAATATATTTCTGGTGGAGGGATGAGATCACAGTCACAACAGGTTTGCTTTGTCAGATAAAATTCTTAGGCTATAAAGTTTTCTATGTATACGCATCATCAGTTGTCATTACAGCCCATTTTAGAGCAGTCAGGATTTTATTTTTTTTTAGTCCGCCCTTAAAAAAATATTATAAGTGATTAATTGTGTGTGTATATATATATCATACATAAACATGATTGAGACCACTCAACACCAACGTGCCTGTTTATTTTCTGTCTTTTGTTTCAGTGACAGCCCAGAACAAAGCTCTCTTTGTTATACAGAAAAGGTTCTGAGAAATAGAAAATGAAAACGTGTAGAAGAAATTAACTGGCTGACATGAACCTGGCAATGAACAAGCACCAACCACACAGTACCAGCATGAGCACTCAGCCTGACAATATCTGTTCGCTGTCAGTCACATAAATAAACTGGAATGTTATTGCACTCGTATTTGCACAGAGACCTTTTTATTAATGCCACTAGCCAGCCCTCTGCTTTGGGTCTGAAAGACAGAGTGCTGCAGGGCGGTGTGATAACTCTATCTCACACAAACCAGTTGGCAGCAACCTCAGCCCCAGCTGCTGTGGGAAAGAGGATGGATGGGTAGCTCATGAGGTCATATATTGCATTTTTTCCATTAAACTGATGAATGAATGCTTGGATACAGCCCATTCCATGGGTACTGCTTCACTTTGTCTCCCCAAAATTGTACTGTTTCTGGTAAGATTTGGTTTCTCCTAGCGCTGTTCATTCAGAACACCTTCCAATTTCCCCACTGGAGGAGTGAACATCTGCCAACAGCTTTGTCTCCATTTAAACCGTACTGCTGGAGCACAGACAGCAGTTACATGGATTCTGAGCAAGGCGGTCTGACAGACTGTTTAAAATGAAAATACTGTTTGGCCACGCACATGGCTGCATCACTGTATATGTGGCCATCAAAATAAGTGCAAAAGTTGATCACAAATTACTCAGCGATTTTGCATAAAGAGAAAGTACACAAACACTGAATTTATTTTGTTGGGGACACCTGTGTTTGCAAAGATTTTTCTGTAACATTCTTTCAATGGCAAACAAGATAGCCCTACCCAATACCAAAATAGACCAAATTCCTAATTTCTCTATCGGATTCAGGGAGAACACTGCTATCTTCACAACATTTTCTGCTGTGAACCAGCTTTGCTATAACCTGTCTGCCCTGGATGAAAACACCCAGATCTAGATTGCAAAATATTTAATTATTTCCCACTGAGAAACACTGCATTGGTAGTTCACTGCATAGCACAAGGGAGGAAACAGCTGAAGTAATTCACTGCTCTGAAGACTCACAACCAGGTTTGTCTACCAGGACCTTTTGCATTTTGGAGAACGTACAACTTAACCGTACCTCAGAGCACTAGTTACAGGAACTGCATGAAGTGATGAGCTGCAATTCTTTACCAAAAGACAGCTTTATTTCCTTGCAACCACAATCTTCACAGTGTTAGCCTGGGATGGTATCAGCCCAGAAACAACCTTCTGATACTTTTAAAGCCATACAACTACTATTTTATGATGGTTTGATTTAAGACCTAGGATAGGACTCTAAGAAGAGCCACGTAGATTATTAGCCACTGTTCAGTCTAGTCAGTTATTACTATTTAGGATTTCCCTTTGGATACATTTCCTCATATATTTATCAGTAACCCATTTAAAAAAAAAAAAAAAAGAAGAAGAAGAAAAAGAAGAAGTAGGTGTTTTTTAAAGGATCTTACTCAATAAAAATGAGAAGAGGTTTATAAAGACAATACATGGATCGATTCTGAGTCCATGGGAAGCTATATAGACAGCATCAATTCTGACACAGCAAATGTAAGGTCTGAACATAGGAGTGAAGAGCGCAAGCTAAGTACACAGGACAGAAAGTATCACTCTTGCAAGCAAGAAGTCTGAAAAATGATTAAATGAAATAAAGGGTTTTTTATGTCAGAAAACCAGGCAAGGCCAGAAAGTAACTCAAAGGTGGCAGATTATATGATAAACATGCAAAATCTGGTGATTTTGCTTCTTTCCTTCAATCCTCCACCACAGCTAGGTGTTTTGACTAGCTGTGGCAACATCCCTTCCAGACTATATTTTAAAATTGGGGGATTTTTTTCCATGACAGCTAATATTAAGAAACCCCCAAACAACCACAACCAAAAGAAAAAAAAAAGAAAAAAAAAAAAAACCAAATAAAAATGCACACCTTAACATGAAAGAGAATACTAGCAATTTCATTTCTGAAAAGAGAGGTTAAGAGTTAGGAAATTAATATTGAAAATAATGTTTTTTCCAACCTAATAGACAAATGTAATAAGATCGAAAAGGTAGAATTTAGAACCAGACAAATGTAGACAAGATTTTAGATTGATGTGTAGGAAGAAGAACTGTGAATCACTGATACAATTTGAGAGGATTGTAGTGAATCTTGTTGCACTGAATATTTTTTATAGCAAATGCCAGGCATTTCTTCTAAAAAAAAAATTAAAAAAAATAGCTGTAGCTCAACTCCAGCTCCTAGACTTTGGGCAAGTATCAGCCTGCTCATTAGTCACCCAGCTTAAATTTCAAGCAAACCAAACTATAATGAGTCTAGTCGTCTTCTTTAATTTTTTAATTCTGACAAAGTATTGAATTTCTTCATTGGCATTGCAATGGCTCCAATTTTGCAAGCCCTTTATTAAAATGAATATCAAAGATAGGGATAAACTCTTAGGACTTTTTTTTTTAGGTGAATTTATTTTACAATATTTAATCTCATAATTTATAACAGCATTTAGCAAAGAATCCACAATCACTTTCAACAGATAAGAAGAGACTGTGTCTCAATTCCCTTTGCGTTCAAGGTGGACAGATGCTATACATTTTTAGAATATTGTGAACATTCTTTGTGCTTCTGATACATCAAAAATAATGTTTAATCCTATTTGATACACATTACAGTTTCTTAATTAGTTGCTTTTCTCAAGCTTCAGTTATACAACTTCATTTCCACAACTGTTTTATTATTAATGAATGTTAGTTATTATGTGTGTGACTTCTACACTGCTGAAGCTCAGAAAAAAAACCCGTATCAACCATATATTTTTGGTTGTTTTTTTTTTTTTGTTATGGCAAGTTGAAAGACTCTTGAAACACATCTCACAGAAAAGATGTGGACATTCTATTGCTAATTCTCACTTTTCAAATGCATCAGTTGAGTGGATAGCTACTGTCAGATAAGATCAGAAAAAAATGGTGTGGTGCTAATAATGTTTACTTTCATGGCAAGGCTCCTTTTGTAAGCTTTAGGGACCAAGCATGAAATCATCTGAGCAGAAACCAAGGACTTGTCATTTGTTTTTCACTTTGAACAGATAAACAATTCAAGTCAAATGTCATCAGTCCAGCTACAGCAACAGAAAACTTAAAGTAGAACAGGTCACTAGTTGTGCAGGCATAAGAGAACACTGAGATATTCTCTGACTGTAATTAACGTCAAGAGATGGCATTTGAGAGAGAATAAAATATCTGAATGTATCAGCCTAAGTGAAATCTTCCACTCAGCTCACAGGGAATGACTCTGGTTCTAATTATACATCAAAACATAGTGCTTTTCAGATTACTGAAAAAAAAAAAAAAATACGTAGAACTTTAATGTGAGGGAACCTAAAATTGTCAAGTATGCACAAAGAAATGGACCCATATTGTCCATTGTTATCTTACTGACATTGGCTACAATGAGACTCAGCTTAGCAGCATGTTGTTAATACTGGGTAATATTTTTTAGCTATTTGGGAAAGGAATAATATCTCAAATACATGCCTAAGGAACAGTGGTATTTAGCTTTAACAATAAACTTCAAGAAAAGTACCTTTTCTCCTCTGTGAATGCATGTGATTGAAAAGGTGTATCAGCAGACAGCATTACTGTGAGCAATCCCGTACACTCCCTTTACCTGAAGGTCTACATGTGTCGACAGCAAAATTTACTTTTTTGTTGGCTTTGTGGTTTCTGTTTCTTTTATGAGAATAATATACAGCAGGGAAGTATTTGATTTGAGCTGTCACCTGACCTGATATAACTTCTTAGAAAGGAGCTGGTACACATCAGATGTGTTCTCAGTGACAGGAACAAAATAGAGACATAACATACATCATGTCAAAAACTTTTCCAATCACTTTGTTCATCCTGCTTGCCTTCGTGAAGACTGCTGCTGTTCCTGGGGTTCACTGACAGAAGGTGTGGGTTTGTTGGTTTTTGGTTTTTTTGTTTGTTTGTTTGTTTGTTTTCCCCCCTCTGTAGATTATCCGCTCACTGAGCTTGATTCACAAGATCTATAGAAGGATTTGTTGCTCATCATATTGGAGTTGCTGGTCAACACATAACTAATCAACTCCCTGTCCTGGCTGCCTCTTTATAGCCTTACATCTATGTAGCTACAGGAGCCATTTACTTGACTGTATTTTAGAAGTATCTCATTTTTTAAATAATCCTTATGGCAGAGTACAAAATCATTATAGCAAATGATTTTTTAAATTGCTGCAGTTTGTTGGGTTTTTTCCCTTAGATTCTCAAAAAAATTAATATTTATCTAAATTTAAAATTATTCAAAGATGTTTCTCAACTGAAATCATATGTGTTGGAATAAAAGTTAGCTTACACAGATAAATTTACAACAAAAGTGAGAATCTAATAAAGCAGCTAATGTATTGAAAGTGTCCTGTGATGTGGACTGAGAAAGATCAGTATTGTCTTAAAGTCCAGCCTCTGAAATTGTTCAGCCTCTGACCATTGCTCATTTCTGCTTTTCAGCTGTGATTTCCTAGTGTGCTTTTATTTAATATCTTTGATCCAGTATGTCAAGGAAAATTTCTTATTCTTTATTTTTATTTGGGTTTATTATTTTAGATAATTCATTATGTTTTAATCAAAGTATTGGTAGTACTTCAGCCAACTAGCTCCTGAAAGTGAAGTAGAAGATAATGAATGGAAGGGGAGTTGGATAATTCAGCTCATAAATCTTACATGAGGTCATTCCCTGTTTCAGGCAAACTCAGATCAGAAGTCATCCACTCAACCCTCTTCTGCAGAGAGCTGGTACTGACTGGGAAAATCAGCAAGAGAAACCAGGTTTCTGAAAAATACCTTAGATCTGTGTCTGTCAGGTTGGTGTGGCTTATCTGTATGTTCTAGTCTCAGCAACAGCACCAAGACTGAAATACGTAGCAGAAAATTTATCATAAAAGCTGTATTTTCAGAAACAAAAATATCTTCAATTATTAGACATGCTTAAGTAAAACAAGCAAAGACTTGAAGGATCCAAACTTTGGGTTTAGACAGCTGGGTAAGTCAACCCTGTTGTGTCCCTCTCTGCACCTCTTTAAAACAGTTATAATTTTAATTCTAAGGGATGTTGCAATGGCAACTGTCTGGAAGACTGAAAGTATGAGTTAGATAAATAATTACAGGATAAGTAGCTTGTTGCCATTTTTATCTTCACAGGTTGCCCTGTTCCCTAAAACTGCAAATACTTTGTTTTCGGTGTACTGGAAAGCCTCCCAGAAAACAAACTGAAGCCATCATGCACATGCATACACCCATGCCTGCCCTGTTCTTCCCGCAGTCTCAAATAGATGTGGTTCCTAAAAGATTGTTATTGCAGTTAAAAGGATTATAAATTTCATAAATTCTGATTATGGACTTGTATTTCTTTTTATTGATCCTTTTGGGGAGACTGATTTAATAACCTAGATGAGGATGTATCCGCATTTGTTGGGAAAATTTGTTCAGAGCTATGAAAATGACATTGTGAAATGGCTTGACTGGTCCTTTGCCAACATGCTTCCCATCAGGATATAAGAAGCAGCATAAGAAAGACCTCAGAATTGTTCCACAATGACAAAATAGCAGGTAACCGTGCTGCATAGTTTTGCCCTTTAAAAGATTGTCAATATACATTAAAAAAATGTTTCTAATATAATAATAATTATAAATTATAGAGATAATGTTTCGGGATTTTATTTTCAAAAGGATCTCAGCATCCAAAGGACATTGTAATTTGCTTCCTTGCAGGCTGTTTTGTTGAGGTTTATGCAATACAGCACATAAGAGGATATGTATTGCCAGAGTACAAAGAGAGTTCTGGAACCAAACATCTCTGGGAGAAAGTGTGCTCTGCTGAAATCTGGCTTTTGTTCCCTGTTGTTGTTTGTTCCCATGTTGTTCCCCATTTGAGCTCCACCTGACCTTTGGCAAGTCCCCTAAGGCAGAGCCACAAATTACATAGCTGTTCAAATCCAAACCCAATATTCTCAAAGCCCTCAGCCAGGGCTCATTGTAATGTTAATATTTCCAAAGACACCTCAATCCTTCCCTCTGGACAAGCCTAACAACACATCAGTTTTGCCACAGCTGAGCAGCTACAACCTATACTTTCCCCTTCTCCCAAAGATAACACAACAAGCTCCCTCAAAAAGCAATCTGAAGCAAGAGCCAGAAAGATTGAGATGCTACTGTTTCTGTTGAGCGTAAACCTGCCTGGATGACCCGAGTTTGCAATCAGGCAAAGAGGGAAATTAATCCAGATACTGACTGTCTGCACCAGTCACCCAATGGTGAGGCGACTGCAGAAGATACAAAGCTGCTGTCTTCTGCTGACCGTGCCTGCCCACTGTTCCAGACTGGAAAGGCTTAGGAACCGGGCAAGAAGCGGCAGTGGCAGAGAGCACCAGGCTGTGAGGTGCCCTATGAAGTACGAAGGCTGTAGGCCACGTTCATGCTTTCCTCCTTGACTATTTGGCTTATAACAAAAATTTCTCTAACCATGAATTCCTGTAGATCACAAATAATTTAAAGCAATCATCTTTCTCCTTCATAACTTTTTTTGTTTTCCTTTCTAATAGAGGAATTTATAATAATGACAACATCCCTGACTGGTCAGGGTTGGAAGGGACCTATAGGAGATCATCTAGTGCAACCCCCTGCTCAAGCAGGTTCACCTGGAGCAGGTTGTACAAAATGATATCCAGGTGGGCTTTGAATGTCTCCAAAGAAGGAACCTCCACAACTCTCCGAGCAGCCTGTCCCAGTGCTGTCACCCTCAGAGTAGAGAAGTTCTTCTTGGTGTTTGGTTGGAACCTCTTGTGTGGCAGTTTGTGCCCGTTGCCCCTTTTCCTGTCGCTGGGCACCGCTGAAGAGCCCGGCCCCATCCCCTTGGTGCTCAGCCCTAAGATATTTGTAGATCAATTACAGAAAAGGGAAGTTTTGATTCAATAAAATGAACTACTACTTACCCTAGAGTGCCCATCACCGACCGACTCACGAGGCTGTATGTTTCAGAAGTTCTTGTTCATAGTCTCACCAGGCACAAGTATCTCCTGCACTACTACTCAGTGGGAATCTCCTACCTTTCCTAGTTGATTGTTGGTTAGAGACACACCTAGAATTGAAATAGCTAAGTCAATATGCCGCATCCTTCAATTCCTCAAAACAACCTGAATGTGGGCCAGCTTTGAGGGCAAGTTAAAGGGTTTTTTTTTTATGTCATGAGTGGAAGCTTTCACAAAGCCATTCAAAACCACTTCCCTTCCTCCAACCCTTCTCCCAGTGTATTTGTTTCTAACCACCTTTGAATGTTTTCTTGTTTGGTTACATTTTCATGGATAAAGGTGAGTCAAGATATGCAAGCAATGAAAGGGTCTAAGGAAGCCTTAGGAAGAACTGAGATATCTATATGCAAAAGTTTACTGTGAAAATCCTAACTGCAACTCAATACTCATCTTGCTTCTGACTGACATGCCAGAAGCCCTCAAGTTACGTATCTTTACAGATCCCAACATGTCCCATCCTAAGGAGCTAATAAGCTACTTGCTGAATTCAAACGTAAACCATTTAGCCCAATTTTCTTACCTTTAGCTTTCATGCAGCCTAGAAGTGACTCCATATAAATAAATAAATAAAAATTTGGATATTTCTCCAAGGATATTTAGCACTCACAGCAGGCTGAACAGCCTTAAAATTGCTTGTCATGAATGAAGTAAGGGTTTGGGGGTAGTTCTGTTTTAAACCAGCAGCACTGATACCTCGTTTTATATAAACGAGGGAGGTATAGTCCCTCTCCTCCTAATTTGAGCTGGATGGCTTTACACCTGTGGTTCCCACTTTGCCTATAGTCACAGATTTTTTCAGCTGAGCATTTCCAGAATTAACCAATAGTTTGAATGAGTGTTTTAAGATTTATTAAACTCTGAAATTGACTAAATTCTGCTTTTTATTACAAATTCCTTTATAACTCTTAGCTTTTTGCTACAGTAGCAAGCTCAAATGTGAAGCCATTCCTCTTCTTGAACTACTGATTTACCAGCCTTCCCCCTCTTTAAATATATTACATCCCTTTCCCTCAAACAGTAGAATTTTTAACTACTTTTTTTTTTTAGGAACAAAAGCAAAATTTTCCCCTTTATCCTTACATTCTTCTACCAGTGTCCTCTGTCAGAATTCTCTAAGTACAGCACTTGTTTTGATACATACACAAAATATTGTGTGTATACATAGGTAAAAATTCAGATTATGAAGAACCATGCAGAGGAATTGCCTAGATTCTGCCAAGAGAACTGCCTCTCTAGCTCAGGCAATATTTATTTACAAGGGTAGAGCA
Source organism: Falco punctatus (assembly GCF_963210335.1). NCBI lineage: Eukaryota > Metazoa > Chordata > Aves > Falconiformes > Falconidae > Falco > Falco punctatus. Next base: position 5,593,315 of record NC_137587.1, read on the forward strand.
GCTCAATGATTTCATTTTGGGAGAAATATACTCTGTGTCTGCTACAAGAAGGCTTTGCTTTGATTCTAGCTCCCTTTCCCAGCTGTCAGCCAGCTGCTCTGCTTTTACCTTGCATGGATACAGCAAACCTCTACAAATCTGATTAAAAATTAGTTTGGTCACAGCTGTCAGACCTGTAAAAAGCCATATAGGGATGTGTATTAAAAATCCAGTGGTTTAAATGTAAGTGCATTTAGCCCTTGTAGTGAACAAGATAACATTTGTGATATTACATACCAGGTGGCATTTGTATTCCAGGCTTAAATGAGATCTATCCATTTCACATCAATATGAAATTCTGTATGTTACTATTTCTAATGCTTATGATCATTCCATTCCTCAAAACCTTCTTTGGAGAAAGGAAATCTCCATTGTGTTCCAGATTTTGGTGGGGAATATCTAGAAGCTCTATCGTATGCAGTATATTTTCTTAGTTCTCTTTACTAGCATCATTATATCAGCCTGGTCCACTGGACAGGTTATATCACCAAGGGCTCAATATTGTATTTACATGGTTAATGGGGTTAAAATGATTAAAGCATTGGGTACATAAACAAACAAACAATTGATTTTCCCCCTTTGACAAAATTACAGCCCCACTCAAGGCCAATGAAAATCCTAAACATTTATGGCCTTTATAAAAAATTACTTAGCATCCCTTAAGTCCCTTACACATTTTGAAAAGCTTTACCCTTATTCTAAACAAATGCAATATAGTTTATAGGGCATTCCACAACAGCCAGAAGGAGATTAAAAATAACAAAATTACTTCCTCATCTATAATTTCTATGATAATGTTATGGATATGTATTACAGTAAATTAATAAATGAAGAGATACCGGTATGCAAGTCCCTTGATGCACACACATCATTCCAATAACTGCTAATGAAAGTTGCTTCCCCTGCCCAGAGATAAAAGAAAATAACCACTCTTCTAATTCTGAAAGATTTTAGTCCATGGTAAACATTGAGATATTTACATGCACAAACAGGTTCAGGCTTTGCTGGATAGCTGACCAGAGCATTTCTTAAACACTGCAAGCAAACAGTTTGTTGATAGCACTAGTTAGTTTGGAGACAGTGTGCAATTTCACAGTAAGTGCGATTACTCAGTGCTTTATAAAATTTGCGATAAACAATTACAGAGTGATTCAGCCACATTTTTAATGCTTCTCTACTAAGCACATTATAAGGTTCTATATAATTTAATTTTTTTCTGAATGGATCATTTGTAATCTTAATACAGCACATTGTCTTTTTGTTCTTTATAAGAGTAATGCAATCAAACCTGATCACCATCTACAAGGGGTGGTATTGATAATAATATTAGGTCTGGGGTTTTTTATTACAATTATTGCATTCAAGCTGAGATCAAAAGGTTAACTCTCAACATGTTCCACAGTTATGCACAATTTCAGCCTATTGACTGAGCTATAGATCAAGGTAGCAGTTTCTCTCTGCCTAAAAAAGAAGAGAGTCTTACTTATTTCCTCATCATTGATTAATCCCGAGTGAAATTAATGTTTAATAGCTGCATTGTTCCAGTACATGTACATTTTGACCTTCTTGTTAAAATAAACATCTATTTCAATGGTATTATCAATACCATTTACTTGAAGAATCTTCTGGTATTTAGGGAGAAGGAGTGTACCACTATTTGGTAGCAAACAACTGGGTTTTGACCTTTACAAATGCAGTCTTTGTGCCTACGTAAGTACAGATGTATTCATATAGCATTTAGAAGTTTTCATTGGTAAACAGGGACAAAAAAAAAGCCACATTTAAATATGGATAAATAAGAAAGGAAGGGGGTGGGGGGGAGTGTTTGTATAATAGCACAAATGTAATTATTAATGCATTCCCAAACCATAAGCAGGTGCAAATTTCTATGACATCCCTAAATTTCAAACAAAAGTAAATAGGTGACCTTCAGCATCTGGCCTTGTTGTGCTGCATGGCACCAATATTAGGAACTAGCATTGCTCCTCAGCAGCTGGACCCATCACTTCCTCAAGGACTTGATGGAAACAGGTGAAGTCTCTCAGAGGCACAAGGACTGTGATGCTAATCTGCCTCATGCTGCCAATGAGAGGCTGCCCTTGACCGAGAGGGAACAAAGTATGTGCCATGAGTTTGGAACTTAGCCATATGAAACACCATGATTTTCAAAAATTACTTTAGACACAGAACTCCAAGCCTCTGAGAAGAAGTAGTGAGGCAGCCAGCATTGTACCATTTATAGGAAGAATCATCTCCTTAATCACAGATCAGACCAGTCTTCCAGAAAGTACAGCACGCGGAGCAGAACAACGCACCCAACCCTGTGGTGATCCCAGCCAAGGCTCCATCCATTTCTGAAATGATTATTCCAGCTGAGATGAAACCTGCCTCCCTGTCTGCTCAGTTAGCCCAGTACTGTAAGCACAGGTGGCAGCTGGAACCAAAGTCGGGTAAAATGCAGTGCTGAATCGGTTTCCTCACGAAGCACTGGACGAAGCCCACCGCCCCGCTTCCCACCCCTCCCTCACTGCCACCGCCCCCTCTGTTTGCTCTGGGTGGGAGCGTGACCAGTGAGCACCACAGAGCTCCCGGCCTCGCAGCTGGAGCGGGGTGATGGAGCACATTCCCAAGGCAGCAGAAATGCGGGTCGGTTTTGTGGGTGTAGGTTTTGCAGTTCCCTCCAACTTACAGGCACTGGGCAATAACAAATACAAATGCTTCCAGAAAACAGTCAGGACAAGTGCTACCTTTCCATTTCCACCCAGCCCTGTTTCCAGGGGTTCAGTCATGAAAGTACATCATCAACCAGGTATTTTCCTTTTGTGAATAGTAAATGCTTTATAAACCTTTACTCCTGAAACATCACCACACTTTCAGGAGGTAATTGAGATTGTTCCCATATTATGGCTGGAAAATGATGCATAGCTGCTGTGATTGACTTTGCCAAGGTCAGGAAATGATTTAGTGGTACAGCTCAAAATAGCAAATTCCAAGTCCTCCGTTGTAACCACTAGTCTCCATTTCCTCCATCAGGCAATTGCCTCTGGGAAAAAAGAAGATTTGAGGTTGTGGGGAGAGGACACGTATGCATTTTGTAGTCAATACTGATGAAATAAAGTAAAATTCTTTTCTCATCCTGCTCTATACTGGTTAGCAAACCTGCCGTGCTTATCTAGATGTAATCACCATCTAACAGTTATTTCTGGCAGTATCCTACAGTATCTTCTGTCACCTTTCCACTGACAAAGCCTTTATTTCTTCTTATTACGTTACTTACAATGTGTGTTGCCAGCCCACCCAGCAGGCTTCTTAATTAATTATAAGTTGTAATATGTTCCTGGCAGCAGAGATAAAGAACTCTCCTGCTACCAGTGGGAGATTAGCAATCTCCTTAATTAGCAATTTTAAAGAATATTTTCTTTTTATTAATTGCATTTTTTATTACTGTTGTTATTATTATTTAACAGCAAGCTACATGCATCGGCACGTTTGAGATGGCAGGGCTTCCATTTTCATTGCGAGTCCTGCCATAAGAGCATTCCAATGATGGGTGAATCTCCCTGTACCTAATTCTATCTATTTAGATACTTAGAGGCACTCTTCACAGGGCGTTCTGAGGGCTTAACAACCATATATTCTGTGAAAAGTACTTTATCACATCCAGAGAGATTCTTTCCCACATAGACTCCGATACGCACCCTGTTTTTTCTCTGTTTTGTTTATTTTGGTTTTATTGTTGCTTGTTTCCTGTATTTGCAAACTATTTGTTCCTTGGCACATTCTAACAAAGACATGAGGTTTCATTTTTTTCCTATATTGTCACCCTTGGGGCCTGTGAAAGCGAAGGCTGGACTTCAGAAGGGCTTGTGGGGGAGAGATTGCTTTGCCTTCCGCTGTAATTACACACCACTGTCACTCAGGGCATTTCTTTCAGTCACAGGGGGTTTTTAGATCCCTGTCAGTTCTGGGGTCCAATTACCCATGCAGCTTCCAGGCATAATGAAAGGAATGACATGGAGGTAGGGAAAAGTGGCTGGGGTGGGATTATAGTCTCACAAACCGGTGCCGCCAGTATCAGAAACGGTGCGTGAGTGCTTGTTGCTTTGAGAACGGTGGCTTGCCTAAGCTGCTTCAGAAGGCTGAGACATTTATAAATATCTCCTCTTTTGGCTTCAGTATATTTTTACATGTAATGAAACAAGGAAGTAATTTTAAAAGATCTAATTTCTGTGTCCAAAGCAAGGTTTAACTCCTGCCCTCTGCTTCCTTGCCTTGTCCCACCATGGGCTGCGGCTCACGCCTACAAGCACACCATGGTGGCTGAGATGGCCACTGCCCTCTCTTGTCCGCCCCAGCCTTTTTTGCTAACATTTACCAGCACTGCAGGATGGCCCACAGAGCAATCCAGCTCACATTTTAGGATGCCAGATATCGTCATGATCCAAAATCACCCAGACCTGTGCCATTTATAAATTTATCATTGCTTTGCCTCTTCAAAGGGGTTGGTAAACCGCGGCTGAGGTTTGAGGCAGGCGGTGAAGGTGGTCACCGTTTCGTTCAGGCCAGCTCAGTCTGCTGGCCTGAGTTAGAAGCGCGTGATGCTGATACAAACTCCCTGAAAGTACAGAAACATCCTGCTGATGCGACTTACAGGAGGAAAATAGCCTTCTTTCTGAGCTGGGATAACAACTGGTAGTAGTCACCCGCTGAGTCCGTACACAGTTGTAATTCACTCTCGGGGCTGATCACAGCCATTTCTGAACCCAGGACTGTCATCAAGTCCTGGGGAGCAAATTGCAACCTTGTGTATGAGGTAAGCGGCCGTCTATTCAGTGTCACAGGTTTGCTTCAGCTGCCAAATCTCGTCCTGCTCCTCAACAAAGACAGACCAAGGCAGAGCTGTTTAAAATTCCACAACGCTGGATCCCACCAATTGTCATCACAATTAGGCCCCATTTTCACAAATCCCCCTGCTGAACCCTGAAGTGACAGGGTCTATTAGAAGTAAGAGGCACGCTGACAGAGCTGGATACAGCATAACTGGGTCCTCCGGCTGGTCATGACATTTCTGATCCAGAAAGTCTCCCTACACCCACCCACAGAAGCAGCCATACAGGCTACAGCTACACCTAGAAACATACGGAGTTTAGAACAGGAAAAAATGTCAGCGCGACTGTTGGCTGTTTTCATCCATTCTACAGTAGAGGATAATACCAATTCCAAATTGAATTTCCAGGAAACATAAGAAAATACAGATGCAATTATACAGAACAAAAACCTCATCTGGATTATGACGTACTGTAGCAATTCCCCACGTCTGAGAAAACTGAATTCAAACTGATACAGACAGTGCAATCGAGCTTTCTGCTTTAGTAAGTGCAGCCTAGGCTTTGAAGGAGGAAACATTTAGGGTGGCAGATCTGCTGCTGCTCTCCTACATATCTGGATGGCTATGGCATCCAGCAAATCGGCTATTGCAAGGTTTCCAGATAGCCCTGTATTTCATCTCATACTGGCCTAACAATGTGCAGATTCTTGTCCTCTACACAGAGATATATTTTATTCTGGGTTTTGCTTCTAGGAGGAAGAATCTTGACTAAATCCATTTCAAAATACATTTGATTCTGAGCTTAGGGTAACCAAACCATCCCTCAGCTGAGAGACATCACTGTTACTCAAGACTGAAATTCTCCTTTTTTACCCACCTGCCACTTGTACTTGAAAGTATGACATCTTACTTCTTCACCTGACAGAAGTACATAAAGCAATTACACTTTCAATAGAATTCCCCTCAAAGCTTTTCAGAAGTGTTGGATACCAAGATGATAACACCTGTACTGCCTAGAAAAGGATGTTTGATAGGTTATCTACAAATAGCCTCACAAGCCTCTTCCAATTTCTGAGAGATATATCTGTCTGTCCATCTCTCTATATCTCTCTTTACATTATTCAATTGGACAAACTGAACCACAGTGTTTTGCCCAAAGGCAGAAAACCCATCCAAGGGATCAGAAGAACCTGTAATCTAGTTTCCAAGTTCTGAGCTTCATTAGCAGCAATTTCCTTCACTGTTAATAATATCGCTAACACACTATGGAATTTTACAACTTAATAAAATATGTTTGAGAACACAGAACTGCTTTGATTGATGAAGATGTAAATCACAATGTTCAACGGACTTTAAGGATCCTTTCACAACTATTAATGGGAACTCATTTATTATGGTCATGATTATGGCTCCTGGAGCTCTGGTCAGAGTGATCAGTATGGCTGTTCAGAGTAGGATGGGGTCTCAGATGAAGATTCCAAACACACACTCAGTGAAAAGAGTGGGGAAAATGTGATAGGAACAACCATATATGAGAAACAAAACACTGTGGATACATGAGCTGTGATGGATAACATCTAATCCCAGGGCAGTTGCCTTTGTAAAGGATTGCTCACCTGTTTATTTGCCACATTTTGATTCCATCATGTATCTTTGGTTGATTTTATGGTAGCAAGCACACGCCAGCAAACCCTCTGACACTGCACAGAGCTGTTTGCTATTCAGAAATTTGTATTCATGTCAACTTATTAATTTTTACCATAGACAGAGCACTTGGGAAAGGACAGCTTGTAATGTCTGCAATAACAGGGAAGGCACGTCCAATCCATCTCATTACTCCTCTTTGTTAAGGGTAACTCATGCAAAGCATTGGGTCAGTCTAGTGCCCATGAGCCTCTTAGTGAGGATCCAGGCGTAAGAGGCAGTAAGAGACTTAAGGGAATTTCTCCAAGAGAGTCTGTCAGATTTGCAAGGCTGCTCTATAGAAACAGTATTTCCCAACATTTTAAAGGAGGAAAGGAGGAAGAAAGGAGCAATTGGAAAACCTTAGCTGTGTGGTGATGCACATGGAAAAATGTTTCTCAGATTAATTCTTTATATCATAATGTACTATTTCTCTGGTATTTAAAGTAGATTTTCAAATGCAGTGTCATCTACCTGCTGTACTATGGGAATCTTTCTCACTTTCTCTTTTTTTTTCTGAGCAAAATCATATTAGCTTGCATGTAGCAATGACTCTGAACATACTCTGCTACTGAAAGAACCTTGATGTCTTTGGAGAGAAGAGAAAAGCTAATAGGAAAAGAGAACATGGGACAGCCGCTTTTGGTAGCATAAGCCCAAGGCAACTTAAAGTGCAGGCAGCTGCTACCAAACCGAATTACAGTTTGAAAAAATTCAGAGATAGAAAAGAGTTAGAAAACCCCCTTCTTCCTAAAGCGTTCACCATAGTCCAGATCTTTTTGACTATTTTAAGGACACCTTATAGATGCATCAATTATGCAAGCAAAGCTAAGGCATAATGACCAGCAAGCACCTTAGGGTAGGATAAGCACCTCACCAGCTATTGCAGGAGTTCCAGATGTCAGCTGTCTCCTGTAGGAACATTTCCACCTGCTGAGCAGTCTGGTAAATCACCAGTCAGTCTCTCCTCAGTTTCCCCATCACCTGCAAAAACGGAGTGGTAACACCTGCTCACCACATACTGTGTATTTGCTTCTCTTTAGGATTTCATTAATCAGTTAATGGCTACAAAGCATACAGGAGATGTTAACAAATATTCACAGCAATTCCGAGGTGTAAATTAGTGTTTGCTAATAGAATTTTCTCACTGTGCAACACTTTGCTTACCAAAGTCTGTCACCTGATGCTATTACAGCTGATAATGGAGTCTGTCTCACCAGGAGTGTGTGAGTGTTTTGGACAGACTTCCCTCGGGAGCCTTTTTGCGCTGAAATGTGTTATTCTGAATGTTTTTGGTGAGGTATTTTTTTAATCTTTTGTATTTCCTAGGTAATACTCAAATCGCTCTGAAAAGTCTGCTTTTAGCTTAAAGGAGGTGCCAGCATAGACCTTAGATTTTCTGTTATTGTTATCCTGGCGTTAGAAACTTAATCCAAGACAATGCTTTGTCACATAGAGAATTTCCCGCTCCTCCCACCTTAGGAGAAGAAAAAAAAAGAAAAAATAAAAGAAAAAAACCCAAACCAAAACCAAACTAAAACCAAAAAGGGATGGTTAATTGATGGTATTTATTTTTATAAAATCCTTCTGTATTCTCTGATGGAAACATTAGACCACAACGGTCACCTCCTCTTGCTACAAGGCCAACACACCAGATTATTCAGCCATTCCAACTTTCTCTGTATTGCAGGAAAATACACGTGTAACTAATTCTTAGAAGCAGCAGCAGCAGCTGCAGCGGGGGAGACTGATTCAGCCCATTGTAGAATTAACCTGCGCTTTTGTGGAACAATAGGATTGAGTATCCAGAAATCCTTCACAAAGGACGGTAGCTGAACCTCAGACTAAACGCATGTTCAGAGGCACTTTTTTTTTTTTTTTACTTTGTTTTTGCTCTCCGTATGCTTAGACAATGTCTCCTAGATTAGGAATGCCCAATTCATGAATATTTTGAGTGCTTATACGGTAAACTGTCAAGTCTTGTCAAGACTTTATAGTTCATTACTGAAGTGAAATAAAGAACAATTTGAAAAGGGTTCTAAAAATTTAAATTAGTTAAGTCATGTTCTCATAATGCAAACTCTTTTGTATTATTTTGTATTGACAGTACAAGCTTAAAGTGCTACTGCTGTCACGTTAAAGCTCACCTTCTTGTCAGCTGAGCTGACACAGTTTAAGAGACCTCACTGTGAAGCAGAGAAAGGAGCTTATCTGGCTTTCTCCTGGAGAGAACACACAAGTAATATATTTTTGTAAGTCAGATTAATTCCCCATTCTTTTTCATTGCATTTCCCTTCACACAGTTGCTTTGATACAAGTAGGAAGCAAAAAACCAGTGTTATTGATGAATACTTTATCATACTGAACTATGGTCTAAATCTTTTTGGTGAAGCCAGTTTTATAAAACTTGCTCAAGATAGCTCAGATGCTCTTTATAGACCCCAAGAGTGGGAACCAAGCCTACTGATTCAAATGTCACACACTATTCTAATAATTGATCTAGTTTTCCCTCACATAAAACCATTTATAATAATCACGTTTATTGTAATTTAATTGCAAGTCTCATGCTACTCAGTGTTCTGAAAGCTCTCACTACTTACATTTTAGTCAAACAAATTTCTATACACACAGTCCTCACTTCTGCAGACAAAAAAAAAAAAAAGAAACCAAACCCCCAAAACCAGCAAACCAAGTTGAAACTAAAAAAGCAAACTGCTTTAGAAAGAACCCAAATATATATGCAACCACTATGGTCTGAGGACGCCAAGGTCTGTCTTTGAGATGAATGAGATTTGCTTTACAGTGTCTTTGGTTTCTGATGTGTAGATTCAAAAACTTGGAACATTTCAAGTTGGCACTGGTTTATTAGAGCCACCAAAGTTTATGTTGTTTGGCAGCAGCTCAGAACTTCAAATATAAAGGCAAAACATTGCTTTTCAGACCTCTCCAATTATGCCTTCTGCAGCTCTGCAACACCCAGGGTCTATTCTAACCCTGATTCCACCCTCATCTTCTCTCCCCATCTTACCATTAAATATTTCATCCTTCTATTCACGGAATGAGTTTTCTGTTTTCTTTTAAACTTTTTCTTTCTCTTTATTATGAATTATATGTGTCCTTCTGGCAGTAAAAATCCCTTTCCTCCAGTCACATGACCATAGCCATTAAAAATCATATGTACCCAAGGAGATAATGTACTTACATTGTTTTAGCGTGAAAATATCAATTGTACCTCAGGTACACAATGCAATCTGCTCAACAGTTTGAAGCCAAAAGACCTTGTTTTCAGGTATTCAGTGCTATTACGCTGATTACCTTCTGCTTCTGTTGTTTATGTTGATCATCCTCATCTGTCTGAATTGCAGGTGTGGTTATAAAGTTCCTAGGAAAGCTTGTCCAGATCCCGGCACAGAATTTATTAACAGCTATTAAAAAGACTCTTCCTAGAAAATCTGAGGATATAGGTATGGGTTGAATTAATCAGTAGTGTATGCACACCTTTCACCATGTTCAATGTTCAGGACACCACTAAAGAGTCTCAGTGATTTAAAGTTGTCTGTAACCAGGGATAAAATAATAAGCAGAGGAGTCTGGCTAATATTGTTGGGTCTGGCTGGCATGGGGTTAATTTTCTTTACAGCAACCTGTATGGTGCTTTATGTTGGATTTGTGACTGAAAAAGTGTTGACAACACACACCAATGACTTGAGCGTTGCAAAGCAGTGCTTGCTCTCAGGATTTCTCTTTTTCTCACTGTGATACCCCTGCAGCAAGTAAGCAGGGAGTGGGAGAAAGCTCAGAGAGGACACAGCCAGACAGCTGATCCAAAAGGATATTCCATGCCATGTAATGTAAAGCTCAGCAATAAAACAGGAGGGTGGGGGGAAGGGAGAGTTGTTTGGTGGGTCTCCATTGCTCAAAGACTGGGCATCAGTCTACTTGTGAGAGGTGGCAAGTGATTTTCTTTACATCTCTTCCACCCAGCCCCTGCCCTGCCTTCTTTCCTTCAATTATTAAATTGTCTTTATTTTGATCCAGAAATTCTTTCCCTTCTGCTCTTCCTATTCACTCCCCCAGTCCACTTGGTGGGAACTAAGCAAGCAGCTGCGTGGTGATTAGCTGCTTGTTAGGGTCAATCCACCACAGTTATATTTAAGAGGCCAGGAAAAAAAAAAAAGTTGAATTCAAGCCATTTTCAATCTTCATAAAACTATCAAATTATTTTTTCCATATCCAGCATTGTTCACAAATGTCCATAGTGTCCTCAGCAGCACCCATTGCTGAGATCACTTCTAACAGCGCTGAAAATTAACTCTCCAAGACTCTACATCCCCACACAAGGTGGCTGAAGTAAAGCAAATCTCAGTCCTCTGAAATCCAAGGAAGAGTTCCTCCTGTACTTCAGTCCCTACTGATAAATGCTGACATTCTGAATTAAACCTCTTCTTTTTCATGTTCACAATAGTGAAGATTAAAGGATTTCTTCACCTTTCCCAGCCCACCCTGGGCAGCTCGGCATCTTCCTATTGCCTCTACCCTCATAGGAATCTAGTGCTCATCGGAGGAAGCCTGCCAGGAATGAGTCTTCTCCAGTGGCCTGAAATCCATCACTGTATTTCCTTGCCTGCCTTTATTTCTGTACGCTGTGACTGATCCACTTCAGCAGTATTCAGAGTTGCACACCGAACGAACAGCTGTTTATCCCTGAGCTCTGTTCTTTTCTGTGGCTTTGGAAATCATTTGCACCTCAGACAGGTTGTTTGATATCTCAACAGCCTATTCAGCTGGCCTTGTAGGACTTGCTGAGCAACGAAATGTCACCAAAGAGAAGCCAGAAGAGGCAAAGGAAGACATCAGGAGATAAGCAGACCCAGGGCCCTAAAATCTCTTGTCCTCTTTTATCAAAGAATGAGCACCCTTAGTATCACAGAACCTCAGAATTTATAATTTTTTTTTTCATGTGTGAAACAGGGCAAACAGAGCAATCCAGAGTTATTAGTTACAAGAAAGATTTTTGCATTCAAGTCTCTCTTGTCTCGCAGAACGTCACACCGGGGTTTGTAGATGACCAGCTGCGTGGGAAGGATACCCTAGTATGCGCACATCAACGTTTAAATGGAACCGATCGAGTTTGATTGCTAAATACTTATTTGCATAATATGCTAGTTAATGGATACATAAATGCATACTCCATTAGTCTGCACAGCAGAATGGGCATCAGATTCTAATTTGACAGGAATAACCATCAGTTTAGACAAGCAAAACTGGAGACATCATCCAAAGAAAAGAGATCAACATGCCAGTATGTACAAAGCTGGACCGAACAGGAATTCAGCCTGAGAGCTTGCTTATTTGCGCTCGCCTACAGAGCTGCTCAGGTTTTACCTACCGTGCCCAAGAGTGAGCTAGGCCTGCTGCTCCACCATCGTGGCATCAGTCTTCTTTGACTTAGCATCTCCTCATGTGAGACCCTCATGGCTCAGCACTGCATTCCGGCATGTAGGATAAGACATGAAAACCTGTATTCATGTGGCCCTCTGAGTGTCTTCATATAAGCTAGAAGTGAAAAGAGTAGACAAAAGGGTATTGGTGTGTTGTATCCTACGAGAACATTCCAAGTGAAGTTTTATATTTCTGAATTTTATTTCCGAAGCCTCTGGGAGATTTCTGAGGCTTCATTTTCCCATAAATGAAATAAAACAACCCAAGGACTGCTCCCAAATCCTGTGGCAACATGCCATGGCTAGTCTCACAACCACACGGCTACGTTTTCCACACCCAGAACTAGGTGGCCCTATTCAAACCGCCCAGTAGGAGCAGCAATAGACACACGCTGTCCCATTAAATGACCCTGGTCGTGGTGGTCAGGATAACAGCTGACACAAGCCAAAACCATCCCAGGGAATCTGTGTAGGCAGTGATTAGGCAGTATTCAGGGCTTCAGGCCGACCACTTGGCCGTTCCTCGCTTACTAGTACTAGTAACAAGTCCATTACAGGACTTAAGGCCATTTAGGTTCTAGTTCCACTCTGAAACCCGAGGTACTTGAATAAGAGATTTCTAATTTGCCCTACAAACAAGATACAAGAGTACTGTTATCTGAAGAAATTATAATGCAAAATACTACGCCTCCTGAGGAAGTGAGTGCCATAAACAGTTTTATAGCTTGTAAGTACTGTCTGTTGAGGTTTTGTTATATCACGTGGACATACAAGTTTGCAAATCTTGGGACAACTGATTAGACCTTCTCATCAACAGTTTACTGCACCTTTGGGTTTTTTTCCTCTTTTCTTGCTACTAGTCTTATTTTGGGAATCCCTTCTGTTTAATTAAAAAAAAAAAAAAAAAAAAAAAAAAAAAAGACTGAATTCAGCTTATGCCAAAACAAATTTACAGCAGTGTAACTGCATTGATTTGAGTGGAAGCAGATAAGAATCAAGCCCAGGCAGTCAGTGTTCTGGTATCTAAATTACCCTGCTTGTTGTGTCGCTGTCAGTTTTCTTTTGCTTATTTATGTGACATTCCTTATCTTTCCACAATATTGAGAAATTTCTTGTTTGTGTGCAACTCACTATTGTATTAGAATATGGTTTCCTAAAAAGTAAGTGTGTGACTAATCCATTGAGGATGCTGCAATACTGTGGAATTAGATTGGATATTAGTACAAGGATATAGCAAGGACAGTTTAATGAATGTGTCACAGATGAAAAATGTCATATGCATATGGCTATGGTCAAAGCAAAGAAGAAGCAGGAAAAAGACAGTTACATCCTTAAACACAGAGATCACACTGGGGCCCGGACACTCCCTTCTACAGGGAGAATTGCCCACCAGAAAGCTGAGGGTCTGTGGTATACATATGACACTTGTCAAGGTATTTTCCGCTGTTTCTCAAAAGAACTGTACTGGCTTTTCTGATGCTGCAGGCAGACGATGCAGTATAGCTGCTCAGCCCGATTTTCTCACTCAGTAGTCATTACCTCTTTGTAAATAACCTAGGCTTTCCTCTGGGACAAGTTTATCTAGAATTGGCCCTTCACTTTTGACAACATATGATTATATATTTACTATACAGACAAGCAATATGCCTTTGGTAATTGTAAAGTATCACATTATATTACATAAATATAATTCATTTAGCTGAGGATTCATGTGTCACTTTGACCAGAGCTCTGCACAAATCTGTTGACTTCTCCTTCTTGCTTTCTCATTATTGAAGGTTTCTTTTTTTCCCCTTTAATTTACATCAGGTTTATGACTTGTTTATTTTACAAATGTGCCTTGTTCATTCATGTGGTGAATATTGACTGGTGACAGCAAAAAAAAACGAAGCTGGGGAAGTTACATTGTCAAATGCTTTTGATTCAGCCCAGGATCGAGCAAGAAGGTGCTTCATTGCATCAGAATGGCTCCACTCAGAAAGACACAGGAGCACAGATTGCAGCACCAGGAGGGAAAAGAGCTGTCAGTTACAGCACAGGAGGTAAATGAAATGTTTCCCTTGTCTACTGCTAAGACAGTCTGCACGTATGGTTCTGGGATGAATAGAGCCTAATTGCAGACAAATTTGTTCTTACTATGCCCCTAGATTCACTCTGGATTTGGAGATTCTGCTCTGGTGAGACCCAATTCTCTAAAATGCTTGAAAGTGAGGGAAAGAGACAGAATTCCTCCATTAGGGCTATAGATACGCTTTAATAACTTTTTCTAGATCTGTTTATGACTTTTTGTATATAAATGTACATGCCTATTTACGTCTGCTTACACGTGTGCATATGAGTTCAAGATCTTGGAAGATACTTTGAGTATTTGTACGCACGCTTGTGTTTTCATACTTTAGAAATTACCTACGAAACTTAGTTTTTCATCCTTTTCACTTGCTTTTTTAGTCTCTTGGAAACTTGTCTCCTATGAGACAACCAAAATCATCACTTTCTTCCCAGGACTGTGGCTCGTGATGTTGCAGACCATAATTCACCTCAGTCAACCTCCAAAAGTACAAGTAGACTGTGTTTCACAGTGCTACACATGTGCCCAGTATCCATTTGACTGCTTTCTCTGTTGCTCAGAGTAAAGGAACTTCTTTACATTCCCATTGTCCCTGTGGATTAATTTTCAGCATTTCAGCAGCTCTTTGAAAGATTCATCTATAGGTATGCACATCAATAACAGGTACCAACAAACATGACAAACGGACAGCCAGCTATCTCCATCCCTAGACATATGTCCCAGACACTTATGCCATTCAGATATTGAAAATAAAAAGGAAACAGTGCACAGTAAAATAGCCTGATCATACATACAACTAATGCAGCTTATCACTGGGGCTGAAGTTGTAGCCCCAGACCACGATTGCTGCCTCATCTGGCTGTAGGCTCTTTGCCACGTAGCGCAGCGGTGCCCGTCACCTACATGCTCCCCATCCTGCATGAATATATCTATCATATGCTCACCCAAATGTTGTTCATCCAGGAACATAAAGCTGTTTCACCCCTGTGCCTGAGCACTCCGTAAACCGGCGCAGCCAGGCAGCGTGCAGAGCAGCCGCCCAGGGCAGGCACACGTGCTTCACGGGCCAGCAAAGAGCTGCCGTTCTCACACTTCTGAAGGACTTTCTCCTCATTTCACAGCTCTGGCAAACGGGTTGCTGTGCCCATACTTTTAAATCTATTTATTATCTTACGCACACACTCTTTTAAAAGGTGCTGTGCAGATTCATGTGTCTTTCTCAGTGAATTCTTCATTTTCGTTTTTTTCACAATGCCTTTTTGATTGTTTGCTGTTCCTCAAAGGCCAAAATTCAATATGTAAAAATGTTTTTAAAAAGGTGAATCAATTTCTGATGTCAAATTCAATAAGCTCAGCTACCACGTTCACATCCCACTACTACATGAAAAGAAAAGGCAACAACGCTTCAAATTTCTACTATTTTCAGAGACGCTCCGAGTTGAAAATTAAGGATAAGTTATTGAAGTGCTTACAAACCAAATTGATATTCAGAAAATGGACCTCACATAATGATTTTTCCGTCCAGTTTATTTATTCTGAATCCAATAGCCATTAATACACTCTGAACTCCAGGGAACTGAAGGCACCACTATAGAGTTATCTTCCTTATCTTGTTTGCAGGGAAAAGCTGAATTTCAGGTCCGCAGAAAGTAGCATCATTAGTTATCGTAGAATTGTTCCTTCCAATAGCCTTGAAGTGTCATATGCCTGTAGACCTGGCACGGAGGGAGGGAAGCACCATCTCCAATAGGCAAAGCTCCTGCTCAGGTTCTTCACAGCTCAGAAGATGGCACCAGCAGCCCCAGCCCCCGGAGGACTGCAGCCCCGGCGGTGTCCCACTCCGGAGGTGGCTGGCTGGAATCCCCTTACAGGTGAACTGATCCATGCAGTCTCACTACGGCTACTCAGTCCCTGCCAGGAAACCTGGGCAAGCAAGGGGGAAAGAAAACCCCATAGGTCAGAGTGAACTGAAAAGGGTTGTAGGTAGAGAGGCTGAGGGAAAGGGTTTCCATGAAATGGAGATGGATTAATTGGAAGTTATTACAAATCATTGTTTCATTTCCAGAGGTAATGAATTTGTTTAATTTTTTGTTTTATTTCAGAAAAAAAAAAAAAAAAAAAGATTGCTTTTTAAACAAACAAACAAACAAAAGGTCTGATCTTGAAAAGAAATGTCAACACTTCTTTTTGGTTTTACCTTGTGTTCTCCAAATGAAATTATTCAGGAAGGATTAAATTCCCTCCACTCTAGACATTAATAGATACGTGTTGAATCCTAAGCTTATAAACACGCTTATACTAGGACCAGGAGGATTTGTGAATAAAGCAAGTACTGTCTGCCAAAAAACCAAAATTAATTCTTTTTAAATGTCAAAGGGCAGGATTTGTTTAAGTTGAAGCTAGTCTAGAGAAACAGACACTTGAGATACCTAACGTAGGAGGTAATGGGTTACTCCCCCGAGTTCCCTATTTTGTCCTTCAGTGTCTATAAAGGCAGCCTGGAGCAACCAGCTTACTCTCAAACATGGAGCTTTAAGACATCTATGTTAGGACAGCTGTTTTCCACTCCTCGAGATTTTAATACTCTCTTCCCTCTTTTTTTCAGGCACATATTATTTGCAGAATTTAAAGATTACTTTGCTCCCCAAAATCCCACCTGTACCATATTTCACTTCAGTCAAAACATTTCCTCTGCTGAGTTCATATTCTCACCTGCTGCAGTGAAGCATTAAGCATCTGCTGAAGTCAAACCTTGTGAGTATTTCTACTCGAGGCCAAGAACTATGCTACATAATGTTTACATATGTAAGCTCTTTGCTGAATGATGGTCGTAGAATAGATCTTATGAAGAAATCAGTCCAGACAGTTCATATATTGTTTATATATGATTTATTCAGTTCTTGCCATGATGCTCTTTATTAATAATGCACCATGGGTAGCTTCTTTATGTGTACTGATCTTTCCAATAATGGGTGTATATATATATTAAGTGCCCGGAAGGAGGATAAAGGTTCGTTTGAGAATGAGTAATCCAAGCATGAGTTTTGAAAAAAAATATTCTGTTAACATTATCAGAAACTGGTTTTATTTTGCTCTCTCTGTATCCATGATACTCCTTACTCTCAGTGGTGTGAGTTCTGAGCTGTACAAACGTGAGGAGTATGAAAAGAATAAGATGTGAACTACTCTATGCTAGTACAGGAATTGAACTCATGTTTTACCATGAAAGAATCTCCATCAGTCATTTGAGGCTGTCCATTATATATATTCCTTCAACAATTTTTCAGACTGTTTATATGAAATCATCAGTGTCACAGAATTATGTCCAATCTTTGGGAAATTGCTATTTCTGTACCAGAACATTTGAGCTCAGGTAGAAAAAAAAGCCCCACCTCCCCTTTTACATTGGATTTTAGTGTCTCAATAGAAGATGCCTTGATAAAGATAAAGAATAGTACACAGAAAGGTCGTTTGCTGTGGAGAACTCATACAATGCCAGTTTCATTGTTTAAGAGAACACAGACGAAGGCTGAGTAATTATGCAAAAGATAAATCATCTCTCATGTAATTAAGTCAGAATTACTATGACAATAAAGGTACAGATAAATTCTTATTGTTACATTAAAATTGTGAGAAATGTTAATATATTTAATTGGCATCTAACAAGATAGCTGTAGCAAGTTAATTAGATATGAATTTACATACTTCATAAATGTCAGCATTTTTAACAATTAAACCCACATTTAGAATACAATTCAGCCATGGGTATTCCCAGATACAATAGATGTGACTGGTAGAACTACCCGTATTTCATATTTCCCTTATATCATGGTCAGGATGAAATTAGTTAAAATGAAATTCCCTTTCCCCTTTCCTTCCCACTTCACATTAACTGTAAGTACTTAATGAATATAAAGCACTCAGTCCCCAGATCTGACAAGGTAGACACTGATTAGCTACTGGGCAACTTTAATATTAAATAACTTCTGTGCCTCACCTTCACATCTCTAAAATAACATTCAAGTTGATGGTTTATGAATTAAGCAGGTTTATATTCACCATGATTATAACTTGTCCTGGTAAAGTTGTGCACGGGTGATGCTACAAAGTACAAAGCATGGAAACAGAACCCAGAAGCTCTGTAAACCTTTAACCAACTACCGTACATAACAAAGCAAGAATTTTAAAAGTTCTGCACAATGACTTAGCAGAGTTGCTTTAAAAACTCAGTTGCGAGCAGAAAATGTCAAAATAGTTTGCTAAGTAAGTTTATAGCACTTCTTCATTTACAATAGAGATTCTTAATCATAAGGATATATAAAAACAGCTATGAAGATAAATGGATATGCTCTTCGCCTCCCCCGGCCACCCCCACCTCCGCCCCCCTTTTTTTACTTTTTTCTCCCAGACACCAATATAAAAGAAAAGACTGGAAAGGTTTTTCATGATACCATTAAATGAAGAGTGATGATTGTTCTCTAAAATTTGCTTTGATGTAATACCTGGAATTACAGTGAGAAAGATAAAGACACTTGGGTGGGAAGAGCGGAAGATGGAACAGGAGACATGGAACAGAGGAAGCGAAGATGGGTGAAAATTGTTAATTAGTCACATGCATTTTCTTCTGATTTAGTCTCATGTGCCCTATTTGAAGACTGTTTTCTACCAGAGGTGTTCAATATTAAGGGCAGGACCTCCAGAGCTGTAAGTAGCTTGATCTGTTTGAGATTTTAGTGAAAACATGCAAAGTAACGGTCTGCATGTTTCCCAAAAGAAAACCTTTTTATTTATTCTGATATTTTGCCTAACACAATCAGAGCATCCTTTCACTACATTTGTCTGGTCTGCTTCTGGGAAGAGAGTGCTCTCCCACCCACAGGAGTGCACTGGGCTCCCACCAGGATTTTCCAGGAGCTGGCCTCTGGCAGTCGTTGTCCTATTTGGGTAACAGTTACCGCAGAGGATCCCTCAGGAATAGTGGGTTACACTGATTTACTTTGGGATGCAGGCGACCCACCTAAAACCTGCAGTAAAGCCCACATCTAGTAAGAATTTCAGTGGTTCCCACTGATTTTAGCACACAGACTACCTTACACCTATTTGGCAACCAACACAAATTATGAGACTAGTAAGAAAAAGCACCACACGTATAAACCAAAAAAACCCCATCGTATTTAATAAAAGGTATGCATCCCAGTTGTACTTTTAACAGCAAAGAAAATCACAACACTCTACTGAAAGTTTCCCAAAGCTGTTTCAGTTTTGCAAGTGTTTCCACACTGAGATAAAACTCAAAAAGCAACACACTGGAAGTTAGTATGCTGACTATATTCTTATTTTTTTACTTTTTCAGTCATATTTAAATCCCTAGTGGCTCAATGGCTATGTCACTGCTTCCTTTTAGAAAGCATTCTACACACACACAAATTCCAAGTTTAAGAAATTTCACCTGATATTTCTTGCACATCTTCCCACTGTTAGGTTTACTCAAATAAAAACGATGACTCAGTTTCTACTTGCAATATTTACTACACCCTTCCTCTACTAAACATTTAGAGACCAAAAATTTTAGCAAATAAGCATCACCCTTTCCAGCAGCTGGTGGTCTGTAATAATATCAACCATATTCATTTCTGTTAATCTTTCTTTAATTGTTCTCCAGGCGCATAATAATTCTTTATCTCCTTTCCCTGTTTCCCCTATTTTTTCAGTATCATTTGGATATCAGAGAAATTATAGAAAGTACTTTTAGTGTTTTAGAAAACAGAATAAACTCTACTTCTACCTGGAAATCTATAAAGTTGAACAATAAGTCATTTGCTATTTGGCTACTGAAATATGTGCACTTACTCCAAATTAAATCCAATGTATTTGAGAGCAGAGCTGTCCCTTAAAACACAGCCTAAGTAATCCAGGAGTAAATATATTATATTTAGATTATTTTTGTGAACTACTCTACCAGTTGTATTTTCTAAGTCAAACTCAGAAGCAGTAAAAGAACTAACACTGAAATAAGCATAACATCGTCTTCCTCTTTTTTTTTTTTCTTTTTTTTTTTTTATAAGAAAAACCTAAAAATGACTAGAATAAAGAGAATTGTGTAGGGTCACTAAACATCGTTAATACATATTTACCATAAAAAATAGTACAGACACTGCAATTTGTACCTAATTCAGAAGAGTGACATATACATTTGACCTTTCTAATCCATGGTTACACTTCAAAGGACCTGTAATCAGTGCAGACATCAATTAGACGATAATCTGCGTGGGCAATGGACACTTTCAGCCCCAGATTTTTCAGGCAGGCATGCTCATGTGCTGTGACCGTGGTACTTGAACAGGTCTAACACTTGCTGGAGGGAAAGTATTGAAACCTGAATGCACATATGATTCAACGGAGTCCTATCTCTCCTTAGAGTACTTCAGAAGTCATTGGCCATTTAAAATTTATGCAATAGTTGTAATTCCATGCATTAAAAAATAAATAAATAATAAAAAAGGCTGTATCTATAGGCCTGTATAGATACTTGACCTTTTTCAAAACCAGAAACTGATGATATTGTCACTGGACTTTCTGTTTGGTTTACCTATATATTCCTCTGTACTTTAGGAATAATTGGTACATTTGATTACAGGGTTTTCTGTAAATACCGAGGCCAATAGGAAATACAAAATGTATACAGAGAGGACAGTTTGTGAGTGCACCCTGACCTTATCTGTTCACAAGAACTAAAATGCTTTCTGAAACAAGTCCTGGGATGATGGAAGTTATTAAAACTCTTCCTGTTCACCGTGCTAGAGCTGTAGGCTGACTGCACTCCGATCAGTAAGCGTGTTCAGGAATGCACTGCTCAGCTGCACAGGAAGCAAAATTATTGTGTTCTGTGGCTTGTGGCTGTGTGGGTTCGTGGCTGCCTAATCATACAGCTCTCATTTGACTGCTGCCTGCCAAACATGAGTTTTGGTTGACTGTCTTATAGCTAAAATCATCCAACAGACTCAAAAGTCGCTAGGCCAGGGAAGACTGGCAGATGGACACATGGACAATGATTTCAAAGGCTTCCTCTGCTTAGAGATATGAAGAGCCAACATTTTTGCTCCTGGTCAGGTCTAAAAGAGCAGAAAATATACTTTCCTAGGGTACTTATTTAGGGCATTTCTTGAATATAAATGCTTCACAAGATCACACTGACTTTGAGGAAATTCTTCTTTAAACAGAGAGCTTGTTTACTTACTAGTTTTCTGTTAGCCTGTGTGGCAGAGAAAAGACATCCACATTACTCCCCAGGTGGTGTAGGCTTTCTGGCTAGTCAGTAGGGAAAGAGCAGCATCTTTAGAGTGAGTAACATCTTGGATACGCAGATTCACTTGCTCAGGTGCTTTCCTCCATTAACAGTACAGGAAGCTAATAACCAACCACCATCTTAATTAAGTTTTTTCAGCTAAGAGACTAAAATGATACAGGACAAGCCCAGAACAGAAAGCTGAGAAACCACCAGAGTCACGGTTTCCCAAGAGCTTATGCTACAAAAATCCTGGCTCCACTTCAGTTTTCCAGGTTCACAGCCCACAGGTCTAGGCAAAAAGCAAGTCATTCCACTTTGCAGCAACTCTTACTTTTCTTTCTAAAGCAGAATAATTAAACCTCCTCAGAATTCTCCCAAATCGCCAGTCATCATCCAGCAGCTACATCCCAGTCAGCTTGTAGTGGTGGTGTTCAGAAGGGTTATTGTTAAGGGCTGGTTGCAAGAAGCATCTAGTGTTCTGGGAGCTTCCAGAGGCTGCTGAAATTAGCCAGGGCTCTGATGTGATATGGTTATCATAACAACTTTCTCTAGTCTATATTTCCTCTCCGATAGCAAGCAATAACTACACAGAAACATCGAGAAGGCTTCCTCTGAACATATTACCCCAGAGAAGACCTTTCATTTTTTATTTGGTGACTGATTTGGTGGAGAAACCTGATTTTTTTTTTTCCAACCAGGTTCCTGAATCACAGTTAGACAACCTCTGCATTTAGTTCAGAAAAGGGATTCTTGTGAGAGAGAGTAAAATGCCCGTTTTTCATGTTACTCTTGTACAGTTCAATTCAGTTCTTATGCTCTTCGAAGTTATACTATTTTTTAAAAAAATCTCTCTAGATATTTATTTAGAATTATTCTATTCACAACATATTAGTCAGTAGTAAGAATCACCCACTTTCCAACCCTAATTGGTGAGTGGAGTTTTTGATCTGGTTCCATCAGCATAACTTGAAAGCAGGTGGTATTAAACCAATTAGATCTTTTTTTAATTGATTTTTGCATTTTATGCAGTAAGGGAAATTCATTGATGTTCATTTTAGAAATGAGGTAACAATGACTTTTGAAACATTGCCAGCTCACAAAATGTAAAGTCAATATCAATTCATTAGCAAATTAATGGGACTGATTTTATTGTAAATAGCTAATAACTGTGCAGCTGGCAGCCCTGAGTTAGTCATTCAAAGAGCATCAGATGTAAGTTCTGAAAAGGGATGGAAGAGTTCAGAAACAGACATTTTAATCACAAGTTTTCTACTGTCCCTGCAAGCTACATATTTTTCACCCCCCAAAAAAGTGTATTGCAGTGACCTTACGATATAAGTATGAAAGAGTTTATATTAGACCTAGACTGGGCCTTTAAACACAGGCCTAAATATAGCTGAGTGAGCAACCATATTTTAAACTGTAAAAAACAAAATAGAAATCATTTCAGGTTGCTCTCAAATACTTTTTCTTCTCTTTTTTTTCCATACAGGAGGAAAAATCTCTTGAAATGAAATGTTCAAATGAACTGGCCTGTTTTTCTTTTCAAGTTGATAAATAATGGTTTAGTTCGAGCTTCTTTTGTTTGTCTTCTACAAAGAAAGACCGTTCTGCTTATTAAGTTGAGGTGTATTTTGAAAGGAAACAACATTTTGAAATGGCAAATGGAAACTCCTAACATTTTTTTCTGATTTTCCTCCTATTTTTGTAACTGAAACACTGTAAAAAAAATCACAGTGAATCTGTGATTTTTTTTCAGGGAGATGCATTTTTCACTGAGAAAAGCTTTCCCTCAGCTACACTCCTAAATAATGCTCTGCAGGTACCTTTGCCCACGAGAGCAGAGGCAATTGCACATTTCACAGATGTTCCTCAGGATCTAACCCCTCCAGAGCTCTCTTCAGAAGGAAATCCCGCTTTAGTCCTTAGAAAGCCCAGCGCATCATTCCATCATTGTGTCCAGCTACTGCACTAGGGACTTAAACCAAGGCTCCATACGTTCCCTCGTGCTTCTTGCCCTTTTTTCTGTGGAACACATGAGCTTGAACAAAATGCAGCAGAGCTATTCAGGCTCCAATCCTAAACTCTTGTCCATACAGTAAGATATATCATTAAGAACCTGATTCTGTTGAAGTTCTCCCATATAAGCATTGAAAAGTAGTTGAAAACGAGAAAATTTGAAGGACTTCGAAGCAGAGCCCATCTTACAGCATTTCTTTTAATGCAATCTTCTGTGGAGCCTCAAAACCTCTTTCCCATCCAAGCCCGGCCACTCTTGTAGCAAGCAGTACTGTACTTTGATGTACACCAGTCATTGTCTTTGAAATATTGTTTGGGTTCTTCCACATGTAACCTGTATCTCCCCTTTATTTCAGAGCATTTGCCCAAGTGAAGGCACATGGTTTCTGATCTTGCCTCACATTACAAAGTCTGGATACTCTTCTGCAGCATAACCAAATTTCTCATTATTCTAAAGAAAACATTTACAAAACTATATAAAACTTCTGGAAAAACTAAATGCATTGAAGCCACTCTCACCAACTACTATATTTGGATAAGGGTTATTTTTCTGATTCTTCCATACGTCAGTATAATTGCTTTAGTCAAAAAAACCCACATTGAAACGCTTGCAGGACTAAGATGTTTTGATCTATAGGGATTTGGAAAAGGACAAAGCTGTCATTAATATTTTGCATTACTCCATTTACCAATTTTCAGTTCTTAAATATGAAAATGCATCGTATATCTAGATAGGTATCCATTTAGTGCCTAGTACCAAACCACCTTACTTGGAGGTCCTTTACTACTAGGACCATAAAAAATAATTTCTTGTGCCTAAATTTCATTTAGTAGACTCTAGAAAGTCCACTAGGTCAGCTTAACCTTAAAACCGAATGTACAGCCCAGACCCTCAGAAGTACTTAGGTTCCTCTCTCGGATCAGTGTTGAATTATTTTAAAATATATGGGTCCATACACTCAATATCTTCACTGCTTTCTAAAGCAGAAAGTGAAACATGCTCTCTGCTTTATTTAGACAGTGTGTTACAGAGATGCATTGAAAGGGTTACTCCTGAAAGCTGACGGTTGATAGGCAATTCAAGATTTTTCAGGCACACCAAGAATATTGACTTTTTGAAGGTGACTAGATGATGTAGCTACTTTCAACAATTCAATCTACTCCATTCAGAGTACAGCCAGTTTATAAAGGCATGCAATCTGTAGAGGACTGTTTCAGGGTCACTGTGCTACAGCCCTCTTGACACAGCCAAAAGAAAGTCCTGAATAGAGGATGAGACGTCTGATTACTGATTAGCTTCAGCGTTATTTCAATCAGTTCCCAGAAGGAAGTTAGCAATCTGCCCAGCATCCAACAAAAGATTGCTATTAAAGGGCCATTATGATGTGAACACTCAACTCAGAAAGGTTTTGGGGTTTTTTTAGTTCTTGATAAATCTGGGTTTTGAGGAGCGTTTTTGGTTGGTTGGGGTTTTTTTTTGTATTTTGTTGGTTTGGGGTTTTTTAATCATCTCAAGTTCTATTTAAGGACTTCTTGATTGTAAGGCTCCTTTACTGAATGCCTGCAAAGTACCTTTGTTTCATTTATGCTTGCTGTGGCCAAGCTGCATGGATTATTTAAAACGTTAGACTCAAAAGAATTTTGTCAGAGGCAGTCGTCCCACAGATCAAGTGCTTCTAAATTCAGTGAATGAACATATTAGTGATTTCTTTTTAAGCTAAAAAGATCAAAAGGGTATTCCAGCCATTTTCGTAACAACACAAAACATCTTTAAGTAGACCTTGCCATCACAGTCCAGGTGTTCCTCGCTATCTAAATACACAAAGAAACAAAATCTTGCTTCACTGTGATTCAAAAAGATATTTTTTTTTTTAACATTAAAAAGATAATTAAAAAGAATGGACTAAAAATCAGGCTACTAATATGGAACACAGACGAGGAAGTAATTATCCTGCAACATATTTTCTGTTTAACCTTGAGAAAAATATTTAATATTGCAGCCTTGATTTTATTCCCCCAGAACAGGGAAGAGCTGTTACCTTCCTTCCCAGGAGTGTGAGGAAGATTAACGCATTAATACATCAATACACCGAGGCATTCAGATGCTGTGCTAGTGTAAGAAATATAAATATCTTACATGATTACAAAGATTTACAACTTCAAAAGTAGTGGAAGAATGTCGTAAAAATGCAGATGAATTCAGTGTCTGCATAGTCTTAAATGTGTTAATTTGTACAGTTCAATATTCAATTCCTCCTAGTTACTCTTGGATCAGATTCACACATTTCAAAAGAAAAGCTGACCTTGCTAATTATCAGTGTTGCAGGGCTGGCCCGATGGCATCTGAATTGCTATCACACTGGTGATGAGTCTAAAATCACTACTAGTAGCGTAGACCCTCCAGGTAAAACACAGCTACTATTTCATCAAAGATGTTAATAGCAATTACAACAGTGTAAAGGCTCTGAGATACAAGAAATTTTCCAAAATACTTTTTGCCAGTACAGAGGGTAACTCTGACTTGAAAAGAGGGGAGCAAAATACGTTAAGCTAGGCAGTGCTCTTTTTCTGTTACTTCTCTGTTTCAATTTTTATTGCATTTAGCAAGAAGTAAAAATATATGGTCAAACAAGAAAAGTGAAGAGCACGCAGCATGGGGAAAAAGGAGTTTAAGGGCAGCTGCAGTATAAATGTTAATGTAATACAGAAGAGTTAGACTCATAATGAAGTATCCCAAGGTATAAAGCCCATCCCTGAGCCTCGGTGCCTTTAGCAGCCCTTCGAGAGGAACGCTGCCCGGTGGCAGGCTCTGCAGAGGCTTGGCCTATTCGAGGTATGGTCAGAAGCGACTTTTGGGTGCTGAGCAAGTTTTACCAGTGGACAGGTAAGCACAACAAGATTTTAAGTGCCTCCAACACCAGGACAGCATTTTGAGGACGTAAATTACTGAAGCGCCCAGAAAGGCTAGTGATCCTTAGGCGTAGCCTCTGCTTCTGCTCATGCAGTGCATGTGTTGCTTTGCACGTAGGCTCTACCTGGAGCTTTTTGGGGGGAAATAGAAGTACAATTGCAATAATTTCACTAATACTGTGCCATATTGGCAATAGAGCCTTGACTTTGTCAAGCTAGCTCTAAAAACCTCTCTCCTCCAGTCTTTTCACCTATAATATAAGTAAAAAACAAGTATTACTGTAATACCATAATGAAGGTTGAGTCATTAACGTCTGCACAGACCGGTTAGCGGCTAAGAATAAAAGCACTAAAAATGTTTCAAAAATTTAGAGTGCACATAAAAAATATTTTACTAGAAACCTTTTACAAATTGTCATCCATATTGTTATGGTAAAAGTATCTTAACAACCACATTTAACGGCTAGATGTTAGCTAAGAGAAAAATGTCTCCCTAAGGCTTGTCATATGTAGGTTTGTGACAAACCAACACAAAATGCAGATATCAAAGCTGTGGGATCTCTGGTTGCAGATGTGTGTGTTCAGAGACATTTCCCATCGAGAGCTTTGCATTATTAATGCTTACTCATCAGTAACCACCACAAGTCTACTTATTGGGTGCATTATGAGAAAGTCAGCAAGGGAGAAGACAAAAAGCTTTTCTTTGGTAATAGTTCAGACGAGTTAATTCCACTACAGGTAAAGGATTTGGGAAGGTATTGAAGGTTAATTGTGAATTATGCAGTAAATTAGGTAAAAATAAGAATAGAAACTCAACAGAAAGTGCAATGGAGAAGTATGTTCAAACTGAACAGCACAGAACTGGTTTAGCTACTGTCATTTGTGTTCCAATATAAGACAGTTCATGAAGCAGGAAACCATCACAGTAGCCTTGGAACGTGCACTTGGATCAAAAAAAAGTGTCACAGGTCGTGCGGAGGTGAGTAAGAGCTGCACCTTCTGTATCTTGCTGTTTCTAATTACACTTACGGTTATGCCACCACAGAATTAAACTGCTCAGTCTCTTCATGATAATTAACACATGGCTCTGGCGTGTGACAATCGCTTTCAGAGGAAGAACTTTTGAAACTGGGGAGTTTTACACTTGGAAAAGTGAATTACTATGCTGCTGTCTAGAATCGAGTACAGCGTAGCAAACAGAGGCGATAATTCTGCCAGTGCCCCAGAAGATCTCAGGGGTTACCTCTCTACTTTGAGAGAGCAGCAGATCAAATCCTTTGTAAAGGCACTCTGTCATCCCTCTGGAGAAGAGTTTTAAAGATCAAGGTCACTCTTGTCACCCAGTCCTGGCATCCTTCCAGTAAGTTTCTTCTCGCCATCACCATCACCAACTCGCCATCTGAGTTCCACCACAAATCTCAATAGATCTGTGGAAATATACTCTACTGTCTCACCATACCTAACAGATCTTTGTGGGACATTAAAAGTCAAAGAAAAACACTTAAACCTGATGGCCAGGGTTGCATCATGCCTTCTGTGGTACCATGGAAGGTGTAATCTCCCCACTAGAGTGAAGACAATAGAGATAATTGAGATGATAAGGACTCAGACTGCAGTTCTAATATGGAATATAACTTTTCTTTCCCAGTTAAAGAGGAAAATCTACGTCCTCAATGGGAAACATATTCTATCCCATTTCTCTATTTGTTTGACAACATATTCCATAATGAGAAGAAATATTTCTGAACAACTCTGACAAATAAAAGATTGTCTCCGCACTTGCTTATGAGGCAGCTTTCACCAAGGTAGAATCCAGCCAAGGGAAATTAAATCCGGATTAAATGTAATAAATTTAATTAAATACATTTAAAAAAAATGGAAAACTAGAATTCACCAAGAAGTGAGTTTTTCCCAAATTCCTATGTTTGTCTTCCAAAACTTAGTGAAAGAATCAAAAGGTTACTTCTGTGGAAGAAGATTTAAATAACTTATAGAAATAAGCTCTGTTTCCTTTATGCCAAGCATTGCTAAATTTTCAACAAGGAATTGTCATTGAATTCAAAGAGTTGCAAGTTCATAAGCTACCAGAATTCTCAGACCAAGATTGGGTATCTAATGGAACTCCTTACAACTCAAGCTTTTATGCCACACAATTTCAATTTTCAAATGTTCACTATATGAAATTCACCTTGATATCTAAAGCAAGGGGTATTTTAGGCAGAAAGATAAAAACTGAATAATTTTTTTTCAAGTGAAACACTAAGATATTAAGTGATTTCCTTTCAGGTGATTCTGTGTTTATTGAACATTTTGTTCTTCTAGGTTTTCACACCTCAACTATTTTTGGAACAGAAACAAGAATGCTGAAATATTTAATTGTTAATTACTTTTGCTGTTTGTTGTTGCCAAAATTGCTTCATCTTAACTGAGAAACTGGATCACCTCCACAACAAAAAATGAGTATGAGGAAAATTTTAGGGTGTGATATCACATCTAGTAACATTTCCTTATGAGTTTCTAAGGAAAACACCATTGTGGAGAAAGCTGGTTTAAATTACATTGAAGAAGCTGTTGGCAACTCACTATTTAGAAGAACAAAATAGTAATTAAAAGTTTTAGGGGAAACAATGGCCAAAAAGTTTTGTCTGAATCAGTTTTCTACATTGGTCAACACTGTTTTACAATGGACAGAAGCAGAACTTTATATAGGCACTATTTCGTAGAGACGTAACTGCAGGCAGTATCATGCAGAAGACAGACAGGTAATGAAAAGAGCAAAATGACCGAGACTAAAAAGACAAAAGTGAGAGAAAGCAAAGGATAGGACTTGTTGGAACTGACATCTGGCAGGAAAGAAGCTTACAGCTGTGGGAAAAGTAACAGAATCCTGCTGGTTTATGGCTTCGGTATTTACAGCAACTGTATTTTATATGTTCTTTGAAAATAAACAGGATGATACCAGATAGATCCCTGCTCTATCACATTTTATTCTCCTGAAATAACCAATCTGCAAGATATCGACAGTTGTTTAGCAATTCTAGTCAAAAGGGTAAACAAATTTCATGTAGCCTTCTCATCCATCATAAATGCTTCATGCTCTAGCTTAATTCACGCAGATGACAATGTGTCCAACATTTCAAAAATGAGTTTTAATAAGAAAATTTTAAATAAAATATTTTGTTAATGAAAGTAATCAAACCTTACTATAAAAAAAAAATGCTGTATCAGACATTTTTCCACAATTAACTATTGAAACTTCAGTAATAAAGCAAATTTGCCAACGTTATAAATTGAGGCACTGTCCCATTTGACAGAAAGTCAATATATAGATGACCAGAGGGCTTTCTTTATCTAACACCTGAAAAGTGTGTATGGACACTTGCGGTTAAGGGATAACTTATCTGTTCAGCAGTGTTTCCCTAGTATTCTTATTGAGAAACCATTATGTCTGTCAATGTTTTTCTTCATTGCTGAAAACGGGGATGTGAGCATTGAGTTGCCTTCATTAATTAATCAATGGCTTTCTCAGTTCCTTTTTGTTAGTTTCTTTATGTAGAAAACATAAGATGCCTACTCAGATTTGGATGTATTAATAGGACAATTTGTTAAATTATATCCAAATACTGTGCTCAAGTCAATATGTGTTCCAAATACATTCTGGAAATCAAACTGTGCTTGTGCCCCTATCCATACCTTTAGCTTAAGTCAAGTGATAAAGAAAAAAAAAAAAAAAAACAGGTCTTTTTTGTTTTACTTTTTAAAAAAAGATTCCTTTATTAATATTTATTGAGGTTAGTTACAAAGATCTGGAGCTTCATAAGGTGTTTTACATGCCCTTCAGATGGTATTCAGTTAAACACAAATAATTGGGAATGTCAAATGTTAGTCCTTAGTATAATTTGTTTTCCAGCCATTAAAATATTAAATTAATCTTACAAGAAAGCAAAAGTGCATTCCATGTAATTTAAGTGACAAATTGCACAGCTTACATAGTGACCATCCGAAGTACATATTTAATGAATAACTGTCAATGCAGTATCAGTGAATATTCAGAAATTAAAAATGCATAGAAAAAATAGATTCATTTGTGAATAATTCATAAATAAAAAATGAGCAAAACAGAAAAAAAATGTGATTTGTGTTAGTTCAGAAAGAACAATCTGCTAAACAGGAAAAAAAGGAAAATAGAAAGGAAGATTTGGGAACTACCAGGAGACTAGAGCACGACTCAGTATCAACAAAGGTGGGCCCCTCACGGCCAGAGGGACACTGAGGGGCTGGAGCGTGTCCAGAGCCGGGCGGGGGCTGGGGGGGCTCAGCCTGGAGAGGAGGGGGCTGGGGGGGCCCGGTCGCTCCCTGCAGCTGCCTGACAGGGGCTGTGGGCAGGGGGGGTCGGTCTCTGCTCCCAGGGAACAAGCGACAGGGCGAGGGGAAATGGCGTCAAGGTGCGCCAGGGCGGGTTTAGATTGGGTAGGGGGGAAATTTCTTCATGGGAAGGGTGGTCAGGCACTGGGACAGGCTGCCCAGGGATGCGGTGGAGTCACCATCCCTGGAGGTGTTTAAAAAACACACAGATGTGGTGCTCAGGGACATGGGTTAGGAGTGGGCTAGGCAGTGCCGGGGTAACAGTTGGACTTGATGTTCTTAAGGTTCCTTTCCAACCTCAATGTTTCTATGATTCTTTAAGTTGCTTTAATACAACTACTGTCATCTAGTAGGACTACACAGTAAGTAATGACGGGAGAGGGAGAGATGATTTTACTGGATACTAAGTTTCCTTTAAGTGAGGAAAAGTCTGCTTTACGTACAAAGAATTTATGAAGCATCAGTGCTCCGTTGCGTATCCAGTTGGCCATGAACACCCATCTAGGGACTTGCGTCCTTCGGTAGAGATGTACTTGAATCCAGCCGTTACAGCTCATTGCAAGGAACTGTTCGTAAAGCCAGCTTAGAAGATTGACTACACTGTTACACTGCTATGCCAGGCAATAACAGCCGGTACTGTACAGATTGTGCACTATCCTTGATGTCTCCCTCTCACAGGTAAAATGAAAAATTATGAAACAGCTCTATGTCACCACAGGGAAACAGAAGTGCTAATTCTGACATCTACTATTCTAATAAAACCAAAACAAATATTCTCATGACTATTTAAGTATTCAAAAGCAAACTCCTGCAGCAGATTTTCTTATTTCCACATCTATATCAGTGTTACCTTTGTGCAAATAAAATAAAAACAAGCAGTGTTATAATCATTTTATACCTCTGATAACCGAGTCCCTGAATTAAAGCAATTTGCACTATTTTTTCCCTGGTTTGCCTATGTGATATACCGAGCTTATTCCAAAGATTCACGTTCTGTTTCTTCTTTTGCAAACACTTGCCTCTCTTGACACATAAACCAGACCTATTATTCCTAAATATATTTTGTCAGTGTGCAACCTGGAGTTCTATTTATAGTGTGCTATTAACACCCTGCTCTGATGACAGAATTTTAAATCTCTTCACAGATTTCTTTCTAGTGCTCCCTAGAAGCTTCCTAAGTTTTAGCTGATCTCCAACAACTCTGGAGGACAGCAGGAGAGTGCATCTCTGCATGCGCATACTCTGCAGGAGCCTGCACTTGTGTCCTGGCCTTGGCTTGCCCAGCGCAATGATTCACTGATGACACATATTTACAGTATCTGATGATGACCTGTTTGATAATGACTTTCTTCTCCTTCTCTCTGCTCCCAGATCTTACATCAACCAAATAGAGGTCTGGAACCAGAGCCAGGGAAAGAAACCTTCACCACTCATAGCAAGAGCAAAAAATTGTTCTTCTGCCCGTTTCCACCCTTCTGCTGCATCTCCATGGGGTTCAGAAACAGCCTTCTCAGCCTGCCTTTCAGCGGTGACTTGCATCATTGGCTATTCAAATCACAAAATGGAGCAGACCCGCCTTCAGTTTATATTCCAGATCTTTCCCAGATGGTAAGACCAACTCAAAGGTAGTGACAGCCTAATATTTGGGCTCCCAGAATTTCAACAGAAATCAGTTAGGGATCATCCAAAGCGTGCAGACTCATATACTATACCGTGTAAACATTACCACCAATTTTGTTTTATAGGTGAAGACCCAAAATTAAATAAATAAATAAATAAATAAATAAGTGTACTCGACAGGTTTTAAACTTCATTTTTTTTGGTGTACATGACAGTATATGTCACTTTATATGTGAGAAGTACTATTGATTTTGGGGTGCATTTCTGACAGTTCAGCTCTAAATCTGTTTGAACTCCCAGAAACTTCATAACGTGCCACAGAAAATCCCTGAGTAAAAACATACTATTTATTTAAGCACCCTTCCCAGTGGCAGGACAGTTGAGGCAGGACAGTCCTCTGCTGCTTTCATTGTGGGATGCTCTTTGCCATCCCTTATCTCAGGGTCACCAAAGCAGGTGGGTCCCAGCCACAGTCCAAACATCTACTGAATGTGTAGGGAGTGCTGGGAAAAGCAAAGGGTGGGTTTTTAGAGGGACTGATGTTGCAAGCAGATTTTTGGATTTGAGGGAGAAGCCATTTGGGCATAACTCATCATTTGAAAACAGGAATAAAGAGGAAAAGAATCCAATTTTGGCATGAGACTGACACAGAAAGCAGCAGCATAGTTGTAACTAATCCTTCTAAGAGCCTTGGAAAGAAAAGCAACGCCTGGAAAGCACTGAATAAAAATAGTAGGGTTTTTTTTGCCAGAGATATTAGGCAACTTGTGCAAAGTATACCGAAGCTTCCCTCACCCTTCCCTCCAAATACTCTACCTTAAAGTTATAGCTTTATAGTTACATTAAGATGTAACTTACAAGTTATATATAACTTATGTATAAGCTCCATTTCAGAGATGTCAGTAAAAACCCCTCAAGAACACTACAGCTGGCAGGCAGGAATCTTTAGACCCACTGTAAAGTGGCAGGTTGCCAGGGGATTTGTATTTATTTTTATTTCAGAAGAAGTACAGAACAAGTTAAGACGCAGAAAAGATAAAGTTCAGAGTACTCAGCAAGACATTCCATACTGGGTTGGAAACAGTATATTACTTTCTCACAGGTATTTGGGGTGATACACAAGGATGTGGATTCATTCATAAGTTGGCACCACCCACACTTAGTCTCCACTCTGACTTTTCACCTGTTTTACAACCTAATCACGTTATACATTGGAAATCCAGAGCAGTTTTTCTTCCAAACAGGGAAAAAAAAAAAAAAAAGTCAGCAAAATACAACCATGTCATTCACTGTTCTGGTTTTCTGCCCATAACGCCCAAGGAATGGCAGGTAGATGGGTTACTGTGTTCAGGGGCACCCGCAGCTCTCTGCTTTGCACCAACTGAACCCCAAACTTTTGTGTACCTGTGGAAGACCTGCACCAACCTGTTCCTCTCCCTCCCCAACCTGATGTGCTCAGTCAGCATCTGCTGCACTTCTGCTTCTGTATCGTACTTCTCCGTGATAAAGCACTTGTAAAGCAGCAGGTTAAACGCTGCTCTTGCAAGCATCTCTACAGGTAACTCTGCAGGTAGCAGAAGGCTTCCCTTAAAGATGCTTCAAGATCCAATGAGTCAGTGAAGAATATTATGTATAATTCAAGCCTAACAAACAATTAGGGAGGCAAAGTTTAACTAGTTATATGATAAATTAGGAGGTAACCTGTTACCATTGAGACAAATGCCTTGGGATCTTCTAAAACCATACGCTGGCTCATTTTGTTTATTTTTTTTAAATATCTATTTATTTGTTTGTTTATTTTTGTTAAACTATAGAGGACAACTCTGCAGAGGGAAGTGCAGTGGAAATTCCCTCTGCAGAAAAAATACAGAACTACAGAAAGGAAAAATGGAACACCTACATTAAAACAGAAAGAAATAGTCATAAGGAAATATTTTATCTAATAAGTCCTTTGCTACTATTTCCTATTTGTGACATCATTCAAGTATTTGCCATGCTTAATGTGGCTGTCTGGTGATGTCAGAAAGACCTAACACCTTTGACAGATTGGCAGACTTAGAAAACACTAATATCTTTAAAATGGTGTAGTGGGTTTTTTTCTACTTCTGTTTCAGCAACTTCAAACTGTCTTTTCTATCATGAATCGTTACGGTCTTCAGTGATACTTGAGAAATATTTGAGAATATTTAAGATTTCATCTAGGAAATGTTTAGATAGCTTTACTGAGTGACTCTGTCAAATGATCAGAAGCATTAAAAGGTTTCCTTTGGTATGACCTTTTCATATTCACAAACCTCAATCCATTTCTTGTGTTAACACATGACAACTCAGGTCAGCTTTAATGCATTTCGTAGGACTTGCAGTCAAACTATCTCAGTCAGCATACTTTTTCCTGACAGCTAAAGGAAATGGCCAGGCACTAACTTCAGTGCAAACAGTATATGTGATTATTTTAATTCTCACCACAACCACAGTAAACTATAATCAGCAGGGATGTAAAAAGCATAGAGCAGGCCATCTCTTGACCTGTGACATTTCCTTTTAATACATCAAATGCTTCTCCCAGCACTGCTGTGTGCTTTTATGACTTGGGAGGAAAGCTTGAATTTAAGTTAAACTGTTCTGTTTCGGTCAGAAAAGATTCAGCATGCAAATACTTTGATGCAAAAGAGAAAGAAATCGTTTTGTCTAAACTGCTGTTTTCAATTTTTGCTCTTTCCTTCCTTTTAACAAAGTTTATCTATAATTGGCAATTAACCTTCCAAACCCCTCTGTGTTGGCACTTTCTGTCCCATGGTGCTACCTCTGGAAGAGTGAAGAGTTAATCACAGCCAGGAAGAAGGAAGGGTGGAAATGCCCTCTCTGTGAGGCTATTGAAACCATTCACTGTGTAGGTAATTAAAATTTCTAATAATGCACCTATATTAAGACTGGCTCAGTGCAAGGTGTCAGAAAAACATCAGGGCAGATGGGATCTCTTTCTCCAGTGTGTCACCTGCAGAGCTTGGGTAAGGTCACTGACTTTCTCAGTCATTCTCTATCTACATGCTGGAATCGGCAAAGTTGATTAAAGCCACTACAGAGTTCAAGTCTCCAGCAAAATCACTACGGTATGACAAGATTTATTTGAAAAGGTCAAAAGCCAAACAAAAAAGGAGTGACCAGACCATAACAATCCAACTAGGAGAATGTAGTATAGATGGCATCTATATTATTCCAGTTAAAGATGTTACAGTCTGTTCAAGAAGTCTGAGCGTGTCCTGGTACATCATGTATTCACTGAGACAAGAAGCAAAAAATGGAACTAGTAAATCACAGTTCCTCTCACATTTTTCCTCTATCTGCCTGGTCTTATTGAGTTAATCCCACAGTGTTGTGGACTGATTTTTCAGTCAATCAGCAAATAAGAAAAAAAAAATCAAAATTTGGAAAAAAACTTGCCCCTGAACATGAACAGGACAGCACATTAAAAATAATTTATGTCAAACCACAAATACTTTGTTTTATACACAGCCTTGCTCAAGTTTCTTTTAACAGAACTGAAGGACATTTTGAAACAAAGTCAGTTTGAATTTTAAAAACAAACAAACAAAATGTTTCAATTAGCAAATTATATAGGAAAAAACCCCAAACAAACCGAAACAAAAAACAGTCTTTTTTTTATTTTTTTTCCCTGTACGTAGTAACTTGGAAAATCTACAGTGAACTTAGAATATATTTTGGTTCTGAAGAGTCCAACAGCAAACAGTTCTAATAATCTCTACTTTCTATATCTTCACTGAGAAAACTAGCATTAATGTTGGCTTCGATACGGATATTCACCTTCATTTGGCCACCAAACTGCATGAAAACATGTAATCATTCTTTCTTACCAAGAGATTATTATGTCTTTAGAAAAACTTTTGTGTGTTCTTTATCTAGTTGTCTATATATCTGCACTGACATGATGGTACAAGATCAGGTTTAGAGAGTCAAAACGTAAGAGCTGCAGAAGAAAACCTATTGACTGTCATGACATCTCTTAGCGACCACACAGGAATCAGAATATTACGAATGATTAGGTCACTACAGACGGCTGGACTCGAGCAAGGCGCCGTGTGTGAAGCTGCCTGCTCCCTGCCCCGTGCAGTGCGTCACCCCACAGGGACCTGACGCCTGGTTTCCTCGCGGCTTGCCTTGCAGTTCACTGACAGTCCCAAAGCTGCTCTGAGAAAAAGGTCATTCCCACATATTCCAGAATACACGTGAGAGAAACACAATCTTACAGAAGGGAAATTTCTGGCATTCACCTTACTATATACCCAAAAATCCATATGGGGGAACAACGACCATGCAGTAAACCCTGACCAGTGTTTACCCAGCAGTTGAGGTATTTATTGTATTTTCTTTATTTCCCCACCCCTGCATCGATTCTCTATTGTCCAATAAAGGTTGAGGGGTTTTGTCTTACTGTAAGCACTAAGAAGCTCTCTTCCCTCTCTGCAGACACGTTTTCATGAGGTACAGGAAAGCAGTGTTCTAGGACTGACAGCCCTGTGTCTGACCCAACTGAAACAAAGAGGTTCCAGATTTAATCGTGTGAGGCTGAGAGTCGCACACACAAATACAGAAATACATTCCTTCTGTGTGGTATCTTAAATGCTGTTTCCATAGAAAAAATGCCGCAGAGGCTGAATGAAGCGACTGAGAGTATATCAGGATGAATGACCTTAAGGTGTAGAGAACAAGAGAAATATTAATTTAATATGTAGCTCATTGGAGAGCTGTTGACGTCACAAAAATAGTCTTTTACAGGCTGCCACCAGCACAGGTGAAAACACAGACTACAGAACATTGATTTCAATTCCCTATTTAACAATTATGCAAGAGAAAAGAATCAGGCCCCACTATGAGTTCCCTCATAGCCCATCTGACCGTTAATTACAGCACAAACGACATAACTAAAACACAAGAGGCAAGGAATGTTCTCCACACCACACAGACTAAAAGAGAAGCTCACTAAGACACGATCAGCTAACGGAGCTGTGCCACTGCGCACCAGGATCTCGCTCACGCTCTTTGCACAACCCCTGCGTTTGCACAGCAGGTCCTTCTGGGAACACCGCTCGCCTTTACAGCTCACAGCAAGGGAAATGTCATTAGTCCCACCCTGTCACCAAGACCGATTAGTATCTCTGAATATTCTCTGCACTGCACATTGGGAATTATACATATTCATCTTCTGGCAAATATTTACCAAACCCGTACAACATACGTTCGTAAACATTTGTCTCCTTTCCGTTGGAAAGGTAACCCCTTGCATATGGTAATAGCATCCCTGGAATTAATCTTCCATGAAGAAAAATGATTTATAATTATTTGAAACTTTAATTATGCCAAGCTCCCTGCAAACTTGCACATGGGTGAGGACTGGCTCAGGGGGTTCACTAGAGTGGAACCCCCTGTACCACTGCTGTATACTAATTGGGCTCCTGAAAAGTTCAGAGAAATTATTCTGTATGCTGGCATTCATCTGCCAAGAAACAACTAAGCGTCCCAGTAGGGAGCAAAAACGCTACCAAACACGGCAAATACACAGATAGGTTCACACACAATAGCAACAGGACAAGGATCACAAGGAGGAAACAAGCCAAAGAATACACTAATGGATGAAATGAGAAAACCACTTTACAGAAACAGAGTTAAGGGAACAACGACACTAAGGGAAAATGCTGACCCAAACCTCAGCTGACCTACAGCAACTGGCCACTGGAGACACAGACTTTTGCATCCTGTATCACAGAGCCAATTATTTGAGCACAAGCTAAAAATGTTTGCCTCTACCTATTACAGTCCATGGGTGGCTAGTGGCCCCCATCCCCCAAGCCTGAGGGTGTGACTGAAACTTTCAGCAAGCCAATTAATTGAATCAGGCTGCTAAACTGCAGCAACAAAGGTTTGGATTTTTTAACCCAAGATCCAATTTGATTTTCTATGAAACCAGCTGTCTCATTTTTTACCTCTACAGGTAATACGTGTTTGGCTTTGAGTGGCTTCTTTCACACATGCCCAAACAGAGTCTCAACCCAATCTAATTTGTCGTATCTCAGGACAATTCATGCTCCTTCAGCATGTTTCTTCCCAGTACTTTCATCAGTCCTTCACTGCCCTTGCATGGCTTCCCTCATTCACACTGGATCCTGTAAAAGCTTTTCATCCTTGATGCTCAGACTATCAAAGCACTTGAGCAGATGCATGAAGGTAAGCACCAGAGCTGCCCCGCCCCCTCCTGCAGGACTGCCCACCACAAGAAAGTTGCTCACATGCCTGTCTGACTGGAGGGGTGAATTCTAATGCCTTTCAGCGAGGACCTTGTGTGTGCTTGCAGCTATTAAGTGTGTAGTGTAAGCTTTATTACCACCAGTTGTACTGCCTGACCTATCCAAGTAGTTGGAGCCAGAGCATCACCACCTAAAAACCTCAGGAAAAAAAAATCCCACCGCTTCCAGGAGTAGCTCTTTTATCACTGTCTCTCCTAATGGCTTCTCGGTCTCTCTCATTTTTGAGATTATATGGAAGAACAGTAATGCAATGGTTAATGCTTTGATGGATTTTGCTGAGTGAGGAGCTTACTGTTAGAAAGACCAGAGAGTGCTGAAGGCAGCAGTGAAGTAGGCAAGGCTCCGCTTGATCTGTTCTTTACTTCCCTGTTTACCATCAGCAGTTTTGCTGCCACCAGCACTAACCGTACAATGCCCAGACACAGCCATAAAAAATCAGGTCCCTTTGCCCATTAATCTTTCCTTTACCCACCTTCTCCTTACCTTCCCCAGATTCCATGCTAAAGACAAAACAGTTTAAACCTGTTGGGTGTCTGCTTTGTGTATCAAAGGCCACAGCTAGCCCTTGAATTAAATAATCCCATGCTTTGCTTCATTGGAAGGACTGAAATGGAACATTAGCCAAATACTGCAAACAGCCATAACTATAGTGGACTAGGATACAATCTGCACAGTATCTTAATATTAATAATTTTTAAAACCTTGTTCTAATTACTAAACATTAATTTAAAAAAAAATATCTTCCTCGTTTGCCTAGAAGAACACTGTTTTAATGTGCTTATCAGAGTAGTTTATTCTTAATGCATGGTAATTATTTCCCAATTACCGCAGAACTAAATTCACATCTGCTATTAATTTTCTGATGAGTTCATCAGGTTGGACTGGTTCCAGTGACAGAGCTATAGCCATACTTCAGCTGCCTCTGCTCATCCACTGACAGTTAGCAAACCACCCCAGATGTGTCAATAAGAAATGACATTTCAGTTTTCTGCTGTATTTAAAAAGCTTTTTCCACGGTCACTTGAGCTTAGGACAGTTAAATGAGCTCTCCAACATAGGAAGTACAAAATAAGCTTATTAAATCTCATATTAAAATGTCTCGTCAAAAAATCTTTTTCACCCAGGACATAATTGTTGGTCATCCACATCACCTTGCTCTCTCTGGATTTCTTTTTTTTTTTTTTTCTTTAAAAAAAATTTAATTGTTACCACAAACTAAATTGATAAAATGACAGTTTAATACCCATTCCTTTGCTTTTCTTTGGATACAGTGCTGCCTAGAATAAAGAGTCATAACAAACAAAATCACTAATGCTGATACTTAGCATCTATATATGATTTAATATTCTTTAATTCTACCGCAAATTTTAACGAAGTCTCAACTAACTGCTGCAGTATGACCATGCATAATTAATCGAGGTCCACAAGGTAGGTGTACTTTCAACAGTTGCTGTAGGAGCAGCTATAAGCACCTTGTACTTTTTAAGGCTTACTGCTCTT
Organism: Falco punctatus; assembly: GCF_963210335.1. NCBI lineage: Eukaryota > Metazoa > Chordata > Aves > Falconiformes > Falconidae > Falco > Falco punctatus. The sequence goes on from NC_137587.1 coordinate 5,633,396, forward strand.
CCAGGTGTCCTGGGCTGCTACATGTTGACAGGAACCACCATGGACACATGCAAAAGCTTGTGTCAACAAATCGGTAGAGGTAGGGTTGTCTGCAATTTCTTATCTACTCTGGAAGGTAGGCTGTTTGCTGTTTTGCTCCACGTGTAGAGGCTAAATATGATCACAAAGCACCTAAATATTCAATGGTGACAAGATACGAACAGGTTTATTGAAATTAAATCAACTAATTGTGGTTAACGAGAAAAAGTGATTTCTGTCTCTGCATTTCTCTCATGCTAGATACAGAGTGGCTTCTCCAATTAATATTACCACAGCTCCTCTGGGGTATTGAGTGATTGGGGGGTTTATTATTATTTGTTTGAGGGATTTTTTGCAACTGCTTCTAGGCTTGACGTCCTGTTACTTCTGGTTTTTCAGACAGCTGTCAATGCTGCACTGATGTCCTCCTTAATATCAGAGTATTGCATTCTGTCCTTGATTTGCTTGCCACTGGAGGGCTTGCCTGAAAAATCTCCTCAGGTGGCAAATTGCTCCTTTCCTTGAAGCCTATAGAAAACCATTTCCTTCTGATATTAGAACCTGAATAATGTAAATAGCGTTCTGCTCTCCATCCACTCTTAGTGGATCATCACTGGTAGTTCGGTGAAAGCAGACCAGCTGATGGGTACCTAGAGAGCCTGTCCCAAGGAAGCGTAGTCATTTTCTCTTGAAAAATTCCATTTTAGGTAACCTGGCATTTATTAAAGAGTCATGCTAACGGAGAGGGGTTTAAAAACGGATGTGACATGCTCCAAATACCATCGAACTGTTAAAATGTACATGTCCTAAGCCAAGATAGAATCTTTATTTCCCATATACATCTATATATTTCTGTGTGTGGTTTCCAAAAACCGCACTCACATACTGTCACTTTTTTTTACTCAAAAGACTCAGCCTTGCCTCGGTTGTCTTCTCAGATGTACCTCAGGACACAAGGCAGGACAACACAAAAATAAGGGGATCAGGAAGGATCTGTGATTTCTGTGTTTACCAGTCACTATGAGTAATGAAGTTCAACACAATTACACAAAACATGTGGTATATGGGAATCAGTTACCACTTCAGGGAGCAATTATGTGAAACAGGAAAATGTCTTTGTTCCTTGATTTTGTTAATGGGCTGTGCAGAACAACAAGAATGGCTGGTCATTACTTGCCATAGTATAGTCTTGGATTGACAATATGCCAAGGTTGAATGGAAATCTGTAAATCTTTGCAGGAAACTATGGTTTCCAGGCTTGGGCATCAGGAGAAAGCAGGATTCTGCCTATCCACGTGGGAGAATTTGTTTCCAGCACACACAAAGTGTCCACGTGCACATATGTGCATAAGAAAGAACAGTCACAGAATAAGACACAGAGAAAACAAATGCAAGACTACAATCTGAACAGCAAAGGTAAGGAACAGAGGATGGAGAAAGGAATTAATGAGGAAATGGATGAAAATAGTAAGCTGCCCTAGTTTGAAATTAGTTATCTAGGACTTGAAGTTTCCCAGCCATTGCCTCCTTCACACAGGGCAATGTAAAGACTCTACCGCTTGGTTTTGAGCTACCTCTATGCTAGGAGAAGGCAAGTGGGAACAATTTAGCTTCCCACATTTTCTTTCTTTTCCTCCTCTCTTTTTTCCTTTGTGTTACAAGAACCACACAATATATGACATGTATTAGAACCCGCAACATGCCACTCGGCAATGAATAGGGTTACTTTTAAAACAATGAAATTCTATGAGACAGAATTTATTTCCAATAATATTGATACAAAAAAAAGGAAAAATCCTCAAGTTTTAAGATTGAATATTGTCTTTACCCCTCTGGAGCCTTTACCTCTTTATGTATACAAAGTCACTGGGAAAAATACACAGCATATACTCAGCCAAGGAACACTTAAAGTGGGTACACCACACAGAAATTTAAAAAATTGCACACTCACTTTCTCTAACTTTTTCAGCTCTGAGAGATAGGGTCTTTCTCTGTCTGTGAAGCTGCTGAGCTTTAGAAATACAAGAGGGATTTAAGTCCTTACTGCTTTTTTAGACATCAAAATCCAGTTTTATTATGCCACTCATATTTTGAAGCCTGCCTGGTGATCACATTCCTGGGTGCCAAAAGTGGAATTATCAGTATCGCAGGGAAACAGAAAGGCAATGGAATACTCAGATTTGTTCAACCTCCTGTCCCTTTTGGTACTTTTCCTGCTGAGAAGACAGTGAGCTTACTTAAACACCATCCAATCCTTCTTACTTTTCCACTGTCTTCAAGCTACTACTTAAAGATCAATACTAGTTGTTTATAGATTCAGTTACCTGGGAGTGGAACTTGGAAATGATACAGAAATGGTCAGATTTTTTCACCAATATTCTTAGCAGAGACGTTCTTGTTGCCTACACTTACTTTCAAATTCTCTCTTCCATTACAAACCTACAGAGTGTACTTTTTTCTATGAAATTGTCCTTTCAGCTCTAAGGCAGCAATGGAAAGGTAACATAATTGCTCATAATTCTCTAAGCATTTATATTGTTTCACATTTTTAGCTGTCTTTTTTCACAGATTATTAAAACAAAACAATTTGAAAGGTTTCTCTCAGACTTCTCCATTTGAAAACATTCCTTTGCAACACAGAGTGCTAGTTATATAATTGCTTTTTCTCCTGAAAACTAACAATTTTGGATTTGTAACACTTTTTCTTACCTCAAACGTGCACTGATGCTTAGCAAACACTTTTTAGGGTAGCAAAAAGTGCTTTCTTTTGAACAGTTACAAAGTGTTTTTCACTAAAACAATGTTGGAGGACCAAAACAGTTGTCCGTTCAAATATTTTATATTGCTTGATTTTTTCAAGGAAAAAGTTATAAATGCTCCATGTTAAGAGGGCTTTTTTTCTGAAGAATAATAATACATCAGTTGTAAAAATATTTAAATATAAAATCTCCCATTTATTTCAGTTAGTCAACAAGAAGTCTCACAGTGAGAAAGAAATATTGGAGCTCCAAAATGCAGGTATACAACCTTGCTGAAATAGAATTTCATTTATCTTTAAAAACTATGAGACAGTAGTTGCTGGTGACATGATAAGGTTGAAGTGAAAAGTCAGGTCCTTTTCAGAAGATCCTGGCCAGAATAGTTTTAGCATTTCAGACCACTGGGGTTTTGGGAGCGAACCTAAAAAGCTGGTGGAGTTTAAACTGCCTTAACATTGATGAAACTATCTTTTTCTTAAAGTCATAAAATAAACTTCCAAGACCCTATGATCTGGCCATGTTTGAATGCTGTGTCAGCAGCAGGTAGTGAGCTGAAAGCTGTGCTTTAACATGTTTGCCCTGCACTACCTGTGATTAAATTGAGGAATTCCATCTCCAGGACCCACCGGCTCATACTTTAACAGACCTAAACCAACCTACAAATGTTGAACAAAATAGGGAAGAAAAGGAAATGCATTAATTCAGATCAACTGATACAAAATCACTTTAGTTCAACACAGTTCACTGCTTTCATTGCCTTTCTTACCTCTCAATAAATATAAGTAAAGTAGCTATTTATGCTAGATGTAAATAAACAAAGTCTATTTAATTTCATCTCAAAGAGAAATAAATTTAAAGGTGAGTAGATTAGGTCATTTTCTCAATTAAAGAAAAAAAAAAAAAAAAGTAGATAGTTTTTTTAGAAGCTCCATGTAGGAGAGCCGTAAAAACATCATTGGCTCTCTTTATAGAAAACATGTATCATCAGCATAACAGTGAAAGGGCTGGATTTGTTATTTTGGAAAGACCATAAAGAAGAAAACTGTTTCTTAGTCAGTTGAAGACAACCACTGCATCTCTTAGGTTTACTACGGACAAAATCCTTAAGTTCTTGCTGAACTCAATGGTCCTTTGCTGTCATGACTAAATAAATCTGACAGCTAACTCACCCTGAGACAGCACATTTATTATAAGGTTTAAACAACCTATAGCAGCTCCTCCTGTCCCACAGTTAGCACAACTAATGCATCAGATGTTCAGCAGCTGCTGTGTGAAACTAATGACATTCATCATGATAACACATAAGACTTCATCTTTTCACTTATTATGCTCACAAAAGGTAACAGCTTCAGAGCAAGCAGCATGCCGCATGCCATAACGGGTAAGATGGCATATGTCCTCTGAAGTGAATGGGTGCTCCGCGGAATTGCTGAGAATCATCTGAGAACAATAAACTTTGACTTTAAACAAAGTTGCCAGACAGTGTCTTCTGGGGGAGCTTTTTTGTTGTTACTGGAGGAGGGGGATTTTTTCTTCTTACTGGCTTCTGAGGGGTGTGTTTCTTTGGGTTTGTGTTTTTTGGTGGTTTTTGGTTTTTTGGGTTTGTTGTTTTTTTTTTTTTTCTCCTATACTGGAATTAGGTCTTTCATCTCATTAGAATTTTACTTGGGTCTTCAGTCTCTTTCTGAAGTGCCTGCAAACAGCTACCAGATCACTGCAGGTTTTGATGACCTTTCAGTTGGCTAAAGTAATGACCAAGCTGAAGGAACATTGCTCATTTTGTTGCCTGTGCCTTTCCACTGGTGAGCTTCTAGGAAGTTGCCATTGTGAAACTGATTTGTCCTTCTGGATCTCCCTGTAGTTAGGAACTACTATTATAGAACTTCCAGGTTTAAAGCTTTATAAAGTCAAAAAAACCCAAGACCCATTATGGTTAATAAAATGTTGTGCCTGAAACTCCTTATTCCAAAAGCTAAATATTTACATTTCAAAGTGGTCTTTGGTTTCTAAAATGGGGGTTGGAAGCTGTAGAGGTTTTCCATGTTGTTTTTTATTTCACTGCACTCCTGTCAAATGGGCATTCATTAACACTGCATTCCTATGAATTAGCAGAAATCACACATAGTTCGTTAACATTTTTGAAAGGCCGTATGTGGGGTGACTTGCTCCAAAACCACAAATGACGATCTCAGGTGACTAGATTAATCTACGACCAGTGTCCTATTTAAGACCTAAACAACTGCTTAAAACCCAGGCCAAGTTAAAAGGCGGTGACATTTTAAGCTGTTCATTATGGTTTGTGAAGCTCTAACCAACAGACTGTGAACAAGTTTCTGTCTAGTAAAACCGCCCTAATTAATTAGTACCTGTCATCTTTACTCCTTCTTTACCTACTTCAGTCAATTCTAGGAGAAAGAGCAACAGCTTTGTAGGTAAGGAGTCACAGCACGGCATTCTCAGGCTAGAAGCAATCTTTCCAGATCAAACACCAAGACGACTGGAGCAATAATATTGCATAAGGTGATGATGTGAACATATACACAAGGGAAGGCTGCATTTAAAGCACACAGCTTTTGTTTCCAAGGCAGAGAGTTGTTAACTTTTCAAAAGTAACATGGTCTTCAGAGCTGTTGAGTTCCTACAATTCCTGTAAAATTTAGCTTGAAACCTTTAGAACTGGACTATAAATACAATATAAAGTGCTCTCAGCACCTGAAGCTAAGACAAGAGACATATTACCCAGCTGCAAAACTCCTTTTACTGACCTTTTAGAATGCATTTCCTTTGGCATTTTAAGTTATCTTTCCAAGTACAACAAAAACTATTGTGAATTAGAATTTCTCATTTCATCTAATAAAAAAAAAATGATGGGATTTCTCACCACCACCCCAAAATTCTAAATGAAATTATTATGCAGCAATTCCTAACCTGAACAAAGCCACTCAATGACAACACTCGAATTCCCCATCATCCCTGATTTATAAAATAGTAATTTTAGAAAACGATTGCATCAAGACAATTAAACAGACAGTAATGCTCTCAGTAGTCACTTTTGATTCATGCATTTCAAAGCAAATAAAAAAATAATACGTAGTTTTATGCTGCAGGTTGGAAAAGAAATAAAGAAAGGCAACGTGACACACCAAAGAGCACTAAACCACTCACTAACAAGGCAGGAATAACACTGAGGTCACCTGGGCAGTACTGTAGCATGCTCATCTGCTAGGCTATCCTTCCTCTCTCTCCCACGTACATATGCCAGTATTAGTTGTTATGAAAGAAAAACAGCTTTCATAAAGCCTTAAATGTCCTTTTATCTAATTAGGTACGTCCCGGCTTTGCTGCCATTGAGACCAGGAATAATCCTATAAGAAATAATAGAGTTTAAAGAGCTGTTGTGAAGGCACATGAAATCCTTATGAAGGGCATTGGTAAACCTGTCCTGTCATCCTCTTTTAACCCTGTTTCTCTAACAGAACAAGAGATCATTTCAAGTTTAAAAGAGGATACTCATGAAACAAGCAAAAAGCATGTTTCACTTGACATAACATAGTGCAGGAGGTAATTTGACAGATTCAGCAAAGTTCACAATGCCTTTATAACAAAAAAAAACCTCAACCAAACACAAAAAGATACTGAGATAGTGCAAATAAGGATCAATTTCAGCAAAGTTTATGGGCTGGGATGAATGTGAACTAGATCAGAGCTCAATATGCATGTTAAAAGCTCATGATTCAGGACCAGTTCTAGCTGGGGTAACAGGAAAAAAATGCTTGGAATGGAATGTTTTCCGAACTGGAAGACAGCAATACTCATACAGGGAAGTAATTCACCATCCTCTGAAATACCAAGTAACAGCCCCTGATGCATATAGTGATAGATTAGTGTCAAATACTATGCCCTTTGCTAGGTAAAGTACTTTAAACTAGAAAACTAACTACTATAGCAAAAAGTTTCACTCATTTTCTTCATTCATATTCAGCTGAAATAAGCTGCTGAGGTCTCAGGAAGGGAGAGAAGGAAGAGGGAATTAAATCCATTCAAATTAACTCAGCTAATGCACTTTGGACAGCTCCAGATTATTAGGAAGTGTTACTGTATTGTCTGTTCCCTCTTAACTGGTGAGATTTCATAAAACCCAGGTTAAGAGTATTCTCAGTCTTTCCCCTATCTTCTGCTCGAATGTCAATTTACAAACTATCACATATGCATAAAATGCCATGCAGAAAAATTGGGTGCAGCCAAACTAATACAAAAAGGTAGAAAATGTGAGTCTTTGCTGTTTCCTTACTGGGAAATAATACAACAGTTCTTAGGTAAGTACATTTTTGTATATTGAAATTGATTTGTCCTTTACTGAGGATGCATATCTGGAAAAAAAAATTATGCTTCTCATATTTTTTTCCCCATTTGATATTGGTTGTTGCATCTAGATGATCTGTCAGTGGCAAGTATGAGCTCATGCTGATGTGCTTTGCACTTGGGGAAACTCAAGAAAAAGACTCAAATGGGAGTTACCATGGATAACTTCGCAGAAACATCCGCTCAAGGTGAAGCAGGGAAGAAGTAAACAGAATATGAAATAAAAGAGAACCACAAAGCAATAGATAAAACACTGTAAACAGACATTGTGAGTAACAGGGCACCCAGTCACGTCACCTTTAAAAAAGAAGAATAGAATTAGAAATAAAACAAGTAATAAAGATGACTGGAGGCATTAGAATTTACATGTATCTATTTTCCTGTGACTTGACAGAACTCGCTAGAAAATGCCTAGTGCTTTTGCTCAACCTCAGAAGAAATTAGAGAAAAAGACTACATAGCTAAAAAAAAAAATGCAGTTTCCCTGGCATGATCTTCCCTTGCTCCTGAAATGAAAGTCTCTTCATATGCCCAGGTTGATAGCTAACATTTCATGTCTTGCATCGCTGGAAGCTTTCCATTCTTCCAGTCTACCTTTCAGACTGTTACACTGGAGTAACTGGAGTCAAGGTGCAATGCATTCTCCGCATACCTGCCGTTGTCATCTGTCTGCTGAAGATAGAAAGGAACAATGGTCTTCTAAATCCCAAAGAAGCCAGTCGACTGAAAAGGACACAAAGAGGTATCACTAATCCTTCAGCCCCCTTTACCAACAGACAGACCTCACTAAAGCTAATCACAAGGGGCCAGTCTTCAGTTAAAGTCAAATGGAATGGTTTTCTGTAAAACTTCTTCCTCTCTCCTCAGGTTCACTGGCATGAGTGTGTGCAACATATTTTGTATTTCTTGATATTTTTTCACCATATTCTCTGATCACTTCTTTTTCTCTAAGCCTTTAGCACTATATCTGCGACATACAGGCAGGCACATCTTAACATACAGGCTTGTGCAAAGTGGATGCATATATGGGTTTAAGAGCCTCCCCAGTTCTTTCTTTCAAGAAGAAAAAAAAAAAAAAAAAAAAGGAAAGCTTATGTCACAATCTTTGAGTCACATCTTTTTAGTCACAGATACTACAAGTTATTTGATAATACTTCAACATTTGTATGGTGTGTTATACTCAATATTCAGTGCCTCCCTCTTTAGAATGCATTATTAAGCATAAAGTAAACCTTAGTGTGGCCTTTTCTGAACTATTCTTTCATTTCTTTCTCTAAGCTCTATCATCACAGAAAAACACTCTAGCCTTCAATGCACAAATAAAACTCACTCCATTCTTTGTCAATAGTTATTTCCTCTTCAGAATTTGTAAAAATGCGTGGTGATTTAAAAAAGGGTTCACTCTGAACAGCAGCCACAGTGTTAACCTGGCTTATCAAAAAGCTGTTCATTCGAACAACTTTCAGATACTGGATGTTTGAGCTGAAAAAGATCTGTCTATGTGAGCAGACTTCCTAAACTGTTACCCCTTCAGTCCATTGTACATTACTGAGCAGAAATCCCAATAAAATAGCAAACACTGAAATGCATAAGATTAGAGAGGTTTTATTATTTATTTAAACATCACTCTTGCCCTTGCAGCACTAAATATGTACTTTTTAAAGAAATTAAGAGTCACAGTCTTGAGCATGTAGTCTTTATTTACGCACAAATCACCAGGACTACTGACAGCATCTCTGGAAGCTGCCCGGCTCTTCCCAAAAGTGCTGAGGAAGCATCTTCTGGGAGGAAAAGAATCACTTATAAACACCACAGTTCTAGTAACAGGAACCTCTTGGAAAGATTGCCCAGAACAGTTTGTGTGTCTCTAATGTTTATTTTTGTTTTAGCCAAAAATTTTGGGAGAGTATTCTAAGCGTCCTTCAAAATTAATTATTTTTCAGGTGAAATACTCTAAGCAAAGAAATTTTAAATTAAAAATTATCAGCTGGAAGTCCCCTTCAAGAAAAACAAATTCTTAATGGAAGTTTTTAAGTCAGCTCTTTGTATTTCTTTTCCATTTAAGACAGTAAGTTTTCTGGAGTATAGGCTTTCTCCCGCATTGTGTTTGTGCTGCACGAAACACATTGAAATATTATTTTGAGATTCCTGGTGCTTTTGGAAAAAAAAACATTCCTATTGTGCCTACTGTAAGGCCAGAGAACTGCACCTATGTCTGAACCGGAGCCGCTCGCTAACCACTCAAGGCATGTGGAGTTTGGTTTGCACCAAGAGAACAACTGTTTTCAAAGTCATGCAAGTGCCATGAGAATGGCATCCTTGCCAAGTTCCTGGGAGGTTTTTTGTTGTGGTTTAATGATCATTAGATTTATATATATCATTATATATTAATATATAATATTGATATGTATCATTATATATATAATATAAAGATCATTAGAAAAGCTAAAAGCAAGTCTGATGTACAGAATGAATAAGTGCACTTATGTTTTAGAAATGATAGGATTTTCTTCCCCTTCCCCCCCCCCCTTTTTTTTGTTTGCTTTCTCTTGTGTTAACATTTCCCTGTATTTGATCCTTAACAAGGGTAAATACATAAACAAATCCTCTGCAGAATCTCTTACAGGTGTCACTCCTCCTTTCCTCAGTATCCTCTCTTTCTCCTTCTTACTAGCTTTCAGGAAGCTTGCGTTTGGGATAGAGAGAAATACTAACCTTTTCCAACTGTACTTGCTATCAAAGAGCTTGGCCACTTCTTAGAGCAAAAAGTCCCAGCATGAAGTGATGTTTTGTTTTGCTAAAATAGTACATGATATCATCCAAATTACCATTTACTAGCAGAACTGCCTCCTAAGTCTAGCAATTTCTTTAATCCAAGATATGTCTAATTATTTTGTGTCTCCTACCCATCAGCTCACATACTTGTGCCAGGGAACATTATGAATTTGGTCTTGGGACCAAAACAGGAGTTTTGATACCATTCAAATAAACCCTAAATAATACGAAGACAAATTACTTTCTGTGCTTATTAATTGTGCGATATCAGAAAATACTTCCCAAGCACAAATGGCACTCTTTTAAGACCTGGAATACTATCCCATCTCAAATTTTGCTGAGTTCAAGTTCTACAGAATAGACATGGGGTGAAGGTATGACAGAACAGTGAGAAGGAAAGCCTTCTGATGCAAAAGTCATGCAGTGAAAAAAGGAGAAAGGAAATTCAAGGTGAATGCAAGGAGAGGAAGGATGAAGAGTAGGGGGTAAAGTCAAGTGATAAAATGAACAAATACGCTTGCTCAGACTTGAGTGACAGAAGTAGCGCCGTTATTCTGTGCTGGGTGTACACAAGAAAATAACAGATTTCATAGAAGATTTTAAATTCTCTACCATGGCATAATTGTAAATTTGGCTTGCTAAATGACATGCAAGTATGCAGGTTAGTTGAATATCTCACAAATATATTTCCATACCTACAGCTTTTCATGCCAAACTACTGTTTCATTAAATGCACTCATTTAAGGACTCAGTTAAAGAACTGTCTAAACAAACAAAACCCCAGTTACCCAGAGGCAACTAAGCCAAGACTAAATCTACAGATATTCCCATACAAATTCGATAAACCTGACATTAATCTTGCAAACAATGGTGCTGTTTAGGAGAAGCAGCATCTGGCTGTGGCACAAGGGGAGGGGAACTGAGGGTGAGAGCAAGGCAGAGGCAGCCCACAGCACTCCAGCAAGGGGAGAAGAGCCAGACCAGTTTCAGCCACAGTCCAGCAATCACCAGATTAAAGCAAAGTCCAAGGTCAAGCCAGGAAGTCAGTAAGGCAAGCAAAAGGTCTATCAAATTATACCTAAGACAAGCCAAAAAATGTTGTCAAGCAGACTAACAACATAGAAAAAAAAATTAACAGAATTCAAAACCAGGATTTTAAAGGAGTCCTTAAGCATATAGGCTAGGATGGCATAGCCTGGGTTTTCTAAAAGCTCTGACAATTTCCCTGGCCAAGCACTCCTAAAGAACTTGTAGATCATGGGACACGAGAGGTCTGCCAACAAGTGCATCACTGAATAAAATAGGTTAAGACTAAATAAACAACTTCACACAACCCAATAGATAATGCTGATGTTCTACTGTACAATTTAACATTTTACAAATTATTGAGAAAAGCACTTAATAAAATGTCACAATCTGTAGATTACATGAAATTATTTAGAATAATAAAAACTACAGCTGTCAGATAGCTGGTGAGAATCTCCTAATGCTAAGGGACAGGTCAACAAAATGGCAAATTAAATTCAAAGTTGATGAACCCACAGTATATTGGGAAACTAACTATATGTGCACAATAGTGGCCTCCAAAAGATCTATTATTCTCAATTGAGAAAAATATATTTAATTTAATAATGACAGCTCTCGTTCCTCCATTGTACAAGTTGGTCCATAAACTCAAAACAGTGGACAGTTTTGGCCCTCACCTGCTTATTGAGGCATCATTGTCCGTGGCAGTGGGCAGCTGAATACCAACCCAAGCAATTCTGTTGGGAAAACAACAGAATTTATAATTAACAGTGAGCAAAATATTGATTGCATCCCTGAGAGGGCTAAGCCCTACTAGACTGACCACCATTTAGAAGTGTCTACTACCTGTTACTATACAGAAATAATAATAAAGGCAAACCAGATAGCTCTCACAGAACCCTGCCCCCAGACAACTCTCATCAGAGTGAATCACTTGAGATCTGTTTGAAGACTGGATGTCTTCTACAAGGGTAAGATAGCCCAGGTCACAGATTTTGGACTTGAATCCAACAAGGAGAAAGGGACGGAGGGAAAGCAATCTACATAGCAAGTGTATGAAAGCAAACAATCTACGGGGCGGGGGGGGGGGGAATATTTATAGCAAGTAGCAGAAAGATCATATGCATGGGGCTTCTTCAGAACTAGATGCACTTCTATTGAAAAATAAGTTTACAAAATCTACTTAACTGTACAAAGCTGTACTTTTCTACATTTTTTACAATTTGTAATTGACCTGGTAATAAAGTAAAATATTCTTCAAATGTACATTTTCAGCTAAATGAGAGAAAGTTTATTCTGAGGTTTGAAGGAAAAGACCTCACAAAAAAAAAACCCAAAAAAACAACAAAACAAAAAAGACCTAATTCATAAGTAACTTGCATCTTTGAACAAGTATATTTGAAAATGTGTAGATAATAGTATTTTATACCCAGCATTCTGCAGTGGGCTTACAAGCAGTAATGATATGTTTTTCATGTGAACTGAAAATCCACCTACTCAGTAACTTTTAATAAGAAAATAAAAACCTGATCCTCACATTTGCTTCCTGGGCCATGACATAAAAGGTGCTGCCTCTTCCCTAAATGGCCCGCTTGAACGGCATCTTAATTTCAGAAGTTAGAAGTGGGATAGCCTAAAAAAGTAGTCTGTATCCCAAAGACAGTACAGATTTTTGACCCCACTGAACCTGAAGCACTAAAATAATCAAGACAGCTTGACCCAGGGCATAATGAACAAAAAACCCTGTTACTTTTAAGATGACAAAGAGCTTTGTTCTCCCCTGCTGGTCATTAAAGTGAACAAAAAGGAATGTTTTAATGCTTGACAACAGAATGAAGATCTACGGGCATTAAAAACCAAAAGGCAGCTACAAGGAACATCAGCTGCCAGAAAAAAATCTGTACAGGGCAGATGAATGGGATTTCACTAGAGACAAGATATCCTGTATTTAAGTGATATTTAATCTCTTCACCCCCACGCTAAGGAGAATTTTGTGTTTTCAAAAGCAGCAGGATGTTATGTTTTACATGATATTCAGGATGGTGTACAAATAAAAGCAGTCCTGCCTGTAATAAAGGTTTAGTTACAGTCACTTAATAATTTCGTCCTTGTCAGAGTTAATGCACAAGCATTCGCTTTACTGCTTACAAGCAGACGTTAACACATTATGAAACTGGAGTACAGGCTTGAAACCTAAATAAATAAAGCAAAACTGCAGCTTTTATGGAGAAAGAGATGGTACTATGTGTCAATCGAATGATGCCAGTGCACACTGGTAGGCAATAAAAATCCAAGTACTTCACTGTTGGGTCATTTCTCACATATTGTTACTGCCCAGCTTCCAGGCTCAGGGGTCTGGCAATGAGGAGGAAGGCTGTGAGATGAACTGTTTCTTTTGTGAAAGCTCAGTATGAAAGTAATTTAAAAAAATTCATTTGGGTGTGCTTCTTAAGAAGTTTGACTGCAATTAAAATCTGAAGTGAAATTTAGCCCACTGACTTACAGACTCACTGTCTGGAAAATAACTTCGGAATGGGAATGGATTGCTATACCCTGAAAATCATTTTCCCATCCATCATCAGAATCAAACTGAGGTGGGTCAATTCCTCTTATGGAAAAGCAGACAATATTCCTGTTCCAGTTACTGCGCAGTCTCTGCATACAACAGAAGAGCTCGAATTTCTCAGCCTTCAGCTTTTATGTGATGAAAAATGTTTCTTAGTCTCTTGTCTTTACATATAACCGAAGTGGAAAATAAAATCTTTTCAGAAAATTTCTGAGTACTTGAATATGAAATTGTCCTCTAGTTCTCTTCAAACTTCCTCACTTGGTCTGTTGAGCTGTGCCCTGTACACAGTAAGATTTAATCTGGACTCATTCAAAAGCCATTTACTTCAAAAACCAGGCTGGATAACTGGCTGGAAAATCAGCTCCAGACTGATCTAAAATCCAAACCAAGTTTTTGGAAAACTCCAGTTAGATTCTACCAGAATACAGCTGATGTTTTCTTCCAATTCTGATTAGATTTGACCTGACCAGAGGTCAATCAATTCTATTTAGGTCAAAGTACTGGTAATACCTTTTCAAAGACTATCAGAAGGTATTAAAGATGAAAAGAAACTTAGAAACAGGAAAGTTAAATACTACTGGTGCATCTCAAGTAGATACCCCCACATGTTGGCCTCCTTTCAGGGAGGATTTGAAAGAACTTACTGCCTGTACATTATGTAAATGTGAGCTCACTGTTTAAATTACCTATGGCAATCTTCAGCCAACAGTGAATAAAATCTGGTAATTATATCATATTGATATGCACACTCCAAGAGCAAGAGTTATTTTCAAAGGTTAATTATTTACATAACCCCTCTCTCTTCATCTTTCACATTCACACAAACTCAGCCTCTGCAAACAATACAGGGAATAAGGTTTTCTTTTTTGTACCAGTCAAGTTACTCCATCAAAGAATACAAGGGCTGCATTCCATAAAATGAGTACCAAAACCCTAAAGATGACTGTTGCACGTACATGAAATATTTTCAAAATAATGCAGGCAGGAACAGTAGTCAAATCTGCATGTAGTCCAGTAACATAAGATACTGAAATTATCTGATTTTTTTAACGTACCAAGTACTGTATCTGTGAATGCATGTCCAGTTTTGCATGTACTTTTCTGACACTATTCTGAAATTGTATTTAGAAAAGTGAAGACAGGAAAGCTGCTGTTTAGGAACCTAGAATTCAGAATTTATTTCAGACAAATATCAGAATTTTATTTCTGCCAATGAAGGCTTAATATTCTCTATTTTCAGTCCAGACTGTACTTATTCTTATGAATTAATGTTCTTGTGAGGGTTCTGCTTTTTAGCATATAAAATCACAGAATCATAGAATGGTTTGAATTGGAAGGGACATTTAAAGGTCATCCAGTCCAACCCCCTGCCAAAAAAGGGGACATCTTCAACTGGCTCAGTTTGCTCAGAGCCCCGTCCAGCCTGGCCTGGGACACTGCCAGGGATGGGGCACCCACAGCTGCTCTGGGCAGCCTCTGCCAGTTCCTCGCCACGCTCATCATAAAAAATTTCTTCCTTATGTATTGTCTGAATCTGCCCTCTTTCAGTTTAAAACCATTGCCCCTTGTCCTAACGCAACAGGCCCTACTAAAAATTCTGTCCCCATCTTTCTATTAAGCCCCCTTTAAATACTGAAAGGCCACAATAAGGTCTCCCTGGAGCCTTTTCTTCCCCAGGCTGAAAAACCCCAATTCTCTCAGCCTTTCCTCAAAGGAGAGGTTCTCCAGCCCTCTGATCATTCTTGTGGCCTCCTCTGGACTTGCTCCAACAGGTCCATGTCTCTCCTGCACTGAGGACCCCAGAGCTGTGCGCAGAACTGCAGGGGGTCTCATTAGAGCAGCACAAGAGGGAGAGTGTCACCTCCCTTGCCCTGCTGCCCATGCTGCTTTTGACGCAGCCCAGGATACTTTTGGCTTTCTGGCTTTTGCACGGGCATGTACATTGTAGGCTCATGTCCAGCTTTTCACTCCCTACTACCTCCAAGTTCTTCTCCTCGGGGCTGCTCTCGATCTCTTCATCCCCCAGCCAGTGTGGATACCAGGGGCTGCCCCAACCCAGGTACGGGTCCTTGCGATATAGTTACATATGACTCATAGAAGTGGATGAAATATGAAAGACTGTTTGAAGACAACGAGGGAGAAGGAAGGAAGTTTGGAAAGATTTTGGACCTATCTCCATGATATCCAGGGAATGGATGAACAAGAAATTTGCTTTTCATGAAGAGAACAGATATACCAGGTTTCTATATAAACTGTACGTACCTTCCTCCACTTTCAGAGAAGGAAGAAAAAAATAGGGCTTTAATTCCCAGAATCTAAGCAGCTGAATCAAACCATTCACAATCTTCTTTGCTTCTGTTCCCAGGGGCTTACAAGAGTGAATCTGTCAGTTGTTCCAGGGGAAATAAACCTTTTTTTCTCTCTCTTTTGAGGCCAGCAGATTGAAAGTCAAAGTTTCTTTTCTATCACTCCATATCTTTCTCGGTCAATTTGGGAGGAGTCAGAAGAATAGCTTTTCAGGACTTTTTCTCTTGGCTCAGCATGGTTCCAAAGTTCTTTAATATCTTTTTACAATTACTTTTCAAAGGAGATTAAGTTTAAAATACAGTCTTTGCCTTACAAGTATGTTGACAAAAATGAGCTGAGGGATTCTGAAACTGAACTCCATGCTACAATTTCAAAGACAGGAGTAGCCTTTAGAAACTTCACTTTCATTGAAAGTCCACAGGCATTAGTTACCCAAGTGCCATTTGAACGTCCATCCTGAAATCTTAATAGAAAGAAACTACAGCATGCAACCTGCCTGCTCTTTCTGATCATGCAGATCATTTTTCTTCCACATCATTAAATTTAAACCTTGGAAGTAGTACAGATGAACACGGATGTATACTTTAAAACCTGTGCTGCCTTTTTTAAATTTCACACTGGATTTTGAAATGTTTTAATAATTTCAAGTGCAGCAAAATGCAAATAAGAGCACTGATATTTTATAAATTCTTTCTGAAGAATCTCCTAATTAAAGTAAGTCCAATAAAAATGAATTGACTTTCAGTTTTAGGAGCCATTGAGTATAGTTTACATGTCAGCCATTTAAAAATGTACATTTCTTATCAGCAAAGTTATCGGATAGAAATGCTGATTGGAAGGAACCTCCGTAAACATCTCACCCAACCTTCTGCTCCAAGTGTGACTACTGCCAACACTAGAAGAGATCAGATGTCGCCTTCTCTAGACAGGTCTAGAAAAGCCTTGAGGACTGAGGCTCCTCCATCCTCTTTCAGGGACCCGTTCCAGCACTGCACTACTTTGTTTGACTCTAAAAAGGAATTTGGCTCCATCAACTTTTGCACATGCAGATACTTCTAGATACTATAGACTTCTCTTTGCCATATTAAACAAGCCCATTTGCCTCCTGATTTGCCATATTCCCATAGTTTTTACTGCCTTAGTAGGCTTCTGCTGAAACCTGTCCAGTTTTTCAATATTTTTCTTGAACTCAGGAACCAAACACTGGCTAGGCTGTCCTAGGTGTGACCTAGCTACCTCTGGTGATCACATCTCTACTAACATTTCCACAGCTGTGGTTGCCTTAGTCATGGTGGAAGCACACTGTTGGTTTAACTTTGTGTCCACCTTAACACTTGGGTCCTTTTCTCTGGGCTGCTACTCAGTCAGCTGCATCCCAACTGGTACCATCAACACATGGATTTCTTTTCTGCCCCACGTACAGAACTTTTCACTTTCTTGAACTTTATGGATTTTCTGCTGGCCTAATCCCCTAGTGTCTCAAGATCTCTCTGGTCTGAAGCTCTGCCCTTCAGTGTGTCAGCCACTGCCCCCAATTCGGTACGATGAGGAAATGTGTTGAGGTGCAGTCTGTCATTACACAGGTCACTGATGAAGATGTTGAGAAATAAGGGGCCCGTGGCTTGTACCTTTTCATTAGCAATCCGCGACTGGACACGGCTTGCACTTCAAACTGTGCGGCATTTTCTGCTGTTTGCTATGGTTATTACATCTTGCCAAACTCACCAAATATCTTTCTTCTGTTCTTCTCCCTGTTTGAAGCTGATGGAGATCACCCAGACTTCTGGCAGAAAGACTATAGGTATTATTCAAATTTCTCAGAGGACTCCCTTCTGAGTAAATGCTTCCATTTTTCTAGTTATGGGCATGAAGGTTAGCTAGCCAAGTAATACTCTTATGAAATTTCATTTGTTTTTCTTTCTAAGCAGATTAATCAGTGAGCAACACGACCTTCCATCTCCCATATAGTCAGCACTTGGTTTTACTCACCAAGGCACCAAATACAAAAGTCTGAGAAACTCTGAACTTCCTTAAAGCTGATTTAATGTATTTAAGAAATATAATGCTCAAAATTATGATTTCCAGAAACCTAATGAACTCAGCTTCATCAACTCAACCTGATTTTCTAGAGAAAGAAGCTGTCTGATGGGCGTAAAGCCTCCAGGATGATTGATTCTAACTGTAACTGGTGATCTTTTTGATGATGTGATGAGTTATGTGGCTTACGAAGAAAATTGGTAATAAATAGTTTTTAAAAGCTCATTTTTGTTCCTGAGTAGTTGCATAGGGGAGAGCTCAAAATGTGAACAGAGTACATCCTCATCCAGAGGTGAGGATTTAAAAAAGCAATTTAGGCCAATACTAGTTCATTTTCCTTAATTAGACAGGGCACAGATTATGCAGAGGTTTGCCAGGACACAGTTACAGAAACTACCAAAATGAAGTATAATAGTTTTGATTTTCAAAGAGATAAAAGCTTCACCATTTAGTGTCTCAGGACCAAAGCCAGAACTCGAAGGGCACTGAATTCACCCTATAATGGCACCTGCAACTAATAATGAAACCCTTACTACCAAGGCAGATCCTGGTGCCAGAAAACTAAATGAGAAGAACTGTCTCTGAACTTCAGTAATTATGGTAAAAGCATATAAAAGCTTTATTAAGAGGCCTTTAGCCCAAAGAAATAAAAGAATATGTTTGTGAAAAGCTTTTTCTGTTGGTGGATTCTGGAAATATTACTGCCTCTGAATTTGCAAAGCAGAAGAAGGTTATCAGAATAATTTACTAATTATTAGCTTCTACAGAATGAAATAAAATTACAGAAGATCTATTTAACATATGTTCTGTTATCATGACCTTTAAATTTCAAGGATTCAAGCTTTTACTCATAAAAATTAAGAAATTTCTTTGGTAGAACTGAAAGTCAGTTACTCACATAAGCGCCTGAATCCCAGCAATAAGGTTTAAGAATCTCGGTTGCAACATCATGTTAGGGCCAGTTCTGCACAAGCAAACCTGTACTCAAGATCCAGGGCTTATCTTGCCTTGGATCAAATACCGATCTCTAAGTAAGTTGTGCAAATACTCCTGCACGTATATTAAGTCCATTCATGCTGCAAGTGACATTCAATGTTTTAATAACATGTCTCCCCTTGCCACCCACCCTCTCAGTAATCTGCTGACCATTTTGTCTTCTGAGCTTTTAAAACTGGGGCAAATGGGATGTATTCGATATAGGATTACTGTTTTAAAATAACCTTATTATTTAATCTCATGAGAGAGCACCACACCACTGCCTGTGCCAGGCCTGTCCGGCATTTTCTTTGTTAGAAATGGAGTGGAGGCAGTCTGATTGACTTTACATTAACAAAATATAGTCACGGATGCTGATATTTCTGACTTAAGTCTTACTTTATATTACCATGTCACTACATACCATATTTCAGATCTTACTTGATTTGGAATAATGTTCCTGGAAGAACAATGCTCAAGGACAAGATGTGACTGATGTGGTGCTAAGACAACCAGGAAAATATAAAGCATGACTATTGTAGCTATGTAACTGAAGGAATACTGAGTGGCCAGAGAATAAAGTAATGAGTAAAGTATTTGCAGTCCCACTGTAGAATAATAAGTGATTACCAAAGACATCTGTGGAATTGTACAGAGAAAAAGAAAACACCCAAAATAGCTCTAAAAGCCACTTAGCTTTAACTAAATAGAGTGATGTTCATGGCCACAATTTGCATACGTGCTTGATAAAAGGACAAAGATAATGCATGAACTAAATGCATCATTGATAAATGGTACCCATCAGGAGAACTCGTGATACAATAGATGCAGAACAGATGGGCAACCACAGTAAGGAGTAAGACTGCAGAGCAGATGTGGGCTCTTAGGTAACTGTTAGACTCTGACACACTCGATACTTATCTGAGGAACAGAACAAAGAATGGTATTGGAAAATGCTGATTAAAATCAAAAGAATAGTTAGAAAAGATGAGCAAGACTAGTTCCTGAAGGTCGTAAAACCTGTCCAGGGAGCAGTGAGCCAGGAGACAAAGTCTACAGCTCCAGGTGGAGGCAGAGCTGCAAAAGGCCAAAAAAAAAAAAAAAGAGTGGGCTGCATCGGGAATTCTTTCCTGACAGCTGCTTCCTCAAGGGTATGGAAGGAAATCTCAGGCTAAGTTCTGGCCTACCCTCAGGCGTAGCTTTGAGTTAGGCCTAAGGGACAGAGAGAGACAAAGCCTGGAGCTCCGGGTACAGTAAGACTGAAAAAGGGATGTCAGAAGAAGGGTGACCTGTACCAAGAACGCTCCCTAACAACTTCATCCTCCAGGTTCTGGGAGAGGGATTTGGGGTAAGCCTCAGCTCACCTGAATTCTCAGGGTTTACCATTAGTAGAGAGACAAAGCCAAAAGCTTTAAACATGGTGGGGTTGCACGGCAGCTGCCAATGGAAGAATTAAACTGCATCAAGGACTCTCCCCAGCAACGTCTCCTGGGTCATGGCATGTCTTGTGGCCAAAATCTCAGTGCTCAGCTAAGTTTGAGATAAGGCTTAGGAGGGAGACCAAGCCTAGAATGCCAGGTGGAGCGAGGCTGCAAAGGGACTGCTAGAGGGGCAGTTAGGTAGCACAAAATTCTCCACTGACAACTTGCTTCACTAGGAAATCGCTCAGGTTAGGTTTAAAGTTCGGTTTATAGCTAGGAGCAAGACCAGTCTAGAGCTTCAAGTGCAGCGGAGCTGGAAAAGTGCTGGCAGAACCCCTACACTGGCTTGACTTCCAACCTGTCTCCGCTGTGGACTCGCTTGGGCTTTACCGTGCGGTTCATCACACTGGTTTCCACCACCAGGTGGGTGCCCCCCCTCGCCTGCTGGCCCACCATGGGCCTGGGGCCGGGCTGCCAGGGCCACTGCCCCTGCCTGCCTTGTCATTGCACTTGGCTTCTGGTCCCTTCAGCTTAACGAGCTGCTGCTCAGGGCAGCTCCATGAGCGTTTTGAGGTTGAGCTCAAGGGCAAAAAAAGGGACTCTATGAACAAGTTCTTTTCAAACACTGATTTTAGCATTCATTGTGGAGCCTACTCCCTCCCTTGGGAGTTCTTCTGCTTCCCCACTCCATCTAGAGCAGGAGACTGTGTTTCTATCTCCCAGTATTGCCCTCAGGCGTGTAGCTACAGCCCCCAGTTCCAGTAATGGCCGTGGCACCACACTGGGAATTTGCCATTGGGACCAAAAGAGAGTTTGCCCTAGATTGTCCGGGCACACTAACCAGTTCTACTCCAGTCATGGCTGAAAACTTTGGCCTCCTACGAAGGCATACAGACAAGGAACAAACCAACCATTGTGACTTCCGAAAGCAAAGTGTTACTGGACTCACTGGAGGAAGAAGTGGTCTCCTCTGCCCTTTGTTTCTCCTCATTTCTCATTAAGACCTAAGAAGTAGAACAGCAGAGGAAGAGTCACACAGAGCACTCCACTAAGCTTAAACAAGGCATGGGGAAGAATCCAGGAGGGGATAACCAAGTGATTTGTGAGCTCCCCTGAGGTGCCCAGTGATAGATGGGAGGTTTATGGTTATCGGAGTAGGGCAGGCCTTGTGTCCTGAATATCGATCCCCACTTGCTTGAGAATTAAGTGTGCTATAAATCCACAGCTCCTCTTCCTTCTGCATGCTCAGCAAAGGCACGCTTTGAGGAGAGCAAGAACAAGCGAACAGGACAGGTGAAGCTTGGAAGGAGAATGAAGCATCTGAATTGAAAAATCTGTTTGGAAATAAGTTCAAGCAGCTTCGCCATCCTCCCCTCTAAACATTTTAAGTGTATTAATGTAGTAATTAACAGCAGGGAAGGAGTAGAATGTTCCCAAGGCACATAAGACAAACCATTCACATTACAGAAGAGACTCAGGAAGAAAAGGTGCTGTACCATGCATTTAAATAGCCTTTATGTTGCTGCTTGCTGCCCACTTATGCTTTATTTTTTCTCTCCCCCAGCCTCCAAACTATCTAAATAAGGTGTCTTTCAGACCAATATTTATTTTGCATCAAAGCCTTTATAAAGGTTAGCTTTAGCCTCCTTTTGCAAACTGCTTCAGGTAAGAAAAGTTTTATTTCTATGTGGGGTACTGCCGTGGTTTGTGTTTCTTTTCTCAAGAAGAAGCTTGGTAAGAGAGGCAATACACATGTGAAATTAATAGACTTTTGAGCTGTCTATGACACATTATTATCTGTGCTGTGGGTACGCATGACTTTGCATTTGCCATTGAGCTCTTCCAATCAAATAACTGAATGAGAATATCACAACTGTGTTCACAGGAAAGTAATCCACATTTAAAGGCTAGAGAGAAATCTTTGAAGCTCAATAAGCAAAATGCTTAATCTTGGGGTCCACATCCAAGCAGGAATTCATTTAACAGGGTAGTATTTTTCCAAGATAATTAGAAATTCAATAAAAATGCAACAGAAAGATTTTGCAGAAGACTTAGATTAAAAAAAACCAAACAAATAAACTGTGTGGCAGAACTGAACAGGTACCTCATTTGAACAGTAAATATGGAAAAGCAAAGGTCCTTCCCTTTATAAGCAACTCATTGGCAAGCTAATGGCATACATCACTAATTGAGGAACATTACCCAATTACAAATAAATGAAAACTGTGATAAACTCACCAAAATAACCCCAACCTGCAAATATAATATCAGCAATTTGGGCATAGACAAATGTTGCAGCACTATCAAAGTAGTAGGCTGCAACAAAGCTTTTACCATCAAATACCAGGTTAACTTCAGCAAGTAGCTCCCATGTCTTAACCCAACACAACCATCAATCCCCCCAAGGTTTCAACAGTTCATCTACTGTTTGTGCTATTCCTTCATCCTCTTCAGGCCACTCCACCCTGCTTCTTGCCTCTGCTGCATCCTTCTCCTTGTCTCTCCTACCTCCAGGACACTCTTTCTCTCCTCCCTCTGCTTCTTCCAGTCTCTCTTCATCTACTGCTCCTTTTACCCTGCCCCTCAGAGCCATTTAACTACTCAGCAAGAACCAGCCACAGCTGCACCTTATCCACATCAGCCAACCCACCGCCCCTGAAGCCAGCCCACAGCTGTATATTATCAATGTTAATTGACCTGCCTTCATTCCTCTACAATTCCTCTACAGACAAACTTCCATACCACAGCCAACAGGGTTGAAAGCTGCCCCACACGTTTTCCTTCTGTCAGTCCAACCCTGCTTCTCTCAAGATATTTCAAACAAGCGGCGGATGGAAGCACCCCTTACCCTGCCTTTGGTCCCAACGTGCTGCATTAGCACAGGCCTGTTATCATTAAACTAATCAATATCGCAGCCGGTCGAGGTCATTCACAGCCCGGCACTACAGCACCAAGCTCCTGCAGGGGCAGGCACAGCCCTAGGGAAGCAGTGCTGGGACAGCAAATCTGCTCCAGGGGCAGGAACTTTTTATAGCTTCTGGTATTATTCTTTTGTAAAGGATAACGCCAGCTCTAGGCTTAATTTCATCCATCCTAGGCATAATTTCACCTACTGAATCTACACCACAGCTCCCTCCCATGATAAAATTTTACTGGATGTCTCAGCCAGTCAGATTGAATTCACAAGCCACAGAGACCAACTCACGCAGCACCTCTTCTCTCTTACTCACTTTTGAAGAAAAAAATTTTTAGAAGTACAAGTACTTCTTTCTCATCATGTTTAAGCACCTGATTCCTAGGCAATACTCATTCTCACATTTTCTAACGAAAGCATTTTTATTTTCATGATTCTTTAAAATGATGATTTCATTCAGAGTACTAAATGTGTAACAGAAAAAAAACCCCCACCAAACCAAAAATAAAAGCCAGAGGTTCATTTTCCAACCCTAAAAACATGTCAAAAAGAATTCTGAGGACCGAAGGGGAGGGGAAAGGAGAAAAGCAGTAGTCATTTTGGCTAGTAAATTGAATGAAGCATTATATATTAAATAAGCATAACTAGGATAAGGGAAGATATCGCACTATCTTGGCAGTCTAATATAATTTTGGGGAAAATTGAGATACTAATAAACTTAATGTTAAAAAAATCAAGAAGTCCAGCTGCCACAGTGTCCCACTCACGCAGTAAAATTTTTAACACCTTCTAGAGGAACTTGAAGTACAAAGATCTGACATTGCTTTTTAGAATACCCTATACTTAATGGGTAAAATCCTAGGACAACGCTTTAGGTTCTTTCAAAAGCTGGACTAGAGGAATTTGTTTCTTGACATTAAAACCATTCTGCTTTCCAGAGTATTTCCAAGCTCCTATTTCTGTTTGATTCAAACAGTTTTTCCTATCAGTCAGTATCAGTAGCTAATCAAAGCTTTTCTAATGCAGTAAGAGTCGAGTTATTCTAGGACAATATTTGGAGAGAATAGAAAAGTGAAATGCAGTAATTTTCATTTCTAAGGCACCAGAGGCTGGTAGATATTCATGGATTTTATTTATTTATTTATTGTGACAGCACTTAATATATTCATTGGTTCATTGTGTGAAAATCCTCCAGGCCCCTGTACTTTTAAAAGATGTTTCTTTTCATTGATTTCCTGCAGTCAGCTATAAGACAAATTCTGTGATTCCTAATAATATACACACTGAGGAAACTTGGGCAATAAAAGTGTTTATTATGTTGTAGCATGAGGAATGAGAATAAAAGGATCTCAATTCAATTGTAAGTCTATTCCCAACACAACAGCTATGGTAAATCCAGAGAGGAAATGAAAGATTAATTCATGGAGAGAGATGGCAGTTTGGCAGCAGCATGTTACTGTCAGATTGTTATTTTTGCAATAATATTTTTTCTTTATGATTCTGCACACAGTTTGGCATTTGCATGAGGTTTCTGCATGGCAAACGCACTCCCTCTTCTTCTATCTATGTGTTTACCAGAGGTTTCCTCTCATACAAGATTAATACTGGTAATAATAATAATAATAATAACAATAATAGTAATACATTAAATTTATATTACTGCTTTCATACAGAAAGTTCCCAAGATACCTTTCACTACTAGTGTGGAATGGTTTAGAAAATTAATACATCTTTCTGTACAGAAACACAGAATAATTTATGTTGGAAGGGGCCTCTGGAGGTCACCTAGTTCAAATCCCTGCTCAGAACAGATCTAACAAATCAAGGTCTTGTCCAGTCAAATCTTGAACATCTCCAAGGCCAGAAAGTCTGCAACATTCCTGGGAAATTTTTGTTCCAGTATTACCAGCCTGCTCAGGAGGCACCAGCTTCCAGCCTCCTCCACTGCAGGAGCTCCCTCCCCTACACCGCCTGAGAGACCAGGACCTCCAGCATCCCTCCTCCTTCTGCAGGGCTGAGGCACCCTGTGGCTGTGGAAACCATCTCTGGGTAGCCCCGTGCAGCCCTACACAGAGAAGATGGGCCCACGGGGCTCTGCCTGCCACCAGGAGCTCAGAAGGTCCAGAGCAGGAGCTCTGCAGGTTCAGACCGGCACACCAGCAGTCTGCATCACCCTGCATCGTCCCACCTCTGGTGGGGTGACCTCGGCTGGACACCAGGTCCCCACAGCTGTTCTATCACTCCCCTCCTCAGCAGAACAGAGCGAGAGAAAATAAGATAAGAAAACTTGTGGGACAAAATAAAGGCTGTTTAAGGAAGCAAAAGCAAAGATTGCATGTGGAAGCAAAGGAGAACAAAAGATGTTATTCCCTACTTCCCATCAGCAGGCGATGTCCGGCTGCTTCCCAGGAAGCAGGGCTTCAGTACGCATAGAGGTTGCTCCAGAACACAAACATCATAAATAACGAATGCCCCCACCCTTCTTCCTCCTCTCTCTTAGCTCTTATCTCTGAGCAGGTGTCATATGGTATGGATACCCCTTTGGTCACTTTAGGTGAGCTGTCCTGGCTGTGTCCCCTCCCAGGAGCTTGCCCCCCCCCACTCGAGCCTGCTGGTGATGGGCAGTGTCGGAGGGGCAGCCGCGGTGCTGTGCCAGCGCTGCTCAGCAGTAGCCGAAGCGCTGGTGCGGTACCAGCACCTTTCCAGCCACCGATACACAGCCCAGCGCTAGGAGGGCTGCGGTGGGGCTCAGCCCGCCCCAACACACCACCACCACATCCTACCCTCTGCAGAAAACCTTCCTGAGAGGCAGCTCCGGCTCGGTGCCAGCACAGCAGTTTTATCGGTGGGTGCGCGTTCTCCATAGCATTTAGTACAAAGCTGAGCTGTCACCTTAGCTTCTGGGGGTTTCAGCTTCACGGCACTACTATGTTTAGGCTCTGTCAGCCTCCAGCTGCCCTAACTCTTCCCTGTGGCCCTGCTGAGCACAGCTCATGAACAAGGAGCTGGGAAGCAGACCAGGAGTTCAGGTGGGACAGCTGGAGTAGGTCAGGAGTACGTGAGGCATTGGCAGAGCAAGGCATGTGGGGATACTCCTGACTTTCACCTCCTCCTACTCACTTCCACTCCTATCTTCTTACCCAGCTCAGTCATGCCATGTTCCAGGTAGCTGAGGTGAGCTTCCAAACAGTAGGAACCAATGGTGGAAATGAAAATAGGGCAGGGATTATCCAAACCCCAGCATGCGCTTGGATGCAGAAGGAGGCCAAGAGCATCATGGAGAGGCCTTGACCATGGCGATAATCCATGAGGCACCATGCAAGATGCAAAAATCGGGAGTCTAGAATTTTGCAACAAAAATGCATCCGCAGATTTAATGTGAATACCTCTTTCCCTGACATATGGGAAGGAGGGGGAAAGCAGCTGCTCCTCAGTGACCTCCTCCATTTCTTCCCTTCTGTCATTTTATAGATAGAGGAGGAACTGGAGGATCGTAGGTGTAGGACAGCAGGGATGGATGGAGCAAAGAAACACCCTCCCACGTTCACGGGTGGAAGAAATATGTGAGTAAGGACAGAAAAATGAGTGGAGCAAAGGCACAGATGAGCATTGACAGTGATGGGGCAGTTTCAGGCAGAGCAGAGGTGCAATCAGAAGTACCACTCTAATTCTGGGAGGAGAGGACAGAGAACAGTAGAAAAGCAGAAGAGTACTGCTTCACATGCCACGCAGCCGTGGAGAGCTACCAGGGGGTGTAAGGAACCAAAAGAAGGGCTGCTCGTGTGAGCTGTGCTGCCATGAATGGAGGATTAGAGGTGGAGAGTTACAGTAAATTATGTGCCATAAATGCTCTACATGCTGTAGTCTATCTCAAGACATCCTCGCACAGAGAAAGTTACACATTCTGAGCTACAAAGCATTGCATCTGGTCTCAGGGTTGTTTTTTTTTTCCTTGGTTTGTTTTTGGGTGTGTTTTTTGGGGTTTTTTTTTTTTTTTTTTTTTTTTTTGTTTGTTTTTTTTTGTTTTTTTTAACTATTCCATTAGGAAGAGAGTCAGGAAACAATCCTTGGTGTGATGCAAAGCTTGATACTCAACACACTTGACAGAAGTATCAGCAACTTTCTGGCCTTAACGTTTCTTTAGCGTTGCAAAGTTTTGGGGCTTTTTATACAGAAGGGACAATATGATTCATCCTGTCTAAAGCCTAGAGGTGCCTCTTTGCTTATTGTTAGAATTCCTAAGCCAGCCGGGGCATTTGCTGTGGGATAGGCTTGTAAAATAAACCAAGACAGATAGACCTCCCTGAGAGTCACAAACTGTGCTTTTCTTTAAATGGCCCTGCAAACCTCCCGGAGTGTTAGTGTGTATCAAGGAATGTGTAGAACTGATAAACAGCTAGAGGTAAAAGCATAATTAAAAGATTCAAAGTTAAAGGTACAGATATTCAGCCTTTGAACTCCTGCTGGTTGAGGAGATTACTGGCATCGTGTATTACATTTCAGAAGTATTTCTGAGGTAGAAGATTAGTGGAAGCACTACTCATTTTCTTTCTTTCCAATTATTTAGCTGCACAAAAAGAACCATTCTGTTTCTTTAGGTGGTACTGTAGCTGCTTCTGTCAGAAACGCTAGATTCAACAGCAGCAGTAGCTAGTCCTTGGCTTTTCTAGTAAATAACATATTTCATTCTTTTTGATCTTTAATCATTTCTTCTTTCCTCATCATGACTCTGAGCTTGATTCAACAGTGCTTTTAAGCCTTCTCACTCCTGGAAGAGTGAGACTGAGTGCAAAGATCTTTCTTCGATTTGGAGTTTTTCCTTATGGTCTTTACAGATCTGATACAGGTGGCAATTCAGGATGAGGCTTCAAAATGCCCTTCTTATTAACTAAAAACTTAATTTTACCTGACATATATAAATTGGTGTACTGGATTTTGGCCTGTTTGGATTGGTAGCAGCAAAAGTCTCTGCATTTTGTGAATTTTAAAATAAATTTACTGGTATTTAATATATATTTTGCGAAGTCAAGTGAGAGACAAGATACATTACTTCCAGGCATTATAGAGCTCCTTAACTTTTCTTTCTTTTCTTTTAATATACAATCAAAGGCACCCTATACCATAATGACGTAGAAACACCTCTACTGTCCATTATATGTCCATTGATGATGCCCAAGCTATCTTTGCCAAGAAGTACATTTTGCTGAGATAATATTTTCAAGAACCTAGATGTTTCATTTTGTATCCAGAACTCACTGACAAAACTGGTTATCAAAAGACGTATGTGAAACCTTGAGACAACCTTCAGAAAAAGAGATTACTGATGGAAACGTGCTCACCAAGTGTTGGTACAATGTAGGTAACAAAGCAATTTTAAACAAATCTCTGTCAGATAGAAACCTATACCATCACTGCTTTAGCACAGGGGATAGAAAGGACTATATCGTTCGAAAAGTACAGTGTGAACTGTCACTTATCCTGTTGATACCCTAAGGAGGACCAGAAATGTAAGGGCAATCTGCTGTTTTCTTGAGACTCTCAACATTTCAGTGCATTTTGAGGATGGGTGGGTAGTCCTTTTACCATCCCATGGGCACATCTGAGATTTCAAGTGTTCATGATAGCTTGTGTATCAGTGATCACTAAATACCGGATCTGTGTTTTGCTGCATCACTTATCTGCAAAAACGTGATGTGCCTCTATCAGGTGTAGGCAGAGAACAGCATCGCTTTTGAATCAGCCAGGATCAAAGGATTTTAGGCCGATTTTGCAATGGCTATAGGAGGTCAGATGACACTATGCAGGTTCACTTTCATGTGGCACTAGGAAAGTTAAAATCTGGATTTACTGTACCACTAATTACAGCATAGGGTTCATGGGAAAAAAAGTCTTCACTGAGAAAGCCATGCTGCAGAATTGCTTATAGTGATTATACTACTTAGTTCAGCACAAATTCTAGCTCTTTTATGCCTGGTGTTGAACTAGGATTTGATTCATGTTTCCACACAAACAAGCTGAATACATTACCTTCCAACACATTTGTTATTATGAAACAGTTTTTTCAATCCCCTCTGCTAGTTGCTTCATTTTGTATAAATATTAATTAATTGAGCCCAAGAGAGTAAGAAAAGAAGGGTGCAAAATTGCTTATATATCCTAGTGATTATAGTACCAGGGATTATGGAGAGTCATGGTTCAAGCCTTTGTTTCAGCAGACACTTGATTATTCAATATGAAGTGAAAACATTTCAGTATTTCTTGAAAATTTCCAGCCAGTTCTCATTTAGATTACTATTTCTGCTCTCTATAGTATAACAATACTCCATAAGACTAAAATCCATGCATTCTTTTTTAAAATAACCCCCCTATCTACATTGCTTATAATGTGGATTGCTAACACGTAACGATTTGTTAAAAAATCTGTTTTTCTCTCATGTTATTACTGTTTATGCTGCACAAGTGTCTATGAGAGGGAAGATGTCTGTTGTGTAAGGCTACAACAGGATTTTGAAGATGCACATTCAACCCCTGGAACTGTCAAGCCCCTGCCTCAATGTGCTCATATTCTGGACCTCAAAAGTGGAATCTTAAAATCTTGGTGCATTATGAAAAAAATCCAGTCAAATTAGGCCACCATGGAAACAATCCCAAGTTAGCCAGCAGGAACTACTCAAATGTGTGTGAAATTGTGTTCCTCTAGGAGGTTTTAAGGACTGTGAGATACAAAACCTAAACCTCCTCAATAGCAGTACATTCCTACAGTAATTCTTTCATATGCAAAGGCTTTCCCCCTCAGCCCAGAAAGTGAGGGACTAGGTTCAGACCTATCCTGAAAGATGTGAAGCCTACAGAAAACTTATGTTAGTGTATCCGCTCCCCAAAGAACACCCATGTGATGAGCAACTGAAGAAAGGGTGCAGGTATATTAATCCACTAAACCATCCTACCACGAGCGCTACTCACAGGATGCTGTCAGAGTCTTTGCCCGCTTTCAAACTGCCAGCTAAGTTACTCTACAACTCCCTCCCATGCTTTCCCTTCTTTCTGACCTAGAATCTCCACAGTTTTTCCTGTGCTGAGATTGATTCTCCAGATTCCAACCTCTAACACCCTAGAACTGGATTTTCTTCCCACAGCTAAATAAAATTAAATGAAATAATGTGTTACAGCAAGGAGTAGGAGGAGCACTGCCGCATGCCTATACTCACCTATCTTACCTCTCCTTTCTTCTGAAAAAAGCCAGCCTCCTGCTGCCCCAAATATCCCATACTCAGCACACTCCTAGAGTCAGGATACTTCATTTGCTTAGTGCACTGCTGTAAATCCAAGACTTCTACCTGTTTTTTTACTGAGCGTCCTAGCAGGGAATTCAGAATTACAGGCATCATTAGAAAAAAAAATTACAGAGGATTGTTAAAACAGTGGAAGCAATCCCTTCCCCCAACACTATGACCTGAAAATAGTAAATACAGGGCTGCCCTACTCAGAACTGCTCAGGCTAGATCAGTTTGGGATATATACAGCAACAGAATTCCAGGTTTATAAGGCTTTCAAATAGTGCTTCATGAGTTTATCCTTCCTGACTTTGATGGCAGGTGAGTAGAGAAACGTGATCGTAGCTCTAGATTTTGTTTCTTCAATATCAGCAGCCCTGTTACATTTCAGCTCTTAAACTCTTTCTCTGTGTCTCAAGTCAACCTAGACAAAAATAAAGATATAACAATAAAATATAGTTGGAAGAAAATATTGTTCTGGCTTTAAAACTATTGTGGAGGTCACAATAGACTGAAATCGGGGCCCTTCTGTATGGAAAAGCATGAATACATAAAATAATGACATTACCTGCTCCATGGCAGTGCTCGTCAAAGGGAAAAAAAGAATACAATTAAGAGAGACACACACAGAAATACAAAGATGTACTTAAGGTCAGAGAGGAAATCAGATTTTGATCTCCTGAAAGGTCATGGTCATAGTGTTGTTAAATGTCACAGACACCACAGGACAAGTATGGACTACCGTAGGGTACCAGGATACACATACCCTGTACCTGTGACACAGAAGGTGCTGGGGAGTGAGCTGTATTCCCCAGCAAGGATATCCTGTATTAGGCAACGTTAACTGGGAGATTACAGGGCAGCAAGCCCTGTCTTGGTCAATCCTGAAGACATCTTGTGCAAAGCTCTAATTAGACATCCGAACGCAAACATCATCGCTTTCCTTTCCGTAGAGTTAGAGGTTTATGTTCTGACTTTTTTCCAACCAGCAAAATGAAATAGAAGCTTTGTTGACAACCCCATATCATTTCCCAGGAACTCAATTAATATTATAGTGTATTTGTGACCTGCAAATGCATTGTTGCTTATTTTTAAAGCATAAAAGAGTTATAGTTGGGGGGGTGGGGGGGTGGGGCAGGGATTTGTGTGACATGAAAACATCTTAAATCGGTCCAAGGTCTGTAAAAATGTGTTTATACAACACACACGTCTCAGGCTAAATTTGCTCTTTTCACTGAAATCGTTAGTTTTAATCCCTCAGCTTTGAATTCATTGTTGGTTTCCTTCCAGGACTGCATTCTTCCATTATAGACTGGTAATAATAATGCTTGGTATTTATAGAGCATTTTACATTCTCAAATCTCTGTGTAAGCATTCATTACTTCATCACTATAGATTTAGAATAATTCAGTCCTATTTTAGAGGAGTGAAATGGAAGGCATTGAAACACAGAGAATTTCAGTCTCAAAAGAAGTCAGTGACAGAAACAGTGTGAAAATCAGAAACCTCTGATTTCTGGAATCATGGTACTTATTAATTCGTAGCACTTATCAAAATAGTTACTAAAATTAATCAAAGAAAAGAACCCTAAACATTAAGCAACTTACAAAAGCCAATGTGTCGCACACTAACCCACACCATTATTATAGAGAGCTCAGCATAATAATGGATTTGGAAAGTTTGTGGTATTTATTTTAGATAAAGGTGAAAATACAAGTTATGATTCTGAAAGACACTCATTCAATACTGGTTTGAGTCACATTTTTGAGAAATATTTTCATTAAATAATTTCATCACTTTTTTCCAGGATGAGGGACATTTTTTTCCAAATAAATTTGTTTAGTTTGTCCTCCCCTCTTTTTTTTCCTCCCCTCTTTTTTTTCCCAGTTGTAGAAGAAATATGGTTCCACATGGATTAGACCACCAGAGTAGTTTTTACCCAGTCTGTAGCCTGAAGTTGTAATAGTCAATGCATGAAAAACAGGAAAAAGATAATATACAAAGCTAATGTTGGATTGTTTTCCAAGGATGATGTACTTCTGTAGAGGTCATTTCCAATAGTAGATTTTTGTGAAATAAAATCAATCTGTTGACATTTCATTGTCTCGGGGAATTGAGTTGAATCTGAGCATTACAAAGCACTCAAAATTACGCAATAAATCTGGAAAGTTAAATGCTACCCCTTCTCTCTGTCTTTCTCATTAGAAGACAATGAGACACTAGAAGGTAGTTAACCCTCTGAAAGTCAAAAAACTTTAGGAAAAATACCAACAATTACAAATAACCAAGTTACCAATGTCTTAACAAATTACATTTTCTGAGCTGAGTCTTCCTAATTGATTCTTTACACACCCCTACACCTCTGCAATGGCAAAGTCATTTACTTCATTTTTGGGCCAGAAGCAGATAGATGCAATGGTCTACCTGAAGCGCTGAATCCTTCACAACAGTGGTTGCTTCTGTGTCAGCACCTGTGCCCTAAGGACCCCCAGCACGTCCTCCCTCCTCCTGGGGGTTTGCCTGCCCGAGCTCAGAGCAGGCCGGACACTGCAGCTGGGGCAGCCCCTCTTCCTTCTGGTGACTTGGGGAGAGGCTCCCCGGCAGCTCGATGGGGAGCCTTGCGCAAGGGCTGACCCATGGGGGCTGAGTTCAGGGAAAAGCTCTTGTGCTTGGCCCCTGCCTAAGCTACAGCTTCAGTCACAGCCGTGCCTGTTCCTGGCCGTGGACCCTCTGATCCAGGCACTAACCCGTGGACGGACTTTCCAGCGGAATGTCAGTTGTGCCTTGTCATCATGAACTTGCCTGATGACCTGGGCTGGGGCATCCTTTCTCTTTGTACAGTAAATAGTACAATAGAGCTCTGTATTTTTAGGTACAGCATTTTATGATGTTTAAAAACACATTGGACAGTAAGATGTGATCCAGAAGGAGTTCCAACTGATTGTACTTTGTACTGCTGGTCATGAGTGAACTGCAAATGTTTTCAATACTGTAAAAGAGAAAGAACTCCATTTATTCCAAGTATTGGTTCAGTCCTAGAGTCATGAGCATTGGCCTTCAGCTGCTGTTCTGCAAAGGCGCGTGTTGCTCCATCATAGGTGCCTTGTTGCATTTGCTGTATGAATGTTGCAGGTGCCTTGAATGCCCCTACGTGTGCCCTTTGAATCTCTCAAATACACCTAAAAGGCTTCATGTAAACAACTCAAAGGAGCCCAAATAAAACAAAGCACACCAGACTACTTTCACTGAATGGCTTCATTTCAGTATTGTCATTTTTTTCACTTATTTGCAGTTCAGCACCCATGTGGATACAAATGAACATGATCCATAGAGTCAGCAGCTCTGGTTTCCTTTTCAGCTCTATGAACATATTTAGTAACATAGTATATGGCACAATTCACTGTATCACTGTCAAAAAAGTTTTGGTCTCAATGTGTTTATGATCGATTACCTTTCAGCGTTCCCTATACTTTATACAATAGTGTGCAACCGTACATCTAAGTCACATGGTTTTGTTCCTATCTCTCAATTAGATGATTAAAGTAATACAATGGCAAGTAATAAATATCCATGTTTATTGCTGAATATGAAATTAAAGTTACTTTCCCTACATCAAAGTGAGCAAATACCTGCTTGATGAATGTTTCTAGTCATCATCAGAAAGTGTATATGAATATAGCTGAATTGAATAGTAATTCAGGCTGGAAAAGAGGTTTGAGTGGATGGTGGTGTGTATTTGAGAGATTTCCCTGCCCCACCCCCTTCCAAAAGTGATCCCTACAATGTTACAGATGGTCTGTCATGGAATCTGTGGAGGAAACCCTGCAATGGTAAGGCATATTATTAGCAGTATCTGGAATTTTGTAGGTCAGTTCTGCATTCTCATCATTCACAGAAACATCTGTCTCCCTTTCCCGTATTTATGACATATCACAATCCCCCAGTTGTTTTAACTTTGAAGACAATTCCAAGCAAAATGAGCAGCACAATAGCAGGGAAGGTGGACAGGTTCAAAGGTAAAGCCCCTGTCTGGTGTTTTGAAGGTCTCTGCGGAGCTCCAGCTCGCCGACCTGCATCAGGTGTTAGGCTCAGCTCAGCCTCTGACGGACTGCAGCGCACTGGGCAAGATGCTTGCTGTGCTGCTTGACATGCATCTGGGGCTTTCTGCGAGAAGAAAGGGACTCTAAACTGAAATTAGCTTTCTACCTGGAGAAATCTGTTGGTATAGAAAAGAGCTGCCTCCATGCCTGTGTCCCTGGCTTTGCTGGAAGACTCTGGCACAGCCTGTCACCTACCATAAAGGCTTGCTGAGAAATCTGCACACCGCAACCACTCGCATATGTGGCTGAATGTTCAGCATTGAAATCCTGTGATGTGGAGGCAATCTGAGGGTCAGGCTGGCTTTTATTAGACAGTGACTGATTTATTACCTTGGTAGAAGCTAGTACCACATATGAACCTGAATCAAATGCTATGTCGCTCTGCTGAGGAGCTTTGGTTGCTGGTGTCTATGCCCCTGCAGCAGAGACTGATGCTTGCAGTGACAGAGGGGAAAGCAGCATCTCGGCGTGTAAGTATTTCTCATCATCATCCTTCACCTGTGGTTCCCCTGGAGCAGGGCAGATGAGTTTTCAAAGAGGAATATCCCCTCAGACGCCTCAGCAGGGATAGCCAAGCATTGATTAATTTGCACCAGTGCCATCAACAAAGCACGAACACCTTGCTGTTGGGTCTCAACTGGAAGCCAGTATCTAATAACTGAAGAGGCGGCCGGAGCATCTGCCGAACTCTGTCTCAGCTGCAAATGGCTTGACAAGCACCTCCTGTCTGTTACACTGGCAAGCAGGTGAGGTTAAGCCATTTCCAGCTCTGCCAGTTTGGCTTTGCGCTGAGCCGTACTGGGAATGCTCACACAGCCGAGAGCAGCCGAGAGGGGCAATTCCTCAAGGCTGTGCCAAAGACTGAAGCCCTGGTCCTCTCACTTTGCGTTCACATATTTAAGAAGCAAGTCCAGTTTCACGATGTGAGTTCTCACCCAGGCCATCTCTTACACTGCCCAAATGTGCTTTATTTTGAGTAGATTTGAAAACACACGTGAAAGCAAGATTTCTTGGCTGCAAACGTTATCCCAGAATCTGAATAAACTGCCTGTGCAGATTTATTCTTGGAGAGCACATCTAAAGCAAGTCACTTTCACCCCATGAGCTGTTTAATAACTTGCTCTGTGCCACATCATGAGATAGCTTTCAGTGTTTGTGGCTATGCCAAGTGGAAGATTATTCTGGAGAGTGTGTTTCTTCTCTGGGGAAAAGGAAAGAAATTCTTCCAGCTACAGGAGGGGAAATGTTGTCATATTCTCTTCCACTAAAACATGGAAACCTTCTGCTCTTAAGTAAGTGTTTGCCAGGAGATTCTGAACGACTGCAATAGCACAGCAGTAAAATGTTATACGGGGTCACACAGAAAATATTTCTAAGAATATCCTAGAAAAAGCTAGCATGCCCACAAAACCTTGTACCCGAGGAAGAACTGCAATAACTAACACTT
Source organism: Falco punctatus (assembly GCF_963210335.1). Classification (NCBI taxonomy): domain Eukaryota; kingdom Metazoa; phylum Chordata; class Aves; order Falconiformes; family Falconidae; genus Falco; species Falco punctatus. The sequence goes on from NC_137587.1 coordinate 5,669,380, forward strand.
GGTTTTTAACCAAATCCACCATTATTTAAAAACAAACAAAAAGACAAAAAAAAACCCAAGCTGTTTTTAACTGGCTTATCCCCTAACAATATCTTTCACAGAATCAACTGTAGTGCTCTTTCTTGATGATGAAAAGACTCCACAGCAGGAATCCGTGTCACCTTTGAGCAAAACTTACTCTTTGAAGTAAGAATGCCAAAAAAACAACTCTCTAATTAGGTTTTAATAACTACTCATCATTTCAGGACAAGCAGTGATCATGCACACGAACAGTCAAAAGAAACTAAGGACACACCTTTTGACCCGTGCACTTAAGCCAAACACACTACCAGAGAACACACAGTCTGTGTTGTGGTATCCTATCTATCTATACGTTTCCTTTACCGAGGCAAAATTAAGAGAATTTAGCTGAAATAATCCTGCTGCAGAATTCACAGCCCTGCAGATTAAAGCTTTAAATAGCTATATAGTGCTGTGAATCTCCTGCTTGTAATCTGCCTCTTTTTCTTTCCTTCATTTTGACCTCTCTCAAGGAAATGTCAAAGAACATAAAAAGCCTCAAACTTTTCCAAATATTGAAAGCAAACTTAATTCTAAACCTTTTGTACTAAAATGTGGTGTTCTACTTCTGAATTTTACCACAAGCAGGAACCAAGGAATAAAATTCTTAGCAAAAGCTGCTCTCATTTTTTCCACCTGGAAGTGGAAGAACCCAGTATCTCATAATCATTTCCCAAATCAGGTTGGCTGACTGAAGATACTTGAGTAGCTACAGCACAGGTCTGTGATTTTTGAGGAAAACTTTTATACTGACCCATGTTACAGGAATAAAGGTCTTAACAAAATTGTTATACTGACTTCTGTTTGAGGTTCTCATTGGGCACCCGTTAATGAAACAAGTCCCGCTGCTGCAAAGATCTGATTTTCCTTTACTGGTCCAACCAACCCAAAAATGATCAAAGTGTAAGAGTTTCATGCTCCCTTACACTGAGCTCTGAGTATTTCCTGCAAATGAGCCAGTACTTTGAAATCACGCAGAGTTGTGGACATTCAAAAACCTTGCAGCCTTAGGCTTGTATTTATTACTGATTCCACTGTAATGACCTATAATCTGAGATGTAAATGGCAAAGCGACTTCTCTGCAAGCATCAGCGACAGACACCAAAGTCCGGATCCCCACATTATTTAGACTATACTTAGGGTTTAATTTGTGTAAATTGAGGTCAGATATGGAACACAAACGAAGCAAGAGCTACAGTGTGTTCCCTCATAGTGTGGTAAAGCTTATGCTTCTCAGTATTCACAATTAGATAGCTCTCTTCAGCTTTAATAACTCTCCTTCCTCCTTAATTGTTTTTGATCAACATCTTCCCAAGCATAGATGAGTCAATTCTATCTAGTGTAAGAAAGGGGTCCTCTTTGGCAACAGCTACTCTGTGACTGGCATAAATGTTATTAAAATAAAATAAATTAAAAAAAAATAGAAAAAAAGGCAAGCCTGCTAATTGTGAATGATTTGCTTTCTCATCCCAAGCTGATGGAGGAATAATTTTGATGAAGGATTCAGAGTCAGGGATCATCAAGTGAGTTCACTCCAGATTAATTTCCCGTTTCAAAAGCAAAAAATGGTTGCTGCTGGCGTATGGAGCTGCATTTTATCTGTCCCATCCAGGGTGGGGTGAGTAGGCCGTATCTTTGTCAGCCATTTAATTTGATCAATGCAATTTAATTACGTTTCCATGCAAAACCACCTGTGACCTTCCATCTGCTAACAAAATTCACCCATCCCTGCACATACACACACAGTCCAAACAAAAGAAGAGTGTATTCCTGGAGGTATAAAGGAAATAAGGCGTCTGACTACTGCAGCTGGAAGCATCTGCTACTACGGTCTTTGCAGAGAGCTGGTGGACAGCAGCTTGCCACCTGGGTTGCCTTTGAAGGGACGGAGTTGAGAAACATCCATTCGGAGCTAATTACAAGTGCCTAGGTAAGCTGACAGAAGCCAAAACAATATATTGCAAATCATCCTGTGTAGGAGAAGAAATGTATAAAATGTGGCTTCAGGAACTTTTTTTACCTATAGAAACTTGATAAAATGCTAAGGGGAAAAAAAAAAATCTTGTATGGTTTTGGATTTTTTTAGTGCGAAAAAATGATGAAAGGAATCAAGGTGTGTTAGATGTTTGGGGGGAGAGAGGTTGTTACACATGTCTGTCTATTTGCTGTTAGGTATAGCTTTATGCTTCATGAACTTATCTCACTTACTGTTTGTCTGTACATCCCTACCTCCTAACAGAGACCAGCAGAATAATTTCTTGCTAAACCAAAGTATACATACACTAATTGCTATCAGGCCACACCAGACAGGCAACGCATGGGACCGACAGACTAAAATCTCTAGCCCAGAGTGAAACTGGATTCTCAAGTGCCTTGTCAGGTTTCTCTTTCACTATGAAAAATAGTTCCCAGCAATATTTAGAAATAGTATTTAGCAATTTAAAATATAGAATTTCATTTCTGTAGAAAATGTCAAGATTTCAAAGCCATTTCCTGTTCCAATCCAAACAAAAGTTTGGATGGAACAGAAAGTGGCGCATATCTCATACTGGTGATCACCAAAGCAAAATATTGTTACTTCTGATACCAATAAATGATTTGACAGTTTTAGAAGACATTTCTCATCAGTCAGCGTAATTACAGGGTTCTTTGCAATTAGTGTTTTCCTGTATCAAATTCTGGTTCCATTAAAAGTATTTCCTAATTTCCTTACCTGCTTTTATTAACATCACTCCTCCCAGAATCTCAAAGTAATGTAACAGTTTGGTAAGTATCATGGTGTCATTTTTTTTTCAGGAGATTGCAATATAAGGAGGTAACTAAGATCTCAGAAATTTCTGTGACCAAGCTGAGAAGAAAATCTGAGTTTCCTGTGAGCCAGTCCTGGTACACGCAGCCAATGATTCTAAATCTGGAACAGAAGCTAAAATGAGGATTGGGATCTCAAATAATATTCCTTTCCCCAGTATTAAATAGGAAGGAAGTCCAGGCTCCTCTGGGTGTAGACTGAAAGGGCTTTTTATTACTGAAACAGAGTTGTGCTAGACTGTAGTTCCTTTTCAACAAGGTGTATGCAGAACTCTGCCAATTAAAGAAAGTCTTTTCTTATTTCCAAGTTGGTAAAAGAGTTACTATTTTTTTTCTCCAGCAAATAAGAAGTGGAAGTACTCCATCGCCAGTTCCTATTGTATATCTCCTCAGGCATATGATTGCCTCTTTCAACTAAAGAAACTGGAAGTTCTTTCAAAAGTATGTGTAAGTCACAAAAAAAAGAAAGAAATCTCCATGCTTTTCAACACAGAGGTTTATAAATATCAGTTTCTCTTGATAAAAGAAATGGAGCTTTGGAAATGAGTGAAGCATGGAAACTGAATGACGGTTTGTTCTTTCACTCTCTCACACTTGCTCTTTTTTGTTTGTTTTTTTTAGTGTTCTCCATACTTAGAAAGAACCCATTACTAAGAAATGGGGGGGGGGGGGGGGGGGGGGGGGGGGGATGTGGAGCGGGGAAGAGGATAAGCCTATCTAGATGAATGGGAAGAGATAAAAATATTAAAAAGATTTTTTAGTGACAAATAACAAGATGAAGTGTTGTATCAACTTTGTAATTTTTTGAATAGTCTCTATTTCTAGGTTTTGTGTTGGATGAAGAATAGGTTTCGTTTGTGAGATAAAAAAGAAAAATTCATCTGGAGCTGTGTTCCCCTGCAGCTTATATATTTTCATATACTGGTGTAATTTGAAGTTACAGTGTAATCATAATTCAGTTCCTGTTTTTGGTAAAAGCATGTGCCTCTAATTTGCAATCAATTTCTGCACTTGACACATGGAAATAATGAATGTCCTCATCTACAGCTGGAGAGAAAGGGAGAAAGGAGTGTGCAGCACTTCACAAGCTGGACTCTTTGGGCATTTCACTCCCCTAGACTCTGGAGCCTGGGCATCCAAATCGTGCTAATACTGTGCTATAAACATTGCATGACTAATGATTCTCTATTTAAAACTTTCCCTCTTCTCTATTTAAAACATTCCCTCATCGCCTTTGAACATAAAACTTGAATAACTGGGTAACGTAAGTGAGAATTTGATGGCACCACCTCATGATGTGGGGTTTGCCACAGTGTAAAGTACATCAGGTTTATCTCACTGGGTTTTTTTTAATGAAATTTTGTGCAGTTTCCAAAAGCTGATATTGGTGGACATATTCATCTCTACACATGTGTCAGAGCTACAACTATTTTTCTCTGATAACATTTTTGTTGCTGAAAAAAAACTTGAAAAAGAAACACTATCTGGAAACATTCATTGTCAAGAATAAATATGTAGTTTAAAATCCCTCACATTTCAAGAAGTCTCATGCCTGATTTTCAAGGCACAGCTGTAAAACTAATTTCCCAGCATGCAGAGATTTTGGTGAAGGTTTTCTATGCTAACCCACCAAATACAGGAAGACTACATGATGCTGCATCATAAAGAAGTCATCTTAGGTTAGTTTTACATCCCCTGTTTTGGATGGAATGAGACTTGCTTAAGTATCTATCATGGCTTTTTAAAATCTAATTTATTGTAGTAGTGGCTGAGATCTTTAGATATGATCAGCATCCCCTTATGCTAAGCAAAATATAAACACAGAATACAATAATGGGCTTTCCTTGAAAGACTTTTAGCCAAGTATATCAGGAGAACAAATAAATGATGGAGGAAACGGATGAACAGAACGCAATGCAGCAGCAACAATTCCACACTAGAAATCACTACCAATAGGAAAATATCTTCAATTCTGTGACAAGAGGATCTGTTTTCTCACTTGCAGTTGTGAAGGTCCAAATAGCTGCTGAAGAGAGGAAAGACAAAGATGGTACTTATCTATCATTTCACCTGTCACTAATGAAATCCCTGCTAGGTTGGAACATGGAACCTGCTTGACAGCAACACGGGATGATAACAATGAAAAAGAGAAGAGAAATGCTGCAAGGCACCGACACTGCAAACACAATTTAATAACAAAACCTGCATCTAGGTCCACTAAAATGTCACCAGCTCACTCCACCTGATATCTCTATACTTGTGGGCTTAGGATTTCCTCTAATCAATACAACAATACAACAGTAGTTACATATTGGTACACATCAAGAATTTTCTGTAGTCAAAGAACTAGTCAATAGCAAGGGTATTAAAAAGAATATTTTTGCAGCTAGTACAATGTCATGGCAATTTAGACTTCAACAAAGAAGGTTTAAGACTATAATAAATATTCAAAGAGAGTTTAGTAAGAAGAATCCTTAGGCTTTTCTGGATCATTTTTTTCCTATTGTGATGTAAATAATCTCGTAATTATCCCCCCTATGAAATATGTATATGTTAATTAAGCAAAAGCTTACAGCTCGCTATAAATACATATTTTTTTACTTCTTAATAAACAAGGTTACTAGCTGGGGCTGAATTCTATGGGAAATAATTAATAGTTATAGAAGTCACTTCCAACAAAAATCTGTTGAGAGAAAGGGAGCATAACTGCTCATAATGGTGATGTATTGTAACATTAATCAAGAAACTAGATGCTGTATAAAACCAAAAGGTCAGCTACTGAGAAAAGTAGGGGAGAAGAGTGGATATAGGAGGTTAACATTTAAGACGCTTTGACAGTGCACTACCTTTCAAGTAAAAAGTTCCTGAAAGACTTTACGAAAAGCATGATTGGTGTTCACCCAATTTAGGAAATTAGTCAGCTTTAGAATGGAACAAGATCGACATACTGTACCAGCACTAAGGAAAGGTGGGTCCCTTTTGTTAATCTTCTGCTTGCAGGGAGGACTTTATTAGTAATGAGCACATAATTTTCATTTACATGCAAGTAAAGAATGTATACTGGTTTTTGTTCATAAATACTTCCATTACGTGAGAAGTTGGGTCTTATTCCTTCAAAGAACAAGAAATGCTGCTAATAGGAAAGGCAGCATTAACAACATCGGACAAGAAGTGTGAATCAAGGAGAAGTTGGGGTGTAATTATGTACTCACAATTACTGATTTGCAGCCACTGCTGACTAGCTGTTTATGGGATAGGAGGAATGCAGCAGGAAAACCCCGTTCCTTCCATCTTTCTCTTTCACATGGCTTACAAAGATTTCTTACTATATTTGAACACAACACTGGGAAGTTGCAGCATCTTCAACACTGGTGATTATAGGCAATAGTTCAACAGAAAATAAAAATAAAATCCTTTTTATGTCAGCTAATTCTGTGTTTCTCGGTCAAAACATCTTGAAATTTACAGACCTCATTTTGAAGAGTAAACCCTGCAAAAAAACAATTTCATCATGCCTTCATGCATTGTCTCTCCTGTTCTGTTCTACCTTAGACTTTCCACCCTCTGCATGCCTACTCTGACTGCTCCTCTCAGCTTCTGTCTCTGAATCTGTATTCAGTTTTGTGCTTCCACACTCTTTATATCACTATCTTATATTTCCTTGGCCTAATCTTCTATCTGCTACCTCATGTCCCTTCACAACAAACCCATTTTCACTGCTGAGACACTTGCTTCCATCTTCTTGGCATACCTATTCCAGGCAGTTTCTACCTCGTGCATTCCGTGTCAGTCGTGACTTTTGAAGGTGACAGTAATACTCCAAATCAAAACGTAGGAGGTGCTTCAGCAATGCCAGCCAGGGAGGCAATCTTCCCTTGACTATGCAAGATCCGTGAAAAGCCCTCCCTGTTCTTCAATATTAACTTGCAGTCCCACAAAATGCTTGAAATGTATCATTAGCAGTTTTTTTCTTCTTATTTATTTCCCAGTGTTTCTCTATTTATTTACTTATTTACTGGCACCAAGTAATTCCACCTAACCTTCAGGGATTTTTGTTTGCTATCATTTCAGACAGGGGGAAAGAGAGAGAAGTTTAAAAATGCATATGTTGTCCTTACTGTGCTGTAACAAGATTGGCATGGTACCAGTGATGTTTGAATTTCTCTCTTAGGAAGACTAAGATAGTTCAACCAGCTGCACTGAAATTGCATTGAAAATGGATACTTTGCAAATTCTCCCCATAAATGAAAGTTTAAATTACAAAAAGCCGTCTGACTGGTTATCTCTTAGTAAAGTGTTTTACAATTTGCATATAAACTTCATTTCTTTTTCTAATTACACAGAGTAAAATGCATTCATTTTGCTTTTGATTACAAGCTGGTCTTGCCAAACACCTGTGACTGCCACAAATTCTAATTTGTTATTTATTTACTTCAAAGCAATCTTATTATCTAAATGATTCAAAGCATCAAAGACCTTAATTATTGATAGTCAATTCGATAGGGTTATACTTTCCACGTCCTTGGGCTGAAGACACTTGTCTGCATTCTTCTGCTCAAGTACACACTTGGCTGAGCAAGAGGACATATGAGTCTGATATTAAGTGTATTGGAAACCACATCCTTACTTAATTGCAAGTAGATTTAGACAATACCAAAGAGCCAAGACTGACAGCTACAATCTGCTGGCTAATGGAACTAAAAAAAAAATCAAAATTACCCTCCTTTCTACTTTGAAAAAATACTGCATGTGTAGCACATGTATTCTGTAAGTCTCATCCTAGTCTCCAAAACACTAATGCTGCACAAGTACTTTTCATTTATTCCAGGCAGTAATGCTCCAAATTTACATTACTGCAAGAAATGTGCACATGATGTGTCCTGTGGCCATGATGAAACTTTTATGTATTCTGACAACTTAACTAGAACATTTAAGTGGGTTACAAATGCTCCTATATATGTCGGAAGTGAAAAGATGAAGAAGGTCCTCAATACAAGCAAGACATATTTACCAAATATGCACCGTTTAGGGTGCCGATGTGCGTATTCCTAGCGTATACATGTGCATGACTATCACAACGTAAACTTCCAGGCACTAAGAACATGCAAAAATCTGCCTTTGTCTGCAAACCATATCTTTTACAGTGTCTTGAACCATCAAAGCTATCACACTCTCATAATGCCTTGAAGGTGTGGTATGTTAGACTCATGTCTAGGAGTTGAGGACACTCATAGCTTCATTCAGGTCTTTTTTAATCACACCATTCTCCATTACAACTTTCTGCCCTTAAGATCTTCAGCTAGAAGAAGGGTCATATTCAGTCTGAGACTTTCATAAAACTGATCAGGGACCCTACAGAGCACACAGATGTCTGCCTAACTTTCTTATCTGCATTTTTGTTCTTTTACTCTTGGACAACTATTTCAATTACAGATTTCCTAGGCATAGCACAGTTCTCTGGTGTCACTGTTCTTCTAAATATATTCATAGGTTGTCTTATGATCTGACTGCAAGTATTCCTTTTTCCCACCTCATTCCTTTTAGACTGGGCTGGCATCCACTGTTTGACTGGTAAAACAAAGGCTGTCCAGTCTGAATGTTCGTAGTAATATACATTCCACTTAGGTACCTTCGGTTTGGTGTTGCATGATGTAATGAGGATCAGCAGAGAATCCTGCTCCATAGGAATCAAGGAGTAAATAAAGGAGGAAATGCACTGCACAATATCCTATACAAGACAAATACATGGGTGTCGTACATAGAAACTCCATACAGATACACACATACACGGTACATGAACCCCTGCAATAGGTTATATTTTTGGGTGTATAAACCAGATCAGTTCCAGTGGCTGAGGAGTGAAGCAAATCTGTGAATGGATTATGTGTGCCCCAGACATAATATGATGTGTCTTCAGAATCTGTTCTTTCGTATGTGCAAAGTTGATGTTTTAAAAGACCTTTTACATATTCCTTAAACGATTTGTTAATCCCTTAATTCAAGGCTCACCTTCTTCTCTAATATGAGATGCTAGTGGAAACACTTTCACATCTAGACTTACATGTTTTTTGTTTTCTTTTTTTCACATCACTGCCTACTGCAAAAGAACCATCAAACCATCTGTTCTGCTCTTGGCAATTTAAAGGGAACTGATTTTCAAGAATTCCACTGCAGTAAATAAATATGCAATATCTTAAATTACATATCTTAATACTGACTGCATATTTACAATTACTATGTTTTTATTTTCTTTTTTAAAAACCCAAACCCAAAACATTTGATATTGCAACACCAGGACTATGATCTACATACCAACATTTTGCACAACTGGGAAAATACTGAACAATAATAAACTTCCTGGAGACACAAAAAAATTAAAAGTATATGATCTGCAGATGCTCTCAACAATAGAAAGAGACTAAAAATTACTCAGAAACTGTAATACATTTCACTGTTCCACTAACTCTTGACCTCCTAAGCAGCACCATCACTGGATGGTGGTATTTTAACCTTATTGATGTCTTGTAACACTAAAGAGAGTATGACGACCATAATCATGTGATAAGCCCACAGAGATCCTCTCATTACATCATGATTTCTGAAGTCTGGATATCTCATTAACAGTGGAACACAGCACCACACAAATTGTAAGGTCAAGGTGCAAATTATGGAGCAAAGTTGTGCCTGTTGTTTTTAGAGCTTAATCAGGAGCAATACCTGAAACACTGGATAGAATACGTGAATCTTCAAGTTAAGTAAGATTGATCAGAGGCAAACATCAACCAGGATAATTAACATATTCCTTTAAGATCCTAAATTGAAATTTTCATTCAGCCAACAAAACATGATATTGCAATTCCGTTATGAATAAAAATAAGGTTTTCAAGATTATATATATATATATAATCTGCTAAGAAGCAATGTCTTCAGCATTTTGAAACATACAGGTCTGAAAGCTTGAGCTGAGGAAAGGGAAAATGTTAGTCAGGTTTCCCTGCTGAAGTTAACATTCACAAGCAAACAGCATGGATAATGAAAAGCATATTAGGCTCTTAAATGATTTTCATCTTAACAACCTAATGTGTTATTGTTAACCGAAGGAAATAAAATTATTTAACTCCACTGCTTTCCACTTCTTTAAATCACTAGTTAATTGGATTTTCTAGGTAATTGGCAAAAGGATAGTTCCAGTCTCTCTCTTTCTCTCTCTCATTACCCCATCTATGGCTTTTCAAATACTGCAGCAGTACTGCTTTGACTGAAAGTAAACATCTGATGCAAAGCTCCCTGAAGTCAGTATAAAGATTTCCACTAATTGTGGTGGGATTTGGATCAAGCCCTAAGTAAGCTGCATAAAATCTCTACCTTCATAAAGGAGCACTGCAAGCAAGAGAAATAGTTGGATGGCCAGTGGTTAGGATTCCCATCCAATCTGCAAATAGTTTTCTTAATTGACCTCTACAGTCTTTGCTGTTTGCTTTTTTATTAGTAGTATTATTTTACTTTGTGACCCTCTGTTTTTAAGTCTTTGTGTATTACCAGTGTTACAGGACTTTCATTTTATGGTAGCACCCAGCAACCCCAAGATGAATTGTACTACATGAACACAAACTCCTCTCCACCACCTTTCCTCCGTTGGAAAATTTACCATGAAATTGAGCCTATTTCCTTCTTCTGAACCGTCTTATATCATCAGTGACTTTCCACTCTGATCAGCATGATCCAAATCCACCTTACAATACCTCTCTGAAGAGTGACATGGATTGACTATGAAAATATACAAAGTAGTAGAATGGCATTTGGACACCCTGCACTAACTCAGAACGTGCTGCCCAAAATTCTGTACTTCATTCACTTCAGAGGAGCACCTCACAGTGGAAAACAGATTGACTGGGTTTTCTATGCTAGTTCAGCTCTGACAGAGAAGAGTTTGGTTGGGAGAGTCCCTAGTGAAGTGGTACCCTTTTTCCCTGTGCGATTTAGCCCGTCTCATTGTAGCATTCTACTTTTTTTTTTAAAAAAAAAAAAAGAGAAAGGCTATTTTTTAATGATCATATATCAGTAGACGCTGGACCACAGAAAGGATGCTACACAGACTATCTGAGCACAAGTCGTTCTCAGCGCCACTGTATCAGGTTTCCTCCAGAGGCAGCTGTCAGAGTGCATCCTAGTCTACATTCGCCCACTTACTTGTGAAATCACTTTAAGATACAGCAGGATTCACAGTAAAACTCTCAGGAGACAGGCCTCCAAGCAGAATAATCAGTGTAGTGGTTGAAATTGCATCACTTTTCTGTCCCAACAGGGAATAAGAGAGAGCAAAAGAATTCACTGCCAGCACATTAACGGAGTGAAGAGGTAAGGAGGCCTGCCTTTAGCCTGCAGTAACAGCCCGCAGCTTCCCCAATTGATCTCTTAAAGTGCATGAGTGGTAAAATCATTCTGGAAGGACTCGGAATGGCAGAGAAATAGATTACACTATGTTTATGTTTGCAGTGGCTTGCAGATGATCTGCCACAGGTCCACCCACAGTCATTCCACGATCAATGAAAGACTATTTATGCTCAGAACTATTACTTGTTAGTGGTGAGCTCTTGTTGTGTGCCTCAGAACACACATAACATGAACACAGTGTGGCACTCTATTAAGTACACATGTCAATCAAAGGACCTCAGCATCAGTGGAGACCTCTTTGTCAGCGACATTGCTCCCTGCCCTAGGTAGAGTCCTTTCATTAAAGCTGCTTACTATATGTTTGCTCATTCTGTATATCTTTTGGACTGGCTTTGTAGTCGGAAACAAAGGCAGGAAGGAAACCTACAAGTTTCATTGTCCCATATATGCCTTAAAGGCTTCACATTTTTCAGGTTCTTTTTGTCCCCAGAATGTTTCATCAAATACTTGGAAACAATGGGGGCTGACAGCCCTCCAGCTTAGAGTGAGCTCAAGTTCCTTTCCTCATCCCTTCACTTCCTACCTCCAGCCTTTGTTGGTGGGCTCAGCAGGGAGGCCAGAGGGGCTGAGCCATCACCAGCTGGGTACCATGAGGACAAAAGTGCTCGCCAGTCACCTCTGCTACGTCTCTTCATTAGCTTCTCTGAAGATTTCAGCCTTTACAAACATACGATACTTTTCAGTCCAATTATTTTCAGGAAAACTTCTAAGGAAATATTCTACTTTTGCTCTTCACAGTTTCAGCTTGGAAATGGCAGAGGATTCACATCAGTGCTTTGCCGCATTAAAAACAGCCATGAAACTCTCCTCAGGATATGAAGTATCACGCGGGCAGCTGGGCACATAGCAATGTCAAGATGTACTCACACAACATGATGCAGTTCAAACTCAGAAATGAGGTTTTAATTTGCTGCAAAATTTAACACTATTAAACAGGAATTAAGACTGAGGCAATTAAAGTGCATTCAGAAAAGCTTGTAAAGCTCCTGCTTATGAGGTGGGAAGGGGTGAATTAACTTTAGGCAAACACCAGGGAGCTTTGAGACAATAAAAGAAAATAGCGGCACAGGAGAGAATATAAGAGATGCAGAATCTCTTCCTGTATAGGTAAACCCTCTTGGCTACACAAGCCTCAAAGAAACATTTTGGAAATCATTCTACACAAATACAGCAATACTGAAATTCTGCTAGCCCGTAAGTCAGACGCAAAGGAGTAATTTTTTGACATTTCTGCAAAAGCTGCAGCTTCAGATGTTTTACTCCTTCACTTAAAAGATCATCTACGAGAACAGCCAGTGAAATAACTTTTGAGGGTTTGGATTTTTGTCTGAAGGGCTACTTTAAGAACCTACCGGTACATGTCTTTATTCATCTATTAGTATTCTTGTGAGAAATTATTGAAACATTTTTTGTTTAACTGCCATTACTTTAAACCTCCTGTGTCCTGCAGACAGTAGCTCCTTAATACCTGTCTTAACATCTGGCTTTCCTTCCCTACCTTTCTTCCCACTTTTGGCTTTGTACTCTCTGTTAGCTGCCACTCCTTGCCACCGTCTTTATTGTTTTCCACAAACCTTAGATTTTTCTTCTCCTTCTTTCTTTTAATCATGTTCTTACACTCTTTTCACTGATCTTGACGTTCTAAATTTCCTAATCTTTTAAATCTAGGCGATGATTCCCTACAAAAACAATGGAAGGCTTGCATCTTTGGCATGCTACTTCTTTACCACAAATAAATGAATTTCACTTTTAGCTATGGGAATACGATTCCATTGTTGGTTATGGCAATGATTTTAAATGTTCTTGAAGATACTCAGATCTACTCTCTTCTGTGGCAAACGAACAGCTTTCATATGCTACCCTGTCAGTAAGCAATCCTCATGCAACATTATTTGTACATCTGTGTGGCACAGAGATCCAGAGGAATACTACTGGCAAATTATTAGGCCTCTAAAAGGCTAGAGAAGCCATCTTAGGTTGGTTTTAATAGTCAGAGGAGAGAGAGACCTTTAGAAGGCACTGCCAAAGATCTGAATTTACATAGAGTGATCCAGAGGAAATGCCCAAGACCACTATTAGCCTACTTAAGTTTGCAGGGATGAAATCAGGTCTTAAGTCTTTCAGTCAACTTAGTGATGTCCAAAAACTGGGCCAGACACTCCTCATTTTTGTATTCTTTCTTCTCTATCCTTTAGTCCTAAAAATATGCCTGAAGTATATCTATATCTGTTTTATCTTAAGGGGCGTTACTGACTTCTGTGTTAACGTCTAAATACTCAGCACTGTGCTTTGTGCAAGATAACTTGCATAGCTAATCTAGTTCTTCCATAGCTGTATATTCTGCTGGATATAAATACATCACAGAAAGTGGCACAGGAGAATCCAAGGAAGAAAGCAGGATCTCACTGACAAATGCAAAACACTAGACCATAAAAAATTTAAAGCACTCTTCAGAAGGAAAGAGCTCTTACTGAGGGTCACTGAAATGAGGATGGGTACGGAGGGAAAGACATCAAGGCATACAGGCTCCGCATTATTGAAGGGACAGAGTTTCAGTAAAGGAACAAATACTAGAGAACTGGGAGACAGTACCACGTCTCCACTGAAAAAGAAAGGCAGGCAGATGAAGTTTACTTTGTGGCAAGGGCATTTCAGGGCCAGGAGACCATTTTCCTCTCCTAGGTGTTCAGCTGCCTGAGCCCAAGGTTAGCTCTCTGCTCTGGGGCAGCTGGCTAAATTTGGTTCAGACTGTGGTGAAGAAGGAACTGTTTAAGAGCTATAAGAAGCCTCTGCAGGCTTATAGTAATGTTTTGCTCAGAAGTTGCCTTTAAGTTGAGACTCCTGCCCTCAGTCCCTGTCTGTTTGTATTCTAAACCAGTATCCTTACCAGCCTCCAGGCTTTGCTTCTGTCTGTTGCAGAAATCACATGGCTCCATTTATTTGATGGGGGAAATTGCAGTTAATCAATTAGTCTAATTCTACCAATGCTGTAGCACAAATTGAACCCTTTGTTTTTCATTGTACATATGGTGAGAGTGCAGGTTAAAGGAGATGGAAAGTCTTTGCATTAATGAAAATGGAATACACTTCAGCCTGGCCTCCTCTCTAACAGCTTTTCTATTTCTTTTGAATCAATTCCTGTTTTCTCTTTGCAAAATAAGCTAAAATTCTGCAGCAAAACCTGCAATATAATAAATTTCCTTTATGGAATGCTGGTCTTTCTCTGGCTGAAAAGGTTTTCAGGCTAATAGATGGAGAATGCATTTCTCAAGCTAACATGATAGTGGCAAGTAGGTGCAGTGATAGCAGAATTCACTTAAAGGGACACTAAAAAGACCACGCTTCCTTTTAATTTGTGCACCCTGCAGTGTTTGCTTGGAAATCACCCAAAAAATTGACTTTTCACTAAGATTTCACAAATGAAAAATACCTGCATAATTTTTTATTGTTACTATTCATAATTAAAATACGTTTCGAATAGTGCTGTGCCCAGTGTCATGGAAAACAGATCGGTCAACTGATGTAGAGCAGCTCGCCATTTGCAGCCTTTCCCTCTGGGTAGCACTAGAGGCAGGAAAACCTGTCCAAGTCCCAACTCAAAGATAAAACTGTGATGTCCCTCAGTAACTCCGATAGTAACACCAGCAGAAGCATTCCATAAACAGATACTGAAGATACAGCATGAAGTAAAGGAAGAAGTGTCCTTCTTCCTTCAATTAAAAAAAAAAAGAAAAAGAAAAAAAAAAGGTGTTCTTAAAGCAATACACACTGATTGTTAATGTCCTGTGACTGTCATGTCTTACAATGACAGTGTTTCTGTGGAAACATGGATTAAGCCTGTGGAGAACATAATTACCTCGGTCTGAGCCCAGGGAACTTTGTTCAGAATCTATAGACCCTGTATGATCTTCATGATTTAAATCCCTTGCTGTCACTTTCAAGTCACAGAGGGCTTGTTCGGATAGTTCCCTGGATCCCTCTAAATGAAGTTTCCTGGATGAGAAGAGCAGATACAAGGGTAGCAAAAAGAGGATTATTGTGCTCTGGTTTCACAGGACATGTCTTTCTATGACAACCAAACATTTCAAAATATCAAAAATATTTTCCTCTCAGAGTAGGATGAACACTAGCAATTGCAAAAATGTTCAAGACTGAAAAGACATTTTCAAATGCTTTGGGGCTGCAGAAGAACGCTTATTCCAGCAATCACAAAAGGCATCATTTTAATTGCAACAGTTTTAAAAGATGCAAAGTTTTCTTCATTTTCTTAACAAAAGTAATTTAAAACCGGAAAATCGTGTTGTTTTTTTTTTATAAAAAAAATCTAAACATGATACTGATACTCATTTCAAAACCCTTTCCAAAACAACCGCTGGGTTAAGATAAGTGCTGATACCAGCCTTTTGCCCCAAGACTTGCTTCAGTAAATCAACAGATTTAGTGAAAAACAAGTTATTGCAAAAATCTGCCCAGCTATATTTGCTGTTACTGCATTCTGAAATAGGCTCAACTGCCATATAATTTGCTTTTAACCTTCCACTCTTAACCTATTTGAACTTGCCTTCATTTTCAAAATCCTAAACATTGACCTTCCTATAGGGATAGTTTCCTTTTCTGCTTTCTCCCAGATACCTCCAGCACCTTTTCTAGCATCCCAACTTTATACTGAAAAAAAATCAATAAATGCAAGTATGCGCAGATGTAAATTCTCCAGCACTTCCTAAAAGGAAACTTTCTTCCTCTTTCTTTCTCATTATATAGCAAGTATAAAAATTCAAAGCTCCAGTTGCTCTTTCCCCTGAGGATTTTCATCCTATATCATTTAACTTTTCCTGACATCTTTCTTCCCTCCCTTTTATATTACAAATTTCCCCTAAGCAATGAGAACCTGTATTTGCATCTTTGACAGCAAAGGGGAGACTGACGGATGGAAGCAATGCTCTTTGAATAATGCAAGATGTTGTGACACTGACAGTAATAAGGAGTCCTAAATAATAGGTCCTTCTTGATACAATTTAAAAATCTGCAGCCTATTGTCTCAGCCACTAGCAAACCAGCTCATAACTAGTGCCTCAATAGTAAAGCTGAGTTCCATCCATCTCAGTGACAGCTGACAACAGGAGACTAATCTGTCTTAAAAATATTTCCCAGTCGCTTTTTTCTGTAATTAAATCAACACAGTGTTCAACCACACACAAGTGCAGGAAAAGGGCTCTCTGTTTTATAACATTTCAGAGTGAGGAACATGCTTAAGTTTTACTCATCACTGCCCTGGGGGAAGTCGTTGCCAATTAGGGTTGTCTACATCACCTAATCCCAGTCAAGACCCTGGGTTTTTTTGTATTTTCATTATTTTTTTCCAGTGTTGGCTGCAGATATTAACAAACAGGAAAGAGATGGTGACAGAATGGTAAAGCTTAGAAGCTTAAATCACCCACAGGCATAAAAGTATCTGAATCCTGTAGCACTGATACCACTGGCTGTGAATCTCATCCTCGGACTTTTATCTCAGAGTCTTTACTCAGTGTCTATCACTTATTTGGTACATTATTTGTCACATTAAAAAAAGTCTGAAGGGACTTGGAAGATGTTCAACAGGTGAAAAATTATTTAGTCTCAGTTGTACTTTTAATTATGCTTATAAATTGATACAACTTAGACCATTAGAGAGGTTTTATTAACTTGTATAGATTTTGAACTACAGGTTCAGTGACACAATTTGGTAATTAGTGTAGTCTTTCATTAATGGCTTTCTGGAAAATTCTGTCAGAATTAGAAAGAAAGAGGTAAAGATACAAAAACAACAAACTGTTTGAGAATATGGTTAACTTTGTATAGAGACTTTGGCCCTATTACAGGCAATGAGACTTACATATAGGCTAATAGTTACCTGTGCTCAGGTTCAGAGTTCTATGGAAGATTTTGTGTGTAATAAAAGTTTAAAACACAAAACCACCTACAGTGATCTAACAAGAAAAAAGGCAATCTAATCAGGAATGAAATTCTGCCACCTACCCAACGTACTTTGCAGAATTACAGCCGGGGAGAATACACCATATACTTTTACATATCTTTGGCTCAGTGTGGTCCTGGAATATCTGAGCCAGCACGCCCAGAATGCCTACAGATCAGACTTAAGCACATTATAGGCACCCGTACTAAGCGGTACAAGTTACCGTGCAGCCATAGCAAAATGAAATTCAGCATGAGATTTGCTAAACCCTATACTCACTAAGCTACAGAGCATCTGATTAAAGCCTGCTTCCACGTCACTCTATAACATTGCCATTGACAGTGCAGATTGAAAGTTATAGCTGCATTTCTAATCCTGTCTTTGGCTGGTGTTGCCGAGAAAAACTGCACGCCACCTGCACTGAACAGATCCTTTCTGAGCCACAGCCATGGCTTCTATGGCCATACCTTTTCACATCAGTCTTATTAGCTGATGCACAAAGACTGACACGGCAGTGAAGACGTCATCTTAATATTATCTTCCATTGAAAAGAAACAATATTACCAATTGCAAATTTCTGTACTGTGGCTTCACGAACTTTCTCCATTGCAACCATTTCCCTGATGCATTGCAAATTGTGGTAGGTAGAGATATGCAAAATAAATATAGCCAGCTGGCTAAAGCAGTTTTGCATTTTCAAAGGAATATGAAAAATATTCAAGTTTCCTTTTATTTCTAAGAAATTAGTGTGAATTAAAATACCAAGGGTATATTTTTTCCTCCTATAGGAAACCAAACACCTACTTGGGATGTTAAAGTGGTATCTTTTCTTGAGTTTATGACAGAAGTGGAGATACAAGACTTATTTCAACTCTTAAGAGTTTGCCAAAATTGCCCGAAACTGTACCACA
Source organism: Falco punctatus (assembly GCF_963210335.1). Lineage (NCBI taxonomy): Eukaryota > Metazoa > Chordata > Aves > Falconiformes > Falconidae > Falco > Falco punctatus. The sequence goes on from NC_137587.1 coordinate 5,687,566, forward strand.
TTCACTTTAAAACAATGACTCTGTGTATACATACTACACAATCTTGTGAATACAAGTGGGGAAAAACCTTAGAATAATAGGATTGAAGAAGGCAAATAGAGGCAAAATAAAACTTCATACAATTGCACTCCTGGGGAATATCTGCCTATGGTGCAGGAGTTTGCATGCCTTCATCTGAAATTGTAGAGAAGAAAGGTTCAGAAATAACCTTACAGCTGTCTTCTACTGTCTCTGCAGTGCTCGTTGGCAAAGATATGGTTCAATATAAAGTCATTCTCTTAGGAGAGGTCTGGACTTCTGACTTCTATTAATCATCTGTGTTGCGCCTAGAGATACCTACTTAGGCAAATTCTCCATGGGTTTTAAAAGATTCTTCAACATGGAGATCAAAGCAACTCTTCCTACTGATTGAAAGCCTCATTCCAAGGTCAAGGGAGAGCTGGCGACACATCTCTGTCTAACATGAGAGCAGATCACCATCTTCTTCTTGCCCTTGCCTTTCAGAAGCACTGGAGATAAGTGACACTGTATGCCTAAGGTCATTCCAGCTTTCCTGTATTTATATGATATCTCAGTAAATTCTGCTATTCAAGTCTAATGGACTTACGAAACTGCCTTAGGAAACAAGGTAAAGTAAAAGCCTAAGTTTCCCCTTATACTACACATAAATGTTACAGCAGGGCTGATGAAAAAGGATCTGCACTGTCTTCTATTTATTCAGGTTTTTCCATAAACATCTGGCAGGCAGTGTCTTACTCCATCTGCCTGTCAAAGGGCAGCAACATCAGTATTGAAAATAATAAGAAATAACAGAAAAACAAATCTAAAAAATCTATAAAAATCCCAACTCTGACAGGATAAAAAAAAATATATCAAAGTGATAAGACCTTGCCATTTAAGAAAAATAGAAAAATTTGTTTTCCATTAAAAAACAGAGAAAAGACCTGTTTGCACATCTGTCTCTGATTTTCCAATGTTTATTTATTTCTAATACTCATATCACACTCAAAGTGACCCTGACAGATGTTTGATAATGAATCTGCTTTGAAACTCATCCAAAGAAGCAAAATCTTTTCAGGGAATCCAGTGCTATAGCTCAAAGGGAATAAATTTAGATCAGCCTGGAGCCAGTTAATACAATTACACTTGTACAGTTCTTTACTTGGAACATTTACTAAGTGTTGCAAGACAATAAATGAACAAGAATTGGCTAACCATAACTTTAAATCCATCTCCTGCCTGCCTGTGAGGTACAGTGTAACATGATTTGCACCCTCTGAGGAGAGTGGGGATTTGTGAGCAAAGATTTGTAACTTTAAAGGGATACTTGTTTGAACTAAAATTTCAATTTCAAATTGCAACAGCTGCCTATGACTGAACATTCTAATTCGTCCACTGAGACGGTTCTCTTTCTTTTCTATATTCACTTGATGAAATATCTCCCGGTCTTCTGTAAGGTTTATTCACCACCACCCCACCAGATATGAGGTCACACAGTGGATCCACTTGGAGGTTTGCCCACTTCCAAGCACTGAAGGAAATGTTACAGGGGTTTGGGAGGCATCATATCTTCACCCCTTTGAGGCAACATGCTATCATCCTATTATGGAACTGCCTGAACAAGACCCAAACAAGGAAACAACAACAACAAAAAAAAACCCTTTAACATTCATGAGCAGAAGACATGATTTTTTGTATTTATGGAACTTCTTTTTTATGTTAGAAGTCACATTCACGAAGCAGAAAATTCCTGGTCTGCTTTTGTCCCAGAGGAGAGAGAGGGAGAACTACATTTTACCTTTCTTAACATTAACGGTTTTGTAATTCACAATTCTAACTAGGCTTCAATCCCATCTGATAGGGACTTAACCAAAAGCAATGAGAAGCACTTCTCCCCACAGTCACGTTCATGTTACTGCAATGTCCAGACAGCCTTTGCATGCAAACTTCCCCACCTTACTAACAAGCACGACACAATCCTCCTTGTCTGGTATGGCAGCCAAAACCCATTTCTTGTCACTCCATATCAAAGAAAAAGCAATATGGAATTAAATGTGGCTGCTGAGCTGGCTGGACTCTATGAGAGCGGAGACAGTCTTCCTTTGAGATCTTCAATGGAAAAGACAGGAGGAATTTAATCAGCTTTTCAACATATACTTCTGAAGTAACAGGACAGCATTTTGAATAGGATAATTTTATTTATAAAGACAGTGCAGTTTGCTGTGTTTGTTTAGAGTAAAACATTTTAGCTCAGCTCCAATAATGAGATTCCTCAGGGATCGCGCAAGAAGCATATACAATACACAGCAGAGCAGGCGCAATGGAACTGGAGTACAGATCTTTGGATGAGTTACCAGTTCTGCTTTGATAGCTGATAAGAGCCTAGCGGCATGTTGTATGTTTTTCTGACTACATGTGTTTGGAACTTGAAAGCCTGAGATTAGCAAGAAGGTAGGGCAATAGTTAGATACAGAAGAACAGTGTTTGTAGCGCAATTTGGAATTCAGGAAATATATTTATAACCGATTATACATTCTCCTAAAGAAACATCCTTCTCGCACTATTTTACTATCCATATTTTAACCTCTCAGCAATTTTCTGATGCCCTAGAACTCAAGGAGATTGTCAGAGCAATAATGGCAGCCTGGGAAGAAGCTTACTTTTTTTCACAAAACTGTTTTGAGGGTAGGCTAAAGGCCATCAATGTGCCTTTTGATGAAGGTCAGAGTAGACAGCTCCCTTCTGGTAGAGAATAAAATTCTTAGGAAGAATAGAAAGGAGATTCTCAGTGGGGAAGGTCTGACAGTGGGAGGATCCATTGGTTACATGGTTTGGAATTATTTTAAATAGTTTGTGTTAACTGGTACCTGACCAGCCAAAATGACTGCATGACAGGCTGGTTTTATCCATCTCTCAGGATTATTGATAAGGAGGTGATAACAAAGCCATATACCACAGGAAAAATAAACAACACATATTTTGTCTAAAATATGTAGCACTAGGAGAGGAGGAAGGGTGTTACATTATACACCAGACATCATGCCTGAAGGAGCCAGGTTTATAAAAATTTTAATGCCTTCATTTCATAATTTGTTTTGATTCAAGCTCTGAATCTGTATACTGCATGAAAAGGCACAGGACACCACGTAAATTCTTAAAATAACAGAAAAACAAGTTTCAGACAAGCCATCTACCCCCTTTTGACAAGAGATGTGTGATTAATAAAATATTTAATTAGTGGCTGAAAAAAAAAAAAAAGAAAAAAACTGTTAAACTGAAAGAGTATTACTGAAAAATTTTGGTTAAAGAGAAAGTCAAAAGGTTTTCATTACATATTCAGTTAAGAATTTTGTTTATCCTTAAAACGGAAAAATAAATTACACTTGAATTCCAGGATTAAAAGAATGAAAATACATGAAAGAGAATTTCAAATAAATAAATAAAAATTCTTTTTCAAAGCATTTAGACATACTGAAACTGTCACCGTTTCTTCTTTCTGGTATGATACACTCAATAAAACCTACAGAAGTTCATAATGCTTCATATATTCTAGAATCTGTTCTTTTAGGGGAAAAAGATAACCTTCTTATTCTAATTTGTATTATGTGGCTTAAGAAAAAATGTAGACAGAGCTTAAATAAAGGGGGAAAAAAAAAAGAAGGAAAATAAAGACTACTAGATCAGCTTGTACTTCACTTTTAGGTTCCCTTTTCTTTGTTGGTGTCATGGACACTGGGGTTGAGTGCAGCCTTACCAGTTTGCCGACAACACCAGGCTGGGTGGTGTCGTCGACACGCTGGAGGGAAGGGATGCCATCCAGAGGGACCTGGACAGGCGTGAGAGGTGGGCCCATGTGAACCTCATGGAGTTCAACAAGGCCAAGCACAAGGTCCTGCACAGGGTCGGGGCAATCCCAAGCACAAATACAGGCTGGTTAGGGAATGGATTGAGAGCAGCCCAGAGGAGAAGGACTTGGGGGTGTTGGTTGATGAGAAGCTCAATGTGACCCGGCAATGTGCACTTGCAGCCCAGAAAGCCAGCCAGATCCTGGGCTGCATCAAAAGTAGGGTGGCCAGTAGGCTGAGGGAGCTGATTCTCCCTCTCTGCTCTGCTCCGCTCTCGTGAGACCCCCGCTGCAGTGCTGTCTCCAGCTCTGGGGCCCCCAACATAAGAAGGACATGGACCTGTTGGAGTGGGTCCAGAGGAGGCCACAAAGATGCTCAGAGGGCTGAAGAATCTCTCCTATGCAGACAGGTTGGGAGAGTTGGGGTGGTTCAGCCTGGGGAAGAGAAGTTTCCAGGGAGACTTTATAGCGGCCTTTCAATACTTAATGGGGGGATTATAAGAAAGATGGGGACAGACTTTTTAGTAGGACCTGAAGTGATAGGACAAGGGGCAATGGTTTTAAACTGAAAGAGGGCAGATTCAGATTATCTATTAGGAAGAAATTCTTTACTGTAAGGGTGAGGCACTGGCACAGTTGCCCAGAGCAGCTGTGGGTGCCCCATCCCTGGCAGTGTCCCAGGCCAGGCTGGACGGGGCTGGGGGCAACCTGGGCTGGTGGGAGGGGTCCCAGCCCATAGCAGGGGGTGGAACTAGACGATCTTTAATGTTTCCTTCCAACCAAAACTATTTTATGGTTCTATGAATCTATGATTCTTTCTCCACCTCTTCCTCAGCCTTCATACAGACAAATATCTTACATTGATACTGACAGGCCAGACAAATTCACTTAATTTCCAAACCAATGACAATAATAAGGCCAGTCAATTATGAATGATAATAAAGTGGTTTAGTTCAAAATGCCATAGAGATACAGTTGTTTCGTGTAATACAAATATGTAATACCAATATATAAATTCTAGATCAAAATATTTTCTTTCAGTTTTGAATCTACAAGAAAACATTGCCCTAGGTCATAGGCAGTGATTATTTTATACAATATTTTAAACAGTTTTAGATAAAACCATAGTTCAGAACGATATGCATCAGGTTTCTTCTGTGGAAAAGGAGTTGGTTGCCACTGAAAGATTTATGGTATTTGTTGTATTTATCAAGGGCAATCAGGCTATCGACCTTAGGTTTCTTAATTTTCTAAAACTGAAGCCACACCTAAAGCTGGACTCAAGGTCAAAGTAGTCTAGCTCTTCTGTCCATCAGTATTTTGTCCTAAAATGGTGTGCAGTTTCTGAAAACATTATTACCAAGCCCTCTAAAAAATCATAATGCTTATTTATGGTGCAAACCTACTGGCATTTTCACTCAACACTGCTGCTCCCCTAGCCCCATTACTTGCTACTTTTCCTTATTACTGTTCTCTCTTCGGTGACCATTTCGCCAATAAACCAAGTCATTTTGTACTTGCAGTTCACTAGCAATCAACTCTCCCTGTCAGAACTCAGTTAAGTCATCTGGTGGAAAAGCCACATCCCTCAGCAGCTTCAGGGAAGAACCAAAGCTCTGTGAAGTCCTACATTGTTCTCACCAGAACTAAAACCAGGGCTTCAATTCATTTTTAAATCTTAGAGTTTTAAATCAAGAAGAACTCTGTGTTCTAACTAGCATACAAATATCTGGCCATTCAGCTTTTCTTCATTTCCCACTGGTTTAAATAAAGACAAATAAACGAAAGCTGTGGTTCTGACCATGCCTCACGATTCAGAACTGGTTCCACGGACAGGAGGAGCAGGGGCAGATGGGTGCTTTCTCTGGCTCACAGGGGAACATCCAAGATGGGACTGAGCACCCAACTGTGCCCAGGCACAGGCCTGACAGCATCAGCATCCCCACTGACACTCGGAGGAACAGTATCTATGTGGCTTTGACCACAGGCAGACACTTTTGTCTCTGCAAGATGTGTAGACATTTCTCCAGATGTATGATAACACCTGATCCTATAGTAGAGCTACATTGTTGGTTGAGTCTAGACATTGCTAGAGGCACAGAAAAAAAAGGAAACAAAACCAGATTATTTTAAAAGATATGAGTGCTGCCAGAGAATAAGGATTCCTCTCTTGGAGAATATTTTCAAAGGGAGATTCAGGAAAGTAAGTCAGCTTTGTCTGACAAAAGTCAAACTGCAGGCAGCATGTGGCAGACAGGAGTATGAGCAGGTAGGGTGGCCAGCCTGCCTTTAAGAGGTTGTATTCTATTTCTTTCACTGATTCTGTAGGTACCTTTCTGTTCCCTATTTCAAGAGACATCCATTATTACGTTCCCTGAGTAAAAGGAAAGCTGCGTCAATCAGTCAAACAAGTAATGTAACTGTTGATTAAATCTTGTTCTCAGTGTATGTTTCAGCCAAGAGAACCCTTTCTTCTATTAAAAAAAAAAAAAAATAGCAGTAGTTGGCATTTATACAACAGCTATAAAACCAAAACTTCCTAATCATTTTACAAACTTCAGATGATATGACTCAAACCAGTAACAAAATGCAAAAAGAATCAATCAGTCCTTCCCAAAGGAACTGCAACTAAGATTACACTATATATGTTTACTATCTATATGATGATTTTCTTAACATCTAAAGGAAAATTCATCCATTGTATTTATTAGGAAATAAATATCATCCGTATCAGCTATAACACCAGCATCTCTTGGTCTGCTGTGAGTACAGAAAAGAAAGGATCATCCTGATCTAAACTTGATTCTTGACTGATGGATTCTGAATTTTGTTTAGATATACCCAAGACACACATTGATTGGTTTTATGCTAGTCCATCAAGTCAAGGCTCACTCCCCAAAGGGAAGAAAGAACTTTTCAGATGGGTAGCTTAAAAAATGTTAAGTCATTCCTAAGGATAGAAACAGTTACAATGTAAATGTAACTATAGGTGGTGATTACAGCAGAAAGAGCAAAAATGTAACATTTTTACCTATAGCCATTCATATAGTTCACTTGGTTGCGACAGAAAATGAAAGTGTTTTTTTCATTATTTCCCCATAGCTAAGTTCATAGTAGATAAAAGTTTTGTGTTTTGTAAATCATGTATCAGCTTCTTTTTTGAGTCAGAAAATAATTAGCAGGGAAATAAGACTTTGCAATTGTTCTCTCTACATCTCCCTTCTGTAGGCCTCGGAAAGTGGTTTTTCTACAACTTGCACCATGATAGCAGAGAGGTTAATATTCCTCCCGTAGAAAAAGCTGCTGCGTGACTTTTACAGCTGTACGTTCTGTCTGGCCATTTAGCTCATCGGACAATATATGCAATGCAATATATGCCAGTCCATCAGCACAAATGCAAGCCAAAAATCAGGGGTTTTTTTCCCTAACACTTATCCCTATCTATTGCTTGCAGGGGGATTTTGACAGCACTGGGAAAGGGGCAAGGAAGAAACTGAGAGTGTTGTGGTGAGGGGCTGTGTAGGACATAGAACGCAAATCCTTCTGACTTTCAATTTCATTAATTTCACTGTCCATAAAACAGGTTGCACTCTGCAGCCACTAATACTTGAAAACCATGCAAATACCAACATTATCTGATTGAACTCATTGCAGCTTATGTTCAAAAAAGCACTGTGAGTTTATAGGAATAAAGCATAAAAATTATACTACTCTCAAATAGTTCGATCCATGATTATTTGCAGCAGATATTATTAATTTCCATTTTGGAATATAGTCTTCTATGTACAAATGAATCAAGTATGACAATAAAAAGGTAAATTTCCTCACTCAAAGACTGCATAATAGAGAAAAATATGATACAAAAGAGGTCATCATTTGATTTTAAAGGCTGTAAATGAAATGTTTTCCAGCACTTCTCTTCATTTGTCAAAACAGTTTCAGAGTTACAAAAATTTCATTATGTCAGCACTTAATTCATGAAAATGCTGACGCTTGGCCATGCAGGATAATTATATAGTGATCTTGTTTTGAGACTATCTTGATATGTTTGCTAGCTAACAGAAACTATTTTTACACTAATTTTGAAGATTTTTAAGTATGAAAATGATAGGGAAAGGCTAGCATTTTTAGTGACTGAATACTTGTTATATTTCTCTCACAACACATATTTTCTTTTTCTGAAACAGTCAGAATTACAAAATCTGATCTTGACACAGACTGCAAAAGCCTGTTAAATATTGAGTGTCTGCAGATTAGACATGAAATTGTGGCTAATTTAGAGTGTACACATAAAAGTTTTGCAAACAGATTAAAAAAAAAAAAGATGTAGTAAAATAGCATAATGGGAGTATTTTTAAACATTTCACTGCAATTAATTATAAATTTCCATTTGAGAGGAACTGGAGGACACATAGCAGAAAATACATGCCAGGGTTGGGACAGTGGTTTTTCCAGAAAGATTCTTCACGTAGAGTGTGGTTTTATAATTCCATTTGAGAAAGTTGTTCGCTACATGAACAGTAGAAGGGGAGTTACAGCACTTTGTGTCAATGATGCATGGTCTACATCTAGATTTCACTTGTGTAACCCTTTTGGGAAAATTTGGCTGTCTGTGCTGAACTTCCAAGAAAAAAAAAAAAAAAGAAAAAAAAAAAAAGCAGCTCTGATTTCAACTGCACACACTACACTATTTTGGATGCTTCCAAAACAGTAGTAATAGTAGTGGTAGTAGTACTCCTAGTAGCAACATATTCGCTGGTACTGGGTAATAGGATGCTAAACAAGGCTATTCAAAGTCACAGTAGGCAATATGTTTAATACACAACACTGAACAAGACAAGGTGATCCTAGAAGTTAGGTTGCTTAACCACTATCTCATCTAGTGTGTAAACTTATAAAATTTTAAAGCCAGCATGAGACAGTCAACCTTATATTTTCCCTGTATAAAGAGGACCCATCTGCTCTGAATCAATAGTTACTTCTACTTTATGGTTTAAAAAACCCCAAAACAACAATGAACATGGGTAAGAACTCTTGGAAAAACTGCAGCAAATCTGAGAAAAAGAAAAAAAAGAAAAAAAGAACACCCACACACAAAACATCCCACTTTTTTCTGAACTTGCAGTTTCTAGGTACAAACAACATGGACTGTCCTGGAATCACAGTCATAGAATGGTTTGGACTGGAAGGGATCTTAAAGCTCATCTAGTTCCAATCCCCTGCCATGGGCAGGTGCACTTTCCACTAGATCAAGTTGCTCCCAGCCCCGTCCAGCCTGGCCTGGGACACTGCCAGGGATGGAGCATCCACAGCTGCCCTGGGCAACCTCTGCCAGTGCCTCACAATCACAGTAAACAATTTCTTCTTAATATCTAATCTGAATCTACCGTCTTTCAGTTTAAAGCCATCACTCCTTGTACTGAATGCAGCACTGCAGCGGGGGTCTCACGAGAGCGGAGCAGAGAGGGAGAATCAGCTCCCTCAGCCTACTGGCCACCCTACTTTTGATGCAGCCCAGGATCTGGCTGGCTTTCTGGGCTGCAAGTGCACATTGCCGGGTCACATTGAGCTTCTCATCAACCAACACCCCCAAGTCCTTCTCCTCTGGGCTGCTCTCAATCCATTCCCCAACCAGCCTGTATTTGTGCTTGGGATTGCCCCGACCCTGTGCAGGACCTTGTGCTTGGCCTTGTTGAACTCCATGAGGTTCACATGGGCCCACCTCTCACGCCTGTCCAGGTCCCTCTGGATGGCATCCCTTCCCTCCAGCGTGTCGATGACACCACCCAGCCTGGTGTTGTCGGCAAACCGGTAAGGCTGCACTCAACCCCAGTGTCCATGACACCAACAAAGATGTTAAATGGAACCAGTCCCGCTACCGTCCCCTGAGGAACACTACTCATTACTGGTCTATACTTAGACATTCAGCCATTGACTGCAGTTCTTTGAGTGTGACCATCCAGCCAATTCCTTATCCACCAAGTGGTCAATCCATCACGTCCACATCTTTCCAATTTAGAGACAAGGATGTCATGTGGGACAGTGTCAAATGTTTTGCACAAGTTCAGGTAGATGACATCAATTGCTCTTCCCTTATCCACCAACGCTGTAACCCCACCACAGAAGGCCACCAAATCTGTCAGGCACAATTTGCGCTTGGTGAAGCCATGTTGGCCATCACCAATCACCTCCTTATTTTCCATGTGCCCTAGAATCGTTTCCAGAACAATAGCTCTTATGAAAGCTTCAGTAAGTGTAAGAAGGAAAGTCCTACCTTTGAAAACACAATATTAAATAGATTTTTTTCCAGAACATCATCATTCAATAATCTTTTCAATGCTGCTACATTTCAGCACAGGAAAGTTTAGTAGATAGAAAAATCCTTCAAACATGTATCTGTGGTTTTTATTTGGTTTGCAAAGCTGCTTGAGATATTTCAACAACAAAAATACTTCAATGACCTTAGAAACCACTTCTGTTTTTATTTTTTTTTACATTTGGGGTTTCTTTATGTTAAAAATTAAAATCAGTCTTCAAAATGTCTGCAGAATGCATTCCTAGCTTTTCATCAGTAGATTATTTTTTTTTAATGGTATGAAGATCTTATGGCTACTTCTCTTTCTGGGAAAAAGTTATTCTTACAGACCACTTCCAGGAAAATATGAAATCATCTGTCCCTGTCTACAAAGTCACCTAAGTGGCTCCCAGATCAGTACTCGGTCTCCCTCTAGATCATACTGTAACACGGCTTGCTGGGTCAGTGCATGTCCCAGGTAAATGTCTCTTGCATTTTACAGCATCATATGTCAATTAGTTGAGCAGCGATATACCTGTCTCAGAAACTTTTCCGGTTTATACCCATTGCTCCTAAAACTTAACAGAGATAACAACACTGCAAAACCCCCAACTGGCACCAGGACTTTGGGTTTGAAACTTAAGATTTGGCTTTATCCTTTCCTGTTTCAGGTGCAATCTGGATATTCATATTTTCCTCTCAGTGTGCTTTTTCCATGCACCACCACCCTGAATTTGACCTGCATGCCCTTCTAATCTTAAACACTCATGATGAAACTCCTTCAGAATACTTCTGGTTTAACCTGCTATGCCATTTCAGCCAGTCTGTACATGGTAGTGATTAATGGAGAAAGATTGGAAACTGCAAGTTCATCATTTGTGATTATATTTTCAGCAGTGAAAGCCCAGCGTGCCCTCCTCTGGCCTCTGTCACCTAATGTGTTAAAAGCCACTGGATGTGCCCTATTTGCAAACTGAAAACACTGCTTGCATTAATGAACACCGAGGTCTGTATGTAAAGCTGTACATTTAGTGCATTTAGGGGCATTAATGCCTTTAAAACACTGGGAGCTCTGGAGGCTGCTAGCTTCTGTCCATCTCCTACCACCCCAACAACATGCCCAGTGGTACTGCATCTGGGATATTCAGACCATGGCGATTTGATGAAGACTGTCAGAGGAAACTCAGTTATTAACAACAAGATCACGTTTCCTCTACCAGAGACATCCCAATATCATTACCAACAGCACTGCTGAGGAACTGCTTTGCACATCATCGAAGAACATTGTCAAAAAGCAGTTGGATTTATATTTAAGCCTCAAGATCCAGGAAGATGTCCTGAACAGATAAATCTTTAGAAAACCTGCCTTTTCCTTCCCAGCAGATGGGGGAAACAGTAGGAGTCGGTTCAGCAACTGAGTTACACAACAGTGAACAGACATGCGAAGTGTAAAAAGAAAAGAAAGTTTTAGAACAAACACTGTCTCTAAATGAAACACAAATTTAATTAAATAAATTAAGGAGCTGTTAGAGCCAGATATAGTCTGTGTGTGAAGGTGGAAGGCACAGTGGGCAGGGTAGGGAGAGAGAAAGAAACAAAGAGTAGAAAAAGATTCTTTGTGAAATATATAAACACCTTCACATGGTCATATGCACTGTCTGAAGTTTTTGTTTTTCTTGCTCCACTGCACTGATGAATTTTGACAGGATATTTTGTTCTGCCTCCAGGGTTTTTAGGGAAAAGGGGCTCATAGGTTATTACTGTTCCAGTGAAGAGTTTTGACTGAAATGTTTTGGCTCATTTGCTTGAGCTATGCATTAGCCAGATGGTTTGATGCATGTACCATGCCACCCTGTTTGATCCTGCTGTTGGACTTTAGCTCCTGTTCCACTGTCAAAGGGAATGATTATTATGAATGTTTTCATTAATATTCACACTGAAGAGTGATCTGACTGCCACTTCACTCATACTGCAGGTTAAGTGAAGGTGCCCTGTCAAAACAGAGAAAAGTTTTTAGGCCTTCTAATGCAAACCAGCCTGAGAGAGGGCTTCGGCAGAACATTAGATTCCAGTACTCAGGGTTTCCATCTTCTCTGACACAGATTTACTATGTTGTAGTGGCTCTGGGGGCCCGGTGCTGTCGGGGGGTCAGGGTGTGCCGTGCGTGGCGGTGCCCGGAGCTGCCCCGTGCCCCAGCAGCCCAGGCCAGCGGCTCCCAGCCGGGGCCAGCGCTGGCCACGGCCCAGCCCGGCAGCCGCGGGGGCAGCCGCGGGGGGCGGCTCTGAGGAGGGGACAAGTGCCCGTGCGCCGGCCACGGCGGGCGGAGCGAGGGGGGGCGGCTGTGCGGGCCCCGGCCCGCGGGCCCCGGGGCCGGGCGCTGTGAGGAGCCCCGGCCCTGCGCGGGAAGGGGCGGCGGGGGCGGCCCGGCGGGGACCGCCCGCAGCCCCGGCCCGGCCCTGCGCCCCGCGGGGCGGGGAAGGCGGTTTCCGAGCCGGCCGTAGCTCCCCCGGCCCCGCCGCCGCGGCAGCGGCACCAGCTGCGGCTGATTCCCCCGGTGCGGCCCGTGCTGCGGGCGGGGGTCGCTGCTGAGCGCCCCCGGCCCCTGGCTCGGCCCCCGGCCTGGCGGGACATTCCCCGCCCGGCTGAGGGGGCAGCGGCCGAGGGGGCACCCGCCGCGCCACCAGGGCAGCCCACCACATGCCAAAACCTTTTCTTTGTTATTAAATAAGGAGAATAATATCTGAGTCTTTCAGAAGGGAGGAAAAAAAATTTTCTGACAAGGTTTTGTGATAAAATACTTGCACAAAATCTTATAAAACTGTTAACTTACTAGCAACATGACTAACTTTGACACAGCACTTAAAATCCCTGCTCATGGACAGGACCTCAGTATGCGATACATCACATAAACCAAAAATTCCCTGCGAAGGGCTGTGGCCAAAGGAGAGGGGACAGGAGCAGAGGAGGCTGGAGCCCGCTGCCCACCCAGCCCTGAGGGAGGGAACCAAGCGGGGGGACACCCTGCGGCAGGGCCGGCAGCTCTCCACAGGTGCCCGGCCACCTCAGGGAAAGAGATCTGCTGGGTGCCGCCAACTTGAGAGAAAAGATGAGGCCACAAATCGAAATTTTGAGAACATAGTTTTAAACACTGTGGAAATTAGGATTATGCAAGCATCTTAAGTATCTGCTGTATTTCTTAACCGCTCATTTCCGCTATCCACTGATTAATAACATCAACCTACACTAACTCCAAATTGATGATATGTTTTTTCATATTAGCAATACTATGTTCCATTCTCAAAATGGCTTTCCAGGATGACTTATTTCTGCTAAAGAACACATTGAACAATCCAGACTATACTATGACTGGTCTCAGTGGAGTATGTTACTGGTGTATGAAGCTCCTGAGAGAGAAGACTGCCTCTGTCAGCCCACAAAACGCAGCATTTAAAAATTCCCCCGCTGTATTAAATTTGCTGAATTCCTGTGACACTGAATTCTAGGGGTTGACCACAAACCAAGGAAAAGAAGTGATGAGAAGGGAGGTCAAACTCTTAAGAAACTTTCCCACCGTGACTGAAAGGGAAAAGAATTATGATTTTGGTAAAGGATCTACAACTTGTGTAGCCTCTATTTGGCTTCTGTACAGGAATGATGTCCTTCTTGAATTTTACTATTAATCTCAGCAGAAAAAAAAACTATTCTTTCTTGCTGTGTGAGACAGGATGCCAGATTCATACTTATGGCAAAGTCCCCAAGTGCAATATAAATTAACCTTTAGTTTTTTCTCATGTAGCTGTGTATTATATATCCACAATGCATTAGTTTCTGTTTACTCTAGACACAGCTACAACAATGGAACAGATCCATGAACCTGCTATGTGCCAACAGATATAAAAAAAGCAGTGTCACTTTGAGCAATTATCAGCAAATTTGTGTTTATCCCAAGATCAACAAAAATCCATCTGGCAGAATATATACTATCTTATTAGACAGAAGTTGCTGCAGCAAAACTAGCTTGTCTTTGAAATAACACCTTGCATAAGTACCTGGTGAAGTACCAGGAAGGTAACACCCTGAAAAGGATCTAGCTCTGGACAAGAACTTAAGCATGCAAGTGTAAATACCATAAAGATGCCAAAACTCAAAATATACCTTCAAATACTCAATTCAGTTGCAGCCTGACAGAATAAATGACTGCTACAGATAGGCCAAGAACTTTTTCGTAAGTGGTCTGCCCTGTGTCTTGGTAATTGCCACAGCTTCTCCGGGCTGGCAGAACAAGCTGTGTTCTGATCCCTCAGCCACTGTCATTTCCACAGTGACATATAACTGCAAGGTGACCTCCATTGACCTAAACTAATAAACTGAACTGTCAGATGTACATATGAGGCTGACACACATATATTCTTCTGCTCCATTTTTTTTCTGGCCAGGACGGACTGAAAGCTGAAGGCAGCAAATTGTTCATACCGGTTTAACAGACTGAGTCTTGGTCAACTCCTTAGTCCATACAGTCTTAGACAACTTGGTGCTGAACTCCTGTTTAAGCCCCTTTGGAAGTCACAAAGTAAACATTTCCCTGAGTCTCCTCCCTAAGAAAATCCTCCACTCTTTTTGTTCTCTCCCAGCCCACCTCTCAGAAAACAGTGGTCAAAGCAGATCCTATGCAGGAGTTTGCATGGCGGGGGGGCGGGAAAGGGATGTGAAAACCACGGTAAGGTCACAGCAGACCTTCTCAAATGCAAGAACATGGGCCCTGAGGACACATGATGTTTTTCTATACCTTCTATTTTCTGTTGGCTGGTCTAGGAAGCCCTTTACTCAAAGCTGTTTGATGTTTGCTTAGCAATTTTCCCACATATATTATAAAAGAAACTGAACTAGTGCTGAACAATCATGAACCTTAAAGTCAAAATGTGACTTTGAGCCTTGGATACTTAGGATTTTGCCTGTCCTGAAAAATTAGTTTCACTGAGTAGTAAGTGTTTGTAAAAATAAATTCTTCTACCAATAAAGTATATAGAATTCTGAAGCTTCAACGGTGTTCTGAGCAATCCTGAATTCTGACAGAGTCTAAAATGGCTTTGTTTTTAATATGAAAAATACAATAGGTAGTGATTTCTATAACAGAATTTAAAATGGGCCTGTTTGTTTGAGTTTGTAGGGACTTGGACAGGGAGGTTCTTGTGTTTGTTTGTTTGTTTTTTTCTAATGAGAGAGCTGACAGGGTTGGATTGTAATTAGAGAAAAATAGCAGACAGAAGACTCCTCCTTGGAGATATTTGCAGTTTGGAACATGCTACAGAAGTTCATGTTTATTCATATAGTTTACAGGGGTAGCCCTTGCTTCAAAAGGCTGTGTCATTATTTTAGTTCAAGCCTTAGATATTTTAGGATATGGCTAGAGTTTGAGTCAGCCAGATTGTGTCAGACACAGGTTGGTAAAAACACAGTATATTGTTCTCAGAAAGTTTTTCTTGACATGAAGCCAAAATTTTGCCATAGTTCCCGCCCATTACTCTTTGATGATTACCTCCTTCAAAATTACATTAAGTGACAACGACACATTAGCTATAAAAAGCAGGCACAGTTTTTAAACAGCTGGGTTCCTAGAGCAAGATAAGAAGGCAGAAAGAGACTCTGCTAGGTCTACCTCTACCAGAGACACAGCCAGCACAAAGCCAGCAAAGAGCTGAACGTGTAGCGACGAGAGGTGAGTTCAATGTCAATGGCTCATTCAGTCTTTTTGCCTCTCTGCCAATGCTTCCAGCAAGTGCCCAATTAGCAGTGACAGCAGTGGTGGTGTTTATGAGAAACTAGCCTGAGACTGTCATTTCTTTAAATTTGAAACTGCAGAGCAGACACAGGGTGGTAAAGCTTTTAAGTCCCTATTGACATGCACCAGAATCTGACCTTGAACTGGTGCCTTAGAGGTGAAAGTCTTTATTTGCGAAGTCAGTTTGTCTCCCATGGAGTGAACCTGTAATGCACTTCTCATTCCAGCTTACTTTATTTCTCTTGAGACAAAGGCAGCCCTCCCCTGTGCAACAGCTAGAACAGCACCACCCTAATTCCCTCCCTCACCAAAGAAAATTGAGGTTTTGTAGTCACTCTGGTCTATGGTGAACAAATGAGTTGGTGCATCCAGCACTGATAAGTGAACAGTACAAGGATTGCAACAAACACAAGTGTAAAGTTCTAAGTTTTAAACACAATGGATTGTCACAGGAGGAATTACCCAGAGCCGATAATGAATGTGGTATTTCAGGAAACTACATTCAAACGTTAGTAAAAGGGTTATGAAAGAGAGAGGAGAAAAAAGAACAATATGCATGGAAGACTTTGGAAAGGCTGAAGCAAACACAAAAATCAGAAATTACTGGAATGTCCCCCTAAAAGACTGTCTGCTAATCTGTTGGCATGTCTTGCCTGTTGTAAACGTCAGCATGTGCTGATGGGCTATTCAGTAAATACCAGTGCATTAATTTTAAGCACATGGGCTAAAATGCAACCATAGTTCTTGGTTGTCAAATGTCTTAGAAATGTCTTTCAAAGTTTGAATCCCACTGCCTTAGAATTGAAGAAAAGATCTGACTCCCCTGTGAGGTCTGAACACCCAGCGTGAAGGTTTTTGATTTATCTCAGTATGAGAATTCAGGGTTTGATTCTTTATTGGGGAGTTTGTTGCTTTGAACACCTGAGCAAATTATTGGTATTTGCATCTCCTTTTTCTTCCTCTTTTCTAATGTTTCTACTACTGTCTGCTGTAATAAGATGAATCCAGGAATAGACATGGTATAAAGCCTTTCTTCTCTAAGTGTAGAGAGCCAGTCCCTTTTGTTATTAAAGGCATACAGCCTTCTGAACTGACGTTAATGGCTGCTTCATAATCTCTTTCCACAGGTGTAAAAGACAAAGCAGATTACAAAATGCTGGGGAACAGGACTTGCACAGTGGGCCTGAATTGTGGACCCAAGGCTATTATTTTTATTTTTCTCCTTTTCCTAGCTTAGCTATTGGCAGACAGCCACTTAGCCATCTACAGGCTTATTCCTTTCCCGCTCCTGATCTCCTGATAATAAAGGACATGTTGAGAGGTGACATTGCTGAGCTACTGCCAGCCAAGGCTGGCATAATGGTGCCTTTCCGAGCTAACATGTATCAGAGCAACCCACAAAGATAATCTCACATATTCTGGGATTAAGATAGCCTTGGAGATTAGACCATCACAATTATAATAAAAATATTTTTGACAGCTCTGCCACTGTTCAAAATTCTGTGTTTAATTGAGCAACATTTTGCAAGGCTAAAGACTTGTGCCTTGCACTTGGAGACCCATGAAACTTTGAATTAAGAGAACTAAGCACCCATAATAAAACCCCTCCTTATCTTTTTCCTGTTTTTTAATATGAAATTGCTGGAAAGTAAAGCATAATAGGGGCAAGATAGGTGCTGCACACTTCTATGCCTCATTCATCTATACCTGGGTGGTTGTATCTCCTATCTGCGAGGCCCTGAAGGCTCGGGTCCCACTATAAGCTTTCTCTGCTGTTTCACTAAGCTCAGTTTGAAAGGTCCAGCTGTGTTGTCTTCCTTTCAGAGACTCAATCTCAATACCCTGTGTGACCACAATGCTAAAAAAAAAAGTTTTCTAATATTCAGATTTAGCTGGTTCCTTCAACTAATTCATCCTGCCATATTTGCAAATGCCATAAAAAATGTCCCTCTTTTATGTACAAACCACTTCCAGATTATTACAAAAGTCTGTTATTTGCTCTAGTGTGTCTTTATATTCACAATACAAAATTTCTGGAAGGCAGAACACTATTGTGTTTATTTCTGCTTTTCTCCACAACAAAAAATTTGGTGTCTTTACATTTAACCACACTGGAGAAAAATGATTACTGGGTTGTTTCTTCTTGTTGTCATAATACTTTGAAGTTTAATAATCATATTCAAAACAAAACTCTTCTTTTGACTTCTATGTACATACGTATTTTCAGTTATACTCAGCTAATTAATCACGAATGTTTGAACAATCCCATGTTATCATTAGCTAAAAGAACATCTTACCTCATTAACCATAACTGAGGGGGAAAAGAGAGACATCCACTGCAGTGGCATTGGTCCTAATTATAGTGATTTTACAAACTTAAATCCCTGTTTTGATTATTTGGCTTTAGCACTTTCTTTGTTACTTAATAGTCTTCCAGGGAGACTGCAGAATGCTTTCTTTGTCCTTGTTGAAAAGAATTATTAAAATTGATTTGATGAAATATCATCTGCCTTGACACTCAATCATGCGAGCAACTGTGCTGGGGTTTGGATTCTCATTTGCACTCAGAGTAATAATACAAGCTGGAAGGTGCATGGGGTTGAGCTTTCTGCCTGTTTTTTTTGAGATGGAAAACATCTGAACAAGCCAGTGCAGGCTGCAGAAAAGAATGCATCAGGTGGCCTTCACAAATAAAATAGGCTGTAAAGGAGACATCCTTTACATTGTTCCTATGCTTGCAGATACGTAGATATCTGAAACAGGTCAAATACAAACCAAAAATTGTCTATTTCTTTTCTCTGCAGATGGAATCTAAGGTGACTAATTCCAACAGGGAGATCTATGCTGCAAATTGCCTGAAGTTAGATGACATAAAATATGCTCTTGAAGTCTGAAGTTTGGAGACTGGCATTAAACTAGCTGGTTAATTAATTTGTAAAGTAACACCCAAAATATTTTGTTCCTGAAAGCAAGATAACATTTACTGTATGTATTATGCCCCAGTAGAAAACTGGTAAATCATCCTTTAGGAGAAGCCCCGGGCCACTGTTTTCTGCATCCTGAGTGTAACATGCTGAACTCCTGACAGAAGGAGTGTTCTTGGTTTTGTTTTGTTTTATTTTTTTATTCTGTTTTTTGTTTGATTGTTGGTTTGGTTTGAGAATAATTTAGTTTGCCCCATGCTCTCCTTTCTTAAGAGCTAGCTGCATAAAGAAAACATCAATGAATTCCAACAGGGGATTATATACCACTGCTAGCACCTCATGCAAGGAGAGGCTTTGCACATAGCCTGTGCTCTGACCAGCTGCCACTCTGCCCATGCAGAAGTCCACAGATGGCCTGTGGCCAGAGACAGTAAGCATGCTGATATGAAGCCAGCTACCACTAAACCTTGCTTAGCTATCATCAGTCCCATGGGACACTGAAGTCTTCAAAAGAAACTTCTGAATGTATCCAGAGCTGTGCTTGTAGCTTCTCTTGTTGAATGGAAACTGAATCTAGACCTATAGGCAGCTTTAGGACGCCTCTCAAAATATCACATGCAAGTAGCAATGGTTGATTTTCACTTTCTGAGGTTCAAATGCTTCTCCCTACCACCTTTTTAAACCACTAAGTCACCAATCCGGTCACTTACCATCTACGTTCTTCCACTTTGTTATGCATCTTAATCTCAGTTCCTCGCCTCCAGAAAAGCTCGTTGCAGATCATCGTTGTATCACTGGACTGCTCTTCAACCAGACTTCATTACTGGGGGGAAAACAAGATGAATACCCACACATGAGGCTTCACATTTTCTGGACGAATGTTCGAGACATCCTTCAAGCATTTCCAGAAAATTCAAGAATTATGTACAAACCACAAACTATAGCCCCGGACTGAAAATTCCTAAATCTTTGATTAATATTTTAAGTACCCTAATATGTCATTATACAGGCAAGAGAGACAGGTGCTGCAGCTTTATGCTTTTCCTTAATACTGCCCTTGAGAACAAGAAAAGTTTCAGATTTCTTCTTGAGTGGAGGGACAGAGAAGACAGCAATTCCAAAAAAAGAGTAGTTGCCTGAGGAAACAGCAGGACTAATGGGAACTGAACGTCTGTGGAGGAGATCTGTATGGGGAAGAGAAACATGGAACATCCAGCTTTGGAGTCATGAAAGGTTCAAACAAACAAGCAAACAAGCAAATCCACAGAGATACCCAATCTCTCAAATGCTAATTCAGAGGAACTGCTCAGTCTCCCACGGTGCTCTCCTTGCCACCTCAGAGCATCACATTGATGATAATTTCCTCTCTGAGAGCTGCAACAAGCCTCAGCTCCCAGCTCCCGAGGGCTTCTACGGTTCCAAAGACAGAAAAAAACCACCCTCAAAACACAGAGCATTTGGCTTTTGTATGACTGTCATAAGCAGTGAAAAGTGGCATGAGCTTTTTAGTGTAGGAAAAAACCCGCACCAACAATGCACATCTTGCATCTCAGTAGGCTTTTGGGGGACTGTAAACTAAATACATTTGCTTTTATAGATAAAAGTGGCAGTCACTGGGCTTCACAAGTTGGTTGTTTTTAAAACTTCTATTATTGCATTTTTATATTTATCGTATTTTTTTATTTTTAATAGGATTGTAAAAATAAAGCTGCCAGATATCACCTCCCACTTTATTTCTTTAAATCTCTTGTGCTGTCCCATGTTCTCTGCAGAAAACACTCGAGATTTGTGGCAAAATGTCCTGACATCTGTCAGCTCTCCTCAGCCAAACGCAGGTAGTCACTCTTTTCAGCAAGGCTCCTGGCTGCTGGAGGTTGGAGCTGAACCTTGCAACAGACCACAGCTGTCACTGAGCGACCTCACCATCTATGAGACAGCAAATTGCTACACAGCACCATGAATGCCACAGGAACTGGACTCTGGGGGCCATGAAAACAAATACACATGGTGGAGCCCTGTAATAATCTCTTCTTTTGCAGGGGCTCTTTTATCAAGAATATATTTGACCTACAAGGTGTGCTCTGCTCTCTGAAACATAGAAAAATGGACCTGGTACACTTTCCCTACTTTCTCCCTCTCTCTTTCCTTTCCGATGGACATTGGGAAAGCTGGGATAAATGGAAAATGCTCACTGCTTATACAACTGCTATAATAGCAGCAGCTATAGAGGACTACAGGTAATAATTTACATCATGCCATCTCCTTTCAGTGGAGCAGGCCACATTTTCTCTTCATTTTTCATCAAGATTAGGCAGCAATAGAAGAGGCCCATCTCCCACTTGCACCCACTAGCTCAATTCAGATGAGGATTTCCTTTCAGGTTTTTCTTCTATGCATCACTGCTAGCACCTCCGCACACTGGCTGTTTCATCTAATTGAAGCTGGGGATGTTGCACTTTGCCTAATCTTTGGGATTTCCCAGATGACACAGAAGAATGCATTTTGGAAATTATATCAAGCAAAGGCATGTCGAAGATACTGTTTGATGTACAAACCCAGTCCTTTGTCTGTGTTCCACTGTGTTCCAAATGCCTGAAAATTTCTAGTTCCCTTAATATACCCAAGGCTTTCCAAGGGCATGCACAGATCATAACCAATAGTTTTAAGAAGAACTCTTCTAGTGATGATAGATGCCTTAACGTCAGCCACTTGCGGCTTTAGAGTTGATTTATAGACGTCAAAATGACCAACTTACCCAAATGCCATATGAAGGGCCATTTGAATATGAAATGTGACTGCCTTGAAGGGGCCAGAACCTTTCCAATGATTCCATCTCATCTCAAATAAAAGCACTTCAAAGACTCTTGGTATGGCAGCTGCTGCCTGATAGACTGGTGTGGCAGAAATAAATTTTAAAATGTTACAAAAATAAACCAAGAGTATGATTCCATTAACTAAATGGGACTCAAGAAGTGGCTACCATTACTCATTATTACTACCCTTTTGAAATAGAGGAAGACTAATTATGAATGGATTTGTTTGTGTCTATAATCCCTTCATTTACGGACTTTTGCCTCTAAAAGAATAATTGCAAACTCAAAGTAGGTCTTCCTGAAATGCATTACTCACAACGACAAAATCAGTCCAGAATTCCAGCTAATGACAAAATGTTCCTCAGAATTAAAAATTGAGTTAATGGGCTCACAGTTATTTGTCTCGGATTATTGATTAATATTACATTTAGTTTTACTTCCCTTGGTGAAATCAATCCCATTCCTCAAACCAGACGGCTTACGCCTTGTCACTTCAATGTAATGAAATCAGCTATTAGATTCCGCACACTCCAACCTGGTACGGATTTATTGATGGCTCAATCGGTTACCCTTGGTCCGGAGCCTCAGGACTTAGGAGGGCAGTGACATCTCTAGGGAGGCAGTGGCCCTACAACTATCTTTAGCAATCACCGAGCAAGGGAATCCTTATTAACGTGGTGTACTTGTAAAAAATAGCAGTAGGAACAAAGCTTTGTTGGTGCCTTCTAACCTACAACCTATTCTGAGGCATGCGAACATGCTGCAAGAGGCGCTAATTTTGCTTTCCTGCATCTGAGCCACAAAGCCTCTCCTAGCTATTTTGAGATGGGTGTTTAGGGTTCACATTATTTTTTACTCCAATAGAGACAGCGTGTCTTTTGCCAGAGTCATCAGTGAGAAAACAGGATGAGAAATGGAAAATGTTAATAAAAGCCATGGAGGCAGCTGTGTGAAGTGCAGGGTGCAGCCGCCAGGAGTGGCTCCAGCTGCTGCTGCATTGAGAAAGCAGGAAATAATCCAAGAAGTAGATACAAAAAAGGGGATGTAATTCTGGGAGCTGCACACATTTCCGTGACAGATTCCCAACAGAATGAAAATCCTGAGCTCAGTTAAAATTGTCTCAAAGTTCAGGGATATGCTGCTGAAAGAGTACAATTAACAGTTGCATCGTTACTGGCTGGGTGATTTAGTTAAGGACATTGAGTACTGGTGCATCCTGCCAGGTAGGATGAATGACACTGAACTATATCGAAGAGTGTGTCATGCACCATCATGCACGGTCCTGCAAAGGCATGTGAAAATGGCATGAAAAGTAAACTGTATCCTGCATAGGATGTAGGTGAATTCCTGACCAAAACAGAGACCTTTCTAACTCTGGATCTAAATCTAAACTATCTACAAATCCTATTATTATTATTATTCTATTATTCCTGATATTATTTTATCCTAGTATTATTTGTAAAAATTTACTCGAGAAATTGGGATAGTCAGATCCCGTGACTTTTACCCACTTCAAGTTGTACATGTTTTATCAAACAGAAGATAGGAGAAATACTTAAAAGCATAAGACGCTACCCACTGTGGCTGAATACATCCCAAGCACCTTGTCCCATAGATTCAGGTGAAGACAGCTGCAGTTGTCACTCAGAAAAAAAAGAAGTGATGGATTTTATTTGAAAGTAATTATGTATTTGCCTTCCCTTTTCTCTTCCCCCTGTGCCTTTGCTGCCTGCCACTAGGGAACAAGTTGTTGATCACAAATTTATCACGGATCACTGACTCCCTCAGTGTGCAGCTACAAGCATGTGCACATTTAGTAATATTTTGAGTATTTGTAACCTCTAGCCCAGTCATGGTTTTAGCTTTTTAACTTTCTACTCCTTGTACTCTCATATGCCAAACACGGTCTAGCTTCTACTTTCTACCTGCCAGATCCCCTTTTTCTGCAGGAAAACACACTGCTGTGGCTTTTGCTTTTAGTGGCAGCCGGTGTGCGGTGCAGATGGCAGATATTCTGTGGACCATTCTGGGTTCGTGCCTAAATGGATTGCAAGCTACAGATAATGACATTCTGATTCAGCTGGTTCCTTGTAGCTGTGGACTCCAATGTTCCTGCGCTAACCCAGAAGGGAATAAATGGCTCAAAACTTAAAAGGAAAAGAATAAATATGAAAAATTGTTCAAAAGTTTAAATGTAGATGTAATTTTTGGTGGTGCAAGTTCAGCTACATCATTCAGCCTGGTTCCGCTCATAACATCGTATTTATATTGGTGTCACCAAGATCAGATCATTACTTTAAAGTTTAGGTATTTCCTACAGATACTTCTTTTATAAACAGGTAGGTGGAGGCGACTTTCACAGGCAGCAAAGTACCTGAAATAAAAGGAGAGAGAAAATACAGTTTCACACAGAACTGCTACTAGGTGAGGAGTCTGGATGATCTGAACACCTGGAATAATGCTGCAGCCATCCCCTCAGGGAAGTTCCTTCCACGCTCGCTACAGAAAGCTACAGAGCACTACATGCTGTAACAGCTTGCCACTGATCATGGTGCCAAATCTTTCCCTGAGGTAACCTGGGCAGTTCCAGAGGATTTACTGTAGCGGTGAAATGGGCTCCCAAAAGAATAGAAACCAGCTTCGAGACAGAAGCAGCAAAGCAGAGTGAGAAAGAAGCATAACCCTTCAGCTACAAATGATCATCGCGTGGGACCTAGTAGGATCGGTTTTCATGCCGAAGCTTTGCCCCTTGTAAAATGCCATTTCTGCTCCCTCCACGCTGCCCCAGTGCTGCTGGGTGACACTGGGTATAAGCCACCCAGGCGGTGACACCAGGAGCCCCTCAGGCTCAGAGCAAGTTTGGGCCAGTTCCTGCTCCTGCCTCGGGTCAGCTGGGAGCACGTGGCGAGGACAGCGGCACTGGCAGCACTGCTGTCACCGCTGCGCAGTGTCATGCCTCTTCTACTTAAGCCTCCGGAGAGCATCTGCTGCTCCGAGCTGCGGTGGCTGCAGGCAGGGTGCTGGCTGCCCTCCCCACCCAGAGCCACGGCGGGCCCGGGGCAGGTCCCTGTCCCGTGTCCCAGAGAATCAGCGGGTCCTGGGCTGTGCAAACAGGTCCTGGGGGGGCAGCCATGGAATCTGACATCCCCTTTTTGCCCAAGCTACTTGTCAGGAAGAATAACTGCCTGGCTTCCCAGGTGGTGTGAGCATTTTCAAACCTTTTGTGACTACAGCAACTATTCCAATGTCATATAATTTCATAGCAGCCATCCTGAACATGGTTTTAAAACTGATCTTCTCCAGGAAAAGCGGCAATATTACAAAGCAGTACCACAAAGCAAGCAGCCCAAAGTATTCAGGATAATTAGTTACAGCATTGCTGCAAATTAGTTTATCTGTTTGACATACTAAGTTCGACTGCTTCGCAGGAGGCATTCAGCTACATTTTGAGATATGGGATGAATTTTACTGATTTTTATTTTATATTATATTGAATTTGGCACTGAAACAATCATTGTATCTTAACATCTCAGCAGGACATGCTGCTGCCTGTGGCACTGTTGTAGTAAATCAAGCTTCGACCTGACAATTAGCTGGGCTCCTTGTTTAGCTGTGCAAGAGCGTGGGAGGGGGGAGTCACAAGTTACAGCATCTTGAAACTAATAGAAGTGATCTCCTCCCAGCACCATACAAATTGACCAAGACTTAAACTATATGTCATATTTTGTTACTTTTCTTCCCTCACAAAGATGTAACTAATGAGAACTACAGCCACCTAAACAAGGATACTTCGTTGATACAACTCTTTCACAAGTTGTTCTGAAGTACAATGAAAGGGGAGAGAGAAGAGAAGAGAATCAGTTGCTGACATAATTTTCCTTTATTTTCCTTTGCTTTCCAATGAACACACTGGGGTCACTGCGAGCCCAAAGTATTAATTATATTGTTTCCCTTGGGTAATTCTGAAAAGGGCACAGAATGTCAGTAATCATCCCCTTTATGTCTTAGTGGCAAGTTTATGATTGAAGGATTACCTTGCTAATACATGTTTAAATGAGGCTCTGGCAATGTTAGTGGTATTTAAAAGAGCTCTGGCATTTGAAACAGTTGACAACAAGAGATTGTTCTGATAAACAGAACTGGATTCATGTTAGCCTGGCTCTCAAACTGAAGCTTTAACATGGGCTTTGTTCTGACACTTTGCTTTTCTAATCCATAGCAAAACTGTTTAGCATCAAATGCTGAACACAACATCACAAAAGCTGAAAACAATGGGGAAATTAAAACACGTTGCCAAAGGAAAAAACATATAAAATGAGCTTATACTTAGCAGCTGGCATTATTTTTTATTATTATTATTATTGTATATCAAAGATTAGATTTAATTTTTTAATAGGAATTCTTTTAAATGAGCAGGAAGAAGTACAGAATGCACACGGTGCAGTATCTGGTGTTTTCATTTACATTTTTGACAATTTTAAGTGTGACAAATATTTTGCTCAATTAATAAGTACTGGGCAGGATAATACAAGTCATGGCTACCTGCACTAGAAAGGTCTTACTACGCTCAGCTGGATTCCCCTAGATTGTTGGGTTTGGTGTTTTGGGTTTTTTTCTTTTTTAATTGTAGAAAAGAAGAAAAAATGGTTTTCTTAGAAGTTTTTTAACACTGTCCTTTCAGACTATTAAAATTTAGTCCATTATTTGTGAAGTCCTTTTCAGAGTCTCAGCTGGAATGCAGTGTTTAAATGCTGGGCATAATTCCTTGAAGCTTCATGGTGAGCATGTAGATGATTTACAAACAACATGACTTCTTTGGAAAGAATTTTTTTAAAACTGTCAAATCAAGCCTTTCACATCTCTCTTCTTCCGTCACTGCTGAAAATCCCACTTCTCCCTTTTTAAGTGGGTTCACCTCTTTGTATGATGCTTGACTTTTCTCTGTCTTTTTCTCACTTTTTACTAAATAGCCTATTTATTAAACTATAAGTAGTAACTTCAAAAGCTACATTTCTCTCCATCGCTACAAGGAGACTCTGGGATAAAATTTAATCAGGTCAGAAATTTGAATCAGTCTCCATTCTGGCTTCCTCAGTTCTTGGATCATCAGAAGTGCACGAGCACTCCAATGTGTAAACGACACCTTGATGAGAGCAAAAGTCAGGTCCAGAGATAGCTGTACATTAACTGAACCATGAATTTATTAGTCTTTTTTTAGTCTTTATTTATTAATTTTTTTTTCTTTTCTTTTTTTTTTCCCCCAAAGCATCAGAAAAGGCAGGCCAAATTTGTCCTTTGGGAATTTTGGGCTGTCCAACAGAAACTGAGGGAATGATAGTGTCATGGTTGTATCACAGCATGCTGTGTTGACCAAAACAGTTAGCCAAGTCTGGAATCCGAAAGTTATAGGTTATAGCACAAAAGAAGCAGAACTAAATCTAGTATGAAAAGAGGAGGTTCAATACTGGATAATTTCTTGTTTGATTTTATCATCAAGATCATTTTTCTATTCTGGGTGAGAATCCTGTAGTTAGATAAGTCAACAGAGCTGAGAAAGTGTTTACATGACCAGATACCATCAGAATACAGATAAGTGGTTTCAGATTCCAAAATGTGTGTAGACCCTTGAGATTTCTTGGAGCAAGAGTTTACAAAAGAGTTACACATTATTTTCTATCAGATTGTCAATTAGTTTCCATTTGACAGACTTGACAGTAGCTTCTGAAAAAAATGCAACCTCAGAAGTGCAATAGGTGAGCTATCTATTTTTAATAGTTTTTGGGTTGCAAGCAGAATGTCACTCAAAGACTGATTTGGCCAAGATCTTGCATGACAGTAACTTTCTTAAAATGGTTTAATATCCTTAAGGTGATTTAACGTGGTCAAAAGGTTAAATGTTTTTAATTTTACTAGATGGAAGAAAAAAAAACCCCGAAGTTTCCCCTTTACTACAACTTTTGAATGAAAAGTATTCAAAATCGTGCATTTATCACTGCTTAATGGCTTGAGGTATATACGCCCCATGGAGGCATGAAACATGTACTGCCAAAGTACATGTACCTAGATTTTGTTTCAAGATATGGAGTACGCTTCTGCTTTAAGCTACCCACTCTGACATTCTTTCCATCCTAGGAGGGTTTCAAAGGTAAATGGAATGAAATGCTTCTGGAGATAACTATCTCTGTTCACTAACTATGAAGGAAATCTAAAACTTAACATCTGGATGGCTAAAGTTAAACTGAACTAATCTGATGCATATGTTGCTTTAAATCTGATGCATATGGTACTTTAAATCTTACATCTCTCTGGCCGTATTAGTCACCCAGCCTTACATCTCCTGTAACTTAAATCTTGCCATTACTAGCATGGGTAAAGAAACAGAGGTGAAAGGAGTTGACTATGGTCATGCAGAACACCTACAAACAGAGCTAAGAACTGAATGAAGAAGACTAAGTTTACTCTCTCGTAACATTAAACAAGGGATCACCGGTCTAATGTGTACGCCAATGTATATTCCTTCCCCACATCAGAGGTTAAATGTGTGGTTAGAAACTTGCTGGGATCAAGAACGCTGTTTCACAAGACTGCCACTGTGAATGCTGTCCCACCTCTGCCAGGGCTGGACCTTACCATGTCCTTCCACATCTGGAATTCAGTGTGAGCCAGACATCAGGAACAGCCTCTCCCAAACCTCTCTCTCAAGAATGTACAGCTAAACCCTCCTCGGGGCAGTGCCTCCCCTTCCCACACAAAACTGGAGGGTGTATTGTCCGGGCCAGCCATACCACAAGCTGTGTCTCCTTTGCGAGTGGTACCCTTCCACTCCAGAGCCATAAGCTCTTCTCCAACCACATTCACAACGATTACAATTTCAGCTACTGTTCCCTAAGAACAAGTAACCTTGTCAAACCAAAGACTACCCTTGTTTTGTTTTATTTTTCTTAAAGCAACGCCAACTGTAATTTTCCATATGTGTTGAGGGCACAAATGAATCCATATCCCTCTTGCCTTTGTCTCCTATTAAACCTAATTAATTTTCCAGCACCTATTTCAGTTAGTAAGTAGCAAACACTACTTGCTTTTCCAAATTAAAAGGGCAGGAGCAAAATGTCAAGACTGCAGATGACACATAATGATTTCACCGTAGACTCCTGACGATGAGGAAATTACCGGGTTAGGGAACAAAAATAAAATAATTATATCTTTTTAAATACTTTATGAACAAAAGCATTTATTTAACTGGATTTCTCTGCTGAGTTTAAATGCTTCACAATAAATTTATTATGAAATTAATTGCAGAATTTTAGGTTATTTTTTAAAGCAGCAAGCAGAAAGCAAAAGCAGGATCTTTTTCTTGTAATAAATCTTCCACTTGTACAACTTTCACACATGAGCAGGTTTTCCAACCGAGTACTGTTTGAAAAACAGCATTTCTGAATGTGGCACTCTCTCCCAAGGTAATATTAAGGGAACAGTAGCTCAAGAAAGTAAAACGCAGGATACAGGCAGCAGCCCTAAGAAGGCAAATTATAGATACTTGATGATGCAAATAACTGAAGCTACCATTCCGTGCTGAACAAATCCTCACTGGTTTAGGCTAAAGAAGCTGAGACGGCAAAGTTCAAAAAAGCTATACCCATGAAGTGGCAAAGGCAAATATTGCTTAAAGATGACACATGTTTGACCAGTTCTTACATTCTCTACAAATTGGAGACAAGACACTAATTGAGATGGATCTTCGAGATAACTTGTAACAAGAATGACTGTATGCTTTAGCTGCCCTGTTTGCTTATCTCTTAATTCTAAAGCCATTTAAATTTAAGTGAAGATATTATTGATATTAAATAGCTCAAGATAAAATTTTGTGACAGCAAAGTTGTCAGAGCTGGTTTTGTTAAAAAAAGCCCTTATCTTTGATTTTTCTCTGAAAGTTCCAAGTATAAATGATGCAAATTAATTAAATTATATTTTCAGTGTCTAGTGTATATACGTTACTTTCACCACTTGAAAAAAATATAGGCCATAGTACAGCAGTCCAGAATAACTAAAGCATGTGTGGCAGTGTTTAGTTCTAGCCTACCTTCTCAGTGTTAAATGACATATGGCGATGTTAACTAAAATTCCCTGTATCCCTCTATTTCTATTACATAACAAAGTTAGCATCAGGACGCCATGTTGAAAATGTAAAAAAAAAAAAGTAAGAAATTTTACCAGTTGAAGAATAGTATTTTGGTTAAGTTGAGGAGTATACAGGATCTAAAACTACTGAAAAACTTCCTTACGCTGGCTTCAAAGGTAATAAGTTTGTATCGCTTGCCCAAAATCAGTGTCATGTTCAAGGGACCCAGTACTTTCAAAAACCCTTGCACGCTCGTTAGAAAGTCTAAAGCTGAATTCCAGCCCTGAACTTTAACCAGCTCACAACAGTAATGCTACAAGGGAACCTGGGATCTTGGAATAGTGGTTTTTTTGGGTTTTTTTCATGAGGAGCTTTAGGACCCTCCATATAGAAGACACTAGCAAAAGTGAAAATATTGCAAAAAAATCCTACCGACCTATGAAATTCATGTTTAGTCCTTGCTAACATTTATTTAGCAATCAGAAAGAGAATTCTTGAACCTAGTATCTTGAACTAAATTTCTTTCTTTATTTCTCTTCTGTTAATGCCCCCATACTTTGGCTTTCTGGACAATTATCCTTCAAATATAAGATCAGGTGACTAAGAAAAATTAATGGGATAATCCTCTTTTCCAAAGAAATAACCAAGACTTCTAGACTAACAATGAAACAGTTTTTGTTATCTTACATACAAATCAATAGCTAGAAACACAGAAGTATGGTTCTACATAAGAGATCTATAAACACATAATCCTTCCCCCAGTCTTACTCTCTTTTCTGCTGAACTGAAAATCTCCTGAAAACAATGATGCAGTTTTCAGTGATTTAAAATTTCTATTAGATCCTGCCATGCCTGTATTTAGATGCATCAGTTCCAGACAAAGCATAAACACACAGAGGTGAGTGGAAATGCAAAAGTAAGGCATATAAAAAATTAAATCTTTGTCTCTAAGCATGAAATGGCTTCAGATAAAGCTTAGTTCTCAAAGAACAAAAAAAAAAAATTATCTTTGTGAAAGCAAGATGGATCTCAGTGCTCCTCCAAGCTGAAAACAGTGAAATCTGCTTGAGCCGCACACGTGCTTCTCAAGGGCACTTCTCAGAGAGCTCTGTGGGTCTCTGAACAGGCTGGGAATTTGAAAAATGAAGTGCCCCTCAAGTCCTGCTGCTTCTCCTTTTCATTCAAAGCCCCCAAGTGGCAGTTGCACATCACACATGGTCCCTACGGTTGGAAGAGCTCCTTGGTTAAACCAGCAGCCTTAAACAGCACATGGGAGAGTTGTGTGCAAATCTGCTTGACCCAGGTTTAGTTCCTGCGTAGGTCAGTATATCCAGTTGGCCATGGCAGAATTCAACTTAGTCTGTACAGGTTTTTAATCACAATATGTTTGAATTTAATTTTTGACCACCCTGAAGGCAGCTACTCTTAAGCCTTATGTTTTTTGTCTCATTTCACCTTTTTCAACAACCTACCCCTATCTCCCACGCTTTCCCTTCTCCTGAAATACCCATTAAAAACTTTGTTATAAATCTGAAGTAGTGCAGCGCATAAAAATGCTTAGAGAGGACACTTTCAAAGCTTTTTCTTAAGAAAAACAAGCAACTAAATTTCCCCTACATAAAAGTATTTTTTTGCAAATTCAACTGTTTTTTCCATCTACAAATAATTGAACTGAACATCTTTGGCACCTAAAGTCTTTTCCTTTTTGCTTTGGTCTTTTCCATTTTCTTATATGCTAATTGTGTTCCCATTTTTCCCTTCCTTTTTATACCTCTTACAGTCAACATCATTTTAATAAAATTAAGAACGCTCAGGCAGATGAGAGCAGGAACAGCTCATTACTGCTGATATGGATCATTATTGACTCGCTGCATTCTTCAGCAAGGATGAGTACCCTCCGTACCATTTCACCTTTCAGCCTGGTGTTTAAAATAACATTTCAATGACATATCCACAGTGCAAACAGGGGAGAAGAGCTTGGGGTAAAGGTCAGCAACTTTTTTTCTTTTTTTAATGTCAGCGGAAAAGCTGAATGTTGGATGCCAATACAGGGCCTTATTAACTGCTTTAAGTTATTAGGACTGTGATTCTTCTTTTCATTGCTGTTCCTCAGCCAAGCAAAGGTGCCAGAACAAAGGTGATCAGCTGGAGGTGCAAGTTCTTGCCCATCTACCACTCTTGTGTATGGAAAAAGAGGGGTGCCCATCACCCTGTGTGGCAAACAACAATATATGCAACAAACAATACAGTTTCAGAGAGAATCATCTATCCTATTTAACGTTTTCTCTGCTCCACTGTTTTTATCTGTGTTTTTCCTGAGAAGTGAGAACTGTAGGTGTGTGGCATTGCCTCAACTGCAATATTGCTGTCCTGAATACAAGGCAACCACTTAATTCACGTAGGCCTGTGGGGTGTAGGAAAGAGCCTGCCAGGTGCAATTTCCTCAGAGAAATTCCTGTTGGGCTCAGGTGCCACCCACTGTCTTCTGAACTGGATTTTGCTTTTTCTCTGTCAGCATCAACTCAAAGTAATTCATGTGAACTATGCGATTGCATGAGCTAAGGGATGGGATACTACATCTGAAAGTCATTCTTCATAGCTTCTCACTAATCCATCTGAGAAAATGCCATCAGTTAGTCTTTTTGTACAAGTGCAGCATTTCAAGGCAATCAGGGGAGTGGGAGAAAAAGTAAATGGAAGCAGTTTGAAGTGTCATCTACATACACATGAAAGGCAAGGAAATGAAGTAGATGTGAACTTTTCTCGGAAGATCCTATTAACTAACTCATCTTTCCTGAAGTAGTTAATGCATTCTATTCTTTTGTTTATCGCAGTGTATTACAAACACCTCCCCAGGAACCCTCTGATTCTCTTCCTGGAAACGGGGATTGGCACCAAAAGAAAATTCAAAGTGCCTCAGAAGCATGAGATGTAAGAACTGAGGAAGACCTTTGGGACAGAACCATACACAGGCTGATTAAAGTTGCATTACCTTCACCCTGAGGAGCCGAGACAGACTTGTAAGCCAGGCTTAGTGTTGTCAGCCTCAAGAGGAGACGGGTTACAAGTGCTGTCACTTTGTCACCGGGCCTGCTTTCACAGGCCAGTTCCTATTTCCTGACAAAGAAAAGGCAACATCTTGTCCTTCGTGTGTACATCTGAGTACAAAGCTGCTTTTTTTTAAAAAAAAAAATCAAAATAAATCTACAGAACATCAATAAAAAGAGTAGCATGAACTCCACTCCCCTTTTTCCCTGTGTTGCTCACATTTAAGCAGAAACAGAAAGATTCTTTGAGCCAGATTCATGCTCTTTGTAATAAACCACTGAGGTCAAGCTGGTTATCGTCAAGCTGGAGGATGAGCGTAACCCATTGGGTTTGTTTTCTGTATGAAAGCAGAAAGCCCCTCACTGCCTGGTGCAATTATCTAGTTAGATTTGCTTTGCTTTCCGATGCTGCCCTACGCAAAAGACATATCTCTGGAAAAGGCTGCATACATATCTCCCCCGGTCACTGGCAGAATAAGATGAATAGGACTTGATCGCAATCCAGCGTCAGGCTCTATCTCCCGCACACACACAATGTATCATGATGGCACTCCTGACTGGAGGGGAAAATAAACTCAGCTCACCTCAGCCAGCATAGCATGCCTGTACAGCAGGTTTAGAAAGAGTTGGGCAGGGTATTCTTACAACACGCCTTTTATCCTAGGCAAAAACAGCACGTTCACACAGGCTACATGCGAGTACTTTCAGCCTCTGGGTTTGGCAGATGCTGACTGCTCCTTTGAGGAAAGTGTTTTGCTCTGTCATGGGGGTACATCACATATTTATTACATCGGTCAAGGAAGGGCGAGTTGAACAGTGGTAAGTGGGTGTGATTGAGTCTAAGTGAGTGTGAAGGAGTCTAAAGCTGGCTCGTCTTACTTGGCCAAGGTGCAGGTTAATATAGGAGACTTCTTTAATTTACACCTTCACACTTTCTCACATCCTCTTGTGTGTTGCAAAAAAGCAGCTTCTGCAACTCTTTTTAACTCACACCCTGTCTGTGATTGTGTAATTCACACTAGTTTACACACTGCGTCTGGGTCCTGCAATCTGCAGACACAGGGCAGAGCCAGGCCAGGCAGCTGTTCCCAGATCACCAGTAACAGCTCCTACACAGCCTACTCCAGCTCCCCATTAACAGCAGATTATTAAGAACACAAGGTGTAACATTGCATTTGTTTCTCTTACACATTCCTTGTAAGCCACAGCGCTTGGCAGCTGACTCAGAGCACAACTTTACAAACAGCAGCTGGAAAAGCAGCCCCCTGTGATTCTGCTTGCAGGTATGTGAAGGTGAGCATTAAGATGATGGTGAAGTGACAGTTTACTCTGATGTCTGGTAAAACTCTTGAGTTAATAAATTTCCTCCTCCACATCCCTATTTCTGCTTTTTATTCTTTCCACACTAGCAGAGTCAAACTCCCACCCTGAAAACCACAGGCCAGTATGTCTGGTTTATTGTGTTTCCATGACATGAATGGCATCTGATTAATAAAATATCTTGTCACAGAAATCTGCTGTGACTTTTGATAGGTTCAGGGATGGGAGATTGTTTAGGGTGGTTATATTTTAATTGTCTTTTATAATTTTTAGGTATGCTTTGTTTTGGATAGTTTACCACAAGGTGGGAAAGATAAGCAGGCACAGAAAGCCTCTGCCTCACTCCACTGGCTACTTTGCCACGGTATCAAGTGGCTTTATCTTACCAAGCAGTGACTTAAATTCACAGGGCACTAGAAACATTTTGTAACATGTTAATTACAGAAACAGCACAACTGTAGGGAAAGAAGGGGTAAAGCAGGGGAAATACTAAACTGGAAAATACCCTAAAGAGAATTATTTCATTTTGGAAGGTGGTTGCTTTTTCCTGATACTAAATAAGCATAATTACAGCTCTCACTAACTCTTAAAAAAGTACTGACTTTTATTGGGATACTAATAATTTGAACTTACTGCACCTTTCATACCAGAATCTCAAGGCACTTAATAAACACAAAATGAACATGCCTAACGCACCCGTTTTGAGGTGGTTAAGCTCTACTGTTACTTCTCTGTAGATAAACCGAAGCACAAAATTATTATAGACTTTGCCCAATCATACATCAAGTGAGTCCTAGATCTTAGAATAGGATGTCTTGCCATTGTGTAACTACTAGATTTTATTCATTTTCAAAAAGCCAAAAGAAAGAAAAAATATAGCACAATCACATTCTGAATCATATTTCAGCAAATTCAGTAATAAAGGGCTGATGATGAATAGAATTTCTTCCTTGCCTTACTGAATTATTTTCAGTGTTTGCTCCATTTGTACTTCTTCTATAATTCTGACAGCACGTTCTTTAGCAAGCAATCACTTTTATCCAATTTACATCATTCATTTGATGTATCTTTCTTTGTCCATCAAATCTGTGCCTTCTGATTCACCGCCTCACTCACTGCAGTTCCACGCTGGTGTCACTCAATTGAAATCTATTTTGTCTGGGTGGGATTTTACTGCTTTTCAGTGAAAAGCTGCATTTACTTGCCCAAAATAGAGTCTAAGGAGAGATGGAGGTCAGGGGGCACGGGAAAAGAGGGGGAAAAGAAGAGAAAGGTCCTTGAATCAGATTCAGGGATCTTCAATAAATTGTTAACATGGAAGTATTCGTAGATGAGAATTTGGCTGCTCTGAGGAGCTGACTTCAAATTCAGGTCAGGCTAAACTGACTTGACACACACCTTGGAAAGATGATTATTTGCATTACACAAGTACAGAAGCCTCAAGAATGGGTGATTCCTGCTACCACATAGCAGGCAGTCTCTGTCTCCAGGAGTCTGATCCCAAGAGTAGGGCACAGAAAAAAGATAGGAAACCTCTGATGAAGTTTGCACCCCAGTTTAGAAATCGCTTATGGTTTTGACAAATGGATGAAAAAGAAAGCATAGAACATAGCATCTCACACTGAAGACTGAGAACTAGAAGAATTTTGCTTTTTCCAAAGGTTACCCAGGACATGCGTTTCAAAACATGGATCACCTGAAGTCAAGTGTGCTAACCTGATTCCAAGACTGCCCTAGAACTTTGTCCGGTTCCTACATCAACTCTCTTCCTCGGAACTCCATGGTTACCTTCAAATAAGAGCATACTAGATGCAAATGATGGCATCCAAACTGGTGAGAAACCTGTGCAGCCCACGGGCCCACCCCCACTCTGCTCCTTTCTCCAGCTACATTCAAATTCTGCTGCAGATAATGAATACTCCTGCTCTAGCTGAGTCCACAGCGATAACAAATTCAGCTAGCAAGAAAACACATAACCCTGCTCTCTTTATCTTCCCCAGGTCTTCCTTTCAAAGGTCAGCAGCTACGGAAGTCCAGCCCCTGCACTTGCCAAAGGTCCGTTTGGAAGGAATGACCTCCAGCTTTGAACAGGGGTCCTGCTGTTGCTCACAGTGTACAAGTGGAAGGAGGATGAATGGCTGGTGGCAAGGGCCTTCCTCGCTGGTCATTCCACTGCTGAGCCTCAGTACTCCTCTTAAAACTAAAGCCAGCCCAGTCCTTTGCAGTGGCACTGGGAAGGGAGCCCACCACCTCCTCTCAGCCCCGACTTCAAATCTGAACTTTTCTGCATTGGCAGAATTTGCCTGTGACCTTGTTTTGTGTCCCCACGAAATAAACCCCTGAAGCCAGTTAGTTCTGAACATTGCTTTCTGGTTCCATCCAAGGTTGTCTCAGTAGGGATGGGCTCGTTTTTAAACTTAATAAATCTGCAAAGGCCCAAGGAAACTCAGACAGGACAGAGCTGAGATATCTTCAGACATACAGACCTTTGGTGAAGAAAGTCCTTCCTTTCTGTCTTTGCAATAAATTTATTTTATTTAAATAAATAGGTTTAAGGAGAGATTTGTAATTATTAGTTCCAGGTATGGGTGGTATTAATACCTGTATCTCATTTACACTGCTTTGACTCTTCCCTAACTTAAAAAAAAAAAAATCTACATCAGTGGGAGTTAGCTTGAACCATCCACAGAAAAAAAACTTCCTAATCCCGCTCCACCAAACTTTAATCCTACACACTTTCTAACCCGGTGTTCAAGTTCATGCTTATAATACCCATTTTGTAATAAGACCGCAAGCAAAGCTGCTCAAATCCTGTGCACTAGTGCTTTCCCGTGCTTACCTCAGGAGGAAAGTAAGTCTTGCAAAAAACAACAAGTGAAAAAAATCCCTAAGAGAGTCAGGAAATACTCTTTGAGACACATGTCTGTGCAGAGGTGAGAATGAGCGTGCAAATGGACGAGCACATTGCCCACCACAGATGTGAGGTTCTCAGATTAAACTGTAACATGAAGCCTCGCTAGAATGAGCGCGAGTGCCCTTAGTACTGAAAGCACAAAATAAAGAGCCTTTTGTCTAAGGGGGGGGGGGGGGGGGGGGGAAATCAGATCATATGTTACCATCCAAAAAATTCCAAAATCGAACATAAGGTTGGCACAGTAGAATATTAAGGAAAACTGAAAAGTTTTGCAAATATTTTCACAGAAGATTAGGATCTCTGCTACCACCGTGATGTTAGTAACAGTGAAATACAAGATTGGTTTGCAGTGGGTCAGTCATATCAGCGGTCACAGAAGACATTAAAAAATGCCTGTTGGGTATTGATGGAAATATTCCCAGGCTCTAGATTCAGCGTGACTTCCAGCATCAGTGTTTGTTAATCCACAATTTCAAATTAGAAGTACATGATGCGCTGATCTTGTTGACGTTATTCAATACACTACAGATAAGGCACCACGAAACGTGGATGGCGATTAGCAGCAGTAGTGACAAGAATTTCAGTGGGTTTGCTCCTAAGCAAACGGCAAAATTTTAATCAAATATTTAGCACTTCCTATCAAGTCAATATTATTTATAATGATTATTTATCATCATTGTGCTGTTTTAACCATACACCCAAAGAACAGAAATATCACATACCCTACTACTTAAGAACTGAGACCAGTTAAAATGAATCATTCAAAGGCAATGCATCTCAAAACATTTTTAAAGTTCACATAAGCAGTTCCAAATTAAAGACAAGCAAAACACCTACTGACAATAACCATTATTATGATGTCTTCAGTGACTTTTTTCAGTACTGAATAGTCATCAAAAGTTTGAGGATCTTTATCAATGTATATGTTCTTTTAAAAACAAGTGAAGAAATCTCTAACTGCTGCAACGGCACTTAACCCAGTGGATGCAGGAAGGTTTTCCCATACTGTAAAACCTGGCAGGGCATTTTCTGTGGCATTTCCTGGAAACAGCTCTCCACCATGGTTTGAGCAATCTAAATTTTGTAATATTGCAATAACACTGCGAAGGCACGACTTGGGAAGGAATTCTGCAGGGGGTAATGTGATGAAGGCAATTGTAAGGAGCGTCTACATGGGGATGGCTGTCTTATTTTCTGTTGAAATGGATACTTGTGTTGCCAATAAAACTTTAGTTCCTGTTTCCTGAAAGATAATCTCATAAAGGTGTCTCTTAGCATTTCAAATCTAAATAAAGAAAACTAACAGCATATCAAGAATAAAGACTCTACAGGGCACAGAATGAGTAATATATTTTTGCAAATGGACCAGACGTTTACAGGTCTCAAATTTGTGCACATACACTTGGGTTTCTAAATCTTCCCATGTATTCTGGGGGCTCAGTATTCATAAGCAGTAGGAATATGTCAAGTACATCAAGCTTAACTCTGATGTTGTTAATCACACAAAAGTTCAGTGTCAGCATTCCCACAATTAGAGCAAAGCAGGAGCAGAGAAGCAGTTTCTTATATGCTCTTATCATTAGAAGGCACTTCACAATGACAGAAGATTTCTTGGGGTTTACTCTGCTTTCTGAAACTTGACCAGGTTAGTAGAGATAAACTGAGTGAGAACAACAAAAAAAAAAAAAACCAAAAAAAAAAAGAAAAAACGTCTAGTGCATGTTATCCTGTAGCTTGCCTATATGACCCAGTCAGCCTGAGATACTAGGTAGCTTGAAAGTATCTCCATTATACTAAATTAACTATGCAAATTTATAAGCAATTAAGGTATTTGTAGTACAAAGTGCCTCTTGCTAGCTAGCAAGAGTTATTTGTGCCTATTGGCCCAACTGCGATTGCCCGATCGCCCGTTTGCACTGTGACCTTGCCCGTTTCCTGCATCCTCCCCAAAATTACCGCAGGAATTACCTGTATCTGTTTCACTGTTCACAGGAGGAAAATTAATAGCAACTCAATTGCCCCCCACTATTATTGTGTTTTAGCAGCACTCCATTAAAAAGTGCCAAAGGTATGCTTGCCTGCAGGGCACAAATCTTGTGCATGTGTTCAGGTAACCAGCTGGTATTTCCAAACTGGAGTCCTGATGATGTGATATCTG
The DNA here is from genome assembly GCF_963210335.1 of Falco punctatus. Classification (NCBI taxonomy): domain Eukaryota; kingdom Metazoa; phylum Chordata; class Aves; order Falconiformes; family Falconidae; genus Falco; species Falco punctatus. The sequence goes on from NC_137587.1 coordinate 5,726,779, forward strand.
ATAACAGGGAAGCATCCTTAGCAGCTGCCAATGGAAACTGCCCTTAACAGTCTGTCCCTGCATTGTGGTTTCCTTCTGGATAGAAGTCCATCACACCTGTCTCCTGTGGCATGAAAAGAGGAGGCAAAGATGTGATAACTATGACTGTGTCCCTCCTCACTCAAGTACCTGGCAAAGTCATCAGGGCTATTGAGACTGTGACCACAGAAGTGTCTCTATGTGGAAAAAAAACCCCAACTTCTCTGTTCTTGATACCATATAAAACAGAAACTGCAAGACTGAGGGGATTGTGCAGGATGTCCTTCTGCCAGCTGGACACTCAGAAAAAGAAAAAAAAAGTAGTAATGGGCTATGGAAGATTTGAGTTAAGGGACTTGACTAAAACATGCAGGTACTACATGGAACAGGCAAAAATAGCATATCATTTAGGAGCAGCTTTCAAGTGCAGAAACCATGGAAGTCAAGTTCTGCAGCCTGCAAACCCGCCCACCACCTCCATGTGCTTTTTTATAACATTCCAGCTTTTTTTTATTATTATTTTATTTTTTAGCCTGTCTCCATCCACTTTTGAGTGCTCCAGAAATAATATCTGAAGACAGTTGGTTAGCTGTTTCATAGTTTAGGAATGATCTACAAGGTTTTCCGTTACGTTTCAGAGAAGCAAAATAAGGTCAGATCCAGAAAATATGAACAGACAAGCATCACCAGGGACTGAGGAGGCAGAAATTGTTGGTTCTGTATTTGATCTTCATCAGCTGCTGTGAAATAAACACCTAAAGCCTTAACAAAGAAGGCACTGAAGTAAATCTCGGTACCGTGGTAAAGCAGAAATCTTCTTCTTTTAAAGTGCTGCGATTACCTAGCAGTGAGGTCAAGAGAAATGTAGCACTGAAAAAATTGAAAAATCCCTTTCTAAAGTCAGCAAATACTGCCATCCTTTGTGGCTTGAGCTTTAGGTGAAAGGCTATTTTGGGCTGGGATTACACTATGGGGAGGAAAAGAGCAGGTCTGATCTCCAAAGCAGCTGACACCTAGATAAAACTCAGTAAAAAAAATATTTCAGATGTTCTTAAGGAAAAGACTTAATCTCTGTGTATAATGGTTTGTAGGTAAGTGGGTATATAAAAGGTAATAAGATCACTACCACAAACAGAGGAAATCAGCTTGTTACGTGTTTGCTTCTTTGATTATTTTCTTCAAATATATATTTCTCTTGGCCCTTGAAATTATTTGTTTCCTTTCAGCATTAGCAGTTCTGAAACTAGTGTTTCCACACTAGTGGCTCATACACAGATTTTGATAAACAGTAGCAGTGGAAATTTACATTCCTCCGCTAAATTTCGGGGTACAACAGATTATTGCAAACAGCATATTAAAAAAAAAATATTCTGTTCTATGAATGCAGAACTAAGGCATGAGGGTTGCTTCCACATGTGCCTGTCCTCCAGTGAAATATTGTTTGGTGTCTCTGAAAACTGAGCTTGGCTTATTGTAGCCAAGATAGGAAGCATGAAAAAGCAGGCTGTTCGTATCGCTGATTAGCTCTGTACTTTTTGGCTGCGTCATTTCTCAATAGCTCTAAGTTTTTACCTCCAGCTCAGCCCCAGGGCTGATAACCGTGGGCTGCATTATCTTCTTTGGGCTCTAAAATAAACCCTACTTTCTGTGCTCACTGCTCAGAAGTTCCACTGCTTTCAGGAAGCTGGTGTGAGAGCAGATTAGTCACCTACCAGATTAGAAGAGCTGGTGCTGAGATCATGCCTCATTTTGTTCCTCTAGAGCTTCCACTTGCACTCATCCAGCGTGAATAATCTGTGAAAACATGAGAAGGCAGAAACAGGTCATTAATTCTAGCTGGTGTTCAGGACATATCCAGCACAAAACAACAAGTCACATTTACCGTACACCCTTAGCTGTACACATGAAGAAACTGGATCTAGATCTTCTGCAAAAATAAAGGTCCAGGGCCAAGAGGCAGTGGTAACTGGGCCAGGTTCTGAAGAAATTAATCTTTTTTTTTATTCATCCTTCATTATGCTTCCTTTCCCACTGAAATCAGAGGAGGTTTTCCTGTGAAAGCATTAGCTGACTAGATAAGCCTTGGAGTGCTCAGCCCCAAGGCTCTTGGGCCACCATCTCATCTTCTCTCCTCGCCATCTGTCTGCTTCAGGGGCACTGAGCTGACCAGAGAGATCAAACAGCTCACCTAGCCAGCCCAGGAAAGTTATCCCAGCACTAAATGTCTTCCTCTCTCCTAGCCAAGCTGCAAAGGCTTTGAATCCCTACAGATATTTTTTTTTTCCTGCATATTTCTACACAGAAAGTAGTGCAGAAGAGGAGGCTGTTTCCCTAAAAGCATCAGGTGACTCAAGAGAAGGGCAAGCAGCAGGCCCAGAACTCTCAGCAGCTCTCTCAGCTGTTAAAACCATTTGCAGGAGGGGGGGGAGAGCCTTGCCGAAAGAGCTGCCTCCAGCTCTCCCCACGCCAGACAGACACGAAGCCATCGGCTTTCTGGGAGCGTCAACGGGAGCCAACCTAGGACCTTGCCACGGCAGCAACAAGGAGGTGATAGAAGTGGATAGGAAGTTAATATAAATCGGTTACAAAATCAAGGAGGGCTTCAAAGACCCCATGGATGATTAGGGGAGGTTCAGAGTGTCCCAGGATTTGTTTTACTGCCACTTTTGAAGGATTTTTAAGCATCCATGGATTTCAGAGATGGCCCAGCCAGCCAATTAAAGTTATGATTCATTGCCACGAAGCTTATCATCACGAGTCTGTAGTATCGTTCAGTGAATGCCTCCGAACTAAGAGGATACACTGATTGGCCATAATTAGTACTGCACCATAAATTCATGTAGGGCTTTAAAAACATTAAGAAACAGTATGTCTCCTCCCCAGAGAACAGCAGCCTATAACTAAGCCATTTTCTCAGACACAGCACAAGCATGATTAATTTAGCTAATAGCCAACAAGGACATGCTAATTACTTCTCTCTGACTAAGTGTGACCCATGTGTCTGTGAGAAAATGCAGTTTCGAGGGCAGAGTGAGAAGACAGATGCAAGCTTGGAATCTGCAGGTTGCATTGCAGTCGCTAAACAGAGAGCATGCATCAGCGTCACCTGCCGAGGAAACTCCATTAGCTGTATTAGGTTATTTGCCATGGGACATCCAAATGAATGATGTCAAAGACAGAAAATGTTGGCCAGCTTATATTATTTAGGCTTATAAGAAAAAATAATTATGGTATGTTACAGGTGAGGGAGGGAGGCAAAAGAATTTGTAAGTGTAACTATTCTCTAGATACACTGTATACACAGTTATAGAATTTAAAAAAAAAAAAAACCTCAAAACACAACAAACCAAAACTCACACAAGTGTTCCATTTTGCTAGAATATAATCCAGAAAACCCACGGTAACTTCTGTCTTTTATCAACTGCTTCCTCTTACTAATTATTTTTTTTTTAGCTTGATACTACCACAACACAGCCTTTCTAATCTAAGATAATGGTTTGCCTCTCTCTTATTTCCTAGTCCGGTATGGTTTCCTGGAAAAGATGTTTCCATCCCAATTACTGTTCTCACAACAGCTGATCCTGCCACTCATTAGCTTATACATCACTGCTTGGCTGAATTCCAGTTCTACCTTACCCATCCATTGCAAGACAACTAGGTCAAATTAAGTTTCCTCACAAAAATAACTAATCCTTGCTCAAATTCAGGGCTGCAGAAGTCCTAGAGCAAAGCCCGGGGGAACTGGCTATAGGAGACATTCTTCACTTTTAAAGATGTTTCTGTCTTCCTCAGTTCTCTGCTTTCTGTCAGAGGTGATTGGCTTTTAGCTTAGCAAGTAGGCTTTTGCTGTTCAGAGTTGAAGGGTCGGAGCAGCTCTGTTCTTTGCTATATGCTTGAGCCTCCTGGGTGCCTGAAGCAGCTTGTGCTGAAAGCAGACTACAAAGATGGAGACCCATGGTTTATCTGCTCTCTCTCTCACTTCTTTTTGAAATGGGATTTAGCAGGAGATCCCACACATAACTACTACTGTGACTTAAGAGCTGAAGAAGAGATGCCTTTTATCTGCAGTAAGAGACAAGCACTGAACACCAGAAAGCTTCTGCAAGCTGGAATTTGGCTGGAAGAAATTGCATCTCTGTCAACGTAACTAGAGGCTCAGCAGTTTTCTGATTATTAATGTGCCTCAGAAATCTGCTGGGGCTGATTACACATAACCAACAAAACACCAGCGGTCTACTCAGCTTTCAGTTTCTTGGAAGACGAGACATCCTTTACCTCTGGAGCCATCCAGCCTTCAGCACTTGGTGAAAGCAAAAGAAATGCAGGCTGCATACAGCCATAATAACCGCACGGCAAGACTGTGCCCCTGCAAGCTACCCCACCCCACACTCAGATGCGACCAACCCTCATGTTTGCTGAAGGCAGAACAACTGCATTTTGCAAGCTTTGTTGAATGCTAAGGTTGCTGGAGTGTGAGAAACTTCCTGCCAGGATTTATTTTTAATGAAATCACATTGACTTTTTTTTTTTTTCTTATTTAAAAATAATAATAATAAAAAAATCACAGCCTCTCCAACTGACTGTGGCTCCATCATCCTCCTTTCTTCAGAGCTCAGAAGTCCAGGCTCTGGGTCTTTTGCCTTTAAACACAGAAAACAAATCCCACAGCAGAGTTTAGAGGCCTCTCTGGGCTTTCCCTTTGCTAATTAAGCCTAAATTACTTGACAACAGGTCTCCATTGGTAGGAGACAGGCCCATAGTTTTCCTTAATTCCAGTTGCAGGGGTTGTTTAATCCCACAGAATCTGTGCATTACAAAGCCAACTGGTTTTTATTTAGCTTCATAACACTGAGTCCTCAGCAGTGTTTAGCCCTTCGCGGTCTCAAGTCTTGCTGGCTGAGGAACATCTGCTTTCTCTAAATCACTTCAGGAGGGTGTTTAGCAGAGTGGTCGGTAATCTCAGGCTTCTCTACTCTTACCTGCTAATGGACAGTCTGGTTATGTGTTTGCCCATATTGGGCAACCCAGTAGAGCAACCCAGTAATAAACTTAACTATATTTTCAGGCACCATTCTCTATTTTCTTATTTATACATTTTAGCAATAAAAGCCTCTGATACAAAATTCAGAGACACTAGGCAATCTCACCTCCCAGGATGAGCGAGAACAAGAAATGCAAAGTACCAGTATGGAAGTGGATGCAGATGGCTCAGAGGTGCTGGCAAATGCCCCACCATGAGTAAATGAACAGCCAAGGCTGATCTCTCACATGATTCTTTTTTCAATTGCAATGATCAATAAGCAGGGAATGAATTAATAAAAAGCAATGTCATGTGTGGCAATGGCCCACCAACAGGGAAAAAACGAACTACATTTTTTTTCAGTCTCTTTACTTCCAAGCAGCACTTGAAACCCACTGTGATCACACAGAAAGGACATTGTTTCAGTAGCAGCGGATTGAAAACGTACTGAGTAGAAAAGGCAACCCTTACATATTAATCCAAAGGAGATCAGCCTTCAGATATTACAAATTTAAAAACTCAGCAACACACTCAGCAGTCGTTAGTCTTTTCTGTAGAGGCCACGGTTATCACCAAAACTAACCATTTTTGTTTTGTTTTGTTTTTTAAACATACTTAGTTAACACTGTGCTTTATCTTCAATACATAAGGATTAGGGTGAGCAGAGAAGGTTGAGAGAAAATCCGAAGGATCATAAAGCTAAGTTTTTACCACGGGATAATTTAGGTTCGTTTTCTCAATGAGATTTCCATCAGAAACAACCATCCCAAGAAGATGACAAACATCTACCAGGCTAAATTTTCTTACTGGTATAAGATCATACAAAATATAAAGAAAATCCCCAAAGAACCTCGAAAGGGATTGTATATATTTTCTTCCCCCTCAAGAACTCTCCCATGTTGAAAGAAGATTGGAAAAAATTAGGTGTTTCTCAGCTTTTGAAAGCCCAGTGTCCCAAGAGGTTGTTAACTGGTGGGGCAGCACTTTGAATTGGAGTGAAAAAGTAACTCTCTAACTTTTGTTAGAAGTCAAATGCAAGGTATTTTTAAGTTCAGAATAATGAAAATCTTCATTGATTGAACCAGTTGCCTGATTCAGGAAGTTTCTTATTTTTATTAAACCAAGTCCTTGGCTGTTATAAATTAATGTAGCTCTGCTTACTGTCATGGAGCTGGATGAACAGGGACCACTGTAAATATTCACTGGGCCACAGTGTAAAGCTGGGGAATCTCATGGCAAATTATCTGCTCCAGAAGAGCACTTCTTAGAGTAAAACCAAACAGGCACAATTTTTTTTCTCAGCAGTCTTTACACTTCCCCTGTCTTACTGATTGATTGGAGAGCAAATCAAATCCAAATTAGAGCATCGATCAAATAAGGCTGGACTATATAATGTTCCTGTGACCAGGTATGAGCAAAATCTAACTTGTTTCCAAGCCTGTGCCTTCATTCTAGCTATGCACTGCAGATTAAAGGCTGTGGGGGAATAATTTTTTCCATACACCAGAATATAGCATGCTTTTAAAACTCTCAGTTTAAAAATTAAGTGATTCTGAAGCCTACAGCTACACTGGTGTTTCATGGGCTGGATGTTAACAGAAGCCCTTAATCACAGATTTCAGTGCAGTTCAAGAAACCCTTCGCAGGGACTGAATCACTTACAGACCCCTATGGGGATGGAGAGGAAAGGCTGGGTCCAGACCTGTCACATCACAGTAAGCGCTCTGATTGCAGAAGATAAAAGGTCGGTTATTGAAACCAATATACCACAAGCAACAGTCTCAGCCTGCTCCTAAAGCTCCGTTGTGTGAAAATATTAGGAGGAAACAATTTTTGGTTTACCTGCAGCAGATGGGGAGAAAAGAGACACTAGGCAATACAAAGTTGACTCTACATTCCTAGAAAATTGTCTTCGTGAGATTTACATATCCTTATAACTTACTTCCCCAAACTATCAGTTTAATTTTCTTTCTCTCTTTGCTGTTTTTTTAATTCCCTTTTTCCTCCTCAGCTTTAATTTGAAAAATCATCTCTAACAGATTTTTATTTTGTAAAAGATGAGTAAATGAAAGGTCATTACTCCTTTACACCAAAGCTTACTTCTCACAGTGAAATTCTGTCGCGCTACAAATTTACTAATCAGTAAATTTACTAATCTACTAAGAGATTGTACAGCTCTTGTGAGGAGGGAGAGATGGAAAAGGGAAGAAAGCAAAAAACGCTCAGTGATGGATTAAAATACCACAGGAATATACATTTCATTCAGAATCCTGTACCCGGCTTCAGTGGAAGCCCTTCCTATACATTCCTGTCTTCCACGCTGCGTTTAGATTGGGCACAAACCATACAGAACTGTGACCTGATTAAAAAGGAACTGTGATTTATTTGTACACCATGGGTGAAGTAATGGGGCACAAGTTACATTTAGACTCATTCAGGCACTGTCACTAGCACTGTCCTGAGATATAGGTCAAGGTAGAAAAGATTAGTGTCTCATCAGTAGAGGGAAATACCAGGGTGAATCCATTGAAGAAAGACAGCCAGGACTAAGAACCAGTCACTCATCAGCCAGGAAGGGCATCACCCAGGACCTGCAGACTATATGGGAACAGCTGGGATTCACTTGCCATCAGGAATCAGGGCTCCGCTAATCTTACACCCACCAGGGAATACATCATAATAATTCTAATAGAGGAAACCAGAAACTTTTAACTGTGAAAAACAGCTACTGAATTGTAGGGATTTGATAAGGACCTGTGGAAAGACCTAAGGTGGGGTGTTAGGAGAAAATACTAGTACTGCAGGATTTAAAGCTTGTTCCGAGGGCTTTATTTGATAGGTACCTGTCTCATGACAACCTAGGCAAAATCATCAAACTAACAGCTGCTTGGTATGGCGAGGTAGGGATACCCAGAGAGTGGTTATGCATAAAGCACTTCCTGAGACAAAAAAAAACCTTGTTAAAACATAGGTTGTTCATCCCTCTGCAAAAGCCTGCCTTTGATTAGAAAGAAGGATAAGTGCATCATAACGGAAGAAAAAAGCTCATGTTTTTTTCTGACAGATCTGACCTTACAGCTTTGCTTACATCAACCACGAGCTGCAATGACGGCACCTGCTGCGCTGCACTAACCCACTGCTGTACTTCATTTACCCGGCCGAAGGCAGTAATGCCACGAAGACTGCTAGACTGCGGTTTTATGCCTCTTTTCTTCTTTTTGTCTTTTTTAGTTAAACGTGTCGAATTAACATATCAAAGCTAGGGGTTAAATTCAGGCACACGTGTGTGAAGCAAGTGATGTGAAACCTCCACACTCTGATCTGCCAGTGCTCTTCAGCCTTGATCTTAGTGCCCAGTCCCCTGCTGTCCCACACCTGCCCATCTCCTACTGCTCCTCTCCACAGACATCTGACTACACACCATGTGCTGCTGCTTCACCTCCCTCCCAAATCTCCAGCTGCCATCTAAATCCTTCCTCCTCCCTTTACTTCTCACACAAATTATTCCCAGCCAGCAAGTGACCCTTCTTTGCACAAATTTCTCATCCCTCCCTCTTGCCAACATGATAAAACCACAGTTTAACAGAAGTCAGTGGAATCAAAAATGTAGAGCAAAGGTTTGTTTTGCAATATTCTGTTATTAAATAGTAAAGATAAACATTTGGGAAATGCAGATAACATTTTTTATGAAGTATGGTTTTGGGCTTAATACATGACAAAAAAAAAAGGAATGTGGCATTAATTAAAAGCAAAATGAGATAAGAACAGAATAGTCTTAATTTCTAAAGAAAAGATGAAACAAGAATTTAAAAGATGAAGAGTTATTATTAAAGTAAAAATCTCACTGGTCTGATAACCCCTGGGATATCAGACCAGAATAAACAGCGAAGTAACAGAAAGGGTCACCAAAAGTTTAGAGACAAAAATATGGCCAGGCCTTTTTCTGAATATTTGTTTTTTTCATTACCAGGCCTACAAAAGAGAAAACCTTTCAGATTTATATCAGACTCAAAAAAAAAAAAAAAAAAAAGTTCTCCAGACATTTTCTTATCTGTCTTTAGAAAATCTCTCAAATGAGAGTTTGAAAAGTTATTAACACTTTGATTTAGAGACAAGCAACTGAGACATTTTAAGGGGACAGAGGCAGGTTACGGAGATCGCTTCACTGGATTCTAGATAATTTGAATGCCTCTTAACATGTCAGAAGCGTAGGCTATTGCTAGCTTACCTTTGGATTTTGGGGGATTCTTTCTAAGTTTAGGGCAATCTCCTAATGTCTTGGGACCAATCCCTTGGCTGTTTAGACTCACACCACCTCACTCGCCATTTCCATTATGGCACACTGAACGCTCACACTATTGACAAAGTGCAGTCTATACATTTTGCATGGACGTGATGCCCAAGCAAAGTTCTAGATAAAGATGATTTTACCACTTTCCCTTTCTTCAGCTCACTGATTTCAGCCCCCTTACGTCACTTCTTGCTTCTGCGTAAGCACCTCTAATGCTGACTCAGTACCCAACTACTAGTTTCAACTTTGGTTGCTGCCAGCTGAGAGACCCAAATTCAGTAACAAATGTGAAATCAATCGCAGTTAAGGGCACATTTTGCAAAGATGAATAAACAGAGCAGGAGTTCAGCAGCATCAAGGGGTATGCAAACAGAAGTACATGCAGGAGGTATGAGCTGGGATTTGCTCACTTTGATGTAAAGCAGGAGTAAGTCTCTGGGTGAGTGGAAATTCTATAAAAGCAAGATCTGAATCAGCCCCTTCATTTCAGGGAGGCAGGCATGTAAGATGCCGGTGACTGATGGAATAGTTACCAAGCTTTCAGTTATGATAAAGGTGAGTAATGATTTTTATGTCATTCTTCACAGACTTTCTTCATATCTCCCTCCACCCTGTCAAAACAAGAGACCTGCTTTTCCACACAGCACCCAAATGCCTCGGTGCTTTAGTAATAAAGTAATATGAACTTACGCCACTCTTCTGTCAGGATGTGAAAAGTTGGCTCCAGAGCATGTGTGGGTTTCTGCAGTAGAGGCTTTTGGCCACTGTTTATAACAGGAGCAGGAAGCCCCGAGTGCCATGTTCTGTCAACAGTGGGCCCCTTAATCACCGCCAAGGGTTTGTACCCCTCCCCTCCCCAGCTGGATCTTATGTGGACTGACAGGAAGAAATCACCTCTTTCACCTTCCCTCACAGCCTAAATAGAAATGAGTGATAAAATAGTCATGAAAAGGGGAGAGGAAGAAAAGGGAAAAAAATCTAAAGTTATAATAATGTTAATAAAACAGTCGAAAGAAAATAAATCAGGGAAGGCAGAGATAACGGCATGTACCTTATCTCAGCTGCCTCCTGGCATGCCCACATGAATGTACAGAGTGATGGAGACTGAAAGAACAGCGCTAAGTACAGCCAAGCACTGCGTCACAGGGTATTAAACAGGACCAAAACACTGGGTCAGCGATACTGCCTCTGATGCTGTTTCCAGCCCAGGCTCGCACCTCTTACAGAGGAGATGCCCTGTGACAATTTGCTAGATGACAAAATGTTGCAGTTGCATGTTTGAAAAAGCTCCAGTTGTTAAAGCTGCTCTGTGTGAAATGGTGCACTGAGATTTGTTAGCACGGTGATAATGTGATGTAATCCTCCAGTTTATAGAATGACCTTAGATGAAAAGTTGTTTCAAAATCCCAGTTAGAAGGTAAATACGTGATATATGTAGCAAGGTAAACCTCCCCATTCTCAGTCAGTAAATTGGTGTTAACATCAGTGCTACATCGATGTTAATAAGTACACTGAAAGATTAGGTGTCCTGCATGTGTTATGTGCGTTGATTTAAATTCCTTCATTTACATAAATTTTACAGATTAATACATTAGTTTTTCATAAATCAGCTGCATAAGACTTATAGATCTTTGCTTTACATGTAGTCTATGAATAATTGCTCCTTAGAGTCTGACATAAAATTACAGCAGGATCTCTGCCTTTTTGAAAAGGCTTGAAACTTGGCACCGAGATACGGGCAGAGGTGCTGACACAACTGCAGTGGAGGTTTTTGCCAGGAAACCCACCGTAACGGTACAACAGCGAAGCCTATAGTTCAATACGCATTTGTTAGGAATTTGGTGGCAAAATCTCCCAAGTTCTCCTGCGCAGCGAGCATGCTCTGTCAGCTCCCAGCTGCATCACTGCCAACAGCAGGGAGAAGCGCACATGTTCAGAGCAGCCCAAGCCTGTCCCAGGGGTGAGCAGCAGTCCTCCCGGAATCGTGTTTCCATGCTGTTAGAAGCTGTTATGATGTGAGGTGCTGGAGTTGAAAGCCAGAACACTTTTTCCCCCCCCCATTATTTCCGCCCTTGAAGCCCATGAAGAGAGGAGGAAAAAAGAAGTAATGGAATTAGACTGTGAGAGCTGTGGTACCTTACATGGACTGGAAGGTGGAGGAAAGGCAAAGAGAGGGAGGTTACTGGAGGAACTGGGGACTGAAGAGCTCAGGCTTGGAAAGGGAAAAGCAGAGCCTTTGTAACTATTCAGCCCCTCAGCAGTGCTGTGCTGTCAGCAACAGCTTTGAAATCCACACTCAGAATGGGCCTCGGAGATGAGAAAACCACAAAGCCAACAACACTGGCTACCAGCAGATACAGAAGAGGTCCATGCCACGAATGTGAAGGATCTAGTTGGACACTACTGTTTTGTTTTCCCAACAAAGCCCAATTTGTGGAATTGAATCTTTCATACGAACAGGACTTGCTTTCAGAGGGTTCTCACAAAGCAACAAGTTTGGAGAAAAAAAAAAAAAAAAAAAGCTTCAAAATGGTAGATGCCCTCACTGACCTTTTCAAAATTGAAAATCTTGGGTTTATGGCATGTAACAAGCTTTCATTTGAAAACGCAAGCTAACTGTGATTAAGAGACTAAAATGGTCATAAATAAAATGAATCACTTCAAAATAATATAGAAGGCTGCTTCAATTGAATAGGAATCATGCATTTAGCTTCCAGCTTATGAAAAATGTGACATTTCAACTTCCAAGCCCTATTTGTAGTGAATATTTTCTTTTAATTGGGACAATTTTCTTAAGTGGGAAAAAACCATCTGTTTCCCCCTCCTTCCAGCTGCAGCCCTGCTCTTTCTCATTTCTGTGCTTCAGATCTATATGCACTGGGTAGCATTTCAATGGGAAGTAAGGGAGGGTGGAATTCAAGGGCTTCACTTGCTTTTTTAGCAGGAAAATCCCTCTGTTCAATATTATGGTCATAAAATCAGGGGCCCATCATACATAAAATGCCAGAATTTGAATGTCCTTTCAGCTTTAACTCAGCCATCTTCTGCTTATACACTACAATGCAGTTTTTCCTTTTATGATCACCTGCTTCTTTCCCCAGAGCCTCATACCACATAAATAGTAATTTCTGAGTAAGTTTTTCTTATGTGCTATCACCATTGTTTAACATGTTTGCTTTGACGCTTTGTCTGGACTGGTGCCCTAAGGTCCTATTTAAGTAGTCCTTCCTTTGAAAGATGGCTATTTGCTATTTGTTGTTTGTCCCCTCTTTAGGACTCCAAAATCAAAAGGTATTCTGAAAGAGTATGTTTGCAATCTATGGTCATCAGATTTACTTTTGAGCTCTGATATCTGAATTGCAGACACTGATCCAGCTGCTTATATTTTCATCTCATGCCATTAGAGGTACAAGCCAACTAATTAAGTAACTGTAGTAAAAGAGGCTTGATTTTGGCTGCAAAAGTAGATGGCCACAACATTTTGTTGTTCTGCAAACCTTCGGGACAGCCGTCTAAGCTGAGCCTTAGCTGTGGCAGTTGCAGTCAGCATCAGAATAGTTTTGCTTTGAACTTCTTTTTCCTTTGCTTGGCCAGTAGTGTCAGGAAATCTACCTTCCTTTTATACTCCAAAGGGATGAAATATCCAAGAAGAAATCCATAAAATGCACATCCAAGAGAAGCAAACAGACATTACAAGTAACAATAAAGCAGGGCGTTTCAAACAAAAGAATCAAAATACAGAGAAATATGTGTCCTGATGGTGGGAAAGATTTTACATAGCATTCTCACAACGCACATATATAGCTATGTATATATAACCACCTCCTCCTTTGCCAGTTCCTTTCTCCAAAGCTAAGCTGTATTTTGTTCGGGTTGTTTTGGAGGTTTCCAGATAATGCCGCCCACAAATCCATCTGCATTTGGAATGCAGTGGTTCACGAATGACCTTTTCGTTATGTTCACTAAGCAGGATCTCGATCCAAGCGGATTCTTTGGCTTGGGCTCACTCCGCCCTCCCCTGTGCTCTGAACAAACCACTTCCCCAGGCTCTGAGGGCCATAACTTCGGTTGTTTGAAAAACTCATTTAACACAATTGATTGTAACATTCTCTCTCTTTCCCCCACCCCCCCGTCATAACTTCCTGATTGCTGTTCATCTGTACCAGATGTGTGCTTTACATTTCCAAACTACATAAACGTATTACCCCAAATCGTTCTCTTTTCCCATCTGTTGTATATTTCTATTTACAGTAGCAAGCTAACTTGTATACTGCAGCATACATTTAACTACAGGTCTGGAAAAGTAATGGGGAATTCCTCTCTTAGAGGTGCAGTTTTTGCCATCTGTAGCCATATCAGTCCTGTCTTCAAAAACGTCTGACTACATAAGCTACACAAGGCAGCCTTACACAGAGCAGCCTCAAAGGAAAATTTGAGGTCCTACAGAGAGTAATAGTACTGACTAAGCAGATGGCACCCTTTGCTCTGAGTCAGTCCTATAGCCATACCCTGGTGCAAGGGTGACAATGGCCTCCTGGGTGACATTCTTCTAATGAGATAAACAGCACTGACAGTTGAGGATTTTTAGTGCAATCTGCTGCTCAGATAGAAGTGGGAGTTTAAGCGGACTTGTGTGTGTGTGCATGTCTACTTCCTAAGCCGTTTCGCTTGAGAAATAATAACTAGGAGCCAAAAATATTCAGTCATTTAACAAAAATAAGAACTAATTCTGCAGAAGCCACCTTCTTCAGCTTTTCCAATCTAGTAAAAAGGGAATGGTGACTACTTTCCTCATCAAGAGTAAGATTTTCATGCATTTGCATGTGCAGAAAAGTGATGTGCCTGCCGATCAAGACACTGCCTGTGATGCACAAAGACCCCGTATAAGTACAAGGACATCTTTTTCCATTATGTAGGCTTTAGAACTTATCCTTAGAGTCATTCCAGCATTTTTTACAAGTGTAAAGGAAAATTCCCGTTTGCATTCATACCTTTGATCCCTGCACATACACAGATGGAATTTCCATCAGGTTGGAAGTTATTTTAGATTAAAAAAAGAGCAGATATTTCCCTTTGACAGAGGGTATGTTGTGTCTGCAATTGCCAGATCTATCGGTTTTAATGTGCATCTAGTGTTCTCAAAATTCTAGGTCCTGGATTTATGGGATTACGCTAAATGCTAAACTTAAAGCATAGCAACATGTATCTCATGTGCAATTTCCCTCTTTTGCATGATCCAGAGACGTAGTGTATCACCTGGAACCAACACGATAAATTATGATGCTTCATCAACTTGACTTATTGCTGAGAAAGAGCAGTAGCATTGCAGGGTCCTGACAAGCCCAGCCACATTTCCAGCCTGGAGGGAAGAGCAGGGTAACGTACATTTTTCACTGAGACAGTTTTTTCCTGAGAACACCTGCTCTAAGCTGCAGTTCCCCCACCACTGGTCTCTCTTTTTTTACTTTTGTGCCTTTTAATCTTTATAAAGGTAGGAAAAAACATCCCATTCCCAATTCAGAACTGAAACCAAAAATAACTGTTTCTGCTTAGAACTGCTTAACAAAATAAGCAGCTTTTCTCCAACAAAAAGGTTTCCAAAAGCATTTAGTGTATTTGTTCTGCAAAAAAAGCCCTTGCATTTCAGTTTCTGGTTAAATTACATCCCTGATTTTGTTATTTTTCTGTTGTGCAACTTAAAGCATTTTCAGTCTTGGCATAAGTGCTGTTTTTGTTATAGGATTAAATATGCTGAGGTACCATCTCAAAACCCAGTGCTTCAACATATTAAAGTAAGCGGGCTATGGTAACTCTTTTCACTTTCTAGGCCCATATATTCCATCAAAATGCACACAGTATTGTGTGTGCCTCCCTGTGTGTCCATAATTCTATGTCTTCATCTCTTGAATCCCTAAGTTGTTTGGATGTAGAAGCAGAACACAGCAGCTGCAGGAAAAGGTAGATTGTGGGAAGAGAAAAATCTTCTACATACAAAAGACCAAATCTTAGAAAAGCTGTATTAACTCACGAGCATTCTGTGCTTTTGACTGGATTCCTATCACCTCTCCTCCATGACTGCCACAGAGTTTTACGTGCTGTTTTTAAGTAGGTGCCTTATGTCATTATGGATGATGCATTTTAGTAGTAGGTAAAAAGGCTGCCACAGAAATCAAATAATTAATTTGCAAACTTGCCACATTCCCTACCCGTAAGCAAAGTGAAGGGGCATGCATAACTTCTTCATTTTGTTAAAGTATTTATTGAAGCAATACCAGAAAATGAAAAATGTGTGGGGACAGGGATGGGATGGGACCACCTGGTTAGCTTAATGGAGATTTCTGTTGTCAAGGAATTGTATCATAAACCACAGACCAAAGATTAATTGCTGAAGCCATCTGAATGTGAGATAACTATAAACTTCTCACAAACAGTACCCAAATAACAAAAGAGTGACCTTTGATGAGATCTAAATGCAAACCGTACGCCATTACAATGCATACAAAACATATATGCACCCAAAGATGCTCGCAGAAGAAACTACGGTTCATTGGGACATTTCCTCTAGGAAAAGGAGCTAAAAGAGGGAGAAACCAGAACACAGATATCTCCCAGAGACATGTTCAGGTTTGTGTGCTTAGAACTACACACTGTGGATATTCTGCTGGCCATGTGGATCAGTGAGAAATTCTACCAGCTTCTACACACCCTTCTGCATGCTCTTGAAAGTAAGTTTTCAGCCAGTTAGGACACTTATTAGGAAGTGGAGATGTTCAGCACTAATAAAGCCCTGCCTGTAAGCTCTACAAATCTGCCTTTTATGCACACCTGCATTCTTCCTTGTTAGACATCAATTAGCATATTATCAGGAGCATGGAAGGAGAGCTCCGAGCGTGCGGCTCGTAATAGCTTGTATGTGTCACATTGCTGGACAGCTGAATTTGTTGGAGCTCCCTGCAGATAATGCAAAACCTTCATTTATGTATAGCAGTATTCTATTTAGATTACGATACAGACTTTATCCCCGTAAGGCTAAGCACTTTAATGAACAAACTCCTAATTTCCCTTCCCCCAGAGGATTTATTCTCATCTTACGTATTCAAGGGTGTAAATAGGTGAACACATAAATCAAATTGTCTTACATGGCTTAAAATTTAAACAAAATCAAAACAGAAGTTTGCTGTTCTGACTGACCTGTGTACATTGTACTGCATTAAGAAAACAGCTCTTTTACCAAGTTTGGGAAATGGATGTTATAGTTCTTATTCTCATTTTGCATGTAGAAAAAACAAAGGAGTGATTCTCAGACCCCATTAGCAATCATTTTTGAAATAGGGCAGTAAAGAATGTGTTAACACTCTATCCAGCTAAAAAAAAAAAAAGGGGGGGGGGAAGATGATATTTTTTAAAATTTCTTTTTTCCCAAAAAATGAAGAATGATGTGTTTCCTTACAGGTAACTCTTGCAAGTTCACTCTTGCATACCATCACGTTTCTGTATCCAAATGTTCCCATAGGATCTCACTGAAATGCATTTGGAAATGTCAAACAGCCTTAAGACTCATCTGAGCTTCTCGTCTGCTCCTGCTGTCTGTTCAAAGCCGTAGCCCCTGCTTCCCACCAGCCTGACTTCTGTTCTGAATCACTCTCCACTCAAACTGTTTTTTTTCTCTCTCACCACCTATGACAGAAGGGTCCTGAAAAAACTTGGGATTTAGGCCTATGTCCAAGTTTACCCCCCACAATTTGGGCACTGTGTCTGACTGGGGATGCTAGTGGGGTGGATGAGGGCAGAAGATGACTTAGCTGTTATTTTCCATGTCTCTTGATACACATTTGTGCCCCTCAATGTCAGAAGGCAGAGCTCCAAAGAACAACATTATTTTTCTCAGCTTCTCGAGGGAAGCCTGAAGTTAGTTAAAATAAAAATCACTAGTAGTTAAAAATATTAGTGTTAATTTTTTTCATAGTCCAAGATTCCGCAGCACTGATAAAAGACAGAAGCTAAACACTCTCCTGTGTCCTTCTCTTTATACATTCACTCTTCAGCAGTATAAAACATCTGTATACTCCGTATGCAGAGCTGAGCAATAATTTATTCAAAGTACTTCACCTCCTCTTCTATTTCTGAACCAACTGTGAGTAACTTAGCATTCAAGTGTCTTTGGAAAATATATCTGGCAATCATTTCATGGAGAAACTAGTGCAAGTGTGGAATCTTTGAAAAGTGAAAGTGTTAATGCTATGCCGATGTCACTGAAGGGGTGCATGATCTGAGTCACTTCATTTTAGCTCTTCTAGCATTGTTTATGAGCAAAAGTATGCAAAAAGTGAGACAGACCTTAATCAGCAAAGAATTAGAGAGAGGTAGAATATAAAACGTTTGTCAACAAGTTTCACTGGAAACCAGTGAAAAAGAAAGACTGGAGTGAGAGGAAACTTCTTTGGTTACCAAATACAAATGCAGAGATACTGAATTATATAACATGCAAGGGGATTGACAGTACAGCCTGGAATTCTAATTTAAAATCTTATGATACACACCATCAGCAGAGCACACAGTCAGCACATTAATAATTAGCTTAGTGACATATCTAAACATGACTGGTTAATAGAGAATTCTCATCAAATGCAGTATCAGTGTGCCCAGTGGGCCTCTCTCGAGGTTGTTATCAAGCCAGATTCAATGCAACTTTTTATTGATTACCTAGAAGAAACATGAAGCTCTTGACTAAATTTTCAGACGACACAATGATAGGCACGGCAAGGAAGAATGAGAAGACATTTATATCATGCACTAAAAGCTGGATACTAATAGAATGGACTATAGAAAATCTGAAGTCTATATGGATTGACAGAATATGCCTTAAAGGCATTAGGAAATCAGCTGTAGTATTTCCTCTTTAAATGTCCAGTTTTGAAGAAGAGATCTAAATCAGCCGTTTCTACTCAGAGAAGAACAAGTTCACATAATCTGCCTAGTTTTGCAAGGAAGGTCCTAAAGTACACGAGAACTGAAAAATTACTTAAAGCTGTTTCACTGAATCCCAGAATCCCAGACTGGTCATGGTTGGAGGGGACCGCGACCCCCGGCAAGCCCCCATCCCCCCCCGCAGGCTGCACCATGGCCTCGCAGAAGGAGTCTCCACAGCCGCTCTGGGCAGCCCGGCCCAGCGCCCCGCCACCCGCCAGGGACACACGTTCTCCCTCCTGCTCAGAGGGAACTGGCCATGTGGCGGTTTGTGCCCGGTGCCCCTCGTCCCGTCGCTGGGCACCGCTGGGAAGAGCCTGGCCCCGTCCCCTGGGCACCCGCCCGGGGATACCTGCAGCCGTGGGTGACATCCCCTCTCAGCTGCTCCTCTCCAGGCTGAACAGCCCCCGCCCGCTCAGCCCTTCCTCCCCGGGGAGATGCTCCAGCCCCTCACCACCTTCGCAGCCCCCCCGGCCCCTCCCCAGCAGCTCCCTGTCCCTCTGGAACTGGGGAGCCCAGCACTGGGCCCAGCGCTCCAGATGCGCCTCCCCAGGGCAGAGCAGAGGGGGAGGACCCCCCCCCCCACCTGCTGGCCACGCGCCTCCTCGTGCCCCCCAGGGTCCCACTGGCCCCTTGGCCAATTTCTATTTATACCTTTGCTTTTTTCTATTGCATAATTACTCTTTCTACCTGGCCTTATTACTGCTGCTGAATGATTGTGGTTCTTAAAATTAAATTTGCTGTACAAATACCTGCCACTTCAAAATTAGTTTGCCTTCCTTGAATAAAACAGTTTTAGGAGAGGGCATTTCGTGCAACTGAAATTTTGCTAAAGGTCAAAATGCTATTTAAATGCCTAAGCAGTCTGTCCACATCTTCTATGTTCCAATAAAGTTATTTAATTCCATATTTTTTTCCGTCAAAATGGCACTTAAAAAATTTGGGTAAGTACTTTTTTTTTTTCTTTACTTTTTTTTTTTAATTTCCTGGAATGGTTCTGACCTGAAAGGCACTAAAATTGAAAGGAAATTGTCAAAAAATTGCAGAAAACGCTCCTGCTTCATTAAAAAACTCCAAATTAATAACATATCTCTGCAACTATTGGTTTAAGCACTTTGTTACAATATTACATTGGTTTGTATGAGTGGGAAATAAATGCTTTTGTGTCATTTTTTTTAGTGCTCTCAAGTGATCCTTTAGTATTTATTGCAGTTTACTGGCCTTTCAAGGACTGTAATGGAATTTAAAGCTTATTGGCATGGTTCAAATAAGCTGTTTGCTCTTCTTCCATAACCTGGAGACTTTCTGCTACTGGCTATATATTGCAGAAATAAATGGCAATTTCACTTTACTATTATTCATAGGGTCATAACACTCAAGGTTAATGCATGCTATGATGGCTTATTCGTGAAAAATGTTCGCAAATCTTGAAAGTTTCATAAATTTTAACACATATAATTTGTCCAAAAATTCCTACCAGGAAGCATGGTTATTCCTTATTCATTCTTCATCACTCATTTCTCTTTTAAAATCTTCCGTTCTGCCAGTGAGGAAACACACATTACAACATTTGCCAAAAGTGGTTGGTCACACATTTATGACTAGGTAAGAAGTTAAACTGTTCTATAACTCTATCAACTAATATTTTCCATGCCCTAAAAAACTAGGATAAACATTTGCAAGTTATTATTTAGCAGCTCGAGTCACTTTGCAAATGATTCTACAAGAAAAAAGTCTAAGTGTATCATACTGTTTATTCCAAGCAAATAAACAGGTGATTCTATTTACCATATCTCAAGGAGTAGATTGTGGGTAGGTGAAAATATGCATTAAATGTAATACTGCAGTCACGGGAGCTGTAACTCTTACAGAGCACAGCTACTTAGTTTTTGCAATACAAAGGACCTAACAGAGCTGATAGTCATATGAATTTGCTGTATAAACCGATACATCCCAAATATGCTTTTCCCTCTTAATCAACGCAGTCAATGATGATATTGCCTTACTACTGGAGAAATTTCTCAGTTGCATTCACAAAGCTCTCTAAGCTTTGTTCTTGCTGTTTCCTGAAATGAAATGTTAATAGACAGGTTTTGAATGTTTTCCCTCGCCTTAAGGTTTTGACTAGGGTCTTAAGTGGAAGCTAAGGATTCCTGAGGCATTATTCAAAGTGAGATAATTTCAGATTCTCAGCTAGATGCTTCTGTGACTCTCCTCTTTTTTTCTTATATATCTACAGATGTTGCAAAACTGCTATAAGGCAGAAAAATTATTCTTCATTTGCCTATGCAAATGCTGTGCCACCAGAATCTGAGTCTTTTATTTTAGGAAGTTAGAGGTACGTTTATTTTGAGTAGTGTCAGCCACACTGATTTCAGTATACCCCAACAGTGAAGAACTTCTGCGAGAGCCAAACACTTAATGCATATATCTGCTATTTATTCAGGTTCATTTAAGGTACTAGAGTTACTGTTTCCTTTTTTCATTTTGTTGGTGTCTGTCATGGCAGAGCCTTTTGCTCACACAGCAGTGCCTATGCATGAGCACATCTATAAGGACCTGTAGATCACACATAACTTAAAATGGGTTAGCCTTTGTCTCCTTCCTCTCCCGTTAAAGTCAATGATGAATGCTTTCAAAAATACCCGCCCACCAGTTCAGTGTGCTTTCCATTCCTCTAATTAGCAATCTAATAATAAAGGCAACGTTCTGCTGTATCCACCTAATGCAGTCCGCTACTCTTTTAAACCAAGTGGCAGAAGCCTCAGCTCTGTTGTTTAAGGTCCTAGGTTGAGTTGCCTCCAAATTACTTATTACGAGGCTCATTAGTTACAGGGTTTATTTTTCTGAGGTGGAGGCAAAATAAAACATATCTATTCAAACACATTATCTCAATTATGTTCTTAGAGAATTGTACTTTGGCAGATGAACTGTGAAAAAGTAAGGTCTGCAAGAAGCTAGACCCCTTGTTTTTAAATGAGCAAGGCAGTTCTGAAATTGCCCCACCAGAGCTCTCCTGACAGAAGTTACCTCAGCCAGTGAAGGAAACCATAGACAGGTACCTTATCTTTGAGATATCAAGACATACATTATTTTTGAGAATCAAGAGAACTATCCTCATGGACCTTCCTTCCCAAAAGGCAATAAGGAAAATCTGGTCTATTAGTACCAACTACCAGATTTCTCAGTGCCACAGAAACCTGCCTACATTTCTGTATAATATGTATTTGCTGATTATGAGACTTTTAAAAATATTTTTATAGCAAAAACATTGTGCAAAACCAGATCAATTACTGACATAACTTTATCACATACAAATGCTAATTGTCCCCTCCCCACCACTCTTTGACTTCTTTTCAACCCTCACTGCTTTTTCACGCTGCAATTGCATGCCTATGTACAAGGTTTCATTCAGCCTGGGTGCTGTCGGGCCAACATGATTTTCCTGTGGGAAGTCATTGAGCTACATCAGGCTGGTACCTCCTGCATGGTGGCTGATTTTGAATTCTGTTACTATAGACAAGGTATGGTATACAGTACTAGAATTCTTTGTTCAGAAGACTGCCAAATTTGTAGTAATAATGACTTTAACAAGAGCTGTGTCACTCAAGACCCTGAGGAACTAGTCCACATGATTAAAAGCACCATAGAAACATGTCATGCAACACTTTCTTACATATCTGTAGAAATTCTTTCTGCTGTGCCAATTTTTTGTATAATAAATGCTTATCTTTATTGATGGCATCTCAAAGGATTCTTTCACTAAAGGACAATAATAAATTACATTCCAATTGTATTTTAAAAGGGTTTAAATTTAGAAACACCTAGACATCATAGGTAATGACGTAATGTAATAATATCCATTTGCCAATTTGTTTGCAGGCAAAGAGTGTTCACCTTGGAAATAATATGAAATCAGAAGTTCCATTTCCATCAGGAAACATGCATAGAATCTATGCACATGGGCATACAAATACCACTGCAAGATACTAAAAAATATAAAAAGCAGACACATTTTTAAGAACAGGTTTGCACAGAAGGGAAAGTATTAAGTGGTAATTTTTTCTGCAGTTCTTGGTTACTGTTGACATATGAGTTTGGTAGTATGTTCTTTACTTCCTCCGTAACTTTGTTGTGCAACATAAATGTGTCAAGGTGTGAGCCCATGCGATTGTAATGTTTAATCTTTTCCTCCTCACTCTTCCCATTCATCTTTCTCATAACAACATCAGTATTCAACGGAATGAAGCAGAAACTCATAGTCTAAAAATCCATGCAGTTACTTACAGCTTGGCACCTCAGCATCTGCCTCCTGCAGCACTAGCAGATGGATTCATTTACCAAGATCATATTTGGTTTCAGTTCTCAGCCTGTCTGTCTAAACATGTTCACCTTTGTGGAAAGCCAAGTCTGCATAATATATTTTGTTCATGTACCTAGAAGAAAGGGCACTTACCATTCTCTCACTAAAATCCAACTGGTTATTCCCCACTAACAATCACAGTGATGTGGAATATTATATAGCACCATCCCTTCTTGTCCAGCTTACCTATGGCTCACACGTCAAAGAAGTGGGTGCTGCAGTTCCTGGGAGACGTCCCCCATTTAATCCTCTACCCACATAACCTTACACATGTTTGAGTCTGGAAGGGTGGCACAGAGAGTTCAGTGTCTGCAGGCTCTCTGGGAGGCAGAGGTGGCTCAAAAGCAAGGTCACCAGGCTAGCAACCTGCAGAAACACCTGTCCCTCCACTACACTATCCTCTGCTATCCAATATACAATATTATATCAAATATAATGTATAAAGGATAAATTGGAAGCCAGAAGCAAACTATTCATGAGTAAGTGGTCTGTCCTACCCGATTTTATTGCAGTGTTGGAAGAGAATGTCACAGAATGCCTACAAAAGAACAAAAAGCTTTTCTCTCTTATTACAACAGGGGTTTTGTTGTTGTTTTTGTCTAACTTGCTTCAGGGATGGAGGGAGATTAATCATCATTAATAAAAAATCATGGAAGTAGGAGCAATTAAACTGCATGTAATTACAGTTACTGATACAACCCTTACTTGCTGTCTATTATGGACATTCTGTTAGATAAGTTAATAATTTTATATCACTTCAAGTTTCTGCCTCAGCTTCAGAAAACTTCACCATGTCTCTGTATTTTAAGTTGTCTGTGCATGAGGTTTTGTCAGAAGTTTTACCAGATTGTATTTGTTCTCTTGCCCTTATTTGCTATAATCAGACCAACAGGAAAAGAATATACCGTTCATCCCAAGGAATATCTTTGAGGCAGGGTGAAAAAAAAAAATAAAAACTAACGTTCACCATAGCATCAGAAGAAAAACAAGATGATAACAGATATTAATCCTCTAAAGCTGTGAATATTGAGCCAAGAAATGTGGAAAATACGAATAGAGGGATACTATTCTCAATATATGCCAAGTTTATGACCCACTTGGCATAAAAGAGACTTGATGGGATAATCCATATGACTGGAAAATTAATACAAAGTGAAAAAGCTTGTTCAAGAAATGCAGGCAGGGGAATAAAGGATGATGATCACTAATGCATACATTTGCTCTAGGTCAACACCTTAAATGAAGACATCTCTGCTCAAAAACTAAGCAAAGATGAAAACATAAAAAGCTGTGCACGGCTATCGTTATAGAGGTCTAACATAAACCAGCAAACCAAGATCATGTGGATAAAGGAATTAGCAGATTTAGCCAGGGAAGAAAGCCCATGATAATGAGGGGTATTAGCTGTGCAGACAGTTCGAGGAATAGAGATGAATTTAGTCTGTCCAGCCAGCTCTTAGAATCCATTGACAGCAATTGATTTAGATGTAGGAAAGAAGATGTTTTGCATGTTTTACTCAAACTGTGAGGAAAGAACTGGCTGAGAATACCATTTTTAGAAGGCAGCCCTGAGTAGCTATGAGATTATAATATTAGTGATTTTTAAAATGAGATAATAATTAATAAATGGCACGGCCATCAGGAAATCAGTCTGTACTAAACTACATAACTAGTAAATAAGCTGTCATAAGAAGTTTGGTTTGAGAAAAAAAGGAGTTAAGAAGAGCTGGATGTTCTGTAAAGAAAAAATACTGAAGCCACAGTTGGACAATAAATTTCTCTCATTGCAAGTGAGACACCAAAATCATAACACAACCCCCTGAAAAAAATTACAAGTTCTTCATTGACTTGAGAACAAGAGACAAAAATGCACTAAGTATTAGATGAGGTTACAAAGGAAGAGTACAAAACATAGCAGAAGCACATAGGGGCAAATTCAGAAAGGTCAAAACAGATCAATCTTACTACCAAGGAACACTAAAAGTAACAAGAAATCCCTCTATAGGTGCATTAGTATCAAAAGGAAGGCCTAGGAAGGGATTAGTCCACTTACTCTGCAGACAATTTTTAATGATTCTTTTCCTCCCATGTATAACAAGGTATCTGTCACAATATCCACGATAAAAGGGTAGCATCTCAAACTAAAATATGCAAAGGAACAGCTTAGAAAGTAGTTAGATATGTTAGAAATTCTCATATAAATTGGGCTGAAAAATCGGTGCAAAGATACATTAATGAGATTTCTAAAACATTACCAATTTTCTATGGAAAATCTTGAAGGGTGTGTGATCTTTCAGAACCCTAGAAAACGGCCAATTCAGTTCATTCGGGCTTTTTAAATGACAAAAAGTAAGAAGCCAGAGATTTATAGTCAGCTCAGTTCTGACTCTCAGGACTATTTTCAGAACAAAGCTAAAAACTCCTGAGTATGTAGTTGATAATAAGCAAAGGGTTAAAGGACAATATGGATTTGTCAGGAGTAAATTATGTGTAGGGAATCTAATTTTCTTTCCCAAGCATAAAGCTAAACTCCCACTACTTAAGAAACACTGCATAGGATGACCCCCGGCAGTCTTTTCTAGCCCTTTGATACTATGATTCAGAGCAAAATGTCTATTTTTTTGACCAGAAAAATCAGTTTCCTGGCAAAGGGATGTAAAAGCAGCAAACAACAAGGAGAGAAATGCCCATCTAGCGTATCAAAAGTCAGATTTTGGAATTATTATTGCAGATTAAGGAAATGGTCCACATAGTAGCATTTTTTAAAGTTCTGAACAATAGTTCATTCAGTTATTCCTAATAGAGTTGTAATGTACCTTTAATTCTTCCCTAATTCTCTCAATGCAACCTTTAATTCTCTGTACTTTTCCCTGCTGCATCCTTCTTTTCAATGTGGAGAAGGGAAGAACAGAAATGCGTGTAAGGTGTTTAAGATTCAGTTGTACCACAGGGCTGTTCAGCAGCATAATAATGTTCTTTGTTCCGTTTTCTTTTCCTCTATTTCTTTACTAATAGTTTCTTAAACTCTGATTGCTTTTCTGAGCACACCAAGCTGATGTTTCTGGAGATCTATCTATTAAAATCCCAAGACTCCCTGTCTGAGTAATAGTGGTTAACTCCGAGACCAACACCCAAAATGTTAAGGAATTTTTTTTTCCTTATTACATCACTTTATATAACTACATTGACATTCATTATTCATTTGCTATTTATTGACTCTTTTTACACAGTAGCTAAGATACATCTGCCTTTCTTCACAGCCCATATCTTTGCTACCCTGGATATTAATTCTTAAATAATTTATATTGTCAGCAGATAGCACCACCTCAGTAGTTACAAACTTCTTGATATCATTTAAGTATGTGTTGAACACCACCATTTCCAGAGAGATCTCTTTTGGATGTCACTGTTGAGCTCTCACCAATATGAATGAAAATCATCTATTCCTTATCTCTGGTGAGAAATCAGTACAAATAGAAGTGGCAAAATAAAGTCCTTTATTATTTAATTTTACCTGATTCAGAAACAAGCATGTACCTTGTTTCTTGCAAGGTAGGTTATCATATGAGATGTCTACCAAATGAAAACATTTTATGCTTTTGGGAACCAAGTCTGTAAAGTCTCATTGTGCTTAACTAGCCTTTGAGAAAATTAAATCCCATTCTTCATGACTGTAGAAATGTAATCCTAGATATAATAGTGGTGGTGTGTTCCTTCTTACGGTAAGGTTACTCCTATAAAAATTAAGTGACATCCTTACAAAGGACTGAGTTACTAAGCACAGAACAGCCGAGGAAAGCTGCAGAAGCTCTGAGCGATCCGAATGCCTGACAATACATGTAGCCAACCAGCAACTGAAGTTTCTGCTGCAGCCTTAAGTACAGATGAACAAGTGGAGAGAGCCGAGATACATCTCTCCACACCAGGTAAACCTAACAGGACCAAATTTGTCAGTGAAAACCTGAACATCTTCAGACTAAAAGCATGTTTAATTCTATAGATAAAAGTTCTGAGTCATAGGGGAAAAAAAAGCGCTAAATCACACATAAGCAAACTCAGCAGAGATATACTGGTATGAAATGAATGAATGTCAAAAGAAAGAAACCAGACTGTAGCCAAAAGAGAGAGATGCAACACCTATGAATTCAAAATGTATTAAACAGGATATAGTTGATATCAACTTGCCTTGAACCCAGTTATAAATGAACAAAATGGTGTAACTATTAATTGTATGCACTTATCCAGTAACGGTGCGACGGCACTATCAGACACAGTGTATAAACATCGTTCCAAGTATGCGAGCAATGTGGTCACCAAAGGGATAAGGACGGGTGTAGTTGTACTAGGAGCCATACAAGTAACGAACGGTTGCCAGACAGGGAATAAGTGACTGCGAACAGGCAGAACATCCTCCAGAACACACAAGAAAAGGATACAAGCAGAAGCAAGAGCAGAGCAAACCCCCTTATTTGTGAGGAGGCAACAGCATTAAATTCCAGGGAAGGAAAAAGATGCAAAAAGGCCATTTCACTTCAGCTTTGACTAGTCTTATAGTGAGCTCTCACACCGAGCTGGTCCCTTTCCCTTTCATCTAGGAGCCACCAAGGGCCATAGCTATCAAAGCTAACTGTACAGCATCAGCCCCATGGCACGAGGTACTTACAAGCTAATTTAGAAGCTAAGAGATAACAGTTTTGTATACATAGTGATGATCAATATTGTGTGAGATTTAACCGTTAGCACGAAGTGTGTTGTTAATGAACAAATATTGTTAATTTTAAACTAAATTTTAAGTTTAAAATTGACCTGACTTGTCAGTTTCAAATATTTCCATCCCAATGATTTCTGATTCTCTGAATATAGATAGGTATAAAGATGCACATATACATATTTATGCATTTTCAGTAAGATCCAGCTACTCCCTATTCAACCACATTATTAAGGAGACTGTAGTATCTGTTAGTGTCGATTAGAACAGAGTATGCTTCAATGTTAATTTCTCTCTATTTATACCTGTGGCATTTTTGCAAATGCTTCACCACTGTTTGCCAGCCTACGGTGTAGAAAAAAGGTTTGTGCCACTTCGTAAATACACAGGAAAGCATCACATTTGCCTCCATCTCCAGCTGAACTATCAGTTCCAGTCTGTGCTCATCATTACCCCTAGAAGCTGTGACTGACGGGCTGGGCTGATATTTGGCAGAGAGGTTATAGTGAAACCAGACAGCTTGATATACAGGGTGGAAGTTCTCCACACGACAATTTCTCAGATGGTCAGGTCTGCACGTTCTCTCTGAAGATAGGTAGAGTTAAAAAAAACTCTCAACCAAACAAGAACACCTCTGAGGATCCACTTCATGTACAGCTCCAACCCCATCAAAGGGCAATACCTCCAGTCAGATTATCACATTCCGTCTCATTAGCTTGTCACTGACAGAGGAGCTCAGCGGCAATATATGATCTGTACCTGCTGCGTGTGTTTATTTTCCTTTTGTTTGAACAATGAGAGAATATACATTACCTCAAGTCTTGAGTTTGTAGTGCTGCTAAATCACACTTGAGGGAACAGTGAAAACAGTGCCTATTTAATAAATATACCTTGATATTTCGTATCTAATTGCTTCCGATGGGATCCTAAATGTATCCCATGGAGAGAAGGGAGGACATAAGTCACAAAAGGTAGAGAACATCTGAGTGATGCATATATTTCTCACGAGTCATAGATAAAGCTCTAGAGCAACAGTTCTTTTTGTCACTTTGCTGCTGCCAGATGGATGAGGGAGTGAAAAGAACAAGGCACAAGCCCAGGGAGCAAATGGCAAAAAAGCACGACTAGGAATTAACATAATACAAATTAAAGCATAAAGGATATTTACATTTCTAAAGCACTTGATAAATAACTTTTTGATAGACATATATGGACAGAAAGGGTAATAAATACCACACTTGTTACAGGAACACATCTTGCTCATGCTAGTTCCACCTATGACTTATTTATCTCTTATTTACCTACCTACAGACACCTATTTATAAACTCTCAGATTCTCTATCTGCACACTACAGACAATACTATATCACAGGCTTCTGTGAACGCACCGAGTCCCAGGAGTCTGGTCTTATTTCAAGGCTAATGCATTCATTTTTTTCAGTTTAATGTCATTTGTCTTTCTCCATCACAATTTCTGAGAACTCTGCTAGTTTCCCCATTTCTAAGATAACTGATATGAACTGAATCTTACGCTGTTCCTCACAAAAGTGTTAAATATAAGCCCCTCACTAACGCCTGGTTCCAGCAGCTATACAAAATAGGTTTGTATTGGAAGCTGAATATGCGAGTTAGGAGGATCCAGATCTCTAGGTGAAGCCAAATATTTCTGGAAAGCTTAAGTAACGACAAGTTCTCAGGTTCTGCAAAAAGACCCTGATAGACAGAACAATTCAGTAAGAAATATTGATTTCATTGTGAGCTCTCAATCACAAGACCCCACACAAATCTGTCTCGTTCACTCGCAGAACAATCACTGAAATGAAAGCGGCTTTCTTTACACCTGGGTCACAGAAATATGCTTAGTATTTTAAAGGGAAAGCCAGTCACGTCCATTTTGAGTTCTTTCAGGTATGGCCTGCATCAGCCGTAAAAAGGTAAACCAGGCTTCAGTCTCCCATTTGCAGCAGAAGTCTCTTTTCTCCAAGGGAAAACAGCTGGATACAGGCAATGAGGTTGACTGGAGGCAGACTGGGCTACACAGGGCTGAGATATTTACCATAACTGGGTCCATCTGTAAGCTAAAGCCAGGAACAAAGGTGATATATATATACATATATATATATACTCCTGATATGCTGCATGGTCCTGTATAAGCATGCTGGATTCTAGGAGAGTCCTGTTACAGCTTGGCTGTCATATTTCTAGAGAAAGACTCATGCTGCAGGTAGAAATGCTCAGGTACCATGAGCGTGAGGCTTATTCTAATTCTGAAACCCCCCATGAAAGAATTTAAATGCTAAAGACAGGCAACTTTATCATACAAATTTGCTGCCTTTCTGAGGCAGAGAAGAAAGGAAAGCCCATCATTGAAAGAAAACTGTAATACCAGTATTTCCAGTTTGGAGAATTCCTTTTTTCTTATCTTCTAGCAAGGACTTCAGACTATTTTAGGACTATAAAAGTGGTCAGACCTAAGTCGTTACTTTTTTCTGTTATTGTTTTCCTTCCCTTCCTCACCTAACATGGGCCACTTGCCAAGCTGAATTAATGACCACAGGGCCAGCAACTAAACTTCTTCACCAGGAGGTTTTGTTCTCAAGACCTCTCAAATCAAGTAACACAGACTGGCTTTTGTTGAGTAAATATATAATCTGGTGCCCCATTTATCTTCATTTGGTAACATTTACATTCTAGCAAAGGAATACAACATTACACTAATCAGTAAGAATGATGCTATCATTATGTTGTTCCAGTGGCTACAAGATAATTAATGTTTGGTGATAGACACATTCAAAATAACATTAATTATGTTATTAATGATTTTAATTAACTTCAAATGCTTCTGTGTTTTCCAATAAGTTCCCTATATCTAGGAATAAAGCTGCACACATTTGCCAACTGTGTGCAGTTAGTCTCTTCCTGCTGTTTGTTTACTACAAAGATTTAGCCTGAGCTCTGAAAAGGGACCTCTGGAAGTCAACTTGACTTCTTTCTATTAACTGTTTGATTCTGGCTTTTGGTTTTCCTCCCATTTTTACTATGTAACAGTAAAATTTTAATAACAAAGTAATTTGATGCATTTATTTCAGTATGTTTCACCATATGTCTTGTCTGCTGCATGAAATCAGCCTTGAACACAGTTCTTTCACCATGACCAGAGAATGAAGCTAAATGCTGCCTCTCTAATCACTTTAAAAAGTCATTTAACAGTCTTCTGGAGATATTTTTTTCCCTAGTGTTGCAAGAATCAAGCTGAAGCTGTTATAGTCTATTATTTGCCTTTGGGAAAGAAACTAGAGACAATTTTTCTTCTTGTCTTCCCACCACTTCTCATTTAAAAGTACTTTTCCTTCTAAGCAGAAATTTGTGTTGATGAAAATGGCTTTGCTGACAGTACCATGGAGGTTCTTTATTGATGCACAAAGAAGAACAGAGCTCTTAAGTAGTCCAAGCTCCTTTAAAACATATGATTCAAACATGAGAGCCTTACAGAAAGGGAGAAAAGCTCTGTTGCTGTCTTCTGATTATGGCTTCTCTTGTAGAATCTATCTCAAAACAAAGTTTATTTAGGAGCAATTAAGGAGATACTTAAGTCACTGTGGTAATGGCGACAGAGGAAGTGTTTTAGCAACATTACAGTCAGACCTGTCAAAATACACAAACAGCTGAATGTAATGTTCCTTAAGACCAGTTCTAAGCTGAATTCTAAATTATAAAGACTTCCTTTTCTG
This sequence comes from Falco punctatus, assembly GCF_963210335.1. NCBI lineage: Eukaryota > Metazoa > Chordata > Aves > Falconiformes > Falconidae > Falco > Falco punctatus. The sequence goes on from NC_137587.1 coordinate 5,757,877, forward strand.
CTGCTACTCATCCTCTCTTTTTCAGCTAATAAGCTAAAAAAAAAAAAATAGTCCTGATGTTTTATGTGACCCCGGGACTCACTGAAGATGGTCATACCTTGTTTGAAATTGATAGGGCATGGAGGTCAGTTGCAAGATAGTACTGGCTTTAGTAACAGTCCTATGCATTGCTATTTTATTTCTACACAGTAAAAAAGGAAGAGCTAAATATCTGAGGTGCAAATTCAAAAGATCCAGAGCATTCTGACTAAAAAGTAATCTAAATTTAACAGACACAGAACACAGAGATAACATCAATTTGCCCTTCTCACCCTTACTCAAGTGAGTTTTCAGGATTTTAGTAAAGCATCTGTCTGCACACAGAATCCAAGATCTAGAATGTTACCCCACCTAAAATGTGCTATTATTTATACGGATTAACATGGTGTCAGCAGCAAAGATGAAGGGTACTTGTACCCAAAGTAGACTAAAACTGATGGTGAAAGATGTCAGAGAGAGGCTTACTGTAAGGAGTGACAATGCTCTGGAAGGGCTCTGGACCACATCCCACAGTTATTTCAATTATGCAGGCAGTCACAAACTCAGCACAAAGAAAGAGCCACTTGGAACCCTGATTCCCCAACTAGAAAAAATCTGAAATCTAGACGAAGCCTAGATCAGTGGCTGGTTTCTCAGTCTCAGTTAGGCCCAGGTATATAATAATATCACAAGCTGCTTTGTTTGTCAAAAGAGCAAAAAGAAGCAAGACTTTCAAGTGGCATAGGAGTTTTAAAATCACCATCTGTAGTACACGTAAGACATAAGCACATCCTAGGGGAGACAGACCTTTGTAAGCCCAAATTTGGGATAGGGTACCCTAATTTGGAACAGGATGCCTTTACAGGGTAAATGCAGTGCCCATATCCTTCATCAAATCCCTTGAAAGGATAAAAGTTAGGTTCATTTAGGTATCAAGCTAAAGCTCCCCAAAATAAATTCTGTTTTATTAAGGAACAATTTCCAAGTACTAATTTCAAACTAGACAAGAGAAATAGTGGAAGCTATCCCCAAAGTGACAGTACTGCACTGGTGGGGACCTGAACTATTTTCCATCTTTCTTTGAGATGTGTATGAAGTCACAGCGAATAGAGAAAAGTTCAGCAGCACGCAGAATGTCACACAAGCCAAGTGAGGATTCTTCCTTCCGCATTCTTGTTCTGACAGACTACAAAGCCAGGCTTTACCCAGGTTCAGGATCTATTATCGCTTTTGGAAGAGAGAATGGAAGCTCTTGAGATAAGGAGCTGCTTCCTTTTTTTGTGTTGATAAGTGATCAGAGCATGTGGCAGGAAGAATGTAAATGAAAACTAAACTGCTGACACCCAAAAGCAGTTCAGTGCTCACAAGTACAGAGGCACTAGAAATATCACTACTTGCTTTTTATCCCCAACTCCCCCAACTCAAGTAGGATACCACTTTCCCCTCGTGTCTAACTAAATGTGAAAAATGTGTAAGTATACCTGCCTCATATCACCTTGATCATTTTGGATGAGAGGTACACACAAGTGTTCTTTCAAACCCAGTCCAGGGTCAAATCAATGCCCTGGAGGTCCCTTTCTTTTCCCAGCAGAACAATTCAACAAGCCTTAGAAGGAAGTACTTCTTGTTTCAGTGATCCTAGATATGTAGGAGAGAACTGCATCAAAAATCCCAAGAGGAAAATGTAAGATGTGAAAGATACCATCTTTGAGTATTTTGTGGTGATACTCCTTTTTGCTCCAGCAGAACCTCAATTTTTTTCTACTCTGCACAGCTAACAGCTGTGTTAGGGAAGCTTAAAACTATACTACTTTCCTTAGTGGCTCTTTTCCTTCTCATTGGTTTTCATACCCACTCCTCATGTTTTCTCTTAAATCAAGCCCTGATTCCTCAGCTTGTCCCCTGCACTGAATTCCCTGCATAGTGGTTTAACCCCAGCTGGTAATTAAGTACCATGACTAAGCCACTGGATCACTCCTACCTCACCCAGAGGGATAGGGAGGAGAGTTGGAAAGAAATGTGAAACTTGAGGGTTGATATAAGAACAATTTAATAGCTGAAACAGAATAAAAATGAAAGAACAATAATAGCAATGATGGTGATAACAGTTATAATCAAAAGGGGAAGGGAAAGAATAACATCCAGAGGGAAAGGAAGAAAGGAGCACGTGGTGCACAATGCAACTGCTCACCACCCTCTGACTGATGCCCAGACAGTCCCCGAGCAATGATCTGCCCGCCCCGGCCAACCGCCCAGGTATATATACCAGGCACGACGCTCTATGGTATGGAGTACTGCTTTGGCTAGTTTGGATCAGCTGCCCTGGCTGTGTCCCCTCCCCATTCCTTGTGTCCCTCCAGCCTTTTTCCTAGCAAGGCCTGAGGAACTGACAAGTCTCACAGCAAAGCTAGAGCACAGCACTGCACTAGCTCCTAAGAAGTTAATTAACTCCATCTCAGCTGAAGCCAGGACACACTGAAATTAATTAACTCACTCACATGAAATGAAGAGGCAGGGTCTAGGATCTTTAACTGCTTGGAGGCAAGGTCCACGTTTTCACACACATCTGTACAAGGCCACGCAGGGGAACCGAGGATGTGAATTAAATAATGAGTAATAATAAGAAAAGTAATGTACATTAAAATAATAAGAAAAGTAATGTACATTAAAATCCTCCTTTAACAACATTGGCTGGGTATTTATATTTTGCAGCTTAGCCACGATAACTGATGAAATCAGTGCTTGTTTTTCTCTCCAATGATTCATTCCTAGATATTTATGAGTTTTGCATTGTATTTTGGCACAGAGAACAGAAACAGAAGAGTTTGTAAATCCATCCTGACACGTGTTCAATATTATTTTAATGTGTCTGTTTCAATGCTATCAACCTCATTATGTCAGGTTTTGGAAACCGCAGTTTTACTCCCATGTTACAGAAGCAACACTGTGATGTTTTTGTCTGGAAGACTTTCTCTGCTGTTCTAGTTTGACTGTGTATGCTGAAGTGAGAGGCTGAAGTCAGTGATCATGGGTCAGCTCCTGGTTTCAGAGAACGTGGATTTCATCCTCACGTAAGCAGACGCTGTACATTTCCCATAGACTCGACAGCGCACTTCAGCGTTCTTCTACAGATCTGCCCTCTATGCATCTCCCAGGCCTCCTAACAGCTCTGCCAAATGTTCTAACCTGCAGCCACAACTGCTGGGTTAGTGTCTCAACTACCCCCGTTTCCTCTTAAACCAGATTCCTCTGCTAAGTCTACACAACTTGACTCTGATTGAAGAATCCATTGGTGATCTAATCTTGGGGATCTGTAAAAGGTTGTTTCCTGAATATGGCAAATAACATTTTTCACCTATTTTTTTAGTAGTCCAGGCAAAATCTAAACATAGATCCTTACTCAGTTACTGGTCCAATTCCTTTGCCTCTGGTTCCTGCAAAACTTTATCTTCCACACTCCAGGGTGTTTCTCCACCTGTCCCTGATTAAGGTCCACCTTATAATTCTTTGCTGAACTTGGTGCATGAGCTCATTTAAGCTGGCCCATCTCATCACACTCAGCACTGTTTGAAGATATCCATACCACAATGGGACTAACTTTCATTGCTTCTTTCAAATCATTAGTGTCTCCACTGCCTGTCCATCACTGGGAAATTCATCACTCCCTAATAGAAGCCCTGCTGTTTCTTCATCAAGATATGTGTTTGAAAATGGCATTATTCACAACACGTCCCCCCACAGCTTTTGGCTAACAAACAACAGGCTCTCAGGGGAGACCAAATTGACAGGGTTGGAACCTAGATAATAAAAGTTTAATTATTATAAGCAATGATGGTATTTAATAATTGTGATCTCACTGGGAACAATTTCCAAGAAGAATCATTTTTGCTTCATTACAATGTGTGAGTGATGACACTAATAAAGGCTCACATGAGGAACTCCACAATTCCCAGCTTGCTTCCCCCAACAAACATTAATTATTGTCCCACAAAACACTGACGCTGGGAAGCCAGCGAGCAAGGATTTCAGTTGTGCTTGGCAGGATTAACCACTCACTGTAATGTAAGAGATAATGCAGAAAATCAGGTGCCGCTACCTGCAGGATGAGGGAGAGACATGGATGGTCCATACTTTCTCAGTTAGGAAAACAAAACCAATCTAAACAAACCAGCTTTCTGGAGGTGAAGAAAGTAGCAAGCTTAGGAAATTAATTGCCTTTACAATGAATAACTTCAGACTTCCTTCTTCCTTTTTCTTTTTTTCCAGCTGAGCAGACATGTGACTAATGCTGCTTTCTCTCCCATCAAATGGGAAAATAAGCATACGAGTCCATTCAGTATGAGATGTAGTCTGGAAATTAAAGCCTGCTGTTGTGAGTCCTGAAGGCTGGGAAGGGAGCCAAACGGGAACAGATCAGACCTAAGCTAACTTCAAAGACCAATTCAAATGTCCTGTTCAGTAAAGTGGAAGCTACTTGTTTTCTTTCCCTGATTCTAAGTAAATTTGGGTTTCTGGGTAGGTAACAGCACAAGGCTACCTAAAAAATTTTAAGTATGGCGCCTTAAAAAATATCTAGCAGGGAGACTTCTTAATGCTTTATTGGTTTTGTTCTTTATTGAAACATTTGGCTTGTTCTCTGCATATTTTTGAACTCCTTTGTGGAAAAAGGCTGATGTGAAATCCTCTGCTAAAGCATTTAAAATGAGAATGAAATATGTTAAACAACATCTAGCCTGCAGGACTTCAGCTCAAAGAGAAAAAGTGAAATACTGCTGTTGACCTGACTGAGTAAAGCTGTTGTGGGGCATTCATAGGAACAGGATGGTCAAGGCTCCTACACAACGATAAAATATAACTGACATTCAAGAAAGAACCGGGGCTGGAGAAACAGAAAAAGGATGAGCTGTAAGGTTTGTGTCAAATTTATATTCACAGCCAAACTTCGTTGCTAATTGCATCTTGCCCTTTTGTTCAGCCTCATGTAAAAATAGCCATATTACCATCATTTGAAGATGGACCCATCTAAAGGAGGGGTTGGTTCAGGCTTTAGGTGGATGGAAGAAAGATGGGACAGGACACCTTTCTTCACAGAATACAGGTCTAGGGGAACTAGGCAGTGCCAAAGATGCTCTGAATGTTGGTTGAATCAAATCCTATAAGATTCAGTATCCAAAAGAAAGCACAATTTTTTAACCAGTACATGAGTCAGTGTGTACAATGGGAAACAACATTTGCATGCAGAAGGGCTTTATAGATGCCATAAAATAGCTATTCTTTGTGGAGAGAAGACATTTCATGCATTCTGAACACATGCAGCATGTCAGCCGTTTTAAAACCAGCCATCTCATCATAAGCTGTGGGGAGAGGCATTTAGGAACAGACCAGGCATACACAGAGCCAGAAACCTGACAACAGGACTATCTGGAGACTATGTTTCTGCCCATATCTGGCTTTCTAAAAAGAAAATAAATAAATAAATCATAATGAGAAAACCTTGTGGAGGTGTTTATGGATTTTGCTGAGAAATGTGAAAGAAAGGGCAATAGTAAATGAAGGTGAACTCACCAGCTCAGAGAGATTCTCAAAAAGAGCTTTGTTTCATTCCAGAGGACAAGGGTGCAAGAATGATGATTTTCTGCATTGGTAAAATACATTACAGTGAGAACCACAGCTTGTTCTTTAAAACAAAACAAACCCTAGAAAAAGCCTTTTCTATTGCCAGTGGAGGAACACTGAAAGGAAAGGAGAAAGACTGGTTATCTCAGAATAAATGACAAATGTGTAACTTCACAGCTCATGGAGGAAGATGCCCGAACAGGCAGTTGAAAACAAAATTTTTTATTTTTTTTTTTAAGGGGCGGGTGGGAGGGGAGAACCAAGTCATTATGATGATGGGAAAAATCAGGGTTCAGGGCTTACATTTGGTAGACCACGTGGGCTTGTATCGAATGCATGTGTCTTCCGAGCAGAGCAAACCCTTCCTACTCCTTTGCTTACTTCTCTTTTACAGTATTTAGTTATTTCCCAGGCTACTACCTAGCATGTGCTTCATAGGCACATCCAGGTCATCTTTCAGATCCTGTTTTGTTCATCATATATACTAAGGGTGAACTAAATCTACTAAATCCAGAAAAGAAAGGAATTGCAATCTCTGAATCCAAACGTATCTTGAGTGCTTTTAATTCAGATCCAGAGCTTGATTTTATTTTATTTAATAGTTTTAGTTTTACAGGTAAAATTCCAGACAAGTTTATATATACCAAAAAAAATATGCTTAAGTAAATTTCTTTCTCCGAGTTATGCCACTGCAAAGATATCATGGGTCCAAACCAAAGAAAGTGCTCTGTGTAGAACTTTAGATTTTTCAGATCACTATATGATAAATAGATAATTATCCAAATCAGCTGAAATTAATAGATGAGGGGAACGTAATACATGTATTGCAATATAGTCTCAAAATCATAAAAGATTGGCATTTGTTATAGTGGCTCATGAAATCTTGCAGAAGAGATTAATTTCTATTGCAGTGGATTAGAAACACTTTCATATGAATTGGAAGCTGGCAGAAGGGCCATAAACAAAGGTCAGTGAAAATGCAGATAAACAGCAGTTCATCACAATGAGCAGGATGGGTCTAGCAATTACTGTATCGATCACTACTAGCCTTGTTCTCATTTAGCAACTTCATCAGCACAGGGAAAAGAAGGCCAGGCATTTTCTGTATTTGTTTTTATTTTTAAGCTAACTTATTTGGACTATTTTCATGACCCTGTGCATTTGCCTCCTGCAAATATTCTAGGAAATTAGTTTACTGGAAGAAATCTTCACATAAAAGAGAATTTTAAATGAAGATAAATACTTACAGAATACAAATAAGAATAAAACGAACCTGAGTATTTGTACCAAGAAACAGGTTCTGAAATCACTGCTAATCCAATAATAAAAAAAAAAATCTGACCTCTGAAAACAGCTTTTCAAATAACGTACCAAATAGCTTAAAGGGAAGGAATTAAATCTTTGAGCAATTTAGTTCTCCTCGAAGAAGCTAGAACAATAATTACTGGAAAATTACATCTGAGAAAATATTGTCCTACTTGTTTCAAAATATTTTGGAGTTCTGCTAAGTCATTCTTATTCACATGAAAAAAAAACAACCCAGAAAACAAGTCAAAGACATTGTTTAGTACAGACCTGTTTCTTCACCACACTCCTATGCTTCCAGACTTAAGGGGGAAGAGCACACAATTTTGTTCCTTATGACTTCTAAGCCTGCTCTCTAATATGTTGAGGCAGAAATTCGTTCTATTCCTCCACAAAGATATACTTTGCCTTTAATTTCTGATACATTCACAGCTTATTAATACACCCTTTGTCAGAGTGCTTGTCAAACATTACCTACCACCGAAATCTGGACCTTTGTTTGTTACTTTGGGTGGTGCCTTACACAGTCTTCCTCCACCTCATTACTTAAATAGCTTAATTACTTCTCCAAAGAGCCTGAAAGAAAGCTGCCCTGCACATTTGTCAGCACTAACCAGGTCTGTAACTGTGAATAAATCAAAGACCCACTCTATGACAGTCATTAACAACTTCCAGAAAAATGTTATGTTCATGGATAATTCAGAACAGAGAAAAAGACAAAAATCCTCCAATAAATTATTCCCTTCAAATTATTCTCCCAGATTGTATTTCCACCAGGGACTAAATAATCTATCTACATAAGGTTTTTTTTTCTAAACCTATTACTGTAATATTGAAGAACTACAACTAATGATGATAGTTAGCAAAGACAGATTGTGCCACATTGAATCCTACCTGGCTGAACATAATGGCTTAGATTCACCCCCTTTTCACTTTCATTTCCGAGCTGAAATACCCACACCAGGAGCCTAGACACACTCTGTAATCAATAGTGAATGGAATAGCAATTCCAGACTATTTAGCCTACCATCTTAGTATCCCCCAAAATGCTCTATAAAGCTTCCTTATCAGCCTAAAACCTCCTGCAGTATGAGGGCTCTTCTTCCCTCAGTTACATCTTCAACTCTGCTTTGTGCTAGATCTGTGAAAGATGTTACATCAACAGTTTTCACCATCTGCTCAGGGAGGCTGGAGCCTGTGTGCCACTACACTTTTTCCTAAGTGAGATTAAACTGAGATAATTGTCTGTATCTATTCCAAAGCATTAAAAAAAAAAAATCTTAGATTTTCTTTTCCCTACATAGACTTTCGTGGATTTGATCCTGCCCATTGACTGAGGCCAATGGTGATTTTTCATTGCAGGCTTTAGCTGTCAAAATGAGCACGGACTCTGGAATCATGTGGTGTCAACTCTTCCTTTGGATGCCACAACTTGGTTCCATTCATAGCTGCTTGTAGGCCTTAGATCTTCTGATCTTTATTAAATACAGGAGGAATTTAGCTTCAGTCATGTTTTGGAAACACAATGTTACCTACGAAGAACACAAGGAAGGGAAACAACATGGCCTTGGGCCATACCGCAGGAATTTTGAATGGACATTCAATGGGACGGATTGGTACTTGATATTCACTTACTGTGCTAAGGCAGAAGCATCTGACTTTTTGGTTTGCCATTCATAATTTAAGTATGTGAGAATTCAGATATAGCCAAGCCAGATACTTCCTTCTGGTAATTCAGTATCTGCTTCCATTTGGAATCAAATGCATTTGCCAATAAAATTTTATTTTAAAATTTATCTGCTAATAAGACTGTTCAAGGCAAAATCTACATTGAATTCTTTTGCTGCTGTATTATTACCCTCTTCCTTCCAATAGTTTTATGTCTTTGATTTTAGATAGAGCCAGCTTTTTCCATAGTTAAGGGTAGGTCTGCTTGAACAATTTATTCTCAGCCCTTTATCTACCAATTTAAGAACATTTTTGTAGATTCTTTTCAAAAGACTCTGTGAACAGAAGAATGTTTTTAAGTAACTGTTCGTAAAAACTGTGCAACCAACAGTTTCTATATTCACTGCTAAGCTAAAATTGACCCCTACCAACTCTTCCATGAGCTGCTTGAAAGCTGGAATTCATATTTTATCCTCACTATGGTAGGCACCATGTTTCTTCTCAGCTGTGTCTTGCATTGGGAAAACATAATCTTTCCTTAGGCCAACATTTACTATAGCCCCTCTACATAAGCAGTACAAAAGTAATCTTCAACTTTATGTACACAAGTAATACATTGTTTTAACTACACTAGACAGGTAAAAGGCAATATCCTTGCTCCCAGCTGGGTACAGCTGTAATCATGCAAATATAGCTAGTCCATCACAGCACTTCCCTACAGTAAGTAGAATAAACTGCAGCTGCATAAGAAACCCAGGTTGTTCAGCCTGGAGAAGAGAAGGCTCCAGGGACACCTTCCTGCGACCTTTCAATACTTAAGGGGGGCTGATAAGATAGCGACAGACTTTTTAGTAGGGTCTGTAGTGATAGGACAAGGGGTAATGGTTTTAAACTAAACAAGGTAGATTCAGACTAGATATATGGAAGGTTGTTTTGGGGTTTTTTTGTTTTTTGTTTTTTTGTTGTTTTTTTTTTTTAACCAAGAGAGCAGTAAAATGCTGGCAGAGGTTGCCCAGAGAGGTGGCAGATGCCCCATCCCTGGCCACATCCAAGGTCATGCTGGATGGGGCTCCAAGCAACCTGAACCAGCTGAAGATGTCCCTGCTCATGGCAGGGGGTTGGACTAGATGGCCTTTAAAGGCACCTTCCAACCCAAACTGTTCTATGATTTTACTGTGGTGCATCCACAGTAAGATTTGTAGTGATATTATTTTAATAGGCAACAAACAAAACTGAAATACCTCACTTATCAACCAGTCAGGTCTGTATGTTCATCAGTATAGGTCATTCTTGTTTAAATCAGTCTATCACAGAAATCAGAAAATTATTCAAAATAGAACAAAGTGCATGGGGAGGGAGAGAAACTGGGAGGATATTTTGTCTCTTTGGCCTAAGAAAGGATCAGCTGTCCCCAAACCATTCTCAAGACAGGTTTGTTTAACCTTTTCATATTAATATGCAACACTTGATTCCACAACCTCCTTAAGGAATCCATTCTGGTTCTTAACTGTCCTTGCAGTCAGAAAGGCTTAACTTAAAACAATATTTAATCCTCACTTTCACAGTAGACATGATAGGCCCTTCCTTGTAACTGTCCTTACTAGATACTTGAAGAAGATGTATTCTCAAATATATGAAACCTGGAAGATTTTTATCACATTTTCCCTTCATCTTTTCTCCTCTAGTCTGCACAAACCCAATTCTTTCTTGTTCCTAGACCTCTGCCTCACAGCTTTCTGGACTCTGTCAGTTGATCTATCATTTAGAGATTAAGACTGCTGAAAGCAGTCCTTTTCATCTGTTACACAGTGTTATAAATTCAATCACAATTCTATTAGGTGATATCTTTATGTAAATCCATAGCATCCATATGTACAGTTTACTTGGGTATATGCCAATATACTACATACTTTTATACGATATGCAATATGCTTATATGCTAATATAAATGTCTTCTAATAGATTACTGGGAATTAATTTCTTTGCTGTACTCAAGCTTTCAAGTGTAGCAGTAGGACAGGGAAGAAGGCATCAGCCAAACAATATGTGCCTATAAAAAGTGACTTATGGTTTGGAAAGTATCTTTTTGAAAATGCTATTAAAGTCCTCTTTCAAAATCAATTAAGAAAGTTGTTGTGGTTTGAAGCTAACTGATTTTCTAGTGTAATCACGACCCTACAAACTCAATGATACTTGAGGGTATTATTTGTTTTCTCTGTTTTTACTATTAGCAGACAGCCATACTCATGACCTAAATGACTGTTTTTAACTCTGGGACATATGAGTAATCAGCACTATTAATAATTAATGGATGAAAAATCTAATGTCAGGTAACACCTCTGCTGAAGGGAGGCAGTGCAGTTTAGTCCAGCTACTATGTTTAGCTTTAAATAGTGGTGCCCTTGTTAGAAAAAGGCTTCCCAACATACTACCCACACACAGTTTTCTAATATCTTGATGCTTAGGACTGTCAGGTCTAGAACCTGAAAGCTGTCTTGTGGGATCCAGATCGCTGGGCATTTGACACCGTACTGGAGCTATCACTTTGCTGAAGGCTAGCTGCAGAAGCTGCCAGGAAAGTGAGTCTAATTCTGAGCTGTCACCCTGCCTGAGGAAGATTAATAATATCATCAATAAATCCATAAGGTAAAAGCAGAAATATGCCAATCAGTAGTTCTTGTGACAAAAAGGTAGGAGTGAGAACTGCAGGCAAGAGCCACTAAGGCAACTTATTATGAATGAAATTGCTGATAAATGTTATCTCTGGCACTAAAAGGAGAATAAGTTATGCACAAAGCAACAACTCTTTCCATAAGAAAAGTGGGTATCAGTGACAGCTCTTCTTGAGAAGGCTTAAAGGCTGTGCTGCAACATGCGACTTTGCAAATAAATTGAAACTTAAAATAGGAACAAGAGGATGACGTACAAATACAATTAAGCAATGCAAGTCAGACATTTTTGTATTGTTCTTTCTCTCCCTTTCATACGTAATGAAAAAGAATTCTCAGCAGCTGTGCAGGAAAAACTGGACATGTCTGTATGTTTAAAGATGTCCCTACACAAGAAAGCAATATTCAGTAACATCTGCCCAAGTTCTGGACCTGAAAACAACTACATTAATGTGAAATTGTCCTTGAGTTAATGAGATTTGCTGGCAGCCTAGTCTTGCTATTTCAGCCATAAGGAGACTTCATCCACATGGCTACCATTTGGCATCAAGATATTATTTAATTTTTTTTTGTTTTGCAAAGGATGTGGATAGAATGATAGAATCGTAGAATCATTTAGGTTGGAAAAGATCTTTAAGACCATCAAGTCCAACCATTACCCCAACACTGCCAAGGCCACCACTAAACCATGTCCCCGAGCACCACGTCTACACTGTCTGTTAAACACCTCCAGGGATGGTGACTCCACCGCATCCCCGGGCAGCCTGTCGCAGTGCCTGACCACCCTTCCCATGAAGAAATTTCCCCCCTACCCAATCTAAACCCGCCCTGGCGCACCTTGACGCCATTTCCCCTCGCCCTGTCGCTTGTTCCCTGGGAGCAGAGACCGACCCCCCCTGCCCACAGCCCCTGTCAGGCAGCTGCAGGGAGCGACCGGGCCCCCCCAGCCCCCTCCTCTCCAGGCTGAGCCCCCCCAGCCCCCGCCCGGCTCTGGACACGCTCCAGCCCCTCAGTGTCCCTCTGGCCGTGAGGGGCCCAGAGCTGAGCCCAGGGCTCGAGGGGCGGCCTCACCCGTGCCGAGCGCAGGGGGACGGGCACTGCCCCGGCCCCGCTGGCCACGCCGTGTGGGACACCAGCCAGGGCGCTGCTGGCCTCCTGGGCCACCCGGGCACGCGGGGGGCTCATGCCCATGGCTGCGGCCCGGCGCCCCCAGCCCCTTCCCGCCGGGCCCTTCCCAGCCCCCTGCCCCCAGCCCGCAGCCGCCTGGGGCTGGTGTGACCCCGGCGTGGGGCCCGGCACCCAGCCCTGTCCCACCCCACACGGTGGCCTCGGCCCCCCGGCCCGGCCTGCCCAGAGCCCCCGCAGAGCCCCCTGCCCCCCAGCAGCTCAACGCTCCCACCCAGCCTGGTGGCACCTGCAAAGGGGCTGAGGGAGCACTCGGTCCCCTCGCCCAGATCATCGATACAGACACTGAACGGGGTGGCTCCAGCACGGAGCCCTGGGGACACCCCGTGTGCCCAGCGCCAGCGGGATGTGACCCCGTTCCCCAGCGCCCCGGGGTTGGCACCAGCTTCTTACCCGGAGCAGCCTACACCTCTCTGAGCCACAAGCATCCAGTTTCTCCAGGAGAATACTGTAGGAGATGGTGTCAAAGGCTTTACTCAGGTTTTATTAAGTTCCAGGTAGACAACACCCACAGTCTTTCCCAGCTTTCCCATCCAGCCTGAATGTTCCTTCCTATTTAAAATGGATTATTGCACCAAGTGCCATGTGCAGCTGTAGATAAAATTACAGCAGCTTTAGTCCTGCCCAGGGAGAGGTTAGGGATCATAAACTCTATCACTTTTTCTAGAAATTCTATTTAGAACCCCTCACAGTGGTAAACACTCCACCTGAATTACCCTGGAGTTAAAAAGAATAGTCATGTTTATTACTGAAACAATTATGAAATATATAAGAAACACTGAGACAATTCTTCATCATTTTCTTTTTCTTATCACTGTAGGAGATGTTTCAATGATTCAGACCACAGTTAATCCATGCTAGGAATTATCTCTCTATCTGTGACTACAAAACCAAAGACCAATAGAACGTATGATGACATAAGCCTCTAAAAATTGGATAAGGTAGAGAGGAAAGTTGTATAGAAAACTGCATACTAAATGGTAAGCCCATCAGTTACAGAGCTACTGTTGTATATTGTATGTGCTGTTAGCAAGAGCCAAAAAGAGCCAAAAGGAAGACTGTTGAAACTTCCATGAAGATATCAAACAGCAGAACATCTACTCTGCATGGATGAAATTAGGGAACATGGTAGGAAGGGCAACTCTTGGAAACACAAGAAGAGAGTAGTCTTCCCCGACTTTATATGTCAGAGGCCAAGCACAGAGAACTATAAAGGAACACTGAACTGTCATATTTCTCATTGTTTGACCAGCTTTAGATGAAATTACTTGCACTGTAACAGTGCCTATTTCATTTCAGTGTCTGGAAGGAGAACCTAAGGTGATTAGCTAATATAGAGAAGTCTATTCATAAACTCGAGAGGAATATCACTCTTGTGGACTAGATAACACAAGAAAATTTGCAAATTTACTAGAAACTTCGTCTCGTTGTTATCCTGCTGAGGAATCCAACATCAATTCTAAAGAAAACACTTGTGTAGGCAGTGCTGGTAATGTCTTACACAGAGGATCATTCTTCCTATTCACATAAGGGTACCTCTGAGGATATTCAGTATTGTTTTGATGCCTCAAACTTCCCTATGAAGTCGTCAGTACTTGCTTCTCCTGAATTGCTTCAATCTTTTCTTGGACCCATTTAAAGCTATCAAATCTTCTGTCTCCCCACTGTTAAATTTAAGCTCCAAACTACGTACGGCATGTCAACAAACTCCCTTCTCCTACACAGAGTAAGTGATTTGGCACATGCGTTCTGAAAGTTTCAGTGGAGTACAGAGCTACAGGAAAAAAAACAGCAGTTGAGTTGCCTACTCCCTTGGCTAGGCTGTCTGTGTTCTTAGCAATGTCAGTACAATATTAACATAATTCCTATACATCACAGAAACAAAGCAGTAGAATGAAAAACCATCTCTGTAGTTTCAGGCCCATGAAGTTCTTCTAACGAGGTCACTGGCTGATTACACAAATAACACACCATGTCCGAGACCCCTTCCACAGCCAGGTGGTCAAGACCCAACACTGCTTGCCCTCCACTGGCAGCTTGCTGTTTAATTGGCATCCTTCTCCCCCGTTCTCAGTATTGTCTGCAGAACAGTAACGCAGCAAGCAGGTTGGTTTAACCCTTCCACCAGAACCATTGGGTGATACCGACAGGCCAGAAGGCTCTGCCCAACATGCAGACACTCACTCTGCCTATTTAACTCCTCATGGCCTCTCTCAGTTGGCTGAGATACACACAGCTGAAATGACAGTATTCATCTCTTAATGTTCTAATTCACCTACAGCTGAAATAAAGCACAGTAAAATGGCGGGATCATGCCAATGTGCAAGCTGTACCGTGCATTGTATGAGGCTACAATATCCTAAAACTTTGTTTGCTTTATCTTTTCTCTGCTTTTGGCAACCTTCATTTGTCATGGTGCCAGAAGAGAGATGAAAGCACCAGCATACTGGCGACTTTCCAGGTTGGAAAACTGCAGTCTGACTACCTATATTCCCCAGATGGCTTCAACTGGACGACCTATTTTTTACCCCTTCTCTTACAAACATTACTTGCAGTGCTGGCACAGAACTTTTGCTGTATTCCCCACTGAGGAAGGACTTTCTGGAAGAGTGCACGGGGGACACTTACAGATGAGAAGAGCTATAGCACACCATTAAGCTGGGGAACGTGAAATGAGAAAGTAATTCTCAACAGCAATTTGTTTGACAAACAGAAATGTTTCTACCCCAGTTTTCCCAGGAACAGTTGATGATTTTTTCATATGTATCTATTGTGTAGGTTTATTCAGCACAGACTTCAGGACTAATTCTTGGCCTTCAGTTTATTTATAAGCACTCAAGTATACAAAGCTCTAGAAGTGCTGGCTGGTTTTGACTGAGCCTACAGATTACTGTCTGTTTCTGTTGCCTCATTATAATGGTGTAAGTCTTAAAATCAGGTTTCTAGGCCTAATGTTCATGTTCACAAACTCATCATTTGCTTTTCATGATTTACCTTCAGGTTTTCCACTAAAAAGAACTATTTCCCATACATCCCTGCCTGCAAGCTCATTTGTCAGAATACCTGAAAGGAACATGCAAATGTTTCAAATTATGCCTTGGACTGTGTTTGTTCCTGTGGACTGCACCTAGCTCTGAGAAAGCAAACAGAAAGAATCTGTACAACCAGGAAAAAAAAAAAGAAAAAAAAGAGAGAAAAAAAAAAGAGTAGGAAGGCAAGCATGGCAGGCTGCAACATTGGCTAAAGTGTCCAGCATCAATTGTTTCCTTCTTTGACTGTGTAGTTCAGGAGAGGACACTGTGAGGAGTTCAGTATCACAGGCTGTCTAAACACTTAGCCTGATCCTGTGGAAACCAAAGAACACCACGTGGTTTTGTCCACATCTAGAGGTAACAGCAAAGAAACCGCTCTGCTGTTCATTACAGATGCTTTCTGTCTCCCTGCTGCCAGGTAGGGGTGGCTCAGAATCACGCTCCAAAGGCTGCGATTACACTCGGATAACCTGGGGATCTAAGAAATCAGAGAACTGTAGGAACTGGTGATCTACAAAAACCACTGGTTGACATTACGTTGGCCAGAGTGTTTTGAAAATACTGATCTATGGAAGAGAGCCACAAAGTCAGAGTTCATCAGACTAAGTTCATTGCAATTGGCAAGTCCTTACAGTTGGGAAAGCAGCCACCATTCTGAAGGTACATTTAATGCAGAAGGCAGCAGTCCAAACTGTGCTACACATCAGCGTGTCACCTGCTGCCCTGTGCCTCCACTTTCCCAGTGGAGAACAGCATGTTCGCCAAAGTCTTGGTCCCACCTTCCAGCAAGCTCCATAATCTTGGCATAAGCTAAAGAACCAGCGTTACCAGGACTCCTTACACAATCTACATTTCCGCAGAACAGTGGTACTATCATCAATAGCTTCTTTATTATTTTATTATGTAGAAATAAAACAACGTACAAGGAGCAGGTGGCATTTATGATTAGGAGCATTTCACTAAACCACTTTATAGCACCCTACAAAGGTTGGGATCAGCCTAGCTGAGAAGGCAGCAAACTGAGGGCCGGGCAGGTGGCAGATGGGACAGGATGACACCTCTCAATCTAGCTTTGCTGATGAAGAAAGAATGAAAAAATATAATGTGAGGTCAACCACAACTGACTGGTTTAGTACTACTCTTGCATCACTGCTAGCACATTGTCACCTGTACTTTCAACAACTGCTATGTCAGAAGTCAGCTAGCAGAGGTCACGTCTGCAATAGCCCTGACTATACCAGAATTTTCACCTAGAATAGTGTTAGTTACCACCTTTTATTTTTTCTTTTTTTTTTTTTTTTTCCCCCCTCATTCTTCATAGTAAAAGGATCAATAGCAAACAGATTCTGTCTTCCTGATTTGGGTGTCCTAAGCAAGATCTCTTGATTTTGGTGCAAACAGTAAACCTATTCTCAAGGACACAACTGCATTGTGAAGGAAGTGAAGCCTGCTTCCACAGCTGCACACCTAAGGCCACATTTTGCAATGCAGAAAGGTTTAGCACACGAAGGCTGAGAGGAGCTCACTCACACCTCACAGTCCCTTCACCAGTACACCTGTGCCTGTATGTAGTCAGTCTTACGTATTTTCTGATTTGTCTACATATATATTTATTGACACAGACCCCTATTTCTGAGGAACATCTGGTAAAGAAATATCACTTAGCAATTAATTACTAAGCTCTACAGAATCAAACTTGGGGGTCATGGTGAACACCAAGTTGAACCTGAGCCAGCAACGTACCCTTTCAGCCAAGAAGGATAATGGTACCTTGGGCTGTATTAGGAGGACTGTTGCCTGCAGGCAAGGGAGTTGATGCTTATTCCCTTCTGCTTACGACTGGTGAGGCCACATCTGGAGTACTGTGTCCAGTTCTGGGCTCCCCAGTACGTGAGAGACATGGACATACATAGAATCGTAGTATCATTTAGATTGGAAAAGACCTTTAAGATCATCAAGTCCAACTGTTAACTGTCAAGTCCACTGCTAAACCATGTTCTTAAGTGCCACATCTACATGTCTTAAATACCTCCAGGGATGGTGGCTCAACCACTGCCCTGTGCAGCCTGTTTCCAATGCCTGATAACCTTTTTGGTGAAGGAATTTTTCCTAATACCCAATCTAAACCTCTCCTGGCACAACTTGAGGCCATTTCTTCTTGGCCTATCAACTGTTATTGGGAGAAGAGACTCACCCGCACCTGCCTACACCCTCCTTTAAGGTAGCTATAGAGAATGATAAGGTCCCCCTTGAGCCTCCCTTTCTCCAAGCTAAACACCCCCAGTTCCCTCAGCTCTGGAGGCAGTCCAGCAAAGGTCCATGAAGATGATGAAGGGACTGGAGCATCTCTCCTATGAGGAAAGGCCAAGATAGCTGGGACTGTTCAGCCAGGAGAAGAGATGGCTCAGAGGAGGAGAATGACTTGCTCAGTGTCACTCAGTCAGTCAAGTAAAGCCTAGCGTGACTAAGAGCATTTGACAGCTCAAATGCAAGTGATGCCTTACCAAGGCAAAGAGTAATTCCCAGAGAATACGGAGAACCTCTGTGAGCTGCTCATTCAATTTATGGACACATTAAAAGTATTTCAAAGCCTTTCTCCACAGCATCCAAGAGTTTCTATTCTGGCCACAAAGTCAGCTTCATATTTATAGAACTGCTAACACTGTGCTTTTAATCTACTTCAAATACATTTCGGTAAGGTGTGGGGAGAACTCTGCTAGCTGTGGCAAGGGTCATCTGGAAGGAGAATACTCTATAGAAAGAGTCATATGGGCTAATCCACAGGAGGTGGAGAGTCCCCTGCCCCTTGTTGCCTGAAGAAAAGGGTAGAGCTGTGAGAAACCTCGGAGCCACTGTGTGAACTATTCTCTAAGAACCTGCAAGGCAGTAGGTGAAAAAGGGGATCGTATAATCCAGCCCACAATGTATGAAAAAGTTACAGCGGGGCTATTTTAGGAAGGTTTTTTGTACTACTACCATGTTTTAACTGACATAAAAGGCTTCAAGATCAATGCGGAGAATGGCTTTTAAATAATGACTTGTAATAGCATGTTCTACAGAAGTATGTTTTAACAATCACATTTTAATACCTGCATAAGGGTTCCATTCCTAATAAATGACCAAATGAACCAAAAGAGCAGGCTGTGGGAAACTGATGGATCAGTTTATGTAAATTGCTTCTCCCAGGCTTGGACTCCAGCCATTTTGACAGAGAAACACAGCAGTTCTCTGTCAGCTCCCTGGAGCACCACGCAAAAATTCAGGGAAAGGAAAAAAAAATTAAAAAATAAAATGCCACAGCTCTCACCAGATGCACAGGGAATCTGAAAGACAGGCTTTTGGCAACACTAGTGTGAATTTAGCCTGACACATGAGGTCAAATGATCTTAGAAAATCAGAGCCAAAACTAGTTTTACATATCATTCAAAAGATAATGATCTAAATTCATCCATTCCTGGAGACGAGCCTAGCATTGTGACTGAGGAACGACTGTTGTGGTCTTTCTGGATGGATAACACAGCCTCTAGCTCCTCTTACAGCTGCTTGATTACATTTTTGATCTAATGGACATATTACTGTACATACTGCAGGACCCAAGCAGCAAGCAGAGGGGTAAGAGAGACTTGTCTGGTCCATTACATTTCCCGAAACCCTTTGTCTCACAGACAGCTGCTTGTACTACACAGAAGATTTTGTGATCACATTACATTGATTCTGCTGGCTAACTGGCTACATAGCACTTTAAATTCTCCTGAATATCCCCACAGATGAGTGGTATGTGCAGTCTGGAGACTTGTCACTGCTGTTTTCCTATGGCCGTCAAAGAGCCTTACATTTGGAGCATGCAAAATATTATCTCTGCTCTGCGTGCCCCATGTCTCTGCAACATCAGGAAATGTATAAACTGTCTTTCTTTCACCAAGCGTTTTGATCATGGTAGCTTGGTGCTGACCATTATTCTGGATTACTGTAAATCAGAACAGAAAGGTATGGTTGGTACCAACCAGATCATACTGATGACACCATTTCAGCAAAGCACTGAGATACAGTAATACACAAGGCATTAGAGTAATGATTTATACTGAGAATGGAAAACAGCAAAAGGGATGTTTGAAAAGGGAAATGAAGCTGTCATAAAGAATACAAGTGTTCACTGAAAAATTAAATGGCAACATCATAACCTCATGACCTGTCTTTTGAGGGTGAAGAAGGGCTGCTGTTGACATCAGAATGTCTTAGCTGAGATTCTGAGTCAAATGAAAAATACATGACAAATTCATTTGAAACTGCAACAGAAATGAAGCTAAATACACTCTTTGCCCTGTGGAATCTGAACATTTCAGCTTATAACCCACCTTGGGTTTGTTTCATCTAGGAAATAAGGATCCCCCTCTTGCTGCTTACATGCTTTTCCCGTTAATCAGATCTTAAAAATCAAAATTTTCTTAAAACTTAATTTCCGGAGGAAGCTCCTCGTAAACAGAGACATGTGAAAAACAATCACAGTGATAAAGAGGCAGAGGGGCCTGAATTTACTTTACTAGTCTAGTCAATGAAAAATCAATGGAGCACCAGGAGAGAGAAGGTGGGTAGGATCATTTAAATTATCAGAAGTTCATATCACCTTTAATTTTTTTGTCTTGGAAGATCTGAAAAGCAAACACTTATCGCAGCAAAACCAAGATCACAGTTTCAGCCAGCACATGCTGTCATCTAGTTTAACCCATGGTTAAATGTGAGATTGCTCCTATCTTTAGCAGTACAACATAACAGCTCCTCATTAGACCCAGAAAATATACAGCCACAGTCTGAGTCAAAGTAGGTCACAGCCCATAAGGGATTTTGACAGCCATGTCAGTCATCGAAATTGAAAGAATGACCACTCCTAATTCCTGTTTGTAACAGCAGATCTTCATCGGGGTGGGGGGAAGAAAGAAAGAAAAAATATGAACTCTTTAAAGCTGTGACAGGGAGGAGATCAGGAAGGAGTATCCTCAGCCTGAACTAACGGCACGCAGTGGTGCTCCGAGCCCCTGAGACCCCACAGTTGGGTTGCAGTACTCTGCCAGACTGCCTAGAGACAACTTTGAACCCCCAGCTGGATCAGGACTGTGCACGTGCTGACCCCTTGTACTCTCCCTGCTGCTCCTGGCAAGACTCCTGTCTGAGCCTGGTGCTGGAATGATAAGAGCTGGCAACTCAGCGAGTCCCTAGCCAGTGGAAGCAGTAATGGACAGTTATCTTTTTGTCCTTCTCACTCGAGACAGATCCAGCAGATCCACTCAGTGAATAACACCATCTCCCTTGTTGTTCTTTTGTTCCCTGTTTTTCCAGGACTGACCTTTCCAGCTCTATCAGCATGCCAGCTGTGTGAGTTCTGCTCACAAATTGGTGGAAGTTACCATGTTGTCCTGTTTACACCAGTTTAGGACAGCTTACGTCCTATGCAAACTTGCACCTAGCAAAGGGAAAACATGGCTGATGAAGAAATATGCCTAATCAGGCCCCAGGCTAGAATGCATCTTTCCTGCTTTGCAAGATTCTTTTATTTAGATAAACATATAAAGATACCAGATGAAAGCAGACACCTTAAAGCAAAAGGCAGCCTTTCCTTCTCATACTGATAGGACCACTTTCTAATCAATTTCTCTCTCATTGGAAAAAACCTGAGAACATCTACACCTGAAGCTGATAAGATCTGGGGTCTTGAAAGTGGAGTAGGGGCATGAATTGCAAAAACTCATAGAAGGTCACCATCTTCTGAAGACCATCTGCCTACAGTGTTGCTTCCTGCTGTGGTAGGGTAGAGACCCTGTGAGCTACATCATTCAGTAACATCAGTGGGAAAATGGCTTACTGCATGCTTGGTGCACTCTGATATTTCTAAGTTATGTGTGGCTTAATGATGCTTCAAAAAGTGGGAAGACCCCAGATCATTTGTAGCAGCTGATGTTCCTGCCTACTGGCACTCTCCAGCTCCACGTGTAATTTATTAGAATATTTAACCACTTAAGGAAAAGGATGCTCAGAAATCAGACAATTGCCTAGACTATGTAGGAAAAGAATTCAAAAGAGAGTCCAGACACACAGCTGGTCAGAGGGAGGCTACTTTCATCATTTGGAATATTTTTCTGGAACTAGACAGAAAAGCTTAAGCATGTGAATACCTAAGTAAAAGTCATAGGAAAACCAGATTAAGAGTCACCAAAATTTTCAGGATGCCAGTACCTAAAGTGTTCCTCTTATGCATGGGTTCAAACACAGGCAACTCCAAAACCCCAAGAATACACTGAAAACCAAGATTTGGGGGCATCAAGCTACTGGGCAAATTGCTAGCATTTAAGGATCCGGGTTCCTACAGTGTTAGACATGCTGGCTATATGTAAAGCATCTGGGAACATTCCCAGGCACTGGAACTCGACCATCCATACTAGAAAACTATTAAAACATTGCCTGCTACAACTTTGGCAGGTCATAACTAACTCACTCCCAAGGACAGCTCATTCCAGGGACGTTTCCCAATAGGCAGCTTGCACACAGCCAGCCTGTTTTGGAGTTTACGAGAGTTTGTTAGCATGGTCAATGGGCCATTGTGTGCCAGTTGGCCTAATTGTCTGGGAATGTTCAATATAATAGTTTGTGTCCATTATTTTTGAGCCAACGTAACAGCTCACCACTGTCAAAAGGGAAGGACTTGTTCCTTCTCTTGGCTACACGATCCTACCCCCTTCTTTATACCAGTCCTGGGGCTTGTCAGGCCCTTTTCTGAGCCAATTCAGCTGTGTAACCTGCAGAAATCCATTTACTTTCTCTTGCTAGTGCAGGTGACTGCTGGTTTAAGAATCTGAACGGGGTCACTGCTGAGTCTGGCAAGTACAGAAGCCAGCTCAAGAAAGGCACGGCTGTGCCTGGAAAGAGAAGGGTGAAACAGCAGGGTGGAGTCTGTTCTCCCCCACTAGCACCAGTGATGCATTAGGCTGAGTCTTACAACGACACTTCATGTGACTTACTGAAATGAATTTAGACTGTAGTTCCAAGAGCAGCTTGAGTTGATATAAGCCATCACTGCTGCTGCAAGTGGAGGGTCTTCTTGGCTGCCTTTTTCCTATTGCTCATTTCCCATATCTCCTCCATCCCTTGTGCCAGAGCAGCAGTCTATATAGCAGTGAGTGAGCTGGACTAGTAAAATGATCCTCAGCTGGGGGGGCAGGAAAAGAAAAGTTAATCACAACTTGCTCTAGTTCACTGCATGGCTACAAATGCTAACTCCAAATGCCAAAACAGGATCACAAGTGAGTGAAGGGAACAGTGTGGGAGTAAGGCTTAGTATCAGATTTAAGTAAAAGGTGGGACACCAATTCCAGGGTCTATCAACCTGACCTGCTTATGGAACTGCAGTATTGGGTAGCTCAAAAGGCACGTGCATATCTAACTCAGCTTAAAAGCGGAAAAGAGTTTAGAGGGAAAGAGGGCTACATATAGATAAGGGTTTAAATACCACTGTAAAACCAAAGACAGCCTGTACAGATTTTCTTTCTGGTTCTTTTTTTCCTGTTATAAAAGTTGTGTTTTCCTAAGAGCGTTAGCTGTCAGCTTCTATTAAAAATATATATCTGTAATTGAGTTAAACTCAACAGGATAGAGGGCTCAAAAAAGAATCTTGAAAGTTGTTTTGTTCGTTATGACGATCCAGAAACACTGAATACAAACAGGTTTGTGTGCAATAACCAAATTCATCCTAGTATGTTGTAACACCATTTTTATTGCAAGTATGCCTTCTTTCAAAGTCTATTCTGAAAACACAAGTGGGAAGAGGCAGTGGAGGAGAAGCGTTAACTTTCTGTTACTGTCAGACCGATCTAATTTGTAGTATCCTTTACCACTAATTGCTTAAATAAATTGCATTTTGCAGCACAGACAGGAGTCATATTAGATTTTTGGAATTCTGATCCAACTCTAGAATGTCTCATGGAGCAGTTTTCATTACACCCTTGTGTAGGCTTTTTAATGGCTCTGAACAGTTAATTAAGTTATTCTAACAGGCATAACATCTTCCACAGAAAAAGCTTTCTACAGTTTGTGTTTGGTCTTAAGTCTCCAACATAGCTTTTCCACTGGGAGTTTTAAGATTTGGGAAAATGATGATGCTGTTACTTGATAACTTCCCCCCCGCCCCAGTCTGTTTCCTAAGAACTTCACAGGCTATTTAAAGTAGTAGCTAGTGAAAATCAGCACAGTTCTGTTGATCTAACTTGCACTGTGCTGATTTACACCAGCTGGGAAACTGTGAAGGACAACCTTCCAGCGCTTGCCACCCAGCAGTGTGCTATCACTTGTGTCATTTGCCACGACTGCAACTGTAATGCAACTGCTTTGGGAATGGAGCAGAGCTCAGGGCTTTCAGCACCGATCAACACGCACATTCATTAACTTGACCAGTTGTGAGCGATTTGAACGTGGCAGAATCTATAGGCAGAGGCACTAAGTCTTGTTAATCCACACAATAAAACCGGGGGAAAGGTGGGAAAAGGGAGACAGGGAAGTTTTCAGGCACAAAAACCTTCAAGCTCATCATTTACATGGTTTAGGTATGTGATTAGATTTGGATGATATTCCTCCATATAAAGCCTTTCATATCACCATATCAAGCATTTGAGATACAGACTTTGCATGGCGCACGTAATAACCTTTTCGGATTTGAAATGCATTCCTACATAGAGACTAGTCCTACTGTAAACAACATGATTAAAAGTAATAGAATCACTGCCTGCATTTTTGAGATCAGAAGGCAACACGATTCCTTTCGTATTTTTATTCTTTTTTCTTCTCCTTTTCCTGTTCTTTTACTAAAATCCCCTACTTCTAGTTTTCCCTCCAGTTCTGAGGTGATTTATCAATATCCATCTTCCTCTTCGGCCAGTTATATCTGCTAGTCCAGCTGAGCGTGCAGCCAGCGTTGAAAGTAATTCAGTTTGCAGGATATGTTGTGAAAATGAGAGCGCGGTCCCAGAAACAGATTTTAAGATGGGCTCAGCAGCCACGCTCATCGTATTTGTCTTTGTGCACACATTGCCTTCCTGCCGAGATAATTTCTCTGCATTATTTATGCATATAAAAATAATCTCTAACAGTAACTCTAACAGAGCAAGCAACTCTAACATTTCCACCAGAAAGCACCACTTGGAAGCCTGTCTCAACACAGCTCACCAGATGTTCTGTAACAGCGCCTGCAGAGCCCTTCAATCACTGCCTGTGCTCCTGCTGCCGTGAAGGTTCAGACGAGGGTGAAGGATAATAGCACCTCATATTTATTTACTTGCAAGATAAGCGCAATCAGATTTACAGACTTTAGCTGCGAATTGCTTTGTCTGTTGCTGAAACATAGTCGTGTCTCAGCTAGAGGAGAGGTGACTCGAGCAGCAGGCAAGGTAACTATGGATTAAGACAGGAAGATAAATAATATTATGGCCATCTTGAGCAAATGAGAGAGTTTTACTGGGTACAGGTCGGCTATCCAAGTTGAAACTGATCCAGGATATTAGGTTTAACACTGTTTCAAGAAAAAGGTCAATAGATCCTCATTTGTGGTAACTATCCAGCACGTCATCTGATGTCAGAGCATACAAAGATGTGCCAGGCATACATAATTAGAGAGCGTACAAAATCCAAATTAATGATAATCATACAATTTCTAGACAATTAAGAACAGAATGCAAAAGTATTCTACATTTCCCATTAAAAATGTTGCCGTAAAGAGAAACCTAATTAAAAAAGTCTAGTCAAACAAGCAAACCAGGTGGATTCAGCTGACCGCAAGGCTGGGGTATGTACTCATCTGTGCCTTGAAGCAAATTTGAATTCAGAACCCTGCTGTTGTCCCTGAAAAGGGACAGGTTGCCTCTTTTTCCCTTTTGTGGCTGATCTGTGCTGCCTTGTAAGCCTCAGCAGCAAAGCAACATACACACAAAACATAAGAAAAGAAAATGTCTTCCAGCTTCCGCAGAACCCCGATTAAACTTGGTTCCACAGTTGAGAGTGGCAGAGAAAGTAAAGCTCGCATCTGCTACAGTTGCTGCAGTTGGAGGTGTGAGTTACGAAGGGGATTTGCCAGACTCCTCAGCCTCTGAGCACACCAGAAGGGAGCAAGATGAATGGATGCCAAAGCATGAGCTGTTTCCAAATGCAGCAACCTGTGCAGAATCAGAAGGTCACAGACTGCAGCTGGCCCAACTGCAAGTGAGACAGAGGGAACGGTCTTAACAAGCACCAAAGTGCCAGACAGGAAAAGAGGCTTGGGTGCTAATCTGTTCAAAATGAGGAGCTGGCCTGGGATAAGCTGACGGAGAGGGTGAGGAACATGTGGGATCTGTTTGTCCCTCTGCCTGATAGACATTTTTCTTCAGCATTCTGGTAGAGTACTTAGTCTGATCTATACATCTGGGACAGATTCACCCTACACCTCCTTTGAACAGGGGCAGGGTGTGAGATGTCAGGCACCTCCATTATTTTGTTTCCCAGAACCCTCTCTTCTGATTTTCCAGCATGGCCCTCATCTGCTCCTCATCTGAGCTTTTGACTCCAGCATCACATCTGCCATCATCACTGCGCAGCAAACCGTGGTCTCCACGTATTTCCCAAGGCACTGCTGCTGTTTGTCTCTATTTCTTGTAAAATGTTTTGTAATGAAACTAAAACTTGAGGAAACTAGAAGGGACCCTCCAACTGCAGAGGTCAGAATAGGAGTTTCTCAACTAAATATTTGCCAGCAGTAGAAGCTTTTATTTCTAGTCAACTGGGTATTTTACAAATTTCCCTCTACTCATTCACCTTTAGAATTAGACTGTGATTGTTTTCCAAAGATAGCTGGAGTTCAAGAAAACAGAATTTATTTTCTCAAAGACCTTGCCGAAACTTTAGTAAAGAATAATTTAACTTGTAAGAAAAAAAGGATTTTAAAAAACAGAGAGAAAAAAAGTCTTTTAAAGAAGACTGCTTTCTTTCCTCTTTAGGGAAATTCTATACTGAATCCCAAACCTCCTTCACAAAAGACTCGTACCAATGTTTGGATTTAAAGATTTATGTAATATAGCCCACTCTTGGAGAATCCTTAGTCCTGAAGCACAACTATTTCATTTGCTTCACTTTCCAAGTGGCTCCATGCAACACTTTCAGACTGATCAGATCCAGACTGTTTGGGTTGATGATCAGTGTTTCTTGGTCTGAAAAGTTAAACTATGTCTTTGGGACACCATGCTGCACCACTAATCTAACGGGAGCTTGGCTGGTGACCTCAGTGGGAACAGAACCACACGTTCAAGGAACACCATGGGTCCTTCTACCTAGTAGCTGGGTAAATAAATGCCGAGCAATCCCTGTGGCCATGAGAATATCAGGAATGTGAATTAATCAAGGCACCAACTGTTTTTAAGGAACAAGGAGTTTAGTTTGAGAAAAGATAAGATTAAATTGTGGCAAGAAATAAAGGCAGAGCCAGTGAATTTATGACTACAGGCATATTGACTAAATAAGCCATAGAATAATGACTCTATATTCCTCCAAGTAACAATTAGACCTTGCACTTTAATAGGAAAACACAATCAAAATGCACAGACACAGAGAGTCTAGGAGAGGCAAAGCTGGATCCTACCCAAAGCCTCAGTGAATGGAGTGCACAGAGCTCTCCACCGAAGCTCTCCCGCGGGACCTTCATTGCAAGAGAAACCTCGCATTGAGCAAGCCCTTGTTTTTCCATCTTATTTGGGAAGATAGAAGTCTAACCTCCAACTCTTGCCAACAGTCTTCTCAGTCTTCTGGACACAGTACGATCGCTTGGCCCTAGCAATGGAAACTATGGAATCAATGAAAGCTATAGGATCAAAGGACTAGGTTTCACCAGTGGAGCCTGGCTATCCAATTTCCCCACCAAGACTATCTACTATAAACAATTATTTGGCTGAAGAGACAGTGTCCTCTTGCTGCACAGGACTTTCCACAAAGGCTGACAGAGACAGATGGCAGAAAGCAGTATCATTGTGAGCCTGGAGTGAGATGGAGCTCTTTTGTCTACTGCAGAAAGCCTATGACTGCCAACGGGCACCTTTCCCCTGAGCAATATATTAATATTCAATGAAAATATCCAGGGCATTATAATTATGTGCAGGGGGTTTAGTTGGTTTCCGTAGCTCAACAGCCAGGCTTTTGGCCGCCTCCTCATTTCCTCTTTTAATCCAGCCTCAATTGCAGCCAGTGGTTAGTGCAAGGCTGCTCTAAATCATAGGCTCAGCGCCCATGTGAGCTACTGCTGCATGTACACGCTAGTGCTCCTCCCTGCAAGAATGGTGAGGTTGCCCACGGATCCAGCGTAGATGTTAAAATTGTGTTAAAATGTGTAAGATTGCTCACTTTCCAAATCAGCATTATTTTACAGAAAACAGCACATCTACATGCTGAGAAAAGCAACTTCTGCAGCAGTACCATGCAACCAGCTCGTATAACAAGCTAGAGTGCACGTAACCTTCATAGTTGCACAGAGTCAAGCTCAGTTCTCCTTTTATTATACCACATATGCGTGTCACCGCATCTCTGGTAAAATAGTGGAGTCTTTTCTGTAACAGGCAGAAGAACTAAAGCCAAACTCCAAGTCAAATGCCTCAAGAATATTTTAAATAATCAGCATATAATTGCCTCCCTCTCTCCAAACTCTGCTAGAAGTTTAGCTATCATTTTAAAGTGTCTGAACTCAGCAGGATCAGAAGGTGGCTGCAGATCTCTTATCTAAAGACTTCTCACCCTCCCATACCTGTCCTGGCCACAATATGCTTTCACTACAATTCTTTACAAACACCTGTGTACGGGTTTTGTTGTTTTTTTGTTGTTGTTGTTGGGTTTTTTTTGTTTTTTTTTTTTTTTTTTTACTTAAAAACTTAAATAATTTGTGGGTTGTCATTTTCTTACCGAGATCCAAGCTCTACATTTTAATATGTAAGATGTGTCACCAGTAATGCCCTTCACTTGCTTGTTGCAGCTCCCTATGAATATGAATCATGCCATGAGATTTACCAAGCCTTTTGTTGGGCTACCTTGCTGGAGCTTTGTTTTCCTAATTAATTCTGGGTCTTTTGTCATTGGCTTTTTTTCCTAGTCCTCTTTTTTTTTTTTATCCCTTGGCCTGTTTGATACACCTACCACATTCTGCCTCATAGCCAGTTTTCTGGAATAGAGAATTTGTTATTTAACAGTACAATTCCTGACACGACAGAGTGTCAATGCTTGGCAGATTTCTTAAGTATTACCATAATGTCAATAATACAACCTATAAATGAATGGCATCATCTGAAATATAGATAATAACCAGGTAGCATTTTGTTAATTTAATGCAGTACTTTAAAAAGCCCAATGTGAGAATATCCTAAATGTAGACTAGTATTTTGTTTCCTTTCTGATTAAAAAGAAGGCAGTTGCTCAGTGTTGCTTCTGTTGCTAGCTGATTTGCAAGCATCACCACTTTCCCAAACACTCACAGCTTCTGAGGGTGATGGACCTCGTCAGGAAAGCACAATCTGATATCGAGCTGCATAAATTGCTTTTTGCTTCCCCTCCCCTGAATGTGTACAAGTTTCAGCATTTTCTCCTCATTTTTTTTTTTTATTTCTGTAAAATGTGGCTTTTCCTGGGCACATTCCTTAGCATATTTCCACTGCACACGCTTCTTTCACTCAAACTCTTCTTATTTTCCACATTTCCTTGGTTTATTATTATTTTTCTCCCTACCCATTTTAATGTCTTTTCTTCCTAAAGAGCTGTTTTTAACAGCTGCATCTCCAGCTGTCAAGTGAATAATTCAGGGGAAATTTCTCACCATTGTACAATTGTTCTACAAAATACTTTAAACAGTCTTCAAGATTATTAAAAAAAAAATCTTTACATGACAGCTGCATGCGTGGAGTGCTTCATCAGTGGGCAATACAGCTCTTCATGATATATGCCTAACCTTCACCTTTGAACAAGTAATTTAGTACTAACACATTTACCTCTGCTGACAAAGGTCCTGTCCTTGAAGACTTTGGTTTTCAAAAGCCTTCTTCCCAAAGGATCTGCTGTGACGCTGGGTGAGATTTCCAAAACATACCAGCCTGCACTGTACGCAGTGATGCGATGTGAGCAAATCTGAGGGGTCACTAAATCAGGTGTTACGGCTGCCCGTGGCGCTCTGATCATGGGGAACCAGCAGCCAGAAGGTTTCCAGTACCCTCCCAGCTTGCTCAGACCTCACACGGTTACGCGGCGGTACTGTGCACAGCAGACAGGTACAATAAATGTCTCCCACGCACACCACATGGTTTAGAAAAGAACTTACTTTTAACAGTTGAAATATCCCAGGGATATTCAAAGCCCCAGCACTCAGCTGGACCAGAACGTATCAAAAAAACAGAAGCTCTCAATACTTAGCAGAGAAGCATGGTGCACACTACGCAAACAGGGGTGGGTAACAAACACCACGTAGAATGAATATTTTTTCAGTACTTGGAATTGGTTGCGACTGTTAAATGTGACATTTTTCCCTTTCTTTTTACCAACTGGCCCAAAGACAACCCTCAGATCTTGACACTCACCAAGCTGTAGAGGTTTTAGTTTTGTCTGAGAATTCCCTTGTGAAACTTTAGTGTATCCTTAAGAGCAATTTTTTGTCTTCTACCTAGCCACATCAAATGTTAGTTCTGTGTGAAACAGGCCAAAATCTGGGATCTGTAACGACTCCTGTCTTTTCCCTCAAATCAAATGCAAAAAAGAACTTTGTAAAAACACAAATTTCACTCAGATCAGTTCCTTCAACCATTAAACTTGATAGGGTTCCCAGGACATGAAAAGATTGATTTTGTGATTTAGTGATCCAGAAAATTCTTTCTAGTCTTTATTTCCTGAGATAGTCATGTCTCAGACATCACCCTGAACTTTACATACATTATTTTACTACATCTGTTTCTCCTGTCCTCGGTGCTTAGCATGGTAACCCTGGGCTTTATGTTTGAATATGGCTTTCTTCAGCAACAGCTTGCTCAGAAGCTCAGGGTAGATGTTGCAGGAGGTCTCTGCTGTCACGGACAGTGTAGACTATTTCCACAGCTATTTTAAATCTATTCTGGTATTCTCCACAGGCTCCTGAAGGAACAGAGCCATACAGTCCTTGCTTGTATTTAAATACCTTCTGTACGTACCACAAAACTGACCTTCAAGACTGATAGTGATATATCATGTTACTGCAGGTGATAAAGTATGCCTTGGAAGATGGACTTTCAGCTACTTTTCAAAAATCAATGAGTCGTAGGTACTGTGAGTAAGACACCCCACAGCATCTAAGGCCAACATCAACAATTCTCAGTTATCACATGGATGGTGACCAAAAGGAAAATCTATAAATATCTTCTTTTCTGCCCCTCTTCTCCAACCCCACACTGAGGCAAAAGCTGATCATTATTTTATTGATTCTGGCCAGCGATGGTGTAGAGTAAATCACAAAATCAGATAACCTTGTTTCCCAGGCTTTGTAAACTAATTATGCCTATTAATCACAGAGACCTCAGAACCTGTCCCTCACACTAAAAGAATTTCTGCAGCAGAAACATCTTCTATTTTCTTTAGACTTTACTGTTGCCTTGTTAAAGCAAAAGATACTTCGTTATCTTTTCTCAGCAAGTTAATGAGACCAGCCAATCTGTTGGTATCTGTTACCAATTAAGAAACTCATGAAAAAAGCTTTGAAAGAATCAAAAATCAAAACAAAGTCGCCCTTTTTTAGCAACAACTCTGGAAAATCCACTGAAAAACAAGAGTACGGGTCTAGGTAATACATGGAAGGGGAAATTATTTACAGTCTCAGCTATGTTCATTTCACACTAAATGGAGGATCAAGTCATGGGGGTGCTCCATGTTTTCCTTAAGTGTTATATAAGTTGATAAACCCCGTTTCCTACATGACAAATTCCACTTCACAAAACATTTTGTTTGCAAGTTGAAGCACTTTTCTTGTGTATACAGAATTTGCTGAATATCAAAGCATAAGACTCTACGATGCTTTGGTGGGTAAAACACTCATCTTACAGGTTCACTGAAATGCGTCGAGCAGATTAAACATCAGACAGATAGATGGTAAAGACACAGTCTTCAACCGGTAAAGGCTGTCACATACGGACCAAATCTTGCAATGAATGGAATGAGCACATGAGGCTCTTCGTGGCTCTCCAAAGCTCAGTGACGCCAGACACAGCTGGATGTGAAAGGCACGTAGCTGTGACATGCAGAGCCAGCCGTGGCACCAGGGTTTATGATGAGACAGAAGAATAAAGGGTACAGAACAAAGAAAAGAACATGAGGAATGTCAAGTCACTTAAAAGGGCAAAACAGTAGAATTAATTGGGGATTTTCCATTCATTCAAATTATTTTTTTCCAATCAAAATGTTCTCTTTTGCAAAATTTCAGTTTTTCTTGGATAACTTAAAAAAAAAAAAGAGGGGAGCAGATTGGAGTGCAGCAGAGGCAGAGTGAGGCAGTGCAGCAAGGCAAGGCAGGGAAAGAT
This sequence comes from Falco punctatus, assembly GCF_963210335.1. Taxonomy (NCBI): domain Eukaryota; kingdom Metazoa; phylum Chordata; class Aves; order Falconiformes; family Falconidae; genus Falco; species Falco punctatus. The sequence continues at coordinate 5,789,944 of NC_137587.1, forward strand.
GTTTAGAGAAGGATTTCTCTGTACTTATACCCCAAAGTTTATCTGAAACACAGAGATCTGTACTTTCCACCTCTTGGCTTTCTCAGGCTCCATCCTTTCTCCTGTGCAAAAGTGCTACCCAAAAGGCAAAAAGCCAGCCTGACCATCTGTTCCACTCAGGCTGCTGAGGTACAATTTGAGCCTGCCAGGTGTAAGGGGATGAAATAGGTAACTCCCTAGAAACTTCCAGCATTTCCTTCTATGGTTTCTAGATCTCAAAAATCTTAGCTTCATTTTAAAAGTCTCTTTCTATAAGCTGAAATGGCAGGTACCTATTAATATAGCAGACACATTTATGTTTTTCTTCATTTGGCCCCAAATGTAGATAAGATTACAGCCCACTGTCAGAGGTATCAGAGATTGCTCGTGTTCAGACCATGCTTGTATTTATCACATGCTCCGTTCAGTCTGTGATATTTATCACCAGCGTATCTAAGAAGAACAAAGCAGCCTTATTACTTGGCTTCCTTATACTAAAAGCCTTTTTTCCTCCTTTTAAATATCACTGAAGTATATTTCAGTTCCTGTGTTCTGCATCCAGAAATATTTCAAGTGAAACATGATAATATTTTTCCAGAAGTCGTTGAAGCTATTACCAAAGTAAAACAGGGCATCATGTGATATAAATCCAGTTACTTTACAACCATGAAGCCAGTGAAGGTTATTGTGGTTTTTCTAATACACTCAGAAGAATAATTCAAAAAACCCAAGCCAGAGCTTTTAAAACAGCAGTGCAAGTTTTTGCCTAGCAGTATCATTTGCAGGAATATAAACATAAGCTTGGAAATAAGTTAGTACACCATATGCTGTACAAAGGCTTACAATTAAAAATGTGGGATATTGGGTTATAACTTATTTTAACAGAAACTGCAGTAGACTGATAAAAGAAACAAACAATAGGATCATCTTTTTATCTAGTGATTAATTGCAAGTTCAAACAAGAAAAGTTGATAATATTTAGAATTTCTTAGGCCATTCACGATCTTGCACATTAGATTATCAACTTGAGCCTCATATTAAACTGCAACCATTTATTTAAATCGAGTATATATTACATTTGTACAAAACCAGTATCAGTGAACTCTCTGCTTGCTACATGAGGACTTTATCCACAATGCTCCCATGCCTCATAGAATAAATATTAATACTTCACATGAGATCCTATACACAACAGCTCTGAAAGACAACAAAAGACAATCAATCACTCTCAAACCATCTAAAGGTTTTTGTAACCTTCTGCAAACACAAACCTCAGTCTAAAAAAACCAAAAATAAATAAAAGAAAACAAAATATAATTAAAATAAAATAGAAGAACAATGATACTTCTTTCTTTCCTGTTTTAGGACAAGACTGGGATCTTTCAAATATTTTCCTGACAAGGAAAAAGAACAAGGACAGAAAGAGAAAAGTAGCCACATGAAAAGTTGGAAAACATTGAATATATCCTGCTTTGCCTATCCTGGTGACAAAACCGAGGTGACCAAAAAGTTCAAATATATGAAAAATAACTGGTTGTCAGAGAAGGTATGAGTAGCTGCCTGTGGCAGCTTGCAGGGTCTGTAATCAACAGGTTATCATTAATTCCCAAGAGAAAGGAGCTATCTTGGAGAAATCACATCAAACTAGAGCCTTGAAGTGAGCACCAGGTGTACCTGTAGGTCTCTGGTTTTTCACTGCAAGGCTGTAGCATATCAATAATCATACTACCTTTAAAGTAGCTTTAAAATCTGCTTATTCCAAACTCTTCAAGAAAAATTCTTTTAAAAACCACGAAGCCTCTCCCAAGACCATTGAAGGAAAACTGCAGAAAAGTACAAAGCGTACTGGGCTTCCTGACTGCTTATGTTAGCAACCAGTAACATATTATACCATTAATATCTTTACCCCAATTACAGAACTGTGAAATGTCTATGTCTCCGCTCAGATCTAAGCATGTGGTTGTGCTCTTAAGTGAGCTTATTATAACAAAATAATACACTAGGCTGGAGCCTTCGTGCACGAAGGCATCTTGCACTGTGTGCAAAATTAGATTTCTGCCCAAGATAAAAGGTTCAGGGAAGAATTAGTTGTAGATAGGAGAGAAAAATCCATAGGAAAATATATTGCTTCTTATTCAAACAAATGTAGTTTTGCAAAAAGTGTGGAATCCTGAAATGAACCAATGCCTGTACTTGGTATTTTTTGAACAGTTGGCTTATAGTGTTTGGGCTTCTTGGACGGTGGAGGGGGTTGATTTGCCATGGAGCAGCAGGAATCACACCCTTCAACAGTTTGTTCTCCTAGATACAAGAAAAGATCAGATTTACAAGATTCAGCAGCAGGAAAAATATGGTTAGGCTTTTCTAACCCTTTATTTCACAGCTCCATTAATACTGTGTCCTGGGTGTCATCTCATGAACATATCTGATGTTCCTGCTGGTTGCTAAAATATTTTAAGTATGCTGAGGAAAGGCATTGAGGGACAGGTGGGCAGAGCAGAGCCATGTGTGCGAAGAACAATTTAGACATAATCTCTTCTGTAAATAGACAGTCCTCCCTCATTACACTGCAAATGTATGCCTTGGAAGAACTTGACTGCACTTGGAGCTCCTGTGCAGACCAGGCATCTAGTTATTTCCCCTCTGCATCCTGCACCCACACAATGTGCAAGAAATCTGTATCATTCCCAGCTCCCAGCATGGTTAAAGGAAGGGGTTTGTGAGAGAAAAAGGAACAAAGCTCAGGAAAGAAAAACACCACAAAGACAGATGGGCAGGAGGAACAGTCTGGAAGCAAAAGGCTGGGACCTGGCAGCAGCAGAAAAGGCAAGGCAGAGAGCAGTCAAAAGGCATGGGATGCAAAATAAGGAGCCAGGCAGAACAGGACACACCAGCCAGAAGGCTACAGTAAGGCAAGAAATAGTATCTGGAATTTATTCAAGATGCTCGTAATGTAAACCTGTACAGGAAAATTTTCTTGCTGAGCATTAAAAGCCTAGCGGCAGTGTAACAAACACCTGGAAATTAATTGATCTACAGAAGTCTGTAAAGAAGTGTTGGTAGCAGAGTAATTGTCAGCTATCCTGGCTACAAAGCCTGTGGGACCTACATTTACCTAGCTTCTGAATCTGAAATCTCATAAATTCATAGAGTTAATATAGGAAAAGAAAGTATCAATTGTGTACCTAGGAAAAAAAACCACCAAAAAAACCCACTATCATAGTGATGTCGGCTATTTCAAAGGAGAAGAGGTATTCTCCCCTCCAGCACAGCAGCATTTCTATATACTGTGCTCCTGGAAAATATTATTCAAATAGGTTTTAGTGGCTCAAATAAATTTTGGTCAACTAAATGTTGATAGCACTTTTGAGAAGAACAAGGACATTAATTCAGCCTCTCTGTGAATGCCCAGCCAGGGTAGTTATAACGTCCTCTTGTCCCAGATTGCTCATACGGTTTAAATTGCCATTTTTCATTCTGTCATAAACTGTTGTGCGCGGTTATGCCGTTATAAATTGCTGTAGAGGTAGCTAAGTTTCAGTAAAGGAAGCATACAAACTTTGTACAGCTGTTCCCAGAACACACATGTGCTTTAGTTTGGCCGGTCTACACCGTCCTGCCAGCACCAGCTCGGGCACCCTAGGCACACACCTGCAACAACTGTACCAGATCCCACCTCACCTCCTGCCGCAAGCAAGGAGTATTAACTCCCCTTTGACACATGCAAAAATACCAATTTTTGATCAAGAATCAGGATTACCAAATGTTAGATTAGGGAGGTTTGGAAGACGTGGGGGTTTTCAGGAGCTGATTCTTCCCATGTTATAAAACCACAGCACAAGATGTGCAGGGAAAGCCACCTGAAATTACCTTGCCTTTACTGTACACAGACGCTTGTTATTCTTACTGATGTTACACCCTCTTATCTTGCCATAACGAAAGGTGATTTATGGAGTCTTGCCCCTCAGTGAAAGGCCATTCCCCTGCTGATGACAGCACACTTTGGCCCCACAGTAATTCTGAGATAGTTTCAAGTTGTTCACTCCTAGGTGAGAACCTGAGATTTTAACTCTATTAAGGAGGTGGGGGTGGGAATGATTATTTTAGGTGATGGAAAATTTTGTGTAGGTCAGCTAACAGTCTTGCACTGAATTCTGTCACATAAAAAAAACCCCAAACCACAAAACCACCAGAAGATGCAGGTTTGTTCATTTATACCTGACAGCCTCCTAGAGAAAAGACAGAGCCTTGTGGAGAGAGGGGACCTTAAAGATGAAGATAATATCCAATAATTTAATTTTAGCCTAGCATCATAGACTTTGGTTACAGGCTTAGACAGATTGGTATGTCAGCAGACAGTGAATCCGAGACAGCCTAACCTCAGAGAAAATCTTTGGACTCCTACCAGTTCTGGATACTCCCATACTCTCTATGGCAGATCCCAGAAGGGCTTCTAAAACATCCACAGCACAAGTGAAAAACGGGGCTATAGCAAACTACAGAGACACAAGAATCTCATTTCAATAATTCATTGGTTGCATTCAGCTTCTTTTTCATTGTGTGAATTCTCATATTTGTTCATTCTTTAGAAACCATGGTGAATAATTCCCCTTATAAGCTACTTTTCCTGTATATGAATATTAGCAAAGTTCAGTATTTGCATACTGCTGCATTTCAGTATTCTTTGCTCTCACTCCCAGAATACGAGCAACGTGCCTTCTTTCCTCTTGTACCAAAGGACGGGCAGGGGAACAGCTGATACCACTATCAGATACACAGCTGAACAGTGGTTTCACTAGAAGGATAACCCTTCTAAAATACTCATTTTTTTATTTTTATTTTATTTATTTGCTTATCACTATCAGGTGAGATTTTTTTATCAAAAATTCCTCAAAACCCTTGCTTTTTTTTTATTCTTTCCTGGAAAATGACAATTATTTGTTTAAGTTCTGCTCATGATATCAAAATAGACTTTGTTTGGTTGGGTGCTCAGCCCCTACTCCCTGCCCAGCCATGGCTAGTGACTTAGTATGCCCCAAAACATTCCCAGAGGGATATGCACCTGGCGGTCAGGTGGGCTGACAGGCACACCAGGAGACAAGGTCCATTTGCGACTGACCATCACCAGTTACACCAGTCATTTATGTCCAGATCAGCCTTGGCTCCAGCACAGGAAGGTGGAACTGTATTGGCCTACATATGAGTAATGTTAGATGTTTCCACACCTTTCAGGTGACATCTCAAGGAGCTTCAGTGTAATTCACAAGGCACGCGTCTCCTTATGTTCTCACTTGTCAGGTTTCAGATGGTATTTTTGACAATGTGGTGCCAGCAGTTTGACTACTGAACACATGCTGAATTCTGCATGCCATGTCTCCAGCTGGAATCAAGGGTCGTTGGCAGGTGACGCCACAGATGAAATCTGGTTCTCTATACCTAGTCTTGCAGTTGATGAGAGCTTTCATGTCAACACTAATCTCACTTCGCTAAATGTGTTTATTTTGTAACGCCAGTTTCTTTTTACAAATTTCCTCAACTACTTATTGTGGCCCTTTCACGGTTGTGATACACACTGTGATAAAGGATGGAATGTCAATGCTGCATGGAAAAGGAATCATTACCGCTTTAATCTAAAATGAGCAGCCCAGGGTCATTTGGCTATTTCAGATTTAGAGATTAAAACTGTCTCATGCTGTGAAATGTAATGTAAAAATAGCTGTCTCTGTCTTCCGGAGCTCATTTCCAGGGGATCTCATGACACTTGCCTATAAAACAGGCAAGGGCCATCTTTCCAACTCATAATCATAGTGAGAAGATATTAATTCATGCTGTTTGCACACTGCCAGTTACTGAAAAATAAGTATATAATATGCCTGTTGAATATATAATCAAATATTTAAATAAATACAGATGTATTAGATTATTATAGAAGTATCTGTGAAAAGCAGCTGAGAATCTTCATTTGGCTCATAATGTACGACTGCTGAAGTAGTAAGAAAGAGAAAAGAATTTGGGAAAATGGTGTTAAAAAGAAAAGAGGTAACTATGAGTTATAAAAGAATATTTACATTTTAGCACTCTGAGATCATTAGAATAACCGCAAAGTGGGAGCACCTGAACTTATCACCAGCACTACCCAAATTTAACTAAATGCAGTCTGAGCTTGAAGTCAGTTGATTCATTTCAACAGGCTCTTATTATTTCCAGCTTTCATCTACAAGGAATAGTTAGTGGCTGGTCCTAATTGCTGTTTAAAAAGAGAGAGCATTCAACAGACTTCTCTTCCAGTTCTTCTCACCATTGTGTGTGAAGGACAGTTACAGTCCCAGCCTTTAAACACTCTGGGCTATGGGAAGATTTTCAGCTGAAGTAACTTGGTATTGTGCCAGGAACTTTAACGAAGCTATTCTGATTTCTACCAGATGACAATTTGGCTCAGAAAAATCGAAGTCAGTGAAAGTCCCAGCACTTTCCTAAAGGAGGTGAGAAATCATGACTGGCAGGTTCAAGCTGGCATAGTGAGGACTGCATGCTGTACGCCTTTGATGGATGATTTCAGTATCGCTCTGACTGACACATATCCAAATTATTTGGTGGCCAGAGGCAGTTCTACCTAAATACTCAAATGATCACTCTGACTTACATCCAGTTGATTGGGGGGGGCATCTGTCTAAATACTGCCCAGCTACTTTTCTTTGCATCCCCATGCTCCCTGAAAAGCCCTCACTGAGCCCCAAAGGAAAGTCTTCTTATCAAGCACTTAGACATGCTCTTTTGAAGTACAAATTTCTCATGCTATTATTTATTGAGGAGAAGAAAGGCCATTTCCTCTGTCCTTTGCAGTGAATTAGCTGTAGGAAGGCAGTCATGAAAGCCATTTGCAAAAGACCCCTTTGCCTTTCTCCATGCTTGAAGGACTTGGCTTTTCTTTTTCTTTTTTTTCTGTGATGAAGCTCATTGCTACCTGTGGTGATTATAGCAGGGACTCTACTCATTCCAAGTGCATACTGCTTAAGCACATAATCTTCTTACGCACATTAGTTTCACATGTCTTGACTCTGTCCCATTAAATGCATGTGCTGTTACAAGAATAAGCTTTGTATCAATTGGCTGCATAATTCAGTGAATAGACCAAACTGAGGTTCAAAGGCAGTTTTATTGGATAATCAAAATCAGCAAATGAGGGAGTTTTGCCTACCCACAAATTCCTTTAAAAACAGTAATAAACCGCTAATAAATGCGCTGAAACATGAGAACAAAAATATTGCCTGAAAAGGAGATTGAGGGTGGGAAACAGTTGTTGTTGGGTGCACTTTAGTACGTACACGCCAGGGGCTGGATTCTACAGGCACCATCTCACAGCCTAGCTCTAGCACCGAGTTACATGAGGAAAGCACAGAGGTGGTGGTGCCGTCTAACTCTGGCACAGTAAAGCAACTCTTCTGTTGACAGGACTCAGTTTCTCTCCGCAAATACGTGTGCATGCCAGCCTGCTCAGACCTGGCTCAGGTACCCCAGGCAGTAAAGTGGACTGGTCTATAGAGCATCCTGGTTTTGGCTGGGAGAGAGTTAATTTTCTTCTCAGTAGCTGGTACAGCACTGTGTTTTGGATTTAGAATGAAAATAATGTTGACAACGTACTGATATTTCAGTTGTTGCTAAGCAGTGCTTACACAAATTCAAGGACTTTCCAGCTTCTCAGCCCCTATTAACAAGAGGGCTGGAGGGGCACAGGAAGCTGTGAGGGAGCACGGCCAGGGCAGCTGACCCCAACTGGCCAAAGAGACATTCCATACCACAGAGCGTCCCACTCAAAATAGAAACTGGAGGGACTAGGCCAGGGGCCACCCATTGCTGCTTGGAGACTGGCTGGGCATCAGTCAGCAGGGGGTGAGCAACTGTATCGTGCATCACTTGGTTTTTATTCCCCTCTCCCTGTCTTTCCTTCTCATTACTACTATAGTTATCAGATTTTAATTATTAAATTGCTCTTATCTCAAAGCACAGGTTTTACTTTTTTCCTGAATCTCCTCCCCATCCCATTGGGGGGACAGAGGGAGGTGTGAGCAAGCAGCTACACGGTACTTAGTTGCCAGCTGAGGTTAAGCCACTACAAGAGAGTTACCAATGAGACTCACATGTGTACTTACTTAAGGTCAGGGTTTGCTTTTTCACATCCCTGAAGCACGTAATTCCAATTGAAATGAAATAAAGTTATGTTTTAAATATTTTAAAATACCTGTGATTCTTCTGTTATTGAAAAATCCTATTTGTATTTCAATTAATTATTATTTTTGATATTGTGATAGTGCAGCCTAAGAGACAACATAAATACCAGAGACAGACTCAGAAAAGGACAGATAATTATATTTATCAAGACCTAAGGAAAATGCTTACAAGTCTTAAAAGCATAAAGTGGGGAAACTAGGCATTCTTGTCACACAGACAGGTCACAGATCATTTGCTGTTGAGGCTACCCATATCTCAGACACATCTAGACAACACAGTGGCCAACTGAAGATCTCAGCCACCCTTTGAAATTACTCCCTCCCAAAGCCTGATGGCTGCCAGGCAGCTCTTCATTCACAGAAGGAACACAAATTGTCAACCACTAGAGAACATGATGCACAATAAGTATGCAAGGATTCCAAATAGGATCAAACTACCAAAGCAAGCACTATCTAAACAGAAAGCAGTCATGAGGGGTCCACAAGTATCTACTGTCCCTAACCCCAGAACACACTTCCACATTTCCTGTAAAAAAGCTTAGGATTACAGTAAAAGTTCAAAAGCTACAACCAAGCCATAAAGAAAAAATTGCCTGTATTCCTACATAACAATAGTCCTGAAGCCACTTCCCAGATGGCTTTCAGAAACCAACAATACTACAGAAAAAGCAAAAAAGAAAAAAAAAGTTACCCAAATCACACCAACCAGCCTGACCTTGCAGAAAGCAGTGTGTTAACCCTGAACACACAAATGAACCATACCAGCCAGATAACAATACAGAAGAGAGTATCAGTGTTTCACATTTTAGCTTACTGCCAACTGCATTCAGTTTCTCATACCTTAAAACAAATCCAGAGCTGAGCTACAGATCCGAGGCAGCAAAGGAGCTCCTTCCTTGCCTCTGGCAGGCAATATAAGCCCACATCACCATCTCAGCCTTTTTGCATTCCTTATTTATTCACACCAAAGCCATCACCAGCTGTGGTTCATTTTCCTATTGTAAAGTGGGCTTCAGCTGTAATAACTTCAACTGCAGGCTGTAGAAAAAGCAATTGAAGACTGCTCTTTATGCTCTTTCCTTCAATATTTTTAACTGTAGTGATTTGTCCAAATTTAATTTGTGTTTACTGCAAATTGAACTCCACTCAGGTTAATTTTTATTCTCTGTGGTTTTTTATTACTGTGTCTGGTTTAGACACAATATGGATCTTTGGCAATAAACTTTCTAAGCTCTACCTCTTTATGTTGTTGAGAAGTTTACATCATTTACAAAGTCTTAATAACACATCCATCACAATAAATTCAAAGAAAATATATGCCCCTCATGCCACTCTAGCATCAACATCATGAAAAGATTAGTTTTAAAGACCATGTAAATAAAGCACTTACTCCTGACCAAGAAGTTATCATTTGTTACTATAGTTTGCTATATATCAGTGCTAAATATCCATGTCAAGATGATAGCATACTTGTTGTCAAAAAAGTGAATTTGGGAACTTGACCTGTAAAGAAATTAGTCAAAATTGAAGGGTATTACCTGTTTTGCTCTTTTGTTCCCAGCCTGCTGTGTGGTTGTAACAGGGGGTTTTTTTGTGAAGGTTTGGAGAAGAGTGTCTTCTGTCTTGGGCTGCTCTACATTGCACAAGGTTCCCCTGGGATTCGTCCTCCCTTGGGGCCAAGTGACCCAGTGGGGTTGATGGGTGGAGTGGAAAGAGAAGTCGGACACCCAGAAGGTTCAGTAGGACTAGGAGTCTCCTAAGAACTGGAGGCAAATAAGGCAACCTGGAAAAGAGAGTCTCCCTCCGGACCCAGCATTTATCACAGCTGGGAAGTTACTGAAGGTACATGAAGCAAGGTCAAGGCTGAGATGAAAAAAAAAAGGTTCAAATGGCAATGCCACCCACTGGAGGGGGAAGATTGATTCTCAGGTCCTTTATTTATGTCTGCCTCAAGGCCCAGACCTGAGATACTTTTTCTTCTTCTTCTTCTTCCAAGAATCACTGTGTTCTAGTTCATTGGTTTGTGTTCTCCCTAAACATAAGTTTAGAGATTGAAACTATGTCTGTTGTTTCTGGTGTTCTCGTATTAGAAGAAAACATTCACTTCAGAGCTCTCGCTGACTTGAGGTCCTGTCACACAACTCAAAGTTTATTTTGACAAAGAGGCTGGACAAAATGAAGTAAAAATTTTGAACAAGTGACCTCATTGAAGCACTGATTAGTGTGCAGACTCCAAAATAAATTGTTTACGTGTCTAAGGTGCTCTTGCTCTAAAAAGATCCCAAATTACTTTGCAAATGTAACCTGTGATAGTCACTTCACTCACTAAATAAAAATGCCAGGTGCATGATGCTCAGAGAAGAAACACAGAGCTTAATAATCATTGTATATAGACAGTCAGCTGAACCTAGGTGTTACTTATCTTCATCAGGCCAGAAAGCAGTGGATGGAAATAAATGGAACATCTCTGCTGCTTTCCTGCTCCCATCCCTGTTTCTCCATGCAAACCCGGCTTATATCAACAACAGACTCCTACAAAGACAGATTCCAAAGTTGTGAATTGCAGGGTATTTTCAGCCTTCACATTTCTCTTGCACAAAGGACTCTATTATTTTAAAGATCAATATTTGCATTTTAAAAGGCTTGTTTATTTGCCTGACTGAGAGAGTGGAGAAGGAAGAATACAGGGAGAAATAAAATGTAAACATGGGGACTACAGTGTGCTGGAAAAGCTCAAGTAATAATATATTTTCACATGTATCTGGTTAAAAGCCCTGGAAAGATGACATAAGGTAGATATTGATTCTAATAAGAATATCTACTTACAATAAACCAAAGCACACGACATACAAATAAGCCTCCGGGAAATGCTAAGAAACAATCTTTGAGCTGCTTTTCTCTAATAAACTTGACGAATGTCACACTTGCTACCAGGATCATCCCAGGCAGATTTAACTTATTGATGCTCAGAAAGAATCAGTCATGAAGAGTAAAGGTAAAATAATTAGCAAGGAAAAGTTACCATATTCATAGTAACTTAAAGGCTGGTGCTGGGCCTTGCCCTAGGGGGGGACAGCTCTGTGGGGGAGGGGCTGCCAGTGCTGGGGGGCAGCCAGTTGCCCATGGGCCAGCCACGTGCCCGGGTGGCCAAGGGGCCAGTGGGACCCCGGGGGCACGAGGAGGCGCGTGGCCAGCAGGTGGAGGGGGGGGTCCCTCCCCCTCTGCTCTGCCCTGGGGAGGCGCATCTGGAGCGCTGGGCCCAGTGCTGGGCTCCCCAGTTCCAGAGGGACAGGGAGCTGCTGGGGAGGGGCCGGGGGGGCTGCGAAGGTGGGGAGGGGCTGGAGCATCTCCCCGGGGAGGAAGGGCTGAGCGGGCGGGGGCTGTTCAGCCTGGAGAGGAGCAGCTGAGAGGGGATGTCACCCACGGCTGCAGGTATCCCTGGGCGGGTGCCCAGGGGACGGGGCCAGGCTCTTCCCAGCGGTGCCCAGCGACGGGACAAGGGGCACCGGGCACAAACTGCAACACAGGAGGATCCGTCTGAGTATGAGAGAAAACTTCTTTACTGTGAGGGTGACAGAGCACTGGGCCGGGCTGCCCAGAGCGGCTGTGGAGGCTCCTTCTCCAGAGACATTCCCACCCACCTGGATGTGACTCTGTGCAGCCTGCCCTGGGGAGCAGGGGCTGGACTGGATGATTTCCAGAGGTCCCTTCACACCTCGGCTATTCTGTGGTTCTGTGTGACTCTGTACAATCAAGAAAGCTGAAGTGCCATAGGAAAGAGATTCTAATAGCAGAATTCTTCTATGAGCAGAAAAGTCAAAATAATAAAAAATTTAGAATGTCAAAATAAGTGTATGCAACTTAATCAACCTCTGAAAGGTAGTCTAGCCAACTAACCATAAAAAAAAACCCAACTCATCAAACATACATAGTTCTAATGAATACTGTATCAAACTCAAAACTGGATCATAAGCTGTATATAGGCTGAAACTGAACTAAATAAATCACCAATGAGGTAGAAGCCATTGGTGATATATTTGAAGACATGACCACAAAATCTTGCAAAAGTCATACAATTATTCTATCTTCTAAGAGCATTATTTAGATACAGCTAGGTATTGCAAAGGACAGGTGAATTCACATTGTTATTGGTATTACATTCAGGTTCTGTAGTACTAATTATTTCTGCAGAAGTGAAAAATGGTGACTTGTTTTGTTAATATGATGGCTATTCCTCAATCAGTCACAAAGTTGCTTTAATAAAAAAGAAAACTGAATCATTTTGCTTTTTAGGAGGGACAACTGAACTCTTGAATAGCACTGATCCATAAATTATGAATGGTTTCTTTCTTCACATATTTTTGCTCAGTTAATTCAATTCTATAACTAGTAAATCACAAAAACTAGCCTTCTGAAATGTCCAGGATAGAGATCATCAATTAATTTGAATGAAATATATGGAGTTCATGAAAAATAAAATAGATATTATGTTTTAGATCGAAAGAATAGTTTAGTGGCTCATTTAGACACCACACTGCCAGTATTCCTAGTTTCTACTCCCAGCCTTGTTAAAGACTACCAGTATACCTCACCTCACCTCATTTTTGCTATCCAAAAGCACACCACTCCTCTAAGCAAGCTGCCAAACCTCTCAGTACTCAATAGGAAGAAGGTACATGTAGCCACTGATTCATCCCTTCCTCAAATAGAATGAACTGCCCTCTGAAGATGACTACTGACTACAGAGGACATTTAGGTGGTTATTGTTAGGAGCTTGTGAAGCCCATGCTCACAGCCTAAGTTATTCAGCTCCTCTGTACTTCAATTTTCTATCATTTGAAGGGATTAATAGCATTCCTCGTTTTACAGTAATCTCTTGTCCAGGCAAAAGACCAAATGAACAAGAACAAACAAACAAGCAAAAAGAATTGAAATCCTGCAAGGAGATTAGAATTACTTGTTTTATCATTCTGACACTGAACATGGCTTCAACTGAATTTGCAGGTGAATTCCTGTATATAAAATACTATATTTTTTTAACTATTTTTCCAGAACTTGTAGTACCTACTTGGAGGTTTGGAGGGAGAAGACTGCTATTGCTCTTCCTCTTTTGCTGTCAGAAGGAAGAGCTACTGCCACTTCCTTTGCCTATTACAAAATCGCAGGTGAGCAGTACTGGGCCATCTGTCAGGAATTAATTACTAGTTTTGGCATTTGAACTAAACTCATCTAAAATGCTAAAACAGACATAAAGCTAAAAAGGGTGTAAAAGGCAAAGCAGAGCCAGAGAAAAGTTTGTGTGTATTTCTAGGATTAGAAGATAATCCCAGAGAATCTTCAGAAAGAAAGTGTAAAAATTCCTTTTATTGTTGTCTCATGATTATTTTCCCTATGGATCAGGTGAAAGGACCCAAACTGCTGTCTCAGTCCTGAATCCAGTAGAGACTTTGACAAGAAGATACTCAGACCTGTAGTCTCAAGTTCATCCTAAGTAAAAGAAATTCTCCTCCTGATTTATCAATAGTAATAGAAACCTATCCAAAGTCTGTTTTGGTCCAGACTGATTTGGTAATTTAGCTTGGAAAGAGGAGAACACAGGAGAGAATATTTTAAGATTGGTCTATGTCTCCAAAGCATCTAAATAAGATGGTATTGCTATCCTCACAAGTATTTTCCAATCTACTAATAGTCTGTGGCCCACCTGTGCCTGTATTCCATCAGCTTTAGAGGATGTCTGGTACGATACCGAGTTCTCAGTTACCTCAACAGCAGAGCAGGATTTCCCAATAAAAATGAAACAGAAATATTCAGAGCTAGAGCTTACTGTTGTGGTAGCCACATATGATCTGATGTTGTGCCCTTTGATGCACAAAAAGTATTTCATCGTACTCCCGTATCTCATGTCATATTCCCATCATCTCCTATTGCTAAGGTCTATGTCACCCTCAGCTAACACGATTATGCAGCTTTTTCCTTGCACATACAACACACTGATGTTGTTTATGATTTCATATTCTACCACAAGCATAAGGGCTTTTTTTAAAAACAGGGAAGAAACTTTTATCCCTATGTTGTACCCCGCCCCCCCCCAAAAAAAAAAAGAAAAAACAGTATCTTAATGTGCAGCAGGTACCTGGTCTTATCTTTGGAGCATACACTTTAATACACTCCCTGCTCTTGACATTCCTAAAAAAGGGGGTTGGGGTTGAAAGTATGTGGTTGGACTGGATGATCTTAAAGGTCTTTCCCAACCAAAATGATTGTTTGATTCTATGATTCCATGTATTAAGATCCAATTGTATAAAAGTGCTGAAAGAAAGAGTAGCTTTCTTGATGCTGATCAGACCTAAGATACAGTATGATCTGGTTCTAGTATGGAAGAACTGACTGTGTGTTGTTTACCCATCATACCACTCCCAAGGAGGCAGACATCTCAAGATCAACGCCTTGCTCTGCTCCTTTCCCAAGCAAACATGGGAATGGTTTCTTACTGCACGCAAGGCAAACATGACAATGAAAAAGGAAACTGGTAAAACTGCTCTATGCCAAATAACTACATTCTGTCGCAGGTTGGGTTTTTTTTACTTGAAATGTACGGGCATCTACTCACAGCCAAGTGTGTGGGTGTATATTTTTTGCCCTGCATGCTCAGATCCCTTTGCAATACAACAGTATTGGAGATGACAATAGTAAGCTGAAGTGATTTGACAAAAACAGAAAGGAGGAAAGGGAAGAATGTGAGACACTTGGGTAAAACAAAGGAGGTCTGGGCTTGTATCACAGAATTGCAATGCTTCTTGTGTTATTCAACCTTCTTCTGAGCTAAAAGGCCACCCTAGATGTATAGCATATGAGGGTGTTTATAGCACAGACTATAAACTGCTCTCTGAAACATTTGGCACAAATGTATTTCTAAAGATGAAAAATGGCTTGCAACCAAAAAGAAATTTAGGGATTTGAGGTCATTGTTTTCACGTATCTCAAAGTATCCTTGGCTTTATCTAAGCATGGGCTTGTGAACAACATCTGAGAAAAAGCTTATCAAATTTTAACTCTAAAAATTTATTTCTGCTAGATTATTCTTCTTTCTTCTTCATTACTATTTCTGTTTTATAGAAAGAAAAATAGCACCCTTGTATTATTCTGTCTTCTATTTTTAGTCCCTGTAAATCAGAGTCTTTAGAGGCTTAAAGAATGAACAGAGGAATTTTGCATGCTTGTTCTGCGAACAATTAAGAATTGAATATTGGAATAACACTGTCCAATTTAAGCATAAAACTGTTCAACTGAAGAATTTTTAAAAGAGTGTTAAATGACAGCTCTGTCAGGGCCATCATTTGGCAGAGCCAGAGTGAGATGTATTCGGGGGGGGGGGGGGGGGGGGGGCGGGGTTGCACAGAGCTGTGGAGCCTGAGATGAAAAATTTGAGTATATTTGTGCTGGTATTACATTTGGGAAGAGCTGTGCTTTTAGCACCAACTGGTTTTCATGAAGGTTCTGTACTTGGGAGGGTTTTGTAATCATATAAATGCAAATAACATGTAGGAAAGTTGGAATAGTAATCAAAAACAACTTCTCATCCCAGATCTCCTGAAAGTACCCGGTGAGTTTGAAGGCTGATCTAGATTATCAGATTGCTCTCCACAGGCAGTAGCCTCAGGGTTAAAATGCAGCAAGTACTTAACAGGCCCAGGAGCATACTGGAGTCTGGAACAGAAGATAAAACACACAAGCTAGAGGGTCAGGCTAGGTAGCTGCTGCTCTGGGACTTTATTCAAAGCGTAGGATTTAACCTTCGGCTGCTGCAGGAATCCCATGGGCTGCCATCATAGGTCCTCAGTGCCTTTCTTGCTGTTGTTAAAAACATCTCAGGCTCAGCCCACTAAGAAAGGCAGATTCTTTCCTGTCTACGCATCAGCATGTGTTTTATATTTCACTCTGCATTACAGTGGCTGGGCTGTTTTTTCCATTAACCTATTCATTAAAAAGGGAAAAGGATAGATAAAATAAAGAGAGCAAAGGCTTTGTGAGTTCTTTGTATGAAGTTTCAACAACCACCGTTTTGTCAGATCCTGGTGGATGCCGGGTTATCCCACAGCGCCTTGGTGACCGCCATCACCGTTGTAACACATCAAAGCACACCCTTGTCAATCAGGCTAACCCAATTAATGCAGGCGTGTTATGAGTTGCCGTGTCTGGAATCTTTTTTCATCTACTACTGTGTTTATTGTGACTGAGTCCGCAGAATGCTTTTATTGTCCAAATACACAGTGTATTCATGAAATATGAAGAAAAAGCCTACATCAATATTAAAGTTTATGACATTAAGGAGGAGAGGAGAATTAACATAGCAAGATCACTGTAATAAAAATCTTTATAGACCATTTTAAAATTGCATGTTCTTTCATATTTAGACTTGTCCAGAAATGTACATGAAATACCAAGCTCATAAATATTAATACTGTTTATAACACTCCTTAAATACATAATCGTTTCTCAAGGCTTCTGTGTTGGTGTAAAGAAATCCTTCATCATTGCCAACACAGTTCATAGGTAAAGCTATATTTAAAGATTTTAAAACCTCAGAAGTGTGATCTTGGGATATGTGTCTAGATACTGACCCTGTAAGGAGCTTAGGCAGTTCCTGTCCCCTTACATACGATTATCAAAACGATACTCTCTGCAAATGTATGCTTTCAACATATTTATTGATCTTGGGGGTTGCGGATCTGATCGAGGATGAGATCTGACAACCTGTACACCACAGCTGATCCAATTAATGCTGTCCCTAATGGTCCCTGCCTGTTTGCCACTATTTACAGAACGTGGTAAGTCCGTGAACACACCATAGCTAACCCTACACACAGAAGCCAACGTTAGCTGGCAGGGGCCAGAGCTCACTCCACACCGCACAAGGTCACATTTCATAAAGAACTACAAGCCAGTCTGGAACGATAATACAGCCCTAATGTCTACAAAGACTTACCCTTCTTCTCTATTGGCATGGTGACTTTCAGCTTCAGGACCAGACTTGCACTGGAGAAGCTGGATTATACCTCTTGATAAATACATGTTGCTGTCACTGAGTCCTGAATACAGAAGATATTAAATGAAAATGCTGTCAAGGAATTTAGGCTCCCAAGCATAAGCGCAAAGATGTAAAAAACTCATTCTCATGAGCATCAGATGAATCAAGAGATTTCCCAGCACACTGCCTCATCCTGCATTCACTCTCTCTAGGCTTGCTCCTGATTAATGTTTGTCCAAGCTACACATGGTGATACGTTCTCAGTGACCTTGTTTTATCCTGTCTCCTGCCTACAGGAACACAATTTTTTTTTTTAAGCAGTAGCTGGTGGAAAGCTGTCTGTCCCTACCAGGTGTCACATTTTCTATTCAGCAGGGATGCTTTCACTGAGAAAGATTACATATTTTTTTATGAAGGTCCTAAGAGAGGAGTAAGTTTACACTACCCAGTTTACTAATCACTTGGTCTGATTTAGTGCAATCCATGTCAATAATAAAATAGTCATTTTTCCAAACACTGTTGTTATATCTCTTTAGCTGTATGTCAACATCAATAAGAATACCAAGGCAGTAGGACCTTTCACCCTGAAAAACCTTGAAGAAGGGGTATTCACCTTCTGGAAAGGCAAATCTGAATTCTGGAATACCTTATACAACAGTGCAGGGGGAAAGCACAGTGTCTAACCCCTGGTAAAATGAAAAACCCACAGGACGAAAGATCTACAGGAATAATTCTTCTGTTTTCTAAAAGTAACATGAAATTCACAATTCATTAATATTTGACTAGACATATTTTGTCTCCATTTCTATTGACTATAGTCTATACGATTTCACAATCATTCCATCACCACTTTTCTGCTATGGATTAATATTTTATTCAATTTATTAAATACAGTATTCATTCCTGCTCATGTGAAATCTTATGCATAGTCTCCGCTTTTGTCTGCCTGCTAGCCCAGGACCACTGATGCACACCGGTGGCGGTGTAATCAACCCTTTGTTTTTCCATATGTCTGTACAAGTTGAGACTTTAGCTTAAACCAGAATGTTAGATGACTGGAATCAGAGGAAGGAAGAAGAAAGAAGGAATTCAAAATCTGAAATTAGACCTAGGTGAAATACAAAAAAATGGTGTTTTCATTTCTTTATTACATCTAATTAATAGTCTTGATACTGATCGTGTCTGAACTCTCTAATAGGCAAGAACACAGCCAGACCAAGAATTTGATCTGCCATGAGTACAGCACTTCAGAAGTAATTGAATAATCAGTGTCGTGTAATACACCGTATTATTACTATTAGTTAAAGGTGGATTCCCATCTAAGTTTTTGATGTAGTTAATCCTATCCCTAGAAAGCACTGCTGCATTTTAAAAGCATTTCACATGTAGTGATTTACGTACTGGCTTTTGTTTCCTTTGGCCTAATTGTATACCCCAGAAAAACCCTATCTGTTTTGACAGGCTGCAATGTGCAATTCCCTACAAAATTTAATTCTAACCTAACTAGTCAAAATGCATTTCAGTTTGTAGAAACAATCTGCCAGTGCCTAATTGTGGGGGTAAATTGCTCAAGTTATGGGAACCAGGAAAGGCCAATACGTGGTTCAATGCATTCACAGAGGACGCTTTAGAGACTCGGTGTTGGGAAGATTAGCAGAGCAGATGTCAAATGAATATTTTTAAATTATGCTTCCTAATTTGTAAATATATTTTTTCCCCTGGTCTTCAGTATAATAAACAAAACATTCATGAAGCTGGAATCAGAAAATTTTCTGTGCTGCATAATTTCTGCTTTGCTGTTATTCAATTACCCAGCCTCACCAAGCTTAAAATTGTACGGTTGCTGGATTTTAACCAAGATTATATAAAGATTTTAGATAGCTACATTTTAAGCTTTTAGATATCTAAGAAATGTACTAAAATACATGATTAAAAGATTATCTTCACAAAAAACCTAAACTGAACAACGTGATGATGGTGATTATCATTGGGAAATAAGAAACAGGTACCTGATCTAAACCTACCCCTTAGCCCTGCCATCCCAAGAGAGCCAGCTTCAGGCTCAGGGCTGCCAGGATACATCCCTGCATCTTCCAGATGAAAAAAATTATTTTGTAATCAGGCAACAAGCATTTTCAGACAAAAAGGGAGACAGAGTTGCACGAGCCAGTCAATGGGGCCATAATTTCAGTCAGTTGCTGAGAAGCATTAACTCAGCCAAAAAAGCTTCATCACACAACCCATCCTCCTCCTTCTGCAACTTAGGTCACCTCGTGTGAGCAGAACGAGGCACTGGGTGCAAGTCCTCCCGACAGAGGCTAAATCTTTCTGCGTAGCTGTATCACTAGTGGACTAAAACAGAAAAAGGGAAGGTGTACGAAATCTTGTAACTGCCACAGAAATTTCCCAGGTCACTTGCTGTTCCTGAGTAGCAGTAACAGTTTATGTTTTTAATCAGAGCTGCTCTAGTCAGGTGTGGAAACATACTTCTCTCTTTTCAATCACAAGGGTGGCTTTTTAAAAAAAAATAATTGAACATAGAAAAGCAGAAGATAAGAAGCTGAGATTCATTGTCTGCCAATTTGTTCTCCTGGTGAACAATAAAATATCCTGACTTTGCACAAATGCAAGAACTTTGAGTACGTCAAAATATTACCCATTTATAAGAAAAAGAAATGGTTATGCAGCATTCAGAGCTGTACAATCGGCTATTGGTTTACATTTTTCCTGAGCACTCCCTTTTGTTCCTATTGCTTGATGCAATGGAAATGGGAGGGCTGGTTCAGATCAGGTAAGAGCAAACCTCCATTTCTCCTCAAGGTTGAAGATGAATTAACAAAGCCTTTTTGCGGTTTAGAAAATGTTGGCATAGTGCTGCAAAATCAGTAGGATTCTACTCTCTAAATGTGTGCCACTTTGGAAAGTAAGACAATGTTTTTTTCATTACTATATGGATGAGAAGCATTCAAAAAACTGCAATGTGCTCAGCAATATTTTTAAAACAATCCGAAGATGGTGTTTAAGTGGTAGGGTGGAACTGCAAATCAGGGGAATAAAACTAGATACAGCAGAAATTAGACTAAATCGGGGTCTGAAAGGATGAGTGGATGGGCCATTCCAATCATCATCTTTTTTTGTTTGTTTGTTTGTTTTGTAATTAGCAGAGAGAAGTGTTGGGAACTGAAACAGATTCCTGGAGGATCCTATGGTGAAACCCAGATGGTTTCTTACTTCTCTGCATAGTTTTTGGACTCACAAGCCTTAAGAAATCTAATCCAATCCAGTAAATTACTAAATATCCCTGACAACCTTCGTCAGACAGTAAGGCTGAAATGCATCCTGATTTATCTTCCTTTCTGCATCTTTCTTTGTTCCTCTCCATATATCTTCTTTATATCTCTTTTTTTTTACCAAGTAAGATTGTTCCTTTTCTGGGATTTTTTAACATAATCTTGAGAGCTACATAGAATAAGACAAGCCCACAAGAATGAGAAAGCCCACTTCAGCCTAAAAATGCTCACTGGAGGACAAGCATCCCAGCTTACTGGGATGTCCTACACTGGGGAACTTTTGGACCTACTGTGCTTGCACTACTTTGATGATCTCTACTTGAGCCGTAAACTCAAAGTTTTTGGGACATCCTAAAGTTGTTTTCTGTTGTAAGCTTGCCTTACACCAGTAAACTGGTAGATGTATAATGTATGCAGACATCTGAGGTCTTCAGGTGTGGCAGCTAGGCTAGAACTACTGTGCAGTAACTACACATCCAGAAATCCTGGATAATTGTTAAAAAAAAAATAAAAAAAAAAATATCCCCAAATTCCCCAGCATTTCATGTCAGGAAAAGAGAGTATGCCCAGAGCTATTCTGCTTATTTCCTCCTCTGGTGTGTCAGAAACTGAAAAGCATTCTTACATCCACACACCTGTGAAAGAAATAATCCTCTGGTTTCTATAGAGAAAGAGTCTCATTCAAAAAAGGGACTATATTTGAACACTTCTGTCTAGGAAAAGTTATCAACAACGTTTTGATCAGATTTCTTTTACAGAAAGGGTATATGTTTGTGTTAGAAGCTTAAGACAGAGAATTTATGGCATTACAGTGGTTCCAGGGACAACTGGTATTTTGTGATACAGATGCACCAATTACTATATAGAAATTGATTTTGCTCTAAGACTTTCCCAATTAATTTTTCTTTTCCTAAGACTCAGAATTAGCTCTGGTTTTGTAACTACAGAAAACAAACAACAACATCTTTTCAGACAGCTCAACAGAACATTTCCTTTATCCTTCCTATCCTTTCTCAAAGTTGGTTGTGTTTTTTTTTAAATGCAAAACCACATATCAATCGGTACTTTACATGCAATACCATTCCTCCTGCTCTTTATATGATTTTTACTCTGTTTAGACAAGCACATGAGAAATCTCCTTACAAATTTTGCAAATTCACTCAGTAGCTTTAAAGCAACTGTAAATTTCCCTCTCTGCATTTACAAAATTCTCTGCATGAAGCATACGAGTCTGTGCCGGGCTGTGGTTTTACACTCAGTGGTCCCACAGACTGAAGCAACCAAGGGCTGGATCCCTGGTTTGGATCTTTCTCAAGTGAGGAAAACTATACAACCGAGAATCAAAAGGACAGTACCATTTTCCTACTTGACTTGAATGCGTTTGGCTTCTTCTTATAAACTTTTGCTTCCCATAAAGGGACTTTATTAATGGTCTCACTTATTAAAACCTGACCAATCCTGTTCTTTTCCAGTGTACTGTATCATTAAGAAACCGTAAAAATAAACAAACTGACAGACACGTGAGAAAAAGCACTTTAAAAGAACAGATTCATAATGTTTGAGGTTTGGGGAGTTGTTCTGTTCTCCTTCCAAGACATTAAATGACATTTTCAGGCCAGAAAGGTTATTAAGAACTTTGTTTTAAAGCTCTTAAAAATCCAAACACTGACTGGATTAACTACAAGGGTGCAGAGGACACGTCTCTGTTCCTGACTCCAGCCACTGCCATGTCTGTCAGCGTGTCTCAATTAGAGCTGAATCTGATTATTGTGTTAAAATGCAGAGTACCAGGAGAAGCAAATGAACTGCTGGCTCCAGGTAGTCTCCAGGGTTACGTATACATCTGCAGCCCTGCCATTGCTACTCTGTTTTCACAAAGCTCTGCCAATGTGAAAGAATCAGAAGTTCTGGACCTACAACAACAGCGGTATCAGTATCTTCTTTGTGCTGATGCTCTGCTCTAAGAGATGGCAAAATCATAAACATCACCAGCATGACTATTTGTTCAGTGATGAGATCAGCTAGAGAACAGGGACCCTCTCTACCACCAGCTTCTGGTACTTCATATGCAATTATTAGCCAATATCATCAGCATTTTTTTTTTTCCTCAGAATGTTTTGTCACTCTGTAAACTAGTCTTATTAGGCATATGGCAGGAGGGTTTTTGTTTTATTAGGGTTTTTGGGGGTTGTTTCCTCAGAATCCCTCTGAAAAGAAAAAGCTAGCAGGGTTTTGACATTTTTGTGCATGTTAGAGTCAGCACAGGCTGGTCAGTAACGCAGTACTTGTTCCCGTAGTAGACAAATATACCAGGATGAGAAATTAGCAAGGCAGGACAGTGGAGAAAAAAAACCCCAAAGATTTCTGTCAAATATGATAAGGCATATCCTAAACTGCTTTTTCCTTGTCAGTATTGGGCTATGCCTATATACATGTAAGCAAGATGATATTACTTTAAGAAGTGATATTAGATTGGCACAATGAAGAAAAGGCAAGGAAATTCTGTTAGACAAAACCCCTTTTCAGGTCTGAAACAGCGAACAGGTAGAGAAGCAAAGTACAGTTGGGTACAACTTCTAATCTGGTTATATCATTTAACGAGAGGGGCTGACATAAAAAGTTGTCTAGTACCTGGTGATAAGAGGAGGATGTTAAGATAAGAAAGGATAGGGTAGGATGATACCCCGTGCCTGGGAGAATCAGTCAATACACAGACATTAAAAAAAAACCTCCAACTTTAAGTGGTTAGAAATTAAGAATTTGATTCAGTAATTTACCTTGACCTAAAAATCTAAACCGGATCATAATCCAAATCCAAATACCCTTTTGGATCATTCAAGGTCCTGGGCATATATGTGTATTTTGTGACTTCCAATATCTGTATTGAAAATGAAAGAAGGAAAGTAAGTATCTAAATGACCATTACAATTCATGTTGGTGTCTAAATGTCAAATATAAGATCAAGTGGAAACTTTGTAGGTCAGATTTATTTAGACAAGATTAAATCTCTGGATTTGAAACATCAGTGAGGTCTCCCCGTTGCCAGTTGTTCTGTGATCTGAGAGGAGTAAATCTGCATCGGAGGCTTCGGGGATAAACCGTACCTGAACTAGACTTTGAAAAATATGCTTGTTTTCCCCCCTGACAACCTGTGACAAGATGATATAAAGCAGCATTTACCAACAACTTGTAAGAGATTAGGCAGTTGTCAAAAGAGTTGTCAATACAGGCTTTAGCGATTGCTTCCTGAAAGATTTCAGAGAAACCCGCGAAGCTGCAGCTGGGTTCTGATAGCTCTCTACAGCTGCGCACAGCTGGGCAGATGCTGTGTTTACCTGTATCTTTAGTTCTGGCTAGGTACACGATGGCTGCGATGACAGTGAGGTGTAACAACCATTTTTTATATACATGCATTATGAATTCGATTTCATCCATTATGAACCACCCAATCCCTCTTTCTCATTTTTCTTCATAACTGTATGTCTTGATTCCCACGAATAAAACCATAATTACTGCTGCTTTTGTTTAACATGATTTATAATTGCTATAATGATAAGGTCTCCCCTGGTAACAGTAAGTGCTTACTGCTGACTAGCAGTACAGTTCTTCTGCAGCAAGCTTTCCCTGCTTGAGACATACTGTCTCTAAAACAAACCTTTTCCTACTCTGTACCAGCACCAAGAAAGAAGATGACCAAAGCAGTCTAATTTTTCCAGATCATGACAGTAGTGTTACAAACACTTTGGTTTAAGCAGTTAGCCAGAACTTGGGATTGTTTACATTAGAGAAAATGAATGATACAAGACATTCTTTGGGAGGAGGATATTTATTTATGAAGGAAGCGCACCAGCTTCCATTTCTCTAAACACAGTAGAAAGAAAAGAAAAAAAAAAAAAAAGAGGAAAAAAAAAAAAAAAGAAAAAAACAACCAACAAACAAAAAACAGTGTCTTGGGGTTTATTTTCTGATTTTGTTTATCTTGCTCATGACTTCCAACTCTACCTCTCCTACCATTCCTGTGCCTACAAAGGCTACCTGTCCCCCCACAGGACTGCATTTACATCTGCATCTTCCACCTCTCTGCTGCCTTTCTTTTCATGTTCTTAGTTCAGCTCATGCACAGCTTGACAAGCAGTCCCCTGCCTCTGGTATTCTCCGTCCCAGGAAAAAAATGACCAAACTGGTAAAGATGCAGCTGGACAACACAGCTAAACCCACATAACAGTCAGCCATGGTCAAAAAGGTGTCCTAGTCACCCCCTTCCCTGCTCCCAGCTACCTGCCTTCACCCCTCCTTCAGACCAACACCATCACTCATCCAGCCCCACAGCGAGATCATTCAGGGAGTCAAACCAGAAGAAAATTCTTTTTACTTTCCTGCTCTATTTTTCTGTCATTTTAGGTTCCTGAATCAGTCCCCAACATGGCTACAGAAACGTCAGAGATGGCAAAAAGGGATCCACGGGAACACATATTTACAGGCTGAGGGTAGAGAGGCTCAACTAACATATCAGCAGAATGAGGGATCGCTCAGTCACCTCCCCCTGGGCAGTAGGTATTTTGTAGCTTTCTCACTCCATAACACTCTTTTCATTTAACATAAAGAATATTTAGCACTCATCTCTGCTCCAGCAACAGCAGGGAGAACCGGGGGGCTGGCTGGTTCCCAGCCGGGTTCTGCCCTACACTGCACCGATGCGTGGGGTCCTGGGATCGCGGGGAAGGTGGAGCAATAGGTAATCGGTGGGAAAGAGGATCCAGGGCAGTGACAGCACTGCCCAGAAAAAGTGAAACCCAAGTTTTATATCCGGCAAGGCAAGTGATTAGATCAAAGGAAGATTTAAGCAAGTTTGGAAATAGTATTGTAATCCAAAACTTTCACTGTTGAGTGCATGTAGGCCCAGGCCAAAATCACCGTATTTGCAGGAAGGAAAATAAATTTTATGATTCGAGCATGGATCCAAAGCCAGAATTTTGACTCTGGTTTTATTACATGCCCAACCAATATCCTTAAGTATCACATTCTGCATGTGGTGGGGACTGAAAGCCGACCAGTGAGCAAACAGCCAGCGCCTGTGTTCCAAGGCTTTCTCTTACCCTAAGGGCCACGCTCACCAACTTTGCAATTAAAGCATTTATTAGGTTATCCTATAATACAAGATAGCAGAAGAGCCTGTGAGTTCCTTTAGCTGATTGTATACTCAGATAATCCAACATTAGATAACGAGAAGTTAAATGCAATTCGTTACAGTTTATTACGAGCTTTGTCCCTTTTTTAATGAAAAGCATTTGCTGCAGCATGTGATACTTTTAGATTTAAAAGTGTACAGCAAAAAGTAACCAAGTTGTAAGTGAAATTTTTTTTTGTAAATGTAGAGGCAGGTTAAGACTTCAGGACCAAACACGGTACATGCACGTCAGAAAAAACTCTGGAAAGGACACCGGGCAGCTTTTCAATTTGCTTTCCAATTTCCAGCTCATTCTATTTTTCCTTCCTTCCTCTTTTCCTTTTCATATTCCTTGTCTACTAGGTGAGAAACAAAACTGATTTCTATAAACCTTTGCTGGTTAGCTGGTCCCATCTGTGCACAACTGAACATCCCGTGGGAGGGAAGAGATCCACCTCCCTCTCTCCTCTGCAGACACAGCCAGCCAAGAGACTTCACAAAACTGTTCCACTTTGATCCACGATCAGAGAAGTTTTTAAAAGGCAGGGTGGTCGTGTGCATGGAAACGGCAGGGAAGGAGCTTCTCCATATGGCCCTGTGTAATCCAAGCCAGCACATGCATTTCCTGCACCAGCAACAAGACTCACCCCAGAGGAATGACAATTTGGAAGTTCAGAATGACACAGAAAGGAAAAATTGAAGATCTTTTCAAATTAAAAAATATATATAAAAAAAAAAAGAAGTGAGGGAGGTGTTATAATTCTTTGTCACAGCATCATCATACAGTGCAATTCCATACATTTCTTCGGAGGTATGGCTTATGGATCAGTTAAGTGGGAAAATGAGACATGCCGAGACCTTTTCATTACTGTGTACCTCAGGCATTTATTTTCAGTAACTATTGATTTGGG
This sequence comes from Falco punctatus, assembly GCF_963210335.1. Lineage (NCBI taxonomy): Eukaryota > Metazoa > Chordata > Aves > Falconiformes > Falconidae > Falco > Falco punctatus. Next base: position 5,816,586 of record NC_137587.1, read on the forward strand.
CAAGATTTCAAAGAATGAATTAGGCCCCACCTTTCGCAAAGGATGTGCTGGCACTGTTTACATGGTTGGTCATTAGTACTTTTTACTATACAGTCCTAGTTTTATTTCTTCACAATTTTTGTTTCCCCCTTAAAGCAGTGGTATTTTGCCACTCTTCTTGGAGGAGATAATGATGAAATTAATCCAGTTATTGAATTGCCAGTCTCTGGAAAGATCATTTCACATATGGGGAGGAGTGGGAACAAATCGATCTGCACATCGATTGATTGAAGATGGGTTTTCATATGCAGCATTTTTAGAGGGCAGAGAAGATCAGAAAGACCTTAGGGAAGCCAGCATCTTCATCGCTGTCAAAGTGTCTACCCTTGTACCCTGACAGAACTGAATTGTTAAGGAGCCAGAATTCCTTTTCATTTATACACTTTAAAAAAAAAAACAAAAACAAACAAACAAACAAACAAAAAAGTGTCAGTACTTCAAATCATCTTATAAAAATTGTGGATTCACACATTGAAATTAAATGTATCTGGGGATTTTTTCTGGAAAAGACAAGTATTTGACTGAGCAGACTTAAGAATGTTATTGTTCTTAATTTTAGCTGAAATTCGTCATTTAAAGAGAAACTGAATTTAGGCACCCAAGGCTCTGTCTATCGTCACAGAGTGAGTAAAGCAGTCCAGAAGTTGAGAACTTCAGTGGAAGTTATTAATCTTTGAAAGAGCAACATGAATTTCTTCTGTCAGAATGTGAAAGAAAGCTAACTCAGATTAGCCTAGCTCTCCAAAATCATAGAGTCATAGAATGGTTTGGGTTGGAAGTGACCTTGAAGATCATCTGTTTCTAATCCCCCGCCATGGGCAGGGACCCCTCCCCACCAGCCCAGGTTGCCCCCAGCCCTGTCCAGCCTGGCCTGGGACACTGCCAGGGATGGGGCACCCACAGCTGCTCTGGGCAACCTCTGCCCATGCCTCACCATTCTCACAGTAAAGAATTTCTTCCTAATATCTAATCTAAAGCTACCCTCTTTCAGTTTAAAGCCATCACCCTTTGTCCTATCACTTCATGCCATTGTAAGAAGCCCCTCCCCAGCTTTCTTACAGCCCCCTTTAGGTACTGGCAAGCATTATAAGGTCTCCCTGGAGCCATCTCTTCCCCAGGTTGAGCAACCCCAGCTCTCCCAGCCTGTCTGCACAGGAGAGGTGCTCCAGCCCCCTGAGCATCTTTGTGGCCTCCTCTGGACTCCCAACAGGTCCATGTCCTTCTATGTTCGGGGTCCCGGAGCTGAAGGCAGCACTGGGGGGGGGTGTCTCACAAGAGTGGAGCAGAGGGGCAGGAACCCCCCTCGCCCTGGTGTCCACGCTACCTTTGAATGCTCCAGTAAAAATATTCTTTCTGATGAATTGGCACTTCGTTATTTGGGCTCACCTCTTCCCTTCCGCATCGGTAAATTCTTATCTTAAATTTCTAAAACCAGAAAGCTAAAAGACATCCAAGAATACTTTTCATTTCAAAGAACTCCATAATATTAATTTTGATGTAATACAGTATTTGTTAGAGAACATAATGGTTTGTCTCTGTAGTTAAAATCAACTTCTTGGGAAACTGGTCTGCATTTTTATTCTCAAAGAACTACATTTACAAAATATAGAAAACTAAACTGTATAACTAAGTTTAGCAAATGAGAAATCTTTAGTTGTGGACTTCTATAATTATCCTTGACTGATACCATGATGATGCTGGCATTTTTGTGTCAGCCTTTTAAAAATTGTTAATGCGCCCTGAAAACAAATTATTTTGCAACCAACCAAGATGAAGAACTGTAGACAGAGTAACTCATTGAGTAGGATTGTTTGGTATTGTGAAACCAAGATGCATTTATAAAATAATATTATTTTCAACAGCGGTCAGACTATGCTACACATAATCAATGCTCACAGGAAAAATGTGGGATAAAATCCTTACCTTGCTGCAGCCAGTGAGAGTTTTGATGTGAAATCCAATGATGAGAAAAAAATCTACCTATTTTTGCTCCCTGTTTTCTTTTCTTAGGGGTGGAGTTTTGTCACCCTGACTTAAAATCAAAATATTCACAGGGTTTTTTTATATGAGCATGATTGTCAGAAGAGTTAGTCCATACTACAGCAATGCAACCGAGGTGAAGAGAATAAGAATCTAAAGGTTCTGGTACATAAGGGTCATTACATATGGAATTAATATAATCATGGCTGGACAGCTACATTTTTGTACCAAATCTGATGGGCAACGCTACTAATTAAACAAAAAGCAGATCAGAGGGCTGATGCTGCCTGTGTTGATGTGACAAAAGGACAATCTTTGTACAGTTTTCTCATTTTCTTACTAATACAGACCATAATTCTGTCAGTTAATGAAATAATATTCTTAATATACTATAAGATAGTTCATGTTTAAAAAAATAATCCTACTCACTGTATGTGAAAGCGAGAAATGAACACAAAACCTTAAAATTCAGGTGTTCAGCTACCCAAGAGCATATGTTAATGTAAAAAGATATTATTATGTAGCCTTTTAGTTAATGTATTATCTTAGGTTTTGTTTGGTTTTTTTAAAAAAAAAAATTGCTTCAGAAAACTTTTGCTAGCCAGAACTTTGTAATAAATGGAAAATCTATTCAAAGACTTTTAGAAAAAGAATATGTAGTGAAATTGAAAATGGAGCCATCAACCAATGCTCAAAAAGCCTTTAAATAAATATTCATCATTTCCCAAAGAAGTGGCTTTCAATAACATTCCACAGATAACTGACATTTGTTTAACCACCGAAGGCCAAACTTCTGAAGAGGAAATTGTCTGGAGTAGATAGCCCATCCATGTTCTCAGCAAACCTTAAGCATGTGCTTTAAATTTAGTCATCTTTACAAGTACTGTCTTGAGGGTGAATGTTTTCCTTAGCTGTCAGTTGGAAGAAGAGAAGGGACCGCAGGTTTTTCCTATCATCTTTGTGGAATAGCTCAGCAAAAGGCAACCAATGGCTCAATTCAGATTTGGGGCATTAATGCAATGCAGATGAAAACACCAGCAACAACACCGCTTAGGACAAGCAACAACAATAAACTTAAACCCCCATTTAATTAATATTAAAGCCTAAAATAAAGTATCATAAGCCTCAGAACTGTGTCTTTCCACTTAACTGCTAGCTAAAATACATAGCAAACACCCTTTGTCAAGAAAAAAATATACTGAAGATATAAAGGGAATATCCAGAGTAAGAATTGGCAAATACTGATCAAAGCAAAAGGCTTTACCTGGAAGCTGATGGCTGGTTGGGAAATCGGAACACTGGAAGCTCTGCCCCAGGCCAGTAACCTGCCGCAATCGTTATTTCCCTCAGGGAATGTCTTGCTCAAGAGGATGTCAATCCTGGAGCCTGTTTGCGTCTGGCTTTTGGTCTAAGATAAAAAATTTATATGAATGTCTTTGCATTGGTAATGGCAGTGATACAAGGTCACCCAGTCAAGGCAGGAAGCTTCTGGGGAAAAATGTTAGCTGGGAACATGTCACTTCTCCTTATTTATCAAAAAAATTAGCAAAGTTGCTTGTTTCAGATAGAATAAAGTGAAGGAAAACTTGGCCTTTAGCAATGTTTAAATGTTTCCAGAACCATACTGGTGAGACAAGGGGATGGATTGTTGATTTTACTTTGAAGTACAGGCAATCAGAATTTGGACCACCTACGCAACTGGTCTGGAATCCTGCTTCCACAAACAGCCTCTGAAAGCAAATAGATTTACGTATATGTATATATATATATATATATATATATATATATATGAAAGGCTCCCTTTTGCAGAATAAATAGCACAGTTCTGAACTAATTCCACTGTGCAACTTCAGGTCAAACATTCCTTTGTAATTTCAATAAATGATGAGTTGGCTACGTGGGCTTACTCTTTATCTTTCACAGCTTCCCCACAAACACCTCGGAACGTGCCAGTTCTTGGAAGCAGGCTGAAATATGACTGGTGACAGTAAACTTAGATTACTCCTGACAGAAATACTCTGCTTGGGAACAGAATTAACTATAAATTTTGATTGTGATCCAAATTTGCCAGTGGAAATATTTTTTTATATGAAACCATCACTTTTTGACACACTGTTTTCACATGTCTTTATTTAAAAATAAAACAAAACTGCATTTAGTCTCAAGATATTACTTTGAAAGGAGTGGCCAAAAGTTTTCACTTTGAAAATGCAAATACATTATCCAGCCCTTTTTGCAGCCAAGTTTTAGTAACGGATTCAATGATCTCCTAAGTATGTAAGTTCCACACATCAACTAAAAATCACAAAACAGTCAAACAATATTTTGAACCTAAATTTCAAACATGCTTATGGCATTTAAACAACTAAAACCTTCAAACACTATTAAGGAGGGGGGAAGAAGGGGATGGAAGACCAATAAAGATCTTTTCATCTTCATTTCAGATTTCTCTCATTTTTTTGGTTATTTAGAATATCGTGCTCTTTTTTTTTTTCCCTCAAAAAAATTAAAGTAGAATTCGCCACCTAAAAAAAGTGAACTGACAAGCCCAAAACTTCTTTAAAACACTGAAAAAGTTGTGGAGAAAAAAAAAAATCAAAAAGGACACAAAAGCTGTTAGTACCTCATTTAAGTGCTGTTAGCAAGTACAGCTAACAAGTATTACTAGCAAAGGTAATGTTAGCAAAAAAAGTAATATGTGCTTAAACTTTTAAACCAAGATACATAATACATATTAAAATGACTGTGTAAATTTGTAATGGATTATGAAGCGTTATGTAAATGTTAATTATTATGTCTGCTGTAGCAACATAGTGTGTGCTAAAGCTCACTCTTTCAAATATTTTCTACTTTAAATAAAAAAATCATGCCAGAAGGTATTTATTGGTTAATATTAAGAAACGAAAAATCATCTCCCCTCACTGGCTATTATGTATAATTAACTTCGGAGATTATTCTGTTTAAATAGCTTTGTCCTAGGATTTTATGATTCTTTTGCCCTACTAAACCTGGATCATACACTGAACGTAATTAAAATATAATATACTTCAAACTGAGACCTAACAACAGGAATTTAGTCACTGACAATGCGGTATGGTGTTATTCCTAACTGATGAGGCATTTTGTTTTAATTTCCAGCCACCAGTACACAGGTGAAGCGTGCTTTATGGGCAGTCCTGGAGAGGGAAAGCTCCTGGCTTTTCCCAGAGCAGACGTAAGGGACATAAATGCCATATAAACATTTTCCACATCATCGTATTTCCCAACAGGGCCCCTTCTGAGCTCATTAGTTTTGTCTTTTAGTCTTGTTCAAATTTGATGTTAAAATTTCCTACCAAAGCGGGCCGCCCGCTGTATGCTGTGTGCAGATGGGGTCTCTTCTTTCCAGTCCCAATCAAGTGCACCAGGTCCTAGGTCCTTCCACATTCTCATGCCTCAGGTTCCATCTTCTTCCAAATCCTTCCTGGAAAGGGCACTGTAAAGAAAAACAATTCCTCTCTTTCTAGGATATTGAGGCTGGTTTCATCCTGCTTATTTTTAGAATTTTAAGTTAATTTAATGTTTTTTAGATGGGACTACCTTGTTTAAGACTAAACGAGACTATGTGCCTTGTTTAATGCATTAGCAGAGACTAACACCAGGTATTTATCTTATAGTAATTATCTACAGGTGACCATGAATGTGGAAGATTGGACTTGACCACCTGATGTCCAAACCACAAGACATGGAGCTTTAATGACGCTGCTGTCTTCCTCTTCCGGAGGCCACTGAGGCATGTTCCGACACGCACGAGAAGATTTCAGCAGCTTTCAGACAGATTATCTGTATTTTTCTTCCTGCTTTAAGCATGAATATCACCAGCTGCATCTGGCAAAAAGATCACTGACAGCAGGAGGCACCAGGGGTGAGATACCAACCTGAATTTTCTTCTGTCAGAGACTGAAGCCAGTGTCTGAATGAAGGTATCCCTCCACAAAGATACCAGAACCACCTGGAATCAGAAAATATTTTGAAAGGAAGGTATATCTTTCCTAATTACCCAGGTAATTAATGAACTATCTAGGGATGGACCTCTGGACTGGAGAAAATATCTGTGCCATAACTGTGTAAGGAGAAGTGCTGACTGAGAAGAAATGCTCCAGGTACATTTAGATAAACTCTATTAGGGATAAGTTCTCAGCTGCTGCTCTTCTTGGCCTCCCTTTAAAAAAAAAAATAAATGTTCCTAAACATGCTTGTAAATTGAATAGTTACCAATTTATATTCATGTGTGAATATATGTGAATCTCCTACCACAGTCTCCTAGTACCAGAGTAAAAAAAAGAAAATGTATAGCTGACAAATCAAACCCCTACATTTTTATGACCCCAGGTGAAAGCTGAGGTTAGGAAATTGAAACTTTCATGTATAAACAAGGGGGAAACGCTCATCCTACACAACGAGCAATAAGCTGCCTCATGCATGAGCCTTACATTCCACAGCCAGTGCTGCTGTGAGTAGTTTACAAGTCTCTCTACCTGAAAGTGTAAAGATTTCCTCAGGCGTGCATTGTAGACAGAACCCTTCACACAAATATTGCTCGTACGTGTAGTCCATTCATACACTTATCATCACTTACAAATGTCAAATTAGTTTTAAGTATTCTTACCACAATTATTATTTCAGCACCTTCTTACATTTCATGTACAGAATAGTTGTATATTCTCTCACAGCAATCATTGACTTTTTAATAACGGTTACTGCTCATTTTTTTTTATCTTTTCACTTCCGATTTTTTATTTTCCTGGAAGAGGGAATTGCTCTGTCCTCCAGATTAACAGGAAAATACAGGAAATAAATCAGTAAAATCATAAATAATGAAATCTTTGTAAAAATAAACCATATTCTGGAAGAACACGATTTAAAAAATACAAATACTACTGTAAAGCCTGAATGACATGGAATATTAAGGATTTTAACTACTCTTTGGTGAGTTCAGTGAATGTTTCCCAGTAGTCTCATGGGACCTAAATTCATCCTGAAGAAAACAAATTATTAACTTTATACTTTCACTAAGGATAATTAGTCATATTTCTGAATTCTGGGCCTTTTGTACCGCACAGAACTAAAGGCAGGAGCGGGGTTAGGGACACGGTGAATGATTTCCAAACGTGATGGGCAGGGCAAAGGACAAAGTGCCATTCTTTACCTGTCTGCACTGAAAAGGACTTTGTCTTCCCCCGCAGGTGGAATACAATATCCACTGCCCAAGAGCCCAGAGTAATGATTTGATGGCCCTTCCATCAGCATCAATGGTGAGCGGGTCTTGACCTTCAAACGCCCCACACAGTCAAGAGCGCAGCAGACTGGTGGACCACTGGTGAGCTCTGGATACCTGTTTCCCAGTATTCCAGCTTTCTCTGCCACCCAGCCAGCTGCCCGCTCTTAGAGCACTACAGTTCTGTGCAGCCAGCGGTCAGGAGCTGGTGGCCACCATTCCAGTGACATCTAGCAAAGGGGGTCCTTTCTCGTACACTAACGCATAATACACAAATACTCCCGGGGTGGGGGTAAAGATGCAGAACTCTGCCATTAGCCTGTGCAGTAATTTTCCTCCTGTTTCATGTTCATCCTTGAGCCTTAAGTCCCTCACAAAGGGTTTTTTCCCTGGTGCCCTGAAAAGTAGATTCCTGCCAAAAAACAGCCTGGGAATTAAAGCACTGCTGTGAAGATGGAAGTTTAATGTGGATGGAAGCCCCCTAAGAGAAACAATGGACGCTGGATCTCTCACAACCTTAGAAAAAAAAAAACCAAACCCTGAGCACAAGTCATGCATCACAGGACTAGGCCTGCAAACTCAAAGCTTGTTGCTTTATACATGCTGAATAGGGACAATCTGTTGATATAACCAAGGATTTCATTTTTTTTTTTTCCTTTTTTATGCCACTGTAATCAATCACACAAGAAGACCGCTCCCTGAAAACTTCCTGCAAACACAAACCTCCTCCGAGTTACCTTTCCCTGGATGGAGACCAGAGGGGCACCCCACCGACCCTCTGCTCCTTGGCACCCCAAACGCCCACGCCACAGTGGAAAGGGAGGCAACCTCCCGCAGGAAAACTTCATCTGCGTTTTTTAAGAAAAACGGGAGCTGCACTACATTTTGCCTGGAGCAGCATCAGTAAACATGCTTCCAGAATGGAGAATTCTGGAGCAAATCCAACAGGCTAGAGAGCTGTGACACAGAATCCCAGGGCAACTCCACATGAAGAGGGAAGCCAGACTTCTAGCCTAACCAACAGTGCGGCACGTCTGCTCATCTGCAAAAGCAGGCTTTAAGCACTTAGGAAAACATCATTTGAAAAATAAGACACTCTTGGACTTTCAGAATGCCTCTAGAGTTATATACAGATGATCAGATGTTAAATCTTTTTTGCCTAAATCTGATACAAGTTTCTTGTGAATCCGCTTGCAAATCTGTGTCCGAGTCCACAAGGACATCCTGGAATTCTGTTGCAGAGCCAGAAACTAAATCCCAAGCTCCTAAAAAACAGCTATGTAAACACTGGATGCTTTAGTTTGAAAACCAAACACATTTTTCAGTTTATCCTGATAGTAAAAATAATTGTTAAAAGCTTTCAGGGATGCAGAGGGGTGTGCAGCATGTGTGCCGAGACAGAGCACGCCTTCTCCTGACCCAAACTCTTTGTTCAACTGAAAATCAATCTTTCAGCCAAAGAAAAGGTTATTTACTGTGTTATATGACTTCAGCTAATATTAAAATTCAAAACAAAATATAATTTTAAAATGCCAAAACATTTTGTTTGAAATTTGTCAGAATGAACTGTTTTGTCCTTTCCTTTATGTTTTTTAATTTTCTGAAACCATTTTAGAGGAGGAAGCTATACCCACAAACACTGTTATTTTCTGAAAACTACTTCTCACTGATTTTTCCTCTTAAAGCACATCACTGTTCTGTGAGTCCAAAGACAGCTTCTTACCCATTGAACTATTCCTCCTCTCTAATAAGTTGCTCATATTAGTTATTCTTCCCAAAAAAACTTCAGCTGTGCTCCCATCGTTAATAGTGGCCTTAAAGGCCTTTTAACTTTTAAATTAAAGAGAAGCTTTTTAAAATGAAAAGAAAATCACTCTTTAATGCATTTGAAATTTTCTCAAGGAAGCCTTCTATTAATTAAGACGAAAGAGTTCTTTTTTCAAAAAAAACCCAAAAAACCTAATTATAGCATCTGAAAGCACAGCTTCTTTGAACTCTTACTTCATAGAGGAAGGGAGGAGGAGATTGTCGGTATTTTTTTCATGTGAAAACAAGTTTTGATCTAATCACATTTAGTTAACCGATTTTAATGGAGTTTCTGCTTCTTATATGTTCCTAAGACATATAGGAGAAAAATATTCGGGTAGCAGGGAACTGAAAAAAAAAGAAAATCCGTAAAGAAATGCCATCCTCACTGTGTAATACCCTAAAAGAAATTATAGAGGGGGTGTGTGTGATTATAGTAGTATTTATGAACCTTAAAAGCATAAAATACTACATTCAAATGAGGACTTTAAAGTTCCTGTTTTTCTAGGAGACCTCCTTGATCTGTATATCAAGAGAATAATCTCAAAGGAAAAGGGTTTAGTCTTATCTGAAACTTCTGGACTAGTCAGAATTCAAGGGTGATTAGAGGCTTCTTCTGCTGCTACTTCACTGGATTTATAATTGACACCATGTTACCACGGCTCACAGTGATTTTTCATTGTTGTTCCAACCCAAGAGAGAATCCAATGGGCAACATACAGGGCTGGCTGTGCTCTGGCTGCTCGCTCGCTCGCCTCTGCAGAGCCAGCCCCGTGCCCAGAGCGCTGCTGCGGCACCGGGCAGTACCTGAGGATGAGGCTTTATGATCACGAACCCAATCCGTTCCCGTATGTTCAGCCCTAGAGCAACACCGTTGGCGCTGGTCTCTAGCTCGGTTAAATATCTCCCCTAACGTCTTCCAAGACCCACTGCCATCTCTATCCCAGCAGGAACGCTCCCAAGCAATGCCACCAGTTCAAACAGCAACGCGCCGGCTCTACCGGGGAGCCACCACGTGTTCACCATAGCAATGCCTCTGCTTCTGACCTGTTCACATCCTGGACACAGGCTATTCCAGAGAGCTCTGTGCCCACCGAAGATTCCAGAGGAAGGATTTCTCTCTTAAAACCTGAAAGGTGCTGAATGAAGCAAACCGCCAAGTCCCAAACGTGCCGCTGAAGGACAGATGCTCTGAGGCAGAGGGAAGTCAGCCCTGGTGACAACTGGTAGAATCTTTTAGCTCCTGTATTTATCTGGCTTTTTAAAATGTCACCTCAGCCGTCTGTGGCCCCAGGGTGACAACAGTCAGCCCAGGCATGGAGGAAGAGGGGTCTGCAGGGGGGCCATGCCTGCTGGCAGTGATGCTCCTTCTCCCAGCCACAGAGAATGAGTTCAGTGGGATCCAGAGGGAGACGGGCCGCTCATGTCACATCAGCAATGGAACAGCCTTCAAATTATAGACTCACATTACTAACAAACTTGAACATTAATTAACCTATTCCAAGCCTGGAAGAAAACGTTGAGTTGTAAAGTCCCCAGCTGAATTCTTTTGGTGACTTTTTCTGCTGTAAGGGAGCAGTTACTTCACATTGCCTGAGTTTACTCATCTGTGTAATGAGGTTGATGATACTTAGAGGTATATCCCCCAGCAGCCTGGCAATGCTCCTTTAAAATGGCACAAGGCTGAAAAATGCTAATTATCATCATCCCCATCACCGTGCCCACCCCTAGTAATTATTGCATTGCAGAAAAATGTACTTGTATTGGAATAACAGCACAGTTTATTTATGAAGGGGTTGTTTTCTACATATGTCTCGGTCTTCTCCAAACATAAAAATACAGTGAGCCAAAGTTATTCCGTATTTATCCAGTTCTGAATTTTAATGAACAAGAATGCCATAAGTTCATGAAATTTTTAAAACCAAATGATGGATTAGATTAATCAACTTCACAGCCTTTCATGTTCTGGCAAAAAGTATTGTGCAAACTTTTAGGTAAATAATGTTTAATTTAATTTAATTATTTAGCTGTATAGCGCATCCATTTCAGCTCGAGAGAGAGTGATTAAAATGCAGAGGCTGGGAATCCTAATAGCACTATGCAAATTTTCAACATATTCTTAAGCAATCACACTAAAAACCATATAAATTACTATAATTTTGGTGAAGAGCCTGAATTTATTCCGATTTACAGGTGCTGAAGATGGTCTTGCAACGCATACATAGTTCCTTCTCTAGCGCTGTCATACTCCTGTCCTAGCGAGGCATGACACCAAACTAATGCTGCACCTGCGCCAAGTTCACAGGAATTATTAGCAGATTCAGTTGCTGCTGGGAAGAACAAAGCTGCAGTAAGGGGAGAACCGCGCCGCCTGGGCTGTGCGCAGAGCCGGTGGCCGGGACAGGGCACAGGGAGGGTGGGGAGCGCTGCGGCCCCTTCAGCACCTCGGGAGCGGGGGGGCTGGAGCAGCCCGACGTGCTTGAAGGCAGCAGCAGATGTGGGGTTACAGGGGTTGGGGGGCCACTGGCAGTGCCCGTTTTGGTAAAGGTGCCGTGTCACACCCGAGGGGCAGCAGCCTGCAGCCCCCAGCCCACTGTCCCCAGCCCACTGCCCGCAGCCCCCCACCCACTGCCCACAGCCTACTGCCTCCAGCCCACTGCCCTAGTCCCCAGCCCGCTGCCCACCATCCCCAGCCCACTGCCCAGCTGCCCCGCTGTGGCCAGGCTGGTGCTGAGCACCGAGCAGCTCACAGCGCGGGCACGGAGCAGCAGTGCGAGCTGCCGCTCTCATCGCCTCCTGCACAACGGGGAAAGCGCATGGCAGCATTCAGAGGGAAGTTGCTCCAGAAAAGCTGTTTCAGTGAATGGGCTGTAAAATGCCTGCGGACCAGCATGGGCAGTCCAGGCTGCCCAGGAAGATGGAAAAACAAGGCTTCCACTGCGCCCTATGACTTCTGCCTCCACCCAGCCCTTTGCTTTCACAAGCATAATATCCACTTATTAAATTCTAACTAAAATTAAACTCTTTAACTCCCTCCTCCCCATCCTGACTCTCCAGCTGCCCAGGTTCTCCCATTGCTTTCAACCCTTCCCAATTCCTCCCTGCGTCCTCATCTTCTCCCCAACAAGGTGAGACACCCTGAAGACTGCTGCCAAAAGCTCGCTCTCTTAGAACACCTCTAATAATTTTCTCATGTTCTGGTATTTTTACTGCACAAGAAAAGGAAGCAATTTACAGCTTCGTGTAGAAACATAGCCACTTCCAGTTCATTTGTTTTTCATCTTGATTATCAACACGTTTGTCATCTCTCTGTAATTTATTCATTATCTTTAGTCAAGGAATGTGAAAGGGAGGGGGTAGGAGTGAAGAAGGATATAAGTGCACTTGTCAAAATGTGAAACAGATGCTCTAACAATGATTGGAGACAATTAATGTTCTCAGTAAGTATCAACAGACAAGGTCCATGGATTGCTTCAAATTTTTGCAGCAAACAGCCTTCTGGAAAATGCAAATACAGGAGCTTTATTTTCCAGGCACGTGAGAGCGTGTCTTGTTTGTAATGAGCTGTCCTGAGGAACCTCACGTTGCTGCTTGAAAGCGTGGCTGTCCTGATCATCGCTGGCCTGAATAACAGCAGAGCGACGGAGGGGGGAACGGTGCAGCTGGTAACAGAAGTAACGAACCTGTCACCGTCCCTCCTCCCGGCCCAGAGGCAGCAGGCAAAGCAGCGCGCTTAGCACGTGTCCAGCACCGAGGTTCTCAAAGCCAATAGCACCTACACAAGCACTTAGAACGAGCACAGGCTTTGCGACTGCCAGGCTAGGCACACAACTAGCAAAGATTTTTGTGGCACCGGGGTCCATCCTTCTCCCGAGGAATGACCCCTGTGAGGAAGAGCCCTCCGGGGAAAGCCGCTTGCCTGGCCTCCCATCGGCACCACACATACCATAACACAGCCAAGGAGCCAGCATCACGCTTCAAGCTGTATTGCTTTGGGGAACGCTGCTGCAAAAGCCAATTACAATAAATAAATATTATAAGACAGGGAGAAAAAAATCAATAACAAATAGATGTGATCTAATTACTAACATTTGTAATAATAGTTTATTGTTCTATGCCACATGTAGCTTTCATCTTCTCTCTCTGCACTCTGTCAATTTAATTTTCCTTTCTGCTGTTCTGTTATCTAAAACGATCAAACACCTACAATGCCCTGGAAAATACACCAATTAAGAGCTGCATTTAAATCTGCTTGAATGTGCCTGTCACAAAGTTAATTGGAATAAACATGTATTTGACATGATATTGTTTGAGTTCTGCTCCAAGCCTGACCGACGTCTGTCACAAACTTTCTTTTTACTCATTTATATCCTTCTTCCTCTCACTTCTCCTCCTTTTATTTCATTATTGATTGAGTAATGATAGCGGACATCAAGAAGAGGGGTTCTTTCTTTTCTTCCACCACTCTCTGCCAGCTGGGCAGGATGGCAGGGGCCGGCACAGGGCAGTGCTGAGCCACGTGTCCTCTCCAGTACCCACCCAGTGGGGGGAAAGGGATTTCTGCACCACGGAGCCACACTCACCCTCGGATTGTAAAAGCACCAATGAGCCTATCCAAAGGCCTGTTACACACAATACATGGCAAAGGGTTCTATGCCAAGCATAAAATAGCACATTTTTTACGTGCTACAAAAAAAGAACACTTTTTTTCCCCCCGTTTGCCTTAATTCTGCTACCATATCTATTATAAACAAGAGAGGATAGACATCAGCCAGATCAGACCATAACTAGAGCTGACTTAATGGCACTCAGCAAATGCTTTAATTTTCTTTTCAGTGCAACGACTTCAGCCCAGCTAGGCGTCAGCACTAGAGGAATTTAAGACAGTGCGCACATTAGTCTGTGGCCACTATTTCATGAACTCTGAAGCGATTCACAGCCGATTGGTAAGAAAAATTGATGTCTGCAGCAACAGGAGCACGGAATTTTGATCTGCGCGTAAATCGATTGCTGCTTGAGAAAAGCACGGCAAAAAAGAAATCCTTGTCAGTCTACTGTTGCTGGGGTTTGGGTCTTGGGGGTTTTCTAAGGTGACAAGATTCAGCTAATCTAAAAGGAGCAAGCATGCTAATTTTCCTCTGTAGCGCCTTATCTTCTAGAATGAATCAGCTATCCAAATGCATGGCTGATTAAACTGCATTGCTATCACTGGACCCATATCAGGAACAAATTTGATTCAGGGGATGTATTACTCGTTTAAATGCTGGGGTATGACATTTTTAACCATGCAGATGTGACTTAAAAATATTTACAGGGAAGCCATCTGGGAAAGACAAGTGCACAGTTTTCCCCAGTCATCACAAGTACGCGGCATCAATTCATAGCGTGAAGATGAAATCAGTGTGAAAAAATCCACCTCAACGTTCTCAAAGGACATGGCAGTTCCTCCGCATGCATGAAATGTGTATTCCTTCTGAATGTGTAGTTCAGGTATTGAAGTAATCTATTTTTCATTTTCAGCACAGACACATTTATTAGCAGAGTTAATAAGACACTCTTTGTCAGAACATATTGTCTGTTGTCAAAATCTAAGGATTAACATTGTATTGCATGTCTGAATAGAATTACTTTCCCATAAGATTTGCTGTACCAAGTTAGTTACATGGTCCAGTAGGTTGGTCTCCTGCCAAATGGCAATAAATAAATGGCAAATAAATAAAAATTCAGAGAAAAGTTTAATTTCAGGCCACCATGTCACTCCACATGCATTATGTACTTTGATATTTGTTGCAGTGCATCATGTGGAAGGAAACATTTCCTTCGACCTCTGCAGGCAATTAGTTTATGCCCTGAAACCTGGCATTTGATTACCCTTATCTGCCAGGCAGAGCTCAGCAAACATCATTATGGGGAGATTCTTTCAGGATTACCATGGCCTTATCACATCTCTGATTATGATAAGGAACAGTAAAGCATTCAGACACCTTTGTAGCAATCCAGATGAATCAGATTTCAGTACTAAGAGCTTGATAAAGGAGCATGTTCTCCTACCTCAAATCACTCATAAATATGTAGACCCTAATAACTAATTATCTTAGATTTTCAAGAGATTATTTTTCTGGGAATCTATCAACAGTGATATTCTTTTAGATATGGTCCTAGCTAACCAGATACAGTCAGTTCGTGATTTCCAGACATTTGGTAAATGCCTGGAGGAAGGTCTTTTTAATGTGACGTGTCTCCTCCAGTCTGAACTAATTAACTGCTACAAATGTGGAAAATATCCATTTTGCCATGGTGTTGAACTTCTTGGATCTTTCCATTTGGAAGATCAGAAACGATCCAATCAAACCACATGCCACTTGGCTCCTCCACAACACTTTTTGCAGTGGAATTAAATAAAAACATCATTTTCAATTTGAAAATCAAAGTGGGAAAATAATTATTTAACAGTGACCTGGATGGCCCTTTAATCACTGCTCTGTTTCACCAGAAACACAACTGGCTTGGTTCGAGGGCTGGGTTTCTGCTCCCGAAAGTGGCCAGTGCTGTGGGCTCTCCTGGAGAAGCCTTGGGGTGGGAAGGGGGGGGATGCAAGGAGGACTGGGGGGGTTTACCCCCCAGCATTGCCTACTGTTGCTTTTGGGAACGATCCTGATTCCCTTGAAGGCTCTTCCCCGGGGTCCCCTGCCAGCATGCGAGTTGGGCAGCTCCCAGGGCTTTTCAGCAGACCCGGAGGGGCAGGAGTGGGAAAATGGAAAGACTTAATGTCCCCAGGAGACTCACAAGTGACTCTTTGAAGGGAAAACTACTGCCCCAATAATTCAAAATGGAGTATGTTTCAGTACCATAAAAACCTCAATGACTAAGCGGAGTAGCAATTTTCTAAGGAGCCTTGACCACAAGAGACACTTGCTAATTCAAACCAGACCCTCCCAAACCATTGCGGTTTCTCCCAGTGAGCCCTATTCCCTTGCAGAGCATATGGCCACATTTCTCTCAGTTATGTGACAGCTGTCAGCCCCAAATCACCTTCCAGGTGTGCATCAAAAAAAATAAGTGTCTTTGAGCACACCCGGAATCGTTTTGTTTTGTTTTGTTTTGTTGTACAAATAACTGCATGTCTGCTCAAAGATTTGGAACATTTCTGAATGCCTTAGGACTGAAATGCACACCCAAGAAATCCTTTTCTCCCAAAGGAAGCCATAAACACAACTTCCAATTTGCATTTCTAGGGGTATTGAATTTTTTCCTTACGTATGAACAAAAGTTTAAAAAAATATCTACACAGGTGGAGGCAGGAGGCTGAATATGCATCTACTGACTCCCCTGCAACTTGCTTTCCTTAACTATTAAATTGGGTTAACAGTACCTCTGCACCTCTCAGGAGTGTTGTGAAACCTTACTCGTTAAAGTTTGTACAGTATTTTGAGATCCTTGATGGCGGATGCTACACAAGTGCAGAAACACATCACTTGATATACATGAATGGCAATTCACTCACAGCCTTGACGGTGTTCGGTAAGGGAGTAACTGAAGAATATCAGATGCTGCAGGCTCAAATGAAAGTGAGCTCATCAAAATAAACGATTTACCAGAGGCTTCTAAGCACCCTGCTTCCCACAGATGAGATGAAGAGTTCATCCCCTTCTCTGCTTGACAACAGAGAATAAGCCATAGCACTGCACATCACAAACAGTGGTTGTAGCATTCTTCTCTGTTGGAGAGTTTCACTTTATTGTACAGCCCCATTAACTGATGAATTGGGGTCAGAGCAGTTCATGATATCACTGTGAGTATAGACAAGAACTTGGCCCAAACATGGAAACCAAATAGATTTTCATCCTGAAAAAGGGCTCGGGGATAGTGGTACCTGTGAGTATTGCCTTTTAAGAGTGTCTTTTCCCTCGCCATTTGCTATTCTAATCAAAGGAAAAAGCTTGTGGTTTGAATTTGGTGGAAGGACCCCCTTGTATTTCTATCTGATTTACAGAGGGAAAGGTTTCTGCATCCTCAGTTCTGGGAAAAGCAACCAGCGTGAACACTTCTTTAATTTGAGGGTTTTACACTGACATGGGTACGTGAGCCAGCCTAGCTCCTTGGGACAGCAAAGCCTCTAGCAGGTTCATGAGTCCCCAGTACTCCTCAATCTCTGGAATAAAAAGTTTTCAGGAGATAGGACTTTTGTCAAAAGTATTCAGATTATCTGTACCTATAACCCTGAAACCTAGGCTGCTCAAATTAACCCCAATTGCCTTTCGAACAAAAAACCAGTCTGATAATGAAATTTCCAACGCTCACTTCAACTGGACTAGAACTAGTTCAGCCACATCCTACCTTGTGACAGGTCACCTATCTTACTTCTCGACCCAAGGAAGCCTAAAAGAGCAGTTCCAGATGCATAATCAAAAAAGAAGCAGGAAAAGAATTTTAAACTGGACCAGGACATAGAGATTTTGGAGTTAATTTTTCTTTTATCCAGAACCAGCTAGTCCAACTCCAGGACAGCCCTGGACCCCCAGCCAGGTTCCTCAGCTGTCATCGCTCTTCATCCCAAGCACCACTAGATCTACCCAAGAGGGAAAATGCCACTATGTGGCTCAAATAAGGGTGGTGGCCTTAAAGCCCGATCCAACCTCCTTTTGAATCTTTGGCAACCTTTTAAAAAGCTTTGAAAAAGGAGTTTATCTTTTATACTAATTAGCTAAGCCTATGGAGCTTCACAAGCCAAACTGACAGACAGAAGATGGAACTTATATCCTAAGCACTTTCTACTCCCATTGATTTACCAGATCAGGCTGAATGAATGCTTTTGTCTTGATTCTTACCCAAATTTCAAGTTGTCTGAATGACGTTTTTACCAGAAAGTTGGCATAAATGATTTATAAACAAAAGAGATCTTGAAAACTGAGGAGGAAGATAGCATTCCCTTCCCTTCTATATTTACTTTAAAGCCCATCATTTATTTTTCACCTTTTTACAATTCATAAGCAAGAACCTTATTCCTTTCTAGTCCTTTCTTTAAAGGAGATTAATTATTTCCATTGTTAACTAAAAGGTTTTCTTCTAATTAAAAGAAATTATAAGGCATTCACCTGTGGCGTTATTCTAGTCAATAAACTAATTATTGTGGCAAATGAAAGAGAAGCCACCAACTGATCTTAGGACCACGGTTTAGAAAACTTTATGAGTGTGATTTTAACATTCCTTGAAAGAACAAAGAAGATCTTACATGCACTTTTAGTTACTGTTTAGAACGTACAAGGAGAAAAAACAAACAAACAAACAAAAAAAACAACAGTCCTTGGAAATAAGCATAGTGCCTCTGGAAATTTCTAGCTGCACTACCTACATTCACTTGGTGTATCCTTGTAATGTCATTTTGGTTGGTGCAGGAGAAAGGAGCATTGAAGCTCCCTTTTTTATTGCACTCTTGCCCTCTAAAATTCTATTCCACTTGAATCAAAATCATTCCAAATGATGAAATTAGTATTTCTTGCTTTCATAATAATACCAAAAAATAAAGTGTTACGAAGACTTCCATGATTTCTCCCTTAAAAATAGTATCATCACCATCACAGCGACAAAACATGGTTTTAGCCACTTGGCAATGGGCTAAGAAAGTTGCATTAACTCCACTTTGCAAATAATAAAGCTGAGATCTAGTATAGTGTGGTATTTTACTGGAAAACAAATATAAAGTCACTAGCCACATCAGGCTTGAATTCAAAGGCAGGGGCTTTATCTGTAACTTATTTTCTTGCTTTTCTCCAACTTCATTATACACCTGTTTCTGGCTGCACCCTTTCCTCTTACTGGCAAAATGGAAGAAAAAATAACTTGGGCACCAAAATTTTCATTATCATCATTTTCAAATCGTAAATCATCATTAACACTCAATATCTATTTGGCAATTTATGCATCAAAGCATAAATTTTACATTTATCCTTGGATTGTCTACTAAAGTTTTAGCATTCCGTTTTGAGTCAACTGGACAGTAAAGAGAACGAAGCGCTAAGGTTGCTAAAAGTTCAGGAAATTTGCTGGATAACAAGAATTTTTCACAACGTTTTGGGGTAGGTAGCACACACTTTGACCCGCTGACTGACTCTTTGTACCTAAAGGAAGGTTTGGTTTGGAGAGGAAACTAGAACTGTTGCTGGCTGAAGAGGAAGGTGCTGCTATTACTCTATTAAAAATGCAAATCAGAGCCAGTTTTTGCTGTATCAGGCATCTCTCTCATTTTCTGGGTTGTGTACGGGACTAGTTTGGATGACAGGCTGGATCAAACCAAACTGAGATCTAATTTACTTTCGCTACTATGAAGTAAAATGGCAGTGAGGATCAGACTCCAGAGTTTTCACCCAAGAAAAGAACAAAATAAAGACCAGCTGAAGTTTGCAGCTTCACTGGTCTTTCTTCCAGCCACAGCGGCGCAACATCAGCAGAGCCAACGGAGAGTAGAGCCATGTGCTTACAGCATCTCCTGTCCTCTGCTCGGAGGGAGACCGTCACACAGCAACATTCACATTTTCCTGGACTCTCCAGAAAACGGGGAGGAACAGAACTTGTCTCTTTTCCTCAGCCCATTTTCCTCCAACCACTTCATCGTCCCATTGCATTTGTCTTTCCTGCTCTACGGATTAATCATTTCAGATGTTGCTCCTCTGCCCACCGAGCTTGCAGTGATGTCCACAGTGACTTTTCTGAAGCTGTTCACTGGTGCTCACAAAGTTATTTTCCCTTATGTGGACCAGTATCTGCAATCTCAGGCTGGATTACCGGCTTTATTTACGAAGCAATGGCAGACAACGTGGCCTTTGATGTTAAGCAATCCCCTTGGAACGCTGTCAGTGAACGTCTTTCTCCACATTCATTGGTTTCCCTTTTTTCCTCCTGCCTTCAATCACAGCTGAATTCTGACCCTTGCTGTACCTCACCTCTCATCTGACCACATTTTTCTCTTCCTTCCTACTCTTTGTCCACTTCTTGTTAATCCTTAGTCTCTCCTTACTCACAGTCTCTCACGCCTCACTTTTTATACCGTCTCCCTGACCCTTTGACAAAAACCTGTCGTCTCTGTCCTCCGGAGTTACAAACTTAAATCCTGTCTAATCTAGTTCCCACTGACACAGCAGATCTCATCTCTGTCCTGACACAGCCACCAGTCACCTCCCTGTTGTGTCTCAGTTTTCTCCCTCTTGACTTTTGGGGGAGAAGTGCAGGGGCCTCACATGCAGAGAGCGATTAGCTGGGATTTACATGTCTAAGTTCAGGCATGATTCCCAAAATACCCAGCCAGCTGGGACTTAACTTTGGAAGAACACAAATTCCTTGGGTGCCTCTGAATTAAGCCGTGGAGTTTCCCCAAGAATTGCAAGCTTTATGCCACTCAGCCAGGCGGATTTGTCACTAACCCCCAGGTAAACTTTGGGAAGATTCACATATGGGATATTTTTTTGCATTTCCTGCTCAAGCATCCCATATCCAGTTGACTTTTTGAGAAGCAGCTGACCAGATCACAAATTCCAGTGGTAATGCTCTATTTTAAATAAAGAAACCCTGGCTTCTCCCTTTGTTTTTAAAATAATACCAGCAGGTGGAAGAAACAGATTTAATTTTGTCCTCCATCTCAAAGAACACAAAGCTGCATCTCCCAACGCTCGGAGACTGCCCTACCAGAGCTTATCATGTAATCTGTGATGAAGAGGCATGAATTCTTGCCATCACTAGTTGTGGTGAAAATCTATTAAATTGATAACTGCTTATGAAGAAGTATTTAATGAGGAATCATTTAACTTGAACAGGGAGCTGAGGGAGCTCAAGAACAGCTGTAATGAGCAGGTGATGTTTGTCCTGAGCCCCCTGAACAAGCAAGATGTGGGCAGGACCACCCAGACAATGACATTGTGTGCAGCTGGGTCATGACGGCAACTCCACCGTGCGGGAGTCTGCTCAGCATCCCTGGCATGTGTGACCCTCACAGACCATGAGATAGCACACACCTGCACTTAGCTTAAACTTACAGGTTTACATATAGCAGGTATGTAAACTATTTTTGGTTTTCACCGAGTATAAAGGCAGACAAGCTCCAGGACTGTGCAGTCTACTGAGGACTCCTCATCTGCAGTCACAGATGCAGAACATCTGGACACACCTCACAGGAATTTTCCCAGTTACTGAGAGACTCCTGGCACCGGCTGCAACGGAGGTCCCAGCCGAAGGGTGGGCCTGGGTGGTGTTAAGGTGGCAGTTGATGATGGACCCTTTTCTTCATCTCTAACATTTTGCAGTAATGATCTGATGTTTCACTCCTATTGCTCTTTCATCATATTGTGCATAATAACTAGTACTGTTTCCTTTGATCATATCGCATGCTATTTTCTTCTATTATATTGTAATATAATAAACTGCATTTATTCTTATATTTGTTTTTGCTGGGTACTCAGTCAACCAGCAGAACAGCAGTCAATCTGCTACACAACTGAGGAAAGGATTCAAACCTTCTTGGAACAAAGCCTGAAAAAGCCAAGACGGAAGTTGTTTGGAACACTGGTCCTTTTTACAGTGCAGCTCCACACGTGCTTGGAGCATCCAGCAGAGCAAGGCAGCTCCTTGGGCTGCAGAGATGAAAAGGAAATGGTAGAGGAGAAGTAAGAAAACACCCCAGAGCTATGGCTCAAGTTCCACTTGCACAATGCCAGACTGTCTTTAAGATCTTTTATGTATATATTGACCAGTTCCCTGCCTATCTTTGTGTGTGAGATTTCCTGTAGGCATCAGAGTGAACAGAAAACTGAAAGAGGGCTGTAACAGCAAAGTCTCTGCTGACTGCTCTGTGAAAAGAGTAGGTGGGCAAATGAAAGCACAGAGCGCTTGTGATTAAAAAAAAAAAAAAAAAAAAAAAAAAAAAACCCCAGATAATTAAGCCAGAATTATGGAGCAATGCAAACCAGTAAGAGCTAAGACTGGGTGAAAGGGCCAAAGCAAGACAGTGTCCAAAGGTTAGGACAAGAAGCTTAAAGCAACGCTGGAATATGGCCAGTCAGTGAAGGGTGTGAAGAAATGACACGATCTGAAAGACAGCACAGCCAAAATGCCCTGGCTGCTCCGGAGCATTATTATTTGTATCACACTCCCGCTCAGAGGCCCCGCGTAAATATCAGGGCCCCATTGTGCTACATATTGCACAAACACAGCAAATGACAGTCTAAGCCAAAATCACAGGAATAAGCAGAGAAAAAGCATCAGCCCTACAGCAAGCAGGAGGCAGAGCTCTGGATGAGCGGGGAGCAAAGTGAAAAGGTTTCACGCCAGAATGACTCTGGGTTTGCTCCAAAGGATCATGAACCTCTCAACGAACTTGCAGCCCAGTGAGTTCCATGTAGTTCCAGGTGCTGTAATGAATGTTTCACAGAGAGATAATTAACCCCCCTCACCCCGAAGCTCCGCAGTGCTGATGCTTTCCAGCACAATCTGTCCATGACACCATGGTGGAGTGCAGAGCCAGCTTTATTATTTCACTTTGTTCTGTTCCTTTTTACTGCTGCTGCTCTCTAAGGTTAATTGTATTCCCTGTGCTGATGCACAGTGGTATCTATACATAGACCTCGCCGTATGGATTCCTTCTTTTCTTTTTCTGCCCGCCCCCCCCCCCCCCCCCCCCCCCTTTAATCAATGAGGAGTTCAAACACTATGCAGCTTTCTCAATAAAATGCCAGGAGTCATCCAGTCAAGTGGAGAGGGCAAGAATAAAGGAGCAAACCCTTGATGCTCTCTGACTCAGCCCACTCTTCTCCCGATTTAGAAGGGGATTCAAAGCTGATGAAAGAAAAGACACAGAATGGCCCAAACGCAAACCTTTCCTCATGAACTGTGGGCAGTAGGAACTGGTAGCACGCACAGTTGCCCTGGTCCTGCTTCCAGACTGAAGCCCAAGATCTAGTTAGGCCATTCCTTCTTTCCATAGACTCCTACGTTCACTTCAGAGCTTCTAGGAGACCAGATCGGTGTAAGCCTCATCGGGGATTTGGAGATATGTCCTTTTGGGGACAGGCTTCAGCCGCTGGGACGCCATCCACACAAGCAGCAGCACACAGGCTGGGATCTTCCTCTGCCCCAGCTAATCCTGCATCCAGAAGCATATGGAGAGGCAGAAAGAACACGTTGGGTCCCTTGCAAATGTGGTCCTGATCCACTGGCTAAGTGAAATCCCAGCTCTGGGTTTAAGGAGGTGGCTGGAGTTCATCCGATGCTAATGTAACTCTTTGCTGGTTCAGCTGTCTTCTCACGTTGGTCTCACGAATGTCTCCATGACCACAGTATACAGGGTGAAAAAGAACCAACGGTGCCTCCCACGATTAAGAGCCATCAGAGGGACAGAGTCACAAAGTCGCCACATCCACAGCAGCCCCCAACCAGCCAAGGAGAGGACAGACGGATGGCTTTTTCCATCTTGAAGAATGAGACGAGCGCTCTGTCTGGAACCCGTCCAGGCGGCTGCTCACAGCACGTGTGCACGGGGCCCCAGCTGTGATGTTCTGCGGCTCTGGCGGGTGCTTCGCATCGGTCCCTTACCTTCTGTGGATCACCTTCTCGGGGGTTCACCAACAGGCACGAAGTGACCAAGTTCGTATGCCAGCACGCAATGCTATTAGAAAGTCCCCAAAGGTAAAGGTTATGGCAGATCCCTTCAGCACAGTGACTGCTGCGCTGCTTGGACCTGGCCAGTTAGGTCAGGAAAAATGATCTCTCTCCTAAGAGGTGCATTGTGAGAAATTTATCCCAGTCTCTAATAAAACTATCATCAGTGTCTGTTGGAGGCTAAATGGACTGTCAGGCCATTCTGCCTTGACGACTGTTAACAGTACATTTCCAAGATAACAATTTACACTGCTCACCATTAGCAAGTACCTTAGATTTGTATTTTAATTTAATTTTGTGGGGGGAAAGGTTATTGTGATTGAACAGATCCATAACATATTCATGGTGGTAAGCAGGGAAGAGGTCAATCAGATGATTCATTTCATAGTGAAATCAACCCATGCTGAAAGTAAACAACCACCTCTGCTCTCTTTTGGATGATCGAGCTCCCTTGTTTTGGAACAGTTAATACTGAACTTGAACAAATCTCTCATTGTTTAAAAGTTTAGATTTGAGGAACAGACCAAGATAGATGGTTTCTTTCTCTGTAAGCTATTGATTAATGGATTGTACTAAATGGTGTGACATGCCCTTTAAATGGAATTTACAAGTAATATATCGTATGGCAACTGCATTATTAATGATTTTGATACCTGGTATTTGTGTCTTCCTACCCCGAGCTCTTCTTATTCATCCTGGTGAAGGTGGAGGGCAAAAGCTGGCTCCCCCCAGCTTGCTGGGCTTTGTTCTTACAATCATATGTATTCCTAGGTTTATTCTCATTATTCATATTACATCTAGCCTGACATTTTTCCTGACTATATGCCAGCACAAGAAGGCAAAAAAAAAAAAAAAATCAAAAAAAAATAATCCTCCTTTGCAGAGAATCACCACAGCTTTTAGATAAATATATCTATGTAAGAATTGAAGATGGATGGAGAGCTCATTCTCCTCATTATTAAAAGATGTTTACAGTCCCATATCAAAGCAAGCAGAGAGAATAAAATTTTGTTATTTATTTTTTCCATTTAAAACTTTCTCTGCTTATTTTTCCTGCACTTTGAGAAGCAGCCTGCACTGCAAATGTACTGCTGTGTTTACCAAGAGGTAGACTTATGCACGGAAGACTGAAATGAAGGGCAAAAGGAAATCAAAAAGCAATTAAACAAGAAGGCAAACTCAAACAACAGTATTCTTCAGTTCATATTATTCAGTCTTTCAAGGAGGAGAGAATCTTGAACTCCCAGAAAGAGAGGGATAATTCACAGAAAATAAAGACATTGCAGAAAAAAATGTTTTCAGTCTTCAGCAGCGAAGGCATCAGGGCGATATTTATTTCAGACCCTTTTCCTTTCATAACAGTCAAAGATGCTGTTAGCAGCTGAGATGTTAGAAGAGAAAATATACCCTCAAATGGATAAATTAAAAAGCAATGACTCATCAGAATCTGGTGGAACTGCCGAGGAAACTTCCGACAGAAGCAACTGGCAAAAGCACGAGGGGCACAACCGACTCATTACGGTATTTTATTGTCACCCCAGCAAAACCAAGGATCTGGCTTGCAACTGGTAATGACATCTAGCACTTTTTTACTGAATATGGACTGATACCAGATACTGACATCTGTCTTTGCTTAAAGAGCTCAGAACGCTCCTAAGAATGAAGATGATAGTTGTGACCCGTTCAAAGCATCCTAAGGGCAGCACACGTATCGAGACGAACAGGCTATGCTAAGGACTGGAGGTGACTGCAAGTCAGAGGTTCCGCTCCTCAGGAAACTGTGAACTTGTAAAAACACTTTCTCCGATTTCAGAATGAATGTAATAACTTCCAGAATGAGAGAATGGGAAGTAAAGTCTGTAAGTGATGGTCTGAAATAATCAAAACATTCAGTGCTGGAATTTTCCAGGAGGTCCCAGACTTTTGCTGGGGCACAGTCTCAATTCACCTCCATTTCCAGGCTCCAGCCCTGCCAGACCGAGGGACCAGACTGGGAAACCGTGGGCACAAATTCTGGGAGCTGCATCCAGAGATGGACACCAGAGTCCAGAAGTCAGAGATCCCCGGTGCCCAGCCCTGCAGCAGGGAGCCGGGAAGCCCCATCCCTTGAGCCAGGCTGGAATTTATTTATTTGGTTTTTTTTTAGATGGAAACAGCAAGAACATTTATTATTTGAATGACAGATACTTTTTTTTTCACCCTTGCCAACCTCCCTGTAACGTTTCTCTTGTTTTTCCAATAAAGAAAAGGATAACGAGGAGAGAAATAATTACCATTCGTGACCAGCTAGTGTGGAAGTGTGGGTGTGCTATCTGCTGAGCATGTCAGTATACAAACTTACATCCTATGTAATAATTATATTGTTCTACTTTTTGCTATGGTGTGACATATAAAATCTCAGTGTGTCAAAAGGCCACTGGAAGAGGAATAAATATTGAACAGGTCTGTAAAAGCTTTGAACAATAAAGTAAAAACAGATACAATTCAATATTCATCAAAGTAACTTCAAGAACAATAGTTGCATTCCAAGAATAAATATTACAAGCATTTCATTTGTCTGGGGAGAATTTTTTAAACCCTTAATGACTTCATGAAACTGACGAGAACTACATCTTTTAAAAATCAAACCAGAGAAGCCAGATTTTTCTCAACCAGCTCCTTTGCCTCCAAGCAGTGCGTGAGCAGCAGCCCAGAGCAGACACTGGAAACAGTTCCTGGGACTTCAGTGGGACTCTTCCCATGTTGTGTAGCACTGCCATCAAAAGAAGATGGGCTTTTAAGCCTAACTGGCTTCTCAGGTGCTTTCATGCAAAAGTTTAATTTTCTTGAATCCATTTATTGAGTGGAATGTGTTGAATTTTCTTAAAGTAGAGATTATTTTGGCCTTTGTTTTTGCATCATTAAGCAGGTTTGTTTTTCTGTTTAACATGGGGGTTACATCGCTTCCAACAGCATTGCAAGTGTCCTCCATGGTCTTGTACAATGTCAAACTACCAGGGACACCGGCTGCATTTAAGCGCACAGAACTTCGCCTGTCAGAGCTATACACAACATCACAGTCAAACCGCAGCGTTACTCCCAAAGAAACACTGTACGTGGGAGTTTCGAGAAAAGACTCCCATTATGAAGGAAAGTTAATGTTTCTGTAGACTCCAGGAGTAGAACAGGATACAATAAAAGTCATCTGATACGTAAGCCCAGACTATACAGAAACTGACCTAAGCACTTTGAGTTTGGAAAAATTGGTTAAAATCTGCCTGCAAGCTATTTTAATTGATCATTCTTTACAATATATTTATCCCTAAAAAAAAAAAAGCAAGCCACCTTAGGAGCCTTTCAGTCTGTTCAGAGACTGAAAGTATCAGAAGGTGTTTTTTTTAAAAAAAAATAAACATGGTATCATGAAATTTTCACATCGGTAATGAAAATACAACACAAATCATGGTTTCTGATGTACCAATGAAAAGAAACAGAAGGGGGAAAAAAGGCTTGTAAAAAATATTAGGAATGTAACAGTATCTCAGCATCTGAACCTCTTGCTACGTGTGGCAGCTTTGTGATGTTTTATGCACTCATCTGCAGTTTTTTACAGTAACTCATTATTTTGAATGGATTTCATTGATTTTTGAATTAAAGATAATTGGTGAAGTTGGAAACCCTCTTTTCCCTCTTTAAACTGAAGTAATAATACTAATTGAGGGACATGATCTTTTTTCCAAAAGTGTGCTATTGCCTTATTATTCACAAGACTGATATAACAGAAAATACACCGACACACAAAAAAAATTGCAAAGAGATAAACTTACCAATGGAATCACTTTCAGAAAGAAGTATAAACAATCAGGTATATTTAATTGCTTTCTCAAAGGCCAGATAAGAGAGTGGAGAAATGTATTCCTTTCACTAACCTACCCAGTCCTACCTCCAGATTACCACCGAACAGAGGCTGATACATTTGTGTGTTGAGTCCAGAGCTTGCAAATGCCCACAAACAAAAATAAGAAATAGCCTCCTCCATCCAAAGTTTTCTGATTTGCTTATTAAAACAAGGGGAAAAGTAAAATTATTGTCTTCAAGAAGTTACCTGTTTAAAATTAATTGTAATTCTCCTGATTTAGCAGCACTGCAAGGTGAACATACATGCAAATAAAACAAAATTAGGATGACTATGGACCACCCTACAATCACTTGTTGCCATTCACCTATAACCTACTCCTTTGACCCAAATTATTTATTTCTAAACTGATTCTGTACACACTCTCTAAAGATTTCTTTTTCTAGGAACAACCCTTGTAAAGGAGTGAAGATTTTCTGAGGCTCAGCTTATGCAGAAGACAACAATATAAATTCTACACAAATACACAGACAAACCCACACTTATATACAGTCAATAAACAACAAGCAGAAGTTTCTGGATGCTTCACTGAAGAAATAATGGTGTCTAAAATTCAGATGCCTAGCTTTGGTCCAAACATAGCCTTCTGTGGCCAAACTCAATGTCTGAGCGAGCAGAAACGCAACCATCACCACGCCAGCAATGAATGTGGCGTGTCATAACCACAGGTGTCATTGCCACGTAATTCGGTGGTGAAACCCACACAGTGTGAAACACGTCCGTGGTCAGCACCCCGGTGGCAAGGTCTCCTGCCCTCTGAAGTGGCCGTGGCAACCAGACGACCTTCCCAATTCTTCCTTTTACCTTACCCTAAAGCCTTCACAGCAAATGCTTTCCTGTGGTACCTTTTCCATGATAAAAATGTTAATTTCAAAAGGATTTCATTCTGCAGAGAAAAGAGCCAGCACATTTTGATATCATGAGAATGCCCCATTTCTTTCAGCACCTCCAGAGGGAAAAGTTTCCTCTTTGAAATTAATATATTTTTGTGTAACTTTGAAAGAAAAATACAAAATCAAAAGAGAACCCTCAAATCAACCAGAGGCAGTCACTTTGTCTTTCACAGGCCATATAAAAGCAAATGCATATATATAGATACGTCAAAATAATAAAACCAATATATATTTTATCCATTTTGGGAATGGGAGAAAACTACTGAGCTATAATCAATGCATAGCTAGCCAGGATAGTGTAGGAACCAGATAGCTCTGACAAAGCAATGAGAATTCAGAAAGATGCAAAGTGAGAATCCCAAACACGCAGAGGGGCAGCACTGATGGGGGCTGGGAACCCCACCACCACCAGCAGGGCTGCAGAAGGGCCACATCGCTGCTTACTGCCTCCACTGGCTCTTGCAAGGCTGACACAACCAACAGACCCACCAAAGGCCCCAGAACCCACCAACGCCACCCCTCCACCAGCAGGCTGGAGCGGGGGCCCATCTATAGGGTGTGGAGGATGCTGTGCAGCACCAGCTCTGGCAACGGGGACAACCTGCTGCTCCTCCAACTTGCCTGTCGCAAGCGATGAGCTCTGACATCGGGTCTGCGGAAAGCTGTGGGCGGAGGTGGAGCAAAGCCTGTTAGCAAGCTGCGCCGCGCCGAGAGCTCTATGCACGGAATATCCGACTGCATTTAAAACACCAGCTCAGTGCCATTGATATGGAGAAATAGTGTGAAATGGGGACAATGGACATCGATTGTGATTGTATATGTCTGCTCAAGGTATGTGGGTATGGTGACTAGTCATGGGTGCGGTGTCTGGTCACATAGGCACACAGCTCTGAGGAGACAACTACAGTTTTTGAGGAGACGCCTTCCTCTAACAAAGGGAAGACGGGGAGACGCCTGCCCTTCTTTCTCTAACAAAGGGGCTGTTTAAAAAAGAATGAGAAAAGGATGAGAGACATTCCAATGCTATCTAGAGGGAGGGAGTGCTAAGTTTCCTTGCTGAAGAAGATCGGATGGTCACAAGAACATGAATCACCTACAAACCTGCAAGACCACCACATTCCAGGAAACAGACTGATAAGCTAATTAACATAGGAAGCGGGGTTTAGGTAACGAATATGTATAGGCGTTAATTGAATATTCATTTGTTTCATTGTATAAATGTGGGATGGTTCGTCACTTCGGGTATGCACGCTTGTGGAGGAGCGATCCCCCGTGCATCTGCGCACAATAAACATACCTACTTTATAACTTTCGAGTTATAGTCTAATTCCGCACGTCACCAGCACCATCCTGGCCTTTCCCTGCTCTGTCCCAAGGAAGGATGGCATGCCGACCCCTCAGCCACTGGCCTGCGCTGAAAGGTAGCCAGCAAGTCACTGCTATCATCACAGTTAACACCGCACTAACAGGGATGTGCCTGCAACAGTAATTAACTCTAGGAATGGTGCTCTGCCCAACCTGCACCCAGCCTTGCCCAGCCGGGTGGGAAGAGCTGCTTTTCCCAGGGGAACCCAGCACCCCTGGGTGGGGGGACAATGGCCCCATGGTGGCACAAGGACAGGCTGTCCCCTTCCTTTGACTTTGAGAAAGAGGAGTTACCTCCCTTTCCTGGGGAAGCAGAAGGTCAGGGAACATCTGCATTTAAATTGAAAACAGTTAGTAGCACTAACACCAGGAGCAGCTCACAATTAGGGATTATTAGCGCAGCAATACGGAATGATTGATAGAGAGTTAAAGCTAATGACTTTAAAGATGATTAGGCCTTTTTGTCACCAGTTGTTTACTCTGTCTATAGACACAAAAATCCATTGCCTTTAACCACTGCAGAGCCCTGTATGATGCCTTATGGAGCAGGAAAGAGAGTGCAAACCTGTGAGGTTTGAGCTGAATTTACGTTTTCAACAGTTACAAGAACTTTTCCATTCCAGTTTTCCATTTGAAGCCAAGTTCAGAAAATGTTTGGAGACAAAAATGTGCAAGCAAAAAAACAAAAAAAAAACCCAAAACAAAACAAAAAACAAACCACATTTCTAGGTGAAAATATCTGAATATACATAAATGAAGTGGTACAAGACCCTCACTTGTGGAGGAAACCCAATCTTGTGACCTGATTCCATACAGAAC
The DNA here is from genome assembly GCF_963210335.1 of Falco punctatus. NCBI lineage: Eukaryota > Metazoa > Chordata > Aves > Falconiformes > Falconidae > Falco > Falco punctatus. The sequence goes on from NC_137587.1 coordinate 5,847,283, forward strand.
AAGAGCACCCACTTGTACTTTTCAAAGGCAACAAGCCTTAATTACCTACTTAAAATAAGCATGTTCTCACATGCTTCCCTGAATGGAGGGGGAGGAAAAATCTTCCTTCTCTAAGTGCCTTGCTGAACCAAATCTTCAGTAATGACTTTGAGCAATTGCAAATGGATCCTGAGCAAATGCTGAGTCAGCAGAACTGCTGGGACTCCTGGTCCTGCTTCTAGAAATCAGGCAGAAAACAGCAAAAAACAGCTTTTTTACATATGTCCCAAGGGGTGGGAGATATCGCACCAGAGATACATCACCAGACCCATGAAGTCTTCATTGCTTAAGATGTGCCATATGCCCCGGTCGCTTTACACCCCTAGTTCAGGAACATATGTGAGCTGGACATTGGCATCACATGTGACAGGTTCTCCACGCCAGTGACAGGGAAATAATCCAGGGAGACGGTGCACTGGAGGGCAGCCCCCCGCGGGAGAAGGGAAGAGGCAGGGAGGCAGCACGCCATGCCCCATGCCATCCATCATTCCTGCAGCCGCCTCTCAGGAGACAACCCTCTAATAGAGGCTGGCTAATTTCTGTAGAAGTATCTCATTAGTCCCTCCCTTCCTGAGCTGCCTCTCTATTAAAATGTGATAAATGAATTCTGCCGTTCCCAGTTCCAGCCTGTCCCCTTACTGAAATGAAGATGAGTCATGCTGGCCAGGAATCAAGATCGAGATAAATATACAGGGGCCAGGGGAAGTATTTTATTTGCTGACTACAGAGCTGCTCTGTTAGTAGTAGAGACGGGATCTCCCATCCCTCCAGGAAAATCCAGGCAGGGAATAAGAAAGTATGGAAAACGCATGCTCCCTAGTGAAAATATTCTATACGCACTCTCTGCGTAACACTTTGTTGTAACCTACATACAACTGACCAGGAGCACTGAGCATGAGGGCTCTGATACTGGGACTGGATTTCACTGCTGGGTGGGTCTTCTCTTTTCAGGTCCCGGCTGTGGCCGTGCAATAACCCCTGTGTGCAGGACAGCGTCTGCTAGAGCCACCCAAGGCGTGCACACCGGCTTCATGAGGGTGCCTGGCTGCTCCGGCTGCACATGACGGACATGCCGCAGGGCTGCAGCCAAGGCTCTGACCTCCCTCTCTGCAGTGAGCAGCTGCTCCCCAGAGGACAGCTTACTCCCTCTCTGTGTGCTGTGTGGATAGTTTGGATGGGGGAGGCAGCACATAAGGGGATGCCCTTTGCGCCTCTGAAGGAATAAACAAGGCTCAATATTAAAACCTACAGATCAAGTAGTGATGTTGGTACTGTACCGCACTCTGAAACACTGAAATTTGCTAAGAAAAACTCTGTTCAAAACTAAAGACAGCAGATTCCACCCTGCCTGAAGGATTGTCCTTTCTACCTCTCACTCTGTACCTGGCAGTAGAGGAGAATTTATGACTGAAATTTTAATTTCTACTTTCCTTCCTCCACTTGTACACACAGAAACGCATTTCTGACCTCCATCACACACACACTCTGCTGACTTCCACCAGGCACTTCATTTCTGGCAGGCAGCTTATGGGTCATAATGAATCTGCGAATTTGACTGATTTTTTTCTTTTAGCACTTTGCCCTCTCAAACACTGTCAGGATCCCAGGGCCTCTGCTACTTTCCACAGCCAGCTAAGCGATGCATCGATGTCTCACCAGCTACACCGGATATCCATTTTGTGCAAGACACAAGCATCTTCTAGATGTGCTGGATTTTAATTAAGGAAAGAAACACAGAAAGTTATGACTAATCTGGGAAAGAAAATTGCCATTTTTTATCCACCCTAACTTAAGTTAGTGTCAGCATAAATAAAACAACCCTCTTCCCTCCTATAATCACTATCCTCCCTCCTTTTTTCTCGGAACAAGTACTAGATGAGATTGGAGTTAAAAGAATCGCACTTTTATTTTTATTGCTTAAATTTATATGTTATGTTTCATCTGTATCAGAAAGACAGCTACCTCAAGGAAAGTCTTGGTATTTTCCACTGTTCTGCTGTGCGATAGGTGAGAGAAAATTGAATTATCACCAAATGTCATATATACGTCATATATGCTTGAACAATGGCCATTCCCCGTACTCCCCACTCCCCAAATTTTGCCTTTAAACAGAAGCAGAGCCATTCCATGAATGCACACTGCCTGTAGCAGGCAGGACCACCACCACGTGCCATACAATACACCTGGACAGAATCCCCCAGGGCAGAGCCTGCCCAGCAAATCACTGGGAGAATGTACACTGAAATCTGCAATCACAAGATCAAGTAACCTTGAAAAAAAACGCCTAAGAGATAAAAAAACCCAAGCCAACAATAGTACTGATATACCCACTCCTTTCTGACCTGCCCTAATTTATTTTTTTGTTTGTGTTTGTTACATTCTTCCATATAGAAAGAGTGTTTTCAGGCTGACACAGGCATTGCATTAAAGGGGATCAGTACATGGGAAGTGCAGAAGCAAGGTCTCTGTGAGATAGAATTGTTCATGGGTGTGTTTCACCATGTAACAGAAAGCAAAAGGAAGAAGAAATTGTGAAGGCAGATATCTTTGATCCTCTCAAAGATGTCTCTCCATCCCTCTGTCCATCCTAATAATTGCATTTACCATCCAGACAGCTGCTTCAGCAAGCCAAGAGTAATAGTGCAGCCTGCAGAGAGTAACCACAGCCTGCCCAAGAATGCGTAGATGTCCAACTCTCCCAAGCGTCCATACGAGCTTTCCCACCCAGCACCCAAAGCGGCTGGTGGCTGGACCAGGGTCACAGCACAACCACCTCACTGCTGCCCACTGCAGAAGCGTAGAGCTGCCCAGAGTCCTAGGGAATGCAAGGCGTAGGGACCAATAGCATCATATCTAAGCAAATACAAAAGACACAGCTGTGTAAGTGATACAAAAAACCAAGAACAGAAAGGACACAATCCATTTAGAGAAAGAGGGGAAAAGAGCTATCAGAGGGGTGGAGGTTTCTACCACTAGGGCAAATCATCTGGTTTAGAGCCTGCTCTCCAAGCTTGCCCTTGAGATGAGCGCAGTCCAAACAAATTGTTCCAACGTCTTACAAATTATTGACCTCTGATACTCAGATGCAAAGTAGAAGCCATGGGTGGCAATGCTCTGCTGGTTTCAATTAAAGGCTTGAACACACTCCCCATGTCCTTCCAAGATAACATCCTAATCGCTGGGCTCTAGGAGAGCTCTGCCTCCATCTCCAAATCTGTTCTAACTGGTATGAAATAGCCACTGGGACTTAGAAATAAAATCTCCTTGTTTCAGTTAGCTAATTCCCCAGCTGCTGAGCTATCCATACCTTCTTTGTGAGTGTTCTTCCATACTCACTTCATACAGCGTTATACAATATGCCTTCTCTATGGACACTCATTTTGTGTGTTTAGTTGCATGCTCCAAATTGAGGTTCACACGCTCGTACTTACCAGAAGAGGATGAGGAAAGTGGAAGGTGATGCATTATCGCAAGGTATTCTCTAACTTGCACGCATGTTCAATTTAGAAAGGGGCTGTGCTCAGAGGTGTGAAAAGGTTGCTGGCTTCTGAGTGTATTTGGGAAGTTTGCAACAGAGAGTTGCTGTTTGATCTCTTCTTGAAATGCCTTTTCTGTCTTCAATAAAAGCAAAATGATGCTAAATATCCAGGTAGGTGATTTGTGAATTTTTAGCACACTGCTGCCTCTGTTAAACCTCCACAAGTTAAACACCCAGATCTGTAATTTTAGATTCTCTCCTCATATTAACATCCCTAGGTATATGGCATAGCCCAATACTCATGTTTTCATTTAATACTTCCATTCCATATCCCCGTTAAAAAGATCTCACCTAAAAGACACGTGTGCACAGAAAACTACAGAGATCCATTTATCTATCTCAGGAGGGTGAAAAGCCAAGAAAATGATGACAGAATATGAGTCAGCAGCTCCAGAGTGGCTGAATATTTTGAATTTGATTGCTGAAAGGCAGGTGCCAATCCCTTTCCTCAGAAGAGAACCTGTGCCTTGCATTTGGGCTGTACATTTTGCTTTTACCATCAGGTGCAGAGAAAACGTAATTGAAGAGATGTGAAACAATGTTTTCGAAGTAAGCTTTTATAAGAAATTCCATATAAGAATTTCAGAAAATTCTTGAGAGAAAAAAAGATGTGTTTTTCCCACATAACACAGCAATCAAGGACGTGCATGCCCTGCATCTCTTCATCTCTCCCTCCAACTCTCCCATGCTGTGCAGGAGACCTGTGCCACTGGGCCTGTATGGAACACCCATGGGCAGAAAACTCTCCAGTTGGTAGGAAACTCCCTTTCGGTCCCAGCCATCACAAGCTGACTCTTGCCCCGTGTCTCTCCCCAGCCTGGGAATTTTGGCTGGCACAGAGTCTACCCGAGGGTTAGAGCAGCTGCGGTGAGCGACCCCTGAATTGGGGCTGGCTCTGCTCGTAAGGGAAACGTAAATGGGCTCATCAACCCAAGATTACAGAGGGTGGGTGACGTGAGCAGGCCTTGACGTGTCAAAGGAAATCCCTCAATTTCCACTTTTTGCCCAGAACTCACACTTGTATTTATAAACAATTCCATTTTTATTCTAAAATATTGTGGCCAGTATGGTCGCATCACTTCTGTCCTCCCTCCATGCCTCCCTATACTTCCAGGGAGCAAGATACTCTCATATAAGTGTGAAAACAGAGAACGGGCAGTGAATTAAAGCACAGTCTCAAAAAATAATGTTAAGAAAAGGAAAAATAAACAAAAAAAATGTTTGGGGCTACATTTTATCTTTCTTATTCTGCACATATATGCCTAGAATCACTGTACATGAGGTGTAGAACCTCAGTGGGGAAAAAAACCCCTTACATATGCATATTTAGTTGTGTTTATATATATATATGTATGTGTGTGTGTGTGTGTACATTTCTGTTGTAAGCAAAGCTGCCACCATTCGCACTAATCACAGCCCCTGTGGGTAGAGGTCCAACCTGCGGCCAGTCCCGCTCCAGCACAGGTTGCAGCTATTACCACCTTGAGAAATTACCATCGCCACAGCCACTAACATATTTTTCCAATTAGTTTGAGGGAGGAAACGAGACATTTTTCTTCGTTAATGCCTCCCTCTCTTCCTCTCCTTACCCATCCATTTTCTGCTTCCTGACGGTGCTCTGGAGGCCGGTGGGTTCCCTCCAGCACGCTTCCTGCTTCCATCCAGCAGGAATAAACTGTTACCGCTTTGTTTGAAATGATGCCTGAGAAGTCTGATTCCTCTCACCAAAATATGAATAATTGTAGCATTTGACTATCGGCTTCCTCCTCAGGGATCCTTCTGAGTTAAGCAGTTATTGAATTTATCCTGACAGGGATTGCCAAAGAAAACTTTATTTGAAGGACAGAAAAGGGTGAACAAACTCTTTGCTGAATTGAAAAAAGTTTGAAATACTATAAAGGGAGAGAAAAAGTCCCGTAATGGAAGGTGGAAATCTGGGACAGACAAATCAGGCCATAAAATGTAAGATCAACACAGCCGCGGGAAGCAGGAAAGCATGTCCTGGGCCAAGCATACCAAGGGAGACTATTACACACGCTGACCTCAGATGTCATATACAACATGCGTCTGCAAACCACCTCGTTCCTCAAAGTCCCACATTACACTAAGCTCAACAACCCCGTGCTGGAAAGGAGGAGGGGCTGAGTCAACACTGGTAGGTGTTCAGCCTATGAATCTAAGACACAGACTTCTTCAGCCCCATGTATCCAGTCTTTCATTTTTAAAGCAAGGCTGCTGCCTTTCCCATTTTGAACACCAAGAACATGGGTCGAAGTCTGGAAAATGATGTCACCTTACTCAACACACCTGCTTTATGCATGCATGCCTGTTAATCACACAACACCCCGCCCAGTGAAGAGGTGGAAAAGCGTGGCAGAAGCAGCATGGCTCCAAGACAGGGAGCTTGACTCTCTTCTTGGCCCACGCACCACCAAGGACTAACCAGGCTCCTCAAACAACAGTAAAGTGAAAGCGCTAGTAAGCTCCATCAAGACGGGTGACTTTAAATTTCCCCCTCCCTTACAAGTGCAAAGCTCAGATGTGATTGTCATCCTTTCTGGTTCCCATCTGAACAAGATGCGCGTAAGTGCTCGACAGAAAATTGCTCTCCAGGTGCTCTAGCAACAGTTGTCTGTAAAAGGTGTCAGAGATTTTACAACAAAGCCTGCTTTCCGTTCGGTTTTTAGCTTAGCTGTGAAATTGGTAGGTGGTCCCCTACGCTGAGTAGGAACGCCACCCTTTGCCTTGCACATAAACCAAGCCGTCACCTGCCAATAGTAATAACACGGTAGCAAAAGCCTAACACGAGGATCCCTTCCAACTGTAATATTCTAGTCTAGTCTGATCTGTTCTATTCTATTTTTTAAAGTGAGCTGGTCAAATGATAGCATAAAACATACAGTCCTCTTGCTACAAGTGACTGGGAAGCGTAAGACCTTCTGCTTCATCTGAGCAGCCCACCTCTCCAGGTGTTTCCCCATAGTTACAAAATGTGTGTATACGCAACGGTGGGCTGTAAGACTTTTCTCTGCTTTTGCAGGAATACCATGATCCTCATACACATTACCACGGTAGCCATGCGTGACAGGGACCACATGACTGACCTACTCCAGACCTGCATCACCAGAGAATCTGAATGGATCACAAACTGATTGGAATACGTATCCTCACATTTCTCTAGCGATGTAAAGAAATGTTACCACCACCCTGGCATTTAGCCTAATGAGAGGGAAACAACGCACCAGCAGACATGGGCCCTGTCACCTGCCCCATCCTACGTACTAGAACATCGGAGGTGTCCCCCCCAGCCCATCTGCAAGCACTCACAAGAACCCTGACCCACAGCAGCTACTGCCTCCACTGACAGTCGGGTGTTCTGTGTGGTGGTCACCAGGAGAGCAGTCAGCATCCCCGCTGCCCTGCTCTGCTGAGTTCCTGACCTGGGCCAGTAGCTTCAAGCCAGTATCCATCCCTCTACACTCACAAGTCATCTTCCTCTGTCATGAGGACCTAGTAATGGCACCCCAAACCACTTTGCAAATAAAGGCTTCCATTTTCCCCCTGGATTTTCTGCACCAGCTGACACAGCTCATAAGAACTCACAGATTCCCTCCGAAGCAACAGTGAGAGCATGGGGTGGGGGTGGGGGGGGTGGGGGGGGGTGTCACCCTTGCTGACAGGTTTGCTGTGCTGTCTAAACCCTCTAAATCCACCACAAGGCACAGGGAGAGCAGTGCAGGACAAAGAGATGTGTGATAGAGCTGCTACCCCAGGACGCACCTTGTCTCTTCACTGAAGCTAACTAGTAGGAACGCCAAATCATCATCAAAGTGAGAACAGTGGCAATCATCGTTAGCTCTGCTGGCCTTTCTTTTCATACCTACCTGTAGTCTCCAGGTATTTCACTTAGAGAGTTGCACCCTCTTTCATGGGTTCCCTTCTCTTGTCAAGGAAGACTCAGAACATGGTGTAGACCTTGAAAAACCTCCTCCATTGAGAATAATTAGAAATGTCAGCACTGCTGTCTGATCTGACAGAAGCGCAGACATCTGGGGAAAGAAAAAGGGTAGGAGTAACACTTTTACTGAGACTGGAGATTTGACAGTCAAGCCCACGGAACCTGAAATTTCTTCCTACTTCTTGTAGTTCTTGTCCTTCTGCCAAGAAGTAACCAGGCTGCAGATAACTGTAAATAGCTGAATGTTTAAAGTCACAGAGTTCAAAGTTCTGGTTTGTGGCATATTTTGTCATTTTTAAAAAAGGTTTTCATCAGGATTTCAAGGGATGTCTGCAAAGAGTTATATTTTTGCATGAAGAACACCAGTGACAGTGGTCAGAAAGTGGAGACGTTTAGGTTACTAAGGGAAGGAAGGGAGGCAGGGAGATGCCAGACCATATTTTGGGAGTCTGGTGATAGGAGTCATGTATGAAACACAAATTCAAGATCAGGATCAGACCTGCTTTCAAAAAAATCATTTCACTATAATCAAGTGCTTCCCACAGAACAGTCTCCCATATTATCCTTTAGAATCTGGAGTTTCCCTTCCATGTTCTCCTGGGAAAATGAGTGAGTGCCAAGGTGGGCAGAGGCAAGGAGACAGGTCCAGTCTGTGTTCATGGTGGGTTTAGAGAATTCACATGTCAGTGATCACCTCCCCACCTCCCAAATATCCATGAACCAGAAGTCGAAATACAATGCAATCTCCTGAACTGGTGACCTGCTGAGCAGCAGTGTGACAGCAGAAGAAAAGAGTCACCACAGCTGCTGTCCCCCTCCACCACAGTGTTCTCACGTTGATCATTACTCTGCCAAATAAGAAGCACTCTTCCAGCAAAGGACATTCAAAACCAGTCCCTTTTCTATCACGGAGCAATCAAAACAGGGCACAAAAATGTAAGGTGGTCGCGCTGGACCAGATGAAAGGCCCCTCTCTGCTGCTACCTAGGGAGAAGCGTAAGAATGCGGCAAACCTCCCCCAGCGCCTCTTGCAAGAGTAATGCAGTGAGTTCCTCAGTACCTCTTGCAAGCTTTAGTAATGTGAGAGTCAGAGACCTCTGAAGCCAAGTATCATTTCTACGGTGACTCTCAAAGGATTTCTCTTCCAAGCACTTATCCCGTCTTATCTTGAACCTATGCAAGCTTTCATCCTGTGGCAGAGAGCTTTGCACTCCAAGGATTCCAGACCCAAGTCTGATCTGACACAGTTGTGTCATCCCAGCTTGGAGTTCTTGGGCAATCCCCCCACACTGCAAAACAGCTGTGAGAATGTCTGTAGAACACAGACCTGCAAGATAAGAATGGGAAAATTACGGAGGTAGGATTGCTGGGCCAGGGACTGCAGGTAGCTCAGAGGTTCAAGAAATACACTAAAATGATGGTACCTCACCAACATAGAGGACTAGCTCAAGGGAGCGGCAGGGATCAATCCTTTTCCTCCCGACTGATGCCTGCTTGGCCATGAAAGACTCTTTAAGTACTTTATCAAGGTGGTGAGCCTGCCAACATTTAGCCTAGTAGCTCTGTAAATCCTCTCTCTCTTATGTGTGTCATCCAATAAATGTTTGCTTTATGCTTTTAAGTTCTGCTTGCAGAGCCTTTTTGCTGACAACTAAAGTGCCAAAATAAAGTGTCTCAAAGAGGGACGGTTGCACTGTGCAGAGGAGAAGTAAGGCGCTCAGAGATACATGCAGCACATCACCAGACATATGGGAGCGAGCCAGGCTTTAGCACTTGAGACGTTTAAGTGAATAAGGCCAGTAACATCTTCCTAATCCAGGATCTTTACCCAGGATCTTTACCCACTATTTCTTTTTTATTCATTTGTACAGTCACTGTGCACAAATAAGAGCCATATTTTTGGGCCACTGTCAAGACTGACAAGAGAGATGCACAACACGTGCAGATTTTAAGGTCAAAATCTGTTTGTGGGGAACTGATACTGTTATGGCAGCAAATGCAGTATTTTTGAGAATGAACACTACTTTCCTACGGAATTAAAAAACAGAGGTAAGACAGAGGGCAACTGTCACTCTCACGTACCCATATTCATCAGATGGAATTATCTCAGTCATTTGGGATAACATCATAATACAGCACTGTCAGAGGATCATTGTCTCCTGCTCTAACAATAAATGTTTTGGCTGTTATATAGCAGCAGGAGATGATCATCTGCCTTGAATACATTAATGCCTTAGTCCGTTCTCATTATCCGTCAGCTTATGAAAACATTAGAGTTCTCTTCATGTTGAAAGTCCTAGTGCAGTGTCTGTGGGAGACCCAGACACACAGGGGGTGTGGTGGCAGAGAGGGAAGGCACTCCTCCAGAGGCCAGCAGGGAAGTTATTTAGTCACGTATGCCTCACACATGTGGTAAATGTTGCTATGCAAGTCCCTTCCAGTTAATAATTCATTTTCTAAATGCAAACGTGTTCACTTTCCACAAAAAAAACACCGTGCTTACTGGAAAGCTCATGCCTACCCAAAGCTTCCCCTTCACCCCCTTGTACACCATGTCCACCGGAATCCTCTTGTAGCAGCAGCCCTCAAAAAATATCCCTGTGCTGCTGCTGTCCCTATGTGGAGGGAGGATCTCAACCAGCCGTTAGCCACGGAGGGCATGTGTCGTGCAGGGTAAGCACATAAACATTTGCCAATTCATTATTGCACCTGCCAGCTTGCTTTCATGTAATTCCCCAAAAACAATTCTTCAAGATGCCCCTGGACAATCATAGCGTATAGTCAAGAGAGAAAACTCACAAAAACACTAAACATTAACCTCCGTACAGGCTTGAAAATGTTGTTACTGTCAGTAAATGCTGTTAAGAATTCCAGCAATAAAAGAAAGCAAATCGACACAGAACTTAATGAGCTTCTGCCTTGTACAAAAGTATAGCAATGCCGAGACTGGGCATGGAGATGTATGTGAGACAAGGCACCAGCCTGCAAGCCCATGGCATCCCACCTGGGGTTTCTGACTTTGATAGAAAGTAATGAGAGTTTGGCAGCTTTGGCCAAGTATTCAAGTGCTCTTGTAATTGCTTCACAGCCCCCCAGTCAATCTGCCACAAACGTGTGTCTGGAATAGCAGAGTCCCAGAGCTAAAGCAGCAGGGTTGATGTTAAGTCAAAATTGACTTTCGCAGCTTCTGGCTACAGTGACCCTCATGCTTGCAGCCAAGACTCAACACCCTATCAATAAAAAGTACTAAAATTCATCTTCAAAGTGCTAATGCAAACTGAGAGAAAACAGCCAACGCAGTAGACCCTCAGCACCTTTAAAGAGCACAAGAACTTCTTGACAGACTCCAGGTACTTCAGCTAGTGACCTTTAATGGTCATTCTCCCGTCTTTATGTTACGGAAACCATAGTCCAATTATTAAGGGGGCAAACTTTGTGACAGCTGCCACGAGTTCAGCAGTTTAATTTACAGATTTGAGTTCCCTTATGTGAAGTACCTAGGTGTCGTCTGGGTTGCTCAGTCTGAAGCAATGCAGGGTCAAGACTTCTCAACAGCGGTCAAAGCCTCCTCCCAGAAAGATCAATCGGAGCATGGCCAAGCTACTTCCTTCACAAAGAGAGATGGGGATGGGATGGGATGAGGGAGAATGGGGATGGGAAGTGGGGGCAAGGAGACCAAGGCTTGCTGTTCCTCCAGGGCCATGGCTGTTGCTGCTGGGGAAGGCCACCAGTGGCCACCCTGTTCCCCTCAGCAGTGATCTTTCCAGGCGTCAAGCACAGGCAACACAGGCAGTTGGGCTCTGCTGCTGTCAAGAACTGCTGCTTTAGTAGTCGTCTGCTTCGTTCTTCTCTTTGATCCTGTGGGAATGTTTCTGACTCCCCTGGAAGGACTGTTGAGAAGTTCTGAGCATTACTTCAGGCCCGTGTCATGTCATTGACCCATAAGTTTTTGTCACCATATGAGGATGCTTAAGTTAATGGCAGGAACAGAGGCTGCCTAAAGTGCAGGTGTAAGCAGAAGCCCTAGCAGACAGCTACACTTGCTTATCTGGGCTCCCTAGAGCTCACAATTTGTAAGTTATTCCAGTTCGAATATTATTTTGTAAGGTTAATTTTCAGCCAGAGTGGTTTCCTGAACTGGTTCCCTGCGTAGCCACAAGAAAACTAAATACCAGCAGAGGTGAACGGCAGGAGCACGTGCAGCAGCCCAGGCTGCCATAGGCACACACACGTGGTTATGTGCACAGTTCACATTATTACTGCATTACGGTCTTAGACCACATTTAAAAACACGCCCCACTAATCACCCTACTGCTCGCTCGTCAGCACCATCAGGCCACAGACCGCCCAACAGAGCACACGTCCTTCAGGGAAATGAAAACATTTGCATACTCTTGATCAACACTTGAAACTGCGTAAATATAGCCCTTGCAGCTCCTGTGGTCATTTCCATTTCAGGCTTTTATTAAGAGAGAACGTCTTTTAAATGAACACAGAAAACAATGTTACACATTTGGTTGATAGATGAATGGATCTGGACCTGTCATAACTGTCCGGACTGTGTGCACTGCTCTTAGTGTATTTTGTGCCCAAATAATTGGAAAAAAATCAACTTTAGATTTTTTTTTTCATGGCAGGAGAACGTGAGAGAACTTACCGCTGCACTTTCTAACCAGAAGAATTATTGAGAAAAAGAAAGAAGACTGAAGCATAGGCACACTCCTCACTGGAGGAACCTGTTTTTAATCAATAGCAAAACAGTATATATGGTTTGTAAAGCCTTTGAATACTTTGTAATTAATGTTGCCGATCTCTGTAGAGATCATCACACACTTTTTCTTTCTGCTTATAGGTTTTATGACCTTTTCCCATTTCCGTTTTTTTTAAAGAAATAAGAGAGCAAAAGGTTCATCAGTTTTCTATTCATCCAACCCAAGTAATCACTTGAATACGTTAACAGGCCAAGGTAAGAACTACTTTTTTGAACTGATCTTGATTTCCACAGATCAATCTGTGCCTACGAGTTGTACATACGTTTCCCTTGATGCTTGTCACTCACAGGATGCGATGGATAACTTGTATCTCTTGTCATCCTTTCTGATCCCCTGCTGACCGAAACTGTTTAAATACATGCAGAAGGAATCAAGAAACATTTCTATGCACGCACGCACACTCTCGCTCACAACACAATACCACTGCCCACCTTAGGAGCAGCCTTTCTTCAGACATCCAGGTGCCTGACTAGCTGTGAATAGAGCAAGAAGTGGCATGAGTGAGCTAACCCATCTCCACAGACTTGTGACCCAGCTGTTCTGACTGGGGCCGTGTTTAACAGGCTCTCCATCTCGACATTTTCTAATCTGCTCATCACCATGGCACGGAGCACATTTTTGGCTTGCTGCATTGCTGTGGGGAGGGTACGTTCCTCGTTATGAAAGCCTTGCTGACATTTATGGTTTTGCACTAAGTGGAATAAGCAGGCTCATTATTAGCCAGATCCTGGTCAGGACATAACAAGGGAGGAAATCTAACTCTCTCCTCTCACAGCATTCAGCTCCCCAGGGATTCATTTACTTCCTCCAAACCTAAGCCGAAGCACAAACAGCTACTTGAGGCTTGTAACACAAATGGTTTGCAAGTAATGACCCAGTCCCTCCCCTTTCAACTTTCGGACCAAGTGTAAGTGTGAGCGAATATTGTTTCCCACCTCTTTTGGCATAGTATAGCACCACAAATCATAACTTTCCCACTCCCGGTTTAAGCTCCCTGGTAGGCTGCTGGCAACATTAGTAAGAATCCTAGGGCTCTTTACATAAGTTCTCACAGTGTCAAAGGAGCATTAACAGAAACAGAAATTGTAATGGACTATTCTTTTCCAGCTGTGCCAGAAGCCTTTATATTCTCTTGATGCATTAACAGTGGAGCACAAGGATACTAAAATCCATGGATTACAACAGTCAAAATGAAGCTGCTTTTAGGAAATGAATATGAAGATCACTATAAAGTGGCCGGACTAGTTAGGCCAAAGGAAAAAATTACTCAAACCTTCCCAAACTAACTGAGCTACACAAAGGGCTTTAGTAGGTTGGTAGATGTTAGAAATAGGGAAGGTGCATCGTGGCTTCCCTGGCTCCAGCAGGATTGTTCCCTCCATAAGGCTTCCTAGTATATCTGGAAGCCCAGTTTTAAATGAGCCAAGCGATGGGTCTGCTGCAGCAGCTTCCTTTGGGGAAAGAATTTCTCAATCTCGGTATATCTTGCCATTAAGAATGCTTCCTGACCTTCACATTGATCTTCAAATACACAAGTTCACTTTGCCTCTTTTCTTTCCTTTCTTCTGCAAATCACAGTCAAAACAAGAAGCAGGGGTTATAAAGTTCTTGCAGGAAGGGTTTTGGCATTGGGTTTTTACTATCTCTAATCCCACAAAAATGGAGAAATTTGTCTCTGACCACCTCCACTCCATCATCTCTGCCTTGAAAGTTCAGCAAAGCTGTCACACATTTCATCTTCATTTTCTGAGTGATGCCGCTGTCATCAGCCTTTTACATCTTTAACCCACTATTACCTACACAGCTTGGCTTTAATACTTAAATAATTTTTCATTCCAAATGCTCTGGGCCTTCATCAAATAACATTCAAATCTTTTCTGAAGACCTTGTAAAGAATCTTGCAAGATCATAAACCTTAATCTCCATGAGTGTATGGCATGTACATCATTTGATGTGACACAAATAAGACATATAGCATCCCAGGTTCACACCTGCCCAGAGACCTCCCCATGTAGTTTTTCCTCTTTGGATGTATTGATTTCCTATCTCCCCCCCCCCCGGGTGCACCCTCTCATTATCTGCTCCTTTCAGGGTGGAACCCCTCGTTTACTGGCCAATAAATGACACCATTAATGCAGACAATAAAGGCAAACTTTTAAAGAAAATGAATACAACAAAACTGCTGTGGCTGCAACCCATATTCGTCATGGGTGTCGCATGCCTGTCTCATTCCTTCTTTGTTCCAGGAGGGCAAAATTCAACAGCAACAGCAGAACCACACATTGTAGCTGTGGCTGGTACTGAAGTCTTTGCTTTCACGATCCATGTCTCTCTTCCCTTGGGTTATTAAAAATATAAAAGCCAACATCACTTTTGTTAGGGAATATTGAACCAGTGTCACCCAAAAGGATCTGGTCTTATCTGTCTGCAATTACTTCCCAGCTTTCTGTCTTCTCTCTCTGCACCCAAGGAATGTGCTTTGTGACTCTAGTCAAGTGAAACCCAGAGTGTCAGCTGGAGGGAGGATAGAAGTGACACCACCACCTACTCAGAAAGGCATATCTGAGCTTTAATTTAAACTTGTCAACAAACATAAAAGCTTCTCCATCATTTTGCAGATTTTCCTCCTGTAAATTTCTCGGTTATTCTGTTCTGCTATATTTTATGTGCTCCTTTCAGTTGAAATTGGCAATAGCTTAAAAAAAAAAAAAAAAAGTATGTCTATTTGATGTTTTGGGCTGCTGAAACAGAAGAGCAGATGGTAGCATAAACTAACAGGAGACCTCTGCAGACAGTCCTGAAAAAAGGGGCGAAAAAAGGCATTTAAACCACCAGTATTAACAGAAAAAGAAAGAAAAAAAAAATCCTATAATCTGCCTCTAAAATAAGCTGCTCACTGCAGAAGCGTATGTTTGTATTGTATTACCAGTCATTTCATGGTGGGCAAAGCTAAATGATCTCAGATTTGACACAGGCTAAAACCAAGAGTCATCACAGCTCAACTGACTTTCAGGAGCTTGTTCAGCTGCACTAAATCATAAACTTAAGCTCCAACACAGAATAGTTAATCCAACGCAATGTCTCAGTGCACTAAACTGTGCTGAACAGAACAGAGGAAAGGCGTCTTGTTGATCTCCACGACTGATCATTCACTAATATCCTTAAAATTGTCTGCCTCATTTCTTATACCGTGCAACGCAGCTCAGAAATCTTTGACTCCAGGACAAACTCCCATTACTTGAGTCCAGCAAGAAAACATTATTAGTAGAGGGGAAAAAAAATACTCTTGGGGGTGTGTGAAGACACAATTTACATTTGCACTATATACAGTCTGATCATTCCTCCTGTATACCCAGGTTTATCTCTACCGTATTATTCTAAAGTGACTTCTGCTTATCCTTACCTGTAGTTACAAATACAATTTTAGACCTGACAAACTTCTCATTACAATTTTCATTAAATCAAATAACTTCTTATGAGAATGTTTATCTCATAGAATAAGCATTTTTGGACCGACAGAACAGTTTTATTGGATCACCTGTGTGTTAGTGTCATAATCTTCCAGCCTCAAATTGTGATGAGGCAACATACCAGACCTTACAGCTGTTGTGCATAAGAGGTAGCGTGAAAAAGAAAGAGCAGAAACTGGCATCCTGGGAGCAACTCTCACTCTATCTCTTAGGAAGCCATGAGGCATATGAAGTATCATGGCATACAGACCTCTTCTTTCCGTCTTTGGAGTGACCCACAAGAACATAGCCCTGATACATAATTAAATTGTATTATTATTTCTTTAATTTCCACAAAAGCTATTTTGCAAAAGAAATTTAACCACACACAATGGCCCAGGCTGCTTCCCCTGCTTTCACTCCCTGTCGACTTTGAATCTGCACTCCTATTACCAATAAATACAAGTGGTTGCAC
Source organism: Falco punctatus (assembly GCF_963210335.1). Taxonomy (NCBI): domain Eukaryota; kingdom Metazoa; phylum Chordata; class Aves; order Falconiformes; family Falconidae; genus Falco; species Falco punctatus. Next base: position 5,863,514 of record NC_137587.1, read on the forward strand.
CTGGCCAGAAGAGAAGCATTATGCTTCAGATTCTTAGAGATCACATTCTTTGAACTTTGTCAACAGAGACAGAAGGAAACAAACACACCACAAATAACCTCCAAATTCCAGGGGAAGACTCATGAATATGTAACCTCCAGGCAGCTAATAATTTCCAGGTGCATGTCACCAACTAGCTCATCCTTAATTAATTAGCCAGCTGGCCTGGTTTATCAACAGTAGTAGAACAGTACAAGTACAGCTTCAAAGGTGGATTGTGTGGCTTGACTTCCAGTTCTATCTGAGATCAGAGAAAGCAGGCAAACTCCTGCTACAGAAAGAACATTTCCTACAAGCAGAAGCACGTCAAAAGTCCAGGTAAATAATAAATCCAGTGTTATTCTTTTAAAGCATAGCAATAGCCTTGGTCAAAGACAAATGCACCACTTTAATCATCTTATCTCAGTAATCAGACCAAGGAACATAGAAATTGCAATATGAATAGCTGAATATCTTTCAGGGTAAAATAAAAACTCCCCTGCAGACAACTCACTTTTCTTTAGAATGTGATTAAAGAGACCATTCGTTGAGTCTCTTCCTTATTCAGCTTATTTTCTTTGGGTTTAAATGTCCATGTCTCTATTTGTACATCACGATACAAGATGAAGCTAAAAGGAAACGATTACCACTTGTATTAAAGTTAAAGATGATCCACTAAGAAAAAGGACAATGTTACAAATCTCTCAAGAAAATATTTTTGATGATCCACTGGAGCGTGAACATCTGAAATGAGCATAGAGAAGGGGAAGTGCAATTAAAGTTTTTGGAGCAACCAGATCTATGTTTGTTACTCAAAAGAGGGCATGTTGTTTAGAATTATCAGGCACTGGGTACCAGGGATTTACCCTAACTGCAAATCAGAAACAATGCTGGACCAGTCAATTAGTAAAATATTTAACTGTAGAGGATGCAGCTGGGTAGCATTTGAAATTAGGAAATTCAAACTAGTCATGTTGCATCATGTTTGATACAACCAGAAAACTTAAAATATAGGTGCTGGAAGTATCTTTAGGTTATTTAACTCTTCTTGGATTTATTCTTTTTAGTTACTAGTTACAAGAAAAACATGGACTTTGAGATAAAACAACCTGCGACAACTGTTTCTTGTTTTTATGAAAACAGAACCCCTGACCAAGAACTGGTTTTTCTGGTACTCACAGGGTGTTTAGTTTCCAGTAAAGCAAATATCCCTCACTACTTCTGGTTTTATTTTGATTTGGGCAGGAATGGATTCCAACAGCTTCTCCTTTAACTAAAGCACGTTTTTGCTAAAGAATCCTTTTTGAGACATCAAGGAAGAAAGAATCCACCACTGTCCTTGGTTATTTTTTCCTACTGCTCAAATTTTTGCTTTATATCCAATTTGATTTTAATTCAGTTTATTTTTCTGGCGTCGGTGTAGACTTTCTGACTCTCATTATCTTATCCTCCACTAGATTAAAGAACCCTTTACCACCAGGCATTTTCTTCTCAGGAAGGTACTTACACACTGCAATCAAGTCACTCCTTTAGGAAAAACTATAGAGATTGAGCTCTTAAGTCTCTTGGTATAATGTTTTTCTCTAGCACTTCAATTATTTTTTCAATATTCTCTTTAAAACGTAGACATTTTGGCTGGGCTCAGTATTCTGGTATTGGCTCTCACGACACTGTGTACAGAGTAAATCCCTCCCTAATCCTTCTAGTTACTCCTTACATTTCCAGGGACTAAGCATTTTTGTTGTTTGGGTTTCCCCCCCACCCCCCAGGAGTCTTCTGGGAGTCTCATGTCACATTGCTTTTCAACTCTAAGCCCTATGTCTTTTCCTGTGTCACTGCTTTCCCGGGAACAGAGCCTAATTCCGCAGCCCCTGCATGCATTCAGTTTTCTAAGCATACAGCTCTGACTGAGCTTATTTGAACTTTTATTTCTCTCGTGAATTGGCCTTGTTTTCCAGGTAATTCAGACCACTTCTCGTGACTGCCCTCTTCTCACTGGTATTTGCCATCAGGCAGTTCTTTCTGTCCTCTTTAAATTTGAAATCATCATGGATTTAATATTTACTGCTAAAAGATTGCAAAAAAAATTGCAAGTCGCTTGCATCTAGTACTGATCATCACATAACCCCACCAGATGTAGGCTACAGGTGAGATAGCCAAAAACAGTGTCCTATCGTCCCCTCAGCCTTGGAGCAGAGGCAAGGCAGAAGCAGAATTTACTTTAATACATAGGAATTGACTCCTAACTCTGCTTTGACTTAACAGCCTAAGTAATGAGAAAAAAAAAAAAAAAAAAAAAAAAAAAAAAGCAGGGAAAACAAGCAACTGTGTTTCTGTTGGTGCCTCTCATTACCTCAAGAACATTTTCTCATGAAGATTCTTCTCCACTGCAATGCTTCTGAATTAGTGGAGGGTTTGAAAATGTATTTCAGTCAATGTCTCGCACCTTGCGTGTTTTGAACAAAGAGCTGAATGTGAATACCGTTTGTCCTTTCCCTTTGAGGCACCTGAATCTGTATTCTGTGCCCTGTTGCAAGGAGAAGCTTTGTATCACGAATAAAGTGCAATGTGAGTTAAAGACAGTAATTGGAGGATATAAAAGTTACCACCAGCTCTTTAGAATAAGAAAGCGTGTATCTTCTGTCAGTCGTGAGACTCTGCAACTCAAAGGTGATTCTTAATGGAATTGGATTGAAATTTAAGATAATTTTGTATGAAAATTGTCATGCTTTTGGAAAAAAGTCTCAATGCACAGTGAAGATTTTGTAACTTTTTCTCTTGTCATAATTATATTAAAAAAAAAATAGAAATTCATGTAGAAGCAACCAAAAAAGAATCTTCTGTCTTGCCAGCTGCTTATCTAGGAGGAATTTTCAGTATAGTTTTGCTTCCAAATGAGAGAAAATAAAACTTGCTCTTGCCCAGTAACTCCACTGCAGAAAATGTGGGGTCCTGGGCTTACCCTTCATCTTCCAGCCCCAATAGTAAGCCAGAAAGAGAGAGCAAAGACCCCTTCAGTTTGGCCACCTACATCCAACTCTTGTAACTGGTGCTGGTATACACTCCCAAGAGGCAGCTCTTGCTCCTCCCTGAAGAGTATCATCTCCCCTAGTAAACTCATCTGGTTTTATTCTAAATTATCTGCCACTGTGGAAATAACATAACAGGAAATATTTTCACTGGCTCTGTGAAGAAGATTAAAACCTCTTATTTCAATGGAGACATATCACCTGCACTGGTACTTTGGCAGCTTAACGTAGAATTGTTGGAAGACTAGATCTGGATGCAGATTCAATCTCCTAGTCTTGAAAAGGATTTCTGGGTTTGGGAGTAAGCAAAAGATACGTCAATACAGTCACAAGGGATGGAAATCCAGATCTTAACCCATTGTGAAATTACTTGTTACTGTTCACATTTACCTTCAGTACTGCTAGAGAAAACAGCTCTGTCACTAAGTAAGATAGATCTTTTCAGAGATTTTGATGACATTCAGTCTTGGAAGTCTCTCTTTAGGACAAAAGCCCGTGAGACTGATTTTCAAAGGTGGGTTCCAATTTCAGATGCATCAATTTCAGCTGATAAAATGGTCACTGCATATCTGGAGACAATATCCTTAACTTCTGCTGTAACTGGACATGATCAGTAGCCCTGGAAATCTGGCACTGAATTCTTTGAAGATGAGCACCCAAAACCGAACCATTAAAGTTTAGTGTCCTCATTTGAAAGTCTTGGTCTATGGTTTCCTGTGTCTTTCACTCTCCATCTGCAAAACAGTGTACAAGGATTGTCCATGACCTACCTTACACTCAACTCCCCTAGCTCGGCTTAACCTATTATTAATGTGAATAAATTATTTTACTCTGAGATCCTGGGTAAATGTACTGATACCAAAAGGTCATTACTTTGCCTCCTTGGGCAAATAGATGGTCACTTCCCTTTGAAGCTATACACATTGTTTGCTACGCCAACAACAGGGTTTGTCTGTTACCATGAAAAAGGGTTAAAAATACTACCAAACCATTATTCTAGCCATGTCCTACTAATAAGGTACTCTACCGCTACCTATAGGACTAGTTATGTGAAATCAATGGCTACAGTTCAACTTACGTTCAGCTCTTAGCATCTCTGAAGAGTAAGGATGAGTTTAGTTTAAAGGTTTAGCTTTCAAAGCTTCTAAAGCAGGATGAGAAAATTTCCCTGCTTAGATTTGTTAGTGGTATGTTATTTGAAAGCAGAAAGAAGAATAAAATGGGCCAGAAGAATAAAAATAGCTCATAGATTCCACTGGGTTGACAGTGGAGCTCTAAGCTGAGGAATGGCCCCATATCATTTAAAACTATTTTTTCCTGCGATTCCAGCAGATGTTGAAAAGACACAAATGAAAAAAAAAAGATCCATGTTGCTGTTCACCTTTCCTGGGGTTTTGTTTTAAGTTCCTGCACTCCACTGTGGTGAGGCATTAATATAACCTGCTTAGGTCACCTTCTGGTTTTCACGCAACATTGCTACCACCATCAACAATGCAGGTGGCAAGGAGACCAAAGCTGTGTTGTAAATATTCCTTCAAATGAAACTTCCTAGTGCTTCCACTGCTGTTCATTCACGTTTTCCTTCCTGAATGTGCAAATGAGAGCATGGCAATGCTCATGAAGATTCCCCCTTCCAAGGTTTCCTGACTCTCAAAGTCATTTGGAAGCCTGCCTCCACTGATGGCACAGCAATTCATCGCGTGCTCTGCCAAGGTCTGCAACCTGCGGAGGAGAATGGGGATTCTGTACACCTCCCAGGCTGAACCATAGACATTACAGGTAAATACCACAACCGAAGGGAGCTATCTGCCCACCTAACCATCAAGTTTATTTTCAATGCCTGAGTTAGTGTCTGCTCCTGTTTCTAGCCCACATCAGCTCCACAGATCCAGCCTTGGGCTTTCTGTCTTCAGCAGGTGCTCTATGTAGTCCACCGAGGATGCAGAAAGCTAAGGCCTCTCATTTAAGCCTGCAAGTTATGCATACGAGTGAATTAATCAGGAGATCTCACCCTCTCCTCCTCCCCCTGATCACCCAACTTCTTTGAGAGTCACCAAATCCTGCAGCGGGATTATTTAGCTATTTCATCATGTTTGGGACTCAGCCTGCAGTCCATCAGAAATAGTTTTTCCCCGTCTTTTTTCCAATATGTCATTTTGTCATAGTCCTGAAGAGACAGATCCCTGGCTTGGCCAGCAGGAGAAAACTCACTCACGATACCCTCACAGAATAACCTTAACACCCTTCCTGAAACTTGACATTTGGATAAAACTATTTTCAATCCTGCCAGAACGGGACATTGCAAAACAAAAAGAATTTCCCTCAAAACACCTCATGGGAGGTATGTACAAGTGCCTGCTTGTGAAACTCTCTCAGTCCTGGGGAGGGGAAGCTAACAAACTATACATTGATACCGGATGGGGTAAAAATAAAATTAAAAAAAAAAAGTCAGGTTTCAGGCAGATTGTATTTTCCTGTCTTGTTTAATCTCTGTTGGGGGAAAAGAATAGAGATCTGTGCCTGAATTGTTTGCCTTTCTCCTTGTCATTACCCATATAACAGCTTAAACTCTCCCCTTCTTAATCTGAGGTGACTTACAGAGGTTCCCTATCAAACACAGGCACTATACAACACTGTATTAGATTACACACTTTGTTCAGAAAATTGGCACTTTAGATACTAAACGATAGCCTGTGCTCTGCGACCGTGCTATCATTCTTGCTCTAAGATCTTGTCAGAGCCTATAAATTAAGCAGGATTTGGCCCTGGAGTTACATGAAAGGAAGAGCTGTAGGAGACAGGAGGAGGCTGCTTCAGCTCACAGGACTTAGTTAAGGGAAAATTGTCTTTCATCTGACCCAGGACAGACTGCCATCCCAGCACAGGCTGCCTATTTTAACCTATGAATTACCGAACGAGCAGCAGCATTAGGACACACCTAAGGCTGTTCCCTGAAGACTCTGCATCATGGGTGTCTACATCCATAGGAGCTGCATCTTCTTCTGCGGTTCTATGGCATCCAAGCTGTAAGAGCTGCTGCCCAAGTACACACTGACTCTGAAATGACAGCTCTGACAACGCCTTGTCTCCAGCAAGGCAGTAGGTCACTGCTTGGAGAAGCTGAGCCAGCATTGCCCAGAAGAGCACTTGAGTTACTGCAGAAAAAGGAGGATATATTCAGCCAGCTCATCCCTCTGCCACATTGCCGTGTACATTTTAACCCCAGGGATGAGAGCTGAGGAATCCTGACACTTCAGCCCACTGCAAGCCTGCTCCTGAGATGGAGGAAGCCCTTTAACATTGCCTGTAACTATGAGAAAGGCTCAGTCAGAAAATAGACAAAAGAATGACGCTCTGGTCTGGTGTTCTTGGAATCTCCAATACTACTTTTATCCAGTGGTGAGCATCCTGCAGCAATTAAGGCAGAGGACCAAGGATGAATATAATTTGGTCTGCCAGCCTTCCCAGAAGGAGTACCTAAATGCTGCCTTCACATCTGCAGGTATGTTTGCTGCATGGACAGGTAGCTGTACCATCTACAAAGCTCATCACTACATCCCCCACCCAAAAAAAAACCAAACCCAAAACAAACAAAAAAAAACCCCATCCACTTTCAAAGTAATTACCAGGCCTGCATGGAGCAGTGGTTTCAGTCAGACAAAGTGCATGCAAACCACCTGAATGATCAGAATGCCCCAGTGCTGCCATGCTCCTTAGCTGCACGAGGATGCAAAGCATCAGTAGCTCTGGTGCTGCAGAACGTTGGTTTGCATGCAAAGTCAAGGCAGAAAAAAAAAGCACAAGGCAGTTTGCAGGAACACACAAGCCCTTTTCAAGTCTGGAACAGAAGTAACAAGATTTTGAGTTAATGACAAGTAAGAAATATTGGCCTCAAGTGTAAATGAAGTTGTTTTGAGCAGCAAACAGCCTGTGGAGGGGGAGTAGGGTGTCAAACCTCCCTGGTTTGGGGCAGCTGTTGCGTTGCCCTTTCTTCTTGTGTTTGAGCAACAGCAAAGGCCAGCAGTGCGACGACAGACAGAGATGCCATTTTCCCAGCCCACTGCCAGATGCATTCCAGCCTTACACCCTGGTGTAAAGCTTAACATAAAGGGCTGCGCAAGTTGCCTGTGGCCCTTTGCCAAGGTGGAGCTCCTGCTTGCCCAGCACTTGCAAAGTGATGCTCAGCCCCCACCAGCCTGGATTCATGGAGGGAAAAAAAAAAAAAAAAAAAAAAAAAAAAACAAAAACAAAAAAAAAACCAAAAAAAAAAAAGCGTGGGGGTAAAGCAAGCACAGAGCTGTCCTGCACAGGGTCTCCTTTAAGACCCTTCCAGCTGGAAGGGAAAGCTGGTGGAAGAAGCAGGCAGCATCAGGCAGCACCTGCCCTGGCAGCCGGCCCGGCTGGCTCCAGCATATACTTGCAGTGCTCTCTGGTGGCAGCTGAAATCCTCACCCGCCTTCCCAGCCTGCAAAGAAAGCGGTGGATGTGCTGAATTTCCAGCCTCTCTTTCCCGTGCGAGGATGAGGTGATGAAGCCTAGGAGCATCAGCAAATACACAGACAGGCACAGATACGCATTTTAAAATCCATGAAAGAGCTGGGCAGATAGGACTCCACTTAAAATTCTCAGCACAGCAACAGTTTATTTTTAATAGCTTTGTGAAAAGCAAAGGCTTTTCTGCTCTGTCACATGGGTGCATTTTTTTTTGTATGGAAATGGACGCCACAAGCAAAAAAGAACGACTGTCTTGTATCTAAGCAAATGCCCACGTGCCAGTTTCACCAACGTGAAACCTCTTGGCGCAGGGTAACACAGAACAGTCACTCCCACAGTGCCTGTGATCTGCAGATCTCCAAACGCTTCACACAGCTCTCTGATGAAGTTTAGAGTACCACAGTATAGGAAATACTCACATACGTGGGGCACAGCTGTAGAGAGGCTAAGAAACTTGCAAGTTGAAATGCAGCATGGAATTTGGGGGCTTGGTCTCCACTTCCCACCAGTGATGCCAGACTTGCAAACATCAGAAGCCACATGCCAGACTCTCAGATTTTCTTCTGATGGAGTCACCAAATACAGACCATGAAGGGGTTTATCAACACAGAATGGTTGAGGTTGGAAGGGACCTCTGGAGGTCACCTGGTCAAAGCCCCCTGCTGAAGCAGGGTCACCTAAAGCTGGTTGCCCAGGACCACATTCAGACGTTTTTTTAATATCTCCAAGATTGGAGACTCCACAACCTCTCTGCACATCCTTTGCTAATGCTTGGTTACCCTCACAGTAAAAGAGTATTTCTCGATGTTCAGATGGAACCTCCTGTGTTTCGGTTTGTGCTCGTTGCCTTTTGTCCTGCCATGCATGTCCTTCCACGTTACACGTGTGGACCAAGTATTCCATATTTTGTAGCACACAAGTTTTTCCTATATCCAAACCCATGTTTATGGGCCACTGGGGTGCTTTAAAGGAGTTCTGACTGCTGGGCATAGAAGCAGTTGACCAACAGCCTGTTAGATATACTACCCCTGTCATGATGGGTAGGTACTCTGCTTTGCTTCATTTATATGTCAGACAAGACGAGAACTTTTCAACAACTGAATGCAAGCTTTCCTTGCTACACTGAGGGATTTCTAATAAATAAATAATTATAAGAAAGTATTTTCATTTCTCAGCATCCACCCTGGCACCTCTACCAGGGCTTTGCTGGCAAACCTGAGCTTGCACTGGCTGTACTGAATCAAGCAAAGGCAAGTTTGGCCATAAGCACAGGCTGTCTATAATATATACATCTATACATGCTCATCACAACCTCAACATGTAGGATGCTGCCCCAGGAATGGGATGAGTTATGATATTGCTGGCTTGGAGCGCTGGCAGGCACAAGACTTAAGTCTACACAGAACATAGAATTAGACATTTTAAAACAAAAATATTTCCATTAGGACACAACCAACTAATAATTCTTGAATTCACTCACATTTCACACAAGACAAAAACTCAGCTGAAGCCATGAGACAAGCAACAGGCATCACGTGGATTCACAAATCTGTAACTCAGTGGCAGAACTTGCCCTCACCTGTAAGGCGAGACTGAAACAAGCTGGCTGAAGAGCTAATATAATTATAACAATGTTGTTGAAGGTACTTCCCACCTCCAGTACCCAGCCCAACTCCCATTTTAAAGCCCTAACAGTTGCATCTGAAGACTTTTACACAGTAAATCAGTTCAGATGTAAGCTGCTGCACAGTGCCCGAGTCCCCCTGGCTGTTCAGATACAGGTTCTCAGGTCAAAGTAAATGCTAGAGCTCAACTTACCTCACAGTCAAAAAGATTTAAGTTACACTGAAACATTTTGTGTTTGCTGTAGGCCAAAAGAGTACCTAGCCTAACTAATTTTTGGTAACCTTAGCATACATGTGATTATTTTTTCCCCCTCATCAGGTCAGTCACATTCCCAGTGAACTCCCTAAAGGGGATCTAATTAAGCCAGGCAAATTGCTTCGCATGAGCTGGATGCCCTTTTTCACTCTCCACAAAACATACACACTTCTTCAAGTATTTGTGTGGTTTGCTTTGAATACCCAGTATGAAAAATTAAACATTTCACAAGGATTTCTTTTTAAATAAGTAATAGAAAAAAATCCACAGCCAATGCATGAACAATCAGAGACAGTAAGAACAGAAGAAAATTGCAGTATAAGCTATTTGTCAGGAACTTCACTTCTTTTTATGTTGCTCTTTCCAGTATCAACCTTGGAGAGATAGGTGGTGGGGGAACAACACCATACAGAAGAGATACCCTTGACTAACTCCTTGATCCCCAGACGTAGATATCTGCAACGCTTCGTGCTATAAGATTCACAGCGGGTTTTACTGTTGCTATGGTTATTCAAACTCTTCTTTTCAACAGGAGAGAGCGAAATTCTCCAGGTCTCTGCAATACATAGTAACACAGCCATCCCACTGTCAGGCTGTCCACGTGGGGGTAGGCTTCAGCAGCATCACCCTCAATCTAAACAACAAACATGAAATGAAGATCACTTAAATATTTCAGAAGAACGAAAAAGGACAATTACTTAGTGCAGAAGACAGGATGGTGTGAGAAGAAAAGAAAAAGTGGGAAGGAAGGGAGGAAGCCCACATCTTTAGAAAACATCCTTTTCCTAATTTTACAAGTACAGTCCCAAAACACTGGGTGGGATACAGATCTCAGAAGGTACAGAAATATATTCTAGTTCTGTCACTAACCAGTGTTTTTGTCAGCATCTATACTCTAAACTCAAATAGAAGAATCAGAAATTAACCACCGAGGTCAGTGTTGAGCAGGAAAAGGCGCACAACATATTTTTTATCCCCTCCAGTGGCTGATTAATAATGTAATGGGATGAATTACTTCGCTGATGCATGGTTTTCTTCCCCACCCATTTTTTTTTATATTCTTCCCCACTCCTTCAAATAGGCAATGGGTTTTAGTTTTCTAGAATATGAATCAACTCAAAAGTCATGCTTTCACCAATTCTATTAGCCACCAATATCATATTTGATGCTGGACAGTCCTGTTGATTATTCCCTAGTTGGGATTGACAAGTGTGAAAACAGAGAGTGGTTTGGATGCTACCACTTAAATACAGATACTATGTCAAGGAAGGCTGCAACTCAAACTGGTCTCTGGTGACAGAACTTCCTCAGGTGTCTTCACTGCAGCATTCCATGTTCAGAGGGCTGTGCTGTGCAGTGCTTTCACCTCCTACGGTACAGGCTCAACTCCCAGATCAGGGATGCATTTGATGGTCTCATTCAAGACTCATCACTAGATAGAGTCATACTGTTTGCTTACCCGCTCCTATTCAATAGTTTTCTGCTTATTCATCTGAGGTCACACTAGTTTTCAGCAACAGCATCACACTGAGAGCTCATTTGGCCAATTAGCCACCCTAACGTCTAATTCATTTCAGGGCCACCATTTCCCTGGAAGCACGTACCTGCTCTGTGTGTGTAGCCTGATGTCCTTGTTCCCAAACACACAGCCTCACGTCGGGCAACATGAACATAGATGCTGGTTAAACAACACCAACTTCCCAAATGAGTTAGATTGATCCGTTAAACTGATCTAACTTCACCACTGTTTACTCTTACTTAAAAAAATGTCCCCTCCATAAATTTTAGAGGCACTGATTTCCTTGCTTCAAAACCATTAATAAAGCCACTGAATTGCATTAGGCTGGAAAAGATCCCCATGGAATGTTGCTAGAAACACCCTCTATGGATGATTATTTCTCATTTAAAATTCCTTTTTTGAAATCTGTTGGTCAATTATAATCTATTTATTATGTGCTACATTAATTTTGCATAGTTCTAATTTTTTAATTGGCATGTCAGATGGTATGAAGTCAAATGCTTTTGAGAAGTGCAGGTAGATGTCAGCACAGCTCCTCTTATCACCCAACCTTGTCAAAACCCAAAGTTCTGTTTGCTTAAGCAGACCTGTTCTCCAGAAAGTGAAATGTGGAGCAGTTGCTGCTTAAGACTGTGGACTGAAACAAAACGCTGCCTCTAGACTCCTACTCCTGATGAGTAACAAGGAACTGCAGAAGCAAGACTGGAAATGGGAAGCAGACCAGTTGCATTTTCTTATTGCCAAGCCCAAAGGTTTTCAATCACCTCTCCATTGCATTTATTTGTAACATTCACTATGTTAAAACTCAAAGCATATGTGGACAAAGGACTCGTTGGGGATCTCTCAGCGCTTCAAGCCACGCTTACCAGCCTCTGTGGTATAAGGAGTTGAACTGAACAGCCCATTTTCTTGCTCCCTCCTCCTCCTGGTTCACCAGCTCCTGTCCATCACCTCTAAGCAGACCTTGTGGAAGAGTCTACCTCAGCTTTTATCTCTGCATAGAGAACATGTCCTGGAAGGAGGAAGGAAGCGTCACATCTTGATGAGGCTCTATGAGAAACCTAGAAGACAGTCTGCGTCTTAAGGGTGTAACCAAATTACTGTGTGAGAAACAGAGGCAGGACCTTCACTGAGCAGGTCTCTCCGAAGCTCTAGAGGGCTGTCTCACCTATTTCTGCATCACCTTCCAGAAGAACAGGCAGATTACACAGCAGCTACTGCACAGCCTGAACCCCTCACAGAGGTCCTAGCAACTCAGTTACCGGAGATGGGGTGCCAGGGCTGCCCCAAGGTGAAAGGGAGGGCTCCCGCTCTTCCTCCTCGCTCCCCTCCACCCATGCACACCCAGGAGCAGCACTTGGTGGACACTCACAAGATGGATCAGTTTTCAAGTCTGTGAGACAATTAACTACAGAAAAGCGTTAGCAAGTTAGATTTTTCCCTCTCCCTTAGTACAGCACTGGACAGATGAGACTGCATGATGGAGAAAAAGGGAGAAATGGAAGAGCAGGAAGGGGGAGAGAGACATTTCCTCCAGTGTCATGAACTACTAAAGCCTGTCAGCTACTTCTGAAAGGACAATGTAAGCTGGGTTGCTTTGGTGCCATTCCCTGAAGAGCACAGTGACTGCCCAAGGACAAAAGAAAAGTCATCTGCTCCTCTTCCTACCGTGACCCTACAGCTGCTGAAAAGTTCCTCGTGCAAGGAGGGGGTCTGCCCACCAATTTGGGGCAATTTCAAGTCTTATCTTGAGCACCAGAAGGTAGCTGTGATGGTTCAACAAGCACTTGTGTTCCTCACGGTGCTGAATCGTTGCCTCAGAGCAGGGCAAGGAGCTTGAGGCTGGTAGAGCTGTGATGTTCTTGCACAGCCAAGGCCCAAAAGCAAGCTGATCGGACGGAGCGCCTTCTTCTGTACAGAGACTTCAGACTAGCAGGTATTACATTTTGTCACAGCCTAGGTAAGACATCTGCATCCCTGAATTCCCATGCCTTATAATTGGATAATAACTTTCTCTCACTTTTTCAATATCAGTAAAGAATAAAATTGGGTACAGCTGAGATTACATATATAAATATATATATAAACAAGAGGCTGCTTTTCAAAACCAAACAAATCTCTATGTGTATGCATATACTTCTATACCTAAGCAGTCAGATCCTCAGTCACTTCACAGGTGCTGCTGATGGGCTATAATTTGCAATGTGACTTGGAATCTTTCTTTGAAATTGCTAGGCAGTCTACAGAGTAGCAAGGGTGACAATAATAATAAATCAACACATAAGAATTCATGCAAATTAATGTTTTCAATAATAATTTGAAGATACTGATTTAAAATACCCAAATTTCTTCCAGTTGTTTACCATAATGACAAACTTTTTCGAGGCGAACGTGTATTTCCTGACCCCAAAGTCAACATACAGCAAATTGACCAAAAGCACAGTAAATTATCTGGACACAGCAGCTTATTTGTTGCTAGGGTCTAATTCTGAACCCCCAGCTTACAGTATTGAATACCTTGGGTTCAATACCACACGGTTCTACGTGTCATCAGTCACCAAAGGACCTACATGAGAAAAACAGTACTTCTCTTGATGAATAAGGTTGTATCAGTTAGTTCGAATCTTTCTGTGTGATTTACCATGTGCAATTACAGTCATACCTATGCAGTCCCATTCAAATCAGTATAGTAACAGTCACCATATAAAAGATATCGTTGGCAGGCACTGTACATAAGCTTGAAATAGATAGCTGTAACACAGGACAGATTGATCTAGTTCTGGAAGTCACTCCTTCTAAATTTAATACCAGACCTGACTTTGATTTGCTTTAGTTCTCTTGAATATAATAGCAGCCTTGTGATCTCAAGCTCATGATGCTATTAACTCACTTAATATAGATTTACTCACTTTTAAGAATTAGTAATAGCTCCCTGTGGTCATTTTGGTCACGTCTTAAAATCAAGGTCTCTTTGGACATTCCTTCAAGTAATTTATGAATGGGTCAATGCAACTGTTAATAATTCCAGCTGTCTTCTCTCACTCTCCTCATGTTTCAAAGCAGTGAGTTTCACTCCCTCCTAATGCGGATAGCAAGATTTCTTATTTGGCTTAGGATGGGTGACTGCTATTGTTCCTGAACTACTGCACAAAGATGACGATGTGGATTCGGAATAGACTTTTCTAACAACCTACAACCTACTGTTTCAGAGGACAGGAGCAGAGGATACACTTAATGTTGCATAATTCACCAAGATGCAACTCTGTACCACTGCACATGCCTGCACTGGTGAGCTTTAGAATTAGAAGGGGTTTAGCGCACTGCTAACAGTGCTAACGTAGCTACAACCATTATTTGTCAAAAGCTGCTTCTGTAGATCACAGATCCCTACAGCGCTGTGTTTGCCAGCTGTTGACAGGCTGCAGAATACTCTGTGCTGCTATAAGGAAACTGGCATTTGTGATGGCACGATGGCTGATCTTTAACTAGCTGCAGTATTAACTCCATTCAAAAAATGACTGTGCAGCCAGTAATGCTGCACATCAGTTCAGTGAGCTGTGAAGCTGGCTGAGCAACCAGGGAAAGTCACCCTTCATTGCTAGATTGGCCATTTGCAAACTTGTGAGAGTGACAATGAGCACCTATGAGGCTGCAAACCAGACGCTGTCTGGAAAATATATGCACAGCAGGGAAAACCTACAGAAAACCAAACTGTAACAGCCTGAGACCAAAGGAAGTCGTCCAAGCTGACCCACTATAACTGCATAATGACCTGGTAAACCTGGGTTAGTCCTGTGCTGATGATCTCTTGACCTTGTAAGTGAAACAGTTCCAGAACTGGGACCAGGAAAATTCATGGTTCGGAGTCAGAGCTCTTTCAAGCTGAGTAGGGATTTAAACCCTAGGTTTCCTCTCAGACAATAAACAGGTATGTGTGTTCATGGCCATGTTACTTTGTACTCTGCCCATGTTTACTTACTCTAAATCTAAGCTCCTCTGATGGATGTAGAGATTTGCGATAGAAATATTAAGATTAGTACAAATTAAGTATGAAAGGAAGTGAATGTGTGCAAGCACCAGAAAAACCATACAAGTGTTAAAAGAATCGTCTGCATTGATAATGAAAAATACTGTTCCCAGAAATAGAAATGAGAAACGTGCTGTTCATGTCAAGATGGCAAAGCCTACGCTGCGGTAAGACCATAACATAGATGAGTAACCAGGGGAAGATCCTACCTTTTGACAAGAGGAGGATGGCACCAAGGTCACAGCCCATCACATATGCCATTGCTTTTCTTGTTAGCCCACAAAGAAAACAGGCCGCAGCTACACAGACATGTATATACCCCAAACATATGTAACATATGTTACAAGTAAGACAAAATGGACAACGAGCAGTGGCCTTGCCTATGATTTACGGAGACTTATGCAAGGTTCTGAATTAGTGGACAACCCCGTAATAACTGTTGATTCCCGACAAGTTTAAAAGACCAGTCCCAAGCTTAATTCAGTGTCATCAGACAAGAACTCGCAGTATGCGATGAGCACTCCATAGCTGGCACGTCTCATCCCCCGTGCGTCTTGGGCACAAGCAGCCTGCTATTTGTCAGTATGTGGGTGTGAGAATGTAAGTGGGTTAAATCAACTTATTTAGAGTTTCTGAAAATAAGTATCAATTTTCCCTTCCACAAGTTTTTTTGACAGTCATTTCCGACAAGTGCAGATAAACTGCTCCTAGTGCGGGCTATGCCAATTTTTCAGATATCTCTTCAGGACACTTCATTGCATCACACAGATATGTCCTCTAGGCTGTCAGCTCCTGACAATTTAAATAGGAAATAAAGAAAGATAGCATTTAGGGAACACTGAGAATTCTTAGCACCTTTCAAGCTAGTCTCAGACATCCTGAACTTGGTGTTGGCTTCTTACAGAGAAAAGGAGAACAAAGCTGAGTAGAAACAGGGAAGAAAACAGTTGTATAAGCAGGTCTGAGACTGTACCCCCATCTAATCTTTTAGTACTCAATTATGGTTTCAGATGTCCTCAAGCCCTTTAGATAATCATGTTCTTCTATTGTACATACATTTGGCAATTATCACTATAGCTGCCTGTTTGAAAAAAAAAAAAAAAAAAAAAAAAAAAAAACCAAAAACACAAAACCAAGTGTAAGTAGATAAATACGGCCTAGCATAACAAAATATATCATCCACCCATTATCCCTTCAATGTATGCAGCCTGCTGGCATGGTTCAGAGTTAATTTACATGACAGATGCTTCTACTTCAGCCTAAAACAAGGCTGGTCTGCATGTCATTTCCTGTCAGGAGTCATGGAACCTCAATTACTTATTGGAGATAAATGACGTAATTAAAAACACACTTTACAGGCCAAAAGCGACCTCCATATACTGTACAATGCCTAGGTTTCTGTTGGATTTTTTTTCTGCCCTAAGACACTCTCCACAGTAAAAAAAGAAATAAAAATATTCTGGTACCTAAGCAACACAACTTCCCCTTATTTTGTTCCTTGTAAATGGCCTAACTGCCTCAGCCATCACAGCTGCTCTCACGTTCACTCCAACCATCCTAACGAAAGGTAATAAAGAAAAGGAGGGTAACTTGTAAAATCTGTGCCCAATGCACTAGCTGAAGCTTCAGGAGCTAAAACTGGTTAGGCCTTATTTAACCAGCCCAAGTTACACATATTTCTCTGCTATGTGGACTGGAAAACAACCCAAGAAAGAGAGGAAAGGGGTCAGAAAAAGGGTTATTTCATGACAGTGCCAACTTCTTTACTTTTTCTTTATCCAACCTGCCTATCAGCTAACTAAGGGCTCCCAGAGCTGACTGAGTTCAGTAAGAAATTAAAAACACCAGAAAGCAGTTATTCCTGTCATAGAGCAGTACTCAATGAGATCAAGAGCTGTTATAACAACAAATTAAATTAGTCTGTCTCCTCTGTGTGCAGTTTCTCAGTTTATGTATGTAAGAAATGCAAAGGAAAATACCCCATGGGGTGTGACAAAGATCAATCCATTAATGTGTTGTTTTTGAAAATGTAAAGTGCTATTAAGTGTTAGACTGATTATTTTAATCAGCACTGTTTTCACACCATCTGCAATTCTATGGCTACAAATGTGGCTGTGGAATTATATTCCAGGTATACAGAATCTCCTCTACCTCTCAATTCATACTTCACCACTAACACAGCATCCAAATGCTTCAGATCAAGTCAGATTCTACTGCAGAACGAAACATGAAAGAAAATGCAATGCTATCACATTTCTTTTCCTGAAGAGGCCAGACTGGCATTGTCAGATAGTCAATTAAACATATGAGATATTTTTGATGTACTTAGTCTTGCTATTCCTGTGTAAGAACCAGATTTGGAGGGGGGGTGGTAAATGTAGGCTTGTTAATTTTCCTTTTCCTCAGAGAGAGATACAGTAACTGATACACAGAAAGTGATAAAGCGAGCTTCAGATGGAAGACTTTCCACTCTGAAACAATAGAAAGTCACATAGATTATCTTTTTCATTTACAAGTTAACACTTTAAAAATAAAGAGGATGAAATGTTTTATTAATATCACACACTTAAGAAGAGCAGACAGTACAGAAATCAACAGAGGTTTTAGTAAGAAATCTGATAGTTCTTGCTAAAGAAGCAGCACTGAAGTGCTAAGGAATTCTGCGATAATCTGCATTGCACCCTGAATTTTCTCTGGTGTTGCTCTGAACTGCTAAATAGCTCTGGAACACGCTCCTGCTGTCTTGCTACAGCTGTGGCAAAGATTAGCTCTTGACCTTGATACTAGAGAGTTACGTTACCCTTCACAAATCAGTCTACTGACCAAAAGTCAGCCTTCCTATTTCTTTCTGTTTACTTTATGCTGTGGAGCCATTACCCAGTTCATCCCCAGTTCAGCTGCCAGCAGCCAGAATGCCACCTGCCATGAAGGCCAGCATGGCACCCGCACGAGTCCTGCCACACCGCCGGGCTCTGTCCTCACTGCGGAGCTGACAGGGGAGAGAGAAAGCCAAAGACAAATTAACAAAGCACTGCCCTAGCTACAAAACCTGCCACACCGAGAGACACTGAGCACCACAGTTACAGAGAAAGTAAAGCCCTGATGGGTACAAAAGACACAGCTACCCACCTACCCACCCCACCCCTCAGTGTGGGCAAATAAAGGGGGAACCAGGGTACCAAAGAAATACAAGGGTGGTTTTTTTTCCCTTCCCTTTCACTCCCTCCTCCTCTTCTTCTCTTCTGCAATAAGATGTCTCAAAATCTCTAGAGTTTGAGTCCTTTTTCTCCATAGCCAGATAGATAGATATAAAGAAGGCTGGAGATTTCTAGCCAAAAATGTAAAGAAGTTAATTTGGTCCTGATTTTACATCTGCAAATCTTCATAGGAAGCAGCCTGTGTAACCTGCATGAATCAAACATACTGCAGCCAAAAGCCTTTGGCACCAGTGGAGGATTAATGACCAACTGGAAAGACGATGGCTTGAAGAAAGCTGAGCCATCATTAAGCCCATGTTCTCTGCCAAGGTTATTGCCATTATAGGTCTTTTTAAAAGCGCTGAGGAAAATAAACATTACGGAGCAAGTAATTTCTTGTATTGAGCCAATACTCCTCTTAAGGGTTTTTGCAGGTTTGAAGGGTGCTGCTTTTGCTTTTGACACACATTTTTCCAAAAGCATTTAGGAACCAGTGCCGGAATTGCCTCATATTTTATGTAAGTTGGGGCACCAGCATGAACTTGGCATCTCTTCCAGAAACTCTGGGGGAAAGACCCCAGAAGTGAGGCTAAGCCAGCATATTATGGTTGAGGTGGACCACTGTAGGTTATGGCCAATAGGTAATGGTTGGAAGAGCACCACCTCTGCACCCACTTTCCCATGCCCAAATGCACTATAGCAGCATAGAAAGTCTGTTTCTTATTTGGAATGACTTCTAGGAACACCTGTGGGTCGGTGTAAAATTTACTGAAGCTATAAATGCTGGAAGGCCAAGCTTTTGTAAGTGCCCAATCTTGGCTATATGGGCAAGAGCTGGATGACCAAAAGGAAAATACTTCATGAACTCAGGCTGCAAAAGAGGTGATCAGCATGTTACGGCAGCTTTCTGTTGGCATAAACCTAAGATAATTATGGCTTTTTAAAACTGATACAAATGAGAATGAGATCCTCACATATTCAGACTATTCACTTTTGTAGCTGAGCTATTGTTTGTAATTATGTAACCAATTTTACCTGTGCCACCTTTCCATACTCTGGCATGTTGCAGTAAGTAGAAGGGAACAACATAAGGTGCAAGTGCAGAGTCTGGGAAACACTGAAGAAGCCAGTCGTACCTGACCACAACTCCTGCAGCGAAGAGTGCTGAACTTCTCTCACTAAAACAGCATTTTGGGTCTACAATGGAATCCATCCTTACTAAATTAGCACGCTCTAAGTACCTCACTACGTCACATTCCCTCTCTTATTCCCTTTTGAACCAGCTATTATAGCTCCTTGCTTTGCTGCCCCGTTGTCAGCTTTCTGAACCTAACCACACCTGAACAAAACCAAGGTTACGTGAGAGGGTTCCAACGGTGCTTGTAGAGCACAGAATCCTCAAACAGGGGTTCATATATCATAAATTAAGTAATGCAAGTACATAGATTTTTTTAAAAAAAAACAAACACACCAAAAAAAAAAAAACCAGGTAGAGATAAAACCCCAAATGCATACAGTAGTCCAAAATGTTGAGTCTAAATGAAAAACGTGCAGCAATTTGAAGGATGGGCATCCTTCACAGGCTGGCATGTTTTCCTGCAGTAGATGTTAATCTGCCTATAAAAGGGTGCCCTTTTGCATTCTGAGCAAAATAGTTAAACACACGGGATTAAACTGAATCTTTAAGGATTTTTTTTTTCATTATTCTTTTAACTTTATTTTTTCTTCCTACATGCAGTCATCTCCCCAAGCTCCCTATTGCCCTTTCTTATATTACATGCAGCCCCCCATAGCTAGGCAAGGTTAGAAGGAAACACGCCTCTAATGGGTGACATGGAGAGACCCAAGCAAAGTAAGAGTTAACATATACTAGTCTCTTGTGAGCAGTTAAAGCTATATCAGAATGAGAATATTTTATCTAGAAACAGCCTTGTTATCCATGGTTAAATCAACCTAATCAAATAATTGAAGAACACAATGTAGGCCTTTGATGGGGGAGAGAAAAGATTTGACACGAACCCTCATCGGACTGAAAAAGGCATTTTGTTCTTCTGCTTTTGGATCTTCTGGCAGTCACTTAATTATTTGCAGCACCTCAGCTGTTGGCAGCTACGAAGTTCCCCAACACAACTCACATAAGGAATAAAAAGCTAGTTTTAATTCAGAACAGAGCCAATTCCAAAGCTTCCACTACCATTTTCCCACCACTTCCTCACCTAGACGTAGTTCCACTCCGATTGTCAGAAAATCTTCCAGAGTCTTCTTAGGACGAGGGTGAAAAAAAGTTATTCACTAGACAGCTTTTGAGCTTTCCCACTTTTTTTTTTTTTTTTTTTTAATATTGTAAGACTTTAAATGGGCAGGGTTAGGAAATTAATCAGCTGGAATTTCTTCTGTCTGGAATATAATCAGGAGAACAGTTTCTGGAGGAATCAAAGTAAAAGATTCATCTGACAGAAGATGAGTTGAAGTTAAAGCACAGTTTGTGTTTCTAGAGGAAATCTAGCAATTTGCAGTATTTCACATTTTTTTATCTAGGCCCTTCATTGGACATGTTAGCTGGCATTTTCTTTTATAATATTAACCTGCAGCAGTCCCCTTCACTTTGCGTTACAGATATGAAGAAAAACGGATACCTCATTAATCAGCCTCAGCCCAGTAACCAGCAAGGCAGGAATTTCCCTGACTAGATTGTATCATATTAGCTGAGGAGAAAGAGAAAAAAGGAGGATAAACTAAAGCTAAGCAAAACTGAAAGGGTATTAAAGCACACTGGGTACGGTGTAACTAAGTAGTTTTAATGGCTACTAATTACTAAAAATATTTCAGCTTTGTTTTCCTTCTACATAACCAACATTTTTCAGTCTTGTGGAACATCTATCTTTTGAAAACCAGAGGGATGTCACATTCAGTCAAGGTACGCTCATGTTAACAAGCAATAGGCAAAAATTCTGTAACAGTGACAGAAAATAGGAGGAAGGAAAAGTCAAGGTTTGGGAAGTTCTAGCTGGCCAGTTAACTTCAAAGGGCTGCACTAGCAAAGTGACAGAATTAATCCATTACCACCTGTTTACTTTGCTTAAATTAGCTGCTGGAAGAAATCACTACAGGTGCCTATGGGCAAATAAAGAATGGTCATAGCAGCCAATTTCTGAAAAACTGTCACAGCAACCACAGTAGCCACGGAAATCATTAGAAAAATATCTTTTTCCAAAAAATCTTCTTTGTAGATATTTTTCCTTCATCTTGGATTAGATGTGGTTGTCATAACACAGAAGCTTAAAATATCTGCTGATGGACAGGGCAAATTACTAAAAATGAAATGTTTAAATAAACAGCTTTTACTAATATGGGATCTTGCAGCAAGATCATCCAATGCAGCTGGAATTGGGTAGACTTGCCTGGATTCTCCAGAGGCACCAGAAGATAGCTCTGTTGTAGAAATGATGTAATTGCCTTTTCCCAGCTGGACTACCAGGCCAAATTTATCTATTTCCAGATCAGTACTGGCATCAGCTAGAGAAGGCAATTATCCTTAATGACATTTTGCATTTGCTTGTGTCTCTCCAACAGGATTTCTCCAAGCAAACATAAGTATTCACTACAGCCCTGTGAACTAGGTAAGCATCATCAACTCCAATTTCCAGACAGGGAAAACTAAGTCACAGAGATGGGATGGCGAGAGAAAGACATATAGTGAGTGAGTAACTAAACCAGGAGACCCACCAAGCAATTCCTACTCCTAATCTGTCATTCTAGCCAATGGAAAAATACACCTTATTTATTAAGCCATGGCTTCTGCCACTGAGGGCAATGTGAAAGGTTAACTGGTAAGAGCCAAGTGGAACAGCATAGGCACTCAATAAATACTACATGGTTACTTTACAGCCTGTGTCCCCAGGTTCCCTTCTCTAACACCCCGAGTGTCATTTCCCCCGCTCCTTTCTCTCTGTGCCCCTTGAGTCCGAATGTAAAACTATACAAATCTATTCAACTTCCTTCCCATTTCTAATCTTCTATTGGAAAGACTTGCTAGTTGACATTGGCACAACTTCCTTCAATGTGAACTTCTGTCATTACAGAAGAATGCTACAGTCATCATATGACAGAGAAAAAAAACCCATCAGTGGCTATACAGGAGCGTAGACCTTTCCATTTTATTTTTTCTTTTTATGTCCCTCATTTTCATATTCCTGTTTTCTATTTTTTCTTTTCCTGTGGTGCATCTCCTAAGAACCCCATCTAGTTTTATTTTTAATATATCACCGATTCTAGCTCCAGTCACCTCCCTTCTCAACATTTTTTCATGTTTATTACTCTTTTACATGAAATCACATTCTCTGAAAGTCTGTTCCCAAGTTGTTCATTTTCGGGTGATTTTTTCCATGCCTCCTGCCAGTAACAGAAAATTGTCTTCTTATGTTATGTACTGGAGTAACGCACACCATAATTTAAGCTAGTTCAAGCAGGGGTCACCTCAGAATTCCCATTGTTCCAATTGGAAAAGAGACTAGAGCTGATCACACCTCCTCCATATTACTCAGGTCTTTGTGATTTGGTGTCATTCTCAAACCTCCCTGTTGTAAATTGCCTGCTAGAGCAATTTCTTCCTGCTGTAGCTGTGCAGTCTTATGCCATCGTGTACTAAGTAATATCGATAACACTGTTCACCTGGGGATAAATTTGAGATTTCCTATCTGGAGGAAAAGCTCCCTCAGAAACGGAGACAAATTCACTTGACTGCAAAGCACTTATATAAAAGTCACTGAAAACATACATCAGAGAAACAAAAGAAAGCAGAGTCAAGCTCATCTTTACTATGCCACAAAGGAAAAAAAAAGAGTATGTGAGCTTTCTGTGGGCTAATTATAGGAGAAATTTGGTCCAGGTATGAAAAAGTTTGCTATTTTACTTTTTCTTCTAGTTCACTAATTCTGAAAGTCTCTTCCACCTGAAGGCCCTTTGGAGACCTCCAGGAATAGAAGTCCTGATGGACATGCGTTACAGCGAGCATCACTGGAGATGAGCAAAACCAATAGATACAAAAGTTTTCATGTGACAGTATCATTGATTTGTGACTTAAAATTCAAAACATACACATCATCTTTGTACTCTGGTCAGCTCTTCCTTTCAGGAACAACCTATCCATAGGGCAGAAAGGTACGTTATCAGTGCATTACCTCCCCTAAGACTAAAGGCAAACGTTAAATATATTCTCACAGCCTATAGCATCTCAAATTTTATTACAGGAGAATTAACAAAAGCGGCTGAACTGCTCTAGTTCATACCCTATTGCCAGTTCAGATGCTTCTGCAAATAGCATAAAAATTGGTCTTATTGACCATCTGGAACTAATGGAGAAGCATTGTGGAAATCCTGCAGAGCAATAAAAGGTGATTCAGTTGTAGAAGAACCTTGTCCAACAGCATAAGCTTTTCTCAGTAATCACTCAGATTCAGATATAAGACATACACATGTAATGGACCATATAGAGCAGATTACAGCCCAGAGCTGGGCAAAGGGAAGTCGAAATGCATCCCTTTAGGGAAGGAGCGGAGCCAGAGCATTCAACATATTCAAGCAGCAGTATCTTTTTGATCAGTTCATAGAGACTTGCTGTTCACTGACACAAGGTAGAGCTGCCAAGGATGAGATATTTACACCAAATCGCGATTCACATTCCTCGCATCTGAATGCAAAATGGAGATCACGACACTGCTTTAGTATCTGCTGGCTTTTAGGACTGTTGCACTACCACTCAGGTGGTGTAAGGCACAGAATAGAAAAAATATTTATTAGAAGGAATATGATGATCTTGATTTCTTTGATTACATTTCTAACTTTTTTTTTTTTTTTAGTAAATAGAGTAATAAAAGATGCTGCAAGGGGACAATGAGTTATACAAAATGTTTCACTGTTTATATACAGTAAAACATGTCCAGAATTTATCTCCACTAGACAGAAAAGAAGTCATAACTCATAATTTCAAAAGAAAAATCTCATACCAAGTTTCATCTATTTTATATATCCCCTAACCGATCACAAGGAGGAAAGAGATCACAAGGAGAAATCTTCGACAAGTGAAGGTTACTCCTCTCAAACCTGACTAATCAAAACATGTCTAATTTAGTGTGAGTCTTGGTTCTTAATCTCAGGAGACCAGAGGAAGAAAAAAAAAAAAAAAAAAAAGGAACAATGATTGTTGATTGTTGTACCGTATCTAAGAGCTATAAAAACTCCCTTTTCTAATTTTTATGATGAAGAGTATATGGGAAACATGCTGAACAAAAATAGCTATAGAGTCACTTCCTTGGCTAAATATGCTTTACAAAGAAAGTTTGCCTGCACAGCTGAATCATTAGAATGAGGTGGGGCGATTATTTGTCAAAATCATCAAATACAAGCTTTATAATTTTTACAAATTGTCCTTGACCCATCAGCTCTCTCTTTTCTGAATAAACATGTGGGTTAGCATACCCATACTAATCAGAGAAAACAGTGACGTTCTGGAACAATATTAAAGACAGAATTAACCCTTTAAAAAAAAACCCCAAACTACTTCTAAGCAGCAGCTGATAAGCACGCGAAACGGCAGTGGACTGCAGCAGGTACCCTCCACCACAGCGCACCTTCCAGCCGCCCATTCCCGTATGTTCACCTCTAGCATATCTACCAGCCGCCAGATGTTTTTCAGTCCTGCATACAGCTCTAAATAGCATATGGTTCCTGCTTAACAAGGAGAATAAATCTTGTGGAAAATATCAGTATTTATAGTTGTTGATTTCTTTAATAAATGCTTTCCGCTTAAGAAGAATATTATTCCACAAATCAGTCCAACATGTAATACTAAAGAAGAAATACATCCACAGACCACCTACAGTTCTCTGTGGTGTACTCTGCATATTTTTTTTTCTCGTATATTTTCTGAATCTAATGAAAATTCTAGGGGGAAAAAACCACAAAATATTTTCCAGAAGTCCAGAAGGCAGATAAGAGAGAACTAGTCCCCACAGCCCTAAGAAATTTTATTCATTCTGGAAACCTATTCCAGATTTTGTGTGCCAGGCTCTTAAACCCTTAGTGAGTGAAAAATGCTGTTGAGTTTACTAGAAGTTTACCTTACCATATAAGGATCTCAGATCCTGATTCTGAAAGGCTGCAAAATATTTTCTCCTTTCATCTCACAATGGTCTTCTGAACCCTGACACTGCATTCACAAGACAACAGCTGATTTAGGTGTTGAAGTGGGAATGCCCAGTGTCTATGAAACATTCCTTAATTATCATCATCAAAGGATGCAAATTTTAGAGGTTGATTTAAGAGATTAATGTGTCTTTGATACACGAGGTCTGTGTTTGATCAGCATAAGCAACAATAACATCTTAAAATATCTTGTTCTTCATGATTAATGAGATGATTCTGAATTGACTTTGAGACCGCCAAAAATCAGAGCCTAGAAGGAGGACAAGACATAAGCTATTAAGTGAACTAGTCAGTCAGCCAGAGGCCAGCCAAATAATCCCTTTCTAACACAGTTTTAAAAAACTTGGACAATATTGTTTCTTTTCAGTACTTGGTGGTATCAAGTAGCAGGTACATCAAGAAGAGATGCAGCTCTATCTTCAGTCATCTTCAGTAATTTTTATGTTAGCTTCTAGGCTTTATTGGCTGGCTTGCCTGCATGATATCAATAAAATCACTCACAGCTGCATGGCCTCTAAACTCTAGACACTTTTTTTTTTTTTTTCCTCAGTTCATATAACTAACACAGTCTTTCTTATCTTAAGGTCTGTTGGTTACATGGTGGCTCCAACAAAGTGAAGAAAATTCCTTACCGACTGTTACTCATTGGTACTTTGAGTGTGTTACAACTTCAGAATTGAATTAATGGGTCAAACTCAACAATTTTCCCATTTCCAGAAACTTAGTCTTTGAAAGGAACAACATCTTTACAAAGACCGTATCTTTTGTAGGGTTTTTTCCACTTCCAATAGTGAGACAGTTTGAAGGAAGCCATTTCCACTGCCATGTCCAGAGATGCAGTCTCCTAGTCTCCGACTAAAATTCCAGACTTGGGGACAACTGGAGAAACGTTTGAACAGTCCATCATCTCAGTGCAGCACACACTCAAATATCAAAAACCAAAGAGCAATTGGGAAGAAATAACAGTGATTGGCTTAGAGTAACCTGCAAGTTTAGAGAAATAATTTTGAGCTTTATTATTCAAAAAAAAGAGTCTTTCAAGCCAATGGTTTCATGAATGAAATGAAAGCACTGAAGGAAGATAAAACGTATGGGAAACCACTAGATAGGAACCGGTACTATCATCACACCTGCCTACTAAAACTCTTCCATGAAAATTACATTTCTGACAGTCAAGACATTGGAAACAAAAGACCTTTCTGAGTGATTATTTACATACGTAGACCATGGATCCTAATAGCACAGGCTCAGATGTCACAAGGACACATTTCCAACTTGGTCAGAAATGACCAATTTAGATCTGCCTTGGTTCCCCCTTTTACCTTCATGCGCTCAGGGCTGGTCTCCTGCACAAGCAGGATGAGTAGCGAGTACTGCTAGTAAGCCGTTCTGCCGGGAGCCTGCAAGCCCTTGTGCATACAACGAGGGGGCACCTTGGGGTTGAACCCGGTGGCCTGAGAGAGCAGAAAGTACTGAACCAAGCCAGGCAGGCCAGCTGTCCTGACCCAGGTGGTCTGTAGATCAAAGATTTCAAGCTTTCTAACCAAGTTTACTTTGTTGCTAAACTAAAACAAAAGCAAAACAAAAACAAACAAAAAAAAAAAAAAACAACCCCAACCCTAAGCAAACACACAGTTACAAAAAAAAAAAAAAAAAAACGAACAACAACAAACCACCAAAACCCAACAATAAAAATCCCAAGGAAACGCCACAGCTACAAATACCCAAAATACACTGAAAATGCTGCTGTAATACCTCACAAAGTCTTACTGGTTTTCATACCCCAAGTTCTTAAGGCTGGAGATTTTTCGCAACCTCAAATTTTCAAGAAAAAGAGCCTTACAGGAGAAAACAGCCATATGAACCACAGTCTGGGAATAGGTGGTTTTTTTTTTCATCCCCCCCCCCCCCCCCCCCCCCCGGAAAACAGCTGAGTCACGTTCAATTTTCTTGTTAAAGAATTTCAAAACAAAAAATACAAGCTATTTCACCATCAGCTTTGTTGTCAGCTGAAGGGTCTGGTGTGTTCTAAGCCAAACCTGTGAGCAATCAGGGAATCACAAGCTTTCTCTAGAAGGATGACAACATCAGAATTTACTGGATTATTTTTTTTTTCCCACCAGTGTGATTCTAGTTTTCTGAACAGGACATACTGCAGTCTTCCACAGGTAGAGCCACAGCTAAAGGAGTTCGTTCACAACCCAGGGGAACCGCAGTCTTGTAAAGTGCACAACTCATGCTGGTCACTTCCAAATATTGGTTCATTCTGAACAAATTTTTGAAGACTGGTGAAAGAGAAGAAAAGCTTCTTTCATCATCTTTTTTAATTCAACTGGTTTGTGTTGGGAAAAGCCTTGCAAATGTCAGCTTAGTTCTGCCTCAATGTACTGTATAATTACAGTCTCTTCTCCTCCCCCTACGACTAATATAATCAGCATCTGGATATTTTCTTGTTGCTTTTATTAGTATTATTAAGCAAAATAATCCTCAGAGCTGGTATTCCAAAACTGATTTAAGAACATTAAACAGCACTTGTGACCATTAAGGACTGATCTGGATGATATTATGGTGCTCATATTTGTTATCACTGTATGAAAGTTATTATAGTAATAAACCCACATAGTTTTCCAAGTGATTCCATTTAATCTCAGCAAAAACAAATAACTTGTCTTGCAGAGTACTTTACATTATTAAGCCACTGCCGATAGAAAGCCAGAGAAGCCGTAACTGTCACTGCTCATTTACTGCTGCGTGCCGACTGCTCTGAACACTCTGCTTGGAGATGTGGCAGGCAGCGAGCCCCAGCGGGGCTGGGGAATGGCTCTGAAGGCAGGCGAGTGCCCAGAGCATCCTCCTGAAGAGGGAAGGATTCCGAACTCCGCAGTGAGAACTGGGACAACAGCTCAATGATTGGATTAAGCGGTGCCAAGGAGACAACAACAGGGGGGTAGAGCAATTTTACAAACGCTGTTATTCTCATTTTACAGGCAGGGACACTGAGGCATGGATTCTTACGCTCTTGGTCTTGTCTTCTGTAGAGAGGCTGAACTACAGTAGGAGCTTTCAATATTCAATAAACCAAAGTTCTGTGTCCAGCACATAGGCAGATTTGATACCAGCACATTATTACAAAGTAATTTTATCATTATATTTTAATAATATTAACATTATCATTATAGCTTGTCCCAAGCTGTATACTTCCCTGTGCTCCTTTCAAGGAGGGAGCAGAAGAGGACCACCTGGACTTCCTAGAAATTCTTCTGTGCCCCGGGATACTTTATGTTTCGGAATCCACGTGGCTGAACTGTTCTATACCATACTGTTCGTAACTCGGGATTCACCGTCTAGTGCAGTGTTGATCACTTGTCTGATAAACATACCTATCATACAATGGGGAGAATTGCATCATATAGATAAACTTAAAGCTTGATGTATTATTAGTCTCTGTGTTCAATCCAGGGTGATTTTGGCATTAGTTTGCTTGGAAGGAAGTGCCTTTAAAAGACTCCTCACCTATTGTATGATGAAAAGAGCTTTAAAGAAAAGACTTAAAGTTTCATTTGTGAGCCAAAGCCTATGGGTACCTATAGACTGAATTAAGCTGGTGTATATATTAGAACTGTACAATTTTGCACAGCTTTTCATTTGAGATTACAAACCATCCCTTTCTCACTGCATGAAAGCATGAATGATGAACAGGCAGCCATACCGCTCGTTATGTAGCAGGACAGAGCGAGACTCTCTCCGAAGGCTGTCCCCGAGGGGCTCCTGAAGAAAGTGGGGGTTTGGGGAGCAGCACCATTTCTGGGGAGAAGCTACTTGCTTTAAAGTCATGTGTCACCTCAGTGACAAACAACATGGGAGCAGTAAGACTTTCTCCCCAGTCCCTCATCCTAACCGCTGGACCCATAGTCCCAAATTTCTCCAAGTCAGCTGGTCCCTGTCTGTCACAAATACTTCCATCCTTTTATGAACTGATATCTCGTTCCTATACCAATAAGCATGGTTGGAGTAGAGTTAGTAATTGAAATTTATGACTTGTGTACCCTATTTTAACACTTTTCCAAAGACTCATTAAATCTCTTTTATGTGTATTTTTCCCTGCCTCATACTTTCATTAAATGGAGAAAAAGAGAATAAAGCCCCATTTACAACACCGCTGCAGTCATACAGGGTCCTTGCTTGACTGATGTTCTTCTAATGAATTATGTGTATTGTAAACAAGTATTGCAAACTAGCCCAAGGTCTTCTCCATTAATTTTTCATTAATGAAATGCACCACTTAGCTTGTTTGACACTTAAGTGATTCCCATAAATTTAAAATAGAGGTCACCATAAGGAAAGCATTTGAAAGTGTCATTGAGGGAACAAGCTAATGAACTATTCACCCCTCCCTGAATGCTTTTAAATTCACAAGCTAGTCAGTTGTAAAATTTGAAAACCAGTAATATTTTAATTCTTGAAGTAGCTGCCAAGTTTTAATGAAAAAATAAATACTCCAATAGGTGAGCTTTTGATCAGGGGCTTTTTCTTCTCTTCTGCTTTTCTCTCCTTTTATATTCTATGGCTGGAAAGATCTTATGCCTTATTTCGCTTAGTATATTGTGAAAAAAAGTATATGTATGTAAAAGAGGAGCAATGGAAAGAGGGGGGTTAACCCGTGACACCCTGTTTTGGTTGACTGCAGTTGGCGGTGGGGCTCATGAGGCCACGTTAACAGGCAATCTCTCTTCCATGTTCCAGACCAAGGAAAGCTCAGTCATGATCTTTGACACTACCTTCTCCCAGAAAAACTGCCATACAAGCCTCGATCCAGCCATCCTTTCCCACTCATCGGCAACGTAAATGCTGACCGATAGTTTGTCTTGGCTATATCAGGCAGGTCACTTTGTGATTTAGTTACAACTCCACAGTTAGGTAAAGGGCTGAACTGGTCTGAAAATGAAGCCAAGGCACTGGGATTTCCCTCCATCTGCACAGCCAAATAAAACAAGCAAACAAAAGAAAAAAAGAACACAAAAGGGAGGAGAGCACCACAAGTGTCCCACCTACCCTGACAGCCTGTCTGCATGCAGCCAGCCTAAAACCGACTCCGAGGCAAGCTCCGTGCACAGACTGCTCTGCTGCAAAGGTGCTGTGCTCCCTGCACCTCAGTGCTGCAGCGGCTGTGCAGGGAGGTCTCCCCCCAGGAGGCAGAGAGGAGCACTTCACTGAGCCATTTCCTATTGCTACTGAGGATCTGGCTTTGGCACAAAGTACTTTTGATCGGTGAAGACAAAAATACCATGGTCCTCCTTGTGGGTTTAAAAAAAAACCCAAACAAACAAAAAACAAAACAAAAAACCCACAACAACCAACACCAAAATAGAGAAATATAGACTAGAATACAATATTTCAGTTGGAAGGGAGCTACAATGGCTTTTGACCTCTCAGTAAATAAGTGTTTCCTAACACCAAGTCTGAACCTCCCTTGACACAGCTTTGAACCATTACCTGTCCTGTCGCAGGACCGCAGGGAGAAGAGCTCAGCACCTCCCCTCCTCAGGAAGCTGTACAGCACAGTGTGGCTGCCCCTCAGCCTCCTTTTCTCCAAACTAGAGAAGCCCAGTGCCCTCAGCTCTCCCCAAATGACATTCCTTCCAGCCCCGTCACCAGCTGTGTTGCCCTCCTATGGATGCATTCAAGTACCTTCACATTCTTCTCAAATTATGGGACCCAGAACTGTACACAGTACTTGGGGTGAGGCCACCCCGACACTGAACACAGCAGAATAGTCACCTCTTCTGACCATCTGGTTATATTGTGTTTAATACATCCCAGAATATGGTTTGCCCATTTGGCTGCCAGTCTTATAAATAAAAGAAGCCAAAGGAACATAGGAAGCCTTTCTCTAGCATTGTCCAACACTAAAAGCTGCTGAAGACAGAGCAAAACCTAATACTTCAGTAAGAACAGCACTTATAATGTGGGTATTTTTTCTGAAACTTTGGCAATGTTAAATTTACAATGTAAGTGGTGTCTTTTTGTCCTAGTTTCAGCTGGGATAGAATTAATGCACAGTAGCTGGTGCAGCGCTGTGTTTTGGGTTTGGTATGAGAACGATGCTGACAGCACCCTGACGGTTTAGCTGTTGCTGAGCAGGGCTCACCCTCAGTCAAGGGCTTTTCAGTTCCCCGTGCTCTGCCCGTGAGCAGGGGCACAAGGAGCTGGGAGGGGGCACGGCCAGGGCAGCTGACCCCAACTGGCCAGGGGGACATTCCATACCACAGAGCGTCACGCTCGGTATAGAAACTGGAGGGAACGAGGAGGAAGCAGGGCGCATTTGGAACGATGGCACTTTGTCTTCCCAAGCCACTGTCACGTGTGTTGGAGCCCTGCCGTCCTGGAGATGGTTGAACACTGCCTGCCCATGGGGAGTGGGGAAGGAATTCCCCATTTGGCTTTGCTTCCACACACAGCTTTTGCTTTACCAATTAAACTGTCTTTATCTCAACCCACAAGTGTTTTTACTTTTACTCCTGTGATCTTCCCCCCATCCCACTGTGGGGGAGCGAGCGAGCAGCTGCGTGGGGCTGCATTGCCAGCTGGGGTTAGACCACAACACCTTTACATTGCCATGTACAGCTACTAGATTTAAGAAGCACTGAACTGTCGGAAGCATTCCTATCAAACGTTGTGAAATCAAGATCTTAAAACAACTGAAAAATGATGTAGTGTGGATTGTGTCCTAATTTGCAAGAATAAAGCTACTTTAAGGATCCAAATAAAGTACAGCCCACACAAAAACCCTGGACTACTTTTTCCGCTTTTCTTACTATTCTCAAATTCCTCAATCCCTGCACAAAAATTGTGTTTTGTATTTCGGCTGAGCATTGGTCATTTTTTCCTCATCTTCCATCTCAGAGAATTCTATCTTGTTGCACATTTTAATTAACAGTAGTGAGATTTAATACTGAAAATGGCTTATAAGGTGTATCAGATACAATATGATCTATAAATAAAGGAAACTGTGTCAGTTCATGTCATTTACTTCACATTTATTTGCAAGAACTGCAGTTCAAACATGGTTAATATATTTTCTTCTACAATCTGGAACTGCTCCCCTCTTTTTAGATATGTGAAATACTGAGAGATAAGAATGCTCAGAAAACAAATCCACTCTCAGTCATACTTAGGCTTTCAAGATCTCATGTCACCTTCAGCAAATATATCCAGAGGCAGAGATCATTAGCAACTAAAAAGGAATGTCTCAAGAAACTTGTGCCAACAAGAAGGGCCACAGGCACAAAAAGCGGTGCCATTGCTTTTGCCACAAGGGTAAGATAGTAAAAGTGCAGTCAGCTCTGAGGAGGCATAAATTCCGCCTAGCAGTGAGGTTTAAATATAAGGGCAAGACAATATACAAAGAAATACAGTAGGAATGATTGTCTCACATTTAGATGGCACAAATGAATCTGTCTTAGGCTGTTGTAGAAAATAACTGAAATACAGTAAAATCATGGCTGATTTCAGTGCCCACACAAAAGCAGTTCCTTGGTCATGGCTCATTTCCTTTGGACAGGTGTCCAGCATTACAGAAATGCCATGACTGTGAGTGCTAATTAGCTCTTTCCAACAATCTCAGAAGGTCCTGGAATAAATGCTTCAGAAAACGAAATACCTCCAATCAAAGCATTCTCCCTTTCATCCCTTCAATGCAGGATTAAGGCTTACTGATGGCATGAATGGTGGCAATAAGGTCTTTGCTCATGCTGCCTTTCTTCTAGGGTTAATAAAAGAAAGTGTTCATAGCCCTGAGGGGCACTTCTGCACCAGCAATAAATTCTGAAGGCTGTGTAGAGATGGTAATGAATATTATGCCTGTTACCCTCACTGTAAGCACAGAGCAGGACGGTGGAGACTCATCATTTACCATCATCATCTGGTGGTAGTCCAGTGCCCTGTGTGAAATTAGCAGGTAGCTCTTGGCCTTCCTGAGGGCTGAACAGGTGAGTCCATACAAAAAACAGACCACAGCAAGCAGTAATTGGCTCCCTTGCTGGCACTTTTAGTAAAGAGACCAACTAATGAGCAGGAACGAGCGCTGAACTCCCTAAGCACAGCTGCCTGCTGAGGCCTAGGTATGAACAACAGGCATGGAGCACGCGGCAGCGCCTTGCCCTGCGCCTTCTGTACTGAGTCCACCCCCGTTATCAACACACAACTCTCCTCGAGGGCTCCCCTCACCAACACGGAAGGATTTAAAACTGAAACCACTCAATAACAAGGCTGGAGGACAGGTATGTGCCTGCCATGACTGCAGCCAGGTTGCTGCATGTCAACACTATGAAAGCATAGAAATATCAGTGCTCGTGGATGGGATGTTCCATTCAGTGTTGGCCTCTGCAGGGAGGAGAGCTATCAGCAGGCATTCAAATCAACTGGTGATTTTTCTGTCTCTTGAGGTTAGCAGCAATGGAACTGGTGATGCTGCTGGTATGCAGAAATAAAGATGGAAAAGCTTGTTTCAAGTCGCACCTTAATGCAACTGGGGATATAAACAAGTAATACTACATATTTTAAGTACGTATTCTGTCTCTATCCATTTGCCTCAGTTTTATAATACATCTTTCATCACCGTATGAGTGCTTGTTTACATTATTCTACATCTACAACATTACCTTAGGAAAACATGCAATACAAATCACAGTACTCCTCACAGCTCACTGCACAGACTTAAGGAGAGAGATCTCCTGATGAATGCCTCGCATTACTTCATTTAAAGTTAATGAGATTTGGTCTGCACATTTGACAGAAGACTACAGAGCAACAGATGACTTCAGCAAACGCTATTGGCATCTGAAACCTTGCATATTAGGTGTCTAACAAACTGCCCGGCGCCAGCTGGAATTAAAGGTGGCTGCCAGACAACGTGAGTTAGGCAGTTTTCATACCGAGTGGTAGCATCCTCAACCAAACTGATTCAGCAGAAAACAGCAGACAAGTTTTAGGTACACTTCTTCCCCTCGGGTTGTTTGCTATGTGTATGTTCTTTACCATTGTGTCTGTAACACAGCAATTACTACATACTAAACTGATTCAGTGGGGTTTCACCAGCTTTTGCATTCATCTCCCCTAAAATATGTCAACTCAAGACATGTGACAAAAGAAAAACAAACATGCTGCGTTTCATCTTTCCCCCCACAAAATGGGATATAAATTAACAGGGGTGGGTTATGCTGGTAAGGCAGAAAACAGTTTAAAGGTCACATGTTCAAAAGTTATTTTTAAAGCAGATCTTAAGACTGAAGTAGCTGCTTTGCACAGAAGTGGATTTGCTCTAGGAGAAGCAGCTTCTGGAGCTTGTATACCACATCAGCTGTTCCTCATTTGTGAAGAAAGAACTTTCATCTTCAAGGCATTTGATTCAACATCCTTCTGCCAATTTCAAACTCACCACCACCAGAAGATATATATTCCATATTAAAAAAGAGAGGACTATACCCCATAGATTTGAGAACAATGCGGAGGAACTGAAAGGCAGCGCATACTCCAGCATCACCTTGAAGATAAAGAATAAGGTGTATAGTACGGTACCTGTCACACTGGAATGAGCACCCACTTGAACGTTATAGTGGATCGTGCATCAAAGCAGCTGACAATGCCTGTGAAAGCTAGAGGGATTACCCTTAGTACTTGAAAGCAATACAACTAGGCTGACTACAAAAAGGAAAAAAAAAAAGCACTGACAGAGCTGAGAGGTAAAATCTGAGTCTAAACATAACACGCTTTAGCCTACAGACTTCATTGAACCAAGCCTCTCCCTAGGTAAGGTACAAAAGGCAGTCAACAATAAGCACTTTACTGGAAGGAGAGCCAGCATATACATTTTAATGAAATTCAATTCATTCTGTAATTGGGTCACATCAGTAAAAATGTATGCAAATTTATGGGCTTACAATGAGTTTAGCAGTCCTGAATGCCTAATACATCATTTGTGAAAAACAATGGGTTTGTATTCTCACCTCAAAGCCCCGTCCTGTCATTATGCAACCCTACAAATGCCCTGCTGAGGTCTGATACCAAGTATGCACAGCGCACATGCACAGAAAGCGGGATGCAGCTCAGGACATTTTAATTATTTTTTTTTCTTTGAGCTAGCTGCATTGATGGGAGGAAGCAAAGACATAAACTCTTAATTAAGAAGGTAACAAAATGAGTCCTTAAGAAATTAGTGCTTTGGTCAGTTGATGGCATTCAGTAGAAAACTCCATTGGAAACCAAGGGATGATGTGGGTCTTGATTCCAGTGACACAACTGCCCCAGTCTTACCACCATTTCACTTTTTTTTTTTATTTTTTAAACAACCAGAGAAGAAGCCATTTTCTCTTAAAACTTTGGAATGTAGGTCTCAATGAAGCAGAAAGATGACTGGATTACTTGCAAAAATGATGCATGTTAATTGAACAGGATTAGAAGCACTTAATGTGGAAGTCTGCTCTGCCATGCTTGCATACCATGTTTGAATTTCTTACACCAGAGATCACCACTTCTCGGAAGGTTCCAGTGTCTTCATTAGCACACTGCTTTGCTATTGGTCTCACCATTTCTAGAAAGCACACAAAGCCTGGATCAAGCAGCTAAGGGTAACGCTGCCTGCTGAGGAACCCGCAGCACTATGAGGCTCTGTGCTCAGTGAGGGTGACCTCTGCCAGCCCCCTCTCTGCACACCTTCAGCATCTAACATAACTTAGATCAAATCAAGTCCCGGTGTGGACACTGTGCAGGTGCCCTTTACTCACATGACTTATTCCCAGACACACAGCTCCATTTGCCCTAGAGGGATGAGGGATCTAGGTTCTACCCTGGACCACATCACTGGCCTCCTAGGTGTCAAGTCACTTCAGTGACACTTGTCCACACCTGTACAAATGCAGTAGTGGTGCTGACTCCCCTTCTAGAACTGCTTGAAGAACTACTCATGAGATGCACTCTAAGCATATTACCACGCTTGAAAAGAAGAACTCATGTGAAGAGTCAAGCCAGAAGTTTCCAGCACTAAATTCATTAAAAGCATTATTAACAACAATATAAACGCTCTGTATTTCTGGATTGTGCTACTTTTGACAATCAGTTAGTATCAGGCAATTAAGGATATAAACACTTTACATTCAATGTAATGAATGACAAAGCTTCAAGATTCATTTAAATATATTGATAAATGAATGAAGTTATATTTATCTAACAGCAAAACTAGCTGTAATCTAGATGCACATGCATACACAGTCATTCCAACTCCTCCAATTCCACTTCAGTGAGTTTTCCTGAGTATTTTCAGGATATTCTGAACGGGGGGGGGGGGGGGGGGGGGGGGGGGGGGAAATCCTACTTCCAGAATTAGAAGCATCCTTCCAATATATTATTTGTAATATACCCAGAAGGAAACTCTTACCAATTATGTGTTTGTTCATGGCATGGTTGGAAATTATTTACATAGTAAAAATAGCACATCGTAAGGTACAGAGTAAAAAGACATAGCAGTTGTCAACAACTTTCTCTTGAAATGTATGTTTGTGTGGTTTTGGTAACCTTACTCCTGCGGCCTTCCAACCAAGATCCACGAAGGGGGTCTCAGGAGGGACCCAGCAATGCATCCCACTGTATTTAAGAGTTACAAACAGAGTTAAAGCCCTGTTTCTACAGAGTTAGCCCAACTAACTCCCCTTGCCACCAAGAGCCACCGTTTAGCTCTAAATTAGGCATTCAAGATAAACCTGTGCAAACAAGCAGCAAACCAATTCAAATGCATGTTGATAAAGACAAGATGTTAAAGAAGGAAGCTTAAAGAACAGTAGCATTTAATGTCTCTTTAGAGGACACCAAGACCAAAGATGGAGAAACAGGTGAATGGGCATAAGGAAAAATTTACATATATACAACGGGGAAACAATCCACATAACTTACGGTTCTGACAGTTGTATGAAGTTGTGAGTTACATCCATATACAAGTTTTAGTATATGTACATATGTGTGTGTATATATATATATATATAAAGTATTCATTGAGTCCAAGCTGAACAACTTCAATGGGAAAAGGTAAGGAAGTCCCGTTTGAGAACACTTAAAATTTGACGATTGGGGTACTTAGGAGGAAACTAGACCTAGTGTAGGTTTTCTTCTTTAGAGCAGATAAGGAATAATGGACTGATCTTGGGCGCACCGTAGCCAAGAGAACCTCCCTAAGCATGACTCTGCTGGGCACAGCATGCACATTGACCCAGCCTTCACAATGAATACCAGTCCACGGGACACTGGGAAAACCTGCTGGCTCGGTCCCCAAGATGACAAAGGGCATGAACTCGTATCATCCAGGGTACGATACTGTCTGGATTATTGTGTGTGAACTTGCACCAGTGTATTTATTTTGGTTTTTTGAAAAACCTGGGCAACTCATGCTGCAAACAGATCAATTCCACTAATTGTCAGGTAGTGGTCAATTCACTTCAGAAAGCGATAAAGGCCGGTTAGAAGAGCCAGAATGTCAGTTCAGAGGAAACAATGCAAATTCATTATGCACCTTCCCAATGGGAAAGGCCAGAAAGGTCAAAGGCTTACAATGTATTTCAAATTAATGTAAATATGGTGGTCCATGCAGAGTCTACACTGCTAGGCACAGTTTGAACTAAATAAGTTCTATTTTTATTGAGCTTTCCTGGTTTTTTCCCCTGTATTCATACATGCGTCCATCTAACTTCTCAACATCACTGGACTCAGAAGGATCAAAATTTAACATGAAAAGCTGAATCTCAATCATTTTCTTTGTAAAGAAAAAATCTTCTAGGGATTCCCTAGAAAATTTCCAGTGCCAACTCAAGAGAAATTAAGACCCCTAGTATCATTAGGGTCCATACAACATATTTCAAGAGCCACTTACACTGGCTCTGGGGATTTTTTATAAAAAAAAAGCTTAATCACAACTGCTATACCTCTGGGAGTTTCACCTCGGGGGACTTAGGTTAAGAAAATCAAATACTAGAGACACAAAAGGGCATGGAGAGCTAGCGCCACACACCAACCCCCCTGAACTTTAATCACCACCATTCCTTGGACTTCAGAGGAGTCAGTTCCCTCCAGCTGCAGTTATTCTTCTTACAGCAAGATTAGTCCTGCTGCTGCATCTACAACATGTTTGCATAAGTGGATGAGAGGATTGGTAGCATCCTTCTGTACTGCTAATGTGAAATGTGATGCATTACTCTGCATTTATTTCTCAGTCTGTACAATATGAACTTCACTAAATCACGGTGACATTTTGTTATTCCAAACTTACAGTGTAAATAAATATTTACACAGCTTATTTATTTTGCTATGAACTGTATGATTGTAATTTTCTGCTGTTCTAGCAGAATGACATTTAAGTAGGGCCTTGGGGTTGTGCCCCTTGCTCTAGCTCTGACTTGCTATGTCACTGGGGACCAGTCATTTAACCTTTCTGTGCTGGTGTTTAACATAACTGT
Source organism: Falco punctatus (assembly GCF_963210335.1). NCBI lineage: Eukaryota > Metazoa > Chordata > Aves > Falconiformes > Falconidae > Falco > Falco punctatus. The sequence goes on from NC_137587.1 coordinate 5,902,378, forward strand.
AGAATGAGCTGATATTATAAACTTGCCTGAAGTGTTTTCACCCCAGGTGTCTGTGAATCACCTTAAACTCTTCATGTGAAAGTATATATTGAGATACTGTGATGATTTACTGTCTTTATTAATGCTTCACAGCACCAGAAAGGCATTTTTTTAAAATATTTTCCATGTATTTTAGTATCTTATTAGGGAGAATTATCATAGGGAAATCTAGGAACGTAAGGCTAATTCACACTCTTCCTTTCAGACCTCTGCCTGAGCTCTGGAAGACCTTTGAGTCACAGGCTCCTTGGCTGACTCTCCCAGATCCTGGGTGCACCTAAAGGCCCCAAGTTCTTGAGTCTGAACAGAGTGAAGGGACTACCTATGGCCAAACCTCAAGGCGTTCTCATATGAAAACTATCTAGATCACCTAGAAAGGTGCTAAACCCCAGGGCTTGTATATGTTCAAGGGCACCTTTTCCAGAAAATGGATGCTTTGAATTCACAGGCTTACATGACAGGGCATGAAGATGGACTGTTGCAAGGGATTTTTTTTTTTTAAAAAAAAAAAAAAAGCCCTGCTAGAGAAAACAAACTTTCATAGACATCTTTGTTTCACTAATGCAGTAGCATTTGCTAGTCTTAAAAAAAAAATAAAAAAACATAAAAAAAAAAAAAAAAAATCACCAAAAAGGCAGTCAAGGAGCACAATAGATTGCCAAATGTTCTTCAGTGTCCATCCACTGCAGTTTTCAATATCCGACTGGAAAAAATCCTGATTAATATCATCTGACTTCTTGCCCAAGCTTCATGCTATCTCTCCATGCTTAGACATTACCGGTGATTTTTTATCTGCCTCACTGGGGACCTGAAACCTTCCCAGTATGCCTATTCTTCAGTCACTGTAGTTAAGATGACTCTTTGACTCTGGACTGGTAGAGATGCTCTGGACTCCCCACCAGAGGATGATTTCATATCCTTAGAGAAAAACTCCATGGCACTTCTTTATAAATGACTACACAAAACCTCCCAGAATTTATAAGAGGTGCACAGGCTTCCTCAAATCATCTCAGCCCTATCATAATGTCTTCCGACAGCAGATACACAAAACTTCCATTATTGAGCTTTCTGTTCCCTAATCTGTTCTAAGGATCATATAATTTTACTCAGCGCAGTAAACAAACTTAGAATAACAAAGAATATTAAAGCACATAAAATTAGATCATAAACCATGGAGCACCACAATGGCAGGTTGCAGTTCTAGCCACTGAAGAAACAGAGATTTAAACGTGCAATAATTCTCTTACGCAGTAGATATCGATTTAAAAAAGAAAATGTTTCACATGGACCAGTTGTCTGCAATCATCAAGTGTTCACCAGACACCTATAGATATATTCCAGAACTATAGAAAAATGTATGTAGTTTATGAGTTTTCACAACAATCATAATACATACGATACCACTTTTTTTCTAAACAATGTCATTTAACAAAAAGACAACAGTACTCAAGAAGAAAAAACTAACTTGGAATTTTATTTGTTGCTTCTAAGCCAAAAAGTTTGATCTCACAAATGTGGAGTCGTAGAACATCTCAATTACTTCATTTTTCAGTTTGAAGAAAATGAGAATTCAAATGTGAGATGTGTTTATTCCAGAGTAATCAGGTCAGGGCAGATTTGGAAAAAGTGAAAAGCCACTTGGAACTGCCTATCACCACTGCATCTATTTCACTTAAATTGATATGACTTTGGTCCAAGAAGCTAATGAATATTTTGGCTATTAGCTTCAACAGGAACAAACTTGTTCTTTTCAATGATATATGATTAGCTTAAAAGGTCCCCCAAAATATCTATAATTATTAGTAAGTTATTAATATGGAAAACACTTTCAAAATGTTTTAGGCAAGCTAAAACCACTGGATTTTCCTCTAGCATTTTGCTAAGGCTTATAATGGGGACATTTCTTGTTGTTTTCTTCAAAACATCAAATCAGACAAATGTTTGCTGAGTTACAAGAAGTACATGCCTGCAGCCATTTAACACACAGTAACAGCAACCCAGCCCCTGCGGGTTACACGTCTGTACACACACAGCTGTACTGCCCAACGGACACGGTCTCCAGTTGATGTGCACTGGTGTACCAGTGCCTAAGCCATGAAAGAAGCCAGGAATCCTGATCTGCAATCCTTACTCCAAGTCCAAACAAAACTAGTGCTAGTAAATCATTAAACACCTTTTGAAGGTCACCGCTTTAAATGTCACCCAATTATTCTATTAATACGGATTTGTTTATATGACCACTTCCTTCCTCATATTCAGAACTAGCCTGGATATAACACTAGCAAACACACAGTAGATGACTGTACAGCATTAGCATTAAATGACCTACAAACACTTTTTTTTTTTTTTTTAATAGAATTAATTCTCAAAATGCAGTCAAACTTCAGGGCTGCTAGAAATGTTACAGTAGCTCCTACAGAAAGGGAAAAGCCCTGTTCTGTTAGGTTTAAGGTTTTAATTGGATTCTGTCTTTGTTTTTGAGAAATCTGTAAAATGGAAGGGTTTTCTCTTTCATGGGGTATCAGTCTGACCTTCTGCAGCCATCCCAACTCCTGCTCTGTACTGCAACAGCATTTCCCATCAAAGGAGGCATTAAAGACCTTCTGTTCCCTGCATCAAATCAGAAGCCCTGTGTTACATTCTGTGCTCCTGCTCCTTACGCTAAGACGCTTGATTCCCAAGCTTCGATTGCAAAAAGAAAGCCCAAAAATCAAGATGAGAATTGATATTAACAGAAAAGATACTTTGCTGTGTAAAGTGGCTAGCCTGAATTAGCTAACATTCCTTAAGTGCTCCGAGACGCTCAAATGAAAGTTGCCAGTACCAATACCAAATACAAGCTATAGTATTATTAATACCATCCAATGAAAACTGGCATTTTAAGAAACAGGTTTTGCTATTTTTACAGTTAAGCTACCAATATGATTGTCTAAGAGAAGCAAAACTAAGTGCACATGAGCCTCAGAGCTGGCCAGTGTACACAGCGTAACAAATTATTCAAAGAATTACTAGTAAACAACTCCTCTGAGAGGTTTTTGAGGTATATTTAACCACACAGAGCTCCACCTACACACAGTTTCTAAATATTTATAGCAACCCAAGTAGGAAATTAATGCTATGCAAATCTCCGCAGAATATTTATTTTGCTGGAAATTATTATATTGGAATAAGGAATTCTAGTTTGGTAATGTGAATATATGAAAATGAAAGCATTAATTATTCACACCAATAATATGAAAAAATTAATATAGGCTGTGTACTACGGTTCCAACATAATATAACCAGGTCCCCTCCTCCATGGACATGGAACCTGCTGCTTTTACAGCACACAGCTCAGACCAAAGGCTGGCTCTTTCCAAGCTGTGAAAATTTTCTCAGCAATGCAGGATTTGGATGTAGGGTTTCACCAGTCCAAACCTGCTCAACTGATTTTGTGCACAGTAACGTACAAGACCAAGCTGCTACCACTCCTCCTGGTCCTCATCTTATCCTGCTACTTAGAGGTTTATTTCAAAAGCCTGATCCCAAACATAACATTTTACAAGAAGTTAAGATCCGCAAAATTACCAAAGCTTGTGGTTTTACCACAGCCTCCAGTAGCATTCCTCGTTAAGCTGAAGCATCTGGAAAGCATGTAATTACATGAGAATTTTCAAGTTTAAAAGGAAAAAAAGAACTAAAAGGATAAGTTTCTATTCTTGGTAGAGGGGAAAAAAATCCTCATGCACCTAAAAGCGAGAAAAATGCATGTAAAACCACTTTCCTTTCCCTTGAACAACGGAAAGCCAAGAACGATCCTTAGTCCTAGCACCAATTCTAAGCAGATTATACCTCAGTCTACCACAGCGAGGCAAGCAACTTGCACAATTTCCTTAGACCCCATGGTAACTTCATTAGGCAGCACTGCAAATCATAAGTGAATATGTAGAAGGACAAAGGACCCCAACAGAGGATTTCATCAAGCATGTTCATTTGCCTCCTCGTGGCCCTGCAAGGGTTGGAAGCAGTGCTCTGGAAAGACATTTTCTCCTACATTTTTTATTTATGTCACTGGGCCGATTCAAAAGAAAATTACTATCGCTGCCTTAATAACTGAGCCTTTTGCTAAGCTGTCTGTGGCTTAGGTCGCTGCAGTATCAGGTGTGTTTCCAGGAACTGGCTCCTATAGCAGGCTGCGTAACGTGTCTGCACGTGAGACCAAACTTCCAGAGCAATGGCTATGTATTCCCATCCAGCCACATGGAAGCGAAAGAGCACTGAATCAGCAATTCAGGAATAGGACATCTAAAGCTGATCGCATCCTATGCAGCTTTCCACCACTCACAACTGACTGACCGCTCAGTGCTGCCCCATCCATATGTTGTTTCCAACACACTTACCTTTGCTCCATTGGAACATTGTTTCACAGGGCACCAGCAGCGCTCAGCATGTCCCAGGCGTGACTCAGGGGGCACATTCAGCATTAAGAGCTGTTGGCGTTTTAAATGGATGGCAGCTAAGACATCTCTGGCTCCGTTACAGCAGGTCCCCTCAGCTAGAAAGGATACAAAGTTCAACAACAGCAAGGATTGAAGTGAGAGAATACAGCTGGGTAGGGAACACACCTGTCCCTCCCTTTTGAATCTGAAAGTGCTGGCCAACACTGCTACCCCAAGCAGTGCTCCATCACAGCTCAGCTGCCACCCATCTGCTCTAAATACTGCATGGCAGCATTGCCATAAAGCTTCCTCAGCACTCAGTAAAAAGTTTTCCAATATTTTTTTAATACTAGATCACTAAACATTGAGCAGAAGACAGATCTACACCGCCACAAAGGATTACTTGTAACAGCAAGCTTCCTCTTCTAGAATTAGGTTTGCCATCCAAACAGCAGTGCTGCTTAAATGTGCTTCAGTACCCTCTGCTTTTCCCCTTGCCCCTGAATCAGCCTCCAGGTGATGGTGGTAAAAGCATTTATGTCAGCAGGTTGCAAATCAGGGTGGGAATCTAATCCAGCTGATAGATAACCCGGTTGGAAATCATCATTTTACTATTATTAGAGTTAACTCTTTTGCAGGTGGACCAGTTTCCCAACCCAGTTCACAGAATGGCTGCACAAACACATACGAAGAGCCAGCACAGGGCCAGGAAAGCACAGCAGAGTAACAACTACTCAAGGCAGCACTGTGGCTGCAAGGCAGTTCATCAGACAGCCCTCTTGCCTGAAAGTTTGCAGTCTGGAAGCCACAGTGTACATATGAATAAATGTCTTCTAATATAGCACAGTCTCGTGGAAAAAACCCATCCAGTTGCACTTGCTGACATCCATGCCATACACATCCATTAAACTGAAGCTTGAGACAACAGAGAAAACAATATGCATGATTTAAATGCTTCTTGTTATTTGCTGTGTGCTCCCTGTTTAGTAAGAGAAAAGAAAAAAGGAGCAGGGGGTGGAGAGAGAAAAGGAGTAATCTTTCTAACTTTTTTTTTTTCCATTTTGTTTGCGGGGGATTAAAATTATGTTACCCTATGCACATGGCTGGGAATTTCAGCTCAGGGAGCTGTACATTTTGCACTGCGCTAAGACATTAATGTGTTCTTAATTTAAGACCAGTATTGTGGGCACTGTGTATATGCAGGGAATTAAAGTCCTTTCTGCTGTGTTACTGCATGCTGAGTAAGTCTCCAATTAGCTGAGCTGTTAATTTTGGGGGGTTTTTACACCTTGCCTCTATTAAACTGATCTGTTCAATCATGCCAAATGGTCACCTGCCACCTGGGCTCTCAAGTGTTGTGCTTGCCTTGGATAGTGATCTCTTTGTCACACTTTGTTCACAGCGTTTCTAACAGTGGGGTACATTTCCCTTCGTGGTATTTTTACTTACTTCTAGAAATACATCTGAAACTGTTGGATGAGTGGTTTCCAGGTTTCTGCCAGGTTCCCTCCAGTCCTCTTATGTTGCTCCCAGATGAAAAGAACCTTATTGGAAAAACCGTATAAAATTGAATAGAAAATGAAACTCTCCCTCTGACCTAACCTGTGAATTTTAATAGACATAGTGCTACCTGCTGTAGACATTCTCTTTCCAATAGGCTTTGCATCAGGCCACAAAAAAAGAGATCTCTCTGTACCAGTTCCTTCTTTGGAGGCAAAAACATTTCAGTGTAAATAAACCAAGCTACATTAAATAAAAGCTAGTCTAACAGGGTGACATTATCCTGAGCAAAACATTCACAAAACTACAAGTAAAGGGCACACACATGCTTGTCTTCTGAAAGCTTACCGAGCTCCTTACTTCAGCAAAATGGTGCTGTGAGAAGAAAGAAAACCAAAACAGGGCTATTTTCACCTCGGTTCTTGAAACTCAACCGCTCACAGATAGGTGTTAAGTAAGAATGTGAATCACAAAAAGTATATTGCTATGGAAGTGACCGGCCTCCACGCAAACTGCTGGATCCTCACTGACAAAATTCACTGCATTCCCCTGTAAATACCAAAACCCAATAAGCAAAGTAGAAGCAATGTAACTACCATTATTTTAATCACTGATGGAGCTCAAGTATGACATAAGGTTTCCTTTATAAAGGAGACATAACCAAGTCTCACTATCTCGTACAAACAGTCCAGTATTTAAATTTTTTACTTGTCAGACTAAAGCTTTTCTGAGTATTTAAAACACATGCATAGCATTTTGCTAAGCATGTACTTACCAGCAGGTTTCCAGGTATTACACATACACATCAGCTCATACATAAATGTGTGTTTGAAATGCCTAGAAATTCAGCCCTAGTACAAACTGGTGCCTCACTTCTGCTGACCTCCACATTCTTCACTTTCTTGCATCAGCTCTTTATGCAATTCCTCACTACAAACCCACCAGTACGTCATCACAAAAATCGCATACTATATACGATTAGACCTTTTTCAAGGAGTTCATCCTGTGATGTTGTGCTGAACATTACCAAAGTCTAGCTCAGGTATAACTGATCAATCAGCAAAGCTGCTGCTGTTCTCCCATCCCACGTGTACTCTCCACAAGTTTACAACTTCCTAGACCTTCCACTTGACTTACTTTTCATTACCCAATGCCATAAATGTCATGTCATTCCCCTCCCTTACACACCCTCAGACAGCTTTGAACAATTCCTTTCCCCATCTGACTTGTCCACCTGCCCAATTCTCACTTTCCCTCAATAATGCATATGAAAGTCTGGTGTCTTCTGACAATGGTTTGCCACATTTAATTCCTAGGGAATGTCAGCTTCCATCGAGTGATGCACAAGCTGCACGTTAATCAAATCCCATCTCTAGGGGGGCCTGCATGTACCTATCTCATGAATATCGAGGCAGCTCTGTTTCTTTGAATACGACACAAACATATTTCTTGTTAGATAGGAAGCACTGTTACGTGTATATATTCTCTTCCCTCTTGTTCTTTTTGCATAAAGCTGATGAGATTCGGTGTTTGCCAGAGCAGACATATTTTTTGCAGAACACAACAGCAGCCTAGTGCTGGATGATAAAAGCTTTGCCTGCCATCCATATAATGCAACTGCAGTTAGGGTGTTCTGGGTTCCTGTATTTCTGTGTCGCACTTCACAAGCATTATGCTGAAATCACAGGCAGGGTGATAAATGTTAACAATTCATTCAGCATTTGAAAATACTGACAATAAGGTCTCCCTTGGTCTGCTTTCGTTCAGATGTTTAAGACCAGAAAGGACTATCAGATCCCCTTGTCTGACCTTCTGTGTAATACATGTCTTTAAATTTTATCATCACCTGTATATTAAGCGCGGCCTTTTTTTTACTTTTTACTAAAATATATCTTCTAAAAATATGCTTTTCATTGCCCTGTCTTCATGTGGAGGCTTTAAGAAATAAGGACTCCATGTCCCTTAATAGTTGTTCCAATGGTTAATCAATCTCACTCTCAGAAATGAGGTACCAATTCTTAATTTGAATTTGTCTGGATGAATCATTCAGCTATTAGTTTTCTTCGTGCCTTTCCCTGCTAGATTAAAGAGGCCTTCATTATTTAGTAGTTTTGACTTTTGAAAGTCCTGATGTCTTGTAATCAAGTCTCTGCTCGGTCTATTTTTGGGTAGGCTAAACAGACCTAGCTTTTCAAGCTCTCTCTCTAATGAATTTGTCAGGCCTTGACCCTTCTTGCGGTAAAGTTTTCTCTTCTACAGAACCTAAACTAGGGAATTAACCCTTTAAAAACAGATGCCTTGTCACATGCCAATGTTACAAGACAATATGTGTCCTGCTACCTTGGTTATATATGTATTTTGAGTGAAAGCCAGCACAAACGCCTTGTTTACCTGCACAATTATGCCCATTCTGTGCAGACCTGACAGAGCAGAGCCTGCAGTTTTAGGAGTAATTCTCCAGTTATAAACACTGAAAACACATTCATATTGTATCATGCCTTCAAAAAGAAATCAAAGTTGACTGTAGACAGAAACTGAAGGACAAAATAATTAAGTATCTTTTCCAAGCGTCAAAGCTGAGGAGAAGCAGGCTTAGGACACTATAGCTTCCAGTACTGTAAGCTACCTGCCTTTCCCACACTTTCAATAAATACTTTCAAAAAAAAAAATCTGCTCTTTCAATAAATACTTTAAACGCAGTTAGGGATACAAAAGATCCTGGACTCCGAAGTGTCCTTCTGGTATTTAAAATCCACAGACCTGGCACAAAACAGGGTGAAATACTGTCAAATAACATAAACCTTCTGCAATCATCTCCTAGTGTCCCATGCCCCAAAGAGAGAACTTTTTAAAGGTGTTAGAAAATGTTATTCTTCTTAGATTGCTCAGTCCTCACCCTCTTTAAATGAGATCACCAAAGTGAGCGGTATTTAATGCCAGTCCTGAGAGCAAACAATACATTGCTAACATCACCGCCGTGAACTAACATCCACTTCCACTATCCGTGAGCTGCCAGAAACAGGACGGTGGTTTTCCTCCTTCTCTCTGTACCTACAGCAAATCCTAGTGCTCTGTGCCCAGCAGTGCTGTCAGGGGAAGGCAGCGCAGAGGCGTGTGCAGCAGATGCCACCTCCTCAGCCGCTGTGGCGCGGAGGGCAGGGCATCCCTCCCCTTCCTGGGAAGCGCGGTGGTGGTGACTGCCATGGCTGCAGAGTAGTGACAAACAAGCAGGTCCCCATCGTCCATGGAAAGCCAGCAGGAGCTAAGGACCACGGCATGGCCGCATCCTGCCTCGCTGTGAGGGGACACAGCGCAGCTCCTACCCATGGCTCTCCCCCAAGCATGGTAAGAACTGGCTCTGCCTAACTTCGGGGTCAACCACAAGGTCACAGACAGTGTTTTGGTAATGTGGAAAGAAAGGCCCACCTTAGCAGTCGTGTTTATCTGCCTCCCTCAGAGTGATCTTGTGAGGATTATCGCATTCCCATGCAATCTGCCAGCTATAGGTTAGATAATTTGCAAGAAGAATATGTTAAAGCATCACTTCTGTTGAAGAAATGGGTTCTGCGAAACAGAACCTCTGACTGAAACCCCATTGCTTTTGGTTCTTAGCTTTCTGAAAATGGAGAGACTCACCTTGTCCATGAGCTTTAAAAGCAGCAATAAATCCATCTCTCCACTGTTTTCCATCCTTTCTATTTTTTCAGCAGCAAGCTGGCTGTCCAATAATTAGATAAAGTTGACACTCATGCACACTTATTCACTATTTGCATGGCATATGACCTACCTGTCAGAAAATATGCTCAACTAATAATTAGCACAGAAATGCTCCTTATTGGACACTTTTTTTTTTCTAGCAGAAAAGAAAATCCTGAATTAGAAGAGAAGTAATATTTCTGTATTTTTAATGTTATTGGTTGAAGCCCAACTCCACGGTTAACAAGAGTGCTTGAAATGAAATTCTTCAGACCTAAGCCAATAAAGTGGTTTAGACTTGATCTGACCCAGCTCAAAGAAATTCCATAATGGATAACTAACAGAGTTCTGACAGCAAATCTGACCTCGGGTCTCGTCTCTGCACGCCACGTTTTGCTAAGCAGGCTGGGAAACACTATTTGTCATTTTCTTTAATCATGGGCCTTGATCCTTGACAGAGAGTGCTCAAATGAACCCTGATGTTATCCTGGAGCTCATACAAGATGCATTTTTAGTTTGTGAGGCTTGAGCAGTGTCCTTTGGTAGTGTCCTTTGGCAGACTGAGACCCAAAGAGTGGTTATAAGTCAAAACCCACCATCATTCTGCACTGTGTTTGGGCAGCTGAATAGCTTGGGTTTTTCCACAGCATTTTTTTCCCCCTTTTTCAAACTTTGTACTATTTAAGCATTCTAGTTTCACTGCGTTGCACTATGCAGTGATACCACCATCAAAGGGAAGAGTTGTAAAATAAGTCTTCATCTCAATAGGTGAATTTATTGCTGTCATAAAAATAAAGGCCCCCAAGGTTCACTGCATCCACTGTACCGAAGACACAGAGTGCAAGCCTGGGGAATTTACTGTAGTATACCACTGTGTCATTGTACCTACCTGAAAACTTGGCTCAGCTGACATCTGGAAGCATTAATAAAGAAAATGCAACCTAAGGGGAAAAAAACCAGGGATGTTTGATTTGTCGAAAGAAAAATGTACCTTATTGTGGAGTCAGAAAGCAAGTTGTAAGCCAGAGTTTGTATTTTAGACGGTGAAGATGTTAGCTGGGCTTTATCAATGCTTCCATAAATTATTTACAGAAACAGAGCCCCTTACACAAACTGCATACTTATTTATCTGGTTTGGGAGTTTGCTCCTTATGGGAAACACTACCATTTGAGCAGAAATTTTCAAATGGTTCTACAGCTTGTTTTTTAAAGGTTGTTATCCTGAAAGTGTCAGGAAAGACTGTTTTCTCCTGTGAGTCTAGGAGAGGCAGTGACAGGAATCCCAGATTGCCGGCAGCAAGAGAATGAGCCGGAGGGCAGAATGGATCAGATGAGGGGGCAGCAGGTGGTGAAGAGCTCTAGGGTCTCCAGCAAGATTGCCAGAGATGTTACAAGACTGGAGATGCTTGCTTAGGAGAACAGGTTTGCAAGGAACACTGTCCAGGTTGCTCTGTGGATAATGTAGGTAATTAGAGGGCCCAGCAGAAGACAAGACCAAACTACACAAACTGCTGTACGATCCCAGAAACAATCCCAGCCCTGAAGAGGCTATAGCCTAAAGAAAACGGGAAGGAATTTTAGGGAAATAGAAGTAAACAGGGTAAACTGAGTCTGCCATGGTTGTATAAGAGGTCAGTGGTAAAACTGACAAAACAAACAAACAAAAAAACCCCAAACAAACAAACAAACAAAAATCAAACAAATCAAAAGAAAAATCAAGTCCACAACCTGAAGAATGCAATGCTGTCTTATAGATCAGCAACAGTCTCATCTGGAGGATTAACCAGGGTTGAGGATCCATCTCATCTAATTATAGACCTACTTCTGAAAGAGTTGGCCAGACTGTCTTTATAATGAATGGAGAATTCCTAACAGAACGTCTCCTGTGTGTCTGGCTAGGAGGAATCGCACCACAGAAGTCTCCAGGGTTTTCTCACTGCACTGAGAGGAGTCCCACCCAACGCGACGAGGACAATCGTTACTGGAATCCTTTGATTCAAGCTGTGGTTGAACATGAGGAAAAAAACCCAGCTGATGCCAGAATTAGAAAAGGCGAAGAGGAGATGCCTTAAAGTAAAAACTGTTCTACTGACAGCAAGTGACATTGCACATGCTGTCCAGAGAAAAGTTCTAAGTGTCAATGGTTTCACATAATTACATGTACCATCAGCAAACAAAAATTAAGGGCTCTCACCAAAGTTCCTGGGAAACTTCCCTGGTGATTCTAATGTAAACACAGTCCTACTGTATAGTCTCAAAATAAACCTACAACTGACGGATCATACATGACAGCAGAGCTTTTTAAAAGCCTAGTGGTTCCAGATGTTTCTGGCATGTCAGACTGCTGGGATGGGAACAGGGACATGACTTTGCATTGTTCTGAGCCTGTCACAGAAACATAGCCTAGCCAGGGATGCAATTGTACAACATCCTGTGTGGAGAATATATGAGACAATATTGCCTAGTTTTTTAATATATCCTCTTCCACTGTGTTGGAATCTGTATTAAAAACTTAAATCACTTTTAAAAAAACAGACAATTTACAACCCTGAACACACACTGATCTGCTTGTTCTCAAGACGCCTTTCTCCTTTTTTCCCCCTCTGATTGTCCATCTCTAGAGGGAGAAGATTTCTAAGGAAGTTTTCTATATTATTCCACATCTTAAAGCCACTACCTTGAAATCTTTAAACAAAACAGAAAGGTTCAAACGGAGACCGAGATTCATAGATCCCTTGTGTCAAGAGACTGCCAATGCATGCAACACATAGACAGAGCCACGCCACAAAGGCGAACATCTGCAGAAAGCATGCATGTGAGTGATATTACTTGATGGGAATGTCTACACTGTATCTCTCCGTTATCCCTCAGCTGCAATAGGTGATTCCAGCTGTCATGTGAAAATCCCGCAGCCAAAGCAGGTCAGCTTTTTGCCAACCAGCTGCAGAAAGCCTATGGGTTTCCAGAGAAAAAGGAGCTACGCGCATTGTTCAGCGTCTCATTGAAGCTGAGGAGTGGGCCAGAAGCATGAGAAGGAAAGCCTGATGGAGCTGTGACAGGTCTGGATACTTGGCCATCTCCTCCCCGAGCAAGAATTAACGAGAGTGACTGATTTCAAGGCAGACGTAAATGATAAACCACTTTAAATGCTTCAGTTGTTAAACATATGTCTTCATAAAGCTACTTTAATTTGGTATGAAAGTAACTACTGGAGAAGTAGCCTTGTAACACCCAGACGGAAATTTAAAGTATGTGTTGTGAGCTGAATTTTCATTGCCACTTTAGTGATAAACCGGAGGAAGTACCAACGCAGCTGCACATGCCACAGGGCAGCAGGACTGGGAGAGCACTGTGCTCTCACACTGCAGAGCAGGCACCAGCTTTTGTGCTTCCCTTCCCTGCATTTGGTCAGGCCAGAGACGTCTCAGGCTGGGGTTTGAAGTCTGGAGTGCTATAAAAAACAAATTATAATGAATACCGTAGAAAACGGGAGAGGACAGGAAGACAGTATTCTGAAATTTTTCAGCATTTGTCAGCAAAAAGCAGTGAAAAACTTAGGGGCTAGTAAAGTAATACTGGAGCACCTGTCATAGGTCAGTCGTGAAGGCTTCTTCTATTAAAAATCTGCTTTCCAAAGTGCTCCAAAATCTGCATGCTTTCTTAAAATACACCTACATTAGTGCTCCAGCTTCAGCTGTGCCACAGCTTTGATTCAGCTCTGCCACCTTCCTGCCAGCTGTCCCCCTTTGCCTGTCACCGATCTCCATTTCTGAGTGGCTTTCGTGCTTGCACGCTGAATTCCTTTCAGAGGAGACGAAACGAACAGCTGTGCTCCACGTGTCCTTCAGCATGTCATGGGCATGCAGGGTTGTGAAGCCACCAACGGGCCAAACCACTGCAAGGTCCCCCTCGGTGGTTACCTAACAGCCCTCTACCACTGAAATGCTCTTGAACCCTTCCTAGATGTTGTGACAGCCTGGAGCAGCTCCCATTTTGTAAAGGACATTTCCCTCCGGCCCCAGCTGCTAGCCCTCTGCTGACTATTCCAGCGGATCCATCAGCTGCTCCTTCTTCCAAAGGAGACACTTTTTACATCTTTGCTCGGCTTTTACCTAGCCTGCATCTGCTGCCATACCCCTTTCTGAATCTTTATTTTACCCCCCTTCTCTCCTGCTTTATAATTTCTTTACATTCTCTCAGCATGCCGTATTCCCCACTCAGAGGTCTGCTGGGCCACAGTGGGAACGCTGACGGAGGGCGGTTTGCACTGGAAATCTGGAAGACAGCGACGGCAATGTGAACGGGTGTCCACCATCAAGGCACAGCAGGGCCACACATCGCCGTGTGTCACCGCCGCAGCTCTGACATCCCTCCCCAGTTAAAACCTGCATCGTTCCTTCCACCCCCGCTCACCACAGGTACCCTACCAGAGGCAGCGAGACGGCCAGGCACCTCCCAGCAACTACTGCCAACTCCAGGAACAGAGTTAAGATTCAGCCAGAATATTTTAACTCTATCTTCTCGTTGCCAAGAGTTTGTCACTGAAAATACCTTAATTTTAGTTTGTTTCCTGATTTTCATAGCGTAGGTTCTGCTGAATCTGTCATTTTAGAAGTACATACTCCTTGGGAACTACAACCTTTAGTGATTACTTGTTTCAGCAACGTGTAGGCAGCGATAGAAATCGCAGAGGGAGCTCCTAAGTAGCACCAACTCCGCGGAGCCCTGTGCGTTTGGTCATTCTCAGTACTCTTGGTGATCTGGATCGTTAACAGAGAAAAGGGCTTTATACTATAGGCCTAGGGTCTCAGCACAAAAATCTTCTAAGAAACAGAGGTAGCCCACAGGTCTAGACAGCTATATGCCGCTGTGGTCAGTGCTTCTGTAACAGTGAAAGGGAAAAAAATATATACATGAAAAAATATATTAAGTCCTCGTAAATATTCTAAATGATGGCACACAGCAGCAGGGCTTAAGCAGGTATAAAATGACATACAAAGATAAAAGAAAGCATTTTAAAAGGTACAAATAACTTTGGCAGATGGGGTTTCATTAACGTGATTTTAAAATGTGAAAGCAAACCAAAATGTAAGGATGAGAAACAAAAGATGGAGCTGCTCAGACCTTTCCAAGGAGCACTGAGGGTTTTGAAGTAAATCCATTTAGCATACCTCGTAGGACAGGAATGCAGAAAAGAAGGATAAAATGAAGTGAAGGCACTGTGGAAAGATTACCTTATAAATGAAGAAAGGGAAGAGAGATTTGTCATAACCAAAAGTCACGTGCCTGCAAGCAGCAGGGCGAAACAATAATACAAAAGAGAGCTCTGATCATTTCTGAACAACCAGGACGGACTTTCAATTTAATAAAGCAGCAGCACCTAGAGAACATACCAAGACATTCTGCAGCCCTAGCAAGCATCTGGCAGGCAATTCCATTACATCTGAGACAGGCACCAAAGGCATTACAATACTAATAATGGTTGTTGCATATATTAGGAGACAAAGGGCTAACAGAAGTTCACGTCACACTGAGGCATTCTGACAGTGATTGAATTTCAGCAATCAAACTGCTCTAAATAAAAATAAAAAGCCCAGGCATTTTAATATCACAGGCAGAGGATCAACGTAAACCCTAGCTTCACCAGTTTTTAAGGAAGAAATACAGCACTTTTAAGTGGTACGTGAAGATAGAAAACAGGGCATAGAAAATGGGGCACATTTTGTGCCAGGCTTGGTCATCTGAGGTCCACAGTAAGGATGCTGTCTTACTACACTGCCTCCTCTTGCTTGTTCCCCTCCTTAAAACCCATCCTGCAAGCTTCCCCTAACCCTGACTTCAGTGACAGCAGAGTCTGCCTTAAAGGAATGAACACTTGCAGAAAAGTCCAGAGGATTTGAACTACTCAGCATGCAAAACTGGCTTCTCAAGAAACAGTTCTCACCTATGAGCTCTAATGAATGATTACAGCATTTAAGAGCAAGTTAGGAGAGACAAAGCATATTTTTAGCATTAATATAGAAGGAGTAAGATAGGTGCCATTGATAAGCAAGGCAGGAAAGCTGTACCCGAGCTGCAGTGCTGCAGATGTAGTTTTTGCCTCGCCAGACTTGTTTTGTTCTTTACCCCCCCCCACTGTCAGTGATTCAGTTATCTATTCAATGTGTGCCATTCATATTAGAAGCATATGTTTCCATCTACTGCACATTCTGTATCCACATGTACAGTTTGCAATCAAAAGCAGTATGGCTGAAGCAAGCATTCAAAAACCTTAGAAAAGTGAGTTAGCACCGGCTTTTGGGGCTGGAGCTGGTTAGCAATGCATTCCTGTATGTACTCTGGCAATTAGAAAACACTGTCTCCCCACTCCAGAAAAACAAGCAATCACCCCTTTCCTCCCTCCCACATTCAAGGCCATTCCTGTGAGGGAAATAATGAAAATGCAGCAACAAGCACGTGGCTGGCTAGGTACTTACATGATACTGCAGCTTGTAATACTAAACAGGTCGGATGACTCTTTGCAGAACCTCTTCCCAACATTTCACCAAGTTTACTAGTTAAGTTGACAGGTCTCTTCTTCAGGTAGCCTGGAGTTGTTGTGGTGCTTCAAAAATATAAGCAATAACAGTGCCTTTCTTCTCCTAATGGACAAACCCAAGAAAAAAAATTGTTTTTCTTTTCTTTCCAGGAACTGTAGTCCTGAATCCAACACAGAATTGTGTTTACTTAGTCCAGGACAAGCTAGATGTATATTTATTTGCTGGTGGACTTGGGAGCAAGCCCTAGGTTTCTGAAGGGAAGAACTCAGTAAAATTCCAGATTTAAGCTGGGGAAAAATCAACAGAAGGTTTAGTCAGTAACGTGAGCTCTCTACTTCTTAAATTTTCTACATGAAGACTAGAAATGCCTCAAGAAGCAATGATTTCTCCACAAGAAGTTTCCTTGCATTTTTCCATTCTCTACAACCCAGAAGCATGAGTCATCTTTAAGGTCTGACTTTTCGTTGAAAAACTGAACAAAAATTCTTCAAAATCTTCTAATGAGTTTCCACTTTCCTTTCTACATACTTCTCCCAGCAATTTGGTATTGTTTATTCTCAGTCTCCTTAGGCAACTCTTAGCAGTGTTTAAGCTTATTAAAGACTGTTTATTATGCTAAACAAGGAGGTTAACCAAAGCTGCCACATAAACTAGTGTGAGGGGCAACAGTCACCCCACACTGAGCACAAGCACTCATTGGGAATAATCTTTTACCACGGGGAAAAAGAAATTCACCTTAACAGCATCGAACAAATCTGTGAAATTCTCACATACTCCTCCTGCTGATACAATGACACACTCATCCTTCACTGCTCTGGAAAAAAAATGTCCCTTGCAACTGGCAACCTCCTTCCTTGTTGTGTATCGGAGCATCAGTAACACACAGGTCCCTCTCGCCGGAACCCCTCGGTCACGCCAGCCCTGACCCAAAAGCAGACCCTGTTACTCTCCCTGAAGCGCCCCCAAACCATCAGTACAAATTTAATGCATCCTCAGTCACCAATTTAAGTAGTGGAAGGCTTCAGAATCTGTTAAAACCTGTTTACAGATCCAGATCTGACAGTATACCCATGGAAATCCAAACTGATTTTTAACCATTGCCTGACCGATGCAGAGCCAATGAAAAGCGTCTCATTAGTAGCCCCCCTTACCACAAAGGTACGCAAGGTTGGGAATGGTTCTATGACCTTTCATTACAATCAGCATTTTGCTTATAAAGAGTATAAGGAGTGAAGCAGAGGCTGACCTTTTTGATTGGCATCCTCGGCTGGGCTTTCTGCTAAATCGCATTTTTAATGGTTGTGGTGATAGTGCCATCAGCCAACCCATTCTGGTTCTGACCCAAGCCACCTCTTTCATACAGGTCAGGGAAAGGCTGTCACGTAGCAACATTTGGTCATGGAAGTGGATTCACAGAAATAACCTACAGGCTGAAGAACTTTGTATCCCAATTCCAAACTAGTGGGCCCACTGGGGAATGACGTATTTCACATACAGCAGATACGTGATATGGCAGAAAGCAAAAAAGCTCACACAGCGATGAATCTTGGTAAAAACACAAAAGTGCTGTTTCTGATAACGTGTCTGTTTTATCAAAGGTGGAAACGGGAAAGAAACTGTCTATGAGAAATTTAACGAGACCACATTTCAGTCCTTACAAGCTGGTTCAGATAATTTTACAGTCTACTCTGTCTTTTCATCTTGGTGACTTTATGCAAATCGTGGCTGGAGACATGACTGAAAAGGAATTTTGTGATCCCATTTCTAATAGAACACATCACCTGATGTGTGATGTGGTGTATCACTGATCAGCTCTGTTTAGCATTTGAAGGTGTGGGTAAACCACACGCAGAAGCACTCATCTGACCTAGTGTAACAGTAAGGAAGGTAAGAAAACTACTCCTTTCAGTCAGGCTTCGAGGACACATTAAGATACATCAACAGATTTGTTAAGTGCAACCACAAGGATTAGTATATGACAGCATTAAACCTGCTTACTCAGGGTTTGTGAAACCATCAGTCTTTTCCACATCTCCTAAACTAACACATATTAAAGATAAGCCAGTACAAAAGCAATGGGGCAAACCTCACGTTCCTGAACCTCTGGCAAAGCTCCCATCAGATAAGAGATGTGTGCAAGATTCTGGATTTATAGGTTGTGCAAGAGTCTGGTTTTATAGGTCTCAGTATGTCTCAGTATGTTAATTTAAATATTTGGCCCTGGGATAGCTGGAGTCTATATTTTTGCATTAAAAGGGTAGTTCAAAGAAACTTTCTCCCTTTCACAAAGGCTAGGAGCTTTGAACCAGAATAAGCTTCAAGTTGGCTAACGACTCAAATCCCAATTTAGAGAAATCCAGCATAGTAACAGGAAGGCAAGAATGTATTTTTCTTAGGCAAACCCCTCTCCCCAATGTCATTCAGGTTTGCTTTTGTTTTCACGCTTTTCAAGAATAGCCTTGAAAGCTCTCTTAAGCGTCTCTGAGGCAAAATGACACATTTGTCTGAAATTCCTTAAACTCAAAACTCAAAAAGGAGCTGACTGCTCCTTTGGGGCTACCAGAATCATTCTGCATTTCACTGCATGAGCTGATTATTGCTACAAACACCAGCACGCACTGAAAGAAGGCAGCGGAGGGAAATGGTTGGATACAACACAGTGGGAAGCAACAGGATGCACAGAGGTGATGCAGGACTTGGTGTGAGTCAGCAATTGAAAACCAGAAACAACATAGTATTTGAAAATTGATAAAAAAAAGGATACATGTCAGAATTCAGGTTTCATCTTTCTTATCTTTTCATGGCTGCTTCTCATTACCTAAGTTACAATGACTTCAGTATGAAGCAATAGTAGAGTGGTCAAAATCAAGTTGTAAAATAGCAGGTGGGGACAAAGTATGAAAGAAAACCCAAAAATGTTATTACTTACAGTTATGTCCAAGCAAGCCTCACAGTAATTACTGGACTTGTATATACTCTTGATTCTGAAGGAACATGCCTATTTTGTAAGTGGATTTTGGAGCAAATTACACAGGGAACTCTAAGGTAGGTGCTGTACGGTGTCACCTTAAACAAATGCAACCAGCTGATGCTCATCAAGAACAAACTTTTGCACTGTCATCTGGCGAACTCCAAATTGGCAAATAGGAATTGTGACAGGGAACGAATAATCCCCTGTACTGTTAGAGTGCATAGTTCAGGAGCTCCCACAGGACAGGAGAAGTTTTGGATTAAACCATGCAGGTCAGGCTTCAGCCTTTTCACATGCTGGCACGGTACTGCAGCAGTTCTGTGGAGGGTCTTGGGCCTCCGCATACACATATGATGAAAGTCTTAACACACTCCCCAGTCCACACTCTCAGGAGCTGCAAAGAAAGAGCAGAGCAGCTCCAAAAAACAGCAGTGCTGGGCTCTGAAGGTGACCACAGCATAAATAGTGCAGCAACGTGACCAGCTGGGCACAGTCCTCTAGTCCCCAACAGGGTGAACAGAGCAGGCGTGGTAACTGCAACAGGTTCTGACTGCAGCATCAGGAGTCCAACAACCATCAGGCAAAGGCAAAGTAGTGAGTCAAAGCCAAGATCCATCCAGAAAATTCAGGAACAGCAAGGAACACAACTGGAGATGCCTACAACACAGCTCCAACAAGGACTGGGTGCCAGGGCCTGAGTCCCTGGTACAAGAAGCAGAAGACATGTCGGAGCGGGGTGGGAGGACTTGTCCCATGGGATGATGATCAGGGCAATTAAGACCCACTGGTGCACTCAAGACCTTGACACTTCTTTCTCTTGAGGCATTAGGGGGAAAAAACCCTTATGAAGCAGAAAAAAGCCGTAGGAAAATGAAAGACAACCTTCATGGACATCTATAAGAAAGTAGTTAGGACCAGTGAAGCTCTGAACATACATGAGGTGGTAGGAAGGACACTCAAGAAGACAAGCTACTGGTGGGCTAATGCATACAGTCCCAATTTGAACTTAAAGTCACACGTTTGGGTCCAGGATTGCAAATACTGGTCCAGTGCTGTTCAGCAGAGTTCTCTTTCTCATGACCAACTGACATTCATCACCCAGGACTCAGCTGAGACATTCTGGGTCTGTCATTTAAGACGTGCCTTCTTTTCCTCTCTGACCATGCCTAGCACAACGAGGCAGACATCACGAACGAAAGCCCTTCTTCAGCACTGCCCTCTTACCATTTTTGCCACCACGTCAGCAGTAGACTCCAGGGCAGAAGGCAACAGTAATGAACTCTAGAAACTCCTGCATTTGACTTTCAAAAACGGGAAGGAGAGTGGGCGCATAGATGTATTTTCAGACCAGGTGACACTATGGAGCCTTAGGCAATGGCACGTGCACCTAAATCACAGAAAAATTCAGAACTGATCATCACAGCACCCAGCCTGTCCCTCACGGTTACCTCCCCTCGTAGTCAGGCAGCTGACTGCACTCTCAAACTCCGCGGGACTGCAGGGACTACCTGGAGCAACGCCATTGCTGCCAACAGCCGTATCACTTAGGACCACGCTGTTTATCTGGCACCAGGCACAACGTGCCGTGGTGACATTCCAAGCTCACGTGCACTGCTGGGAGGAAGATCCACCTCTGGCCTCATAAATGGAAAGTATATTGGTGGTGTGGATGCTGTCAGTATAGCCAACCTACACATGTCCTGGGGAGACCACCACAGACCTCTCTGTCAGCTTTCACACCTTCATAAACACCAATTTGGCCACGGAAACCTGAACTGATTAACCGCCTCAAAGACTGTCTACTTATCAATAAAATTTAACAGCATTTTTCAATTTTCGACTGAAATTGAAATAAACATTCAATTTTAGAGTAGAAAGTTTTGACGTTACTGATTTTTTTATTATTATTATTATTGGTTTTGTTTCTTCAGTATGAAATTTCAGCCGCTGGAACATGTTGATGAATTTGTCAGGGAAAGTGCATCCAGTTGTGTACAACCGAGGTCAGTTTAACAGAGCCATACCTCAAGATAGCCATCACATTCCCCCTTCCTAGGCTGTCACATAACAAATGTTTATTCAGGAAAAAAAAAATAATTCCTTGGCCTACGGCCCTCATTGCTGAGTCAGAAGTAACAGATATTATGTTATTGTCTGGTGAGCTGATCAAAATTAAAGTGTTGTCACTGCACCCTAAATCTGAAATAAAGACAGTGAAGGCAGCAAGTGCCCTTTCAGCCAAGGACAGCAGAAGTGAGACTTTGCAATATATATGGGTAAAATAGGGGGTAGCTGTGCCATGATACGTTTTTTTTCCCTCAGATTTATTCAGTCAGGTTTTGCTTCTTTTCTTTTTGTTGTTGACTTGAACAATCAAGAAAGTGGAACATATAATACGAGCCTGAGGGGTACGGTAATAAACCCCCAGTTATTAATGATCTGTCCTGGTTCTAGCAGCAAGACCCTGACAGCTGTCAGGGAGCAGACATACCAGACGCCTATTGTGAAATGTAGTGAGAATTATCCGAGGCCTGTTACGATTCTCAGTGTTGCACAGGCCCGGCCTTGGGAAGTCTGACAAGCCCTTTGGAATTATGCATCATGCATTAATATGACAGGATTTTTATAGACAGGGAAAGGCTGTCTTATCGTGGGGTTAGCATCCCTCCTGGATGTGCAGCCCTCTGCTTTATGGTGATCGTGTGTTTGCACACTCTTCCAGTGGGACACTGGGGCTACCTCCAGGATCCCAGTTTAGGGTATCTGTGATCCGTTCAGCCAAAATATACGGACGTTATCCACCCAGCTGATGGGAACACAGTATGAGGGTACAAGGAGTGCATGAAGAAGTACCAAAGGACCTGATTCTGCAAAATTTTCCTTGCCTGTGGAAAGTAGCAAGTACTGTTCACGTCCAGCTATTTCAGAATAATAATTTCAGCACCAGGCTCCTGTCTCAAGGATACACCAGGACGAGCACAGTAGAAGTAAATGTGTTCTTAAGTTCACACTGCAGGAATCTATGGGGCAGACCTTGAAGAACGTGCACGCGTACTTTCGAGAGGTTAGAAAAAAAGCAGACCTGCGCTTAAGAATGAGGTAATAGTAGGATCATTTCTCCTTGGAATGTATTTTGGGCACATTTGGGATTGGCAAGGAGATATGGTAATTCAAATCCCAGCCAAGCCACCGCATTGATCAAGGGCCAAATATTAAAGTTCCTTCTTAACACCCTGCCTCAGTGAGGGTTGAGAGAAATGGAGAGAGTAGAATTTGATATACTGTAAGAAATACATGCACTAAGCCACTAGAATGCGGAGAATCGGAGTTTCTACATACTATGACAGCCAACAGTTTGATCTCCCTGTATTTTGATCACGCCAGGCATTGCAGACTGCATTCCCCACTTCCAACATCCTTCAGAATTTTGATTGTTTGTCAATTGACTCCTGACGCTGCCATGATCATTGTACAAAGGAAGCTGCTGGAAACTGATCCTGCTCTCTGTTCACGGTTTTCTTCTAGATCCCAAAGGGCAGAACGGCAATTCCTTCCATCATGCTAACGCAACAGCGAACTGCAACAGACAACAAAATCAGCAAGGGGAGACCTGAAAATGAGTACCCAGTCCGGGGGGGGACACTCCACCTGAAGGACGTGCCACTCGCTGTTCCCCTGCTGGGACCAGCTATTAGCGGAGCAGGGCTCCTGGCACGGCCACATCCCCACCCTCACAATGAAGGGCATTTGAATGCTTGTTCAACACACTGCGTGCCTGTAAGGGCTGCCAGGAAAACGAAGACAGTTTCAATCACAAGGCTCTCAAAACACTCTTTCCTATTGTGGATCTGCCCATGATGAAACCTGTGACAAAAGATCAGACTGCAAGTTTTGTCAAAAGTTCGGCACAATAATCCATGGAAAATACCTGGGTTTAAATAATTCATTGAAACAGTTTGGGGGTATTTTTTCCTCACTGCTGTGCTTTCAGCTAAAGCATCGCAGCAATAGGTTGATAACTGAAAACATGAAGGTGACAGTGAAAAATCTAAATAGTTTTGCCCTGCATACAGTACCTCATGTAATACAATTCTGGTCAGTGACTCAGGCTTACCACAGGCTTAGTGATAACTTGGTGCCAACAACAAAAGGTAATAAAAGAATAAGAAACACTAAGGAAAAGTGGAACTTTGCTTCAGCTGATCAAATGGAGTAATCTTGAAAAATTAAAGACTATTTATATTGGTACAAAACAAATCAGATTATTAAAAGATGAAAATAATAATCTAAGTGATTGTATGTAGCCTAAGGAAAGAAATTTAAAATGCTTATGATTTTAACTTCATGACTAAATTAGGCTATAGCAAATCACTTATGTTCATGTGGGAATACCAGCATATATGATAGGATTATTAATGTGTTTGTTTACAATATATACGTGAAAGATGAACTACGTATGCTTGTTTGTACGAAAAAGAGTAAGATGGATCTTTGTTCAAAACAAATTATGCAAGTCACAAGGCGCTTTAGCAAATGTATTTAACAAAGTGCCTTTAAATATAAATGGATTAACGGACTTGCTTCAAAGATAAACTAAATTACAATTGAGATGTATTTTGAGGATCTTGTCAGAAAGCATTGGGAAATGGGAGTTCCAGATGTTACAGATAGATTGTTCCCACTGGATACGTGAAAGACTAGACTTCTTTGGTAGTAAAACCACAGCTAAGACTTTAGCATGTAGAGCCCATAATGAAATTTGTGTTCTTCTCACACCTGGCAACAGGAAGAATGTTATTCAGCGTCAAAATGTCAAGGTAAAGCCTTGTCTCCAGAATTTCAGCTAGCTTGTGGTGGATTTCACCTCCCTAAGCATCCTGCAGTCACAATGGTCAAAGACACTTACCTTTAGCGAAGCAGTGAGACTGGAAGAGCTTTTTTTTAAAATTAAACAAGAAGAATATCATGAAAATTGCGTGGCAAATTACAACACAAAACAAAGGTCCATCTATCAGTACCAAATCAAATAAGTCTCGCTGATATGTTAAAAAACAAAGACCAACAGGTCTAGCATAGGAAGTGTTCATCTCAGCCTGGGAACGTCCTTGAAGAGAAGGAGGTAGGATGAGTGAGAAGTGAGGTGGGTAAGAATACGTGAGGGAAGCAGACAGATGGGAGTTGGAGAAGAGCCTGAATGTCTCCTGAGGCGATGGTCCAGAACAAAGCAAACCTCATCGCCTCATTTTAGAACACATCTGTAGGCAACAGCTGTCACCAGTATGTGGACTACGCACAGTACAACTGCAAACTTACCCACCATTGCAAACACAGCAACTGTGGATCTGCTCCCTTTGCATCTCCTTGGAAGTATCATATTTACAGTGAACTCAGGTTGACCTTCCTTCCTCATTGAACTGCTTCATTTAGGGAAAAATGGCTTGAAATGGTTGAGAATAAGGATATGTCCTTTCTGCCACCGCAGGATCCCTCACAGTGAATCAGATGCTTGCCTTAAGAAAGATAAGTTCAAGTCTGTTCAGGCAAAAGCAAGACAAAGCTAGATTTCCTGATGCTGGGCAAGCACCTTTGCCACATTTCTGCTGGATAAACCTTCTCCTCAAATATCCTGTGCAGAGTCCAGTGCTTGCACTTAGATATGCTCGCAGATAAGCAATGCCATGAGACAGAAGAACTCCTAATGTGAAAAACAGCAAAGAAGGAACAGGCATACAGAAAACTGTAAGATCTTATCATGACTGGGATGCTTTGTGATATGAGGAGTTCTGTTAAAGCGTACATACTTTCAAGGAATCCACAAGGATTTTGACACACTCAAGGTTAAGTAGAAGTTCACTGATATTTCTGATACTCACATTTTGCACTGTTAACCAACAGTGCCGGGGAACTCATCCCTGAATCAACCCCTCTGTGGACTAACCACGCACCAGAGATTACAGAGACCAAGCCCCACAGACTGAAATGGGATTTGGGAGGTTAATTCTTATGAGCATTTCTGAAAATCAACCCACCAGTTCTGCAAACCCTGGCCTGAGTTCTTCTGCTGGAGTTTTTTACTGCATAATGCTGGATCACAAAGTTTCTTTATCCATCAAATCAAGAACACCAATATATGAGCATCCACTCCATTTCTCCCTCCAGACACCAAGACAAAAGCAGCAATCTTAATTGGTTAATTTAAAATAACAAGACATATACAATCATCCCTTTTTAGACCAAACCAGCTCCTAAAATGACAACCGATGCAAAAATAATTAAACCAAGACAGATGTGGGGGAGGAAAAGGAGAAATAATGTATTTAGAATTTGAAGAGAAGTAATTAGCTTTGGCAGGTTATTTATTTATATAAATTGAAAAATTAGCTGTAGCAGGCACAGGCAGCACATACAAATGCCTGCTTTGCTCTCTACTCACAACAAAAGAAGAAAAAAGTTATAGCAAAACAGCCCACTGGATTTCAATGTATACTTCCTCAGAGAATACACGAGAGTGTTTTCCATAATGAAACATTCCTGGCCAACAACAGAGAGAAGGTAGTATGCCAAGAGACATTCCTAGTAATCTTAAAGTTTAGGGGTTTTTTTGGTTGGCTTTTGGTTTTTCACCAGAGACACTTGCCTGGGTTTCATTTATTGTAGCAGTTTTCCAGTTCTTGAATTGCCATTGCAGCATACATTGTCTTCTCTAAATTTCCTACATTTCAGAAAATAAATGGAAGTGTGACTCAGTAATATACTCAGTGACTGGATTAGTACTGCTGTCTGGAGAAAAATAGATGGTTTTAAGGAACTCTGTTTTAAGGTTTAATGATGCTATAGTCATTCTTATACCTCCCACCTCCTTTGATTAATGTGTCCTCTGGAGACATCAGTGATGCCAAAATGAGAAAACTGTTTAACTTCTTGGTATCAGATGCTATTCTTTGCATGTTTTTCTGTGGCACAGTATCATTTTAGCAAACATTAATATGCAAAACTGGAGAAGCTGTTGTTAAACCAACACACAATCGTTTTGTGGTTTGTAAAGCACCCTTCACTGTTTTTCTTCAGCTTTTCTTGCCATCTTTCTTCCCCTGTATGTATGTGAAGATCTGTGCACACCACCACCATCAGAAGGCACTGGGACCCCCAGTACAGAGGTTAAGGCATCATCTCCTGTGACTGAGGCAGGATCAAATAACAAGAACCATCCTGTCCCTTTTTCAACAGATGGTACCTTTGTCCTCAGACTCCCCTGTTTGACTCACCACAAAGTTTCAAATTTAGTTCTGAGTAGCAGCCTCCTAGCGCCTCCAGATTTACCAAGATTAAAACAGAACTATTTGAGCAGCACCTTCAGGCAGACTCAGGGACTTCAGTTCTGCTTTAAGCACCACAGTCCGGTAGGGGATGCAGCCTGTCACCTCAGCATCTCCGTTTCCCAATTTGCAGATTTACAAAACATGCATGCTGCAAGGCATGCTTAACATCTGCTCTCCCCAAGGAGATCAGCAGCCCAAAGGCAAAGCTCCAAGTACAAGGTAACAAAACCAGAGTAGTTATTACTGCTATTCACATTCACTGCCTTTGACCCAGAAAGTCTTCCAACCTTTGAAGCACCCTTGACTTGCATTTTAAGTCATTGCAGTCCACTCTTTCTGCTCAGAAGCACAAAATAACAGGCAGCAGAAGGACTATAAATTGCTTTATGGATGCTATAAATACAAATAACCCTCACCCATAAAGTTGCATTGGCATTACAAAGATCTAGTCATTTATTTAATGCATGGCACAGCCACTCTGCAGCACTTGGAGGAGGCGGATGATCATGCTGTCACAGAGATTCCATCTTTAGCATGTGAAATGTCCCTCTGACTCACATAACATGAGAGAGAGAAAAACGCTGCGAATGCAAGCACCTGGAGTGCACAATAGCCTTAGAATCGTAAGAAGCAATAAGTACTCCAACATGTCAGCATTTATACCGGATAGCTGCATCCTGTAATTTATAGCCTATCCCAAAAAACTTGTGATGAGAAATAGAGTCACGAAGAAGAAAAATCCGGAAAGTAGTTAATTTAGTAAGTTTTCTAGAGGATTCAGCTTTACAAAACACCAAAGATCTGACAGTCCAATTTCAGGAAGAAGCTGTGAAGCCCTGCACTTTTTCCTTCATCAGCCTTCATATCCATGTGTGTATTCACTCA
This sequence comes from Falco punctatus, assembly GCF_963210335.1. Classification (NCBI taxonomy): domain Eukaryota; kingdom Metazoa; phylum Chordata; class Aves; order Falconiformes; family Falconidae; genus Falco; species Falco punctatus. Next base: position 5,929,745 of record NC_137587.1, read on the forward strand.
AAAAAAAATTGAGATGGCTTTTAAACTAAATTGTACTGTTAAAACACTTCTATTTGGAATAAATCTCTGCTTTGTTACTCCATAGTCAGATTAAGATGGTAAGTGACTTCTTGGTGCAACACAGAATGAAATTCCTCTTCTACTTGGAGAAAAGTGGCATAGCAATTCTCAGATGAGATATATCCCATAGCTTCCTGAAAGCAACAGGCAGACATCATAAATCATGCCTGTATATCTACATTTTCACAGCAGACAGCAGTGAAAAGATCACTGACATTGGTTAATCTGGCTGCATATTCAACTCCCAGTAGCACAGTCTCCATCCCCATCTTTCCAGTCCACATTCTTTCCTGTCTGCAATATATGCTTTATTTATTCTTTCAAATCAGCATATTCACCACTCCTGGAAAAAAATTGTCCCCAGATATCAGCACCAGATTTAAAATCGTCATGTGGAACTAATATGATGGCAAATTAATATTATTTAAGTGAATAACATAATTCTTGGCTTACAAGGTTACGACAGGTAGTAACTACCTTGTTTACTCTCAGTTCTTGTTTTCCTTCTACAAGCCAGACGTTTCCCTCTACTTTTTAATTCAAAGAAAGGTCTTTAACAAGACCTCTTTCATGTTTAGCAAGCTTCTTTCTTCTGGACAGTTAGATAAAGGTGATGGTTAAAGAGTTAGCGCTAGAAGTTGTGCTACCCTAGGAGACTGAATAATACGAGCTGTCACAAGCGAATGCTAGCTTTTCTTCTGCCCAAGACTGAGGGCTTTGCCAAAGTCGGTGGTATAACACCAATAACACCACGGCTTTAGGAGGCAGTTGCCAGCAAGGATATGTGACCCCCACATGTAATAACACGTCACTTTTAGATGGCCACAGGGAAGTCATTCCTTAAAGAAAAGAGATTTTCCTTTGGTATCCCCCCTCTAAAATAGTTATTGTAAAGCTTAATTATTCTGCAGTTGAACAGAATTTTTAAAAGAAGCTTCAAAGAAATCCCGTCTCAGATTAGGAACTGGATGCTTAACTGCTATTTAGATGCTTAGGTGCTTGCTAGATCTGGCTCCATACTAATGTCTTGTGTTTATACAGGATGAAGTGCTCTTTAATTAATTTTAATTAATATCACCAGCTAAAAGAAGGGCTTGGTCCAAGAATAAGTGCTTTAAATCAGTATTTAACTGCCCTTGCATTATCCAACTTTTTGTCTGGATCTTCACTATAGTCTACATAGCGTGCAATCAGAGAAAAGTCAGACAAGACTTGGAAAAAAGGAATTTCTAAAATTCAAATAACATGGTAATAACTTAGAAGATTCCTGTGGAAATCATCATTAAGGTTTTTGGGTGAGTAGTATCTATCCAGTCACAAAGAGCTGCACAAATACACACAGCAGCTCTCCAAGGACTCATCATTGGTGTATTGTAACAGTTGCTAGGGTATATTAATTTGTTTGGTTTGCTGACAAATTAAATAATCCCGAAAGACCTTGACACCTATTATGACTGAAAGAAACACATCTAAAAGGACACATTCGTCCTGTAACATCATCTTCACAGCCCTCACGGCGCTCACAGCTAGCAGTACGCCTGGGAAGGCCAATACGCCAGTGCTAAGATGTGATGAGGAACACAGTACAGGGTGTGCTGCTTTGCCCCCACACCTCCCTGAGCAAAGCCAAACCGATCTACAGGCAGCAGCACAGGTGCGGACGGAGAGCGCCGGCTCCTACGATGTAGCTGCCTTTAGTCGAGCTGTCTGGGTTGGCCTGGGGCCAGCTGCAGCCTGTGAGAATTCAGCATCTTCACCGCTTGCTTCTGTGAACGATTAAGTCCTTCAAAGGTAGATCCTTGAAAAGCGAAAATAATATTCCCACTGAAACTCGGCCAGTCCTGAGCCCACACGTTCAGTAACTTTCTTTTAGGGGATCTTCATACGTATGTCTTGTCTGTTTTTTACATTGTTTCAAGTTGTCTTCAGCCTCCAGGGAACCTCGATTAGGCAAGAGATAAAGTGTACCCTGAATTCCTGTGGTTAGGATAGTCCTGTGGCTGATGAAGTTACTTATTAAAAGGTGAGCACAGGCAGTAAGTGCCATCCAGGTACCTAATGCATTTCGTGGCTCTTGCCTCTGATTTGCTAGAGTGCTCATTCAGCACTCAGTGCTTATTCAATATTCAGTCGGGAATATTCTCCTAGCACAGTTTCCACAGTCCTTCCCTGCAATCTGTCATTCAACAGCTCTTCTGTGAAACTACTGAGAGTCTTCAATCAAGGCATTCGGAATGTAAAATAAGCCTTTTTTTTTTTTTTTTTTTTTTTTCCATTAATCAGATGTAAGTAATTTGCTTTGTATCACCTAGAAAGATAAAACCACTTCCTCGGGTGTAAATCAGCTGCCATAACCAAGAAACCGTGCTTTCTCTTCTTGCTGCATCTCCTCTCATTTGACTGCCGCCTCCCAGACTCTTTAAGACTTAGCAAAGAAACCCCCCAGTACACGGTGTTGTGTTCCGAATGAGCCAGAAACCTCACTACCAAAAAAGTGTTTGGGATCATACCTCTGGTACCGAAATGCATCTAACCAAAGGGATTGAATTGCATGGGCAACTTTCATTCCCTCACTCCTCAGCTGCTTATTAACTGCCAGGCTTCTTCAAGCGTTTACAGCTAGATCAGACCCTGCTGGTAGCATTTCAAAGTTACAGTCATAGATGGGGTTCTGATCATCTCTCACAGGGGTACTCTCACTGTGGACGCAGAATTTAGCTGCAAAGTTGTAGGGAGAATCTGGAGAAGTTATGCAAACATGTTTCCAAAGACTTTCTCACGAAGCCAGATATTAACTCCTTCCTCCAAAGCAGGATGGCATTTAAGATAACTAAACAAACCACATTTTCCCCATTCTCGTTCTCAAAAGCTCAGACCCTTTTAGGACAGCGCATTCAAAAGCAGCATCTGCATCAAGCTGAGATTCAGCATGGGAGTTGTTCGGGCCACATTGTTAAGTCTGGCAACTGAAAAACTGGATCTTTTAAAGGAATTGACCTTTAAATAATATATGGTTCTCAATCTTAACTATCATGGAGCTGCTACAATTGGCAGTCTGATCAGGCCCATCTACAACAGCTGGAGTGCTAACATTTAATGTAAAGGTGCAACAGTTAATTCCCTCCCTTGCTTTCTATGTCATTATGCTTTAAACTATTACCACTTGAATAGAGCACTGAATATAAAAAAAAAAAACACGCAAACTTGAATGTAAGCATTAGGAAGAAAGTGAAATAGGAATGTGAGATATGAAACCTGTACGTCCCACGTATACTACTGCAAAAGGTCAATTTGTCTCTAGGCTACCTGGACCAGCCTTTATGTGAGAAGACTGATGGTTTGATAAGCAGTAACATGCTGCTGACTACAAATTACTGCTACTCCGAAGGGTGATGCCATACTTTTTATCCTACTTTTTAACAATTATACAGAGGAAGAGAGCTTTCCTGGAGTGTTTTCTACTACATTTGGATCATTTCTGAGTTTTGAGGCAATTTTTAAAATGCTATCTGGTGGTTTCTTTCTACCTTTAGGGAACATTACCTTAATATGCCCTTCTAGAGAAATCATTTGGATAAAGTAAAACATAGAGACAGCAAGTTAGTCTTGTTAGTGGTTAGAAAAGGTTTTTAAAAGGGCTCTATATCCAAGCCAGGACTTATACCCAGGCCCTGTCAGGATCCAGATTTACCAAGTGTTGCTCAGTCAAACACACACTCGCAGCAGTTCCCACAATGAAAGCAGCCAGCAGCACCCAGGAGAACTGCTCACCTGCTAACCGAGGAACCAAGCAAAATATACCTGCAGGGGATAATGAAAGAGGAAGAGCTGGTCAGAGGGAGGTAGTGCTTCCTATGGCATGGGGTTTAGCAAGTAAGCCAAATGCTAGTCACAAGCTGAGATCCTCAGCTCTGATCTGATGGTTTTAACTGTTAAAAGGTTCAGCATATTGTAAAGGGATCCTAGTAGTTCAGAGAAAGATTTCTGTAGTACAGCTGCCTTATTAAAACACCATGTTTAAAAGACCATGTTAGGGCTAGGCTTAGAAAAAAGCTTGTTTCCTAGGCAGAAACTCCATGCTTGCAAAGCAGGGCTAGAAAGCTTGCAGCGGAGTAAGCTGTCCTCCAGGAGGTATTTTTGATTTCCTCAAAACTGAGAAGGTGGGGGGAAAAAAAGAGGAGGAGGGAAGTTTCGAAGCGTGAATAAACCCCGCAGTGTTTGCCTGATATCGATCAGCATGTATGTCGGCTTCCTTAGAAGTTGTGACTTAGAAGAAGTGACTTAGAAGTCACCGCACTGCTTGACCCAGGTGGCAGCCGCCTTTCCACAGAGCAGCCATGGCTGAAAAGCCAGGCTCGGCTGCAAGTCAGGACGGAGCTGGGCATCCCCACACCTGAAACGCCAGGTCAAGAATTTGAGAGCTGAACCCCAGCCTGCCAGGGAGGCAGCACAACCCATCTCAGTTTCACAGGCACTAACCATCTTCCTCCACACCTCCGTCCCAGGGAGGGCTCCTTCCCCTTGATCTCTCTCTCCCATAACCACTCATAAAACACGATCAAGCGATGAAGCTCAGCAAACACCAGAAAGCTGTTACAAGGTAATTGCAAGATGTTAAATATAGTTCAGGTCTGCAAGGCTCTTAAGTGATAGTAGCATTTGTTTTGGGACATTTGCCTGGAAATATTAGAAGATCTTTTAAAAAATGTACTAAATAAGATGCATAATTTAGCTGCTTCTCAGCAGAACTCTGGCTGGCTGCCAGATCCAGTCTCAGGCTTGACTCAATGTCAGGGCTACCCGCTGGCCCAGTACAAATAGACTCATTAAAAAATGGTTGCTGCTGTGTGCTCAGGCTCTGTTTCTCCCACTAATGGCTCAGTTTATGCCTCCCCCTCTTGAACAAATAGAGGAGCAGCCTCCAGAGAGGACAATATGCTCCTGTGCACACATTCCACACATGTGCACGCAGGCAACATGCTGGGAGGTGAAGGAAAGCAGAAGAGAAATGGCTGCCCCCATGCAGGAAAGGGAAGACATTAAAGCTAGCTGTATCGCAGAATACGGATGCTGCCTGATCATGGTATTTATCAATTGTAATAGGGAAGGATCACAGCTCAGACCAGGTCACCATTTCCATCACTCTAGATGTACTCAGAGACACAGATCCGTAGGCAAAGCCTGACACCTGAACAAGCAGCACAAATCTGGGAGAAGAAAAAAATCACTGAAGCTACCCAGGGACAACACTCACATGCCTCTTTTAGGTCCCATTAAGCCTTGTTTCTTTTCTGGATTCAAGCTGGTTTCTGACTAGTGCCAAACCTAACAAAGCTTCTCCACAGTCAATCATTTTCAGATTTGCTCTACAAAATTTCCTTTCAGATTTGCTTTCTGGTTGTTACTGAAAGCAGTGGTATAGCTAAAACTGGCTTTTTGACTCATTTGTATTAGAAGAGCAAGGAAATCCCACTTTATATTCTACCTGGACCTCTGGCAATGCCTAATAACACTATTGTGTTTCTTTGACTTAAAGCTTTTGTTTTGTTCCAAGGGCTGATCCTTGCACCAGAGAGCACAATGTCAGAGAACATTAGCAACACGGATTATCAGAGGTGGCACACAACACGTAGTAGTTTAAAAGTGGATGTAAAGGCAAAGGCTTAAACTCAGGATGCTGATTTTCCAAGCTGGAGTCTTTGAATCTATCTTACAGAATTTGCATACACCTTTGAAAAGTGCTACAGTTTAAATCTAGTATACCTGAATCACCACCCTATTAATTCTGCTCTGAGAGCACTACAACTCTGCTGAACTAAGTTAACACCAGACTGAAAGAGCCCCTAGATTTTTAGGTTATTTCTTCTGCAACTCTCAGGCATATACTGCTTATTTACAACCAAACTTGAGGACTCTAGGTAGCCTATTAACAATAAATTTTCATTCTTTTTCCCTGGCCTCTATTTCCTCTCTCACAGAGCTTAACCTTTGCTGAAAACATACTCCTTAACACTACTTCTGCATTTCTTAACATAAAAACACATCCTATTTTAGCTTTCAAAAGAAGCTGAACTGAAACACCTGCTAATCTTCAGTATCTTTCAATTACACCTGATCTTCTCCTTTTAAAGAGCCTCCTCTTAGCCCCAATTAGCCTATTAAAACAAAAAAAACCAACAACAACACACATGTTATTAGGTTAGTTATAGGCAATGGTTCAATGGTTATGCAGAATATGTTAAGGCAGTTCTGTAATTCTTCTAGGTACGCTTTTGATTTAGAAAATGTAGTGCTAGAAAGTACAGTTATGGAGACTTATAAATGTATATGGGATGATGGATAGGTGGATATGTAGCAGGGAATACCTGTTCTGCAACTTGTTCGCTACATACTGAAACAGCTTTGTCTATATAGCTGAAAAAGAAAAACTTCAAAAATAAAACTTTTGGAACTGCAGTAGTGTTTTATTAGAACTGGCTAGCTATCTCAGTGAACCAAAGAAATCCAGAAAAGTATAGTTTAAGGATACTGTGTCTCAAAATCGCTGCTGCCAATCCTTCAGACAGACCATTTCAGTCCTATAGAACAGGGCTGCTCAGATCCCAGCCTTTTTAAAATTGTGTAAAATACTTTATCCTTCTTTACGCACATGAAAATGTTCAAAACTTTTATCGGTCCTGTGCAAAGAGGGTGTTTGGTTGCTGTATAGCTGAAATAAGACCTTAAATTCTGTGCTGGCTGGAGTTCTGCCATCACAAAAATTTGCCTGTGTACTGTCAGGTACCAGTTCTTCATTTCAAGAATATATAGTGCAGTGTTTCCCAGTGAGATGCTACACCAAAATCAATGGAGTCCTCCTTTGCAGCAAGATAGTGAAGCAATGTTCCAAAGCCTTATCGATTTTAAGAGGGCTTTGCTAGGACAGAAAGACCTACTTATGTGAAACGCTTTGTTGGAGTGGAATCTGAAGTTTTGAAAAAGCCTAAAAGGAAACAGCTTTCCTCTAAGGGTTGTATGCATTTGTGAGGACTGCGGAGGATGCTTTGTAGTTTGTGTATTACTGCTGCAGCTATCTTACCCCGTTTGTCACTGAGAATTACAAGCCTTATCGACACAAACGTACAGTATTTCATAACTGGGATCTCCAAGCTGAGCATACAAAAGAAAGTCAAGCTTATCTGATGTGTGCCCAAATGTTCTCAACTCTCAATATGCTAAACTCGCTTCCTTCACTCTCTCCTCCAAGGAATGTAGTTTTTGAGTCAAGTTGTAGAAAATTCCCTCTCGTCCAAGTCGCATCAAATTATCCACAGTGATTCTGAGGGGGAAAAAATGATACTTCTGCTGTGCCAGCATCTGGAAAGCAGCCTGATTGGCAAGACTAAAGAGCAGTCTTTCTAATTGCATGTTCAAACATTTTAACTCTGCCCGTCCATATGGAGTAATCATTCTGTTAAGAACAAACAGCAAAAATGCCCTGTGACAGAGGTGGTGGAAAGATCACCCTTTACCAGTGTTAGGATGGCCAGGGTAAAAATTGCATAGGTTTGAAAACCGGTAGTGTTACAAAGCGTTTGGATTCAGAGAGGCCGAGTTCAAACAAGAAGAGGCAGATAGATTGCAAAGCCGAACAAATTATTTAATAAGCTATATGTGCTTGCACTGATTAGCTGAATAGACTGAGCAGTTCCAGTGAACATAATGTTATGTACTCAAGTATTCACAGATATAATTCACAGCCACAAAACCTATTAAGTCCTTTTCGTTACAAGGGCATCCTGGGACAAGTCCAAAGAGGAGAGAGCAACAGCAAGGCACTTTATTTTGACGAATACTATAGCACAGCCATAGGAAATCCAGAGCTGTACAGCATAAACATCCCTCAGCATACCCTGGTCTCTGATTAGTAGGAAGTGAATGACAGCAGTGGAGCTACTCAGTCTAATTATCAGTTTTGCTGCATTTCTAATAAGCTCTTAAAATCTAATTTTGGAAGCAGGAGCTTTGTCTCCTGCAGGGAATGGCTGATAGAAATGAACAAGATTCCAGTTTGTCAAGCCTGGTCATTTCTCTGGCAGTTAAGCTCTCAGTGAATCGATAGGTGAAGGGCAGAGCAGGATTTGTGTAAACTCTAATCCACTTTACCACTGTTATTCTACACTTTTCTAGGGACGCAAACCATTTCCACATTTAGACATGGCCCTGCCAATTCCGAGCTCCCCTGCTAAGGCTGGGGGATTTTCACACATGCTGTCTATGAGAAGATAGACTGACCATCAATTTTAGACAGCCACTGTGCAGTAGTGGTTTTCAGCCAATGACCGTGTTGTGAGGATCAGAGTTTGCGACTTAGATACCAAATCAATGTTTCATTAAGCTACAGCAACCATTCAGTCACTATTTTAAGTATGCATTCATAATTACACGTGCTGTAGCACAGGAATGAGGCTTGGGGCTGCTCTCAGCTCTAACTCCCCTCCGCTCTACTCTCTTTACTACTATGCTAGCAAGAAAAAGCATCGAGCCCTCTCCTCTGGCCGGCTAGAGGTCTTGTGAAGATGCATCTGGGGACACAAACGAGTTAAAATGATGCCTGATACAGACTAATTTCTGAAAGCTATTTTCAAAAGTCAGTCACTATTAAAAGTGGTAATTTATTACCTGGAAAGCTAGGATTCCACAACCAAAGGGTGGTCAGGTGGCTGGCTCTTTCCAGCACACATATGTATCTTCTTTGGCTTATTGGGTCATAGGAGACCAGTGAAAGTAAAGTTCTTTGACTGTTACTCAAATCAAAAATTCAAGAAAGGCATTGGAAGGGAGTAAGGAAACCTTCAAAATCTCCCCTTTCTTTTTTCCTGCTTTCTGTCCCGTGGTTGGAAAACTGTCCAGCCCACAAGGTAGGATTCTGAGATGACAAGAGCTCAAGTACCTTTTCTTATCCTCTCGCTATACTTTTGTAGAAGCTATGTGATTACTTTCTCTTTGTTCCTCTGTTCCATGTGGTGCAGTCTACAGGGATGCACCTGATTCTCTCTCTCCCAGTGGGATTAAAGTCTGATGTCTCCGGTCCACAGACAGCAGCTAAAGGGAAGCTGCAGCGAAGACTCTCGGTGAGGAGGACCTGTTGGACTACTGAAAAATATTTTTTCATTTCATATATGTATTTTTTTCCTCTGGACACTTCATCTGGAAGTAGAGTTGTGTCAGTTCCTAAGCCATGTTGCCCTGGTACATTCTAAAACCGCCTTGCTGTCTAGTGATGCTAGCTCTAAAAAATTCAGACTTTCACGTGATTCCCTGAACCAAAGTTCCAAATCATTCAGGCTTCACCTTTGGCTAATTTCATCCTTCACAGCAGTGAAAGCACATTGGTATTATTTTATTTAGTCTTCTACAGTTGCAGAAAGCTAAAGCACAGTGATGCTTTGATAATACTAGAAGCTTTGAAGCTGTTGTTCCCCATTATTGATGTTTTCCCTTTGCTCCATCCTCACAGCCCAGCTAGCTGGTTTTACATTTCACTCTGAAAAGCAGCAATGACTGAGAGGCACAAGCACCAGGTGATGACTTCTCTTAACAGGAACTGAAAGGGATACAGGACCAGGGCAGAGGAGAATGTGACAATTAGTTACTTTTCAAACTGTTCTAGATAGTAGCATATGTAATAATATACATCTAGATATATTTTGTATAGTCTAGATATATATTATTATATATAACCTATATTTTATAATTCTATATTTTTATAATAATAATATATATTATATGTATATAGAATAATAAGCATACATCTAGAAGCATATGTGAAAATAAAGGTGTGTGGCTACACAGGAAAGCTCCCTCCCTCTCTCTTCCTCTTTTGCAATCATACAGCGTTTCCCAGAATTTGGAAGCATTCTTGATGAACCTCGTAAAAATCTGAACTAAGCTGGGAAATAACAGTTGTGATCAGCACCAAAGAGAAACAAAGTGGCTGAATAACTTAGGAATCAAAAATTAAAGGGGAGTCTGATGAAACTCCTATATTTACCCTGTACCATTTTGTTCTAGAAGATATTGGCCAGAGTTCAGCTATTTCTCTTTGCTTTTCTGAATACCCACTTTTGATCATTCTTCTGGCAGGCCCAAAAAGGGGACAGTGGTGTTAAAGTCATTCCGGTTATAAGCCTGGCTCCCACCGGGAATCCAAAACTTCGTGTTAAGTACCTCCCTTTCTCTAAACATTACATTTGGGGCCCCGGGTGCTCAATGTGGTCATACATATGCCAACCAGGGCAGCCATTCAAAACTCAGCTCTTCTCGCATTTGACATGAAAACTGTAACTCTGAGGCTCCCTGTTCTGTGTTTACATTAAGCATGCCTGAGAATGCCCATCAAAGTCAAACACTCCAGTGATGCCTACCTCCCGAAGCCTGCTTAGACTTGGTTGCAATCTGTTCACTTCACTCATGACCAATGCACTTTTACATACGAAGAGGCGAGGAGCATCAGCTGCCGTGGGAATTGGGAAGCAGAATTCTTAGGGAGTTCAGAGACTTCTGAAATTCAATGGCAGCTGAACAGGGTTTTCAGGATTGCAAGATGGAGCTTCAGTGTAGGATCTTAAAATTCATTTTTGATGCTTAAATCCTATGCTGGACATTGATACCTGCAAATATCAATTTCTATCCACAAAATAGTGGATAGCAAACAGACACTATAATGATGACAGCACTAAATTTAGTAAATGGGGGAAGGAATAGAAGTAGCTATGAAAATTTTTGTTTAAAACCACTTCTGTCTGTACAGCCAAATTGATTAATGTATTTCTCAGGTGAGCTGGAAGCAAGAAATGTATGCATGTAAAATACAAATTAATCAGCACTGCACCATGGTTCTCTATGCCATATTGATTAATTATACTACATAACCCATGCACATTTAATCATTATCTGATGGATTTTGGTAGGGATGGCAGTACTGAAAAGCTGCATTTTACAAAATTTATGAATGTTCTACAGTCACTTAAATTGTTAAAAAGACTCCATGGGATGCTTTTTCTGATGGATCTTGGGAAAAGTCCTCACCAATAATTAGCAAATTTGTGTGTGTCCTCATTGATTTATTTTAATGCGGCATTTTGAGTGGTTTTAGTTAGGAGTTGTTAGCATTACAACTGATATTTAAAAAAATAGTTAGATGTCTCCTTAGAGAGAAAGAGATCTTTGCCTAGGTCTGTCAAATTGTTGACCCTAATTTGCTGTAAAATTGATTGTATTTCAGACTGTTTCAGAGAAAATCAAACATTTCAGCAAAAGCCACTTGAAAATCCTATGGTTTTGTTGTGCCTTCTATGAACATCCAGACTTCTTTACAGGGTCCCATCTTTCGAGCCCCATACAGCGGTCCATATAATGAACTGTCACTTGAAAGTGAACTTTAGTTTCACTTGCCATGCAGTTAGTGCTTTTCCAGAGATTAAATCAAAATTAATGCTCTGGTATTTTACTAGGAACTCCCCAGCCAGCCAGTCTATAGGCTCCTCCTTAGTGAATTAAATAAAGGGATAAAATAAAAAGACAGTAACGCAAGTTGTATCAGGATCTTTGTTTAAATAAGATTTGTAACAACAATTTTCTGATTAACATAAGAAGCAAAAAAGACCATGGAAAGGTCAATCAGCAAAATAATGAGAGGAATCTGAATTCCATACCATTCCAGGTACCTCCACCTGTGAAAAATGCTACACACTGAAAGAAGTACAGCAAAACCCTTCTCTAGATCTGCATGGTAGCTCTCCGGTTTTTGAACCTTGTTCTCCTTCCAGTCTTACTCCCTATTCTGTACCTAGTTTTTTGACAGAGAAGCAGGACTTCTAGGTTAACAGTAATTTATAATTTTTACAGATAGCTCCATTTTTTCTCTTATATGCAACAAACCCACAACTACCTGGTTGGTACCAAGTAGCACAGTAGTCATTTCTTGCTTCACAATGACATGTTCAGTTTAGCTCCTCCTGCTTCAGCAAATCAATTCCATATCACTTGAACTCAAATTCTTCTTCCTTTCTAACAGGGATTTAGGAAATGCACAGCTTTTTTGAACAAATAAAAGCAGTGGTTGTGATGGACTTGCATTTAAATGCACACATTCTCTCCAGTTGTGCCTTTAGAAAATACCCTTGCAGAACCGGAGTTTGGAATATCAGATACATTCAAGTGCAACAAAAATTCCTAGCCTGTTTGTTTAAACCTTTTTTTCTGGTCTCTGACTGGCTGAGAAAGCTTCTCATTATACTACTGAGTAATGACAGAGTCTTCAAAACAGTTTCTCAACTACATTCTGAAGGTGGCAAGCTGCAATAAATTTCACTGAAGAGCTGAAAATGAGCCCCTAATGATTTGGAAATATATTCTCCCCTAGTAGGCTCTGTCTTTATTTGCTGACACTGAATACTATCTGCAGTTGTGGCAGCTGAAATGAAAATCAGGAATGTAGGAAAGGAAAGGATACATATGCAGAAGTTTGGTGTTATAGAGCAAGGAGGTAACAGCTTCTTTCTTCACTGTTTCAGTGAAATTACATTGAGGATACAGCATTTAGTCCTGGATTGCTTGCCTGGAACAAAAGAACTGAAAGAACAAAGGGAACCTAGGAAAAGATGAAAACTAAACATATGGAGAGACTGATTTAAAGACAAGGATATGATGAATGGACAAATATCGGCGTTAAGAGTTCTTGGAACTACTTAATTATGTATATCAGGCAAAAATGCTCCTGAAAACATCCTCCTTTTTTCCCCATTTCTGATTTGACAAGCAGATCATGATTTTGTTGAATTACTTTTCTATTCAAACCTATTTCCCAGATAAATTTAGTGGCTCATCCACAAGTACTTGGCTGTAAGGATTTGCTGTTGGAAATCCCAGCTGTGCTGTTCAGATGTGATAGGCTACGGCAAACACATGGCACATGTTTGTTCCCGGGAGGATGCCTGTAACATCTCTGCTGGCAAGCTTGCCTACTAGAATATTTTTGGAAGGCAGGACAAAAAGGGGGCAAGAACAGTGACAGAACATTGTGTTCAGACATGCAGGGCATGTTTTCAGGGGATGGTTCTATTTCAGGCCCCCGTCTTCAAGGAAAATAACATCTTTTAGGTCAGGGGAGCATCAGCCAGGCAGCACACGAAGAACAGAAGGACCTGAACGATAACCTGCTGACAGCTGAACGGCCCGTATGGCCCTGATGTAAAGTGTAACAGGTACTGGTCACAGAGGTGTCAGCCATATGGCAACTGACGTGGATGAGAATCAATAATAAACGTGGAATGTACTGGGATAAGTCTAATTTTCAGAATAGAAGTTAGAAGTGAAATTAAGCAAAGGAAATCTAAATGAGATAGCAGGAAGAGTGTATACACCTGCCAGGTTTTGGGCCGTGGAATTAGCGTTTTGAGGAAAAAAAGGTGGAAGTGCCATCACTTGACAAATTAAGACTGGACACACATATGGCAAGGAAGTACCCCTGTTTTCATCTCTGTGAGACAGATGGGCAAGAGCTAAGTACCTCTGTACCAGATTTGCATTCAGGTATACAGAGGAATCAGTATTTACAGGGTTTATTTTCAGGCTCCTTCTCCACCCTTGTTACTAAGGAGTGGAATCTGCATGCACTGAGTGCCTCTAAAAGACTCGCAGCTCATTTCCATTTAGAAAGTCTGTTTAAATACTGATTTGACCTCTGGCTGTCTTTGGTGTTGGGTAATACATGTAAATGGTCACCAAGAGCTGTATACAAAACATGTTCAAAGGGACATACTGTACCTTTATGGCTTTTTTTTTCCCCCCTTTAGTTTTATTTTCTCCTTCAGGGTATCAAAGGGAGAGAGAGATGGGTAACAAATCAATAAGGCAAAGAAGAATCAGGATATTTACAGCAGAACATCAGGGAAAGGAAAGCTGGGTGCATCTCACTTCATCATGTAAAAAATGCCCTTTATGATCACACTCCTGGAACCTAGAATGCAATACTCTATTTGGTGCTCAGTTACCATGCTGAGTTTCAAATACTTGGCTTGATAAAGGAAATAGATTCTTAAATAGCTCAGATCTAAATTAAGTTTAGTTGAAAAACTCAAGAATTACTACAAGCAAATGTGATGTGCTGGTTTTGTTATCCTTGTTCATAATAAAGCTTTGGGAAAGGTCTTTTGTTTTCTTTCATGTTGATTTCGCCTTAATAGTAGAAACCAGAACATCACAGGAGGGAATGAGAAGTGATTATGCCTGTGTATAACAAGTGAAATTCTGTGAGCCATCTACCTCATGCAACATAAATAGCATTTTTTAATTTTTTTTTTACATTTTTTTAAATTCTCCTTACTTAAAATTTCTCCAGTTATTTTTTTTATATGAGCCATATATCAAAGTAAGATGTATTCGGAACTATCTCGCAGTAATATGGTAAATACATAGCAGCCTCTGTGCTGCCCAATGCTAAATACAGTACTAAGTAACATTGGTAAAGGAGATTCTTACTTGTGTTAATGTTCAAAATATTCCAAATGCAGTGCGGATCTCTCAGTCTTGACAATACTCCATTTAAAGTTTAGTTGAGCTATAAAGGCTTTTTGCCCACAGGAATCAACACCTTCATTTAAAAGTAGAACTAAATTGCAAATTTTCCTATATGAGGCAAGTCATTAACCTTTGCCAAATCATTACCTCCAGAGATAATTAACAGTGATCTTGCAGAAAACCTAACGAATAAAGTAAGCTCTTGAGAAATAGTATGAAGAACAAACGTGGGCTGCCTCCCAGCTAAGGGACTCATGTCCCTGGAGAAAGCAAGTTTCTATGGACTTAAAGGAAGGGCAGGTGAAGCAAAAGATTATTTTAATCTAATAAACCCCCAAGCACTCGTGATCTTAAAATCAGCTGTGATGTTAGACAATTTATCTCGATACCAAGTAAACACCAGGTTACATTAATTCGACCGTAATTCAATTAAGCAATACTAAAACTTTTCACCAATTACTCGGCAACTCATTTGTCGTGAACCTGATGAGATACGAATCTGCCTAGTTGCATAAGAAAGTTAAAGGCTCAACGTGGGAAGCCAATGCCCCTGTCTTGTCCATTGACTTCAGTGCTCACTTAATCTGATTTTCTCTCCTAGTCATCTCTGAAATATGTATAAAAATATTGAATTAGTTTGCAGGAGGATTGTGAAAATAAATACATACAAGTAGAGTCCACAAGGTACAGCATACCTTACGTTCTGCCACCTCCTCGCAGTTGCATGATCCTTAAGAAGTTGCAGGGAAAATCACTGTAATTTTATCACTCGGTGTAATCCTTCATAAATTAGTTATAAGAATCTAGTAATATGTGACTGATTCATGCTGTAACCCTTTAAATAATAAAATAAAATATAAAACTATATGTGCATCAGATCAAGGAAATTAAAAAGAATATTCACTACTCTCACAAAGGGTTAGAGAACTAATTGTTTACAAGAGATTAAGAGACCTGCTTTCAGAGCAGTGTCACAATAGGCTCTTCCTCCTAAGGAATTAACTCAAAGAACAGGGACTACGGTACCAAGAAAGACCAACAGCCTATGTCTCATTTACTGTGGTATCTTGTGTTATTGCATCTGTCTGTTCCTGAGCACAAAAATAAGTGGAAATTAGGTCATTCATACAAGATAGGTCCACAATTCTCGTTAATTCCTCGTTCTGTTACTGGATCCTTTGGGGAGCGCTATGAAGCTTCTTGTGTAGTCCATCTACTTGATGAATCACTGTCCTTGTATTTGGAGTCAGTCACATTTTGAGTGTAAAGCTGATTGAAGCAAGGGGATTAGCTGGGCATCTATAGCATCTCTTCTCAATACCGAGTGTGTAGCACAATGCTCTGAGCAGTATTAATGAGGCTGGGGAAGCAACAGTCATCCCTCACATGGACTCATGCTTCAATGAACCCATGCCAACAGAAAACAACAGCAACCAGTAATATGTTACGCATTTATAGGAAACCAGGACTGTATTTTAACATAGAGATAAGCGCTGTGGCCTCTGCCATTTCTGTTTTAAGCAGATCACCTTCAGCAGGTGATCACTCACAAAAGCCCTTCTCTCGCACAATAATAAACAGCAAAACTCATTTGTAAAACCTGCACTACACAAACTAATGCTCTGCTAATGACCCAAGCCTAAGACACCTGTGTTCTGCACCTTCCTGCCACCGACTCCTCTGTCTTGACTAACACCCCAGCATATTGGTTTTCTCCATTTTGTGGATGGCTGCCTCAGTGAAATCTTTTCCAGATTTGGGGTTCTTTCATCCATTTATTACAATAATAGTGAAATATATTTCTTTATGCTGCCTTTTGTTTTGTTGGGCAGTTGGGCCTCTCGACAGAGAAGTCTAAAAAAATACACAGAAATGAGTGCTTCACTACTGTAACTTCTCCTGCTAACAGAAAGCAGTGACCATGAAGTTACAGCTCTATTGAATCTGTTAAAAAAACATTTGTGTAATCAATAACTGCAGAACTTTCAAGCTCCTTAAACTGGGCTGAGTAGTTTTCTGTGAGTGTTTTGGTATTTGCTATAGTTGCAAATCAGAAAAGTACCAAAGCAGTTTGATAGATTTTTGTATTTGGGGTTATTCACACGTGCCAGGGGTTAAGCTGGGGTTTGCTGAACTGCTGACTAGCTAATAGTTCTGATAAGCTACATGAGATGTTTATTCCCAGACTGGATAAAAGTTTACATACTTCTGGATCAAAGGCTTGCATTAACAAATTCAACATTTTCTCCTAAAGCTTTTCCATGTAATACCACAGTATCTTCATGCCAGCCAGCTGAAACTCTAGGATACTCCCCAAAAACTATGCAAGGGGTATGTGAGCATATGAAAAGTCAGTGCATTCGAAATCTGAGTGAGTATTGGCAGGAAATTTCCTGCGATATTTTGCTCTTATGTGTACGCTAGAAAAGGACGTAGTCAGGAAGACAGTGGGGCCGCACAAGGAAAAAGAAAATACCAGAAGCTGGAGAGTCGCATTGATGGATAGAAACAGAGTGTCCTGACCTTAACAAATAAGCCTGACGGTCAGATGGGAGATGCACATGTACTCTGAAGTCTTAAAGTTAGAGCAGAACAACTAAAGCAAATTTAAAAATCCAGGAGACTAGTTCTGAAAAATTTTAGCTAATGGTAACCTGTAGAAATGTCCTCAAAATACACTGAATCTGCAACTATTACGAACAAGGTTCCAGATCCAGCCTCTCCCCGTTTTAAGTGTCCTCCCCCTATTTGTTTGCCAGATTGTTTTATTTTACTCTCAGAATTTGATTCAATGTTACATCAACAGGTTATACATAATTAAGAGCGCAATCAGTGCCAATATTGAGTTATATAAACTCATTAATGACGAAGAGCAGATAATGGTATGAATATGGGATTAGGAAGGAAATTAGTACATTCAATAGGATTTAAGAGATAATTATAGAAAAGTAAGGCCAGAAGGAAGCTCCAGGGACCAGCTATTCCATCCACGACAACAAGAAGGATCCTGTCACGGCCACTATTTCGCCCCCAGTGAAGCGAAACAAAGAAACTTTTTCCCACCCACAAAATTCCAGGAGAATTTTTCAAGTAAACTTCTAATTCCATATTTTGATGTCATGGGGACCTTCAAAATCCTCTCCAGAAAGAAAAGCTAAGATTTGATGCACTGAGAAAGATATAATTTCAGTCATTTGTTCACATTCTGGTTAATTATTCATTTGGAACAGACCTCCCTCAAGCTGTCCTGTTTAGCTGCGGTTAATTCCCCCATTACTAAGCCGTAATATTGAAGATGTTCATCTCTCCTTTTATTTTTTTTTTTCCCACAGTGTAGAACAGCTCCAACACAATAATGTGTTTCAGTCTCAGGGTAAAATAAACTGATGTTTTAGGAAGTCACTAAGTATCAAAGTGAATAAAATTCCTGGTCTGAAACAAGTAAGAGACGAGGTTTTTTCCGTTTCCCACAAAAACTCACACTGTACGCTGGAACACTTCCTAATTTAACTTTTATCCAGCCATCTAAGTTTCTAAGTGAAAATGTGTGTTTTTACCAAAGAACATTTCTCGGATTATGTTTCATCAAGATCATCTTGAACTCCATTGCATCTATGTGTTACAAGCAGTTCTCAAACTTGAAATCAGCCTTCTCCAAAGCATCAGAACCACTATCATCCCAGAGAAAGAACCTCCCTGAGTTTTTTAGTTCAGCACCTTTCAGTGGTACTTTTCTTTGTCACCTGCGTAGGTATAGATTTTACTGTTGCACTGTATTTTTCTATTTCTAAAAAACCGCCAGTTTTTAAAGTTTTAAGGTACACAGGGCTGTCTATCTGTTCTAACTAACCAGACCAGCTCTGGGCTGATGTTCACAGGAATAAACAGTCATGGTAAGGTGAAAGTTATTCTCTCTATATGGAAAAAGATCTTATTATGTTCTTCAAAACAACTGTGACATTACCATAGAAGAGGTTTAAAGAATCAGATTAAATAGCACCACAGACAGGGCTATGCTGGAAGTAAATCAGCTCAAGTAGAAACATCTGTAAAAATCCTATCTGCCTTCCGAAGCAGCCTCTAAAGGAATCCTCCAGCAGATTCAGCATCTTTGCTCCATGCTTCTCCCTCAGTGCTCCTACTAGGCGCAAGGGAGACTCGGTCCCCAGTCATGTTCTCCTTTCTGTTCCTGGCTCCGCTGCTGGATATGGCAACAGAAACAAGAGGGTTTACTCCTTAGGTTACAGAAAGAATTACAGAAACTTAGTTTATTAGGTGACAATTTCTCTCCTGGAGACATTAATTCAAACTGCACACTCATGGAATATAGTAGCTCCTGAGCCTCCCAGGAACCACCCCTGCAATGAGTAAGGGGTAGCTGAACTACATCATCAATAGAAAATCCCATTGACTTCAGATACCGTCAGGGATATAGAGATATTTAGCACCTTCTGAGAGCTACTGCATGCTGTCACAGCGTTCCACATAGTTTGGTTTCAAGCAGAAAACTAAGCAAGCCTTGGGGAAGTTCTTTTTTCACTTCCAACACATCTCACAATTTTAAACTTCATTAGGATTTCTTTGAAACTCCTGCATTTGTAAGTATAGAAGGTGAAGATCAGTGAAATAGTAACTGAAATTAAACAAACAAGACGCAAGGAAACATGGTCTTCTGTCCTACATGCCAGACTGTAGGACACAGGCAGTTTTATTATTTCTATATTTTTTTTAGAACTAAAATGCACTGGGACATTTGGCAACACTGGAAAAGAAATTAGTAGCTAGACTGCAGAAATGGATCAGATCCATCAACATCCAAACTTTGCATATGTTTAATTCAGCTCTTAACTTTTTGTAAATTGGGCCCAGATACTTAAATTCTGGTACAGATCCAGAGAAAAAGTAATTAAATATCAAATCCGACTTGATGACATTAAGTAAGCCAAGTTTTTCCACTCCCTGAATATTCAAGAGGAAAAACTTGGGACACTTATAAGGGGTTTTTCTATTTAATGCTTGCACTGTCAGATAACCACAGGATAAAACCACCACCCCAGCTGCTTCTGGGATGAGAAAAGGTAAAATACACATGTTATTCAACCAACATCGGTGTCCAAGAGCTAATGGTCAACAGAAAAATGGTGTGGTACAAAATACACACAAACCACTGCCTCCACAGAGTAACTAATTCATTCTAAACATTGGGGACAGGAGTGACCTTGTCAGGGGAAGTGCACAGTGCACATGACCAACCTAAAAATAACCTCTATCCACCAAAACCATGCCTCTATCTAATAGATCACTTCTTTGAAGAAATTTCTTAGGCGTGTATAATCACATTATAAGCCACATCCCATCCTATCCTGGAACATATATAGAAAATCAATCCTCAAAGTATAAACTGTCCTGGGAGAAGGTCATAACCTGAATCCCTCTTTCAAATTCCCTTTTCTCCTCTTCAAATAAAACTCTTCCTTTTCCAAATGCTGAGAAAGTAATTTCTGTATGCCCACACACCCAAACAGACTCAGACGGTGCCTAAGCAACTAGTGCAACATCTTCCAATACATTTCTCACAGCCCCGGTAAAGTATGTTCATCTTGTCCCCACCACAGAGCTCTCCCAAATGAAACCCATTTCCTTCAGTCCATTACATGGCATCATAGAAGCTCTGTGGATGAAATCAAGCAGCTGCTTATGCAGCAGAATAAACCTCAGAGCAATCAGCAAGTCAGAAATATCCATTTACAAGGAGGATAATACTCTGCACAAGCCAGTCATCTCACCTGAGCTGTCAATCTGTGACCTTTCAGCCCCTTATCACAACAGATACCTACAACAGAAATCTACAAAAAAACTGTTGACAACTGGTACACACATGCCACGGTTTTACATCAGGGCTTTAAGCCCTCTACCTGGGTCTGTTTCCAGCTGCAGGTGACACTGTACATACTGATGCGGAAAACTGAATTAGTTCCATCCTGGTATTAAAGTGACAAGATATCATGTTTATTATCTACAACAAAGGCATCATCAGCTCAAACAAAACATTCTATAATTGACCCACCAGGACAGCTTTCAGTACCCAACAGTTCTCAGGGAGCAGTGAGCACCAGCTGCTCCACAAGGAAAGGGGAGCCAGCAGCCAAGTGTGACAATGAAGTACGTGGGAGCAGTGTCCTAACCAGCAAGGAGAAGGGCTGCAGAGCAGCAGTTTCAGGTCAAGGAGAGACGAGAGACAGCAATCGAGAGAAAGTGGCAGTGACCACCCAGCCAGCCTGCGGCGGTAAGGCTGGTCTGAGGCCAAGCCAGGTCAGGCTCACCGAGGTGGGCTGTGGGGCACGGACACAGCTGTGGTGGGGCATGGGCATGGGCAATGCCAACGTCCCAGCTAAAAGCAGGGCCCAGTGGGAAGGAGGGGCTGGCCCTCACCTCTAGGTGTATTCACAACAGCTCCTATCAGCAAAGGAGCCGACCCTGGACTCTGGCAGCGGAACACCCTACCTTCGCCAGCTGAGCTCCTAGAAGGCGGACACTCTCGAGGGCCTGGCAACATTCTTACCAGAATCACTGCAAAGTGCTTTCTGAACTGTAAATGCCAATTGGTAACCGTCTCTGAAAGTTGGAGAAATGTCAAAGTATGGAGACCTGCAACCAAAATCATTATAATCAGAAAGGGAAATTTCACCAGGAAGCCTCAGATATCCTTGGCGAAATACTAGAACACTAGGATGCAAAAATTTCTGAACAGAAATGTGGAGTACTTCAGAGAAGACAGACAGAATCTGTTAGATAAAACTTCTGCTTCCCCTAAGTTTTACTAGGTTGGTTGTTTAAAGGCAAATGAACTGTTATAGTGTACTTGGGTTTTTCAACAGCACTTGCTTTAGCATTGTAAGAAGTCTTGATTTAATGTTTCATTTTCTAAACCTCCCTTTCAGAAGCAAACTTAACATTGCAGAGCCTGGCATGTACACTTAAATAATCTTAAAGAAACAAATAGAAGCAAAAAATCTTACCCCAAGAGAGCTGGATTTGCTTTTGATACCTTTAAGAGGAAGAAATCCAAAAATGCACTTAGTGAAGAAGACAGGCGTACTTGAAGCGTCTCAATCACAGCTCTTTGGTTAAAAATTAAAAAAAAAAAGGATTCTTTTTGATTCCTTCTTTTTGAAAGATGATGCATTTTCCTTTTTCACTTTCATTTATTTCACAGGTTTTCAGATGGGCATATGATATCGTCACCTCATTGTCACTTTCTTATTTTAACACAAGCTACAGTCTGGCTGGTGCTCATCACGGGCACGCAACACAGACATTCATTTTCAGAGCACTCCTCTGAGACGTTCAGACTGCCGCGTGTACGCTACAATATCATAATATATCCTGTGCATATTGCACCACTCAGGGAGGCTAGAACTCAAGCTAATAAGAGCAGTTGCAGTAAACATTTTGCAATAAACACATTTCTAGAGTAGGAGATGGATAGCACTGTTGAGTGAGAAAGAGGTAAATAAAAAGCCATGCTCATTCAATCAATAAATGAGGTCATGTGGGGGAGTTTAGTTGTGTCTCACCAGTGGTGTACCTAGTTCAATATCCTGTGTCTGGAAAGAGCCCACACTTAGTACTTCAAGAGAATGAAAAGCTATTGACAGAGCCCGTCAGTATTGTCACAGAAGATTCTTGTCTGACCTGTATAAACAACATACAGACGCATGCTGATCTCAGCCTGAGTGAAGGGCAAGGTTCAAAATGCTTCAGCAGTTACTTGTTCCAACTGAACGACATCGTTCTACTGTCGGCTTTCTCTTCCTACCATTCTTCAAATACTTCCGAGCTCACATGAGGCATTGCAGCAAATGGCTGCAGCTCCTCCTGCAAAAAGCTGTAGGTGTCAGCAATCAGAAGCTCTCAAAGCCTTAGTCCCTCTGCTCTGCTTTTAGCCATATTGCTCTCGGCACGCAAGTTAGCACGCTTAAACTGCAAGCTTGGTCTTGTCAACATATCAAATGAGAGTGCTAATCATTAATAACTCATTCTGAGATAATATTGACAGCTGCTTTGCTTTATTATCAATGCCATCTGCGCCCAGTAACCCATCTTGTCCTTTCTACTACTCCTAAGCTTGCACTCTAAATGTTTTTCAGGCTGCAACAAGCAGAATGGAAATAACAGCTTGAGCTTCTTGAGAAATATCACCAGCCAACTCAGGGAGCCCAGAAGAGAAATAATAATTTGATTGCAGAGTCCCACTGGGTTTTCAGCATAAGTCAGCTTTATGAATAACATGCTGCCAGGCGCCATTTCCTACTAGTGATCATCTCCACTGTTTCCAAAAACCAATGTCATACATGTAAGGTGATCAACTGGTGTTATCCTATTTTAAGCAGCACTAAAGCCTCAATAAAATTGATTAGCAGATAACAGTATCTGTAGCATTTCTGAGTCTCCTTGCTAGAGGAATAATCCTATATAGCTTTGATCACAAACTTCTCTCATTCACCCAAGACTGAAGTGAACAAATATTACAAAAAGGTAGCTCCCAGTCTTTTGCTGCACCACCTAAAGATTTTTAGTGTGCGATTTTCCAAGGTGTTTTCACTTCAGTAGAGAATTGATAAAGAGAAAACCACTTGTCCTTACTAACCACACCGCATTATTATGAACAAACTAAAAACTTCAGTCCTCAGAGCTAAATTCAGCATAACTCATCAAAGACAAGTCAATTTTAAACAGACATCTACCTAGGAAAAGCATTAAAAACATTTTCATGAAAAAGGACTGAGTGTCCATTCAAGCCCCTCTTAAAGATCAGTTCAATTGTGATGAAAATGCTGAGATAAAATGTATAAACAGTCAGTTATTTGATGGCTCTGCGTTAACATTTTTGTAAGAAGGGAAAAACAAAGATTTTCAAAAGAGCCATAGAAAAACTCCTAAGTGTGGATGGCTTTGTATAGCACGTGCATTTTTTATTCTTCAATAATGCTATTTTGGGAGAGATGGAACAAGCCCAGAGGTCTACTGTTTCCCTTGGAAAAACTGTCTTGTTTCTAAGTGAATTCGATCACTTGCAATTTTTAATTCAGAAGAAAGAAAATGATAAATCATGCTTTCTTCATATAAGCTCATTCTGAATGCAAATTTGGTCCAAAGCAGAAAGGTCTGGAACAGATGGTGAAAAGCCTTCTGAATGTCAGTGGGAAAAAGGCTGTCAGGGGCAGACAATGACACCTTCAGCAAATAATAAAGGAAAAACTCTACAACGAAGGAGGAGTTTAGGTAGCTTGTTAAAAGCATTTGTCAGGAAAAGAAGAGAGTGAGCTCTTCCTGGCTGGAGAAGATACACTTCTAATGATCCAGGGGAAGGGACTGGGAGCTCAGAAAGCTTGTCTGCTTTTCCCAACCTCATCACTGATCTGATAAAATACACTAACTCTGCAGAACTTGCCTCTAATACATATTTAGAAATCATAGGTTCAACAACCTCACTACAACTACTACTACTACCACCATGCAAGACAGACAATTCAGCATGAGGGGCTTCAGAAGGATGAGTAGAGGCTGTCACTTCAAGCTAAGGGTTTGGCAGGCCTGTGGTGGCCAGGCTGGAAAAGATGATGAAGGACAGGAACTACTGCAAGTTCAGTGTCTGCAATTATCTCACGCGGATGACTGGCCAGGGCTGATAACAGGCTGGCAAATCCAACATGGAAAATTTTTTTAGCCTGAATAGTGGAGGCTGGCATCTGTGGTCTTCAGTTCTCAATGAATGACCACGATTTCTGTTTAGTTGGTGTATTGTTCATCCTGCTTCCTCAGCACACTTGACCCTTGACTGTATCCGTTAGTAGTTAGCAGAAAGAAAACCGATCCCAGTAACCCTGCCTCCTGTGGTATCACAGAAGCAACCTCAATAGAAACAGGACTAGCTGGAAGGATATAATGCTTTGAAAACTGGATTTTGTGTCTCCACCCATCCGTAACAAGACTGAACCCTGCAAAATCAATATCTGTATCATGTTCCCCAGGCTCTCTGGACCACAATAGAACACACAATGAAGAAAGGACACCCAAGGAGAAGCCAGGCTGATGAGAGCTAACAGCCTACCAGGGCACAAAGCATGCCCAGGAGCTACTCCCCTCCAACCCCGGTTCAGGATTCTGCAGAAGACTGCAGCTGCTTGCGAACACCAGGAGACCTGAGAGGTCCACTTTGAAAAAGGAGTAGAAGAAAGGCTCTTTTTCGTTTGGTCATTACTCTGTCTGTCAAGCTGTAAAACTCTCCCCTAGATCATGTTTTCAATACCACACACAAAGTCATCAACAGTTCCTGTTAGTTTTTATAGGCTGAGCACAGGGAACATTTTCAACATCATTGAAAAATGAACTCTCAATTGTCCATCCCTTTTTGCCATTCACAGCATTAAAAAAAATTAAAAGCCAGCTCAGTCCTTTTCTGGCAACTAAAAGCATGAAAACAAATTCAACTGATGATTTCAATAATACTGAAAACACTTCGGAATAAGGACTGAAAAATCTCTCATTAAGTAGAACTCTAATTAAGATAGTGATTTGCATGTTAATGACCAGGTGGCAATCTTAAAGATTGGTCTTTTTTTATTATTATTATCATTAAGATAGCTTTGGTCTATTTTAAATAAAGGGAGCTTTATTTATGAATTCTAGTAGCCTGGGATGTTCATACATTTAGTTACATTTCCACTAAGCAATCCCTTTATTTCATGTCATTTGCAATCTCAGAATAATTATCCTCTCCCTTCAGGCATACTTTTAATGTCAAAACAAAAGGCTTTAGCAATAGTCTTTAGAACTTCAAACATGGATCTAGGCTTTTGAAATCATACTGGATGCCACGTATGGAAAAAAGAGCGTTGGCTATGTCTGTATCTAGTCTAGCCCAAATGGTGTGTTAAGGATGTGTTTATTGAACTTGAAATTTGCCAAAGCACAGACTGACATAAGGTCCAACACCAGGTGTCAAATGGAACAACAAGCTGAACTGCAAAGATGGAAAAGGGATTTTCTTTCTCTTTTCATTTTAGTCAAAAACCCAAAGTTCTTTGACCTGATCAAATGTTTACCTCAGAAACAGGAGCTGAAAGAATTGCCAGCTTTTGCTGGAGAACTTCTGAGGAAGTCAGTGAAAGTCAGTCTGTCTTGGTTAACAAAATACAGATTAAATATTGACTGAATCATCTCCAAGTTACTAGGAGGAATCCTTCCTTGTATAGAGGAGGGGCCTTTAACGTAAAGAGAAGTTGAATGTAGGTAAATTGACCGAGTACAAATACATGATAGACATGACGTGTTAGATCTGACCTGCTCCAGAGAACTCCCCAGACCTGACACGCTGCACCTCTACTGTCTTAGAGGCTACTTAAATGTGGCCTGTGTTCAGAGTGCTTAGAAACTCCTCCTATCCTTGTAGCAGCTGATTCTTGGGACTCTTCTAGGAAAGTACTGGGTGCCATCTGGCCTGCTGGCCATCAGCCATGTAATACCTCTCGCAGAGCAGATGGATTAGACGGAAGCCGCTCGTCTTGGCAGAGTCCTGGAGCTTTAGTGTGTAACAGCCAAGTGGGCGCCTGAGCGGTGTGCCCTGGGAGTTTGTTCTGGCTTGTTCAAGAGGCAGCCCTGACAACACACCCAGCAACAAAATCAGCAACCAATAACATAGATGGTTGGTCAGTATGACTGTGTGCTTGGCCTTAGGGCCAGAAAAGGGTAAATGCAGTGATTCAGGCTGCAAAGGTGGCGTGTTGAATTCTCTCGTTCTACCAGCAGTGTTGAACATGCAGAAATCTCTAGGGCTGTGTCATGGAGGTGGATGAAATTACCATAATGGTGGCAAATAGCTCCAGAAGGGACCCCCAAAAGTAATCTAACCCAAGGCATGACCAACTCATGTTTCCAGTTCTAAAGATTCCAGTCATTTTTCCAGTGATTCGCTTTCCATTACTCTTACAAAGGGAAAGACTCTCCTACTGCCTAAATTCTTTGCCCCTTCTCACCATAGATGTTGCTAGTCATCAGCCCCCCCCTTTATTATTTTTTTTTTAAATTAAGTATTCCCAAGTGAACATTCTATCCAGTCAGAACCTTTTAGCCAAGTGACTGAACAGGGCAGGAGAGGGTAAATCCACTCCACATTTAAGAACACCAGATGGATCTCACAAGGAGGTGAATAGCCAACGGTCAGCTATCACAGTTTTTTCATTTATATATTTAATCATAGTTACATTAAGCTGTATCTGTGTCTCAGAGTCTAGCTCGGTCTGGAGTATTAGCTTAAACTATCAGTGAAAGTCTGTTGCTTTCCTCTCATTAGTGGTAGCAGCAAAATGCACTGGACAAGTATCTCACAGAATATAACATTTAACACAAAAGTAGCACAACATACTTAGAACTGATCAGAAGCAGTGGCAGCACACACTTCATTCACGTTACCTTTTTACAACTTCATCCTCAGGAAACTATAGCATAATAGAGTAATTAACCATCTAGGCCTGAGCATAATCCCAATCCCATGCAAAATTTGTTGAGCAGTTGAGATTACTCAAGACTAGCTCTTCTAGACCAGCTGGTAGCCTTGGAAAAAAAGTGGATTCTTCTTATGATCGGATGTTGCAGCACAAACAAACTAGTAGGCAGCAACAACACTTCACCACCAGTCAGATTCTACTGTCTGTGCTGTAGCTCCTTCCTCCAGAGACTAAACCACACTGCTTCTCCTCTATCCAACCCCCTCTGCCACCATCCTCGGAGCTATTTAACCACTTAGTGGGAACGAGCTACAGCTGCACATCATCCATGTCAATCAACCCACCGCCGTTGAAGCAAGGCCACAGCTGCATGTTATCAATGCTAATCAACCCACTGCCTTCATTCCTCTACAATCAGACATAATGATGGGGGCAGTACTGCATTACTAGGTCCTCCTAACTCCATTCAGCTTTGCTACCATTAGATTACTGCTTGGTGGTGAAACCGCTCGGCACTGCTGAGGCTGGGTACATTTAAGCAGGATATGTAGGAATACCTAAATCCAGGTGCCAAGCACTTAAGCTATTCCCAAACATATCTCCACCTGCAGAAGTTGATCAGTTCTCTGTACTAAAACTTCAAAAATAAAATAATAATAATAAAAAAAAATACAATCTATGTCTATCATGAAAGTAAATCAGTCCCCGGCAAAACTTAATAATTATTGTGAACCTGCCATTGAGAGAAAGGAAACATATTAACCATGTTTCATTTAGGAACAGAAACTACACAGAAAGCTGAAAAAATAACTACATGGAACCAGTTCCATGCCAAGATCTTCCACTTATTTCCACTGGCATAATGGCCTTTCTGGTCAGGATGCCAAGACTGCTATAATCAGCACAGTTAAGGGCTCTCAGCACTTCAAAAGACTGGGCCCTAATTGCTGTAAATTTAGCTAATGCCAAGGGGGAAACACAGGCATCAGGATTTGGGCCTTTGCGCCAAAAGAGCAGTACAAATAACATCCATATTCATTAGACAGTTGACAGGAGAGTGCTAAGAACTGGGCTGTACAGCAGCCTGCCTGCATATCTGATGAACTAAAAAAAAAAAAAATTAATGAGCTTTGGGTTCAAAAGCTTTCCTTTAATGTGCATCAAGCATTTTCATGAAACACAAGTAACTACACATATTTGCTATTTAGCAATAATGGGTCATGTCAGAGCTGGATATCTCTTGATCTCCTGTTGAGGTGACAGCATGCACCATGCACCGGTCTTCTGCCAACATGAAATGAGTGTTAGCAAATTTACCCTTAATGAGCTCATCACACTGAAGGACCAGTTAAAGGGAGCAGGTCACAGATTACGTTTGTTTAGTTGCGCTGATGTTTCTTACTTATTAATTTAACACACGAACGTGGTGTTGTGGGTAGGAAGCACCCCGAGCCCGCTGTGCCTGACCAACCTCTGCACTGACATTTATAAGCTTTCTCTCTGCCTGAACCTGGGGTAAACTGGCACAACTCCAAGGTCTACAGTCAGACAAATTTGATTTGTGTCAGCTTTGGATTTGGCCCTGCACATGTGTACTTTCTCCTCTCACCATCCTTTTGACCTCTCTCGCTACTGAAAAAAATGGTAGGCAAAGTTTGGGGTAGGGGGAAGAGTTTGCAGCCTTATCATATTGGTGCTTTCAGATCATATTTATGTTTATGCATTTACCTTTCTCTTGCATGCTTGTATGTGGTAGAAGCCTTAGTCATGCAAACCCTTTGGATTTAAAGATGATCACAGCAAGATTAGGAATAAGAGGAGACAGCCCTACGATGCAGGGATACAACAGGTCTGCTGAAAGACTCACACTGTGTTCTCTTCAAGGTACATGAGAAATCTGAGATCAGCTTGTGGGTATTACTATAGCACATAACAGCACGCACAGCCACATTAACAGATACTAATGTATAACCACCGTCCTTCATCTGCTCCCCTCCACAAAGAACCCATGCCTACCTACCTTTTATCGTAACGCCTTTGCACACTACAGAACATCACACTACATGTGAAAGTAGGAGCCTTGCTAGAGCAAGAAGATCTTCAAGCCCCAGAAGCTCTGCTGCATCTCTGTATTTTGTTGTGTGTGGGAACTAGGTTGACTGTTTACTCCATGACTCCATTTCTTTGTTGGAAAATTCTTGAGATTTCATGAGAAGTCTTAATCCCTTTCTCCTCTATGGGAAGACAGTATTCAGTGCCATATTAGGAAGGAAAGACATTTATTAAGCTAGAATAACCTTATACAACTATATATGTACCAGTAAATTAATTTTCTTGCAGCTGCATCATCTCTCTTGCTATTCTTCTAACATCAGTCTCCTTTTAAATATTCTGTCTTGGATTTCATAGAAGAAGCAGTATATGGTAAGGCTGTATGAACATTTAACAGTAAATTCTATTTTAACTGAAATCAGTTTTGTGTCATAGCCCATTTGGTACTTCAAGGTAATGCAACGTTTGAAACTGCAAAAGCTTTAGTAGGGCATATAGATTACACAGTAGAATCTTCTCTTGCAGGATATGCTTAAACTGTGACTTTGATGCTGAAGATAGTTAAAAGGACTCCTATTCCTCCCTTCTCTTCAGTTTTGTTCACAGAGCTATTTGGGAAACCGCATTACAAACTGATTCTTTTAGATAATTAAGCTTAAAGATAACCCCTCCTCTGCTTTGCTGAAAAGAGGCTGAATCCAGAACACAGCGGTGTAACCCCACTAACAGTTGTACTGGCAC
The DNA here is from genome assembly GCF_963210335.1 of Falco punctatus. Lineage (NCBI taxonomy): Eukaryota > Metazoa > Chordata > Aves > Falconiformes > Falconidae > Falco > Falco punctatus. The sequence continues at coordinate 5,959,669 of NC_137587.1, forward strand.
AAAGAAGGGACAACACAGTGCTGCACCAACAAGGAACAGAGCAAGAGCTCCTTGAGCCATTTGCAGTGCTCGCAGTCAGTATCTTGTATAATCTACACTTAACCAAAAGCTAGTCCTATCAATGACTAGTTCTTGCAATTCAAAGCATATTTTGGTCAATGACCAGTTTCCTGAGGATTTGTCCCTTGTGATTCTAAAAGTATACAAGGATTTTCCACCAACTCAGACTAAATTATACTCCACAAAAGGCAATTATTTGGAATTCAAGTAAAGCAGAAGAAAATGCTATATAGTCATGGTGTCAAAGCTGGTTTCATTTTGAAAACAAGGAAGTTAAGGCAGGAATGAATCGCCATTACTGATAAATCATAAACTCCACGCCAACAGCAAAAGCATTTCCCCGACAGAAAAAGAGTCAATACACAATAGCCCAACTGTGGAGGAGGTTATGGTAGCTACACAAGACAGAGTTCAGGAATAGTAAGAGTAGATCAATGAGAATGCCAGTACCATGCAAGCTCTTAAGAACACCAGCATAAACGCTCTAACCTGAAAGTCCAAGTTGTACGTAAAAACTGTTATGAGCACAAGCTTTTTGTCACCAGAAAGCGGTACTGGCAATACCACCTACCAAGTACTGCTCTGCTTCAAATAAGGCAGCTGGACCCAAGCGTCTGTATGCAGTCTTCATTTTGACACCTCACGGACTTCATTGTCCATCTCCATAGCCTTCATCACGGCTATCCCTCCAAGTATTTTCCTCCTTTCCCGGCCCAGAGTTAATCAGCCTGGCTCTCAGAAGGCACCCTTTGGCAGCTATCGGTTTGCTCTTACCGAAAATCCTCTGCACTGTTGCTTCAGAAACCACAGTATTTACCCTGTCATTACCTCACCTCTTTCCAGATGTCTTAGCTCATCTATGTTTACATTTTACTTAATTGCAGGGACTGAATTCAAACAAAATCATCCACTGCTTTCTTCCCTGCTGTTTACTTACAGAAATAGAAGCATCACTGCAGTACAAGCATGAAGGTTAGGTCTGTGTTTAACAAATAACTCTGCCAAAACTTGAGGGGTTTGTTCTGTCCTTAATCACACACAAAGGAAAGGGAATTTGGCCAGTGTAGGAGTAAAAACTGAGAATTAAATTCTGCTTCATTCACTCAGTGCAGCGCTTGATTCTGCCAACAGTTCCATATATTTTGAGCTATTACTCAAGGGCACAAGAGTACAGGTCTCTGGATGCAGAAAAAGTGGCAGATCTGGTTCTCAACGTATGAAGTTCCATTGAGACCCATGAGATCTTTGAGAGATACTGATATTATCTTGTCATTCATTTCATGTTTTAGCATCCCCAAATTGCCTCGTATTACAAAGTTTTTGAGGTACTTCTTTAAGGCACCAATCCTTAGAAGTATTTTTGCAAACATAAATACTCCTTAGCTTTTGCATACTTGTTACCTAAATCAATATCCAATTACTTAATCCTACAATCAAAGTCTTAGGCCTCCTTACTGTCTTTTATCTGTAAATCTCCTGATCCTCTCCTTTCTCTAACTGCTGTGAAGGTCTCAGAGGAGACACCATCCAGCTCCTTTCAATGCAGTCAATTTCTACTCAAACTGTGTCAGAAGTTACACTGTTTCTCTTTACATACTTAGTCATCAGACCTCTCCAGGATACACCATCCCTTCTCTGCTTTATTTCATTTCTTGCTTTTGGCAGCTCTTGTATTCTAAAGTCCCTTGATGTTTTCCAGGCTTGTCTGTGATGTTATATGAATACTGTATATCCCTTGGAAACAAGTAACCCCTTAATTCTGTAGTTTTGTCCTATACGCTTCAAGAATTTGTCTGGAATATATTTACCTTGCACTTTGAAATTCCTCAGGTTTGTAAGATACAAATATGAACGCAGAGTACAAGAACCCAAACACAAGGAAAAAAAAATCCTATATGAGAAAGGATCAGGACTCTGGACTGGGATTTAGAAGATCTGGGATTATTTCTTGATTCACAAATTCTGCATGTGATCATCAAGTTACAGCTATACCATTATAAAGAGAAGTCTCTAAAGGGATAATGAAGTTCTGCCTCCACCCATCCCCTCTTGAAATCATCGCCTTGGAGATGAATTGGAAAGACTCTGTATGCCCTAGGGTGTTAATGTACTGGCTGGATGTTTGAACAGGCAGATGTTTGAACACATTAGTCCTTGTGTGCTTCAGAAAGCATAGCCTAGATCCAGATATAGTTTGCATTTGCAAGTTGGCAATCTGTATCTGCAGCCTGTTAGAACTTTCTCAACCCAGTGGTATAGATACAATATTGTTGTCTTTTCATCTCTATTTCTTACTTCAACACCACTTTTTCTTCCGTTCTTAATCTTAACTATTGAGACTATATAAGACTCTGGGCACAAAATACTTATAAGACAACAGTTAAGCTGTACATGCAAGTAACGCTAATTAGGATGAGGTAAAATGTTCAGACAAATGCCTTATATTCTGCACAAATTCAGTGACTAGTTTCAGGATGAAAAAAATACAGATCTCTTTCACCTTTTAGTATTTTCAGGACAATTTTAAAGCCTTTTATGCTAAGCAGACTTTTTGTTCAAAAGATTCCTCATGTTTGTTTAAAAAGAGGTGTCAGGAAAAAAATGGTTTCTTAAATTTCTCCAGTGCTGGGATGATGCAATCTCAAAACATTTTCAATTCACCTGGCATATAAAATAAATCTATACAATTATGCCCCTATGTCATAGTTTCAGCTATTTTCTTCCTAATAGCTGGTACAGTGCTGTGGTTTGGATTTAGGATGAGAATAATATTGGTATCACTGATGTTTTCAGCTGTTGCCCAGCAGTGCTTACACAAAGTCATGGACTTTCCAGCTTCTCAGGCCCTGCCAGTGAGAGAGCTGGAGGGGCCCAAGGAGCCAGGAGGGGACACAGCTGGGACAGCTGACCCAAACTGGCCAGAGGGCAAAGGGACACTCCATACCATAGAATGTCATGCTCAGTATAGAAACTATGGGGAGTTGGCCAGGAGCTGCCAGTCGTTGCTCAGGGACTGACTGGGCATTGGTCAGCGGGGGGTGAGCAACTGCCTTGGGCATCACTTGGTTTGGGTTTTTTTCCCCTTGAATTTTATCTTTTTTTGTTGTTGTGTTATCTCCCTTTTCATTACAATTATTACAAGTCATATTAGTATTATATTTTACTTATTTTCAATTATTAAACTGTTCTTATCCCAAGCCCCAAGTTTTACCTTTTTGTTTTCCGATTCTCCTCCCCATCTCAGTGCAGGAGTGAGCAAGCGAGCAGATGTGTGGTACCCAGTTGCCAGCTGGGGTTAAACCGCGACACCCTGTTACAACCTTCTTAGCTGAAATAAATCAACTGCGCTACTCTATAGCATCTCTTAGGAGCTTGCCTTACAGTTGAATGGCATACTATTCAAATTCACTAAATATCCTTAGAGCTGTGCTGATAAAAAAAGGATCACTTACAGTCTAAACAGGAACCTCGTAACAAATGTGGGCTCCTCTGGGCAGGTCCCCGGACACCAACATGGTAGGAGACAATAAATAAACCTACACTAGTGATCTCTTGGCAGTACACATTAGCGTTCAAAAAAAGTAAAATCAGGGCCTCGTTAGCCTTTTCCTAGTTTGGGTACGTGGGGAATAGGGTTGCGAAATAGATGCTAAACAAGTCACTTGAGGCATGTCCCAGGCTCTTGAGGTTGCTGGTGATTAACGCACTGGGAGTGTGCCTTAGGAGACCTCCCCTTGGTGCCCACCAGATGGTCCACCACAATGTGTCCCAGCACCAAGGACACAGAGTTAAAGCAGGCAGCAAAATCTGAGTTACTGGAATTCATTTCACTAATCGACTTAATTAAATTGATTAATTTAATTAATTGATTGATTTAATTAATTTAAATGTCATTAATCACTTTACTTCATTTCTCCAATGACAGAATTACAGTGGGAGCCAAAACAGCACAAAGCAAACAGGCAATTTGGAGATGCAAGTTACATGCGAGGCAGTTAAAGCTAAATTAACGGTGTAAACACAGCACATTACCATACTGCAAGGTCATGGCTGCCCAGTCAGACCAGGACTGCATCCACCTTACCTGTTTCCAACGTTTTGTGAGAGTTAAGTTTTCTGAGGGGATGAGAACCTGGCAACTCCTGGCTGCTATGCTAACACATATTACGACTCAATTTAACCAATAAATCCAAAACAAGAAATGCACATCCCAACAGTGAGTACAGCTTTGCCCTGGAAGGGAAGAATCGATACTTCCAAAGGATGGTTTAGCCCACAGTGGTCCCTTCTGTCCTTGCCTGGCTTCCCTGGCCCATCCCCACAGACCTGCCACACCAGGGCTCTCTCTGACCACCATTCTCCTCACTGAGCCTGAGCCTGATTTCCTAATTTACAAGCCCTTGGGCAGCAGCCCTGGAGATGCAGCCAGGAGACCTGTCTCCTAACCATGGATCACCCTGACGGTCCGGACTCTAGGCTGCCCCTGGCTGCATCCCCAGGCGTGCTGCCTGATGGCCTGTGTGGTGCCAAAGCTGAACCAGAGAAACAAGTGAGGTTACTCCAGAGCTATACCCTCTCCCAGAGGCTGATCAGGACAGTCCCAGCTTGCCCAGGATGGCACCCCACTGCCCTGGTGGGGTGGAATAAGAGTTGCACATTCACATTGTCTGTTTCAGCTTACTTCTGTGACCTTGTCTGTGCTCCTCGCTACTCCCACCACCCTATAAGTAGGGCTGCTTGTTTAGTTCTGCCATAATTTCCTTCACATGTTCTACTTCAGTCTCCATTCTAGGGAATAAACTGCTGGAGATGACTTTTAGGATACCAGTATGCCCATTTAAATCTTTTCAAAATATATATGGACCATTTCTGCCAAAGCAACTTGGTAATTGAGTTGATTTAAAATCCATGTCTCAGAACAGAGTTGCTCCATCTCTCTCCCCACAAAAGTAATTGTCTAATAAAATATAGACAAATGCAATTGCATTTTTTTAATACACGATGCTCTTTTCTCCTACTCCCTCCACATCTTTGTCTTTTAATTGCTATTACTAAATTAATCACGTCATCCTAATGCTTTGTGGATACCATCAAAACCCATTAATAAGTCACCTCAGTAGTCAGGTAGTCTGACTTTGAACACACACAAAGAGCAGATCTCTTAGGATGGTGCCATCATTCTTCAGCACAGAATCACACTTAAAGCTTTGCACACAAATGCAGGGATTTTTTTTCTAAAGCAGATAGCCACAAATGTCATGACAAATGTCTACACAGGACTGTGTTCTCCACATTATTTTTCATTCATTTGGACTGAATTCCATTCCTGTCTTGTGGGTTAAAAACAGTCTAGCAGCTACACTGCTTTGAAAAGTGGAGTCGTCAGTTCTTGTGTGGCCTGTAGCCTATACCCTCACACTAACTTTAATCATTTAAATAACCACACGGTAGTTTTCTGCACTTCAATTGAAGCGTATAAAACTGAACCTTATTACTTTTTCATCTAATTTGGTAGTTCCACAGAAAATAACAGCTGAAGCACTTTTTATCCCTTTTTTCCTTGCTCCTCCCCCCCCCCCTCTTTTTCTTAGTCAAAACTACACTACTTCATTTAATGAGACTTGATGGGGGATAGCTAGCTGGAAATACATGTTTGGGTTTCCTTTAATTCTAACTAAACCTAGAAACTGTTTAGAGTCATACTTGTCTTAAGTGGAAACACAAATTACTCCAAAGTTAAAAGGTGGTCAACCTTTCGATGTGAAAGCCAAGGAACAGCTTCAGCATCTTGGTAAGTCCCAGGCTTGGTTAGTCAACACTTCTGTACACGGCATTAGTGATCGTGATAAACACTGTCTTCTGTCTCTTTTAACAAAGGGTGATGAAATTGCCGTTGACAAAGTACACAAGTAGTGGGAGCTTTAAGTCTCACTTGTAACAACACTGAAGTAAAAAGACTGAGATGCTTAACTTTAAAGACATCAGACTCTCTGTTCAGATATAATTCTGAACAGTGCACATTGCCAGGGGCTAGAGTGAACTGTGTGAAGGAGGCAAGGAGCAGCTCCAAGCTCCATGAGGGCTTAAATTCTGCAGAACTGCAGAAAACCAAAAAATATCCAAACAACTTTGTGTGCTGTACCCACAAGGAATACATGATAATAAAAAATAACACTATACATATCTTGTGCTTGATAATAAGTGATCCTTGAGTCATTTGATATGCTTTAGCAGCTTCAGTTGACTCAAACTAAGCCCACTATTAATGAAACCCTAATACAGAAACATAAATTTCAGGCAAAATGAAACGCAGAGGCTACAAAACCAGCATAGGAGTACAGGAGATTTTGCAACTGTGAGGAAGCCAAGGAAAGGATCTTGTTTCTGGATTCAACACTAACGAAAGATCAGCTCACAACAGCGATCACACACCAACACAATCACTAATGAGGCACAATCAATTGTTGACAAAGAGACTGGAATTTATCCAGCTCAGAGCCACCCAGCCCCAACGATAAAGTGGTTTAGGGTGCAATAGTATTCTGGCAATGTAGATATGAAAACAACTTTGAAACAGAGACCAAGTGAGAAGCCAAGGAAGCACAGCACAATGAGCTCACAAATTACTTGCAAAGACCAAGGTTTTCTTTTCCAGCAGAGAACAGAACATCCCTTTTAAGGACTGAATGACTGTTAAATTGTCTGTCTCACTGGACAGTAGAAATCCAAAGCAATTAAGGAAAAGTCTCAGGATGTTGCCATGTAACATAAGTCGCCTTATCAAATCCAGAGTTTGGTAAAGAATTAGTATTTTTTCCATGTGCTTAAAAATCAAGGTCTTGTCAAAAATCTCCACTGAAATTTTCTAAGGCTTTAAAGGAACGATATGTGGGAAGCAAGTACAAGTGCACAATAAAAAAAATTATCTTGATTATTATTTCTTGAAACATTTCATCCGATCATACATCCAATCATTATATCCATCTAAATGGAAAAAATAATCTATAAGTTAACAGCATACCAGTAGCATCTTTAAGGAACTAGTTGAAGAATCTACAAACACAGCTGAAAAATTGTGTGGCATGTTTCATCAGGATTGCTCATGAATATTTATGTCGCATATTTAGACTAATGTAAAAGGCCACTGTCAAGCAGAAATCATGAGTCAGATCCCAAGAGCCCATTCAGAGTTCCAGGCTGCTTTTTCATCTTTGATACTGTTTACTTTGCACCTTTCAGTCATCTTGAAATACAACACTAGGCTCATCTTGCTTTGCTTACAGTACAGATGGCCAGAAACAGCACCTAAAATTCAAATTACATTTGGTAGACGTGGGATGGATTAGAGGTGATTAGAGCCTCCTTTTGCTGCAGTAATTATAATTCTGACATGCTAGAAAAGTCTATCACTTTTAAAGTAATTTTTGTTTCTAATGGAAAATAATCCCCATTTGAAACCCATTGATACCCATTTATGTATCAATTGAGAAATGACTGATTTCTCAAACACTTCCACCTTGACTTAACCAAAATCCACCAAAAACCCAAAAGTCGATTTCTGTATATGTGCTATGGTACTGATCTTCAGTACTTAAGTATAGAAGGCATTACAAAATGGAGCTCAGGACCTGTGTCATTGCCCCAGGGACGCTTGGCAGGAAAGGTACTTGTGCAGCAATGCACAGCTGCAGGGATTCGGGCTGGGGAGATTGCAAGTCTGGAGATAACCCCACTGACATCATTAAACAAACTCTTTCCCCCTACCTGGGCAAAGATAATTCTGGAACAGAGAAGATGAAAAGTTGAGAGGCAGATCAACAGCACAGAAACAGTCCTTACTGCTCTAGTGGGAGCAACGTAAAGGCAGTCCTGTATAGCTACAGGGAATCACTGGCAGAACTTCTATTACTACCTCATTCAAAACCCTGCTTATGACAAAAGATTGCCAGATGGTCCTCTTTATCCGAAGAATAATGCAGTGGGAAGCAGCAGGAATAACCAATCAGATGACTCTATGGAAAATGCTTTGATCAGGACAGCAAACACGCACCAGCCGGTGTCTATGGAGACATTCCCTGTCATTGTTTCCTAAGTTGAGAGCTACTGGCTGCCTTTCCATCCTCTGCTTTAACACAGAATTGTAGAATCACAGAATGCTTTAGGTTGGAAAAGACCCTTAAGATCAAGTCCAACTCCTAACAGTCCACCACTAAGCTACGTCCCCAAGTGCCACATCTCCACTGTCTGTTAAACACCTCCAGGGATGGTGACTCCACCGCATCCCCGGGCAGCCTGTCCCAGTGCCTGACCACCCTTCCCATGAAGAAATTTCCCCCCTACCCAATCTAAACCCGCCCTGGCGCACCTTGACGCCATTTCCCCTCGCCCTGTCGCTTGTTCCCTGGGAGCAGAGACCGACCCCCCCTGCCCACAGCCCCTGTCAGGCAGCTGCAGGGAGCGACCGGGCCCCCCCAGCCCCCTCCTCTCCAGGCTGAGCCCCCCCAGCCCCCGCCCGGCTCTGGGACACGCTCCAGCCCCTCAGTGTCCCTCTGGCCGTGAGGGGCCCAGAGCTGAGCCCAGGGCTCGAGGGGCGGCCTCACCCGTGCCGAGCGCAGGGGGACGGGCACTGCCCCGGCCCCGCTGGCCACGCCGTGTGGGACACCAGCCAGGGCGCTGCTGGCCTCCTGGGCCACCCGGGCACGCGGGGGGCTCATGCCCATGGCTGTGGCCCGGCGCCCCCAGCCCCTTCCCGCCGGGCCCTTCCCAGCCCCCTGCCCCCAGCCCGCAGCCGCCTGGGGCTGGTGTGACCCCGGCGTGGGGCCCGGCACCCAGCCCTGTCCCACCCCACACGGTGGCCTCGGCCCCCCGGCCCGGCCTGCCCAGAGCCCCCTGCCCCCCAGCAGCTCAACGCTCCCACCCAGCCTGGTGGCACCTGCAAAGGGGCTGAGGGAGCACTCGGTCCCCTCGCCCAGATCATCGATACAGACACTGAACGGGGTGGCTCCAGCACGGAGCCCTGGGGACACCCCGTGTGCCCGGCGCCAGCGGGATGTGACCCCGTTCCCCACCGCCCCGGGGTTGGCACCAGCTTCTCACCCAGCGCAGAGCACAGCAGCCCAGCTGTGAGCATCATTCTAGCATTATCTTTAAGAAAAGGTTAGCTCCTCTCTTCCCTTCTCCTTTTTGTTACAATGATAGAGGTTAAGTACAGATAAGAGAGACAATTAAAATGGGTCTGTCACGCATTTGTTACTCCGATGTGTCATGCTGTATCCCTTCTCTGCAGTATCCTGACACTCTACCACAGTAATTGAAATTCACTGTAGACAGCTCATAACTAATATGGTGATTTTCATTACACTTTCCACTGAATATAGCATAGATGAAAGCATATTAAAACTGGCAGCTGCTTAGGCCTGGGTAAAACCACTGCTTGCTTAATTGAGCACCATCATGGCCACATAGCAACAACGGTCACTAGTGTTATAAAAAATAATATGGAATCAAGGTTCAAATCCAATCAAAGAAACTGCCATGTCTTCTAGGCACCTCCTAGACAAAGTACCTCTGAGCAATCTCTCTAACTCACAGCATGAGTTTTACCTCTGTCTGACAAAATACACTTTTTGCCATTCAGTTTCCCCACTGCATCAGCCAGAAAACAAGTTCAAATGAAACATAAACCTCCTTCCATTATTCCACGCAATTTGGAAAGCCATGGAGTACTCTTCAGGTGGAGACCAAAACCTACAAGGTAAAGGAGCTGTTCCACGACGATCCAAGCTTTGTGGTACAAAAGTCTAGCCAGGCATTCTGAAAAGAAATGCTAGTGAATAAAAAGGTGATAGAGCGATGAAGAAGCAGGAACATTGGACACTGCATCCCATCTAAGCATTTTTCATAAGTGTTCTTATGGGTTGTTCACACCATATTTGTGCTTCCCTGACAAAGTACAAAGAGAAGCAGAAAGAATAGTGTTTAGGATAGTAGTTGTTCCAAAGTGAGAGACTATGTGAAAATGCAGTGTCCCAGCAAATTGGCAGCTCCTGGCTCGTCAGAATCACAGTGAAAGTGTCTCTAGTATCACTTCCATTGGCCAAAAACGATCACTCATTTGGCTTTCCTGAAAACCTATAATACATATTATGGTGTATATTATACTTACCCATCAGCGCTGTGGCTGAGGGGGCAGAGACCCCCCAGCAGGGCTGCGGGTGGTACAGGACTGGGGGGAGCGGCCAGTAGCCCAGAGGCTGCGCTGCCGTTCTGCGGGACCCTGGGGCTGGGGGGCTGGGCAGGGGGACCCCGTGGAGCTCAGCCAGGGCCAGTGCTGGGCCCTGCCCTGGGGGGGGACAGCTCTGTGGGGGAGGGGCTGCCAGTTGCCCACGGGCCAGCTGCGTGCCCCGGTGGCCAAGGGTCCAGTGGGACCCCGGGGGGCACGAGGAGGCGCGTGGCCAGCAGGTGGAGGGGGGGGTCCTCCCCCTCTGCTCTGCCCTGGGGAGGTGCATCTGGAGCGCTGGGCCCAGTGCTGGGCTCCCCAGTTCCAGAGGGACAGGGAGCTGCTGGGGAGGGGCCGGGGGGGCTGCGAAGGTGGTGAGGGGCTGGAGCATCTCCCCGGGGAGGAAGGGCTGAGCGGGCGGGGGCTGTTCAGCCTGGAGAGGAGCAGCTGAGAGGGGATGTCACCCACGGCTGCAGGTATCCCCGGGCGGGTGCCCAGGGGACGGGGCCAGGCTCTTCCCAGCGGTGCCCAGCGACGGGACGAGGGGCACCGGGCACAAACCGCAACACAGGAGGATCCGTCTGAGTATGAGAGAAAACTTCTTTACTGTGAGGGTGACAGAGCACTGGGCCGGGCTGCCCAGAGCGGCTGTGGAGGCTCCTTCTCCAGAGGCATTCCCACCCACCTGGATGTGACTCTGTGCAGCCTGCCCTGGGGAGCAGGGGCTGGACTGGATGATTTCCAGAGGTCCCTCCCCACCCTGACCAGTCTGGGATTCTGCGGCTGAGCCCCAACAGAATATGGAAGAATCAAAAGGTAAAAACTGCAGTAATGTGTTTAAGATTCAGTGTTGCTATGAACCGTCCTAACTTAGGTTGCTTTTCTGAGCAAACTTTGGAAATACAATATCCAAAATACAAATGCTGAAGTTCTACTTCATTTCTCACATTTCTTTTTTCCTAATAATGACATTGAAGGAAAGCAGCACCCTATGAATCAGCTGCAGTGCCAAAAAAATATGGAACAACTGTTGGCATTTTCACATTTCATTGATGTATAATTACATGAAATGAAATGACAAATGCTTTCATGCAAAGCTCCACAAGGGAGAAAGAGTATTTAGATATATCCAAGACCGTCTTCTAAGTTACGGAATGGCCTCATTGGTTCAAGGAACAGACTTTTTTATGATCTGACTTTAATTCATGAACAGAAATGCAAAGAGATTATTTTTGTTTGGGGGTTTTGCCTAATGTTTTTTACTGCATATTACCTTGATGCAATTTCTTCGCCAAAACCCAGTTATGAAGAAAGGTGGCTGCTAAACAAGCTGCGTAGACCAGCTAGAACTTACAGGGAGGTACATATCTATGCCAGGTTTATTATCTAAACTATTTTGCACAGTTCTGTAAAAATACACTGGACAACAGTGAGTTCCATTTTCTGGGCCACCGTAAAGACGATGCCAAAAATACCATTTAAAACCTTTTTATCTGTGGATTATTTAGTTCTATGGATTACCAACCCTAGAAAGCAACAGCTTTTGTAAACTGTAGAACAAGCATCACCAGCCAAGCACAATGTAGGGGAATCTCTTCCTTGCCTGTGAGTGTGCACAAGTTTCTACTTGGAGATACCACGGCATGCCAATAAACAGAATATTCTCTTCGAGTTAATCTAAACTAAAACATCGGTGTGTTATCAACATAATTCACATAGTAAATAAAAAAAAAACCCTAGCGCTGTGTTAGCTAGTAGGAAGAAAATTAACTCTATCCCTGCCAAAACCAGGACAATTTCTTTCAGAAGACTCAAATGGAAATGATCCATTTGATCCCTCCCAGCACTTATATTGATCTAAACAGATAACCCAAAGGGGAAAAGCTGCATAAATCTCAGACACAAACCTGTCTATTCTTCAGTCAAAAGCACTTTGACATACTAGTGGGGAATGTTTTTCTGTATTTCACAATGAAACATGCTGTGCTTTTGGCAAGTGATGGCTTATACCCATCTGGCAAAACATGAATCACAGTCAGAAACATAGCCTAACTCTTGTTATGAATTTGGGACAAGTCAAAATTACAAAATTTAGTGAAGGCTTAAGATTTCCCAGCGCTGGCCCCGGCTGGGAGCCGCTGGCCTGGGCTCCTGGGGCACCAGGCAGCTCTGGGCAGCACCTTGCACGGGCCCCCCTGCCCCCCATCAGCACCGGGTCCCGGACCCAGCGTGGGGTGGCTCAGACACGGCCCGCAAACACTGCAGCGTGCCCAGGTCCGGAGCAGTTGTTAGCGATGAGTGGGCCGGGCAGCAGAGAGCAGAAGGCATTGCCTCTGCATCGGTGTGGAAGCCCCCATCTGTTTCTTTAAAGCCAAAACTGTCCATACAAAAATGTTTCCATGTTATCGATGGGGTTTATGGCTTGTGATTAGATGCAAATGTAAAAATCAATTAGTTTAAATGGAAAGAAACCGTGCAGGTTCCCAGTGGCTTTTTGATCAGGGTTTAGCCAGAAGCTGGCTGCTACGACACATATCTGACACAAGCAGCAGCTGACTGGTATCTTCGTCAACTATTTCAAGCATGTAATGGACTTGTGATATGTTTTTAAAGACTTTATATCCCATAAAAAGAGAGATTTTTTTTTCCCTCTGTACCATCTCCCTGGTTATTTCCATAAATGATAATACAGCAAAACCTGCTTTTATTTGCCACTAGAAGTGGCAGGCTGATTTATACTAGAGAAAGATTTGGCTTTATCCGCTAAATTTATCCCCCAAGTAACATCACAGACTCTGTAAACATTGTATGAAGGAAAAAACTGGCCCATCACTATACTATATAATTTGCTTGATGTCTTAAACACAAATTTAATTTCAGTCCATTTTGAAAACTGATACTGATGCAAAAACTAATAAACAATTATTGGCCTGTATATCCACTTTGGCACATATTTTTAAATTTTAAAAAATATTCCTCATTGAAGAAGTACAAGCAAATATAATGTTAAAAATTAAATGCCTTTTGAGTTATGTGTCACTCCGCAATAACACAGAGTCAAACGGCATTTATTACACAGTAACTACACATGCATAAATGTTTTCATAGTGTTTTGGAGAGGATGTCTTGCTTCTGCTTAGAGCAGACACTAATAGTTTGGACAACAGCAGCGGATGCAACAAAACCAGGGAACTGGAATATGCTGGTCAAGTTCTGAACTTCCTTGACTGGAAGACTCATGCTGAAACTGTATCTTAGCCTTATCCCTGTAAAAATGGAACTACTGATGAATACAGTTTCACAGCCAGCCATCTTTTAAAGAAATAAGCCTCAAGCCTAAAATGAAAGAAAGACAGAGGTAGTTTACCTCTGCTGATTTAATAGGATATTTCCTCCACCTTAAAGTCAGCCCCAACTAACAACAGGATTAAGTCAATTTTAAAAGGATCGGGACTGAGTCTTTGAAGCCTAAAATCAATGATTTGGAAGCCCAAGAGAGTTTCTGAGTATCACAACAGGAAGAGAGAGTCTGGGGCGGCCAGGATTCAGGGGCTAGACGCTACCCAGCAAGAAATAAACATGGATCATTATTTATATAGGTTGACTAAATTCCAAAAGCTAAAATTCAGCAGAAAAACAGGCTTGAATAGAAAAAAAAGAGTTTGACTCCACAGGACTTTGCCATTAGGACTTTTACACACAGATGGACTGCAATCTCTATGTCCAGAGCTGTTAAACTTATTCTTTATTTATTCAACTGTGTCTTTGAGGTAGAAAGAGTTAAATGAGAAGGTTTCTACTCTCTTGTTAAGGACTGGCACTCTTTTTTTCCCCACAAGGTTATAGCTTAATCATACCGTCCATACAGAAGTCTATAAAGAGATGAACTTGTAGGTGGATCTTCAATAATTAATGCTTCAATTTTAGCTTTTTTCAAAGAAATGGCTTATGCTTCATTTGAATATATTATTGCCATTGCTCTTGCCCATGTGTTATGTGCACTGTGACTTGGGTTCAATTCTAAATTCATGCATTTCCTAGGATTTTCTTACAATCTTATTCTCCATGCTCAGGGGCTGTATTTCTGAGTTTTAAAAGTCTATTAAAATGAAAATAATTGGTTACTTTTAATATTAGAGTGTGCCTGTAGGTATAATCTAGTACAAGGTCCAAACGCCTAGGAATCATACAAAAAAGAAAAATTATAGACTGCTGAAATCCTCCAAGCCCCTGCAAGTGTTATAAAGCTTTACAACAGCATCTTAGTATATGCAACAACTAGCTGAACTTTCTTAATGTTCTGCCTGGAGATGTAAAAGACAACCAACAAAAAGCTGAAATCCTATTTATTGGGTACCTTTTCCATCTGCAGGTGAGGCACAGCAAAGCTACTCAGGGAAGAAAGGAGGGGCTCACTGAGTAGTCATAGCAAAAACTACATCCTTTTAAAGGATTTGTCTTCAGCAAAAGAAGCCTGAGAGAGAGGTAAGAGCAAACAAAGCAGTTTCAATGGAATAGCTCCATTGAATGCTTGAATGGCCCTTACTAATGAATAAAGCTCTCTGAGATGGAGCAGTGAGTCAGTAAAGCAAGTGCTAGGCTGAGGGGCAGACACTGGAATGCAATTGTCAGCTAGGTTGCCTTTCTCTGCCTGTTCAAGATAATCACTGCAGTGCCTGTAATACATCTCTGTGGGAGTTATTGCCACAACTCAAAAGTTTTGAACCCATTAGCAACAGTTGAAATTGTTCAGGTTGGAGACAGGACGGAGAACACTGAAGAAATACAAATAGCAGAAGAGAGGCAATTCCGTTCTGTTAGTCTTTGCGACAAACAAATGGGCTCACCTGGATTAACAAAGCTAATAATATTACACAGCGCTTCATCCTTCTCCAGCAGTTTCTATCTGAGCCTCTCAGCATTTGCTTGAAGGAGGGAAGCATTTATTTCCCTTTTGTGTTTGGGCAGCTAAAGAACAAGAAATGAAGGTGATTTGTCCAAAGCTGCACAAGTTTCAAAATGAGCTGAATGCATAACCCCCAAACCTGGGTTCTCTAAGCTCACCCATGCTTGCAGAAAGGTAGTACTAGGTACAGAAATTTTTTCATACCATATGGACCAGTCAGTTAAGAAAAAAAAAAAAATGTGCTGTTTTAAGAAAAAAAAAAAAAAAACATAAAAATTCTTGACAAAGGAAGTGTCAAAGAATTTGTACATGCTCAATAAAACTAAAAGAAACCTTTCATGTCGTATTACCATTCATATGTAATGGATTTATTTGGGCACTTTTGTTGTTGTTTTGTGAGGTTTTTAATTGTTTAAACCAAAGAAATGAAAGCTTTATTCCCATTGAAACAAAATGACAAGTACATTTTAATTACAATCATACCTAGTGCATAAAAGTCATCACTCATATTTCCTGCCATTAAAAAAAACCAAAAAACAAAACCAAAACCAAATCAAACCAAACTCAATAGTTCTTAGAAATTGATGCTTTTGTATTAAAAACTTGATTCAGTTACAAACTTATTTTCCAAGAAGAAAATCTGCAGCATTAAAGCTACCGGTGACTTGTGCCATTTCCTCTTTTGATTGGATCCCTGTTATAAGTAACTTGGTAACTTACTAAAAGCACTGTGATAATCCAGTTCAGCAAACAGTCTCATCCTAGCTTTGAATATGAGAGCTACAGAGTGAGACTGAGACTGGGAGTCCTTGCCATACACCTAGTAATTTCTAAAATTAATTCATTTTTAAAAAAACTCTCCAAAGCAAGGCTGCCACTGACAGAAAGCATCCCTCATTCTATCATGATATCAACTGTCAAACCTGTTCACAAAGCCAGAGGAGCAAAAATGCTGAACTCAAAGCCACAGGACTTGTCTGACTTTCAAATACAGAATGTTTGTCCTCAGGGTTTGCTCAAGTTCTTAAAACCTCTGCCCCAATATGCAGTTTTCTTTTGAAATCAGCTTAAAGCTAGCTGTTCAGATTTTCAAATTTTGCTTTCTTAGTTTAAATTAACTTGAATCTGTGCAGTTTACAATGAATGGTAGAAGTCTCTGATAATTCCTAGTAACAACATCAAGCAGGATTTAAATTCTGACAGCAGGTCAATCCACTGAGAATCAATTCATACTTTTTTTGTTTTGTTTATAATAAGAATGGTTTGATTGCTGCTTCTTATGGAGAAGAAACAATTCCACACCACTAATATACATTAGAAGTGTAGGATGAGAACTTAGATTCTATCCCAGATCTTCCCTTAAATTTGGGATAGATAATTTTACCCTGTATTTCCATTTTTCAACTCCAAAATGCAGCTAATAAGCGTGACTATGTACCTTGCTTGCATGGATTTATCAGCATATGGGATGCTTTGGGGAACGTTACTCTAACAATCTATTATTAAAGTACACTTCACCCTACTAAAACCTATTGAGCATTTATTTTATTACTGCAAAAGAGCTTGTACACAATGGTATAAATTCTCTGACATGTGCACATCCCTACTGTGCCTGATCAGATCACTATACTTATGTGCTTTGTTGATACCTATCATTGCATCAACAATACGGTTAATCTGGATATTTTCTTAAACCACCATTTTCTCATCAGCTGCTACTCCTCTCTTATCTGGCACCCTACTAGGTACATAAATGATAATTACTGGTCTCCTGACTTGGCACCTCAATACCTTTCAGAGGTGATAGAACATGCACTGTCCCACGTTTCCTTTCAAAGCACAAGGTGGCTATTTCATCACAGCTGAAATCTCTGAATGTTCTTAAAAGTAAATAATATTTTTCGCCCTTGGAAGTGGGCAAAGTATGGCAATGATCAGTGATTCACAATGTGGGATTTTTAAAGACTTCATTTTCATCTTACTTGAAGTATTTTGTCTTTGAAATAAGGAAGCTAACATGAGATCAATTGCCTTTCTGCCTAGCAGCAGTGTGTCTTGCATTAATGATCAATTACACCTACATCCGAGAACAGACTTGTGCTAAGAAAAGAAATAGGATTTAAACTTGAAATTATGCAGAATAGAATTGTAGCACTTTTGCACCTCTTTTCACTTACACGAGAATATCTCGCAACTGGTATGGTAATTCTATATTTAACACAAAGTAAGATTTGTAAGGTTTATGGTTGGACTCAATGATCTTAAGGGTCTTCTCGAAACAAAATTATTCTATGGTTCGATTATTTTTCCCAAGAAAGAATGTCATGTGGTATAGTTCAAACCCCTGACCAGTTAATTCTTACCAAGCATCAACCAGAGAACCCAAAAAACTGAGCTTTGGAGCTTCTGGGTTCAGTTTTCCCTCAGACTCATGTCAACTTCCTCATGTCACTTAGTCTGCCTCTTTTCTCCTCTGCAGAACGAGGACACTACTTCATCTTTGTCAACACAGTGCTGCAAAGCCTAGTATACTATCGATAGTATCGGTAAATCACTCTTTGTATCTTCAAGTGCAAGGCATTCAAAATACTTCGGCCGGTAGTTTGCTATTACACAGAAGAAACGTATGCTGCGTTTCTTGTTATCTTTTAAGATGAACAGACTTTAGTGATCCCCCACCCCACCCCCGAATCACTAAGTGTAATCCAGGCTTAAACATTTTTGGAACAGTGTGCCTTTATTGCTCTAAACAAAGTTGGAACCTTTATTTCCTTTTTAATGGAACGTGACTTGTCCCTTGTTCCATGGTATTTTGAAAAAAAAGCTGAAGATAGGTTTTCCTGAGAAGGTAAGGACACAGAGAGTATATGAGAATAGCACTAGAGAAAAAAAGGTTTTCAGTGCAATTTTAAATGAAAATAAACATATCAACCACTTTTACCACTAGAATAGTAACAGTAATTCGATTATTTCACACAGATCCCTGTAGGAAGATAGTACTTTCTACTACAGGGCTCTTTCAGTCTAATTCAGAAAAACAAATCAAGAAGCAATTACTGTAAATTAAAATAAAATTGAAATTAATAAGCAAAATTTTTAAACAGTGTGGATGAAAAAAAACCAAAATCCACCTTCAAAATAACTACTCAAAAAGTAGCAGATTGCCAGTTTCACTATGAACATTTTTTTGAGTCAATAAACTTCGGTCCAGCACAAAGCGCTAGATACAATACAAGAAAAACCACATGAGTCTTAATTGACCTATGATATGCACAAGGCTAGACTGAAAGATCTCTCCTGGCCAAAGAGAACTATGAATACTCCTCATCTCCAGCATTATACATGGATTCAGTGGCAACATCCTTCCTAAAAATTCACCAAAGAAGACATGACTCCTTTGTCTTTCAGTGAAATTCTTAAGTCAACAAAGATTTAGCACAGATTTTGACAATGACAGGCCACTTAAATGACTGGAGTGTGACTCCACAGCTTCTGGAGCATCTGTGAAAAAGGCCATCTCCTATTTCCATGCTGTCAACTTCATAATGCAATCCTTATCCAGGCAAAACTCCAGCTGTCCTCATGGAATAAGGCCTGAGCCAGGGAAAATGATGCGCGGCCCTTCTGTGAACAAATGGACATCTACATTTCTTTCCTGAAATAGCAGGCTGCAGCGTGCAAACTAGATTCATTATCAACCTAGTTGACAGTGCTGCCTATCATCGTAATGAAAATTGCCTGGCAGCCTTGGAGGTTCTGATGTCATGCCACTTATCCAGTCTGAGTTCGACTAGGGACAATGTGGGCCCGCTGCTGCATGAGGTGGGTGCCCCAGTGAGGAAGGACACAGAGAAGGCAGAGTTACTGAATGCCGCCTTTGCTTCAGTCGGCACTGCCAAGGTCAGGCCTCAGGTCTTCCCAGAGCCTGGAGGCAAGAGAGAAGTCTGGACAGAGGGAGAGTCTCCCTTGGTTGAGGAGGGTCATATTAGAAATCACTTAAGCAAGCCTGACACCCACAGATCCATGGGCCTTGGTGGGATGTGCCCCCAGGTGCTGAGGGAGCTGGCAGATGTGATTGCCAAGCCACTCTCCATCATCTTTGAAAGGTCACAGAGGACAGGAGAGTTGCCTGAGGACTAGAGAAAAACCAGTGGCACTCCAGTCTTCAAAAAGGGAAAGGAGGAGGACCCAGGAAACTACAGGCTGGTCAGCCTCACCTCCATCACTGGAAAGGTGATGGAACAGCTGATCCTGGAGGTCATTTTGAATCATGTGGAGGAAAAGAAAGCTACCAGAATGAGTGAACAGGGATTCAGCAAGAGGAAATCATGCCTGACCAACCTGATAGCCTTCTATGATGGAATGACCGGGTAGATGAGGGGAGAGCAGTGGATGTTGTCTACCTTGACCTCAGCAAGGTTTTTGACACTGTCTCCCGTCACATCCTCATGGGAAGGACGGGTTAGCTGAGTGGACAGTGAGGTGGGTTGAGAACTGGCTGGGTGGAGGAGCTCAGAGGGCTGTGAGCAACGCGGCAGAGTCTGCTTGGAGGCCGGTAGCCAGCGGTGATCCCTGGGTCAGTGCTGGGTCTGGTCCAGTTCACCTTACCCATCAGCGCCGTGGCTGAGGGGGCAGAGACCCCCCAGCAGGGCTGCGGGTGGTACAGGACGGGGGGAGCGGCCGGTAGCCCAGAGGCTGCGCTGCCATTCGGCGGGACCCCGGGGCTGGGGGCTCTGGGCAGGGGGACCCCATGGAGCTCAGGCAGGTCTGGTGCCGGTGCTGGGCGCTGCCCTGGGGGGGGCAGCTCTGTGGGGGAAGGGCTGCCAGTGCTGGGGGGCAGCCACTTGCCCACGGGCCAGCCGCATGCCCGGGTGGCCCAGGAGGCCAGCAGCGCCCTGGCTGGTGTCCCACACGGCGTGGCCAGCGGGGCCAGGGCAGTGCCCGTCCCCCTGCGCTCGGCACGGGTGAGGCCGCCCCTCGAGCCCTGGGCTCAGCTCTGGGCCCCTCACGGCCAGAGGGACACTGAGGGGCTGGAGCGTGTCCCAGAGCCGGGCGGGGGCTGGGGGGGCTCAGCCTGGAGAGGAGGGGGCTGGGGGGGCCCGGTCGCTCCCTGCAGCTGCCTGACAGGGGCTGTGGGCAGGGGGGGTCGGTCTCTGCTCCCAGGGAACAAGCGACAGGGCGAGGGGAAATGGCGTCAAGGTGCGCCAGGGCGGGTTTAGATTGGGTAGGGGGGAAATTTCTTCATGGGAAGGGTGGTCAGGCACTGGCACAGGCTGCCCAGGGATGCGGTGGAGTCACCACCCCTGGAGGTGTTTAAGAGATGCACAGATGTGGTGCTTAAGCGCTGGGGTTTAGTAGTGGAATGGGTACTGTTAGGTCAGACTCAATAATCTTAAAGGTCTTTTCCAACCTAAATGATTCTTTAATTCTGTGATTTTCTTTCCTGTATTAACGTTCAGACAGCTCAACCTAACACCTACAGGAAACCATATTCAGGTCTTTTCATTTCCAAAGGGCAAACAGTTAATTCAAGTCTGAATTTATCCCTCCCTGTGTGTGGGATAACCATCCTTTCCTCACTTAGTAGAATTTTGAAGGAGAAATTCAGCTCCAGCATGAACAGGGACAACACCTATTGAGCTCTGCCTGGCTGTTACATTTTATCCATATAAATACGTTTTAACCTAAATCTGGCTACTTAAGCCAGTCACAGTCTCTTAATGCAGGAATCCCTGAAAAAAGGCCTCAAAGAGAAAAACCAGTGCTAAGAAGGGTATGTTTTGTCTTTTGTACCTCAGTTATTCAGTCACTGCTAATCTGTTACAACTCTAGATACTACTGAAGATGCAAAAATTAGGAAGAAATAGAGCATCAGGAGCCAATGGCATGAAACCCAAGGTAAAACCAAAACAAAACCCAAAGAATCAGAAATCCACTAAAGAGCACTTCCATAGGGACCACAGGATTGTTTCCAGTGCTGATCCACCTTGCATGAACCTGGCGTTTCATTATCCAGGGGGAATGAACATTTGAGGTTTTCCCTATGACAGAAACACATTTTGGATAGGTTATTTGGATACCCTTTTCTGGAAAACTGAGGTCCTGTCATTTTAACCAAATATTATTTGCACCCTTCTGCACCCTATATTTATTAAAAATTAATTATTTGTTATTGAATATGTATTGTTAAATACTGTAAACAATCATTTATTAACATTAAATAAAACCCCTATATTTATTTTTAATAAATTTCCTATTGACACAAGGAGCGATGGCACGAAGTATCACTAAAACAAAGAACATGTGCTGGGTTTTTCATGTGTCCGTATGCAATTTAGCCAGTGTTTTCAGAAAATCTCAGCCTTTTTGTCTCAAATTAACAAGCACACCAACAGCATTATCTCCATTAAAATTGAAAGGTCTAGTCTAATCGTGAAACTAGATTTTTGAAATAGCATTTTTCTAAAACCAAAGCGCTCATATGCATGTTTGTGTGAGCAGATGGAAAGCACATCTGTTTTAGTTCCATCAATGACCTTATTTTAAAGCAATTAAATATTCTTGCATAGTACATGTGATGCAAGCAGTGGAGCTACATGAAAGTGTACCAAACCCAGGAATTAAAACCAGTGATTAATCAACAAGATGACTATTTCCATTGCTGAAACTGAGAGCTATAAAAGAAGGAAATAATTACTACAGAAAATGAACTTTTAAACCCATTTCCATCACCAAAAGATGCATTATAATTTTAGCATAAACAAATATATCTATATAAGCTTGAATAAATCAATATAAACTTAGAGAAGTATCTCTTATGACCTAAGTGTTCCAACTTCATATGTACAAACCTAAGCCTCAGTGGCACAAGCCCAAGTACCCTAAAATTCCAGTCTTCAAGGAAAAGCCAGACAGCTACAATTCTCATTCAGTTTTTCTAAGAGTATTAATTATTCTCCACATACATGAAATGCTCAGGCTCTGGTTCTGATAGAGTGCAATCCTTGTGATTATATACACTTTATAGAACAGAAGTGCTGCGACATTGCCAATGAATCGACTATGCAAAGTTTGAGGATGGGAGGTGAAATTTTATTCTCTGTGACAATGAGTGCTTAAAAGCAGCTAATGATACTGCCCAAGAGGTAGACAGGATAGAAAGAGAGAATCATGCAAGCATGTAAAAACTTAGACCCTTAGTTTTACATTTAGTCTTGCTTTCCTGAGCCGTTTTCCCACAATTAACACTACGCAGCATCAAGGATTAGCAATTCTTATTCTTTTGTTCTTATTACAACCTTTATCTCTAAGACTAAAGAGGAATTTAGACAAGTCTTCAATATATTTAGTAGAGCACAGTTCCCCTCTTCAGATAATTAATAGTGCCACAAGAAATCCTTGTAAAAACACATGCCTGCTTCTCATGCTGAATATACTTTTCCCTCAATATACTTTTGCAAGGAGTACGCTGAGCATTAAATGAGTTTCTGATCACCCAGGGCAAGGTCAGTGAGACTGTCACTGCTGTCCCAAGCAGAATAATGGAGCTATCAATAACAGTTAGATCAGGGTTAATAAGTGGAAGATAATGAGGGGGAATGGGAGGTCACATTGAAACACATTGCAAACTCCTTGGCTTACAAAGATGTTCTGCAGCAGGCCTGGCTCTTATTTCCACCTTTTCCACAGAAAGGATCTATTTTTTACTATGCATTTAAACTGATTCTATCTTCATCAGATGTTCATTTTCCTGCCAGCTTCAGGCAAATAAGGGTCAAATCCTGCTGCATAATTGAGTTCCTACAGTTCAGAAAAAAACAAAATGAGGCCAGAATGGAGTGAAGAATATTGCAGTACATAGATAGCTTTGTCCCAGGTTCCATTGGTTAAGAATAATGAGATAAAAATACCTATAGTTCTTCAGTGCATTGCACAAAGACACATAGTTCATTCTTACCGCTCCTCAAAGGTTGAGATTCAAGGGGTCTAGTTTGTCTTGCAGAGTGTGCTAGACAAGGTCATGGCAGAGGTATCACCCTATGGTCCACCCATTTGTATAACCAAACACCTATCATGCTTCTTTCTCCCTGAACACATGGTTGAATAAAACATGAGATCGTGCTTAACCTCCATATGTTCTCCAAAAAGCTACCTCCTCTGTGAAAGAAAGAAGTAAATTCCTGAGTCTAACGTTCAAGAGCCTGGAGTGTTTTCACTTTTTCAGAGCCCAGTAGCCCAATCCAGCTCAAAATCAGCATGACTGTTCCACTACTTTGAAATTGCTGACACTCAGGGAATACACGTGGTGCTCTGCAAGGGCACAGAAAAGGACTCTGCGTAAGCCTGATGTCCCACCCTTCAGTTCTGATCCAGCCCCTGGGCCTCCAAGACCACTAGCTGCAGCCACAGCTGTAACTAAGATTTTTAGACAGGCCAAAGCATCACAATGCTCTACAGTCTGTGCTTGCATGAAAACTCTCAGTAAAACATTTCTTTTCCTTTAGCCTCTGAATGCTGAAATGGTTAATCTAACACAAACTACTGGGCTGACTTGGGTGAGCTTTAATGGGTTAATTCAATCCTCCTAGCAACTTGCCCTCAGAGTTTCTGGTGGTCTCTGCCCAAAGCCATTTTGTGGTACTGAGGTGGGGGGTACGCTCTACCCCTATGTGGTTGGTAAAACTGGCTGCTGACCTAGCAGCAGCTCCACTTCAGGAGTGTGAAATGCCATGCAATGGGATGCATTAACACAAACCTCTGTCAAAGCCTGCAACCCACTGTAGGGACCACTAGCTCCCAAGCTCCCCGTCAGACCCAGGCTGATGTGACAGCATCCTGCACGACTGGATGACAAGAGAGTCCAAAAGCATTACAGGGCTGTAAGGCAGGTCACGTTAAGGAAAAGGCTTGAGAACTTTTCTGGTGGGCCTTCTGATCTCTACTTGCAGAGACTGACCTCTCAAATTGGCACATCTTATCGTCAAGGTTTGGAGCTAACACCAAAAACATGACATCCTTGAAACCTGTCAGCACTTGATAATAGTGTGCTTTAGTATCAGCATACCATAACTGGACAGTACTGAAAAGCATACCCACACCCTGATCTCTGGTTTTATTTTGCTACCTGGTGCAGCTATCTGCACCTTTTCATTCTGAACAACATGGTTATCATAGAATCATGGAACGGTTTGGGTTGGAAGGGATGTTCCAGACCATCTAGTTCCAACCCCCCTGCCATGGGCAGGGACACCATCCACCAGCCCAGGTTGCTCCCAGCCCCGTCCAGCCTGGCCTGGGGTGCTGCCAGGGATGGGGCACCCACAGCTGCTCCGGGCAACCTCTGCCCGTGCCTCGTCACCCTCACAGGGAAGAATTTCCTCCTAATATCTAATCCAATTGAAACCTACCCTCTCCCAGTTTAAAGCCATTACCCACTGTCTTATCAGCTATGCTGAGGTCTGGAATTATTTCTGAGGGTCAGAGATACACGTTTGGAAATGGCTTCAGTAAAAAGAGATGCATGCTGTAGAGATGCTGAGTGAAACAAATTGTTATAAAGCTATTTTTCACCTAGAGAACAAAAGAGGTTTATGAAAAATGGTCAATCGTGTCTCCTCTTACTGGGTACTTTAAGACTCACGTGAATGAATATTGTACCACACTTGACTGCCACTGAGCAATTCTAATTTCTTACATGTCACCATGCACTGCAGCTTCAGCTAAACAGACTGGGACAACGGCTTCTTCCCTCAACATACCACCACCACCTTTTTATTCTACCAGTGTCACTGTGAGTATCAGGATTATCTAAGAGCTGCTCTTTGGATCCACGGCCAGCTGATTCCCATGTATTCAGGCAAAGAAACATCACTTCTCAAAAAGGAGATCTCTTTTTCAGCCTCCCCAGTGCTCTGCCCACACATAAAGAATAGCAAGATCTTCACCAAAAAAAGTTATTTAGGGAGGTCTGTATCAGTGCTGCCCTGTTTTTTATCCTCATTACTGCATTAGCAGTGAGCTCCCTCAGGCATGTATCTCCTGCATGCCAGTCATAGGGGCCCAGAAATAAAAAACAAGGTTGGCAGTTGATTGGTGTAAAGGAGACCTAAGAAACTGATGTAATGCAAAGAAAATAGCACTCCCTTCCCCTCATGCACAAATATTTGCACACAAATCCACAGTTAACACGCTGCTGCTCTTTGCATAAGCACAAAGCAGCAGTACCTTTGAAGAAGTGTTTTAATCAATGTGTATATAATTTACTTCTTTGCAGAATTACCTGTCATTGAGATAACCATGCACTTCCTGATAGGTACTCAACTCAACCTAAGTCTATTTGGTGAAGAGATTCTACTCACTTGAGTATTTTCCAGCCAGCCTTCCTGATTCTCTTGCATCCTGGTCATCATGCAACATGCTCCAGCTAAATTCTTAGTTTCTCTTGCTTTTATGTTATGTGACACTCCATGCTGGTTTCTTTGGGGGATGAGGGCACAAGGTTAGAAGCACCAGCTGCATTTTTCAGCACCTATCTTTGGTAAAATTTCCATTCCCAGGAAAGATGTAGCTGGCTTACTAACTCTCAGTAGCTCTCAACCTAAAATAACTAGTATTTCACCACTAAACAAACCAGGAAGACAATTCTACATTACAACAAGGTCAGTGTGGCAAGGCAACTGCCAACAAAAAATCATTTCTAAATCTGCATAGAGCTGGCAACTAACTGGAACATTTATGAACAGTCTCTTCAAAAAGGAAACTATAAAGCTG
Source organism: Falco punctatus (assembly GCF_963210335.1). Taxonomy (NCBI): domain Eukaryota; kingdom Metazoa; phylum Chordata; class Aves; order Falconiformes; family Falconidae; genus Falco; species Falco punctatus. The sequence continues at coordinate 5,985,624 of NC_137587.1, forward strand.
CTTCAGACCTGGCAGTCTTCTTGGAGAGGCAATACAATGGAACACAGCAGAGGAGACTTCCCATGTCTGTTCCCGGAAGATCTGCAGTCCTGATACCGATGCGGAAGGCACATTGGTCAGTCCACATTAAACAGGTAACTGGATAGATGTCATTTGTTGTCAGCATGGAATGTTTTATGCAATTATTGCTGTTTCTTTTTGGGGGGGGAGAAGGAAGGAATTAAAGTTTTAAAGTTTTCCTTAATTTCTCATAAAAGCATAATGGCATCTGTGGTTACATTGCATATCCTCCTTTCTTGAAAATATACTCTGACTACGTTGCATCACCTTTTTTTTTATATATAACACATTTTAAAAGTCGTAAGATTACTAATGGAGAGCATATAAGCAGATGCTTGCACATATAGTCAAACACGCTGCCACCAAAAGGTACTCCTACACCGAGTATCATGTTTGTTCACATACTCTCTTTCATGGGTTTTTTTAACAGCCTGCTATTTTAGCATTGCCAGAGGATTATAACATCCCCACCCTGATGCTACCCAGCTCCGGCATTCTCTTCCACTCCAAGAAAAGGTCACTCTGCCATATGCCATTCTCCTCCATTTCACTCTGAAAGTGAGCTTCCCTCAAAAGACAATTCCCAAACACACGCTCTCTTGCCTCTGTTGGAGTGGTTCTTGTGCTGCATCATCTTTGGCCTTACAGCAGGCTTATTCACATAATCAATGGACCTTTCAAACAATCATCTCCTTCCTCTTTCCCACACTAGTCTGGTTGAATTAGAATGACAGCTTGCCAGCCCCCAGGGAAATTACACTGTCGATCCTAATCCTGTAGAGCTGTAAGAGGGCACTTGTCCACCAGCTCTCTCCCTGATGCTGTCTACACAGTTGGAATCTCTTCTCAGAAGAGAGGGAAGAGCAATCAATAGTGTGTCTGAAGAAGATGCCATCACCAGCACGGTAGCACTTAACCACTGCAGCGAACCACATGCTTCTGATTAAGATGCCCAGGCAGGGGCCAATTGATTTGTCTGTCTGCACAGCATACTAACCACGCGTCTTAAACTCAGCAGCTTCCCCACCCTGCCGTCCTCCTCCTTCCTCACACTTCTCCTCCTCAGAAAGGAGGGAGCATACTGGTGAACATGGAGCTTAAATCCACAGATTGGCAGAAGAAATGCTGATAGCTGATCGCACTCGGTGAACTCAGCTACTGAAGTAATGCAGTGCATGGCTACAACTACTGGAGACACACAAGGAAGAGATAAAAACAGACTGTTAGATTACACTTTGCCCATCTCCCTGGAGATTAGTGCAAAACAGTGTATTCTTTCGGGCTGCATTCAGTCCACTTTAGAGTGACTAGAGCAATTCCTCAGCAAACTATTTCAGAGCCTAGCAGGCTCCACTGCTGGTAACAACATGGGATTTTTTTCCTCTCCATGCTATTCAATTTAATCTTTTCTGAGTTTTTATGGTGTCATTATTCTCATAAGATCCGCTCCACTGGACCATCCAAAGTCACTCCTTTCTTACACGCCTTGCTAGTGTTTGCAGTCTCAGACATTTGCCACAGGAATGATTCTTATTGCCGTTAAGTATTTTTGAAACACTGCCGCTGTATCACGAGCACTACACAAATATAATCTCTAAGGATGCTCGCTAACCCAGCAATTTCAAGAAGAAATAGATGTGGGAAGGAAGGGGAGGTTAGGAAAAGCAGTAAGACAGAAGGGCTGAAGACAGGGTACTGAAGAGCAGAGCCTGTTGCGGAATCCGATGTGGCAAAGGTGATGTTTCATTCTGGGAAGATATTTCCATGCTGGCATGGAAAAAGATCCAGAGGGCTATCATTTATTGTACTGAATCAGTTTCTGTCACAGCCTTGCATCAAGACTCTAATCCCTCTTAAAAAGTCAGTGCATACAACTTCGTTATGGCCTTGCCAAAGAACTAAGGAAAGTAAACTAGTGCCCTGAGTAGCCAGGAAGCAGCCGAAGGATCAAACAGCCATTCTGATTATTTCACCCAGGCTGGCTGCCACTGCTGCTGGCACCAGCAATTAGGAAAATCTAAGGTTATAGGAACAGTAGTTTTGGAGCAGCAGTCAATACAAGATTGATTCCCACCATCAATCACTCATAGGAACAGCAGACCTGACTCTTCACAGCTGTCTTCCCAGCACAGCTGTTTCTTTTTTTTTCCCTCCCTCTCCATCTTTTTTCTCCTAAGAGCAGTTCAGCCACAACTCTGTGCCAACCCTTCATCCTTCTGGGAGGCACAACTTCATTTTACTGGCAAGCTGAGAAGCCCCAAAGCATCCTTGCCTTCAAATATTCTTCTTTCCTTCTTAACTTCTTCAGATTTGATCACATCTTCCTGATAACAAAAAAGGAAACATGGTACTTCATTGCAAGTGCTTCTATGTCGGACAGTTCATCCCCACGCAAACAGCCACTGCACCACTCTAAAATAAATCAAAGTTCTCAAAACAGTGCTTAAACAAAACCTAGGCTACAGGCATCTGGTCTGTTGTCCCCTCTGTTCCTTGACAAGATGGCTCAGAACATGCATTTCCAAATCTTTCTGCAATAGCACATGCAGATGCAATTTCACTTGCAACTCACTAGTAGCTGTATTTTTTGGCATTGTGCCTTTGCATGGGCTTGCATATCTCAGAGAATGTGTCTGATTCCTTCCTACTATACATGTCAGATTCTTTTCCTTCGTGCAGGATAACTCTGTACACGTTTCCACTCGCATGGCAGTGACGCAGGCATCTATGGAAGTGATGGCCTCTCTGGAGGCCCCTTCTAAACCAACCTGCCAGCTGACATTTAGTAAATGTCTTTGTGCTTAGGCCTCTTACCTGCCTCACAAATCTTCCTCTTTTAGTTCAAGAGAACTGAAAGCGATGAACATGGTCTGTATGCCACCTCTCTCTCCTTTTTCCTTCAGCTTGAGTTTTTTCCTTCCTTGCCTTAGCAGTCTCTCGAAAAATACAGATGTTTGGGCTTTTCGACTGTCAATATCTGGACTGTCAGATTCTCTGTGTGGGCATCGCTTGCAGATTCCAATAAAAAGCTGGTTTGTTCCATTTCTTAGATCAGCAACGTATGTCTCGTGTAAAACCAAGTTAGTGCAGCACTTTACTTGACACTAGCTCTTTCAAGTCTAATACCTTGCTTTTCATTATTTTCCTTTCTGTCCTCTGCTCCGTCAACCACACTTCAATCCAGAGTTACATAGCCCTCAGCTCATACCCAGAGTTAATTCATATCTGAAATAGACTTTTTCACCCATTAGGAAAAACACAAAGGAAAATAATGCCACTGATTTCTGCAAGCCATAATACAAACTAAATCCAGAGGCAGGGATACATCTCTATAGCCAGTACTGCTGGAAAATTAAAAAACAGCCTATATAATTATACCCTGGGGAGCCGTCCTGTATCTCAACCACCAGGTGGCAATTTCATCTCATTATATGTTCCATTAAGTAGGCAATGGCCTAAATGGTGTGGAAAGACGAATGTGTTTTCAGTTCATGTAGTCTGTAGAGGGGCTGAGAGATTTCCATGGCAGGCAGGAAAAATGGCTTTTCACCAGCGACGAGAGCTGATGCCTCCACATAAGTGGGATAGCTTTCCTTCATTTCTTTGTGGCTATTGTAGTGTTCACCCACAATTGAAGAAAATCCCTAGCTTCTCACCTGAGAACTAGCATCAACATAAAACTTGGCAATCAGAAGGGAAGTCCTGACCTCACTGAAGTTCAAAGGAACTTATCTCCCATTCAGTCAGGGGGGTTGATCAAGAAGGGCACATGAAGATAAAACAATTCTCAAGAAACCAGACTACATCCTGTATCAGCCCCTTCTGAAATGAAACCAAACTTGTCTTTTTTGTATTACATGGGTTTCGAAATGGTTCGATAAATCTTTCCTGACCCTCAACATTTTCTTTGCAAACACCATATTCTCTGAAGTCTCTGACATCTCTCTTCAATCCCAGTGATGTTTGTCTTCACATCTTCCCCTCAGTAGATCTCCTAGATCTGGGGCTGTGTAAGAAAGAGAATATATCTCCCTTGCAAGCCACATCAAGGAGTAACTCTTTCTAAATCATTCACTCTTGATCTTTACACACAGCATAACAAAATAACTAATGACATACTTAAGCAAGCCCACATGGCAGTCAGCTGTTCTATATTGCAGTGTCTCACATCCAGTTCTGCTTTGAGCCCATTTCCAAAAACACATAGACATTACAAACCCAGAGACAAATTCAACTTCGTCCTGAACTCACTACTGTTTACTAATGAGCTAGAGTTCCTATTTTGTTTATAAAGGGTACTGACTATCAATCTACTTCTGAACTTTGAGGGTTTCACACTCAAAACTACGTGATTTTGATATCAAAAAGGGGGAGGAGTCACATTATATATAGATACACACAAAGTTCTGCTTTGTTTATAAAATATACAAATATTCTAAATCATTGAAACTGAAGTTAAAGCCTTTATGTGATCTGTGTTCAACTTCCAACTTTAAATTCTCCAACTGCCTGGAAGAGAGTAGTTAACCGACCTATTTCACATCAGTGTGGAAGTTTTGACAGAAATACGCCACACCTACAGATGAAAGGCTGTAAGTAAATTCACTTCTTTACAAATCTTTTTTTCCAACAGGAAAAAGGATATATTCGTGTGATGAGGCTATTTTCAACCCTTCAGCAATTATAGATGATTCATTCTGCATTTCCTGAAGTGTTCCTGATGAAGTTTGTCAAGCAGAAAAGTTGTCTGGAAAGCTGTGCTCTGGTACTGACTATGCATTTTCCACTGATGCTGGAATAGTCAATATTTTAGCATAATAATTCGCGAGGCTTATTGTATTTCCCTTCACTGCAGATATGACTTGAGGATTCAGTTCTTCTCCTACATAAACCAGCACTGTAGAAAGCCAGCTTGGGAGGAAATCTCTTATCCCTTTGTTATATTGCTCCCATATTTGAAGTCTGAACCCAAACACCTGGGAGCATAAAGGGAAGTATTATTCCAACTCCATTATCACAGAAATCTGTCACACCAGAACAGACAAGTTTCATTTTGCTTTGGAAAGGTGATCAACAAGCTTAACCTTTGTTGGACACCTCTAGGGCTTTAACAAGTGCTGTGCTGGTGGCAGACAGACCTTGCCAGTGCATCCTTCCCGTGGGGCTATTAGCCAGTACAGACTGAGCATGCCCTTCCCCTTCAGAAACCCAACAGATCGACAAGAATACTTGAAATTTCTTTAGGACAACTGTACCTTTTCTTAATCTCAAAAATTTAAGATTATTAAACCTGTATTGTGTTTAAGTGGCAAGGTTTTGCTAGGGGAAGAGCTGTGTGAGAAGACACCAGAAGCTGCCCCCATGTTGGACAGAGGCAGGGGAGAAGGTGGGTTTAGTTTTGTCTGTTTCTCACTATCCTACTGCATTTATAATTGGCAGTAAATTAATATTCCCCAAGTGTTTTCCAGCCAGCAGGATGTCAGCTTGGACTATCATTTGAGAAGCTCTGGTCACAGTCAGCAGGCCCACAGAGCCTCCACAGAGGTTGTTGCTCAATTACAGCCATGCCACGCTGGTGACTCAATTTTTGCCTAGCCTACGTGGAAAGCTACCTTCGCCTGACATGCAGCAACCCCCGAATGCTGAGCAGCATCATGGCTCTAGAAGGACATGCCAACCTGAAGGCCCAGACAGAGCTGGGGGAAAGCAAAAATGAAAATAACCCATATTAAGCACCTTCTTATAAATTCTTATAAGTTGTTCTGTTTCAACTGCAAATATTATCCACTTCCCTTTTATCAGAAGTTATGGAGAACCTACAGGTGCCCCTTCAATCTGCTTGGGGATGCACAGGTTTGCTTGCAGCCATTGTCAGCTATCTCATGAACCAAGACTGATGAAAGCATTTGGCAACCAGGCTAGTAATTGAGAAAACTTATTCTTGGAATAGCTGCTTAAAGCAGCTATTACTAGGTTCACGGAAAATTATGCCTTTAGCAAGAACTGCATTCTAAGGCCCTTCAGCTTCAGACAGATAATGTGAATTTTTTCACACCGGCGGCACATCAGTGGAGAAAAACTCCTTCCTTCCGTGTTCCGCAGATCTGACACGGCCAGCTGTATGGAAGAGCATACGCAGCTGGTGCACCTGGCCAGTAAACAGAGGGAAGATCAGAGTGTATTCTCTGATGGGGAAGAGTTTGCCACAGGAGATATTGTATTTGTCTTGTCTCCTGATGAAGTGTGTACACTATTCACTTATTATTGAAACGGGGAACTTTAAAGCAGAAACAAACTTCTCAAGAACTTAATCAATTTTTGTTTAACGTTGCTGTGTAAGGAGTTTTTAAAACTAGTATAGAGATAGAGAAGAAAACACTTTTTGACTACATGTGAAAATGGACTCTCACCCACCACAAACTTCATAGGCAAATTCTTACTCCTAAGTCCTGATGTCAAAATGGGTTTGATTCCTAGCGGCATCCTGCTTTTCCCCCAACTCTGTTCTCAGCTTTCTGTTTTCTAGAAAGACGATGAAATGCTTATGCAGAAATACCCTGGGAAACACAGAATATTTCAGCCTAGAATTCAAGAACTTCTCTGTTGTCTGAAGTAATTGCTGTACATTTTACCTCCCTCACAGAAAGGGTTGTCTTCTGAACACATTTTGAAAGCATATTCTGGTCATTTAGTTTGAAAACAAGTAATTGCGATGCCACTCATATATATGTGTGTATATATATATATATACACATATTACAGATGTAGAAAATCTATCTGTACTAAAATGTACTATATACACTTTGTATACTGTATATACACTATATGCTACAGAGAGTTTTTGACAGTCTAGGTCATTTCAAAACCTATTTCAACAAATCCACTCTTGCCTTTGCAATTACCATATTCCTTAATAAAACTACATTGCTGCAGTCTTGTTTTATTTTTAGACGCTTACAGAGAACCTCTGTAACGAAAGAGCATGCTAAGGAAACACAGAAAAGTTTATATAAATACTAAAATCACTATATAAGAAGAATGAAAAAATACAATTATTTTAACCAATTCCAACCTGTTAGTTTTTATATTTGAGAGCTTTAGCATGCAGTTGACATTTCAGGTGTTCTGGTATGACCCTCCCAATATATCTGCGTGTAGTACAACATGAGTTCTTCCGTCAGACCAGTGCTTTCACAGAAATGCGCCCATTCTTCATAAAAGCATCCCCAACATTAGGTGTGTTGTAATGACACAGACGAGTCTGGGAGGCACGACAAACTAAACTGCACATATTATAACCATTAACAAGAAAGCCCTCGATTATCCAAAGGGTAAATGTGTCTGCTGGTGCATCTTCTGGAACAGACATTTCTTCCTACAATATGTTTTATACAATACAAGGCTTTCTGACTTACAAGGTAGGTACTGAATCTGTTACGGATGTCTATTTTCTGCCTGTTTCAGAAGACATTACTGACTTTTCCTTTATCTGCATCATCCTGCCTCAAATGACAGACACCTCTGAAGCATAAAGAAGCAAGTTATACTTTTCTCAAATTCATTTAAATGGAGTCCTTACAAAATAGCCTTCACTCCACAGCCAGGTCCTGAGCTGCTGCAGTTCTTGTTTTCCCCCTTTTCAAGCAAAGCCCCTCATTCCCCCTCTTGTGACTGAACACCAGATCTATTTTGGATTATACACTCATTTTTCTGTCTCAGATTAAAACCAATAAGCAGAAAATACAGCAAAACTTAGGAACAGTCTGATTTACACCCCTTCCCCAACTGTTTCACTGCCATTGCTTCTTTTATGAGAGAACTTTTTCTCTTAAAATCTCCAGATTTTAATGGGGGTTTTACCTCTTTTTAAGGACTCCCAATTTTGAGTCCCATTGAAAGAATGTTTCCTGTTAAGATGTTACAAGATGTTTCTGAAATGGTTGTTATTCCATCATGTGAGAGCAAAGTGCATGTGGCTTTCTCTGTTGGGGGGAACAGACTGGATGAGTTGCTTTATAAGAGGTTTATTTCTCTTCACACAGCTGGACACGTTTTCCTTCAGCAGACTCAGGCTTTAAGAGTCTGTTCCTACATCATTTTATACCCAGCAGTAGCTCTTTTCAGTATGTCAACCACTAGCCAAACTGATGGAAGAGCTCTACTCTTAATCAAAAAGCTTCTGTTATAACATCTAAATCCATCAGCAATTAATCACAATGCTTTTGGGAGCATCTTCAAAATTTTCTACAAAGAAATAAATGCTACCAGATACATCAGTTTCCTTGTAGCTGTAACTTGCATGTTACACCAGAAAGTTTTAAAAATAAAGATGTTTGCTCCCCTCCCCCGCCCAGAGACCACGTTCTGGAGTATCCACCTACTATTCCGTTGCCTATAATGTAGATTTTCCCAGTTTCATTACTTTCACAAGCAGACGACATCAAATAATCTATAATAACTTATTCTCATTCCATGGCCGGTGAACAGCTGGCTAATCAAAACAAAAGATACACTCTCTACAGTACTAGTAAAAGGATATTTGTAAAGCAAGTCTATACAGAGGCTGCCAACTATTATAATAGTCTATTCTGTTCTCAGACCTACAAGCAATGCTCATGTGGCATTATTCAGTACTTTTTTCATAGAGTAACTTTTACTGAAGCTGGTGGTCCCTGTAAAATTTCAGGAAAAAAGGTGTTTCCATTGTATAACAATTTCCAAGAGCCATCAGACTGCAATTTATCTTTCTGGGTTTAAGCCTCTAATTGTGAATACTGCTGAGCTAAGGATTTTTCTTAAAGTGGTTTTGCTTCTATTGCCTGGTAGTGCTCTTCCTAACAATTGGCACCTGTGGTGGCTCTCTAGCTTTCTTTAAGGCTGCTTCCCTTAAGAGCTGCACCATAATCTGAGACCAAATTGTTCAAAACTAACAAACCTCATTTTACATGGTTCAGAGTAAGCCCTTTGCTTTTTATACACACCTTTCTACCCAACATTTACCCACACTTTTCCAGTCCAGCTGACACACAGAGCACGATATGTTGATTTTCTCCGATCTCATTTATGAGTTCCCTTAACTAATCACCCACTGGATCGTTCCAGTCTCGCTTTTGATTCATGAATGTTGCATCACCTGTCAAGGTATTGGCAGTAATCTTGCATTTCTATAAAAAAGTGCTAAGTGATTGTAAGCAGGAGTTAAATGGGCTATGAAAATATTTTTATTACTAATATGTAACTGTCTTTGGCATGCTTCAAAGGCAGGCAAACCGTTTCATCACATCTACAATGGTATAGCAAACCCTGGTAATTACTGGGAGGGAGAATAGTAAAAGCATTTACTGGGGTCAATGACAGCCCCAAAAAAGCTTGGGGGTATTCCTTGGCCACATTTACCACATGAAGAATTTTAGAACAATTTAGTAATTTGGCATTTAGTGGGCTCACCGATTAAATTGTTTGATTAAATTCATCTGCCATTCTGACCATGCAAGTGGAAAAAGATGACACACATGTTAACGCTGTCAATTCCCAAAATAACCGAGGGAAGGGAATGTGTCATAAAAAAAGCTTTGGGGTATTCAATATAATGCTCCCTGCTTTTGCTTACATAAAGGAATGGAGTACCAAAAAAATAGGAATAGATGTCACCAGCTTTAACTCTGCAGTGCAGAAGGGTATCACTGCTTCCCTGCAGATGGTACGTAACTGGGCACTAAGGGCTGGGACAGCCAAATCTTTTTTAGAGAAAACCCCCATCTCCCACCCCAATTCAAGCCGTGCTGTTCTGCTTGTGCTCCTAGTGGGTTCTACTGGCACGTCCTCATCTTTTGAGATCGTTGGCCTTTTTTCTATATCTTGTAATAAAGAAAAGCATTATCCCACATCCCTTTAAAGTTTTCACTCCATTTTAGAGTAAGAGGAGACACAACATAGGAAAAAATAAATATTAAATTGAAATTAAATTGTGGATTCCCTGTCTATTTACAGCATGACCACCTAAAAAAGGACTCACTTTCAATTCCTCACCCTGGAACGCCTAACATACCTTAATGTTTTTTTTCTCTGCAATACACAGTAGCCACTGAATAGATGGAGATGAATACCTGTCTGCTATCCCTGCTTTGAGGAGGAAGTGCTATGATGCTCTAAGAACATAAAGCTGTAAATAGCTGTGAAGACAGATGCCTGGGTCATGCACTGAAAAGGATTATGATGTCATCTTACAATATAAATTTCCAGCCACAACTTTTTAGAAGTACTTATAAGTAAAGGGCCTGTTCTTCATGCAAGTCTAAAGTCTTATCTCAACACATACAAGAAATTCCACTTTTTCTCGCCAGCACATTGATGCCAACTCTACAGTATCAGTCCTGGTTTTGGCTGGCATAGTTAATTTTCTTTTCAGTAGCTTTTACAATGCTGTCTTTTGGATTTAATATATTGTCGATAACACACTGATGGGTTAGCTGTTGCTGAGCAGGGCTCACCCTCAGTCAAGGGCTTTTCAGTTCCCCGTGCTCTGCCCGTGAGCAGGGGCACAAGGAGCCGGGAGGGAGCACGGCCAGGGCAGCTGACCCCAACTGGCCAGGGGGACACTCCATACCACAGAGCGTCATGCCCAGTATAGAAACTGGGGGGAGTTGGCCAGGGGCCACCGATTGCTGCTGGGGGACTGGCTGGGCATCAGTCAGCGGCGGGCGAGCAACTGCCTTGGGCATCACTTGTGGGTTGTTCTTGTTTCTTTTGGGTTTTACTCCCCTCTTTCTCTCCTTTTCATTACAATTGTTAATATTTTCTGTTGTTATTTCTCTTGTTATGTTTTAATTTATTACAGTTATTAAATTGTTCTTATCTCTACCCACAAGCTTTACCTTTTCCCAATTCTCCTCCCCATCCCACCGCGGGGGGGGGTGGGGGGGTGGGGGGGGTGGGGAAGGGGCAGTGAGCAAGCAGCTGCGTGGTACTTAGCTGCCAGCTGGGGTTAAACCACAACCACAAAGGCATCTCAGATTCTTTCCAAGCACACTGACATCAGCTCCACAGTACCTCAGAGTGGTTAAAGGACCAACCTAACACTGATTTATTTTTTTTTTTCCTTTCAGTCTTTCATACAGAGTAAGAACCCATTTACCTCTGAAATCTCAGCAGTGAAACCTCAGCAAAATTTCACGGGTAGAATCCAGAGTTTCTGAACAGAGCACTTAGAAGCTGTACTTCTCTGCATGCTAGGTCTTCTGACAGGTGAAATCCTTCAGCAGCTTTCCAGCCATGAAGCAGCCAGGTGAGCTTTGGCACTGGAGCTGCAGGTCCATGAAGGCCAAAACGTGTTGCCTGTCTTCTGAGCACAATCACGCCATCGAGAATATTCCTTTCTACTGAAGTGCATCAAAGAATCCAGCCCCATGAGCTATCAGTGCTCATAATGCTTCCCTTCACAGGTATCACTGCTTGCTCCATAAGAAAAATGACAAAACTTTTAATCTGGTTATCAGACAAACTCCCACGTGTAACCTAAACAAACTACAGACAGGGCATGCCTGAAGCAGTCCGCGGTGCTTGCGTGTGCTGTGTTCAAACAGATGGCACTGGGCTCTGCACGTGAAGTCATGGCTGCACACTTTTGTGTGTCTGGGTTTTTTACTCATTTTAATTAATTTAAATTTTAAATTTTGAAGTTCATTTTACTCCAAACAATTTTTCTTTTTCACATCCAGACCTCTAAAATTAAGGTACCTAACTGAAGTAAGTCTTGTGGTATAAAAAGATTCATCTTCTACAGAGCCGTTGTAGTGTTAGATCTGAGAATATTTTCTAAAGGCAGTTATAGTGCTGATTGCTACCTTTTTTTGTCTGACTGCTCCACTGTCTCCTGCAGCTTTTTTGCTGCTGCTGCTATTTCTGCATCCATGGGGACCCCAAAAGAAACAGGACAGAACAGAAAACACAGGTCAATAAAAATGTTATTTGGATCTGCTTTACGTTACCTCTTTTTGTGGATGAACATGCTAGAGGCGACAAGTTTCACATCTATGCAACCTCAACTACAAGCAGAAATAATTTCAGACCAAGTTGAATTCCTTTATTCTTTTAAAGCAACTTACTGATCCATTTAAAGAAATCCATGTCAGAAAATCCCCTTTCATTTATATTCAATGAGAAGGTCAGTGAAACTATCAAACAGTAAATACCACTGCAGAAAATAACTTTGTGAGCACTCATTTCACTTACAAATTGCTCTATCATTGTGTCTAGCGCTTCAGAAAGCAGTTGGCTCAGTACATGCCTCACACCAAGAAAGCCAAATCCTTCCGAAGCGATCCCACCTCTTGCCCCAAACCACAGTGTTCAATCCCCCCAGGTCTTCCCTTCTCCACCAGCACCCGTGGTAGGGCCACTCTTCACTTCCAACCTCACCAAGCTTTTCTGTCACCATGAGGAGCCAGATCTCCCCTGGGGAAAGGACCTCTCTGCATCCCCACCCTCCTTAGCAGGCTCTGACAGGACCAGCAGCCAGGGAGACAGGGGGATCCCGGTGATTTTGATCCCGGTGATTTTCGGAGCATTCCCTCCTCAGCTTCCCCCAGGACATGCTACACTAACATGGAGTCATCACAGCCTTTCCAACTGTGAAATGGGGTTTTTTGGTCAACAAATACCCCTTCACTTTTCTCACCCTCTTAGACAAGCTCCTACTTTTTTATAAAAATAAAAGACTCTAGAAAAGAGTTTGCCTCCTGAGGCTCTCACCAACAGTATTTACTCGTTTAAAAGATGAATTGTGTCAATTTGAAGCTTCTAGACTTGCTGGTGTTTAACACACTTAGTTATATACCTGCCTGAAGTAAGCATTTAGCCTAGAATTTTCTTTTTTGTTTCCTGGCCTTTGCCCATCCTCAGCATTTCTTTTGCACGGAGCACAAGCTGTACAGTCTTGCAAAGGCTTTACTGCCATGAATAGGGTTCAATGCCTGTGACCGTTTCTCCTTTTTTCTTCAAATTCTTATCAGGGTCTGTCTCAACAAATAATACAGCAAATATCATGCTGTATATAACCTTTTATTCAGCAGTAGCTGCTAAGCTGGGAGTCCTGGGAATCTTATCCTCAGCCCTGAAATGGATGCTTAGAAACTGGATATCCTGCAAAACTTAGCCCATGCATGCAAAAATACCTGTTTCTTATCAAGTCCTGAAGTATCTTAAAAATGAAAGCATGAAATCAGGTACATCTAAAATGTATTTACTTCAGGTCTTTTGTACGTTTGTCAACAAAACTTGAGACTTTTCCCTTTCTGTGGCCTCATTTTATTTCTTTCCTGCTTCTCAGCACCCTGAGGGGGTTCTGGTTTTGACAGAACTGTTGTTATTATTATTATTATACTTTTATTACATAACTAAAATAGATTTGTAAATTTTAAGATGTACGATATGGTTAGAGTTTTTTCTGAATATATATTGATTTTTATAACATTCAGAGCTAACTGAGACAGAATAGCACAGAAAACAAACAAATAAAATGCACAGGGGCTACAGACACACAACCTCCATCACAGACTCTCCTACATGTTTCTGGCAATTTTTCTTTCTACTCTGGTCTTAGTCACAGTTGGTCTAGCATTCCAGAAAAAATTGTGTTTTTTGATTAATGGGCAAATAAGATGTTAGTGTGGAGTCATATATGAGAAATACAATAAATGACACTGATACTTCCACGGGGCACACTTTTCTAGAGAAAAGTATTACAAAAGTATTAATTGTAGTACTGCTGAGGGCAATCTTACCTTGCCTCATGAATTACTTAAGGATTTCAGAAATCCACTGTTAGAGAGAAAAGCCTTACAGCGAGATACAAGCACTGATTAGTGAAGGTAGGTATACACAATTTTTCTATCTGAACATATAAATGTAATTGTAAAAGTAGTTATAACCAGTACTACTGTTTTGCAGTGGCCAATCTGGGGGTGTTTCAGACAGAAGAAAATAGGTACATTTAAAGGGGGAGTTTTCCTATTCTGCAGCAGGAAGGTTACTTTAAATCAAGTCACAGTGCAGTGTGACAATGTGAAAAGTCCCAGAAACATTCTCTGAACCCATCACCTCTGCAAGTGTATTTTACTATGAAACTCACAGTTTTGTCCTTCTTTGTAATAGCAAATACATTTCTCAAAACCTATGATTCTCTACTTAAAGAATATTTCTGTGTTACTCTGAAATACAGAAGAATAATTTAGGGTTTTTTCTTTCAGCCAAGGACTAGAAATGTAATTTTTTTAAGATGAGAACAGACTCACAAAATCACAGGCTGCCAGAATCTCTGGTAGAAGAAAAAAACTTTGTCTATAGCCATAATCTCAATACATTTGTGGCAGAAGTAGCTGACCACTCCCTGAAAATTAATATTATTAGATAGAAGAAGCTGTTATCTCATGATTCTCCATGTACTGCAAACTCACATTCAGAGAACATTTTGCTTCCTTCTCATGACATGTCACAGTTTAACCCCAGCCAGAAACTAAGTACCAAGCAGCCACTCACTCACTCCCCTCCTCCTGTGCTGGGATGGAGAGGAGAATCAGGAAAAAGGTAAAACTCATGGGTTGAGATAAGAACAATTTAATAATTGAAATAGAATAAACTATAATAATAAATACAACAATAATTGTAATGAAAAGGAGAGAGAGAGAGGAATAAAATCCAAGTGATGCACAAGGCAGTTGCTCACCCCCCGCTGACTGATGCCCAGCTGGTCCCCCAGCAGCAATCAGCCACTCCTGGCCAATTTCCCCCAATTCATATACTGGGCATGACGCTTTATGGTATGGAATATCCCTCTGACCAGTTGGGGTCAGCTGTCCTGGCTGTGCCCCCTCCCAGTTCCTTGTGCCCCGCCAGCCTTTGCTGACAGGGCCTGAGAAGCTGGAAAGCCATTAACTTAATATAAATTACCTAGCAACAACTAAAAACATCAGTGTGTTATCAACATCATGCTCATCCTAAATCCATCTAAAAACAGCTATTGAAAAGAAATTTAACTCCATGCCAGCCAAAACCAGGACACAGATTACAGAATTTTTTTGTCTGTTTCTTTATATTTTATGCCATTTTGAATCTTCAGGGTCACAAGACTGTGCCCTAAGACTGCTTTTGCCTGCACCTTTTGTGTGCATGCATGTCTGTGCGTGTTTTTGCCTGAAGAGGCATCATTACAACAGGTCGCTGCTTCTGCATTTCGCAGAATTCCTCTGGTTGGAAGAGACCTCGGGGGGTCTCCAGTCTAGCCTCCTGATCAAAGCAGGGTTAACACTGAAAGCAGTGTGCTTGCACATGACCCTTTTCAGTTGTTGTAAGGCTTCAGCTTGGGGTGGCTTCCAAAACCTTGAACTAAAATTGGCACTGTTAGGCATGGGAACCAAGTCCATGAAGATTCACGTCTAGCACAGTTTAAATTCTATGCCTATACTTCTTGGCCACCTGGTATTCATCTTCTTAAATTTAATTTGATGAACCTAATACCTACACAGACAGGAACCAGTTACAAAAGGACAAATAGACGTTTTCGGCTTATTTTATCACAGAAGTTAAGTTTCATTACTTGAGTCATATATTTGCTTCTTTAGCACCTCTACGTTTTTCTTTCAAATAAATGCTTTTCAAAGAAGTAGTTTATAATCTCTGTTACAAAGAATTCATTTTTCATACTGTGTTAAGTGTTCATCTGTCTGCTCAATTACATTAATTAAAAAACATGATGTAAGACTCCAGATTCTTCCATGGCTTTTAAGGAAGCACCTCAGTGGTATTTTTTTAACGAAACAGTCTGTCACAAACAAAGAGTCGTATCGCAGAGCTAAGATAATATTAAGAACAGTTTCCAGGTTTAATTCAGCATAGGAAAAACCATAGGCTTTGTTCCAGGTTTTCTTGGTAATGTGGAAGTCATGCAAGCAAAAATCTGCTGGCTCAGGGCACCTGACCCATACTCATGAAAACACAGTTAAATAAGGTGTGTGTGACAAGGGTTTACTGAAAATATTTCATAGCTGGGAAATGCAAACATCCTATAGCTTTTGAGGTACTTGAAATGGCATTTGTTCCCTGTCCTGGGTGCAACAGACCTTGTTTTGTGAACCTTTAGTAAACATAATATGTGAGGACCTCTCAATCTCTGATACAGCTACCAGCACTACAAACATCATCGGATCTTCACAGGTGGGCCAAGTACAAAGGCATGTAGTAACTCGCTTAACGAAGCTGCTGAACAGAGACTTGAAAACAGATCTCTAAAGTCATAGCCATTATCTGACTTCCTTTCTCACTGTCGTGGGTAAGTTTTATAATTTCACTGACACACCAAATCCAACATGCACCTCCAGCATCCGAAGGTACCAGTCATTTCACCTGGCCTGATAATCGGGATGTAGCCAGGGAACTATTTGGTGCATGCATTTGTCACTACCACCTGCATTCTTGTCCGTCTGTACAGCATGCTTCCTATAAGTTCACCGTGGAAAAGTTCCCCCTCTTTCCTCTCCTTCCCCTGCTTTTGGTTAGCAAAATAATCACTGCAAGTACTCTGACAGCAGATGATTAATTCAGGGAAGGGCAGCTTGTCTTTCACAGATCTGTAGCTAATAAATCCACTTAAGCTTTTCCCCTTGCTTTGACCAATCAGTTTAAAATTCATAAGCCTGAGCCATACCACTTCTGAGGGCAGTCTCAGCCCAAATTCAAGCGCCAACCATCCTCAGCCAAAAAGAGAAAGTCCACTCAATACTCAAAGTCACAGTCTCCACAGTGACCAGAGCACAGGGCTCTCTTACACCGCCAGCAGAAGGGGAGCTGATGGGGCCCGAACACAAAGTCATACTGTTCTATTCACCCTGTCACCGTAAGCTTTAATGTGAGTCTCATTGCAAGCTTCAACAGTAGAAGGTATTTATCATAAACTACTGATGTTCACAAAGTTCTCTGAAATCTTGAAGTCCAAACATGGCATTTGTTTCCATGGGATGTGAGGGTTTCAGACCTTAAGACAGTAGGTGGAATAAGTAGTGCAGAGCTGCTGTCACCGTGCAATCATTGCTGAGCCTTCTGCAGCATCTTTCCCCAGATGCCATTTAATTGAGACAAAGGTCATACTCTCATGTCAAATTAATGAAAGATAATACAGTTAGTTTTCCTTAGAGATGTGTCACTTCTTAGCAGAAAGCTTCAGTGAAACAACAGCTTGCAAGCTCCTGGGGATACAGTTCTCATCTTGAGCCTTTTAACTGTCAGTCACACCTATGGCACTTTTGAAACCAAGGTGCGGTTGGATGTTTCACCTGGGTGAGCTGTTCATTCAAAACCTGCATCAAGAGGAGACAGAGTCATCCCAAGGACTCACAAAGGTCATGGATCTCATGCCTGTCTCTCCGTTTCATTCCTCAAACTAGTAACACTACTGCCACAAAAGAGCTAATGAATCAGAGTCCATGGTTCTTGCCTCCTGCCTCTTTTTATCCAGTAAAAAAGGGAGATAGCGACAGGGATTCCTGCTTTCTGGATCTGTGTGAACACAATCAAATCATGAGCCGCAAGGAGAAATCAGCTCAGTGTTTCGCTCCCGCTGGACTTGTCCCTGGGATACATACCCAAAGCAGATGTTAACAGGAGGAAAATTCACTTGGAATGAAAGATGGCACACGAAGCTCTGGTTCAGTGCCTTGGCAAGGCTGGGGAGAGAAGGGCTTTCACCACAGCCTGCCCAGCTTTGGACAGGTGCTGCTGCTTCTCACTTCCATGAAACTCCCCCCTGACAGCAGTATCTGAAGGGCTTTGCAACAAGCTTGTTGCAAAGCACAGCTCTCCCTGTATCCCTCGCTTCCAGTCAAAGGTCCTAATTCTGGCACCTGATTTCACTTCCCACGGAGAGTGCTGAGGCTCTCACATGCTGCCATCCATTTATAACATCATCCTGGAGCTCGTCTCCCAACCTGCTTCGCTCTTTCCTCCCCCAGACTCTTTTTGAATTGATCTGCTGTCAAGTGTCTTGTCTTATATGTGCCTTGCCTTATCTGAAAATACGGCACTTATCTGAAAATACAAGCTCCTTGGGGCAGGTAACGTTTCTCTTTCTGTGTCTCTAAAATGTGTGCGATTTGATCCCACTCCATAAACGTTTTAGAATACCAACAGTTCCAGAGGATGCTTGCACATCTCAAGTGTCAGGGCAAATAAAAGACAAACATTTTACGCTCTAAATGTTAGCTGCTAGAGTCTTCTATTTGTAGCATAATTGAAAGACATTATTGTAATTGGTTAGCAAAGCCACCAAAGTTTCAGCACAGGCCTTCATAAAATGGAAATGAATGAAGTAGCTATGGAAATGACATCTTAATAAGAATAATGAAATTCAAACCCCTAGTGCAAGTACAGTGTATAATCCATTACATGGAGATTAGATGAGATATAAATACCTCAAGGATATAAGATTATTGATCTGACATAAGTCATCTGGTTTTGTAACCGCAAAATGGCAAACAGGCATCCAGACACTGTACAGTGCCTAACTACAAGTTTTTCATGGAGAGTGAGAAGAGAATTTAACAGCGTGCATTGTCAAGCAGCGCCTTACCCTATTCTGGGTACAGCTTTGTTGCTGGGGTTTTTTTCTTCCTGTAAACCTAGATAGTATTGCCAGGGCCGCAATCAATTTTTAATTAATTCCCTGGCTCTGGAAATTCAGTGGCTGAAGGTTCAATTCCCAGTCCAGCCACAGCGTTAACCTCTTTGTAACTCAGTCGCTTGCTCACGAGATAAAGCAGCAAGGGTTCCTTTACCGCACCTGCGTGGAGGAGACATTTCGTAATCATGATATGCTACAACACTGCAGCAGCGCTGGGTGCTGGTGTATTCAGACAGCTACAAAACCTCAAAGACACGGAAAAAGGAGCATCAAGACTGGATTGCAGAGCATGGGAGCTTAGGAAGGTCTGGCTCCTGGAAGAGGTTACTTCTCCCTGGGACTCAGCCGAAAAAGCTGGTAGCTTTTAGTAGACAGTTTCTTAGTCCTAGCAACATCCTGTTTCTCATTGATTTTGAAGGGAAAACGATGAGGGTTAACAAATCTCATAATCCCTCCCTGTTCAGCCAGGGAGAAATCCTCAGCCAAGTGCAAGCTATTTCACTGGAAATGACCTAACCTGATGTTTGTATCATCCCTATTTCTGTTGTGGTCCAGCACCTTATGAACCGATACCAAGCACGGAGGTAGCTCAACACAAAGGCAGCACAGGCAGCTCAGAATTCAAAGGGTGGCAAAAGTCAGAGATTGTTTATCTCTCTCTACAAAAATTCCAGTGCCTCCCTAACGCAGCACAAAACTCCCAACAGAGCAGGACCTTAAACTCGTATCTTTAGACACCAGGCAGATCTTCCTGCTATCACCCAAATCATCCAGCAGCTCCAACAGCGGACAGTAGTGAGGGCATTTGGCAGCAAAACATGTTTCAGTTATGGATATTTAATGCTCACAATTTAATGGCACAGCACGGTCAGTGTAGCAAAGGAACAGCAAGAAATACGAGGCTCCTAGTGCACATTTAGCATCGCCAGCTTTTCGCCTGAACCAGCCATGCTGGAGGTAGCTGTTATGCACCGACACTGCACCTTAAGGGCAGGCACTGCATTTCCAGTCATGAAGCACAGCTGGGGAAAAAATATCTCTTGCTTAGCACAGGCCCAGTACACACATAACTTCATTGCAGAGGACACACGACTACGCATCTTCAGTCTGAGCATGCTGTAATCCATCCTGCAAGATTCTGGCAGATTTCTGTCTTGTCTGGCTTTTGTAGGAAGTCAGTCAAAGGCTCCCGATTAGAAAGGTCTTTTGGCATGCACACAGCAAAAGACTACAGGACCGCTAGTTTAATTCAGTGAACTTGGATAACAGTGTAAAAGTGATAGCCTTTTGATAAACACAGATTGGGAGTACTTAGCTGGAAGTAATGTCATAATCTACAATAACCATTAATGTAAAACCAAAATCCACATTCTTATTTCATTGCTTGGCAGTATCTAAACCCTTTGATCTCCAGGGCTGAGTCTCCTTTGCTCGTAACAACCTTACCAGCACTGATTATAAGAATGAATGAGTTCTTTGGAAGGGAAAATTGCAGCAAGTTACACAGGTTGCTTTAGAGACACTTAAAGAGAAGAAAGAGACTATTTTATTATCTTGAAGTCTTTCTAACTTTACTCCAAGCCTCAGCTGTTGTGCAGGATCCTTCCAGAATGACTGGAGAAGTGCTTAACATTCCAGGAAGGCACAGCCTGCTAAGAGCAGTCTGCTTTCAGACATGCATCCTGAGGTTTCTGTCTGCTGGGTCTACTGCTGTCCAACACCAACATTACCTGGGTGATCCCTCCCCACCTCCTGCAGAACTCCTCTTTATGCTGTGCATCTGAGGCTCTCCCCACTTAAGCCATGTGCTTTTTATACAGATTTCATTAATGTCTGAGTCGTTACATTTGTTCTGCAGTTAATGGGAAATGTTAAGTGTACTGGAATAAATAAGCCTAAGTGGAAGAGGCATTAATGTTTGGCTTTCGGTAACCTCTCTTGTCCAGCCACAAGCCCTCACTTTTCTTGTGTTACCGTCCACACGTATCCTAGAGAACAAGCTATAAGGAAGGCAGGCTGGAATAAGAAGACACCAGGGGCACTACTCTGGCGTAGCTATAGGATAGCCCCAGCTGCCATGTCACCAGTAGCAGCGGTCGTTTTCAGCCCTGCAATGTGGTAAGTGGGACTCTGAAGTGGTTTGCAGGCAACTACTGTGACAAACACCACAGCTTGGAAGCTCTTTTTGTGTTCTAACGATTAAGGAGAGACTGGAAAATTTGGGTTTCTGTTCTTGGCTCTGTACTGAGTTATGTTGTGTGACTTTAAGGAATTTTTATTTTTCACATTCACCCACATCACTTTTTCTGCCTTCTTCATTTAGATTGTTGCTACCCAAGTCACATACTACACCCTCTGCATACTTGAAAGCTTCCTGATCTAGTGGGGATCCTTTCTGCTTAAGTATCAGAAGGCATGAAATAGGAATATTTCTGGGGGGTTTAAGTCTTTTAGGTATAACCTGACTGAGCACCATGCACCAGGTGCAGTCTCAGTAGAGCTACTTGCCAGCTCTACTCCTGGCTGCTCCAAAATTTACTTTGCTGCTATACAACCCTTGTATCTAATTAAGATAATCTCAAGGAAGTGAGGCATTGGAAAGAATGAAGACTTCAGAAAATATAATTGCCTTCAGGAGAAAAAGAATCCCTTGTGAATTCAACTTTGCCTGTCTGGTTTAAATATCATAGCGTTTTCCTCTCATTCCCCTCACCTCACTCTCAGCTTCCAAGGTCTGCAAACCGAAGGAGCAGCACATGTTGACATGCAACAATGTTGGACCATTTTTACACCTTTGCCTCATTCCCATGATTTTTTTTCTGTCGTTGCTCCATCTCATCTTTCTAAGGCATCAAACGGTGGGCTCACTGAAAACACCCCAAGTACCTTGCAGGAAAGACCAGAGAAGCTGGCATGCCCCTTTGAATTCCAATCTTTTGCCTCCCAGTATAACAGGGAATGGGAAGAATTAAAGCCCAGCCGGTTGGGGTTTTTTGTCCACTAGCATTCTTAGTGCAGAACAGCAGAACGGTGATGTAGCTGCTTGGCGTGCTTCCAGGTTTATTCCTGTATTTCTACTATTAAGCAAATACGGTTCGTAACCAGCCGCTCTCTGGGCTGCTGAAGCCCATCTCGCACGCAGACAGATTGTTGCCGGTATCGAGTCAATGGTACCGTGGCTCTGGTACCAACATCTCAGTCCCTTAAACCATCTGCTTCTGCAGAATGTGTTACATGCTGGAACGTGCCACTATTCAATAACATGTCCATGACAGAGCATTTTCTCCAATTGCACTATTTGTGATTGCTTCCCAGTTTGAAGCAGAGGGAATTGATACTGCTTTTAAATGTCTTGACTGCAGATGAACAGATATTCTGAAAGATTTTTCTCCAAGCAGCCCCAACCACTGAATTTCCGCTGCAACAACTCAAATGGCTCCTTCAGCATCTGCTGTTTATTATCAGTGTTACCCACCCTATTTTTCATTTTGCTTGGCTCAGTCATAACAGACTTCTCAATCCCTGCTCCAGTTTGATTTAATTTTGTCTGAATGTAGGGAGGGAGTCAGAAACTTACACAGGCATCCACATAAAAATTCTCACCATAGCTTTTGTAATGGCACTAACACTTCCCTTATTCTATTGGAGATATGTTGAGAAATATCACTGCTAGCTTAGCTGATCCTGATGTTTGACCATGAGTTTACTTCAATATGTTTTTTCTTGTTTCTGGTCATGTACTCATCTTGAAGATGTTCCTGTTAAAAATGTTACTCTAATATATTCCTACAGATGTTTTTTCACTAGCAAACTCTTCACACTTTTGTCATAGCTATTAATTAGGTATCAAAGAAGATTAGCTGCTAGAACAATCTTTGAGGAAATCTGTTAATTATCTACATCCAACATGTTGGTTCATCTATAGTTCAAATTCTATTGCCATCATAAAACAAAAAAGCAAAACCCCAAACCCTCTGTTAATTTTTTTTAACAAATCTACATTAGAACAGCATGAGATATTTCATTTCATTTTTCAGTTCTCTACATGTATTTAATTTTGCTTTCAGTTAATATTTTTACTAATAGGTCATATCTATTGCTCATAGAGCATTTTCCTCCTGTTTAATTCTATTATTTTTTATCTTTTCTGGTATTTGACTTGAAACACAGGCTGCAAGTATTCAGCACATATTACTATGATACCCCAACTAAAGCATTTTATGAACTTTAGTTTTGTTTTTAACTCACTGTAATCTTTCAGCTTTCATCTATTCACCCTTACTAATCTTTCTCTGTACTTTTAATATCAATATCACATCATTATTATTATCAAAACACTGTAGCAAAGAATTCTGTTTGTTTTGAGGTGTATCTAAATTACAACCTCAGTCTCATCCTCACTGCAGCATGATTTGAATTTTCTGTCCCCTTCTTTTCTTTAAATGTTTTAAGAACCCATTGCTGCCCTGTGTAAGACCTAACTCATCTTGACTTCTTCAATTCCCCTTTTTTCCTACACTTACCAGCTTGTTCTGCTGATTGATGCTTTTCTCTCTCTTTTTTTGCTGATATGTTTCACTTGTTTGTTTGAACACACTTCAAATGCACACTTATTTATATTCTTCTCATTTCTTCTCATCCTAATCTGTTCTCTGTTCCTTGACAAAGAATACAAAAAATTCAGCTCTGAAATACACCACAGAACAGTTGCACTGATGACCATTTTAGCTGACAACTAGATCTAAGCCCTATTTTCCATGCCTGAAAATCAGAACCACTATAGTTTACATTCCAAATGCAGATTCCCTAGCCAACTACAGAGATCCCTACCTTGTGTAAAGGAAGAGGTTACCTAAGACAAGCAGGCTGGTTTTTATACTCCTGCAAGGAATGTAGCCCAGCATTTCCTTGCAGATCTCAAAGATTTCCTCGATACAGTTCTTCCCATCTAGGCAGACTCTCTATCTTTCATCCCCTTTCCAGATTCAGCTGTCCCTATGTCACTCTTTTATACTTGTGCTTATCATTTTCTAAAGGTCCCTCCTGGGGCACAGCAATATAGTCAAATTTGCATTATATACCTACAAACGAATCTCAGACACTCCAAGGAAAGTTCCAGGCTTTTTATGTACTTAAAAAATATTACTTAACCTTTTTTCCCCCTTAAATTGCTAAGCAGCAAGAAAACTCAGTACCAGGGACTGCCATCTTTTTAATTATGTAAATGAAGAATTTTGTGGACGAGTTACATGCAGTAATGTCTTAGGATTGGAATATCCATTGCTGGAGGGCTAATTCCGTTCTTCTCACTCAGGCTGGTCAGTACAGCCTTCACAGATAGTACTTTTACTCCTCACAAGCTTCCTCTTCAAAGCTTTTTAATAGTCATTTTCACCTGTAAGAGGTGGTCCAGATAATGAAGATGTGTGGTTAATTATGATGGAAGTCCAGCCACTGTGCTTAGGGTAATGCAGTGGGATTTGCTGGTGACACTGCCTTAAGGAACACTTTAGAGTCCTTTTAATTTTTAATATTACTTTCAAATCCCCTTCAAAGTTGTTTCTAATAATCTGGAAACTTTTAACTTCAACCCACATGCTTTACCCCTTGGCAGTAGACTACAGATACGCATCTCTAACTGCCGAGTTGCTGTGAACAGTGTTAGAAACTTACACCAGGCTTTGTGCCTTCATTTGTCACTGTGAGCTTCTGAATGACAGGTTGTGTATCCTTAGCTAATGGTAGCAGCTGAGGACCATAATTTCTACTAAGTACAGAACCAGTGTTAATGTTTAGAGACTGAACAACTCCAGGTTCCTGCCATACTTTGGAACCATCAAATGCAATATGGAGTTACTCTTCTCATTTCTGTCTATCACCATCCATACATCGGGTATATATTCCTTTCCAAGGCAACAGATATGATCCCAAAGCCAAAAATTCAAAGCATAAACACTAATTTCCTCAGTTCTGTATCCCAGTCAAATCAAACTGTGAAAGGGTACTGCTACTTTTTGGAAACAACCCATGATGTCAGACTTCCAACATCCAAGATGGCAGAAATCTTCCCAAAGAATTAACGCCATTTTGCATTACACGTATTTAGACTATATGTCATGTGAATAGTCTAAAAATACAGGGGGTTCTCTAGCTTTGCTTTATCATATAAGTCAAGCAAAACTCAAGACATCAACTCCTGTTTTCACTCAACAATTTGCTACAATCACTAAGCTTATTATCCAACTCTTGGAAGCACTTCTGATCTTACATACGATGTAAGCCACAAAAATGGCAAAACATATGTAGCTCACTCTTTCTCCTCTACATCACAGCTCAGCACTCAAATATGCTTCCCAGGGGTGGCACGTAATTATCTTTCAGTGCCAAAAATAGTGTTCTTTCTGACCAAAATTAAGGGGAAGGAACATACCAGTTACAACAACATAAGACATTACCACTTGAAAACCATCTAAATGGCTCTTTGGGTCACGTTTATGCCTGCCCCTGCTGCCTCCACTAGGATTAACGCAGCTTGTGGCAAACTGGTTAAAATAAGGGGAGAATAAAGCACCTGCAGGGTAGTGCTATGGCAGGTGGAGCCACAGGGAATGAAATTACATTGACCACAGACTTACTACGGTTAAAACAGGAAATCTGTTCACACAATTTACCATTTCTGCATGAAATACTGAACGCCTTCCCTATCTGTATCCTTTAAAACCCACAGACCCCATTTTGCATCTCAGCGCTGTCCTTGGTCTCACTGCTTTTCTCTGAAACACCTATTTCTAAGGCTCAACAAGAGAGTGTCAGTAATTTATGCAGGTCTCTTTTTATGCACACAACTTCTAAGCAACAGGCTGGATCACACCCAAAAAAGTAATTTCATAGAATCATAGAATGGTTTAGTTCAGCAAAGACCTTTAAGATCATAGAGTACAACTGTTAACCTAGCAGTGCCAGCTCCCTCAGTAGCCTTCGGTGAATCCCATCCAGCCCTGTAGACTCGTGTGTGTCTCTGTGGTGCAGCAGGTCACTACCATTTCCCCTTGGATTATGGGGGCTCCATTCTGCTCCCTGTCCCTGTCTTCCAGCTCAGGGGGCTGGGTATCCACACAAGAACTGACCTTACTATTAAAGACTGAGGCAAAAAAGGCATTAAGTACCTCGGCCTTTTCATCATCCTTTGCCACTTTGCATCCAATAAAGGATGGAGATTCTCCTTAGCCCTCCTTTTCTTGCTGATGTATTTATAGAAACGTTTTTTATTGTCTTTTACAACAGTAGCCCAATTAAGTTCTAGCTAATTTTCTCCCTGAATAACCTCCTGACATCCTCATAGTCCTCCTGAGTCGCCTGCCCCATCTGCCAAAGGTGGTAAACTCTCCTTTTCCCCCGAGTTCCAGCCAAAGCTCTCTTCATCCAGGCTGGTCTTCCCCACTGGCTCGTCTTTTGGCACACAGGGACAGCCTGCTCCTGCGTCTTTAAACTTCCTTCTTGAAGGACATCCAGCCTTCCTGGGGCCCTTGGCCCTTCAGGACTGTCTCTCAAGGGACTCCATTGACCAGGCTCCCAAACACGCCAAAGTCAGCCCTCTGAAGTCCAAGGTAACGCTCCTGCTGCCCCCCTCCTTACTTCTCCAAGAACTGAAAACTCTATCATCTTGTGGCTGCTACGCCCAAGGTGTCCTCCGACCACCGCGCCACCCACCAGCCCTTCCCAGTTTGTAAGCAGCAGGTCCAGTGGGGCATCTCCCCTGGCTGGCTCCCTCACCCGCTGTGCCAGGAAGGTCTCTTCCACGCACTCCAGGAACCTCCCAGACAGTCTCCTCTCCCCTGTGTTGTACTTCCAGTGGACATCTGGTAAGTTGAAGTCCCCCAGGAGAACAAGGGCTAGCGATTGTGAGATTTTTCCCAGCTGGTTTTAGAAGATTTTGTGCGCCTCTTCATCCTGGTTGGGTAGTCTACAACAGACTATGAATGGACTACAATTTGTCAGGGAGAGGTCATTTCTGGTTGCAAAATCAGCCAAAAAAGAGCTATGATTATATCAGGCATCACCACCTGGAGGCCAGAAACTACCCTGTTTCAAGGAGTTGTCTTTACAAGCTAGGAGGAGCATGGGTGCTCATGGCAAGAGAATTAGCTTGATAAAGCAGGGATAACCCTGCCTTCCTGGACCCAAACAGCACCTAGAGTCCAACAAGAGTGAAGGGCCTTGAAATTACTTTGTTGTTTGTTAAACAATTTCTCTTCTGATTTGTTCAGTAGGTAAACCCTTGACATGTTCTAGAATTTTGCTCCCAGCTAATGTCTCTATCTGTGTGTAGCTGTTGCGTATGCCTGACTTCTGAAGCTATTAATCTGCAGGTTGTTTGTTGGGGGCAGGCGTGTTAAGTGACAGAAGAGTGTGAAGAAATCAGCAGTGATCCTGTGTGCTCCAGACCGGTGGGGTATGCAAGGGCAACAAACAGGCCCGGACCCTGGAGCAGCGTCTGAATCTACTCCTGGAAGATGTCATTCACTTGACAGGTTCAACGGCTGAATTGGTCCCTTGCCATGGTGGTCACCTGAGACAGCAAGCTCACCATACCTCAATACCTTGTATTAGCTTGTAAAATTACAAAAAGGTCATCTTTTTTGTCCTGTACGATTCTACTTCCCTTCATTCTAAGCCATGGTACTGAGCTACAGCAATTAAAACCAAAGGAAGTGTTAAATGGGAGAAAAGCTGTTTCTCCAGGTTTCTCCGCTGTAATACATAATGGCAGCTTCAGAGGCACAAGGAACCAAATAATTCAACTGGAAACACCTTGGTTTGCAAGCACGTATGTGGGGAGGGAAGTGTTAGGAAAACCAAAAATAAATGTCAGTGCTGTATTTTGCAGAGAAATCATCTGAGCCTCCCAAACTCTCCTCTTGCTTATGTTTTGAGGGGTACGCAGCCAAGGCTTCTATCGATCACCCATGTGTGGAAGTGTAACAGCAAATAAAATGAAAAACCCTTCTGGATAATTGTTACAGAACATGTAGGCGATTCGGGGGGAAAAATCAGAACCAGGGATGTGCCAGGGAAAAGAAAAAATGATGATATTTAAAATGCCAGCCTCCTGTGAGCCCCTCTGCTTCCTAGTGCTTGTGCTGCCACTCACAGCTCGCACCGTGGACTGCTGCTGCCATCTACTGCTGCCTGCGCTGCCCGGAGCTGGGCTCCCCTCCCGGACCCTGGCGCGGGGCTGCGGGTCACAGGCAGGTGTCAGGCTGTGAAATATTTTTGAACAAAATAGGAAACCCAAAAACAGTTTCCAAGCAGAGAAAGGGATGGGAGAAAGCCTGGCAGCTGAAATTAAAAACCCAAGTACAGCTTTGCCTGTGAAAGTCAGAATGCAAAACATGTCCACGCTCTGGGGAGGGAGGCCTAAATGGAAATGCTCTGGCTTTCAAAGGGGAAGGGAAACCCACATCTAGGTCCACCCTTCTGTCGTTCAGTGACCTAACCCTGTTCCCAAGGCCTTAAAGGTTATTCAGTTCAAGTGACATGGCTGACAGCCTATGCTCAGCCTCCATCAACTGATGAAATGACCTGCGCAGCAGGAAAGCTGAGGAAGGACATAAAGGCGTGGGCTAAGTCCAGAGTTCCTGATTCAGACACCTGTGTCACACCTGTTCTAGGAACAGAAAGCTTCAGGCACTGGTGATGGGAATCCCACACCTGGCCGCAGCTTTGAATTCCCATCAACAAAGAGTGAAAGAGCAGACGAGCCTTCCATTACTGCAGGAATTTCTAAATGAAATCTGGAAGGAAAGCATACTTTTACAGTGTTTATTGAAAGACAGACTGGAAAGAACCGGGGGGGGTGGGGGGTGGGGGGGTGGGACACGGGGGACTGGCAATGGAATGATATTGTGTCTGTTACAACCCAGCAAGAGATCTACTGGATTTCATAACCTCCGAATTTGACACTACTCCATTGCAGGGGCAACAGAGATCAGACCCAGACCCTCCCGATCTCAGTGCGTATTCCTTGTCTGTTAATGTTAGGTAGCAGTATTCGTTAGCAATGCCATTCTACACAACAGTAGCAGGGGACTGAGAAGCACCATAAATTAGCCTTTCCCCTTCTCTGTGCAGTTTTTGTTAGACTGTTCTCAGTGTGTAAGTCAGCTGAGTGTCATTGTCTCGAACTTGACTTTATCACATGACCTGCAATGCACAGTCCAATAGTCTTAAGTTGATTTATCTCAGCACAGTGATAAAGTCAGGGGTTTGTTCCTGACACCGTTTATCTTCAATAGCTACACTACACCTTGTGGGCACTTTCTCCGTGGATTAAAATGCAATCCAATCTGTATGACTAACATGTATTTCTGGTACGACTCCATAAGAACGTCCTATCTAAGCATGTCACCATCTCTACCCTACACAAAAATATGTTCTATATAAACAAGTACTAAAACGTAAGTTATAATAGCACCGATGCTGTGCCCGAGCAGTGTGATTGAAGCCAAAAAGCTGTCCACATTGAGACAGCATTGAAGTATTCCCAGGATGTCACTCTTTCTTCCCTCATCTCCTCCAGGAGCTGAGCTACCAAAACAAGCCTGAGAGAAAACGCTTTGCAGACCTGCCTTGCTCTACACTTCAACAGCTAGATCCCCCATAGATTCAATTCTGTAATGAAATAGGAACTAAAGTTTTACAGAAACTTGCTGGGCAAGAAAGAAGACAAAAAACACACTGGAAAGCATGGCGTTTGTGGGGATATTTTTCTTTCAGGTTCTCCTTCAGGACAGGAGCGTTTCCTTCTAAAATTGACTATTTCACTCTTGATACAGAAGCTGACCTGAGTAGGTCGCACTCCTTGAGACACTGTCAAAGGCTGTTTGAACAGCAACAATTAATTTAAATGGTTATCTAAGGCCCAGAGTTATTTTTTGAGGGTGGTTTTTTTCCTTTTTTTTTCTACAGCCTTTGTCTCTTGCTCAGGCTTTGCTTCTCTTTAGGCTCCTGATGCAGCCTGCCTCTCCCTCACTTTGCGGTAGGCCAGAAGACAGTCCCCTCCATCTAAAGCTTCTGGAGAACTACAGGTCATTACATCTCTCTTGGTGACACTGTTTTACAGTGTTTCAGGGAGCTGCCTGTGAAAATTTTGTTTCCCAACAGCTCATATGAGCGAGGAGAGCAATGTTTTATCCTGGCCAACAACAGTGAGTTTTGACCTTTGCCTGGAATAAAGTGTAACTCTGAAGAGCAGCGCTCGTCACCCAGTGCCCCCTCACAAAGCCCGCACAAGGGGAGGGGGGACGGGTCTGACACTGCCGTCCTCTGGCAATTTGCTTCTCGGCTGCACTAGTGAACCACACAGACCCTCCAGCCAGAGCCAATGCTTCCTTGCAAGAGGCAGGGAAAACCCAGTACAAGAGAGACCATGTCCCTGGAGTTGTGCCATTTAAATTATTAAGATGGGGAAAGTATTTTTAGCCCCATTTCCAGGTAAGAAAGAAAGAACACAACTTGGTCCTCTACCTTTCCTTAATAATACCTTTTGTGTATGACAGAAACTATACATGTGCGGTCCCAGAGGACTAACGCAGATGCTTTAACAATGAACAAAAATATTATGTGACAACAAAAAAAGATGAATCATCTGCCCAATTAAAACTGCAAATAGCATTAGGCAGCTACTGTAAACTATCCCAAATTGTATTGATGAGTATTCATTGTGTATATCTGTACAGTATGTGTCACAGAAAGCCTTTTGAATGTTTCACTGGACATTCTCCATCACCATGGAAGTATCTACACAGTTTTCATTTTCTGCACAGTTTGAGTTTTTGTCTTTGCTTTCATCTGAGAGCTGAAATAAGTGCTCACCACTGCACAGGGAAAAAACCTACCTTTTATTCCCTTTTAAAATCTGGCAGATACAGTTGCAGGAAAAAAATGCCATTTGTGCTTACGTGCTGTACACTGTTACCCCATGTACAACCACTAGACCATCGCATCTGTCATGAGAAATGAAACAAATCAAAGGCCATTGAACACTGTGAATTGTAAGAGCAAATCAAGAGAGAGGGATTCTCGCAGGTGTTTGTGGAACTGTGACACACAGGACAATTCATGGGGATCAAAACTCATCATCACTTCAAGCCATAGTGAAAGAGAAGATTGCTATGCTGGACTATAATCAAAACATTCAGGGCATCGACAGAGTCAGAATTTTCAGCTGGGAATTTTTTTGCTTTGCGTCTCCTCTGTTATTTATCAGCTTATGTTTTTTGCTACTGCATTTACATAAAACTGGATATGCATATAAAAGAATATGGGAAAAAGAGGAAGCCTAATGTAGTATATAGCACAGATCTACTTCTGCCTCTCCCCAGTATCCATTTTGACTTTTTCAACGCCATCTCTAATATAAATTGGTTTCAGAAATAATGAATTTATGAATTCATAAATTCAATAAAGGTCACACTCTTCCAAGTTACTAGCAGTTTGATTATAAGGTGCACTCTGCTGCTATATCCTGACCACTTACAATGTTTCACTATGATGGCTTTCTTAGAAATAAAGGGCTATCCCCAATATATTAGTTCTTACGACTATTCTTTCTATTGCTCTTCTACTATATATGACAGGCTCTTCATCTTATCTCATGCTATTGCTTAGAATTGCTGCGTTCAGTGAAGCACCTGCTGTGTTTCTCTCCAGAAATGGAAGCAATTCATTGATGACTACAATGATCCTTTTACACATACTATAAATCAATGTTGCTACCTTTCAGACACTCAATAAAGACTGCCAAAACTTTGAATGCGTTCAATGAAAGGTGCACAGTATGTTCAAACAAAAGTCAAAAATAGACACAAAAATGAAATAACCCACTTCCCCCCCCAAAAAATGTGTAGCTTCCTCAGAGCTGAAAATGGCCATTAGCCCTGTATGACTGCTTTGCTC
Organism: Falco punctatus; assembly: GCF_963210335.1. Taxonomy (NCBI): domain Eukaryota; kingdom Metazoa; phylum Chordata; class Aves; order Falconiformes; family Falconidae; genus Falco; species Falco punctatus. The sequence goes on from NC_137587.1 coordinate 6,017,308, forward strand.
TGTTGCAGAAGTGATGGGGCCATAACCTGTTTACCTCTCAGCACCTGCCTGAACTGCACTTTATTCTAAATACCATTCCAGAGTGCTCCAGTTCTGTGAGTTAATGGCAGCCTTGTTCCTAATGTTTCCTGTTTATAAAAACTACTTACATTTTTTCGGTCAAAGTTTTCCTCTAATCTGCCACAGGCATGAGAGAGTGAGAGGAGCAAGTGGATAGAAAATGAACTACCTTACAAGAAGCTGTCCAACAAGTCCACATCCTAAAGAAGAACAAGTCCAGGTCTTTTAAAGGTCCAGCTTTTCACCTTGCTCTCAGGAGTCCCATCAAGTGAGATGCACTCTAGATAAAACTGCCTCCTTCAGATAAGACATGCAAAACCCCAAAACCGTTAAAACTTATTCCTTAGTTCTAGCCTGATTAGGGATTCAGAGGAAAAAGTACACCTTTTTTCAGTCATGAGAAAGATTTCCAGGAGCATCCTCAGACCTCTTTTGAGACTTGCCGTTCCACTACTGACCAATTCCTATTTACCCTGGGAGCTGGATCTGTGCGCTAAGACTTGCACTGCAAAAAATAGTCCACTATTCCATAAGCTGAGACAGGAATCTGATGGATTCTCCAGAATATATGTTTAGGATAACAACTGCTTCTGATGCATTGATTTTAACCGGACTCTCACTGGTGGAGATAAACATGTGCTGGGAGTTTGCAGGTTTAGTTACATACTGATCATCTCTCTTCTCTGTTGGCAATTAACATCACTTAGACCTCCTGTCACATTAGGTTAAAAAGCAGGTCACAGCTCTAAAGTTAAGAATATAAACCAGTCAATGTCAGTGACCTCTTTTTTGGCAGAGCTTTCCCTCACCTTCAGATACTTCCCAAGTGCTGGATGCAACGGAGTAAACACTTTCTCTAGGTCACATTTGTGAAGGAATGTTATGCGTTGGTCCCTAGGATCTTGTTATGACCCTGTGCAGCAGACACTGGGAGGTTATCTTATTTGACCAGTACTGCAGATAATAAGAATTCTGATGAGACTACACTAGTTTAACGCAGTTGTCCAATTTAATTTGTATTTGATGCAACCATTCTCAAATACAGGGCTAATTTGTACAGGGTATTGGACTTTGAAGAAAGTTTTGAATACTGAGGAAAATCCACTGTGTCATCCTATTAAGACTGGTTAAGCAATCTTACTCTGCTATCATCTCAAGAAGTGTTGTAGAAGTGATTAGATTTAGTCCAAAATTACTACAGAGTGATGGGGAACAGAATACGTTGCCTTATTGTAAAGATTGTAAGTGTAATTTTGCGCTCAGGTAAATGATGATAGATGCTGTATCTTATTTTGCAACCTATCATTCCTCACAAAAGCAGCCAAATAAATGGAAATGGGATATGACAACATAAATAAAATTCCATCTCACTTGTCAACTTCTTCCTGCTGTCAAATCAATAAAAATATTTAAAGTATTTCTAATACAGTGGCGTTGTATTTTTGAAGCTTTACAAATGTCTGCTGTGTATATCAAGCCATGTGTTTAATTTAGGGGACTTGTGGAAATATTGTTAAGGTTAATACAAGGAAAGGAGAGAGTGTGCATAGTGTGCCGTACTGCGCAGTGGACTCCCAAGGTCTCTCTTCCAATAAGGCCAATAAAGGCTTCAGTTCTGACCACTGTTATATCTAAAATCGTATTTAGCAACTCAAATAGCGGTAATACAATACAACCTACTTGAGCAACAGGTGGGGAAGCAGGAGGGGACAGCATCTGGCAAGTCAGGATCAAATCCAGACATCCTTCCCATGAATAAAATAGCCACTACAGTCAAAGTAAGGTCTGAGTAAACACAGATCCTTCTTTTCACAGGCATCTCTTCAAAAACTCTCAAAAAGTAGATCAGAAGCCTTACAACTTAGCTTGAGATCACTCATTCTCTAAATGAAGTGTTTAAATGTCTATGCCACACTAAAGGCGTACTAACAGGGGAAACTCGCCTTTCCATCTAAACATGTTATAGCCTATGTAGCTGGATGTGATATGCACAAAGCAAAGTGGCTGAAAAACATTAAAACTAGTTTTATCACAAACCCTTTCAAAAGATTTACCCATTCTCTGGAACATGTCACTGCTTTCCCTCAGCCCTTTCTGATGGCAATGGTGAAAAAGCCAATTGCACATGAATTAATATAGCTTGTAGCATAGAAAATCCCTATTCAATAAATTATTCACAACCATTAATTACACACTGAGCCTATGCATTGAAAAATGGGAAAGGAGAGAAAAGGAAGATGGTCTACTAGCACCAAATCCCTTATCTTTCCTCATTTTCTTAAGGGAAAAGTGGTTTGAGTGGCAAAACCCATTTGAATCTCATTGGCTTCAGCACTTGCTGGGTGATGGGGATGAACATGATGTTCTGAAGAACATGCAAAACAGCCACCTTTCTGCAGCACCTTTAACACCTATTCTTTTAGGGTTGCACCATGCAGTGCTAATTCAACCATTTTATTTCATTTAAAATTCAGCACTTTTCCTTTTATGTACTAGAGTACATAAAATAGAGCTGATATTTTTAATACTTTCCCTCCTCCATAATACAGCATATAATTAGGCAGCTGCAATTGTAAGTAGGTGTAAAAAGCAGACTACACATTAGTAAAACATCAGCATTTATCGCAGTGAAGTATATGGCTTAACAGCAAGAGCTTCTCTACAGGGCACAGAAAGATATCAGAGAGGTGCGGAAGAGAAAACCCACATAAATCCCTTGTTTATAGAATGTATATATGATGGGGGCTTAGGTTGCGTGGCAGAGAAACATGAAAATTGTCAAAACCAGCTGCCTAAGAGTCCTGTTTCTGCCGCTGACTGGCACCAACCAAAGGAAGGTTGCACACTTGAGATGTTCACCCCAAGCCTAAAGGTGCCGGTGAAAGTCCGAACCCCGACATTAGCCCAGGTATGAGCATGCTTGCAGAGCACGTCACCGCAGGACAGTGACAGGGCGTGCAGTAACGCGCTGCTTTACCCATCCCCCTTCACCTCAGCCCCCAGCTCAAATTTTGGGTGTTGGGTTTAGGCCCCGAGGAAAACGTTTCAACAACCTTCCCCCAAAAAAACAGTGGAAGTGGTGGTACTGATGAAACTTCTAGTTATTTTGTTCCTTTAGATGAATATTCTTTTCTCATATATTGAGAAGCTATTGCCTTCAGTGATGACCTGTCACAGTCATTTTCAGGGTGTAATCGCTTGTGTGAAAAACAATTATCTCTGCTTTGAATTTCTCAGTATATTTCCCCATAAACTTCCAGATACATTTTTCTATAGAAATGTGCTAATATTAGTAAAATTGGCATTTTAGACAAGAAGAAAAATGTGCATCAGAGTGCTAAAGAGGAATGCTTTGGCTGGATACGTGCTTTTTGCTCGGTATGTGCTTTTCCCAGAGAGATTGTCCAACAGCCCGGTTGAGACATACCCAGATTCCTACACCAGTTCTTCACCTGCTCATCTCTTATTTCACACTCAGCTTACTTTGAGCTCCTCCCATTGGTGCATGTAGTAAGATGGCCTTTATTTCTTGCTGATATAGGTGGGTCTCATCCTGATTCTTTCTAGTGAAAAGGAAGGAAATCTAAATTGTGGTGGAGACCTGTAACTTGTGCTCTTTCACCGCAGAGATAAAAATCCAGAAAAGCACCATTTTATAATTGGGGTCTTTTTAAGTGGATGACAGTTTATTCTGGTTTGAGGTCAAACGTACGATTTCCCCTTTTGCTAAGGCTTCACAGCCAACTGCAGCACTTAGCAATCCAGTTGGTATTTGCTGTTTCTCATCTCATCATCACAATAAGCATCCTGCAAGGAGCTTGATCTTCAAACTGATCTCTGTGAGGCTGCGAGGATTCAGCTTTTTCTGCTGTAGCTGCGTTTAGGCTCCAAGGAAAAGAGGAGTAAAAACTTCATTTTAATCAGCAGCTGTGACTTCAAGACACTAAAAAAGTAGGTAAGTCATAGAGGAATTTGCTGCTTTATAGTTGCTTTTATGATTATTATGGTACTTAAGCTCCATCTATAGTGTTTTGTTCTGTAACGTTAAAACCTACCATGAGAATCCTGTTTCACTGCAAGTTCAGGGACAGTGAGGTTTACATCAGGAGTGAATAGGCAAATTGTAGCAGGTAAAATGGGCCTGGCAGATGACCAGGATGCATTTAAACTGATAAATTAGAGCATTAAAATTTGTAACATAGCTGAAGTTTAGTTTCTTAATGCATACACACACATGCGTGTGCACACACACAGACGTATATATTATATACACAGACACAAGGCTGTGACTAATTTCCCAAGCTGTGAGACAAATGCATGGGCAGAATCGCCTCTGCCTCTAAACAGAGAGGGCCACTTTTCTTCTCATGTAAATTCACTGAAGACAGGGGAATTACACTAGGGAGAGGTCTGACCCAGAATGTCAACAGTTTTGAGAAAGAAGAGCTTTTATTTATTATGCAATTATTCACACAGAGGGACTTGCTTTCTGTTTTAAGAGGATGTGTCATGCACTTTGACGTTCGCTGCTTCTTTTGCAGAAGCTGCTTTCCCAGTTCGGGTGATGGAAGAACAAGCAGTGTCAGGGACATACATATTTGATTTCCCTGTGTTTGCAGAAGGAAAATAAGTTTGCAAGCCAGCCATACCAAGATAATTTGCATGTCCTAGGACAACAGGTAAGATGGGATCCCTCCTTCTGGGGTGAAGAAAGATGGAGATGAATTGTGATGTGCTTCTCCTGCACCTATGTGTTTCCTGCTCTTTTTAGATCTCGCTCCTCCCTTTTTCTTCCTTTGATAATATTTCAGTTTGTTTATCTACCAGCAGCACATCATCTTCCTAGTGCGTGCCTAAAACTCACCAAAATAGGACCAAGGAGTCCTTTCTGGCGCCAATACCAGTAGTTCAGGCTGACTTGTATACCCTTGGTTTAGAACTGCCTTCCCTCAAATCATACTGGCTGTACTCACACTCCCTAGCACTTCCCTCAGGGTCTCCTTTCAGCTGTATATGACTTCTCTACAGCCCCACAACATAGTTACAATTGTTTTGTGCGTTCCTTCCAGTTAAGAGCCAAAGAGCAGACACATACTTACATAGTGGGGATGGTTGGGTAGAAGAAAAGATGTTGCTGTCACCATTCCTACAATCTTAGGTAGGTTTCTGGAGCAGATTTACTAGATGTCCCTGTACTCTCTTGTGACCCAGTGGCAGCACAGCTGCCTCTAGCCAGTAGTTACTGGAACCAATCTACTGGATATCCTTTGCTCAAATATAGAAGTCATTCCACAGAGAATTATTACCAGTGCCTCCCTTCCTTTCAACCAAGTGCATTAACTTGTTTAAGCACCCAAGTCCAAGCTTGCCCCACCTAATCCTAGACATTCAACCAAACACATAAGACACCCTCAGCTCCCCCTGGGCTCAAAGAGGTGGGGAGATTTCCTCTAAGCCAAGTCATCTCGGAACTGCATTATTTACTGTAGGCACCTGCATTTTTCTTCTATCAATATGAATGCCAAAAGCAATCTTATTTGAGCATACTAGTTAATACATATAACTAGGAGAAAAGGCAGCCCCTAGCAGAAAGACTCCCACCATGTCTCTCAGTGCAGGTCTTAAAGGTAGCTATTCAATGATGCTGGATCTCTCCATCAACAAGTCCTTTCCCCAGGACCAAAATCCAGGTCCCATATAAAGTTCCAAAGCAAACTCTTCCTACATCTCTTGGCAGCTGGTTTCTATAGGAACAACTTCAGGTTCCCTGTCATACCTCATCATATTTACTACTCACCTTATAAATCAGGCATTTAGAGGTAAGTATTAACACCAAAATCTCAAGAAGCTGCCAACAAATCTGAATTCAGAGATCAAATGCTCAGTAGGAGCAAATCCCTCTATAAGCATTCTGTTTCTTGATAGATACCATCCCTCCTTTGCTCTCTTTCAAAGAACAAACAGCAAAACACAGGACATACACAGGCTACAGACATACGAAGAAGAGATTCCCTGTCTTGATACCTCTTAGGACTGTTCCTGTGCCTCTAGTGCTCAGTCACCAAGCAAAGTGCATGCTTTTTTAGACTATGATGATTTCCAGTGTAAGGAGTTAGTATGGGGACCACCTAAAAATGAAACGAAGTCCTGGGGACAACATTGCCAGGTTCCTCATCAGAACTCAAGAAAAGGTAGCAAAAGCTAGTCTCTAGAAAATCTAATCCAACTTTCACAAGAAAATTATGTTGGATTGGCATTTAATCAGTACCTTAGAAACTGCATGCAAATTGACTAACCATTACATTGATAGTTAGTGTAAGTGTTATGAAATTCTGCCTTCACCTTGTAAGCTGAGAAACAAGAAAAAGATGATTTACAGACTGGACAGTCAGTATATCAGGATGTACAGAGTAAGTAGGAGACATCTTTGGCTTTGTGTATATTTGAGCTTCTTCCTACAAGGTAGGATACTTCTGATTGTGCCTGCCTATGTGCTGAAAAAGGGCTTTTATCTTTACGTGGTAAGAATCTTAAACAGCAGTTATGCTCAGTCCTCAAGCTCAGGGACAGTATGGTGCCAATTGCCAGATGAGGTTTGGAAGAAATTGCTTACAGAAGCATTGCGATGAACTTCTTTATTTTCATGTAGTGTCTATGGAATATATGCCACACAAATTATTGGTCTATATTGTCAGTTCCAAACTTCCAACACAGTACCTTTAAGTCCTTTAAGCTGTTTGGGACACAGATCAATCTGACCACAGTGACACATACCAATCACTGCGGTCACCAATAAAGCAAAGGCAAGGAAAACAATTGAATAACAAAAATAAGTTATCATTGCGTAGTGACTGGATCCATACAATGGCAATGCCTTAAATAAACCGCCCATATGGAGTATTTTATGTCTGATCCTAGAGCACTTCTATGTGCCCATCTGATAAAAGGAGACTAAAAAAAACAAACCACCTGGAACACAAAGATATTCACCATGATCAAACTCACTTGAAATGCATCCTAAAATTAAAGATTTTAAAAGAAAAAGAGATAGATTTTGTCCAATGCATTATTAAAGCATAATGGGGTCCCCTAGGTCCCAATTAGGAGACAGATTAAAAAATGTTTGAATTTAAAAAGCTGCAGGTAGGGAGTTCTGCTCTCAGCTGCTTTGAATTAGCATATTGATGGCACCACAGCTCTAGCTGCAAGGAAAGGCAGAGACCCAGCACAAATTTTGCCAGGCCAGCACAGTGCTTTCTAAGCGCTCCTGCCTCAGTCCAAGGAAAGAATTACTTACACAGCCAGACCTGAGCAGTAACAACAAAAAAAAAGTTACAGTACAGAAATGTACTGGGCAAAGTATTTGCTGGAAGTGATACGAGGGAAAAAGGTATTCTCATTGGAGCAACATGAAAAAGAGCAAATGCTAAACCAAAACAAAACCCAGGAGGTTCCTGGCTTGCATATGGCAGGACATTAATCTATGGCCTTGATCCCTAACAGAGCTACGGCCACAGTTTCAGCATACAGCGAGGTTCTGGCACAAACCCGGAAAATTGTGTTAAAATAGCCCTTCCAGTCTGCGTTAACTTCCATCCGCTTGGAAATTCAGGACAACTGGTCACAGCCGTTTCAAACCGGAACCCACATAAAAGATAGTTTTAGCTGGATATTACTTTAATTTTCTGCTCAGAGCTCCTAAACGTTAAGCTGATGCTAGTGTAATACCTTACCCCGCTTTCATCCTGCAAGTTACCAGATCACTCAGGCACTTACTGAACCCTACAAGTCCTTGTCAGCACTGTGGACCCTGCCAACGGGTGCAGTGGGAATTTCCCATGGCACCTGCCCAGCCTGCCTTCCTACCTGTCCCTTCCTGACCTGACACAGTGTCCTTCAGCCAGAAGCAAAGCAGAAACTGGTTAGGCACCTCTGTAGCAGCTATTAAGGAAATTGCTTAAATAAGGTGCTCAGGAGATGCTGATGAAGTTCGGGTTTGGTGAGCTAAGGGAAAGCACTGGGAGGGACGGTTCTGATGAGCTGTGGAGAGAGCACCGACAAACTGGTGAAACTTACAGAATTTGAACACTGATCACCATTACATGAGACGAGGAAAGTGACTCATTGTCATGGTTTAACCCCAGCCAGAAAGTAAGTACCTGGCATCCTCTAGCTCACATCCCACACAACCCTGCAGAGGGATAGGGAAAAGAATCGGAAAGGAATGTAAAAGTTGAGGGTTGTGATAAGAACAATTTAATAATTAAAATAAAATAAAATAGGAAAACCAAAATAATAGCAATAATTACAATAACAATAATAATTATTATAATGAAAAGGAGGGAAAAGTGAAGAGGAACAAAATCCAAAGGGAATGGAGAAAAGAAAACAAGTGATGCCCAAGGCAGTTGCTGACCCCCCACTGACCGATGCCCAGCCAGTCCCCCAGCAGCGATCGGTGGCCCCTGGCCAACTGCTCCCTCCCAGTTTCTATACCGAGCGTGACGCTCTGTGGTATGGAGTGTCCCCCTGGCCAGTTGGGGTCAGCTGCCCTGGCCGTGCTCCCTCCCGGCTCCTTGTGCCCCTGCTCACGGGCAGAGCACGGGGAACTGAAAAGCCCTTGACTGAGGGTGAGCCCTGCTCAGCAACAGCTAAACCGTCAGGGTGCTGTCAGCATCATTCTCATACCAAACCCAAAACACAGCGCTGCACCAGCTACTAAGAAGAAAATTAACTCCATCCCAGCTGAAACCAGGACACTCATCTTTTGATGGAAATGGGGTATTTTAACATAAAGAATGTCACTTTTGCTTCAGGCTGATCATTTGGCAGGAGACATTGGAGAGTTTGCACATCATCAAGGATTATGCTGGTGGATAAGGTTTAAGAAAACACACAACTGTGCCAAGATCTCTGAGGATAAAGGTGAGGGGAAAATAATTCGGTTTTAGGGATTTTTTACTGTCTTGCTCCATTGCTAATAAAAACAATAGGACTAAGTACCGCCTTCGCATTTTCTTTATCCTGGATAACTACGCAGTCTTTAGGCTCATGATGGCAACCCACCGCAGAAACATGTGCCCAAATGCAGAGGCAATCTTTGATTTTCAGTTCAGGGACTCCCTAGTCTCTGTAGCTTCTCAGGTTATAACAGCTCACTCTCAACTGTATGGTTTTCTCGCAAAAAGATCTTATTCAAGTTTTGAAGTGGCTTTTCTCCCAGAAAGAATGTATGAAAAAAAGAGAATGAAAATGCAAACAAAGCCAAGAAAGTCATGGTTATAGTTCCCAGAGCACTCATAATTCAGCTCTCCCCAGCACACACAGTACATTATAATACTGAAGTTGCTGTTAAACTTATGCCTTGACTGCACTGTATGTACAGTACATTACGGTGGGTTTGATCAGTCAGCAGCTTGTTACAGTCTGTTAAATACGAGGGGGCAGTTTTACATCTGCTGCTTATCAAACTCTGTCAATCTCCTGGCCCCACTCTGGTCTCCATCACAACCTCTGCCATAGGTCCTGGGCTAGACTGTTATGGAAAAGAGGATTTTGATGGTGCAAGGATGGAGGAATGCCCTGATGCTTCCCACCTGCACAGCCTTGTATGGAACTGTGCCACAGAACGGCTGTGGGAGAGAGGATGCACGCTCAGGAAGAAGACACAGTTAAGTCACTCAGCTCTGAATACACTGGGCTCAATGCTGTGCAGCCAGTACTGTTGTTTTGGTGCAGCACCCATCATAGGAACAGCAGTTCCTGATACTTCTATGCCTTATTAATCCCAATCCTCAGTGAAGGTTTTTGAACCTTCTTCTCTGAACCCCATTTAGTTCCTCCCCTGAGGAACTAACCAACACCCGCAGCTAAATCAGTACTTCTCACCTGCTGCTTCCTTAGAGAAATGTTCTTCCCATCTCCTAGAGCAGGGTTTGCCCTGTGCCTGGGAATGACATTCGGTCTTTGTGAAACACTTTTTGCTAAGTGTGTACAGTCACTAAATGCCACACTGCATGAGGGCTGAAACCAAGCTGTTTTCTGGAGAACACTGCTTCTGATTCCCCAGGTTTGTAGATGCATACTCAACAGTATTCAGAGACTACCTAAATCAAGCTAATGCACATAAACACTTTCTTTGGAAATGCCACCTAAACATGTCAAGTGATGCCAACAACTTAAATCCAGACTCTGAAAGACTCTGTGTGAGCTGCCCCTTGTGCGCATAAGAGAAATGAGTGCACAAGTTCTTCTGTCACATCCTGTCCCCCAAGGGCACCCAAAGACCTCACGCCTTGCATCTTTGAGTGTAAGATGGGGGGAAAAAGAAGACGCAGTGCTGCCTGCTATGCTGCAGACAGCAAAAGTAATACAAGACACCCTTCACAGAGCGGTGAATGTTCAGGAAGAGTCCCTGTGAAGAAAAACAATTCTTTGTGGAAAGCCCTGGAGTATTGCTAACTTCTGAAACTGGATATATATTCTGATGAAGATACACAGAAACAGAACAGCCATCCTGGTCAGACAAAAGGTTAGTCTAACTCAATATGACATCTCCAGGGATACTGTAAATGCATAGAAAGAAGTATAAAACTAGGGCAAGCACATAGCAATACTTTCCTAAATACTCTCTCATGCTCCAGATATTTGTAGCTTTACAACTGTGCCTTTAAAATATGCAATCCTTCCCTCAAGAGAAACTCAGGTCATGAAAGGAGAATGAAAAGAAAACAGTTGCTATGAGTGGATGCACATACTGCCACAGCAACATCAGTTGAGCTCCTGAATCTATGCACAGGGGAGTTGCTGGTTTGAGGCAGGAGGAGAGAACATGTTCTCATGCCAACGTTGCAGAGACCCTCATGGTTAGGTAGGGCAACAGCAACTCTTACCTACTTACTTAAGACCTACGAACTCCAATAAATTCATAAACTTTTTCTTTTGTAGATCAACTACTTGAGTGAGGCAAAGAATAGTTTTTTCTCAAATACCCTATATTCACCTTTAGCTTTTTATTTTGAATAAAATGCATTCATATCTTAAGTGTAGTTATCTTCCTTGCATTGAAAAGTAAGATTCTGCTGACTTCTTAAAATCCCTACTACCACTGAACCTGGTAAAAAAAGGAGGGAAATTATCTCAGAAAACTGTCTTAAAATACTTTTGCATTTTTGATACAAATTGAGTAGCCATCTTCTCAAAAAACTTAGTGAAAATATATGTATTTGGGGAATAGCAAAAAAAAATTATGATTTGACAGTCTTTGCTGTCAGTTCTTTTGATGTTCATAAATTTCAAGAATTCAGTTACAGTAATGGGGTTTCCATGAAGCTTATTATATGGGAAAGCAGAGGAATATACACAGTTATGCAATCAAATAAGCACACAGATCAATGCCCATTTATTTTAATAATGTTGTGTAAGATCCAAAAGGGAAAATAAATGTAGGTCAATGGGAAAGAAGAAGAAATCAGAGAGTTTATTCAATCAGCTCTTTATAATTGCTTTAAAACAGTTCTTGAAATATTCTGGGGGTGAGTAGCTGACATTTTCATATGTTACATCACTTGAATTTGTATTTCATTTATCCTAAATGGACTGGAATATCCGGAGTGCAACATGGCATATCTAGTGGCAGCTCAGTTACCATTAGAACCCCAGTTAGAGATCTTTCTAGACCCTAGAACAAGTGGTTTGCACAGATCTTACCTACTCTAACTCTGCTTTGCTAGCAGTAAACAGAGTTAGTACCAAGTGATGTTCTTGCTAATTTACCATCCTAAAGCTGATAGTGCTTCTAAAATCCCTGGAGAGGGCATACAGAAGTCCATGGCCTCTGTAGCATCATGCTGAAGCACTGCTGTGATCCTGGCTCAACAGAAGAATGCCCCAAATCCTGCTAACTCCCCTGTTAATCCACCCGGCACATTATGGGCAGGCCTGCAGACCAAACAGAAAGCACAATTAGTGTGCATGTCCCCCTGTTGCTCCGTTCAAGGTAAAACATTTGAGATTTTTGGAAGCTGGAGAACTACATGAACAGACAGGATTTCCCTGAGCTGATTTCTAAATAGCCTTACGGTGATCCCTATGGGGCCCGACAAAATGCACAGAGGAGAGCTCCAGAAAAGGCAATCACTCTATCTGGAAGAGGACACAGAGGAAGAATGCACAAAAGCTTTGGGTACCTACCTTGGGCAAGGTAGAGTGGGGCTACTAAGGCTCTTGGAGACGGTGTATGTGCATCGATTTACTATTGCAGTTTATTTCCTTTGCATAAGCAGTGTTTACCTTGCAAGACTACCCTGGGGAGGAGCAAACAGCTCTGGCCACAGACCTATATTTTAATTAGGTTTCTTAAGACTCAGGCCAGAGAAGCAGAGTCAGGCAATTAATGGGACTCAGCTAGACAGCCCTGGTCTCGTTATCTCAGCACAGATGTGCCCCCAGTACATGGAAACATAGAAGGAGAAGCCAGAGAATCAACATCTCCCTGTCCTGTACATTTCTTCCTCACAACCCATCTTTTACCAGATTATACACCATGTCATACATTACTATCTTGGAAACTGTAAACTCTTAACACTGGGGAGTAGGAACTACATATCGGTTCTGTGCACCTAATTGAATGGAGTAATAAGTACTCTACAACAGCCTATTTGTTTCTCAGGCCACTGCTTCAAGCTGCTCTGACTTCATTTTTGCCAGCCATTTCTCTTGCCCTCTGTAATCTGCTTAAGATGCATGTTTGCTCTGAGCCAAATCATCTGATATGGGAAGAATCTAGTCCCTGCCCAGATACAATGAATTGGCTGCTACTGTCAAGTTATTCGCAATTTTGCAATGGCAGCACCGCTACTAGCAGCTTGTTTTATTAGTTCCCAATTTACATTAATTCCATATGTTGCAGTGTATTAATATCTCTCTTCCCTCTTGCCTTTAGAAATAAAAAACGGGATTTATCAGCAGCCTCTTTATACTGCCAGCATATAATTGCACGTGGGTTAATTGTTAAAGTTCTGAGGGAGTTATACTAAGGGATCAATCCTTTTATTGCTGTAGTAATGAGCTTCTAATGGTCGGCTGGCTAGACCTCCTGGCCTTCCCAGGGAAGCAAGCTTTAGCCATCTCCTTTCTGCCTGCTCATTAATCATTGGTCTCCCCTAACAGTGTATCAAGGGCAACAGAACTGCACTATTGAAAACAGGTAGCAAAAACAAAGACTCATTCCATCTCATTATCTCCACTAACATATAAATATAATAAGAGTGCAGATAATTTCCTTACATAGTTTGAAAAGAAGCCCTGATGGCTTGTGGCCATGGTAAAGACACATCAGGTCTGTCTTCTCTAGGTCACTGATTCACATCCTGGCCAGAATAACAGTGACCTACAGTCATTACCAACTGGTGACATGTTTAAAACCTCACACTCTGGGGAAGCAGCCTGGCATCGCTGACAGTTGTTACTCACGTAGTGGGTCACTGAAGAGCAATAGCAGGTTCCTTCTGCAGGCCAGAGAGTAAACCTGCCAATTCAACTGCACTCCCAAGCCTGGAAAAACTGCAATGAAACTTGGTGCTGAAAGGAATGTTACGTGTGAAGAAAAGTGTCAAGAAAAGAGGGGAGGAGCTGAAACTGGCCTGTTCAGGTAGTGGGTAGTGCAGTTTAAAGTCCATTACTTGGGATAGAACAGGGATGGGCTTGTTGTCCCATACAGTCTGTCCAGTCCTACATTACCAAACCAGCGACCCGAGATCAGCTACAGATACCTCTTTGGGACTTCACTTAGTATTACTGCTAAGACTCATGGTTACCTAAAATGTGTACCACAGCTACTGCATGCACCTCCTGCTGAAAGGATAACACACATGACTCCACTCACTTAAACATGCATAAGTTCCTGCAAATGTGGTTCTTCATCAGAGTATAAAGCCTCTTAGTTTGGCACCAAAGAAGCCACCTACCCAGGCTGATCCTCAGTCCCAAAGCAGCTGAGGAGCCACCTTCTCTCCCTGCTATAACCCAATGACTTGTGGATAAAACAGACTTCAACCTGAGGCATATGACTCAAGTGCTTTGCCATGTTTGGTGAAAACATAATATTTTACAAGACCAATAGTCTTTTTTCCTGGAGACTTTAGCCCTCATTTTCATTGTGGTACCTTTGCCCAGTTCAGAAAAGGGTAAGAGGCTCCACATACTGCCAAGCGATAGATTTGTGGAGCCAGTAAAATGGCCAGTGATCAAGTGAGCTACTTTCCTCAAGCTTCTGAGCAGGGCAGGAAATAAAGCAGATGGACACAGGCTACGGACAAACCGCCAACTACGCTGCAGAGTTGCACATGTCTCCCAAGGCAAGTGCTCTGCACACTCCAGCCAGGAGGTCATCTAGCAATTAAATCCGCCTGCTTCCTCGCTGAGCCATCGGCTATGAGGTGTGGGTTCTGCGACTCAGCTCCTTTTCAGGCAATGCATTTATTTTCCAGTTGAAGGAACCTATATACCACCTCGCTGGCAACAGCAGCACTGGAGCGGTGGGAGGTTACACACAAATATTTTCTGTCTTGTCGTGAAAAACACAGGCCAGGTTAAATAACACTAGGCTTACTGCACGTAAAGTAAATGATACCATCACATCTTGTGTCGCACATTATTTCTACCAATGTGCAAAGATTGGGATGATCGTAACTGACGCGTGCAGTGTCTCTGAAGGCCTGGTGTTGAGGGAAGGAAGCAGCAATCTGGCTGTTCGATAAGCAGAAACAACATCTCATTTCCTGGTGGTTACCTCAGGATCTAACATACAACCCACGTAGCTCTCCTTCAAAGAAGAGGACCAAAAAAAGATTTTTACAACCGATTTTTTTGGAATGAACTCTCATCACCAAAAGCAAGGATTGTTCTAAATACTGCTGAGCAGGAAAGACTCTGAAAAAACACTGTGATTACAAAAATCAAATGGTTCCTTATTCAAAGAGCTACATTTGGAGAAGCAAAACTGCAGTTACATTTCCAGCCTTATATGCTCAAATTGACTTCTTGGTGCCACCTCTGCACATTTGCCCTTGCACCTCACGCTTCCTCCATCCTCCTCTCCAAACCCTCAGACTCTAAACAGCCAAATTACTAACACAGGAAAAGGCAGATCACACTTGTGGCAACTTCAGTTTTGAGCATTGCATCCTGTATATCCCTCACTACCCATGGAGTCAAGGAAGCTATTCTCATCCCAGTCCCTGGGATTCTTCCTCAGAGAAGGAGGGATGCAAAAAGACCCTCCACTGGCAGTCATTGAGGAACTGTAAAGGCAAGTTGTCATCAGGACTGTGATGGCACTGCAGTCCAGTCTACTGGCTTCAGTGGCTCTGCTTTGGATGCACAAGTACAAGAGCAACCCTTAACTTCCTAAGGAGATACAGGAACTTTGTGATCTCTCTCCATGAAACAAAGGGAGCAGAGGACAGCTTGGAAATTACACATTTACCTGTAGTTTCTGCATCCAGAGGTTTTTCTTTGGTAATGGACAAAACATTTTCCTTTAATTTTGGTGGGCAGGGAAAAGTAAACGATACAAAAAGGAAAATAGAAAAATGTGGTATTTAATTTCATTTTCATTCATTTACCTAGGAGCAGCAGTAGGCAAACACTTCTACCAGTGTTACAGCTTTGAACACTAGGCTACTGCTTTTAGCTGTAATACACTCTTACCTGTTGCAGCAATCTGCTGGCTTTCCTGGCAAACTGTCACAGTGACTACACGAGCTTCTGGAATCGCTGCTCTTGTAACGAAGAGTCAGTCTATCCAGGCAATATATGGCCTGGGTGCCAGTGCATGCCTAGTCCGGGAAGTCTGGAGCACGTAAGACTGAGAATTCACACATGCTGTTGTCCCCAGTGGAAACAGACAGCATTGAGGACACAGAATCCACATAATATACCTGCAACTCTTCCACAGATTTTATGTTGGGGCTCTTATGCTTTCCCTTGCACTTCTGGAAGCCACACTGGTGATCACCTCAACCCTGAACCACCTGCACCCTGGGGTTTTTAGACGCCCAGCCATTCAGGGACTACACTGAGTGGGCATAGGGTTGAATTCCCAGTAATTTTTCTTATTATCCAGTCACAAACAGAAAAACAAGAATATTTGCTTAAACAGAAATGCAAGACTCTGGCACAGTGGTAGACAAGATTAGTAAACAACTTTTTGCTTTAATCTTTCGATACCCTTTATCATTCAAATCAGAAGGAGAACTGGTAAAATGCAAAAACTTTCTTTTTATACTTTGAATGAGCAGTAGTAAGAAAAATCTTTTTGCAAGGGTAAATCAATTTAATATTTTAAGATGACTACAGACAGAAGTAATCTGAAAGATATCTTAATAAAAAGATTCTGCTTTTCTTATTTATATGCTTTCTTAGTCTGCAGAATTGAGCCCTTGAGTTCCCACCTTCCGTGGCAGGACAGGCATAGAACCCTCCACCATCCTCAGTAATGGGATGCACACCACTCATGAACCACGCTGCTAGCAAACCATATTTTGGAAATGCACACAAAATTAACCTAGTCAGAATTATCTGTGACCCAATTCTGGAATACTTTCTACCCTTGTCCTTCGCCCCAGTGTGAAAAGCACATAAAATGAAAACCACACCAGAGAGGAACTGATGTATGACATTTTGCATTATTATTGGTGGCAGGTGTATAAGAGAGACTTGTGTTCTCATTTTCTAATTCGGTGGTATTTTATGGCCAGTGTGCCTAAATTTAAGCAACTCCAGGAAAGGCAGCAGCCAATCAAAGCTCTGTCATCCAGAGAGCGATCTGTCTTTGGCTGTCAGTGTACAAATGCATAGGGTCTGCTCGAACACCTATTTAAGGCATTAACAGCAAGAAGAGGGACGTAAACCCCTGCCAGCCCTGAGCTATGGGCAGCAGAGCCAGTCCAAAGGCAATGAAGTGCACTGTCAGTGGAAGCTGAGGATTGCACAAACAAGTCCTGTTCCATCAGACTTTGCTTCTTAAACGTGTTACTTATTGTCTAGTAAATTGGAACTTATCAGGATTAACAAGCTTTCTGAGCCAGGCCATGGGAACGGCTGGACACCAAGTGTGAAATGCTGCAGTTCAGAAAGCAACTTCTAAGCCCTTATTGGATCTAGAAAATTAAAGACTTGCACTCGCCTTCACAGCACTCACTACCCATCACTTCAGGACAACCATCCCCTGCTCTCCTCCCACCCAGTTTCAAACAGGCAGAAGCATATCTTAAAACAATTAGCAATTAATACAGTTGGCATGCAGTGGAAGCACCAGAAAAATTAGTGCCATCAATCATCTTTCAATATCCACTGCAATATCGAATAGAAATCTCATCTCCGTATTATGATGCAGCTGAGAAACTGAACTAGTATTGCTATCAACCGAGATAAAACCCAATCTACAGGATTTCAACCCTCATTTGAAATTCAGTTTATTAAATGCATCTCCCATTAAGCCAGTTTCATTATTTAAACAACATCGTGCAATAAAAATACCTCAAGATTAAACTTACCATTTAAGTGATTTAGCTGTAAGTCACAAGGTAAATGGCCTCGCGTATCTCATCCAAGCACAGATTAAAATACCGTTGCACAACTTGGCATGATTTGCACTCCCCACTTGAGAGGAGTCTGGTCCTCATATATTAAGGATATATTTCAGACTGGGACTAAGCCTCCTTACATGGAAGATGCTCTGTGTTAGCATCAACTCTTCTTTTACATGTGAGGCTGCACCCACTGAAGAGGAGAACTTGGTGCAGGTAGTACAGACCTATCATCGTTCGGACCTCACGGAACAGGGGAGTTACGGGTCA
The DNA here is from genome assembly GCF_963210335.1 of Falco punctatus. NCBI lineage: Eukaryota > Metazoa > Chordata > Aves > Falconiformes > Falconidae > Falco > Falco punctatus. Next base: position 6,035,229 of record NC_137587.1, read on the forward strand.
GAAAGAAGATGTACCAACAATATTAGGCCAGTGGGCCTGGAGATGATGCACATGGAAGCATGGTTCACTCTCTTTTCTGCAAGGAGAACAAGGAGAAATCAAGGCAAAATAGTGGGCTGCAGGTGCAAAAGAAACAGTAGGAGATTCCTCCTCGTATAGTTAAGCTGTTGAATTCACTGTCATAGGACATGGCAGCTGCTATGTGTTTACAAGGACTCAGAAGGCAACTGGACTAAATCCAGAATAAAAATCCATCATGATTTAATAAGTACAAAGATACTACCTCCAGCTGATGCTGGATCCAGCTCCATTGGATGCTGGAACAGTGCACTGGGGAGTTTTTACTACAGGCTTAACCCAGTTCCTGTAGTCATCCCTGGGCACCCACAGCTGCCCACTACAGGCATTTTATGTTCTTATCCAAGTACCAAAGGGAGAGACACCATATAAAAATTTAGGTAAACAGGATGAAAAAAAAATTAACCATAGAAATTACTCTTGGATAAGCCCAATTCTCTTCAAAACTTAAGAGCCCCTTAATTTTCAGGAGCATCAAATTAATTTCTATATCCTACAGTATTAATTGTAAAGTATGGGTCAAGTATGTACTAGCTATTTCACTATTCTGCAGAGGAGGAGCAGAAATTTTGTTACTGGCAATGGAAGAAAGGATTGTCCAAGTGTAATATTTCTTCATCCAGGAAAAAACTGAATGGACCTGTGGTTTCCTTGCACTGAGAATCATTCATCTTTCATCTGTGTAGTCCCATGCCAAGATAATGTTATTACTGAGAACAACAGCAATCAAATTGCTTAAAGGGCTTATACCCATCTGAGGATTTTTACTGTTCCCATTTTCCTAGGGTGGAGAAACAACTCTGTTCAAATTTAAAAGGCAGGCACAGGGTCAGTCCAGCAGACAAATGAAGTTTTATACACAGTTAATTGTTGTGTGAAGGTTTCAAGAAGATGCATTACAAAATGTTTGAAAACACCATGTTGCATTTGTGTGTGTTCTCCTTCAGGCATCATCCTAGGTGAAAAGTATTCTGGCTGGACAATCTACCAAAATACAATGTAAGCAGTTACAAGGAAAAAAAAAAAGAAAAAAAAAAAACAACCAACCAAGTGAACAGTGAGAAATAAGTAAACATTTTTCTTCCCTCAGTATTTAGTAAGCACTTATTAGTCTCTAACAACTCTGCAAAACAGAGAATATAAGAGGTCATATTACCATTCCATAAATACAAATACCAGGGTAGTTCTGGAAAGTCTGTCTGAGGCTTTGCATTTCACCCCACATTTTGGTTTGGGACATCCTCATTTCCAACCGAGCCTCCAGAAGCTTTCCAGAAAGTGGTCCTGATTGCTTTCTCAGAGGTCATGAAGCCAAACCCTACCAGAGGTATGAACATAGGTCAGTACCACCCACACTGTGAGTCTGCATCCCCACCGGGTTCACACACGAGGGAGGACACCTTCCTGCAACATCCTACGTGGTGCTATCCCCGTCTACGACCGTAAGCCATTTCCCCAAAATCTGTAACCACCTGCCTGAGTGTCAGTCACAAGCAGCTCCCAAGCAGGGCTGGCCCGCCATCCCTTGTCAGTGGGTTCTCAGAGCGTATGGCAAAACCCACGGTCTTCTCCTGCAGCCGCTGAAAATGCAAGCACCGTGTCAAGGGAGCATGAGTGGAAAACATAAAGGGTCAACCTAACGGATCTCATTCTGAATCATGAGAGTTAATGTGTACTAATGGCAGAGGGCTGCATCTCTCCTGGCAATGATGTGCAAAGGCTCACCCAGTGCTGACCACAGAGCCACCGTGTTGACTTCTTACCTCGCAGGAAGTGTCTGGATTTAGGGGAATGGAGGAATCAGACGTACGCATCTTGCTCAAACAAGATGGTAATAAACAAGCTAATATAACAGAAAGACACATATAGGGAAATGGGATTCAATACTTTAACAAATTCCCTGTTTAGCTGGAGGGAATAAAATATGTAAATGAATGGCAGGACTGTAAGACTTTACTAATGCCCTTTCTGTGAGCAGAATATTTAATTGCATGCAGGCTCCTCTGAACACTAACTTTCCAAAGGGGAATGCAGGCCATTTTGGAGTGAGGAGGTTGGGACTGATAGCTTCAGACAGATTAAATTTCTAATCTTACATGTACGCAGCCACTCTCCAGCCTTGAATGGTGATCTCTGCTTGCTTCAGTGCTCTTTGCATTTGGGAAGAACAACACGCACACAGAGGCACAAAGATAGATAACTGTAAAGGAGAATATCATTTGCAAAGCCAGAGTGGTTCACTGGAAAGAGAAGAAATGACCCTGTCACTACATGTAAAAGGAGAAGGGGTCAGGGTGAATATAGCAAGAGGCCACTGAACCACTTACGCTAATATTTTGCTTTAATTCTTCCCTAGTTGATTCTAACTTACTGAAAGAAAATCAAATTTTAATAGCCGGGGTAAGTCTGCTAGAATATCACATTATTTAGTGAGCCTAGAAGCAGGAGAGAGGAACCAGCAGTAGCTGATTTATCTTCTGGGTATTTATTTTTTTATATAAAAAGGACAAAACTATCCATATATGTAATTTGTTCACCCAATACCAAGGGCTTTGTGTCCTTTTGCTGTCATCAGATACGACACTGCAGACTACCACTGAATGACACTGTCAGTTCCTAACCCCAGCTAAGGCATTTTTACTCACTAACACAAAGGGAGACAAAACTGTGCTGACTGCAACCTTTAAATTCCACTGCCAAATTAATTTTATCTGCGTCTTTCCCCATCTCACCTAGATGTCATTTCCAGATTAACATATTTCTTTCTATATAATTTGTAGGTGCTTTTCTCCAGCACTGAGTCTAGGATGTGGGGCATTATACCACCGCTGATCACTAACTGAACTTCTGGTTCTCTCCTGCTCTTGGGCTTTATGAATATATCTCTACCCCTTCTCAGCAGGCTATTGATGGACGCAGCACTGTACTGCACTCGGCTGCTCTTGGAAAAAGCATGAGGTCGGAGTTCAGCCACAGGCAGGGCATTAAGACAGAAATTAAAGCAAAGGATGCCAGAAGGTAAAAAATGGTAAAGTGCACTGCAAAAGCACTAAGCTCTGAAACATCTTGACAAAATACCATATTATGGTGGCAAAGCAATTATAGAGTTCACAGTCTTCCCTACCAAGAGAAATGGGTCAGTTTTCAGTTCTCCAGCCTACTGTTTCAGGCTTTCTGCAGAATCAAACAGAATTAAATGGATTTCCACTTTGTTCACTTGCAGAGGTACAATTAATAAGTAAAAAGAATACAACTGCATTAAGAAAATCTGATACTAAAAAGGTACGGATGTGTGACAAAAAGTGAATTATGTGGTTAGAGACCACAAGGCCATTACGACAAATTAATTTACTCTTTAAGCAACCCTGTGGCAGGTCCTACTTTTTCAGATGGGAAAGTGGATCACAGAGTGCTTAAAGAACAAAGTTCCACCTTTTCCTCTATGAAGCCTCCACTTTTCTTTTTAAAACTTTCAGTTCTGTTTTGCCCTCTCTAATAGAAGAGTCCATGCCATAACCCTTCAGGGCAGAACATGCCAGGCTCAGGTCTGCTTCCAGTCACGGACTCTTTTAAAGATAAACAGATAGAGTTTAGCAGGTCAGCAGAATAGGCTGGCGAGGAGCAGACAGCACTGTTATCCATGTCAAAGAGCAACTTAAAACCATTCTTAGCTTAGTCTAGCAGAAATCTTCTGTATCGGGGAAAAGTGTGCAAGGCAGGGACTACCGGTGCCACCGTGAGGTTTGGTCCTGCACTCCTGCATTACTAAGGCCCAGAGTCATACACAGAGGGACTAGAACTGCGCATGCAGTTCACCTTGCGTTCCTTGCAAATACTGAACTTATGACAAAAATATAGGGAGGAGACGGAGAAACAGAATATCTGAACAGTACCAAGGGAGTATCCACGGGAAACACAAAGTATGTGTGTACGTTTTTGAATATGGAACGTATTTTCCCTTTACACGTCATTCAGTAGAAAATAGCCCAGCCATTTCAGCTGAACGACCGGATTTTATATCTGGGCTCTAGAAGAGCTGCTTAGCAAGGAGAGTCATTAATCTATTTTCACACCGGTGCTAACAATTGGCTCTTAATCAGTGTTTTTCATAAGAAAAGACATAAATAATCTGGTTTAAGATAAGGTGATTTCTGTACCTACTCCAGCCCAAGGCCCCTGTGCAACATCAGCAACACATGTCAAGTGCTTGAGGAAAGGTTTCCTTATGACCTGCAGCAGGGACACAGATTAATAGCAGATTTCAGAGTTCAGCTAGTGGTGGCATCACCTCCTATCCTCGCTTTGCCAGTGCACTCCATCAAAGGCCTGCCACGAGAAAGCACCCACTCGTAACCTAGAAAGGGAGCTCTCACTCTGCAGCCAAAGATCTAACAGTACTTGACAAAGCTGAAGGGTCTGACCGTTGCAGCACGCTGGCAATGCACTGACTGCGAAGGGCTTTCAGGAGCAAAGTGAGAGCCCAGCTTGTGTGCCTGCCTGCCACGTGTGACCGTACGTAATTCGTTAAGAGGCACACACCTATGTTCTGCGTGGCACTTCTGGCCCTGGCCACAAAGGCTGACAGATGGACAGACAAGCATTTGACCTTAATAACTTGTGCAGATAAACAGAGAAACTGAGCCACTGAGTCAGGCTAAAGTGAATTTTAATTACTATTCTGTGCACACTTGCTTTCACACCTCCATGAGCACTCCCCCAAGCCCAAAGTCCATGGCTGGACCAGAGCCATTTAGTGCCGCTTCAGCATACGCTGTTAGCGCAGGGCAGCCTGTTACCACAGAGCCACTTGCTAATGAACTACTTAATGGTTCGATTAACAACTTTTAACAATTGCGCTTCTAATTTCCTCTTTTCACTGGTGTTTGTTTATTTATTTTATTCTACTCCTCCTTCCTCCTCTTGTCAGGAAAACATAACCAGGAGAGATCTAATTAGCTGAGGATGTTGCTTTGTAAAAAACTTTGCTAATTACTTACTCTTGCCTACAAACCCCTGGTGTGTCAGCTTCTCATGTGTCAACAGCTTCCTGTGAAGCCTCATCATTTTGTGTGTGAAATTTGATCCATATTAGAAAATTAATGACTAAGTCATACCGCTTAATGTATCAAAAGGCAGCAGTTCAGAACCAGCGGCAGAGATGTCTCCATTTGTTTATGGATCTGCTTGCGTATTTGTCAAGAACATGCCACACAACTATCACATGAAAAAACTTTCCAGTGAAGTCTCTGGCTTTAAATGGGCCTTTTTTTGCCTAGTTCATCTGCTCGTAGCCTAGGCCTTTAGCTGTCTTAGCTTTAGGGCAGGCTTTTCCAAAACAGCTTCAAGGAAGAGTGATAAAATCTACTTTGCTATGTATGTATGCACTACCAGCATGGTACTATGGATCACAGGACTTGACCTGGCTTGAATTAAGTCCTTCAGTTGCATTTGTCCCACCATCTCCTCCACATTCATGGCTTGACTCAGGACTCCTAATTGGTATTTTGCTCTAATTGTCCTAAATGGTGCTGTTACCACTTTGCAGGTTTCATCAGAGCATGACAAGCTTTTGCCAACAGGGACGAAACAGTGCATTTCTGGGCAACAGCTTTGCCTGGGAAAGTTTCTCTGAAGTCAGATGAAAGAGAATCAACCAAAAATATCAAAGAATCTAAAATATTGGAAAACATTCTACTTCTTAGAAATAAATAACCTATGCTCTACAGCATAATTATTTATAGATGACATGGCATCCACATGTGGTCTGGTTGGTAGAAGGTGGCAGGACTGACAGCATTCACAATGACAGAAAGCTGCCAAAAAACAGATTCTAATTTTAACGTGAGCTAAGAGCCAAATCAGTACCAAAACATGCATATTTTCAGTCAGGTGACAAAGCCAGAAGAGGGATTGCTATCCTGGGTGTATAGCACCAGAAAACCATAAGGGACAGTGGTGCTGCAGATGGAAGGTGAGACAAAAGCTCTTGTAATCTTTCAGTAATTCAAGACTTACCTGAAGTGCCTTTGTCTCCAGACCCCGCATAGTATTTCACATCTAAGACTATATGAAACCAAACCCAGGTCAAAATCAGACCAAAGAACAGCTTTCAGCTTACCTTTGAGCAAAGGATGGGCAGCAGAAAATCTGGTTCAATGTTCTCTTTCCAGGGTATATACTTTTTCCCACTGTATTTCACACTACTGCACACTTCTTCCCCCCGATAACCATATACAACACAAGAATATAACACTACTTTTCATTCTTTGCAAGGGGCTGCAGCCTCATCGGTAACTGGTATAATACAACTTTCTCCATGACAAGGACTACAGGCACAAAATCTGAAATGCAAATCTTACTAGCATTTATTTTTCTATAATTGGCAGCAGCAGGTTGCAAAAAAGGGAACCGTGCACTCTAATTAAAAAAAAAAATAATAATAATAGATGCTTGTCATGGTTTCATTGTGTCAGAAAGTAACTGAAAGTCAGCTGAGCTTTAGGGAAGGCACAAATGGGAACTTTTAAAGGTATAATATACACTACTGACATTTAAGAAGGCAAGCACCAAGTACAGAGCAAAGGGAGCTAATTTAATAAAATAAGGGTTTGGCAGCAAGTGTTTATTTGTCCTGGAAGGCTTTTTTCGTTTTTTTAAAGAGCACCATTCACATTGCTCATTTTCAGGCTTGGTTACATCCCTGATGGATAATTTTCCAGTTACTACCCTTATTAAAAAATACTAGACTATTACACAGCAGTAGTCCCAATCACTGTAGCAATACAATGCTGTGTATTATGCTATTAATCTTCAAAATGGTCCATAAATATTAAAGACCAGACCATAATACTGCAATCTACCTTGAATAAAGGTAGCCCATAGCTCTTCCAGCCTAAGAACTTCATCTTCTGTACCCAAATACTGCAGTTTCCCATTTGCATCCTTCTTGCTATAAGGAGTTCAGTGTAAGTGTGGTTTTACCTGAGTTTTTATTCCTTCTTTGTTATCTAAATGAAAGCCGAGGTCTCTTTTAAAATCTAAGCATGACAGTGAATACCACACCTGATAAAACTGGCCTTTCACTCTCTAAGGTGTCCTCAATGCTCTATGAAGGACTAAGTGGCCAAGGCAGAATCTTCAACTGGAAGCCCATATACTAGTTATCCTGAATTTAAACAGCACTGCATTGGACTACACTACAAGCTTTATGAAGTGGCATTATGCAAAAACCATGTCAACACATAGCCCTTAAAAATCTTTTTCAAACCATTCTCTGAGATGCTAGGTCCACTTATCTGCTCCAGAGGAAACTGAAACAGAGAGAAAGGATAAACCAAGATTTTCCAGTTTGAAGGTTGTTTCTAACACTACTCTTTCACGCCAACAGCGCTATTAAGTGGTTATTTCCCATGAAGACCACTTCCTATAACCTTCACTAGAGCCTGGTTATCAGCAGCTGCTTACCCACGACCCTGGGGAGGCGAAGCAGGGGGTAGCAGGCACTGTCTGCCTGCACTGGGGTGTGAGCACACATGATTGCCAGGTAGAGAGAGAAAATTTGATGCTGCTCTACTATTACATTGGGTCTACATAAATATATTCTGCACCAGAGATGATGTCATGTTGCTAATTCATCTAGCATCACAATAAATACATAACCTTGTTTAGATCCCTACTGTATCTTAAAAAAAAGGGTAGGAGAAAGATACAACTTCACTAATACACTGTTTATTTTAATGCAGAAGCACCTACAATTACGTAAATGTTAAGTAACCATAGCTGATTAACTCTGTTCAGGTGAATTGCAGTTGAATGTGATATAAAGATTGATTTGAAGTTAATTATATGTTCTTTTAATAATCGACATTTTCATATTGCATAAATCAGCTGGTAGAAAAATGTTGTTATGACTATTAAGCCCCTCTTGAGCTCTAAGAGATACCAGGAAGATTTCTCTGAAATGCATGCAGCTATTTTCCCTCTCAGCTTCAGACACTGGAATAGAGCCTTATAATCACCAAATGTTAGGCAATTTTTTTCCAAAATTCAGACCACCTTCTGCACCTCAAACTGGTACCTCAAAACTTGAGCAACTTATCCAGAATCAGTCTAGAAAAACCTTGCCTGCAGGAGGCTTGTATCACAATGGGATGACAATAATTTCTGTCCTGGATATTTCAATTCACCAAAGATCCAATCTATCCTTTAACTTTTAAAAGGGATTACATAAATGATGGAAGAGTGAATATTCTAATCTCATAGAATGAAATGCTTTCAGTAAGAGCAGCAGCTCACCCAAGATTTTTGTACTGATACTGAGACATTCTGAGCATTCTGCTGCAGAGTATAGTCTCGTTATTTTTCTGAGTCCAAATTATTGTCAACAGCACTTGGACTTCCAGAGAGGCACAGCCTTGCAGACTCGGTACACGAGCAGATACAGAAGTTCAAAACTACCATCATTTCATGTTTTTCCACGATGTTGCTTCAGGGAGGCAGTTTCAATTACCAGCCCTGGCTTCTAGCAGAGAAAAACTTTCATTTAACGTCTTAGAGGTGATATTTTTCAGAGTTCATGTATTTCTTATAAAATCCCTGAAGCTACTATTCTAAAAGCACTGAACAATGCCAAAGTTATATTTATGTAAGTTTGATCTATCACCTATATTTTTTTACTCATGGTTCTAAAACCATAATTGTGATAGGCATCTGTAAGAGTTAACAAAAGATATGATTAGCAAGTATAGCCAAATTCTGCTATGGGAAGCCAGGCTCTCGCCTCCCAGTAATCTAGTAAACACTGGGCAAACAACTAGAAAAACATCTGTAAGCAACAAAAAAAGAAAAGGGATGCTGACAGCAACATTTGTGAATTACAAGCAGGGAGTTCTAAAAGAACTGAGACTGGAAGTGAGAAGTCCCTCTTCATTCTACAAGCTACAAAAAAACCAGCTGAGCTATTAACCCACTTTTCATTGACTTAACTGGGGACCATGTTGGGTCTGTGTTCAGCACAAACCTGAACACCTTACTGCCACTGGAGTATAGAATCGTGCTTCTTCTGGTTCACATGGGGGTAAGAAACAAGGTGTCTTATGTTCTGGCTGTTTTGGGTATCTGGCCCTCATCACTGTAGCTGTGCTAAACAAGAGAGACTCCAGATCTGAGACAGCGTACTAATCCTGTGAGAGGGAGAATTTCTATTACTTAACACGATGGTGCTGTACACAGAACAGACAGGCAAAGCTCAATAGAAGGATGACCAGAAACAATTGTCAAAAAGTTACCTATTGTTCCTTCTCTGCATTTCTGTTCAGCCATCTTAGCATTTTTTGCACATTGTTTAATTCTAACAGGCTACATGCTGAACAGTCAACTGCACTAACAAAGGTATTGTTGATTTTTAAGGTTAAATTTAAAAGACAGGAGGAAAACTACCTGGATTTACTGGGGGGTGGGGATGCTCAATTAATGCATTTCCACATCTCTAACAGAAGTACAGATTTCCTCCTTTTTAATGACACCTACGTTTGAGGAATACAGATGTTTATTTAAATAATTTTGTAGTATGCATTTCTTTTACAGAAGGCTGTCTTCAGTGAACTGGCAATGAAGCACAACACTAGCAGTAGTTTTCTAAGATCCTAGTGCTAAACCTCAGACATTAGACCTGTTTGTACCTCTCTTAATGTCATAAATATTGACATTTTATTCTGTACATCTTGAACCATGAATAAAAGTGGTACCATCTTAACAGCATTATACAGATTTTAAGTTTTCTTCATGACAGCATGGGGCTGTCTTGCAAGAAATATTATCACAGGCTTTTAAGAAATCTATATAAAATGCAGGGTTATTTTTGGGCATAGTCCCATCATTTTTCTAATATGGGAATGATTAAAAATCCTCAGCCCAGAATACACTGATTTTTCAATGATTTTTCACCTTTCTGTAAGCCATAAGCCTCTAATATCAAATACACAGCTGTACTGGTATAACAGTTTGGTAGCTGATGCTGTAACTCTTACATTCCAGGTTGTCTCCTTATGTCAAATCTGGGCATGTGATTCTTCCTTCAATACTTCAATACAGTTTCTGGAAGAAACTGCCAAATGAACAAAGTTAGTCCACATGGCCTTCAGTAAATTTATTGACTTCAATAATACGTGGAAATACTGTCAATACCGGCCACTTGGCTGTATTCACATTATTTTCTCTTCAGAGTGTCATCCTTGCAGTTCATGTAACCATCTTCTATTTCTTTACTTTCTTCACACAACATACCTTTCAAGTTATCATCCTTCATTGTGTCAATAGCAACAGATATACTCACGTGCTCCTTCCCTTTTATCTTCAGTGAGTTTCAAATGCAAAGGATGATGTAGTATCACACATGATAAATCCATTTCTCACTAAATGCCTTATTGTCTTTCCAGCAGTGTAAAACAGTTCAGATCTAAGACACCCCTTTTCTGACCACCTGAAATGGTCACAAGGAACAACTTCTAGTTGTTCCACAACACTTTGGAAGACTTCCTTTAAGTTCAAACAGTTCCCCAGTTTAAACTCCCAGTTCTCTCAAGAAACACTAGTGTCATGTCTCCTTTTCTGAAGACTGATTGCCAAGAATTTCTTCACAACATTGTTACACTTTATGCACAATCCCAATCTCAAGGTCTGGTGCCTTCTACTCTTCACAAATCTTGTGTTAATTAAAGAATACAGGTGGTGAACCGGCAGACACAAAGCCAGGAGAAACATTCTCTAGACTCTCCCAGTAAATCCATGCCTCCAATAGTTACTTCCAAACATAAAGAATAAAGCAGCAAGATGACTCAGCTACCTGCCATTAGTAACTTTCAGAGAACTAGTTGTATGAGGGTAGTCAAGAGGGTTTTCTTGTTGGCTCGGCAAAGACAAACATTTATTCATATCAGGAAAAACAACTTGTAATGCCATCTCATCTACCATAACATATCATCAAGATGATCTCTCAGAAAAGTTACCCAGACAGCTGTAATTACTTCTTTTATTGTGAAAGCCCTACGTGCTCCTTGTGGAATAATATTTCATCTTCACATTTGTGTCCTTGCTCACTTACCAGCTTTGCTTGTATTCAGAATTTTTGATTCCTCCTCTCCCCACCCCATCCCCACACTTCAGTGAACTGGAGAGCTTCTGTTGTCAACACTTCTAAGCATGCTTTTGCTAGATGACTATCCCATTTAATTGTTTTAGTTGAGGCATAAAAACAACTAGAACTCTTTCTTAAACAGACGTGAAAACCTAAGCCCTTAACTGAGCCTTCTGAGTCATTCAAGCCTGGAAAATAAGACTTTTAGTTTGGCTGTTCTAGGAAAGGCAGAAACAGAATTGTACATGCAGGAGCTGTAGTAAAATCACTGCACAACAATAAATAACTTTTTTTTTTTTTTTCTATTTGAGCTCTGCAGCTCATAATTGCAAGTAAGCAAGAACCTGTTTAAATTGTGGGAACTACTGAGGAGATCCAGCAAAGAGTGAGTCCAAGTGCTTGGGATCTTGGGATCAGGCTGCAGCCACCAAGGTGGGAGACAGGCTGGTAGCAACAGGGTATAAAAGCAAGGGCAGAAACTTATGAATTTAAGGTGGATACAAAGTTGAAAGGCAAAGTAATAACATTGTCAGAAGCCAGAAAAATAAGGAGCCAAATATGGCCACAAAGGCTGATTTGCAGGAAGTACAGGATTGCTGGTCAGGATTCTGTCTCCAAAAGAGAAGGGGCAAGAGCAGAGAATGCAAAATCCAAGTGGCTGCTCAAACAAAGGAGCAAGGCCAGAACCAGGAATCAGAGGTGACTAACCGGCTCACACACGCAAACAATAAGCAGCCCAAAGCAACTGCTGGGTTAAATCTCACACCCATTTGGATGCAGTAGATCACCCAGCAGTTACACAGACCAGTTCTGAACTGGTTGGGCTTTGTCAGGCTCTTTGCTGTCCAAGCTGGAGCCCAGATGGCGACCGAAGAGTCTGGTTGTTCAGCTGAAATCTAACAGACTATAACCCTTAAATAAATCATGTGACTTTGAAAACTGCTCAGCAAACACTAATTCTTCTGACTTCATTTTTACCCAAGCATATACCGAAAACTTCCTTCACCTCCCAATGGAGGTTTTACAGAGTCACGATACAGACCAAAGCACTGAAAGTTGACAAATGAGTTGCTGTGGGATATAAAATCCAGTTAAATGTAACCAATGTTTGGGACCCCTCTGTAAGTAGCATATAAATTGCTCATTTCACAGCCCCCAACAAATGCAATTGACAATCTATCAACAAATAAAATTTACTTACAGCTTTCAAATCCTGGTGTACGACATTTGTGGAGTCAGCAATCTCAGGAGAAAGAAAAGGCAGATTAAAATCTGCATAACAAAAATTCCCTGACTTTGATTACAGTGGGCAAAAGAAGAGTTTAGGATGCTGCAACTGCCCTAGGTATTTTACATGAAGTATGAAGTACCGAGAAGAACAGTGCCTGACAGGGTAGAAGGAGATGCACTTCTGTTCTCTGGATCTCAGTTCTAACTGCTTGCTCTGCCCAGAGACCTCTGAGACGTAGTACTGTAACAGCTCGTAAGCTGCCTGCCCTCCACGGCCTGACTCTTTGTAGAAGCATAAACATGTCCATCAGGACTGTTATCACAACTGCCTCAATGAAATTATTCCATGTGGAGTCTCTTGTCCTTCAGGAAACAAAAGCTGCAAGCGTGAACTGCATGTAGGTGCGGTTACACCTATGCAGATATTAATCACAGATTGAACTAGATAGACAAAGCATCAGAAGTCAGGACCTTCCATAAACAGAAATACTTAATGGATAGAGAGATGACTGGTAGAGTAATTGCTAATAATCTCTGTTAGTTCAATGTAATAATATAAGGCTCTGTTTTAGGCTCCAGCCACAAGTACAGGTCAGCCTCAGACTGACGTAGCCAACTTTCAATTCAAAGCAGAAAAAGGCAGGAATCCACAATCTGCCTGCTGGTTAATTACTACAACACAGGGGCAAGAAGCAATCTCTGTATCATAGACTGAGAAACGATAAATTTGAGATGGAGCAAGGACACAACAACACCCTCCAAAGACACACCTGGGTTTGAGTAAAACAATTCTTTTCAGCAGTGTTTTAAAATTGCATCCCCGGCTTCAATCAAGCGCATCTTGATGTAACAGGAATACAGTTCAGAGGAACTCGAGCGACAAAGTGCTAAAGAATGTTTTACATAAGACAGTCACAGCATGAGGAGACCTGCTAAGAAGTCTGCTGGCAGGACTCAAGAAAGAGCTGAGCAACTTTAATAAGACGAGGATAAATGAAAGCAGAATTAAAAAAAAAAAAAAAAAAAAAAAAAAAAAGAAGAAGAAAAGAAAGGCCAATGTAATAGAAATCTTGTCTGACTACAAAGGCTGAAGAGATGAAAGGCAAAAGGAACTTCATGTGTTTTCTACCTTCTTGTTTTTGGGCTCTGATGCACTGGCACATCTCTGCAAATGTCAGAGAGTCAGAAAGCAAATCAAAAGAAACAGCTCTGATCTGGGGAGTGTGCTTTTGAAAACGAACACATCTGCTGAGGGTGTAATGTGGCACATCAGGCCACCTGGATAATGAGGGGCAGCAGATGAGAAGGAGGATGAATTATGTCAGCTCCTAAATGAGAAGGCCGATGGTGGAGATGGGTCCGTTTCGCTGGAGCTTTCATTAGGAATCATTTGTGCAGCAGCACTTTGGGCCTCAGCTTTGCACTCTGCTGTACGGAACAAGTGCTGTGGGTCATGAGATTTCAAGGAGTTAATCTCTGGCTTGGAGCCACGGACGACCAAGCTCTCTCCTCAGACCATTTCCAGAAAGCCTGCAAAACACTGAGCTAAAGTCCATTTTTGTCTCCATTTTCCTAGAGCTTCAGAGAACATTGTGAAGTTAAAAGAAATTGCCTAAGTGTCCATGACTTGTGAATTGCATCTAAAAATGTTGATTTATCTTTTGTTTGTCAGATTTTTAGCTAGTTCAGGAATTTCTTCTGATATCCCAAGAATTTTGTCTTGAAATTGTAACGAGTAAGCGAGTCATATTCATGACATCCATAAATGTCATGTCAAATATATTTTTTCTCGTGAGGTTAAAAGAACAGGGGGAGAAATGAGTGTGTAAATTGACAGAAGTTTAAATAAGCTTTTGAGATCCTGTCGAAAAGCTTTAGATAGCAAGTTTTCAATGAAAATTCAGGAGAAATGTGGATAAGTGTAATTATTCTCATGAATAAACAGAGGGCTCAAAGAGCAAGTTGAAAATGGCGTAAAAAGGAATAGCCATGGTCTCTTCCATTTATGTTATAGCAACCTGTTCCTTTACTGTGAAAAAAAACCCAAAAGGATGGATGTGTAAGCAAGAACAACTTTTTAACTTATGAGAAGTTTGGAATGAATCCTGTAATGCTGTTGCTGTTGTTTTTCTCATTGAATGTTGTGTTTTACTTCCACAAATATTTATGTAACTACATCTACTGTGAGTTACAAAATGAATTTCATTGCTTGCGGCTGGTATGCAGAGAGGGAACTTCCCAGTTACTCATGTAAACATTCAGACTACTCAAGGTGCTTAAGGAATTGAAAAACATCATATAACTTTATTTACAGCTAATCAATTAAACTCAAATAGCTAAATAACAAAAGCAGAACAATATTAAATCTTTTTTATTACAAACGCATTTTGTGAATTAATTTAGAAACTGGACACTGCTACGCTTGTCATTAAAACAAGTTCTCTGCTGGCTAATCATCACTTACAAACACTGTGACAACAGGACAAGAAAGAGGTCGCGTTGAGTCAGGTAATGATTAAGTGCCAGCACTACATTTTGATCAGTGCTTGGACTAGCTCTACTGTTTGATTGTCTCCAGAAAATTAGGTTCTTTTCTCATGAAATTTTGTATTATTCTGCTACTCAGTTTCACCTACAGCTACCGATGAAACTGTTGGGGAAGAAAAAATACCCAAAATCAAAGCCATGAATGAGGCTATTTCTGTTCTGTTTCAAAGCCAGCCAGGGATGACAGAAAGGTCAAAGGAAAGCGTTCTGATGAGAATTCTTCTCCAAAGATTTTTGGATTTACTTGGGTGCGCATTTGAACCCTTCAGGGTTTATCTGATCAGAAACAAATTTCTGGGCAACCCTCTTATGCTCATGGGCCCAAGTCATGACCAAGAACGTCTCGTTGTGCTAGAAATGGTAAAGCAATGCAACTAATACCTTTATCAGAATTAAAAGATTGAAACGGAATCAGGAGAAACATAAGACAATTAATTGGAGCCCAGTAACTTTTTCTAGGTGCTTGGCATCATACCTCAAATGCTATTGCAAGGCATTTCCACAAAAGCAAAAGTTATTTGTTATACATATTTCACACTATAAATGAAGGTGCAATCTCCCTTTATCCAGACACATTCACATCAATGCTGGCTTTCATTTGAGGATGCAAAATTGAGATGGCAAGAGAATGACAGAGAGACCTTGATTTGAGTGGTCTAGGGCAGAGTAAATTGATGGAAATACACAGTTCTGCAGAAATAAAAAGGATTTGCTGGCTGACCGCTTTTCAGCACAGCTGCTTTCCGGGCACTAGGGAATTGCACGTTTTGCTGTTGCTTCAGTATGTTGCCACTTTAGTAATTTAAATCTCTGTCCAAGAACGTAAACATTTGTGAATGAAATAGCCTAGCAATATAGTGCCTGAACCATTCTTCCCCTCTCAGGAGAGGAATAAGCTACAACATGAGCACAACCTGTTAACCGAAGTCCCTGTAATATCATGGAGACAGGAGTCTCACCCACAGCTCAGAAGTCTGCCCTTACTCGGAGCCAAAAGCTCCAGCTGGAAAGGACTGTGGGAAATGCAGATGATGACGGATGGTGATTTTGGGGACTAATGCAAGTTGAGATGAAAAGAAAGTTTGAAGGAAACTGGACATACGACTTAGCTTTTACAGGGTTACCGACACTCAGAGATCAGTCCAAAGAATAAGGGTTTCTAACAGTGAGGGACATTTCTCGATCACCTTTCTACTTTTCTGAATAAAAGTAGGGAATAACACACAGCAGCAGAGAAACACACAGTGGCATCCCTGGACCATGAGGTTGATCTCCAGTTCCCATGGAGACAAGTGTGGTTACTTAGTCGTTGAGAGAGAAGGGTCCTTTCCCACGTTGCATTTTCTTTAAAATGTTAGGCACTATAATGCATTGTCAGCCTTCTTATTTTTAAAAAAAGGTAACACACTTCAAATCATTGCAGTTCTGGTCCTTAGAATTCCAGATCCAGATGAAGTGGTTTTAAGACTTAATTCCATCACTGCTGTCTTATTGAAATGAAAGGAGAGAATTAATTAAGGGCAGAATTTGCTTCATTGCTTTCAAAGCCCAAGGGATTTCTGCAAAGAAATGCAGGGTTATCTCAAGCATAAAAAAATGAAAGAGCCAGTACTCTGTGCCAGTCTCTTCTGTGTACTTGCAACAGTCTTGCTATGTAGACAGTCCCTTTGCTTTCTACAACAACCTTTCCCATTATTATCAACTTCACCTTCCTGAGCAGCATCCTGTGTTTTCTGAACCAAAGACAGTGTGTTTTGTCAGCAATCCTGCATTTCTGGAGTAGATGGGGATAGGCAGTATTTGCGTAGATTTCTTTGGTCAAAGATTGCCGTAGGTTACTTCAAAGATAGTAGTTTTCCTCTTTTTTTTTTCCCAACCTTTTTTTCCATATGTTACTTGCCAGAAGTTTTTGAAAGCCTAGAGCATAAACCAAGAGCAGGTTTTAGTTGACTCTCAGCACTGATCACTTATCTTCATTAATTAGGGGGAAAAAATCCGAAAGAAAAATAATCCAGACATACTGTTTGGATTTTTACACCAATTCCTGTGACTGTGAAGAAGCTTCAGAACAAGAATTACTCGTAGAAGTGAGCTACAAAGGAATCAGAAAAACTGATCTACTTCAGAAACTTTTAAACACGAAGGGCGAGAGATTCTCTGAATAGTGTCTTCTTTTTAACAGACCATGCAGAGAAGAAAGGATTTGCAGAGAATCAGTTGAAGGTCTAGGTCCTTAATTAGCTCTAATGGATTTTTGCACAGAGACGAGCAAGGGCCAGAAGGATGCCAGATGGGAGCAGTAGCCAGGCAGGTGACACAATTAGTGTATGACAATACAAAGCACAGAACCAAGCCAGAGACAAACAGCTGTTCTATTTATCACAAAGTACAAAGGCAAGAGCTGGAAGGAAGAACTGCAAGTCCTGATGTGGGACATGAAACTGGGTAGTTGTAAACATTAAGGAAAACTTAAAAGCACTGTAAGCGTGACTGGACATCGCATTGAATAGGACGGGCTGTTCAGAAAAGATAGAGGTGCACTGAGGCAACACAAAGCGATATGGATAAACAAATTCAGATCATGCCAAATCAGAGGTGGAAACATGCAAGCCAGGAATTAGAAATGTGGTGGATTTACTTAATAGAAGGGGAAAAGTCATATTGGCAACTACAAGGCCTGATGTCAATCAGGAAAATTACAAAGGACTGAATCGCAGTAAATATAAAACACCATGAAGGATAATGTGATCTTTTTTATTAGGGTAACTGATTTTCTAGGGAGATTAGGTAAAATCTAATACATCTGACTTAAGGAAAGCAATCAACATGGCCTTAGCTGAAAAATTATTATTTAGCATGAAGAAGATATGATGTAGCACTGAACTGTAAGATGAGTAAAGAGCTAGGTAGCATGAGGAGAGAATTGCTGGTGATTACAGCCCTATACAAGTTTAATGTAATATTTTAACAGTACATAAGGAGGAGATGGTATCATCTAGAACAAAAAATGGAGAAGCTTTGTCACCATAAATAAAAGGTGTTTTGTTTTGTTGGTTTTTTTTTTTCATTAAATAGGAAGACCTTGCTGCTGATAAGCTCCAAAAGCATTGAAAAAAATGTTTTGTAGCACACAGCTGTGCTTCCAGGCCCTGCACCAGAACAGGTACCTAAGGCCCGTACCAGAATTCAGCTACTAAATGGGAAACAGAAAAGAAAAAAAAAAAAAAAAAAAGGCACAACAGTCTGGGACTATTAATTCACCACTGTAAATGCCAAGACATGTGACTGAGCAGGAAAAACCTCAATTCCAGGATATGTACAAGGTAAAGTACTTCCAGTGAAATTAAAATTAATTATTGTAATATATTTATAAAATTTATGTATTGTATATAAATATAAAATAAACTATATCATTATATAAAATTATATAATTAATAATTTTAATAATAATTTAATACTGAATTGAAAAACAGAAAAAGCATTCCTGAGGGAAATGAGCCGTTAAGAAATGGCAACTGTTTGTCCAAGCAAAGTGCGAGCTGATGGATGGTGTATGCCTGTTCTCTGTATATCTACAGAGAAGGAAAATTAATTATTCAAGTTAAAAAAAAAAAAAAAAGAAGAAACCTAACAAAAAAGTGTACAAACCAGCAACAAATACAGGCATCCTAACCTTTAAGGCAGAGAGGTTCTGAAACAATCGGAAATTGGTAGGAGTGTCAGAAAAAGTGCTAAGGTTTGTGATGGAGGTAATACATAACAAACATTTTGTGACAGAACTTCAAAGACCAAGCACCTGCTCTTTGCCCTTGTCTAGGTGCATCACATCTGTCCCTCATTGCTCCATGCTAACCTCTCCCCCACTGGATAGATACGCAAATACCTACCATCAACTAGGTAGGTGCTCTCACGCATCTAGCACTGATGCAGTGACTGCTCATCTCAGTCCTGTGATCAGGATCCTTTCATCATACAAACAACTTTTGTCAGTGCCCCATGTAAATCAAATATATATATAATCATATATAAACATATAAAGAGTTAATATGTAGCTGTTGTATAGAAATTGGTTTATAAAGATAGTTGCACATATGCTAGAGATTTAGTGTTTCTCGTACTAAAAGATATTAAGTGTACGCAGAGAAAGGACTGAACTGGAATCTGTGCTGCATTTGCTGTGCTCTTCATTAGAGCCACCAGAACCCAGGGTGAGACAGACGTCTCTATCAAACACCACAGAAACATGAAATTCGAAGGTTTGGCAGAACACAAATTCATCCATTCTCAAAGAGCAGGCTTCGACTTACAGCTGAAAGGGTATTTCTGCAGCCAAGGGTCTAGGGCACGTCTGGGTCCCTCCCACTAAAACTTAACACTACGCACCACTGGGAGCACGCCGTAATTGAGACTGATGCCTGCCTGCTAACTCCAATGATTCAGTGACAGCGCAGCTGAGATTTTTATTATCTGTTTTCTGGCACATTACCTGGACTGACTTACACTCCAAACTGCCACAGCGGTCCAGAATAGTCCCTCTCATGGCCACCATAAACAGTTGCACTGAATTCTTGTTCATTATTCCCTGTGAAAGAAAACCACTACGTCTGGATTACTACGAGTCCTTTTCTGTTAAAGCAGCTCTGCATGACTCACAGTCTGTGGCAGGGGAAATGCTGTAGCTCTCCAAGCAGCTCTATAAAAATAATGTCCTTAGAAATCAGGCTCCTCAGTAGTGAGGGAACATGACCTACAGAGCTCTGTCCCACATACCATTCCTGCCAAGTGGGCAGGGGGTAAGTAACCTCAGCCAACAGTGTGGGAGCTCTTTCTCTTTTCAGTAAGAGGCATTAAGCGCATTCACCTTAGCAGTGAGGTCTACAGGAACCCAGTGTGTTCAGGAGACGATGTAATCTGCAGGGAAGAAATGGAGACTGTAAACCTCAAGAGAAAACCAAACTGATTAAATGCAGAAAGCACGAAAGCCCTGTCACAAGTGCCTCCAAGAGGTTCCTTAGTCAGGCTTAGTTTCTCTCAGTAGCTGTCGACTGTAGATGTAGTATGACAGTGTCTCATCTGTCATGCTACCTCTCCACTGGATTGTGTGCTGACTCAGAGAGGTCAGATGTCAACACAATTTTTCTAGACTGTGTCCCAGTCTTTGATCCCTGATGCCCTGGCCAGATAACTTGGCAGCTTCATCTCTTCATTTCCTCCCCATTCAATGTGGTGAACTCATTTACAGTAACAGATCAAATTTTAGAGGATACATGCATTGAGTTATACCAACTCTCATTCACAGGTGATCAAAGAGCACTATGTGTCAACATTTTCTCTGATAAGGATGTGACATCTGAAAGGATTCCCTACTGGTTTAGATTGAAAAGTTCCACAAAGCAGAAAAAGAAAAACCTCATTTTTTTTCTAAACCATACTATAAACACATACTTTGTCTTCACTTTTTTTTTTTTCCAATCATCCCTGTAATGATTTCACAAACTTCATTGTCTTGCTAAAAACCCAAATCCTGAAAGGCACAACTATGACAGCGTCCAAAAAAGGAAGTATTCCCCTCAAAAGAATCAAAATATATTTCAAATCATCTGTGTTCTGATAAGACTTGCTGGTAATGCAGTTGGAAGAAAAGTTGTTCTGTACCGTGCATTTTTACTGTCTTATTACTGTATGGTGCATCTATTTATATCCAGTACTTTTCTTAAAGCTTCAATTTCTAGAGGCCTCATATCCCTAAGGCTTTCTAAAGGATAAAAAAATAGTGTGTATTTTTTTTTTTAATTATGAATTTCCATAAGGACTCACGATACTAAGAATCTTCATTTGCTGTAGTAAATCAAGATTCTTTGGGGTTGGCACATCAGCCCAAAACTTCAGGACCTAGGCACCCCTTCCACTGCCTTTTCTTAGAACTGTATTTCCTTACACCCACTGAGATAACGCTGTTTCCATGTTTCCTCCACCCTGTCACAGTCAAGCTGCTGCACTGAAGGGCTGTGAGATGCCTCTGACTGCTTCACAATGCTGTTAAAAAAGGGTATTCATCTTCTGCCTATTGTCATCTCTCGGGGAATGTTTTTTCAAGGTAATTCAGCCCTCTCTGTTAGCAAGGAAAAAAATGGGGATGTATAGACATATAAGTTAAGTATGGAGATGAAGGCAGAAATTCTTTGGAAGGACCATGTTTAGAGAAGGTTTCAGGCCATCATGGTACGCAAGCATCCACACTTCCTTCTACTGCATTCAATGTGATCATTTTTAATTAAACGCCTCTGATAAGTCCATATGACTTAGGGCTCCAGAGCTACTTAAAGCAGCTTACTTCTCATCCCATTTGTGAATCATCCAATAAAGAGGTATCTATTTAGTTCAAATAGAAATCGTATCCATGTTGGGTCATCTCTGAACTCTTTACAGGATGGCATCTGTGCGGATGCCTCAAAACAGTAGCACAGCTGACAGTTTTAACAGATCCTGTCTATTAGGAGTAGATGCAAATTCAACAGCTCTACCATTCAACAGTTATATGCAGAATAACACATGAGATGCCTAAGGATCCTTAGAGGGATCTGATCAGAGGAAACAAGGCAGGAGAATTCTCTTTTTCTGAGTATTGATCACAAAGAAGAAGCAGCTAGCTGGATAATTACTTTATCAGATAACATGGTGCTCAACTTAAAAAGTTGACCACAGGGTCAACAGCTACAACAGCTAGATTAGAAGAAATTGGTTCAGACAGAATACCACCCACAGCTTTCCTGTTTTGAGGGTGCTTAGAACTGGGTGTAGGTGGCAGAATATCACAAGTCCAGAAATGTTCAAAATCAAAGTCCTGAGGTCTCTGAAAATTCTTTCCAAAGGTAAATTATTTTCCAATGTCATCTCACCTTCTAAGCAATTTCATCCAGCACCAGTTGCAGCTGCAACTTAAGACTTGAAAGAGCGCCCATGTCTTTTCGTATTTCACACCAACTGCATACAGCAGAAACACTGCTTAATAACATCATAAAGTCTGTACAATTCTTACCTGGTTGAAAAATTAATTTAATTAGACCGAAAGTTAATACAGATACCCTTTTCCAGGAAATAAGCTGAGCTGAGTTATTTGGTGGTTCCCAATTCCACAATTCCCATCACATATCAATTCTTCCTGATCAAGATCCTTTCCAACATAATCGGAGGGTGAAGAAATATGTGAAATCATATTAACTGAAAGGCATTTTCAAAGGCAGTCGGTGTTAATGAGTCCAACAAGGAAAAATATAGCCAGCTATAAAAGTAAAATAGCATGGCACTTAACCCTTTGCTAAGGATAGTAATTAGCGCAAGGTCAGGCTTAGTGTTAATGAGGTAGCATATTTACTTCATTGAGATCAAGTTTAGCAAAGCAATTGGCCTAGGCTAGGGAGGAACAGTTGCTAAGTACCACCCAGAGCAACATGAAGAAGCAGATGCAAAATACTCCACTCAGGAAATGTTAATGAAAAGACTATTGATTACCTGAGGAAACCTATGGCATGGGGGGATACCTCGGCGGGGGGAGGGGAATGTTAAAAGCACATGAATTATTAAAGAGGCAAAATCCTGGAGTTTGTTAACTGAAGGCTTAAACTGAAGTCTTAAAACTTCCAGCCTAAAATCTGTTCTCTGCCAGGAGCACATAAATGCGCAATGTGGAGGTAAAATATGGGGGACACCTTCCCTTCACCCAATGCAACCTGCAGACCAAAACCTTGCCGTAGCATTCAAGCAACATCACATAGTGCGGCGTGATGGAGGACGTCACACACTACTGCCCTTGGCCTCACAATGACTGTTCAACTTCCTTATCTATGCAATGATTTTACATTCATGAGAATGCTGCTTTCTAAACTATTTGCATAATAGCTTGACTCTTCAACAGTCAAAAAAATCCACTGGAGAGAAGGGAAACGTTATTAAAATTAACCCTACAGATCATCTCCTCCCACTACATCATGGTTGCTCACTTCCCCAGCTAGGTGGGAAAGGATTTGAATTTTCTTTCTGGAGTGCTGAGAAGGAGGTTCCGTACACCTTGCTCACCACCACTGCAAAAGCAACTGCATGGCTTTAGCTGGCTGTGAGTCTTAATTTTTATTAATAGATTAATGCAATAAGAACAGCCCCTGTTCTTATTGCATCCTGAAGTGTTGGGCTTGGCTTTTTCTGCTAAGCATATTTGTGGCTGCGTGGTGGGATAGGGCAATGGGAAGCACAGACTTCATCCTTCACACCCCCTTTTCCCATAAGAATCTCTCTCTATTATTCCATATGGGCATGAGCCCATATGCCCATGGCTGCGTGCAGAGCAGGGTGCATCTGGCATGAGGCTCTCCCCAGGTATGCAAGGGTGCACCAGGGAAAGCGGTGTTTGAAGCAAGTATGTGTTTTGGTCAGGGATTATTCCTGCTACATCTCGTCCATTGCTTCAATATTCAGCAGAGCTTTGAATTCTCTTTGCTCGGTACCCTTGTTCTCTACACCACAAAGCATACACCAGGCCCTCAAAGACTCGATTCTGCTTGTCACCCTCTTCAGAATTCAGTTAATTAACAGGGCAAATGATGAAAAGGCAGTTTGTTTAGACATAGCAATAGGTTCTGGGGTACTGGCTGGTATTTGGCCAACTTTCATTGCCTGTCTCCTTTAGTACCTTGATTCTCTTCAGCAAGCACTATACCCTGGGAGTTGCTCAGGAATCCTGAGTAATTTTCAACTTCTAAATATTATTATTAAATATCAAGTATGACATCAAATATAGCATCCTGCTCCAAATCCCATGTATACTGAGATAAAGCTTCTCGTCACAGATCTTGAGAAGACCTGAGTATCTGTAATCTTCAGAAAACAGACATCAATTCCTAGAGCACTTGGATCAACCTCTTCCATCAGCCCGACAACAAATTTTTCTTCAGCATTTTCAGGTTGTTAGAATACTCCAGAAGGCCTTGTGAGCAACAACTTTGAATAAAGAATCACACCATGTATATGGCCCTACTGCAAGTACTGCCAGATACCTCTCACTATCAGGTCTCTGAAAATCCTCCACATTTTTTCAATCCAGAAAATTGTACATGTCATTACACAAAGTGATTACTGAAATCTGTAAAGCTTGAGAAATCGGTTATCTCTGGCACTTAACAGACAAGACTCACTATTAATGCAGGTTAATGTGCTAGTAAACCATTTGTTAACAGCAGTAATTGACCAATTGTGAGAAAATATGCTGTATTTAATGAATAATGTCAGCAAGACAGAGTGCCCAGAAGCCTGCTGGCATTGCTATGCGTATTTTTTGCTTTCTGTCATAGTGGATATGGGTAAGTGGTTGCTTCTAACAGCAAATTGCTGTCAGAGCCCATTACCCTGTGCAACAACAGAACTGGACTCTGTGATAAGCTAAATAAAACAGACGCTCAATGTAAACACAGAAGTTCTCTATACAGAGACCTGTTGCTCCCCCTGAGTTCAAACTTCATATATGATCTCACCTGCCCGCTAGTTTAACAGAAGAGCTAGCTTTTCCACACAGTCCAGAAATTCCTATATATTAAGCAAGAGTGGAAACAAGGCCTTTGGGGCTCTGTCCTCTCTTTCATTGAGCCTCTGAAAGGGCTAAAACGTAATATGGAGTCCCAAATTATAAGAGGAAGAGACAAGTATTTATGTAAAAAATTCCCCAGTCATTCTCATCTCCTCAAAAGACAAAATTTCTTGCCCAACTTGCCCCAAAAAACTAACAAAATGTGCTTCAACAGAATTGCATTGTTTTTATGCTTCCCCTCCTTCCCACACTTTCCTTGCACTCCTGTTTGCAATTGAATGCAGCACATTAAATAGCATTCAGACTTTCTTTCATTGCTTTCTTATCACTTTTCTATACTCCTTTTCGACAGTACAGCTTTTTGGAGGTTGAAATCTTGAAATGCCACTGAGAAAGAAAAAAAGTATAAACAAAAGGGAAACCATTCAGTTATTTGCTTCCAATAGCAAACAGTACGGAAAAAGGACAATAGAGAGGAAGATAAAAGAATTTTATGTCACTAATTCACATTTCTCGTTTTAAAAACTAAATGGAAGGCATGGATTGAAGAAGGAAGTTAAATGTTTAAGGAAAGTTTTGCAAATATACTTTAAAGACTTGTGTCAACTTTTGATACTACAAAGACAGTAGTGGCTCTGGAAACAGTCCAAAGCAAGGTAGGGCTCTGAAAAGGTGCAACCAGGTAGCACTCACGCAGTAGCAAATCTAGCTAAGGACCCTCAACTTGTCAGTTTTACAGTATTCACATAAGAAAAAAAAATATTTTCAAATATTCCCAACAAAACAAGAAAGTTGCAATTCCCAATATTACAGCGGGAAATAATTTCTCTATGGCACAGAATGAATTATCTTCCTTCCATATTTTTACTGAAATTTTATTATAAAAATTAATTTGAGCTCCCATTTACCTTCTTGTTTGCAACCATTCTGGAAACATAATTCAACTTTCACAGGCATCCACTGGATTCCAGGAAAGAATACAGGATTTCTTTCAGAGCATGCTTATCAATAAACGTGCAATGGTATATAATGGAAATATGGCTCTGAATTGAGAGAGTTTAATTTGAGTAAAAAAACCTACTCAGCATAATTACACCCTAAAAATAAACAAACCAATGTTTCTCAGTTTAATTCTGATAAGTACCAGTTTTAAACTAATTAATTTTAGAGACATTGCTAATAAATCTTAATATTTCCCAAGGAATAATGAATGACTTGTAATTTAATTTTTAGTAAGATGTTACCAGGTCCTATGCTAATTAAATCCAGGCATCAATAGCAATTACTCCACAGATCTGAAAATGTAAATAAAATATTGAAATAAATAAATACCATTGTATTGCCCTGAAACAAGATGAGCCAAAAGCACAAAGAGAGAACTAAGGAACTGAGAACTAGAAGGAATTTCTGTATGCCTGGGTCTTTGGTGTGATTTGTTCAATATTTTATAACACCTGCTGCATTTTGCGTGTATTTCACACCAACAAATCTCTTCTTCACATAAGTGTTAAGGGTTGCAGCTGACATGACTTCTTTGAGCAAAGGGCTTGTGAAAGAACCTTTACCCTGGGGCTGAGATGAAATCAAAGACAGGGAGGGACCAGAAAGGATCACTAGACAGAAATGCTGCCTCAGGAACAGGCTCATTCCTGTTACAGAACAGGGACTGATGCCACAGGTTCCTCTCCCCATGCTGATAGTCCTTGCTCCTGACATGACAAACTCGGACCGACTGCAGTGGGGAAGCAGCAGGCTCGGCAAGAGCAGGAGCTTAGGTGAAGGCGTGTCAGATTTTAGGTAAGTGTATGGGAAAGTCTATGGATCACATCATAAACAAACATGTAGGGAAAGATTTTTTAAAATCTTCCTCTGCTTCTCTTGCAATACATTAATATATCTTGTTTTCTGTATTAGAATCATCTCCAGGGATCTCAGTCAAGCTGGAGATTCACTATAGTAAGTATTTATATGGTAAGAGAGAATCCTGGAAGATCTTACAGTTAAAAAATGCAAGGTAGGAAAAAAAACAAAAAAAAAACCAAAAAAAAACCAGAGAAAAAACTGTTTAGCATCATGTTTTGGAGCTCAGTTAATGCCAGAAGATTCCCAGCAGCACCACTGGTATTTGCTCATCCATGTCCCAGCAGACAAATTAGCCATGCCAATTTTACAAATGGAAAGTGAAGGGCAAAAAGGCTGAAGAAATCCCCCAAGCTGACATAAGAAGTTGCAAAGGTAGCAGCAAGTAAATCCCACCACAAGTAAAGACCAGTTCTTTAGATGTTTGAGAAATACCTCTCTCAGGAACAGCTCAGCTTCCACATTTATTAGGGTGGGCCAGTGATGCCAGTATACTGAATCTGAATATCTGGTCAGGTATACTATGATCAGGCAGCCCAAGGACAGATGATGCTGTATACTGAAGTAACAGGAGATGCTAAAACATTCTGCCTTAAAATGAGGCAACAAACATAACAAAATAACACACCAAAAAAAAATGACCAGCAAAAAACCACACACAAAACCAAAATGTCAGTTTTCTTTTTCTTAATTAGTACCAGTAGGTTTTACGATTTCTACAAGTTCCATGTAGCAAAACATCACCCTGATATTAAAATGCACAGAACAATATCCATCAATTAATACTGTCTCCAGAAGTGACCGTGTTGACACCATGAAATAAATCTAACAAAGGCAATGTATCTTCCAGTGCTCACCTATCACATTTTGTCTTCAAAAAGAAGAAAAATGTTTCTGGCCCTTTCCAACGCCAAGTCCTCTGGTAAAGTACGCAACGAATATACACGCGAATACACACCACATTTACACATACTCACAAACTCACTGAAAAACAGTAAACTTAAAAAAATCAAATCACCCTTGTGTCCAAATACCAGGTACTCCCTCAAGAAATAAGAACCAATCCAAGATGACAGTAAAATTAAAAAAGCAGATGTCAGGGCAACAAGTGTTCACAAAAGGCAGTCTTGTGACAGCTTTCCAGCCTGCATGCCTTTGCAGGAACAAAAGACACCTCCTCAGCAGTTGCAGGGTAAGGATCCAAAGTCTCACCACCCCAAATGCGCTGGTTCAAGGGGCTCTGTAGATGTTTAGACCTGCTTTGCTCCTGGCGTATTCCTTCACATTCTGGGTGATGCATCTGGGATAAATCTATACGTGGAGTCACACTGGGGGACAACAACAAAATGTTATGTAGCAGGAGAGTGTGCTGGCCCAAGGGATGCCAAGGAGAGAATATTCACCAATAGCCACTGGCATGCAGCATCACCGCTCTCTTCCTTCACCATGAGCACAGGTGCCAGACGTAGCTGGACAGTGGAGCACAGAACCAACCACCTGTTATACAGTGTCAAAGATGAGGAAGAGCGGCCATGGGAGCTGTGCAGCAGGTATCTGACTTACAGATGCAACAGCTGGGAACATGCAGAGTGAATGAAATATAAAGCTCACACTGAGTGTATGAGACTAAACAAGCTCAACCTAAGGAATTTTAGGCCAGCTGAAAAGTATTCTAACCTCTAAAGACATAGGAAGGATGTTGCAGACAACTCATCCCAAGAACGCTGTCATGGGAGCAAAAAGAACTCATTAAAAACATCTGTAAATATCTTAAAAGATATTTAGGAAGAAACATCAACATTTTTAATAGTTCTTGCAAAAAAAAAAAAAAATCAAGGGGTCAGCCTTCTTTTCAATCATGAAGAAGGGACTGTAACCATGGGTCGCATCATTCCTATTTCCCTGGTGCTGCAGAACACTCAGGTATGGGGAGCACATTTGCGTTACAGCTTTTGGTCTGCTCTGGATGTCCAGGTTACATAGGCTGCTGTGAAGCATGTGGGTTTGAGGCAGGGTTGTCCCCTCAACCTTCATAGACTACATGTCTGTTACAGAGTGGTGTAGGACCGGATTCACTGACCCTGGTGATATATTCCTATTGTATGCATCTGTTTCCTTGTGCAGAGTTTACATCTACAATGATTGCATAGAGGATAATTTTGAAAAAGGTAGAACAAGATTTGTCATGTCTAGCATTCAGATCAAACATGCTTCTGCTACCTTACCTATATATCAACAGCATAACTTCTTTTGTATTTCTGATTATTCTGAGTTTCACAATCGAAGTCAGGATTAATACAAAGCAGGCATGTAATATAAATCCTGAGGTCTCCTTGGGTGGGTTTTGGGACACTTTTTTTAATGTCAGAATGCTCTATTTACCATACTCCAGTATCTCATAAATAATTGTATGCACTACACTGTAAACCCTACAGGGAAATTCAGCTATTATAAAGAAACTACAAAAAAAAAACCCACCTCATGTTCAGAAAACCAACTCATCCATATATACTTCTTTCCTCATAAAAATCTCCCAGGCACTTTCCAATTTGTTTTAATTACGAACTTCTATTCAGGGAACAAATGGTTTGTACGTTACTCCATATAAATAAAAATAGCCACACACAGAAATCTCTTTTTCTCCTAGACTGACTGAGCTTTTCAAATTTTTTGCCAGCAGGTTAAATAAATGCTTCTTACAAAAGAAATTAAAAATAATGCCAGAAATAGTGATTTTAGTACAGTCTCCTACACAATAATCATTTTATGCCTGGACAATTGTGCCTAAAATAAATGTTCCTGTGTGCTCCCTCTGTTTTGCACTCCCCCTCCTGCAATATTTTACTCTCAATACTTTCAATGCATTCAGCCCTTCCAAAAAACAAGACACATTTCCATGGAGGACCTATCTGTCAGATTATACTTGCTTCTCTTCAGTACTTCTTACTCATCATCCTTTGAGACAGCACTTGGAAAATTACCCAAGTTGGAAGTCCCTGAAAAGTGCTTCTATTCAACTGCAATTAGAAACCATGATAGAAACAATTCCCAGGTCTCCACTCAGGGGAGTTCTACTTCAGGGCAGCACTAGGGCTGCCCCGACCCACGTTTCTCCCCAGCTCTGCTCTGAGCCTGCCTGCCCAGGGCTGCTCACACAATAAGGCCATACAACTGGGTGCCACAAGCTGAACTCACCAGCTAGTTGGACTTCTGCTTTTTCCTTTTTATAAAAATAATAAATTCAGGTTCCAAACAGATAGACTTCTTTTAGATATCATACAGTCATGCAAACAACTGTAAAGCAATCTTAAGAAGCTATTCCATTAACATGACCATCCCGTTCTATGTAGCATGCTCTTCACCATTTCCCTCCTACAGAACAGCACAAGTTCTACTAATGAGCTACATTCAACCTTTATGAACCACTTTTATGAGCCAAGCTCATACCATTATGTGACACTTCTAAACCTAGTTAGAGCAATTTCATAGCTAGAGAAACTGAAGCATTGAATAGCAATACAACCCATCACAAAGCAGGATCCTGCTGGAAAGAACGGAATCTGCCTTGTTTTTTCACTCTACCTTCCGGCACTGTTGTATGTAGTGCAGGAGACGAAAACTACCGTCAGTATAGAAACAGGAAGAATTTAATCTTATTTCAGCCATGTCCCAAGAACACAGGAAGTGCAAAAGTTTTATATTAGGCAGAGGGGAAACGAGCATCTGACAAAATTATTTCAGGCATCAGGCACCACAAATCAAAATGCTCCCATACACCCAGTTCTTCTATTGAAACCCATTGATTTATTGTTATAAAACTACATACAATGAATTCATCTACTAATGCTGTCAGCTCCAGAAGGTCTAAACCGGGATTCAGAACTGGAAGAAGAGTTATTTTTGTGGTTTTCTGCCTGTTGTGCGTTTTGGACACCACCTACTTTCCACAATTCTTGAGGGAGATTCACAGGTTCAAAAGTCAATTTGCTGTGCATGTACAAATGAAGGGAAAAGCCAGGAAGTCCTGTGATTACCCACCTCACTGCATCCCCTTTCCACACAGGACAGACAGCAAAATTATTGAGCTCGTTGCCTCGCTGCAAGAACACAGGGACTCTTTTGCTTTGAAAAACTATTTAGTAAGTAATCGGGCTCCTAAAGTTGCTCCTCTACACTGCTGCTTACAGAATTTAAAATCTACATGAATATCACAAAGCTAAAAGTGTTTTCTTCATTACTGGTTAAAAATTCATACTTCATTTGAATTTAGTATTTATTATTTCATTTCTGTGCAATTGTTTTGTAATTTAGAGACTGTGAAGTCTGCTTTATCAGGTGACACTGTATCCAGTGAACTGCCTGCAGAACTGACATCCAGCCAATGCACCAACAGTGACAGAACCATGCCAGCTGTAACCACCACAGTGCCAGCCCTCCACAGGGCAGGGGACCAACCACATGTCATCTGGAGTCTTCTCCCAGCTCTGCCGTGCTATGATTTCTATGACCAACCAAAAATTTCATTTTAAACCAGGCTGATGAAACGCAACCCATATGCCTAGTGGTGTGCAGAGTCAAGCAAATGCTACCTGGTTCCATATGCCTTGCAGGTCTTAAGGTGCAGCCTGTGGGCTTTGGTGTTGAGTGTGGTGTAAAAGCCAAAACAAGGCATGAATAGATGGATGGTCTCCCACAGCCAGGGTAATATTAATTTATCCAGTCTTTATAGACTTTATACTGCAAACATCTATATCCAAGCTTTACATCACTCAAAGTATTTTAGATTTGTTTTAATAGTGCTATCCCACTGAAAACCTCTGTGGGCTTTGATGCATGGAGCAGAGGGGGGGAACTGACTTACACTGGGAAATCCACAAGTGTGTTGGATAAGAACAGTTAGGGCAGTAAACTCCTTCTTCACTGCAGGGTACAGCTGCATCTGTACAGCCCCCTCACTCAGTCAAATCAGAGCCGTATACACCCCAGAAGGCTACAGCACGTATTATCAGAGGGACTCTGGACAGCGTTACAGTCCATAAAGAGGGTAACTTAGTGCAGACCGATACTTCTGACAGACATCACTACCAACACCACCACAATTTTCTCCCTAAAGGTAGAGACTGTTTTTAGAACCAACAGAATATGGCTGAAATTGCTGAGACACACCCTAGATTCTTAGTGGTAAGATTTTTAGATGTGACATATGAAAGAGCTATTTATGATCACTCATTAAAGAAAAAATGTAGCACCCCAGGAATATATGTGAATATCTTCTCCAGCTCACCCACAGTCAATAGTTCCCATTCTGCTAAAGAATAAAGCCCTTCTAAGACCATTAGTAAACAACTAACTTCTTTGATCTGTTATTTTTATTCTGGAACAAAGAGTTTCTGAGCAGCGTAACAAATTAGTTCACCCATACTACAGTATGTCAGACATACTGTTGTCTTGAATATTTTTCATCTCCCAGCTCTGTTTAAGATATGCAGTACCATCTACACCTTTTCTGAGCAATCACATATAGACCCTGACCCCTCTGCACAATCCAAAACAGACAGTGAGAAAATACAAGAAATCAAAGCAATGAGCCCCACATTCTCCATTTCCTTTATCTTCAGACTTAGCTAAGTCAAACCAATGTGTTTTGTTTAGTTTTAATCTTCATTTGTTCTCAGTTCGAGCCTCCTCTCTTCTCCAAAATGCTCCTGTGTTAGTAGGTATGATACTGTCATCCATACACCAGAAACCAACCAGTAATACACTACATACTGAACCCATAACGCACGCAGGTCAGGAGCGCTGACGTCAAGTACAGGCACTGTGTGCAGGAACCATGAGTGCCTGGATTCTAGTGACAATGATTTCTAAGAGCAGAAACCTTCTTCGCATCGTAGCTCATTACTTTAATACTTTGCGTGGAGTATTATATCCATTATAGATAGAGGATGACATCCTCCATTAACAGCCCCAAGACAAAAAGCCCTTAACTTCCCATTACTCAGAACAGAGTTGCATCTCGTCACTATACTTGTCACTTACAAAGCATTTAGCACCTTGTGTTTTTCTTGTAGACACTTGCAATTGAATTCAGTCCTCAAGGCAAAGATAATGCATCAGACATTTCCATTGTTATAAACTGTCATGGCAGAAGAGTCATTAATTTACTGGGAGTAAGAGTATTTGGATTCCCCTCCTCCTTTTCATTCCTTTGTCACACTCTTGCTCCTCGAGTGGACTTACAGAATGTATAATCTTCAATTGAAGTTTTTGGGTTTTGAATGAAAGATGTTATTCTGCTTCAAATAGAAAAATTTCAATAAAAGATAGTAGTACTTCTTAAGGAAATGAAAAATCAAACTTTAGGAGGTTGTGTGTAGGTATGCCAAGCTACATTCAAAAACAGATGATCAAACATGAATTCATGTTTTCTTGTGCCACTGGGTAGATATTCTAATGCTGGAGTCAGTTTAAGAACAGGTAAGGAAAGAAAAATGAAAATATATTGAACAAACCCGGGCTTTAATACATTTTACTGCACTTATTGGTAAGAAGAAAAGACATGGCAGGTAAGCATGAAAATTCCTTTTCATCCCTACAGAACATTAGGCTTTAAAATGTATGTGCACCAGTTATTTTATTCTCTAATCTTGTTCTAGCTCTACTTTCTGGCAACATGCTGAAGAGTCGATTCCTGCACCTTCTACTTGCATTGTGAAGCACTTTATTTTGTGATTACTTCCAATCCAAGTTAGAGAAATTATTTGCAAAGTTGATCACTAGGCTGATTATGGGTGACAAAACCCAATCTGTATCATGTCAAGATGGGGGCAAAAAAAAAAAAAAAGTGATTTGTGCAAATCTCTCTTCCCTTTTTTCTGGGTGGGGTTTTTTTTTTGTTTGTTTGTTTGGGTTGTATTTTTTACCTCTGAAAAGCACAGATTCAAAAAGGGAAAGGAAGCATAAATATCCAGTCCTCAGTGTAAGTTAGAATGATCTAGATGACAGACCTGCATCCTGACTGCAGCTGTCCTCAGGCACTTTTACTAACCCCAAAGCTCCAAAGAGCATCTCCTCTGCTCTCCTACTCCTTTATGTGGCTGTGGTAAAGGGTTTGGATCACCCCTCTCACACACAGAGACACACACACACGTTTACTGGGACTGTCACAGTTGTGACTGTAGCCTGTTAGGCTAAATGTAATACAGTCATTCTTTTTTCCTAACTTTGTGTCCCTTGCACCAAATGCTCCTCCTTTACCCTTGTATCACCATCCATACTGCCTTAACACCTGAGGCACCTTCTGCAGGCCACTTCCACATGCTCTTCAGCATTTGTTCATATAGCATAAAAAAGCTTCAATAAAAGAGAAAACTGAAATTTAAAGTCCTAGTAAATTTCATTATCAGTAGCAATAACTACTGTATTTTCAGCTACCCAGTAAGTTACAGACTCCCTTACTATTAACTCATAAAATAGACCAACTCCTTTGAGTTCAGTCACAGTAAGTCATAAACTATAGAACTCCTCACCACTGCTATGCTATGTAACTTGAATTCTGCTCTTTTCATTCAAAACAGCTTCCTCATTACCTGCCTCTGACATTTTTTTGCTTCAGTTCTTATCTGCTTTGTTCCCCTCTCATCAATTCCAGCCAGCATTCCTTTTTCTAAGCTACCTCCTACTTTTCTAGACTGTGCAGGTATGCTTTGATGACAGGGGCTGAAAACATGATGTGTACTGGTTATCATCAAAAATACTTCGCATTTGTTGAAGCTTTTCTTTCCCAGCTAAGCATGACCTGAAGTGGGAAAATATGGGCTTCTAATATTTCAGTCCTCCCTGATAGATAAAAAAGCCTTGAAGGACTGTGAAGAAGTGCAGGGAAGGAGAAGGAAAAAGACAAACACTGAGTTGGGGTCGAGGGGAGAACAATTCCAGTCTCTATTGGATGGACTGGTCTTCCAGGAGTCGTGCCAGACTGAAACTTGTCAGAAGGAATATAACACCACAGGTTTCAAACACCAAAGCCTGATTAGTTGAGAAAGAGAACATACCCTATTATTGTAATCTATTTAAGTTCTCGTAACGTTAAACGTTAAAGAAAAGGGAGATAGTAAGGAGGTAGGGGAAAAATAACTGGCTAACAAGCTGTAGGAGAGAGCCTTCTGAGTGTAATACTCAGTTCCCCTCAGCATGCTGCTGAGGGGATATGGGAGCTCCCAATCTATTTTACTCCATTGCACTAAGTCTATTTTTATGACCCTGCCAAAGTTAAAGAATCACTCCAGTTTTTAAAAAATTATAGTTATTGATTTCTCTCTTTTTCCTGTCCTTGTAGGAGAAATATGACTTATGAAGGGTCTCCCTGGTTGGTTCGGGCTTTGCTATTTTTGAAAGAAGACTTCTCATTCTTCCCTCCTATTTGTTCCTCTCTGTATTCTGGAGAGACCAGCACTGAAACTAAGAAAGAGACCCTGGCAGCCCTGGTCTTTCTAAGGTCAACCACCACAGTAAAGAACAACCTCTGTGGCTTCCTTTCCTAAAAAAAGGGCCCACACAAAGTTCACATGCTCTTTGCAGATACAGCGCACACAACTGCATCCCTGCAGTCACATCAGACAAAACTCACTTGGACACCTGCAATCACGTTATCAGCCTCAGGAAATAGGGATCATTTGGGAAATACATAAACCCAAACCTCTGCATCACAACAAACAAATGAGATCACCCCATACTACCAACCTCACCACCTACATACAGCTCTTACATACGCCCTACTTACTGATGAGAACTCCTGCTCCAAGGGAGGACACTACTTGGCCTTCCCAGGGCTCACCTAAGGTACACAGCATTTGCAGATATTGATTCACTTTCTCTGCTTACTGGGAACATCGTTCGCAGATAAAGGCAGGCCGGTCGCCATGTGTGGCAATGCATCTCAACCCCTCCCTTGGGCTGGTCTACAATCGCAGGAATCCCCATCAGACCTTAGCCTTTGTCGAATGAGTTGGGCAGTTAGGTATCCCTTGACTGTGCTAGCAATTCTTGCACAGCTGAGATAGAAAGCTGCTCTGGCTGTATCAGAAACATCCCTTATCTGAACATCACCACCACTTGCCAGCCTTGAACATCCCTTAACAAGCCTAGGAGCACTCTTTATTATAACTCTGAGAGGTGCAATATCACTGTGGATGGAATTTAAAAAAAAAAAAATCCATTCATTACTGACTCAGATTGCAGCCGGGATGGAAAATTACTGATGACTGAAGCCAATCACCTCAAACCCCATAAACAGCAGTCCTAAGCGAGGCCCTTTGAGTTCTCCTGGACCACAGGGGGCTCCAAATAGCATCTCTCTCTGGCTGGGATGCCTCTCAGAGCTCACAAACTCCCTTCACCTGTTGAGAAATGCAAAGGCATTCAACATGAATACTTCACTGAGTTCAAGGGGAACTTTTAACAGGTATATGTATTCCTTTGTGCATATTTTTATTCTTCTATTCCTTTGTGTCTGTGTGCATATGTGTGTAAATTGATTTAGTAACCTCATAATAGGTATAAGTATCACCATTTCAAATCCATACCCAAGCCACTTTCATAACTGAAATAAATCCTATTTGATTCACCTTGTAAATGGTAAATTAGTCAATGATTAAGTCCTGCTAAAAACCTATGATCAGCCTCAAACTGTGAATACTCCTTATATTCCTTTAGATAGAAATGGTTGTGCGAGTCTGAGACTAACATTGGATCTAGTTGCACCTAAACTCTATCAAGACTTCAGAAAGCAAGGGGGACAACTCTGAACCTCGTGACTCAATGGGAGGGTCTCCTTGCCCTTTTCCATCTTTAATCTATGGATAAATCATTCCAGGTTAATTTTAATTTGATTCTTCTTTGTGTGATTTATCTATGTAGTAAGCAAAAGAGTGAACCTTGCCATCAAACTTTTTGAAGTCAAATTTCCACAAATTCCTATTAAAACTATTTCGCTCATACCTTTGATAGTGATTCTTTAAATGACTTAACCTAAACCACTCATTTGTGACACTGTGCATAATCAGAATTCATTTTGGTAGCATTTCTCTTTCCCACTTTCCTAGTTTAATTAAGATATCCTGATTTCAAACTATTTTTAACAAGTCATTTTTCTTCAATCAAAGGGCAAATGCTTTTTCAAGAATGTCACTCATCTAAATTATCCATCATTTTATAGTTTCCTGACAAGCCATGACAGACTCTACTACAGAAATAAAATCTACAGCTGAATTAACTTAGACTGTCTTACCGGGGCCTGCTATAACAGCAGTGCACTGAATCCTGAACACCACCAAAGGCTGTGGTCCTTAGCATTAGCTTTAGTTTTTGCAAGAATTACCTATAGTACACAAGGATACTGAGTCCAGAAGTCAACTTCTGTTGAATCTACATAAAGCTAACACCATCAGTGAAATTATTGCACATTTCCACATATTACAAATAAAGCAACTACTTACAGTGGTACAACTGAAATAAAAACCTAGCAAAGCTAAGAAAACCTTCTTTTTTTTTTTTTTTTTTTTTTTTTTTAATGGGGTAAATGGGGGAATCTCAGAACACCTAGATGGCCAACCCCATGTTTTGTGTTTTTGTTAAATTTTTCTAAACATTAAATAGCAAGAATGTCTAATTTCTCAAACTCAGGCTCTCTTGCCAGTGCAAAATCACCGCCAGCAGCCCAGATTTTTTTCTTGCTTGGCTGTTGATTACTGATTTTGACACTTACTGGTACTCTGTGTTGTGAATAATTCAGGGATGCTGAGTTGTTCAGTGACAAATTCTGGAGGGTAAAATGAGATCTGACATTGCAGCCTACCTGTTTGTGCTTCAAAGCAGAATTAATAAGCAGGATCTCTCTGTTAAGCCTCAGGGTTACTAAGAAAAGGTCTGAATCAAAATGCCCTCACAGACACTCCAAAGTGTTTGCCCCACTCCAGCTGGAATGAACACAGCAAAGAGGGTCTTTGCCCAGCATTGTTCGGGTACTTTAACTATTTACCTGATTGTTGTAAATTAAGCATTTCACTGAAGTCTAGAACAATGCTGTTTGGTTCCAAGCCACACACTTAGGAAGAAAATTAATTTCTTCTCTGGAAAAGAAGGAACTGAAGGTCACAGAGGGCATTTGGAGAGGAGGAATCCTGGGCTCTACCTGAGGCAGCTGTGGGGAATCCATTGTGTGTACCAGTGCTGCACCCTGCCTCCATCCTACACTGGGGTCTTTTTTCGCTAAGGTTAAAAAAGCCCTAGAGTGTGTTCTTTGCAGTGTTAATTGATCTCAGAAATATCAGCAGAAATACTAGGAACAATGGAGCAGAGCTGAGGTCAGTAACTTCTTCCACAGACATAGCTGGATCCAGAAGACAATATCTACGAAGGGCCTGGAGCCAAACGCCAAAAGCCTGTAGCCCAGCCTCAGAGAATGCTGCCAGACCACAGGGATGGGGCAGAGCTGCAAGTCTCAGGACTTCTGTAACATAAAGGGCTTTTGGAAAGAAAAGATTGGCATGAGCTGCACCAGTCAAAGTTTGTACAGCTTCTGACTGATAACAGAGATCACCCAAGTGGAGTGTCTGGGCTTCTGAGTCTCCAGCATTAT
The DNA here is from genome assembly GCF_963210335.1 of Falco punctatus. Taxonomy (NCBI): domain Eukaryota; kingdom Metazoa; phylum Chordata; class Aves; order Falconiformes; family Falconidae; genus Falco; species Falco punctatus. The sequence continues at coordinate 6,073,293 of NC_137587.1, forward strand.
GGAGTTTTCCTTATCTCAGTAATATTTATGTTGACTTCACATTTTTGAGGAGAGGGATTTGGGGACTGGAGTCATCAAAACACACTTGAATGAGAAAATGTAAATTCCTGTAGAGCCCTGGGTTTTGGCAACACAAAAGAATTGTTTCTCCACACGATTTGCATAACAAAGACACCAAATCCCTCTTTTCTCTAAGTCCACGGGGAAGGTTCCAGCATACCTGAGGTACAGTAGATTCATTCAGCCAGACTGAGAGGCAGAGGGAAGGAGGCATTTATGTTCCTAAGCTTTCTGTAGCACAAGAGAGGGTAGATAGCGTAGCAGTAAGCGCTTAGTTTCTTCAAGTCCAAAATAAAAAGGGATGCTAGTAAAAAGCATAAGCTTTACAAAATCAAAACGAGGTTCTGCAAAACCTTAAAGTGCACCTGTGATTACTAAGCACTAGTAATAGCTCGCTGTTAAAGACCACTAAAACTTTCCCTGAAAAGCATCAGTTTATCTGCACCGAAACATTTCTCTACTGCATTAGAAACCCCGTATCACATGCAAGACCAAGAAATCTTAATGGCCAGTACCTGATTTGCTTAAGTTGACAATTCTCATTTCACTGCCTCAGAGGCAAATGCAGTCACACAAAAACCAAAAACCCAGCATCAATAATGAAAAATAAGATGTATAACCTGCATGCAGTTTTACTGATCTACCATGGCTGTGAAGTTGCGGCCTATTATATGACGTGGTATTCCAAAACATGGGAGACCTCATGAACTTAACAGTTACTGGACTAATTTCGTCACTTGATATGAAAGACATTTTGATTAGGTTAAAAGTACTTTCAGTAATAATAGTGGTGAAAAAAAATATTTTTGGCCTTTACATAGCCCTTGCAGTAATTTTTTTTCTCCTACCTTTTAATTCCTTGTTTTGATTATTTTTATGATACCTGAAATGGAGATGCTCTTTTAACACTTGCACTGTTAGTAGGGATGCCACTGACCCCTGGCCTGAGAAGACTGGCTTTGTACTGTGTGTTTATTCCCACATACTGGATGCCATATGCTGTCTTTTTAACACCTGGCTACTCAGGGGTCCTCAAATGCACAGAAAATAGCCTGCTGCTGAGGCAGCACTTCTAAGTGCAAGATGACATGCTATATTCTCATTTTATTTCTTTATGAACCCTGCGTTGGACAAAGATGTTGTTTAGTGTTGCTAGAGTCTAGGGCAGGCTAAGCTGGCTTACGAAGTACATTAAATTTCAGGAGTTATCTGAATTACTTGATAGTTGTGGAGGGAGGGTAAAACTTTTTTTGGAAACTTTTGGCAAAAAAGCAAGCACAACTGTACCCTAATTTTTTTCTCACACATACACACATGGTCCCCATTTATTTATTTGTTACCATATATCCCAAAGCTGCCAAAGCTCCAGGAAATGCCCTGTATTGTCACACTGCCATGTAAGGCTGAAAGCTTGAAGCTAATCATTAGGCTGAGCAAATCGAGGGAGCTCTAGCCACGGATCAGCACTGCTGAGCTGGGCAATAGGGCTGACGCTCTGCAGGCCTGCTTCTGCCTGCTGAGGGCTCCCATTCTTTTATTTTCTAAATTTTCCATGCGTATTTCAAATAGACAAGGGGAGAAAAAAAAAAAAGTAATAATAGGGATTAGCTGAAAAATTACCTTGTCCAATCCCACTCTTAACCCCTGAGGTGATACAGTGTTGATGTTCCATGCCCAGTAGGTAGCCAGCACACCCTGTCACAGAGGTGAGGTCTCTTTTCAGGTTTAGAAAATGAATTTGGGTCATTCTGAGCAGTAAATATTTCATGACAAACAACATATGCAGAAAGCCCCACGCCACAGACTCAGCCAAGCGGATTTTGAATTTTCCATGTTAAAATTGAAAACAATGTTTCTTGTTCTAATTTTGGTCCTGATATAACAAAACTGGTGACCTGAAAGTCAACTCAGTTGGTTTCTTCCCACTTCAGCTCTGACCTGCTCTGTGCTCCTGACGTACCCATAAATGGCACTGGGACCAAAGGCTCACAAGAATTGAGGAGATCAAGGAGGAGGGATCAAGTACCATTCACGTAGCTGCAGGAGTACTGAGCTGACAAAAGTCACTTTCAAGACGTTTCTTGACCCAGATTCATCCCTGGCTCTGTCAGCTTCTGACAGCCTAGATTTGGGGAAGGATTGATTGAAATGGCAAAAAAAGATTCTCAGGGTCTTATTTTGGACAGTGGAAACCTCAAGCAGCCTTTATAACACAGCAACAGAACAGGAAATGTTTACATTAAAATAAATGACAATTTGCTTCTTCCTGCCATGAGTCAGATCTCACATTAGAAACAAGCCAACGCTGTGCAGAAGCACAGGTGGGCAGGAGCTGCAGTACATCCTTCTGCAGAAGGGCAAAATGGTAAAGCAAGGTGCTACCTATCACCACCCGCATGCCAAGCCACATGTCCACCACCGAAAGCTCCATTAAAGCTCATCTGACACATGGGATTTGTACTTAATATATAATAAATTGCCTTTTATTCTTCATGGGACTGTACCTGAAATATATAGAAGTACTAAATATTTAGCAATAATGTACAGTTTTAATTGCTTCTCTCCAACTGTTTCAAAACCACAGAATTTCAGCCTGGAGCTAAGCTTGCATGTACAGCTAGACTTCTTACTACGTGTCATGCTAACATCCCACGGTGGTGATGTTCTCGCAATCAGGACAATGGTCAAATTAGTATCATAAATAAAATAATATTTTTCTGCATTCAGGGGTAGGTGACAGTAAAGCTAACTGAAGCTTGATCTCCTTCTCCACTACATTTTGTTGCTTTTGCCTACTAAATTAGTCTAAAGACATCCTGAAAAATGACATGGTTTCTTGAAACGTGTCTGAATAGTTCTCACTTGTGACTCTCAGAAATAGCATTAGCACATGTTCTCTTCATAAGTTCACATTTTACAATAATATGAAAAATAAAATCGTAAGAGCATATGACAGATATTGAAAAAATGAAGCAAAAGCAGAAAAGCGGCTTCCCATTGGTACAAAATAAATAATGAAGAAAAAAAGACAAACTTGTAAAAGCCACTGCCTTGATACACCACCTGCTCTGACAATAACTTTTAGATGTCTCCATCTTCTTTAGGGTCTTGCTTTCCAACCTAACTTCTCTTCTTTGTCTGAACTATATACTCCCTGAGACACCAAATACTTGCCTGTAAAGCACTGCATGCATACTAATGTAGAATTAGCTGGTGTCTACACTATTAACTGTGTCTACAGAAAGAGCAAGACAATCCTCAGAGGCTTAACCAACCTTATTTTAAGTTGAGAAAAATTACATGAATGGGTGAAAAATACTCAAGAGTATATTTTTGGAGTCCTCTCCATTATGTTGCAGCATTGTGTTTTCCATCATTTGGGTGTTACTTTTTCCTGTACCACACCTATTTCCCATCTCACAGACTTCAACTGAAATTGCAAGAAAAGAAATCTATAATGTAAAGACTTCACAGGAAACACAGCTGAACCAAAAAATCAAACTTGGACTTTGGATATTTATCCCAATATAAACTTGCTTAAAACCCTTCAGTATTTCCTCGTTCAAAGCACTATCTTAGAATAGGATTTGCTGATAATCTCAGTTTGCCTTCAATTCCAAAGAACAGCAAGGGCTATTTTCTTCTACGTGCTCTTTAATACACTGCTTTCATCATGAATATATGAAAAAAGTTTGTGAATCCAAAGTGCTCTTATGAATTTGTATTGTAAAGATGCTTAGCAAGGAAATAAAGGAAAGCTGAGGGTAGGGAGCTCAAGTAATCCCAGCATCCCCTACAGGCCTTGAGAAGATGCTTCTCAGGTCCCTCTACTTGCTCTAACATGCCATGTCAACAGGAACAATATGAAAATCCAGTTCTTTGAGGTTGTCCTACTTCACACAAGAAGTTTACATGCTGATGCCCTCTAAGCAGCCTATCATGTGTCACTGCATTATCAGACTGATGGCAGACATAGACTCTGGCAAAATTTCCCATGGCAGAGCTGTGTGACACAACACCTCCCCTGCAGACCAAGGAGTGGGAAAATAAGACATATTATTAGGTCAACTTTCTAAATTTTGTATCTAGGTAATTTTCACATATAAACTAATTTTCTGCCTTCTCCCTCCATGTCAGCCTTTTTATAATCTCTTTCAATGCAGATTACTAGTGGTAATTTAAAAAAAAAAATGCTTAAAATGTGGGTAGAACAGAAAAGTAGTCAAGCTAGCAGCCTGTAAATCCTTGTGTGGATATCAAGTTCAAAAACCGTTGTATTATTTACTTCACTTACACATGCTAATGGTCTTAAAAGCACTATACAAACTGATCAATGAACCCAACAAAAGGTTGTCTTTAGCCAGCTGCTGCAGTGCTGTAGAATAGCACATGGCAACCAGGGGCGACACCTTCCGAGAGAAGTGACCAACAGCCTGTCCAAATGACAGCACATGGACACTTCACTGACCTATAGCAGCAACATTCAGCCCAACTGCAAAGTGTTCTCCTGCATCTCACACAGTCTCACCTGGGAACGTTTACATGTCAGGCTAAGGCTGTATCATCAGCTGTATAGCATCCCACCAGCACAGCTGTAGTCTTAGTTTTTCTCTGTGACAGAAGATAAGTCCTTACCGATGTACCAGAGATTCACGCTGTAAGTGCAGCCTGGCAGCAACCTATTCAAGAGCAGACAAAGCATAAACTTTCTAGACTGGAAAAACTACTGGGTTTGGTTATCATTACCTCTCATAACATCTCTCTCCAGGGCACACCCCTAGCCATGGGAAGCAGCAGCAGTAGGGGAAGCGGGCTCAGCAAGTGGAAGAGTCCTCATTGCTCAGGCTGGTACAGTTGATGCCATAGCCAACACAGGCAGAACAGTTCATCAGCTATGCCTGACAGATTCATGGCCTTTGGTCAGCACCCGCTTTGCCTAGTGTCTTAAACTGGCTCCGAGAGGTGGCTGTGTTCCAAGAATAAATCTTTGATACAGAATACATCCAATTTCCTAGAAGTGCTAATACTTAGCTATACAGTATATGCAGCCCAGAACTGGTGTCAGCCAAGCAGGCAGATGACCTTTCTACTTATAATTGTCTTCAAATAAAATTAAAACCTCAGCCAGCTATAAATTGGCTTCAATTTTTAAAAGTCACTTTCATGCTTGGTTGAAAGTTCTAGGTGTGGACTAAACACTTTCATGCATCGGTTAAGTAAAATATAGCCAGTTGCAATGCTGTCTCTCCAGCGAGATGTGACCAACTCTGTAGATGACAGAGGAGTTCATACCCTTTGGTTTATTCTGTTGTGTCTCTCAGGTGACAGTGTCAGCCAGGGGACCAGCAGTGATATTTTCTCCTGCTTCTAGTAGCTGAAAAAGAACTGAACAACAAGCACTAGTGACCTGAACTGCATTTGAACCAGAATCCTATGTTGTACAAAGAGTCTCTGCAGCTGCAAGCAGTTCCTTGCCCTAGTTACAGCTAAAAAACAATCTTTCCTATACACAAACTTGAAAGTTTACTCAAGTTGTATGTTCTCTCTTGATTTTCCCTTACATGTTGACTACAAAAACAGATGAATGGAAACTGTCATATGTACAGAAACACAGGTTCAAAGCACACCATATGGGTAGAAGTACAGAATTAAAACATTAACCATTTATAACAGTCTCCTCCCACTAGCAAATACTCTGTCCCTTCTGAAGAAAAAAAAAGGAAAATAAACAAGCACAGATGTATTACAGACAGACTTAATCACCTAGAACTCCTCTTGTCAAGCAGTTTTATACGAGAAATTGCTTTGGCTCCTGAGCAGCCTTCAAATCAGACATGTGAGGGGATTTCAATTCAGAAAGGTGCTGACCAGTCTCACTGTCCTCATAAAAAGTTTTGTCATTTCTTCATTCACCATCCTATGGTTCACAGCAAGTGATTGAAAACAAAATGACAAAGAAAGTCAAAGGGAGAACTGAAGAACAGCTCTGAATTTGAAAGCTGGTCCAAGGTCAGAACAGGCATAACTTTATCCAGAAAACACAGCATTTCAGCACAAGAAGCTGCTAAAGATGCTTTTGTAATTTTATCTCATGGTTGCTTGGCATGCTGCTGAAACAAGAGAGAAAACTTAATAAAATATGTGCTCTTATGGGCAGTTTGTTCTGGGCCTGTCTAAATAATAGGTGTGTTATTTTGAACAGTGACAATTATGTCTCTTCAATAATAGCACTGTTGCTTTTAAAACATTTCACTGATGGATTACTGGTGTGATCTCCACTGCAGTGAGAACTGCTTAATCCACTTGCTGTGCTGCGCAATGCCCCGGTGTACCAGGCAGCACCGTACTGCTGAACATCCCACAGCCATCAACTGAGACAGCACATGCTGTGCTGCCAAGCATTTTGCGTGCTTAAGGTACTCCAACAATAACCACCTGTGCAGCAATAGTGGATTAAACGCCAACAGGATTTCTCTATTATCACTCATATGTGTTGAAATAGCACCCGTAACACATTTCACCCTGAGACGCAAGAAATCCCAGAAAAATCAACTACCATTAAAAAAAAAAAATATGCCTGCATTAAGCAAGAGATTCCTCTGGCACAATTCAGAGCTACACTCTTGACATAAAAGAGCAATAGCAGATAAGGATCTGGCCCATCCAATTTTAATTCTTTAATTATAGACATTCTTTAAAAATAAATAATTGAACTGTCAGTTCCGTCTAACTGTCTCATTACTGTTCATTCGTTTCCTGTCAGAACCACAAAAATAGTTAGGAGAAGGGTTCTGCGTAACAAGAGGGCTCAGAAGGGAAAGGGGAGGGTGTTACATGTGAAAGGGAGGGCATAGTACGCAGCACAGAGATCACGGCAGGGGAAGCAGATCAGTGGGCCAGTCAGTACTGAGGTGTGGGATAGTAAACTGTACCTAGAGCAGTGAGGCTTGGAAGCTGTTAAAAGAGTGTAGGTTAAGTTAAAGGGGACATTATGTACCAAGGAAAGATTAATTTCATGTCCCCTCTGTCCTCCAAGTGTAAAAAAGGCCCCTAACAACCCAGTTCTCAACAGTGGAAGGAAATCATACTAGGGCATACCCTCCAACCCACTTATCAGCACATCCAGAGATCCCTCCTGTGCCACTAGCAGAAGAAAGCCTCACAGCCAGTATTTTTCATTGAAAACAGCACTGAAAACTACCCACTTGGCAACTAATGAATATACCCTTATTTTCCTGCCTTTCTTATGCTACAGGCTGTGAGACTGACCGATCATATGAATTTCAGAGCAGCTTCTGTATGGAGAAAGTAGTTAAAACAACCTAAAGCCGTAACATCAGCCTGCCTGTACCTAGTACATTCATCTGTTACCATGTCCCACCCTTGCTGGATCTCTTTCCAGAGAAGAACAATGCCCAGCTCCAGAGAGTAAGCTAGAGGTGTCAGGGCAGGAGGATGTCAGAGTGCAATGCTCAGCTCCTGCTGAATCCCAGCCCGACCTCCACTGCTGCTGTGTGTTCAGAGGACAGCTGGGGAGCAACGGAACGGGTGGATGGCAAACCAAACAGGAACCACCCACACTGACCAACTCTTGCACTCTACCTTCCAGTAGAAGGGCATTTAACTCTGTCCTTTGCTCTCCATGGGCTGTGGATTCATATACATTTAATAATGATAAAACAGCGTTAAAATTACTTTGCAGTCCATACGACCACATCACTACTGTACAGTGAACTGCAATCCTTTCTGGCATTAAGCAGCATTGCAACAGCTTTGCCTTATACCCAACATGAGGGCAAGTGCCATCAGGTTGGTTGAATTAAACTCTGTATATAGCACAGGAGTAACTGTACACCTTCAAACCCACATTCAGCTGAAAACTGTGGTCATCTTGTGTTGATGTCTACAAAGTTTACATATATATGTAAACCAAACTATCATAAGAATAGATGTCAAAATAAACAGCAGAATTATAAATGATCATACAACTATAGTAAATCTTTGTTTCTCTCCTTGTAAATGCTGTCTACAACAGTAACTATTAAATATGAACCATCACTGTATCAGATCTTGGTTCACTCATATCACTTCTCTGCAACATGAGAGTTTAAAAAATGGAGCATTTATTCAATTGTGTCTGATTATGAGACTAATATAACTGATTCTCTGACTAATAAGCATACTAGTGGGAATTTTCTTGGTCCAGAGAATTCAGCGACTAATGACACAAAGCCATGTTTTGGCAGAAGCACCATACAGATGTTTTACATACAATTCCACAGTCTAGCCAGCTTGAGAAATCCAAGCTAAATCCAAATAGATCAAGCTGATAACAACTGCTGCAGTACCACGTGCTAACACATGGTTATTACATATCATTATCACACAAAGTCACCATATGTAGCTTGTCTCTGTCTACACAGGCAAGAACCAAACTGTAATAAACGATTACCATATTACTAGGGTGAATAAACCCATGGTATTCTAGGGCTGGGTTTCTGAAAATGATGACTGCTAATCACAGTCTAATGTTTACTGCCACTCTGCTCTATTCAAATTGTCAGCACATGTGTGCATAGGCAAGGACCTCCAAGGGGCTTCATGGTACAAGAGATCTGCCAGAAGCTGGGAACCATCCCTCTTCTGCATGGCATCATGAGGAGGGTTCTTCTGTCCAAATAGTCAGGAAAAAATTATAGAAGGGTATGGAAAGCCTCAAACCTAAACCACTCTACTTAACATATAAGCACTTTCATTGTAGCATTTTGGACCTTTGCTGTTCCCCGGTTTAACTGCCCATTTAAATTTCATGTTCAGCTTTGAGCAGAGCTGTGTGAAGAAACATTTGGATGTCTCAAACAGTCCCTCCCCCTTCTCCACAAATTATCATTTCCCCATAATAACAGAAGGAGCCAGCTTTCTGTTAATTGCTCTGTAAAAGAGTGTGCCTCGGGGCTTTATTAAGAAAGATTTCTGAGAGACTGAACCACGTGTGACCTAAATTGGCTTCATAAGTGGTTTCTGGAGGCCAGAGAGCAGTATTCACAAGCATAATCGCCTTTCACCTTAATGTTAATTATATAGTTTATCATTTGAAATAAGTCATGGCCATGAGCTGAAGCATTTGCAAAGTAAACATGTCAGGAAAGCAAGATACTGTAAAATGAACAGAAGTAGTCAATTCAGCACTATTAAAAATTCCCTTTGTTTTTACCCTCAATCTCTAGTGTGGCCTGAGCAGAAAACAATCATTGTTCTCTAAAAGAAGACAGCAAATTTTCACCTCTACAGGTTCCTTTGTTTAAAAAAAAATTAAAAAATATGCATAGCTCTTTTCCTCCAGATATGAAAATACAAAGGCCTTGCTGGTTGACAACAATCTGAAGCGCTAAAAGTGCTTCAGGGTCTAATAAAATACATTTCCCCTTTTAAAAAAAAAAAGTTTCCCATAACCTATTTCTGAATAACATTTTTCTTTTTTTTTTTCTTCTTCTTCCCTTTTCTAAATCAAGGATATTTATGCAAAAACAGGATCTTTATTTCTGGAATGTATTTTACTCTACCAAAGTCAATATGCCTCGTTTTTGACAGTGCCTTTTTCTGCTGGAGTTTGTTATATACTGCGTAAGTGTGGACAACAAGAAGCTAACCAAAATCACCATGACCCAGGAAGCAAAGTCTCCGACCCAAAGAGATGGCATCCAGGACTGACTGAGCAGGTGGAGGGGGGGGTCCTCCCCCTCTGCTCTGCCCTGGGGAGGCGCATCTGGAGCGCTGGGCCCAGTGCTGGGCTCCCCAGTTCCAGAGGGACAGGGAGCTGCTGGGGAGGGGCCGGGGGGGCTGCGAAGGTGGGGAGGGGCTGGAGCATCTCCCCGGGGAGGAAGGGCTGAGCGGGCGGGGGCTGTTCAGCCTGGAGAGGAGCAGCTGAGAGGGGATGTCACCCACGGCTGCAGGTATCCCAGGGCGGGTGCCCAGGGGACGGGGCCAGGCTCTTCCCAGCGGTGCCCAGCGACGGGACAAGGGGCACCGGGCACAAACTGCAACACAGGAGGATCCGTCTGAGTATGAGAGAAAACTTCTTTACTGTGAGGGTGACAGAGCCCTGGGCCAGGCTGCCCAGAGCAGCTGTGGAGGCTCCTTCTCCAGAGACATTCCCACCCACCTGGATGTGACTCTGTGCAACCTGCCCTAGAAGAGCCTGCGGGAGCAGGGGTTGGACTGGGTGATCTCCAGAGGTCCTTTCCCACCCCAGCCATTCTGTGTGAATCTGTGTAATCCCGTGATCTGAACCAGTAGGGCTGTTCTTACACTGCCCATACAATAGCTCCATTCTCTGTTAGCTCTTTTATGTTTCTTTACAGAACTGAAGACTAAGCTTCCTGCAGGACAATTTTCTTAATATCTGACATACCCTATAAACTAAGTAATATTTTGTAGGCCTGCACCACCCCATTGGGTCATACTGGATATTAGTTACAAGTCTAAAAGATGACATAAATACTAGAAGTAGTATTGGGAAGCACTTCCTTAAAGATTACAAGAATAATGTTTAGATAAAGGATTTCTCACCTCTTTCAGGATATTAACTGCAGAGAGAAAAGAATGATGATGGCATTGACTAAGCACACAGTAGAATAAAAAACTAAGGAAAATTATTAAGACTTTTTTAGTTCATTATTATCATAGATAACATTTAATTTTCCTTTACAGGCTACAGTTTAAGCCTTCAGTCAAACCTCCAGAAAGGCATTCACGGTGTTCAGTTCTCTGTCCAAATGAGATGTCCTCTAAAATCCACCGTGAGATCCTTAGACTGTGTTTCCTTTCTCTTTGTAGCATTTCAGGTTACACATGCTGCTTGAAAACATACTTAGTACTAAAGTCTGTCAGTGCTGAGAATGTCTATGAACACTTCCAGGTGTTTAGAGGGAAGATGCAAGAATCCCCATTACAGATTATTAGCAAAATTGTTGCATTAAAGTCTTATCGCCTTTCAAATTTCACTGATGTCTATTTCATTTCTTAGGAAAATGAGTAAACGCCAATACCTAGTTGATCACTTTTCTGGCACTTTGGATAACTTGTGTCCCGTTACTAACATATTTTCTGAAATGTATCTTTTTGCCGGTACTATATTCCTCTCTATTTTCACATTGTTAAATAACAGCTGAGGAGTCTTATATGCAGCAGTTGATTCAGATGCATTATTATATTCAGGTGGAACTATCATACCTTAAGACATCGCTCCGATTGCTCTGGCAGTCAGCCTTTTCCAGGTCTTGCTGTAAAAACTGCTAGTTTATAGCAAGCAGTAAACATTTCAGAGATGAGACTAAGCCACTCTCTTAATGTGAAGTTCCAAGTATATAAATCAACAACCACCACCAATAATAAAGATTCAAGGTATCAGGTTTCTACAACAGTGATGCGATTTATTAAACTGCTGACTGTAACTTGCAAAATAAGCAAAGTTGAGTCGAGATAAATAAGCCTAAAAATGTCATAATGAAGAGGAGTAGCTGAAAGAGCTAAATTGCTCATGGTAATGAACTGAGACAAAATGATCAGACAGCATTAATAAGTCACAGGGAGACAGACCTTCACCTCATCGTAGAGTTGTACCATCATTAACTACTGGATCTCACATTCTTCAGGTATCTTAAGAGATACCTTACCTTATACTGAAACATTTTTCAGTAACCTCTACTAGTTAAGTATTTTACAGAAACAAATATATGCATGTAATCAAGCATCAGTACAACAAATACATACCAACCAACATGTAACTGAAAAAGAAGTAAGAAGGTAATAAATTACTTGGAAAATGCTTAAATATCTACATGAGAGAGAGCTCATGCAGGTAAGAAAGTATGTGCGAAAGTACCAAAGAATAGCTGCAACAGCCTACATCCCACAGCAACAAGGGGGTTGTATGCAACCGAAGATAAGATATTAGTGATTCCTCAGTATTTGTTGCTATTAGATATAGTAAATTATTTACCACATTTCCAATTAGCTGCACCATACTCATTGCATACACAAGTTATGGCTGCAGTAAATTATTTTGGTAGCCATTCTCAAGAGTAACCTTACTCCAAAGAATAAGAAATCATAAACAAATCAATATTTTTACCACGGTTGACTGAAGTACAGATAAAAACCTGTAATTACATCCACCAGCTTATCCAGTCATTGAATAGCATCTAGATTAATATGAGTACTATGAAAACTATGACATGGAAAGTAGCAATAGAAACCGATACCAAACTGCTACAAGAACACCCTTTTAATTTCTTTCCTTTGTTCTCTTCAAGCTTGAGGCTCCATAAAGAATGTGCAGGTCACAGCATTAATGAAATATACCAGCAACATTCATTATTAATCATAAAGCAGTGTTTAGTTTCAGGGATTTACTAGCACATCTAATATTCTTCATAAATTATCGTATGTCTTTTTCCATTTTGATCCCATTAAATTGACTAGGAGTCTTTCTATAAACTGCCTTAGGCCTGAATGGGATGCACAGACTCTCCAATAAAGGAATTCAAGTAAAAGCAGTTCAAATAATGAAAGGGTTTATACAGCAAATATATGAATTATTATATAGCAAACTAAATGAGCCAATATTAGGTACAGGTATAGTTTAGTTTGCCGAGTTAGGCAAAATGAGAGCTATCTCCAAGAATAAGCAGCCAGAATTGTCTCTGTTCTTCTTCCCAGCTGACAGAAAATCCAGCTCTGTGAGATAGAAAAGTTCAGTTCCCACGGGCCATTCGGTCCTCATTCCTCTGCTAAGAACATTAGCTGGTCTGCAAATTAGAATGACATTTCCTACTACAGGGGTGCACGCCCCACTAAAGCTGTATCAACACTAGACTGTACAATTACCTTGGGGAAATTATCAAAGGCTACTGGGACAATTACATACTTGCTGGTATCACTTGTTCTTGCTCCTCGAGCAAAAGCCTTTTGTATCACTAGCTATACCAGAGCTTTCGATCTTACTGAAACATTAAAGACAAACGACACTGCTCATTTACAGTAATACAGGTAGTATCTCTAATGTTACGAAATACTGTAAAAACCAAAATCCAATGATTCCTTTCATGTAAACCATTAAAAACATGTTGGATGCTTTCACTTGCAGCTATTACCTAATTGATTGGTATTCAGACCAGTTGCCAGGTATTAAGAAATGGCCATCTCTTATCACAGATTCAGAAATTTTTCCAAAACTTCTGATGAGCCTTTTTCTGTTCTTCCTCTATTTGCAAGAAGAAAAACCTATACACATCTACTGAGAACATCATAGCTCGATCTTCATGAAAGAAAACTGACAAAAAAATCCATGAACATACCAGGAATTAGCTGATTATTCAACATTTGTGAGATAACAAGGACAGGGACAGAATTAAAATAAATAAATGCTGCTGAGAAAAGAACTCTCTCCATCATCCTTTTGATGATTCCCTCCCCATTAAACTTGCACTATGTGTTCAGTTCAGTGCAACAGAAAGAGAATAGCATTTCTTTGTAGTTATTTATGAAGAGGTCAAATTAATCAAAATTTCAGCTCTGATGAAAACTTTCACATGTCCTACTTAAAACTTCAGTTCAATCGTACCTGAAGCCCTCTAGCAAAATATGAGGAATTAATTTTGCCAGACCTTTAATGTAACAACCCACGATCATAAATACCCATAAGCACTATTTCACAGCATCTCGATTGTCACTCATTGTTTGCAGGTGAGAAAAACTTAACTAAAGCCAAAGAAGTGACACAATTTGTCTCAGTCTCACATGGGAAGTCGGTGGCAGACCATCAGATGCAGAAGCCTGGTCTGCTGTTGAGCCATGAGGCCACACTCCACAACACTGGGGAAGACACTGGAGTTGCTTTACTTTTATCACTGTACTCACTTTGTGCCTCTCACGTCTTAGATAAGCAGACATGATAAATAGCACCAGGTTGAAAAGTAGAACTCATTCACTTCTCAGAGGGCTTTTCCTCAAGCACACATACTACATCTGCTGAACACAGTTTGCAGAAGTTTCCTTGAGGTCTTCCACAGCTTTTTTCTCCTATCAGTGATACCATACTCTTGACAGCAGCAATGTTTGTGCCAGCATTGACATGTGTGGCAAGCAGCTGGTTATAAGCCAGCATGGTATGAAGACTAAAGCATACCAGGTTATTTCCATTTAATGGAGTACTTGCCACTAGCAAAAATTGCCAGTGACTAGTTTCTTCGTTTATTGAGCATCTTTCAAGGTCTGTTAAGGTCTCTCAAGGTTCTGCTACCACCACAGTAACAGCTTCTTGTCTGAATAATATGATCTAAAAGAATAACAGTAACAGCTTCTTGTCTGAATAATATGATCTAAAAGAATAAGGTATGGCAGACAGCAAAAATTTTAGACTCGTAATTTTGGATCAGACTGCAATTTTAAGTAGAGTTGGTAAGTGCCAACAGCAGTGAGGCTGCCTAACTATTCCACTAAAAGTCATTTTTCAGTATAAAAACTGTCAAAATTTAAACTGTTCCAAATAAAGTTTTCCATAACAGGTGCCTCCCTCAAGCTTTATAGTTCCACCCCTAATAATTTAGCAATTTCTAAGAATGAGGTTAAGAGAAAACCACCTGGGCCATCATGCCCTTGACCCTCACTCCCAGAACCATGCAGTCATTCATAACACGCTCCAGGTCTTTGCTGGCAAATCACTGATGCCCACGTAGAAGAGCAGCAGGGGAACAGCCAAGGGCTGGACAAGCCTCAGCAGTGTCTTCGCAATGTTCCAGTTCTTAAGGTGCTTTTAAGCAAGAAATCACCTACTAACGCTAATATTCACCTGCTCATTCCCTGAACACCTTCAGAACTCTTGGCTGAATACCATTCATGCCTGGACATTTTTACTAGCATGTTTTACAAAATGTATAAATAACTTTACAATATTCTGTATATTTATTAACAGCTATATCATTTAGAATATGGATAACCCCCCCTTAAATCTGCTCAAATGTCACTCCAGCAGTGGAATTCCACTTTATTAAGTGGAAAGTAGTCTACCAATGCACCTCATGCCATAGGTACTTAGCTAATAAAATTTTGCCTAGATTCAAAAAGCAATTGGACAAATTAATGGGGAAAAAAGTCTGTCAAAGGCTATTAAACATAAAGACTTCCCTTCGTGCCCAGGAATACCCTGGAGTGTCCTCTAGTTAAGTATCATTATAGTTTTTACCTGCTTACACAGTCCTTTGGCATTCGCCATCAACCACTACTTGTAATTACATAAAAAATGAGAAGAACAAAGCCAAGTTAAAGAGAAAGTAAGTTCCATCTTTTTCCTCATAAAATGTCAGACACTCAGAAATACCCATCAGTGAGAGCCAAATCTGAGCACAGAAAAGAAACATTTATTTGTTTCTTTCCTTTGTGCAGCAAAGAAATATCTCTTTTCAGCGTGCTCCATTAAATCAGCTCTGGTCTGACATGCACTGCAGCAGATGTAAAGCTGCTGTGATGCTGATGGACAAGCATCCTCTGTGTAGAAGCAACGGCTCTAGTTTGAAGTTTGTTGAGCTCAAAAGACTCTCTGACAAATCAATGAGATACAGAGGCTTAACTTGCTTTCAGCCTTCTGGGGACCCTGGAGATGTGATGTAAATTGCACTGCTGTAGGCTATGCTGCATTGCTGCATAAACGGAAACAAGGCTGTCAGGCTGAAAACATTCACCAGTGCAAAATACCCTCACAGACTAAAGAAAAGAAATAAATATGAAAGATGGGAGGAGACAACAATCAAATACCAAAGATAATTGCTAGGGATAAAGAATAGAGCTGTTTAGCATTTCAAAAGGGGCCTTTCTTCATATATATGTTCACAGAGTTCCAAATCTGTCAACAAACCAGAAATCCTCAAGCTAGAGTAGCAGCTGCTCAGTTCCAAAGGAGATCACCTTGATTGATTGTAATATATGGAGCTGGTATGTCAGTGTGGGCTAATCTGAAGCTACAGGGGTGATCTGTCAATCCTAACAAAGATAAATACAGCGTCTGCCTCCCAATGTTTCGTCATGCCAGGCACTGGCCATTGGTTTCCCCAGCATGATGGATTTTATGGTCAAGTGTGGTGACATCTCATGACCTAAATAGCTTTCAGAGAATGGCTGGTCTGCTTTGAATGATGATAGATTACACTCCAGAACTCCCTGTGAAAAATGATGTCTCGGGCTTGCAAGTATTGCATGGATATGGATAAGCCCCAGCCAGCTCTTGGACTTTCACTTGGCAAGCCTCCCCATGGTTTTATTGCAAGTGTTTGTCCTTATTTTTTCCATGCCTTACAACTCTCCCCCTTGTTTCTCAATCACCTCACATAAACTGATCATTACAACCTCCTCCATACAGGCTTGCAGAGATACATAAAGAAATATGAGGAAGACACTGAAGTCAGCAATACTGCTAAATGAAGGTGCTAAGCAACATCTGATTTCAGCTAGAGATCATGAATTTTAGCCATGATGGCAACAATGACAAAGATATTAACAGTTGGGAATCTGCTCTAACATGTGAGTTGACTTTAATGAAGTACTAGCCATCCCCTCAGCAGAAACTATCTAACTGAATAAATGAGATTTACAGGTCTAAAGATAGCTCCTTAACCCAAGTTTAGTCACTTGATAGAAGAAGTTTAATCACTTGATAAAAAAAAAGTTGTATTCTAGTTGTTTAAAAAAATCCCATTCTGGTGTTCTGCAACACTTTACTACATTAAAATGTCTGCAACATTTTATCATGTTAAAATTATCTTTAGGAATGTAAAGGTAAGGAAGGAAGAACACAATAAAATTCATCACCTGTGACTGCAAATCCAGCCTTTCCTTTCTTGCAGTAAGTAACTGTGGAGCTACATCAGTGACATCCCTCTCTGTCCTAGAAGCGCATACAAAGCCTGCACAGAAAGTACTACCATTGTAACCGGTTATATGCTCCCACACCCTCAGAGGAAAACCCTGTAAGCAGCAGCATCGGGCAGAAAGAGCACAAGGCAGCAAGCTCTGAAGGCGACGGAGCCACCTCTGCACAGAACCAGACCAAATGCAACGTATTCCTCTGGTTACACTGTGTATGTGCTAAAGCTAAATTTAGCCCTGTGTGCTTTATCATTTGTCTACCAAACTAATAGAAAAATTTACTAGCACAGAGTATTGATACTCTGACAGCAGGGGAGAGCAGGGAAGCACCCACTAGCACTGCCTAATGGAGTAAACAAGCACCACCAAACATAGGAGAATAAATTAAATTCCAGAATATTCCTTCCATCTGTTTGCTATACTGTTGCAAAGTCCCTTTTCAGTGTAATAGCCAAAGGGAGTTTAAACATGCTTCAGTACTGAAGGAATGCATTACCACTAAAGAAGTTTCTGTACCACAAGAAATGACCTCTCTCCTGTTGGAAATGCATTAATTACTGCAGTTCTTCAGAAAGAGAGTGACTGCCTGTGGGCACAAGATTAATCCAGGCGAGTGTTACACAAGCTTTTCACGCACTGCTTTTTGGCGTGCCTGCCTTTGACCTGCAACACCCAAGCTGCTCCAGTTCTTCCTCAGCCCCTCACGTTAGTCACACCTCACATATGCATCCAGACCTTGTTCTTGTTCTAGTACCAAGTATCTATTCAACACAACTCAGCTTGTGCCAGACCCTTCTCCCACAACGCATGTACGTACCCAGCCCGGTTTCTGCAAAGATCAGTGCCAGCAGAGCCATCTCAAGCCCCTTAATAACTACCTTGAAATAGAGCTCAAACCCAATTTACCATTCTGGTACGGGCAAACCTGCCAGAGAAGGCACGGAGAATATCGCCTACATGACTGCCTGACTAGATATTCTGGCTCCTAGTTTCTACTGTTTTGTTGTTTGGAGTGTGAGTGTTTTACAGGACTGGAAGTAAAGGCACGAGAAAATTAGCTGCTTTCTGTTGGATTAGTAACCCCGCAGGCTGGAGTCTCATTCGAATCATAAAGATAATAGGGAACGCTGGTCAGCTTTTAAGCTCAGGCAGTCACATAGCAGCTCTCCCCTCTTCACAGTTCATTCTGGGAATATCCAAATTCAGCCATGATCACACTTCAACTTCAAGCTCACCATCTGTACTCCAGTCAAGCAGGCAGCTCTGCTGCAACGTAGAAAGCATCAGATCCACCAACATCAGGGGCATTTAACATTACATACAGGCAAAACAAGCCCTAAACCAACCCAAATCCTCACCCAAGACGCCATTCCCATGAGACAGCTCCCATTATTAATGTACACATATTGCAATATCCAACAGACTTGTTTCATCTTCGTTTGTTTAAACAAATGCAGTGCTACCTGTGAGTAAATGGTCTCACTGAGAGATTAAGGTTATGATCACTTGTTGTCCTCTCACTGTGACAAGCAAAGCCTTCCTTGAATGCCTGCTCCCTCTGTAGACACCAAAACTGTGTTTAAAGTATTCTCAAATCAGGCCACAGGAGCATATATCTGCCCAGGGAATTTTTCACAGGAAATCGAGCCAGTAAATTTATACCAAAGACCTGAAGAGAAGTTCATTTATGTTTCTTTCAGAACTTGACATTTAAAAAACAGTTCCAGAAACTCTACAGGATTTGTTTCTTTAAGGGCTGGAGAGTATTTTACAGCCAAATTCCTCTTAGACTACAAGGAAAAAAAAGAAAAATCCACAAAACCATTTACTCTTATTTGTTACAAGTAGAACTCTCACTGCAGAATGTTTAATATCTACTGGAA
Source organism: Falco punctatus (assembly GCF_963210335.1). Classification (NCBI taxonomy): domain Eukaryota; kingdom Metazoa; phylum Chordata; class Aves; order Falconiformes; family Falconidae; genus Falco; species Falco punctatus. Next base: position 6,092,156 of record NC_137587.1, read on the forward strand.
TCCTGACACATTCTCTTCTGCGCATGAAGAATAAGGGCAATTTTAGAAAGAGTTTCCTCTGATTTAACCAAAAAAGAAAGAGAGAAAGGAATAAAAAAGTGAGAAAACACAAGTTCATTACTTATCTTGCTTAGACACTGAGAAAAAAAAGAACAAAGCCAGAGTCTCCCAGCTGCCAGTATGCATGATATTATAGATATTCCCATGTATCTGATGACAGTCCAATCCTGCCTGCTTTGAAATGCATGGGTAACCAATCTGAGCCTAAGAGAAATTTCCTCAAGCTATTACCACTGCAACACCCATGAGATTCAGTAAACAGTTCTTATATTATTGATAAACATTTGTCCCTGCCCAGAACTTAAGTGTGTAGCTTTATTAATCTGAAATATTCAGCAAGTGGTTGTCATGCTCTAAGGTTTCTTTAAACAGGCTGATACCACCAGAGCTTTCTAACGTTCAGTCTGTTAACAGCATGGCAACTCCTGTCACTTCAGCAAGAGATTTGTGTTGTACTTTATAAATTACATTGCACTAAATAAAGAAGCAAGCAGAAAGTTTGTAAGGATATTTGGAGAGCCTTCTAGTTTGCTGCTGCTCGAATTCCCCAAATGCAATACTCATGCTGATTTCTGGACCACATGCAGGGACACGGGAAAATAGAAGATGAGCTGAAGAAAGGAGAAAATTAGCTTCAGAACTGCAAGCAGATGTCTAATGGGAAATTAGCCTTTCTGAAAGGGTAGTGGAAGTCCCATGGAAGTTAAAAGTAAATTTACTCAAAGATCAGCCTCAGGACTCAGCTTATTTAGTATCATTAGTAATTCACACCCAGTAAGGAGGAAGAAGTACCTATGTCTATTTAATCTCAACATAACTATGAGTAACTGATGTAACATGAAGGCTGAAGAGCCAAACATGATTCTGAGAGGTTTCAGGAAAATACTGACAACAAGCAGGTAAGTACAAATGTCACTATCATCTGCACTGTGATACAGTTGCTGTGCAGGCCCTCTGCTAATCCCACCTCAAAGAATAATATCACAGAAGTAAAGGTTCAGGGAAGGGTGAAAAAAATGGTCAAGAGCTTTGAAAAAATCACAGAGAGACACTGAAATGGCTTCTAGTGTTTGCGTTAGAAAGGGGCTACAAGGGACAGAACGTGATAAAAGTACATCTAATAAAGGAACCATACCAGAAAAGGCTGATGGAGAGTTTCTGTTCCATGTTGCATAATACTGTAACAGGGAGATGTGCAACGAAACTGTGAAAGGTGGAAATGGAAAACGAGCAACAGAAAATCACTTCCATGCAACATGTAGACAGATGGCAGAATTTATTTCCACTGGAGGCTGAAGACCACAGACCATCAATCTGTGTACACCTTAGGCAGGTACTTACTTTTCCTCCAGGAGAAGGGTCTAGGCGTTTGAAGTCTCCTTCCTTACCAGTTCCACCTAGGTGGAAGCAACACATATCACAGGAACTTTCTCTGTGGAATCACTGGCTTTAACTCTGAGGCGAGGTGCCAAGAACTTCACAGAACTTAGTAAGGAACTCGGTGTTCACAGGGCATAATCCTATGTTCTCAAACCATTATGATGCGTGTACTCATCTGAACACATTTCTTCCTCACTAACATTCATGTTACCAACCTCAAAGCCTCCCCATCCCAGAGAGGAACATCGTATTATCCTCAGGTGTTACTTGTATTCAAAAGCCTGACACAGCAAGAGCAAACTCCTCCCCAGTTTACATAACCACAATAACCAGAAGACAGCCCTGAAACCAAGCTTAAATCAAGCCAAAGTAAAAACAAAATAAATCTACTTGCATCTTAAAAATATAGTGCAAAATGTAAGAGACTTACAATTGTATCTACCCACCCCTATATAAGCTCCAAAGTGGGGTTTTTTCATTATGTATGGCCTGGCTAGCAAGGCAATCTGAATTCCTGTGTACTCGTATGGTTGAGAGATTTCCTTTGGAAAGACCTTGTTCTTTTTACTGAAATTATTGACCACCTCAGCACTATTAAAAACTGCTAACAAATCATCCTCTTTCTGTAAGGTAAATGTGTACTTTTATGCCTGACCAAGTGATGTTCAAACCTGAAGATAAAAGTTTTTCTCACATTAAAGCACACACTGTGATGCTTCACTTTGATATTTAGTTAGTTCTTATGAAGTATTGCTAATACAAACCAGAGTCCTTTGCCATTTTGGGAACAACAGAAGCGTTTCTGAGAAGGATGCTTGCTATTAAATCCTGCATTCACTGTGGCAGAAATGTTGTGAGGGTAGATGTGAATTACTAACTGGGTTAAACTGGGTTTTACCAGTGAGAGCTGCTGCTGGGCACTGACGTATATCGTGAACAAAGTATAAAAGTGTCCAAATGTATTTTTCATTTCAATGTTAAACTGAGAAAAGAGAGGTTAAAAAAAATGAGAAAATAGGTGAAAAAGGTATGAAGGGACCATTAACAAGTGATATTTGGTTCTTTCATTCAAGGGCTGCAGTGGGCAGGTGTGGCCTTGGAAGATGACATGGTCCAAGGAGAGGAAAACTTGCTGGCAGCCAGACTGCCCCAGCCATGTTTACTGTTCACCTCAGATCTGCCCCCAGATCTGTTTCTCTAAGATACTCATGCCCACATGGAAAGGACTCCTGGAGCCTGTATGCACCTTGCAGCCCCTCCACCACTCAGACGGGGGTTCTGGAACACGAGACAAAATTAAACAGTAAAGATAATCTCTTGCCTGAGCAATTTCCTTCTCACTCAGAGAAGCATTTTCTGCTTTCCTACACAGAAAAAACAATGCAAGATAGCCACCTCAGAGGTGGACACTTAAGTGATAGGGCAGATATTTATCTGCTATATATATGGGGAAAGGAGAGACCCTCAAAGTCTGCTGGCAATTCTCTTTGCTAATGCTTCCTGACCTCCTATTACAGATCAAATTAATTTTGTTTCTGAATTCCCTCACAAACCACCTCCCTCTATCTCCCTCCCCTCCATCGCCTTTCAAACCTGGTAAACATGAGCATGTCAGGCACAAAATACTTCAGCAGAGAGCATGACTCCATCAAAGCTTAATAACTTTACTCCCAGCAAGAATAATGGAAGGGGAGCTTCTTGGGCTATATCCATCAATTTTTATTAAACATTTCCTTCAAAGCTGTCAGGCCACTCATTCCTCCATCTAGTGAAAGAAAAGCTCTGATGTGGGGCAGTGCTGAAAGGCTCTTGGAAAAGAAGATGAGAGCCAACAACGTGACCACAATCACCAAAACTTCAATCTCACCAAGGCTATTAAAGGATACACTGCTGGTTGCTATGAGTCACACAGAAAGATAACTGCTTTGCAGACTTCAATACACCTTGGGAGAATTAGATTTTTCTAAGTTGCGGATGGCATTTTTTTCTCCCTTCTCTCTTTTTTTTCCCCCTTCCTAGTTTACTCCATACCTCACTCAATCAATTTTGCTTTCTGTATGTGGCAGGCAGGCAACACTGTACTAAGCATATCAGAGGCCTGGCACCCGATGGACTTTGGTATCATTTCAACAGGGTTCTGGTGTACACCGCAGGAATGGTTTCACTTTTTGATGAGGATGACTGCAAAGCTAGCAGATGGAGATCAGAATCGGTCCAAACAGGAGGAACAGGAAGAACAGATTACCTCATATGTGCTTGCAACAGGGTACAATAATGTCCCCTGAGCCACCTGGGGACTCTGAGATAGAAGACAGGATGAAACGGACATAGACCCTGATCTGATCTGTGATTCCCATGCCCTCAGGAGAATCCAACAGCAGAAACAAGTGAAGTGACCTGCTTTTCTAAGTCAAAGAACATCTGCCACAGCCTTGCCTTTCAGGAATGCAGAGCACTCACTGGAACAGACCCAAACTGAAGCATCCTGAACGTTCCTGTGCGTAGAGATGCTCTGTGGCTAAGGAAAGTACACTAGAAGCCAGAGCTGGGTCTTCCACCTGACCTACTAAGTGACAGTTGTCTTAATCTATTCTTTGTGGGGATTATCCAGGTTACCAACTGTTCATGTCAGTGGTGCAGAGACAGTTCAGGTCCAGCTGGATAATAAATAAGGCACAGCACCACAAATGTGTTCAGGCTGTTTCTAGAAGCATCTTGTTCCAGTAATGGCACAGCCACTGAAGCACAGCCCAGAGCCAGAACTAGTAAAAACCGCTAGGCTTCATCTGGCACCATGCAAGCTCTAGGATCCACACACAGATGTGCCAAAGCTTTCCTATACAGTCAGCCAAAGGCCAGCTGCACTTCCTTGCTTTAATCTGACCTGACTCCATAAGACACTTCACCTACTCTCCATTCCCAGTTTCCAGGAATTGTGTACTTGAGCCCAAGCTGTCACGAACCAGTATCACTCTTGTTGAGGCTGATGAGCCATCCTGGAAACCAGAGTACCAGGGAGCATAGCAAAGAGACTCCCCAACTCTGGATCCTGCAAACCTGGTCCACAGTCAGCAATGATTAGAGTGGTGAGCCCCAAGCCCTATTTATGATGGGAAGCACTAAACTCCACACCACATATATGCTATTTATGTTTCTCTGTTTTCTTGGATAGCCCAACCATCTACTACACCGAGTAATTATAAGCTTAAAAAAATATGTAGAAGCATAACAGAAGTGACATCATATCTGTGGCTTCCAAAGTCTTGTCTGCTAAATGTGAATCATTATGCAAAGACCACTGCTATAGCAGTCAGTTGGTTAATGAGCTAAATTCATAAGTGAGTTCAGTTGCCACTGACACTACAGTCAAGGTAGGTCCCATTTCAAAGCTCATAACGTCCATTATAAAAGTTGCTTGATCTCATATTTCAATATATAGATCCTGCTTAGAAAGTAGAGAGATCAGAAGTTTGATCTGTGTACTGAAGTGATGGAATTTGTTTAGCCAGACATTACTGCACCCTGCTGCAAGCACATATGAGGTAATCTGTTCCTCCTATGTCTCTGGATATTTTTCCTCATCAGTTCTCCAACCTCCTGATTGTATTTGTCTCCCCTGATCTTCCTCCAGCATCCCTCTGGCACAAGGTAGGCCAGCTTTCTGCAGCTGAGACGCCTACCAGCCTCAGTCCTTCAGCTGGGTCCCAGTGAGGACTCAGACTCGGCCAGCTGGAAGTATCCCTTTTCCCCACCTCCATGACAGCAGCCACAGATGGACCTTGACTAGTATGTATTCCATACAGAATGAATGAGTTTGAACAGAAATTGCTACCCACCCACTTACTAAATACATTTCAGATTTTATGTCACTGAGTGTGGTGGTTTTATTCCTGTGGTTACTCACCCTAAATTCCACCATGACAACCACAGCAGATTTTTGCTTCTCTATAGGCATCTTATTACCGCTAACTCAGCCACAGTGGCATGGGGCTGAGCTGCGCGTGGAATCTGGCCCATGACCCAGCCACTTGGCACAGCCCAGGGTCAACCAAGTACTGTTTCAGAGCCTCAGTAAATTTATCCTTTTCTAGCTGCAAGTTAGTTAAGTCTCAACATTCCCACAAGGAGTCGAGGGAGAATGAATGGCCCTGCATCCAGCATTCCTTGCCTAAGGGCAGGTTTGTTTTGGTCACAGTTAGTAGTTCCACAATCTCGCAGATGAAGGAAGCTTTAATGAAAAGACACTGAACCACATCTTGGGCTCCCAGCTGTTTTGTGATGTGGGTGATGAAACAGGCTTGCTAAAAATACCTCATCAGAAATATGATCCAACCAAATATAGCTCCAGTTCCTTTATGTGACTTTAAGAGAGCATACATGGGGATGTGACATCCTGGCACACAAGCTCAAAGGCTGTGCTATGTCTTCCTTCCTTTATTAAAGCCTTCTTGCAGACATGTGCTAAATAGAACAGCACTGAAAAAAAAAAAAGAAATGCATTTTTGGCCCTGAACCTAATGGGCTGAATTAATTATACTTGCAGTAAACATCAGGATTCTGTTAATTTTTTTCTGGTATGTTTTTCTAAATCTTACAACCCTTCCACGACAGAAATTTCCTCCACTGAGCATTTCAATGCAGCCACTTCTTACTAGTGACTAAGACTACATTAGCTGCTAAGCAGCATACAGCAACAGCACGTAGCTGGTCAAAGCCGGAGGTGAAGGAGACTGCTCCGTCCCTTTGAGCAAAAGGGAGCTTTTTTAGTTTAAGAGACAGAAGACTTTATATAAGTCACAAGACTCAATGTACCAGCTTTAGACTATTGAAGTGTTTGAATTAGGGAATCTTCAAATCTCTAGTAGGAATACCAGTAACAGTTGGTCTTTAGGGGGTCTGTATTCTTGTTCTCACATGCAACATTACCAAGGCTACTGAAGTGGGCGGTAAGAACCTTTCGGATGTTTTGGTTGTGTTCCAATTCTGTCTAAAAACTGAAACGCAATATAGGGTAACTAAGAGTTACTTATACCTTTCATTTTTTAATGGGGTTCTCTTATTCTCCAGGTAAATATGCTGGACAGCATAACATCAAGTATATTCTGCTTCAAGGTCTCTGCTACACTGTAATGCAAGACCTCACTCTATCCTATATGCACAGCAGTAAGGATGCTGTGCAGCAAAATCACTGCTTCTCTTCCAAAAACAAATGTCAAGTTCCTCACCCCTAGCAGAAAGCCACCTGCTTCTGCCCCCAGTGTCTTTCTGCTAACCCTCAAAACACCAGCTCTGTGCCACACAGAAATGCAGAGCTGCCAAGCAGGAAGAAAAGGCAGTCAGGGAGCATGAAAAGTCTTCAGGTCCTCCCCCTCACCCCATCACCATTCATCCTGCTGGTCCTAACATTTGCATGGTCTCTCTTCCCACAGTGACAGGGTCATGTGCTTGACTGAACCAAGATGCAGGCAGCATAGCTGTTGCCATTTATTTCAGGGACTAAGCAGTACATACTCATTCTCATCACTTAGAACCACTTACAGAGGACAGTGCCTCTAGCTGCTTGGCCACCATCCCTGAGCCAGCCAGTGAAGACCAAACAGATGTGGCAAGTGCTAGGAGACTGTGTTTCCTTGCTTGCTTACCACCATGCTTTTACCACCACTCACACCAGGGGTCCTCAAACCACAGCCCGCGGGCCGGATACGGCCCCTCAGGGTCCTCAATACAGCCCCCTGTATTTAGAGAACCCACCCACCCCCCGCCAGGGGCTGGGGGTGGGGGGAAGCCAAGCAGCCACAGATGACTTCCTCCCACTTCATCTGCGCACTGGCCCCCTATTTAAAAAGTTTGAGGACCCCTGACTCGCACTGCTGTTTCAAGCAACGGCCAGTTTACTCTCACTTCATACTGGCTCTGCTCAAGGATGCTTATATTCTACCTAGACCAATAAGACCAAGCTGGATTCTAGGTAAATCAGAGTAAGACTCCAGTGGACAAGTGAGAGCTGTTACATACAGAATTTCTTTATGGTCTACTAAAAGGACCTAACTTGTATGAAAATCCAAGAAAAATATTAGCAATTTAACTAATGCTCTAGCAATCTAATGAAAACATAAGAAACACCACTTAAAATTAAAATGACCTAGTTCCTATTGTGGATCATTAGTAATGCAATAAATGCCTAGAAACAAGTAACTGCCCTTCTCTTTTGTCAAGTGCACATACTTTCAGTCCAGGGAATTGTCAGCTGGGAAGAGAATGATGTTGATGGTGACTTTTTTCTTCCTGGGTCTTGTATCCATCCTAAGCTACTTTCGCATGTTTATACTCCACTTTGTAAATAGGCTACATTTTTTTGCTCTCCTAATGGCTCTCGGGGTTAGTTGAGCCACAATTCCTTCTCTGTACAAGATATGACACACCAAGATGTGGCATGGTTATCTTTTGGGAAAGAACTACACAACTGCACAGAGTGAAGGAAAACCTAAAGTCAGTCAGGTAAAGTATAGCTAAAAACAAGCTCAAAACAACAGGATAGGCAAAAGATAACCTTACCATTGGAAAATGCTGTTATTAGGGTTGTGACAGGCCAGGCGGTAGCCATTTGATTCTAGTTACAGGCAGAAATGTTTAAGTAATTTTATACTTACACCTAAAGTTAAGCTACAATAGATTTAAAGATTATACAAACCCAGGCAAGGACTGACATGTTTTAAAGCCTGGTATCGCTAATTATTACAGAAAAACTTGAGGCCTGTTACCTGCACTTGGAAAACCAAGTTGTCCAGCAGATGGGACTATAGACCCATAGTCAGGAAACAGACAAAGCTGGGAAGGACCATTTCAAAACACTAGAAAAACACAAACATTCAGTTGCCGTATGGATTCCAGCTAATCTGCATGTAGCAGTTCAAAAAAACAAAGCAAAAACAGAGCCCAGACTGCAAACCACACAGGACACAGGGAAAGCCAGGGTTGAGGTTTGGAACTAAATCACAAAGGTGAGTAGGAGCTGGGAAAAAGTACTCAGGAACAAAGGAATACTACTGAAAAGATAGAATTGGGCAGGGATGTGACCCAAGTAGTTTACAGCTCTCATGGAGCTTTTGTGCAGGTACTTACTTCAAGCCACCTTAGTACTTACTGCATTTGGGTTTGAGGATTTCAACACCTAACCCTCTGCTTGACTGTAAATGCAGTTGCTGCCTTTCCATCCATTCACTTCAAGTCAAGGAAACAAGAGCCAGGCATTACAGTGGGTCTCCTATAAACAAACAGGCTTTTGCATGATCTCTAATGCATTCTTATTTTTCTGGATATTGTTGGAAGCATAAGCTCTCAATTTAAAAGATAAGAAAGGCACAGCAGTGAGCTAAGGATATTTAGTCATAAATATAACCAAAGCAGGTAACATGCCCCCAAACTGGAACAAGCAGCCAGGGCAGTATCTCTTAAATATAGATCACATAATACATCTGATGCGGCAGCTCAAGCACAGAATCGAGACAGAAACAATTCATCAGGAGTAATTTATTTGATTTCATTTACTTTAATCCTTCCTTATACTTCTATAAAGGTAAAAGTAAAGCCAGAAATCTCTCAAGGCAAAGTGGGAAAGAAACATTGCATGAGAGCACCTTTTTCCTGACTGGCAGACATACATATTATCTGATCTCATCTCACCACTGGGGAAGGGCTACAAGTCAAATCCTTCATGGCAACATCAGAAGATCTAGTTGTGTTCCTGACAAGTGGAAAACACCAAACTAAGGATAAAAGATGGGTTACTGGTCTCCACAGGACACCAGTACTGACGATGAAGAAAATATAATCCCAGCAACCATCAATTTTACTTTGCCCTTTCAACTTGTACTGACATGTAGAGACAGAGAGAAGAATATGATGCAAACACACAAAGGAAATTATCAGAGGAAAAACCTGCTGTAGGTAGACTGTGTCCTAGAAAAGCCCATGCATTAATCAGTAATTATTTAATACTCCTAGTAAAACTAGTACAGATCTCTCTGTCTTATTTTATGATAAATAACTGCGTAAATTGCAACCAGAACTATCTGCAGTCCTTGTGGACCCGTGAGAGAAAAAGCGGGAGGGAAAGGGGCTCCAGCACTTTCTAGGTGTTTTTCACTTCCTCTGTAGTCACATTTTTCAAGACAAGACAGGTCTACTTGTTAGGCATAGTATGGCTTTACCTCAAGGTTGCAAGGTCTTCACTAGTACTGAAGCTGACAACATCTAGAGAAGGACATGTTCAGTAACAGGAAAGCATTGCAAAATTCAGACAAAGCCACACAGTATTTAGTGCATCTGCTCCTTAGAAATTATTGATTTAGATGGTGACTGAAAGAGAAAAGTATTTCTATTCAGAAAAGGATGACCATTTCCTTGAAGGAGCAGTTATTAGCGTAAATAATTTTATATATAATAATTATTTATAGTGAGAGTTTAAAAAAACAAACCTGTACTGCTCATTGTTTTTTCATTCTGTAGATATTTAACAATACAAGTAGGTTCACATTCACCTCTCCTGACCACTTTCATAAGCACTAAAGTTTCTTGTCCTGGCATTGCAAAAGCTGCAGGAAGATATTTATTTAATGTGGGACCAAACTGTAGGTTTTCTAATGCTTTATGCTTTTTCACTTCACAAGACATTCACAAGCCTACGATGCACACACCAGCATGAAGAATAAGAATGAATCCCTAAATCCAAAGTAATCATTCAGGACTGAGTGGGCATTACTGTGTAAGAAGCTCAGACAATTCTGCATACAGAGAAGACAAGCTTTCTTCCCACTCAGACTTCAGAAAGAATTCTTGAATTACTGTTATGAGACAAGTTATGAAGTGCATATTCCCACCATCTACCATTTTTGTGACAAAATTTGATTCCCTTAGCCCTATTTCATTGCCTTCTCCTATGAGGTAAGTGTACTACTGCTTGTACTATGTACACACACCCACAGACTAAAATGCAACAGTTTTAAATTGCATTCCTTTCCCTCTGCAGATATGAGAAAATTAACTCGTTCATGCGACCAGAGTAGGAGTCAGGCTAAAAGGAAGGAAGAAAGAAGTGCTCATCAAAATTCCTGCTGAAACACAAAGAAATTTAAGCTGGCAACAGAGCTCTGACAGCAAGAGAAGCTGCAGCACCCTGCGCTGCTGTGAAGCGCCGCTGGCAGCAGGGACGGCAGCTCTGGCAGCGCTCCCATGCCAGGGATGCCCGCAGGTATCTGGTGTATCCCTGGTGCCTGCTCAGGTGTTCATTTGAATCCAGGCAGTCAGTCCTTGAAATTAAATGCAAAGTCAAGAGACCAACTTCTACGTGTTTTCCTGCATAATGAGGACATGATTGGACTTGTTTAGTGCTCCAGCAGTTCAGAAATAGCTCTGGTAATACCCATTTCCCAGAATTCCCAATCCCATTCCCTTCCCCAGCCAAAAAAAACTTTTCCTGTTCTCTACTGTTTAACCATCATCCTGATCACAAACTTCTCCCGTGGTGGATAAGAGTTACTACCCTTTTAGTACAGGCTAGAGGAAACCAGCTAAGCTTAGCCACAAGGTTTTGCAAAGTGGGATGTGAGCACTGCTTCTGAGATCGGGTGCTGGGTGTGTACGAACAGCCGTACCACCAGCTGAGAGGGATGCAGGTTGACAGGCTGGTGGGTTGATCAAGGATGGGCTGACAAGAAAGTCATGAAATTCAGCAAGGGAAAGCACAGTGTCCACAGCACCTGGGGAAGGAACAACCCCATGCACCAGTACCTGCTGGGTGACGCCCAAATAAGGTATTCCTACTAAAAATAAATAAAGATTTTCAAGTAATGTAAGCATAAAAAGGTTTTCTTTTTCTGTTCTTTATACTGTGAAACAGCTTTTCCCACCCATTCCATAAGTAGTACAGGAAGGAGGATACAATTTCCTTTTGTTGTTCAAGAAGTAGGATAGTTTTCTTTTGAATATTTTTTTTCATTTTTGGCACAAGCTTCCAGCGTATATTTGTTGAGCTTCTTGGCATTCCAATCTTGTCTCTGGCACTAACACATGCTTAGAGCTTGTGGAAAGTGTTCTGGTCCTCAAATTTCATTCTCCTATCCCTGTCCACTCTGAAATCTCAGTAGCTCTCACAAAAGCTGGCTACGATACCCATTCCTCTTGCTGATACACGGTGAACTCTTCAGTTCACTTTTCCCCACAACACATTTGCTAATTCTTCCCTGGCATTGCTTATAACCAGATGTTAACGGATACCAGGAGAACCCAATAGCCAATGATTTAAAACAGTCACAGAGGGAGGACACAGGAAAGGTGACTTTTACAGTGGTTTGCCAGCTACCAATTTTGACCCAGCATCATCTTGTTTTCTCCTCTCCTCCCTCTTGATCCTGGAGCAAGAAGAAAGCTGCTGCTTTACAGGCAATTCTCTGCTTAGATAGCTTTGGGTGAGGAAATACAATGCAAAGGGATCACAGATAGATGCCAGTGTTGGTTACAGAAAGATTTTCAGCCTCAAATCTTGGAACACAGTAGACAAACACACACACACTCCCTTTTCCCCACAATGGCTGAAACAATGAACCATCATCAATCCATTTAGGAAGCCTATCCTCAGTGAAGCCTCCCTCCACCTTTCCCCACTCAAGTCCCTGCTGCCAGCACCTAGAATATACTCAAGGCCAGCACTCAAACTGGCCCCTCTCAGGAAAGCAACAGTCAGGATACTTTGGGACTTCTAAATGCTGCAAGATCAACTCAAATCTGTTGATACTAAAAGTCAGGCAACTTCTGCTATCTTAACTCTGACGATTCAAGCTCCTTTCTCACCTCTTCTCACTAGTAATGAAGGCTTCTTCAGCAAAATGGTCAACTAAGTTCAGTTTTCTGTATACATGGCTTAAAAACATCTATCCCACCGTTCTGTGGTCATATTAGGTCTACAGGACTAACAGGGGAATCTCTGATTATTATTTCACTGTTTTATTCCAAGTAAGAGATAATATCCTAATATTTTTAAAGAGCTGCTGTTGAGACCTAACTACTTACATCAAGATTCAAACTGGGGAAAGTAAACATTAAAAGGCATGAAAAGTATGAGCAAAACATTCTGTTCTGATGATGCACTACCATGATTTTCAACATTTGTAAGTGATAGTACGAAACTGGATACTAGGGTATAATTAATCTCACTGCCTGTTTAAAAATGTGCAACTTTCATGATGCCTTTTAAACAGTAGCCACAGTTTATGATGGGAAGTTATCTATTCTATCTGTGATATTTGGCAATATGTATTTGGCATGCTGTATATTTCCATGCAGGACTGTTTTATGTGGTTATTAACTAATACAGATGATTGATTGCTCACAAATAAAGTACAGCAATTACTTGACATTATATCACCAACTGACAGCAGGTTTGCCTATATTTAAACTTTTTAGGGAAGTGACAAGGAAAGAAGTGTGGCAGTTTGCTCGTGGCTTTCAAGCACACAGAAGGTTGTTTCTGTTTTGGCAGATACCATTCATTTGCTAGTGTAAAGGTTTCTGTGAACAGCACCTCCTTAAAATTATTCAGGAGCAAAAATATTTGTTGATCACCTTGTAAAAAAGTGAGATCTCCTCCTAAAAAACACTGCAGAATGTTTAAACTCCCACCAAGCTGGGAATGTAGGACCACCTGTCAAACAGCACAGCAGAAATGTTTGCCAGTTTTTCCACAAGGGGAAATTTCCTTTTCATTCGCAGCATTTCCATTAATGTGGAAAACTAAGCTTTGAAGTGAAAGCTGGAATAAAAGCTAAAAAATTGGAAGTTTGTTTTTTAAAGGGAGAAAGGATACTCTTGTCACTCCATCACACAGCACAGAGGAAAGGAAGAGGTGCCTTCTGTAAAACAACTAGCCTCTAGATGCAGCTAGATCACAGCAGTCAGGAAGGGATTCCAGTACTGTCCTCCAACCCTTGACCGCGCTGTACACGTGAAAGCTGAGTTGAAAGCAAGAGGTAGAAAGAGAGAATTCAGAGCTAAAGTCAAATTGCCAGCGAAAATGCCCCACTCCGGTGCATCACCATAGATTGGATGCTTTAAAACTGAACATAGCAGGTCTCAGTACAATCCACAGTCTACAGGCTGGCCATTGTGCCACCCAGCACGTGGCTCGCACAAGGCTGCGGTGCACAAGGCTGCGGTGCACGTACACCGCTGTAGCTGCGTGTAAATTACATGCTATTTATGTCACCTCTGAATTTGGCTCATGCTGCTTTTCCCTTTTAACACAAATTGGCTTCTACATATGGCAATTAAAACTAACCTGGCAAGTGGGAAAACACCTGTATAAACCTCTCATTATCCTGGCATCCCACACTATTCACACTACATTTTAAGAATTCGGTATTGCCTAAGGTGGATGATTTTTGTGATGTTCTGCAGCCAATGAACTTCCACCAGATGAGCTGCTGCATCCTCTAGTTCCAAACTTTTAACATTACCAAATCCTGATTAGCTTTGTGGATCAACCAGGTTCCAGGCCTAACAGCCAAGATGTATTTTATCTATAAAGTTCCATTCACAGTTGACTGGGAAATACCTGTTATAATTTACAGTCACTGGCAGATCTGTTGCAGATAGCTCCTTGAAAGTAATTACCTGATGTGTTTCATGGATGCCATGTGTAATATATTCCAAAACACCAAATTGCATAGAATTTACTGATTTCTGAAGTTTTTTTATTCAGACTCAAGACTCTGATCACATTCATCAAGAGGATCACAGGCCTGGAGTGAGTTTCCAAAGAACTGCAGCTGGTTTGTGATGCAAAGATAGTACCTTCACTCTGCTTTACTGAAAGAACAAAACAATTTGGACTTGGAACTTGTTTTGCTTTGGCAATTTGAGACTGCTTAATCCTGAAACTGAAAAAATTCACATCAACTAACAGATATTTGCCTGAGATTTGAAGAGAAACAAAGCTTCACATATCCTACAACCAAGACAAATCTATTATAATGAAAGAGAATCTGTTCTCTCTATAGGATGCAGTTATAAGGACTGAGAAATACAACGTTCTTATAAAACTCCTACTCCACTCTGCTAGAGGTCAGTAATATTTTCAGCAGGCAAGAGGCTGAATACATACAGAAAAGAACAGAGGTATTATCTGGATTAAGACCAAGACTGAAGCCACAAAAACTGGGTTTTATTCTCAGGTCTACCAATAATTCATCAGTGACTCCTATACCTTTCAAAATAGAACAAATAAAATACCCAGACATTAACATGCTTGTTGGATTCATTAGAATTAGTAAACCACTTTGGGGTTCAGAAATTTTAAAGTTTGCTTCCAGCAATAACCTTAACAATGGTAGTAAAATTAAGCCTGTTTAATCCAGAAATCTGTTCCCTATTAGTGATGGAGATAACCACAGCTAAATGAATATTAGACTTAGCAGCAGAATAAATGTACCAGGTTTTGTTTTTTTTAACTTATTGTCCTAGATAAAGAAAGACAAAATAAAGAGGTGTTGAAGAGATTTCAAGAAAGGACCAAGACACCACAAAGGTGGCATTAATCTTTCAAACTCTTCAGGTTTGCAAAAACACTTGTAAGACTCATGAGGAAGTCTGAAGAATATCTCCACAGTTCAGGTTACACTGTTTTCAACCACTTTGTCTACAGATCAGGTAGATACTTTCATAATTATGCATACTTGTATTATGCTATGCCAAAATTTCATGCTGCTTGCTCTTTTGAGCCTTGAGAGCACTTTCTGCCTGACCTTCCCAGACCAGCAGTGATCTCGATATTGGGACTGAGGAGGGAAGCAAGTGATTGTGTGAGAGAATCAAGCAGGGAAAAAGCTCTAGTCTCATTAGTTCTTGAAAAAAAGTCCCATATCCAGGTCCACTATGGTTTGTTGTTTACTCTGTCTCCCCTGTGACACCTTCTAAGAGATCCATACAAATTTCAGAAATATATCTCCTGTGTGATCCTAAGATATTTGGCTCTTCAAGGACTGAAGACATTCAAAATAGTCCCTGCTAAAGAACAAAAGGAAGGGCGGAGGGAAGGAAAAATTGCAGTGCATGATACTCATTTTTTAGTAGCCAAAATGATGCATGAGCTGCAAGCAAGTGTATTATTAATCTCACCACAGTGAGAAGAAAAATAATCATAAAGAACGAATTTATTCATTATTTGTAGTTTGACAGTTTCTTCATTCTACTGAGATGAAACACCATGTGAAATTAGTAACACCAGAAATTCAAACACTGGTGTACGTACTTTGGGACAGAGTCCACGCAAAGAAACAAGCACAGATTCCCCTGAACAAATCTCCCCGTGCCAATGCCCGTATTAACCTTGAAATGTTCAAGTATGCAGCTGGGCTAAGGCCAGCTGCTCCACTATGTACAGGTCTAAGAAGACCCTAACATTTTCACATCAGCTTTTGCCCTTTTGCTTTGCCATTTTACTTGCTTTCCTTTATTAATTTCATTTTTTATTTTTAATAAAATCTGCAAGTTATTGATTCCTGGGGAAAGATTGAGATTTCAAATTTTGTATTTCTAAAGACAAATTTCTTGTCCTGGTAGCAAAGGAGAAGACTTTGGATAGGTCACATTAGATGTCTGGAAACAAGAATACAAAATCTAAACCTCAAACCTTTTGTCATTTTTTGATCTTGGTATTCATTCAATTTAAGAGAAACTGCTTCCTCATCTTAAATTCCTGAAGCAACTAGTAGTGGCTTTGAATTTGACTTGGTCCAAAAAAGTAAATTCCATCAACTCTTACATAACAGAAAATATAAACAAATTTCCATAATCTACTCTAATTCCACTTTATCTTTTAATCCAAATTCAGTTCTGGGAAGTGATAATAGTATCACCTGTGAAGTCTGGATTCAGATCCATTTTTCCCCCTAATGCGCAGACCCAGGTTGCCAGTGCAGGTAGAAATAAGAGCTATCTACAAAACAGCTCTAGATCCTGATGTTTTTCATGTCGGTGCTTTTCAAAGTCTGTCTACTCAGGAATGCATACCTCAAATTTATGAATCATCAGGACACCTTAGTGTCATCACAGCTTCTCCCTTCAAACAGTTGAATATTCTCCTTTGTACAGTTCTGTCCATAATGAACATTTTAAAAAAAAATCTGTTTATATTTACAGCTTCATCAATTTCATCTGATCCTATTTTGAAGGCAGGCCTATCTGAGAGTGAAGGATAGTGGGAAAGGCTAAGCAAAATGCAGGAAAAAGGCAGCATGATTACAATTCCCAACAAATCCTGTTCAAAAATCCTGAGAAGGATGCAATAGTGTGGTGGGTTCACCCTAGCCAGCAGCCAAACATCCATCATGGCTTTGCTCACTTCCTTCTCCTGTGGGACAGGGATTGAAAAAAACAATGAAAAACACACACACAAATCAAAGGAAGATAAAGAGTCCGTGGATAGAGATACTGACAGTTTAATAAGGAAACCAAAAGCTATGCATTCAAGCAAAGCAAAAAAGAGGTATTCACGTCTTGCTATTGGCAGATGTTCAGCCACCTCCCAGAAAGCAGTTTGGGAAGTTGTTTGGGAAGAAAAATGCCATAGCCACAAATGTTGTTGCCCCTTCCTCTTCTTTTCCCTGAGCTTTTATTGCAGAGCAGAACATCATACAGTGTGGAATATCCCTTTGGTCAATTCAAGTCACTGTCCCAGCTGTGTGCCCTCCCAACCTCTGGCCCACCACTAGCCTGCTCACAGGGGGAAGCCTGGACTGTGCAAGCCGTGCTCAGCAGCAGCCAAAACACCAGTGCTACCAACACCACTGCCACCTCAAACACAGCACCAGGTGAGCTGCTACGAAGAAAACTAATTTCATAACTTCATCCCAGCCAAACCCAGTACAAATATACCTGTGATGGAAGTGTTTAAACCCAGTCTAGCGTACATCACCCTACAAAGAGTTATATTTCTTAGCTTTTAGGGCTACCCCTCATGCATTTAACTGCACCCTTCCATGGTTGTAGAACAACTAAGAAAAAATGCAGTACACTTCCATTTCTTGAGAATCCTCTCTCTAATGTCACTTCTAACCCAGCCCACCTCCCTACTATCACAAGAGCCCAACCAAGTTAAGGTTGTTTCTCCCATGCTCTGCACCATCTTTTTCCTTTAATTTTCAGCCTCAGCTGGAAATGCTCTTCATCAGTGGATCTGCTGCCAGTCTTATGCCTGATTGCTTTAATTAAAAGGCCAGAAGGGATGATTTAAGAGTCTCATCATCAGGCTTGACATAATTAGACTCCTGGACTCAGTGTCAAATGCTCACAGGGCTGCCTCAACCTTTCATCCTTCTAAGGCAGCTGTAGGCAATACTATAAAACATGCTTTGCAGCAAGAACTATTTCTGAAAGAAGCTCTAGAAGAAAGGTTTTGTCTTCTTTCTTGAGACATAAAAGGTCCCCCTGACACTTTTTCGTGGAGTCCAGATTTGTGTTTGTAACCTCAGCCAAAGCAGCCCTAACATCTATGCCAGTAGTAGCTTTATTTTAGTAATGCCAAGTGTATGAAGTTGAAAATTGCCTAGTGATCCTCTGGAACAGAACACAGTATGTAAATAACTTCACTATTTATATCCTGTATACGGCCAGTTTTAAACTAAAATGAGAAAATTAAAGGGGAAAAAAAGAGGTCACTGCACTGTCAGATATCTCCAGCACTTGTCAGCATCTATTAAGCATAAAGATCAAAGCATCAGAAACAGAACAAGATTGTTTTCAAGGTGTCTCAGATGCTGCTACACTGAGTTGACAACTGGGTATGCACTGCGGAGGTTTGCCAAACGGAGCCAGAAGTGATTCGCTACAGTCACTGAGATGGCTCTAGTCTCCTGATTACTTTTTCTCAGACTTTCCTCCTGGAGATTAGATTCTAGCTTTTTTTCTGAAATTTAAGTGCTGTTTTACAGGCATTGCTTTCACAAATTACAGGACACTGGGACATCATCTTAATTGTTAAAGATTCTTGCCTGTTGTATAAAGGTAATATTACTACAAACACAAACAAGCAGCTAAAATGTTAGCTTCTGGAAGACCAAGTTAAATAGGAGATACACATTACTGAAATCTCACAGCTGGGGTCTTGTAGGTAGAATATACACAGATGTAACCAGCTTAAACAAGGGACACAGTAGTTTAAGTAAGCAGTTACCATAAAGGATGTATTTTCACTGCTATTGAGATGCAAGCCTTAAAACTAAGCTTTTCTGCACTCCCTGTTTCTGTAAGTGTTGTACTGCCATCAAGTGGGAAACAGAGGAAGAAGAATAAAGATCGTCGAAGATGTATGAAGAGAAGCAGTACAATGAGCAAGAGTAATGGAATTCTGAACTCCCAGTTCCAAGTCACATTTTAGGAGCCAATTCCAAAGCAACATGCAGATACCTGGATAACTGCCATATCATTTCTACACAATTAAGAAACAAGACCAGGAGATTTGGACTGAGTATCAGTGAGAGGTATGCCACAGGTACCAAAGGCTTGTGACCAGACACAAATTAAGCCTCGAGTATAGATACTGACATAGTAATCCAAATGATGTAAAGGCCCATATGCACAGAAACATTTTCCAGGGGGAAGAGGAGTTTAAGTTAAGCAACCAAGTCAGTAGCTGGGAATTAGTCTAAAAAAATTGCTCAGAAGTGCACAGTGCTCAAACGCACATGTAACTCTATGGATGTATCCCGCCATCCCTTTTCTGTGTTGTTCTAGTTTGTTTTGGTTGGGCTTTTTTTTCATTTACAGTCAAATGCACTTAACTGAAGGGCAAACTCTGGCCATTTTTCGGTCAACTAATTAAATTAGTACCTTATGTTGTGCCACTGGCTTTAATTAATTTGGAAATGCAGTGCCTGTTCCAACTTAGAAACTGTAAAAGGGTTTTATTTACCCCATCTTCCCTTTGTGAAGCCCAAAGCCGGTAGGGTCCAGAGAGGAATGTCTGTCCCTCTGTGAGAGGGTCACAGGTGGCACAACTGGAAGCCCTGCCAAGTCCTTTTCTCTGCCACAACCTGCCTCAAGACAGACAGTGCAAACAGCTCTGCATGGCTGGCTCTGAAGAGACAGCAGAAGGGATATTCCTGGGTAGACAAAAAGCTCCTCTCACTTCAGTGAGAGCCAACTTCCAAAGATGACGAAGTTTTCTGAGGTATTGAGGGGGTTTTAACATAAAATGTATTCCCTTGGTTGCCCTTAGTCAATGAATTTCAGGCAGGGACTTTAGACAAATGGCATGGAAATATGACTGATCTATCCATTTAAAAAGCATGTCACCACCAAATGGTATTATCTATGTTTTATGAGTCTAAATGTGTTTTGTATGTTGCTGAATGTACTTCCGTTAACTGAGGCACAAAGAAACACGTTCTCATTCAGCAGCATGTTGTAGACAGTGTGTGAAACCAGAAACCGGGAGAAATGCAGCTGAGGGCTGCCATCCTCAGCAACAGGCACTAACTGGCTGGATAGCAAAGCTCTGCCTCTTACAGTCCAGGTTGAAGACCAAAGGTTCACCCTTTGCACATACATCAGAGGAAGGCACAGCAGAATGTAAGAGGTCAATTCTTTCAGAATGATGGATTTGTTACTGTAAAAAGAGCATGATTCAGTTTACATGTATGGAGCTGCCAATCTGAATCAATGCGTTCTTCCTCTCTGGGCCACGTCAAAGTTAAGATCCAGGTATCTCCAGATCTACACCCATGATAATAAGCACACATATGTGGTTCTCCGAGTAGGTTATGGGCAGTGCTTAATCACAGCCTTCAAAGAGGAAGGGACTGATTCACCCTCCATGACCCTGGTTTGGTTGCAAGAACACACTGAATTACTGTAAGGTTTCCCCCTGAACCATTTGTCTATGATCCTAGGAAACACAAGTGGCAGACCAGGGGGTATGCACCTCCTTTGCTATTTAGAGGACAAAGTGATGACCTACTCTGGCCAAGCACATGAGATGATACAGAAAAAAACTATAGAGAAAACCAAGAATATGCCACAGATTTTGAATAACATCCCTCCTTTGACAGACTATCAAGCACTTCAAAGACAGGGGGCCACCTAACTTGGCTAGTTCTCTATTAAATTGGTCAGATAACTGATATGCATAGCCAGGATTTATCTCTATCATTATCTGTCCCATAAATTATATCAATTTATAACCCAGTTTTGCATTTGGTCCTAGGTA
Organism: Falco punctatus; assembly: GCF_963210335.1. Classification (NCBI taxonomy): domain Eukaryota; kingdom Metazoa; phylum Chordata; class Aves; order Falconiformes; family Falconidae; genus Falco; species Falco punctatus. The sequence goes on from NC_137587.1 coordinate 6,112,854, forward strand.
CCTAAGAGACTACCTGGTTTTTCATTCTTTCTTTTTTTACACATGTGATGCTGCAGCAGCTGAAATCCACAGACTCTCCCAAAAGAGTATCTTTTCATTTAACAGGAGAGGTGGCTGACAGGCAAAAATTCACACTACAGTAGGTAAGGGAAGTGGGGAATTTTCAGAAAATTGCAATTACCTCCTCAGGAACACCACACAGGCTATCTACTTGAACTGGATAACAATGCATAAGCTGAGGAAAAGGCCAGTAAGAACCGCCTGAGTCAGAGGGATGTGTAGGGATAGACCAGCGATGAGGAGATAACAATGCTGTGGCTGTTAGCATCTTCTGCTGTCTGCCTGTGACTTTAATTAGAAACAGCTAAAGTGCCTATGTCTAGGACAGCGAAAAAGGTAACTGCGGAAAGCCAAATGTCTCATCAACCGACACTTCAGGAAGAATCATAAATCCAGCTGAAACAAAAGTGGAAGCAGATGCACCACTGGGACAGAAAAGACCAAAATATGATGAAGCTGTACTTCAGAATCGAGAGGGAGACAGACAGACAGAACAAGTTTACTCAAGTCAAATGTGTCATATCTCCAACTGTGTAAGACTGCTGGTCCAAAAAAAGAAAAAAAATAAATCAGTAAATCTACTTTCTTGATGATGTTATTTTCTCCATAACAGCTTATATAAAAAAGTCCCAAAGACCATGGACAGGAGGGTAGGCAGATGGATGAACAGATAACTTTACCCTGCAGCTCCACTGCGTGGAGTGTGATGGATGTTTAAGTGTTCCCAGTCACACTGCCAGAAAAAAGTGAGGAAGTGTCTTGCCTCTTAACTGCAAATGCTCAGGAAATTTGGGAAGGGCGGATGCCATTACTCAATGGGAAAGAAATGGTGACAGTCGAATAAATACTGCCTATACATTCTACCCTCTAAAAACAGAAGTGACACTCCATTGCTTGAGAACTTCATAGCCTGGGAAACTGAAACCAGCCAGAGAAAAAATGCCAGGAGTGAGCCAAGACCCAGACTTTGTATTACTATCCAAACTTGTACCAAATCAGCCTGCTTCTGAATTTCTCACAAAGCTCCTATACCTCGCAAGTGAAATCCAAGTAACCTTAAACTTTGTGTTTAGGGAGCAAAGAAACCAAAATCCAGATCTGGATCTAAAGCATGGACTTCTGGAAATACAACTAGTTCTTCCAAGAATTTCCAGCTGAGTAGAATTCATTTACTTACAAATGAATTCCTGCAGTGAAAGCTGCTTCTGTCCCTGCAGCACAATGAACTAATGGATGGATGGATGAACCTTCAGGTTCTCTGGCTTTAAGTGCCCCCTGCCCCTAAGCTACCTGCAATCTCTGATGCCTGTGATTCTTTGAGCATCCCACTCTTTGAACAGGCTGTACTCAAATCCTTCAGCCAGCGATCAAAACAGCACGGTAAAGTCTTCTGATCCTCACTTTTAATACAAGAATGTATGCTAGTGATAAAACGCACTGACAAACCACCCATAATTGCACTGTGAAATTAACTGGACGCTTACAACCAAGCTGAAACAATTTCCAGCTATTTTATGCTACTCATTTAACTTCAAATATTTCAACTTAAAGATACGTTATAAAGAGAAAGTACTAAAGGCAGAGAGTCACTAAGTAAAGTTGCTTCCAGTTCTCCACTCACCAGATGGTTATTATTCTTAATAATGCATACAGAAGCAGAAAGCACTTCTCTTCCCACTGCTTGACACAGCACACAGCCTTTTGGACTTCCCATTGTAAGCTGTCCCCTATCACGAATCTACTGCGTTTCTACATACCAGGTTCCTCCTCCACCCACCTGGGCATCAGCAGTGCTTTTAAAATGGAACCAAATTAATTTCCAGGGAGCTCACTATAGTTGGATTTTAGTCTTGTGTTGTCTCACAAATCCAGAGCTGTTTCAGGACTCTGTTTAAACGTTTCTCTATAGAAATTAAGGTGCTTCAAATGCAGGAAGATATAAATAACAGGTACTGTATTTCATTCTAACTCCTTGTTACACAGACTCTATTAGGGATCATGGTTTTGCTGCACAAGGTACACAAGATGATTAAATATGAATTCAACAATACAGTTGAACATTATAAACAAGCCTCGCAATATAAAAAGCCTCATCAGTTGGTGTCAGACTTCCCTGTTACTGGCCAGTGGCTGCACGTTTCAGTTCTCATATTATGAGACTGCTGCAAAAGAGCATCTGATAGTGAGGTTGTATCATGTCACCACCAGATCCTGCCTAGCGACTGCACCAGAAGACCACAACCAATGTTGCCATGTAACACTGTGACATCTTACAGGGACACTCCTGAATCATCATTCCTTGATAACGGCATGTTTCTGTTGTAACCGCGTGTCATCTCTGGGCTGCAGCACATGGGATCATTAACATCCAACACGTATTCAGATACTGCAGGGTATGGTGAAAGATGCCAAAAGCAAGCAGGTTTCATATCATCTGATTTTGGGTGCCTAAATTAGAAGGCTGATCACCTCATACTATCCAGAGATAGCAATAAGATAAGCATTCATAAGACAATTTATAGCTACAGCTTAAACAACATTGTTCTTAGCTGCCTCCCAAAGAACCCATTTTTTTCCACAAGGGAACCTGCTGAAACAGGTCTAAGATAAATGTCCATATGTAGATGTCCAGTGTTTGACACAGGCTGCAATGATTTAAATAATCATTTGCAAGACTGTAATGCATAGGACACAGGAGGACACACCAAGCCGAAAGAAACAGAAGTAGCGAGCAAATCCTTGGCAGATATACGTTAACTTAAATCCACTTACATCAGCAGAGCTTTGCTAGTTTCAAACTGTCAAAGAACCACAGTGAAACTAGTTTGTGGTCGCATTTACTTCCTGTTACGAACAGGCAGCCAGTCTCCAGTAAGGGTATATTCAAAAATTAATTAAAAACTGTAACACATATATGCAAAAAACCAAAGATAAGTTGGTGCTACAGTTGTTGGCGTAATGTTTCCTTCATTTTGACAGCCTCCATTCACAAGCCAAATGCTAACAAAGTGAAGTGATTTCTTACAAAATGGATTTATAACTATGTAGACATGCATCTCTCTGACCCCACTGAATGCCCGACTACATTATCACCTTTTTAGTCCTGCTGCTAAAAGGAACGGCATCATGTTTACATGTCTAAAAAAAGCATATCACGCCAAGTTTTTTTTTAATCAAATACAATAATTTCTTTGCAATATTCTTGAAATACACTGTGCTCCTCTTTCCTTTAGGCTGCAATTGAGAATTATCAAGATCTCCCATAAGGCTACATGAAAAAGATGAACAGCAAGCAAACCAAGCCAAGTGCTTCCTTCCCCAGCTCTGCCAAGAATTAAACACATAGCTCCATCAGCAGAAGGCTTTCTTTAGTAACAAAATCTGTCTCAGCCTGTACCTAAAAGGTTTTCTAAGGCTGCAGATTAAAGTTTAAAGGCCACTAGAAAAGACTCAAGACAAGGAGAGCTCCTATAGGAAAAACACTATATTTAATTTCCAGAAAGAAAAAGGTAATTATTACTTCTAGTAACAACAGTAATAGCAGCAATGGTCCCGATTTTTAATGATTCTCTTTCCCTAGAGATCTCAGCATATTTTATATGTTATACAAGCACCACTGTGCAGTTCACTTAATATTGAAATTCAGCCATCTCTGAGCACAACTGCAAAAGACAGTATTAAATTACATTTCAGTAAATGTTATATTAATTTGAAATCACAAGGGAAGTTTCACAAGACATTTGGAAAAAACACCTGGGCTACAAAATACTCCCTGGAAAAGTGCCACAAACTGAAATGGTCAAGAATTCTTGCATATCAAATGGAAAAAGAAGGTGGCGCTTCATCCCCTTCCCCCTGCCACCACCACACTGAAATGAAGTGGCAAGGCAGTTCATCAGTGACTAAAAGGGAAAAGCCCAAGTACTATATGGGAGTAACAGCTGTTTCAAAGGTATGGAAATGCAGAGGCACAACTCGGCCTGGGAATGGATTTATCGGGATGATGGCACAGTCTGTTAGTTCTGTTCCGCACTGCATACATGCAAGCATGGGCTGACACGGCCCATATATCTGACTGATAATGTAATACTAGCCTGATTTGTCTCAGCACAGAATTAAAATTAAGCCAAAGGTGCAGCAGGATGAACAAAACTGTAGCAGCATGACAGACTTCTGAAGGAAATCAGTCTGATTTGACAAGAGTGTGCAACTCAAAGATAAATGCTAGCTTGGTTTACATCTGTCCTACAGCAATTCTGCTTATTACTTAGTGACAGTGAAGAAGGAGGCTCAGCACTTCACATTCTTCCCTTTTCATTAATAAGCACAGTAAGTCAAGGCTTCCATTGTACAAAGCAAGCTTGAATACTGTTAGCCCTGTCCCAGCCTAACACATGGATCTCCTGTGATGTGTCACATGCAACATTTCTACTCCTCCTGCTCAGCTTTTCCATCACCCATAGTTCTCATACTGAACTCCATCAAGCACATGGTATTTCTCAAATGGAGATCAAGTGCTTACGCTCAGAAAGTATCATAAATTAAATAAAAAATTGCAACTGGAAGTAAACAAAATTTTAAAAGACATTTTTAAAAATCCTGTTCCTTTTTAAATCAGCCTTATGTTCTCCCCAGACCAGAGACACTAGTCTTGAACATTGAGGCTTGGAAATGCTACATAAGCTAAATCTTTGCAACTCCTGTCATCTTGGATGTAACTGGATTTTAGGGCTAAACACCACCACTCCTTCACACCCTCCAGACACCCCACCTCACACACACACCCCCAAAAAAAAAGGGGGGGGGGGGTTAGGGGGTGGGAGGTGAAGTACATGAGCAACATACTTGGACAAATTTTATACTGTGGCTAAAAGAAAAGGAATCAGTCCCAGGAGCTGATGAACTAGTACCACCCCACCATGATTAAAACATGCTTTGTTTACTTTAATGTAAAACAGCTAAAGCCAGCAAGACAGAATTGTTTTTTCCTAACACAAACTGAGCTAAATTAACAGCAGAGGCACAACAGCTCTGATCATGGCAAGGATATTATGGCCATTTCTTTTAATAGTAATCTCCTGTCAAATTGAAGTTCATAGATATTACAGAATTGTTTAACACTGAGAAGGGGCCACATTGTTGTCATTCCCAGAAGACTTGCCAGCAAAAGGAATGGACCACAAAGACAAACTGCCCATTAATGCTCCTAAAGAGTCATGTTAGCAGGTGAAGCCCTGCTACTGTGCTGGAAGGAAATTTTTCTTCCCCTGCCACAGAAAAGACAGCAAGTAGCACATTTTATTAAGTCCAGAAACTTAGCAAGGAACAGAAGCCACAACTTTTAGTAGCTTGGGAAGTTCGTAGTGGACATCAGGAAAAGCTTCTTCACCAGGAGGGTAATGTAGCATTGGAAGAGGTCATCCAGAAAGATGGAATCTCCAAGCTACATCTATGCAAAACTACAGCTGACCTGGTCTATTAGTACCAACAATCCTACTCCCAGTGAGATGTCAGGTGAGATTAAACTCAGAGGCCCCTTCCAACCAACTTTCCTAAGATTCTGTGATCTTGTGTGTAGACGCAAACAAAGCCAAAAACTAACTACGATAGGAAATGGTCACAACAGCTCCTGATATGTCAGTAAGGCCACATGCCTGGACAACTCTCGGGTAAAGACCCACAAAAGATCTTGTGCAGATGCTTTCAGCAGCAGCTGTTTTCTCCAGAGGATGATTATGGCATTGCCTTCCACCTATCAGAAAAAATTTTAGGTGAAGCATTGAGACATACCAGCCATCTCTTCCTTTAGTCTTTTCCCTGAGAGGCACTGTTTTGCCCACCAGACATGCCTTCGCTGAAACATGAAGATGTTCCACATGTTCAAATTAGAGGGAATGTCTGGCACACTTCAATTCCCTCCAGAACAGATGGCACTGGCGTGTAGCTGGTTACAAATGCACAAAGAATCTTAGTAGACAAAGGAAGTTCAGTAGAAGAAAAGTGCTTTCTTCTTTTTCTGTTACGGTCTTCATAGTGTAACTTTGAAAAAAATCTCTGCTTCAAAAGCCTTTCACGCATATGAATACAATTTTTAGCTTGTCTTTCAACTTCACTGTTACAAAGACTTGTTAGAAAAAAAGTAAGTGGAAGGAATAGCTACTCAAGGGTAAAAGAAATACACAAACTGACAAACCTATCTTCAAGGAGTGCATGGTTGCATCCTTCCCCCCCACTGATACAGAACACCTTTCACATCTCTTAAAAATTGTGTGCACGCATACACAAGTGTGCATATGCCAGTAAACACACTTCCATCTCAAACTTCCTTGTAGTCACTGATATGATCTGCTCTGCTGGCTAAGCACTGTTAGAATTAGCTGGTGAAGCTCCCAAGACAGAAACAAGTTTTTATTTTTACTTAAAAAAAAAAAAAAAAAAAAAAAGTTGTTCCCACCAGAGCTTACAGGGGATCCTGGTGGGAAGGGGGAAGTGAGGGAAGAGCTATGGGTGGTATCCAGGGGCTTGCCTTAGATTGCAAAACTTTTCCTCAATCTTTTACACCTGATATCCTTGTTATGTCAATTGTAGAAGAAAAAATTGAGAAAAAATACAACTATTGCTGTAAATACTGTGAAAAGTCTTTGCACCAAGCTAGCTCTCAGATACAGATCCTACTGTAAAAACAGAATTCAGAAATTCATAAAAATCCAAAAGTTATGCTCTGTTGTCCAGGAATGGAGAGGGTTAAAACACTGAGCTCTGAATTCTTATGATCTGCTGCAAAAAAGGATTTCCTTTGGCCCATGTGCACCAAATTAAAAGGGAAGTTACTGAAATGACCAATAGATCATATGTGGCAATCAAAATGAGCTCTTGCTCCCACACGAAGCATTTTATTCTTTCCTATAATGAAAAGTGTTAGGTGTAACTAATAAGTTAGGTGTAACTAACACGCATGAAATATGGACACACTAAGACTGGGGCATCTGCTTGGAGAGGTTCATTCTCTAACATCATCTCTTTTCTTCTTAGCATTTTCTCCAGACAGTTTGATTGGTTTGGTTTTGGCATTTTTTTCCTCCTAGCTCACACATTAATAGCTCCCTCCTTATTACTTCAGTTTCATCTTGCTTCCTCCAGAATGTAACTTTACATTTTGCCTCATGCTCTTCTTCAAGATATTTAGGATGTTGCCACTAGACAAATTTTGACCACAGACTCAAATCAAACCAGCATGTTTCCCCAGCTCTTCACAGCTTTTAACACCTGTAAGGTTCATTTAGCATGGTTTCTTTCCATTTTGACACAGCTCTCTAGGAATTACATTTAAGCATGCTCTTTAGCAAGATGATGTTAAAATTATAAAGTTTCAGAAGGGTAAATCCACCACATTCTCTAGGGAACTGTCTGTCACTTAAACAGTGCATCTTTTTTTAGACTAATTTTTCCTATTGCATTGTGTTATCACAAAGAAGGCTGAAAACTCCCCCTACCAGAGCATCTTGTATTCATATACAGTTATCTGTATATATTACATCAACTTTCAGTGCCGAGAGATAGAATACATCAAATGTATTCAACTTCATTTCCCAGTAAGGATCATTTTTATGCCCTTCTCTGAAGTTCTGTGAATGTTGCCATGTTTGTCTTGGAGTAGAAAGCCCAAAGCTGGACATGGGAATGTAGCAACCTCACCAGTGTTGTATGCAGAGGCAAGACTACCTACGTCTGTATGTTTACCTGCTATTCCCCTTTTCAGAGTCCCAGCGTTCACAGCAGAAACTTTTTGTACATCACTTTAGTAAAAACCAGTATCAAGATAGTTACTTTAATAATTCCTGCTCCAATTTATTTCTTTTCATGAGTTTCTTGGAAAGTTTGTTTAGATATGCCAGTATTCTCTACTCCTATGCATACTACATTATATTCATTTGTAGAAAACGTTCCAACCGTGACAATTCAGATAACTCAGACTACTCTGTATTATTTGCTAGTAAATAATTAAAATAACATTCCAGAACAGGACCAAAATGCTGAATAATCTGAAAACACATTCCTGAGGCACCTTGTCAGAAACAGACAGCATGCTCTCCTCCCAAACGCAACATTTTTAGATCTGCCACGAAGCCAGATTTTAATTCATCTAATATATAACCTCTTACAGCCAAGTTTCATTGGTTCTCCCCCCACCCCACCCCCCACTAACATGCTAGAGTGATAAGACAAATGCCTTTGACAAATTCAAGTACAGTATATTCATTCTGCTCTCTTTATCAGCCAGATTTGTGGTCTTGTCAAGTGATGACAGTTTTGTTTGACAGGGCACATTTCCATAAAACCATCTTGACTGACAATAATATGCTCTTCGTCTCTAACCTTTTGTTGATGGCTTCCAAACTGTTCCACTTTGCTGCCAAGACTTATGCAAAAGTAGCTCTTCTCTTGGGTGTTGGATAGTCCCTTACAACACTTTTAAGTATTAGTATTATGATGGCACTCCTGCGCTGTTACAGAGCTTCCCTGTTCTCCAGCACTCTTTGATATTGAATTAATTGCTCGGAGATTTCAATTGCTATATTATTTTTTTATCAAGATTTTAGAACTGCTGGTCATAAAAATACTTACTTCTAGCTGGTACCCCCCTCATTCCCCTTTGTCTAGAATGAATAAATTTATACTATCCATAACATCATAGGTGGGTTAAAAAACAGAGCAGAAACAGCTGCTGAACATTTCTATCTGTTCTACATCACTATTTATAATTTTACTTTCAGTTTAGCAACAGATAACTCAATCGACCCAATTTACATTACTCAACTGGAGAGGTTTTGTTCCTAATATACCTTAAAAATGCCACCTTACTATTTTTAGTCCTAATACTTTTTGGCATTTACTTTTCCTCCCCATGACCTGCTTTAACATAGGGACAGAGTATAAATTAAGTTAGACAAAAAGGTATCTATGTCAGCTTTATCCTGAAAGCACAGAGAAAAAATGATACAATAAGATTGTCTAAGCAACAATGCACATGGAAGAAATCATGCTTCACTGGAAAAAAACCCAAATTAAACTGCAAGCAAAATGTAGAGAACTGCTACTTCAACATTTTTCACTTGACTCATGCTTTGTTGGGTATTACTTTTTATTATTTTTATAAGATACAGGCAAATACATAAACCTAGAAGTTTCTCAATTATTTTACAATGTAAAAATAGAACTGTTGCCGGTGCAAAACAGCCAAAAGAAACCACTTCTGAAAGAATCAGAAAATACTTCATCTTAGATACCAACATCCCTGACACAGACACTCCATTTCCTCATTTTGAAGTGGCATACAGGGACTTAAGAGACCGAAAACTCTGCAGCCCTAACCCTTTCCAACACAAACTGTAATCAAAGGCAGATTTTGAGCTGTAGTTCATTAAAAAGGACATCGGTGACCAGCAGAGCTGGACAGACACAGGTGTTCCGACCCTGTCTCTTGATTAGAACCTTGCCTAAGGGTTGGTGAATTTCTGCTACAGCTTTTTATGCAGCAAAAGTTTGTTCCACTCCGTTTCTCTGAGGAGTGGGAGGAGATGGAGGAGAGGCATCCATACCTCTCCCAATATGTTCGGTGCTGTTGTGCTTAGCTGTGCATATGCCAGGGACATGAAGCATATGGCCCGGGGGCTGGCAGTGCCCCGTTTAGCAGATGTCTTCAATACATTCTGCCATAAAAAGTCTTCTTGGGGGCTGGTTAACTGCCTTTTATCAGACAATTCTTTGTCTCTGGTTGATAGAGAGTTCTTCACCTTAAATGAAATCCCACTAAGTACCTTAACTGAAATCCCACTAAGTACCTTTATAGAACTTTCACAGCTTTTCTCGTCCAGGAACTAGAAAATAAAACTTTACAACTGTCTCAAATTAAGACTGCAACTAGCAGATAGATTAACTGCAAACTGACTACTAAGTGCCACAAGAAGTCATGAATCTTCCTAAAGTAGTTGTGCTGCTTTGGTTTTTTTTGGACCAAGAAGTCAGAGACAGGAAACACAGGCAATCTTCAACATCAAGCGCTCTTCCCTGTGTGGCATTACTCCAAGCAGCCAGGGATGAATACACCAAATAACACATTTGTGCAGGGCTGGCATGCCAACAGGTAAAGAGGAAGGCCCACACAGCTTACAGAAAAGCAAGAGAGCAAGTAACTATCTGGAAATGCACTGTAAATTAATCTTGCATCTTAGCATTGTAAAGACTCATCGAGTTATTCAAATAGTGAACACTTAATTCTCTAGGCTGTTTACAAACGCCTTTACCTGAACTGTTTTCTGGCCAGTTAATTCCCACATCGTATTTGTGCATTTGACATTTTTTTCCCCATAGGGCTTCCAGCGTTTGGGCACATCCATAGAGATGATGGACAAAATAATCCTGCTAGAAAGCATTCCTTTTTGCCCTTGCAGAGGACAGATCAAACAGTAAAGTAATGGCTGGATGGGATAAGAAAATGCTGTTGCACATTACATAGTGCCCTACACCAAACCACATGTCAAAAACTGGAAAGCCAAAGCATCAAAAGTGATTAGCCTTTAGTCAGTGACCTTAAAAGCAGAAAAACACACAAAAATGACATTATTTCTGTTTATTATTTATTTCTTGTTACACAGGCTGGACACTTTCACCAACTACCATGATCCAGTTTGGTTCAGATCTTAAGCTCCGCATCTGTATCACCCTAAAACTTTTACAACCTTACTTACAAATTAGAAGGGAAAGCCCAGAACACATTTTGATCCCTCGTGAAAATACTTTAACAGAACAAGACCCAAGAGAACCCAGAAGAACTGCTCTTCAAACACCTCAAATTTGGAAACTAGTATTTCACTATGAGCATTTTCTTCCCCCTCAGCCAGTTGTAGAGCATTCCCATTCCCAAGCTGGTGATATGAACATGACAGGTTTCTCCCAGGTAGTGTTTCTGATAATCATGCAAACACTTCACAAAAGCGATCTCATTTATAGATTTCCTTCTCAATGTGGTTGAACACCCTGACTGAAAAGGAAATTAAATTACCTCAACAAAGTCCAGTCTTCAGTGAGCAGGGTCTGCTCCCCTTGCCTTAAAAGAAGAATGGGAAGGCTTTTTTAATTATCTCACCAAAATAAACAGAATCTTTTCGATCAAATTAAAGAAAATCTGGATTGTTTCCTCCCACCCCTTGTGCCAGGTTCAGCATTACTTCCTTGTGTATGAATTACAGAATAATCCACGTATCCTCCTAGAGAAATCAACTGCTTAATTTCTCAAACTTTCTCTACAGTGTTACCATTCAGATGCAACAAAAAATATAAAAGTATAATAAGCAAATATGAAAATATTAAAATTAATAGTACTACTTTTATTGCTGCTTAATCCTTAGAAATATTTTCCATTGGCCTTGAACCACCAAAGTGCTTACAAACACATTTTTCCCCAACTATATGCCAAAGTCCCACTGAAATAAATCACACTTTACATTTTGCATTCAAGTCAATACATAGACAGGACTAGTACACGTAATGGACACACTGACCTACTTCAAACTACCCTTAGCCCTATTCTGGCCAAACCACTCGGATATCTGCTGCTGAATAGACTGAGTAGATTACTTGAATAACTGATTACATATTTGTAATCACCTATTCAAATTTAGGAGTGCAACCATCCATCTAGTCATTGCTATCTAAATAAATCCTTACTCCCCTCCAGACCATGATCACTGTGGTTCTGCTGGGTCTATGATCACAACCTTTGTACAGCCCTTGTCTTCTGGCTGTTCAACTGTTCATCTTCACCAAACCATGATAACCCCATGGTTTGACAATGGTAGTGCAGAGTGACTGCTTCAGGAGACCTTAACAATATCACACTTACATTTTCAGAAATTAGAAGCTACTTTAAACATTTCCACGTACAGTCTCACGATTAGCCTCTGAATTTTCCTTATCAGACAAAAAACAAGAACAAAATAAACTCCTGCCATGACTGGAATTACTAAAGAAAAAAAAAAAAAAGAGGAGAGAAAAGTAATTTTCTTGATGCAACTCTTCAAAGAAAGGCTGCAACTGACATTTTTCAATTCTACTAAAAAAATGTATGACCACTGCAGTGTGTGGGTACCTCAAATCAAACTAAGAGAAGGAAAAGGAAAGAGAAAGAATGTCAAGTACTGCCCATCCATATATTTTTCAAGGAGAGAAAGATGCATGCTGGTGGTAAACTTAATAGCATGTGAATGGAAGTGAGATGGTGGCACAGTGCCAGACTGTTTTGTTTTATTTGAGAAAGCACTGAACACTGATATATGAGATCACTTACTAGAGGAGCAGGGAGAACAATTCACAATAAACAATTTAGTCTCCAAATGTAGCTCGTTCACTATTCAAACTGTCCGCAAATACCATGCCATTTTTATAGATGTTTGCTGTTTGTAATTATCCAGACAAGTATTTCCTTCTAGTCCACATCAGTTCAAGTGCTGGCTTAAGTATTCACAGTTCACAGCGACAGCACTGTAACTGCTCAGGCAAGTCCGCTGGCGGTGTTTCTACTGCTTCTGCTCAGCTGCATAAGTCTAACTCCTTTATGCAGAACTACAGACTTCGGGAAGTTCTGTCTTGGCATCTACAGGCCCGGGCGTATTTCTCCCTGAACCTTAGCATAAACCCCCCTGCTTTTTCTGTACGCTTCACAACTGATGTGAAGAACATGTCGCCACAGGATTTTACTGTAAGGTTAGTTAACAATATTCTTCAGCCTTCCTTTAAAGCACACGGGGAGAAAAGGAATTTTGTAGACAGTCTGAGAGACAAGACAGGTGGAATCAGTCCTTTTTGTCATATCTGATTCATCCCTTTCCCCCACCCTTTGAAATTCAATTTCTTGTTTGCTGAGATAGCATCTCATAAAAGCTTACCCAGAATCCACATAAAACATTTCTTCTCAAAATCTGAGATTTATCTTTTCAGAAGGCAGGTGTAAGTGCAAAAGAACCATACAGCTACTCTTCTAAGTGCAATTTGATTTAAGACCTCATACAGCTCCCAGAATTATGGCATGGTGACATCACGTATCAGGAAGGTAATTCGATGTTCATTCACTGTAGTTCACATGCATATTCTGTTTATTCATGTTAAGCTGCAGCTGTGAAAGTACTTATGTTTCAAAAAATAAAACCATTGGGGGTTATGCCCTGGGATTGTAGGAAACTGATGGAAAAGAAATGGAGAAATATTAAGATATTATTTTTCTGTTCCCAGTCATGTGAGGTCAGGTCCATTGATTCTTAATGAAGCCAGCGAGTCATTAAAGAGCTTACCATTTTCCTCTGCAGCCTCAAAGACTCTACGGAATCAACACCATTGCCTTTTCCAGAAGCAGACTGCTAAATTTCTGGAAGCAATGTAGACTTGTTTGTTTCCCAAAGGCACACTAGCCTAAGTAGGGAGAGGAGAATCATGTGAAACAACAGAAAACTGAGAGAAACTGAAAATAAATTTGCTAAGACTTGTTCCAAGCCTGCAGATCAAACTAGAACCTAGAATTTTTCACTGCAGTGAGTTTCACTGCTGAAAAGAGTGGGCAGTTATGTGTTTTTGAAGTGATGAACAAAATAATTCATGTTTGCTTTAACACTTGTATTTGTGCTAAAGCACCAGGTGCACTTGGAGCTCAGCAGACCAGCTTAATCTGTCAGGAAGCAGCAGACCCTTACCCACATTAGGCTCCATGCTGCTGCGCTAGAATAACCACTGTACTGCAGCTGGTTTGTTCGGGAGCTCTATCCTAGGCAGCAGACATACTTTGGCCTTCATTAATTCAAATAAGTGAGTTCATACTACTGCTGTTGGCATGGCTTAAGGCACTTTTCTGTCTGATTGAGAAGTAAAAGCAGAAGCAATGCATAGGTGATACAAAGGGATTTGGACATTCTTTTCAATAAGATGAATGTTGCAATTCTGCAGAATATTGTAGAACCTACAAAGAGATTCTTGGAAACTGCTCCATCTGACAGTTTTGTGCTTGTAATTTTCTCATCTGAGAGATGAAAAAAAAGAAACCACTTTCTGCATCCTATTTTGTGGGAAAATGGGGATGATTTCTTATTTTGGCAGGGAGGAGGGGGGACCAGAATCCCGTATTATAGTTGCAGGAAAAACGCAGAAAGGGAGAGGACATCTGTTTGTACAATTACATTTTGCAACCATGCCACAAAGCACTCACACATACCAACATACTGACAATTAATGTGTCCTCCTAAACTTTCAGTTCATGTTAAAAGATTCTATTTTGTACTACTACGTTTTAGATTATACTTATGCATGATATGATATGATATATGATGGAAAAACTGCTAATAGCGAGTGACTCAAATAACCACACAAAGCAGATTCTGTTTAGCCATATTTCTAGATCACAGCTACCTGAATCCAGAAGTAACACTGAGTCATGATTCTAGTAAGCATTCAGACCCAGTACAGGGCACAGCACATACATAAGCCACTAGAGGGCTAGATGCAGATATGCAAAACCAGTAACATGCAAGCCATACTTGTGACTTGATACAAAAAATCATGCAAATCATGGAGTGCACTAGGAGTTTTTTTCCCCTAGAATGAGTCCAAATAGAAATACATCCCTTTTCCATTGATATTGTGATAATAGAATTCTGCATGTAGTAAAAACTAGTGTTAGATACGATGTTCCTTAATAAAAGTGGGTATTATCTGCAAATTAGCATGCTTCATAATGCCATACTTCTCTGCTTTCTGTAAGACACATAAAACTAAAGATACAAAGTAGAAAAGAAGGTCTAAGCATTGTTCAAATCCTAGATGCTGAAACAGGAAAGAAGGTTTGATGTAATTTGGCACTGGAGAGCAGACAAGATAAAAGGACCATAGAGTAGTAGAACATTAAAAGAAGACATCTGGAAGACTTCAAGAAGGATTGTGCTATCTCAGAATTAGAAGTTTATCAGTTATCAGACACAATGGATCACCTGAACACGGGTGGGGGTTGGAAATCAGAGAACACTGTACTCTGTACTTGCTTCTGATCTAATAAAGATTTTCCTCATAATGGACTTCTTGTCATAAAATCTGACCCAGTAAAGCATTCACCACACTTTTATGTACAAGTGATGTCATGCATTTCTACAGGACTGTTCACCTGGCATAAGAGTTCATAGAGTTCAAAGTTTGCTTCAGAAGATCAAAATAAAACTCCCTGCATTAATCCAGTGTTAATGATACCAGCTATCTGAATAAGGAGGCTATAAATTTCCATTAAATGTTCAGTCCTCCTCTACTCTGCAATCAGCTAGAAAGATGTTTTTCATATTAACATTTTTAGAGAAGAAAATTATTGTCGGTAATGTATACAGAGTTAAGGAAAACAACAAAACTGTTGTTGCAGATAATTAAAAATACAGTTACACTGACCTAAGACTTCTTTTGCATAGGCCTCTAAACCAAGTTATACCAAATGACTGTTATCTTGAGCTGGATTCAAACCAGTGACCTCTCATTAAAAGGTACTATATCCCATTACTGAACTTCCAGGCACATGCTTTCATTGACACAATGCTAATCACCACAGTGCTTTCTAACTTGATGCTTTTTGTCCTGGAAAATGTCTTGTCAATTTCATCTCAAATAAGATTTTTAGCAGCCCTAACAGAAATTAATCTGTTACTCGTAATTCACATAAACAAGCTTCTATTTTGCAAAGTCAGATGTCTGTTGTTTTGGTTTTTCTTGGCCAAAAGTACAAATAAACACATCAGCATGAAGGGGAAAAAAACTGACAAGACCAGCTACTTTTCTGTATCTATAAAGACATTTTGAATGCATGAGAGGATTTATAATAATTATATTTCCATGAGATTATTCAAAGATCACAAGTTTCTTTCAAATGTATTCATCTTAAACTAATTAATATTTCTACTTTACAGATGGTGAGACTGACATAACCGATAATTTCAAACTACATGTCCTATAGTCAGACGACTATATTCACATTGGGAACGGAAGGTACTCAGGATCCTTGAATGTCAAGGCAGTTTTTTAGGAACCTATCCATTGGCTTGGTTAAGAATTACAGGAGCCCACTTCTGGAAATTGTGGCCCATATGACTGAGTATCATAGGAACCCGTGTGGCCAAATACCTTATTCTACCCACCACCACTGCTAATCTTGGACTAAATATCTGTTGTGGTTTTATGTATCTATATTTATACACCCACAAGAGAAGAATGGAACAAACAAGTAATTTTGCCACTTCTCTGAACTATATCAACTAGGCAGGAATACTAGGTTTATGACACCCTGATTGTGTACCCCTTAACGCTTCTGCTACGCATGCAGCTCTGCCCTTGCTTTAAACTACTTGTAAGTAGTAATGGCATTCTACTCATCTGGAAGGCTTTAGGAAGAAATGGGTATTTTTTCAGTAGTTTGACCAGTCTCTGATTATGAAGCTAACAGCTTCTTGGTCTGCAAGTCAGACTGAAAGGGAAGCTAGAGGCTTCTGATCGAAAGAGGTTACCCATGAACCCCTAATACCAGGCCTTGGAACACAGCTGTTAGGCATACAGGTTAGCTAGTCAGACCATCGAACAAAAGCCACACTCGATTCAAGCATGAAGTCAAGGTTCAGCTAATTAACTTCATACAAACTTAAAAACAAAACCTGGAGCCAGACTGTTTCTCCACAAACTTCAGGGAAATTTGAGTGTAAAGCAGGGAATCAACAGATAATACTATTTTTCAGTCACAAACTCTCAGCATGGTAGAGAAAACAAACTCAAGTGGCTCTTCTAGTCCATTAGATCCAGAAAACCGTAGGACATGTTTGTAAAGCAGCAGTTGCAGCCATTTAATTAGACAGCCCTAAATATTTAGGGCTGTTTCCAATCCCATCTCGCTTTTTTTAAAATGTATTATTGTAATACTCACGCCCAAAGAAACTCTTAATTTTTTAAGTGCTCCTCCTCCTGAGACATTTAATATAAAGAGAAGGTATCAACCGGTATCTCTAACTTATTACTCCACAAAACCCCCTAGAAAATACACATAAATAACAGTGCTATCTTGAGATTAGACTTTATTTATTGCCTTTAAAGACACAGTATCTTTTGCTAACCTTCTCTTTCTCTTTAGAGAATGAGTAAAAAAATAACATAAAATATCCACATGATGCACATTATATAGAAAGCCCCTATAAAACTGTAACATTTTGTTGCCTTACTTTCACCCTTCCTGTTTGTACCATTTTACTATGCAGAAATGTTGCATTCTAAGTAATAAAGAATTACATAGTTACACATGCTAATCAATTGCGTATGTTCCATTGCTCATCCATCCATTTACTGCTGCAAGAAACACAGAAACAATCCTTCCCCATGGAAGGGGCAACTGATCACCTAAATTAAGTAGGGATTTCTTTCCCTCCTCAATCCTTCCTCTAAAACACCTATCAGCAAAATCTCAGTAATCCAAAATTCCACTCCAAGTATGACACGCAAGCTGATATGGACACTGCTGCCACAGGTGTAGAATCAGTTCTTTGCAGCATCTGAACTGAACACATACTAGAGGTGTATGGAAAAAAAACAGCCAAAAAGTGTTTATGCAGTTCACTTAACGTGAAGCTCCATACCGTTTTCCATGTGCAAAAGAACAACGCATGCAGGCCTTTCAGTGCAGATAGCTTCTTTTACAGAAAAAAAAACCCAGCAAATTTTCTTCAGCAGGTACAGTACATGTTACGTCCTGATCCAGTTCTGCCCTCACAATGTGGTGGTTCACTTCAGCATAATAAACAACCCAATAAGCAAAATAAACAACCAGGAACAAAGAAATAAAGTTTGAGGTAAAAACTAACACTAATAATTGTGAAACTGAAATTGGATGAACTATTAACACCAAGCTTCAGCTACGTCTTCAGCAATCCTGAAAGACCCGTTTTAAATTGGACAACAAGTCTTAGCAACAGTTAGTCTGGAATATGTTATATAAAGATCACACGTGCATCTGTTTTTCAGTCCCAAGTCAGAAAAGCACGCTTTTTTCAAAATAAAATTGTTTTGAGATACGAGTTGCTCAGAATTCAAAAGTGAAAACAGTTACCAAAGGAAGTCGGTCCCATCTGTATTAAAAAAAAAAAAAAAAAAAAAAAGCAAAGTAAAGAAAAAGTGTGGAACCTCAAAAGCATAAACCGTTCCTCATGTCTTTGGTACAAGTACTTACCAGTCCCGGAGGCGAGATAAAGCCACTTCCAACAGGTTT
The DNA here is from genome assembly GCF_963210335.1 of Falco punctatus. NCBI lineage: Eukaryota > Metazoa > Chordata > Aves > Falconiformes > Falconidae > Falco > Falco punctatus. The sequence goes on from NC_137587.1 coordinate 6,131,233, forward strand.
CGGGATTGAAATGTCTCTCTGCACGATGCCTGCCTTCCCCACGCAGCCGCCAGCTTTTGTTCCAGGACCTGACCAGGCAGATCCGCCCCATGGCACTGGCTGCAGGCACTTTTGCCCTGCATTTGCTTTCTTCGTGGTGTTCACCTATAGAGATTTACGTTGCCTTATTGTTATTAAAGCACCAGACTATAGCTCGGCGGGCGAGCTCTGGGTCCTCACAGCCGAGGAGCACGGGCCTGAGGAGATGGCGGCCGTGCCACAGGCGGCCCCGGTTCCCGCACGGCAGCACCGCGGCCCCCAGCAGCAGACATCCTAAGTGCGACAGACGGCGGCATCCCCTCAAAGAACGCTTCAATGTTCAGAATTTTAGGCGAGGTTAACTGCAGGACCTTTCCTCTCAGCCCAGCAGTCTCCTGGTGCCATTAACCGTGCGTGAAAGCCGCGTCACGACCCCCGTGCTACGACAGACGCCGCGACGCCACGCGACAGACGGCGGGAAGCTGCGGACCACGCGGCGCCACGCGGCAGCCGCCCGCCGCCCCGCGCGCCCAGCCCGCGGCTCACGCCGGCGCCGCGGCGCCATCTGGTGGCTGGCGGCCGCCTCCCGCCGCTCCCGGCACGGCCCGCGCCCTCAGGCCTCCCGGGCGGGCCGGGGCCGGGGGGTCGGAGCAGGGGCCGGCGCCTGGCAGGGTCGCGGGGCTGGCGCCGGGCAAGGTCGGGGTCCGGGGCCGAACGTGAGGGAAAACCCCCTCAGCTCTGATTTGCGGTGCCCGGCTTTCACAGCTTTCATCAGCTCGCTGGTGTCACAGATCGGCTGTTTTAAGTCGGTACCTGCCAGGAGGCTGAAGCGAGAACTCTGGGGAGGCCCCTCCCATGATCCAGGACAAACCCAATTTACACCCCAAGCGACTTTCCTGAAATTGTTAAGATTTTACCTCAGTGTTTACACAACAGGCACTGCTGAGGAAGATGCCCAGTTACTAATCCTGAAGTGGCACGTATGGTGAGCAGAAGCGGCGAAGACAGCTTTCTGCTGAAGTGAAAATTGTTCTTAAACCTAAACGGCAGCGCTCCTCCTGCACAACAAATGGACGGCTGGATCTCTAACCCAGTCAGTTTATAGCTGAGTGTGCCGGAGTTTGTAAGGGGAGCGCTGAGCTCCATCGACACTGTTTCTGTGCCTTAGGAGAGAGAAACCCAGCCCACAACAGTGCAGCTGTCCCCAGGGAACGGCACCGGCTCAGGAAAGATGGATACACCGAACATTTAAACTTCACAATCACATCAGAGAGAACAAAAATAAATCTGAAGTGCAGTTTGTACTCCTTCGCGCTGTGAGAATCATCTGTGTCCATGGCATGAGCTGATAGATGCTCGGCCCGCTGCATCTGTATGCAAGCTCAGACTCCTGCAGCAGGAGATGAATAACCTGTCTTCAGTCATCTCTGACCGACCATGCCTTCACCTGAGCACCGTAACTCTACAGCTATTTGTAACACCCGTGTATCCTTTAACAAGGCTCAAATTTTTACAAGGTGGCACACAGCAACAAGCAAAATTAATTCCAATTTATTTCCCCGCCGTCTCTTACAGACATAGCATCTAACTGTTTTTGAAAAACAAAAACATGAGCCACTTAGAAGCCAAAAGCTCTGTAACCATATGAGAATGATCTCAATAAAGGCCATGCTTACGAAGCCAAACACAGTGTTATAACAGTACCATTATATGTCTTCCAGACCTCAGTTGGCTTTAATTTGTCTCCTTAGAACATGCTGAATACTCAAATGGAGCCTGATTCACTGGCACAATTCTCTGTCTTGCTCAAAAGTAACTGGGTTGTTACAGGAAATACAGCCCATCAAAATGGACTAGAAGCATGTACACATTGCTGTTGTCACTCATGTGCTTGGTAGGAGATACAGTTGTGATTCTCCACTAGGCAAAAGCATCTACATATTGCTTACCTCATTCAGGCACCAATGGAAGTCCATTAAATGAAAAAAAAAAAAAAAAAGAAAAAAAAAAAAGAATGTTTCCCTACTTTATTCCAGAGATACTGGATTTCTCTGCTGAGGCATGAATTTGTAAATTCTCCAGATTATGTGGGGTGGCAGACAGGGCATTTAGCCTTAATGAGCTAACACATACCTTAGAATTATCTGCTCTGTGCCTAATAAGACTTTTTTTACACCAAAACACAGGAAGACCTACATTATAGAGTATATTAGATTAAGAAAAAAAATCCTTGCAGAATGCAGGGGAAATCAAGAGCACAGGAGATCCTTCTAAACTTAATCAGGCAAATGGCACTTGCAAGAACTGTTACTGATAACTGAGGAAAATTGATTCCACTTCCTCCAATTAAATATGCTTTGCCAGTTAAGGTCAGATATATCTTCTATGAGAATATGCAGGGTATCATTACTCCCCAGTATTAGCAATGTGGCAATTTCTGTTGCCTTCACTAGCAGAAAAATATAAATAGTATCAGAAACATGAGCCAGAGAATTTGGCTGAAACTTTCATTTCCCTTTTTCACCAGAAGTTCAGATTCAGGATTCCAGCTCATTCCTAAATATCAGAATCTGATGAGATTAATTATGTATCATAAATCTCCAGTTGCTGGACGCCTTTGACATTAGCATCCTGAATTTATTTTAATTTTCTTCAAGTTTCTAACCACAGCAGCAAAAGCCTGAAAACATTATGAATCGTTCCACAGGGCCAAAAAGCAAGTAGAGGTGATACCACAACTACGTTTTTAAAATTTCATTACTTTCAAGCTATAGTCATGCATTTTTTTTGCAGCTTGTCTCACCAAAAACCAGTTCGAGTTCCATACAGAATCTGACACACACTCTGAGAAAAAAAAAAAAAAACAAAAAAAACAAACAAACAACCAAACCAGCAAAAACAAAGAAAAAAAAAAACAACAAACAAACCCAAACCCCAACTCTTAAGCCTGTCTATACTCTAATGAATCCAAACCCAAAAGCATACATATCCAGCTTTGTTTATGCTTGGCATCCATGTTATGAAAACATTACCTGCTGCAATAATCTGAAATAGAAGCTTTGCACCTATCGCATGACCCACAGCACAGATTAGTAGCCACTACTTTATTCCACTACTGAGTTACTCTTCCAGCTTTTCAGCTTCTGTTGTTCAGGAGGTAGTTACAATGCTGATCCCAGCAACCATTTGCAGAGTGACTGAAGTGCTCCATGGGCACAACATCATCACCCTCAAGAAATTTGAGGGTCATAATTCAAAGTCATTAAGACCATTATTTGCTGAGAAATACAGTCATTAGAGCCCTGACGATAAACAAACAGGGATTACTGAAGACCTTCATCCTCTTTTTTTTTTATGTTTATTATTATCATATTAGGTTTATGGTACTTACATTATCTTTCAGACAGTTTATACCCTACCCGTGACTACTTTCAGTCCCCCCATCCCCCAGGCCCAAACTGAACCTTCTGTTTCACTATGACATTTTGTGGGTTAAACCCTTGCTTTTAAGGACAGCATAGAAATAGCGGTGTGTGAAAATACCCCAAAATACTGACACATTTTAGTGGCAAAATCATCCATATAGCCAACAACAAACTTATTTTTTACTTAAAACACACTCACAGTATCCAAGGAAACTGTATGATAGGATGGAATAAATACATAAAATAATTATCAGAGCCCAAATTTCTTTCATTTAATATGCCTATTCCCCTGCTTCTACTGCTATGATTAATTGCCATATTATCCTGAAGGCTTGCGAGTTGGATAATTCTACTCAATCAACTACAGAAAGTTCACTTTGTAGCCAGCTGAAATTATGGCAAGCCTCTTGTCCCTTGTCTTTTTATAACAGGCTTTAACTGCATCTTTGCTGCATGTTCTCAGTTGAACTCGCTAATGTGTTTTCAGCCTCTGATGTACTGCTACCTCTTGGATCCCTTGAAAAAAAAAACTAATAACAATTAAAAAAATTTAAGCTAAGGACAGAAACCATGAGCAGGCTTTACTTCCCATCTTGGATCCCACGCGTCACTGTTTATGTTGACCTATTTGTCCAACTTTACGTGCACATGGCTCTACAGCATTAGAATTTTGACCTGTCAAGGAGAATCATCTGGAACAGACTAACACACTAGGAATATATGAATACACCAAGAACCACATTGTGCAAGCTCAGCTGTTTGCGGAGGTCAATAACTTGTCTTCAGCACTGGCTTGCACAAAATGCCTAAGGAACAAAGTTACCAGTAATAGAGCTTCTCTTCACCATTTTGAGCTTTCTATGACCAGAGAAGTGTGTACTATCCATGGTGAAGAGCAGATCCAGGTCATCAAGTCTAATCACCAACAATAGACTTGCTCTTTACAACCTTCCTCATACTTTTGTCACAAGAACTTATGGGGGAAAAAAAAGTTTCTACTAACCGTCATTCCACACTGGGTAAAAAAAAAACCTCTCTCCTGCTCATTATTCCTTTGGGTACCTGCTGAACCTCCTGTGTTAGACATGGTGAGTAATCATTCTCTACATATCTTCCCCATACTACTTCTAATTTCATAAACCTTTAAAAATGTTTTTCAGCTGCCTCCTTCCCAAGACAAAAAGTTCCAGTCCATGTAGTTTCCTCTATACCCTTTTTAAGATATGGTGAACAGAACTATGTAAAGATTTACACATGCATTCCCTTTTATATTCTATTCTTTTCCTAGGAAATTGGAATATTCAATCTGCCTTATTTTTGCTGAACGCAAAATTGACATATTGAGAGAACTATCAAAGATAATTCAAAGATTGTTGTAGGGCTACAGCCAAGCCATGCGACACAGGAGTTTGTGGCACACTTGCTGACACCAAGCAGTGGAAAGCTGAAGCTTCTGTAAATCCTCCCTACCTTCCCTCCACATCCCCACATCCCCCCTGGGCAGTCTCTCCTATAAGAATTTTACAGCTATCTGCCCCCACATTACTCCAGCTCTTGCAATCATTCCCCAACCACATTCTTCTCCCAAATACTTTTATTATTGCTGTCAATGCCCTTGCTGTTTCCTTTATTCGTTTTCCTGTTCAATTACTGATTTCTCTTTTGTCCTTGAGCCTTCTACTTCCCTCCCATGAGACTTTTTTAGTTAAGAACTATGTAAAGTTGTCTCTTGAGCCTATGAGCATCATGCAGTGAAAATGAAGCTACTCAGCCCTTTATTAGACTATATGAATCCATGGACGTCAAATTCAGTATAAACTCAACCATATTTCACTCTCACTCTGCATGTGAGACCCTCTCACTTTGCAGCTTACACTTGTAACTACAGGTAAAACATGAACAGAAGCAGCTAAACCATTAGAGAAAACAGCATTTTCACCAAAGCAAGTATGTTTAAAATAAAATAGGTTGTATACTCTTCCATTAACCTCTCACTAGATATCTGATCACCAAACCATTTCCCCCCTAGGACAACAGGCCAGCCTTCCTTCAAGTCTCAGATGTTTCATCAGAGAAATGCCTTTTTAATGGCTTTTAGTATACTCAACATTTGATTTTCACAGCCAGAACAAAGGTAAAAAAGCACAACACTCTGCTTGATTTTACTCCCCTGCTCCCTACCATGTGTTTACCACCAGAAACATATCTGAACACAGTAAGGAGGCCTGTTCAGTAGTACATCGGGGCCTGACATGAGAGGGAAAGGCAAAGAAACTGATGGCAGAAGAGACTTTGTGCGAATCGATGTGACGATATCATTTGGTGGCAAGGTAAGACTGGTGCAGGCTTTGCTGAAAGCTATAAAATACAACTGCACACCTGCCACTAACCAATGACTTTCTTCTTGCCTTCTTCAAAGTCCGGTGGCCCATTCTGCCCGATGGCCACACAACTAGTCACACCACCTCACTCGTGGCAGCTACAGAACCCAGACATGACAACAGGCTAATCCTGCACTGGGGAAGTCCTCAAAACCCTTCTGAATATCCCTTGGAAAACTTTGTGCTGCTATTCCATCCCTGAGGGGCAGAGCCCAACCTCAGAGCAAGCTGGTTCTCAGCCTCCTACTAGTCCCAGTTTTTACACCCTGCGTTATTTCTCTGATGATGGGCTTCAAACAATCCTGGGTGGGCTGACATCTGTCCCACATATTGACCTCTTACTCTATCAAGTCTTAGGTTCTTTTAGGTGCAAGTTATATCTACATACGAGTTTCTAAACATATACAGCTGCTAAGTTTTTACCATTTCCTGTCCCCAAATCACCTCAGAAAACAGTGACTCCCCCAAGCATGTTCATTATTTGCAAGTGTTTGTTGAATCATTTTCCTAAATAAATTACACCCTGCATGAGTGGTAAGATTGTTTATTTATGATTAATAGTTTAAACCTTGTGATTGTTTTCTGTTCTTCCAGTTGAATGACTCAAATTTTCTAAGCAAAGTACCATGAATAGTAAAGATACTTACGAGCTAAGTCTGAAAAAGCAGCGTAAATTACAGTTGCCACGATGTAAACACAAATTAGATACCCAAGAGTTCACAGAAAGCTAAGGGACAGCCAAAATGGCAAAACACCATGTTCTCAGAGATGTACTCACCTTCGTCTGGCTTTGCACTCCTCCCAGAATTACAGTCCTGGGGATGTTTCCCAGTTAATACCCAACCCTGTTCCCATAATGAACATCCTGCATACATCTTCGCCCGCCCACCTGATCATGGACCAGAGCTCTTGCTTTGGTCCTGGGGCTGCAGTCAGCACAGAAAGTGTCAAGAACCAGGGCTCACAAGCTGGAAAGTCAAACATCGCATCCAGGTTCCTTACCCCTGAACTCTCCATGCTGTACTAGTTATCTTGTTCTATTTTACCTTGAAGGCTTTCAGTCCCTTTGAGCTTTTCTTACTTTAAAGTAATTCAGGTTATTCTAGAAATTGCCATTAATATAACTGACACCACTACATCCATAAGTGCAAGTGCCACATATATGAAATTTTTAGGCTGCAGAAAGCATTAGTTTTAATTTCCTTCCACATCTGCACTGCAACTCAGGAAATCATGTCCAAGACATTCTAATATACCTAAATTCACACGCATGTGCAGCAGTACAGAAAGGGAACAGACTAGCTCTTGTGATTTCCAATTATAGACCCTTAAATCTTAGATTATGATTTTTCTATAACAAAACTATTTTCCTCTTTTTGCCCAGCTTCTGAAATTTAGGGGTTAGAACAGAATTCTACTGATTTTATGCAGCATTACTTCAATAATTAAAATGTTTTTAAAAATTATAAATACTATTTTTTCACTATACTTGTACACAGATCAGCCTGTCATCACTACAGTTTACCTCTAGATAAGCTGTAACACACTGCAAATTCATTGTGTTTGCTACTCATTTTCATTTAAAGACAGGACCTTGAGCACACTGCCCGCCGGATAACATTATTTTTAGTGCAAGCACACCAACTGCCCTTGCTGAAATGTTTCAACACTAGGCAGAGAGCTGAAGCTCTTAGCACAATTCAGACCTAAGAAATCTATACAAGCAAGTAACTCACGCCCCTGGGAATGTAACGTTACAACTCTGGTAAGCTTGTAATACTCAGGTTTCATTAAATCCTGTAGGAAATCTCACTGAAGATAACTGGAGTTTTTCCCTTGAGAAAATGAGCAGTAAAAAAAAGCAAGTGATAGCAGTAACTCAATGGCAGAGGTAAAACCAGAACCAATACAAAAAGCAGCACGATTCCACCACCTTAAACAAACAAGGGTATTAGTCCCTATGCCACAGTAAGACTATGTGGAATGTAAGAGCATCTATCTAGTTAAGGACTATTCAGTGTAATAGAAATAACAAGGAACAAGGAAAACGATAAAGCAATTAAGCAAACAGACAGACAAATGTTAATGAGCAGGTTATAAGGCAGACAAAGACCAGAACTCTAACTCTTCAGTCAGATTGAGGGGCTGTTAAAAGGAACTACTCAGGCATAATCTGGGTAGGGGGAGATGAAGATTTTTGTGAGCGTGATGGGATAGTTGAAGGAGTTTGTGGGAGTGTACCAAAACCATGGAATATTAGAAAGAACTTGTGGCATTATGTAAAAATGATGGGATCTTTATGCGACAAAGGCAAGGAAAGTAAGGGATAAGGATGGATAGCAGAGGAACAAACATGGGACATTTGTCTGAGACCTAAGCCTGATCAACAGAGTGTATCTGATCTTATTAAATCCTATTATTGACTTTGCCTTTGTAATCTCACTCTATCCTATGCAAGTGCCACAATGTCCAATTGCCAGCAGCTGGAGAACAGACGACGGGTCACCAGGCCTGTGGATATGGGTGCCAGCAACAGAGAGACCAGAACACAACAGAGATGTGGGTGCCAGCAGCTGGGGCAGGGATCATGCACCACTGGGAGTGGGGTGTGTGCTGCCGGTGTCCAAGTGCCAGCAACTGGGGCAGGGACTGTGGCTCACAGGGCCCATAAGTCAGCAGTTAAAGAAAACAGACTGTTTATATTTCCCTAGGGAATTGAATTGTGTGCACACAGACACATACTTTGCTAGCCTTAAACCTTAAGCTGCACTAGCCAGGAAAGACTCCAGGATTGAGTCAGTAACCAGGTAGCACAAGGTCCATGCATGGACATGAGATCACCACCTGGTGAGCTAATATTTGAGGGGTGCATGAGAGCAGTGCATGTGTGTGCATCTGTTTCACTACCAAACATCAAGTCAAACTACCTGGTAAGCAGGGGAGGCACTGCATACTGGGTAAAGGGCAAGGGCCTCGGCAGGGATATTGGAGCCCACACTGGTACTGGAAAGATCTGTGTATTTGGGAAGCTAGAGAGCAAGAGCTGATGTTTGCACTAATGAGCTTCAACCCCTACCAGCTGGAGAGGAGAAACAGGACTGGGCTATCTGCATTTGCTTTAGGTCACTGCTGGTAGTTCATGATGTTGGCTAATTAACCTCTACAATTTGTAACTGGTCTTGACTGGCTGACAGGTCTTAAAGCTACATCCTTCTGGTTCCTCCTGACTAAATTTCTCACAAAAGCCATGCCAACAACTTATTTTCTAACATAAAACAGAAGAATATTCTTTCCTCTCTCCCTTGTTCCCTGTGATTGGGCACCTAATTGTCACCGATCAAGTGATATTAAGCTTGGTAATTTTCACCTGTGCTCCCTCAGGTTACTTAATTAACATTTCTGCTAAGTCTCTTACTTTGCATGTGGGCCTTGCTAGAATCATAACCCTCCTTCAGCCACAAACACTGAAGATTTAGGAATATTAATCACCTTCTAATTGTTTTCTCAGAAATAAGTGTCCAGAAACACATACTAAAACAAAGTAAAAAAAATTATTAGAAAGCTATGAAAAGTAGCCTGTCTAAAACTGTATATTTTGCACTCATAAAAGTAAGTGTCCTTTCTGTCAAAAAAAATATCTGTCAGAAAGCCAGTGTTATTTTGGGACAGAAGTCTTCCCCCAGAAATGGTTGAAGCCTGTCCCTTTTTTTTTTTTTTAAAGCAAGCCAAAAAAATTTTGAGAATATTCTGCAAGGATGATTCTTGGGAAATTGCTCCTCAGAATGTACCAAGCTTCATACCTCTCTGGTTCTGCAGTTTTACATTAAAAAAAGTCAGGCAAGAACATTTCCACAATCAAAGTAAAAAGCAGTCCTGCTCTAAAGCAGAAAGTTATATGATCAAACTATTGAGACAGAAGACAAGCAAGAGTATGAGAAATACTCAGAAAGTTATGCATATCACTGAACTACTCAAAACTTACACACTTCCATTCTCCTACCTTGGGAATGACTAATGATGCCATACAAGTATTTAAACAGGTCCAATTCAAAACCTCTTGAAAATTCAGGTAACACTTTCAGTAACTAAATCTAAGTGTACCTAAAACACAAAGGATGCAGTCTGAGTCCTTACTATTTGTCTGCTCACTTGGACTGGTGCATCAAAGGCCACTACATTCTGGCATAGAGGAGGAACACAGCAAAGCCACCTTGGCCTCCATCTAAAGCTTCATAGGAGAAAATGCAAAACTGATTAAGGAAAGCAATAGGAATTTTATGGCCACTGCACACAAACAGAAAGGCAGCAATAAATTTATCGCACTCTTAAGAAGTACAGTGTACATCAAATTAACTGCAACAAACTCAGTCTGCAATATTATCTAGGGTTTTTTTATTTGGAAGGTGATTAATTAAATTCACAAAGGCTGGCGGTACGGCTCTAGCTTAGCCCGGCTCTGTACCGCCGAACCTGTGGCGAAGAGACACCGTCCCCGTCCCCACCCCAAGCAGAGGGCCTGGGGCCACCACCCGCCAGCCCGGGCCTCCCCTCCCCTGCTCCCCGCGGCACGGAACGGAACAGCCGCGCTTCGGGGGATGACGCCCCCGCCACCCCTCACTACTGCCCCCCACTTCCAACCGCTACAAGCGGCCACCGACAGGCCGCCCGCGCCTCGGCGGCAGCGGCACGGGCCCCACCGCAGGGAGCCGCCATCCCGCTCCACAGCCAGCCTCAACGTTTCCAACAGGAAGGTTGGCGCTAAAGCCAGGCCCCAGCGCCCAGCTCGGGGCCGAGCGCAGAGCTCCGACCGGCCCCGGCCCCTCACGGCCCGGCCGGCGGGCGGAACGACACGGAACGGAACGGAACGGAACGGCCACTACCGGCGCGGCCCAAGGGCTTGTGGGTGATGTAGGCCCTGCCCCGCCCCGGCTCCCAGCGAGGCCTGTGCGCCAGCGCTTCCCGCAAGGCACTGTGGGTGCTGTAGGAACGGCCCCATCAGCCAATAGGAGGCGTCGTTTCGGAAGGGCGCGTCCGCGTCGCCGGCGGTTCGCTGAAGGCCATTGGCCAACACGAGGGCGTGACGGATGCGCCATACCCCCTCGGCGGGCCAATCGGAGCGGGCCATGTAGAACTAGTCGTTCTCTGGGGGGCTGCGTGCGCCGCCGCCAGCAGTCGGTCGTTGGCCGGCAGCGCGGCCCAGCGGATTGGTGGCGGCGGCGCGGGGGGCGGGGCGAGGCAGCCGGACTCGGGGCCCCTCGGCGGCGGTGGCGGCGGCCCCTGAGGAGCCCGGCGGGATGGGGCGGCGGGCGCGCCTGGGGCTGGTGCTGTGCCTGGCGGCGCTCTGGGCCGGAGGGCTGACGGCGGCCGGTTAGTACCGGGGCTGCCCCTCCCCCGCGCCTCGCTGGGCCTGGGCTCTGCGGCGGCCTCGCCCCCTCCCCCCCTTCTGTGGCCTGCTGCGGGGGAGGGGGTGCGGGCCGCTGCCGCCGGGGGTCCGCACCGGGGCGCGGAGGCGGCGGCGGGGGAGGGCAGCCTGTGGCCTTGCTGGGGCTTCGGGGGGCTGGGAACAGCGCCGGGCCGGCGGCGGGAGGGGGCAGCTGGGCGCCCGTCAGCTGCGTGGCGGCGGGGCCGTTGCTCTCCCTGCCCGCCGGCCCTGCCGCACCGGGGGCTGCTCGGTAGGCCCGGTGGGGGCCAACGCATTTTTCCGTCTGGCTCCTGCCTCCGAGCAGCTGGTTGGAGCCTGCTCGGTAACGCTTGCTCTGCTCAGAACCCCGGTGAGGTATTTCCCCCTCCCTATTACGCGTCTTCTTGCCGGGGAGCCGGTGGCGCTGATGTTAGCGTTGCTAGGACGGTTTTCTCACACAAATATACATAGAGCATTTCTAGGGATTGTATTATGGCCCTACTAAATAGTTTGGTGGTTTTTTTTCCCCCTCCCCTGCTTCTTCTTAAGCAGCTTGGGGCTAGTGTGCTTCTCATGTGTTGTCATCTACTTCCTTTCCAGGGGTTTCTACCTCCCACACGCTTCTTCTTCGCTTCTTCGCACCGCGGGTGGGAGGGGGGGATGTGCACTGCTTTTATTTATATAGTGTTTCTAAAGCCAGCGAGCGCTCCTCTAATAGTCAGCAGCCCTCTCCAGCGCTACTGGGGATGTGCTTTTAGGCTAGCAGCGATATTTCAGGAAGGTAACTTTACATTTTCTCTAGAGGTGAGTTCTGTGGTTTGAGGTTCATTTTCATGTACGCAGTAGGAAGTTGAAATTTCAAGATGTTACTGGAGTTCAGATGAGATACCAGACACAGTTATATGCACTTTGTAGGTGGTGGTATAAGCCAGCAGGGCACTTCCCAAGGTGTAGAGAAGATAGAAGTTTTGTGAACCCAGAGAGATGTACCCAGACTTTGAATAGTATGTTCTCACTGACAGTGTATGTAAAGCAAAAAGCTAAGGTGAGATGAGACTGTTCATGTCAGATGAACTATCTGTTGTTCATGTGGAAGTTGGGTGACAACATTAAGAGCTGTTCCAGCACACATCTATGGCTGTGCTAGCGTGCAGCTCTGATGCCCTGACTGCTTGTCCGCTGTCACGGTTGTGTTTGTGACTGTGAAGTTCTGATAGCCTAATTCAGCCTTTGAAAACTGTATGTTTAGAGTCAGTTGAACTGATACACGTAGTAGACCCAAGAAAGCACATGGTGCAGTACATGAAGGATTAGGAGCTGTTGGCAAACTTTATATTGCTACTGTGAGGTAAAACTTTTCGTTAATATCCAGAACTAATTAGGAGAGAGTATTTGGAGACCAGGTTTTGGCAGCAGATTATAATAGGAAGACCTGCCTTGCTCCAATTTTTGTCAAGAATCACTCAAATAAAATAAGCTGTCATCACTTCATTGATGTTTTGATTTCCTACAGTAGCAGTAGGACTCATCAGAGTCTGGTGCAAGCCTAGAGGCTGCATGTAAAATGCTTCCTTGAATATTTGTTCATTCCTAATGTCTGATCTGGAAACAGTCATCTGGAATTTGAGTACATTGAAGGGAGGGGTTTTAAGAAGGATGAGTAAAAATGGTGCAAGCGTTACATTTCATGACTTCAGAAGATGTTTTTAATGCAGATATATATTTTTTTTTAGTAATGAGTCTTTTAACTATAGCTTTAAACCCTAACTCTGTAGTCATAAACTTTGCTTGAATCAATTTATTGAAAAGTTGAGGTGAATGCAGGAAAACACAGGCCTAAAGAAATGGTTGCTATTTTTTAAAGATATAATATTAATACAGATTATTAAGAAGTTGAACACTGGGGGCTGGGGAAGGAATATTACGGAGTCCATGGGTAATTGGCTAAAGCAGCTAAGAAATGTGTGTGTGCCAGCCAAAGCTGCCTGTCTTCTGCTTATCACAGCAGCAGTGGCCCTCTACTTGTTTTGATCATTCATTAAGAACACTGAAAAATATCTTCTGCTTTTTTTTTTTTTCACTGCCAGTGTTATTTGATTCCTGCGATTTTTTTATTCCCTACTTTGCAGACTAAAAGGTAGAAATTCGGTCATTCTGCCCGTATCCTGCACCTTCTGTGGCAAACTTCAGTGATAGGCACAGGTTTCCATACTGTCTCATCAATTAGTAGGACCAGTGAGCACAGTGATATACTTACAGGAAACTTACGTCCCTGTTCTCTCAAAAGTGAGCTTAATTGCTTTCCCTGACCCTTCTGATTTTACTTACCTAACTGAAAAACATTCCCCAAACTTGTTGCCTTGTTGCCTGATAGGGATTCTCAATTCCTACAGAGGAACTGTGGGAGAGTAAGTTTTGTAAATAGTTAGCAATTGCAAGGAGACTGGAAAAACGATTTGTATTCAGGGCAAGGGCTGACCTATATCTTAGACTTGTAGTTGTGCGAAAATGAGTATGCTGCACAGATCATAGCTGGGAGCGATTTGCTTGCTGCCAAGGGTACTTTGAAACTAGTCTTGCTGTATAGGTGCAACTTTGTGGATTTTGTGGAACTCACTGGAGGTTTTAGAGGTTCATGTAAATAGGAATAGAATCTGTGCTATGGAGTCTGGTTTTGTGCCAAATTTAACAGTTGAAAACTTGATGAGAAGCAATCTGAGATGATGATTTTTTTTTTCTTAAGATTTCCTTTTTTCCTGCAAGAACAGGATAAACAGGGTTTGCATTCTCTTTCAAAGTCTAAGCAGTCACCTGTGCAAAAAGAATATTGAAAGGAATAACTAAAGGTACCACGGAAAATCTCAGATGCTTGCTTTAAAGCAGTCATTGGCAAACCTCTTCAGTTCATGCATCCCCTCAGTAAAAAAAAAAAATAATTGAGCATGCATCTTCAATGTTTAACTTGTAAAAAATATACATGCTGTACCACTGTACTAACATGTTATGTACATCATAAAATGTGCACAAAAACAGAAATGAAAAAAAGAATGAGATAAAGATGAAATAAACCCTGTATTAAGAAGAGTTTTACTTAGTAACGGTACAAAAAGTATTTTCTTCCTGCACCCCCAGTGGGTTTGCCAGCGTGCCCCCTGGGATGTACGCACCCCACCTCAGAGATCACTGCTCTGGAGCGTGCAAACTCTTACTAGTTGCTTTGCTGTGATAGTGTTTGAAGCTTGAAGGTCTTGGCAAAAACTGGAAGGAAACTGACTACTGTGATCAGATAGGTCATTCATCAGAGCTTTGGGAGATTGCCAACTGCTTGCACATACTGAATTTTTGGCTATTTCCCAAAGGTGAGTGACCGTTCTAACTTTGAAACTAATAGTATTTCTTGTCTGGTAGTAACAGTATTTAGCTTTATAGGCTGTCAGTTGATTTGTTCTAATACAGAAAAACTTCGGAAGTGTTTGCTGACATTGTTCTCGCTGAATCACACCGCATAGCTCTTCCAATTTCTGCCCCTCTCTCCAGAGTGCTCTCTTGAAAATGGGAATTCTCACAAAATGGTAGGTTCTTTATCCAGCATACGGTAGGATCTTTTTGTCTAGCATAGGCTGTCAGTGTACTTTTGCTATATTTAAATAGACTGATTGAAAAATGGTCTTTCTAATTGAGGAAAAATGAATGTGTTTTGAAGCAGATTTTAATTATATGTGAACTGGTGGATGGTTGAAACAAGTATTTAGCTCTGTGAAGTGCTCTAGAGTCTTAGCTGGGCATGAGAGCACCCAGCAGTGTCTACAGCTCAGCACTGTTTGTAAGTGAAGCATTCTGTACAGCAGTGCCTGTTTCAGCCACAAGTATTTTTGCCTGCTTCTTCCTTTTAATATATCATTGCATCTCCCTAATTTGTTTAACAAATGGTGGGATTAATTTCCAGTTGTCAGTTTCAGAAGAGGTTTGCAGAATTAGGCAGCCTTGGTAACAGACCCAAATTGGGAAAAAAAAAAAAGTCAGTAACTTTTTTAATTTAACAGTGGAAAAACAAACTAAACTATCAGCTTTAATCTCTCAAGCAGGTGCGCAAACATAACATCTGTGACTTCGTTCAGTAGTTGAGCCTTGACTAATAAGTCATTCTTAGGTCATACTGTGACCTTCCATAGGTCTTTCATTAACACTTTCAGAATAGTTTTATTAACTTTTTCTTAGAGGTAGACACACTTCTGCGAGTAGCGGGGGCATATTAGTCAGCAGTTCTCTGAAATAACAAGGCTGTAAGTGATCCCTCCTCTGATCACGTTATCAGTCATCACTGCAACCTCAGCTGACTAATTTAGAAGGAAGTCCCACAACTGAGAACATTTAAACTAGTATTTTGTTGTTGCATTAGTCCTATTTTGGAACCACTGTTTTGAAAGCTATTCTTCAAGTACAACTTCTTAGTAACAAAGCTGGTTCCTTCAGAGAGAATTTACATGATGCAATAGAAATGAAATAGATTTATTTACTTACAAGGAAGAAAAGCAAACACTTTAATCAGCTCTACCTTACCTTGCTGGGAGGTCTCTTGACTTTCAATTTAGTAAACCTTTTGCTTTGCATATGAAGTTACAATAAAATTGTTCTTTCATAAGTGTGCATAGATAGTATACCCTATTTACATTTGACCTTGTGTGGTCTTTTATTGTAAAGTCAACTTTTCACAAATTGAAATCAGTTACTTGGGCCTTTACCAAAAAGCTAGAACGGTCTGGTGCTGTCAGGCGTATAGGCTGGTTTTGAGCAGGCACCCTAGCTGGTATAGCTGTTAAAAATAACTTGATGTTTGTTACTACAGTAACAGGTACTCTGTAAGTGCTTTGTACATATTCATAGCAGCATATAAGCTGCTGGGTAGGTTAACCCTGTCTTAGTTTTCCCTCACCTCAGAAGCATGTCTGAATCTGCTCTGGAGTTTGAAGTTGTAGGGGTGGCATTTGGTTTTAGATCAAAATTATTTACGATAGTAGAATGTAATTTGTGGGAAATAGGGTACATTCACATTTGTCTCATAGTTTCAAAATAGAAATGACTAGCAAGTATCCTAAATGCATATGTACTTTTACTGTATTTAAAAGCCAACTGTTATATGGTGATCTGAAGTGTTGAAGTTCGTGGTAGAACTTCTTACGACAGGAGAATTAGCCTTATCTGTTAGATTTCTCAAGCTGATAAGCATGGTAGTCTCTACCAAAAATGCAGCTAGCCTTGTTTTTTCCTTATGCCTCTTTCGGTGTTTTTTTTCCAAATTGGTGCTTGTTCTTATGCTCTCTTGTTTGCTGCTTGCAGAGTCTTTTTCATCTGGAGTGTTCTTTGCTGTTGCCACTAGTTTTTTCTGAAGGGCGCTACATGCTTTCATTTTTGGACCTGCAGGGTACAGCTGCTTACCCGTGTCAACTGTTCCAGATCCTCTTTAAGCCTGTTTCTGCTGGCAGTCACATTTTTTGAGCTTTACATCCTCTTCAGTATCTCAACAGACTATCATCTATTTGTCTCACTCGCACTGTCAAACTTCTTGTCACCTTAGTTTTTCAGCTTCACTTATAAGTCTTAGCATTTTTTTTAATGATTCTTTTTTAAAAAAATATTATTATGCTGTTACAGCTTAAAAGTTGAGCCTCATCCTTTTACTTGTTCTAATCAAAAGTTATACTTCAAATAACAACATGAAATCGCTTTCTGGAATCTGGCTTCCAAGATTAGCCCTTTCATTGCAAATAGCCGCAGTTGCTCTGTTATAATAATAGTCTTCAAAACATGAACTAATAAGTGTCATATTTGTAGTTTGACACTTCAGAGATTATTTATCTCTGGTCAGACTCTTCTACTTGAGTGGGGGTGAACATTATGCCAGTTTTGTTTGTGGCCAAACACTTACTGAAAGTCAGTGGAGTTCTGTAAAGTTTTGGAGAGCTCTGTTAGCGTTCAGTAGTTGTGCAGGCAGCCTTTAATAGCTAACCACAACACACTGAATGGTGTATCTCATGTACAGGGCGCTCGCTTCTAGCACTTCAGGTACCTTTTCTAGTCACAGTGCAGGTCTCCAGCCTGCCAACACCTTACCACTGCAATAGGGCATTACACACCACAGAATGTCAGAAGGGGTGGGGAGATTTCTAAAATGTAGGAGTTAGTGACAGCTTTGCTTAGTCATCTGTTTACATTTTGAGCTTTTATTTCCGTTTAAGTGAATTGTGTACTGGAGAGGCGGAGGCCTGTAGCATCTTCTTACAAATGGGACGCGGAGTGTATGCCTAAATGAGGTGGTATCAGATACTGATGACTGAGAACAGTCACATTTTGGCTGCAATAACTTTAGAGGCTTTCAGTTGAGGTGACAGTACAAACCAAGTTGTTTGAAGCACAGTGAGCAGCTCATTTAAGTTACAGGAACAAAGAAAATAAGAGACACAATTCTGCAAAACAATGGTAAAACTGTAATGGATAAGCTTTTTTACTATCTTCTCCCTCCTTTTCACTTCTGTTTCTTTAGCTTTCTGCCTAATAGCCTTTGTTCTTTACCATTTCTTCTCTTTTCAGTCTTTCTAATCAAATATAGCCCATTTGGATAAGAAAGGTGGCAGTTAAACGAGGCTTGGAGCTCTTGAACAGTATCTTAAAGACAAACTAGTTTCTCATGGTTCCAAAGAGACCTTTATATGAAGGTTTCAATATGCTGTTCAGGCAGAATGAATTGGCAATCTGTAAAAAACATTTAATTGTAAGTGGAGTGGTGTTAATGCCATTTTCTGATTGCTACTGAAGCTGTTTATATTAAAGCTGATGTGGTGATGAAAAACCTTAGTTTCCGTAGGCCCTTTTCACTTGAGCAGTGTAGTTGGACTGGAACGTTTTCAGACTGTGTAGTAATCTAGAGGATTGATTTAGCTTTTTTTAAAAAAAAAAAAAATCCGCACTTTTTTCCACTATTGGGCTCACAGTTGTGTTGGCATAATTTAAGGAAGAGGAAGATCATCTCTGAAACGTTTGATTCTTCCCGTCAGGAAAGTCTTTCTGAAATGCATTAGTCAACTTAGTACACTGGAATATTTCAGAACCATGGTACAATATTGTAGCTGAACTTATTTTTAGTTTTGGGAAAATTACTCATGGAAAAGCTTTTTACTGACTTACAATATCTCTTCTAGATGAAGAGGGAAATCAAGATGAATCACTGGAGTCAAAGGTAAGGAAATAAGTTTCTAGTCATTCTGGTTTTCTTGTGGAGTGAGAACAAAGGTCTGAAATTCAGAACTATGATTTGATTCCTGTTTTAAACTGTTCTGTAGCTCTTGCTGTCTCATTGATTTCTTCTGTACATCAGAAGAATTAATGTTGTATCTTTGAAATACAGTTTTAAAGAACTGAAAGGGATAGAGTCAGTGAGAGCTGGTAGAGGTAGCTCAGCTTACTTTTGATGCTACTGTTGAAACTGTGTGGTAAGTCATTATGTCTTTAAAAGTAACATGGGTTTTGGCAGCTGCTGCTGTTCAGTTTCTAATCTTCTAAATTATGTGGCTGCTTTCCTTCAGACTTTATCTGCAGAGGACCAGGTAAAGGACCATTCCACAGGAACTCGAGTGGTAGCAGGTCAGATCTTCCTTGAATCAGGGAAATCGGACTCTCAGTCAGAGAATGAAGAGAACTTTCACGGTCAAGAGGAGGAAAAAGGGAATTCGCTGGAAGAGTTGAACTCTCTAGAAATGTCAAATCTATTAAATAAGGATTTGGAAGAAGCAGAAATACAGAGTCCAGGTAACTGCTCACAGACTTTTGAATAAGTGGCAAGAAAGATGCGTCTGAGTAGCTTTGGCACGTGGATGAACACAAATAGTAATTTTGAACATATGAAATAACTAGTGTCTTAACCCTTCTCAAATGGAATGGTAGTTGCTGCCTTTTCCATTAGAAAGTAACATCAAAACGTTTGCAAATATATTGTGATTGCAATCTGAGTGGGGTTTTTTAGATCGTTTGCAAGGGTTTTCCATAATTCTCGTTGTTTCCATCTTGTTGGAAAGCTTTAACTGTTGAGTGGAGAAAGCCCTGAGTTGTTAAAAAGGGGCTCAAGTGCACATACCATGCTGTGTGTATGTGTACCAACCGTAGAAGAAGAAATTGCCTCAGTCTTCTAGCCTACTGGCTGTTTGCCTGGAGAGTCAGTTGGCAGAGAAGGAACAAACTGTGATGCAAAGACAGGCTTCCTAGGACAGCATTGGGTGCCTTAGAGCAACTAAATTGCGCATAAACTTCAGTAAGTTTTTAAATGTAGGTAAACCCTTATGTCCTTGTGCCTAAATTCCCAGGAAGTTCTAGTATTTCCTTTTTACTACCATTAATAAAAATATAAATTTAGTATGATTTTTTTTTTGACTGCAGTTAGTAGTAGATGATAACTAGATGGCACAGTTGAGTACCCTAGCCTGTGCAGCAAAGACTTTTCCTTTTCACTTGTCCATAAAAAGTAAATCTTCAACTTTACTGAAAAAATATAGTTACTTGGGTAATATTCGTATTTGTCTTATCTTCTAAACTCAGATTTGAATGTGAAAAAAAAAAAAGCAGATGTTATGAAATGAGCTCTGTTATATACTAACTTTCAGGGTTTTCTAATAAGCCTTCCTTATTAATGCAGAACTAGTATACAGTTTGTAAAAACTGAGTAATGGGATTAACTATTGCTGCTGATAGGTGTGGTGTTGTACAGGGAAAAGGTATACAAAATCCATTAAACAGCTTGCTGCCACAAAACAGTGAGCTAAGCACCGTACTTAGTCAGTGCAGTCTATTTCAAAAGTAAACTTTAGGATACTTTTAAACTCGCATCAAAAAGGTGGCAGCTAAGGTTTTGTGCTGCGCCTGTCAAAGTACTGCAAGTGACTGTCAAAAACCATAAATTTTAAGTCTGGTGCAGTTTTTGGAACCTCTTATGAAGCAAATAAGTGATGTAAATGGAATGATTGCTGGTTTTTTTCTAAAAAGCAATTCTGAAGGAAAAGTACTAAGGACAGCTTTACCGGCAAACTCTTTAACTAAGCAGGACAGGGATCTACTTCTGGTACAGATGTTATAGCACTCGAATGAGCTACTGATGACAGGACTGCATTAAGGAGATTAAAGCTTTTCTAAACACAGTTTGGCTCCTGTGTATGGTCATGAGATTGCATGGAAAAAATAATATTCTTCAGGTTTCCACATGTGTTTTGCAGGATATTGAGCAGAAAAAAAAAATTAATCTTAAGTTACTAAAATTAGTACTACTAAGGCTTTTTACCATCTAAGAAAGAAGTTGTCCTGGTCTCTTCTGATTAGTCAGGAGGTCTTGTGTGGTAAAATGGGTTGGTTTAGTTATTTATCTTTTGTGTTGTATGCTTTTGTAACAATAAAGTTCCATACTAACAGTTTTTGCTGGAAACTGCCCGTGAGTTTATACAGAGTTGGAAATACCTGCTGTGTTTGTTTTCCTGTTTGGAGGGGTCTTACAGGAATGTAACCAGTTCCTATAAGCAGTTTGTATGTGGGTGTCCTGCAGGGTAAAGTATGAGATGAGATATAAGTAAATAAGAATGAAATACAATAATAAAATACTATATACTTTGTTTAGACATACTGAAACAGGTAAATTGCTACTTGCGTGCTCAGTTTGAAAAAAAGCCGTTTATCCTTAGAGTAAAATATTTGCCTTAGTTTGTATTTATTATTCTTTAGGTACATGATAAAATAACTGGTGAGCATTTTATCCTGTGATCATATTGCTGTGTTGCTTCAGGGGTTAGTATTTGTTTCTGTCTGGTGTGTGTGGCGGGGAGACAGCATTGTAGTTGAATTTAGAATTTAAAAAAGGCAAGAGGGAGGACTGGGGCAGAGTAATTTCCGAGCTTTAGTGTACAGCTAACTGTCGTGCAGAGCAGCGTGTAAATGGTTTGTGTCCAATTGCTTTCAATACAGGAGACGAGTACTAAACAATACAATTAAAACTTGAACTTCTCAAGTGGTGTTAAACTCCTGGACCTGGAGTTTGTTCAAATGACAGTGATAAGAGGTCTCATCAGTTGTAGTTGTATGTACCTTAGCGTGAGCCTGTACGTTACTCTGATTAACAGGCATCTGAAGGGATTCTGGGCTAATTGCATCTGGGCACATTATTTTTTAATTCAGTTTCTGAAAATAACATTTTTCCTTGTGTGTTATGGGATAATTAACTTGGAGTAGTGTGGTGGAACATCTGCCAAGAAATCAAATCATGAAGAGCAATTTGAACAGGCTAACTAATCCTGGAGACTTCATTATGCTTCAGAAAATCAACATGAAATTCTTTAATTAGTATGGTCTCCAGCCTTACAATTATAGACCCTAGAAAAAAGAACTAACTTTATCTATAACCACAAGAATTACAAACTTAACTTGAAAAAAAACTGTATAATTGACATTCTCAATTGCGTGACTATGCTAATGTCTTCAAACAAAGCAGAAAACAACGGGTGGATTTAGCTTAGTGGCAGAGAAAAACCTTTATAAAAGGGTATTTGAAATAAATTCATTTTCAAAAAGCAATGATAATTCTTAGTCTTCATAGAAGACTGATTTTATTTAAAAATGTTGCAATATTGGAATCAGTAAATTTTGATGTTCTGGTGCATGAGAAATGATAAATCGTGCTGTTCAAAATAACTTTGAATGTACCAAATATATTGGCAAAGTGAAATAAAGTTTTCAATATAAGTATTTGCAACAATAGAATATGACTGGAGTCATAATGATTTCATTAAGTCTTTCCTTATAGTTTTATGTTCTAAGTGTACTCCCTGCTGATATTCAAGTACTTTGTGTCGCATTTGGTGATGTGAGCAGTTCTGTCATGACTGTGTCTAACCCTGGGGCTAAAATGAATATATGCACCGTTATGCACTTCAAGGATAGTTTTTGCATGAGGAAGGGTGTGCAGGGAAGAGCAAGTGAAAGGAAGGGTTGTTTATTTTGGTAGGCAATAAAAATATAACTGAGATTTGCTGCCTCCAATCTAAACAAAAATGTTTTCTTTGCTTAGAACAAAGGAAATTTAGAAACCACATACTTTCTGTTTTGTTTCCTAATTAAAAATAAGAACAGTATTTTTTCAGGTGCTATTTAGAAAAATAATTGCTTTCCAGGCTTTTGTAAATCTGAAATTTTATTGAAAACTTTATTAAATGCAGTTCATAGGAATTAAAGCCAACATAAGAGTGCTTTCCTGTATGTAGTAGATGATTTTAATTTGTGGAATAAAGGAAAGCAGCCTAATTCCCGGAAATGTATTTTCAGTTTTGACAGCTATTGGAGGCACAGCAGATGGTGAACCTTGCCACTTCCCCTTTCTGTTTATGGAGAAGGAGTATGCAGAGTGCACTGCGGATGGGAGGGAAGATGGCAGGCTTTGGTGTGCAACAACCTATGATTACAAGAAAGATCAAAAGTGGGGCTTCTGTGAAAGTAAGTACCTTGATCTCTAGTTCTGGTCCAAGGAATGCTTTCTTAAGCTAGTGTTTTCAGTCCTCTTAATGCCCTGCCATACATTAATGGCCACTTTGTACTATGATACACAAGTAATTATAAAGGCAAAGTTCTAATGATCTAAAAAATTACAATGCAAATGCCAATTCCCAAAGCTATTTGGGAAGTCTTGCAGTGGAGGCATCTGTAAAACTCTTAGTTTCTGAAGCTGTGGGAATGTAGGGGGTTGACAGTGTTTCCCCTTATACTTGCTGATTTGTTGCACAAAGGCCATCCTTCTCTAGGAAACATCCTCCTGAAAGAATGTTTCTTCCTTGCACAGCTTGCTTTGGAGCAATGAAAATTACATTTTAACAGCAAACTTGTACATGATAAACATCACGTGGGAAGAAACTGTCTACCAAGATATCCAACACCTCCTTTAGACAGCATTTTGTAATCACTTGGTCTGTTTACTGGTTCCAGAAACATATTTCTGGCTGTAATTTCCCTTTAGAACCAATAGGAATTTTGAGAGAATAGCCTTGATCTGTGTAATTGGAGCTCTTAATGTACACTTTTCTTTTTCTTAGCTGAAGAGCAGTCTAATAAGAGAAGGCAGATGCAAGAAGCTGAGGATGTTTATCAGACCGGAATGAAAATCCTTAATGAAAGCAATAAAAAGGCTCAGAAGAAAGAGTAAGTCTACCTCCTCCACCCCCACAAGAGAATGATGACATGGCTGGTCACTCTGGCTTAATTGAAAGATAAATTAAATTAGTTGCCCTGGCACTTTGCACTTCATTGGACTTAGAATCAAACTATGCAGTGATAGTACTGAACATAAATAGTAATTTCAGGGTGTTTAGAAAAACAAATTTATGCCTGCTTTCCTCTGAATTCACGAAAATTTGTATAAGATTGATTTCTGAAGAGTGGTGATCAAAACGTTGAGTTAATGCAAGATGGCACTGCAGTTCTCTAGCCACAATTTGTATGTGGCAACTGCCCAGAAGAAAACTGTGAACATGATACCACTTATTTGTCCTTTTTCAAATGTTTATTACGGTCTGGTTCTCCTTCTGCTTCAAAGATTAAGTGGGCAAAATCAGCATTTCTTGTCCTGCTCTGGTTTTGTTCCTGCTTTCTAATGTTTTCAGTCATCATAAAGACAGTATTAAACTTGATCTCAACAAATTGTTAAAACACTAATAATTAACGTTGTATGACAGAAAAGGGTAATGCTTTTAGGTGGAACCAAAAAAGAGAATTAAATGAGTGTTCTGTTCATTCTGGTCTGTTTTCTACTCTGTATATATCCAACTACTGATGAAATAGTTGTCAGCTTACCACTGTAATTAAGAGTAGCTATGTAATTTAGAGCTCCCTGGTACTCACACTGATATTCTCATCAGTAAGTGGTGACTTCAGGCTGCTGATTATTATGTGAGCGCTATTACCATGTTAAACTTGTTCATGGAGATAAGGGAGTGTATTTCTACTTTATGTATCAGGGAAACTGAAGTTGTCCATCACCCCTTGGCGAAGGCAAAGGGAAACAATATCTGTTAGACTCTGCTTAGTATTCTTTTATATAAAATAATGTAGGAATTGTAAAACAATAATAGATCTTGGTTCTCTTGAACACCTTACATTTTTCTTAGAAGACAAAATTGTATGAGAAACCAGGTGTGCCTCAGGCTGAAAGAAAGCAAGTCTGAGAATAGAAGGGAGAAGTAAATAAGAATCTTGGAATGGTATCAAAGGTCCATGAGAAAACGAGCTGAAGCATGCTTGACAGTACCGTGCTTGTGTCAATGTTTAAGGACAGTTTTTTAATTGCTGTGAACCTATTTTGGAGGACTACTGTAAGTTCTGAGGCTGAAGTAGAAGGATGGGTTTCCAGAGAACTTTCTCATTGTTACAATGCTTTTCCTCATTTTTCATCACAAAATTGATCATGTATATAGTTGTCTTGGACCCAGCATTGGGGTTTGGAATGATTTTGTGCTCAACAAATCAAAGAGACTCCATAGTCTTTTTTTCAGGCTTCTTTTTTCGGTCATGATCTGTGAAGCTATCAAACTAGCGGTCCTAATAGATATCTAGTACGGGGCTTAAAATTGTTGCTATAAAACCGTAATCATTTGTCCTTAAACTTTTCATCTATCTTACAGGGGAGGAAATGCACATTGCTTTGGGTATGGAGCAGAGTGAACATTAAAATGCAGTTTGTTAGCTAAATCATATGGGTTGTTGCATAGATTGATGATTTGGAGTAGAACAAATTACTGTAGTTAGATGTATTTGTGGGAAATAGAAGCAAAAACAGAGGAGCAAAACACACACACCCCCACCAGATCTTCAGGCTTATGAATGGAATCTGCATCTTTGCCTCAAGGTGACTTAGAAATTGTTTTCTTTTAAGAGCATATCAATATCTTCTGAAAGCAGCTGACATGAATCATACCAAGGCAATGGAGAAAGTGTCTTATGCTTTGTTGTTTGGGGATTACTTGAAGCAGAACATCCAGTCATCGAAAGAACTATTTGAAAAACTAACAGAAGAAGGTTCTCCTAAAGGACAAATGGTATGTATGTCCTTAGATTCTACAGAAGTTTTGATAGGTTTATAAATGGCTTCATAGATTGTGCTTACTCTAAGGTGGTTATATAAATTGTTCTTGTGTCCAGAATAGAATGAGAACAGTAAGTGCTATCTGTTGCCTGGTCAAAAAAAAAAAAAAAAAAAAAAAAAACAAAACCAAAACCAAACAAAACAAAAAAACGGGGCAGAGTACTGCTCTTTTAAATGATTTGAAAACTTGGTGTAAAATGTTTGGTTCAGGCTCTGGTTCAAGAAATACATTTTATTAATTCTGGCCTAAGCATTTCCTAATCCTGGCTACTGATTGCCTTTACCTTTTTGAATTTCATCAGTGCCTTGCTTTTGTTCAAAGATTGTCCCCCAAATGCTTCTGCTTCTGCATGCTGCTGGCATTACTGAGGGTGCAGTAACAAATGTCACCTGCACCCCAAGGTAAACACACGGAAGACACATGGAAACAAGTCTTCTCTGTGAGTGTAAAAAAACCCCGGCATTAAACCACCAGCAATATGGTATGGTGGTGGTCTTTTCATTTAAGTTCTTTTCTGTTGTATGACTGACTAGGTTGGATGTGTAAGTCAGAAAACAGGTAGATACAGGTGACTCCAGCCAGCAAACAGCTGAACTCTGTGTCTTTTCTTGTGGTTTGTTTGGGATATTGCAGCTTTTCATCTGCAGTTTTGTCTTTGAGATGGGTAGATACACACAAGGTTTTAATCTAGGAAATCATAAACTCCTTAGGAATCTTGAAAGCTGATTAGTGGAACGGGACTTACTTTGTCCATTTGCCTTTGAAAATTATAGAATTGTTCAAACATAAATGATCATGTGTAATATCATAAAATGTGGGTGTGAATAATTTTAATGCGTCAATATTTGCATGTACTTACTGTTTATTTGGAAGTGTCAGCTTCTTTAGGAATTAGCCAGTTTCATTTAGTTCTTAGGCTACCAAATCTCATGCTGTTGCCTGTTTTAATGTTGGAGTGCTGATTTATCATAGAAGGCAGGAACGTGTTTTCTCTAGAAACTTTGTATCTTGGTGAAGGCCTTGACTTTTATTGGTCTAGAATTCCATACTGCCTGCATGAGGTGATTTTT
The DNA here is from genome assembly GCF_963210335.1 of Falco punctatus. NCBI lineage: Eukaryota > Metazoa > Chordata > Aves > Falconiformes > Falconidae > Falco > Falco punctatus. The sequence goes on from NC_137587.1 coordinate 6,157,684, forward strand.
TCAGGGGGTATGTGCTTTCAGAATTGCCTAGAATGGTCTTAGAACACCATGAAATCTGACAGCTTTATATATACGCTGTTACCTTCTGTGCTACTAGTTTCTCCTCTGAACCATGCAGCTGTAACAGGTGTTACAGATAGAGCAATAATTATGTAAATTTTAAGATCAAAAATAACTTTTGGAGAAGGAAAAAAAAACAAAAAACAAAAAAAATCCCAAGCAAACCAAAACAACCCACACCTCAGCCAAACAGTTCTGTGCATTCTAACTGCTTATATTTATAGTCATAAATGCAACTAACCCGTGGCAGGACAGATGCAAAACAGTAAATTCATAGGATGTGTTAGACAGTAAATCAAGCAGTAAGACCAATCCAAAGAAGGTCATGGTTCATCTGTGTTTGCCCTGGTGTACAGGTCAGATAGGACACGTGAATAACCTGACAGATGTTGCTGATCTTCACTTGAGGGTCTTTAAACTGGGATATTTTTACTGTTCAGGGCCTTTGGATCTATTTTTTTCATTCAGGGAAGCAGTAGTTTCTTTTTGGCGTTCGATCCACTAGAGTGAATTCTGGTGAGATGTTTTTATTGTTAGTGTCCTGTCCTAGGCAACTGAATAATTCAGAAAATCCATACGTTAAAAGGGGCAGGGAAGGGCCTAGATTTAGGAGGTACCAAAGTGAAGGTAGAGCTTGGTATATTATTTGCAACTTCGAACTGTTGTTCGACTTCTTTATGTATTCCAAGAAAACTGATTCTGGATTTGTCAAAGGGTGTGCTAACAAACTTCATTTTATTTCTAGGCTCTTGGATTTCTGTATGCATCTGGTCTAGGAGTCAATTCTAGTCAAGCTAAGGTAACTCATAAATCTTCAGTGTGTGATCTTGTATTTTATCTTGGAGGCAGATGTTAGATAACCAATGATTATTTTTTTTTAAAGGCCCTGGTGTATTACACTTTTGGAGCTTTAGGAGGAAATCTGATTGCCCATATGATCTTGGTAAGTAATGTAGTTAATAAACTTTATACATGCAAGAACTTTTTTATACTCTTAAATTTTTTTATGTGAGATTTGCATACACTGGCCAAATATTAGAACATCATGCATGCATTGGGTGGGCAGTAGGACTCCTATTACTTCTTGTTAACCTAAGGAAAAGTCTGCTTGTTTTAAGCTGTATACTACTATGAATTTAGATGGGCCATATTTACATCTCTAAAAGCAGAAGTGTCAGACTTTTAATTTTTATAGGCTAATGAGAACTGTGAAATCCAGAGATCTTTACAGAAGATGCTGTTTTAATCAGTATTGTGAGATTTAAGACAAAGTGCAACATGTGTAAGTAAAAGGCTTTAGGTTTTCACCCATTCGTATCATTCTGCTTATTTGCTTTTTCCTCAGTAATATCTGAAGTATACTGGCTACGCTTAACCTTTAATGGTATCAGTCTGTCGCTTTTAATGTGGACACGATGGACTTGTGGCCTTTGTTTTGCCTGTGGTGTCGGTCAAATCTTGCTCAAGTAACATAAAAAAAGTTTGTAAACTGGGAAGCAGTGTGTTGTCAAATAACTAATAGTCCCATATGTGTTTATTTTCCTTTCTAGGGTTACCGGTACTGGGCTGGGATAGGAGTCCTTCAGAGTTGTGAATCTGCTCTCACTCACTACCGACTTGTAGCTAATCACGGTAAAAACTTTTTACTGAGCTAATGTTCTTGACTTTCTATATATTTCTGTATTGTTCACCTAGAAGATACTAGAAGTACTATCAACACTAACAGTATAAAACCAGAGAATTCCTGCTGTTATCTGGCCCTGAATCATGATACCCTATTTTCATCGCTATTGAAATGTCTTTAATTCTTGGAGAGTGTTGAAATAATTAATTCGCTCTGAGTAACAGTCTGAAGCTCTTAAAGATCTGTTTTTACTAAGTTGCAGTGTAATATTTGTATGGAACAGAACTCTCTGAAAATTTATCTTATCTGTTTTCCAGTTGCTAGTGACATTTCTTTGACTGGTGGCACAGTGGTTCAGCGAATTCGCTTAGCAGATGAAGTAGAAAATCCAGGAATGGCAAGTGGGATGCTAGAGGAAGACTTGATTCAATATTACCAGTTTTTAGCAGAGAAAGGAGATGTACAAGCACAGGTAAGATTAAGTTCACCTACTGGCATGCAGAGGTTTTCAGGAATTACAGGAACAGCTTTATGAAATAGGGAAAGATGCTGGAGTATTAGTTTCCTCTTCCTCCTAAAGCAACCTGGTTGTTGTTTCCTGATAAGTTTTTAAGAGAAGGGGCTTATATTTTAGAGTGTTTAAGATAGAACTTTGACAGTAAATTCAAATTTTGTGGAAAATAAAACATTACAATTTTAGTATCTTAGGGAAGAGGATCTTGACTTTCACTGGAAACCAGCCACACTAGCTTAAGATAGCTCTCTTCAGGTGTTGTGGAGGAAGCCTTGATCAAAAGAACTGGTCGTGACAGGGGACCTGAATTTCTTGCTGCTTCTGCTCTTACATGACTTTTGCATGCTGCAGGCTTGACCTCTTCTACGCAGTGCAGGAGGGGAGGACGCCGGTACAGGCAAATTGTCACAGTTCAGCTTGGTTATATGTGAATTAAGAATTAGGCAGGCAGAATTTGAATGAACAGTTACTTTGTATCTAGGACAGTCACGTCACTCTTATCTAGGGTAAAATTTCTGCTTAAGCTAATGTGGAAAAATAGGACTGTACTGTAGTTACTGAAGCAAATCTGTGTCTTCTGACTTTGTGGTGTCTTTAACTCTAATAGGGTCTGTCTTTCTGCGTGTAATTAGCTCACTGGTATCTGTATTACTAGAAAAAACAGTCCCTAGAGAACAGTGACTTATTTGTCATGGAAAACTTGTTTTTAGGTTGGCCTTGGACAGTTACACTTGCATGGAGGAAGAGGAGTAGAGCAAAATCATCAGGTACCCTTTTTATATCTCTCTGATGTGTCTTACACTTGGCAGAAAAGGAGGAAGTATAGCTGAGACCACAGTGAAGCAAAAGTGTTTAAGTACCACTGCAATGTATTTAATGACTTCAGTAAATTCAGTAAAAAAAAAATAAAAGACTTCAGTCTTGTTCAGTAAAACTTAATTCATTCAATAAAACTTAATCTTTATGTGACTAGTACATGGAGCTGGCTTTCTTACACAATTAGTTTAAGACTAATCATCTCAGAAATGAGGAACTCGAAAACAAAGACCAGGTTTTCATCAAGTAGTACTTGAAAGTGGCTGAGCTTTTGTGCATGTAGTAGAGTCTTCATGACACATTGTGTATGCATTAGTAGTGATAGTCCGGTTTCTGTGGCTTGCAAGGATATTTTGCTTCTGTAGACACAAAACAGTGCAACTTTCAACACTAAGGATATTAAGTGTGCACAGAAAATAGAACTTCTGCTGATATAAGCCAACCTAGCTACTGCTTATAGAAGTTAACATAGCTAACCTTTTCTTAAAATATGTATTGAAAAAATGGACAGCTGAGGATGTGCAGCCTGAGGATTATTTCAGACTCTGCTACCAACCAGAAATTATTTAATGGTCGTGACATTTAAAATGCCTTAAAGTGACAGCTCTAGAGGGGTTCAGAGATGATATCAAGTAGTCAGAACGAGTATAGCCAAGCTCTGTGTGAAACTGGAATAGGTACTGGCAGATCTCCCCTCTTCTAAGCAAGGTTTGGAGGTACAGCAAAGAAGTAAGATTCACCTGTGTAGCTTGTGCATAGTAGCAGTTGTCATATTTTTTTCCTGTTTTCTGGAATCCACTGTTGAGAGGGACTGCTGCTCAATATTCCTATTCTAAATGGGAAACCCTGTTACATATATTGATTTAGGTGGGATTGATAACTCCTGTTCCCAGAAGAACCTGGTAACTTGGCAAACAACGTACTTACCTCTGTTCCATTTGCAAGAAAAGGTACTCAAATCATAGTCATGGTGGCTAAAACACTTCGTATTTTTTCCTACAGCGAGCATTTGAGTATTTCAATCAAGCAGCTAATGCTGGCAATTCACATGCCATGGCCTTTCTAGGAAAGGTAAGATATGAAGAGTCTTAAAAGTAAGAAAATTGACTGCCTTTCAAAGAAAAATAACAAATACTTCCCACTTTCTGGTATCAGGCAGTCTAAAACTTGAATGCTGGAATCTAAGTACTTCTGGTTTGCTACTGTTTTAAATTGTCCTGCAAGATTTGAGTGTCATAGTCTATTATGTCTAGTCTAAATTTTCTGCTTGCTCCTTCACTTTAGGAACTTCTGTTTTTTTCAGATAGTGCTTGAACTAGATTTTTTAATTATTTTATTTTAAAAAGTGGTTGAATGCCTAAATGTTCTTATTCTGTGGTGGAGTTCAAAACTTGGCGTAGGCCATTATGCTTTTCCATACAGTGTGTGAGGAAAGCTAGGCTTGTCAGAAGTTTTGCCTAGTGGGAAATACTAAATTCAGGAAGGAAAGGGGAAAGCCATCTATATTCTTATTCTGTGTAGAACACTGAGGTGTCTTGAGTCAGAGTTGCCAGCAGGTCTGCATCTGCTCTGAACCAAAGCCCGAGTCTATCTGCAAGGTAGACTACTGTATAGCAGTTTTCTCAGATTTAAGTCCTTTTTTCTAATCTAAAACATGATTGACAAGCCTCTGTTAGCAATGCTAATGTGTTACTGCTTAGAAGGTCACTTGCCTGAGATCTGGGTTGCAGGCTGCCTTCACCCTGTGAGGAGCTAAATCCTGATTATTCAACTTGAGTACCCTTTAAGGTTAGGCTGCAATAAGCAGCAGCTCTAGCTCATCTTTTTCAGGCTGCCCCTGCAGTAGAGGATGCAAAATTTGTCCGTAGAGCATGAAAAAATAGCATAAAGCACTGGTCAAGGCATCTGACAGGAGAAATTGCTGGTTCCTGCTGTCTCTGCTTGAGTATTTAGTATCTAATAAATACTGAAATGAGCAGGGCTTAGCAGCCAATTTTTGCTTTATTTTCAAGTATTGTAACTGCTAATACAGTTGGACTTTCACTGGTCTTAGAAGATTTTTGCCTGATTATGTCATCTTTACTCCACACTGGTAGAACCTAAAAATGAAAGGTATTGTCTTGAAAACTTTTTAATTTTATGGGCAGATCATTCTCCATTAGGAAGTTAAACACTCTGGATATGAATTTTACAGTGTAGACATGTCTTCTGCTCCTGGGCAAGTTCTTTAATGGTTGTTTAGTAGAGCAGTAGTCAGACTCATCTAAAGTACAATAGACTCCCTCTCATAGGCAAAGTGAAAATGCTCCATGATCTTCATCCTAAACTCCTTCAGCTGTTCTTCAATAACGCCTTTCTCTTTCAGATGTACTCGGAAGGAAGTGATGTTGTACCTCAGAGCAATGAAACAGCTCTTCAGTATTTCAAGAAAGCTGCTGATATGGTATGATTATCTGTAAGCTAGAAATACAGCAGATGCACTAAAAAGTTGATTAGTCCAGAAATGCTGGAAGTGCTTCTTTTTGTCTGCTTCTGTGTGCGTACACCTACTCCCAACTTCTGTCCCAGATTAGCCCATAATTAAACATTCATTGTCTTAAGATGTCAGAAGCTGCCTGCAGTTCTGATCGCGGCGCTTCGTGAAGTTGTGTTCAGCACAAGGAGTCTCTCATGAATGCTGGCATCAGTATGAAATACTGTCCACCTGAGTAGCCTGCATTCTGTTGTTAATTTTCATTAATCTGAAGTTGCCTTGTCACAGGAAGTTGCAATGCACTGATACAACGTTATTTTGGTTCTGTTTGGTGCTCAGGGAATAGATAATGTTTTTGGTTTTATACCTCTCATCTCACTGGAGTGTTTGGTTTTGAGCTGTTAATCCCTTGTGTCTGTCTTTGACCTATCCTTTATGGTGGTGTACGTACAGTTAAAGCATGAGTATCCTCCAGGAATGATGTTTAGCATGTGGAACATAGTAGATGAAATTTTGCAGGGACTGTTCTAAGATCACTGTCTTCATGGTTCTTGCATTCCACAACTAGACTGCTGTTCTTCATCTCTGTCCTAGAGTAAGGGTCTCTCAGCTTGCTAATTTCCTGCATTAACTGAAGGTTTCTGATGTGCCCCGTTGCCTGTCCTGGTTCGCAGGGACAGCGGTCAGTAATGCAGCCTACAGAACAGCCACCGATATGCCTTAAGACAGATTCTTGGAGTTCCTGTAGTTGTTTTTGAAGCTTCTGTAGCATCCAGAAAATCATAAACTTGGAAAAAGTACGGACGAATAAGCTGTTAATGCCCCAACTTTCTGTGGGCTGGGGGGTGTGGGGGTTCTATGTCTTGTACAACATTTTGAGAGTGCACAGTAGACTTTCATAACCAGTACTGAAAGTGCTTCTTTTTCCTGTTAACCACCTGTGTAGTTACTGAATAAAAATTACCAAAGATGCTGTTTTCTCCCTAAATAACTTATGTACTTGGAGCAAAGTTACAAAGCAAATCTATCTGAAACATTGTTATTTATTTTTAGTGATGTTAGAGACATACCAGATTTGAAAGACGTAGCTGCAGGTTTTGCCATTCTTTTCAGAATTGTTTTTCCTGTGTTTTCAGGGTAATCCAGTTGGACAGAGTGGATTAGGAATGGCTTACCTCTACGGAAGAGGTGTTCCAGTGGTAAGCTTTTGACGGTTGTTTTTCTAATCATAGGTGATTGTGTAATTTCTCGTTGTCGGAAGACTTTCTCTGGAGGGAAGTACTGAATTGTGAATATTTCTGTTAAACTGAAAACTCCATGAGGAAATCTGTAATACATATAATAATAATAATAATAATAATAATAAAATCATTATGGAATTAGCAGCTATTAGCTATTATAGCAGTGTGAATTTTTAGCAGCAGTTTTGAACTTGGCTTTAGTTTTCTTGTGAACTAAAACCAGTCCTAACTGTCCCCGTTTTCTGTCTCTTGTGACAGTGGAGGAACAATTTGAAATTTTTAATTAGTTCATTTGCCTTGTTGCTTTTCCCACAAGAAGGTTTCTTGTCAAATGTTTTGTATTTAGCTATGCAAACAGATATTGAGAAGTTAATTAGCCCAAAGCTGATGAAATAAGTTAAACAATTGTTCTAGAAATAAAGAGGGCATCCGTTCTGTTAAGCGTAAGTATTTATAGCAATGCTTATGTGGATGCCAGCTTTGAGACAGCTACAGATTTAAGACATGCTAATATCAGTGCAGACTGCTTGGTTGGGGGTTTTTGTTTCCACATTTTGACCACGTGAATATTTTAGCACTATATATCTTGCTGTAATTTTTCTGTAATTTAGATCTGTCCTTACACTTACACATATGTGTGCACACATATTTTCTTTTGTTACTGAAATTGGGGTGTATTGCAAGGCTTTAACGACCGGACCAAATCTTTCTGCAGAATTATGAGCTAGCACTGAAGTATTTCCAGAAGGCTGCAGAACAGGGATGGGTTGATGGACAACTTCAACTGGGTTCCATGTATTACAGTAAGTGGTATGAAAATGATTTGCTGGGTCTAAGCATCTGCCCTTCCGGTAATTGTTCGCTAGGTGGCGGTAGAAGTGTATATATACTGCACGTGGGGTGGCCTTACTGCATTGAATTTCTATTTCGTTCTGCTTTTCCTAACACTTTCACAACGTTTTTCGTTAATAATTTTAAAGAGAAAGTACACAATACATTTTCTACAACTCTGCTTTTCAAAAGGAATGAATAGCAATGACTTGCTCTTTCTTTTAGATGGCATTGGAGTCAAGAGAGACTATAAACAAGCTTTGAAATATTTTAATTTGGCCTCCCAGGGTGGCCACATTCTGGCATTTTATAATCTGGCTCAGATGCATGCTACTGGCACTGGAGTGATGCGATCCTGTCATACTGCTGTTGAGGTAAGGTCATCTGTTTATAAAGATCACATGATACTGACTTGCAAAAGGTTGGCTATAACCACATCAGCTTATATAGGAAATTTGTCCTAGCTAAAATCCACTGGTGACTGCAGAGCAAGGCTATCAAAAGAAAAAGTGGTTATTATCAAACTCCTTTGTATCTCATGAGAAAAATATTTTTATGTTGATAAGGAAGGTTTGTATTTGCTTTATCAACAGAAGAAAACCAAAAGAATGTAATAGCAAACACTGGTATTTTATAAGTACTGAATTTTTCATTTAGATATGAGTTTGAGTGTAACAGAAAAGCTGATATTAAGAATAAGTCTGAAAAAGCATCTGAATCGTGGCACGTATTTGCTTCGTAACCTGTATCTTAAAGTAACCCTGTCTTAAGTAGTGAGTTAGTCTGTCAGGTTTTTCCTCTGATATGTAAACATTTTGAACAAGGTTTACCTCTTGCAAAACTGAAATTTCCAAAGTTCTTGACTAGTGTTCTCCTCCTTTGGTTTTTTTTCCTATGCAGTTGTTTAAGAACGTATGTGAACGAGGGCGTTGGTCTGAAAGACTGATGACTGCCTACAACAGCTATAAAGATGGTGATTCAAATTCTGCTGTGGTTCAATATCTTCTTCTGGCAGAACAAGGCTACGAAGTTGCACAAAGCAATGCTGCTTTCATACTTGATCAGAGTAAGGACCTGAATTTGTACTGAAAGTATTTTGGGTTTTTTTGGAGTTGGCCTCCATTTAGTAGAACGCTTGAAGATACAATTACATAGCTCTTGTTCAGTCAGAATTTCAGTGAGACTCTTGTCCTCATTCCTGCTCTTCACACTGGAAAGCAGTTTTAATTTTCACTTAACTTTCTGGCCTAAAAGTTAGAATACACTTAAATTCTGACTTACAGGGTAGGGAGAGAATGCTTTAGAAACTTGTACAATGTGAAAATTCTCTTCCCTGGACTTCTGAAACACAGTCTTAACATTTTATTTTTAAATCTGTGAAGTAGGAATTACATTAGTTTTACCTTTAGCCTTTACTATGCATATAAGCTTCAGTTTCCTTTGCTCTTTATTTTGTAGCATCTTTTCTACCAGCGCATTGTTTTCTTTCAGACTTTTTTTTTTAACTTTACTCATACTACTCTTGAAGCAGGGATGAGGAACTGGGTAGTTGATTCTGTTATATTTGAAAAAACTTGTCCCGGGTCTCTGATTGCAACTAGATGGCTAGAGCTTGGATATTATTTTTTTTTAAGAGTTTGAGGTCACAGGGAAACAATGGAAATACAAGTGACAAATCTTTCTAGAAACTACAAAACCCAGTGTATTAAACTTTCTGGATCTCAAATCCAGAAATCTAGGTGTCTCATTACCAGCTTTAGGGCTTTGTATATAAAAATCAGCTATTGGTGGCTAATAGGCTTGTCTTAATTGCTTATCTTAATTTCCAGTTAATGTTTTTTGAAGGTGTCTTAGTGGTTCATCTTCAGAAGAGCTTACAACAATGGCAGTCTTGGCTGGGAGTGCATTCTTACAAAGAAATAGTGTCTTTCCCTGGGTTAAAATTCTGATTGTCATTACTCAGATGTGTCTGCATCTCGACTGGAGATTAATTTAAAATTACTTCATACAGTTTATACAGAAAATCTGTATGTCAACTCTGAGATAGTATAGCTGAAACCATACTTTAAACTAGAAGTGAAGAAGTTAGAAATCCTTTGAGCTGTCTGAACTCCGATACTTCAGCAACCCTCGGTTTATGGACAAGTACAGTAACTTCTGTTCTGAAGTAGCTGTAGCACTGCTGTGTCAAATATGCGTGCTCTGGCTGATTAAGGAGTTTAAGCCTTCATTTTACTTCACTAGTCTTGTTTTTGAAACGTTCAAACTAAAATAGCTTATACTTGAGCCTTGTATTTGAGTGCAGCTTTGTCAGAGCCCAAACTGTGTGCTCTTAAGACTGGCATCTTCTGGCATTCCTCAAGTATGCCCCAGAATCTCCTACAGCAGGAATAGGAGAGGTGCTCGGTAAGCAGTATTTCAGGGTGAAACGGTACAGTGTGTTCCTAGCTCTTATGTGGGCGGATATGTGGAAAAAACAAATAAATGAATTGGTTTTTAAAAGTTTCAGATGAGTTGAATCTTGTTTGTGCTATAGCACAGATTACTTCAAGTTTTTAGTTCCTTTCAGCAGTCTGAGTATAAGCGTGGGGGGGTTTTGTGGTCTTGTGTGCGTGTGCTGTGCCATGCTCCTATTTAACTGAATTACTTTCTTCTCTAGAAGAAGCTAGCATAGTAGGAGAAAATGAAACCTATCCTCGGGCTTTGCTTCACTGGAATAGAGCAGCCTCTCAAGGTATGTTCCATACCTCACAATTCTGATTACAGTTTATTTTTAGTAGAGCCATTAACATTTAATTTCATGGGTTTTATGAAACAGGGAAGGAAGGAAGGAAGGAAAGCTTACCTCCTTCTGTTCAACATTAGTTATATTCCACATAGGGTAGTTGTTCTTTGTTCCACTGTTAGCTATAACGTCATTGCAATACGCTTGCAGTTCTGAGCTGTTCTGAGATCCTGAAGATTAAAGGGACTAAAACAATGTGTGGTGTGTTTCTTTTATCATTCCATATGGAATTATAGAGCAGTGTTAAACAGCATAAGGAATGTTTACACTGACTTTTCTAAAAATAAATCCATTTGGAAAAACAGGTACAAAGTATTCTCTAGGATTTTGGTACTTGTCATCATTTATAAGAAATGCAGTTTCCTATTCAAAGCAAGCAAAGCTCAGTGATGAAGAGTGATATCTTCATGTCCAGCCAACCCAAGTTTAAACTCTGGTGCTTGTGATCTATCCTAAAATAAGTAAAACTAAACTTAATAATTAAATATCTCAGTGTGAGGTCTCTAACTTTCGTATGGGTGCATCTACATCAATGTCTCGACGCTAGCTTTTTGCTTAAGAGCAAGTGTATCATGCAATGGATCCCAAGGGTTTTGTCTGAAAATCTTCAGACCTACTTGGCTTTTAGTAGGAAGTTAGAAATCGAGAGGATGGAATGGCTAAGTATTCAATTACCAAATGATGATGAAAAATTTTATTTTTCAGGTTTGCAGTGTCTCTGTTTTAAAGACAAAGCTGAAGACTGTAATGGCTATATAGTAAATGAAAAGTTTTCCTGTAATAAGTGGCTATGAACAACATGACACAGGTTTTCAACTTATCCCACTAAATAGCAATAAAAATGTTGGTAGCATTACTGGGAAAAGGACTTCCCTGAAAACAGAAACTGGTTGCATTTTGGTTAGCTAAACCAAATTTTAAAAAAACAAAAAACAAAAAACAAAAAAAAAGAAAAACCCCACAACAAAACCACCAAACAAAACAAAAACCCAAATAAATTATAAAGAGTTTATGTGAGAGGAAAAAAGGGAAACAGTTCATGCAAACTGTGGAAAGTAATACTAAAGCCCATATCAGGCTTTCTTTGCCTAGCTATTTTTTTTGTTGTTGTTTCTTGATTTATAGGATATACAGTTGCAAGAATTAAACTTGGAGATTACCATTTTTATGGATTTGGTACTGATGTTGATTATGAAACTGCATTTATTCACTATCGACTGGCATCAGAGCAACAGCACAGTGCTCAAGCAATGTTTAATCTGGGCTACATGCATGAGAAGGGATTGGGAATCAAGCAGGTGAGTAAGCTGTAGGCTAATAGTCTGCTCCTTTGCAGTGCATTTACTAATACTAGATTTAAGTCCATAACCACTACTGGGCTTTAGGCACTATATAACCACTTTGTAGGAGTTAGCATGTCTCCCAATACATTCTCCAGTAGCAGATGGATATGTATATCCATTTCATGCTTACCTATGTGAAGAAACAAGACACAGACGGGGAAAAAAGCTATTTGCCCACAGTTGTGAAGATAGGCAAAAAGAATGCCATATGCTCGAGTAATGCTTTCAGGACTTTGAAGTGTAATGAAGTTAATGTACATCAGCTCCAGGTTCAGAGTGTTTTGGCACAAGATTGTTCTCATCCTCTGAAACGCTGATAATTCGTTTTCTGTATCGTGACCTTTTGCAAACAAGTTCTGAGCATCTTCAAGTAACAAGCCATAAGCACCAACAACAATATGATTTTTAGCTATGGATCTTCAAATCGGGCTAGGCCACAATTCCCTTTACAAACTATGTTGCCTAAAAGAAGGCAGTATATCTGGTCCTCCAAGGAAGCCCATGGCATATTGCTGTCAGTAATTAACTAAAACAGGGAATCCAGAGCAGCGTGTTCTTGTATGTGTCAAAAGAATGTAGTTAGTATTTGCATACTAATTTTGAGCAGCCTACCTTACCTTAATGTATCATTAATTCATGCAATTAATGTATGATTTTAGTAATATCTTCTGGGTGACCTGAAACTGTAAGAAATGGTTTAATTTTTCTTATTTTCAGTCAGCTTCAACATTGAGTTTTGGCTAGGTATGCACCTTTTAATTATTGTGTTGGTTCAGTAAAAGACCAATTTTTGCTTCTTTTCCCCTAAATTCTTGGCAAAAGGTCAGAGCAGTGAAGGGCAAGTCTTAGCTCAGTATTGGTACTTGGGCAGCAGCAAGCGATCAGCATTTGAAAACTGCATACTCACCTAGCTGTAGAAGTGAAAATACAGTACGCAAACAGAATTATTTCTGAAATTTATCTTCAGATTTTATTGTAGGACTGTTTTCTCTTTTTAACTGAGTCCTCAAAACTAGTTAACTTTTGAAAGTGAGCCTGCAGCTAAAAGTAACAGTGCTAAAGTTGGGATGTTTTCTTTAAAAAAAAAAAAAATCCTTTCAGGCATGGACTTACTACATTTGCTTCTGCCTTGAAACCAACCCAATTCAGAGCAAGTAATAAAAACATGAAAAATGTTATTCCATCATGTTTACTGTAACTGCTAAGAATTTGAGAAAAGTGAGTCCTAGTGCTATTATTTGCACAGAGTATTCTCCAACCCGAAGCAGGGATGGCTACACATAGGTAGCTGAAATGAGTACACAGGGGCTCACAATGGGTGTATGCAGCCATGCTTTATGCAGGTGAATAATACTTCCCTCTCCTATAGTTCCACTATGGAAGAAAGAGTTGAACTTGACCAAAACCCTTGTATTCAAATGACAGTATACAATAGCTTCTAGAAAAAGCTCTAGATTTTATGGTTAATGTTTCAATTTCTTCAAAATTAAGCTTTGTATTTTCTTAACTTTAGGATATTCATCTTGCAAAACGATTCTATGACATGGCAGCTGAAGCAAGCCCAGATGCTCAGGTTCCAGTCTTCCTAGCACTTTGCAAGCTTGGAGTGATTTATTCTTTGCAGTATGTACGAGATATCAATGTAAGTCTTCCAGAATTAAAAGGAAAAACAACAAATGGCTAGTTTTCAAAGAAACATGAGTTGTAATCTTACTGAAGCAGAAGTCTTACTTGAACCTTCTGAAAACAGGATAGTTGTGTTTGTATTGTTGCATATTAAGGGAATTACTGCAGCTGTGATTCCCATTTCTTATTTGTGCAATTGTGTGAACTGAAATATGCACAGCCCGTGCTCTTCTGTGCTCTTCTTCCCTTGAAAAGAATTTCCCTAACCTGTTTGACTGTTCTTATCCATGACCATCTGCTAGCAATGTTGAGCAGATGATTACAATGACATAATCACTGTTCAAGAAAAGAAATACTTTTTTGTAGCCCTAATTCTGATGCTATTTTATATTCAGCTGTAACAATCCCACTTGAGTTGTACTTTAATTTCTATCGGGGAAAAAATTATTATTTGTATTAGATGGTTCAGCCATTGTGCAGAGCTTCTACCGAGTGAAAAAAAGTATTTGGCTAGAACTTAGGTAAATTCTTTCTATATAGTATCTGAAATATTTGTCAGTATTCTGACATCTTCCAGCCTTTTGGTTTACTTAATAAATTCAAATGATACAGAAGTTATTACCACTTACAGCGCTGGCAAGTTCAAGCAATCCAGCTAAGTCTGACAGAATTTAATAGTCTTGAGACAGGGGATTTTCAGGAGCAGACAGTTGAAATACTCTAAATCAATTGAGCAAACACCCATGTAGCACTCACGGAAGCTAGTATGCAGAACACAGATACTCCAAGTTTTAAATCTGCTGATGCAAACTTAAGTTGGCAATGACTCTGTAGTGCCATCAGATACAGTAATGAAGCATAAACTGTGTGTTGGCTAATGCTAATGTGAATGGAAGTCTGATAAAAAGGCAGTTCAGTCAAAAACTAACAGCAAGTCACTTTACCTTCCCCATACCGTACCTGCACAAACCTCAGCATTGTGCCACATAAGCTTCTTATGTTCTGTCATAAGCTTAATGTTGTCATTCATGGTAGTCTCCTGCTGGCTTCCAGTTTCTCTAGCCTGAGCAGTTCACTACCTCTGTGTCTGTAGTACTTGCTCAAGTTTAAGACAACTAGTATGGTTACATACCTACCTCCTTCTGATTTAAACTCTGTACTTCAATGCTCTGTGAAAGCCATAAAGCTACGTATCGTGAACCTTGATCTCTAAAACAGAAAATAGGATAGCTCATACTGTATTGCATGGCTCTTAGTCTTACTGGCATTTAGTTGCTGGAATTTAAGAATGTCACTGATGTGGTACTGTTTTTTCAGAGAGGAAGAGAGCTACTGAAGTTTTAAAACTGGTACTCGTACATGAAAAAATGTTACAAGACAAATTTAAAATCGAAGTAACTTCCCATTCTTGCTCTTTGACATGATGATGTGAACTTCTTGTTTCTTAGATAAGGGAGGTATTCTCACATATTGATATGGACCAGCTGCTGGGGCCTGAATGGGACCTTTACCTTATGACCATCATCGCCTTGCTTCTGGGAACAATTATAGCTTACAGACAAAGGCAGCATCAGGCAATTCCCAGACCAGCAGGACTGCGGCCAGCTGTGCCTCAACAAGAACCACCACCAGAGCATCAACCACCACAATAGCAACAAGAGCCTCAGTGAAAGAACTGGATTTTTCCAAAAGGAACAATTTTCATTGTGATTTAGGACTTTGGATCAACTGTCCTTCCCCCAAAAGAGGCGCAAAGAAGTTAAAAAAAAAAAAAAAAAAAAAAAGTCTGAAAGCTGCTTAGAATGATGCCTTTTTTCAGGGATAAGAAAATTCTTTTGAAACTGATTTGAATGTTATTTCAGTGCCAATGGAATAACACTATGGCTTTTTTTTCATGGAAACACAAGAGTGCTACTACAAAAATGTTGCCTGCTGTATCTAGTTCCTCTTTATTCAGTCCTTTTCATCTGCTAGACAGAGCAGAAGGCTAGCTTTGGAAGGTTTTTGCCTGCTTGATAGCAGTTGCCCTATATAAAAGTAATAATAATTTCATGGCCAATTTAAGTCCAAGAAGCTGAACTATATTCAAACTCTAAAAAGACTAGAGCTGTATGAACTTATATTCTGGTCCACATCCCAAGTATTTCTACAATCCTTATTTTGTTATTTCTTAGTATTTCTTACAGTTTGGGTCTTTTATGCTGTCTTGGATGGTTTAACATGGATTATTTATAAACTCTGTAAAACTAAGCCAGCAAACATGCCACTCTCCATTCGTGCTTTTTTTGTTTCGAGTATTTTCCTCCATCCCCCTTAAGACTAGACAGTTCTCAGCAGACAGTATGTAGCCCAGGAGGCAGGTTGGGACATATTGGGTCTGTAAAGCTCATCAGTTGAAAACTAGCTACACAGTGCCTAGTTCTCACATCCTTCTAAAACTTTTTTGGAGCCTGTGTACTTTGCAATACTTCATGACTTAAAACCAAATTGGTAGTGTTCCTAAATTATTTAAACTTGCTCTTACAAAGAGGCTAAGTCTAGATTGCAGAAAGCACCAGTATTATTATGGCCACTGAAAAAAGGACAGAGCCAGAAAGCTGAGTGAATTAGCTTACCTTTTTCTTTGTTTCTTTTTAGAGGTGAAAGTTCTGTATTTAATTTTCAGCAGTCCTGTAGGTGATGTGCACTGCGAGAGGGAAACGTGTGTGGCATCTCATGCATGCGTCTGTTTAATGCATCGACCAAACAAAGGGCCCCAAAGATGCATACTCTCTACAAAAAGGCCTGGGCTTATGCCAGTGATGCTCCTCCAAAGTCTGGCTGACGGATAACAATCCTACGTTCAATCACAGCAGTGCTCTGGCTGTCACTAACCTTTCTTGTACCTGGCATACATGAGAAAGTCAAAGTAACGTCTCTGGCTGCGCTATCCTAAGGATCCCTTGTAACAAGAAAATCCAAAGAGAAAGAAGACTAATCGTTTACGGCTTCTTGATACCACCAGGTCAGTGCAAAGGCCTTTTAGTGAATGTAAAGAATACGACCTGTGGACTGATGTTTTTAGACTGCAAGAGGAATATTCACTTAGTAACAATTTTCATTGAACTATAATTTCAGGGGTTGGGAGTGGGAAGCAGTGGGGGAGTAGTTTAGAAGCAAGAAATGCAGAAGTTTCTGTTCTTGTTTACCAGTGGCGGTTAAATATTTGTTTCTGTATTAGCATTAAACCCTCTGAATATACTGTCATAAAGCTGAATGAAATACAAATGAAAAGGCTTTAGCTGCTTTCTGACAAAAGCTGTTGTGTTTAAAGGATTAAGGGCTTCCTTCCATGCAAATATTTTTCCAGTGGATTGGCAGCAACATATCAATATGCTTTATTTAGAATGGAGATTTTTGGTATGGTTTTATACTTAGTACATTTGTAAGGAGAGTGCTGCAAATAGATCTGTTGTTTGGGAAAGAAGCAATCCACTCTTTTGTAAACTGAAGTGTCATGGATGACTGGTATTAAAATAGAGGTAGAACTTCTCAGTACTTCAGAATGCTTATGCTGGTTATGTGAAGACAAATCTTTCATTTTAGTGTGGAGGGTTGCAGCACGTGATAGAGGAATGTCTTGTTCAGACTTCATCATCATTAGCAGATGGAACAGTATTGAACTTCAATGTAGTGTCTAAAATGTACAGCACTCCCAGCTGCATTTCTAAGATATCTGTGACTTCTGAACACTCCCTCTGAAGTATTTTTGCCTCTGTCACTTAATAGCTTTTATTAGCTTGGCATGAATAAATTAAAGATTATATGGAAAACGTTTTCCAGTTAAATACCATCGGTTCATTGGTATTGGTCTCTTAGGATGTTTAACAAATTTTTTACTGCATTATTAAAATATTTTCGTTGTTTGATCTACTAGAACTAAATTCTGTTTGCATGAGAACCTCTCATCATTGCTGCTATGTGACAGCCTTACAGCTGACTTTCACTGAACCTGATGCATTTTTACATCCAAGAAATCAGCAGAAGAAAACGATTGAAGATCAGCAAGTTCTTTCACTTTAAAGAACTGCTTTTATGAAGAAGCAATAAGGAAGTCTATCCTGCTTTTTTCCTTTCCACCAAATTACTACCGCTAACTTTTTCAGATGACATTCATTTGAGTGAAGTGGTAGTAGTAAAAAGGTATTTACCATAAGTAATGGCGAGTTAACTCAGGGATTAAAGAAATGAGTACATTTTCTAAATCAGTTGTCTACAACATGATTTAAGTTTTTGTGACAATCCCTTGCTACCCTGTTCTGAAACTTGCATTTCGAAGGGAGTATATTTAACTCTTACTAGCAATATGTTTCTCGTGCACTCAGTTTGTCAAGCAGCTTTTTTCCTGAAGGAGCTGGGTTGCTCAGCTTACTGCAGTGAAGTACTATTCCCATTTGGTAGCACACCGGTTGTCTTACAGTGTACATGCAGGAGCATTTTAGAAGGGAAACCTGATTTGAGAGAAGCCTTTCTGGGTATGTTCAGTATGCTTTGAATGGAAAAACATGTATTCTTTGTCTACAGTAACATAGGCCAGAGCCTGCCTGTTTGACCTTCCTGGACACATGCTTTTCTCTCCCTGCACAGAGAATGGAACTGCAGAGCAGTAACTGTTGGTTTTGGGAGTTCTATATGTAGGAAAACTGTGGAAAGTCAGGGGGGGGAAACGCTGTTCTGCACCTCAAATTATTAATCACACGCACTGGCTGTTCTTGCTGGTTGAAAGAAATGCTGAATGTTGAGAAAACAGGATTCAAGTTCATCACTCTGAAACTTGTCCCAGAACTGTCTGTTGAAATAATTTTCCTGGCTTTGTATTGTCCACTATGGGACAGCGTAGTAGAAAAGGCCTTTGATACAAACATCCCAATGAGACACTTGCAAGACAGTTTTACTCATTTTTTTAGGCATCTTCCGTAAGTCCACTACTTTTATTCAAATAAAAAATAAAAACTATCAACTGTTACCCTTTTCAGAGAAGAATATTAAAAGATGGGTTGTGAAAGGACTTTTAAGACTATGCATTATCTAGTTTCCACCGATTATATGCTAGTTTTGGCCTATAAAAGGGGATCACACTCACCTTTGCAAGTTGCTTCCTTTTTATATAGGCAACAATGAACTGAAATTCTATTTTTGTTTCAGAGAATATTAAACTAAAAAGATTTAGTTTGATTTGAACTACTGCAAATGCATATGGCAAATAGGGACTATTGGGGGAACCCTTTGTTTTTATCAGCTGCAGTTCTTTAAAGGGTCTTGTAGGAGTTTTGTAAATTTATTTTGTATTTAAAATCAGTATAAAGGCTGGTCAAATGTAATATAATTGTGTAAACAAATTCTGTTAATAGAAAGATGTACAGATTCATTTTGTACTGTATCTTTAATCTTGTGAAATAAAGATACCACCTGTGTGGTTACCCTCTGTTCACAGTGGTTATGATACAAGAGGATGTCAGTTGTCAGTCATATGCACTGATACATGCCGCTGCTAAATGCATCCCTTTCTACACTCACACTTCTTTCACTTCTATTCCTCTTCAAAAAATAAATTTGTTAATTTGAGTGGCATAGAAAGGGGAATGGAAAATTATGTGGTTTATCTTCAGTTGTGCCAGAAATTTGCCCTCTGTGTGCGTGTGTTGTGTATGTGTGTGACCCCTTCTTCAGCATCTACAGCATCTGTACGGTGTGTGGCAGATGCAGAACTACTGTGTGATTCAAGAACAGTGGCCAGTAGCTTTAGGATTACTATTGCACTTGCAATACTAATGCAAAGATAATGCAGTGACTAGAAACATTCTGGGGGAGAGACTACTCCAAACTGCCAATTTTGCTTGCTTCTCAGGCCTTTTCCAACCCACTCATCCCTTCAGGCTCCACCTGTTGGGAGCGAGTCCTCTCTCATAAATGTATTATATTGCCTTGCTTTCCAATGTGTTTATTGATTTGGAAGAAAACAGGGACAAGGAGAGTGAGGGAGCAATGGTAATGGCTATGGAAGGCACCAATAAGGGAACTGTCTCGGTTATCAGCCCATGTTATGTAGTTTTCTGAAGTATTTGGAGGCTTACCACGTTTTCTGCTGCTGCCAATAGCACCTGTTGCAGGTAGGAACTGCAGGTACTAAACCCAGCTTCAGTCTGACTAATGTAGCTTAAGTGTAGTGAGGGCATCCCTCACCTTCCAAAAGAGCTGCTGGCTTGATATTTGATGTGCTCAAGTGAGGTGGGGTCAGAAGTGCCAAAAACCTTGTTTTACTTGTAGCCTGTGGTCAATAGGGAGTTGTTTGCTACGGTTGGAACGGAGTACCAGGTTTATGAATGATTGGGGGGGTTGCGGTGGGAAGGTATGGTTTGGGTTTGGTTTGTGGGTGGGTTTTTTGTATTGGGATTTTTTTTGTTGTGGTTGGTTGGTTAGTTTATTAAAAAGAAGCCACTGAATAATGTTCATTGATAACTCATATATTTGTTTTGGTTTTGTGGCTTGTTTGTTGGGTTGTCTGTTTTTATTGGGGTTTTTTATGTTGTTTTATTCTGCTAAGTCTAAATCACTTCATTTAAAATTAAAATATTAAAATTATAGTTTGCAAACCTGCAGCACCTGCTTCATTAGAATGTGTTATTTGGTATAATGCCAAAAAATTCTTCCTCATCTCTAAATGACCATGAGCTTAGTAGCATTTCCGAAATCTGACTTCAATTCCTGTTTTTATAAGGAATAATTGAGGAAAAATCACTGTATTCTGCAACAAAAAATACAGAAGACTTGTAAATTACTTTCTTCCAAAGCTATGTTGAAGGGGGGTGCTGTACCATCTATCCAGGTGATGAGTACTTTAATGTATAGGCTTAATTTTTGTTTTCAGAGAGAAAAATAAGTGGAGATGGAGCACCATCGTAGTTGCCTTTCATGTAGCAAGAGGTAAATGTGATTTAAGCTCCACAGCACAGTAACTGAAATCTGTAGCGAGTCACAGACAGAATGTTTTTACCCTGAAAGGTATCAGTGCAGCTGCTGCTTGTTTTGGTAAGCTTTGCTGAGTGCAGCAGCATTCAGGCAGACCTCCACTTAAGGGATAAGTTGCTCACATTTTTTATTTCTTTGCTACCCCGCTTCTTGGGCTTTCCACATAACACAAGTTGCAATTCCAGATTTTTGAAAATAATTTGGCATGATATTAATTTTTGTCTCGCAAGACACTTAAATTATATTTCTCCATTTCTGCTGTCAGGCATTTTCCCCGTTTCCTCCTCTTTTTTTTTTTTTTTTTTTTTTTTCCCCCCATGCTTGTTTTTCTTCATACCGATCCCTCCTCCTAAACATAGGCATAAACTGTACTGCAAAATCAGATGTTCCATTTGCCATCTGTTATTTATGAATATAGCTCCATTTCTGTACACGATTCAATACTTAAAATCTTTCTCTTTTTATTACTTGTAATTAATGGCTTTTGCTGCAAAAAACCTTGTACCTGCGATATGTGTTTGCAGCCACAAGGTGGCACCAGACGCTAAATGGTGACTCGGACTTGCTAAAAAGTATTTTAGATCTCAAAGATTAGGAAAGAAGTAACTTCCACACTTTTAGTCATTGTCACATCGTGGGAAGATGTGTGTGTGTATCTAGAGATGTATGTATGCGTGTGTGTGTGTATATATATATATAGACACACATATACATTGAGAGAGAAAGGAGCGGTTGCAGGAGCTTCAGAAACTTACTTATCAAAATGAAATAATTCAGTACTCTCATTTCTCATGTATTTGCAGAGCAGAATTCCAAAATCAAAAATCACTGTAGCTTCTGGAAAGACCTGGTAAAGAATTACCTTCCCTGGACTGTTAAAGCTTTTTTAGTATGTATATCCACCAACCTTCCGTCACACTAGTCTGCCTTGCAACACACTTTGCGCTATTATGCACAGATAAAACGTGGATTGGTTGGGCATAGCTTCCAGGACTGGCTACTTCTGCAAGGTTCAATCCAGATTTTCTTAAAGTACAAATTCTTTCCAACTAAAGCAAGTGAAAATGTTTAGCAACATGTGACGAAGATGTCTTTTAAAATCACTTCTTCACTGAGTCTATTTGATGGAATATTTGAGCTATCCAAATAACTTGAAATCTGTATTTTACAATATTTTACAGTATTTTTTTATGTCCAGTAGGTTCTGGACTTCGCTATATACTGAAATTCCATTAATTAATGGCATTTTAAGTGCTTCTAAATAAAACTTTATTTGGAAAGTTTCCCCAGGTCTATTCAACAACAAGTTTAAAGGAAAAGCTTGCTGCATTACTAGTATTAAAAATGGATTGGGGGAGGGGGGCAGATCAAATACATTTCGTAGACCCTAAAGTCATTATTCTAGCTAATGTTAAAACTAACAAATAAATCATGTGGCATGTCCCATTCTGAGGCTTATAACTTTGGATAATAAAATGATAATTCTTGGAGAATCATCCACCTTTGAATTCAAAGGCTAAAGGCTTGAAAATCTACATGTTTGGTGAGTTTTCCAGTAGCTGATTACGTTCATTACTGGTGCTGTGAGATCAAGAGGACTTGAGTTAATTCTTTCCAGGTTCCATTTAGTTTCATCTCTGGTTTTCATCGCGTTGATTATAGGACTGCATAGTCCATTAGGAGGAACACCCACACCAAAGTACGTATACATTTTACTGTGGAATCCAGAGTGTAGTGTTAAATGTAAGTGAATAACTAAAGGATTTCATGTCTCTTACAAATAAGTTTAAATCTGACTTGATTGTTGAAACCTGGGAAACATTGCACAGAAGGGAGGTGACTGCAGTAAGAGAATTCAGACCCAGTGAGATAAATGTGGTGATCTCACTGCATGCAGCTGTGTTGGCTTTTTCTGCCCCTTTGCTAAACAAACAGCCTTACTCTTGTTTCCTACTAGGAGTCTGATCTTTTACTCTGTGGAAGGAAGAGGGTGCAGGTAGGTAGGAACCTTTCAAAATGGAGCAGGAAGAAGGGTTGCTTCATGAACTACCTGCTTTCATTTATTACCTCTCAACTAACAAACACTTTAGCGAGTGCAATTTATTAACTTCGTTTGCTTACTCTGGTATCTCTTGCATATTCAGTGAAAAGCCCCACAGAGACAGAAAAACTGTTTATATTATTTTGCACATATTAAATTTCTTTCTGTTACTGTTTTGGGGCCTAATTATTACTTTTGAGTTTACAAGCCCCCAAAGGTTAGCTCCTCACTATGTTTGTCAGTTTGGTTCCAAAAGATAGATTGATAGGAAACACTTTTAAATGTTTCTGGTGATGCTAGTTCAGCACCATAGAATACAGCAAACAGTTTGCAAATAATCCTTTGGCTGAAAACTGAAGAATCTATGGTAAATACAGAAAATGAACAGAGAAGTAAACTAAAAAAAAATATTTTTTTAAAAAAACCTTATTTTTAACATTTCACATTAGTGTCTCATTAGTCTTCTCTTTGATACTGTGAAAGATGCTAGAACAAAAGATAGACTGTAAATTTCAAATACTATTCCTTATGTAAGCATGACAAAATACTCATTTCCACTGTCTCCTCAGAATTTCTACATGCCAAATCTTGCAGCTACAGAAAAGGAAGTTTTCAAATTACGTAAATGAACATGTTTGATAGGTCTTTAACTCTGCATATGCTTCTCACATTAAGCATTTGATGCTTTCAGATTCCTCCACTAGCCATAACACTCCTAGCACTGCTGTTCTACAAACTCTTCACTTACTCGAATTGCTGGCAGAATGTGCTCTGCAGCTACTGATTGCACTGGTTTGCTGTTACATGGCAAAACAAAGGTACCCAGACACCTGAGCAATTTCTTTCCTTGGGGAAAATGCACAGTCTATGAACGGGAAATGAAGGTGATGACCCACCATGCTGGAGACAGTGTCTTTGTCCCAGAGCTATTGGTTTCAAACTAGTCTTGCCATAAGCGAGACACACAGTTCTCTCCTGACATGTGGTGTTTCAGGCTCGGCTGTGTCAGCTGAAGCAAAGTCTGTTTGTGTGCATCCACATGTGTATGAGGTAAGGAAGCTAAGCAAACAATTTTTGGGCACAAGGTGTTTATTTTTCTCTTACTGCTCTTTGTGTTGTGTCAATATCAACCCATGGGCAGAGGAGCACACATGAACAAACACCCCTGTGAGGCTGTACTTTGTGATAGGCATAAAGAAGTATGTGAAGTACAGACTTCATCATGGAAGTGGGTCCAGATGGATAAAAAGTTCTGGAAGTGCTTCTGTACACTTTTGAATTGGGCCTCTGTTGCGATATCATGAAGGATTAAATCACGATTCCTCACTTCATTTAATACAATGAAATACATTGAATTCTGTTAACTGATGATTTCAGTTAAATCTGCAGTAAAGCTTGCATGAGAATCATTGTTTCATGTTAGAATAAGGTAGCAGGATTAAGAGTTTCTCAAGATGTAATGAATTATTGATATTGTCTTTATAATGAAATATTAACGTTAAAAACCCTAACTGTCAAGTTGAAAGAACAAAAAGTCAGGTGATGTCTATATTCAAAATATATTAAAATCAGGATTGTTCTAGCCTTTAGTTATTCAGTACCTGTATTTATACTTATGATCTCACATGCTCAAACCCTTTAGAGTCCCATCATAAATATATTTTCAACATAGGTCAGAATACTTGCAATAGAATGCTGTATTTTTATGGTTAATATGCACCATTATGTCATATTCTAGAAAATGGAGTGACATAATTTTTGTTCTTTAAATCCAAAATATTTGAAGTGGGCAAACCAGACTCTCTGGAGTGTATTTGATTTAAAAAAAAAAAATAATTCTTCCTCTCCTTACTTTGGGGAGAACAAAATTTGAATATGTTCTAGCTTCCCTTTCTATTGTATGAATAGCAGTTTTCCACCAGAAATTTAATGTGCAAGCATTGAAATAGAGTACCTTTGTTTCTGACTCTTGATGCCAGAATACTGAAATAGTGAAACGTTCTGACAATATTCAATATTCTGAATAGAATATTTCAGTGGAAGGGACTTACAACAATCATCTGGTCCAACTGCCTGACTGCTTCAGGGCTGACCAAAAGTGTTCTCTGTGTTTTTAATTCTGAGAAGACTCAGGAAAACATAAGAATCTGTCATATGCTAGCTCCTCCATTCTAGATCTTAATAGCAAAAGTATTTCAGAAACAAAAAAACAAGTCCAAATATAATAATGATGTTAAACAGAGCTGTCTGATGCTGTGGTAATGGTGTAATAACTTTGATGGAATAAATAGTTTAAGAGAACCAAATGTTCTAAATCATCTTCCCCCCCCTCCCCATTTTGAAAGGATGTTGAATACAACTGCAGTTTACTTAATATCAGCAAAAGTAATTAGCGCTTACAGCCAGCTTAAGAAGAGGAAAAAGTGCTAAAAGAGCAATACATTATGTGCAAGCCTTTTGCCTTTAATGAGTTTTTAAATGAAGAAACATCCTTTTCCTAAACCTCTAAACTATCTAAAGGCTATTAGTCAACATGCTTGGTGGGGAAAAAGACAGCACAGATGGAAAACGTAACTTGTATTTCTGGTGCTGAGTCTTAATTACAACCTGATCGATGAAATTTCATACTGTATGCTTAAGTGATGCAAGATATAGCAACCACTGCCACTGTTGGACTGTTTTGTGACAGCATTTGTAGCTGCCTTTGTGACTACAGGGTCATAGCGCTGTTGGGAAGAGTTACTCTGTAATGGCTGATCCTGATGCTGCTATTCAGAAAATAAACGAGGGAAAAAAAGGAAAAGAAAAAATGGGGTTCAGGACTTGACCGAAACCAGGAAAGGGTTGATGGCCTTGGAGTCTTTTTCTAGTCAGGATCTCTCCCAGGCCAGCACATTGGAGGTCGATGATGTTATCCTGCATGCTGGATTTATTAAAGATGGGGAAGATAGAGGGAAACAACTGGGAAACTGATCTGTAGTTCTCCTGGCTCATAAAATAATTATGAGAAGAAACAAAGACACCAGTTGTACTTGAGCAGAACTACCCGGTGTCCTTGTGTTGTAGTTAACCTTTACACGTGTAAATGAGTACAGCTACCAGCCTTGAATCCCTAGT
Source organism: Falco punctatus (assembly GCF_963210335.1). Classification (NCBI taxonomy): domain Eukaryota; kingdom Metazoa; phylum Chordata; class Aves; order Falconiformes; family Falconidae; genus Falco; species Falco punctatus. The sequence goes on from NC_137587.1 coordinate 6,183,163, forward strand.
TTGGTTTGGGAAATCGGCTTTTTATACTGCTGGATAACACTATGCATGACCTACGACTACTGTTGGGGAGTGTTTTTGAGTTGTGTGTTATCTTCTCGCAACCACCTCTAGCTGGCACTCGTGTCAGTGTTTTGTGCCAGCGGAGATTTCCGCCCACCCCGGCCTCGTATCCCGGAGGCTTTGGTATTTCCTTGGGGTGGCGGTGTGCTGCTTCATGCATGTCCGCAGATCAGCACGCACCAATTCTAAACCTTCAGACCCCTTTGGAAGCTCCGTCAAGACAAAATCGGATGAACCAGCTACGCGCAGCAGCCGAGTGTGTCACCAGTTATAATCGCGTGGTTATCTTGCGCTTTCCATTTGAGATTTTCCCAGTGTTTTACAAGAGCACTTTCTAACCAGTTCACCTGGAAGAGATACACTTGTGTACATTTTTTTTTCCCTTGACAGTCAGCCCACACTACTAATTAAGGCTGTTACGATAACGTCATGCAGCTGTTAAGGTTACTAACATTTCTCAGCTTGCAGGCTTCACTTTTCTAGGAAGCTCTTTGGTGACACGTTTCCCCAGCAATCCCGAGTCGCTCCCTGATGTGCCGAGGGTGCGTATGTACCCATCTGCGCTCGCTCGCCATCGTAGGCGTGATGCACACGTTTGTCCCCCACAGCCCGCCTGGCAGCAGAAGCCTTGAAGCTGTAGTAGGGTTAGAAATTAAAGCCTCCATAAATATCTTGGCATGTGCAAGTTGCAGCCTGAGATCTTTGAGGGCAGAAGTAAGAGTAGTGTTTCAGATGTACATTGCTAGTAATACTGTATGTTATAGTATATAGCAATACTGTAATACCACTACAGTATTACTACATATATAGTATACTATATATAATGCTACTACGGCTTGAAAATGGTTTGGGTTACAGACACGGCAGTTAGTTTTTTAAACATTAACAGTTAAAATCAACTACTAATACGCACTACGGGGGTACTTGGTGCTTCATCAGGGTCTGAGGGAAGGATGGAGACGCCTATTAATTTCTATTGAAAGTGGGAACACAAAATGGTCAGTTGCCAATAAATAAATGCAAACAAATTTACAAAAATACGACGCTATTTATGAAAATGCCGGTTGAGTGACACACACACACACACACATGCACAGCGAAATGATTTTGGGGTTTGTGTTTTTTTTCGCATTATAATTTTTCACCTACACGTTGCTGCGTTTCTCCGAGGCGGCTGTCCCTGAGGCTGGCGACAGCGCTGACTCGGGCGTGTGTAAGCGCAGGCCCCGACCCCACCGGGCCGGGCCAAGGCGGGCGGCGAGGGAGCGGCCGCCGTCCCCTCAGCCCTCCGCCGCGGCTCCCTCAGCGCCGGCCGCCCGCTCCCGCCCAGCCCCGCGGGCCGCCCCCGGCCAATGGGGCGCCGCCGTGGCCCCGCGCCGCCGGGCAGCGCCCAATGGCGGCGGCCCCGCGCTGCCGCTGCCCGGGGGGGGCGGGCCGCCACCGCCTCCCCTCAGCGCGCTGTCCGCCAGCGCGGCCGGCGGCAGCGTCGCCCCGCGGAGCGGTTCCGCAGGTAGGTTCCGCGGGGGGCGGGGGGGTGCGCGGCCCCGCGCTTCCCTTCCTGGCAGCCGGGGAAGGGGGCTGCCGGGCGGGGGGCGACCGGAGCTGAGGCAAGCTGAGACGAAGGCAGGTGCCGGAGCTGGGGCTGCAGCCTGCCCCCCTCGCGGAGCTCGCTGTTCCCTGGCCGGGGCTCCCGGCCGGCCCCTGCTGCACCCCCCGGCCCTCGCAGCCTCCCCCGGCGCCCGGCGCGGTGCAGGCTGTTTACGGCAGGCAGCCTAGCAACCCCCGGCCATCTTCCCCCGCGGCAGCGCTCCCCGCCTGGCAGCGGCCGCCGAGGGGTTAACGGGCCGTCGCGGCGTGTGCAAGCTGCCGGTGGCCACCTACCCCCCCGCCCTCCCTGCCGGCACTCCGGGCTGGGGTTTTCTTTTCCCCAGTCCGCGGAATCGCGCCGGTTGTGAAACGGGTTTCTGCGGCTGGGATAGCGCCGGGCGAGGGGGAGCCGCCGCTCCTCTGGCTGGCGTGCGTGGGTCTGCGCTGTGTAAATTGGGGGTTAAAAGGCTCAGCCGGCACGTTTCCGTGCAAAGTGCGTTTTTGTGTTGCTGTACGGCCAGGCAGCCCCTTCCCTGGGAGTTTGCCGGGTTCGTGGACGAAATACCCTTTCCGTGCTGCAGCTCGGCTTTTCTCTGCTGGTTTTTGTTGTCTCGTTAACTAATTGCCTATGATCAGACTCAGCTTTTCTGGTTTATTTATTTTGTTCTTCCCCCATGGTTTAATCCTTTTTCAGACTTCAGTTTTTCAGAGAGAAACGAGTGGGGGGAAAAAAAATAACGCTGGGTGCCTGACACGCAGGGGCGATGCCTTACAGCTCCCCGCTTCCCCGGCTTGGTCGCGCCTTTCGCTGGGAATTATCCTGACAACAACTCCACAGTATCGGTGTGAGGGCATTTTTAGTATTGTCAAGGCAAAAACCGGGCAGACGTTGCGTTTCTTGTGAATCGGCTGTGAATCATTCTTGTCTGCCGTGGAACGTGCGTTTTGTAAACTTACTAGTTTGGGCAAGTAAATTTCAAGCTACAGGTTGGTTGCAAAATGTTTATGTTTGCTAATTGTGACAACATGACTGATTTCTCCTTTATTTATTTATTTTTTTCTCTGCTGACATGATTGAAACATACCGTGCAGACAAGCGAGCTCTGAACTTTGCCTTAATATTTTCCACATAAACACGTTTACGTTGGTAAGCCAAGTTTGTGTTATCACGAAGCAGCTTGGAGAGTGGTTTTCCCCATCTCCAGTGAGATGCATTACATGGGATTATGCAACACTTATGACCTTCCTAATTATTTAGTTTCCAAATAGCTAGGTTCTCTCTTCTCCAGGAATTTTCACGTTTGATTGATTATAACATAAAGCTGTATTCGCCGTGAATTATGCTTAATCTGTTATGTCATGCTTCTGTCAGGTAAATCTTTGACTTTTTTGGTATAACAGTAAAGGCTTTTCATGTTACCCCTAAGTAGATCTCAAGTACAAAGCAAGTAGCAGTAACTCCCAAGCAGAGTTTCCTTAGATACAGGAGTACAGCTGGCAACTTTAGTGATTGCTGCTTTTTTATAGTTGTAGCTTTTAAATTATTTTAAAAATATGAATGCCATCAAGAGCATGACCATTAAACTCTCCAGTAGAGAGAAAAGTCAGCTTTTTTCCTGCTCTTGCAATTTGCACTGTATCTCAATTCTGACTAGCTGTACTCTCTCATAATTCATGTCCTTAATTATCATTAAGGACTTAACAGCATACCTTGGTCTTTAACAGCCGATCTCTCTGTTACCTGAGTTCCCTGAATCCCTTGCTACATCAGTGACATAATTGATAACTCGGCTGTGTGGTTGGTTTAGATAACAGTCCAAGGGACACAAAGTAACAAAGCAACAGCTACATCTCAATAGTGGCTAACTCCCCATCTCCAGTCCTTGTTTGTGGCTACCTTGCAGCTATCTTGTTAAGAATCAGCAGTTGGTACAGTTCCCTGGTTGAGAAACCCAGACTCTGAGAGGGTTAAAACCATACCATGAGTGGGCTGAATACATCATGTTCATAGAGTCCTTTATTTTCAGCTATCTGAAGTCAGCATCAGCAAATGAAGATGAGAAATGGTATCTGTGTGTGTCACAAATCTCTCAAGATGTTCTGCTCTGCAACGCTTCTGTTGCCAGTGTTGTGAAAATGGTGACTTTTCCAGTCAATGAGGCAGTTGCCAAGGTGGCATCGGCTACAAGATCACAGCTTGTGGATTCTTCTGCTTTGACGTTTTGCTCCTGGTAGTACTCTTTCTTCATGCATCTTTTAGCCCGAGCACTGCACTGAGGCTTTGGACAAAGCACCTGTCATGATCTTTGCCAATAAACTAGCAGAATAAGTGCATTTTGAGTTGTTGAAAAGCCCTGTTCTTAAAGGCAGACTGAAAGTAAAGGTTTTATCCTCAGAAGCTTTGCAACAATGTTAGCTTTCCTTTTGAAAGTTGGAAAGCTAGAAAAAATAACAATCAGAAAATAAGCTATAGAACTATAATGATTCATGTGTTGGTGGCAATCTTCTAACGTAATGTTGGCCATCTGAAAGTTGCATGTTTCTAAGCTAATTACTTAAGTTTACTCTGCAGTCAGCTAGGAAAGGAGAGCCTTCAGAAGGCAATTCTTGGGCAATTTGTCTGAATGGGTAGTTGCATTATAAAAAAAAAATCATAAATTATTCAGTGGCAAAATTAGATAATTTTTTTTTTTGTCCTCTGATTTCTTAATACGTTTTCTTTGGAGTCCAACCATGCTGGGTGGTTTCTTAAAGGACTGCAAATTCTACTAATGGATGTAATAATTTGACAAGTGGTTAACCTCAAGGAAGCTATGCCTGTCTGTATGCATTGAGTATGAGCATGTGGTGTCTTCAGGACTATGGCTGTAACTGTGACCAGACGAATTTGAGTCCTAGGAAACATAACTAGAAGCCTTACAGCTCGGCTGATACGTCTGGAAACGTTAGGGGTTAAATCTTTGCCTCTTTTAGATGGTGAAAGTTTTGCGAGGATCTTAAACAGGGCCAGAAATCCATCTGAAGGTGTCTGTATGGATAAGGTTGCTTCCCAGGTAGGGATTATGAATCACATCTTGACTTCTGCCATCAACTTTTACCATCTTCTAAATGTGCAAATAAGGTGAATGGGGTGGAAGGCTCTATTTCTTTCAGACTTCAAGGGTGTAAAATTTGAGAGACTGAGACTGAAAAAGGTGAGAAAATGTGGTCCTGTGGAGGTAGCAGGGGACAAGCATCAGGGTTTCAGGATTCCCTTCTTTTCTGAATAACTATGGATGCAAATACATTAGTGCATTGGTTAGAGCAGGAATGCACTTGAATGTTCTGATCATTTGCACTTACTGCACTTCAGTTTGCATCTCAGAGCACATAAACTAATTTTGTCTGGGATAAAACTGAGTCAGAAGAACTCCAGGAGCTCATTTAATGTACTCCAAGTGCTAATGCAAATTCAGTTTACAGGATGAGATTGGAAATAACTGGAAGTAAAAGCCACAAAAAAGTGCTGTGAAAGCTCTGCCCTTAGTGCCAGGTGTTTCACCCTACAGCTCTGCTCCTATGGGTAAGGTTTTGCACTGCTTGCTAGTGTAAACTTAGGATATAGCATCCTGACAACTTGTTACCAATTTTTTAAATGTAACAATCTTTGGTATATATTTACAGAAAAAATACAAGGGAAAATATAAACATCATAACGTGATGTTAAAAAAGTTGAGAGCAGGCATCAATGCATGTGTCCCTTGGATAACCATGGGAATAAATAGTGCCTTATTAATAGAAAATACTCATAAAGAAAGTTACTGAAATATATAGGTTTCTTAAATATCAGTTCTATAGAGATACAGTTCATGAAAGGCAAGCGTAACATTAAAGAGCTTTTGTGCTTACTCATCCTGAAAACCCTTCAACAGGTACTTTTCTGACAATAAATATTTCCTAAAATGAATGAAAATATTTTCTCAGCAATGATACATTAAGGTCTGTCAGTCTACTGCAGTGAAATGTCTAGAAATGTGTGTAAGGCTTTCCTGAAATTTACGTTTTTATTTATTGGAAGATGAATGCTAGAGGAACATCTTCATTAGTTGTGCCATTACTTCAAATCAGCACTTTGTGATTTCATCTCATATTGCTCAGGGGCATTTGTATGAAAGGAGAAATAAGTCTTCAAGTAACAAACGACTGCTGAAGTGTCTGTTGTTCATTCTTTGCAGAGTAAGGCGTGGTTCCCTGCTTGATATTGACAGGGAACGTGGGATAGACACCTTGTGATCCCACTGATGTGTTTTGTTGCATAAAATGCAACAAGATACAAGATACAACAAATTATCTTGAATATTAATTCTTGCAGACATTTCCTGCCGGAAAGACAGAGCAAAGTGAAACTTCAGAAAGAGTCCTGAAAGAAACAAATAGCAGCCCCAGGAGTACCAAACGAGGGAGCCAAAAAGCAGCATGGGAAAATAACCTGAAAGTGTGTGTGTGTGTGTGTGTGTGTGTCTGTGTAGGTGATTTGGCAATAACAATATATCCCTGTATAGAAGTTCTGTGGGATCAGGAGTGTGTGCTGTAGAGTTTGGTGAGTTAGACTCCCTGGAAGAGGGGAGGATCTAGACTAGCACAGCATATCGGTGAAAGGGGAAGTAGAGTATCGGTATGTTATTTTTGGCTGTGATTCAGTTGCCTTAATTTTGGTGTGAAAAAAGACATGCAAGCCTATGTTAATTGCTATAGTCTTTCTGGAGGGGGATTCACCTCTTTCGAAAATAGATCAGACGAAGGATCCTCCGGAGATGGTGTGTTCCTTCTATTGACTATAAACAGAGCATCAGGTGACTATCTCAGATATCTAACTGGGGTTCCGGTGTTAAATGAGATGTGATTCATCTTGCTTTATTAAGGTAACTGAACTAAATGTCTTGGCACAATTCCTTCGGCTTGCAACAGAGGATGGAACTGACCAGTACACTTCAGGAGCCTACGAAGGTGCTTTAGCAGCACAAAACTATCCTAATATTTGAAGAGCAGGCAGCGTGCTTTGGAGTGGACATTCGAAGTGGAGCTCCTGGTCCAAGGGCAGCAGACCTGCCTGGTGAGCTGGAGAGAAAGTATGTCTTTTGCTGAGCTGTGTTTCTTGTTTCATTGCACTCTTAGGCCAAGTTTTAGTTGGCATTTATAGACATGAATATTTATAGAAACTAATTCTCTCTGTGGGCTCTTGGGTTTGCCAGCTGTGAAATGAAATGAAAGAATTATCTTTAATTTACTTTTGAAAACGGGGGTGGGTATACGATGCAGTAATTTTCTTCTCTTGCTATCTGAACAAGGGGCCTCTTGTGAACAGAAGGTACCATTTTACAGAGCTGCATGGTGGTTTTTGTGGTTGTGTGGGTGATGGAAACACATGGAAAAAGCACAACCAAGCATTTTTGATGATGAGAAAAGGTATTACTAGTTGCATAACTGAAACTCGAGCTGGTCAAGCTCCACAGCACAAGGCCAGTTTATTTTCTAATGAAGTGGTTTCAATGGAACAGCTGTAGGGAAGAATTTGGCCTATGAAGTTTAATGATTAATTGCTGTTTAATTGCTAGCTGCTCCTGAGGACAGACACTTACCACCAAAAATGCTTCTTTCACTCTGATCCTTGCAGCGCTGTTTCCTGTTCACTGCAGTTCTGATGTTTACCTGGCTAAAAATCATATCCCATGTATAAAAATTATATATGGTGGAAACATCTGGTGCATGTTCCTAAATATCCTTCCAAAGTATAAGGTGCGTGAGTTCAGCATGAGGAGTAAGTTCTTAGCTGATAGGAGTATGGATTTTGGGGGGATATTCACTGCCAGAATATCTAATGTCACTGAAGGGGATAAAACTGAGGTAGAATAAGATGAGGCAGATCTGGGCTTTCCCCTCCTAAGTAACTCATCTCTGACCTCTGCGGTTTAATTGTCTAAGTCTCTCTGAACGGAGGTAGCGGTATCAGTTTACCACACTATATGTGTGCTCAGATTGCAAATCCTCCCTGTATTCAGTCCAGGTTATTGATACGAATATGCTTGGAGCTAAGACTGATTGAGGGTGACCAGAGATCTTTAGGAGCTGCAGCTCTGAAACAGCTGCATTAAGCTCTTCAGTGACCCTGAAACAGGCCCTAACTTTCAAGCAATACTCACTTCTTTTCAGGAAGTTTGTCTTAAAATCCCCTGAAATTCTTCTAATTCTGCTAATTTTCAGTAGTTTGTAACAAACACGCTTTTGTTTGTGTCTGTGTGAATTGTGCTGGTGTCAGATTTACAACTCTGCCACAGTGAGTCACCGCCTGTCCTGGTAACAGAAACAGAAAGTCCCAGTCCCTCTGTGGGTCTGTGCTTTTATGAAAGAGGGAGGTAAATATCCCAAATATTCTAAAGTCAACTTATCTGTATCCCGTTTCCAAAATTTGTCTGCTTTACCAAAGGTTAGCTGGACTCAGCTTCCCCAGAGCTGGCAAGAGAGCCGCAGTGCTGCGTTAATGTTGCTGTGAACTGGTATTTCCACATATCACAATGCTGCGCAGCTGAGACGTGTTGTGGGCTGAGGAGCAGCATAACCATGGTCGCTTACGGCTGCAGGGGGTTGGCTGGAGAGGTGGGGTGACCTGACCGCGTTACTTGTGTTTCCAGAGCGGGCTCAGAAAGCAGCCGTGCTGTCAAACATGCAGCCCTGCCTTATGTAAGAGGGCACGTGTAGAGAAGGATATTTGGTTTCCAAACTTTTTAATGATTAAAGGTCTTGCCAGTATTTATCGGAGTGCCTACCACCTGTCTCTGTCTGCAGTGCTTTATACCGATTTTTCAATGACGTGAGTGATGTCTTCATAATGTTCTTTCTGCTTTGTTTTCCTGACTAGACTCCAGAGTCTTCAAGGCAACAGTAACCCTGCTTTAAAATTCTGGGGGCTTGGGTGGGAAAGGGAGGGCTGGAGTTGGGGGAGTTTGGGGGGGTTTTAGTCTACTAAAGCACATGGATGACACACAACAGGTGAAGCATAAACCAGACTTGGTGCTTTCCTTTAAAGAAAATTACCTTTGGATTACACAACGTTTGACAGCACTCAGAAATGTAACGTGAACGAAATTCTTGTCTAAAAATCTGGGAGAAAAGGTACTGCATTACCCAAGTCCAGCTGAGAGCTGAGTATGTTCATAAGTTCATTTCTCATACCATGTGATTTTTGTCTTACTCTTTTAGTTTCCACATGCATAATTTGGAAGTGTAGGTGAGTAGAGCATACTTCCAGATATATAGAGTAGCTGGTCACCTAATGCAGTTAAACTGTACGCGATTTAATGATGGAATAAATGTCTGCTATTTGAAACTGTAGTTAGTTGTCTGAGAAGGAAACAATAGTGAAATGTCTCACTGTAGGTTTTGCCTTGGTTTGTTTGTTTGTTATTTGGTTGGGTTTTTTTTAAGAGTACTGATTTGATGTAGCCAGCTAAATTATTCTATATCCTCAAAAAATGGAATTTTGAAAGATCAAATCACATTCACTTTTCTGTGTGAAAACTGGGGTTTTTTCATTCACCTATAAATAGCAGTTTGTTTAGGTTTAGATTCTATGTACCATGTGCAAGTGCATACACCTACAGCACTTCTGTACCACTGGCTCAAGCCAGGTATATGAGGAGCTGCCCTTGCAGAAGCTTCCCCAGCAAACAGCTTGGTCTGCGGGGCACCTTCTCCCCAGCGTGTCTGCACAGCTGTCGGTGTACCTGCTATGCAGTGCTCCCTGCTATTCCAGTTTTGACAGTTTACTTTGACAATATGCCCCAACTGTTGAGTGATTAGCCATTGTCCATGTCTTTTTTTTTTTGAGTTCTTAATCATTCTATGACCTGCTGGTTGATAGCCTCACGAGCGCATTGGTGCAGTGACTTTATCTGAGCCATTTCAGGCACTGTGAAACCAAGGACTGTGATACACTCTGTGGAGCTGATTCATATGAATTTCAATGTATGATACTGCATATTTGCCAGCACCCTGAATGCTTTGTAACTGGACGTTTGTGTCAGATTAAAAGACGAACATCTCACAGAAGCAGTACAATAATGTTGGTATTAACTATTTCATGCTGTTGAGCATGAGGTGCAACTGGTCTTGCTTCCTGCTGTTGACACTCAGACTTGTCATGGCTCCTCTTGTAGCTTCCACAGCAAAATACCAAGTGTGTAACAAAATATGAGTGATTTGCTGCCTCCATATGCCGCAGGGGTCTGCTTCTCACTGTGTACCCCAGCAGCACTTGCATGATCTCATGTAGATGGATGGCAATGTATCTTGGATTCCTCTTCTGGAACGTACAAGGTTGCCTGCTGTCCGATGGGCACAGCTAGCTGTCAGTGGGGTAGTCCCATAAAGATGAGCAGCTGCTGCTTGCTGAACCAGATGATGCCAAAGAGTTGGTAGTTAGAAAGCAAAGTATTCTGAACTTCGTTTTCAGCAAAGAGCTCTCCTTCTATGCACCAGAGGAAAGCCACCTCTTGTGTTCTGTTCCCTGTGACCTTCCAGAGATGAGCAAGCAACACTCAGGAATGAATATTACCTTTATTGTCATCTTACTAACCCTGTTCTCTAGGTATGGACCTGCTGACAGAAGCACTACAAAACAGGTTTGCTTTTTTTCTGGCACGAGATGTGATTTGTTTTTACTAACACCACTTATTAGCCTGTGTTAGTAAAAACAAAGAAACCAAACAAAACTATAAACCCAAACAACAGAAAATGGACTTTCTCATACCTTCTGTTCTACATCATGCTAGTATACCATGCATTCTTACTCTGTTTTGACAATTAGACAAATACAATTAGACACAAAAGACAACAGCGTTGCAAACAAACTATTTTGTACTGTGTATGAAATTGACTTGTCAAGACCTTTTTTTCTATTTCATATACAGTTTTTGTAGTAGTGTGTGTATATATATGTATATACTGTGTCCCTTTAAATTCAATCTTTGCTCAAGCTTTTTTTTTTTTCTAGAATTGCTTTTCATCCTTTTGAAACAGGGGTAGTCATGCTGAGCTAACAGCACCATCAAGTCTAATGGGCCTATATTTAGAGTGTCTAAAATAGAGAGTGACAACAAACATGATATTTGTGGGTTGCCCTGAAGGGCTGCAGTGTCCTGGTGTCACACTATGTTGCATAATCTCAATTGACTCTCCCAGACACTGGAAGCGAGGAAAGACCAGTTGGATCATCCAAGGAATTTTCTGCCAGGGCAGGCTTGTTCCCTGTGATACCTCTTCCAGAGTACTGGTTTTTTGTCTGGCTTTAAATAATCAAGCAGGACTTCCTTAAACTGGGAGATAGCCTCACACTTTAAGGTTGCCTTTATAAGGGAGATCTTTTTAGATTGTTATATATAATGAAAATCCCTTTTTAAAATCTATTCCTTGGAAAGGTGCTGCTGATACAGCTTAGAAGTTATAAAGATGTTACATAGAAGTACAGTTATATAGAAGCTATTTAGACATATATATATATGTTGGTTGTTAGTTATATGGAAATACAAAGAAGGCTTGAACAGAAAACTGCTTTCTTGCTCAGTGTTCCTAATCTCCCTTTCCAGCCGACATTCAGCACAGGAAAATTTCTTTTCGCTCTTTCAGGGCTGCATCACTTCCTCAATAGTCCTTGTCTTCCTGATGCTTTCACAGTTGGATTCTGTGGTTTTTTCACTGCTCTGAATCTGTTCTCCCGTTTTGTGCGTACTCACAGCTCAGCTAGATGAATGCCTATCCTCTCTGTAGGCATACAGCCTCCAGTGAAGCATCTCTGTCTACAGAATCCAGTTTCTCCCTTGTCTTGAATGTAACTAGTGTTTGAGGGCTTGACTTCTTTCTTTCTTTGGTGGTGTTTTTTTTTTCTTTCCCCTCCCCCCAGCTTTCTTAGTATAAAATGAGTTTAACTGACGCTGGTTGATGGTAACTAATTATGCCCTCCGTTTTCAGTGCAGATTTTTCACCTAACTTCTAGCATGAACTTTGTTGTAATTCAGAAGATAAAGCCCTGATTTCATCTGTGCAATTGAAACCAGTCCTCAGGCATAGGAAGAATTATGCTGGTTCTCTTTTCACTAATGGAGGCAGGATCTGGTTTCGAGTTGTACGGTGAATATTTGTAAAGCAGTGATTTGTTGCAACACATACAGGCAATGCTGGAATGTTAGTACCTGGCAGAACAGGATGGCGTTTCAAACAAGCCAGGATGTGTGTTTACTAGAAGAGTGTTTATCATCCGGCATAATATTCCAGTAAACTTACGATCGCTCACTCGCTTCCCTGTTTCTTTTGTCATTAGTTGTGGTTTAGAAGAAGGATAGATATGAACAAGCCTTTGTGATCTGGGTTCACCTCTTGATGGCTGTCTTCAGTGATGCCAGGCTGCAGTGACGTAGTTGGTTCAAGGGTGATTAATTGTAGAATGTTATGCTTTTTATGTCAGTGAGATAACAAAAAACACACCTTGATAATCATCACAACAGCAAGTAAAGTACAATAGGTTTGGAGGGTTTGGTAAATGGAATACATGTGATTAGCTTGTCTGTGCATGATTTAGACAAGAACATATGAAAGCATCGATATCAGATGTGCAAACCAGGGTGCTCAGTGGGAGCTTTCTTCTGAAAAACATGTTCCTTGTATGATTCACTTTTTCAGGTTTGAAAGAAGCAGCCAGTTTGTAAACCCAGTTCTTCTCCATACTATGGATTGGAATGTCATTTACTGTAGCATTGCGTTGTGCAGTAGTTGTGACTATTGCAAATTCACCATCCTGAAGCAAAGAAAATCTGTGACACATGTAATGGTCAGGTGTGGAATTCTGGGATCAGGATGCTGCTTTGGAGTCCTGCCTCATGGAGGCCTTGAGAAGACAAGGAGTAGTGACGATCGTGCACCCACCCTTTCCTAAGGGGATGCTACCAACTTCCCTCCCCTGTACTGCATTTAGATTTCTTGTTGCCTATTGTTATTACCAACAGGATTTTGCTGAACGAGGAAAAAAATGATCTGTGAAGTGATTCTGAATTAATGGGACTTTCTTTTGGAAGTCAAGCCCTTAAATTAGTGTATTGCTTATTTTTTCTCCTATTTGTGCAATACTGATTAGGAAAAAAAGCAGAGATTTTAGAGATGCAAATGTTCTGCTAAACAATGCATGTTGCCTCCTCAGTGATCTTTTCCCAGTCTAGTTCTAAAGCACTGTTGCTCTATATGGTAAGAGAAGTGTTTGACTGATCTTTGCCTCAGTTTGAGTTGGAAGGCTGGTAGTTTGGGAAAGTATCCTTCAAGATTTAATGCATAACTGGAGGCTTCAGTTACACTTTGAATGCATCATGGATCCACAGTGAGCTACATTTGTAGTCCTGAAATGTAGAGCTTCTACTTTCCTGATGTGACGGGGGATGTGAACTATCACTGCCAAACATTTTGTCTGGCATGCTTCCTTGGTTTCTGCCTGTTATACATTACTTCTAATTAAAAAAAAAAAAAATTCCCATTCTTTTCCTGTATTGCTGCTCTTTTATAGTGCCTTTCTCAAATTTGGGAAGTACAAGGAATAGAGAAAGAGGCTGTACAATTTTCCTCCAGTAGCAGGTTTTGAATCCCTCTAAACAGTATCTTGTCTGACCAGCTGTCATTAGGAGGCATCCAGAACCCATGAAGTATTTCTGAGGCATGGCCTTGGCAGAAGGAGAGAGACCATTGCCTTCTGAACTGCCTAAATACCCTGGTACTGCCTGCAGGAGAACATCTTCGGTGTTTTCCCTCTCTCTCTGTGTCTGTCTGGAAAACAGAGGAGCTTCTGTGGCAGGCAAATTGTGGCATAGAGAAAACAGCAGCTGTTGACCTTTCAGATATTAGCCTTGACACAAATATTCCTGAGGGAGATGCTTATCACTTTCTTACCAACACATCCCCTGCAGGCTCTCTCCTCTTACTCTCAGGAAATGTGAGCTTCTAGCAAAGCTGGGATGTGTACTTGTGGTTGGGTTCTTGTGGCCTAGAGAAAATAAGGGCATTCCAGGTCACGCCAGCTGTAACGCTGCTGCTGCCACTGACCTGCAGTGTGGATTTAAACAGATCATATCTGTTGGAATAATTGGTTATGGCCATTAATTGGTGTGGCTGCACTGGGTCCTGTGCTCAGGGAGACCCTCACCCCTTTTCTGTCGCCCAGCATGCCAGATGGCTCTAGGCACTGTTACTACCACACTCTGCCTCACTCCATCTCTGTCTGAAGTTGCCAGGGGACAGCAGTAATGACCTACCTGGTAATGGCACAAAGTGGGTTTGACCAGGCTTGGAGGACAGAGCACTATCAAAGCTCTCGTTGCCATACACTTAGGTGTAACCTGTAATGGGCAAAGCCATCCCTGCTTCCAGAGAGGCTGCAGGAGTTTCACAAAGGATGTCCCTTTGAGCCCTGGTTCTTCCTTACATATTGAGAGCTTTCATGCAAGTGAGCACGATGTGCACCAGGTAGCGACTGAGCTCCTTAAGCTGCATCTATAGTCATGGAGTTTGCATAAAGGCACATATGAATCAAAGTAGCTACAACCAGTATAAGGTCTAAAACCTGATGTTACCAGAGGTTTTCTTGGGGCAATTTGTAAGCTGGGGGAACTGTACACATGGAAAAAATAGGCCTGACAATATTAAGAATGCAATAACTGAATAACCAAATATGACTTCATTCCTGTCATCATCTAGGTCATTCATAAGGTAATCTTAGCTCAGGCATTTAGGCCTGAGCCTAAATTCAGAAATAATAATAAAATCCAAATCCAGTTCCTTTATTTCATTGGGTTTCTCAAATTTTGGGTTTTTTTCCTGTTGTTTGTCACTGGGGTTTGTTTTTGCTGTGGCACTCTGGAGTACTTGGGACTTTCTATTGATGCTTGAGAACAGATTTCCAGTTTGGAGTTTGTTTATTATTCAGGTCATGATGTGCTGATGGTCAGTGCTTGTTACACGCCAAGTTGAGAGGAAGAGCTGTGAGCTCTCTCTCACTTGGAGATTTGCCCAAGGCAGCAATCATTCCTCAGTTCATGCTACTTTGTTTTGTCTGTACAGGTTTGCCAAACACGTGATCAAGATAAAATTACATATTTTTCCTTGAGACTTTCCTGGTGTTAGTGAAACTTGATTGTTACAACAAAAGCCATGGTCAGAGGCTCATTTTTTACTGTCCCTTTGTCTTAGTTTCTTGTTCTGCTATGTGGAACTTAACAGCTTGTCTAGTTGTTTACTCTTCCTTCGTCTCTTACAATAACCAAATGCAAAGTACAGTAACCAATTAATGTTTAGGTCCCTAGGGTTTTAAGGGCATGTATAAGCAAGAAAACCAGTATCACTGTATGGATTATGGGATTTTTTTCCAGTGTGGTGCTGCCATGTAAGGCAATATACTTAGTCTATAAATTTAGCACAAACTTGCTATTGATGCTGCCTACATTTGCAAAACAAAACTTGATTTTAATCCCCTCAATTTTTATTCTATTTTTTCTCCTTCTGTTTTTCCATGCAACTGTAATCTCTGATTCTGGGCAGCAGTCATAAAGCCTACTGCAGTATGCATCATATGTATCTAACTTGAAGCAATTGGAGAAATTGCCCTTAGTGATTAAAATTATTAACTGTGCTAAGCTGTTTCTTTTAAACTGAGTTGAAATACACTGAGAAACAATGTTCGAGTTTGCTGTCCAAACATATGAGTAATTAAATACTTTAAATGGTATGTTTACAAAAACCATTCCATACAGATACTTCTGAAGTGTCTCACAGCAGTGCCGTGAGCCATTACTACTGCTGGTGTTTGTACTCATCTGGTGTGTAAAAGTCCCACCTAAAGAGAGGGCTCCTTGTACAAGGTGCTGAGTGTGAGACTTCTGGCACAAGATAGTTGTGTCACATGTGGCTTGGCAAACTAAAGGGAGAAAGGTGGTGATACATCTTTTCATCTGTTGCTGGAGTAGAGTTGTACAAAGAAGAAATGCCTATGATCTCTGCCCTTTGGAGAACTGTAAATAACTGTCACCCCCTTGTCACTCAGATTTACATGTCCCACTGTGAAACTGTAATGTAAAAAAGGGACACCTGAAGCAGAAATTTCAGCTTCTTAAAGAGTTTCATTGCCTCATGGTCAAGTCACTGCACTGGAATTGATGGTGGGGATCGTTGGGGTCAGCATGCATGACATCTGCGTTGCCTTGTATTTACTGTGTAATAGTAACAAACAAACTTTTGATTCACAATTTTTTTACCAAAACTCTGATAAATTAGTTCACTTTTGTTTTTAACCAAATCAGCACCAAAAGTTTAATGCACATTAATAATACAAATCCAGAAGTAACAAAATCTAAACAGATCCAAATCCCGTTAATGTAGAAAGATGTAATGCTGGCCTGGCCTAGGAATATCTTGTTCCAAGAAAGGTGTTTCTGCCTCCTTTTGCTTGGGCTCTACAGCATAAACTTTTGCTTTAACTGTAGCTTACTTGAACTACAGAGGGTCCATTTGTTCCCTTAGTACTTGTAGGCTCTGAAATCTATTTCTTTAGGAATAGCCATGGATGTTTGAGAAGTCTGAAGGACAGGGAGAAAACCTTCAGAATTTACTTGCAGAATATTCAATGCAGTGTTGAAATAGCAGGTGTTGATTGCTTTGCTATGGAGAGGATTCGGGTTTATCCACAGTGTCAAATATGGAGCCTGGAGATGTACAAACGTACGAGTCTGGAGATGTGTACTTTTGTAGTAGTTCTGCAGATTCAGTTGTGTTAACTGAATACATGATGCTGTTGGTATTGTGCTGGGTAAGGCTCCTTGGTTCACAGTGGGGTTGGCTTAGGCTTTTTTCTAAGGAGGATTTTGGAAAGTGAAGAGAGGTGAAAAATAATGTAGGGGTGAAGTTGTATCCTTTCCACATAGTCTGCACAGGAGTTAGCTATACATGATTCATAATTCTGTACAGACATTTAGGTTGGGGGTGGGATTGATGCTTTTTTGTGAGAGCAGACAGAATGCAAAAGTCTGTCCTTTTAATATTTTTTTTTTTCATCCTAATATATGCATCCTCAGAGTGCCTCTATTCTGAGCATCTCTGACATTATGATCTACTCAGGCTGACTTTCTTTCAGACTGCTTGTCTAAAAGTTGTGATAACCCTGATAAGTCAACACAATCTTTTATTTACCAAACTTGGGAAGTCTGTAGAAAATTCCAGCTGTGGGGAAGTTGTATAGCTGCAGTATGTGCTTTGTGCTGCACTGCACAGTGCTCTGATGCTTGTCTGGGCTCGTGGTTCTCACTGTCCATGTTAAGGTGTTATGTTTTGCTGTCTGGTACTGAGTGGATTTAGAAAAATAAGTTTGTCACGGGGCAGTAGGGTAAAACAGCAAATTCATCCTAAAATAATAGTGTAATTTTCCCACATATTTGAACAACTCAGGCAGGCCATTTTCTTGCTGCTTTTCATGGGGCTTTTTCCCCTTGACATTTAAAGAAAAGGAGCTCTACTGCAGTCCCTGTGCATTAAGGGCAAAATAAACTGTTTTCTTTTTTCATTTCCTGCCATTTCATGATTCTGTCAGGACTTTTCCAGGAGAAAGGAGACGTCAGTATTCAGTTGTTTGGGAAAAGAAGGCTTGGTTACAGCTATTTAAACATGCCCAAAACAAACAGTTTAATTGGTCACAGAAGAAAGCAAGTTACCGAGGTCATCCTCTTCTTCCCTCCTGTGGTATCTAAGTGACCCTAAACATCTGATTATTCTTTTTTTCTTAGCTTGCCTCAATGTTTAGCTTTGTAGTTTCTGTTAATAGCACCCAAAATGGGTGCTGTGCGAGGCGGGCAAAGGTGTCTGCCCACACCACGTGAAGGCAGACGTCCTGCCATGGGAGTGGAGGAAAAGGGGATGAGGCTCAATGCAGCTGCTCCTCCAGCATTTGGGAATTGGTTGTTTAACAAGGGAAAGAGATGCAAGGTGAGTGACTGGCTGTGGGGTGGCCATAGGCTCTGGGAAGTCTACAGAGAGGGGCTCAATCTTCTGGCAAATTGCACTTCACCATCAGGATTGTCTTCAGGAATCCTTTTCTGCGTTGGCAGAAAACTGTACATTTTCTGCTTGATTCTGCTTGAAAAGATTAGTCTTCATACAATGAACATGAACCCGTGAATTCTCTCTGGGTGTCAGGCTCGTTTGTGACTTCACACTTTTGAAATTTTCAGCTTTTTCATGCAGCTTTTATTTGCTGACCTGCCTTCAGCAGACTAACAACTTTGTGGCCCTGAAGAGAATAATCGTATTGGAAGCCATTTAATGATCTACTTCCTGCAGAAAATTCTTAAAGAGTGAATGCATTTAAATATCAGTCTGCTCTTTGGACCTAAATGTTGTTAATGTAGGGTAAAGAGAAGTCTCAGTGAAGCATCCGTTCTTGTACACCAACATGATTTCACTCCCAAAACCACATTTAGTTAGGTGAGAGACAGCAGGCCAAGAGATGCCACTTCAAGCTCTTGAAAATAACCAAGTCTGAGTTTTAGTATTTTCTGGTACTTGAATACCATGGCAACAACAGCTTCAATGCTTGAGATAATAGGGGATGGAATTCACAGCTTCCCTAGAAGGAGGCAATTGTCCTCTTGAGAGTTTTTAAGTGGTCTGCAAATCTGAGGCAGTCATGGGTGCTTGTCAGGGGGAATTTCTCTCCCTGCACCTGATCTTCCCAGTTACTGGTCAACAACCAGAGCACTCTGCAGTGCCCCATTCCACCTAGCAGGTTCCTAGATCTGTGTGGAGTAAGTCCTATTGGAGTGCATGCTAATTAAAGTTGCTGTGCATGTGAAAATATTTGCTGGGCAACAGCAAAATCATGCTTACCTCCAGACAAGATCTAAGACGCTGGTTTTTAAAATGAAAACGTGAAATTCCAGTCATGCGGCAGAGTTGTAAGTGCAGCTAGCTGAGAGGGTCATCCCTTCATGCCCAGATCATGGTGAGAATCATGGGCAACCCATCCTGGAACCAGCTTCATTAATATTACTGGTAACGAGCCATGCAGCTTATTGCTTGCCCTTGAGAAGGATCAGACATTTTAAGTAGCAAGGTGGGCAAGGACATGCTGATGTCTTGGAGATGGGATTGAGTTACATCATAACCAAATTTGCTAAAACTGAGAGAATCTCCTCATCACCTCACTTGCTGGGGTTATGAGAAGCATGGCTCCCAGAATAAGGAATAAAACATTGTTTTTAGCGTTCGACTGTTGTAACGTGAGGATGTCTGAAGACCCTCAGATACTTTAATCAAAGAGTTGCTCAAGTGTAGCCCTCCTGGATGCAGGTGACATTCCTGTTTCAAAGGTGGCAGTACTTTTGACAGTACTGTTGCCTGTGGTATATAAATTGGTTTAGTATTCTGTATTATTACAATTGTGGCACTCATTTCTCCCATTTAATTTTCTGAAAGACATAGTTTACTCCTTTCTTATCTTAACAGCACTTGAAAAGAAAAGGAAGTGCAAAGGAGGTGTTTTCCCTTAGTGGCTCATCTTCACCGTACCTCTTCCATTCTGCTTTCTCCTTACAATCCCCAAGTGAAGATGAGTAGCCTGCTGCGAATATGACGTCTCTGTCTAGTGTCATTGCCTCCCACCAGTCTGAGTGGGTGTCCTTCGCTGATGAGCTGCTCCTCCCTATTACCCCCCGAGGTAAGCTATCTGATTTTCTTTGAACCTTGTGAGACCTTGTTTGAATTAGACCATCTGCTGTCATGTATCTAGCATCACAGAGCTTGTCTTCTAAGTGGAAGCAGTATGTGCACAGGTATAATTATCTCCTGCTGTCCCTATGTAATAGAATTAGGGCCAAAAATGTAAAATATTCTTTTAATGTGAGATTTCCTTAGCATAGGTCTATTACAAGGTTTGGATCTGTCCTTTGAGATTCAAGGCAGTATCCAACCAATCATAGAGGAAGTCGCACCTATTATAGTCGAGTGCAAAACTATACCCAGTGTTAGTCTAAATACTACCTTAGGTGAAGGAAATTTTTCTACCTACATTTAATGGAAAACTTTAGATATTTCAATAAAAAAAACCCATGAAGTAATGGTGAGTCCTACCTATCTTTCTATTTTGTCTCTATTTTAGGTAGTGCTGAGGAGCCTCTGGAGAAATGTTTTTCTTCCTCAGAAACCTCCTCGGAAGAGAACCACAACGTGGATGGAGAATTTCAAGACCTCTCCCACACAGAGCTAGAAGATGCAGCTGACCAACCCAAGGTGGATGCTGCTTTGCTTGGGAACCATGTGTGTCCCAGCACTGATCTGTCGTCATCCATCAGTGCTTGGGTTCAGTTTGAAGATGCACCATGGACCAGTGTTTCATCGACCAACACACAAGCAGGTGAGGCAAATGCATGAAAATGTCATTCCAGTAACATAACAGAATACAGTGAGAGGCTACAGGATTTTTTCCTTGCTCTTTGATTTCTGAAAAGCTGAACTTTGACTAGTTTGTACTGTATTTTAACACAATTGATGTTATCGGAGTTTCAAAAAGGGCTCGTAATTTTGTTCTGGGTTGAACTTCTCTTTTCGTGAAGAAAACAAAAGGCTTCTATGATTCATTCCACCTATGCCTTGACCCTGGAGACTGCCAAAATGCATTCATGGGAAAACAGCATAGTTGTGTTTTCAGTAGTGACATTTCTTACATGCAGGTATGAACAGCCATCTGAACAGTCTGAACCATGTTTGCCTCTCTAATCTGGAACGGAAAGAAAGGTGATCACTGACCTCCGTGTTCATAGTCTTTACCTGCTCATAGTCCCCATGCGGTTTTTGCCAGAAGCTTAACGAGACTAACAATTAGTGTGCCAGTGCCCATCGGTACTTTCTGCTGTCCTTTCATGCTATGATTTAGCAGCTGGATAATTGCAAAGACAACTGAAATTAAGCCGAATTCCAGGACTGCATGCACTTTTCTTCAAATCTGAAAGTTCTTTCATATAATTTAAACACACATGCAAAGGCTCTGGCTTGCCTCTTCAGCCTATGCTAACAGATAATGAACTACATGAACTTCTAGCTTTTCTGTACGAACAGACTTCTGTCCCTCCTCACATCAGGCTACGAAGTAATTGCTCAAAAAAACATTAGTTTACTTTTTCATGTTTAAATTGAGATTTGCTCTTAATTCCACTTCATTACTAGTTATTAAAGTAGTTTAAAGAGTTGCAGCTTTACTCTGCTCACAGAGTCTATCAGATACTCCCCGTGACATGAACAGTACTTGTGTCAGAAAACTTGGATTGGTGGGTTTGGGTTGGGTTTTGGGTAAAACTGAGGAGTTTTCCATCTGCTCTTTCTATGGGTGCTACAGGCTAGTCTGAGATGGTGGTTAGACCTTTGTGCAGGAGAAGTGGGTGAATCTTCAAGCAGAAAGACGTTTCTCTTAAGATCTGCTTAACACCATCTTATCTTTATTGTCGGCTATTCTTCTTACTTGTAAATGTTGCCGATCCTGGTGATGAGGAGAAAAGGAAGAGCACCTGTAACTAAATCTGTAAAACTGAGGTGCTCTACCTCTCTATTACTAAATTTCATCCTTACTTTTATTCATACAGCCACATACTTTTTCAAATGGAGCTGTTGGTTACTCTGACACTGTATGTTCTTCCTGATGTTGTGATGTCCTTGTTGACTGGAAAACTCTGAAGTGCACCTTCTTATTAAATGGGGGGGAAAATATTTTCTCAGCCTAAACAAAGCTAGTCATAACAAAGAGACTTCTGTAAAACTAATTTCACGGTGTATTACTTGATTTCCCATCCTTAAAGGGATGTGGCCCAATCTTAAGGTATGTGCTTAGCAGAAGCACTGCCTCTTGGTTTCAGTCGCAGGGGATGCTAGGTTGTAGGCAGAGGTCTAGGATATCCAAAAGAGGTGATCAGAGGAGGCTTTCCAAAAGCATTGCAGTTTTGAAGAAGACACTAATTTGTGCCAGCATAAAGGCTTGTCCTAAGTGATCCGTGCCACACTGTGGGAGTATTTACACACTAACTTCTAACATCTGACTGAGATTCTTGGAGGAGGATGGTTCCCCCGGTAGCCAGATCAGGATGTACTCCATGTAATTCTTGTGTGGGAGGCTGTTACTCTCTAACTACACAGGAACCCTAAGGAGGTGATGGTGATGTTGATACTTTAAAATCCTTGTTTATGAGTTAGTCCCGCTCCTGTTCTGGACCCTGTATTATAAATCATCATTGCAACTGACAGCCTCTGAAGGGGAGGTGGTGAGGCAGAAGAGGTGACAGCTTTTTGTCTCTGGCCCTCTACTCTAAGGGATATTTGACAGCAAAAGGTAGGATAAACTTCAGCCTTCTTGTTTTCGATTAATCCACAGGCCATGTCTTTTTTTCTGTGGGTGGCAGCAAAGCTGGAGACTTTGTGTTATAACCACAACACACTGACACGCGCAGTGGAAAGCCTGTGGTGACAGCAGTTATTCATTTTCAGTAGCAAAGAGCCCACATAAGAACAACAGCAAATAGCCAGATGTGGAGGGGAAGAGTATGAAGGCCAAGTACAGACAGATAGATCGGTGTGTGAGAAGGATGGAGACATTTGAAATCTGTTTCCTGTGCAGGCAGCTGTGAAGAGCAATGTCCTGACGGCTCAGCATCCCCGGCCGTGTTCCTGTTGGGGCTCCCACACTGTTAGGAAATCATCTGTCTCTCTGTCCATGCTGAAGCAGCTGCACTGCTGACTAGATAATTACCCAGGCTGATGGCCAGGCTGCCTGGAAACACATTTTGAAAAGGGGTTGCAAAGTGGCATTTCCAGAGTGCTGTGAGACTGGAGAGGATGGGGCCTAGAAGAGAGATGTGCTGTCTTACTCTGACCTTAAGGCTAAAGTATTTTTGTGCAGGCTCCTCTGAAAGAAAGTCTCTGTCCCAAAGCGCTCACAGTCTAAAAGAACAGTAATTTGAAGACAACTGCCATGTAGTGGTTATCCTATAGGAAGCACGTTCAAAAGAAAACCAAGGCTGATGCTGGACCCTTGTTGTCCTGGAAAAAATGAAGATGTTATTAAGGGAGCAGAAATTAGGGGGACTGATAGCAAGAAACAGGGCTGAAAACACAGGCAAAGAATTTGGAAGGTGAGAAGAAAGGTCAAAACCTGAGATATATAAATGAAAAGCACCCATTGTAAGCCTCATAGTGGAAATTATTTAGGACATTCTTGTAATTCTCTGCCTGAACCTGAGTAAATGCTAGGCAAAATATTTCTTTCAAAATATTTATTTCAAAATATTTCTTTCAAAATATTTCTGCTTTTCAGCTATATGCATAGATAACTGACAGCTGTGAAATCATATGGATTTCTCTCTAGGAAGCAGTAACTCTTGAGCAACGCCACAGAAATATTTAGTCACAGAAATGATGCATTGTGGTGCCCTCTTCCTCATTTCATTTTGCTGGGAAAAGAAGAAATTTGATTTTTCTCATAGTTACTATCAGGGCAGTCAAACTCATCAAACTAATTCTGCAGAAGTGAAAAATGAGATTTTTAGGGTCCCTCAGAAGTTCCTATCACAAACATTACATAATCTGTAAAATGATCACAGCCAGCTGGTGACACAACATTTGCATTTGTTACACAATGGGTCTCCAGCTCGCAGTCTCGTATCGGTGTTAGCTGCACTCTTAAATTCAATGAGGTATTCAGCAAAGCACCAAAATTAGAGCAAGGCAAGATCTGTTACATCATCTGTTCCACACGCACCCCCTCCCCAGCTCCCCCCGCTTCTTCCCAAGAGCTTTGTCTGGTTCTAAAAGGCTCAAGTAACTTGGAGTCCTACCATGTTCCTTGGGAGGCTATCCCACAGTAAGGCAAATCTCGGTTTAACCATTTTATGCTGTTCTGTCTGAAAATAGGACGTACATGCAACATGAGATCAGCAGCTGAAAACTAGACTATGATGCTGCCCTAAAATCAGAAAAATGTGAAGTCCTCTGCGATAGGAAATGATCCTAACAAGTTTGATTGTAATACAGTGTAAGGATCAAGGAATGGTCCTCAAAACATCAGAGAGGAATGAGTGCTTATAGGTAAATCTGCATATTAAAAGTCAATCCATTATATTAGGAACGAACACTCAAGAAAAGTAGAATGCATGTGGAAGGAAACATTTTTCAGCTTGGGAAACGAGTTGATTTTCAGGATGCTACAGGATTTGCATGTTAGGGACAGTTCTGGCACTGGTCTTTCAGCATAAACAGATCTCTGAGAAATTCCTGCAGCTGAAAGGCTGTGAGTCTGCATCTATTGGCATAAGATACCAAATTCCAAATTTCTAGGGGAAAAAAACCCTTACATTGTTTAGGAATTTGATTTCAGCATTTCCAGGAATCTGGAAAGCAGGAGCATCTGAAGGAGGACCTAAACGTTTGTAGATGTTTAGTTTTGCTTGTCTTGCATTTTGAGATTGATACAGTTGTTTGGCTCAGCGCAGGGGAAAATGCTCTTTTACCAGTTCCAAGAGTTAGTGTTGGGGAACCTAGAACAGTTATAGAGCGAAGTCAACTGGTAAGATTTTAAAGAACAAATGTGGCAAAAAACCCTGTCTATGGTTATGGTTTTCCAAAGTGCAAGTCTCTTTCTTTAGAAAAAAAATAAATCTTTTCTTTCAAAGTGGCACCGCTTCCATGGAATAAAATTAATTTGCCCTTATTAAGAAGTATTCTGCAAAATTATTCCAGTCGGTCTCCCTCTTAGTCAAAAATTACTTTTGGAAAGCACAAAACAAGTTGTGACAGTATGTGAGTTTAGAAACACATAACATTTCATAATTAGCTTGTGTTTTTCATATTGCTGTGACTGACTTTAAATGAAAAAAAAACCCAACCACTGCAAATCTAAGATGTTTTTCTAAAATGATTCTACAATTTCTAGAATTCCAGATATAAACCTCACTTCAGAATAACTTGGCTGTTGCTACTAGTTCAGGTATGGAGCTCAGCTTTTAAGCTTGTCCTCTGTGTCCTAATAAAACACTCTGTCAAAGCAATTTCAGGTGAAGTTTTAAGGGTGGCTTTTCAGATGCCTCATGCCATGTTTAACAAAAGGGCTAAGAAAGGGACTGACAGATTGTAATTGTACACTTGTCATCCTTTCTCTGCAGCCATCGAGCACGACACAGTGCAGAATTACTGGAGGGAGAAATGAGGGGGGTTTGGTCACGTCACTGACACAACTGTCAATGTGTGTGATGAGACAGATCTCCTGACTTTCAGTTCCTTATCCTTAGGGATGACTCGACTCAGAAGCAGCTTAGTACATTGGCTTACAGCTGTACAAATATAAATGTGTTAGTGCCAGCTTACCTGAGGGTAACAGTGCAGCTGTATAAAACAAATTTGCACTTCTCGACTGGCAAGGCAGGGAGCACTGGATATTCCCTCTGTGCACACAGCAAGGTTTCCATAATGAGGTAGTGTCCCATCACACGACGTGGTTGGAGTAGAGTGTGCCAAATCCTCTTTTAACATTAATTTGCCATTTTCTTCCAAAGTATCTGTCAACTTAAGAGGGGTTGTTTATGTGTTACATGCTGAGAAGAGAACCTCTCTGTTAGTAGTTCTGCTGTAACTGCAAGATTTGGGGTGCATGGAGATCTTTGTTGATTTAAAAGATAAACAAAAAAAAAGATGTACTTAGAAAACAGTTATGCTGACATTAAATTAGTATTAGTCTCTACCAATACACCTTTCCTTAGTTCAGGAAGATTATTTTTTTACCAGATTTTTTTTTTTTAATTTTTATTTTTTAAAAAAATTCTTCACTGGAGTCACCCATTCTTCCTAACATTTGAGTGATATTGTGGGCAAAGAGTATACAATACAAATTCATAACAATGGATGTATAAGATTGTGTTCTGAGCTCTGGATGATGGTTAGGCAGGACTTAACTGTTTGACATACAAGTCTGGCAAGTGAGTAGAACAGGATTTTTGCCCGACACTGAGCAGAAATATTATGCAGTTTATTCAGACTGGGCACTCCATCTTGCATGTTCAGAAACAAAAGCCATTTCTAGTTCACATCAATAGGTCGATCTCAGTTTATTTTTATACTGCTCCTCCCATGTGGAGCATTCCTGAGATGTTGACTGCATTTGAGTGGGTGTCACAGATAGGGAATGCTTAATTAAATACAGTAAAATCACTTTATAAAAATACGTGGTACTATAAAAACTCCAGTGTGTTGCACAACACAGATATTCAGATCTTGTCAGCTGTGGCAGAAACATGAAATCTTCCTGTTCTGAAAAGTCACAGCTTCTGCAGTACTTGAACAGGAACACATATGGCTGCCAGCAGTATGGGATCTAAGGCAGACAGTTAAGAAGTACTGGAGGGTAACGATGCCAGGCGCTGGTGAAGTTCTGTGTGTTTGTTAGAACATAACTGTGTTGCTGTGGGTGTTGGAATTTATATTTACAGAGTTTCAATACATTGATATAGTGTGTCTTTGGAATAGTTGTGATCTGGAAGATTGCCTGGTAAGTCTCTAACCAATACCTATCTGTTTTCTGCATCCAGTGTTTCCATCGAAAGCACCCAGTTGGACTTCTCCCTCCTCCAACTCTTCTGAGAGGCAAGCCCGTGCCTCAGAGAGCAGCTGGACAACCAACTCGGAGGACACCAGCAGCCCAAGCATTGCTCCCTCCTACACAGATCTGCAGTCAATTAATACTGAGGACTTGACCAGTGGTAGAACATCTGCAGCAGATTCAGCTGGTAAGAGGGAAGCCTTCAAGCTTCCATCTCGATCTTTTTGATGTTGCTCAAACTCAGTGCTCAGAAGTGAGCTACAGGGAACAGATCCAAAGCATAAAGAATAAACTGAAGGATTAGGCAGACTAACACTTCATTCTAGTCCAATTCCCAAAAAGTCCCACCTGGTTTTGACACATGCCTGATATAGGCAGGCTACCAAAGTGAGATCCTAATGCGACTGTGTACCTGTTGGTGGACTTGTCCGAGTGATATGTTGGAGCATTTCAGGTTTTCACATACCACATCATCTTATCTAGGACCTAGGTCTCACTGTATTGTGGGAGAGGCTGGATGCCCTTCCTGAACTCTGTGCAGCAGTTTTCTGAATTCACCAGTGTATTCAGCTGAGGCAGGTCTAGCTCTGCATGCCCCTCTCTGTTTTAGTGAGTGCCAAGTCACAGATCCAGGCTGCTGGATGTATTCTTTGCACTGTGCTTTGTACCGTTACTTTAAGGTAATGCAGAGAGAGTGTAAGAGATGACAGAGGGTGATTCAGCAGCAAATTTTGATCATTTAAGGATCCTTTATCTGACCTTGTAGGGATCTATTCAGATGGCATCCTGACTGTGGTGGAAAAAAGTGCTGCATGGCATTGTAGCTCGTTGCTCCCTGGTTGTACTCTAGATGGTCTCTGAAGCAGGGAGAAAAAAGCAGAGTGATGCTACCCCTGTCATGCAGAATTGGACAGATGAGAACTCTTAAATGACAAAGCAGACTTTCACAGAGCTTAAAAAGAGCTGGCATGTTGGAACATAAAAAGGGAAAAAATACACTGCTCCAGGAGGAAGCACCTGCAGTATGTTGGAAGCTGTTCACGTCAAGCTGAGGAAGGTCAGTAGCTACCCAGCTTGGTGATGAGAAATGATTCACTGGTGTCATGATAGCTCAGACATGGGAGGTATTTAATATGTTTTTTCTCAGGTGGTGAATGTAATAATATGTGCAAAATAAGATCTGTTTGGGGAGAATGGACTTCTTAAGCCCCAGCGAGTTCGTATGTCCCTTCTGTGAGAAACATATGCATACATCACCTGAAAAGAATATTGATGGGTCAGTGAAACTGGGTTGGATATCAAGGCAGGTTTGTACTCAGCAGCACAGTAGGTACTGGCTGGGTGCTTAAGACAAAAGATTTGTGGAGAAGTAGTATTTTCTTTGGAAAAGTAGAGACCTTTCTTTCTTCAGATAATAGTTACCACAAGTCTGTCTGACTGTTTTTATTTTAGCATACTCGTCTGCGTGTCTGAGTTTGGAAACCGCTGGTAGAAAGGTAGAATACACAAGCTGGCATCGTGTGCCAGCGGTTTGGATGCCAGCATGGGCATCAGGTCTATCCTGACGAGCTCATGTCTATTAGGGTGAAGTGTAGTAAGAGTTTTCATCTGGAGTATGTGTTGGATAGTTTTGGTTTGTTGATTTGGTATAGGTTACCAAAGGGTGGCTGTTGTCACTGGGACTGTCTCCACATGGGCAAGGGAAATGACGGATGCACAGTTTATATATAACTTCACATCATATGGAGAAATGAAAAGCAAAAGTGCTGCTCTATATCACAGGCATTCATATGGAATTATTTACTATATATGACCAAAAGAGAGGTTGATACTTCAGTAAAAGCTTTATGTGCAGCCTTCTTACTCTTCTTTCTTTCCCAGTCAGTCACAAACTGACACATTTGTTAGCGAAACAGGTACAAAAAATCATTGCAATCACTTATAATGTTTTAAAAGTAAAGAAGTAGGTAATATAGGCAAGGCTGTGTCATTAGCTAAAACATAAGATACACTATCTTAGTGGTAGTGGAACTTGAAATAAGAAATGCATTGAGTCTTCCTACCACTAGGTATGGAGTTTGCACAAGGGCACCATGAACGAAGTGCATCTGCTTGTTCCTGTTCATGGAGCGGCTCACAGCCCACACTACAAGGTGCCTACTGGCATCAGGCAAGGTTTGTGGAGGTTGGGGAGCTGAGGACCTGGTGGCCATGGAACTGCTGTACAGTTCTGGCTGCTTTTCTGATATTCATTCCACCTTCATCCCGCCCTCACAGTGCATAAGTGGACAAAAATGCACAATAACTTTCTTCTCTCCTTCCTTTCTGTCCCTCTCCAGAAACTCAGTTATTCAAGCCTGACTTGATTCAAGCATTTGATTTGCATTTCTCTTCTCAAAAGACTGGTTGCCTCAATCTGTAGTGGAGTTTGAAGGCTCCATCAAAGCAATGAAATAACATGTATTTTTTCCCATGAAGGAAAAGAGAGGAATCCTCACGCTCTATGTGATGGTGAAGTCACATTGGCTGTTAGCCAGTATGTTGATTCCAAGGTCAAGCTTGATGGAGGGAAAAAACCAGCAGATTCATTTCACTATTAAAAAACCCAATGAAAATAAGAAATAATTTATTTTTTATCTACTTAGTGATGGTAAAGAGTCAGGTCTATAAGAATAGCTTGGGTTTAATATTGTTGCAAGTGAGAAAAAGTGTGAAAAATTTTACTCAGCGGTCAGAGACTGAGTAAAATAACTATTTTAGCCATGGTGAATTTTTGTTGCCTGAACCACACAGAAGAGAATACAGAATACTCTGTTCCATAATTTCAGGACTTGGCTTGAATTTATCCTGCATATAAAATGCTTAAGCATGAACTGCTTGTCAAAGTTCAGGGCACGGGGTTTTGTGTGAGAGCCTGAGGCGGCTCTGACTGCAGGTACACACGGAGCAGAGTCCCAGCAGTGAGAATGCACGTCTTGGTGTTCAGGACTGGTGGGCTCCAAGCAGGTGAAACTGGCCAGGAATCAACTTTCTCACAACTGACACAAGATGGGAGTGTAAAACAATTCCATGGGATTGAGCTTCATCTGGCACATGTGTTTATGTAAGATATGACCTGGGAAGATACCTGAGAAAGATGGTAAAGACCTGAATGATCCCAGCCTGAGAGTTTTACCCTTACGGGGGGGGGGGGAACTGCAGAAATCCTCCCAACTGAGGAGGTTGGGATAAGCTCAGTGACACCCTGTGAAGGTAGCAGAGTTCAAGCGGCGAAGGTAAATATTGCACGAGCAGAGCTGAAACAGAAGATCTGCTTTTCAATCTAAGTGTAGCTGGAAGATGTACACTTCAAGCTTTGGCACCAAGAAGCCATTTATATTATCTTCATCTTTGTTGGGTGTGTGTGTGCGTGTGCTATTTTAGGAGTAAGGGAAAGACCTTCTTGTATCTGTGATTATAGATCTGGGAGCGCTGGGATCTGTTCTGCGGTTGTGCACAAATACCTTCCAGCATGACTGGGATTTCTGCGTTTCATCATTCATCTCTAAATTAATTTTTATTTTTATAAATAAGAATTAAATATTGACTTGCAAAATAAAAATTATTACATATTATCAATACACATACAATAAAATACAATATATGCAAATATATAGCTTATATAAACTACATGTTGTATTATAAATTTAATAGACTATAATCTACGTAATATAAGAATGATCTGTGTGCGTGCGTATATAAAAAGCTGATGAGCCTTGTAGACGAGTTTTGTGATAGCTATTTTAGGTGTGTTGATGTTAGTTCTGTTGTTGCTTCTGTTGTGATTTGTATCTTAGGACAGCTGCAGCTACGCCATGTTTGCCGTGGACGATTCAGTTTGCTGACCAGTTGTTCTGTTTGGCATTCTCTTGAAGCTCTGGGACTATTGGGATACTGAGGAAATCGCTATGTTGTTATTTTCTGAAAACATCTGCATATTTGGAAATAGAAGGTTGCATGTGTGACCCCTAACTGCTCAAAATCCAGAAAGTTAATAAATAGCACAAGGAATTAATTCTGAGAATGTTGTTATTTTCAAAGTAAATTGCATGGTTTAAGGGCATTCTGCTGCTTCTGTTTTAAAACTTAGAGATGACAGTTCTGGCAAGCTTGAGCTCCAGCTACTTCTTGAAAGTGATGGAGGGAAAATATGAACTTTTCAAACCTTTTCCTGATGCTTTTCTGCAGTATTTCTTTTGCAAATATTTTTTTCTGTAACTGTAGCCAGCTAGGTACCAAGTCCCGATCTGATAGTTGCAGGAATGGT
Source organism: Falco punctatus (assembly GCF_963210335.1). Taxonomy (NCBI): domain Eukaryota; kingdom Metazoa; phylum Chordata; class Aves; order Falconiformes; family Falconidae; genus Falco; species Falco punctatus. The sequence goes on from NC_137587.1 coordinate 6,213,795, forward strand.
GTTCTTTAGGTTTCAAACAAGCAGTTTTGAACAGATTATACAGCTGTGCACTGAATACCAGAAACAATCTCTGAAGATACTCAGTGTTAATTACCAGAGCAAGGGGGAAAATAGCATGCTCTGATGGTTACCACCAGTAACTTTTGGTTCCACCCAGAACTGCATTTCAGTTATGCTGTATAACTATTAACCAACTTGGCCTGGTGTGCCAGTCCCATACACGTTGAAAAATTTGTATGTGAGATCCTACCAAAGCCAGCAGGAGAAACTGCAGAGAGGAACATCTAACCATTTCTTCAGGGAGTAGGGGACTCCAGAATACCATGAGCAAATAGCACTTCAAATGTGTTCTTGCACAACTCCAACCTGTAAGGGCTAAATCCAGCATGAGGCAGGTGTTTTTTTTTTTTCTTCCTTATGCCTGATAACAGCCACCAGCTAGCAATTCAGGAGTTTTATATCCTGGTTGGCATCCGCTATTTTTCTCAAGGCATTTCTAGGTTCTTTAAGAGTATTGCATTTGTAGGGCAGAACTGGGAAGCTAGGTCTTGGTGATTCACAGCACTAGGAAAGTTCTGATCCCAAATGTCAGATCTGTGTACTGGAATCTGCTTCCTTTTCAGCACTTTATGTCTACTTCAAGGAATCCACAGTATCCCAGTGACCTCTCCAGCAGTGTTGAATCCTCATCCCTGTTTTGCCGTAGGGGAGCCTGCAGCTCAGTTGTGCAGGCTGGACCTAGGTGAAGTAGAAAAGACCTTTGCAGTATAGTCTGGCAGTCTTGCTCTCTGAAGCAGGTGAAGATTGCAAGTGTAAGCAGTGGAACAGAGTCACTGTCTCAGTCCCTCCTTACGGCAGGAAGGAAAGGCACAGAAAATCTGCCAAGGGGAGGGAAGAAATGTTAGAATGAAGAAAGAACAGGTACAACAATAAGCAAAAGTTTATTTCTGTCTGTTTGGTAGAAAGAATTACAAAATAAGCTTGGGCTGCAGTCGTCTGATTCATGACTTTAAGGTCAGAAGGGAGGACTACGATATCGTTATTATCATCTAATCTGGCCTCCTGCATGTCTCAGGCCAAAGAACCTCACCCAGTCATTCCTGCACCAAACTCATAACTTCAGTTTGAGATATATAGCATATTCTGAGCAAATATCTCCATAATATTTTTCTGATTAACATCAACTGCAGCAAAGTTTGCCCCTGTTCAGCCATCTCCAACCATTCAAAACTTCAGTTTTAAAAAGGACTGTCCTAGTGATAATACTTAAAGCAGAACTGAGATGTCACAGAGCTCAGCTCTGCCGGCTCATGTCCTCAGCTGGGGATAAATGTAGTACCTAGTCTCTAAAGGTTCAGTATTTGCCTCTTCTGTGCCCCAGAAAATAACACTGATTAGTTATCTTCTTTATTACCCTGCCTCCCAAAGAAGTGTGGTTGAAACTGCTATTTCAGAATATCAGATTCTTGCTTTTTCTTCAGGAGTGATGAGGAATTTCAGGGTGCAGGAGGAGGGGATATAACATTGCTGTCAGAGCAAGAAAGGAGTTAGAAGAAACCTCAAAAGGATCTGCTGCTACTAATTCTTACTAGGCAGTGTCTTATCTTGCTTACTCGTGTTAATTAATCAAGCCTCCCTTGCTCCTCCACATTCTGAGAACATGAGGTCTAAGATAGGGAGGAGGCATAGTGTGAGAGGAGAACATGAAAGGTGTAGGTCTGATTTTCATTATTGCTTATACATGTTTTAATTAAAAACAATTTTATTTTTTTTCAAATATAAACAATATAGTAATTTTGCTGTTTAATGGAGTGTTTTCTTACCAGCATGCCAGCATAGAATCAGTTCTGCTTTTGTTCATGTCATTGGTCCTGTGCTGCAAAGCACTAAAGGAGCATCCCTTGGTTCAGGTGCACTCTGAAGTGCAGACTACAGTAACTGTGGATTTGTAGCAGGGTTATACTTTGTCATAAAAGAGCTAAGTGCTGAGCCTACATGGTGTTCCTGATGAATTTCCCTCTTTCCACACCTTTTCACTGACGGTTTTATATAGTCAGACCAGCTGGAAGGAAAGTGGACAGAATTCCAGCCCCAGTCATGGGACTGACCTGCTGATCACCTTTTATGTCGGCAGTGCCCCAAGAGAATAGATGTGGGTAGATGCTTTGTACTTATCTCATGCCAGTGAGGCAGACTAGGTGGTAAGAAGCCCTCTGTTTGTGTTTGTAAGGCTGTGATTCCTCAGCCACGGTGTTTACATTGTCTCCAGTTGCTCTCTAATGCAGTGCAGAAAGCCACATGCCTATGTGATAAGCCAGACGAGTTCAGTAGGAGATTTTGCAGCTGGGCAGGACATTTCAAGTTGAAGCATAATTGGAGATGGAACACTTAAGTGCAGCGGCTATCTGTGATTGCTGTGTTGAAAGAGGAAAGACTTGGTTTGTTCTGAGCGGTTCTGCAGGATGCTAAATAACTTCTGAACTTAAAGCTGCTGGGAGGGAAGAGAACCAAGGCATCCCCCTACATCCAGTGCTTTCGAAGTGGAAAACACCAGTGGTAATCTTCAGTGGAGTTACCTCTCCTTCTGCATTCAGTTCCTGGCAGCATGATGCTGTGCCACTGATGGGAGGCAAGAATGGCACTATAGTGATAGAATAGCAGTGGTGCAGCACTGTCCCAGCTTCGTGCTGCATGGTGATGTAGCCGGTGCCCCACGGAGCTGGCTGCACCCGGGGGAACCCAGTTCTGCAGCTCTTGGACAACATCAGGGTTCACCATGAGGGGAAATTACCCGTCTGAGAACTCATATTTTCCACTCTCGATTCTACGTGGCAGAGAAGTAAGCAATGTTTCAGCAGTAGTACTAATTAACAGGAGCTCTAAATGATTTTCTGTGGTCTCAAAGGTCTTTTCCAATGATCTAAATGAGTCTATGATTCTAATTAGAGATCCCAATTCTGTGTGGTATTTCCTGTCTGAATACAAAGGGGCTGAATAGAATTGGCAGTGTAAAACAGCAGGTGAAAAGGCTGGCAGGAGCAGGCAGCAAGTATGAATGAGAACTTTCATGATGCATGGATTTGCTTGTTTCTCCATTACTGTGGCATCATCTGAAACCTAAAAAAGGCTCAGCAAATCACTTGACTATGCAGCACAGGAATGGGAAAAGTGGGAAGTAACGCCTCTGGGGATCAGTTACAGAGTCGTTTTCTCAAAGAACAGTGTGGGATAACATGTGAAGCAGGTTTGTTTAAAACAGGAAGAATGTAGGAATCATTTAAGCAAAACTTCCAGCTTCTGTGTTGATAATTTTTTTTTTGTGTGCTTAGAAACTTTTTGTGATTATTGTTGATGTCTGTTTTTATCACAACTTCCGCCTCATTTATTCTTTTATTTAGCCCCAGCGTTAGGGAAAAAAATGCCACCCTTTCTGCTCTTTCAAGCCAGAAACGAACAGAGTTGGATGAGAGTAGTGTAGGGCAATTGCTGATGTATGCCTTTAATTCAGTATCTCCGTTTTCTAGCTGATCTACCCCTGATCAAACCAAATACTGCTAGAGCACAGATATAAGATGAATCTTGCATAGTGAGCTTTTTCACCTGTTATTAGAAGCAATTTGGTCTTAGTTGTCCTCATGTTTGACGGATGAGACTGAAATCCTCTGCCTAATCTTAGAACAGATAAAACCTGGTATTTGCATTATGACTGTGCTTATTACACGAGAGGAAGAGGAGATATCACACTACTTTCTTCATTCTGTTCTTGGCTACCAAGAATGAGAATTGTGATCCTGGATTTTGTGACATGGATGCGAGTCTAATTTACTTGTCCTAAACTTCCTAGCGGTATTGCAGTAAATCTTGTGGAGACTACTTTGAACTAATCACTTAAATAGTTTTTAAAAATTGAATCCTAAATTGCTCAGCACCTATTATGAAAGAGTCCACATCTGGGTTTGGCACCTAAAACTGCTTACAAAATAGTTACATCCCAGCTATTCCTATTATGGCGCAGCAAAATTTTCAAATTAGCTGCAGCTCAGTCTGCTCCTCTCCAAATCTAGCTACTTAGTTTAGCACCTAAAAGGAGAGTAAAGATCATGTCAGCATATGTCCTGTAGCAACGTGTCCTCATGCACGTCACAGGCTTTGTAAAAATTATGCTATTTAAGTGCAGATTTTGGTGACCAATTTATTGAAGCTGGTGTATTTTCACATGTAGACATTTCACAGAGCTTTAAACATGACTCACTTAAGATTGTAGGAATGGAAGCTATTTCCCAGGACACTTGTGTAAATGTATTCACGACCATTTCCTATCCATGTGTTCCTGTGCCAACATTGTCTTTCAAATAGCTCTTTGCCCTCTCCAGTGTAAGCCCGCTAATATATTTAGACAGTGTAATTTTATATCTCTCTATTGTCATTTGCTAAACTGAATGAGACAAGCATTCAGTATTCTGGTTCTTAATTCTTCTCCTCATCCTAACAAGCCTTTCTCAGCTCGTGTTCTTGTTTGAATTAATCTTTCCTGGATGTAGTGACCAAAACTGCAGACTGAGGTCTCACCATAGCCTGGTACCAAAATATTACTGTTTCCCCATCTTCTGGAATTCTCTCCTTGTTGCATCCCAGGGTCTTACTTCCTTTTGGGCTACTGCATCAGGCAAGTACCCATTCACTATATTCAGATTAACTCTCTGTATCCTAGATCACTTTCTCTCATACATAACTGATGAGTTCCCTCATTATAACAATTGCCCGATTGTGAACTTTTTATTGTTTAATTGCATTTCATGTCATTTCTGTTACTTCAGTTCTCAAGATGAACCACTCCTTTCAGTATGATGTTCAAAGCTTCCTTCATAGACCCAGTTCCTCCTAATTGTGTGCATTCAGCAAATACCATTAGCATGTTCATTTCTGTGCCATTATCCTTATTTAAAAATAAGGACGAACATAGGGCTAATCCTGTAGTCTTAATCGAGAAATTCTACTTGTAGCTGCTCTAACAGGATTTGTCTTAACACTCAGTGGCTATCTTCCTTTTAGCTTGGTTTTTACTTCTGTCTTAATACCGGCCTCAGTCTTCATTTTAACTCCTTCCCAGGTGGCATCACATTAAATGTTTTTCCTAAAAAACAGCATGACCAGCAGGACCAGGGCAGGGATCGCCCCCTTTACTTGGCACTGGTGAGGCTGCCCCTCGATTTCTGTGTTCGGTTTGGGGCCCCTCACTACAAGAGGGACACTGAGGTGCTGGAGCGTGTCCAGAGAAGGGCAATGGGGCTGGGACACAAGTCTGATGAGGAGCAGCTGAGGGAACCGGGGATGTTCAGCCTGGAGAGGAGGGGGCTGGGGGGGCCTGGTCGCTCCCTGCAGCTGCCTGACAGGGGCTGTGGGCAGGGGGGGTCGGTCTCTGCTCCCAGGGAACAAGTGACAGGACAAGGGGGAATGGCGTCAAGGTGCGCCAGGGCGGGTTTACATTGGATATTAAGAAAAATTTCTTCACTGAAAGGGTTGTCAAGCATTGGAACAGGCTGCCTGGGGACGTGGTAGAGTCACCATTCCTGGAGGTATTTAGAAGACTTGTACATGTGGCACTTAAGGATGGTTTAGTGGTGAAACTTGCAGTCCTGAGGATGCTCTTAAAGGTCTTTTCCAGCCTAAATGTTTCTATGGTTCTATAATACAGACAGATCTATTTTGGTCTAGAAAATCTAATGTCAATGAAATCTGTTAGGTTTGGCTGGAACAAACAACCTCTTTTAAAGCTAGCTTCCATCCCCTTTTTTAGCTTATGCTTTTCACTTTTTTCCTTCCAAAGACTTGCACCGTTGGGGTCACGCTTCAGCCTTGTATTTTCCAAAGTAATTTTTACCCCTTATAAATATGGTTACTATTATATATGGTCTTCTCCAGTTGTATGGTACTATCGCCCTCTGAACTGATTCCTTTAAAATCCTTGTGATGAAGCTGTAATTACTTATGTCGGTTCTTTCAGAGTTTAGGAAGGGAGCTTATCAGACCTCCTGATCTGAGCACAGGAACCTCTCCAAAATGATTTCTTACCTTATTAATGTTAATTTCCATTTCCCCTCCCACCTTTTGATTATCTAACCTGCCTCCTGTGCCCTTATCATTATGCTCTGAATCATCATTCCTACTAAAGAATAGTGGCAAAGTATTCATTAGCTTTGGCACAATGTCTAGATGTGTTAATGTTTAATTCTCACCACAGCCCTGCTTCCTTGTTCTTTATATATGCATATATGTGGTTTGCTTTAGCTCTGGTATGTAACATTACCACCAAAGGTTACTTCTGAGAAAGGTAGGGCCCATTGGGACCCAGCTTTCCAGGTTTAACTAGTCCTGTGTTGGCTTTATTGAGCTTGTATCCTCAATAAGAGTTCTAGCTGTAGGGGAGAATTAAACAGTGAGACTGACAATATAAGTAATCTCTGTAACAAACAAAAATATCCCTTAATTTGGTGGCTTGAATATTAGGCTAGGGATGGAGCTAAACCTCCTTTGAAAATCAAAAGATGAGGGCAGGATCCTTTTCTGTCAGGTTTATGTGCTGATTAGTGTGTCCATCACTAAACATCCAGGAGTAAAGGGAAGAAATGAATCTTCAGCCCTTGCACTAGCACAGTGGCAGAACCGTATTGCCCCATACTGCTCCAGTGAGGAGCATGAGGGGAGCTGGGCAGAGGCATCTGATGGTGGGGAGAGGGGTTCCATGCGGATGAGGGGTCTGATGTGCCAGGGAGCTATGGATGTGGTCAGGAATCCCTTTTCAGTCTTCCACTGCTTCTCTTCCCCTCCCTATTGCCTTCTGCTTCACTATGCCTGAGGATACAGGACCTGTCTCCGCAGCATCCTATGCTTGGGGTGGGACAGGGTCCGTTTCCACTGCAGGGAGGCGAGAAGCAAGGCTAGGAAAGATGAGAAGAGCAGGAGCAGGAGCCAGAGGCTTTCTGGTCCTCCTGCTGTTAAGGGTGTGGGGACTGCTGTTTGCCAGGGAAGCTCCCGCATCCTTGGCAGGCCTGGGGTAAGGACCAGGGGGCTGTGGCAGGTAGGGATCAGCTGCTGGAGGCAGAGCACACCATCTCCATCCCTGGCACAGGGCAGCCAGCAATCTGCCGCTCCTGGCAGCCTGGGGCCTTTGGCTGCCATTTGCTTTTTGCTCTCAGCTGGCTGCACACACGTAGACACAAACATGCACGCTGGCACTCAGACGAGACACAAACTCCCTGAGCACGGGCTGTGAGATTGTGAGCTCTGTGGGTGCCACCGCCTGCTGAAGGCTCGGTGTGGGTAGCATCTCAGAAGGTAGATGCCTGGAACAGACACCTTCTGGCCCCGGCCCCAAGGTTTGTTGCCCATTTAAACAAACTTGGTAATTACAAAGCACACCGTTTCCTGCAACATCCCAAGGCAGATTTTGGAGCAGTGGAATAACTTAATGTATTGAGCAGCATAAACAGGTAAATTAACGCTTAGGTGTCTTCAGTGTTCCACACCAAAAGTGAGCAGTGTAGGACAAGAGGAGATCAGTGGTTACTACCAGGAGGAACTGGGCTGTGTCTGGGGTCAGGGTGTGCCGTGCGTGGCGGTGCCCGGAGCTGCCCCGTGCCCCAGGAGCCCAGGCCAGCGGCTCCCAGCCGGGGCCAGCGCTGGCCACGGCCCAGCCCGGCAGCCGCGGGGGCAGCCGCGGGGGGCGGCTCTGAGGAGGGGACAAGTGCCCGTGCGCCGGCCACGGCGGGCGGAGCCAGGGGGGGCGGCTGTGCGGGCCCCGGCCGGGGGCAGGGCAGGGCAGGGGGGGCTCCCGGCGCCGCAGCAGAGCAGCCCGCGGCCAGGCGGGCCGCCCCCCGGGGAGCAGCTCCCCCCGCAGCCCGGGGCAGGGGGTGCCCGGGGCCCACGCCGGGGCGGGCCGGGCTGAGGGGCAGCGCCGGGGACCCCCCCTGGGGCAGGGGAAGAGCGTGAGGGGGAAGGAGCAGCCGGGACAGCGTGAGGCACTGCCCCTGCCCCAGCCCCTGCGCCGGGAGGAAGCAGAGCAAATCCGGAGGGGAGCTGAGCCCAGGGAGAAGGGAGGGGTGGGAGAAGGTGTTTTTCGGTTGTGGATTGTAGTTCTCGTTATCCTACTGTGGTTGAATGGTAGTAAATTAAACTAATTTCCCCAAGTCAAGTCTGTATTGCCCCTGACGGTAGCTGGGTGATCTCCCTGGCCTTGTCTCGACCCATGAGCCTTTTGTTATATTTTCTCTCCCCTGTCCAGTTGAGGAGAGGGAAGTGATAGAGTGGCGTTGGTGGGCACCTGGCATCCAGGCAGGGTCAACCCACCACGGTAACTCATAATAAAAAATAAACACGCTGAAGTAGGTGTTTCAGCAAGTAGGTGTTTCAGCAAGTAGCTGTTTTGATTATTATCTGAAATGCAGATAATGTGTAAGCTTAGACTTGCCACTTTCCCAGGTTCCAGGTTATGTTAAAACGGACCTTTAAGTCTTGGTTTTCTGGCAACATGGAGAGGATGGTTCTCCACAGCACCCTGACATGGCTGGAGAGAACAAGGTAGCTCTGAGTCTGTCTTCAGACTGATCTGGTAGATCTGTGAGTCTGCAAAAGATGGGGTACGTGCCATACTGTCATTAACTGCAGATGTCTGACAGTAGGTAAAATCATCTGTACAACTCTGTCTCTATACAAAGAACAGGTGTCTAGCACAGGCAGCTGACAAGCTTTAGGCCATTTTCCATAAAATTTTTTTGAAGTATATCCCAAATTTGAAATGAATCCTCTTTCTGAAAATTTTTTATGTGGTTGCGTAATGGTGAGTATGGTGCTGCTCTTACAAGACATGCGTGGTAAGAAGAGTGGAAGTTTTCAATTAAGTGAAGTAAGTTCATGTTCTTGTGTAAGCACCAAGAATATTTTTGAAAATTTTCTCCTCCTGAGAAGCCCAACATAAATGTTTGTTTAGCGCAAAAAAGCACAAGGATTTCTACGTAGCTGTGCCTGCTATGTTCTGCCTCCTCTAAACGTGCATTTGTATCTTTGTGGTAGGCATGTGTCTCCGGGAGGGATGGGGATGGAAAGGGAGGACATGGCAGCGCATGGGGCACAGAGGCACATGGTCCATCCAGCAGAGCAGGCGTGTGGGGAGTGTGAACGTTTGCCACGCCAGCTTCAGTGCTTTGCTGTGCTTCAGGGCAGCACAGCGCTGTCTCCGGCACAGCCACTTGGCTCTGGAAGTGGGACACGAGGTTGGCCCAGGGTGCTCCACTGCAGCACCTCTGCAGCAGGCCCTTCTCCAGCCAGCCAGGAGGAGGATCTGGGTGGGAAAGCTTACACAGAAGTAGGGGGGCTTTACTGGAGGCTTTGCTTTCATGAACCCAACACTCCCTCTCCCCTGGATTGATTTGTTTGCTCAGGCTTGGTTGCCTCCAGCAACACATTATTAGCTGGACTATAGTGTATCCTGGGAGACCTGTAGGATTCCCTGCAAACCTTTTGAGTTCCTCGTCTCCAAGGAGGGAGAGACACAAAGGCATTTCACTCTGTTGATGCAGTTGCATATAAATTGTCCCCCTTCTCTGAATGTTGGTGTGTCTCTCTGGCAAATGCGGTAGCTGGATTCCACAGTCCTCATCTTGTTTCTTCGTCTCACTCAGTAGAATATATTTTTCTTGGTAAAGCCACTGAGCTGCACTGCTTTAAAGGCTGTATTTGAAACCATGCTTAGGTGAGGAATGACAGCGGGGCTGTGCACTTGCTATCTCTGTACGCACAGGGCAGTCCTTGCTGATGGTAGGCTTCAGGCTTTCAGGGTAAATCTGGCCTCAAGGTAAATACAGATTGCATCAATCATGAGCAGCTTTCCGCTTGATTTAGCATGGCCCCAAAAGCAGCGAAGACACAGTGACATGGATTAACAGCATGGGTATGTACTCAGGGCTCTGCTAAGACCCTACATCTCTGCTAAAATCTGTGCCGCTGCAAATTCTTTAGATATGATCAAGTGTTATGAGAGCCTCTCCATGATGTGGTCAAACCCTGCAGGTATGCTTTCCATCTCTGTTCCATTTGAAATTACAGGACTTAAATGATTTTCCTCAAAAATCTGCTTCAGCTCCTTTGACTGTTCTGTGTCTTGAGCTTACAGGGACCAGCCTATATGTCACAGCATAGTTAAAACATCACGAAAAGCTTGACTTCCTGATTAGTCACGTATGTGTCCGGAGATGGACAGCATCAGGTGAACTGATCTCCCATAAAGGTCAAGGCAGGTTAGTGCTCCAGTAGTTAAGGCATCAACACCAGATGGCATCTCAGTAAGGGAGCAGAGTCAGAGGCAAGGCACACTAGTGTTCCGGTGAGAGTGATGCTGGTGGTAATGGGGGGCTATTGGGAGGAAGAGGAGGGTTAAGGAAATGCAGAGAAGGGGTCTTGAGTGTGATCTTATTTCACCCGGCGGTTCAGTTAGCAAGAGATTTGGGTGCTTAAGGGCAGTGCAGTTTTCTTGGGTGTGCTCGCATTGGCTGCGTGCATTTTGCAGGAGTTGAGCAGCGCCGAGCGCTGCTGGTTCCTAGGGGCTGTAATGCAGAGCTGCAGGCATGCTCACAGCTGTGCCCCCTGCCCTGCAAGGTACCTGTGCAGACCTGGCTGCTGCCTGCAGCTAAGGCATCAGCTCTGCCCTCCATCCTGCTGCCAAGCTGCTCCAGGCCTGGCAGGGGGCTGGGATGGTGCTGGGGCGAAAGGGTTAGCTGTACTTTGCTGAGATTGACAGTCCAGCTGCATCCACAGAACAAGACCAGTTTGTTTTGTGTGTCTGAAGAACCCAAACCTGAACTAATGGAGCAAACAGGTGTGAAAGGAGAAGGGTTTTGCCTGAGCCAGTAGCTCCTTGTCTGCTGGGTAAAAGGAAAAGAGGTCAGTAGGAATCAACACTTCCCTCATCAGAGGGCTGGGAGAGGAGTTGCTCTTCAGCGAGCAAAGGCACTTGAGAGTAACCCATTAATTCCTGGGCTCGCTGCCAAAGACATCTCAAGTCAAACAGCATGGGACCGGGTCCTGTCAGGCTTCTCCGGGACCTGGAAACCCAGCTCAGGTGCCTCTTGATTTCTTTTTCCAGGGAAGAAGTGAGGAGAAAGGAAATATGAGAACAGATGGCTAGGCTATACTTTTTCTGTGCTTGAATTCTTTCTTACTATGTTAAGTAGTGAACAGCTTTAATCTACATGCTCCAGCCCATCCCCTGCTTCACAGAAGAGTTTCTCAGTAGCTCTTGAGCCTCCTGGCTGCCAGCACTTTCTGAAGAGAAAAGGGAGCCAGCAAAGGCTTCCTGCTGAAAGGCAGCTCTGTTTCAGGTACAGTAATTGTAAATTATACTGCCTCCTTACAGGTTCTTGCAGTTTTAAGGAGAAAGGCTATTTTTTGCTTGCTGATCTTTGTACACTTCTAGAAAGACTTTTTATTCTTTCTCAGAGATGACTGTTACTTCAAGATACAAAGTTTGTATTTAAGTCAGTGAAGTCCAGAGCACTTCCTGGAATAATTTTCATTGGAAACTGCTGTATTGTAGGTAGATAAGATCATAAGTGAGGTCATTCTTTTCCTCCAGAATTGCCAGCCTTGCACATTTACCAGATTTTAATAAAGCACTCTTAATACATTTTTTGAACAGCCGAACAGCCTGTCTGTTGTACAAGCTGCACTGAAATGCCATCTTACCAAAGACAGGTAAAACTTCTACCTTTGTGGGCTTCATCCACATTTCTAGTGTGGTCCAGGATTTCTTTTGCTGTGTTACATGACTTTTAGACACCTATGATGCAGAGAGATTCTGGACAGAGATAAAACTTTTCTTTCCATTTTTGAAATCTCTAAAATCCATCACCTAGCTCAAAGAAATGCTCTTTCACCTGCAAGATCCCTTTTCTCTTCTTCCACCTCAGGATTTTCTCTCTTCCTGTTAATTTTTCCTTTTCTGGGTGCTGCATTATTTTTTTCCAAATTAAAATAACTTAAATGCTTAAGAATTGTGATACAGGCAGCTTCAACTTGTTCCTGCTGGGTCAGCCTGCTGCATCTTGCCTTCTGCTTTGAAGGTGAAATGGGTAAAGGGGCTGTCATTCCTTTTACTTGACAGAAGACCCCTCTGTGTGCAGAAGAATTTCTTCATATTCTGCTTCATAACTTAAATTGCTGTTCATTGACTGGATAATTACAGTAGCGCTGTTGCAAAGTAATGAAATAATGGTACTCTTTGAGGAAAATCCATACCAATTCCAGCAGTAACTCGTGCTATACTGAAGTGCTCTGCAGTGTCATTTAGATTTCATCAGTGATGATAATTTTTGTAACTTACAGAAATCTGAACCTACAATATTTTTCTAGTAATTTTCTCTTTCTGTGTTCTGCTCTAGTACTTTGGCTCTTGTATCTGAAGTTCTACTGTTGCATAAGAAGAGCATGTTATCTTGAAAATTCAATTTTCTGAGTGAAAATTTTATGGATATTTTCATTTTTCAAAATTCAGTTAGTCATCCCTCAGTCCCGTCCCGTCCTCCCCCAATCTTTTATTTCCTATACTCTAACACCATGACTCTAGGCCCACTTAAATTAGTGTAAATTGGGAAAATGCCACTCAAGTCAGTTAAGAAGTTTTGGAGGTAACTGATTACTACACTTAATGTAATCACCTACAGTGCCCCATGCAGCATGCTGGAGAGCCACATAATACAGGCAAATTTGCTAGACTCACACCAAACCTGTCACGTAACCAAAATGAGAGTGTAGAAGAGGTTCTTGTGCCATTTTAAATCTAATTGCATAGTAATCATTGGGAGGTAAACACTCCTCGCTATTTATCCTCAAAAATTTAAGAACTGAACTATCCCTTTATATTCCTTTAGTTTTCTGTCTTAAAAGCCTTTGACTCTGAAAATCACAGCTCCTTTTGGAAAATGCTATATTCTGTATTTTGTCATGTAAATGGAGTTAGCTTTGCAATGCATCCACACTGACTATGTGCAACTGAAAGGGAAGATGTTGTAAAGGAGGAAAACGTGATGGTGAATATACAGACACGTTTAAGGTCTCCAAGCTGTATGCTGAATCTGCTGGTATAGTTTATTTTAAAGTAAATTTCAAGTTAACACCTGTACAAAATGGTAAACATGGTGAAAATATGAATTCTGTTGAAAAATAACTGCTAGAATCACTAAGGCAATGAACTACAGCCATGGCATGTTCCTTGCTATCTCACTGTCCTCTGTGATGAATGGCAGGACTGTTGATAATTCTCTTTATTATTAGCACTATAAGGATAAAGTCACTTTTAATTCCTGTGATGAGGTAAGATGGTGGGAACAGTGAAGATCCTTCAACATAATTTTCTACTCTGTGGTTTCTTCTGCAGAAGTCTGAGTACAAAGGCTGTCTTTATCAACTCTTTGTTTTCCTCAGCTTCTCATACTTTATAATTTGGCTATGAATTTTAAAGAGCATCAAATGGAGCAGAGATTAGAAATTGGCACCCTTTGTGTCCTGTTGAAAGCAGGGCAGCCCCTCCTCCTTAGGCACTGCAGAGTTCTTTGCTAATAAGGCTGACTGAACAAGTCTTCATTAAACTTCATGTTGCTGGGCTGGAGAATTTATTTGGCCCCATCACCCATTCAGGCCATGACCTGGACAATCAACTGTGATGCCTCAGATGTGAAAAGCCTTTGTTTGGCTTCTGGAATTCTTAACACAATTAATAGCTCTGCAGCTAGCTGTCTTGGGCAAGATAGGGTCACGCCTGCCCTTGGTGTAACTACTGCTCTCAAGCTAAGTTGCTTGGAGCATCCTTCAAGTGAATCAGCAGCGTGTGATTTTAGTTGTGTGAATCCTGATCCCATGGAAATGAGTGGCAGATGAGGATAAAGCTGGTTACACCCAGTTGTCATAGCCACTCTGTGCTGGCAACCTGCTAGGAAATGTAATAGGCCAAAATTTCTTCTAAATTGGTAAAAAAACTCAGTTATGCAATATGCCTATCATAAGGGTGACTGAGGCTTTTCTCCACTTCCAAACACTGTGGTCCAGATGCTTACCACCTCTTTTTTCAACCAGGAGTAGGTTACAATAGGTGTGACTTCTGCGTATCATGGCAGACTACATACAAGTCTGATTAAAAATCACATTCCACTTGAAGATAAACTTGCTACAAACAATACCAAATAGAGCAGACAGCTTTTTTGTTATAGTCATTAAAGCCTTAGGAGCTATTTCACAAATATGTAATTCCCTGAGCATGTCGGAGTTTGCTTTGCTCCAGAAGAATGAAAGGCCAGAGTTTTAAATTATATTTCTTCATCATAAATCCCGAGGATGATGCATTTCCTTTGGCACTGGTTTTGCTGGTTCTTCAAATTAGGTCTCTGCTCCTTTCAGTGTTACTGCACTGGAGGGAGTGGTATGATTTCCATTCAGTACTGTCAGGAGTTAAGATTTCAGGTTTCTTCCCCCAGGCAGTGGTTGAAGCCTTTCCCTTTTCTGTGCCTTAAAGTCACAAGGTGGTGGAAGCATGCAGCAGGTGAGCCAGGGTGCTCCCTGTGTGCCTGTGCATATAATTATACATATTTCTATATGTGTGTGCATGTATACGTGCTCTTATTTGTAGGTCCTTGCAGGACATCAAACAAAATAAATTGTGTGGTTTTGGTTGGAAGGGGTGGGTGAGCATCAGACAAACCCAACCCAGTGGCTGTTGAATCAGGCCTTAATGGTGCTACGAATAATAACCCTGTCCCCCCCACCCCGGGTTCCTGGCCCACCCCTGGTCCTCTACACACACAGATCCAGACCTCAGCCCGCAGCACAGATCACTTCACAGCACCGGGAGAACCATCTCCTGTCAGGTGGCATCCGGCCAGGGTATGAGAAAAATAACGTTCTCTGATTCTTCTGAACCAGCCCCAGCCTTGAGGGGCACAGAGCTCCTGCCTGCAACTCGGAGTCAGAGAAGGGCTTAGTTACATGTGATAGGAGATGCAGCCGAAGGGATCCGTTTCAAACCACAGCAAAGCTGGTGTGGATTTGAATGGCAGGCACAGTTAGGACACCCTTGGGGGTGAAGGGGGCATCTCTGAGAGTTCCCAGCATGAGAACTGAACCAGCTGGGCAGCAGTCTGTGGCCTGTGAACTTTTCTACACACTCTTCTTCTCCCAGACCGTAAACACTGGCAAAACACTGCTTCAGCCATGTGGAAACATGTAACAAGCAGCAGCCCATCCGAGACCATGCCTCACAGAGCTCCCGGATATTAGTGGCTTTGGCTGTTCATGCTTTCAGTCACAGAAGCTGTATTTAGCTCTGACTGGTGCCTGGACTGAGCTGCATGTTATATAGCTGAGGCTTAGCTGGCTTTCAGTTAATCTTTCTTCCCAATGTGCCTTGATGCCTTTCGTTCCCTAAGTGCTTTTTTTGCTTTGGCTACATCCTGACCTATTCCATCTTGTCCTGCCAGGATGGTACCCTAGAAACACATTCTGGGCCACCGAGCTTTAATTTTGCCATCTTTCCCTCCCAAGAAAAGGATCCTAGAATGGCTCCTGTTCAGAAGTTGCTGGTTGCAAGACAAATTACATGTGAACACAGGCCAAATGCAGCTGATGGGATTGTGTTGAGCTGAATTGTACAGGCTGGGCTTGGTTCCTTCTTTCTTTCTCAACTGCTGCAGGATGAACACAGGCCAACAGTGACAAGATACTGTTTAAGAGCAAGTCCTTATCTGTTATCTAGGCTTCAGATGCCTCAGGAAACTGAGTTGAAACAGACTTTCATCCAAGTTTTGTGTTTTGTAAGGATGAATATGAGTAAAGCCTGGTGAGGTGTGATGAAAAGTAGACCATGTCATGGGTAGCTGGGAGAGCTTAGGGCCCCTCCAGCAATTCGTTCTCCAGTGAGATCCATTAGGCTGTCAAACAGCCCCTGCAGTAAAAACTCCACTGGTTAGCTCTCTACAGCAGTATCTGCCAAAGAAGTGTCAAACATCAAAAGGACAATCTTGGAAGAGGTGAACCAGACACCCGATACTGATCAGCTGATTTTAGTTTTTCTGCAGGGGGTTGGAAAAGTTTTGTGGCCATACTGGTTCGGACAGAACTTCCATCAAGGTCCGAGGTAGGGTTTTGACAGACTGGACCCAAACTGGCAATAGCAGGGTGGGTAGGGTCCTTCTCTGGGATGAAGGACGTGAAGCTGAGCTCTTGCATGAACAAGCACAGAGTTGCACCTAGGTTTCCCACAGCTGAGCAGAAAGCCTGAGTCACCAGCCTAACAGGCACTTTGGAGTGAGTTTATCCTTCTGCTTTTTCACAAAGGCTGTTGAGAGTCTTTGAGGTGTTCAGCTTAGAGATAACAACAGCACTTTAGTGCATGCATTTTTTGGAAAGCTGATTATTATTTTTTTCTCCACGAATCTGATTCTACTTGTAATTTGACTTAATTGCTGTGCACATTTTAGAAGTTTTTGTATCAAACAAAGGGTCAAGGGACAAATACCACGTGAGGAAAAAACTGTTTCCTGAGAAACAAGTTTGCTTCAGTATGTCCGTGACATCCCAGCACCCCATGCAGTGCTCTGTCATGGTGGCCAGATTAATTATGGACTTTAATTGGGAACAAGAAACAAAAGAGGGAGTCTAGGGGAGGATGACTTCATCTCCCTGCTCATCTTACATTGCTCTTTCACACAAAAAGATCGAGGCAACAGACGGAACAGCAGACAAGCTTGTCTACATAAAGGTTTCCCTTGGCTGAGGAGAGGAAGAATAAAATGAGAAAAGGATCATTGTTCATCTGGAAAGTCACAAGAGCAGGTCTGAGTTTTCATCTTTTCCAGCCAGCATGTTTGTTTAAGCCTCACACCTTTAAAAGTCTTTGTTCAAGCAGTTTGTCCTTGGGCTAATTTCCCCATCTTGTTCTGCCTTAGCCTCAACTTGCTACGAGCCTGGGAATGTCTAGCCTCTGTGAAACAAAAAGTGCTTTTTCTTGCACTTACAGAGAAAGCCCTATCTGCTATATGAAGCTGTTACAACAAGGTGCAGGAGGGAAGCAAGCAGTAACAGCCTCACATAAGGGATGGCTTCATGGTTGGCAGAGCTGGGGGTATTAGAAAACAAATGTTCCAGCTCTGCCGTTAATTACCTAATTTCAGATGAGTAATATAGGTTCAAATTTGCAACGGGCTAGGTGGAGAGGCTGGCACCAGGCAGGATAGTATATGGCCACTCTTAATTTGTTTTTTCCTGAGGAGAGGCACGCATCTAATCACTGATCTGCCCCCTCACCTGCCAACACAAATGTACCCTGTTAGGAAGGCAGGCACGTCTCTTCCGCAGGCTGCAGGCACCAGCTTTGCTGCATGCTGTTCTGCACCCTTCCCACCTGAAAGACTCCTGCACAACACACTTGTCCCTACAGTACCTAATCACGTAGTCATTCATTCCATCATCTAGTCCCCCCTTCATCACCTAATTCACATCATTAGACCAAAACCCAAAAGTTGTAGCTTGGTCTTTCCTTGTTGATTCTGCATACTGTCACACTCTAACATTCAAACTGTAAAGCCATTTACCTTCTGCAGTTAATTCAGTGTCCTTAAAATTATTTCTATACTGATTTATTTTAATGGTTAAATGTCAAACCAATAATTTATTTGTAAGCCACATACCTTCTGGCATGGTTTCCAAATTATCCAGATAACCTTCCCTTCAAACAATCTGTTTGTTTTCCTTAGTGTGTAAAAATCCCAAGTACACTTTGTTTCTCCATAGTAACCACGGAGGGGAAATGAGAAAAACCTGAGTAACCCTAGAAATGTCACAACGAGGCGGAAGGATGCTGGCTGTTCCTCAGAGGCACTGACAGATTGTCCCTGTGGTGTTCGGTCTTACATCCAAACTGCTTGGGACAGGAGAGGGGGCAAGGACAGAGACAATGTAGGCTAAAATGGGACATTTGGAAAGACCTAGAGGTGTATTTGGCAGGTGGAGTGCTCCGTTGGTGGACCTGCTGCTTTGGGGAGTAGGTTAGCTTTCCTTCTTTCATTTGGTTTTTATAGGGAGAACTTCCTGGATTGTGACGTCTAATCCCCTGCTAATCCCCCATACAAATGGATGTATCCTGTTATCACTGCCATAAATTTCTCTTGTTTGGTCTTTAAAACAGGAATTTTATGCCCTTAATTTTCCTTCTGTAAGACTGCACTAGAATCTCATCTGCTTCCAATGACCAGAAACCACCTTTTAATTTCTGTCCTTTAGTTTGAGGGAGACAGAGGAAAATATTTCCAAGGAGGTGCAAAAGTAGAGTTTTTAAATGACTGACTTTGAATTTTGTTAAATCAAAACCAGTTCACCTGAGGGGACAAAAGAAAACCCTAGTCCTAAAACCAACTGGTGTCTGAAGAGTTAACTGGACACGGTGATTCAGCTGCTGACACAGGGAGCAGCCTGCTGCATTTCTTGCAAGGTGATCAGTTGAAATGTTTTGGGGTTTGGTTTGGTTTAGTTTTGCCCCAGAACTTTGCTTTTGCATGAGAGAGCTAAAAACCAAAACTCAGGGTTTTTGTTTGGCAGGGTTTAACGTGACGTTTTGCACCCATCCAGCCTGCTGCTCCCAGCCTTTCTGTCCATCTCCCACCTCCTCCTTCGCTGGGTGTGCCAGATCTGAACTTAACCTGCACATTTTTTCATCTCTCTGCCCTGCCCACCCAGCGGAGAGGGGCTGATTGGCAGGCGGCGAGCCACGATCCTGCTCCGGCACGCAGGGTGCATACCTCCCCACTCAGCTCCCACAGCAGGCAGCCATGGATGAACACGGGCTGAGGCAGCCAGCCGGACTGACACGCCAGCGGCTGCCACCGCCAAACTGAAGTTGTCTGAGCCCCCGGTAAGTGCAGCAAGGAGAGAATCCGTTCATCTGAGTGGTCTGGATTTATTTTTTTATATCGGTGGGAGGAGGAGCGTATCAACTTCATGTGGAAGAAAGGTGCTGTAGCAGCAGGGGCCGGTGAGTGGCTGGGTAGGATGGCTGATGGACAGAGGGAGAAGACTGGAAGAAACGTCTCATCCCATCAAGTCCAAGGGAACCTCTAACAGGATACCACCGACTTGGGAAAGTTTTGTGTACAGAAAGAGTTTGACACTGTGAACATGGGTAGGGTGAGGCAGAGGGTTGACTTTTGGTCTTCCAGGAACAAGTGATTTTAAAAAGAGAATTGTAAGCTGTATGTATACAACTAAATCAGCATGTAATGTCCCCCTGTGCCTTATTCATAGTGCCTACTGCACTAGTACAAATGCACCGTGTTTTGAAGCCGAGGAGGATGTGGGGGAGGAGGGCAATTGGTTCATGAACTTTTGTGGGAGGTTATTTCTTTTCTGATCGGACGGAGGAAAAAGTAGGCTGTTTCCTTGTTGATAAAAGCTTCTCTGTGGTATAAGAAGATAAACTGAAACATACAAAAAGAGCTATATTAATTTTCTCCAAATATTGCTGAAGGGATAATGGAAATCTGTGTCTGTACCCGCTGAGGTGTTCAAGAAAGGGAAGGTTTGGAAGCAGGTTTTGCTGTGAGATTAACAGCTCAGAGCTGCTCTGTATAGAATTTCAGTGGGTGAGTGAGCAATTCAGATTCGTCAAGCACTGCATTGTTAGGGGACTTCAGTGTTTTGGTGTTTGTTGAAAATACAAGAAACGCATTGCCCTCGTGTACGAGGCAATAAGCAGCTGGATTTACACATAAACATATATTTGGAACAGAGTTCTGAAGTGCAAAAAGCAAATTTCAGCTGACTCTTGTGATCTGTAAGAAAGGATAATTTGATGCCATTCCTTTTTTTCTTCCTCTGTTATTTTTAAACAGCAGTTTGTACTGCAGTATTATCATGTGTAGGAATGTGTATGTCTGAGCACTCTCAGGTCAGGTTGCGTGAGGACATCCTCACAGATACATTTGGCCTCCTGAATACTGGCCTGGCTTACTTTGTAACTTTACTTTCCATTCCTTACAGCCAATTCCAAAATGCTCAATTCGATGTCAACTCTCCACACTTAATCTAGTTACGTTAGTGTTTTTATGTGAGGGAGCAGCACTAAAACTCATTTGGCTATTTCTGAATTCATCACACAACAGGGGAATGAGATGGAGCTACTTAAATAACCGTTGCTGTATTTTTTCCCATGCGGATTAAGAGGTCAGAAAACTTTAAAGCACTCATGTAGCTGGAGCTTCTGCATATCACAAACCATATCACATCCCTGACTTAGTTCCTGTGAGAACTAGAATAATCTTGCCTGCCTAAAGCACTCCTGTGACATGGGACTTCACTGCGCAGAGTTTTTGGTAAATCAGTTCAATGGTTAATTGCTCTTGCTATTAAAACTCTGCATGATTTCTAATCTCAATTTCTCCATGTTGCCTTCCCGTTATTAGATCACAGCAATTTTTCTTTTAAAATTTTCTGTGTAGGTGCTTACAGACTGATTGTTTCTGAATCTCCTGTGGAGCAGACTAAATATATTGAGCTTTTGTTTTTCGCCGAGTGGTGGGGTTTTGATTCTTTTATAGTTGTTGCGGATCTTTTCTGAACCCTCCTCAGTTTTTCTATATCCTTGAACTCTGGACAAAAGATGGGGTTGTAGTGGTCCACCAGGAACCAGGCCACACTGCATACGCAAGTGAAATGATTTTCCTTCTGCTTCACGTTTCTCTCTTCCTAAACCCTAATATTACATCAGAACTTTTAGCCTCAGGATTGTATCAGAGGTGATAATCATCCAAGTTTTTTTTCAGAATCACTGCTTCTAAAGGTGCCTTCCATCCCATAACGTTGCCCTACTGCCCTCTCACCCTCCTTATCTGAGTGAAACCTATGCACATATTCCTAAGTACATACTACCAAACGTACCATTCAGAGTAAAACACATTTACAGATGACAGTAAATGAGATGTACAAAAATTATTTCTGTCTAAAAGTGACTCCTGCTGGCTCAGTGTAGCAGGAGAGGCTCCCTCTTGTCTCTTCAGCAAAACTGCTGCTCACAGAATACGGGAGTTCCGCTTTACATCTCTCTCACCTGCTGCATGGTGCAGAGTGCAGACAGCCTAACCCTCCAAGGAGCATCTTCACCGAGTACTGAAATCTGATTGGCATCTGGCCACCCACGGGCAGATGCGGTGATCCCCTTTCCAGGTGGTCCCTTGGTAGGAAATGAATGAAGTAACATAGATGAGAAGAATCAACCTGAATTTTCTCCTTCCCAAATTTAAGCTAAACTGCAAAGCTCTTCCAAAGCTGGAAGCTGTTCAGTTGAGCTTAGCTTATTGTGTGTTTTGCAGCTGCCTCAGCATGTACAGGTTCCAGCTGGGACCAACAGAGAATCACTGAAATGTTGTCAGGAATGCTGATCCAGGAGACTTTCTGTCCTGACCTGAAGTTCAGATAACTCTCATGAGAGCTCCTGTTCTCAAGAGATTTTCAGTCTGCTTTGCAGGCCAAAAAGACGATGGAGAAACACTCAGACTTTGGTGTACTGTTATGAACGTAGTTTACAAACTGTTGGAGTAGACAGCTGCAGCAGGCAGGATCCTTGTTCCTCCAACCAAATCAAAAGTAAGGCTGCTCTTGGCTGAGAAGGGAATTGCTTTGTCTGTGGATGTTGTTCCCTCCATTTCTGTATCCAGACATTACAGTGAATGAAGGGAAATAAGAGAACAACTGATCTTTTTTCTTCTCTCTTTTTTTTTTTTTCCCCCATCAAAGATTATAAAAGACAGTCTTGCCTATCACAAAAGCAACCGCAAGTTTTCAGTTTGGACAGCAAGGCTTAGGTGTGGGCAATATAAATCTGCATATTCTAGAGCTGCATGTACATACAGACACTCAATGCTGAGCGCCAAAATTGAGTTAAAGCATGCAAGATTCCAGTCACTGCCCTCCTGTTAAACTCTACCCTGAATTCACAGATAGTGCTACCAATGCTATCTATATTTATTCTTTGTGCTCGGGAAGTGTTTGCCACTTCCATTAAATGACTTCCTAATGGTTCACGCTGTAGCATGTGTGCAGGAGGAAGAGATAAAATATGCAGGATTAGTTCTTGCTGTATGTGAAAGTTGTGAAACTGCCACTCAGCATCCCTGGTCAGCTGGAGCCTCCTGGAGAATGGCTACAACCATGGACACATCCCATCTCTTCTCTGCTCTATCTGGTGGACCCAGAAGGATGCCGGTTCCAGGCATGCTACGTTTTTAACCTGTTTGGTGCATGTTATTTTGATCTATTTGAAAATTCTGTAATTAGCACCAAGGCTTGTCTGTACAGGCAGATGCTCCAGAGGAACGCCCTTCAGGGGAGCCAGCCCGCACCCGCTCTGCACCAGCAGCGTGCTTCACAGCTGCTCTTTCTGCTACCTTCCCCATCTGGAGGAGACACCATTTATCCCCGGCGCAGCAATCCGGCCTCCTTCCCTTGCTGGGAGAGGGCAGGCAGGGGTTAACATTTCTCCCCATTCATTAATGCCTTCGCAGGGGCAGCCCCGATGGCGCGGGAGGGGGGGGGGGCTGCGGTCCTGCCCGGTCCTCGCTGCTATGGCAACAGGTTGGGAATGCCTAATGCCTCCGTCGGGGCCAGCGCTGCCTCCATCCACAGATGCCTGCTCTGCAGACAGCTTTATTGTCTGCCGGACATCCAGCAAAGCAGCCTCTTCCCGAGGAGGACAAAAGACCCCGGTACAAAGATGAGACTAAACAGGGCTAAAAGTTTAAAGGGGAGGGGAAAAGAATCCCCTTAATTTATGTTTTAACTGTAGGGGAGAGAAGAGAAAAATAATTCTGGCTTCTCCCAAATGATAGCTCATGAAGGAGGAGAAGGGGGCATAATTAGGTTTTGCTGGGATTCAGTAATTGCTTCCTGATGCCTCATGAAACTATTTACAAGGAGCCTGGCTTGCCCACAGGGCTGTGTGGCACCGTTTTTACCCCAGCAGAGTCAGGCTGCTGCCATCTGACAGCTGCTCGGATCCTATAATAAAAGAGTTGGGTTTCAGTTTGCTTTATGGGTGAACCAATTTTCATATCCAAAATCGTCAGCAGAGTTGACCCCAAGGAACATTTTTGTTCAGATGCAGCTCAGATCGCTCAAGCACAGATTTTGCCTTGTGGTAAGTGGATATCTAGGGCTTCCCCCTTATGTTGTGGTGCAGGGATGATGGGGTATATTTAGGAGGGAGGATACTGCTAAGTCAGTAAATACAGGATTTAATCTCCAAAGCTGTCAGCATTTCTAAAGCATTATAATTCTCATTCAGATAAACACACTCTCTTCCAGTACAATCTCTTTCCATGTCCCAAGCAGAAACACGCTTTCATTTAGCCAGAGCGAGGGCAGAATCCTCCTTCGTAACTTCAAGTGCTCATATGTGTGTTTCTTAACAAATCCTGCAAAAAATGGCATGTCACATGAGATGTTAAATTCAAAGCTTTCCATAAGGGGCATGTCCTTGTCCACATGACTGGCCTTTTTGTTTCTACCATTTGACCTTGATGTGACCTAGATGAGTGGTGAGAACCTGTGAACTGGGGAGATGCAGTGCAAAAGATCAGATTGCATCGTGTTCCTAAGCCCCTTTATATATTTTTTCTAGACTCGTTAACCTAGTATAAGTCCACTGATGGTACATTTTCACCTGACATCTATTTCTGACACTTTATCTGAATACTTTATCCACTGTACACAAGTAAGCCAGTGGGCAAAAAAATTCCCCCCACCCTTCATTTCCGTAATGTACTGAAACAATCATGCAGCAGCATCTCATGGAGGAGAAAAATCTCTTTTCCTAGGAAGTGATCAGCTTATTTATTGAAATGTTAGAACATAACGCTCACTAGTGAACTGAGGCAGTCATTCTTGTCCATAGCAGTGGCGGTGGTGTTTTTAGGCAGCTCCTATCAAATCTCCAGCGGTCAGTGTCACTATATAATAAGATATTGCTTTAGGGTACTTTAATCACCTGTCTAATGTTTGTTGGCCGTTCATTTCTTGAATGCCTATTTGATCTGTTTGTAGGAATACATTAATAATTATTTTTTTCATTTTATACTTTGGGTACCTTTCTTTTCAAGCTCAATGAAGTCCTCATATTATCTTAGTGTCCCATATTCCTCGTTTCTCTAATTGCTGTTGTTTCCTTTGGGCAGACCTTGATTCTTTCAGGGCTCTTCTGCAAAATCTCACATGGCCCTTCAGAAAGCCATGCTTTGTTTACAGGGCACAGCAGCTGTGGGGCCCCTGTTGTTTTCTTTCAAATCGGTCACATTCTGTGCTCAGCTCTTGTCTCTCTGCTGCCACCAAACCAGCTATGCAGTTTGGTGATACAGGCAGTAAGGTTTCCTATCACACTGTCCATCTTTTTTCTTTTTTTTTTTTCCTTCCCTAATCTTGTCCTGTACCCTGAAGACCTGCTGTATCTTCCACATTTCAAGAATGCAGAAGTTTTATTTCCACTTGGCTTTCTGTAGTGTATTTTGTATAGGGATTGCCCTGACACTGTCAAAGCCCTGTCCCTTCGAGCCTCTGTACTCCGCCTAATTCCCGGTACCTGCTACCCCAGGACAGAAATTATCAGGGTTCCTTGTTCATCATCTTTATAAAGCTGACAACTTTCTTGTGTGTGTGTACACAAATCTATGGCAAGGGGCTCACTAACTCTGGTGGCTGACATTTGGGGTCTCTTCTTTACTTCTCCACAGGATTACTTTAATGTTCTCCACCGATTGTTTCTATCTTACAAAGAAAAAGCGATGACTTGGCAAAGCCGCTAGCTGAATTCCTGCCCCTCTGCATCCCCATCAAAAAAATGGAGAGCATCATTCGGGGAAGAAAGAGGACACATAGCCAAGAGTAGGTGATGATGGGGGAAGCTAAAACTTGACAGTAAGAAATTGGCATGGCTGAGAAGTTATGCAGGACTAGCAGGACAGAATTTGGGCCCTGGATACCTAGTGTTTTGCCCCCAGGCAGAATCGTAGTTCAGAGGGAAGATGCCTGCTAGAGATGGGAAGATGGGAAGTTGCAATCTGTGCAGAGAGGAAGGAAGTGTGGGTTTCCTCTTCACTTCTCACCACAGAGCACTGTCATAACACCATTCTTCACACGTGGGTCTCTTTTGGTCAGACTCTCACATTTAACAGTGAGGCCAGTGCCTTTGTGTTTGCTGTAATCACACCAGCATGGCCCAAGCGAGAGAGGAAGAAATTGCTTGTTGGATCATTTCTGTTTGGCTGCTTCTGTGGAGCAACCCTGAATAATCCCGTGTACTGTAGTGGCTTTGCACACACATACAAAAGGGAAAAACAAAACTCTAAATAAGATAAGATAGATAACAGCCCAGTATTTGGTTCTGTTGATTTCCTGCAATTGTAAATAGCTGTGCAACAGCTGGGCTTTTATGGTGGGAGCCTGGCCTGAAGGAAGGGCTGAGCTAAGGGAGTCCCAGGCCTGGAACAGCTGAGTGTGGAAAGAGGGGAATGGCCTCATCAGTCAGAGCAATACATGGTAAAACAAGCCATTCCCTCCTAACCGCCTCCCGGGCTGGTCAGCAGCTGCCTTGGGGTTGGAGATGAGGTGCTGATAGCACCATGGGATGATAACAAGACTCTCACTGGGTCAGAGAGCCATATAGCAGGAGCTGTTAACTAAACCATCTTTGGATGAACATGCTGACAAGTTTTCTGTCTTCCGCCACCCTTGAGAGTTCTTTCATTATATGCAGACGAAGTGTGAGCTGGGTCAGCTCCGTTTGTTCCCCGAGCTGGCTGTAGTACGGTTGCGCTAGTCAGACTGGCAGGGCAGGTGTGAACTCTGCCAATACAGCCATGCTTTTAGAAACACTCCGAGACAGCCCTTGTAACATCACTGTAGTTTTCCTGGATGGGCAAAATCAGAGAATGGTGTCACCGTAAAGGAGGCTGAAGTTAGGTTACCACCAGTGGGAATATTTCTTCTTACTACGCCCTGTCTCCCTAAACTGTCTTGCACAGCATGTATCCAAAACACATCTTTAAAGGCCTCAAGCAGTGAAAACCAGCGATGCAGCACCCTAGCTCTACCCTGCAACACTTTAGCAAGAGCATAATATGGATTTTGAAGACAAAGTTTATTTCCAGAATAAAGTGGTGCCTACCTGATTGTATGTTACAGGCTGTTTCAGTCTCTATTGCAAGTTTGCTTTCTAAGGTCTTGGTACGCGTTTGGAAACTGCAAGATTTCTCTCAGTATTCTTGGTCGATATAAAGTTTCTCAAGTTTGGGATCTCTGAGCAACCTACTTTTGTCATCCCAATTTCTACCTAAGAAAATATTTATGTCTTTCAGGTGCACAGTTAAAATAGCAGTTATAAATAGTCTTTACACCCTCACAGCCCAGGATGAGGAACAAGCCCATGCTCACCTTATGCTCCTGGAAAAAAACCCAAATCTCTTTCCATTTTATAAATGTGCTCCACCCACCTTACCACTTGATCTGGGTGTCTCAGACCTTTCTTTGTCCCTGTTCTTGCAATTTATTTGAAGCAAAATGAGGCATGAAATACTTTGGGTTTTCTAACAAAATAATAGGGATATTTTCTGCATTTTGTTTTTCTATAAGAACATGTCTCCCAGATCATAATTTCTGGTGTTCCAACATTGTGCAAGGCAGGTGCATTAAAAAATAACTGAATTTAAAATCTTTAATTCATATGATAGTTTCCATCGAGAGCTGGAGAGATACATTCTTTCTATCATCAGTTTTGCCCCCAGTTAATATCAGGTCAGTCTTGGCAGAGGGAACCATGCCATACACTCTCTCTCCAGAAAAGATAGTATTTGTCATACTTAGATCTCAGGTGAGACTATTGCTGACTGGTACTAGAGGCCTTTTTGGCTCACCTCCAATATTTTTGGTGGATTCCTTCTTGCTTGTAAATACTGGGCACAGTGCTCTGTTTCTCAGCGGAGCAAAGAGTAAGAAGCTGATGCCCAGCGTTTCTCCTTGCAGTTCATGGCTAGTCCTGTACTTAAGCATCCAGTCTTAGCTGTTTACTGCAGCTTTTCTACCTTTATTTTTGTTCTCATGCTGATACACCTACTTGCAAGCAGCCAGTGCACAAGGAAATTCCTTGGCACTCATGAGTTAAATTTTGCTCAGCCAAGGGCCACAGCTTCTACTGTCTCCAGTTACTTTATTCCCTACAGGAGCTCCCTTGCTTATTCCATTTATCCTGCCTGGCCTCCAGAAAGCCCACAAGCTCTCACATGACTTATGATAGCCTATTCATCAAACACACTTCGCAACAGCCATTAACACTTTCCATTACATCAGTATTTTTGCTTTGCTACAGAGAGAAAACTTGCGGAGCAGAGGATATCGGTTGCTAGCTGAAGGTCACTTAGACAATCACATAGTTCAGATTAGCACCTAAGCTTCTTGCAGCCCATTCCTATGTCATACCCTTTGCACCATGGCTCTTCTCAAGCACCTGTAATTATCATTATCTGTTGAGGGTGGAGGTGTTGCATTGGCAGGTGCATCCTCAGTGATATCTGCGGGGGTCAGGCATTACCTGTAGATCAGGCTGTCTGCTCCTGTTTTCTTACACTCTCCAGCCAGTCTCCTTCTGTCCTTTGTGCTATAAGACAAAAATCCCTCCAGGAATTAAAAAAAAAAATTAAAAAATTCACCTACACATGGCTTTGTTAGAGCTGCTCTCACCTTTGCATTGAACACCTCACCTGTTAATTCATAAAACTTCACTGTAGCCTGGAGCTCCTATATGCTTTGGGTCAAGAAGGACTGGCCAGACTGGCTACCCTCGTGTAGATACATGGTCTTCCCTGCACTTCAAACGGAAAATGTTTGCATAACAAGCTACAGGGGGAAAAAATATTTAGCATAAGCTTCAGGCAGAAGCGGAGCACTGGTAACTTCCATAATTTATAAGTATTTATCAGGTGTATTGTCTATGGAACTAATCTGTCTTTACAGTTCATCAGGTAACTCAATTCTTAAAATATGAATGGAAAGCTGAAGTTGAAGTTTCCACAGAGCCCTACATTAGAAATTGGGAAATAGGTCTTTGGGTATTTTGAAATAACAGCGGTCGCATAACTTGTAAATCATTTTGATATTGCTCAGGGTAAATGTAGTGTATAAATATGAGATTACCTCTTGCCCGGATAACCTGAGATATGCAGACAAATCTGGCAGACAGGATGTGAGCTGCTGACTTGATATGATAGAAAACTTGATCCTGGGAAATGCCTTGGGGGCAGGAATGAGGAAGTTATTGCTGCTATTTTTAAATGTTGTGGGGAGCCAGAAGTGTTGGCAATAGTGTATTTTGAAGATGTAAAATAACAATGTCTGTTTTTTCCCCTCCTTCCCCCCACACTTTATTCTCTGCGGTATAGGGTCTAAATCTTTGTCTATCAATATAAATTTTAATTTTGTAGCATTTTACATCAGTCGTCAAGCAAAACACATTCCTTCTTTCCCTGGTATATGTTGCCCTGCCTTTTTCTTACTAAATGATATACAGAGATGGACAACAGTGTTTATTTTTGTGAGCAGTGAATTGAGTGCTGGTACAGGCTTATCCCTGTGTACTGACTTGGGTTTTTTTGCGACAGAATCAGCACAAGACTGAGCAGATAGTTGGGGTGATACTGGCTTCGGTCATGCAGAAGCTGCTCACCTAGGAATTAAGAGATCAGCGAGTTATTTTGCACTGACTACCAAGTTGTTGTCAGCTGGTGTTAGCATTTGTGGTCACTACCAGTACAGTTTCTGAACTGATGGACTGGCAGTAGCAGATCCAGAGTGTTTCAGATGTCTGACATACATGATGGTCTCCTGCCTTCAGTTTTCCTATGGCTATGGGAACGTTTCCGCGTTTGTTCAGCTGAGCCAGCCCCCCATGCTTATGCATTCTGCAGCTGCCTTTTGGAGCCACAGCTTGATGGATGAGACCGTAGTGTGTTGCTTTACAGTCAAAGGTTATGCTGCTTAACGGGACCCCAGATTCTGAGAGGGTCCAGTAGCTGGCACATTTCCACCTGCAGTCTGGCACTGCAAGTGTCAGGCTTATTCCACAAGGTCACATCTCAAGCACTGAAGACAAAACTTAGGAGGTCTGCAAACCTCTGTATTTGTCCATCATATATTGCTGATTAAATTACCGCATAATAAAGTAGCGTATTGGTTGTGTATGAGAGAATTATGCAATGGTTCTTTGCAAAAGAGAGCTTGTTCAAAGAATGCTAGTAACAGCTCCGCCAAGATGGGGTGGGATTGTCTTTGGATTTGTAGGATTGCCTACAGGTTTGTTCTGCTTGCCAAATATCATTAACTTCCTGAAACATTCTGGGCTAGCAGGAACATTTCTCTTCCCTTATTCGCTCTTGGAATATTTCTTCATGAGCTCCAAGGTCTCGTCTCAGTGGCAGTTCCACTATTGTAGGATATGCTGTATGTACTGCTGATTAAAATCAGAAAGGGAGGCAGACCTCTGCAGGTAGAAGTAAAGTCCAAAGTACATTCAGAGGCAAACTGACTTCATTTATATTTGCCAATGTACTTTGGAAGGAACTGCTTTTGAAAAATGCCATGTGCCTGTCTTCCATTGTTCCTGTTTGCTCTTTGTTCTCCTTTTGGATGAAAGATGAAGCAGACGGATTCATTCTTCTCCAGAGAACCTGCCTTCTCTTATCGATCCCTCTGCTGGAACAGGTTCAGCTTTGTGTTCCGCAGCTCTGCGTTGTCCCCTCACACACAGGCTTTGCCTAGCTTTGCCAAACTGGGACCGTAAGTACTCCGACGCATACCCTGACACAGTAATGATGACTAAGGCTAGGGTGTAGTACTGGGCTTGGTAACCTCTGGCCTGAGCACACCTTGCTGAGAACAAAGTTAAGATGACACAGTGCTCAAAATATGTCAGTCGCGTCTATGCTATGTCTTCAGGGATGACAACAAAGTTGCTTTGTAATGAATCACGTAGGTATGCTTAGCTGCTAAGATGTTTATGAGTGTATTGTGTTTGTTTAGTAGAAATAAGTTCTAAGGAAAACCAAGCAGGTTTCCTTGCTTTCTCCACCACTTATGGGAGACCTGTTCACAGCTTGGCTCAAATGATTCTTATGTATAAAACAATAGTATTATGTCACATATATATTTTGAATGCTTTGAACAGGCGTAGTCTTGTCTAAATCTTGTAAAAACCTTGAAGACGACTTCTATTTCTGTCAGTCTTAATGTACCACCTTCTGGCCAGCTAATGGAAGCACAGGAACTGATCTTCAGGAAGAGCACGTGCTTTCTAGATCTGTGACTCTCAAATGGGTTTAAATCAAAAAGCTGTCTTTCCTGTAGTAGTCTTGGGACCCATTCACTACCATTGTTTTACACGTTAGAGAAGAACTCCACTTCTTACTTTGATTTCTCTTCAAAGTAGCCTTCTTTACTGAAAAAAAACCCCACAAAACCAACAACAAAGCTAGCTGGGTTTATGTGATAAAGAGTGCCTTCCCTTAGGGTATCTAATGTCTTCCAGCTATTGCTAGGAGAGTTTTTTTTTCCTTTAAAGTTCCTTATTGCCTCTAACTTACTGCTATGTAATTCCTACCTGATGTGAAGATGTAACAGTTTCTTTAAGACACTAACAGCCTTGTCCATGACTTGCATGAACTATGCCTAATTTGGAATTTACTGTCAAATAATAAATTGGTATTAATTGGAGACCCAGGCACTTACCTTTCAAAGCTATTTTTATATGTATACATATATATGTGTGCGTGTGTGTGTGTGTATCTTTGCTGCAATGTTTTGGTGATTCCTGGATAGGTTGTGTGTTTGTTCTTGACTGTTATTTTGTCGAAGGCTATTAGTACACTAATTTCTAAGTGTTTACTGACTAAAACCTAAGCAGTATATTTGGAAAGCACATTTTCTGAATACAGGTATCTGTTGTAGGAATCTTAATTCACCAGTTCTTTGCATGAGGTGAGTTACAGATGCTTGGGTTTGTTTTAAGACTAGCCAGATCCATTCTGATTACCCAGCCTACTGCACAATACAGACTGCAGAACAGTAAGAAACTTTTATAAAACTAGTTACAGCCAAGAGCAGACAGCATAAGATCTGTGCAAGAAAAAGGGGAATTAACTGCACATAGATTACAGTTGCTGAAATACCGTTTCAGTTATTCCATACCACATCTGAATTTTTTTTATGAGCCAGAGTTTTAATGACTCAATAAACATAACACAATAAAAATATTTTAAACTAAGTCATGCAGGAAATTATTTCTAACTTTTAAACTAATTTTGATATCTTTAACATTTTCTTTACCCAAGGAGTAATGACAGGGCTCTGATTGAATTTCAGTCATCATTTAGTTAGTTTCTCCAGTTGAATAAAGATAAACAGAGGAGAGGAAAACAAGTGAGACAAAAAAGGGCACTCAAATAGCATCGTACATAGCTGGCTGCGATGAGACTTCCCACTGCAACTACCACTGTTCTTATGGGTAGCCTGATACCAGTTTGGTATGGTTCGGTCAGGCTTAGTTGCTGGGAAGACGTTCTCTCCCCTCTCCAAGCAGCAAGAGGCAGCGTGAGTGAAGGAGACACAAAGCAAATAATTCAGGGCAGTGAAGCACGATAAGCATGAATGTGTGAAATACAGTAGTTCTACCTTCCCCTGAATACATATGTTTCTGTAGATGTAGAATAATAAGAAAATGTCAAAACATCAACGACGAAGTCCACAAAAACTTGTGGAGTCGTTTAAGATAGTACATGGAGGACAGTCCTTTTCAACAGTTCTCTTGCAGTATGAGGGCTGCTGCAATCTAGCAGTGAGGGGCTGAGTCATAATTTGCTCATATTTCATCGTCAGTTTAGTATCTGCATGATGGCTCACATTTAAAATGAAATATAGGTGTTCTTATAAAGATTAGAGACTCGTGGGGATAAATTAATTGAACATAGATGAAATTCATTGTGTTTTAAATAGAGCTGGAAGCTTTGTGATAGAACTACTTTGTAACTTGAGATGATTTAACTTCTTTTGACAATTAAACTTCTTTTGGGACTTGTGATGAATTTGCAATAGTTAACCAAGCAACAGGCATCGTATTTAAGGAGTCATTAACCTGCTGCTGGGAACAGACTAGTAGTGCAGATTTGGGATAATCAGGCCACAGATTTACATTTAGGCACCCAGGTTCAAAGAGATGTAGTGATAGAATATGGCAGAGTATGATGAACTGAAAAGTAATCGAAGGATGAATCCATTCAACATGATCAGAGAACTTTGTCAAGCGGAAGGAGAAGGATTAAGAAAGGGAACCATAGAGAACAGGTCTCCGACTTGAGTCTTTCATCTTGCAGCTTCTCCTGCTGGTTACTTTGTGATGATTTTGAAATGTCTCTTAGCTGTGCCATAAAGTATGAAGTTAAAAATGTAACTTCTGTATTAACAGTTCAGCATGCTGGAGAACCAGACTGCTGTTAAATTTTTGTATGGTGTGTTCAGCAGCAGGAGTAGAGGGCAAGGACTGTGTGAGCAGTCTTCTCTTCCACAGCTCGGATCTTGCAGAGACACTCAAAATCTGTAGGAGTGGTTACAAATCTATGTTTCAGCTGGTCCGGTGTTGGTGGTCAAGTGGTGTGGGGCTTTCCAGCCCCTTCCCGTAGTCCTCTTGCAAGGAGGCAAGGCGATTGCCTCTTCTGTCTGCAAAGTCTGCTCTGAAGCTCATGGGAGGAAGGTGTCCTGCAGGCTGGGAGTGGGCACTTCCAGGTATTCCCTTAATGTCTCCACACACTGATTGATAGCACAGGGACTCAGGAAGCATGTGGAGGCGATAACTGTTATCCTCACTACCTGGTGGGTTTGGCCAAAATAGTTTAAATAGAAGAATTAAAAGACAATACAAGAAAGAGAACAAATGCCTTTCCTTGTACTAAGTCACAAGAGGCCGGTCACAGCGAGATGTTCTACATCCATTATAACAATGGTGTTCTCCAATTTATCATACTGAAATGATTAACCATTTTGCTGCTGAATACTTGCAAAGCCAACAAAACATTAAGAGGCCTGTGGACAAAAAATAACCTTACAGTGCAGGTTGGCATTTTATTGTTCACTGAGGACTTACGTTTGCAAATTCTTTAATGGCTTCGTAATGATGTTCAGGCATGTATGTAGCAAAGTATGGCCAGTGCTGGTTGCAGGCACCACTTACGTGGGGCAATGAATGCAGGTGCATAGTTGTGTGGGCAGCCTGAAGCTGCTTGCCCCAGAGCTCAGGTTGCTGGTGGCACTGGGAAAGAAGACAGAGCTACTGTCCCCTTCAGCTCCTTGGTAAATCAGCTCCTGTGTTTTGTAGCTGGCTGGAGCAACCTGTCAGGTTGGAAGCTGGAAAGGTCAGGCAATTAAAAGATATTTTAATTTTGCAAAGTACACACCTATCAAAGTCATTTGCTTCAGAAAGCAAAGTCAGTCGGTCAAGAAGGGGAAAAAAAACCCAAGAGCTTTGTGTTGATCACTTCTTCCTTTTTTTATGCAGATCTAGTCTTTCTCTGTCAGGAGTCACTCTGGGTTGAAGACTGTCCACACCCCACCAGCAAGCTGTTGAAAACCCTTGTGGCTGCAAGAAGTTCATCTAGGGGATCCCTTTCTTAGGTATCTTCTCCCAGGCCTACTGGGATGCTGCCAAATTGGAGGACATTTATATTTTAGACTTTGTCACCCATGTCCAGGAACTCCTCAAAAGTCAAGGAAGGAAAACCCCGAAGTAATTGTCTAAGCCATCCTCTAGCAACATCAAGATTTTTCACCATGCTGTATTTGCCTTCACAGCAGAGGTTCCAATATTTCTCTTGGGATACACACACTATTTCATCTAGTTCTCAGGAGCTTTCTTTGTATGCTTAGCTGCATTACCATATTGTTATTTTTATCCTTCCTGCTATTAGTCATTCTCTTACAGACAAAGCTACAACATTGTCTTTTCTAGAACCACCTCTGTATTCTTCTAACAATTGTAAACTCAGCCATATGGTTCTTTGGCAGCAGAAGAATTTACTTTTGATTATAGTTTGGAAAAGAAAGATTATTTCACTTCACAGGTTTGACACTTCCACATATCAAATCAAGTAACACTTTATTGATATTTTCTAGAAAATAAAGGCACACAAATTATTACATATATGAAACCATCTTCTCTTAATGCTTCTGCTATATTTCTGGGCATCTGGATCAAAAAAGCAATTCATTTTACAAAACTTGTTCAATTTAGAAAGAAATTTTTCAAGGGATTTCTGTGTGTTTTTCATATGGACTCTCAAGGAGGTCTTTTCATCTGCCTCTCTCAAATTTATCAGAACTGTTAATACTTTATTTGTGGAACCACCTTTAGTTTCTGCAATTCAAAAGCTAAGAGACAGGAAAGGGTGACATTATAATTGCAAGCAGACAAGAGGTGGTCTTTCCTAAGAAACCTTTATGGTAAAAACAGGACTTTTAGAAGTCCTGAAAGAAACGGGTAATGTTTTCCCAGAAATACCATAAAAACAGGGACTTTTGCCACATCTTTTCATTGCCTTTGCTTTGCCTCAAAGGACTACATGCTTGCTGACCAAAGTACTGGAAAGGCATGATAGGAGGTATTGGTGTGGACCTGAGGATCAGAATGCCAGATTATTCCTGGTGGGTTTTTTATTACTTTCTCACTTAGGGTGTGGTTGTGGATGATAATATGTTGGCTTGTTTTTTTCCCCCCACAAATCTATTTATAGTCTTGTGGCAAAACTTAATAGGTAAAAGACCCACCACTACATACCCAGTGGTGCAACCAGTAGCAGGGACTACAGAGAGGCGTTGTGCAAGGCCAGGAGTGAAAAAGCAGGGTAGAGAAGAAAATCTGAGAGATTGAGATAGGGCCACTGCTTTGGAAATACACTTTGAAATGCATTAATAGTCTGTAAAAGCTGTCTGTTCTTGTTATTGCTTTGTTATTATTGTGGCTTGAAAAACAAATTGGTATCATTCTGCTTCATATATAACTCTCAATTGTAATAACCCTTAGAGCTTGCATGATGTGTTTTGTCCTTAGATCAAAAGGTTGGGTGAACTTCCATACAGCTGGGAAGAGAGGCCCAGAAAATCAAGTTGCCCGAGACATTATAATGAGCTAATGGCAAGACTTTGGCTAACATGAATATTCCCTATTACATATTCTAAATGGTAACTGGAATAAAAATTCAAATTGTCTATTATGGTTGAGAAGGAACAGAAATCAAGCTCATCTTTTTGGGTAGCTGGTGGCAAGTGAAATAATGACTTAAATAGGTTGTTATTGTTAATATTGTAAAATATGCTGAAACCACAGGTGTGCAGCCATAGCAATGTGCTACATTTTACACTCACTTTTCTGCTTGTACTGAAGAACACTGACTTGTGTAAAACACAGGATCTATATGTCTGTCAGAAGCAAAAGGCACAGATGCTAGCACTACTGTACCATATGCAGAGCCAACCCGTTGTGCAGCTGCAAAGTATAATTTCATGCTGGCTGCTCGTTTTAAAGAGCACTCTGATTCATTAACCCAGTGGGAAGAAAATGGGAAGAAAACCTTTTAGTTTCTGAACTGTGAGAATTTATGCTCATTTTGGAAAACACCTTATTACCACTGCAGCTATCTCCTCCAGAAAGAGATGGGATTGAAATAGCACAGTATGATGCAGGCTACTGGGAAGTGTCTTGGCATAGCATGAGACTGGGAAAATAGTGGTCAAAGGTGCCATGTCCTGACAGAGGGTGAGGACAGCTTCCACAATACAAGGCAAATATATTTTTTTCCTTATCCTAATGTCCATCCCTAGATCACAGCTTCTCCGAGAGATTTTTCAGAGACATCCCAGAACTGGCAGACTTTTTCCCACTGAGTAAGCCAGAGTCTCTTTGCTGAACACATCCTGGGCAAAAATGCCCCCTAGGCACCTTTTATGGTGCCTTTGCCATATCCCCACGTGCTTTTGTGGTAACAACAAATGTTCAGACGAGTATGTGGGGACAGAGTGGAGAAGTGCTTTTCCTCAGTGTTCATTCCCTCTCCCTACTAGATTCTTCTCTAGAGCAACGGGTATGGGGACAGAAAGGGAAAAAAATATGAGAACAAGAGTAAGAGGGAACAAAACAGGCAAGTGGCAGAAGATAAGTGGAGAGAAGAAATGCAGCCTGAAAGTTTAGAGAGGGAAGTTTTAACAAATCACTGCAACATGTGGGCTAAATTTCTTTTTTAGGTCATTATGTTGGAATGAGAGCAATACAATCATTGCTGTCATTCCTTTTGTATTTCTTCCTGCATTCCTTTTCTGTGTTCAGCTGTCTATTTCTTCATTAATTCTTGCCAGACTCTTCAGCATTTTAGCCAAGTCTTTTGACTATCTTTCTTGGCCAGCATATGAATAGGCCTTTCATGAGCATGCAAAACTATTGTGCAGACTGTGGTTTTCTTTTTGTGGAGAGTACTAGGTAACATCAGAATAAATAGCTGAAATTTCCTCCCCTCCCCTCTTTTTTTAAAGACAATTCCTCGTCTCTCCAGGAAGATGAAGAGATAGATATGGAGGCTGTCAACTGGCAGCTGAACAACACCTCCATGAATGGGCATTCATCTACCCCAACCACAGTTCGCTTTCCCAGCTGGGTGACTTTTGATGACAATGAAGTCAGTTTTTCACCACAGAACCTTTCTCCCTTGAAGACAGACACCCCACCTGCAGAAACACAGACGCCAGATGTTAACTTTAACCTCACTACATCCTTTAAAAGAGAACGTCCTAAAAGCACATTGGGGGACCTCTCCAAAATTCAAAAACTAGATCTCTCCTCCTTAACCAAGTTGCCTTCTGTTGAAACACCACCATGGAGTGCTACTAATCCCTTCCTAGATGAATCTCTGCGAGATGTCCAACCCTCACCCATCAATCCTTTCAGCTCATTCTTTGAGGAGCGAGACAGGCGTTCCAAAAGCTCCTCTGTCTCCAGCGCTCCAGGCAAAAGCCAAAGAGACTCTCTCATTATTCTCCACCAAGAGCCTGATACCATCAGTTTCCATGAGGCAGGCAAAAGTGTAACCCACACAGATGCTGTGGAGCAGCTCAAGCAACTCCAGATTGGAGACCCAGATCATGTGAGCAGCCCTACCTTGCCTGATGATGACCCCATGATGCCGTATGATCTGGATGCAGCCTTATTTAACCTGTCACCAGCTCAGCCAAAGGATGGCTGGCCAATGATGCTCAGGATCCCAGAGAAGAAGAATATTATGTCATCCAGGCACTGGGGACCAATTTACGTCAAGCTGACCGACAGTGGATGTATACAGCTTTTTTATGAGAAGGGACTGGAGAAACCTTTCCGAGAATTCAAACTTGAAATCAATCATGAGATTTCAGAGCGCAAACTCCAGAACTATGATGAGAGTGGAAGGATACACAGTGTGCGGTTGGACCGCACAACCTACAAGGAGAAAAGGAAGTATCAGCCCAAGCCAGCCATTACTCACACAGCAGAGAGAGAGCAAATTATCAAGCTCGGGACTACAGATTACGAAGACTTCCTTAGCTTCATCAATGCTGTGCAAGACACACTGATGAACTTGCCAGCCTCATCAACAGATCTGAGCACAGTGGGACTAAACTATCAA
Organism: Falco punctatus; assembly: GCF_963210335.1. Lineage (NCBI taxonomy): Eukaryota > Metazoa > Chordata > Aves > Falconiformes > Falconidae > Falco > Falco punctatus. Next base: position 6,251,609 of record NC_137587.1, read on the forward strand.
GAAGAAGAAATCACGGTTGATGTCAGGGATGAGTTTCATGGCATCTTGGCCAAAGGAGACAGTGTGATTCTCCAGCACAGTGTGCTGACCCATATCTATGTTCTGAGCTTCCTTTCGGGCCTGGCAGAATGCAGACTGGGCCTTAATGATATCCTGATCAAAGGGAATGAAATAGTTGCAAGGCAGGATATCATGCCCACTACTACCACTAAGTGGATTAAATTATACAGCTGTCGGTTCCATTCATGTGTGGATGAGGATATGTTTAATAACTCCCGTATTATCCTGTTCAACCCCTTGGATGCCTGCCGGTTTGAACTGATGCGATTCAGAACTGTCTTTGCTGAGAAAACTTTGCCTTTTACCCTGAGGACAGCTGCCAGCATCAATGGTGCTGAGGTGGAGGTGCAGAGCTGGCTGATGATGTCCACTGGGTTCTCTTCCAACCGTGACCCTTTAACTCAGGTCCCTTGTGAAAATGTGATGATCCGCTACCCAGTGCCAAACGAATGGGTGAAGAACTTCCGCAGGGAGAGCGTCCTGGGGGAGAAATCTTTGAAAGCCAAGGTGAACAAGGGGGCCACTTTTGGATCAACCGGTCTGTCTGGTTCTGAGCCAGTAATGAGAGTCACTTTGGGAACTGCCAAATATGAGCATGCCTTTAATTCCATCGTATGGAGGATAAACCGACTGCCTGACAAAAACTCAGGTGAGTGGTGCATTCCATTTCTGCAGGAGTAAACTAAAAGGAGTTATGTATTTGGGAAGATAGGGAATACTAGGTTTACATGGGGAGGGATAAAGCATCCTCTGTAGCATCCCAAATGCATAAGCATTTACTTGACCCTTCGTTGCAGGAATTTTACGTATCCTACAACATTGCTAGTCATAAAAACAGGTTTAGGTTTTCCAGATGCAAAAATATGCCTTCTGTCTCTGCTTTTACATTACGGGACTTGGGCATCAGACTTCTCTGTGTGCTTAGCACTGCTACTGGAGGTGGGGCTTTTTCAGCTAACTTACAAAAGCAAGATACTACGCTACGGGGCTGATGGACAGGACCAGATAAGTCGCTATAGTTCTAGCACATGTGATTTCTTTTCCACGGATTGCCAAGCGTACTGGGCCAGTGCTGTATATTTCAATGCATATACCACGGCTAATGCCTATAAAGTGTCTGGAATGGGAAGAGGACAACATACTGTGCAACCATTAAAAAAAAGATAAATTTCTAAATTCCAGTTTCTGGCTATGTTACCGTAATCGGTGCAGACAGGTAAATACAGCTTAAACCTGAAGAGAGAATACCAACATAAAACCCACAGGTCTTTGTATTTCTACTAACATGTTCATAATTAAACATTCAAATAATATGGGCAAGCTACTGTTCCCTTTGGCCATCGCTGCCAGTCATTCCACTTCCTGCCTTTCATCCACGGTGTGCAATAAAGCTGGACAACTCAGGTTTATTTTTATTCATAGTGAATTCTACTTCTTGATTCCTCTGATCTAGACTAGCTTTTTACAGATGAGATGGACTTTTTAGGATTAATGCTGTAGTAATACTGCAGCTGGGTGACTGGGAGGGTTTCTGTATTCGGTGTTCCCTGAAGGAAAGTTCAGTGTTGTACCAGATTTGGCACTTTCTAAGGACATACGTTTTTCCTGAATTTGAGCTATAGTGTCAGCAAAACCGAGATCCAAGTCTTCTAATCTTTTGGATCACATTTCAGCCTAAGGACGCCAGCTTACACCACAGGTTACAAATTTGGAGAGATACCAGCAACAAAAGCGAAGGCTCTGTGTTTTCTGTAGTGCAGGGCATAGGAGGAGAGAGCTTGGGAACTCAAGAGAAATTATCACAATGAAAAATTAACCTCAAGCTGTTTATGAGCAATAAGATGCTTGTGAGGAAAATCTCACTGTGCCATCTGCACAAGCTTTGAGAACAAGATGCTGTGAAATTGGGCCTTCTGTGGCATCTTCTCTCCAAAGATCTCAGTATACCATATAGACTTTACAGCTGGGGAAATGAAAGCCCCCAGACTTTAACACAATCACGGAATAAGCCAATAGCAAACCAGGAGAAGAGGCAGAACTGGCTCTGCTGCCTCCTGCGAGGTGATGCTGTCTTACCCACTGCTACTTTGAGGGCAATGCTGGTCCATATCTCTTGTTTCCTTGGTCTTGTGTCTCCCAGTATGAGGCTTTATCATATATACCCTGTGTCAGGGGGAAACAGATGACAGACTTGGTGCTCTTGGAGCCCTGCCACAGAGCATCTATCCATCAGTGTCACCGTGCAGAACACAGGGCAATTAGTATTTGTTTACATCCTGAGAGGAAGAGAGTGTCCTCACCCCTCCGGTCAGGGCAGATGTAATTTCAGGGAAAGGAAGGGCCTTGCAAGCACTGTCTTGGCCAGGACACATGAGCTATGTGAGAGGGAGGGAATCCCACCAAGCATAAAAATAGTCCCTTGACTGGCACTTCACACTGTCTTGCTGTGGCACCTGCGACTGACCCCTAAGAGCATTCTGGGTCCTCTGTAAATGCCTGGTCTGCTAATGAACTGCTCTGGTGCCCGGGACTCCGGAGCAGGAGAGAGGTAGCGGCATCGCGCTGCCTCTCCATCAGCCCTGCCTGCGGTCCGCCCTGACAGCCGGTACCACAGCCCCACAGGGCCGGAGAGCCGGTCCCCCCCGAGCTCACTGCTTACAGTCAGGCTGTAGCACCCAAATGGTTAAGAATTATTTCAGCAGCCTCCTTGTCTTATCCATACGTTTTCTCTTTGTGCTTTCTAGTGGGATGGGGCCCTTGGCACTCTTGCTGTAGGAACTTGTTATCAGCCTTGTCTGCGTTATTTTGTAGCCAAAGTGTCTGCTGATGACTGGACATTGAGAAACATATGACACATGAAGGACTGTGTGTACTCTATGATTTGATCTGAGAAAAAAATACGGACTGGGTTCTAGTGAGCACATTGCTGAAATCCTTTCCCAAATGGCACGCTAAACTTTATTACCCTTCTCATATTCACCATTAACATGATCAAAGCAGCTGAGGAAGAAAGCCTATTTACAGGCTCTGCAGAGCTTCAGCTGCAGATGGCTGGGCTCCACATGTTTGTGGTGGGGTTTTTTAAATCCACCAGCAGAATATTAGGAAAACATCCACCCGGTCTTCGGTCGTGGGAAAACGCTCTCCCAGCGATGCAGGGATGTAGCCTCTATGCAGAGCCTCGGATCGGGATATTTGACCTTTGCTCTAGTTTGGCTGTGGATCCCAGGCATGCTGCCTGGTATACTTTCTGAAGTAAATTAAATCAGTTAATGCAAACATGTTGAGACATCAGAGTCGTTTGGAACACATTCCCTCCAATCACGGTAACCTGTGCATATATATGAATTTTATTATCAGAACCTCGATTGTCTGAATGAAATGTCAGTAGCTCAAGGAAGCAAGAGATGCAAAACAAAAGCAGTCTGTTGATTTCATCCGGATTTTACTAAAAAGTGTACCTGTCCGTCAGGGAAAGAGCTCTGCATGGGCCTGTTGAACAAACAGAAAGTCTGTGGAAGTTGTGCCTTGTGCGCCTCACGCTCAGGACACTAATGAACACTGATGTGTTTGGTATTTTCGCTATAGCTTCGGTGCAGGAGTTACTTTTTAATCAGTTCACCTTGTTGCCTAGCACGCTTGACCTGGTTTAAATTAATAACTTCCTTTTTTTTTTTAGTGTTGTACATGGTGTTTTCTGTCAGTGGGTGCTCCTACTAGAAGAAATTAAAGTATTGAAGTTGCTTTCTTAGTTGCATTACATTAATTTTTTAATTTTTTTTTTTTTTGCTTTTTTCCCCTTTACCTCCCCTCTACCCCCTTTTTTTTTTGAGCCTGAATATCCACCAGGTTTGGGTGAATGTCCACCAATATTCGGCTGTGTTAGAAGAGTGGTTGCTGATTCCATGTGTCCAGTTGAAATTATGCAGAGTTTAAAAGCTCAGCTCTCCAAAGCACCTGTCGCAGTGTGCTGAAGCCCAGTTCAACACTTCCCAGCGGTACCTTCACATGCGTCCATCCCAAAAGCACCGGGCACACGCCAGCTCAGGGGTGTAGCGGCGCAAACTGAACTTTTTGTAGCTGTGGCCATGGCTTGCGCCAGAGCAGAGAGCTGCCTCTCCTGGGCTGCTGTGCGCCTCTGCTGCAACCCAGGCAGCCTGAAGGAGGGAGCAACCCATGGCAAGCCAGAGACAAGGAAAAGCAGGGCAAAGCAGATGAGCAGGAAGGGTTACAAGGAGGGGTCTGCTGAGACTGGTACAGGGTGAGGGAAGAGAGAGGAGTGGATGGGGAGCCTGAGACTGGGAGTTGGTTGCCAGTTCTTAGTGCTGTACACAGAATTTCTGAGGCAGGAATGAAATTTTTAGGCATCTTCATAACGCAGTACCAGAGAACAGAGATTCCCAGGTATGGGCAGTGGCACCCGAGTGTCCCATGGCAGAGGCTGAAGTGCACTGCCACCACAGGTGTGCCCACCACAGCCAAGCTCAAGCACTGGGCAGAAGCAAGAGCCCTGCGGTGCTGGAGGACACAAGGATCTCCCAGAGAGCCACATGGGGCTGCTGCTAGCCCACGGTGGGTGGGATCATCTCAAAGGTCTGCTGTGCACCGCTGCTTTTAATCTGGAAAAGGTATGCTGCAGGTATGAAAAGCTGGGAGGCGCTGTCAGAGAAAGGTCCCAGCTGGCTCTAGAATGAGGGCAACTGAATCAGCACTTTGCTTGGGATAACTAATCCTGATGAAAAGCAGGTGATGTATTTTAGTGCTTGCAGAACTTGAGCTTTTATATCTGCTTGATAGTGCACCCACTCATTCATAACTTGGCTCCAGCTGCGGCACTGCATATCTCTGCAGTCTCTGCTGAACTGTGTAGTTTCTCGTTGGATTTGCTGCACAGGCATGAGTTTATGAACTCTGGATACACTGTTTGGAAATATGAGGCTGACTCCAGATGAATTTTTTACCCAGATTTACACCGAGTTGAATTTTTTTTTCAGTTCTATTTCAAAGGTTAACTGGGATGCTCCGATCCCTAAGCCATCCAAAGACTGCTGAGTTTCATCTTGTTGGGACAAGTAATATCTCAAAATCCCACATCTTGCTTTTCAAGCTTCAGCACACCAAGGCTGACTTTTGGGCTAAGCTCTGGATGAGGAGCTGTCTTCCTTTTCAAGACTCGGGCTTGCAGGTCCTTTGCAGGTGGTATTTTCCTCTTCTTGCCAGGGAGAACTTCTGGGCTTTCGCCACCCAATTCTTACTCTGTCTGCCTTTTGCCTTCCTTCTCTCTGTCCTTTACACCCTGCTGGGCTGCATGGAGAAGAATTTTCCCAATGAACAGCAATTCCCAAGCAATCAGAAATCCTAGAGCCTATAATAGTGGCAGACAAGGATTCGTTCATTTATTTGTACATGACTTTCATTTACACACACTTAGATCAGGATCCCTTCAACCAGAAAGCTCAATGTGGCTTTGAAGGATTTCATCCTCATTTTACAGGCAGAGAAGCTAAGGTGCAGACCTGAAATTACTTACTCAAGAGCTTAGGGAGCTCGCAGCAGTCAGAAATAAAACCGACCTAGCCTGAGTAGCAGTCGCTACTTTAATTTTTAAACATCACTGCCGTCAAGCAAAACATGGGGGAAAAAATAATAAAGGTTATCACTTACAGAAGGCAGCACTAAACGTGATCACTTCCTCACCTTGCATCTTTAGTGACTAGCCACCTTGTCATAGGTTAGAGTAAGGAATAAGGCTAAGCTGTCCACAAATTTACTTTTTGAACCCAGGAAAGTTATTTAACCTTATGCAGTATATTTTCTTTTGGTAAGAACAGGGCTAACAGTTTCAAGTAAATGTGAAATACCTGCCAAATTCCACCTTTCCTTACTATCATATGACATTTCAGAAGGATGTGCCACAATGTACGTACATGTTACATACACTGGGGGAATGAGAAGAGGGGAAATACCTTTAGCCTAATATGCTTAATTTACACCTTGTATTGTCACGCCCTAAAAGCAAACTAGAGTGATTTGCAGTTTGCTTAATTCCTCTGGAAACTCCCAACAGCACTGGAACAGGTAAGATATTGTCACTGGCTGTGAACTAGCTCACCCAGGCAGTTTCTCGGCTTCTTGCAGTTTTGTGATGTTGCTTCCACCTGGATATTGTGTTTTCTGACCCGTCCAATGCAACTTTCAGGCCTGTTTGCTCTCTTTTTCCAGCTTCTGGCCATCCTCACTGCTTCTTCTGTCACCTAGAGCTTGGCTCTGACCGGGAAGTGCCTTCCAGTTTTGTCCGCTATGTAGATGTGGAATTTGACATGCCCACCACTTCTGCGTCCAAAGCCACTGTTCGCTCCATCTCTGTTGAGGACAAGACCGACGTGAGGAAGTGGGTCAACTATTCAGCACATTATAGTTACAAGGTAAAACTGAGCACGTGGCAGTCACCGTGGTGACTTTGCATACTTCATTGTCTTGAAAAAAGTGTGGGCAGACAAATAAAATACCACGGGCAGCTGAAGTGGGAATTTAGCACCTGCCAAGCTCTGTGCAGTAGCTACCCGTGTGCAGCCTATTGATTCATTTGGCAAACAAGCAGTGAATTATCCCTCAGCAAAGATGGAATAAGCTTGTTTGCAGTCGCTTTGTGGAGGAACGTACCGCCAGGCAGCTACTGGGGGTTAGCTGGTACAGCAAGAGTGTGAACAGGGAGTTTTGCTGCCCTTCACAGCAGCTACAGTGGCAGCGCTACAGCAAACAAAAGGTTCACATTATTTCTCTGCTTAAATATTTCTTCTTCCTGCCTGCCCTGAAGAGAGGAGCAGATGGGGAAATGCACTACGTATACACCTGCCAAGAATTTCAGTACGCCAAAATCTGCATGTTAGCTGATCACTCAGCAGAGAAATTGGCATCCTACCTGCCTTCTTTAAGAGCAATGGTGAGACATAGTGGGAAGATTGTCGTGGCAAATATTTTTAATGGTAATTGTGATTAGTCTCTTATTTGCCTGGAGATGGTATTTGATCTTCCTAAGTATCCCTTTTAAGGATTAAATATTGGATTATCCCTGAGTTTTCAGAGATGTTGACATTTAGAACACAAACGTCGATCCCCTTGGCCCTGTCCCGGTACTAATTGGCACCTGTAGCCCGAGGATGGCAGGGAGTGTGCCGATGTTTGGGTTAGCGTTAGGCAGTCCTGCGAGGGGCAGGGAGTTGGATTCGATGATCCTCATGGGTCCCTTCCAACTCGAGATCTTCTATGATTCTATGTGCACTTTCAAAATTAAATATCTCTGCCTCATACATCAGTCTGCAGAGTTTAAAATTGAGGCTGGTGTGCTGCTGTCACTTAGGAAGCCACCTACTCTCTGCAGATTTGGTTCTGGGTTTGGATTCAGGGTACAGCTGGGGATGGTAATGAATATAAAATCCTGTGAGACCAGTACTCTGCATATTATCTCTTTTGGAAATGATGTCATGACACAGTTGAATTGTAATACTGTTTGGATTAGACTGAAAACATTTACAGTAAATAAAATCCAGCTTTTCCTCATCAGTCTATTTCTCTTCACAACCCTCTCAGTTTACCAAGAGTTTCTTCACCTGAGCAGGACATGAACCGCCACTAAGGAATATTTGTATTCTTTTGTTTTCCTTTCTCATTACAAATGTTCTCCCTCTTTTTCCTCTGCCAGGTCGAAATAGAGCACAAAAAAAGCTTGAATGAGGATCTGAAGGGAGAAGATACCGCAAATGTCAATGAGTGTGCCACGCAGTGAAGGAAGATCAGTCTGCAAGTCCCAAGAGGGGTGGTCAAATTAACAGACCTGGAAGAAAGGACTTGCAGGGTTTTGGTATTTTTCTTTTTAAAAGTATGGAATACTACTATTAAAATAATGCTCTGAAGAGTGTTATTTTTCCTTGTGATGATCCATACTCTGAGAAGAAGCTCATCAGTGGTTTGTTTGGAGCGAACACGTGGGCTTTTGCTGGAACTATTTAAGTACAGTTGGGGTATAGACAGAATGACTCGTACTACAGTCAAGCCTGCCTTTTCTGCCTCTTCATCTAGGTTCTGCACTGAAGTATGGTCTGGCCACCACCACAGCCAAACCAGAAAGCAGCCTTTATCTCATTTACAATTTTGCCCTCCTATGCTGAGCAGTTTTTTTGTAAGCCTGTTGATTTGGTCAGTGGCAGATTCACCTCCTTCTGAACTGCCAAATAAAACCCAGGGAGCACGGAGTGAAAAATGATATAAAGTGTCATTTCTGAAGTGGACAACAGAGTGAAAACTCTGAGCATTATTCTGGAGAATCAACAAATTCTGCGTCTTAAACATAGTAAATGGTCAAGCAGATGAACTACAGACAGGACAGTTAATCATGTAGCTGTTCTGTTCACCCCCTCCTGTCTCATCCCCTGAACAACAGCAGGTCGTTGTGCACATTTTCGTGGGGTCTGCACAAGTTACAAGAAAGCCTCTGGAATTTCTTAAAGTTTTTCTTTGTTAGTCTGGGCTGTTTTGTTATCTTGTCTGAACATGGTTACGGCTGCTAGTAACAGGGAATGTGTGTTACAATAGAGGTGATGCGGGAGGGACTTTGCTAAGATCAGACCATGCCTGCCTAGAAAGGTATTTAAGGGAAAAGCATTGGGGTTTGGTTTTGGGTTTGTTTTTTTAATATCTTTTCTTGGATGGGTAAGGTGGGTGTTTACTGAAAATGTCAGAACGTGGTTATTTTAACAGACAATGTGTGCTTGCCTTCCTGAAAATCCTTGGAATTCTGTCCAGCACAATATTACTTTCATGTTCTATCTTGAACCTCCAATATAGGTAACTTGTATGTTTATAAAACCCCCACTAACTGGGACCCAAAATCTCCTTTCATAAATTAACAGCTCCCATCATGGAGATTCTTTTATCTCCACTTAGCTGAAAGTAACAGCAAGTCTTAAAACTTCTTTCTAAATAAAAATGCAGAAGGCAAGAATCTCTCATTCATGTATATTTTCAGAGATAGCAGTGTTCAAGGTACCCATTTTTTGTAGCTGTTTCCATGGCTTGTGTAATATTTTGTCTCAAGGTAATTCTAAATGTAAAAAAAAAAATAATTATTAAACCATTTACCTTTTGAAAGGTTACTGCTGACTTTAAAATCACACATTTGGAAGCCTTGACAATGTAATTTTAAATCATAATGAATTAAAATGAAAACTTTTTAATAAATTTATAAATTTATTCTATTTTACATTTCATATAACAGAGAATTAATACACTCTCGATTTGCTAGTTTTACTGTGACTCCTATAAAAAGAACTACAAAATTAAAATCCCAAATAAAACATGAGCTTAATTACATCGAGTCTAAAACTGGTAGTGGTAGAATTTAAAACAAATTATAGGGAACTTATGAATGCCTTTTTATATACACCTGAATTTCAGGCTCATGTCAACCTAATGATATGTATTTACACAAGCATGCCACTGTAAATATGTAAAGTCTTGGTCCTTCTAGGACTTCTTAATAAGCACGTAACATTCTCCTGCAGGTAGTCCTACTGAAGCCCAGGGAGCTCCTTGGAGCGCACCAGTTAGTACTAAGCATTTGCAACGTCTCCTTGTAAATGGAGACGTGCCGTTATCTTTTATAAAGCATTTTGAGATCAGTGGATTAAAATTACTGATCAAGTGCAAAGACTTATTTATTAAAGGATAACTTGTATAGGTTGTGAAATACATGGGAGCGTGGGGCTGATTCTCAGCTCTGTCACAGGCGGGCTGCGATGAGTTGCATAGCAACTCCTTTCTACAAAATTCACTCTTCAAAGGCATTCAAAGAACTTCAGGATGTTTTTCCTTTTTTTCACTGCGGCTCCTAGTGTACAGTTTCTGAAAAGGACCAGCAAGAAATCCAACAAAACCAAGCTGAAGGAGTGCTGAGGTGTTGCTGAGGAAGCATGAGAATGTTTTGTGAAAGAAACAGTCGGGAGCTTTCCTCCTCTGGTCTGCAGGCTCAGTGTCTGAATTTCTCTGCCTGTTGCCCCCAGCTCTTGAAAACACAACTAAGTAATAGCAAACAAAAAAATGTTGTACTCCTTAAAGATGGGAGAAAATCAAAGGAATATAATTTTCCATTTCTGTTAATTCTTGAATTGTTCAGTCTCTGTCATAACTCCAGCCACAGAAAATCTCATGCCCCAGAAACTGAAAGATTAACATATTGGAGGTTTCTGGATTTACCTGATTTGTTTATCTCTTCATCACTGATTTTTTTTTTTTTTTATTCAAAGTTAATGAATGAAAGAAAGAGTATGGGCTTGACTCTGATCTGTCTTATGTAGTTAGGTGTATGACCGATGTATCTCCTCCAGTCCTCATGGAGTTACGCAGACAAAACTGGAAAAGTGTTCTGGTTTATAAAAAAAGCTATTTCAATCCATCCTGATCTCTGGAGAATATTTTTCTAATGTATCTGCCACTGAATTTTTAAGACTTTAGGATGAATACCTCAGCCAGAGTTTCAAAAGATCTTATTTCCTATTGAAGCACTAGAGTAAGTAGTTTGATTTGTCAAAAGAGCACTAACAACCGAAATCTTTAGGAAATCTTGTGTTGGTATCACTAGGTGTCACCACTGAATTCTTTTTTCAGCCCAGCACCATTACAAGCGCTGAGCATTTTGAACACTGGGATCCTAAGTGCCCTTTTTGAGGCTTCCACTGTCCTTGCCTGGTTAAACAATGCCAGTTTTTCAGTGTTACACACACGAACCATATACTCTTTATCCATAGGAGTTGTGTAGTAATTTAGACTGTTGATGGGAGTGAGGGGAAAAGAGCTTGAGAGGTTTGTCAGTTTTAGAGTAGCAGAAGTGATTTAGATACAAGCTATGCCGGTAGTGGGGATGATTTTTATTTTATCTTGGGGAAAAATATCTTTGAATAGTTTCCTTTTAATACTCCTTTTGAGAAAGATTTAATCACTGTCCTTTGGCTTATTTGAAAGCTTTGTAGTACTTAAGTACTCCATGCAGTAAATGCGCCCTCAAGGTAAGCATACATTTACTCCCTGAAGCTATTCCCACTTTCAGCCTTCTTTCTATTTCTCATTATGGTTTTGTTTCATTTTTGTACTGTGGTAAGACTTGAGGCATTGCAGGGAATTTTGCCTGGAAAAATAAACAGTCTTTGATCGCTAGGGGTAAAGATAATATCTCTGGGCAGCTGAGCTTTATTTTAGTGAATGCCTTTAACTATGGACACTGCTAGCAAAATGGGCAAATCCAGCTGAGAAGTACTGTAACTGACTGATGGGTATTTTCTCCTTTATTTTATTTAGACTCAAATTTAGTTATATTATGAAGGAGACAGATATAGCAGTATCATAAGAAACACTTGGGGAAATAACTTACCTTTTCTGGTGGGTTGCTGGCTGACATGTTTACTTGACAGGACTTCCAAGACCTGCTGATCTACCTGTCTACGTGACTTTGTAGCTGCTAAAGCTCCTTCTTGATCATTCACCTACCAGAATAGAGAGCAATTGCACGCAAAAAAAGCATGAAGGCAAGAGGAAAAGGTGTACAAAGCTCAGCCTGGAGGTACTTTTTTGCTTGCATGAAATTCTCCATAATTTCCTTGGCCCTTGAGTGCACACAAACCAATCAAGTCCTTGGTAGCTCACCTCTGTTCCAGAGGGTGCAAAATGCCTTTCAGTGACTCTTAGCAGCTCTTGTTTACAGCTGTATTCATCTCCAGAACTGGCCAGCACAAGAATTTGCAGCACACAGAGATCACTTATTGGTGAAGGACTTGCTCTCTGCTGCCACTAAAGCGAAATCTAGGTCATGGGTTGTCCAAGATACGACAGTTTGCGTGGTAACAGGCATAGCTCTTCCTAGCCTTCCTGTTTTGTTCAGCCAGCCATCCACCCATCCACCCACCCACCCATCCATCCACCCACCCATCCACCCACCCGTCCACCCACCCGTCCACCCACCCACCCATCCATCCATCCACCCATCCATCCGTGCATCCACCCATCCTCCCATCCGTCCTACCCACCCTCCCTCTCTCCCGTACTTGCAATTCATTCTTTGCACTATTGACATTGGTTGGTTTGATGGTTATTTTGTAACGTGTTCCTACCTTTTTGTTTTGTAAAATAAGGAAGTCTATACACTGGCTAACTTTGTAGAAGTGGTTTATTATTTTTTCTTTTTATTTTATCAGTTGAAACGGGATGTCATGTTTTGTTTGAACTATGGGAATACTTAAATAAATGTTAAGATGAAGCAGCATATCCACATTTTTGCTGTGAAATTTAAGTTGTATATGTGCTGTATATTCTGATAAGTCAGAAGTCTTGAATTCAAAAGAGGAAGAGGGAGTGCTTTGAATGGCATAAAGAAGGAAATAATTTGGAATTAATGGGACTATATGTAGAAAAAAGATTATTTCACTTGGTCATCCAGTTCGAACAATAGAACACAAAGGAAATGGAGCAGGCCTAGAGCCTGAGCCACAGAACAGATGTGCAGAGCAGTGCTGACATCATATAGAAGATGACCCAGCATTTGAATGAAGCCATCCTGAAACAAAGGTGATTGAGAATTGAAGCTTCTGCTCAGTGGGTCTCTTCTGTTCTCTGACCAGTAAAGCCAGGAGTACATGTGAGGGCTGCGTCCTCCTGTGATCAGAACATCTGTTTGCAAAGCAGGTGTAAGGATAAAAGTCTCAACTATTTACTATTCTCTGTGTTCTTGCAAACTCGAGTAAGCCAAACATCTTTCATACAGCTTTCTCCTTCCCTCACAGTCCCTGAGACCAGCTGCAGCTTGCTGGTTTTCTGAGAAGCACTCCCTGAATCAGCCCGAAGAGCTGGGCAGTCTCATTGACCAAAGAAAAGCAGATCCCCATCGTAAGGGCTGCTCAGATTATTGCTCTGAGCTCGGCACGTTCTCCGTAGTGTGCCTCAGCACAACTGACAGTAAGTCAATAATTTTACCGTATAAGAAAATGGAGGTACGCAGGGAACAATGCCTCATGTTCATTATTCAAATCAGGTCAGCCAGAAGAAGGAAAGTTAAATAGAAAGATTCAGGGGCTGTCAGTAATAGCAATTTATTTACTATAATTCGTGTGTTTAGTGACATTTGTTAAATGATACTATCAAATTGAGAAGGTGGCATTATATTAACCATGATAGCTTGATAGTACTCAAAATGGTTTTTAAAAAGAGAGTTATAGAAAAAGCAGAAAGTTTGAAATTGGGGAGCTCAGAGTTCCTCGGCAATAGCGCAGTCCTTCCAGACAAGCCAAAATAACACCCTACAGGAGGTGCAGAAGTCAGAGTGCCGGCGCAGCATGTACCCAAACAAAAGACATCACTAGAGTGAGATAGCGCAATTTGGGGAGAAAAAAGCACCACGGCTGTTCTTTCAGTGCCCTTGATTGCCATGATTGCCCTTACCATCTAACCCAGATATGTTGTAAATTTATGAGCAGGACAGAAGCTGCTGAAGGTCGGCTGAGGTAAAGCAAAAGAGAGAGCAGCAGCTCCTTTTTGCCACCCAGGTGCAGGTCTGTGCCACTGTGGATGCGTCTGAAACGCGGAGTGTGCTAATCCCAGAATAAAATCCTGTCTGTTTTTGTCAGGGTATTAGAAGCCCAACAGCGACTGCCATATATAAAAATGTAGCTGGAGTAGTATTTCAGACACCAGCCGTGAAAGGTGTCTTTCTCAATAATGGGACAGCAAAGCCTGATGGAAAGGGGTGACTACACCCCTGCTTGTGGCTGCACTGGGGTGCTGCAACAAGCGGCTCTGCTGTGCTGGGGTTCAGGGCTGTGGGCAGACTGGTCCTTCCCTGCTCCGGGACCTTCTGCCATCTCCCAGATGCTACTGCCCAGGGGCTGTAGATAAACCGGGAACCGATCACTTGGCCTACAGAGCTTCTGCAGGAAAAAGAGAAGCACAGGGTGAATACAGCTGAAATGAAATTTCCTAAGGTGAGAGCCTCTGGTAAAGGTTTCCCTCATGCAGAACAGGAAAGGACAGCGCTACTCCTCTGTGTGGAAGCAAAAAAATGCGTTAGGGCAGGGTCAGTTCAGCAACTGTGTCAGCACAGGGAATGAAATGGGAAAACCTCGTGTCACTGCACAGATGCAGGCAGAACTGTAGCAGAATTGTGGCTTCTGGAAGAGAGAAACAAAAGCAAAATTGCAGACGTTTTTCAAGTAAGAGATTAATGGAGTTCAACCGCTACGGCATCCGCTGTCCCCACATCCTTTTGATCAAAATCTTGCTTAAATGGCACTGCATCGGGCAGCCGGCTTTTTTTTTCTTTTTTCTTTTTTTTTTTTTTTTTCCTTCCCCAAGCTGTTACAGGTACCCTTTGCCCAGGAGGAAGAAATGTCCCTGGCAGTCAGGAAGTGACAGTTGGCGCGAGAGGAACAACAGGGGAGTGCGGGTGGCAAAATAGGATACGCTGAAGTTACAATCTCAACAGAGAAAAAATATGTGCTAGTACATTAAGAAGTGACGAGTCGGGAACTACGCAAAAAATATGACTTGGGGAGTCCCAGTCTACAAACACTGACCCTAGGAACAAAGGAGAAAATAGTAAAAAACCCAATACGAGTGTTACGAAAGATTGGAAGGTTTGTGAACAAATGGAATCGGATTTGAAACTGAACCACGTTGTCAACATCAGCTCTCAAATTGTATGGGGCCAGAGGACCTAAAAGACTCAGAAGGCTGAAAGTGAGCTGACTGTGACATTTCTGCTGGGTAAGTTGTAGTCTGCGGTATGGCTCCTACCTGGAGAAGTAACCTGCAGGCTGGAAGGATGAGGTGCTGAGCTGGTGTTCCCTAGGTTGGCAGGAGCCAAGGGACTGTTGCTCTCTAGTGGTCGCTGCAAGTTTTTGCCTGGACTACTGACCTGCTGCATCGACACACAGCTCTCACTGTGAACCCCGTGCAGAATTTGGCCGTGGTTGACACACTGGAAGCCAGTCAGATCTCAAAACTGAGTGTAGGTGTCGACTGCCTTGGTTGATCACATGTTTAGCTGAGAAAAGACCAACAGACAAAATAATTTTTCAGTGGTGTTGACTGCTCTTTGCACCCAGGGAGTACCTACCTGCCCGCACGTTCATGCATCAGTGTGAATTTACATCCATAAAGCCCTTTAAGTACCTCCAACAGAAAGTGCTGCAAAAGGGTACCTTTTAACTACTGTCTATTAAAAAATAAAAGCATACATGTGTGTTGTACAGGCGTGCAGAGGCCTACACAATTATGCACTGTATGATGGGAAGAACAGTAGTTTGACCTTTTTAATTGCTGGCCACCCTTCTAAACGCCGGGCACCCCAGCACCCCGCGGTACAGCACTGGGGCTAAGACCCAGCCCGGGCAGCCAGGCTTGCTACCCCCATCTGGAAACCCCCGTGCAGCTGCTGCCTCATTCTGGAAGTACCAAAATTCCCCGGAGCTCTCAGAGATGTCATGAAAGACACCTCCACACACCTGCTGCCCCTGTGCGTGCCGCAGACCGCCGCAGTCCCGGAGGGTTGGACAGCCAAGGCCAGCCCGGGCTGCCAAGCCAGGCGTTCTCCCTTCCCTCCCTCCAGGATTCTGCCTTGCTGCCCTGCTCAAGAGGAGCACTGGGTGCTATAAACCTGGGCTGGTGGGAGCGCCGCAGCGCTGGTAAGCAAACGGGGTCTGGCTGCCTTTCTCCCCCTTGTTTGAAGCTGCCCAGGAGGGCCAGGGCAGAGGTGCAGACAGTTCAAGGCTGAAAAGAAGGACTGGAGGCTTTGAGGGTTGGGAGTACCGACCAGGTTTGTCCATCCTGGACTGCAGTTGCTGAAATGCTCTTGAGCAAACGACAGAAACAGTCCTTGGAGCAAGACCTGGGCACCAGACCCACCCTTCCCCTCCAGCTGGATTACTTTGCCGAGCCCTCCACAACCTAGAGGGCCTGCTGCCCAGGGGATGGGCTCTGCAGGGTAAGTGACAGCGCTGTTTGAGGGTAGCGCCTTATCTATTTGCTGAGGTGCTATGGAAAAAGAAATGTTGAAATACATCCTCCTCGTGCAGTATTTTCTGAGAAGTAATTTGTTATAAAAAAAGTCTCCTTCCCGCAACAAAACGATCCTTCTGTATTAGAGCCTGGCAAGAACACAACTCTGCCTTTGAAATAAATCCCTTACAGCGTGGGGACAGTTTTCCTTTCCAGCGCCCACAAAAAGCACAGGAAAATCAGCCTTAATCTGTCCTGAAGTAATTTCTTACTTAATTTTTAGGTTTAACACAAAGATGTACTAGTTATTAATTTTCACATACACTGTGCATAATGAACCTGCTTGTATAGGAGTTACAGCTAACAGCCATTGCTCGCACTGGGAGCGCTACTGGGCAATTTTAGCACAGAGGGAATTTTTTACAACCTATTTCTCTGTTTTATTTTGTTTCCTGCGGGAGTGACTGTACTGGCATCGGAGTTCTGCCTCCCTCTTGTGGCTACATCCCTTACTTTCGGCTTCGAAAAGGAACTTTCACAGTGCAGCCCGTCAGAGCTGGTGATAGTCACCGTCCTGATATAAGCCTCCTCCTCAAGTTTGTTGGAAAAGCCCCATTATGTTAGGAATCTCCCATACAAAAATTTCCTATCTAAGGGAGAGTTTCCTTTTCACTTCCATGTGGGAACAACGGAACACGTTTGATAAAATCAGTGGTAATTCATGCTGGTTACGTTTTGTAATTGATTCCAAATGTTCAGCTTCAAGTCAGCCAAATGTATGAGCTCCACCTAGGAGTTAAGGTATATGCCAGGTGATGTGATATTGTTGGGTAGTGCAAAAACTCATGGCCTGTACATTTCAGGATAGCACTTGAACCTTTCCTATCGCCTCCCATTTAAATATCACCTTAGTCCTTTTCAAACAGTTAAGAAATTAAGCTATCTGAACAGTTAACTGAAATAAAAGACTGTACCTCCTAGAGGATAAGGAAGCTAAGATAGCATTAAATCACTGCCTTGGAGGCACAGAGCCCCAGCTGAGCGCAAATCGCATCATGTCCCTAACCCAGAAGAACAACTTCTCCCTTCAAGGTCCTTAGCAGACTTAGAGCACTTGTAGCGTGATTTGCCTTGAGTGTCTCTGCCCTGTGCCCTTGTATTCTTCATTCCTTAGCAATTTACACTGATACCAACACAGCACATTGCCTGCCACAACATTCGGAAAGACGTGTGCAGTGTGTCCTGAAAGCCAAAGCTGGAAACTGGACAGGAGGGATCTGGAAATTTGGAGCAGAGGTCTACAGTAATGGAAAGAGAACAAGCTGCACAGCTTAACCTCTGCTGCTGGTCTTGTTGCTTTGTTGGGTCTAAAAGAAAGTGACCCTGTAGTTCTACACCACTGTTACTCACTTGCATCCTCCAGCTGCATCTCTGATTTCAGCTGGCTTTGGCAGCAGGGCAGGGGACTTGCTTTGACCACTCATATGTTTACCAAACCGCCCCAGTGATGTGGACGGAGATACTATCGCTTTGGCTTTGAAGGTACTCTCAGCTGCTTCACATTAGCTGATACCCATCAGCACCTCCTTGGTAGCTGGCCAGTGAAAACATTCACAGGAGCTGAGCCCAGCCCCGGACAGACGCTGCCAGGGGCTGGCTGCAGCACGGCCGAGCTTGACTTTCTTGGGAAAAAACCATCCCTGGTGCCTACAGACTGTATCCAATGAAGGCGGTGTTGGTCCCTCACCCTCTAGCAGTCCCGCGTCTCCATCTGGCCGGGTGGGTCAGAGCAAAGACCCGTCCTTCCAGCACAAACGCAGCTGTCTGAAACCTCTGTAAACTGGAAGCACTGTTTTCTGCCCGTCATGCAGCTCTGCCCCTACCATAAGACAGCGCAAGCAAAACGGCAGGTATAGCCGGTGCGAGGGGGCGTCTCACTAGAGATGTTTTCTTTCCACAGGGACACAGATGCGCCCACTACTAATCTGCCTAGAGCCCGTCTGAGGGAGAAATGAGATGGCTGATGACAGTAGGTCATATTGCAAATCTAGGAAGATTTGTAGTGGAAGGTGATGCTTCACATGGAAAAACAATCCTTCATCCAAAGCAGCAAGGCAGGGAGTAGGAACAAGCAGCTGAGGGAAAATGTGGTCTATAAGCACAGCTTCCCATTTTTCTTACACGTTTGCAGCTGTCAGAACCTTTGTATGCCCAGGACTCCCAGGCTACACATCATTTAGCATGAAGACTCCAGCGGAGAGGAGCTCTGGAAATGGGTCACAGGTTAGAAACAGCAATAAATGCCCAGGGTCCTATAGCTCCGTTACAGGATGAGCCAGGCTGGCTCATTCCTGCCATCTTCCTTTCTCTCAAAGCCAGGGGCCCCGATGGCCCAGCGGTCCTCACACCAGCACAGCTCTGCCAGTTCGATAATTAGCCTAAGCATGGGAACTGCACATTAACTGCTCATAAACGATAGGCTGGCTGCGACTCAGAACCCAGTTCGCATCCACTGTTCCTCGCCGGGAAGGCAGAACACAGCCAAAACTGAGCTGGAGTTGTTTGCTACAAATTCCATCCAGTCCTGTGAAAAACAACCCTAAGATTTATCTAGGGGGAGAGAATAAATTACAAAAAAAAAAAAAAAAAAAAAAAAGGCAAAAAAAGTGCAAAGGTTCATCTTATCTGCCTGATGCCTGTCATGCTGGGTCCCAGAGGGGACACACGATGACCTCAGACAGCGTGGTGCACACCCATGGTTTTCCGTGAAGGCTGTAGCCTCTTTGCCCTTAGAGCAGCCCTACGTGGTCCCCAGCAAGGCAGATGCTTGCCTGGCTCGCTGGGCCGCACGCTTGGGCGCAGAGGAATGGCTATAGCAGGTGGGTGGCAGCGAGCATCCCACGTGGAGCAAACCTGCCTTTGCACAAAAGCATTTTTACTTTACGGACATGTGACTGTCTAAACCACTGAGTAAAACACACCACAGCGCATCCCTGCTTGGCGCTGGCTGCCCATGCACGGTGTGCCATGGTTGTACACTGCATATTTGTATCCTGGCGTACTCCGGAGCGATTCCTTTATCCTTTTCACTCTCCGGTGCCTGCATATATCAGGACTAACATTGCAGAAGCGAATACAGTTTTGCTGTGGACCTCTGCACATTATAGCCTCCGATGCAGCAGTAATCGGTAAAAACCTTCATGAGCGTGCTAGGGAAAGCTCTGCTTCAGGTCGGTAACGTAGGATATCGCGTGCAGGGAGACTAACTGGTATTTTCAGTGCAGATATTTTGTTAACCGCCTTGGTTTCATGGATCAGAGCCAGCAATATTTTGGCTGCTGTCAGAACCTCCTCACAGTTGAGTAGCTGTGATTCATAACAGTGGCAGTCCAAGTGATTAATGTTACTACTTAAAAAGCACTTAAGCAAGGTAGTACTGACAGAACGTGTGACTTCAAGGTACTCCTTTAGCTCCTGCCCTTGCAGAGCAGCTCTGGCCTTCAGAATTTTAGGGGCCTTTTTGAGCTATTTAAGAATCAGTACTCCGTGTTCAAATTATTATTCAGCCTGTAGAGACCTAAGCATCGGGTCAAACTTGCCTACACATGTGAAAAATAAAGGGGTGGGCTCTGCCTTAGGACGGGATATCTTCACACTACAAGCATTAGGGCTTGCTTACAGCAAGCGGGGTGTGCATTTTAGTAATGGCCAATTCTTCTTCAATAAAAGGAAGCCTGGAGACTTTTCTACATGACAAAGCATTTGGCAACAATGTTGTTTTGAAGCATTTCCTCCTCTGGTCACTTATTTCTACTCCTGTCAGCTCTTTCAGTCACACTAACACATCTTTTGTGCGGCTGCCCTACGAACCAGATGAGGAAACTGATCCAGGTTAAAAATTAGCCAGCAGAGGAAAAAAATAATTAAAATGGCACAGCAAGGAACTGGCACAACTGCAAAGCAAGAGCGTGGTGGCACAGGGACATGGAACGAGCACTCAGGGGTATGGGAAGGAAGTAGGAATGCCTGACATCCTCATTATCACTGAGTGCTCGAGGGTCGTGGGAACCACGGGGTCAGTGTCTCAATTAAGTTTTGCCTTTATGGACTAAGCGTAGTTTTGTCAACCAGAGGCATGAAAGAAACAATCTCTGATCCACAGATCCGTGATGGCAGAAACCTCTGCTAAGGTGTAAGTAAATGCAGCTCATGGCAACAGCCTACAAAGGAGCTTGTTGCCTCCTCCAGCTGTAACTGATCATTTATTAGAAGCAGCTGGTATGAAAGGCCATGGTGCAGCTCTGTGAAGTGGTTTTTTTGAGGGGTGAGCTGAGGGAGGCTAAGGGAAGTCAATTCCCTAAGCAGAGGAGGCACAAGTGGCCCTAGAAAAGGGAACAGGTTTTCAAAATCTGGTGTGGGGAGGGACTGTGTTTCTGCTAGAGGAGAAATCGTAGCACTGAGAGGGGAAGATCTAGCAGCTGGTGGCAGCTGTAGAAGAAAGTCTTTGGATGGGTGTACAAGCCTCTGTGTTTCGTGGTGGTGTTCCTCAGTCTTCGAAGCCCTGAGAGGTCTGTTGGAGATGTGTGGGGACAGGAGTTAAAGTAGCAGACCAGCTAATGTGCCCTTCTGTGAAGGTACAACTTTGGTATTTTGTTTGGAGGAGGGAAGATGGCTTTCTAATGTTGGCAGCTATGTGGCTTTGACTGTATTACTAAGCGCGGAGTTTTATTGTCCTGTTCAGACATGCTGTAATGAGGAAGGTGTGTATATATAAGCTGTTCTCAAACAACTAGATGTATTCTAACAGTAAACAGAACAGCCTTGGCCGATGTCGAAGAATATATTGAAGAATTCTTCACGCTTCCTACTTTGCCTAAGTAAGCACTGGGTAAGAGCAGAGCAAGCCTGAGACTCTAAAAGTCTAATAAAGAAATAAAAGCTTGATGTCTAGCAAGCTTCTCTGCAGGCGTTGCCTGCTCTAGCACTTTAAGCTGAGAATTTGCTGAAACATGGCCTGCCCTCTGAAAGGTCGCTGGGGACAAACCAGGTCGCTCTGGGGTGACAAGGCTCGGCCCTCCGCGGGCTGCGAGGAGGGCAGCAGCTGAGCTGTGCCTGTGTCAGACTCCTAAACCCGCTGTTGACGTGCTTTGGTAAAGCATGTTGCTGTGCTTCAAATTCTGCACGTGACGGCAAATCCATCTAAAGAAGCAGAGGTGCCTTGGAATAAGGGTGATAGGAGCTATTCCGTTCCATTTCTGCCTTGCTTACAAATCGGGGGGGGGTGGGGGGGTAGTGCTGAAGGCAAGAGGGATGTGTTTACTGCCTTTTGTTTCCAGCTACTAGATGATGGCGAGCAGGCTGTTAGAAGGAAAATGTCACATTCTCTATATATCTATTTTTATACCTTTTAATTAAAAAGTGTTTATACAGTACCTGAACACTGAAACTAATATCACATGAGCTCCGTTATGTGTCAGTGTCTCTTCTGACTCTTGAGGGCTGGTTGCATCCAGAAAAGCTTCTGTATGATGTGTCTGTTGTTAACTTCTGCCTGTGCCTTAAGATTTGGATTGTGGTTGGGCCACTTACTATTTTTTTTTTTTTTTTTTGAGCTCTGCAGGGACACTTAAAAAATGACAAAAACCCTAACCACACAAAAAACGAAACGCTTTCTCAGATTGTATTTAAGGTTGTATTCCCTCGTTGGTACAGTGAGTGGAAGCAGCGAGAGTGAGTTAAACATAGAGGTGAACATAAGCTCTAAATTCAAAATGTGTGAACGTAACTGCAAGCAGCTTTTTCCCCTCTTAACGTTTTCTAGACTGACTTGGTTCTGTGTATGCTCCCGTTTCATCCTTTTAACATGTGCCGTTGCAATTTAAAGTTAAATATGTATCTCCCCATTCTTCTGGAAAACTGTCACTTCAGAGACTGGGTCAGAAAGTTTACCTGCTTGACTAATAGTAACGCTGTCTCGCTAACACCTTCTGAAAAGTATTCGATGGCTTAGCTTGTTTCTAAGGAAAGAGTGTAAGATACTGGGTGAAAATTGTATGTTGTCTTCATGCCCACAGTGGGAGACTTCACCAGCACGACAATAGCAGATTGGTAACGTGGGCAAGATTTAGGATGACAAATCTGGAAGGCGTGCAGACGGTAAGCCTCATTCTGTCAGCTGTGTTAAGATTTACACTCCCGTAATACAGTTAAGACCAATTTTTGTTTTCCTTGCTCAACCGCCCCCCAGGGGGGAGCAGAACCAGTTGACATGATCACACTTAACAAGCTTTTCTGTTGTTTCAAGAAATTATAAACCACTGTGTCAGCAACACCTCATACTAGGCACTCTATGCTTTGCTGTACAATCAGAAATGTTTTCAAAGAAAAATGAGGGTGTGCTGATACTGACCGAGCACTGATTTCTCCAGGTACAGGAGGTTGGGTGTACTGATCTGCTCTTTGGAGGCAGAAAAGTAACTTCAGATATTTTTTTTTTATTTACCATTTTCAGATGAACCAAAAACCATTTACAAACTTCACAAATAAAAACTGAAGATCACAACTTTAAATTGGATGTGTTTTGACTTAGCATCAAGATTTTGTGGTTCTTATTTCCAGCTGAATGGCTAGCTCGGTGGCTTTCAGTGCCAATCACAGGTACTTAGCACCTCTGAGTTTCTAGATTCAGTTGTGTCCCATCACCACCCCCATTAGCAAATACTTATACATCAGTTATCCCTTTGCAGGATATCTTCTTCGAAGATATGCTGTGAAGAACAAGACATTAGTACTTGCCAAGAACTTAAGAATGGAAGTGCATTCGACCCAAAAATCACACTGCAGAAAATTTATTTGTGTGTGTCCGCCCCACTTCCTACTCACAAGTTCAAAAATGTCTCTTCTAAAAGATGTGGTTCTCTGATGGACTGCAAAGGGGAGAAAACAAAAACATCTCCATGCCCTAGACCCTTTATATTAATTCAACAAGCTACTGTTGCAGTAGTAAGTCACTTGCTCTGCCGAGGAGAAGCAAGGGATGCTTCTGGTACTAACAGGACAATCGTTAGGGCACGATGCAGACTGCATACCTCTGAGTGCAAAGTACTGGCTGTAAAAGACTGGCTATAAATTTGTTTGTCTTTTTCTCAAACATCCAGTAGAAAAAGGAGGATGCTTGTGCCTAGGATTGAGCGGGAGCTCTTTCATTTTATTTCTTCCTCTAGTACACCGAGGATCGGCTTTCGATCTCGTACATAGATGTGCTTTCTCCTGTGTGGGAGAGAAGGATAGAGAATGTCTGAAGAGAGATGTATGAGAGGAGGATGGAGAATGTCTGACCATTACTGGTGGGAGATAAGAGAGAGGAGGAGAGAGAATATCTGAAGAAAGATGTAAGAGAGGAGAATGGAGAATGTCTGATCTGGCAGGAGATGAGAGAACAACTGGGTATTGTAAGGGAGAGTAAGAAAGATAAACATGGTTATCTAGTAGTCAAAAGGTGTTTGCATGCTCATAGTGATATATAGCTACGTAACTGCACAAATGCTTTCTGCCCCGAGCCTGGTTGTACATACAGCTGGAACTTCTATCCGGGCTCAGAGATAAAAATATCAGCTTCTCTCTACAATAAAGTGTCTCTGGCTGCCCCACAACCAGAGTTCGCGCCTTCATATGCCACACCCCTGTGTTACCCCATATTTGGCACGATTTTTGCAGTGAAGGGGAAAGTTTACCCAAATGCCATCATTTTTGTTCTGGGTATAATGTCAATCATCACTGTGGAGTTCAAGTCTACACAGCACAATGGCTAAAACAGAAGTGTTGAGCCAACAGTAAAGCTGACATCGCTGCTAAACCTGGTGAAGCCACCCTGAGCTGTCAGTGGTAGAAACCTTCGGGAGAAAGAGGACGGACGAGGTAACACAGAATCATGCCTGACTGGCTAACCAAGGAGAGCACTGGTAGATAAATACAGTTAACTGGAAAAGTAATGCTGCTACGTAGCTTATGCCTTCGGATGCTATCAAGATGATCAGTGTTGCTACTGAACTATATACCAACAAGCATGTTGTTGCAGTTCAACAAAATGCTAAATGAAGTAGAATCCCCTAACATCGGCACAGCAGGCAGCTGTGATGCTGGGGAAAAACAAGGTGAACAGACTTCAGCAAGCGGCTCGCTCGCTTGCTCTCTCCCAGCAGCAGCTGAATTGCCATGAATTAGATGGACCATTAGTCTGACTCAATGGGGCATTGCTCATGAGGGCTTGATTTTGTTCACAACAATATTCTTTAGAGGCACTCTGGGGGTTTGTAGTGCTGCACCGCAGCTTGGTATTAGAGACCGAGAAACTGTGGCAGGGCTGCACACACCCGTCTTACCTTCTGGGAAGTCAGTCTGAACTATGGAAGGAAGCGTGATACCAGCCTGAGCCATTACTGCTATCGTGCCCAAATGTTAATTTTTTTAACTCTTCAGTAAGCCACTCTGGAAAACGGAGGGGGTTCCAGGGAAGGAAACTGCAGCTACCCAGTGCCTCGTGTCAAAAAGAGGAAGGGCATGAATGGCAA
Organism: Falco punctatus; assembly: GCF_963210335.1. Lineage (NCBI taxonomy): Eukaryota > Metazoa > Chordata > Aves > Falconiformes > Falconidae > Falco > Falco punctatus. The sequence continues at coordinate 6,276,274 of NC_137587.1, forward strand.
TCTGATTACTTCCTGGTGGCGTGCCAGTCACTTCAGCAGCTTAACTTCACAGTGAAGTACAAACTCTGCGAGAGATTACCACCTTCTTATGGGAGGCATCGGAAGTCAAGTAAGACTAGCGCCCTGCAGTTTAGTCATCAGACCATGAATTATGGCTTCTGAGGGGGCAGACCCTCTTCAGTCATGTTCGGCTGTGCTATGCAGGTGGAAAACTCCAGCAAAAAGGTGGGGTTTGGCAGCTGAGAATGGTAAAATGTAAGCTCTGTTGGGTTTTGGCCAGGGCTCCAGCAATATGCACAGTGAGCAGTGGCTTCGTCAGCTGGCCCACTGCGAAGCAGTCACGTCCCTACACCAAGTCTGCTCTCCAGAAGGGAAGGAGGTGTTCGTTACTGCAGGAATGAAGGATTTAGAGGAATGGGAAGGGAGAAGGGAAGGTCTCCTGTACCTGCTAACAAACTCCTTCCCATCAAAGGGTACCAGGCAAGAGCTCCTGAACCTGTTACTTGGGCTATTTAATAGGTAGAACTTCAGGCTAAAGGTAACTTAATAAACGTAGCCTGCACCATCACAGTGTTTGTTGGAGATGTAACCTGCTGTGTCTTTCGTATGCTGAGTCAGAATTCAATGTTATTTTTCCATTATGCTTGACTGGGACTTAGAACACGTGACATACTGGTGGAGATCTAAGGGATGAGTAGAGTTGGCAGTCGTGCAAGAAGGACTGAGTGAAGGTGGCAGAGGTTAACTCTGGTGGAACAATGCTCGTGACAAGATCTTCCTGCATTACACATCTCACAGGCTGCCAGAGAGAAAGGGGGCAGAGAACGGCAGAGACAGCAACAGAGAGGGGAAAGCGGGAGTTAAGCCAGCTGGTGGGGCTCCGCTAACTTCTTATGCAGGTTCTGTGAGGAGCCGCTGAACACAGCCGTGCTCCCGCGGGCAGGCCCTGACGGCTGGCATCGCTCATTCCGCGGCCTCTCTCGCCCCGGCCTCGGCCGCCCGCCCGGCCGGAGGCCAGAAGCGCCGCGGGGCCTGCGACCACGGCAGCGCCCCCACGGCCCGGGGTGCCTTTGTTTGAGCGCCTGTGAGGGGAGGTGAGCGGGCCGGGCCCCGGACCCCTCCCGCGGGCCGGGAAGCGCCACTTCTGCCCTGAGGCAGGCGCCTGCCGGCAGCGTCCCGCCGAGCGGGCGGCTCCCGGGGGGCCGAGCTGAGGCGCCTTCCTTCCCCACCTCCCCGGCCCGGCCCGCTCCCACCCGCCGGGACCGCGATCCCCGAGCCGGAGCCTGAGCCCGGGGCCAGCCCTGCCCCTCAGCGCCGCCGCCGACCCGCCTGGCGGGCGCCGTGACGTCACGGGCGGGGTGGGGCGCCCCCCGACTTCCGCCTCGGTAGGGCCCGGCTGCGCGGGAGCGGGCAGGGCCTCACGCGGCCGCTTCCGCCTCGGTAGCGTCATGGCGGCGGGGCGGGCGCCTCACGTGACGGCGGCGGGCCCGGCGCGGTCTCGCCGGCAGCTCTCGCGGTGCCTGGCTGCCCCCCCCCCCCCGCGTCCCCCGCTCGCCCTGGCCGCTCGCGCAGCTGCTCGCCTCTCGCTATATAAAGGGGCGAAGCGGGCAGAGCGGGCGGCTGGCGGCGGCGGCTGCAGCCCCGGGGCCGGCGAAGGAGGCCGGGCCAAGGCCGCGGGGTCTGCCCGTGAGCCGGGGCGGGACGCGCGGGCTCTGGGGGGAACGCAGCCGGGCAGGTTTTTATTGTTTTAGGGGCGACTCCCCCCCCCGCGGTTGGGGGCGTCCCGAGGGGCTCGGGACATGGCGAGCTCGACTAACACAAACCCCGTGGTAAGGACCGGGTCGGGGGGTGAGGGGGGCCCCGGGGGCAGCGCGGGCGGAGGGGGCTCGGCCGCCCCCTCCCCCGCTCTCCCTTCCCTCCCGCCGCCCGCCTCGGGCGGCCCCGGCCCCCGGCGGGAAGGGGCGGCGGGGGGGCGCGGGGCAGCCTCACCCCCGCGGCGGGGAGCCAACTTGTGGCGCCCGGCGGCGAAGGGAGGGGGGCGGCGGGAGCGGGGCGGCTGAGGGGGGCGGGGGGGGCGCGGGGGTGGGGGGGGGCTGGCCCCGCGGGGGGAAAGGCCGGGGCCGCGCCGCCGCCCGCGGGCTGGGGGGCTCCGGCGGGGAGGGGGCGGCGGGTGGGGGGCGCCGCCGCCGGAGGGAGCCGCCCGGGGAAGGGGGAGAGCCGGAGCGAGCGGTGGGGGAAGCGCGGGCGCTGCCGCCCGGCCCGCCGCCGTCCCGGGGCGAGGGGAAGCGGCGCCCCAGCCAGGTTTCGGTTTTGTGGCGGCGGCGAAGCCCGCCCGGGCTCCGCTGGAGCCATTTTATGTTGCTTTGTAAGAAGGAGACGATGGTTGCAAAGCACTTATCCCAGCCCGGCCGGACCGGCCAAGCCCTCAACTTCTCTCCGGCGAGCGGGGCAGTATTTATTTTAAAAAAAGAGACAAAAAAAAAAATACCCCCAGACCTCCCCCCGTCCCTTCTCGTGCTCTCTGCACCTCGGCGGTGGCTGGCTGCTGCACTCGTGCTCACGGAGGTTCCGCCACAAGCAGTCACACAGCCCGGCGCGGCCGCCGACCCCCCGGCTGCCGCGCTCCGCTCCGCGCCCCCTTGCGCGCCCCCCGGCCGCGACCCCCGCCCCGAAGCGCTGGAGGAGACAAACCCGGCGTCCCGGCGGCGGGCTCGGCCCCCTTGTTTGTGGCTCTCAGATCCATCATGGCTTCCCCCTGCCTTTCTGCCTCCCTGCTCCTTGTGTTCCTCCTCCCTGTGGCTGCCCTGTTTATATAGAGCTATTGCCGCTCTCTAATATAGACTCTGCTCGGATGGGAAGGTGCTTTCCAGCCCCACGTCACCGCCTCTCCATTTAAACACCACATCAGCCTTTAAATAGGGAGCGAGCCGCGGAGCGCGGGCTGGGAGGTGCATGCGGCCGCGGCGGAGGCTGCAAGGCGGGCGGCGTGTCCCTCGCATCCCGGCCGGGCTGCGAGCCGGCTCTGGTCGCCCGCCGTGCCGTGCCGTGCCGTGCCCAGCCGTGGCTGCCTGCCCCGCTCCGGCGAGGGCGGAGGTGGCTCCCCTCCCGGGCACCGTGCTTCTACGCATTGCACAAAGACACATTGCATCCTCTCTCTCTTGCCTTTGGAACCGTTTATCTTTTCCTTCTCACCCCCACCCCCCCGCCTTTTTTTTTTTTTTTTTTTAATCCCCCCCCCCCCCCCCCCCCCCGGCATAGAGCTAGTGCTCCCCTAAGCTCTTCGAAGTAGTTTTTCTCCAGGGTGGGGAAGGTTAAGAGTTTAAGCGGTTGTTACCCAGTACGTCAAGGAGGGATGTGGTGCTGATTTTATGGTGCTTTCCCAAGGTCTGACTACAGCTGTCGCCCTAAAAGTAACGTTAATATTACTTTTGCCTACAGGTTGTGGGCTGCAGATACTGCTCAATGATTTCTGTGTGTTTTGGGGGACTGAAGCGTACAAATACTTTACAACTATCCAGGCAGAGCACAGGTTTTAGAATTTTCACTCATACTGGGTTGCATTGCAATGTTTAGCAAGCCACAGAACAGCGACACAGAAGAAATTGCATCCTAGTTTTCCTTTCCAAACCTGAAATTTTGAAGACCTGCCTGCAACTTAGCATCATGCAATTGCAAAGTAGCATCGTTGCTTTGATATTTTGTAAGGTTTTGTATTGGGAAATTTTAGGAAAGCAGTCAGCCATTACGTGCAGGGCAGTTACTCAGTAGGATGCATATCAAACGTGTGTGATGTGAAGCTGTTAGTTGTCCTTCTGTTTATAAACTTTTGACTTCGTTTTTTGATTACAAGACAAAGGGATCTGTTTCTGTACAGTAAATCAGAGGTTTTGCTTCTCTTTTTTGACTGAGTTAGTACTGAATTCCAAAATATATACATATCTATATTGAATAATCACCAAGCTACTTGTAAATATCTTGGATTCAACAATGAACCAAGATTTCCTTTCTCTTGGCTGTATTTCACTACTGGCATAACTTCCATGGAGTTCTCTTGGAAGGTGTCTGTGTTTGAACATTGTGTTTGGAATTGCAAAAGCCAAGCTTAGAATGAGCCTACTTCAAATAGGTACGCTTTAGGCTAATATTTCGGTTTAGTATTAAAACCTTGCCATGCAAATAGCACATGGGCAACTTTGTCAAATTCAGGTCTCGTTCAGCAGCGAGGATCAGGATGCTTGCCCTGGCATTACCAAAGATGAATACGAACATTTTGAAATCCTGTAACCAGGTGAGAACTTTAGGAAGCTAGACGTCCAGTCTAGTGTGTTAAATACTATCGTGTCAGCATCCGATCAAATTGGGATCGCTAGGAGTTTGTTTTTCCTAATAAAGGACAAATATAAAACATTAACGGTCATATGTGCAGTATAAGATTTTGTAGGTGACAAAGGTAATTCTTTTGTAATAGCCCATGACAATGCAAAAACAGCTGAAATTTCCATGCTTGCAACGTAGATTATATGTGTTACTTCTTTTTACATGCATCTTTGACGTAGTTGCGATTAAAACGAGTTACCTTTATGGTGTGCTTTTCTAGCTGTCATCCAGCTAGCTTCCAGCTGTAACTGCACAGACAGGAGAAAGATTAGTGACATTTCAGGGATAACTGCAGAAGCAACCAGGATCAAACTGCTGTCAAATGTACAAAGCGTGCTGTGGTATCTCTCTCCATAATGTGTTCGTTATTGGAAACCCAAACTGCTGAAATGCCAGGTGTTGTGGTAATAATTACAGAGAGATGCAGGTTTTGTACCCTGGAAACTGAAGGAATGTAGGAAGTCTAAGCCCCTAAAGGAATGAGGCATTTCTTAAAATAGCTGACTGGTTGCTCCTCGGATTTGGGGTGTGTGTGTGTGCGCGTGTGTAGCAGTCTCTCCATACTCGGGAGTTTTCTTTACAAGATGCACAGAGAAAGTGAAATATAATCGTTCCCTTATGTTCCCAGAGGGGGAAGTACTAGATTTCAAATATCTTCTATGTGTTTGTGGTTGTATCTAATAAATCAGGAATTTTAATTGTTGTCTTTAATCTATAGTAAGTGTTTGGAATAGTGTTTATTGAAGAGTGATTTGAGTATTTTGCTTTTAAAAGAGCTTGAAGTTTACAGCAATGTACTCTTTATGAGGGAGGCACTTTAATATAAACCAGATGAAAGCATGATTATTTTAATAGCAATCTTTAAAGTTTCCATTATGTTCTCATTGCTTTTTCTTACTGAATGCAGAGATTTACTGGAAAGCATAACTCACCTGCTGTCCCATCTTTAGATTTGTTCAGTAATTGTGTTCCAATGTTTATTTTTTAAGTAAGCAGCGTATGAAAATAATTTTGTCATTCAGCTCCAGAGTCTTAGGTGGTTTGTATAAACAGCTTGAGCATCGTATAAATAATGCTTAAAGCCAACACTTAGTGTATATCTAAAACAGTACAGTGTGCTTCCTTTTAAAGACCAGGGCTTAAGGCGGTTTTGTAATTTTACTGGATTTGCCTCTGCTGAGATAAGGAAAAAAGCATTCTGTGATATTCCTCAAAATTCTGCTGTGGAGGGCTCTTGAAGGCATTGCTGCTCCCACTGCGGGAGGTGGTGCATCCACCTGGGCTGGATGTTCAGCAGGAATGTACACAAGGGACTGTTTTGAACTAGACAGGATTTTTCTGAGTGATACATAAACATCTATAGGTAAAATCGGACATCATTTCATTATAAGCGTGCAGCTATTCTCTGTTCCCTTCCTTCTAATCATACAGCCACGAATGTTTCATATATTGTGATACTGCGTGATTAGAACAGCGTCCAAAAATTCTGACCCATCTTCAGATCCAGTCACTGTGTTGGCTCATGCAGAGAGAGACGTGCATGTACAAGTGGCTTGTGGTTTTGTTAACCTGCATTGCACCAGGCTCCCTGCACCCCAGTGGTGCTGTTGCTGTCTTTTGAGGGGGTCTCAGCCACCTCCTTGGGCTGCTGGAAGTTGTGCAGAAGGACACTGCATCGACAGCAGAGTGAACATCTATTATTGTATAACCCTCCTTTTTCTGCTCTCTTCCTAAACGAATGCTGGACACTTAGAAACCAGCATCCTGCTGCTTGAATTTCCCCCCCCCCCCCTTACTACCTAGGGGAAAAAGGAAACGTTCCCAAGCAGACTGTTGGGGCTGTCGGGTCAGTTTGTTGTATCTGAATGTTGATTTTTTTTCCTAGGGCTTTATAGGCTGAGGAGGCTTTGTGAATAAACCTCACAAAAATGCCTGACTGAGGAGATAACTGCTGCTGGAATTTTTTAGGACCTATTTGTGTAAAATATGTTTTACTAGAAAAGTGGACCTAATAGATGATTTAAGGAGAAAGCGCAGTCTCCATTGTGAGGGTATTTCAATTGTAGTTTCAGATATACAGGTAGTTCTCTTGACTTAAGGAAAGTAACTCACGCGCTTGAGGTTGAGCGTGTTTGTTTGCAGAATGTGGTTTTGGCATTAAGAAACAGATGCTTTTAATACAATAAGAAACACTATACAGAATAGGTTAAGTAGCATTTCTGCGCTGGTTGAATGGTATAAACCTTATGCAATCTGTTTAATTACAGAAATAATAGGGCTTAATAACATTAAGTAGAATGTCTTTTTGCATCTGCTGTGAATTAAATCTATGTGAAAAAATAATCTTGTTAATGATGCTTGGCATTTCTGAGTTACTCACAGATTTAAAGTACTAGAACTCAAGAGTAGTCTGGCTTTGACAGTCTTGTTTCCAGTGTCTCTGTAAGCACAAATAATGCTGTGCTTGAAGCCTGGGTGGGTGAGCATGCACTATTGTTTTGAAGGAAAAAGATCTGCAAGTAGTCTGGTATGGAGAAATTAAATTTTGGGTATAGATGCTCTAAATGTAGCTTTGAAGGCTGGCAAATTTACTCTGTTACTTGAGGCCAGAAAGTTTTTTTAAGAGACAAGGAAAAAAGGATGATGAATTCTAACATTGCAGCTACTTCATTTGCAGCAGCATGTTCTAAAGCTGAAAAGTGGCAGACTGGTAACATGTAAAATGATGAAAAAATAGGATGCTGATAGCATGCCATTTGCCAAAATATTGATGCATGGTCAATAACAGAGGGGTATGTTGGGTTTTGTTGGTTTTTTAAGGCTTTTATTTTTCTCTTATCTTTTACCATGGTTTGGTTTTCGTTTTTGTTTTTGTTGGTTGGTTGGCTTTTGTGTAAGAAAAATCACTTGAGCATGCCCCAGTGCAGAGATTGTTTTAAACACTTCAGGGCATAGTGCACTAAGCAGCCATCAGACAACTTAGTTCCAGGCTTCCAAATTGGTTCTTTTCTCCCCTTGTAATACCAGTGCATTTCTTTTAGGTTTTTGGGTTTGTGTGTTTGGCGTTTTGTTTTAACATTCAGAAGTAAAGATGTTCAGCTTTTCTTGGTGCTTATTGGCCACACAGCTTTTTCCTGGACTAGTAAATCATGTGCTGCTATTCCCCCTCCGTTATTCCATAACATAGGCATAACAATTCCGTAACGTGTGTACAATATAATCTTTAGCATATCTGTAACAAATTCAACCCTTCTGGGATGCGTTAAGCAACTGCGTATGCATAAAATAAACATTTCAAGTGCATGCAGTACGTTTGTGTAGCTCCAGCACTGCTGGGCTAACTGCATGTGCTTGGTGCAGGTTTTCTACGTGTGTATTAAAAGGCACAGCCCTCCTGGGGTGCCAGACCTGCTGCGTGATTGTTTTGCGTGTATACCGCATATCTGAGGTGTTCGTGGCTTCATTTGTGATTTACTGCTTAAGGAATTTATGGAACGAGGTAGAGAAAGATGTGGACTTGCAGAAAGTTGTCGCTACTTTCAGATCAGTTTAAAATGGTCTGCTCCCGGCCCAAGGAACAGCCTTGGTCGGTGAGGTATATACGGTTCACAGGCTGCAGATTGATCAGCGCTAATTAGTGAATGATCAACACTAATCAACTTACTAATTAAGAGCTGGTAGTCGCTACCTTGGAAGTAGCACAGATGTTTAAACCCAGCCAACATACCGTTGAGGTTCACGTGTAGGTAGAGAGGTCCAAGCTGTACTGTTTAAAAGGTACAGCACGTGCGTAGTGTAGTTATCCTGTGGTCCTCTGAATTAAATTTAGTGCTTTAATCGGTAAGGATAAGTATTTGCATTCTCCTTTTAAAACTGTACCTGCATTTTAAAATTTACAGAATGATTGAGGTTGGAAGGGACCTCTGGAGGTCATCTTGCCCAACTTCCTGCACAAGCAGGGCCACCTAGATCCGATGGCCCAGGGCTGTGTTCAGATGACGTTTGAGTATCTCTGGGGATGGAGACTCCACAACTTGTTTTGGCAGCCTGAAGTGAATTGACAGTTCACTTTATCATTGACAGTTCAGGCATGAAATCAGCGTAATAGAATAATAATGTATTTGTAGTATTTCCCCCTGAAAAATTCCTAATGTGAAAACATAAGTACTGATTGAAAACAGAAGTATGTCTGGCCTAATACCCTGTCTTCAATAGTTTCTGTAAACAGATGTGTAAGGGAGAACAGGACATCCACATGAACGCTTCCAGTTTTTTGAGCCTTCAACTTTTTCAGCTTGAGATCATTCTGAGCTGTACTTTGTTCCTTTCCAACTAGCAAGCACTAACAAGTTTCTTTTCTCTGTATTTATCTAATATCCTTTTGGGCTTTTAACATTCTTTGACATGAATATTTTGCACACGTGCAAATATTTTTGCATGTTCAGTGTGTCCATTGGCAAGCAGGAAACAGATTTACTGAATGGAGAATAATCTCCTTTTCTCTGTTTTGAATTACACTCCCCCTGGCTTGAAAACTCTTGTGCTGTAGTTATCTCGGCAATAAAGATAGGAAACAGTCCCCTCCCTTTTCTCCTTGTTTAAGCTGTGTCCCTCCTGGGTATTTTACTCACTCAGAAACATGCAGTGTATTCTGTAAGGGAGTTTTCACAAGTTTGTTTGTTGTTTTCTTTGCGGGGTGGGGTGGGGAATCTTGCTTTAATGTTAAAGTGATAAATGTCTTTCAAAACAAAGTTACTTTTTGTTTTTTAAAGCCTAAATTGTACAGGTCTGTAATTGAAGATGTCATAAATGATGTCAGAGAAGTTTTTCTGGATGAAGGAGTGGATGAACAAGTTCTTATGGAACTCAAAACAGTAAGTTGCAGCTTAAAAAGTTTTTTTAATAGACCAGTACCACAATTGTTTTTTCAGATCTGCTTACTGTTGTACACAAGACAATTACTAATTTTTAAGTAGCTAAGCATTGTATTAATCTGCATCTCTGTAGCTCCATACCATTTGAATTACACTGCTGTATAGAGAAATCTGCTCACCTTGTTTACTTTCCTTAATCTGGTGTGTCAAACTTGACATAAACTAACAGCAGGCATCCGAATTCACAGTGTAATTTCAGTCCCCTAAACATTTTATCTATAAAAAAGAAAAGGGAGAATATATTTATTTTAGAAGCAGACAATTCTTAAGGTTTCTGTGCAGGAGAAGTATAGCATCTGCTCTGATGTTTTTGTCTTTCTGAAGAAGAGGAGTTGTGTTGTCAGAGTTTTGCATGTATGGTTTGCGGTTTCTGGGGGGTGGTATGTAATAAATTGCACTGGGTGCATCACCCTTTTCTGAAGCTGTCAGATTCAGAGTTGTTTCACGTACGGTGGGTTTCAGCTGTTACTGGGGGTCCAGAAGTAAGACAGGATGTTGACCTGAGCTCTGCTGAGTCTTCTATGACTTTCTTCAAATTCTTCCTGAATAAAAGAAGCACTTCAGAAGGGAAAAGGCAGGGGAAAATAAAAAGGAAGAAATAAAGTAAAAGGTAACTGGGAAAGTAGGTGCCTGCTTAATCTTAGCTGTGGAATAAGGACTTCTTCAGAAAGTGGGATGTCCTGCACTCGGTACTTTTGAAGTATTAAAAGATGGATGGAATGGGAAAGGAATTTTGAGATGCAAATAGGTAAACACTTTTTTTTTTCCCCATGAAACCATGACCTGGCTTGGTGGAAACTGAGTGCGTGCTATAAGAAAAAGCACCTTGTTGTATGTGTCACAGATGTATTCTGCAAGTGATGTCAGAAAAGATTGAATGAGGAAAGAGACAAGAAAGAAAAAGAAGTATTGAAGAGAAAGGCTTGGGGAGCCCTAAGCAGGGTTTGAAATCAGGAGTCCTGGCTGCCGGTAGTCTTTTTGACTCTGATGTGTTACGGGGTACTTGTGTTGCTGTCTTTTTGCAAGAGCTTCTTTTTTGTATCTGTGGCTTTTCTTGGGAGACATGTCAGCTGACATTAAGAACTGAAGGGCTGGAGAAGCTGAATTTGATGCTGTGGTAGGAACTGTGTAATTGCTTGTGCAGAGGCATTATCTTAGGTATACTGGTAGTTTCTGTTGAAGTGTGTTACGAGGCAGTAGTCTTTAAGCAACTTTTATTGAGGAGCTCCAGGAAGAAATGGCTTGAGGAAAGCTGTAGTAATTATTTTTGTGATTAAAGAGGTAAGAAAGAAAGAAGGTAGAGAAGTGAAAACTTGAATGCCAGTTTAAAAGTTACCAGCTTATTCTTGCTTCTGTTAGGGTTGTTACGAATCTTCCACACTAGGAGGAAAGAAAGAATGTTAAAGCTTAAGCTTTGACTGACAATTCTTAAGGGATATTTAATTCTTCTTCTTAAAACGTTACCTCTGTGGAGTTATCTCTTCAGTCTGAATTTGCCTAAGGGCTTTTTGGGCTAAGTAGACGGCACAAGATAAACAGTGAAAACAAATTTGATTTTAGAATACTGTCTGTATATTGTTACAAATCCTGTTGAGTAAAAATGGTACACAGACATTTCTCTTTCCTTTTCCAAATTAGCTGTGGGAGAACAAGCTGATGCAGTCCAAGGCTGTAGATGGCTTCCATTCAGAAGAGCAGCAGCTTTTATTGCAGGTGCAGCAGCAGCAGCAGCAGCAGCAGCAACAGCAGCATCATCACCACCACCATCACACACAACCTCAGCCGCAGCAGACTGTGCAGCAGCAGTCTCAGCCACAGCAGGTCCTTATTCCAGCATCTCAGCAAGGTCAGCCTTACTCTCTAATCTCTCTGGCAAAGGACTCTCAAGTTAGACCAACTTCTTGGCATATTCTGAATCTAGGGCAACATGTTTATCTGATGGATACCTTTGTATCTTTCTGTTAAACTTTGTATCAACTTGCCTCTATTTAATGGGTCAAGAGAGCTATTTTGGTGAAAAATATCTTGGTATGTGTGTTAAGTCATATTCTTTGGAAGATTTTGGAAAAGCTGAATTCTTCTCTTGGTCTTCTGCTACATAACTTGTGTTTTCAGAATACGTGACTTTCAGATTCGGTAAAAAAAAACCCATTAGCAGCTCTGTAATTTCAAGCCAATATACATATGCAGTTGACAGTTTAGTCATGAGATAGTAATGTCATTAGGAGCAAATTAATTAAAAAAAAAAATTATTGTTCAGCATAAGTGGCTGTTAGGATATGAAAAATACTTGCATAACAGTCCGAGTATATGTGGGAGATGGTTTTTCATGTTAAACAAGTTTCAAGTGACAAGCATAATGGCTGGGTATTTTTGTGGTCTTAAAAGATTGCACACTGTGTAGGTGTGGATGTTCAAGGTGTATTTTAGCTAGCCATAACAGTATTGCTTCTTGTAATTATTGTCTTGTGTATTTTCTGTTAATAATTTAAGGGAAACATTTCCACTAATTACAATTTCATTTGAAAACTAAGATAAATATGCTGTGTAAACAAATCTGCCACCTGTGAAGTGCTTGAGTTGATTTTTCAGTGTGCTATTAGCATTGTGGCATAAAATATTTATCTGTGGTAGTCACAGACTTCAGTCTTTATCAGATTTCGAGAATTGGAACCTACATTGTCAGAGGCACAAAAGTAGCTATGACTTCCCTGCTCCCCTCCCCCCCCAAAACCAACCCCAAAACCCAACCACTAACTCAGAAGAGAACCAGTGTGACAAGAACCTCTTGTTGGGGCTTTTTTTCCTTTGGTGTGGGTTTTTTTTGTGTGCATGTGTGTGTTTGGAGTTGGTTTGTTTGTTTTGGGATTTTTTCTTCGTTTTGTTTTGTTACATTTGTTTTTTTTTTTTTCTTCTTACAGTATTTTGGCTGGAAGTAAATCAGTTTCAAGTGTTGGGATAAAATTAATTTTGAGTTTGAGTCCTAAATACACATGGCTTCAAATATTGTGGGTGTTTTAGCTTGAGTACCAGTCAGCAGAACCTGGAAAGTCTACTTACCAAGGCCTCTAGTGGCTCTTTAGCTAAATAGCTGTGAGTACTGACCAGGTTTCCCTCCACTAATATGGAGGTCTTTGTCCTCCTGTTAGCTTCTTGAGATGAATAAGATCCTGTATATATAAATTACTATATATATATATATAGTAATACACTTGAAACCAAGTTATTGTTACCCAGTGTTGTGGCTTATGACCAAATGACAGTGGAGGCTAAATGAAATGAAGATACAAAGCACTTTAATCACAGACATGCAGTTTTACGATATCCTTGACTTCCCTGTTCCATGGGAGAGGTGGTAGAGTAGTTCCTTGTGTGACCTGGTGCGGTCCCAGAGAGAGATCAGGACGATTGGCACGGTGATTCCTGCTGCCCTGTGTGTGGTCCTGGCACAGGGTCACAAGATTTCCTTGGGCTCTTTGGCCTTCCCTGGGTTCCCTGAAAGTTGGGGAGGTGGCCTCTGATCCCAGTGCAAGGTTGTGGGGCTTCCCTCCCCAGAATCTTCCAGAAACTCTTCAGTTATCCCCAGCATTCTTAAGTGTCCTTGGTTCTAGGACTGGATGGAGAACATCTTGTCAATGATTACTTTGTTCAGATTGCTCTGATGTTTCCCAGTTTATTGCCACTGATATTGGCCCTGGCAATCTGCTTGTTGCGTAGACTTGGATGCTTTTGCACTTACAGATGATCAACAGATGTTTGCATAGTTTAGCTATTTCCTTTAGCACGCCAAAACTGTTCTGTTGTTTGGGGCAGGGGTTGATCATACTTCCATCTGCTTCTGCTACATTAGAAAGACAGTGAAGATCATGAGCTTACACTAACAGCTCTGCTAACTAGACCTAACTCAGGCTACCTGCTGCATCCTGTTAACATGTTGTTCATCTTGCAACAGCCCTTGCTTAATTCTGTTGTAAGAGTTAACCACTGTCAGCTGGTGGGTTTGGAGAACTCTTGCTACTGGACATCAGCGAGTTTATCAACATTTCACTAGCACCGTTAATTTCAGAAATGGTAGTTTAAATCTTACTTTACCTGGGGTCAGAATGGGTAACTGAAGCCCTTGACATAAGATCTTTAAAGCCAAAATAGCTGTATCATCTCTCAGAGCTGCTGTTCTGTATTGTATTGAGAGGAAAACTTAGAGACTGTTCAGTAGCTGGTTTTGTTATGAAGCTCAGCTGATGTTTGGGTGATGTTCTTTCTAAGCTACTTGGGCTTTGATGTTATTTTGAGACCAGCTGCATAGTTTTCTTGAAATGCTGTTTTGTTTTTTTTTGTTTCTAGCACCTCAGCAGCAGGTTATTGTACCAGATTCCAAGCTGATACCGCACATGAATGCATCAGGCATGGTAAGAAAAGCAGAAGTTTATACATGTGTCCACTGTTGTTATGTAAGTTGTTTCGATTAAATAGTAAACACAAATCTGGTATTAGTTGTCAGATGCTGAAAAGTGGTGTAGAACACATTGGTAAAGCTGTCTGCCATCTTTCTGAGTTTTGCTGCTGCACTGACAATCTAGGAACAGTAATCCAGGACTTCAGTTTTGACAACAAATGTAGGACTTACCTTGATCCTCTGCCTTAATTGTGTTTAACCAAAACTTTATTTTTAATCAGAAATTGGAATACTTTTAGTGTGAATCTGCATGACGATGTGTTTGTCATATACCAACACAGCACTGTTAACTGATGGAAGCATACTGTGTTTGTTAGATGCAGGAAAAAGTATCAACTACTCTGAAACTTCAGCTTGTATCAAATGAGAGATTATTTAGCAATTCACATCCATCTTTTCTGATCACGTTAATTTGATTCACTGATTCCATAATAGCATTTAAAATGGAGTCTACTCGTTTACACTTTTCTTGCAGTTTTTCTCTCCAGAGGTTAATTTTGGTTATCTTATCTTGCTTTAAACTCATAATTTAAATTATGACTTAATTAAAAAAAACCCAAACAAATGCTTGCAAGAAGGCACTGATAACAACAGCTAATACAAGTTAAAATGTATATTAACACCAGACTTTGTTATATTCCTACTACTTTTGGGGTAAAAGGACATGAAACAAAGTTTCATGATTTGTCAAAGCTGCAGCAGCTTTTTTAGCCTTCACATTGCTGTTACCTGCTGACCTTACTACAAGAAAGAACCTGAACTTCGTTACTTAGAGTGATTTACTCAAGAGGCTGAGAGCATGTCAATGTCTGCCTTTTTCTTACATGTTTTACAGCCATTTCAGTGTGATTTTTAACTTCCAAGTCCCAACAGTTAAACATTCTTCTTCTGTCTCATTCAGTTTAGATCTTCTTGGTGGTGGGTATTGCGAAAATGAATGCCATGCTTTTAAAGCTCTGCTGCTGTCAAAATGTAGATGAATTGTACGCTGCAGAAGGCTGCCGTTCAGTAAATAGCTACAGAATCGATTTGGAATTATTGTGTGAATTTATTAGAAACATTTAAGTTGATATTAAAGAATGGATCTGACAGACCTTGAATCCCTCCCTTGGAAGGCAGAGAGCGATGAGAGTTTATTCGCCTGCCTTTGTCTGGGACCTGAGGATGCAGACAAGCGCTTTTCAGTTTTGTTTGGCGATCCCTAATTTTGGCAGTTGTAATGACTGTATTGACCAGCCAATATGGGGGGATCATGTTTCTTAGGAACAGGAAATACGTGCTCTGCTCAGTAATAAAGTTTAAATCCTTTCAGTAGCAAAGAGTCATCTGCCATGGTTCCCTTCTAGCGGGGAGAGGGAGGCTTTTCCATAGACAGCTCCAGTTACACCCTCGAAAGGGAGAGGCCCTCTGGAGAAGTCCATCTCCCTCTGCGAGTTAGGGACCTAATGCAGATTTTTGTGTTCAGAGCTCCCGTGATGGATGTTGGAATTCAGTTTCCTTGTAAGTTCAAATCATTACCCATTTTGAATCTTCGGCTTTCTTTTCTAACCAGCTGTCTTGAGAGAAAAAAATCAGTCATTCTGTGAACAGTCAGTGTACACTGTGTGCGTATATTCACTCAAGAGAGCTGTGTATGTGGGACTTGAAATGCAAATCATTTACAGAGTGAAGAAAAGTGCAAACCTGATTACTACTCCTTGTGAAAATAAGACAGGCAGACATGATTGTTGCTTCAGTACCTTATGTTTCTTCAGATTTGTGGGCTCGTATCTTTAGCTGCTTTGAAAAAGTGTAAGTAAAATTGCCACATGAGCAATTCCAGTGTTGGACTCTATTAGATTGGCAGAGGAGGAAAAAAAATCTGCTGAGCTTGCAGATAAACCAAGAAACCACATGGAGCTGGGTTAAGGTACGACACAGTGATTGTTGCTTCAACTTTCTTCCTACTAAGGAAGAAGGAAGATAATTTTTGTGTGTCGTATAATGTGCAGTTGATTAATGACCGCGTTTCAATAGCTGCAGAAACTTGTGTGCAAACGTTGTAAACGGCAGTAAAAGGGTACATATTTTCAGGCAGTGTGTTGTGAGATGAAATACTAATGTCTGTGGTTAAAAAGCTTTTCTTGTATTTCAGAGTGCTGCAGCCACCGCAGCTACATTGGCTCTCCCTGCTGGCGTTACTCCTGTTCAGCAGATACTTACAAATTCAGGTAACTGTTTTAACATTGAGATCCAACAATGGTTCAATGGTTTTGAGGGTGCTGGGGGGGAGAAACTGGGGGTTTTACTCCCTGCCGTATATTGTTAAAAAGCAGAACCTGGGAATCCACCTCTAAAAGGTAGTGCAACCCCTCTTTGCTGGACTCCTGGATTCTTTTGCTCACTGACTTGCTGGTCTTAGGAACCTTGTGGTTCTGACCTAATGGTGGTGTGGGTTAGATTTGGTGCAAGTTTCCCCGGCTTCTCACAGAAGCACATGAAGCAAGAAGGCAGGCATTTCTGTCTCTCCCCTTGGCATATTCCTGAGCTTTGCGATGCATGATCTGAGCACAGATACTAGACTGGTTATAAAAGGGCAGGATCGCTTCATCTGTGGGTTCAGATGAGGAATATCTTCGGGTTACTCGTACCAGCTAAGCACACTCAGTGGAATTTCTAATTTTGCTGGCAATGCTAATTTTATTTTAGATTTATCATTTTTAAATACTGTCGTGCTGTCCATTTAGAATATTATTAGATGTTACTTTATGAACAGCATATTTGATGCTTCATGTACTTCTGTGTTACGCTGGTTTTTCTAGATCTGTTCTGTGTGAAGAGTAAAAGAAGATCTGAGAAACCTCATTTTCTAGAATCAGTTGCTGTTTTTGCCAGAGCAATTCATCTAGTCTGCTCAGAATCACCTGAGACTTAACCTCCCCGCTTTTAACATTTCAATGTTTAATAGATATATGGTTGAAACAAGACTTAAATGTGTAGCTGTTCTAGAAATTCTTCCCAATTTTTAAGGAAGCAAATCTATGTTTGTCATAGCGTAGAATGATCTGCAGCTCCTATTTGTTACTTTTCTTATGGTCATAATTTTTTTTTCCCCCTTACAAGTATTTATAGTATGTTTTCTTAGACAAGGAGCTGCGGTAGTTGGTTCCTTCAGATATGCATAGTTATTTTGGTAAATAGGACTTCACATATTGTTGTGGAGGGAGAACAGGGAAAAAAATCAATCTTTGAGGGAAACTTATGAAGTTCAGGATTATGTAGTTTAGTTTCTTCTCCTTCTCCATCTTTCTGATGAGAAGTGTGAAAACCTAATGTTGGAATATGTCTTAGCTTTTGCTTGTCTGAGTCAGAGGCCATCTCCAAAGGTGTGTGAGTTTTAGATGACTTTTGTGAAGTGAGGAAAAGTATAAAATGATAAAGCTATAGGATAATAAAAGGATATAGAGTGCAGGCATTATGGGAACAGAAAGGAGAGGTGGATAATAAGGACAGATTTTTCCAAAAGGCGACTGCGCAATAATATTGCAAAGAAAGTTAGGCATAGAGGAATTTCTTGTAATGTGGTAATTGGAGGGAAATGGATCTGAGGAAGGGACATCGTCTGACAGGACCCTGGAAATACCAGTGTTACCAGCGGGTAGAATTTTTGTGGTGTGAATACCTGTGTTCCTATTTTGGTATGTGTTCCTTTGTCTCTCTGTAAAAATCTATCTTATGAAACATGAGGTATGTTCATAAGTGGGAGCTAATATTTAAAATGCTGTGCTGTGTTAAAGGATTACACTTTGGCTTGCATATGCAAATTTATTTTTGGATTGCATACCTCATGATGGTATTTAGATGGTAAACAATCCTATTAGTTCTTTGTTTCTGACACAGCTACTGTAGCATAGTATCTTTTCACTCACAAAAGTGAAACAGAAATGGCTCTCCTTTAATTGTCATTGGTGTTCTTCAGGGAAACAAGCTTCTAAACTAAGATAATTTAAAAAGTCAATTTCTACATTTGATTAATTTGATAATTATTTTATTACAGGCCAGATCCTCCAAGTAGTTAGAACTGCAAATGGAGCTCAGTATATCATTCAACCACAGCAGCCTGTTGTTCTACAGCAGCAGGTGATACCGCAAATGCAGCCTGGTGCAGTACCAGCACCTGTTATACAGCAGGTAAAGAAAAATTTTTGAATAGGTACACTTGAAAGAAAAACATTATAGTAATTTAAAAAACAAAAACCACACAAAAAGAACTGTGTTAATAAGTGTGGTTTTAGAAGCTAATTTTGAAATGTCATTTTCAATGTCACTTTTATTCTTGCCGAATTCTGTCTGCAGTTTAGAATTTCTTCCATGCATCCCCTGATGACAACTATATTATGTGCATAATCCTAGTATACATCCTTAAAAAACATGCATATTGGTTAAAATGATTCAGTGTCACATAACATGTAGAAGAAAATACGTAAATGAAACATGCACACCTGCCTTGGTTATTTTAGTAGTAAATACACAAGGATTTTTGTTCACCTACAAGGTCAACTGAGTCCAGACTGTGTAAGCATTGAATTTAGCCTTGTGTCACAGTTCTGCAGTGTAAAGCATGAATAACAATTTGTAGAGTTGAAAGTTAAATGCTTTATAGAAAAGGTTTGAAAATAATCTTTACTTGAATTTGAACAGTTTTTCTGCTCTACTTGGAATTCAAGTGTGATGGTAGTGCTAGTGTTTTAGGATGGAAAGACAGTAAGTTTTCTTATATTTAGCAATGCAAAATGCAGAAAACGAACACAGAGTAGTGAAAGAAGGTATGTTATTGAAGATTAGTGCAAGTCAGATTGATAATGCTTTAATTGTTTTTGATAAGTGATGTGGTAGTCTTGTTTCGTTAGCAGCCACAGTACTTGCAATGATATTCCATCAGGTTTTGGCTCCTCTTCCTGGAGGGATTTCCCAGCAGACAGGAGTGATTATTCAGCCCCAGCAGATCCTGTTTACAGGAAATAAAACACAAGTCATACCTACAACAGTGGCTGCCCCTACGCCAGCTCAAGCACAGATTCCTGCAGCTGGTCAGCAGCAACCACAACAACAACAGGCACAACCGCAAGCACCACTCGTGCTCCAAGTTGATGGAGCAGGGGACACATCTTCTGAAGAAGAAGAAGATGAGGAAGAAGACTATGATGATGATGAAGAGGAAGACAAAGAAAAAGATGGGGGTGAAGATGGCCAAGTTGAAGAGGTAAACTTAACATTGTTATTTCATAAGACTGGGGCATGCTTGTGTTCGTTTTTTTTTGCAAAATTTGAAAGAAAATTACATGTTTCAAATTATACTATATCCCAGTAATGTTGAGAATACAACTTCTGTCCTTGTACTTCAAGTTCTTTATTTCCCATGTTGAAGTTGTGGAAACCGTATTATCAAAGCACCTTGAAATGCAGTGGGGGAACGTTGGGGATGCAGTAGAACCTGTTCATTGTCATGAATGGCTTTTTGAAAACTTCAGCAGTAATATTTCTGATGTTATGGAGAGGTTAGCGATGAAATTATGAAACAAACAAACGGTTGACTCCACTTGGGACTGAGCGCGTACAAAAGCAAGTTGTTGGGAAGGTTGACAAAAGGGAGAGCATGTATTTAGTTTGCTGCGGGGACCACTAGGTGGGGTCTGACCTGTATCTTTCTCGACTATTCCATTGCTTTCTGTTACACTAGAGCAAACCTGAGAACTCAAATTTGATTATAAAGCACCTTCCAGAAACCCATCTGACCCATCTGACCTGATTTAATTAAATCAGGAGATAGGAACAGAAGCGTATGTTCTTCATAACTTGCTGCATTCTTAACAATATGTGCTTAATTCAGGCTTTGAATTTGCTTGGTTTTGGACTTGAGCCAGTGGTTCTTAACTAAGGTTTGCTGTGTTGCACCAAAAAGCCTCAAAAGAATAAGAAATAAAAAAACCCAACAGTGTGTGTGTGTGTTGGTTAAAAGTACTGTTATTTCAGTCTCTGACAGGTAACTTGGCACTCCCTAAATCTGTCCCTACATTACATTTTGAACTGTCAGCTCACTTCCATAGTTCTCTGCAGCCTTTCCAGTTATTTTAAGATTCCATTTAAAATGCCAATAATGAGGAGCACATGTAGCATTTAACAGTCTGTATCACTCGCGGTATATGCAGGTAGAACTTCTAATTTTTATCAAGGAGTTAAAATCGAGTTTTCTGTAGCACATCTACAGTGGTGTCTAACAGTATTCCATTACAACATCGCTTTTCCATAATATTGATCAGCATTGATGTCAGTTTGAATGTCTTAATGATTGCCTTATTAAGTATATAGGTCATCATGCTTAGATGTTAAATGTTCTTTAACAATGCCTTAATGCTAGCGTTCTTGGGGATTTTTTTTATATGCTAAGACTTCATTATCAGCATGCCAGAGATCTCGTGTTGGTTTTGCTACGTTTGTTCATCAGCTGTTACTTAATGAGTAAAGTTTTTGTAGTCACTTACAGCATTACTTTGGAAGGAATTAGGATGGTTAGGACACCGTTTTCTTCTCTCACTAGCATTTCCTCCAGGATAGTTTACATATTTGGGAATAGGTAGGAAGATGACGATCATACAGGAGACTTCAGAAAAGTTGTTGGGCATTTATTATAGGTTATTTTAGCATTTGAAATGTTTGTTATGTACGTGAGATGAAAAAAAACCAACATCAAATTTCTGCTGGAACAGAATGCTAGCAGAAAGAGTTAAAAATGAAAGTAATTTTTAAGGAACATGAAAATGTGTTCTAGGAGCTCTGGAGAAGTTATTTTGGATGTGTCTATGCCAGATCATCTTAAACCATCCTTTTTTTCCTCCTCCATGTTTCTGCATGTGTTGAGGTCTGTTTTCTGTTTGTGGTGCATCAAGTGTGACTAGGTCGTGGAGTGTCTGTTTTTATTGGCACACGGGGAGTGATGTGACTAACATCACCTTTCCACTGCTTAGATGCTATAGAAAAATGAAAATCTGCATAATGATAAATTTTTTGTAAAGACGAATTGCAAGCACCAGAACATTTACAGTAAAGGAGCAAGAATGGTTGTGGTGCCAGAAGGCTGCAGCGCCTGGAATCTGGTCTGGACACTGAAGGTCCAGACTGAAGTTGGTAAGGATGTCTTCTCAGGATGCAGGGCTGGAAGGAAGTGTATGTACATCAGCCCTCTGCTGGAAAGCCTAATATTCCTGTCTCAGCTGCGTTTTAGCTCCTGTAGTTCATAGACAAGACTGTAGCCTCATGTGAGTAATCAAGGTAACAGCTCTGATCGTACTAAACAGCGTAACTTTTTGCATCATGTGTTTCTTTCAGGAGCCTCTTAACAGTGAAGATGATGTGAGTGATGAGGAAGGACAAGAACTGTTTGATACAGAAAACGTTGTTGTGTGCCAGTATGACAAGGTAATCTCTCCGGAACAGAATCCAAGAATTCTACTTCCTCTGTTCTTGCTATCAAGTCGTAATTTTAAAGTATTTGTGACTGCAAAGTACAGGTAGATCTGTAAAGATGATAATGTGAATGGTAATATAAGAATTAGTGATTGTTTGTTTTTAAAACTGGTTTGCGGGACATATTTGTACTAAACTTGGTAATTGAGTATAGCTTAGAAAAACTTGGCTGCATTTTCTTTTTCTTCATCATGTCTTTTTGTGACCTTTAACAAAAGGTCAGTCCTCTAGGTTCAGGAGAAGCGAACTATTATAAGCAAGTTTCTACATTTGCTGTAGCCATGAATGAAAGAAGCAGTCGTTACGATTTAGACTTGCGGAAAACTGTTCCGTGATCACTAAAAATAACCTCTTCTTGATGACAGGATAGTTATCGCAGGAGAAGGCTCTTTCTGTGCTGTGCATTCTTTACTGTAATGGCAATGTGGAACACTTGCTTATTTTGCTTTAAATTCTGCTGAACTGTCTTGCCTCCTCTGTAATGACTAATTTCTTCTTGCACATTTGCCCTGGGTTATAAAAGGATTCATCCATGTCTGGAATTGTTTTAAATGTCTGGAGGATATTTGACACCCTTTTACTGTGGTAACATGCAGAAAGATTATTTAGTGTGGATTTTCTTTCTTTTCCTGTGTTAGATTAATTGGACTACAATGAGTAATGATCTTTTTTAAAGCAGAAAAAAGCTGTAAGCTTATTGAATAAAAACTCCTACATGATGTAGAATGGCTTGATTAGAAAATCTTCAGTTATGCCCAGACTCTGCTTAGGCTTGTCATCAGATTCAACAGAGAATTCAAGATACAGGGAAGTCCTGTCAGGATCTACATTCCAGCCATCTGTCTCCTCCAGACTGCAGTCCAAAACTTGTTAGTTTTGGGGCAGTTCCTGAGGATAGTGAGGGACCTCAAAACAGCCCTCAGGAAAGCTTGTTAGGAGCTGCTAAAGCTGAGCAACATGAACTGCTCTGAATTCCTCACCCTCTTAAAAGTTAAGAATGTGAACCCAGTAGGGAACAGTGTCCATCGTTAACCCCTAGTGCCAAGTGCTCTGAAAGGAATTCATCACTTATCAAACAATTGTGGTTCAGTTTGTCTCTATAAAAACGTACAGGATCAGCTCACTTGTTCTGAGCAGAGTCCCCTCGTGCACAGTGTCCTGTGTCAGCTGACGTGGGTGCCTCTGGGACAATGAAACAAGGGCAGACAAGTAGCGATACTCATATAGAGGATTTCACCATCCTTCTGTGAGGAGGGTTTTTTCCTTAATTTGACAGAAATTAATTTGATTCTTTTCTGAATCCTTGTAAACTTTGTCTTTTGACAAGGAGCTTCATAAATGAATTATGTGATGTTTGAAGAATTACCTCGTTTTTAACCCATTAATTTCATACCATAATTCCTAGTTCTGTATTTGGAAGTTTCCTCTTTCTTTCTTGGTGCCTTTTATGATATTGCAGACCATCATAACCATCCTCAATCACCTCTTTGAAATCAGAGCTATGTTTCGCTTGGCTGTTATTTGTACATCTGTCCAAACGTGATTATTCTTACTTGTGTTCTCCAGATCTGTTTTATTCTTCTGTATCTTACTTGATACAGGTAGATAAGGTTGAGGAAGGATCAAGCTATCCGTAACACGGGTGAACCTACAGTTTGTTAAGTGGTGTAGCAATGTTCTGCAGTAGTTCGTTCGTGAACACAGAGCTGATGTTCTCATGGAAAAGTCTTAGAACACTGGGATCTTGTCCCTGACTTGTAACTGTCAACTCACACCCATTGTTTTTTCTATCCATGTAAGTTGGAATTTTTTCCATCCTTGCTACCTTCATATACATTAAATGCCACCATTGTTCTACTACACAATGAGTTAGGGCAGTAACATCGTTCTGCAGCTCGTCAGTAGCTGTTCTTTTGTATCATCAGAGACGTTTTGTCATTTTCCAGATGATTAGTGAATTCTTAAACCATGCAGACTCCAGCTAGCACAAATCTCTTCTGGAATGATCTCATTTCACTGTAAAACAGTGTTCTTACCCTTTTTTTACCATCTTTATTCAGTTACTTATTCATCCGAGGACCTTCCTTCTTACCTCATGACAGCTCAGATGGTTCTGATGAGGGATTTTTGTGGAATGGCATTTGGAAGGGCAAGTAGAGTATATAAGCCAGACCTTTCCTTGTTCATTTCTTTGCTGTTGCCACTGACTTTTTAGCTTAAAGTGAACACAGACCAAACAATAACAACAACAATAAGAATAATAATAATAACAACATAAACAACAATTATAACAACGATAACAGCAACAATAATAATAATAGATTGAGTGCTATGGTCATATCTGTTCTGGTGCTACTTTACTTTTTGTTTTTTTTCTATACCACTGTGTAGTAGATGGTGAAACTTTCTGTCCTTGCAATGAGGTTTCCTTGGGTTTATGCCCTTTGTAAAATTTTCTTAACATTTTTAGATTGCGTAATTACATTTTTATGTTTTATTTGCAAAAGTTTATGATAATCTTTTACTCTTTGGACAACATTTCAGCTTTCTGAAGGATCTTTGCTTTCTTTGAATACCTTGCTGTTCTGCTTCTTAATTGTACTTGTGGTCTTTCCTCTTTTGGATGCCCTGTTTGATAGGTGGCAGGTATTTATCTGCTCTGTGCTTACAGTATATGGGTTTGTTTTGGTTTGGGTTGGTTTTTTTTTTTGGAGGGGGGGGCGTTGCAAAATTTACTATTCTACTTTCAGACTGATCTTGTTCAGTTTCCTTTATTTTTAAATTAAACATAAGAACATAAATTTGGTAAAACACCCTTCTAGTGGATTTACCAACGATGTATTACCCCTGGAAAAATGTTTGTCTCGTGTATTTGTTGTTAGTGCTGGTGATATTTTTCTGACTTAAGCCCTGTACAACACCGTCTTGGACCCACAAAAGGATTGTGTGTTTTGTGGGTTCTTGACTTAGTTTCTCTGTGAAGTAGGACTCGACTGTATAGTATCTAAAACACCCTCAGTGCTGCACGTTGATGTTATGCTCAGGAAGCATAAGGTAATTGAAGTCTTCCAATACTACAGCTGTTTCTTTTCCTTGTGTCTTCTCTGATCTCCTTCACCACATTGGTCGGCCTGCTTCCTGTAGTCAGGTGGTATCTTTTTGGGAATGGGCATGAAGAAAAGAAGTTACTTTTGTATTGAATATTTTTGTAAACAGAATACGAATAAAACTTCTTTTAATATATTTTTTCCCCTTCTATGTGAGTGGTGTGGCACTGGAGCAGATTGCCCAGAGCAGCTGTGGATGCTCCATCACTGGGAAGTATTCAGGGCCAGGGTGAATGGGGCTCGGAGCAACCTGGGCTGGTGGAAGGTGCCCCTGCCCATGGCGGGGGGTGTGTGGAACCCGATGATCTGTAAGGTCCCTTCCAACCCAACCCATTCTATGATTCTAAGATTATTTTTTTTTTCTGTCGTAGTATTTCTTGGGTTGTTGCAAATAGCTTGACTGATCTCACAGTTTAATATCAAAAAATTTGTTCAAACAAAGCCTTAAAAGGGCCCATATTTTAATTGGGAAGACAGTAGGTTAAAATTGAAGATTCATGCCATCATTCCCAATACTGGACATGTTACTTCTCTCACTTGACGCTTCACAGTGAGAACTGGAACATAGATCATATGCAATGACTCACCATTGAGGAGAAATTCTAGAACATAAGTCTAGTACATATATTCTCTTATCAGCTTGCATATTTTGTACCACAGAGATTTTCAGGCTGAAAACTATGTAAATAATCTGCTTGCCTTTTAACCAAAACTGAAACTTTTGGTAACCCGGAGTCCAACTCTAACATTACAAGTATAAAGCTGAATAGGCTTGCTGTCTACCTAAACATAACATAGTCAAACTAGTTTTCATGCAGAATGGAGTTTAGACAAGAGGTGCAAATACTAAAACAAAAAAAAACCCCACAAAAAACCCCAACAGCTAAAACTTAACATTTGACCCTTTCAGGGCTGGTTTAAAATACTAGTCTTTCTGTTACAGTGGTTGAAATGGGGATTTCTGGCATTCAAGTGAGTTTTGTGGCTGTTGTAATCAGAGATAATTTAATTGAATATAAGGCAGCTCAGGTGGATATATCTCCTTTCTTTTCAGTCACCTCTAAAAATGTGCTATATGCTTTGGATTTTGGAATGCTTTTGTGCTTGCATGGGTTTGTGACAGTTGCTGTCCCTCATTTAAAAAAAGAAAGCAGAATATACTGCTATATGCATAATTAGGTTTTGTTTTTCATAGCTAAAGGCACAACTGATTTTCAAGATATTTGTAGTAATATAGTGATGTATGTCTAATAATTTTCAGTTTTTCTTGCCCTTATGATTTACTTATATATTTATTATAGATGATATTACTTACTGTTACCTATTTCTCATGCATAGTAATAGTTAAACTTTTTTCCCTGTTTTTAGATTCATAGAAGTAAAAACAAATGGAAATTTCATCTCAAAGATGGCATCATGAATCTTAATGGAAGAGATTATGTATTTTCCAAAGCCATTGGGGATGCAGAATGGTGAAGTTTTCAAAGACAAAACAAAACAAAAAAACTCCCTGTAAAAGGAAAAAAAAATCAGATGCAGGAAAGGTTGAGACTTGGATGTATACTCCAATCAAAATGTGTATCTGCACATCAGAAATAAACAAAAAGCAAAAGTATTGGAACAAAGGTAAAACGTGGCAACAAAGACACTACTTCAGATGAGCAAGCCATGGACTGTAGCAGCTATAGCATTGTCTGGGAGCTGGTTTTGTGTGTTAGGAATACCTTAATTATCAATTCTACATACAGGTACCTACAGCTGGTATTTAGCATGTAAGGCTTTGTTCCCCCGCCCCCCCCCCCCCCCCCCCCCTTCCCTTTTTAAGATTTTAAACTACTTCTTCCACTGATTGAAGGAACTCTTCCCTTTGATAGATTATTAATCTGAAAATGCTTATTGTGTGTACAAATCTTTGCTTTGAACACTTCCTTTTGGTAGTGAGGATGGTCAGAATGTTACTTAAAACTGCGTGCAAGCTTTGTACAGAAGGGTAAGAATTAAGGTGTTAAATTTTAAATAACTTGTATAAGGAAAATATTTTTAATTCTGATATGCTCATTAATTATTATATCTATTTGTTGTTTTCAGTTCAGTTTCCCATAAACAGGTGGTTGTTTCTAGCAGTTATGAAATGGTAAAATGATCATTTATATTTCAAAATTATTTTAATTTTCATGTAAGTGATATCTTCTATTTAGGACTGTATTTTTTAAATACTAAGCACCTGTAGCTCCCCCCACCCCACCCCACCACCAAAGTCAGATTGCTTAACTTGTTAATTATATTCTTGCTGTTTGGTGGTGGTTCAGCATCACTGAACTGAAACAAGTAATATAGTTTCCATTGATTTTTTTAAATTTTTTTTTTGTTTGTTTTAAAAAGGCATTGGAGACCTTTTGAATCAAGTATGTAGGTAATGGCATAATAGATGCATTCCTGCGCCTGCTTACTACATATGTAGTCCAGACATCCACGAATAATTAAACAGACCACAAGAATGACTAAATTTTTAATATAGAAAATTGCATAAAAATTCTAACATCCTGGCTGCAACTCTGTTAATCAAAGATCTGCTTTACTAAAAATTATAGCCATAAGTTACCTGCAGCAGTTAATCTCTCTAAAGTTTCCAGGTGGCATGTAATTTCATGAAGAGAGCTGCACAGCTTTAAGAACACAGATTTTGTTAGAGTATCTTTAGACTGTCTTGGTTCTTGGTAACAGAAGATCAGGCAGTTGGATGCACTAAACCTTGTGTAGTCACTTTTTCACTTGCCTTCTCCAGAGGTGTGGTTTTGTGGTGGTTTTTTTTTGTTATTGTTGTTTGTTTGGGGTTTTTTTTGTTTCTTTGGGTTTTTTTTTTTTTTTTTTTGAAAAGCAACAAAGTTGCTCCCCCCTCCTTCCCTTCCTCTCTTGAGAAGTGAACACCTTTTCTTCATGCATAGGTTATTCTTGCAAACCTTGCTTTTGGAAATGCAGTTACTTTTGAATGAGGAGAGGCAATGGGCATTATACTTCGGAAACTGTTGAGGAAGGAATGTTCATGTGGCTCGCCATTTCAAAAAAAAAAGTCATGTTTTATTGGGTGCTTGGAATGATGATGAGAAAAGGACACTGAAGATAATTTTAACTGAATTGGGGAAGATTTTCAGAAGCAGACGTTTTGATCCATGATTTCTGACATCTTTTGCTTGAGAATGAAACTTTTTAAAGGTTATTTTAACAAAGTCACAAGTGTATTTTAGCAGTGTATAAAGACTGCTCTAATTTTCATTCTCGTGACGTACTTGCCTCCACGTGCATTCAGAGTCTCAGTCATACATAGAAAACTCAAAACACATCGTGACGAGGGTTTTTTGTCACTGTGGTTTTGTACACCTGTGCTCTCATTGATACAGACTAAAACTGCCTGTAGGCTACGTCCAGAGCCGTGTGGGTGGTAGTAAGCCATCTACGTACGTAAGCTTTATGAAAAGTTACTTGATATTTCTTTTAATTCATTCTTAAGTAATGGAATAGTCATTTAGAGTGCGTTTTTGGCTTGGGGCTTCAAGGTATCTCAAACTGATCGGTGTTTGCTTTCTTCTGAACAAAGCAGATACTTTATTTTTATTTTTTTACCACTGTTGACAGTTCTATGTACAACTGCAATGAAACTAATAATGTACCAATTAATTCCTTCCCTCACCTTTTCCATATCTGTTACCAGTAAGTCTTAAGTAGTGGACTTCAGAGAAATTCCCGTAATGCTGCACAACCAAACCAATAAAAGGAAAAAAAATCCCTTAAGTTATAGATTCCTTTTTTTACTACTGGAACCCAGATTACTTGTACAACACTTGTTTTCCTACATCTTAGTGATTTTTTTCACCCCCATATACTAGAAGCTGCATAGCCTTTTTATTTATTTTTAAGGGATAGCAGAACTTTAAAGGTAGCTTAAGCTTAGCCTGTTCTGAAGGACGTTAAAAGCTTTCTGAACTTGCACAGTCTCTTGCAAGCTAATTGTATGGTATGCTTTTCAGATAAGAAGTTTTGTCTTCAACTACAAATAATACCTGTGAAGATTTTGGAAAGCCAGTCAAACATGATCGTACCAAACTGTGCTCTTATTGCTACATCAAGTGTTCCTTTTTTAAAATCAAAAAGCATGTTTTAATTTCATTTTATCGTAGCAGCTTGCTGTAAGAATGTAGTTTGCTTAATTTTATTATTGTACTTGAATTTTTAATCATGGTTTTAACAATGTAACTGAACAGACCATTTCATTAGGTTCCAAAGAAACCATTCCTTTCAGAGGGCAAGGGATTCCCATGGTCACAGTTCATAAATAATCTCCTCTTCCCTCCCCCCCCCCCCCACCCCAATAGATTTAGTTGTTTTTTGTTTTTAAATTGTCCCCCATTTAAATAGTTCAGTATTATGGAAACAGTTAATGATTTCAAGAGGGCTTATGTTAAAATTTGCACAGATGATGGAGCACCTTTTTATGATGGAAAAAATGGGGAAAGAACTTTGTAATTATAACTATGGTGGCTGATGGAAACTTGTAGAGCAACTGGGCAAAATTGGGAGTCTTGTGCCTTTTCAGTTTGCAGAATACCTTTTTTGCCAGTATGACAATACTATTTTTTGATTCCTGAGAAAGTAAATTTCCTGCAGTGCTTCGATCAGATAAGCAACTTTTTTTGCTCAAATTCTGATGGGTTTTAGTGTGTGCAATCATTTTAAAACACCTAAGTTGAAAACAAGTTGAAATATGTTTTCTGTTAAGGAGATAATAGAGAATTTAGTCACATAAGGAACTTTATATTGGACTATTTAAATAAAATGTTTTTATTCCCCCTCAGTTCCTGGTTAGCAACTTCATGCTCCTTGTTCCTGCATTGTACTTACAAGTTGCATTTGAACATCATTCAGTTCCCTAAACACAGTTAAAAGTGATAATTGTGGTCTGAGTTGATTTCCGAAAGTGTGATACATGATTCTGAAGCACAGTTTCTAGAAAAGAGCGAAGAACACGTTGTGTCATGTAACAGATTTTTTTTTTTTTATAAATATTTTTTCTATTTCTGCTGCACAATTAGGAGTGTTAAAGTAAAGTTCATGGAGTCTGTGAAAACAATGCCACTGCTTGACAGTTAGCAGTAGTTAACGTCACCACGTAACACTACCAGAGTAAAATTTCTTAATTCCAGTGAAGGAGTTAGAGACCTTGTTAACTAAAGTTCATTTTGATTCAATCTCTTCAATTTGTAAAAGCTCCTTTAAAAACAGTAAAGCCCCCCCCCCCCCCAAAAAAAAACAAAAAAACACCAAAAAACAACAAAAAACCAACTTCCCCCAAAGCAAGAGCTTCCTAGGAGAATGCAATCAGATGTCCGGGAAGTGAACAGTGGGTTTAGGATAACGCACACTGGGTTGATACTGGGCTGCTTTACACAGAATTGTGGGGTTCACTGTGTGCCACCCCACCCCACCCGTGCACCCCCCCCCGAAACTGCAGTTCCTTGCAGACTTTGAGGTTAGTGACTATACAAGATGAAGAAACTTGCCTATTGTTATATACCGGTGTCTGGCATTTAAAGTCTTGTTTTCCCATCGCTGTGATCGGTTGGGAAATGTGTAAAAACCAGTCCATTGGTTTCCCTGTTGTCTACTTTTTTTTTCCAGGCAGTTCATGCAGTGTGTCGTTTAATTATTATTTGGTGGAATAGACATTGTGGAACAAAAGGAGCTTTTTTAAATAGGAAGAACTACCCTGGGTTAGCTATATGTACAGTCATCCAATGAGACATGTTCCAGAGCGCGTAGGGTACCAATAGATGACGGAGTGGGGGAATATCCTTTTTTGCTGTTCTGAGCTACTATTGTCAACTGCTGTTGTACATATACTGTTATGTGTAAGGGGGTAAATATATTTATTATGTTTGTAAAATTCATTCTGTACAATTGCAGATCAAGGTTGCTCCTCTGTGATATACAGGATATTATGTTTCAAAGGCCATGCTTGGAATACGATTAGAGAACTTAGTATTTTGATGTACTAAGACCTATTTTAAGTTTAATATTTTGCCTTTGCAAAAACTTTAATTAAAGATGTTATTTAAAAATGTTTGCCACTTCATTTACTATCTTGCATGTGCATTTGTTTAATATGTGACGCTTAGTGACTACTATGTAATAACACTGAAGATGCGGAATTTATTTTCGTCACACAGGGGTAACTTCACTGTCACCTACTTGTTGGGCTTGCCTTGCAGACTTCCATTTCACATCATCACAGTGTTATAAAAAAAAAAATCACATTTTAATCTTGAGGCCAGACTTGCATATTTATTTAAGAATTTTCTCCCTATGGTAACTTGAAACGAGATCAGCTGAATAACTTGGTGTGCCATCTGGATGCTAATCCTGTAAATGGAAGTGCAAGACAGTATCAAGAAGTAAAATACAGAGTTCTTGGATGGTTGCTAGATGGTCATAAAGGTTTCACCTTCATCAGTGGAACATTTGATAGAATTGCTTCTAGTGCAAGCAGGTGACATCTTTTCAGTTCCTGGCGAAAAGCAATATCTTGAGACGTAACTTGTGCTTTATTTTTAAATCAAATTTTTGAACTTGGAATTCTAAATATAATTAGAAAGAAGGTAAGCTATAGGCTGTACTGCCTGTATGGGGGGGTGGTATTTTGGAAGGCAGTGATTTTGAGGTAATCTTTTAGCTACAGTGGTGTATAAGTACAGCAAACCAAGAATCTTCAGGAGCGGGTGGCTTTTTTTTGAACACACAAGGACTTTTTTTCCCCTAAAACTTTTCTTCCCCTCCAGCCCTCAACACCAGAGCAAGTCTGAAAAAACCTACTGGGTTTTTATAAACTTTTGCCTTATTTGTCATCTTGAAAAGGATTTGGAGATGATTCTGGGTAAACCACTGTCAGAAATTGCAGTCTTTTATCAAAAAAGATCATTGCTGTCTGAGCTTGCATAATGTATAAGAAAAAAAAAAAACCAACAACCACTGACCAAACAAAAAAACTCTTGGAAAAAATGGCCTCTTGTTCTGGCCACAGCATTTTCAAAAGGACCTTAAAAAGAGGAGGGAAAGCAAATGGTGACAAATTAGTAGCAAGTTCATGTTAAAACACATAAAAAGCTGGATTTCATCCCTGTAATAGTGAATGTTAATTGTGCTTTCCAAGCTGTGCATGAGCAAAGTATTAAAAGGATATATTTTTAGGCAAAATCAAATATATTTTAAAATACCTGATCTTTTTTCCTATCAGGTTTTTTTTATTATTATTTTTATTCTAGCTTTATTATTTTAATTGTGGAGGTATGAGAGGATAAGAAACTTGGGGTATTAGCATAGCTTTCAGAATATCCCCATTTAGTTTCAACTACACATCATTCCTTACAACTTGTCCTAAACTCTTGGGAGCTTTAGGGTTTGTGTTGTGTTTTGTTTTTGTTTTTTTCTAACCTGGACTTTTGTTTGTAAAATGCTGTTAAAGACTGGCCATTTGTGAGAGCAGACTCTGTCACTCTTTTTTTTTCAAACGAGTTTTTCCACCACTAATGGGATTATGCCAAAACCACTCTTAATCTTTCCAGACGCAGCAATGACATCTGTAGTACAGTCAAATGAAGTGCAGTTGAACTACTTTTGACCTTCGCTGTGAATATATAACATTCCAAAAATTGTTATTATAACAATTTTTTTCTTCAGAGTGAAGACTGCCACGATTATTATTGCTTGAAATGCCTGTGCAATTACATCTTTTTACATAGTGTAAATGTGCACGTCCTTGTGTGACCTGGAAGAGGATTATCCGAAATAATGAGGTAATATGGAGAGAGAATAAATAATTGAAAATAGCACTTTGCATTACCAATGATACCGAGTTGCCCATCTGCTTCTGTAGGTGAAAAACCCCTCTCTGAAGATGGATATTGGTGAACTTAACGTTTTTTAAATGCCTTTTAGTTATAACTGTTCTAAAAACGTATAGCTGGGTGTATTTGGTTTACATTTTCTAGTTTTTGGTTTAATTTTTAATTGAGATCTGTGAACAAGAAGTTACTGAAATAGAAAACAGCAAGTGTTTTAATTTGGATAGGTACATTTCAGTAACAAATCCAAAACAAAGACTATCATTAAATTGTAAAAATAACAAAAAGTAATCTTGTAACACAAAAAACGTGTGGCAGGTGATTCTGTCAGGGTAGCAAACGATTTTTCTTTGCTAGAGGTACCAAGTGAAGC
Source organism: Falco punctatus (assembly GCF_963210335.1). Classification (NCBI taxonomy): domain Eukaryota; kingdom Metazoa; phylum Chordata; class Aves; order Falconiformes; family Falconidae; genus Falco; species Falco punctatus. The sequence goes on from NC_137587.1 coordinate 6,308,916, forward strand.
AGACAGAAGTGCGCTGCGGACAGGCCCTCGGATGTCTGGAACAGAAGACCCATTTCAATCCTGAGAGAGCTGGGATGCTGCTTTACCAGTGCCGGAGCTGGTGGGATTTGATGCCGAGGTAAAGAAAACCCCTTCCCTAGCTGGGGACAGAGAAAATGATTCGGACTAGTAAAACAAGGCAGGCGGGCTGTTCTGCCTAAACCACCCGCTTCCTGGCTTTGCTGAAGGGTCATTCTCGTTTCTCCCAGGAATCCTGCTGCCAGGTCCCCCTGCCAGGGCTGCTGGCGTGTCCTGCCCGATGAGGTCTGAGGGTTTCCCCTCCGAGGAACAGCGGGCTGACTCCGGGCGGGCTGCCGGATGGAGCAGGTGATGTATTCCAGGGAATGTGGTCTTCTGGGGGGTACAGCACTTCTGAAAAGGATGTGGCACAGAGTTCACCCTGTGCAAATCAATACTGGGAGTGCCTTTTGTTCTGGCTTGGGTGGACTTGTTTTCAGAAAACTCAGATTTTTGCAGGGTGGAAGATCTTTCCTTCTGAGCCTACCTTGTTTGAGCTTTTAACAAAGAGCGTTAGTGCTGGGAGGAATATTTCTGACATACCGTTCCATGTGGACTGAATTTGTCTGATTTTAATATGTAGTTTTAATCTTAAAGCAGCACCTAGTAGAATTCCGTGTATGCGTAGAGAAGTGACAAATGGCTTGGCAAGTGTGACGATGATACTGATCTTAAAAACTTGTTAGTGAAAGAAGAAATACATTCACATCACAGACACTTCTGCATATCTCACTTAAGTTGGTTTTGGGAGGGGAAGTGGAGCCATTCTTAATTTTAGCAGATCAAGTCGCTGTTAATGTTTATTGAGACTATCTTTTGGTTTAATTTTCTGTCATCTTCATAAACAGCTTTATATTTTCTTCCTAAGGTTGCTGTATATGTATACATATATATATGTGTATATGTAGTCTAAATAACTTTAAATGGTAGGTAGAAAATATGAAGTACTTCATCAAATAGGGCACGGGGTTTCTTCCGTAGTCGAGAAAGCAGACGTGAAAAGACTCGGGAAGGAGGAAACGGAGAGCACAGAGGGTAAAGATAAAAAGAGGTAGCCAGCCTTTAAAAAAAAAATCTGATGGAGTGCAAATGCACTTAGTTGTTGAAAGAGAAAAATAAGAAATAAAAAAAACTTTCCCCCCCCCCCCCCCCCCCCCCCCCTGGACTTTTCCTGGGAAGGTGCATCTGCCGGCGTGTCAGCCACCCCTCCGAACTGCCCCTCCTCAAAACACACTTCTTGCTGCTTCACGCTGACGTTGCTGGGTTTGACTGGGAATCTGTAGCTGGCTAAAAAAGAATTGATCTGTTGTTTCCACGGCTCCCTCTAGGCAGCAGTAGTAATCCACGTACCCTTTCAGGAATGCTTTTCGGTACAAACTGAAACCGGCATTGTGCGTGCAGCACAAACAGCCTTCGGAGCAGGTGGACGCGCAGACAGTGCCTCAGAGTCTGCAGCGAGCAGGTTTTTGTGAAAACCCGTGTTCCTGCTTGGATTTGGTTTGTTGCAGCTTTGCCTTCAAACAAGAGCGCTGTCATTTTCCTTTGCTTTGCAAAGAGAAGCCGCTGCCATGTCGGCTGGAACTGGGCATGGGTTTGGCTGTCCCACCAGTCGTGGTGTTTGCAACAGGAGGGCTCTTGGCAGCAAAATTAGAAAGTATCGCAGTATAGATGCAAGTAACAATTCCAATCGCTTTGTAATGACCGTTTAGTGAGCTCTTAGATACGTGTTGTGAATGAAGTTGGTGTTCACAACAGATTTCATTCCTTAAAAGAGAGGAAAAAATGAGAACCCAGAGGAGACTCCTCATCACAGCTGTGTAGTGAATAGCTGAGAACCAGAATGAGTGTGCTCCTCCTCCTCTAATTAACGAAGCTCTATGACCTGCAGCTGAATTGCACAGATGTGCTGTAGGGATACCATTTCAGATGACCACACATGCGGGGCTTGGCACTGCATATAATCAGGACAGCACAGAAAACTACCTAAAAAGTAGGGTAAGATTCAAGTTGATTCATATTAATCCTGCAGAAGTTCAGCTCCTGAAAGTTCAGGGTGGCCCCAGTGAGGTCCTAAGTCCTGTGCTGTAGTTGATGAGACTTTCCCATGTTGTGGAATAGTTACTGAGTATTTTTGAGGTGGAAAATAAGGACAGGCGGTTACAAAAATCAGAAATTTCCACAGATGGGTGTCCTGCCTGATCCAAGTACCTGGCAATTTCAGGTGCTGTGGCAATTCATAAAGTGTGTGCATGGGGAGGCAGGTGTGGGATGGGGATAGGAAGTTAGGACCGATGGGTTCTGCTGGTGACACACTCTGCCTGTTGACCTCACAGAGCCTCCGTTTGTTCCCTTCCACATTGTGATTTCTAGTCACACAGAAATCAGTCGGGTCAGATGGAAATGACTAAACAGATTAAAAGTGTTTCAGCTTTATGCAGATATATTATTGAGCCGGTGTGAATTCAAGGTTGACGATGCTGTCAGAATCTCTCGGCGTGCGTCACTAAGACCTCTTAACCATCTTCTGTTCCAGGGCATGATGATGGCCCTTCAGCACCTTGTGCCTTAGCCCACAAAGCTTCCATCAAGGTGCAGTATAATGTCATATGTTTTTGGATTCCCTACCAAGGAGGAGGAGAGTGCATAACAGAAAGGCATGATACCCAACTGATTTTGTGCCTCACCCTGTCCAGTTTTAACTGCGACCCAGAAACCATTTGATTACTGAGTGGTTTTAGAGTGAGGATGCCTGGCGTCTGTTAGGAAAACAATACAGATTATGCTGCTATTACTCATCAGCCTACACAGACAGCCTGGAAAAGAGGGCTTGCTTCATTTTAACACAGAAGTGTAGGAGGTCTGCTCAAATCAAACTTCACTTTTGAAACCTTTTTTTTTTTTTGGTACAGATTTTCCAAAGACTGTGCTGTGAGCATTAATATTTAAATTACCCAGCAAGAAAGGAAATGAAATTGTATTTCATTTATGTTAATAAACCAAAATGCTATGGTAGTGATTTGCAATTTACCTTTTATTACTTACTCTGTTTTCAGCTTCCAGGATAGCATAGCTTTGCTTTGACTATAGCTGACCTGTTGTGGATGCTGTCATCTAAAACAGCTGCCTGCTCAGTCAAAACCCCACATCTCTCTATAGGTGGAGAGAGGGGAAACTAGCAGAGGTTCAGCTATAGCCACTTTAAGTTGCTCGGGGAAAGTTCCACATCCTCATAACTAAGCCTCCAGCTAAACTTTACAGCTTTTTTCTACAGTGTCTGAGAACGAAGAAATCTTTCATAGTCTATGTATTACCACCAACTTATGCAAATAGAATTACAGACGTTTACATAGAGAAAACAGCGGCATTCTCTGCCACCCTGAAACAGGATTTTCTGTTCTCCAGTGTGAAATCTCAGAGCTATTGAGAGCCCTGTGGGATGGCAGCACTGGCTCTTCCCATTTCTGTGCAGGGTTTGCAGGGGAGGCTGCTAGCCTCTGCCCTTTCACTTGAGCTGCGAGGTCAAATCAGTTGAGGTAGTGCTGTGAACCCGGGTATGCTCTTCTTCACTCAGCTGGATTTTTTTCTTTTATTTTTATCTACCTGGGCTTGGCAGTCAGGCCTACAGAAGGCAGATGCAGTTGAAGCTGTCTTTGCAGTCTGAATAGGGGAGCTGCTCAAACACAAGGGAAGCGGCTGCCCTGGAACGGACCAGAATCCGTCTGTGCCGGAGCCCTGACTGTGATAGCTGCTCACCAGGTGTGGCGACGCGGAGCGTAACGGGATAGGCAAGCACGTATGAGACACTCCCCATCTGCCATACATCTGCAGTTCAGAAGCATCCCGAGACAGACAGTTTTTGTGGTTTTAGTATCTTTCCACAGATTTCTCTTCCATGAACCCTCAGTGTCTCCATAAACCCATGTAAACTTTATTACCCGCAGCAGCTTTTGGCGAGAACTCGGCTGCTCCCGCCTGCTCATGACTATCGAGCTTTGTCATCTGTCTTCTAGTCCAAGGGGTCCTGCTTTACTCATTCCTTAGCTGTAACTCCGAGCCTTTCACTCTCCTTGCTGCCCTACTCTGAAACCTTTCTAGTCCTCTTATATTGTTTTTCTGTTGCAGATAAGAGCTACGTTATTCGAGGTGCAGATTTATACAGTGATATAATAATTACCGATTTTAGGTTCTGCTCCTTTCCCAATAATATAATGTGATTTGCTTTTTTGTTCTCCAGGAGGCATAAGCTGGTATTGTCATGGACTTGCTGTACCCCTAAGATCTTATTCCTGAATTGGGGTTGTCAGCTCAGAGTACATCACTTAAGATTTCATCTGATCTTTTTTTACTATGCATATCACTTTGTTCATCTACACTGGATTCCTCTTGCCAGTCATTCGGTCTTAAGAAGTCTTCCTGTAGTTCTTCATAGGCATCTGTTTTTCCTATTGCTCTGACTCTCTTACTACTACAACAAACTCTGTTATCTTACTGTTCACTCCTTTTTCCAGGTACCTTATGCACATACTGAACAGCATAGGCCTTCTAGAAAGAACTGTTTATTCCTTGTCACTTGTTGGCCTGTTGGATTTTCTTCTTGCCTGTAAGCTTAATTGGCCTAGCTGATGCCAGTGAACATCTACAACTGAGAAAAAGATTTCCTTGCACCGTAAACTTCACGTAGGAGGGCAGCACAGTTGCAGGCAGTAGCAAGGTGTGCAGTTACTGAAGTCAGCTGAGGTTTTGGGGACAGGGAGGGTATGTCAAGAGTTAACTTGATACTTCAGCTGTTTTCAGCAGTGGGAGTTGTCCCCCAAGTCTTTTTTTCCAGGTAATGCAAGGATGCATGTAGCAAAGGTAACCACTTTCTTCCCCTCACTGATGAGTGATGATCTCAATAATGAGAGCTACTGAACATAAAGTTTGGCAGCATAAATGTTGACAAATAATGGGACAAAGGACATTTGCTTGGAGGGAAGACCTAGTGGGAGGGAAGGATCTTCTGTCACGTTGCATATGGGCAGATTGATTTAGTTAGTTTGAGAATTTCTGCAGTAGAGTCTCTCTACTACATGAACTTCTTACTGTGTAAGTGCTTTCTCATGGAATCCTTAGTCATCCTTAGTCACTGTGGCTGCCACATAGCCACTGGGTTTAGTAAAGAGAACAGAACAGATCAGATTCCGGATTTAGTCTTTTGAAGAGGACCTCACAGCTGTTAGGTGATTCTTCTGATGATCTTGGATGTATTTAATGATGGTTTTGGAACCCCAGAGCTCAACAGCACTTCTTCAGTTCCTTTCCATCCCTGCCGTGCTGTCCGAGATGGCCACTTAGGGCATCCCTTTCCCAGTTAGTGGTGGGGAAAAAACTCAGAGCTCTGTCAAATTGTGTGTCATGTGGTCAGTCTTCTTGGCTGTAGGCCAGCCAAGGACAGCAATGAAGCTCAATGCAAGAGAAACAGTATTAACTTCTTTTATAGGAAAAAATCTTTAAAAAACTTCAGAAAAAAACTTGCTGAGCCTCTTACCGTTTCAAACAAAACGTTTTATTCCAATGCTTGCCATTCTTTCTAAAGTAATCTAGAGAAGATACCTACTGAACGCCAGAAATAACACATCTTGCTGAGACAGATTTAAAATAGCAAGTATTACATAAGGCTGGATGCAAAACCAAAAAGAGCAGAAATGGAAGAGGATATCTATAGGATACAAACATTTACAAGAAAAAGTCTGGCAAATAAATTATTTAAAGTCTATTGCCTGGATCTTTCCAATAGCTTTTAAAATATTTTTTACCAAGTTAAATACAAGGAGAAATATGCAAGACATAAACCAGAAATATAAAACTTTGTTCATAAAGGTAATATCACAGAATTTTGTTTAATAGACAAAAAAAAAAAATATGCAATGATGTGAGATAAAAAAGTTCAATGGTGGGTAAATATATCCGTCATCCATTAGTAACAGCAAACAGCTGTATTAATTCAAAAGCATACTGCAGTCAGTCCAACGTATTGCAGCTTTCTCATGTCCTAGTAGTTTCATGGAACAAATAGTGTGGTTTGTTTTAAAGTGAAAAAGAGGTTTAAAATAAGTGATCCATATTACTTTTAAAAGCAGTTTTACAATAACCTTTGATTTCATCTTTTCTCTCTGAAAAAGAGTACGATTCAAGCTTGGATTTTCTTTTCCACTGGTACGCTACTATCTATGAAGTCTGTAACATAAATGTCTGTTAGAACTTGATTGTCTTAGCTGCTGCTGAGATACTAAATGAAGGCACTCAGGAAACTTTTCCTCCCTTTAATGATTATTCCAGTGTCAGGAGGGTGACAGAACCCAGGGGTGGGATGTTACGCATTTCAGCATAACATGTTTTGTAGGGGACTCCCAGGCACAGCCAGAGCATTCTGAATACAGCCGTTTCAGGAGTAGGAAATTTTATGGGTCTGCACACGTAAGAAGCTACCTTTACATTTCTGATTAACGTTGGGTGAGTCTAGATCACAGAAGAGGAGGTCATCAATTATTACTTGTGTGGTTTTCGGCAGTTAGGTTTCAAAGTTTGCTGAGAATCAACCGAAAATGGAAGCATGCCCCTCCCCAAAAGAAGCAGCTAAATTAGTCAATAATGCAACATTGTAAATTTGTAATGGCATCAACAATGATGGGATCTTTTATTTTTTATGAGAGTTGCTGCCCCTTGTTTCCGCTCACTGAAGCGGCCATTTGTTTATAATCAGGAATATGGAATTAAATAATTGGGTTTGAATTGGAGAATGTACATGACCTTTGCAGTCAGGGAATTTCTAGCTGTAGTAGCTAACAGTTCGGAGGGCTCTACCGTTGTGTTTTTCTGGATACTAGTAACCTGTAGTATAAAAGTTGTGACTGTTGTCTGTTCAATTTATAGTTCCTCAAAGACTATAATTCCATGAAAACCAGTATAAGTATTACAAAATGAACTTTAGCATACCTACCTGATGGCAAGGATTCACCCCATGTTCTCTGTTCTCTTGGTAAGCCTTCCTTACCCCCAAACAGATGAGAAAAATGATCAATTGCAGTCTTGGTCGTGGTCCTACAGAGCTAGTCTCTACAGCTGGAGAACGGGTCTGATCCCGCTGTCAAAGCCAGGCACTCTGGCCCCACAGGTGCTGCCCAGCCAGGCGGTGCAGCCCAGCTCCGGCCCCAGGTCCCGGTGCCTGCGGGAGGTGCAGAGCACCAGGCGTTTGTCTGTGGTGTCTGGGTGAAGCGAGCACAGCCAGGCTCGGGCTCGGTCTGGCCCCGTCCAGCAGCAGGTGTGGCAGAAGGATGCTGTAGTGCATCACCGGAGCGAAAAGCTGTGGGTTGTTTCTTGTATCTGAGCTTGGATTTCGTTAAGCGCAGAGCAGGAAGTATGTGTCTAAGCCACAGATAAAGCTGACGGTGTGGTTTATGGAGTCGTACTGCGGACGGTACCGATGTCAGAATACGGCTCTCGCTACGCGATGGAGGGATGTTCTTAAAACACGTTGGAGCCTTCAGTTCTGTAACCGAAGGGCATGAAGTACCCTGAAGGCACGAGCCACCCCCTTTGTCCAAGTGTAGATTTGAGGCAGCTCAGCGTAGCAGGCGCTGAAAGGGAAGTCATTCTACCCTGCGAGAGGGGTGAGGGGGGTAGCAGCAGTGGTGAGAAGGCAGCAGGTACGGGGTGTTCAAAGTAAAAAAACGTACTCAGAGTGAACTGTGCTGGTGTCAGGTAAAGAATGGATAATAGGGAGAAAATTTTAGTACTATCTCAGGTATCAGCCGGCAAAAAGTACAAACGTCCTTAACTTGACCGGGTAGGCTGGTCTTCAAAACAAATTCAAACTAATCCATCTCCTAAGCAGGTTTATCAAAAAGTGAGAGTGGTAGTGAGGGGATTTTTTCAGCACACAAACACCCTGAAAAAAACAGGTAAAAGTTTCTTATCTGTAACCTTATCAACAGCTGCAAGGTCAAGGGTATCTGCCTTTTGCTGCTCTAAAGGCGATACGGAGAGGCCTCTTTTTCCACCTCACCTAACTAAACCAAGAACCGCAAACAACAGACTAGCTGTGTTTAGGTCGGGATAGCAGAAGGAATCTGTTCCATTTTAGGGCCTGGTAGAAGTTTTTTGCCATTAGAAAACCAGTTGAACCTTTTGACAGGTTCATTTGGCAGCTGGCATTTGAGAACTTCAGCCTTTCATTTTATTTTTTTTTAAATCTTGTTGTAATTACCAAAAAATATGTTCTTTTTTTAGTTATACAGGTACCCCCAAGTTTTACGCTTGGTCTCCTCCTTCCTTAAACTTTTTAGGTGAGGGTGTATGTCATATTTGCTGAGTTTATATATGTTAGTTTTCCTATTTAGATAGAGTGTTCGCATCTACTTCCAGCATTGCCATCAGAACGGTATCTTCTGACCTGCGCTGCTAAGAGTGTGAGTGAGACAGGGGGTCCGAATGAGTGACTTGTCTAAAGAAGACCACTCTGAAGGTACTTCCAGACATCGCAAAGGGTAGGCTAGGGAAGAAGGCTATGGCGAGTGTTATCTTCTGACTTGACTCACTATATGCACAACCAGCTCTTGGGCAGACTGTGGCTGCGATACTTTGGGGCGTTATAGCTCAGTTTGCTTGCATTCTTCCATGAGAATTTGGTTCTGCGTTGTCACAGCAGGAAGGTAATCGTTGACTGGGTCTTGAATGCTGGTGAGAATCTGTCCTATCCCTCGGCTGATTCTCTGCCCGTAAGAGCCACTGCTGGTTTTGGCTGAGATTGCCTGACCTCTGTAGACTTGAGCCTGGTGCTCGCATATACCGAACTTGCTTAGCAGGATGAACACATCCCTTCGGAAAGCTTTGGTGAAAATAGCGTAAAGAAAGGGGTTGGCACAAGAATTGAGGGGGTAGAAGAGTACCAGCAGGATCTTGGAATTGGTGACAGTTATCAGTGGTTTGTTCATAATGGCAGATAGAGCGTGGAAAGAGATGGGAGCCATGCACAGAAAGTCGGTGAAAATCAACACAGCCATCCGCTTGGCAATCTTGGTGTCTTTGTCCCCTGACTTGTACTGAGGGTTTCGCACTGTTACATAGATTTTTACGTAGCAGGCACAAATGATGACAAAAGCAATAATGTTACATATTAAAACGAAGACAACGTAGGCTTCAGCCACGGGTGTTTCAGTGTCCATGGGCAAGCAGATGCTGACTTTGCTATAGCTGCTGACGCCAACCAGTGGCAAAAGGGCAAGAAGAAAGCAGGAGAGCCACCCCCCCAGCATGATCACCAAGGCGTGCCGGAGGCGAATCTTTCGATCGGGGCGCATGGCGAAAGTGATGGCGTACCAGCGCTCCAGGGTGATGACAGTCAGGGTGTAGACGGAAAGCTCGCTAGCAAAGACCGTGAAAAAGCCAGCTGTGTTGCAGCCAGGCCCGGTCTGCCACTCAATAGCGTGGTTGTAGTACTCCGACCTGGTGTAAAGATCCACTGAAGCAATCAGGAGGAGGTACAACCCCATGCAAAAATCGGCAAAGGCTAGGTTACACATCAGAAAGCGTGGCACGGTCAGTTTGTAATGGCTGGTGAGAAGGATGAAAAGGACAAAAATGTTACCTAAGATGGCCAGCAGGTTCACGAACCACACCACAATCCTCAGAAACTGGTATCCCATTATATCCTCACAGGGATTAAACTCGTCAGGCTCTGGAGTGCATATTACATCTTCGTTGCCTCCACAGAGAGGATAGTCATAATGACTGTCAAAGGTCTGGACGTCTTCTATCTGAGGGTTCTTGAGCTCTTGGCCAAACCCAAGATCGCCTTCGCCGTGCTCTTCCAAAAAAATGTAATAATGGGAATTGTCATGAAAATTTGTGAACTTGGTGGTTTTGTCATAGATGCTGTCGGTGTGGTCTGTGTATTCTTCTGCGTGATCTTTGTAAAATGGACCTCTGAGAGCTTTGACTGATCTCTTACGAAAGCTGTGGCTGCCACTCTGGTTACACATCAGGTACTCCAGGATTCTGAAAGAGCAGAGGGGGAAATCACCACTGGCATTTACAGTGCGACTGGAGTGCAGCGAGTAAACAAAGGGAACACTTCAACAGCGAACTGCAGTGAATGAAAACAGCTAGAAAAATGTGCTGGGGTATCCTTCTGTTCACAGAACACAGAGCGAACGGTTCGGTTCGCTTGAGCATCTCAGAGCTTTTTTTTAAACTATATTTTTCCTTTCTCTGTTGCTGCCAGCTGTCCCCAGTAGTAATTTGGCTAGTTCAGCATGCCTTTTCCTTCTTGGGATCTACATTCTTACTAGGTAACAAGACTTTTATCTGCTGTTTATGTACCTCTTAAATAATGCACACAGTGTTAATTTCCTTTTCATTTTTGCTCACAAATAATTTTCTCCCAGAGCTTCCATCATTTTAATTTCTGATCTGTGCATTTTCTGTCGGTGCTTTACAGCTAACAAGCAGTATAGTGGTTGGGTCGCTGTACCTCACGGTGTGATTCACCTGTATTTGTAGTCAAAAATTGTTCGTATTTTTTACTGGGGAAAAAATTGCAATTTGTCATCGCATTTTTTGATCACTGCAACCCACTGTCACATAACCTTTAGCACTTCTCATTTCCAGCTCCGTAGAATTTGAGGTTGCTAACAGTCTGAGATGGCATACAATTCCGTCTGAGAAATTTCATCTCTACTAATGAACTTGCAAATACTTGTTTCTTTCAGTCATTAGACTGTGCTGGGTTTTTTCTGCACATTCTTCCTGTCCAGGATTTTAAATCTTTCCACTCCTCTGTTTTATTTCTGTCCTCACCTTTCCAGTCGTCGTAATTGTGAATGCTATTGCTTTGTGAGTTTATTATCGAATAATTCATATACTTGGCATAGCATATTTTCAATATACTGTGTGTATTGAAATATACAAATACTGCAATACTGAAGATGGGAGCTGTCTTTCTAAATCAGGGGCTGGCCTGGATAGGAATTCTCTAAACTTTATTAAACTTTGGAGAAATTTACAGTGGATTTGCATTCTGCGGTACAATTCTGCTGCTAATCCCAGTAAGTCATCCCCCTTCCCTCTGGGACAGAAGATGAGTCGCTTTGTTGCATCAGAACATCTAGAAATGTATTTTTTTTCTTTCCAAAAGCTATCCGCACCTGTTCTGATGGAAGGCTGGAAATCCTGCTGAAACTGAATTTGAAATAATCTGTCTGCAAGGTTATTACAGAGTCATTTATTCTGAGCTTTTCAGTTAGAAAACATACAAGACACGGGGTTATAACCCCTCCAAAATGTCTTTTTCCAGGCTTTCCTACACCACGGTCTGTGTTATGGCACGTTAGCCTTTTCTTTTTTTTCCCTTTAATTCTGGGCTCAACTAAAGGAGCAGCAGTTGCAAAAGGTCCTACAAATTATTACATGAAAATGTCTGTCTTCTGTCAGTTTGAAACTGCAAATCTCCGTTTCAAAGGATGTCCTCTATACCTAGAAAAAATGGCCACAGAAGTGCCAATAGATGTAATTTTAGATTAATACTGTAACATTGTCTTCACTTATATACTTCAAAATTGAATGGAAGTTAGTGAAACTCACCCGCTGGCTTTTTTCCAGCTCTTGAAAGCACAGCAGTGACTTGGGTATGATAGGTCAGCACGCATTAGCTGAAGAAATATCTTTACAGCTGGTAATTTCTTTAAAGTCCATGTATTTTTGGCCATTAGTTCTTTAAGGCTTTCCAGTCCTTTGGCTGGAAGGTTAGCGACGGCTGTCCTGGAGACATCCCTAGGTAAAGGAAGAAAAAGAGAAACATCAGGATATCTGTCCACTGGCTGGATCAGATTATTTTTCAGATTCTCACAGTAATTTAGGAGTTTCCTACAGTTCTACAGCAAAATCAAATCCAGAGGAGGTCAGGATTTCATACCGCCTTGCTAGGATCTGATACCATTCAAATCCAAGTAGGATATGAATTCTGCCTGTGATTTTCCCTGTGTTTTAAAGTTTGTCTTTAATGGCTCATAGTGCAGAATATGGGTGGTAAAGAAATAGCAGGACTTTTAAAATTACACCTTTAAAGCCAACCAGATACAAATGCATGCGCAAAACCAAAGTTGTAAAAAGTCTTTAAATAAATCACATCTTCCATTGGAAGAGCTATTTTCCTTTAGATCTTTACAGACTCCTTTTAACCTGTTGGGATACTTCAGTAGAAAGGATTGTAATTACTAAACCAACGTTCTTCATAAACTGAAATGAAAGTCTTCCGTTCCATCCTGAAGTTCTTAGAAAACTCAGCATTATGTTTGCCGCATTCGGTTTCTGTGGTGCTGAGTCCAGCTCAGCAGATGCCTTGCGCCGTTGGGGCAGGTGCGTCCTTCCGAACCGCCGGGGGAATGTCAGCTGGTCCCACCGCTGCTTCGCACTCGTTTTTTGCTCTGTCCCAAAACCTCTCCTACCAACACTTGAAGTCAAGATGTTTTCTCAGAATTAAGAGTCTGTAAAGAAGTAAACTTGTAAAAAAAGGTTCTAGTGTAGGAACGTTGTTTGAGCGCTTTCGTCACCCTAATAATAAATAATTCTGCTTTTTTCTATGCATTATTTTCTGAGTGCTGCTCTTATTCCTTTTAGAAGTCTCACCCACCGGCTGGTTTCTTGCACCTGAAAGATTACTGCTAATTTTATGCTTTAAACAAACTCCTTCTAAAACACTTGGGTTTGCTCTGCCTTTTTTTTTTTTCTTCTTTCTTTTGATTTGCTTGTATTTGTTTTTAAATTGAGTTAGAAATTGTTTCCCCTTTCTGTAGGAGGGTTTTTTTACTTCTAATAGCTTCCTTGCTATCGTACATATTTGAATATGTCACAAGTAGTTGACTTAAACCACATAAACTTCTTTTTTGTTCTTCTGGAGTCCTTTTTGATAGGTAGTGTGTGTTTCTACCAAGCCCCTGAATTGGCTCTTAGAAGAGACTGAATGTTGCCTGCTATCACTTTATCCTTTGAAGAGTCACAGAATGGTTGAGCTTCCAGATCATCCAGTTTGACCTCACTGCTCTGCATAGTGTCACCCGGAGCAGGTTGCTCCGAGCTGTGTCCTGTTGACTTCCCGGTATCTCCAAGGTTGGAGACTCCACAGCCTCTCTAGGCAACATGTTCCAACAGTCGACCACCCTCACAGTACAGAAGTTTTTTCTTTTGTTGAATTGGACTTTCCTGTATTTCAGTTTGTGCCTTTTGCCTCTTCTCCTGTCACTGGACACCTGAGGAGACCCTGGCTCCATCTTCCCAATTCCCTGTCCCCATCCCTGCCCATCAAGTATTTATACACGTTGCGGAGGTTCCTTTGACTCTTCTCCAGGCTAAAATTTCCAACTCTCTCAGCCGATTCTGCTATGACAGATGCTCCAGTCCCTTAATCAGTGGCCTGCTCCTTTTTTTTTTTTTTTCCCCCCACCAGTTTCCTCATTGTATAGAGCTCTCCTTCTGAAGCAAAACATCTTGGTAAACTAGATCTTGGACTAGATCTTACCAAGACAAGGCTGGACTTTCAGCAACCCCCATGGGTCTCCATCAAGTCCTCATGGTGGTGGCAGCTACCTGCAGGAAGGGAAGATGGTTAAATGCTGTGTGAAAGGCTTTGTGGAAGGGCAGTGACACCTCGCAAATTTTTGGGAGTTCTTTGAAGGTGTTCTGGCACAAACATGTGGAGAAAGATGATCCTGTTTGTAGAATGAATTGGGATTTCTGAAGAGCCTTGACAAAACGAGATATCAAGGGCTGTTGAGGTAGTTAATCCGTTATGTGACGAGGAGGATGGCTTTCCTGGATTAATGAAAAAAACATAAAAGAGTGGGGGAAAAGCCTGGGGAGAGGTGATAAGTTTCATGCTAGAGGAGGACTGGAAAATGAACCGGTATCTGAACATACCCCACCATGGCGGCAGAGGCTAGGCTAGCACTGCTACTACTGAAATACTCAGGGGAAGAGAATGGCAGTAGCTGCAACAAAGTGCGTCTCTGACACAAAATAATATACGAGGTAGTGAAAGCTAACGCTGATTGTCTAAAGAAGCAGGATGATCCTGCGATTCTAAGTGACGGCGCGGTAAAATAAGTGACGTGATTCAATACGGGTGATTGTAAAGCGTATTTAGGAATAAGGCGTCTTAACTGTATGTGGATGACAGTGGGGTTTAATTTACTTGGCACGCTGGGAAGATCTTGGAGTCCTCTCTGCAAATGTCAGGTCAGTGCTACTTAATAATGTTGAGGGGAAATAGAATGGTAAGATTTTTTAGGAAAGAAATGGAAAAGAGAACAGAAAAACTTCATTTTGTCAATCTAATATGACTGCGTCTGAAATGGTCTATGCAGTTCTATAAATCCTCTATGCGGTTTATAATAAGAGCACAGAAAGCTGCAGCAAGGATGATTACAAGTATCAGGTTGTTCATATATAAAGTGATAAGGAGTAGATAAGGATTTCTCTCTTGGGAAAGCCTAGGACTGGAAGCAGCGGTACGCTATCGGTGCCGGGCATGTCGTAAAGCAGGTGACGGGGAGTGATTATTCTTATGAGAGGGGTTTTGGGGCATGTAAGAATGTGAGGCAAGAGACTTAAAAATGAGAAAAGGTGTGTTTAGGATTTGTGACCAGCGCTGTCCCCGGGGTGCTGCGGTGCCTGCTGAGCAGGGTGACACAGCGCCAGGGGCTGCTCTGCCCCTCCCCCCTCCCCCCCGGCGAGCAGGCTGGGGGGCACCAGGAGCTGGGAGGGGGCACAGCCAGGACAGCCGCCCCCGCTGAGCCCAGGGGTGTCCCACACTATGACACTGCACTCAGCAATAAAAGCTGGATGGAAGTTTGCAGGAGCTGCTGTTGCTCAGGGGCTGGCTGGGCATCACTCGGTTGAAGGTAAACAATTTTTTTCTTGCATCACTTGTTCTTCTTGGGTTTGCTTTGTGTCCCTCCCTGCCCCCCCACCTTGTTGTTTTTATTTTCTGTCCTTTTTTCATTATTGAACTGTCTTCATCTCCACCCATGAGTTTTCTCCCTTTCAGCCTTCCAGTTCTCTCCCCCATCCCACTGGGCACGAGGTGAGCAAGCAGCTGCGTGGAGCTGAGCTGCAGCCAGGGTTAAACCACGACACCTTCCTAAGATCTTTAGCTCAGGACTAGCAAATCAAAGGATCATGGTGTGAAATACTCCGACTTTTTAATCACTACAGACTTTCTGTTGTTTCCCTGCCATTTTATGCCTTCTGCCTTTGAGTAGCAATATCTGTCTTTGTAGTGCCGCTATGGTACCACATCCCTCTTTAAATAGAAATGCTGGCAGGACGGTTGTTAGCCACGGAGGTGTCTCATTCTAACGGGAGGTGGATAACTGCTTGTTTAGACTGCAGATGTAGAACACATCCTGAGACTGAGAATCAATAGCAGCTGGGCTAGCACGGCAATTATAGAAGATTAGAAAAATTTCAAGTTATTTGACAAAATCAAGACATACCTGACTTAAAAACAGAGTGAGAAGGAAATTCTTTACAGTTACGTATGCGCACCCTCGGAATTAAACAGTAGCCCCTGAAACAAGAGGTTACATGTAGCTCAAACACCTCAGAGCTACCCCTTGCAGGGTGAGCTTGCTGGCAGCGTTAGTAGAGCAAATTAGTAGGCAAAAAAAAAATGATTACCCCACAGCCCTTTGCAGTGTGTCATTACTTGTTGACCTGTGTAGCATAACAACACTGCTGCTTTGAATACCCACTGTAACTCTAAGAGTCAAAATCTGTGCTGCTGCCTGCTCTCACCTCCCTTAGACTTAAAATCCAAGTCTTCTGTCTTCTGCCATCCCTAGGAAGGAGCTTTTCAACCCATCGCACCACCTGTAGCCTTCAGAGGGAAGATGTGCAGTGAGCCCTACGAGACCCCAGGCGTAATAGGAGGCTGCACCGTGTTTTGGGGCCATGCATTTATTGTGACAAAGTAGTGTCATCATGGAAACACGGTGCCCAGGTAAAGTTACATCAGCTGTAACTTTTTTCTGTAGTGTTCTTTCTGGCCAGGAAAAAAAATGAGAAAGGGCTTCTCTGGTGCCACGTGCAATATTAAGAAAAAGGCTTTGTTAGCCAAATACTAATAAAAAAGGCTTGCTCAGCACCGACACAGCTTCTGTCGTGGTTCTCCAGCAAGGACCATCTTAGTGCAGGGGTGGGTGGCCTGAGCCCTGCTCAAAGCAGAAGCAGGGAAGTGAAGGTGACCCCACTACCAGGGAGGAAGAGGAGCAACAGCCACCACAAAGGCTCCCTGAGCAGGAGGTTTAACAGCCCCTCGGTGAGTTTTTTCAGGGTTTCCCTCTTGATCTCTTGCCTTCTGCTTCCAGAACAGTCTTTTTCACTCTGCCTAGATGGCTGGTTCTCCTCCTGATCATGGACCCAGGGCCTTGGCTGTGCTTTTCTTATCTAGAACATACAACTTTTAAGACATGGTCAGAAAACACTGCCTTTCACTGCAGTCTCAGGATCTGGCCCCTCATGGCACAACTGAAGTTTATCCTCCAGGTGATTTAGTGATAAGAAGATAAAAAAAATGGGCTCATTAGTCCTTGACAGCATCTTGAGGGACACAGTGCAGGGTGTTACTGCCTTTACTTATTAACACCTGCATCCCAAGGACTTTGCAACCTCAAGTGAAGAGGACTGGACTGCCTTCCTCCCTCTGCAGACCCTCTGGAGAGAAGCAGGGGGTGGGATTGCCCACGGCTGGCAGCCAGAGCTGCCAGGCTTCAGGCAAGAAGGTTGTGACATGATGTTATCCCTACTGACCTATGCAGTCCTGCAGCAGGTTTTTGCGGAGGGAAGGGGACCGAAAGCAGTGAGTGAAGGGGAGGAAGAGCTGGCCTGCGTGTCCTTGTGTGGGTGGCTGTGCTGCTGCTTCCCATCTCCTTCTTTCTGGTGATGCTTCAGGTGCCACTGGAAAAATCGAGGATGACTTTAGAAAATGGACAAAATGTCACCCCAGTGTGACAGGAGTGGTTTGGCATGATTTTCTGTTGGAATAACTGACTATTATGGGCTGCTGCTTGCTCCACTGCCAATTTTTCAAGGTTTCTGCTTCAGAAGTGTGACTGCAGGAATGGTCTGTGCTTCTCTCTCCCCTCCAGCCGGTGAAAGGAAAACCTGATACTCCCCAGAACTGGTCTCAGACCCTGCTCCCAAGAACTCTGCTAATAACTCCAGTGGACCTTATGGAGGAGCAATGTGACCCTGAGAGGTGGGTCCTCAGCCAGATCTTCCTTTTCACCCCACCAGACAAAGTCATTTAGCTGCCTGAAGCAGAAGACAGGCTGCTGTTCACACCCAGGCTCTGAAATGCATCTGACTTGGGATGCAGGGGGACCAGGGACTTGCCGGTGACCTCGCCATCAAAGGTCTGCTGCAGCTTTGCACGGCAGGGACACAACTCTTCTTCGCATCAAGTGGGTAAAACCAACTCGGCTTCTGCTGTAGATTGTTGTGTCACTGGTAGCCAGCCTGGTTTCTGGAGTTGGAAAGATTCCGGGAGAAAAATAGTGTCTTCTGCACCTTTTTGTTATTACAGCTAGCTGCTAGGATTCCTTCTGTGAACACTGCACCGGTATCCTGATAGATGTTGGCTGTTTCCCAGGAGAGCAGAAAGTAAAAGGGATTCTTACATGGAGTGAGCGTCTGGTTTTGCAGTGGAGGAGGGGATCCCGCTTTCAGCACTTCACCCCGCCATCGGTCCTATGCGCTACATGATGTGCTGGATGATTCTTCTTGAAGGTCTTAAACTTCTTAAAGTTTTTTGTTTCATTCTGTATTGCGATTCCTAATTTTAGTGAACAGTTCTTTCAAGGACTGTAAAATCCAACTGGAAGCCGAATTAAATGAGAAAGAAGATAAGAGCACCAGAAATAACTTCATTCTGTCTAAAGTTATTCTTTCACCTCTGATTCAGTTTCTTTTGTGTTTGTGCTACAATTGTAGAGTTGTAAGGCAGACTGCAGTACAAAATCTTTCAGAAGAAAAACTGGTAGGAACAGGATTTCTAATGTAAGATGCAAGCATTTCTTAAATTTATTCCCTAAAGCACGGATTTGTTGCTGATACTCTTTTTGTAAACATGCCATTTCCTGCTGTGCTGCTAATAACGGTTGGAAATAAAGTGCAACCTGAACCAGTATGATTTCTAAAGTTTTCGGTACTTCATTTTCTCCTTTCTACTTACAGTAGAGTTGGTCCACTGTACACTCCCAGAAATGCATCATCATTGATAACTTCCAGGTACTTGTTCTTGTGCAGGTAGCTGCAGAAGCAAACAGAACACAGTGATCTGGCAATAGTTATGCGTAGGCTAAAGAAGATCTTCAGTTTACCTGGCTAAATAGCTTCACAAAAGCAATATGTATAAGCGCCATCCCATCCCAACAACATATTGAACCATAATCCGTTACTTCATTTTCTCTGTACCCAAGAAACAAAATACAGGCTTACCATTTTGAAAATAAATTAAATTCCTGAACAAACAGATTAGCAAAATAAATTATCTTTGCTCCATATCCTTTTTCTCTCTCTGTCATACACATAGAGACACATGCATACACACTGTATCTGCAGGTAAATATGTGTGAGCATGAGGTGAAATAGATTGGTTGGGCTTCATCAGACTTAGGTTATGGGGATTTACATGATACTTCCAGGAACACATAATGAACAAACGTGAAAATAATTCCCTCCTTGTTCTGAGCTTGATAAATTTTGAATGCTTTAAAATCTCCATAGCCAAGTGGAGGCTCCCATGTACATGTCAACAGTTAAGAATGAGGTTTTGTTCTAAGAAGAGCAAGAGAGGGAGAAGGATGATAAATCTGAAGGAAAAAATAACGTAAAACTTAACATAAAAAAAAATTTAAGAATCTAAAGTCTTGTGAAAACCGTGAACAGTTTCCTGAGTAGCCAACACTTTCCTGAAATACAGAATGCTGCAAATTTCTCCTGTCATTACATGATCGATGTAAGCAAGGAGCAATATTAATTCCCATCACTCTGCAAACTGACTAAGAAAGTGGGGATTCAGGAAGCCGGGAATGTACAGAGTTGAGTTAAAGGTGCGTGATTAAAGCCAGGCAAAGCGAGACTACTACTGAGCGCTCAAAAAATGAACATAACCCAAGTGGAACAATCAATGTTAAATTCAGTTCTGTGTTTTTAGAGTTAAAAGTGACTGACCTAGAATTAATCTTGATTTTTTTTTAAATTATTATTATTATTATATTTTAGCTGGATTCCTGTTTACCGTGGTCCAAAACTGTCATTTGGGAAACTTATAAATACACGGATTATTATTGCAGGTAATTCAGTCAAGTTCCAAATTGCTTTACAGAGGCTATGCATTTCTGTCTGAGACTTTTGTTCTCAGTGGGCTGATAGAATTTATGTTTTTTGTAGAAAGACTTGGGAGAAATAATTGGCTACAATATTTCTACAGTTGCAGGTGTACTGAGAAGGCATAAATTAAAAAATCTTGCTGGAGCAGCAGAAGCACAGGCATCCTGCTCTTCTGCCAGTCACAGACATAGGGCACCGAGCATATTTTACATCATTCTGCAAAGAGCACATATACACAGAATGTGATGAAACAGAAGAATAAGCATTATTTTTATGCATAGGGTGCCAGCTGGTGTGTATTAGTTGGGTATATTTGAAATAGATTAAAAATGTGGTTTTGGAAGAATTGTCCAGCTATAAACTACTTCCCAAAACACACCAGGCACATTAATTTCCTTGACGAGGTGGTTCCTCCTGGGCAGGAGGGAGGAGGACTGCAGGTACAAGCAGCTACATCTCCTGAACACACAGGCAGGGATGTGCTGAATTAGCTGAGTAATGAAAAGAGGCTAAAGATTAAGTTGCAATACATACATACATATATATGTGCATGTGTATACTACATACACACAGATACTACTGGTAATTCTTGCCCTAAGCCAGCAATTAAACCCTAGGTGGTGTTTTTACTGAGTTCAGTCACTTCTGTCACACTGTTTACAAGAGAAACAGCTTGCAGGCATCAAACCTAGTCATGCTTTTTAACTTAATTTAGATGGAAATTGAAGCCTCGTGATGAGATTGTGAATCATATTCCAAATATAGTAGCCCCTGGGGGAGGGGGGAGGGATATCTACTTCCTGGCCAGGTGCCAAGTGCCCCGTGGCTGAGGGGCCCTACCTAAGACAAAACAGTCAAAGCGTTTTGTTTCTGTCCTAGGATGAGAAAGGACCTCGGAGAGAAGTTTGAACCACAGCAGCAAAGGGGATGGTACAGCTGCAGGACTGAGCTTCGGGCCAGAAATGCAGCGTAACCCGTTAAGGAGGGAACACAGAAAACTGCCAAGGAAAGTTGTCGAGGGGAACGTATGATCCCATTGATAAGATGATGGTAGAGTGATCAACGCTGTAAAGGCCCTGAAGGACCATGGTGCCTAGGCAGAAGAGACTCATAGCACCTGTGACTATCCTATTTATAAATTTTATCCATTTTCTATACAGTGGAAAAGGTAAAGTCTAATGGCCCCAGTAGCAAACCACAGATAAAAGCATGAGGCTGCTGTCCAGGAGCATCAAAAGGGTCCACAGCCTGCAACATCACCGGTAGCTCAGGGCCAGCAGAAGCAGGAACAAGAGCTTGTAGTGACATAGGTATGACCACAGTGGGTGACCCAGACCCAACAACTGCAAGTGTCAGGATTGCTGGACATTTCACCAACAAGGGCACATGGCTGGTGGAGGTCTTGTCATGCCAGAACGAAGAAAAAGAAGATGATTGCAGATGATGACCATAAAGCATTGCTCAAGAGAAGACGACGTGGTCCTCGGTCCAGCTAAAGGACGGAAACTTTGCAAGGGCCGCAGACTGCCTTAGGGAGGTCATGTTTCACAGGACAGATAAAGGCAGAGAAAATTCCAAATGACGAGATCAGCAGCAAAAGTGAGAAATAGAAGACCAACAATATTGCCCAAGTGAAGCCAGGTGACGTTGCTCAGAATTTCAACAAAATTATCTTAAAAATAGAAACTTCATGACATTTCAGTTGGCACAGAAACGATAAGATGCCCAGACCAGACCTATGAAAGAAATTAAATGAAATGAAAGGAGAAAGAATCTGATACTACTAATGCAGGCAGTAATACCTCAAGCAGAGGGGGATGTTTGGTACTATAACTATTACAAATATGTTAAAGCTAGCTTGTGAAGTAGTTACGAAGACAAAAAAAAATACAACAGCAAGGTTGTCACCACACATTTCAGAGGGTGTCCTTGCAATTGCTGTGAGCTGTGCCCATCGTGCCAGTTGGTGGCAAAAATGCAAAGGTCAAACCTTTGCCAGTTTTAAGTTCTGGAAGAAAACCACCATTTGAGATGGTGGCCGTGGAGGTAATGGAATTGATCCAGAAAAGTGCAGAAGGCCGCTATTTTATCTCTGGGCCGGAAAAGTCTTTCAAATTCAGATAGCTGAACTGGGGTTAGCTGTAAAAATAATAAAGCCAGAGCAGTTATTTCTTGCTGTGGGGGGAAAAAAAATATCAAGTAAAGATGCTAATCCTGCCCCAGTTGAAGTCATTGGCAGATTTCCCATAACATTCACTGGATATAAGCTTATATTGATCACCATAGTGAGAAATGAAAAGTAAATGCACTTTGGCTGGGTTACACGACACAAAGTCTTAGGGAGCCGGGTCAGGGTGACACTTCTGGACTGTTATTCATTGGACATCACCCATGCCCAAAGCCTTGTTTCTTACTGAGGAAAATAGCTTAATTCATCCTCTCAGCTCTTGTTATTTGAAATAACCTCTCTTTCTTTAGAAATATATGGCATTCTGATATCACCTGACATTTGTGTTTTCTGAGAACTGACTTTCACACTCTGTAAATGACAACCTAGTCACTTCTGTTGTGAGCTTTTGCTTCAGTTTGCAAATTTCCTTGTGATTTTGTCTGCAAAACTAATACAAAAATTAAAACCAGAGCAAGAGATAAGAATTAATCCCAGATTTCAACACCTAGGCTGTAGTTTTGAAGGACAGAAACACCTGCCTGACCTAATAAAACCTGTCTGCTTTAGTAACTGTTATACAACCAGGTAGTTGCTTGTCCAATTTTAAAATATTTTCCCCTGATATTTGAGCACCATAGTGAGTGATAAAACTGAAATATAATAGTTTACATATGCAATAAAAATCTTCTAACTTCTGAGTAGAAACAGCCAGCTAGAGGCTTTTGGGAAGTTAATAACGATGCGTTACCAAGGAGGGGCTGCAGGGGTGGCTGCCAGTTTTCACATAGATGAGTCAGGCCCATCAGAATGCACAATTTCCTGATGCTAATTGATTTCAGTTGTTTAAGCCCTTTTATTTTGATAGGTACCTCTTTTAAATGGAAAGAAGACTTCAGTAAATAAAAATCTTATGTACGGCCAATATAGCTCCTTCTGAGAGTGCCCTTAATCCTGTTGTTGCTGATAGTGGAATGACAGAGGATGTCATTTAAATGCACTGCAGTAAAGAAAAGCACAACACGTGTTGGAAGTCTTAGAAATCCCATGGGTGAAGTGGAATATCTATCCCCAATGGGGACACTAGAATACTAGTAATTTTGTAAAGCTGGTGGAAGGTAGGCATGAATACCACCGTGCAAAGTATGCGGGGAATCTGGGGTATTAAATGCTGGATCGGGAGTAGGATACACTGATGGTTTCATAGTGCTAGAAGTAAAAGGCGGCTTGCTTTTTTTGGCTTGCCTTTTTTTTTTTTTTTTTTTCCCCCCCATCAAATCAGATCAGCGATCTTAACTATGCCAGTGACTAAAACAGAATCTCTATGGACTCAAGGCTGGGGGGTAAGTGGGAAAAATACTGCACTAAGTCACACCCCAGCAGAAAACAACCTGACTGCAGTCTGCTGAGCAGGGTCTTCTGAGGTCACAGAACAGCAACAGGGCACTTCAGCTGCTGTGTAACACCAGACAGTGTCATGTCAGGGCACGGCAGAAAGCTAGTATTCAGACGTTATCAGCGCATGCTTCATAAAGCAACAGATTAGAGAATCTGCATGAGGAAAAGCAACTTTTGATCTGAGCTTGTGGCACACGTTTTAAAATGTGACGGTCTAAAGTCTGTTTAAAAGAGCAACCACCAGCTACTGATATTCAGCAACTCTGTAGGACCAAAAAAGCCAAAGGGTACACTACAGCTATAGTCTCCAAAAAGGACAAATACATATAGATGAGAAAACTTCCTTAAAAATAAACAAAAGTATCAAAGCTAAATTATTGAGAGCATTCTGGGAGCTCTTTAGGGACACCATTTCGGAGATGCAGAGCAAACGTGAAAAGCATGTGATGGCAAAAGAAGAACAAAATCCTGAATACTTAAAATATTCAAAATCTTCAACTGAGATGAAAAACTGAAAGATGCTAAAAGGCCTGAAGATATTTTTACAAAATATTTTTACCAAAAGTATATTTTCTTCTGGGGGTAAAGAATACGAATGAACACTGTTGACCAGCTACTTCAGCTAACAAACACATAGTTCCACATACCTTTCTTTTTTCAGTGTAAAAGTTCTGTATTTCTCTTCTTCCGTAGCCCACGGTCACTCGTGCCATCCCCCGTACTGTAGCTGGATACACCTTTCTCGGTGTTTTTTTTAAACTGGATTATTTCACTGATCAGGTTTTACTGCAGTCCCACAACCAATTTTATCAGCACAGGGAGCGATGGAATGAGAATGAACAGCCAGATGAGGGCAAACGGGAGGTTTTGCAAAATTTTCTTCCAAAGGATCACTTAGTGAAAACCCAAGTTAGTTACGTTACTGAAGCTCCTGGTTGGAATACCTCACTGGCTTATGGAATCACGTACTATTTCATAGTATCTGCTTGCTTGCTTTCAGCTTCTGATTTTAAAATAAGGCAGCAGAGCTTAACAAGCAAGGAGAAAAATAATGTTAGCCACACATTTAAGTATCACCGCTGTAGTGTTAAACGGGCGCTAGACATGTACTGTTAATATATCTATGCATCCTGTTGGATTAGGAAATGAAGGCTATAGAAAGGGATAACAGCCAAAAGAGACGCAGTGGTAAGTGAGCAGTATTAAGGATTCATCATATGGCTTTTCTACACCACTGTTTATCTTGACTGAGCTAAGCCAAGCATTATAAGTGATCCCTGAGAGCCTATACCAAAGTAAATATATTCTTGTGGAGTTTATTTTTGAAATTAGATTTTGAGATTGCACACTTGCCATTTCAGTGATTTAGACAGCTCTGTAAAAGCTCAGCACAAATATATTTTGCCATTCACTGGAAATATGTTTTTTGAAAAAAATCTTCTTCCCTCACCAGTTTCCTTACAGAAATAAACATTGGTGCAGGAGCACCATTTTGCAGAAGTCTGCAGGAGTGATGCAGTTCATGGACCTTAGTCATGTGTTATAACGAGGGATTCAAGTTTTAGATGAATGCTGCTCAGTAAAAGCATCATTTGGCCCTTCATTCCTGGTTCTTTACTTCCCTGCCTTTACAAAACACGTCCAGCGATACCGTGGTTTGCTATTAAACCCAGATCCTTGTTGGATGAGATTTATTAGGTAGTGCCATTATTCAGTATGATAATGGAAACCATTTGTGCATGGTTCCACACCTGTATCTGCATTGACTGTTTTCACCTCCTTGAATTACGCCGGGTTTTTTTAACACTGCAGAGTGGTAGAAAGGCACACTGCATGGTGGAACGTGGCCTCCGAGATTCCCAAAGCATCTTCTGATTTATGGATGGAAGATGGAGTCTTTGGATGATTTGTCAAAAATTAATTACTATTTTTGATTGTTTTCCTTTTTTTACTTGTTTTCCTCCTTGAGGGCACCATTCAAAGTCCATTAAAATGTCTTTCCTTCACTCTTTTGCTCTTAGTTTCTTTTTGCTCCTAGTTTCATCAAGTCCAAAGGACCTTGTATCAGACCTGGAGGAAAACAGGTCCCTCCTTCACTGTACAGTGGTAGATAAATTGGAGTTCAAATTAGAAATGTCAGAATACAGAAAACGCAGTATTTGCCTTCTGCATTAACGTAATACTGCTGCTAGAAACAACAAATCTCCAAGCTTGCACTTAGCAAAATTACACCTTATCTTGGCATATGGTAACCGACCTACTTCAGAAAATTAGTTTAGAAATTTCAGCGTCGTTTTATCAAACAGATAAAGGCTTTACCACAGATGTTCAGCTTCCTAGTTTGCCTTTTAAATCTGAAGTAGTCCTTTGCTCCAAGTAAATGTCATATGATTTAATTAGGAGAAAACTGTTTGTTGTAATAAACCATTTTTACTGCTAGTAGATAAAGCCCCGCAAGTAAGCTTGGGTTGAGGTCTTTTGGGTTAGTTTTTTTATTTTATTTGCTTAACTAGTGCCTCATAGTCAGTCTCTGGGAAGATTCGCTTAGAATCAGAGGATACCTCAGGTTGGAAGGGACCCACAAGGATCATCGAGTCGAGCCCCCTGGTCCTCACAGGACTGCCTAAAGCTAAACCGTGTGACTGAGAGTGTTGTCTGGACGCTCCTTGAACTCTGCCAGGTTGGTGCCATGGCAGCTTCCCTGGGGAGCCTGTTCCAGTCAACGACCACCCGTTGTTCGGTGAAGAACCTTTTCCTGATGTCCAATCTGATCTTCCCTTGACGTGGCTTCGTGCCATTTCCACGTGCCCTATCGCTGGTCACCAGAGAGAGGAGACCAGCCCCTCCCCCGCTGCTGCCCCCCTTGAGGAGGTTGCAGAGTGCCCTGAGGTCACCCCTCAGCCTTCTCTTCTCCCAGCTGAACAAACCAATGACCTCAGCTGCTCCTCACGCATCCTTCCCTTGAGGCCTTTCACCAACTTGGTCACCTTCCTCTTGGACTCTGACAGTTTGATGTCCTCCCTGCACTGGGGTGCCCAAAGCTACACACCGTACTCAAGGTGGGACAGTCGCCCCCCGACCGGCTCGCTGTGCCACACCTGATGCACCCCAGGGCACTCCGACCCTTTCGGCTGCCAGGGCACACTGTTGACTCCTATTCAACTTGCCATCAACCCAACCCCCCATCCCTTCCCACAGGGCTGCTCTCCAGCCTCCCGCCCCCCAGTCTGTATGTCTAACCACAATTACCCCATCCAAGGTGGAGAACCCAGCATTGCTCTTGGTAAACTTCATATGGCTGGTGATTGCCCAGCTCTCGAGTCTATCCAGATCTGCCTGTAAGGCCCTCTACCCTTGAGGCCTTAAGGAATACTGAAATACCCTTAAAGAACAGTAATTACAAACTTTTTTTCTGAAAGTAAGCAAGCAGTGTCTCCAGAACCTATTATGTGTTTCTGCTTCTCTATTTCCACCCAGTCCAATGAAGCTAATGTTTAAGACTCCAAATCTTCTAAAACTACATTTTCACTTCATTCTTTAATAATAAGGAAAATTCCAAAGAGCACAGAAGCGATAGCACTTGCACACTATCAGAGAAGCAAAAAGAAAATTTCCTACAGAATCATCTCCGACCTGTGCATCATCAAAATGTAAGAAATGAAAGAGCCAACACAGTTCATATATTGGCTAAGGCTCAGAAAGGTTTTAAGTATTGCATATACAGCTTAGAGGGATTCAGTCAAGGCACTGGATTAATTTTGCCATATTTTACATCTCGTGATTTCTGTAAGCTCTAGTACAAACACTATGTCATCATGAAAAACTGCCTTTCTCGTATGAAAGTTCAAAGCCACTGAACTAATGTGAGTTAAGACCTATCCCAGATCTTTAGTTTAACCTTTCAAAATCTAGGAATTCTAGCTAGCTGTTAGGGAGGGGAAAAAAAAAAAAAAAAGAAAAAAAAAAAGAGGTAGTTTGGAAAGATTAAGACCACATGAAGGATGATTTTATAAACTCCAAGACCAATTTAAAATAAAGCAAATAATCATGTCCATCCTAATGCCTCTCCGGTTAATTTAAGAGCTCACAATGAAGAAATCTCTTTTCTCATGAGCCTGCCAGCCAGACTTTTCAGTCAAGCCTTGGCAGGGCCAAAGTAAGCTCTGCCAAAGTGAGTGGAGCCTCTGAAATTGAGATTTGGTCTGTGTTAATGATTGAGGCAGACGATTTGGGGTATGGTGTAAAAAGGTTATTCACTCACTAAGTATTAGTTTTCCAGAAACTGCAATAAGAAGGCGAAGGGAAAGGTGAAATGGTTGCTCCATGCTTTTGAGCTGCCCATCTCTCATTTCTAGTGCAAGTGACTGGTTCCTCTGAATCGCTTCCAACACCTTACAACACTCGGCTTTGCAGAAAAAGGCTGCTACCATTATCAGTGCTACACTTCCTAAAATAAACTGTCTTGTAAGTAAACCAGCATAATTATCTTCCAAATTGTCTTAGAGATATTAACTGATCAAAAGAAATTTTATTGTAGCTTTAAACTGAAACAAAATTCACACTGGAATAACTGGCATGGTTTTATTTCTGAACTACAACTATACATACCAAATGAAAGCACACTGCAAAAGACATTGAATGCTGTTATTTTTATTGCTAGCTGAAATCAGGGTCCTCTCTAATTAAAATAATTAGAATAAGATACGTATTTGAGAGCCTCCAACAAGTATAGAGTATTTATTACATAACTTTTTTCTGAAAGAAGATCTGCTACTTACAGAGCATCCAGATTTGTCCCATTAAAAGCATGGCCTTGGATGCTGGTAAAACCATTATTGTAGAGTTTGCTGCAAGCAAAAAAAAAAACACCACACCAACCAAAATTAATGTATTTTGGGTTGCTTTAATACCTGAATACCTAACATCTTCTGTATCATTTTTCTTGGCAACAGCATATTTATAGTTGGGTTAATTTTAATCTCTTGAAGAAGCAGCAATTCTAGTCCAAGGTCAAATGAATACCCAGCAGCATTCTTGAGTGTAGCTGAATCAAGAATACCATGTGGCAGGTGTGCCATCTTTTACTTCTTTTTACAGCACAGATAGAACTAGACTAGAACACTTTGCTATAACATTCCACTCTCAATCTAAAACCAAGGAAACCAAGTTCTTCTAGGACTGATT
Organism: Falco punctatus; assembly: GCF_963210335.1. Lineage (NCBI taxonomy): Eukaryota > Metazoa > Chordata > Aves > Falconiformes > Falconidae > Falco > Falco punctatus. The sequence goes on from NC_137587.1 coordinate 6,337,147, forward strand.
AAGGAAGGCTAAAGGTACTAGTACCTAGCAGGATAGGTAGGATTTTTCCATCAGGCCTTCCTGAATTTTTAGAATTCATTCTTTTGCTCCCATACAGCACAAGATTTTTAAAAGAATTTTAGAATTCATTCTGTTGCATTCTAGTGTTTTTCCTCCTAGTTCAGGTCATAACTCATTACAGCCATTCTCACTCCCCTCAACCCTTTCTTGTGGCTCACATAGAGTGTGACTTGCATAAGTGAATTTTCTTTAACAATTTTCTTTCAGATATGACACTTTTGACATTTGCCACCCATTAATTTTCACAGTATGTACCACTTAGGTTGCAAAAAAGTTAGACACAGTTCTAACCATGCTGTAGCTGTACAGAAGGAGAACTCTGCAAACCTTTCCCTTTCATTTTCTCCAATATAACCATTCATTGGAATTAGGATCGTACAAAAGCAAAACCACTTTGGTCAAGCCAGTTTAAAGAAAAGCAGCAGACCTGATTCAAATCACTGTCAGAAGTTAAAGATTTATGCAAACTAGATTATGGATACTATCTGTCTATGGTGTTTCTCTTAAAAACCAGTAGAGAGTAGAACAAGGATGATTTTTTTTTTTTTTTTTAAGATTTTACCATATGCTCGAGAGAGGTAATCACTTTTAAGTGACTTAAACTGGAAGAACTTACAGAGTTAGAGATTCATTACAAAGCCCATGGAAAGCATTTGCAGGCACCGAAGTCATGAAAGGATTATCTGCAATTTCACTGGAAAAGGAGACAAAACATCACAATCAAACATCTGCCCAAAACAGTGCTTCTCCAGAACAGTTTTATTATTAATTGTTCTCTGCCTTGATAATAGATAAAAGTGTCGAATAACTTGCTTAGTTAGATCTAAGACCAGAAGATACATGTGGAGTAATTAAGAATCAAGGACGCTCCAGCACGCAGGGAGCGAGCTGCTGGGGCAGGGGGGTCTGTGAGCGCTGGTGTGCTGTGCGAGCCTTGGTGACTGTAGCAGGTAACAGCACAGACAGGTCCTGTCTCATAAGCCAGAGAATTAGCAAAGTCAATAGTGCTGCGGTGCCAGCCGAGCCAGCCAAGTGCCTTCAGAGCTGAACCCTGCTCTCTTGCTAAGCTGAGACATAGGTAACGCATCGCCCAGAGCAGAGGCGTTTCACTTTATAGAACTGCATCTAGCACGAGGGGAACAACTTGCTGTGCGATCTAACCTAGCCATCAGTCTCAACTCCTGTCCCAATGAGCGTTTCACCACCTGTCATTTCTTAAGTACTTTTTTTACTCCCACTCTTCAGTCTTAATAAATATTATGCATCTTCAGACCAAAACTCTGTTGTGACGAAAGGGACAAAGAACAAGTGAAGAGATTTTACTATGACTAACCTGGAGAAAGGAGGGAGAAAAAAGGTGGTGGAAACAAGGGGCTGTTTGTTTTGTCCTTTTTCCTGCTCTTTCCTGAATCATGTTAGAGCCTGGAAACCAAAATACTCTGCAAATTTTTCTTTTCCTCAGCTTATGGATTAGATGTGGTCTAGCAAGGCCAGACCGTAATGTCCATGGGCTGAGAAGTCCTAACAATCCCCCACGTGACAGGAACAATTTCATTCCTTTTCTCTGCTATATATGTGCATATGTATGTGCTAATGCTGAACACTACTACAACCATTTTCATTCCAAGTAGTTTTTACCAATACGTGGTTTCCACCACAAGTTATTTTGGTTTGACATTTTTCAGGTTGGTTCACTTTTTTGTAAACAAACATTTACGTGTAAATTGCTTGACTTCAAGGGCCAATACCAATACAGTTAATGCTTTTCCCCCAGCTATACATTATTCAACATTTAGAAACCTATTCTTCAAGAGCAGATTTTTTTCTTGATGAAAGAAACAAAAAGGTGATCTTTTATTGAATAGCAGTGTTTAGAAATACCTCCCTTGAACATGCAGGTCTATAAAAAGTCTGTGGCATATAAATCCCATGTTTGTTTTTGTTAGTAATATTGATCAAAAATTTTCAAGGTAGAAATAAAATAATGTTTTGGTATCTGCCACTTAGAAAGTCACTGAAATGGTTGGAAGCAAGGACACAGATGGTCATATAAATGGCTTCTATTCCATCTAGCCTATTTAGTTCTTGGTTCTTTCTACTTAGTAAGTGTAGTGTTTAGTTTACAATTTAATAGAGCTTAGCCTAAGCTAAAGCCCTTTTGGTCTTTGAGGAACTCCCTAATAGCTTTTAAGATGTAGACGTCCCTCAGAGCTCTAGGTAGACTAAATTTCAATCTCAGAAGCCTACAGCCAAGGCAAACACAGCAGCTCCAGGTATGGAACACAAGCTAGCACAAGGCTTAGCTCTAGTATCAAAAGATCCTTGGGAGGGAAGATCTTGTTGTTCACTACAGGTCTAGAGTCTTTAGCAAAATAATCAGCATTTCTACAACGCTCTGAAGTTCATCTTGCCAATGGGAGACCACGCATACAGTAGGGACTGACCATTCTTGGCTAAGAACGTCCCTTAGCAGCAGAGAAACAACGCCTGACAATTAATCACATCCTTGTAAGCACCTTCTAGCATAAAACTTCTCCTTTTTAATAGCCTTTCACCCAGCCCACCCAGCAGCCAAGCCTCCTCCAGCTGAACACTGCTCCAGTATAAGCTTGTTAACTTCTCTCTAAGACTAAGTAGTGACCAAAATATTTTTACTTTGTGCCGGTTTCCAAAGTCTTCATCTGAGCTGTTCTTCCTCCTTCATTTCATTAAAAGCCAGAATTTGCACTTAAATTTCAGGTTAGGGCACAAGGATGGGTGTCATCTTTGTTTTCTGAATAACAATAAACACCTGCTTTTTTTACTGCAGAACCCTTTGATTCTGAAACATCTTTAAGGATAATACTAGGAGACCTCTCTGCCCCCATTTTTGTTCCTATTTTCTTTCTCCAAGAAATTGTTCTGCAATTTGCCTCAAGCCACATAAAAATAAAAAAAAAAAAAGGAGGGAAAGGTGTGTCTTTAGCTCAGCTAAATGGGTTTTAAGGTGTGAGAAAGGAAGAAGATCTTGTGTTATGTAGGATTGCCTCATGTGAACAAACCCAACTAAATTACCAAAGTTTGCTAATAGGAAAATTCTTTCCAGCTGAGGGCTTTAATTAATGAGAGATTGCTCCACCACCTAGGACATCTATCTTAAAAGTAGCCAACTGTTAGTCCTGGTGCTTTGGTCTTTTGGTGGGACTATAGACATGTGTCTGAAATGTGGCTCTGTAAGTGAGGCTGGGCAAGGGTATTTAGACAAATTGTTCATAGAAGCTTATGCTGTCAATCTCAACATGTTATTCAACTATTATGGAAAAAGGAGCGACAGAAGGGAGATGGATAGTTGTCTTTCTTAAGGACATGCCGTGCCAGCCTGAGCCAAAGGCTATCATGAAGCCATGGTACTCCTGGACTAGCAACTTAAAAGTTCTGCTTTATTTCTTAGCTTTGGCAATTTGCTTTTAAAGCTCCTTTTCTGTTGTCTTTATTAAAATGTTAATTGTACCATAGTTTGGGTAAAATAAGTCTTCACCAAAATCTTCCTAAAAATGTGAGCTCATCCAATGCTGAGCTTTTTAAGGGTGTAATGATAAACAATTGCTCTCAAGATTGTCCAGTTCTGCTTTTGAGCCTTCTGTGCTCAGGGCAGGGTCAGAAGAAAGGTGGCGTGTGGCCAGCAGAGGTTATGATTGAGCAATATAGGAGCTCAAGGAAGAGCAGTATCAGAAGTGCAGTGTGAGCTCACCATGCCAGCACAAACTGGTTAGAAGAATGCTGATACAGCCTGCTAACACGAAGTCACTGTATGTCAGACCAGGTCCTGTATGTCATGCTAGTCTGACTTCAGACTAATTCAGGTATTTCACAGCCATTACAAAGCCAAACCAAAATAACGCAGAAGGCCTGCAGAAGCTGTGTATTACCTGCCTTGGCTAATTCAAAAGCAATGCATTTGTGTGTCCGTGTCTCTCATCCAGGTCAAATGTCTAGTGCTAGGTGACCTGGCATTTTTCAGGTTTGGTACTAATGATAATTGAAATATGGCTTGACAAAAAGTGCTGTGTCAGCATTTTTTTTCTCCAGAACAGAAACCTTCACCACAGGTTTTCTTGGGATCTGAGGATGGCAGTATTCCCACCAGCTGTGAAGACAGATACTTACAGTAAAAAGTTCACATCAGATGAGTAGATTTTGTTGAGGTCTGGAAATGCTTTGAGTCCAGTATTAAAAATACCACTGAAGGAGAGAAGCAACAGAAAGAATTATGTGTACTTGATCACTGAACAGCAACAAACAAGGTACTGAAAGCATTCAGCAGTGCCGAATGGTTATTTCATTCTCTCTATTGTCAATCAGTTCACTTATAATCAGCTGTCCCAAAATCTAAGAATGCAAGAACAATTACAAAAATTTCAAAATAACAGTTTTATGATAAATTATAGAATCTAAAAAATGGGAACAAAATATGATAAGACAGCTAAGTAGATCTGCAGAGGGAAGCAGCCTATGAGGTGAATAGGGAGAAAAAAACCCTATAACTTTGGATTCACTTGAGATATTAAGGCTGCTTCAGACAATAGTTGGGACCCCCAAGTCCTCTTTCATTGATGCTACGAGCTGTTCAAATAGCTCTAAAAAGGGAAACTGTCTTGAAATGTGAATACAGTTAATGCCCATTATTTCTGAACTCCTGTCGAGTGGAAATAACTTAAGAAAATAAAATTACCAATTTTTAAAACTATTTTCCTGAAATTAAATTGTTTTGACTACTTTTTTTTTACTACTTTCAGATCTATAGGAAAAATCTTCCCTCTTCCCCACAGCACACACGGTCCTTTTTAGAGTCTTCCAAACATTACTCAAAATCCCAGAAGTTATTATCTTTCTTATCTCTTTTTCCTGTGCTATAATTTTAGAATTTCATGGTTTGGTTACTCTGTGCTGCTTTTTAGAAACTTCATGGGAATACAGAGAATTCTTTAGGATTTCTTTCTGCCATAGAGGACATATGAAATCTGGTGTCTATAGATGGCCTTTTCACATCTATCTGGCAGATATGCTTTAAAACCCTGTGTAAATACCTAGTTAAATATAAAAGATGTGTATATTTCCGTTGTGTCCCTTCTTCCCATTATTAAGAATGATGAAATTACTGATGAATTTGTGAACATGTTTTCCTTTCTTGCAAAAGTCATCAAAGTTCCACCCCCTACCCTAGTCAGATTTGTCATTAAAATCAAGCAACAGTGAAAAATATTGCAATCAGGTCCACAAAGAAATGCAAAGAAAAAAACCCAGCTATAGCATAAAGAGTCGTCTGTGAGGCTTAAATGCAAACTTGTTACAGGTGCTAAATACTTACAGGTATTTCAAAAGTGGAAGGTTCTTAAAGGCATCTGGATCTATGTAATCCAAGTTTCTAAGATTTCGAAATTCACTGTAAAAAAAGGAGAAGCATTTACTACATTGATCATTAATTATTTATCATAAAAAGAAATCAGCAATGTTAAAATGAAATTTCAGGAATGCAATGCCTGCGATGAACTTTTGTACTGGCCAGCACTAGCCGAAGACCACTGTGCACTCTGAGCAATCTTACAATGATGAATTTTCATCTGGATAGAAGAAATGAAATAGAAATAGTAATAGTAAAAGAATAGTAAACCTGGAGACTGCCTGGTTTAAGAGGGGAAGAAGCACCTGAGATCTGGTTATGGATCCTTTGTCTGCATGGTCTTAAAAATTAAAGCAGTAGCCTGTGGTAATGGCTATTACTCTGAAGATGGTAAGAGTTTTGTGTCTGCAAGGTAGAGTAAAATGAAAAGTTAAGGAAAACTTTTGGGTTTCATGTATAATAATCCTATCAATTTATAACCATCTATTTAGCTTATAATTTTATGTTCTATTTTTCTGGTTACTCCCTCCATGTCTCTTAACAGTATTTTGTATTATTTTTCCTGTCTTTTTTACGGAACTCATCAATGGATCCAAAAGATGGCTCAGGTCACTGAAATTAACTGCATGCTGGGACTTGAAGTGGACGCAGCATTCACTATATAGCCATGTCCAGCAGGGTAGAGCATGGTGTATCTCTTTGCTTTATACTGATGCAAAAGGTAACGTTGACTTCATTCCTTATGTCTTCTGTCCACAGTTATGGCTTTAAATACTTTTACCCAGCTGACAGCTTGGTCTGCAGATGGCTTTTTAGACTGGACATATTGAAGAACCAGCCTGACACTGATCATGGCTATGGTCATGTTTGGTGCTTTCTGTCAGTGTGTTGATGGGGCTGCTGCCCCTCCAGCCATCTTGATCGTTGCCTGGCATCATGACTCTTCCTCATTTTCCTGAAATGTTTGTCTGTGCCCTTAGTGCAATTTTCCTCAGTCCTTCTCATTCCTCTTCCTTTCAGCAGATTTATTTCTTTTCTATCCAGAACGATAGGCTGCACCAATCACTGTGCCAAAATTCCCCATCTAGTCTCAGTGGACCTACCAAATTTTCATCTTTTTGAAAAAAACCCCCACCCATACCTGTCCCCATCACACGCACACTTTTCCTTTCCTGGCCTTTTTGCCGCCTGCAGAAGGTATTGCCCTTTTTGTATGTTTGCTTCTACTTCTTTACCTTAAACCAGCTCTGGACTTAAAACTCAGCTGGAAAAACTCTCAGCCATTCCCAATAGAGAAACCATAAAGAAAGAACGGTGCCAGTCTTCCTCCTGAGACTAGCCGTGGAGCACTGGGCTGAGGGAAGCACTTCTTGCTACCTGTATAGAGAAATCTGGTGAAGGTGACAGGTATAGATGGCATGGTGGTGCGGGTTGCGTGGGTGATGTTCTGGTCTTAGTGCAAGAAGGGGTGCTACTGGGCAGAGACTCCATGGGCAGAAACTGGTAGTATTTAATTTACCATGCCCTAATAGTCCCAAGTAACTTACAGGTATCAGGAAGCTGGGTTTTAAGGGTACCTCTGCCACTGGAATAATTTTTACGGGATAAAATCAGCCCAACCAAGTTGTCTAAGAAACAAAAGCGGGAAAGGAGACATAAGACAGTAGATAAATCAGTATGTAGATACAGGTACCAAGACTCTCTCTCTATGTACTGTTGTACTAACAAACTAGTTCTGCTCTACCTTTGACGTCTTCAGTTTTTACTCTGTTTACTCCAACATTGTAGGGAGATAAGGATTTAACTTTTACTTGTGTGTTAAACTGATTCAATTAATACCCATACTACTGCTATTATAGTGCTGTATTCAAATATTATTTATGTCTGTTAGCTACTTTGAACAGTATTGTTTCTGTATTTTAAAGAAATCTTCTCCGTATCAGTCTCTTGCTTCTCTCAAATTATTTCATTACTTACGTAGCTATCACACTCCCAACAGTGGAATTTGCTCCATCAACTTTAACTGACATGTTTTTTTCCATCACTGACTACATTTAAAATGCTGGACTCATGAGCTTCCTGGCCAGATACTCCTCTGTTGTGGACGAAACATATTCCAGGGAAAGACAGTCTTTAGATCATCCTTCAGCCTGGCAATGGATAAAGCATTGGAGTACCATGGAGTGATCAGGTTTTGATTTGTTGTTACTCATAGTATTCTGCGTAATGATTTGGATGAGGCTACTGAAAGTAAGAATTCGACATCTGCAGATGGTACTAAAATTGAAAGCACAAAATGATGCGATGAGATTCAATCAGATTTTGATTTAGGAAGTAACTGGGCCATGAGAGGGCATGTGCTGTTTAAAAAAGGCAAATGAAAAACTAATTAATCTGGGAATAAAAGATGTAAAACTGCCAGATGAGACAGTTGGCACGGCAATCAGAGAAAAGCTTAAATAATGTGAGTGAGGAAATCAATATGATTCAGCTGAACATTGAAGAAAGGTTTATGTCCCTGCTGTTCAATTTCCTTGAATTGGTAATGATTTAATGTATACTGTATTTATGTTTGCATTTCATCCTAAACATTGTATTACAGAGCTTTCTTAAAGAAGAGGATGACAGGTATAAAAAGGTAAAAGGTGACTTGACCAAAATGAATGCTATGCAGTAGAAAAAAAATCAGGTAAAAAATCCAGTTTTCCCTATTTCTAGTCCAGACAAATGTGCCTCTTGCTGTTGACTGGCTGTGAATATGTGGCCTCTCATTTCATATGCATGAAAAAGAGAAAGATCTTCAAATTCAGTTCCATTCATAAACTGTGCTGCTGTCCTTATTTTGCACACTAAACGTCATTAATGGCAGAGTAGTGGATGATTCCCCTCCTAAAATCACGGATTTAAAGGATATCTATAGCTCCATCAGTATTGGAGCCTATGAAGCTAAGCCCCTAAGGATAAAAGATATTTGAATAGTTATGATCTCATCAGTTAACAGGATAGTGATACACAAACTGGATTTCACAATTTCTTTTACATTAATCACTCATGAGCAATATACTCAAAGGTGCCTAAATGTTACATGATAAGTTATTTTCAAATAATAATCAAAAGACGGCTTTTGTAAAAGTAAAAGGATTACTTCCAAAGGATCCAAAAAACTAAGAAAAGTGAGTTTGTTATCGGTAGATTCATCAGACAGGGTTTGCACTTTTATCAGTAAGCTTTTCTGAATTGGTGAAATGAAAAGATTGAAACCCACTGATTTAGAAAGTTAAGGTTCCTTTCAAAAGTAGCTGTAGGAAAACTTAGTAGTTTTAGCCACCTAGAATGCAGATAAAGCCAAAGAGTATGCTTAAAAATGCCTAGCAGGCTAGTTGCCAGGTATCTGAGTGTCTATGGGAGCTGATCTTAAGTGACTTTTGAAATGGAACTTTGACACGCTCTATAAATACAACTTAATCTTAACACACAGTGCTTAAATTCTGCATTCAGCAGCCATGTAACATTCTGAGTCCTTCTGGGAATGAAGTGCTTTAAAGATGTAAAAAAACCTAAGGTGGCTAATAGGCATCTTTGTTGACCATTGATGCAGAGAGGCAAAATGTGCCCTGAACAAACATTTCACTTTGCAGTCCTAACTAAAATTACTTAGAGATGATCATAAAAAAGAAGGATGCTGCTACCTACCCACAAGATAACAGAAATACTTGTGGAATATTTACAAAATTATTCAAAGCCACTTTACAAACTATTCAGCTTCTGCATTACTTTTAAAAGCACAGAAAATGATTAATAATTGGCTTATTTGTGCTTTAAAGGCCGTCAATGTTTTAGATTTTATTTCTGGCACTCAGAATAGAAATTAAAAATGTACTTGGTTTCCAGTCAAACCACCACCTGACTGTCCATGAACAGCTACTCAGTTTTGCTTTTTAAGGAAAACACTCAAAAAACTTGAACACATCAAGAACAGATGTGCAGAGAAATTCACTTGATGATATAAAATCCTGTGTCAAGACTTACAAATAACTATGAACTTATCTTCAGTTACAAAGATATATTTAGTTCCAAATCCAAATGAATTTTAAAATGAAACTAATAATAAGAACTATTTGAATATTAGTCTAATTAATTAATGAGACGTAAGTTCACCAGATAACTTCTAGAAACTTTAATGAACTACTTAGCATCCTATATGAATTTAGTAACATAAAAAAAAGCACAAACATTTACCTATTTCAGTGGTCTCTAAATTTCATTCTCCAGACATGTCTTTCATACCTGCCTTTCAATACTGGCACATCCTTGAGTATGTTGAAACCCAGATTTTAAATTTAACATGAGAAACTCACTCTTAGGGGAGGCACTTCTGCTTTCCAGCATTGGTTGCTCTCTCTCTACAGTAACAGTAATGATATTATCATCGCTTGCTTTTTTAAAAAACCTTTCTGTTTCACACCATGTAAAGTAAAAGGAAAAAAATTATAGAAAATAAAGCAGTGTTGAGAGATCATGTAGTTTAATCTCTTTCTCTGATTGAAGATTAAATAGATTTACGGAATTTCTGATTACACAGCCTTAAAGACCTCCAGTGATAGGGACAATCTCCCTAGGAAAACAATTCTAGTGTTTACTTACATTATCCATATGAAAACATTTCCTAGAGTCTAACATGAATCTTGCATTATCTAAGGTTATTATTACTTTTTCTTTGTCAGACATCAATGTAGAAAATGGGTTGTAGCTTTCACCCCTTGCAACAACCTTAAAAGATATATCTGCTTCTGGCACACTTTGTTTCTGAACACAAAAGCTCTGACAGTATTTTCTGGATCCATCATGACCAACAGTGCTCTCCTGTGGAACCTCTGCAAACACAAACCTTCTCTGAAATATGCCAAACTGCAACTCATCTGAGCTTTACAACACTGGCACACTTTCCATTCCTTCATTTGGATTGGTAATGGAAACATGGAAGAGTAGCAGATGCAGAATGCACCCTATCAAGCTGTATTCAACACACGACCTTCACACTTTGACAGGGAACTGCTGAAGGACAGGGACTCCCTGGAGGCAGGTATCCTACCACCTGCGTAACCACCCTAGTGCCTCATTTGGTGAGGACCGGGCAGAACAAAAAGGTATAAAACCACTTCCCAGGCACCTTTGTCCATAACGTTCCCATTCCATTAGATAACCAGATAAACATGCTTAATTTCGCTAGCGCACTTCTGGAATAATTACTTATTATTCCTCATGTCTCCAGCTAGTGCCATTTTGCTCTGTGCCTTGTCCCTTCTGATTTTATTTCTGGTGCTTCTATTAACTGTTTTACACTTACCTTCAGTAATTTGACAGAACTAATTCTTAGTTGCCAGTTTATTTCAACTTGTCATCAAGCTGATAATGGAATCCCACACACTTTTCACTACACCCCTTACATTTCTATGGGAGGATACAGAGGAGCAAGGGAACCGAAAAGATGGGGGGAAAGAAAACACAAGTCAAAAAAAGAGACCGGCTCCACTTTACAGAGAAAGGAAATGAGAAAAGGACTATTTAGCCACGAAGGAGACAAGAATGACAATTCAAACATCCCCAAATTTATTTTATCACTGTATTCATTCATTTAATTACAGTACTTACATATGAGTGACTTTACTTAAACTGTTGAAGGAATGGGCCTCCAGACTCCGAAGCGTTTCATCTATGGAGATGTAGCTAAACACCAGCAAACAGAAAAAGAAGCAAATCTCAGACCTTGGCAAGCCATGGCTAGTGCCCATCGTGCCTCTTTTATTTTTTTCTCACTCTTTTTCACATCCAGTTGCCACAACTCTGCCAGACACACGGACAGTGTCTGAGGGACGACCTTTTAACAGGATTTTGATTTTGACTGATGCCTTAGATGCATACTGTACTGCAGAATACAGTTAAATAATACCCCCCCCCCCCCAAGTGCTATTAAGCAGCAAAAGCAAACTAATAATAATAAATAATTTCACATTTCAGAATCATATTTCTTCTCTTTCCCCCATCTAAGACCACCTTGGAATCCTCTAAGGAAATCTAGCCCTAGATAAATTTCTCTGTATCAAAGAATTAAAAAGGAAGGAAAGAAACAAAGATGGTCCTTGGGCCATCGCTACGACTGCTGCAGTTTCTCTGGGAAGAAACAGATCATCAGGGCGACCGATGTTTTGGTATTTTTGAGGGGAAAAATGTGCTTTAACATGAATTTAGAGAGAAACTAGCCATACAGTGAATGTCGTAAAGGATGCAAGGAGTAACGTGGCTCAGAAGCTTAAGAAATATTTATTTGCACAGTTTAGACTGCGTAGCATTTGTACTGCCAGTGATCTACCAAATGTGATAAGAAAACAGCTCTACAGAATCTCTCCACCATCATTTGGAGGATGACAATACTGCAACTACTGTTAAAGGTTTTGAACTGTGAATAAAGTTGCAATACAACTAACTGGTGCTGATTTTCAGACTAACTAACTAATTACTGTTTGGGTTAAATTATCTGATTCTGTCTTTCAAAATATCTCCTAGTCTTAAAATTAATTAATGCTGGAATAGCATTTAAAAGATGTATTATTGTATTTTATTTAGTTTTCTAATCATATTTTATATCATATTTGTGATCTATAGAGCTTTTAAAATAATTGGAATGCCTTGTATATTCTTTATGTTTATTATTATAATTACAGCATTTAAGCACTATCTTTTGATACTCTTGATCAAAGTTACTGACTCAGTTTTTAATATTTTGCATGGTTACAAATACCCTGAGCAACTTAATCATTACTTTAAGTGCAGAAAATTAATTGACTAGAAGAGTCTTAGACATTGATTTTAGATGTCAATATAAAATAAAATATAACAATGAAGAGACTGTATTATGTGCCTTTCCTCCTTTTTAATCACTAGACCTGCAAAGACCTAGAATCATACCTAACTTAAAAATATCCAACTGATGGTTTACATCAGCTCTAATTGGGTTGTGTTCCTTAAACAAAACAGCAAAGATTTTTAACAATCTTTCCATTTTTTTCCAGTAACAGTATTAAGAGTGATAATAGTAAAGAGCAAATTAAAATATGATCATTTAATCCAGGAGGGCTTTTTAATACCATCAATTCTGGATCAGATTTTTATATTTTGTGGAAATTTTAAAGAAGGTAAATTTTTACTTCTTTCAATGGATATTAAAAAACATTTTAATTGTTCAAAAAAAATTGGAAAGAATACTTGAGACCAGCGCATGCTCTAACAACCCAACCAGCAGATGCCTAACACCACTAACTGTTCCAAAGGAATTTATGTCCTCTCCAGACTGGAGCTAAAAGCATATTACCTGAACTCATTTTAACCCTTCTAGCATGAGATTTACTTTTTATTGGTCACTTTGGAGATGTGTTCAACAGTGTTTGAAAAGGTACCAGGAAAGTAAATAGTAGAAATCGTATGACCAAGAGATTCTCTTTCTACAGTAGTATTGCTTTCACAAAGCTTTTGCCTCTTCCAAAAGGAAAGAAGATAATAAAAGAGGAATAGAATAAAGTATTTCCAGTCTGTACCTCTGAGTTAGATGTTTATGTGAGATGCTTTAATTTTGTTTTCCTGTAAGCAATAAATGTCTATTGCCCAGGAAATTGGAGTTTCAGCCTTCAAAGAAAACTAATTATTCCATTTTAACAGACCCTACATTTTAACACACCAACAGATAGGCTATATCGATGGCACAGTAAAAAAAAAAAAAAGTTGTTCTATGTAGCAAACAGCTATATATAAATCAGCTTGACAGAAAATGAAATTAAAAACTGATAATGAACAAATGTTGCAACCCCATGCTGGGGCTAGGAATTAGAGGGTACTTTTCGTGTGCTCTGCGATCAGAAGGGGTCACCTTACGTTGGGTGGGCAAGTGCTTTGCTCTCATGAGAAAAGAGGCAGAAGAACAGCAATGGGGATTCCCCCCCTCCCTCACCCTACCGCCACCACGTCTCTTCCCACCACATTGTACATCACATTTTTACTATCCTGCTTGGCTTGGAGCTGATTGAGTTACAGTTTTATATCTTTCAGCTGTGGGACAAAAGTGGGAAGGAAACAGCTTGTTTTCTTTGCGTGTTGACCTCCACTCTTCTGCTTCATAAGCAGATGTATTTGTGTACATTAATTAAACCACATCATCATTGATGACAGGAAAATGAGTAGTTTTATTTGTTTTAGTATCATCTAGATAAACACCCAAACCCTGCAGAAACACATTGAAAATCTCCTCTGAGACAGGATTGTCAAACAGAAGCATGTATTAATGGTGCATAAACATTTACTTCCAAGTGTTCAGAGTCCCTCCAAGAACCTTTGGGCTCTGGCTAATGAGCACGTAATACAACACGTGAAGTATAAGAAATATAAACCATAGCAATCGGAACTGGAAGGAGTTGCCTCAGAAGAAGAGGAAAAGTGTGTTAAAATTGCCATTTTGAAGGCGTGTTACAATTCAGCACCTCCTCTCCTACCAGCTGTGTTTAATTTGCAGGATTTTAAAATGCCTTCAACACCCATCATGAATACAGTCATAGCTTAAATACCAAATGCTTCAAAGCAAGTCTGTTTGCAGGTACACTTTAATCACCATTGGCCCATTCAGAAAGAGCCTGAGAACACCCGATTTAAAGCAGAGCAGCACGTGGCGGTAGCTGCAAGGCACGTCCTGCCCTTTTCTTCCTTCTCTCCATCTTCCCTCGCTTTTTTCCAGCCTCAGCATCCCCTGTGCTGCTGTGTTGCTGCCCACACGCCGCCCCTGTTGTCCTCTGCTGCTGATGGAGGGCAGCTTGGTGATGTGAGGGGTACTTCAGAAGAGGACATGGAGGAGAAGGTTATCAGAGCCCTGAGCTGGGGCTGGTATGTGCTGGCACTGGGGAGTGGGCAGGCGTGGGAGCACTGTGGTGCAGATGCATGCGAGGCGTGGGCAGCCGTGTAGTGGCACTGGCTGTGGGACAGCAGCGTGCATGGGATGTGACGAGGCGCTGCGCTGCACAGAGGGGACAGCACGCAGGGGAAATGTTGTGCTCCACATGGGGCTGCTGGCAGAGCACGCTGTGCAATGTGGGGATGCTGCTGCCTGTGGAGAAGCTGTGGGAAGAATTGCTCCAGGAGCTACAGGTCAGGTGTCTGTGAGCTACTCATGAATGTGACCCCAAAGCATCATCCTGAGCCCAGGAACAAGGTTCCTTATCCTTGACTTTATCATAAAAATACTGAATAATAAAATAACAACAATACTCAACCTGTCCTAAGTCGGTAGGAAATATGAGGTGAATCCCTTCTACCAAGATTTAATATATATGCAACTTTAAGGGTGTAAACCAGAAATTTCTCTTGCAACTGTATACCCTACAACACTTTTTTTTTTTTTTTTTCAGTGCACTGATGCATTTTTGACAAGAACTAGCTTCTCGTTTCAGCATTTCATTGAAATGCTTTTTGTTCCATTCCCGCGGCAAAGCAGCAGAGGGAAACAATCTCTTCCTCTGGCAATCAAGAATGCATAGATATGCATTCATTTAAGAGAAATGGTAGCTCTAAAATTGTTGTTTAAATAAGGTTCATAAAGAGGACAACTACACTTTCTATTCAGTACAGAGGAAAAGAAGGTCTCAAGACTGTTGACATCAACGAGCAGTGCAGCGCAAGGGTAGCCACTTTCAATGGGACAAATATCGTTGTGAGGCAAATAGGTAGAGGCTTCTGGCTGTGCATTTGTGGGCTGTATCCATGCATGTGTTTACACACAAAGGAAGTGACACAATGAAAGTCCCCCTCACATCACACAAATAATAATGTTGTGGTGAAAGTCCATCCCTAGTCGAGAAATGCCACAGGGTCTCCAATGAAATGAGTTAGAAATAATGCTGGGAGCCGGAAACAAATTTTTAGCCAGGACCAGCAATGGAATATGTTCATTTGTTATGAATGAAACCATTTGTCATATTTTGTGAACTGATAGGAGTGGGGGGTGTGGGGTGTTATAGCCTTATTTACCAAATCTACTTCCATAAATCATCCAAAAATGCCTAGTATGCCTTTCTATATAGCTGGTTCAGGTTATAAGCAATGGGATTGTCACCTGCAGTTCTAAAATGTAAGCAGTGAGATAGCAAAGGTGCAAGAATATTTTCATTTCAGATGTTATACTCAGAATTTTGTAGAAGGAAAGTGATTTTTAATAAAAGAGGCAAAAGAATAATATCAGAAACAGAACTTACATTCTAGAGATGTTGGGGAGATTGGAAAAAGCATCACTTGGAATTGTTCTTAGATGAGTCTCCATAAACCTCCTAGAGAAATAGAAGTTTGGCAGTTAGTGTCCTTTGGTAAATACAATTTAACGTTAAAAATTCCTACACAATTCCAGCTGTGCTCCAATATTTCTGGTTTTATCTTCCCTTTTCCCAACGTTTCCATCTTTGCCTCATTTCTATTCCTGTTTCATTATGTGGCTTGGTTTGCTTGGTGTGCTCCCTCCACCTAAATTACAATCTTCTGCTCTGTCTCTACTAGGAACTCAGTATTCAGTGGCAACGATCGACCTTCCAAAACTCCAGAGCATGAGCAGCAAACATATTTGCCCATTGAATAAATGAAGTATTAAGAATATAAGCACTCTTAATCATTTCAGGCTCCACGAAGGTATTCCATCCCTCATTCAGAGTAAGAAATTCAGGTATACCAGCCAAAATTGAATTACAGCAATTGCATACTGCCTCCACAGAATTCTCCATATACTTTGTAATAAATACAACATTCCTGCTCTCTAAACCTCTGATGGGGGGATGGCATGTACACTGTTGTTTTTTGGCTTAAACCCAGTTAATGACGGACTTCAGGAGAGCATAGAATTATGTATCTCAGCGATCTGTAGGAAGCTGCAGAAAAACAGGCAATATGTAAGGGAGATAGTTATCAAAAGCCAAGTTCTTAACTGAATGAATCTCTAGCAGAATGACTCATCCAAAAAAGGAGAAAATGCTTTGGAAAATTAGCCTATAGTGTCTGTTTAAGTTACAACCTGTCATTGCTAGATGAAGTACTCTTTGGTTTTCCAGTCCATCTGGGAATACACTTATATATTTTATAGTCAATGAATAGTCTGAAGAATAATCAAAACCAAATTACAAACTTTTCCCACAGCTGCTGTTTAAGAACAGCTCAGTAGAAAAGAAATAAACAAATGAGGATGATTTCCTAATTATCATTTCTGTTTCATAATATGAATTATCTGATTATAATAATTATATTTGATTTACACAGACAAAAATATCACCATCTTAAGATTGGTCAAGCTTCGGGAACTTGCATAAAAGAAATAAAAATATCTGTAGAAATTCTGAAAACTTTCATTTTGAGTAAAAATATAAATCAAGAGAATGCACACGCTTATCATCCCAGGGGGAGGCTCTGCCTACTTCCTAACTCCATATACCTATTACAAGAATGAGCAAGGAGAACCTAAAGACTTCTAGTTTTCCAGCAGTGGGCTGATGTTTCTCCTGACCTCAACACACCCAGCTCCTACTGAGACCCAACCAAGGGGGTGTCAGTTGGTCCAAAGGTATACTTGGCTGTTCCCCTGCACCCATAGCACCTTGACACCCCATACCAGTGCTCTCCCATCCTTCTCCCTCCTCTAGCTCATGTTACCACTTTCTTCTGTTACCACAGTCCTAGACAAAATATTTGTACGAAACAGCTGCTTAGTCCAGCACAGCGCACTGATCTTGCCATTGTGTTTCAACATCTGTCCGTATGTCCAGGCCTTTGAGGAAGCTGACAGTGATGACTGAGGAAGTTCTGGTTGCAGAGTTTAACAAGTCTTAACAGAGTGAATGAGGGACCTCGCCAGGCTAGAGAAATGGGCCAACAGGAACCTCACACAGTTCAACAAGGAGAAAGTGCAAAGCTGAGCACCTGGGAGGAAGAGCCCCATGCACCGGTACCTGCTGGGGCCAAGTGGCTGGAAAGCTGCTTGGCAGGAAAGGACCTGGGGTCCTGGTGGACACCAGGTGGAACATGAGCTAGCAGTGTGCCCTTTCTGCAAAGGAGGCTAAAGGTATCTTGGGCTGCATCAGGAGGAGAAAGCAGACCTAAGGCTTCTCTCTGAGACTGTTAGAACTCAGAAGCCAAGAAAAACATAGTTTAAGCCACTTCCAACTGTCCAAGCTCCCTTTTAACCTCTCTTATATCCCTCTGGTCCTCTGTTCACCTGCAAAATTCTGACTCACTCAATAGTTATTTCCCATCACCAATCATTACAGAAGCTAGTACGCATAATTCCATGTTCCAGAAAAGCAAGAATTCAAACACCATCTTATGCCTCTTCTTGACCTGCTCTTAGGTCAGACACTCATGTCTCTCCGTTTTTGTCAGATAACAGAGTCAGACCCATTAATCATGAGCTACGCACGGGCTGAGTGAGCTCACATTAATCTTTTCTTGACATACTTAAGATTTACACATCCCATCAGAAAAGCCTGGAAAATCTGGGTAATATTTATGAAATAATTATACCAAAATTGCTGTATTATGAAATGACTCTGTATTTATAAATTTCTAGACAAGACTCGTAATACCTCAAGAATAACACAGAGAAGAAATGTAGCCTTAAAGGCTATTTTTTCACTGAACAGCTGGTAAATTTATTATATTGGCTGGATGTGGGAGTATCATATTTCTCCCTATCTATCTGCTAGAGTAAAGATATACCAACATTATGCAAATATGACAAAAAAACATATGGGGTACAGGATGTGTTTATAAATGGACTCATAAAGAAAAGAGAGAGTAAAGTATAAATGCAAAGAAATCTTAGGCAGAAGAGAAGAGACAAAAACTTAGTTGCAAGGTGAAACAGCATCCGAGATTGTCACCAAAGCTAAAAGACTCCCAAGTTCCCATAACACACCTATGACATAAAAAACCACGCTAAATAATAGCATGTAGTATATACTGATGAAGTACTTGGTGTTTTTTAGCTGCCATTCTTCAACTACTTGCTGTCTTAACAGGTTGCTGATTACGAGTTCAGATTACGATTACGCA
This sequence comes from Falco punctatus, assembly GCF_963210335.1. Lineage (NCBI taxonomy): Eukaryota > Metazoa > Chordata > Aves > Falconiformes > Falconidae > Falco > Falco punctatus. Next base: position 6,355,709 of record NC_137587.1, read on the forward strand.
AGAGTCAATGATTTTGCAGCCCATAAAATGGAGTCAATACAACAAGTTTGGGCCAGACTCTTAAGCCAGCCTTTGTGTACAAACACCTGCAAAAGTCCAGTTCTCGCCGAGTTTTAAAAACCTCTGCGCTGATAAATTGCTGCTAATTTTAAGGCACCTCCTAAAGCAATTTTAAACTTTGCAGAAAAAAATATCAGGGCTTCAGTCGCTGTTTGCCAAGTGTGAGTCTGCGGGTAATTATTGGTCGGGGAGCACGAGGCACCAGCAGTGCATAGAAGGCTGTGGCATGGACAGTAACCCTTAGGAGTGGGAAGAAGACAGGCTGAGAAAATTCTCAACCAGAAAGTTCTGTGATGGATCAAAAATGAGAGTAATTTAAACAGACTAGCTTTAGTTTAGCCCAGTCTAACTGCATATAGAGACCACAAGCTTACCAACTGCATTAATACACTCTACAGGCTGCAAAAGCAGCAAGTTTTGGAATTCAAAGCCAGAAATAAAAAAGGCAAGACAGGTCAGAGCTTCCAGCGTGGCAGCTGCTGGCACCAACCATAACATACACTGTGAACTTATGATGAATGATTGAGAATTCATTATCTTAATGGACTGTGATTCTTCCTGTCTTGCATGCATTATATTTTTTCTTTAAAACTGCATGTTTCAATTTGAAATCTAGCAAGTGAGTCCAGTATCCATCCAGCCACAGTATCGTCATGAAGAAAGTAAGCTTTTTCAGAATAGAGGAAAAAAAAATATCGGGAAAATATGCATTAGTTTTCCAAGTAAGAAAAACTGTAAGTATAAGCATTTTAATATTTAATAGGCTCACTTAATATCCTTTCTATATTAAGGCAAAGACATCACATATGAGAATGTTCAATACCATTTAATGAAAACATTGCTTCTGTGCTAACCTGAGTACTACCATTTATTTCTACCTTTATTTTCTCATTCAGATTAAAAGCCTTGATAAAACCTGGGAAAATCTTCAATCTTTATTCTGTAAAATCTTGTAAAAAGAAGAACCCAAAGTCTGAGGTCATTCTCATTACAAACATGCTGTCAGTATTTGCAAAGATACGAATCACATCTTTGTTAAATGAGTTGTTTTAAAAGTAGCAAGAAAATGTTTTCAAAAAACATTTTAAGTTTTATAGGAAGACATCTAGTTTGCATTTCTTAGTCTGATAGGGCAGAATGTAAGTTTGAAGTTTTTTAATTTTTCCTTCTGCTTTGGTATTTACACAGAAGTTTAGCCTGTATGGTCATGAAAGACTCTACATTGCATATATCAGGGAAATGAAACCTGACCCGCTGATAAGGAATATATTAGACTGCTTGTGCAGAACTTTGCATTTCTGTTTTCCTCTGCCCCAAACATCTGTCAACCTGGAACGTAAAGAGTTTCTTGGTCAAAAATCAAGTACTACAGATACTCATCTAACAGCTGAAAAAACTATCACTTTGAGTCCCTTCTATCTTCCCAAACAACCTTTAGCAAAGGCTGTTTCTCAAAATTAGCCTAGTTATTTTCATTAATGAGAAAAAGAAGCATTTTTAAAAAGTATAGGACGACAAAGACTTCAAAATATTTTATATCTGCATAGAAACAACCCTGGTTTTGCCTGACTTAGAAATACAGGTATACATAAGTGGAGATTGGGAAGGGTTTGGACTTAAACATGTTTGCTTTATTTTAATAACCATACAGTATCAATGCACAGAGCATTGCCCAAGCATCTAGTATATAATAATGTCATCTCTCCCTTAAGTGCTGTATTTCTAGCACTGCTAGGCACTGATCCACGATTTGTATTTGTGCTTTGCTGTTCTGTGACAGTTAATCTAGTGGCCTATTTAATGATGCACCACGGAACTCTGGTCTTGGGGTGGCTGGTGCTTATGCTCCCATCAGTTAGGAGCTACCTAACTATGAAGGAACATTTTCATGGCTTCAGTATTAATTAGTCCTATCACTTAAGAGCCATTAAGAGTAGGTAGCTTAAGCCAGGCATAGTTCAATGAAACTAGAATCAGCCCTGTAAACTAAGCAAGTAGCATTAATTGCCATGTAAGTAGTGACGTTAATTGCCTTCAGTATATGCTGTTGTATTACATTCACTTTTTCTTATTTTAGACTGCACTCTAAAAAACCCTATAACTAGAAATCCATTAAAATATGCAATTTACAGATGGCTTAAAACAGAGCAAAAGTAATAATAATAGAAATAAAACCCCATTTCATAAAAATCCATCAATAAATCCAGATTAGAAAAATAGGAGAGAAGCTTTGCCCTTATAGACTACTAACTTTTCATAGAGATTGTACTTCTTGACTATCCATTTAACAGCTCTCTAATGTCAAGCAAAGCCATAATTACATCTCAGAAGCCAGGAGTTCCTCACTTCCACCTGCACATTTAAGTCACAATTGCAGCATAGCTTATTTTTTTCACTGAATGTTAAATACAATTAGGGAAAGACTAGTACCAAGGAGTTACAGCAAAATTCAAGTGACACTGCTTATAATCTGCACAAGAATAGAACCTGGTTTATGACTTTAAAAAGTCAGTGTTAAGCATATAAGGAGGTTAAACTGAAAATGTTGACAGGTGTTTCATTTCTTACAGGTGACCATTTTCAAACATCTGAAATTGCTGAATATAAGAACTACTTAGGAACCAGGACCAGAGAAACATCAAGGGATTTTCCATTTGAGACGTACAGGCAATCTGCGTGCACATGTAACTGCCACAGCCTTTGCCTACTTATGTTTGACTAATTCTTTTCTATTATTGTCTTGTGTTAGAGCAAAAAAAAAAATCCAGGGGAAAATGTAGGAGGTAAACATGCCCTTCAACCACATCTATTCATCTGACAACTAGCACTAACAATATGCACTATGTAGCCAAAATACTACTAGAGCGACAACTTACAGACATAGGTGTGATAGAATTATGAAAATCTAAAGAGAAAGCATTTCTATTGCTCTGGTTTATTTGGTAATCACTTGAAAGCTTTATTTCTCATTGCTGATGAATCCTGACTCAGTGCTGAAGTTCTTAGAATAGCATGAAGGTATATGTAATATATTGTCTAAACTAAACCCATTTATAAAAAGCACTGGTCTTTTAAAAAGAGTTTTACTATTGCATTTAGCTACACACCTCTCAAGTGTTTGGGGTTTGTTGTGGGGTTTGAGGGAGTTTATTTGTTTCCCAAGTATGAGATTCTGTTCATCAAGACAGGGCAGCAGCAGATGGTGTCCTTCTTCCCTGACACCTGTGAGAGATTGGCGGGAGGGAGCATTCCTTCTTTGAACAACACCGAGCATCACAACCTCTTCCCCTCATTCTCCAGTACCCTATACCAAGCCCGGATCAGGCTGAACTGCCATGCCTATCGCCTGAGTTCACACAGCAGAAAAAATGTACAGAACAGAGGGTAAATGAAGAAGTTAAACACTTAGCCTCGGAGTAAGAGATGGGAGCAATTGCACAAGGGCTCTGGTGCACATTAGCAGGTAGATTTAACTGCTATAGTCAAAACTTATTCCTCTGCTGGATGCTGGCAGAAGTGGCTGGACAGTTTGGGTGTTCATTTCTTAGTTCTCCCTCCTCTGGTCTCACCTATATTTGCTTTTCATTAAGGTTCATACTGTATATAAATATGACCTTCATATTCTATGTAAATATTACATTTCAGCAAAATCTAAGAAAACTCCAGCTGTGACTACACATAACAGACAATTCTATGAGGATTTAGCAAGAAGATAGGACAGACTGCAGCGACCAGGCACAGGGCTCGGTCAAACGTGTTGAGCAGCTCCATTTCACACAGATCTGATCTTTTTTATACCTCTTTCTGTCTATTCCTCCTTTGTTCCCCCGATCCCCTTCCCCTGCACAATGCCTTATCAGTTTGCATAGTTTCAACAAGACCCCTCCCACCTCCCCACCGCAGTATCCAGGACCCCCAGGTCTGCATCCCCATCCCTTCTGAAGTCCAGGTTGGCCTCTCTTTGAAGTGATGCCTGCAGTTTCTTGGTAGCCCATCAATTAGCGTGACAGAGCAGGCTGCTTTCTTGTCATTATTGTTTCTCTGTGAGGTCCATGTCTCTATGTTTTGTTTATTGTTGCCCTTTTCCTTAGCTTCCCATTTGACAAGGTCCTTGATCAGATAACCTTAGGGAAGCAGACACTGTCTCCTTCCACATACCCTTACAAGGTAAGTTGTGCGATTGCTCTGCATAGTATGACACAGAATGCTTTTTAATACTTTTACATTTTGCATGTCCGAATCCCTCAAAACACCACACACACACAGAGTTCTTCAACCTACTTCATTTAATCAAGCAATGAAAACTCACCAAATACCTCCCCCATCAGAAAATATGCATTGCAATGCAATTCAAAATATTTGTCTAACTACAACTAAGAAACTATTCACTTAAACTATTTATTCTAATGCCTATTAGATAATTCAGCATTCATGATGCGTTAGATTTCCCAAATCTGCCCAAATTTTCCCAAAGCTTTCTTCAAGCTGTACAAAATATGTAGCACTTAAAGTTCCATTTATTATATATCCTAGATTTTAGCCCAGTATCTCACACTTCTTTACACTTGATTGTTTCACTGCACAACAGCCTACGAAAGAACTCCACCTTACCTACAAATTCAGAAAACAAGTCACTTGTCTTGGATGAGTACAAGGCTTGATGATTTTTATTTCCCCTTTATTGCCTCTTGGACTTCGAATGTACTCACTCGATCCCAGTGCTTCCAGCATCCCTTCTTAGGGATCACTGCTGCACCCAGACCCACCGGCATCATCAGTAACAAGGGACCTGCTGCACCCCAGACCCACTGGCATCGTCAGTAACTAGGGACCTGACCTCCTGCTCCAGCAAACAGCAGAGAAGGAAACCTTGCTCCGTTGCAGCCTGACTGCAGCAATCCCTGTAGCTGCTTTGAAGCCTTAAATAAGGAAGCAAAAAGCATCTAGTAGGCCATGCCAGCACTGACAGGTCATTCATTACCTTTTAGCTGTACCGGGAGGCAAATAGTCAGTGAAAAATCCACATGAAACAAACATTCTCCTCAAATATAAAAGGCTTCACATTTCCTATGTTAAGAAATATATAAACTTATGTCTAACCATATACACATGATTTGAACAACATCCTCAGCAGTATTTGTGATATTACTTCAGCAAAGATGTATTAGGGAAGCAAATATATATAGTTTACGTACTTAGCCTCTTCATTTTATAACATGCTTTAAATTTCTGTCTACAAAACGCAGTACATAAATAGGGGCTACCCAAAGAATTTCGGATTAAAGGGACACGATTTATAATCTGAATCATGGCAATGATACCTGCAAGTATTTTAATGAACCATTGTCCACAGAGGAAAAAAATAATTGACCATCTGTGAAGCAAAGTGAGAAATTTTACATATGAATTTCATCTTTCTGAGAACATTATAACAAGCAATGACCTTTCAGCTTTTATATAGGAGAAATAACCACGACCAGTTAAGATAATGGGTAGAAAAACAATTATTGACACATTAACTCCTAGGGGTTTATATCCAACTAAACCCAACACAAACCAAACTAACTTCAAAATATTACTTTTGTAGGTTATTATTCGGAAATAAACACCTCACAGCCTTTCACTGCTGCAAAAACAGCTGTAAAAACGCATTTTCACATAGCGACACGCATGCTGAGCTTACCAGAAGACGATTACCACCTAGTGTCTGATGCCAGCATTACCGGCGAGGCAGGAGCGAGGGGAAGGCTCACAAAGCAGAGTCACTCTAAAAGTAGGAAATGCCTGCGGAATGTGCTAGAAAACTGCATAGCTACTTTGCTACAATTAACCAGCAACCCAAAAGAACAACATAAAGTATACCGAATCCAAAAGAATAACATCAAAACTGGCCCAGCCCTAAGAAATTCAAGAAATACTCGATCCTTTCAATGTGAAAAGTATGCAGGTCAGCATTTGGGACAAAATAAGGCCTTAGCACTAACACGTCCTCTTGGTACAAACTGAGGTGCATGTGGACACTGTCAGGCAAGAATTCAGGTTGGTCACTTGCTTGTTTATAGCAAACAGAGAACAGCAATCCACAATGGTGGAGCTTGTTCTTGCTCCATTTGTCATCACCCAGGATTTGAGTCAAAACCAAAGACTTGACAGGCTGAACTGGCCCTGCTGGATCTCACCTTCCATTTACCAGCAAAACAGTAGGTTGCTACAGTTGTCTAATAGATTTGTGAACTGCCAGTGCTGGAGAAAGCATGCCCTTTAGATGCCTACAAGGCAGAGGTATTTAATCCTAAATAGCTGAGGTGGCTTGGCTGCTCACGGTTGGGCTGGTGTGCTCTGCGCTGGGTGAGAAGCTGGTGCCAACCCCGGGGCGGTGGGGAACGGGGTCACATCCCGCTGGCGCCGGGCACACGGGGTGTCCCCAGGGCTCCGTGCTGGAGCCACCCCGTTCAGTGTCTGTATCGATGATCTGGGCGAGGGGACCGAGTGCTCCCTCAGCCCCTTTGCAGGTGCCACCAGGCTGGGTGGGAGCGTTGAGCTGCTGGGCGGCAGGGGGCTCTGGGCAGGCCGGGCCGGGGGGCCGAGGCCACCGTGTGGGGTGGGACAGGGCTGGGTGCCGGGCCCCGCGCCGGGGTCACACCAGCCCCAGGCGGCTGCGGGCTGGGGGCAGGGGGCTGGGAAGGGCCCGGCGGGAAGGGGCTGGGGGCGCCGGGCCACAGCCATGGGCAGGAGCCCCCCGCGTGCCCGGGTGGCCCAGGAGGCCAGCAGCGCCCTGGCTGGTGTCCCACACGGCGTGGCCAGCGGGGCCGGGGCAGTGCCCGTCCCCCTGCGCTCGGCACGGGTGAGGCCGCCCCTCGAGCCCTGGGCTCAGCTCTGGGCCCCTCACGGCCAGAGGGACACTGAGGGGCTGGAGCGTGTCCAGAGCCGGGCGGGGGCTGGGGGGGCTCAGCCTGGAGAGGAGGGGGCTGGGGGGGCCCGGTCGCTCCCTGCAGCTGCCTGACAGGGGCTGTGGGCAGGGGGGTCGGTCTCTGCTCCCAGGGAACAAGCGACAGGGCGAGGGGAAATGGCGTCAAGGTGCGCCAGGGCGGGTTTAGATTGGGTAGGGGGGAAATTTCTTCATGGGAAGGGTGGTCAGGCACTGGGACAGGCTGCCCAGGGATGCGGTGGAGTCACCATCCCTGGAGGTGTTTAACAGACAGTGTAGACGTGGTGCTCAGGGATATGGTTTAGTGGTGGCCTTGGCAGCGCCGGGTTAACAGTTGGACTTGATGATCTTAAAGATCTTTTCCAGCCTAAATGATTCTACGATTCTAAGATTACATGATACTGAGAATTGCAAAAAACGTGGTAAGGAAGAATCCTGTGAGGAACTGCACTAACACAGAGAACTGCTGAAAGACACTGGCCTACCAGGCAAAACCATAACAGTACCACTAAAATTTGAAGAAAAAACA